>NC_090311.1:29910000-34910000 GCF_039906515.1 Pseudorca crassidens | reverse complement strand
ATTCTAATAACAGTTAAGATAGTCAATATTAGCAGCTCAAGCTCACCTTGCACCCTCCTCCCCTCAGTCACTAGAGCTCAGTAGACTAGCCTTGCTGGTCCGCACAGGCCCAGCTCAGCTCCACCCAAGAGTCTCTGTGTTTGCCTTGCCCTCTGCCTATCCTGACCTCCCCCAGCTCCAAGTCACTTTCTCAGAGTCCTTCCCTGATCTCCCTTGTCCCCTCTGCACACACACCCTCAGTCCCCTTCCTCGTTCTGTTTTATTTTGCTGGCTTTCTTTTCTTCCTAATACTTAAGTGCAGGTTTGAAGTCTTGTCTGGCTTCTAGGTGTGTGATTTGGGACAAATTGCTAACTCCCTGACCTTTATTTCCTGTCTGTCAGCAGATAGTAATTATACATAGCACAGAGGGTTTTTGTGAGGACCAAAGGGAATAATAATTAATGAAAATATTAGAGCACATAGAAACTGCTTAATACACGACAGCTATTATTGTTTTTGTTTCTTGTGTTTCTTCCCCACAATGTGAGCTCCATGAAGGCAGAGACTTGATCTGTTCACCATGGCATCCTCAGGGTCTGACACATCGTAGGCTCACAAGAATATTTATTGAATGAATAGCTAACTTTCTATGTGCCAGGTTGATCCCACTTGAGCTTCACAATCACTCCATGAGGGAAGAATCATTTACCATCCTCATTTGATAGACCAGAGCCAGGAAGGTTAAGTACGTTTCCTAAGGCCACACAGGCAAAAAGGATGAGCCAGGATTCAGACCCAAGAGCAAAGTGCAGTGAGAAAGAGAAAAGCAGGGGATGATGGACACTCAAAGAAGAGGGAGAATTCGTTGTTTTGTGACCTTCAATTTAGGTATCCATGAAAGGCTGGGTGCAAGCGGGGCTTCTGAGCAGGCCTCTGAAGGATGGGCAGCAGGTGTGGGTGGAAATTGAATAGAGAGCATTTATGAAAGAGAAAAAATGAAGGAGGTAGAGCACAGCCTTGCAAACGGGAAAGTTCTGAGTATGTTTAAGAAACAGCAAATTGTCTGACTAGGACAGGAACGCCACAGGCAGTGGCCCATGAGTCGCGCTAGCCCAGTCACTGCCGGAGTGCATGCAGATTTGTAAGGCGGTGGCCGGCTAGATGGGCTGGTGCAATGCCTGCCTCTTCTGTATCCAGACGTGGAGCCGGCAAGTCAGCTTGGAGCGGACTTTGTGAAGCCACTTGAGTGAGCCCTTGTCCAGAGAAAGGGAGGAAGAGGGAGCTTTTCCTGCGCTCTAGCCAGGGCTTCTCCTCCCCGCCCCTTTGTCTGTAGAGCCCTGGTGCACCGGGGCCAGGAAAGGATGCGAAGCCATTCCCAAATGAACCCTTCTGGTAGGAAAGGGACCACCACAACACCCCTGCTTCCAGAGCAGAAGGGTAGAAGTAGATAGACCTGACTCTGACTATGGCCCAGCTAGCAGGGAAGGGCACTGGTGGCCCCAGAAGGAACTTGCCACAAGGTAAAGGGGGCCCTGGGCTGGGGTCCTGAGTTTAACACAAAATTAAAGCAGTTAGGGTGGCACATGAAGACACAGGACACAGGGTCCCTCGGGCCCCAGCCTTCCTGACCCGTATTATGCTTTGGAAGCATCCACTGAGCACATGAGAGAACTGAGTACTGTGGCCTTGAGTCCAGAGCACTGTCCTGCTATGATCGGAGCTCTGGGCAGCATCAGACAGCAAGGACGGAATCCACAGGCAAATTGGTGATTCTAATGTCATGACAGAGAGCTCCAGGCCTCTCTCTGCCCTGATTTGGAAAAAAGTATTGATAGTCACCTGTGATTTGGGGCTAATTTTGAAGGAGATAAGCTTCAAAGGAGGATATCAGACTTTCTTCTACTAAGAACAGAGGAGCTAGAACAGCTAACTGGAAAAAAAAGAGGTTGAGATGTGATTACAGTTTTTACGATTACAGTTTTCCAGGAATGAGCAAAGGTGTCCCCCAGCAACATTCGGCAGCAATGAGGCAGGTGGCTGGTGTGATGCAATGTGGGAGAAGAGGGAGGACCCTGAGAGAACGGTCACCCAAAAAAGGCTGCGTCAGGTGGGACCCCGGTGTCAGGGGCGGGGGGCAGTGTGAGGACAGCAGGAAGGAGCATGAAAGCAGCCCGGGGCCATGGAAGACACACTCTGTCTACATCCAGGGCTTGCCCTGGCCTCTGCTTGTCCCCATCTTCCACTGCAAATATCATAGAGATACTTAGAGCAGACCTAAACTACCACACAAGCAATATAATTTTTATATAAGTCAGACTCTCCTAACACAAATTAGCTAGAAAGATTGTGAGATTGCATTCCATGAAGATATAATACGAAGAAGAACTGATTCTCACTGGTCATCAGGAAAGGTACTGGGTAGGGCAGTGGTTGTCAAACATTTTCAGTCACGGAAATCTTTATTAGAAGAAAAGCTTACACAGAACCTCAATATTTAGACTAGAGAAAGATGAGCAGTTTGGAGGGAACCAGCAGCAAGATCCACTGAGCCTTGAATACAAGACCTTCCGTTGTACTTCCCCCCCACCCACTATGTTGGTCCTGAGGGGTCTCCTAGGAATAACTAGGACTGTGTAACATACAGTTTAAAAACTGCTAGGATGGGAGATGTGGTCTGGTGAAATAGACCCTAAGGCTAAGTCCCCTCTTTCTTGTGAATCTTGGCTTTTAACACAGGATCCTGGACCACAGCCACCCCTAGAATAGAAGAGGGGGTCCCTGTCCTTGGTCGAGACCACTGGTGCAGCTAGAGTAATGGGTCACAAGTCTCCTGTGTGCCCCTCTCAGGCCGCTTGCTAATGTCCGTATGAGCACGTCCACAAGGGTTAATTGATGCCAGTGTTCCAAGGCTCTGCCATTTCTTGGCATTGGTTCCCAGGCTGCATAACACCCATCAGTGATGGGCGAACTGAAGTGGCATGGCTCCCGCCACTAACACCTCCTCAGCCCAGCTCATTTTGAACTACCTCCAAAGCATCCTCAGAGAGGAGTGCCTCTTCAGAGTCCCATGGTTCCAGGTGCCATAGATGCCATCACAAGGGTGACAGGAGAGCCAGGCTCTGCCCATGGAATAACCAGAGATGAAGGTGACAGACACCAGCCCAGACCCCAAATGACAAGGTCCAGATGAAGGACCCATAACCCCATACTCACGGTGGCTTGCTCAGCGTCAACTCTCCAGAGCCTGGCACAGGAGTTGGGACATGTAGATGCTCAGCAGATGCTTTGCTGAATGAGTAAAAACCCTGAGTCAGGAGACTAGGATTTGCTCTGGCTGTGTCACCAGTGAATGTGTGACTTGGGACAAGTCATTTCTCCTCGCGGGACCTCACTTGCCCAATTATAACACAGGCAATTATAAAACCATATAAGTTGTTCTGTGTGCTGCGAGTTTCTGAAGAAAAGTTTTTCACTAAAAAATGAACATCTTAACTCCTTAGGAATCCATTCACTTTTGTTATTTGGGTGTACATTTGGATTCTGCATACATTTATTTGAAAAAAAAAAGGGGGGTAGATCTTATTTTTAAAAGGTTGCAAAAAAAAAAAAAAAAAAAAAGGTTGCAAACTACCAAATCAGACGATCTATAAGGATTCCATCAAGTGTTGACATTTTTTGAAACTTAATTTCCTGAATTATTCATTGCCTATTCCAAAGGGATGGTGACGTCAAACTGAAAAAAGTAAATTCAGTGTCTTCTTAGTTCCACCTCCAGATAAAATTGGGAGAGAGATGAAGGTAGGTTCCCATGTCCTCAGCACAGCCTCATCTGATGTCACTGCCCTTGGACACTATTGTGCAAAGCCAGTGAACAGAAACTGTTCTGTTCAAATCATTGTCAACTCATCTGCTGCAGAGCTACGCTAATGCCTCAGGATTAACAGGCTGAAAGGGACCATACAGTCACCTACTAACCTACTTGGTAACCAAGGCCCAGAGCATGAGAATGATTTGCCAAAGACCAGAAGCTAAACTCAGCTTTCCCAGTTCCCAGGCCAGGGCTCATCCCACTAAACAGTAGATCTCACCACTGACTGTACATGACGAGATCATCTGGAGGGCTGTGTAAAGGGCGGTACTCAGGCTCCACCCCCAGGGAATCAGATTTCATTTGTCTGGAGTGAGGTCCAGCAATCACTAATTTTTTTAAGATTTTTATCAAAGTATAACATATATAAAGAAAAGTGAATCAATTATAAATGTATGTGTTAATGAATTTTCACAAACACCCATGAACCCAGACCCCCAGACCAAGAAACGGAAGCTCTCTAGCACATAAAACTCCAACCAGAGATAATTGCTATCCTGATTTCCAACACATAGATGACTTTTGCCAGCTTTTGTATTTTGTGTAAATGAAATATACAGAATATTCTTTTTTGTGTCTGATTTCTTTTGCTCGGAATTATGCTTATAAGATTCATCCATATTGCTTGCTACGGTTGTAGTTTGTTCGTGCTCATGCAGTATAGTATTGCATTGTGTGAATATACTTCAGATGGTGATCCGTTCTACTGTTGATGGACATTTGGGTGGTTTCCAGTTTGGGGCTCTTATAAATAATGTACATTCTAGCACATATCTGTCGGTGAACATGAATGTGCATTTCTTTTGAGTATATACTTAAGAATGGAATTGCTGGATCATTGGATATGCCTATGTCCAGCTTAGTTACTGTGAGACAATTTTCTAAAGTGATTTATCAATATATACCCCCCTCCCTAAATTGTATGAGTTGTTCCACATCTTCACCCATACTTGGTATCATCAGTTTTACTGTGTGGTCATTCGGCTGGGTGTGTGAGGGTATTACATTCTTTTAAGTTCCCCCAGTGATTCTAAAGGACAGAAAAGGATCAGAACCCCTGCTTTATCCCTACCCTCATGACCACTTGGGGCTTTTATTATCTAACTCAGTGCTTCTATGATATTCTACAAGCCAACCTAAAATGTCAGGCCAGGCCACTAAAATAAAAAAAAAAACTTTTTTAAGCTCTCCCTAATTTGTACAAAAAACAAATTGGTGGATAAACCTTTACTTAAATTTAAGTTTTTCAGTAAATTTTTCTTATATTTTTGGTACCCAATGCTGCTTCCCGCTAGTGAATGCTAGCAATCAACAAAATAAACAAGTAAGAAATGAAACAATAACCTCTTCCAATCCCTCACATGGAATTCTGTAATATGTAATTTGGAAGTTTTTTTGGTAACCACAGGCATTTCCTGCTAAGTATACAAGTTTCTCTGTGCTAAAGAGCCCTTAATGTTCTTCACCCTTCTCTTTAGAATTCCATCTTCCTCACAGAGGAAAATGCAACCCCATGTACCGCATAATCCTCTCCCAACTCCAAGTAACTGCACCAAGTGTAAACCCCTGACTCCAGTTGGGCCAATCAGACTCTCTCTTTCAGGAATTAGGAATTAAGACTTAAAGGATGAGTTGGTTATTTGCAGCCATACAGTTATGTGAAATTGAAACCAAAGTTGGTACCAAGTTACTTGAAAGCCACATAAAAGCTGGTGTGACACCAGCATGAGCAGAACTTAAGAGTTTATACCAACAAGAGAGCTTGAGAGGGAAATCCAATACGGGTGCACAAAATAATTTCAATTACGAAAATCCAATTTATTTTAGCTCTGTGGTACCATGGCAGGATTAAGGGAGATGGATGTCAACCAATTCTTATCATTAAATCAGAAAGGCATGGAGCCTGAAATAAAGAACCAGACTCAAGAAAAAAAACTCTTAGCATGTTAAGAAGAGTGATCCTGGGCTTCCCTGGTGGCGCAGTGGTTGAGAGTCCACCTGCCGATGCAGGGGACACGGGTTCGTGCCCCGGTCTGGGAGGATCTCACATGCCGCGGAGCGGCTGGGCCTGTGAGCCATGGCCTCTGAGCCTGTGCAGTCCGGGGCCTGTGCTCTGCAACGGGAGAGGCCACAACAGTGAGAGGCCCGCGTACCGCAGGAAAAAAAAAAAAAAAAGAAGAGTGATCCTGAAAAGGTCCTCTTGAATAAGGGATGATAAATGGAAATTAATGGTTCACACCCCACTGATGCTAAATTAACATGTATTACATATCATTGATTTTGGTATTTGATATCATTAAATATCAAATATCATGATTCTGTCATTTGCTGTGCTGTCTTTATGATCTATTTTAATGAACATAAGGTGATTCATAAGCTCTCATCAGTTAATCTATAATCATTGTCCATTTAGTATAATTTTCCTGTACAGTTCTAAATCCTTCTAATATGAATTCTCCAATCACAGGGCTATTTGGTACTAGACCTCCAAAGCTGGAGATGAACTGTTGGATTAACAGCAAAGTTATGAGGAAATCAGCAATGTTTCACTGAACAGATTATTGGTTTATTTTTGATAAGTGTCTCTATCAGTTACGATAGGCTAGGTTTTGCTGTGATAACGAAACTCCAACATATTAATGGCTTAAACAAACAAAGATCTATTTCTTGTTCACACCACCTTGGCCGTAGGTTGACAGAGGCATACGACTCATAGCAGCCCCAGGACCCTGGTGAACAGAGGCTCCGTCTTAGCCTGGACTTCCACAGAGACTGCACCACAGAATAGGGAATAAGGAGAGTCACACACTGATTTTAAATGCTTCCATTCACATTTATTTGGCCAAAATACGGTATACGGCCATGCCGATGAAAAGAAATGGAGAAGGAAAAGCTCACCATGGGCCTGGAAAGAGAACCAGAATATGTGCAACTAGGCTTAACAACTAACACAATGTGTGGGATTACGTTGTTAAACTGTGTGCTTTTCTTTCTTTCAAGTTTATTGAGAGATAATTGAAATACAGCACTGTATAAGTTTAAGGTGTACAGCATCATGATTTGACTTACGTACATCATGAAATGAATATCACAATAAGTTTAGTGAACATCCATCATCTCATATAGACACAAAGTAAAAGAAGAAAAACTTTTTTTCCTTTGATGAGAACTCTTTGGATTTACTCTTAACTTTTTAAAAAACTTTTATACAATTTTTAAAGGTTACTTTCCACTTACAATTATTACAAAATGTAGGCTGTATTCCCCACATTGTACAATACATCCTTGAGTCTATCTTTCGCCCAGTACCTAGTACCTCCCACTCCCCTACCCCTATATTGCCCCTGCCCACTGGCAACCACTAGTTTGTTCTCTGTATCTTATACTGTATGCTTGTAATACAGCTAGCTGTTCTGCTGGTAAAGTTGCTTTTCGTTTGTATGATGGAATTAAGTCAATAATTCACAGGGCTCCCCAGGTACACTGGCACCTGAGTTTATCTAAAAGCTGCTGGCCGAACCCATGGTGGGAATTTCAGTTAGATGGGAAGCTATTGGGGGTTGACTGAGGCCCACATGTGTCACATCCCACAGGCAACCTTGCCCACCAAACCTCAGGCCAGTCCTCTTTCCAGAGCCTGGTGTAAGTGGAATATTGTAAATCTGGTCTCTAGTTTGGGTTTTGGTAGGGATGGAACTGGGGAAATGGAGCAAAATGAATAGGCCACTCTGAGGGAAAAGAATCCAGCCTAGTGTTTGGGTTCTGTTTGACCTACAGCACCCTAGGTGCCCCAACAGCTGGGGGAGGTGAATACCACAATGTTATGTCATGAACAGTTTCTAATGCTCGAAAAGCCACATTCCTTTTCTGAGCTGTCAAATGAGGAGGTTGGAAAACAACATTTTTTAGTATAAAACTCTTTCCAGAAATGTCATAGTCAGAATCCCAATGTATAAAATAGATACAAACTGGTACTAAAGAAGGGGTGAAGGACCAGCCCCACATCCCCTTAGACCTCTCAGCAAAAGGCAGTCCCTGAACCAACTTCATGTAGAACTTTTAGCGCTCCGGGGAACATGACGTTAAAATGCCATGATTACGTAGCCTCTAAGATCCTTTCCTGCGACTCTGTTGATCTAGCTTTGATGCCAGCACTTCCTGGTTGGAATCTAAAGAAACATCCAGCACTCACAGCCACCTTCCCTGGGCCCGGCCCACTCCCCGGGCCTTGACAACCGTTATTATTGCAGCTCCAAAGCTCTGTGCCCAGAGCTGCGAACAACGCTGACATCTTCTGCCTCTGTTAGGGAGAGGGCAGGCTGTGCCCGTGAGTGAGAAATCTCACGAGCCCAAGCCCTCTGTTTCTTACCCGGGCTCCGTTTCCTCTTCTCTCCTCATCAAGTGCGGCTTTTTCATCATCCCAGTGCCACAAGGGTTGGCAAATTGCAGAGGAAGGAGGCTGTCATGCCACCAAGAACCCCTTGGTAGTTCTCCAGGGCATTAACAGGACTCCCGGAGACACTGGGAACGCCTTTGGAATGTTAAACAAAGAGGCTTTTGTTCTGCACAAAGAAGGGCTGGCCTTGCCTTGGGTGGGTGGGTGTGTCTGAACATCCCTTGGCCATCACAGCCCCAGGGCTTCCCTTGACTTACTGGTTGGTCACCTGTCAGGGTGTTTCTGGTGGACGAAGGACAGACTCATTTTAAGGCTCTTGTAACAACTAGAACACCCTTTCCAGACATCAGTCTGTGAAATGTTGTACTATTTGCCAATAAGCCCTGTCTTTATCTAGGTCATTTGCTTTGTCTTGAGCTGAGCCATTCTCTAGCCGCTTGCCCCTCAAAGAGTGGTCTGGATCCGTAAGCGTCGCCTGGGAACTCGCTAGAAATTCAGAATCTCAGGCCCTATTCCAGACCAACTGGATCAGAACTCTCATTTTAACAAGATCCCCAGATCACTAATCTAGTCTAGGGAACTCTACGAGTGCGAGCAACTTGGTCAATGCTGACATCCCAGCTGTCTCGGAGAGGCACCCCGTGTGTCACAGAGACCACTGGTCCGGGAGTCCGGAGACCTGGCTTCCAGGTCTGCCTTGGCCACTGCCTCGCTGAGCGGCCTTGGCCAAGTCACTTATCCCCTCTGGGATTTTGGATGAACTGGGCTCCTGACTCCAAGTGCCTGCTCTGAGGACAGAAAACAGAAAGGCAGCTCTCTCCTGGCTGCTGATAACGAGGTTTTATTGCCAAACACTTAACAGATCACGGTACCCAAGATCTAAGGACTACCAAAAAGAGGAGCTTCCGAGGGCTACCACTGCCTTCTTGTTTTATTAACTGTCCCTCAGCATTTCATTGTTTTATTCCATGCAGTGTCTGTCTATGGCAACTCACTTCATTCAGTTAACTTGGGGGGATGGGGGAGGAGGGGTCTCTTTTGTAACCTCTTTGCACTTGAGTTCTCCCAGCTTACAAAATAGGAATGATCATACCTGCCCTGCCTATCCTATAGGACTGTAGTGAGGATCTACTGAGAAAGCACCTTGAAAAGTATGACGGGCTAACACACAATGCAAGTGGAAAGCCTTCCTGGGAAGGCCTTTTGTAATGTGAATTTTTTTAAACCTTTAAAATATGGACACACCTCCCAGTACATCATCTGCTAGGCATCGACCCTCGGGAGAAAACGCTATTAATCACCACAGCATTGTGAGTAATAGTGAAAAATTGTACATAACCCAGATGCCCAACGACAGGGAACTAGTTAAACTAGTATATGGTGGTACGCCCAGAACAGAATTCCGTGAGCCATTAAAAACCATGCTGAAGACAAGTACTGAAAGATGTGGAAATCTGTTGGTGATTTCGCACTGATGAATGAAAATATAAACAACTGAAAGCACACACGTTGTCTGTGAAAGCTGGTACACTCTGATTATGGGTAGGTTTACGTTTCTCATTTTGTTTATCTGTATTTTCCATAGTGAAGGTGCATTACAAAAGGAAAAAGTGTTTCTTTAGAAAGAAAGGCAGAGCATTCCTTACAAATTAGCTTCTAATTCGTACTCATCAGTGGAGGAAGCCCCCTGCGGCTGGGGGAGAGGGACCCAAAGGACAGGGTTCCACGTTGGCCACATTGCTGGCCTCACACCCACCAGGTGAGCAGACTTTGACACCCCAAAGCACCTGCAGCGGGTGAGGAGAGCTACCTCTTGCATTCAGGGACTCAGAGGGGAGGGGGAAGTAGGAAGGAAATCAGAAATTCTTCCTGGAGGACAGAAACGGAAACTCGCAGCCCTACCAAAAGAAGGGCAGCAGAGGTAGATGGTGTGCCTCCTGCAGGGCCAGCTGGCTCCACTCTAGAGCCAGGCCAGGGGCGTGCGGGCAGCGTCTGTCTTGTCTCCTTCAGCTGGAAGCAGGGGGCCAATTCACCTGCCAGGTGATTTGTTTTCAAGAGGAAAGAGGACTTTGATTCTATGATTCTTCCCTTTGAGTTCATTGAAAGTATGTTTGTCTTTCTCATTTAAAATCACTCCATCAGGTAGTGAGCTGCATGGACCTACAGTCTGTCATACAGAGTGAAGTCAGAAAGAGAAAAACAAATACAGTATGCTAACACATATATACGGAATCTAAAAAAAAAAAAAAAAAGGTTCTGAAGAACCTAGGGGCAGGACAGGAATAAAGATGTAGAGAATGGACTTGAGGACATTCTCAAGCGGGGGAAGGGTAAGCTGGGACGAAGTGAGAGAGTGGCATGGACTTATATACACTACCAAACGTAAAATAGACAGCCGGTGGGAAGCAGCCATTGTGACCACCTAGAGGGGTGGGAGGGAGACGCAAGAGGGAGGGAGGAGATATGGGGATATATGTATATGTGTAGCTGATTCACTTTGTTATAAAGCAGAAACTAACACACCATTGTAAAGCAATTATACTCCAATAAAGATATTAAAATTTAAAAAAAATATCACTCCAGGGCTTCCCTGGTGGCTCAGTGGTTGAGAGTCCGCCTGCCGATGCTGGGGACGCAGGTTCATGCCCCGGTCCAGGAAGACCCCACATGCCGCGGAGCGGCTGGGCCCGTGAGCCATGGCCGCTGAGCCTGCGCGTCCCGAGCCTGTGCTCTGCAACGAGAGAGGCCACAACAGTGAGAGGCCCACATACCGCAAAAAAAAAAAAAAAAATCACTCCATCTGGAACAGAAGAGAACTAACAGTGTTGGGAGCCCGCTTTGTCTTGTCCGTTATAAATAATAGTGGTGGCGGTGATAGTAGCAGCAGTGGTTCTGGTGGCAGTAAGAGCAATAATTTGTGCCAGGTATTTTGCATGTATGATTTTATTTAAATCTTCATAACAACCCTGTGAGGTTGGTAGTAGTATTGGGCTGGCCAAAAATTTCGTTCTGGTTTTTCATAACATCTTACAGAAAAAAACCTGAACAAACTTTTTGGCCAACCCAATACAAAGGAAGAAACCAAGGCTCAGAGCAAGTAACTGGCCCAGAGTCACCCAGTGAGTAAGGGCTGGAAGCTGGATTCCAACTAGGTTTGTGAACTCCAGATATCCTTCTTTCTAACATTACACAGTAGAAAAGTAAAAGTGCTACCAGTCCCAGTTTTATTTAAGTTGGTTCTAGAATTGTCTGCAAGAGTCCAATTACACTCAACAAACTCAGGATGCTTTTCTTTTTTTTTTTTTAATTCAGTCTCTTCTTACGTCAATAGTTAATGAAACTCAAAATATTTTCTCTCCACTTCACAAAAGAGCCACTTCACTTTCCAGGAGATATCATTCTTCCACCTGGATAATGTACCAGCCAACATTCCCTGATTTGGCTATCACCGAGTGGGAAGTTTTCCCTGGTCTCTCCCCTGATAGAACACTATTTGCTGATGTGCAGAATTTGATATGACTGGTCATCTCCAACTCTATCCAAGAGTATTGAGTTAGAAAAGGCTGGAAAGAAAGTTTATTTCTAAGCTTTTATAGAGTGATCTGATGTCCTTTTTTTCCCCAGGGATGAAACTGTGGCTAAGCAAGTTGAAAGACATTATATAGCAGAAACATTCTGCAGTGGCCTAGGTAACATGAATAAAACTGCATGTCCAGGAAACTCCCACCTCTGCTGAGCCAGAATTGTGGGGATTGTCAGGGGATTAGGAGAGAGGTGTCTCCCAAAATCTAAAGTCCTTATAGAGAAACTCCCAGTATCTAAGAAGGTACTTATTAATTCAGTGTATTTATCCATTAGGTGCCTTCTGTGTTCCAGGCATGGTTCTTGGCACTGGTAATTCAATAGGAAGCTTATTAGACAGAGTCTATACACTTATGGAGCTTAGAGAGAAAGAGGAATGCATCAGGAATATTCTCAGCTACAAGTAACAGAAAATCCAATAAGCAGTACCTTTTTAAAAAGTGGAGCTGGGCTTCCCTGGTGGCGCAGTGGTTGAGAGTCCGCCTGCCGATGCAGGGGACGCGGGTTCGTGCCTCAGTCCGGGAAGATCCCACATGCCGCGGAGCGGCTGGGCCCGTGAGCCATGGCCGCTGGGCCTGCGCGTCCGGAACCTGTGCTCCACAACAGGAGAGGCCACAACAGTGAGAGGCCCGCGTACCACATTAAAAAAAAAAAAAAAAGTGGAGTAATTTTTCTCCATAAAAAAGTCTTCAGGGGCTTCCCTGGTGGCGCAGTGGTTGAGAGTCTGCCTGCCGATGCAGGGGACATGGGTTCGTGCCCCGGTCCGGGAAGATCCCACATACAGCGGAGTGGCTGGGCCTGTGAGTCATGGCTGCGTACTGCAAAAAACAAAACAAGACAAAACAAAACAAAACAAAAAAAAGTCTTCAGCAGCTCAACAATACCATCAAAGTCCCTGTGTGTTCCCTTCCTTCCACCCCAAATGTTCAGCATGGTGGCTTTTTGTTTATCACCATGTCCCAAGATGGCAGCCACAACTCTAGATATTATACCTATTTTTAAGGCAAAAATAGAGGGTAGAGTCAACCATATCTGATTATTTTATTCAGAATGCAAAGGCTTTCCAGGAAGTCCCTCAGCGGATCTTTGCTTAGATTCCATTGGCCAAAATGATTAATTGAACCAGCCCTAGCTATAAGGGAGACTGGAAATGTATCTGGTGAATGGGATTACAGTGAAGGACTTTGACTAATCATGACTCAACTTCTGAGACTAGGCCATTGCCATCCTAAACAAAACCAGGGTAATCAGAAGAACTGAACAAAACCATGGCATATGGGGAGAGGGGAGGCATGGCAGGTAGCTGACTAAAACTGTCACAGTGAGTAAGACTCAAACCAACATGGGGAGACCCCATCAGAGTTTAACGTCTAAGGCTACAAACACTTGGCCATCCAAGCTGTACATCAGGCTGAAGACGTACCTTGGGATTCCAGGCACACTTTGCTCAGCAGGGAGTATGGAACCAGGGCCAGAAGCAGCAATAGCTGCTGTGGAATCAGTGGTGACAATGTTGTATGTTAGTGTTCTTGTGTGAACTGCTGTCAACATGTGTCCTGGGCTTATAACCTATCTCATTACTTGGATCTAGAGGTGTCTTTTCTCTCTGCTATTACTGCTAATTCCTTGGAATTAGATACCTAGAAGCTTCTTCTTAGACTATGGCTCTCTAAGTGCCCCTTTCTTTACTTAGGCACTTGTTCTCTTCAAAGAAAGAAATATGAACCTAAATTCACACCAAATGGGAATGGTTAAAAAAACTGATATATCTTTACCATGAAATACCATAGGCAATTAGAGAGAATGATGCAATTCTATATGTGCTGATGTGGAAAGATCTCCAAGGTGTTTTGTTAGATGAAAAAAAGCAAACTGTAAGACAACACCTGTAGCATGATAACATGTATATCTCAGATAACTTCCATGGTGTCTGTAAAATATGTCCATAAATGCTGTGACACAACTCCCTCCAGTCCCTCTCTCCTTGAGTGTGGGTCATATTTAAAGATTCACTTCAAACGAATAGAATGAAGCAGAAGAAGTAGTACATGACTTCAGAGATGAAGTTATAAAAAGTACCATGGCTTCCACCTCCTCATGTTATCTGAGATTGCTCACTCTGGGGGAAGTTAGTTGCCAGTCATAAGGACACTCAAGCAGCCTATGAAGTTATCCATGTGACAAGAAACTGAAGCCTCCTGCCAATAGCCATATGCGTGGGCCATCTTGGAAGAAGGTCCTACACACACAGTCTAGGCTTCAGATGATTGCAGCCCCTGCCAACATCCAAACCCACAAGAGACCTGAGCTAGAACCAGCCAGATAAGCTGCTCCTGAATTCCTGACCCATAGAAACCGTGAGATAATAAATGTTTGTTATTGCAAGCCACTAAATTTTAGCGTAATTTGTTGTGCCATGATAGATAACTAATAATGACCCCCTAATTTACATAAGTTATAATGAGACAAGTCCTTATTCTGTGTTAGTCACCATTTTAAAAGCATCAACATTAATCCTCACAACAACCCTCTAAAGTAGAGACCAATGTTATCCTTTTTTTTTAAGAAGAAACCAAGGCACAGAAGAGCAAAGTAATTTGCCCAATAATGTACAGCTCTCTGAACCAAGGCAATCTTAGAGTGACTACTTGTAACCTACTATACTATACTATACTATAATATACTGTCCTATAATGTGTGTGTGTGTTGTGTTGCAGGTCTTTTGGTGTGGTGTGTGGTATGCACATAGAAAAAGTATGGAAGATACATATAAAACTGTTGACCACAGTTACTCCTAGGGACAGAGGTAGAATTGGAGAGAGAGAAGGAAAAAGGGAAATTCTCATTTTTTCTCAACCAACTTCTGTACTGTTTGAAGTTTTTTACAATAAAAATGTTTTAATGAAATATTGGTGTAATTAAAAATTTAACTGAGCTGGCTAACAGATGTATGCTGTTCAGAGAAATGAAGTGCTGGGGCAAGAATGGGCACATGTGACCAAATACAAGTCATCAGCCATGGATCTGCTTAGGACTGACTCAGATGGGCACTTGCTGTGAATTTGCAGGGGGACGGGGGCACCCCCAGCTCCCCTTCCCCTCCAGCCCCTCCAGCCTAGGGCCTCCCCCTTTTCCCACAGTCCATGAGGCAGGTAGAAGGTACACCCTCCCTGATCCAAAGAATTCTCTCAAGACATGCCCAGAAGTCCTACCACCTCCACAACAGCTGCCCATGTGCTCATCAGGTTGTGTGACATGTGATGTCTTATCTGGAGACCACAAGTGGGACAGTTGGCCAGGAGCCAGGGAACCTATTCTCAGTCTGGGCCTGAACATGGTTCAGGAATAGACTCTGAGAGCAGAGTGTTTGGGGTTTCTACTCTTGTGACTGGGAAGGATTATGCAGCCGGTGTGCTCCCTGCCACTGTCCTTGTCACTGCGGGCAAGGTATATTTAGCATCTGACCTGTGCCAGAGCTGTCAGTAGGACCTCACTGCCTTGGTAACTCCAGGGCACTGGTCACAACCTAATCCCATCTATTTTTATAAGCTCAGTTTGTGGAGTAATGATAAGTGTTATCTTTCTGATGCAACACAGGATCAGATGGGCCTGCCCCAGTGGCCTGTTGGAGTCTGTGCACCAGGTGATGAATGGCCTTGACCTTCTGATATGTGAGAAGTCATACCACCACCTACCCCGCTCCCTGACGGCTGCAATGGGGTAGGAGTTTCAGCCAGCTTTAGAAACAGGGCTGTCACTCATGAGTGCCAGACACCTGATGAAAATGCCCAGGAAGAAGGCTTCTTCCACACCCCTAAAGAAAAAGAGACCAGGGCTTAGATACAAATTCTTATTACAAAAGTCTCCATTGCTTGAGCAGCAATCACAGCAGACCTCATTAATCAATCCCAGTGATCTTTTCCACCGAGTCCCCAAAATTTCCTTGGGAGACCATCCCTGGAAGCCTCTACCAATCAACACCAGTTCTTCCCTCTGATGAAAACCGTGCACCACCCTTGGGCTGGAGGGACTGAGAAAAAACAGCAGTGGAGACTTGATTAGGAAAGAGGGTGAAACACTGCTGAGTTCAGAGGGTGGTGGTAGGATGAGAGAGCCTGGGTGCATCAGGTGGTAGGGAGGAATTAATGAGGCTGAAAGATGGAATTTGGACATTAATACCAGCTGGTGAAGACACTAGGTACAAGACAGGATTAGAAGGACTGTTTCTTTTCTCGTGTGACCCTGGGTAAATCCATTCGCTGCTCCAGTCCTCAGATGTCTTACCTGTAAAATGAGTGAGTTAGACCAGAAGACTTTATGACCACTTCTAACTCTGACATCCTATAATTCATGATATTTAGTATAGCACAGAATTCGGTGACTGCCAGCTACAGCGCCCCTTAATTTTCTCTTCAGGGACATGTGGAAGAGACTGCTGGTGACTCCTCAGTATCCTTTCCCCACTTCATTAGTATGAGAACCCCAGTCTTTAGCTGAGCAATTGCCACTCAGCTAAAAGACTCGATTTTGCAGGTTCCCAGCAATGTAACTGTGTTCTATCCAATGAGATGTAAGTGGCAGCGTCATGTGGAACTTTGGGGAACTCTTCTTAAAAAGGAAGAGGCGGATGTGATGGATAGCACACTATCTGCCTTCAGGACAGAGACAGAAAGAGAAACAAACACTGGAACTAATATTTAAATGACAAAGACATACATGCCTTTGTCTTTCACCAGTTCTTCTGGATGTTTCATTCAGTCTTCTGGGAGAAAGAAAGCAATTGGAAAAACTTAACTTATTCCACAAACATCGGATACCCATTATATTCCAGATTCTGCTGAATTAATCAGATAAAAATTTGACCTCAAGATGCTTCCAACCCAACAAACACAGAATATTGACTTAATATTTAAAAATTATGTTTAACATTAAAATACAGATTTTTTTTCAGCTTCTATCAAATTATGGAAGAGTCAGCAACATGGAATCTATATTCCCACCTGACAACAATTTGCCGGAGCTGAATAGCGATGCCTGCTTTCACAGGGGTTGTGTTCTCCAGTTTATGACAATTGCCACCACTCACCAAACTACTTTTCCTTTCACCAAACTACTTTATCCATTCCATCATTTCCCACCTGGCCCTGTAGGGCATTGGGGGGTGTGATCCCTGATCTAGAAGCTAGAATGCAAAGGGGGTCATATGTTCCCAGCATCAGAAACATCTATTGAGCACTTATATCAGAAGACTAAATTTGAAATATAGTAGTCTTTCAGATCTACTCTGTGTTGATATTTGGGAAGAGAGAGAAAGAAAAGAGGAGAGAAGAGATGAGGTGGAACAGTACAAAGAACAATAAGATCCTATTTCATCCTTTAAAGCGGGGAGGGAACACTACTTCCTGCTGTTTCTATTTGGCTGTCTGGGACACAGATGTGATCATGGATCTCTAACGTCCATCTTGGACTTCAGGGTGAGGGCTACACGCTAGGAATGAGAGATCAGAGATGTGGAAGGAGTCTGAGTGCCCGAAGACTTTATGGAACTACCACAACCAGTATTATGTGAGAGAATAAAACCTTGGGGGTGGGAAACATTTTTTTCTGTTTCCTGTCTCATGAAGCCAACCCTAATCATACTGATTACAGGCTCAAGTCCAAATCCCAGATCTGCCTGTGTGATCTTCCTGGGAGCCCCCAGTTTTCTGCAGGAGCAAAATCCAGCTGCTACCCAGTTGACAATCCCAAATACGTTACTCCCCCTTCAGCCTCCTGGGAGTCACAGGATCACTCCAGCCACTCCAAGGGGCCACCTAAACACAGGATTGGGAATCAGATCCTACCTGGCCATGTGTATCAATAAGGATGGTTTGGGCAACAGATAACAGAAAATCCAAGTCAACTATTTTAAACAATAAGGACATTTTGTTGTCTCCCTTGACAAGAAGTTCAGAAGCAGAACCGTTTCAGGGCTTGTTAACCCAGTGGCTCAGCAACACCATCATGCACTCGGGCTCTTTACATCCTTCCACCTTGCCATCCATCCACAGTGTATTGGCCTCTGTCCTCACTGTGACCCTTCTTGGTTGCAATTACTCCAAACATCCTGTCCTCATCCAACAAACTCCAAAGCCATGGAGACTAAGTAGCTTTTACTGTCATTTTTCTTGAAGATTGTGGAAAACTTTCCCAAAAGCCCCATCAACAGGCTTCCCTCATGCCTCATTGATTAGAGCTGTGTTATACACTCAGCCCCAAACCACTCACTGGCAAAGAGGGTAGAATTATTATGATTGGGTCAAACCAATCAAGATTTATTCTCTGGGGACAGGGAGGGGTAGGTAAGATCTTCCCTGACACCATGGCTGCCCGATAGCAAACAAAATTGGGGTTCTGCTAGGAAGGAAGCAGGAAATAGCCGTTAGATAGGCAATGAACAGTTCTACCAAACCATGTAAACTTGGGTCACTCATTTTCCCTCTCTGTGCCTCAATTCCCTTATCTGTAAAATGGGAAGAATGCACTAGAGTTCTAGAGCCCTCCAAGTTATCTTCCCAATTGATGATGAGTGTCTGGCTAGTGCTAGTGGCAGAAGATGCTTCCAAACTGACTGACATTCAGAGATCACTGCAGCATCGAAGTAGCCTATGAACGGCTAGGAAGGGCTCATGAAGGTGATAAGGCTGTCGTGTCTTTTGTGACTGTAGCCTCCTTCTCCGGGGAGCCCCTTTATAGTAAGAAAACCCCCCTTAAACTCTCTCAGGCCACTGGCCTTTCCAAGGGAATGACGTTGTTCATCACTGACCAGACCTCACCCATCGGCCCAGTCATTCATTCATTCATTTGCCACTTTGGACCTACTGTATATTCTGAGCTCTGCATTGGGCCTCCACTCTGCTCTATCAGGGGACAAAGTGAAGAAGGATTTAGGGGTAGGGGGTCGGGGACAAATGGAAGCAGAGCTGTAAAATCCAGGGACAAGATTTTCCTCTGCCGGTCAAATTCTAGTTCACAACTCACTTCTCCCAGGAAGCTTACCAGGTTCCTCCAGCTTTCCGTTCAACATGGAGCATGTATACTCCTGGAGACACCCTCTGGTCTGCCAGGAGAATGAGAAGTCACAAAATAAATATGATGCATCTTTCTGAAGCATCAGATCATATGAAGTTTGGGAAAGAGGGTAGGTTAATACATGAAACTCGTCAATGGTTTAAAACATTAATTTAGGTTGAATTAACCATGGGCATATTAGAAAGAAAAGATGGTATGAATTTTTTGAAAGAAATAAGATTTCTAAGAATGTCAGCCTTCTTGAGCTTTGGCCCACAGATCACTTAGAGAGTGACAGACATTCATCCTCCTTGGTCACTATGGGAACCAGGAGAGGAGAGTCTGATACCCCATTCGTTCAAATCCCTGGCTCTGTCACTTACCAGCTTGATAGCTCAACATTTGGGGGCAAAGTATTTAACCTCTGGGAGCCTGTTTTCTCTTCTCTTAAAGGAACTCCATTGTTAAATGGAGGGGTTAACCACACTGACCTCACTAAATGAGTGTAAGGGCCAGAAGTGATAGTGCCTGGAAATGCTTAGCATACTCATTTTTATTGAGCAATAAGTGCTTCCTAGTCAAAAAACAACAAACAACCAATATGTGTTAAGCAGCTTCTATGTGCCAAGTACTGTGATAGCCATTAGGGAAATAAAGTTAAGAAGGCAGTATCCATCAATCAAGTGCCTATTCTGTACTGAGCAAGGTCTGAACCAGGTGCTTTCACATACTACAAAGACAAATAAAATGCAATCCCTGTATTTTAGGGGCAAGGCAGGTACGCTGAGAGTGCAGAATGCTCAGTGCTTGGAACTTCACTTCATTGGATCCTCATGACTGTGACAGTAATGACATAACCATGATAGTGTCTTAAACCTACTTCCTTTAATTTATAACAATGCACCCTGTGAATTCTTGGTAGATATATGTTACAATCAAATATCAGAAGCAAAAGGCTAGAGACAACGTGGACAACTACCAGTTACCAAAACCCTACCACCTCTAATTTACCTTAGCTGTCACCTCCAGCCTCCTAGATCATTATATCACTGGTTTTTTGTTTGTTTGTTTGTTTTGTTTTGGGGTTTTTTTTGCGGTACGCGGGCCCCTCACTGTTGTGGCCTCTCCCGTTGCAGAGCACAGGCTCCGGACACGCAGGCTCAGCGGCCATGGCTCACGGGCCCAGCCGCTCCGCGGCATGTGGGATCTTCCCAGACCGGGTCACGAACCCGCGTCCCCTGCATCGGCAGGCGGACTCTCAACCACTGTGCCACCAGGGAAGCCCTATATCACTGTTTTTTAAACTGAGGTATAGTGGATGTACAATATACAAGTTTCGGGTATACAACATAGTGATTCACAATTTGTGACGTTATATTCCATTTATAGTTACAAAATGTTGACTATATTCCTTGTGTTGTACAATATATCCTTGTAGCTTATTTATTTTATACATAGTAGTTTGTTCCTCTTAATCCCCAACCCCCATGGGGCCCCTCCCCCGCTATATCACTTTTGCGCTTTATATCACTTTTGCACTCAGACCACGTGCCACAGTTGGAATTCTGGCTGTGTCCCTTACCAGCTGAGTAACCTTGGGCAAGTCCCTTGACCTCCTCAGATTTCTTTCTTCTCATTTGTAAAATAGGAATAAAAATAGCTCCTTCCTCAAAGGACTGAGTGGTTCTTTCCTGTGTGTTAAGCAGGACAAAAATAGTTCCAACCTTATACAATTTAAGGAGATAATATACCTAAGCCCTTAGCACATTGCCTGGGACACAGAAAGTGTCACATAAATGAAGCAGCGGGGCTTCCCTGGTGGCGCAGTGGTTAAGAATCCGCCTGCCAACGCAGGGGATACGGGTTCGAGCCCCGGTCCGGGAAGATCCCACATGCAACTAAGCCCGTGCGCCACAACTACTGAGCCTGCGCTCTAGAGCCCATGTGCCACAACTACTGAAGCCCACGCGCCTAGAGCCCGTGCTCCGCAACAAGAGAAGCCACCGCAGTGAGAAGCCCGCGCACCACAACGAAGGGTAGCCCCTGCTTGCCGCAACTAGAGAAAAGCCCGCGCGCAGCAACGAAGACCCAACACAGCCAAAAATAAAATTAAATAAATAAATTTAAAAAATAAATAAAGTAGCGGCTGTTATAATAATCATTATTATTGCTCCTTACCACTCTGCATAACCTTTTACCAGAGCTATAGCACACTGGCTCATTCTTCTACTTGGTGTGAGTCATCTCCTGTCATCTCCCCTGGGATAAGTATGAGAAAACCAGTGGGAGTCAGTGAAACACGGAAGCAAGTGAGTCCTCAGCTAGAATAATCCATCTTTGGGGATGATAAAAGAACCAGCCCTGACCGAGCAGGTGTGCTGCACCCTTCACTTGCCCCTTCAGAGCCCATCCTCAGGTCACTCTCTGAGAAAGCCACCAACACACATCCACAATGACTCTTCATGAGCCCCTTATTCTTCATCCAGAATCTAGAGGGGAAATTCTCCTCCGACATCACGAGATATGAGGCAGTTATGGTGTTTCCCTGGCTAGCTGACACTCAACAGGATGAAATCATATTATATAATCATCCCTTACCCCCATGTTAGCCTATTTGAATTTCTTTTCAGGGTGTTTGCATGTGCATCTGTGTGTTTTCCATTTTCAGCCCAAGTGAGCAAACTGTCCTCTGGCTTATTGGAGTGCACATCAGATATTTTTGGTGCTGTATCTCTTCAGAAACAGGAAATAGTCCTTCTTTCTAGATAGAAAGGCAGACCATTACCATATGTTGGTTTCAGAGACCGTTGAGAATTAAGGAAGAAGCTACCAGGGTGGGAAAGCTCACGGCAGTGGTGTCTGGCACAAGTGAACTGACATCGGGCATCTTAACCTGAACCTCACGCTTTTCTCTTCTGCAAAATGAAGGCTTTGGACCCCCACGATCTTAAGCTTGTTTCATTTACCCATTAAACAAGTAACTATTGAGCTCCTGCTGTATGCCAGGCACTGGAGACACCACGATGTCTAAGACAGACTCGGTCCTGCTCTCACTAGAACTAGCTTACGTTCTAGTCACAAAGACGATAAACAAATCACTTCAGGCAGTGAGGACCACAAAAAAAATTAAGAAGGACGATGAGATAGACAGTGCTCTGTGTGCATCAGGGAGACTCACCTTCGATGGGGTGGTCAGACAAAGCTCCTATGGAAGCCACATTTAGGCTGAGAATTGAACAGGAAGGAGCCAGCCGTCGGGGAAGAGGTGTCACGCAGAGAGAACCGTTATAAAAGTTATAGAATTCTCCATGGGGAATCAATCTGGGTCTACAACACAGGTGCCACTGAGCTGGCCCAGATGAGGAAATGCTGTTTTTTCACACACGCTGTGATGACACAGACCTCCAGCCCCTAGGAGGGGGCATGACCTGATCACCTCCCTGCAAAGGTCTGAGAATGCCTACTACGTGCAAGGCTCAGCGCCTCTAAGTCAGAATCACTGCTCAGAGCCAACTGGCTGGGAGCGAGAGAAATGCACGCTGACCTTTCTGAGCAGCAATGACAATGATAAATGAAGGGAGATTTGGATGCTCGCCCTTGACTATAAGAGGAAACAGGCCGATTGTGAACTGGGGCTCATGTTCCAAAGCTTAAGTTTCACCAGCTATACAGTTTCCAGAGCTGTTTGCTCCCACAGAGCACGGCAGGAATTTGGACTTAAGGACTGACCTCCTGGACTTAAGGACTACTCAGCTCTTAGCCAAGATCTCTGAGCTGGGAAAGCTTGCAGCCGCGGCTCTGGGATGGGCTGCCCAGGTGGGCACACGGGTGACAGGCAACGTAAAGGGCCGTGCTGGGAATCAGAACACCTGGGTCACAGTCCCAGCAGAGTCCACAGGAGTCAGGAAACATCTCCAGCCATTATAATCGAAACAAGAGAGCATCCGCTGGGGGCCAGGCGTGGGGTGGGCTCCGCACACGGGGTATCTCATTTACCCCTCGGCACAACTCCTTAGGGTAAGTACTACCGTCGTCCCTACCAGACAGATGAGGCTGCAGGAGGTTTTGCAACTTGCCCAAGGTCACTTTCAGCGGCAGAGGTGGGATTCTAACTTGGGTCAAGCTAATTTCAAGTTACCTGTTCACTCTCTTAGCAATTCATCAGTTACAGGGGAAGAGTAATGATATGTGTCCTACCCACCTCGCGTAGTTGTTGGGAGACTCAGACAAGATGAGAGGGTGCTTTGTAAACATGGATGCCCTGTTCCTGTGTCTGCTGGTCCCAGGGCAGCTCCCAGCAGCCCCGCTGTCTGCACAGTTCCTGCCCACCCCACCTCCGCTCACCGATTTCCACCCTCCCACGCCTGGATGGATGCCCCCCTGCCTCAGTGCTGCATCCACCCCTGAAACTGCTGCCCACGCTGCCCCTGGGCAGTGGCACATCCCTGCCTTTCTCCAGAGCAGCAGCCCTGCCCCCGCCCTGCTGGGAAGTCTTGGCATGCAGCCAGCAGGATGGGGGCGGCTGTGTGGAAAATCTGAGGAGATGTTTTCCTTTCTTGGGAAGAAAGCCAGACTGCAGTTTGCTGGAATTCTATAAATTATGCACCCAGAGAAGATTTCATTTAGGAAGAAAAGAGAAAAAATATATTTTGTTATTTGCTTAGTGAGCTGGGTTGGCTGAAGCCAGGGCCAAACCGCACATAGTTGACCTAACTTGCTGTGTTTGCAGAGCAGCCCGTGTTCCAGGGGATGGCCGGGAAGACCACAGAACAGCCAGCAGTGCTCTGCAGGCCTTTTCCAGCCTGCTTTCCAGCTTGCTCCAGCCTGGGCCTGGGACTTGGTTTCTTGGGCCTGGAAGGCTGGGGGGCTCAGAGGAAAGGTGGGCAATCATGATCTCTCTCTGCACACACCTTTCTCACGCCCTACCCCTTCAACCCTGTGAAGCTCAACCCCCAGGGGAGCTGACACCGCCTCCGGGAAGCCTTCCCAGGGCCCTGAAGCTGGGTCAGGCTCTTTCTTAGGGGCTCCCACAGTACCCAGTGCTCACCACACTGTATTATCAACCTGGCCACCAGCTAGTCTTCTGCAGGCTCTGAGGGCAGGGACCTGGTCAGTTTTGCTCCCTGCGGTATCCCCAGTGTGGCATTTCAGTGAAGAAATCAACGAAGCCCGCATAGGAAGGGTCACCCAGCTCAGCAACAAGAGTTCCCCCAGCAGAAGACAGGCATCCTGGGTGTTGTGTTGTGTTTTCTGTGCCATGTTTTCCTCCATCTGTTTTCCTGGCCTCATCTCCTACTCTTCTCAGGCTTCCACTACATGCTGCTTGCAATTTCCCACCATTCTAATTCTGCCCCCATCCTTTGCTGACCCCGGCCCCTCTGCACCCCAACCTTTCACCCTCAATCCCAGTCCAACCTGCTCTCATGGAGGAAGGCCTGCTCCACCCCGCCCAGTGCCGCCTCCCCCATTGTTAGAAACCCCTTATCTTGGGTCCCTACAACCCTACCATGCTTATCACTGGGCTGACCGCAAGGCCTCCAGTGATTTGTTTATATAGCTGTCCCAGCACCCCCAGACTCCAGGCTGCTGGGGAGCAGAGGCCTGTCCTAATCCTCTCCCTGTCCCTAGCACTAAACATGCAGCAGCTGTTCAATACATGCTTGCTGAATTAATTAACTAACACATGCAGAAGGTAATAATAGCATGTGTGTCACGGGGCAAAGTGTGATTAAGATCCCGGCCAACCCTGTGAGCTCAGAGAAGGGAGCGATTGCCGCGGGCTGGAGTGGGAGAACACCCTGTAGAAAGAACAACCGATGGAAGATAAATCCCCAAAGGCAGGATGGAGAACAGCCAGAGGGTAGCAGGGGAAAAGTGAGAAGAAGTCTGGGCTGTAAAAAACATAAATCAGATCGTGGCCTGCGCCCTCTTAAAATACTAGTGGCTTTTCCCTATATTTAGGGGAAAATCCAGACATCAAAGCGCATGAGGCCCTATGGATGAATCCAGTCCTCAAACTTTGGAAAAAGGGAAACTGAGTCCCAGAATGACATTTACAGGGATGCTATGATCACAGTATTTTTATTTAAGACACAGCTTTTTGTCTAAAAAAATATTTTTAGCAAATCATATGTAATATTTTTATTATGAATGTATTTGTCTTCAGTTTGAAATCCTTGGTACAATTTTCCAGAGTATTTTCCGTATGTGAACCACGTCCTGTGAACCTTCCCTTATAGAACACAGTGGAGATGTTTGTTTCTTCCATCATAACTCATTTGAAAGTTGCCCTATTTAATGGGTAAGAACCTGTTCTGGGGTTGTTTGTCTTTTCAATTGCTATGGGCTCTTAATGTTACTTCAAACCAAGTCTCCTGAGAACCAGGGAAAGACAACTGGTTTGCTTTTTCCATCACTAGCTGCTGAGGCCCCTCTTTGTGCCGACACTGGGCCAGGAGTCACTTGGACGTGTCCCTGCCCACAAAGAACTTATGATCTGAGAGGAGAGAGGTGTGTACTCAATATCAGGTGATAAGATTTGACCCAAGCACTGCGCTCGCCACTTTACATACTTCACTTCTTACTTCCCCAATAATTATAAGGGGTAGACAGTATTACCTTCATTTTATAAATGAGAAAACTGCAGCTGAGAGAGAACAAAGGCTCACCCAAGTCTCACATCAAGTGAGTGGGAGAGTGGGGACCTGAGCCCAGGTGTGTGCTTTACCTCAGTGTAAAGCAAAACAGGTTGATCTGTACAAAGGAAGAGAAGAAATTGCTTCAACAGTTCCAGGTAGGAGATGCTGTCCCACAATGCACTTAGCCCATCTGAAGGAAGTGATCATAAGTGTTAGTCAGAGCTAACAGTTGTTAATCATCTATGTGTACCACATGCTTTTGTATAACTCTGTTCCTCACAGTAACCCCCAAGGAAGGTAATGAAATGCCACAGCTGCAAAGTAGGTGCTGCAATTCCATTTTACAGTGGGGTCTTAAGAGATGTTCAGAGAGGCTAAAGAATTAGTTCTGGGTCACACAGAGACAGAGCCAATATTCTAACTCTGTCTCAATGCAAAGTCTTTTTTTTTTAATGTTCCCAGCTTAGAAGAAGCAATGAGCATCTAACCATTCGGTTTACTATTTATGACTCTGGGAAGATCACTGAGAAAGGACCTCAGAAATTGTGCTCAGCAGAGAAGGGCTCAGGCTGAGGCAGGAGGAACTCATGGGAAATACATGGAAGAGTTTCCATCTCTAAAACGGCTGGTGAGAATGGGCCCAGGAGACTGGGACAGACAGATCTCCTGTTACCTCACTGCAGAGCAAGGCCCTTCCAGCTACTATCACCAGCCCTGAAATGGCATGGCCCCCAAATAGGGGCTGGGCCAAAGTCAGGTTACCCAAAGGCACAGCTGATCACCAAACCCATTCTGGATTCAGGGAAAGGTATATAGTCGAGTTTAGGAATGGAAAAAAAACCAGCAAGAGCCACCAAAGGACAATCCAAGATGGCGGCCTACAGAACTGCCAACAGGACAGTCAGAGAGACCAGGAAGCAGACTACCACAGCAAGCCTTGTCTGAGCTGCCCAGGGCCTGACACAGAGCAAGCAGGAGTTTATAGCATAGCGGAGCGTCTTCATATCCCAAGCCAGCTAAACCACTTGGGAGAGTGGAGATGGAGACAGAGAGAAAAGGAGAAAGAGAGAAGAGAGAGAGCGATTAAAATGCTGCCTTTGACCCCACCAGTCATTGTACCCCTTGAGCACATGCCCCTGAGTGAATAGAGGTGGGAGGTCAGCTGTCCCTCAGGAGACTAGGTCCCCTCAGACCTCTCTTAGATAGGCGTCAAATGACATTAAGGGTGGTTGTTGTGTTTAAAGGTAGGTTTTGTTTTTTTTTTTTTTTGGTGGTACGCGGGCCTCTCACTGTTGTGGCCTCTCCTGTTGCAGAGCACAGGCTCCGGGCGTGCAGGCTCAGCGGCCATGGCTCACGAGCCCAGCCGCTCTGTGGCATGTGGGATCTTCCCAGACCGGGGCACGAACCCGTGTCCCCTGCATCGGCAGGCGGACTCTCAACCACTGCGCCACCAGGGAAGCCCTAAAGGTACGTATTTTCATGCACTGCGACCTCTAAATGCAAACCAACACCACATTGTAAAGCAATTATACTCCAATAAAGATGTTAATAAATAAATACAAACCAACCAGTTCATCTGGTGCTCTTCCAAAGAAAGAGTGATATGTCCAAATACTAGAAAATAAGATCTCTCTGATGGATTAAGTGAAATTCTGCAAAGGGTTCCTTTCCTAATGTGGAGTCGTAGGGAATTTTGACCATGTCAGCTTTTAATCTTTTGTGCTGACTTTGGATTATCTCCAGGTGGTTGAGACTCTTCTGTCAATGTGTGTAGTACGATGAGGCATCTTCTGAAGGCCCAGGGCCCAGAGCCTGAGGTCTGACAGGAACTGATATTTAGTTCATGAAAAGTGGTTTTGTTTTTAAAATAAAGATAGCTAAATTCCTTACCAGTAGCAATTGTAGTGTGGCAGGTTAGCCCCGCTGGGAATGTATCATGGAGGTTCTCCAGGAAAGAAAGAAAAGCATTTTTTTCCCCTATTGCTCTCTCCTATCTCTCTTTACTCCAGGAGACCTAAGGTCCCCTGAGGGAAAGTTTAGGGATCTTTATTTTCTAAAGCAAAGCTCTGCTGAGCTATAGACAAGCTGAAACAAGATGGTGGCAGAGTCTTGAAGAAAAGGCAAGTAAAGTTCCTGGAGGGAGAGCATGGTAGACAGAGGAGTGGGGAGTATCTGAGAGACAGGGGTATATACCCTGCTGCCATGTGGTGTCCCAAAGAGGGTTGCCCTTGGGGGGGAGGTGACTGCCAGATGCCTCTGGAGGCTGACACTCAGCACAGTGACCTTAACCTTTGAAGAGGGTTCCTGTGGTCAGTAAAGGGCTAAAGATTTGCAAGGTGAAATAAGACCAGAACAGCTGGAAGTCCCTTCCAAGAAGAAGTCTTGGGCAAATGGCAGAAGACCACAGCACCAGACATCAGCATTGGGAAGCAAAGAAGCGATGCAACAGTGGAACCACCATGAGTTACAGCCCAGTGCCTCCTGCATTTTCCCAGAACCAGGAATCTTGTACCATCCAAAGGAAGGAATGGGGGAGCCCCACTAGCGACTGATATTGGGTTCCCCTCCACCTGAGGAGTGGAAAGAGGGTGCTCAAGCTGTTTGACTTTTATTTCAAAAAGTGAATGAATCTGTCGTTGCTTAGGCCTGAGTTCTCCATAATTTCTTCCCAAATATCATTATTACTGCAATAATAACAATACCTAACATCAGCAGAGGGCTTCTCCAGTTACACTTTCACAGTGTACACTTTCCTGAGTTCTGGATATTATTATCCTTTGGGGTGTGGATTCTAGAAAGGATTTGTAGCCTTCGATTTCATCCTCCAAAGTTGGGGTCTCTTCTTTTTTTTTTTTTTTTTTTTGCAGTACGTGGGCCTCTCACTGTTGTGGCCTCTCCCGTTGCGGAGCACAGGCTCTGGACGTGCAGGCTCAGCGGCCATGGCTCACGGGCTTAGTCTCTCCGCGACATGTGGGATCTTCCCGGACCGGGGCACGAACCCGTGTCCCCTGCATCGGCAGGCGGACTCTCAACCACTGCGCCACCAGGGAAGCCCAAAGGACCTCTTTCAGAACACTTTTGAGTGCTTCACTGATGCTTGCCATTATGCATTTCAACCTTTTAGAGAACTGAGTTTCTTTTAATAGCATCACTGGAACTCTCTCTGTGAACAAGAGCCACTAGATGGCCTCCCATGTGTCATAATGTGATGACCAACATGACTGACACAGACTAGGTGCTTAATAAATATTTGTTGAAAATAAAAATGAGTAACTGAATAAATTATTTGATTAAGCTAGGTTTTTTAAATTAACAGACTTTATATCTTAGAGCAGTTTTAGTTTACAGAAAGCACGGAGTTCTCATATACTCCCTCCCGCTTCTCCACCACAAACAGAGTTTTCTCTGTTATTAACATCTTGTGCTGGTGCAGTACATTTGTTATAATTCATTATGCAGTATTGATGCATGATTATTAATTTAAGTCCACAGTTTACAATTGGGTTCGTTCACTCCCTGTGTTGCATGGTTCCATGGGTTTTGACAAATGCATAATATCATGTATTTACTATTACAGTGTCATACAGAATAGTCTCACTGCCCTAAAAATCCCCTGTGCTTCACCTTAAAATTCCTCCTCCCTTTTCCCTAGCTCCAGGCGGTCACTGATCTTTTCACTGTCTCTACAGTTTTGCCTTTTCCAGAATGTCATATGGTTGAAATCATACAGTATGGAGCCTCTTCAGACTGGCTTCTTTCACTTAGCATTATGCATTTAAGATTCTTCCATGTCTTTTGTGGCTTGAGAGTGCATTTCTTTTTAACCCTGAATAATATTCCATTGTATGGATGTATCAAAGTTTATCTATTCACCTGTTGAAGGATATCTGGGTTGCTTCCAATTTTTAGCAATAATGAATTGAGCTGCTATAAACATTTGTTTGCAGGTTTTTGTGTGGACATAAGTTTTCAATTCATTTGGGTAAATACCTAGGAGCATGACTGCTGAATTTTATGGTAAAGACTATGTTTAGCTGTGTTAAGCCTGTTTTTCAAAAAGCTATTTCTAGGGCTTCCCTGGTGGCGCAGTGGTTGAGAGTCCACCTGCCGATGCAGGGGATACGGGTTCGTGCCCCGGTCCGGGAAGATCCCACATGCCACGGAGCGGCTGGGCCCGTGAGCCATGGCCGCTGAGCCTGCGCATCCGGAGCCTGTGCTCCACAACGGGAGAAGCCACAACAGTGAGAGGCCCACCTACCGCAAAAAAAAAAGCTATTTCTAGCCAGCGTTATCTCATAAAACAGAGGAGGGAGAGGGTAGTAAGCTATGAGTTGACTTCCCCCAGTGTAGAACTATAAAACAGGTCTGCTTTTATTTGTACTAAAAAAAATGTTTAGCTTCAGAGCGTATACCCAAGTTCTAGTAAATTTGGATTTAGTGAATAATACGAATTATGAATTAGTGAATATATCATTGCCCCCATGATTTCATTTTGGCCTTTTCAGTTTGGCTGCCAAGATATACTAGTCTGAGAAAGTCCCTATCCACCGGAATTTTACATGGTAGTGGGAGAAACAGTAAATAAACATACAGCCAAAACCCGTTCAGGTGGAAGTACTGGAGAGGAAAAGACCACAAATGATCAGGCAAGAAAACAAATGAATTTTTCTATCAGCTTACATGGTGAATCTGCTGACGCAGCCAAACTAGGATTTGGGGGAGTGGAGTAGGGGTCGGGCCAGGGTGGGTAATGCAGAGATAATTTGCTTCAAGGAGATATTACTAGAAGCTTTCTTGAAATATTTTCCAAGATGTTCAAGTGACCTGATAGCAGGGGAAGGCAGGTAGTAGTTAAGGGAGAAGATTCATGTTTGGGGCAAAGAAAAACTTTAAAACATGAAAACAGAAAGCAAGAAGTCTTTACGCCTTCTTCCTCCGATGTCAGCTGCCTTTCTCTGAACCTCTACATCACAGCTCTTCAGCTGGGTACATCCCTTTCCAAGGAAACTGGAAGGGTCTTACTTTTTTTTACTGCCCCTCATTTTTACTTTGCAGGTAGTTAAGTGCTCAAGAAGAGCTCACTACATCAAAACGGGGAGCTTTCACCAATATGAAAAAAGGAACTCCAGTTTTACCCTCAAAGTTCAACTACCACAAAAGCCCAACACAAAACCAGAAATAACCTCCTCTCGGTAATCAAGTGTTTTTAAGTGGTGTTAGAAAGAAACCAGCATATACATTTTCAGAGCTTCATAATCATTAACTATTCTCCACCATCCCAGAAAATGTGAACTTGGATGAGCTCCAAGCATCTTAGCAACAAGCCAACAGCTCCCAACCAGAGCCCTCAGCCTTCTGATGGGGCCAGAATCCCAGAGACAAAGCATTATTTATCGACATAAACTGTCTTGCTTCTGAAGCTGGAATCCCAAGAACCAAGCTAATGAGAAGACTCCGTGCCAGGATGTCATATTGAGTTAAGAAGGCCAACCCAGTCACAGTCCATTTCTCTGTGCTCAGCCCAGACCAGAGGAAACGCAGGGCAAACATATACAGCGGCTTCTGAAAGGCCCCAACACTTGATGCTCGAGCACCAAGACAATCGCTGTCTTCAGCTGGGAGCGTGGGAAAGGGCACAGAACATGGAATGTTTTCTGAATGGAGGGGCAGGACCCTTCATGGAGTAGCAGGAGCTGCCAGCTGCAGGCCTCGGCAGCGCGACGCTCCCAAACTCCTGAGTATGGCAGTCAGGGCTCTTGCTTGATGAGCCTAATGGTGAGACCCAACCCCTCTTTTCTCCTTCTAATCCCACCACTACAAAAGGCTTCATCTAGGGCCCAACTGCCGGCACAGCTAGAAGAGGCAACCTCAGCATAGCAATAGGGGTCCCTCGGTTTCAGGAGGTTAAGGCACCTCTCTGAAAACCCCGAGAAGAGGTGACATTTCTCTGCACCCCATCTGGAGTTACCTTTGGTTGTTTCCTAACTCTGAAACATCCTCATATTTTTCCTTCTACTATATGTTTTTTCCTTAATCTTGGGGCAACTTAGAAAGCCCAGCATAGAAGAGGGCTTCAATTTGTGTTAATAACAGCAAATGATCACTGAAATTTACTGAGCTCTATGCATAGCAATGCACTAAGTGCTTTACATCCATCACCTCAATCCTCACAAGAACTCTCTAATTTAGGAATATCAGGGACCCCATTTTACTGATGAGAAAAACAGAGGCTTAGAGAAACTAGGTTAGCAGTTCTCAGAGCATGGTCCCTGGACCAGAAGCATTAACATCACCTGGGAATTTGTTAGAAATGAACATTCTCATGCCCCATCCCAGGCCTACTGAATCAGAAACTCTGGGGGCGGGGCCAGCAATGAATTTCAACAAGCCCACGCGTGCGAAAACGTTGAGGACCCCTGGACCGGGTGACCTACCCAAAACCACACAGTCAGTGGGATCCAAATTCCGGCAGTTTGGCTCCAGAGCCCTGCTGCTAACCTCTGCGCTATGAATTTATCTGGACACAGACCTAAGGGGCCCCCCTCCTACCTACAATCACAAACTCCAGATGTAGAGAATCAGCATCTGTTAATAGATGCTTGGCCACTGAAAATGTCTGGTCAGATTCATAAGGGGGAGAAAAGGGAGAAGCAACCTGCCTTTTCTACATTAAGGTTTTCACTTCTCTCTGATTTAATAAGGCTCTGAAACATTCCTCACAGAAGCGAGGATTTCTTGCACCGTCAACACCCCGCCCTAGTCACAAGGGCACTCCCAGAGGCTACACTCCGGCCTTATGGAATCTTCATTTCACACCCAGAGAGCAGACAGAGCAACGCAGAGGAACGAAGTGGGGAGTAGCTGATATTAAACATGAAAAAAATTAAAAGCATCTGTATTAATTTCCTAGGGCTACCATAATAAAGTGCCACAGACCAGGGGGCTTAGAACAGTGGAAACGTACTGTTTCACAGTTCTGGAGGCTGGAAGTCTGAAATCAAGGTGCTGACAAGGCCCTGCTCCCTGTGAAACCTGTAGGAGAAGGATCTTTCCCTGCCTCTTCCAGCCTCTTGTGGCCCTGGTGTTCCTTGACTTGTGGCAGCATAATTCACTTAGCGTTCTTCCTGTGTGTCTTCACATCATCTTCCCCCTGTATGTTTCTGTGTCCAAACTTCCCCCTTTTAATAAGAATATTAGCTTTATTGAAGGGCCCACCCTACTCCAGTATGATTTCATCTTAACTAATTACACCTGCAGCGACGCTATTTCCGAATAAGTTCACATTGTGGCGTTCTGGGGGTTAATACTTCAACACATGAATGTTGGGAGTACACAATTCACCCATAACAGTATCTGTTTATGAGGATAGGGGATTAGACTACAGAAGTTTTCATGCATAGTGTTTGCGGCAGGACCATTTCAGGGACTCGTAGACTGACATTAACAAGGCCATCTACCTGAGGGTAGTTTCCATCATGGCTGATGATCAGAACCATCTGGTACTTGTTAAAACCAGAAATTCCCAAGCTGCCTCCCAGACATCCTGAATCAGAAAGAGATTCAGAAAGCTGTGTGTTAACAAGCACCCCTGTGATTCTGATGTAACCAGCCCTTTGATGCCCTCAAATTTGGGAAGCACAGTTCTAGCCAACCCACATGGATGTTCAACATTCTGGCCCTTGTGACAGCCAAGTGCCTCTGAAGTGGTATCCAGACTCCCTCAACTCTCCAGCCACCAAGATGCCCGTGGTAAGTTCTAAGTTCAGATCAGTCACCTCAGGAACCCTTGCCCTGAGGACTACTCCAGAGTTTTCTTTACACTCAGGTCCCAGATTACCTACTTTGGTCCACAGTCAGAACCAAAAGTTCAGAGAAACTGAATTCTAAGCTAGATGATTTCACTGAGTGGAAGCCAAGTTGAACCAGGTCCCCTGGGATCCATCTTCACTAACCCAATAACTTCTCCTCTTCAAGTGCCTCTGCTCACTTGTCCCTTTCTCTCCATCAAAGGGCTTCCTCTGCCAGTACCTCAGCCTGTACAGTAGTCATCCTGGTTGCTTTCATCCCCAAGACTACATGGCCCTTCAACTCAGTTCCCCACAGCTCAATGGCTCAGTTTTTCAAGGTTCCAATTCCAAATTTCCAAAAGAATCCAAGTCCATCCTGGGTTACGTAATCTTACTTCACCCAGTTAACTGTGACTGAGTAGTAGGTCACACAGTACAAACGCAGCACCTCAGCCAGGCCTCTCATCAAGGGCTGTAGGTGAAAGCAAGGGTTCTATGGGTGGGCAGCACCCAAGGCATGTCTTCTACAGTAATACAAAAAAGTGAGTACCATTTTCTAAGCACCTAATAGATGACAGACACTGACCTACATGTAATTCTCACTTTAAACATTCAAGGTAATTATTACAGATACAGAAACTGAAGCTCACAGAACTGAGGTAATTTATCAAGGGTCACTCAGCTAGTCAGGGGTGGAGTAGGAATTCCAACTCAAGTCCACCAGATTTCAGAGCGGTGTACTTTTCTTTCTGCCTTCCAGCCTAAGGCAACCGGACCAAGAGATGGAATCATTTCATCACATCAGGGGGAAAGAAATGGGTCAACAATCTCTACCCTGTCTATCTGGCTGGAAAGTGCATTGGGAAACCTCTACAAAGATAAATGTGAACCTTTGAACATGCCTGCTACCACCAGACCCCATCGTGGTGTTTGCTGCAGAGCATCTGTTCACCTCTGCCCTGTGGCTAGAATTGCATGGCCACAGCAGGGGTCTTAGCAGCTGTCCAAGACCCCCTGCAAAGAACTGCCCACTGCTTACAATCTGGTGGTATGGCCACATAAACAGAATCTGAATTCTCAGCCCAGAGCTTGGCAATCCAAGGTGAGTGCTATTTGAATTGCAGTAAACTTCTTGTTTTTTCACTAAGAAACTTAGCGTCCAATGCCAAAATGTTGGTCAGTTGTGTTCAAGTTTGGTGTAACAGAGCACGGACCATGGTCATAGGCAACTCTCAACTGTAATGCCACCCCCCAAACCACAAGAAAGGGGTCAGGCCCACCGAGGTTTTGCCCCAGAAAGGAGATGGGTTTCACACTATGATGTGGAACAGGCCACTCTCGTTGGCACTTGCAATGGTTCTTTCTTTGCGTCAACTTGGTTGGGTTATGGTACCCAGCTGTTTGGTCAAACAGTAGTCTAGATTTTGCTGTGATGGTATTTTGCAGATGTGACAAACATTTACAATCAGTGGACTTTAAGCAGAATATCCTCAATAATGTAGGTGAGATTCATCCAATCAATTTTTCTTTTGTCACTTGACAAAATTTTATTAGGGGCATGGAACTCTGCACATAGCAGAGTTGAAGGATATTAAATAAACAAAACTGGCCAGAGGGGAGGATTCTTAAAGATGGTGGAAGAGGCAGTTAGAACCAGAATTTGGACTCAATTACATGTATAATGAGGTCCCACTAAAAGACAAGGAAATTGATAATTAATGTAGGGTTTTCTGGAAATTAATATGACTGATAGGGTGGAATAATACACAAAATGGAAGGACTTAGAACTGTGTAATAGATGAGGGTCTTTGTAAATATTTTAGGATAGAGTTTCATCCAATCAATTGAAGGCCTTAAAAGCAAAAACTAAAGTTTCCCAGGGAAGGAGGAATTCTGCCTCAAGAAATCCAGCCTGAGTTTCCAGCCTGTTGGCCTGCTCTACAGATTTCAGACTCAATAATTCAGATCAGTATCAACTCTTATCTGAATTTCCAGCTTGCGAGCCTGTTATATTCTCTCCCTCTCTCTCCCTCCCTGACTGATAACAGTCCTTACCCACTGGACTGCTGATGGTGACCTGATGACATTTCCCTCACACTGACAGAGTAACTCCTGCAGCTGGAGCCCTAGGCCAGATAAAGAAAGGGAAGCAGACCATGCTCTGCAGTGCCCAGGTGCAGGTATCTTAGAGTGAGTCCCTCCTTCTTCCACAGGCTCCTGTCTCTCCCCCAGAGACTCAGGTAGCCTCAGAGAGCTCACTGAGGTTGGTATAGACCCTCACTATTCAAAGCATGGCCCACAGACCAGCTGTATGAGCGTCACCTGGGAGCTTATTATTTATTTATTTATTTATTTATTTTTGCTGTGTTGGGTCTTTGTTTCTGTGCGAGGGCTTTCTCTAGTTGCGGCTAGCGGGGGCCGCTCTTCATCGCAGTGCGCGGGCCTCTCACTGTCGCGGCCTCTCGCTGTGGAGCACAGTCTCCAGACGCGCAGGCTCAGTAGTTGTAGCTCACGGGCACAGTTGCTCCGCGGCATGTGGGATCTCCCCAGACCAGGGCTCGAACTCGTGTCCCCTGCATCTGCAGGCAGATTCTCGACCACTGCGCCACCAGGGAAGTTGGGAGGTTATTAGAAATACAGAAGCTCAGGTCCCACCTCAGTCCAACTGAATCAGAATCTGCATTTTAACAAGATTCCTCGGTTATTCAAATACACGTAAAGTTTGAGAGGCACTGTGATTGAAGGCAGCCTGAAATTTCAGGACAAACACTGGACCAGGTGTTAAAGAGATATGGGTAGAGTTCCTGATTGGACTCTAGCCAGCTCTGAGTATGTGGGCAAACCTCGGAAGGAAACAGGCATGCTCAGAACTAACTAAAAAGAGCTTACGTTATTGGGGTTTCACTATGTACCAGGCACTGAACTAGGCATCTTGCGTGTATTAACTCTCCCAACCCTCCCATTGAACCTCTGAGAAAGGTACTCCCACTGTCTCCATTTTACAAATGGCAAAAATGAAATACAGAGACGTTAGGCAGCTCGTCCAAGGTCACACGGAAAGTAAATAGTTGAGTCAGGTTTGAACTCAGAAAGTCTGCCTCCAGAGCTATATACTGCCTCTCAGATTCCAAGCACAGAGTCTTCGCAGTGTTCTATCAGGTGTATAAGACAAGCTCTAGCATGGAACTAATTCTCTCTTGACTGTAGGGTTTGAAGAAAGCTTCATAAAAGAGGCAACTTTTGAGATGGTCTTTGAATGAGAGGTAGGAGTTTGGTAGGAGTTTTAAGTTGAGTGCCTTCCATGGGTAAGAAGGCTATTCCCATAACCTGGATGGGGTTTCCATGCAGCCGAGTACTCCTGTATCCGTGCTGTTTCCTCTGCCTGGAACATCTCAGCATCACCTCACCCCCTTTCACCTGATAATCTGGTTTCACTTGTTGAGTGTCATCCTTCAGATCGCAAGCTCCCAAGACGCTCAGGCAAGGTCAGGCTTCTCATTAAAACTCTCCTCACGTCAATTGCTTTTCCTTCATATCACTTAGACCAGCTTATAAATAAAGAGTTATTGTGAGAGTGTGCCTAATGAACGTGGGATTCTCCAACTAGTCTGTGAGCTTTTTGAGGGCAAGGACTATACCTAGTCCTCTTTTTTTACGGTATAACAACATAATGATCTGACATATGTATACATTGTGAAATGATTACCACAACCAAGTTAATCAACACAACAATCACCTCACGTAGTTACCATATTTTTGTGTGTGATGAGATTAGGACCTACTCTCTTAGCAAATTTCAAGTATACAGTACAAACAGTATTATTAACTGTAATCACCACACTGTACACAGATCCCCAGAACTTATTCACCTCATAATTGAAAGTTTGTATCCTTTGACCAACACCTCCCCATTTCCCCCACCCCTAGCCTCTGGCAGCCACTGTTCCACTCTCTGGTTCTGAGTTCCACTTTTTTAGATTCCACATATAAGTGAGATCATACAGTATTTGTCTTTGTCTGACATATTTCGTGTAGCATAATGCCCTCAAGGTTCACTCATGTTGTTGCAAAGAGAGGATTTTCTTCTTTTTATGTCTGAGTAATTTTCATTGGATATACATGCCACATTTTCTTTATCCATTTATCCATTGACACTTAGATTGCTTCCATATCTAGGCTATTGTGAATAATGTTGCAAGGAAGAGGGAATGCAGGTATTTCTTCAAGATGGTGATCTCATTTCCTTTGGATATCTGCCCAGAAGTGGGATTACTGGATTGTAGGGTAGGTCCATTTTTAATTTGTTGAGGAGTCTCCATATTGTTTTCCATAGTGGCTGCACCACTTTACATTCTCACTAATAGTGTACAAAGCTTCCCTTTTCTCCACACCCTCTCCAACGTTTGTTGTCTCTTGTCTTCATGATAACAGCCATCCTGATGGGTATGAAGTGATATCCCATTGTGATTTTGATTTGCATTTCCCTGATGATTAATGATGTTGAAGACCTTTCATGTGCCTATTGGCCATTGGAATGTCTTCTTTGGAAAATTGTCTACTCGGGTCCTTTGATCATTTTTTAATTCGGTTATTTGGGTCTTCTGCTTTTGAGTTGTATGAATTCCTTATATATTTTGGATATTAAACCCTTATCAGATATGCTTTGCAAATATTTTCTCCCATTCCATAGGTTGTCTTTTCACTTTGTTGTTTCCTTTGCTATTCAGAAGCTTTTTAGTTTGATGTAGTCCCAGTTGCTTATTTTTGCTTTTGTTGCCTGTGTTTGGGGTGTCATAGCTAAAAAAAATCATTTCCAAGACCAATGTCAAGGAGCTTTTCCCCTATGTTTTCTTCTAGGAGTTTTATGGTTTCAGGTCTTTAAGTCTTTAATCCATTTCGAGTTAATTTTTGTGTATGGTGTAAGACAAGGGTCCAATTTCATTCTTCTGTATGTGGATATCCAGTTTTCCCAACACCATTTATTGAAGAGACTATACTTTCCCTATTGTGTATTCTTGGCACCCTTGTCAAAGATTAGTTGACCATACAGATGGAAACTAAACTTCACAGCATACACAAATATTGAATTATTACGCTACACACTGGAGACTAATCTAATGCCATATGTCAATTTTACCTCAATTAATAGAAAAGATTGGTTGACTATATAGATGTGGATTTATTTCTGGGCTCTCTATTGGACTGTACCTGTTTCTACTTTCTTGTGAACCTCTAGGGTCTAGCCCAGTGCCTGACGCACAGTCAGCACTCAGCACTCAGTAACTGTTAGATGCACGGGAGACGATCATCTGCGGCTGTCAATCACCACCGCCCCGCCCCTCCCCCACGCAGAAGTCAGAGAATGGGCTGCAACCCGAAGCAGGAAACCACCCTCCCCTTGATTAATAAATGACAAACAACAGGTCTGCCAAGCCTGCATACCTTGGGTTTATCCATTTCAGCTCATTCCTTCTTTGGAGCCACAATGAGCACAGATAAACAGTTGTTCATAATTTGAATGGCTGTTACTTGCACAAGGTTGTACTGTTACCTCCAAAGCATAGAAGACAAATCATGTATTTAAACTGAAAATGTGAAACATGTTCCAGCAACACTGTGGCTTCTGCAAAATTCCAGATCAAAAAGGAATAAAACAAAGTCGAATTCTTCTTTTAGGCACTGTGAGGTTAGCTTAAACACCAGAAGCACTGACTTAAAGGGGCAAATTCTTCAGAATTATATAATAGATTTGACAAGTTCTTACAAGTAAATTCTCTTTCCAATATGAAAACCTCCTTTCAGAAGCTGGCCCCATTTTGATAAGCGATTAATTTAGTGGTAAATGAAAGGATCCTTTGCCATTCAGAGCTCTGCTTCGTGTGGTCAGCTTGGGAACCTATGGCAACACCTCCATCCCAGGCTACTTGGCTTCAATGGTGTTGAAATAAAGGGATCTCTTTTCCAAATCAGGTTGCCATTTATCAAAGCTGCAATTCTTCTTAGGGTCCAGTTCCATGTTCATTTGCTTGTTTACCAAGTCTCAGTTGGTCCTTTTAAACCCCAAATATAAATATGCCTCCAACTTTGATTTCCGGCCAAGGATTTCTAAAAGCAAGTCAGACTTCAGAATGTTATTCTTTCTTGTAGGGAGGCCTTATCAGATCCCATCACATAAACTGATTTTGTGAAAATAAACTCACTTGAAAACCAATAAGAAGCCCAGCTTTTGGGACCAGTGACAGTGAAAACAAATCACTCATGTAGCTGTGAGGTCTACTGGCAGAGGTTTCTCTCACTCTCCAAACAGAGCAAAGAATCTGCTAAGAAACATTCAATTCTCCTGTAATTCTGGATTGCCCAAAGCAAATATAATTGGAAGCAGACATATCCAGTAGCCCAGCACAGTCATGTGGGTTGACTGTGGGTTCAATTTCAAAAGGAAAGAGTTCTCTGGACCAAGGAATGATCATGTTTACAGTCGCCCTTTGAGTCGTTTGAGTTTTGCTTGTTAGTTTGTTCACAAGAAGACAGAAATTTTAGGAAATTAGAGGAAGAATTTCTTCAATGCTGATTGTCAATGTCCCCACTGAGAACTCTAAAGAGAAATGATTCATTTATCCCTCAGCTCAGTCTTCTGCTTTCTAGCCTCATGCATTAAGGAAAACAGAGAAGTTGAGTTTCCTCTGCTAGACAAGGTCTGGCCAAATGTTTACTATTGAAGGCCAAGTCCTGAGATCAGCGATATACCATTAATTTTCACAACAGCCTAGTAAGGCAAGTACAGGTATCAGCTGCATTTTATAGATGAGGGAGATGAGGCTCAAAAGGTAAATAGGTTACCCAGCTTGTAAAGACAGGCCTGGATTTAAATACTAGCCGGTCTGACTTCTGACCCTCAGCTGGTTTGCCTCCCCAGCCCTGGGCTGTTTAGCCCTGGCCTCGGGCCAGTGCCTTGGGCCTGTCCCCATGGAATTCTTCCTTCCCCACAGCCTTCTTTCTCCTCCTCCGTCCAGGCGAGGGGAGCCTGCTCCAGGCTTGTCCTCCAGTCCCCATTTTCTCAGGGCTGCCCATGATGACTCCCTGAGCAGATTACAAGCCCCGTGTCCCTTGGTTCCCATTTATCTCCAGGGCCTGAACAGCAAGCTGTTCATCAAGGCTCTGAAAACTGTTGGTGCCTGACTGATGATTATTGGGGTTCAGACCCCCTCTTCTACAGTGTCTTTCATCTCATCGAGGAAATACCCTCAACTCAAGTCTCCTTTTATTCCATCATCCAGGTCACAGATAAAAATATTCAGCCAAACGCATAGTCTCTTTACGTCACCCACCGAGAGAGACCAGTTCTACCTGTGCAAGAAGGCAGCCCAAGGGAGAAGGGAAAAGGGAGGAGAGACGGGGCTGGGGGGGTAGTTCTCCCCTCCAGCAGTGAACCCCTTTCCCACTATTGCCATGTTGTATAAAGGCCCAGAAAAAGTAAAGAATCTGAATTGGAAAAAGAAAAACCATGAGGAATCTATCAAAACTACAGTTATTAACAACTTCTTACTCATTTATTTTCATTGCATTTTGTTTCTCTTTATCCTTAAGGACAGGACACAGTAAAACCAAATCAACCAGCTGAGCTCTGTCTGAGAGGCCAAAGAAAGTCTGACCTGTGACTTTTATGTATTAACAACGCCCACTCTCTACTAAAGAAATAGGTGAACAAAGAGCTCTAGGTTAAAGTACTAAAAACCCAAATGAGCAGAGTTACCTACATGACAAACACAACTGCCCAGCCTGGAAACCCCTTTGGAATGATACTGTCCAGAGACACTGTGGCTCATCGAAAAGAGCAGTGGACTTGATGGGCTATCCCAACCCTGCTCACTGACAAGCTGTGTGACTTTGGGGAAATAACTTACCCTCTCTGAACTTCAGTTTCCTTAACTATAAGATGGGAATCATTTGAGTTTTACTTTACAGGGTTGTTGTGAGGATTACATAAATTATTAGGTCACAAAAGGTCCTCAGTAAATATTAGTCAAATTCCAATCCTAATGGCCCCTTACACATACGCTGGAGGTGACCACTGCCCTCCAGTAGTTTTCTGGATATCCAAAGTTCCTCTGGGCAATTCATTACAATTTGCCTATACGTAGGACACCTACTACTTCTTCCTGTTGGTCTACCCACTGCCCCTACCCCACATAAGATTCCATTCTCTCATTTAACTAAACATAGCTGAGGGACAAGCAACTGAGTCTTTGCTAGAAACTAATTCTCAGTAAGTATGAACAGCCACAGGTAAAGCGCCTGGGTAGCTTGCCACTTGGCCATAGGTAGACTCGGGGTAACAAACCCAGCTGTGCTTGCCGTGCATCTCCTTCTCTTTACTTTCCTCCCCTGTGAACTGAGATGGTTGAGTCAGCTGGATGGCAGACTCCTATTCAGCCTTATCAGTCAGTGGGGCTCCAGCGTTTACTGGGGTCCGTAAATGCCACCACATGGACCTAAGAGATCCAAGTTTTCTCTTCCCACATCCTCAGTCTTCTCCTCTCACTCCCTCCAGCATCTCTCTTGGCTTGGCCCCCAAGACTAAGCATCTTTCCAGCCTAGTCCCCAATTTGGATGCCCTATCTACTCCAACATGAAGAAATCCTCAAATACAAACCATATGCAAGTTTTTAAAATTAAGCTGACTCCGATCTTACTCATTACAAAAAAGGTTGAGGTGACTTAGAATAAAAGCTATAAAATTAATAGTACATAGTTATCATTATGACACCAGATGAGAAACAGCTGATGTCACTAAGTGAGCTCTTACTAGGCCCAATGAAGCATTTCAAAGGTTCAGCTCAGGGTTTCGGGGTCTCTCTGTCCTCCTGGCCGACTGCAGGTTATAAATCAATTCTGCCCCATGCTGTCTCTATTCTCCACTTTTGCACTTTCCAGCTACTTCTAATAGTGTATCCAGCATGCCTGGGCTTTGTCTCTCTCTCCAGGAAAAGTATAGACTGGGACAATCAGAAGTTGCTTCTCTCCTGGGCCCTGCCTTCCTGGGAGAGCAAACAATGATTCTCTTGATGCTCTAGGTCTTTCTCTCTTGTGCTTTGGTCACCCACCTGTAGGGCACCTTAACAACTTTTGCAGCCCTCCCCTGGTTCCTATAGACCAGTGGTTCCCTAGCCTGGCTGCCCATAAGAATCATTTGGGGAGCTTAAAAAATGCTAGTGTTTAGGCCTCCACCCTATTGAGGTAGAAGCCCTGTTGGAGAGGCCTGGCCATCTGTATTTGTAAAGCTTCCGGGGTGATTCTAACACATAAGCAGGGTTGAAACCCACTTCTGTAGATTTTCACCTTTGGACCTCCAGCCTTACATTGTCTGCTGGTATTTCCAGGTTCCTAATATATTACAACTGAATATTCCTTGGAGATGAGGGGAAGGGGCATGGGGAAAGCAAGGACAATGTACTACTCTTACCCAAAGGTAATTTTTTTAAAAAAACAGCAATAGGGAATAATTTTCTTTTAAGGGAAACAAAATAATTACATGTGGCATAACACTTTTTTTCGAGCAGCCTTTAGTAGTTATTAAGAAAATACTGGCACATTTTATTTATTCATATACTACATTATAAAAATAACTCATTTTTATTTTCAGACACAATACAATAAGTCTAATTGAGAAAATTCTTGATTCTCACATGTAATTAGTGACAAAATAGTTTGGGAAAATCTAAACAAATTCTTTCAAAAGTCCACCCCTGGGACGCCCTAAAGGTCATTAAAAAGGCAAAAGGTGCAGGGATCTCTCTTCTTTGGAAACTAAAAGGCATCTTTGCACAGATGCGATGACAGGCATTTCTTCAACAAATATATGTTGAATTCCTACTTGGTGTGAGGCGTTGCTCCAGGCCTGGTGTGTGGGGCTTTAACTTGAACCCCTACATCATGTCCTTCCACCTCAAGTCCCACAGGTTGATTATTCATAGCCTGTACTTCTTTCTTTAGATTGAAGTATAGTTGATCTACAATGTTGTGTTCATTTCTGATGTATAGCAAAGTGATACAGTTACACATATATATATTCTTTTTTCATATTATTTTCCATTATAGGTTATTACAAGATACTGAGTACAGTTCCCTGTGCTATACAGTAGGACCTTGTTTATCTCTTTTGTATATAGCAGTTTGTATCTGCTAATTGCAAACGCCTAATTTATCCCTCCCCCCTCTTCCCCTTTGGTAACCATAAGTTTGTTTTCTATGTCTGTGAGTCTGTTTCTGTTTTGTTAATAAGTTCATTTGTATCATATTTTAGATTCCACATATAAGTGATATCACATGATATTTGTCTTTTTCTTTCAGACTTACTTCACTTAGTATGATAAACTCTAGGTCCATCCATGTTGCTGCAAATGGCATTATTTCATTCTTTTTTATGGCTGAGTAATAGTCCATTGTATGTATGTATACTGCATCTTCTTTATCCATTCATCTGTCCGTGGACATTTAGGTTGTGTCCATGTCTCAGCTATCGTAAATAGTGCTGCAATGAACACTGGGGTGCACGTACCTTTTTGAACTAGAGTTTTCTCCGATATATGCCCAGGAGTGGGATTGCTGGATCATATTGTAGCTCTATTTTTAGTTTTTTAAGGAACCTCTGTACTGTTCTCCATAGTGGCTATACCAGTTTACATTCCCACCAATAATGTAGGAGGATTCCCTTTTCTCCACACCCTCTCCAGTATTTATTATTTGTAGACTTTTTAATGGTGGCCAGTCTGACTGGTGTGAGGTGATACTGCATTATAGTTTTGATTTGCCTTTTGCTAATAATTAGCGATGTGTTTTAATTCTCACTGACAACATTTTTTTTATTGAGATGTGCCTATTGGCCATCTGTATGTCTTCTTGGGCGAAATGTCTGTTTAGGTCTTCTGCCCATTTTTTGATTGGATTATTTGTTTTTTTGTTATTGAGTTGTATTTGTATATTTGAGCTATTTGTATATTTTGGAAATTAAGCCCTGTTGGTTGCATCATTTGCAAATATTTTCTTCCAGTCTGTAGGTTGTCTTTTCATTTTGTTTATGGTTTCCTTTGTTGTGCAAAAGCTTATACATTTGATTAAGTCCATTTGCTTATTTCTGTCATAGCCTGTACTTCTAATTGAATCACCTGACAACATATGAATCTTGTTTTCAATCATATTCTTTTTCTTCAATGGTCTCTACCTTCATCATCATCGAGTTTCCCATTGGTCTTAGTGTCTTTGATCTCCTTGTTTCTGAAAGTTCTCCTACATTTCTTCTAGAGTTCTTATACACAGTTCAGCCATTTTTATATTTCCTAAAACTTATCAACTTTCTCGTCAATTATGTAAAGGAAAAATTCTTGAAGGCGGTCACAAGCTGATACAATCTGCCAGCCTAAATCAATAAACAGACTTAGTTTTGTCACCATCACTAGACATGCCACCTGAACTTAAGGGAAGTGCAAAAGCATTTTACATGTTTGTAGACTAACAACTCATTTACCTGCACCTAGGAAGCGAACTCTTCCTCCTTCAAGACTTTCCAAAAACTTCCAACACTAAAACTGAAATTTAACCATTTAGATCAGGAATCTCACAGTGGTAGATGGCTGACTAATTCAGTTTGCATATGTGTTTTAATTTGCACTGAAAACATTTTTTTATTGACATGTAATTGACATACAACGTTGTATTAGTTTTAGGTGTACAACATAGTGATTTGATACATGAATATATTGAGAAATGATCAGAACACTGTTTAGTCGACATCCATCACCACACCCACTTACAAATTCTTTTTGTGTGTGACTACTATCACTTCCACTACCCACACACACACACAAACACACAAGAGTCTTTTGACATACACAAACCCTTTCTAACCCTCTACTCTTCTGTAGGCTAAGAACCAGGAAGATAATTTAATTGGAATTGTGTGTAAAGTAATAATAAGTAGGCTTGAATCAGGAAGTCTTTAAGGAAGGTGTCTCTTTATAATAGATAAACTTCAGTGCAAGTTCTTTGTTTTGACTGTTCAGAAATCATCAACCATTCAGTTATAGGCTCTTTAAAGAAGGCTGATAAGTATGTCTCCTGTCTAATAGAAGAGTTTGCAATGGAAATTCTGAGCATTGGATTTCGCATGAAGAATCAAAAACTCACTCACTAAGCCAAATAGAAAGCATGCCCACTGACCTTCAATTCTTGACCTTCACTGCCAACCATAAAATAAACAACTAGAAACAAACAGCCACAGATGTCATGCCCTTCCTTGGGTTGATTAGTGGCACCAAGAGCACTTGTGCAGCCAGCACTGTAGCATGAGCCACTTGTGTAAGCAGAAAGCCACTCGTCATTAACTAGACAACGATGGCCAAGCCAGCCCAGCTCGGAGCCTCTACTCATTCTGTACTCAGAGGCCACAGAATCAGCTCCCTCAGAGGGGCCGGGGCTGCCTTGCTCCCCTCACATCCAGTCAGGCCCACTGCCCACCCCAGCCTAGGTTTTTGTCCCTCCTCACCTGGGCTATTACAATGACTCCCCCAGCTGCACTTCCGCTTCCCATCTCTCTCTGCCTGAGCCATCCTTGTCAGACTTTCTAACCCTCTGCTCTCATTGCATTGCTTCCAGGTAAAGACGAACTTCAGTCTATCTCCCTCTTACCTGGAGAAAAAAAGATGACTTTCGCCAATCTCTATCATTCACTGCACCTTACCTTTCTGCAGGCCCCAGCCCAAGCAAACATGTTTACCTCTTTGCTTTCCCACCACTCCATGGTTATTGCCACTTCCTGCCTTTGCTCTTGGTGCCCTTCTGGAACACCATCTCTATTCCCCTCTGTCTGTCCAAATTCCAGCCAGACTTCATATCTCTATTCAAGAAGCCATTCCCAACCACTCCACTCCTTCAGGGTATCATTCAACTTTCATTCAACTCCATACAACTCCCAACAATTTAAGCCCTCCTCTTTTTTTTCCCACTGTCCTGGGCATAAGCCCTGGCATAGAGCAGAGGTCCTAACATGAAACTTCTTTGGTGGGTCCCGATCAATTTCCATCTCTCTAAATACTAACATGTTTAATGAATACAACTGACCTTGTAAATGAAGACCCTAAGAAGGGGTAAGTTTCTCTTTGGAGAAACTGCAGTCTCCCTCTCACAACAATGCACTGCCCTTCAAGTTTCATGGAGAAAGTACCGACGGGCTAGGTTCCCTGACAGCTGGCAAAGGAAGGGCAAATCAACCTCCTCCCCTCTGCCAACCACCCCACACTTGCCAGACAGCATTTAAAATGCACTTCAGGGTGTCCATCTTTTCATTTGGAAAGGAAACAAGTCTTGACATTCTGTGTCTCCCATTTCATTAAGGACAGAGGTCATCCCAGGGAGGGGAAAGGCAGTTTCCAAGAGAGGGCTTGTGGAGGAGTGTGGTGGGAGAACTCCCTCAGCCCTTCTCTTTAGCCTGCTTCACCCTTTGAAGAGAACAAGCCTAGCTCTCAGAGCGAATTATTTTCAGCGCAGCCTCTGCCAGGACCGGGCTCTCCCTGGCTGGCTGAGGCAATACCCAGAAGGACTGAGTGATAGCTCAAGGTCAAGGTCAGTGACTCAAGGGCAAGGTCAGACAGGGTGTCCAGACAGGACTGGCTGGAGGAGGTGGCACTGAGACAGCTGGGAGAAAAGGGATTGCAGAGGGGACGAGGGAGAAGGCAGAGTGCATGTGTTAAACGAAAGCCCAAAAGTTTCCCTTCTCTCTCTCTCTCTCTCTCTCTCTCTCCCTCCCACACACACACACACACACACACACACACACACACACACACACACTCCCGCACAGAAACACATTCTTTGCTTTCCCTCCCCTCCTCTACCTCCCCAAGGCATTTCTATAAATAAACAATAAGCCACCGTGCCTGCCTGCCACCCATTATTAACTCTTGCAGTGTTCAGACTGTAAGTGTATAAATCCTCACACTGTTCCCCACTTCAGGGTTTGTAAAGCCCTTTCCCACATGTAATCTTCACCTGATTCCTGCATCACACACCTTAAAGGGTCCTATAAGTCCCGTGCACAGAATCATGGGCACCCCACACCTGCACTCTCCAAGTTCTGAGCCTTAATACAACAAGCTTTAGGTTGTGCTACTCAGAAGAATCCCCTATGGTTCAGGCCACATATTTCTTAAACCATTATTTGCACACCCCTAATAATCAGAGCCACGATCTATTAAACATTTGCTCTGTTGCAGGCACTGCACTAAGTGGTTGACATGCATGATCTCATTTAAATTCTGTAACGATCCTGAGTTGTCAATATGACGGGCATTTTGTCGATGAGGGAAGGGGAGCTCTGATGTTATGTTACTTGACTGAGATCCTAACTGGAGAGTGTGGGTGCTGAGTTCTGAACCCAGATCTCTATGACTATAACACCTATGTTCTCAGTTCCTGCCCTGAGGTTCTCTTACTAAGAATCCTTTAGCACCCAAGGCAAACCTGTAAAACTCTCTGGAGGTTGGCCTTGATCCACTGCCCCATGACCTCCTCTCTGTGCCCCCCATAACCGACAACATCCTGCCCCAGCCCCCCTCCTAAGAGAGGAGCTGGAGGGCAGCTGGAACAAAGAACCAGGGTGAGGAAGGGCATGGGAGCAAAGACAGGTGGAAGAGCTGTGGCTGGGTTTGCCCTGTCACAGAGCACACAGCTGAGAGCTCTCTCCACACCAGCCATGCAGTAAAAGAGCAGTGAGTAAACATGGAAAGGAGGATGCTGACAGTCCTCAAGGAATTAAAGGGCTGAGATGTGAAAGAGTAAGTGGAGTTAAAGGCCTTAAAGATTCCCAGGGCCCCGGGGCAAGGATGCAATTGGAGGCCCCTTCTCTTCCCACCCTGACTTTGGCCTGCAGCACTGGGGACCTCATCCTTATGCAGTGGACACTCCAACCCACAAGCCTTGTCCACGTGAACTCCCCCACCCCATCTTCCAAACAGCCACCTCCCAGAACCCAGGGTGCAGCCACTGGCGGTATAGACCGTCCCCAGGAAGACACGCTCGGAGCAGAGGCCAGCACGGGCCCTGGAGGTGGGCTCAGCTGGGGAAACCATTCCAGGGTCCAGGGGTGCCACGAGCATAGTCTAGATGGGGGATGTGCAGAGGCTCAGGTGGGCACATCCCCTTGGCCTCACGGATTGCTCACCCTATGGGAAGAGGTATAGCTAGAAGAGGGTCAGAGAAGGACCTTCTAAGGTGCAGGGACTGAGGGCAGAGGGGCCGAAGGTGGTATCATGCGCTTGTTAGTGGAGCACCAAAAGGCAAAACTGGGACAAGTGGAGTTAGAAGGAAAAATCTTCCCTAGGGAGCTTGCTTCCCTTCTCCACAAATTAGTATGCCCAGCTCTAAACTCATCTGCGTTACCAATTATACATAAAATGTCTGTGGATTCACCGTCACCTCCAACTCAGTCTATGCAAAAGTACAATCTTCCTCTCATACTTCACGAAATTCCCCACTGAGCCGGTGGTACCATCATTTTCTCATGTCCTAGTAAGTTAAAATACGGAATCATCTCCTCTGCCCTGCCTTCCTCAGCACCTGGTTCATCTCTGTCTGGGGCCCTTCAGCTAAAATTTAATAATAATAATAATACGCATGTAAAAATGAAACCTGTTTGTGATGAGAGGTCAGACTTTGGAAATTGGAAAAACAAAAAGCGCATTTGAGAAATAAGAGACTCTACCTTCCTATCATATCTTAAATCACAGGCGTCTAGTGACGGCATTCACCTGCAGTGGCCTCTTAAACATAATGACAGCTCAAGGGGCATTTAAATAACGTACTTCTAATATAAAGCTCTAAAAGAAAGCAATTTTATGATAATGACAGTTGTCATGAACAGAGTTTAAACGTGCATGTAGAATATTTGTTGTCTGCTACCAACATGGTTGCTTTTAGGATTTGTGTCCAATTTTTTCCGTTGCCAGCCAAGACGTTGGTCGCAACAAAATGACAACTCCAGCTATATGCTAGGGTTGATTCTCCGTGACCTAAATGATCAGAGCCCAGAGTATCAGCCTCCACAGGGAAGAGAGTGTATCATAAATCCCAAAGCAGACGTGTAAACAAGTAGTTTATAGACTACTAACTAGGGGATACCCAAAGATTAATTTTCAAAGTTACAGCATCCAACAGTGTACACACTGAACATTTAAGTCTTTGCATGTCTCTGGTTATAACCATTTTTAGTTACTGTGAATCTGGTCAGCGTTGTAAATGGCCAGGATAAAATATCTGCTGGAGGAGCAGGTATAAGCCTGTGACTCACCAGCTAATCTGACTCAGTGGACCCATACCAGTCAGGAGCTGTTAATACCTAGATCCGGTAACAAAGCCTGAGCAGGGCTAAGGGGCTATAAGAAGTTTTAACAGCAAATGGCTAGGAGCCCCTGTGGCTGTCTTTATGACTGTATGCTTCGGTGGTATGTAGCACCTATATCTTTTGTTGCTATAATGGCAAATTTGGGGTATAAGCGTGGCCTGATCATTGTTTCCAAGCACACTGAAACTAGTTGATGATATAGTACAGTCGGAACTGATCCCAAGATGGGAGGTGCCTCTCTCTACCAGGGTTTGATGCACTCTTAATGTAGATGAGGGCTGGGAGACTCTGCTAGAAATCAGAAAGGCAGAGTGGTGTGGGTGCCTATAGTTGCAGGTGGTGGGACCATTTAGAATGTTAAGGGAGGGTGGTTACCATGTTACATAGGATTGGTCTTTCTGCCACCTAGAACCCCATGTGTAAGCACCAATAACCTAGAGAATAGCTGGTCCTTAACAGAAACACCTAAGGATTTAGCTTTTATTTTCATTTCTGCAGCAGCAATGAGAACGCAAAGAAAACTTCTACTCAACTTGACACAATCTGACATCTCAAAAGTTTAGGAAAAAACATATAAAAATGGCCCTGGTTCAGGAAGATCCTACCTGCCGCAGAGCAGCTAGGCCCGTGCGCCACAACTACTGAGCCTGCGCTCTAGAGCCCGCGCATAGAGCCAGTGCTCCAAGACGAGAGAGGCCACCACAATGAGAGGCCCGCGCATGGCAATGAAGAGTAGCCCCCACTCACCGCAACTAAAAAGAAAGCCCACGTACAGCAATGAAGACCCAACGCAGCCAAAAATAAATTAAAAAAAAAAAAAGTCCTTTGTCATGAATTCAAACCACATCTTAAAGGCTGGCAGAACAATGCTTTCAAAACCCAGACGTTCCCAAACAATTTATTATTCTCAAGGGTTACATAGGGAAGAGATCATCACTAACCCCCCCCCCAAAAAATTGAAAGGAAAATAAAAGTTCTATTTAGCATGCAAATGGGAAAGTTCCTAGTGTGCTTATACATGTACTAACAAAACTTGTTTACAGTGTTTATTATAAAGTATTATTTACACATGAAATATATAATGTGTATACAAGAAATTTTTGCTTAAGAAATAAAATGTTAACTTTGTTTTTTTGGGCTACGTTGGATATTCGTTGCTGCGCGCAGGCTTTCTCTAGTAGCGGTGAGCGGGGGCTACTCTTCGCTGTGGTGCGCAGGCTTCTCATTGTGGTGGCTTCTCTTGTTACGGAGCATGGCCTCTAGGCACACGGGCTTCAGTAGTTGTGGTACACGGGGTTAGCTGCTCTGTGGCATGTGGGATCTTCCCAGACCAGGGCTCGAACCCGTGTCCCCTGTATTGGCAGGCAGATTCCTAACCACTGCACCACCAGTAAGTCCCCTTAATAACTTTTTTGAATCCTTTTTTGTACGCCACCCCATTTCCATTTACATCCTCCCCAAGAAGTAACCACTATGCCAAATTCTACTTATTGTTCCTATGTTTCCCTTATTAGATATACATATCAATTTGCTATGAATTTGTAAAAAATCCATATATTCAGCTATGTGTGGTCTCAAACCTTATGTAAATGAATCATACTGTAGATATTTTCTGTAACCTGCTTTTTTGCTCAACTTCATGTTTGTGGGATTCATTTGTGTTGGTAGAAGTAGCTGCCATACATTTTCACTTAAATAGAATTTATTTATCCAATGTACCCTCAGTGGATATTTGTGCTGGTTTCAGTTTTTGCTTTTACAAATAATACTGCTATAAACATACTTAACTATCTCCTGATACACACACTCAAGAGTTTCTCTGTAGGATATATACATATAGAAGTGGAACTGCTGTGCATCGCTGACTTTACAATGCTAACTTGTTTCCAAAGTGGTCACACCAGTTTATAATCTCACCGGCAGGGTATGAGGCCCACCGTCCACAAGCTCACCAATATTTGCTGTTTACAATGTTTTCACTTTTGCCATTCAGGTGGATATGAAATAATATCTCGGTTTTAATTTGCATTTTCCTGATCATTAATGCAGTTGATAATCTTTTCACATGTTTATTGGCCATTCATGTTTCCTCTTCTGGGAAATGCCTACTCAGGTCTTTTTTGCCTGTTTTTCTATGGGTTATTTTCCTTATTAGGTATCGGAGTTCTGTACATATTCTAGATACTAATCGGAGAAGTTATAGCTTCTCCCACTTGGTAGCCCATCTTTTCATTTTCATTATATTGTCTTCTGATTTTAAAAAATTCTAAATCTTAATGTGGTTAAATTTATCAGTTGTTTCCTTTGGACTTGTGTTTCTTCTTTATCTTAGAAATCTTTTCCAGCTCCAAGGTCCTAAAAACCTTCTATATTTTCTTCAAAAAATTTTAAAAGCTTTTCCTTTCCCCTTTAATTATTTAACCCCCTGGAACTGCTTTTGGTGCAAGGCATGAGGAAGGGTCCTAGTTTTATGTTTTTCCATGTGATTAACCATTTGTTCCAGCATCAGTTATTGTGAAGTCCTTTCTCTTCCCACTTAGCATCATTCCCAGCTCTGTCCTAAGTCTTCATATATGTGTGGGCTGGTTTCTAGGTGCTCTATTTTGTTCCACTAGAAATCTGTCCATCTCTGAGCTTACACCCCACACTGTTAGTTACTATAATTTTATAAGAAATCTTGGTATTTGCTACAGCAAGTCCCTCTCTTGCTCCCCCATCATGTTCTTTTTCTTTAGGACATTGTTGACTCTCATTGGGGCTCTTTTACTTCCACACAAATTTTAAAAGCAATTTGTGTAGTTCCTAAAAACAAAAACAAAAAACTATTGGTATCTTGGTTTTGATTGGCATTGCTTAAAATAGTTGACAAGTATCTTCTTGATATTAAGCATTCCTAACAATGAATATGGAAGAGTTATTCATTTGTACATCTCTTTATTGCCTTTCAAAGTATATTTCTAATTTTCACCATAAACATGTAGAAACTTTTGTTATGTTTACTCCAAGGAATTCCAAGGAATTTTTTATATTATTGCTGCTATTGTAAAATATTCCTTTTTTAAAAAATTACATGTTCTTTTTATTGCTTTATCTGTAGATATTCAGTTCACTTTTGCATGTTGATCATTGCTGAGTAACAAATTACCCTTAAATGTGGCTTAAAACCACAAACATTTATTATCTCATAGTTTCTTAAAGTCAATAATTTAGGAGGAACTTAGTTGGGCAGTTTTGGCTCAGGGTCTCTAAGGTCATAATCAAGATGTCATCCAGGGGTGCAGTCTTCTGAAAACTTGACTGGGACTGGAGGATCCATTTCCAAGGTCACTCACAGGGCTGTTGTTCAGAGGCCTCTGTTCCTCATCATGTGGGCCTACCCAGGAAGGATGTTCATACCAAGGCAACTGGCTTCTTCCAGCACGAGTGAATCAGAGAGAGAGAGAGAGAGAGAGAGAGAAGGGGGGAAGAGGGAAGGGAAGAGGGAGGGGAAGAGGGAGGGAGAGAAAGGGGAGTGGGAGAGGGAAGGAGAGAAAGGGGAGATAGAGGGGAAGAGGAAGGAAGAGAGAGGGGAGAAGGAGAAGAGGGGAGAGAGAGAGAAAGGACAACTAAGATGAAAGCCACAGTGTCTTTTATAACCTAATTTTGGAAGTGACATACCATAATTTCTGCTATGTTCTATTGGTTACACAGAGCAACTCTGGTACAATATGGGAGGAGACTACCAGAGAGTGAATCACAGAAGGTGGGGATCATTGGGGCTGTCTTGTAGGCTAACTACCACAATCTTATATCCAACAACTGCTAAATTCTCACACTTATTCTAATAATTTACTAGTAGATTCTTTTGGATTTTCTGTACAGGCAAATAAGGATAATTTTCTTTCTTTCCTTCCTTTCCTTTCTTTCTTTCCTGTTTATTTCTTTCTTGCTTTACTTCACTGGCTCAGATTTCTGGCACAATGTTTGAAAGAGGTGGTAACAGAGGATCTTATCTTAAAAGTAGTGTCAACATTTACCATAGTATGATGTTTGTGGTAGGTTTTAATTGTTTTTATTTTTAGTCAATATCCTTTTTTCAAATTAAGGAAGTTTCCCTTTATACCTAGTTTGAGTAGTGTTTTTTTTATCATTAATAGTAGAAAATTTTATAAACACTTTTTGGTATCTATTGAGCTGATCATGTTTTTATTCCTTTAATTTGTTTATGTGGCAAATTATAGTAATTTTTGGTCTACTGTTGAACCAATCTTGCATTCTTAAAATATCCCCAACTTGATTATAATACATTACCTTTTTATATATTTTGGATTCATTTTAATAATTTACTGTTTATAAATGTTTGCATCTATTCAATATTTATAAGTGAAATTGGTATCCTTTCCCATACTGTCTTTGTAAGGTTTCAGTGTCAAGGTTATGCTAACTTATATATGAGTCAGGGAATGTTCCCTCTTTTTTTTATATACTGCAGAATATTTTATATAAGATTAGAAATAGTTGGTCCTTGAATGTTTGATACTACTTATCTGTAAAAAATATCTGGGCCAGCTATTTTGCTTATGAATGGATTTTAAACTACTAATCTTAAATGTTTATAGACTACCCAAGTTTTCTATTTCTTCTTGAGATCATTTTGAAACAATACATTTTTCTAGAAATGCATCTATTTTATCTGCTTTAAGATTTATTAGTATAAAGTTGTTCATAACGCCCTTATATTAACTTTTTAATTATGCATTACCTACGTTTATGACATTTTATTTAAGTCCCAATTTTTTTTAGTTTTCTCACTCTCGTCTTCATGCCTCTTGTCAAAGATTTGTCTTTTTATTTCACTGGGTGTGAATTCATGTTTGATGAAAATTCTTTGAGGCTTTATATTGAAGGTACACTCTTACACAGAGCACTTATATTTGCTTCTACCAAAAACCTGCGGGTACTACAACTAGGAGCCTTTCTTTTTTTTTTTTTTTGCGGTACGCGGGCCTCTCACTGCGGTGGCCTCTCACTGCGGTGGCCTCTCCCGCCGTGGAGCACAGGATCCGGACGCGCAGGCTCAGCGGCCATGGCTCACGGGCCCAGCCGCTCCGCGGCATGTGGGATCTTCCCAGACCGGGGCACGAACCCGCGTCCCCTGCATCGGCAGGCGGACTCTCAAGCACTGCGGCACCAGGGAAGCCCAACCAGAAGCCATTTTTAAATAAATTTTCTGCTTCAGGTTTTTCAGAACACGGGAATGTGAATTCAGATTGCAAATCCCGATGAGGGCCAGAATGTGGTTATGAATTTTAGGAGGAGGTATTTTTTCCCTCTACCCAGAGGTAGAGGCATCTTTCTTAGTTGAATTTCTTTGTAAGAGGGTTTTATCCCCTTCGTACCAAGGGTGTATCTTTTCTTGGTTCTGGCTATACTAGATATTCGCTGTGACCCCACCCCCACCTTAATGCAGCTTCTTTCCTCATAGCAGCTGTAGATGTTAAAAAACAATGTTGGTCACCTGGGGGTTAACAGGTGACTTCAGGACAGGTGCCAGCCACTTACCTCTCTAGAGTTCTGCTTTTGCTTTTCGTTTAGGGGGCAGAGGAAGCCTTTAAGGCCCACCTTACTTTATTCCCAGCTTAGCAATGCTTTTATAAATGTAAGTAGAAAATATTTTATCTAGCACTTTTAGATGTTTTGTAGTGGGAGAGTTTTGGTGGGGAATAATCTAGACTTTTTATTTACTTTTTACATTTTCAAGGCCATTCTCATCTTGTTCATGTTGTACAGGGTATAACTTTGGGGTTGCTATGAAGCACTTCTTTAGGTATTAGAACAATCCCTGAAATGCTTCTAGAAGACAAAGGTGGAATAGGTTTCTATCCAGGTTAGGATCCTGGTTATACTCTTCAATTTTTACAATGACAAAGTATACTTATGCCCTCTCCTTAGATTTCTAGAAGAAATTCACATAGGGTGAGGTAATGAACTGTATAGTTATGAGAGAAGAGCTTGCAGTAAACCAACGTTCCTAATGAGAACTAGAAAAGCCATATAAAATATGACAACAACAAAAAAAATCTGAAAGCATTGAGCTGTTGTTGAGACAACCAGGGACTTGAAATAAGGAGAACCAGTACAGAGAGAATTAAAGATCGGATAGACCACCACTTCTGAATATGATAGAGTAACTTGAGGCAGACCATTACTAACATGAAGATCAACAAGAAAATCTAGGGGAAAATACCAACAAATTGTTTAAAAGCATTGGAAAGTTACTAAAACAACTAGATTTTATGGCTAAAATGAGCTAACACACTGCAGCTGTTTGTACCAGGATGTGTTTGCTGATTCTGGACAAGGGCAAGAAGCTGAAAATCTGAACTTTGCCTTGGAAGAAGACCAGTGGCATTGACAGAGGTATTGATGGCCTCAAGGAGCTGGAAAAAAAGAAAATTTAAGAGTTCAGACGTCAATATTCTGGTGAGAGGGTGTGCATAAAACTGAACCTGACACTCAGTTCATTTTCCACTCAGGATATTTGGCAAATTTCAAAGCTACAAAGGGCAGGAGGCTAAACAGCTTACCGCAAAAGCAAAGTGGAAATGTTGACAGTCTAGGGGTGCTGAGAAGACAAGGATTAGAGTTTAAAACCTGTCAGGAGGAGGAATCCTGCTGTATACACCAAACTCTCAGCCTCAGAGGGCCACAACTTAAGTGTAGGGGTGAAGGAAAGATAAAAAATCTTTAACATGACTGCAATCCTGCCTTCATTCAGCTCAATTCCTGAATGGATTAGGATGATTGGTCCTAACCCTATATGTCTAGCAGAGGAAAGGGTGAATACTCTCTGGAGAAAGATTGTACATCCAGTGAAATTCTCTTTCATCTATTTTTTCCATCTTTTCCTCTATTTTTAAAAAACTACAAATAATATCTATTTTCTTTTTGCACTCAATACTTGTCATTCAATCCAAAGTTACTAGGATGCCAAAAGACAAGACCACATGAATAAAAACCAAGAAGAAAATAGATAATATAATCAGACCCAAAGGAGACTTAGATATTAGAATTAGCAGACAATTATTTTAAAGTAACTATCAATATTTTCAAGAAAAATAGAGGAAAGGGTAGAAAAATAGATGAAAATATGGAGAAGTTCACAGGGAATTGGAAACTATCAAAAATAATTAAATGGAAATTTTAGAACTAAAAAAGATAATAACTGAAATTAAAAGCACAAGAATAGATTTAAAAGCAGGGTTCAACACAGCAAAAGAGAGGCTTAAGTGAACTAGTGAATAGAAAATATGTGAGTAAAGCCCAGAGAGAAAAATAATGGGAAATAGAGAAAAGAGGATGAAACACTGGGGCAGAGTAAAGGGGTATAACATAAGTGCAATCGGAGTCCCAGAAAGAGAAGAGATAGCAAACGAGACAGAAGAAATATTTAAAGAAATAATTAGCAGATGATTTTCTAACCCCTACCTAGACTCCTGGCTAGAAATTTACACCTAGTGAAACTATCTTTCAAAAATGAAAGCTGGGGCTTCCCTGGTGGCGCAGTGGTTGGGAGTCCGCCTGCTGATGCAGGGGACACGGATTCATGCCCCGGTCTGGGAAGATCCCACATGCCACGGAGCGGCTGGGCCCGTGAGCCATGGCCGCTGAGCCTGCGTGTCCAGAGCCTGTGCTCCGCAACGGGAGAGGCCACAACAGTGAGAGGCCCACGTACCGCAAAAAAAAAAAAAAAAAGAAAGAAAGAAAGAAAGCTAAAGATGTCTTCAACAAACAAAAAGAGGGAATTCTGCATCTGCACCAATAACTATACTAAAAGAAATACTAAAAGGGCTTTTCCCTAAGGCTGAAGGAAAAGTGATCCAAGATGGAAACACAGAAATACAAGAAGAGAAGGAAAACAGAGAAGGTAAGTAAATGGATATGGATAAATATAAAATAACTGAAGAAAACAATGATGACAACATCTCATGGGGTTTAAAATATATTTAGAATTAAAATGCAAAATAGCAATGCAAAAGGTGTTCGGATGGCAAAGTATTTTAAGGTCCTAGCTTTATTTTTTTTTAAAAATTGGTAAAAATAATAATGTGTGTTGTAATTATTAGGGTAACCAACAAAAGAACAGTAAACAAGTTAATAAACTGGAAAAAAATGGAATCATTAAAAAATAGATTAGGGAGTTCCCTGGTGGTCCAGTGGTTAGGACTCTGTGCTTCCACTGCAGGGGGCACGGGTTCGATCCCTGGTCAGGGAACTAAGATCCTGCAAGCCACTGGTGCAGCCAAAAAATAAATAAATTATAACCATTATAAATAAATAATAGATTAATCCAAAAGAAACCAAGAAATAAATGAAAAAGAACATAAAACAAGGGGGTCTAATAGAAAACAAATAATAAAATGGTAGACATAAACTCAACTTTATCCAAAATTGTATTAAATAGAAATGGACAAAATTACTAAAAGGCATATTGTGAATAAAGAGTTTTGAGAAGCAGTATAGTATAGAAGTGATGACCATGGACTCTTTAAGTCTGGGCTCCAATCTTAGCTTCAATACTTACTGACTAAATATTTGACATTGGCCAAGTCACAAATCTTGCCTGTGCCTCAGTTTCCTCATCTGTAAAATGAAACTAAGGAGAAAACCACCTGATAGAGCAGTTGTGAAAATTAAATGAGTTAATATATGTGTAAAGTACCCAGAACAATGTTTGGCATATAGTAACTGCTATATAAGCGTTAGCCATTGTTATTATTATTTAAGCCTCACAGCAACCCTGTAAATAATTAACTCATTTCACACAGAATTCAATTGAAGCTAGGATGGTAGTGCAACTTGCCCAAAATTACCCAGCAGGGGTGTTACTACAAAATTATAGAGATGTGTAAATGTCTCCAATAGTCACGCTCCATGATGTTTGTTCTGTTCATCACTATACACTCAATGCCAAGCACATAGTTAGTGTTCTAGAAATATTTTTTGGATGGGGAGTGACTCTTACTACTTACTATACCAAGCTCTTTCAGATACTCTCAGCCAGGAACACAGAATATTAATATTAGTACTAGCAGTCCTTATTTGAGAAAAGAATCTCAAAAATTGATATTCATCTTCAATAAGAAACACACTGTGAGAATGAATATTTGTGAGGAAACTTTTTACCACTGGGTATTAATTTTAGTAACAACTTACACTTATTTACCACCTATCATTGTTAAGTACTTCATCCGTATGACCTCATTTTATTCTCACAACCACTTCATGACGTTTGAATGTTATCCCCATTTTAAAGATAAGAACAATGACACCTGGAGATAAGTTGCCACTGAAACACTGGGCCTCAACCATTTAGGAAAGGCTGTACCAAGGGGACCTATGTGATGAAGTTCCAGTATTTCCTCTGTACAGCTTTGAGTTTCAGAAGTTGCACGTCCTCCACCTCCTGGTTGGAATCAGGGTGGGGGGGGGTAGTGAAGGCGGGGGAGGATTCCTTACTTCTCTGAGCCAATCATAGAGTCCCATTCACCTGTCCAAGGACTGGCTTATGCACAGGCATGTGCCTTAATTCTAGTCAGTGAAACATAGTGAGGGGAGGGGAGCCTTTGGTGGAGGGTGGGATGAACTCCTGGGAAACGTCTATTCACTCATAAAAAATGACACAAGAAAGATGGGCTGCTGCTTCTATTCAGTGGCGTTGTGTCTGCATATGATGCCTGGAAATTGTGGCAGCCTTCTTATAATTAGGAAGCAAGTCAGCACAGGCACAATCAAAAGTAATGAGGATGGGAGGACAAAAAATGAAAATAACCTGAGTTTAAAGCTACTAAATTAACCAACTTGGAAAACACCCTACCTTGGGACTCGAGATCACAAATTTTCTTTATTGTTTAAGCTCGTTGAGTCAGAGGATTATGTCCCTTGCAACCAAAGGCCTCCTCATTAACATACCACCATATAAAAAGATCAAAGAAGAGAAAAGGGAGTGGAAAGATTGGTAAAACTAAGAAGTCCGTGTTCAGCTTGTTTAGCAGGAGAGGATATGCGCAGGGGCAAGGGTGTTGGGAGAAGGGGTCGGGGGCCAGGCCGTACTGTCTCTGTAACTGTCAGCAAGTCTGAACTACTCTAGGCCTCCATTTCATCATCTGTAAAAAGAAGTGAGTGGACGGAATCCTCTGAACCACATATGACTTTCTCTGAGATGGAGAAGTTGAAGACACTTCAGTTCCCACAGCGTAAAGCAGGGGTCCTCAACTTTGATGCATATTGGAAACAGCTGAGAAGCTCTCAAAACTATCCAATACTCAGGCCACAACCCAGAATGACTACAAAAGAATCTGAGCGGGGTGGAGGGAGGCAGGCATCAGTCCTTATAAAGCTCTCTAGGTGATTCTGATATGTAGCCAAGGTTGAGGACCACTGGCTTAGAGGGATCCTATAAACCCAGTAGTGGGTGCCCACTCATTGGCAGAAAGAGGGACGGGTCCAGAGGCAGGAAATCAGCAAAACTGCATATAAGGTACTGCTCTGACTTTGGGATCCTTGCCCACAATCTAGAGGGTTTGTTTAGGCCACAACTCCCAGAAGCTGCTAAAACAAAACAAAAAAACAAAAAACCTCCGTGGGGAGCCTGGCGATGAAAGCTGAAAAGAAGGCTCTCTCTTTGGGGCCTGGAGGATCACCCAGACTTGGGCAGCTCTTTGGGACTCACAATGATGAAGATGCTCAGTCTGCTAACTGCACTAGGGATTTCCAGACCTTCAGTGTGGGGATAAACTAAAAGGAAAGCCATAAATCTAGAAGAGGGCCAAGTCCTTCCTTAAATAACTAAATTAAGCATTATTTCTCGGGAACAGAATATCATGCACCCCAAATTCAAGCCATTCTCTGTGTTAAACTTTAAAAGCAGTGTTGCTTCTGCTATGAGGTGAGGTATCAGGATGTGAAATAGAGTTGATTCTGTTCAATAGGAAACACTCAGGAACAGCTTGCTCTTTGACCAGGCTCTCCTCCTTCAGTTCACGTGCAGCCCAGGACAAGCCAGTGGTGGGTGGAGCTGGCATAGGTGACCAGCAAGAGCTGACCAGAGTCATGCCTGCCTGGCAATCACTCCCTCTTTAAGAAAGACAAATATCATATGATATCACTTATATGTGGAATCTAAAATAATTGTACAAGTGAACTTATTTACAAAACAGAAGTAGAGTCAGGGATGTAGAAAACAAACTTAGGGTTACCAGGGGGGACAGGGGTAGGGAGGGATAAATTGGGAGACTGGGATTGACATATACACACTACAATATATAAAATAGATAACCAATAAGGACTTACTGTATAGCACAGGGAACTCTACTCAATACTCTGTAATAACCTATAGGGAATAGAATCTTAAAAAAGAGTGCATATATGTATATGTATAACTGATTCACTTTGCTGTACTGCAGAAACTAACACAACATTGTAAATCAACTATACTCCAATAAAAAATATTTTTAATTTTAAAAAAAAGGAAGGGGGCAGCTAGGAAAGGAAGGTCTTCAGGGGAGACTTCAAGGAAGAAGTGGAAAGGAAAACACTAGGCAAAATGTCACTATCTACAAAAAAAAAAACTTTTATTTAAAAAAAGCAAAAGAATAAAAAATATTTTTAAAAAGAAAAAGGAGAAAACAATCACTGTCCGGCCTGGAAGTCACTGTTCCAGGCCAACTCAACCTGCCACGGGACCTTGAACAAGTCACTTTCCCTCTCTGAATCTGAGTTTATTTAATAAAGGCAGACATTTGCATCCCATGGTCTTCAAGGTCCCTGTCAGACCCATATTTAATTTTTCTCCAACCTGTGGGAAGAGGGCTCTCTTCACCCAACCATCAGCATGAACAGAGAGCCAGAGAACATTTCATGAGTAAGTTTCAGAGTAAATTTCAGAGTTAGTTTCATGAACTCCAGCGCCTACAGAAGTCAGGCAGACAGCACAGAAGAATGCAGCAGGGGTGACAAAACTAGCAAGTACCTCTGTACCATTTTTCTAGATTCCACATATATGCGTTAATATACCTATTTGCAGGGCAGGAATAGAGACATAGACATAGAGAACGAACATGTGGACACTGGGGGAGGGGAGAAAGGGAAGGGGGGACGAACTGGGAGATTAGAATTGACATATATACACTACCATGTGTAAAATAGATAACTAGCAGGAACATGCTATAAAGCACAGGCAGCTCAGCTCGGGGCTCTATGAAGACCTAGGTGGGATGGGGGTGGCGGTGGTGGGAGGGAGGTCCAAGAGGGAGGGGATATATGTATACATATAGCTGATTCACTTCACTATACAGCGGAAACTAACACAACATTGTAAACATTGTAAAGCAACATTGTAAAGCAATTATACTTTTATAAAGTATACTATTATAAAAAATACTATAATTTTTTTAAAATTATACTTTTAAAAAAGCAAATATAGCCCATCTATAAAGGAGGCAGCTGCTACTCAACTCCAGGTAACTGTCACCATGAGGAAAGACCTTGCAACTTTTTCAGAAGAAAGGAAATCTAGATTTTTTTTTTTTAATGTAGCCTGCTGATGGTCTGCTCTTGGAAATAAATTCTCTTTAAAAAAAAACAGAGAAAGAAACCAAAAAACAGTATCAAAAAAATAATCTGCAGCCAGATACAGCCTGTAGGCCTATAGTTTACAACTTCTGATCAAGAGGCTGTTGCGATATGATTAAATTTGTTTTTCATAATTGGGCCTTTCTAGGTCGGTCATTTATTCCCCCTTAAGTTACACTGTGCAGAAGACATTTTTGGCATTTTAGGCAAGAACTGAAACTACAACTTTGGTTCCTAGATCTGCTGCCTCATACCCCAAGGAGCTGAGCTCCCCCTCAGTCTGGGACTGATGCCCACTGCCCCTCCCTACACCCTCCATGCAGCTCCAAGCTTTGCCCCTGCAGGAGGGAGCCGGATCTCAGGAGGTAGAAGCCACTTCCCACACCATCCCTTCCCCCATTTCAAAGACTCTCGAGAGGTGGTCCCCAAGATAAACCTGACCCAGCAGAGAGTACACGTTATAGGCAGTCAGCACAGATGGGGACAGTCAGGGGGACAGTCCCAGCAGCTCAAGTCACTGCCCCTGGACCCCAGCCCCAATGGTCAGGAGGTGGAAATTCTCACTAATGAGACTGGGACCACATGAATACTTTCAGGTGGATCCAATTCCTGGTCCAAACTAACCCTGCTCAGTTGTTCTTAAAGAAAACAGGAGAATATCAGTTGATGGTTTCTTATTTAACTAACTGTGGCTTTGAGAAAGAAAACATACTCAGATCTTATATCAAACATTTTTATTTTTAAAGTGAGAAGTTCACAGAGGATAGCTATAGGAGAGTGAAATATTTAGAGCAGAAAAATTGTGGGTGCTAGCCAAACTTCAAATATTGTCATAGCAGAGTTATTCCACTAGTACGCTTCCAGCATGGCAGATCATGTGTTAAAATTAACTGCATTCTCGGAACACCTCAGTGGACGTGCACAATGATAGAAGCAAACATTCAGAGGCTCCTGTTCTGAAGATTTTACAGAATGGATTTAGGCACACTCCAAAACAAGTATATTACAACACACCCCAAACAATTCACATCCATTAAAAAAAAAAATGTTGACTTTAAAGATATTGGTAGGAAGACTCAAAATAACCAGAAGAATATAGGCAAGAAACAGAAATGGCTACTTTTATGTGCAAGGTACTGGATTCTTAAATTGAGAATCAGTGCCAATCCTCACTTCCAACATCACATCGAAAAAGTGTGGCAGAAAAATGAGTCACCTTCAATATGAAGGACGCGAGTTGTATACATTGACAACACTCTTGAAGATACAACAGTTTTGCAGGAGGAATGCCAGCGTACAGAGTGGGCCTTCTTAGGAGGCCAAACGCTCACAGGTTATCCGATGACCCTTCACACACTCGGGTTAAGCAACTACAACATTCTGGTTTAATCAAGGCACTGGCAAAGAGTGATCCTTGACATGACACAGAGTCCCTACAAGTTGTTGGCCAATGATGATGGCATGGGATTTTTGGTCAGGCAGCATCTATACTGAGAACCCAAGCATGGCACCTTGATCACAAGCAAGGTCGCTTATCCCATTAGGACTGCAAAGCCAGATTTGCCTCAGCTTTCCCCAAATCATGATTTTTGTTAAGTCACGTTTGAACAGAATCAATCTTGATTCCCCAGAATTATAATTCACTTTCCCCAGTACCACCCAACACTCCTAAAGTTTGTTTGGGTTTTTCTCTACAAGAATACATAGAATGGATGTTTTTCTCCCCTCTACAAATTACTTCCCTGGGAGAGAACTGTAAAACCAACTTAAAACCACAAAATAACCTTACATTTTCTCACCGACAGTTAAGTATCAGACCTCTCGCTCCTACTCTGACCTGAGCTGCAGAGCCCTTTGGGTATACTTTTCAGACATTCCTCATACCATTAACACAGCTTTCTGTCACCATCCACTGTCCTTCCTCAACCTTTTCTTGCCCAACGTGAAAGCCAGTGAATTGAGAGGGAAGGAGAAATGGGCATTGACAATGTATTACTTTTATAAAAATAGGGTTACCAGGCTGTTACTTGACCCTCCACAGCAAAATGGGGCAGCGTCATCCATATAGAACCCCACACTAAATTCTCAAGGGGCTATCTTTTTTGTAGCCAGGTCTCAAAAGTTCCAAGCTAAACCTACTGAAGGAAAGTAGCAATGCCTTCCTAATATTAAGCAACACAGACCTAGAATTACATGGGCAATAAGGTCAAGACCAGCCGCTAGGTTGCTTCATTCATCGGTAAGAGGACAAGTTCTCCATCCTCCCCCAGCTCTGCCATTCTGGGAAGAGCCCGCTGGCCAGCCTCGGGCTGCCGAAGACTGTCGACTCCAGCTCAGCCTTGGGGGACGCCTGGTGGAAGGTGCAGTCCTGGGCTGCCCTCTGCGTCTGCACTCCATCAGGTTTCCACTGCGCGTGGACAATTCTGTAATTCTGACCCTCATTGTTGTCCCAGAAGACCCGCCCGTTAGCATGGTATGAGATGCAGAACTCAATTTTCTCCTTCGTTGGGATGACGGAGGGTAGGTCAATGGCAAACGAGAAGGTGTCACTCTCGGAGCCACCATACACGTTTTTCATGTAGACACAGTCCACATCCGTGTAGCTCTGCCAGGTATCAAAAGTGATCCGGATCTGAACCTTCTTCTCAAAGCTCATGTTTTTCACCTTCACAGTCCCCATCACCGTTCGCTCCTGCAAAGAGCAGTTCTCCAGGCAGACAGAGTTCTTCTGGAAGTGGTTCCGAAAACTTAAGTAATCAGCTGAAGGTTGAGGGAAATCTAAAATCAAGTTTTTCTCCTCGTGGAGTTTTAAGCCTGAGGAGATATCGTTCAGGTCCAAGAGGTCAAACTGGAGATCCCACACTGGCTCTTCCGGAAGGTCCGAGAAGACGTGGATGGCAGTGAGGGAGAGGCCCTTGGAGTCCGCAAACACCACCCGCTTCTTGGCTTGGTTGTGTGAAGGCTTCCAGTCGTTCTGTGTTTTGGCTTCCTGTTTTATGTTGAGACACGGCTTCAGTGGCTTTAATTTGTTCACGAAATTTCTTCGTTGGAAGTCATCATAAGGGCCCAGGAAGCTCTTCAGAGGTGGGGAATGAGCCAGGCAGAGCCTCATAGCCACATCCACGGGCATGACCGAACTTGTCAAAGGCCGTGGATCTAAAACCTGGATCATTCTGGAATACAAAAAGAAGAGAGGTTATCATCTGCACCTGGAATGCACTTCGCATGGTCCCAAATATATCTGTACTATTTTTGTTAGCTAAGTTATAGCCAGCACAGTAAGTTTCAAGGAGGTGCTCTCATATGTAGTGAAGGAATACAGTATTAGGTGATGACAGCTGCATCTTATGTTTGGCTCTACCCTTGACTGGCTATAGGCCATGGGTTAAAACACTTGGGGTCTCAGTTTCTCCATCTGAGACATAAAAGATTTGGATGCGATCATCTCTAATACAGCTCTAAAACCATTTGGTCTGTTCTGGACCAGTGGTTCTCAAACCTGTCTGTTCACAATGGCCTAGGGAGTTGGTTTTCTTCCTTTTTCTTTAATGCTGAATCCTAGGACTTAGAGCCACTAATGCAGAACCTCTGCGAACGGGGACAAGGAGGTAAATATGTTCTTAAAGCTTCCCAGGTGATCTAATGACCAGATAGGTTCTAGAACCAAAGTGCTCCCTCAACTGCGTTCCCTCAACTGCTTTGATGATTTTGCTATTGAACTGATTACACTTCTCTGGAATAGTAATCCACTTGAAAAGAAAAAAACAGCAATAAAAATTCTCATGGAATGGTTTCGAGAGTGAGGGGCTAGAAAGAGTGAACCAGAGGATTATCTTTGCACTTTCATTATCATGCTCTTCATCATTTTACACAAATAACCCACTGAAGTGCAAGTCAGCAATTGGTGAACTTAAAAAAAAACTTTACCTAATCTGTGTTTCACAAAGAAAGACATCCATGTCAAGTCCACATTTAAGTGGAAAAAGTTGATGACCTGAAAATGGGGCTGTTTTCAACATATGCTATATATATGAACTTATAAATGTTGAAAAGTGTAATAGGAAGCACAACAAAAAGATAACAATTATCTCTGGGTGATAGGTGATCTATTTTTGCCTTTGTACTTTTTTGGTATTTTCTAATGTTTCGGCAATGGATATTTATAACCAGAAAGATAATAAAGCTATTTAAAATTTAAACATAACTATGCCCCGCAATACTAAATCAAGACGTATCCATCAAGAAGGATATTTTTTCTGGCCTTTAGCCCTGAGTACATTGCCAAGCTTAGGGACATTCTTCCCCTATCCTAGCCTTCAGATAAGAGGTGTGTGTATACTGTATGTGACATTTCTCAGTCTGGCTTTAGTAACTTTCTTCCCAGCAGCTCTAAGCACAAAGGCAAATGGTCATTATCATAGGATGGATAATAAAAGAACATTCAGAGAATTTACTTTATTAGATTTGGGATTTTTCTGGGAGACCTACAAACTTAGAACAAACAAATGAAAGAGAAAGTTATATTTGTGGCTCTAATAATAGTGAACAGGCAGGATTTTTAGAGAGGTCTGCTAAGTTATGTCTAGAGGAGCTATTTAAGTGGTTTTGCAGGGGGCGGGGGTGTTTGGGAGGTTTGTTTTGTATTTTCATATTTTGCACTTGTAGAAAGACAGTTTAAGGATACGGAGATTTCCCTGGAATTTAAGTCCTGCCCCAGAGTTTAAAAATAATCGTTTGCTCAAACTCTGAGACTGAGTTTTCTATGGCAAACCGTCATAAGAAGAACGGAAGAGGACCAAGGAATGCGAACATCGTCCTGTAGTTATTCCCAAAGCTAAACTACCCAACCAGCAATCTCAGAGTGCTATTCCCACGAGTTAAGCGGCCCGAGTCCTTGAGACATTTGTGCAGGACCAAGAGATACGGTCGGAATCCATGAGGGAATCAGAACTCAAGCTGACTCACGTTAAGACAGTTTCTGGTTTAAGATGCCGTTTACCAAAATCAGCTCTGCCTAAGAAGCACAGAGCAAATCTCCACACCTCCGAGGCCTCCCCGGTGCCAGATTCCAAGTCAGCAGCCAGTCAACCCGCCCTCCCCTGGGGTCTTCATGTGCGGTGATGACAGAAGGAAAACGCAGCCCAACCTCCCTGCAGCTGCGCGCTCCCTGTGCTCCGGGGCGGGGAATCTACAGGGAACCTACCTGGTGCAGCTCATTAGGCAGAGGGGCGGCGGGACTCCGCTGCCTGCGCGAGTTCGCACCCGGCTCCCAGCAGCCCCGGCTTGGCTGCAGCTCTGGCGGATTGCGGGTGCAGCGCCCGAGAGGCCGCTTATCTGCTCGGGACCACGTGAGGCGACGGCTGGGACCAATCGCCGAGCCGCGAGCTCGACGGCGCGACCAACCAGGTCTCAGCTGGGGCGCGAGCCCTCGCCCGGGACGTGACGGCGGTAACGCAAGACTCGCGGGGCTCTGGGGCCGCTCGGAGAACCCCGGCCAGCTGGTCTGAGTCGCGTTAACAGGAGCCCCGGGCGAGGCGCCGTGGAGGCAGCACCGTAGCGCAAGTAGCGGGTGCAGGCCAGGAGGGAATGCAGCAAACCTGCCCCAGGCCGGGCGCCAGCACAGCGGGGCTGCGGGGAAGGAGATGCCTTTCACTTCTAGAGGCTTCTGTATACAGTTAATCTGAGCGCAGAACGTTGCGGCTTGTTCCAAATGTGTGTGTGTGTGGATATAGATAGATATAGATATAGATGATATAGATACACACAAATATATTTCAAACATATATATTTGAAATGTTTATCTTGTTCACTGATCGGTGTATCGGCTCATGTTCTCCCTTTCCTTGCCCTGAGCAAGCAGAAGTTGGCTTTATATTTTGGGGTTAGGGTGAACCCACAAATGCACCACACAGTAGACTGCTTCTCTAACTAATGTTGTTAATAAATCATGTTAGCCCTGTTATAAGACAGTGAGAAGGCATTCACTTAAAAGGCACTTTGTATTTCGATCTATTCTTCAGTTTTTCTCCCTGGAAGAGAAAACTAAAGCCAGAAATGGCCTGTTTTGCTTGTGTGGCAGGTCAGCCACAGAGCCAGTGGTCAACCCAAATCCCTCGACCCGGTTCTGACGTCCTCTGGCAGTGATGCGAAAACCAAAATGTTAAAATATCACACTGTAAGTTTCATGATTCTCCCGGGCCAGTTACTCTCGCTGAGGTTTTGGAATTTTGTTCAGGTTGGGGAGGTTTTAGACCATCAGTTAAAACCATAAAATTAAATTTCTAAGTCTAGTATAAATTATTTTTATAAAACCCATGTCCTCGTTCTGCTCTCAACTTAGTTATCCGGTAGTCCATTAAAATGTACAAAATGTACAACGTAAAATGTACAAAAATCCCTGTGTCTTTTAAATCACTGTCAAACAGTGGAATTGTTAAAATGGTGTGATTAAAGAAAAAGAAACTCACGCTGAATATCACTGGGGAAGGTACGTAATGCTTGGGCTTGATTCTTTTAAAGGAAACATCCAACTAAGAGCAGATCTAGTCTCTCAGCCCAACCAAAAGTAGCTGAAGGGGCACAGTCTTTGGAGTTGACACTTTCAAATCTAGGCAAGTTCTAGCCTCAACTCCCTCACCTGTAAAATGGAGATAGTGAAGTTGTTCTTAGGATTAAATGATATTGTGCAGATGAGAAAACTCAGTGTAGTTTCTCAGTATGTGTTCAACTATCCTATGTTGAGCTAAGGAGTGTATATTACCAATTAAAGTTATGGCGAAACATAAAATAAGAAGAATAAATTGCGATCCCGTTTTAGGGGTAAGATGTGCACTCATAGAAAAGAGAATATGCTCAACCCAAATGTTAACAGTGCTTAATTTTGGACAGTGATATTATGAGTAATTAAAATTTTCTTTGTCATTGCTTCTCTGTATTTTTTACTTTTTCTGCAAAGTACATGGACTTTTTCTGTAACTGAGAAATCATCTTTAAATGACTTAAGACTTTCAGATTCAACTAACATGTATAGCCTACCTGCTAGGTGCCAAGAACTGTGTTGGAAGCTTTGACATGCTTACACCATCTACTCACGTCCTTTTGAGTTTGGGTTTCTTTCCATTCAAGCTACTTTCTCTTCTGCCCCCTGGTGCTGACTGATGCCATAAAAGCCACCTCTCCAAACTCCTTAAAATAGAAATCAGGGATACAGGGATCTCTGCAAAGAAGAGTCAACACTCAATAAACTTCTAAACTACATGACCCAGGCCTCCCACTTCTTTCCTCCTCCCAGATTTATTGAGATGTAATTGACATATGACATTATGTAGGTTTAGAGTGTACAAGGTATTGATCTGATATATTGCAAAATGATGCTATGTTATGTTACCACCATAACACTAGCTAAAGCCTCCATCAAGTCACATAATTACCATTTCCTTTTTATGGTAAGAACATTGAAGATATATTCTCTTAGCAACTTTCAAGTGTATAATAATACAGTATTATTAACCATGTGGTACATTAGATGCCTAGAAGTTTATACTCTTTGACCATCTCCCCATTTTCCCCACACCCCCAACCCCTGGTAACCACCATTCTACCCTCTGTTTCTATGAGTTCAGCTTTTTTAGATTCCATATATATGTGAGATCATATGGGATTTGTTTTTCTCTGCCTGACTTATTTCACCTAGCAGAATCAGGCCCCTCATTTCTATGTCCTTCCTGGCTTTTACTGCCCTTCATCATGGGATGAGAGGGACTGGAATGGAATCAGTGTTCTTAGTCATGGTGGATTAGGAATTGTGGGGAGTTTTCTTCTTATTTGTAGGTTTCCTCCAACTGTTGTTTAACAGCATCCAAACATTGCTTTGTCCTACCCATCTTAATAATAAATCTATTGATGAGAGCTTCTTGATCTGTGCCGTGTTTCTAGCCATGCCAGGGGTTGCAAGGACTCATAAGCCAGAGCCCCTTGACCTTGAGAATGCTACAATCTTTATTATAGGAAACCAAATTTAAACTCATGAAATACCCAGGGAACATTTTAAGGTGCTGCAAAGCAAGGAGCTGATGATGTGTGACTTATACAAATGGGTCTCTTCCAGCATCTGTCCAACACGTTACCAGACATGCCCTTGTGGGAAAAACACCCTGGGGGCAGGGAGTCCCAGGTTGTCAACTCATTTTCTCCAACCTAGCCCTTTTTTTCAGTGCCCAATCAAGAAAGGGCTTGAATATTCAACTCTACAGTTATTAATATTAAAATGTCAGTACTCAGTAGTAACAGAATGAACCTTATAACTGATCTTTAAGCCCTGCCCTGTAGAAATAGTGAGGTTGAGAACTGCTCGTTTTGATGAAAAGAACTGAGATTTCTATTTCTGAAATAAAGAAAGGAGCCAGTTCACATGTCTCCAGGAATAGTAAGCTCTCTCTTACACTAACTCCTTCTGCCTTCTTTAGCCACATTGGATGGGAACACCAATATTAGGTGAAGGAGAGTAATTTTTAAAAAAAACAAAGACACTTACATAAGCTTACTTTGGCCAGGCGCTGTTTTAAGCACTTTACAAATAAATATTAACTCATGTAATATTTATAAGAATCCAAGTAGGTCAAAACCATGATGTTTATCCACATTTCAAGATGAGGAAACTGAGGAGGTCTGGGAGTTTAAGTAACTTGTCCAAGATCATATAGCTAGTAGATGGCAAGATCAGGTTTCAAAACCTTCTAGAGTCCACGCTCCAAGTGTATGAGTTGCTCTGAAAAGAACAAGCACCACACTGGTACCCACCAAGACCATAAGAGCTTCAGAAAGGGGAGGGCTCCCTGAGGAATGCATATGAAAGCTTTAAGGAGGAAGTGAGACTTGGGAATTGGCAAGAATTTACCTATGGCGGAGTATCATCTTTAGGGCATTGAGATGATAAGAATCCAGCTGTATGGCTCAACCAACGAGAGAGAAAATGAGATCACAATTGAAATGGTACCAGCAGCCCACCATTCTATTCAAAGAACATATTCCCAGAGGATAAGAGAAGGAATTAAAAGTGTTGCTGAGTAGACTATACTATTGGCCATTCTGGTTGCACTGAAAGAATTTTCAGTATCATTTTCACTGCCTGGATTTTTTTAGTTTAAAAAAAATCTACTTTTTTTTTTTTTTTTTTTTTGCGGTACGTGGGCCTCTCACTGTTGTGGCCTCTCCCATTGCAGAGCACAAGGTCCGGACGCACAGGCTCAGCGGCCATGGCTCACGGGCCCAGCCGCTCCGCAGCATGTGGGATCTTCCCGGACCGGGGCACGAACCCGTGTCCCCTGCCTCGGCAGGCGGACTCTCAACCACTGCACCACCAGAGAAGCCCAAAATCTCTACTTTTAAAACATCCCTGTAAGAGAACAATCTGGGTGCAGTTGTGAATGCACAGTTGTTGCTACCAAGAGTAAGTGGTTAAAGAAAGTGCAAGACACTACCTGAGGCATGTAGAGTATCTCAGGTGAGGTGAAGAGGAAGGAGAAGGGAGGGGGAACAAAAAAGGATGATACACTTAACCTCTAATAATCTATTGGGAAGATGGACACAGAGGTTAAAAGACCAGTAACCATACCAGGTTGGCTGAGTGGCAAATGGGTCGTGTGAACATAATGCACCTTTGCTATATGTGCTTCAGGACGTTAGAGAAAGGAGAGGCCTCCAGGGGCCAGGATGGCCAATGAGGACCAGGATATGCAGGGTAACAGCAAGGAGAGTGGTTTGCTAGAGGTGAGGATTCAGGCTGGGGGAATAGCAGGGAAGGATCAAAGGAGAGAGACCCTTTAAGTTTATATATTTTTTAAATTCCCTGGACTATCTTGAACAAAATTAGAGATCTGAGTGATACAAAAGGAAATTAGCAAAGAATTAAATAATAATCTGACTGGAGGGGTGAAACCATTCTCTAACATTGCTAGTTACATCTTCAAGTTTCTGCAGTTTCTCCATATTCATTGAAGGATTAGGGTGAAGAAAAGTAGAAGTTAGAAAGGACCTATGAAGAAAACTTTAAACCACTATAGAAGGGCTTTTTTTTAAAAAGGTTTTAATGTGAATATTATGGAGGATGTGAGAGGGAATAAACAGGAACTACCCAAAATGTACTAAAGTTCATATGAAACATCAGCATAGGAAAAATCAAATTGGGAAGAAGGAATATTTTGAAAAAGAATAATGAGGATGTACTAGCCCTATCAGAGTAAAATTTATTATAAATTTAGAGTGTTTTAAAAAATTAGTATTCGTGTATGAATAAAGAGTCAGATCAGTGAGATTAGAGTCCATGCATAGACCTTCTTACATAAGAGAATTTATTTTATGATACAGGTGGGCATGTCTAATAATGGAAGAGGAAAAAATGGTTTATTCAATAAATGGGCAACTGGCTGTCCATTGGGTGGGGGGGTGGAATGGAGAGATGTGTACAGGAAACTGTTTTCAATTCATGCCTCTGTGGAGAGGGATGAAGGTGCTTTGATGACATGGCAACGTACACCAACGGGCACCTCCACAGGGAATTCTGCAAGGGTACTGCTGGTTCAACATGCTCTGGGCACTGTAATTTTTGTGACTTGGAGAGTTTTCTTTTTAACTCGGGGCTATGGGAAAGAGAAAAAGTATTGGGACAATCAGTGAATCCAGTCAGTAAGAGAGAAATGACACAACAAACACTCTAAAATTCTGTCCTTCTCCAACTCCAGTTCCTTCTCCCTGGAGAAGACCCTTCCTGGGCATGGCTGACTGCGTTTGTCATGCCGGGTGGGTCTGATGCTCTGTGCTTGTTCTCATGGCTCTGTCTGGGCCAAGATACCCTCCTTTAGTGTCAGTCCCATATTTTGCTAAATCTTAGCATCCTGAATCATTGTGAATTTGCATTCTGATTCTTTGTTACAAACTTAAAGCCTGTGAGACGCAGGTTCTTTCTAACCACTCTACTCAGCAGGCTAATTTGTCTAAAGACAGGTATTTTTCTGCTGTGTAAACTGGCTTTTGGACTCCGCTGCCAACTATGGCTATTAGAGGAGTTTTGGCAGAAGGAATCCAAACTGAATACAGATCCCTCATTTATAAGGTACCACACTTCCTTTCTTATGTGACAAAATTAAACTTCTCTACCCATCCACTCCCCACGCACACACACAAACACATCACATCACCACCCCCCCCCCCAGCTCTGGATATAACTATTCATGACTACTTGTTCCAATAGATGTTTAAAACTCTTCAGACCCTTCTTTTAAGCTATGCTATAGTATCTCCCTGAACCATGGAGAGAAAAAGCAAATTCAGTCTAAGACACGGACGGCTTTGTGTCTATCAGAGAACTCTTTCTGTTTACTTGCTACATGCCCTCTCTGACTTGGTGGAAAGTTCCAACTGGGGGAAGTTGGGGAAGGTGAATAATTTTCCACATCCTACTGAGACAACTCGTTTCACTAGGGCTTTAATATTTGTCTGAAGTATAATAAATCCTCTAGAATACCAACCACAGCTTTAAAAACTCATTTCAAAGCCAACTTTCTCCAATCCTTGTTTTACTCTCTATTAGTAAGGTATTAATATTTTTTAACTGAACAACAGTGAAACTTTTAAGTCACTCAGTAAAATCGGCAATTATTTGAGATCACCAATAGGAGGACAAAACACTTAAAAATTCCCTCATTTCTCCTGTCAAAAAACCACCTCCTGTAGTTGAAAGTAATAATGTTGGGCAAAAAAGCATTAGGTCTTGCTTTCCTGCAGAGAGAATTGAGCTCTGGTTGTCACTGAGGTTTTGGAGCCCAGACAATTAGTGATTAAAAGGGAAGATTTTTCTTTCAGAAGAAGTGACAGAAAAAAAGAAAATTAAGATTATTAAGAACAAACTACATATTCAACACTCTTTTAGGTGCTTTCATATATTTTATGATATAATCACTGGCTACAGTATTGATACAATGTAATGCTTTTTTTTTTTTAAGAATAAGCACTTTATTTATTTATCTATTTAGCCATGCCACACAGCTTGCAGATCTTAGTTCCCTGACCAGGGATCAAACCCGTGTCCCCTGCACAGAGTCCTAACCACTGGACCTCCAGGGAATTCCCTATAATGCATCTTTTAAATTAAGTGTTATTAAAGAGAAAAACAGAAGACTATAGCTTAAAAGAGGACAAAAGATGATTGCTTCCCTCCTGCCCCACCCCCATATCCAAAGTTTTGACACTATTTATGGAATTAGTCTTCTCTATGGTTGATTTTGGAAGAGGTTCTTATTTTGCAAACTACACACAGAAATGCCAGATTTGATTGGTAAAGATCACAGGGACAGCAGTTGAGCAGTAACATTTTGCATGTGAGTAATCCTTTCAACTTTTTAAATGCCTTCACATCCTTTATTTCATTTAATCTTCATCAAAACCCTGTGAAGCCAATCTTATTATTATTCCATCTAACAGAAGGGGAAACTGAGACTCAGGAAGACTGAATGACTACAGTAGGGTTCACAGCTGTCAAGTGATGGAGGCAGGCTTCAGTGCCAAGATTTAACCTTATCTGAGTCTTGAGGACATGGGGAGGGGGAAGGGTAAGCTGGGACAAAGTGAGAGAGTGGCATGGACATACGTCCACTACCAAATGTAAAACAGATAGCTCTTAGGAAGCAGCCGCATAGCACAGGGAGATCAGCTCGGTGCTTTGTGACCACCTAGAGGGGTGGGATAGGGAGGGTGGGAGGGAGACGCAAGAGTGAGGGGATATGGGGATATATGTATATGTATAGCTGATTCACTTTGTTATAAAGCAGAAACTAACACACCATTGTAAAGCAATTATACTCCAATAAAGATGTTTAAATAAATAAATAAATAATGTTGCAATGACCATAGGGGTGTATATGTCTTTTTGTATTCGTGTTTTTGTTTTCTTTGGAAAAACCCAGAAGTGGAATTGCTGGATTGTATGATATGATAGTTCTATTTTTAATGTTTCAAGGAACCTGTATACTGTTTTCCATACTGGCTGCACGAATTTATATTCCACCAACAGTGCACAAGTGTTCTCTTTTCTCCACATTCTCACCAACACCTAATCACTTAAGTGATTATCTTTTCTTCTGCAATGTTTAACCTGTTGTTAATCCATATAGTGAATTTTTCATTTCAGATGTCATATTTTTCATCTCTAGAAGTTCCATTTGTTGGAGTTTGGTTTGTTTGGTTTTGTTCTTTGTATCTTCAATTTCTCTCCTCACTGTCTTCATGTTTTCCTTTAAATACTTGAACATAATTATAGTAGCTGTTTTAACATCTTAGTCTGCTAATTTTATCATCTCTATCATTTCTGGATCTATTTCTCTTGACCTTTTTTTTTCCTGGTTACAGGTCACAGTTTCCTTCTTCTTGGCATGCCTAGTGGTTTTTTATTGGATGCTGAATGCTATAATTTTAAGTTTCAAGTGACTAGATTTCACGGCTGTCTTTTAAAGAGTGTCAGACTTTGTTCTGGTAAGCAGAATGTCATGTTCTAAAGTCATACAGTTTGTAAGCTTTTGTGAATTGTCTTATCACTCTACATAATGCTCTTGAAATTCATCCATATTGTTGCGTGTATCAGTAGCTTGGTTTTTCTTATTGCAGAATAGTATTCCACTGTATGGGTGTACCACAATCTGTTTATCCATTCACCAGTGGATGGACTTTTAGACTTTTTATTTCCAGTTTTGTGCTACTACAAATAAATATGCTATAAAAGTTTAGGTACAGGGGCTTCCCTGGTGGCGCAGTGGTTGAGAGTCCGCCTGCCGATGCAGGGACACGGGTTTGTGCCCTGGTCCGGGAAGATCCCACATGCCGCGGAGCGGCTGGGCCCGTGCGCCATGGCCGCTGAGCCTGCGCGTCCGGAGCCTGTGCTCCGCAACGGGAGAGGCCACAGCAGTGAGAGGCTCGCATATCGCAAAAAAAAAAAAAAAAATTTAGGTACAGGCCTTTGTGTGGACAAATGCTTTCAGTCCCTTGAGTAAATTTCTAAGTGTGAAATTGCTGAATCATCTGATAAATGTATGTTTAAGTCTATAAAACTGCCAAACTGTTTTCCAAAGTTGCTGTACTACTTTTTATTCCCACCAGGAAGATTTGAGAGCTCCGGCTGCTCCACATCTTTGCCAGAATTTGTATTGTCATTGTGTTCTTTGACTTCTTATTATTGAGCTGAAAGAGTTATTTATATATTCTGGATACAACTACTTTATTAGATATATAGTTTGCAAATATTCTTCCTCCCAGTGTGCACCTTGCTTTTCATTTTCTTAATGTTGTCTTTCAAAGGGCAGAAGTTTTTTATTTTGACAAAACCCATTTTATCAATTTTTTTCTTTCATGGTTCATGTTTTTTATGTCCTATGTAAGAAATCTTTACTTAACCCAAGATTATAATGATTTCCTCCTATGTTTCTATGTTTTCTTCCAGAAGTTTTATAGCTTTAGCTCTTAAATTTTTGTGTCTATAATCCATTTAGGTTTGATTTCTTTGTAGGTGTGAGGTGAGAGTCAAGTTGTCGTTATTCTTGTTACTCTTTTGTTTTTGTTTTCACATACAGACTTCCAATTGCTCCAGCCCCATTTATTTAAAAAGCAATCTTTCTCCATTGAATTTCCTTTGCACCTTTGTCAAAATTCAGTTGATCATTAGGGTCTATTTCCGGAGTTTCTATTCTGTTCCATTATTCAATAAGACTATTCTCCTGCCATTATCACACTTTCTTGATTATTATGACTTTATGTTAAGTCTGAAATCAGGTAGTGTGAGTCATCAACTTTGTTCTTATCTTTCAAATGTATGTGCTAAAGTATAATTTAAATTTTTCCATGTATATTCATAAATTGAACTACAGAGCATTCTGTGCTACATTTTGTAGATTTTAATATTAAAGTTATATTTGTTTCATAATATTAATTGAGGAACTTTCCATACTTATCTAGGGTCTGAAATAATTTGATTAACATACAAATTAACTCTTCTTTGAAGCTCAGAGGAATTCAGTTATAAAACAATTAAGTAGGTTTTTTGTTTGTTTGTTTGTTTGTTTGGGGTTTTTTTGCGGTACGCAGGTCTCTCACTGTTGTGGTCTCTCCCGTTGCGGAGCACAGGCTCCGGACGCACAGGCTCAGCAGCCATGGATCACGGGCCCAGCCGCTCCGCGGCATGTGGGATCTTCCCGGACCGGGGCACGAACCCGTGTCCCCTGCATCGTCAGGTGGACTCTCAACCACTGCGCCACCAGGGAAGCCCTAAGTAGGTTTTTTTTTTCTTAAAGGGAAAGTTTAACAATCTTTTCCAACTCTCCTATTATTTTTGGTTTTCAATCTCTTCTTGCACCAATTTTGCTCATTTATATTTTGCCAGAAAATTATTCATATTGTTACATGTCCAAGATCAGACAGCTAATTATAGCAGAGCCAGGATTTGAACCTAAGATGTCAGGCTCCAGAGTCCCTGCATCAACCACTAGATATCAGGAAATACTGATACATAGTGACCTTTAAATTCAGGAAATAATTTGATAAAGTCTTTCATGATATCCTTGTGAACAAGACAAAGAAACCTGAGCTACAAAACTGCTGACCAACATTACCCAAAGAAAGTCCATCGTTAGCTCTCTTCTTTAAACCCATTAAGAAAGAAAATAATAAAGGGCTTAACATAGAGATCCAAAGACATGGATGAGAACATAAAATGTAATTCCTGAACTTGCAAATGATGCAAAGTACATCTGATAACTTAATGGAAAAACAGAACTCAAGGGACTTTCCTGGTGGTCCAGTGGTTAAGAATCTGCCTTCCAATGCAGGGGACTCAGGTTCAATCCCTGGTCGCGGAACTAAGATCCCACATGCCGCAGGGCAACTAAGCCTGCACGCTGCAACTTCTGAGCCCGTGCCACAACTAGAGAGAAGCCCATGCGCCACAACAAAGATCCCGCATGCTGCAACTAAGACCAAACACAGCCAAAAATAAAAATAAATTAATTAAATTAATATTTTAAAAAAAACTCAGAAAACCTTCCCCACTGCAACCCAGTCAATCAAACAAGTGTCAGCTGAACAGATTATAGGCCCCACAAGAGCAAAGGCCAAATGTGTTTTATTCATCCATGTAAACAGAGCTCCCAGCAGAATTGTAGCTGCTTAGTAAATATTTTTTAACATTTATTGTAAGAAAAATATATACATTACTGATCTTCGACAACTGCACAAGTTTAGACTGAAGATGACATGGTTAAACATTGAGACAAGTGGAAAATACAAATTTTGGTTTGTCACGAGTTCAGTATAAATCAATAGTGTGATGGTGCAGATTTGGCATCAGAAAACTTAAGACTAGATCTTAAGGTAGGGTAAGTCACTCAAACTCACAGCAAAATAAAGCTAATAATAATCTAAAAGATTGTTTTGAGGGTAAGATCATTCACACGAAATTTGTTTTGCAAACTACAAATGTCCATTATTAAGTACGTATTATTGTTATTAGATTATAAATCCCAACATTAAGCTAAGAAGCACTTTGAGCTTATCTGTAATTTCTCAGTTTTGGGGGGGTTGAAGATTAAGAGAGGGTAGATATGAAGTCCCTAGCAAGATGTCTGAAGCATATTAAACATTTAATAAATCTTAGCATAAATGGATTATCCTTTCATATACAGGAGGCTGTATATATAAGTATATATGTAATCATTTATACACATATATTTACATATATGGATGGATATATATCAAAATGTACAGAGGTTTCCCTAGTTATCCCCCAGTCACTATTCTAGATACTGGAGAGACAATGAAGAATTAGATGAACAAAATACTGCTCTCAATTTTTTGTGATTTACTTCTTTCTATCTTCTCTCCCATGTACAATAATCACTTTTTAATTACAGAAGAAAAACCAAACTATAAAGACAATAAAAATATAATGGTTGCCAGGGATATGGGGGAAGAGGAGGGGGATGAACTGCTGGAGCACAGAGGGTTTTTAGGGCAGTGAATTATATTATCATTTGGCAAAACCTATAGAAAGTACCACACAAAGATTGAACCGTAATGTAAACTGTAGATTTTAGTTACTAATAATACATCAATATTGGTTCATCAATTTTTGCAAATGTACAACATCAATGCAAGATGTTAACAATAAAGGAAACTGAGAAGGGAAGAGTATGGGAACACCATACTTTCTGCACAATTTTTCTGTAAACCTAAAACTGCCCCCAAAAGTAAAGTCTGTTAGTTAAAAACAAAAAATCTCTAAAAAAGAGAAGAAAAGAAAAAGAAAAACTAATGAAAGCTCTGGTTTGCTTAAGTGAACACTTTCCAAATACTAAATTGCAATTGCATTACTATTCCTGGCAGCAAACAACTAATGGCCTTTTATCCTTTTATGGCAAGAAATCTTCAGCTGCATCTCCCTTTTGGCCCCAAGTCTACTGAACTATAACAATAAAATGCCTGGTCATATATAGAAAAACCTCCGGGTTACCAATTTTTTTTTTATTATATGTGCTTTTATATTTGCTGATTACAAGCAATTAGTGGTTGCTTGGCAATGAAGTTTGGGGCTGTCTTCCAGGTAGAGGTGAGTTGTCTAAATAAAGCACCTCATTGTCTTACATTTCTCCAAAGAAGATATACAGACTGCCAACAAACACATGAAAGAATGCTCAACATCATTAATCATTAGAGAAATGCAAATCAAAACTACAATGAGATATCATCTCACACCAGTCAGAATGGCCATCATCAAAAAATCTAGAAACAATAAATGCTGGAGAGTGTGTGGAGAAAAGGGAACACTCTTGCACTGCTGCTGGGAATGTGAATTGGTACAGCCACCATGGAGAACAGTATGGAGGATCCTTAAAAAACTAAAAATAGAACTACCATATGACCCAGCAATCCCACTACTGGGCAAATACCTTGAGAAAACCATAATTCAAAAAGAGTCATGTACCAAAATGTTCATTGCAGCTCTATTTACAATACCCAGGACATGGAAGCAACCTAAGTGTCCATCATCGGGTGAATGGATAAAGAAGATGTGGCACATATGTACAATGGAATATTACTCAGCCATAAAAAGAAACGAAATTGAGCTATTTGTAATGAGGTGGATGGACCTAGAGTCTGTCATACAGAGTGAAGTAAGTCAGAAAGAGAAAGACAAATACTGTATGCTAACACATATATATGGAATTTAAGGGAAAAAAAGTCATGAAGAACATAGGGGTAAGACAGGAATAAAGACACAGACCTACTAGAGAATGGACTTGAGGATATGGGGAGGGGGAAGGGTAAGCTGTGACAAAGCGAGAGAGTGGCATGGACATATATGCACTACCAAACGTAAAATAGATAGCTAGTGGGAAGCAGCCGCATGGCACAGGGAGATCAGCTCGGAGCTTTGTGACCACCTAGAGGGGATAGGGAGGGAGGGAGGGAGGGAGACGCAAGAGGGAAGAGATATGGGAACATATGTATATGTATAACTGATTCACTTTGTTATAAAGCAGAAAGTAACACACCATTGTAAAGCAATTATACTCCAATAAAGATGTAAAAATAAACCCAATAATCACAATAAAAAAATAATAAAATAAAATAAATAAAGCACCTCATTGTCTTCAGTGCTGGGTTTCCAAAGCCACCCCAGCATAACCACAGTTATGGAATTCTTCTTGGATTGAGTGACATTCACATCTGGCTCATCTCTTTTCATATTCATTCATTCAACACATATTTAACGAGTATCTATGGTGCGGGTCACCATGCTAGGTTCTGGAGGTAGAGTGGAGAATAAAGTGTACAATGTCCCTGTCCTCAAGGAGCTTGCATTCTAGTGGGGAGGAGGAAGGACAAGCAGTTAAATATAATTTTTCAGGGAATTCCCTGGTGGTCCAGTGGTTAGGACTTGGTGCTCTCACTGTGAAGGGCCCAGGTTCGATCCCGGGTCAGGGAACTAAAATCCCACAAGCTGCACCACGAGGGCCAAAAAAAAAATTTGTTTTCAATTATAACAATTAGGCAAAGCTGAAGATGAGTGCTATGAAGAAAAGTGAAGTAGAATAAGGAGATTTAAAGAATTTGGAAGAAAGTTTCTCTTTGTTCATTTTATAAGTGGTTAGTGAAGGCCTCTCTGAGGAGGTGATGGTTGAAGACAGCTGAATGAAAATGGGGAGGGGGAAGAGCGTGCCATAGACAGAGCATTCTCTTAGGGAGAATAGCAGAATTCCATAGAACTTGGCCTGACAGTAAAAGAAATCATTATACGGTTAATTTTCAGGATTGAGCTGCAGATCGTTTGATACTTTTCAGACACATTTGTCTGATGATTAATTTTATTTATTTATTTTGAACTAAGAATAAATTGACATGTTTTATTAATAGAGGAGCCCTGTCCTTTCAGGCATGATTGTTTATTGATAATAATGAGCCAGTAATTAAAATTTTAACTGGAAGTAAATCGGCCCTAAGAGAAAACTCAGCCGCCACCACTCAATTTTCCCCTCTTTTACTAAGTTTTTGACAGAGAAATTAAGGCTTAAGTTACGCTAGTCTGATCTTTTTCCCTCTTTGAAGATGAGAAACTTTCATTTTAAAGAGTGTAGGGGCTATTTTCTATTCAAAGCTAAACCTTGTTAACATTTTGGTGTTCATTATTCTGAGGGTTTTTTTTTTCCTGTACATAGTGTAGAAATTTTTTTAACTTAAAATATTAGGATTATCATATACATTTTCCACATGTCTTTCTTACTTACTAATATATGGTACTCATGATTCCTTTTCATTAAATATTCTTCTAAAACATCATTTTTAATAATAGAAATATTTGAGGATTTTTATCTCCCATTCTCACCTACATTGGCTTTTATCTTTTCGTTTAACCCTTTGCTAATTTGGAGGATGAAAAGATATTTCCATTTTTACACTTTACTAGTGAAGTTGAACTTTTTCATGTTAATTAATCCTTTTTCTATTATTTTTTCTTCTATCTTTTCTACCAAAGTACTTCATTGATTTATAAAAGCTTTTTATATATTAGGGTTATTAACATTTTTGTCATATGTTACAAATATATTTCCTAAAATATATATTTGCTCCAGATTTTTAATTTTGTTAATAAAATTTTTACCCACAAAAGTTTAATATACAATTTTTTGCATTTTTTTCTACTGTTTGTTTCTGTACCATGATTCCTTTAAAAAAGGCCTGGGGAGATTGTGAGGAAAAAAAAAAATCCCTAAGTTGACTGGAGAGGCCTGAGGAAGGGAAGGGAAAAAAGTATTAAGTCAAGTGTTTCAAGAAGGAGTAGACAGACCTGGTCTTAATTCCATCTCAGTATAACTGGACAAGTGTAAATCTCTCAGAACCAGTTTCCTCTTTTGCAGATTGGGGAGAATAATCGTTTTCCAGCAAAGTTGCTGTGAGGACTAGATTTTTAAAATTTAAAGCACCTCTCTTGAGAGGTAGTGGGTATCCAATAAGTTGTAACTATTACTAAAAGGGAAGGTGTCCCAAACTGGTGCTTCTCAAATGTTAATGTCCCTATGAATCACAGGGCATCTTGTTGAGTGCAGATTCTGATTCAGTACACCTGAGGCAGAGCGTGAGGGTCTGCATTTGTAACAAGCTCCCAGATGATGCTGAGGCTGGTTGAAGGTTCTAGAGTCTTCCAACAACGGGAATCCCTGATGGGGAATATTTAAGAACCAATTTAACAACTGACGTCTATTTTCAAAAGAATTGTGACTCTTAGAATTACACAGAATTTGCAAGATAGAAGAGAAAACTATCCCTTAGAGGATGAAACTGGAATCTAAACTTATGCCAACCAGGTCAATGTTTTACCAGATGAAATTTAATTACAGTCCCTGTTGCTGTCCAGGGAAGCCAAACCTCAGATGGATAGAAAAGTGTACATAAAGAATAAAGGAAAAGATGTAGTGGTCAAGTTTTCTCAATGACCTCCTTCTCAAAGGCCCACCCAAAACATCCATCAAAAGGAAATAACAACAACAAAAATTGAGGCCTTTAGAGGAAATAAACTGCAGTACTCTGCATGCATCTTTCCATGATGCAGTGTTTTCCAGCCTCAGCCAATCAGGAACATCACCTGGGGCATTTGCTCCCACTCTTAACACCTCAGAGAGTTCATGGAAGGGGAGGAAGAATGCCAAGATCTATATTTCTAGACAGAAATGGTTTGGGAACCCCTGCCTTACTGCATTCATCTCCTTTCTTGGCAGTTTAGAATTTATACCAAAGAGGAGTTAACTGAACATAGTGAACAAAGGATCTGCTGTGAAAAGAACTGGATGACACTCAGTCACCGTGTAACCTTGAGCAATTTACCCATCCTCCTTGAGTCTGAGTTTTTTCTCATCTGTAAAACAAAAATAATGAAATCCTCTACATAAGTCATTATAGAGACCAGATAAAGTAATGGATGTGACAGCCACTTGTAAACTGAACGCAAGTGTGATTTCCATAAATGCATGCATTGTGTTAAATCTTCACTGAACAAAGCCATTAAGATTGTTCCTTGAAATCTAAAAAAAAAAAAAAAAACCTGGTTCTGACGAACCTAGGGACAGGACAGGAATAAAGACGCAGACATAGAGAATGGACTTGAGGACACGGGGAGGGGGAAGGGTAAGCTGGGACAAAGTGAGAGAGTGGCATGGACATATATGCACTACCAAACGTAAAATAGATAGCTAGTGGGAAGCAGCCGCATAGCACAGGGAGATCAGCTCGGTGCTTTGTGACCACCTGGAGGGGTGGGATAGGGAGGGTGGGAGGGAGACGCAAGAGGGGAGGAGATATGGGGATATATGTATATGTATAGCTGATTCACTTCGTTATAAAGCAGAAACTAACACACCACTGTAAAGCAATTATACTCCAATAAAGATGTTAAAAAAAAATTGTTCCTTGTGGGTTTTAGTGTGGGATTTTATACCCATAGCAAGGAGGAGTCCGTAAACAAAATGTCAAGCTGAAATAAAACCTGGCTACAAACCCAACTTTGCCTTTCCTTGTTTGAGCCACTCAGGGAAAGATGGCAATCTCCCAGTACTGTTATCTCAACTGTAAAACGTGAGGATGATTAACTCTTTGCTCCCCTCTCAAAGACGTGGAATGCTTTGTAAATGATGACGTCTGGAGGTGTCTTATAAACTCTAAAACTCCATACACATTGTCTGATGCCTGCCTGTGCAGGAGCTGGAAAGGACAAAGCATCCGTTGTCAGATCCAGTAATACACCAGCCCTACCCCACCTAATCCCTGCCCTGCGGGGCAAGAAGATCTGCTGACGGGAGGGCCTGCATCTGAGCCACGATTTTCCATCAGCGGTTCAAGGGACACCAAGGGTACTCAGAGTTCCTGGGGCAGAGGTCAGTCCCCTGGGGTGGAGTTGAGGGGCTGCTGCTCAGCAAAGGAACAGGTTGACCTGTGTGCCTGGGCTCTTTGCAGGTTCCCAAGAGTTCAGTGACAGAAGGGGCCACACGTTCTCAGTGCCGCTGGCTGAAACTGTCATTACGCCTCAGATTTCAAGAGTGGAACCACAGAATCTGTGCGTGGGAAGAAGAATGGGGTCGGATACCTGTAGAGTCCAGCACAGACTTATTACGGGACTCGGAGTGGGGAAAAGCCTGACAGGTAAAACTGCTCACAATGATTAAAAGTGGGGAAGTGAGGACAGCTGTCTGGGAAGATAAAGAACGCCACTCAGAGATGGAAGTCGGGATGCAGGGGGCAAGAGACGGTGAGCAGAGACGGTGAGCAGACAGGAAGACCAGACGAGCACCAGCGCTAGTAAGTGGAGCATGGGCCGATCAGCTGCTTCCATCCGTGACCACGTCCGGACAGGAATTCTAGAGAACCAAGGAGCTGGGCTCAGCAGTGAGGTTTGGAAGAGGTAAGTTACGGAGACTCATAGCCCCAAAGAGCAGCCTCCAGATGATTCTATTTTTCAGATTTTTTTCAAAGCTCTCTTTTTCCTACCAAATCTTACTCACTTAGAAACCAGCAAGAAATGTGGTATCACATTTATTTACAAACCTAAAGGTAACAATTCCTACATACTTTCCCTTTCATGACATATTACATTCAACAGGATGAGCCTTAAAAAAAGAAAAAAAACTACAGGGTGCATCTTAGGGGGATGAAGATCTATTTGTCAAGAAAACTATCGCTTTAAATTAATCGTTCTCAAACTTTAGCTAACGTCAGAATCACCTGGAGGGCTTGTTAAAGCACCGAGTGCTAGGCCATACCCCCAGTTTCTGATTCATTAGGTCTGGGGTGAGGCCAGAGAATTTACATCCCTAACAAGTTCATAGGTGATGTCAAGGCTGCAGGTCCAAAGACCATACTTTGAGAGCTATGGCCCCAGCTAACTGGGAATCTTTGACAGGGAGAGAAATAAAAACACAAAGCATCTCTACTGGCAAATGCATTCCCTCATCATTATTTTCCTTCCAATCTTTAAGTTGAAGTTCAGAAATGTCAACCCCCGCAAGCACATCACTTGGCTAACTAGTTACTCGCTTTGTAGAAATAGTCATAGAAACTCTAAGCGTCATCTGAAAATAGAATCATAGTGGTTCACTGAACTAGAACCACAGCGTTAGGTGGAGGTCACTTGAATGCTCTTAGGGGCTGGTGACATTAAGATCTATCCCCTGTGAGGACAGGTCTGTCAAGGGCAAGGAACACAGAACGCCCTCGCTTGGACGATACTTCCTGGTATGTTACCAAAACCTTGCTCTCTCAACCCCATGTTAGAGAATTCATCATTCAGGAAACAATCCCTCTCAGTACTATATAGAATCTCCTTCCTGAGGAGACAGACTCTAAGATTTGGGACATTCCAGATCCTTGCTCCCAATCGAAAAATAACGCAAGCCACGTATATAACTTTAAATTTTAAAAGTAAAACTAAGCAGATGAAGGTAATTTTAATAATATATTTAATCTAATACACAAATATCACCTCAACATGTAGGCCCTGTTAAAAAAAAAGAGATATTTTTACATTCTTTTCTTATACTATTTTAGAAGTCCAGGGTGTATATTATAGCACATCTCAATTTGGATTAACCGCATCTCAAATGTTCAATAGTCACATATGGCTAGTGGCTACCTCGTTGGACAGAGCAGTTCCAGATGATATTTTCTTGATGAATTGGATTTGCCTTTGATCTTAGTAGCACCAACTACTTTTAATAATTATTTTCCCTTGCACCATCAAGCTCCAACAGACTCCCAAGACTGTCCCCGCTCTGGCTGCCCCTGAGAGTGGCTCTCTGTCCAGAGAATAACTGGTACCATGTCCATTCCCCCACACTTCCATAGAGATGGCAGGTTTAGCTGGACATGTGGCTACCCAGAATAAACACTGCATTTTCCCTTGCAGCTAGGTGAAGCCGTGAAACTACTTTTTAGTCAATGAAATGTAAACATAAATTCATGCAGCACCTTCCAGGAACCTTCTTTTTTTTTTTAATATATATTTATTTATTTATTCAGTTGTGCTGAGTCTTAGTTGCAGCAGGTGGGCTCCTTAGTTGCAGCTTGCTGGCTCCTTAGTTGCGGCATGTGAACTCTTAGTTGTGGTGTGCATGTGGGATCTAGTTCCCTTACCAGGGATCAAACCCGGGCCTCCTGCATTGGGAGCATGGAGTCTTATCCACTGCGCCACCAGGGAAGTCCCCAGAAACCTTCTTGAAGAAAGAGCTGGCATCACCCTTTTCCCATCTCAACCTCCTTCTTCCTAGCGGCTGGAATGAAAACCAGATGTCTGGTATTACTGCCACGACCTCATACCATGAGGTGACCTTGGAAATGGAGGCTACACCATAGTCTAGGAGCCCATTTCCTGGGGATTTCGTAGAGCAGAGCCTATGTTCTGACTTTAAAGTGAGAGAGAAATGAACTTCTACCACGTTTAAGACAATATTGTTTATCCAATTTTTACAGCTGAACTTAACTCGTCATACCTAACTCACGTGCCCACCCATTCATCCCTGGCTTGTAAACATGTCCCAGGTGGAGATCCCTGGGAAAGAGGAACTCACAGATGCAGTGTGCATTTTTAGCACAAAATAAAACTAATAAACTGAGTGCTTACTTTAACAGACCTTATGTTTTTATTCCTTTTAATGCTTACTACAATCCCCATGTATAAATAAGGAAATCTAAAAGATGTTAAGTGACTTGTCCAGGATCACACTGCTAGGAAATGGTGAAGCCAGGATCTGAATCCAGGTCTGGATGGCTTCATAAACCATGTTCTTTGCTAGATGTATCCTCATTGGTAGAGTCTGAGCCACAAAACAGGAGAGAGAATGGGACATAAGTCCAGTTTTTCAAAATAACAGAAGTACTAAATTCAAACTTGAATTCATACTCTTATCCCAGCAAGATTCAATCAGTAAAAATGTGAGTCAGCTGTTCTTAGCACTTTGTAAAGCACTTCAGGTGAAAGAGGAACATCCATTTAAGCCGATTTCCCCCAAAATTCAACTCCCTTTGGGGTTCTCGCACCTGTCCAGCTGTTCTTTTCGTCATCACTTTAGCACTCTAAGGATTAAAAAATGGTTCTACCTAGAGTAAAACGTCTGATTTACTGCATTTCTAACAAGTCCATGTTAAATAAACATTTTTAAGAATGGTGGGTTTGGGAATGCCTTTGAGTGGCAGGGAGTGGAAGGAGACTTTTGGAAAAACAACCTTGAGCCAGAAGTCAGAAGAATTTTCTTTTTATCAACCTCAACTCTTTTTCAGACGATGGAGAACGCAAAAGGCAAGGAGTGAAACTCCATAGAGAAGTTGGGGGAAGAATACGTGACTCTCAAATTCAAACCTGTTGTCAGCAAAAGCTGGAGAGAAACACCTAGCTTCAAGCAAGCCAGTGCCTCAGGTTCACCAAGCACCTCCTCCCTCCTCGAAGGGGACCAAATGAGAATCATCTGTGAAGGATGACAAGGCTGCTGTGCACAATAGAATGCTACATGCAACGAGAGCCTAAAACCTCCGAAGAAGATACCTCGTCCTCCATTACCCTCTAAACTGCCACCAGTCAGCCTGCTTCCCCGACACCTGGTGTGGGCCTGGCATCAGTGACAGCTGAGCAGAGGTCGGACGCATTATAAGCAACTCTCTGAATGCGCTTCCCCAAATCAAAAGAATATTCCTATCACAGCAAAGGAGGCCAAGATCCAGAAATTCATAAAGAAGATCAAAGGTGGACTAAGGGGAAACGTATCTAGAAAGATCTAAGAAAAAGATGTGCTCTGAGGGGACTGATCCTCTGGCCTGAGGAGGGGAGCCTGCACTAGAAGAATCTCCCGCTCTCACTGAGGGAGCTAATACCGTTGTAGTAACAACTTCAGCCCCAAGGCTATGCTGGCCTCCTGGACCAGAACTGCAGCCAAGGCCAGGATGATGGAGGCAACAGAATCGCCACAAGAGACTTAGGGTGTCCGGTGGGGTGTGGTCCACGGGAGAAGTCTCCCTGCAGACACAGATGACAGGGTACACTTGTAATTTCATGCTGGATAAGCCTGGGTTCCTGAGAAACCAGGGAGAGTGAGCGCCTCCTTCTTGCCCCCTGCCTGCAGTTTTCCAGTACGTTGTGCCCCATGTGTTCAGAGGGATGATGTGTTAATGAAAAGCCTCGAGTGAGACTAGGATACCAGGAAAAAGGGCACATCGGTGATTGTAGTCGTGGTGGAAAGGTTACTCTACACCCTCCACCCTTCCTGCTTCCAGGGCTCTGGACTGGTGGGTTGCAGATGATACACAAACATGTCTGCTTTGGGTTGGGATACAGAGACACTTACGTATAAAAAGGGGAAAACATTTCATTAGTTACCATTCATTCCAGTTAAGAAGATGAAAACATCTTTCGTATTACCAAATGTTTGCCCTTCTGAAGTGATAGAAGCGGCCTCAACAGCTTCTCATGGGAGTGTCTTCAGCTGAGCATTGTGAAGATGTCTAGTGAGGAATCAGCGATAATTTGTTTCCAGGCTGGATTTCCCTCTTCGGATACAGACCACCTTAGGAGCTGCTCTCTTCTAATTGTAAGTGTGATGACTTTGAACGGTTGAGCATTTTAAGCCAAAGCTGTTATTCCCTTCTTCCCTCCTGAAAACACATAATTCTTAACTTGGAAACTGTTGTTTTGTATTTTTCTAAGTAACCTGAGACTTCTGTGGTTCAGTTCTGGGCTAAAAATGCAGGGCCCTTTGCAATAGTATTTCCACTTGTAACTGTTGTGTATATTTCAGCTGCTTAAAAAAATGTTTAAGACTGCTTCCCAATCATAACTAAATAATACGTTGTATTTAAAATGTGTGTATAAAATAATTCATCAGCTATTGTGTTTAGGGGACTATATTCATTGCATGCAAATTGTTAGTTAACTTTCTGAACTCCAAGTAGGTTAAAGTCAGAAAGCATGATTTTCTTCTTCTGCATGATTCACTTTCAATTTTTTTCTTTACTACCTAAATTTATAAGAAGCACATTTCTGGGAATTTGGCCTGAAGGCAGCTGGGCGGCATTCTGGCTCCTGCAATAGACTTATTTCTCCACGAGAAGCACTCCCTCTACAGCAGTCTCTGAGGACAAGAGAATATTGCTGTGTCAGCGCTCACCGCAATGTTTAAAACGTTTACAGTAAGTGGTGGCACAGGGATGCTTGCAGCTAATGTCTGAAATTATGCATAGCTCTGGAAGTTTATCAATTCTAAAAAGCAGCAAATCTGAAGAGGCACTGATAGAGCAAACAGCTAGCCGAAATAATAGATTTCTTTTTTCCTAACATTTATTGAATATTTACTTTGTGCTGGGCCAGGGTTCATCACACGAGAGCTTCACAAAAGCCCTATGATAATATTAATTTTAATTTACAGATAATATTATTTTTTAATTTATTTATTTATTTTATCTATTTATTTTTGGCTGTGTTGGGTCTTCATTGCTGCACGTGGGCTTTCTCTAGTTGCAGCGAGCGAGGGCTACTCTTCATTGCGGTGCGTGGGCTTCTCATTGCGGTGGCTTCTCTTGTTGTGGAGCACGGGCTCTAGGCGCGCGGGCTTCAGTAGTTGTGGCTCTCAGGCTCAGTTGCTTCGTGGCATGTGGGATCTTCCTGGAGCAGCACTCAAACTCGTGTGCCCTGCACTGGCAGGCGGATTCTTAGCCACTGTGCCACCAGGGACGTCCGATAATATTATTTTTAATTTACATATTTTTAATTTAATATTATTTTTAATTTAATCTCTGTAAATTAAAAATAATATTGGGTTTAGAAGGTATTAATTACCCATGGTTTCACTGCTAGGAGTTGGAAGATGCCAGCCAACTTCCAGGCCTCTTTTATATGAGAGAGGAATAAATAAATACCTCTAGGGCAGTTTAAGGAATAAATATCTGTATAAGGTGCCTTCTGTTATATGTAGCTGAAATCAATTATAGCTGTTACATTTACCCAATTACAAGGGATTTCTGATACTACTTGTGGTTCTTCAAGCCCGAATCCAAACACCCTAGCAGACATTCTAAACAGCTGTAATCATAATGTACTCTTCCCAGTGTGCATTAAAAAAAAAAAATCAATAGCTATCTGACAATACAAAAGCTATATCACAGGGAAAAAAAATCCCAGTGTTCCAAGGACTTTTATAGGTATAATGACTGTATTTTTACCTGACCCAAAAACTGACCCCTACGAAATGATAAACATGAATGTGCTTAGAGATTTTCAATAGGACCGTAGGGAAAAGTTATTTCATTCATTTATTCATTTAAAAGCCATTTATTAAGTTCAGGGAAGCTATACAGATAAAAAGGTGGGCCCTACCCTCTAGGAGGCCCGGGTCTACCGAGAGAGGCATACAAGGAAACGGCCCAGGTGGGCCAGTGTGGGAGTGCTGTAGCCCAGCGGAGCCCAAGGCATACAATCCAGTGTTGAGCGAGAGTGGGAGGCTTCCTGGGGGAGGTGACGCCCAAGTGAGTCCTAAAAGCTGAGAGGTATCCATGGGTAAATCTGGGTAGGGGTTGGCAGAGGGTGCAGGGAGAGAGGCCAGGGCATGCTGGGAGAACTTGAAGCAGCACACTGTGGTGGAAACACAGGGAGGAGACAAGGCCACTGCAGCATATGGGAGCCACATCACGAAGGCCTGGCACCACGATGTGCGGATCACCTGGAAAGCTCCGCAAAGTGTGGAAGTGTTTTAGATGGGGAATACCATGTGAATGGTTGTAGTTTAGAAAGATCTCTAAAATGCCGTTCCCTGGGTGAGCTCTCTGACCCTTCCTGCTCTAACACTATGCTTCAAATAACTTGTGTGATTTTTTTTTTTAAATCGCAATAACTTGTCTGAATCTAGACTGATAGGAACGTGCAAGTAACATGTGCCCTTATTTGGGAAGCTAACTTGGCTCACTGAACATGCGTGCCTGATTCTGTCCTCTTGGGACGTGCCTGGTGGACATTCTTAAGTTGGGAAAAGAGATGCAGGCGAATCCTTTGGGGGTACCGATTCAAGCAGGCGCGAGGACTGGAGCTGAGAAGAGATGAAGTCTCAGGACTGGGGATTAGGGCTCAGTGATAGCATGTTATCAGCTATATGGCTGCAGGGACCGAGAACCCAGCAAGTGCTACACTCACCGCATCAGATTCCTAAGAGGGAACTCTCTTCATAGTTGAACATTATCTGCAGAGTTCAGGGGGTTTCCAGGGCATGGAAACGGGGTTGGACCCCCAGTGGCTCCTGGGCTAACAAACCCTAACCTGGGTGAGGGAAGGTGAGGGCACCTTCCCTCACCACTTCCACATGCATTGGCCAAAGGTGGTGGGTCCCTCCTCAGGAATCCCATGCCTCCTTTTACTGAGTAAAGAGCAGGAAGCCAGGTGCAAGGCAGGGACTGAACCTGCTTTGTTCACAACTGTATCCTCAGCACCTAGTATAGCACTCACTCAGCACATTGTAGGTTCTCAAGAAATATGTGTGAAATAAACAAATGTCAGTTAATTGTGCTTTTGCATATATAATAATAGCAAACCTATTGTTAACCATGTGTTCTAAGCATTTACAAGTATTTTATCTTTGAAACATTATAAGGGATATACTATTACCCCCTTTTTACAGATGAGAAAAATTAGGCACGGGGAGGTTAAGTGACTTGGCTAAGATCACACAGCTGTAAGTATAGAGTCTGTAGCAATAGAAAGAAAATAGTATTTGTTATATGAATTAGTATTTCTGGTTCCTTTGAGACCCCATTCATTTTTTCAGTTTGGGGCACTCGTAGGTGTGGGTTGTTGTTAAGGTAGCATTATTAACAGATAAACCTGCTCATCTTCTGGTTATGAATTGCAATTCAAACACTGGAAGAAGCGAAAAAGACTCAAGTGGGAGAAAACCTTAAAATCCTCCACCACAATCCCATGACTCTTAAAATAAGACCCAAACGCCCAGCCCTGACCTCTCTGATCAGGCCCCAAATCTGGTTTCCCTGGTCACTGAGGTCTCTGTCACGTGGGCCAGCTTTCCGCCCTCCTCACGGACGAAGCATCTGCTATTCTCACTGCCGCACATACTCTCCCCTAGGTTTTCTCCTGGCTGGGTAGCTTCTGGCATCCAGGTCACTCCTTGTTGAGGCCTTTCTGGAGCTCCCAGTCTAAAGAACTACCGCCAGCCCCCACCCCCCCTCCATCTGTCCAGTCATTCTCTCTCTATCCCATGAACCTTTATTTTCCCATGAGCTTTGTTTTCTTCATAACACTTATCACTAGCAGAAATAATCATTTGTTTGCTTGTGTCCTACTGTCATCTTACCACTTGAGACTAAAATCCATGAGATAGATGAGGGACACTGTCCACACAGCAGAGTGCAATTCGTACTTATCGAATGACAAGTGATTCCACAAATTACAAATCTTTGCCAAGCACTGACCAATACAAATCATATGAGAAAAGGAACCTCAGATTTCTGTGCGCTCATATCTATGCACCTGAATCATGTAGGATGAAATACCCAGGCCCTGAGGCTTCCACATCAAAGGCTCACTGACAATACCCAGTTGTCCCTAAAGACTCCTAAAGCACCCCCCTTGCAAATATAAGAGGTCAAATTGGGAACTTTGAGCGTGAGGCAGATGACTGTAAAATCAAACCAAGAGGTTTAGTAGCACCAAGGATGCTGGAAATCTGTGGGGCTGCTCCCAAGGTTCCTGGCGAAAAAAGAGTTGGTACCACCTCTAGGTATCAGCAGGGAGGGTTGTTGTTCCAGTTTTATATACTGAGTGTAGCATAAGATTTCACATGAAAGAAAAAAATTCCTTTGATTTAAAACAAAGCATAGTTTAGAACCATTTTTTTAAGTATAGTTGGTTTACAGTATTATATTAGTTTCAAGTACACAACATAGTGATTCAATATTTTTATAGATTATACTCCATTTAAAGTTATTACAAAATAATGGCTATACTTCCCTGTGCTGTTCAGTATATCCTTGTTGCTTATTATTGTGTACATAGTGTTTGTATCTCTTAATCCAGGGTTCCCCAACCCCTGGACCACAGACCAGCAGCGGTCCGTGGCCTGTTAGGAACTGGGCCGCACAGCAGGATGTGAGTGGCGGGTGAGCAAGCGAAGCGTCATCTGTATTTACAGCCGCTCCCCATCGCTCACATTACTGCCTGAACTCCGCCTCCTGTCAGATCAGCGGCCGCATTAGATTCTCATAGGAGCACGAACCCTACTGTGAACTGCACATGTGAGGGATCTAGGTTGTACACTCCTTATAAGAATTCGGGCTTCCCTGGTGGCGCAGTGGTTGAGAGTCCACCTGCCGATGCAGGGGACACGGGTTCATGCCCCGGTCCGGGAGGATCCCACATGCTGCGGAGCGGCTGGGCCCGTGAGCCATGGCCACTGAGCCTGCGCGTCCGGAGCCTGTTGCTCCGCAACGGGAGAGGCCACAACAGTGAGAGGCCCGCGTACCGCAAAAAAAAAAAAAAAAAAAAAAAAGAATCTAATGCCTGATGATCTGAGGTTGAGCTGAGGCAGTGATGCTAGCCCTGGGCAGTGGCTGCAAATACAGATTATCATTAGCAGAGAGATTTGACTGCACAGAGACCATAATAAATCAGTTGCTTGCAGACATATCAAAACCCTATCTGTGAGTGGCAAGTGACCATTAAGCCGTATCTTACGGAGCAGACTGGACATAAGCAACACACTTCAGGTGTCATTGTCTCCCATCACCCCCAGATGGGACCATCTAGTTGCAGGAAAACAAGCTCAGGGCTCCCACTGATTCTGCATGACGGAGAGTTGTATAATTATTTCATTATATATTACAGTGTAATAATAATAGAAATAAAGTGCACAATAAACGTAATGCCCATGAATCATCCCAAAACCATCCCCCCTCAACCATCCGTGGAAAAATTTTCTTCCATGAAACCAGTCCCTGGTGCCAAAAAGATCGAGGACCACTGTCTTAATCCCATACCCCTATCTTGCCCCTCCCCACTTCCCTCTCCCCACTGGTAACCACTAGTTCTCTGTATCTGTGAATCGGTTTCTATTTCTTTTGGAAACTGTTTCTTTAGAGAATTTCTCTTCATTGGGGACAGAGTGAAAGTGCTAGAGGAAAAAAATATTCTTTTTTTTTACTGAAGTCTTTCTCAATATTCAGAATAAATATTTTAAATGTTGTACTTCAGAGGTAGGAATTTTAAAATTTCAAGGCCAAGCACCCCTCCTGCAGGCCCAGGGAGTTGAATGCATTCACCCCTCCGTCCACCCTTCACTCCTCCCCAGGTGGTGGCTAGTGCCCAGTGCCGGCTCCAGGCAAAGCACATTAGAAATACAGGGCCTGCAAACGTGCTACTGATGTGGGTAATTTTTCCTGCGGGAAGAGAAACCAGGAAAATAATTGCCCTAGAAATAACTCAGTCCATGGGCATCCCTCGCCCAAACCCCACCAGGTGCCCACTCCTCCTAGCAGCTAATGCTGCAAGCCAGCATCCCAGAAGGCTTTGGTAAAAAGTCTGCTCACAGCCATCAGAATGATTTGGAACGTTTAGCTGGAGATAAACTCCTTCCCCTCATTTGCACCTCGTGCCTTCAGGCTCCCAAGGTGCCACTTCCCCTGCTGCTGCGGGGAGAGTGGCAGGGATTCTGTAGTCACTCTCCCTGGCAGCACCGGCCTGGGAGCACAGAGCAGCCGCCCCTCACCTCTGCGTGGTGACTGCCACCTCACTGCTGCTAGGCAAGAGATCATTGGTGGTGCTGAAACATGGCCAGGATTCAGAAGGATGCAGAGCAGGCATCTAAACACAGGGCTTTGGTGCCAGCATTTGAGCCCTGACAGTGGTGGGTTAGGGGCCAAGGTCACCACATAGCTCAGTGTGACCTCAGAGGTCAGGGCACCCTGCCTGTGTCCAGGCCCCCACTCACTCAGCTTCCATGCTTCGTGGATGCCACTCCTCCTACATACCAGCCTCTTGCTAGGGTAGCAGCAAGAAGGTGTTAGGTGACATTCAATCCTATATGGCATGCAGGTAGTGACTGCACATCACCCGCAAGTTGGATCGTGACAGTGGCAGCTATAATTAGGGAAGGGGATCAGCACAGCCTTCCGTGGGTACTGCCAGTACTGGCACCGGGGCTCTCTGCGTTGTGCCAGCCAGCTTATTGGTAGTGTAGAACTTGTTCCGTGCCAACTGGGAAAACGATCACTTTAACTTGAGCCAGGGAGAGAACAGCATCTGCTGTTTGAAGAACCACACCCTTGTGGTCTGACACTCAATTGGTTAATTGAATCCGAAGACCTATGCGTCTGTGTCTTTTTTTGGAAGTTGCTCCACCACCCCACCCTCTGTCACTGTATTGTCATTGCGGAAGCCCAGCGACAGCCCTAGTCCTGAGACTGGGTGTGTGCCACTGGGGACGGGGAGGGAAGGTTTTAAGTGGGGTACCACTCTCAGAAGTAGGGGCAGGCATCCCATTTCACAAGGGGCATCAAGAGACCAGCTAGCCCAGGCCTGTGTTCACAAAGGTCCTCAAACTTAGAATTTTGAAATGACCTGCAAGAGAAATTATATATACAGTCAGTGAGATCCCCTGAGAAGAGTGAAAGAAAATAATATTCAAGATGAAACTTTAAATTAGCATCCTCTTACTAGATGACACTGCATGGAGTGCAATAAGGTAATAATAATAATAATAATAATGACTGACATGTATAGAAAGCATACAAAGAGTCTAGGTATTTGTATAAAACTTACATTTAATCCTCACAAAAACCCGAAAAGGAGTTAATACTACGTCCCTTTTATAGACTAGAAACTGAGGTATAGGAAGACCAAATAACATGCCCAAAGTCACACAGCTGATGAGGTAACCTGGCTAATAAGTGCCAGGATTTGAACTCAGGCTATCTGAGCTCCAGGGTCCCTATGCTTCACTACTATACTATGATGTAATTGTTTTTATTTTTTTAATATTTATTTAATTTTATTTATTGCTGTGTTGGGTCTTCCCTGCTGCACGCGGGCTCTCTCTAGTTGCGGCAAGCGGGGGCCACTCCTGGTTGTGGTGGGCGGGCTTCTCATTGTGGTGGCTTCTCTTGTTGTGGAGCACAGGCTCTAGGCGCATGGGCTTCAGTAGTTGTGGTACGTGGGCTCAGTAGTTGTGGCTCGCGGGCTTAGTTGCTCTGCGGCATGTGGGATCCTCCCGGACCAGGGCTCGAACTCGTGTCCCCGGCATTGGCAGGCGGATTCCTAACCACTGCGCCACCAGGGAAGCCCAATGTAATTGTTTTTAAAAATAAATCCTTGGTAGTAGCACAATCACATTGCCATTCTGTGGGTTAAAAGCACCTACCTCTTAGCATGGAAATACTTGGCATTTCACCATTTTTTAATATCCCAAGAGTCTCTAAAAATGGAAGCACCCCAGACTCTCTAAAAGGCCTCAGGTCAGGCCAGCAACAGCCTGTCTTCTTCATGAGGATTGCTCGTACTTGAGAGAAAAGTGACACAAGTTCTGGATGAGGATGTTGAAGGCCCTGTGAGTGGGCCTTTCTCTATGCTACAGAATCGCATTTATGTGGTCATGTCAGTTCTTCAACTCAACGCTCTCAAATTAGGGATCAGGAGAGCTTCTCTGTACCTAATAACTGGTGATGCCAAGGCCCCTGAGAGCTCCAGTTCTGTTCCAGTCTCCCCGATGGAGTGGCAGCATCAGGGGGCCGTGCCAGGCACCCAGCCAAGGTGCTGGGAGGCATTGCCCAAATGTGAGCTCTAACTGACCTACAAAATGAAAAGGTGGCAGTTGAATTGGGAAATCTCTCAGCAACAGAGTCCCGAGTCTGCTGGAGGGGACCACTGTGTACAATTAGTATTTGATGAATGGACATTAGGATTTATTCACTCAAACCCATTACTAGCCCTCCCTGGGAGGGCCCTGTGCTGGACACTGTAGGAATGGAGATGAATGAGACACGAGAGCCTGGAACGGGGGCCATGAACACACAAACAAATCGCTACTACAGTGTGGTTCATGAAGCAGACCACGGCGTGTACTCATGCTGGGCAAACCCAGAAGAGGGCAGTTTTCATTCTGCAGAGGAAATCTGTGGAAGGCTCCATTACAGGAGCTGACATTCTCAGGCAGCCTCTAAGGATGACCAGGTGTTGACTTAGCCAAGCAGAGAAAGCTAAGTGAAGGACGAAGGGAGGCAGCGGGGACACAGGAGTAAAGGCAGGGCCCCTAAGTGCCATCCAACCCGTTATCACCTTCCTGCCTTTGAGCAAACTTCCTGTTAATTAGTCGATTTAATGAATATTTGCTGAGCTCCTGCAGTGGGACTCCTAATGCTTGAAAATTTGGGGGCACTACCTGGAATTCTTAATCAATGTTTGAAAAAGAACTAGGTGTTTCTGAACTAACTCTGATGCATGTTTATCTTCAGAAACTAAAGTCAGCAGGAACCATAGAACAAGTGCAGAATTGCACAAGTGCACATGCATACACACACACACACACACACACACCACACACACAGCTTCTTGTGAGGATGGAGACTGTGGAGGGGTTTAGAGCATTTTCACCTTCACGCTTGATTCCCTTCTTACTCTGACTTCTTAGATTATATCTGATGGGTTGACATCCTTTCTCGGGGACTGTTAGTAACAGATCATACTCCCAGCAGGGCCTTGAGACATGCCTGTCCCCCATCAGGGTGGCTGTAATCAGAGACAGAGGTCTGCATGAACAAGCACAGTGAGGCTGTCATGCCTTCTGTAGGGATTTCTGGGGCTGAGCTGACTCTTAGTTCTCTATCCCTTTATTCCCTCAATTACTGTAGAAAAAAATCTGCTTCCAAGAAGAAGCCAACCGTGCCCTACACCACACTAAGCTTCCAGGCCTGGCACAGGCTAGAGCTGCCAGAAAGAACTTTGAATGAAATTTAGAGTTTTAACTAACACCTTTGGCTGGATACTTTTATTCTTTTTTTATAGTTATTTTATTAAGTATAGTTGATTTATAATATTGTGTTAATTTCAGCTGTACAGCAAACTGATTCATTTATGTGTATATATACATTCTTTTTCATATTCTTTTCCATTATGGTTTATCACAGGATATTGAATATGGTTCCCTGTGCTATACAGTAGGACATTGTTGTTTATCCATTCCATATATAATAGTTTGCATCTGCTCATCCCAAACTCCCAATCCATCCCTCTCCCTTGGCAACCACAAGTCTGTTTTCTATGTCTGTGAGTCTGTTTCTGTTTCATAGGTAAGTTCACTTGTGTCATATTTTAGATTCCACATGTAAGTGATATCATATGGTATTTGTCTTTCTGACTCCCTTCACTTAATATGATAATCTCTAGGTCCATCCATGTTGCTGCGAATGGCACTATTTCATTCTTTTTTATGGCTGAGTAGTATTCCATTGTATATATGTACCACGTCTTCTTTATCCATTCATCTGTCGATGGACATTTAAGTCTCCATGTCTTGGCTACTGCGAATAGTGCTGCTATGAACATAGGGGTACATGTATCTTTTTGAATTAGAGTTTTGTCTGGACATAATCCCAGGAGTGGGATTGCTGGATCATATGGCAACTCTATTTTTATGGAAACTTTTATTCTTGAAGTGTTATCACATTTGTGACAACAAGTAACTGGAAAACCTTTCATTATCTACAGATGACCAGAAAAGTCAGGGGACCTGCCGTACACATACCCAAGAGCAGAAGGGAACTAGCTCCACTGAACAGGTTCAAGCAAGTGGTGGGAAAGAATTAAGTTGGTTTCTCTCTGTACTCTCCAAAGTTCTGTTCTTAAAATGTGATGTTTACCTACTTTCACCAGGAATTCTCAATATTCTGCTAGCCCAGCAGGTTGAAAGTTGTCATCAACACAATGGCTGGCTGGGTTCAAATCCCATTTCTACACTTACAGGTTTGCATAAAATTAGGCAGGATCGGGCTTCCCTGGTGGCGCAGTGGTTAAGAATCTGCCTGCCAGTGCAGGGGACACTGGTTCAAGCCCTGGTTCGGGAAGATCCCACATGTAGTGGAGCAACTAAGCCCAGATGCCACAGCTACTGAGCCTGCGCTGTAGAGCCCGTGTGCCACAACTACTGAAGCCTGCACACCTAGAGCCCATGCTCTGCAACAAGAGAAGCCATCGCAATGAGAGGCCCATGCACCGCAACGAAGAGTAGCCCCCACTCTCTGCAACTAGAGAAAGCCCGTGCGCGGCAACAAGGACGCAACACAACCAAAAATAAATTAATTAAGAAAAAAAATTAGGCAGGATGTTTATTCTCTCAATAGCCGCATAGAGCTTAGAACAGAGTCTGGTACATAGCAAATGTTCAGTCAATGAGGGCCAATGTCATCAACTTACTCATCAGAGACCTTGAAATTAATCAAAGTTTTGCTCATTAACCTCTAAAGAGAAAGAGGTTAGTAAACATTTGGAATCTTGCTCCAGCCAGAACAAGGCTGTTGCCACTAGGGGTGCGTCCCTTACAGGACAGCAACACCCTTGTTTCCAGATTTCTGCCTCTAGGACCCACCCAGTTCAGTCCCTGTTCATAGTCATTGCCAAGAAAGGCTTGTTGAGCAAGTGAGTGAAGGAATGCATGCATGCATGCATGCGTGCCTACTCTGCCTATGCTCTGGCCACCACGATCTGGTTGTTCTGGGGCCAGTTGAGTGGTTAGGATCTCTCATCTTTCCTTACCTTGAATCTACTGGGGTCTTCAGAAGCTCTTCCCAGCATGAGTGCCTCACTCCAGCCTCTGATGACTGAAAGGCGATTGTCCTAAGCAGCTGCATATCAAGTTGTAGCGTGTACCAGAATCACTTGGAGTGCTTTGCTGGGCCCACCCCAGAATTTCTGCTTCAGTAGGTCTGGTTAGAAATTTGCATTTCTAACAGTTTAGTGGTTTCTAGGTTGACATTTGCATTTCTAACAACTTCTAAGTGATGCTGATGTGCTGGTCCTGGGACCACACCTTAAGAAACATTATTCTAAACCGTGGATTTGATGGCATCACCCACTGCTTTAAAAAATCTCAGAGAGTTCCCTTTAAAAGTCCACAAACTAAAGCTACTAAATAAGGTCCACACTCTCCAGGCTTGGGCCCTTCCAGCTTAACCCCAGTCCAACTTTCTGGCCTTGTTTCCTGCCACTCCCCTCATTCTCTAGCCTCACTGAGCTACTCTCTATTTTGTGAACATTCCATGGCGCTCGCTGCCTTTGCACGGTTCCCTCTGCCTGGAATGCCTTTCTCAGTTTTGCTAACAAACTCCTGCTCATCCTTGAAGACCTGATTCAATTGTCAGCCTCTGTGTCACTTTCTGTGAGCTCCTGTGGATATATGGTGTGGCTTCAGCACACTGTACATGGCCCTACTATCGCCCTTGCACATTGTCTTTTAGGTGCCTGTTATGTTACTTGACTGCCCCTCCAGCCATGACCACGTGTTATTCCTATTTGATGCTCAAAGCCCAGCACAACACTTGCTAAAAGGAGCAGTTTAGTGCCTATGTGATAAATAAGTGAGTTCCAGGCTACAATTGCCCTAGCTGATATCTAGCCTGCTCCACAGATGTTTACTGTATTAATCAGCTATCTGTGTAATAATGCTGCATAACAGACACATAAACACAGTCTCCAACAACAGCTGTTTTTCTCACACAGCTAGGGCAGCTCTGCTTCAGGCAGAGATTTGGCTGAGCTGGGCCACAGGCTGCAAGTTGGGTTCAGGCTTGCTGTACACATTTTCTCATTCTGGGACCCAGAGCCCTGCAAGACATGCTCTTCTCATGGTGGATCACATAAGCGCAAGAGGTCTAGAAAAAACATGCAAGCATGCTTACAGACTCTGCTCACATCACATCTGCTAATATTCTGTTGGCCAAAACAAGTCATAGGGCCAAGACCAACATTAACAGAGTGCCATGGTGCCACTCTGTCTGCCATGGTACCAAGAAAACCACATGGCAAAGTGTATGGAGGTATAATTCTATAAGAAGCCAATTGGGAACTGCGAAGGAAGTATTGGAAGAAGAACAATCCAACCTATCAAATATATTTTCCCATCTTAGGGGCCTCAATCATCTTTGTTTTTTCTGTTCAGATGACACAATAGAAACCCAGACACCCAGCGAATCTCCATTGCTAACCCTGGACATTAGCTGGGCTATCTCTGGACTTCAACGGCTGCATCCATAAAATGGACAGAGCCAAGCAAAGGCCCAGAAAACCTTGGCGGTATCCAGCCTTTTGATAAGAAATAGAAAAGTTGCCCCTCAGATATTTCCATATTTCTATTCCCTCTCTTAAGAAAAGCATTGCCACTGGTTACACTAGTTTTTCTTTTTCGTCTTTGTTTTTTTTTTTTGATTTGTGTCTCTACTACATCATATTTACGATGTAGCTAGTTCCTTCAAAATCTCACTTGAACTTCGGCCGTGCTTGCAGTTGTTCAAGTATTGATACTTAGAAATTCATCTAAAATAATAGATTATCCTCAAAAATGTGCCATGTTGTGGTTTAAGGACTGTGCTCTGGGTGGTCTGGTGGTTTACAGACGGTTGTGTAGGCAAGCCCAGCTGGAAGGGTGCTTTAAGATGGCAGAGAACTAAGAGATCAAAAGCTTCAGACAAACGGGTGTTCTTCCCAGAGCCAGGTGGGAAGACACTCTCCTGTTACTGTACTATATATAGTGCTTGTGCTCTGAAAATAAGAATATTTTTTTTATAGAGCTCTGGAGATTTAATTTGGGACAGAGGTCATTGTGACCTGCTCTCTGCTGGTAAGTCAGGACAGACCTACTGACTTCCCAGGGTGGTAACTGGAGCCAGTCAACTGATTCTTGCCTCACTGCTTCAGCCTCGAACGTCTGTCAACCATAGGGCTGGTCCGGAAACCCCAGAAGGGCTGGACTGACCCGCTGCATTTTTTTTAGTTACCATATACAAAGTCATTATAGCCATTAGTGGAAACCGCCATTGTTAGAGAACTACCACACTAGCCTGCTTGTGTTGAAAGCGCAATTTCCATTCTTCTTTTGCAAAATGTCATGGGTTTGAAATTTCTCCTTTTCGATCTAATTCTTCTTTTCATAATGGTACTTTCCTTGAGCTGAGGCCTCACTCACTATGATTTTACCTAATACTTAATCCAAAGGCTGACAAGCAGCCCTGCCTAAACCAGCAGAAGGGAACCAGTGGAAGGAGGCCGTAAGGCAGTTCCCATGGAGATGGGAGAAAAGACAGCAAGCCCCTACCCCACCCTCTACACACCCACACTCGTGTTCCTGAGAGCTTATTAGGGAGTGAATGTTTGTATCTCCCCTCCCAAAATTCCTGTGTTGAAATCCTGACCCACCCTCCATGTGATGGTATTAGGAAGTGGGGCCTTTGAGAGGTAATTAGGTCATGAAGGTGGAGTCCTCTATGAATGAGATTAGTGCCCTGAGAAGAAGAGACCCGAGAATCTGCTCCTCCCTCTGCTCTTCACCATGTGAGGACATAAGAAGGTGGCCATCTGCAAACCAGGAAGAGGACCACCTTGCCAGCACCTTGATCTTGGACCTCCCAGCCTCCAGAGCTGTGAGAAATAAATGTCTGTTGTTTAAGCCACCCAGTCAGTGGTATAGCAGCCCAAACCGACTAAGACAGGGCTGCTCAGGGCTCTAGTGGGAGCAGCACTGGTGTGAGAACCAATGAGGAAGTACAGACAGTGGCCAACCTCCTTTCCCAACCAAAGCCCCAGGGCCCAGGCCAGCTCATCCCAGAGAGGCTCCGCCAGGCCTTTATGGAACCAAGCAAGGAGCAGCCTTGCTCCAGGCCAAGTCATAGGCCATGGGCCAGGCCCAGCTTCCATGAAGCAGTCGGATCAGGGAGAGGCCCTGCCCCAGTCTGTACCTCCTCCTACACTCTTTGCCAAGGACAGGCTTTCAGGGGGACATGTGGGCCAGGAGCCCATCACAGCTTTCACATGTGTGGCTCCCTGTAGGACTGAACAATTGGCAGCCTCTTGGCTCTGTTGATGAGAGCACTAAGAAGGTTTGCTTCCAGTCTCCCCAGGACAATGGTGACCCAAAGGCCTTCAACATTGCTAGCTCTTGCTGGGATCTAGACACACTGGGCTGGGGACTGTATGGGTGGTGAAGGCTGTGCTCTTGGCTGTGGCTATGCTGTGGGAAGGGCAGCGCATGATACAGGACAAGGGTCAGTTCTCCTCGAAGCCCCCCACTGCCCTATCAAGTGTCATCTGTCCTCAAGACAACTCCTTCTTCAGGCAAAGAGGAGGGACTGACTGCTCATTCTCCTCTCCTAGATACTTTGGAACCCCTGGGCCCAATCACCTCAAGGCCAGAGAGAAGGCAGCACGTCAAGACCTGGGCACGGGGCTGAAACCAGTAGGGCTGCCCAAGGAGAAAATTTGCAAATGGCCAGGCCTGAGAAATAAGATGACTAAAAAAGGAATCCAAGGAGACAGGCCATCAACTTAGAGATTTACCTGGAGCAGACAGAGGCAGGCTCGCCCAAGTGGGTAGTGTGGATGGTTCAAGGCGAACCTTACAGAGCCCAGATTCCAGCCCTGACATCTCTGTGTGAAATTCTAGAACACTTCCATTGGCTCAGACCAAGGTCCTAAAAGAGCAGCTCCTCTGGAGAAGAATGAACCCATCAGTCAGTCTTGGGAAAATGGCATTCAATTTACAACACTGATGAAGCACCAGTACATGCTGGGACCTGCACCAGGCGCTGGGGTACAGTGGGAATGAGATGACCTATTCCTGTCCTCACAGAGGACATAGCAGGAATTAGAGACAGTGCACTAGTGGTTACAGATGCACTGAGCATTGCACAGAAGTCCACTTAGCAAGAAAAAACGTTTTTCATCGCTTCTCTACTCAGTTCTTTAAAGAAGAGAATTGAAAATAGATATCAGATAGAAAACAAAATTATGGTTACGAAAGGGGATAGCACAGGGGCTGGAGACAAATTAGGAGTTTGGGATTAACATATACACACTATTATATATAAAATAGATAAGCAACAAGGACCTACTGTATAGCACAGGGAACTATATTCAATATCTTGTAATAACCTATAGTGGAAAAGAATCTGATAAAAGCAACTGAATCGCTTTGCTGTATACCTGAAACTAACACAACATTGTAAATTAACTATACTTCAATTTTTTTTAATGGTTAAAAAATTTAAATTTAAAAAAATAGATGTTAGGGCTGCCCTGGTGGTGCAGTGGTTGAGAGTCCGCCTGCCGATGCAGGGAACACGGGTTCGTGCCCCGGTCCGGGAAGATCCCACATGCCGCGGAGCGGCTTGGCCCGTGAGCCATGGCCGCTGAGCCTGCGCGTCCGGAGCCTGTGCTCCGCAACGGGAGGGGCCACGGCAGTGAGAGGCCCGCGTACCACAAAAAAAACAAAACAAAACAAAAAGCATATTTCTCCAATGTTCTATACTTGTCTGTTTAGTGTCTATTACATGCAAAGCTCTTTACTAAGTACCTTTTCACAGTAGGTTATATTTATTTTATGCTACTGACCCTATACTTTATCTGTGATTCTACCATATTGCTGAGAATTACGGTGAGAATAACTTACTAGCCCATAATTCCTATGGTAACCTCTGGAACTTCCTAATAGATGTGTTATGTCACCAATCCACCAGCTAGCTGGTAACCTTTAGTAATGTTAAGGTTTATATTTTAGCCAATGGTCCCACAGTTTTACCTCGAGAAACACCTGGGTGGATGCCATATGCTCAAGTGATTTATTTACATCTGAATTATCATTTTGTTCTAGAACATTTTGTGCGTGCATCGTCATTTCACATGCACCATCTGGCTTGGCTCGGCAGCTACCGGAATTAAGTGTCCAGCATCCTGTCCGAGATGCCATTGCTGGAGTGCCTCAGAGACACTAGACAAAATCACGTGTGGAAAAAAATGCCACCAAAGGGAATGGAAGTCAAATTTAAGGTTAAAAAAATTAGTAATCATAATACAGAACCTTCCTAAAATCCAATACTGTCTTCATTTACTAATCTGGAATCAATGGATTTAATTCAGTAATAGGAAAGTCTCTTCAATGCTTAGAGCATATATTAATCAGACTTCTCTCAGGAGAATGGAGCTCCTGCCAGATGGTTCAATAGAGATAAGTTAATACAGGGAACCAGTTATAAAGGTATTGGAAAAATTGAGCAGCTAAACAAAGGACAATGAGATAACCCAGCAATTCACAACAGCAGGGAGTTGTTATACCATATTATCAAAACCCAGAAGCCAGAGCTACAAAGCAGAAACTGGAAACTCAAGACACCCCCTGATGAAATACCCTGGCTTCTCCTTTTCTTTTTTTCTACAGTCTCCCTCCTGGACTCTCCATCTGTGAAATGCAGACAGAAACCAATTGGCAAGGAAGCTTGGGGAAATGCAATCTACAAGGGCAGCCCTGCTGGGATTTAGAGCAGAGCAGAGGAAATAGATATGAGATCTCAGATCAAATAAGCAGTGAGTGGCCCAGGGCACCAGCAATGAGCTAGTATTTTGCCATGAAGAGGTTACTTCTCTGCTCATGAAAGACTGCCCAGCCTCAGTCTCTCCAGATATTCACATTTATTGCTCTTTCAACTCTAGCTTCCCCATGAATAGGTCCCCCACACCAGCCCCAGACCCACTTGTACTTCCCACTCTTAATCTCTGTTTGCACCTTGACCGATGTCACATTTCATCATCTTTGTCCATAGAGGTTGATCTAGACCCTGACCAGCTTTGAACTCCGTGTGCCTCTGCAAAGGCTGTGGACTTTGAGCCAATATCCGGACTCGTGACCTTTGTCCAATCCCATGGATCTGTCTGCACTTCCCAATTCCAGTTGTTCTTTCCCAAAATCAATGGAGCCATAAATAGAGGTCCAAGTATATTAAAATCATAATGGTAACTAATGTCATGAGTAAAAAATCATCTGTATCTATCAAATATTGGAGGAGCAAGGAGGGAATATGGGACAGGGTGAGCTAAATCTTCATCTGATGCAGGAGGTTAATATGTAACATTTAAAGGTGATAAATGGAGATGGAATTATATGAGCATATAAATTAGACAGCTGGAAGTAACCAACATAATTTAAAACACAAACAACTAAAAAAGAAATAGGATGGTCGACTTTGGGCAGTGGGACTGTAGAGGAAGGTGTAAAACAAGGGTTTTGCTTTTCATTATAAATACTTCTGTATTCTTTGATTTTTTTTTAACCATAATAGTTTCTGTACTCAGATTTTGCACTTGCTGGAATACTCTTCCCCCAGATATCCACATGGTTGGCTCCCTCAGTTCCTTCGGGCTTTCCCTGAGCACACTATTGAAAATAGTGACGTCCATCTCCCCATTCTGTGTTTTCTTTCCATACCACTTATCACCATTGAACATTCTATATAATTTTCTTATTCATTTTGCTTCTTTTCTGTCTGCCCCAATTACAATGTAATCTTCCTAAGAGCAGGGGCCTTGTTTTGTTCACTGATAAATACCATCACCTAGAACAGTGGCTGGTACTGTTGATTGACTATATGAACAAATAGTGTGTGTGTGTGTGTGTGTCTGCATGTGTGTGACTACATGAAAAAAAGTTAATGACCAATAAGTCTTTTAGAAAAATCCTCACTTTTTTTTTTTTGCCTGTTTGTTTTTACTTTGTTATGTTTCACATTGAGATAGTTCTTGGAGGATTAACTATGCCTGAAATTTTCCAAGTGGGTTACTCTTTTGTACGCTTGTCCTTCAAAAGTTCCTCTGAGTTCAACCTAATGAAGCAACAGGGTGGTCCAAGAACAGGGAACTGACATCATTGGGAAAAGTAAAGGAGATTCGCTGGCAGAACACTTCCTTACCCATGAGGATGAAGATTCCCCAGGGTGCTACCCAAGAAAAGAACCTTTGAAATGAGGGCAAACTCCATTAAGAAAGAATATAACCAAAAGAACATGCTGTCTTAATGGGTGGTGGGTTTCGTTTGTTTTCTAAAATTTTTCAGTTATTTAAATCTAGGTCTTCCCTGGTGGCGCAGGGGTTAATAATCCACCTGCCAATGCAGGGAATGCGGGTTTGAACCCTGGTCCGGGAAGATCTCACATGCCGCAGAGCAACTAAGCCCGCACGCCACAACTACTGAAGCCTAGAGCCTATTCTCCGCAGCAAGAGAAGCCACCGCAATGGGAAGTCCCCGTGTAGCAATGAAGACCCAACGCAGCCAAAAATAAATGAATAAAAATAAATTTTTTAAATAAATAAATAAATCTAAAAAGCTAAAGAATGAAAGGTTAGACAATCTTGTTAAAGTACAGGTCTTTTAGAGAGTCTAAAAACTATACATTTTGAGGACGTTAAATTCACTGCAACCAGTGTACTCTTACCCAGTTTCTTCTGAAAAGACAAGTAGTTCCTCACAAAGGAATCCACAGGTATTAACAGCACAAACACCCACTCTCTTCAGTCCCTCGAAGGACTTCACCTGCAAGTTTGCTGCTGAGTCCTCGCACTGATTCGACTGAATCACTGGCACAGTCGAGTAGATAAGATTCAGAATGCAGAGTTCGAGACCCCGGTCTGGGTTCAAGACCAAGCTCACCACTTACTGTGGTGTAACCGTGGAAAGATCTCCCTGCTCTGAGGACTGGCCGCAAGCTCCTCATCTCTGTGGCAGGTGCAATGGAACCTACTTCACAGGGTTGTAAGGGTTAGATGGGGTAAGGGGCGTAAAATGCTTGCTACAGTGCGTACAGCATAGTAAGTGTCAATAAGAAGCGGGTATTTTTATGATTGTTATCATTTTGGGGGCAGCTACAGTCATTTGTGAAGTTAGGACATGTCTCTCAAAAAACAAATAGGGCTTCCCTGGTGGCGCAGTGGTTGAGAGTCCGCCTGCCGATGCAGGGGACACGGGTTCGTGCGCCGGTCCGGGAAGATCCCACATGCCGCGGAGCGGCTGGGTCCGTGAGCCATGGCCGCTGAGCCTGCGCGTCCGGAGCCTGTGCTCCGCAACGGGAGAGGCCACGACAGTGAGAGGCCCGCGTACCACAAAAAAATAAAATAAAATAAAATGTTGGATTCTAAATTCGATTTCATACCCATCACCTTACCAATACATTCCTCACAATTGCCAGTCCTTATAACCCTTTAAATACACATGTTTAAGCTTTAATTATATGACTCTTCCAGAAGAGAAGATATACCCTTACCTTTGACACACACACAAAAATTTTGCCCTGTAGTGGTAGGCTTGTGTTTTGTTGGAAAAACATGTGTTACAGTCCCATATGCTTTGCTGCTAGTTCTCATGCTGTGCTCACTAAAATTTTATACTTTAGGATGATTAACACATCTCTATCTATTGACTAGTATTCTCTGGGTAGTGGTTAGATTTTAAAGTGACCAACATCTAGGTTTGGATTTCATCAGGCTGGCCGAACATTACTCAGAAGTTTGACTTGACCAGAAATTTCTAAAAGGAAAAGACTGCTACCTCTTGCTTTCTCTTTCCAGGGGAAATGTGAACAGTTCAGTTTACCAACCAAGTCACTGACTAGACAAAGGCCCAGGTGCCCTAGAATTAGAGTTTCCAGATAAAATAAGAATGCCCAATTAAATCTGAATTTCAGATAAACAATCTTCAGTACAAGTATGTCCCAAATATTACATCACTATCTGAAACTCAAATTTAATAGGCATCCTATATTTTTATTTGCCAAATCTGGCAACCTACCCAGAGCACAGAGATAACCACTGACCTCACACCCCTCCATCATGGAGTTAACTTCCCTACTAAATTTTGAGTTGCTTGAAGTGGGCCCTGCGTGCTTTGGTCCTTGTGCCTAGCACAGCGTAGTTGTTTAATGAGTGTGTCAGGAAGGAAGGAAGGTAGGAGGGAAGGGAGGGACGATGGATCTAGTCTTTGAGGACTGAGCAAGGGTCAGACTGTCAGATGGCAACACCAGTGCTGCTGCCCTGAGCCCAGCAGCTGCTTGACCCCAGCTTCTAATCATGTAACTTGTCCTGATTCCCAGCATCCCTACAGACAAGACAAATAAAGGCAGGTGATCTGAACTGTACAACCCACACACTTCAAGGGTGATAATAAACAGCACTGATACTGGTCCACAGTGCTAAACACTCAATAGGGAATAGAAGGGTCCAGATAGAACTGGAGAAGGGGCCAATGCTGCTTAGTTCCAGGTCATTGTTGCCAACCAAAAGTACCCATTCTCAGCATGGTCAGATCGTCCAGCTTTTCAAATGAAGCCGGAGATCCATACGTTTATGTGAAATCTCTCAGTTTTTAATTAAAGACAAATAATTCAAAAATTGTTTTATTAATATTTTATGGCCAAATAAAACACACTTGCAGGCTGAATTTGGCCCCCAGCCCTTGGTTCACATCTCTGGACTTTGTAACTCAAATTTTCTGCAGAGTTGCCAATAAGTTCATAAACTATTTTGATTGAAGTTGCTGCTGTACTAAATAAGTAACTTGAAGGCATCACACCACTTTTGTGACTATTTAGTTCAATTGGTTTTAAAATAGTGTTGAAGAGATTAAGGACAAAAGAGCAACCATCCTATTTTTATAATAACACATTTCACTCTCAGTCTTGACCAGTCCTTCCACCTACTCATGGCATTGGTTACATCAAGCCAAGAAAGGGGGAAAAAAATATACACACACACACACACACACACACACACACAGCTGGTGCAACATAAATCCATCCTAATTCCTGGAGAGCCAACCCAGAGTATGATCTTTGATTATCCTGAAGTCACCTAAGTTGTTACCCTAAAGATCATAAAGTTTTAAAATATTTAAACAGCTCCAATGAACCATTTTCAGATCTAAAAAATTTTTTTCATATTGTCCTATGCTTTCATTATGGTTTTAATTCCTCTATTGCCTATTTTATAATTTTAAACATACTTTTTATAGTATCTTTCAGCTTGTCGATCTCAAATATAACACCAATTCTCTCGTTTGGTCTGTCGACTCTCCCTCATGGAGTATTTCTTCCTTATGTGTTTGTGTTTTCTCCTGTGAGCACATTTTCAGCAGGGATTTTTTTGCGGGGGTGGAGAGATGCCTATGGAAATCCCATGTATCCTGTTACAGAAGTGTTGCTACAGGGAAATTTGGTATTTTCTTCTACAAATTACACTGAGTTACCTTTCCGTTGCGGAGCACAAGCTCTGGACGCGCAGGCTCAGCGGCCATGGCTCTCGGGTCCAGCCGCTCCGCGGCATGTGGGATCTTCCTGAACCAGGGCTGGAACCCGTGTCCCCTGCATCGGCAGGCGGACTCTCAACCACTGCGCCACCAGGGAAGCCCTGAGTTACCTTTTTAATGTTCTCTCTTGGATCGAAGGTTCTGGGACTACTTGGGTAAATATAAATTTGAACGCCACCTACACAACTCACATGCCTGGGTCTCTGATTTCTCAAAGGCATAGAAATGCTTTAGATCACTTCCCTAAGTGAGCAAACTGTTTCTAGTCCTATTTTACTAAAGGTGCAGCCCTGGAAGCGTTCTGTCTCTAAGGAGAGCTCTCAGATTTAGTTTCATCTCTTACGAAAGCCCAAGGCCACACCTCTGTCCTCAAATGAACATAAATATTAAGCCCCCAGTGACAAGTCCCTTTGGTCTATTTCCAGACTAATATCTTTCTGAGCCGTTGTAGCACCAGATCTCAAAGTCACACATCTGGCTTCACATTTCCTCATTGGTTTTGGCTCCCAGGGAATTCTCCTTCTTCATTTTGAGCTCGGGTATTGCATTTAAATTTTTTGTTTCAATATTTTGTCCTGCATTTACACATGCTTGGAATGAGGAAAGAAGATAATATGGGCTATCTCAGTAAGCCATATCCCCAGAACCCAGAAAATGTATTTTTATGAAGTTTTCTATTAAATGGAAAGCATACATTATCTTGGCAAAATTCTTATCAGAAAATGTTGTTTCCATTCCCCAAATAACTTTGGTTCATTTCCCCAGCTGAAATTTCTTTTTTGAAAGTAAGTAGTGGAGCCAAAATTGGCCATATGTTGTATATAAAATTTTATAAACTGCCTTCTTGATGTATTGTTTTTATCTTAAAACATTAGATAATTACCATTTCCTGTATCATTAAAAATTCATTCAAAAAACCCTGGTTTTTAGGACCTGTGAATTATTTCACTGCATATCATAATTTGTTTAACAATTACTCTATATTGAACTTGGACATATTTTCCAATGTTTTATATAAATGATACTATGATGATTATCATCATATTTAAATATTTGTTCACATGTTTGTATTATTTCCTTAAGATATATTCATAGAAATGTCTTTACTGGGGAGTTGCATTAACTCATTCAAGCCTGTGTACTACATGGGAAATGATTGTTTAAATTGTATCACTGCCAAGAACCGAACTGGCTAATGTGCCAGCAGGAAGAGAATGATTAGCAACTACCCTCCAGTAAACCGCAATTTCATAAGATTATTGTTTGTTTTACGAAAAGTTGTCTCTTGGTTGCAAGTCGTTAGGAACCAATGATAAAGAAAACCCTAGATGGGTTTCACAAGTGTGTTTAAATTTCACAAGCTTTGCCTATACCACCAGAAAGCCAAATGCAGTTTGCTGCTTTCATGCAATCTCCCAACTTGCTTTTCAAAGACAGCCCTTCATTTCCCGCTCCACGTTTCCAAATGTCATCTGTCTATAGGGATCCAAATGGAATGCCATTTCCTTCAGGATCCCCCCTTATCAGGAGAAAAAGATGCCTAATGTCACCCTCCTCTGCTCTCCCCCAGCACTTACTATATTCTCACAACATCAAACACTGTCCACTCTGTCTTACAGTCGTTGTGCCCATCTCCCATACTCAGCTATATATACCTTAAGAACAGGATCTGTTTTTCCCCGTTTTATTGAAAAAAAAATTGACATATATCAGTGTATAAGTTTAAGGTATACAGCATGATAATATGATTTACATGTATTGTGAAATGATTGCCACAAAAGGTTTAGTTAATATCCATCATCCCATAGAGATACAATAAAAAGAAAGGAAAAAAATTCTCCTTGTAATGAGAACCCTTAGGATCTACTCTTTTAACAACTTTCCTATATATCATACAGCAGTGTAAACTATAGTCATCATGTTGTACATGACATCACAAGGACTTATTTATCTTGTAACTGTAAGTTTGTACTTTTTGACCACCCTCCTCCAATCCCCCCTCTCCCCCACCCCACCTCTGATAATCACAAATCTGACCTCGTTTTCTATGAGTTTGGTAACTTTTGTTTAGTTTTGTTTTGTTTTGTTTAGATTTCACATGTAAGTGAGATCATACAGTATTTGTCTTTCTCTGTCTGACTTATTTCACTTAGTATAATGCCTTCAGGGTCCATCCATGTTGTTGCAAATGGTAGGATTTCCTTGTTTTTTATGGATAAATAATATTCCACTATTCCACTCACAACTTCTTTATCCACTCTACCAATCAATGGACACGAAATGTTTCCATGTCTTGGCTATTTTAAATAATGCTGCTATGAGCATGGGGGTGCAGTTGTCTTTTTGAGTTAGTGTTTTCGTTGAGGACAGAATCTTTTTTATAATTTATTTTATTGAAGTATAGTTGATTTACAATATTGTGTTAATTTCTACTGTACAGCAAAGTGATTCAGTTATATGTATATATATTTGGTGGGCCAAAATGTTCGTTCGGTTTTTTCCGTAAGATGGCTCTAGTAGCACTTAGTTGTCTCTGACTTCATTCAAAACAATTTTGTTAGATTGTATGTGACAGCTGTCATATCAGCGTGCATTTTAAAAAAGACATCAAAATTGGTGAACTTTTGTGTAGCCATTTTAATATTGACGATGGAATAAAAAAGCAACATTTTTGACATATTATGTTTTATTATTTCAAGAAAGGTAAAAACACAACTGAAACACACAAAAAGATTTGTGCAGTGTATGGAAAATGTTGCTGTGACTGATCAAACATGTCAAAAGTGGTTTGCCAAGTTTCGTGCTGGAGATTTCTCACAGGACGATGCTCTACTGTTGGGTAGACCAGTTGAGGTTGATAGCGATCAAATTAAAACAATAATTGAGAACAATCAATGTTATACCACTTGGGAGATAGCTGACATACTCAAAATATCCAAATCAAGCACTGAAAATCATTTGCACCAGCTTGGTTATGTGAATTGCTTTGATGTTTGGGTTCCACATAAGTTAAGTGATAAAAACCTTCTTGACCATATTTCTGTTTGTGATTCTCAACTTAAATGTAACAAAAACTTTCCATTTTTAAAACAAAGTTTGACAGGCGATGAAAAGGGGATACTGTACAACAATATTGAACAGAAGAGATCATGGGGCAAGTGAAATGAACCACCACCAACCACACCAAAGGCCGGTCTTCACCAAAGAAGTTGATGTTGTGTATATGGTGGGATTGGAAGGGAGTCCTCTATTATGAGCTCCTTCCGGAAAAGCAAACAATTAATTCCAACAAGTACTGCTCCCAATTAGACCAACTGAAAGCGGCACTCGACGAAAAGCATCCAGAATTAGTCAACAGAAAACGCATAATCTTCCATCGGGATAACACAAGACCGCATGTTTCTTTGATGACCAGGCAAAACTGTTACAGCTTGGCTGGGAAGTTCTGATTCATCCGCCATATTCACCAGACACTGCACCTTCAGAATTCCGTTTATTTCAGTCTTTACAAAATTCTCCCAATAGAAAAAATGTCAAGTCTCTGGAAGACTGTAAAAGGTACCTAGATTTGTTCTTTGCTCAAAAAGATAAAAAGTTTTGGGAAGATGGAATTATGAAATTGCCTGAAAAATGGCAGAAGGTAGTGGAACAAAAGGGTGAATATGTTTTTCAATAAAGTTCTTGGTGAAAATGAAAAATGTGTCTTTTATTTTTACTTAAAAAACTGAAGGCACTTTTTGGCCCACCCAATACATTCTTTTTCATATTCTTTTCCATTATGTTTATCAGGATATTGAGTATAGTTCTCTGTGCTATACAGTAGGACCTTGTTGTTTATCCATCCTATATATAATAGTTTGCATTTGCTAATCCCAAACTCCCAATCCACCCCCCACCCTCCTCCTCCTTGGCAACTACAAGTCTGTTCTCTATGTCTGTGAGTCTGTTTCTGTTTCATAGATATGTTCATTTGTGTCATATTTTAGATTCCACATATAAGTGATATCATATGGTATTTGGAGGACAGAATCTTTGATTAATCTTCACATCCCCCAAAGTACCTAGAACTCTAACTCTGTCTAAGGCATAGGAAAAAGTCAATAAATAATGCTTGTAGATTTTAATGCACAAATGGTAATAATCCTAACTATATACAATTTCATTAACAACTTAGCAACAATATATAGTTCTACTATTAAAGAGTGAAAAATTAGTTTTTACTCAACTATTTTGAGGAAGTTTTCCTCTCAGAATATAAATACCACCTTGATAAAAACTACCTAGTAATTGATTTGGAGACATCAAAACTTAAATAAATCAGTATGATTCAAGCAAAAATAATGTAACATTCAAAAATTCAGTTAAAAAAGTTCAGTTAATATGATTTTTTGCGTCTAACATTGTAACTAATTTTAGCTACATGATGGCTGAGAATAAGCCTAATTATAATACAAATAGCAAAGTTAAGTGATTTTTTTTTCCTTTTTGAATACTTTTTTCTTTTGAAATTTTAGTAATCATCTTTAACTATTTGAGAAATGAACCTGACCACCAAATGACCATTTCGTACTTTTTTTTCCTGTTAACAATAAGCTTATAGTGGATGGATAGATAGATGGATGTATGGATAGATAGATAGATGATACGCAAATACAGCAACATGTTAACAACTATCTTATTTAAATCAGAGCTTGATAAACTTTTTCTGTAAAGGGTCAGATAGTATTTAGGCTTTGCAATCCCCATTGCAACGACTCAACTCTGCTGTTATAATACAAAAGCAGCCAGAAACAACACATGAACTAATAGGCATAGCTGTGTTCTGATAAAACTTTATTTACAAAAACAGGCAAGCAACTGGATTTGACCCATGGACTGTAGTTTGCCAACCCCTGATCAAAATGATGCATATATGGATATTCACCATATAATTCTTTCAACTTTTCTGTATCTTTTAAAGATTTTATAATAAAATGTTGGGGGGAAAATATGTCTATGAATTATCCAAAGGTTTTAACTACTATGCAAATGTTTAAATATTAAAAGCTTATATATTGTCCCCATGTTTTTGTTTTTATATATGTTCTTTGATACAGCCTTCAGATGGTAAACAATTTAATATCAAATTTTCTGAAATATCCTTAGATTTGGGCATTAAAATCATCCTGAACAGGAATGATTGATCCAAAATGATTGGTCCTTGGTAATAATAAGAAGAAAAATTGCCTCCCTGCTTTTCTCCCCCCCAGTGACTTTCTGTGTAGCAATGGCTTTCCACTTAATTGTGACCTTTCCTTTCCTGTCAGGGAAGGGGAGGTGGACGTTTTTGTGGCACTATTATTTTGTATACAGTGTATATGCCTTTTTCCAACCTTTTAAAGACGTTCTATTATTTAAAGTTGGCATTATCTAAAGTTGACAGCAGTGACTTTTCACATTATATTATTTCCCTTTGAATATTTCCATCTACATGGTACTTAATATAATCTGACATATTTTCATTTTCTTCACAATGTGGATTTTTTAAACTACTTTTCCTGGCAGTTGTGACACTGGTTAGTTAAAACATTAAATGGAGTCTAAATTTGAGGTGTTTATAGTATTAGCTCTGCTAGACAGAACAAGATGACAATCAGGCCATAAGACACCCTTTAGGATCTGTGTAACCTTTTTTTAAAATTTTATTTATTTATTTTGGGCTGCGTTGGGTCTTTGTTGCTGTGGGTGGGTTTTTCTCTAGTTGCGGTGAGCGGGTGCTACTCTTTGTTGCGGTGCGTGGGCTTCTCATTGCAGTGGCTTCTCTTGTTGCGGAGCACGGGCTCTAGGCATGCGGGCTTCAGTAGTTGTGGTGTGTGGGCTCAGTAGTTCTGGCGCATGGGCTTAGTTGTTCTGTAGCATGTGGGATCTTCCCAGACCAGGGCTCGAACCCGTGTCCCCTGCATTGGCAGGCGGATTCTTTTGTTTTAATTATTTATTTATTATTTATTTTTGGCTGTGTTGGGTCTTCGTTTCTATGCGAGGGCTTTCTCTAGTTGTGGCAAGCGGGGGCCACTCTTCATCGCGATGCGCGGGCCTCTCACTATCGCGGCCTCTTTTGTTGCAGAGCACAGGCTCCAGACGCACAGGCTTAGTAGTTGTGGCTCACGAGCCTAGTTGCTCCGCGGCATGTGGTATCTTCCCAGACCAGGGCTCGAACCCGTGTCCCCTGCATTGGCAGGCGGATTCTTAACCACTGTGCCACCAGGGAAGTTCCCTGTGTAGCCTTCTTGAATTGAAGCAGAAAAAATTCTGCGTCATAGTCACTGGCTTAATTCATAATCCAAACCAGCGTTAGGAGGCAATCAGTGTCTTTTTCCCTGACAGAATTTTTCTTTAGGCCTATAAAGCAATTCTGGCCTTAGAGACAACCATTCTCCATAGAAGACAAAAAATGGGAGCAGGGAGGAAACAGTCTCTGTCATAGGATCATTTCAGCCACCACAATCCCAAGAGCTTCTGAGGAGCCCAGACCTCCTGGGTGCACACACTGCCTGCCTCCCAAAACTGAGGATCCCCCCCAGCCTTCTCGCCACTTGGCTCTTTTATGGAGACCCCTGGTGTAAGACCCAGTGGATTCCCCCAGAGGACCTGGCCCTCTCCTGTGCTGCAGTCACCTGCACTAAGCACCCACAGTCACCCACCTTGTTCTAGAGAGTCACCATTTTAAATGAAGAAACTGACTCTGAGAGAAGTTAGATGCCTACCTACACCCTTCCCTCCTACTGGGATGAATCCCCAGTTCTGAACTCTTCTGTTTCTGTCCCATCACCACCATTTCCTGACAAGGCAGCTATCTTGCAAATGCCTCCTTTTTGAAATAGTGCAGAGTATAAACTCTGAAGTCAAGTATATCAGAGTTCAGCTCTCATAACTGCCACTTACTAGGTATGGATTTTGATCAGGTTACTTAACCCTGCTGTGCTGGGCTGAAAATGGCTCCTAAGATATGTCTGCATCCTGATACCTGGAACCTGTGAATGTTACCTTATATGGTCAAGTTTTTGCAGGTGTGATTAACTAAGGATCTTGAAATGAGGAGATTACCCTGACTATCCAAGTAGGCCCCAAATGCCATCACAAGTGTCCTTAAAGAGAAAGATAGAGGGAGAGTAGATGCCACACACAGACAAAAAAATGATGTGAAGGGGGCGGTGGAGATTGGAGTGATGTGGCCACAAGCCAAAGGATGCAATGGCAGTTAGAAGCTGGAAGAGACAAGGAACAGATGCTCCCCTGGAGCTTCCAAAAGGAACCAGCCCTGCTAACATCTTGACTGCAGGCCTCTAGCCTCCAGAACTGTGAGAGAATAAATCTCTGTTGTTTCAAGCAACGTACTTTGTGGTAATTTGTTACAGCAGCCGTGAAAAACTAATATACCCGCTAAGCCTCAGTTTCTTCATCTATTAAACAGAAATAATATATACCTTGCTAGGCTGTTTTGATAACAAAAATTAACAAATGCAAAATACTACCTCAATCTCTGGCATACAGTAGGTATACAGTACATAGCAGCTATTGTTTCTATTATAATTATCTTCATTATTTTTTAATATGAGTAAAAGAGTATAGGCAGCTTATCCTAAACCCGACACTGCTGTTTTAAAAATTAGTCAAACCCAGGAATAAAGACACAGACCTACTAGAGAATGGACTTGAGGATATGGGGAGGGGGAAGGGTAAGCTGTGACAAAGCGAGAGAGTGGCATGGACATATATACACTACCAAACGTAAAATAGATAGCTAGTGAGAAGCAGCCGCATAGCACAGGGAGATCAGCTCGGTGCTTTGTGACCGCCTGGAGGGGTGGGATAGGGAGGGTGGGAGGGAGACGCAAGAGGGAAGAGATATGGGAACATATGTATATGTATAACTGATTCACTTTGTTATAAAGCAGAAATAACACACCATTGTAAAGCAATTATACTCCAATAAAGATGTAAAAAAAAAAAATTAGTCAAACCAAATACTCAGTATATCATCTTTGTATGGGAAGAGCCGTATATTTATTTATAGTTTTTATCAAAATACTGCCTTTCATCCAAACGCTGTCTTCTATACTGTTGCTATATTATTAGGAAGTACCAGATCTATTCATGCCAATAATTAAATAAGCCATGTTGCATTTTTCCAAGCATTTAATTGTGAATTTTACCATAAATTACATGTTTAAAATGGAAAATAAACAGTTCCAGCTGTTTTGAGGACAGCAAATCTAAATTCAAACTGCTGAATTCTGGAAGAACTACAGATCTTTTAAGTAAGCTATAATTTTTAAAAACCGATGTCAACTCTTTCTTATTCAAAACTTTAACATTCACTGATATGTAAGTAGGGGAAAGTGGGAGTTTTACATTATTAAAGACTGCTTCCCCACAGACAGAATTGTAGTATGTAGGGAAGTAATCATTCATTTAACTAATGATTGTTAAGGAACTGTGCTAAGCATTGGAGGATAGAAAGGTGAAAAAGACAGAGCCTCTACCTTGGAGGGGCTCACAGGACAGTGAAGGACATAGAAATTTAAGCAGATAGATTAAAGTTCAGAGTAATAGTGAAGGTAACATTTACCAGGTGTCTCCTATGTGCCAAACACTGTATAACTCTTTACATGAGTTATTTAATTCTCACAACAACTCTAGGCAGTGAGGTTTTAGCAAGATTAACTCCCTAAAGGTCATATGGCTAGTTTAAAAAGAGTCTAATTCCTGAGAACTCTGTCCTAACCACTACTACAGAGGCATAAACTACATACTATGAGAACACAGAAAAGAAGAAACTTACTGTGTCTGAAGGAAGTGAGGAGGCTTCATCCCAGAAATACATTTAAGCTGGATCAAAACTGAATGACAGGGCTTCCCTGGTGGCACAGTGGTTGAGAGTCCGCCTGCCGATGCAGGGGTCGCGGGTTCGTGCCCCGGTCCGGGAAGATCCCACATGCCGTGGAGCGGCTAGGCACGTGAGCCATGGCCGCTGAGCCTGCGCGTCCGGAGCCTGTGCTCTGCAATGGGAGAGGCCGCAACAGTGGGAGGCTCGCGTACCGCAAAAAAAAAAAAAAAAACTGAATGAGAGTTAGGAGGACTTTTTTAAGGTGAAGAAAAAGTCAAAAGGCACTCCAGAGGGAGAGAAGAACCTGTGCAAAAGTGAAGCATCAAAAAAGGGCTATTTTTTTATGATGGCTGGAGTGCCAATGAGGTTTGGTGGTCAGGAGTAGTATACTGTACACAAATAAGGACATCAAATGATTAAAGTCTTCGGGGAGAACCAGAATCAGATTTGCATTTTAGAAAGATGCCTGAGGATCCACGTGGAGGATGGAGTGTACAAAAAGAAGTCAAACCTGGAGGCAGAGCCTTCAAGTTCAAGGTGGTAATCAGAACACCACTCACTTACCAATTTCCATTGGAATAATGAAGCAAGTACCAAAGAAAATACTTTGTATTACTGTTGGAAATCAGAGAAGGATGCCATCCACATATCAGAAGGCATTGTGGCAGAAGAGATGCTTGATCTCACTGACTGGTAGACTCATCTAAAAATGTCTGAAACAGGGGCTTCCCCAGTGGCACAGTGGTTAAGAATCCACCTGCCAGTGCATGGGACATGGGTTCGAGCCCTGGTATGGGAAGATCCCACATGCCGCAGAGCAACTAAGCCTGTGCGCCACAACTAATGAGCCTGTGCTCTAGAGCCCATGAGCCACAACTACTAAGCTGGCGTGCTGTATCTACTGAAGCCCACGCACCTAGAGCCCATGCTCCACAATAAGAGAAGCCACCACAATGAGAATCCCGCACACCGCAACGAAGAGTAGCCCCCCACTCACCGCAGCTAGAGAAAGCCGGTGCACAGCAATTAAGACCCAACACAGCCAAAAATAAATAAATGAATGAATTTATTTTTTTTAGATGTCTGAAACAAATTTGAAGCTCAGTGTGTGTGCACACACACTAAATTTAGACAAAATAGAATTCAATGGAAAGTATTTTTTTAAAACAGGAAAAGGGGTAATGTTAGATGTATAAAAGGGAAAATTCAACCAGGAATACAGTCATGAATGATTATGCACCAAATAAGATAGCATCAAAATAGATAAAACCAAAGCTGCTAGAAGCACAAGGAGAAGTCCAAAGTTGTAACCATAATAGGAGACTTTAACATACTCTCTCTTCTTAATAGATCTAATTAAAAGTGAACACAGTTAATGTATAAAAATATAACGGAAGCTTGAGTTAATAATATATATCATACTTTGTATCCCATAAGTTTTAAATTGTTTCACATCCTAGCCAACAAGAAAATCTCCATACATTCCAAAAACTAAAAAGTTGTACAGGCTACATTTCCTAACCACAATGCAATTAATAAAAGGGAAAACAAAAAAAAAGGAGACCATTGGGAATTATTAAACACTATATTAAATAGTTTGGGCCACAAAAGAATATTAAATTGCAATTACAGACTTTTTAGAAAAGTCTAAAGGACTAAAGTCTAGTGTTTTTAGAAAACACTACATATCTAAACTTGAGATATGTAGAGAAAAGTACTCAGAGGAAAACATGAAGCCTCAAGCATTTATATTAAACAAAAAAAAAAAATCAAAATAACTTAAATATAGCTCAGTCAAGAAGCTGTAAAAAGCACCAAAAAATAAATTTAAGGAAAATATGAGGAAAGACAGAATGCAGCAGCTCACAGCATAATCAGTTCAAAGTATCAATTATTTTTAAGAAATGGTTCACTTTTACAGACTAAGAAAACTTAGCTCTGGCAATCATTATCAAGGTTAAGGAGAAAAAACACCAATGTACAACATAAGGAATGAGAAAGGAGGCACAAACCCAAATAAATTTATTTAATCTCTATTTTCTGAATACATATTATGTATATATATGACAAAATCTTTGATGAAAAGGTGATAAACCTAGTAGGATAATAACCAAAGGGGAAGACTTTTCAACATGTCTAAAAATATCCCCCCAAAAGATACCAGGTTATAGTCCCATGTGGTTTCACAGATTAGTTCTTACAAATCACAAAGAGGAATCCATAATTTATATGCTAAAGAATATAGAAAAAAAAAAGGAATGTTTCCCATTTCATTTTACCAGATGATATAACCTTGATATTTAAACCTGAAAAATATGCAAAAAAATAGTTATCTAACATATAGAGATTTAAAATCCTAAATAAAATACTGAAAATTATAATCCAGAAGTATATTTTTAGAATATCTTAATTTATAATTCAGTTAATGTAGTTCACCTGTTAACAAACTAAAAATGTAAAAGCTAGGGCTTCTCTGGTGGCACAGTGGTTGAGAGTCTGCCTGCCGATGCAGGGGACACGGGTTCGTGCCCCAGTCCGGGAAGATCCTACATGCCGCGGAGCGGCTGGGCCCGTGAGCCATGGCCCCTGAGCCTGCGCGTCCGGAGCCTGTGCTCCGCAACGGGAGAGGCCACTACAGTGAGAGGCCCGCGTACGGCAAAAAATAAAAAATAAAAAAAATAAAAATGTAAAAGCTGTGTGATCATCTCAACACACACAAAAAAAGCATTTGACATCTAAATCTCAGCAAACTAGGAATAGAAGGAAATTTTCTCAACATAATAAAAAATATCTATGAAAAATCTGCAAATAATATCAAACTCAGTGGTGAAAGTCTAAATGTTTGCCACCTAAGATCAGGAACAAAATGAGAATATCCGCTCTCACCACTTCTAGTCACCATTGTTCTGGAGATTCTAGCCAGTGCAATAGCCAAGAAAAAGAAATGAAAAGCATCCAGATTGGAAAGGAAGAAGTAAAACTGTATTATTCAGAGATGGCATGTTTGTCTATGTAAAAATATGATGAAATCTGCAAAAAATAAAGCTGTTAGAAATAATAAATAAGCCTAGCAATATTGCAGACTTAAGATTAATACATAAAAAGCAATTGTATTTTTATACATACTAGCAATGAACAATTAAAACTGAAAGTTCAAAAATAATGAGAAAAAAAATTAACAAAGAACTAAATACATGGAGAGATTGGTCTATAGATTCAATGCAATCCCAATCAAAATCTCAGCAGTTTTTTAAGAACTTTACAAGCTAATTCTAAAATTCACATGGAAATGCAAAGGACCTAGAAAGGCAAAACAACTCTGAAAAAGAAAAAAGTTGAAGGACTAACACTAACTGACTTTACGATTTATTAAAGCACTACTTTATTATTGTGGTACAGTGTGGACAGCATGGTATTAGCTTAAAAAGAGATAAATTGATCTATGGAACAGAACAGAGAATCCAGGGAAAAATAAATACATGAACAACCTGTTTTTGCCAAAGGTACAAAGGGATGAAAAAAAATTCTTCAAAGAATTGTCTTTTCAACAAATGGTGCTGGAAAACTTGAATACCTATATGTAAAAAACAACGAAAACAACTGATCCATACCTTGTACCATATACAAAGATTAATTCAAAATGAATCATAGACCTAAATGTAAAACCTAAAAGTATAAATCTTTTAGAAGAAAACATAGGAGAGTATCTTTGTGACCTTAGTTTGGGCAAAGATTTCTTAAATATGCCATAAAAGCATAATACACAAAAGAAAAAAATTAATAAATTAGACTTCATCAAAATTAAAAACTTTTATTCTTCAAAATACACTGTTAAGAAATGAAAAAGACAAGCCAAGACAGGTAGAAAATATTTGTAAAGCATGTACCTGATAAAAGATTTATATCCAGAATATAAAAAGAACTCTCAAAATTCAAGAGTACAAAAACAAAGAACCCAATTTTTTTTTAATGGGCAAAATATTTAAACAGATATATCACCAAAAAAGATACATGGATGGCAAATAAACACATAAAAAGATGCTCAATATCACTAGTCATTATGGAAATGTAAATTAAAACCACTATATACCTGTTAGAATAACTAAAATTTTAAAGTCTGACTGTACCAAGTGTTGGCAAGGATGTGAAGGAACTGGAACTCTCATATAACGCTGAAGGAAATGTTAAGTGGTACCACCATTTTGGAAAATAGTTTGGCTGCTTCTTGAAAAAAAAAAAAATTCAATTCTCAGTTTTCCCACCATGGATTGCTTTGTCTGTCCTTGAACTTCATCTAAATGGAATCACACAGTATTTACCATTTTGTGTAAATCTTTCACTCATCACAATGCCTTTGAAATTTATCTGTATTATTGTATATATGAGTAGTTTTTTCCTTTTTATAGCTGAGCAGTACTCAGCTATAAAAACAAACCATATATATAACAAACCATAGTTTGTTTATCCAGCCTCTTGCGGATGAGCACCTGAGCTGTTTCTAGCTTGGGGCTATTATGAGAAAAGCTATGAATGCTCTCATACAAGTCTTTCTGTGAACCACGCTTTCATTTCTCTTGGGTAAATACCTAGGAATTCAATAGCTGGCTCATAAAGTAGGCATATGTTTCCTTTCATAAGGTATGGCCAGAAATTTTCCCAAAGTGGTTGTACTATTTTAGATTCTCACCAGCATTGTATAGACGTTCTAGTTGTATAGACACGACTATGCACAGTCGTGAGCAACTTTCTGGGGTGCTAGAAACGTTCTATATCTTTACATGGGTTTGGGTTCCACACATGCATTTATTTGTCAAAAACTCAGCAAAGGAACAATTTTGTATACATTTCATTGTATGTAAACTTCATATCATAAGAAAAAGCTGTAAACAAGTATTGAATACTAATGATTTGAATAGCTAATGAATGCTTACTGAAATATTTAGGGTAAATTGTTCTGATGTCTGCAATTTACTTTGTGATGCATCAAAACAAAGGTAGATTGATGGGTGGACAGAGAATTCATTGCATTGATAGATATCTGATAAAGCAAGAGCATAAAATGTTAATGATACAATTTTATAGTGTGTATAAAGGTGGTCACTTAAAAGTCTTTTCAACTTCACTGTGTGTTTAAAATATTTCAAACCAAAATGCTAAAACTGAGCAAAAGATAAAACATAAATCTACTATAGGAACCAGCTATCCTACTCCACTCCTAGGTATCAACCCAAGAGAAATGAAAGTATGTGTCCACACAAAGACCCACACGCAAATATTCAAAGCAACTTTATTTGTAATGACAAAAATCTGGAAACAACGCAAATGTCCACTAAGGTAAATGGATAAACAAAAGGTGGTATATCCACACAATAGACTACTATTAAGCAGTAAAAAGGAATACACTATCAATATGTGCAACTCAAAATAATTTTGCTATGTGAAAGAAGTCAACCCCTGCCGATAAAATTCCTACTGTATGATTTAATTTATGTAAAATTCTAGAGGATGGAAATAATCTATGGTGACAGAAAGCAGAACAGAATTGCCTGGGGATAGGGTGTGGGGAGGAGTGTGGAAAGGGGTGGGGATGGGGAGAGAGGGGAGGATCACACATGGGAATGAGGAAACTTCGGGTCTTGATTGTGATGATAGTTTCACAGTCGTGTGCATATGTCAAAACCTATCAGATTTTAAACTTTAAATAGGTGCAGTTTAGTATATTTCAATTGTACCTTTAAAAAGCTGTTTTTAAAATCCTAAAGAAAATATTGAAAATTTTAACCCAGCAGTATATTTTAGAATATTTTAATCATGTAAGCTTCATGCAATGAAGGCAAAGATTACATAATATTGAAAAAGTATTAATATGATAAATTATATTAATTAGTTAAAATTTAAATTTTCAGCTAACATTTTTAAAGCCTGATATTTTTCATTCTAAGAGAATTTCATAAATATTTCATAAAATGATTTTTAAAAAGTCTCTCAAGCTGATATCCAAAATGCTATTAATGATAAAATACTAGATGGGTTCCCATAAAGCCAAGAATGCCCACTATTACTACCTTCATTGTTTCTTCAATTAATCTGACATTTCTAGCTAGTAGAATTAAATAAGTAAAACGAATAAGAAATATAAATATTGAAAAGGAGGTGACAGAAATGTCATTATTTGTAGATGAACTGGTTTTCCAACAGAATTTACAAAAATAAATCAAATGAAAGACTAGTGGAAGAAATTCCAGTAAGTTGGTGGTTGGTTGTAAAACATACCAAAATAATGGTTTTTATATATTGTAATAACAACAATACAAAGTATTTCAAAATACATTTAAAATAAATATGCAAATCGAATGTAAAGAAAACTACAAGTCTTTACTGAGGGGCGTAAAGTAGTCTTGGAAAGCTGTAAGAGGTGTTTCTGGACTAGGAAGGCTCAGTGGTAAGATGTCAATTCTGTAGAAATTAATCCAAGGCAACACAATGAAAATAAAAATGCCAACAGGATTTTCCTCCAATTTGACATGATTCAAAATTTCATCTGCAAGAATAAGCATACAAGAAAAAAACACAGAACAATATAGAAAGAATATCAGTGCAGGGAAACCCGTCCAACAAGCTAACAAAATGTGCTAAGAAGCCACAATAACATAAATGTTAGGCTGAAATTTGGGCAATCATAGACAGGTCAGTGGAACAGAATATAAAATGCCAAAAAGACCCAAATATAGCAGTAACGTCTCAAATCAAATCAAATGGTATTCTAAGCACAAATCAAAAGAAGTCAAAATATAAAAACTGGCAAAAACCCCACACAACCTTAAATTTCTTTCTAACAAGAAAAAACAACACAAACAAAAAAGAAAAGGCAAATTGTGGGGAGAAAAATGTAATATATCATGACAGAGAAAGAGTTGCTCAAATATAAAAGAATCTCTAACAAACTAACGTTTCATTAGAAATACATGCAAAATCATAAACGGTGCATTTTTTATTGAAAGAGTTGATTTACAATGTTGTGTTAGTTTTAGGTGTACAGCGAAGTGATTCCATTATACATACATATATTCTTTTTTTAATTTTTATTTTATATTGGAGTATAGTTGATTTATAATGTTATGTTAGTTTCAGGTGTACAGTTAAGTGATTCAGTTATGCATATACATATATCCATTCTTTTTCAGATTCTTTTCCCATATAGGTTATTACAGAACATTGAGTAGAGTTCCCTGTGCTGTACAGCAGGTTCTTATTAGTTATCCTGATGACATCATTGACCCAGTGAATAAGCCTGGAACTGCCCACTTCCGATGCTCTTATTAAGTAAACAATAGATATTCTTATGGTTTAGGCTATTGTTAGTTAGGTTTTCCTTTATTAACAGCCAAATGAAATCATAGCTCTTTCAATTATTTTATTTATGAATGTGTTTGTGATGACAAATATGTTTTTATTTTATGTAGAAGAACATTCTGGATAAGAAAAGAGAAGGAAAGAAGGAGAGAAGGAAGGGAGAAACAAACTCAGCTAACTTATGGATGAAATAATCCTGGAAGTGGAGTAAATTACAGGAAGGATAAAGAAGCAAATATACTTTTTTTCCAATATCTTACCTAGTCTCAACTTCCTCCAATCTATCTTTATCTGAGTCTTCCACTAGTACATAAAGATCATAAAGTAAGCCACTTCTTTGATAAATCTGTTACAGTGATTTCATAGCATCACACTCTAAAACCTTTAATGACTTCTCATAATCTACCAGGTAATGTTCATCTAGTTAGCATTCAAAGATTCTAAAATCCAGTCACACCAATCCATTGAATTTATCTCCTACTCTTTCCTAATCTAAATCTTCCCACTCAAATAAAAACAAATAAATAAGAACAAACCGTCCTTACTGTTCTCTTATTCTTTATTATATCTAAGCCTTGATCTCCCCATTCCAAGTTGCTGGATAATCTAATAGAGAAAGTAAGTAGGTATTTAAAATACTAGCAAAGCAGAGGGCAGAGAGAGATTCAACTAAAATGCATTTATCCAGAATTTTGCAACCAGAAAACTAAAATAAACTGTTTAATTTCATCATGCATGCATGTTTTGTGCTTACAGTTTTAGAATTGTTTTATTTTGAATTGCATATGGTATACACACATCATAAATTTTCTTCTAAAAGTTAAATCAGGCCCTGACCATTTAGAACACATCTTCTCTCCTCCCATCTAAATCTGGCTCCATCCCTTGAAACCAAGTCAAAATCTAACCTTCTCCAAGTAACCTTTCCAGACCACACAGTTGGCTCCTTTTTTTTGATGAATTTTTGCAGTATTTAGTTCCAAGTTTTCTCTTAAATATATATTTGTTTATACTGCAAACTGATCTAAGTTATAGCTTACCTCTCTTATTATACTCAGAGTTTCCTACTCACAAGTAAATCCTTAGAATACACTGTACTTTTTTTCAGTCTCCCACATCACAGCTAGAACAGCAAGAATGCAATGAACACTTGTTGAATGGGAAGAGTACAGACCCTTGACCTACCAGTTTATGTGACCGAGGTGCAGATGACTGTTTGAATATAAATTCTTTATGTTTCAAGAGTTATCAGCAATTTATTGGGTCAAAGATAAATCCTGGATTAAACTAGAAAGTAGGATACTATAATCAGCATCAATAAATGAAGACCCAAATCCTCCTTTGAGAAGTTCTGCAGGACTCTATCAATTTTAACCATACGCTCCTTGCAAAGTCATTCCTAACAGGCAAGGGAAGATAACACAAGAACTCCTTCCTAACACGAGAACTTACTAGGTCAGACATTAACCATCACCACCCAGTCCCACTCCTCCTCTTTCACCCAGCATCACTGCTATCCCCATCGCCAAATCAAAAATGCATATGCTTTAAATCAGAATATAGAACGGCAACAAATAGCACTTATGCCAAAATTAATTGCCATCACGTGCCTACCTCCCTGCTGCCTATGACAGTCTGCTACCTGCCTCAGTGACAAAAATTGGCAGCCAGCATGCTTCTTCCTCCACTTCAGTGTCAGTGAGCTCTCCTGCTTCCTCCCTGTTTGGAAATCATGGCCAGCCGCCTCCAAAATGTCAAAGGGAAGGGAGTAGGAACCTTGGCACCCTACTTTTAAAAGGGTGCCAGTCCACGTTACCCCAAAGCAATTAAATCAGAACTATTTTAGGGTGATGGGATCACACACACACACAGATACACACACACACACACACACACACACACATACAGATACACACAGACACACACACATGCACACTCTCCCTTACTCACTTTCTTAAATCTTCCCAGATAATTTAAGTGAGCAGTCAGGGTTACAACCAACTGACTAAGGACTTCCGGCTCTGCCTTAGATCACCTGACAGTGAGATCCAACTCCCTGTCACTTCATTGGTAGATCGTATTTTCTAGCCTCTGCTCTTTAAACTTCCGGCTCTGCCTTAGATCACCTGACAGTGAGATCCAACTCCCTGTCACTTCATTGGTAGATCGTATTTTCTAGCCTCTGCTCTTTAAATAATGAAAATAAAAGGTCCTTTGAAGAGTCATACTTCCCCAAATTTCATCATTCATCAGTAGCTGATCTAAGTACAGAGTAAAGAGGCTCTCAGACCAGGCTCCTAACTTGTCAACTATGAGTCTTGCATGTTTTATACAAGAATACGACTCTCCCTTCAAAGAACCAACACAAAAGATTTGCTTTTTAAGTTCATGCCAGAGAATGTACTTCTCTGATATCTAAATGCACCTTCTCTTATATCAGAAGCCTGGCTAAAAGTGATGCCATCCAGATGGCAACATAATCATTCCCAACTTCAGTCCTTCTCACAAAACACCATCAGCAACCATCCATAGACATGGCACCACTGTGAAAATCCCAGAAACGGGGGTTGAGGCTAAAGCATACTCCTGGACCACAGAGACTGAGAAGGACCCGTTTCGAAGTGTCAGGGGGCACTCTGACCATGTCACCCCTCCCCTAGGCCAGCATAGCACTGCACCAAGAGGACTCCCCTAGGACTACAATTTTTCCAGTGGGAAAAGAGAGCCCAAGGTGGATATCCAGCTCCCCCAGCACTGCAGGATTCTTCCCAGGAGGTTCACTCAGTTCTCATCTCGCAGGGACCACTGGGGGGATCTTCAGGGCTCAACCACTGGGGATCAGATAGAGATGGAGAAGGGGAGCAGGGCTTCCAGCAACCAGTCTCCAATCTTGGCAGACCGTGTTCCTGCTTGCAGCAGTGCCAGAGCAGTTCTGCCCATCTGCAGAGCCGAGCCAGTGGCTGATCCCAATCTAAAATAATTCTGATTTAATGGATGTGGGTCATCCATTAACATAATAAAAGCCATATATGACAAGCCCACAGCTAACATCATACTCAGTGGTGACAGATTGAAAGCTTCTCCTCTAAGATCAGGAACAAGACAAGGGTGCCCACTCACCAGTCTCACCACTCATGTTCAACATAGTACTGGAAGTCCTACTCAGAGTAATCAGGCAAGAAAAAGAAATAAAAGGAATCCAAATTAGAAAGGAAGGAGTGGGAATTCCCTGGCAGTCCAGTGGTTAGGACTCCACGTTTCCACTACAGGTGGCAGGGGTTCGATCCCTGGTGGGAGAACTAAGATCCCACATGTGGCTCAGCAGGGCCCAAAAATAAAATAAATAAATAAATAAATAAATAAAAGGGTGCCAGTCCATGATGTAAAGGGAAGACTATATTCTCTTCCAAATGTGGACCCTGCTTATTTCCTTTATTGTAGTCATTAGCTGATGTCGTTGGCAGTGAACATACCAAGTAAGCTTTTCCAGGATGAGCCTGTAGACTTGGAAATAAATCTTCCAAAACAAAAAGTCCAACTTCTAATCGTTTCTGTTTGTACCCACACATCCACCAACACACTTCATTTTTTCAAATATTTTTTTAACCAAGCAAGTCAAATTCATACTCCCTTCTGTCCCGTTACCAATAGCAAGTCATTTAGATTTCTACTTCTCCTTTTGGCCTATTTTCTTTCTCTTCTCAATTTACAAAAACAAAACAAAACAAAAACAACTTTTTTTGTCACCAGTCATTACTACATTGCCCACTTTCCCTTTTCTGTCCTCTGGCTCGTTTTTCCTGTCCTCTTCCCGAACAACAGAAATTTTAAAAAGTGAACTGTGGGTAATCTATAATTGAAGTTTTAAGGTCAGTATATTAAAACTGGATACCAATAGATCCAATAGATCATTTATTTCTCTATAAATCTGAATACAGATGTATTTAGTATTCATTATAAAGTGTTTTAAGGAGAAATGTAAAATTTTTTCTCAGGAAACTTATTTTGGAAGGCTGCATACTCGTTTTATGCCAATATCACATTATGATATGACAATAGATATGAACTACTTTAAACTCTTTTCTACTGGATTCATTGACATGAGTCTAACAGGAAATCCAGAGCTCCGACTTCAATCAATTCCAGTATCAAATGTCTGATTATCATGTGCTCTACTTCATGAGTAACTAGCTAGAGGGTAAGATGTCAGCTTGATGCAGCATGATATGCACAAACCAGACCACTGTATCTTCTACGTTTAACATAGTTAAAGAGTAACAAATATGTTTTTAAAGTCCATGGAAAAATACCACATAGCTAGGAGAATTGAAAAACTAAACGCTTCTAATTACAGGTTAAGTTACTCTCAAGGGTCTGGGCCTGATTTTTCCTTAGGATCTCTCTACCAGTTATCTATCTATCTATATCTATCTATATAGATAGATATAGATAGTTTTTTGTTTTGTTTTGTTTTTTTTGCAGTACGTGGGCCTCTCACTGTTGTGGCCTCTCCCATTGCGGAGCACAGGCTCCGGACGCGCAGGCTCAGCGGCTATGGCTCACGGGCCGAGCCGCTCCGCGGCATGTGGGATCTTCCCGGACCGGGGCACGAACCCGTGTCCCCTGCATCGGCAGGCGGACTCTCAACCACTGCGCCACCAGGGAAGCCCAGTATCTATATCATTTAAGCCATGATTGTCTAGTGTGAGGACAAAACCAAACAGATTCAAGCATATCCATGATTTTTATTATGCTCTTCCTCAGAATTAATCAAGATTTGAGTCCCAGTTCTACCACTCAAGAGCTACATGATATTTAGAATGCTTTTCAGTCTCAGTTTTCCTATTTCCTATAAAATAGAGATAATAACCTACTTCACAGGGCTGTTGTAGGAATTAAATGAGAGAATCTATATGAAATATCTATTTCAGTGCCTAGAATCTAGTGAATTTCCTTCGAACCTCTCCCCATCTCTAAACATTCTTACTATTGCAAGCCAGTAGGGGTGTATATGGGAGCATCCCTTCCATTCCTTAACAGCAATGAGTTGAATGAGTATCTTTCTGTTTATAAGTGTTCTTGCAAAATATATTGTTTTGTGTGAAGGTAATTTTCATTTCTATAAATAGTATTATATATCTCATTCTAGTTTTATTCTATTTCCATTTTGGCTTCGGCTTGGAGGAGCTCTTTAATTCTTGTTATTGTGGTTTGGGAAAAGCATAAAATCTGTTAAATATTAGTCCTTCACAGCTCCTTTTCAAAGGCAAATTCAAAAGCAAGATTTTCTAAGTCAGGTATGCCCAAACTTGCTTGGAACAACTTTATCTGAAGAGATGAGATATACATGCAAGACAAAGACATGATTGTAAGGGTGCAGACTTTTTTAATCATAGGTCTTTTTTGGGTTTTTTTGTGGAGGTGGGAAGGTGGGGTGGATGCCCCAGGTGCACAGGGTTGATTTAATCATATTCTCCACTTCATGGCCCATTATCATCATTGGTCTGTGCACGGCCTCGCCCTTATTTTATTTATTTCCTTTCACCCCTATTCCTCATGCCTTTCTTCTTCATCCCTCATAGGCAACCATGCCAATGAGTTGAATAGATATCTTTTTGGCTGTTAAGTGTGCGTAAAGATAATTATAATTTACTTAAATAGTATTTTGCTATATATTTTATTTCTTTTTTCACTCTACACTATGCTTTTAAGTTCATCTATACTGCCATGTGTAAATCTGCTTAGCTATTTCTGATTATTGCTTTGTTCTGTGGTGTGGAACCACCACACCTAGCCCCTGTCCCAGTAGTGGACACTCAAGGGAACATCCCACCACCTACCACTACAAATAATGCTGAAATTAAAATTCTTAAATGAGTTCCCACATTTACCTATGTGAAATTTCCTTGGCACACATATCTGGGAGCAGAGTTATATATTAATGTATATAATATATAATTTTATATATCATACTTGATAAAACTTTAATTTTATCAAGTACTGCTAGATTACACCTGTCTACTGGTACCAGCTGTCCCTGAGAGTTCCTGTAACTCCAAATTTGGCATGATATAGCTTTCTAAGAAATAGAAACTGATATCTCATCGTTTTAATTTGAATTTCTCTGATTATTGATGCATTTAAGCATTTCTTAATTTGCTTATTGGAGTTCCCTGCATTGTAAGTTAGGCAAATTCATGTTCATATCCTTTGCACATTTTCTTATTAGAATTGTTGTCCTAGTCTCCAGAGCATTATCTGTTATGGAAACTTGTCAAACGGTTCATGCCATGGAAACATAAGGGTCATTTTTAATTAAAATACCATGATCCCTCTAGTAAGCCAAATATGCACAAAATAATGCTTCCCAGCTTTAAATTGAGGAATTTGGGTTGCTAAAGGCAAAAAAGAGGACAAAATTAAAGAAACATCATTCAAAATTTCATTCCTCATAGTAAAAACAGCTATAAGTGATGGTATTAATACGATGATTGTACTAAGAGCCATATCAGTAAAATTGATACTTTCCTCTTAGAAAGCATTTAGCAAAATTTATTTATCAAATAACACTATTGAATTCTGAATATCTGGAATATAGCTGTGGAAGGCAATTACTATCACATACCCAGTTTAGAAGCCACTTCACTCTACAGTTGCTTAAAAGCACTGAAATTATGAGTCACCTCGTAACTCTATATATTTTATACAGGCAGTAGATACGCACATGATGGCTTTATGTATTTAACACTGAAACCTCATGCTACAGGGGGAGAGTTTATGATTGACAATTATTTTGTGAACCTGTGATGTGAAATGGAAAAGGTGTGGTGGATTTAGTAATGATGGAGTACCAGCTATATTAGAGCAAGGGATGTGCTGCTATGCAAATAAAAGAACCAGTGTCTAAACACAGATCCATAGCTCAGCGGGTAATCTACATATACCTCTGGGTCTTCACTCAGCATTGAAGAAATAGTGAATTGTGCCAATGATTAAGGACAGCTAATAAATACTTTAAGTTTGCAATGAGAAGAAATATTTCATTTATTTATTTTTAACATCTTTATTGGAATATAATTGCTTTACAATGGTGTGTTAATTTCTGCTTTATAACAAAGTGAATCAACTATACATATACATATATCCCCATATCTCTTCCGTCTTGCGTCTCCCTCCCTCCCACCCTCCCTGCCCCAGCCCTCTAGGTGGTCACAAAGCACCGAGCTGTTTTCCCTGTGCTATGTGGCTGCTTCCCACTAGCTATCGATTTTACATTTGGTAGTGTATATATGTCAATGCCACTCTCTCACTTTGTCCCAGCTTACCCTTCCCCCTCCCCGTATCCTCAAGTCCACCCTCTAGTAAGTCTGCATCTTTATTCCCGTCCTGCCCCTAGGTTTCTCATGACCTTTTTTTTTTTTTTTTTGGCTGCGTTGGGTCTTCGTTGGTTACTCTTCATTGTGGTGTGCCGGCGTCTCATTGCAGTGGCTTCTCTTGTTGCGAAGCACAGGCTCTAGGTGCACAGGCTTCAGTAGTTGTGGCACGAGGACTCAGTAGCTGTGGCTCGCGGGCTCTAGAGCACGGGCTCAGTAGTCAGTTCAAGTTATCCATGATCAAACCGGTCAGAGATTATTATTAATAATTTTAATATGCTTTATTTTTTAAATTAATTTATTGTATTTATTTATTTTTGGTTGCGCTGGGCCTTCATTGCTGCATGCTGGCTTTCTCTAGTTGGCGGCGAGCGGGGGCTACTCTTGCGGTGCGCGGGCTTCTCATTGCTGTGGGTTCTCTTGCTGTGGAGCGTGGGCTCTAAGCACGTGGGCTTCAGTAGTTGTGGCTAGCGGGTTCTAGAGCACAGGCTCAGTAGTTGTGGTACACGGGCTTAGTTGCTCCATGGCATGTGGGATCTTCCCGGACCAGGGAGCAAACCCGTGTCTCCTCCATTGGCAGGCGGATTCTTAACCACTGCACCACCAGGGAAGTCCCTATGCTTTATTTTTTAATGCTAATAGATTTTAAGGCTAAATTTGGTGATTTGCATATGCTCTAAAAATCCATTAAATGGTCTGTGGACATCAAAAGTTAGAAAAACACAGTTTCATGGTAAGCTATGATGAGAGAGTGTTTTACCCTGTGCCTCTGGGTAGCACTGATTTACAACTAGCATCCAAGGTTTCAGACAGGAATCAAAAGGAAAGACTCTTTCTCTCCCTAGGTATGAGTCATGGAAATGGGTATTATTACTATACTGTACTGTCTATTTTTTTAAACAAGAAAACTGTAATTTGGGTAAGTAAAATGAGCAGAGTCATATAGATTGTACACACGAGAAGCAGACCTAACTCAGGTTTCCTCACCCCTAATTCAGACTCTGCTTTACACCATTCCTTCTCAGAATTGGAGCCTTTAGGGTGCATTTGGTATAGTACAATGCTTTCGTTATTTAAACCATCAACTTAAAGGAATACTCACCTGGAGCTCTAATTGGGTTGATGACTACTAACTAACCGAACTTCTGACATCACAACTAGGTGCTAGTTGTTCAGCTTTCATTACGAAACTTCCTGCTATCCTGCAAAATTTTCTTCTTCCTACTTCCTTGAAAGAGCATTCGATGCAGCTCAAAGCAGTGCATGTTTGAGTCCAGAGCTCTCTCTACTCTAATGGCACACTATTCCCCAGACTATGTGCAAAGCACCAATTTCTCTCCCTACCCCACAACTTGCCTCCCCTCCCCCACTTCACTTTCAGACCTGGACATAAGGAAGCAACTGAACGCTTTTTTTATATTTCTTTTTAAGCCTTAAACCAACATTGCACTTTGTAGTTGGGCTGAAGGTTCATATTCATGCTATTTGCCAGTCTCTAAAAATGAGTAAAGCCATTTCCACTAGATGGCTGTCTTTACCAAGAACTGTAAGAGCTATGCCAGCTTGTAGCAATTTGCAAATTTTAAAGCCTACCTTTTACAGAGAAGTATATATATATGCAGCCATTTAGTAGACTTACTAATACAAAGCTTTTATCTATGATTCCATTTTTTTTAGGCACCACTTTGAAAAAAGTCAATAAATGTTAAAAACGTAATGTGCTTTTAAAAAATAGAGAAATTATTTTTGTTTCTGGTTAAATTTTTTCTCCTTTTAATTGAACTCATAGTATTGTATAAATTTAAGGTGTACAACATGTTAATTTGTTATATTTATATATTGTAATATGATTGGCATTGTAGCAATAATTAACACCTCTATCACATTACATAATTATCATTTCTTTTTCGTGGTTGGATCAATTAAGTTCTAGTCTCTTATCAAGTTTGTCGATTATAATACAATATTGTTGTCTATATTCACTAGACTATGCTAATGCACAAATTTCTAGGACTTATTTACTACTCATTGCAAGTTTGTAGCCTTAAACAACATCTGAAAATTTTCTTAAAGAAATAAGGAATTTTACCCAAAAGAAAGACTGAAAGACATATATAAAAATTATCTCTCTGTAATTGTTGTTCATATTCTCAGATCAAAAAGTACTTGTTGGGAGGGTGGGAGGGAGGGAGACGCAAGAGGGAAGAGATATGGGAACATATATATACGTATAACTGATTCACTTTGTTATAAAGCAGAAGCTAACACACCATTGTAAAGCAATTATACTCCAATAAAGATGTAAAAATAAATAAAAGTACTTGTTGATTATAAAAATTAAGTGTTTGATATTTGGGAGAAAAGATTGGCTACTGACATTTATAGTTGACATTAGTGTTGCATTTTTCCCCAGGTGATAAAGATACTTTTAAGTTAAAACATAATCCATTGAGTAGAATTTATCATATGCTGCAATTTCTACTCTGATCATCAATGAGATTGTTTCTTCCCCCTCACATGCTTTGTTATTTATTAGTATTTGATAATTTGTTATTTGATTAGTAGAAAAATTGAGCACCTTGAAAACTTCTTATTGAAGTATAACATAACTAAAGAAAAGTGCACAAATTGTAAGCGTACAGCTTGATAAATTTTCACAAAGTGAAATGAATATAAATGTTTTTGTGCGATTGTAGATTTTATCCTTTTAGATTCTATTTTCTATTTGTTTGGTTACACCCAAGTAATCAGCGCCTAGATCAAGACTTAGAGTACTAAGAGTACTACAGCCACCCAGAAGCCCATTATTCTCCCCCCTGGTTACTTGCCCAAGATGGTGACCATAACCCTGGCTTCTAATGCTGTTAGACTTTTGCCTGTTTTTGAAACTTATATGAATCTTCTCAGTTCTTTTGCTTTCCGTTGTGTTTGTGGGTCTCATCCGTGTTGTTTTCACTGCTGTGGAATACAACTTTTTATTCATTCTATTATTAATGGACACATGTGTTTTCTAGTTTGGAACTATCATGAATAGTGCTTCTATGAAGTTCTGGAACCGAAATGCATATGCATTTCTTGGGGTGGGGATATACCTAGAAGTGAGATTGCTGGGTCATGGGATTTGCATATGTTCAGCTTTGGTAGACATTGCCAGTTTTCTGAAATGGTTGTAACCATCTACACTCTCACCAGCAGGGTATAAGAGTTCCAGTGCTCTAGTTCTTCCCCAGCATTTGGTGGTCAGTCCTTTTATATTGTAGCCATTCTGATAAGTAAGCGTGATATCTCATTGTGGATTTAAATTGCATTTCCTACTGAAATTGTTTATATGCTTACAGGTTAAGAACATTATAATCTTTTGTTCATTTTTCTATAGTTTTTTATATCCTTTTTAAAATTAATGTGTAGGAGTTGTTTATATATCTGAGGTTTGTCAAATCGGTGGTCAGATATAAATATATTGTAACCATCTCTTCCCACTCTGGGGCTTGACTTTTTACTCTATAGTGGTATCTTTGATGAACAAAATCCAATTTATCATTTTTTTAAAGATTTATATATTTATTTATTTATTTATTTATTTATTTATTTATCTTTGGCTGCTTTGGGTCTTTGTTGTGACGTGCGGGCTTCTCATTGTGGTGGCTTCCCTTGTTGCAGAGCACGGGCTCTAGGCACATGGGCTTCAGTAGTTGCAGCACGCAGTCTCAGTAGTTGTGGCTCGCGGGCTCTAGAGCACAGGCTTAGTAGTTGTGACGCACAGGCTTTGTTGCTCAGCAGCATGTGGGATCTTCCCGGACCAGGGATTGAACCCGTGTCCCCTGCATTGGTAGGCGGATTCTTAACCACTGTGCCACCAGGGAAGTCCCTATCATTTTTTTTCTTTATGGTTAGCACACTCTTTGAGTCGTTTTTTTTTTTTTTTTGCAGTACGCGGGCCTCTCACTGTTGTGGCCTCTCCCGTTGCGCGGAGCACAGACTCCGGATGCGCAGGCTCAGCTGCCATGGCTCACGGGCCCAGCCGCTCTGCGGCATGTGGGATCTTCCTGGACCGGGGCACGAACCCTTGTCCCCTGCATCGGCAGGCGGACTTTCAACCACTGCGCCACCAGGGAAGCCCGAGTCCTGTTTTTAAAACTCTTTGCCAGTTCCAAATGCATAAATATATTACTCTATGATTTCTTCTTGGAGATTTATTATTTAACCCTTTATATTTAGATATAATCCACCTGCAATTGCTTTTTGTGTATGGTGTGAGGCAAGGACAAAAACTCATTTTTTCATACAGATATCAAGTTGTCCCAGCACTATTTATTTAGATGACATCATTTCACTACTGTACTATAGTTTCATCTTTGTCACAAATGAGGTAAATATGTATATAAATATATATAAATATATATATAAATATATATATATATATATACACATATATAGGTTTGTTTCTGGACTTTCTATTCTCTTTCCTTTTTCTATTTTTCTCTCCTTGGGCCCATTATGTTCATTACTGTAACAATATAACAAGTCTTGATACCTGGTAGTGTAAGTCCCTAAGCCTTGTTCTTCAAGGTTCTATTAACTGCTCTTGGTCTTTTGCGTTTCCAGATAAATCTTAGAATCAACTTGTCTATTTCTACAGGGAGAATAAAAACAACAGCTGGGATTGTTATTGGAATTGGATTAAGTCAGTTTGGCGGAAAATTGATGTCTGTGGTGGCTTTATAATGTGTAAATTTAGGTAAGCAAAACTACATGTCCCAGAATTCCCTTCCCTGATTGCTTTTTGGTTAGAGTGAGCATGGGAGATTTTTTTTTTGCCTGAGATTTGGAGGACAGAAGTGAAGCAGCAGTCATGATTTTCATGTTCAGAATTCCAGAGCAGGCATCGTTAGAGCTCATGAACAGTGCCACTTATCTTTTGGCTCACTTTGCTGGTATAGGAACAGTAGTCAGGCCTATAATTGCTCCAGCTTCCTCTGAATCCTCTTACAGCTTCTCTGACTCCTTGATAGTGGGCACCAGTACCTCCTGCAGGACACCCACATCACCAAGATTGGAGGCAGTGAGAGCTGAGCTCACTCATGTGTTCTCATGTGTTCCAGCTTTTCTTTGCTCTACCCACTTTATATCCATCCTCCTTTCTCAGCTGCCTGCCATACAGATTTCAAGCTCCAGCATGAGACACAAAGACAACAGCTTTACAGAGACTCTTTGACCAACTCCCACACTGTGTAAGGTCAAATTCTTATCACAAATCTCATATATATATATTATACATATATATACAGGTATGTATATATATTATATGTATATATAATATGTGTGCATTTATTTATTTATCCTGTCTTAGTGATTCTGCTTTTCTGGTTGATCCCTGATTGATACAGCATTTTTACAGATTGGGTCTTCCAATTCATGAACATGATATAGACTTCTATTAATTTGATCATTTTAAATTTCTTTCAGTAATGATTTGTAGTTTTTTGATATGGTGGTCTTGCCCATATTTCATCATATTTATTGCCAGATATCTGATGTGTTTTTTTATGCAATTATAGATTTTATCTTTTAAAATTTTATTTGCTGTAGTTTGTGACTGGTATATAAAAACACAAATTGACTTTTACATTTTGATCATGCATCCTGCAACCTTGCTTAAATTCAGTTATTTGTTTTAATAGTTCATGAACTCTTTTGGATTTTCTACACACATAACCATATCATCGGAGATTAATGTGTTTCCTTCTTCCTTTTCTTGACTCTTTTGGACTGGCTCAGACCTCCAGTACAATGTTGAGTGATAAAAGGTAAGCTTGTCTCATTGCCCATATCAAGGGGGTGTTTTCAAATACTCACTCTTAAGGATTATGTTTTCTCTAGGTATTTTTGTAGATATTCTTTTTTTTTCTTTTAATATTTGCTTATTTGGCTGTGCTGTGTCTTAGTTGCAGCACGCAGGATCTTCATTGCTGCATGTGGGATCTTTAGTTGTGGCATGTGGGATCTTGTTCCCTGTCCAGGGATCAAACCCAGGCCCCCTGTATTGGGAGCGTGGAGTTTTAACCACTGGACCACCAGGGAAGCCCCTTAGATATTCTTTATCAGATAAAATAAATTTCTTCTATTCTATTTGCTAAGAGTTTTTTTTTAACTTTTTATTTTATATTGGAGTATAGCTGATTAACAATGTTGTGATAGTTTCAGGTGCAGAGCAAAGAAACTATTTGCTAAGAGTTTTTAATCACGAATGATTGTTGCATGATCAAATGCTTTTTCTGTATCTACTGACACCATCATGTGAGTTTCCTCTTTTTTCTGTTAATATGGTGACTTACACTGATTAATTTTCATTCAAAGCCAATTTGGTCATGATATATCATCCTTTTTATATATCGATGGGTTCAATGTGCTAGTATTTTGTTTAGGATATTTATATATCTGTTCTTGAAAGAGATTGGACTCTAATTTTCATTTCTTAAATGTCCTTTTCAAGCTTCAGTACCAAAAGTTATGCTAGCCTCTTAACATAAGTTAGAAGTGTTCCATCTTTTTCCCTTCTCTGGAGGGGATGTATAAAATTAATATTTCTTCCTTAAATATTTGGAAGAATCCCATAAGGCCATGTGGGCCTGAAGATTTCTTTATTGGAAACTTTTTAAATTACAGAATCAACCTATTTAGATACGAGACTATACAACATGGGTTGTATATAGCAGTTATTATATTTTTAATGTCTGTAAGATCTGTAGGAGTTTCTTTTTATTCCTGATATTGGAATTTTGTGCTTTCTCTCTTTTTTCCTTGACTTATCTTGATAAGTCTGCAAATTTATTAGTCTGTTCAAAGATGTAATTTTTTGTTCTGTTTGTTTTCTCTATTGTGCATTTGTTATATATTTAATTATTTCTGCTCTTATCTTTATTTACTTTCTACTTTTGTAGATTTATTGATATTTTGCTGCTGTTTTCTAATTTATCAAGGTAAATATTTAGATTCTTTATTTTCAGTCTTCCTTCTTTTCTGATTATGCATTTAAAGCTATATATTTCCCTATAAACACAGCATTAGTAGCAGCTATGGGTATTAATATGTTATATTTTCATTATCAGTCAATTCAAAATACTTTCTAGTTTCCATCATGATTTTTTGAGCCATGACTTATTTAAAATTATATTGCTTAATTTCTTTAAAGTTGAGGGTTTTCTAGTTACCAGTTTTTGATTTCTAACTGAATTCACTATGGTCAAAGAACACATTCTGTATTATTGCAAACCTTTGAAATTTTTATGACACATGCTTTATGATCCAGCATATGGTCAATTTTGATAAATGTTCCACATGCATTTGAAATGAATGTGTATTATGTTGTTGTGTGTAGTGTTCTATGTAGGTCAGTTGTTTTGTTAATCATGTTGTTCAAATCTTTATACTTACTGATATTTTGTCTGCTTGTTCTAACAGGTGTTGAGAGATCCACGTTAAAGTGTTTCACTGTGACTGTGGATTTCCCTATTTCGTCTTTTAGTTCTGTCAAATTTTTGCTTCATGTACTTTGAAGCTGTCTTATTGAGTGTATATAAATCTAAAATTGTTACATCTTCCTGAAGGATTCATGTCTTTAAAATTATTAAATGTTTCTCTTTACTCCTAGTAATATTTCTTGCTGTAACATGTTCTTGTCTAATATTGATATAGCTACATCCATTTTTATTTCATTAATTCTTTTAGATTCACATTTTCTGTGTTCTTATATCAAGGTATGTTTCTTGTAAGCAGCATATAATAGGATTCTGTTTTCTAACCAATATGACAATCTTTTCATTGAAATATTTAGTTCATTTACATTTAATGTAACTAAATGTACACTTAATGTAATGTAATGATTAATGCATAATATTATAATATGTTTACTATCTTATTACTTGTTTTACATCTCACCCAGATGGTTTTTATCTTTCATTTCTTATCTTCTTTTGGTTTAGTTAAATACTGCTACATTATTATTATTAAATAATGCTATATTTTCCATCTATTATTTATTTATACTTTTTAAGCTATTCTTTTAGTGGTTAGCCTAAATACTATAATTTATTACCACATGTACTAATTTCCTAAGGCTGCCATAACTAAGTACTACAAGCTAGATGGCTTAAAACAACAGAAATGTATTCTGTCATAGTTCTGGAGGCTAGAAGTCCAAAACTCAAGGTGAGAAGCGTTGGTTCTTTCTGAGGGCTCTGAGAGAGAACTATTCCATGCCTCTCTTCTAGATTCTGGTGATAGCCAGCAATCTTTGGCATTCTTTGGTTTGTAGATGCATCGTTCCAATCTCTGCCTACATCTTCGTATGACATTCTTCCTATGTCTCTGTGTCGTCACGTGGCTGTTTTCTTATAAGATCACCATACTGGAGTATGACCTTATCTCTACTTCACTAATAATTCTCCAGTGACCCTATTTTCAAATAAGATCATTCTGAGTATCTGGGGTCAGCATTTCACATATTTTTTTGGAGGAACACAATTTAACCCACCACACAGTCTAAAATTAATTATTACTTTTATTACTTCCCTGACAATGCTAAGACTTTAGAACACTTTAATTCCATTTACCATTTCCTGCCTGCTGTGTTATTGTTATCGTGGATTTAATTCCACATATTTTAAAATTGCAAAGAACATTACTGTTGTTTTATACACTCAGAATCCATTCATGTTTATCTATATATTTATTCATATATTTAGCTTTTTCACTACCCTTCACTTTTTTTCCACATTTTCTTTTTCTATCTTGGAGCATTTGCTTTCTCTTTTTCTCCTAGTCTGCTGGGACTCCAGTTACGTATATGTTAGACCTGTTTGCTATGTCCTATCTGTCACTGGTGAAATTCTCTTTTTCTTAATCTAGTTCTTCCTTCTTTTTCTCTATTTTCTTAATCTAGTTCTTTCTTCTTTTTCCTCTATTTTCTCTATTTTCTTTATTTACCATGATTATATTAAAAATTTTATAGATATCTATAATTCTGAATCACCTGTCTGGTTTTTCCCTTATGTTTTTTGTTATTGTGTCCTATTTCTTGGCATGCCTAGTACTCTTTAGTTGACAGTCAGATATTGTGTTGAAAAGTTGTAGAAATTCTGGATGAGGAGGGAATCTCTAGAGAGGATTCACCATTTCATCTGCTAGGTAGGTAGAGTTAGGGCTGGTCACCTTAATCCACTCACAGACTGAGCTAACTCAAGGTTATGCTGCAGTTTTACTAAAGCTTTTTCTACCTCTTCATCACTCCCACCCTAGAGCATAGCCTGCAAAGTTCCAACTAAAAGCCTGACTAGTTCCCCAGGGCCTTTCTCCCATGGCTTGTCTTGAACTCTAATCCTTGACTGGTAAGTAGCCTGGGACAGCCACAAACCCCACTCTGCTTTTCAGAAACTTTCTGCCTCCTATATTATACAGCTTCAGAATTCAGCAAAATGCTTTAAAAAAAAAAAACCTGACCAGTTGAGTTCATTTTTCTACCCCTCCAGGCTCTAATTTGTGTTGCTTTAGACCCACAGGATTACCAGATGCTCTGATGGTTTTTCTGCCTTCCAGCAGCTGTCCTTTGCCCAAGACTTTTATTGCATGTTCAGCCACATTCCTTGAGCCCAGAATTGTGAAATACCCTTTGGAAAAACGTCTGCAGAATGTTAGTTCAGCTCTCCGTCGTTTTCTCCTCTCCAGAATCTTGACCTCTCAAGTTCTAAATTGTTTATCAGCTTTCCAATACCCATAAAGAAATTTTATTTGTTTTTGTTGTTGTTTTATCCAACTTCTCTCTAGTTATTCTGAAAGGATGCATTTTTCTGACATAAGTTACTCTACCATGCTAAAAGTAGAAGTCCCAACCACAGAGTTTCAGAGCTTCCCCTTCAGTGAAGCTATTGATTTTGCTTAAGGAAGTTAGATTGCTGAATAAGAGAATTTCTCTCTCTTTTTTTTAATCAAGTATATTATGATCTCTAAATACTAACTGTATAGTAATTAGTGTGCCTTTTGACAAAATGTGAATTTAAATTAATTAAGAGAACTTGCCATTTGACTATTTTGTCAAGAAACAAATGAGAAAAATAAATATACACAATAAAAACAAACATGCAATTAATAAAGGACATTGAAAATAAATTTTGTTCAGGATTGAAGCAAAAAGAGAATGTGGTAAGGTTTTCATAGGAATAGAAATGCTCTTATTAAGTAAATATATGCTGCACTAACCTAATAAAGTAATTTGCAATTTTAAAAAATAGAAGCAAAATGTTAATTTTATTTCATTTATTTCATATTGGTATAGATAAACTAAAATATTTACAAAATAAAAATAGAATCCTTTCAAAAAGTGTTATACCTTAGTAAACTATTAGCAGAGCCTTCTTTTTTACCTCAGGTGTATAGAATTGAATTGATAATATTAATTTCATGGCAAGCTATCATTATCCATTCAAGTTAAGACCCATTAACATTTTTAAAAATGTAGCATTTATTGTCTTTTTTCTTTATTTCTGTTCCCAGTCTCCAATTCCATGTTCTTTCTACATCCCATCATAAGGTCTCTTTATTATGTATTATATAATGTATGTCCTTCCAATCTACCTTTCAATACATGTATTTGTCCTTGAAAATATGTGGTATTATTTTGTGTATTTCTTAATTTACATACATGAAACTATTCTATCAATTGCATTCTTTTTCAATTTTTGTACAATCTTGTTTATGAGGTCTTATTTATGTTGCTGTATGAAAATCCAGTTCATTTCTTCTGATCATTGCATCATATTCAATCATATGCTCATATATTTTCCTTATCCATTCCTTTATTAAGGACATGTAAGTTGTCTCCAACTCTTGACTACCATAAGCAACTGCAATGAACATCCTGTGCATGTCTACTTGTGCATCAGGTAAAAACTCTTGAGAGGAATTGCTACATCATAGCATGTACACATAAATTTTATTAAACATTGAGAGACTGCTCTCCAGAATGGCAGCACTATATCATTCAACCATAAATGGTTTCCCAGTTTCCCCACCCTCTCCTAATATTATCTAATGATCTAATGAGTATAAGGTAGTCTCTCATCTTAATTCACATTGGAAATATGTCAGTCTTTCCCCCAATTAATCAATAAAAGCAATTCTAATTAGAATTCCATAATTTTTGAGGTACTCAAATTTTTTCTAATATTTATGTAGAAAAATAAATTCCACAAATAGAAAAGTCAATTTTATAAAAGAAGAGCAAAGAGGAGGAAAGCTAACCTACAAGATATGAAAGTATATTACAGAGTTATAATAATAAAAACATATGCTTCTATTGCAGGAACAGGCAAATAGACCATTGAAACAGAATTGAAATTCAAAAACAGAACATGGATATATGGGAATTTTTTAAATAATAAGAACAGCAACAATAATAATGTGGAAGACAATATTGTCACAATTCTTCCTTTCTTTCTGGCCCCTGCCATAATTTCACTATGGACAGATATCCTTACCCCACTGTTTTGGGGCTTGGCCATAGGACTTGCTTTGGTCAATGGAATGTGAATGAATGTGACATGAGCAGAGGCTTTACATGTGTTTCGTGGCTTGTCTTCTCTTGCATATCTGCCACCTGCCATGAAACACACACACACACACACACACACACACACACACACACACGATACACATATCACAGAAAGAGGTAATACAAGTAGCAATAGCCAATACTTACTGTAGACTTTTTATCCCAGGTACTATCCTAAGTACTTTAATTGTAATAACACAATTAATCTGCCCAGTCACCTCATGGGGTAAGTAATGTAATTATCATCATTTTACAGATGAGGCAACTGAAACATAGAACTTGCACAAGATTATAGAATGAAATAGGAATTCTAGGTAATACCATAATGCAGTGGGGAAAATGGATTATTTAATGGATGCTGTAAGGAAAATAGTTTATCCTACTAATTTTGATAATAATTTCACATCATTTTTGGGGGGTGTTTTTTGGCGGCATTGGGTCTTCGTTGCTGCGTGCAGGCTTTCTCTAGTTGCAACGAGTGGGGGCTACTCTTCATTGCGGTGCACAGACCTCTCATTGCGGTGGCTTCTCTTGTTGTGGAGCATGGGCTCTAGGCACGTGGGCTTCTCATTGTGGTGGCTTCTCTTGTTGCGGCACGCAGGCTCCAGGACGTGCGGGCTTCAGTAGTTGTGGCCTGCGGGCTCAGTAGCTGTGGCTTGTGGGCTCTAGAGCACAGGCTCAGTAGTTGTGGTGGACGGGTTTAGTTGCTCCGTGGCATGTGGGATCTTCCCGGACCAGAGCTCGAACCCATGTCTCCTGCATTGGCAGGCGGACTCTTAACCACTGTGCCACCAGGGAAACCCCCACGTCAATTTAAAAAGGTAAATTTGATATGGATCAAAGGCCTAAGTGTGAAATGCTAAGAGAATGAAGGCGTATATCTCTATGATCTTTAAGAATGGAAAAACTTGTTTAAAAAGACCCAAAAAGCACAAATCTTAAGGTAAAAATTAAAGGATCTGACTACGTTAAATTAAAGGATTTTTTTTCAACAAAGAAAACCATAGAGAAAGTTAAACAGCCAGGGATTGCATTTGCAGAAGATATTTGTAATGTTGACAACAGGTTTTAATCAACTAGGCCAGTGGTCAGCAAGCCTTTCCTGTGAAAATCCAGATACTCAATATTTTAGGCTTTGGGAACCAGACTGTCTGTTGCAACTACTCAATTCTGCTGTTATAGCACAAAAGCAACCATGGACAAGACGTAAATGAGTGGGCATGACGGTGCCCCAGTAAAAACTGAATAAGTTCCATATGTTATCAACAGTGCAAGAGGGTTCTGATTTCTCCATATCATCCCCACATCTGACTTCCTATTTTTGTCATTCTGATGGATATAAAGTGATAAGTCTTCGTTGTTTTAAATTTTCTAGTAACCACATTTAAAAAGTTAAAAGGAACAAGGGGAATTAATCTTAATAATACATGTTATTTAACCTAATATATCCAAAATATTTTCATTTTAACACGTAATACTAATGAGATATATTTATGTATGTGTATTTTAGGCTCATGGCACAGAACTAGCTAGGGCAACCTTAGAAGAAACTCATTGGAAAGTCAGAACTTCTGTTACCCTGGATCCCTGAATGACCATGTGGAAAAAAACCTTCCCTCCCCACAGCCCAATCACATAGACTTTATGGTGTAAGAAATAAATTTCTATTGTATTAAGCCACCGAAACTTTGGTAGTTTTGTATTACCTTAATTAATACAGAAATTAGAACCTTGAAGTTGAGTGCTGTAAAAGAAAATCTAAATCGTGTGGCATTGGCTTAATGGTGGATAGGCAGTGAGGAAAATATTATGATTTGGGGGGATAGTGTTGGAAATGGATATAGAGACCCATATATGCAATGGCAAAATATATGGTAAACTGTTATCAGAGATAACTTGAAAGACAGACCAGGTATTTACCAGGTCCATAGCTTAGGGGAAGACATTGGGAAAACAAAAAGTTAACTGTGTGTTATGGTTGTTACTGATTGTATTTAGCAAGATATTAGAAAACAAGATAATCTCAGGTAAGAATTAGCTAATTTCAAGCAGAAATGAAAGGGAATAAAGAGAATCCAGAATGTGGGGCCTAGGAGGGTCACAAAAGCTAAACAGAAGGAAATAGCATTGAGAAAACTCTTGTGCAATCAAGAACCATTAAGACTTAGCCAGGTAGCAAAGAATAAATTAAGAGGTTGGCCCTCCTTCTCAAGCCTTATGGACTTAATGTAGCTATCATTATAGTAAGAGAAAGAAGCGTGGCATCAAGGAAGCAAAAATTAAATTAGGATTGAGGATTGTGTCTGTGAGAGAATTTAACTGTGGTTACAGGCACCAGGAATTGACTAGATGCAAACTGATCAGAAACCTAATAAGTTTTTGAAGGAATTATCTGGCCAAAACCAAAAACAGAGTCTACTAAAGAAGCATTGACTCTTCTGGTCTTCCAAATTCAGGTCTTCAAATCTGCATGGCTGCAAGCAGACTGAGAAAACTCTGCAGTCCCCAAGAAGGGTTTACTCCTCAACTACCTCTTCAGCTGTGGCCAGGAAGGAAAATGGACAAGAAAGAATATCCAGGAGGGTTAACTCAAGGACCATGAGAAACAATGGACAAGGGAACTCCTCAACAGGAACAGGATCAGTATCTAATCAAAAATTACCCCACACCCGAGGGTAGGAAGTATTCACAATGCAAGTCCCAGAGGATTTCATAATTACTATGAACCCCTGACTGCTGTCTCCCATCTTTTCCTTTTCCAAATAAGAATTTTTAATTGTAGCTATTCTAGCCCCATCCCATTAATATATTGGGTGTGTGGGAGTAGGGATGAGAAGAGGTACAAATAACTTATCTCTTTAGTTCATAGGTGGCTTGACCACCTATGATGGAAAGAATTGCATATCACCAGGAAATTCTGGAACTTGAGTTGCATGCAGTGACTGAATGAGAGTTTGGGTAGTCTCTCTTAAGATGGGGTGTAAACTATGTGGGAAGAAGCATGAAGCAGATATCGGTTGCCAGAAGAGTGAACTATGGCAGAGACTGGCCACCCACTCAACAGACCTAATTCCTTTTTCTCCTGGACCCTCAACTACACCATATTTTCCAGCCTCCCTTTTGGTTGGGAACAACTGTGCGACTTTAGCCTGTGGAATGTGAGTAGAGTGATATATGCCATTTCCAGGCTTGGCCTGTAAAAATCTCCCATGCAGTCCTCTACTCTCTCTTTTTCTTTCCGCATATGTTGGTTGGCTATCAACATTTAGAACCACGGCGAAAGATGGCAGAGCCTCCACCAGTCTAGGCGCTGAATGATTCTGTGGGGCATGCCCCACCACCAGCTGGACTTCATATGTGTGAGAAAAGCCACTGAGATTTTCAAGCTTATCTATTACAGCAGTTAGCTTTATTTTAATTGATATATGAATCCACCTTAACCCATAAATACCTTTTTTAAAAAATTTTTTACCTAAAGGGAATACGTACAAAAATTGCTTATGGTAGTGAGAGTTGGAATTAACTTGGGTTTTCATCACTAAAAAAGATGGGGAGGTAAAATGAAGCATCTGGAAGCAATGTACTAGATGAACATACAGTAAGATATATAAATCTGAAGAACATAATATTGGGAAAAACAGCAAGGAGCACAACTATAGACGGCAATAGCACAGTATCATCAATGTAACTGATGGAAAACTGAAAAGAACTACAGCTTAGTACCACGGAAATAAATTTAAAACACATAAATACACAAAACAGTATTATATATTTTTCAATAATAGTTCATAATCAAGGAATATACACCAAACATATCAGGGTAGAAGAATGGATCTAGGGATCAGTTGAAAGGGAAAAAAATAAAATAAAAGAGATGGCTGCCAAAACAGATGGTGAGAACGTGCCACCATCTTAGTCAGCCTGGACCTACTGTAACACCATAGAAGGTGTGGCTTTAACAGCAAACTTTTATTTCTCACAGTTCTGGAGAACCTGCTGCTGTATCCTCACGTGGTAGAGAGAGAGATCATCTCTCTTATGTCTCTTCTAAGGGCACTAATCCCATCATGAGGACTCCACTCTCAAGAACTAAGTACCTCCCAAAGGCCCCCACATCCAAAAATCCAACAGACTGGAGATTAGGGTTTCAACCTGCGAATTTAGGGGGGACACGAACATTCAGTCCATAGCAGCCATGAATTACAGAATATGATTAACTCAGTTTTCTATACCTATATGTGGCAGATGCTGCAATGTGCCACCCAGAAATGGGTGGACTCATTCCCCCAGCCACTGGAAGTACTTCAGGAAGACAGCCCTCTGTTCTCAGCCCTCTTTGGGGATTACTTTGCCTAAATAAAGCTGGCCCAAGATCATACCTCCCTGGAAGGGTAGTTCCTATTCAATGACTGATCAACGTAGGAGGTGTAAGTGTCTGTTCCTCATGCCCAAATTTGGGACAATTTTAAGGGCCATCTGAGATCCAGAGTTTGTCATCAGGTTAGTTGATTGGAACTGTATCTCAGTTCAACTTCTCCCTCTACCCAATCCTGCTTCCTTCTCCTCCCTTCCACAAGTATTGATCCCAAGACCATTCCCTAATAAACATCCTGCACACTAGTCTCCATCTCAGAGTCAGCTTCCCAAAGAACGCAAGCTGTGACACGAACGTTAATGTGTGTGTGTGTGTGTGTGTGTTGACTTTTGTGAGCATATTTTTCCTTTTGCTGACTTCTATTTTTCAAACTTTCAACAACAAACATTTTGTGAAAAGAAAAAACAAGTAAATTTTTTTTAAAAAAATAAGAATGCATTTCTGTCAGCTTTAGTCATAACAAAACATGCCAAATTTTCTGTCATGAACATAAAATAGCTGAAAGTACCATAGAAACTGAACAGCCAAAATACTTTCACTATTTATCTAGGGAAATTCAAAGGCTATGAAAGATGAAGAGTAAATAGGCATATAATCTGTTTCCATTAGGCAGCAAGTTAAACACCAAGGCAAAGCTTTTCCACTAAATCATTTTGCAGTTTCTGTCTCCTCCCCAAGCTCCTACAACATAACACTTGAGCAGAGGTCAGTTGGTAACCCTTTTCATTCCCTCACGAGTTGTACATTTAGTCCATTTGCCCACTTTGCCATGCTCTTGTGAGCTTTCAGTTCTTTGAGCACTTATATTTGACAAGCATTTCTCACAAGTATCAGTGGCCCTGTGTATTCATTTCCTACGGCTGCTGAACTGAGTACTGCAAACTGAGTGGCCTATAATAACAGAAATTTATTCCCTCAAAATTTGCAAGCTGAAAGTCTGAAATCAAGGTGCTGGCAGGGCCATGCTTTCTCTGAAACACTCTATGGAGGATACTTCTTGCCTCCTCTAGCTACTAGTGGTTGCCGGTAATCCTCAAATTACCTTTTTCCATATGTTTCTGTGTCTGTGTGTCTTTGTCTTTTCTCATAAGGACTCCAGTGATTGTATTTAGAGCTCATCCTAATCCAATACGACCTCAACTTAATTACATTAGAAAAGACCCTATTTCCAAATAAGGTCACATTCTGAGGTTCAAACTGGACATGATTTTAGAGGAGACACTATCAACTCAGTACAGTCTGCCATCTGCCTCCCCCAAAAGTCGCATCCATCCCATGTGCAAAATACATTCACCCCATCCCAAAGTCCCCTGAAGTCTTAACCCGTTGCAGCATTAAATCTAACTCCAAAGTACTGTCAACTTAAAAAAAATTCCAAATCTTGTCATCTAAATCAGGTATGGGTTAAACTCTGGGTATGGTTCATCATGGGGCAAAATTCTTCTCTGTCCACAGACCTGTGAAATTAGAAAACAAACTGTCTGCTTCCAAAATACAATGATGGGACAGCCATGGGATAGACATTGCCATTCCTAAACTGGAAAAAAAAAAAAAAAAGGAGTAAAGAGATTATCTTTCTAAAACAGTTCACCACCCAGAAAGACAAATTCTATTAGGCTTCAAGGCTTAAGAGTCATCCTTTGTGGCTGGATGCTCCATCCTCTCAGCCCTCCTAGGTGGAAGCCCCACCCTCTCTGGCCTCTGCCTTCATGGCTCTGCCCTCAAGCATATTCATTTCATCCTGTCTCTGTCCCCTTCCATCCGGGCTGGCAGTGTTTCTGTCGGTGTAAAATTCTCCAAAACCTTGTCAATCTTCTGTGGATGTCAAGAGAAACCACACCATCAGACACAAGTGTTCCTGGGTAAACTTGTCTATTGCTGGCTGCTGCTGAGATGGTGGATTGGAGCCATAAATGACACACACCTGATCTCTATAGCAAAGAGTTGTCCACTCATACCCTTGGCCCTGTTTCCAGAGTATGCTATCTGGGTAGGCTAAGAATTTTCCAATTCATCATTTGCAGGTTCCATTTTCCTTAACCGTTTATTTCTCAATTTATCTCTTCTCTTATTTTACTGTAAGTGACAAGGAGAAACCAGTCTGCACCTTCCACATGTTGCTTGGAAATCCATCCAAATTCATCTCTTATAAATTCTATTTTCACCCAACAGTAGAACATAATTCAGCCAAGTTTGCTGCTGCTTTGTAACAAGGATTACCTTTCCTATAGGGTTCATTAATATGTTCCTCATTTCTATCTGGCACCTCATCAGAAGCATTTTATCATTCATATTTCTGGTAACATTCTGTTAGTGATATTTGTATGCCCTCAGACTACAGAAGCTTTCTCTACAGATTTCTCTTCCTTCTAGACCCTCACCAGAATTATGTTTAACTTCTTTTTCTACCAACCATCTCTTCAAGGCAATCTAGGCTTTTTTCTATTATGCACTTAAAAATTCTTCCAGCCTCTACCCACTATCCAATTCCAAAGCCACTTCCATATTTTTAGGTATTTGTCACAGCAGCACCCCACTTTATAGCATCATAATCTGTTATTAGTTCCCTAGGACTATGATAACAAAGTACCTCAAACTGGGTGTCTTGTAATAATAGAAATTTATTCTCTCACAATTCTGGAGGCTAGCTGTCTGAAATTAAGGAATTAGCAGGGCTGTGCTGTCTCTGAAGGCTCTCTAGGGTAAGAGCCTTGCCTTTTCTAGCTTCTGATGGTTGCCTGCAATCCCTGGCATTCCTTGGCTTGTGTATGCATCAAACCAATCTCCGCCTCCATCCTCACATGGTCACTTTCTGAGATTCTGGGTGGATATGAATTTGGGGGGGGACACAATTCAACCTGGTATAGTCTTTTTCTGTACCTCCTTATTTCTGTTTTAACTCACTATCTCTAAGTCCAAGCTATTCACTTCCCTTTTTTTAATTAACTTAGTTATTTATTTATTTTTGGCTGCGTTGGGTCTTTGCTGCTGCATGAGGGCTTTCTCTAGTTGCGGTGAGCGGGGGCTACTCTTCGTTGTGGTGCGTGGGCTTCTGGTTGCGGTGGCTTCTCTTGTTGTGGAGCACCGGCTCTAGGCGCACAGGCTTCAGTAGTTGTGGCATGTGCTTCAGTAGTTGTGGCATGTGGTCTCAGTAGTTGTGGCTTGCGGGCTCTAGAGCGGAGGCTCAGTAGTCATGGCACACGGGCTTAGTTGCTCTGTGGCATGTGGGATCTTCCCAGACCAGGGATCGAACCCGTGTTCCCTGCACTGGCAGGCAGATTCTTAACCACTGCGCCACCAGGGAAGTCCATCACTTCCCTTTTAATGAAGGGAAAAATAAAGATAGGTAAGGGAAAGTATCTTGTTTCCAATTAAGAAAATGACTGTCAGATTCAGTCCCACAGTTGCTTTAGTTATACATATAAACACCTCTGGAGTTATTTTTTGTGTGTTGTATTTGTTTTGAGTATTTTTTTTTCAAGCACCAGCTGGTTCTACATCACCTTTTTGGATTCTGTTAGCTTATCGTCTATTTAGAAGTTTTATATCTATGTTCATGATTGAAAGTGGTCTGTAATTTTCCTTTCTTGTCCTTACCTGCTTTGGTTTCAAGGTTATAACAGTGTCATAGAATGAGTTAGTGAGTATTTTGTCTTCCTCTAGTATCTGGAAAGAGTTTGAACAAGACTGGAATTATTCTGTGAAAGTTCGGTAGAATTTGCCTAAACAACTCTCTGGACTTGATGTTTACTTTGTGGGAAAATTTTAAATTATTGATTGGTTTGACATTAGAAAATCCATAAATAAGATTAACTACATGGACAGATAAAAGAAGAAAATATACCTCAATAGGTGTAGGAAAAAAATCATTTGATAAAATTCAACATCCAATTATGATAAAAACTTAACAAAAAAGGAAGCATTTTATAAAGATTCAACATCCATTCATGACAACAATCATTAGCAAAGTGCAAACAGAAGGAAACCTCTTTCACCTGAAAAAAGTGTAACTACCAAAACACTATGGAAAACATCTTAAAAAACATCATTCTTTTTTTTTTAATCGAAGTATAGTTGATTTACAATATTAGTTTCGGGTGTACAGCAGTGATTCAGATATCTATAACTCTTTTCCATTATAGGTTATTACAAGATATTGAATATAGTTCCTTGTACTACAGTAAATCCTTTTTGTTTATCTGTTTTATATATAGTAGTTTGTATCTGCTAATCACAAACTCCTTATTTGTCACCCCCTCTCCTTTCCCTTTTGGTAACCATAATTTTGTTTTCTATGTCTGTGAGTCTGTTTCTGTTTTGTAAATAAGTTCATTTTTATTATTTTTAGATTCAATATATATAAGTGATATCATATAATATTTGTCTTTGTCTGGCTTACTTCACTTAGTATGATAATCTCTAGGTCCATCCATGTTGCTGCAAATGGCAAAATTTCAGTCTTTTTATGGCTAAGTAATATTCCATTTTGTGTGTGTGTGTGTGTATATATATATATATATATATATATGCCACATTCTCTTTATCCATTCATCTGTAGAGGGATACGTAGGTTGCTTCCATGTCTTGGCTGTTGTAAATAGTGCTGCTATGAATATTGAGGTGCATGTATCTTTTCAAATTAGAGTTTTCATCTTTTCCAGATATATGCCCAGAAGTGGGACTGCAGGATCATATTGTAACTCTATTTTCATTTTTTGAGGAACCTCCGTACTATTTTCCATAGTAGCTCCACCAATTTCTATTCCCAACAGTGTGGGAGGGTTCCCTTTTCTCCACATCCTCTCCAACATTTATTATTTATAGACCTTTTTTTTTTTTTTTTTTGCGGTATGCGGGCCTCTCGCTGTTGTGGCCTCTCCCGTTGGGGAGCACAGGCTCTGGACGCGCAGGCTCAGCGGCCATGGCTCACGGGCCCAGCCACTCTGCGGCATGTGGGATCTTCCCGGATCGGGGCACGAACCCGTGTCCCCTGCATCGGCAGGCGGACTCTCAACCACCGCGCCACCAGGGAAGCCCTTATAGACTTTTTGATGATGGCCATTCTGACCAGTGTGAGATGACACCTCATTGTAGTTTTGATTTGCATTTTTCTAATAATTAGCAAAGTTGAGCATCTTTTCATGTGCCTGTTGGCCATCTGTATGTCTTCTTTGGAGAAATGTCTATTTAGTTCTGCCCATTTTTTGATTGGGTTGTTTTTTTGATATTGAATTGTCTGAGCTGTTTGTATATTTTGGAAATTCAGCCCTTTTCAGTCGTATCATTCACAATTATTTTCTCCCAGTCTGTAGGTTGTCTTTTCATTTTGTTTATTGTTTCCTTTGCTATGCAAAAGCTTATAACTTTGATTAGATTCCATTTGTTTACTTTTGCTTTTATTTCCTTTGCCTTGGGAGACTAAGAAAATATTGCTACGGTTTATGTCAGAGAATGTCTTGCCTATGTTCTCTTCTAGGTGAAAAAAATTTTTTTTTTTTTTTTTTAGTGGTGGCTTTTTTTTTAATTATTATTTTTTGGCTGCATCAGGTCTTAGTTGCAGCACGTGGGTTCTTTGTTGAGGTGTGCAGGATCTTTTGTTGCAGCACGCAGGCTTCTCTCTAGTTGTGGCGTGTGGGTTTTCTCTCTCTAGTTGCAGCACGCGGACTCCAGGGCGTGTGGGCTCTGTAGTTGTGGTGCACAGGGTCCAGAGCGCATGGGTTCTGTAGTTTGCGGCACACAGGCTCTTTCGTTGAGGCGCGAGAACTCAGTAGTTGTGGTGCGTGAGCTTAGTTGCCCAACGGCATGTGGGATCTTAGTTCCCCAACCAGGAATCAAACCAGCGTCCCCTGCATTGGAAGGCGGATTCTTACCACTGGGCTACCAGGGAAATCCCCCAAACATCATTCTTAACAGTAAAAGGTTAGATGTCCTTTTAAAAATCAGAACAAGGCAAGCATATCCAATATTAATACTTTTACTCAATATTACATTAGCGGTCTTAGCCAACCCAGTAAGGCCTAAGGCCTAGGATGGGAAAAGGAGAAACTTTTTCCAACATTCACATTCACACATGATTAGACTGTCTAGAGTGACTTCCCTTGCAGTCCAGTGGTTAAGACTTCACCTTCCAGGGCTTCCCTGGTGGCGCAGTGGTTAAGAATCCGCCTGCCAATGCAGGCGACACTGGTTCGAGCCCTGATCCGAGAAGATCCCACATGCCGTGGAGCAACTAAGACCGTGTGCCACGACTACTGAGCCTGCACTCTAGAGCCCGCAAGCACAACTACTGAAGCCCAGGCGCCTGAAGCCCATGCTCCACAAGGAGAAGGCTGCACACTGCAATGAAGAGTAGCTCCCGCTCTCTGCAACTAGAGAAAGCCCGGGCGAAACAACAAAGACCCAACTCAGCCAAAAATAAATACATAAATAAATTAATTAAAAAAAAAAGACTTCACCTTCCAATGCAGGGGGTGTGGGTTCGATCCCAGGTTGGGGAGCTAAGATCCCACATGCCTTCTGGCCAAAAAACCCCCAAAACATAAAACAGAAGCAATATTGTAACAAGTTCAATAAAAGACTTTAAAAATGGTCCACACCAAAAAAATCTTTATTTAAAGAAACCCAGCTGATCACTACCTTAAGCGTGAGAATTATGTGCTTTTCTTGTTTTCATACCAAAAAAATAAATAAATCGCAACTCATTGAACTTTGTCACCAGTATATCCACACCTCAGCCAAAGCAGCATAATATGGAGTTACAAGTGGTCACTCATTTAGTCCTAAACTAATAACTATGGACACACTAATTAATCTAAGCCATGCCTCTCAATTATTAATTTAGAATTGGAACAAACTTTCATTGCTTTCCTAATTTTCTTCAAATGACCTTGGGGCAGCTCATCCAAACTTCCCATCAAGCAACTCATTCATTTCCGAGAAGTGGCCCACAAGAAACAGCAAATTAGCAGTTGCGGGGGAAGGGAAGAGACAGTGGGGATGGGGGAGGGGGTGTACAAACAAACAAGCGAAACAGAAAAGAAACCCCCAGGAAAAAGGGATTGTGGAAGCTGAAAAAATGGAAATTTTCCACAGAAGAAGCCCAAAATAATATGCAAGATCGGGGAAAAACTTTCAAGAGTTCTTTTCAGTGTAATAATGAAATTCAGATCACGAAATCCATTCTTTAAAAAAGACGATAAGCAGAGTCGTTCGACTTCAGCAAAACCCACCACAAAGATGGCGGTGGGACGAAGACCCCTCTCCTCCCAAAGCCGGAGGCTCTCGCCTCACATTTCCCACAAACCCCTCCGCACCGCCCAGCTCGCCGAAACCTGCCCGGCCCTCTACGACCAGTGCGCACGCGCAGCGCGACGTCACGTGCGCTCCCAGGGCTCTGAGGAGCTGGCAGGAGGGGCCTTGCCAGCTTCCGCCTCCGCGTCGCTTCGGAGGTCGAACGGCGGGTTCGCGGTGCCTCTGCCGCCGCCGCGGGGCAGCCGGGGTCGCGAGGCCGAGCGAGGGGCGCGCGGCGGCGCGGCCATGGGACTGCGCCGAGCCCGGTGACAGCAGGGATCCGAGCGGCCCGGGCCCTGAGCGCGTCTCCTCCGGGGGGCCTCGCCCTCTTGCTCGCGGGGCCGGGGCTCCTGCTGCCGTTGCTGGCGCTGCTGCTGGCGGCGGCGGCGGCCAGGATCATGTCGGGCCGCCGCTGCGCTGGCGGGGGCGCGGCCTGCGCGGGCGCGGCGGCCGAGGCCGTGGAACCGGCCGCCCGGGAGCTGTTCGAGGCGTGCCGCAACGGGGACGTGGAGCGAGTCAAGAGGCTGGTGACGCCAGAGAAGGTGAACAGCCGCGACACGGCGGGGAGGAAGTCCACCCCGCTCCACTTCGCCGCAGGTAACCGGGGCCAGCGCCGCCTCGCCTCGCCCCCAGACTCCACCTGCGCACCCCGGCTCGCAGGCCCGAAACCAGACACAGTGCACCTCTGCCCCCGCCCTCCCCCCCTGGGGCTCCGGTCCTGGTCATCTCGATGTCGTGGAGTGGGGACTAGGGGGCGAGTGTGCCGCACTCACTGGAAGCTGTGGGTTTTTTTGTTCGTTTGTTTGTTTGGGCTTTTTTGCTTTGTTTTGTGTCGACAATACCTGTACCAACTTCCGGTCTTACTACCCTAAAAGGCCTCTACATACTAGAAAGAGTTGGGACGTAGTAGACCTTGTGATTTAAAGGCCAGTTATATCCAAAATCTATCGTTCTTGCACGTTCCACTATAACTCTTAAAAAGCCTTTGGGTTACGTTCTTAATGCTTTTGTAAAATGCAGGAATGTGATTTAGGGGCAGCAGCTTAATTGATCATTGACACATTAGCGTTAATAGGTTTACCTCGGTAGCCGTCATTAGCAAGTTTCTGGAGACTAGAACTGGAAAGAGTCAAGTTTGGGAGAATTGATATCTGACTTAGGTTGTGTGCGGGCGGGTAATCTTTGCCAGACACGTACAAGTTGGGGTGGAAAGTAGTAGAATGCGAGGAAAGATGGTGCAGGTACTCTAGCTTGGATCTACAATTTAAATTGGGACTAATCTCGCCTCATTCTGAGATTTAGATCGTTTGAATTACGTTTTTTTAAAATTTACATCTTATTTCTATAAAGCATTTATACTTTTCACTTTGAGGAAGGATCGTGATTACCTGTATCCTCAAGTGAGCCATGCACAGTTGAAAGCGGGAATAGAGTCTCATACTTCCGATAATGCTGGTTTTTCACTTGGTGCGTTACATGATTGTTTAAAATAATTTTTTGAAAAAGCAGAAGGGTATGTTTTAAAGCACTCTGTTTTTTTTTGGAGTAGGAATGATGAGCAGAGGAGCATAAGAAAGATTTCCTTGTTCACAGGCATTGCTTTTACACTTTCTACCAATGGGAGATTTGTTTGTTTTAACCTGTACCTGTTTGAAAATGTAAATACTACTGGGAGGTATGCTTTCTCCATCAATTACAAATTTGTTGGGTTCCCATTGAGCCTTTTAAGGGAGAAGGTTTGGGGGACCGTCGGTGGGAGAACTATAAACAGCCTGTGGGCAGCAGAAAGGGGGGAAGGATGAAGAATACCGAAGTCTAATCTTCTGTTTGGCCATTTTGCCTAAAATTTTGGTGATCAGTGCTGCCTGTCCTCAGCTAATTTGGATTGTCCTGGTTGTCCGTGTAGTAAGCATTTAAATAACTGATTTGGCAAACCGTCATAACCAACGATATGTAATCCAAGGGGTAGTGTTACTTATATTCTGTTCACTTGATCTGTGGGATAAAAATAACCAAAGATCTTAGTTGCTACCTTTCAAGAATTTGTTGTATTAGTGAGTTCATATCTGAAAATAGTAATATTTAGAGGCTTAAGATTATGGATTAGCTTCTTATTGACCTTATTCCTCCCAACCATCCCACCCTGAGTTCTGTCCCAACATTGCAAAGTACTTTTTACATAGATTTCATGTGGTTTGTTTAGACTGAAATGGAAAACTTATTTTAGGAACCAACTTACCTCTCACAGTTTATCCAAATTCTCAGGTACAGGTTATAAGCTTAAGAAGTCAAGGTATAAAAGAAACTAATAAAATAAAAATTACTAATAGTCTACATTAAATCAGAGCTTTAAAGCCCTGCATTTAAACTCAGGTATATTAGAAACTTTTTTTAATTAGCTCAGTAAATTCAATCTAAATTATTATTAGATTAATGAGAGAGAACCTGTTTTCTTAATTTTTTTTTTTTAATTTTTAAATAAGTGCATCCAGCTGCATTTTTCTTAATATGTGGAGAATATATTTTATAAACTCTTTGTAGGTGGTGAGTTATTCGTTATGTTAATATGCATGTAAGCAGGTTATTGGAAGCTCAGTGTAGGTGGGACTATGTAACTGCCTGACCAAGCAGTTTCTTGTGTTTGTACATTATAGGGTAAGCTATGGGAGGGAAAATTTTTTTTTAAGCCGATCAAAGCTTGAAGGTTTTATTGGGGGGTAGAGTAGACATGATTTTGTCTTTTGTTTGGATTTCCAAGGAACAGGAACGAAAAATAAAGTGAATCACGATAGAACAGATTAGAAAAAATTTGGTCTGTCTTTTCATCTAAAATATTTAGTTCGATTAAAGGAATAATCAATTGCCAGTCCTAAAGGAGTTAAGTTCTTCTATCAAATGAAAAGAGTAATCAATGTAAATAGGAACTTTTCTCCTATTATTGGTCTAGATTACATTTCTTAGATAAGCATGCTTTAAGAAGTCACTTCTTAACGAGAAAAATTGTTCCCTCTTCAGTCGCTCTGCCACCAGCCCCCTACCTACACCCCCACACACACACACACACACAGGATATGAATGAAACTTGTAGAGGCAGGTTGGTGGTAGGAAGGCTACAGCTCTAATTTTGCTAAAAGCAATCGCATCTGAAATTCTTGACAGTATAATCCCCTAGAAAACAGCAGATCTCAGTAAAGGAGATTGCTTCTCTGAGCTCATTTCTGAAAAATGAAGAGGGACAGAATCTTTGGGAGAAAGTCATCCTGTTGTCCATCATAGCCAAAGAAAGAAATACACAGTATTCTCAAGAATCTTAGAACTTGGGGGACTGGGCTGTGAGGAATAGAATTCCCTGGCTTGAGAATCTTAAACATTCTTTGGAGTGTGCAGAGAGGTATCATTCAGTAGGAAAATATGTAAAATAATAATTTATTAGGTTCAGGGAATTCAGGTACAGAGATGGTGGAAAGGAGGTGACACATATGTATGTAGCTAGAGAATGACAGGTTTAAAAAGAACTTGCATTGTTAGAGTTCTAGTTAAACAAGGTAACATTTGTTTTGTATTTGTAGCATGTTGTTACTGTTCTGTATTTGTAGTATGCTACTCAGCCATATACATTGAACTAGTCAGACTTAACTTTATTATATTCAATTAAGTGAATTGCATATAAGAGGGGTTTTTTTGTTTGTTTGTTTTTTTCCCCTGGAAGAGGGAAATGGAACTAGGGCATCTGGAACTTATTATACAAGCAACTGATATGAAAACTAGAGTTACTTATTCTAGAGATAAAAGAAGGCTAAGGTTAAACAATGTTTCTATCTACACATATGTGTAAGATAGTCAAGTAGAAAAGTGAGAGGATATGACTCCTCTGGCCTTGGCAGTCAAAACTAGGGGCTAGTAGGTGAAAGGTTACAAGGAGTCAGACTGCCTCTAACAGTCTGTTCAACTGTGGGATTGGCTGGAAGTCTCCAAACAGTGGTTGGATTGGCATCTTTCACAGATGCTGTAGAAAGGATTTCTGTATAGGGTAGGCAATTGGACCAGTAAGTCAGATTCTGACTGGTATAAGAAAGTGGAATGATTCCTCCAATTGAAGATTTTAACAACTCAGCTACCAAAGATATAATAGGTCTTGTGATTGCCACTGATATCCTTTCCCAAAATGGTGCTATTGAAGACCTCCAGTAATGTTTCAAAAGCATTTCCTTCTTTTGGCTGTAGGTCACTGTCATAATTATGGGAGATGCACAAAATGTGCCCACATTTCTTACCTAGGGCTAGAATTATAGACTTCTGTTTCCAGGATTGGTTTTTGCTGTGGGGAATAATTAAGTTCTGCATCAGTAGAAAACCCCAGTATCAAATAAAAACCAGTCTATTTAATAATTCAGAATTTTTTTTGACTTATCAGACCTCCCAGTATATTATCAAGACTTGAGTTATACCTGTTTCCTCAGCTCTTGATGGATTTAGAGGTAGGCAGTTGACTTCAGTAACAACCAGTCTGGAGTACTTGTTACAGTATTTCCGCATTCAGGTTGTCAGAATTTCATCACCCCAGAGGCCATGGCATCCTTTTCCAAGTTTCTTCCACTCTGACCAGATTATTTGTCCCAAGTTGAGCTAGGCAAAACCTTGTCCCTTGTGTTCCTCATTCTCAAGAAATATACGTGGGAAGTACTTTTTCTAGATCTTAGTAAACTAAAGTTAATAGTAAATGAGAAGCATAAAATGATATCCCTTAAAAAAAATCTGACACGAGTCCTGGCTGTGTAAGTCAAGCTGAAGGCTGCTTGATTATACATTCCCATCTCCTAGGCCACAGGAGCCTTCTCTGTTTCATGGCATTGGTTGACATTTTCTGTTTCTGAATGTTTCCTTCTGACAAAGCCCTACATGACACCAGCCTACCTTTAGGTTGGCAAGACATCACTGTCATTTCATATTGGACCAGCTGCATCATCAATGGCCCATTCCACCTTTGGACTGTAAAAAGGGGGAGGTGGTGGCTCTCAATGAAACTTCCTAAGAGTCTAAGTTGGTTTCTCTATAGTGACTTCCAGTGCTTCACAGCTTTCTGGAAGCCATGCAGATGAAAGCATGTTTCCAGTAGAGCAGCAAAATATGATACTGTTAACAATAGTCATGGTTGGCAAGACAGTTCCTGGGACTGCTGAAACTGATGGCATCTAGATTGTAACGAAACTTGACAAAAGAGAAATTGTATAGACTACTTTTCTTAGTCATCACAAATCATTAACTTCATATTTTCTGTGGAGGTCGTTTGCTTACTGTTCCAACAAAGTATTAGCTATGCACCAAACAAATGTTTGTCAAGTCCTCCTATATACCAGATACTAGCCTTGTCCAGTAAACAGAAATGAACAGGGGACAATGCCTGCCATTAAGTAACACAGTTTATTGATCAGCAGATTTACTTTCCAAATAAGCCTGTTTTGTTTCATTGTCAGTGCTTTATAGTGGATTCAAACTCAGTGTATGATTTCATCAGGATTTTCATGTTTGAAGATGAGTGCTATTCCATAGTTATAAAATAAACCACAGTGTATCCTGAGCAGCCATGACTGCTAACTGTAGGCTTCTGATTCCTTTATAAAGAGATCCTTAGGATATGAAGATTGGCATTGACTCTGAGGATATGCCTATTCATGTTTTACCTGGCCAGTGAGAGCATGAACAGAATATACCTTGCAAAACTATTTTTTCTTCAAGAAATGAGTACTTAACAGAAGTGCTTTGAACTATTCTTGACACTGTAAGAATGGGGATTTTATCAGGAATTAACCCTCAGAGTTTGGGAAGCCATTTAAAGCTAAGGTTTCACCAAACTTCCAAAAGTAGATTTTAAAATTTGAACTAGCTACCTGCTGACCCCCTCTAAATAATTCCTTTCATGTCAAGAAGTGGCTTCAAACATTGAAAATCTCAGACTCTTATCTACTGTCTCAGGATAGCAGCATGACCTCTGCACACATATATAGTCCTTACACTGTGACTTGGAAAACATGCTGGTCTGTCAGTCAGTCTCCAGATGGGTGTCAGACCTCTTAATGGCTAGGAAATCATGTTGATACAGTTATTGAAGTAGAAGTCATCTGTGTCTTGGACTGTTGGTAACTATGTAGATAAAATCACCGTAACCCTTTCTCCCCCTGTCTCCTCCCTAGCTAAAACTTCAATTTCAGTGTTTAGTCAGACACATCAGTATCGATTCTCTCTCTTCGGCTCTGGTTTGAGGCAACCATCTTCTCTTCTCAATGGTATTTTAACAAAAGGCTACACTTGACCTTTCTTCAGCTTGATCACTGATCCTTTGGAACAGATATCTTCCTAATTGACTCTATCTGTTGTAACAACTAGATGTTCTACTACACCTATTTCTATGCCCACCTCACACTCCTTTTTTGGGAAGTTACTCTGTGAGTCACCATTTTGACTACTCCACATGTGTCGATCACCACCGAAGAAATAGTGATCCTTCTCAAAGTGCTTGGGCACATCAAGTAACTTTCCAAAGAAAGGGGTACCTTTACTAATTTTTCTTTATTTTGATTCCTTTTCTCTTACTCTCCAACCTAAGTCTTTTTTAAAAGCTTTTCTTCCAGGTGGGTGCTGCGTGGCTGGGATAGCAGAGCCATTGACTGGGGCAGCTGTGGGTGGCTCACTTGGGAGGACAGTGTGATCAACAGTACCCAGGCTGTGGTAAGGAAGATTCAGGTCAGAGCATAGTGGCAGCAGATTTGGCCTTTCCCTCCTTGAAATTTTCCCTCGTGGCTTCTGCTTTGCCATTCTTTCTTTCTTTCTTTCTTTCTTTTTTTTTTTTAAAGAAACTGCTTTTTTATTTATTTTTGGCTGTGTTGGGTCTTCGTTTCTATGCGAGGGCTTTCTCTAGTTGCGGCAAGCGGGGGGCCACTCTTCATCGCGATGCGCGGGCCTTTCACTGTCGCGGCCTCTCTTGTTGCGGGGCACAGGCTCCAGACGCGCAGGCTCAGTAGTTGCGGCTCATGGGCCTAGTTACTCTGCGGCATGTGGGATCTTCCCGCACCAGGGCTCAAACCTATGTCCCCTGCATTGGCAGGCAGATTCTCAACCACTGCGCCACCAGGGAAGCCCGCCATTCTTTCTTAGTTTTATTTCTCAGTCTCCTTTTCTCATACCGTGATATATTAATTCAGCAAATATCAACAAATTGTTATGTGCCATGCAGTGTGAAGGACACTGGGGAAGTAATGATGAACTAAGATAGACATTGATCCCCTTTTATGGAACTTGAGAGTCCAGGAGATAAGTACTAAACAGTAATTACAAGTTTTAATAAGTGCCAGAAGATACTGCTGTGAACAACAAAGACAAAAACTCCTGTGTTTTTTTCCTGAAGTTTGCATTCTAGTGAAGGAGAGGGGAAAACCAACTGAATTGAATGTGTGGGTGTGCCGAATGGTCTGCTGTAAATAGAATGCTCAGGAATGGCCTTCTTAAGGTGGAGACATTTAAACAGGTTAGACAGTGAGTAGAAATGAGGGATGCAAAGAGCAAGGGAGGAGTCCAAGCAGACAGGCAGCATGTACCACTGAAGTAAGGTTGGCATACTTGATGAACTGAAAGAAAGCTGGATCACAGCTCAGAAAGGGAAGAGTGGTATGAAATGACGTTTGAGAAGGCGGTAATGGCCAGTTCATGCAGCAGACCTTGTAGGCCATGGGAGCGTGATTGAATTTTATTCTAAGCAGCAGTGGGAAGCCAGTGAATTATTTTAAACAGGGGTATGGTATGATGATTGTCTTTAAAAGATCTCTGGGGACAGAGTAGAAATGAGAGGCCCAATTAAGCAGACTTTTGCAGTAGTTCAGGCTGGAGACAGTGGGTTGGGGCAGTGTCGGTGGAATGAAGAGAAGTTAGGGAACATGTTGAGTCTGAGATGCCTTTGAAATACCCAGGTGGAGATATGTCCAGTAAACAGCCTGGAATTCAGGTGAAAAGTCTAGACTGGAGATTTAAATTTGCAGGTTGTGTATCTATGTGGTGCTTAAAGCCATAGGAGAAGATGAGATCATCTAAGAGGGGAAAAGAGGGTAGAGAACTGAGTCTTGAGGAATCCTGGCATTAAAAATGGGGTGGAATAAGCAAGAAGCCCCCAGGGAAGTAGGACATGTCCAAAACCTGAATTCCTCATCTTTTGCCATGAACCTGTTTTGGCTGTAGCCTTCCCCATCTGAGTTGATGCCAACTCCACCACTCCATTTCTTAGTCCAAAAACCTTGGAGTCATCCATGACTCCTCTCTCGGCCCCAACCTCTCTTAACCTCCTCACTCTTACCCTCACCCCACGTCCAATATGTGAGCAAACTGTGCAGGCTCTACCTTCAGAGTACCCAGAATCTGTTACTTAATATTCTGACAAGTTCCACCACATTATGGTCCAAACCACCATAATCTCTCATCTACTTCTATCCTAAACCCCCTTAAATCTAGTCTCAACACAACAGCCAGAGGGTACTTTTCAAATATAAGTCATATCATGTAATTTACCAGCTCAAAACCCTGCAGTGACGCTCCCTTTTTCCTCAGAGTAAAAAAGCCAAAGTTCTTACAGTGATCCTCAAGCCTCTCTAGCTGGTCCTCGTTACTTCTAACCTCATCTCCTGCTATGCTACCCCTTTCTTACTTGGCTCCATTTACTCTGACCTTCTAACAGTTGGTCAGTAGGGCTAACACTCTCTCTTTCAGGTCTTTCACCAAATGTCACCATCTCAGTAAGGCCTATGATGACCTCCCTGTTCCATTTTATGACCCACTCCATACACACATCCTGATTACTTCTTATTCTACTCTTTCTCTAATTACCTTTTTTAAAAAATATTTATTTATTTATGTATTTGGCTATGCCAGATCTTCATTGCAGCACACGGTATCTTTGGTTGCAGCATGCGGGCTCTTAGTTGCAGCATGCATGTGGGATCTAGTTCCCTGACCAGGGGTCGAACCTGGGCTCCCTGCATTGAGAGCGTACGTCTTAACCACTGGACCACCAGGGAAGTCTCCCTCTAATTACCTTCTAACGTACTCATTTTGTGCATTTGTTGTTCATCTGCTCCACCTCCGTAGAAGTTCCTCAAAGGCAGAGATTTGGGCTGTTTTGTACACTAGTATGTCCCAGGCACCCAGAAAAGTGTCCATTACATGGTTGATATTGCCTGATCATTTGTTAAATGAACAGATGAAACAAGGAAAACCCAGGAGTGTGTGATGTCATGGAAACTTGGAGAGATGTTTCACAAGGAAGGAAGTAGTCAGTTGTCGAATGTTGCTGAGAGGTCAGTCAGATGAGGACAGACATGTGTCTTTTGGGTTTGGCAACATGGAGATTGTAAGTGGCCTTGATGAAAGCAGTTGTAAGGAAGAGGCCAGACTGGATTTGGGAGAAGAGTAAATGAGAGAACTGGTGACAATCCTTAGAGGTTTGAATATGCAGGGGAGCAGAGAAATGGAAAAGTAAATTCAGGGAGAATGTTTTTAATAAGATGGAAGATATAGAACATGTTTACATACTTCCGGGAATGATATGGTGGAGAGGGAGAGACTGATGTGAGTGGGCAGACCTTGAGAAGGTGAGCAAGGGCTACAGTGTAGAAGGGATTGATCCTTGATAGAAAATACACTTCTTTCAACAAAACAGAAAACTAGTAGTGCTCTCTAGTCAACTTCATTCATTTTCTTGCATGGCTTCAAACACCATCTTTATGGTCAGGACTTCAAAATGTCAGTTGCTAGCTCATACTAATTTCCTTAGATCAAAATCCACAGAACCTTCTACTTACTGGGCATTTGTTCCTCAAGCTAAGCATTTCCAAAAACAAATAATCTTATCTCACAAAATATCCTGTTTTACTTTGTGTCTCAGATATCTGATAGTCGTCTCTTTTCCCAAAATTAAAGAAGTTGTCAGATACTGTCAGTTTTCTCTTCTGTCTTTAGTTACTCCTGGCAACATTGTGTGCAGTAGCAAAAGATTAGACACAACCTAACTATTCATGAGAAAGGAACTTGTTAAATTTTGGTACTTGCAGTCAATAAAATGTGTGCTGATAGGAGTTGATTTCTAGCATGTTATTAGTTTTTTGGTTTTTTTTTAAGGAAGATGCAAAACAGGGGTTTAAAATATACAATATATTAGTAAGTATTTGCTTGTCCTTCAGTGACCATTGATGTGTTATGTAGCAGTATTTTTCATACTGTTTCTACAGGATGCCTCTGGAATAGGGGGGTAATTTCCTTTGGGTCTTTGTGAAGAAGGCAGCAGATTCAACCTGAATAGTATTGTTTTAAATTGAATTCAGCTAATTTGCAACTTATGAGTGCCAGCTATGTACCAGGCATTGGGTATTTTTGCAGTGAACGAGACACATATTGGAATTTTATATAGGATTTCATTAGAAAATGCTAACTCAAAAAAGCTTGTGCGCCCCCATGTTCACTGCAGCATTATTTTTCTTTTTTTTAAATTGAAGTATAGTTAATTTATAATGTGTTAGTTTCTGGTTACTGCAAAGTGATTCAGTTTTATATATGTGTGTGTGTATATATGTATATATATTCTCTTTCATATTCTTTTCCATTATAGTTTATTACAACATATTGAATAAAGTTCTCTGTGCTATACAGTAGAACCTTGTTATTTAAGTTTTATATGTGGTAGTTTGTATCTGCTAATCACAAACTCCTAATTTGTCTCACACACGCACACACACACACACACACACACACACACACTCCGTTTCCCCTTTGGTAACCATAAGCTTGTTTTCTATGTCTGTGAGTTTATTTCTGTTTTATAAATAAGTTCATTTGTATCATATTTTAGATTCCACCTATAAGCGATATCATATGATATTTGTCTTATCCATTCATCTGTCCATGGACATTTAGGTTGCTTCCATGTCTTGGCTATTGTAAATAGAGCCACTGCAGCATTATTTACAATAGCCAAGACATAGGAAAAAACTTAAGTGTCTATCAAGGATGAATGGATAAAGAAACTGAGGTGTATATACACAATGGAATATAATTCAGCTGTAAAAAAAGAATGAAATCTTCCATTTGCAACAACATGAATGGACTTTGAGGGCATTATGTTATGTGAAATTAAGTCCTGGGGATGAAATGTACAGCATGATGACTGTAGCTAATAATACTGTATTATATATTTGAAAGTTGCTAAGAGAGTAGATCTTAAAAGTTCTCATCACAAGAAAAAATTTTTAACTATGCATAGTGATAAATGTTAACTAGACTATTGTGGTGTCCATTTTGCACTATATACAAGTATCAAATCATTATGTTGTGCACTTGAAACTAATATAACCTTATATGTCAATTATATCTCAGTTTTTTTAAGGCAAAAAAAATTGCATTAAATCTATTGCCTGAAAGCAGCTTGAAAAACACTAGTCTATAGGACAAAATCCATGCACCACCTTAGTGTGGCTTGTAAGGTTCTTCCTCATCTGGCTTCTGCCTACTTGGGCATTCTGTGTCCTGGCTACTATGAATGATTAGCTCTTTCACACTTCAATGCCTGTGTACATCTTATTTCTTCTGCTTCAACTGCAGTGCTCTTTCCTTGCTTAGCTTTTTCCCACTCCCTGTCTCTTTTCTCCTCACCTCACTTCTCTCCTCTCATTTTCCTAATGATCCCTTCATTTTTCTGTAAGCCTTCAGCTGACATGTCATCACTGGACTCTCCTTTGGGATAGTCCTTCCTGTTCTCTGCTTTCCCCCAATTAGGTATTCTCTTCTTTGAGTTCTAGTAGCATTTTCTATATACCTCTTTTATGACAGTTATAGTATATTGAGATTACTGTTTCTCCACATCCTAAATTGTAAACTCTTTGAGAGTAGGGAGAATCAAAGATCAAGAATAGGGAGTATCAAAGACACCCACCTCTGTGACATAGAGCTTAGAATGTTCAGACAAAACAAAACAAAACAAGACAGTTAATCTCTTCAGTCATGTAACTCTTCCCTCAGTTGCAGCCAGGCCAGCCTCAGACATACACCTTGGAAACATTGTATGTTGTTGCTTTCTCATTCAACTCCACTCTGGTCTTCTTAGAAGGACTATATTCAGGCTTGGTGGTTTTAAGAATATTCTGATAAAATTTCAGATGAATGTAAAGGTCTTTTGTCTCTCTCCCAATACACAGATATGTCTCCCCAACTACTTTAACATATGTCTGAAATCCTTTTCTTTTTACTATCAAGTGTAAAAAGATTTCAGGTGCTGTTACGTAGGAATGGTAAAAGATTGAAACTCATTGGTACTAAATCTATTAACCAGTATAAATGAGTTGTCTTTTTTGGTTTTTTTCCTTACGGGGGCAATTGCAGCAGAACTGTGGGACATGGGTTTCTAAAGAAGGCCTCCTACCTAGGCAGAAGTTGCTTGTGTTGTGCAGGTGGCAAAGTAAGGGCTCCTTTGAAGACACCTCATATCACACTTCTGCCTAGTATCACCTCTCTCTATCTTCACTACATAGACAAATACAAACATTTTTGTTGCTGTCTCATAGTCCCCCAGTTCAATAGAAACATTTCATGAGATACATGTGGGAAAGGGATTCTAGCAAGAGTTGGTTAGTATATACTTTGAATACCTGAAAATGTCTGCACACAAAATATGCAGAACTCATCATTTGCGATTAGGAATGCTATTGTAGAGTGGGAAATGTTTGAACTTTGGGCTTTCAGTCACTAATTTCATAACCTTCCTCTGAAGTTAGTAGTAGTACTACCTAATGTATTGGAGAGACCCTTTGACTTTCTAATTAAGATTAGTTAATGATATATTTCATCAATGAATTCTTGAATCTGTTACTGTTTTGCATCCAAAAACATTTTAGCATGGCTTGTACTTATTGATTCTAATTTGATATGTTTTCTTTGGAGAATTTAAATGTGGATCATTTGTTTTCTTCTAGGTTTTGGACGGAAAGATGTAGTTGAATATTTGCTTCAGAATGGTGCAAACGTCCAAGCACGTGATGATGGGGGGCTTATTCCTCTTCATAACGCATGCTCTTTTGGTCATGCTGAAGTAGTCAATCTCCTCTTGCGACATGGTGCAGACCCAAATGCTCGTGATAATTGGAATTATACTCCTCTCCATGAAGCTGCAATTAAAGGAAAGATTGATGTTTGCATTGGTAAGACTGTTTACATTCCAGAATTTTTCTGAAATAGTTTGTAACTATTCTCCATCTTAATTGAATTCATTTGTTAATGTGATCAAATTCTGCCAGGCTGAATTTAAGTATTTAAGAACATTTCGTGATTAATCCAACCACTGTTTACTAAGTGTCTTTTTGTATGTGGTACTGAGCTTAAGTATTTTAGAGAATAGAGTAGTACAGAATTTCTCTTCTCTAGAAATATGGATTCTCTTGGGAATAACACACAAAGAACCAGATGAAGGCGTGGTGGAAGTGAACAGAGTGTTAGAGGATAATGAGTGCAGTGACTGGGCTGGAGTTGAGTCACTCCTTCCTGAGTCTTCCCAGGAAGTACTGGGGAGAAAGGTCAAAAAGGTAGGTAGTGACTTCTTTATAGGGAGCTTCGGATTCCAGGGTAAGGAACTTGATATTGTTACGTAAATAGTTTGGAATCGTTGATAACTTTTAAGGAGGGGACAGTGTGGTGAGAGCAGTATATTTTAGAAAGAGTGATGTGGTAGAGGGCTGAGTAGAAAGGATGGCATTAGGGAGACTAGCTAGGAAGCTGTAGAATAATGCAGATGAGAAATGATGAAGGCATGAACTAGGGTGGTTGTAGGAGAGTAGAAATGGCAGGATAAGTCAAGAAGCATTTGAAGGAAAAACTGTCAGTCATTTAGGATACTTTAATGAATGAAATAGGATTTGCTTAACAGTTTGGTCACTGACAGAAAATTATACGCGAGAAGGCTGCTTATTTGAGAATTGTCATTAACCCGGTATTGACTTTTCTGAGCTTAACAGAGTCAGATTTTGGACTGCTACCTTACCTCTATTTCCTGATGCAAAACAGGGACACTTGAAATCCTTGAGACAGATAGAAAACCAGTTCTGTGCACTAGGAAAAGTCTAGGGGCTCTATGCTAGACTTAAATTGTTCTTTCTCTCTCTCCCAGCCCTCCACCAACCCAAATCACCTTATACTGAAGTCATGAGCTTAGTTTAAATTAGGTTAGGTAATTTATAAAGATAAGAAAAGGATTACCTAGTAACCTCTGTCCAGTTCTCCTTTCCTGTGTGTTATCTTTTTTTGGTTGTTTTTGTCCTTTGTGTTATCTGCCCTCTGCTCAGAATCCTTTTCTGGTACCTGAGTTTCAGGCATATAAATAATTAGCTTTAATAATGTAGGGTTTTCCAAATATAGTTATAGATCTGCACTGTCCAGTATGGTAGTTGAAGACTTGTAATGTGGCTAGTTCAAATTGAGATGTACTGTAAGGGGAAAATACATACCAGATTTCAAAGATTAGTACAAAGAAAAGGAATGCAAAATATCTCAATTTTATATTGCTTACAATATAAATGTAAATATTGAAATGACAATATTTGGGGTATATTGGATTAAATAAAATATGTTAAAATTAACCTGTTTCTTTTTATTTTTATAATCTGGCTGCTAGAAAATTTTAAATTACATATGTGGCTCACATTTTATTTCTATTGGACATCACTGTTAGAGATAGGAGTACAGTGGAATGAACATTAACCCTATAAAGGAACAGGAGCTGAGCTTCCCTTTTTGCATGTATTTGCCTGTCTTTCCCCAGCTCCTTATTTATACATTGTGATGGAATATCTTTATATAACCAAATAGCAATATGTACAGAGTATAGCACAAGTCTTTTTATGCTTTTTGGGTTGTAATGTAGCAGTTTTGATTGGGGGTTTGTTAACTCTACAGAGTGCTTTTTTCTTTTTCTTTCTTTCTTTTTTTTTTTTAATCCCGCAGATCCCTATTCCTGGGCTATTCACAGCTTTAGAAATTTCATTTTTGCTATTATAGAGTAATCTTTCTAGACAGTGTTCATTTGGTGTGAGAAAACAAGCTTTCAAGTAAACTTGCCTTTTAGTTCTTTATCTGTCCTTACTCACTTGTTTAGCAAAGGAAAATCTGACATTGAGCTTAGGGGAGATAAATTAAATGTGTCTAATACATTAAATAATGGAATATTTTATATATTCTTATCTTTAAAATATAACATTTACCATACTATCAGGATATAAAAAGTCTTTAAATTACTTTGAGACTTCTCACTGTTGTGGCCTCTCCCGTTGTAGAGCACAGGCTCCGGGTGCGCAGGCTCAGCGGCCATGGCTCATGGGCCCAGCCGCTCCGCGGCATGTGGGATCTTCCCAGACCGGGGCACGAACCCATGTCCCCTGCATCGGCAGGCGGACTGTCAACCACTGCGCCACCAGGGAAGCCCCTGGACCAGAATTTTTGAGAAAATGATTTATTAAAATCAAATTGTCACAATTACCATTTTGAAAGGTAGTGTTGCTGTTTTGCAGTGCTCTTACAGCATGGAGCTGAGCCAACCATTCGAAATACAGATGGAAGGACAGCATTGGATTTAGCAGACCCGTCTGCCAAAGCAGTGCTGACTGGTAAGTCTACATACTCTCTTTGGGTATTCTGGGAAGAATATAAAGAATGAACTTGCTAGGTAGACAGTCAGTTAATGACCTCAATGAGATTTTTTTAATAGTATCAGTTCAGTTGCTATTCATTTTTTTTTTTTTTTTTTTTTTTTTTTTGCGGTACGTGGGCCTCTCACTGTTGTGGCCTCTCCTGTTGCGGAGCACAGGCTCAGCGGCCATGGCTCACGGGCCTAGCCGCTCTGCGGCATGTGGGATCTTCCCGGACCGGGGCACGAACCCGTGTCCCCTGCATCGGCAGGCAGACTCTCAACCACTGCGCCACCAGGGAAGCCCTCAGTTGCTATTCTTCTTTGCATCTGAACAGTTGACATTTGATTCTTGTCCAAGGAAGGTAAAGTTTCCTGTGTTTTTTTTTTTGAATTAGCTTTTAAATTTGTGATTCCTGCCTTATTGGGGGCAGGGGTGGTAGATAATTGTGTGTTAGTAATCATTCTCTTGCTTTTCTAAACAGGATTCTGGGCACATCAATTTCAGTACCATGAAGAGTAAGAATTACTGTGTTCTACTAGAACATATTCATGTGCTTGGAACATATTAAGATATATAAGGCTGTGTTCCCTAGGTTTAGGTTTATTTCAGACTGTCAGGCTTTTTTGAGTGGTAGTATCTACTTCACATATTTTCTCCCTTACCAGAGTATTTCCTCTGAAGCAACTCTCTGCCATATTATTTTTTGTATTCTTATCTACTGTGTGATCACCATTAGAATTATGTCTAATAGTCAAGAGTTTGAGGGGCTCTGCTGTGAGCTTTTGTGCTTGGGCTTTGTGATATTTCTTCTGGTATTACTGAGCAAATTTAGACTAGCCCCCTAAAAGAGCTCTAGAAAAGTGAGCTATTGTAACCAACAATTCAGTGTTCATTTCCTCCTTCCCTATTCCATGCTATTCCCTACTTTTACCTTTGTTAAAAATCTTGGGGCTCAAAAGAAGCCTTGCACAGCAATCAATATACAATTCATATTGTGGACACCAGTTAGGATTTCGTTGAAGCAAATAAATAAACACTTTATTATGTTAATTTAAATTGTATCGATTTTAAAGTTTTTGCTTGTATTCATTTGTAAATATAAAGGCTATAGGCATAAGAAGTTTATTTAGTCCTGTTTTTGTGTGTATATATATATATTTTTTTTAATTTATTTATTCATTTTTGGCTGTGTTGGGTCTTCATTGCTGCGCGTGGGCTTTTCTTTGGTTACAGCTAGCAGTGGCTACTCTTCGTTGCTGTACGTGGGCTTCTCATTGCGGTGGCTTCTCTTGTAGCGGAGCATGGGCTCTAAGCGTGCAGGCTTCAGTAGTTGTGGCTCACAGGCTCTAGAGAGCAAGCTCAGTAGTTGTGACGCACAGGCTTAGTTGCTCCGTGGCATGTGGGATCTTCCCGGACCAGGGCTCGAACCCGTGTCCCCTGCATTGGCAGGCAGATTCTTAAGCACTGCGCTACCAGGGAAGCCCTATTTGTATATATTTAAAGCAGCATTGTAATAAAACAATTTTAGTGTAGAAAAATCTTCTGGATTCATAAAAATGTTAATGATTATGTTCCATTGGTGATGCTATAGAGTATCTTTTGTAATTTCTGTGATATTGTTATATTTTTATATTGGATTTTGTTTTGTTCTGATTTTGAATGAAGTCGTGAATGCATTTTGTCTGTTAAACAAATAACATTGGTTTTATGAAATTTGAGGAGTAAAAAAGAAATGGAAAAGGTTACCCATAACCTACCCCCTAAGACAAACTTTGTTAAAATTTTGATTTATTTCCTTCTCGGCTTTCCTCTTTCTGTGCATATTGTTTTCATATAGTTGCGGTAATGTTTCATTATATAACACTGAATCTTTTTTTCACTTTCATAACAGAGGTATTCTGTCTGTCTTCATATATATATTTTTAAACTGCACAGTATTCTGTTGATTAACTATTTTCCATTCATTGGACATTTATTTCCAATTTTTTCTACTTTAAATATAGTTCACTGAGCATCTTTATGCATAAAACTGACATTACTTCTGTAATTAATTTTGTTTTAATTTCTGCTTTTTTTTTTTTCCCCTAATTCACAGGTGAATATAAGAAAGATGAACTCTTGGAGAGTGCCAGGTGTGTACTAGTGTTATAAATATGTATCATAAATATTTCACCATTTAATTTTTAATTTTATTTTTTTTTACAATAAACAAACTCTCTAAAAGAGAATGCATTTTTTTTAATGGTCACATACATGTCTCCAGATAGGATCTGATAAAGAATAAAAATTGCTAATACATTTTTTTGTATGCTAGGAGTGGCAATGAGGAAAAAATGATGGCTCTGCTTACACCATTAAATGTCAACTGCCATGCAAGTGATGGCAGAAAGGTACTTCCTTTTGCAACTAAGTTTGTGTGCATTTCCTGGTAACATGAAATTGTGTTTATCTCTTAACTTAAAACATTTGACAAAAATGCTGATATTTTCTTTTAAGCAATAATTTGGATTAATTCTTAACCTTAGTAAAACTTTTTTAATAATGAACATTTAGGTAGCTTCCTATTTGCAATAGTGAACTTGTAAACTATTATACTATGCCTTCAGTATATATGTTGGATTTTGTAAAACCAGATTATTACTATTATTTAGACTGAAGTTATAAAGGTTTTTCTGGATTTCTGGTTTTATATTTGGATTTTTACCTTTTCATGCATATTTCTTAGCTATTGAATTTTATTAATTTGTCTGTTTAACATTTCAGTCAACTCCATTGCATTTGGCAGCGGGTTACAACAGAGTAAAGATTGTACAGCTGTTGTTGCAACATGGAGCTGATGTTCATGCTAAAGATAAAGGGTAAATAAGCATTTAAACAAAAATGAGGATTTCTTAAATGTTACTGTACTTGTGATAATCTCTGTAATCTTGTAAAAATCATATTTTTTACTAAACAGCATAAAACATTTATTGAGCTTTTATAATATGCAGATTGCTCTGAGAGCACAGGGAATTATAAAACCTTAAGGCCACCACCCATAGGTCTTACACTGTACTCTAGGAGGCATGAAAAGATACCTAACAGTATAAGTTCTCTACTAAGTGTGAGGTGATAAATAGAAAGGGATAGCACTTATAGGAGTTCCTAGGAGGGAATGCTTAGTGCTGGCTGTAGTGGTTGAGAAATCCTTCAGGAGGAGATGATACTTGACCTGGACTTAATTCAAGAAAGCAGAGAGTTTAGGAAACATCACTCCGTGCAAGCTAACTGATGTGAGAGAACGTGCTAAAACAGATACTGCAGCATATCTTAAGAAACAATGACTAGACCAACGTGGCTGAAGCCTATGATTAATATAGGGGAGAAGTGAAGGTTAGGGTTGGAGAAGTAGGTAAGAACCAGCTTTTAAAGAACTTGGTATTCTAGCCTAAGGAATTCAAGCTTGATTCTGTGAGCCACAATAGCTGTTGAAGGATCTTAAGCAAGGGGAATGCTTCTTCTAAAAGAGGAGTTTTATGCAAAGAGGAGTTTTAGGAAACACAATCTGGCAGCAATGTGTAGGGTAGATTGAAGAAGGAGACTAGAGGCAAAAAGAGCAGTTAGGGGAGTGAGCATTGTAGGGGTTCAGGCGTAGTAAGATCTGCAATAGTAGTGGCAGGGGAAATGGAAATAAAAAGAAGGCACAGATGCAAGAGATATTACAGTGTAAGAATGGTTAAGGTTTGTCGAATACCTGGATGTGATGAGGGAGAATAGTAGAGATTATTCCATTTCATATTCTGAAGCTGAATGAGTGAGACCCAATGATACACATACTGAAATCCAGTAGAGAAAATTAATTATCCTGGAGGGGAGAAACCTTGCGTTCACTTTTAGAAGGCTTGGTTTTATGAGATGATGATGGAAACTTGGGTGGAGGTAGCTAGTAGATAGTTGGGAATGAAATTGGTGCTCAGGTAAGTAAGAAATCATAATCAAAATGGTGAGGAAAGCCATGAGCCTCTACAGAGAGGACTGATAGAACTAAAGACTAAGCCATGGGTAGCCATCACTCAGCAGTGGCCATCCCTCAGCAGCGGCCATCATGATGATGTCTGTGGTGATTAGTGAGTGATTCCCAAGGAGGAGCAACTTATAGATATAATTCAGGATTTTAAGGTTCTGCTGTACCTTCCTGTATAGAAAGTTCTTCCTCCATTGCCGTCATGAAGGAGTTGGGTTTTATATTATGGAATATAGCAGTTTACCTTACAGAATCTTTAAAAAAAAAAGTTTCAAAGAAGAGCCAGTGTTTGAGCTCTGAGTTTGTAAAAGATGTGTAGAAATCAGAAGGAAGGGAAATCTATCCCATTACACCCAGGGGATACTATGGAGTTCCGGGAACTTTAAATGGTTTAGCTACTGTTATGGAAGGGTAAGTAAGGCTAGAGAGTCAGATCATTGTATGCCAGGCTAAACAGTTGGAGCCACCATTTGAAAGCAAGGAAGTAGCAGTGAAGGACGTGAAAATGAGGACTAACCATATCAGATTTACCTTTTAGGAAAACTGGCTATAGCTTGGAGTATAAATTGAAGTGGGGCCCATTTCAGTAGTACAGGGAGAAATAAACAAGGCCCAAACTAAGGGGATGGCAGTAACAGTGGGGGCAGGGGTGGGGGGGTTGATTTGAAAGAGACTTGGGCATTAGAATTGTTAGGACTTAGGGTTCAAATACATATTATCAAGTTTTATACACTTTTGTTAGAAGGTCACATAAGCTATTTGCTAGTTAAATTTGTGTAAATTTAATTAAAATTAAATTAAAGCCTAGGGAATCTTTAATAACACAGGGTTTTCCCCCTTCTCGTATTGTAGTGACCTGGTGCCCCTGCACAACGCCTGTTCCTATGGTCATTATGAAGTAACTGAACTTCTGGTCAAGGTTAGTTCTTGTATACTTTTCTTATAAAATATTACTTGAAATACATAGTATATATGTCTTCTTTGTGTTTTTAGTGCTTGGTAGATATAGAAAGAGTATTTATAATCATTACAAAAATGTGGATGATCGATAGATCAGCATCTGACTGCTTTGAGATTTTTGAGATACAGTAAGAGTTTTTATATAAAGTACCTGTCCCATTTTGTGAATATCAGAATAAAGTTTTGAAGTTTCAAAACTCTTGAAAATATCAGAAGTAATTTTTAGTGGCCCATATGTTATTAAAACCACCAGTTAGATTTTCAAGACCTGCCCAGTTGTACTTTGGGTTGGAACAGGCTTACTTGGTAAGCTTCACTTCTTCCGTTATGCTGGGCAGCTCTTGTTTAACAAGCAGGTTCCAGGGACTGGCAAGAAACTTCTTGTTTTGCTCCCTGTTGGATGAGAATAGAAGCTATATATTCTCCTTGAGAGTGGATTCAAGGATGTTACCCACACCCATTTCTTTTTGTCCCCCAGTCTCTACATATGTATTTGACATTCTTTACACTTCTCTCACTCCGCTTCCATTCTGCCCTTGAAACTCTTCCTCATTCTGTCAGCAGCTGTCATGAGAAGGGAAAGAGAGCATTTGTTTCCAATGCCTCTCTGCTTCCTTTTGGGCATGTGCTACCACCGAATATATTTTCCCACAGAAATAACTTTACTATAATGATTAGATACTCTGAGTAGCCCATAAGCCTTTTAAAATGTATAAGGTGACTATAATATTACACATTTAACAGTAATGCTTTTGCTTATCGTAAAACTGAATCTTGAATTTAACAGAATATTTGGAATGTTAATTGTGGATGAGAGTGAAATATGAGATAGATTGCATTGGGACTTACAGGCAACTGAATGGTGTTTTCCTAAGACCTAGTGTTCACTAAATAAGAGTGGGAGGAGGTCATATATAGAGAGGACGCTAAGTGAGATGAGGGTGCAGTTGCCAGAGCAGTCAAGCTCAGGAGAGTCAGGAGTTATCTAATAGTTATAAAACACTGTGTTCGTTGAGAATTAGTTTCCCATCATTGAAAGTATTAAAAGAGTAAGTAGCTGGTTTGCCTTCTGCAGAAATGCTATGGAAGGGATTTTGTGTTTGATGAGAGGTTGAGCTAGAATGACCTCTGTGGTTTATCCATATCCAATACTTGGAAACGTCTAAAATTAAAAAGACTAACAATACCAAATATTAGCAAGGATGTGGAGCCCTAGAACTCAAAACGTTGCTGATGGCAATACAAAAATAATACAACCACTTTAGAAAACTGTTCGGCAGTTCTACTAAAAGTAAACATACATCTTCCACAGGACCCAACAATTCCACCCCTAGGCATTTATCCAAGAGAAATCACAGCATGTATCCAACATTCATAGTTGTTGTGAATGTTCATAACAACTTATTCATAATAGTCAAAAACTAGAAACAGTCCAAATGCCCATCAACAGGATGATGGATAAGTGAATTGTGGTATATCTATACAGTGGAATGCTACTCAGCAATAAAAACAAACTTTTTTTTTTTTTTTTACTTTTTATTTATTTTTGGCTGTGTTGGGTCTTCGTTACTGCGCGGGGCTTTCTCCAGTTGTGGCCAGCGGGGGCTACTCTTCATCGTGGTGTGCGGGCTGCTCATTGCGGAGGCTTGTCTTGTTACGGAGCACAGGCTCTAGGTGCGCGGGCTTCAGTAGTTGTGGCACATGGGCTCAGTAGTTGTGGCTCATGGGCTCTAGAGCACAGGCTCAGTAGTTGTGGCACAGAGGCTCAGTTGCTCCGCAGCATGTGGGATCTTCCCGGACCAGGGCTCGAACCCGTGTCCCCTGCATTGGCAGGCGGATTCTTAACCACTGCACCACCAGGGAAGCCCCAGCAGGCGGATTCTTAACTGCTGCACCACCAGGGAAGTCCCCAATAAAAACAAACTTGATACAACAAAATGAATGAATCTCAGAAACATTGTGTGAAAGAAGCTAGACACAGAAGTACATGCTGTGCTATTCTACTTTTATGAAATTCAGGAACAGGTAATTCTAATATATAGTGCTAACAGTCAGAATGGGGGCAGGAATTGTCTATAAAAGGAGCATGAGGGAACATTCTGGGGTGATGAAAGCATCCTCTATCTTGAATTGGGTGATGGTCTCACAGGTATATACATTTGTCAAAACTCATCAAACTGTATACTTAAGAACTGTGCATTTTACCATATGTACATTGTATCTCAGGAAAGGAAAAAATAGTTCTTGGAAAAGATGCAGGTTAAATGTAAAGCTTCATTTTTAACTATTTTTAACAATAAAATTCAATAGGCACTTGTGGGTAGGCCTGGCAACCACTGACTATTTTTCTGCGGGGAAAAAAATTACTCTTTCTGAAGTAATTGGTTTGAAAAGTGACCTTTGGGAACATAACCTTTTTAAGCTTGCATGCTGTTAAATTACACACCACTGATAATTCTAAATTCTCTTAAAAACTGAGCGCTAAGTATATGCTTTACCCACCCTGCCCCACCCCCAGCATGGTGCCTGCGTAAATGCAATGGACTTGTGGCAGTTCACTCCTCTTCATGAGGCAGCTTCCAAGAACAGAGTTGAAGTGTGTTCTCTTCTCCTAAGTTACGGCGCAGATCCAACACTGCTGAATTGTCACAATAAAAGTGCTATAGACTTGGCTCCAACGCCACAGTTAAAAGAAAGATTAGCATGTAAGTATAAAATGATGAATGTTCATTCAGCTAAGCTGTTATATCAGTAAACTAACAGTTTTTCTTTCTTGTTTGTTTTTTGGATATTTTTGAATAATAAGGTATTTTCCTTAGCCATGGGTATCTATTATTGTCCACACTAACATATTTAATCATTTGAATGTTTTCTACTCATTTTGCTCTTAAGATGCTATGAAAAGAAAGTATATTTGTATTTGCTTTTTTCAAGTCAAGTTAAATGCTTTTTGTGTGTGTTACTCTTATGGATGGTATGCTTTTGGAAAGAAAGAATTTGAGTTTTATTCCTATCTTTGATGTGACTTTCTTATTAGCTGCTGTGAAGTGTTATTTGTAGGATTGCTGTCTTGTAAACATAGTCCCCAGATCTTACCATCTAATATTCTTTGGTATCTGGGCAATTCTGTGCTTTTCTGTCTATAACTGAAATAGATGTAGTGGTGAGAAATAGCCACGTATTTCAGATATAGTATTACTATACATAAATAGGAAACTTGTGTTAAGCTTGTATTATTCTGGAATAGTAAAATATAATGGGTGGTTTCACAAGTCTGATGAATAATAGCGAGGAATCTTGAGAAAATGCCCTCTTTCATTTGTTGATCAGTAGGTGGCTCTTAGAAATATCCCACTAGTCTAGTCCCCAATTCTCTGATGTGTGAGCAGAACCATCTGCTGCTGCTGTAATGTTAATATGGGGACTATGATCACCTTTTCTTTTATTTCTTCACTGAGAAAAGTTCTGTGCTTTGGAAAATTCTCAGAACTCTCTGGTCTGGGAATATATAGCAATAATCCTTATATCAGACCAAAATAGACCTTGAATAGGCCATGTTGTATACACATGGGAATGAATTGGGTCATAACTGAGGGGAGCTGGCATACCACTGTCTCCCTTTCCAAGGGTTATATTTGGAGACTATCTTTAGAGCTTCATTCTGGCTACTTGGTAGATAATTTTGAAAATAAGTTCAAGAAAAATACCACGTCTGGCAAGCCCCATAAATTTGATAATTCTCATGGAGATTTAAATGCTTTTTCTTATCTAGATGAATTTAAAGGTCACTCGTTGCTTCAAGCTGCACGGGAAGCTGATGTTACACGAATCAAAAAACATCTCTCTCTGGAAATGGTGAATTTTAAGCATCCTCAAACACATGAAACAGCATTGGTAATGTTTCAGATTTAAGTTTTTAAAATGAAATAACCAAAAACATGCTAAGTTAATCATAATGTCTTCTTTTGGTGATGGCGGATGACTAACATAATGTCCTACTTTTAATAATAGTATTGTTTTAAAAATATGTGCTTTTTAAGAATTAGTGCCTGTAGGTATATAAAGAAAAAATTTCAAACAATACAGAGAAATAGACAACCACATCTGCTCAGAATGCAGTACTGTTGTTCATTTGCACATCCTTCCAGACAAAAATTTTATTCACATACTGGCATGTATTATATGTGACTTTTCTATTATCATAAATCGTATATATCATTTGCTTTTTTTAATTATAAAGAGCATAAATGTTTATGATTGAAAATTTGGAACCCACTGAAAAAGAAAATAATCTTGCCATCAAGATAAAAGCCACTTGATTTTCCTTTTGGTATTGTTATTTTTTCAGAATTAGATCTAAAGTCTGTATATATCCCCTTTATACTGTGTGAGTAAAGTATCTGTGTGAGTAGAGGCAGCTTCCCTGATGGAGGTAATGTCAGCTCTGTGGTACTGTAACAGAGTAGATGAGAATTGGGCAGTCTATGGAAAAGCAGTAAGAAAAGAATGGAAGCTAATAGAGGTAAGTGGTGGAAGATAGGAAAGGGAATGTTGTGATCAAAGGCTACCTTAGAAGTAGAAATTTAAAGGAACAAAGTTGTATGAGTTGCAGAATGTGCTTTCAGTGAGGGAAGATGACACTAAGTAAATTAATGTCTTTAGGGGAAGATTTAACTTGTAATAGCCTTACTTACCTAATATCTTTTATGGTTAATTTTCTTCCTTATGCCATGATATAAACTCTGAAGTTTTATGTAGAAACCTATCTATAAAACATTGTAGAACTTTTTGCTACTTTAAAAAAAAAATCCGTGTTAAAAAAAAATAGCAAAGTTGCAGACTAATAAGAAATACCACTGCAAAATTTAAATCATAACAGTATCAAGATGGTACAGGGACACTTGGAAAAACTGACTTGGAAAATCTTCCAGTCTGAAAAGTTAATTCTACATGTTATTTTCCTCTGAGTATTCTACCATTAAACGACTCATTTTTTTTATTAACCTTAAAATACAGGGAATTAACTGTTGGTAGATAGTTGTGTTGCAGAGGCATTGTCTTCCAGGTTTCCAGAGATTACAGGCCCTGTCTGTAACAGGATGGGGCAGAAGAGTAAGGGTGCAGTTTGAAATGGATGAACTCAAGAATTCTTGGTTATAAACTATTTTCCATTCTTCGTGCCATCCTGATAGATGTCCTGGGATGATTATTCAAAACATACCAAAAGAGCTGTGTTCACCAATTAGAAATGATTTTATTGAGGGCAAAGGAATGATTTTGGTGACAGCAACAACATCAAAGAATGAATCTGAAGCAAAGTCATGAAGATCAGATAAGCTTTATAATTAGCAATAGGTTAAAATCAGACACATTTCATATGTACTATGTTTAGATGTGTGCGCAAGTTAGCTTGACAGTTATCCAGAACTTTTATTCCATGAAATCTCAGGTTTCAGTTTTAACTTAACTTTCATGCATTGATTTAGTCGTTCACTCATTCTGACATTTATTGAACACCTGTTGTGTATGGGTATAATCCTGGATGGTGGAGAGATGAAGATCTGGGACATGACCATGAGATACTTACTGGGTTTATAACTGGCAAATCCCTATCTCCTATCTCCTTTTCTCCTTGATACATCATAGACATAGATCCTGCAGCCTCCAACTCAGAGTATATAATTTTCTACCACTGATTTTACCAAACAAGTAATTCAAAGTCCTTATCCTGCTGGAGCAACTCATTGAGGAAGATATAAATACCACCCAGTTTGTTGGCTATTCAATCAATGTTTTTCTAAGCAGAATCCAGAGCTGACAAGTGCTGTGTTATTTCTTCATGTAAAGAAATCCCAACCTTTGGGGTGTTTTATTAACCTTTAAAAAATAACATAAACACCATGCTCTTTGGGAACAGTTTTGAAAGGACTGTTGGTCACAATTTAAGTTTTTCATTACAGCAGTAGTAGCTTTTTCAGAGATATAGGACAACTGTGAAGCTTAATCAAAATATTTAATAACGTATCACTTGCTAAATAGGGGTTTCAGGCCCTGTCAGAATTTGGTAATCATTGCACATTCTATCCAAAGGAAAGTCTTTGAAGAGCAAAGTTAAGTCAAAAATGAAAGACATGAAATAACTTCTTAATTGTTCTTGACTGGAAACACGAAAGTTCTTAAAAATCAGTTATGTATAGTCCTTGATTAATGCTGCAATTTAAATTATCTAGCATTGTGCTGCCGCATCTCCATATCCCAAAAGAAAGCAAATATGTGAACTGTTGCTAAGAAAAGGAGCAAACATCAATGAAAAGACTAAAGAGTAAGTTTGCTTTTAATAATTAAAAATTATTGACACTTTTATTTTTGGAAAATACATTCATTGTCCGGCTGACTTTTTCTCTTTAAGATTCTTGACTCCTCTACACGTTGCATCTGAGAAAGCTCATAACGATGTTGTCGAAGTAGTGGTGAAACATGAAGCAAAGGTATACTTCATTTTTGGTAATCTTTGGTAATCCAGTGAGTTGTTTTCTATTTAGCAGGTGAAATGCCTGACTTCCCAAGCTATTTACTCTTTCATAGGTATTTTTCCCTCAGATTAGTTCTACAGATACTTTTTCTATATCTTTCTGCTAGAAAGTCTGTGGATTTACTCAAGAAACATTATTCCTATATATCCTTCCTTCTCCCTTCCTTTTAACCACACCCCACTGGTCAAGTTATCCTTCTTTTTCTAACAATACACTCTTAAGAATATCCCCAGCCAGGCATATTTATTATGACCTATCATCTTTTCTGGGATTCTCTTCTGTTATCTTCTGTTGCTTGGTTACCATGATAACTCCTGTTATTTACCCCAACCACAGTCTCTCTTACCCTCTGTTATTTCATAACTAAGCCAGAGATCATGGAACAGAAGGAAATAAATTAAGTAACTTGAATAAAAACATAGCTCCTCATATTGCGAAGTTCTGTAGTTGGCATTTGTACACAAAGCATTTTTTTAAAATCAATCACAAAAGTCCTTCATTCCAGAGCATTCAGTAGAGAAATGTATTCTAAAATGTGGCATGTAAGATGGTTTTAGGGAATATCCCAAATGAACATTTTTATAAGAGTTATAATTTTTATTAGGAGAATATTGGTTTCCTATTTGTAGAAACAGTATACTTAAGTTTAAAAGTAAAAAGTGATTTAAAAGGTGATTTCACTATGTTGGACACCTGAAGCTTATATAATATATGTCAACTATACCTCAAAAAAAAGTCAAGTGGATTTAAAGAAAACAAAGCATTTTATTCATGGAATAATCAGGTTTTCATCAAGGCTAAAAGTCATTATTTCTTACCCAGGAACTTAAAAAAAATTACTCAGTAAGCAATACACATAGCATCTCAGATTGGAAGAGATAACAGTCGCCTAATTCAACAGTTTTCAGTTTATAGCCATCGATTGTTGCTTTCTTCAAACAAAATCTGTGGTAGAAATTCATTATATAATAGAATTGAGCTGCTGTGATGAAGGGAGAAGAAAGAAATAGAGATCCCTTTACCCCTTGGGGACCCCTGAGGCTCTTCTCTAAATGAACTTTGCAGAATGATTTTCTAATCTGTCCTTCCTTGGGTTTCCACTCAAGGAACCACTTAGAATTCTACAGTTTCTTTTTATGTTGACTCTCAGTGTCCTAATTTCTCTTTTATTTGGGGGAATTCTTGATAATGTATAATCTCAATCTTTCCTATTGTAAAGTATTGAAAAAATAAAGTTTATTTCTGCTTGACTGCTTGGCATATCTCATTTGTCTGTCTGTCCTATAACTTTTCGTTGATTGCACTTTTTTTTACATGTGGTGCGTTACTTGAGGAATATCTGGTTGCATATTAAATTTGAGTTGTGAAGCTCAGTGAAACAATCTTGTCTAGGGTGACCAACCATCCAGGTTTGTCCCAAGACTAAGGGATTTAACACAGGACTTTTAGTGCTAAAACTGGAAAAGTCCCAGGCAAACCAGGACGAGTTCGTCACCCAAACCCTAACACAGAGTGGCACCCAAATAAAGTTTTCAAGTGGATATATAGTTCACATTGCAGTGAGTTTTGGTACATGAATAAACAGATTAATTGCTCTGGGCATTTTAAGTTGATTTTTCTGATTCTGTAAGCATGGAGACTAGCTCTTTATAGGATACTTTTAGATTCATTGCGGAAGTCTTACTATGTAATCCTGTTGCAGGTCTTCTCCGATTCCATGAATATGAATTGGACAGTGTCTCAAAACACTAGTGGTCACATGATTGATTACTGAGGAATTTGATTTCTCAGGTTTCGAAGAATTATTTTCCTGGGCGGGGGGGTGGGGATGAGATAGGAGCGGTCTTACAGGTGATTTTTTTTTTTAATTATGAAAAATTTCAAAAATACAACCAAGCTGAAAGAATTTTAGAGTATAACTATATACTTACCACCTAAATTCTACCGCTAGCATTTCACCGTATTATTTTCTTACATATCCATCAATTTCTCTCTCTATCCATCAATGTCTTATTTTTTGACACACTTCAGAGTAATTCACAAGTTACTACACACTTCTCCCTAAATTCTTTTAATAGGCATCAGCTAGAGGTCAATATTTGTTTATAGTCTCTGTTTGGATGTGAAATTTACATGCAATGAAATGTACAAATCTTAAATGTACATTTACTGAATTTTGCCTAATGCATACACCTGTGTAACCAAAAGTCTTGAAGATAGAGAACATTATCTCATGGCAGAGGCAGTGTCCCATCCAAGGCAGTCTCCATGCCTAGAGGCAACAATCATTTTGATTTTTTCTAACATAGATTAGATTTGCCTGTTCTGGGCCTTCATGGGATCGTACAATATATACTCTTTTATGTAAGACTTTTTCCACTTAGGATAATGTTTTGGAGATTGAACCATGTATCAATAGCTTGTTCTTTTTATTGCTGAGAAGTATTCCATTGTGTGAATATACCATAGTGTCCTTATCCATACAGATTATATTTTACACGATAAATAAGATAGAAGATTAAGACAATAGAAATAAGTATTTTAATGCTAATTTAGTCTCTGGCTTTGTTACCGACTGTTATCTTGGGGTTAGTCTCTCGACGTTTCTGCACCTCAGAGATCCATAAAAGTACATGCATTAGACTTTCTTAGGCAGTGTCTCACTCTAAATGTGGTGAATCTATTGAGTACTTCAATGCTAAACAAATGTTATTCAATATTTTTAGTCAAAAATTGGACCTTCATGAATTGGTGAATTTATACTCTAGATTTGAGCAAAAATACTTTCTTTGGCACTGGATAATGGGCTTCATAAGAGATTAATTGAGATTTTTTAATTAGTAACAAGTGCTGGATACATGAGTAGATCATTTTAAATTTTGTACTGCAGGCTAATTTCACCTTTTTCTGATTGTTAAGGTTAATGCTCTGGATAATCTCGGTCAGACTTCTCTGCACAGAGCTGCGCATTGTGGTCATCTACAAACCTGTCGCCTGCTCCTCAGCTATGGGTGTGATCCTAACATTATATCCCTTCAGGGCTTTACTGCCTTACAGATGGGAAATGAAAACGTGCAGCAACTTCTTCAAGGTATTGAATACTTCCATGAAATTATTATTGTTTAAATTAACCTTGAAGTTTTTTTCACATATCATGTAGGAGTTGGTAGTGAAAAGAAAAATTTTCAGAATTGTTGGCTGTTATTTCTTCTTAATCAACTCATTGTACTCAATGCCCAAATGTTGCAATTCTTTTATGAGTTTGTTCCAGTAGCATTTGCTGCCCAGCTTCTGTGAGTATATAGCTGTCTCTTAAGTTTTTATCTAGAAAGTTTTTAAAATTGAGACACGACAGTTGCTATTTCTTTTTAAAGAAAGGAAAACTGAAAAGGGTAGATGAAGTCTCTTAGAAGAGCAACCATAGTGATAAATAGTATTCTAAAGACTGGCCCTGCCTCTTCACTCTTTTTTAGATCCTTCATATAAAGCATATAGAATTTGTACAAGGTAACCAACTATTTGACTTACATGTAACTGTTGAATGGACTGATACTTATTACATTTTAAAATCAAATCAATTTAGATCAGATATCTACACATTTGGCATAGGTTAAACATTTCAGCCTAGAAATCTGGTCCCATAAATTTTAGTGTCTTTGCGTATATCTCTGTATTTTACTAGAATTTAATGGAGTGTCTTTGACATCTCAAAGCTCAAATGAGAAGAAATGTAACAGATCAAGCCTTTTGTACCTTTTGTAGTCACCTTTGATGATCCTTGCTGGAAACTACATTTTGAGAAAAACACTGCTTGAATAGATGAAGGCAGATCAATAAGATCTCCTGTGAACTTCTAAAATTGTGAACTAACTACAAGACTGCTCTCAAAATTACCTTTACTTCCCCGTATACCATGCATTTGTTTCAGTGTCAGTTTTGGGGGTAATAACATTAGTCCTATTTAGTTACCTAGTGATGGACATTTACAGTCTTCCTAGTTTTATACTAAGTGCTATTACTTACCTTTCCAACCAGTTTCTTAGAGTCAATTATCAAAGTGGAATTTCCAAGTCAAGGTTAACATAATTGTTAAATCATTTCTAGAAAAACTGTTATGTACCATTTTACATTCCTACCAGTAGTATGTGACAGGACCCGTTTTCCTTGTCAGCCCCAGGTATTATGATTCTTAATCATTTCCTTGGGTGAATGTGTGTCTATGTGCGTGTATGTAAATTACAGAAGTAATAGACTCTTTTTAAAATGCAAATTATAGAAATATTGACAGTGTAACTCCCCATTTGCTCTTTGCCCACTAATGGATGAAAAAAAAAAGCCCAGTATTTCATTATTTTAATTTGCATTTCTTGGATTTATGTTGCAGTACTTTTTCCATTTTGTCCTTTGCCTATGATTTTGTTTAATGCTGTGTTACTGCCTGACAGATATTTTTCCAAATTAGTTTTGTTTCTGCCTTTGATATACTGCTTTAAGATGCTTTTCTGCTCCAAGACAAAAAATATTCACCTATATTTTCTTTTAGTATTTTTAAGGTTTAATTTTTTTATACTTAGCATCTTTAATCCATCTGAAGTTTATTTGCTCTGAGAACAAGGTACATGTTTTCTTCCTTTCCTATGAGATTTTAAATGAGCTATAAATCATAGAGTTTCAGACCTGAACATAACTTCAGATGTTTCTAGTCCAACTTCTCTCTTTTTAGAACTGGAAAAATCAGAGGCCCAGAAAGTTCAAGTGACTTGCTCCAATTCAGGTAGCTAGTCGATGGCAGAACCATGGTTAGATATCTAGCTGTTGCTCTCCTCTAATTTTTTTTTTTTTTTTTTTTTTTTTTTTGCGGTACGCGGGCCTCTCACTGTTGTGGCCTCTCCTGTTGTGGAGCACAGGCTCCGGACGCGCAGGCTCAGCGGCCATGGCTCACAGGCCCAGCCACTCTGTGGCATGTGAGATCTTCCCGGACCGGGGCACGAACCCGCGTCCCCTGCATCGACAGGCGGACTCTCGACCACTGCACCACCAGGGAAGCCCTGCTCTCCTAATTTAATACTTTACCCCCAGTCAACTGACTTGGTTATAGAGCAAGCCATCTTTCATTACATTATGTTCCTTTATATTGCTTAAATCTCATTTTATAATTATTATTCACATCTACATACATTTGACATATGTAATGTTTCAAAAGTTTTTACTGCTTTTCACCTACTACCATGGAGATTCCCTACATAATTATCACCAAACTATAAAAAGAACTTTACTCTCAGATAAGATGCCTTCCTTAAAACTTGGTCCCACCTTCCAAATGGGAGTTAATCACTCTTTACTTCTCTTTCTTTTTAGAGGGTATCCCATTAGGTAATTCAGAGGCAGACAGACAATTGCTGGAGGCTGCAAAGGCTGGAGATGTAGAAACTGTAAAAGTAAGACATAATCTTATAGTTTTGTTAACTTTGTGTTTTTATTTTGACAGTGTTTAATGAATATACTGTAAGAATGAAAAATCTAGTTATTTATATGTGCATTGTTTTAAAAGGTAAATAATGCTAATCTAGTTCTGCTCTGCAAATGAGGATCATTGGGTAATGAAAGAAACTTTTTAGTTTCACATGCATCTCAATAAATACATCATAGTCACAAATTTAAATTTGACTATTTTAAATTAAATAGTCACAGATTTAAATTTGTGACTGTGTTTATGGGAATGCATTTTGTTTAAAGAACCTATTCATTTGTCCCTTTCAAAGAATAAGCTATATGAAATTATTGTCCATTATTATTTACATATGACACATAAAACAGGAAAGGAAGAAAACTAAATGTATCCCTCTGTCTATATGTTTTTTCTGGTTTCTTCATTTCTTTGCCCTCTCTACCTCTGTGAGGACCCAGTGTTTAAATATAGTAATAATATAGTGTCACCACCTTTCAGAGACACTGTCTCCTAATAATCTTCAATTTATCTGGACTGAAATATTTTTTTTCTTTCTCAGAAGAGCCAACTTGAGCCCATCTATGGCCCCCATCTCCTATAACAGTCTTCCCTAGAATAACCTTTTCTCAAATTTTGCTTTTACTGTAGAATCACATGTAACGTCTCAATGCCTATACCAGATATTTCTGTTACCTACAGAAACTGTATATCCAGCTAACTAACTCAGAACATTAAAATTTTGAAAGAGCAAGACTGCTTTTCAGGTCAACTAATATAAATTAAAATTAACTCGGCATGTTTCATGATTAAATAATTCCTTTTTCTTTTTTTTAACAATCTTTTATTTTATTTTTGGCTGCATTGGGTCTTCATTGCTGTGCGCAGACTTTCTCTAGTTGCAGCGAGCGGGGGCTACTCTTTGTTGCGGTGCGCGGGCTTCTCATTGCGTGTTGGCTTCTCTTGTTGCAGAGCACGGGCTCTAGGCGCTCGGGCTTCAGTAGTTGTGGCACGCAGGCTCAGTAGTTGTGGCTCGCGGGCTCTAGAGCGCAGGCTCGGTAGTTGTGGCACACGGGCTTAGTTGCTCCGCGGCATGTGGGATCTTCCCAGACCAGGGATCGAACCCGTGTCCCCTGCATTGGCAGGCAAATTCTTAATCACTGCACCACCAGGGAAGCCCAGATAATTCTTTAGTAATGCAATAATGTTAATTTTAATTTCCAAAGCTGGGCGGGGGGAGAAGCCCGGTTGTGCCCTCCCTCCCCACCAACACCTCCCCCACAGACTTTCAAAACAGTGCTAGGTCCTATTTGAGGGGGCATTGATAGGTAATAAGAAATTTTATAAAACTAAAATTATTGATTTGATTCATGGCAGAAGTCTCTATTTCAACCAATTTCACTATATTTCTATATGGTGTTGCTAATCCTGAACAGACCCACCCCACAAAGTCAGTTTTACATTTCCTGAGAACAAAATGTGAACGTTGGCCTCATCAGAACTTGAGCTCTGAGGACATTTATTCACTGTCCTTTTAAATAAAGAGATTTCTGGAAGTTGATTTAAAAGTCCATGTGATCTTTTCCTATTGCTTTATGTGTGTAGGTAGTACAGTCATCTCCAAATAATTTAAGGTTTTTTTTTTAATAATTTCATTTTTTGAAAGAAAAATGCTATTATGCAATTTTATTGTTTGACTTGTTTCATAGTTACGTTCTCATGCCCTTAATTAGAAGGTTAACATGATATTGAATGGGGGATTTTGTTTCTCTTACTGACTAATGACTTGTGGAAAAACAAATCACTTGAGTTAAGGGTAGTGAGCTGAGTTTTTTCCTGGAGGAGTGATAAGTTGGGCAGGTGGAGTTAGAGTCAACTAGCTGATTTTTTTGTGTGTGGGGTGGAGGTGGTGATAAAAAATTGTAATGCTCATCTACTTACATATGTTAAAGAGCATAAAACTACATTCAGTCCATCTAATATTAAAGACCAGGCTTTGTTCTCATAGAGATAGAAGAAGCCTAGAGGAAGAAATAGATGAAGAGAGGATGAGATTGGGGGCAGGAATTGGACTTAGAGAATAACAGAATGCCATTGAATTGAGGAAGACCTTTCTCTATCCCTGTGATAGTCATTAGGCTGTCTTCCCTTATCTCTGCTTTTAAAGTCACTTAGAGGAGGGACTTCCCTGCTGGCGCAGTGGTTAAGAATCCACCTGCCAATGCAGGGGACACAAGTTCGAGCCCTGGTCCAGGAAGATCCCACATGCCACGGAGCAGTGAAGCCTGCATACCACAACTACTGAAGCCCACGTGCCGAGACCCCATGCTCTGCAGCAAGAGAATCCACCGCAATAAGAAGTCCGTGCACCGCAATGAAGAGTAGCCCCTGCTCACCACAACTAGAGAAGGCCCATGTGCAGCAATGAAAACCCAACACAGCCAAATAAATAAATTTAATTAATTAATTAATTAAAAAAATAATAAAGTCACTTAGAGGAAATTTATCTCCAACAACCTTTCTGTTCCTTGTATATCTCTAGACAGGTGGCTTGGTATGAATCACTGGGACATTTACCCAATGAGCACTTAATTATGTGCTTGGTTGTGTTTACTGGTGAGCTATCAGGCTACATACTTTTTGGACAGCTTACTATTAGAAAACTTGTCTGAGTGGACAAAATTAAACTTGGAGAGCTAGGAAGTTAGAGTGGCCAGTGGTAACTACCAAACCTAGCAGCACTTGACACGTGTTAAAAATACTCATTCCTAGAGCCTGGCTTCAGACCCATGAAACACTGTTTCTCAGTGTTTCTTGGGACATCCTGTTTGGGAAGCACTGAAGAGCTTTATCAGACCTGTTACTAAACCTGTTGAGATAAATCCACTGATAGCTGGCTCCTTTGGTTTATTAGGCTTAAAGTTATCCCTGCTTTTAGGGTAGGGTAGTTTTAAAAAGGGGGGGAGGGAAGGGTTTTTACTAATATTCTTTACTAAAATACTCTTGACTTTTTTTGAACACCATGATTTATTATCTATGTTGCTTTCCTTCCCCAAATGTTCATACTTTTCATGCAAAATACTGTTGAGTATTTTAAGTGTTACTCTGACAGCCTTTCTCAGCTAGACGTCCTCATCTGAACCAACAAAACACAAAAAAATTCTTTGAGTGACTTTTTTTTAATTCTCCCAAGGATGGTACCTAACCAATATCATTCTATTAGTTAATTCATTCCATATAGTACAGTATAATTCTCTAAGTGTAATTCCTCAACTGCCAGCATCAGCATCACCTGCGAGTTTGTTAGAAATGCAACTTCTCAGGCCCCATCTCAGACATACTGGATTAGGAAATCTGGAGGTTGCACCCACTGCACATGAAAATTTAAGAACTACTGTTCTAGAACAGTACTTCTCAAACGTTAATGTGCTTACAGATCACCTAGAGATCGTGTCAGAGTGCAGATTCTGATTCAGTAGGTGGGAGTCTGAGAATCTGAGTTTTTAACAAGTTCCCAGGTGATGCCATCATGCTTCTATGATCCAGTGTATCTCTACATACATTTTTCACAAAATGAAAGCTATGATTGCTTTCAGGTACTTGCATTACCTTTATGTATATAGCAGTAATGGTAATAATAAAATTTACCTACTAGCTTTAGCAAAGGTAGATGATTTTAGATAAGAGGACCAGAGGGATTCTCAATAAATGACAAGATGAAATAAGAATAAATAGCAAAGAGTTTCTGAAAATACTGATATGGTGAAACAAGAAAATAAATCAGACATTTGAAATTTCTACTAAATGAATGAAAACAAGTCAGAATATGTAGCATCATGTGTATGAGAATACTGATAAGATGAGACAAGAAAATAAATCAGACATTTGAAATTTCTACTAAATGAATGAAAAGAAGTCGGAATATGTAACATTATGTGTATACTGTGTTGTGTCCTATAGAAATTGTGTACTGTTCAGAGTGTCAACTGCAGAGACATTGAAGGGCGTCAGTCTACGCCACTCCATTTTGCAGCTGGCTATAATCGGGTGTCTGTGGTGGAATATCTGCTGCAACACGGAGCTGATGTGCACGCTAAAGATAAAGGGCAAGTACCAACAATTGCCATGGCCTCTCTGTTCCTTTATCTGACCTTTTTAGGAAAATCTGAAAACATTTTTATGATAGATGGTAGTTCTTTTATTTTCAGAGAAGTCTGCTTCCTAACTGGCTTAAATAAAGCTTAATTTCAGTTGAGATTTTATGATGAGTAGCATTTATATAAAGACTTAGTTGCATAATGCCTTTTATAATGGCCAAGGAGACTACAAAAATAGTGTGATGCTGATTTTCAATGTGGTAAATTTTTCAGTTTGCATTGAGGATACTTGAATTCTTCCAGTTTATCTTAAAATTATTTTTCTTTAAAAATATGTAATTCTTGGGACAAAGTGAGAGAGTGGCATGGACATATATACACTACCAAATGTAAAACTGATAGCTAGTGGGAAGCAGCCGCATAGCACAGGGAGATCAGCTCCGTGCTTTGTGACCACCTAGAAGGGTGGGATAGGGAGGGTGGGAGGGAAGGAGATGCAAGAGGGAAGAGATATGGGGATATATATATATGTATAACTGATTCACTTCGTTATAAAGCAGAAACTAACACACCATTGTAAAGCAATTATACTCCAATAAAGATGTAAAATAAAAAAGACAAGGAAAAAAAAGTATATATATATAATTCTTGGGAATTCCCTGGCAGTTGAGTGGTTAGGACTCAGTGCTCTCACTGCCGTGGCCCCAGGTTTGACCCCTGGTCAGGGAACTAAAATCCCATAAGCTGCGCTGCATGGCTATAGAATAGAATAGAATATTCTTAATTCTAGATGTTGCAAAATAGATGTTTGTTGTGTTCTCTGCAATTTTAAATATTTTTAAAATGTCCTCTCTGCCCACCCCCCCGCCCCAAAGTAATTCCATTTCTGCTTTCAATAAATTTAGGTTCTATAAATTTAAATCAGTAAAATTTCTTATGCAGGTCAAGAAATTTATCAGCTGTATGTAATTATTTAAATTAAATATATCTTTGTGTTGTGTTGCTTATTTAACTTTTCAGAGGCCTTGTACCTTTGCACAATGCATGTTCTTATGGACATTATGAAGTTGCAGAACTTCTTGTTAAGCATGGAGCAGTAGTTAATGTAGCAGACTTATGGAAATTTACACCTTTACATGAAGCTGCAGCAAAAGGAAAATATGAAATTTGCAAACTTCTGCTCCAGGTATATTTAAGTACTTATGGACAGGGTATATTATGTAGAATATGTTTATGATATTTCTAATAATTCTAATATAAACTTAAACTAGTTAGGGGGTATGAAGCAAAAATCTAATTCTGTGCCTAGATTTCAGAATAAATGTCATGAACAGTATAAGCCAGGTTTATCTAGTACTAATGAAATTGATAGTACTTGTTTATCTATACTGGTACCAGTGTAGATATTTTACAGTAAAAACAAGAGTATAGTTAAATTTATACAAACATTGAAATATGTTTGTGAAAACTAAAAATAGCATATGTGAAAGGTAATTTTTAGTGAAATACTACCTTGTTTTGAATGTAGTTTAAAATTTTGACTATATTATTGCATTGTTAAAGTCCAGTAATATTTAAGTGCCTCTGTATTTTTTATTGTAATTTTTTATTTATTAAATTAAGCATTATTAACAGTCATGTTAGCCTTTAAGGTATAGTCTCTGCATAAAATAGTTTTCTTTAGCTCAGTGCTTTGTGACCACCTAGAGGGGTGGGATAGGGAGGGTGGGAGGGAGATGCAAGAGGGAGGAGATATGGGGATATATGTACAGCTGATTTACTTTGTTATAAAGCAGAAACTAACACACCATTGTAAAGCAATTATACTCCAATAAAGATGTTTAAAAAAAAAAGTTTTCTTTGGTATCGTTACATTGAATATTTTCTCATTGACCAAGGGCAAACTTAAGGTAATTCCTCCTTTTCTGTTTTTCACATGCCCAGCATGGTGCAGACCCTACAAAGAAAAATAGAGATGGAAATACTCCCTTGGATCTTGTTAAAGATGGAGATACAGATATTCAAGATCTACTTAGGGGAGATGCAGCTTTGTTGGATGCTGCCAAGAAGGGTTGTTTAGCCAGAGTAAAGAAGTTGTCTTCACCAGATAATGTGAATTGCCGTGATACCCAAGGCCGACATTCGACCCCTTTACATTTAGCAGGTAAGTGAATGAAGTGTCACAGATTGAGGCTGGTGACATCTAAGATTGGTTTTACCTGAGTAAAATATTTCCTGTAAGTAAATTTGAAAGATTCAAATCAAGTATCTTCTAATACAGCAATTATACTCTAGTGTATTTGTACAGGGCCATGTTCACTTTAGCGCTAGCATGTTACATTCATTAAGAACAATCGAAAGAGGCTCTGCCAGTCACCATGTGCTTTGGAACCTTTATTCCAGGTCATCATATTGTTTGAATCATCTTTGGTGAGTGTGTTTTGGCTACAGAAACTTTAAAAGTAGGCCTGCTGAGCTGGCCGTCCTCATGGAACGCTAAATCTTTCCATTCTTCTGATGATAGCTGTTAAGCATAAGCAGGAAAAAATCTTTAAAGACTTCCAGAAGTTACATAAACTTCTTGTTACTTGTCATATTAGTTTGTAAGGCCTGCCTTAACAAATTACCACAGACTAGGTGGCTTAAACAACAGAAATGTTTTTTCTCAGTTCTGGAAATGTTGGCAGGATTGGTTTCTTCTGAGGCCTCACTCCTTGGCTTGCAGATGGCCACCTTCTCTCTGGGGCTTCACATGGCCTTTTCTCTGTGTATGTGCATCACTGGTGTCTCTATGTCCTAATCTCCTCCTCTTAAAAGGACAACAGTCGCATTAAATTAGGGTTGACCCTAACGGCCTTGTTTTAACTTAATTATCTCTTAAAAGGCCTTATCTCCAAATACAGTCACATTCTACAGTACTAGTGGTTAGGGCTTCAACACAGGATATTTGGGGAATACAGTTGAGTACAAAACATTTGTTTGAAGTTTTCACTCATAAAATTGGCGCTGTGTATCTTTGTCTTCACTGCATGTAATGCAGCATTGTGATTTCAGCACAGCTTTTTGAGCTGCATTGAAGATGCTAGGGGCACTTCCCTGGCGGTCCAGTGGTTAAGACTCCATGCTTCCACTGCAGGAGGCACGGGTTCAATCCCTGGTCAGGAAAGTAAGACCCTGCATGCCACTTGGCCAAAAAAAAATTTTTAAATAAAAACAATAGGGCTTCCCTGGTGGCGCAGTGGTTGAGAGTCCACCTGCCGATGCAGGGGACACGGGTTCGTGCCCTGGTCAGGGAATATCCCACATGCCGCGGAGCAGCTGGGCCTGTGAGCCATGGCCGCTGAGCCTGCGCATCCGGAGCCTGTGCTCCACAACGGGAGAGGCCACAACAGTGAGAGGCCCGTGTACCGCAAAAATAAATATAGAAATAAAAAATAAATAAAAACAGTAGTTACAAATGCATATTCCTTTAAAAAAAAAAAGATGCTAGGGAATGGGCCATTAAAATCACTGAGCTACAACTAATACTTTAGTGGAGTTGCATCATAGGCACATTTGACTCATACAAGTTTTATCTAAATACACGTGGTTTGAAAAGAGAAAAAGAATGTAGGTGTTTCTGCCACTTTGTGTAATGTAGGAGGTGTAAGTTTACTCTTCTCTCAGTTCCTTTCAGTCTCACAGTGTGAGCAACTATGTTCCTAGGTTTTTGTTGTTTTGGGGGGGGTTTTTGTTGTGTTTTTTGGCCACGCCTTGTGCAGCATGTAGGATCTTAGTTCCCCAACCAGGTGTGTTGAACCCGGGCCCCTTGCAACCACTGTACTGCCAGGGAAGTCCCTTAAGAGATAATTTTAGTGTATGTGGTTTTTACCTTTAAATTATGACCCCATGTAAGTTGGAACCCCACTGGCAAAGGAAAATAATTACTCCATCTATGTGTCTTTTAGAGCATTAAAAGTGCACTAAAAGTGATAAGCCACAAATGCTAACAAAGCGAGGTAAAGCTTTTCTTCTTCCACTGGCAATCAGGAGTTTCTAGTCCATGGAAGACAAAATGTGGCCTGACCTCTGATTTGAATTGTGCTGTGCTGTGTATAATTGCGTATTTCAGCTTTGTATCTTTATGGTAGCTTACCTAGAACATTTAATATTACTATTTAAGTCTGTGTTCTTTGTAAGTGGCAAATACATTGTATACACAAAATGTTTCTTACTTAGGCGGTATTATACCTTGAGATCTGGAAGGACTTTTGGATTTGGTGTAGTATTTAGCTTATGGTAGTTTTGTAGTTTCGTTTTTCTTCACTTGATCTTACTAAATTTTTTTTGTTTGTTTTGCTTTAGCTCTTTCAGCAAAAGGCTGAAAACTACAGTAAAAATGAATGAGTTAAATACTTTGAACTATTTTAAAGTTTCAAGTGATACCTGATTTTATGCTGACAAAATTAAGTTCCAGATTTGCTTTCAAACTATTGATTATGTGTCAAATAAAATATACATACTTTACCGTGAGCATGCATTTACTAAGATAGCTGACAGTTCTCAAAATGACAGCTGGGAGGTTACGGTACATTTTTAAAATACTAAGTTTTATTACTTCATGGCTTTAGCAGCAATGGATTCTGCTGCTTGTAGAGATATGCACCCTTACGTTCTCTCTAGCAAAAAGCATGTCCTTGTGGCCTTATGGGGAAATGGGGCCCTGAGACCCACACTGGTGTGTTGTCTTCTGCTCTGCTAGCCACTTGTGTTCCTAACTTGGCTTTTATATGATTGGATGTCTTTTGCTTGCAGCCTTGAGACCATGTACCTGAGTTCAGGAAGTTGTGTATACAATAACTATGAAGGCAGGGACTTTGGTAAGAAGGTTTTAAAAGGAAAGATTTAAGTATAACAGTCAATAGAACTTTAGAGTCTCCAAAACAAATGGGTATCATTACTGAAAGCTTCCAACTTGAGGCCCGTGGGCAGTTTTTTTTTCATAAGATAAATCTTTAATAGACTCCATTGGAGAATTTCAGATTTCTATAAAAATCTCTTATTTTAAAAATCCTATCCTTTGTATATATACATATATGTAGCTATTTTTTATATTAACAAGTAATTTTACTTTTTTTCTAAATTAGCTGGTTATAATAACTTAGAAGTTGCAGAGTATCTGCTACAACATGGAGCTGATGTGAATGCTCAAGACAAAGGAGGACTTATTCCTTTACACAATGCAGCATCTTATGGGGTAAGTTCTTTCATGTTACCTTTAAAAATGTCTGAAATTTTTAAAGTGAAAATCAGTATTACAATTCAAAAGGAATTCATTTTACAGAGAAGTAAATATGAGAACTAAAGAGGTTAAATAACTTCCAGGTTTCAATTCCGAATCTGCTGTAGCTTGCCATGTGACGTGCAGCACGTTTTGTCTTCTGTTGTATTGCCTTCCTTAGCACATGCATCTTATTTTCAGTGAGATGTTGGTGATTTTGTTTATTTGTTGGTGCCCAGAAACTTCATTGGGATTCATACGAATCTGTAGAGATGAGATGCGTTGTTCCTGACTTATAATAGCCTTGAATGTTAACAATCAGTATTGACCATCTTCAGTTGATTAATTAAGGAAAGCTGCTGGTTTATAAATTGATGTTTAGCAGTTATAACACTTAAATAAATTAGAAACTGTTAAAGTCCTATTAATTTAGTTCCTGTGTAGAATTCTTAATGATTTTCTAGATATTTTCTCAAGTTAGGTAAATGTCTACTACTGTAATTTTTAATCAGCTACCCATAAATTATGATGATGGGGGGAAAACACAGTTTTTCATTCTAGAGTAAGTTTGAAACTGGAAAAATAGGTATATAGCTGGTTTCTTTTTAAGAACTAAAGTACAATAAAATAATATTTCCGACTGTAACAGGAGTATTTTCTTTTACAGCATGTAGATGTAGCAGCTTTACTAATAAAGTATAATGCGTGTGTCAATGCTACGGACAAATGGGCTTTCACACCTTTGCACGAAGCAGCCCAAAAGGGACGAACACAGCTTTGTGCTTTATTGTTGGCCCATGGAGCTGATCCAACTCTTAAAAATCAGGAAGGACAAACACCTTTAGATTTAGTTTCAGTAAGTGATGGGCTCTTTGAAAAATCTCAGTGCTTTCCTGACTTTTTAAAATTCACTTGGTATATATAAAATGTCTTTATGGTGAATGTGGCAAAATCTGGCTTTTAGCCCAATTTAAATTTTAGACCTCTTTGGTATTAAAACATAATGAGTAAATAATAGAATTATCAGTTACTGTAAGCTGAGTACTTTTAGAAATGGGAAAAAGAAGTATAAGGTATAGCTGCTTACATTAGTTAGGAAACAAGCAGGCAAGGCCCTCAGTGGATGCTGTTACAGTGCATAGGGCACAAGATGCTACAGGCCCATGGGTCTTTACGAACTTCCCCAGCTGGGAACATCGCCTTCAGGGTGCAGCCGCAAAGCCTGCCTTTATAGAGATTTTCTTCCCTCCCAGCACTGCCTCATCGCAAAGATTTTATTGCTTACCCCACCAAAACTGTTCATGAAACAAGTTTGTTCCTCCAGTTCTCCATGGGAAGTCTTTTTTTCTTTCCTCTCCCAAGGAAACTCCTGTAGGTGTCTCCATTGTGGCCTCCAACCTCTGCTTTGGCCACTGTGATGCAAGTGCTTCTCTTGCCTCTGCCACTGAAGACATTGACCCAGAGCAGTGGAGGGAAACGGGGAAGAAATTCTTCTTGAGGTGGAGAGGAAGGGGAGTCTCTTCTGCGCACTGCTTTCTACTGAGATTCCACTGTTGCAAGTTACATTGAGAAGCTGATTTAGTTCAGATGCATTGGGGGTTGAATTGAATTTTCTCAGCAGGCTGACAACCCAACCATATTTGCAACATTATTTCTTAAGAGAAATATCCTTCCAGTTCCAAACTACCTTAGAAGTGACCTTTTCTAATTCAGTCTGCACATGTTAGTCCACGAGATATAATTAAGTGACATTGAAACAGGGTGCACTAAACATGCATGGGTTTTAGAATCAAACAGACCTGCCTTAGAATTCCAGCTCTACCATTTACAGTTGTACAGTGTTGCAAGTTGCCTAACCTCAAAGCCTCAGTTACCTAATCTCCAAATGCAGGTAAAATATATCTGGTTAATATGAGAATTAAATGAGGTGATATATTTAAAGTCCTCGGCGTGGTATCAAGTACATAAAAAGCACCCCAAAAATTGTGCTAATGTTACTTTTAAGTGTTAGATACCAACTATGAGTGTCATGGGAGTCCTCAGATTCAGGGGAAGAAAAGGGTGAGGATTGAAAAGGCAGTATAAATGAAAAGCCATGAAAACAAGTACTGTTTACTTTTGCTGAATGTTAATTACTTAGTGTCTTAATTGAGCATTGTTAAAGAATAGTTATTTGTTACTTATTAAACAAATTAATATACCAGTAAAGTTGGGATTTTTTTTTCCATTCTAGCAGATTTGATTAAAATGATTATCTTTTTTCCTACCCTTCCAAATGTTCAGTTTTGAGGAACAAATATATTACTGGATATTTAAAAAAAAAAAAAACACACCTCATTCTGTTTGCTAAAGTTCTATGTAGATTGAATTACGTCTTCAGAATGCCTTTAAAAGATTTTAAATCTTTTTAAATTTTATATTTCTAAAATTCAGTGCTTTTCAATCATGGTATCTTAGGATTTTTTTCTTGCTTTGCCACATTTAACAGTTTTATTTTGTATGTCTCAGAAGATGTGTTCTGTATTAATGTTTTATGTTCAATAGCTGAATATCACTTATTTAGCTGAATATTACTTATTTGGTTCACTTTGTAAAATAATTTTTATATAATAAGCAATTCTAGTGCAAATCTGCTGGGTTTTTTTCATATTTTTTAATGCGTTCTGTTGGGTATAGTATAGAATTTTAAAACTTGCTTATTGCAGATTTCATCTCTCTGACATATACCCTAGGCAGATGATGTCAGTGCTCTCCTGACAGCAGCCATGCCCCCTTCTGCTCTGCCTTCATGTTATAAATCTCAAGTGCTCAATGGCGTGAGAAGCCCAGGAGCCACTGCAGATGCTCTGTCTTCAGGTCCATCCAGCCCATCAAGCCTTTCTGCAGCCAGCAGCCTTGACAACTTATCCGGCAGTTTTTCTGAACTGTCTTCAGTAGTTAGTTCAAGTGGAACAGAGGGTGCTTCCAGTTTGGAGAAAAAGGAAGGTGAGACATTCAGCCAAAATAACTGGTATTGTAGCCACATATTGTCATTTGGATTACTAAAAAGCCATTTTTTTAACCTTAGATACAACTGTTAGTATCAGATTAACATAGCCTAAAAGTTTTAGCCTTTTATTGTTTTCTTTACATTAGTATTAGAATTCCTAATGAAACTTTCTCCCTCTGCGATGAGACTTGATGAGTGTTCTGCTGCTAACCTACTCTTTAGATGTAAACATACTTTTTGAAAGGTATAGAAGTCCTTTTGGTTGAGTACTTATGCCTTTATCTCTTCCAGTGTACTATTACAGAATTATGAAATACTTTTAACCCCACATCAAAATACCTAATTTTGAATATCATTTTTTAAAAAGAAAAGAAATGGAATTCCCTGGCGGTCCAGTGGGTAGGACTCAGCGCTCTCACTGCTGTGGGCCTAGGTTCAGTCCCTGGTTGGGTAACTAAGATCCCACAAGCCATGTGGCACAGCCAAAAAAAAAAGAAAAGAAAAAAAGACACATACCTACAGTCTCTTTACCTTTCACCTGTCAAAATTGATCTCACCCTATGCAACACTGGAACTTATTTTCATAAACTTTTTTTGTAAAATAGCTTATTACCTCTTCAAAGATAGGGAGACTTTGCTTTTTTAATTGAGATATAATTGACATATAACATTTTATTAGTTTAAGCTGTATGGAAACATATTTGAAAGATACAATTAAAAATAAAATTTCTTAAAAAGAAAAGATAGAAGATATCTTTGTAACATGAGAGTTCCCCATTGGTTAACTCTTCTCTTCTAATAATGTTGAAATTTTATAGCTTTCTCCTTGCAATTTTTGATGTTAAGTTTAATATTATATCCCAAACGGCTGTTAATATTTTGCTTCATCTTTACATTCTTCATGCATGTAATAATGTCACAAAACTTTGCTGTTATAATGTTGATACACGTTATTCTGATATGAAATTTTGTGTACTGTGATTTTTTTTATTTTCTAGTTCCAGGAGTAGATTTTAGCATAACTCAGTTTGTAAGGAATCTTGGACTTGAACACCTAATGGATATATTTGAGAGAGAACAGGTAAGTACATGAGTTGTTTTGCTTGGTTTGGTGTTTGGGGGAACCTCAAGGGAAAAATAGAACATACTTGAAATGCCCTGAACCATTCAGCCTGTTGAGGGGTGAAAAGGATGTTTTTTTAAGAGACTGGAAATCAGTCAGTCTTCTAATTTGGCTTGTTCTTGGAATATGTATTTAGTTTATTAGCACATAAAAATTGTTTCTTATGTAGTAGCAGTAAAATAGCTTTCTTGAGTAAGTTTAGCATATTCATTTCTTAAAAGTAAGTTATCCTTGAGCTCAGTTTGTTCAATTCTGTTGTGTCAGTCACTACCCACTCTAAGCCTGACACTTTGCTAGCCACTATGGGGAGACACATAGACACACAAACTATATATCTGGGCGTTTCTAGAACAGTCCTAATTTAAAGTGTTCTGTCAGAATACATTCACTGATTTTTTGAGTCCAGAAAATATAATTATTATAGACTTGCACCTCTAAGGAACTTTCGATCTAGTTAGGGAGCTATACCAAGAACATATAAAGAGTCAAGTTTTTGGCATAGAAATTATAAGAAAAAAAGGGTTACTACAAGCTGGACTGTTCAGGGAAAGCTTCATGGAAGATTTGTAAAAAAAATACAGGATTTTAAAGAATGTCTTCAGTTTCACAAAATGGGAATAATATATTTGAGGTAAAAGGCTTAGTTTGAACAATGATGCTCAAGTTATCAGTTAGCATAGTCCAGAGTCTGTAGGAACATTACATTAAGACATTGTGTAAATAGGTTGGATGCAGAGTGATGGTAAAATAGTGTGCCTAAATGTGGCTAATTTGAAAATGCATTTTTGTTTTACAGTTTAGTTCTGCTCAGGTTCTTATATTAAATGAAAATAATGATATTTTTGGTAGTTCATGACTCAACTTTCTGTTTAATTATCTGCATCTTTTCAGTTTCAGTTTAACAGCTGGTGTGCTTTCATTTCTAATCTGTTTAGAATAATTTGAAATAAATGGATAAATCTAATACATTGTGAGAACACCAATATATGAATGTCTTCCAAACAAGTCTTCTAAACAGTTTCATTCTCTTTTGTAAGATCACTTTGGATGTATTAGTTGAGATGGGGCACAAGGAGCTGAAGGAGATTGGAATCAATGCTTATGGACATAGACACAAACTAATTAAAGGAGTTGAGAGACTTATCTCTGGGCAACAAGGTATTTCATTTTAAGTCATTGCTATCATCAGTTTAACAGCTTGCACAAAGGCAGCCCTCAACTTAGTAAATGATAATTTTAAAATCTGTAACAGAGAGTCCACTTAATAAGAAGCATACTGAGTAGGATTCCAGAAACCTGGGATCGAATCTTAAATCTGCCACTGTTAAGCTTCCTGAGCTGCTACCTTTAACTCTGTGAACCTAAGTGAAGTGTCTGGGCCATTGAGAAATGTGGGTGTTGCTTTATCTCTGAAGTTTTTTCCGTTATTTCCATTCACTTATTTCTGAAGTTATTGTAGCTCAAAAATTGTATGGTTCTAAAAGATCTGAAACTTGGATATCTAATATCTTATGGTAATATAATAGGTAATGACTAGGTGTTCAGGCCTGCCCATAAAATAATGTTGTGAATCTCTTTTGTTGTAGTTAAATTCTAAACACTTGCAGTAAAAATATTGGGGAACAAAAGAAAAACAAAAAAAAAATATTGGGGAATAGTAATGTTGCAACTAAAGAAACTTAGCAAAACAAAGTTGAAAAATATTTTATTTCTCTTGAATGTTGATATGTTAGGAAAATGCAAATTGCATTTGTTCAGTAGATATTCACACTTCCTGTATATCAGGTCTTGAGTATAAAAGATGAATTATTTTAGGTGTCAGAACCACATTTTAAGTTCATTGTTAAACTGAGGGAGTGATGTACCCCAGGGTCAGAAACATCCTGTAATTGAAGACCTGGCTGTACAACTGTGGTTAAAGACAAACCCCCATTAGCAAAACTGAGAGCATTTTTAGGGAAGGATGTATGCTAGCCAGGATAGGTCCATCTCTTGAAGAAGAAAAAAGAGAGCTTTGAAAATCAGGTGATTCAAGCTAAAGAATGTTTTAGACTGGAATTCTGGAATAGAATTGATTAAAGGTAGATGCACTTTACTTGCCTGATAGGAACTGGGGCAGAACATTTAAAATGCGAGATAGTCTTGGATATTTCTAGTATAGAAGACAAAATTTTATGAGATAAAGAAGAGGGAAGATTCATGGCTCCCTGGAATGTTAGTATGAAGAGGAGCTAGAACCCTCAGTTGTGGACTGGCATCATGACTCTACTAGAAAACACTGGATCTGGTAGGATAGCAGTTAAGACTGTTGAAAGGCTCAGGAAACGATGGAAACAGGTACACCGCCTTCAAGTGTCAGGTACGTACCTCCGTGCTGCCTCTGGTCATTCTGATAACATCCAGCTACAATTTAGTAGGAACATTCATTCCTACATGGAGGAGAAACATCATGACACAGAATGACTGTCTGATCTAGCACATCAGGGTCACTTTCCTACATAAAGTTACCACCTTCCTCATTTTCATTTGAAGCCAAGATTCTATACCTATATTATACCCAATTTGCAAAATGGAACCAGTGGCAAGCTTCTGACACTCTCTCATCTCGCTGACTTAACAGCCTTAGCTATCATTCAGTGCATCAAGTCAGTAGATTACTTTTTCTGGGACTTACCTGGTGGTGCAGTGGTTAATAATCCGCCTGCCAATGCAGGGGACACAGGTTCGAGCCCTGGTCCGGGAAGATCCCACATGCCGCAGAGCAGCTAAACCCTTGCACCACAACTGCTGAGCCTGTACTCTAGAGCCCGTGACCCACAGCTACTGAGCCCGTGCGCAGCAACTGCTGAAGCCCACGCGTCTAGAGTCCATGCTCCACAACAAGAGAAGCCACCACAGTGAGAAGCCCACGCACCGCAACAAAGAGCAACCCCCGCTCGCTGCAACTAGCAAAAGCCTACGCGCAGCAACAAAGACCCAATGCAGCCAAAAATAAATAAATAAATAAATTTATTTTTTTAAAAAATAGATTACTTGTTCTCATCTTTCAGCACTGATAAATGTCTTCTTGAGGCCATTAGAAGATGGCTTAGTCAAGTGTTTGTCACAGACTTTATTCTATTAAGTATTTTTTCTATAAAATACCTTCTCTGTATAGTCTCCATACTTCCTGTAGACATTGTAATTCAGCCATATCTATACATCTTTATTAGAGTTTGGCATGTTGGTGGTAGTACTGTTACTCAGACCAGAACAGTGCTCTTAGTCTCCAGAGGCAAACCGTCATGCATTAACCCAGCAGTAAAGCATCTGAGCCCTAACTCAGAAAACAGTGGAGCTCTGGAGATCTTGTAGAGATTAAAGGAGAGTTGTGTTACAGTTGTAACAAAGAAATTAGAAAATTCTGTTTTAAGATTCCATTTAAAAAGCTTTTGTGAGAGTAAAGATACAAAAATATATATGATTATCTTGACTGTTGACATTCAGAAAATATGACAAATTCATTGCTGAATTAAAGAATCTATCATGGGTTAGAATAAGCATTCCATCATTAGTAGACTTTATGACTTCTCATTCCTGGATGATTTAAAATTACCTAAGGCCACGCAAGTTTCTTCCTCAATTTTACAAAAAATAAAGGGACCAAATGCTGAAAGGGCTGCCTAGTTAATAAAGGAAATAATTTGAAGAAGAAAACATGTGACAAACAGGAAATAAAGAATAGAAAGATTTTGTGAACTATTCTCACAAAACCCTTATGACTTGTAAGATTAAAAAAACAGTCATCTAAATGCAGTGTGATATTCTGGTTTGGATCCTGGTAAAGTAAAAGGACATTAGTGGGGAAAACTGGTGAAATCCGAATAAAATCTGAACTTTACTTAATTTTTGACAGGTGTACTATGATTGTGTAAAATGGTAACATTAAGGAAACATTAATGTTCCTGATGGTAATATTAGGAAGTGGAGTGAGAGCACACAGGAACTCTGAGTGCTCTCAGCCTTCCTGTAAATCTAAATTATCCTAAAATAAAAAGTTTTTTAAAATCGGTAGTAAGCATCAGATAAATTAGGTGGTTGTTTTGGGTTGATGTTTATTGGGGGGTTTTTTGGCAAATATTTTTTTACCTTTAAATTTCATTTGATAGGTCTTAACCCATACTTAACTCTGAACACCTCTGGAAGTGGAACAATTCTCATAGATCTGTCTCCTGATGATAAAGAGTTTCAGTCTGTGGAGGAAGAGGTATGTTCATATACCTTAAATAAATGTTGGTTCAGTAGGCTAAATTTCCCAGAAGTTTCCAGATCTACTTGAACATGTATGTAGCAGGGTTTTTTAATGTCCCTAACTCTTTACCACCTGGAAAACTTCTGAAATCAGCATTTAAAGTACACTATCTCAGTAAACCTTAATTCTAATAACTTGGTTTAGCACTACAATTAATACACAGAATTCTGTTGAAGAAGAGGTTGCTAATACTTTGTTCCTTCATGAAGGCAATTGCAAAGCCCAGTATCTTAGACAAGACCCAGAACATGTGAATGCTACTTATCTAGGAAAGTTTTTTCTAGCTTTCTTTCCATAAAACTCTTGGATCCACCAAAATCTTAGAATACTGCCTTGCACTTTGAAGAACATCATACCCTAAATGTGTGAGCTGAGCACAGAGATACAAAGTTGAGTGAGACTTAGTTCTAAAGCTCAGGAAACTCCAACTCTCAATGAAATACAAATTGTGCTTTATTAGAGCAAAACAAATGGGAACAAATAAATCATTGGGGTTTTTTTTGGTATGTGAAGTGGTTGGCTTTGTATGTTTAGCTCACCTATGCATCTGCTTGTTTCTTTTTCTTCCTGTAGTTTGCATTGTATAATTTTCACCTATATGTATTTTTAGATTGATTGTATTAGCTATCTGCTGTCTTTCAAAAATAGTACGTGTGAACTTATAGAATTCATTCCTTAAACAACAAAAATGTTAAAAACCCATTTTGTATTCTCAAAAATAGAATCATGTGAGTCAAGAACCATGTTCCCTAAATCAAAAAAAAAACACAAAAGCTAATGCACGTATATTTGGAATATTTTTCCATCAGATGCAGAGTACAGTCCGAGAGCACAGAGATGGAGGTCATGCAGGTGGAATCTTCAACAGATACAATATTCTCAAGGTAATAAGTTAGTGGAAATAAAGTTTGCTGAGACCATAGTTTTCAAAGCCTGAAGCCATGATTAACTTTCACAAGAATGTAATCTGTCCAGCCCAATAAGTCTTTCACAGGGCATATGGGGATATTTTGGGAAAGAATATGTCCTTGGAAGGTTAAGATCCCCAAATCTCTGTACTAAACACTAGTTCAGCCTCTGTTGAACATATTTAAGTTTAGGGATTATGCTTTATCTTGGGGTAAAGGTAAATCCTGCAGGTTTAGGACTTTAAATATGTAAACTACTATTAAGGTACTCTGTTGTAACAAAGTTGAATTTTTTTGTGACTCATGGAAGGACTCCCATCTTTATAATTGCACCATGGTTTGTTTGTCCTAACTGTGACTACTCCAGGTTTCTGTGAGTCCCCACATACACCAATTTTTGGTAATTTTAGTAGTACTCCTTGTATACCTTCCATATTTCCAAAAATAGTCTTTAAAAAAAATGTTTTAAAGAGAGTCTTGACTGTTATTGATATCAGTTACTCTTCTCAGGACCTTTTTCAGCTTTGCTAGTTTGTATTGTTGTTGTTGAAGCTATATAGCAACCAAACTGCATACTCTACTTGAGATGCATAGTGATTTTCTATTAACTACATTGGTATATTCTTAATCATTATAAGAGTTAGAGTTATAATTAAAATGTGGCAAGTATCTTTCTAATACCTAAATTTTAAACTCAAAGGTGAACAGTATCAAATCTTTCAGCTGTGTTGTAGTACTGTTTCACAATAATATACTATTATGAGTATACTAATAGATGTCATATTTTAGAATTAGTGAATACTAAAATTATTCATTGAGATTGCTCTGTTCATACTATTTAGAAATAAGATGATATAAAACAAGAACACATTATTCAGGTGAAACGGTTATTCTTCTGGGAGCTGTATTTTATTAGTTCATATCATAGTATGACCTGAGTGACATCTTGAGATTTCTATTCATGGATATATATATAGTAATTTTTAATAAGACAAATAATTACTCCTACTACAGGCAAATATCAGTCAAGTCCCTTTTGTGTGCAAGCAGTAACAGAATGTGTAGAGGTTTGTTAAGGGTGCAGGCAGGGAAGAGAATATGTGTTTGATTTCCAAAGTTACTGAATTTGGGAGGTATGCTGTTTTCTTCCTCTATAAAGGTATTTTAATGTAATATCTAATAAAAGTTTTTTCATTGATAAAACTTTGTTCCCTTTTATTTTTAAACATTAATGAGCTCTGTTTATGCCAGTTGTGTGCCTTGATTATGTCTGTGATGGTATTTTGAGTTAATTTGAACCAAGACTAAAACCACCAGCTCCCAGATGTGTTCTAGGACCAGCAGGGGGCTGTAGCACCCTTAAATACAGCTAAGAAACAGCACTAGGATTGTAAATTTTGACAGTACTCCTAATGAAACCAGTATCCATCTTTAACTCTTCTCCAGACAAATTTTAGGAATTGGAGGGGTAGGGAGGGATAGAGGGAGTACTAGGTAGGTGTATGTGTTTGTGTGTGTGTGTGTGTGTGTGTGTGTGTGTGTGTGTGTTTGGTGTGGCTATTTCAATTTTTTTTTTAACATCTTTATTGGAGTATAATTGCTTTACAATGGTGTGTTAGTTTTTGCTTTATAACAAAGTGAATCAGCTATACATATACGAATATCCCCATATCCCCTCCCTCTTGCGTCTCCCTCCCACCCTCCCTATCCCACCCCTCTAGGTGGTCACAAAGCCCCAAGCTGATCTTGCTGTGCTACGCAGCTGCTTCCCACTAGCTATCTATTTTGCATTTGGTAGTGTATATATGTCCATGCCACTCTCTCACTTCGTCCCAGCTTACCCTTCCCCCTCCCCGTGTCCTCAGTCCATTCTCTACGTCTGCATCTTTATTCCTGTCCTGCCCCTAGGTTCTTCATAACCTTTTTTTTTTTAATTCCATATATATGTGTTAGCATACGGTATTTGTTTTTCTCTTTCTGACTTGCTTCACTCTGTATGACAGACTCCAAGTCCATCCACCTCACTACAAATAACTCAATTGCGTTTCTTTTTATGGCTGAGTAATATTCCATTGTATATATGTGCCACATCTTCTTTATCCATTCCTCTGTCAATGGACTTAGGTTGCTTCCACGTCCTCACTATTGTAAATAGAGCTGCAGTGAACATTGTGGTACATGACTCTTTTTGAATTATGGTTTTCTCAGGGTATGTGCCCAGTAGTGGGATTGCTGGGTCATATGGTAGTTCTATTTTTAGTTTTTTAAGGGACCTCCATACTGTTCTCCATAGTGGCTGTACCAATTCACATTCCCACCAGCAGTGCAAGAGGGTTCCCTTTTCTCCACACCCTCTCCAGCATTTATTGTTTGTAGATTTTTTGATGATGGCCATTCTGACTTGTGTATTTCAAATATTTTTAATTAAAAACAGATAAAGATGGTACTTTGAGCCAGATAAAGCAGGGGGGAAAGGATAGTATTTTCTTTCTTATACTTCCATACAGAACTCAGCATGTCTGATTTGGAGGTGTTTTAGTAATAATTCTAAAGTAATGAGAATGGAAGTATTTTAATCAATTAACAGTACTCTTGACCTTTACATATAGCTTTTTTCCCCTTTGTAGTTTTTTGATTTCCAAAATGTACCTATATTTCCATTTTTACGGTTGGGTTAAAGTTTTTTAGTTGACTAAAAATAACACATAATTTATATTTCAGAGAAAAGTTTTACCTTTCTTCTGGCCCTATGTGGCCCATTTTTGGATAAGATTAATTATTATGATGTAGAGATTTTATTTTTCTGGTTTCTTTTTAAAGATTCAGAAAGTTTGTAACAAGAAACTATGGGAAAGATACACTCACAGGAGGAAAGAAGTTTCTGAAGAAAACCACAACCATGCAAATGAAAGAATGCTATTTCATGGTAAGGTTCCTCTCCCCCAACCCTACCACCATCCTCCTCCGCATTTTTTGTCAGGTTTGAAATAATAATGAATCTGTATATTCCTCATGTCATTTTTAAAAAATAAATAGTATTTCTGTAAATCTTTAAATTTATATTTTTTTGTGATTTTTTTTGGCTGTGTTGGATCTACGTTGCTGTGCATGGGCTTTTCTCCAGTTGCGGCGAGCAGGGTCTACTCTTCGTTGCAGTGCGCGGGCTTCTCATTGCAGTGGCTTCTCTTGTTGAGAAGCACGGGCTCTAGGCATGTGAGCTTCAGTAGTTGTGGCGCATGGGCTCAGTAGTTGTGGCTCACAGGCTCTAGAGCACAGCCTCAGTAGTTGTGGCGCACGGGCTTTGTTGCTCTGTGGCATGTGGGATCTTCCAGACCAGGGATCCAACCCGTGTCCCCTGCATTTGCAGGCGGATTCTTAACCACTGGGCCACCAGGGAAGTCCCTGTATTTTTAACGTCTTTTTTGAGTTTTTATGTTTTACAGTGGGTCGTGTATAAATAGGATTACCATAACAGAAAAAGTGTAGAAATGAGAATGTTGACTATTCATATTTTCCCTTTTATTTTAATATAGTTGATTTTGTGTGATGATTACTCTGAAAAATGGTGTTTTACTTTTAACTGGTTGGGTGAATTAAAGTTAAAATAAGATCTGAAAATTGCCTCAGAAGAATATATGCATCCTGTTCTGACTGATTCTAAGTGTCAAGGCTACATGTAACTTCAGCGAAAAGAGCCACTGTCATTGAACCTATGGAGTTTTCTGAGAACTTTTGTTGAATTGCGAGCACCATTACTTGTCATTCTTGAAATTTCCTGTTTATGTTGCAAGTTGGTAGGTGTTGATGATTGGTGTTTCGTGTTTATAGCAAAGATTAATATAGATATTACTGTAGTGTTTATCAAGTCTTCAGGCACATTATCCATGATCGGTCCAGTCTGTTCCTTCAGTTGGCTTTGATTGCAGAAAATTTTTAGAGACTGGTAAAGTGCTATAAAACACAACATTTAAATTTCACAGTCCCCTGGAAGAATGGCTATAGCAGACTGAATTGGTATATAATATCTAAATGGTACTTCTCATTCCAATACCCTAAAAATCATCATGATAATTTCTTGGCACAGAGCATATTTATTTATGTATTGACTTGATGGTTGTAATGAATAATTTTTTCTGTTTTATAATAGAAATGGTTTTGGGTTTTCCAAATTCAAATAAGTTATTGTATTCTTCAGTATTTCTGTAAAGTGGAATTCAGTGTATTTTCCTGTCCCTTTATGAACAGGGACACTGATCTTGATGGATCAGTTAGTTGTGTTATACTGGCTTTTCCCAACCCCCAGCCTCACTCCACTCCCTGGCCTGGTACCCATGCTTAGTACCTCCTCTCCTTTGGCTAAGCTCCTTCTTGGCACACGTGCAAGGAAGGAGGAGAAAGAAGTCAATATGTAGGCAAAGAAGGAACACACCACATTTACAGTTGAAATCTGGTACTAGCAAGTGATAAAAGGCAGAGAAGTGGAAGGATAGGAGAGAAGAGGTGTAAAGAAGAAAATGAACATGAAAAGATCACTTTGGCCACTTTTGATATCTAGAAAAAGTACACAGATGTGGGCATCATTGCATGACCTAACTGCATTCAGCCTTGCCGTAAGAGGTGAATTATGAGACTCTTGGTCTGGATACGTATGAATTTGGGGCCTGGAATTTGATAACTCTAGCATTGATATTTCAGGTGATCTGTTTGTTTTTCTAGTTGAATCTGTATTGTCCTTACTTTGGCATCTGAACCGCCACCCTATTAGAAACATTCATTCATATTAGCCATTCTTCTAAAATAACTATTTATTCTAGGGTGGTGAGCTAGCTGACAGTTAACTTGTTAACCCTTGTGTTTTGAATTTGCTTTATTGTGGTGGTGGTGTATATATGTTTAAGAATTTAACTTCTAAGAGGCTTTAGCTTTTGTTCTTTTTCTTCTAAGATAATTTTAAAATGTTATGTATTTGTATGTATTTTAGGGTCTCCCTTTGTGAATGCAATCATTCATAAAGGCTTTGACGAAAGGCATGCCTACATAGGTGGCATGTTTGGAGCTGGGATCTATTTTGCTGAAAACTCTTCCAAAAGCAATCAGTATGTGTATGGAATCGGAGGAGGTACTGGGTGTCCAGTACACAAAGACAGATCTTGTTACATTTGCCACAGGTAAGAGATCACTTGTTCTCGTTTATTTTGATAAGAATCAGATAAGAACTGGTTTCAAATTTGAGAAATTTGGGGGGCACAACATTATCTCGGACAACTTTAGGAATCCAAGCTAGTCATATTTCAGGTTGCTTTTGGTCCTCTCACCAGTTCTAGTAATGGTTAATATTTATTAAATGATCTGTATGGGCCAAGCACAGTTCTACACACTTGACCTATTCAACTCATTCAATCATTAGAGCATATGGTGCTTTTAGAATATGGAATAGAAGATGTCACTGGGCATGAAAGAGATTTTATTGTGGACTATTTAAAAATCTAGTATTCAAAGGCTAAAATGGCATTACTTGTTACACCTAATCATTTCATGGCAATGTGTGAGGGAGTCTCTCTTCCAGTGTGATAGTGATCTTAATCCTCAATCTGTGATGTTACTACTCAAAAAGTTACAATAAAATACATCAGCCCCTTTAGAAAGCACATTATCAAAGAACTACTTTGTACTTCTTTCCTACTTTCAGTTACCCTGGTCTAACTCAGTTGTTAAAATCATTCAAATGACTTGGGTCTAATTGATAAAATCCTTATAGATAAATAAATTATCTTTCACCATTTGAAAAATCAAGTAAGATTAATTACTGAGGTTTATTCTATAGTTAGGACACTGCTTATAAAGACCTAGAACAGTAACTATCAAACATGAGCAAGCTCAGAATCGCCTAGACAGCTAGTAAAAACAAAGATTCCGGTGCCATGCGTCCTAAGTTGTTGATTTAGTAGGTGGAGCCCTAGAACTTGAATTTCTGCCAGTTTCTACCAAGTTCCTAGCTGATGCTGAAGCTTCTGATCACTGATGTAGAAACCCTGGAGCAGTAGTTCTCAGCTTTGGCAGCACATTGGAGTTACCTAAGGGGCTTTAAAAACTAACACCTGTGTCCCACCCTCAAGAGATTCTCACTTAATTGGTCTGGGGTCTGGTCTGTGCATGGGATTTTTAAAACCTTCCCAGCTGACATTGAAAGGTTACCAAGGGTAAAGGACTGTAGTCCTGAAGGGAAACAAAGACTGTTTATGTTTTGTTCTTGTTGTTTGCCCCCTAAATTTAGACTCACATAGGTATCTACAGTCAGTCCTCTTGGGTATGACCTCCCACCCATTTCTATTTTAGATCATAAGTTGGAATGGTTAGGAGGCTTGTAATTTCTTGAGATTCTGTAAATTGAACATTGCTACTTTTACTTGTCATATATTATCTGGAGGCTAAATAGTTCTGATTATTAGTATTAGTAGTAAGCATTGTTCGAGTACCTCTTCTCAGCTGTCTTTGGAGTAGAATGCTTGTATGTCTGGAAATAAGTTTATTTATTAACTTAAGATTTCTGTATGCTGGATTATCATGGGACTGATTGTGACTATAATAGAAAATCTATTAGAAACGCTAAGAAGGGCTTCCCTGGTGGCACAGTGGTTAAGAATCCGCCTGCCAATGCAGAGGACACGGGTTTGAGCCCTGGTCCGGGAAGATCCCACATGCCACGGAGCATCTAAGCCCATGCACCACAACTACTGAGCCTGCTCTCTAGAGCCCACAAGCCACAACTACCGAAGCCCATGCACCTAGAGCCTGTGCTCCACAACAAGAGAAGCCACCTTAACGAGAGGCCTGCGCACCGCAACGAAGAGTAACCCCCGCTCTCTGCAACTAAAAAGAAAGCCCATGTGCAGCAATGAAGACCCAAAGCAGCCATAAATATATATATAGAAAGAAAGAAAGAAACGCTAAGAAGGTTTCCATAGGGCATATTTAGAATAAAAAGTACATAGCCCGTCTTCTTTGGAGACAGAATCATCAATTAGTCCACCAAATCTCCTCTTCTCCTATATAGAAAAAAGGAAATTAGAGAAACAATGAAGTAATAAAAAGTTCATTGGATCTAAGGAAGGCCAATCATATGCCTGTGGGGAGTGGGAAAGTAATACTTAAAACTTCTGGTGAGGGAAGACCTATTTGAAGATGTGACATTTCAGCTGAAAATTGAAAAATGAATATTAGCCAGTAGAAGAGTGGTAGAATACATATCATTCTAGATGATAGAGGAGACAGTATGTCTGATGGCCAAAGGGCAAGAAAGTTTGGCCTGTGGGAAGAAAAACTAATGCTCCTGGGCATAATGAACACAGAGTAAAATTCAAGAATTTAGAGCCACTAAAAGGAATTTGGATTTTCTTCTAGGCACAGTGAGTAGCCTCTAAAAGGTTTTAAGCAGAAAAGCGATGCGATCTGATTTATGGTTTTTGTTGTTTGTTGGTTTTTTTTCCCTAAATCACTGATTGCTTGGATGGAAAATAATTTAGACAAGAATTAGAGGGCTTCCCTGGTGGCGCAGTGGTTGAGAGTCCGCCTGCCGATGCAGGGGACGCGGGTTCGTTCCCCGGTCCGGGAAGATCCCACGTGCCACGGAGCGGCTGGGCCCATGAGCCGTGGCTGCTGGGCCTGCGCATCCAGAGCCTGTGCTCCGCAACGGGAGAGGCCACAACAGTGAGAGGCCCGCGAACCGCAAAAAAAAAAAGAATTACAGTAGAAACAGAAAGACTAGTTCAAAGGCCATTGTTACAGTCCAGGTGAAAATTCAAAGGCCGTTGTTACAGTCCAGGTGAAAATTCAAAGGCCATTGTTACAGTCCAGGTGAAAATTCAAAGGCCATTGTTACAGTCCAGGTGAAAATTCAAAGGCCATTGTTACAGTCCAGGTGAAAATTTTGGTGATTTGGACTCAACAGTGACAGTAGAGTTAAGAGAAGAGAATGGATTTCAATACATTTTGAAAGTGGAATCCACGGGACTTACCTGGGTAAATGTTCAACTTTGTAAGGCACTTCATGGAAGCCCCTTAAAACCTCCTCCTCCTTCCCACTTGGGCTATGATTTGTGCTTTTGCTGGGATACAAACAGGATGGCAGTCTATATCACTTTAAGATTATTACAATCGCTATAAGATATCATTTTATAGTTAAAATAAGGATTAATTAAAGTGACAAATTCTTTCATTAGTGAGAGTAGTAGAAGACATTCTTACAAAGTTCTTTAAAGGGTAAAATGATAGAAACAATCATAAGTGTTCATGTATAAATGCATTAAAAAGCTATGTAGTGTACATAAATAAAATTGTCACGTACGACTTGTCTTCAGGGAGATCTTTTCCTTTTCACATGTTATAGGCAGCTGCTCTTTTGCCGGGTAACCTTGGGAAAGTCTTTCCTGCAGTTCAGTGCAATGAAAATGGCACATTCTCCTCCAGGACATCACTCAGTCACTGGTCGACCCAGTGTAAATGGACTAGCATTAGCTGAATATGTAATTTACAGAGGAGAACAGGTAATTCAGTTTTATTTGCTCATCTTCAAAAATGCTTTAGAGCCATACTTTAACCTCTTACTAATCTTTTAAATTGACAAGGCATATTGCCTTAAGAGCTGGATTTCTTTTTAACTCATATTTGGAAATTATTTCAGACTTAAAGAAAAATTGCAAAAATAATAAATAATAACCTTTACCCAGATCTTCCAAATGTTAACATTTTAGCATTCTCTCTTTCTCCTTTATCATGCTCTCCCTACTGTATGTGTGTATACTTTTTTTTTTTCTGAGCTGCTTGGAAGTAGGTAATAGGCATCTTTCTTTACCCTTAAATTCTTCAGTGTGTATTTCCTAAAAACAAGGACATTCCCTTAAAATTGTCAAAATCAGGAAAATATCATTAATGTAATATATCTAACCTACAGACCTTATTCAGATTTTGTCAACCATACTTTTTTTTTTTAGCTTCTGTAAAATATAATTAGCATCCTATATTTAATAGATAACCTCTCTGTAGCAAAGAAATGTATCATTCCCTCTTGCTCTTAGTGACATAGATCCAGTCAAAAGCATCTCTAGAGCGTTGTGTACTGGGGATACGTATCAGGATCACCTCAGTTATTAAAAACAAACGCATGCTTAATACTCATCCTAGACCTGCTGATTGAGAGTCTAAGGGATTGGAGTCAAGGTAAGGCTGTTTTGGGAAAATGCCCTTTGATGATTCTGATCCACAGCACTAATTTAGAACCTCTTCCCTAGGAATCCTTATAATAAGTCTCCTTTCAAAAAATTTGTTTACCAATATTTGAATTAATCTTTCTCTTCTAGGCTTATCCTGAATATTTAATTACTTACCAGATTGTAAGGCCTGAAGGTATGGTTGATGGATAAATAGTTGTTTTAGGAAACTAGCAACACTGAACCTAAAATCATCTAAGCAGCTGGTGGCCTCGTAAGTTTTACTCCTTTGCTGAGAAAAATCATCTTGTCCACAAGCCTGTGGCAAAAGGTTAAAAATGTGAAAGGATTTTAACATTCTGACTTGATAAAGCTTTAATAATGTACAGTGTTTTCTAAATATTTCCTGTTTTTCAGCACTTTAACAGATGCCATTCCAGGTTAAACTGGGTTTGTCTGTACTAAATTATAAACAGAGTTAACTTGAATCTTTTATACGTTATACATTGATTCTAACAGAAACTGTAATTCCCCTCAACAGAACTCATTTTACTAATATAGTACTGTGTTCTTTAAAACACAGTATTTACACTGAATACAGTTTCATTTGTAAAACTGTAAATAAGAGCTTTTGTACTAGCCCCATATTTATTTACATTGCTTTGTAATATAAATCTACTGTTTTAGAACTGCAGCGGTTTACAGATTTTTTTCATATGTACTGCTCATCTGTACTTCATCTTGCATCATCATGATTGAATGATCTTTTACCTTTGATTCCAGAGGCTATGTTGAGTCGTTAGCAGAGACCTTGTCACTTGGGAAGGATTGATTCATCAGATTTAATTTGCTGATGGAAGCATTTATGTCTCATTAGAAGTCTTTCCCATTTAAGAGCTTGTTTCATAAATACTCTGGGAGTTTAATTTGTGATAACTTTGTATGTATAACACACATTCCAAAGAGCTCTAACTATGATGGTCCTGATTATTAAAGACACTTCTTTACTAGCCTCAAACTCTGGGTTTCACATTGGAAAATTTTCTCATGTCATTTTGTGAAAATTAGAACAAGAGCTTCTATTTTTTAGAGAGGCTAAATCCTGCCACTGAACAATTATAGTGTTCTTTTCATGGAATGTAAATAGGAAGTTGAATTTTCAGATGTGGGAAGGGTAATCCTGAAATTTTTCCAGCCTGTTCTAATTAGCTTAAATCTAAAGGGAAAAAAATAGCAGATGGGAGTGGGTAGTTTTTTCTCTGAAGTTATTTTTCTCCTGTTCTTTTTCTTTGGCCTTACTGTTTTACTTATAGCCAGTCTGTACACCATAGGTAAGCTCAACCCAAAACCATGAAATGTAGGTGTCCCAGTTCTCTCCTGGCCTCCTGAATAGGCAGGTGCAGTGAAATGGGTGCTTCCGCTCCTGGGTTGCCTCATCATGACGTGGTACACCCACTTGGAAATAACGCTTTGTTTATGCACCACCTGGTGACCAGGCTCGTTGGGCAGCTGTGGAGGGGAATGCTATCCCATAAAATGCCATTCCTATTTTTTAACATAAAACTATCTTTTCCATGAAATATGCTAAAGCATCTTGGTACAGAGACATGAGTTACAGCTTGGCAGTCTGTTTGTTGACTGTAGTTCTCTCAGAAGTCAAGGCAAGATTGTTACCTATTAAATCTTTGTTAATGAGGCTGTTCCCCTTCACTCTCTGTACCAGTTCACATTTGTTTTACATTTTATTCGGTCTCTAAATTAACTGGGCTTTTGCAGTAACTTGTACATAAAGTGCTAGAAAATCATGTTTCTTGTCTTGAGTAAGAGTTAATCACAGTAAATGTATTGCATATCTGGAGTTGTGTTTCTATGATGTAAATTGTGATCATTTAAGAGGTCAATTCCTGACCATGAAGTGCTTTATACAGCTCTCTAATAATGGCAGATATCCTAACGTCATTCTTGGAACACAAATGGAGTATGCCAAATTTTATGTAATTTTTCAGGTTCTGGAAGCTAGGTTTTATAATTAGAAGATAATGAGATGAGTTAATGGAGTTTATATTTACATACCTTATCTCTCAACATTTAGCCCATATTGCTCACCCTATGAGTGACTCTGGAATTGCTTATCATGTAAAATCATCATGGTCTATGAGTTTACGATATTGCGGCCTGTGTTGTTTCATCTAATCCATTGCTTAATTAGTGTGTTGCTTTTCTATGAATGATTATATTGTGGTTAATATGTTAGCATGGCAATATTTCAGATAGCTTTTTGTTAGGAGCTTGGGGGGTGGTTGGGGGTGACTGGGGATTTCTTTGAAGTTTTTGCATGGAATACCTTACTTTATTGATGATGGAATTGCTTTTTCTTTTGTCTTGTGATTTTTTTTTAAGAGATTTAAATTTTTGTGTGAGTAGTACTATTATATCCATCTTGAGTGTCTTACTTGTATCACATTCCATACCCTCATTTAATTCTTAATAAACTGTTCACTTGTTTTTCTGGGTAGCATGGTAATTACTGGAATAGCATAAATGTGTTGTTGAATGGTCTTTGAGAAAATGGATTAAGATTACAATAAACCACAATTTCAGGAAAATAATGTAGTTCTGAGTCTAATAGTGATAAAGACTGCAGTTTAAAATCTGAAATACTGAATGTCGTGACCATACCTGCTCAGATGCTTTAAGATGAAAGTAGCTGTCAGACACTTTTAGACATTTAGTCTGTCCTACACAAGTTTTGGCAAACCTTAAAGCTGTTTCCTGGGAAATCTATCTTTTTTTTTTTGGCCACACCACACAGTTTGCAGGGTTTTAGTTCCCCGACCAGGGATCAAACCCGGGCCCTCGGCAATGAGAGCTTGGAGTCCTGACCGCTGGACCGCCAGGGAATTCCCCTGGGAAATCTATCTTAACTTATAAAGAGGAATAAGAATATATTTTTATATTCCGTGTCATAGAAAATTTCTTTATAACTTTACAAATCTTAAAGTTAGTAGTATTTAGTATTCTTAAAAGAAAGTATAGTAAGATAAATGTATTTTAGGTTTCAATATGCTAAGTGTCTGTGTGTGTGATCAGGTCCCTGCTTACTATAATAGGAGAATGATGGTGCAAATAATCCATAAGTCATTTGGCTTTGAAATACTTTTCAGCAGCTTTATCTTACTGCTTGATTTGGTATAATATTAAAGTGTTCGCTTGCTAGTTCCTAAGTATGCATGCCATTGTATGATGTGATCCAGTTGTTTGCAGGGTGATGAGGAGAGAAAACTTGCAAATAAATTTCCCTAAGCTTTTGTGATTAGTATTCCTGACTGGCCCTTTACCTACTGTCCTGTCCTATCAGAGGACTAGAGTAACAGAGGAAGCAAGTGGTCATATACATTCTTCACCAGGAGAACTGCCAGATTTGTGTAGAGTTAGACTGTAATGTGGCCTTTTCGCTATCTGCTGAATCTCTATCCGCCTCCTCCTTTTCATGCTTACTAGCTGAGGAAGACTGACATAAAATACTTAATGATACCTTCTTAGAAGGTTCTTGCTCTCCATATACAAGCCACCATTGTCAGAAGTGTCTTCTCCACTTTGTTATTCACCCACAGTTGTCATCATCATCACAAAAATCTGCACAAAGCCCCTCAGATGGTCTGCCAATACACTGTGGAGCGGTGCTACGCAAAAGTGGCCTGCAGGTGGGGCTGGTCTGCAACCTATTTGTTACCAGCCCATGGAGAGATGAAAACAAAAATTGAGAGGAAACTTTTATAGCAGTTTGACATTGATGCAATGTTTTAAATTTCTTTTTTCTTCTTTTTTTAAGGCCGTGCCATGCAGCATGTGGGATCTTAGTTCCCCAACCAGGGATCAAACCCATGCCCCCTGCATTGGGAGCATGGAGTTTTAACCACCGACCTGGCAGGGAAGTCCTCTTAAATTTCTTTAACTAAAATATTGGTCTGCAACAAATTGGAAATTAAGAGGAAAACAGAAACAGTAGTCCCTCACAGATAATTTGAAAGGTAGAAGAAAGATATCTGTTTTTTTTTACCACTAGACCCATCACTTAGCACAGGCTGACACATAGTAATTCCTCAGTAAATTTTTGTTGAGTGAATAGTGATTAAGTGATTGGGCTCTAGATGGATCTGGATTTGAATTTTACCTTATCCCACACCAGTTTTACAGCCTTGAACATATTACATAACCTTTATAAGCCTTACAATACTTATCTCATAGGTTTGTTGAGGGAACTAAATGATCTGTATGTGCCACTAAGTGCTGTACTTGGCAAAAACTGGTTATTGTAATTATATTATTATTTCCCTGAATCCCCAGGACCAGTGGTTGAGTTTTCTCACTTGTCATGGAGATATAGAACATAGAATTTTAAAACAGCAAAATTTATTTGCCACTGGACTGCTCCCTTTGTTCCAATGAAACCTTAAGAAGCTCAAATATGAGGTATGTATGTCCCTAGGAGGCTGAGGATCTCAGTTTGAAAAAGACTGACAAAAGCACATAGACATTATGGCAACCTGGTTGGGGAAGGAAGACATACCCATAACCCAAGCCTGCATCATATTCCTACAGTACAGAAGAAACAAACTCCACTCAAATGAACTCATGATCAAAAGTCCAAAACAATCCACTGTGAGCATAAGTCAGTAGACACAACCTTAGAGCTTTAGCACCCTCACAAACTTAATGTAGGATGGTAACTATGGAATAAGAATATTTAAAATGATTGGCTGGGGGAGGAAAGCATAAAAACCATTAGAAAAGATGACACTGGAAAAGGCAAAGTAGATTTGAAAAGCTAACTCTTTTGGGGAACTAAAAAAATGTATAGTTAATGAAATTAAGAGCCCCGTGGACAGATTAAACCACAGATTGGGCATATATGAGGAGAGAATTGGTGAACTAGAAGATAAATCAGGAAGATACCCTGGTTATAGCAGAGGAAGGGATGGGAAATAGGAAAAGGCTAAGAAACATGGAGAATAGAATGAGAAGATCCAACATAAAGAATAGGGGAAGGAAGATATTTGGAGATTTTTCCAGAATTTTAAAGGAGGTATGGATCCTCAAGTTAAGAAAGTGTAACAAATATCTAGGAGAGTGAATAAAAACAAGTCTGTTTCTAGACATATAGTACAACTACAAAAGAAAAGAGAAAAATCTAAAAGGGACTAAGAAGAAAAGTTACCTGCAAAGGAATAACTACGCTGGTAGCAGGCTTTTCAATGGCAGCAATATAGGCCAGAAGACAATAAAATAAGTTGTAAGTGTTGAAAAGAATTGATGTTAAAAAAAAAAAGAAAAAAGGATGTTAGCCTTGAAATCTATACAGAGACAAATTAGCATTCAAATGAGAGGGTGAAAAACACATTTTCAGATTTTCCTGAAAGAACTCATAGGATTTATTCCAGAAAGAAGGCAGTTGAATCCAAAAGGAAGGAGTGGACTGCAAGAAGCGTGGTGAACAAAGGAATTGGTAAACGTGTTGGTAAACAGACTGAAATTATACTCGTGTAAAAAAAAGAGTAAGTACTAACTCATAAGGAATCATCTTCAAGATACAATAAATGAAAAAAGAGGTTGATGACTATGTATGATTTGGTACTCTATTTGTATAAAACAGGAAAAAGTACAATATACATTTGCTTCTTTATGCGTAAAACACCTCCGGGATACACACAAACTATTGGGAGGACACCTAGGTGCCAGGGTACAGAGGTGTTGAAGAGACTTTTCACTGTATAGTCTTTTATTCCTTTTGAATTTTATAGCAGGACTATTTTTTTATATTTATTTATTTATTTTTGGCTGCATTGAGTCTTCGTTGCTGTGCGCAGGCTTTCTCTAGTTGCGGCGAGCAGGGGCTACTCTTTGTTGTGGTGCACAGGCTTCTCATTGTGGTGGCTTCTCTTGTTGCGGAGCACGGGCTCTAGGTGCGCAGGCTTCAGTAGTTGTGGCGCACGGGCTCAGTTGTTGTGGCTCACGGGCTCTAGAGCAGAGGCTCATTAGTTGCGGTGCATGGGCTTAGTTGCTCCATGGCATGTGGGATCTTCTCGGACCAGGGCTCGAACCGTGTCCCCTGCATTGGCAGTTGGATTCTTAACCACTGAACCACCAGGGAAGTCCCTAGCAGGACTATTTTATCTATTTAAACAAAACTATAATAAAATAAGCATTGTCTATAAAAATACCGTAGGAGTAATAAATAATGAGATTTTAAAAACAAGGTGGAATTTAAAGTACTACTTGACAATAATGTGGGAGATAGGAGAAACTTTAAAAGTGTTGATGAGCTTCAGAGTTTAAGTATGCATATTAAAATTTTAAGAATAATCACTAAAGGAGTAGAAATAGAACTGTAAAGATGAAAAAAGGTAAAAGAACACTCCAGCAAAAGTGGGGATCAGAGGTGACTCATGTACTTTTTTTCTCCCAAAAGGTATGAAAGAATCCTAAACAAGTCGGAAATTATCTGTAAAGGGGTAAGAACAGGCTGGACATTCCTGGAATGGTGGGGGCGGGGGCGTCAACGAGAGGACCAGACGTCAAGAATAGCATTAAGGCGCCAGTAAATAAGTGTAGTAATATTGGTGCAGGGATGGATTCATCTGACCAACTGAACAGAGTATAAATGGGATTTTTATATACACCAGAGGTAGCACTACAGATCATGTGGGAAGAGGAGCTGTTCAATAAATTGTCAGGAAACAACTGGTTATGCATATGGGAAAAATTTGTATATCTGGATGCATACACAAAAATCACTTCCAGATGGATTTTATATGGGACTTAATATGAAAATCAAAAAAAAAGTTTTTTTTTGAAAATCAAAATATTTTAAATGTTAAGAAAATACAGAAGAAGACTTTCTGATTTGGGGATAAGAAAGAGCTTTTAACTGAGCTTCAAAGAACACTTAACCCTAAAAGAAAAGATTGGTAAATTTGTATTAAAATTAAGAACATCTGTTCATCAAACGACCTTTGTGAAGAAAGTAAAGAGGCAGGTCACAAAGTGGGAGAAAATATTTGCAACACATTTAAAGGGCAAAGGATTCATATCCAGGATATATTAAACTAAGGGGGGAAATGAGTAAAAAAATAAACAGGCATTTCTCAAAATGGGAGACCCCAGTGACCACTAAGCATTCCAAAAAATGCTCAGCCGTATTGGTAATCAGGGAAATTCAAATTAGGTAACATGGTAATACCATTTTACACCTGCTGGAATTGACAAAAGTAAAAAACTTGAGACAATGCAAACTATTAGAGGATGTGGATCTCTTACACATTGCTGTGGGTCTAAGTGCTTTGGAAAACAATTTGACATTACCAGTAAAATGAAAGAGCCTAATTCTGGGTATATAAAGAGGAAGCAATAAAAGCAATGAAAATAATGTCACGTAGAAACAAAATAGGACTGGCACAAATAGGATACTATATGCTATTCTTGGATAGAAAAGTTCAATATTATAATGATTTTGGTTCTCCTTAAGTAAGTATATAAATTTGCCATGACCTAGTAACATACTGGATTGACATATACACACTACTATACATAAAATAGATAACTAATAAGAACCTACTGTACAGCACAGGGAACTCTACTCAGTACTCTGTAATGACCTATATGGCAATAGAATCTAAAAAAGAGTGGATATATGTATATGTATAACTGATTAACTTTGCTGTACAGCAGAAACTAACACAACTTTGTAAATCAACCATACTCCAATAAAAATTAATTTAAACAAAAAATACCAACCCTTTTGAGGGAAGAGGTGGGAACCTATGCAAACTGATTCTAAAGCTACTGTGGAAAAATAGATATACAAGGATTCTTATAAAAAGTTTCTGAGAAAAAAGTACTGAAGGGCTACTAGCCATATCACATATTAAAAATTTTTTTTTAACTATTAAACAGTAATACTGGCACATAAGCTAATTACTGGAATGGAATAGGGAGTCCAGAAATGGTCTCAGATCTACGGTAGGAAAGGTAGGATATTATGAAACTGTGGGGAAGATAATGGTCTTGCAACAACTGAGGAGCCATCAGGACAAAATAAAGTTGGACCCTTGTTTCATGCATCAGAATACTTCAGTTGAGTCAAGTATGTAATGATAGAAAGTGAAACTACAAAATTACAAGAAGAAAAACAGAACAATGTTACCAATATTGGTATAACAAAGACCTTTCTGATTATAACAAAACCCAGAAGCTTTGAACAGAGATTGATAAATCCAACTTCACACAAATTTTGTCTGCAAAGTTAAAAATGGCAAACTGTAAGGAATATTTGCAGCATGTAAACGAAGAATTTAATTTTTTTAACATTAAAAGCTCTTCAGAATCAGGAATCAAAACACCAACAACCCAATAGAAAATGAGCAGTATACAGAGAAGGAAATTTTTTAAAACGGCATTTAAAGAGGAGAAATGCAGCTTAACTATGTACCGTGGTGCCATTTTCCGCTTCTCCTCCTAAAAGAAAAGATGGAGTGATATTCAGAATATTTAACAGCCAGACACTGACCAGGCAGAAGAGACTGAAGACCGCCTCTTCTGCCTGCTGTTAACCCTTTAGTTGAGGGATGGTGGGAGATTGTGGGGGAAGTAGGGCCTCTGGGCTGTCTTGGAGGCTCTAGATAGCAGGGAGGAGCACTCAGGACTGGGGGCAGCAGGTAGTTACCAGCGGGCGCAGAAGCATGCCGATATTTAACAGCCAGTACAGTCCCACTGGTGGAGGAAAATACCTCTCTTGCTTCATCGAGAAACAGCCTCTAGAAGGAAAACCGAGCAGTACTTGTCCAAATTTTAAATGGGGATACCCTCTGAGAAGGGGACCTGTGGTAAGGAAATACATTACAGCATTATTTGGAAAGACAGAGTTATAAGCAGCACATCTCTCCATCAATAGGGGACTGGTTAAATAAATTACAGCGCATTTATACACCAGAAAGTCTGGAACCATGAAGAGAATGAGCCAGTCCTACATGTACTGATCGAGATACATTATTGAGTGGAAAAAACAAAAGCAAGGTTCAGAACTGTGTATAGAGTCAGTTACCATTGTAAAATATAGAGAGGAAATACCAACACACAGGCATAACTTGTGCTGAGGAAGAGATCCAGGTGGCAGGAGACATAGGGGTGGAATGAAAGCCAACTTTCTATTCTGTATCTGTTATACTTAGAATTTTGTACTTTGTGCACTCATTTAAAAATATTTGTCTAAAGATGAGATTTGAGTTAGGTAATATCTAAGAGGTTTTTTTAAGCTGTAAGTCTGGAAAAGTGTGACCAAAACTGAACTGAGAAATCCCCCAAGGGGGGTTGGGGGGGTGGGATGATTTGGGAGATTGGGATTGACATATATACACTACGATGTATAAATACATAACTAATGAGAACCTACTGTATAGCACAGGGAACTCTACTCAGTGCTCTGTGGTGACCTAAATGGGAAGGAAATCCAAAAGAGAGGGGATATATGTATATGTATAGCTGATTCACTTTGCTGTACAGCAAAAACACAACATTGTAAAGCAACTATACTCCAATAAAAATTAATTTTTTAAAAAAAGAAAGAAATCCCCCAAAGCTGCTGTGCCTTCAGTCTTCCTCTTCGTAGTGAAAGACCTCTCCGTCCGTCCAGTTGTTCAAGACAAAAACCTTGAAAGTCAGCGTCCTCTTTCCCTCACAGCCTACATCAGCTCACCTGGCCTTCCTGCTTTCACCCTTGTCCACTACCGAGCCCTTCCGAACCCCACGCCCAGGTCCCTTAGTCTACTTTCAATTCAGGGGCCAGAGTGATCCTTTTGAAGCATAAGTCAACTATGTCACAAAACCCTGTAGTGACTCCCCATTTCACTTAGAGTAAAAAGCTTAAAATACCCAGGTTGACCCTACTCGATCTGCCACTGCACCCCTGTGATGCCATTTCTCACTCGACCCCTGGCCACTCCAGCCTTCTTAGCATGGGCATGCCCGCACCCTCAGGGCCTTTGCAGGGACTGTTTCTGCAGCTAGAATGCTCTTCCCCAGCATTCTCTGTAATTCGTTCCTCACCTTCTTTCCTGGTTGTTCAGGTATCACCTCAGGACGTTTCTCCAGAACTACCTTATTTTATTTTATTATTTTTTTTTGCGGTACGCGGGCCTCTCACTGTTGTGGCCTCTCCCGTTGCGGAGCACAGGCTCCGGACGTGCAGGCTCAGCGGCCATGGCTCACGGGCCTAGCCGCTCCGCGGCATGTGGGATCCTCCCGGACCGGGGCACGAACCCGTGTCCCCCGCATTTGCAGGCGGACTCTCAACCACTGCGCCACCAGGGAAGCCCCAAAACTACCTTATCTTAAATGCCACTGCATACTCCCCATCTCCCTTAACTCACTCCCAGTCCTCCCTACCCTGCTCTATTTTTCCCTATTAAACTAAAAAGTTCTAAATTCATATAATTAACATATTTATTTTCGGTCTCTCCACAGTAAAAGGTAAACTTCACAAGGGTGGATTCCGCTGATGTAGCCCCAGTGCCTGGAACAGTGTCTGGCACATAGGTGGTGCTTGATAAACAATTGTTAAGTGAGTGAGTGGGCTTATATGATCTTCACTCTGTCCTTTTAAAGTCTACTCACCATTATATGGAGAAATGGTTAGTACTGGCATTACCAGCAGCAACAGTAAAAAGTTGTTTATATCAAATCCACTACCAGCAGTAACACCAATAATCATAGCTGTCATTTTTTAAATTCACTACCGGTAATATCAATAATCACAGTTCTCAATTCACTATCAGTTGGATCAGTAATCACAATTACCATGTATTAAATGCCTGCATCATAAACCAGATAATCCCACATGAAGGGAACTGGAGCTCCAGAGTTAGAAACTTCCCCAAAGCCAAGGCTGGTAAGTCTTTTCCGATTCCCTTTTGCCTGTGTTTCTCAGCCCTCCTAAGTGGTGCTGTGCTCTTAGCGAGCAGTAAATCAGCCCTGGGGAGACAGGAGTCTTTCATATAGGCTCTTTGGGAGTGTCACTGGTTGCCTCTACCATATGGAGATTCAGGGTGGGTAGGTCTTTCCTGGGACGTCCAGTCTCAGATCAGGGGAATTAACGGCCGCGTGCCTGTCCTGGAGCCAGCACTCCTCCTCACCTCAATCGATGTGCAGAATCTGTCAGAGGAGCTTCATGACTCTAAAGGCAGAAAACTGCACTACCATGCTTGGAGGCTTGACCCGAAAAGGAAGTTGATGAAAATCTAACTGCCTGCCTCAGTGCCTCCCCTTTTGACGCAGATGCTGGAAAGTATGCTTTTACTTAGAACTTCTAATCAGCTGAGTTGTAAACTGAACAATTGGAGGAACAGATGGATTCGGGATGGAGCTGTAATCTAGAGGTGGAAACTGATTTCTTTTGATAGTTTCAACCCTACATTTTTGTCAGGAGGAAATAGTGGGAACTCTTCTGGGGGAGTGTTCTGTCCCAGAAAGAGGAGAATGTTTCTGTTCTGACCACTGAATAAAGGGAGAATTAATCTAGGCAGAAATGACCTGCCTGAAGTTTAGTAGATTTCATTATAAAAAGGCTAGCAGATTCCAGTGGAAGCGAATGTAGGCAGTTTGTATTTATAGACAGGGATTAAATAAACCAATCTGACGGGATTCTCTGCAAGCAGTTGTTTGGGAATAAGGTAGATCCATCTGCATGCAAAGAATTGTGAATGAATAAAGATCCATGGCTCAGTGGGCAGGCGGGGCATAGGGGAGACCACCAGTCCAGATAATCAGACATTCACATTTCCCACTGTTTTGTTCTATTGTATCAAAATGTGAGAAGCTGCTTGCCAGGCCCCCACATACAAAGCTCTTTACTGAACTTTACTGAGGCATGATCCTGGCTGTTTTACTCAAACTGCCAACCTCAGAAGGAGCTTTGCTTGATGGCGTCTGACAGCTCAGCTGTGCCCCCAAGTAGATTTATGAGCTGAGAAAGATGGTCAAATTCACACCCTAAGCATTCCTGATAGAATTAGAAGGTCGGAGATATGCCAGCGTTTGTATACCACCCTGATGGAGCACACCATCTTTGTGTCTTCCCAGCCCTCCTGGGTGGGGTTTGGAGAGGGAGAGCAGGAGGTGACACCCACAGCCCTCTCCCAGCTGGCAACACAGAGGGTCACCAGGAGATTCCAGATGATGTTATTTGGCATTTAACATGTTCTAATGGCAGCATCTCTCAGTCAAAAGGACTGAACTCTTTCAGGGCTGAATACCTGTCCATGACTCCCTCTGGAGAGAAAGAGCCAGTCTCTTCTCTGGGGTGGGATTGACTCCTCCAACCGTCCTGACAAGTACTGGGGGTGGGCCTTAAAACATCCATTTCAGTAATATTAATTACTGATTGTTGTGCTTATAACAGTAAAGAACATTCACTGCAGAAAATCTGGGAAAGGCTGAAAGATACAGCTAAGTAAAAATCACCCATCATCCCATTACTTAGAAACAGCTTACCATTAACAATTTTGTGTATTTATTTACAATCTGTTTTCTATGCATATAGACAGGAAATTTGTTGGTTGTAACAAAGCCAGATCATATTGTTTAACCTGAATCTTTTAATATTATATGCAGAGCATTTTCCCATGTTGCTAAATATCTCCTTTTGGAAAAGCTTCTTTTTAATCACTGCATCCTGTTCTACCATATAAAGTATCTCAACTTAGGTTGCATTACCCAAAGTAGTATGTTTTAATTCAGGGGACAATGTGCATGAACAAGTGTGTGACACACAAGCAAGATGCAGTATCAAGACTCTCCCCCCGAATTTGCACTACCTGATTCTAAAACATACTACAAGGCTATAATAATTAAAATATGTGCTATTATTATAAGAAGGGACAGTGAAAGTTATTGAAAGAGAATAAAAATGGTATTTCCAATCAATAGGGAAAGAATGAATTATATAAGTGTTCCTAATAGAAGTAATTAATTGTTTAGGAAAAATTAAAGTTAAATCTTTACATCATAGTCTAAAATAAATTCCATGTGGATCTAAAAGTCAAATATTTTTTTAAATAGAACTAAAAGATGATAAAGGTGAATATTTATATAATCTCAAGATGAAGAAGCATAAAAGCAAAAGTTGTAAATCAAAAGATTGAGATGTGATTACATTTTTAAATTTAAAATGTAAAAAATACATAGATACCAAAAAAGAAATACAAAATAGATCAGAAATATAACAGGAAAAAAGTTCAACACTAGAACTAATAAGATGAATGAAAGTTAAAATAACTTATACCAATTTTATCTATCAAATTGGCAACTTTTTTTTTTTAAGAATGATACTCTGTGGTGGAGGTGCTAAAAATGAGTATTTTTTTAAACTGCTGGTGGGAATGTGTATTGGTGTAACCCCTTTGTAGATTCATTTGTAAATCTGTAAATCATAAAACAGCATTTTCCAGCCTTCCTTTTCAGACATTAAAAGAAACAAATACCACCTACCGTGTAGTGTTACATATCAGACTCCTTACCTAAATGATAACCATTAATTTTCGTAGCAGACCTATGAGGTTTTATCTATAATGATGCCCATTTTATAGATGAGAAAAATGGGGGTTAAATATTTGTCAGCTGGGGACTTCCCTGGTCGCGCAGTGGTTGAGAATCTGCCTGCCAGTGCAGGGGACACGGGTTCGAGCCCTGGTCTGGGTAGATCCCACATGATGCAGAGCAGCTAAGCCTGTGCGCCACAGCTACTGAGCCTGCACTCTGGAGCCCGTGAGCCACAAGTACTGAGCCCTCGTGCCACAACTACTGAAGCCCACGCGCCTAGAGCCCGTGCTCCACAACAAGAGAAGCCACCGCAATGAGAAGCCCGCTCACCGCAACGAAGAGTAGCCCCCACTCGCCGCAACTAGAGAAAGCCTGCGCGCAGCAACGAAGACCCAATACAGCCAAAATATAATTAATTAATTAATTTAAAATATATATATATATATATATATTTGTCAGCTGTATTTCATTGTTCTGACACTAATTCCCATGTGTTGTTATTTTTTCTTTTGGTCTGATTAGACCCCAGTAGAGATAATAAAAGCATTATTCCCCACACCCCCAAATAAAGTTTAAAGGAAAATCCTTATGCATAGTCCTTCACCTGCCTTCTGAAATCTTCAGAGCTGCCCACTAGAGAGGGTGTGGGAGGAGTGATAACTCTGCACTGTGAGGCCCACTGACTGAAGAATCATCATCATCATAGCAGCACACACTTGGGCCCCCAGTCATAGAGACAAGAAATGACTAGACGGTTATCTGTGTAGTTGAAATTCCACTGGAACCCTCTAAGGAATGGATGGAGGCTATGAGAAAACCCTGTGATTTAAGAAGTTTGGAAAATACTTCTTGATTCCCCAGGACTCTTACCACCAAGGTATTCCATCCTGTCTCGTGGATAAGCCCTGATCACTTTATGGCATGTTTTGATATTGTATGCCTGCCACTGGATATTTTTTAAAGCATGTATTCAGGCTTCTTGTCATTTATTTCAGGATTAAAGTGTTGTTTGTGGTATGAAATGGGGTTTCAGAACAGTGCCCTAGTTCCTAGCCTTGTATCTATAGAAAATACATTCCATTTTTATGATTCAATTAAGGACTGTCATCTAGGAGTCATTTAGATTGTATTATCAAGTAGGAAGTTGTGTAACTCTTGTGTTAGGGGTTCTCAGTCCTGGTTGCCATTAGAATCACCTGGGAAGTTTAAAAAATGCTGCACGGTCCTCGCTTCCAGATTCTGATTCAGTTTGCCAAGAGGGGACAATACAAGAATATTGGCATTTTTAAAAAAGATCCCAAGAAATTCTAATGTGCAGCCGGAGTTGAGAGCTGCACTATTTGATCCCTTGTTCAGTTGCCTTTCCAACTGGGCTACTGGCTCCACGTAGACAGGGACCATGTCAGTCTTGTTCGTGACTGTCTTCCAGCATCCTGCCCAGTGCCGTGGACACATGTTTGAAATGAATGCAGTGATATCCTTGGGAGTTCATTGATTCAAGGCCTGAGTGGCTTTTGGGAGGATGCTGGAGGCTCTGAGAACCAGTTTTTGCCAAGCTTGGAGGTAACTGGAGGAAGCAGGTAAAGATAAGCACATGATGGGTGACCAGGGTATGTGGGGGGTTTACCAAGGGTTGGGGGCAGGCTCAGCTAGCCTTGAGTTTGAAATGACTGATTTAGTGTGAAAGGCAATTATTTATCCCTTGAAGGACCTGGGGACGTCAGCTGTGTGAGGACGTTGAGATGTGGTGCCAGTTACGAGCTTGCAACAGAGACAGGAGTTGGCCAACCCTAGGGAGCTGTTGGGACACCCCCGTGTTCAGAGCTGTGCTTCTGCTTTCCTTTAATTCCAAGCACGAAGTTGTGCTGTAAATCAGAGCTCTGGTGGCTACAGGCCCAGGGAAGATTGATGAGACGAGTAAGGGGGACAGATAAGAAAAAGGGGGGATTAATGCTAGCATGGAACAGTTCTGAAGACTAGGAAGCTAGAGGGAAGAGATGCTGCTTTGGATTTTCTGCAAGTCGCTATTTGAAAGGATGAAGGGAGGCCCGAGGACTGGCTTCTTTAAAAGAGTGTGTTGTTCTGGCCCTGAAGCAAAGCCATAATGGCCATGCTGGTATAAAGGAGGGTGAAGCCAAAGTGTAATTTTTATATGTTTGTTTTAAAACATTATTTATTTAATTTGAGGAGGTATTATATTTACATGGTTCAAAAATATTAAAGTATAAAAAGATATTCAATAAAATCTCTCTTTTATCCCCATTCCCGTCACCCAATTCTCCCACGTTAGGTAAATGCTATTATTTGTCTCTAGTGTACCCTACCAGAGATTTTAATACATACACAAGCAAATATGAATGTATATATGTATGTATACATTTTAACCCCCTTTTAAAATTCATATTATACACACTGTTGTGCGTCTTCCTATTTTCACTCAACAATGTATCTTGTGCATCTCTGCATGTCAGTACATTGAGAGCATCCTCGGTGTACTAATATGCACAATGCATGGCTTTTCATTTTGTAGGTGTGCCACAATCTGTTTTACCAGTCTCCTACTGGTGGATATTGACAACGTTTCAAACATTTGCCATTACCCAAAAAAAAAAAAAAAAAGCTTCAGTGAACAACTATATGGTCATGTCATGTTTTGAATGTGAGTATACCTGTTTGATCAATTCCCAGAAGTGGAATTGCTGGTCAAAGGGTCAAAGGGAGTGATGGGGGATGTCCAAGGGTAGTTTAAAAAAGTAAAATGCACATAGTGAAAATCAAAAGGTAAGAAAAGGTATAGCATGAAGAGCAAGCCTCTCCCCCAAACCACTCCCTGCCACCCAGTTCCCTTCATTGAAGTAACCAGCATTATCACTTTTCCATATATGTATATGGGTTCCTTGTTTCTCTTTTCTTTTTTAACACAAATAGTAGTACACAAGACACCTTGCTTGCTTTTCTCTCTACAGCATTTCTCCAAGATACTTCTAAGTCAGTATCGTGTTCCCTCAATCCAAATTGAGGAATTTAGAATTTTCTAATCCTACTCCAGTGTGCTGCAGTTGTAATCATTCTTTTTTTTAATTTCTTTTCTCATCCAGCTAGAAGGCAGTTTAGCTCAAGTCTGAGATTCTCACACCGTTGAAAAAACTCTTAGAGGTTACATCTGTTTTTAAGACGTGTGTGATTTGGGAGTTGGTTTTATTTGCATCTCCATCTCTGTGAGCCATGGTATCAGGGAAGAAGGGTGATTCAAGGAGGTAAAACTTCAAATGAAGCCTCACGTGTGCTCTGCACTCTCTGACTTTCTAAGTCCTGGTGGACACCTGTCATATCAGACTTCCCCTGTTCTACACATTGGTCTCCAGCATAACATATTGTTAGAAATAAGGATTTGGATCTGATATACCTTCTTGGATTTCAGAAGAGGGTAGTGAGGCCAAGAGAGTTTGAACAACTTATTTAAGTCCACCCAACTGGTAGGTGCAGGAACAGAACGAGGGTCTCCCAAGCAAGGTCCACATCCTCCTCTCCTCATGCCGGGACCCTCATCCACCTTCTCAGGACAGCTAGTGTCCTAAGTTGACAGCAGAGTGTTTAACCAGCTCCTCCAGATAACACCTGTGCATGTTATCACCACACCACCCAAACCTGAAGAACTTCCTAAAGAGTGGACACGCTAGGCATTCCAGAAGAACCACTGGGAGGACTTCGGGGGAAGGAGGCAGTAGGTAGACATCTGACCTGTCCAGCAGCACACAGGGCTAGTCGGTGCAAGGCCAAGGAAACACTAGACCCAAGAGCTCATAGGAACCACGAATCAAAGTGAAACACTCCTGGGTCTTGTCTGGGTAACAAGTTACCAAACGTGATTCTTACCAGAATCGCTTGGGCAGTCTGCAGGTTAAAAATAGTCTCCCCGGTGCTGCCCCAGATGGTCACTTTCGGAAGATCCGAGTGTGGTCCAGAAATCTGTATTTTTCATGAGCTCTGTGGGTGGTTTAAGTGGTTTAAGTGTAGGCACAGCTTGCCTACACTTACTTAAAGGAATATTCTTTCGAGTGGCCTCCTCCTTAGGCTGTTCATGATTAATCTACTTAATGTGATTATTAATAATTTTGGCAGATGTTGTGCTTTTTTTAATAAAGAGGGGGGAGCCATTTTCAAGATAGAAACGATAGTCCTTTAGCTGTTGCCTATGAAGCGACAATTACAGCATTTTTTCCCCAGTTTCAAAATGTTGCATTTTACCTTCTCTTTAAGGAAGGACCTGCCATTGTAAGTTTCAGACCCCAGTTAGTCCACCGGCATTCCTTAGGAGGGCCTGGTTTTCTTATACATCCGGATTTTGATTTGCTTTTTCTCCAACTTCAATAGACATTTCCTGAATGTGTCCTAGAGGCAGGCAGCGCAGAGGAGAAGATGGAAACAAGAACAATGACTAGCAACTACTACATGCCTGCTGAGCAAATGTTTTCCTTCAGAAAACGAAAAAACATCAGCTTCCCTCCCTTTGCTTTAGTAATTCCCCCAACTTTGCTATACATTGGGATTACCTGGGTTTTAAAATAATTTTTTTTTAACATTTATTTATTTGGCTGCGCCCGGTCTTAGTTGCGGCACGCGGGATCTTCCTGGAGGCATGTGGGATTTTTAGTTGCAGCATGAGGACTTCTTAGTTGTGGCATGCATGCAGGATCTGGTTCCCCTACCAGGGAACAAACGCGGGCTCCCTGCATTGGGAGCACGGAGTCATACCCACTGGACCACCAGGGAAGTCCCTTAAAATACTTTTAAAAAACGCTGTTGCCAGGCTCTCACCCCCAGACATTCTGATGTACGGGAGTGTGACCTGGGCCACAGGGATTTTAAAAAGCTCCCCAGGTGATTCCAATGTCCACGAAGTTAGGGAACCCCTGGCCTAACTACTTTTCTCAGGTTTCAGCTCAGTATTTCTTCCTTCAGGAAGGCTTCCTGATTCCCCCTCTCTGACACCTCCACACATACCCATGACCCTGACCCAGTCGGGTGTCCCTGCAGCACCCTGGGCTCCTGCAGCACCTGGTACTCACTCTTTCATAATACTGGCCACCTCAATCAACGCTCTTCCTCAGGAATACTGGGAGATTCTGGAGGGCAAGACCGGTGTTCCACACACTCTTGAATCCCTGGGGCCTGGGGCATTGTGGGTTCTCTAAGTACTAGTTAAAGGAGTGATTTAATTTTCTATTGGACATTTCCTTTTACTCATTCTGTACATGCCAATTTACTTTTTCTGGTGATAATGTCATTTTGTATTGCCCACTTAATCACACTTTCTCTAATTTTCATGGTAATTGGATAGGTGATAAAAATAAAGGATTTACATTATTTTATGTTTTATATATTTTATAAAATAGTTTAGGAAATATTGCCAGCTGAAGCTATTTTTAAAATATGGTTTTTACAGAAAGAAGAATAAATTATTAGATTTGGTGGAGCATTATTTATGAAAATAATATATTCTTTTCATTTAGGTTTCTATAAACTTAAAACCCAGTTCTATTATTTAAAAAAAAGTTTATATTTTATGAGAGGTGCTTTATAAGATTAGACAAGGGCAAATCAGGAAAAGTGTCTCTTTTTTGTTTGATTCATAGGGATTTAATGAAAGGGCGTGCGCACACGCACACACACATTTCTCAAGTTGTACCACGCTTTATTTCCAAAATTCAGACAAAGGAACAGATCTGCAAACACAGGCCCCCTGTCACATCACGAAAGGGGTCAGATTACTAGGCTAGTCGACGACGGGGGCCTTAAGAATCACGGTAATTGTCTCCACGTTCCTAGCCCATCATTTCTAGATTCTGCGACGACGTCCATAGACTTCTTAATGTCCCGCTTTGTAACCCCCGTCGGGCCGCGTGAATGGTGGGGAAGGTAACGTGACTGCAGAGCGCAGGGTCGGCCCCGGAGGGGCGCGAGCTTGGCCAGTGGGAAGCTTGGATGCGGAGCCGCGACATCACCCCACCGGCATCAGGCCATCGCCTCCATTCAGCGGCGGAATGTGGGCGGGCAGAGGATGCGCGGGCCCCTCGGCCTGCAGTTAACCCTGTGTGCGCCCGCGGTGGAGCATCACCCGGCGCGCGGAGCACCACCGGACGCACAAAACATCACCCGGGTCGCGGAGCACCTCCCGCTCCCGAGCACCGCGCGCAGTGCTTTGGCTTGCCAAATTCATTTTCCTCTAAAATATACTTGTGTTCGTGGCTCTTTTTTTTTTTTTTTGCAGTACGCGGGCCTCTCACTGTTGTGGCCTCTCCCGTTGCGCAGCACAGGCTCCGGACGCGCAGACTCAGCGGCCATGGCTCACGGGCCCAGCCGCTCCGTGGCATGTGGGATCTTCCCGGACCGGGGCACGAACCCGTGCCCCCTGCATCGGCAGGCGGACTCTCAACCACTGCGCCACCAGGAAAGCCCCGTGGCTCTTTTAGTGTTGTCTTTTTTTTTTTTTTTTTTTTTTTTTCAATCTTACATTTAATCACCACGGTTACATTCCTCAGGACCACATTTTCTCACTACAATTCAAATAATGTAGAAAACATTTTAAGGTAATCGTGGGGCCTGGGAAGCTTCCATTGCACAGAGCCCACAGGAGAGAAGCCAGCAAGGCAATGGCTCTGTCTCTCTTACTCTCTCTGTAACTTTATTATATTCCTAAGTAGAGGCGTGATCAGTTTCCAGTTAGTTTTTCTTCAGACTTTCTATTTAGGAAATATTCAAAGCTACAGAAAAGTTGTAAATGTAATACAATAAGACAGATGAATATTCCTCTACCCTTCATCTACGTCCACCACTTGTTAGCATTTTGCAATTTAGCTTTATCATATATCTGCATAGAGAGATTTCTTTCTCCTGAATTACAAGAAAACTGCGCATCTCATAACAGTTTGCCCTGAAATAATTCACATGCAGGAACTAGGCATAAGGACGTTTTTCTTCATAAACACAATACTGTTATCACACCTCGGATAATTAACTCTGCTTAAATATCATTTAAAATATAGACCATATTTAAATGTTCTCAGTTTTTCCCAAAATGCCTTTTAACTAGATTTTTTTTTTTTTTTTTTTTCCGGTATGTGGGCCTCTCACTGTTGTGGCCTCTCCCGTTGCGGAGCACAGGCTCCGGACGCGCAGGCTCAACGGCCATGGCTCACGGGCCCAGCCGCTCCGCGGCATGTGGGATCTTCCCGGACCGGGGCACGAACCCGTGTCCCCTGCTTCAGCAGGCGGACTCTCAACCACTGCGCCACCAGGGAAGCCCTAACTAGATTTTTTTTAAAAAAATCCAGAATCCAATAAAGTTTCATGCATTGCATCTAGTTATGTTTTTTCTTTTTATAGTAATTTTGTTATATATTATTATTGTTTTTATTATTTTCAGCCTCCCTGGCATATTTCTGGAGTTTAAATTTGTGCACTGTGACCTACAGTGCAATATGGATCTTGAATATAGTTCCCTGTGCTATACAGTAGGACCTTGTTGTTTATCCATATTACACTTTATTTTTTAATCCCTTAGATCACTGAGAATGAGTACTAGTCAAGATTGTAATAGAAAATATCCAAATGGAACTCATAGCAGAAAAAAAGCTGAAGGGAAAAAGGAAACAGAACATTTTCAGAGTGATCTGTTTATTTTTTAAACCCTAAACTGTAGGACATGACCATATAAAATGTGCAAATATGACATTAGAAATTCTTTAATGAATATTTAACTACTTTTCAAAACAATGAAATCCGGCTAGAAAATTACTCTCATCAAATCTACAGCTCGAATAAGTAGATGAAGGTCTCTGCGCCTCCAAAGTCTTTACTAAGTGGAGAAGTAATGACTAATCAAAGCAATGAAAAATTTAAAAGAATTATTCCTTTTAAATCACAAATCAAAAACTTCAAATGCTACTCTGGACTATTAGCTGATAAAGAAAATTACATTTAAAATATAGGCCATGAAATCGGCAAGCCAGATGAAAAAGAGGAGACCTCTGGAACGATTTTGGGGGGTTAGGATCCTGGAAAATGGCCCTCACATCCTTCCAGCATGAGGATGTTCCTAGCGCTACCCCCCAAAACAGGTTAAGTTCAAGTAAATGATTATCCAAGTTTAATATTTCATTGTACATAAAAATTTCTTCAGATGGAGAAACTGACTTTTAAATTCTAAGCACAAATGCAAAGTATTCTGTAGCTCCTCTTACATGTTTCACAATCATGTCATAATTAGCTTTGACCAATGGAGGGACTTGTGAAAGGACACATTTAGATGCTCTATTAGAAGAACATGACTGTCACTTGTGCATTAAAAAAACAGACACACACAGACATGCAAACCCTAGAACTGAAAAAAAAAAAGCTGAATAAACAATTAATAGTATTTCAATAGCTGATTCACTTTGTTATACAGCAGAAACTAACACAACATTGTAAAGCAATTATACTCCAATAAAGATGTTAAAAAAATATTATTTCACAAGGACAACTAAACACCAATATAAAACATCCACATAATAGTCATAAAATAATAATACATATCCAGTATTCAGCTAGACATGATATTTTTCATGGCACTAACAGCACAACATTTACAGAAAATAACAGCAGATTTCTGGATTTGATTAAAATGATTTCAAAAGTTATAGCCAGAACAGTCCAAACTAATGTTTCATTAGTTTCACACCTGTTGTAAAAAGCACAGGTTTTCACTCAAGAATTGAAGAAACGAAAATAAAATGTCAACTGTAGGTATTGATTTAAAAGGTTGTTGGGGACTTCCCTGGCGGTCCAGTGGTTAAGACTCCATGCTTCCACTGCAGGGGATGTGGGTTCAATCCCAGGTCAGGGAACTAAAATCCACCCCCCCCACCTCTCCCACCGCATGCCGCTCCAAGAGGACTAAATAAATAAATAAAATAGGCCTATACCATCTTGGTTAAGGGAAAGATGTGCAAACCAGAATTTTGGACAAAAATCCAGAAGCATTCTTGGTGTTCTACACCAGCACTGTCCAATAGAAATATAATGCCAGTCACATACGTGATTTATTTTTTAATTTAAGGGGTTTTTTTGCCTCACCATGTGGCATGCAGGATCTCAGTTCCCCAACTGGGATCGAACCCGTGCCCCCTGCAGTGGAAGCATGGAGTCTTAACTACTGGACCGCCAGGGAAGTCCCACATATATGTGATTTTAAATTTTCAAGTAGTTATATGAAAAAACATAAAAAGAAACAGGTAAAAGTAATTTTAATAATTTACTTTCTTCAACCTACCTAATATCTCTAAAATATCACTTCCACATGCAAGCAATATTATAAAATTTTTTCATGTAACATCTTACATTTTTGTGTTGTAGGGGGAGGGGTACCAAGCTTTTGAGACCCAGTATGTATTTTATACTCTCAGCCCATCTCAATTCAGACTAGCCACATTTCAAATGCTCAGAACCTCATGTGTCTAATAGCTGCTATATTGGGCAGTGCAGTGCATAGTTTGACTTTATTTCAGGAGACAGGGTCTCAACTGTGCTAGTAGCAATGGCATTCTTTGGAACAATTCAAAGATTATATGCTCTATTTTCTGGATCTGCCCAGAGATGTCACATCTTGATGAAGTACACATTAAAATTGACCTTTCTGACACACAATGTGAGAGCCTATGAAATGGTGCTAAAGCAATGGGACTTAAGCTAGATAAGACAGAACATGTGTGAGATGAGTTAAGTGAAACAGATCTTCAAATGAAGAACAAATTGTAGTTGGTGATAGAAAATGAAATTAATTTAAAATGTGCTCTCTCCGTACTTATTTTTGGTATATCACTTGCTATTAATAAGGTTATCAAAAGCTTATAAGAACAACATATAGATTCAAGATTGCCTATTTCACTTTTAAAAAAATTAAAAATACTTTTTTAATTTTAGTGAAAAGTGGTTATTTAAATTGAATGAAACCGCATGTGACATATGAACAAAAGTGACATTCTAATAAAACATAAGGAAATCAAAATGGAAAAGAATGTTTGCATGACTTTGAAGGAAAAGATTTATTCATAACTGATTCTAAACTAATTTCAATAGAGCCTATTTTCTGGCCTTTGTAGAGCAAGGTATCCTGTCAACTGAAGAGAGATTTGAACAAATTGGAAACTTTGAATTTAATATTGAATGGTTCTAGATATTGCTTTAAGAGATGAAACACTGAAGTATAAGTGATAGCAATTTATAGGATTAAATTAAAATGTTTTACAAATACATTAAATATTTTATGCTACTTTCTGTAATAATGTTAATTATCATTTGCAATTCCAACACCAGTGCTTGAATGTGATTTATAAAATTTCGGGTTCATTTCTGAATCTAAGAAATTCATTGACAAATTCAGTTGCTACTGCCTCAGCAGAATGAAGTTTCTCAAAATCGAAATGAATAAAAAGCCACCTAACAACTAAGATGACTCAAAAATTATTATGTAATTGGGCATTTCTGGCACAAATCTTGCCGTTATAATCCAGACAGCATAATTAGCAATTTTGCTGAAATGAAGACAAAAAATTACAATGTAATAACTTGTGAATTATATAGGTCACTATTATTCATCCATCGTTCACCGGCCCATCAAGAGGACCCCAAACACGCACCATGATCATTAAATTTCATTGTCTTTGACATTTTACCACTTTCAATCGTATAAAAATTATAGTTTTCATACGTATATATTTAAAATTCTGTTGTTCAAAGGTATAGCCAAGATAGGAGGATAGACTATATTCATTAGCTTGCGTTACTATTATTTAATATTTAGACATACCGTATGTGGACTTCCCTCCACTGGAACTCTTGCCACAGGCCCTGCAAATATTGGAGGAGGACCTAAAGAGGGAAATGCGACTTGGAGTGATGTCTCTGCCTAAATAATCGTAGTATTCCCACCCCTATTTCTATAGCTCTGAGAATCAATCCCTTACTCCCAAGGGGTCCCCTGGTACATTTCCAGAGAGACTCTAGTGGGACAGACCTTCTTTCAATGTGCTCCTGGGTTTAGTGCAACCCACCCCTCCCTGGGGACCTGGCACGTTTCCTGGGGGTTAGGTGGGAAGTCAGTTTGAGCAACACCATGTAGTGCAGTGTGCCTTTGATCCCCACCAGCTGTTCCGCCTGGGAGGTTAATAAGCAGCCATTATTCCCCAACACATGCAGAGTTCAGACTTGGGAACAGGCCACCAACACAAGTTCACAAGCTCATTAACCCTTCTCACTCTTAGATCTGAGCTCTCACTTTCAATATTTAACAAGGACCAGGAAGTCTATGAATTTCAATTAGGATCTAATGGCAAACTTTGAGATAAACAACAGAATCGTAAACAAAGGGACTTTTATGTTATTGATATAGAATTTTGTGAAACTGCATTCGTTACCAAAATAACACACCAGTCATGTCTAAATGGTTTTCTAAGTTATTTTCAAAATTCAAGAAGATCATTGACATTAAACAATAGTTATTATTATTTTTTAACGGCAAATGAAACTTCATGACTGTTAAAAGAGAAGGCCTCCTCTACTATTTTGAACAAATTTACCATTAAACAGTAGCCAAATTTCGAGGCTGCAGTCAAAGGGGCTCAGTCGAGGCCCCTTCTGGCCCATCCCCTCTTACATCCTACCAGCTGGTCTCATGAGGCTAATTATCCCTCCTGCAAATAACTTGAGCTCTCCAGCCTTCAATCTGCCCCCAGCCTTCCTAAGGCAGCCCACCTGCTTCTAGGCATACGTGCTGTCCTCTTACACTGAGGTTCTTCATTCTCGGTGACTCAAAGTTTTTGTAACAGTGTAGGTGCCAGCCATTCACAGTTACTCAAAGTGATTTCACCCTCCAGATTTTCCTGAGGGTTTATGTTGTGGATTTTAACAGGGTTTTGCAGGAACATCCAAACCCATCTGAGAAGCTGGTTGCATACCCACATGGTGGAGACTGCTGGTGTGAGCTAAGGAATGAAAGACGTGACTGTCCTAATCAACTTCTTTCCTCTGGGCATACTGCAGGCAGTAAGTTTTCAAAATACTCCAATCCTCTGTGTGTGTGTGTGTGTGTGTGTGTGTGTGTGTGTGTGTGTATGGTGTGTGTGTGTTCTGTTGTGTAGTGTGTTCTTTTGCTTTGCTTTTTTAAAATTTAATCGAGAGCCCTCCCAAGCCTTAAGTAATAATAGGAAGGGAGAAAAGAGAGAAGGTAAAGAGCTACCTCTAAATGCTGGCAAACATTTCATCCTGTGGCACTCCCAAGGAATACTAACACATGATTAAACATAAACTGTGACATCTCACCCTCCTGGGGATCCCACACTGGCCATCTTCCCTTCACCTCTCTCCCCACATCTTAAAATCAATGCATAAGGGCCCTCTCCCTGTCTCGATTTGGAGAAGAATCGTTCTCATTGTGATCGTTATGCCTGGGAACAAAAGAACATATGGATCAAAGGTTTAGGGTCCTCAGCCCCGCCACGATCACATGACCACCCAGCTCAGAGGCGGCAACAGTCAACCGAAGCGCTGGTTGGAAGCTTCTGGCCTTCTATGGAGAGTCCCTGTGGTTACCTAGAAACAGTCCACTCACATCATTTACATTGTTTTGCACTGTGCTGCCAGCAGTCCTTCGGGAGATTCTGTATTTAACCATTTCAAATTGTACCCTTAACCTCAATGAAAGCATCCTTTTTTTCTCTCTCTCTGAAACATACAACCCTGCACCCCTCCAGTCCCCAAATTCGTTTTGGTTTTCCTTTGGAATTTTAGAATCAGTTTGCCCAATTCTCGCACCAAAAAATCCTTTTGGTAGTCTGTTGTTATCATGTTTAAATGTATAGATTATTTACAGATTGACATTTTTAAATGTTAAGGCTTCTTTAATCATAATCATAATCATAATCCACGCATGTTTTCATTTACTCAAGTCTTTCTGTTCTGCCCTCAGAAGTATTTCTGTGTTCTTCACATAGCTCTTGTATATTTTTATTGAGTTTATTGAATTGGATTGCTATTATTAATGGCACCTTACATTATCTTTTTCTAACTGCTGTTGTCTGTATATAATGACCACCTAATAATTTTAATATGGCTGAAGCAGCTGTCTTGCTTTACAAAAGGGAAAGGAAGGCTTTGGTCTGCTTTTATGCCTGCTTTTAAAAATTGAAATGGGGAAGAGTTTGAATGTGGTGAGCCAGAGGTCACAGGAGGGACAAACTTGGGGTAAGTTCATCAAAGCTCTGCAGCTGTAAGCCTCGGGCAGGAAGTAAGGAGAGATGCTCTTTGAAGTTGTAAGAAAACCATGGAGCTGGGAGGGCAGCTGTGGTCCCCAAGCCTCCAAGACCAGAAACATTCTCATCTCCTTTCAAATCGCTGTCATCGAAGGACATCACACATACCCTCTTGCTTACGCGTCAGGGATACGAGCGCTGTATTTTGTTCTCCTCATCAGATAATTCTCCCTTCTACAACTACACATTTCTTGCTTATTTCTTTTTATGTGGCTCCCAGCGGAGATGGAGAGTTTCTGATCACCATTTTGTGTAAGTGCCCTGTAAGACTGAATCCCTTTGGATAATTCCCTGGCAGTCTACTGCAGGGGGGCCAAGTTCGTTCCCTGGTCGGGGAATTAAGATCCCTCAAACCTTGCAATCCTATCTTTAGGGGGTGGTCTCAAGCTACTCTGAGCTTCCTTTCCTTGGCCAAGATGAATTTTATCTAATGGTCAATGTTACTCAGAATGTGATTCATAAACGTGGCATGAAACTATGGTCAATCTGAATGTTTTGCCAATTGTGTGAAGAATGTACAGAATAGGTAAAAGATAGTTTACATTTTCTAGGGGCTGGTCAAGGAGGAAAAAGTTCAGGAGATCTTCAGTATCTGTAAGATTGTTGCATTTACCATTATTTTAAAGGAGAGGAGGTGAGAAAAACAGAAGGTCAGCCAAAAACACTTATATCTGGTGGTGGCTTAAATGTCTCATGGGTTCAGCCCTGTAATATAAATGAATAAAGTCAATTTATAAGACGTGCAGCAGCAGTGGGAAAACCCAAGAAAATATATCTACTCTAAAGAGGTCAGCCAATATTCAGCATCAGCCAGTTGTTGCAATGTGGAAAGATGTGTCCAATGTCATTAGATCTAATTTTACAAGAGAATTCAGAAATCTGGCTTTTTATATGAAATTATCTAATTTTTAAATGCTAGCAACAAATCCCAATTGGGAGGGAGGGAGGAAGAGTGGAAAAATGAGAGAACTGCATGCAGGCCAAACAGAGCAATGATAGGGCCCAGGGTTTGTCAGTTTGTGATTTTTCCCTTATGCAGACTTGTTCTTGTCTTTCCCCAACAATTCAAGATGTTTTTAGGAACTAACTTCAAGGTATACTCAGAACTAGATCAAATGCAGTCAAAATTTCCATTGTCCTGCCAGTTCTTTAAATCTAGCCGTACAGTTTTTATTGAGCACCTAACACATGCAAAGTCTATCATTTCATCTTATTTAAAATGAAATATGTTAACAATTAATTACATGAGACAGAGAAATGACTTCCATAATGGTCCAAATGACTCTGAGATATGTACTTACATTTTAGCTTTTTTAAAAAATACGATCAAATACAAAGAGAATTGTTTTTTAAAACCTACTGGAGCACTCAACTCTTATAATTCACTTCTGAATTTGGAAGGTTAATAGGACAGTTTCAGAACACTAGGCATCACTCTGTTTAAAAGCAGCACTTCTAAAAGAATTCAAAGGCAATCATGCTGAAAACATTTTCACTGGAGTCAGTTTTGAGCTCTGAATGGCTTCAGATCCATTGATCCCCTATAGGGATCATCTATGACAGGAGAGAGCACCCAAGTTCATACTAATTCCTAAAGAGAAAAAAAGTTGGTAATCTTGTCAGCTGAGTAGGTGAGATGGCACTGAAAATTCAACCTGGCTCAGGTTATCAGCTGCTCATGAGTATATTTTAATAGAAATGCGTTAAACAGTGTACATTGTATCCTGCTTCCCACACGAGAGTCACATCATTTTAGTCAACTTTTCCCACTCATTTTTTCAGCCTCTCTCTGTACCCGTCTCTCTCCCCAGTCTACAGTTTTTACACATTTATGGTATGCGTACTTCTGTTTCTACTAGTTCTTCTGCTCTTAAACAGGGTCGACTCTTTATAAATTTTAACTTCCCTGCTGTCTCAGACTCTCCATAGCCTTTATACTCTCATCCCAAGCCCCACCTCCACCCCCCAGACCCATTCTAGAACCTGGACTCTTCCCCACTCTCTATCCAGTATCTTGTGGCCTAGGATACCCTTAGCTTCCCCTCCCGGGCTGCGCACAGATCCCCTCCCTCCCTCTCCCCTTCCCTCCCCAGGCCCGCACCCTCAGCCATTCCAGAAATTGACAAAGAAGTTGCAGAGGGAATGCCACTTCTCAGCACAGTAGGTCTCCGTGAGCTTCGTGTTCTCGTCCAGCTCGTCGGGATCGGGCCGGGTCCCCAGAGATCGCTCCTCGTCTGGGTTCCATGCAGCCTTTCTCTTGCCTCCTTTGGTCTTCTTCTCAGAGGGCTTCCCTTTGGGCGGCGCGTTCGAGGGAGGCGGGGCCCCTACGGTGGGGTTGCGCGCGGTCTCTCGGGGCTGCCCCCGGCTCCTGGCCCGGAGCTTGGGATCCCGGGGAAAGCCCGCCCCAGTAGGGCTGACGAATGGGGATGCATGGGGCACCAGGCGCAGCTCCGCGCCCTGGCCCTTCTTGCCCGCGCACAGGCGGGCCTTGAGCGGCGCGGGGTCGTGGCAGGGCCGCCGCTTCCTGCGCAGCCCACCCAGCACCTGCTTCCAGTAGTGCGAGCGGCTGGCGGCATAGATCGGGCAGCGCCCCGGCTCCCCGCGGTAGGCACACTGGTGGCGCGCCCCGTCCGGGCCCTGGCAGCGCAGCGCCAGCTCGCTGCCCGCCGCGGGCCCTGGGGCGGGCGGCAGGAGATGCCAGCTGCAAGCATGCCGCTCGGGGCTGACGAAGCGACCGGAGGAGCCGCCCGCGGGGCCCGGGGCTGACTCGACCGCGCTGCCGACCGCCCCCTGGTTTCTCCCGGCGCCCTCGAGGAGGTAGCCACCCAGCAGCAGCAGCAACGAGAGAGACGCTCGCAGCCTCAGAGGACTCATGGCTCGTGGTGTCTGCACTCAGGTCGGCTTTCCAGGTACCCCTGAGCGCTTCAGTGGTAGCAGGGCCAGGATAGCAGCATCCCTTAGACCTGGGGACAGAGGCAGAGACGGCTACTGACTGAGTCGGGCGCAGCCCTTGGCCCAAGCACAGGCACCTGCCAATCTTCCACCCCAGACTTTCTGGGCCTCGGTTTTCAGTGGGCAGCAGCAGTTTGCGAGTGGCCCCTCTGAAGAGGTTTCCTGGGAAAAAGCCAATTACTGTCTAATCTTTTTGAAACTATTTGCGCATTGAGGTTTTTCTCCCCATTGCAAATATGATAGCAAAGCGATGCCTGATAATTACCACCTCCACCCCTTCCTCCACCCCCTCCCTTCTCCACCCTCCAGTAAATTATCTACAATGTCATTTCAGATTATTCTTTGGAAAAACGCACTTTTACTGCACTTTGAACTTACCGAGTTCTGGGCGAGGTGGCGGAGCCTTGTTAAGATAGAGGGAATGACTGCAAGAAGGATTAGTCTGTTTTAGCCGGCTTCCAGTGAATGAACGTGTTATCGATGGAACGGAACAGGCCTCCCCGACTATGCCCCTCCCAGACTTCTCTCTCTCTTTCCCTGGGAGACTTCCCACCACCGTGCCACACACACACACACACACACACACACACACACACGGACACACAGACACACAGATGTATGATAGAAGTGGCAATGTAACATGAAATATAAATCTTTTTTGCTTCCAGTGTTTAAAATAATCACGCGAATTTTAACAAATCATTCTTTTCTTTCCTTTTACATATTTTACTTGAATTTTATTTATTTATTTTAATTGAATTATAGTTGATTTACAGTATTGTGTTAGTTTCAGATATACACCAAAGTAACTCAGTTATACATATATATGATATATCTATATTCCTTTTTTAAAAATTCTTTTCCATTATGGTTTATTACAAGATACTAAATATAGTTCCCTGTGCTCCACAGTAAATCTTTGTGTATCTATTTTATGTATGGTAGTGTGCATCTGTTAATCCCATACTCCTAATTTATCCCTCCCCCGCAAACCACTTGTTTTCAATGCTCTTTTAAAAATAGGCATTCATAACTATATTTGCAGTATTAGAAAAAAAGCTTGAATAGTGCTTCCTTCACCTACTTTTTATTGAGATATAGTTCATATACCATACAATTCACCCATTTAAAATGTAAAATTCAATGGTTTTTTATATATTCACACATACGCGCAACTATCACCACAGTTAATCTTAGAACACTTTCATCACCACAAAAAGCAAATCTGTACCCTTTAGCTACTACACCCCCTCTCCTTTTACACATTTAATCATGTGAATATAAAAGTTAAACAGAAAGATCTAAGTTTTAAGAGTTAAATATAATGAAATTAAACAAAACAACTGTCAATATCCTTAACTGGGCACGATTTACACTCTATTTTTTATATCATTCTGAGTTCTATATTTTTACCTACCATTTCTGATAGTTTTTCTCATCCTAATACTCTTAATCCTAATAACTGTTACTACTAATAAAAATGTAATATCCTCATTTACTGATGCATTATAATGTCCAGCATTTCATCCAGCGGTGAGCATTTGGTCTTTTGATTGTTTTTAGGTATTATAACTCAATTACAAACTTCTTACAAAAATTAGAAGTTTAAAAAATTATTTTGATTATAGTGTAATATTACCAATTCAAATGGTTAATCTTTAAGAATCAATGTGTTCTTGAATCTTAAGAATTTTACAGGTAAACAAAGCAATTTTTCTTTTACACTTTAGGATATTCCATTATCTTTTAAAAACTGTTCTCAGTAGTAAATGTGATCTTTTTTATTTCAAGAGTTTATACCTCTGACTATAATTGTTTAATACAAGTATTTTCCTAAAATACTCCCTCAGGACATCAAGAAGTCTCATTATATTTCCTAATGTCTTCTTGTGGGCAGTATTTTCTGTTACTGAACTCCCATTGGTATTGTATTTCAACAGTTACAATTTGATTACTACTATAAAACCCAAAATATTTTAGAATTAGAGTGTACTTAAATATGTTTTAGCACAGAGCAAATATACGGTAGTGTATATTGACCTAAGAAAGGATGTTTCTACTACTCTGGTGAAATCAGAGAGATTAAAGGACTTACCCAATGTCACACATCATTTAGTGGTAAAGCCACCTGACTTTCAATGATAAATGATCTTTACATTTCAGCTTTGTGTTTCACTATCACTTACAAAGTTAGTTATGTCTTAATTACACAAACTCAATTTATAGTGAAAAACAATTAGTACCAATGAAGTTAATAAACATTAACATAAATTTCATGAACAGAGTAGCTTATTAATACATTTCACAGATGGAAACCTTCTCTTTCCCAGAAAACCGTATTTGTATGAGCAAAGCACTATATACAGGCTTTTATCTGATGCTCTGGAATTACTTATAGCTATCGGCTACTGAACCAAATTGGAATAGTTTTTCAGCTAAAGAGTGACATCTAGTGACATTTTTCACTAATTACAGTGAAAAAGTTTGCTACTGGAAAGTCGTAATTATTAAAGGAGACATTCGAGACCATGCTTTCTGTCAGAAACATTGCCCCCAAAACAAACATAAGGGCACACAGATGTGCTATGCCATGTCAGAAAGGGGTAACGTCTTACTAGAAGTTACTTTTTATAAGTTGTGGTTAAATACACATAAAATAAATTGTACCATTTTTTTCTTTTTTGTATTTTGTTTTTAAAATTAACTTTTATTGGAGTATAGTTGATTTACAATGTTGTGTTAGTTTCTGCTGTACAGCAAAGTGAATCAGCTATACGTATACACATATCCCCTCTTTTTTGGATTTCCTTCCCATTTAGGTCACCACAGAGCACTGAGTAGAGTTCCCTGGGCTATACAGTAAGTTCTCATTAGTTATCTATTTTATACATAGTATCAGTAGTGTATAGATTTCAATCCCAATCTCCCAATTCATCCCACCCCCAAATTTACCATTTTAACCATTTTAGGTGTACAATTCAGTGACATTAAGTACATTCACACATGGTTGTGCAACCATCACCACCATCCAGCTCCAGAACTTTTTTCTTCTTCCAAAACTGAAACTCTGTACCCATTAAACAATAATTCCTCATTCCTACCTTCCTCCACCCCCTGGCAACCACCATTCTACTTTTTGTCTCCATGAATGGACTACTCTGGTTACCTCATATAAGTGGAATCATACAGTATTTGTCCTTTTGTGACTAGCTTATTTCACTTAGTATAACTTCTTCAAGTCTCATCTATGTTGTAGCATGTGTCAAATTTTCCTTCCTTTTTAAGGCTGAATAATAATCCATTGTATGTATAGTGCAGTTTGTTTATGCATCCATCGGTTGATGAACACTTGGGTTGCTTCTACCTTTTGGCTATTTTGAATAATGCTGCTATGAATATGTGTGTATAAATATTTGAGTTTCTGCTTTCAGTTTTTTTAAATAATTAATTTATTTTTATTATTTATTGTTTTATTTTTGGCTGCGTTGAGTCTTTGTTGCTGTGCACAGGCTTTCTCTAGTTGCAGCAAGCGGGGGCTACTCTTTGTTGCAGTGCGCAGGCTTCTCATTGCGGTGGCTTCTCTTGTTGTGGAGCATGGGCTCTAGGCACATGGGCTTCAGTAGTTGTGGCACGTGGGCTCAGTAGTTGTGGCTCGTGGGCTCTAGAGTGCAGGCTCAGTAGTTGTGGCGCACAGGTTTAGTTGCTCCGCGGCTGCTTTCAGTTCTTTTGGGCACATACCCAAAAGTGGAATTGCTGGATCGTATGCTAATTTTATTTTTAACTTTTTGAGGAAACTCCATACTGTTTCCCATAGTGGCTGCACCATTTTACATTCCAACCAACAGTGCACAAGGGTCCCAATTTCTCCAGATCCTTGCCAATACTTGTTATTTACTTTTTTAAAAATATAATTTATTTATTTTTGGCTGCGTTGGGTCTTCGTTGCTGCGTATGGGCTTTCTCTAGTTGTGGCGAGTGGGGGCTACTCATCGTTGTGTTGTATAGGCTTCTCATTGAGGTGGCTTCTCTCCTTGCGGAGCATGAGCTCTAGGTGCGTAGGCTTCAGTAGTTGTGGCACGCGGGATCAGTAGTTGTGGCTCTTGGGCTCTAGGGCACAGGCTTAGTAGTTGTGGCGCATGGGCTTAGTTGCTCAACGGCATGTGGGATCTTCCCGGACCAGGGCTCAAACCCATGTCCCCTGCATTGGCAGGTGGATTCTTAACCACTGTGCCACCAGAGAAGCCCGTTATTTACTTTTTTTGTTTGCTCTCTTGCGTGCGCGCGCGTGCGCTTTATAATAGCCACCCTACTGGGTAGTTTTTTTTTTTTCTTTGTCTGTGTTGGGTCTTTGTTGCTGTGTGCGGGCTTTCTCTAGTTGCAGCGAACAGGGGCTACTCTTCGTTGCAGTGCACGGACTTCTCATTGTGGTGGCTTCTCTTGTTGTGGAGCACAGGCTGTAGGCGCGCAGGCTTCAGTAGCTGTGGCACACAGGCTCAGTGGTTGTGGTTCGCGGGCTCTAGAGCGCAGGCTCAGTAGTTGTGGCTCATGGGCTCTACAGCGCAGGTTCAGTAGTTGTGGCGCACGGGCTTAGTTGCTCCACGGCATGTGGGATCTTCCCGGACCAGGGCTCGAACCCGTGTCTCCTGCATTGGCAGGCGGATTCTTAACCACTGCACCACCAGGGAAGTCCTGCCATTGATTTTTGAAGCCACCTTTCTGGTGATAAAAAAAAAAAATAATAGCTACAATTTATTTAGCACTTAGTATTTCTTAAGTGTATCATGTATCAACTCATTTGCTCCTTACAACAACTTTACAAAGTACAGGTTCATGATCCATTATTTACAATTCTGGAATTGAAAAAGGTCTGAATGATACTTTAAAAAAAATGCGTCTGGCAGCAAAACCTGACCTAAACTGCCATGCATCTATTTAGAGTTTCTTATTTAGTCCTCTTAGTATGGCTATTCCTATGTTTTGCTGCAGAACTATAAATGTACTTGACCATGGGGTGCTGCCCTAGAAGCTGCTAGGGTGTGACATAATATGCACTGGATTACCTTTCAAAATCTAAAAAATTCTAAATTCAGAAAACCATCTCTAGCCAGGGTCTCAGATAAGGGTTGTGTACCAGTACTAATATTATCCCCATTTCATAGCTGAGGAAATTGAGACATAGAAGGTAAGTCATTTGCTTAAGGTTGCATAGTTAACAAAAAGAACACTCAATGTAGTTAATAATGTTTTTGAGTGCTTAAAGTTTCAGTCACTGGGTTAAATGCTTTATATTCATTATATCCTTACCACAACCCTATAAGGTGCTATTATTGTCCCCATTTCCCAGAAGCAATTGAAGCTTAGAAAGGTTATACAACTCCCTGGACACACAACTGTTGAGTGTGGTGAGGAAGGATTTAAAAACAAGTCAGTCTGACTTCAATATATTTGATTATTACACTATGCCTTACCAATCTGTAACACCAGCCTTTTCTTCTCTTCTATATGTTCTTTAGAACTATATATCTAATTACCTCTTGGATACTAAAGAGTAAGATTTTTTAAAATGTATATCAGATCATTTTACTCACATGTTTAAAACCCTCCTATGACTTCCTATTGCTTGACTAAAATCCAAATACCTTACAATGGCCCCTTTCTACCTCTCCCATCTTGTCTCCCAAGATAGCCAGCTTCTCTTAGGTTTTTACACTAGATGTATCCCCTATCTGGAAGGCTCCCCAGGTTTTCACATAGCTGGCTCCCTCTTGTCCTTCAGGCCTCAGATTAAGCTCCTTCTTTGTTTCCCCCTAATCACCCAGTCTGGGGTCTCTAATCACCCTCTCTATCCCATCATTCTGCTTTCCATAGCATACAAACATGATATTTTCTTGTTTATCTGTTCGCTCTCTTTCCTCCCATTAGAATGTAAGTTCAACTAGAGTGGGCACCTTATCTGTTTTTGGTTTCTTTAGAAGCCCTAATCTCTAGTATAGAGTTTAGCATGTGGTAGGTACTTAATTTTGGCTGAATAAATGAATGTAGTGTACAATCAGTAAATGTACCTGCTTGTTAGTTTCAGTGGTGTTAGATGAACTGAGAAGGCAGGTGGGAGGAGGCTGTGAAATATGAAGACATGTGAACATCAGCTTAATCAGATATTGTCTAATAGTATAAAACAGTGCTGAGCACAGTGTCTGGCATAAAGCAGGGGCCAAATTAATATTTGTTTAAGAATGAACAGTAAATATTATTAGTAGCTTGGATCTTGGGCAAATTACTTAACCTTCCTGAGCTTAGTTTTCTCACCTGTAAATGAAGATTAAAACTTACTTTACAGGGTTGGCCTACAAATTATATGAGATAATGCATGCCAAATGCCTAACACATAGGTTCTTAAGTTAGTTTCTTTCCCTTTATGCTTTATAAACTCTTGTAAGCTTTTCTAGATACATGACCTCATTTTATTTCTATAGTACTTCTCATTAGCCTCATTTTATAGATGAAAAAGACTCAGGGTTGAGGCAAAGCCTCCACAGATAATAAGAAGCCAATGGATAAGTTTTATAAGCAGAGGAGTGACACGGTGAAAGCAGAGTTTCATGAAGATTAATCTGCTGGAGGCCTTTAAGATGGACTCAGTTGAAGCTGGAGAAATATTACTTTGACTACTATCATAAAAATCAAGTTTAAGGTGATAAGGGCCTGCACTAGGTGACAGAAGAATGTTTAAAAGCCTAATAAATTAAGCGACTGAACAGCCACATAAGCAAATAAATAAATACATAAATAAATGGCTGAGAGTTTTCAAATATGGTTGAGAAAATCATGGTACCAACAACACAAGCAATTAAGAAATCAAACATGGCAAAATGGTTGACAGAATACCTTCCCTCCAATACCTAGGCAGAACATATGGCAGATAGATGGCAAACATTCGAGTCGTGTCTTCAGTGCCGTTGCAGATCTTTCTGGATTTCACCCCTCCCACTGGCATCGCCACCTGGACTAGAGCATGCTATGGTCCTGTGGATTCTGCTTTCTCTAGAAGCAGTCTGCTGAGATGGGGATCGGGGCAGTGAGGAATCAGAAGCAAAGGTTTTAACTCCCAGAACCTTGGCTAGATCGCTTCTTTTCCTTCCCTAGAAAATAAGTGGACTCATTTCTCCTCTCTCGTCTCGTATGAAGACTACCGACCCCCTCCAGATGAGCAAAGACAGCTTTTTTTGGCGGCGCGCGCCGCCAGGCCGTAAGGGCTCATACTCCTACTCAGCGGCGGAGCGGAGCCCCTGGCGGTGAGCTGGCGTCACTTCCGGCGCGCTGACGCTCAGTCCGGCGTGCCGACGCCTGCGTCAGCAAAGAGCGGGGTTGGGGGCACCCGGTTTGAAGTCGTGCGGGTCGGAGGAGTGCTGCCTCCGCCGACGTCTCAGACCCCTGCTCCCGGGCCGCGGCAGGGACGAGCTCTGGTAGGCGGCGGGGCAGATGCCCGAGGGCCCGCGCCGGGACATCCTGCGCTGCACCGGCCGCTCCTATCTGCTCCGTGGCCTGGGCCTGCGCCGCTCCGCTCCCTGGAAACTAGCGCGTCGGTAGCGCGGCGCGTCGCTCGCGGGGAGCTCCGAACCGCCGGCGCCCGGCCATGGCGGTTTCCAGGTGGGTCTAGCTTCTCCCGAGCGGACGGGAAGGCGGCCCGGCGAGGCACGGTCTCCTCTCGGAGCCCCCACTCCTAGAAAGGAACGGTTCCTATTGTCACTGGGCTCGGGTGCCTTCCTCCCCAGACTCCGCGGTTCGCCCCTCGGTCTGCGGGGGTTTGGGCTCGGGTTACCCCTCGTAAATCGGTTCAAAAATGTCTTTTTTGTTGTTGAATAGACCCTTTGGCGCGTTAGGGCTGGTTTTTCTCTTTCCTCACCATGTTTCTCTTCTCTGGTTTCTCTTCCCCCTTTCAGTTCTGGGAGAGTCTCTTCTCTTTCTGAGCATTTTAAGGCCGATCCCTAACCTCCGTTTCACGGGAAAACTTGGTAGCAACTGTCGAAGTCAGGGAGATTTTGAGTTAATATTATCTACGTGGCCTTCTAATTATGTTAAAATTTTGCGTTTACGGCTTTAGGGATATGTTCTTTCCTGAGGACTTTTTCCTTACATTACAGTATAATTCTTCGCTTTGTTTGACAGTACACATTCAGTCGTCAGCATTGTAATCTTTAGCAAATTATTGTATTAGCATCATCTTCCTCACCTAAGGCGTGAAAGATGTATCGCGAGTCTTAAACTAGTTTGAAGCGATGCCCATCGATAGGAAACTGTAGAAAGGCCAGCAAGACATTTATTTGTATAGCTATAGAAGGAAAGTTCTCCTTTCCTCCAATATGAGAGAGTGGGGAGAGTACATTTTGTCAGAGGCTTGAAGTTAGTGGACATGTGTGTGTGTAAGTAGGGGATAGTCCCTCTGATAGCAGTCAGGATTCGCCAAGTTTACTGTTAGTTTTCGTGAGAAATGGGTCCTTCTGCCACATAGACTGAAAGGGGAAAATGATGATAGTTCAGAAAACATAGTTTTTGTTCATTTTTCATAGTTAACACATTCCTGTTTTGCAAATGAAATGATAACCCATCCCTCACAGATTCCCTAGATAACTGATAAAAGAGTTCATGGGAGAAACCCATGGGAGTTGGGTGAAAGGGGTCCTAAGATACCTGTAGTGGGGCATCTAATTTTTATTTCATAGATTAGTTGAATCCGTTCAATGTGAGGAAATTCTTATTTTGTGATATGTAAAATCGCCTCGAGAGTATACAAGTAGTATTTTCAATTTTTGCAAAGGCAGAAAGGTGTACCATCTAATTTGTTACCCCCATATGACTATATAAATACATACATTATAAATACATTGATATACAAACTTAATATGGTATTCTGTTTATAAGGTGGTAAAACGTTTAAGGGAATGAGTAGCTCTTGAAATTTCGTTCCTGAGTAGACGGTATATGTTCACAGTATTGGTTATAGTTTTATAGAGACAAAATGAAAGATTAAAGAGCGCCTAATCTCCTTGGCCAATGTGAATCTATTTACAGAAGTTTAGAGCACCTAAACTTCTGAATGAATGAGTGAGTTTTGAAAGCAAGTGCTTTTTGTTCTTGACATTGGATTTCAAAGGGTGGTGCTCTTTTTTTCTATAGATCTTTTTTATTTAGCTTGCCAAAATTCTATCAAATTCTGCTGTAAAAAGAAAGCCTGTCATGGTTTTATGAAAGAGCTAGTCCTGTGCTTATTTTGGTAATATAATAGGTTCACAGAAAACACTTTTGAGACACTTTCTGGTTTGGGGATACTGTCAGTCCTTGACTTTTTCATCTGAGGGTTCACTTTGGATAGCAAACTTTTAATTTCAAGCTGGTCTTCTCCATGCACTGAGCACCTGTCTTTATTAACTAAATTTCCTTTTGGTGTGGAATACAGACTCATTTTAATACTTTATTGTAGAAAAGGTGGAAGATGGTTCAAGAGATAAAAATCATATTTGCTAGAACCAAATCTAAAATATTTTTTGCACTGTTTATATCAATGTGTGTAACTGAAAAGAAACTGTAATGTTTTTAGAACCTTGTAAGTATTTCCAATAGAAGGGAAATATTAAGTTCAGATTGCAAGATCCAGAAATCTAGGAATAATATTTGACTTTGCTCTCCCTTCCTTTCCCCCAGTCTAGCTAGTCCCCACATCCAATCTTGTCAGTTCAACCTTTCTAATCTTTCTCTGGCCAGTCTTTTTCTTTCCATACTAATTACCACAGTCCTCCTCCATACCACCATCATCTCTAATCCGAGACACCTGTAACGGCAGCCACTCTGCTCTTCCTGCCTCCCATGGCATCTCTTTCTAATTTATTCTTCATTTCAGTTATATTATTGTTTGCTAATATGCTAATTTTAATATGGCCTTTTTTTCTGCTAAAAACCGTTTAGTTTTCTGTTGCCTTAAGATAAAGGCCACATTCCGTAACCAACACATCTTAACAGATCATTTGTGATCTGGTTCCTACTTTACCTTTTTAAGCTTCATCTTGTCTCAGGTTCTCTGCATCTCTCTCTCTCTCTCTTCTCCACTCCCCTTCATTCTGAATCTTTGTTCTCACCTCCAAGTCTTTTTCTCTGGAACATTTTTCCTACCTCCCCCCGTCCCCCCAAGTCTGGCTAATTCCAACCTTAGTTTTTAGGTCTAAACCCTAAGCCTATACATATGTCACTTTGTTTGGGAGACCTTCTCTGGTTTTCCTTCATCTGAGCTCTTTGCACCAATGTGTACTCCTATCAGTCATATTTATCATACTTTGTAAGTGATTGTTTAATTGTTCTCTCCCCTGCTTGAGCATCAGTTCTGTGAGAGAAGGGAATGTCTTTGATCTTTCTATCTTCAGGAGAGTGCCTCGTTCCTGGTAGGTGCTCAATATATTTTTTAAAAAAGGAATAAAAGAGTGCTTTTGTTTCTTGTTTTAATTCCTCTCATGATTTTTCTGTAATATATATATAGTAGGGTATTTCTGGTGTTTTTCAATGAGTGCTTCTGAGTTTTACAGTTTTCCCTGAGGGAGAAAAACTTTATAGCTTTGACTATTAGCCAGAATTATAATTTTAAAAATATAATAAACATTGTCAGAACTAGTTTTTTTTTTTTTTTTTTGCAGTATGCGGGCCTCTCACTGTTTTGGCCTCTCCCGTTGCGGAGCACAGGCTCCGGACGTGCAGACTCAGTGGCCATGGCTCACGGGCCCAGCCGCTCTGCGGCATGTGGGATCTTCCCAGACTGGGGCACGATCCCGTGTCCCCTGCATCGACAGGCGGACTCTCAACCACTGCGCCACCAGGGAAGCCCCAGAACTAGTTTTATAAGTTTATATAGCATGGTCTTTTATAATGCAAATTGGATATAATGTAACCCTGCATTTTGTGTAATCAAAATTTTTAGACCCCACTTAGTTTTATAAAGGCCTAGTTTTAATGTACTTTGAATTATAAGAATGTAGCAGATCATGAAATGTATGGTCAACTCTTGATCCATGGATGAGTTAAATCTTGCCACAAACAAACACCCCCCCCAAAAAAAAACCTTTGTGACTCTCTAAAATTGCAAATACAATTATAGCATTTGAAATTCTCTGTAAAATGCAGTGAAATACTACTGAAAAATGTATGACTCCTTTAGACCCTAAATAAAAGAGAGCATACACATGTAGGAGAACAATGTTGCCCTTAAGATGTGAATACTGGAAGGTCAGCCAAGCTCACTCACTAGCTACTTGACTTGCTCCCATAAAATCAACCTCAGCAAAAAAACAAATTAGTATATATTACAGGCTTTCAGTGTTATTTGCAAACAGTTTGAATTATAATTGTTAAATCTTTGAATACTGTTTTGTAGAGGCTCACAAGAGTCTCTCTCCCTGTGTTATCTGTCATCTAGTTGGGGTTGAGTCACCAATAGTAAAGGCAACCTTAGAGGGATTGTTAAAACTTATGCTCATTACAGAAGGTGTAGGTGAAATGTGTGATGATGTTGGGTTCCATGGCTTAATACAGATTTTTTAAAAAGATTGTTTTTGATACCTTTGCCTGTTTATGCCACAATTGATTGACTGTTGTTATACATTGATTAGCTATTATGAACTTAGTTTTTCCTTGATGATATAGAGAAAATGTAAAAATATAGAGAATTTTTCCTGAGTGATCTCTGCTGTAAAGTTCATGTCTAAAATGTCGAGACGGTAATTATGACTTGACTGTTTTAGAAGTCGTGCCGTAAGTCTGTGACACATATTCTTTGCATTTAAAAATGATGCAGTGTTCAGAAAAGATTCAGGGGAAAAAAGGGAACATACCCTCTTCTGGAAGAAACAAATTGCTACATGTGAGCAGAACTTTGCTCAGTTTTGATAATTCTCTCTGTGCATTGCTGTTACTTCAGAGAAACACTGTTTCAATGGCCTGTTCTGCCAAGTAAAAGGTTTCATGATGCGGGGGCAAATTACAGTGGGTCCTTGCTCTTGACAGGGAAAATGGTAAAATAATCTTACCTATAGGACAGCACAGGTTGCTTATGTTTGCTAGGCCTATTCCTCCATCATTGCTAATTTCTATCCATTATAAGATTGACAGAAGGCACTGTTGTAAATTGTAATGTATCAAATATTTTGTTATTTAAAAAATGTAGGGACAAAAAGCTAGGAAAGGTGGAGGAGGCATTATATAAGTGTATCCATTTTAATCCCTGTGGTAAATTCCTCCCTGTTTTAGTTTATTTCTCAAAGTACTATACACATAACAAAATTCACCGTTTTAAAGTGTATAATTTCAAGTGAAGTTTTAAAACCACAGATATTTTTCCTGCAAAACCTAGATTTTGTCTTTAAGATAAAGTCATGCAAGAGGTGGAGATTAGAAAAAAATATGGCCTGAAGGACATAACGCAACTTGGTTGTCCTTTTTCAGCACTCATTTAACAAGTATTTACAGAGTGCTTTTTATGTTCTAGGTGCTGGAGATACAGCAAAGAACAAAAATGGAGTTCCCATTCTCATGGAGTTTGTTTGTGTTCTAGAGTGGGAGTGGGGGGAATGTAAATTATCTAGCCACACCTGCCCTTGCACCTGGCTTTGGTGTGGTTTCACATCTTCATATTTGTTCTTAGTGTCCTATGTGGTATTTCAAATTAATCTACTTTCTTGTTTAAAAAACATAACATTAACATAGTTTCAAATAACCCACAGTAGGAACTAGAAGGCATACATTTTAAAACATCAGTCTAGACAATTTCTTGGAAGTTGTTTCTTTTGACCATAACTTCCTTGCTTAATGATATTATGTAGGACTAAGTACAGTGTTCATATCATCTATTTATTTTCTTATTCCCTAAGTAACACAGAAAAGTAAAACTTCAAATAGTAAATGTAAAAATGTATGACAAAATGGACAAACTTCACTGACCAATCCCTTTTAGTTAAGATTACAAAGCCATCTGCGTGAAGTATTCTGCCAGTAGACCTTCCATAAATTTTCAGAGTGATTAAATTTATTCTGAGAATATTGAGATTGGAAGTAGATTGAGGAAGTTATATCTTATACTTTTTTTTCATCCTCAAATGGCTTAGGAGTGGAAATGCAATATATATATGTTTATTAATGATGAAGTAGTAATCTAGGACACATTTTATAGTTCAAAATGCATATGATTTCTTTTTATATTTTTACTTTATGAATTATCATAATGGGAACAGCTGAAGTTAGATCACAGTTGCCAGCATAACCTCTACAAACTCCCACGTACTTTCCTTTTTCTAGGCAGTCTTTTTTTTTAACAACATTTTTTTTTAAATTGAAGTATAATTAATTTTCAACATTATATTGGTTTCAGGGGTACAATGTCGTGATTCAGTTTTTTATAGATTATACATCATTTAAAGTTATTATGTGCTGTACAATGTATCCTTGTTGCTTATTTATTTTGTACATAGTAGTTTGTGTCTCTTAATCCCACACACGTCTTCCCATTCCCTCTTCCCTCTAGGCAGTCTTTAGAGCAGTTTTCTGAAATCACAGGTTTGTAAAATAAACATGAATCATATCTTTTATAGTTATTTCTGTGAATTAAAATCCAAATTGAAAATGGGCCAGATTATCATCATCAGTAGATTCATAACCAGTGGATACTGTCAAATATAATTGCCTTATGTTTTATTAAAATTATTCGTCTACAGTCTTTGGTGCCTTCCATTTGGCTTGACATCTGTTACCTCTTTCTCCTCCATCTGTCTATCCTTCGGCGAATGAAGAATGTCATTTTTTTCTATTAGCTGTTATGCAACATAAGGTTTAGCCAAAAGAAGTATCGTGGTAAGTACTGTGTTCCCTCAATCAGCCCTTCTTTTAACTTCGTTTTTCTTTTGATCACCTAGCCTTCAGACCTCTCCCTCATCAAGGGCCCTGTCTGCCCTCCAACATAATACTGACTCTGTCTCATGCCCTTTCCTGTCCCCTACCAGTTCATTATACCAGCCTTTTCCATTGTGGCCTGGCGCTGATGCTTACCCTGCTTGCCTCATAGCTGGCTATCTTGGAGTAACAGGTCAGATTGCCCTCTTGTGAGATCCTGGTCTGCACATCCCTTTGTTCTTCCTTTTGTGTGGCATCTAATCTGTTGTCCTGGAGAGAGGAATGGAGAACTCCAAAAGGGGCTTTGAGTCAAGAGGACTAAAGAAGCATTCTTGGGTCCCCATTCCTCTATTCAGGGAGGCAAATTTGGCTATCAAAAGGTGGGAGATGTGAGAATAAACAAGCCTGGAATTGGATGAGAGGGTGAGCTGATCTGCTACCCTCAGGGCAGTTGGCTGGTGAGGGAGCAGAGCTGACATGACATGGCATTGGGATAAAAGACTTCGAAGAAAGCAGGAGGAACTGTGTGGTTGTGAGGCAGAGTCAGCATTAGGTTAGAGAGGAGTCGAAGGTCTTTGAGCAGGATATGGTTCTAATGAAGCTGGGTAGCAGAGGACTAAAGGAAAGTTTAGGAAGGGTAGAAATTATTGAAGGAATACAGTGCCTACTGTGTGGTCTTTTTCCGCTTGCTCTTTGGCTTGCTCTTTGGAGCAAGTGTAACTGCCGTGATGTTCAGATTGCTAAAGTACTGCTGTGTTCATCTTTTCACTTACTGAAACATTCATTGCCTTAGCATCACTTCTGTTATTTTTATAACTTGTTTTTATGTAATATAGCTATGACAGATTAAGGATATTTCTTGAAGGAAGCAAAAAATATTGTAATATAACACCCTCTTTCTTTGCTTAAAAATGGTGCTTAAACCTGTCCCAAGAAACTTGAACTTTTCTTTATCTATAATTTTAATTATAGTAAATACCAAGTATTCAACAAATATTTGACTACTGTGCAAAGACACTGTGCATAGTATTGTGGGGGACAAAAAAGAATCATTGAAGAAGGTGAAGCCTAACGAGCATAAGACAACATGTGACAAATTAATGTATAATGCCAAAAAATGCATAATAAATGCCAAAATGGTTATTTAAGATGAGAATCCCTGTGGATTTTAGAAGAGGATATAATAGTATAGTATTCTGAGATGGTTTCAAGAAGGTAAAGGACTTGAACTGAACCTTGATGGGTGGGAGCTAGCTGAAGAATTGGACCAAGAAAGGCATTCCAAGTAGCGGAAACAGGGTAGACAAAATTGTGGAAACCAAAATGGACCCTGTTTGGGAGATACTTTTTTGTTTTTGATTGCTATCTGGTAGGTAAGGGTGAGCCATTGAAAGTTTTAGAGTAAGGTAATAATTTGATCAAAGAGTGCTTTAGGAAGTAAATTTAGCAATGAGATCACATTAGTATTGAGTTATGCTCATCAGGCAGTTGAAAGTGTGGCACTGGAGCTCCCAAATGGGCTAGGTTTGGGGATTATTTTTACTGTGTTATAGTTTAAACAAATTACAGTTTCCTACAGGAGAAATGGGTGAGAGATGGGCAGCCAAGGATTGAATCTAGGAGAATGTTCATATTAAGAGTGTTAAAGAGTAGGGAAACCACAGGAAGAATTAAGAGTTCAGAGAAGAACAGGGTAACAGAATGTTGTGAAAACTTCGGAAGGAAAATATTTTAAGAATGGGGTACTTGCTGAAATCACATGTCATAGAAGATTCATGAAAATTGTATTTACAAAAAAACACAACAACATGAGATTTAGAGCTTAGAAGTTCTTTGGTGACCTTCAGGTGTGCTATTTTAGTCGTAAAGAAGGATAGAAACTTGATTTATAGGGATTAAGTTGGGTATGGTGAGGAGATAAAAGAAGTGATTTTAAGCACTTGTTCAAGATGCTTGGCAGCAAAAAGAAAGTGTTCTAGAAGATGGAAGTCAAGCAGTTTATCTTCTCATTAAAGATGGACCTCTGGATATTTGAAGATAGAAGGGAATAGATTACTAAGGCAGTGATTTAAAACATTGGAGAAAGGATAATTGAATGAGGGTAGAAGGAGTTGGTAAAAAAAAAAATAGCGGGACTTTATGTAAGTCTTGAAGAAGAGTGAGGATTGTCTTTTCATCTGAAATTGAAAGAGGATAAGTGTAAAGACCTTTAGAGGTAATGAGTAGAGAACAAGATAGTTCTTGTTCCATAATCTAGAGATCTACTCAGTCCATTCCTTTTTAGGGAATAGGGAATGGCAACTGGGACTTGAGGAAAGTGGAAATGATTGGGGAAAACTATCAATTTTATTTTAACTTTTTACACATGGATTTATAAACAGGTTAGTATTGTCACTTCCTTAGAGTGTTCATTTTGCAGCCAGCTTTGCTTTTAGTCACAAAAGCAGAAACTCCATCATCAAAAAAGGGATTATGGGGACTTCCCTGGTGGTCCAGTGGTTAAGAATCCGTCTGCCAATGCAGGGGACACGGGTTCGATCCCTGGTCCGGAAGATCCCACATGCTGCAGGACAACTAAGCCCGTGTGCTGCAACTACTGAGCCCGCGCACCATGACTACTGAAGCCTGTGTGCCTAGAGCTCTTGCTCTGCAACAAGAGAAGCCACTGCAATGAGGTGCCCATGCACCACAACGAAGAGTAGCCCTGCTTGCCGCAACTAGAGAAAGCCCGTGTGAAGCAACGAAGACCCAGCATAGCCAAAAAAAAAAAAAGGGAATTATGAAGTAGTTTAAGTCTTTCCAGAGGTGCAGTCTAGGGAACTTTGCATCAAATAAGTCAAAGATATGACAAACACTGTGGTATATAAGGGAAGAAAAACCTATTAAAACAAGTACAATGATGTGAAGCTATAAAATATGGCTAAATCTAGTTTAACCCTACAAAATAAGAGGTTAAGCAAAGTTAAGTGAGCTTCTCTAAGTCTTCTAACAAGTGACAAAAGTAGTGCTTTGTCTCCTAACTTCCAGTCTAGTTTGTTTTTCCATTTTACCACTGCTTTCCTGTAAGAAAGTCCTGGGTTTATGTGAACTGTACACATACAAGAGAGCCCGATATTGTTATAAAGAATGCATGCATCATATGCAAATATAAGTCCACTGTTGCATAAATTTGACCTAAGACATAATTTTTATAATAAAACATTTAATCTTTGATAATTTTGCCTGCCATAGAATATAGATTTAACATGAATATTTACCTTGATAGAAAGTTGTTTATAGATTATTTAAAATTTCTTTTTGCAAATTTCATTGAGCAGAGGCATTCAAAATCAGAGTCATGGAAATAGGCATTTATTTGTTGTGAAGGTTCAGAGAGTTTCAGTAACTTTAACATCACAATCAGTTATAAAGATGAAAATACGTCAGAGCATTCTTAGGGTTATGTATGGGATGTATAAGGGAAGTCATTTTATGGGGAAGGGATTTGGGGTCTGACTTAGTGTTAGAACTTTAAGAAAACCAGATGTCAGAAAATTTTTTTTTCTCCCTTTTGTCCCATTATCTGTGAGTCACTGTTCATCAAATCCTGTAGCAAGGCCTGAAGAATGAATGGGTAAAGACAAGTATTTAGATAGCCTTGAATGGATAAGGAGAAATATTGTGTCAAAAGGTGGGGTGTGTCTATGCACAGTGTATAAAATAAATTGATTTTTGCATGTTTTTTAGAAATAATTTCTGTAAAATCACTCTGTGTGCCATTCAGTATATTGGAAGCAAAAAATGTGTTGTATTACTCTTTTTTTCCCCTTTATTTCGCTGGCTTTAATTACCTCAGATATTTTTCTTGAAACATGTCCTTCTTATACATACCCTTAACTGTAAAATTTGAACCTCACCTCTTAGTGTTTTGTTCTGAAGCAGTTGAAAAGTTTTCATAGTACCCTTAGCCTTCTTGACTGAAAAAGATCTATTTTAGTTATATATATATATATATTTTACCAGTTACAGTGATTTTGTGCTTATCAGTGACTGGCTAGTTTTATAAATACTACCCCTTCGAAAAGAAAAAGTAAGAAAAGGAAAAACCCTGCTTATTTCATTTGCCCCCTTATAGCTTTATATTTTCTCGTAAAAGGTTTTTAGAGCTTTGCTTTCTAAGTTTTTAGCTCTTTGTGAAAGAAAAATAATCCCAGAAGTAAGATACGAGTCTCTCTGCAGTTTATTAATACTTAATGCTCATGCTTAACTTTGGGACCTTGCTTGCTTTCCTTTCCTCATTAGATGACATTTAAAGGTGTATTCTCTAAATCTCCCCTCATATAGGATTGGGCACAATTAATATAACCTTGCCCCTTTTCACCCTTCATCTTGTTTGAAGTACCCATTTATTCTGGATATGAAGCCGCCTTCCTTTTATTATCTGTGGCATCCATTTGCCTCATTGAACCTGATGAGTACTGTGGTGGAAGGGCTAGATCTTCTACCATGTGGACTGCTGGTGGTAGTTACTGGTTTCTTTGCCTTTTTAAAATCTTAGGATTTTTCTGTATCTCAGAAACAAGGGACACAGTTTTCCATTTCTCCCCACTTATTCCAGGTATAAGGCATTGTGGTTTTATTCCAAACTGTTCGTTGGATAAGTGGCAGAACTGGGATTTGAATCGTGGGGCTGTGGCTCTGGAATTTGTCCCATTATGCTATTTATCTTTACAAGCTCTTTCCTCAGAGATCTTATTGCTGTATCTGTCACTTCTATACGAATGACTCATATATCTATATACCTTTCGTCTCAAATTTCTCCTGAACGTCAGATCTCTATTTCAACTATCCTTTTTGGTCTCCCCCAGCTTTCCTGTCCCTGCCACTAATAAACTTGTCATCTTTTCTCAATAACATTTCTTCCACTAGTTATTCCCATATCTTTTAATGATATCTTCATTTCTAAAATTCAGAGTCTCAGAATCCTTTCATTTCCTTGACATTTCATGGAATTACTATACCGTGGTGTTTTACTTCTGCAGCGTTTTCCCCAACTTCTTTCTAGTCTTAGATTGTAGTTCAGGTGTGAAAGTTCTCTGAAAGTTTCCTTCCATTTTACTTCATGCTTCACACTGCTGCCAGACTAATCTCTCTAAAGCGTAGCTCCAGTCCCATCACTTTCTTGACCCAAGACTTTCATGGCTGAGCTGTAATTCAAGGGTCTCCACAATATTAGCTGTATCTTCCACTGTTCTCTTAAGTGTACCCTGAATTACAACCAGGCTGTTTTACTCACTGCCCTAAATATAGTCTCCTTTTATTGCTGTTCTCTTCTTATTCCCTCTTCCAGATGTATCTCCCCCTTTTCCTTTTTACCACCTCATCACCAGTATTGAAATTTTTTTCTACCATTAAGGTCCAGCTCATACACCATTTCTTTTAGAAAGTCTTCTCAGTATTATACAGTTGGGGATGTAGTGTTTGTTGCCTCCATTCCCACTCCTCAAAGCACTTTGTATGTCTTTTCTGACATGTGTCTTATTGTATGTATCCATGCATGTACAATACTTGTATTGGACCCTATATTCTAGTTGTGTGTTTGCCTTACCCTTTCACTCCACCTCCATAGCAAGTTCCTTAAGAGTAGAGGTTAGATTATCTCCTGGGACCCTACCATAAATCTTTCTTCATAGGTGCTTAATATGTACATTTACTGACTCAGACTTATACATATGAAGAAACATTTCAGAATAAGCATTATATTTTTGTTATTTTAGGCTTGATCGTCTTTTTATCTTACTGGATACTGGCACTACTCCAGTTACAAGAAAAGCTGCTGCACAGCAACTTGGAGAAGTGGTGAAGCTTCATCCCCACGAGCTAAATAATCTCTTATCTAAAGTAAGAACTCTTTTTTTTTTCTTTTAGTATAATACAATTGTAGAAATTTATCCATGGGCAGGAACATAAAAGTAGAGAAAGAAATTGTCTTATTAGTGACACTTTGTGGTCTTCAAATTCCATTAAATATCTCAATATTTCTCCAGATATTTTAAAATTTTTGCTATTTTTGTTTGTCACAAGGTTTAAAATATCTTGTTTTTTGCATCAAGTTTGTTTGACAATATAGAACCTTTGGCCTGTGGCACAAATTTGAATCTGATCCAATTTGGTAACAAAGTAAGTTGTTAATCTAGTTTTTTAGTGGTCTGACTTGTTCTTAGCAGCTAATAATTATACTAGTTGGCAGTCTTCAAATGGATGAGTACTCATGGGTAATGGTGGAAATATATGAGAAGCTAGTTGTTACATTCTTAGTTATTAGCTCTTTGAAAGTGGAGCCTTTCTGCTTTGGTGGATAAGTATTTTCCTAATCCTAGCCCATGTTCTTTCCCTAAGCAATGCTTTATTTTTACTGAACTCTGTGGGCTTGTAGAAGTGTGACTGTATGATAGTAAGTAGCAAATTCCATGTATTTAATTCTCTGGCATGCAAAGTAAAAACAGGAGTGCTTTGTATCTGTGTTTAGGGGGGTGGGAGCGGTGGATAGAGGATAAGGTGGGAAGCACTATGATAGCCCAGATATTGGAAGACTCAATATATCCCTGTTCCCACCAGTCTTATCTCATCCTTTCATTCTGATTTGTCCCTCCCTGCTTCCTATGAGTAGGAGTTCTAAGCCCTTTGTCATCATACACAAACCTGCACTCTATTGTTCCTATCATAGGGGCTAACAGCGATTCTCATTCCAATGCACTCCCCACTTAGATACTATCAGAACTTTCTAACCAAGATGTCGATGAAGAGGTAGTGATTTGACATCTACAGGCTCCATATTCTCAGAATGGAGAAGGGTGCGTATGAGGCAATACCATACTCATGTGAAAGGTGTGGGGATAGAGAGGTATACCCATTTATTTTCATCCCAAGGGAAGAGATGGAGGACTGAATGAGCTGAAACTGGAAACAATGAACAAGACTAACTTGTGCTGAACTGAGAAAAGGTTTCCAGACTTCCAAGTTAGTTCTGGTCTTCTTAACTCAGACCCCACCATATGGCTGCCATCAAGTAATTCCAAAAGAGGCAAAGTTTGTTTTTAGCACCTTCTGACCTCCTATGCCCTCTCTGCCCTCGTGTTTTCCTATTGCCTTTGGTTTTATTTTTTTAAAAACAGCTTTATTGAAATATAATTTACATACCGTACAATTCACCCAGATAAAGTGTACAATTCAGTGATTTTTAGCATATTCACAGATATGTGCAACCATCACCACAATCTAATTTTAAAACATTTCTATCACCCCTAAAAGAAACTTCATGCCTATTACCAGTCACTCTCCATCACTCCCCCTCCCATAGCCAGTCCTAGGCAACCCCTAATCTACCCTCTGTCTATAGATTTGCTGATTTTGAACATTTTATATAAATGTGTGACCTTTTGTGATTGGTTTTTTCACTTAAAGTATTATTTTTAGGGTTCATTCATATTGTAGCATGTTTTGTTTTTCATTCTTTTTTATCGCCAAATATTGTTCCATTGTATGGATATGGATAATGCTGTATGGATATAGCACATTTTATTTATCTCTTCATCAGTTGATGGACATTTTGGTTGTTTCCACTTTTTGGCCTGTTATGAATAAAGCTGCTATGAAAATTTGTGTGCAAGTTTTTGTGTGGATGTATGTTTTCATACGTGGGTGTATACCAGAGAGCAGAATTGCTGGGTCATATGGTAACTGTGTTTATTTAACTTTATGAGGAACTGCCAGACTGCTTTCCAAACTGGCTCCACCATATTACATTCCCAACAGCATGTATGAGAGGTTGGATTTCTCCACATACTCGCCAACACTTAACTATTAACTGACTTTGTTTATATCCGTACCAGTGAGTATGAAGTGATATTGTAGTTTTGATTTGCATTTTTCTGATGACTAATGACATTGAACATCTTTTCATTTTTTTATTGACCATTTCTATATCTTCTTTGGAGACCTGTCTGTTCAGATTCTTTGCCCATTTTTAAGTGGGATATGTGTTCTTTTATTAATGAGGTGTAGGAGTTCTTTATATATTTTAGATACAAGCCCCTTATCAGGTATGGGGTTTGCAAATATGTTCTTCTAGTCTGTGGATTGTCTTTTCACTTTCTTGATGGTATCCTTTGAAGCACAAAAGTTATTAATTTCAGTGAAGCCGAATTTATCTTTTTTTTCTTTTTTTAAATACATCACTTGTGTGCTCTTGAGATCATATCTAAGAAACCTTTGCCTAACCCAAGTTTACAAAGGTTTATTCCCATGTTTTCTTCTAACAGTTTTATAGTTTTAGCTCTTATTTTTAGGCTTCTGGTCTATTTTGAGTTAGTTTTTGTGTCTTGTGTGAGGTAGGGATTTTAAGTCATTATTTTGTTGCTCTAGTACCATTTGCTGAAAAAACCCCTTTTTTCCCATTGAATTGTCTTGGCACTGTTGTTGAAATCTGTTGACCATAGACACATAGTATTATTTTTGGACTCTAAATTCTATTCCATTGATCTATGTATCTGTCCTTCTGCCAGTACAATGCTATCTTGATTATTGTTGCTTTGTAGTAAGTTTTGAAATCAAGAAGTGTGAGGCTGCCAACTTTATTATTCTTTTTCAAGATTCTTTCGATGATTATGGGTCCCTTACATTTCCATATAAATTTTAGGATTAACTTGTCAATTTCTGAAAAAAAGCCAGCTGGGATTTTGATAGGAATTGTATTGAGTCTGTATTCAATTTAGGGGGTATTACTATCTTAACGATATTAAGTCTTCCAGTCCATGAACATGAGATGTTTATTTAGGTCTTATTTAATTTCTTTCAGTAGTATTTTGAATTTTTTTGTCGTCTTCAATATACAAGTCTTGTACTTTTTTTGTTAAATTTATTAAGTATTTTATACTTTTTGATACTATTATAAATGAGATTATTTTCTTAATTTCATTTTCAGATTGTTGAAAGTGTACAGAAATACAGCTGATTTTTGTATATTGATGTTACATCTTGCTCTCTTGCTGAACTCATCTTTTCTACTAGTTTTATAACTCTTGTATTAAGTAATGGGACTTAATGAATAATATGCACTTTGCTTTTTACTATGTTAAAAACTATGTTATTTTTAAAATGCACTTAAGCATTCTGTTTTGGCCACTTTGAAAAAACAATATTTTTTGTTATATAACTATTTAATTTTTAATTTTTTAAGGTGTTGATATATTTAAGGAGTACAAATTGGGATACTCGGATTGCAGCAGGACAAGCTGTTGAAGCTATAGTGAAAAATGTACCTGAATGGAATCCAATGCCAAGAACCAAACAAGGTGCTTTTAAGTGGAAAAGTCGGTTGCAGTAAAAACTACACATTTTATATTTTAGTAATTTCACTTTTAAAGACTTAATTTTCATGCTTTTTAGGTGCAGTCTTGTCAGGAAATAATAATGAATACTGTGATTTTTCACCATGTTTTAAAAAACATACTAGACAAACAATGTTTTCTCATATATGTTTTATTTATTTTTCTTTATTTTTTAAATTAATTTTTATTGGAGTATAGTTGCATTATCTCACATATATTTTAAATTATTCTACGGTATGCTTGATTTAGAGATTATTACTTCCCTCAAGGATTAATGTTCTAAAAAAAGAAATCAATACAATGTAAATATTTGAAACAGTCTATTTATTCTTGTTGCTGGGAAAATAGTGTAATTGTTTACTAAATTTAAGCACGATTATGTGTGGATATTTGGAGGGGTCAGTGTTTAGTTTTTTTTATGTGTCTTTTAGATGTCTTTTAGTGGAAATTACTTGTTTTCTGACTGCCTATTATATATGACATTTAAAAATGAATGTATGCTTTTACAAATAGATAAAGGTATACATTTTAATTAAGTGAGAATTTAATATGGTACAAATGCATTTCGTTTTCAAGTCACTTTGATAACATGACTTTTATCATATGTCTTAGCTCGTCTAAAATTTTTGCTTTAATTTGCCTCACCTATTATTTTGAGGGATTGTGTTAATTTGTCTTCTCTCATCAAAAGAAATATATAACCAGAAGAATTTATAACTTGTTTTAGAAAAGAACCTTTTCCATTCCAGCCTATTAATCAAATTCTTTTCAAAACACATTTTTAAAAAAAAATTTTTTTTGTCCTTGCTGCGCAGCTTGTGGGATCTTAGTTCCCTGACCAGGGATTGAATTCACAACCCCTGGAGTGAAAGCGTGGAATCCTAACCACTGGACCACCAGAGAATCCCCCAAAAAACTTTAAAGTAGTTACAGTAGCATTAAAATATATAGTAAGGTTACTTGTTATCATTAGAAAACTTTAAGATATTCATAGCAGTTCCCTTTCAGTTTAGCAATTATACTTTAGTTTACAGATGAATTATATGCAAATGCCAGTTAAACGAACTATTAAGTCAGTGAACAATTACAGTACATTTAAAAATTTACAATGCCATAACCTTTTTGGGGGAATACAGAACATTTTATAGATAGTTTTAGACCCCAGTTGGATATTTAATTTTAGCAATTTGCCAGGAGATTGTAATTTGCTTTATATTATGAGAAAAGAGTCCTATTGATTGAGTACTTCCTTTATGTCCTAGATATTCCTCAGGTATAGGGAATGATGATGCTCACTAGTTTTATTTATGAATACATTCTATGAATATGTTTATCTTCCAATTTATCACTATAATAAACTACCTTGGTATTTTTTAACTGTTTAACAGATTGCACGATTTTTAACATACGTATTTCAACATGGGGATGCATTTCTTCATATGACATTGTGCTTTCATAGTCAAAAAGTTATACACACACCCACTGACATTCTGATACTTTGTAGTAAGGGAGCCACCTACTAAATAATTTTTTCATAAATAATAGTTGATCATAAGTAAATTCACAGTAGCTTTTCTACTTCTTCCACATTTTACTTTTCTTAAAGTACCCTCCCCCCTGCTCCCCCTGAAGTGATGCTATTTTCTTTCGTTCTATACTTTGGCTATATAATCAAATGTTTTTAAACCTCATCTAGAAACTACTTCAGAAGGTGCTATGGAAGATTCATCTACTACAGATCGATTGAATTTTGACAGATTTGATATATGTAGATTATTACAACATGGGGCATCACTTTTGGGATCTGCTGGTGCAGAATTTGAAGTACAAGATGAAAAATCAGGTATGTAGTAGTAGTCCTACAGAAAAAAGTCTGAAATGCATGCATTCAGACCAGTTTGTTACTTGGCGTGCTATGTTATCAGTCATGCAAAATCTAACAGATGTCATGAAATGCAAATTCACTGAAGTTTTCAGTTTGAGGTGTGGGGCATGCAGGTGGGGAAGGTAACCAGAAGCACTTTGTCTAAAGCTACTATAGGAATATTTTTCTTCCCTTAGTTGAATATGTACTATATATATATATATGCACCATTAATAGATACATATTAATATTTCAGTATTTCAATATAGAAATTGTAAAGTGGTACCCAAGAGCTTCAGTTGAATAGATTTTAAAAGCCAGGATTAGTACAGATTGTGGTAATGTTTTCACAATTCTGGAAATTTTAGAGGCTATGATAGTTTCCTTTTTATCATATGTTTTAAACATTTATATAATTGGATCTACTTAGGCTGATGACCAAAGCAAAAACTAAAAATGAAAAATAAGTCTTAGATAGGTAATTGTCCCATTATCTTTAAACTTACAGAATCCATCTGGATATAAATAAATGTTTTGGCCATTCAAGATTGATGCCTTGAGTGGAAAAAACCTTGATGTTTTTAATGGATTTCTGTAAGTAAATAAGTTGCTTTTTTGACTAAAACCAAAACAGAACAGTGTTTTGTTTTGTTGCTAATTTATTATTAGTCAAAGCATATCTGTCTAAGTTAATGAAATGATCTTCAATTTGTTTATTTAAAAAAATGTCAAATACCCATTTCTTCTTTCCTAATATACTTTGTATTGAAAGATCTAGTGTCATTATTTATGGAGAGAATTAAGAGGAGAACTTGCTTAGGTTCCAGAAAAGCACAGTTTTTTTTTTTAATAAGGGAGGTAGAAGTCTTCAGAAACTTTCCAATTTGAAAAAGTTATCTCTAAGTTTACTAATTAGTAAGTTTACTAATCTTACTAGTGTACCCATGGACATGATGAGAGATCATTGGCCCTTATCTAAGGATAAAAGTCAGTGTCACTTTTGTCACTTAAAAAAAAGTACGTGTTTGGGTCGTATCTTAAAGATTCTGATTTAATAGATCTGTGGAGAGTTTTGGGAAATTGTATATTAAAAGAAAAAGCCCCACAGGTGACTGATATGTAAGCAGGATTGGGAACCCCAGTTTTCTTGGAATTCAGTTTTTAATGCTGATAAGTCATAGCATGCTGAAGAGTGCTCATTAAAACCCTCTAATTAGGTTTTCTTTAAATATCTGCTCAGCTGTGTTGGTCTCTACATATTTATAAATTACACATATTATGATTTGCATAGGTGCCAGTCTGAGTTTCCTTTGCAGTTGGTTATTTTCCCCAATAGTACTTTCCCTGGAATGAGAGGACCAATTTTAGGCTCTTTGTAAGTGTACTAAACTTATAATCCAGCAGCCTTCATTTTGGATGCCTAGTGTTTTTCCCTCTGGGTAGAGTAGCCTTAAATTTTTTTTTTTAATGTAGCTTTAGAGAGATATAATTCATATACGATAGAAATCCCCATTTTAAAAGTGTCCAATTCAGTGGCTTTTAGTAGATTCACAATTGTGTGTAGTTAATTTTAGAACATTGTCTCAAGAAGAAATCCTGTATCCTTTAGCAACCACCCTACATCCTTCCCTTCTCTTCCCATCCCTAAGGACCATTAATTTACTTCCTGTAGCTATAGATTTGCCTACTATGGACATTTCATATAAATTGAATCATATAATATGTAGTCTTTTGTGACTGGCTTCTTTTTACTTAGCAGAATATTTCCAAGATTTATCCATATTGTAGTATATATATTAGTACTGTTTTCATTTTTTTCGTAAGTAGTAGTTACTACTGTTACAGGGTGTATCAGTTTTTAAATTGTGATAGAATATAGATAACATAAAATTTACCATCTTAATCATTTTTAACTGTACAGTTCAGTAGTATTAAGTACATTCATATTGTTGTACAGCCAATCTCCAGAACTCTTTTCATCTTGCAAAACCGAAACTTTATACCCATTAAACAGCAATTCCATTCCTTTTCCCCCTCACTCCCTGGCAACCACTGTTTTACTTTCTGTCTCTGAATTTGACTACTCGAGGTACTTCATATACATGGAATCATACAATATTTGTCCTTTCGTGACCGACTTATTTCACTTAACATAATCTTTCATGTTTACCTATGTTGTTGTATGTGTCAGAATTTCCTTCTGTTTTAGGGCTGAATAATATTCCAGTGTATGTTTATACCACATTTTGTTTATCCATTCATCCATCAGTGGACACTTGGGTTGCTTCTACCTTTTGCTTATTGTGAATAATGCTGCTATGTACGTGGGTGTACAAATATCTGTTTGAATTCCTGCTTCCAGTTCTTTTGGATTTATGCCAAGAATTGGAATTATAGGATCATATGGTAATTCTGTTTTTGATTTTTTTTTTTAGAACTGCCATACTGGCAGTTCCATGGTGGCTGTTCCATTTTACATTCCCATCAACAATCTATGAGGTTTCCATCTTCTCCACATAACCTTGTCAACGCTTGTTATTTTCTGGCTTTTTTGGCAGTAGCCATATTGGTAGGTGTGAAGTTATTTTATTTTCTGGCTGAATAACATTCCATTGTATGAATATCACATTTTGTTTATTCATTCATAGGCTGAAGACATTTGGGTTGTTTCCACTCTTTTGGCTATTATGCATAATGCTGCCAATAAATGTTCATGTACAGATTTTTGTGTGGGTGTATGTTTTCATTTCTCCTATGTAGATACATAAGAGTGGACTTGGTGGGTCATATGGTAACTATGTTTTACCATTCGAGGAACTGCCAGACTGTTCTCCAAACTGGCTTCACCATTTCACATTCCTCTAGCAGGATACAAGGATTCCGATCTCTCCACATCCTTGCCAACGCTTGCTTGTTATTAACTGACTTTGACTATATCCATACCAGTGACTGTGAAGTGATATCTCATTGTAGTTTTGATTTGCATTTTTCTGATGACTAATGATGTTGAACATATTTTCATGTGTTTATTGACCATTTCTGTATCTTTGGAGACCTGTCTATTCAGATCCTTTGCCCATTCTTAAGTGGGATATTTGTTCTTTTATTAATGAGATATAAGAGGTCTTTATATATTCTTTGTACAAATCTCTTATCTGATATGTGATTTACAAATATTTCCTCCTATTCTGTGCATCTTTTCACTTTCCTGATGGTAACCTTTGAAGCATAAACATTTTTAAGAAGTCCAATTTATCTTTTTCTTTTGTTTCTCGAGCTTTTTGATGTCATATGTAAGAAGCTATTGCCAAATCTAGGGTCATTTACCCCTGTGTTTTCTCTAAGAGTTTTATAGCTATAACTCTTACTCTTAGGTATTTGATCTGTTTTGAGTTCATTTTTGTATGTTGTGAGGTTAAGGATCCAACATCATTCTTTACATGTGGCTATCCTGTTGTCTCAACACCATTTGTTGAAAAGATTCTTCTTTCCCCACTGAATTTTCTTTGCACCCTTCATGAAAACCAGTTGGCGGTAGACATATAGTTTTATTACTGGACTCTCAGTTCTATTCAATTGATGTCTTTCTTTAGGCCAGTACCTCTTTGTCTTGGTCACCATTGCTTTCTGGTAATTTTTAAAATCAAGAAGGAGGGTGGGAGGGAGGGAGACGCAAGAGGGAAGAGATATGGGGATATATGTATATGTATAGCTGATTCACTTTGTTATAAAGCAGAAACTAACTGACTAAATAAATAAAAATTTAAAAAATAAAAAAATAAAATCAAGAAGTATGAGCCTTCAACTTTGTTGTTCTTTTTCAGGATTATTTTGGATATTCTCAGTCTCTTGCATTTCTATATGAATTACAGGATCAGTTTGTCAGTGTCTGCAGAAAGCCAGCTGATATTTTGATAGGAATTGTTTTGAATCAGTATATCAATTTGAGAAGTATTACTGTCTTACTATGAGGTATTATGATCTGTGAACATGGAATGTTTTTCCATTTGTTTAGATCTTTAATTTTTTTCACTAGTATTTTGTAGTTTTCAGAATATAAGTTTTAAGTTTTACTTTTGATGTTATTGTTAGTAGAATTATTTTCTTAATTTTATATACAAGTTGTTTGTTTCTTTAAATCGTTTTCTTCCCCTCCCTGTTCTTTTTTTAAATTTTATTTTAAGAAGATGTTGGGGGTAGAAGTTTATTAATTAATTTATTTATTTTGCTGTGTTGGGTCTTTGTTTCTGTGCGAGGGCTGTCTCTAGTTGTGGCAAGTGGGGGCCACTCTTCATCGCGGTGCGCTGGCCTCTCACTTTCGCGGCCTCTCTTGTTGCGGAGCACAGGCTCCAGACGCGCAGGCTCAGTAGTTGTGGCTCACGGGCCTAGTTGCTCTGCGGCATGTAGGATCCTCCCAGACCAGGGCTTGAACCCATGTCCCCTGCATTAGCAGGCAGATTCTCAACCACTGTGCCACCAGGGAAGCCCCACCCCTCCCTTTCTTTAGATGAGGGAACTTTGTATAGCTTTATCTTTGAATTCACTTATAAAACTATTATAATTTACCCTTTGCAAGTGTATGATTCTATTTTTTTTAATAGTTTCTGTTTCTCTAATGAGGTATTCTATCTTTTCATCATTGTGACAATATCCTCCTTTACATTTAGCATTGTTATATTAGCTGCTTAAAAAATCTTGTCTTCCACTTCCAACATCTGGGTCGTCTCAGTGTTGATCTCCATTAATTGTCTTCCTTTTGGGAATGGGTTACATTTTCTTGATTCTTTGTATGTCAGTTAATTTTGGATTGTATTCCTCACATTATAAATGTTTATACCACAGGCTGGATTCTGTTATATTCTTCCAAAGAATGTTTTGATTTGTTTGGTTTAGTTAGTTGTTTTTGCTTACTTGTTTTAATAAGCATTTAATTTGGTGAAACTCAAACTCAGTCTCCTTTGTACTGGGCAACAACTCAAATCCCAATTCAATTTTTAGCTTTAGTTGGACTGTTTGGAGTCTGCCCTGTGCATGCATAGTTCAGAGGTCAGCCAGAGATTTGGCTGAGTTTACAGAATTTGGACTTTCTCTCTGGTTCTCTCCTTTCTGGGTTTTTTCTCTCTACTTCCCAGTGGCTATAGTGATCTCTGACTCTCCTCTAATTCTGCAACAGACAGACTGGGTTTTTACACAACTTTTAAATGTAGGGCGTGGCTGCCCTACGTACCACGGACTGGGTCTACCTTTAGGCTAAAAACATTCAAAAATGGGAAACTCACCTAATGCCATGTCCTTCTTCCAGGTATTGATAACTCCTCCAAGTATATGCCTACGTTTGATCTCTTTCCAGTGCCTTCAGGTGGTTGTTTATTATATTTTAGCTAGAATTTGTTATCTGTGGAGGAGTAGTTCAATAAGAACTTAATCAGCTATTATTGGAAGTTAATCATTATAGAATCATCTCTTGCAACTTAGCTAGTTTAAGCCCAAATTTTTATTTTTAAAATGATACCTTTTGATCTATTTTCCACTGAAATATTGAGAGATTTTTCTTGGGACATTCAAAATCTACTTTTATGCCTTTGTCTTTGTTATTTGGGCTATCAGGACTGTGTCATCTCAGAATACATAAAGGCCACACTTGGAATAAGCATGTATTTGTTGAGATCTTTTTCTGTAAAATAAAATCTAGATTTTTTTTTTAAAGCCTGGTTAGAGCTCTCAGAGAATGTATGAGATTAGCTATAAAATAATAAGATTGGTTTATTTTCATAGGAATAGATCTCATTATATATATACTTGATAATTGACAGTAGGGCAATGGGGTAATCTCAGTGAATTTTTGTTAGCTAGAGTGTTTCGTTAGCTAGAGTGTTTTGTTAGCTAGAACACTGTTTTCCAAGATCCAGTAAAATATTTACTCTATTAGGTAATAAAGTTTATGACATGTTCAGAGATTGTGAGTGTGGTTTGTTTTATTATCAAGAGAGGTATTCTAATGGTTAATTTTTTTTAAAATTTTAATCGAGTCTGATCTTCATGTATTAGAAAACTGCTTAACTGATTTGAAGAAAATGTATTTCTTCTTTGTTTAAAGGTGAAGTGGATCCTAAAGAGAGGATAGCACGCCAACGAAAACTATTACAGAAGAAACTTGGCCTTAATATGGGAGAAGCTATTGGAATGAGCACTGAAGAACTCTTTAATGATGAAGATTTGGATTATACCCCAACTTCAGCAGCGCTTGTAAACAAACAACCTGTAGGTAAAACCTCTGGTTGGTTGATTGCAAGTAATAATACAGGGGGTTTGCTTTATTTTGCTATGCAATTGGAATTTAAAAAAATGCGTTTTTTAATTCTCATTGTTGCTTAGCGTCACCATAATTTAGTGTCTTCATAAGTTGGATTTCTAGTGATAGATTCTAAGGAGACAGAAGTTGCCACCTACCTCATAGACATTGGACTATTAGATAAAAGGTATGGTACATCTTTTAGGAGACACTGGTGTTGAAAAATCCTAGTTGCATCAATTGCTCTTTCTTTGTTCTTCAATGAAGCACAAAAAAATATTTCAGAGGGTGGGAGATAGTAAGGGCTATCATAGTCAGATATGATGATACTAGAAATCTTTACAGCTATGATTCTTTTATTTGAGAAAGTAACAAACATGGTGAAAACTTTCAAACAATGCAGAAGGGCACACAATAGGAAGCAACGCTTTTTAAGTTATTTGTGCATTTTTCCTGAAATTTTCTCTGTATACATAAGTTCTTTTAAGCCATGTTCACCTTGTCTCACTTCATATGGCTTCATATATCAGTATATACAGATTGATCACATTCTTTTTTGACAGCTTCATGCTATTTATATGGCTGTACCATAATTTTGCTCTGTATTTTTCCTGTTCCTGTGTTTTTCCAGTTCCCAATGGATGCCTGTATGCTTCTTTTTTTTATACCATAGACTCTTTTTAAGCTCCAGTAAAAGCTGTGGCTCTCTCCTCAGAAAAATTCACATACATTTGAGATATTACCTTTCAGGGAGTTTAGTGCTCTTTCCTCCTGCCCCTGCAATATCCTTTTAGGGATCTGTGGGTCCCATTAAGAATTCCTGCTTTACATGAAACCCATATCTTCTCATTCCCTTGGCCTTTCCCTTTGCTTAAGAGGAGAAGGGTTCTATTTGCCTTTATACCAGTTGCCCTCTAAACCATTAGAATTTATAAACTAAATTTTTTGGCATTGAGGGGTATGTGATGATGGAACTTTTGCCGGCAAGGGGGCAAAAAAGGCAGATTCTGGAGGGAAAAAGAAGAGTACAGAGGCAGAAAATATAATAACAACCAGGAAGTAATAGAAAGAAATGGGGTACAAAGGGATGCATAAGATATAAATAAAGAAGACAGGACTTTTCTGGTGGTGCAGTGGTTAGGAATCCGCCTGCCAATGCAGGGGACACGGGTTTGAGCCCTGGTCTGGGAAGATCCCACAAGCCGCATAGCAGCTAAGCCCGTGCGCCACAGCTACTGAGCCTGCACTCTAGAGCCCATCAGCCACACCTACTGAGCCCATGTGCCACAGCTACTGAAGCCCACGCACCTAGAGCCCGTGCTCTGCAACAAGAGAAGCCACTGCAATGAGAAGCCCATGCACTGCAACGAAGAGTAGCCCCCACTCACCACAGCTAGAGAAAGCCTGCGTGCAGCAACAAAGACCCAATGCAGCCAAAAATAAATGAATAAATAAGTAAAATTTTAAAAAATAAGGAAGACAATAGAATAAAATAAAGGAAAACAAAAATGTAGTAATGTGATCACAGTGTGGTATTTCGACATGGTGTAGGGAAATGAATGGGTAGGTGTATTAGAGAAAATGGGCTATAGACAGAATAGTTGGATATGGGATGGCAGCAGCAAATTTGAGGTTTGCAGGATCCAAGTTTGGTTGCTTTAGATGTCGCGGACCTTTGGGAAGAGTTGCTGAGGTTAGTTGTTGCCATAGGGTCATCACTGCTGCATTGCCTTGTGTATATGCCAGTGGTCCCTGGACCAAGTCTGTAGCAGGGCACCCACACCAGTGAGCCTAATTGGTTGTAGAAGTGTAAATTTCAATTGAATCTTAATTGGTTAAGGGCAGAAAGGATTTTTAGTCTTGCACTCAAAGCATTTTTGTTCACATCCTTAATAATGTCTCCCATGAATGCAAAAGAGATCAAAAACAGTATGCAGTGAGTGATTAAGAGGGAAAAAACATATAGGCTAAGTTAACTATAGGACGCTGGCCCAGTTACTAAAACTATATGGCTATAGTTATTTTTATTTTTTTTAGTAGAAGATGATTATCATTGTTTAAAAATTGACATTCTTTATTATAACTTTTGGATGGTAGTATGGTTTTTATTTTGTTTTTGCCTGTGTTGGGTCTTTGTTGCTGTATGCGGCCTTTCTCTAGCTGTGGCGAGCAGGGGCTACTCTTCTTTGTGGTGCGTGGGCTTCTCATTGCGGTGCTTCTGTTGTTGCAGAGCATGGGCTCTATGCACGTGGGCTTCAGTAGTTGTGTCTCACATGCTTAGTTGCCCCACGGGCATGTGGGATATTCCCGGACCAGGGATCAAACCCATGTCCCCTGCATTGGCAGGCGGATTCTTAACCACTATGCCACCAGGGAAGTCCTAGTATGGTTATTTTGAAGTCTCACCTCTTCAAAGCCCTCACTGGGGTCAAGATCACACATTTTTGCCTTATCTGTGGCAAATGAGCATTTCCTGGCAATTGAAAGAATAGGGGAGAAGGAAGAAGAGAGTGAAATTATGGTACAGTCATACAGCAGAATAGCATGAAGCTGTCAAAGAAGAATGTAATCAATTTGTGTATAGTGAAATTTACAGACTTTAGTCCTCTTCTGAGGCTGAGACTATGGGTATATATTCTAACTTAAGAAGTTCAAATTCAGAATTCTTTTATTCTTTTAGACTCTCCAGGCAGCTGAATTGATTGACTCAGAGTTTCGAACAGGAATGAGCAATAGACAAAAGAACAAAGCTAAAAGAATGGCCAAGTTATTTGCAAAACAGAGATCCAGGGATGCAGTGGAAACTAATGAGAAGAGGTAATAATCTTTTTCTGCTTATTTAAAACAGTAATGTTGGTTAGCTTAAATCTGGGTCTGCTTGATTTCTAAAAACATTTTGATGACATTGTCTTTGGCTGTGGAGTACCATTTGGATTGTCTTTCTCAATTGTCAGAGAGTATTTACTATTATTAGTAGACTAGGGACTATTATTAGTTGTCCTAGGGACTAGGACAACTTTCCCAGAAAAATCTACGTATGCACATTTTTTTTTTTCTTAATAATTATGAGCCCTGAATGAGGATTGAAGATCTTCCAAGGGGAGTGCATTCCAGGTAGCAGGAACCAAATGTAAATGCCTTAATCATGGAATATTCAAGAAACAGAAAGAAAGGCTGTATGACTGGGATGAATAGACAGAAGCAAGAGTAGTAGAGAATGAAGTCAGAGAGATGGCCTGAGGACTACAAGTTAAGAATACTACATTTATAAACTGGGTATTATATCACCTGTTCCCTGGCTGGGGGCTAATCCAAATAGTGGGTAATAATCCAGGCTTGTTTACCTAATTCTGTTGTAGGAAAGACCTCTGGGGGTAAAATCACTGTCCTCACTTTCTTAATGAGTTCATAAAAATGATACCTGTGTGGCTTGGAGTAGCATTTCTCAAGGAGTGGTTCAAAACAACCCCCTTCATAAACATTTTGAGAAGCTTGTTAAAATGTAGATTCTTGGGCCCCACTTAACTCTTAAATCAGAATCTTTAATGGTGTCCAAGAAATGTTTGAGGAAATGGTGCAATTCATAAACACATGAGATCCTATGAAAATAAGCTTTTGTTGCAGATAACAGAACTTTTTGTTATTCTTTCCATTCATATAAAGCTAAAAAGTTAAGTGTTTACAGCGTTTATTTAAAAGCTAGGCATATGGTGGGGTAAACAATAAACATCTACTTGGTATAAATTTTTACTTGGAGTTGTTTTTTTAAGTATAAAATCTTTATTGATCTTGTTAACTACAGGTTTTTTTTTTTTAAGTTAACAGCTCATTAGGATCGTGTAGTAACCTAGTAAGTGTTTTTACTGACTTCTATTCATTTAAGACTTTTACCCAAATATCTGAATATTGGAAATAATAGACCTTATTTTTCAGAGCCCATGACTCATTCATTACACAGATCTTTATTAAATACTTTTTATGTGCCAGATACTGTTCTACGCTCTCATGATACAGTAGTGAATAAAATAGGTAGGAACTCCTGTCTTCGTGGAGCTTACATTCTAGAGGGAAAGATAGATGAGGAATAAGATAAATAATTATTTTAATGGTAAGGGTTAATAAGGAAAAAAGAGGTAAAGCAAGGAACAAACAAGTGAAATGTATTGTGGGGAGGGTGTTTTAAATTTTAGATAGGATGGTCAGGGAGAGATTCACAGAGGTTACTTTTCAGTAAAGATATGAAAGAAGTGAGGATGCTAGCCAGCCCTGGAAACATCTTAAAAAGACATTCCAAATAGAGGGAATAGCAAGGACAAAAGCCTGGAAGTAGAAACATGCTTAACAAGTTCAAAGACAGTAAAATGACCAACCAGTGTGACTAGATTGAATTAGAAATAATTAGAATAATAATAGTCTCCGATTTCTTTCATCACCTACAGAAAAAATGGTTGGCCAAGATTGCACTATTAAGGTGGAAGGTGGGGCCTGGTGGATATCTATAGAAAATAATGCTGTGTATACCTTAACAATGCTAATTCTTTCTTTCTGTTAATAATTCAATAAAGCAGTTACTTGTCTTCTCCTTTGTAATATTTTGTTATTAGTCTAGCCTCTGTTTTTGTTCTTTTAGTCATAAAATTTTCCTCAAATTTTCTGCACACATTTTTCATCTTCTAATAGTCTTATCTCTATATTTTTCAAGAACTAGTACGATTATAGTGTGTTGCTCAGTATATTAGTTTTTTTCAGGGTACAAAAGCCTAAAAAAAAAGTTATGCTGGGCCAGATTTAGGTTGTTAGGCCAAAAGAGTTTAAAATAAAAAGGAGAGGAGCTGGTTGTAGAGAGAAGGGGAAAAAAGAATACATTGTTAAATTTGAGATCCAGTCTGAAAGCAAGACGTCTTTGACCTTTTTACATTTATCAGTAAGAGTAGTAGGATAAAGTTTGCTCAAACATTTTTAAGCAGTTAATCTTAGTTATTTGATACATGAAATTGTAAGTAAACCATATAAGCAGAAAATGGCAAAACATTTGTTAAAATGATAGATTCTCTTACATTCATTGTGGTTAACATTATCCTTTATTCACTTTTTTTAAATGGTGACTTTTTTTTTTTAGCAATGATAGCACTGATGGGGAACCAGAAGAAAAGAGACGAAAAATAGCCAATGTTGTTATTAATCAGTCTGCAAATGATTCCAAAGTCCTGATTGATAATATTCCAGACAGTTCTGCCTTAATTGAAGAGGTACTATTGAAATGCCATAAAATGTCCTTTGAAATTGTTTATAATTTTTTCATACTAATGTGTTAGTAGATGGTATATAATAATGTGTCACTTGAGAGAACTTTTATTATTAAAAATCTAAGTATCTTTACTTCATTAGTAAAAATTGTTAATTATTTAAAAATTTAAAAGCCTGACTATTATTATTAGTCCTACAAATAAATACACCGTATTACTTAAATTATTAGCATAAGATAGATCTTTTAAATTAGTAGTAATTCTGTTTTTCTTATTCAGACAAATGAATGGCCTTTGGAAAGCTTTTGCGAAGAACTTTGCAATGACCTTTTTAATCCCTCCTGGGAGGTAGGATTTCTTCATTACAGTTTCTCTCAGCTCTATTTTCTTGGCTAATGATAAGAACCATGTCAAGCACAATCTGTTTTGTCAGAGTTCCTGTTGTTGCCCTGTATCCTTCTCAGAACCACTGGTCAGGGCACTTCATATCACTCGCCTCTTAAATAGAAAGCTTTAGACTGATTTTCACCTTTTATACCCCTTTTGACATATTTCTTCGGTGAATTGTTCATTTCTTTTCATTCTTTTAGCTATGATATAAAGAGTTGCATGTCTTCCAGACAGTAAAAATTTCATCTGGAAGTGCACAATTTTGATTAAGACTAGTAGTTTCCAAGCAGTAGCTTAGGCTCAGAAATATTTCTTCAAAGAAAATCTTGAACAGGTCTCATGTAAAAGAGATGAACGTGAAGTTCCTCTGGTTGAAATTGAGGGTTGGTAGTCTCAAACGATTCTGTCTCACTTCATTTGGCCTCTGAGTAATTTTAAAACACTGTTTTGGAATACCCTTTAGCACTCTTTCTGCTCCTTGATGTACTTCTATTTAAAGCTATTCAAGTCTTAAATGGGGTCTTGAATAAGTGGGTGCAGTGGCAGTGGCATGTTTCCTCCCTTCCAGATGACACTGCAGAAGGCTACAGGGCTACAGTAAAGTATTAGTCATGAGACATTTTATTTGAATTGTCTTCCTTTGATGCTTAACACTGGTAGCTTTGGAACTTAGTATTGATGTATTTATTTCTAAAATATTGGTGTTTGCGCTATAAAGAACATTATATGATGCTTGTCTCTCCTTTCCTGTGGATGATGCTGAATGCAAGTAGAGGTTAGAGGAGTGACAGCCAGGTGGATTAATATCTCAGAAGGAATTTAGAATAGCTGTTTTCTTGCCTTGATTTTTAAAAAAATTCCACATAATCAAAATTGTGAAATAAATATATGTAATTCTTCTTGGACAATAGAAGAAAAACACATTCTTGTGAAGTACTGCTTAGTTCCAATTTCTTAAAAATCTAATATCCCTTTTTCATACTGAAGCAAAGGTAAACACTGTTTCTTAAGCATTTAACCTCTGATATTTGCTTCTTGGTTCTTACTAGGTTCGACATGGTGCAGGCACTGGACTTAGGGAAATCCTTAAAGCTCATGGGAAAAGTGGTGGTAAAATGGGAGACAGCACTTTAGAAGAGGTAAGTGTAAGTGTAGAAAATCAATAATTATCACCAAGTTTCAGTAGGTGGCCTCTTTTTCCAAGACAGGGAAGTAACAGAGCCATGAAGCAGAAATGAGAGGTAAATAATAAGAAACATGGAAAGGTGAACATAAGGAAAAAGATAAAAACGTTAGGAAGAGGTTTATTTATATTATTTATAGACAGGAAGAATGAGTTCAAGGGAAAGATATGTCTGGAGATATTGAGTGGAAAAATATGTAGAAGCATTAGTATTTGAGCAGGATATAAGGGATTAGAATGTAGAGTAAGGTGAATGAAAGGATAGTTTAAAGGTCAGTAAGTAATATGGTGTTAAAATGGAGACACTGGTAATAGGCTAGATAATAGATACATGATAGATATAATTAATATCAGAGCAGCCTTAAGTGGTTTCTTAATTTCTCTTGGAGTGCAAGTAAAATAATAGAATTCATGAATTTTAAAGATTTTGGTACAGTATATCTAATAATCATGGAAGAGAATGTGGTTAATATTAAAGATAGTAATTGGGACTATTCCATATTTTGGTTATTGTTCCTACAGCTAAAATAATCTGTCCCAGTATTTTGTTTCAGTTTACTATAGTATAATAGTTTAGTTTTAGTTTTTGGACCTAATATGTTTCCCTTAATATGTTTTAATACGTTATTAAAAAGTGATCATTTTAACAGATGATTCAACAGCATCAAGAGTGGTTGGAAGACTTGGTTATTAGACTCCTTTGTGTGTTTGCATTAGACAGATTTGGAGACTTTGTTTCTGATGAAGTAAGTATCGCCTAAGGGAGGCTTTACCCAATCAAATTTCAGATTCTTACAAAATAAGTTTTTTTGCAAATGTGAGTTATCTTACTTTCTCATTTGTAGGTTGTGGCACCAGTTCGTGAAACTTGTGCTCAGACATTAGGTGTGGTGTTAAAACACATGAATGAAACAGGAGTTCATAAGACTGTGGACGTGCTGCTTAAATTACTTACACAAGAACAATGGGAAGTTAGACATGGTGGTCTGCTAGGAATAAAATATGCTTTGGCAGTTCGTCAGGTAAACACTTCAGTTTTTGAAGCATGTATGGGAGAGTTTTTTCCCCCTCTTAGTTATTTTCATTAATTAAATGAATTGGCCCTAGATTCTTAGTGTTACAGGTAAGCCAGTCCTTCAAGATTTGCCTTGTTGAGGTAGTATCATAGAGATAGGTGATGCTAATAAGAACAAATTAAAAGATAGGCTTGGAAACCTGTTTCTGTTTCATAGCAAGACCAGTTCTCGGCGAGATTCCTAGTGTATGATCACAGGAGTAGCCTCTGGGAGCTGCCTTTATTGGGACGATTGAAAAGAGGGTAGTTTGGAGTAATGAGAAGCAGGAAGAGATGGCTTTCTTTCCCTCTTCTCTCGTATTCCCTTTGTTTGTCAGTGGTGTTGAATGAGAAATAGAAGTTAAGGTTCTAGCACAGGGGTGTGTATGTGTGTGTATTCACACTGGGAATTCATAGTCCCGCCTTGAAAACATGTTCTGATGTTTCAAGTCACAATGAATAATGAAGTACTTGATACTGTTGTGTTCTTTTTGAAATGAGATTAGTTACATAGGCATCTGTTGATGTTATTTTTCGTTTCCATTTACATGATTCTTTTTAAATAAATATTGGAATTTGTGCTTCCATATGTAAATTTAATAAAAGATGTTTAAGCACAATAATTGTACTATAGAAAATTAATCTGTTTTGATCTACTCTTTTACAGGATGTAATTAATACTTTATTGCCTAAAGTTTTAACTAGAATAATTGAAGGACTCCAGGATCTTGATGACGATGTGAGAGCTGTTGCTGCAGCATCATTAGTACCTGTGGTAGAAAGCCTTGTGTATCTTCAGACACAAAAAGTAAATATTTTTGCATTTTCTTCATGTAGAGCCTGTTTACATTTGAGGTGTAGCATGTTAGGAAAAACAGACTTTTTTCGCCATTCTCCACTTTTCTTATGACAAATAACCCTCTGATGCATGGAATCTCGATTATATATTATCCTTGGGAAGAGTGAACTGTGTCTATTGATCTTTCCCTTTCATGTACAGAATATGTAGGGAACTTCCTTGAGAAGGAAGCAACCATCCCTTCTTCATTTCATTCCCGGTTTTTAGGAATATGAGATTTTTGTTTGTTTTGATTTTGGTTTTGGCTTTTGGTTTTTTAATCTGGTTTCATCTTTGAAATGCCTCTTTTAAGATCTATCTGACTTCCTTTTGAATTATCAAAACTGGAACACATGTATTTGGGAGTGTGGCAAGCAGTACTTTGAAAGCTCAGAAACTAAATTTGTGCTTCCATGATGATTAGGAATGTATTAAATATATTAAATTACTTTACTCAGAGAGTCCTGACATGTGTGTCTACACTGTATTGGTTTCAAAGTTTAGTTTTTTACATAAAATAGAGTATTGGATAACTTATTTCCTGAATTCTCCATCCCATTATGAGCCTCATTAGAAAGGGCAGTGCCAAAGTAGAGTTGAGTGGCATTAAAAAGAGGGGTAGAGAATTGTTAAAGGCTTCTTAACTTTGCTCAAAACTGGCATTATCCAGGGTCATTGGGATTGTATATGTTGTTGAATCAGTAGTGACTCCTGAGATACAATTTGGCATGACTCGGGAATATTTCTTGCAAAATTAATAACTTTTCTTGATAACTAATCTTACAGGTACCCTTCATTATAAATACATTATGGGATGCTCTTCTGGAACTAGATGATCTAACAGCTTCAACAAATAGTATTATGACTCTTCTTTCATCCTTGTTAACTTATCCTCAGGTTCAACAATGCAGGTAATTATTTCTATTCAGTGGAATAAAGTAAAAAGTGTTTACATACATTTCCAGATAATTAAGCCTAAAAATACAATAGCCTAGCACCGTTTAGAACAGTACGGTAAGTTGGGGATGCCAAAGACAGTTATTTCCAGGAGGACTTTTCTTCTTGACTGTCTAGCCACCAGCTCTTTTGGGGCAGGAACTTAGGTCATATTCTTGGGTTAGTTTATTTATATAATTCTTCGATTTGTTCATCCTGTAATAGTTAACTTTAGAAATACAATTATTACATATTATTTTCACCTCTAGCCCCAGACTATGGAATTTTAGCCTTTGTGACATTTAGTTAATAGAATTACTGTTGAACATCAGTTTTACTTTTTCCAAAATTTGCTACTCTGTAAACTTTTTCTTTGTGATGTTCACTTCAACTCTTGTTCTTGATTTCAGTAATCAGTCATCAGGAAGGGAATACATAATAATGTAATATAATGTCCAAAGTCAGAGTCTGGGTGAAGCCAAAACATAAACCAAAAATTTAAAGTGTTGTTTATTTTCCTATCCTGATATTTGAAATGAAGCTCAGCTAATTAATGTATTCCCTACCTTTTAGACTGGCTCCTGAATATTATTTTCTATTAATAGTATCCCTGGAGATAGAGAAGAAAATCGTATGCAACTTAAAAAAAAAAAATCACAGATGAGAAAGTTATTCTTCTTAGCCTAGTGAGAGTGTTCAATGAATGTTTATGTGGTTATGATTATAAATGATTTCTGGTTCTGTGAGTGCGTCTGTTTCCAATGAAAATCATCAATGTGTGAAAAATGTTTCAAATAATACTGACCTGCTGATAGTCCTTCAATGTTAAATTTAGGCTAGTAGGACAGCTCACAAATTGGAGTAGCAAAATAAATGCCTATAAAATGAAGAAAAAAGTTGAAGTGGTAGTGCATATATGGCGTTTCCTAATTTTCAGATGCTTTCATTGGTATAGGGATTAAATCAGTTAATCTATATGAAAGCCCTTCTCAAGCTTCAAAATGCAAGAGTTCTTAATTACTCTATATCAGGGGTTGGCAAACTTTTTCTGCCCAGATAGTGATGTTTTGGCTTTGTGGGCCATATGATCTCTGTCAAAACTACTCAACTCTGCCATTGTAGCACAAAAGTAGTCATAGATAATACATAAAGGAATGAACATGCCTGCGATCCAATAAAACTTTATTTAAAAAAACCAAGTAGAGTGAATTTGAACTGTGAGCCTTAGTTTGTTGGCACCAGCCCTAAATAAAGACTTTGGACTTTTAAAAAAAAGTAATCAAGTGGACAGTGTCTGGAAAGCTAGATAATGTAAACAAAAATGAAAGAATATAGTGAAAATTCTGTTAATTCAATGAGAAATAATGTAGTTTTTGATTTTTTTTTCAAAATTGCCTTAGAAAATTTGCTTCATATGTTTTGATATTTGGCAGATACTTTCCAGCTTATGTAAGAAGAAATGCAGCATGTATTTGGAGCATGAACAGTTACACTATTAACAAGACCTGTTATAATGCTTTTATAATACATATTTGACTGTTTTATGTCCGTGTGTGCATGTGTTTTAAGTTATAATTTTATAAGTAAATTTACTAAATGTGTAAATAAATTTAAGAAGTGATGTTCATACAAACCTGCAAGTAATGAAAATAGCATTAAAAGATGGACCTCCTGAGAGGAACTAAAAGAACAGATAAATAGTTACAATGACATATTCTTTTTTCCTCATTTCTTTTTCTACAGAGGTATATATTTCAAGTGCTAGTTATAAATAATTTCCTAATTTGAGGTAACTTTTATAAATGACTCACGGATGTGACAGGAATCTTAGTGCAAGTTGTTAGCCTACACGTGGCTTTGCTTGCTTTCCCATTTAAAATCTAATCTGTGAGGGGCTTCCCTGGTGGCGCAGTGGTTGGGAGTCCGCCTGCCGATGCAGGGGACACGGGTTCGTGCCCTGGTCCGGGAAGATCCCACATGCCGCGGAGCAGCTGGGCCCGTGAGCCATGGCCGCTGAGCCTGCGTGTCCAGAGCCTGTGCTCCGCAATGGGAGAGGCCACAACAATGAGAGGCCCGCGTACAGCAAAAAAAAAAAAAATCTAATCTGTGAGAAGGAAGATAATTTGAATTTTCCTAACTTAGTAATGCTAGATCAGGATAACAAATTTCAAATCTACTACCATACCATCTCTTGTTTCTTTTGATATGTGATAGAGATGGCCCCAAAGGGGGTTGTAAGTTATGTGCACCTATTGGTTACCCATTGGGGTTAGCCATGGGAAAGTAGTAAGGATTAGCAATCCTGATTTTGTGTAGGCTGACTACCAGCTAAGATACATGCCCCCATTTTCCTGAGTAAGAACAGACTGAGAATAAGTGCAGTTATATTGGAAAGTTCTAATTTGATAAAGGTTAATTCATGGCATTAGTGCCATAGAACAACCTAATGTTAATATTTCTCCTCTTCTTTATGACTGCATTTGCTCTGTCTGTACTGGTACTATATAATAACGGTTTTGAATGAGGGTGTTAAGCGAATGTTCATATGAAAATTGTATTGTCTTTTTAGAATTTATTCATCAAAAATGATGCTAGGTCCACAAGGAATTGATACTTAGATAATGTATCAATAGAGCTTCAACTGAGAATGAGTAAGATTAATTTGTGTCTTCTTTATTAGTATTCAACAGTCACTCACAGTTTTAGTTCCACGAGTCTGGCCTTTTTTGCATCACACTATATCATCAGTTCGAAGAGCAGCATTGGAAACTCTGTTCACTTTATTATCAACTCAAGACCAGGTAAGAACTAATAACCATAGTAATCTTGAAATTTATATAAATTAATTTTGTAAAATAAATATGATCACCAGGTTACCCTTGCTTCACATAAAGATCAGGAGAATGCTAGGCCTAGTAAAATTGTATGGTGACTCTGTAGACACATAAGAATGTAATCACCATAAGGGCAGAAATATTTTAATATTTTGTTGTAGGTTGTATTCCCAGCACTTGGAATATTGCTTAACACATGGATGGCCCTCAGTGAGTATTTGTCGAATGAAAGATTGATTGAATATTCCCTTCCTGTCAGAGACTTGTTGTTTATTCTTTTCTTGCTCTGTGTGGTTGACAGTTGGATGATTGGCAAAACTCATCCCAGGTTAGAAGGCTACATTTGAAGCTCTGCGGTATGACTCTAAAGACTGATAATAAAATTGCTAGGCACTTACCTTCTCTTAAGGATTACTCAATCTTAAGAGCATGATATTTCAAAGGATATTATACTTCAGGAATAACACAATGAAATGCCTACAGAGAACCTTCAGGTAATATCACTGTGTGAATGCAATCTGTTAATGAGCTGAGGAGTCCTTGCCCTGTCTGTAAAAGGCTTCACATTCCTATTTTAAAAATAGCCCTAAAGGTCAAACAAAATACTAGAATTTAGGGAAACACCATAAGGAATCTATTCGTCTATCATGCTGTTATTTATAGATAGTGCAGTTTGAGACGGTGGTCTTCAAAAAGCAGTGATTAATTTTTTAGACAATATCGTAGGGGTAAATGTCTCTTTTGTGTTCACTAACCATGCATTCATATGTGAATTAGGAATATTCCATGTAGACCTACTTTAATCTACAACATGATGTTGTGTTGCACTACCATGAATCAATGTTTGTAAAGTTTCGTTTTACATTATCTTTTTTGTCTAATCACAGTCTTCTAAGGAAAAACTATCAGGTCTGTTTTATAATCCTTAGTTGATCAGGCATGGGTTCATATGACAAAACCGGCATGGGTTGTTCTGAGTTTTCACTTCATTTTTGTTTTACTTTTGTGAGTTTTGCCTAAATGTTTTTGATGTAAATATTCTTAAATTCACTTTCGGTAGACCTCTTGAAGTTATCAAATTTCTTTCCTTCATGTTGTTGTTGTTGTTGTTGTTTGGAGCAGTTTTAAGTTTATAGAAAAAGAGCAAAAAGTACATAGTTCCCATATGCCCCTACCCATATGCACACAGTTTCCCCTTTAGCTAAGATCTTGCATTAGTGTAGTACATTCGTTACAGTTGATAAACCAATATTGATATATTATTAACAAAGTCTACAGTTTACATTAGGGTTCACTCTTTGTATTGTAGATTCTATGGGGTTTGATAAATGTACGGTGTTATGTGTCCACCATTAGAGTAACATAGAGAATAGTTTCACTGCCCTAAAAAATGCCTGTGGCCCATCTATGCATTTCTACTTTTCCTCCCTTCAGAGCCTTAGCAACCACTGATCCTTTTACTGTCTTCATGGTTTTGCCTTTTGCAGAATGTCATATAGTTGGAGTCATGTAGTAAGTAGCCTTTTAAGAGAGGCTTTTTTTCATTTAGCAATACAGAATTAAGGTTCCTCCATGTTTTTTTGTGACTTGATAGCTCATTTTTTTTTTATCACTGAATAATGTTCCATTGTATGGATGTAACACAGTTCATATATTCACCTATTGAAGGATATTTTTGTTTCTTTCTGTTTGGACCATTATGAACAAAGTTTTAAACATTCACGTGCAGGTTTTTGTGTGGGCATAGTTTTCAGTGAAATACCAAGGAGCACAATTGCTGGATCATATAGTAAGAGTATGTTTAATTTTATAAGAAAGTGTCTTCCAAAAGTGGCTGCACCAGTTTACATTTCCACCAGCAGTGTGAGAGTTTGTGTTCCTCTACATCATCTCCCAGCATTTGATGTTGTCAGTGTTGTGGATTTTAGCCTTTCTAATAAGTGTGTAGTGGTATCTCACTATAGTTTTAATTTGCAGTTCCCTAATGATATATGATGTTAAACATCTTTTCATATGCTTTTTACCATCTATATTTCTTCTTTAATGAAGTGTTCAGATCTTTTCCCCATTTTTAAATTGGGTTGTTTTCTTACTGTTGAATTTTAAGATTTCTTTGTATATTTTGTATATGAGTTCCTCATTGTTCTTTTAAGCCTTTCTGTTCTTTATAAGGTGACTAAGCCACCTGCAGTCTCTTTTAAACTTAACTTTTGTGGCATTATTTCTTAATAATGTCAACTTTATTTACATTATTAGGAAATCAGGTATTTCATATAAATCAGTTTTCTAAATAGTTGAAACATACTTTTTTGCCACCAAAAATAGTTACCCATTAAAATCATTGACAAACCTGGTTATCGTCTTAAAGTATATTAAACATAAGTTAATTTTTTTTTTTGCGGTACGCGGGCCTCTCACTGCTGTGGCCTCTCCCGTTGCGGAGCACAGGCTCCGGACGCGCAGGCTCAGCGGCCATGGCTCATGGGCCCAGCTGCTCCGCGGCATGTGGGGTCCTTCCGGACTGGGGCACGAACCCGTGTCCCCTGCATCGGCAGGCGGACTCTCAACCACTGCGCCACCAGGGAAGCCCATAAGTTAATATTTTTTGATGAATGAGTCACCAAGATGATTTATTGGTCAATAGTGTGCTTGCTTATTATGGTATACCGTGGGAATATTGAGATACATGAGTCGCACTGCTTCTTTTTCAGTTGCTTTTTCCTAGGTGTTTTTTTTTTTTTTTCCTCTCTCAGCTGTCAATTGTGATTTCTCACTTTTGTCCATCTTAAAATCTGGCTCCTCCTCTCATGTTTCAAAATTTTTTGATCCCAAAATTGCTCCAAATCCCCTTCAAAATTGTTTTAGCCCTTCAGTGATTGGTTTGTTTTTTTAATAAATTTATTATTTATTTTTGGCTGCTTTGGGTCTTCGTTGCTACGTACAGGCTTTCCCTAGTTGAGGCAAGTGGGGGCTACTCTTGGTTGCAGTGCACGGGCTTCTCATTGCGGTGGCTTCTCTTGTTGCGCAGCACAGGCTCTATGCACGTGGGCTCAGTGGTTGTGGTGCATGGGCTTAGTTGCTCCGCAGCATGTGGGGTATTCCTGGACCAGGGCTCAAACCCGTGTCCCCCGCATTGGCAGGCAGATACTTAACCACTGCGCCACCAGGGAAGTCCTCAATGATTGTTGATATTGGCTATTAAAATTATGTGGTTGTGAAAACATCTCTACGGTGTTCTGTGATGTTGATTTCTTTTTATTCGGGGCTTTATTTATTTATTTATTTAGGTCCTTTGACCAAATTTGAATTTGCCTTTACTGGCTTGTAAATGAATGCTTTGGCCTTAGCATGTGTAGAAGATTGATGATGATGACTGTCATTTCTTATACCAGAACTCTATTGTGTTTGTATGTGATTTGTGGTACGTCAGCCAGCACTTATGCATAGGTCCTCAATATTTGTTAAATAAATTTATATAAAATTCAGTGCAGGGTGTTACGGGAAATTATCAATAAGAAAAAAATCCTACATGGTTCTTACTTTGAAAAAATTTATGATATGATTGTGATAAGACTCTTACGTAATAAGTTTAATAAACCTCTGCAAATAAATAATGGAAGACCAGAATATGATAGGTGTCAGGAAGCAGCATTGAAGGCTAGACTAAGTGCTGAAAGATCAGGAGGATTTGGGTGATAAGGTTAAAAAAAGTCATCTTCCCTTACTTCTTCCTATTTAACATCTAGTATCTTTAATACATACTTCTATAAGCATCTCATTTTTCTGAAAAATATGTCAGTTTCAAATTAGGCAAGTTATACAGACTGTATTGAACAAAAGAGCTTTTCCAAAGAGTCTCCTCCTTTTAGACATTTAAATCTATCCTGCTTCCATATCTTCCGTCCAGTTATTCTGATATGTGCATAATCCTTTATTTTTCTAGGTTTTAATGTTTATTTTATTTCCTATGTCCTTTTGTGTTTGTTATCTATGCCTCTTCTTTTTCTCTTCTTAAAAAAATTTTAATGGTGTCACTAATGAAATTTCCCATTGTTACTATCTATCCTGTATCTTCAGAGTGTCTTTTTACTGAAAGCATTGCTGTCAGTGAAACTTAATATTGATGCATGTAGATTATTTTGTGCTTCGTCACTGCCCTGAGCCTTGCTCTCCAGTAGCCTCACCATTGGAGGCTATAGTTATGGTGCATATCACCCACTCTTAGTACATTCCACTTTTTGGCCCCCACATATATCCTTTACTATTTTGTTTGATTTTTTGTTCTGTTTTTTCCCAAAATAATACTATAAAGCCAAACCCTTTCAGATTACTTTTTTTACTACCACCACCTCTTTTTCATTTTTTTAATTTTGGGAAATTATTTAAATAGAAAAAAGAGGGAATTATAAAACAACATTCATCTATCCACTAGCCACACTTGGCATTTGTTATAATTCTTACTTGCTTCAAGTTTTTTTCATGAAAAATATAAAGAATAAATGGTAACCCCCTTAGAACATCACCTATTTTCTAATTTACCCATTTTCTTTTTTCTGTATATTTATAAAAAAATATTATTGTCCTTTCCCTAATAGTTGGCTCTTTAAGGTTTGGAATCAGTCTTTGTATATTTAGTTTCTACACAGTCATAGTATTTCTAAAAGGGGAGAATTTGTGTTAAGTCTCAGGATAATTTGGGGGACCATAGCCTCATTTACTTGCAAACTTGTTAGTAATTTGTCATTGCCTACTACATTAGAATTAAATTCCTGTCTTTCTTGTTCTTCTGTTATTTGGCTCTTGTCAGCCTTTTCCTCTGCTATTCCCTAATATTGTCCACGTCTACCCCTATATCGCAGTTGTAACCATGTTACGTTCTTTTGATGAGAGTATCTTTGTACATGGCTCATCACCAACACTACCTGCCCCCAGCCACACACACATTTTCTCTCCTAAATATTCGCTTCGTTTCTTCCTCACTGTAACTTTCCTTCAGGAAACAGGTCAGATTTCTAGGGCCATAAAGTTATTCTGACTTATACAACTCACTATGATTTTTCTTTATCTAAAACATTATTTAAATAAAGTCATTATGCAGTGAAGAGCATTTATTTAATGGTTATGGTTAATCTTGTGATTTTGGCAACATTATTTGCTTTCTGAGAAGATAGCAGAGTAAACCATGTATGATGCTTTTATCTGTTATTGTGTTCCTCCCATGGCATTACCTGATAGTTATTATAGATTGATTAATAGCTATGCACAGACTCTTGTAATGCAAGCCCATGGTCTCTTACCAGCAATTTTGAAATCCAGCACTTTTGTAAGTTGGGTCAACTTATAAAACTACTTATTTGGCAGAAAAACCTGACCATTCTGAATAAGTCTTTATCCTACTTAATGTGCCTATTCACAAATTTTGCTGCAGAAATATTAATATATTTTATTCAGATGCTGCCTCAGACTCTATTGAGGATATTACATAACATATGGTGTATACAACCTCATTATTGTTCTAAAATTTGAAAATATTCTGAATTTTAAAACATATTTGGCTCCAGGGAATTTGGACTACAGATGTTAGGCCTGTTGTGACAATAAAATATACCTTCATATAGCTTGCCTTACTTTTTTCTGAGCTGCATTCTATCACTGTTGTTTCCTCTTCAGTGGTTTAATGAAAAGATCCCTTAACTAAACAGAGAATCTGGGTTCTAACCTTAGCTCTACCATTTGTTAGCTTTATGACCTTGATCAAGTTTATTTAACCCTCTGGTGATAATCTCTATTGATCCTTTTTCAGAGTAATATATTGACCAAGTAAGATAATGTATATGAAAGTGCCTTAATTCTGTACAAATACAAATTATTAATAGTACAGACATAACAATAATAATTAACACTTACACTTCTTGGAAATCTTTCCTAACAATTTCAAAATCTTATTTGTATTCTAGGGTGTAAGAATGATATGTAATTTTAGTAATAATAATCCAGGCTATTATTGAGAGCTTAACTTTATGCTGTGAATTTCAGTAAGCACTATAAATGGGGTGGCTATTGCCATTCCTATTTTGCAGATGAGGGAACTGATGATCAAAAATTAAGAAACCTTCCCAAGCTCACAGCTACACATCTCATAGTAAGCGACTCAACTCAGATTTAGATCCAATTCTTGCTGACTTCAGCTTCTAGTTTTAGAAGACAAAATGGAATGTGTCTCTTGAATTACCTTCCCATTTCTGAATATGAAGTCACCTTAAGTCCAAAGTGAAAAAAACTTCAGAGCTAATTTACCAGTTAGCTCTGTTTTGGTTTCAGTTCCTAGTTTCTCAACCTATTCCCCTCAATAATTCCAAGGTAATTTGGTGTGGCCAAACCTCACTGTAGCTCAGTGCATCAGTACCTCATAAAGACTGATGCCTCTGTTCCATTGGAAGTATTTTGATTATCTTTAGTAATCTTGTGTTTTGTTTTGCTTTGTAAAACCAGAAGACTTTATAAGAAAGATATCCTAAATCTTAAAATTTATCCGATCATAAGTGTGTATACATAGCACAGGGAGATCAGCTCGATGCTTTGTGACGACCTAGAGGGGTGGGATAAGGAGGTGGGAGGGAGGCTCAAGAGGGAGGGGGTATGGGGATGTATGTATACATACAGCTGATTCACTTTTGTTGTACAGCAGAAACTAACACAACATTGTAAAGCAGTTATACTCCAGTAAAGATGGGAAAAGAAAAGTGCATATGCAGATATGCTCATCTCTAAAATGTTTTTGTGTAGAATCACAGTTAATACAGTTATTTATGAAATAATAAACTCTCATTTCTTTTATTTATTTATTTGGCTGTACCATGCAGCTTGCGGGATCTTAGTTCCCTGATGACTGATCAAATCCGGGCCCCCGGCAGTGGAAGCGCAGAGTTCTAACCACTGGACTACCAGGGAAATCTCATTTCTTTTACACTTCCATGTGACATACCTTGGCATCTGTGAAAATAAATTGTTTAATCCCCGTGCCTTTATCTCTGTTGTTAACATATGAAAGTATTGGCAAGCCTGGCTTCTCAGGGAGTATGAAATAAGAACTCTTAAGCAAACCAAATTAATTTCGTTTGGTAATGACTTAAAATCAAGATGTAACTTTTTTTTTTGCTGAACTAGGAGCTTGACAAAGTGAAGTAATTGATCACTTGCTTTTCCTTTTTTTAAAAAATTATTTTTTATTAGAGTATAGTTGATTTACAATGTTGTGTTAGTTTCTGCTGTACAGCAAAGTGAATCAGTTATACATACCCATATATTCACTCTTTTTTAGATTCTATTCTCATATGAGTCATTACTTGTTTTTCCTTTCTATAGACTATTTATTTATGCGAGTTTATCTATGAATGTATATGTCTATCAGCGAACTACTTTACTGGAATGTCTAGATTAATTAGTCTTGATAACCACTATCTGTTTTAACCAGAACTCGAATTCACGATCTAGGAAAATATGCTTCTGGACATTAATCTCTAGTTTAGCCATGTTTTGTTGACTGGGTCAACTTTTCCATTCCATTTGCATCAGTCACTTTGTGAGTCAATCCAGAATTTCAATACATACAGTATTGATTTTTGTTTGAAAGGCAAACATTAGCATGACGCTTATATTTAGCATGAAGACATACATGAGATTGAGTTGGAATCTGGGGCATATTTAGTCCAGGATGTAAGAAAAATTTAACATATGCATATGTAGAGAAGGAAAGAAAGACCAAAAGAATAGAGCTGACTAAGACTTTGGCATTTGAGAACATTAGCATAATTAGGTATTGACCAGGTTTTATAAAGGTATGAGAAGAGGAGAGCAAATTTTATATATTTAGTTGACTTTCAATAAATATTGGTTGGACTTATAAATAAAACAAGGCATTATAAATTGTCTATATATAGAATTGGGTTTGTTTTTGGCAGTGGGCCAAAATAGGATTTCAGACCAAATTAGTGGAAGAACACAGAATTCAGTATGATTCATCACTTTGTTGTAGCTTCTTTCCAGATTTTCTTCCCTGCAACCCCAGATCATTTGATATGGAGATAGAAATGATGATGCATTTGCCTGCAGGCAGGAATCAGGTGTTCATGGTAATGATAATCAGATCGCTGCTTTTTTTTCCACATCTGCCCACTTTGTGGGTGTGCTTGGGGGAAGATAAAAGAGGGGGCATAGCAAAATGGTACTGGCAAGATCTTATCCCACCTAAGATGCCAATTTTGCCAGTTAGGGATTTATTGCCAACTACAGTTGTGGAAAATTTTGCATATTACCAACTATTCCCTGTGACTTTGGACCATTCCCCTAAGCAAGGTAGATTTATTCAACAGATATTTTAGTGCCAACCGTGTGCCTACAATTTTCTAGATACTTATTGGTAAGAGACAAGGTCTCTGCCCTTCTGTTGAACTTAAGACAGGAAACTAAGCAAGACAGGAGAAGACAACTAGACAAGCCCTTATAATTATATAATGGTCATTTCATAAAACTATCAATACATAATGAGGTAAGTATCTGGTAGGGGAAGAAGACAGTGCTACTGGATCCCCACTAGCTAAAAGTGAAGTTGAAACTGAGACCTGAAGGATGAGTGGAATTTAACCAGGTGAAGAGCAGGGTAACAGAGGAAGGAACATGTGTTAAACTCTGGGAGTAGGAGTGAGCATGACGGCACTAAAGAGGAAGTGAAAGGAAATTGGTCTGGCTGAAGGATAGAGTGTAAGGGAGTATAGATGGCTAGAAGTTTAACCTTGATTTTCTGGTACAGTGACGTGTCTGATAGGCTTATTTTTGTTTGTCATCAGCTTTCCTTATTAGTTCCATGAAGGCAGAACACAGGAGGGAACACCAATCTGAATAAAGGAGCTGGAAAGAGACTGCCCCATTCTCATCAAATTAAATAACTGTCCTTCATTCCCCTGAGTAATTCCCATAAATGCCCTCCCCTCCACCTGACCCTCACTATAGAAATGTTGGGGACCACATTTAGCACTAACATAAAGCGCTAGCGCTAATATCATATTAATTATTTAACACAAAACAAAAGAATATTTTTAAAAGCCCTCTTAAAACATGAATTTACTTATAACTTGAGTTGTAGTAGTCCAGGTTATAGTTGATTTAAACCTGGTGAAGTAAACAGTCTGTGGTAGGAATTTTTCTGTATTTTAGATTGCACTCTGCTAGACTAATACTAAAGTCATCAGAACTTTCCAGACTTTGCCTAAGATTAGGAGGGAAATTTTTGACTAGTAGACTCCTAGTTAGTAGCATACTAGAAGTCTATTGACTATTTTTTAAAATTTTGGAATGGAAAATCCCAAGGTGGATAATGTCTGAAAGACTGAAAGTACTACACCCCTCACTGTACCCTACTCCCCAACCAATTTAATAAACTATAAATAAAAACAACATTAGGTTACCTGCCTAAATCATTGTCTACTGGAAGACAGGCACAAAATTAATGAAAGCAGGTGGACGAACTTTCAGATTTGCAAGAGGCAAGTTGACTCTGGATGGGCCAAATTGTACTTAGTGATATTTTGAGAAAATACTAATAGTGAGCTAAAGCATGTAACTTTTTGCAACCATATCTAAAAGGAGATGCTTGCACAGTTGTTTAGATGGACTGAATTTGGCCTATGGCTGTTTTCCCAACTTGTATTTTGTATCTTGTATTTTCTTCTAGGCAGACTTTATGTTTTGCTACTGGAGAATATGTGTTTTTTAAAATACTGGTTCCTGTGATGATGGTGATCTGCGTATGCTGGGTCGGGTTTTTTTTGTTTGGTTAGGTTTTTGGTTTCCCTTTATTTTTTTAATTTATTTTTTAAAATTGATTTATTTATTTATTTTTGGCTGCGTTGGGTCTTCGTTTTTGTGCGAGGGCTTTCTCTAGTTGTCGCAAGTGGGGGCCACTCTTCATCGTGGCGCGCGGGCCTCTCACTATTGTGGCCTCTCTTGTTGCGGAGCACAGGCTCCAGAGGCGCAGGCTCAGTAGTTGTGGCTCACGGGCCTAGTTGCTCCGCGGCATGTGGGATCTTCCGAGACCAGGGCTCGAACCCGTGTCCCCTGCATTAGCAGGCAGATTCTCAACCACTGCGCCACCAGGGAAGCCCTCTCTATTTTTTAAATTTTATTTTTCTGTTTATTTATTGACTTCACTTTTTAGAGCAAAATTAAACAGAGTGCCCATCCATATACCCCCTACCCTCCCCCAAACACACCTTCTCCTACCATCAGCATCTCACACCAGAATGGTACATTTGTTACCGTCAGTAAACGAACGTTGACATTATCATTATCAGCTAGTCCATAGTTTATATTAGGCTTCACTATTTTTTTTTGGCTGCGCCACGCAGCTTACAGGATCTTAGTTTCCCAACCAGGGATTGAACCCTGGCCCTTGGCGGTGAAAGTGCGGAGTCCTAACCACTGGACTGCCAGGGAATTCCCTAGGCTTCACCCTTGATGTTGCACGTTCATTGTGCTGAATTTGACAAATGTGACATCTCTCCGTCATTATTGTATCATACAGAATAGTTTCTCTACCCTAAAAATACTCTACCCTGTGCTCTTTCATCCCTTTCTTCCCCTGGTCGTTTTTAATAATTATAAAGCAGAATTTACTACAGTAAGAAAGATTATAGCCTGAGAAGGCTACTACAATTTATATTATATTCATTGTTTGTAAATATAGGGGAAAACTCTTCCTCTATAGGTGTGGCTTTGGGATCTACAAGCAACTATTTGGATTTCCAGTGATGGGGTTAGGGGAGAATTAAGAGAGTTGGTAAATATGGTGGGGAGAAATGAGAAGAAATTATGGGAGAGTAATATCAAATTATTTGGTTATTGCTGTTACAGCTTTCCTAATTCTGTTAAGATTGTCCCTAATTCTCTCTGCTGAGAAAAGAAAGAGAACTTTTCTTCTTTCCAATTTCCCTTTCCCTTTCAATGGAAAGTAGTTAAGGCATAGCAAATCAGTGAGTAGGCTCCCCCAGCTGTTGATTTTGCAGTCTGTTTTAAACTTCTTTCAAACCATTTTGAGAAACATATTAAAAAGATAGGACCAGGGTTGTTAGTTTTCCACTGGCTAGAAAATTATAGGTAGCTTTCTGAGTTATACATTATCCCTAGATCTTCTCGCTTTCTGGAATTTCAGTTAAATTTTTCAAATTTCTCTTCAGTCTCTTCCAGACAACACAGTTTTTGCTTTAAAAAAAAAAAATTGTGGAAGGAGGTAGTGTTAAGTACTGTGAACTAGTTAATAGAATTTTTAGCTCTCAACAAGCTTTTAATTTTGAACAATAGACAACATGTGAGATTCCTTTTCTTAGAATTTTAGGCACACAATAGATATTTAATTAAGCACTATTTGATTGCTTGATTTGGGTTGGCTTTTGAATTGCTGAGAAATTCCTTAGATTAAGGTTCTAAACCTGGGCTTAAGGAAATCCCTGAACCCCCTGAAACTGAAAGCAAAATGTTACACCTAAGTGTGTATATAAGTGTATTTTTCTCAGAAAAGGTTGCGTATAGTTTTTTGTTGTTGTTGTTTTTCAAAGATATCTGTATTATCAGTGTCTATTTTCTCCATACTTTTCTTTTCACAGACACACACACTGTATTTTATTTCTACAAGAGATAAATAGACTGACATCAAGCATTGTAAATGGATGACCACAACAAAAGCAACAATGATTGCAATTACCAAACATGAAACACACTCATACTATGTCATAATATTGACATTCAGTCCAGTAATCCTCCACTGTAACAGCTCCTTTACTTTACAGTGAAAATTGATTTGTATATTTTTTGCCTCTGAGTCCTTGTGGGATTTTTTTTTTTATTCAAACAGAAAGTCACAAAAATTATAATCATCCTCATCAGTTCACTCAGTCCCATGTAATTTTTTTTATCTTGATCTTTTGTTAGCACTTTTATGAGTTCATCAGTTTTCCATTAGAGTCCTGAAAATGCTTATTCATCCAGTTTAGCAGTATAGTCAATTACCAGAAACCTGTACTTGTCAGAGTCTTTTCCATGAATCCTTGAAGACGAAACCCTTTTATAGAAACATACTTGCAAAAGCATCAGAGTACACCCAGAACTGTCTGTAAATAACAAAAGACTTAAAAATGACCACGGTTAAAGATTTGATGAAAGTTCATAAAATGCAATTGACAAGGAAATTTAGTTATTTCTGAGATATACATTTTAAAGTAATAACTACAATTATGACTTATAACATTATACCAGAACATATAAGATTTTTAGAAATTTCAAGTAATGCCTGAAAAATTTATATTAACATATGTCCATACAAATAACCCAAAGAAAGTTTAGTATTAGTTGTTTTTTGTTTGTTTGTTTTTTTATACTGCAGGTTCTTATTATTCATCAATTTTATACACATCAGTGTATACATGTCAATCCCAATCGCCCAATTCAGCACACCACCATCCTCACCCCACCGTGGTTTTCACCCCTTGGTGTCCATACGTCTGTTCTCTACATGTGTGTCTCAACTTCTGCCCTGCAAACCGGTTCATCTGTACCATTTTTCTAGGTTCCACATACATGCGTTAATGTACGATATTTGTTTTTCTCTTTCTGACTTACTTCATTCTGTATGACAGTCTCTAGATCCATTCACGTCTCAACAAATGACTCGATTTCGTTCCTTTTTATGGCTGAGTAATTCCATTGTATGTATGTACCACAACTTCTTTATCCATTCGTCTGTCGATGGGCATTTAGGTTGCTTCTATGACCTGGCTATTGTAAATAGTGCTGCAGTGAACATTGGGGTGCATGTGTCTTTTTGAATTATGGTTTTCTCTGGGTATATGCCCAGTAGTGGGATTGCTGGATCATATGGTAATTCCATTTTTAATTTTTTTTTTTTTTTTTTTTTATGGTACGCGGGCCTCTCACTGCTGTGGCCTCTCCGTTGCGGAGCACAGGCTCCAGACGCGCAGGCTCAGCGGCCATGGCTCACGGGCCCAGCCGCTCCGCGGCATGTGGGATCTTCCCGGACCGGGGCACAAACCCGTGTCCCCTGCATCGGCAGGCGGACTCTCAACCACTGCGCCACCAGGGAAGCCCCCCATTTTTAATTTTTTAAGGAACCTCCATACTGTTCTCCATAGTGGCTGTATCAATTTACATTCCCACCAACAGTGCAAGAAGGTTCCCTTTTCTCCACACCCTCTCCAGCATTTGTTGTTTGTAGATTTTCTGATGATGCCCATTCTAACTGGTGTGAGGTGATACCTCATTGTAGTTTTGATTTGCATTTCTCTAATAATTAGAGATGTTGAGCAGCTTTTCATGTGCTTCTTGGCCATCTGTATGCCTTCTTTGGAGAAATGTCTATTTAGGTCTTATGCCCCTTTTTGGATTGGGTTGTTTGTTTCTTTAATATTGAGCTGCATGAGCTGTTTATATATTTTGGAGATTAATCCTTTGTCCATTGATTCATTTGCAAATATTTTCTCCCATTCTGAGGGTTGTCTTTTCATCTTGTTTATAGTTTCCTTGGCTGTGCAAAATCTTTTATGTTTCATTAGGTCCCATTTGTTTATTTTTGTTTTTACTTCCATTATTCTAGGAGGTGGAACAAAAAAGATCTTGCTTGATTTATGTCAAAGAATGTTCTTCCTATGTTTTCCTCTAAGAGTTTTATAGTCTCCGGTCTTACATTTAGGTCTGGAATCCATTTTGAGTTTCTTTTTGTGTGTGGTGTTAGGGAGTGTTCTAATTTCATTCTTCTACATGTAGCTGTCCAGTTTTCCCAGCACCACTTATTGAAGAAACTGTCTTTTCTCCATTGTATATCCTTGCCTCCTTTGTCATACATTAGTTGACCATAGGTGGGTGGGTTTATCTCTGGGCTTTCTATCTTGTTCCATTGATCTGTTTCAGTTTTTGTGCCAGTACCATATTGTCTTGATTACTGTAGCTTTGTAGTATAGTCTGAAGTCACAGAGTCAGATTCCTACAGCTCCATTTTTTTGTTTGTTTTTTGTTGTTGTTGTGTTTTTTTTGTGGTATGCGGGCCTCTCACTGTTGTGGCCTCTCCCGTTGCGGAGCACAGGCTCCGGGCGTGCAGGCTCAGCGGCTGTGGCTCACGGGCCTAGCCACTCCGCGGCATGTGGGATCTTCCCGGACTGGGGCACAAACCCGTGTCCCCTGCATCAGCAGGCAGACTCTCAACCACTGCGCCACCAGTGAAGCCCTCCAGCTCCGTTTTTTTCCCTAAAGACTGCTTTGGCTATGCAGGGTCTTTTGTGTCTCCATACAAATTTTAAGGTAATTTGTTCTAGTTCCATAAAAAATGCCATTGGTAATTTGTTAGGGATTGCATTGAATCTGTAGATTGCTTTGGGTAGTATAGTCATTTTCACAATTTTGGTTCTTTCAATCCAAGAACATGGTATATCTCTCCATCTGTTGGTATCATCTTTAATTTCTTTCATCAGTGTCTTACAGTTTTCTGCATACAGGTCTTTTGTCTCCCTAGGTAGGTTTATTCCTAGGTATTTTATTCTTTTTGTTGCAGTGGTAAATGGGAGTGTTTCCTTAATTTCTCTTTCAGATTTTTCATCATTAATGTATAGGAATGCAAGAAATTTCTATGCATTAATTTTGTATCCTGCAACTTTACCAAATTCATTGATTAGCTCTAGTAGTTTTCTGGTGGCATTTTTAGGGTTCTCTATATATAGTATCATGTCATCTGCAAACAGTGACAGTTTTACTTCTTCTTTTCCAATTTGTATTTCTTTTTCTTCTCTGATTGCCATGGCTAGGACTTCCAAAACTATGTTGAATAATAGTGGTGAGAATGGACATCCTTGTCTAGTTCCTGATCTTAGAGGAAATGCTTTCAGTTTTTCACCATTGAGAATGATGTTTGCTGTGGGTTTGTCATATATGGCCTTTATTATGTTGAGGTAGGTTCCCTCTATGCCCAGTTTCTGGAGAGTTTTTAATCATAATTGGGTGTTGAATTTTGTCAAAAGCTTTTTCTGCATCTATTGAGATGATGATATGGTTTTTCTTCTTCAATTTGTTAATATGGTGTATCACATTGATTGATTTGAGTATATTGAAGAATCCTTGCATCCCTGGCATAAATTGCACTTGATCGTGGTGTATGATCCTTTTAATGTGTTGTTGGATTCTGTTTGCTAGTATTTTGTTGTGTAATTTTGCATCTATATTCATCAGTGATATTGGTCTGTAATTTTCTTTTTTTGTAGTATCTTTGTCTGGTTTTGGTATCAGGTTGATGGTGGCCTCATAGAATGAGTTTGGGAGTGTTCCTTCCTCTGCAATTTTTTGGAAGAGTTTGAGAGGGATGGATGTTAGCTCTTCTCTAAATGTTTGATAGAATTCACCTGTGAAGCCATCTGGTCCTGACCTTTTGTTTGTTGGAAGATTTTTAATCAGTTTCGATTTCATTACTTGTGATCGGTCTGTTCATATTTTCTGTTTCTTCCTGGTTCAGTCTCGAAAGGTTATGCCTTTCTAAGAATTTGTCCATTTCTTCCAGGTTGTCCGTTTTATTGGCATAGAGTTGCTTGTAGTAGTCTCTTAGGATGCTTTGTATTTCTGCAGTGTCTGTTGTAACTTCTCCTTTTTCATTTCTAATTTTATTGATTTGAGTCCTCTCCCTCTTTTTCTTGATGAGTCTGGTTAATGGTTTATCAATTTTGTTTATCTTTTCAAAGAACCAGCTTTTAGTTTTATTGATCTTTGCTATTGTTTTCTTTGTTTCTACTTCATTTATTTCTGCTCTGATCTTTATGATTTCTTTGCTTCTGCTAACTTTGGGTTTTGTTTGTTCTTCTTTCTCTAGCTCCTTTAGTTGTAAGGTTAGATTGTTTACTTGAGATTTTTCTTGTTTCTTGAGGTAGGCTTGTATAGCTATAAACTTCCCTCTTAGAACTGAATTTGCTGTATCCAGAGGTTTTGGATCATCGTGTTTTCATTGTCATTTGTCTCTAGGTATTTTTTGATTTCCTCTGATTTCTTCAGTCACCTCTTGGTTATTTAGTAACGTATTGTTTAGCCCTCACATGTTTGTGTTTTTTACGTTTTTTCCCCTGTAATTTATTTCTAATCTCATAGTGTTGTGGCCAGAAAAGATGTTTGATATGATTTCAGTTTTCTTAAATTTACTGAGGCTTGATTTGTGACCCAAGATGTGATCTATCCTGGAGAATGCTCCATGCGCACTTGAGAAGAAAGTGTAATCTGCTGTTTTTGGATGGAATGTCCTATAAATATCAATTAAATCTATCTGGTCTATTGTGTCATTTAAAGCTTATGTTTCCTTATTTATTTTCATTTTGGATGATCTGTCCATTGGTGTAAGTGAGGTGTTAAAGTCCCCCACTATTATTGTGTTACTGTCGATTTCGTCTTTTAGAGCTGTTAGCAGTTGCCTTATGTATTGAGGTGCTCCTGTATTGGGTGCATATATATTTATAATTGTTATATCTTCTTCTTGGATTGATCCCTTGATCATTATGTTTCATTCCTTGTCTCTTGTAACATTCTTTATTTTAAAGTCTATTTTATCTGATATGAGTATAGCTACTCCAGCTTTCTTTTGATTTTCATTTGCATGGAATATCTTTTTCCATCCCCTCACTTTCAGTCTGTATGTGTCCTTAGTTCTGAAGTGGGGCTCTTGTAGACAGCATATATATGGGTCTTGTTTTTGTATCCATTCAGCAAGCCTGTGTCTTTTGGTTGGAGCATTTAATCCATTCACGTTTAAGGTAATTATTGATATGTATGTTCCTATGACCATTTTATTAATTGTTTTGGGTTTGTTTTTGTAGGTTTTTTTCTTTTGTGTTTCCCACTTAGAGAAGTTCCTTTATCATTTGTTGTGGAGCTGGTTTGGTGGTGCTGAATTTTCTTAGCTTTTGCTTGTCTGTAAAGCTTTTGATTTCTCCATCAAATCTGAATGAGATCCTTGCTGGGTAGAGTAATCTTGGTTGTAGGTTCTTCCCTTTCATCACTTTAAGTATATCATGCTACTCCCTTCTGGCTTGTAGAGTTTCTGCTGAGAAATCAGCTGTTAACCTTATGGGAGTTTCCTTGTATGTTATTTGTCGTTCTTCCCTTGCTGCTTTCAGTTATTTTTCTTTGTCTTTAATTTTTGCCAATTTGATTACTATGTGTCTCGGCGTGTTTCTCCTTGGGTTTATCCTATATGGGACTCTCTATGCTTCCTGGACTTCGGTGGCTGTTTCCTTTCCCATGTTAGGGAAGTTTTCGACTATAATCTCTTCAAATATTTTCTCAGGTCCTTTCTCTCTCTCTTCTCCTTCTGGGACCCCTATAATGCGAATGTTGTTGCGTTTAATGTTGTCCCAGAGGTCTCTTAGGCTGTCTTCATTTCTTTTCATTCTTTTTTCTTCAGTCTGTTCCGTATCAGTGAATTCCACCATTCTGTCTTCCAGGTCACTTATCCGTCCTTCTGCCTGTTGATTCCTTCTAGTGTAGTTTTCATTTCAGTTATTGTATTGTTCATCTCTGTTCATTTGTTCTTTAATTCTTCTAGGTCTTTATTAAACATTTCTTGCATCTTCTCGATCTTTGCCTCCATTCTTTTTCTGAGGTCCTGGATCATCTTCACTATCATTATTCTGAATTCTTTCTCCAGAACGTTGCCTATCTCCACTTCATTTAGTTGTTTTTCTGAGGTTTTATCTTGTTCCTTCATCTGGTATATAGCCCTCTGCCTTTTCATCTTGTCTATCTTTCTGTGAATGTGGTTTCTGTTCCACAGGCTATAGGATTGTAGCTCTTCTTGCTTCTGCTGTCTGCCCTCTGGCAGATGAGGCTATGTAAGAGCCTTGATGGGAGGGACTGGTGGTGGGTAGATCTGACTGTTGCTCTGGTGGGCAGAGCTCAGTAAAACTTTAATCCCGTTGACTGTTGATGGGTGGGGCTGGGTTCCCTCCCTCTTGGTTGTTTGGCCTAAGGCAACCCAACACTGGAGCCTACCTGGGCTCTTTGGTGGGGCTAATGACAGACTCTGGGAGGGCTCATGCCAAGGAGTACTTCCTAGAACTTCTGCTGCCAGTGTCCTTGTCCCCATGGTGAGCCACAGCCAACCCCCGCCTCTGCAGGAGACCCTCCAACACTAGCAGGTAGGTCTAGATCAGTCTCCCCTGGGGTCACTGCTCCTTCCCCTGGGTCCCGATGCGCACACTACTTTGTGTGTGTCCTCCAAGAGTGGAGTCTCTGTTTCCCCCAGTCCTGTCGAAGTCCTGCAATCAGTTCCCACTAGCCTTCAAAGTCTGATTCTCTAGGAATTCCTCCTCCTGTTGCTGGACCCCCAGGTTGGGAAGCCTGATGTGGGGCTCAGAACCTTCACTCCAGTGGCTGGACTTCTGTGGTATAAGTGTTCTCCAGTCTGTGAGTCACCCACCCAGCAGTTACGGGATTTGATTTTAGTGTGATTGCACCCCTCCTACCATCTCATTGTGGCTTCTCCTTTGTCTTTGGATGTGGGGTATCTTTTTTGGTGAGTTCCAGTGTCTTCCTGTCGATGATTGTCCAGCAGCTAGTTGTGATTCTGGTGTTCTCGCAAGAGGGAGTGAGAGCACATCCTTCTACTCCGCCATCTTGGTTCCTCCTCTGTGTATAGTTTCACCAGATTTTCAAAGGGTCCCTAACCCAAAATAGATTAAAAACATTGGCCTTGGGGCTTCCCTGGTGGTGCAGTGGTTGGGAATACTCCTGCCAGTGCAGGGGACACAGGTTTGTGCCCGGTCCGGGAAGATCCCACATGCCGCGGAGCGGCTAGGCCCGTGAGCCACAACTGCTGAGCCTGCGCATCTGGAGCTTGTGCTCCACATCGGGAGAGGTCGCGGCAGTGAGGGACCTGCACACCGCGATGAAGAGTGGCCCCTGCTCGCCGCAACTGGAGAAAGCCCTTACACAGAAACGAAGACCCAACACAGCCAAAAATAAATACACACACAAAAAAATAACAGTTGCCTTAATTTTGTAGTGAACTCAAAGTTGAATTTTCTAGGTTGGATATCATCTTACAGTTCATTACTTGCATTAATGGTGAGCACATAGAACTTAAACTGTTTATTTAGCACAGCAGCAGTAATCTGATCATTTGTCAAATTTCCCTGACTGAGCAGTGATATATAATGTAACCAAAGAGTTGTTGCTGGTTAGAGCTTGCTCCCGTATAGAGGATGATTTCAATTTATTAGAAGCACAATTTAGTGTTGTTAATCATAATCAGACTTTCTCCAGCTTCCTAGCGATTGTGTGCCATTTAACTTCTCCAAACCATTGGAATAATAAATGTGGTATTGTTGCTCCAGAATCTTGTCAAAATTTATCACCAGTTGAACATTATTGATGAAGTCATACAGTCTTTTCATGGTAGTACTTCTGTTATTTGACTTACAGCTTTTTAAATAAGCTAACACCAAAGAATTATATGCTATAATTTTGATTTTGTTTTTGTTTTTAGAACTCTTCATCTTGGCTTATACCTATCCTTCCTGATATGCTTCGACACATTTTTCAGTTTTGTGTTTTAGAAAGCAGCCAGGAAATTCTGGACCTCATTCACAAGGTATATGGTGAATATATCTGTACTCCTTTCCCAGTATCTTGGTAGATGTAAAAAAATTTTCATAACTCTGTACTGTTGTTGATCAGGGATTTTAAGAAATTAGAAATCATCCAAGAGATTTGAATAGTCTGGAGATCTGCAAAATGAGACAAGGAAATAGGCTTCTTATGGAATATAGTAAAGTCCTGGTTAGCCCTGCTGCTTGTGTCACCTACCTGGCAAACGTTTTAAGCGCTTTCTTTGTAGCCTCAATACAGAAAATAAAATGAAGGAAAGGCTGCTTTTCTCCATCCCTCATTTTGCTGTTTATCAGCATGATTATTGATCCTGCAGAGTATCTTTGGGATTTATTGGTCATATATAGAGTCTGATTGTCATAGTGTAGACTTGTACTTTTTTATTACTTAGCAAAATTGGTCATATGTGTTGGAACCTTTAAAGAATAGACATTTGATGTATTTAATAATATTTATGGGAGGAAATGGCACTGTTGTACCTTTAAAACCTGTTAAGTTAGTCTTGAATCACTGACCTCTGAGGTGGCTCATTGTTAACAGCCTTGGGTTAACATTGGTATTATTTCTACATGCTGGCCCTAGCCCATTTAATGCTAGGCATCAAAAAAGGTGCTTTATTGAGTAAGATCATGAATCAAGACTTATACTTTTCTTAATTTATACTAGGATATTACTACCTCTGAATTTAGCAGAGGTTATTTATAGGCGCTATTATATATTGAAGCGGTGTTGAATATAGGACTGCATATTGAGCTTTATGATACATACAAAGGATTTCAGAGACTTACTGAGATTTTGATAACTTATTTTTATGGGTATCTTTTTTTTTAAGTGATTTTCATAAAATACTGAGGAAAATACTTTGTACTCCTTTTTTAAAAAACTTTCTCGTGTATTACTTTTTTTTAGTATATGAACCTACCTACCCAAAAACAGTATTTAAAAATAAGCCTCTATATTGAATTTTAAAATTAATCTCTGTGCTATTTCCTACTTTTTTTTTTTTTGATTCAGTATCCCTAAAAGTAAGTATTAGGTTTTTTTAGGCCTTGCTAGAAAAATTTCACTTTCTTGTTCCCTTTTCATTCTGCAGGTTTGGATGGAATTGTTGAGCAAGGCTTCGGTTCAGTATGTGGTAGCAGCTGCTTGTCCATGGATGGGTGCTTGGCTTTGCTTAATGATGCAGCCTTCTCATTTACCTATTGATTTAAACATGCTGCTGGAAGTAAAAGCTAGAGCCAAGGTAAGTGTAGAGGGACATAATGTATTTGTATGTTCAACTCATAATTATTATTTTTTTTTTCAACTCATAATTATTAATACAGTAACCATGTAAGAAATCTGTATTGCTTTATTATAAGCATGATACCATTATTGTAACATAAGGAAAAATTATATCATTAGAACCTTGACAAAATGCATAGCAATTTTTATCCATTAAAATTTTGTGAAAAGAACTGTATTTTACTGGGATTATAACAAATGAGAGTGTTTTTGATGTTGTCTACTAAATTTTAATGGTTAATCTTTAATTACTGTTTTCTTCCCCCTTATTCCCTCTAGGAAAAAACAGGTGGTAAGGTGCGTCAAGGCCAAAGCCAGAGTAAAGAAGTACTTCAGGAGTACATTGCAGGTGCAGACACCATCATGGAAGACCCTGCCACCAGGGATTTTGTTGTTATGCGGGCTAGAATGATGGCAGCCAAGTAAGTATACATAAACTCAAAAGTCATTTAACCAAAAGATTCCTCTGATGTGTCTGTCAGTCTTTCCTCCATCACACTAGTTACAGAGTAGGAAAAAAATTAAAGCATAAGAAAAAGTTTCTAATTTTTTTGAAGTTTTAAAAGTAAGATTTATATATCTTTATGAAGATAAGATAGGAGTTATGTCTTCCTTGGGAAAAGTTATAGCTTCAATAGGGGAAACTTCAAGCAATTCTGTAGTAACTTCTTTTTTTCTCCCTCTTAGGTTGTTAGGAGCACTTTGTTGTTGTATTTGTGATCCAGGTGTAAATGTGGTAACCCAAGAAATTAAACCAGCTGAATCCCTTGGCCAGTTACTACTCTTCCATTTGAACTCCAAATCTGCCTTACAGAGAATTAGTGTAGCTTTGGTAATCTGTGAATGGGCTGCTTTACAGAAGGTAAGATTTTGCCCAAAAATAAATGAAGACAATTTAAACCAGTTTCCTTAGCTGTTAGGATTATTTTCATTATATTTTGCAAACAGAAAAGTGAAAATTTTCTCTGTATAAAGATCTAACATTTATAGAAAAGTATTCAAATTATATTGCAATATTGTTTCTCATTTGCCTTTAACCCTAGACTTTTTTCTTAGAACCCCCAGTCTTGTACTTGAGAACTACAAAAGATAAGAGGCTTTGAGTGATAGAAATCCATTTTTATGACTAGTAGCAAGGGCAGATTTTTGGTCACAGGAAGAATAAAATCTCCACATTTAAACCCAAATCTTTATGTTTCCAAATAAGCCATTCCCTTACAGCCCCTTTAATTTTTAACTTCTAGTAAGACGTATGATTTTGTGTAAGACTTGCTTCTGTAAATCAGAGAAACTTCCTGCTGGCTTTGTTTATTCCATTGACTGGAATTCTGGAAATTTAACTGTCTGCACTTGCTGTGAGAGCTGCTTGTTACTGCCTCTTAGCAGTTTGTCAGAGCTGTGTCTAAAAGTAATTGAGCCATGCTCTATTGCAACTGAAACCCCAGCTTTGCCTCTGGAAAGAAGCAAGGCTCATCTGTTTTTAGGCAGGACTCGGTGTGCTGGAGAGGCAGTGATGCTGTGTTTTTGTGCCTCTCAGACTCAGCAGCAAGTGTTGACAGTTCGGTTTCTGGACCCTCACAGAGCTTCTCTGGACTTACTCTGTGAAGCCCAGGCTGATCACCCAGATCCCACAGAACCCCTCATGGCTCACCACTGAGGTCATTCCCCCTCTGGTTGGGGCAGGCAACAACCAGAGAGAGTGGGAAGGGTTAGTTAAATTTGGGGGCAGGTAAGTAGCCTTTAAATTATATATCCATTTCTACAGTATGGCATGTGAAGCTATGGGTTCAACTGTTAAGAAATCTAATGAGTTTTTAAATAACATTTTTAGTGCATGCTAAGTGTTCTTTTCTGACTGATTTCTTTTTACAGTTGTATATTTTAAAATCTGTGGTATATAATATATATGTAAACTTGGAATAAATTCAGAATAAAGTAAGAGTAATTAAGTGGAAAGTTTAATGGAATTGTAATAGTTCCATGTGCATGTGCTATAGTCATTCATATTAAAATTTTAGAGTAGTTTGGGTGTGATACCTTTTCTCTGTGCAACTAATAACTATGTTGTTCTGGGAGATAAGAGAATATAGGTTCAAAATCAATAGAAATTTAGACTTGGTAGTTTGCAAGTGAAGATTTATGCATTTCTGGAATTATGTTTACATATTTGCCCTGAATATTTGTTGTCTGTTGTATTTTAGGAGTGTAGAGCTGTTACCCTAGCTGTGCAGCCACGTTTACTTGATATCCTTTCAGAACATTTATATTATGATGAAATTGCCGTTCCATTCACACGAATGCAGAATGAGTGTAAACAGCTTATTTCATCATTAGCTGATGCACATATTGAAGTTGGTAATAGAGTAAACAACAATGTTTTTACAATTGATCAAGCTAATGACCTGGTGAGTAAAGAAGTAACCTTAATTTTAGAGCATGAAATAAGGATAAGAACTTTGTCATGTCATGTTTACCACAAAAACACTAATTTGTTGAATCTATTTATGGCTTGGTAGCCTGTCATCACTACCCTTTAGAAAGGTTATTTCATTGTATTGACTTTTCTTGAAATAAGAGAATGGGGAAGGGATTTTTTTTTTTATCTCAGCTTTGACAAACCAATATACCTTTATTAGAAAAAACTGTTACATTTTTGTCACTTCTCAGTTTTGCTTAAGACTGGCAGAGTACAGAAAAAATTGATTCTCTAAGTTCTTGAGTACTTCTCCTCCCTTTTGCCAACTTACAATGAAAATATTCAAACATAAGAGAATTACACAATGAAGTCTCATATACTTACCAACTAGATTACACAGTTAACATTTTACTAAATTTGCTTTATCACATATATATGCAACTCTCTACCCCTCTATTCAACCATTAATCCTTCTTAATTTTTGGTGCATTTTTAAGTAAGTTACAGACAGATATCAGTACACTTAAACTAAAATTCAGTTTTTATGTTTTTTTCTCTTTTTTCGTGTCATTAACTAAAATTGAGTTTTTATGTTTTTTTGTTCTTCTTTGAGGTAAAACTTATGTACTATGAATTGTACAAATCTCCAATGGAACATATGATAAATTTTAACAGAAGCAAATACCTATGAAACCCAAACCTCTATCAAGATACAGACAGTGCCGTAACACTTCCCAGTCAATCCCCTGCCCTCAAATAACCATTGTTCTGGTTTTTCCTTCACCATAGATTACTTTTGCCTGTTCTAGAATTTCATATACATGGAATCATACACTCTGTGCTGTTTGGTGTAAGGATCTTTTTCAGCATGATGTTTTGTAAAATACGTGTTGTTATATGTATCACTAATTCATTCTTTTCTATTGCTGAGTTTTCTTTCATTGTATAAATATACCACAATTAGTGTAAGCCCTTCTCTGCTTGATGAACATTTGGGCTACTCCAAGTTCTTAGCTCAGAGCTGCTATAAACATTTTTGTACAAGTTTTTTAAAGACATATTTTCATTTCTCTTGGGTAAATACATAGGAGTGGAATTGCTGGGTCATAGGGTGAGGTGTTTATTTAGTTTTATAAAAAATTGCACTTCTCCCAAAGTGGCTGTATCATTTTACCTTCTAATCAGCAATATATGAGAGTTCTGGCTGCTCTACATCATCACCAACATTTGATGATGGTCACTCCTTGTAATTTTTGCCTTTCTGGTGGTTGTGTGATAGTGTCATTGTGGTTTTAACTTGTGTTTCCTTGATGACTAGTATGTTTAACACTTTTTTATGTCTTATTGGCCATTTGTTGATCTTCCTTTCTGAAATGTCTGTTTAAATCTTTTGTCTGTTTTTAATTAGGTTGTCTTTTTATTATTGAGTTGTAGGAGTTCTTTATATATCCTGGATACCAATCCTTTGTCAGATAGATGCTTTCCGAATATTTTCTCCCACTGTGTGGCTTGCCTTTTCATTTTGTTAATGGTGTCTTTGGATGAGCAGATATTTTTAAGTTTGATGAAGTCTAGTTTATCAGTTGTTTTCTTTTATGGTTATTGTGTTCTGTGACCTAAGGTACCTTTTCTTATCTCCAAGTGGTGAAGTTATTCACACACATTTTCTTATAAAGCATTGTAGTTTTAGTTTTTGTTCAGTCATCCATATTTATGTTTATATATAGTGTGAAGTAGAGATTGTGTTTTGTTTTTCATATAGATACCTAATTTTTCTATCATCATTTATTGAAAAGATTTTTCTTTGGCAATGGAATTTCTTTGACACCTTTGTCAAAAATTAATTGAAATGTAAGTGTGTGTCTGTATATGGGCTCTATTTGTTCAGTCTATTTGTCTGTTATGCTAGCACCGGTGTCTTGATTACTGTATCTTTGTACTTAGTAAGTCTTTGAGGTTAGGTGGTGTAAATGAGTTCTTCCTTTTATGAGTTAAAGAACCAGAAACTCAGCTGCTTCACTTGTGTTGATTGCTGTGAAAGAGCGTGCTTCATTTCTTATCCCCCTTTCTTATTGAAAAAATAATATAGTTGAAATTTTTTTTGTTCTCACCTGTGAAAAAAAGCTAAAATTGCTTCAATTTTTTTTTCTGAGTTTTTCTGATTGTTGTTTTTCTATAATTTCTCCTTTTTGCTTCCCCTCCCCCATATTTTGCCTTCCTGGAATAAAACCTCAAATTTTCTTTAAGGTCTGGGTTCCCTTCTTACTGTTTCTGACATTTCTTTCTAAAGCTATTACATGGACTCTTAAAGCTTTTCTTATACAAACCTCTCACTCCCCAATGAAACTCCTATTCTGTTTCATCAGCTTCCTTAGTCCAGTGGTTTTGACCTGGGATATCAGAGTCTCTAGAAGAGCATATTTGAGGGAAGAGCAATTTTAAAAGATTAGTCTTGGCCTTGGCTAAGAGCCACTGCTATTTGTAACTTTCTTTGCATCCCTATTTTATTCTTACCTGCAAAATATAGGCGTTTCCTGAAGGTCTTCCTTTGTCACCATTCTCACAATTTAGTTCTTAACCATGTACTGTGCTATCTTCTCTTGATCTTTTATGTTCTTCAATTAGGCATTTTTGCTTGGATATCTCACTATCATTTCAAACTTAACACAACCAAAATTGGGATTTATTTTTTAACAGAAAATAGCCCTTTTTAAGCACCGTCTCAAATCTTGTTAACATTTCCTTTCAGAAAGTTTCATATGTTTATCCTTTCTCTGTTTCCATCACCACAGCCCAGTCAAAGGCCTTAGTACTTTATGACTAGGTCCTGACTCATCTCTAAGGCTGCAGGCAGTCTCTGGTTCATTCTATCCTGCATGCTGTGCCACACTAATAAAATTCTTAGTGCCACTCCGAACACATCCCTCCCCTACTTAAAAACATGATTTTCTTTTTCCTTGATTTTAGTTTTTTTCTTACTTTCAACACCTTCTCTAAATTCCCCATCTCTTTTCTCCTCATTATTCTCAAACTTCCTCCACTTAAGCCTAGTTATTCTCTTGCAGAAGTACACCACCCTCACCCACTTTCTTTGCTTCACTCATTCTCACTTTGGTGTCTGAGCTCCTCTTTCCTTTGCCAGAAATTCCCTGTCCTCCAGCCTCTGCTCATCCCAAGTTCATCTCTTGACATTCCTTCATCGCCTTGTGCTCAGGCCGTGGTAAGCTGTTGTCAGTTCCTTGGACAGTGCCTCACTTTGCACTCCCTACCTCACTCTGTTTGCCAAGATGTCCCCATAACTCCAGACTTATCCATTGTTTAAGAACCTAGCATAAGTGTTAACTGCCTCTGGCAAGCCTTCTCTACTTTTGTCTCCTCTAAGAAGAGTTAAGCTATCCTTGTGCTACCACAGCAACTTGCACTTACCTTAGTTTCATGTTACATTGTCTTGTTTACTTATGTATCTGTCTCCCACATTATTTTCAACATTTTTTGAGTGTATGAAGACATTGATACTCATCTCTTAGTATTACTTATTAAATATTTGTTGAGTGAATGAATTTGGGGTAATTGGAAAGCTTTTCCTAAATTGCCTAGAATCATTGAAAATTGACAGAAGCATAGTGTATTTAGGACAATGTTTTTAAACTTTTAGTAATGAAACCTGTTTCAAATAATCTTATGCAAAGCTTGAACACATAAAATAGACAAAGCAAAGTGGAAAGTATAAGCTAGAAGTGGTATGTGATCATGTTCCTTTGTAGAGAACAGATCAAGATGAAGCAGATACAGCTCAATTTAAAGTCTTTGGTATTTTATAATGATAAAAGAAGATCTTATTTGTGTGCCTATTTTGCTTTTTATAATAGAGGTTGGCATTATCAGTCTTGTCCATAAGGGAATTGATTATTTCTAAGTCTGAAAAATTGGGTTCTCCATTAAAAAAAAAGGTAGGTTCTTTAATGTTACAGGCTTTTCTGACCAACATTGATCAGATTGGATTTATGGAGCCTCTTCATGATTGCAGTTACCTATCAAACAAGAAGACTATTTTTGTTATGTAATCCATCACAGTCTTTAAATGGTAATTTAAAAAATGTGTGCACAGAAACTTGTACATAAATGTTCATAGCAACATTATTCGTAATAGCTAAAAGGTGGAACCAACCCATCCAGTCATCAACTAATGAATGGAAAAATGCAACTGATATATCCATATAGTGTAATATTATTTGGCAAAAAGAGGAATGAAGTAATTATACATGATACAACATCAGTGAACCTTGGAAGAATTATGCTAAATGAAAGAATCTAGTCACAAAAGATTACACATTATATTAGTCCATCTATATGAAATGTCCAGAATAGGCAAATCTATCAAGATAGAAAGTAGATAAGTGGTTACATGGGGGTGATGAAAATGCTCTAAAATTGTGGTGATGGTTGTACAACTCTGAATATAATAAAAACCATTGAATTGTACACTTTAAATGAGTGTATTGTATGTGAATTATATCTCATAAAGTTGTTTTAAGAAGATGTATTGAACAGTCTTTTAACGGGGCTTGTAAAGTAGTCTGATGCCACAGTCTTACAGCTTTAAGCAGCTCTTGGTAATTAAATAATTAATGACTATTGTACCATCCTCTCTTAACTGTTGGTTTATATTTGCTTACAGCGTTCTCATTTCACCAAAGTACTGTGTGGGTATTGTGTGTGATTTTTCACTCAAACTTATTAGATATAATAAGTCTCTCAAGAAACTGTCTTTCTTAAACAATATAATACTAATGTTAAATTAAGTCAGATTAAAATAAAGTTTAGGGCTTCCCTGGTGGCGCAGTGGTTGAGAGTCCACCTGCCGATGCAGGGGATGTGGGTTCGTGCCCCGGTCCGGGAGGATCCCACATGCCGCGGAGCGGCTGGGCCCGTGAGCCATGGCTACTGAGCCTACGCGTCCGGAGCCTGTGCTCCACAACGGGAGAGGCCACAACAGTGAGAGGCCCGCGTACCACAAAAAAATAAATAAATAAAAAATAAAATAAAGTTTACTTGGAAGGTTTTAGACATTTATTTAGTTTACTGAATACTAAAATAGTACTAGGTATCATGGAACTTAAAATTGAAACAGAAAGTTTGTTGTCTGCCCTTTAGGAGTTTACAGGCTATTTGGGGTTGATGTCCTTAATGATTTTTGATTTCTCTTTTTTAATAGGTCACTGCTGTTTTTAATGAAGTCACATCATCTTTCGATTTAAATCCTCAACTGTTACAGCAGTTAGATAGTAAACGACAGCAGGTCCAAATGACAGTTACAGAGACCAACCAGGAGTGGCAAGTGTTGCAGTTGAGAGTGCATACTTTTGCTGCATGTGCAGTTGTAAGCTTGCAGCAACTTCCGGAGAAATTAAATCCTATTATAAAACCATTAATGGAGACAATTAAAAAAGAAGAGAATACTCTAGTGCAGAACTACACGGCTCAGTGCATAGCCAAACTACTTCAGCAGTGCACAAGAAGGACGCCCTGTCCCAATTCAAAAATTATTAAAAATCTCTGTAGCTCACTTTGTGTGGACCCATATCTAACTCCTTCTGTCACGTGTCCAGTACCAACACAAAGTGGCCAGGAAAATTCTAAAGGTATATATCTAAAGTTTTATTTGGGGTAGAGAAAGAATTAACCATTTAAATTCGTTTATAGTCACTTACAGGTATAATTTAAGCACAAATCCAGTTTATGGTGGAGCTTTTTCCCATTTTGAGAGAATTTGCACATATTGCTAATAAAATCACAGTCTCTTAACTTAAATAAGTTATTCATAAAAGACCTGATATATAAAATGACTGAATTCTATGAGACAGGTGTTAACCCTTAACTTCTCTTTCAAGACCATAATTATAGGGTTTACTGTTAACAGAGCTAGAAAACTTAATTATATCCAGTGGTGAATAAAAGTTCTTCCTGTAAAATTCTGGTTTCTCTAATTTAGTACATGTCTTATGAGATAAGTGGGCTCTGTTACCTTTAGCAAATAATGCTTAAACAGCTTTTCTATTTTCATCCAGAAAATTTATATGGAAAGTAACTGCTCTTTGTAGGCTAATCTCAAGGACCAATGTTTCTTCACATACCTTAGTCCTAAATTCCCCCCATCCCTGTCCCTGAGAGCTATGTGAGGCAGCAATATTTTGCAGTGGTTGGTGTTTCTGAATTCATGGTAACTATGGACTTTTTTTTTTTTTAAAGAAAACTTACTTGCATTGTTTTTTAATGTTTCTTTTTATGCCTGGAAACATTCATTTTTAAAGAATTAATGTACTTTTAACTGAAGGTACATTCATTCTTGCATGTAATATTTCTTGTTAATATGATGCTGCAAATTTGGTTGTATTAAGTATGGTCCTATGCAAATATTAAAGCATTCAGTGTTATAAATTATTGATTTTTGTTACCATTTCATTGTCTAAAGAAAATACCATTGGCCTATAAAAATTGAGGCTTAAAAGACAATTTTAAAATGTGTTGTATCTCTTTTGGAGCAGGAAACATTTGGTCACCTATATTATGCTTTAAAAGTTATTTAACTTTTTTCCTTAATAGGATCCAACTCCGAAAAAGATGGAATGCATCATACTGTCACCAAGCACAGGGGTATAATTACACTCTATAGGCATCAAAAAGCTGCTTTTGCTATCACAAGTAGGCGAGGTCCTACCCCCAAAGCAGTAAAAGCTCAAATAGCAGATCTTCCTGCAGGAGGTGGTGGAAATATCCTTGTTGAACTTGATGAGGTAAATAGTTTTTTTCTTTGAATACTCTGATTTTAAAACAAGTATCTTACAGATTGAGAGCTAAATTGTCTATCAGCTTCTAGAATTGTTATTTTAATATTTTTAAGTGAAAGAACTGGGGCTAATAACTTTTTGGAGTACTGCAGCAACAGGGTCCAGAAAAACGGAAAACTTCTTCAAATTTCTCATGCCTCTTATTATTTTTACCAGCTTAACTTGATGATTATCTTCTAGGCAAGAAACCTTCTCAGTAGTGGGTACATAAGTCATTCATGAATATAAACTAATTCCTATAACAGTGACTACAGAGATGTTAAGTAATAGTGAAAGCTAACTTTTCTCAGTCCTATCAATGTCAGGAATTGCTGTTGATATTCAGAGGATAAGTTTATACATGTCAAAGTTTTACCTATCTGACTTTTAGTCAACTTGGAATTTATTAACTATGTGATGTGAGGTAGGAATCTAAATTTATTTGCCCACATGGACAGCCAGTTTATCCCACCGTTGAATCTTTTCCTCCCTGGTTTATAATGGCACCTCTGTTTTATGTCATGCTTTGTATATATAAGGATCTCCTTGGGCTCTCTATTCTGTTTCATTGGTCTACTTATTCTACAGTACAGTCTTCTTTAAAGATGATTTTAAAAAGTGTTTGCTTTTGGAAAATCTTACAGTCACATTGTTAACAATGGAATGAATGCTCTAGGTAGCTCTTTTGGTTGCAAGACATAGGAACTTAACCTGAGTTCAGCAATAAACTATCAATGCTAAAAGACATGTGTTTAATATATTTCTATAAAGTATAGGCCTATTTTAAGTTTCTTTTTTTAAACCAAAATCTTAGCTTATTGTGTATATTTCTTTTAAAATATTCTGTGAATGAAGGTTTTTTCACTATCTATATTCTTCCCATAATTTTAATCAAAAATTTACTGTGGTTTTAATATTTATACTTACATGGTTTACATAGTTCCTTCATTTAAAAATATATATGTATCTTTCTGGGGGGACAGTTTCTTTTCTATTTAATTATTATTAAATTACTGGGCTTCCCTGGTGGCGCAGTGGTTGAGAGTCCGCCTGCCAATGCAGGGGACACGCGTTCGTGCCCCGGTCCAGAAGGATCCCGCATGCCGCGGAGCGGCTGGGGCTGTGGGCCATGGCCGCTGAGCCTGCACGTCCGGAGCCTGTGCTCCGCAACAGGAGAGGCCACAACAGTGAGAGGCCCGCATACCGCAAAAAAAAAAAAAAAAAAAAAAATTACTGCTAAGTAAGAGGTTATTAATCTTGTGGTTAAATTAAATAGATGTTCATATTCTATCCCTTAAGCAAATATAAATAAGGGCCCATCATTTTATCTCCTTTTCCTCTCTCTACCTGTTTCTTTGGAGTGGAGAGAAGAAAAAAACATGTTACTTAGAACTGTCTCTAGAAACAGCACATATTTGTCTATTCCTTATCTCCAACCCCCCGAAAGTATTTTACTTTGGATGTGAAAATCTAGTTTGGGATTTTATGCCCATGTAAGTTTAATTATTGAGAAATGTTTATAGTTATGGTAAATATGTCCAGTAATTGCTTAATTAGTTAATGGTAACACTGTGAATTCTTAGGTAGTGACTTTTAAATTATCTTAATAACATTTCAAATGCATTATACTTTTTTCTCAAATTTCGTTTTCAACTAACATTTAATTTTAGGCCCAGAAGCCTTACCTGGTACAACGGAGAGGAGCTGAATTTGCCTTGACAACTATAGTGAAGCATTTTGGTGGTGAAATGGCAGTGAAGTTGCCACATCTCTGGGATGCTATGGTTGGTCCATTGAGGAATACAATCGACATAAATAATTTTGGTGTGTACATATTTTTCCGAGTTGCATTTTAAACAGATTTCAGTATATATCCATTACGTATGTCCTTATAAAATAACAATGCCTATACCTGTTTATCCCAGGCCAGCTGGTAAGTTTTTAAATGGAAGGTTGGTAAAAACATTTATTTTCATGTCATTTTGCATACTTTTTGCTTTTTACTTTTTCTATTACATATTTAGAAACAGATACTTGAAATGGATCATTATGTTAAACACCTTTAGTTGCTTTAGGTGTAGTACCTCAGCAGTTAAATTAAGGACATGGTATTTCATTTTACATTATAAAGCAAAATAGACTCTCCCACAGTACCTGGGGGAGTGCTAAAACTTTTTGTGGGCTCTAGATTTTAAAGAATTATTTGCAAGGTAATATGCACTTAAATCAATATGTTTTAATAGATGGAAAGTCCCTCCTGGAAAAGGGAGATGGCCCTGCCCAAGAACTGGTGAATTCTCTGCAAGTTTTTGAAACAGCAGCAGTGTCAATGGATTCTGAGCTTCATCCCTTGGTAACTAACTAATGCAAGTGTAGTTTTTTCTCTAGTAAAACAAGTAGTCTTGTTAGACTTAAGGCTTGAATGAAAAGTGCAACTTTGATGTCATCCCTTATAATTGCATTTTCTTTTATATGCTATATCTAGATTCCTTCTTTCCTGACAACTCAACTCTTATGGGCTTTGAGGCAGAGCTGGGTGCATGAATGATAGAAAACCCACTCTGGGAGCTTAGAATACAGGGCAGTAGGGACAGGGCTCTGATGACGCAGAAGCCAGGTATAAACAGGAAAGAAAGCCGCATCCCTATTCATCTATACCATCTTAACAATATAGTCTAGGAAAGGAAGAGTACAGGTAATAAAACCTCTTTCCAAGATAAATGTAATGGTAGAAGGAAGTTACCTCTCAGAGATGAAACTAGTCAGTGGCAAAGATAGAACCTGGGTTTATTTTTTGACTGTTAAAATATCTCTTACCAAAAAATTGGAACAGAGGGAGGAGGAACATAGACTAGAGAATTAATTGTCTGGTTTTTCCATTGAAGAAAGTATTACTCTTTCCGCATAACTGCAATAGGAAGCTCTCTGCAGTTTATAACATTGTGAAGGGTGCTATCTCCAATTCTCTATTCACATCTAATATAAGAGGGAGAATCTAGGAGAGAGTAGAGAAGAGTGAAATTTTTCTGTTTATATAGTAATAAAGCATATTCTTGTTAAATTTTGCGGATTTATCATTAGTAAAGAAGGGCAGAATCCTTTATATGCTCACCCTCCGTGATCAACAGCATGCATTCAGCTGAGCTGTAAGGCTAGTCTGTTGAGCAAGTACCTGGATCTCATGAGCATTAATCCTGGCTTCCATGCAGCAGACATTTAATAATGGGATATGTTGTGGTCTTGTGATCATATTGCCTTCGGTAAGCCAGGAAGTTAAAGTGGAAAATACCTACCAAAGTATAGTGCCCAGAACAAAATCGAGATCACTCAACCCCGTGAATAAAAAAGTACGTACCTAAAACTAAGCCATATTGGGAGGGGGCTGATGATGTGTGGTGTCATTTTCCCACCCTCAGTAGGAGATTTTTGCAAGTTCCTTTGATGCGTTCCCTGCTAATTTTGGAAAGAATTGAGTGTTCCCTGATGCGTAAGAGGATATTGAACAGGGGAGAAGTTCTGCACCTTTCTATTCTTTTTAAAAGCATTATAATAACAACTTAGATTTAAATTTTTATTGAGGATGTTTTGACAGTAATGGTTTGAGGTAATTGGAGATATTCCTGGATTTAGAGTTACTTAGAATATTGAGAACCTCTGAGTATGGGCCATTATAGTTATATTTTGAACAGTAGATTCCCTAATGAGTGTTCTGATTATCTTAAACTTTTTGTTTTTAGTTGGTACAGCATTTGCCTCATCTTTATATGTGCCTTCAGTACCCCAGCACTGCAGTGAGGCACATGGCTGCTCGTTGTATAGGCGTCATGAGCAAAATAGGTACCATGGAAACAATGAATATTTTTTTGGAGAAGGTTCTTCCATGGCTGGGAGCAATTGATGACAATATCAAACAAGAGGGTGCAATTGAAGCACTTGCCTGTATCCTTTTTTATTTTGACAAACTATTCAGAAATTATATTCATTTTATTTAAGGATGACTAAAATAAAATTTATTCAAATGTGCACAGGGAATTCCCTGGTGGTCCAGTGGTTAGGACTCCGTGCTTTCACTGCTGAGGGCATGGGTTCGATCTCTGGTCAGGGAACTAAGATCCCGCAAGCTGCGCAGTGCAGCAAAAACAAAACAAAACAGAACAAAAACAAATACGCACATAACCTGCCTTGTTCCAAAAAGAAACCTACTTTTTTAGATTTTATTTTGAAGTGTATTTTTATTACATTATAATACATTATAAATATATTTACATTTGATTATGAAAATATTCACACAGAAAGTCTGAAGAATTACTATTAATTTTAAGAGATCTTTTTACAGGCAAAAATTTTATGTACCTCATGAACTATTTATCTAGTAACTAATCTGTTTATTTGGTTTATAATCAATTTTTTTTAATATTAATCAGATATAGGTAGTTCTTATAAACATTATGTTCGCTTTGTTCATTACTTGGGTAGAAAATGACTAAGTATATACTAAATAACTAGAAATATACAGGCAAGCTTATTTATTTATTATTATTATCATTTTTTGCGGTACACGGGCCTCTCACTGTTGAGACCTCTCCTGTTGTGGAGCACAGGCTCTGGACGTGCAGGCTCAGCGGCCATGGCTCACGGGCCCAGCCGCTCCACGGCATGTGGGATCTTCCCGGTCCGGGGCACGAACCCGCGTCCCCTGCATCGGCAGGCACACTCTCAACCACTGCGCCACCAGGGAAGCCCTACAAGCAAGCTTTTACCAAGGGTATGGCATCCACTGACATTCTTTTCTCGAAATAACCCGAAAGATATTTCGGTATAAGAGCAAGAAAGACGGGTGGAGATTAAATCAGTTAGAAACTCTGGCTCAGAAATGCTAAAGATTACAGGAGGACTGAACTCACTGGGCCTGCTATGTCCAGTTTAAGATTGTTGAGATATTGGTGGGAAATTTGGAATTAATCTTTGACGCTGAGTTGTGCTCCCTTGCTTGCAATTGTAACTCAATTTTGGTATGGGAATTCTAGAAACTTGTAGGAATTTCTCTATGGAAAAAAGTCTTATTAATAAAGTTACCTCCAGCCTTCCTCATGATGAAAATGATGAAAAACATCATTTTATCTTAATCATGAGAAAGTTACATAATGTTCACAAAGAAGTAACATTGTACAAATGCTGTTATAGTTGAATCATAGACCTTGAGGGACAGTCAGTTCTTCATAATACAGGTGAGAAAATGAGGAACTGTTTTAGAAGTCATGGTCTTAGTTTGTGAAAACATCTACCTTGGAACCAGTTGGAAATTTCCTTAATAACTTACTCAGGTGTAATGGAACAACTGGATGTTGGTATTGTTCCATATATTGTCCTTTTAGTCGTGCCTGTGTTGGGAAGAATGAGTGATCAGACGGACAGTGTAAGATTCATGGCTACACAGTGCTTTGCAACACTCATTAGACTCATGCCACTTGAGGTAAGTTGAAGATACTTGGTTTATGGACTTAATGTTTTCAGTAACTTCATAGTAATTGTAACCCTTTTTAAAGAACATGTCAGGTTTAAAAAAAGATTTGAATATGTTTATGTTATAAGTGTTAAGAATTTTATGCTTTAATGGGTAATTTTTTTTTTAATACAGTGTTTTAAATAAAACTATGGTTCTGGGACTTCCCTGGCAGTCTAGTGGTTAAGACCCCACTGCAGGGGGCACGGGTTCTATTGGGGAACTAGGATCCCACATGCCACACGACATGGCCAAAAATTTAAAAAACAAACAAACAAAAACTATGGTTCCTAAAAGAATGATAATTCATTGATGCTATTCTAGAAATAGAATTGTTCCTAAGTATCCCTGGTAACATCTATGTAAAGACTCTGTTCTGAAGTTTACGTGAAAGGTAAATTTGAAAGATGGTAATTGAAAGTGTAAAAAGCAAATGATGTCTCTGTTGGATTATGGAGAAAGCAGACTAGAAGGCTGAAGTTGGAGAATTTTGGAGTATATTCATGCTACAGAAATAATATATGTGGCCAGTGTGGGAAACAGAAGTGGCTTGAAGCAAGGGAAAAGCCAGGACCCTTCCACTTAGCCACTTATATATTTTTATGGGATTTTTGTAATTCAGGAAGTAAGTATATATGCAGTTCATCCGTGGTGTAGTATGTCAGTAGCTCCTTTTGGGTGTGTTTAGAGTATTACTGGCCAATAATACTCTATTTCATGGAGACACCACATTTTGTTTATCCATTCACCAGTTGATGGACGTTTGGCTTATTACCAGCTTTTGGCTATTATAAGTAATGCTGCTATTAACGTGCACTTTATGCACTTATAAAGTCTTTCTGTGGATGTATGCTTTTCTTTCTTTCCTTTAATTTATTTGTTTTATTTATTTATTTCTGGCTGCGTTGGGTCTTTGTTGCTGCGCGCAGGCTTTCTTTAGTTGCGGCAAGTGAGGGGCTACTCTTCGTTGCGGTGCACGGGCTTCTTGTTGCAGTGGCTTCTCTTGTTGCAGAGGACAGGCTGTAGGCACACAGGCTTCAGTAGTTGTGGTGCACGGGCTTAGTTGCTCTGCAGCATGTGGGATCTCCCTGGTCCAGGGCTCGAACCTCTGTCCCCTGCATTGACAAGTGTATTCTTAACCACTGCGTCACCAGGGAAGCCCCAGAACATGGATTGTTAACCACTGGACCGCCAGAGAAGTCCCTGCTTTTATTTCTTTTGAGCAGATATTTAGGAGTGGAATTACTGGATCATGTCATGTTTAACTTTTTAAGAAACTGCCAAACTATTTTTCCCAGAGTAACTCTACCATTTTATATTTCCACCAGCAAAATATGAGCGTAAGTTGGATGATAGCCTCTCTGAAAAAAAAAAAATTGGCTATATCTGGTAAAGTTGAAGATTCCCATCCTAATGACCCATCAAATCTATGCTAGGTATATATCCTAGAGAAATTCAGAATACATCCAAGACACACCTTCAAGAATATTATTTATACCATTATTTATAGTAGTCTTAAAACCACTCAGATATTCATTATCTGTAGAGTAGGTATGTTAACTGTGGATTATTATACTGCAATAAGAATGAACAAAGTACAGATACATACGACAATTAGTGAATCCTTAACGTAAGATTCTATTTTTATGACGTTCAAAAATAGGCAAAAGTACATGGGATGCATACTTAGGTGATAAAGGTATAAAGAAAGGTAAAAAAGAAATTGCCATGAAAAATCAGTAAGATGATTACCTCTTGAGGAAAGGAGAGTGGGTTATCACTGGGGGGAGCTTACAGGACCTTGTAGGATGATGGCAGGGCTGTTTTCTTTTCTTTTTTTTTTTTTTTTTAACATCTTTATTGGGGTATAATAGCTTTACAATGGTCTGCTAGTTTCTGCCCCATAACAAAGTGAATCAGTCATACATAAACATATGTTCCCTTATGTCTTCCCTCCTGCGTCTCCCTCCCTCCCACCCTCCCTATCCCACCCCTCCAGGCTGTCACAAAGCACCGAGCCAATATCCCTGTGCCATGTGGCTGCTTCCCACTAGCTATCTACCTTACTACGTTTGTTAGTGTGTATATGCCCATGACTCTCTCTCGCCCTGTCACAGCTCACCCTTCCCCCTCCCCATAACCTCAAGTCCGTTCTCTAGGAGGTCTGCGTCTTTATTCCTGCTTTACCCCTAGGTTCTTCATGACATTTTTTTCCTTAAATTCCATATATATGTGTTAGCATACGGTATTTGTCTTTTTCTTTCTGACTTACTTCACTCTGTATGACAGACTCTAGGTCTATCCACCTCATTACAAATAGCTCAGTTTCGTTTCTTTTTATGGCTGAGTAATATTCCATTGTATATATGTGCCACATCTTCTTTATCCATTCATCCGATGATGGGCACTTAGGTTGTTTCCATCTCCGGGCTATTGTAAATAGAGCTGCAATGAACATTTTGGTACATGACTCTTTGAATTTTGGTTTTCTCAGGGTATATGCCCAGTAGTGGGATTGCTGGGTCATATGGTAGTTCTATTTGTAGTTTTTTAAGGAACCTCCATACTGTTCTCCATAGTGGCTGAACCAATTCACATTCCCACCAGCAGTGCAAGAGTGTTCCCTTTTCTCCACACCCTCTCCAGCATTTATTGTTTGTAGATTTTTTGATGATGGCCATTCTGACTGGTGTGAGATGATATCTTATTGTAGTTTTGATTTGCATTTCTCTAATGATGAATGATGTTGAGCATTCTTTCATGTGTTTGTTGGCAGTCTGTATATATTCTTTGGAGAAATGTCTATTTAGGTCTTCTGCCCATTTTTGGATTGGGTTGTTTGTTTTCTTGTTATTGAGCTGCATGAGCTGCTTGTAAATTTTGGAGATGAATCCTTTGTCGGTTGCTTCATTTGCAAGTATTTTCTCCCATTCTGAGGGTTGTCTTTTGGTCTTGTTTATGGTTTCCTTTGCTGTGCAAAAGCTTTGAAGTTTCATTAGGTCCCGTTGGTTTATTTTTGTTTTTATTTCCATTACTCTAGGAGGTGGGTCAGAAAGGATCTTGCTGTGATTTATGTCATAGAGTGTTCTGCCTATGTTTTCCTCTAAGAGTTTGATAGTTTCTGGCCTTACATTTAGGTCTTTAATCCATTTTGAGCTTATTTTTGTGTATGGTGTTAGGGAGTGATCTAATCTCATACTTTTACATGTACCTGTCCAGTTTTCCCAGCACCACTTATTGAAGAGGCTGTCCTTTCTCCACTGTACATTACTGCCACCTTTATCAAAGATAAGGTGTCCATATGTGCATGGGTTTATCTCTGGGCTTTCTATCCTGTTCCATTGATCTATCTTTCTGTTTTTGTGCCAGTACCATACCATCTTGATAACTGTTGCTTTGTAGTATAGTCTGAAGTCAGGGAGCCTGATTCCTCCAGTTCCTTCTTTCGTTCTCAAGATTGCTTTGGCTATTCGGGGTCTTTTGTGTTTCCATACAAATTGCAAAATTTTTTGTTCCAGTTCTGTGAAAAATCAGGGCTGTTTTCTTAATCAGGCAGTAGTTAGAGAGCTGTTTGTTTTCTAATTTATTGATCTGTACCTTTGTTTATATATTTCTCTGCATGAATATTTTTTCCACAATATGTTAAAATAACCACCGTGACTAAAAAAATACTAGACTACTGTATCAAAAGACCCAAGTGACATTTCCTGAATTGTTTCCATCCTCTGCTTCCTAGGTCTTATTCATATCCTTTAACTTTTGGGCCTTGCATCATCTTATCTGTAAACTAAGTTGATTATGCTTTGTCCCCTTGGTCTTTTTTGGCATTGAAATCAATGAGTGATGAGAAACCATCATGTGTTCTTTGAGCAAAGGAGTAGATGATGAAAGCAGTGTTTTAGGAAAATCAGTTTAATAGCTGTTTGAATGTGGATTAGAATGTAAGTGCCCCCAGAGCCCAGATCCACTGTGAGGTGATAAAGAGTCTAAACTACTTTTTTTTTAAGGGAGAATAACAGTACTTGATAACAAGTTGGCAAAGAAAAGAGATTTTGAACTTTAGAGATTGAGAAAAGATTGATAAGATTCCCTTTGATAGATGTGAAAATTACAAGGATGTGATGCATATTTTGCTTCCAGCCATGATAAAACAGATTTATCCTCCTACCTTAATGTAGAAAACCAGACAAAATGAATCAAACAATGGATTTCAGACATTGAACAACAAGGGAACAAATGAAATGCCCTAGCTTACTGCCTGGAGTGAGTTTCCAGACCATAGGACAGGGAAGTGAAACCTAAACAGAGGCTAGCAGAGTCAGAGTGCAGGGAGGACAAGATGGGTAGAATTTGCAAGGCAGAGTACCTGAGAGGAAGTAGCTGCACAGAGAGGAAGCTCCAGAGGTCCACACAAAGGCTAAGTATTCATTCATCTGGGCATATGTATGAGAATATGTTTGAGACTGGGGGGAAAAATCAGAAAGGAGTAGGTGGAACAATTCCCAGAGCTCACACAGGGTCAAGAATAGGTATTTCCCCCAAGCTGAGTCAGAGGACCTACCATATAGGGCACTGAGTACAGTCCTTAGAAGTATATTGCCTGAGTAGCAGGGCCAAATTAACCCTTGACAGAAGACTGATTTGAACCCACCTTAATAAAGCTTAAAAGCAAGCCTGAAAAGGATCAAATTGGTTTCAGGTAATTTAACTATATCCCCAAAAGAAAAAACTGTTTAACCCCGAAAAGTTCAGCACCCAACAGCGTAAAACTTAGGACGTTTAGCACCCATCAGAAAATTAGCCAGAGGGAGTTCCCTGGTGGCCTAGTGGTTAGGATTCCAGGCTTTCATTGCCATGGCCAGGTTTCAATCCCTGCTCAGGGAACTGAGATCCTGCCCCCCAAAAAAAAGTTAACCAGGAGAAAAGTCAGTCAATAGAAGCAGACCCTGAAATGACCCAGATAATAGAATTAGTATACAAGGACATTAAAATATGCTCCATATGTTCAAGAAGGTAGAGGGAAAGCATGAGTGTGATGAGGAGCAAAATGGAAGACATAAGAACAACCCAAATTGAACTTCTTGAGTTGAAAGATATAATTACAAATAAAAACACACTGGATAGGATTAATAGCAGATTAGATGCTATGAGTTTGAAGATGCAGCAATAGAAACAAGAATGTCATGCAAGTTAATTCCTGTTTCACTTTATCTTGATTTGCTCTGTCCCATCTTCATAGGAAGAATCATGTACTTTTCAGTCAAGGATTCAGGGAATATAAACCAGTGGTTTTGATAGAAGCTTTAATTCCTTGCACTATTAGTAACTCTTGCTGCTTTTATAGGAATTGGGGTGAGGAAGATACTCAAAGGAAGGGTTCCTGGCACTAAACAGTATTTATGAATCCTAATCGTTGTTAGGAAATGTCCCTATTGTATGGCCTTATATCTGGTTGTCATTTATTAAAAGGGCCATGAGGATAAATGTTTGAAGATTTGTTACTTAAAAAGCACTGTGCAGAAAGGCTTCATTTTGATGGTTGTCATTATGGTATTAGATGTGTTAAAATGTTAGTTTCTATCTTAATTGACAAAGTTGTTAATTCTAAAACCTTTTGAGGGAATTCCCTGATGGTCCAGTGGTTAGAACTCCACGCTTCCACTGCAGGGGGCACAGGTTTGATCCCTGGTTGGGGAACTAAGATCCCTCGAGCCCTGCAGCGCAGCAAAAAAAAAAAAAACCTTCTGAAAATATAACAAGCAATCATCTTAAGACTCAGTGTATACACCTCACTCCTGATACTATTTCTGGTATTATAAGGAACTTATATTTTAATTGAATTTAATTGAAGTTCTTTTCTGAGAATTTTACATTTCTTAACTTTCACTTTACATTTCTTTTTTCTTTTTTTTTTGTGATACGCGGGCCTCTCACTGTTGTGGCCTCTCCCGTTGTGGAGCATGGGCTCCGGATGCGCAGGCTCAGCGGCCATGGCTCACGGGCCCAGCCGCTCACGGGCCCAGCCATGGCTCACGGGCCCAGCCGCTCGTGCCCACGGACCGGGGCACGAACCCGTGTCCCCCACATTGGCAGGCAGACTCTCAACCACTGTGCCACCAGGGAAGCCCTCAAGGACATTCTTAAGTGAAACCAACTTTAAAAAAAAGCTGGTGTTGACCACCTAGAGGGGTGGGATAGGGAGGGAGGGAGGGAGGGAGACGTAAGAGGGAAGAGATATGGGAACATATGTATATGTATAACTGATTCACTTTGTTATAAAGCAGAAACTAACACACCATTGTAAAGCAATTATACTTCAATAAAGATGTAAAAAAAAACCTACAGCAAAAAAAAAATTATATAGTAAAAAAAAAAAAAAAAGCTGGTGGATGGCTGTGAGGAATACTGCAGTGAGTACCAGTACACTTGGTGACATTGCCTTGATTCTTTCTGAGGCACAGGCAGTTTTGCCCATTATTTTTGTGCATCAGAGCAAATGTCAACACAGTGAAAAAAGTAATGTCTTTCTTTTGTTATGAAATAGTTGACGTCAATAACCCTTTGAAAAGGTCTTAGAAATCCTGAGAGGTCTGCAGACCACATTTTGAGAACCAATACCCTGGGGTATCATAACACTAAAATTGAGAAGCTCCAGTAACAGGATTTCACTTAAAATAAACTGTACAATTTTATTTGCCTCTTCATCAAGTAATGCCATGGTACTGGAAAAAATAAATTGTAGCTGTGTTCTTTAAAATATCTCAAATGTGTTTATTTAGTAGTCTCATTATAGCACTTTTAATACCTGTCAAATTCTTAAATATTTGTTTTCCAGTCTTTAAAATCATACTATTTTTGAATTGCTTTTTTCTCTGCATTTTTATATATATACATATATATGTTTTATTTTTGGTATTTTTTATAATTGAAGTATAGTTGGTTTACAATATTGTGTTATCTCTGCATTTGTATTTTGATAAGATGTAAAATGATTTCATAATCTGAGGATGGAAAAATTAATAAATAGTAGCAAATAGTTTTAATACACTTTAAAAAACAATTTTAGGCAGGCATTCCAGACCCTCCAAATATGTCAGAAGAATTAATCCAGTTGAAAGCCAAGGAACGACACTTTTTGGAGCAATTGTTAGATGGGAAAAAATTAGAAAATTACAAGATTCCAGTACCAATCAATGCTGAACTCAGAAAATATCAGCAGGTAAAGTTTTATACTTATAAATAGTGACTATTCCTTGTAAATGTGCCTTAAAGAGTTTAAAAATTGATATAGTAATTCAGTTCTTCTGTCTAGTGTCTTATACCCATTTATTTCTCATTGCCTGTAAAAATACAGATATTTTGGTCTGTGTAAACATGTTCTTTACAAGAAAAAATTTGTTATGATCTGTTCACATTTATCATTTTTCTTTTTCTCCCAACCTTTCAGGATGGTGTGAACTGGTTAGCATTTCTTAATAAGTATAAGCTTCATGGAATTCTGTGTGATGACATGGGTTTAGGAAAAACTTTACAGTCCATCTGCATTCTAGCAGGAGATCATTGTCACAGGTAATTTTAAATGTTATTTTAAAAGAAGGCTTTCAGATGCTGAGCAGTTTAAACGAACTGGTTAATTCATTGTGTTTTGCTGTCTAAAGGGCCCAGGAATATGCAAGATCAAAATTGGCAGAATGTATGCCACTTCCTTCCTTGGTGGTTTGTCCGCCAACATTAACAGGTCATTGGGTGGATGAAGTAGGTAAATTTTGCTCCAGAGAATATCTCAATCCATTGCATTATACTGGACCTCCCACTGAAAGAATAAGGTAAGAACTGTACAACCAAAAAATGTTTTATCTTTTGCTTTAAGTAGTTTGGAAGAATAAAATCGATTAAAAATGAATTCTAGTTAGCTTTTTTGGTTGTCAGACATAGGAACTTACTTATTTAAGAAAGGTGAGTGAATAATAAAGATATAATCAGTGAGACTCATCAAAATTCAAGGACTTTAGCCATTGTTAACAATCAGTTGGGCTTTCTAAGTTTTGGAGCCAGGAAACTGTCAGGAACCAAAACCATTCTCTATGCCTTTCTTGGAAGTCTTCTGATCATAGTATCTTCTAGGTGCTTCTGTTGTATCCTCATTTTCTACTCAGTTTCCCGAAGTGCTCCCTCTTTCTTCTTCTCTCTCCTCAAAAATGTTTTTTGGTCCACAGTGGCTTGCTCTAGTTGCCCTGATACCACAGAAACACTAGAGTTCTATTAGTTTTACCTTCTTTCTATCGACTAGTACATCTCTGTTCCTAAATACAAATGTTGAAGAGTGGTATATCATTGATTTCAGTTCATCTTTTTTTAAAATAAATTTATTTATTTATTTTTGGCTACACTGGGTCTTCGTTGCTGCACACGGGCTTTTCTCTAGGTGCGGCGAGCAGGGGCTACTCTTCGGTGTGGTGCGTGGGCTTCTCATTGCTGTAGCTTCTCTTGTTGCAGAACATGGGCTGTAGGTGCACAGGCTTCAGTAGTTGTGGCACACGGGCTCAGTAGTTGTGGCTCGCGGGTTTTACAGCGCAGGCTCAGTAGTTGTGGCACACGGGCTTAGTTGCTCTGTGGCATGTGGGATCTTCCCGGACCAGGGCTCAAACCCGTGTCTCCTGAATTGGCAAGCGGATTCTTAACCACCGTGCCATGAGGAAAGCCCTGATTTCAGTTCATCTTTTAAAGCTTGGATAGTCATAGATTGCTGATTAGTCCATAGATTTGCTGCCCTTCTGTTAATAATAGCTAACATATATTAAGCACTTACTGGCTAGGCATTATTCTAAGCAGTTTTATTTACATTTATGTAAAATTGTGTATTCTCATAATTACCTTATGAGGTATGGGTACTATTATTCCCAGTTTGCAGATGAGGAGTCTAAGACATGGGGTCTGGGAAGAAGGTCACTCAGCTAATTAAATGAAGATTGGAACACAGGCAGCTCAACAGCTTGTACTCTTAAAGAATTTATTGTAAAAGAATTCATCCATTTACAAGTGGTAGAAGCTCAGCTCAGACTAGCTTAAGCAAATGGCAAATTCATTAATTAAATTGAGAATCTCAGGGGGTGAATTCTTGCTTCAGGTACATCTAATTTACTATTCTTCCCCACGTATAACTTGTTCTGTTGATCTCTACTGGACTTCAGTCTACTGTTGGTAGGTAAGATGACCATGGGCATTCTCCTAGCTTGGCAACTATAATAAACAGAAATCTTTTCTCTCCCATCATGAATATATCAGTACTTGAGATGACTGACTGGCCTTGACTGGGTCATGCCCCCAAACCAGTCTTTGTGGTCAGGGGATAAAATATTGTGAATGGCTTGACCTGATTAAAATGCTTCATCTCTTTGGTGACTATGAGGATGTGTGATTGATAGCTCCCCCTCTACCCCCCAGCACAACATGGAATGGTGAAGGAATAGTGAGTGCCTCCAAGGAAGAGGTGTTGGCAAATAAAGTTAAAATGACCTCCACATTTTGAGTCAGGTACCTGTCTCTTTTCTAATCAGACTGAGTTAGGGCAACAAGGCCAAGTCATAAGAAGAATGGCCTTCAGGTATCAGGGTCATGGATGTAGAGTAAGCAGAAGGGAATATTGGGCTTAGTAGGTAGATTGAAAGCACTTTATACAATGGCATCTGTGGTTTTCCCCTTGAAAGCATATTATAAACTTTGCAGATTCCCCATTTTGTAATCTTATGTATTTTTAAATACAGGTTACAGCATCAGGTGAAAAGGCACAATCTGATAGTGGCTTCATATGATGTTGTGAGAAACGACATAGATTTCTTTAGGTAAGAATTAAACTTTCTTACAGAAAGACTTAGTATCAAATTCAGAGAGACTTAGTATTTTCCTGCCTCAAAGACTTCATATTGTTCCTGACATATAGTAAAAGATGCTAACATTTTTTGTTTTTCTTCAGAAATATTAAATTTAACTACTGTATTCTTGATGAAGGCCATGTCATCAAAAATGGAAAAACAAAATTGTCAAAAGCAGTAAAACAACTGACTGCTAATTATAGGATTATTCTTTCTGGAACACCAATCCAGGTAATTATTTACCTTTTTTTTTTTTTTTTTTTTTTAATATTTGCCATGTGGCGAGAAGGCTTGGCATTTGACAGTGAATTAAAGAGGTTTTTTTAGTTTATAGGAATGATAATTTCCAATAATTATCTTGCTTTTATAATGGTTCATTTGGTATGTAGCAGTATGTGAGCAAACTAGGTTTTAAATCTCATATTTAAAATGTAATTTTAGGCTATGTAAACATAAGTCTTATAAGTCTTATAACATAAGACATAAGTCTTCCACATTGGCCATCTTCCTTCTGCAGTATAATACAATCTGATTTAACATTGAAAAGCTAGAGATGATTCAGAGGTGACTCATCATATAGGAGAGGTATGAATACCTGAGATTAGGAAGCAATTGAAGGAAAGAGATTGTAACAGTTTATCTTAGAAAAGGAAGGAGATGGCTGAGTATGTAGATGCCTTTAGATATTTTTGAGAGATTCTCTTATCTTCCAGAGGAATTGGTTGCAAATGTTCACATCTAGCTTGGATAGCCAAGTCTGATGGGAAGATACCCTCCATCATTCTCCAGTTGGTAGGAGGGTAGACACCAAGTGACCTCTAAGATTGCTTCTGACTCTTAAAAAAATGGTGGTTCTTTATGTATTTGTTACTTTTCTTTTAAATTTATTTTTGGTGATGGACTGACTACTAAAGTATTATGGTTTTGTCTATTAAGTAAACACTTCAGATTTTAATAACCACAAGAGAGAACGTAATTACAAACATATGAAAATTTAATGGAAGTAAGAAAAAGTACATTTAAAAGGGAAAAAGGGACTTTCCTGGTTGTCTAGTGGTTAAGACTCTGCCCTCCCAGTAAAGGGGGCATGGGTTTGATCCCTGGTTGGGAACTAGGATCCTGCATGCCACATGACACAGCCTAAATAAATAGATAGATAAATAGATAGATAAATAAATAAGAGGAAAAAATCACTCTTTAGGTTTGTTTTTTTGTGTGTGTGTGGTACACGGGCCTCTCTCACTGCTGCAGCCTCTCCCATTGTAGAGCACAGGCTCCGGACACGCAGGCCCAGCAGCCATGGCTCACGGGCCCAGCTGCTCCGCGGCATACTTTTTAGGTTTGATATATCAAGATTTGTTTTGCTTATATGGAAACTTCACAGTATTTTAAAATTGATTATAGCTTTCACAACAAAAGAAGTATTTGTTTGCTTAAAGGCTCTCTTTTCCCCTTCCACACCTCAACAGTTTAGCTCTGAAGCTGTAAGGTGGGTGGGTTTCTGCACCAAACAGCCATGGTAGCCCATGAGTCATGGGGCAGAGCCTAGGTGGGATTAGAAGGGTTTCAGTATAGAATGGCAGCCCAGCATGGTGAGCCACTGCTTGAGCCTGGTGAGGAGGCCTTCTGGAAGGGGTAAACAGATGGGATGGTACCTTAGGATCCACACATACTGGGAAAGCATCTAAAATGAAAAAGTGTTGATTTCTTTTTTTCTTTTTTCATGAAACTCCAACAGAATTGGAAAGAACCTGTGCCTGTTCCTCATGCCCCATAAATACTGGGTAGACTTGACCTATAACCAAACTCTTCTAGGTTTTCCTGTGTTGAAGAAATGGTGGTATTGGCCAAATTTCTTAAATCTTGCTGCTAATCTGAGTCTCAAAGTTGAAAGAATCAGACATGTATTCATCTTTCTCCTCTTCTATTTACTACTTGATGGAACCTACCAGTAGGATTTAAATACCATGGACCAAGGCTTATTCTGGTGGAAGAGACTTGAAAGTTTCCTCCAAATAGGATAGAGTATTTTCTCCAAATTTTACACGTTAAAATATAGACTTATAGAGACTTCCCTGGCGGTCCAGTGGTTAAGACTTTGCCTTTGCAGGGGGTGCGAGTTTGATCCCTGGTCGGGGAGCTAAGATCCCACATGCCTCATGGCCAAAAAACCAAAACAGAAAACAGAAGCAATATTGTAACAAATTCAATAAAGACTTTAAAAGTGGTCCACATCAAAAAAATCTTTAAAATATGTGTATATATAGACTTATACCCAAAAATGTGGTGATAATCTATGTCATCACAGTGGGCTTTCATTAATGTTCCATTTTTAAGTATAAGGAAATAATCCTAGTACACAAGATAACTGGTGTTCCTTTCTTATATTCAGAACAACGTTTTGGAGCTGTGGTCATTATTTGATTTCCTCATGCCAGGATTTTTGGGGACTGAACGCCAGTTTGCTGCACGATATGGTAAACCTATATTAGCAAGTAGGGATGCTCGAAGCTCCAGTCGTGAACAAGAAGCAGGTATGAAAAAGAGATACAGTTATATACTCTGTGCAAGTGAATATAATTTATATCTAACTTTTGGGAAGCCATTTAATCTTATTATTAAGAGAAATTAATAATAATAATAAATAGAATTAAGTTAACTCTCTTATTATTAATAGGTGTTCTCGCGATGGATGCACTGCACCGCCAAGTCCTGCCATTTCTTTTGAGAAGAATGAAAGAAGATGTTTTGCAGGATCTACCACCCAAAATTATTCAAGACTATTACTGTACTCTTAGTACTCTCCAGGTTAGGAATCTGGTGATCGCAATTGTGGTTGGTGGTGGTATGTTTATTAGGGGAATGTTTTGAACAAGCCACAAAAGTATTGAATAAAGGGGATTTAGCCTTTGGTTTGTCACTCTAATCTAGCTTCTACTTCCTTAGACTTCAGGAATACTCAGTTTCAAACAGGTGTAGATAAAACCTAAATGAATCTGTTTGGATATGTAAGTACACATTTGGGTATGTGCATTTTGAATATAGCATTAAAACAAAATCCAGTATCATAATTGCTTTGTTATATATGTCTAGTTAATTGAAAAAGTTGGAAGGCTAAAATGATACAGAAGTAAGCCAGTGTTTTATAAGGGCAAGAAGTCTGCCTATAATGTCATATCCTTGCAGCAGCATTATAGGTGTATACATCAGGGCTGAGTTGGGAAGTGGGACCTTGTCCCTTTTAAAGTATTGCCAGTAAATTTCCAAAATAAGTATTGGCTTCTGCACAGTTCTGATTTCGTACATAGAGACCATTATCAAAGGAATTTATTGTATGCCTTTCCTTGTGCAGTATTTTTGTAAGGGGAAACTGTCTCTTGTCTTAGTAAGATATGGCCTATAAGCAGAATTTTCTGTTTGAACGTTTACTTTGTGTTCTAGGTTAGTGAGCATCAGTCTGTCAGTATTAGAGTTGATTTAGTATGGTCAAATGAAAAAAAGATATACAGACATACCTGGAAAACTGCTTCTTTCCCTCCAGTGTATAGACATTTAACCTTTTAGTATTTATCTATACAACCTGAGTTTAGTGGACAGCACACTAATTTAGATGCTAAGAGCTCTGTGATCATTTATATTATCTACCTCATCTCTCTGAGCCTCCATCCCTCATTTGTAAAAATTGGATTAATATTTCTTGAAGGAAAAATTTTTAGAGGTAAGGAAATCAAGACTTTTTAAAGTTAAGTATAATAAAGAGAAGGTGCCATGTGAAGAAACCTGAGATGATATACTGGGGGTGGCACTGTAACACTTCATGAAACACGCTTAAGCAGTCTGGAGGAAGGGGGCTGGGGAGGGAAGTGACATTTGGGTTCGTTTTGCATCTGCAGGTTTTTATTCTCTGACTTCTGTTCTCTAGCACTCTAGATTCTCTTCCCTTTCACATTGTTTTAGCATATACAAGGCAGGAACCCAGACTTCAAGATAATACTTTGAACTTGGTATGGGTTCTGCAGTTAGTATCCTTTTTTAAACTTGGTCTTCTGAAATATACCTATTAGGGTCTTGACCACATAACTTCACTTAAGGAAGATTTCCTCATTTACTTGTAAAGGTTAAAGTTCTCTTTTATTGGTAATGTATTTCTCTTCTTGAACAGAGTGGAAAAATAGGGTCTAGGACTATTTGACTATTTATTTAAATATTTTAGCAGCCAAACAATGTGTTAAACTTGTTTTCTAAATGTAATTTAAAAGGAATTTACCAAGATGCAGTGGATCATCTGTAATCAAGTAGTGAAATATAGGTATCATAATTTATCTTCTTTGATGAGGGCTGATTTAAATTACTGCTTTTATTGGCCTTTGCTAGTTATGTGGGGTATTTTTGGTTTTTTTTTTTGCGGTACGCGGGCCTCACCGTTGTGGCCTCTCCCGCTGCGGAGCACAGGCTCCGGATGCGCAGGCTCAGCGGCCATGGCTCACGGATGGGCCCAGCCGCTCCGCGGCATGTGGGATCCTCCTGGACCGGGGCACGAACCCGTGTCCCCTGCATCGGCAGGTGGACCGTCAACCACTGCGCCACCAGGGAAGCCCGCTAGTTATGTTTTGAACAATTGAAAATAATTATACTTATTGCTTTCATGGGGGGAATTTTACAGGTTCAGCTCTATGAGGATTTTGCTAAGTCTCGTGCCAAGTGTGATGTTGATGAAACAGTTTCTTCAGCTGCACTTTCTGAAGAAACTGAAAAACCAAAGCTTAAAGCTACAGGCCATGTATTCCAGGTATATATTACAGTCCACTTTTTAAATGTTGTTGAACAATGTTCTTCAGTGCAGCAATTTTTACATGGAACACTGAAATACGGATTTATTTGGTTTTTTTCAGTATTGTGTATACATTCTTGAAGATAGGTAAAAGTACCAATTTAATTTATTTTCATATTCATAATTAGTAATTAATAAGTAATTTAATATTAAAATTAAAGTAAAACCCACAATATATGTTTGTATATTACATTAAAAGAAGGGTTTTAAAATAGAGAAACTTTTATTTTCTATTCAAAAAATATTTGAACATCTACCACAAGGCAGTAATTTTTCTATAACCTCAGGGGTTAATTAAAGCAGTGGACAAAACAGACCCCTTCCCTTGTAGAGGTGAAAATTGATTAAGTAAGTAAAATATATATATCATGTAAAAGAAAATAAAGGCAAGTATGGGGTTATACAGTATAGGAGTCACGGTAGGTTGTGGTTTTCAATAGAGTGATCAGGGATGTCACTGAGAAGGTGACATTTGAGCGAAGATCTGAAGGAAGATTGAGGCATGCAGATATGTGTGTGGGGGGGGAGTGATTCCAGGCAGAGGATACATAAAGCACAGAAGTCCTGAGACACGTGATGAATGTGCTTGAGAAAAAAGAGTATCAACTCACTTTTTTTCTTTCCCTTTTGAAATATTCCACTGTAGAATACTTTCCAAACCCCCTTGTCACCAATAAATTAAATACTTGTAGCAGTTTTAAAGATAGAAATGGGGAAAGGTGATTTTGAAGGCTTATACCTCTCCCACAGTTTCTGTCATAGTGCTTACGGATACAGTTGAGACCCAAACTATAAGCCAAGTAAATGACAAAAGACAAAGGGTATGGCTGAATCAGAGAAAGAAAAAAAAAGACCTGAGGGGGTTCTGATTCTCAAACACAACCACTTGAAACACAACCACCTAGTTCCACCTTACCTTTCCCACCACCAGGCCTGTTGAATCAAAATACTGTGTAGAGGGGAGAGATTTACAGATTTATAAGGTCCTCAAGAAGTTTTTATACCCACTGAAGTTTGAGAAACCTTTCTTTAGAAAATGATGTCTAGTTCTAGAATCATCTATCAGCATTATCAGGCACTTTGAGTGGGAAAGAGTTAGCTAGAAGCTAATAAATAAGACATTCTTTCACGAGAAGCTCATTGTCTAGTGGGGGAGACAGACATAAACAGTACAATTTATACAAGTTATAAATGCTGTCACAAAAATAAATACAAGTCGTGTAAGAAACACAGATGAAGACATCACAGATGAGGTACTTGAACTGTTTCTTGAAGAATGAGCAGAGGAGTAGTGAGAAGGAGAAGAAAGGCATTTTAGATAGATGGACTAGCATAGGAAAGATACTGACATGAACATTTGTGGCATGTGAAGGAGACTTGTGTATACTTTCTTCCCCTTTCTTAAAGGCATTACAGTACCTGCGTAAACTGTGCAACCATCCAGCATTAGTCTTAACACCTCAACACCCAGAGTTCAAGAGTACTACTGAGAAACTTGCGGTTCAGAATTCTTCTCTCCATGATATTCAACATGCCCCTAAACTCTCGGCTTTGAAACAAGTAAGTAGGTCTTCTAAGTGTTAGATGTGTGTTGTACATTCTTGGTCTGTAACAGTAGGTAAATTTGCTTTTCCAAAAGATTACTGAGGTGTTTACTATTTCTTTTATTTTAAAATTTGGTTTGTTAAATTTTTGATACAGCTTTTTAAAAAATTGTGGTAAAATATATAACATAGTATATGCCGTTTTAACCATTTTTAAGTGTAAAATTCTATGGCATTAATAACATTCACAGTGTTATGTAACCATTACCACTATTTATTTCCAAAATTTTTCCATCAACCAAATAGAAACTCTGTACCTGTTAAGCAATAACTTCCCACTCCCTTTTCTGTAACCCCAGGGAACCTCGAATCTACTTTCTGTCTGTATGCATTTGCCTGTTCTAAATATTTCATGTACGTGGCACCATATTGTTGTTCTTTTGTGGCCGGCTTATTTCACTTATTTTCAAGGTTCATTCATGTTAGAGCACATATCAGCACTTCATTCATTTTTATGGCTGGATAATAGTCCTTTGTTGTTGTTGTTATTACCACCACCAGTACATTTTGTTTATCCAGTCATGTGTTGATGACACTTGGGTTGTTTCCACCTTCTGGCTATTGTGAATAATGCTGCAATGAACATTGGCTTGTTTGAGTCCCTCTTTTTAGTTCTTTTAGATACTAGACCTAAGAGTGGAATTGCTGGATTATATAGCAATTCTATGTTTAACTTTTTCAGGAACTGCCAAACTGCTTTCCACAGTGGCTGCAACATTTACATTCCCAAGCTATGTGCCAGGGTTCTGATTTCCCTACATCCTCACCAACACTTATTTTCCTTTTTTTTAAGTATAGCCATCACAATAGGTATGAAATGGTATCACATTGTTGATTTGATTTGCTATTCCTATTGACTAATGATGTTGTTTTTCATGTGCTTATTGGGACATTTGTATATCTTCTTTGGAGAAATGCCTGTTTAAGTCCTTTGACTGTTTTTTCATTGGGTTGTCTTTTGGTTGAGTTTTAGGAGTTTATATTCTAGATATTAAGCCTTTATCAGATACATGATTTGCAAATACTTTCTCCCATTCTGTAGATTGTCTTTTAACTTTCTTGGTCATGTCCTCCATGGTGTCTGATGAGAAAAGAGGTGTTCATCTCATTGAGAATCCCTTTTACATGAAGTCACTTTTGGGAATTCCCTGGCAGTCCAGTGGTTAGGACTTGGCGCTTTCACTGCCGGGGCCCGGGTTTGATCCCTGGTCGGGAGACAAAGATCCCACAGGTCGTGTGGTGGTGGTGGTGGGGTGGTCACTTTTCTCTTGCTGTCGTCAAGATTTCGCTTTTTGTCTTTGTCTTTGAACAGCCTGATTATATGTGTCAGTGTGGATCACTGGAATTAATTTTTCTAGGAACTGCTTGCTCTGCCATTTGCTCATGTCACTCTTGGTATAGCTTTTAAAAATGGAGTTTTAAAAAATTCTGGAATTTGGAAAGGTTAAATTAAAGGAACCAATTTCAAGTTAATGTAAATGTTAATACCATTTAGTTTTTCTAGCCTTAAAAATTAAGATCTTATTGTAAAACCTGGACTTTATTGTTTTAGCTTTTTGTAGTTATTCTGGCTTAAATTTTATTGAGAATAAATAACGGATGAAGATTTTAGATTTCACATGGGCTAGTGTAGAAAATGTTATAAATGAGAGCCCCAAATGCTAATCTGCTTTTCAGGTCACAGGTAAGTTAACCTTTTCTCACCACAAAGAGAAATATTTATTTTGGTGAGATTGACTGCCTACTTTTATTGGACATCTGTGTAACAAGTGATTCTTTTTTCAAGTTGCTGTTGGACTGTGGTTTGGGAAATGGCAGCACTTCCGAGAGTGGCACAGAGTCTGTTGTAGCCCAGCACAGGATACTGATCTTCTGTCAGCTTAAAAGCATGCTTGATATAGTAGAGCATGATCTTCTCAAACCTCACTTACCCTCTGTCACTTACTTGAGATTAGATGGTAGCATACCTCCTGGTCAGAGGCATTCTATTGTTTCACGGTAAGTGGCTTCTAAAAATCTTACAAATCAAGTTATAGTCAATTTATTATTATTACTTACATAGAAGTTTGCCTCATGAAGTATCTTCTTTGGCTAGATATTTGCAAATGTGGGTTTTTTTTTGTATAATTCAACCCAACTAAATCTTTACCTTTTTAAAATACAGAACTGCAGAAATATAATTGAATAGTTTGTTTAGTTAGGGGGAAAAAAGTGTGACTGTATTAGGAAAGCACTCCTAAGAGCATGAAAGAAATTTAAGGCATCAACAAAAAATAGAGATAACTACTTTCCCCTCATCTGTTTATGGGAGTTGGGGCAGGAGGAAGCAAACAAGTGGCTTAACTAAGCTCTTTATCCTGATCCCTCTGTCTCTGCTGAAAACAAGTTGGAAGCTGGCCTAGCTTGGAAGCAGAATCACTGAGTACAGTGTTTCTTACGTGTGGTCTGCTCCCTCTGCTTTGGAAATCGCAGGGGTTCATTTTTTAAAATGCATATTCCTAGGTTCTGTCCCAGGCCTGCTGACTTCAAGAGTGAGCATTTTTAACGAGCATCCCTAAGAGATTTTTAGGCACAAAACAGAGACCCACGAAGGGACTTTGAACCCAGGTTTGACTCTGACTCTACCATTGAGGCAGTGTTCTCTTGGGCCTGTTTATTATCCACACAGCCTGAGAGTCTCTCAAATAACAATAATAATATCTTATAGAGCTATTGTAAGAAATAACATAAAGCATATAAAGTACAAAGCCCATTGCCTGACTCAGAGTGAGTAATAAATGGTAGCTTAGTAATGTTAGTTTTTCTTTTTCCTAGAAGCTACCAGATGTCCTTTGTCAATATCTTCTAGGACTAGTACAATTTTAGCAACCCTCAGCACGCTAATCTTCTACCTTCCCTGACTGATCTAACCTTTCTCTACACTCTTCTGTCTCCATATGTTAAATGTTCATAGTTGGGTTTTGTCTTAATTATAATTAGTGTTCCATTTTTGTATCCATTTTGCAATTGGACTTAATTGCTAGGTATGAAATTTCTGACATGTTCTAGAATACCTTCTTTCTACTACTAAAGATGTTATGTATATTAAAAGAAGATAGTCTGAACTCAGGTGGTCACAGAAATGTCTATGTCGTGGATTATAAAGCAGTGTTCTCATTTGTGCTCTTTAATTTTTATTAAACAGTTTCTGTTACTTGAACTTTAGGAAGAAATGTACTAATTTTATTTTTTAATATCTATGTTTTTAGGTTTAACAACGATCCATCCATAGACGTTCTCTTACTTACAACTCACGTTGGTGGCCTGGGGCTTAACTTAACAGGCGCTGACACAGTGGTATTTGTGGAGCATGACTGGAATCCCATGCGTGATCTACAAGCCATGGACCGGGCCCATCGCATTGGGCAGGTAAAAAGTCAGCACTCACAAGTGTTAACTTGTGCACTGGGAAAAATAACTCCCCCCAAAAGACAGGAAGCCTTGGTTTAAGTTCCTGCTCTTACGTTAGTAAGGGTTGTGACGTTAGGCAAGTCACTTAATTTTGTGGCACCATTTCCTCATGCGCTAAATGAGGTGCCTGGGCTAAGAAAACCTGGGAAACTGTCCATTCCTAATATTCTGTGATCGTCTACAAACATTTTAAGGTCATGGGCACAGATAAAGAAAACACAATCCTAATTCAATGGTAGTTAAGTACTTAGTACAAGTATGCAAGCCCTCTGACTTGGTAAATCTCAAAACTTACTTACCCATTTATTCATGCTACAGTTGCTTAACTTCTTTTTCTCATTCAGAAACGTGTGGTTAATGTGTACCGATTGATAACCAGAGGAACGTTGGAAGAGAAAATAATGGGTTTGCAGAAATTCAAGATGAACATAGCAAATACTGTTATTAGCCAAGAGAATTCTAGTTTGCAGAGTATGGGGACAGATCAACTCCTTGATCTGTTTACTCTTGATAAGGTAAAGAACTTATACAATTTGTTGTATCTTTAATGTATTCACAGACTTCCTGGGACTGCTTGGTAAAAGTATTAAAAGGAGCAGCAAAAGTCATTCACTTTAGTATCACCTAGACAACCCTTTGAGGGAATTTTTGATGTCCAGATAAAACTCTCCAGGATACTAGGGCATGTTTGAAGGTCTGACTTTCTGATTGATGTCTCCAGTGTCTTCCCCAGGTTTTCTTTCCTTAGTCCCTACCTGCTAAAGGATAGCTGTTTCTGGAGTCAGCTAGACCTGGGTCTGTGTTTCTTGCCCTGCCTCCTATTAACTGGCGACCTCAGGCAAATTAACTTCTCTGACCATCTTCAGCCTTGGCAGAATAACAATGCCTATATTACTAGAGTTATGAAAATAAATAATAAATAGTAGCTGTTGTTGTTAATGTGGATGATGGAACTAATATATATCAGATAACAATCCATTATCAAAGGGTGCACCAGCTGGAAATATTGGTTGGTCTAATAATGTAAAACTAATAGGGTTGGATTTAAAGTCCTGTGTAGGTTCAGAAAATCAGCTGTACACTCAGTATAAATTAGGGTGAGAAATGGCCTTATATAATGCAATTAAACTAGCTGTAATAACAGAATTATAGTGTCCAAATGTGAGAGAAAGTAGTTCCACTCGACTCTGTGTGTGTTAAGCCACATTTAGAATACTGTCTGGTTCTGGGTGCTGCATTTTAAACAAACAGTAACAAATCAGTGAATCCCCAAAAGATGGCCAGAATGGAGAAAAGTTCTTCAATCATGTCACATAAGGGAGATTGAAAGAACAGGATCTGTGTAACCCAGAAAAAAAGGCTCAAAGAAACATGGCTTGCTTCAAATGTATTTTATTCCATTTGAAAGAATATTCTTATGGGTGACTTTCAGTGAGCAGAAACTGGGCTCAAGGGGTGTTCCAAGGAAGCAAGAACGACTGCCATAAAGGATCTTATTGGCAAAATTTGAATATGGCCTACATATGAGATCATGTTAATATACCAATATTAAATTTCCTTAATTTGATCTTTGTATTTGGGTTATGTAAGAGAATGTCCTTGTTCTTGGGATAAAGGGGCATACTATCCACAACCTACTCTCAAATGGTTTTGGGAAAGGCTGATAATTTATATATCTAATACTAACATATACACAGGTGTGTGTGTGTATATATATATATATATATACACACACACACATAAACACACACAAGGGGAGAAGAATGACAAAGCCAAATGACACAGTTAACAGTGAATTCTTTGCAATGTTCTTAAAATTCTTCTCAAATAAAAAGCGTAAAATGATAAATTATTAGGGCTGTGGGAAAATAGGCTATTTTATGAGTTCACGAACTTCCCCATATTTTGAAGTATTTAACTCTGTTGAAAAAGTGCAATGTTAGAAACAACTATGATATTTTAAAGGAAAATAAAATTTCTGAAATTAATCTTTCATTTTATCTTTCTGCCAATTTTTCTTAAGGATGGCAAAGCAGAAAAAGCTGACACCTCTACTTCTGGAAAAGCAAGTATGAAATCAGTTCTTGAAAACCTGAGCGATCTGTGGGATCAAGAGCAATACGATTCAGAGTACAGCCTGGAAAATTTCATGCATTCTCTCAAATAACTATCAGATATTGTAAATGCAATTGCTGCTAGTTCAGTAACATTTCTGCTGATATTCAGCAAATTTCAAAGTTTATGGTGAACTTTTTAGCTCAATGTGTAAATAGATCTGAAGAATATTCAGCATAACGCTGGTTCTTGTTTCACTGGGGGGGAAACAAGTTATTCTCAAACATTTGCACTGTATTAAATTTAAATGTTAATGTGAAATGGTTTAAATTTTACATGCTGAATAGCTGCAGAGCAGAGGAACCAAACCAGGTTTACATGTGCTACCATGAGGTGTTCTTACTGGGAACAAGCCTCCTATCTTTACATAGTAGTCACTTTGTACAGGATAATATCCATGAGTACGTTAGTGTTCATGTACATTTTTCCTTTTAAAGAGAACTTGTTTTTATAAATGATTAAAACTAGGGCTTTTTTTTGTATAAAAGCCTTTAATGAGCCATAATTTTAAGAATAATGACTACAATACTGGTCACTCTTGGAACATGAAAATCTTAGACAATTAATTGAACCAAACCTTTGGTGGAAACCTTTATATATTTAATGCAAAGGCATAGTGTTGTTCAAATCTTTAACATCATTTTGTTAACTTTTAAAACATCAACTATTCTAAATACAGGTAATGTTCTATTTAAGGCTATCATAACATCCTATTAAGAGGGTGTTCTTTTAATTTATCTAAGGGCTAGGATATAGCCAGATTCTGAGGACATATCTACTCAATAGGTTTCAATCGTGTATATATATATATATATATATATATATATATATATATATATACATATATACATACACATATATATATATAAAATATATATTTTTTGTAACTATGAACCTATACAGTTTTCCAGAAGTAGATTTTACACTGTTTAGAATTTCAAAACCTATGGTGAAAAGACTGTTTATCGTAGTAATGCATGACTGTAGCATAAAAGGGAGAAATGATTCCTTTATACACACAAACATACATAAATACACATATCTATATGCACAGATGTACCTATCCTGCATCCGAAAGGGTGCTTGGTATTGGCACTAAAATCATGTAGTTATACTGGGCAGCAGTAATTGGGCATGAAGCTGATTAGTGTTAGAAAAGTGAGCTCAATAGTGAGGGTGGGTATATGTATATAGATATGCATGTATGTGTATGTATATAATTTTATATATTTCACACATAAATTAATACATGCCTGTGTGCATATATATGTATGGGATATATTTGTATATACATGTACAGGAAATAAACATCCCCCAGGTTTGTGGCTGGCCATACACACACATAGGCATTGGTTTCAAAACCATCAGACCTCAGCTGTAAAATAACTTTTTGTTAAAATAAAGTTATACTGTTCTGCAGCATTTAGACATGGATATGTGTCACATTTCAGTAGCTTTGACAACCATACTGTAACATTAAACATAGCATTCCACAAGAGAATAAAAAAAGATTTAACTGTAAAAATATGTGCAACTGTGTGTTATTTGTAGGAAGTGATCACTAGAAAAAGCAAAAGATTATTAGTTTAGATATGGTCAAAAAATGCTCAAGATCTTTGTTCTTACTAATTAAATGGTTATTTTTTCATTATTTAGGACTTATAGTCAAATTTGGTGGAAGACAAAAAGGAAATTCTTGACTTTATATAGACTATCCACTGTACATAGCACAGAGAAGCTGTCTGAGAATGTGACCACTCAGAGGCAAAAGTGGGGGGACTATAAGAGCATAATAGAAATTACAGAAAAGTAACAGCGTTGCATCACATATCTGTTCCAAATATTTAATCCCAGTACAATCGTATACCTCCCGATTAAAGGTAGACCTCCTAATTTCCCAGAACACATGCTGGCATCAGTGGACTCTAAGTGAAATTGATTGCAGGAACATCTGTTATCAAGTGTCAGAGTACTCAGTGTGAATCTACGAAGCAAAAACTTGAGTTGTGTCAATAAACAAAATATTTGCTAGTCACACAAATCAGTGTCAGACATCAAAAACTACCTCCTGCTTAAAGAAAGGGTTCCCACCGGTCTCTAGTAAGTTCCCTTAAACCAGTGAAGTTCTGTTGAAGAATATAGGGGCTGATATCCTACTATCTGTGTAGGGACAGCAGCCATGGTTTCAGGCTTACAGGAGAAGGTGGAGCTATAACTTAATCCTCTCCATAAAGCCACAAAGAGTTCACGTATTGAAACAGGACTAGTAGAACTGTCCAAGAGCCCAGAATCACAAAGTCATCTGTGAGAAATCAGAATCCCAGAATACCTGTACCAAAGGTAAGTAAGGTTGGGTTATTTTAAATGTATAGCTATAAGAACCACAAATTAAGAAAATAACATATCAACTCTGGGACCCTAGCAGAAGCAAACAAAACTGCCCTATAGGAACAGTTTCAGATAGGGTCCCTTAGGATTGCCACAGGGAAAAGCTTCTAAGATTAAACTCACACACACACAATCTACAGGAGGCAATGAACTACCAGGAGGAAGAGTCAGCAGATGCAAATAGGAAAATTCGTTATTTCAAAACTGCAAATAGGGACTTCCCTGGTGGTCCAATGGTAAAGAAACCACCTTACAATGCAGGGGACGAGGGTTTGATCCCTGGTCAGGGAACTAAGATCCTACATGCCACGGGGCAACTAGGCCCGCGCCACAGCTACTGAGCTCACACGCCACAACTAGAGAGCCTGCGTGCCACAAACTACAGAGCCCACGTGCTCTGGAACCCACGAGCCACAACTACAGAGCCCATATGCCCTGGAGCCTGCACGCCACAACTAGAGAGAAGCCCACGTGCCACAACAAAAAGCCCACGTGCCACAACGAAAGATCCTGCATGCCTCAGCGAAGATCCTGCGTGCTGCAACTAAGACCCAGTGCAGCCAAGAATTAAATAATCTTTAATAAAGTTATTTTAAAAAATAGAATAAAAACTGCAAATAGAATAATCTGAAAGACCATAAAGTAATGATTAATTAGATATGAAAATAAGGAAAACATTATTTAAAAGTTAGGCAGGGCTTCCCTGGTGGCACAGTGGTTGAGAGTCCGCCTGCCGATGCAGGGAACACAGGTTCGTGCCCCGGTCTGGGAAGATCCCACATGTCGCAGAGCGGCTAGGCCTGTGAGCCATGGCCGCTGTGCCTGCGCATCCAGAGCCTGTGCTCTGCAACGGGAGAGGCCACAACAGTGAGAGGCCCGCGTACTGCAAAAATAAAAAAATAAAAATAAAAAATAAATAAAAGGCAAATTTGAAACATTCATAAATGAAAAAAGTCACAAATTGAAAACTTGATAGTCATCAATGCAGATTAGACACAGGTGAAGAGAGAATGTGAATTGGGAGACTGATCTTATAAAATCATCTATGATGGGACGCAGAGATGGATTGATAGAAATTATGAAAGGGCAGGCAAAAATGGGAGATGGAATGAGAGCACCTAATAATACAGTTCATAGGAGGGTCCAGAAGGAATGGGATATGGGAAAAGAGACGAAGTCGTCTTTGACTTAACTCTAATTATTACACACCCCTGCATCCAGTCTATCAGCAAGTTCTACCATCTCTGGCTCCAAAATATATTCCAAGTCTGTTCACCATTCTCCATCTCTACTACTACTGCTATAGTTCCCACCATCATCTTGACTCTTCAGGACTACTGTATTCTAACTGGTCTTCCCTCTTGCCAAGCCTCCCATGACTTCCTATAACACTCATACTGAATCTGAACTCCTTACCATGGTATACAAGCCCTACATGTGCTGGCCCCTGCCCATCTCTCTCACTTTCATCATATCCCACCATATTTACCCCAGTCAAGTCAGTCTGTCCCCCTGCTAATGCCTCAATGTAAAACCAAATGTGTTTCCATCTCGATTTTGGTTCTTGTACAGCTTGGTGAATGGTGTCATGAGGAGATACAGAATACTGAAAAAGGAACAGATTGGGAAGGCGGAGAGTAGGAAATCAAGAATTGTCTTTTGGTTGTTAAATTGAGATCCTTGTTATATCAAAGGAGAGATGTTGAATCTAGAGCTCAAAGGAAAGGTCAAGACTAGAGAGATAAATTTGGAAGATAGTATTTTTAAGGAATGTATGGGACTGAGTGAGGTCTCCTGTGGTGTTATTTATATAGTGAAGTAGTATACAGCAGTGAAAAATCAATGACTATGGTAAAACATGGATAAATCTCAAAAACGATGTTGAATGAAAGAAAATAATAAAATATGTATAGTTTCAGTCTATATAAAGACTGAAAACAGGTAAAAATGAAACACTGTTTAGGGATATACAAACAAATCACATATATGGTTATTTCACATTTGAAACATAAAAAACTGAGTGACAGTCACATGCACAACACTTGTTGATCACTTCCTACTCTGTACCAAACACAATGGGAGAAGCTTAAAGACCAGTGAGAAGGATACCTTAGCCAACAACTGATATGGTTACATTAATTTCAGAAGTAGTAGACCTCAAGGCAAAAAAATATTACTTACAGTAAAGAGGGGTACCTCATAATGATAAAGTGATTTCAGTTAACCAGGAAGTTATAACAACTCCAAACTGATATACACCTCAAAATCCATAAAGGAAAAATAGACAACTACATAAAATGAAATGGACAGGTCCAAGGTCATAGTTAGAGATTTTAACACACCTCTTTCAGTAGAACAAGCAGGCAAAAAAAAAAAAAAAGCAACAGGATATAGACAATTTGAATAATATGGTTGACAAATGTGAGTTAATTGACATACCTAGACATACCCAGATACCCAACAACTCCAGAATACATTCTTTAGAAGCTTATGTGGCACATTCACCACAACTGACCATATGCTGAGCCATAATGCAAGTCCTGGCAAATTTTAAGAAATTAAAATCACAAATACAGTGTCCACTTTCTCCACTCCTATTCAGGAAAGTGTAGTATTGGCATAAAGATGGATCAAAGATATACTTAAGGTCCTTCCTTGTGCAATATGACAATAAAAGGAAAACACACACATCAGAAAATAAGAGACAAAACTTCTGACTTACAATGTCTATGTAGAAAATTCCGAAGAATCTACAAAAAAGCTACTAGAATTGAGTTTAGGAAGTTCTCGGGATACAAAGTCAATATACAAAAAGTCAAATGTATTTTCATACTTGGCAATAAAAAATTGGAAACTGAAATTTTTAAACATACTTTATATAACAGCACCAAAATCCATAAAATAAATCTTAGAAAACATGTAAAAGGTTTGTGTGCTGAAAACTACAAAAATGCTGATGAAGGAAATCAAAAAGATAATAAAAAATAGAGATACATATTATGTATCAAAACTCAAAATGGTTAAGATTTCAGTTCTCTCCATACAGATCTATAGACACAAAGCAATTCCAATCAAAGTTTCCAGGAGGACATTTTGTACATATCAAACTGATGCTAAAATTTATATGGGAAGGCAAAGGAACCATAGTAATCAAAGAAAACTATGAAAAAGGAAACAGTTGTAAGACTTACACTGCCAGATTTTAAAGCTTACTATAAATGTATAGTAGTCAAGAGAGTGTAGTACTGGCATAAAGACAGATTAATGGAACAGAACAGACTGCCTACAAATATACTGACACTTAAATAGTCAATTGATTTTCTACAAAGGTGCTAAGGCAACTCAATGGACAAGATAATCTTTTCAAAAAGTGTGTGTCCATACGCTAAAAAAAAATAATAATAACCCACAACTCCAAACATACCTTATATCTTATGCAAAATTTAATTCAAAGTTAAACATGGACATACATGATAAACCTAAAGCCATTTAACTTCTATAGAAACAGAAAACATCAGAGAAAATTTTTGTGATGTTAGGTTGGGCAAAGATTTCTTAGAAATTATAAACATGATCCATAGGAGAAAAAATGTAAGTTGTACTTTGGAAAAAAGTAAGAACTTCCACTATTTGAAAGACACTAGAAAGAATGAAGAGCCACAACATGAGAGAAAATATTTCCAAATCACATATCTGATAAAAGGCTTATATCTTGAACATATCAAGAATGCATAAAGAACTAAAACTCAGTAAGCAACCCAATTTAAAAACAAGCAAAAGATTCGAACAGATACATCACCAAATAGGATATACGAAAGACAAATAAGCACATGAAAAGAGGTTCAAAATGTTCAACATCTTTTCCAATCGTGTGTAGTGGTATATCCACTACAATTACACACCTATGAAAATAATTCAAAATTTTAAAAACTGACAATATGAACTGCTGAAGAAGATGCAGAGCAAAGTGGTATGGCCACTTTGGAAAACAGTTTGGCTGCTTCTTAAAAAGTTAAGCATACACTTACCAGATGACCCACCAATCCCATTCCGAGTTATTTACCTGAGTGTAATGAAATATGTTCACACAAAAACTTGTACACAAATGTTTATAGCAGCTTTATTCATAACAGACAAAGGATGCAAACCACCCAAATGTCCATTAACTGACAAATGGATACATTTGACAAATGGCTATTTGGCCATAAAAATGAATAAAGTACTGATGTATGCTACAGTATGGATGAACCTTGAAAACATTTTGCTAAGTGTAAGCACTTTGTCACAGAAGACCACGTAGTGTATGATTACAATCATATGAAACATCCAGAATGGAGAACCATATAGAGACAGAAAGAAAACTAGTGATTACTTAAGGCTGGGAGTGTGGTATAGGTGGGTGATAGGGAAAGGGTTCAGATTTCTTTGTGAAGTGATGAAAATGTTCTAAAATTAATTGTGGTGATGGTTCCATGTATCTGTGAATATATCAAAAACCACTGAATTGTACATTGAAAATGGGTAAACTGTATATGAATTATATCTCAAGAATTTTTTTAAAAAAAGAGTTTCTAGGGATAAGCCAAAGGAAAGAGGGGAGACAAAAACAAGGACACTAGGGGAAACTGAAGCCCCCAACACCTACAATTATGGCAAACGTTAAACAGAGCCTAACTCACAGCAAAATAGACATAAAATCTCACACTAAAGGCCTATTTACCTATTTCCCAATATGTCATGCCCAGCTTTCAACAAAAAATTACAAACAAGCTAGGGCAAGAAAAGACACAATCTGAAGAGACAAAGCATGATTACCAGACTTTGGAATTATCATATTAGAAATTTAATGGCCATATTACCCAAAGCAATCTACATATTTAATGAGATTCCTATCAAATTATCCGTGACATTTTCCACAGAACTAAAATAATCCTAAAATTTATATGGAACATAAAAGACCCAGGATTGCCAAAGTAATCCTGAGGAAAACCAACAAAGCAGGAGGCATAACCCTCCCAGACTTCAGACGATACTACAAAGCCACAGTAATCAAAACAGTGTGGTATTGACACAAAAACAGACATATGGATCAATGGAACAGAATAGAGAGCCCAGAAATAAAGCCACACACCTATGATCAATTAATCTTCAACAAAGGAGGCAAGAATATACAATGAAGACAAGACAGTCTCTTCAGCAAGTTGTATTGGGAAAGTTGGACAGCCACATGAAAATCAATGAAATTAGATCACACCATCACACCATACACAAAAATAAACTCAAAATGGCTTAAATGGGAGGGAGACGCAAGAGGGAAGCGATATGGGAACATATGTATAACTGATTCACTTTGTTATAAAGCAGAAGCTAACACACCATTGTAAAGCAATTATACCCCAATAAAGATGTTAAAAAAAATGGCTTAAAGACTTAAACATAAGACATGACACCATAAAACTCTTACAAGAGAACATACGCAAAACATTATCTGACATAAATTATACCAATGTTTTCTTAGGTCAGTCTCCCAAAGCAATAGAAATAAAAGCAAAAATAAGCACATGGAACCTAATAAAACTTACAAGTCTTTATACAGCAAAGACAACCATAAGCAAAATGAAAAGACAAACTATGGACTGGGAGAAAATATTTGTAAATGATGCGACCAACAAGGGCTTATTTCCAAAATATACAAACAGTACATACAACTCAACAACAAAAACAACCCAATCGAAAAATGGGCAGAAGACCTAAATAGACATTTCTCTAAAGAAGACATACAGGGGCTTCCCTAGTGGCGCAGTGGTTGAGAGTCCGCCTGCCGATGCAGGGGACACGGGTTCGTGTCCCGGTCCGGGAAGATCCCACATGCCGTGGAGTGGCTGGGCCCGTGAGCCATGGCTGCTGAGCCTGCGCATCCGGAGCCTGTGTTCCGCAACAGGAGAAGCCACTACAGTGAGAGGCCCGCGTACCGCAAAAAAAAAAAAAAAAAGACATACAGATGGCCAAAAGGCACATGAAAAGATGATCAACATTGCTAACTATTAAAGAAATGTAAATCAAAACTACAATAAGATACCACCTCACACCTGTCAGAAGGGCCATCATTAAAAAGTCTACAAATAATAAATGCTGGAGAGCATGTGGAGAAAAGGAAACCCCCTTACACGTTGGTGGGAATGTAAATTGGTGCAGTCACTACGGAAAACAGTGTGGAGGTTCCTCAAAAAACAAAAAATAGAGTTGCCATATGATCCAGCAATCCCATTCCTGGGCATATACCCAGAGAAAACTATAATTCAAAAAGATACATGCATCCCTATGTTCACAGCAGCACTATTTACAATAGCCAAGACATGGAAACAACCTAAATGTTCACTGACACATGAATGGATAAAGAAAATGTGGTACATATAGACAGTGGAATACTACTCATCCATAAAAAGGAAAGAAATAATGCCATTTGCAGCAACATGGATGGACCTAGACATTATCATACTAAATGAAGTCAGAAGAAAAAGCCAAATACCATATGATATCAATTATATGTGTAATCTAAACTATGACACGAACTTATTTACAAAACAGAAACAGACACACAGACATAGAGAACAGAACTGTGGTTGCAAAGGGTGGGGTAGGGGAGGGATGGAGTGGGAGTTTGGGATTACTAGATGCAAACTATTACATATAGAATGGATAAACAACAAGGTCCTACTGTACAGCACAGGGAACTATATTCAATATCCTGTGATAAACCATAATGGGAAAGAATATGAGAGACTTCCCTGGTGGTCCAGTGGTTAAGAATCCACCTTCCAATGCAGGGATGCAGGTTTGATCCCTGGTCAGGGAACTAAGATCCCACAATCCATGAGGCAACTAAGCTCACGCACCACAACTACTGAGCCCGTGCACCACAACTAGAAAGCCCATGTGCTCTGGAGCCTGCCTGCCACAACTAGAGAGCCCACGTGCTGCAACTACTGAGCCCGTGTGCTCTGGAGCCTGCACACTGCAACTACTGAACACATGCACTCTGCAGCTCATGCACCACGACTAGAGAGAAGCCCATGTGCCTCAACGGAGAGTCTGTGTGCTGCAACGAAAGATCCCATGTGCTGCAACTAAGAACTGACGCAGCCAAAAATAAATATTTTTTAAAAAGAGAATATGAAAAAGAATGTGTATATATATATATATATATACGTATGTATAACTTAGTCACTTTGCTGTACAGCAGAAATTAACACAACATTGTAAATCAACAATACTTCAATACAATTTTTTGAAAAAAGGAAATGCTAAAAGTCAAAAACACTGTAACAGAAATGAAAAATACTTTTGATGGGCTCACAGTAGACTTGACACTGAGTCAGTGGATTTGAAGATATGTCAATAAAAACTTCCCAAACTGAAATGAAAATAAAAACAATGAAAAAGACAACACTATTCAAGAATTGAGAGAAAATTACAGTGTAACATATGCATAATGGAATAGCAGAAGTAGAGAGAGAGAGGGAGCAAAAGAAATATTTTAAGTAATAATGACTGAGAATTTTCCAAAATTAATGTCACAGAGCAAACCACAGATCCAGGAAGCTCCAAAACACCAAGCAGAATAAATACCCATCCCACCAAATTTGCACCTAGGCATACCATATTTAAACTGTAGAAAATCAAAGACAAAAATTTTTGAAAGAAGCCAGAGGAAAACAACACCTTACCTATGGAGGAACAATGATAAAACTTAAATCAGACTTGTCTTCACAAATCATGCAAGCAAAAAAGGACTGGATTAAAATATTTAAAGTAGTGAAAGAAAAAAATCCACCTACCTACAATTCTGTATCAAGCAAAACTATCCTTCAAAAAAGGAGCAATAAAGACTTTCTAAGACAAATAAAAACTGAGGGAATTTGTCACCAGTCAACCTGCCTTGCACAGAGTATTAAAAGAAATTCTTCAGAGAGAGGGAAAATGATATAGGTCAGAAATTCAGATCAACATAAAGAAAGGAAGAACATGAAAAGGAAAGAAAATAAAATAAAACCTTTTACTTTCAAAATTCTTAATCTAATAGTAACTATTCAAAATAACAGCAAGAATATATTTGCTGATTATAGCTTATATGTAAGTGAAATGAATGACAGCCATGCTATAAGGGACAAGAAGGAGGAACTGGAAATACTCTATTATAAGGTATCTGCACTACCCATGAAGCATGGAATAGTGTTATTGGAAAGTGGACAGGGCTTCCCTGGTGGCGCAGTGGTTGAGAGTCCGCCTGCCGATGCAGGGGATACGGGTTCGCGCCCCGGTCCGGGACGATCCCACATGCCGTGGAGCGGCTGGGCCCGTGAGCCATGGCCACTGAGCCTGCGTGTCTGGAGCCTGTGCTCCGCAACGGGAGAGGTCACAACAGTGAGAGGCCTGCGGACCACAAAAAAAAAAGAAAGAAAGAAACTGGACATAGATTAGTGTAAATGCAAACTGCAAACCCTAGGGCCTCTAGTAAAAAATAATTTGTTAAAGAAGTATAATTGAAGTTCTAAGAAATGAGAGAAAAGGAACTTCCCTGGTGGCACAGTGGTTAAGAGGCCACACTCCCAATGCAGCAGGCCCAGGTTCGATCCCCGGTCAGGGAACTAGATCTCACATATGTGCTGCAATAAGAGTTCACATGCCACAACTAAGAAGCCTGCATGCCGCAACTAAGGAGCCGGCAAGCAGCAACTAAGGAGCCCTCCTGCCGCAACTAAAGGAGTCCACATACTGCAACTAAGGAGCCGGCGCGCTGCAAATAAGGAGCCCGCCTGCTGCAACTAAGACCTGGCGCGACCAAATCAATTAATTAATTTTTAAAAAAGGAATGAGAGAAAATAGAATCTTAACAATTTGCTCAGATAAATCCAGAGAAGGCAGAAAAAGAGGGAAAATTTAAAAAGACAACAAAATGAGAGCAATGTATAATAAACAGCTATAAACAGCAATGTATAATAAATACTCACTAAATATAAATTACCTAAACACACCAATTAAAAGGCAGAGACTGAGAGAGGATATTTAAAAAATGAGACCCAATTATATGTTATCTACAGGAGACCCACTTTAAATACAAAGATATAGATTAGAAGTAAAGGAATGGAATTACCTCATACCATTAGGGTAGCTATTACTAAAACAAAACAAAAAATAGAAAATAACAAGTGTTAGCAATAATGTGAAAAAATTGGAAACTTTGTGCACCCTTGTGGTGGGAGTGTAAGATGGTACAGTCACTATGGAAAAGAGCATGGTGATCCGTCAAAAAATTAAAAATATAATTACCACTTGATCCAGCAATTTATACTTCTGAGTGTCCAACAGAACTGAAAACAGGATCGTAAAGAGATATTTGCACACCCATTTTCTTTTTTTTAATTTGTGGATTTAATTTTTTTACACAGTACATTCTTATTAGTCATCAATTTTATACACATCAGTGTATACATGTCAATCCCAATTGCCCAATTCAGCACACCACCATCCCCACCCCCCAGCAGCTTTCCCCACCTTGGTGTCCATATTTGTTCTCCACATCTGTGTCTCAACTTCTGCCCTGCAAACTGGTTCATCAGTATCAATTTTCTAGGTTCCACATACATGCATTAATATACGATATTTGTTTTTCTCTTTCTGACTTACTTCACTCTGTATGACAGTCTCTAGATCCATCCATGTCTCAACAAATGACTCGATTTCGTTCCTTTTTATGGCTGAGTAATATTCCATTGTATATATGTACCACAACTTCTTTATCCATTCGTCTCTCAATGGGCATTTAGGTTGCTTCCACGACCTGGCTATTGTAAATAGTGCTGCAATGAACATTGGGGTGCATGTGTATTGCTGAATTATGGTTTTCTCTGGGTATATGCCCAGTAGTGGGATTTCTGGGTCATATGGTAGTTCTATTTTTAGTTTTTTAAGGAACCTCCATACTGTTCTCCATAGTGGCTGTATCAATTTACATTCCCACCAACAGTGCAAGAGGGTTCCCTTTTCTCCACACCCTCTCCAGCATTTGTTGTTTGTAGATTTTCTGATGATGCCCATTCTAACTGGTGTGAGGTGATACCTCATTGTAGTTTTGATTTGCATTTCTCTAATAATTAGTGATGTTGAGCAGCTTTTCATGTGCTTCTTGGCCATCTGTATGTCTTCTTTGGAGAAATGTCTATTTAGGTCTTCTGGCCATTTTTGGATTGGGTTGTTTCTTTAATATTGAGCTGCATGAGCTGTTTATATATTTTGGAGATTAATCCTTTGTCGATTCGTTTGCAAATATTTTCTCCCATTCTGAGGGTTGTCTTTTCGTCTTGTTTATGGTTTCCTTTGCTGTGCAAAAACTTTGAAGTTTCATTAGGTCCCATTTGTTTATTTTTGTTTTTATTTCCATTACTCTAGGAGGTGGATCAAAAAAGATCTTGCTGTGTTTTATATCAAAGAGTGCTCTTCCTATGTTTTCCTCTAAGAGTTTTATACTGTCCAGTCTTACATTTAGGTCTCAAATCCATTGTGAGTTTATTTTTGTGTATGGTGTTAGGGAGTGTTCTAATTTCATTCTTTTACATGTAGCTGTCCAGTTTGCCCAGCACCACTTATTGAAGAGACTGTCTTTTCTCCATCGTATATCCTTGCCTCCTTTGTCATACATTAGTTGACCATAGGTGCGTGGGTTTATCTCTGGGCTTTCTATCTTGTTCCACTGATCTATGTTTCTGTTTTTGTGCCAGTACCATATTGCCTTGATTACTGTAGCTTTGTAGTACAGTCTGAAGTCTGGGAGTCAGATTCCTCCAGCTCCGTTTTTTTCCCTCAAGACTGCTTTGGCTATTTGGGGTCTTTTGTGTCTCCATACAAATTTTAAGATTTTTTGTTCTAGTTCCGTAAAAAATGCCATTGGTAATTTGATAGGGATTGCATTGAATCTGTAGGTTGCTTTGGGTAGTAGAGTCATTTTCACAATATTGATTCTTCCAATCCAAGAACATGATATATCTCTCCATCTGTTGGTATCATCTTTAATTTCTTTCATCAGTGTCTTACAGTTTTCTGCATACAGGTCTTTTGTCTCCCTAGGTAGGTTTATTCCTAGGTATTTTATTCTTTTTGTTGCAGTGGTAAATGGGAGTGTTTCCTTCATTTCTGTTTCAGAGTTTTCATCATTAGTGTATAGGAATGCCAGAGATTTCTGTGCATTAATTTTGTATCCTGCAACTTTACCAAATTCATTGATTAGCTCTAGTAGTCGTCTGGTGGCATCTTTAGGAATCTCTATGTATAGTATCATGTCATCTGCAAACAGTGACAGTTTTACTTCTTCTTTTCCAATTTGTATTCCTTTTATTTCTTTTTCTTCTCTGATTGCCGTGGCTAGGACTTCCAAAACTATGTTGAATAATAGTGGTGAGAGTGGACATCCTTGTCTTGTTCCTGATCTTAGAGGAGATGCTTTCAGTTTTTCACCATTGAGAATGATGTTTGCTGTGGGTTTGTCGTATATGGCCTTTATTATGTTGAGGTAGATTCCCTCTATGCCCACTTTCTGGAGAGTTTTTATCATACATGGGTGTTGACTTTTGTCAAAAGCTCTTTCTGTATCTATTGAGATGATCATATGGTTTTTATTCTTCAATTTGTTAATATGGTATGTCACATTGACTGATTTGTGTATATTGAAGAATCCTTGCATCCCTGGCACAAATCCCACTTGATCATGGTGTATGATCCTTTTAATGTGTTGTTGGATTGTGTTTGCTAGTATTTTGTTGAGGATTTTTGCATCTATATTCATCAGCAATATTGGTCTGTAATTTTTTTTTTGTAGTATCTTTGTCTGGTTTTGGTATCAGGGTGATGGTGACCTCATAGAATGAGTTTGGGAGCTCATGCCAAGGAGTACTTCCCAGAACTTCTGCTGCCAGTGTCCTTGTCCCCATGGTGAGCCACACTGGCCTCTGCAGGAGACCCTCCAACACTAGCAGGTAGGTCTGGTTCAGTCTCCCCAGGGGTCACTGCTCCTTCCCCTGGGTCCCGATGTGCACACTACTTTGTGTGTGCCCTCCAAGAGTGGAGTCTCTGTTTCCCCCAGTCCTGTTGAAGTCCTGCAATCAGTTCCCACTAGCCTTCAAAGTCTGATTCTCTAGGAATTCCTCCTCCTGTTGCCGGACCCCCAGGTTGGGAAGCCTGATGTGGGGCTCAGAACCTTCACTCCAGTGGGTGGACTTCTGTGGTATAAGTGTTCTCCAATCTGTAAGTCACCCACCCAGCAGTTATGGGATTTGATTTTACTGTGATTGTGCCCCTCCTACCATCTCATTGTGGCTTCTCCTTTGTCTTTGGGGTATCTTTTTTAGTGAGTTCCAGTGTCTTCCTGTCGATGACTATCCAGTAGCTAGCCGTGATTCTGGTGTTCTTGCAAGAGGGAGTGAGAGCACGTCCTTCTACTCTGCCACCTTGGTTCCTCTGCACACGCATTTTCCTAACAACCTTATTCCCAATAGCCAAGAGGTAGAAGCAACCCAAGTATTCATCAATGGATGGATGAATGGATAAACAAACTGTGGTATCGACGAACACTGGAATATTACTCAACTTTAAAAAAAGAAGGAAGCCCTGCAAAGCCCCCTCCAGGCCACATGGGTCCTGGGGGCATAGGAGGGAGGCTGGGGAAATGAGGCAGGCAGGAGGGGCCCTCCGGGTGGGGTCCCCCACCCTCTGAGGCCAGAGGCGGGAGGCAGCCTGGGCCCCTTCTGTTCTGTTGAGCCTAAGCCCTACACCCCACACCTCTCACACCTTTCCAGCCCTGTGGGTCCTAAGCATAGGCCCTGCCCACCGCCCAAACCTCACCCCTGCTTATGCCCCTCCCCCCACAGCCCAGGATTTTCCACCTTTTTTTTTTCCTCCTCCTCTTTTTGACTATTGTGGTCCTTCTGGTTGCTGTTTCATCTATATTTTTATTTTTATATTTTTTCTAACATATCTGTTAGTTTTCTAGTCTAATCTTATTTTTTACTTTGTTATTGTTCTTTTTTTTTTCCACCCCACATGGCTTGCAGGATCTTCATTAACGAGCCAGGGGTCCAGCCAAAGCTCCTGTGGTGGGAGTTCCAAGTCCGAACCACTGGACTAATAGAGAACCTCAGACCCCAGGGAATATTCATCGGAGTGAGGTCTCCCGGTGGTCCTCATCTCAGCACCAAGACCCACCTCTACTCAACAGCTTACAAACTCCAGTGTTGGAAGCCTCAGGCCAAACAACCAGTAAGACAGGACTACAATCCCACTCATTAAAAAAAGGAAAAAAAGAAAAAATGAGATGGCAAAAAAATACGTCACAGGTGAAGGAGCAAGGTAAAAACCTACAAGACCAAATAAATGAAGAGGTAATAGGCAATCTACCTGAAAAAGAATTCAGAGTAATGATAGTAAAGATGATCCAGGATCTCAGAAACAGACTGGAGACATGGACTGAGAAAATACAAGAAATGTTTAAGAAAGACCTAAAGAACAAACAGAGATGAATAAAACAATAACTGAAATGAAAAATACACTAGAAGGAATCAATAACAGAGTAACTGAGGCAGAAGAATGAATAAGTGAGCTGGAAGACAAAATGGTGGAAATAACTGCTGAGGAGCAGAATAAAGAATGAAAAGAATTGAAGACAATCTCAGAGACCTCTGGGGCAACACTAAACCCACCAACATGCAAATTATAGCGGTCCCAGGAGAAAAAGAAAGGGTCTGAGAAAATATTTGAAGAGATTATAGTGGAAAACTTCCCTAATGTGGGAAAGGAAATAGACAACCCAAGTCCAGGAAGCACAGAGAGTCCCATTCAGGATAAACCCTAGGAGAAACACAGCAAGACACATATTAATCAAACTAACAAAAATTAAATTCAAAGAAAAAATATTAAAAGCAGCAAGGGAAAAACAAAAAATAACATACAAAGGAATCCCCATAAGGTTATCAGCTGATTTTTCAACAGAAACTCTGCAGGCCAGAAGGAAGCGGCAGGATATACTTAAAGTGATGAAAGAGAAAAACCTACAACCAAGATTACTCTACCCAGCAAGAATCTCATTCAGATTCAATGGAGAAATTAAAAGCTTTTCAGACAAGGAAAAGCTAAGAGAATTCAGCACCACCAAACCAGCTTTACAACAAATGCGAAAGAAACTTCTCTAGGCGGGAAACACAAAAGAAGAAAACACAAAAACAAACCTAAAACAACTAGGAATATGGTAACAGAAACATACATATCGATAATAACCTTGAATGTAAATGGATTAAATGCCCCAACCAAAAGACACAGACTGGCTGAATGGATATAAAAACAAGACCAATACATATGCTGTCTACAAGAGACCCACCTCAGACTTAGGGACTCGTACAGACTGAAAGTGAAGGGATGGAGAAAGATATTCCATGCAAATGGAAATCAAAAGAAAGCTGGAGTAGCAATACCCATATCAGATAAAATAGACTTTAAAATAAAGACTTACAAGAGATAAGGAAGGACACTATATAATGATCAAGGGATCAATCCAAGAACAAGATATAACAATTATAAATGTTTATGCCCCCAACATGGGAGCACCTTAATGCATAAGGCAAATGCTAACAATCAGGAAAGGGGAAATCGACAGTAACACAATAATAGTAGGGGACCTTAACACCCCACTTACACCAATGGACAGATCATCCAGACAGAAAATAAATAAGGAAACCCAAACTTTAAATGACACAACAGACCAGATAGATTTAATTGACATTTATAGAACATTCCACCCAGAAGTGGCAGAATACACTTTCTTTTCAAGTGCACATGGAACATTCTCTGGGATAGATCACACCTTGGGCCACAAATCAAACCTCGGAAAATTTAAGAAAAAAATTGAAATCGTATCAAGTATCTTTTCTGACCACAACGCTATGAGATTGGAAATCAATTACAGGAAAAAAATTGTAAAAACCACAAATACATGGAGACTAAACAGTGCACTACTAAATAACCAAGATATTACTGAAGAAATCAAAGAAGAAATTAAAAAATACATAGAAGCAAATGACAACAAAAACACAACGACCCAAAACCTATGGGACATGGCAAAAGCAGTTCTAAAAGGGAAGTTTATAGCAATTCAGTCTCACCTCAAGAAACAAGAAAAATCTCAAATAAACGATCTAACCCTACCAAAAGCAACTAGAGAAACAAGAACAAAGAAAACCCAAAGTCAGTAGAAGGAAAGAAATAATAAAGATCAAAGCAGAAATAAATGAAATAGAAACAAAAAAAATAGCAAAGACTAATAAAACTAAAAGCTGGTTCTTTGAGAAGATAAACAAAATTGATAAACCCTTAGCTAGACTCATCAAGAAAAAAAGGGAGAGGGCACAAATCAATAAAATTAGAAATGAAAAGGAGAAGTTACAATGGACACCGCAGAAATATAAAGGATTATAAGAGACTACTACAAACCACTATATGCCAATAAAATGGACAACCACAAAGAAATGGACAAATTCTTGGAAAGGTACAATTTTCCAAGACTGAACCAGGAAGAACTAGAAAATATAAAATGACCTATCACAAGTAATGAAATTGAAACTGTAATTAAAAATCTTCCAACAGGGGCTTCCCTGGTGGCGCAGTGGTTGAGAGTCCGCCTGCCAATGCAGGGGACACGGGTTCGTGCCCCGCTCCGGGAGGATCCCACATGCCGCGGAGTGGCTGGGCCCGTGAACCATGGCTGCTGGGCCTGCAAGTCCGGAGCCTGTGCTCTGCAATGGGAGAGGCCACAACAGTGAGAGGCCTGTGTACCACAAAAAAAAACAAACAAACAAACAAAAAAACTTCCAACAAACAAAAGTCCAGGGCCAGATGGCTTCACAGGCAAATTCTATCAAACATTTAGAGAAGAGCTAACACCCATCCTTCTCAACCTCTTCCAAAAAATTGCAGAGGAAGGAACACTCCCAAATTCATTCTACGAAGCCACCATCATGCTGATACCGAAACCAGAAAAAGATATCACAAAAAAAGAAAATTACAGACCAATAACACTGATGAACATAGATGCAAAAATCCTCAACAAAATACTAGCAAACGGAATCCAACAGCATATTAAAATGATCATACACCATGATCAAGTGGGATTTATCCCAGGGATAAAAGGATTTTTCAATATATGCAAATCAATCAATGTGATACACTACATTAACAAATTAAGGAATAAACACCATATGATCATCTCAATATATGCAAAAAAAGCTTCTGACAAAATTCAACAACCATTTATGATAAAAAAAAGAACTCTCCAGAAAGTGGGCATAGAGGGAACCTACCTCAACATAATAAAGGCCATATATGACAAACCCACAGCCAACATCATTCTCAATGGTGAATAACTGAAAGCATTTCCTCTAAGATCAGGAACAAGACAAGGATATCCACTCTCACCACTCTTATTCAACATAATTTTGGAAGGCCTAGCCATTGCAATTAGAGAAGAAAAAGAAATAAAAGGAATACAAATTGGAAAAGAAGAAATAAAACTGTCACTGTTTGCAGAGGACACGATACTATACATAGAAAATCCTAAAGATGCCGCCAGAAAACTACTAGAACTAATCAATGAATTTAGTAAGGTTGCAGGATACAAAATTCATGCACAGAAATCTCTGGCATTCCTATACATTAACAATGAAAAATCAGAAAGAGGAATTAAGGAAACAATCCCATTTACCATCGCAATAAAAAGAATAAAATACCTAGGAATAAACCTACCTAAGGAGGTGAAAGACCTGTACTCAGAAAACTATAAAACACTGATGAAAGAAATCAAAGATGACATAAAGAGATGGAGAAATAAGCCATGTTCTTGGATTGGAAGAATCAACATTGTGAAAATGACTATATTACCCAAAACAATCTACAGATTCAATGCAATCCCTATCAAACTACCAATGGCATTCTTCACAGAATGAGAACAAAAAATTTTACAATCATATGGAAACACAAAAGACCCCGAATAGCCAAAGCAATCTTGAGAAAGAAAAACAGAGCTGGAGGAATCAGGCTTCCTGACTTCAGACTGTACTACAAAGCTACAGTAATCAAGACAGTATGGTACTGGCACCAAAACAGAAATATAGATCAGTTAGTACAGGATAGAAAGCCCAGAGATACACTCATGCACATATGGTCACCTAATTTATGATAAAGGAGGCAAGAACATACAATGGAGAAAAGACAGACTCTTCAACAAGTGGTGCTGGGCAAACTGGACAGCTACATGTAAAAGAATGAAATTAGAACACTACCTAACACCATACACAAAAATAAACTCCAAGTGGATTAAAAACCTAAATGTAAGGCCAGACACTATAAAACTCTTAGAGGAAAACATAGGAAAAACACTCTTTGACATAAACCACAGCAAGATCTTTTTTGACCCACCTCCTATTGTAACAGAAATAAAAAAAATAAACAAATGGGACCTAATTAAACTTAAAAGCTTTTGCACAGCAAAGGAAACCATAAACAAGATGAAAAGACAACCCTCAGAATGGGAGAAAATATTTGCAACTGAAACAATGGACAAAGAATTAATCTCCAAAATATACGAACAACTCATGGAGCTCAATATCAAAAAACCACACAATTCAATTAAAAAATGGGTGGAAGACCTAAATAGACATTTCACCAAAGAAGACAAACAGATGGCCAACAGGCACATGAAAAGATGCTCAACATCACAGAGAAACGCAAATCAAAACTACAATGATGTATCACCTCACACCAGTCAGAATGGCCATTATCAAACAATCTAGAAACAATAAATGCTGGGAAGGGTGTGGTGAAAAAGGAACCGCCCTGCACTGTTGGTGGGAATGTAAATTGATACAACCACTATAGAGAACAGTAGGGAGGTTCCTTAAAAAATCTAAAAAGAAAACTACCATATGACCCAGCAATCCCACTACCGGGCATATACCCTGAGAAAACCATAATTCAAAAAGAGACATGTACCACAATGTTCACTGCAGCACTATTTACAATAGCCAGGACATGGAAGCAACCTAAGTGTCCACTGACAGATGAATGGATAAAGAAGATGTGGCACATATATACAATGGAATATTACTCAGCCATAAAAAGAAACAAAACTGAGTTATTTGTAGTGAGGTGGATGGACATAGGGTCTATCATACAGAGTGAAGTAAGTCAGAAAGAGGAAAATAAATACCATATGCTAACACATATATATGGAATCTAAAAAAAAAAAAAAAAGGTACTGATGAACCTAGTGCCAGGACAGGAATAAAGATGTAGACATAGAAAATGGACTTGAGGACACGGGGGTGGAAGGGGTAGCTGGGGCAAAGTGAGAGTAGCATCAACATATATACACTACCAAATGTAAAACAGTTAGCAAGTGGGAAGCAGCGGCACAGCACAGGGAGATCAGCTCGGTGCTTTGCGATGACCTAGAGGGGTGGGACAGGGAGGGTGGGAGGGATGCTCAAGAGGGAGGGGATATGGGGATATATGTATGCATATGGCTGACTCACTTTGTTGTACAACAGAAACTAACACAGTATTGTGAAACAATTATACTGTAATAAAGATCTATTAAAAATATAAAGAAAGAAAGAAGGAAATTTTGACATATGCTACCATATGGATAAACCTTGAGGATATCATGGCAAGTGAAGCAAGCCAGTCATAAAAAGACAAATACTGTATGAGTCCACTTAAATGAAGCATCTAGAGTAGTTAACTTCATAGAAACAAAGTAGAATGGTGGTTGCCAGGGGCTGGGGAGGAAGAAGGTGGGGAGCTGTTGCTTAATAGGTATAGAGTTTCAGTTCTGCAGGAAGAAAAACTTCTGGATATCCACTGTACAACAATGAATATACTTAATACTACTGAACTGTACACTTAGAAATGGTTTAGATGGTAACTGTTGTGTTATGTGGGGTTTTTTTAACCACAACTAAAAATAAAAATTTTTTTAAAGTAGAGATGAAGAAAGATATATCATGCTAACACAAATCAAAAGAAAGCGGTAGTAGTTATATTAATTTTAAACAAGGCAGACTTCAAAACGAGGATGATTATCTAGGATAGAAAGGGGCATTATATAATGATAAAAGGATCAATTCTCCAAGAAAAACATAACAATCCTTAAGATATATGCACCTAACAAGAGAACATGCAAATACCTGAGGCAAAAACTGATAGAACTGGGGGCTTCCCTGGTGGCTCAGTGGTTGAAAGTCTGCCCGCCGATGCAGGGGACGCAGGTTCGTGCCCCAGTCCGGGAGGATCCCACATGCCGTGGAGCGGCTGGGCCCATGAGCCATGGCCGCTGAGCCTGCGCGTCCGGAGCCTGTGCTCCGCAATGGGAGAGGCCACAGCAGTGAGAGGCCCGCGTGCCGCAAAAAAACAAAACAAAACAAAAAAAAAAAACTGATAGAACTGAAAGGAGAAATAGATAAATCCACTATTATACTTGGAAGTGTCAACACATCTCTATCAGTAATTGACAGATCCAGCAGGCAAAAAATCAGTAAGGATATAGTAGAACTGAACAATACCCAACAGCAGAATATATATATTTCTCAAGCTGACATGGAACACTGACCAAGATAGACTACATTCTGGGCCATAACATACACCTCAACAAACTTAAAAGAACAGAAATCATACAAAGCATGCTCTAAGACCACAATGGAATTAAACTGGAAGTCAACAGAAGAAAGATAGCTGAAAAATTCTAAAAATATTTGGAGATTAAATGACACATTTATAAATAACACATGGACCAAAGAAAAAATCTCAAGAGAAATTAAAATAATATTTTGAACTAAATGAAAATACAACTTATCGTTTTATAATAATATTGTAATATTTTATATTATAAATGACAAAAGATACAAAATCCAAACCTAAGCTTCCACTTTAGTAGAGAAAGAAAAGTAAATAAACCAAATACAAGCAGAAGAAAAAAATAAAAATGAGAAGCCGCCATCATCTTGATACCAAAACCAGACAAAGACCACCAAAAAATAAAATTACAGGCCAATATCTTTGATGAATTTAGATGCAAAAATTCTCAACAAAATATAAGCAGACCAAATCCAACAACACATAAAAATGGTCATATACCATGACCAAGTTGGATTCATCCCAGGGTCACAAGGATGGTTCAACATATGCAAATCAATCAATGTGATACACCCCATCAACAAAAGAAAGGACAAAACCACATTATCATCTCAGTAGATGCAGAAAAAGCATATGATAAAATTCAACACCAATTCATGACAAAAACCCTTACAAAAATGGGTACAGAGGGAACATATCTCAACATAATAAAAGCTATTTATGACAAACCCACAGCCAATATAATACTCAATGGTGAAAAGCTGAAAGCCTTCCTGTTAAAATCTGGAACAAGACAAGGATGTCCACTCTTACCACTTCTCTTCAACATAGTATTGGAAGTCATAGCCACAGCAATCAGAGAAAAGAAATAAAAGGTATTCAGATTGGTAGGGAAGAGGTAAAATTTTCATTATAGGCAGATGACATGATACTATATATAGAAAAACCCTAAAGACTCCACACAAAAAGTACTAGAACTGATAAATGAATTCAGCAAGGTAGCAGGATACAAGATTAACATACAGAAATTGGTTGCATTTTTTTACGCTAACACTAAAATATCAGAAGGGGAATGTAAACAAACAATCCCTTTTAAAATTGCATCCAAAAAAATAAAATACTTAGGAATAAACCTCACCAAGGAGGTGAAAGACTTTCATACTGAAAACTATAAAACATTAATTAAGGAAACGAAACATGATTCAAAGAAATGGAGAGACATCCCATGCTCTTGGATTGGAAGAATATTGTTAAAATACTACCCAAAGCAATCTACAGACTTAATGCAATCCCTATCAAATTACCCATGATGTTTTTCACAGAACTAGAACAAATAATCCTAAAATTTATATGGAACCATAAAAGACCCAGGATTGCCAAAGCAATCCTGAGGAAAAAACAACAAAGGAGGAGGCATAACCCTCCCAGACTTCAGACAATACTACAAAGCTACAGTAATCAAAACAGTGTGGTACTGGCACAAAAACAGACATATGGATCAATGGAACAGAATAAAGAGCCCAGAAATAAACACACACACCTATGATCAATTTATCTTCGACAAAGGAGGCAAGAATATACAATGGAGAAAAGACAGTCTCTTTAGCAAGTGGTATTGGGAAAGTTGGACAGCCGCATGAAAATCAATGAAGTTAGAACATACCCTCTCACCATACGCAACAATAAACTCAAAATGGCTTAAAGACTTAAACATAAGACATGACACCATAAAACTCCTAGAAGAGAACATAGGCAAAACATTTTCTGACAAAAATTGTACCAATGTTTTCTTAGGTCAGTCTCCCAAAGCAACAGAAATAAAAGCAAAAATTTAAAAATGGGACCTAATCAAACTTACAAGCTTTTGCACAGCAAAGGAAACCAGAAACAACGCAAAAAGAAAACCTACTGTATGGGAGAAAATATTTGCAAACAATGTGACCAACAAGGGCTTAATTTCCAGAATATACAAACAGCTCATACAACTCAACAACAACAAAGACAACCCAATCGAAAAATGGGCAGAAGACCTAAATAGACATTTCTCTAAAGAAGACATACAGATGGCCAACAAACACATGAAAAGATGCTCAACATCACTAATTATTAGAGAAATGGACATCAAAACTACAATGAGATAGCACCTCACACCAGTCAGAAGGGCCATCATTAAAAGGTCTACAAATAATAAGTGCGGGAGAGGGTGTGGAGAAAAGGAAACCCCCTTACACTGCCAGTGGAAATGTAAATTGGTGCAGCCACAATGGAAAACGGCATGGAGGTTCCTCCAAAAACTAAAAATAGAGTTGCCATATTGATCCAGCAATCCCATTCCTGGGCATACCCATACCCAGACAAAACTATAATTCGAAAAGATACATGCACCCCTATGTTCACAGCAGCACTATTTACAATAGCCAAGACATGGAAACAACCTAAACGTCCACTGACAGATGAATGGATAAAGACGACGTGGTATATATACACAATGGAATATTAGTCATAAAAAAGAATGAAATAATGCTATTTGCAGCAACATGGATGGACCTAGAGATTATCATACTAAGTGAAGTAAGTCAGAAAGAGAAAGACAAATACCATATGACATCACTTATATGTGAAATCTAACATATGACACCAATGAACTTATCTACAAAACAGAAACAGACTCACAGACGTAGAGAACAGACGTGTGGTTGTCAAGGTGCACGCGGGTGGTTAGGGGAGGGAAGGACTGGGAGTTTGGGATTAGCAGAGGCAAACTATTATATATAGGATGGAGAAACAACAAGGTCCTACTGTATAGCACAGGGAACTATATTCAATATCCTGTAACAAACCATAATGGAAAAGAATATGAAAAATATATATATATATGTATAACTGGGTCATTTTGCTGTACAGAAGAAATTAACAGAACATTGTAAGTCAACTACACTTCAATAAAACTTTTAAAAAAGAAATAAAAATTACAGCAAAAAAATCAATGACATTGAAAACAGGAAAATGATAGAGAAAATGAAACCAAAAATGTTGGTTCTTTGAAAAGATCAATAAAATTGATAACCTCTAGTTAGGCTAACCAAAAGAAAAGAAGAGAAGGCACTGGTTATTAATATCACAAGTGAAGAAGAGACCACCACTACTGAGTCTACGGACATTGAAAGGTTAATAAAAGATTGTGAACAAATCTATCTCTATGCCCACAGTTTGATAATTTACATGAAACAGACCAATTCCTTGAAAGGTACAATCTACCAAAACTCACACAAGGAAAAACAGATACTCTGAATAGACCCACATCTATTAAAGAAACTGAATCAATCACTAATAACTTTCCAAAACAAAAAGCACCAGACCCAGATGGTTTCACTAATGAATTCTACCAAACACTGAATGAACAAATGATATCAATTCTCTACAAAATCTTTCAGGAAATAGAAGCAGAAGGAACACATCCCAGTTCACTCTATGAGGAGAGCATTACTCGAATACCAAACCAAATAAAGGCATTACAAGAAAGCAAAACTATAGACCAATATCTCTCATGAACACAGATGCAAAAAGTTTCAACAAAATATTAGCAAATCAAATCCATGGAGCGGCTAGGCCCGTGAGCCATGGCCGCTGAGCCTGCGCGTCCGGAGCCTCTGTTCCGCAACGGGAGAGGCCACAACAGTGAGGTCTGCGTACCGCAAAAAAAAAAAAAAAAAAACAACTAATACTAAACTTTCTTTGGGTTATTTGTATGGAAATATGTTAATATAAATGTTTCAGACATTACATGAAATTTCTGAAAATCTTATATGTTCTGGTATAATGTTATAAGTCATAATTCTAGTTATTACTTTAAAATGTATATCTCAGAAATAACTAAATTTCCTTGTCAATTGCATTATTATGTACTTTCATCAAATCTTTAACCGTGGTCATTTTTAAGTCTTTTGTCATTTACAGACAGTTCTGGGTATACTCTGATGCTTTTGCAAGTATGTTCCTATAAAAGGGTTTCATCTTCAAGGAATTCATGGAAAAGACTGACAAGTACAGGTTTCTGGTAACTGACTATACTGCTGAACTGAATGAACAAGCATTTTCAGAACTCTAATGGAAAACTGATTAATTCATAAAAGTGCTAACAAAAGATCAAGATGAAAAAAAAATTACATGGGACTGAGTGAACTGATGAGGATGATTATAACTTTTGTGACTTTCTGTTTGAATAAAAAAAAAATCCCACAAGGACTCAGAGGCAAAAAATATACAAATCAATTTTCACTGCACAGTAAAGGAGCTGTTACAGTGGAGGATTCCTGGACTGAATGTCAATATTATGACATAGTATGAGTATGTTTCGTGTTTGGTAATTGCAATCATTGTTGCTTTTGTTGTGGTCATCCATTTACAATACTTGGTGTCAGTTTATCTATCTCTTGCAAAAATGAAATACAGTGTGTGTGTGTGTGTGAAAAAAAATCAATTAGTATAATCTATTACATCAACAGGCTAAAGAAGAAAAATCATGTCATTATCTCAATAGATGCAGGAAATGCACTTGACAAAACTCAACACCTATTCATTATAAAAACCAGCAACAGAGGGGAACTTCCTCACCTCCATAATGAACAACTATGAAAAACCTACAGCTAACATCACACTTAAGGCTAATAATCTAGATGCTTTCCACGTAAGATTGGAAACAAGGCAAAGATGTCTCTTCTCACCACTCCTGTTCACTATTATACTGGAAGTCGTAGCTAACACAGTAAGAAAAGGAAATAAAAGGTATACAGATTGGGAAGGAAGACATCAAACTGTCTTTGTTTGCAGATGACATAGGGTTTTATGTGTAGAAAATCTCAAAGAATTGACAAAACAAACAAAAAACCCTGGAATTTATAACAGATTATGTAGCAAGGTTGCAAGATATAAGGCTAAAAAATAAAAAGTTCATTGCTTTCCTATATATCAACATTAGCACCCCAAAATGAAATGCTTAGGTATAAACCTAAAATATATGTGCAAGATTTATATGAGGAAAACTACAAATTCTAATAAAAGAAAAAATAATAAATGGAGAGATATTTCATATTCATGGATAAGAAGACTTAATACTGTTAAGATGTCAGTTCTTCCCTAGCTGATCTGCAGATTTAATGCAATCCCAATCCCAATCCCAGCAAGTTACTTTGTGGACACTGACAAACTGATTCTAAAGTTTGTATATAAAAGGAAAAAACCTGCAATAGGCAACACAATACTGAAAAAGAACAAAGTTGTGAGACTGATACTACCTGACTTTAAGACAATATAAACCTACAGTAATCAAGATAGTGTTGTACTGGCAAAAGAATAGACAAATAGATCAGTGGAACAGAATATAGAGCCCCAAAACAGACCCTCACAAATGTAGTCAAACCAATCTTCGACAAAGGAGCAAAGGTAATACAATGGAGAAAAGATGATCTTTTCAAAAAATGGTGCTGGAACAACTGGACATCCACATGCAAAAAAAGTGAATCTAGACACAGACCTTACACCTTTCACAAAAATTAACTCAAAGTAGATCACAGACCTAAATGTTAAATGCAAAAGTATAAAACTTCTAGAAAATAACACAGATGACCCTGGGTTTGGCAATGAATTTTAGGTACAACATGAAAAGCACGGTTCATGAAAGACAAAATTAATAAGTTGAACTTTATCTCTAAAACATATAAAGGACTTGTACCCAATGTATACAAAAAATTCTTAAAACTCAACAATAAGAAAGCAGTCAATCCAATGTAAAAAATAGGCTAAAGAACTCAACTGACTTCTCACCAACAATAATACAGACGGCAAATAAGCACACGAAAAGCAAAATTGTACAGTTGCTTTGGAAGACAGCTTGGCAGTCTCTTACAAAGCTAAACATATGTTTACCATATGATCCAGCAATCGTGCTCACAGATGTTTACCCAAATGAGTTGAATACTTATGTCCACACAAAAACCTGCACATGGACGTTTATAGCAGCCTTATTCATAATTGCCAGAAACAGGAAGCAACCAAGACGTTCTTTAGTAGGTGAATGAATAAGTAAACTATGGTACTTCCAGACAATGGAATATTATTCAGCACTAAAGAGAAATGAGCTGTGAAGCCATGAGAAGACTTCAAGGAACTTAAATGCATATTACTAAGTGAAAGAAGCCAGTCTGAAAAGTCTACATAATGTATGATTCCAACTATGACATTTTGCAAAAGGCTCAAACTATAAAGAGAGTAAAAAGAAGAGTGATTTCAAGGGGGAAGGGGGAGCACATGGGATTTTTAGGGCAGTGAAACTACTCTGTATGATACTATAATGGTGGATACATGACATTATGCATTTGTCAAAACCCATGGAAATGTACAACATAAAGAGTAAACTCTATATATATGGAATGGATAAACAACAAGGTCCTACTGCATAGCACAGAGAACTATATTCAATATCCTGTGATAAACCATAATGGAAAAGAATATGAAAAAGAATGTGTGTGTGTGTGTGTGTATATATATATATATATATGTATAACTGAGTCTCTTTGCTGTACAGCAGTAATTAACACAACACTGTAGTTCAACTATACTTCAGTAAAAAATAAATTAAAAAAAGAGTAAACCCTAATTTAAACTGTGGACTTTAGTTAATAATTTATCAATATTGGCTATCAAGTGTAACAAATGTACCACCCTAATGCAAGGCATTAATAGGGGGAACTTGAGGGGAGAGGGCTGACGGGGGTGCATGGGAACTCTGTACTATTTGATCAAATAAAGTGAATAAAAAAGAGCCACACGATAAAAAAAAAACCCAAAACCCAAACCAATTAGAAAATGGGCAACAATAGAGACATTTCACTGAAGAGGGTATAGAGATGACAAACATGAACATGATAAAATGTTCGACATTATTAGCCATTAGAGAAATGCAAATTAAAACCACAATGGGATATGACTGCACACATATCAGAGTGGGTAAGCTGAAAAGCAGTGACAAAACCAAATGCCCGAGAGGACACAGAGAAACTGGATCATGCATACATTTTGGTTAATATGTAAAAAGGTATACCAGACTCTAGAAAACATTTCGGCAGTTTCTTCAAAAACTAAACGTGAAACTATCATACGACTCTGCAATTGCACTCCTGAGCATTTATCCCAGAGAAAACGAAGACATGTTCACACAAAAACCTGTACACAAATGTTTATAGCAGCTTTATTTCTAATAGTGCCAAGCTAGAAACAATCCAGATGTCCTACAAACAAGTGGCTAAACAAACCATGGTGCATCCATGCCATGGAATAATACTTGGTAATCAAAAGGAACAAACTATTGGGCTTCCCTGGTGGCGCAGTGGTTGAGAGTCTGCCTGCCTATGCAGGGGACATGGGTTCGTGCCCCGGTCCGGGAAGATCCCATGTGCCACGGAGCGGCTGGGCCCGTGAGCCATGGCCGCTGAGCCTGCGTGTCCGGAGCCTGTGCTCCGCAACGGGAGAGGCCACAACAGTGAGAGGCCCGCGTACCGAAAAAAAAAGAAAAAAAAAAAAAACACAAACTATTGATAAACAACCAAGATGAATCTCTAGAGAATTATAATGATTGAAAAAAGCCAATCCTAGACTTCCCTGGTGGGACAGTGGTTAAGAATCCGCCTGCCAATGCAGGGGACATGGGTACGATCCCTGGTCTGGGAAGATCCCACATGCTGCAGAGCAACTAAGCCCGTGCGCCACAACTACAGAGCCTGCGCTCTAGAGCCCGCTCGCCACAACTACTGAAGCCCGTGCAACTAGAGCCCGTGCTCTGCAACAAGAGAAGCCACCACAATGAGAAGCCCACGCACTGCAACGACGAGTAGCCCCCGCTCACCACAACTAGAGAAAGCCCACGCACAGCAATGGAGACCCAACACAGCCAAAAATAAACAAATAAACAAGTTTATAAAATAAAAAGAAAAAAGCCAATCCCAAAAGGTTACACACTATATGTTTCCATTCTTCTTTTTTTCGGTTGCGGAGCATGCGGGATATGTGATCTTAGTTCCCTGACCAGGGACTGAACCCATTCCCCCTGCAGTGGAAGCGTGGAATCTTAACCACTGGACCGCCAGGGCAGTCCCTATATTCCATTCTTGAAATGAGAAAGTTATAGAACTGGAGAACAAATTAGTCATCGTTGCCATGGCTCTAGGGAGGTGGCAAAGGGAGGGTAGCGGGTGTTCTTATGGTGACGGAAATACTTTTCATTTTGTCTGTATCAATGTCAGTATTCTGGGTGTAATATTTAACACAATTTTGCAAGATATTAGGGGGAAACTGGGTAAACAATACATGGAATCTGTCTTATTTCTTACAACAGTATCTGCATCTACACGTTATCTAAAAATAAAAAAGGTATAATGTTAAAAAGTCAATCAGGCTATAAATGTGGAAGCGGGGGCCAACAGATCTTGTTAAATGTTAAACAAGACATCACATAAGCCAGTCAGCACATGCACATGTGAGATTAACTGGCTTTCAATGTTTGATGCTTTACCATCAACTGCAGAGACTAGTGGATGAAGGGTTTTCAAACTGTTTCTCAATTCCACCCCTCCTCCTAAATTGACTAAAACAAAACAAATCCTCCTGGATGTTGGTAAGCTTAAGGAAGAGTGGAACGGAGCCTAGACACGGGAGCAGGGAAGACGGGGAGCAGGGAGACTGAGGTTTGGGTGATTGGGAAAGCAGGCCAGTTTGGATGGGCGCCTGCTAGCAGTGACAGCCAGAAAAAGAGGTCTGGTTCAGGAATGAGAGTGAATTGCATGGCGGCTGCCTGGAAAGAACTGCATTTGTGGCAAGCATCAGCTTTTTACCTTTCACAGAGCCCCCTTTTTTTGTTGTTTTAATGCTCCATTAAAACATAGAAAAGTGCACAGACCTCAGTGTATGGCTCAGTGAATTTACACAAACCGCACACACCTTGTATGCAACACCCAGATCAAGAGTTACCCGCAGCCCAGCAGCCGCCTCCATGCCCCCTTTCAGTTACTCCTTCCCTGTTTATACAAATGGAATCATACATTATGTACTCTGGCGATTTTGATCAACACTAAGTTTGTGATGGCCTTCCGTAATGTGGCATATACTTGTAGATCTTCATTCTTATTGCTATACAGTGTCCCATTTGTGGATACACTACAATGTATCCATTCTAATGGTGGAGGGCATTTGGATAGCTTCCAGATTGGGGCTATATGCTGCTGTGATCCTTCTTGTAGTATCTTTTGGGAACATGCTACGCATCTGTTGGGCTTCTGCCTGTGAGTGGAAAGGCGGAATCGTAGGATATACACATTCAGCCCTTGTAAACAGTTTTCTAGTATGGTTGCACCACCTGACATCTCTATCAGCACTTATCTAGATTCTTCCTGATACTCAGTATTTCCCACCTTCTAAATTTTAGTCCTTCTTATGGGTATGTATTAGAACTGCGTTTTTTTGTTTGTTTTTAATAATGAGTAATGAAATCGAGCAGAAGGACCCTTTTGAAAGGAGAGACCAGGCACGCAAGACAACTCCCCACCTTAGGGGCTAGAACTTGCCCGGGGAGTCTTTCTTCCATTTACAAAAAAAAGAGTCTCACTTGGCTCAGGCCTGCACTGAAGGTGACAAGTTGGAATGTTTCCCTTATACTTAACAGTTCAGCTCAAACCATCTTAACCAAAGATTTGACCAGTAACAGCAAAGAAGAAAACTCCATAACTTGGGCTGACCCTTACAGGGCCAGAATTAAATATTGAGGTGAATGTACATGGAGTTACAGACAAGTCCTTTAACTAAACACAAACAATGACCAAAGAATTTGTTCCCTCCATAATACTCCGTAACGGGACAGAATACAGATAACTTTCAGTTTTCTGTTCCAGTGATAGAGTCATTCCAGCCATTTATCTGTGGGGACCCCTCGGACCTCCAAAGTTGACATTAAGATGATTTTAAACTGAAGACATTGGAAATTCAATAGATGCAAAAGAAGCTTTTTCAAAGCTTCCCTTATCTGACTAAAGGCAGAAGCTTCTGAGAGCGAGGCTGTAATCAATCAATGAACGCCCTCTCCTGGGGAGTTTCACTGGCCAAAAAAACACAGAAAATGCTCACACCTGCATAAACAAACATTATCAGAAACTTTCTTATCTCCCATTTGTTCCCCTAAAAACCCACCGTCTTTCCTAAATCTATAAAAATACTGAATCACTATGTTGTACACCTGAAATGAATAATGTAAATCAACTATACTTTAATTTTTAAAAATTTGCTAATTAAAAAAATTGCATTGGAAAATTGGTCTAAAAAAAAAAGAAACCATTTGATCTTCCCATAGAAGCTCCTTTCTCCCCCCTTCCTTTCCCCTATTAAATTAGGTTATAGACACCTACCTCTAATTATGGAGGGGCCACTTCTTTTGCTGGATTCATGTGCATATGAATAAGCTCCTGTTAATCTGTCTTTTGCCAGTTAACTCACAGGCTTCTAAATCACTGAGCCTAAATTAGAGCAAAGTTTTTCTTCCCAACAGGCCTTTGAATAGCAATAGGACTCCTCAATTTTGGACTCCTCTCATCTCATTAGCAATCATTAACCTATCTAGTACAACCGTTCTAGTTAAAATACATGACTTTAAGTCTTCCAATTTAAGTAAGTGTCCAAGTGACCCATGTGCCATGGGTCTTGTGAAAAACCACCCAACTACAATTTTTAAGCTGTGTTCATCAGTGTTTGTGGGTAATGAGTTTTCTTTCTGTAAAGCGGGTACCTTAGACCTAACCCCAGCCTTCTCAGCCGTCAGGGTCTGTCCTGCACATCCCCTCACAGCGAGGGCTTAGCGTCCAGCAAGGGGGCTGCTTCAGAACCGCCGCTTCCAACCTCACGCCCCAGGAACGCCAGGCCTCCCGGCTTTTACTCCCTAGAAATAACAAGCTGCTCGTCACCGCGGCACCACTCATTTACCTACGCCCCCTCCGAGTTAGGATCCCAGAACGCTTTTGCCAGGAGACAAACGTGGGGCCCAAGTCAGACCAGCATTCTGAAAACAGGGTTCCATTTGGTGCTTGGTGCATGATGCAGTTTTAGAAAATCAAACGTAAAAGGGACCTGAAACATAGTATTCCTCTCCCCATTTTGCACGAGGCATAGACACAGAGCTCCAAATGGTCGATGCCGTCCGGTGACACGGCTGCGCTGAACCCCGGGCCTCCCGCGCGAGCTTCAGGCCTCCGGACCCCGATGGCATCTCGGGAGGCTGGTGCTGCAGCGGCCGCGCCCGAAGCCCGGGAGGCGGCGGGGTGGGCGCGCGCGCACCGGTCGCGGGATAGCTTACCTGTGGGCCGCGGCCACGCGCCGGGGCCACCTGGGGCAGGGCAGACTGGGGCCGGATTTGGGGACCAGCGGCGGGAAGGGGCGCCAGGCAGGAGGGGGGCCGCGAAAGCCCGGCAGGGAGCCCAGCCGCCCCGCGCAGCCCCGCCAGCTCCCCTGCAAAGCCGAGCGGCCGGAGGGCGGAGTCGGGACCCCGAGGGGCGGAGCGCTACTCGGCGCCGGCCCCGCCCCCTCGGGCGCCAGCGGACTCTCGGGCGACGCTGGAGCCCCCGAGTGGAAAACACCTGCGCCAGACCCCGCTCCCACACCACGGAATTACCGCTCGGGGTTGGGACGCTGACACCTGCATGTTATGAAAGCTGCCAGGGGATTCTTGGGTGCGGCCGCTTGTGGTCCGTTTTCTACAAGGATTGAAGTTAGTGCCTACAAGAGAGCTTCTAGCACTCCAAAATCGCTACGGGATTGTAAAAGGACCCATTTTCCGAGAGGATCCCAGAGAGCCTAGCGTAAAAAATAAAACGAAAGGGGCGTACTTAACGTTTTCGTTGACTTTCTCGGTTTTAATTTTGAAAATTGGTTTCATGTGGCAAGTGCTGGCATGCCCACGTGCACCTTAAAATCTTGCATACACACATTGTGTCAACAAACACCTTCCTGTTTTAAATACCCTCGTGTTCTTTTTTTTAAACGAGTGTCATTCGTGTCAGAAAAAAGGTGAATGTTGCTGTATTTAACCTGCTTAAAGGAGTTTGTCCCCCCTCCGCCCAAAAGCTGATCAAGCAAGTTGGAGTGTACAAATATTCCCAGACGCAATCCATGTACTCCAAGATACTCCTTGGCAAGTGCAAAGGATGACAAGTGTCAGTACTTCATACAACTAGATTTAATAAGTTGTTATTACAGAAAAAAAAAAGAAGTCCAAACTACAAAGTTTAAGCAGTTGTAAGCAATAGCTGCATTGAGCTCCATGGTTAGTCACAGTACTGCAGTTCCACACAAGCAATATCAGTCCAAGCCCCAAAGGCGGAAGCTGAGTAAGGGTTACTAGCAAAAACAATCTAAGAGAACAGGTAATAAAAGATACAATACATTTAAAATTAGTTGTTAGTTGAAAAACAAATACAGAGATCTTAGCTGTGAACACTCTAAAAGTTATGTCCATTATTTTGACAGCAAAAATACAAATACCTAATACTTTATACCCCAACGGAACTATATCCAGAAAAGAAAAAGAGCAGAAGTTGTCCTGTATTAGCACCCAGGTTTTCTACTTGTTGTGATTAACTTCATTGTCATACAAATTTAAACATCCCCAAATCACATATCCATTTCTTGACCCATTTTGGGGTATAAAGTCAACAGCATTAATTATAAAATACTCTGGTAAAATGGAACACTATTGCAGCTGAGATAGAGAAGTTTGGTTATTATAAAAAAAAAAACCAACAGAAAATGTTAGCTGACATACCACACAAACTGGTGAAAAAGCAACAATCCATACAAATAAGCCAGTTTTAACAAAAAGATAACTTTTTTTCACTAATCTGTGACTAATCTTTCACTCAAACCTTGCAAGTAGAGATGTCACAATACTCAAATATTTAGGTAGGAGCTTTACCCAGTTAAATGCCATTTTGTTGCTAATATAATAGATAAAATGAAAACTAGCAGTTATTTGCTAATTGCATAAATGCAGTACATTCTGCATTAGCCCATGCCTCACTAACAAGCTATAAAACACAAGATATAGGCAGAAATCTAAGCATAATCTTTATACCACTAAGCAAAAATTTTCCAATTTCTTTTCTTCTGTTCCTAATCACTTATTTGTAGTTAATGTAAAATTCCAACCAGTAATATCCAATTTGAGTTAAAATTTTACATCACAACTTGATCTAATCTATATATTATTTACAAAACTGAATACATAGAGCATACCCAAGAGCCAACTCTGGACACGTGTTTCTCTGAGTCATTGATAACCTTGCCTCCGTGGCAGGAGGCCTGGAAAAGGCCATCAAGGAGTGGGAGAAACACACCATCTGTCTAGAGCGAGTCATTGGATGTTCTGTTTACGCAACACCAGTTTTGCAGTTGTATGATTTTTGTTTAATTTTAGGTGCCATGACAATGACACGCTGCCTTAACAGCACAGCTTCAAGGTGAGTTTGGGTGTTGGAAAAGAAGCAGGAGGGCAGACAGATCATGCTCGGAGTGGCCAGATGTGTTGCCACAATAAGGGACAAACAAGGGGCACCATACCAGGGAGCAGGCTGGGGGTGGAGTAAGACGAAGTCTGAGACTGTCCATTTACAGTGGTGACCTCGGAGCGTGCCGCCTTGCCAGGCCACCCATGTGCTCGGGGAGGTCACTCGGGCGAGACACTGAGGTCCAAGTCTAACCTCCCAGAGGGCTGGTCCTCTCAGAGACCTCCTTTCACTCTCAGACGTCACCACTGTAAATGCAGGGCAAAGATTCGGCCTGGCGAAAGGTACCCACTCACATGTGGACAGCAGTCGGTGGCAGATTCACACACACACACACACACACACACACACACACACACACACACACACACACACACACACGACAGAATGAAGAGTTAGAGGGGAAAAGCAATAAAACACTCTGTCAACCCGGCCACGTTCTCAACTTGGTGGTATCTCAGTAAGGGGTGACTTCATCATCAGGGCCACAGAGTTGGCTGCACCTGGTGTTGTATAAATCCACTGTGACATCCCTAGAGAACTGTACTGTGACATCCCTAGTCTTACACTAAACCACTGTAATAAAGGAAAAGGCTTGTCAAAATCTCACATGTTCTGCTCATTCTGTCATTTTATTACCCAATTATCCATTACATTTTCCAATCACTTTACATAACCAACCATTTTCATCGTTGTCACACTATTGTAAACCACATCAGCAAGTTAATACATAAAGCTTTGCATTTCAAAAAACTAGACACTTTAGTAACAATATTACAAAGGTTTTAGCTTCAAAAATAACTGAAAATGAAAAAAATAAACTTTTAAAGAATTAGCATCATAAAATTAATTTATTCCAAGTAAAAATACAAAATAATATTATGACATTGACCAGATATGAAAGTCCCTCCCAGAAACAACTCTATTAATGATTGAGAAAGCACTCCTTAAAGAAAATACGAAATAAAATGAAAAATATGTAAATATGTTTAATTTTTTTCTTAGCAAAAAATCTTTCTAAAAATAACAATGAAAATTTGTCTCAGTACAAAGGCTACATTACTATTGAAAAAATACCAGCATGAAGAAAAGGTACATATTTGACAGTAGAAAAATGATTTCAGTGAATCACAATGTCTAAAGTTTGCAATGAAAATAAATCTGCAATAAAGATTTATGCCTTTTTTCTTTTCTTTTTTTTTTCTATTTTTTATACAAACAGTACAAACAGTATTGCACATAACAACAAATAGTCGAGGTTAGGTTATAGCCTTCAAAAAATCGACTAGTTCAAGTGTCACATCAAGGAAAGGCCACAACAGGACCTGTGATACCCGGGGGCTTCCCATCAAGTTGCAGGTCAGAACACCTCTGTGTTTTAAAAAATAATTTTTTTTGAAGGACCCTCTCTTTTAATATAACATTAACAACTTGGGGGCACATTTATTTACAAAACAAAAGGGAACATGTTATAATTTAATAAACTAAAAAAGTTCTCTTTAAAAAAATACAAACAGAAGAACTCTTTCACAATCCTGGTCAGTCGTGCACAATCAACGCTTGATTATAAATATACAAATTAAGGGAAAGTAGTTTCCACCACCTATTCACAACTTTCAGCACCAAATGGAGTTTATTTTTTGAAACCTATTCTTTATGACAATGCTTTTTCACCTTCACTTCAGCTTTATGCTGTACAATATTCCACCTTTTTTTTTTAAATCTCAGTATTATTTTAGTACATGAAAGAGGGGTGCTTCTTCAAAAAGTTTTGCTTCTTTCACATAATTAGGTAGATTTCTGTAGGTTAGATATGATCTTTAATATTATAGTTATAAAGCTCTAACTTCTTCATTTTCAAAAAACACAAATAAGCATGAAAAAAATAAAGTTACCCATCTGTTAAATCATTTTTCTTGCAGAATTAAATTAATATATATTTTTCTGAATAAACTTACTTAGAAAATATCATTTTCTTTCCTATATTTCAAAATTGAGGTATTGCAAAAGATCATGTCAGTCAGAAAGCATGCCTTTTTCCTTAAAAACAAACAAACAAAAAAATCTTCAGCCAACTTTTGAAAACTGTCTAGAATACAAAAAGTAGTAGTGCATAACAAAATCTCTTGTACAGATGAAAAAAACCACAAACATAGAAAAAAACAAACAGAAAACCACAGCTGGGCTGGAAAAAAGCAGTTATTACCAAAAAGCCCAGAGGTAACCTCAAAGGGGGAGAATTCTAATAAGCATTTTTAACCCAGTAAAAAACTATTTTGTTTTTTCCTTTTTGAAAACAAACTATAGTTTGAGAGCTGTTAATTGCAACTAAACACTGGAGAAACAAAACAAAACAAAACCAAGCGATATTAACTTAAGACAGTACAAGGACATCACAGCACATAAAACACAGCGACTTAAATCTATTCTGCAGTGTCATATCCAGTCAGATTGTCCCCATAATTCCAAAACATAGGAAGAAGATTTAAAAAAAGATTTACATAGTCTCATAATCATTGTGTGTGTTTATATATTACTATCTGCAGCCCAAGAGTGAATGCTAAAAAAATGTCCATGGTAGTACTAGCAGGTCTGAATTCTATTCAAGCTTTACAGGATAAATCCAGGGAATTAAGTAGTTAATTTCTCACCCAGACAACCAACCCTGCCCAGGCCATCTTATTTTGTATAGACATTTCTTTAGCATCACGATCACGCAACTTTCTTAAAATGTGCCTAGTTTGTCAATTGACAACTTATCTCTATATACTGTATATATTCCTAGTGTTTGTAAGCTAAGATGAGCTCTTTGGTTTTCTGGACAAGGTCTGAAGCTATGTAAAATGGTGCAAGCACTAGGAGATTGTAACTAAGAGCTCATGTGTTAGTTAATAATATACCAGTTATGAACTGTCAAGTTCGTTAATGTCTGACACAGAGGCTTTAAACAGTTAAGTTTGATCACAGTTAGACATAATCACTTTACTATATAAAATAAATTGCACAATATATAACAGAGCACCGCAAAGTACTTCATCTACCATCCACAAATTTGCTTTAAGAATATCCTACACCTAGGTTTTATATTGGTTGTAATATAGGTCATTCTGTTATGGGCTGTTCCTAATTTCAGAAGCATTCCATTTATTGAGGCATGCCTTCCTCCAGTCAATTACCATTTCTTTGAATGAAAAAAATCTTTTTTTAAAAAAGTCAGTATTTTATAGCTTATATAGATTCTTAATTTGTGCATTGTGGGAAGGTTTTATACTAGACATCAGATATAAAATTTATTGCATGCAGCAACCTGATTAAGTAAACATGCAGTCAGAAATAGTGACCTTCCGTTGAAGCTTTCTCAAGTCTATTCTGATCTCCTTTCGGCAGCTGATTCTATCCCTAAATCACAAAAGTATGTTGTTGGGTTTTTTGTAATTGATACCTTAGCCTGAATAGAGTATTATGGTATTAATAATACCACTTTAATAGCAGCAAAAGCTATTGCAGCATAAATTTACATAACACTAAAAGATCTAACCAAAATCCTCAGCAAAACAAAAATTAAACATGAAGGAAAAATAAAGATTCAGCTTATGAGGTATCCTTACATGTCAAAATAGAGAGCAACTAAAGGCTTATTTTCATTAAGGGTTTTCCTTACTCTAAATGACCCCAGCTAATGATTGCTGAATTGTTGTGAAGTTTTTGCTACATCTGCCACCTACTCACGAGTATTACCTTTGGTAAGTCTTCTCCTAGGGGCGATTCTCTAAGTTTCTGAAAATAAGTGCATGCTCCAGTTCAAAAACGATCAAAACAATAACAATACAACAACAACAAACAAAAAAATCACAGACATCAACCTGATGGCCGCTGATGAGAATGGCAGTCTACGAGTGACAAATCAGGTGTAAGAAATTAAGGTACCAAGCAGACAAAGGTGTGAATCAAAGTGCAAATCAGTACCGTTATACACTCTGCAATTCTGCATTATACTGGACACTGAGTTCAGTAATATGACTGTAAATAATAATAATAATAATAATAATAATAAAAGACCCATTTCTTCTTTAAAAATCGAGAACAAATGCACAGATTTCCAGAACACTGTAAGCCCTGAGGCAGTGCCCTCTCTTTTCCCTCCTTGTTATCTACTCCAGTACTTGTGGCTGGGTATACCCTGGGCTCAGCTCCAGCGGAACGGGACATGGCGAGGGCGGTCACCTCCCTCCTTCACCAGCGGTTTGTGGAACTCCCGCCCGGCGCGGGAATGTATGCTCGCCCAGCAGTATTCGCAGTAATACTGCAGACAGGTGACGTTGGCACAGAAGAATGGGGCAAACTTCCCACCACAGCGTGTGCCCTGGCACTCATCACACATCTGATCATCCAGCACATATGGCTTCACTTCCACCTGGACCCAAAGAGGAAAGACAGGAAAAAAGATTTTAGCAAAGTTTCCTCACATTTCTTCCTCTTAAGAGTTTATAATGGAGCTTAATATGTCCCAGTCAGACTCGGTGTTGAACTCAGCTGGTATCAGACAGTGGCTGAGAGTATGGGATCTGCTCCTTGACTTACTACTTACTAGTTGTGTGATGGCAGTAACCTCTCTCTGTGCTTCTGTTTGCTCTATATGTGGATCTGTAAAGTGGGTGTAACGGTGATACACGGACACACACACGTATCTGGATATCTATATGATGGGCATAGCAGGGTCTACCTCAAAGGATGCTGGTGAGGATTAAGAGAGGCAGCACAGGTTAAAGCACATGAGCTGAATTCTGAAGGCTGGAAGCACCCGGCTATGCACGAACAGCATTTCAGGGAGAGGAACCAGCGAGGACAAAGCCCAAAAGTAGGCAAAGGCAGAGCACGTACTTGGGGAAGTTTGGCAGGAGCTGGGCCAAAGGGCAAGTCCCACTGAGGCTGGCAAGCCTAGCTGAAGGGTGACCGTGAGGCTCTGGGCTTCAATGTTTTAAGCACAAGGCTTTCAAAAGACTAACCTCCCAGTACTGTTCACAATGGATGGCAGGGAAAGGAGGACTAGGGGGATGTTAAGCTACTCTAACAATTGAGGCTTTTTTATTTTTTAGATTTTATTGCCTTAATCTCCCTCCAAGACTGGAAGCTTCAATAGAGAACTTTTCATCACAGCCCTGCAGGCTATGTTAGAGGAAAACCAGAAGCAAGGAAGAACAAAAGTTAACACAGTTTTCCCCCATGTCCGCTTCCAAGAACCTCAGAAACGGACTATCATTAATGTTTTCATCCCAAATGTTAGAAATTAGCAGGAAGGTGGCAAGTCTCTGTGATCAGGCTCCTTCCCACGCTGACCTCTAGAGCTGTTCTGGGGAAGAGCAAGCACTGTGGCCGCTGGGGCTATGGAGATGGGGACCCACGTTTTTTTTGACATGAGCCAACTGCCTGACCAGTTTGGGCTGCCTCTGGACGCAGCCCGGAGGTTCCAGCAGGGCACGGGGCAGGGTACCGAGGGGCTGATGGGGGACAGCGTGGGGTGAGCAGGGACACAGGGAATGCCTGGGATTGGGCTCTGGCATTCCTGGACCTTCCCTTCTGAAGGCCCCTTCGCCGGCCTCCTCTGGAGTTCTGTCTCTGCTTGGAAGACCCACTGGAGATGACCTGTCCCAGCCCTTGCTTACCCAAGGGGGAAAATGTCTTTGCTCTGTGGCTCTAGTTCTTCCTCCTATTTTTCCCTCCTCGATCTAACAGGTTAGAGAGTGGGCTTCAAAAAAAAAAAAATCCCACATTCATCTCTGCATCATAATTAAAACTGTAGTGGCTCTCGGGTCATCTGCCTAGGTTCAAATCCCAGCCACATTACTAGCTGTACAACCTTAGGCAAATTTCTCAGGTACTCTGAGCCTCTGTTTCCTCATCTGTACACTGGGGGAAAAGAACAGTTCGTACTTTATAGGGTTCCTATGAGGAGCAAATGAGTTAAATCACATAAAGCACACAGAACAGTGCCTGGCACATCAGATGCCCTCATTAAGTGTAGTTATCACTCCCCCTGCTTCCTCTCTAGTCCAGGCCACCACAACATGCATCCACACCTGGCCAATACTGATGGCCTCTGCACTGGCCACCAAGCTCCAGGCCTTCCCTGGGTCAATTCTCCTATGTCCAGGTAGATGTTTCAATCATCTGCCTTCTCAATGTTTCTTGCCTGGTCAAAAGCCCTTCAGGCTCTCCCCTACCTTCAGGAGTAAGCCCAGCTGCCTCAGTATAACGGGGTACTTACTCCCTGTCCCCTGCGACTCAAATGTAAGCCAGAGCCTTCAGGATTTGCCCCAATCTCCCTCCCATCTAGTCCCCAACTCAAACGCGACCTGGTCTCTAACTTACCTGCACTTTCTTCCCACCCTACATACTCAGCCCACCCAACAATTTCCTGTACCCGGTAAGGCCCCGTCTTTCTTTTCTCTTTCCTTCTTAGCATAAAATTAACAATCTTAAAGTGAACAATTCAGTGGCGTTGAATATATTCACAATGTTGTACAACCACTACCTCTATTTAGTTCCAAAACATTTTCTTCACCCCAAAAGGAAACCCTGTAGCCACTAAGCAGTTTTCCCTACCTTCTCTCCCTCCCCAGCCCTGGCAACAACCTATCTGCTTTCTGTCTCTATGGATCTACCTATTCTGGATATTTTACATAAATGTAGTCACCTAATTGTGACCTTTTGTGTCTGGCTTCTTTCACTTATCATAATGTTTTGGGGTTCATCCATGTCGCATATGGCAATATTTGATTCCTTTGTATGACTGAATAGTATTCCATTGTTTGTGTATGTATATGCATATATATATATGGTATTTTGTTTATGTATTCATTCATTAATGGACATTTGGGTTGTTTCGACCTTTTGGCCATTGTGAATGGTGCAGCTATGAACATGTATGTACATATGTTTGTTTGAATATTTGTTTTCAATTCTTCTCACTACATACCTAGGAGTAGACTTGCTGGGATGACAATTCTATAATTAACTTTCTGAGGAACTGCCAAATTGTTTTCACAGCGGCTGTACCATTTTGCATTCCCACCAGCAATGTAAAAAGGTTTCAATTTTTCCATATACTCACCAACACTTGTTCTCCATTTCTGTGATTATAGTCATCCCAATAGGTATGAAGAGATGTCTCATTGTGGTTCTGATTTGCAATTCCCTACTGACAACATTGAGCATCTTTTCATATACTTGTTGGCATTTGTATACTTTCTTTGGAGAAAGGTCTATTCAAGCCCTTTGCCCATTTTAAAAATTGGATTGTTTTCTGTTGTTGAGTTGTAGACTTCTTTATGTATGCTAGATACTAGACTTTTATCAGATATATGATTTGCAAATATTTTCTCTTATTTTGTAGGTTGTGTTTCACTTTCTTGAAAATGTTCTTTGATGCACAAAAGTTTTTAATTTTGAGCAAGTCCAATTTATCTATTTTTTTCTTTTGCCGTTCTTCCTTTTGATGTTATAGCTAAGAATCCACTGCCAAATTCAAGGTCAAGAAGATTCACTCCCTGGACTTCCCTGGTGGTGCAGTGGTTAAGAATCCGCCTGCTAATGCAGGGGACACGGGTTCAAGCCCTGGTCCGGGAAGATCCCACATGCCGCGGAACAACTAAGCCCATGCGCCACAACTACTGAGCCTACGCGCCACAACTACTGAGCCCGCATGCCACAACTACTGAAGCCCACGTGCTCTAGGACTTATGCTCCACAACAAGAGAAGCCACCGCAATGAGAAGCACACACAAACCACAACGAAGAGTAGCCCCCGCTAGCCACAACTAGAGAAAGCCCACGTGCAGCAATGAAGACCCAACACAGCCAAAAATAAATAAATAAAATAAATAAATTTATTTAAAAAAAAAAAAGAAAAAGACTTGCCCCTATGTTTTCTTCTAAGAATTTTATGGTTTTAACTCCTATAGTTAGGTTAACTGATTTCAAGTTAATTTTGTATATAGTGTGAAACAGGGGTCCAACTTCATTCTTTAGCATGTGGATATCCAGTTGCCCCAGGACCATTTGTTGAAGAGACTATTCTTTACCCATTGAATGGTCTCACCAACCTTGTCGAAAATTAACTATAGGCCCAGCCTTTCAGTCCCACGGGGAACTATTCCTTTCTCCTTTGAACTTAATACTCCACTTTGCTCCTCTGGCATTTCCTATCTATAGTTCTGCCTTGGTCAGCATCTCTCCTTATCTTCAAGCAACTTGAGGACAGAATAGATCTGGGGAAGAATGTGATCTGCAGAGATTGTGGGCTCCTGGGAGGAGGGAGCTGTAGGCTCATGAAAGTGTATATAACCTGGCCTGAACTCCCTGTACTTGAAGGCCAAGAAGGAGCGAAGTCGTGGACTAAGTCTCCTCTGCCCTGAGGTGGGAGGACTACTGGTAGAGGCAGGGTTTGTGGGGAACTAGGAGCAGCCAGCTTTTCCACCTTCGGTCCATGAGCTGAGGACTGCTTTGCTTCTACCACCAGGTAGATGCCTATACTCAGGGTGCTCCAGCAACCAGATCTGAGTCCCAAAAAGCTCAGAAAAGGGGATCCAGCAGTGAGAGAGAGGACTGGTCTTTTACATACAGCAAAAGAAAGCTGCCAGAGGAGAAAGACAATAGCCCTTTGTAATATATACACATGTGAAAAGAGTACTTAAGGATATTCAAGCCTAGCACAAAGGGCACTTTCCAGTAATATATATATATATATTTTTTAATGTCACTTTTGTTTAGGTGTAAAAGTGGCATTGTGTTTATGTGGGGGATTTTGTCCCTCAGTTTTTTTTTGAGAACTTAAATTAATTTTTTAAATTGAGGTTAAAGTCATAAAGAATTAACCATTTTAAAGTGAACAGGGACTTCCCTGGTGGCGCAGTGGTTAAGAATCTGCCTGCCAATGCAGGGGACGTGGGTTCGATCCCTTGTCTGGGAACATCTCACATGCCGTGGAGCAACTAAGCCCACGAGCCACAACTACTGAGCCCACGTGCCACAACTACTGAAGCCCACATACCTAGAGCCGGTGCTCCGCAACAAGAGAAGCCACCACAATGAGAAGCCCGCGGCCAGCAACAAAGACCCAATGCAGACAAAAATAAATAAATGTATTAAAAATAAATAAATACATTTTTAAAAGGGGAGGGGATTGAAAAGGAGCAGGATGGTGTGGGGCCCTCCTGGATACAACCCCCACCTTGGGTCCCCCATTTCTTGTTTGTAGAAAAAGACTTTAGTTTCCTGGGCTTTTCCTAAGTTCCAAAGAGCAGACTCAAGCAGTTACTAATTAGGGGAGTGAAGAAATGCAGAAACAAAGGAAAAATAGTCAAGAAACAACAGTTCAGTGATAAAACACAGTCCTAGTTCCTCCTCAAGGGAAATACATAACAATCTGACACATATCTTTGAGTTGTTCTGCAGGAACTAAGACCCTCACCCAGGTGGAGGATGGTGACTACATGCTGACCATAAGCATACAGACCCCTGACTGGTTGGAATCAGAAGGTTGATGGTTAAGATTCCTGAAACACCACCCTGTTACCTCACCACCAACCAAACAGAAGAAAGTCATGCCCCCTGCAACCCTCACCTCAAATGTCGCCTTTCAAAGCCCTTCTGTGAAGCTATCAGGGAGTTTGGGTCTTTTGAGCATTAGACTGTGAAGGACACTGGTAGTTAGGTGGTCCTTATGCTAAAGAAGGGTGATTATTTTGGCTCAAATGGATTCATTCATTTGATGGATATTTATGGAGTGCCTATTCCTTGTATGCCACTGTATTAAAAACTGAAATACAATGGAGAACAAGACATAGTTCTTCCCTAAAATAATTTATGGTCTATTTGAGAGTTTCTTAAAGGCATTCCCCACCATTTGTAGTTTTTGCCATATCCTAATGCCATCTGTACTATTACTTGATGTTTTACCTAACTATCCAGATTAATTCTATTTTTCCCAATACACATATACATAATTATTAAAATAAAAACAGAAAAAGAATAGATATATGTGTATGTATAACTGAATCACTTTGCTGTACACCTGAAACTAACACTGTAAATCAACTATACCCCCAAATAAAATAAAAATAAAATTAAAATAAAATAACATAAAATAAAAAGAGGCTTCTCTGTTAACCACCTAAAACACCTGGAGTATCATTAAGCTACAGGACTTTGGAGACACCAACCTACTGGGATCACATTAGTGATCTACATGACCATTAAAGTTCAAATGCTAGAGCCCTTCACAGAGCCAATCAAATCACCAAGCTGACCTTCTGGTTCAAAGAGATTTACAGGACCAGGAGATGAGAACTTCCTACAGAGAGAAACGCTTGAATTCATACTACACACCTAATGGTGACCACAGGTGAATGTATGGAGGTGATCATACCCAAGGATGCTGAGAACATGTGTAACTTATTGATGAGGGATAACTATTAAAGATAAGGAAGACTGATGGGGAATGCTGGATAAGTGGCTATAAAAAGAGGGAAAAGGGAATAATATAGGTAGAATGATATAGGCGAAGAAAAAACAATACTTTAATAAACTAATCTCAATGTTGACATTGTTGTGTTTCTAACAAGCTAGGGAAAATATTTTGCTTGGCAGTCATTTTGATATTGGTCAACATAATGACCTCCTAAAGTAAATAAAGCAATGACTAACAGCTCTTGGTGGCACAGAGGTGATACCTAGGGAGACCATAAACTATTCACAGGTCCAGAGTTCTCTCTCCTTGGACCCGAAAGGTTGTAGAAATGAGAAAGGAGGCATTAGCCAAGGTCAGGCTCAGCTTGAATTATGTGCTAAAGGTCATTATTAAGAACAGCTGGCCCCTGCTGCAGTCTGCCCTTTGGTGACAGGAAAAAAAACAAATTAAGTCTGTCAGATACCCAGCCGTCCCAAGGCATGTTTACTGGTGGCTGGAAGATGAGTAGCAGCAATGATTTCAGATAATGGAGCCAGAGTGGACAAACTGGAGAAAGAGGCCAAGTGAAGAGGTATAATTTAACAAGGATAACTGTCTGGAAAGGCCTGCCCAGAAGTCAGGTAGGCCATTTCTTATCATCTGGAGCAACATGCTTCCTGGAAAGACCAATCTGTTTGGTGTACTCAAAGCTTTAAACATAACGTATTCCTAATCTTCTTGGCATGTGTCACAGAGTACATCTATCCAGGCCTAAAATCCACAGTAACCTCATTACCATTCCCACTAAACACGGTGTCTTTACAGTTGCTAAAGCAAGTCCTCCACCGGCAGGCAATACTAAGAATGTTTAAACATAAATTTTTAGTTTTTCAACTATGAGCTGGAATCCTGCTGTTTAGAAAGCAGATGACAGATGCCTAGGAAATTAAAGCAGCAACGTGAAAGTAGCTTTTCCTTAGCAACAAAGTTATCCACAACCTTCCAGTTATAGCAAATTCGCAGTTATTAATTTTAGAAGAAATCTGGGGTAGATTAAGATAAACACAGCGAAAATGGTTGAATTTTATTTTCTTTTTACCTTTCAAAGGATGGGATTGACCATTTTTCATATTTTCAAGTGCTAGGGGAAGAAAGGTTTTAAAATCACCCTTATGCCTTTCCCACAAGGAAACGTACTTATGTGTGCTAATGTTGACACCTTTGCTATATGTCTATAGAACAGAGAGAGATCTGTGAGTGCTCTGTTTGGTCTTAAGATTACTTTTTCATGAAACGAAGAAGGTCCAGCTGACAGAATCCTGCATACTCCATACATTCACTCTCTAATCTCGTTTCCTTCCATGCTGCTTGGGAGTGGGGCTGGAGGTGAGGGTATAAATCAGCCCCAAATCAATTTCTAGTAGTAGAAGAGTATATCATATAGAGAACAATGGGTAAGAAAGTCATTTAAAACCTATAAAATGCATGACTGCCATGGCATCATCACTCCCCAACCCCCCAGGATGCAGACGTGCAGAGCCCTCTGGCTCTATCCATTTAACTGGCTACATCATAACCTTGCAGGCCACAGCTTCCTCTACTATATTAGAGGTTTGGACCAGCTCTTCCAAGTAAAAATAAGCACTCACCAAGAAATTGCTAACTGACTGATACCCCTGCCTTCTGGGGTCAAAGAACTTGAATATCCTACTGAGATAACTACTTTAAAAAACTGTGGTTGTCTTTTTCCCATTAATAATCTCATAACCAGCATCTAAACTCAAATATGAGAAGGAAAGAAGAACACTTAATCACTCTAAAGAGTTTTCATATTAAAAATTATCACAATTCCACAGGAGAAGACATAAAAAGAGAGCAAAGGACGGAAGAGATGAGGGGTCAAGACCAGGAAGGAGAGACAAGACAAAAAGGTCCCATGCCATTCAGAGAAGAGAAATATTTTTCTCTCTTTCTTAAGATGACCCAAACTCTATTTTAAAAGCTATTTCTAGTCAAAGACTCTGAGACTCCCAGGGCTTCAAAATAAGCCCATGTGGTATTCAGAAAATATCTGAACTCACTTCTGGGTGTTGCTTCCTCTCGAAGGGTCAAACCAAACATAGCTATAGCTACAGCTGGGAAACTTTCAAGCCAGCTCAAGGCCAGGGCCAGTAACAGCAGCAAGTTAAAGGCTGGGTTGTCGGAGTCCCAGACTAAGGCTAGGAGCAGAAATAGTCTGGGAACAGGTCATCAGAACCCTCACTTCTTTTGCTATTGAGTCATCTCATATATTCTAGCTGTGGCCAGGGACAAAGAGTAGTATTATCAGCACTTCTGTTAGTATGGTTACTAGTTCATATTAATCTTCATGTAGGCTAAAAATATAAAGCCTTTGATAATCTTCAGCTAAAATTCGGGCCCAGCATGTTTTAGTGAAGAGAGAAAAAAAGATTAAATGTGTGAAGTACTTGAAGTGCTTGCAAAGAAAGGTGCAGTGGATAACATCTCACTAAATAAAAAATGGGTTATTCTAAAAAGTGCTATTCAAAGCAAATACGATGTGCTATGGCTTAACTATCACAATGTTCCTTAAATAAAAGTATCAGAAAGCTCCAAATTAGCTAACAAAGTCAGACTCTCAGGTCTTCTACACTAAGCTAGAGTCAAGAGAACATTATTTCCCAATGGTATATTGATTTCAAAACTATTTTCCCTTCTTATATAGAGACTGATGTTAGAAAGATACAATAGATAATCTCAAGAAATCAAGACATGAAGGACTACAAATACTAAAGAGAATAGCAACCACACTTTCAGTGCCCTTCCCAGCATTCTGAATATGCAGCTACCCCACCCCAACCCTTTGTAGACAGAAGACTCATGTCCAATAATTCCATTTCTGGGTAGTCAAAAGAACTGAAAGCAGGATCTTGAAGAGATATTTGCACTGTTATGCTCACTGCAGCACTATTCACAATAACCAAGGTGTGGGAGCAACTTAAATGCCCACTGACAGATGAATGGACAAAGAAAATGTAGTATATACATAAAACAGTATATTATCCGGAAGTAATAAGGACGGAAATCCTGTCACATGTGACAACATGGATGAACTTTAAGGACATTATGCTAAATGAAATAAGCCATTCACAAGAGGACAATCACCACATGATTCCATATGAGGAATCTAAAGTAGTCAAACTCATAGAAAGCAGAAAGTAGAATGGTGATTGCCAGGGGTTGGGGGCAGGCGGAAGTGGGCAGTTGCTGTTCAAAGGGTATAAAGTTTTGATTACGCAAGATGAAAAAGTTCTAGCGACCTGCAGTATAACATTGGACTTACGGTTAACAATACTGTACTGTACACTTAATTTGTTAAGAGGGTAGATCTCATGTGTTTTTTTCAACACAATAAGAAAACAACAAAAAAAAGAGAGAGACTATATGGTGGGCGGGACAAACTTGGAAAAAGGACCGAGGAAGGGAAAAACAATCAACTGCTTACTAAACTTTTGATTTTGAGCATTAAAGAAGAAAAGAAGCTGAAAACACTAATTACTCAACTGGGTTCCCTGGAACACTATTCCCAAGAGATGGTACATTTTAAAAGAGTTCCATGACCAAAAAATTTGTGAAAAATTGCATATTGTTTCCTTCTTGGATGTTCACAATGAGATTAGTATATAAAAGCTTCTAAGAAGTCCTAGAATAAACTAGCCTATTTAACTTTCTTCAAGAAAGCATTTCTAAACTCATTTGACTCAGAAAAAGATTTTCTTTTATAAAATAAATATTAAAATCCCAAGGGATTCATGTTTCATGGAGAACCATGTAGGAAATGATGATTTGGGGAACTAATTTTAGGGACAGATTCCTGGGCAGGGCAGACCTGCCTACTGAGAGTTCCTCCTCCTGTTTCACAAACCCAAATAACCAACCAACATTATCCCTATCTTGCCTGAAATATTTAACTCCTTTTATAATGTGAAATTCCAATTAGACTGTCTAATAAACATCTTCCAGAAGAGCTCAAATATTAGTCATTTATGATTTCATGTAAATTAATGTGTTGTCAGTGCCACTGTGTATTGACAGAGTATTTTATAGTTTTCAAAACCACTTTAACACACATACACACGTCCTTCCTTCAAGCTACACAATTAGTAGGTATAGTTAAGACTAAACCCAAGATTGGCTGATTCTAGTCTAATATCCTTTCTACTAGAACAATATCTGTGCTAAACAATAGCTGTGGGAGGGATCCCTGAGACTTTTATAAAGAAATAGTTCACATAAATCAAATCATATGGCTTTTTTTAGATTAAGGGAGACTCAACTGATTCTACCCTTACAAATTTTCTCAGGACCATGGAGAGTAGACAAAAGAGCAGAAAAATGGCCATGTTTTAAAAAGATTACCCATTTTCTAATGATCTCATTTTTCACACTACAAAAATCTTTCATATGTAAGTGACCTAGACGAGTTATAAAGAAAACTGGATTTAGCAGAGCTTTCATACCTTAAGTGTTCACTTGGCATCACTTCTAAAAATACCATTAAAACAGACAGAATGAGTACAGGTGCCCTCTTTTGCCCTTATTGTACTTAAATACTTTAAACTGTTCCAGTTTTTCACAGAAACACTGTTCAAAAGAATATAAGTAAAATTTAATCCTAACCTTTTACTCAATTTCAGGTTCAAAATCGTTTCATTATCAGAGAAGGTAATGGTAAAAACACCTCTTTCTAGACTAAAGAGAGAAACACCTTCAATCCTTTAAATAGAAATGCATCCAGGTGTTTACACCTTTAAAGGACACTTGAGTCTCTACATACATGTCTTGACTAACATCCAACTTGCATGTTGACAGATGGGCACTTATGTCAAATTTTCTTTTTTCTTTTTATTTTTTTTAGTGTCAACTTCAACTATTTCATTATCCTTATATTAAAGATTCTGAGTGAAACTGAGTAGGCACTTTAAAAGACAAAAAAAAAAAAGAGAGCGAATCAACTATTAGTCTTGGACATATGGTTAGGAACCAACAGCACAGTTTAAATAGGCCAAGTTCAGCAATGATACAAATCAACATCTGTACAGCCTAATAACTTTCCAGAGCACTTCTTCACCTTCATTGTTTATCTGTGTAATAAACCTTAAGATTGTTAGGCTAGTGTTCTTATTACTCTGGGACAATAAAATCAAGCCTCAAAAGGTTAAGTAACTTGCCCAAGGTCACATCATGGCTGGGAGAAGAGCTAGGAGTATAAACTCAGATCTCTCAGTTCCTAAGCCAGGACACTTTTTTTTTTTTTTTTTTACTACAGCCATGGTTCTGTGGGTGATGATGGCAGGAGTGGGTGTGGGACCCTTAGATACATAAACACCCCCCCCCGCATTAGTGTTCTAGGGAGCCTCTGTTACCCATGAGAGTGTATGCCAAGGCAGAAGAAATGCTGAGAACCCTGTGCTGGGTATCATACAACTTCGATATTGTCATCATAGGGATGAATAACCAGTTGACCAGTAACTGTTGAACATTAGCCATAAAATATGCATAAATGTAAGCCTTAAAGGATTTATTTCAAGATGTTAATAACTTTTCTTTTGAAGTAAAAACTGAGGCATGAATTGTATTTGTCTCATTTATAATAATGTTCAATAACAAGGGTCCTTATGACAGCAAAAATGCCAGTTTCACTGAACGTTATAATCCAGTGGACTTGCATTGGCTCACACTGACTTAAAAAGGGGTTTACATGAAGACATAAAAATTAAAATCAAATGCGAAACAACTGCAAAACAAAATTTCAAATTCATTTTGTTAATATTCAAAATGACCTATAGACATACTGACAAATTCTGATATCAAACTCCAGATGTGCCCTGCTCTGTGCAGTATATGTTCACCTGAAAAGTTACATGAAATATGGAAACATGTATAAAACTAACTAAAGGACCTATAATACAACTCAGGGGTTCCTACCCAGGTCCGTGGAAAAATGACTTCATAGAAAAAGTGGGTTTAAAGAAACATTAGACCCTGGATGAGCAGCAGTGTTCGGGAAGGGAGTTCCATAAGCAGAGGCAGCTCTCATGTCAATTACAGGTGTCTTGAGAGTCTCCAAGCCTCTCCTAGATTCTTCTCTGTTGCAAATAAAGGGGGTTGGATGAGGTCATACCCAAGTTAAAGTCTAGCTTTAATGTACTATAAGTGTCAAAGAATACTTTTTGATATGCTAAACAGCAAAACCTAAACTTCTTTGTTACTCAAGTGCGTGCTTAACTAAAAAAAGAAAGCTGTGCAGAGTGCCCTCTGGTGGACAGTTGGACATGCCAAAAGGCTTCCCATCTGGAAGCTCTCAATCAGCATTCATTCAACAACTCATTCATTCATTCAAATATAATTAAATAATGTGTGTCCACTGTGTGTCAATTAGTGAGTATACAGTAGCTAACACGAGAGACACACAGTCATTGACTGCCCTCATCGACTGCAGTCTAGAAGCATAGGTGGACATTAAAGCATTGCTTCATTACAGAGGTATTTAATGCCACAAAGGAATAATAGATGGTATTATGACAATGATCTATGGGGAAGATGTAAGATCCACTGAAGAAAGGATTCCTAAAATTTTCACAATTAAGATGAGACCTGAAGGAAAAGTGAGCTTTAGGCAGGCAGAGGAAACAGTATCCATAATCACCCTGTAAAACAGAGAAAAAGGCCAGTTGTGATTGGCTCAAGATGAGGAAATGGGAGCTGAGGCAGAGGTAGTATGTAGTACACGAAGGGTCATGTAGGCAGTGTTAATTAAGGACTTTGACCTTTAACCAAAGAGCAGTAGAACATAATCAAAAGGTTTAAAGGAGGGAAAGATGTGATTCAAATCATGATTTTAAAAGATCGCTTTAGTTTTTTAATGTAAAGAATGAATTGGAGTTGGGCAAAAGTTGAAATTGGAGTTGCTTCTAGTCCTTGCTCTCCCATACACCGTCCTAGTTTATTCTACACACTTACTGAGTGTCAGCCAAGTGCCAAGCACTCCCATTCAGACCTCTGGGCACAGGTGGCAGAGTCAAGATCATGGCAGCTGCATAAGGAACTACCATTAGAAGCCTCTTCCACCTCTGCTAGTCCTCCCATTGCTACGCATATTATGGCGAAAAGCGTGTTGATGCGTAGATTTATCAGCCCACTCCAACAAGTCACATATTCTCGGGGAAGCCTAATTACTGCCATAGCAGGGGGCAGAAATTTGCCCCAACAGCCTGGGCTGCCTTGTTCCTGTGACTTCAAAGAGCACAAGTTAATAAGTAGGATCCCCTCCCTCTAATGAGCTGAGTAAAATCATACAGGATAAATGCACTATCCCCCAACTCCCTGTGTCCTCACTGGGGTCATTATTCAACTGATCCTTTGATTGCAGACTTGAAGGATGCACATTCAAATACTTTTCCCTGTGTTCTAAAATTGACTGTGGTGATGATTGTACAACTATGTAAATATATTAAAAACTGAATTGAATACTTTAAATTGTTGATTTGTAGGGTATATGAATTATATCTCAATAAAGTTGTTACCAAAACAAAAATTTTTTAAATCACCTCTTCTTTAAAGATGATGACACGGATGAGTGAGATGACAGCAGAGATAAAAGTGCCAAAGCCATACGTGCAGCTGTTTCTGTAACTGTTGCATATTGGCATATTTTATATTCACAGCAAGCCAGAAGTCTCTACGATGATGAGAAGAAATCAAATCTATAAAGGCTGTATTTTCCCCATAAATCACTCCAACTAAAAGCTTAGCCAAAGAGCAGCAACAACAACAACGACGACGATACATAAACATATAAACTCTCAAAAGAGATGTCTTTTTTCAAAAACGGTGGTTGGATATAAAAGAGGTTAATGAAATATACCAATCAGATCCTTCTTCATTTACCTCCCACAGTTTACCTAGGAAAGGTGCAGCCTGAGAACATACACCTTAAACAGTGCTAGAACTTCCATGATTCCAGACATTGCTGCTCTGCAGGAGGCCCTCTCCCACTCTCCGTATGGGGCAAACAGTGAAAGAGGAAAGGGCTGCAAACACGAAGCAAGTGGCCTGTAAAATGCCATCTATACTTGTTTTTGTTTTTTAAATCTGCTGATTCCACTGAATCTGCATTTATAATGATACAGAAAGCAAAAGAGATTCCTTTGACCAGGAGGATAATAAAGGCTGAAGCTATTCAAAATAGTCAAGGCCTCGGTTTAAAAGCAACTTTAGGCTAACATTAGAATGAAGGAGAAAAAGACTATAGCATCTTGGAATTTGCAATAGCAAGGAAAAGGGATTGTGGGCACAGGTAGACACCTGCCACTGACTTTCAAAGCTTCAAAACCTTAGCTATGAGATTATTGCTAAAAACCTGGAAGGGTTATTCAGGAAAGAAGGGTGTGCCCGACGACAGAAATTCTCCATGGTCAATCAAGAACAGAGCCCCTGAGAAAGAAAAAGGGCATTACCTAAGGAAATACTAATATGCTTACATATAATGGGAGCTCTCTGGAAAGCTCAAACTTAAGCTTTAGAAGAAAGACACATAAATATAAAAGTAGAATCAACCTAAAAAGGCATCTACAGCAAACGGTGCAGTTAACAGAGGCTCAGAATGCCAGAGACAACAAAATAAGGTACTGCTGGCCATGTTCAAAGCAAGAAGAAAACAAGAGGATAGAGTAACAGTTTGGGAGAGAGGAGTGTAATATTCACAGAAGACTGGTGAAAAAGGAGCCCCACTCAAGATGGAAGCTGACTTCCTTCTCTTATAATAAAGAAAATGGTCTGCACCTTGGTCAGGGCAAACAAAGAGCATGAAGATGGAGCTGGGAGACAGGGAGAGAAAGGAATCCATCACTTTCAATGATTTCCAGTTCTCCCACTTACATGACTCTCATCCTAGGGCACTGAAGGAACTGATAGGTCCCTTTTGACACCATGTGGATGGAGATGGCATTCTTTTGCCCACAACAGTCCCACTCTACATGTGTCCAGTGAGTCACACTGTATATATTACTTTCTTGCTCAGTATCTCTTCTGGGCTTCTCAACAATCTAGTCGGGTACACAAAGCTATCACTACTGCCCTCATTATACACTGAAACTCAGAATGTAAAAGTGACCTCAAAATCACACAGCCCACCAGGAACAGGACCAGATCTAAACCTGGTCATCTGACTCTAGCCAGTGCCCTTTTCACTAACCAGTGTATCTTTTCACTGCATCTTCAGCAGAGCAACTGATAAAGTTCAAGCTACGTAATATTAACAACAGTGTAAGTATACTTCCAGCAAGATGAATACTGTTAACCAGCAAGTGCCAGTTAAGCATCTATTAACTGCCATATGACTCTGGCTGTTCAATCTTCAAATCTCATTTAATCTTCACACGACCCCCAGGAGGGAGTTGCAGATGAGGACCCAAGGCTCCCGGCACTGAGTAACTTGCTTGAGTCACCAGTGACTGGTGCAGTAAAGGTTTAACTGTAGTGGAATCTGTTCTAGCTTCAAACTCCATACTCCTTCCATTACAACTGACTGTTACCCTAAATGTTTATCAAGAACTACTCTAAGATATGGAGGGTATGGTTAACCCAAATACAATGAGCAGAAAACAGTCAATGGCTTTCCTGAGTCTTGAGAAGTTTGATGTGCCAAATACATTTCTATAGCATGGCCTATGATTACGCTAACAAAAGAAAACCCACTTCTTTCTTTTTTACCTACGTCAAAGTCGTATGGGAATCAATGCTGAGGGCATGAGCATAGCAGGGGTGAGAGTAGAGGTAGGCAATAAAACAAATAGTGCCTGAATTTTCTATGATGCTTAAAGGGGTTCAAAGATTACTGTAATCCCTGGGATAAGTGTGTTTCCTTCTAACTAAGGAATAGGCCAGGAGGTTGTTAGGGTGAGAGCAAAGGAAAGATATAAGCAGGAGCAAGTGGAACCTTCTTTTATCATCTCTAGGACCTACCTCCTGAGAAGTCTCATTAGTTCTGGCTTCAGAGGGGAACAAAGAAAGCTACTTTGATAGAGATGAGAACATAAGCGCTCTTCAGGTTAAGTTTATTTCCTGGGATCACCAGTGATGGGGGCAAGAGCGGTCTAAATGTAATGGAATCTGGGGCTTCAGACTCACAAATGTATAGGCACTAGCAAGTCCACCAGCAGCAGTAGTTAAGAGAACACTCCACATAACACCATTTGTCAATTCAACAAAGGTTTATCAAGCATCTACTGTGTCTGTACATCAAGCAATGGGTAAGCTCTGTGGAGCTTACAGTCTGTAGGGGAATTACTGATACAGAAGGGGTGCTGTGGGCACTTGAAAACTAGGAATGGAGCTGAATGTTTATCACCCCTGAGTTTCCACTGATTCAGAGTGTTTCAAAATTCTGTAAAACTTCATTCATTTTAATTAAAAAACAAACCACCACTACTTACTTTTAAGGATCCCAGTAGATGCAGCAAATAGACTATTTATTTTAAGCACTGGCTTTTGTAATTTGATCTATGTCTTAAAGAAAATGTAATCTTGTTGACTATAAAAAAAATTCATCACCAATTGAAACTTTCACCTCCTAAGAAACTTAGGTCTACTACGCAAAATTAGTCAGTCGACCATAGAGAGTATAGGTGAAACTTTGTAATACAACATATTTACTACTTTACTTATTCTAGTCCAGTGTATGCCCCAAGAACAGCCTTTGCTGGAAGCATTAACAACCACTGTACAATTGCATAGGGAGGTGTTTAGACTTGATGTTCTCCCACTTGATCTTTTAATCTATCAATACAGGTCCCAGATTAGCTACTAACACCTTCTATTCCCCCCAAGCTTCCAAACAGCAGCAGAGCTGGAATTTAAGGGATTTAAACCTGTGTCTGTCTCCAAACCCAACTGAACACACCAATGCCCTAGAGCTCTACTGCCCCCTGTTTAGATGAGAGTTAGCAAATCTGAGTGCCTCTACTGGTCAGGTAGGTAACACCAATGAGCAAAGAGGCAGGTAATGGATATGCATATTTGGTATGAGCAGGAGAACTATGGGAGTTGGAGAGGGGACTGGAGGGGACAGCAGCTATTTGGCTCCAATGACTGCTACCACGTATGCTCTTGCACTTTTTTTTTGCCATGCTGCGTGGCATGTAGGATCTTAGTTCCCCAACCAGGAATTGAACCCGTGCCCCCTGCAGTGGAAGCACGGAGTCTTAACCACTGGAATGCCAGGGAAGTCCCTATGTTCTTGCAATTTTAAAAGAAACCAGAACTTCAAAATTTTATGTATACTCCTGAATATTAACATTAAATGTTAGTTCAAGTTTGTTTGTTTTAAGAGTACCACATGGGTCAAGCAGATTACCAGCTCTCAATCTTCGTTAACGTGCTGTTGGCATCATATTTTGAACAGCACTGGTTTGCTTTGCTAAATTCTGCAGTGTTATTTTCGTAAGTGTAACATCACCCTGGGGATGCGTGAGGCAGAAAGTTCATTAACGCCTTAAATACAAAGGGCACTCTCTTTTTCAGGCAGCCTAGATGGACTCATGGACTAATGTCATGTAAGGCAGAGCTGCTCACTTTGATCACAAGGTGCTTTTCTCCCCAGGGGCCCACAGAATAAATTTCATTTCTTTCCCATAGCAATTATACCCTGAGCAGTTGCTTACCCGTTTGTCAATGTCATTGTGTTGGAGCTGCACAAAGCGAGCGCTGATGGCTGCAATGTAACTCTGCTGATTGGAGAATGCCACGCGGCCAGCACCTTTGGGGTACTTCAGCTCTGGGTCCGTATCAATGCCAGCATAGCAGACACCGCCATACAAACGGTCCATGATCATTGCCAGTTCAACTGCAAGAAAATAAACACTGTTCGTTATAAATGTTTAGAAGGTACTCTTGCCCAGGAGAAGGAAGGACTATGTAAGGATCATGCAGTGTAATTAAGAAATGGAAAAGCCATGTTAAGTCTCATGAAGAGTGTCTACACCAGTCTTACAACTCAAGCAGGGGAGCTCCTCATAGGATATTTGAAAACAAAATGAAAAAAAAATTTTAAGAGTTTACATAATCAGAATTTCAGCAACAGTATAAAAGAAGTGATCTATCAGCAATCCTCCTGTTCTAATTTCTAACTGCTTAGTCCACTGGAGTGGGCCCTGGGTAGGCAAAGCATTTCAGGTACCCTAACAAGTTAATAAGAAACAGCTCTACTTACTGACCTCTAGGACTGAAAGCAATTACTAAAGTCACACTACTATATTAAGCTCAAGCTATGGAAGAATTTAATTAAAAAAAGAATTTAATTCATTTTAACTAGAGGCAATATGTTTACAGGCTTAAAGTAAATCTCTACAATTAAAAAAAATAAAGATTTTAAGAGTATATACTATCCCAATTGAGAACTCTCCATACTAACTTCTCACACTGAATTCTTAAATAATAGTACTAAAAATGATCACAGCAGCAATGGTTTATTGAGCACTTACAATGTGCCAGGAAACACTAAGCTGCTACAAAGGCAGTAAAAACATACCCATCCTACACCCTGCTATAAATCCAGAGGTCTGGTCTGCACACCTCACCATATTTCTTCTAAGTATACCTTTATATTGGTATATTTGCAAAACACCTGTACAGAAGGCACTTGGAAATTGGACCATTCCAAAGGTCTGATATTCTAAAATTGTCCTCATCAAAAGGTACCATGGAGAGACACATAGCAGTTACTTACCTGGATCCAAATTGCCTGAAGGTAATTGTTTACTTGATACTGGATGGCACCTCCTCCAGGTATGACCATTCCTTTCAGGCCACTCACACGGTTTAAGTCCAAAAGACTTAGTCCTACCCCTGGCGAACGACCCAAGAATCCACTTCCCTCAAACACCTACACATGGCATTTGGAAAGGAGCAGACAGGGAAGACAGATGATGACCTCGGACACAGCCAGTGTGCAAAGACCATCAGACAGTAGAGCTCCACAGGAATCAGTATCTGGGGAGAAGGAAAGCAGCACAACCTGGAGGGGTAGGGGAAGAACTCTGCAGCGGGTACAAGGGCTGAAGGGCTGAACGGTGTAAGATTTCTACAAACAGAAGGAAAGCCAAGTACTACTGGTTCCTGTAATAGGAAGCTGCTGAGGCAGTAAGAAAGCTGTATCGCCAGACAGAAAGGCTGTCTTTCTATTCAACTTCTTCAAAATTTATCCCCAAACCAGACTGCCTAATACTGGTAATTGTTTTCTAAGTGCCTGTTTCTAACTGGAAGAATGACTTCCAACCAACAGGTAATTTTCAGAAGGTGAGAAAATAAACTAGCAATAATTAAGCCAGAGAATAAGTGATTTTAAAGACAGAACAGCAGAAAGCTATCCCAATGATCCCATTATGATCAGAATTACTGAGTCACATCAGCCAAGGGAACACTGCTGGTTAGAGCCCAAGTGAACCCTGACTGCAGTCTTGGGGAAGGATCCAGGAATCACACTCATTCAAACAATGCAATAAGAATCATGTGTGTACCCTAAATATCAGAGTTCAGTGGGTCCTCATACTTCACCCCAACAACTTCTGATGGCTTGGGGACTTCCTCACATAGCTAACATTATTCCAGTTACAGAGAACAAGAAACTGAACGTGGGATTAATTCACTGCAGTCATTAATGAGTTTCCTTTATTAGTCAAGTGGGCTTAGTAAAATATGTAACCTCAGGGCCTGGAAATTAAACACTAATTTTCCAAAGACCTGGCTTCCTCTGGAATGGAATAAGACAGTGAAAACTCCCTCAGCCTGGTGAATGGCCAGGAAAAGAATGTTGTCAAGGGACTGAATACACTTGTCTTCCACCCTTAGGAAGGATTCAAGAAAATATCTAATTCACGAAGAAGGTATACATACCAGCTGCGAGCCTGAAGCTCCAGCTGAAGACAAGAGTTACCGTAACCACAGGTTCTTCTACTGCATCTTGGTCTCCAAAGGAACCTTAGGGATCCTCAGATGCCAGAGATGGCACCTTCCACAAGCACTTTGTGGATCTGGCTGCTGGAAAATCATCTTCACGTGCCAAAGATTAGGTCATGGCTGCTGCTGCTGGCAGTTACGTACTTTTGATAGGAAAAAGAAACCCTCATTCACTTCTGTTTTTATGAAAACTATATAAATAAATAATTTCCACTTAAAAGCTTATATACAGTCATTTTCTTGGCCACCCAAAACTCTGCAGGCATTTGAGCCAATGAAGTCTCACTCAAGTGAAGGGCAATTTGTTGAGAAGCTACAAGAAAGAAACCAAGGTGACTAAAGAAAGTTTTCTGGGGGGGGAAGAACATGAAGATTACCCATCTCTCTACCTTAATCTGTATTTTAACTACAAAAGTTCTAATACTGTGATGACCCTTGAAGGAAAGTACATAATGACCAAACAACTGCTGTTTGTATTTGGTCCTTTACTCAATCAGCAAGTCTTCACTTTAGTGAATACTTCTTGCAGGCTAAACTCATGCTGGGCTCAAACACAATAGGCATGTCACCTAAGTACTAAACAGAGTTTTTAATTATTGAGAAAAGTAACCAGTTGGTTAAAACAGCATTAAAAAAAAATACTAACAATTCATCCACTGTACAGGTAACTAACAAACACAGAGCAAGCTCTCCTCAAATCCTACAAATTCCCAATCCGAAAATATTTTTAATATGGAAGATACAAATTCACCTACAGATGTCATAATGTACCACTACTTTTAGAGGCTAGGTTTTAAAGGGTTCTTTAGAGTGAGTATTATCAGTTAATGTAGGAAAGTCCCATATAAATTCCCTTCCTCTGATTAGGGGGGAGCTGAGCCAAGAAGAGGGCTACCATTTTGACTACTTGGGAGGAAGAGAGAAAAAAAGGATCAGGTAGAAATCAGAAATCAGAAATCAGGTAGAAATCAACTAAAACCTTCGTGGGTCTATCTATACCTTATGATCTCAATCCTGCTCAAGAAACGTGAGTCCTTGGGCTTCCCTGGTGGCGGAGTGGTTGAGAGTCTGCCTGCCGATGCAGGGGACACGGGTTCGTGCCCCGGTCTGGGAAGATCCCACATGCCGCGGAGCGGCTGGTTCTGTGAGCCATGGCCGCTGAGCCTGCGCGTCCAGAGCCTGTGCTCCGCAACGGGAGAAGCCACAACAGTGAGAGGCCCGCGTACCGCAAAAATAAATAAATAAATAAAATTAAATTAAAAAAAGAAATGTGAGTCCTTGATCAAGGAAGTGTCTTATCTGGAAAATGTAGTCAAACCACCTACTAAACCTGTGACAGTGAATCCTCATTCTAAACCATCCTCTGCAGAGGACAACGACAGCGTAGCTCCCCAGAGCACGTTCTTAACATTTAACCTGAGGAAGATGAGGCTACCGGAGCAGGACATACAGGTAGAGGCTGAAATTCAGACAGATGGAGGTGACAGCAGGCATAGAGTCCATGAGGAAGTCAGGAAGCTCCAAACCACTTCTATTTTTTCCTTCCCATCCAGACAGTGTTCACGGCGTCTGTCTGGTCACCACAGGGGTGGGAAATTAGGAGTTCTGATAGCTATATCCAAGGGTATTCTGTACTTTGGATAAGATGTTCTGTGCTCTTAAGACAACTCAAGTCATCTCATAAACAACTGTTCCATGGTAACAGTACACTTCTATGAGTATAACCCACACACTGGCTCTTGTGATGAGCTTCACCATGTCCCAGACTGGAGAAGGAAACAAGAATGTTGCAGTTGTAGGTAGTGTATAGCGTTTCCATGAATTCCTCTGGGTTGTGGTGACTATGCCCTGAAGGTGAATCTGAACCCCAACTGTGGTTCCTTGTTTTGCTCCTAATTCTTCACAGAGATCTGAAAGGGACTTCAGTTCATCAGAAAGAAAATCATGATGACTCCCCATCCTGCCCCACCCCAGGATCCTGTTCCTGTCATTTAATTAGATTTCAAAGCTAGCCTAAGGCAATGTATAAGTCTGAGACACTATGAGAGCCAAACTGGGTAGAGCAGGAATGAGGATTCCTGAGGGAAATACTACATACAATTCTAAATTGTGAATCTAGAAGCTACATTTCTCCTCTTTGGAAATAACAAAGCAGACAGGAAAGAGGCATAAGGCACCTCAGGATTACAAGGGGTCTGGACTTCTGAAAGAAAGGAAAATTCAACTTGAAGGTGGACTTTTTGGGTTTACGATTGCTGAGTTGGTTCATGAGAGCAGTTCACACATCTTTAGTGGAGGAAATGTGCTCATTAGCTTCCACCCTGCATGAGACGTTGGGAAGTTAAGAATATTTTCAAATAAATGATATGAACAACCAACTAAGTAAGAAGGATAAGAGTTTTAACTTGATTAAATCGAGCTGGTACCAGATTGACTGTTATTGCTGTTACTGAGACAACAGATCTCAGATCTCAGCTTGATAAAGCAGCTTCCTTCTGTGCAAAGAGCCCCAAACTTGAAGTCTGGAGATCTGAGTTTGAACCTTGATTTTTTCACTTGTTGTGGTCTCGACTACACCCCCTTTGAACTCTGCTCCCTTATCTCTACAATGAAAAGTCTACCACTTATAACCTCACAGGGTTATCATGAGGATTAAACATACATGAGAGCTCTGAGCACACTGCTGGGCAAAGAGCAGTGCTCAAATGTTTAGTTTTGTCCAGCAGTTGTTTTTCCCTCTACTCATAAATCTTTGCTTAACATTTACTTGGCCTGGTTTCTGCTCCATAAGCACCAGTTCATCCCAGTCTTACTTTGGCTTTATGCTAATGTTGCTCAAACTGCCACTGATATGGCAAACTTTGACATCGGCTGTGGGTGAGAGTTTGCTCTTTTGGAGGAGGAGCAAACAAACACAGACATTATAAAATCCTTAAGCCTAAGGGCAATGCAGTTAATCAAGTCAGCATGCCAATTCTGGAGTTTATCTGAGACAACTCATTCTGAACTTGGGACTTGGTGAAAGAAAAAGATTCTACAAAAAAAAAAAAGGTGTCCACAATGTTCATTGCAGCACTATTAACAATAGCCAGGACATGGAAGCAACCTAAGTGTTCACTGACAGATGAATGGCTAAAGAAGATGTGGCACATATATACAATGGAATATTACTCAGCCACAAAAAGAAATGAAATTGAGTTATTTGTAATGAGGTGGATGGACCTAGGGTCTGTCATACAGAGTGAAATAAGTCAGAAAGAGAAAAACAAATACCGTATGCTAACACATCTAATGGAATCTTAAAAAAAAAAAAAAGGTTCTCATGAACCTAGGGGCAGGACAGGAATAAAGATGCAGACGTAGAGAATGCACTTGAGGACAAGGGAAGGGGGAAGGGTAAGCTGGGACGAAGTGAGAGAGTAGCATTGACATATATACACTACCAAATGTAAAACAGATAGCTAGTGGGAAGCAGCTGCATAGCACAGGGAGATCAGCTCTGTGCTTTGTGAGACCTAGAGGGGTGGGATAGGGAGGGTGGGAGGAAGACGCAAGAGGGAGTGGATATGGGGATAGATGTATACATATAGCTGGTTCACTTTGTTATACGGCAGAAACTAACACAACATTCTAAAGCAACTATACTCCAATAAAGATGTTAAAAAAAAAAAAAAAGGTGTTGGCAGGGGGACTTCCCTGGAGGTCCAGCAGTTAAGACTCTGTGCTTCCACCGCAGGGGGTGCGAGTTCCATCCCTGGTCTGGGAACTAAGATACTACATGCTGCATGGTGCAGTCAAAAAAAAAAAGAGAGACAGAAAGAAAAAAAAAGAAAAAGCTTCTAGTGCCGACAAACTTGACATACAGATGATTTCTGCCTGCTACCACTTCACTGAACAAAAAGGCTATGGTTATAATACTCCTATTTCCTTAATCATAAATCAGGATGTGATTCCTAATACATGTGGACTACCAGGATGTTTGCAGAATGTCTGAAATAAATGCTCTTAGAAAAATTCATCATGTATGTTCTCTAGATGTATGTCATACCTTACTGAATATTTACCTCAAAAATTTTTTTCCCTAGAATTTCCATAGAAAGCCATCCTCACAACAGTGAGGTGGGGGGAGTTGGGAGGGGGGAAGGTGGAGAAGGAAATTTCAGGATCCATCACAGAATATTAGCAGGGGAGAAAAAGACAGGAAGAATCATCAGAGCAATAGTTAGGAAGATGGGAGACCCAAAGATGATGGGCAAATGGTAGGCTCTAGGAACTCAAGACTGATCTGTTCTGCAGGACCTGGTCAGATAAACTGTCAGAAGGAAGTCATAAAGTGGAGGAACAGCTCACAGATGCCTCTAATTAGAGAGGAAGACTGAGGGTTTTTCAAGCCTGATCAAAATTGGAAGTGGATGGGTCCCAAAGCTTGATCACTGAGGCAGCCCCCGAATGAGATGTCTAAGCCAAGAAGCTAGAGTCAGAGAACACTCACGTTTACAAACCAGGGAAGAACACAGGGACCAGATCCTTCATTTTCCACTTTTTCCTGGTGGTCTCCTCATAACCCCCAAGCCCTTAGCTGGCACTTAGTTGCTCTCAGAGCAAAGAGATGTGGTCTGGAGAGGTTCCAATGTCATAGGGATACGCAACAGCGATATCTCCATACTGAGATTTAGGAAGACATGCTGCTTACAACACTTGAATGAAGAGTGGCAACATGCTGTTGCACGTCCAGGTAGTAGCGGGAGGAGAGACAGACCAGACAGACAGACCACCCCTTTCCCTGTACTGACTTCTCCGAAGAATATGTACTCTTTAGCCACACGGTGGCATGGCGAGTCCACCCACGGCCTTTCCTAGCGTCGGGGTGGGGAGAAGTGGGGAGTGGAAGGAAAGCAAGATGGAGAAACACCAGGAGACTTCAGGCAAACCATCCTCGGCTTGCCACTGTCACTGACAGGAGTGATGGAAGGGAGAGACAAGAGACGTAGAAATGTGTATTATTTGACTTAGAGAAGGCAACAATCAGGCAGTCCAACTTCGGGGAAACTCATCTAGATTTTCCACTGATATTTTCCCATTTTCAGGCTAATTTTTCTAGGCCCCTGATTTTTTCCAACCTGAAGTTTTAAAAGTCACGCTTGTCAAAAGGTCAGAAGGAGCAACCTAAACTCCTCAGTCAAGACAATACCACTTAAAACAAGTTGCCTTGTTTCTTTAGAAGTGTTTCTGCACTTCTATTCGGTGGGATAACTATATTTAGAATAACTTATTAGTGATAATGGTCCCTGTCTTACAATGGGAAAATGTCAAAGATAAAAAGCCTCACAAGATCCAAAGGAAAAATTCTTGAGTGATAACATTTTAGTCACTGTAAAGTGCTGAAGGACCATTTTTGGCCCAGGATAAGGTGAAAATCAATCTGGACACATAAAATGTCACCTGTTGAGTCTCATCACTGATATCTAGTCTAGGATCACCTTGTATATAGTGCCTGAAATAGTTTTAAGACTTTTCAGAATTCATAACCACGACACCCCTGGAAATAATAAAAAATGCCCTGAAGTATTTAAAAACCAAAATTTGAGAATCATTATGTTAAGGAGTATAATTTAGCATCCAATTAACTTAGTATTCTATTCATACATTTCTCATTTTCTTCTGTTCTGAAATCTTTGATTCTGTAGATGACGACTTGTTCAACATGAGAGTGGGATGTCCATTCAGTGTGGCGTGATGTGCACTTTCTCAGTGCCAGTAACCCAGTGCGTGCTCAATACGTTTATTATTCAAGTGAACTGCACTGTATTCAATTTAAGATTGTCTAGCAAAGTCAAAATGAATTCTTTTAAAAACAGTCTTCTATTCCAAGACACACACCAATCCACAAAGCTCAGTGTGTTCCAAAGAAAACTAATTCTATGCACAGGGATAAAAGCTGCAGATGTTAACTCTTTTCATCTAGATTACGTGGCCTCCAATCTGGAAGTCTTGGATGGATAGAGTAAAATTCTAAGATGCTAATGTAGATTGTTTAGCCTTCTAGAAACTAGCTACACTTATAGGAGGTGCTGGCATGGGGGAACACTGCCATTAGACCAAGTGACTGTAGATTACTAGCCAATAATGGCAAAAACAAAATTTTAAAACAAAAAAATTTAGCTTACGTTAGAGAAAAAAGAACTTTGAAATTTACAAATTATGTACTATCTAGGCAGGGAACACAAAATCCCATTTCTGACTAGATAACTAAACATAATTCTTGTTTAACCGTAGAACTTGCAGCATCTTATACACACAGAATGTTAAAGAAAGAATATAATTTAGCATCTTGGGTTTCCTGTCTTGCAGTGTCAGTGCGATCATAAGAACAGTGTGAAAAACATATCATCACAAGATTTATAGAGAGAAAAAGATATAGAGGCCCACACCTATCCTTTCAAATGATTTAAACAGAAAGAATGAAGAGTGGCTAATAAAAAAGGGAATTTAGTTTATAAACTATTGTGTCTGTGACTTAAAAACAGACATAAGAGGTTAAAGCCAGTTCTGTTATCTTTACAACTGTGGGAACTTTTCTTTCAGAAATTTTTTTTTTCAGATTCCCAGATAAGAAAAAAGGAGAGGGGCTGAGATATTAAAACTAATTTGTGCTTGTATTTAGTTGCAGAAAAGAACAGCTAGAATACTAGCAATGAATGTCCATTTTTGTAGAATCCATTTGCAGCTAAAACACTATCAAAGGGGACTTTTCTCCCTCTCCACTCCTAAACACACCACCAGTTAGAAAAAGCCAGGAATATTACACAGTGCCCCCACCCACATTTTTTTTTTTTTAAAGCACAAGCTGTTTAGAAACAAAGGGCTGCATTGGCCCTCATCTCATAATGCTGTTCACGTGCGAGTTAGCCCTGCTTAGACTTTATTTTCTGACAGCAGATGAAGGGGGAAGCATCTCTGCTGTTTTGCTTTCCTTCTCTGGGCAGGTTTTCCATGAGAATGAGAAAAAGACCCAGTGATGCTTGACTTTCTGAAGTACCATAAGATTACAAACTCCACAGTCATGATTAATATGTTTTAAAGTCCTTCAAAATGGAATTACGAATACATCTTTATACAGACCTAAAACTTATCTTTCAGGAGTAGACTGGAGTTGAGATTTGAATAAATATGTTAGAAATGTTGAGGAACATTCAGAATTAAGAAGTCCCCAAAGTCATAGAGCCAAAGAGCTGTAGGTACATTTTACAATTCTGTTTCACAACTTGATTTTAATGACCTCTGCTTTTTCTTTTACTTTTTAAGTAGAACTAAGTCTACTTGCTTGCACTAACGTAGAGATAACACTGTCCTTTTTGCTACTACAGCGGCAACAGCTACCTTATTTTTTCATCTTATTTAAAAAAAAATAAACTCAACTATTTTAAGCATTTTGAAAACTCTGTTCTTACAAATAATTTTATTATATTCCACAGGCAATCACACTAATCCACAACCAATTAGATTTGTCTTTGGATTTAAATATTGAAGTCATCAGCACAGCATCACTTCAAATGCCCCAGTCAATAATGATTCTGCCCAACCCAGCAGGCACAATTATTTCATCGTTGGAAAGGTACTTAAAAAACAAAAAACAGGGGAGCTTTCAAGAAGTCAAAATAAAGATGCTCAAATACATACCTCACTTTTCAAAGTACATGAGAAAAAATAGGAACCTGTTTCACTTGGGAAAAGTTCAGTTTGATTCCCAGTGACACAATTTCTAGCAGTGGTTTGGTTCCTCACTGACTAAGTGGGCACACACCTGCACTGGACAGATTTCTGATGGGATGACTTCTTTTTCTGTCATACGTAACAATGCTAACTGGCATAAGAATGCACACTGCCAAATGTATTGTTATTATTTTAAAAATAATTGGTTGAACAGGGAGGCACTAATTAGAATTCATCCCTCTGAAATAACAATTTCATGAAATTCACTCTTGTACCATAAGAAAATACAACGTCTTGGGAGAAAACATTTAAGGGTCAGCTCAGTGAAACTGACCTGACAGCCTTCTTTTTGGAGATTGTGCATAGCTGACCAGAAACCTAGAAAATATTGAAGACTAAACACATTGGGGATTCTGTTGTTGGTTTTGTTGTTGTGGTGTTACTATTTCCACTCACCAGCTCGAAGGGGTCGTGGAACTCCCCCAACAAAGATAGTTTTTCTGGGGTCCAAAGGCTGAGAACCATCCATTACAAAGTCACTGTCACTTAGGTTCCATGGTCGAATTTGCACCTGAAAAAAAGTCGTTTACTTGGTCCTTACTTCATTTCCATCAACCCCAAATGAGAATAAGGTGACTAAAGACAAACCCACTGATCTGTGCATTTTACAACATATACAACCCAAACAAAATCCAGTTATTAGTTAATGTAATCTGCATTAAGTGCCTTCCAATAGAACTCTTGGGGAATCTACTTACAGGTGTTAGACTCAACACTCTAGACATATACCATGAAACCTTCAGAAACCACCTGTGGTTTAAAAAAGGGCAGTCTTTTATAGATAGAGTCTGGGTTTTGAATTTTAACACATGTTAGACTGTTTATAACCTGTCACATTACAGCACTTAGTTTTTTAAGAGCTCACCTAAAGAGGGACAGGAACATTGGGAATATTTTCTAAAAATTATCCATATGTCTGGATTTTAAATGATCACCCCCTAAAATTAAAACATTTCTCTTTCAGCAATATGATTTAACACAGTTTAACACTTATCAAGTTAGCACACAATTACCAGCAATATCAAATCCTGAAGGTCACAGATTTATCGACTTTTGGTTGATCTGATTTTCCTAAACAAGTCTGGTTAAATAAAGGTAAGCCCAGGAAATGAAGCAAATTTTCAAAGAATAGAAAAAGAAATCTCTATGACATATTTCTAACTGGTAATGTCTCTTCACTGGGACTCTGACTTCCTGCCCATAGTTTACACTGTTTTACCATTATCATATAAAATAAGGTATTCCATCAGAATCGCAACCTTAAAGCATATTCCTTTCAATGCATAACCAAACAAAACAAAACAAAAAAAGCACAAAAAACCCTCTCATACCGAAAGGCCAGTTTCAGCACTGCCTGAAAACCAACCAGTCGCTCAGCTGGCCATGCGCACTGGGAAGTAGGCCAGGTATAGAAGCAGAGAAAATAGTGTCGGTCTTTAAGGAACACCCCTCTCCTTTCCCCTCATTGATTAGGATAGGAAACAAAACAGCTGAATTTTCATAGTATCAACAAAATTCTTCTTTTGCCCCATTACTCAATCAACAACACAATGCAAGGAAACACATACGATAATTTCTTATGTGGCCTGGCTATATCCAGGAGTACTCCTATTTGAAAGGTAGTAGATCTGTCAATTACACTTTCAAAACATCTTGGGTCATCTCTAACACTGGCATCGCGCAGTTAGAAGCAGGCTACACGTTCCTTATGATTGTTACAAAATGTACCCCCCCGCCCCGCAGCTTTTTGGGCTTTTATGACACAGTTGCCTTCACCAGTTAGCCAGAAGCCATAAAATCTCCACTTCTTCCCAAGACCCTAAAACCTTGGACCTGTTTGTAATTCTGTTAACACTCAGGCATCTGCTCTACCTTTATCACTTAAAAAAAAAATCCAGTTCTTTCCTTGTAAAATTTGGTCTGTTTGACTAAATTATTGTTCCCTTGACATTTACCACAAAGGCAGATTCACCAATACCATAAAACACCACTTTCAAATGCCTTCATGAGGGCCCATTATTAATTTTTAATTAAAAACACAATGTCCTGACACTAAGAAAAAGGATTCTAACGTCACCAAAAAAAAAAAAAAAAAAGAAGTAGGGCAAATCTTTTTCTACACAGAGCCCTCTCTTCTTCTAGTCTCATCCTTTATTAAGTAGTTAAGGCAGCTTCAGGACCAGGTAATTCCATTAACTTTATGATAACTGAGTTTGCTCATATGGCTCACAAATGAAAACAATTCCTGTGTAGTATCCATAGTGTTCTGGTTTCATTTAATCAAAAGTACAGAAAATGCAGCCTTGTACGATAGCTGGAGGTTACTGCTGCTCAAAAGAACTCTGCAGACGATCTCAAACCTGCCTGTTGAGGGTCTCCATTGCTGCCTCTTCTTCCCTCTGACACCCTCCCCACCCCCCTTCATTACATCACACACAACCCATTCCCTTACCCTATTCTTGGTAAAAATACAGGAAGAGGACTAGGGAGACAGTAATGATTAATCCTATTCACAAAACCCACATTTCCCAGCTGCCACCACAGAACAGCTCCTCAGAGCTCACACCACTGCAGATTCAGAGAAATGTCAACACAGGCCAACATCAGTACACTCTAAAAGCTAAGCAAAAAGTAATACTGTGGTACTGTTTGCACTGAGAAGTTCCATTCACACTCTGGTTTCTCTCTGAAATATAAGACCATTCTCATACAGGCATGTTCTCCATCTTCTAAGGTTTATTCTCAGGGTCTAATATCCATGTTCTATCTTTCTGACTTACTCTTCGAAAAAAATATATATACGTGTTTCTCTACTCTTTTAATCCCATACTTTATAAGCTGACTCAGATATTTTGTAGAAGGGGTAGAATATAAGTAAAAGAACTGTTTTTTTTTATTATGTTTATTTGTTTAATAATTTTTGAGAAAGGATGAAATTAGATCTCTGTCCTAACTCAACATAAACTTCCCCTGGCAAAACAGCTTTTACATACATAGGGATTACTCTGTGTGTGTGTGTGTGTGTGTGTGTGTGTGTAACAATTCTTGCAGGATGTTGTCAAATAGGCTATACTGGGCAGTAAAAGCCACAACATCCTAAGGACAAGGATAAGGTGAAGAATGGTGAAGATTACCTTAAATGAGCCTGACATGGTTTCAACACTGCCTCCTGAAGAAACCTTACCACATTTGATTACAAAGGTGACCCTAGGAAGAGGCTATCTGGGAGGGGGCACCCACTAGCCCTTTGGCCATGCCATGACCGGATACCCAAAAACAAATGTCTGTAGGGCCAGACAGGCAGCATAAACATGTCAAGCTACCAGGACAACTGGTTAGTAGGCAGGCAGTGACACAATGGAGTAAACCACTCCTTTTATTTATTTTTTTAAATTTTTATTTTCTATTGGAGCATAGTTGATTAACAATGTTGTGTTAGTTTCAGGTGTACAGCAAAGTGATTTAGTTACACGTATACATGTATCTATTCTTTTTCAAATTCTTTTCCCATTTAGGTTATTACAGAATACTGAGCAGAGCTCCCTGTGCTATACAGCAGGTTCTTGTTGGTTACCTATTTTAAATACAGCAGTGTTAAACCACTCTTTTTAAAGGAAGCAGACACCTCTCAGCTCCAGCTAGAAGTTATCATTTGTGAATGTGTTGTCAGACTTTTCCATTTCTCAAAAGTAGCTAGAAATTCAGATTTTTACATGAAACTTCAAGATTTTTGAATGCTGGGAACTAATTCAAATGTATAAAGTCACTTGTACACGCTAGACAAAACTATCTGCAGGCCAGATCTATCCTGTGGGCCCCAGTCTGTGATTTCTGGTTAGAAAGGTTTAGTTACCATACAGCTCCTCACAATGGAATGTTTTATTGCATAAACACTTACGAGACAAAATTAAAAAATGGTTTTTCTTTAGTTTCTTTTTTAAGCATGTATTCCTGTGGAAGTTCTGGTCAGGACCATAAACCTACTTTTAGCTGAATTATTTGTCTTCTAAATTTTTATCTCCTTAATTAATAATTGGCTTTGTATAACTGCTTATCTCCAAAGGCAAAATCTCTTTAAGGATAAAGGCAAAAACCAAACATAAAGCTTGGTAGTATAAATATACCAATTTATACCATAAAGTGACTTCAACAGCCATCAAGAAATCTAAAAGAACAGCCGTCAAGAAATCTAAAAGAACATAACATTAATATGTAATAGCAACAGTTAGTACTAAAAGCACTAATTTTCCTTTTCAAGGTTTCCCAAAGCGTGTTCTGTGAAGTGTAGATCCCTAGGGTTGTGTTTCCTAAAAGCAGTGTTTAGGAAAAAGTTATAAACTTCCTTCTTGGAGCTTCACAGCAGACACTGGTGTATATTAATTAAAGGCTCTAAGAAGTTCTACAGGAAATGAATCTATTCGAATGTTGTTTAAGCCAGCATTTCCAAAATTACTTCCATGGAACCTATTTTTTTGCGTAACACCTATTAATACCCACACTTTGGGTAATACTGCCCTATTATATCTTACTCTTAGTATGTATCAAAATATGGCAATAATAAGGTTGAACTAATTGAACAAAACATCATAGAAACTTCACTCCAATCAAGGCCTTTTCCTCACTTATTTCCTGCTATTGCTCTCAAAGAGTTAACTAAAATTTCATCCTGGTTAAAACTGAAAGTCATTGATAGGGATAGGATTAGGCTAATTTCTAGGAAAAAAATTTAAGAAATGCAATAGAGGTCACTTATTTTGACAGGATGCTACAAGATAACATCATTTCCTAAAAAGACAATTTCACTGAAAATTTGCAAAAGCCTCTAAGTTAAAATTAAATATAAAATGCATTTTTATTGTATCTTTAATAACAGCATAAGAGAAAACATACAGTTTTAGTAAGAACAGTTTTAAACACAAGCCTTAGGACTTCAAGTTTCTGAACATGACCAAATCTCCCTATAGCTCTAGCATTCTCTCAGTTTAGACCACTATTTAGAATTTAGACATTATCTACCAGTAAATAATGTTATCTTGAGCTCATTTTAAACATCTCACCCTATATGCGGTCTGGTGCTCTCCTTAGGTTACAAACATCTACCACGTGAAGGGTCTACTGCACAGTGCCTTCCTTTTCATTTGTTGGGCTCAAAGCAGCTCCAAAAAGCAACCAAACTGTTCAGAGTCAACAGTGCAATCTGGTGGCTAGCTCAGGAAATCACCTGACCAAATCCCCCTTCCCTGCCATCTGATCTCTTTCCCACAAAGTATCCATAAAGCTCATAGCTCAGCATCGTCCCAACCCCACCCCATTTCCTTTTTCCTCTTTTCAACACTCTTCAAACTCCTACTCAAGCTCTTCAGGAAAAAGTCTCCATTTTTCTCTCCCTAATCCTACAATCCTTTCAATGTACATGAATCAGAAAAACAATAGTGCAGAACCATCAGGACTGCTCTCCCCAGTAAGCAGCAGCATCCCGGCTCTTCTGACAACCAGGATGAGTCAGCTAAACCTAGGTCCGCTGATACAGCTGCAACAGCTCAGCTGCAGTGGTAATGAACTCAGACCCACCCCAGCTGTCAGCAATTCTATTTTAAGAATCACAGACCTCACAGAATGACTGGAGTGCCCCACAGTATCACAAATAAACTAGTTTGTGGTTTGTGAGGCATCTTTATCTCTTCCACGTGTAAGGGGTTGTTTTATTATTATAACCACCAAAACTAACAGCCGTAACAGCAATAACTGTGGTTTGGACTCTTCAAAGTATATTCACATTTGGTATCTCATGTCAACCTAATTTTCAACACATAGCTCCCGAACAAACGGCTCAGCCACCTTTGTGGAGTTTAGATGCTACCTGTGATTCTCAAATGCTGCCCTCCACCCAATAGAGAGGATAAGAAGATGCCCTCCCTGTACCTTCTGCGGTAAGTGGCCAGAAAGAAACTTAACAGCTGCTCAGAGGCACTGGGCTTGATGAGATTCTGTACCCTGGGCAGCTCTGGGGCCTCCAGGCAGAGCTCCACTGGGACTCAAAGCAAAAAGCTCTCACTGTCACACTAAGACTATTCCTCAGATACCAGTAGATCACAGGCCCCAAAGAACCTCAGCAAAATAGCCTGGATTCTTCTTAGACAGGAAGCCGAAAGTAACCCTGGGAAATTCTCTTACACTCTCCCAGGATGCTCCACACCCACCACCAGCATCAAGAAACAGTGCAGGTACAAAAAGGAAATTGCTGCCATCCGCACCAGGCTACACAGCCTGATGTATGGAAACCACAGGCTTACAGCCCCACTGGGAACTTCAGTTACTGTTGAACAATTCAAACAACACTCTGTATACTGTTTCATAAGGGCACCCAGTACAAAAACAGAGCATGCATAAACTGTACCCCGAAAATGGTGATGTACATCCTTGCTCTATGCTTGATATAATAAAGCCATTATCAATTAGATGCTATGATTAATACCCGTACTTACAACCATAAGATTCAAAGAAACATCTTCCCTCCAAAGGCTTTCCAGACTCCCTCAGGAACACCTGACCACTTTGCTTTTGAGCCACCCCACATCAACTACCGTCTATAATGCTTCCATCATAGCACCTGTGACTCCTTACTCCACTTACTATTCACTTGGCTATTTCCCTCCATTGGACTCTGGGGGCCTCTAAGGCTGAGACCATATCTCTGTGTGGGTCCCAACTGCCCAGCACAGCACTCAACCCTTAGTGAGTGCTCTGTGCTCCTCAGCATGCTGGTGAATTAACGAAGGTTTTCCCGAGGGGCAGACAGTGTTGCTGTAAGAACTTGTCCAGCAGCTGCCCCTCTATAGCTCCCCAATCACTCTCCTCACTCCACTGAAAGCTACCTTCTAGAGGCATGGAAATACACTGTCTGGTCACCAGTGGGTACGCCAGGGCTTGGGCCTAATCAGTGCAAATTTCTGATGCCACTAGGTGACGCACGCGGTGATCAGAATCATCTAGTGCTCGTCATCACTTCTGATATTCCCGCGTCACTTAGAAAGTATAAGCGAGATAGATGATTCCCTTTTGAAAGAAAGAAGAAACTAGCAGTTTTGAGCACCTACACTGCACCACTGTGCTAGGCATTTTACATACACTGTCACATTTAAACTCACCATAACTGTTATGCTGTAAAAATTATCTCTACTTTAAAAACAAGGAAACTCAGACTCAGAAGTGTGACAGCAACTCAGGACTGAAACCCAGGTTTATCTGACCCCAAGTCTATAGACACTCTTTCCACTGCAATGATGCTGTGTGCCTGCAAGGCTCCCTGTCCTCCAGGCTACTGGCCACCAGCTCTGCTTCTCAAGAGTCTCCTGGAAAAGTCAAAATGCATTTTTATTTGTGAATGATTAACCTCTCTCTTCTTTCCAATCTCATTTGGCCCATTTTCAACACATTAAGAAATGACCCATAGACTCTTCTCAAAGCTACTAAACAAAACTAGCAGTTAGAAAAGCTCAAATATGATTTGGCAATGAAACTGGCTATTTTAACTTCTAGGTTCATAGCCTCAGGCACTCTTGCGTTGCAGCCAGACAATTTTGTCCAATGTCTACATAAATGTGTATTTTCAGTTCCATGGCGCTAGGGCAAGGATGTTGTCACTGGCATGCCGATCACTCAAACTCTTGAGAGGAATGTACACATAAAAGTTCACGTTACCTAAGTTTTTCCTGGGAAGAAGCCTATTCTTTGAGTGAGCTTCATGAAATACTAATTCTACCAGAATCTTCACAAGTATAATCCCCAAAGAGGTATATAATATGCTGGATTAAACAATATTACACACATTTATTTATTGCAAAACTCCTCAGAACTTTAATATATCAATGTTTCCCAAATGTTCTTGGCTATGGAATCTTTAATTAAAGGAGAAAGTGGATATAAAATGTACAAAGTAAGTGCTCAATAAGGGACACCTATTATTATTAAGAGCAAACGTTCTGTCAATGATCCTCTCAAGAGACCAGTGTTTGATGAGACAAGCGTTCTTCAGAACACACTTTGGAAAACACGGACTATGATCCATTAGGGGATGGTATTGGCTATTTTGCCCCCTGGTTACCATTTTGTACACTGAAACTGCAGCATCTTTTAGACCTCCCTAGAAAGGAATAACAGCTTCCAAAGACTCAAGCACTAAGAAACTCTGGACCCATTTGCAAAATCAGAGATGCATGGAGAAAAAAAAATAAGACTTATTATGAATAGGAGGTACTTTTCTCATTTTAAAGGAGGAATTCTTTCTTTGGAGAAATTCTTATGATGGGAGGTGTCCAAAGCATGAATTTAGACCAAGGAACAAATAAATAAATCAAGAAGATTAGAAGTGCTAAAGATTTCCAAGGTGGGATATGACACAAAACCAGATTTGACTGAGCCAAGATAAAATTATAGTTATTGTCTTAGGAGGTAGTAGGTGGGGAATGAAAGAGTTTGAGTAAATATAAAACAAACCCAAGGACTGAGGCCATCAATCAAGACTGCCCTACAAGCCCCTACCTGTTTTTCCCAATTTAATTTCCCTCTACTCCCTTTCATATATTTGTGTTCCATCCTAAGTGTTCTGCATTCATACCACACAATTTCTCATTTCTGTGTTCACACTGTTGCCTTTCTCCAAAATGTCTATTCCCCCACACCTCGATACTTCTCCTGGCCAATCTGAAAACTCTCTTCATCCTTCAAGACCTCGTTTAAATGACACTTCATCCAAGAAGCTTTCTTTCATCACTCCTGATATGTATAAACTGTCCAAAGTGCTTGATCTACATCTTACCTCGCTGTATTCATTATTTTTCTTAATTTGACAAATATCTGAGAACCTCTTATGCACCAGGCTCTACAGATTTGTCTATTTATACACTTGTTTTATCTACTCATTATATTATTAAGTTTTTGAACACAGGATTTTATGTCTGATTCAAAATAAGTTCTGATTCATAGTAACCAATACTAAAGCCTTGCCCATAGTAGGCACTCAAATGTGGTTTGAAGGAAGAAAGGAAGGCACAGCATTTTTAAAAGCTGTATGTGGGCTGGAGACAGCTTAAATCCTAGGCAAAACGATCGGCCTATTTTTGTAACTAAAAAAAGTGATGAAAAATGCTAGAGATTCCTCTGATTTATAAATGGGGGTAGGAGACACTGGAATGACAGACAGATTAGACAGATTTAAAAATTAAATAATTAAACCAGCCTCTATTTCCAGCTTCCTTTTTTTTCCACCATTTTTTTTTTTTAATTTTTATCTTTCTAGTTTTAAGTGGATGACCTGAGCAATAACCTAAAGAATTCACCTTACATAAGACACTTCAGTTTGGTAAGACAGTTTAAATATATATATAGCAAAGTCAATCTGTCATGTTTTAGAATATTTATAAATTGTGATTGTGCTATAAATTGTAAGGAGGAAGAATTAGGAAACTTTTCTGATACTCCTTTCAAGGTGTTTGCTATCCCACATCTCTGGCCAAAGTGTTCTAGAAGTTAAGAACCATAACATCTCCTTCCTCACCTCCTTTTCAAGGTTACTCTTTTCAGCCCCTCAATCTGTTAGACCCTCTTAGGTTTCCTCATCTATCAGTCTGCTGTCTTGAACCTTCAGGTTCAGCCTATTTCTACATTCTAAAAGTAGAGTTCCCTTAACAAGAGGGACCACTGTCACAATGGCTGCCTGCTTTACTGGAAGCATGGACAAGAACACAGCTATCCTCTGGGATGCCTGGGACATCTGAGCTATGGAACTCCTCTTGCTGGAGGAAGGGGGAAAAAAAATCACCGATCTAGAGGCTTTGCAATTACTCCTACTCTTGCCAATTTGTCTTTCATTCTTTAAGACTGAGGCGTCCTCTACTCAATACCCTGTAATGGCTTATATGGGAAAAGAATCTAAAAATGAGTGGATATATGTATATGTATAACTGATTCATTTTGTTGTACATCTGAAACCAATACAACATTGTAAATCAACTATACATCAATAAAAATTAAATTAAAAAAAAGACTCAGGGGTCAATTAATCAGGCCATAAATACAGTTTCTTTTGCCATCTTTCAGGATCAGACCTATATATAGAATAGTGGAGTCATCTAATGAAAGGTAATCACTGACCAAAAATATAACTACCTGAAATCCACTAAGTATGGATTCATTTGAGTTAAAAAACAAACATAATCTTAGAAAGGATAAGTGAGAGGGAACCTTTCTACAGGCGCTGTATTAGGAAACCCATGTGATTAACCTAATCCACACAAAGGGAGTGGGGGGTTGATTTAGGGGAAAGGGAGAGGGCAAAGGACAGAAAATCTGTGAGGTCACTTTAGAACATGGTGTATATTTCCAAGGAGGAATTCTGGGAGGACTGGAGAGAACTAAACGACAGAACGAGGGCACTAAGATCCTGAAAGGTAGCCAAGCTAAGAAGTAGAAAAAGCCAGAAAGAGCCACAGCTCAGAAGGTTTGGTGAATGAGCTCTAGAGGCTGACTTTACCTTGACCTATTGCCCAGGTCCTCATTTACTCCCAAATGTTCAACCCAGCTCTCACTGTCTGTGGGAGCATCCAAAATGAGGTGGAATGTACCGAAACCTGGTAGGTAAGTGTGACCAAATGAGGCTGGGAGTGGAAGATGTGGAGCTGAAGCCAAGAAAGAGGTTTCAAAAATGGAGCCAAAAGAGCCAGAACCCAAAATGGGATCCAGTTCATTAGAATTACAGGTATTTGGGGACTTCTATGTTTCCCATCCTAAGTTTTATTTCAATTGTTTATGCTGGAAATTCTGAGTATGCCTGGGTCAAAGAAATACGTGATCAGCAGCCACCATTCAGAATTCACCAAGCTCCAATAAAACTGCTTCACTTGAGCTCAGAAAATGGAAACTGGAATAAGGCAGAAATTTGTAGAAACACAAACAATGAAAGTTAGTTTCCCTATAAACATTTCCAAAACAGATAATTACACTAATTAATTTCAAAAGTCCTTCAAGCCAAGGGTAATACACATGTTTGGAGTGAAAACACTCAACAGTAATGGTGTTGCCTCCATACCACCTCTGCCTGCAACCACCACTGCTCATCCCCTCTCACAAGACATCCAGCCCTGGTGTGAGCTTGCCCTGACGGAACATATGACCCACCTCCTCCCACATAGCCAGTGACATGGCCCTTCCAAGGTACACAAGCCCCATGTGCTCACCTCCAGACTCCTCCCCTCAATTCAACAGCTTCTTAATCTACTCTGGGTGTAACTGTCTCAGTATGTACCTCTACCCCTCTGTCGTTTTACAGATACGAACATATTTCAAATCCTCTCCTGCAGTGCATGACCAACCCCCCCTTAACCCTTCTGAGCTCACTCCCACTCCCACTGATGTGTCAGTGGCAGAGACTCTCTGGAGGTTGACCATTTTCCTCTGACATCTGACCCTGCCAAACTGGGCTCAGTCTGTCTAATTTCATATTACTCCAAAGAGATTTAGAAGTTATTGCAGCTTTCTTATTATTTTTTCAGAGGAAACACTGTACACTCCCATTCTAGTCAGTCCCCATGTCTCCCTCTTAACACACAGCCTCTCTACATTGTTTAAATTAAGACGAAGGTTAACAAAGGCTCCTTACTCTTTTTCCCAGCTGGCTATTTTCTACTGTTTTCCTATACAGCTACCTGTATAGCTACCCTATCCAATGCTGTTAACTGTTGTTATAAAAATTGGGCAATAGCCCCAGATATTGAAAAATTATAGTGATACTTTCAAACTTGCTAAAATCCTTGCCTCTTCCTCTGCATCAATTATTGTACCACAACTCAGGATCCCCATTCTTTAGTAACTCCCTCTTCTGCTTTACATACTGTAATCTCCCACTTATGGGTGGCCAAGTCCCAGCATCATTTTTTTGCAACCAATTGTAAACCCTGTTCTAGATGTCACCATTCTTTTCAAAATATGTTACTAGGTAGATAAGCTCTAACCCTGCTCTCCTGAATCCTCTAGCACTATGTAGAGCTAACAGCACCGCTTGTGCAAGTACCCGACCTCACCAAATGCTTTCACATTCATTTTGTTCTTATCTGAGCCTCTCAACATCCCAGAGAGGAACCAGTTTTCTTCTCATTTTATAGGTGAGGAAGCCAAGTTGCAGCAAGGATTATGTGATTTATTCAGAGTCAAGAAGATATTTAAATGCTAGAGTCAAGACTCAAACTGGGAACTTTACATCTGACCACGACTCTTTCCGCATACACATTTCTGAGAATAAACCTGGCTGTCAAGCAAGCCCAGCACCTCTGGTGTAAGGGGATGCTTTCGGCCCCATGACAGATACCTGCCTTGGTCCCTTATTCCACACCACTATTTTTTACTCTATTTCCCACCCCTAGCACCAAGTCTTGACACACAGACTCACCCCCCTCCCAACCTCCTAAGGATCTTTACTTCTGCCATGTTAACCAAGTTTTTTCTTCTGCTCTAAACAGTCTTGCCCCTTCTCCACTGATAGCCCCTCTGCCAGGAGAAAGGAAGCGGTCTTCCTTCTGTTACCTAGTGACTTATACTCTTTGGCTCAGAAACTACAAACTTAACCACAAATTCTGTAGAAGTGTACATTATCTATGATTTTGGGTCCATGTTCTCTGTCCTTCCCCTCCGCTGCCCTATTTGAAGCTATCCCATTTTAGATTATAAGCTCCTGGCCCAGAAGGCGCTATTTAGCCAGCTATGGGTACCACCCAGCACAATGCCTTGCATTCAAAGGCATATAAACGTTGATGATTATGATCTTTTTTTTAAAAAAATAAATAAATTACTCCTGCCCTTGATCTGAAATAATGACAGAAACCAGCTGCCAAAACCACTAAGAGCATTATTTACCTCAATTCAGAGTTTCTGAATAGGAATTAGCATAAAAGAGCCGTAAAGTGAAAGACAAGGGCACATTTGTTTACATGTGGTCCCAAAGGTATAAAGCAAAATACTGAGTAATTTGTTATGAGCTTCCCATCAACAGCAGTCCAGCTCTATTGCATAGCAAGGTCACCCCGGGTAAGAGGATCCTAGTTTCAGCATTCCCATGACAAGGAAAAGGCGATCAGCTATTCCAATTGCGTACGTGCTCTGGAAAAGCAACAGCTAGCTGCATATTACTCACCGGTTTATCCTTGATGGTGGGGCTTGACACGCACAGGTACAGTTTCCCATCTTCTTCTAGGCAGGCATCTATCAAAGCTTGCACTGAGCTCTCCTCCTGGAACAGCAGAAAGGCATAGCCTTGGGGAGAACAAAAACAAAAGGGTGGGGGGAGGAATCAGTAAATTAAACTCAAAGTACCAATTAAAAATTTACCTATTGTTTCACTTTGGCAAATTCTTACTAAAATCTAAGAACTTGAAGTGGGACACAGGGAAGTAAGAGTCATTGAGACCCTCATGTGTTAGGTACTCATAGACTTTACCTTGTATTGGGTATTACAGGCACTGTATTAGGTACTCATAGACTTTACTTTGATTAATTTCCATAATTACTCAGGGGGGCAAGTTCAGAACACATCTATGGAATTTCCATTAAATAGGTTTGGTCATCTTTAATGAGAGCAGGCAGACTCACCAATGGCCTGAGCCACAGCGGCTCAGGAAACAAGCATCACCTGCCCTCCAACTTCCACCAAGCTCTAGGCTTGACACATGCTGCAACATGGATGTACCCTGAAAACATTATGCTAACTGAAAGGAGCCAGGCACAAAATACCGCATATTATATGGAATGTCCAGAATAGGCAAATCTAGAGAGACAAAAAATAGATTAGTGGTTGCCTAGGGCTGGGGGAGTGGAGGGAATAGGTACAGTGTTTCTTTTGGGGATGATGAAAATCTTCTAAAATTGATTGTGGTGGTGATTGCACAACTGTGAACATACTGGAAACCACTGAACCGTACATTTTAAATGGGTGAACTGTGAATTATATCTCAACAAAAGTTGTCAAAAAAAAAGCTCAACAATAGGCTAATGTGTCTTTATATGTTATATCTGATGGTGATGCTCTGTTTCTTCAAGGATATTCTCCTGTCTCACGGCTGAATACATGATCTGTGAATGTGGACACGAGCTGCAGGATGTCCATGGACACAGCCAGCTTTGTTCAGTTCAATTCAGTAAGATTTACCGAGCAACTGTTACAAACGAGACACAATCTATGGATTATGAGGAAAACTGAGATGAACGAGACTAGGTTCCAGCTGTCCAGAGACTTATATGATAGAAGAAACAGGCTTTTAGACAATTAACTTCTTGCTACAAAGCTGAGGGAGATAAACGGAAATAAGAAGTACTATGGGAACCCAGACAAGCAAGGAATCTGACTTGAGGGAATCAGCAAAGACGTCAAAGAGGACAATAGATGTTCAAGGGGCCAACTGTGGCACTTGCTGCTACACTGGCATTCATGAATGGCAGCTGAGCAAAGGCCCATGATGAGCTAGTCTAAACCTGAGTATTCAGCTGTTCAACCTCTCTACAATCCCTTCAGCTTTGCTAAGTCTCTCAGCTGTCACCTCCACTCCCAGTCCTGCTACTGACCTCAAAGGAAATCATCACCAATAAGACTCTCCTCTGGCGCACTGTGTGCCAGAAAGATGTGACTGGTGAAGAAGGGTAAGAACCCCCGTGTTCAGAAGCTTCTCACACATCAAACAAAGATGCTAATCAACTGGCCTAGAAGCAAAGCTCTCTGAAGTCCTGGGCAGCACGTGATGACAGTGGCAGTGGACAGTGAATAATGGGTACTCTTTATCCTTTTCCCCAACTCCTCATCTACTATACAGAGCATCCAAGCAAACAGAGTAGGAAAAAGATCAATCATTATGCAGCACACCAGGAGTGGCCAATGCAACAGGCAGAAGCCAATACGAAGGGGAAAGCACCGAGCTCACAGGAATGGGTATGGAGCTACAAGATGGAGGCTGCCTACATGGCAGGACCCAGAGCTGTTTTCTGGGCTTTGCTCCCAGGCTAGATGGGTCAAAGGATTCAGCAGGTGGCCAGGCAAGAACAATAAAACTTAACTGCAAAACTAGAAAGGATAATACATCATTTCTTCATACCCCCTCTCTTTTCGAAATAGTATCAAACGATTACCAAGCCCCAGAGAATCTATTAAAAGTTCAATGTTTTCATTTAATGTGAGAACATTAATTACACTTGCCAAAGAGAATATTAGAGGTCAGTGAGTTAAAAAATGCAAAGATCACAAAGAGGAGGTCTCAGCATGTCCTCTCAAACCTCCTGCCTCACCAAGTTAAATCTTGGTGCAAATCTTCCACAAAGGTCCTCAGAGGCGTGCTGAATATCTTGCTCTTGGAGAGGACCCTGTCTGTGTACAGTATGCGCAGGCACATCAAAAAGGCCTGGGGACGGGGCAGCTCAGTGAGCTGGGGTTCTCTCTAGCTCCTTGCCTCTGCAAGGCCACCGAGCTGGCTGCACCTTTCCTGCACATTGCTGCCCACCTCTTACAATCTTCCACACCAAATCCCACACTGTGTTCAACTTGGGCATCAGAGGAAAGGGAGGGTGTCTCCCCATAGCAGCGAGTAGCTACCACAAAATCACACAGCCTGTCTCACAGCCATAAATGACAACACTGGCAATAGACAGAGTAAAAACAACTGGGAGTCACAAGCAAAAGCCTGCTACAAATATTATTACCAAGGAAAATACCTACAACTTCTTTTCCTTTCCCAGGGAATGGGCCAATTTCTTCAGAATGGCTCTTTTACAACAAATCATCTCTCCTCCCTGATCAGCAAGCTGCTACTCTCAGTAACAACAACATTCTCTTAGCACCACAGATAAGGGGTGTAACTCACGTCCAACCATTTCCTTCAACCCTGCCTCCTACCTCAGGCCTTTCAGCCAAAACAAAATTCACCAGAGACCCCAACACACCCATGAAAACAACTTCATGATACGTTCACCTACTAAAACACCTTCTGATATCTCAAGGTCAACCAAACCCAGATAACAACAGAAATCAGAGGATTAAAAAAAAAAATCAGGAAGGAAGAAAACTTCAAACACATTTCCCTTTTGATCTTCAGAAATTCGAGGTCAAAGTAAACAAAGTAGAAAAAGGTCCCTTCAAGAATAACAAGGTCTGGGCTTCCCTGGTGGCGCAGTGGTTGAGAGTCCGCCTGCTGATGCAGGGGACGCAGGTTCGTGCCCCGGTCCGGGAAGATCCCACATGCCGCGGAGCAGCTAGGCCCGTGAGCCATGGCCACTGAGCCTGCGCGTCCGGAGCCTGTGCTCCGCAATGGGAGAGGCCACAACAGTAAGAGGCCCGCGTACCGCAAAAAAAAAAAAAAAAGAATAACAAGGTCAATGTGAGATGGACATTAAATCAATGATTTACTAAAAGGCAAATTCCACATGGTCCTACAGAAAGAGTTCTGGACTAGGAGTCAAAATGCCTGGATTTGGGTCCTAGTCCTAACACTTATTGACTGTGTAGTAATAACAGCTAACAGGTAACATTTATTGAGCATCTACTATGCACCAGGCACTGTTTCTAAGTGCCTTATGTGTATTAACTTGTTTCATCTTCACACACACTCTGAGATAGTCACTATTTTAAATTCTGTTTTACAGTTAAAGAAACTTCAAGAGTGATTAAGCGACTTGTTTGATGGTGATTGTTCTATCACCCAGTAAGTGGTGGAATCATGGACTTGAATGTTAAAGTTTCTGAGTCTCAATGGCCTACATGGGAAAAGAATGTAAAAAGGAGTGGATATATGTATATGTATAACTGATTCACTTTTCTGTACAGCAGAAACTAACACAACATTGTAAGTCAACTCTACTCCAATAAAAATTAAAAAAAAAAAAGTTTCTGAGTCTTGGGTCTTTTACCTGTAAAATGAAGATTATCCTATGGAGATGAAGGCTGTGAGATAATATACGTAAAGTGCTTTGAAAACTAGGATATCATGCAAGTGTCAATTTTTCTTTTACTGCATTTTCAGTTATTTTTGTGATAATATAAAATTAAATTATTTTGCATATGGTCTCATTATAAAAATTAGAGTTCAGATTAATGAGATACTTTCTTCTTTGCATGTGCGAGCATTTGGTGAATAAAGGGAAGTAATCTAGATACTAAAGGAAAACAGTTTTTGAATGACAGGCTAAATAAATATTACTGTAAACAATCAATAAAGTGACAATATTTGCTTTCATATATCATTAGCAAGTTCTATTAGGAGAGAGAATCATCCAATGTGGTACTATTTGCTGATTTTCATACACTCTTTAAATAAAAGCCTATTATACCTATGAATCAAGCTCCTCAAACTGTCACTATGATGGCAGGTTCTTCTGTTAGTTTGAAAGGTATAAAAAAAACTTGGCCCAAAAGTTAGAACCTCCCTCTGTTTTCCCTTGCCCTCTGAGCCAGCCAAGAGATAACAGGATTATAAAAACTCAAGTTTCAGAAATGGTGACCTTCTTACCCAAGTACCTAAGAAGTGTGGTGAGCTATGGGAGGCCCTCAACTCAGAGCCAGTCTGTAGGTGGAAACAGGGGCTCTGGGGAAGCAGTAGGAACTCTTGGCATGGTCACCATCACCACCCTGGATTATGGGCAGAGCAGGAAGCTGCTTGCTTTCCCACTGGTGCCAAATTGATTGGGAAGGAAGGGTAGAACAGTGAGGGATTTTTGGACAAGCCTGAACTGACCAATGTACTTCTCTGGGGTAAAGAGGTATGGAGTGAGAGAGCGGACTTAACTGGGATAATTCCATTTTATCTGACCAAGTTTTTGAAGGATAAATTTAATTAAAGATTTTTTTCCTCTTAATACCCAAAACACATTGAGTATAACAACCTCCAAAATGTTCTTGGCTACCTTTCAAAAACAAAGCTTCCTGAGCTCTTAAATACATAAGTTTTCATGTTATAATTTTTTTATACTTGATCCCTAGTACAAAACACAGTCACCACCAACTTCACCACCACAAACACCAGTTACTAAGTGCTTACAATGTGTGACGCACTTTGCCAATAATAAACACTTTACCTCACAGTAATTCTATGAGGTAAATACAGTTGTTATTATTACCATTTTACAGATAAGGAAACTGAAGCTCTGACAGGTTAAGGGATACCTCAGATTAAAACCTAGAGATTAAATTTGGGATTGAAATTTAGGTCAGCTTCCAGAGCCCTCATTCTTTATCCACTTATACTGTCTTACCTAAAAATGATGAGATAAAGTTTTCAATATCACTAGCAAATAAATACTTGCCTATTTATTATTTATTGTCACTTTTGTGACAGTGATCATTTGACAGTGGTTTAGTGGCATGAAGTGGTCACCTGTGCTTTAGTCCTACAATTTAAGGTCTATGCAGATATATTTGCTCTAAAGCCCACCAAAACTATATTAAGAAGAGCTATAAAATCAAATAATCTCAGCTCAAAAAAAAAACAACTATATTAAGAAGAGCTGAAATGATGAATTTCAAAATAATCAGAAGTTTAGTTTTAGTTTATTTAGGTCAATAGAATTATCATATTTAGTAAAGATGCTTATTGTTTTCAATGTATTTTTAACTTGTATATTTAGAATGAAGGCTCTTGAGGGAGTTAAAGAGCAGATCTCACTAAATTAGACTTTAATAAAATGAACATCACCATCACAGTAATCATCAGCTTAAGCAAGTATCTTCAATGGATGCTAAAACCATTGGGTAAATCTGGGAGGGGATACAAGATACTCATGCTATCTTAAGGTATCACTTTGAAGATGAATAAGTATTTGCAAAGGGAGAAAAACGTACTTTCACAGTGGAGAAATCTGGCAGACAGCACCATAACCAAATGATCGCTCCGAACATCACCAACAACAGGGCAAACTGACATCATGTGCCTCTCGTATTATGTCCTTCTCGGTGCAGCACGTCATCTGCTAAGAGTGTTTCCCCTGAATCTCATTATGAAGAAACAAACCTATCATTCCAAATTAAGTGACAGTCTATAAAACATCCAGCAGGAACTCTTCAAATGATACAAAAGACAAAAAGCCTAGGAAGGTATCTAAAGTAAAGGAGACTAAAGAGACATGACAACTAAATGTATGGCGAGACTGTGACTGGATCTTGGATTTAAAAACAAAAAAAGCTCTAAAGGACATTACTAGAATAATCTGGATACTTCTTGTTCTCAGAAGACATATGGTGAATCATTTAGGAGTGAGGGGTCTTAATGTCTACAATTTACTCTCAAACGATTCATCAAAAAATATGTATGTATATATACACATACTGACAAAAAAAAAACCAGAAAGCAAATGTGGCAAAATGCTAACAACTGGTGAACCTAGAGGAAGGCAGTATAGGCATTCACTGTACTATTCTTACAACTTTTCTGTACATCTTGAAATTTTTCAAAAGAAAAATTTGTGGAAAAAAATCGAAACCACAGGTCTCTCTGGAGAAGAGGGTAATATACTCTCTTATTCTTGAAAGAGGTGTGTGGTCTTCTGAAAGACCTAATAGTTCTTAAAATCAACTAATGCTCTTAGTGATTTATATGTTTTAAGTAGCAACTACAATGGAAAAACAATTCCAACTTGTAGAGCTGTGCCCTGAGCTATGGCTACATTCATAAAATGGTGACTGACAAGGGAGGACTGGTTTCTGATGACAGGAGGTCAGCCCCAGAAGGAAGGATCCAAGGTCTGGACAGAGAGAGAGAGATCGCTCCTTGCACAGAATCCAGGCTCCCTGATTTCCTGTGACCTTCCTAGAGAGACCTGAAGGGCACCTCTCCAGCCAGAGCTGAATAAGTTCAGACATTTTTGGCACAGGAAGTCTGTTCCAAACATTCTCCCTGACCTTGGCTTTCAGGTCAGAGGACCTACCTGGTTTGCCTCAGGAGTCTTTGCCTTTGGATTCAATTCAATAGAACCAAATATGTTTAGGAGGTACAAGGCAGGACACTAGGCACTGAAGCTACAAAGATGAATAAGTCAAGAAAGAACCCTGCCCTGGAAAAACTCAGCCTGTAAATAAGTGACTGAGAAACAACAAGAAAAGTGCTAGTTGGGATTATAGCCTATAAAACACTGGTGAGAGACAAATGGAGCAGAGGTGCCCAAACATCAGGGAAAGTCATACAGTAAAGGCCACATCTGGGCTGGAGGACAACTGCTTTTCTAGGAAGCAAGGGCAATCCAAGTTCATGAAACAGCACAGGCCAAGGCTTCAAAGGGCCAAAGATTGGCTTATTTGGAAAACAGTGAGTAGTGTGCATTAGTTAAGAGTATAGGATTGGGGGTACCAGGTGGGAAGAGATGAAGCAGCTCATCAACCCCGTCTGCTGCCTGGAGAACACAGTAAGTCTCTGAACTGGATTCCTTATTCATTCTCCTCTTGGATGAGAACCTCTGATCTCCAAGACTGACTGAACACTTACTATGCACCCTAGGCAATGCAGGGGAATTCTGACATGAGCAAGTCCTTGTTCTCAAGAAATTTATAAACCAGTACATGAAGGTCATGAAGAATAAGTATAAAGAGAACTCTAATTTAGGAACAATGCATTCAGGACCCTTAGAAGTATTTTCTAAGCGTATTTTTAAAAGTTGGATTTCATAGAAGGAAGACAGATCTTTCAGTGAAGAAGACATGGATAGAGAAATCAGGGAAGACTTTCTGTTGGTAGTGGCACAGGAGCCAGATCTTAGGTGAAAAATTGGATAAGGACATTTCAAGGGAAGAATTTAGCCTAATTAAGATGTAGAGATGGCTCAGCAGGTACTGTCCATGGATGCCTAAACATTCCCCTTGGATTCAGAACCAAACATATTTCTTTGATTGTATTTACTACAAAGAGCTGAGGCTCAAACATTTTGGCTCAAGCCTGTTTCATGTTTTCTATTACACTAGTGACTGTTTCTTGGTGGGCTTGTTGCTTGGCAGGCAGGGGTGGGAGAAGGTGAGAATGGACGAGAAAACAAGTCTGATGGGTAGAACCACCCCAGAGTTGAAAACTGGCAGTCTACTTCCTGTGTTTTTAGTAAAGTCCTGCAGTCCAGGGCAGTGACCTGGGGCATTTGGGCTTAAAGTCTGCTCTGTTTACGTAACCACACATTCCCTATATGAAGAGGTCCTTGTGAAGTCTGCCAAATCTGTCAGTTCTAGTCACAGTCAGTTCTAACAAGCACCTGACCAAGAAAACTGAGATCAGACTGGGGGTGTGGGAAGGAACTGGTCAAACTAGTTGGGCAGTTTTATTTTTACTGAACAACGTATTTTCATCAGGGGGAAGGACACTAATATTATTTAACCTCTATGAAGCCTAAGTGCTGCTGCATATGTACACTGTCTCACATAACCCTTTTAATAACAATGAGCAGTATTAACTCAGATGAGTAAACTGAGGTTCAGGGATTAAATAACTTGCTTAAGGTCATCGAGCTGGTAACTGCTGGCACCCATGTCTGAGTCCACAAATATCTAGTTCTTGCCCCACTGCTTGTTGCTCTGCCTCACGCAGCATCAAACAATTGGCAAATTCTACATTTTAACCCAGTAGACGCTTCCCTGAAGATGAAGCTTTAGTCCAGCCCTGCTTGTAGATTGCCTGAACTCTGACAATCTAATTTCTCCTCCTTGCACTTCAACGCTCCTCTGATGAGTTCTTAACGCTGCTGCCAATGGGTTTTCTTGGCGTCACCATTTCTCCTCAAGATTAAGGCTATCCCGTTCTATTTTGAAAGACAACCCAAGTCTTTGCTCTCAGCTTTCAAAATGTTTCACCAGATCCTCTCAGTCAGCTTCCCATTCTGAACTCTTTCAAATGATACATCCTCTCTTGGTCTCTCTTGCTCATAGCCTTAGCCCTATCCAATTCCTGTCAGCAAGTCCTGCCCCAAGCTACGCCCTCTTCTAAAACATTCTCTCTGCCTCAGCCTACCAAATTTGCAGCTGGCATTTCAGTTCCTGAATTTTACTCTCTTCAAAAGAAAGTTCTCATCGGGGGTGGTTTTGGCTTCTCTGAACTGAACAAGCATCCCTCCCTTTCCAGTACCTCTGCCTGGGGATAGCACAACAAGTACTGCTGTGACACAGTACAAGATGTCTATGTTATTTAAGTGCTGCTCAGCTTTGTCCTGTGGCCTGTACATTCCTTCTGCCCATTCCGTTTTATACAGTCCCTCAAACTATTAATGCTTTGAAATCAAACACTAACTCTAACAGTTCCCCTTTAATATAACGCAAAAGAGAGAAATGTTTAACAGAACAGTTTAAACTGAGGGTGTGCTAAGCTTTTAAAAGCAACAATAGAATGCTGCTCCATCTGTTCAAAACAGGACAAAACAGAACAAAAAGTCCACTCTTGCTGCTCTGCAATACACTTTCCATGTTTTTATGAGAAAATCCATCCGGAGAGCAAAAACTTCAATCAGTCAAATATTAAAATACAGGATTCATAATTCACCAAAGAGTATGAGTACTATAAGCCAGGACCTGCATTAAAAAAAAAAAAAAAGGCCGAGTATTACTCAAAAGCTTACAAACTGAAAAACGTTAAGTACACGCTAAAACTCCATTAGGTTCCCAACTCGATCAGTTTATATAACTCAGAAGGTGGAAAAACTTGGAATCTGGGCCTAAAACAACACTGACTTATTTTCATCCAAGTTACGCTACAAGGGAAAAAAATGTGAAGTTTGAAAACTTTCCTTTCCAAAGCCAGATTTAGACAAACTGAAGGAAAAAGGAAAGAGATGCTGTGAATCCAGCCCACTGTAGCTTCACAATGACCTATTTTGCCCATTTCAAGTAGAGTCCTCTTTCCTGTTCTTCAAACAGCATCTCCTTAGCTGGTCAGATCAAAGTCAGTCTGAATCCCATGTGGCCCGGCTTATGACAGGTTCACAAACCATGCTGGTATTGTATAAACTTCCATGCCTGCAATGACCTTGGTCACAAGGACTGGCAGTCAAGTCAGCCTGACCAGTGTACAGGAAATACGTGATCACCAGTAGAAACAGCCACTTAAAAGTACACACTTTACTCAAGGTGGGAGGGAATCATCAGAGCGCAAGGCATGGGTCACTCTCGCATAAATATGCATGACTGTTACTGTTCGATCCACCTGGCTATGCACCTGAATTGCTAGGGCTGAAGCTGGCTTCCATATGGGCTGAGGATGCCAGCACCATCGACTTAACACAGCTTCAGAGCCATGTGGCCAATCGCCTGTCCAACATCTGCAGCTGGCTGCTGTCCCTGCCTTTGCCCCAGAGGTCTCTGCCAACAGTGGTATAGTGTAGCTGCGCTCACTGCCCAGGAGATGCCAGCTCCTCTCCCTGGCCCCAGCCCCACCACAAGAGGTAAGACTGTTTGTTGGCAGTATCAGGAGCAGCTGCTTGGTTCAGAACCAGGCAGGGGTAGAAGGCTCAGGGTAGGTAGACATTTTTTTTTGTAGCTCCAGTAACAGCAACTTTGGACATGGGCTATTCTCCCAGGAGGCAATGAAGGAGGTGATGCTAAGCACATCTACCATCATAAAAGTTTGCCCTGCCCAACTTACCTTCCTAGCTGCCACATTCCCAGTCCCATGCTCGAGGAAGCAGAGCTAAACCATTTGCTTCTTTTATTTTTTATTAAGCAGTCAGAGATTCTAAGGCCACTACCATTAGGATGGCCTATGTCACAGCAAGGGGTTAAAAGATGAACGGAACCAATCAGATTTCCTCTCTCTGGACTCCAACTAGAAATATGAAAACAATTCGCCCACTGGAAGCACAAACAGAGAGGAGCACACATGCAGAGAAGAGCTGAGTCATGATAATGTGGAACATTACAATGAAGAATTAATAGCTCCCGCTGTTCAAATCCTCGCAGCCTGCCACCCCCTAGCACAGTCTCCATGACACCTGGTTGTGTCACAGCTCCTATTTTTGGGCTTTCCTTGTCACTCATAACTACTTCCCCAATTTGAAGGAGCACAAGAGAACCCTCTGATCCTCATGTCCAGAAATGGTGTGGTATCACCCCAGAGGCAAAATCCCATGGTTAAGCTATAGCTAAAGGGCAGCTCAGACCTATAGCCTCAGCCTAAACCAGCTCTTTGGAAATACCCCAGCTATGTCAGTGTGGCCAACAGAACAGAAGAATTCAGGAAAAAGCCAAGGATCACTTTCATTTTTAAATAGCTATGAAAGTGTGCCATGGGTCATATAGCTTAAGTTGCTAATTTTTGAATAAAATCCAGCCCTGTAAATAACAGCATAATCTATCAGATTATATAGTTTAAACCTATCTTCCTTTCCCACAAATTATACACCCTAGCAAAACAAAAATTATTTTCTTGGTAATTCACCAGGTAAAATAGTATAAACTATTAGTCTTCCCAGTTCAAGTCTGTCTAATAAGAGCTGTGCGCTCCTAGGAAAAGACACATCACCTCTTTTGAGTCTTAGGTTAAAATAAAGGTTGGGGCTTCCCTGGTGGCGCAGTAGTTGAGAGTCCGCCTGCTGATGCAGGAGACATGGGTTCGTGCCCCGGTCCGGGAAGATCCCACATGCCGCAAAGCGGCTGGGCCCGTGAGCCATGGCCGCTGGGCCTGCGCGTCCGGAGCACACGCAACGGGAGAGGCCACAACAGTGAGAGGCCCGCGTACCGCAAAAAAAAAAAAAAAAAAAGGTTGAATTAGAATGAGACGATCTTTAGGGCAACTCTAAAATTTGATGGACTCTACAAGTAATGAGCTCATCATTTGCAAAGATAAAATTCATCCATTAACAAACATCTGAGGGCTAGCTGTTGATGCAGGTACTGAGTATAGAGCAGTGAACAAAACATAAAAATCCCTGTTCTCATAAAACTTACATTCCAATCTGGAAAGCAGAAAAACACATATAATTTTTTTCAGGTTGTGATAAAATAGGTACTTTGAGGAAAAATAAAATGAGGGTAAGAGGTACAGAGAGTAAGAGGGTAGAGGGGCTGCTATGTGAGATGAGGAAGTCAAGAAAGGTCTCCCTGTGAAGGTGTCATTTGAGCAGAGGTCTGTCTAAGGGAAGAGAGGAGTGGTCCATTCAGAAATTTGGGGGAAGATGGTTTTAGATAAAAGGAAGTACTAAGCCCCTGAGAAGCCTTAGTTTACCTCAAGGAATAGCAAAGGAGTCAGTGTGGCCAGAGAAGAAGGTAAGGCAGAGAAGGACAGAAGATGATGTCCAAGAACACCCAGGACTTGACCGATGAGACCTAAGAGGAAAAGGTTTAAATGTTTCATGTACAAGATTCATATCGATGTGGTTCCTGGCTTCTGCAGGGGTCCATTATATTCCAAACACGTAGGCAAAAAGGTAAGTCCACAACTGTAATGTACCATTTATCTGACTCGGAAAATGTGCTGCAGATGTCCAAATTAGCATAAACTTCATAAAGAAAATTGCTTTGGGAAGCCATGTGATATCAAATCCGGAGTCATTAGGATTTTCATTTCTTTTAACTCTGGTTAAGCTTCTGCTGCAAATTTATCCTAAAGAAAATACTATGAAAGGAAAACCACACACAAAAGGATATATTAACAGAAGCCTTATTTATAATAGCCTACATAACCAACAAGCAAGTAAATTATGGTGCAGCAGTAGGTTAGGCAGCCACTTAAAAACTATGAAAATTAAGCAGAAACTTGGGAGGAAGGAGAATGGAAAACTGTATCTCTGCTATTATTACACTCCCACAAAAAAAGATATATATGAATAAAGACTGGAGGGAAACAAAACTGATGATGGTTGGCTCCACTAGGGAGGCAGGATTATTCTCACTGCTTATAATATAACACTTGTTCACTGTGGCCAGATTGCTTTGTTCTGCTTCTACTACTTCATTAAAGTATTAAGGCCTAGAATTAGGATAACAATAGAAATTACTATGATCATGTACTTGACAAGAGGGCCACATGCAACTTTATTCCATGAAGGACTTCTCAATAACGCTGTGATATCTGATGGTGCTGACTATTCTTTCTTGAAGCTTCTTTCCTTGCACCTCCATAGCCACAGACATACCCCCAGTCCTTCACTCACCTGCATCTCCACTGCAATGTCCTCTTTTTCTTTCTGGTTCCTGACAAAACTTACTTATTAATGGCTTTTCATTTTCTTTTCCCTCCACGCTATAAAGATGATTCGCAAGAGATGTGTACCTCCAGCTCCAGACTCTTTTCCGAAACTCCCTAGCCACAATTCCAACTGCCCATTAGGAATTTCCTCTCAGATAAGATGTGAGGACATACCAAACTCTACAGATCTTCGAACATTTCAACACTACACCAAACTGGTTTTCCCTCTGCTGACTCCCTCACATTCAATAGTGTCACGATTCTCCCATTCAGTGGAAGGAATTTTAGCACAACCCTGCCATCAAATCTATCACCATCATGATTTAATCTATCAGTAAGACCACTGGTCCCTTTCTCCCTTCATTCTAGTAATACCTCAATGCTACTATCTTAGGAGTTCATGGTCCTTATTACTTCTTATGAGCTTGATTACAGAAAACAGCTAAACGGTTTTGCTGACCCTGGCTAAAAAACCAAAACCAAATACTAAACCTAACCTCTCCCTTGCTTAAAAAAAAAAAGAAAAAAAAAGTCTTGAATGATATCTGAGCTCTAAGAAAGTATCCTATGTGCACTGTCTCATTTAATCCTCATAAACCCAGAAGTGGTATTATTGTTTCCACTTTGTAGGTTAAAAAAAAAGAGAGAGGGCTTCCCTGGTGGCGCAGTGGTTGAGAGTCCACCTGCTGATGCAGGGGACACGGGTTCATGCCCCGGTCCGGGAAGATCCCACATGCCGCTGAGCGGCTGGGCCTGTGAGTCATGGCCGCTGAGACTGCACGTCTGGAGCCTGCGCTCCGCAATGGGAGAGGCCACAGCAGTGAGAGGCCCGCGTACCGCAAAAAAAAAAAAAAAAAGAGAGAGACAGGACTTCCCTGGTGGCACAGTGGTTAGGAATCCGCCTGCCAGTGCAGGGGACACAGGTTCGAGCCCTGGTCCAGGAAGATCTCACATGCCGCGGAGCAACTAAGCCCGTGCACCACAACTACTGAGCCTGCGCTCTAGAGCCCACGAGCCACAACTACTGAGCCCGAGTGCCACAACTACTGAAGCCCATGCGCCTAGAGGCCATGCTCTGCAACAAGAAGCCACCCAATGAGAAGCCCGCGAACCACAATAAGTGTAGCCCCTGCTCGCCGCAACTAGAGAAAGCCTGCATACAGCAACAAAGACCCAAGGCAGCCAAAAATAAAAATAAATTAATTAAAAAAATTTTTTTAAAAAAGAGACAGAGAGAGGGAGAGAGATTTAGGAAGATTAATAATCACCCCAAAGATACAGCAATGGCAAGTAGTGGAACAGGAATTCAACCCAGGCAGCTGACTCCAGAGCCTGTACTCTTTACTACCTACTATAAACATAGTGATGTTGATTAGTATTTTGTACAAATGCAGGATTTGGTTCATGCGCTAACATTTGGGAGAACCTCCCTCTCCAGGACTCACAACTCCAACTCTACTATTCCAGAAGTAAAAAGCATGAGAATGCAATCTCAGGAAACTTCCTCAATATTTTGATTAGAGTTGAATTTCTTTTCATCATCAAGAACCAAAGGCAGAAAACACAAAGGAAGACTTGCTTCAGCTTTATCAATAGCTGTTTGAAAGTTTGTTTGTTTTTTTGCGGTACGCGGGCCTCACACTATTGTGGCCTCTCCAGTTGCAGAGCACAGACTCCGGACGCACAGGCTCAGCGGCCATGGTTCACGGGCCTAGCTGCTCCACGGCATGTGGGATCTTCCCGGACCGGGGCACGAACCCATGTCCCTTGCATCGGCAGGCGGACTCTCAACCACTGCGCCACCAGGTAAGCCCCAATTTGAAAGTATTTTAAACTGATATTTCTATTTGACCCAACTCTATTCTGTCTCTACCCCAAAGACAAACACCACACAAATGCCTTTGTATCTACTCTCTCTCGGGGACTAGAGCAATTCAGGGAAGGGAAAATAATCGTACTTTTTTTCCAAGACTTTCTTTTCACGTCACGTTCTCCACCCTCACAACATTCCAACCATACTTCCTTCATTTCTTCAAAGGTAATAAAGCCCTTTTCATACTCACTATTTCCCATATGGTACTCCTCTGCTTGGAACTTGCTTCCTTACGCTTTCTAGTTAACTCCTCAATTTTCAGGTCTACTTAATCGCTATTTTCTCAAAGAAGCTCTCTCCATATACCCAATGCAAATCGATTTCCCCCTTTTAGAGTCACCGCACTCTCCATTTTTTCCTTTAGAGAACTATTATAGTTTATAATTGTGGTATATTGTGACTATTTGACTTCTTTTAATTTTCCCCACAGGACTCTAAGTTCAGGAGGTCTGAGAATATATCATGACACGATCTGATTTCCATGCCTTCTTTTGCCTCCAGGTTCTCAGAGGTGCTCTGGAGAACACCAAGCAATTACCTGTTTGTGGCCCACAGACAAATGATCCAGAGGGCTCTGCATATCCTCAAAGAGTTGATCAAATGCCTTAGTGGCTTTGTGCTGGAGAGAACCCCAGTCTCCATCACCTCCCACTCTGCTGGCCCAACAACACTTAAGGGGACAGCTGACGTGCTTGGTCACTGTTTCTCTACATGGATATTAAGTTCTCCACAGTCCACTGAAATGGCCATGGTTTTACAAACCGTACTCCACATCTGTACACGTATACCTGCTGGATACATGAATGGTTCTGTTTATTTCATTAGGCATACACTTTCTGAGAAATAGACAGGAGGACTCAGTAGTGAATGGTTCATATTTTCCTCTTATTTACACATAAGCCTAAAGCATACAGCCAAAGGAATGGTGCCTTATGGCCAAGCTGAGGTGACCTAAGAAAACTATAATCGGCAAGAGGGGGATTACCAAAAAAGCACTGACCTGAATTAAAACCTAAGGAATTTAAGGAAAAATAGAAACAGCATGAGGAGGTATTATTAAGAAGGCACAGAACAGTTTGGGGTGAACTACTTAGATGTTCCCAATGTTCAAAGCAATGGGCATGGATTCTCAAAGTTACTTCAATCTTGGAATAACACCAAATTTCTTTAGGTCCTTCCAAACTAGGTCAACCTTCAGACTTTAGCTGAGAGCAAAACACAACAGGAGCCAACAGTATAATTATTTCTCCTACTTGACCCCAAAATCACCAGAAAGGCAATCTGCTCTCGGAGGATGCAAGCCTGAGGACCAGAATCAGGAGATCCAGATTCTCTTCTTGGCCTGGCTCTCCCTAGTCCATCTCAACACTTAACCTCAGCTATAAAATAAGGGCACTTTCTCTAACGTTCTACAATTCTCTATTATTGTGCTGTTACATAGGAGTGGTACCAAAACCACGGAGTTCATAGAGCTGCTAAACTCTATACTGCTCATACCAACCCAAATGTTCTCTCTTCAACTCTCAGAAACAAATTTAAGTAGGATATTGTAGAGAAGACATATGCACAGAAAAGGCAAACAAGAATAATGGTGGTCCAGAATCCATTAGGCATAAGGTATGACTAGAGATGGGAAAATATGTAGCTTGGAAAAGAGAAGACTTAAAGAGAAACTGACAGTTCTTTAAGTACCGAGAAATATATGTCACAATAATGACTCAGTTTTACTTTATCGAACACAATTGACCATTGGGTAAAGACTGCATGACCATATATGTTTATCTTCATTTTTACTTTTTACAATGACCACCTTCAATAGAAGAACAAAATTTAATAATTAGTTAGGTCTGCAAATACATAGACTTCCTCTGAAATAAACTGCCTCCTTTGTCACTGGATGTCTCAGAAGCTAAATGAACAATTCTCTGGGCTGTTTTAGAACAGGAGTCAATAAACTTTTTGCAGAGGGATTTGAGGGCCACGTATAGTCTCTGTTACCTATTCTTGTGTGTGTGTGTGTGTGTGTGTGTGTGTGTGTGTGTTTCCACAACCCTTAAAAATATAAAAACCATGCTTAGCTCACAGGCCAAAGATAGTTTGCTGACTCGTGTTCTGCAGGTGTGCTGTCCAATAAATATGAGTCACATATGTAATTTAAAATTTTCCAATATCTACATTTAAAAAGTTAAAAAGAAACAGGAGAAGTTAATTTTAATATACTTTCTTTAATCCAAAATATCCAAAAAACTATCATTCTAACATGTAAACAAAATTACTAATAAAATTCTTTACCTTTTTTTAAAACTAAGTCTTTGAAATTCAGTGTAGGGAAACAGAAGAGATGATCTTCCAACCAATACTTAATTCTAATGACTCAAATCAATGAGGAAAAAATGGAACTGTCAATAAATGACTGCTGGGACAACTGGCATGATACCGGGAAAAATAAAGTTGGATCCTTTTTTGTGACTTACTCCATTATAAATTCCAGAGGGAAATGAGATGTCGATGTAAGAAAGTAAAATAATAAATTCAAATGGCCAGTAAGAGAAAAAAATGCCAAAAAAGACGTTATTTTAACCATCAGATTGGCAAAGATCAAAAAAGAGCCATATCGCTAGACCCTCAACAAAACAAAGTTTTACGAATCAGGTACTATTACTGGGAACATAAATGTGTATGACCTTTGTTAAGGGCAGCTTGGCAGTACGTATAAATATGTGCCTCACTTCTGGAAATTCACCCTAAGAGGTAATTAGAAAAAAGCAAAAAAAAATGAAGGCACAAGGATATTCACTGAAGCATCATCCATGAGAAAAAACAACTGAAAGCAACTTAAATGACCATCACTAGGACTGATTAAATAAAACAAGGTCATTAAGGATAATATAGGTTTCTTACAGAAAGATGTTGACATTGCTGGGGGGGAAATGCAGGTTATTAAACAGCATATATAGTGTGATCCCATTTATGTAAAATTTTAAATTTCATATATATGTATATATTCATAAAGAGATATAAGAAGGATATTTAATAAAATGTATACAGTGATTATCTCTGACAGAGGTAGATTTGGGATAATTTTCTTTGGACATGACCATAGGTGTGCTTATCTTCATTTTTATTTTTTACAATGATCACCTGACACCTTTTATCCCAGAATCATTTTTATAACCTTCTCAGAATGATGATTTTTTTTTCAACTAGTACTCTTAGAAATATCTTTTATACATGTCATTTTACATAGTGTGTTACATGCACCACAGTGTGGTGAATACATCCTTTCACTGAAATAACACTGCCTTCATTCATACATGCAGCTAGTACTCTCAGGAACATCTTGTTATACATGTGACTTTACAGAGTGTATTACATGCAGCACAGTGTGGTGAACTCATTCATTCACTGAAATACTACTATTCTGATTCAACAAACCATTAGCATTCTTAAAACATGTTTTAAACATGTTTCTTTAGTGTTATACATGCACCACAAAGTGAATACATTCCTTCACTGAAATAATCAGCATGATGATCTTTATCTTTTTTGACTAACATAAAACTTAATTTTAAAAATTATTGGAGAAGATTAACAGAAGAATGTTAAAAGCAAACAAACAGCCTTATATTATTTTTCATAGGCTATAAAGAGAGTGGGGAGAAGTACAGGTGACAAATCTAATAAACCAGACATAAAAGGAAGCTCCTGCCTTTCCTAGGTTAAGCTATAATTTGATTCCTATACAAGGCCCAGGAAGGACAAGTATTTTGACTCCATCTTCTTGTGGTGAGTACTGTTATACAATAATACACATCAAAACCCAATTCCTTAGAGATGAAGGACATCCTTGAAACATACAGAACACAAGAAGAAAACTTTCTCTTTAACTCAAAACACTCTTCAATATAAATCTAGGAACATATGTAGAATTAATATCACCAGAAAAGTTCCCTAGATTCCACAAAAATGACAAACTATAAACAAAGTGATATATTTTCATGCCCTCATAAACTAAGAAAAAAGCCTATCAAAAATAAGGGAAAGGGCTTCCCTGGTGGCGCAGTGGTTGAGAGTCCTACTGCCGATGCAGGGTACACAAGTTCGTGCCCCGGTCCGGGAAGATCCCACATACCGTGGAGCGGCTGGGCCCGTGAGCCATGGCCGCTGAGCCTGCGTGTCCGGAGCCTGTGCTCCGCAACGGGAGAGGCCACAACAGTGAGAGGCCTGCGTACTGCAAAAAAACCCAAACAAACAAACAAAAAAATAATAAGGGAAGTTCGGGGCTCCCCTGGTGGCGCAGTGGTTGAGAGTCCGCCTGCTGATGCAGGGGACACAGGTTCGTGCCCAGGTCTGGGAAGATCCCACATGCCACGGAGCAGCTGGGCCCATGAGCCATGGCCGCTGCGCCTGCGCGTCCGGAGCCTGTGCTCCACACGAGAGGCCACAACAGTGAGAGGCCCGCGTACCGCAAAAAAAAATAATAATAATAAGGGAAGCAAGGTCATGTAAAGAGTCCTTTGTTAGTGTGCCCTCTACCTGTTAAAAGGCTAAGTCACTTAAGATACAGACATGGATAAAAGTAATTTTATATAATGTCATTCTTCAGTCACTAGCTTTCCCAAGTCTGGGGTTTATAAGATCTATAAAACCATAGGGCTATGGGCTACTAATAAAATTTGACTCAAAACGATCTTTTCTTTTCCATTGCTGACATTCCTCAAAACCCTAGATCTCTTCTCTCAGTTAATGAAAAGTTAGCCAAGGCTCGTTCACAATAAACTCACAGGATCTCACTGTCAATAAAAGTAGATGCCACGAAACAGTCAGTGTGCTCCTGGGAGAATAGTCTCCAAGTGGAAACAGTAAAATATGAAAAGATGATCAACATTAAAATGTTTTCTTAATTGGGGGGAAAAAGTCAACAGCTGTTTTCAGAGTTAAAAGGCTGCCTTTTATTGAATTATCATGTTAGCTCTCCAACAGGCAGGCAGTGCAGACATTTTAAGCGCATTACCTTTAGGAGGAAAATACGACTTGCTTTCAGCTTTGTGAGGCCAGTCTACGACGAGAGGTCCAAACCTGCGAAAGCTGGCAGTGATCTCATCTACAAAACAAAGAAGGACTCTTAGCAGAAGAGAAAATAATACTGCAAACAGAATAGCATAAAATATGTCTTTTTATTTTAAAATGTTTTTTCTTATATATTTATTTATTTATTTTATTTTTTGGCTGCGTTGGGTCTTTGTTGCTACACGCGGGCTTTCTCTATTTGCAGTGAGCGAGGGTTACTCTTCGTTGCGGTGTGCAGGCTTCCCATTGCGGTGGCTCCTCTTGTTGTGGAGCACGGGCTCTAGGGCGTGCCGGCTTCAGTAGTTGTAGCATGCGGGCTCAGTAATTGTGGCTCACAAGCTTAGTTGCTCCGTGGCATGTGGGATCTTCCCAGACCAGGGCTCGAACCCGTGTCCCCTGCATTGGCAGGCAGATTCTTAACCACTGCGCCACCAGGGAAGTCCTATTTTAAAATGTTTTGAGAGCTATATTCTAAAGCATTTTTACAGAAGTCAAACTTACTAAGTGAAACACCATTGTATTTCAACAATGCAGAATGTGTTTCTAACTATAATTCACTTCCCTTCTTCACTTCCAATAAACCTGATATAAAGAATTTGGAAGGAAAAAAATCTGACATTAGCTAAGGTGACCTCTCTGTCAAGTAAAAAGGAGATTCTAAAAATAGGAATGTTCTCTGTTTTTAGAAAAAGAGGCAAAAATACACAAAATATTTAAAATACACTTCCACTTGTGTGGTGAAATAATCTCTAAGATTATTAATCTTAGATTATTATTAAGATTGTTTTAGAAATATTATACCTTTGGTGAGGAGTAGGGACAATAAGTAGGTAATTCTATTTAGGGATAAGAAAAAGCTAAAGTCAATGGTCTCTTTCTCTCATACATACCTACTACACAGCCTATAAAGAAAATGTTTCAAAAGTTATAGCTTAACAAATTTATCTTTTCCTTCTGACTTTTGACTCAAAGCAGAAGGTTATAACTGAGCTCCTAATCAGGTTTAAATTGCCACTCTCTCAGCCATGATCAAAAACTTGGTCTTAAAGAAAAATCCAATCCATGGATGAGATTAACACTAGTAGAAGAATAGTTTAGAGGAAAATGTACAACCTTAAAGCAGTAAGCCTAAAGTAAAACTATTTTTAGAGACTATTCTTCTCTCATTATGAAAAAAAGAAAATCATGATAAATCAGAGAAATAGCATAGCTTAAATAATACTGGCAAAACAATTCTGCTTTAACAATGTTTTTTATAGCAGATCCAAAGCCTACTAGAATTAGAGCCACTGTTATTTCCCTTGAGGTAACTTTGTCACAATTCTATTTCATTTGTCCATTCAACAAATAGTTATTGACAACCTACTATATGTTGGCTGGCTTTAGGCATAAGTGAAACTCACTTTTGGATTGGCAGTATCTCAAAAATGTTATTAGGAAATATTCCAATAAGTCTTCATTCTTTTAAAGGCAAGAGGGGGTGTTTCATTAATAGGTATCTACATTAAAATATGAGATGGTATGGTGTGATGGATAGGAGCAAAAGCTCTGGAATCAGACTGACTTTGATTCCAGCTGCACCATTAGCTGCATAACCCTGGATAAGCTGTTTCTCTCTGATCCTTAGTTTCCTCACCCACAAAACAGAGCTGGGAGGAGACGCCTTACAGGGTAGCTATGGAGATTAAACAAGCTAATGTAAAGCACCTGGCACAACAATGGGCTTGTGGTACGAGTTTCATACATATTAGCTCTCATTATTATTTAAAATGTATCCCCAAACAAAAACTAGGAAATGGGAAGTTGTTCGAAGACTGCTATGTATGAAAAGCAGACCTAAAGTGCACAATCTCTCACTTCCCCATCTATCAAATATCCTCAACTCCTGACACCAAGATATGAACGTCCTGAAGCTGCCTTCAAGAAGAGAGGTAGGGTCAAATCACACAAATAACAAACCTGGCCTTTATAAAGTCATTATAAAGTGAGTGCATTGTACCTTCATCGATATCAGGGGGAAGGCCTCCAACAAACACCTTTCTAGAGTAGCGTTCTACTCGCTCCCCATTTTGACAGCGAGTGGGAGAACTTAAGCCGGATGACAAGGACTGATCGCCGTGACTGTCGTCCAGGAAGGCATCTTCAAAGGGAAAGAGAGAAGATCGACCTGAAACAAATGTGGGAGTTTCTATGGTTAAAATTATTTTCCTGGACAACACATGCTTTATTAGGAGTTGAAGCACAGAGTGAAGCATTCCAAAAAATATATCCTGAGCTGTGACTTTTTCAATAGAATAAGCAACTGCAGGTTACCAGGTCTAGACAAGTTTATAGTATCATTTTTGTGTAAAGGTATGTACAGCACAGAAACAACTGGATCGATATTAAGGAAGAAGCGTCAAAAATTGCAGCTGTTTTCGCTGCTAAAAAAATTACTACGTTTTACTCATACAGTCCTTATCACTGCTGCTAAAAGTATTCAGCAGTTGTTTTTCCTTTCCCCAGGGTTTTCTTAAAATAAATGGAAAAGTAATCTTTATTGACAGATTTTGATTGTTCTTTATGGTGATTTCAGAGGTTCATGTCTAAAGACTGGGTCTGATAGCTGATGGAATATTAAACTGATGACAGAGGCTGATAACTTCTCTGATAGCAGTACTAAAAATGATCAAGTTTTCCCTGCCATTCCAAGCTACTCCAATTTAGAAATAAACATCCACAATAAAAAAGGGTGGGGCAAGTAAATGAAGACATGTAAATTAAGATATGGGAGCATAGATGCAGATGTGGTTATGACATCTTTATTAATCTAAGCTGTATTTTATATCACTCAAAAAAACGATGTCTATTGTTAACTCTATAGCCAAATAAAGTCTGTAGAGTAAAGGCCCTACCCACTCCACATGACATAAGAAAGATGCCAGCAGTTAAAGTCTGTCAATAAATGTAACATAATAATGCCATCTGGCATCACAAAATAAAATCTAAGTTTAAAAAATATATATAGGTCTTCCCTGGTGGTAGAAGAGGTTAAGAATCCGCCTGCCATTGCAGGGGATATGGGTTCGGGCCCTGGTCTGGAAAGATCCCACATGCCGCGGAGCAACTAAGCCCGTGCGCCACAACTACTGAAGCCCGCACATCTAGAGCCTGAGCTCCGCAACAAGAGAAGCCACCGCAGTGAGAAGCCCACGCACCACAATGAGGAGTAGTCCCGGCTCGCCGCCAACTAGAGAAAGCCTGCATGTAGCAACGAAGACCCAACACAGCCAAAAATAAATAAAAATAAATTTATTAAAAATAAAAAAAAATATATATATATATTTGTTTGAGTCAGTGAGTTCCTAGTAAAGGTTTCCACTAGGATCCACTCTAAAACTGAACTATCTTGAGCTCTCTAACTTCTGAAAAAAAGAAAAATTCCCCTCTAAAATAAATCATACACTCTTCAAAAACAGGACACTGTCTTCCCTATTTAGTCTCTCCTCTCTATATTTCCCTGAGACCTAGGTTCTGCATCACTACAGCCAACTCTCTAAAACAGAATATAAATAGCCCTAGAAAAATACTGAACATTAATTCTTCTGTAAAGAAGTTACTAATATAACTCTGTTTATTTTATGAACAACCCAGGTGGTATAAGAAAGGCACTGTTTTTTTTTTTTTTAGAAAAGGCACTGTTTTGATGTTGAGAGTTAATAAGTAAAAGGACCAAAGAATTTTTTGTTCAGCTCTTCCCAGCTTAGCTACAAAGAAACAGAACAAAATTTGTCACCTCGTGTTACCTAGCATTTTTAGCCTGGCAAGGACAAACAATAGACAGTAAATTCTCATCCCCTGATGTCTGTTTTGTTCATTGGGGGTAAAAGAACTAGATCTGCAGCAACTATAGGCAAAACGAGCTTCCCCAAAACATCCAGAGATGTTCTCCCACGGCTGTCGGATTTGCTTTTCACATAGTCCACGCTCAGTGAATTATGTGCCTAGGCCTACTCACACACCCAAATCAGCATTTCCCACATTATGTTCCTATCCCTGCCTCTTACCCTCAACACTAGTAACATGAAATGCTCAGAAAACAAAAGCTGGTGGGGGTGGGGAGGGATTGGGAGAACTAAATAATATTGGAAAATACTGCACACCTTATGCCCTTCCCAGAGATTCACAAGCCATATTAGAATACAAAGACTGGAAAAAAAGAAAAAAAAAGAATACAAAGACTGGGAAAAGTTCTGCAGTAAAATCACTTAATCTAACATTACTTGGATTTAAGATAAAGGAAACTTTAACATACATGTATAACTCAGTGGAAAACACTTGAAGAAATGTTTATCCACATTCCAGGAACAGGATAGATAGTTATTTGGATGTCGCTGGCAAAGAAATCAAGTCTGGTGAGAGATAGGCAAGCACATAATTATAAAATAGAGAAATACTAAGAGAAGACTTTACCAAGTGACACAATGGCACAATTTACTGCTCTACAGAAAAAGAGCGAGGGGTGGGGAGGGCTTTATAGTGATTTCACAGGAGGACAATTTTGAGCAGAATCTTGTGGGAGTGGGAGTTTCTAAGGTGAAGAATAAGAATCCACAGAGAAAGAACTTTCAAAACAGCTCTTATCTTTCCCTCCAAACCTGCGCCTCTAGCAACCCCTGCAATCTCAATAAAAATGACTATTATCCACACTCAATTCAATCTCGAAATCTAGGAGTCATCCCTGACATCCCTTTCCTTCATATTCCACATCTAATCCATCTCTCACTAAGTCCTACCAACTCAAGCTACAAAATAATTCTTCAATCCATTTAGTTCTCTCCACCTTCAGTCCTAACACCCTGGTCCAGATTGCCATCATCTCTCCCCTGAACAGCCTAATGAGTCTATACAACAACCTATACAGTCTACTGATTTCTACCTTGTACCTCACAATGCTTTCTCTATAAAACAGCCAAAGTCACCAATTTCAAATATTAATCTGAACATGTAACTACACTCTTCACCCCATTCTTAAAACCCCTCACCCCTTATTTGGATAAAGTACAAAAACACTGTAAACTGTAAGGCCTCTGCCTACCTCTCCTTCATCATAGTTGCTGCCTCTCCCTCTGGTTCACTAATCTCCAATCACCCAGACCTCTTTAGAAACTTCTGATTATTCCTCCCTGCTTCAGGCCCTAAGGACAAGGTGTTCCCCCTACCCAAAACAAACACCCTCCTCTCAACTCCCCAGTTTTCTAGTTAATTCCTATTAATTCTTCAGATCTAAGCTGAAAAGTCATTGAAACTCAGGTAGAACTTTCCTGACCTTCTAGATTAGATTAGATGCCCATTTCTATCCACTCACAGCACTTTTCCTAACATTTTTCCCTCCATTACCATTATGCTATCATACGGGTTTTCATTTGGTATCTCGTTTCCCAACCCCGTGAAACTGTAAGCTCTATTAGGACAAGGACCAATTTAATCTTGTTCACCACTGTATCTTCACGTTCTAATAAGGGCACATAAAATAGGTATTCAGTAAGTGTTAAAAGCGAGGCAGTAGACAAGAAAGTAAAACAGTATGTGCAAATAAATGCTGGCACACAACATACAGGTGTGAGGACGGCAAGAGATGGGATCCTGTTCCTAGAAAATTGAGACCTTTTCTCCTCCTTCTGTTTGTTCAAGCATTCGTTTTACAGTATATATTACAAAAGCAACAGGAAATTTCCACATTTTCCAAATTTGCTATTTCATTCTAATACTAGCTTTTTTTGAAAAACCACACTCACTCCCTGAAGACTCTGATACTCCCATCTAATCCATCTTCCATCCTGTCAGAATGACTTCTCTAAGATGCCCCGGACCATGTTATTCCCTCTACCCCAAATCCTACAATAGCTACATCACCTCCACTAGCAATCTGCACCCAGGGAGAGGGAGGATGGGGTGAAATTCTGAACAAATTTGTGACTGTCCAGTTGAGAGATGAGGAAGTCTTGAACCAGATCAGTGAGGAGAAGCAGCGGATGTTCAAGACATTCTGGAACAAAGAGAACTTTCTTTCTGCATGGCCAACATAACCACAGCTTCCCCGGAGTATTTTGGCAAAGAAAATAAAAGCAAATGTTAATTGCAAAAATTTGGGCTGTTTTAAAAATTGGTTATGGGTACTTAAGAAACTTGCCAAGGTTTTAAAACCAAACTTCTGTCTTATTATTAGTATATAGAGTACCGCAGACTTTAGTAATAAATTTGCCCCTGGAAATTAAACTGCTAAGAATTCACACATACGTGATGTTTCTCTAACTGTAGGTTAAAGAACTAAGAATACAGGTCTCAGAACTCAATCCTCAGATCTACTTAAATTGAATCATGGAGGTCAAACTTGAAAATCTGCACTTTTAACAAATCTCCTCAGTGATTCCTATGCTCAAACTTAAGAACCACTGAAATGCAGATTATCTGTCTGTAGCAGACAGCCACTAAAAGAGACATTGTGTGAAGTGTATGGAGCCTTGGGAAACATCCAAGTTCAATCAAGTTAAGAAAAGTATACGATGGGACTTCCCTGGCAGTCCAGTGGTTAAGACTTCGCCTTCCAATGCAGGGGGTGAGGGTTCGATCCCTGGTCGGGGAGCTAAGATCCCACATGCCTTGGGGTCAAAAAACCAAAACATAAAACAGAAGCAATATTGTAACAAATTCAATAAAGACTTAAGAAAAAAAAAAGTATATGCTCAGGAATGGAATACAAAATCTAGAATCTAGTCAACCTTACTGTAACATGACTGCCTCAAGTACTGATGGAACAAAAAGTTAGTATGCAGGAAGCATTTAAAAGACAGAAGGGTAGACTAAGAACTTGCAGCATTTACCCAGCTCATATCAACAGGAGATAGGAGGACTTTGACAATACTGTCGGGATTACTCCTATGTGGGACAGAACGGCTCATTTGATCTTTCCAAAGCCTGAAAACCATCTATTTCCCTATGCTCTAATTATAAGCTCCTGAAGGGCTGTTCTATGAATTTAGTGCCTTATTATGAAGAGGTGACTCTTGAACTAGCAGAAAAATAATCAGCCACTGAAATTATATTTCTGTTACATCCATCTCCATGATAAGATGAAACACTGGTATTCCGATCTGTCCAGTAGACTAAAGAGGTTGGTATTCGTGCATTCATTTGGTTGGCATAAATTATCCTCCCATGACAAACAGTCCCTGGGAAGACTGGTATAATTTTAGTTCCTGGACATGCATTACTAGAAACTGAAACTGAAGAGGATGTACCCAAACTGTATCCCATGAGAGGCCCTGCTTTACTAAAGTAGTATCTCTCTGACATCTTTTCTTTAATAAAAGCATTCCCCAAGAAGCAGCCGCATAGCACAGGGAGATCCGCTCGGTATGTAGCTGATTCACTTTGTTATAAAGCAGAAACTAACACACCATTATACTCCAATAAAGATGTTAAAAAAAAAAAGGCATTCCTCAAGACCAAAATGTTTTAAGTAAGTCACGTTACTTACCAAAAATTATATTCTATGTACCTAGCATATAAATCTGCTTTAGAATCTCATGAAACTTTCACAGAAAATATTCATATTCAATATTTCAAAAGAAACAGGAGAAATACTTCTCAACTGCTGCACTTTGGCCATTTGGCTTTCTCTTCCACCAATGGTCTGGTTTTCTGATATCTATTTTCAATTAATAAGCAGAATGTAGTTTTTGGTCCAGTAAATGGACAAAAAATCTCTGGATGTAGAGATGACTTAAGGCTAAAGGACCCTTGGACTTCCCTGGTGGCGCAGTGGTTAAGAATCCACCTGCCAATGCAGGGGACACGGGTTCAACCCCTGGTCCAGGAAGATCCCATATGCCGCGGAGCAACTAAGCCCGTGCGCCACAACTACTGAGCCTGTGCTCTAGAGCCCATGAGCCACAACTACTGAAGCCCGTGCTCCTCAACAAGAGAAGCCACTGCAATGAGAAGCCCACACACCACAACAAAGAGTAGCCCCCGCTCGCCAAAACTAGAGAAAGCCTGCGCACAGCAACAAAGACCCAACACAGCCAAAAATTAAAAATATAAATAAATAAATAAATTTATTAAAAAAAAAAAAAGCTAAAGGAGACTTGGAAGACAAGGGCCAAATAAGAAACCTGCAAAGCCTAGTTAAGCATGGAAGGTTTGTCCAAGATAACTCTTCCCCAGGAGGTTCTGTTTCCTGCAGCTTATGCGGGGAAAACAAAAGCCCACTAGCCATGCTGTGCTGCTAAAACTGCTTGGACCTCACCTCTGAGCTGCCACGTCTCTGCTGTCAATCCAGCAGCTCCAGGGCACTCCTGGCCCAATACTTCCACTCCAAGCCTGACCCTTTCCATCTTAGTTTTATAAGGAGCTCAGAAATAAGTCACTCTGGGGATTTTTTTTAAAAAATGGATTATGAAGCATGTCTCCCTTAAGAAAAAAAAACTGGCTATAAATCAAGATAGTCAGATTCCAGCCTAGGTTGTTTTACTCTGTGACCTTGGACATTTCACTTATCTGAGTCTCATTTACATGAGAGATTTGAACTAGATGAAAGGTTTCAAATCTCTGGGGGCAACAGCATTCCTTTTTTTAAAAAAAAAAAATTATTTATTTAGGCTGCGCCAGGTCTTAGTTGCAGCAGGATCTTCGTCGTGGCTTGTGGGATCTTTAGTTGCGGGATCTCGGCATGCGGGATCGTTTTTAGTTGTGACACACGGACATCTTAGTTGCAGCATGAGGGCTTCTTAGTTGCGGCATGCATGTGGCATCTAGTTCCCCGACCAGGGATCAAACCCGGGCCCCGTGCATTGGGAGCGTGGAGTCTTACCCACTGGACCACCAAGGAAGTCCCAGCATTCCTTTTATTACACAAAACTCTTACATAAAACCCCATTTGTTCACTTCTTTCCAATTCCACTGCCATCATCCTATCCTAAAGCACCATCATCTCTTGCCTAGACTACTACCATCATTCCAATGTAGACAACCCACTTCTCTCACTCTACTCCAAACAACAGCCAGAGTACTCTTAAAAACATAAAACTGATCACTTGACCATGCTTTAAAACATTCATAGATTTCCTCTTGTACTTGGACCAAGTTCAAAATTCTTACCAGGAGCTAAAGCCCAGCAAGATCAGATTTCCTTCCTTCCTCCAACCTCATCTTAATACACCCTCCCTTCTCTCCTACCAAGCTCAGCCATTCGGGGCTCTATATACTTCCTCAAACAAAGCCCTTTCTTGCCTCAGGTGCCTCTCCCCTCCCCCACCACTCCTTTTTAATACAGCTTTATTAAGAAATAATTTACTTATTATACAATTCATCCTTCTAACCCATTAGCAGTCACTCCCCATTTTCCCTGAACCCACTCAGCCCTAGGCAACCACTAGTCTACTTTCTGTCTCAATAGATTTGCCTATTCTGGACATTTCATAAAAGTGAAATCATCCAACATGTGATCTTTTCTAATTGCCTTCTTTCACTTAGCATAATGTTTTCAAGGTTTATCAATGTTGTAGCATTTATCAGTACTATGCTTCAAGCCTCTTAAAATAGCTGTATTATGATGTCTGGAATTTCCTTTAAAATATTCTAAGGGAAAAAAGGAGGGGGAACATATGAAACACGATTGGCAAAAATGTTGATAATCATTGAAGCTAAGTGACGGGTACACAGTTCATTAAACAATTCTATTTTCGTGCATGTTTGGAAATTTCCAAAATAAAACATATATTTAAAGATAAATAAATCTTTCCATCCTTTCCATCCTTTGGGTTTGAGCTTAAATAACATCTCTTCAGAGAAAACCATCCTACCTTAAAGGGACCCTCCCATTTTTCCTGCCTAGTACTTATCACAACTTTTGAGTATAAAAATGTTTGTTAATACTGATGTATTACCTCTCTCTCCCCCACTAGAGTGAACACTCAGTAGAGAGACAGCTAGGGTCTAGCACCTCATCCAACCCATAATGGGCAAACAAACATTTAATGAATGAAATTAGGGTGGACAGCCCAGAACCCCTCCTTCATTATTAGTTTAGGCTCCTTCCAGAGCAACTTCTTGCAAAAGTGAAAAATTTTCCTATTACTATAAGCAGCAATACTTCAGACACTATAGCTATGAACACTCAGATATTTCCTCAGCTGTTCATGTTTCACTCTGGGACCATCCATTCCTTTAGACAAGAAAGCTCACATAACCCCAGTTTGAATTAGCAGGATGGCATGTTTGTACCATGGTCTCACTGATATAGCTGATCTCTCCTGCCTTGGGCAGGCTTTTGGCAGAAAGACCTAACTCCAACTTGATACACAAGTTTGTTTTATTGGATTCTTAGAACCTTTTTTATTGACTAAATCATCCATTAATTTCAATAGTTTTTATGGATTAAATATACACAGAAGTACATTTTACAATAGTAACACCAATCCACAGTAAATCCAACAGTAAAGTGACTCCAATCATTCTTTCCATTTGCTCATTCACATTACTTAAAAAGATCTTTCATATTTTCCTGGCTGCTCTTTAACTAAGAAATTCTGTTAAACATCTAAAGCACTGGCATAGCCAACATCTCTGTTTATGGACAAAAGTCTCCCAGAGACCATAAAAACTCATGTGAAATGAAAACACAACATTTATTTTTATCAAGTGTGCTGTTTAATGTGTAGAAAAAGATCATGTATGACACTACTTATCAGGCTAGTTTCTAACAGGGGCTGCAGCTGCATAGGAAAACAAAGCAATCTACAGATTCAGTGCAATCCCTATCAAACTACCAATGGCATTCTTCACAGAACTAGAACAAAAAATTTCACAATTTGTATGGAAACACAAAAGACCCCAAATAGTCAAAGCAGTCTTGAGAAAGAAAAATGGAGCTGGAGGAATCAGGCTCCCGGACTTCAGACTATACTACAAAGCTACAGTAATCAAGACAGTATGGTACTGGCACAAAAACAGAAATATAGATCAATGGAACAGGATAGAAAGCCCAGAGATAAACCCACGCAAATATGGTCACCTTATCTTTGATAAAGGAGGCAAGAATATACAATGGAGAAAAGACAACCTCTTCAGTAAGTGGTTCTGGGAAAACTGGACAGCTATATGTAAAAGAATGAAATTAGAACACTCCCTAACACCATACACAAAAATAAACTCAAAATGGATTAAAGACCTAAATGTAAGGCCAGACACTATAAAACTCTTAGAGGAAAGTATAGGCAGAACACTCTATGACATAAATCACAGCAAGATCCTTTTTGACCCACCTCCTAGAGAAATGGAAATAAAAACAAAAATAAACAAATGGGACCTAATGAAACTTCAAAGCTTTTGCACAGCAAAGGAAACCATAAACAAGATGAAAAGACAACCCTCAGTATGGGAGAAAATATTTGCAAACGAAGCAACTGACAAAGGATTATTCTCCAAAATATACAAGCAGCTCATGCAGCTCAATATCAAAAAAACAACCAACTCAATCCAAAAATGCGCAGAAGACCTAAATAGACATTTCTCCAAAGAAGTTATACAGATCACCAACAAACACATGAAAGTATGCTCAACATCACTAATCATTAGAGAAATGCAAATCAAAACTACAATGAGGTATCACCTCACACCAGTCAGAATGGCCATCATCAAAAAATCTATAGGGCTTCCCTGGTGGCGCAGTGGTTGAGAGTCCGCCTGCCGATGCAGGGGACGCGGGTTCGTGCCCCGGTCCAGGAAGATCCCACATGCCGCGGAGCAGCTAGGCCCGTGAGCCATGGCCGCTGAGCCTGTGCGTCCGGAGCCTGTGCTCCGCAACGGGAGAGGCCACAACAGTGAGAGGCCCACGTACCGCAAAAAAAAAAAAAAAAAAAAAAATCTATAAACAATAAATGCTGGAGAGGGTGTGGAGAAAAGGGAACCCTCTTGCACTGTTGGTGGGAATGTAAATTGATACAGTCACTATGGAGAACAGTATGGAGGTTCCTTAAAAAACTAAAAATAGAACTACCATATGACCCAGCAATCCCACTACTGGACATATATATACCTGGAGAAAACCATAATTCAAAAAGAGTCATGTACCACAATGTTCACTGCAGCACTACTTACAGTACCCAGAACATGGAAGCAACCTAAGTGTCCAATGATAGAGGAATGGATAAAGAAGATGTGGCACATATATACAATGGACTATTACTCAGCCATAAAAAGAAATGAAATTGAGTTATTTATAGTGAGGTAGATGGACTTAGAGTCTGTTATACAGAGTGAAGTAAGTCAGAAAGAGAAAAACAAATACTGTATGCTAACACATATATATGGAATCTAAAAAAAAGAAAAAATGGTTCTGAAGAACCTAGGGGCAGGACAGGAAGAAAGATGCAAATGTAGAGAATGGACTTGAGGACACAGGGAGGGGGAAGGGTAAGCTGTGACAAAGTGAGACAGTGGCATGGACATATATACACTACCAAATGTAAAATAGATAGCTAGTGGGAAGCAGCCACATAGCACAGGGAGATCAGCTCTGTGCTTTGTGACCACCTAGAGGGGTGGGATAGGGAGTGTGGGAGGCGGACGCAAGAGGGAGGGGATATGGGGATATATGTATACGTATAGCTGATTGACTCTGTTATATAGCAGAAACTAACACAACATTGTAAAGCAATTATACTCCAATAAAGATGTTAAAAAAAAAACTTGTGAAAGAACACCCTGCAAAGAAGAGGTTAAGATTCTTTGCTGTCATTTTGATTCCACAAGGAAAATCAACTTTTGTCTACTGAAACCCGTCTCTAAAATAAAAGTGGGTATCAATGGGAAATATAATTGAATATTTTAAAACTTTATGTATAATCAAGATTCATTTTCAAATCCTGTTCTTTCACATCTAATTCTCCTTCTTCCCAACTGCTACTGCTTCAACTGTACTACTGGAAGCGCTTGATTTGCCAAAGAGTCTACCCTCCAACACTTGATTCCCCATCCAAGCTGTCAACTGATGCCCAAGTTCTCTCCTGTTTTCATTACTTGTATCATGAAACTCTCTTTCTAAATCCTGACATTATCCGTGTCAAAAACCATTCATCAGGGCAGCACAGACCATCTCACTGCCAACTTCTCCTCTCCAGCTGGCCCCCACTGCATCCACTCACAGACATATTCTCCAAGCATCTGGTCATGCCAATCTCACCTCAAAGCTTTCTTTCTTTTTTTTTTTTTTTTGCTGTACGCGGGCCTCCCACTGTTGTGGCCTCTCCCGTTGTGGAGCACAGGTTCGGACGCGCAGGCTCAGCGGCCATGGCTCACGGGCCCAGCCGCTCCGCGGCATGTGGGATCCTCCCGGACCGGGGCACAAACCTGTGTCCCCTGCATCGGCAGGCGGACTCTCAACCATTGCGCCACCAGGGAAGCCCCAAAGCTTTCTTTTAAGTTGAATCAGATACCTGGCGTGCTTTGCTTCCTGCTCCTCTTCCATCATCCAAATAGTTCCTAAAATTCTACCTATTCCAGGAAGCTTTTCCAGGAGAGGTGAAAGATCTCACTGCCTAATTTTTGCTGACAGATCTCAAAACTGTCACAGATAGTTCTTTGCCCTCTTTGCCCTCCCTTCCTAAAATGTTTACCAACATGTATGTAAAGCACAGAATATGAGTTACAGTTAACACACATCAGCAGGTTCACTTTTTATGCTTTTGGAGAAAAGTCTAAATTTTGTTTGGAGGAGAGAAATCAAGCATTAATATAATCCCTGATCACACAAATAAATGGCATGAGGAAATCTGCCAGATCATCAAATTTATACTATGTAATGCTGGCCCAGATGAGTATATTTCAAGCAATGAGAGTGGATATGAGGTACACCTGCTCCATCCCATATGACTTTGTCACTACATTTTAGAAAGATGACTCTTCTTTTTCAACTTTACACACACACACACACACACACACACTCTCTCTCTCTCTCTCTCTCTCTTTTGCCGTTATCTTCTTCATCTACAACTATCAAATTGCAGACTTATGAAGAGCAGTGACCAGGTCAGTCTAAGCAGTGTTTAGCACTTGATGCAAAGATGATCATGGCTTCTGAAAACGATTAAGTCAAACCTTACAAATAAAGATGGGGAAGGCAACACAGAAAGAGGAAGAGTAAATATTTTTTCAGGAGTTTAGAAACTACAGGTGATCTTATATTCTTGATGTCTAGTATTTAGTATACTATGATTTTTAAATATAAAATAATTTTGAAAAAATATAATGCCAAACTCTGGTCTGCATAGATATGGGGTTTTACTTCCAAACAATCCTCCTCAAAAAGCATTTAATAAGTGCTAACTATATGTAGGTCACAGTGTTAGGCACAAGAGACAACTGTCCTCAAAGAACCTATCTCCAGTTGAAGAATCAGGGCATACAGAAAAGACAGAAAGAACATAAGGCAACAGAAGCAGAGGAAAACACTGCCTGTAAGGCCACTGGGCAAGGCTTCCTGGAAGGGGTTAGGCTCGAGTTAGGCTTGAATGCATGAACTAAAGATAGGTTTTAGTTAAGTAAATGAGAGGAAGGGTGGACAGTATTTGCAATAGCTAGAGAGTTGGAAAGCACAGGGATTGGTCAGAGGAAGGTGAGGGGGGAAAAATGGAGATGATGAGGCTGGTGAAACAGGGAGAAGCCAGATGATAGGGATCCTGAATGGAGAACAAGGGTGAGAAGGACAAAGTGGTGTTTCAGAGACATGAAACAATAGAATGGGAAGGGAGGGTTAAGCCCTGAGAAACTAGAAGGAAAATACTGACAAGATCTGGTGATTGACCAGTGCCTAAGAAGAGTATAGTCCCTGTTGTCTACCCCCCAGATATGTCCTTCTCTATTCCTTCCCGAGAGCCATCAATTTCCTAGCAATAATAAAAAAATACATGTTACAAAATGATTTCTAGTAATATTATTTTCTACACTTGAAATTGTAAACTTATAAGATTAACAAATGTTAAATGGTCTTTATTTCCATGGTTAAAAAGTAATCAACTATACAAATGTTTTTCTTCACCACCACATGAGAACAAAACCGACGATATGATTCCATCATGATAGAAGGTTTCATTGGTAACTCAAACACATACTAGGTTCTGCCAATATTCACCTATTCAACAAACATTTACTGTGGAATAAATACTATGAATTTAATATTATTATCTTCAGGACTCAATTACAGAGTCAGAGACAGCCTGATGAATGATAAACATCCCCAATAAGTAGCCAAAAGACAAAGGTTCTGGACTTGGCTCTGACTTTGAGATCTCACAGTTGGGGAAATTACTTCATCTCTCCCAACTTCTGCAAATGAGCACCAAAGCAACTGACATTTATGGAATGCTTTCAGTTTTCATGGATAAGTTTTCCTCTCCCATATTTTATACCATAACTTCACTGACTAACATTCTTGAAGTTGGAAAAGACTGGTTTTATTACTTCATAATTTACAGATGAGGATACCAGATGTTAGTGATAAAGCAGTGATTCCAACCTAAGTCTTTGACCCTAAACCCCATACTCTTTCCACTACATTAGACTTACCCTACCTACTTCATAAAATTATTTGAACAAATTACAGATATGGAAATGCTTTAGAAAGGTTACAGCAATACACAAATGAAAGCAATATTATTTTGTTTGGCTGTGGCCAGGAGAGAATGCAAGTTTTATGGGGCTTAGAGCCTATACAAGTTGAGGCTCTCTCTTTAAGAAAAAGAATACAATGATATGGTAAAAATCTCAGAGGGGACCCATGAAAGTGAGGATACCTGAAACTTAACTTTCATTTAGCTTCAAGGTAGATCTGCCTCTGGATGTAACACAAAAAAAATTCACCAGCCAACCTACTAAGATAAAGAATTGCCCTCTAAAACCTAACTTCTGTCTTCTAAGTAGTGTGAAAAGAACAGAACAGAACAGTGGGCACAGAACAACAACAAAATACGTATGCTTGGCCTTTATTCCCTCAAGATCATTCACAATAAACCATATATCAAAAACTTCCAGTTACAAATAGTCTTTGCTATGTCTTTATTAGGATTAAAAGAACAAATTACCTACTAACGAAAAATAATTATAATGAAAGTGACAAAAGAATTATTTTGCTAAAATAATTAAGCTAGAACATCATACCACACAATAATTATTGTTTTACACACACACGGGTATAAACACGCACACACTCATATTTACTCACAATTTGGCAAGCAAAAGATCTCATTAAAAAAAAATTTACCTCGTCTTCGCCCATAGCTCCTGGCTGCATGTAAACACAGAAGAAAACCATGGGTATTTGTATCAAAATGGTGAATTTAGAAATAAAAAAATATTCACACAAACCTTTTCTAAGTATTCTCAGAATCAATCTGGAGATACTGTTCAACTTGACTACAGACATATTATATTAAAAAAAACCTTTATGAAGCACAAGTTAAATCACAATCTTAAAGAGAAATTCAACTGGATGTGGCAGCCACTGGAAAAGATACAATGGGTGCTTAAGTTTCACAAGTCTTATAAGGATTTACACTGTGGCCCATTATCTATATCAGATATAGATAGAGTTCTTTAAAATTTTTTTCTGATCTATAAATCTTCATTTGAACTATATGTTACCACCAGACATCACTTTAAAGATAAAACCATTCATTCTAAATAAAATCTGCAGCGTGTGGTGGTCATTCTAAATTTCTTCACACACACACACACACACACACACACACACACACTTCAGAGTCCCCTGAAAACTGTATAGAAATTTTATACACAATTAGCTGTTGCTTTACAAAATGTATTTCTGTAAAATTTTCAGTGACATTTCTCTTAGCCTCCTCAGTTACTTTCCATACAGTATTACAAATGCAGGGAAAACAATATATTTTTCATCTAGAAAGTGAACTGAAAAAGTAGAAAGGGATTAGGCAATGGGTACATCCCAGGCTATGCTGAAGAAGAGAGCACTTTAAAGATTTTCTTCCCCCTCAAAACGCAAGGCCCACAGAATGCATTGTTACAATGTTTAATAAAGCTAGAGATCCTGTCATCTAAAATGACTTTCAAAGCCAAAGTTTTTCAAATTTGAAACCCCGAGTTCTGTAAAAAATAAATGAGAACTCTAATCCATTTTTTAAAGGCATGGAATGTTATAACATTAAATTTAAACTAAAAAACAAGGATAATTTGGGGTTACATTCCCAGTATAAGGTAGAACTAAATAAAACTACTTCTCTCCTAGGAAAAGAATTCAGACTTTTCAGGTAGAAAGTTGAAATACTAGTTGGCCAACCTCATCTTCTTGTAGTTTCCATTTTTCTTCAGACATCGTACTCACCCCACTGATACACCTTTGGCCTCTTCACTTTCCCATGACACAAATATTATAAAGTATTCCAGCTTAAAAAGGATTATTCAAACCCTACTTACTCCCTAACTCTGTCCCTCGGTATAACTCTCAACGAAAAACACCTTTTCTGAATTTACATAGCAATTACTGTTTGCATCACTTACAAAGGGAATGCATTCTAAAATAAAATTTTAAGGAACTTTTACACTTTTCATTATTTGGAACCTGAAATTCATCTTCCCAGAATAATAAATGGTAGTTTCCTAGCTGGGTCCCCCACAAAAGCCTACTTCACTTATAATAACATGGGTGAATTAACACTAATAGACAACACTTAAAAAAAGAGATGAAAACCAGTTTTGATGTCCCACCATTTATTTTTGTCCTTCTCCCATCCCCAATGATGTCATGCTGTCCAACACCCCCCAAGGCAAAACCTCTATTTAGAGAGAAAATCAAACATTCTGTATTTCAAAATTACTCATTTCTCTCCCAAACAACACATTCCTATTCTTTCATTATACCTGATTTCTGGCCAGATACTCAATAGAAAAGAATCTGATTACGATACTAAGGTACAAATGACTCATCAGACCTTAACATCCCTAAAGGATAAATGAAAATGCTGTTCACTCAAGTCTTCAACTGCTAACCATTCAGGTAATAGAGAACACAAAGTGCATAGACCCAGACAGGCATGGGGGCGGGGAGCAGCACCCCGAACTGGGGATGGGGTAGAGCTGCAAAAGGCATACTTGGGAGTTGTTTTTTGGGTTTTTGTTTGTTTGTTTGCCTTGGAGGAGGTTTTATTTATCTCTCACATTGAAACTGCAAAAATACATCAGTATTTCACAGTTACTTGGGAGTTATAATCAAAGCTTCCTTAAAACAGTTCATGATTTTTATAGATTCTTCTCTTTTTCCCATTTCTAATCGAAGACAGAAAATTGGTTCATGTCAGTCTGCAGGCTCTGATAATATGGAGGCAAAGATGGAATATGGAATAGGCAGCCAATTTAAAGTAGTGATCTTGGGCTTCCCTGGTGGCACAGTGGTTAAGAATCTGCCTGCCAATGCAGGGGACACGGGTTTGAGCCCTGGTCCAGGAAGATCCCACATGCCACGGAGCAACTAAGCCCGTGCACCACAACTACTGAGCCTGCGCTCTAGGGCCCGCGAGCCACAACTACTGAGCCTGCGTGCTGCAACTACTGAAGCCCGTGTGCCTAGAGCCTGTGCTCTGCAACAAGAGAAGCCACTGCAATGAGAAGCCCGCACACAAGGAAGAGTAACCCTCACTCTCCACAGCTAGAGAAAGCCTGTGCACAGCAACGAAGACCCAACGCAGCCAAAAATAAAATAAATAAATAAATTTATATTAAAAAAATTTGCTCATGAGGGCCATTTGCAAATAGACTAATTAGAATCAAACTCTTCCCTAAGGGAGAGATAATGAAGAGAACACCAAGGAGAGAAATTTGGGAGCACAAAAGTAGTGCTTTCCCCTGAGAACAAATATGACTTTTAAACAAGAAAGGCTATTGAATATATAAACTTAGCATGAGCCAGCACAAAACAATCCCACATAGAAAAAAAGGAAATAATGTGACTAATTCTGGGTATATAATATATTCTATGCTAGTACAGATTTATACCAGATATGCCAAGATACGATATACTTTCAAAGTCCAAGAACTACTTCCTCCAAGAACTTTAATTCTTTATTATCAATCATCATCATTACAGATAAAATTCTTTTTACTGTTTCATTATGTATTAAACAACTTTAGACCTCATAAAAAATTACACTCAATTTCTAGAAGTCAAGGTAGTAGTTACCCTTGGCTAGGGGTATTAACCAAAAGGGAACCTGAGGGGAGGTTCCGGGGTATTGGTAATGTTTTGATCTTGATCTAGGTACTGGTTACTTTGTGTTCAATTCCGTGATAATATATCAAGCTACAGTATATATTTATGATCTGCACACTATTTGGTATATAATTATACTTTAATAAAAAACAAAATATTACAAACATTTTAGACCGATTCACTGGGATAAAAGGTTATAAGATTAACGTAGAAGGTCCAAAATGCTAACATTTTTGTAGTCTTTAAATCATAAACCTGAATAATCCAAAACTGAAAAAAATTAGACTTATTTTCAACTCATCAGAATAAATATAAAATGGTACATGTACTTTGCAGTAGGATATGCCAGTTACTCTAAAAATAAGTTTACATGATCAATGACTAGTACCTTGTGAATGACACCTCATGTTAATTGTATGGTGTTTGGTTAGGCACAGGAGGCAGCACTGTAAAATGGATCATCTGTTACTCCTTAAGACTTGGCCTGCTCTCAGTTTTACATGGCTGCACTCACACATGTGATTCCCTAAGGGCAACTTACAATCTGATTTTAACATCTAAAGTAAATCTTCAGCTACATGGATTCATCTAAAGTTGCTGATGTTTCTGTAAGCCAAGTAACATCATACACAGATTCTACTACAGAGGTTCAAAAACGCTCGTGCATGGCACAACAGAGAGAGAGAGAGAGAGAGAGCTCCATTCTCTTGTGGATCAAAGTAGCACGCACCCATTTCAGGAACTTAAGCACCCTGGGATGCCATACTTATGAAATCAAATGAACAAGATACAGAGATCTTAGTACATTTTACTAACTGGCTTGGAAATATCTGTCAAGGCTGTTAAAAGTTAAATGTAGTAACAAATTGTTAATCACCTTCCTTGCAATAAAATCAGTTTCTTAAAAACACCTTGTAAACTTATTTTTTGAATACCATTTCAGTATACAAAATTAAATTCTATTCGAACATCTAATGGTCCCTTTCAACTTCCATCTAAGGATTAGTCATGCAAAAAATTCTACCTAAGATGGGTTAAGATCTTAAAGTTAGTACAAAAATATCCCCTTTTCCCTAGTTAGACTGTAAATTCCCAAAGCACAGGAGTGATGGAGTTTGTCCCATATATGCCCCTCCTCTATCTTTGTCTTTACAATGGCAGGTGAGATAGTTTTAGCCCAGTAATTTTCAAATCTGGCAAATTATAATTGAAAAGGTCAATTTATTCATAACATAAACTTAGCAGGTAGAAATGATGCTTGAACGGATGGAATACATTTTCATCTACTACATTCCCATAAAGTATTTGGATGTTTTCAAATCCCTTCTTCCCACCCTCTTCTCTTTGACTCTTATCCATTTTTCTCAGAAAAATCTTTCCATTCCATTTGCAAGCTTAAAAAGTAACATTAACAAGTGGCAAGTATAATACTAGTGTTGCTTACATACTTCATAAAGGAAAAGAAATACCATAAAGTAAAATATAATAACCTGATAATTTACCATGCTCCAGGCATTATATGCTGAATGTTTAATGTTGTCTGTTCTAATTCCCAAAGCAACTACCATAATATATATTTCCAGATGGGCAAACTAAGGTCCAAAGAGAATGACTGGTCCAGGTTATTCAGCTACCTAAACAGCAGAGCTGGGATGGAATCCAGGTCCACACCGGCTCTAAAGCATTTATTCTTTTTCTCGTTTAAGTTAAGGTAGTATGTACATTCAATAAAACTCATCCATTGTAAGTTTACAGTTTGATCCATTTTGGTAATCATACACAGCCATGCAACCGGTACCATCATAAACTAGAACAGTTCATCTCCCTAAAACATTTCCTTGTGCCCTTTTGCTGTTGATCTTATCCCCCAAACCATGGCTCCCGGCAATCATTAGTCTGCTTTCTTAGTTTTGTCCACCCTTTATACAACTTCATATAAATGGAATCAATGTGTTTGACTTCCTTTACTTGGCATAATGTTTTTGAGATTTATCCATGTTATTACATGTGTTAATATTTTGTTTCTCTTTATTGCTGAGTAGTATTCCATAGTATGAAAAAAACCACAATTGATCCACTCACCAGTTATTAGGGACTGAAATGTGTTCCCCCTAAAATTCATACGTTGAAGCCCTAACCCACAATGTGACTATATTTGAAGACAGGGTCTTCTACGAGGGAATTAAGGCTGAATGAGGCCATAAGGGTAAAGCCCTAATCCAACAGGACTGGTGTCCTCATAAGAACAGGAGATACTAGGAGTGCCCATGCACAGAGAAAAGGCCATGTGAGGTAACAACAAGAAGGCAGCCATCTGCCAGCCAAGAAGAAAGGCCTCACTCTTTCCCGGCTGGAACCATGGAAGGTGCTGAGGAGAAGAAAAAGAAGGTTCCTGCTGTGCCAGAAACCCTTAAGAAAAAGTGAAAGAATTTCGCAGAGCTTAAGATCAAGCGCCTGAGAAAGAAATTTGCCCAGAAGATGCTTCGAAAGGCAAGGAGGAAGCTCATCTATGAAAAAGCTAAGCACTATCACAAGGAGTACTGGCAGATGTACAGAACTGAGATTCGAATGGCTAGGATGGCAAGAAAAGCTGGCAACTTCTACGTACCCGCGGAACCCAAATTGGCATTTGTCATCAGGATCAGAGGTATCAATGGTGTGAGCCCAAAGGTTCGAAAGGTGTTGCAGCTTCTTCGCCTCCGTCAGATTTTCAATGGCACCTTTGTGAAGCTCAACAAGGCTTCAATTAACATGCTGAGAATTGTGGAACCATACATTGCATGGGGGTACCCAAACCTGAAGTCAGTAAATGAATTGATCTACAAGCATGGTTATGGCAAAATCAACAAGAAGCGAATTGCCCTGACGGACAACGTGTTGATTGCTCGATCTCTTGGCAAATACGGTATTATCTGCATGGAGGATCTGATTCATGAGATCTATACTGTTGGAAAACGTTTCAAAGAAGCAAACAACTTCCTGTGGCCCTTCAAATTGTCTTCTCCACGAGGTGGAATGAAGAAAAAGACTACCCATTTTGTAGAAGGTGGAGATGCTGGCAACAGGGAAGACCAGATCAACAGACTTATAAGAAGGATGAACTAAGGTATCTACCATGATTATTTTTGTAATCCGGTCAGTTAATAAACAGTGACTGCTCTCAAATTGAAAAAAAAAAAAAAAAAAAAGAAGAAAGGCCTCAGGAGAAACCAACCCTGCCAACACCTTGATCTTGGACTTCCAGTCTCCAGAACTATGAGAAAACAAATTTCTTTTGTTTAAGTTATCCAGTCTATGATATTTTGTTATGGCATCCCTAGTAAAGTAATACACCAGTCAATGGACATTTGAAGAAAAAAGCCTTTATTCCTAACCACCAAGATAGAAAAGCCAGTATTTCAAACCTGTATAGTCCTTGAAAGTACCCAGAAATTCCCTTTAGGATTCCAAAAACTTATCATCCTCTAAGAGTTTGCTTTTTTTTTTTTTTTTCAAGAGTTTGCTTTTAGTATCATAATCCAAGATTAATAAAAAGAAACTTCTCACCCAAATTTTCTTTGTTTTATTTCATTATTACTACCATAGCACTATTGTTTTCTATTAATCACTATACTTAAAGCTGTTATTTTATGAATTAAGATCAGAATTTAATAGGTGTTTTTGTGGATTGGTCAGAAAATCTAATTGTCATTAATAACATATGAAACTGCCCTACATTCTAAACAACTGAACTTTTGCAACATTCTGTTTCATTGCTTACAAAATCTTATAGGAAACCTATAGATCTTTAATCAATGTCCCAAACAAAACAGGAATTACTTCTATAACCAACACAAAGATGTTCTCCCTGGTTCTGCTAGAATACGTTAATCAAGAGTTAAGGTAAAAGAATAAGGAAGCTCACTTCAGTCTTTTCCAGTCTTTTCAAACTTTTTTCTAAGTAGCAGAACCCTCTCTCCTCCAACAAATGAACCCCAGCAAATATGAGATATTTATTCCCTGAACGAGGCTGCTCAGGTTGAAGCAGCACAGGGATTCGGAGCTCCACCTGTCAGGTATCCCTCCCCATAGTGGTCCTTAAAGTACCTCCTTGGATGCTGAGGTTCCATAGAACATGACTGGAAAACTGAAGACTCATGCTACATGGTAGGACAATTCTTTCTAGTTAGAAAGTTCTTTCTTATACTTGCCTCACTATTATCCTTCGCCACAGACACCAGCCTTTTATTCGAGGGTCATTACTTTATCTCCTTTCAGTTTTCTTTTCTACAATGAAGTTATATTTAGCTATTCCTCATAAGAAATAGTTTTCCATACCCCACATCATCCTGAATATCCTCTTTCAGATAAACCTAATTTTCCTAATTTTCCTAATTTTACTTGCCTGTCCAAGCTTCTCATAAGAACAATCAAGGCCCTTTACCATCTGATTTCTAACCACCTTTCAGATCCTCATTCCCACTATTCCATACATCAGATCCATATATTCCAGTCACACCAATTCAACCCACTCCTCTGATAGTATCATTAAAATATAATCACCTATCCAGTTAACATAAGGATCTAGATACCCACATGTGTTTTTTTGTGTTTTTTTTTTTTTTTTTTTTTTTTTCGGTATGCGGGCCTCTCACTGTTGTGGCCTCTCCCGTTGCAGAGCACAGGCTCCGGGCACGCAGGCTCAGCAGCCATGGCTCATGGGCCCAGCCGCTCCGCGGCATGTGGGATCTTCCCGGACCGGGGCACAAACCCGTGTCCCCTGCATCGGCAGGCGGACTCTCAACCACTGCACCACCAGGGAAGCCCCCACATGTTTTAACATCTGTTCTTCTCTGCTTCCTAGGAAACTCCTAATTCCCTTTTCCATTTCCATCCACTATTATTTTTCCAGTCTTGTCCAAAATGGTAAATCCAAGGCTTCACTATAGCATCTTGTAGTGTCCATGCACACCTAGTATTAATTTCTGAACTACATTTACCATGTAGGTTACTAATTAAATCTCTCAATGTGTGACATGTTATCAAAGTAATCACTTCAGAACTTCCAGGTTCATGACTTAAATTTCTCATTAAAACAGAGAAAGATCATTTAAAATTTGTATGTCTGACAAGATTTCTCTGGAAATAAACCTAGGTAAAGAATCTCTGCATGGGGACTTCCCTGGTGACGCAGTGGTTAAGAGTCCGCCTGCCAATGCAGGGGATGCGGGTCCAATCCCTGCTCCGGGAAGATCCCACATGCCAGGAAGCAACTATGCCCCTGTGCCACAACTACTGAGCCTGCACTCTAGAGACAGTGAGCCACAACTTCTAAGCCCACATGCCTAGAGCCCATCCACCGCAACGAAGACACAATGCAGCCAAAAGTAAATAAATAAATTAATTTAAAAAAAAAAAGAATTTGCCTTCTAATGCAGGGGTCGTGGGTTCGATCCCTGGTCGGGGAACTAAACTTCCACATGCCGCGGGGCAACTAAGCTTGCGCACTCTAGAGCCCATGTGCCACAACTAGAGAGAAGCCTGCCCGCCGTAACCAAAGAGCCCGTGCACCGCAACAAAAGATCCCACGTACTGCAGCGAAGGCCCTGCATGCCGCAACTAAGACCCGATGCAGCCAAATAAATAAATAAATATTTTTTTTAAAAAAAAGAATGTCTGCATATACTGCTATCACTGGTTGGAGAGAGTGGGCATGCATGTGCATTTGTTTCAGCTGGTGCCTATGCAACCTCACACCTGTGCCCTAATAGTATTCCACTGAGAGTAATTAATTACCACCTTACCTTTATCTCAGTAGCACGTTGCTAAATGACACACTAACTGCCCTCCTGAAAAGCAAGAAAATCAAGCAAAGTTCTACGGATCCTAATCACATACCAGAATATTTTATATTTTACACAGACCAGTCTGTCCAAACCAGGTCTGAAAATGCCTACTCCATGCACCCAGATATCTGGCATATGTTCACTATACCAAAGTCTTCACTATGCCAAGGTGTCTTGTGGTCTCTTCAAACTTTAAACACTCAATTTTTAGATTTTTTAGGACAGCCAATACTTGCTAACCCTACATGTCTGAGCCCCCAGATAATGTAGGAAATTATACAGAGGAGAGAGAGCGGGAACAAAACGGGTGCCGTTGTGCCCAGGCCCCTTAGTCAGCCTCCTCGTCTCCTCCCTACCAACAAGGCTCCTCTCATGTGGGAAGGAGGGCTCCTTCATGGAGCAAAGTTGTGGAAAGGAATGGACCTGAGAATTTGGGATGAACTCTGGCAACACAGAGGACTGCTCATTCCCCTCACCCATCCTGACCCCTCAAAGACAACTTCCTCTAGTAACCTGGACTTGGAAAAACCTCAGGGAACAATAAAAACAGACCAAGCCTTGAGCAGAAAGAAACAATAGGAGGGAACACACAGCACAATCCTTATACTGTTTGATTCCTTCATGCTCAGATAAAGATAGACACTAGAAAGGGGTAGGGGGGCAGCACTGAATTTCTCAAGAGGTAACTACCTCTAATTGTGGTCTTTTCCACCCACTCCCCTCAACCAGGTTCACTCCCAGACCTATTAAATTACAGTCTCTGGTATGGGGTCACAAGTATTTTCTATTTTGGTTCCTTTTTTTTCTTAATTTAATTTTTTATTTTATATTGGAGTATAGTTGATTTAGAATGTTCTGTTAGTTTCAGGTGTACAGCAAAGTGCATCAGTTACACATATACATATATCCATTCTTTTTCAGATTCTTTTCCCATATAGGTTATTTATTTTGGTTCCCATTTTGATTGTAGAGCCAGGATTAAGAATTACTGCTAACTCAAAAGGAAAAAAAGGGGTCAAATGGGTAGAAGAGGGAAGCATCAGAGACTAGCATTTGTTAGGTATGTATTTCTTGCCAGGTTTGGTAGTGGAGCATTGCACATTTAACCTTATTGTTGGTCAAGAAGGAATTAATGTGTCCATTTAAAATAAAAAATATGGGTAGCTTTCCCAAGGAAACAAACAAATGATGGGTCCAGGATTTAAGCTCAGATATGTTTGGTCCCTCCAAACTACATTATTTCCACTATATTAGGCTGGGAAAACAACAGCAACAACTTTAGTCAGATAACAAAGGTATGTGTGTGTGGAAGCTAACAAAGAAAAGAAGGCAAAAGTTTCAGGTACTTAACTTTCCCTCCAGATCACCGGCATACCAAGTCTTCGTCCAAGTCTCAGATTTCCAGTCTGCATATACTAGAGGCCTGAGAGGCAGTGTGTTAAAATTCCTGCCACTAATAAGGGAGACTACGTTGTAAAATTAAAACTGATCATTTTCATAAATGCACTAATTCTCTACAATCAATAAAGTATTATTTAGTTAACTGCTACTAAAGGAAACCTGAGTGATCTTTTTGGGAAAACCCAAAAGAGCAGAAATCACTGCTCTTTCGGATTAAAGGACTGGTTAGCAGACTAATCTGTGTGTCCAAGTCATAGATGATTATTTGCTGGCTGTATGACATCAGCAAGCTCCTTTACCTTTTTCAGAAAATGAGGACACTGCCATGTTTTAAACAAGGATGCAATAAAGATGAAAGGAATGACCATGATTCTCTGTTTTCTGTCAAAGTGCCCCAATAGCAGAAGGAAACAAATCACGAAGCATTCTTAAAACTTGCTGAAATCTAGAAAATCTTTTGAAGTCTCCAGCTTTATCTGAAAAACTGCATTCAGTTTCATATACTGCTCTATCACACAGCCATATTTTGTTTGGATAAGAGAATAATTCTGGGGAGAAATTGGTGCTTAAGGAAAATTTTGACCATGCACTGGCAAACCATTTTAAGCATTACAATGGCAGAGACAGGTGTGTGAAAGCACTTTGTAAACTGTTAATTGCTAGATCCATATATGTTAGTACCATCCTCCAAAAGAAAACGTTAAAACAAATCTTTAGGAAGGAACTAAGGTGGACTAGATATTCTCTAAGGCTGTTATACTGTGCTTTTCACAGTCTCTCTGAGATATCTTTTCCTTTCTTCCAGTCTTCCAGACTGAGTACCTACTCTATGGGCTGGGCATTGCACTGGAAACCAACGAACAGCTATGAAAAGAAGTTCATTCTCTGCCCTCTTGAAGCATACAAGTTAAAGTGAAACACTAACATTAAAATAGTTAATTACAAGTGTGATGAGTACTATAAAAGAGAAATCCACGTTCTACTGCTGACACAAGTGGACAAAGCAAACAGGGAGGTCCACAGGAAAAAGGTAACCTTTCAGTTTCCTGCATCTTTATTATTAAGTCGAAGCACCCAAATCCTGACACTTTAGACATATTCACACACACAAAGAACTTCTTCCAAAATCCAGTAAAGTAAATCAAGAATTTCAGAGTTCACTTCTTTACAATATTCAATGCCAGGCCATGTAGACCAGGAATATCACTCTATTTTTCAGGAAAAGAGGATTCATTAAGCATTCAGAGCATAAACAAGGTGACAAGTAATATTAGAAAAATGATTTTCCCAGAGACACTGGATTTGTGTGTGTTAAACTAGTATAAAAATAATATAACCACTCTTAACAATTAAGTATTTAAAGCAAAGGTTATCACCCTCAACCTGGAGGCAGAAGGTTCTGATCCAGAAGGTTCTGGCTCCATCATGTCACCCTAGCCAGTTCACATAGTCTCTTGAACCTCAGCTTCCCCATCTGTAAAATGAGAAGGTCAAGACAAAACAACAATACCCTTAGGTCCCCTACCATGTTCATGTGCAGCATCTACCCAAAATAATTTGAAATTTGAGTATAGATCATTACATGTCCTTCTGATTACTATTCTGCATTTTTAAGTTAGCCATCATTTACAATATATTCATTCCACAATTATATACTAATTTTACTTCTAAATCTGTTCGGAGAGAAACAGGGATCTTGTCTTCCAAAAGTTCAAAATACTCAAAGACAAAGTCTTTAATCTGAGAATCTCAAAATAATTCCTTCCCTATCTTATTACTCTGCTAAAAAAAAAAAAACAAAAAACTATTTACTTATATCCACTCATGGTGAGCAGAAATACAATGTACTCTTCAAATTTTGGAAAATTCCATTTGAAATTCTAGCAAAACTGGCTCTATTCCCATTTTGGCATAAAAGCATCATGTGTTCAGCTCCCTCTCTGCCACTTCCTCTCAGCTGAGCCGCTCCCCAAGGAGATCACTCTCAGCAGAGAATGAAAGGGAGCGGGGAGGGGGAAGAGGAGGCTCAGCAGCCACACCAGAGTCTGCCAAACGCAAAGTTCATACCCAAACCCTTTCACATTGCCTCTGGCAGCCCTCAGTTCAAACAGAAATAGAAGTGAAGTCTTCTAACATATTTTCAACGCATTAATAAGAGGAAAAAAGTGGAAGGCAGCGTGATCTAAAGCTCCACGTTTCTTGGTGCATCAGCTGTGTACAAGGTGTTAACAACCAATGACCTTAGAGTTTCTCAAGCAGATGAATGTCTTTTGGGTTTTTTTTTAAGATATTAAAAATTTAAGTCTTCAAACATCCAAGGTTTTATTCTAGGACTCCTCAATGTATCAGTGTTTTTAAAAGTTTGATAAGGAAGAGTGACGGCAAACAGTCATCCCTCCCTGTCAGAGCAAAAGTGGAACTTCAAATTTCTTTTTTTTTTTTGACTTGTGGAAACACATTTTTTATTTCATAATTATCATATGGGATAGTAAGTTTAGCTGTATTAAGTTCAAATTACTGGGTTAGAGGTTGCAATTAATAAGAAGCTGTAGAAGATACCTACTGATGTATAAGGCTCTACTGGCTTTATTATAGTTCAGCTGACAAATAAGGCAAGACCTGATCACAAGACCAGGCATTCTGGATTTGACCATTAACTTGAGCATAAATTTGGTCACTTGACTAATGATGGAGCACCAATATCCTTTTCTGAGGATCATCATAATAGAGGAAAAAGCACCAAGTCAGGCATCAATCCCATACAAGCCCACAACTGCTAAACTCAACTCTATACCTAGAGTGCAGGTATACACACACGCGCACACATACACAAAACCCACATACAATCGAAGAAACAAAAAACACAAACTACCCTTAAGTGTTAGAAAAAATCTCGCTGATGAAACTACTACAGATATAGCTGGAAGCACTCTCATAGCCTCCTTCCTTCTCCAGCAGGAAAAATAAAAATACATTATGCAAACTTCTAGTGTCTTTGGTATAAGGGTGATGAGGATGAAAGGAGGGCATTATTAGAAAGTTAAGAAAAAATACATTAACAGTTTAAATGGAAGGGGCATATTGTTTCAGAACTAACTATATTTTGGAAATAGCAAACAAGTGGCAGATCTTACTGATGGATCAGAATTTCTTCCCATCTATATTCTTCTGTATTCTCCACTTCTGTATTCTACAATACTTGAGGACTAAAATTTTCAGTAACAGCCAAAATTTAGACGTGTCTCTTAGTTTCCTCCCCAAAGGCTGGCCTGCTAATTCTTAACTAAATTCATGGTCTTGAGTAGCAAAAATCAGGAGAGTCTTTGACTTTACACAAATTTTGCTAGTCTTTCCACACCCTAAATATCTACAGGTTTACTGTTTTCTACAGTTGGTTTCCTACCGTCTTCTCCCAAGCTCCATTTTCTGGCTTCTAGATGTCATCAGCAGTGGTGATTCTGAGAGGAAGGTATAGGTGGAAGACATGCACTAGGAACACCGAAAAATGGGAAACTGGCCCATTCAAAGTTGAGCAGTAGTGGGGCTTCCCTGGTGGCGCAGTGGTTGAGAATCTGCCTGCCAATGCAGGGGACACGGGTTCGAGTGCTGGTCTGGGAAGATCCCACATGCCGCGGAGCAACTAGGCCCATGAGCCACAACTACTGAGCGTCTGGAGCCTGTCCTCCGGAACAAAAGAGGCCGCGACAGTGAGAGGTCCGCGCACCGCGATGAAGAAACGAAGAAACGAAGACCCAACGCAGCCAAAAACAAATTAATTAATTAAAAACAAATTAATTAATTAATTAAAGTTGGGCAGTAGTAATGAGAAGTGAGAATGCTCACCCTGACACCTCTGTCTGTCTCATCAAGTCAGGAGAGCTGACAACATGGTATTTTCAGGAGAGATTTGGGTTTGGGTGAGATCAAGGAAGTGAAAGAATGGGAGATTTTTTGAAGCCATGGTGAATGGCAGCATTATGAACAGAGTTAGGAAGCATCAATTTTGCATACCAAAAACGGTTAATAAGAAAGGAACTACAACTGTCTCACATTTCCTTTTTAAAAAAATTTAACCCTTGACTCAATTCTTTTAAATTTTCTTAGCCAGTATCTTCTTGTCTGAAAATATAGTTCAACTTCAACCCAGCCCCTTTCAATAATTGCAAATTCTGAATTAATAAAGATTTAGTGATTTGTGACCTCATCTATATGAAGGTTGAGGGAAAATAAGAAGGACAGACCAGTCACAGGACAGTAACTGTTGAGCTGACAAATGGTAGGCATAAAAGGGAAGACAAAAAATACATAGGTGTGTTTGTGCATGGGTTACATATATATGTCACCAGATGGGCTGGGCCCAACTACACAAAAGGGGAAAAAAAGCTTTATCACAGCAAATCTATCAAAACCTGTAGACCTCACAAGTATCTACCAAGGAGGATATTTTGTTTATTCTGATCATTTCAAGTAGAAGTCAACTTTGAAAGAGAACTGACGTATGCAAATGTCAAACCCCAGTGGTTTTTACGGTTTGCTTTGAGGAGCCTATAGGGCAGGACCCACAGAGTCATTTGAAGATAGGTGTGCTCTGGTATCTGCCATTATGTTGAAATATGCATAACTCATCAACATGATATAGATATTGGCAAAATGACCCTTTTGGTACTTTAAAAAATATTACAACATCACAGAATCTTCATTCTGAAAGCAATCATTAAGATGACCTAATTCAGTCTCCTCATCTCTTACTAAGGATGAAGAAATTTCAAGGCTGAAAGGGGGATTTAAACAACATGTACAAAGTGGAAAGAACATAAATGAAATCTCTTATTTAAAAGCAGAGATTAAAGTGAATCAAATCAAAGAGAATCAAAACCTTTTAAAAACAAAAGTGTCCTCTAGCTTCATTTTTTACACAGAAAATCATAAATTATATCTTCTCCCTCTTGCAGAAGAGGACTTACACCATGTCAAATTAGGTCTTTTCTAAAATACACACTTATTCCTGCAGGCAGACACACTATCATACTGTTCTTTTCTTTTACATTCATTTCTAAATCCCATCATCTAACTGAAGTGTTTTCACAAAGTTTCACAAAATTGCTGTGGCTCGGCAAGCTAGGCATGTTTATTAATCCTCACCTCAAAAATACCTACTTTTAGAAAAAAAGTTAGAGGTAACAGAATCTAACTGTAAAGTGATCTTTCTTCTAGAAATCAGAAAATAGAGGTGGATAGTCTGGAACTCCCATTGTTTCCAAGACCCTCAAAAAGAGGAGATACTAGCTATTTAGAACAAAATATGCATGGAGTGGATTAGGACCTGCATTATCAAACAATGCCAGCAGTGCTGGTTCTTACCAGTGCTCCTTGGAAGGTAGGCTACATGTCAGAACCAAAAGAAATATGGAATATATATTTTAGAGATAACCTAAAATATGCCCTAAGGAACACTAATGGCATTTCAACATCCTTACTCAAGCAAGAAGAAAAGGGGTAATATTGTAGACAACCGCAGATTTACCCAGCAGGTCTTCCATGTGTATTGAGAGTCAGCTTGTATGTCAGGGAGGATGAGAGGGGACAACCTGATATCACTCATTTGATAGAAGAGAAAACTTATATCCTGAGGGATTCAATGGCTTGTATGGTCCTTTAGACAAGGGACAATTTCCATTTAGAGACTGTTCTTCTGCAAAGCTATTTGGTCCACAGACACTAGGAAGGAGAGTTGATGCCAGCCAGATATTTCTTGCAGTATTATTTAATACAATGACTTTCTGGCTAATAAGGTTTTGATGCTCCAGAACCCAATCCAACAAGTATACTGACAAAACCATTTCTAAGCAGCAAAGCTATCACCACTATTCCTATGCAAACTCCACTAATGGGAAACCCCTTATGTCCAGTTTGAAGCACCTGTTGGCTATCTACCACAATGAGAAAATTCTGAGTTACAATAAGTTGATTTATTTATTCACACTCTCTAGCCCAGTCCCTCTCTATCATCTCCCTCCTTCTTCCTCCCCTCCTTCCTCCCCCCTAACACAGTGGTATACAGCAAGGGTCAGCAAAGTTCTCTGTAAAGGGCCAAACAATAAACAGTTTAGGTTTTTTTTGTCTCTGCCACTGTAGAACAAAAGTAGCCAAAGACAATCCATAAATGAATGGGTTTGGCTGTGTTTCAATAAAACTATTTACAAAAACAGGCGGTGGGCCACATATGGCTCACAGGGCTGTAGTTTGTCAACCCCTGGTTTACAGTAGCAGTTCTCAAACTTTAGCCTGCATCAGAATCACCTACAGAACTTGGTCATACACAGATTTCTGGGCCCCATGATTAAAGTTTCTGATTCAGCAGATCTGTAATGGGGCCTGAGATTTTGCATTTTTAATAAGTTCCCAAATGATGCTGATGCTGCTGGTTCAGCGTCCACACTTTGAAAACCACTGGTATAGAATAATGGTCTACACTGCACTCAGTGAAGGCTGAAATGTAATGAACAGCTGAGAAAGTGGAAATGACATGCTGTAGACTTGACTGCTAATTTTACAGAATATTTCATATGAAGACTTACTGTTAAGTGCCATAATATTATCTGTTCCTGGATGATGAAAATTTATTCCCATGCGTCCTAAAAAATAAAATAATTTTACTTTAAGCACAGAGAACGCTTAATATAATCATAAATACATTGTACAATATGAACATTACAAAAAACTAAAACAGATTAATCTATAACAATGCTATCAAAGGCCATAGCAGTTAAAACAGTTTTAAATCAAGTCATAAAACATACACATGAAAAATCTTAAAACAAAGCTAAAGTCTCAATAACAACAAAGAAATAAAACAAAACAAAAAAGAAGCTTCCCTTATAATAGGAAAAATTAACACATCTCCCACATTCCAATTTAAACATGCCACTCCCTGGATTAAGCATTTTATTTAAACAATTCATACTGCCCTTCAAATTCAAGCAGCAAAATAATGAATTCAAAGAAGTATACAAACTTGAAGCTTAGAGGGAATTAAAAGATAAAGATTTCACGGTGGCTCAAAAATGCAACATAATGATCAGAATGGCGACCAGAAGAAAGATGTAAAATTTATATAACAGATATAGTGGGGGACAATGACTGGCCTAAAAATTTAGGGTTCTTGTGCTGCCCCTACCACTCACTAGTTATACGACCTTGGGCATAATGCCTGTGTCCAGACCTTTGTCCTTATAGTAACAGGGGGCTGGCCGCTTGTTTTGTCTGCCTCCAAACAAACAATCATTTCTACATTTTTAAAAAGTTGTAAAAACAAACACAGAAATTAAAAAACAAAGAAGAATGTGCAGGGCTTCCCTGGTGGCGCAGTGGTTGAGAGTCCGCCTGCCGATGCAGGGGACGCAGGTTCGTGCCCCAGTCCAGGAAGATCCCACATGCCGTGGAGTGGCTAGGTCCATGAGCCATGGCCGCTGGGCCTGTGCGTCCGGAGCCTGTGCTCCGCAACGGGAGAGGCCACAACAGTGAGAGGCCCGCGTACCGCAAAAAAAAAAAAAAAAAAAAAAAAAAAAGAATAATGTGCAACAGAAACTATACGGCCCACAGGCCTAAAATATTTACTCTCTGGCCCTTTACAGATGGTGTTAGCCAGCCTCTGTTCTATAAGATGACAAGTCTGAATAAGATATTTCAACTAATAGCCTCCAGGTTTAAGAGCAGAAGATGTATTAATTACTTGGGGAAAAGGACGATGTACTAATTATTTGTGATTTACTTATCATATTCTGAGGTATTCAAACTAAACAATAAACAACCAGTCACTGGAAAGTCTGCCTAAAAAACCCAATCACTGCTGAGCAGAATTTAAGGAAATGGCACATTGAGAGGGTCTTTCAATCTCTGACCTAGGAATATTCAGATATGGGTGTTGTTCCTATAAACTAGGGATGTTCCCTAAACGTTCTCAGAATAATAACGGGTTATCAAGAAATCCAAGCAAGCCCAAATTTAGCTCATTCAACTTCTTTCATTTCCTGTGCTACAATCATTTATGGTAAAGAATTATGTAGTTTACAACCACTATATCAAATAATAGTTTTTATATGTTTCTGGAACTACTTATGTTCTCTAATGTTAAGGGATGCCCCTCTCTGCAGTCCTCTAGAAGCTGGATCCTTTTTGTACTCTTTCCATCAGGTCTTGGGACTTTTCAACCTAGCAAGATGAAACTGAAAGGAAGCTCAGTAGTTTTCTAATTATCATCCTCTATCCTACACCAATAACTTCCAATTCAGTCTTTCTAAAGATGAGGCAAAACAAGAGCCTTAGGCAATGTTTTGTAGTTGAAGGCATCACTACTTGCTGAAAAGCAGAAAATTCTTTTGCCTTTCCTGGTATCCTTCCTAATTCTGTTGGCCTCTGACTTTAATGATCTCTAGATCAAGATCATCAACCAAAGATTTTATACGAAACTCTAGTTCAATGTCAGAACCATCAGAACCAATTACTTAAATGTAATCTAATTTTTTCCCAAATTCCTTTTAGTAAACCACTTAAGGCTTCTTTAAGCTACTTTCTCTACCTCTTCAAAAATTAATGTTTAGATTATAAAATACAATATATTTTCATTGGAGAAAAATTAGACAATACAGAAAAATGAAGAAAACAAGATCACCAAAGACAAGCTCTGCTAACATTCTGATTTATAGACTGCAAGTTTAGGAAGTATATATGTATAAAGGTTTCTTTTCTAAAATTAGGTTTATTTTATAATATTTTAAAAATTTATTATATAGTATGCCTTAAGTTTTACAGTTATTATGGGATTTTGAAGGAGAGAGAAAATACCAACAGCAAAAGAAAAACTGACTCCAAATTCAGATGAGGCCATTTCTTTTTTCTTCCTTTTGTCCAACAAATACTGCTGTTTAATCAGCTGTGAAAATAGAAATCAAGTGTGTGACATCTGGTGATTTTTGTTAATGCAGTCTGGTGCTGCCAGCGTGACATTTTGTCACCTGTCCACGGTCTGCTATTTTTAAATTGTTCTTGTCAGCTAGCTATCTTTTAAGTATAGTGTAAAATATAAGGTTTCGAAAACTGGAAGGCATACTTAGTTTTACTGAGTTAAACGATGCTGTGGAAATCTGAGACCATGTCCCACTTTCCCCACTGCACAAGGCCTGATAAATGGGGGTGGGAGAGGATGGAGGGGGAGGTTGGAGAATAGGGTTACATATGGCTATTCAGACTGTAAAAATCACAGTCTCATAAGCTCAATTCATATTTATATTTAAGATGTTTGTTATAAAAAACTGCCTCTACTGCTATTCAAAGTTTCAGAGTCAAACTAAACCCATACTTTCATATGTCCAAAATAAAAGCTGGAATTTTTATTAATTTGTAACTAATTATGAAAGTCACCTCTTCACTTCTGCAATTCCTTATGAGATAGGGAGCAACTATCTTTCTCTAATCATCCCCACATGTTCTAAAAAGTCAAGTCCTTTGGAGACCTTTACATAACAGAATGTGAGTGCTGTGTTCTAGAAAACGTTATGAGACAATGCACATTCTACTAGATTCTATTTCCTACTAATTTTCTCTATAAAGTTGAAGAGACAGTCCCTCAGAAAAAGTATCTACAAGGTACAATAATGTGATATGTAAGAATACAATAAAATGGTGCTTCAAATTCCTTTTAAGGAAAAATTATGGAAGTATGGTACTATAATATTCGAAATGTGTTCCAAAGAACCACGAAGCAAAAAAGGTGAGCTTTGACCTGAGGTCAAATCCTTGTTTCTTTGCATACCAGTTGTGAATAATTTTTGGTATGTTATCAATTCCTTTGTGCCTACATTGCCTCATTTTAGGCTGTACTCTAGAACAATTAAATCAGAATTTCCAGAGGTAGTACCCAGGATTAAAGAATCCTTAACCTTTTTCTTACTCTCAGGTGCTTATGGTGCTATACTGAAAGGGTCATTGGGCAAATTAATGGGAATTACCTATAAAAACAAAATCACTCAACTTCTATCTGTTGTCTTCCCTTTTGTATAGAAGAGGAACAATGACTTCTTGCTAACTTCGAACCTGTGCCCTAACAGTTTCTGGGACCTGCAAACTTTTATACAAGCAGACTGATATGGGCCAAAGGGAGGTAGTACAAAATTACAACTGGAGTAATAATTCAAGTACGTAAAGAGACTGTATATTTTTCTGAATAAACTAAATGTAACGAAGGTGCACTTTTTCTAAAACAAGGTGACCTCAACATTCCACAAAAGGGACCAATTTTCTGAAAGGCTCTGTAATACTAAATTTAAATTATGATGAATAAAGAAAAATGCCTCTATAATACCAAAGGGATGGCATTATTTCTTCCAAGTTTCTGTCAATTTAAATGTTTTAAAGCACTATTATCAGAGGATAGCTGCTATTTTTTCCCAGATTCAGTATACATTTGAAAAACAAACCCTTCGATATCAGTTCTCAGCTGACACCTGCTCTTTTCATTTTTCAAATTTCAGTTCCATGAATGGTGAAGGAAGAGAAAATTCAAATATACAAAAATGTTTCATCAGGCACTACCCCCAAGTGCCCAGCCAAGCCTACTCTTCTGTTATGACAGGGAGACTACACGGGATGAGAAAGAGGTGATTCCTCCCTGTTTTTTGCCAAGGACTCTGCTATATTGTACTACCCCAGCCAGGCAATGGGACCTTGCTTCATAATGTCACCTACCCTGCCCAATGCACTGTGTTGGTTTTTCCCTATTATTCTTCTCTCTCATCACTTTGTCCTCTTTGAATAATAATCCCAAGAGAGGGTATGAATAATCAAACCTTACGTCCCTGGGTTTTCAGAGGGGTTCCCCAGTGGCTAGGTGAACCCTCATCATCGGTAGCAAGCCGGGGGACAGTTGTAAGGAGGGTGCAGGGAGGAACATTTTCCCCTTTCCTAATCCTAACTCTCCCGATGCCAGAAATCCCCCTAATCCTCATAATCATGAGGAGAGTTGGCTCTCCCTGCATCCACTAGAAAAGAGGGCAGAGGACAATTCTTCCCACCCAGGCCTCACTCATACCTCTACTGACCCAAGGATTTCTGTACTTAGAAAAGAAATAAGGGATAGTTTTTATTAGTTCATCTCCCTTCTCAAAACCCTCCTTCTCATTTCCTGGAGACATTTTCTCAAATGAAAGACAGGAGAAGTCATACCTAAGTTAATGGTAAGAGACAACAGGTAATTATTAAAATGTTATTCTGCTACAATCAAGAACTGTAGTTTGAGATCTAAGAAGCCCCCCCAAAATTAGTTTTTATTTTATTTAAATTAATTTTTGTTTAAATAAGCGTTCTGTGATCTGAGCAACACTGCAGAAGACATTCCTCAGGGTTCTGTGAAAAAAGCTCAGTTTGACTTTTTCTCTACATTACTTGACATTTTTAACATGGGGAGGAGGTTTTTTATAATTTAAAAAATTTTTAAATTTCCTACAAACATCTTTAAGGCTGATCTAGTATAGGTAGAAATATGATTGGAAAACTGTTAAAGCTCTTTACTAAAACAAGCTTTATTACTTCCTAAACTTCCTATTCGGTCATTTCTCCCACTAACCCTTTTTCTGCCTGAATCAAGAGAACAGTTGAATAAAGGGATTTCTTATTGAATACATTTATACAATGAAATATCACCGTGAACTTATTTTCACCATGTTCACTTTAAGTACATCATGAAGTACTTTTATTTTTCATGAATGTGATATTCTACTTTATTATACTTCCTTTACACTATTCAGGTATAAAATTTTGTAAAGCCAACAAAACTTAGGAGGATTATTTTTCTTTCTCCTTTAGGTGGTTTTTGATAATGACAGAATGTTTATCCTTCAAGAATCACTACTTATATCTATGGCAAATACACAATTTTGACAACTTGCATTCGAAAGCTTTCAACATTTAGCTGCAGTCTAGCTGGAAGGAAGTAAATATTGTAGGGATATAAAGGTTTACTTTATTACCCAGGCCAGGCAGTAGGCACACCACTACCACTGCTGGTAAAAAAAATCACAGATAACTTTTGAGCAGTTTCTAGTGTCAGGGACTTTATCTCACCTTCACACCCACTCTATGAAGTAGGTGCTTTATTTTAATGATGAAGACACTAAGGCTTTAAAGAGGCTAATTTATCTAGATCAATAGCTAACTAAAGGCAGAACCAGAATTCAAACCCAGGTTTGAATGACTACAAAATCAGAAAGGCTGAGTTGAAATTTCATTTCCTATACAGAGAATATAAAATGTCTGGAAGAATATTAATAAAAATAATAATTTTTGTTATCTCTAGGTAGTAAGTCTCAGGTGGTTTTTTCACTTTCCTTTTCGTCTTTTTATGTACTACTTGAATTTCTTACAATGAGCAAGAATGTATTTTTTCCTAAAGAAAACCTAAATCCATAGAAAAACACCAAAACAAATAAGCACACAAAAAAACAATGACTCTCTAACTTGAATTTTAAGACCCTCAAAATAATGTTCAAGTAAAACAAGAGGATATTAAAGCTAGGAGGAAGAACAGGATGGATAGGGGGAAGTGTTTCTGGACAGACTCATACAGAAGCCATGTGGTAGTTCCCCTATCCTACCACCTTTCTCTTAAAGCTCAATTCACCTAGACATTTACATCTTTTGAGCCAGAGACCCTCTCTATGAATTTACCTTAAGAAAAAGCTACATGCAAGAACTCATCCATGGCAGCATTACCTATAATGGAGAAAAAGCTGGAAACAACCTAAGAGTCCAAAGTTAAGGTCTATCAATAAATTATAAAGACAAGGTAAAAACATAATGTTTATTATATGGAAAATATTTTAAAAGATACATCATGACAATGTTTCTTTTATTTTTAAGTTATCTTTTAGTTATTATACTTTGCTCCATTTTTTAAAATCAAATATTACTGAAAATCTTTCCCTTAAAACACTAGCATCATAATTATGTTTTTAGAAGTAATAAGGATCAAACACATGGTGCCATAAACCAAAGGTAAAAGTCTCCCAGCTGGAAAAGGGAAGCCTGAAGTTCAAACACCCTAACCAGAGGACAATAACATGGTGATGTAATTGACCACGGGAAGTAGTCCATTCATAAGAAATCAATGTGGGTGGTTGTAACCATATTGAGGCTGTAAAAAAGTACATGTTAAGTGCCTTCCAACTTATTAGGACATATTATATGTATAAGTACAATTCAGAAGGCTTTTATAGATGAAACCTCACATTTGCAAGTGTAGTGGAGAAATTTATGCAGAGGTAGCTGGACATAAAATTAAAAAGGAGCCATCACAAGTAGAATAAGGTATTTACATTATCCCATAGTGAGGTACCCTCCTTACACTTTGACAGTGCCACTCTCAACAGGGCAGAACAGCTCCTGCTTAATCAATATTCAAAAAATTCTAGAAAATTATTTTACAGACTATAATCTAAGATCCTTTCATAATCTTTTATTGCTAGAAGAATACAGACCAAGATAAAACAGGTATGCATAAAGAACAAGGACTGAATATTTTAGAATAATTAGGATGGGCTTACAGCTGTTCGCGGTAGAGAAGGAAGACAAATGTAGCCTTAGAAGATACTAAAAACACAAAACAGTCTGTGAATATTGTTTTTTGAGTTTTTTTTTAAACACCATTCTCACTTCTAAGTGAAATTACCATGTACCTAATCTTTACTGAAGAAAGATGTGGTAACAGTGACTAAATATAACAATGACTAAATGAGAGGCCTTTTTTCCTACTTCTGAAGGACTTAAAATATAGCTTTTCTCAAAATCTTTTATTTTCTTCATAGCCTGTTAACTACTTTCTTTTCACTGGAAATTGAGGAAAGCAGCAGAAAATCATGAGTGTGACAAGAAAATGATGAAATAGATTTTTGGTGTGGCATGAGGAAATGACTATCAGGTTCACAGTCAGTCATACCCTATATAAAAGCCTGCAGAGAACCAGAGGGGATCAAATTCCTCACAACTCTAGAGGACATAAGGGTTCATATAAGACAGGCATCCTTGTGGCTAACGCTTCCAGTTTTCAGATAGTTAGGCTCTAAACCCAAGTACAGTGGCTATTTCCACAGAAAATTTCCATTTCAGTATTTTAAAATATCACAGGGCCCCTGAAAAGTCCTATACCGCATAATAAGAACTATCTGTAATCATGAATGTAACATCAGCCTCTATCCTGAATTTACACGGGCTCTAAATATAGGAAGTCCTAATATTGCTGACCTTGGGACTTTCTGCCTTATATTTAACCCAAAACACTTTCCTTGTGTTTAGCCTTAGAGAATGCAAAGGGTCATTGTCTGCTCTTAAGTCTGTGTAGCGTTATTTCCTACACTAGGAAAGTGATTGTATTTTAATAAAATGAAACGCTTTTCTACAAAGTTTTCTGAAGTAGTCTTTGGAGATTAAATCTCATACTTCCTTGCAGTATACTTGGACTTAAATGAATTATCCAGGTTCAGCTAAACATTTCAAATGCACAAAGCCCCAAAAATTTGGCTTCTGGTCTCATGCTATAAACCACGACCTCAGCTACCCAACACATGCTTCTGCCAGACATTATGATTAAAGCAAACAACCTTGATTATGGTAGGTAGCTGAACCCAGGTTTAAAAAAAATCAACTTTAAATACATTCCACAATGCTTTACAGAAGCAAACAAAAACAAACAAACAAAAAAGAAACAAAAACAAAACCACAATTATTAAAAAGCTGATTTTTGTTTAAAACACCAAGCAAGGAATGGACATATGAATATTCCTAACCTGCAAAATGATTCCTCCACATTATATCAGCGAAACTCATTGGTGGGCCACTGGGAGGGTAGTGTTTACCTTTCAGAGGCTCATGATCAGTCCTTATCATATCCATTAAGGAGTTCTCCAACGAGTGCAAGTTAAAAGTGTCATAGGGCCTACTCCGGTCCTAAAAATAAAAACAGAACAAGACAATACATAAAATTACTTCATAAAATTAATAACCATATCATTTGCTTCTTGCCATGGATTGATGACATGAGTCAAAATTCCAGGTAGTTTTAATAATACATTCTTTTCATTAAGAATAATGACTTGGCAACATTAAGTTTAATACAAGTTTCCATAATTAATTAAATTGTATCCTTTACCCTAATAATTATTTAATATATATGTCCCAGTACTTCAGACTAATTTTCTCTCAAATGAACTAAAAAAGTAAATTCAAAAGGAAGAGTCAAGTGAATTGGCTTTGCCCTCCACGCTTCACCCCCCTCCCTCTACTATCAACTGAATACTCTATTCAAATGAATAGATTTTTTTTTCCCTAGAGGAAGACCATAACTAAGAACTCTCAGTCTACAAACAGAATTACTTCCCTGAAAAATCAAAAGGTGACTGTAGTTTCAATGTAATTTTATTGGGTATCTTCAATAATTATTACTGATAAGTTCCATACATTACATATACTTTATAAAAATTAAAATATGTCCAAAGTACTAAAACTACCTTTTGAAAAGCACTCACAGGAAAAAAACTTTAACCCAAGGTAGTATGTTTTCATGATGTTAGATTCAAAAACATTTTGAAAACAGAGAGCTAACACAAACTAAGTGAAGAAATAAATTGTTCTACTGCATTTCACTCAAGCCCATGGGAGAGCAACACCTACAAATTATTTTTAGTAGTCTGAGCCTAAAAGGAAATGCAGTTCATGGCCTAACTTAATACTATAGAACAGATTTAGTTTGCTTTTGCTAAAGAAAAGCAATACAGTCATAAACATCAAAAACCACACCGAATCAAACCACAACAACGAGAGATTATTTTCAGGCTCTTGAAAATTTTATCCAGTTTTGCAAATGATCACTTCTCCTCCCCTATGAGCAATAGAATAACAGAATGACTGCCTTGATGAGCAAAAAGGGATACAACAGGTAAAAATCTCAGCTACAGTGATCATTTTCTAGTTTAAGCCTTAAAATCTTGGGAAGCTGTTTTCTTCTGGTTTCTGGAAAGCATGGCTGTATATCCATCCAGGGAGGCAGAAAGGAAGGTGGCACTTCCTCAGCTCTGAGCACAGAGGAGGAACCCAGAGGGTTACTGAATGAATGAATGCAGTAAGTTTGGATGCAGGTCCGAAGAAGAGCCCTGAATAGAGAACCAGAACGCAAGAGTGCTAGAACTACAATCAATTAGGAGCTTTTGGGTACATCATGATCTCTAGTCTGTGCCTGAAATTCCTCCCTTTATACAAATGAAAGGATTGAGCTAGATTATTTATAACATCCCTTCCAATAGTATATATATATTTTTTTGACTCACACATGAAGAGTAGGGGTGGAGGGCACAGATGTTATCAAATGCCACAGAGAGATATTTCATTTTTACAAGGCTTTAATGCACAAGTGTAGGGCTGGGCCCTGGTGATTCAGAGATGAATGTTATAACCTAGTCCCTGTTTTTAAGTAACTGGTAGAGGGAGACATAACCAATTAAAATTAGAGCATGACAGGTGTTTCAACAAAGGAATGTATACAATAAAAACTAAGTCACATCTATTTCTTAAAGAACATATATTTGTGTGTGTATAATACATTTTTTTTTAAATCACATTCTGTAAAATCCTAGGTGTCTTGAATCTGGACCTGACATTTAACCAGGCATGAGGCTTGTCTTAGTTATTCTCAATGTCTTCAGTATTCTCATTGGTAAACTGGGATCTTACCTGTGAGGATTAGGGTGAAATTACTTAAGTATTCATTTTACTCACATCATGTTTGACAAAAAGCAAGTGCTCAACGTTTCTTTCTTTACTGCTGCCCTCCAACTCCTTTCTACCTCCACCCCATTTTTTTTCCTTTTTAACTAACACTCAGCAGTTACCTATCTCTACTGATGGATAAGGAAGAGACATGGAATATTTTCTTTGGTTCTCCGTTTTGGTCTCTATATAATTGAAGAAGGTCTTTTCTTTTGCCTTTAGGGTCTTGCTGCTCATCATTTGTTTTGCTTTAGGTTCAAGTTATCAGTGGAAACTCCAATTACTTATGGAGTAAAGCTGAATTTCCAGAAATGCAAGTTTGTACCCCTAAGAATGAGTATCACATTCTCTGTCCAAAGAAAAAGCCAGAGGTAAAAAAGTGTGCTGATGAGTAGTCAAAATGACAGCCTATTTCTGGCACTGACAATCCCAGAATGTGTCTAAGCGCCTTCTATCATACATATCCACACTTCTAACTAGAACCCTGCAGATGTGGGACTATTTCCAAAAAGGCTGATGAGGTGAAGGAACTATAAAAAAAAGGCTGTTTGGAACTATAAAAAAAACTATAGTTTTTTATAGAACTAAAAAAAAAATCTGGCTGATTTTAGTACCTTTCCAGCCAGAACAGTTTATTTTTTTCATTTAACTCTTGATATTATCCTTCAAGGTGGATAATAACATACTCCTTTTACACAAGGAAGGTAAGGTTCAGAGAAGATTCAAATGTGGATCTGACCTCCAAGCCAGTATCTAAGGAGTATAAAAATCTGTCCAAAGAAGTTAATCCAATCCATATGGAACAGTAAATGAAAGCCCTATAGAAGCATAGCATTGCATCTAATTACCAATGAAATAACCTTCCTGGCAAGGTGGTAGTGAGTTCCTGTCAGAAGACTATCAGATATTAGATGACTACCTGTCAGGAAAATTGCTGGGGGTATTTGGAGGGGATTCATGTAATTGAAGTGGTTCCCAAACCTGTCAGACTGTTAAAATCACATGTAGAATGGTTAAAATGCAGGTTCCTGGGCTCTGGCTAAAACCAACTTAACTGTAATTTTAAAAGAAATTAATGTCCTGGTGATTCCTATGACTGGCTAGATTCGAGAGCCACTGGACTGGATGATTCTTCAAGTTAAGCCTTTACATTTATGAATCTGATCACAAAAATGGGACAGTAAAGTGATGGGAGAGACTAGATAGCAGCAAGAAATAAACAAGCCCGGCCACTTTGCCAAGGGTCAGCTTTGCAGTCTTCCAACTGATTGTGGGTGAGAGAAGCAGGTGGTGGCCTAGTTTTTAAAAGGACAAACTTTGAAATCAGACAACTAATTTTCAAATTCTGGCTCTGCCACTTGCTGGCATGTCACTCTGAACAAGTTTCTAAGCCTTGATTATCTACATTTATAAAATGGGGGTGATAATTCTCTTTTTATGGTTGTTTTCAGTGCTATATGACAAACGTACAACAAGGCATCTGTACTGTGGTGGCTACTGGAATATTAGGGAAAACACCAAGAGACTTCTGTGATGCTACCTCAGGGTACTGGAACATAGATTTTAGAACCTAGAGGTTCATGGATGCTAACCTAACAGGGTTCACTAGTGCTCAACAGATGAAACACGTGAAATGCACAATAGAATTTGCGTAGGCTTCTTAACTGAACAAACTTCAATAAGTACTGAGAAACTTATTTTCTCACTAAAATTAATTCTATGTTTCATCAATTTATATTTGTATACGATTCATCCTTCTTAGTTTTGTAAGTAGTAAATGTTGCTGAAATAACTGATTAACTGGAAAGAAAAAACAAAAAAGACAGAAAAACTAAAACATCTGCAGTGAAATTGAACAGAAACTATGCATAGAGAAAACAAGCCCGCAATTTATCATTTAACAGCAAAGGTTACAAGTGGCAAATAATCATTTAAAGTCTTTCTTTTTCATAAGTTTTGTTTCCAGGTATAGGGAATAACAAATAAGGAAAACATCTTTTTAAGTGTGTTTTGAACAAGCAAACACATCAGGAAGTATTAGAACATGTATAAATAATGATTCCTTGGGCTTCCCTGGTGGTGCAGTGGTTGAGAGTCCACCAGCCGATGCAGGGGACACGGGTTCGTGCCCCGGTCCGGGAGGATCCCACATGCTGTGGAGCGGCTGGGCCCGTGAGCCATGGCCACTGAGCCTGCGCGTCCAGAGCCTGTGCTCCGCAGCGGGAGAGGCTACAACAGTGAGAGGCCCACGTACCGGAAAAAAAAAAATAATGATTCCTATTATTGACTCTTTTATCTGGAGGTAACGAAGGACAGATGTCATCAGTTAGATGTACATAGAGGCAGCCACCCCCACTATACAGTTCATTAGGCCTGCTTTCCTTCTTCCCCTAGCTTGACTTAATATTTATAAATTTATCAAGTACTTAATACGTGCCTGGCACTGTTCTAAGAATGCTAAATGTATTCCCTCACAACCCTATGAGGTAGGTAACTTTTATCCCCATTTTATAAATTAAGCAATTAAATCTTGAAGAGATAAGTAACTGGCTCAAGGTTACAAGGCTAGTAAGAGGCAGAGCCAGGACTCAGCTAAATCCAGACTGTGCTCTTAAGGACTCCCAGTGTACTGCTTCCTTGACTTCCTCCTACTCTCTTCACCTTAAATGCTTTTCACAAACACCCACTTCAGCCTAATACTGACACAATCAGAGACAGGACTCTTTTATCCCACCCTTCCACACAGGCAACCTAACCCTCACTTGCCCTTGGTCAATGACCCTTGTTCTACTGACAACCAGTTAAATTCAAGTAGTAGCTTGATCTACCCTCCAGGACAGCCCCAGGCCTGCCTCTACCAGCCCTACCCCATTCACCTGCCTTTTTCTTGGGAGAGAAATCCAGGACTCTTTTCTACCCTTTCTGGCTTATCCCCAGACATTTCCTCTCCTAGAGATATAAGGTCAAAGCTGCAAGGGGCCAAGAACATCTGAAGAAAAAAGCAGCTCTGGAACCAAATGATAAAATTAATCATGGTTATATAACTGCTCAAAGTCACAAAGCTGGTCAGAAGTCAGGATGTGAACCCAGGTCTGTGACTTTCAAGTCCACACCAGTAATGCTCCAATGCTCTACACTGATCAGTTGCCGTGTGTCCCATAAACAATGGGAGCCTGGCTGGGAACAAAGGGGCACAGACAAGATAAAAAGTCAAAAGGAGGATAGATGTTTGAAAGTGTTATTAGCAAAGGATAAATGCGGTTGTGAAATGATACAGAAAAAAAAGAGGAGGAATTCCTGAAGGAAGGTTTTTCTATTTATCATATGGCTTCAATATATGTACATATAGATAAAACATTTCAAAGTTAAGTGTATTCAACCCATAAAAGAGAATTAACCCACAAAACTAGCCATTCCTGAATTTCTACCCTACTGCTTTTATTTTCTAATTAGTTTACATTATTTGAAACTATCTCAGTTCCCCACCTACACTATAAACATTGTTTAAGGGTAATGAATATTCTTTATTTTTAAATGGATATTTAATTACATAATTAAAATATGAACGTATTCTTCTCAAACACACACACAATGATTATTATAGAAAAAGCAAAAGTCTCCAATCCTCCTGCCTTCTTGCACTCTCTTCAGACCATTATATACATTTGGCACATATTCTTTCAGATGTTAAAATATATACACACACACACACACACACACATATACATATATATATATGGACGCAGACACACATATACGTAGAAAATATATATTGTTTTATGTTTTTCCTAAATGTAAAAATACGCATACTGTTCTGCAACTTGCTTTCTTTGACCAATATTGTGCTTCTGAGGTAGGTCCCTTTTAATATATGTTCTTGCCTCTCCCCCACCCAACTATACACACATGCCTCCTACAGGGTAAATGCATAGTGAGTATGTTAAAAGAACCAAGTAATCATCTCAGTGTATATTCTATAAAATAATTTCTGATTTTGAGATTTCTTTCCTATCCCTCAATTTCCTCAAAATTTCTGTTCTGCTCCTTTAATTGCATCTCATCCATGCATGGTCTATTTTGGCACAGTCGTTTCCTGATCCCTGATTTCTATGAAGGACACCACTACTAATGAAACATAAGGATCTATAGAACCTGCCAGCCCTGAGTAAAACTCAGAGGCAATATATCCAAAAGATCAACATGTAGTGAGTTCAAGCTCAGAATATGCTTAAGAGTACCAGAAAGAACAGACAAAACATTTAATAACAAACACTAGATAGGGGCAGGAAACAGTTAGATGACTAGTAATATAAAATTTCTATGTATCACAAAGTAGAAGTCTAGGAATTTATAGTTCTAAACCAATTACTGCTGTTATTTGTCAGAACCTATCAAAAGCATGAGGTTCCTGTATCAAACTGAACTTTACTATAGTACCGAGCAGCTTGACAAACATTTGCCCGAAGATTAAAACCTTTCCCAAATAAAAGAAAATCAATGTCGCTAACCTATGGGGAAGAGAAAAAAAAAAACTTTTCAAATGCAGATTTTCATCCCATCTTCAGTAGGTAGCAAGTCCTTCAGTCAATGGTAAATTTTAACCATCCCAAATGAGACTATCATATTTGCAGCTCTCTGGAAAACGTTGATTGTAGACTCTCCTTCAGTCCCTCAATAGCAAGCAAATGCTCCTTATAGCCAACCTAAAGTCCTTACAAAGTTGAACTCTCTCTTGCTTTTCGGTCTTCAGAAAAAAAAAAAAAATTGATCAGCACCTGCTATGAATTTTGATATTTTTTAACATTATTGTTAAACTCAGTCTTCCATGAAAGAAATTCTCAAGAATTTAGAGGATATAGCCGTACACAAAGAAATCCTGACTCTCATCTTTTCCTTCAGGAGAATGACTTCCAATCACTTTAAACTTTTTATCAGATCATATTTTTCCTTGCTGTATAACAGCAAACGAAGCTAAGGTTCTTGAGAAGTTTTTAAGAAAGCAAAAAATGGGGCTTCCCCCGTGGCGCAGTGGTTGAGAGTCTGCCTGCCGATGCAAGGGACACAGGTCCATGGCCCAGTCCAGGAAGATCACACATGCCGTGGAGCGGCTGGGCCCATGAGCCATGGCCGCTGAGCCTGCGCGTCCAGAGCCTGTGCTCCGCAACGGGAGAGGCCACAACAGTGAGAGGCCCGCGTACCACAAAAAAAAAAAGAAAGCAAAAAATAGTTTGACCTGCTCTGAGAGATGCTCAAAAATTAGATGAGCATGACAACTTGAGGCGCGACCCAGCAATTTCATAGTCTCTTCCCGCTCCATGCCACCTCCAACCTTCCTTCACAGCTCTTCTCAACTGTTTGCCACACAGGTCCGATAAGAGGCCCAGTTTATCAAACATAGGGAAACATGGCTCTTGGAATCTTATTCACCTGAAATGACCTTCATACTGAGGCCAGATCTAGCTGGGTGAATGCTGAAGGGGTCAACTGGACAAAAAGTACAAATGCCTATTGCTACCACTTCTGACTGTGGTAAACAGTTCAGAGCTAAGTACACATGCACTTTTTTTTTTTTTAACATTTATTATTTATTTATTTATTGTGGCATGCAGGCTCCAGGGCATGTGGGCTCTATAGTTGTGGCGCGCGGGTTCCAGAGCACCTGAGCTCTGTAGTTGCGGCCTCTACTTGAAGCACATGGGCTTAGTTGCCCCACAGCATGTGGATCTTAGTTACCTGACCAGGCATCGAACCTGCATCCCCTGCACTGGAAAGCAGATTCCTTACCACTTGACCACCAGGGAAGTCCCCATATGCACTTTTATTTATTTATTTATATAAATTTATTTATTTTATTTATTTATTTTTGGCTGCGGTGGGTCTTTGTTGCTGTGTGTGGGCCTTCTCTAGTTGTAGCGAGCAGGGGCTACTCTTCGTTGCAGTGTGCCGGCTTCTCATTGCGGTGGCTTCTTTTGTTGCAGAGCACGGGCTCTAGGCACATGGGCTTCAGTAGTTGTGGCACGTGGGCTCAGTAGTGGCTCACAGGCTCTAGAGTGTAGGCTCAGTAGTTGTGGTGCACGGGCTTAGTTGCTCCATGGCATGTGGGATCTTCCCAGTCCAGGGCTTGAACCCGTGTCCCCTGAATTGGCAGACGGATTCTTAACCACTGCATCACCAGGGAAGCCCCCACCATATGCACTCTTAAAAGGAGTGATTATACAGTTTAGCAGTGTGTGAGGTAAAAGGCAGAAAGCCAGACCTAGGACGGACACAGAAAGGGAAAACAGTAACTACAGGGGTCAAAAGAGCAGGTTCCAATGTCTACAAAAAATTAAAGTTCCCCTTTCCCTGGTTATTGTGCATATGTGACCAGCTGGTGTTGCCCCCAAACTGTTAAGCATCAGAATATTATCCCAAGCAGCTTATTAGGTCCTGATTATTGGACATGATAACGTAGGAAGAGCTTGACCTTCACGACCAAAACCTATCTTAGAACATTATGCAAAGGTACATAAGGTTCCTCATATTGTTTTCTTTTTACTGATCATAAATGTCAAAATCCTTCCACAAAACTGCCCACTTCTAGGTATAGTTGAACTCTACTGGTGATCCCCTCCCCAATATCTTAACCCCAGATAGTTAGCAATAATGCCTGACATCCTCAATAAACTGTAACTTCCATGGGAGCAGAGATATATCTTATTTCTCCGTATTTCCATCACTCAGTAGAGGGCCTGGCATATAACAGGCATTCAGTAAATGCTTGCTTTGCATTTAAAATCATCCTCCTGATGGTTCCATACTGTAAGATTTTCATTTAAAACTAACAACTGTGGGCTTCCCTGGTGGCGCAGTGGTTGAGAGTCCGCCTGCCGATGCAGGGGACACGGGTTCGTGCCCCAGTCCGGGAAGATCCCACATGCCGCGGAGCGGCTGGGCCCGTGAGGCATGGCCACTGAGCCTGCGTGTCCGGAGCCTGTGCTCCGCAACAGGAGAGGCCACAACAGTGAGAGGCTCGCGTACCGGAAAAAACAAACAAACAAACAAAACTAACAACTGTGCACCTATTAGAATGGCTAAAATCTCAAACAAAGCAAAACAAAAAAACCCGACAATTCCAAATGCTGACTAGGATGTGGAACAACCAGAAGTCTCAAAAATTGCTGGTGGGAATGCAAAATGGTACTGCCACTTTGGAAAAACAATTTGGGAGTTAATTATAAAGTTAAACATACACTTAACAATACAACCTAGCAACCTCACTCCTAAGAACTTACCTAAGGTAAATAAAAACATACGTCCATACAAAAATCTTTGTACAAATGTTTATAAAAACTTCATAAAACAACTTTATTTATATTTTCCAAAAACTGGAAACTACGCAAATGCCCATCAACTGGTGACCAGATAAAACAAATTGTGGTATATCCATATGATTGAATATTATTCAGCAATAAAAAAAATGAACTACTGATATGCTATAACATGGATGAACCTTAAAAATACTATGATAAGTGAAAGAAGCCAGTCACAAAGAATCACATGTTGTATAATTCCAATTATATGAGATGTCCAAAACAGGCAAATTATCCAGAGACAGAAAGTAGATTGGTCATAGCCTAGGGCTAGGAAAGTCAGGAGGGAAATGGGGAGTGAAACCTAATGGGTACAGGTTTCTTTTGGGGATGAGGAAAATGTTCTAAAATTAGATAGTAATGACTGACACACACTTTGTAAATATATTAAAAGCCACTGCATTGTATACTTTAAAAGGGTGAATGAATTTCATGGTATATGCATTATATCTCAATAAAGCTATTATTTAAAGAAAGAATAAAGCTTTCCTAAGGTTTTAATAGGAACTATGATTCTACCTACAAATCATTTACTTTAGTTACAGGACAGGAGACCTAATAACTTTCTTGAGCTATAATTGAAAGAAGGCGAAGTCTTGACTCCAGCTGTTCCATTCAGGAGCCACTGAAGGATCCAGGTAATTAAACCTAAACCACATAGTAGTAAAGTTCAAAAGGCAACCGTACGGCCAGTAAATAACTGGCAAATAACTAATGCCATCTATCGTCACAATATGTATCATTTATATTTCTAAGGATGTCTGTAATATTCCCCCAGAGACCTACAAGCAGTTATTAGCTATATTAACCACAAACAGCATCTTTTCATGTCTATTGTTTCTGATGAGTTTTTTTTAATCCCAGAGGTTCCTGTCTTATAGTGATGTACTCTGTCCTTCAGAGACTCAGATCATCCCATTTATAACCTTTTAAGAATGATATGCTGGGCTTCCCTGGCGGCGCAGTGTTTGAGAGTCCGCCTGCCGATGCAGGGGACATGGGTTTGTGCCCCGATCCAGGAAGATCCCACATGCCGCGGAGCGGCTGGGCCCGTGAGCCATGGCCGCTGAGCCTGCACGTCCGGAGCCTGTGCTCCACAACAGGAGAGGCCACAACAGTGAGAGGCCCGCGTCCCGCAAAAAAAAAAAAAAAAAAAAAAAAGAATGATATGCTCCAGGGACTTCCCTGGTGGTCCAGTGGTTAAGAATCCACCTTCCAGTGCAGAGGAGGCAAGTTTGATCCCTGGTCAGGAAACTAAGATCCCACATGCTGCGGGGCAACTAAGCCCCGTGCACCACAACTACTGACCCCGCATGCCGCAAACTACAGAGCCCACACACTCTGGAGCCCACGCACCACAAGAGAGAAACCCATGCGCCAAAATGAAAGATTCCACGTGCTACAACGAAGATCCCACAACTAAGACCCGACGCAGCCAAAAATAAAATTAAAACTTAAAAAGCTAAAAAAAAAAAAAGAATGATATGCTCCAGCATCTACCTAAAGGCACTATTAGACTATAAAAGACAGCTATATCCATAAACACCAAAGTATGCCCTGCTTCTATTCATTTCAACTGCTGTTTGGCTTCAATGGTTAGGTGAGGCAACACAGCAGAATTCGCAGATTCACCAGAATCTGACAGGGGCTGCAATGTGAACGCTTCTGCTGTAGCCCCGTTATCCTTTGATCCCTGTATTTAAAAACTGATCAGCAAAACACAGCTGCTTTTATGCAAATAGTCCTATGGCAATGAAAGCAATAAAGTAACAACTCTGCCAGTTTGGGCTAGCACCTGTTTAGGGTTCTTCCCACTTCAGAAACCAACAGATGACGCTGTGCCCAGCAGATGATGCCGTGCCCAGCATACACACAGATTAAGAGCTATGGAATATAGCTTTTCACTGTCACTCCCTGGCCACCACTGGAGAGGTCACCAATGTGCTGTGTGTTTATTTTCTAAGCAAGGAACATGATGAGTACCAAAAAAATTCACTCCACGTTGATGGACTGGAACCAGAAGAAGAGAAGTATTATTTTTTTCTCAGTTTCCAAACCCCTCTCTTCTAATGGCAGAAGGGAAAACAAACAAAAAACAAACCACAAAAAAACCTCCTTTGTATATTTTACCACAATAAAAAAAATCATCGGGCTTCCCTGGTGGTGCAGTGGTTGGGAGTCCGCCTGCCGATGCGGGGGAGGCGGGTTCGTGCCCCGGTCCGGGAGGATCCCACGTGCCGCGGAGCAGCTGGGCCCGTGAGCCAAGGCGGCTGAGCCTGCGCATCTGGAGCCTGTGCTCCACAACAGGAGAGGCCATGGCAGTGAGAGGCCCGCGTACCGCAAAAAAAAAAAAAAAAAAAAAAATCATCAACAAATAAAATATTTACACAGAACCAGAACATTTAAAGCTACCATGCATAAGGCAACAATAAATTATATTATTAAGCTATATATTAATCTTTTCTATTATCTTCACTATATTAAAAAACAAAATAATTGTTGAATTCCCTAAATTATATAAAGCAATCTCAAAAAAGTTATTGCTAAGACCATATCTATGTCATGTTATCTTGTTATGTTTTGCTGTTTTTCTCTATTTCAGTATGCATTTAAAGAATTCTAATACAAAATACTGGAGGGAAAAAAAAACAAACCCTGCTTCTCAAGTTTATTGTACAATCTCATCCGATTCCAGATGAGACCAATAATAAAAACAGACTGAGTAACCAAACAAATATAATAGGATAATATGGTCAAAAGCCCTGTCTTAACCATTTTCAAAGCTTTATTCTTTCTGAATTTGAACAGGCTTACTCCCCCTTTATGCCCGACTGTCTCTGACATAAGATAGTGCTGGTTTATAAAAATAGCTACCAATCTGCCTCTGTAGAAAGGGAAACGGAGGTATACTGTTTTTCATAATAAGCCTTGTAGAATGTATTCGGTCATAGCTACCATATAACAGATAATATATGCTGGACTCTGTGCTGAGTACTTTAGTGCATTATTTTATTTAATCTTTACAAGTGTCCTATGTGATAGATATTATAATCTCTATTTTACAGATGAGGAAACTAAATCTTAAATTCAGTTCTTAATACAAATCAGGTAATCCTTGAAGAAGGCTAACCACACACAAATCATTTGTTATGTAAGAATTCCAGGAAGAAAAGAACATCTATAAACCCTTAGCCTAATCTTCCATTTAAATGTTACCACATTTAAGGTGAACACATTAAAGTACCTAAAATGCAAAGCATCTACATTTATTAAAATATTTGGTATTTGGAAAGTTAAAAAAATTTAGTTCAAAATGAAGCCTGTATCATTCTAGTCACGCTAGTTTAAGGTACTTTAGAGATTATACAGTAAAATGCAATAATTTAGATTAAGGGAAGTTCAATCAGAATTTCTAAAATATCTACATCACAGAATATTTCTTAGAAGAACAGCTTTCTTTATCACTTTCAAATGTTAGTGCTAACAAGATTTTGCCAAGTGTGCTGAGGGCTGTTTTACTCTTTCTTCATTTATTCCACATATATTTATTGAAAACTTTAATATGCCAAGCATTAAAGATTAAAAGGTTAAGTGAGGCATACATAGTCTGTCCATAAGCCAGCTGTCTAGTTTACAGATACTTACTATATAATGAGGTAAATGCAGTGACAGAGCTATGCGCTTGGAATTATGGGAGCACAAATGACAGAGAGATCAAATATGCTTCCAGAAAAGGAAGGCCAGAGGCACAGAGACTTGCACAAAAACCTGGGTCCAACTTCCTCAAGAAATTTGGAAGGACCCTAGAAGAGATTCTTCAAAGGAAATATATGCTATAGGCTATAAATAGATAAGACTTGTTTGTAAATACTATTAACATTAACGATGTAGCTTAGGAAACCATTTCTCCAGGACCATCAGGTTAATTTGTGGGTGAATGTGCCCAATTTCAGAATAATATTCTACCACAAAAGAGTCCAAGTTTATTTTAAAGACTTTTTTTTTGTGGCCTTAAATCTTTTCCCTGGTAGTCAAATTTGGGGATCTAGAGGGGAATTTTACCATTATCTGTTAAGTTAGATCTGCAAATATTCATTCTCTAGCATACTAAGGCAACAAATAATCTGATTTCCTCTTATTACCTTTTATTTATAGAGCACTTTACATCTCTGAAAGCATTTTCATACACCTTTGCTCATCTGAACCTCATTAGGGTCTTTTGGTTTTTTTGCGGGGGGGCGCTGCTTTGGGTCTTCGTTGCTGCACACGGGCTTCCTTTAGTTGCGTCGAGCGGGGGCTACTCTTCGTTGCGGTGCGTGGGCTTCTCATTGTGGTGGCTTCTCTTGTTGCAGAGCACGGGCTCTAGGCACGTGGGCTTCAGTAGTTGTGGCACACAGGCTCTAGAGAGCAGGCTCAGTAGTTGTGGCACACGGGCTTAGCTGCTCCGCGGCATGTGGGATCGCCCCAGACCAGGGCTGGAATCCGTGTCCCCTGCATTGGCAGGCAGATTCTTAACCACTGCACCACCAGGGAAGCCCTAGGGTGTTCTTTTGAGTCTTACTTAGCATGCCCGATTCCACTTCAACATATCCCAGAAACTTTCTCTTCTTATTAAACCAGCAACAGGGCTAACAAAAACTCCTGTAATTAAATAATAGCAGAACTGATTGATACTGGCTATGTGCCCAGTACAGTTTTAAACACTTTACATGTTTCAATTCATTTCTTCCTCATAAGAGTCTGTGGTGGTAAATACTATTATTATCTCATTTTAGGAAAAAACTGAGGCAAAAAGATAACAAACAGAAAGTATCTGAGACAGGAGTCAAACCCAGGCAATTCTGGACCTTAAAACCATTGTGCTCTTCTGCATCAAGGTGGATAATCATTCCTAGTTAATAATTCTCATTTCTGTTATTATCTAACCATTATTTTTCTACCATTCCTGGTGTGGGGTGTGTGTGTGTGTGAAAAAGAGTTGTATGGTAACTTCTTATTGATATATTACTGTTTCTTATTCATTACGCTGAACCCCATAGGAACAAGGGGAAAGCAAAATCATGAATAATTCTAAAGTGGATTTTTTTTCTGTCTGTAATTTTAAATCTCTCTCCCACATCTAATAGAGGGCTGAAAAAACCCTAACATTTTACTTCAATTTGTGTTTCAAACACTGTTTTGAGGAAACTGTTTACTTAAGTGAAAAATTTTCACTTAATCTGCTTTTGAAAAGTAATTAAAGTAGGACCTCCTTTTAAGGTATAGCTATTTGGAGGTTCTTAAACTGGCTCAATTTACAAAAATTAATTTTATTCCCAAATTCTTGTGGGAATTTTACTTCATAAAAAGTGAGGTATCAATGTAAAAAAACTTACATATGGACATAAATATATAACCATAAATACATGTTTATGTATGAAAACATATATATTATTCTTTCCATAAACCTTTACTGTCACTAAAATATGTCATGGCTTCTAGAGACAGAAAAAAGAGCAAGCAAGTGGACTGGCTATGATCTGATTATCCTCATTCAATGAGACTATGGGGCATAAACAATATTCCAAAAGCAAAGACTCAAAAGAGGGATTTCAAGGCACAATTTGAGAAAGGAAAAAGGAGAGAAAAGCCAAGAAGAAATAAAAAGGAAAAAGCAGATAGAACTCACTATTCTTACAATGGTATACACAAGATAATCAGTCTTGGGAATTCCCTGGCAATCCAGTGGTTAGGACTCAGTGCTTTCACTGCCAAGGCCCAGGTTCAATCCCTGGTCAGGGAATTAAGATCCCACAAGCCATGCAGTGCAGCCAAAAAAAAAAAACTCTTTTCACTGGGATGACCAGTGGCAGCCAGAATAACACTGCTGCTCTGAAGTTGGACAGAAGTAAAAATTCGTAAATCACAGCACATTGATAAGCACTCACATTTCAATAGAAATGGACAAGCTACTTAACCTCCCTGTGAATCGGTTTCCTCATATGAAAAATGGTGATAACACTAATACCCACCTTACATGGATGCTATGAAGATATTTGCAAAGCACTTAGTAGGCTATGCAGCATAATGTAGCACCAAGTAAGTGTGAAATAAATAAAATAAACAAATGAATACCATTCGTCCCTGTCATCATGCAGGGAAGTGAAAGTGGTGATATACCACAGTATGGAAGTTCTGAATGAACCTCAATTTCTTTTTCATGAACTAATGATGAAGTAAAAGTAAGGCATGATTTACAAGTTGCAAACTACAGAATTATGAAAGAGGCAAGTGGCAAATAAATTGCATTCAAGTGGAACTGAATGCACATGAAAAATCTACAGCAATTATCTTGAAATAATAGAAGACAGGAAAGTTGTTGGAGAAAAAAAGAAAGGAGGGAAAATATTATATATATGTACCCACACACACCCCTCCCCTCACATATAGACTTTAAGGAGCAATACCTAAACTACTGAACAATCTGTAGTCACTTGGAAAAACTGTAGGTATGAACAAAACTTCAATAGATATACAGTGCTTTTAAAAATACTTTTCATTTCAATAATTTTATGATTTTGTTGACAACTCATCTACCCTTTATAAAAACAATTTCATTGAAAATGTAAACATAAGAGAGGGGGGACTTCCCTGGTGGCGCTGTGGTTAAGAATCCGCCTGCCAATGCAGGGGACACAGGTTCAAGCCCTGGTCCAAGAAGATCCCACACGCCATGGAGCAACTAAGCCCGTGCGCCACAACTACTGAGCTTGCACTCTAGAGCCCGCAAGCCACAACTACTAAGCCTGCGTGCCACAACTACTGAAGGCCGCACACCTAGAGCCCATGCTCCGCAGCAAGAGAAGTCACTGCAATGAGAAGCCCACACGTCACAAAAAAGAGTAGCGCCTGCTCGCCACAATTAGATAAAGCCTGCATGCAGCAATGAAGACCCAACACAGCCAAAAATAAATAAATTAATGAATTAAAAAAAAAAATAAGAGAGGGAAGACAGCAAAAGCAAGAAGAACTACAATTCTGCAGCCTGTGGAAGGAAAACCACATTCACAGACAGACAAAATGAAAAGGCAGAGGACTTTGTACCAGATGAAGGAACAAGATAAAACCCCAGAAAAACAAAGAAAAGAAGTGGAGATAGGCAACCTTCCAAAAAAAGAATTCAGCATAATGATAGTAAAGATGAGCCAGGACCTCAGAAAAAGACTGGAGGCAAAGATCGAGAAGATGCAAGAAATGTTTAACAAAGATCTAAAAGAATTAAAGAACAAACACATAGAAGAATTAAAGAACAAACAAACGAGATGAACAATACAATAACTGAAATGAAAAATACACTAGAAGGAATCCATAGCAGAATAACTGAGGAAGAAGAACACGTAAGTGACCTGGAAGACAGAATGGTGGAATTCACTGCTGCGGAACAGAATAAAGAAAAAAGAATGAAAAGAAGTGAAGACACCCTAAGAGAGCTCTGGGACAACATTAAACACAACAACATTTGCATTACAGGGGTCCCAGAAGGAGAAGAGAGAGAGAAAGGACTCGAGAAAATATTTGAAGAGATTATAGTCAAAAACTTCCCTAACATGGGAAAGGAAATAGCCACCCAAGTCCAGGAAGCACAGAGAGTCCCAGGCAGGATAAATCCAAGGAGAAACATGCCAAGACACACAGTAATCAAATTGGCAAAAATTAAAGACAAAGAAAAATTATTGAAAGCAACAAGGGAAAAATGACAAATAACATACAAGGGAACTCCCATAACGTTAACAGCTGATTTCTCAGCAGAAACTCTACAAGCCAGAAGGGACTGGCACGATATAGTTAAACTGATGAAAGGGAAGAACCTACAACCAAGATTACTCTACCCAGCAAAGATCTCATTCAGATTCAACGGAGAAATCAACAGCTTCACAGACAAGCAAAAGCTAAGAGAATTCAGCACCACCAAACCAGCTCCACAACAAATGCTAAAGGAAATTCTCTAAGTGGGGAACACAAGAGAAGAAAAGGACCTACAAAAACAAACCCATAACAATTAATAAAATGGTAATAGGAACATACATACCAATAATTACCTTAAATGTGAATGGATTAAATGCTCCAACCAAAAGACACAGGCTCCCTGAATGGATACAAAAACAAAACCCATATATATGCTGTCTACAAGAGACCCACTTCAGACCTGGGGACACATACAGACTGAAAGTGAGGGGATGGAAAAAGATATTCCATGCAAATGGAAATCAAAAGAAAGCTGGAGTAGCAATACTCGTATCAGATAAAATAGACTTTAAAATAAAGAATGTTACAAGAGACAAGGAACGATACTACATAATGATCAAAGGATTAATCCAAGAAGATATAACAATTATAAATATATATGCACCCAACACAAGAGCACCTCAATACAAGGCAACTGGTAACAGCTATAAAAGAGGAAACTGACAGTAACACAGTAATAGTGGGGGACTTTAACACCTCACTTACACCAATGGACATATCATCCAGAAAAAATTAATAAGGAAACACAAGCTTTACATAACACAATACACCAGATGGATTTAATTGATATTTATAGGACATTCCATCCAAAAACAGCAGATTACACTTTCTTCTCAAGTGCACACGGATCACTCTCCAGTATAGATCACATTTTGGGTCACAAACCAAGCCTCAGTAAATTTAAGAAAACTGAAATCATATCAAGCGTCTTTTCCGACCATAACGCTATGAGACTAGAAATCAATTACAGGGGAAAAAATGTAAAAAACACAAACAAATGGAGGCTAAACAATATGTTACTAAATAATCAAGAGATCACTGGAGAAATCAAAGAGGAAATCAAAAAATATCTAGAGACAAATGACAATGAAAACACGACGATCCAAAACCTATGGGATACAGTAAAAGCAGTTCTAAGAGGGAAGTTTATAGCAATACAAGCCTACTCAAGAAACAAGAAAAATCTCAAATAAGCAACCTAACCTTACACCTAAAGGAACTAGAGAAAGAAGAACAAACAAAACCCAAAATTAGTAGAAGGAAAAAAACTCATAAAGAGCAGAGCAGAAATAAATGAGAGAGAAACAAAGAAAACAATAGCAAAGATCAATAAAACTAAAAGCTGGTTCTTTGAGAAGGTAAACAAAATTGATAAACCTTTAGCCAGACTCATCAAGAAAAAGAGGGAGAGGACTCAAATCAATAAAATTAGAAATGAAAAAGGAGAAGTTACAATGGACACCGCAGAAATACAAAGCATCCTAAGAGACTACTACAAGCAACTCTCTGCCAATAAAATGGACAACCTGGAAGAAATGGACAAATTCTTAGAAAGGTATAACCTTCCAAGACTGAACCAGGAAGAAACAGAAAATACGAACAGAGCAATCACAAGTAATGAAATTGGAACTGTGATTTAAAATCTTCCAACAAACAAACGTCCAGGACCAGATGGCTTCATAGGTGAATTCTATCAAACATTTAGAGAAGAGCTAACACCCATCCCTCTCAAACTCTTCCAAAAAATTGCAGAGGAAGGAACACTCCCAAACTCATTCTATGAGGCCACCATCAACCTGATACCAAAACCAAATACTACAAAAAAAGAAAATTACAGACCAATACCACTGATGAATATAGATGCAAAAATCCTCAACAAAGTACTAGCAAACAGAAACCAGCAACACATTAAAAGGATCATACACCATGATCAAGTGGGATTTATCCCAGGGATGCAAGAATTCTTCAATATACGCAAATCAATCAATGTGATACACCATATTAACAAACTGAAGAAGAAACACCATATGATCATCTTGATAGATGCAGAAAAAGCTTTTGACAAAATTCAACACCCAATTATGATAAAAACTCTCCAGAAAGTGGGCATAGAGGGAACCTACCTCAACATAATAAAGGCCATATATGACAAACCCACAGCAAACATCATTCTCAATGGTGAAAAACTGAAAGCATTTCCTCTAAGATCAGGAACAAGACAAGGATGTCCACTCTCGCCACTTATTATTCAACATAGTTTTGGAATTCCTAGTCATGGCAATGAGGGAAGAAAAAGAAATAAAAGGAATACAAATTGTAAAAGAAGAAGTAAAACTGTCACTGTTTACAGATGTCATGATACTATACATAGAGAATCCTAAAGATGCCACCGGAAAACTATTAGAGCTGATCAATGAATTTGGTAAAGTTGCGTATACAAAATTAATGCACAGAAATCTCTTGCATTCCTATACACTAACAACTGAAGATCAGAAAGAAATTAAGGAAACAATCCCATTCACCATTGCAACAAAAAGAATAAAATACCTAAGAATAAACCTACCTAAGGAGGTAAAAAAACCTGTACTCAGAAAACTATAAGACACTGATGAAAGAAATCAAAGGCGACAGAAACAGATGGAGAGATATACCATGTTCTTGGATTGGAAGAATCAATATTGTGAAAATGACTATACTACCCAAAGCAATCTACAGATTCAATGCAATCCCTATCAAATTACCAGTGGCAGTTTTTACAGAACTAGAACAAAAAAATATTAAAATTTGTATGGAGACACAAAAGACCCTGAATAGCCAAAGCAGTCTTGAGGGAAAAAAACAGAGCTGGAGGAATCAGACTCCCTGACTTCAGACTATACTACAAAGCTACAGTAATCAAGACAACATGGTACTGGCACAAAAACAAAAATATAGGTCAATGAAACAGGACAGAGAGCCCAGAGAGAAACCCACACACCTATGGTCAACTAATCTATGACAAAGGAGGGAAGGATATAAAATGGAGAAAAGACAGTCTCTTCAATAAGTGGTGCTGGGAAAACTGGACAGCTACATGTAAAAGAATGAAATTAGAACACTCCCTAACACTATACACAAAAATAAACTCAAAATGGATTAGAGACCTAAATGTAAGACCGGACACTATAAAACTCTTAGAGGAAAACATAGGAAGAACACTCTGACATAAATCACAGCAAGATTTTTTTTGACTCACGTCCTAGAGTAATGGAAATAAAAACAGAAATAAACAAATGGGACCTAATGAAACTTAAAAGATTTTGCAAAGCAAAGGAAACTACAAACAAGACGAAAAGACAACCCTCAGAATGGGAGAAAGTATTTGCAAACGAATCAACGGACATAGGATTAATCTCCAAAATATATAAACAGCTCATACAGCTCAATATTAAAAAAACAAACAACCCAATCCAAAAATGGGCAGAAGAGCTAAATAGACATTTCTCCAAAGAAGACATACAGGTGGCCATGAAGCACATGAAAAGCTCCTCAGCATCACTAATTATTAGAGAAATGCAAATCAAAAATACAATGAGGTATCACCTCACACCAGTTAGAATGGGCATTATCAGAAAATCTACAAATAACAAATGCTGGAGAGGGTGTGGAGAAAAAGGAACCCTCTTGCACTGTTGGTGGGAATGTAAATTGATAGAATCACTATTGAGAACTGTATGGAGGTTCCTTAAAAAACTAAATATAGTATCACCATATGACCCAGCAATCCCACTACTGGGCATATACCCAGAGAAAACCATAATTCAAAAAGACACATGCACCTCAATGTTCACTGCAGCACTATTTACAATAGCCAGGTCATGGAAACAACCTAAATGCCCACTGACAGACAAATGGATTAGAAAGATGTGGTACATATATACAATGGAATATTACTTAGCCATAAAAAGGAACGAAATTGGGTCATTTGTAGAGATGTGGATGGACCTAGAGACTGTCATACAGAGTGAAGTAAGTCAGAAAGAGAAAAGCAAATATCGTATATTAACACATATATGTGGAACCTAGAAAAATGGTACAGATGAACCAGTTTGCAGGGCAGAAATAGAGACACAGATGTAGAGAACAAATGTACGGACACGAAGGTGGGAAAGTGGCGGAAGGGTAGGTGGTGGTGGGATGAATTGGGAGATTTTGATTGACATATATACACTAATATGTATAAAATAGATGACTAATAAGAACCTGCTGTATAAAAAATAAATAAAATAAAATTCAAAATGTAAACATAAAAGCTCAAAGATAATATCTAGGAATATCTTTAGTGATAACAAATGAGAATGAATGTAAAATGCTTTTGTCAACTGTAAAGAAAGCACCCCATAAAATTAATAGAAACAGTGTCCGTACAATATATGCAAGATTTAGCCATTTCTGGGCAATATTTGTTGTTGTTCAAAACACTCACTAGCTTTAGAAAATTTGATGAAACATTCTACCTACTGGAAGCAAAGGCTTAGCCTAGTAGACGGTCTGTCAAGCATACAAGAAAAACCTTACATTCTCTGTGTAAATTATATATTGTATCTCTCTCTATATATATATGTTGCTTTAATGATGGCATGCTAATGGAAAACCATAGATTTATGCATAAAAATGAGAAATGAAATAGAAACCACAAGTTATAAAACTATACTATGACTTGCAGTACAGATATACTGTGCCAAATCATGACATAAAGCACAAACTATTTAAGACAAAATTGTTTTAAACATCAGTACATTCAGATCCATTTGTTCTAAGACAATATATCTGCACTGTCCAATATGGTAGCCTCTACCCACATGTGGCTATAGAGCAATTGAAACGTTGCTAGAACAAATTGAGATGTGTTGTAGGTAATACATCCTGGATTTTGAAGACATAGTATGAAAAGAACAATGTAAAATACCTCATTATTAAGTTTTATATTGATCACAGGTTGAAATATTTTGGATATAGCAGATTAAAAACAATATATTATTAAAATTAATTTTACCTGTTTCTTTTCACTTTTTAAATATGCCGCTAGAAAATTTTACATTATCCTTGCAGGATAACAGAAATAGACTGTGCTTTGCAGTCTATTTCTATTGGTCAGCGCAGCTACAGACAAATAGATTTAATGGTAACTCAGCTTGAATTCCTGTGTTCCAAAGTTAAGATCACTGACTATTCCAGCAACTAGACTAGTTTACAAACTTAACCAATCCCTGCCCAAACTGTGCTAATTTCTGACCTAAAACCACCCTACGACTAACCTCAGCCTCCAAAATTTATTTATGTACTCTAACTTCCCCACTTTTAAGGCACTCCTGAGACTGTCAAGGTGGTGCTGGCTCAGCAAGTTCAGGAAACCCAGCTTTTTATGATCAGCAGGTTTCCCTGGTGGTCTTTGTACAGGGCTTTGACAAAGTCAATGAATAAGAATTGTAAAATGCAATAAGTTGTATTGAGGAGGCATAACAAGAACGGTTAGAAAAAAGTAATTATATATAGGTTGTTCTGTCTAGTTATTTAAATTACCTAAATTAAAATCCACACTTGCAGCAATCTACCTTATTTTGGAAAAGTGAAAGAGCAAATCATATGGGCACTACGGTTCCTGCTATGACAGAGTAGGAGTACGTAACACTAAATTAGACAACAGAAATAATATATCAGTTTCACTGAGGTTTCTGAGTGTTACAGACAGGCTGAAAACATGATCTAAATTTTTAGACTTTTTAGAATCCTTATTGTTTTTGTGATTTGTACCCAACTCCTGACTGAGTCTTTAGAGTAGAAATGGGTGGGGTTTTAAGGGAGACACAAAACAAATGTAGCCATCTTTACTACTTTCCTTTCAGTCTCAGGACTCAGTAGAATACCATTTTAAAGCCCAGGAGCCAGGGTAAACCCCCTAGTCTAGAGTTGATTATAATGTGGCAAGTTAGCTGAAGTCCACCAAGTTTTTCCAGTACAGAGTGAATTACACCCTGCCATTTTGATTCCCTTCAATGGCGACATTTAAACTCCAGAATTACAGCCACCTAAATAGGCCGTATTTATGAAAAGCTAAATACATCCTCAAATCGCTAAACAGAAAACCATACATAAGACTCAATTTTCAACTTTTCACCATCGTACACATATTAATCTCAAGTAATACACACTTTCGCTTACCCCAAAATAGTCACCCATCCCACCTAAGTTTATTTTAACCATTTTCTTTCAACTTTGTTAGTGTTCTCCACATCAGTAAGTTAAAAAACTTTCTTAATAGACAGACATCAGATACACCATGACAACCTAACTATAGAACATCAGAATAAAAACCTTAACTTGAGAATCATTCATTTATGACAAAAACACATTTACTTGATTTATCAATATGATGAACCACAATCAATTTTGCAACTCTGACAGCTTTACTTTGATTTTCAGCAAGTTTCTCAAGTATTTCTCCACTCTTGATGAATACTCAATCAAGTCCATATTAACAAAATTAAGAATGATTAAGAATGATCACTGACAAAACAGTATTCCAAAATCAAAGAGACATTTTGACTTTTATATCATTAATACCACTTCACAATTAAATGGTCTATTCAAGATGTCTCTACAGGGTGTATGTATATATGTGTGCATACATACGTAAAAGGGAGAGATGTGTTTTAATACAAAGAATTACAAGCAGAGACCCTGTTCTCCAGCCTGCCTTCAAATATACTACCCATAGTGAGCCAATATAAATCGCTGAACAGCTAAGACGACCCTTTTGTGAATTCTGTGGAGGAAGAGCAACAGAAGGTCTTACAGGGAACATTATAGCATAAAAAGACACTCTTGTTCACTGCCAGGGCCTGACCTTACATCGATTCTACATCTTCACTTTTAATTGCGTGCCTGCTGCTCATCTTTACTTGAATAGCCCTCCGGCAGCATAACACTCAACCTATTGTGGGCACAGGGATTCAAGAAGTCAAAATATCCCTATCAGTAGTTTAAGATGAAAATAGGCAACAGCAGTTTTGACTTCTTGAGCTTCAAATGATAAAATTCAGAGAGAAGGCAGAAAAATTCTGTAAGTGCCGAAGTGAGAAAGGGGAAAGACCATCCTCTTCTGCTCTCCCTCAATCCTTTTAATGGATGGGGACCTCCATGTAGAATGTTGTGGGAAACACAGTGTCACCACATTTTAGCTGGGGCAAAGCCATGTAGGGAAAGAGAAAGATTGAAAAATAAAATTAAATTAAATTTAAAAAGAAAATATATATATATATATATGTAGCCTTAAGTTGATACTGTTTTAAGCATAACAGCTCAGAACAATCTTGTACTCCTTCACATCCTCTACTCCCTCCATCCGCACTCGCGACATATTCTCCTTTGTAAGGTTTCTCACAGGTACACCTCCCTAGATTTGTGCTAAACCCAAGATTACTATCATGCCTTCTCACCAGTCTCCTTGCCCCCAGGCTGCACTGTGGCAGGCACACACACTTCTCCAATCCACCTGCCTTGTCTTTCTAAACATATATTTTTATTGTATCACTGCTCTGATCTTAGTTCTTCAGGGAAGAACTTAGTTCTCCATTGTCTGGAGAACCCACATTCCTAAGCCAGACATTCAAGACTGTCACTATCATGATAAGTCTCATCAGTATTAGTCTAATTCTCAGCTCCATTTTGCATCCTTGTTACCTTTATCTCACCTACTTCTAATCTAAGTTCTCTTATAGTGTAGAATATACAAAGACATGTTAAATGCTTTTTAAAACCAAGTGGAATCTAGTAAATAAAATATTTGTTTGTTTGTTTGTTTATTTTTAATCCTAAGGAACAACCAATCCATCCTCAATCTCCCAGTAAGATGAAAAATCCCCAGCTCTAGTCAGGAAAGTCTGCTCGATAACCCCACTTATGGCTCATTTTTCTTTCCTTATTTTGGATTCCCATTCTATCCAATCAAATACTATCTATCCTTCAAAATGTAACTACGGGACACTATCACTTTTTAAATTTTTTAATTTTATTTTTTTCTTTTTTGGCCGCATCGCACAGCTTGCAGGATTTTAGTTACCAGATCAGGGTTTGAACCCGCACCCTCAGCAGTGAAAGTGCAGAGTCTCAGCCGCTGGACCATGGGGAACTGCCTATCACTTTTTTCAAAAAAGCATTCTAGGACAAATTATTCTTGACCCTACTTGGCCATTCATGGCAAATAACACATCACACAATCTAGTTCTTGCTTTCTTATTATGCTCCGTTGCACGTATGTTAGTTTCTAAAGATAGGATTCAGATATTTCACAATACCTAACACCAGTCCAAGAACATAGTATGTACTTGGTAAATACTGAATTCAAACTCCAGTTAACAGCACTGCCACATATACATGAATTTCTAGATTTATAATAAAGAGAAAATACATAAAAGAGTATATAAGAATTTTTCACAGTATAGATGGTTTCTACTGCTTTTTCTATAGAACACAGATCTACAGAACACATCTTTTCTACATAGGTTGTCTTTTTACAATTCTGACTATTGTGCGAAGTCATTAGACTAAATCAATAATACACACAATGCAAATTATGCTAAATACACAGTCTATCTTTCTTTGATGGTTTAGAACAAACGAAGTATCCTAGAGGCATCATGAATATTATGATCATGCTACAGGAGATTAAAAGATTGGGTTTTGAACTTGCTTCTGACATTCCCTAGAAGAAACTTTTTAATATAAATCCCTGATGTCAGCTTACTTGCCTATGGCTTGCTTGCATAAAACTGGAATATAAAATGGGCAATTGCTTAACTTCCTGGATAGGATAAAGTGGCTGCCTTTTTGAATATTTAATTATTGTAACAAAAGCTGAAGCATCCTTTTACCTTGCTTTGTCCTCTTCGTTGAAATCTTCTTCACTGTCTTTCAATGTCCTTTGATGTCTCAGTATTCAATACATTCTCTATTATTTATGTCCCTCTAACAGAATGTGTCACTTCAACTCCCTTGTCTGCTTCAGCCCTCATCCCTCAAGTGTGAAGGAATATATTCACTATCAAGAGATCTTTCTCCCTTTCCTCCTCACTCCAGGTCTTATATTTTTGACATTAAACTATAATTTCCTTTAAGTCTCCTTCTATGTTCCACATTTAACAGAATCTAGCCCTAAATTAGAATTAGAATATCAAATATCCCACTGTATTTTAAAATGAAAATCTTCTGTTATACCTGGATGATTCACCAACTTTAAAACAGCTGTTCAGGAATAACATTTCATATGCTAGATCACACCAAAGTTGATAGGTCAAATGGAGTCATCTACCCTGGCAAAAATGTAGGAAGTAGGCAGTAAGCTCTAAAACGTTAACCGAATAAGTTTGTTACCTTCAGATGAGCTCATGTCTTTGGAATATTGAGGAACTCAAGGTCAAAATGAAAAAAATCAATCTCCCCACCCAGTCCCAAATCTTCTAAGATACTAAACTTATAATGCCTTTGAAAGTAGAGTTTAAAATTTTCCATTCACCAAGTTTTGCTTTGCAGCATCCTGAAACATTAGCACAATTAGTCTGCCTTTATTCTGCTTAAAATCAACTCAAAAGTTTAATTTGACAAACATTGCAAAATAATGTTTCATCAGCATTGTAAAATGATTCAAAGTATTTATTGATAGATTGTGTTTTTGCAGCTTAAGAGCCAACTATTTTAAAGCTTTTTCCCCACCCCCAGATACCTTCTGACCTTCGAATGAGCATGATGGCAATAAGGTGCCTGGTGAAGCTTCAACTTAAACTGTCATCTTAAAAAAAAACCAGCCAACTCCCTTCCCAAATGAGCAAACTAACAAAAGTCTTTCTGTTTTAATTGAGGCATATACAGAATATGATGCTGCAAAAGAGTTCAGAACTGGCAAAAGTTTGGTCAATTTTTCTTACCAGGCCTTGATGTCATAACTTCTTAAAGACACTGTATTCCAAAATGCTCTATTGTTAAAATGGCTCTTTACCAATAGAAACTAAGTAATAGACGATAGTTAGGTTTCCACACTAGCCTAGAAGTAGTTAATTGGTTACAAAGCTAAACAAAAAAAAACCCTAAATCATATAGCAACATTGTTTCTATTTGAAAAACTTAAGATCTGTTTCACTTCTCTTGGTGTGTTGCAGGTCCATCATTGAGATCTAGAACAACTGTTCCTCTACCCCCCAAACCCCCAATTTCTACCCTCTCCCCCAGTTCTACTCTCTACTCTCTCCATTAGGTTACAATAGTAGGAAAAGCAACAACAAAGACATGAATGGGAGAGTGGACATGTTCCTCTTGAGGAAAGGAGGTCACATATATCTACAATTTCTGAAAGTCAGTATTTCTAATTGTACCTCCTATACCAGAAATGGAATAACACCCCTCTCTTTAATCAAAACTTTCTAGTCCATTTATTCATTAAAATACATAAGCATCTACTATAGTTGAAGCTTTACTTAATTTACTTTCCACATTAACACACGAGTTCCATATTCCCAATAAAAAAATGCCCATAGTACATTCAACACCTGTGACCGATAAGCCTATAAATTTCTGTCCTACCAGATTAGTTACAAGTCAACCTAGAAATGATGGGTTTTTCCCTAATCTTTGTAATGCTAGTGTTATTATAAGTATATGATTTAATATATGCAAGCCAGTGAAATGAATGCCAAAAAATTATGATGAAAAGCTAATTTGAGGACTTCCCTGGTGGCCAAGAATCCTCCTGCCAATGCAGGGGACGCAGGTTCGAGCCCTGGTCCGGGAAGATCCCACATGCCGCACAGCAACTAAGCCCATGTGCTACAACTACTAAGCCTGTCCTCTAGAGACCACAAGCCACAACTACTGAGCCCACGTGCCAAAACTACTGAAGCCCATGAGCCTAGAGCCCGTGCTCCACAACAAGAGAAGCCACCGCAATGAGAAGCCCGCGCACTGCAACGAAGAGTAGCCCCCGCTCGCCACAACTAGAGAAGGCCCACTAGCAGCAACGAAACCCAACGCAGCAAAAAAAAAAAAAAAAAAAAGGTAATTTGAATGCTCTAGAAAAAGCTAGATGAAAGAGGAGTTGGGTCCCTTCTATTTGTTTTTATTTTATTTATTTATGTATTTATTTATGTTTTGGCCGCGCCACATGGCATGCGAGATCTTAGTTCCCCCACCAGGGATTGAACCTGTGCCTTGTACATTGGGAGCACAGAGTCTTAACCACTGGACTGCCAGGGAAGTCCTGGGTCCCTTCTCTTTAGAAAGCTCTCAAATTAAAGTTAGGCAAAATTCCTGTGAGTTATGAAGAGGGAGAAAGACAAATTTTATGAGATGCCTAAGTTTTAAAAATCTTTTCAAGATTTACTGGGTGCCATGTAGCAGCATCTGTAATTCTTAACCATTTTCAAGTTATGGATTCCTCAGGAAATTTAATGAAGGTTACAGCCCACTTCTCTCCCTAGAAATACAAATGAATAAACACACAGTTCTGGTGGATATTATACCCTGACCCCATTTCTCCTTCATGCTCCATGAAAGCTCATCTCCCTGTGGCTCTACGGATCTTAAGCTTCAAAACATTTCATCCTGTTTACACCCATTAAAAAACTAAGCATTTTATTAGTACAGCAGAACTAAATTCCATAAGGTCTAATCTCAACTTTGCTAAGACGTTATTAGCGATATTTCAGACCTTCTAATAACATACACTGACCTCTCAAGTGAGTTTATTCAACTTAAATAATAAAGGATGCCAGGTCTCATTTCTCTTAATTCCTGTGATCCTCCCATATGACTGATTGGTTAGCAATTCCTTACAGTTCTCTGCAATGCCTAGCTGTAACCCATAAACAAGATGACTAACAAGCGAACACATATTCTAATTCTCAGGGTACAATAAAAAAATTTTTTAATAAATAAATAAGGCTAGAATCAGAAAAATCTCTTGATTTAGAATGGTAGTTATTTCTTCTCTCAGATTTAGTGTTTTAATAAGTAGTCCACAAAGTAATCTATCTTAATAAGGTTTTCCTTCCCACACATTAAGAGTCATATAAAAGCATGGGTGGATAAGAGATGTCAAATCACTTGCTCGAGTATTCCCAACACATAGCTTTCTCTTCTGAAGTTCCTCCAGTCTAAACCCACCTGGGCTTATGAGTCATGAAAATTCTAATCTGCCACTATTAAGCCTGTTCACCTCTAAATCATTTTTCCCAGCTGCCTAAACCAAAACTTGAACAGTCATTCTAAACTCCTCCTTCTCCTTTATTACCCACATCCAAGCAATCACTAGTCCTCCAGTTGGTCCCTTAATTCATTTCTCAAGTCTGTCCCTTCCTCTCAATCAATTTAGGTCCTTATGTGTTAACTGGTTTCCCTGTCTGTGTTTGGTTCCTGACAATCCATATCCCAGAATAATCTTTCCAGAACAAAGATGTGATCACTTCATTCACCAAATTAAAGCCTTACAATGGCTCTCAGCTTAAAAATCCTTCAATGTGGGCTTCCCTGGTGGTGCAGTGGTTAAGAATCTGCCTGCCAATGCAGGGGACATGGGTTTGAGCCCTGGTCCGGGAAGATTCCACATGCCACGGAGCAACTAAGCCCGTGCACTACAACTACTGAGCCTGTGCTCTACAGCCTGCGAGCCACAACTACTGAGCCTGCGTGCCACAACCACTGAACCTGCATGCCACAACTACCGAGCCCACATACCACAACTACTGAAGCCCGCACGCCTAGAGCCCATGCTCCGCAACAAGAGAAGCCGCTGCAGTGAGAGGCCCGTGCACCGCAACGAAGAGTAGCTCCCACTCACCGCAATGAGAAAGCCCGCATGCAGCAACGAAGACCCAACGCAGCCAGAAATAAATTAATAAATTAATTTTTTAAAAAATCCTTCAGTGTCCCTACTGGACAAAGTTGAAGGCACAGAAATGCTGGAATGTCCTTTGTGATGTGGCCCCTACCTACATCTCTAGTCTCATCTCTCACTTGCCTCACCCCTATGCTGAATCTTCTGCTCCCTCAACACACCATGCTGTTTTTTACCTGTGTCCCTGTTTTTCCCTCTGCTTAAAATAAATATTTGCTGCAACCTCTACCCCCATGCCCTAGTCTGTCTATGGAACCCTACCCATTCACTTCTGAATAAAGATTTAAAATGCCCAAAGATGTTCATGACAGCATTATGTTTAACAGTTAAAAACTGAAAAGATAAATCCTCCAAATACAGAAATAATTTGTTAAATTACAGTGGATTCCTGTGATGGACTATTATGCAATAAAAAAATGTTTAAAAATTAATGATATGAAAAGCTAAAAAATATGGCGATAAAATTGTTTACACAGAATCATCTCAACCATATAAAGTACACTATACATATACATAACAAAAAAGAGAGAACTGGCAGAAAATGCACCAACACATTAAGAGTACTTATCTCTGGGTAACAGAATTACAGGCAATTTTTTTTCCCTCAAGTTTTAGAGAGTGAGTATGCATTACTTTCAAAATCAGAAAAACTTCGAAAGTATTTTAAATTACAAAAGACTTTCCTGGAGACTTCCCAACCCTCCCTCCCCCCACACACAAATTTAATTATTCCTTCCTCTGCAAGTACACATTCTCTTTGTTGTGCATATCACACACAAGTATAAAACTTATCATCCTGTATTTTAATTCATGTTTCTCAGGGAGCTGTCTGAGGACCAGATATGGTTCAGCTTTAATCCCTAGTGCCTGACCTCTGGTAGCAGCCAGGTAAATGTTTATAAAATGAAATTGCTCTTACGTTGCTAGCTACATCTAAATGACCAATATGTGTCTTATCAATCATTTGTAAATGTAAATCATTAACACATTCAACAAACATTTCCCATGTGCCTAAAATATCCCAGGTACTGTCACAACCCCTGAAAACACTACAGTGAAAAAGGTCCTTGCCCTTGTGGAACTTACATTCTAGTGTGGAGAAACAAACAAACAAACCCAGCTCACTTCAGACAGTAAGGAGTGCTATAAAGACAATGGGGGATGAGGGGAATCAGGGAAGATCTGGGGAAAGAGTGCAACATCAAAGACACACTGAAAGATGATAAGTGATAAGAGGCAAGCGGGTATAATAAAATGAGAGAACTGGACATCGCGTCTAAAGACCTACATTTCCACTCCTCCTGTCACCTTACTAGTCAGGTGATATTCTCTGAGTCTCAAGTAGGATGATAATTCCTAATTCACAAGAACGTGTAAGGATTAAATAAGATAATTTATGTGCAAAGGGTGAGGCCAGTGCTTGACATGCAGAGTCCCATGTATTTGTTAGCTGAATCTATTTGGAGAAGACATCAAAAATAATACAATACCCAAAAGCTGGAGTACATGGATTATGACTGCGAATGACGATGCCAAAAGATACTTAATGTAAATCCTATCCCTTTGATCAGGGAATCCTGTAATAGATATGTGCTTAACAAAAATACCGCTTACGCTATCCTTCTTAACTGTGTATCTGAACTCAGGATTCTACTATTGATTACAACCACTTTAAACAACAATGTGGCAAAAAGTTGACTAGTTTTCCCATAAAATCAAATGCAAACACATTAAAAAAAAAAGATTCATGCTCCAAAAACTGTCTCTCAGCCTTTCCCCACAAACTTTATTCATAAACCTCACTGGTCTTCACTATTTTTAATCCCCTGCATATCTAGTTTATATTTCTCTAGTCCAAAAGAGGAAAGGAAATTTTCCACGGCAGATTGCAAAAGAGAGGTGCTTCTGGGCACACTCACTTCTTGTCCTTTTTCATTGCTGCCTATCTGAAACCTAAGAACTGGGTCTCCTGGACTTTGAGTAGGGGGTTAGAGTGTCAGATCACTAAAATGTTTCCTCTGAATTATTTAAATCCCTAGCTAGTCCCAAAACTCTACCATATATTTAAGATAGAAAGTCTTTTGCCCTTTACATCTCTGCTTTCCAATCTCACAATCTTCAAACGAATGACTAGCTGAATGGGCCTACTATAACCTACTCTTTGTCAACCTCTTAGACCAAAGAATTGTCACCTTAATATTTCTAAGTATTATTGTAAGAATTATTCTGACCCTCATTCTGATCACTTCCAGTATTAATAACTTGATTTGGGAAGACAGGAATAAAATAGACCACCATGACAGGGTAAGTTAACTCCACAAGAATGAGATGATTAACAGTGAAGAGGTAAAGAAAAATTTAACTCATAGGATACAAGTTAATATTCCCATCTATTGGTTGCCAAAATCTCTAATGTCAAAGCAAGAACCCTGCTTACTTCTTAGCATACCAAAGTACAAACAGATTCACAGCCTAGAAACTATGGGATGTCCATAAAGTCTGAAAAGCCAGATATTTTCTATTTTTACAAATTGAAGATGTCCTTTATAACATTCTGTACATTCACCTATGTTTCCATATTCTGTGAACATCTTGTAAAGAAATGCTATAGTGGAGAATCTGTCTTGAAAATGTTAAATATACTGTATTGTAGAAAGGACAAAACTACAGCAACTTGTATTTAAATGTTTAGTCATTCATGTAATGAGCACCTACTAAGTGCCAAGTGCTCATGAACTCCTAGACACTGGTTCAGTTGGTAGCACTGGCCATTTAATTCGTTGCACTGAATTACTAAAGATAGGGAGTTACATTTTTTTCTCTTGAATTTGATCTTGCCTTTGAAATAAGTTTGAACACTTGAAGAATGAAGATATTTGGCTGTTCAACAGTCTTAACCACACAACAATATCAGTACACAAAGTTTCCTTCCCTCTGTGTACATTTATTCTATGATCACTTCAAATGATACAAAGGCTGTTTGGTACCCATTTCTGTTCCTCTCCTCTGAAGACTGCCAACAAGGATTCATATCATATAGTCATTATTTTTGAGAATTATATAATAGTGCTTCTGGGGAAAGAAAAGTGGTGTTGATTCTAAGATGCTAATTTATTGAATTATTTTAATTCACTAGTACATTTCCACATCAAGTTAAGTCAAAATATTACAATGGTTTCACATAAGTTTACATGCCTAGCACCTGTAATGAACACTGAAGGATATGAAAACTAAATGTAAAAGAACTGAAGCATAACAGAACCCCCAGAGAACAAGCCACGTACAAGGTATAAGGACCAGTTGCGGAAAATTCCTTGTTAAGGCTGGCTACTACTGCAAGCACAGCAATCTCCCCAGGAAAGCGACTTTGAAGCTGTGGCTATATTATATTCCTCAACTCTCAAGATCCAAACTTGGGCCTCTATACTGAATTCTATCTCTGACAACTATGCTGGCCTCTACAGAGAGTCAGGCATGGTCTTCAGGGAAATGGTGAAAAGGAACTTCAAATCAGAGCCTTTGGAGCTCCAGAATTATCAAAATCTCACATTTGCATTGGTGAGTCAGCCATGGCAGAAGCAGGTAGTTACAAATATACACCATCCTTGTGACTAACTCTATACTCCCTAACTTTCAGAGCACTATGACTGGCTTTCTAGGACAGGCAGTCACCATAACATACAAAGAGCCCTTCATTGCTCTTCCAACCCTGCTGGACACATCTTTCTAGGCCTTCTCCATTTCCAGATGTCATCAACTAGCATTTAATCCTGGACTACTAGCTATCAATAAATATTTCCTCTATTAAACTCGAACTGTGTCTAATTACTGGTGGTTAGGCAGGCATTTAAGAGTCATAACAGTATCTAATTTTTTGAACATTTTGTATACATTCTCAAAGCAAACCCAGAAGACAGGCTCTCTCTCCCTCCATTTTTGCAGACTTCTTGGAAAAAGAAACATGGAATAAATGACTAGACTCCAATCACCAGTGACAGAGCTGAGGCTTCAACCAGTGTCTTCCTCGTTCCAAGCTTCATGGGCTGTCCACTACTCTATACTCCCCTCCATTCCTTTCCTCAGTGAAATCCACATGGCTGCATCAGATTTTTCATATTGTAGTAACGAAGCCATAATCTTTTGACACTTGCAGATCAAAACACTCCAAAAACCACCTGAGCAATGACACCTTCCAAATGGATGAGCATTACACCTTGTGCAGCCCTTGAAAGAGAGAGCAAAATAGGCCAACCAGTGGAGAAAGCTATTTAAGCAGAAATTTGTGTCTTAGAGGATATCTAAACACATTACATTTCTGAGAGCATATTTTTATATCAACTTGCTGCAAGGTCATGAAGAGTTTAAAGCTAAGTACTTTTCAACATGCAATTTTAAAGTAAACAGTTTATATTAGATAAATGTTTTCAGTAGCATAGAAAACTTTCTAATATTTCCTAACCAATATCTCTTTTAAATAGAATATAGATAATGTGGCTTTGCGGGCATACATATTAACCACGCTACAATAAGTTCTGAAACAGTTTGTAGAGTTGGGTGGACTTTAAGTGATTTTGCATTGGAGCAGTAGTTAAGAAACCAACTACAGAAGAGTCTCTAGTTTTAAATCTAGGTCATAGTATCCTTATTCAAAAGCAAGCATAAACTAGACAATTTATATTACTTTCTGAAAAGATGGTTCCAAAAGAAGTAGCCTAGGCTGGTTGAAAACACTGATGTTTCTTCAAAATTTATTATGAATAGGCATATTTATTTTTCAAAATAATTTATACTCCCATGAATTCATGTAAGGAATTTCTTTCTCTGTTATAGATAACCCACCAGCACAATCAACACTAAATTACATTTAAGCAGACTTATGCCAGAAAATATAAAATCTATACAGTGGCTTTCAATTTGGGGTAGGAAAAGAGGGGCGGGATAAAGGCAGAAATGCAGAGAGAAAGCAGAACATAATTTGAATTTTTTTCCAAAAATACAAATTCAAAAATACATAGATAAGTAAATAAATAGGGGAATATATTGACTACTGTTGAATTTAGTATACGTATGGGCACTATATTTTTCTTCCTCTGTTCCTCTCAATAAAATATATTTTAACAACACAATCTCCAGGGTATATCATAAGGTCAAGTACAGATGCTGCCCAGTCTCCTCCTGTTAACTGATGTCCACTGGCTCTGGAGGCAGATCTCCTGGGTTCAAATCCCAACTCTGCCAGTTACTGGCTGTGTGATGATGAGGAAATAATGTAAATGCACTAACCCTCAATTTCTTTGTCAGGATAATGAGGGTAATAATAGTCCTGTACCTTAAAGGAGTTCCAATAAGAAACTACATGTAAAGTGCTTAGCAAAGGGCCCAGGTCATAGGTAAATGGTGGATTATCACGTTGTTATAGTAACCAGGGGGTACCTTCAGACAGAAAAAAAAAGACTAAATAACATTACATAGAAGTTTGGGGTCTTTCAGATTGCATGGGATGAAAAAGCAGTAATCCATACTAAGATAAGATCACGCAGAGCCTCTGGCCACCATTAAAATAACAATAATCATAACTCAACATTTATATGGTACTTTACTATGGGCCAAGTACTGTGCTAAGCACTTTACATGCAGTTTCTTATCTGAACTCCCATGAAGCAAGTAATTATTATTATTCCCATTTTACAGATGACAAAATTGAGGGTCAACATATATACATAATTTGCACAAGATTACAAACCCAGGAACTGGCAGCGTTGAGATGTGAACCTAGGCAATCTGCCTCCAAAGTCTGCTTCTGATAGAAACTACCCACCTGAACTTGAGCAAGTCATTTCACATATTTGGACTTTGATTTCCTCTTCTGGAAAATGAGCAGAGTAGTGGAATAGGTGATCTCAAAAGTCCCTTCTAAACTTCTCTGGACAACAACACTATTTAAACCGAAATTCACGACATATAGAAAACACCTCTGTTCTAGTCCTTTTACAAACCTAACTAAGCTTCTCTGTCTCATATAAATAGAGAATGAAGCATATGTATGATACCCCAGGTGGGGTACCTCACTGATTTAAAAAAAAAATTTTTTTTAATATAAATTTATTTATTTATTTATTTTTGGCTGTCTTGGGTCTTCGTTGCTGTGCAGGCTTTCTCTAGTTGCAGCGAGCGGGGGCTACTCTTCGTTGCGGTGCGCAGGCTTCTCATTGCGGTGGCTTCTCTTGGCGGAGCACGACCTCTAGGCGTGCAGGCTTCAGTAGTTGTGGGGCACGGGCTCAGTAGTTGTAGCTCACGGGCTCTAGAGCGCAGGCTCAGTAGTTGTGGCGCATGGGCTTAGCTGCTCCGCAGCATGTGGGATCTTCCCGGACCAGGGCTCGAATCTGTGTCCCCTGCACTGGCAGGCAGATTCTTAACCACTGTGCCACCAGGGAAGCCCCCTCACTGCTTTTGAGTTGGTGGATGGTACATCACTAAGAGCCAGATACAGAATCTCATGAGATAATTCCATAAGTAAGCCCCTTTGAATGGAGCCCAAAGAGAACCTGACATAAATGAAGTCTACCTGACAGCACTAGAGCTACAAGGAAGTTAAGGACACACATCAACAAAACTAGCCAAAGCGCTATTACCCAAGTTATGCCATTTTCTCTCAGGACCTCAGTTTCCTTATTTATAGAAATGAGGTGGCTTTTAGATACAAGTAATCCCTAAGGAAGCAGCCACCCCAACCCAGAGAAACCAATCAACTTTGTTAGAATTAAGGGAAGGGCATAAGAAAGCACGTGCAGTTTGAAAAATCACATTCAAATACAGTTATTGCTTTCACAATATAAAACCACAGAAGTAAAGCTCCAAATATTCTATTATGTGGGTTGGCAAAAGAGAGTGAAGCAGCACTGCTGGGGGTGGGTAATGGATTTTTTTTTAATATTATGATACATTAGAGTAGATCACTACTACTGTTGAGAGCCCCTTTTAGCTCAAAGAGTCTGAAATAAAAAAATTAAGTCGGTATTCTATGAAATACAGTCCTAGATTTAAAGAAAAAATCTTATTTGTCAAAATAATTTTTTAAAAAGTCATTAGGAGCTACTTAAGTTATTTTCTCTTTTGTAGAAAAATGATTTAAATAAATATAAAAACATGTAAAATTCTGCACACAAGACTCAAGGTGTTTTTGTTTTTTCAAACTTAATATGCTTATCAACACAAACCAAGTCTGATAATTTTCCAAGCCAAAACACAGCCAGGTTACTCCTACTCTGGTTCTAATATTGCTTCAAAACCCTGAAGCTCCATTTTAAGTAAGAAAAAGAAATGAGACATAAAAGTCCACGTAATTTTTCCTGAGGCCAAATTTATAAAGCTCAATTTTCAATTAAATCTCTCCTTCTACAAATCTTTTGGCCATCTTTCCCTACTCAATAGCACTACCAGGGATGAAAAAACAAGAATCCAAACTCAATCCAGTCCATCTGGCTCTCATTAGCATGGCTGGTAAATGGTTTGCTGAGAAACAACTGGCAATCCCCACATAACTTGTCAATATCAGTTTGGGGGAAATTTTATGGATTTAATCTCTCTCCAGTTCCCATTTCTGGAGATAATCAAAAGCTAGTTGTATTCAGATTCTACTCTTAGAAAAAGATAATTGATGTCTACACTATCAGCTTCCAGGCCCAAAACCTCCCTGTTAGCTTTTAGGTTATCCTCTAAGAATGGATTTGGGTAGAGATCATCAGAATAATAAGAGGGACTATTAGAAAAAGAGGGGCTCTCCTACCAAATGCAACCTCCCTGTCCAGCCCCCCGCCACACACACACACACACACACACACACACACACACAAAGAAATTCGAGAAAGCAGAGTCCTCCTTTTCTCTAGGGATCTAATCCCAGCGTGCAGTCTCTTCATTTTATTAAAACAAACTTTAGAATAATGGGGAGAAATATACCTTAATATTAAACTCTTCCATTCCTGAAAGGCCCCTGTAAAAATGTGTTAAGACTGTCTCATTAAAAACTCTCATACACATAATTTACGAGTTTCAGGGACCCCCCCCCCCCCTTGAACTGTTGAGGTTAAAAATCCTTGCTTTAGTTTAGAGAATCATATGCTTCTTAATAACCCTATCTCCTCCTTCATGGATGGGAGCCATGCCAAACATCACATCTGAAATGTAAAGAGCAATAAAATGAAGCCTCCAATTGCACCTGATGCTTTAAACTAACTCTGTCAAATGTCGGTTCTGCCATTTTTCAGCAATGCTCAAAGGATTTCTGTTTCATTTCCTTGGATCCAAAGATCCAAACTGGGTCTTATCCAAAGCCCTCCTCTCTCCTTCCTTCTTTTCTTTTTTAACTGAGCCTCGCAGCGTATGGCCAAATCAATTCGTAAGTGAAGGGTGAATGTTTACCTGAGAACAAAGCCCTCCAGTGAACACTCCCCCTTACCACCCCTTTCCAACTCAAGATGTCCAGGACACTGCCAACCGATGTGGCCATACACTGGATCAGAAAGCGGGAACAGAATAAGGACACTCCATTCAACCTTTTTGTCTGGGGCACTTCCTGGGTTTTTCATTGGCATTTAACACCAAGACACAAGGCTCATTTTTCATTAAAGTTGCAAGACTTTCACTTTGCCCAGTTTCAGATGGTGTAATTGATCTGCATTGTCTTCTTAAATAACCCAATTGAAGGACACTGCAGCTTTAAATATTTCAGCGCTAGCTAGCAAATAGTCTCCATTGCAATATGGCTCTGAAGGTCGCGTCCTATTGTCTCTTTCCTCTGGAAAAAACAATTTCTAAGTCCTCCTTCTAGGTAACATAGGAAGGGTTACCCCTAGAATTCCCACTCTTCCATCCTGGTCCCTGATAGAGTTCCAGTGTTTATTGGAATCTCACACTCATAATTTTCCCGGCAGGGGCAATATGCTGATCGCTATTAATGATGCCAGCACCTTCGCGAGACATAAACACATGTGTTCACATTAGTTTAATTGAGCATATGCAACTGTCTGAAATAGCAACACTCAAGGGCTGTTAACCCCTTTAAGAGTGGGGCCAGAGTTGTTTGGGAGTGGACGGCTTTCAGGAGGCACCCTGAGCCCGGGATTGCATAATGTGAAATGTGTAGCCACTTAAAACGACAGAAATCTCAGCCTACTCATCCTGGGACTATGCCGGCACCCTGCCATACACTTGCAGCTTTTCTTGTCGAAGGTGAAAAGAAGAGGCACAAGCACGATGAAGGAAAAAATAAGCTAAAAGAAAAAGGCTCTTTTCTATGTTGTCAGGGTGCATATATACGACTCCTCCAGCAGTCACAGTGTTCCCCCACCCTTGTCCCCGGTCGTGGAACAGCCCCAGTGAACTGAAGGGTTTGGAAAAGGGCAGGGCAGTTGAACATCGCTGCCTCTTTTAAAGAACAAAAATCAACGGCCTATTAAATGGCAGGGAAGACAAGGCAAAGGGAGCAGAGAAGGAAGGCGTGTGCAGGTGCACTGGAGCATTACCTGAAATGGCAACAGATTGTTACCATTGTCCGTCCGGAAAGCGTTATCCTCCATCCAGGACTTGGAGGTGAGCGGGGCCGCGCGGGGGAACTTGGGCGGCGCGATCACGTTGCTGGAGAAGGGCTTTTTGAGCGGCGAGATAGGGTTGAGCGGTGAAGGTACCCCGACGCCCACGCCCACGCCCACGCCGACCGCCCGGCGAGGGTCCCGGCCCGCCTGCAGGCCGCCCCACGGGTTGGACGGCGCGCTCCAGGCCGCGTTCACGCTCTGGTGCGTGTTCCAGCTGGACGACGCGGACGAGGCGGCGGCCGCGGCGGCCGCGGCGGCCGCGGCAGCCGAGGACGAGGACGGCTTGCTAGTCATGATGGGCTGGTGACCGTACGCCGCGGCAGCGCCCCTCTGCGCATAGGGCGCCTGGCTGGGGCTGGCGGGCGACCGGCGCTGCTGCGAGGGCTGCGCCTGCTGGGGCTGCGCGGGCTGCGCGGGCTGCGGTGCGGGCGGCGGCGGCGGCTGCTGGTGGTGCTGGGTCTGCGCCAGGCTGATCTGCGGGGAGAAGGTGCCTCCGAAGACTGGGTTGACGTGGTGAGGGAAGTTCTGGAAGAGCATGGTCCCGTTGACTGGCGTGATCCCCTGGAAGAAGCTGTCCTCTACCGCGTTCGTGGTGCCCGTGGACCAGGTGCTGCCGAAGGACGGCGACAGCGACGCGCCCGGCGCCGCGGGCTCCTGCGGCGGCGGCGGCTGCTGAGGGGGCTGGTGGAAACCCAAGCCCGGCAGGAGCGGCGATTCCATCTGCATCTTGTCGGGGCCGTTGGGGGCCGGCGGGGCAGCGGCGGGGCTGAGGGCCGGCACTGCGCTGCTGTCCTCCGGCTTGGGGGTCTCTGAGGACAGGGGCGTGGACGGGGTTTCGGCTGTGCCGGGCTCGGGCTGGGGCTGCTGCTGCTGCTGCCGCTGCTGCTGGGTCTGGGGCTGGGTTTTGCTTTTGTCCATCAGTAAATCATCCTGCATGGTTTGCGCAGCTGAAACGGGAAAAAAGAGAGACGCGTTATTGTCAATGTGTTCGTTAATGCCCCTTGCTGAAGCGGGCGGGTGTTTTACTTGCGAAAATCCAGTGCCACCGCTATTAGCCAATTGCAATGCAAATCCATAATCTCCCATTTAGAAGAACAGGTCGGGCTGGGGGAGCGAGGGGGGGTGTGGGGGGGGGGGAGCTCATGCAAGGTCTCTAAAAATACTCTGAGAGCGTCTTCACCCTTTCTGATGTCTAGGTTCCTTTTCTGTATTAGTGAGAGATGTGCTTATAAGACAGAAAGACGGCAATTTCGCCACGTCTCTTTTCCCTTCACCGGAACTCAGAGCGTTCACCCTGCAATGAGAAACCGATTCTGGTTCCTGTTTTTTCCCAAGCACCACCCTCCCCTAGCTATTTGCATACGTCAATAAATACTGCTGCGTCCTTCAGCAAGGTTAAAAAGACACCGCACACGACCCTTTCTAACCCCCGCTCTGGCACTTTAAAGAAACAGAAGTCTTATCCCCCTTGATTAGCAAACTGCCTTCTTGCCTCGCTAATTGTTTCATTTAGCAGCAGCGAACCACGAGGGAGGAAATCCTTGGCATTTGTTAGGAGGAGGACTCAGCTGCACAATCATTCTCTGGCCTCCCAGGAGCTGCAGCTACTCCATTTTGTTAGGAGACATTAAAACAAACAACAAAAAAAACACATTGTTTTTAAAGAGGTAAAAATCTACTGAAACATTTTCAAGTGCTTGCTTCTTGTTACTCTAAGGATTAGGGTTTTTCTGCTTATTCTCCAATTTTCTCGTCTCCAATTCTGCCTCACAAGAGATTTTTTGGCATCTCAGTGGTTCAGGTCTCAACAGGAGCCTGAGAATTTCTCCGCAGAGTGAAGAAATGTTCTGGTTGGATTTAAGGTCAGAGAGAGAGAGAGAGAGAGAGAGAGGGGGAGAGAGAGAGAGAGAGAGGGAGAGAGAAAGAGACGCGGAGGGAGGGAGGAGGGAGGGGGCGGGGGACTGTGACTATGCGATGGGGTGGGGGCGGGGCTTTTAAAAAAATCCCTCTGAGATTTAAGTAGAAAGTCAAGATAATTCTGGGGTTGCCAGATTTTTCATTTTTGAATCCTCCTGCTACTGCCTTGGTCACAAGACTTTGGCAAATTTAGAATCCATTCTCTTATCACTAGTATTAGCAGTGAAAGATTATGGTTTGAAGACCCTGAATTACCAAATGCTAGCTAACGTGTTAAAAATAGCATAGTACAAAGTCCCCAATTCTCATACATTGTAATTACAGTGCATTGCCATCACTGCTTCATTTAGCCATATAAGGAGAGTATGGTATTTTCCATTTCGCACAGAAGGGCTATATTCACCTCTGCCATACAGCATGTTTTATCATTCAAGGATGAAAATAGTCATCGCTCAAAACCAGGAGATTTCCATATACGTAGTTATCACTGAGTTAGCTTGTCCCTTAGAGCACATTAATTGTTTTAAATATATGAATATTACAGTGCTAAGACCCTGAAAACAAGTATTTTGAAGTGTTCAAGGAGCATATGACCAAATATACAATTATTTTTAGATGATGATTCAGTATAATTGCAACAAAGTTATTAATATGTTTAATGTAGTTAATTAACTCAGATACTTGGAAAAGCATCTTTCTCAGGACACTTGTAAAGGGCATTCAGATACACACAGAAGTTCTGTCTTTGGACATTCTCACGATAATAAATGTTGTAAGATAAATGTGTTAGAAAATGTCTGTGCTTCCCCTCTCAACTATTAAGCAAAATATGTCAGACTAAGAAATGGGATTAAAAGTAGTTCTACTGTTTTATTAAAGAGTATCTTTAAAATGGTTAATCTTTCATTTCAAAGTTTAATACATAGACAAAATAGTGGGCTCGAGGAAAAGCTTCACAGCCACCTTATTCTCCTTTCTACTCCTCCCTCCCTGACCCCCACCCCCAAAAAACCCAACCCAATATAATACACATCACAAATTGCCAGCTACTGCCAATAAAACCTACTTAAGATTGACTTTGTGTTCCTCAGTTCCCTTCATCTAAAATAATGGCTTTGATCAGTATTGTAAAATATGACAAAGAAGCAAGCAGAGCTTGGATTCACAACAGCACAAAGTTCTATTGCTGCCAAAGGAAATGGACACAGAAAGAGACATTTTCATCCTTGGTTTAAGCAGTGCTGCAGTAAACCATTATAATCTGGGATTTGAGTCTCTTCCAGTGTGCTAGAATTGTCTTTACAACAGCCATATCATCATGGCTGAAATATGCGTTTGATTAGAATTTTAATATCACTCAGCTTTTCCAATGCTTGTATCAATGCTTTCTGTTAATGCCTTCAGTTTAAACTATATATCTGTGGTGGAAAAATTAATGCTGTACTATAGCAAAAAAGCCAAAAAGTAAGCTAGACTCAGAATATTTTAAGGCTATAAGTAATATTAATATATTTATTAAATTAAATTTTTTTTAATCATACCAGGAACACCCATTTCTCTTTTCAACATTTCTTAAAGACATGAATTTCACTGCCTGCATAAATTCACTCTGTCAAGGTCAAGACCCATCTTTAATAAATAAGACCCTTTTAAACAAAAGATAAGCAATAGATGAAAATAACATTTACAAAGTTAATATGCAATGTCAGTAACTGCTTGTACAGTCTGTTCCTTTGGGTGGGTTTTTTGTTTGTTGGGTTTTTTTTTTCTTTTTTCTTATTTACAGCAGAGTCCGAGAAATAGATACCTCCTTCCCCTCCCCCCACCCCACACACAATAGATCTTCCTCTACATGCAATCACCCAATCTCAAGTAACAAATTCTTAGCAGCAGTTACCTTTGAGGGTCCAGTTTTTAAGGATCGATAAAATTAAAAAGTGTACAGTATTTATTTTCTTCTTTCAGGTTGATTATGTGACCGCTCTGGCAAGAGCACTTTGACAACTGTAAGAAGAGAGGGCATGCGCACACAGGGAACTGTGGGGGCTGAAGTCCTTAGCTAGGTCCGCTGCCCGACTGGAGAATGTTCCGCTAGGAAAGGAGGAAGTCTCCAAAATACTGATTCCACGGGAAAGAGGTTGTGCCGATTACATTGTATCTTCCTAACCAATCTAAATCACGAGTTGTTAAGATGAACACGGGGGAAAATAAACCGATTTGTCAACTGATTTAGGAGGCCAGGTTAAAAGAGAAACTGGATTCTAGGACTCAAAATAAAGAAACCCAGCAGAGCTACCTTAAATGGTATTAGAATGGTAATGACTGGGTAGCCAGCAATAGGAACCCTACCACAGCAAAAGAGATGGGGTGGGGAGGAATAAGGAAGGGAGGAGGCAGACTACTAGGGAAAGATACTTAAAATCTGACCATACTTAAAAGACACATGCTTAATATTATAAAATGAAAAGTACCTTAATATTAAATATGATATAAACCTTGGAGGTCAGGTTAAAAATAGGTTTCAGTCACAAATTTTTGACATCTTATCTATCCACCAAGATTTCTTTGTATTTGAAATGAAGGCACAAATCACTTACTTCAAGATTCTACTTCATGTGCTCGAAATCAACTCACCTCCTTATTTTACTTGTCAAAATTAAAGTTTACCTTGCATTATTCATACAATGATCAAATAAAATTCAACTCTTTTAAGCTAAAATAGTGTTTGGTTAAACATTAAAAAAATATTTGACATGTTTAGAGTTTCACTGTATAGGGCAGTGATTTCTTTATTCAAGACAGAAAGTAGATACAGTTTCTATCTAAAATTTTTTTTTCCGGTGTACATTTTTCCTATCTTAACCTCGTAACTCCAAGGCTGGAATCTCATAACATCTTATCAACTGGTATTATCTATAGCTTCTGAGAGCAATAGTTCAATTACCAGTATGCTCACATAGGCAGAAGATATTATTTCTTGTGGGATTTGGTTCAGTGCCATTCACCCAAGAGGTTCAGAGTAAATGTCAGTTGATGATTATGCTGATTGGACTTAGAACTAAAAATGTTAAGCACCATTTAAAACTGTCTTATTTCTCTATTTCCCCTCTTCACCAATTACAACTAAAGTAGTATGACCAGAGACTACCAATTTGCAGCAGTTAGTAGTCTTTGTTTCTAGTTATTTCTAAGGAAAAAACCAAAACTAACAATTTAAGAGGAAAAAATCATTTTGAATGAATCTGCCAAAAGCTCTTTTTAAAAGAACTAAATAAATTATCTTCTTATTCCTACCGTGAACTCAGCGTATATTCCCCTTTTTTCTTTTCTTCTTCTACCTTCCTAAAGAAAGCTTTACCTCTGCCAACGTGCTATACTAACCATATTCCTTACAGAGTCTGTAAAGATCAACTCATGGCTAATCTTATTCCTGAATACTTCCCTAACCTACCAAACTTCTACATTTTCAAGTACTTCAATTAAGTTTAAAAAAAAAAGTTCCCTCATAAAACTCTTATAAAGACTTGTTTTAAGAAATAGATTTTTTTTAATTATTTGAAATTAACATGTCAAGACTACTGGTAAAGTAGAAATTCTTAAGTTATGCAGGTGTGCTTGAAAATGGTTTACCTGGGCATTTATCAATCCACTTGACCCCAAGTACAGGTCTACTAATAATTCTCACAATGAAGAAAAATAAACTTTGGCCTCTCACCCTTTGATAAATGACAATAAATAATTAGCACAGCCCATACTTAACATAATTTTATTGTATTTGAAAATGAACTATCTCTGTTCTTCCATTCCTAAAATGAGCACTCAAATTTAAAAGAAAATGACTCATACATATATACCAAGGTGTAAGTAAATACCAAGCAAACAATAAATTATAGGAGCACCCCTAACAAAGACAAAGAACTTCTCTACTGAAATCTTGTTTTTTATTTAACCAAAAAGGAAGCATTTTCTGAAATTTTATCTTTAGGTCACAAAGCTTAACAATAGGCCCCTTTTGAATAGTCATGGAAGGCTGTAAAAATAGATATTGCACTTGCAAAGTTAATTCATTGAGATATACATGGGTCAAATACATTTTTCTAGGCTTCCTTCTTTCCTTTCTTTCCCTACTTACATCTCCAGCACAATGCTTATGAGTCCCAGGTAGTTGGTGGTTGCTTCCTGTACCCTTGCTGATAAGTGAATAAATGGATAAATGAATGGATGGATGAAGCATAGTTTTTGACTATCTAAAACAGCCAAGGTTTGGGACTTCCCTGGCAGTCCAATGGTTGGGACTCAGTGCTTCCACTGCAGGGGCGAGGGTTCGATCCCTGGTCAGGGAACTAAGATCCCACATGCTGCGCAGAGCGGCCAAAATCAATCAATAAATAAAATTCATGTAAAAAATAAAAATAAATAAAACAGCCAAGGTTTGAGTATTAAATTATCCTCCATTTACAAGAGCAATTACTTTTTCATCAGCTGCCAGAATCAGAAGTGTTATAAAATAGAGCACAATTTTGGCCCTTTGTGATGCTCAGCAGTATGCAGATCACGGGATTATTATCATGAAATAACATTCATTAAGCACTAAGTGAACAAGGAACTTTGTTCCCATCTAAGAGTTTACAATCTAATAAAGACACACACCCTACCCCTCCACAAAAACTGCTTCATTAAGTTCACAATAGCCATTCAGAGCTAAGTCTAAAGGATGTTTTGTTAGTCTTATCTTGATTGACCTTGCAGCAACATTGACATAACTGACCACACTTTCTAGATATACCTTCTTCCCTCGGCTTCCTTCATGTTGTCCTTTCTTGGTTTTGTTACATTTGGGGTTTTACTCGCTTGCCCACATGTGCACACACACGCTCTCTCTCTGTCTTCTTTGCTAACTGACTTTAAATATTGAGTTCCTCAGCACTCTGTCCTAGGCCCTCTTCTCATCTCACTTCATTTGAATGGCTTTCCCAACTAAAAGGAAAGGACCAGGCCTATCTTTATTGACAGCTATATTCCCAACATCTATCACTGTACCTAGCACATAATAAATAGGTATTCAGGAAATATTTGTTGAATTAAATTTACATTTGTATGCAACAGGCAAGGATGCCAACACACTCTAGGTGGCAAAAAATAAATAAACCTAGAGGGACTTACACCACCAGATATCAAGACCTATTATAAAGCTATAATAATTAGATTGTGTGGTTATTGGCACAGGATAAGCAAATAGACAAATGGACCAAAAAGTCCAGACACAGATCCACGTATGTATAGTTGTTAAGGAACTGTGGACCAAAACCACCCACCTTGGCCAGGCACGATGATAACCGCTTGCCTGAGTTGTCTCACAACAAGAGATCCCGATAAGAAACATGGTGCTGCCTCTGAAAACTAACGGGGAGAATTCGGGAGGGGCCAAAAGAGGGAGGAGACGACCCACCTCCCAGACTCCTTCACGCTGCAATCCATCTTGGCTGAGATGCACGCGCCACCAGGAAGGGCCCTGGGTCAAACTGTGGGCCAGAGATGATTGGCCAGAGACAACCCAGAAACTAACCCCATTACCATAAAACCTAAGACTGCGAGCCACGTGGCAGAGCAGTTCTCCTAGGCTGCCTTACCCTGCTGCTCTCCGCCTTGGTCCCCCTTTCCAATAAAGTGTCTTGCTTTGTCAGCGCATGTGTTTCCTTGGACAATTCATTTCTGAGCGTTAGACAAGAGCCCACTTTTAGGCCCTGGAAGGGGTCCCCCTTCCTGTAACATGGTGACCAGATTTATAAAAACAGTAACAGGGCTTCCCTGGTGGCGCAGTGGTTGGGGGTCCGCCTGCCGATGCAGGGGACGCGGGATCGTGCCCCGGTCTGGGAGAATCCCACATGCCGCGGAGGGGCTGGCCCCGTGAGCCATGGCCGCGGAGCCGGCGCATCCAGAGCCTGTGCTGCGCAACGGGAGAGGGCATGACAGTGAGAGGCCCGCGTACCGCAAAAAAAAACCCAGTAACATTGCAGTAAAGAAAGGATGGTCTTTTCAATGAAGGATATTGGAGTAAACTGAATAACCATATGGCAAAAAAGAGACCTTCATCCTTATCCCACCATACACAAAAATCAATTCCAGATGAATTGTGAGTCTAAATGTAAAAGGTAAACAATAAAGCCTTTAAAAGAATATTTTCATGACATTGGAGCAGGCAACAATTTCTTCAACAGGTCACAAAAGCAATAACTATAAAGGAAAAATTTAATAAACTAAACTAATTAAATTAAGAACATCTGTTTAACAAAAATCAGAGTGAAAAATCACAGAATGGGAGAAATATATGCTATATATTTTTTTTTCAACAAAAGACTTGTAATTCAAATATATAAAGGACGGTTACAAATTAATAACAGTGAACATCCCAAAGAAAAATGGGCAAGAGACTCTAACAAAAGATATTCAAATGGCCAAAAAGCACACGAAAAGGTGCTCTACATCACTAATAATCAAAGAAATAAAAAATACAACCAGAATGGCTAAAATTGGAAAAGGCAGACAATACCACACATTCACAAGGATGTGGGGCAACTCATTCTCAAACACTGCTAATGGAAGTATAACTATACAACCACATTGCAAAACTATTTAGCAGGATCTATTAAAGCAAACATTCACACACCTTATGACCCAGCAATACTGCATCTAGATATATACCCAATAAAGACGCAAACATATGTTCACCAAAAGACATGTTCAAAACAACATTATTGATAATAGCCCAAACTTGGAAACAACCCAAATATCCATCTACAATAGACTGAATAAGTAAATCTGTGATAGAGTCATATAATGGAATATCATAAGGCAAAGACAATGAATAGATGCCAACTCTATAAAACAACCTAGATGAACTGCATGAATACAACACTGAGTGAAAGAAGCCTGACACCTAAGAGTATATACTATATGTTTCAATTTATATAAAGTTCTAATAAAACTAATTTATGGGGCTAGAAGGCAGCATGCTGGTAACTTCTGCAGAGCAATAATGACTGACGGGGGATATAAAAGGGGGCTGCAGGGGACAGGAATAAAGATGCAGATGTAGAGAATGGGCTTGAGGACACGGGGAAGGGGAAGAGGAAGCTGGGACAAAGTAAGAGAGTGGCATGGACATATATACACTACCAAATGTAAAACAGATAGCCAGTGGGAAGCAGCCGCACAGCACAGGGAGATCAGCTTGGTGCTTTGTGTCCACCTAGAGGGGTGGGATAGGGAGGGTGGGAGGGAGACACAAGAAAGAGGAGATATGGGGATGTATGTATATGTATAGCTGATTCCCTTTGTTATAAAGCAGAAACTACACACTATTGTAAAGCAATGATACTCCAATAAAGATGTTAAAAAAAGGGGGGGGGCTGCAGGGATGCTGGTGATACTTTTTTTTTTTTCTTTATTTTAATTTGGCTGCACCGGGTCTTAAATTGTGGCATGAAGGTTCTTAGTTGTGGCACACGGGTTCTAGTTCCCGGATCAAGGATCGAACCCGGGCCGCCTGCATTGGGAGCGCAGAGTCTTAACCACTGGACCACCAGGGAAGTCCCTACTCTGTTTCTTGAACTGGACACTGTTACACAAGTGTATTTACTTTAAAAATTCAGAAAACGGACCACATGATTTTTGTACTTTTCTACATTTTTGTTATACTTTCTTTAAATTTATAAAACATATACATGTATTTGTAAAGGTTAACTATCTTCTCTAAAGTAAAGAGGAAAAAATAGCACAATCTGGCCAAATAGGGAGGGGAGCCTTAAGTCTGGGTCATCTAAGCTAGAGAAATAAACTGAGGCGTTCCTATGTGCCAGACTTGTATTAGAGGCACTAAGTGCAAAGATGAAAAAAAGCCTAAATCCCTTGACTTCAAAGACCTCACAGCCTAAGGAAGGAAAAGTCATTATGGTCAACCATGGTAAATTAGATATCCCCTAAGTAATCTAGAAAGCTTTTAAGATCTTAAAGCCTAACGCAATTTACTAGCAGGAAGTCCACCTCCTCTGAGTAAGGACCTGTTAAGCAATTCTAGATCAGACTGTTTGAGAACGGAGCAAAAGAAAGGGAGCAAAAGGGGAGCCAGGTGAGTCAGGTATGGTTTGGTGGGCACTCTGAAGAGCACCTGGGGTTCTTTATGTTTCTTTACTCTCTGTCCATTAGTTTTGATTTCATTCAGGAATTTTATGAAAAACCTCCTAGCCACAAAGTAGCAATTCCAAAACTTCACCTGCTTTTTTACTGACCTTGTCTCTAAGAGAAAACAGGATATTAGGCAGTAATTTCCTCAATTTCTCAGCTGCCCACCCTCTCTTTACAAACTTATCTGCACCCCCACCCATACTTGCTTTCCTCCTACCTCAGAGGAAGCTGAGTTCCCCTACAAGTCCACACTAATCCCTCCATCTAGAGTCTAGAGTTCATTCCATCTAGTTTCCTTGAGACCTAGTTCATTAGTTAATTATGTCCAACTTTCTCCTTCCCATTCCAGCCTGGCCATTTGAAAGAAACCACTAAATCCAAGCTTTACTTCTTTCTCACTTCCAGTTGACTCCACAAACTTACTGCACCTGGCTTCTGCCCCTACAATCCTGCCAAAATTGCTCTTGCTACTGATCTTACTCAAATCACCAATGACCAACTGACACCTTTTCAATTCTTATTTTATTTGCCATTTATCCTTCATAAAACACTTGCATTAGGCAGAATTCTAAGACGGCCCTCCAAGATTCCAAGCTAGAAGGAAAACAGGAACCTTAGTCCTGTAAAGGCAATTCTGCCAACAATAAGAATGAACCTGAAAGTGCATTGGACACCCTGAACAGAGAACCCACAGTCATGCTGACTACAGAACTGTAAGTTAGTAAATGAGTGGGTTTGGTTTTTTTTTAAGCCATTAAGCTTGTGGTAATTTGTTACAGATCAGGAGAAAACTAACACAACAGTACTCCATTGTCTTTGAAGACACTGCTCTCCTGGTTCTTCACTTCTGAAGTTTCTTCTCAGTCTCTTGGTCACTAGATACAGCTTCCCCCTGGGAAGCAAAGACTTCAGAGAAGCAAACCTTACCTAGTTAATGTTTTAAGTTGTTCTTCAAATCTCCTGACACTTTCACCATTTCACTTTAAATGCTGTTCACAGGTTGCCCTCATTAAATTGGAATCAACAGGCACCTCTCAAGGAGCTGCCTTAGAAGTATCACCAGCTTCCACAATTTCAACTTCCATCCCCAAAGTTTTAGCTACAGCTTTGAGCATTTTCCCAAGAGCATTCCAACTGCCTGCTGGACAGTTCCATATTCAAGTTTTACCGTGTCACTCATCGTTCTCTATGGGACAAGAGCAAACATTTACCCTAGTATTTAGGGTTCTCTCCTTCTAATCCCAACCTATATTCTCAGATAGCATTGGCCCCACTTCTCCAGGCAAATTGGTCTACTTGTGGTCCTGAACCTCGCTAATGTTACCGATCCCATATGGCATACCCTCCTCATCCTCTCTACTTATCCTAATCTCACCTTTCCTCGGGGCCTAGTTCAAACACCAGTTCCTAAAAACAGCGTCTATCTGTACCACACATTTATAGCTTTGCATTTCTATTTACCTTTTCTGGTATAATTATGTTAATTCCCCAGCTAGAACTCTAAGCTTCTTGAGGGAAGGCACTGGAATTTATGCTTTTGTTCTTCCTCAAAGTCAGGTAGAGTATCCTGCAGGGAGCCTAGTAATTAGAGCTAACATGTATTGCGCATATACTGTGTGCCAAGTGCTTTCTACTTATTAGTTCATTTGATCCATGTAATAAACCTATGAGGTAAGTACTGTTATTGTCCCTAATTCGAGATAACAAAATGGAAACTTAGAAAGGTGATTTACCTGTCCATACAAGCAGGTCCTCTTGTCCTACTTGATCTAAACAGCCCAGCAGATAGCTTGGGCTTCAGAGGTGTGAAAAGAGGGCAAATTATGGTTCAGCAAATTTTCTTTCTCCCCTTGATGCAAAGCTTTTATACAATGACCTTTGCCTGAAAACCAAAGATAAATTCTAACCAAAGGATTCCAAATTCCACCTATGGGGAAGACCCAGTCCCACTCCAGGGTGCTCTAAAAACAACATGATTGTTTCCAAGAGGATGAATCATCAAAAGAACTGATTTTAGTCTTATATCTAGAGAGGAAGGCTGGTCCAGGCCTGAAAATGGTGGAGAAAATCTTTCCTGGCCACAATCTCTACAGACGTACACAATAGGTGTTGTACAAGTTAACGAGTCACCCGGATCATCAGAACCAAAGGGAAGGGCAATGGTCAGAATGTCTACCCAAGTCACCCTTGGATCCTGGTATTTGAAATCAGGTAGTGTTTGTGTGATATCAGTGCTTTACATTCACAGAGGGAATTAGACTTTACCAAACTCCTTCAACTTATTATCTCACTTGATATTAACAGCCCTGTGCAGTGGAAAGACGGCACAGACAGGGCCCTCGCGTTTGCTTCTGTAGTGCACCAGAAGGCTGGCCAAGGAGACTAGTAGAGACTGAAATCTACATGCTCTGGTCACCAAGCTCATGAACCTTAGTGGCAAAGCTGCTTCTGCCTGGAGGAAAAGGCATCCTTTCCTAATTTCCACAAACGGACTGTATGAATAGGTGACAGCAACAAGGATGACTATTGGGATCCCTACGGTAAATATGTGGGTATCAATTATACCTCAATAAAGCTAGAAAAATAAAGAATAAATAAAGATGTTGAAACCCAGGCTCAGAGATGTTACAAGATATAGTTAATAACTGGTGGATCCAAGATTAGAATTCAAGTCTTCCAACTTACTAGTTATAGTTTGCATGCTTTTTCAACTACACTACAAGTCTCCCATTGGTTCAGTTTAATGTAGGCTATCTCTGTCTTCTCATGTGGCAGACTGGTATCCTCAGCACTTTGCTCCAACCAGTGGAAACAAAGTCCAGAGCTTTTTGTTGTAGTTCTGTCCTGAAGCCACAGCTGTCCTCTTACTGAGGAAGCTGAGAAACAGATATGTGTGCCAACTGTACCAAAAGGGATACTTTAGACGGATCTCCTACCACTTTTGGAAAAACAAATTAGACCACCTGTCCTAATGTTATGGATCATACATCATCACAGTGGCAGAGAGTCAACATTATTAATATTATGGGAGGTGGTGTGTGGAAAGGCCATAAGGTATGAAATCCAATTATCTAAATTTAGATACTAGCATTACCACTTACTAGCTGCGTGGCCCTGGGAGATGACAATAACAAATATTCATTGAACACATACTATTTGCCATACCATGTACTTTGTTTACATGAATAATTTCACACAATCCTAAGAGGTATGTATCTTCATTACTCCCATTTCACAGATGAAGATATTGAGGCTCTGGAAAGTTCAAGTAACTTACCCTAGGTTACACTGTTGGGAAGTGGAGAAGCCAGGTTTCAAACCCTAGCAATATGACTCTAAAACCCATGTTCTCAATTTCTTAGTCTTCGTTTCCTCTAGAATAAAACAGAGATAATAATAACAGCTACCCTACCCAAATAATCAGAATTATATTAGCATGTACAAGGGCATTTTCAATAAACTGTAAAGCAGCAGAGGTCAATGTATGAAATCCAAAGCTAACACTGACATGCAGATGGGTTTATCTAGAAGGTCTACACAAGTACAGATTTCCTTGTCTCCTTTCCACTTAACATTAGGAGTCAAATGAGTTGTGTTAAGACCATGCTTCTTCGAACAACAATTATCTTGCTCCCACACATTTCTTACCTCACCTCTTTCCATATCCTGTGTTCCTACTTATGGAAGCAAAATACAGTGGGACATACCCTTAAACTGCTAGAGGGTACGGATTTTATTGTTCATTAGTTTCAACATCTGTAGCTTTAGAAAATTTCTTCACCACCTGGCAATGATGATGATGATATTTATACTAACTGATCACTTATTTATGTAGGCATCTAAATAAGTATTTTACATGCCTTATCACTTAATCCTCAAAATAATCCTAAAATATAGAAGCTATCATTCTTCTCATTTTTCAGATAAGGAAACCAAGGTTTAGAAAGGCTAAATAATTTGCCCAAGGTGACATAACCAGTGGATGAATAAGCTCAGGTCTATTTTGACTCCAAAACTCAAGCTCTATAGCTTAACTCTTATCCCTCACATCTTGCCACACCCAGAGGACAGTGCCCACATTTTCTTTACAGTCACTGCCTCCCACTGCTTTATTTTTATTTTTTTAATTAATTTATTTATTTGGTTGCACCGGTCTTAGCTGCAGCAGGCAATGCCTCCCATTGCTTTAGTAACCATATTTTTCCTACCAAAAGTCAAAACATGTAGCCTGACCATGTGAAATAATTAAACTCTAGAAAAATCCAGGACCTGTGCTTATTGGGCTTTTACCTTCCTCCCTCATACCTGACCACCTAGAACAAGCCCTATTCACATTGTTCCTGGCTTCTCTTTTGAGCTCAGGCCTGGTTCCTCTTAGTGTTAAATCCATCTCCCAAGCAGAGGCCTCCACCTAAACTCTTCACCCAAAAGCCTCAGAGCCTTGTAGAAAATGTGACCTCGACCAATCTTACCACCCTAAAAAATTCCTCTCGCGAAAGAAAAAGATGAAAAGAAACTTTTTTCCTCTTTTCTTTTTTTTTTTTTTTTTTTATATAAGTTGTCCTTGAGACATCCCTTTGAAACATCCCACCCTTCTATCAATGGGCTCTCCCAGAGAAAGCAAGGAAAGGGAAAAGAGAAGTTTATCTGTTCTCTTAAGGGAGAGGCATTGTTTGGTGTCTCCATTCTCAGGTAGCTCTTTATTGCAGTTTGCACTGTAGGTCCTCTCAGAGAGGACAAAAAGAAAGCAGAAGACCTAAACTTCATATGCAGAAATAATCTGGAAATTCACTCATTCAGCACATTTATTGAGCACCAACTACGCAGTAGGCTCCAAACATTTACTATTGCTCTCTTCCATCTAAATGCAAGATCAAGAATACTCAAAAGTAGTATACAAGAAAGAAAAGATCTTTCTACGTGGGGGAGAGGGGGAATGGTTATTGAAAAAATAAAAATAAGTAAATATCAGATAAATGCTGTAAAGAACAAAAAAGTTGATGTGATTGAGAGAATCTGGTAAGATAGTTACATTAGGTAGTCATTGAAGGCCTCAACGATGAAGTGACACCTGAATCAAGTTCACACCTGAATTAAAAGGACCCATCCATGTGAAGACTGGTAGTGGAGGACGCAAAGGGAACAGCTAATGTGAAGATCCTAATGCAGGAGGGATAAGCCTTTAAAGCAGAAGTTGGCAAACTTTTTCTGTAAAAGAGCCACATAGTAAATGTTTTAGGCTTTGCAAGTCACACAAGGTCTCTTGTTCCATATTCTTTTTGTTCCTGTTGTTGTAGTTGTTTCACAATCCTTTAAAAATGGCAGTATAAAAATAGGCCTCTAGCACAATTTGGCCCCTCTTAGTTTTCTGACCCCTGCTTTAGAGGAACATCTAATCTATTGTAGCTAGAGTAAACAAGGAGAAAGTGGTACAAGATGAGGTCTGAGAGGCAGTCAGGAGCCATATGGTATAGTGCCTTTTAGGTTAAATTAAGATTTTGGGGGTTTTTTCTAAGTGTGATGGGAATCCCCTGGAGAGTTTTAAGCAGGGCAGTGACATGATCTGATTTATGCTTTAAAAAGGCCATCGTGGTTCTGTGTGAAGAACAGACTGTGGTGGGGATAAAAGTGGAAAGAGAGAGATAGTTGATTAGAAGGCCAGCTATTGTATCATCCAGGCAGGAGAGAACAAGGAGGGTGATGTTAGAGACAGAAAGAATTGAACAGAGGGGAACTAAACACTCTCGATGAAAGCTCTATCACTGAGAAACAAAAACACAGAAGAATTCTTGAAATTTTACTTTAAAATCAAAAGAGTACTATAAAGAGCTTGACTAACAGAAAAATCTTGGTTACTCAAAATTTTAGCAATATTTTGACATGTTTGATTTATAGATATTTGACCTTCAGGAAGATCATCTTTTCCTCTCTCTGAATCATTTCCTCTAGTGAAATGGTTCAGTTTCTCCTCTAGTCCCTGACACTCATTGTTTTCCCCATTTCATTTACATGTATTATGAAGTATACTGAGATTGTTCCTCTCATTTCAGAGCTCACTGCAGTCAACTAAAAGAGCAAAACTGTTTGCTCTTTTAAAATCAGAGAAACTTCCAACTTCCCTTGGCAACCCGCCCTTCCCTCAAAGTTTTCACCATGAGGAAGTTGTAAATGTAGGTGGTTCTCACTCTACCCAAACTCATTTTCTTATTCTTTCTTTGATAAAAATGAAGCTGAGTTTTTGAAAATTCATCAAGGTGTACATTTAATTTGGGCACTTTTGGGGTATATTTGGGGGAGGAAACAAAAACAAAACCCAGACACACACACACAGAGGTTCCAATGATGGCAACCTTTAGAGAGTAGGCAGATTAGATGGTGTCATAGGTTAGGTTCCTTGGAGACAGATTCTGAGACCAATTTCAAGCAAGAGATGTACTGAGGCAGGACGCAACTGGCAAATACATCTGCAAGGCAATGAGGAAGACCAGGAGAGTCAGAGGGAGCCACTGACCCCAGAGTGGTTGCAACTTGGCCAACACCTGTAGTAGCTGAGACAGGTCCCTCAGACCTGTCTTCAAATAAGGCAAGGAAGCTGGGTCTTTGCATCTTAAATCAGCCAGTCACTGGCTGTGGGCCAGTGAGGCATAACCTGGGAGGATAACCTAAAGTGAGGCAGTTCCCTGCAACCTAAGGCAACACCCAGCAAAAACAAAGCTTTTCACCATCAGGAACTAAAATTTCCAGCAGCTGAGGGAGGAGTACATTACCCATGATGAGAGGATGTGGATTGGAGCACCACAGTACCCACTACAGAGGGATATTCAGGTGTTCTCACATAGTCATTTTTATTGTTTAATATGAATCAAGGCAGTATTTTACCATGGGTTTATAGTATTTTTATTAAAATACTCTAGTACTTTTTAGTATGCCAAACATACCAATCAGCATGACAATTGGTATTTACCACATAATACAGTATTTTACCACTTAAAGCATTTTTATTAAAAATAAAGAGACCATTTTCAAATGTTTAGGAACATACTCTCAAAAAATACTGCTGGAAAAGTGACTCAAGCGCCATTTCAACTGTGTACCTTTTTGCAGCTGATGATTAAACCTGAGTCATTTTTGACTCTTCCTCCTCCCTTATCAAGTCCTATGGCTCCTTCCATGATAAGACTCCTCCATCTATCCTTTTCTGTCACTGCCACCAATTCTGGTCCCTGCCTTTATCTCCTCAAACTTAAAACGTCTCCTGTGTCCAGTTTCATCCAAGTTGTGTTGGGTTTTTTTTGGCAGGGGGGATGCTCCATTGCATGACTTGCATTAATTACTCAAATAGTCATTGAAAATCTGTGCAAGGTTCCAGGGAAATAATATTGAGCAAAAAAAGACAATCCCTCCATCTTTTATGAACATTCATTTCTAGTGAATGAGAGGGACTTTAAACAGTAAACTCCATGATAATTTCATGGCAGTTGTGATACAAATGCTATGAAAAAGTACCAGATGTTATGAAACCATACAATGTTGGGACCTGCATTAGGGGGTCAGGGAGGGGTTTTCTAGAGTAAGTAAAATGAGCCTTAAAGAACAAAAGGATAAATTTCAAAGGAAGTATGCTCCATGCAAAGAGAATACCATGCTGCTTCTTACCGTCAGGATCTGAAGAGGAGGAAGCATGGTGTATTCAAGGAACTAAAGAAGAAAGCCACTAGCTAGCATGCTAGAGTTCAGGGTTCATTTGGGAAGCTGGAAGGAGGTGGGGAGTAAAGTAAAACAAGATAAAGTAAGTGAGGGCAATACAAAACCATTAAAAATGGAGTTTTACGTCTGCACACCAAGGGGGGAAAGTGGCAGGCAGGGTGGTGGTGGTGGTGGGATGAATTGGGAGAGTGGAACTGACATACATACACTAATATGTATAAAACGGATAACTAATAACCTGCTGTATAAAAAAGTAAATAAAATAAAATTCAAAAAAAAGGGGTTTTATTTTACTTTTAATGTTTCACTTTGAAATAATTTCAGAATTACAAAAATGTTACAAAGGGCTTCCCTGGTGGCGCAGTGGTTGAGAGTCCGCCTGCCGATGCAGGGCACACAGGTTCGTGCCCCGGTCCAGGAAGATCTCACATGCTGCGGAGCGGCTGGGCCCGTGAGCCATGGCCGCTGAGCCTGCGCATCCAGAGCCTGTGCTCCGCAACGGGAGAGGCCACAACAGTGAGGGGCCCGCGTACCGCAAAAAAAAAAAGTTACAAAAAAGAATTTCCCTCCACATTTCACCCACATTCTCCAAATGTTCACATCTTAAATGACCGCAGTGCAATTATCGAAATCAGAAAATTAACATTGATTCAGTACTATTATCTAATTTACAGACCTTATTTTACCAACTGGCCAACTAATGCCCCTTCTAAGAATCCAACCAGGAATCACACATTGCATTTAGTTGTCATGTCTCCTTAGTCTCCTTTAATATGGGACAATTCCTCAGTATTTGTCTTTCATGACCCTGACACTTTATTTATTTTTTTTGGCCACGCAGCATAGCATGCAGGATCTTAATTCCCCGACCAGGGATCGAACCCACACCCCTGAATTGGAAGCGTGGAGTGTTAACCACTGGACCAGCAGGGAAGTCCCCTGACCTTGAAACTTTTGAAGAACACAGCGCAGCTATCTGGTAGAATGTCCCTCAATTTTGGTGTCTCTGATGTTTCCTCATGATCAAATTCAGGTCATGCATTTTTGGCAATAATACCACAGAAGTCATGTTGTGTCCTTCTTAGTGCATCATTCCAAAAGGAACATGATGTGGATATGCCCCATTGTGGTAATGATAACTTTGATCACTTGGTTAAGGTAGTGTCTGCCAGATTTCTCCACTGTAAAGCTACTATTTTCCCCTTTCTACTTAAATATCTTTGGGAAGATACTTTCTGACTATGTGAACATCCTGTTTATCAACATACTTTCACCCACTAATTTTAGCATCCATCATTGATTCTTGCCTATATCAATTATTCCTGTGGTGTTTGCAAGTGGTGATTTGCTGTTTTCATCAATGCTTCTAATTAATTGGAATGCCACTATAAGGAAGAGTTTTTCCTTATCCCCTGATTTATTCATTTATTTTTAATAGCATAGACTCACAGATTCATATTTTATTTTATAGGTTATAATTCATTATTATTATGTTACTCAAAATGTCCCTGATTTGGCCATTGGGGTCCCTTCAAGTTGACTCCTAGGCCCTTTTGACATGGCCCCATCAGTTTTTTATCACATCCCTACTTTCTGGCACTGCAGATGTTCCAGGTTCATGTACTTGTCCTTTCCTACTAGTCTAGGATTAGCAGTTTCTCCAAAGAGCCCTTGTTCCCTCTATTGGAGATAGCACTAGGTATACTCATTGGTTCTGGGGTATAACTGCCTTAGCTCCTCTCAGCAGATAGAGCCAAAAGCATATATATGCACACATCTGTGTGTGTTTATCTATGTATGTATATCTATAAAATCATTAGTTTGTATCGATACTTCCAATTCCAAACATCTCAGGGTTCATTCTCGCCTTAGAAGTGTCTCTCCCTTTTAAAAATTTGCTAAATATTTACTGAACACCTGCCAAGGGCCAGGCTCTGTGCAAGGCACAGGGGATACAATAGTGAACAAAACAGGTATGGTCCTGGCCTGCCCTCATGAAGCTTAGAAGGCATAATTCATGGATTATTCCCCTTTTCCCAAAATTGCTAAATTTATGCTTTCTGCTGGCTCCTTCTCACCAGGATTTAAACAGGCCACAGAAGGACTTCAAGCAGGCACCATGAGCAGTTCTACATTTCTTAACAAGTCATTCTACTCGTGAATCGAAGGAAGAAAGAGTAAACTGGAGAGGCCAATTGTCAAACCAGTTGAAGAGGGATGAAAGCAAAGGTGGGGAGACCAATTATGAGACTAGTAAGTAGTCCCAGGTAAGAGATGACAGGCAACTGGACTAGGGTAAAGGGAGGGGGCAATGGAAAAAAAATAAATGGATTTGAGAGATATTTAGGAGATAAATGGACCACACTTGGTGACTGACTGAAGGGTAGGGGGATGAGGGAGAAGGGTGACTCAAGGAGGACTACTAGGTTTCAGGGAGTGTGTGCAGATATATTGGCTCAGATTTCCATATATTGTAAATATATGACAATATGTCTTTTCCATTAAATGGTAAACAACCTGATGACAAGAACAGACTAACAATGTATTATTCATATATTTGTATCCCCAGTATTCCCACAGTGTCTGGTACATAGTTGGAGCTCAAGAACTTGTGTTGAATAAACAAATAGGTGATATTTCTCAGACTTACCGAGTTGAGATTTCAGCTGTAGGGTATCATATTAGTTATAATACCTTCATAAAAGCCTAAAACTCTTTTAGTAGAGGAAAACGACTTATACTGAATATCTCTTCTCCCAAAAGACTATATCCTGGTCTTTTAGTTTATTACATACACTTTCTCTTCTATCATTAATTCATCTTACCCAAGAGGTAAAACCCAGAAGCAATAAAATAGAGGTAAACGTTTGACTATGACAATGAAATTTCACTTCACGCCTATCAGATTGCCAAAAATTAAGGCCTATTAAGAGCCTATTCCTGGCAGGGGGTGGGTGTAAGCGGAGGCCTCTGTTTCCTCACCTCCCAAATGAGGCTACGTGGATTAGGTGAAGTGTTTTTAGACTCAAGCAGGCATTTAGTAAAGATTGACACTGCCTTTCTCTTTACATATCCATATACTCCTCCTTCGAGACCCAATTCAAACCACTCCTCCACTGGGAAGCCTGCCCAGACCCACCTTCAAACCACTCCTCCACTAGGAAGCCTGCCCAGACCACTCCAATATGCAGCAACTTCTCTTCCCTTCTCTGAGCTCCTGGGGTACCTATCTGTAAAATTCTTCAGAAATTAATCATGGGTAGTTTTGTGATTGCTCTTGCAATAAATCACTTTCTTCTTTACTTGTTATTTAACTATCAGATACACCTGGATTCAAAGGTCAGCTATGCCACTTATTTGCTATGACTTCATCTCTCCAGTGTTCAAGTTCTTATCTGTGATATGAGAGACACAGCCATCCATCTGATAAGGTCATTGTTAGGGTTTGAGATGATGTGTGTATAGGGCCCAGCCCATGCCACATATTAGGTGTTCAATAACTAGATGCCAACAGGCAGTCGTTAAGGGCAGCTGTCAGATCTTTTTCAAATGTCAATCCCCTCCCAGCTACAGCACCTCACAGAGCGCCTCACACATGGCTGCTGCTTGATATTTTATTTACTTATATTCCACCTTGTCCAAAAAGGACCTAAGGCAGGTAGGTGTTCAACAAATATGTTAAATGATTACAGGCCACACTTTCCAGTCAGGTTTTCTTCTTCTTTCTTTCTTTCCATTTTTCCATAATAAGCAGAACCACCATAATGTTGTGACTTTTTTTTTTGGCCACACTGTTTGTGGGATCTCAGTTCCCGACCAGGGATTGAACCCAGGCCACGGAATTGAAAGCCCAGAATCCTAACCACTAGACCACCAGGGAACTCCCAATATTGTGACTTTTTAAAAGCCTTTAATCATCCTTCACTTGCACCAATGATTTTTTTTAATTTAATTTAAAAATTTTAACTGTGAAATACATGCTCACGGTGAAAATGAAAACATCATAAGGGAATAAAGTGAAAAGTAGGCTTCTCTCCCCATATTCAGTTTCACCATCCACATGTAATATTAAAAAAAACAACAACAAAAAACATTTCCTATGTTTCTTTCTAGAAATCTCCTTACATACACATGCTAAGTTAAAAAAAATAATAATTTGGATAACACTATAGATACTATCTACTCCCTGCTTTTTTCACTTAACATATGGGTAGTATTTATTGGTTTTAGAGTTTGGCAGCTATTCTTCTTTAAGTTATTAAAGATCTGCCCTGATTTAGCAGCATAAGAATATAAGCTCCGGGAGCTTCCCTGGTGGCGCAGTGGTTGAGACTCCGCCTGCCGATGCAGGGGACACGGGTTCGTGCCCCAGTCCGGGAAGATCTCACATGCCACGGAGTGGCTAGGCCCGCGCGCCATGGCCGCTGAGCCTGCGCGTCCGAAGCCTGTGCTCCGCAGCGCGAGAGGCCACGGCAGTGAGAGGCCCGCGTACCGCAAAAAAAAAAAGAATATAAACTCCACAAGAGCATTTTTGTCTCTTTTGCTCTCCTCTATCCTCAGCACCTAGATAGTAAATGAATCATAACTATATAGTCAAAAGTGCTTGCTAATGAATGTACTTCCTTTTGAGGAACTGCCTTCATTCAAGGTACATTGCCTTCCTTTAGCCAAGTGGCAAGGAAGATTGATTAGATGCTCTCTCCTTAGATTTTGAACGGTGAGCAGAATACAAACAGTTGGAGGGAGTTTATCCATTCCAGTGCTGAACCCATATGAGAGCATGGAATGTTGCTGCAAGACGATTCTCTGTGGTAGCCTATCTGGCTGCTTCCAGCCTGGTTCTCCTGCCTTACTTTCAATCCTGCGAGCTCACCCAATTCCTTCCAATAAATTTCCTTTTGTTTAAGTTAGCTCAGTGTTTCTCAACCTCAGCGCTATTGACATCTTGAGCTACAACATCTTTGTTGTGAGGGGCTTTTCTGTGCATTATAGTATGTTTAGCAGCATCCCTGGTCTCAACCCACCAGATGCTAGTGTAACTATCAAAAAAGTTTCCAGACATTAACAAATGTCCCCTAGTGGGACTGAATTAGCTAGAGTTGATTTCTGTGGAACAAAAAAAAACCTAACTGATGACCACTACATCTTTAGCAACTTTTCATTATGGCCTATATAGAAATATCTCATTTGTTTCAATAGCTATTTGATATGTCATAAGTTAATACATCAGTCAATTAACAATGGATTTTAAGGCTTTATCTGGTGTTATTTTAAACAACAGCTTTATGGAGATACAAGTCAAACACCAAATAATTCACCCATTTAAAGTGTACACTTCAGTGATTTTTAGTATATTCACAGAGTTGTGCAGTCATCACTACAATCAATTTTAGAATGTTTTCATTACCTCAAAAAGAGGTGCACATCCCTGCACACCTTAGTTGTCACTCCTCAAAACTCCATCTCCCTCAACCCTAGGCAACCACTAATCTACTTTCTGTCTCTGTAGACCTACATATTCTGAACACTTCATATAAATGGAATCATAGAATATGTTCTCTTTCGTACTGGCTTACTTCACTTAGCACAAGGTTTTCAAGGTTTGGCCATGCTATAGCATTTAACAGTACTTCATCCCTTATGGTTGAATAATATTCCATTGTATGGACACATTTTATGTACCCATATATCAGTTGATAAGCATTTGGGTTGCTCCACTTTGTGGCTATTATGAATAATGCTGCTATGAACATTCATGTACAAGTTTTTGTGTAGACAGGTTTTCATTTCTCTTGGGTATATATCTGGAGGTAGAACTGCTGGGTCATACGGAAACTTTATGTTTAACATTTTGAGGAAGTGCCAGACTGTTTTCCAAAATGGCCCCACCATTTTACCTTCCCATCAGCAGTGTACTAGAGCTCTAGCTTCCTCACATTCTCACCAACACTTATTATCACTTATCATTTATTATTCATCTTTTTTATTATAGCCACCCTAGGGAGAGTGAAGTGGTATTTCATCCCGGTTTCGATTTGCATTTCCCTGATGGCTAACGTTGGTGAGCATCTCTTCAGGTGCTTACTGGCCATTTGTATATCTTTGGAGAAATGTCTATTCAGATCCTTTGTCCATTTTTTAATTGGGTTCTTTGCCTTTCTATTATTGAGTTGCAACAAATCTTTATATATTCTAGACACAGGTCATTTTTCAGATATATTATTTCCAAAAATTTTCTCCCATTCTGAAATGAGTGAAAGTCTTTTCACTTTCTTAACAGCACAAAAGTTTAAAATGTTTGTCAGTCTTTCAGGTAAAATAGTGTCAGATGAGTAGCTAGTTCAGCTTGTAGCTCAATCATGTAAAGTGTTTTGCTCTGAGACAACTATCATACTTTGGATGCAGCAGAAGTGTGCATATTTCCCATCTCATCACACAGAATATTTAAAATATGCATATCCAATGGTCAAAATTTAATAAATGAATATTTTTTACTGCTTAATCAAGGACATTCTTAAGTGAACTTTTGTTTTTATTCTATGTGTGTGGTAGTGAAGACTATATAAGCATTAGTACAGTTTGGTGTCAGTGCCTTTAATGGTGCTAAGATACAAGCAGTTACATCCACCATTGCTTGTGCTATCAGTGTAAATGCCAATGCAGTGAAAGAGGCAAATAATGTTTTAGTATTATTATAAAAATAGCTTTGACCTCACATACCTCCTGGAAAGGTTCTCAGGTAGCCCTAGGAGTCTGTTAGACGACTTTTTGAGAACTGCTGCTCTGACATCCACGCTTGTTTAAAAAAGAAAATAATTCTTTATGTATACATTTTCACATAAAATTGATACTCCTGAAACAAGATACAAGAAGGAAGATGTGGCATCTTATCCTGTGATTTTTACCTACTCTTGACACACCACTGCCTTATCCCAGGGACACCTAACCCAGAGAGAGGAATTTAACCAAGGACAATGAAAAGTAATGAGTCTTCCACAATATTTATGAGGAAAAGAAGACTAATTAGTAGATGATGATTTTTTTTTGTAAAATTATTTACCCTTTGTAAATATCTTTTCCGTTAGAGTTGACATTAGCCGTTAAAATTCTATTCTCTGCATAGCAAATGAAGATAAAGAGACAGGTTTTAGACTGTCTTCTATAAGTGGCCAGTGAAGCCTCTGTCCAGAATTAAGAAAAGGTCAATTCAAAGTAATCTTAAAGGGCTTACCTGGTGGTGCAGTGGTTAAGAATCCGCCTGCCAATGCAGGGGACAGGGGTTCAAGACCTGGTCCAGGAAGATCCCACATGCCGAGAAGCAACTAAGCCCGTGCGCCACAACTACTGAGCCTGCGCTCTAGAGCCTGCGAGCCGCAACTACTGAGCCCATGTGCCACAACTACTGAAGCCCGTGCGCCTAGAGCCCGTGCTCTGCATCAAGAGAAGCCACCACAATGAGAAGCCCTCGCACGGCAATGAAGAGTAGCCCTCGCTCACTGCAACTAGAGAAAGGAACGAAGACCAATGCAGCCAAAAATAAATAAAATAAATAAACTTATATAAAAAAAAAAGTAACATTATAGATGCTAAGCCAGTAAAATGTATTCTGGGGACCAAGGTCTCCCTACAAAAGTCCTTTAAGAGACCCAGGAACATTATCTGTTTGAAAACTACTTAGCCAATCTAAGGCTCTTGAAGGACTTATAGCTGTGTTAAAGCAAACTTCTGAAATAGTTACAGACCATGGCTAAGTTACTGAGACCTAGGCCAGTCCTAACTTGTCTTTGTGCCCAACCCACCCTGCATACCACTGAGAAATTAATTCCCCTAAATCACTCTCACCTTGACTCAAGAACTTTTAGTAATAATTAAGAGCTAACACCAATGGAGCTCTTAACCATGTACCCAGCATTGTCCTGAACAATTTAAATGAATTTTCTCATTTAATCCTCCCAGTAACCCAGTGAGGTAGGTTCTGTAATTCTCCTCCTGAAGGTGAGGAAACTTTGGCTTAAAAAGATTCAATAACCCACCCCAAATTGCTGAGCCCCTGAGTGGCAATGCTAAGACTCAAATGTAGGTTTGAGTTGAAGCTCTCAACCACTGCGGTATTTCTGCAGAGATACCATTGGTCTAATAATCACTTAGGAAATTTATTTTTTAAAAAAACAGCTAATTGGGCACAACTACAGGCACATGGATCAGAATTTCCAGGGTAATTCTCTGACTCACAGCAGGTTTGGGAACCACTACAAGTTAACACTCCATTTCCTACATAATGGAGTCCATTTCTTATGTCCTCCTCCCAGCAGGATTCTAGGATAAAGGCAAAATTCCTCAAATTGGCTTACAAAGCTCTTCAGAGTCTGTCAACTGAGTGACCTTTGTGGTCCCATTTTACCCCAAGTCCTCTCTTTGTTTCAATTTCTTCTCTTCACCAAGGGGCTTTCCTTCTCAGGGTATTTGCACATGCTGTCCTTTGGCCTGGGATGCTCTTCCCTCCTCCCTTTGTCCAATTAACTGTTGCTCTTCCTCAGTTCTCAGCATAATGGACACTTGCTGAGAAACTCTTCTGACCTCCCTGTCTAGGTAAAAACCCTAGTTATTATCTCTCATAACACCACGTACTACATTTGCAACCTAAAAAATGTATTCATGTGATTCTCTCCCACTATAAACGGTAAACTCCACAAAAGTAGGGACCATGCTTGTTTTTCTCATTATTGTGTCTCCAGTACCTAGCTTAGTGCCTGTCACATAAATATTGCTTGTTCAATAAATACTTATCAAAAGAATTAATAGCTTCAAGGCCTTTTAACTATTCCCTACTTAACTAACCAATCGTATTTTTCACTCTTACTCAACAGAGACACAGTTCCAGTTATAGAGGTTAACTCCTCTCTCTACATCTTTTCATCCTTATCCAGACCCAAGATCCTTCTCCACCTCTTTACCTACATAATTCTTATTGCTACAAGGTAGAGCCTAAATTCCCCTTGTTTCACAAAGTTCTCTAACACACCAGCCCATAACAGTCTCTAAACTTCTACCTCACTTTGTATTTCTAGGCCAGTTCATTTGGCACCATATCATATGCTTCCATGTATCATTATGTAGTATTTCATATGGAAATGCCTTGTTTTAATTTTTTTTAATGTAAGTGTTGGTAGGTAGTTTGTATGTTCTTAAAGGGTAGTTATTGTTTAATTTGTGACTAGAGTACCCAGGCACATCATAAATCCTCTGGAAATGTCTGCTGAATAAATTAATGAAGAATATTCTGTGGCCTGCAATGTGGACTCAGCCTGCAGTTTATCACCAAATTTGGCAATTGACAATTCTCCTTAGAAGGCACCTGGATACTTTATATATCTCTTTGGAATATCTCCAGGGCCCCTTTTGGCAGACAGTTCAAAACAAGTGTCATGGGAGAACATAAAAGTAATATACTACTTTAAATTTCCTAACATATTTAGAACAGTTCCATACTCAGGTATTTCTAAATCCATCATAAAATTATTAATGCATAAGTGCATTTCAACTTTTTATTTGGGGGGGGTCAGCCTAAGATCTAAGTAAGTAGGAAGTTTTTTCCTTCAAAATCATAAAGTAAATTATAATTCCAATTATTCCAAGTCTTATCTGAAAACACAAGAGCCAAGGAAAACAAAGTTGACAAACAATACTGAAATTCAAGCTATGTGTGTCACCCATTTCAAATTTATCTGAAGGAATTTATTTCATGAGTTCTATCAATCATGATTTTTGTCCATACTAATTAAAAAATATAAAAAATTAAAGTTAAAGAATTATCAGTTATCTGTTGGTCTGTTTCTCTTTAGATGTCCTTATGAACATTTTCTATGGAGCTAATTTTTTAACAGCTTTACTGAGATGTAATTTACATAGTAGAAAATTAACTCATATTAAGCATACAATTCAGTTTTTTAAGTATATTTACAGAGCTGTGCCACCATCACCAGAATCTAATTTTGTTATATCTTATTTTTTTAATTGCAATATAATTCACAAAGTTGTGTAACCATCACCACTCTAATTCTGGAAATTTTCATCAACCCCAAAAGAAACCTCATACTCGTTAGCAATCTCTCCCCATTACTCCCCAACTCTTCCAGCTCTAGGCAACCACTAATGTACTTTGTCTCTATGAATTTATTCTTAACATTTAATATAAATGGAATCATACAATATGTTGTTTTTGTAACTGGCTCCTTTCACTTAGCATAATGTTTTCAAGGTTCATCCATATTGTCACATGTATCAGAAATTCATTCCTTGTTATAACCTAATCACATTCTGTTGTATGACTATACCACACTTGGTTTATCCATTCATCAGTTGATGGGTAGTTGGGTTGTTTCCACTTTTTGGCTATTAGGAATAATGCTGCTGTGAATGTTGGCATACAAGTCTTTGTGTAGACATATGTTTTTATTTCTCCTAGGCAGATACCAAGGAGTGGAATTACTAGGTCAGGTGCTTATCGCTTTTTTTTTTTTCTTTTGCTAATCACTCTTAAGATGAATAACAGAAATTCTTTTTCCTATTTCAAAGGATTTTTGACACAGCCAGGAAACAGAATTTTCATGAAAATGCTAATATAAATTCTTTTATTTTCAATATGCTAAGATCAAATTCTATTTTTTGAGCGGCATGTATGTATCAATCTCCTTGTGGCTGACAATTGCTTAAGAGATAAATACGCAGTAAGGGAAGACTTACCCAGTAGGAGTAGCAATAAATAGGAATTTAAAATATCAAACACCCGGATTAAATTACTTATTTCCCTCCCCTGTCAGGGGCCTGCTTCTCATTTCATGAGAAAAAGGTGAAGCATTAATTATAATTAGTCATGTAAATTCCCAAAGCTTTTCATAAAAGCATCTTTCAGAAATCGGAGGCCAAATAAACTTCTGGTCACATGTTATTTTTGTTTTTCTTCCTGGTGATGTACACTCTAGTTCAAATATATTCAGGAAGCAGACTTTGAGCAGAGAATTAGGAGCGGATTATAAAATTCTACGTAAAAAAAAAATAAAGAGCTTAAGCAACACATTTTAATTTAAAGAAAAATCAAACCTCTTGCCGCAGAAATTAGGCATAATCAGGGGAAAACTACCAGACATCCTACCAATCGCTGCACTAGAGAACGTCACAGGTCATCCAAAAGACGCATTCCTGTTAGCCAACAGCTCTTTTCCTCCCGCCAAAGCTGTCCCTAGAGCGTCAGAGAATAAACCAACGAGCGATTCATGATTTTCCCCTTTTGATCCCCTCCCCTCCCCACACACACACACATCCACCTGCTTGGAGGTGTCAAGGCGACTAGAAATGGTTAACAGCGACCAGCAGCAGAGAGAGAAACAAACACCCCTGACGACCCACAGCTGAGTAAGCAAGAGCTGTTTATTCATGAACACGTTCCGTTTGGAGACTAGTGACGAGCCCTTGAAAGCCCAGGCACATTTTAGAAGGTTCCTAGAGAGGGAGGGAATAAACTCCCCCCATTACCCCGCCCCTCTCCCCCACCCCACCCCTCGTCGGGCAAACATACACCGAGAGGTTCTGGTGGGAACCACCTCGTCTAGGCAGCCACTTCCCTGCCGACCCCTCAGGAATAACCTCACGTACTAGAGCATCCGACCCCTCACGGGGGTTGCGTAACTCCCCAAAATGGGTTCAGACGCGGCAGACGCTGGCCCCAGCGCCGAGGGCTTCAGAAGGCACTTCTGCCACCCCCAAGCCCGCCACGGCCCGCCCCGACGCCGCGGCCGCGACTGGGGACCCTGCCGAGAAATGGCCCTTTAGCCCGCCCCCCCCCTCACCTGGCTCGGTCCCACCTGAGCACGAGAGCTGAGAGAAAAGAAACAGGCAGGGAGGGCTGACCTTGATGCTACTGACGGTGGAGCGGCACATCCCGCTGCTTCCTGGAAAGCGGCCCGCAGGACATTTTTCCCCCTGGAGGAAGGAAACGGGAGGGCGCCGGCCGGGCGGCGGCGGGCGCGACGGCGGTGGTCGGGGCGGGCTGTGCAGCCTCTTGCGGGGACGGTCCAAGGACTACATCTCCCAGGCTGCTCTGGGCCGCCTTGCGTCGTGACCCCGGCGCGCACTGAAGTGGTGACTCTTACCTCACAGAGGTAGCTCCTCCGCCGGCAGCAACTCGGCGCCCGCGGTCCATGGACCGGAACCCTGGGCCGACGGGCAGGAACCCGGGCCGCGATCGCCGCCTCCCCGCCCCAGGCTCCTCCTCCTCGCTCCCCACCGCCTCCTCCCGACGCCCGCGGGCCGCGCACAGCCACCGCCGGGCTCGCGGAGCCGCCCCGGGAGGCTGGGTGGGGGGTTCGCGGCTGCCGCCGGACTGAGGCCTACTCCGCCGCCTCTCAGTGCTATTGTCCCTGGGCCCGGCCCTGACCGGGCCCACTGGGGAGGCGAGTGCGTCGCCTCCGACGAAGATGCCGGACCAAGCCCTACAGCAGATGCTAGACAGGTACGGGCAGCCTTGGGGGAGGACGCGGGCCGGGCCTCGGGGCTCTTCGGATGGGAGCCTAGCCTGCCGGGAGGAGTTCCACGGCCTGGGGGCCGAGTGAGGGGCAGAAAGTTTGGAGTCCGTACTTGGGGGAGGACGGAGCGGGCCGCCTGGGTGCGTAGACTTAAAGCGAAACTTAGTTACGGATTGGCGTCTGGTTTTGTCCGAACGCCGTTGCGAAGTGAAAGGGGTTCGTGTGAACCCAGAGAATTAGTTTCTTTTTCTTACTGTCCTCCTCCCCTCCCCCCAAACTGTGTTGTAACGTGTTTGTCAGCGCTGTCACTGGCAAGAAGGACCAGACTAATTCTCTGGGGAGTGATCCCCCTCCAATTTGTACACTCCTTCCAAAAACCAAGGATAAGCATTCTTTTGGAAAGCCTGATAGACTGACTTCATTCCTCCTTCCTCCCCCATCCCATCCCCACCCCAAACTATAAGGTCACGAGTACCCGCAAGGGACTTTAACGGTCAGACCAGAGTAGAGGTTATGAAAACAGCCGTAAGTCCAACTCTGAACACTTAGCGTATTTTACCATTCGTTGAGTTCACTGATAAAGTTTCATCTTATCATGGGGCAAGTTCCTGGGGGGGGGCTTGTCAGTAAAACTCTTTCTGTGAAATCGGCTGCACCGCCCTCTGCTGTTGAAATTCTAGGCCATGGGTTCTACCATGAGTTTTTGGAGACCCTTACTCCACATTTTCCCCTAAGCCACGACATAGCTTCCTGGCCTAGCCAGTGCTACAGGCTAATGCATGTTTGGTTGCCTACAACTCTCAGTAGACCATTTGCCACCCAGTTCAGCGTGTGGTACAGGTTTTCCTACTGAGGAAAAGTCCAACTTTAAGGTTGGCAATGAAAGGCCAACCTTAAATGAGATTATACCCAGTTAAATGCTGTTTGGATCACACCCAGAACAGAAGTCACTCAAGAGTACATCGTCTTCCACAGTGACAGACATTTCCTTTGGAGCTTAGAATGTTGAGACATCTAAGTTGATAGAAATCATGTACTGACTTTTTCCAGTTGGGGTGTCCCAGTGATTAATCCAGCCCTTGTTTGAGGGGAGCATTCAGGTCAAGTTGTATTGACTAACCCCTTTTTATGTAAGTAGTTTACAAGCTCCTGGAAGGCAGAAACTTACACATCATTATTTATTTTGAAACCTGCAGCAGAGCCTGGCACTAAGCAGGTCATCAGTAAATATTTCTTTAATGAATAAATGCATGAACTTTTTTGTCATTTTCCCCAGTGGTCTAGGGGTTTGATAATTTACCAGGTTTTACGAGGTAAATTATAATTTACCATACTGACAAATTATATAGGACTACTGAAATATGCCCACAGGAGACCACTTTCTGCCACTGCCAATTCCAATCAAATGAGACCCTATTCTGGTGCTGGGTATTTTGTAATTAATTTTTTTTCCCCCCTCTGAGGGCCTGCTGCTTTCACTTTTATGTAGGTGACTTTTAGAAAAGTTTTTGTGTCCAAAAGCTGATCTGGCTTTCATACACTCTTTGGAGATTTCCATAAAAGTAAAAAAGCCAAGGAGTGCTAGCCAGGCATTTAAAACATCTAATAGAAACATGGAAATTCTGGCTGCATGTACTGAAACAGGTGACTATAATACTGGCTTCCCTCATCTTCGGCACCTTTTTGACATACCTCAAGGTAGATTCTTAAGATGACGTTCAAAGATCTTTATTATCTAAGTCAGTGTTTTGCACCATGGCCCCACGTTGGAATCAACCGGGGGAACATTTTAAAATATGGATGGATGCCTGGCTCTGCCCACAACCAATTAATTCACAGATTTCTGGAGAATGGGGCCTGAGCATGTATATTTTCAAAAGTTTTCCAGATGTTTATTGTAGTTGAAAATCACTTTTTTTTTTTGGTCACGCGGCACAGCTTGCTGGGGGATCTTAGTTCCCCAGCCAGGACCAGGGATTGAATACGGGCCCCCTGCAGTGGAAGTGTGGAGTCCTAACCACTGGACCTCCAGGGAATTCCCACTACCCTAAATCCCAAGGGATTATTTCATGATAAGAGATAGTACATTTTAGTGATGTAAGCTTGGCCAGAAATCTTAAAATTCTCATTTTGCCACATACTAGCTATGTGACTTTGGACTTATATTCTGAGGTTCTACATCCTCATTTATAAAATGGCAATATCCTACCTCACAGGATTGTATAAATGAGAACACGTGTAAGCACTTTATAAAACAATAAAATGCTATTCATATGTTAGGCACACAGAAGGTATTTAAGATTCTAGTGTAACCAACTAATGTAGCAATTCTCTCCCCACCACACACACACCCATCTCCATATTTACAGTATCATCTTAATCTGGGCTGGCCCTACATGCAAATTGAACACAAAGATACTTGATGGGTTGAATGCTGACAGGCCCAACAGACTAAAATATGTCAACCTGTTAGGACCTAGAATTCTTGCTTTGAATTTGGCTTCCCCCCAGCTTGGTCTTTGGGTGGCAATTTTTGAGGGATAGAATTTAGCTCAGAAACTTGCCCTTATTTTTATTTCTTCAGTGCAAGTTCTGTCCTTGAGAAGATTAGGAAATGTGTATAACATATATTGTTCTTCGGCTTCTAGGTTAAAATTAGGTATATTTTAGTGCTTATTAAACATTTGTATTTAATGAATTGACTTAATAAATATCGATGCATTTGCCTGGTACCATTCTAGGTCCTCGATATATGGTGGTAGTGAACATAAGCCAAAATGCTCATATGGAGCTTTAATTCTAGTGAGGTTTGTGTTCCATAAACTGTCAAATAAAATGAAGATTATATTTACATAACATGGATGGTATGTTCAGTTTATACACTTAGTCTTTCAAGGTTTTTTAATTAATAGCAACTTATTAATAGCTGAAGTTCAATTGCCTTGTCCTTTGTGAATAATTAAATTTAGTTTAGCAATTGTTTATCTTGATAAATTTTATTATTGCAGTATTTGTAGATAGAAAGAGTATATATAGATATATATTTTGATTGCCTTTCATTTTTATAAACAGTAAGCAACTATTTTATATAAATTTATCATTTGAACCTTTTAAATTGTTTGAGAAATGGGGTGGGAAAGTGGGTGGTTTTCTAGTGTCATGAATGATTTGGGATCACAAATCATTGCCCTGAAATTATAACCATTCATAAACTCAAACCTTTTACGTCAGGCTCTCTGAATCTCAGTCAGTTTCTCTTCCTTCCCTTCATTGCCATACTTTTTTAAGGAGAGGTCTGTTATATATTATTCTATCACCATTAAACTTTCTCGTTTTCTCTTTTATTTCTCAAAATTAGGATTAAATGTATAGAGAATACAAAGAATACTGTAACAAACTGCAGGAATGAACCTCAGGTTTAAAGCCTGGTGAGAGATGCTTCTGGAAACTTGACTTTTGTGTACCCCTTTCGCATTAAACAGTCAGGAATTTGTTGAGGTTGTTTGCATCACTTACTTGCACCTGGTGAGTAGGCAAGGCATGTAGCCAGTGTCCCCAGAACAGTCAAATGGGAAGAAAAGCAGGGAGAATCATCTGTTCCCCACGAGCCTCCTGCAGTGGCAAAGTGAATTAGAATCCCCACTCTCAGGGTGTTGTCAGCCACACATGTACATCCTTTTAGAGGCTGTAGAGTGTTCTGATAGGAACGTACTATATTATCTTCTTATTTATATAACCATCTCTAGTTTCCATTAAAGCGACTTCTCATTCTCTGAAGCATATTTACTCCAATCATATCACTATCCCATTTTGACATTTACAGAACAATACCTAGAATTAAAAAAATTAGCAATTAGTTGTATTTGCTTCCATCTCTATGTAAAAAGTGGAAACATTACAGATAAAGTCCCCTTTGGCCACTATCCCCAGTCCCATATCTTCTCCCCATCCCCACTCCACTATCATAAATGGGTTTATGTTCTTCCAGTCTTTGTTTAATGCTTTTATATATACCATATGTAATTCATAGTTTTGTTCTTGTTTCTAAAATTTAAATATATCAATCTACAATTGACTTTTTAAAATACTGAGTTCTGTGATATACAGCAATTAAAGAGAATATATATATAATCCATTGTATTCACTTATCACTCTTTTTCTTTCTAAATCCGTTTCCCTGTTTGTGACATTTATATTCTTATTTTCTCCTTATCATCTCTTGTTGTAATTTGATTTTCATCCCCCTTTCTTGTCCGTAGCTCTACTAAAAGTATACTGAAGGTTACCAATAATTTCTTAATTGGTAAACCTAATGACTTCTTTTCTTGGTCCTCATGTCCTTGACATATATGTAGTGGAGATGAAACTGGTGACCACCACCCCCTAACTTCTTGAAACTGTGTTCTAGTCTACCACACTATTTGTCTTTTACTTTTTTCGCCTCTTATATATCACCTTACCCTTACTCTCTTCAGTCAGTATGGTTCAATCCTCAGCACTTATCATTCTTCTCTGAAAAGTATCCCTGCTTACTATCTCACTATCACCTTTATTTGAGTGACTCCCAGATTTATGTCTTTATTCCTGACCTCTTTCCCACATTTTAGTGTCTGCATTCTAGCTGCCCAGTAGACATTTCCATTTGTGTATACAGAGCATTACGAGCGCCTTAACGTATCTAAAACTAAACTACTGCTATTTCCCTGGTGTTTACTTATCTTGACTTCCCAATTTTGGCCCTTGATAGGACCATTCTTCTAGTCTACCAGCCATAAGACCTACATCTTTTTTTTCTTTTTTGCTTTTTTCCTCCAAATCCACTTGCTTATCAGATACTATAGATTCTTCTTTCTCTGACTCTAGTTTTTCTCTACCAGTTTGACTTGCAGAGTGGTACCAGAATTTCCCAGTTTGACTTAATAGAGTGGTACCAGAATTGGCCAAGGCACAATTATCATGGCGTTTCCATACTTTAAAAGCTGTCAGTCTCTACATCACCTATAGGATAAATTCTAAACTTTCAAGGCCCTGGTGAAGAGGTTTAGCTCTATTAATTATCCAATCCAGCCCCAACCTTCCCTAACCATACTCTTCTGCACTGCACTTCATTGTCCTCTGGATATACCCTGCTGTACATCTTCTTATTTTTGCTTTAGATGACTTCCTCCCTTTTGACACCTGGCTAACTCTGACCCATCTTAGAATTCAGCTCAAGTATCACCTTGAAGCATTACACAGCTCCTTCAGGCAGAGTGAGTTACTTCTTCCTGTTTTTCCATAGAACCTTTATGCATTCATTTTAGTACATCACACCGTATGGTAATTTTTTTTTTTTGTGGTTTGTGAGCCTCTCACCATTTTGGCCTCTCCTGTTGCGGAGCACAGGCTCCGGACGCGCAGACCCAGTGGCCATGGCTCACGGACCCAGCCGCTCCACGGCATGTGGGATCTTCCTGGACCGGGGCACGAACCCGTGTCCCCTGCATCGGCAGGTAGACTCTCAACCACTGCGCCACCAGGGAAGCCCTGGTAATTTTTTTTTTTTAATGCACCTATCCCAGGTCTCAGAGCCTTCCACACATACCCTTTACCACCACCACCATGCACATTCAAGTGGAAGTTCACTGAGATCAGAAACTGTTCCCTATCCCATTTCCCCAGAAGGGGAAAGTACATTGGAGACACTGTTGAATCATGGTGTCTGTCTTTTCACTATTTATGACATATCAGTGCCTAGAATAATCTTACTGAAGCACCAAATATTTATTTGCTCAAAACCTTCTGTATTTTCTTAATTGCTTATTAAGCTTAAGTTCAAATTCTTTAACCTGGCCTTCAAGACCCTCCATAATCATATTTATTGTGCTCTCTATTATGTTTAAGACAGTGAGTATATGGCTGGCACCAGCTACCTTTTTAAAGCTTTGCTTCTGTTTAAGAATGAGTTCAGGGCTTCCCTGGTGGCGCAGTGGTTGAGAGTTCGCCTGCCGATGCAGGGGACACGGGTTCGTGTCCCGGTCCGGGAAGATCCCACATGCCACGGAGCGGCTGGGCCCATGAGCCATGGCCGCTGAGCCTGCGCATCCAGAGCCTGTGCTCCACAACGAGAGAGGCCACAACAGTGAGAGGCCCGCATACCGCAAAAAAAAAAAAAAAAAAATAGAATGAGTTCATAAAGTATATATGTTTTGCCCAGGCCAAACTGATTCACTCACTGTCCTGTGTTCTTTTCACTATCTTGTCTTTCAAAATTCTACCCACTCTTCAAGACCCAGTTTAGTTTCTGCCTCATTTATAAAGCTTTTCTGACCATTTCGCCAGAAATATTTCCCCCCTTCTCCAGATTCATGTAGCAGTTCTTTACAGGCCACGTGTACATACATGCCTCCCAACTCTTTACATGCGATAGTTCATAAGATGAGAGATGGTAACATTTATATGACACCTTGGAATACACTGGCAGGGGTTTAGATCTCTAGTGAAAGCTCCTTATGGCTGCTTAAAAGTACCCCAGCAAAAACGAAACACATAGCTCTTTTTTGTGGCTCCCCGGAGACGGTCAGCCGCTTCAGAATAAAGCTGAACATTTCTTTCCCGGCCACTGGCTGCCAGAAACTCATTGAAGTGGACGATGAACGAAAACTTCGTACCTTTTATGAGAAGCTTATGGCCACAGAAGTTGCTGCTGACACTCTGGGTGAAGAATGGAAGGGTTATGTGGTCCAAATCAGTGGTGGGAACGACAAACAGGGTTTCCCCATGAGCAGGGTGTCTTGACCCATGGCCGAGTCTACCTGCTACTGAGTAAGGGGCATTCCTGTGACAGACCAAGGAGGACTGGAGAAAGAAAGCTCAAATCTGTACGGGGTTGCATTGTGGATGCCAATCTGAGCGTTCTCAATTTGGTCATTGTAAAAGGGAGAAGGATATTCGTGGACTCACTGATACTACTGTGCCTCATCGCCTGGGGCCCAAAAGAGCTAGCAGAATCCACAAACTTTTCAATCTCTCTAAAGAAGATGATGTCCATCAGTATGTTGTGAGAAAGCCCCTAAACAAAGAAGGTAAGAAACCTAGGACCAAAGCACCCAAGATTCAGCGTCTTGTTACTCCACGTGTTCTGCAACACAAACGTCGGCGAATTGCTCTGAAGAAACAGTGTACTAAGAAAAATAAGGAAGAGGCTGCAGAATATGCTAAACTTTTGGCCAAGAGAATGAAGGAGGCCAAAGAAAAACGCCATGAACAGATTGCCAAGAGACGGAGGCTGTCCTCTCTGAGAGCTTCTACTTCTAAGTCTGAGTCCAGTCAAAAATGAGATGTTCTAAGAGTAACAAATAAATAAGATCAGACATTAAAAAAAAAAATGAAACACATAATAACTTGTACTGGCTATAATTTCCTTAGAAATGAGAAATGGAAAATTTTCTCAGAATACACTATCCATATGGCAGCATGGTATAGTGATAAAAGCTGATGTTTTTGGTGTTTTTTTTAAATTTTTTAACTTAATTTTTTTTTTATTGGGATATAATTTACAAAAAAGCTCATATTTTAGAGTTGAGGCGTAGGTTGCATCCATGCCTTTCTACTTAACCATGAGGCCTTGGGCAGACTGTTTAACCATTCTGGGCTTTTGTTTCCTTATTTATTTAAGACAGAAATAATTATGTTTGCAGAGTTTGTGAAGATCAGAGACAAAGCGCATGGCATGAATATATGCTTAGTAAATGATCGCTTTCGTTGTGGGGTATTTCCCTTTCCCTTTTTTGTAATGTGTCATAATTGTGGTAGCTCTTTGATAAATCCAAATACTTTAACTTCTATTCCACTTGGCTGGACAGACATATAAAGGATATTTAGTCTTTTTTTTTAATTTTTAAAATTTATTTATTATTTTTATTTTTGGCTGCCTTGGGTCTTTGTTGCTGCGCGCAGGCTTTTCTCTAGTTGCGGCGAGTGGGGACTACTCTTCATTACAGTTCCCGGGCTGCTCATTGGATGGCTTCTCTTGTTGCAGAGCATGGGCTCTAGGCACGTGGGCTTCAGTAGTTGTGGCACTTGGGCTCAGTATTTGTGGCTCGTGGGCTCTAGAGCGCAGGCTCAGTAGTTGTGGCACACGGGCTTCGTTGCTCCGTGGCATGTGGGATCTTCCCGAACCAGGGCTGGAACCCGTGTCCCCTGCACTGGCAGGCAGATTCTTAACCACTGCGCCACCAGGGAAATCCCGGATTTTTAGTCTTCTTGATGGTATAGTTCCTGTTTAAGAATACATGGGATGTGACACTTTTAATCCTGAGACAAAGCAAGCAGTTTGCAGTTTTTTCCATTGTTAAATTTAGGCGTTCCTTGGATTAACCAGAGCATGGTTCTCTAAGCATCTTCTTTTTTTTTTTATTTTATTTTTGGCTGTGTTGGGTCTTCGTTTCTGTGCGAGGGCTTTCTCTAGTTGTGGCGAGCGGGGGCCACTCTTCATCACAGTGCGCAGGCCTCTCCTGTTGCGGAGCGCAAGCTCCAGACGCGCAGGCTCAGTAGTTGTGGCTCACGGGCTTAGTTGCTCCGCGGCATGCGGGATCTTCCCAGACCAGGGCCCGAACCCGTGTCCCTGCATTGGCAGGCAGATTCTCAACCACTGCGCCACCAGGGAAGCCCCCTCTAAGCATCTTCTGAATTAAGGACATGTTCTCTTTCCTTAAAACAGTCATGGAAATACATTGGTAAGGCACTATATATAACAACAACAGCAATATAAAGCTTGTTTCATTGCTCTCACTCCTGTATTCTGGAACTCTTCTATTCTGTTTCCCTCCAGTTTTCACCAAAGTGATCATAGGCAGGAGCCTATGATTTTCCAGATCTTTCTAATAATCCACTATAAACACCTACAGTCTGAGTCTACAAAGGTGGACTTTACTGCCAACTGTTTTATTAGATAACCATACCTATCTTGCTTCGTTAATTTATGTGCCAGTGAGAAACTATTCTATTGATGTTTCCTCCCCTTTTTTCCCCATGTACTTTTAAAATAATTAACTTAATCATATAAACTAGTTTAGTCACAAATGAACCCTGTGAAGTGAGGTTACCTTTGTCATCCATCCTTTGCCAACTGGTTTGTAATACCTAGCTTTATTTTAAAACCTTTCTGCTCCAACCACATTGGTTTTATCATTGTCCATGATCATATGCTCATGTCTATGTCTAAGGTTGTTTATGCTGTTATTCTTACTTCAGATACTCTTATTCTTTTCATTCCCCAATTGTCATCTCATTTGTAGTTCTTCCTTTTCATGAAACTTTCTCAGCTATTTCATCCTGTGTTTCTTACGGTCATCATCACATTTCTATATTACCTTTGGTCACCAGCATCATTTCTTAGCACTCAGTGTTTTGTGTGGTTTTTTTTTATGTGATCCTTCTATGCATATATTTGTTCCTTAACTAGATTGTAAGTTCCTTAAATGTATTTCTTCTGGCATCAAATAGTGAGCATACTAAGTACGTTCAAGTTAATTTAGGGGGAGATCTTGAATACTCTTTGATTTAAGGTGAATTAGATGTATATTCCTATAACTTTATAAATTTTACTGTTGAGAAGGATTTATATCAATAATTGGAAAAAAGTTATAATTTTAATTTAAAATTACATAGAAGTAAATGATTTTTTTTTATAAAGAGTGACATGTCATACATACAGATTAGTGACATTACCAGTACCAGTAAGGCCATACATTTATTTTAAGGAATAAGTAATATTCTTTAGAATTGTCTAGTTCTTTTTTCATGTCTTCATATTATAATAGTGATTTGTTCTTTGATCTCTGAACCAATCATGATAATTCCCAGATCTCCCTTTACTCTGTAACCTAATGAGCACTAACTTGGCTGGTGGAAAGGTGTGGAAGTAAATTGTGAGTGTGTATTATCAGCAAGCAGGCGGCATTTAGACAACCTAGTGGAAGGAAAAGAGGGGTGGGAGAAAATGAATTGAGGATTTGAATAAATATCTTAAGCAGTGGTGTTGGCCTATTCAACAATTGGGGATGATCAAGAATCCAGGACCTTTTCCACTGAATACCAGGGTGCCAGGCAGAACTGCTGTATGTGCTAATTTAGGTAAGAAAATGCATCCATAAAAATCTAGGCATAGATGTAAAGTTGACACCATCTTTCTCATCTCTATTGGTGTCATTATTGCTACTGTTCATTGGGTGGTTATGTATGTGCCAGACAGTTCTTAAGCAGTTTCAATGATCACTTGTTTAATCCTTTACAATAGAGAATCTTTTTTTTTAAATTTATTTTACTGAAGTATAGTTGATTTACAGTGTTGTGTTAATTTCTGCTGTACAGCAAAGTGACTCAGCCACACACCTACATACATTCTCCTTCGTATTCTTCTTCTCTGTGGCTTATCACAGGACACTGAACATAGTTCCCTGTGGTATACAGTAGGACCTTGTTGTTTATCCATTCTATATATATTTGTTTGCATCTGCTCATCCCAAACTCCCAATCCATCCCTCCCTCTTGGCAACCACAAGTCTGTTCTCTTTGTCTGTGAGTCTGTTTCTGTTTCATAGATAAGTTCATTTGTGTCCTATTTGATTGATTGATTGGTTGATTGATTGATTTGCGGTACGTGGGCCTCTCACTGTTGTGGCCTCTCCCGTTGCGGAGCACAGGCTCCGGACGCGCAGGCTCAGCGGCCATGGCTCACGGGCCCAGCTGCTCCGCGGCATGTGGGATCTTCCCGGACCGGGGCACGAACCTGCGTCCCCTGCATCGGCAGGCGGACTCTCAACCACTGTCCATTTGTCAGAAATGGACAAATTATGTTGAAATACAGCTACCAAAATATTAAAAATCTGACATGGTAATATGAGCTTTAAAACAAATACAAGGTCTATTACTGGTGGGTCTGATAATTAATTTCAAATTAGCAGTGGGTTAAATGTTATTTTGAGATCTGCACAGCTGTAATAGGAAAATTTCTGGTCACTGTACTAATTTCTAATTGCTGTATGCTAATATTACTATGAGTTGTTTATTCATCATTGAAGGAAAACTGAATTTTATTTAGAGTTTAGTGAAAATAAAGGTATAATTACTTTTTTTCCCATCCAAATTTACCAATCCCGTAAATTTTTCATGAACCTCAGGTTAAGAACCGCTGCATTACAAAAACTCTGAAAGAGATTGTCATTAAACCTAAAATAAGTGGTAAGCAGGAATTTGAACTCAGGCATCCCAAGTTCTTTAACCAGTTAGAATATCCTGAACTCACAAAATCTTTTCCCCAAATTTAGCTAGCTTTTTTCCTTAGAAAAAAGGATCTCAAGCATTTTGCTTACTATTTAAATTAAAAACCAAATAGCTTAAAAATGTTTACATTGAATGTAAAATAAAATTTCATTTTTGTATTATGGTGAGTTGAGGAAACTTACAAAGGGAAAAAGGAAAGAAGAATGGCCAGAGCAGAGGTTCTCAAACTTCGGTATCACGATCACCTGAAGGGTTTGTTGAAATACCATGTTGGTGATTCCTCAAAAAAGTTAAAAACAGAATTACCATGTGACCCAGCAATTTCACTTCTGGGTATATATCCAAAAAGAATTGAAAACAGGATCTCAAAGAGATATTTGTACACCCATGTTCATAACAGTATTATTCACAATAGCTAAAACTTGGAAGCAACCTTAGTATCTAAGACCAATGAATGGATAAGCAAAATGTGGTATATATACATACAATGGAATACTATTCAGCCTCGTAAAAAGGAAGGATATTCTGCAATATGCTACAATGTGGATGAACCTTGAAGACATAGAAAGACAAATACTGGATGATTCCACTTATATGAGGTACTTAGAGTAGTCAAAATTACAAAGACAGAAGGTATAAGGGTGGCTGTCAGGGGCTTGGGAGAGAGGACATTGGAGAGTTGTTTAATAAGTATAGAGTTTGTTTTATAAGATGAAGAGTTATGGGGATGGGTGGTGGTGATGGTAGCACAACAGTGTAAATATTTAATACCACTGAACTATACACTTAAAAATGGTTAAGATGGCAAATTTTATGTTATATATTTTACTGCAATAAAAAAAGAAGAATTTTTAAAGAAATTTAAAATAAATATATTTTTTAAATGTACTGTTGGGTCCCATCCTCAGAGTTTCTGATTCTGCCGGTCTGGGGTGGGACCTGAAACTGCATTTCTAGCAAGTTCTCAGATGATGCTTCTGCATCACACTGAACACTGCTTAGAGATTGGAGGATTGAAGAGAAGAAGGGGAGGAAATGACTCAAAGAGAAACTCTTAATTAGAATTTTGTCAGAAATTACAACCTCTTCTTAGGTGTGGACTTGAAAGGTTTTTGGCTTTGTCCTTTGAAATGGCAAATAGCCAGTTCTCACCTTTTAAGGGTATTAAAATTGCCATCCTATAAACTGTAACATTAAAATATGTAATAAAGTAGAATTATAGTTAAATTGATCCTGCAATGCAAATATTATAGCATTGTCAATAAGAATTTTTAATTTCAAAATGTTTGGTTTTATCTTTGTTGGCTGTTTTTATCTAAGAAATGACCTGATCCAGTAGCCAGAATCAGGAGCATATTTTTGCCCTGTGTGAGAAATTGAAAAACTTGCAAGACTCAAAGTACTTGCAGTGGAAATTAGATTTATTTAAGCCTTTTCAGTTCAAGTTGCGGTCAGTAGGAAACAAAGCCATTGACAAAAAATAGTGTCCTTTTAAAAGCTGTTTAAGAGTCTACATTATATGATTGTTCAGGGCTATCCCTTATATCCAGTTTCTCACAATCTATAACAAGATTGTTTGGGTTGTGTCTGATAGGAATCTGCCCCAAACTGGTTAAACCAAAAAAAAAAAAAAATCTGTGGGTTTATGTAAGTGAACAGTGCAAGGGTATATTTAGCTTTAAGCACAGCTTGATCCATGTCTCAAACGAAGTCATCAGTATCTTTCAGCTTCCTCTGGGTTCTTTAGGCTCCACATTGTGGCTCTCCTGGCAGCAGAGCCTCACACCCTCATTTAGGTTCACACTTTTCCTGCCTTCAGGCTCAGTGGAAAAGAAAGTCTTTGTACCAACTTTCCCAGCAAAAATTCTGAAGTTCACTCTAGTGAAACTAGCTTTATGGGCCCAGCCTCCCAATAACTGTAATCTAGGACATGGGATACTCCCTTAAACCAATCTAGGGATTACTCTTCCTGGAGCTGGGGATGTGGGACTAACTGCCTAAATAAACCACATACATGGCTGATGTTGGAGAGAAGAGTGGTTTTCCTTTAAAAGTATGGTATACTTTTTGTCCCTAAAAAAGAGAAATTGTGCTGTACATTAAACCACAAGCTTCTGCTCTCTCCTCTATTCTAAGATCTTGAGAAACTCTAAACCCATCATTTTCAAACAACCTCTTTTCTCCTTAAATGGAAGGAGGTGGGGAATTGGGGAATAAATAGCTGAAATAGATTGCATCAAGGAGGGAGTAGGGTATGGGGAAGCAAAGGGGGAAGGCATAATTTTAAGACCTTCTTAGGTGATATTCCTGGTCAGCCTATTAGAAGTTTTTTTTTTAAATGAGGGAAGAGAAGATTCCTATACAAACTTTGTTCCCTCCCCTCATTTCCAGCCCTGAAGACTAATAACTGTCTTACAGGCTGTCTGCCTAAAAACATTTATGTGAACATTTTTATATGCTTTAATTTCCCATGTACCTGGCCCTTATTTCACAGACTAATATTCTTTCCATATTATGTAGATTAAACTCATATACCTAGTAAGGTAGTAAATCAGTTAATAAATTCTTTAGAACCTAACATTTTCTGTACTGTTATTTATATTAAAAATATTTAGTCATCAGAAGCAATTATTTCTACCTTAAGTAAATCCAGTAATTATCCCTTTCACACAGTCTGCTTTCTCCAATATGTTTGCTTTTTTTTACCTGCCATTTTTCTACACCAGCAGTTCCCAAACTTTATTGAATATTGGGATCACCTTGAGAGCTTGTTAAATCACAGATTTGTAGGCCCTCTTCCTCTAGAGTTTCTTATTTACTAGATCTGGAGTAGAGCCAGAGAATTTGCAAGTTCCCTAGTGATCCTGAACTACTGATCCTGAGACCTTTGTTTTGACAATCCCTGCAATAAAATCACTTGCCCCTGCTAATTTCTGCTATCACTCCTCCCTGAAACCTTTCCTGATCTATCCAAATTGATCCTTCCTTCTTAAAATGGATGTACCTATGGTAATTTCACTGGAACCTTAAATCTCTTGTATCTACTGGATGTAGCCCCAATTAAATTATAGGATTTTCTAGATAGGTACAATCTTCCATTTATTTTGTTTGTGCAACCACATGGAATCAGTGAATGCTCAGTAAATGTTGCTGGCAATTTCTATAATTTTCAGTTGCTTGTTTGTTTTGTACTATTAAGTTAGAAGTTTTCATTTTATATAACATTTACTTGTATCTAAATTATAATTTTTAGGTGAAGTAATTTGGTGGTGTTATCAGAAGCTTACGTATTGTGGGCAATACTATTTGATCTCAGATGACCATTATCAGATGTACTGTTTAGCGATTAGAATAAATAGAAAATGGATGTGGTACGTTGGTAGATGTTGAATATCAGACTTTCTGAGAGTATTATTATCAATAAGTTTTTTTTTAAATATCTATAGGATAATTTCAGTTAATCTCTAATGAGCATTAGCTTCAAAATCCAAATTTGTAAGCTGTATACTCACTGTCACTATGAATCAAACAATAAAAACAAGGTTATGGGTATTAACACTTCCAATTAGGTTTAACACCTAATAAGTTTTCACTGTAAATCATCGTTCAGCTATCTTATCTACCATAGTTGTGAAATTAGAAAAAAAATCCGGAAAGTGCCTCTTTTAAATGTTAGTTGAGTACCTTCTAAAAAGTAAAACTGTGGAAGTGTTTATTTAAGGGCGAAGTACACTAATGTCTGAAACTTTGAAATGCATCAAAAAATAAGATTGATGAAAGAATATGTAGTAAAGTACATATGTAGCAAAATGATAAGAATTGTAGAATCTAGGTGTTAAGAATATGGATGTTCACCAGTTTTTCAACTTTTTTCGAAAGTTTGAAATTTTTCCTATTAAATGTTGGGGAAAAATAAACTTATCCGGAATTTATGGGGATTATAGCTATACAAATATTCCCATTATATTGGTATATGAAGCTGCCATTTATGTAAATTAAAAACAGATAAATATAGGCAATTTCATTTGGTTCAACTTAGTATTAAGGTTCTTTACATTTTATTTTGTTTTTTCCTGATGACTGGAAATTGGCTTAATTTAAGATTCAGTTCACCTTAATACTGATTAATTATGCTGGTCTAGATGTACTTAGCTACATATATGTTCCATTGTTGATATGAAAAACTTACAAGAACCTAGAAATCTAGTTTCTAGATATTCTGCCTATATTTTGTTACCAGAATATGGTTTTCATTTCCCAGAGGTATACAATTATATTTACAAAATTACCTTGGTTAAATGGGGAAAACATATACTAACACCTCAAATAACTGGTTTATTTGCTGTATACTTGTCAATTGAAATTTTATGAAAAAAACTAGGTTGAAACCCACTCAAATCATGGATATTGATGATGGTTGCCAGTGTGAATGACTTAGTGCTACTGAATTGCAATCTTAAAAATGGTTAAAGTAGTAAATTTTATGTTATGTATATTTTACCACAATAAAATTTTAAAGAATAAAGAGGTGGAGGAGGAGGCATTTCTGGATAACCGTAAGATAGCACGAGGGCCCAGACAGCTTGGCTGAGGTGGGTCAGAGAGTCAGGCGTGCTCAAACAAATGCTCCCTACCTCGTTTTTACCTAGGTAGGTCAAATGGAATCTGACTGAATTTGAAAGCTGAGTAAAAGCACAATTTTGGATATTGTTGCCACGTATTCACTTCAGTTTTTTTTTCCCTATTCTAATTGCGAAGTTTTTAATTGGAGCACACAATTAAAATTCATATTGTTCTACAGACTGGAGACCTCACCGGTATATAGTACCTGACTATATAGTCTTTCCCACTGAGCATAGTTAAGTTCTGACAGAGCCACTTATCTAATTAAGTGAAATGTGCACAGTAAGTGACAAGCTTTAATTAGCAGTTTCCTATTGTGCAGTCAAACTTTAAGGTAGTAAAGGCGAGTGAATGGTGTCATTGAGTTAAATTGTATTGCCCTAATGGAAATCGGTGTCAAAACTTGTGTTAATTGACAGGAAAAAAATAAGGAATTGCAACCTAATTCCACAAGAACAAATTAGAGTTCATGAAGTATCCTCAAAAGCAAAATGGGGAAGTGTTTAAAAATTAACCATCTCAATAGAATTTTTTAAAATATAAGCATCCCAGACTTGACTTTTAGATTTTGAATATAATAAATATAATTTAATTCCCACAAAAAAGGAAAACCAATCATACCTATAATGGAAACATGTAGGCCCAAATTTTTTTTTTTTTTTTTTTTTGCAGTACGCGGGCCTCTCACTGCTGTGGCCCCTCCCACCGTGGAGCATAGGCTCCGGCCGCGCAGGCTCAGCGGCCATGGCTCACGGGCCCAGCAGCATGTGGGATCATCCCGGACCGGGGCACGAGCCCGTGTCCCCTGCATCAGCAGGCAGACTCTCAACCACTGCGCCACCAGGGAAGCCCTTTGGCCCAAATTTATCATATCACTATCCTAAAACAATTTATCCTGATATCTTCATCTCTTCTTTCCTTTGTGCTTTTTAATTTAATCATCTTTCTCTCTTAGAGTCATACTTTACCAGAAAGAGAAATGAGTGGGGTTTTTTCCTGTCTCAGTTGAAAACTGAATGAGACCATATGTGAAATCATTTATGTAATGCTTTAGTTTTACAAGTTCAAGAGGTTAAGAGGTTAATGTTGTTGAAATGGCAGATACACTGAATTTCACATATTCCTATATTTATCACTCCTCGAAGAATTATTAGGTCTTATAAAAGCAGCTTGAGGATTGTCTCTTTGCGTTCTGGTTCATTAGAGAAGATGAAGAATTACAAGAAAGATGGACTTCCTTGGTGGCGCAGTGGTTAAGAATCTGCCTGCCAATTCAGGGGACATGGGTTCAAGCCCTGGTCCAGGAAGATCCCACATGCCATGGAGCAACTAAAGCCTATGCGCTACAACTACTGAGCCTGTGCTCTAGAGCCCACGAGCCACAACTACTGAAGCCCGCACACCTAGAGCCCATGCTTTGCAACAAGAGAAGCCACTGCAGTGAGAAGCCCATGCACCGCAATGAAGAGTAGCCCCGCTCACCGCAACTAGAGAAAGCCCACATGCAGAAACAAAGACCAGTGCAGCCAAAAATAAATAAATTAATTTTTTAAAAAAACCTTAATTTACTAGAAAGATGGAGGAAGTTACATAAAAACAAAATTCAGAAAACACAAGATTCTGCAGAAGAATACAAGGAAAAACAGAAAAAGAAGAAACTACCCTACTGGAAATGTGTTGGTTGTTTTTCTCCTCAGTCTTTTAGTATAGAATTAAAAGTTCCTATAATATAACATAGTAGGCTAATCCCATTAAGTGAGAGCTGCAGTGAAGAGGAGGCTGGGGTGTTAATGATAATGTCATTATTTTCTCTTTTAATTTACAGAAGTTGCTGGGTGTGTTTTGCCACTGATGAAGATGATAGAACAGCTGAATGGGTGAGACCATGCAGATGCAGAGGATCTACAAAATGGGTTCACCAGGCTTGTCTGCAGCGCTGGGTGGATGAAAAACAAAGAGGAAACAGTACAGCCAGAGTGGCATGTCCCCAGTGCAATGCTGAATACTTAATAGTTTTTCCAAAGTTGGGTAAGAAGACCCTTAAAACCAACACAGATATATATATATATAATGTTATAATATATGACTCTATGATCCTAGGTTTATTTTTAAGTGACTCATGTCTTTGCTTTTTTGTGAATTTCTCTATTCCATTTCTGTTGTTTTCTCTCTAAATGTCAGATATTTGTTTTGCTAACAGTTTACATTATCCTTAATATATCCCCAGATCTATCCATTTGTCTGTGTATTCAATGTTTTCATTTGGTTGAGTGGATAAAGAACTTGGATATCTAATTGTGTGGGTAAAATCAAGTTAACAAAACTATAATAAAAGGCTGACTAGAGAGCCTCATTCTCTGGAAACCATTGGTGTGGGGGAAAGAAAACAATAGTGTGTTCTTTCTAATACTTATTTTTATTAATTCTTCTATTAAGGAATTAAAGGGAAATTAAATATTTAATAAAAGACAGTGTTTGGAATCCAATTTATATGTCTGTTTTTCATGAAAACTACTTTCCTTTTTCTGTGAATTGGCAGGCAAGGAATAACCAATGGTCTTTGAGAATGAGGCTAGTGTTGAAACAAGTGTAGCAGATTGCTTAAAGGAAGCTATAACTAAGGCTGATATTTAGTTAGCATGTTCCATTACATCCATGTGATTATGAACTGGTGTCATTCTCTTTGTTTGGTGTTTATGCCATGCCAGTTGTTCAACATTTTTAATATGACACTTGTCTATAATCAAGAGGTATATGAAAGCAGTTTGGGTTTTGGGAAGGTCGAGGAAAAAATGACTTTGTGGAGGAATAGAGTTCAAGGAGAAACTGGAAATAATTATTAGATTATTTTTTTCTAGGTGCTATACATATTGAAATCAGACCTTTCTTTAAAAAAATAAGGCAACATAAGTGCAGATGATGAAGTGCTTTTCTAATGTGAGAAGATTAATAATAAAGGCAAACAGAATTTCCATACCTGTCTATATTTCTCTAACATAATGCATAGGAAGAAGTGATAGCTTTCTATGAAAGAAAAATAGTGTAGTAGAGAAAGTAGCATTTCTCAGACATTTAGAATTTGTGGACCACACTGACAGATCTTTTTTGTTTTTGTTGTTGTTTTTAATTTATTTATTTATTTTTGCCTGTGTTGGGTCTTTGTTGATGCGCGCGGGCTTTCTCTAGTTGCGGCGAGCAGGCTTCTCATTGTGGTGGCTTCTCTTGTTGTGGAGCACGGGCTCTAGGCGTGAGGGCTTCAGTAGCTGCGGCACACGCACTCAGTAGTGTTTAACTGTTTCTTTTCCTACTTCTTAGTTCTGCTAAATCAGATAATCCCACTTTTCAACTATAGGTTGTTGGGAATAGCAGCAAGTATAGGATGATTCTTTTAGATGTTTTAGATATTCAAATGGATGGGTACAAAAATTATTGCAAGAATTCTCACTGAAAACTACCTACAATATCTGATGAAGCACTGAGTGGACAAATGTGTGGCACTCAGCAATGAAGTTGAATATTGCAGTTTGGAAGATAGCAGTGGATAAATCTGTCCTTCTGGTTGTATTTCAGTTCTAGGAAACATGTTTTTAGGTCTAGTGTGGTAATTGAATACATTTTTTAAGTATACTAATAATAAGACACTGATTTCATTCTACAACAAGGAAAGAAAATGGCTACATGTTGGAAAAGTCAAACTCTTCGCTTAAGCTATGTGTATCATGATTTGGTCTTCATATTTTATCATTAAGAATTGTTATTTCACCCTCATGTGATAGGTTCACGCTATTCACAATACTGAATATCACAGAGATCTGCCACTTGAGTAAGCCACAGATAATCATAGACATTTTTTACTGACCTTACTGGTGTCATGGGGAAAAAAATGTACATACTTCATTTAAATAGTTTTTGTTAGCATCTTTCTTCCTGACAAGATAGGAAAGCAGAGTGTTGTATTTGCTTCTTTTTTCCTGACATAACATTCTGAAGATACCTGCTCAGGGACTGCAGTTTGAATATTATATTCACAATTTTCCATGCAATCTTTAACAGACTCAGTAGAAGACTTACTGTCCAATGTCAGGTGTTGTCTGTAAATGAAGCCATGTGTGAATTGACTTTCAGGTGCTATACTCTTTCTTGCTACACACATGACTAGTGCTTTTGGCCATATTGATCCTAGTGTACATTTTCAAGTCAAAGTTCAAAGATAATTGTTGGTTAAAGGAAAATCCCTTCTCTAAAGCATATTTTCATTGATAATCAGAACTGTTTGTATTTCATAATTTACATATTATGTACATACCAAGAGTTGATTCATATTCTGAATACTAGTGGTTTCTTGTAGCCATGAAACAAAATATTTAAGAGCAACATCTGTGAAAGTAACTGTTTTTACTCACTGAATACCACACCTAACATTATGTAATTAATGTCCAGTAGTGTCATCTGATACAGAAACATACCAGTAAATTGTTTTCTTTCTGAGCATATTTATCATTAATTTTGCAGCTGACCATAGTTATACCTGTTTTTGTTAAAATAACTTAAAGTTCCTTCACAGTTTTTAATCTTGGCTTTCAGTGACAAAATTCATAATGCAGGTATTGATTGGTTTACTAGAGTGGTTGAAAATTATATGAATGCTTCAGTGGCTTCTTATCCCTGTTATATAATGTTTCAGTCCCTGTTTAAAAATGTATTATACTTTGGGCTTCCCTGGTGGCGCAGTGGTTGAGAGTCCACCTGTCGATGCAGGGGACACGGGTACGTGCCCCGGTCCGGGAAGATCCCACATGCCGCGGAGCGGCTGGGCCCGTGAGCCATGGCCGCTGAGCCTACGTGTCCGGAGCCTGTGCTCCACAACAGGAGAGGCCACAACAGTGAGAGGCCCGCGTACCGCAAAAAAAAAAAGTTTTCATATGGATTTAGACTCAGTCTGTCTGGCTAGCTGGCCAAAGTCTGCATCTTTTCTGGTACTTAGTGGCAGCCAGAATGGAAGGATGGTGGCAAGTGTGTGTTCTTAATTGTCAATAGGGAATATATTGTGAATATATCCTCCTAGTCATCCCATCCTCCTCCCTAAACCCTGGCAACCAATGATCTTTTTACTGTCTTCATAGTCTTGCCTTTTTCAGAATGTCATATAGCTGGAATCATACAGTATGTAGCCTTTTCAGATTGGTTTCCTTCACTTAGTAAATATATTTAAAGTTTCTCCGTGTCTTTCATGGCTTGATAGTTCATTTCTTGTTAATACTGAATCATATCCCATTGTCTGGACATACCACAGCTTATTTATCCATTCGCCTACTGAAGGACATCTTGTTGCTTCCAGGTTTTGGCAATTACAAATAAAGCTGCAGTACACATCTGTGTGCAAGTTTTTGTGCGGACATATATTTTCAACTTATTTAGGTAAATAACAAGGAGCGTAATTGCTGGATCATATGGTAAGAGTATGTTTAGTTTTGTAAGAAACTACCAAATTGTCTTTCAGAGTGGCTGTACATTTTGCATTCTTACCAACAATAAGTTCCTGTTGCTCTGTATCCTTGCAGCACTTGCTTTTGTCAGTGTTTTGGATTTAGCCATTTATATCTCATTGGTTTTTTTTTTTAATAAATTTATTTATTAATTTTTGGCTGCATTGGGTCTTTGTTGCTGCACGTGTGTTTTCTCTAGTTGCGGCAAGCGGGGGCTACTCTTCATTGCAGTGCGAGGGCTTCAGTAGTTGTGGCATGCGGTCTCAGTAGTTGTGGCTCACAGGCTTTACAGCTCAGGCTCAGTAGTTGTGGCAGACGTGCTTAGTTGCTCTGTGGCATGTGGGATCTTCCCAGACCAGGGCTCGAACCCGTGTCCCCTGCCTTGGCAGGTGGATTCTTAACCACTGCGCCACCAGTTTTAATTTGCTATTCCCTAATGACATAGATGTTGAGTGTCTTTTCATGTGCTTATTGAGTCTTATGTCCTTCTCACACCTGTCAGAATGGCCATCATCAAAAAATCTACGAACACCCAGGAATGCAAGGATTCTTCAATATACGCAAATCAATCAATGTGATACACCATATTAACAAACTGAAGGAGAAAAACCATATGATCATCTCAATAGATGCAGAGAAAGCTTTCAACAAAATTCAATACCCATTTATGATAAAAAACCCTGCAGAAAATAGGCATAGAGGGAACTTTCCTCAACGTAATAAAGGCCATATATGACAAACCCACAGCCAACATCATTCTCAATGGTGAAAAACTGAAACCATTTCCACTAAGATCAGGAACAAGACAAGGCTGCCCACTTTCACCACTCTTATCATAGTTTTGGAACTTTTAGCCACAGCAATCAGAGAAGAAAAAGAAATAAAAGGAATCCAAATCGGAAAAGAAGAAGTAAAGCTGTCACTGTTTGCAGATGACATGATACTATACATAGAGAATCCTAAAGATGCTACCAGAAAACTACTAGAGCTAATCAATGAATTTGGTAAAGTAGCAGGATACAGAATTAATGCACAGAAATCTCTGGCATTCCTATACACTAATGATAAAAAATCTGCAAATGAAATTAAGAAAACACTCCCATTTACCACTGCAACAAAAAGAATAAAATATCTAGGAATAAACCTGCCTAAGGAGACAAAAGACCTGTATGGAGAAAATACCAAGACACTGATGAAAGAAATTAAAAATGATACAAATAGATGGAGAGATATACCATGTTCTTGGATTGGAAGAATCAACATTGTGAAAATGACTCTACTACCCAAAGCAATCTACAGATTCAATGCAATCCCTATCAAACTACCACTGGCATTTTTCACAGAACTGGAACAAAAAATTTCACAATTTGTATGGAAACAAAAAAGACCCCGAATAGCCAAAGCAATCTTAAGAAAGAAAAACAGAGCTGGAGGAGTCAGGCTCCCTGACTTCAGACTATACTACAAAGCTGCAGTAATCAAGACAGTATGGTACTGGCACAAAAACAGAAAGATAGATCAATGGAACAGGATAGAAAGCCCAGAGATGAACCCACGCACATATGGTCACCTTATCTTTGATAAAGGAGGCAAGAATATACAGTGGAGAAAAGACAGCCTCTTCCATAAGTGGTGCTGGGAAAACTGGACAGGTACATGTAATAGTATGAGATTAGAACACTCCCTAACACCATACACAAAAATAAACTCAAAATGGATTAAAGACCGAAATGTAAGGCCAGAAACTATCAAACTCTTAGAGGAAAACATAGGCAGAACACTCTGTGACATAAATCACAGCAAGATCCTTTTTGACCCACCTCCTAGAGAAATGGAAATAAATACAAAAATAAATGGGACCTAATGAAACTTCAAAGCTTTTGCACAGCAAAGGAAACCATAAACAAGACCAAAAGACAACCCTCAGAATGGGAGAAAACATTTGCAAATGAAGCAACTGACAAAGGATTAATCTCCAAAATTTACAAGCAGCACATGCAGCTCAGTAACAAAAAAACAAACAACCCAATCCAAAAACGGCAGAAGACCTAAATAGACATTTCTCCAAAGATATACAGAATGCCAACAGACACATGAAAGAATGCTCAACATAATTAATCGTTAGAGAAATGCAAATCAAAACTACAATGAGGTATCACCTCACACCGGTCAGAATGGCCATCATCAAAAAGTCTACAAACAATAAATGCTGGAGAGGGTGTGGAGAAAAGGGAACCCTCTGGCACTGTTGGTGGGAATGTAAATTGATACAGCCACTATGGAGAACAGTATGGAGGTTCCTTAAATAACTAAAAATAGAACTACCATATGACCCAGCAATCCCACTACTGGGCATATATATACCCAGAGAAAACCCTAATTCAAAAAGAGTCATGTACCACAATGTTCATTGAAGCTCTATTTACAACAGCCAAGACATGGAAGCAACCTAAGTGTCCATCAACAGATGAATGGATAAAGAAGATGTGGCACATATATACAATGGAATATTACTCAGCCATAAAAAGAAACGAAATTGAGTTATTTGTAGTGAGGTGGATGGACCTAGAGTCTGTCATACAGAGTGAAGTAAGTCAGAAAGAGAAAAACAAATACCGTATGCTAACACATATATATGGAATCTAAGGGGAAAAAAAGGTCATGAAGAACCTAGAGGCAAGACAGAAATAAAGACACAGACCTACTAGAGAATGGACTTGAGGATATGGGGAGGGGGAAGGGTAAGCTGTGACAAAGTGAGAGAGTAGCATGGACATATATACACTACGAAATGTAAAATAGGTAGCTAGTGGGAAGCAGCCACATAGCACAGGAAGATCAGCTCAGAGCTTTGTGATCACCTAGAGGGGTGGGATAGGGAGGGTGGGAGGGAGGGAGACGCAAGAGTGAAGAGATATGGGAACATACATATATGTATAACTGATTCACTTTGTTATAAAGCAGAAACTAACACACCATTATAAAGCAATTATACTCCGATAAAGATGTTAAAAATAAAAAATCTACAAACGGGGTTTCCCTGGTGGCGCAGTGGTTAAGAATCCGTCTGCCAATGCAGGGGACATGGGTTCGAGCCCTGGTCTGGGAAGATCCCACATGACGCAGAGCAACTAAGCCTGTGTGCCACAACTACTGAGACCACATGCCTAGAGCCCACGCTCCACAACAAGAGAAGCCACCGCAATGAGAAGCTTGTGCACCACAATGAAGACTAGCCCCTGCTCGCTGCAACTAGAAGCCTGCACGCAGCAATGAGGACCCAACACAGCCAAAATTAAATTAATTAATTTTTTAAAAAAATCTACGAACAGGAAATGCTGGAGAGGGTGTGGAGAAAAGGGAACACTCTTGCACTGTTGGTGGGAATGTAAATTGATACAGCCACTATGGAGAACAGTATGGAGGTTCCTTAAATAACTACAAATAGAACTACCATATGACCCAGCAATCCCACCACTGGGCATATACCCTGAGAAAACCAAAATTCAAAGAGTCATGTACCACAGTGTTCATTGCAGCTCTATTTACAATAGCCAGGACATGGAAGCAACCTAAGTGTCCATCAACAGATGAATGGATAAAGAAGATGTGGCACATATATACAATGGAATATTACTCAGCCATAAAAAGAAACGAAATTGAGTTATTTGTAGTGAGGTGGATGGACCTAGAGTCTGTCATACAGAGTGAAGTAAGTCAGAAAGAGAAAAACAAATATTGTATGCTAACACATATATGGAATCTAAAAAATGGAATGGAATCTAAAAAACAACCAAAAAATGGAATCTAAAAAACAACCAAAAAAATGGTCATGAAGAACCTAGGGGCAAGACGGGAATAAAGACGCAGACCTACTAGAGAATGGACTTGAGGATACGGGGAGGGGGAAGGGTGAGATGGGACAACGTGAGAGAGTGGCATGGATATATATACACTACCAAATGTAAAATAAATAGCTCGTGGGAAGCAGCCGCAAAGCACAGGGAAATCAGCTCGGTGCTTTGTGACCACCTAGATGGGTGGGATAGGGAGGGTGGGAGGGAGGGAGACTCAAGAGGGAAGAGATATGCAGATATATGTATATGTATAACTGATTCACTTTGTTATAAAGCAGAAACTAACACACTGTTGTAAAGCAGTTATACTCCAATAAAGATGTTAAAAAAAAAAAGGAAGAAAAAAGAGTCTTATGTCTTCTTTGATGAGGTGTCTGTTAAGTCTTTTGATTGTTTTTTTTTTTTTGCTGTATGCGGGCCTGTCACTGTTTTGGCCTCTCCCATTGCGGAGCACAGGCTCCAGACACGCAGGCTCAGCGGCCATGGCTTACAGGCCCAGCCGCTCTGCAGCATGTGGGAATTTCCCGGACCGGGGCACGAACCCGTGTCCCCTGCATCGGTAGGCGGACTCTCAACCACTGCGCCACCAGGGAAGCCCTTGACTGTTTTTAACATCAGTTTTCTTATTGTTGAGTTTTAAATGTTCTTTGTGTATTTTGGATAACAGTTCTTTATCAGGTATATCGTTTGCAAATATTTTTTCCCAGTCTGTGGCTTGTCTTCTCATTCTCTTGATCTTTCTTCTTTTTTAATGTAGTAGTTTACAGCTATAAATTTCTAAGCTCTGCTTGGATTTCTACTTTGACCTGTTGATTATTCAGGAGTGTGTTGTTTAATTTTCACATATTTGTAAATTTCCCAAATGCCCTTCTCTTATTGATTTCTAATTTCATTCCATTGTGATCAAAGAACATACTTTGCTATCCGTTCTTTTAAATGATTAAAGCTTGTTTTATAGCCTAGCAAGCTTTATACTTGCAAATTTTCCATGTGTACTTGGGAAGATGTGTGTTCTGTTGGTAGTGGTGGTGGTGGTAGAATGTGATATAAATATCTAGCTGACTCATAGAATTTTGAAGTCTTCTATTTCCTTGTCGTTCTTTCACCTATTCTTCATTGAAAGTGGGCTATTGAAGTCTACAGCTATTGTTGAATTGTCTGTTTCTCCAGTACTGCCCATTTTTGCTTCGTTTATTTTGGACTGTTGTTAGGTGCATAAATGTTCCTAATTGTTATGTCTTTCTGATGGATTGTCCCTTTTACCATCATAAAATGTTCTTCTTTGTTTCTAGTAACACTTTTTGTCTTAAAGCTGATTTTAACTGATATCAATGTTGCCACTTCCACTCTTTATGTAAATTCTTAGATTATTTTCAAGTTAAATTTTATTACAGCTTTGTTTTTTCTTTTTTTGTTCTCAACTAAGCATTAATTCAAACTTCTGTGTAGAGACAAGATAACTAACAATTACCCTCAAAAACTGGTTGTCAAATGTTACGTGCAGTGTAAAGCTTAGAAGGAAAAGATATTCACTAGGGATGATGAGGAATGATTCCTGGGAGAAACCTTTCCTATAAAATCTAGCAAATAAAATTAATAGTTGTTACTATTTTATTTTATAATATTTTCTTTTAATATTAACAGTGATATCAGTAGCTATCACTTCCTAACAGGCACTGACTCTTTGCCAGGCACTATGTCAGTCAGTTTGCCTATATTATTTTAAGCTTCTCAAAAGCTTTACACAATAGGTAGCGTCCTTATTCTACAGGTAAGGAAACAGACTTGGCAAATTTATTTAATGGAATTCCATGGGTTTCTAGCAAGTAAGGAGCCAGGATTTTAAATTGCCAAAGCACATCAGAAGCTAGAGGGGAAGGTTACCTAGAGGGTGCAGTTTTGTTTGGTCAGCCTTCCAGTGCACAAAGCAGGGTGGAGAAAGAGGAGTAAATTTGGAGAGGCAAACAGAATATTGAGCACAATTAGTTTATATGTTAATATATTCTAGACTAGTATACATCATGTTCTATGCTTGCTTTTTTTTCCTTAGCAATATATGGTAGATACCATTTTATATTAGTGTATAAAGAGCTTTCTTTTTCTTTGTAGTTGTATAGTATTCTGTTACATAAATGTGTGGTTATATAACCAGTCTCCTAATGATGGACATACAGGCTGTTTGTAATCTTTTACTGCTACAAAGAGTGCTGTCATAAACAACTGTGTAAAATAATTTTACACATGTGCAAAATGACTAGAGTGGAATTGCTATAAGTGAAAGGGTATGTGCAGTTATAACATTAGTAGACATCACCAAATTGGCTTTTGTAGAGATTATGTCTGTTTAATCTTCCCAACAGTGTATTGGAGTGCCTGCTTTTCCATTGCCTTTACCAACATGCTGCTATCAATATACAGAACTAATTATATCTGCTGCCTTAGCATTGATCAAAGCTCAGCAGAATGTTCACTAAGGTTTTTTTCTTTTATTATGAAATTTCATTTGTTGAGAAAGAATATATAACTACATATGAGGAATAATGACTAATAAACCGTCATCCATTTACTTATCCCTCAGGTTTAGAAATAAAATATCCTGGTGATTTCAACTTTTTATCATTAAGTAATGACTATTTTACCTATAAGAATTTTTTTTGTGTGTCTTAAACTTCTATATAATATAGACATAGACATGATAATATAGAATACAGTTGCCCCTCAGTATCTGCAGGAGGTTGGTTCCAGGACCTCTGCAGATACCAAAATCCATGGATGCTCAACTCCCTTATATAAAATGGCATAGTATTTTCATATAATTTATGCACATACTACTATATACTTTATTTTATTTTATTTATTTATTTTTGGCCGCATTGGGTCTTCATTGCTGCACGCAGGCTTTCTCTAGTTGTGGCGAGCGGGGGCTACTCTTCGTTGTGGTGCGCAGCCTTCTTGCGGTGGCTTCTCTTGTTGCAGAACATGGGCTCTAGGGGGGCAGGCTTCAGTAGTTGTGGCACATGGGCTTAGTTGCTCCGCAGCATGTGGGATCTTCCTGGACCAGGGATCGAAACTGTGTCCCCTGCGTTGGCAGGTGGATTCTTAACCACTGCGCCACCAGGGAAGTCCCCCTACTATACACTTTAAATCATCTCTAGATTACTCATAATATTCTAATACAGTGTAAATGGTAAGTTGTTGCTGGTGTGCAGCAACTTTGAGTTTTGCTTTGGGGAACTTTCTGGAATTTTTTTCCCCTAGATATTTTCATTCTGCAGTTGGTTGAATATGCAGATGCAGAACCCAAAGATTTGGAGGGCCAACTGTAGAATGAAAATATAGCTATACCAGCTTTTTTAAAATAGATTTGTTATTTTAGGACAATTTTTAATTTACAGAAAAATTTCAAAGATAGTACAGAGAGTTCCCAAATATCCCATATCCAGTTTCCTCTGTTATTAATACCTTATGTAGTATGGTACATTTGTTATAGTTGTTGTACCAGTACTGATATTATTATTAACTGAAGTCCATACTCTACTCAGGTTTTCTTAATTTTTCCCTAATGTCCTTATTCTGTTCCAGGATCCTGTTCAGGATATTATATTACATTTAGTCATGTCTCCTTAATGCTCCTCTTGGCTGTAACAGCTTCTCACTTTCCTTGTTTTTGTTGACCTTGACGGTTTTGAGGAATACTGGTTAGATGTTTTACAGAATGTCTCACAATTCGGATCTATCTGATGTTTTTCCCATTATCTCCTGGGGTTATGAGTTTTGGGGTACAAGACCACAGAGATGAAGTGCCATTTTCATCACAAAACATCACAGGCACATACTATGAATATTACTTACCACTCATGATACTGACCTTGATCATCTCAGTAAGGTTATGTTTGTCAGGTTTTTTCACTGTAAAGTTACTCTTTTCCCCCCTTTCGTACCAGCTTTTTTTTGATGTTGTTACATTTGCTTATCTTTTCTCACCCTTTTATTTTCAGTTCTTCTGAATTCTTTTGTAAATAAGTGTAAACTTATTGTGATACTCATATAGTTGGGTTTTTACTGTCAAATTCTATTCATTCTATTTGTCCTTTTTTCTCTTTTTTTTCCCCTTTAGTTGATCATCTTCTGGATTGAAATGCTTTTTCCTCTGATACTATATTTTCCCCTGTACTTTTTTTTTTTTTTTTTTTTTTTTTTGGCTGCATTGAGTCTTCGTTGCTGCGTGCGGGATTTCTCTATTCACGGCAAGCAGGGGCTACTCTTTGTTTCAGTGCACAGGCTTCTTATTGCCGTGGCTTCTCTTGTTGCGGAGCACGGGCTCTAGGCACACGGGCTTCAGTAGCTGTGGCACATGGGCTCAGTAGTTGTGGCTTGCGGGCTCTAGAGCACAGGCTCAGTAGTTGTGGCACACAGGTTTAGTTGCTCTGCAACATGTGGGATCTTCCCGGACCAGGGCTCGAACACGTGTCGAACCCGTGTCCCCTGCATTGGCAGGTGGATTCTTAACCACTGCGCCACCGGGGAAGTCCCAGAAATACAAAGGATCTTAAGAAAGTACTGTGAGCAGTTGTATGCCAACAAATTGCATAACCTAGAAGTAAAGGATAAATTCCTAGAAACATAAAACCTACAAAGACTGAATCATGAAGAAATAAAAATGTGAACAGACCAATAACAACGAAGGACATCATAAAGCTCCCAACAAAGAAAAACCCAGGACCAGATGGTTTCACTGGTGAATTCTGCCAAACACTTAAGGAAGAATTAATGCCAGTCCTTCTCAGACTCTTTAAAGTTAAAGAAGAGGGAACATTCCCAAACACATTTTATGAGGGCAGCATTACCCCGATACCAAAGCCAGATATGGACACTATAAGAAAACTACAAGCCAATATCCCTGATGAATATAGATGAAAAAATTCTCAACAAAATATTAGCAAAACAAATCCAACAGCATATTAAAGCATTGTACACCATGATCGAGTGGGATTTATCCCTGGGATGCAAGGATGGTTCAATATCTACATATCAATCAGTGTGATATATACCACATTAATAGAATGAAAGATAAAAATCTTATCTCTGCATCTCATTATCTGCAGGATGCAGAAAAGCATTTGACAGAATTCAACATCCTTTCATGATAAAAACTCTCAACAAATTGGGTATAGAAGGATGTACCTCAACGTAATAAAGGCTGTATATGACAGACTCACAGCTAACATCATACGCAGTGTACCCACTAAGATCAAGAACAAGACAGAGGTGTCTGTTCTCACCACTCCCATCCTACCCAGAGCAATTAGTCAAGAAAAAGAAATAAAAGACATCTGAATCCAAAAGAAAGAAGTAAAATTGTCTTTGCTTGGAGATGATATGATCTTATATAGAGAAAATCCTAAAGACTCCACCAAAAGCCTGTTAGAACTAATAAATAAATTCAGTAAAGCTGCAGGATACAAAATCAACATAAAAATCAGTTGTGTTTCTATATATACACTAAGCTATCTGAAAAAGAAATAAAATAATCCCATTTATAATACCAAAAACAATAAAATACTTAGGAGTAAAACAAAATTTCAACACATTGATGCAAGAAATTAAAGAAGACACAAATAAATGAAAAGTATCTCATATTCATGGATTGGCAGAATTAATACTGTTAAAATGTCCATACTACCCAAAGCCATCTATATATTCAATGTAATCCCTGGAAGTCCAATGGCATTTTTTACAGAATTAGGAAAAATAATCCTAAAATTGTATGGAACTATAAAAGACCCCAAATAGCCAAAGCAATCCTGAGAAAGAAGAACAAAGCAGGTGGCATCACATTTACTGATTTAAACTTTATTACAAAGCTATAATAATCAAAGCAATATGGTACTAGTGTAAAAGGACACGTAGGCCAATGGAACAGAGTTGAGAGCCCAGAATTGAACCCACACATATATGTTCAACTAATATTTGACAAGGGAGCCAAGAATACTCAGGGAAGTCTCTTCAATAAGTGATGTTGGGAAAATTGAATTGTTACATGCAAAAGACTGAAATTGGCCCCTGTCTTTCTTATTCCACTCACAAAAATTAACTCAAAATGGATTAGAGATTTAAATTTAGGACCAGAAACTATAAACATTCTAGAGTAAAACATAGGAAAGTCTCCTTGACATTGATCTTGGCAATGATTTTTTGGATATGACACCAAAAGCACAAGCAACAAAAGCAGAAATAAGTTGGACTATATCAAACTAAAGAGCTTTTGCACAGCAAAAGAAACCATTAGCAAAATGAAAAGGTAACCTATGGAATGAGAAAATACTTGTAAATCATCTGTCTGATAGGGGATTAATATCCAAAATATAAGGAATTTATACAACTCAATATCCAAGAACAAAAACCATACACAATCTGATTTAAAAATGGGTTAAGCTCTTGAATAGAAAATTTTCTGTAGAAGGCATACAGATTGTCAACTGATGCATGAAAAGATGCTCAACATCACTAATCATTGGGGAAATGGAAATCAAAACCACAATGAGATGTTACCTCACATCTGTTAGAATAGCTATTAACAAAAAGACAATAGACAGCAAGAGTGTTAACAAGGCTGTGGAGAAAAGGGTACTGTGTGTACTGTTTGTGGGGATGTTAATTGGTACAGCCACTATGAAAAACTGTATGGAGATTACTCAAAAAAAGTTTTTTAACTATCATGTGATCCAGCGATCCCACTTCTGAGTAGATATCCAAAGGAATGAAATCACTGTCTGGAAGAGATACCTACACCCCCATGTTCACTGCAGCATTAATCACAATAGCCAAGACATAGAAACAACCTAAGTGTCCATCGACGGATGAATGGATAAAGAAAATGTGTGTATATATACAGAATATTCAGCCTTTTTTAAAAAAAATAAAAGGAAACCCTGCCTTTTGCAAGAACATGGGTAGATCTTAAGGGCATTGTGCTAAGCGAAATAAGTCAGAGAAAGACAAATACTGTATGTTCTCGAAAGACAAATACTGTATGTTCTCACTTATATGTGGACTCTAAAATATCTAAACTCAAATAGTAGAATGTTTGGGGCTGAGGGTTGGAGAATATTGGGAAATGTTGGTCAAGGGCTACAAACTTCCATTTAAAAGATGAATCAGTTCTAGAGATCAATGTACAATATGGTGACCATAATTAGCATTGTATTATATAAATGAAGGTTAAGAGAGTAGATCTTAAGTGTTAGCACCACAAAGATGGTAATTATGTAAGAGGATTGAAGTGTTAACTAACCTTATTGTGATCATTTCTCAATATATATTGTCAAATTATCACATTCTACACCTTAAACATATGTTATATGTCAGTAATAATAAAGCTGGAAAAATGTATAGTTATCGTTTTTTATGATAAGACTGATCAGTGGATACAGGTGTTATCAACCTGATACATCCAATAGAATTCCCTGTCAGTTTCCACCTACTGGTTTTAGCAGAGATTGATAATTTTTTTATTCATTGCCTCTAGATCTATTATTTCATTAGATGGTACAGAAGAATGACATTGTAATTCTTTCTCTTTTTTTTTTGAGTTTGTTAGCTTAGAATACTTATTAAATATGAACCAAGAAGGGATTGCTAAATTGGGGTGAATAGCACATATAATTTTGCTGGATTAGGTACTATACCATTTTATATGCACCTGCAATGGATGAGTTTGCCTGTTTACTTACAGCTTTGCCAGTAGATTGGCTAACATTTTAGTTTGTCAGTATAATCTGTTAGGTAAGAAAAGGTACCTCAGAGTCTTAATTTCCATTTGTTTATGAGTGAGGTGGCTAACCATTGGAAAGCAAGAAAGAATGCTGTTGTGGTTTTTTTTTTTAACATTTTTATTGGAGTGTAATTGCTTTACAATGATGCGTTAGTTTCTGCTGTATCACAAAGTGAATCAGCTATACATATACATATATCCCCATATCCCCTCCCTCTTGCATCTCCGTCACACCCTCCCTATCCCACCCCTCTAGGTGGTCACAAAGCACCGCGCTGATCTCCCTGTGCTATGCGGTGCTTCCCACTAGCTATCTATTTTACATTTGGTACTGTATATACGTCCATGCTACTCTGTCACTTCGTCCCAGCTTACCCTTCCCCATCCCTGTGTCCTCAAGTCCATTCTCTACGTCTGCATCTTTATTCCTGTCCTGCCCCTAGGTTCTTCAGAACCTTTTTTTTTTAAGATTCCATATATGTGTTAGCATACATTATTCGTTTTTCTCTTACTTACTTCACTCTGTATGACAGACTCTAGGTCCAACCACCTCATTACAAATAACTCAATTTCATTTCTCTTTATGCTGAGTAATATTCCATTGAATATATGTGCCACATCTTCTTTATCCATTCATCTGTTGATGGACATTTAGGTTGCTTCCATGTCTTGTCTGTTGTAAATAGAGCTTCAATGAACATTGTGGTACATGACTCTTTTTGAATTAGGGTTTTCTCTGGGTATATATATGCCCAGTGGTGGGATTGCTGGGTCATATGGTAGTTCTATTTTTAGTTATTTAAGGAACCTCCATACTGTTCTCCATAGTGGCTGTATCAATTTACATTCCCACCAACAGTGCCAGAGGGTTCCCTTTTCTCCACACCCTCTCCAGCATTTATTGTTTGTAGACTTTTTGATGATGGCCATTCTGACTGGTGTGAGGTGATACCTCATTGTAGTTTTGATTTGCATTTCTCTAATGATTAGTGATGTTGAGCATCCTTTTGTTTGAAAAAGGGTACTAAATATATATTAAATATATTTTCCCCAAATTTAAAAAAGTTTTTCATGGCTTCAATTTAATGAGAATTTTACATTTTTAATGTTTTCTAAGCTATCAGTTACTTTCTAAGAATAGTCTGCATTGTTTCCTCTAAGCACATGGCCCTCTGTTACTCATCGTAAATCCAAGCGGTTACTTGCCTGACTGCTGTCATAAAATATATTGTTGGCTTATTTCATTACTTGAAAACCAGTACAGACTTAAGAATTCAGGTACTTTCTTCATATAATTAAGAGTTTCTAGTAATATTTACACTTGGCCATCAGAGAAGTGTTTATTTTTGCTTTGCATTATATCTAAACGTCTATGGATGATCAAAAGAAAGGAATTGAAAAACCAAAATCTCCATAATGATTCAATCTTTGAGTACCCTCTGATGTTTTTTTTTGTTTTAATTTTTATTTATTTATTTATTTAAGCTGTGTTGGGTCTTCGTTTCTGTGCGAGGGCTTTCTCTAGTTGCGGCGAACGGCGGCTACTCTTCATCGCGGTGCGCAGGCCTCTCACTGTCGTGGCCTCTCGTCGCGGAGCACAGGCTCCAGACGCGCAGGCTCAGTAGTTGTGGCTCACGGGCCCAGTTGCTCCGTGGCATGTGGGATCCTCCCAGACCAGGGCTCGAACCCGTGTCCCCTGCATTGGCAGGCGGATTCTCAACCACTGTGCCACCAGGGAAGCCCTACCCTCTGATGTTAAAGTTTGTAGGTAGGCATCTCATTAGATCTTCTTTGGCCCTCCTTTATATACCCTCTTATGAGGCAGATGACTAGAATACCTTCAAAGTAAGGATTTCTTGTGTTTATTGCTGGATCACATCTAGCCTTGTTCCCTAAGATTTAAATATAAATTTGTTTTAATAAGTATCTTCAATGTATCTTCAATAGAGTGAGGCTTTCTGGGTGCACACTATATATAAATACTGGTAGCTGAATTATAGGTCCAAAACACAATTCAGAATCTTACATTTTTTAAAAAGTAATTACTAATTATAGTCTGGTGTCTTCTCCCTCTTCATTCCCAGATTCCCTGGCACCATGAATTTTCCTCTTCCTCCTTGTCCCAGACCTTTAGGCAAAAAAGATCTGTCCTTTATTTCTTACCTCAGATTTTCCTGAAACAGTCTTATTTTTATGCCAGAGCCTTATACCATAAATTTTTCCTCAAACATCTGTCTTGGATTATACCTCCTATTCCAGAGTTCTATTCTACTTAACTTAGTATATGCCATTTTTGAAAGAACTAATATCTGACGTTGGTACAGTGTAACACTTGGTACAGTGTAACACTAAGTACTGTATTAAGAGCTTCATATACATTACTTTTCACAAAAACTCTGAGATAGATATTATCTTCATTATCATTATAGATGTAGAAATTGAGGTCTGGAGATAGCATTTTGTCCAAATTCACACGGTAGACCCTACCTAATCCTTACTCCCCTTGTTATTTTGCCTCCTAAGGAGCCTACTGTGGGTTTCTTATATAAAGGGGAAAAGAAAATGAAACAGTAATGTCAGGTTGACTTTCCTTAGGGTATGGTTACCTGAATTTTATGATAACTCTTTGTTATTCTCTAAAAAGTAGTTTTTCTTATTAATAAAAGTAACTATATTCTCATCATGGAAAATTTGAAAAATATAGGTATGTTTAAAGAAGAAAAAAGAATATGTAATAACAATTCCTTGGCATATATGTAGTAAGTGCATAATTAATATTGCCATCTATTTTTATGTATTAATGATAATTGATGGTGGTGTTTCTTTTATCACAGCTTAACTTTTTCAACTTTTAATTTGGAAATTCAAAGAATTTCCTACCTTAGGCATGGTTTCTCCTAAAAGCAGACAAAACATTTTTTCTCTAATAAGGTTTAATATTTCTTTATCCTTTCTAACAACTCTCTTTTATATTAAACTACTCTCGACTGATGCTGCTTTCTCTTTTTTTTACTCACTTTAGATACAAAATCTTGTGGATTCTATTCTAGTTTATTCTGACTTTAAATATTCTTAGTTTTCCTAAAATATCATATTCATTTTAGGAAGTTTGTAGGTAGGCAAACTGTCACCAGGAACTTCCGTCCTGCCTATTGTGTCATATTCTTCAGAGATCTGGCTAACGATTTTTATCAATTAACCCCCACCTTACTGGCATACTAGCTTTTTAAAAATATATAAACCCTTTGAATAAAGTCTTTTGCCTCTAGTTAGAAGGTCTTCTAGCATGCCCCCCTTTTCAGATCATAGATTTCAAGGTCAAGATTCACTTCTGTTAATTAGTAAATACATACAGACAGACAGTAATATTAAAACTCTTGGGCTTCCCTGGTGGCGCAGTGGTTGAGAGTCCGCCTGCCGATGCAGGGGACACAGGTTCGTCCCCTGGTCCGGGAAGATCCCACATGCCGCGGAGCGGCTAGGCCCATGAGCCATGGTCGCTGAGCCTGCGCATCCGGAGCCTGTGCTCTGCAACAGGAGAGACCGCAACAGTGAGAGGCCCACGTACAGCAAAAAAAAAAAAAAAAGAAAACTCTTTGCATCCTTACCCCCTCTATAATCTTTACTTAAAATTTGTTGACATGTATCTGTGTAGTTTGTATGATACTATCATATATTTGTCAGTTTTGCCATAAAGTTTTCCAGTTGTTTAATGTGTATTTATTGTTTGTCCCTAACTAGATTGTAGGCTCCTTGGAGGCAGAGGCTAGTGTGTTAAATTTTATTTACGTTTATTTTAATGCATAGTAAAATGCTATGTGTACAATAGGTGCTTAATAAGTACTTAGTAGTTGATGTTATAGCCCTCAAATATTCTATGGGCTAATCTATTCTAATGAGGAAAAATTTAAACTTTCCCTTGGCACAAGCTATGTACTCATAAAGAACTACTTTGATGATCTTTAGTTACTTTTCTTGGTAATACACTATATATATACACCAAGACATAATATTCATCTGCTTTGACTCTGAATCTTTTATTTATCATTAGTTTTGTTTTGAGAGGTTTTTGGTCAGTTATTATTAGTTTGGTTAAATAAAAAATTGTCCAAGAACATATCCTTTCTTCTGTTGACAATCTAATGACTAACTTTCATCATTAAGCAAAGTAAATTAAAGCCTGAGTTTGCAGGATGTTTGTTTTTACATAAAAAATGGTAAAATCTCAACCTACAAGCAGAGCAATTAAAGATGAACTTACATGAGCTTGTCTGGGGCTCTTAGACCTAGCCTCTGGCATCTTAGTATTTAAAACAGTGATGAATGCTAGAGAAAGAGTTAAAAGTTAAAATTCTTTACTATCCCATCAAAATTCCCACGTGTTTTTAAAATTGAATTGGTGGTTGTGATATTCATGTTTTCAGTAAAATCCACATTTGTTGTTGGACCATATAATTAATACTTTTTTTAAGTTGTTTTTTAAACAATGAATTGAGTCAAATACTTGCCACAGAGTGCTGCAGCTAGGTCCTGTGCCATTATATTCTAATGCCCTGTGGAACAGGCCAAAGTGCCCTGATATAATGCCAAGTACCATGTGCTGAAGATAGCTGTCTCTTAGTCCCTGAGAGTGATAGATACCAATCATCATTAAAAAGCATTTTTTAAGCACCTATCTGTACATGGTTCTATCCTAGGCACTGTACAAAACGAGTTAAACAGACATGGCCCCTGCCCCCTGGCAGTTTTCAATCTCAGATGATGCTGACATGGACAGACTTAAAGGATATTGAGACAACTGAACAAACATTGAACAAGAACATAAAGTACTAACATTATGCACAAGCAAAGGGGTAAGTGCATTTTGTGGGATAGTATGTAAAGGAAGCCTCGTGGAACAGGCTTACAGGGTGGGGTAGAACAATTAGTCAGCCTCAATCAGGTTAGGTTAGTTTTCATTGGGAATTTGGGTGTTCATACAGATTTAATCAAAGTAGGGACAGGACATTCCAGAAATAGTGTGCAACAAAAAGAAGACTTGGAGCAAGGAAAGAAGTTTAGAACTGTATTGTGAGACTCTTGGTGACCTCGAAAATCTGCAATTCTCAGCAGTCCTGAACCTGAAAGTGGGGTTGATGTTTTGGATTAGCAAGTTGGCATTTGAGTTGGGTCTGGCAATCTCTTTTATAAATTTGGCCACTTAACAGAAACCTTGGAGTTCATGGGAGCTGTTATCATCACAGGGACTTATACAAGGTTATCTTGTGAAGCATTAAATTATGTTTTGTGTTAGAAACTTTAGCACTGTGGCAGTGTTTAGAAATTATTTTTCAAGAATTGGTCAGAGGTGTGTTTTTTTTTTTTTTTTTTTTTTTTGCGGTACGCGGGCCTCTCACCGCTGCGGCCTCTCCCGCCGCGGAGCACAGGCCTTCGGACGCGCTGGCTCAGCGGCCATGGCTCACGGGCCCAGCCGCTCCGCGGCATGTGGGATCCTCCCGGACCGGGGCACGAACCCGTGTCCCCTGCATCGGCAGGCGGACTCCCAACCACTGCGCCACCAGGGAAGCCTCAGAGGTGTTTTTGAGGATACCTTTCTGTCCCCAAGGAAGGTCCTGGGAATTCTGGGTATGATTGTATGCAGTGCCAGGAGATTTTGAACACTAAGTATTACCTGCCCTTCAGTCATTAATTCTTAATTGCCAAAATATACCTTTAACACCATGCATACAGAGACTTGAATTTAAATCACAACATAACAATCACAACAAATCTACCTTTGCAGTGTCTGCCAGATAAAACTGATTACTTCTTTTCAGTAGACATGGACTTAGAGTTTCCCTAATAGTTCTCAGCTCACTGTTTGATGTCATTCAAATCTGAAATGCGAAGATTTGAATTTACCCAAAACATTACGTGTAGTTATTTTCTTTACAAAAGCTTTATTGTGCAAAAGAATTCACAATAGATTTCCTTTTAATTGCAAGTTTCCCTAGTGCTCTTTAAATTATTGAATTTTCAAAACTTGTATTTGTACAAAGCTTCTCCAATCACCATTCATTGTGTAAATACAGTACTGTTGGAAGTATAAGTGATGAAGCCCACTGAGGCATTAAAAATTCAATAATACCTTTTTAAAATACTAAATAAAACCTTTTTATGCCCTTGCATATTTAACTTGTGAAGTACGTTTATTCATACTTCTTCCTCCCCATTAGAATTGAGATTTTCAAGGGCTAGAGTCTTGCCTTTCCTCATTTCCCGTAACTGTTTGTACTTTAATCTGACAATAAGAAGAGGCTAGTGACTGTTGCTGTTTTCCTTTTATGACCTCAAGTCATAGGATAGTACATGATAAGCTTCCTAATAAGAAAAATATGATTGAGGGACTGCATCCAGATGATTTGAGTGATTGTTCTTATTCATCAAATAGCTTGCCTAGGTAATCTTTAGCTCTCAGAAATACCTCCCTTGGGTGGCAGTTTATAATTCTAATGGTATGTTTACCACTAGGCATTTATCCTTCCTTTTAAATATTAAACTAATCTTGGACTAGTCTATCTGGAAAAGACTTGAGAGGTTTAGGCAAAATAAACTTAAGACAAAAGCCTAGACAGAATTTTGCCAGAAAAACTGGAAATAGGGATTATAAAATGCAGCCAGTGACTTCATTTAATCCAGCACATCTGTTGCATATGACCCAAGGGATAAGTAAAAAATTTCCAGAAGGAAGTATGAGGACTTATTTGTTTTTGTTTGTACAGAAGGAATTCATACCCAGTGATTCAGAAGAAAATTGAAAATTGAGCTTATTCTGTTGGAACCTTCTGAGATCTTTAAAGGAAAGACAATTCAAACATATATCTATTGTCCATGTTCATAATAGATAAAATCGGTAGTGACTGATTACTTTTTAGGAACTATGTTTTCATCTAAATGATCTGTTACTTTTTTTAGGAATTACATTGCTTTGCTCCATCAGTAGATCTTTCCAAGCACCCTTTTGAAGAGGTGGGGGATGGGGGGGGCGAAGGTCAGCTGGAAGCAGGTAAAATACCTTCTCTCCTAATACATTCTGATTCTGACTGGGTAGAAAATAGTCTCATAACTTGGGCTTCATACAGAATAATGAAAAAGGAAGACCTAGAGATTTTCATATCATAGTTTTTCATGAGTACCTCAGTAGAGAATTAAGCAAATTTTTGAGAATCAAAGGAATTGGGATTCGTCAATAAGCAAAATAAAAAGGGTACTTTCGCTTTGGAGCTCATATTCTAGTTCAGGAGCCAACAAACTTTTTCTGTAAAAAAAAATATATATATATTATATATATATATATAGTAAATACAGTTGACCCTTGAACAGTGCAGGCTTGGAGGGGGGAAGGGGTGCCAACCCTCTGTGCAGTCAAAAACCCACATATAACTTATAGTTGGCCCTCCGTATCCACAGCTCCTCTGTTTCCCTCCATATCCATGGATTCAACCAACAGAGGATTGTGTAGAACTGTGGTATTTACTATTGAAAAAAATCCTAGTGTAAGTGGATCCATGTAGTTCAAACCCGTGTTGTTCAAGGGTCAGCTAACTTTGCATGTGGCCATGTTTCTCGAAAACTTTATTTACAGTAACAGTGAGGTGTTACTATGGGCCATAGTTTTTCAACCCCTATTCTAGTAGGTGGAAACAGTAAGTAAATTAGAGTATGTTAGGTGGTAAGTGCTTTAGGAAAAAGAAAAATAGAGCAGAGTAATCAAATAGGGAGTATGATGAAGTAGAAGTTGACAGGGTGGGCCTCACTGAGGTCAAGAAAAAGAGGAGGAACCAGCAAAGGAGACTGAAAAGTTAGTGACTGGAAAGAAAACCAAGAGATGGTGATGTCCTGGAGATGCAATGATTATTGGGAAGAAGAAGGGAACATCTATCAGATGTTGGTGGTAGGCCAAATAAGTGGAAGGCTGAGATTAGACCATTGGATTTAGCTATGTGTGGGTTGTTAGTGACCTTGATGAGCAGTTTTGGTGGAGTGGATTTAAGAGAGAATTGGAGAGAGAGAGTGAAAACAGAAAAATCTTCTGAGTGATTTTGTTGTAAAGGGAGCAAAGAAATGGAGCAGTGGGAAAAGAAGGATCAAGAGAAGGGGTTTCTTTTTTTTTTTTAAGATAGAATAAATAATGACATGTTTGATGAAAATAATCCAATAAAGGGTAGGGGGAAGTGATGTAGGAGGGTAGAAGTGAATTGCTAGACCTGTGTCTTTGAGTTGGTGACGGAATGGGATCTGGTGTATTAAGTGGGGATTGACTTCAGATAGGTGTGATGTTGGTAGGTGGAAACGTGCTGTAAAGAGTCTGTAGTTGTTGTTTTGTGGCTTCAATTTTCTGATTAAAGAACTATTGATAGAGAATATGAAAGCTTAAGTTTTGAGGTTTTATATATACCTATTGGCTTTAACTTTTAGTACCAGCATTTCAGGGATCTTTGGTGACTTAGTAAAATGCTTCTTACTATGCCTTCTGAGAGGGTTATAAACTTAAACCTGCAAATTTGTGTATTTTAAGGATTAAACCCTACATTATGAGATTAAATAATGATACATGTAATGTGTGGCACAGCACCTGCTATCATGTAGAATGTAGAGTCAGTATACATTGAACTAGGCTTACTTTAGCGATATCTTTGGTCCCAAAAGATGCCTTGTCATAGTTTTAAATGTTATGTAAGCTAGATTTTGACAATAATAAGTTTATATGCTAAATTTAAATCATAGGTCCCTTTGACACCTCTCCTAATGTTCTTCCTTCTTCACAGTATGGTCTGTCTTTATACAGCGACTAGTAACATTACTGGCTCCAGCAATCAGGGGGAACTATTGATCAGGGCTCCACAGATGGATGCTTGTTCTTTTAATGATTTTATCAACATATTGCTATTTGAATTTCTTCGTACAATGAAAATAAGTTGGTTTTGTATACAGCATCCTCCTATAGGTTGTAAGCCCCCAGAGGTAGGTAATACCTCTTAAACATTTCTAAGAAAATGTCCTAAGTAATAGTTTGTACGTAGAGGGCATTCAGCAAATATGATGATTACTAACCAAGTCAAGGTTGCATGTTCCTTTATTTCAACTTAGATATTCAATTCTTTATTTAGGCCTTGCTCTAATTCAGGTCTAAGACTTTTCCACTATTCTGGAAAATTCTGGAGCTAAATTATATCGGGCTTAATTGCAATTATTATAATTCCTCCTAGTATAGTTATTCCAAATAACTACCAGAGGAGGTAATAACCAAATTTTACTTTGTAAGCACATAATAATAGAAGCATAATTGGCATATACAGCTGTTGGAATGCCATAAAAACTGGCATGATCATTAAAAGTAGCTTGTTAGAGAATAGTACTCAACTAAATATAGTATATTGGATATCAAAGTAAGATAGGTTGACTTTGTGTAACTACAAAAAAATAGCCTAGGTTACCTTCACACACTATCAAGGAAGTAATAAGTGAAGTCAAAGAAGTGATAGTCTTACCAAGTACTATAGAAACTAATTGTGGCCAGGAACTGTTTGTGAAGAGCAAGTTGAAATGGCCATGGCATTCTGCAGTAGCCAGTGTCATTAAGAGAAGTAAGGGAACTATTTTCCTTTATAAGAAGCAGCTGTGTTAAGGCTTTACTCTTAGGTTTACTGATAAAGATAAAAATTTGAAGAGGCTATTTCCTAGGATTTAGGAAGTAAAACTCAGCTATTCATGCAAATGACGGAGAAATTCTAAATCTGTTCAAATCTAGGTTCCCATTACATTTATAAGTTATTTCTAAAGCATCAGGGCATCCAACTTCATAAAAATATTTTAGATCTGGTCTTTTTTTTTTTTTTAATCTGTCTTGTGTTGAAACTTTGTTTTCTTTATATTATAGGTCCAGTTGTTTACGTCTTGGATCTTGCAGATAGACTGATCTCAAAAGCCTGTCCATTTGCTGCAGCAGGAATAATGGTTGGCTCTATCTATTGGACAGCTGTGACTTATGGAGCAGTGACAGTGATGCAGGTTCACTATTTTATTCTATTTGATGATGTTACTTTTGATATGAAGATCAAACAGATTAAACAGATTTTTGTTAGGAGTTTTTAAAATTATTATTTGAACAAGTGATAACATTCTCATGGCTTAAAAATAAGAAAATATGTAAAAGCTCTCTAGGGGGAAGTCTTCTTACTCCTGTCCTTCATTTGCCCAGGTTCCCCTCTGCTCAGGTAGCCAGATATATTCTTCCAGACTTTGTTTGTGCATATGCAAGATAAAATAAATATGTTCTCCCACACACATTATAGTTATCCCCCCAAAAGGAAACGTATTAGAGCTGAACCCCCCTTTTTCCAAAAACAATGAATCTTAGAGATCTTTTCACAGAGTATGGAGAAATCTGCATAGCATTCTTTGTATAGAATTTCAACAGTTTACTAACCAGTCTCTTATTGATTAGACAGTTAGTTACTTCTAGTTTTTTGCTATTACAAAACAATGCTACATTTAGTAACTGTTGATGAAAATTAGAATGACTTAAATTTCAAGATTTAGTCCCAGGCCCTTGACTCTTCTCTCTGTATACCTCTTCTTTGAAGATTTCCAGCCATCTTAACTGTGCGTTTTGATGTCTTTCACCCTAATCTTTTCCCAAAATCAGTCCTATAAGAACAGCATGGCCCTTCTCCTTAAATGACCTCTTATGACTTCACACTCAATATTATTGAAATCAAACTTGTCTTTTCCTCAGTTTGAAACCTAAATTTATTCTGTTATCATTTCTTTATATCTTTGATTCCTACAATTATTTTCCCATCTACTCGATATATAGCCTACATTCTGAGGATTACCTTTAACTCTTTCTACTTCGTAGCGCTATATCCAGTCCGCTAAGTCCAATCAATTTCCATCTAGATATGTCTTAACATCTGTGGCTTCCTTTCCACAGTCTTTAATACTTGACTTATTGTCTTTCTCCCATCATACCTGGATGGCTAAAGGAGCCTCTTGATTGTTTTCTTTAACTTCATTCTTTTCTGTTGATCCATCCTTCCAAATGAATCTTCCTAAAATAATACCTTTCAACATTTTACTTCAAAGCTTAACGTCTCCTCTAACTTAAGTGATCATTTTCAAAAGCAGCACCTAGATTGGTTAAATGTTTCTTTTTTTTTTTAATAAATTTATTTATATTTTTGGCTATGTTGGGTCTTTGTTGCTGCACGCAGGCTTTCTCTAGTTGCGATGAGCGGGGGGCTACTCTTCGTTGTGGTGCGCGGGCTTCTCATAGCAGTGGCTTCTCTTGTTGCCGAGCACGGGCTCTAGGCTCACGGGCTTCAGTAGTTGTGGCATGTGGGCTCAGTGGTTGTGGCTCGTGGGCTCTGTAGTTGTGGCTCGCGGGCTCTAGAGCGCAGGCTTGGTAGTTGTGGCGCACGGGCTTAGTTGCTCCACGGCATGTGGGATCCTCCCAGACCAGGGCTCAAACCTGTGTCTCCTGCGTTGGCAGGCGGATTCTTAACCACTGCACCACCAGGGAAGCCCGGTTAAATGTTTCATAACTAACTCAGTAATAGTTAACACACTTTGGTTTGTAGATGATATAACTTGCTTTTCTTTAATATAAATTAAAGAGTACATGAAAGAAAAAGGGATCGAAGGGATTATATGTAATATTCTAGAAGTTGCACATAACCTGTCTAATCATGGTGAGACAGAATATTGCAATGCTTCTTTATAAAATGTTGATGACACCCCAGAAATCTGGATGTAGTCACTGGAATGAATCACAAATCATTTGTCATAGGATAGTGGATAAAGGTTGAGAATCGCTGACTTGAAAAAGATTCCATTTCCTTAACCTGGTTTGTTATGCAGTGTTCTCCACAATCTTAACTTCATTCTACTTTGAGGCCTATGGGGCTGTCTCCTCCAACCCATCCTTATGTTGTTTAGTTTTTTTACCTCTGTCCTTTGGCTTATGTCACCCTCCCTGCCTAATACCTGTCCTTTCAGGCCTTTCTCTCCGAATTTAAACCCTCCTTCCAGGCTTAGTTCAGCCACTTTCCCTCCATGAAAGTTATCAGGCAACTCCTGCCCAGTGTGATTTCTTCTTCCTCTGCATTCATGACATTTTTATTCCTCAAATGGCAGCCAATCCTGTGTTGACCAAGTGCTATTTCTTATATAGATTACCTAAGTTATTTAACTTTTGCTGTATTCAGGCCTTACTCCTCCTATTGGCAGGTAATTTCCTTGAGAAAGTAGAGACTATCTTATACGTAGGTGTCCCCTGTATAGCATATACACAGATGTTAACTTTAAAAGGCTTTCATAAATAGTGATTTTTTTAATATGACCAATTCTATCAGGTAGTAACAGGTTTGTTTAACTGACTATATGTTCTGTAATAATTTGTTAAGCCCCAGTAATGAGTATTAGTATATCATTAGATCCAGGAAGTTCAGGACCATTCACTAGGACTGACAAAGACCTGAAAACTTAGAGATTATACATTGTTTAATGTACAACTATATTATACAAAAGTATGTTTTTGCAGATGGGGAAACTAAGGCCCTTTGAGATTAAGTGATTTCTCTTTAAGACCTAACTGACCATAAGAAATAGGATGCCTCTTTTTGAAAAGATATTAGGCTAGCACAGTCTTAAAAGAATTCTCGTAATTAATGAGACACTTCAACAACAGGAGCCAATTAAGGAAAGACTACATTAACAGTATTTTAATTCAGTAAAAGTGAAAGATCATTTGAAGTTATGAAAAAAATAAGTCTTGAGCTGACCCTTGAAGAGAATGATTTGGATTGGCAGAGAGGAGGAAATGATATGAGCAAGGAGACAAAAATAAACATGTTAATGGTGACAGTAAAGAAGGTTAATGGTGACAGAAAAGAACTAAAATGATGATAATGCATATATACATTATGTGTTACCATTTAGATATAACCTTCACATGTACTGTCTCACTTGAAAAGATTTTTTTTTTTTAGCCCAGAAATGGGAGCGATTAGCTGTGACAGTAGATAGCTCCTGTTGTGTGATTTAAGAGTATTCGGCAGACTATTATCTTTCTGAATATTTGATAGCAGTCGTGCCCCCTACTCCATCAGCAGAATTTAGGATTTTCTTTTTCACACTTAACTTTTTTTTCCTTTTGTTCTCTGACTACTCTGAAGTTCAGGTAAATCAGATTAAGGAATCAGATCACTGTTTTTTCCCATTTATTTCTTCATGAACCAGTCTTAGGTTCAATCCCTTTTCGTTGTAAAGAACTTGAATGGTCCCTTTGATTTAAATTTCTGTTGAAAAGACAACGTGATAGTTAACTTTTTCTTCCCCTAGCACCTGGCTGAACACCTTTCAAGCACTGATGCGTATAATTCTTGCAACAATCTTGTGACATAGATACTATCAATTATTCCTAGTTTACAGGTTCAGAGAGCTTACATGTCCAATACCAGTACCACCTTCCAGCAAGGAAGAAGCATTAGGACTCCTGTCCCTAATCTAGGGCTCCTGAAATAATAGCTGGTCCCAGAGGCAGCTGGAGCATTGTATCCAGGAACAGTGGAACACTGACACCCGGCCCAGCTCTGCTTCTGCCTCTGCTGTAAAGCAGCCCCCACACGCATTGTCCCTTCTTAATTGTGTTGCATCTAATTACCCTGAATTCTAAGGAAACCTTTTAGTTCATTGCTGTTCCATCCTCCCATTTAAAAGTAGGGTTCTATAGGCAGTGCTTTAAAAGATCAAAACTTAATTAAAACTAACTCTTAGCATTTTAGCATTGATGAACCGCAGGCCTAGCTGACTATGGAGATTTAGCTTTTAGCTCTTAAGCAGAAAAACAAACAAACCTTTCTCTAAACCTGCAATTCCATAGGCCTTGATTTTGTACATGGATAAAAAATTCTTAGAGAAGGGCTTCCCTGGTGGCACAGTGGTTGAGAGTCCACCTGCCAATGCAGGGGACACGGGTTCGCGCCCCGGTCCGGGAAGATCCCACATGCCGCGGAGCAGCTGGGCCCGTGAGCCATGGCTGCAGAGCCTGCGCATCCGGAGCCTGTGCTCCGCAACAGGAGAGGCCATAACAGTGAGAGGCCTGCATACCGCAAAAAAAAAAAAAATCTTAGAGAAGACATTCTATAGTTCCTGAATCTAACCTCAAAATTTAAGTCTTGAAAGTTATCTCTTTTTCAGTCTTAGGGCATAACATCAGAATGTACATGATCTTACACAAGATTTGCTGGTTTTATATTGACCAAAGTTAAATCAGACCCATTGATTAATTCAGCTTTCATTTATTACCCTTGAGTCTGACTGTAGCGGTATGTAGTATGACACTACAGGTGTTACACTGTCCTAGTTCCTTAACATTATATTTGCACACTTGTTTGATTTGATTGCCTCTTACCTCCAAAAGACGTCTATTTAGCTCACCTTTTAATTCCCAGCACCTAGGCCTGTGTCTGGCACGTAATCATTATTCAGTTGAATGAATGCATGCAGGTATGCATGTAATGGTCAGCCTCAGCTTAAGCACAAAGCATGACTCTTGATCACAGGTGGGGAAAATGGGCTTTTGCTCACTGTTTGCCCTATTTTCTTTTTTATTTCCTCATTCTTAGACACCTGGTTGGAAAGTTTTTACTGCTACCCATGAGGAATAAATTTTCCCTTACTATAGTCCATACCTGAATATTCACTTTGCTTTATATATATATTTTTTTTTTTTTTTTTTTCTGTACACGGGCCTCTCACTGTTGTGGCCTCTCCCATTGCGGAGCACAGGCTCCGGACGCGCAGGCTCAGTGGCCATGGCTCACGGGCCCAGCCCCTCCACAGCACGTGGGATCTTCCCGGACCAGGGCACGAACCCATGTCCCCGGCATTGGCAGGCGGACTCTCAACCACTGCGCCACCAGGGAAGCCCTGCTTTATATTTTTAAACCCTAAATTCTAAAAAGAAAACATAACCCAACAAAGGAATTTTTCAAATTTCTGAATTTATTTGCTAACACTTTGGGAGTATTTAAATCACATTTAGTTATAACTTTAAAGTGATCATAATATTGAAAATAATAAAATGATACAAAAAAATAGAGTGTCATGTGACAAGCATTATAGGTAAAGACAGTTTCTGGGCTAATCCACTTTTGCCACCAGGGTGGGATATGTGTTTATGAAATATGGTGAACCAGACTATTTCACTTTAGGGCAGCTCAAAACAACCACCCTTTACATGCAAGATATGAGGTTGTTAATTTCTACCTGGAAACACAGAAGAATATCAGATACTGATACCATGGGTTTTGACCATTTGGAAGAGGCTAGTCCTCTGTTCTTTAATGTTACGTCTTGGTTAGATAAATTAATCATGCACAAAAGTCTGGGCTATATCCTTAGCTGAAATTTTAAAAGCACCCATTTTGGTCCTCTCCACATGCTTTTTCTTTTTTTTTTTTTTGTGGTTGGCCACGCCACACAGCATGGCATGTGGGCTCTTAGTTCCCCGACCAGGGATTGAACCCGTGCCCCCTGTGTTGGAAGTGCAGAGTTTAACCACTGGACTGCCAGGGAAGTCCCTCCACATAATTTTATAAACTATTTCTACCTGGATCAAGTCTGTTGTCTAGAATTTGAATTTGCCGTGACCATTGTCAGCTTCCTTATTTCACATCTCCTTGAAGTCCACCTAAAAAAATCTGCTATAATAGCTGACGTAAAGGGCATCTCATTTTTGAAAAAAAATCCTGTTTACTTTTTCATGAGTTTGCTTTCCTGAGTAGATATTGTCCCTGGAGCTTTTAGTCTTCCCTACCTTCTTTTCTCCCTTCCCTTCCTTTCTTTTCCCTCGTCCCTCTCAGAGATATAGACAAAGGCAAAGACATAAATTGTCTATATCAACAATCCTTTCTTCATAGTTTAATCCTCAAGTGTGTACAGAAAAACTATATAGAAACCTTTATAGTAGTCTCCTCATATCAAGCTGTGATACCTGGATGGGCTAAAACCCCAAGATTCTGAAATAGTCTCCACTGTCATAACTGCCAAGAATAATCCCTCAGAGAAATATATTTAATTTGCCAGCATTTGAGACTTTTGGCTGAAGGGAGGTCATTTGAGACCTGTGAAAGAATTTTTAGGGAAATTTTCTAGTTAAAAGTAAGATGCTCACCAACAAAGTGGCCATGTTGAGAGACATGTAAGACCAAGATTGATCAGCAAGTGAAAGAATTTTGCCAGGAGGGGAAGTATGGAGATTCACAAATGCAAATTAATCATGTCCTTCTTGCCCTCTCAGATCTAAACCAATTGAGAAATAACCCCAATACCCAGATGAGAGGGGAAGGATTGTTTTAGCTTTATTACCCCATAGATAGGCACCCTTGGGTTCCTGGATTAGAAAAAGTGACTGGAACCTGTAACCAGAACTGGACTTCCTATTGCATTCCCTCAAATATAGACCTTGGAATTGCATTTTAGGAGAGTTAAGTCTGTAGAGCAGGCATTTAGCCAGCCAGAGAAATCACACGCAATCCCAGACACCACTGAGCAGGGAGAAAGCCAAAGAGAAATGAGATTTCAGACCATCTCCTGAAGGCCGGTCCTGCCTCTTGGCTGGCTGTGCTTACCTCCTAGTAGGAAGAGCAGGAAAACAGTTGCTCTTCTCGAAGACACATGAGACCTAAAATTATAGCCCAATCTAACCAAATTAAATAGAGGAATGAAAGCAAGAACCAGAAGTCCTCTCCCCTCTATTGAAATGTAATCAATTAAAGCTTTTATTCCAATGTAATATGAAACAGCTTGGGAGCTTTTCTTTTTCCCCTTGAATGAGAGGCATTCCTTATAAATAAATCAGGATTGATAGCTTTCCAGCTTATTTTTAAAACTTTCTGTATTCTTTTGAAATTTAGCATTTCCTCTAAAATGAATTGCACTCAAGCATGGAACCCTTCATTAGATAAGGAAATGATTGGAGCAAATGCTATCTGTTTCACAGGTTGTAGGCCATAAAGAAGGTCTGGATGTTATGGAGAGAGCTGATCCTTTATTCCTTTTAATTGGACTTCCTACTATTCCTGTCATGCTGATATTAGGCAAGATGATTCGCTGGGAGGACTATGTGCTTAGACTATGGCGCAAATACTCAAATAAACTACAAATTTTGAACAGTATATTTCCAGGTAAGGCCCTGAATTGTGGTGGTAATGAACATACCAAATTAATCTTGTGGACGAATCCTAGCATGCAAAGATATTTTAGATATTCTGATTTATTAGCACTAATACCCTACATTTTTTTCTTTAGGGATTGGTTGTCCTGTTCCTCGAATTCCAGCCGAGGCTAATCCTTTAGCAGATCATGTCTCTGCAACCCGAATTTTGTGTGGAGCCCTTGTTTTTCCTACTATTGCAACAATAGTTGGTAAACTAATGTTCAGTAGTGTTAACTCTAATTTACAAAGGACAATCTTGGTAAGGTGGCTTTAATATTACTTTTTTCAAGTGACTATGCAAAAGAGAAAGAACTGTATATTTGTTTTAAAAAAAAAAGAATGGGACTATATAAATATTTATACTATGGCTCCTGTGCCTTAAGTCTCTATTTGATCCCCGCTGTCATCCAATAGCAATAAAAAGACGAGGATCCACTGCAGTAGTTCTGGTCTTCTGGAACTATGCTTTGGGAGTTCTCTCCTGGGATATGCGTGAATCATTACTCCCAAAAGATAGTGTTGAAAAGTTTCTGCTCTAGGGTCAGACTGCCCAGGTCAAATCCTATCACAGACATTGCCTTTCTGAGAAACCTAAATAAAATTTCTTGATTTCTCTATGCTTGTAGAATGGAGATAGTAATGGTAGCTACCTCAGGATTATTGTGAGGGTTAAATCAGATAATTCATTTGAAGTGCTAGCACATAGTAAGCCCTTATGTTGTTTGATGTCATTATTATTGTTCCCACTTCTCCCCTCTGGTAGCAGCCTGCATATAATGCCTGGGCATTCTCTCTACTATATGAGAATGGATTTAGAGCTAAGTGGAAGGAAGATTACTCAGAGAGGATAAAGGCTTTCTGACCTCTAATAGTCTATTCCTATCTTACCCCCTAGTAAAAAAAAAAAAGAGAGAACTATTTCATTTGCGGTCATCTGAATTAGCAACAATGCTTGTGTCTTTTGTGATTTAAGTAAAATGATTTTTATTATGTTCCTCTAAATCTGCATTATAAAAAGCTAATTTTTCTCTTTTTTTAGGGTGGAATTGCTTTTGTTGCCATTAAAGGAGCATTCAAGGTTTACTTCAAACAGCAGCAATATTTACGTCAGGCACACCGCAAAATTCTAAATTATCCAGAGCAAGAAGAAGCATAAAACTGTGACTTCTCATTGTTCTGCAGTCCTCTCATTCTTATGAGTCTGTTGTGTTGTTTTGATTCCATCATTAATGCACAGTAGTGGAGACTTGCGATAAGCTGCTGCTCTCATATTTTTAAGAAGTAAAATAAAGCACTTAGGGAAGGGGAAACCCTCTCAGTAATCACGGAACCTAAGGATGTGATTTGTTTTCATTGTTTTGTATGTACTTCTTTTATGGCAGTCATCTGAACCATTATCTTAGCATGGTGAACCTGAGTTTTGTTCATATTTTCTTCAGACAGAAATGTAAAGATCAAACTGTGCAAATATTTAAAAATGCACAGGCTGTTTTATTCAAAGGCCTCTTTTGTACATGTTCATGTTCAGTGTTTTCTTAGAATCAGCAATTCAATGAAGGTACTATGAGGATTTTTCTCACTGGCATAATTTGATTACAAGCTAAACAGGAGTATATGTTAATATGAGGAAATGTAAATTAGTTATACATAATTAACAAACCAAAAATGTATGTAAACATTCAAATGATTATCTGAACAAATGCAATTTTGCTGTGTTTTTCTTAACCCATGTGATATCCTCCAAAACGTGTAGGGTAAAAATTCACAGGGCTTCCAGATCACTTTTTCACTATTAAATTTTATTTATATAATGTTGACATCTCATAGTTCATATTGTAATTTTGACTTATGCAGTCTTAATTACTGTGTGTGTGTGTGTGTGTGTGTGTGTGTGTGTGTGTGAGTGAGAGAGAGAGAAAGAGAAAGGCAGAGACAGAGACAGCGACATCAGGTCCTTCCATCACCAGAGTAAGGTTTTTAAATTCGTGTTTCTGGAAATTAGAACTGCCAGTTTATAGTAGTTTGAGCACAGAGAACGATTTGCAAAAAATAAAGTTATTTTCCTCTCCTTTCTCATCGATTCAGTTATTCAGGTGTTTGTTGATCACCTCCTACTTCCCCAGGCACTATGCAAAGTGTTGTGGGGATACAGTGGTGAACAAGACAGACTTGGTTCCTGCTTTTATGTAGTTTACAGTCTAGTTTCAACAGGTAGAAAACCAGCAGTGAGTAAACCAAGGTGAGGCCTTGAGCTCTTTGTTTTTATACCAGTCAGTGAGGAAATAATTATGAAAACAAGTCTTGAGTAAATATTAAGGTCATTGTTTTTGTCAAATTATAAGAAAAAAAACCAATACTAATATTTTTAAATTTAAATTGCTTGTCATACTGAGGAGGCTAGCACCTTAATAGTCACTGTTTAACTAGTTTTATATTCATTTTTCAAAAGCAATTATTTATTTTAAGCTCTTCAGTAGTGACCCTTTTAATGTTCAGCGATCTGGTCTTGGAGTGATTTTCATCAATTAGTATTAAGTTTTTTAAAGATAGTTCCAAAAACCCTATTTATTTTCTTGTTCACAGCATCTAATGCATGGCAATATGAATGTTCCCCCTTACTGATAAGTGGCCACTTCTCTTTAGGATTGTAGCAAGTATAGATTGAGCTATGTTAGATTACAGTAGTATATGTTAACTTCAGTAATTTAAGACTGGTACCTTTCTATAGTATGAATGTCTTAATTTTGAGTTATAACATGAAATTTATGTGAATGGCTATTGAACATTCAAAGTTGTAATTACTTGGGGAGGAAGGGAATATTTGACTGACAGTGAGCCTTATATTAAGATCACTGCTACAGTTCTGAAGGGGAGATATAAAACTATGATTATATATAAAAATAACAGATTATATAGCTGTGCTTATAAAATATATTGGCTTTCTTAAATTTTCAATATGAAAAGACATACTGGATATTTCCTGCATAATTTTGTTATGTAGAACAGCTTTTAGCAGCCTTTACTAAAGTTACACAAGCACACAGTTCCCCATTTATTACTTTATGCCCAAAATGGGGGAATGACTGCTTGGATTTGTTTGGCATCAGGGCTTGTGAGGGCCAGAGAAACAACTCTAATCCTTTAGGGGCAGGGAGAAGGAGTTTTGAGGGCTGTGGGGAGGGAACTGCAAGTGCCTGGGGACCAGAGTAGCCTCAGCCCTGGAATTGAACACATTTAAATCTAAAGAGCCTTAGCTCAAGAAGTACCAGGTACCAGCCTCTTCAGAAAGTGTCCTGCACCACCCTGAATCAACAAAAGCATGGGCTGACTAAAGTTGGGTGGACCTAGGTTCAGATCCTAATTCTGCTTTTAATAACTATGTATGACTTTCATCAAGTGACACCTTGCTCTCAGCTACAGTTTTCTTCATCTCTGAAATACAAATAATACTTAGAAGACTGTTTCTAGGATTAACTGAGAAATGAAAGAAACAGAGAGAGGCACTTTAGCTAAGCTCAAAATAGCCTCTACAGAGCAGTAGTGTCTTAATTGCTGAACACTAGGAAAAGGGAACGAGGCAGTAAACGAGAAACATTAGGGGACAGATTAAGACTTTTGGGATGGGCAGGTATATTTGTGTTTTCCAGTTTATTTTCACGTTTCTTTACTGTGTTATTTCTATAATGTTTTAAACCTCTTTTATAAAATTCAATGACAACTAGTAGAATTCTCTTCTTTGCAGAATTTAACTTATCTCCAAAGTGGCAGAAAATATTGTTCATCATTAAATGATTATCAAATGACTGTGAAGAATATAAAATTAAACTGAGTGACTTAATTAGTCACTGCCTTGCTAACTGTGCTGTAATTTTTTTAAACGTCTTGTTTTTAACATAGCAGACTATCTCAACACTGGCTGGATTAGGTTAAATAAAGAATTTTTATGTCCTCTAGGTGTACTTTGTCTGTTGAACAACTTCCAAAACATAATTTGTTTATTCTGTACCTACTTAATTCTTTTTAAATCATAGTAATCGAGATACTAGTGAGATTTTCTCTTAGTACAAGTAATCTGAATTTTTTAAGAACTGTAAAGAAATTTGTCTTAATTTCATAAGCAGGCAAACCTAAATTCCAAGTATGTTCTAATTTTTAAAATGAATCCCCCCTCACCTACCCTCAGAGCCACTTGGACTATGATTAGACGAGATCTGTGGGTGGTCTTATGCCACAGGTATCAAAGTATACTCAGGTGGGTTGGGAACACAGAAAAAGTTGCTTCCTCCAAGATCCTAAGAACTTTAGTTTCTGAAGCAGATTAGAATCTTCCAGAATGAGTACATCAAATAAAGGCCTTTCCATCCATGGGGATAGTATTGTATCTAAATCATTTCACTGTCACCGTCTGAGACTAGCAGAGAAACAGCCATAGAGTCAGTCCTGGATGCATATTCTAGCTGATGTTTAATGGTTGTAGGGCAAGTTACTTTACCTTTCAGATAGACCCTCAACTTCCTTATCAATAAGATGAAGATTATAAAACCAATCCCCTGGGTTATTGTGCAGATTAAGTGAGATAACATGCTGGGACAGTTTGATATACAGAGAAACTAAATATATCTGTGCCAACTTGGAGGTTTGTTTGCCCATAACCTTTCTTTGGTCCCCTGGGATCTCAAGTTTGCTGCTTCTCTGCTACCTGCCACCCACGCACCCTCTAATGGGTATAGTGATGAAATGTTTAATTGCCTTCCTGGAACAAAGATCCTGAGCAAAGGGAAAAGAAGAAGGATTTGCAGCTCAGTGTAGAAGACTTGGACAAGTAACAGAGGCTCGGCTGTTCTGGTCAAGCCCATGTGGATTTATCGTACTGCTAACAGCTTGCCAAGGTTACTGTAGGCCAACAACGTATCCTACTTTACCAGATGTTTGTTGAGCACCTGTATGAGCCAAGCACTGTGCTAATAAATCCTTTGGTAGATGGGAAATAAACCTGCTTTGAGATGTTTAGAGTCTTCAAAGTACACAACAGATCTTAGTCTTATTATGATATTACCCCCCCAAGAATGTAAGATCCATAAGGGTGTGGGGGGGGCGGTGTTTTACTGTTGTTTACTACTCTACTCCACAAATTAGCAGCGTTCATGGGCTGCTGTTGAATACTTTGAAATCTTAGAAGATGTGCCCTCCTTAAATACAGACTGTCTCTAGTTTAAAATTAGCAAGAAACAATCTGTAACAGGAACTGAGAGGTAATACGTTCATGACCTTTTAATAATTCACATCGAACAACGTATTCTTAGGTATCAGTGTATTTACCAATTCAGATAATTGTACACCAAAATTAAGACACATAAAGTACACGATTGGGACTTACCTGGTGGTCTAGTGGTTAAGACTCCGCGCTCCCAATGCAGGGGTCCGGGTTCGGTCCCTGGTCAGGGAACTAGATCCCACGTGCCGCATCTAAAAAAAGATCCCACATGCCACAGGGAAGATCTTGCACGAGGCAACGAAGATCCCTTGTGCTGTAACTAAGACCCGGCGCAGCCAAATTAATTAAAAGTGCACAATCTTTAAGTATAAATCTTGGTACATTTTTGCCTTGCAGTGTCACTCCAGTGCCCTCTGTTGTTCCAAAGGAAAATGGTATACAGAATCCAGTTCCATATCACAAAGTTGGGCAAGGAAGAGTGAACTTAGAGCTGAGAGAAAATAATTTGGCACAGGTAAGTAATGCCCTTTTTTATGGCCTTTCCTAGTCGATCTCTGACCTCCTCCACTCCACCCACCCCACAAGGAAATATAATCTTGACCTCTTTTCAGTTAATAACTTAGAAAGTGTTTTGCATAGTCATTTAATTCTGATGTACTTGATTCACAGAAAGGGCCGTAAGTGATTAAATACCATATCATCCAGGATAATAAATGGGCCATTTTTTTATATTATGGTTTGGGGTGTAAACTGGTATGGAGGGTAATTAGTATCTTTCTAAATTACAAATACATGTACCCATTGACTCAGCAGTTCGAATTCTAGGAATTTTTCTTGAAATATATTTGCTCTATATATTCCTTGCAGCAATATATGTAATAACAAGAAATTTGAATCAACCTAAATGTCAGTAGGGAATTGGTTAAATAAATTATGGTATATCCATATTGAATACTATATAGCTCTAAAAAAAAAAACAATGAAAGAGCTGTTTACATAATGATATGAAAATATTTCTAATGAATATTTAAAAAAATAAAGGGACTTCCCTGGTGGTGCAGTGGTTAAGAATCCACCTGCCAATGCAGGGGACATGGGTTCGAGCCCTGGTCCAGGAAGATCCCACATGCCTTGGAGCAACTAAACCCGTGTGCCACAACTACTGAAGCCTGCGCACCTAGTGCCTGCGCTCTGCAACATGAGAAGCCACCGCAATAAGAAGCCCATGCACCGCAACAAAGAGTAGCCCCCGCTCTCCACAACTAGAGAAAGCCCGCGCACAACAATGAAGACCAACACAGCAAAAAAAAAAGTGTACAATCATTGATTTATACTGAAGTATAGTATAGTATAGTATTTTCAGAGTTGTGTAACCATTACCCCTATCTAGTTCCAGAACATTTCTATTCCCCCCAAAAGAAACCCTATACCAATCAGCAGTCTCAAAGTCCCCCTCCACCCGGCCCTGGAAACCCCAAATTTACTTCCTGTCCAGATTTGCCTATTCTGGACATTTCCTTTAAATGGGGTCATATATTATGTAGCCATTTGTGTCTGGTTTCTGTCACTTAGCATGTTTTCTTGGTTCATCCATGTTGTAGATGTTTCAGTACTTCATTCCCTTTTACAACTGAATGTAATCTATTGTTTGGATAAAACCACATTTGGTTTATCCATTCATCCACTGATAGACATTTGGGCCCTTTCTCTTTTAAACCTACTCCAATCATGCCTTTACCCCCTACATCCCACACTTCACCAAAACTACTCTAAACAAGGTCATGAGTTACCATATTGCTAAATCCAATGGTCAATCCGATCTAATGGTCACCTCATTTAACTTTATATAAAGTATTTGACAAAGTCATAGCTTCATTCTTGAAACAGTTTCATTTGGCTTTTGGAGTACCACCCTCCCGATTCTCTTCCTACCTCACTGGCTGATCATTTCCAGTCTCCTTCATTAAATCTGATTTACCTCTCCAACGTCTAAGTGTTGAAGAGCCCCAGGGCTCAGTCCCTGGACTTTTCTCATTTACACTACCTAAGTGAACTCATCCAGACTTCTGACCATCCATCAGATGATCTACCTTCTATAATATGATAATAATTCCCAGATTTATATCTCCAGCCCAAATTATACCCGTGAATTCCCGATGAGCATTTCCTATTCAACATCTTTATATATACACACACACACACACACACACACACATATATGTATATCATCTCAAATTATCCCAAGCCATGTGCAGACTGGTGCACGGAGGGTGAGATGCTACATGGAGAGAGAGGGGGTGAGGGAGACATGTGAGTGATGGAGCCATCTTGGAAATGAATCCTCCAGCCCCAGCCTGCCCCAGCTAATGCCATGTGGATCAAATACAAATTACTTGGCTAAACCCTTTCTGAATTCCTGACACACACAATTGCCAACAAAATTAAACGAAGTGGTTTGTTATGCAGCAATAAATAACTGAGACACGCAGTGACAACCATTAGTTACTGGTGTGAGACATCTTAGGGGGTGGAATTCAAGTATTTCTGGCTCAGGTGTTAAGGGCATCCCTGTGGTGAAGGAGGCATGAAGATCCTTCCCCCTGAAGCCAATACACTTTGAAGCTATCCAGCTCTTCTTGCTCTGATGCTATGTACACCAGACAGTTCTCAGAGGCCCACAGAGACCAATCTAAAGAAGACGCTGCCTGAATCTTGTGTCCCGTCCTGGCCTTGATGGTACCCAGGATGAATTAGTAAAATGGTCTCTTTGTCTTTCCCTGCAGCTTAATCACTAGGCAAGAATGTGCTGATTGTGAGGTCACAAGTATGCTAGTATGTCCATATGAGAACTATAATTCTCACCATAACTTAATAAATGGGCATTCTAGAATCTGCCTCCTCATGAAAGATTTTCAGTTAGTTGGTCTTCAAGGACAGAGGAGAGCAAGTGTTTGAGTCTTCAGAGCAGAAGAGGGACAATTTCAACTGGTTTTTATTTAGATGATTCACCTATGAGCCAATTCCTGATGTACTTGTTTTCTGTTCATCTACAGTCTTTCTTATACCCATTTAGCATGTGAGAACGTGGAGGTTAAGTGCCCTAAATGCTCCCCTCTCCTTTCTCTGCCTATTCTATTTTCTCATTCTCCAAGACTGTGATGTCTCCCACATTTCAATGATTTTAAATGTGAGGTCTTTTTTTATTGTTTTAATTTTATACAGTAAAATAAACAATTTTTAAAGGTAACAACTCAATGGATCTTTATACACATACATATTTTTATTGAAAAAAATCCACATATAAGTGGACCCACACAGTTCAAACCCATGTTGTTCAAGGATCAACTGTATACCCCTGTGTGACAACAATCTACACCATATAGAATATTTATTTCCATCTCCCTAGAAAATGCCCTCTTCCCAGTTAATACATCCCTCCCAAGACACAATCCTATTCTGACATCTATCAACAATCTTTTTAATTTTAGCCATACTGGTGGGTATATAGTAATAGTATCTCATTACCATGATGTAATTCTTAACAAAGGTTGTTAAGGTTACAACCAATGTGCTACCTCAGCCCTCAGGCTGCTACAAAAGAGAGTTAGTAACTGGCAAGGGTTTGATGGCTTTGGCTGAATAATCAAGCAACCCCAATTTTTAGTTATTAGAATAGTGATAATTCAAATCATAACTCTATTTCCTCGTGTATATATAGAAAGAGATCTATTGCTATACATATGAATGAGCCAAGACGTGAGTCCTGCCCTCATGGAGCTTGCAGTCTACTTTTATAAGAAAGCTCTTACTTCTAGTTCATACAGCCACTAACATAGCGTAATTTACCTATTTGACAGATTTCTAAGAGGCTTTGAAGGCTTTGCTGTGCCCTGTTCTTCACTAACAGCTGCTTGTCCTGATTTTGTTGGTTGTTCTCACCAGTGTAATTATACATCAGTTAATGGTCCTTTCCTTCTTACAGTAATTAACCAAAACCATAAACTTTCTGCAAAATTTTATTTAACCAGTTCGACATCCCTCTTTTTCTGAGGTATTGATGATTATATTTCTTTTCAAAGCTTTTCACCAAACTACTCTCTAGAGCTCAAAAAAAAGTCTTATTTTCTTATGTTCTTATGTTCTCCCTTTGATGATTCAACTGTCTTTCAAGAGTTACTTGACTTTAACTTCCAGCCCTTCTCTTGCAATTTTCATTTTGACTATCCTATTTTGAATTTCTAAGAGCTCTTAATTATTCTCTGAATTTTCCATCTTTTATTTTTCCATATAGCAATAGGACCCTGTCCTTGACCTTGGCTTGTGGATGTAATATCTTCTCTTATCTCCTCAGATTATTATTAGTTTTTTAAAAATATTTTGTTCTACTCTCTGCATTGCCTATTTCCTCTGAACTCTTTTCCTTGAGAGCCTGGTGATCCTTGGTTATCCTTTCATATTTAAAAGTAATACACTAGGGACTTCCCCGGTGGTCCAGTGGCTAAGAGTCTGCACTCCCAATGCAGGGGGCCTGGGTTCGATCCCTGTTCAGGGAATTAGATCCCACATGCCGCAACTAAGATCCCGCATGCTGCAACAAAAGATCTTGTGTGCCGTGACTGAAGATCCAGCACAGCCAAATAAATAAATAAATGTTTTTAAAAAATAAAAGTAATGCACTAAACAGCTGACTGGAAGCTCTGTAGGGATGCAAAATGCCTGTCAATTGGTGCCCTTCACTGTGTAGTGAAAAGGTAGAGAGCCAACTTTTCTTTTGGGGAAGACCTCCGTAAGTCAGCATCTGTATTAGTCAGCCCCTTTCCGTTACAAACCACCACAAAATTTCAATGGCATACAGCACCAGCATTTATTTCTTCCTTCTGCCCTCTTCAGGTTGGCTCTGTTGGGCTTGGACCCAAGCCTCAAGTTGGGTTCAAGTCTGCTCCACATGTCTCTTATCCTCCTATACCAGTGTCTACCCATGGAATATTGTTCTCATGGTGAAAAGCAGTCCAGCAAGACAGCAACCCAACCATGCAAGCTTATTTCAAGTCTCTGTTCATTTCACGTCTGCTAATGGGGCCAAGCAATTCACATGGTCAAAGACAAAGTCAAGGGATGTGGCACTATACCCTACTTACTATGAGGCCCAGCAAGAATGAGGATGTGAACTTTATTACACTGAACTTTACTCAGTGTAATAGAGTTAGGGAGTTAAGAATTGGACTTCCTTGGTGGTCCCGAGGTTAAGACTTTGCCTTCTAATGCAGGGAGTGTGGGTTCGATCCCTGGTCGGGGAGCTAAGATCCCACATGCCTTGTGGCCAAAAAGCCAAAACATAAAAACAGAAGCAATATTGTAACACATTCAATAAAGACTTAAAAAAAAAAAGGTCCACTTCAAAAAAACAAAAACTTAAAGAATTGGGACAAATAATCCAATCTAACATTCCACTCAGTGTTTTCAAGCCACTCATTGTTTTCCCTAAACAGCCCTCCCATCTACTGTCGGGGTGAATGAAGCAAGCTACAAGTGTTCTTGAGAACAGGTAGGGGGATTAGGGCTCTCCCTGACCAGTGACAGCAGTCTGTCCTTTATTCCTCTCGTTTTCCGTCTAGCCCTCAACTACTATTAACCCCACTTGCTGCTCTCCATGTGCTTACTCTTCTTTTTTATGTGGGTACCACACTGCGAAGCTTGTGGGATCTTAGTTCCCTGACCAGCGATTGAACCCGGGACCTCGGCAGTGAGAGTGCTGAGTCCTAACCACTGGACTGCCGGGGAGTTCCCTACTTACTGTTCTTAAGTTCTGAACTTCTCAGGTTCAATTTCTCCAAAGAATACACCTCTGGTATCCTGTGGGAGTGAAGGAGGTAGACTTGCTCGATTGCCGGAGCTTTGAAAAAACTCAAACTAACCTCCTGCTTTCACCCCTGCCTTCTGAGGTGTTATGATTCCTAGTCTCTCTCATTAGTTTTCCCTTCTTCAGGTGCTTGTGTATTTACCTTTACTCGGCTACAGTTCCCACTGCATTATCTGCTTTTTGACAGCAGTAGTTGGGATTTACAATTTCATCAAAGATACAGTTTGTGATTTTGTTCCTCGTTGGTTTGGTTTGATTCTGGAGTGATTTCCAAGAGTTGGAGAGGCTAAACGGGTCTTCTATTCTCATCCTTAAAACTGGAACTCTAAAGGAGAAAAATAATTTTTAAGCTATCATGTGTTGATTGCTTACCATGTGCAAGGCACTTCTCTAAGCAATTTACTCACAGTACATTATTAAATCTTCACAAAGTCCTGAGAACTAAGTATAATTATGATTATGCCCATTTTACAGGTGAGGAAATGGGGGCTGAGTGAGGTGAAGGCCAAGGCCAAGGCCAACAGACTGGTAAATGGTGGAATCAAGATTATAACTCAAGTCTGTCTGTGAGTCTGCACTGTGAGTAGATTTCATACATGGTGCCCATTTACCCTTCATCCTTTGCTAAGGACAAGCTCCCAGCCAGACTCCATGCCTGGGGACTGGGACTACACAGACCAATACAGGGGGCCCTGCTCTCAAAGAATTGACTATTCCTGAGGCTCCAGCTAGAAGTGCTTACCCTGTCCTTTATGTGGTTACAATTCTGCCAAAAGTATCTTTTAGAGAAGGTACTCCTTAACATGCTATGTTTACCAGGCACTAGTATAGATTTCCTAAATTCTGAACATAGAGGTACCAGGAGGAAATTCTTTTGTATCTTACTCTCTCCGCCAGTGTTTGGCTGTCTTTGGATATTGACAAATCTGACACTTCCTGTAGAAAGTAATCATTGTCTAAAAACGTGAAGGACTGTAGAAATTGCCAAGTTCCATGTAGTTGTTTTTTTTTAATAAATTTATTTATTTATTTTTTGGCTGAGTTGGGTCTTCATTGCTGCGAGCAGGCTTTCTCTAGTAGCGGTGGGAGGGAGCTACTCTTGGTGGTGGTGTGCGGGCTTCTCATTGCAGTGGCTTCTCTTGTTGTGGAGCACAGGCTCTAGGCACACGGACTTCAGTAGTTGTGGCTCTCAGGCTTTAGAGCGCAGGCTCAGTAGTTGTGGAGCATGGGCTTAGTTGCTCCGTGGCCTGTGGGATATTTCTGGGCCAGGGCTTGAACCCATGTCCCCTGCCTTGGCAGGCAGACTCTTAACCACTGCACCACCAGGGAAGTCCAAGTTCCATGTAGTTTTTATCAGAAAACACTTCATGTTGTCAGTTTAGAAATGGTCTAAGAAAACCCCCAAATGCTACACATTCAAAAAACACCACATTCACAATATAAATCTATCATCTCTCTTTTATAAAAATAAATTATTATAACAGTATTGTATGCTATAATTTATAAAGAGTCAAACATAAAAGTACAAGATAAGAAGTTAAAGTCTGCCTCACCCCGTTTCCTTCCTAATTTCCTAAATATCATGTGCTTGTTGTAAAAACTTCAATTGATATAGAATCTGTAAAAATAATAATAAACAGAAACCTCAAATAAAATAGAGTTGGGAGACCAGAGGGGTGAGTTCTCATGGTCTGGATGACAGCAGAGCCCAACAGGAAGAAGAAAGACTCCTCTTGTTTCCTGGTAACAACTCAGCCAATGAAAAGCCAGTCATTCTTTCTTTACTATAGCCCTCTGGACTTCCTTTCTCCTCTATAAAAGTTTCTCTTTCTCTTGCTGTGAGGGGACTTGCACTTGGCTCACCTTGGTTGCAGACCCCGAAATACAATTCTGTCCTGATCTTGAATAAACCCATTTTTGCTGGAGAAATAACCTGCAGTCTATTTGTTTTAGGTCAACAAAGCATATCCTCAATCCCATTTCCCACATGTAACTAGTGTCTGTTTTTGATATTTCCATCATCTTTTTTATGTTAGTTTAAACTAACTGACAGAAGTCTTTGGGATTGCTAACTATATTTTGCTGAGCATTCCTTGGGTACCACTAATTATGTATAAACTGGGAAAAAACATATTTCAGCCTTAGGGGATTTTGTTTCCTTTTGTTTTGATTGTTGTGTTTTGAAGTCCAGGCCCCAGTGAAAGTTTCCCATTGAAGAAGCCAGTCCCCACAGACCCAGCACAGTTCATCTCAACTGTAGGGTGGTTTTTAGCAAATGGAATATCACCTTTTAAATAACACTAATACTGGGAATAAGGAATTGTGTTACCGGGAAAAATGCAATTGAGATTCTCAAGATGGAGGACATGAGGAGGGGAAAGGGTAAGCTGGGACGAAGTGAGAGAGTGGCATGGACATAATGCACTACGAAATGTAAAATAGATAGCTAGTGGGAAGCAGCCGCATAGCACAGGGAGATCAGCTCAGTGCTTTGTGACCACCTAGAGGGGTGGGATAGGGAGGGTGGGAGGGAGATGCAAGAGGGAGGAGATATGGGGATGTATGTATATGTGTAGCTGATTCACTTTGTTATAAAGCAGAAACTAACACACCATTGTAAAGCAATTATACTCCAATAAAGATGTTTAAAAAAAAAAGATTCTCAAGATGAGATGCTATGGATTCCTTGTCTCCTTACCAAGGCAAAATACCATTTGTAAAATGTACATTTATTGTGGTTTTCACCCTATAAAATTAATACATTCCTTTTGTAAAAATGTTAACATTACAGATATATGTAACATAGCAAATAAAAGTCAACCTACTCCCTAGCCCCCAGAAATGACAACAGTTTGGAATATATTCTTCCAAGGGTTTTTTTCCCCCTATAGAGCAAAACTTTTCTGTTTTCTTAATTTCCTAAATATTATGTACCTGTTATAAAAACTTCAATTGATAAAGATGCATATCAAAATTTAAAGTGAAAGTTTTCTCCCTTCCACATCCTAATTCTTAGAATTAGTTTGGTGTATATCTTCCTTTACAGACGTTTTTCTACATAGATACTAAGACATCTATGTGGCTTTTTTTTTTTAACACAATAAACCTATTCTGTAACATACTATTTTTCACAAAAAATATATCTTGGGCTATTTTCCGTGTCTATTCACGTAGCTCTGTCTTGGCTGTTTAATAGTTGCATAGTGTTCAATGGTATTGGATATATCAGTCCTATTTACCCAATCCATTTTGGTTGTTTCCTTTTTACACATTTGTACAAGCATTTGTCAAGTCTAGTATAGTGGTTACCAGGATGGACTCTGGAGTTAAACTGCCTGGACTGATACCAATTCCAATTCCACCACTTTATAACTTGTGCAAGTTACCAGACTCTTTGTGCCTCAATTTCCCCAGCGTAAAATGAGAATTATAACACTATAATAGAGTATACTGTAAGAATTAAATGACACAGACTATATACAATGCTTATCTCATTGCTTGGCACACCTAAGTACTCATTAAATACTGGTTCTTAATGTTTATCATTAACAAGATTAATAAATGGTCCCTATTATTATAATTATCATCATTCTCAAGAAAGCAAAAAACAGAGTAAATTGAGAAAGTAGTAATTAGTAGCTAATTAGTAATTAGTAGTTAAGAAAAATTATATCATTACCACTTAAAGATACTTATTCTACCTGACAAGTCAGTTAATGAAAGTGTATTTTAGGATGTGAAGAATTTTACATTAAGCTAGTTACACGAGAAAGTCTGAACGATTTGTGTTTTAAATAAGAATGAACAGGCCTCTGAGGCCCAGAAGGGAAGACATTAACTGGTAATTAGAAAAATCAATCTCTTAGCTGAAAGTTTTAATAACTTCCTTTGTTCTTTCATCCTAACTGCTACCTGGACCTAAGCAGTGGCTGGAGAGAGGGCAGAGCTGTGAGGGTTCTTAGCGGGGCTTCCACTCAGGGCCTCATGGGGACTAGCAGCATCTCAGGGCGTGTCCTACATCTTGGTCACCTTAATATTGTGAATACCTTCCCACTAGGGATTAGTGTCCTTCTTCTATAGCTTAGGAAACTGAGGCTCAGAGACCATGTCATTTAGGGTTTCTGGTTTGCATCTCTCAGAAACCAAGTCTGACCAAAGTGAAGGGGATTTTTAAGCAGGGATGTTGGGAGCTCATAGGGTGGGAGGGGTGGCTGGAGAGCCTGAACAAGAAACAGGCAGGATCTCGCAGGTGACATGAGGCAGAGGCAGGAAGCAAGTCCAAGCTTTTCAACACTCAGATTTTGATTCCAGAATCTGGAAGCACCTGATGGCCAAATGCTTGAGAATGGGCGCACAGGCCAGCAGCTTTGGCATCACCCGGGAACTTGTTAGAAATGCAGAGTTTCAGGCCCCACCCTGGACTTCCCAAATCCAGATCTACATTTCAAGAGATTCCCCATATCTATGCATGCTACAATTTGGGAATCAGTGGGCAGAGCCCCTAAAAAACACCTAATCTCTGATCAACTTCCCCATGGGGAAGAGGTGATTCCTCAACAGGAAATCTGGGGAGCTGCTCAGAGAAGGAAGAGGAATGGACTCTAGGAGAGCCATAAAAGGCATCCCTGGGATTCCAGCACAGCCTGGTCTGCGTCAGGCTGCCTCCTCCTATCCATCCTCAGGACATGTGGACAGACAGTTCCTGTTGGCAGCAGGACAGGGTTTTTCACTCTAGATCAGATTTCTTGGAGCTGATGACATCTGGGAGATCTGAGAGAGGGCTCTGCTGTAACATCACTGATCTTTTTAAGCCAATGAATTTAAAAACCTTTTCCCTCCTCTTACATAACTTTTTGGACAAAGATGGAATGTTAAGACAGCAGCTGCACTCCTTCTCAGTGGTGCCTCTTTCACAGGAACCCACTATAGATTTATTGCTATATTAAAGGGAATAATAAAGATTAAAGTTTTGTAAGGCCTTGGATCCAGGTGCCAAAGGACAAAGGAAGCACCTGGCTTTGCCAGCACAAAGGCTCTGGTACCAAAAAAGCAAGATGTGAGCACTGGAATGCCAAAGAAGGGCAGCTTCACATTCCTTCATCTGGCGTTGCCTTGACAAGGGGCTTCTACGTGAGAGGCCTCTTTGGAGACTTCCCCCCACCACTCCTGGAGCCCTGCCCCTCTTTCTGCCCAGGCCTGTCTTGCATGAGCATAGCAAGCCCACGAATGTCTGTGGTCAAAGCAGGGCACATGGACCGCTATCCTTGGTCCTGAACCATAGTTACAAGTTGCGGCAGTAATTCACAACCTGGCTGCAAATCTGAGTCAATGGGGAAGGTAGATAAATGTACTGATTGCAAAGCCCCACCCCCAGATATTTTGACTCAGTAGGTCTCTGCATTTAACAACAATAACAATAACAACCAGAGACCAGATGAATCTGATAGTCATTACATGGATTATAGCTTGGAAATCACTCTGCTAGGATATGCTTAGTGCTCCTAAGCCTATGTAGTAGGCACCCTGTTGCTTTTTTTCCTGTTCGACTTTATTCCCCAGTCTTCTAGAAATGCACCCTGGTTCTTATCATGGAGCCAGCCCAAAGGCAGATAGAGCTGAGGGATGGAGACCAGGTCCAAATGACCTTGTTTGAGCCTCTGAATCAAGTGGCTCTGAAGTCTGAAATTACCCTGGACTTTTCAGGGCTAATACATTCCCTTTATTGCTTAAGCCAGTTTGAATTGGGTTTCTGTTACTTGTAACCAAATCTGACTAACATTTCTTAGGACTCTGGTGACTCTTACACATCTCCTAAGAATTCTCTCCTATGAATTCTGAATCAAACAAGAGAAGAGGCAGTGTGGAAGAGAAGAGCTGGGGCCAGAGTGAGAACAAGGAAAAGAAGCTGAAAAGTTGCCAGGGAGAAATAAGAATGGCTCCAATTTGGACAATGTGTCCAAATAATCAGTTACTAGGAATGGACTCTAGGAGAATTAAACCTCAAACAACCATGGCTTGAAAATCACTTGACTGAAGGAGAGTCAAAAGAATGGGTGGGCTCAGGGTACCAGAGGGGACCAATGTTAATACACCTCCGGAAGAGGTATCTTAGGTTGTGTCACCAAAGTGTTCACATATTTTTTTTTCATTTTCTATCTCAAAAACCTTGTTATTTTTACTCTGTTCCCCATATCTTTGGTTTATGCTACATGGGTTACATGGTTGATCTCAGTCAGCTTTTTTTTTAAATTTATTTATTTTATTTATTTATTTTTGGCTGTGATGATGTTTACACCCCCAGGAATTTTAAACCCATAATAAAAAAATACTGAAAGATCAAAAGGTTTTCAGGACTGAAGGGAATAACCCCCAATGGTATAACTCCAGAGCATCATTTCTCCAAGTAGGTGGTACATATGGGAGTAGGGAAGCATGATAAAAATGCCTATATCCCTTCCATGTGGTTTTGAGAGTATTCCTGTCTGGCTGGGGCAGAAAAAAAGGTCTAATTAGTGGACGTTGAAGTGGGTTAACGTTTGCATTACTGAAGAAGGGAGAGTTGCTTGACAGAGATTCCAGGACACAGGTAATTAGACAGGAGGAGAGGATCTGATGAAAGACCACTGGGGAGATCTGAAAAACCAGGGTAAAACATAAAAGGAAGCTATTTTTAGGGACAGAGATGCTAGATCAGATTGCAGGACAAGCAGATCTAGGCATCTGGGAATGGTCATTAGAAATGGCTTGAAAGTCCGTAACTCTGAGCAAAAGAATACTTGGGCAAAGCTGTGGTATTTAAATGACTGTCAAGAGATGTGCAATTTCTTTTTTCTTTCTTTAGAGATGTGCAATTTTAAACAAATTCTGGAGAGTCTGATGCCTCTGAGCTATTTGCAAAGCCCAAGAAAAGGATCTGTCCCTTTTGGACAAAGGTTGCTCCTCTAATGTGGTGTAAAGTCATTAGATCATGAACATCATATTACACTGAACTTTTAAAATATTTTAGCTGAAAGTCTGGAGGAGGGAAGAAGCACAGAGTGGGCTCTGGGGACTGGTTTTCGTCTGTTTCTTGGTCTGGTAAGTTGTCATAAGGGAGCTCACCTTGGATTATTTGTGAAACTATACATTGGTGTTATTTGAACTTTTCTATATATTTCACAATAAAACAGTGGAAAAAGTTATCCAAGTGCTAACAGAGAAATATTCTGAGTCATTGAGAAAGGATGTGAATCAAAGAGGAGAGAGCATCCTCTAGGGGGATGTTACGATATGGCCATTAGAAAGAGTGTTTAGGAAAAGTTTTGATATGGGAAAATGTTAATGATATGGTGTTAAGTGAATAAGTAGGCTACAACATGTGTATGTACACAAATATTTATAAAAACTATGAAATACGTATAGGAAAAAGATTGAAAAGAAAGTGCTATCACCAGCCAGCTACCCAAATGAAGGGATGTTTATTTGGTAGCACCCTGGCTGCTTCCCATACAATAAATACAGGGTAACAGTTAAAATCACGTTTAAGGCTTTGATGGTCCAATCCCAGCACCGCCACTTACTAGTTGGGTCCCTTGGACAAACTGCTTAACCTCTCTGGGGACATAACAGTGCCTCTGGGGACATAACAGTGCCTCTGGGGACATAGGTCCTGGGCAAAACCTGCCAGTATGGTTTAGGGAGGTCTGATTTATTAGGCCCATTCCAGCCCAAGATCAAGGAGATTTTCATAGTCTGAACTGTTTCCTTAGTGTGGATGGAGCTGGTGATGATTGTTAAGGGTTCAGAACACCCTTGGGCCCATGACTTGCTACTGTCTGTTTTGTTGTGTAATGATGTTCCTTGATCCTATGGGGGAAGTTGGGAAGGGTGAATTGGAGCTATGCCACACCCCGGGACATTTAAGAGGTACCTTACTGCAGCCTGCCCCTGTCCCACAAGCATCAGGGCTGGCTGGCGGAGACCAAGTTCCATCGACTTTGATCCCATTTAGGGAGACAGGCTTTGGAAATAATAAAAATCAAAATATTTCTCTGGCCAGATCACCAGTATAGAATTATTTTGGACCTATCAAATCTTTAAAGCCAACGTTTTCTCTCTGACCCTTGATAATCAACACTATCCTTGGTTGTCCTTTGGAAAAGAAGAACATTTATGATGAGATTTAGTCAAGGAGAATTCCTCAGGTGAGCATGGGCCAACATCCCTTTCATGTTTCCTCATTCCATTCTAGGTTAGAGGAACACAATCAGAGCTTTAAAAGTATCCTCTAAAATACCTCCCTTGAGGTTTTGGAGATTTAGTGAGAACAGAGCAGCAGCCAGGGACTCAGTTTCTAGTTCTCTAGCCAACCAGCTACAGAATTAAGGACAAGATGCTCCACACCTCAAGGCCTGGATTTCCACTTTAAAATCGGGTTTGTTCTAGTCCATGGTTTCTGGGTACAAGAAATCAAAGTTGACTCAAGACAACCCAGGTGAAATATGTCTGTGCAGATACTGAGTGGGAAGAGAGAGAGATGACTCAAAAGCCAAGCACAAGAAGCGAGGTACAGCAGGCAGGGCATTTTTTTTTTAATAGAAAACTCTCTATTTTTTAATAGAAAATTTTAATAGAAAACTTTTATTATAAAAAACACATGTATATTATTTTAAAATTTAGCTCAGGGTGTATCAAAGTATTACTTGCTTTATTCTTGCCTTTCTTTCCAGTATGTGGTGAATGGGCTATTTCCTTTTTATTCTTAGGTTTTATAATAATATGTAAAGTTATTATTCCATTTTTCCTTTCTGCTCCATATACTACATAGGTCTGGAAACAATAATTTCTTTTTAACTTTTAACCGATTTCATTTCTTTTTATGGTAAGGAGCGGTAATTAGGTCCCCTGATTTAAATTGTTCTAATTTATACTTAAATTGTAACCCTTATACAAACAAACTCTTATTCATCAGGCAGGGCTTTGTGGGAACATTTGCTGTCTGCCTCTCTTGGGGGCAGTGTGGGTGTGTCTCTTGGATGGGTTCTGCTTCTCACTGCGTTCCCCCATTCTCCTTTCCACTTTGAGTGCCCAACAAATGACTATGACCCCTTCTGTCTCAAAGTCCACTCCAAGAGATGACATTGGATTGATCATCTCACATCTGTCAGGGCAAGGATAAGTTACAAACTCTTAGCTGGTCTTTCAGTTGGCTCTTTGAGTAAAATATCCATCCCTGGCCCAGGACCATGGTTGGGAGTGGGTGAGTGCAGATCTCTCCTCGATGAGGCTTGGTCGGGCAAGCGATGAATTCCATCATTTGCAGAAATAATAAAAGCCTCATCTGACAAGGATCATATGACATAATTGTGAAACTGCCTTAGGAAGAATCAAGGGTAAGTTAAAGTTATTCTAATTATTATTCAGAATTATTAGAACAAAGACTGAGAGTCAGGAGGCTACTTGAAGAAGTTCCCAATGGCCGAATCTGATATAGTTTGAGCAAAAAAGTAATGACGATGATGGATTAGTGCCCTCAGTAAAATATTTATAAGTCCTGATGATATAAATAGTTGAATGAACTTTAATATGTAGGAAAAGGGGAGGCTCCTCCTTAGAGCAGAATTCCAGTTAAATAAAAATTCAAGGAAGGATTAAAATAGAAAACCACCAACTGGCAAATAACACAGTAATAATTATTGCAAGTGAGGATCATTGATGGATACCAAAATTCATGGGCAAATGTATGATAGAAACAGGGTGTTACATAGTCTCAAAGCTCTCCCAAGATACTTATTAATTGCAAAGGGGAAAATAGTAACTTTACAGTGGAGAAATACGGCAGACACACCCTTAACTAACTGTTCAAAGTTAACATCCCTAGTAATGCAACATATCAGCATCGTATGCCTTTTGATATGCTGCAAGGAGAAGGACACACATCACTTCCATGGTGTTCTGTTAAAAATGCATAACCTGAATTTAACCATAAAGAAACATCTTATAAACTCCAATTGAGAGACATTCTATAAATTACTGGACAGTGCTCTTCAAAAGTGTCAAGGTCATAAAAGACAAAACCAAAAAACAAAAACAAAACTGAGAAACTCTCCAAGACAGGAGAAAATTAAGGAGACATGAAAACTAAATACAGGGTCCTGGATTTGATCCTGGGCCAGAAAAAGATCATTAGTGAGACAATCGGAGACATCTGAATAAGGTAAGGAGATTACTAGTAGTAGTATGTCAGTACTAGTTTCCTGGTTTTGATAATTGTCTCGTGGTTAGAGATGTTGTTAACATTTGGGGAAGCTGTAGAAAGGTTATACAGGAATTCTTGTATTACTTATACAGTTTTATCTTTAAGCCTGAAATTATTTCAGAATTCAAAATTAACAAGCCTAAGAAATAAAATAAGAGAGCTCATTAGTACTGATGTGGAATAATCTCCAAAATATATTATTGAGTGAAAAAGAAGTTACTTTTTGTGTAAAAAGGAGTCTGTCACTCATTCTCACATTCCCTCTCACACACACACACAAACACTCTTGAATCTACGTAGAATATGTCTTGAGGAAAATGCAAACCATTGGTGATAGTGGTTGCCACTGGGTTGGGGAACTGGGAACCTGACAGAGTTGGGAGAAATACTTTTGAGGATATAATTGTTTTCTATGTTGTTTGAGGTTTAAAAAAACGATCATGTCTTGCATGTCTTATCTTTAAAATATCATTAAACTACCAAAATCTGTTTGTCTTGAGAAACCTGGATTCATTTCACCAAACCTTACTAGGGCCAGATATCCCCTTTTCAAGATCTTCAGTCCTGTGACTTGCCTGGTGGTGCCGTGGTTAAGAATCCGCCTGCCAATGCAGGGGACATGGGTTTGAGCCCTGGTCCGGGAAGAACCCACATGCCACGGAGCAACTAAGCCCGTGCACCACAACTACTGAGCCTGCGCTCTAGAGCCCGTGAGCCACAACTACTGAAGCCCGCGCGCCTAGAGCCCATGCTCCGCAACGAAGAGTGGCCCCCTCTCGCCACAACTAGAGAAAGCCCATGCACAGCGATGAAGACCCAATGCAGGCAAAAATAAATAAATTTATTAAAAAAGAAAAAAAAGATCTTCAGTCCTCTACAAAACTTCCCTATCTCTCTAAGATAAGAACATAAGCCGATGTGATTATATTTCTTCCCAAACATATATTCCCATGGAAACTGAAGGGCAACAGTCCAAGAAAGAAACAAAGAAAGAAGCAAAGGATATTTATTTATGATTATTTGAAAATGTTCAGGTCACTTTCCGATTTCCACTTATGTTCCATGAATGCTTTGAAAAACACCAAATGTATAACAATTCTGCCATTAAAGAGCATGAGTTTTATTACTAAAACCAGGTAAGAAGCCCCCTTTAGTGTTAGGCAAGGTCTGGATAACTAGGACCAACATATAAAATGTACAAGTCTGTCTCCTTGTGCATTTGAATCTAGCTGGTGCAAGTGAAGCCTTTTTTGAGAGAAGTTTGATCACAGGTATTAAAATCTTTAAAATGTGCAGAAATGAGACTTCCAGCTATGACAATATGAAGAGGTAGGCAAATATTCTCTCACCAAACACAAGGAAGAAATCGAAGAAATGATCAAAATCAAACCATTTCAAGGCTCTGTAGATCAACGAAATGCAAATAACAAATTGAGAGATGTTTATTTCTAGCGAATTTGCTGGAACTTTGTGTAAGAACAATAGGAGTCTGCAGCCTTCTTGGCCAGGACAGCTTCCATCCCACCACCCAGCTTGGTAGGTGCAGCTGATTTACTAGAGCAGGACAAAAATTGAAAACCAGCTTGGCTGCAAGTAAGTAGGGGCAAACTTGATTTGGAATGGAGAGTGAAAAGTCCATGCTCAATAGCATTGTCAGGACAGCAGCAAGCCCAGTAGAAAAGGAACATAGAAAGCCTGCAGCTTGGCTTGCCTGGGGCTGTGGTCCCGGGTGGGATGGGTGGTGGATCAGTTCGATAGGAAGGCTCTGGAAGCGATAGGGTGATAGAAGGCCTAAGTAAGCTCTCCACATGTCTCCAGCTGACTGGAAAACTATACACACGTTCAGGGAGACATGAGAGGGCCCAGGGAAAAGTGAAAGCCACAGCAGACTTGGGAATGCCCTCCTCACCCCACACACAGACCCATCAGGGAAGGGTGAGAATGTTATGGGCTCGAGGTGTTTAAATACAACCTCTGCCCGAATCAATGGCTAACTACTAAGCTATGTTGACACATGGGTTCCCTTAGGAAGTCAGGCTAAAAATAAGCATAAAAATACTGAGCAGAGACATCAGCTGCTATACACTGTGGGGAAGACAGATTCTGCAGATTAAGTTCAGGCAAGTTACTAAAACCAAACCAAAACAGAACAAAACAAAGAAACAAACTAAAAGAAGCCCTCAGGAAAGTAAATCAGAATCTCTAGGTGCTATATAATATATTATATTGAATTCTCTTCAGCTTTTGACAAAAAACTACGAGACATACAAAGAAACAGGAAAGTGTGGTCCGCACAAAGGAAGACGCTCTATTGAAACAGACTCTGAATGAGCCCAGATGCTGATTTTAGCAGAAAAAGATTTCAAAGCAACTGAGTTTTGTTTTGTTTTGTTTTTTTTGTTTTTGAGGAAAGAAATGGAAATTTTTATTTGAGCCATCCTGAAGATTATAACCTGGGAGACAGTCTTTCAGAAAACACTGAAGACTGTTTCCTTAAAGCAACTATTTTAAATATGCCCAAATAATTAAAGGAAACCTTTTAAAAAACTAAAGGAAAATATGACAAAAATTCAATAAATCGAGAACCTCAAAAGAAAATATCAACTGGACTAAAACAAAACAAATGGAAACTCTAGAGCTGAAAACAACCAAAATGAAAAATTTCATCAACTGGATAGGCCCAACAGTGGATTTGAGAGGGCAGAAGGAAGAATCAGTGAGCCTGAAGATAGACAGTTCAGTAGAAATTATCCAATCTGATGAACAAAGGGGGAAAAATATAAAAGAATGAAGAAAAATGAATGGAGCCTCTAAGACCTGTGGAACAACATCAAGCAAACCAACTTACATGTAATGAGAGTCCTAGAAGGAGGGGAGAGAGAGACATAACAAACTGAAGAAATAATAGCCAAAAATGTTTTAAGTTTCATGAAAAGCTCAACAAACCCCAAATAACACAAACACAAAGAATCCATACCTAGATACATCATAGTAGAATTGCTAAAAGCCAAAACAAAGAGAAAAGGTTGAAAGCAGCAAGAGAAAAATCACTCATTGTGTACAGAGGATCCACAGCACAATTAATGACTCATCATCAGAAACGAGTCCAAAAGGCAGTGAAGTGGCGTAGAGAACTAAAGAAAAAGTCAACAATTATAGAGTCAGCAAAACCATCCTTTAGAAATGAAGACGAAAGACGTTTCCAAATAGACAAAATCTGAGAGAATTTGTTGCTAGCAGATCTACCTTTTAAGAAATACTAAAGGAAATCCTTCAGGTGGACAGGAAATGACACAGAGGGTAACTTGAATTCACAAGAAGAAATGAAGTACATCCAAAATGCTAAATATATGGGCAAATTAAAAAGAGTACATAGGGGCTTCCCTGGTGGCACAGTGGTTGAGAGTCCTCCTGCTGATGCGGGGGACACGGGTTCGTGCCCCGGTCCGGGAAGATCCCACGTGCCGCGGAGCGGCTGGGCCCGTGAGCCACGGCCGCTGAGCTGGCGCATCCGGAGCCTGTGCTCCGCAACGGGAGAGGCCACAACAGTGAGAGGCCCGCGTACCACAAAAAAAAAAAAAAAAAAAAAGACAGAAATTGTCAGATTGGATAAAAAAGCAAGCTCCAACTATATGCTGCATATAAGAGACACACTTCAGATTCAAAGACACAATTAATTGAAAGTTAAAGGATGGAAAAAGATACACTATGCAAACAGTATCCAAAAGAGAGCTGGAGTGGCTATTTTAATATCAGACAAAATGGACTTTAAGACTAGAAATAATACTAGAAACAAACAGGGACATGTCATAATAATAAAACGGTCATGACATCAAGAAGATATAACGCTTATAATTGTATGTGCACCTAATAATAGAGATTCAAAACACCTGAAGAAAGCTGACAGAATTGAAATGAGAAATAGAACAACCAGACAGGACCTCAGGAAGGATATACAGCACGTTCCAGTTAGATCTAACTGACAATTATAGAACACTCCACCCAGTGACAGCAGAATATACATTCTTTTCAAGCACACTTAGAACATTCTCCACGATAAAAATAACAGGATGAAAAAGCAAGTCTCAATAAATAGGAAAGGACTGAAATCATATGAAGTATGTTTTCTGACCACAATGAAATTAAATCAGAAATAAAAGACAGTAGGAAATTTAGGAATTCCACAAATATTTGGAAATTAACACACTTGTAAATAACTCATGGGTCAAAGCAGAAATGGCAAAGGAAAGGTTTTCTAAAGGGTCGCTGTATCTGTAACAGGCCCCCTGGCTAATAAGCAGTTAAACCAGAATTTCCACAGAGGTCTGACCCAGCCCAGAAACCAGAGCCTTGAGTGCTTACTTCCCTACCGAGGATCAGGTCTTAATAAGTGAGTGAAAATCCTGAAACAAGATTCTGTTTCTCCTCCTGTTCCCAATAAGACTGGCTTATTAACGACACCCAAAAACGCATGCAAGGGGCTCAGGAACCTCTGCTTTCCATAGAAATTCAGGTTTCCCCATCACCACCCCCTCCCCCGAAGGAGAAAGCTGGAGATGACAGAAAAGAATGCAATGTCATATTTAATGGAATGTTCCAATTCACTAGTAATAATATTATCCCATTAGAGTCTATCAGTCAAAATGTCTCATATCAGAGAATGAATTATTATTTAACTAGGTGTTAAAACCGTACTTCAAAAGGATCCATTCATATAATACATCACAATATCCTCAAGTTGAGAATGTGGGTCATCTTGGCACTTCCTGTGTCCTGCTTTCACTGCAGGCAATTCTCAAAACCAGGGCACTGAGTGTCAGCATTGAACGTCCCCAGTCAGACAGGGAGGCCCAGGCTCACATTAGGCACATTTACAGAATCAGGCCCAGCAAGGGGATATAGGTTTCAGGAGGCAGCTTCATGTCTGCTGGGAAGCACGGGCTTTGGAGTCAGACACGCTGGGTTTGAGTCCTGGCTTTTCTGCACTGTGCCCCTGGGCAGCAAATCACTTAAACTCTCTGAGCCCATTTCCTGTCATCTGCAAAATAGGAATGATGAGCTCTACCTTATAGGTTGCAGTGAGGAGCATGACAGGATGTGCGTTGGTGTGTATGTATGTATGCATGTGTGTGTGTGTGTGTGTGTGTGTACATGTATATATAGTATCCTGAGCTCTTTACCTTCCCCCACTCATCCCAGCCTCTGTTAATCTCTGCAATTCCAATTGCTCAGCCCCAAAATCTTGAAATCTTTTTTTAAAAAATGAAGTATAGTCAACTTACAATACTATATTAGTTTCAGGTGGTACAACATAGTGCTTCAATATTTTTATGGATTACACACCATACCAAGTTATTATAAAATACTATGTACCCGGTGCTGTATATTACATCCCTGTGACTTATTTATCTTGTAACTGGTAGTCTGAACCTCTTAATCCCCTTCACCTGTTTCACTCTTCTCCCCCAGCCCCTCCCCTCCGGCAATCACCCGTTTGTTCTCTGTATCTCTGAGCCTGTTTCTGTTTGTTCGTTTTGGGGTTTTTTTGTTTTGTTTTGTTTTGTTGTTTTTAATTCCACTCCTGGGTATTTATCCGAAGAAAATGAAAACACTATTTTGAAAAGATATATACACCCCAATGTTTGTTGCAGCATTATTTACAATAGCCAAGATATGGAAGCAACCTTAGTGCCCATCAGTAGATGAATGGATAAAGATGTGGTGTGTATGTTCAATAGAATATCACTCAGCCATAAAAAAGAATGAAATTTTGCCATTTGTGACAACATGCATGGACCTAGAGGGTGTTATGCTTAGGAAAAGCCTTTTTCTTTCACTCCGCACGTATAATCCATCAACAAATGCTGCTGGCTCTATCCTTTAAATACATCCAAAATCCAACCACATCTCACACTGCTGGCACCCACCCGGCTCAAGCCACAGTCTAAGTCCCCAACATTTTTTACCTCCTGACTGGTGTCACTGCTTCTGCCTTTTCTCCCTCGCAGACCAGCAACCAGAGAGATACTATTAAAATGTGAGATACTTTCTGTTCCTGCTCAAAGCCCTCTGAAGAAAAGGGTTTGGCAATTCTTGAGCCTGTGGCCGGGGTGCACCTTGAGGCAAGGGTGATTCCTTGACCCAGAAAGGATGGGAGAGACGGAAAGTACAGGGAGGAGCTGGATTTGGGAACTGAGTTTCCACAAGCCTATGCCACCAGCTACTTTTAGGGCCCTCGGGGCCGCGCTTACCTCCAGCAGGTCTCCAGAAGCAGGATGTAGAACCAGAGCACAGGCTCGAAGGCCAAGAGTGAGAGCAGGGCTCACCTTTCTTCCTAAGCTTCTGCTCCCCGAGCTCCAGTACTCTCGCCAGCAGCGCCCTTGTCCCCCGCGCCCCCCCTCCGCCACGATAAAGAAAAGAAAGCAAAACTGGCTCCACCAGTTTCCTCTGAACCAACAGGCCAATTTAATCAAAGCCCACAGCATACAGCTGTGCTGAAAAGAACTGGCTCCACCTGTACCATGAGCTGCTGATGCTTATTTTAAAAAACAGCTTTACTGAGGTGTATTTGATATACGTAAAAATTGTGCATATGTAATATATACAACTTGATGAGTTTGAACACATACATACACCTGCAAAACCATCACCAAAATTAAGGGAATAGACACAGCCATCGCCTCTGAAAGTTTCCTTATGTCCCTTTGGTTTGGTTTGGTTTTTGTGGGATTAAATGAGATTACCCTCTTAAGAAATTTTTAAGTGCATAATACAGGTTCTGTGCCATACAGCACGTCTCCAGAACTAATGCATCTTGCATAAGTGAAACTATACCGATTGAAAAACTCCCCATTTCCCCTCCCCCCAGCCCCTGGTAACCACTGTTCTAGTCTCCGTTTCTAGGAGCTTGACTATTTTAGGTCCCTTACGTAAGTGGAATCATTCAGTATCCGTCCTTCTGTGACTGGCTCATTTCACTTAGCATAATATCCACAGGTTCATCGGTGGAATCTTAAAGAGATTTCTGCCCTCCTGTGTTCATTGCAGCACGGTTCACAATAGCCAAGGTATGGAGACATGTCCTAAATGTCCATTGACAGATGAATAAAGAAGATGTGGTGTTTACATACAGTGGAATATTATTCAGCCTTAAAAAGAAGGAAACACCATGAGCTCCTGAGAGGAGCTTCCTGTGGAGCAGGAAGGACATGCAGGTTGAGAAATAGTAGACAGAGGTCTAGAACATAAGGCCAGTGGGGACTGGGTTACTTTGGAGTTGAGGGAGAGATGGTGTAAAGTAATTCGAGGAAGGAGAGTATTAAGGGCCCAGAGAAGAAATCACAGGAGTTTAGAAGTTCTTTCTAACTGCTCTTAAGGAACTGATGAACCTTGTGACCAGGTTTTCCTCATGTTTCATTTATTGCAGCATAACAAATCACCCCCAAACTCAAATTTAAACAATGAGAATTTACCATTTCCTACAAGTCTACAGGTGATTTCAGTGGTTCCTTGGTCTTGACCACGTTCATTTCCACAGCTGCTATCAGCTGTGGGATCCACTGATCATCGCTGGGCTATCTACCTCCCATGTTTGGGCAGGTCTGCAGGCTGGTCTAGGGTGGCCCAGAATGAGACACCTGGGCTGCCACCCACGTGCTCTGTTATCCTCTGGTAGGTGGTGGTAGAGGCCCCAGAGAGACAGAACGTAAGTACGCAAAGCCTCTGGAGGCCTAGGCTTGGAATGGACGTACCTGCCATTTCTGCCACACTCCTTTGGCCAGAGCAAGTGGTAAGGTCAAACCCAGAGTCAAGATGGGAGGATATTATCAAATGTGTGGATCCAGGGAGGGGAGAAAAATTGGGACCATAATCAATCTACTGTACCATCCCAGCCCCAATTTCAAATCTGCCACCCCACCGTCAGAGAGGCCCAGTGAATGACAGAATCATTAAGACTTCGGGATCTGCCAGACTTGGATTCAAACCTACTTCCTTGTCTGAGTGTGTTTGGGCAAGTTACTTAATCACTCTGGCCTTGGGCTCCTCATCTGCAAAAGGACAATAATAATCCCTCTCTCTCAGGGCTGCGAGGATGAAATGACATGCACTGTGAAGAGGCTCAAGGATTGATTATAACATGTGGGGCTTGGAGTCGTGGGGGAACCGCAGGGAAACCCTAGGTGCCCCTCTTTCCTCCAGTCTTTAAGTGGGACATGGAGGATGGGAAGGAGATAAGGAGGAAAGGATGAGAAGGATTAAGGGTGGGTGGAGAGGGTGGTGTGGTGAGAGCCCCCGTGCAGGGCCTCAGGAGGAACCTGAAGAAAGCAGAGCGCCCTCCTGTGCAGTCACAATGGCCCTGCTGTCCGAGCATCTGCAGGCATGCATCAACCCTGGAAGCAAACACAGCTGGCTCTCTCCAGGGAACAGGGAAGAAAGAACAAGTCATGAATTCATCAAGGCAGCTCAACTACTCCGGGAAAGGGGTCTTTTTTTTTTTTTGGCCGCACAGGCAGGCAGGATCTTAGTTGGCCAACCAGGGATCAAAACCGTGTCCCCTGCAGTGGAAGCACAGTCTTAACCACTGGACCACCAGGGAAGTCCTGGAAAGGGGTCTTGTGTCACCCTCACCTGACATGACGGGGCTGTGGCCTCTCCCCTGACTGGCTTCTGCACACATCTGTTTGTGTGTTTGCATGTGAGAAACAGGCAGAGACAAATGCTCCCTGAGAAGAAAAGAACTCCATTTAACAATAAGGCTACAGAAGCCAAGAGACCATTTGGCTTATCCTCCTAGTTTCACAGATGAGCAAACTGAGGCAGTGAGGCCAAGTGGCTCTTGCCAGTGGACACAGCCAGCTACTGAGCCTGGACCAGAGCACAGGGGTCCTGCCTGCCTTGCAAGTTCAGGTTTCCAAAACCACCCTTGGGTTGGACAGATTCACTAAAAGGAATCACAGAACTCACTGAAAGCTGTTATACTCACAGTTACGGTTTATTTCAGGGAAAGGATACAGATCAAAATTAGCCAGAAGAAGAGATACAAAGGGTAGAGTATGGGAGGTTCCCAAATGCAAAGCTTCGACTGGGCTTCCCTGGTGGCGCAGTGGTTGGGAGTCCGCCTGCCGATGCAGGGGACGCGGGTTCGTGCCCCGGTCCGGGAGGATCCCGCGTGCCGCGGAGCGGCTGGGCCCGTGAGCCGTGGCCGCTGGGTCTGCGCGTCCGGAGCCTGTGCTCCGCAACGGAGGAGGCCACAGCAGTGAGAGGCCCGCATACTGCAAAAAAAAAAAAAAAAAAAAAAAAAAAAGCTTCGACTGTCCTCAGAACGTATGACCCTCCAGATGTTGATACTGACGTATGGCACTACGCATGGAGTGTGGCCAACCTGGGAAGTTCACCCGAGCTTCAGTGTCTAGAGGTTTTACTGGGGCTTCATTCCATAAGCATGAGTGATTGATTTATTGTCCATAGGATTGAACTTAGACTCCAGCCCCGCTCCACCCCCTGGAGGTGAGGCTGATATCACCTGGCCTGAGCAGACCAAGATTCACCTCATTAGCATAAACTATCAGGTGTGAGCAAAGGGGCCCAACATGAATAACAAAGACGTGCCCATCACTTGGAAAATTCCAGGGGTTTAAAGGTTATCTCCCAGGAACCAGGGACAAAGGTCAGACCAATCTGGGCAGGGCCAAGTTCTTTACTACATACCTTCCATCTGCTTATGCCTTATAAAGGCAGTTACAGTGAAAAATAAAGATAGCTATACTGAGCGTGTGCTAGATGTCAGACATTGTACACGTATTTTGTCTAATTCTCACAACAACCCTGCAAAATTGGTGTTATTTAGCCCTATTTTACTGATAAGAAAATTGAAGCTCAGAAAGTCACCTGAAGTTTTAGAGCTGGAAAATAAACAGATCTGACTATGTTGACGTACTCTTTGGGCCATTAGATTGATGTTGCGAACTTCATTCTTTCATTCATTCAACAAACATTTATTCAAGCCTACTACGTGCCAGTAACGGTTTTAGGTGATGAAGATATAGCAAAGAACAGACAAAAAAACCACTTGCACAGAGTTGATACTCAAATAGGAGAGACAGACAACAGGCACTAAATATGCAAAATAAATAATATTTGAATAATTTAAAGCATTGCGTGTACTTTGTATGGACCTTGATCTGGATGCTGGTTAAGTACGTGAATTCAATTTGCAAGCAGCCACCAAGCAGCACACTGATGATTTGCGCCCTTTTCAGTATCTACAGTATAGTTGATAAAACATCTTTAAAAAGTCATGCAGGGGTGTCTTGGTTCCCTCCTCTTAACTATCGGTGATGACACCCAGCCACCCCTACCCGCATCTCATGCTGAATAAGAGGGGAACAGAACACAGTGTATTGTTGGTTTAAAAAGAGTAGACGTCGTGCTTTCTCAACTCACAACAGTAACCTCTACATTTAAAGCTGCTGAAACTGACACAGTGAGTTCTCTGGCTCATGGAAGGGAGGAATCTACGAAGAACTGGGTGAAACTGTAAATAAAACCTGAGAACTATCTTCCCTTAATAGATGTTAATAATGTACCTTATTCTGTCTTATGCAACAGAACATTTTCACACAGTATCATGATGCCAGTTAAGTTGTGGCATCATTTTGAGAGCAATCAATTTGAGTTTAAAGAAAAAGAAATTGAATATTTTAAGTGTAGACATTACGAGCTCTTAAAAAGCCAAAATTACAGCTTTTCAAACTAGAAATAAAAAGGCACTGAAGCATCCTACAGGTTTTAATTTCTAACAAGATATTGATAGGCATAACCCATATAAACAGAAGCCCTTTGGGGTCCTCAATTTTTTTTTTTTGGCTGCTCCGCTCACAGCATGTGGAACTTCCCTGACCAGGGATCGAACCTGTGCCCCATGCAGTGGAAGTGTAGAGTCTTAACCACTTGACCATCAGGGAAGTCCCTAATTTTTTTTTATGAGTAATGGGTCTCACTTGAGATCGAAAAGTGAGAAAATCACTGTGGTTATCCCCAACTTTGTTGATAGGTCTGTTTCTTCCTATGACCTCATAAGGAGCTATTGTTTTAGAATTCCAAGAACCAAATAAGTTCCCAGTTAGGACTAGTTTATGAGTCCTTCTGGCTCAGTAAGCTGCTTTTCAGTGACCTGAGCGACTCTGACGAAAGTTAGCTTGTTTTCTCCTTGGCATTTTGGTCTATTTTAGTTGTTGGGGCTTATTTTTTTCCCCCTATATTATTTTTTCCTCACTTCTTTTCTTTATTCTTTAATTTTACTTTTTTTTGGCGGTACGCGGGCCTCTCACTGTTGTGGCTTCTCCCGTTGCGGAGCGCAGGCTCCGGACGCGCAGGCCCAGCGGCCATGGCTCACGGGCCCAGCCGCTCCGCGGCATGTGGGATCTCCCCGGACCGGGGCACGAACCCGTGATCCCTGCATCAGCAGGCGGACTCTCAACCACTGCACCACCAGGGAAGCCCTAATTTTACTTTTATTATTTTTCTTTCCCTCAATTTTTTTCTTTTTAAATTTAGCTTGTTAGTATTTGCTTTTGTTTCTTTTTACTTTTGTCTGGCATTGTGTTTTGATTCAGTCATAAAGACCAGTTCATGGGGTGAACTTTGAACTGGTTTTCTTTTGATTTGGACCAAGCTTCTCACCAGCTCTTCCCAGATGTAAGCCGACGTTAGGACGCCTCGACTCCAAGCACAGCAGTGAGTCCAGCGTGCTGCGGGGCCTCTGAGCCGTCTCTGTTGAGGAGAGACCCAGATTCACATGGTGTCCTCTAGACCCTTGAGACGGCTGGCAAGGAAGACTGGGCTACGGTGAAGTTGGCCGGCACATCCTGGCTGGGAAAGCGAGAGCCGTGAAGATCGTTGATGAGACTCAGCGGAACTCCTCCAGCCTCCGGAGACTGTCCCGCAAAGCAGGAATCATGAAGGTTTGGATCATCTCAACACAGTGAAGTATTTGAAGTGATGGAGGCTGAGGAAACTCTCGGCCTTTGCGGAGAGGAGGACGCTAGTGGAGGAGACGTGTTTGAGTACCTCGTGGCTCATGGCAGTAGGAAAGCAAAGTAGCTGAGAGCAGAGTCCACCAGGAGGGTATTGTCCACAGAGATTTAAAGGCAGAAAACCTGCTCTTGGACGTAAACATCACACTTTGGCTTCAGCAACAAATGCACCTTTTACAACAAGCTGGACACCTTCTGGGGTGGTCCCCCTCATGCTGCCCGGAACTCTTCCAGGGAAGAAGCACAGGAAGTCATTCTGTCGACACTGGCCGATGGATTCCTGCCTCTTGATGGACAGAACTTCAAGGACTGCCAGAGGGGTACTAGGACAGAATATATTATGTTCTCTTCTGCATATTTATGGAATGAAAATCTGTTTAAGAAATCTCTGATTCTCAGTAAGAAGTAAGAGCAAATCATGAAGGATCCGTGGATTACTGTGGGTCATGGATATGAGGAACTAAAGCTCTACATGGAGCCGCTCTCTGACTACCAGAAACCCCCAGCTGACTGAATTCATGGCGTCCATGGTTACACGTGGAGACAGAGATCCAGGACTCACTGACAGGCCGGAAAGACAAGGTAATGTTCCACTATCTGCTCCTGGGTTATAAGAGATCTGAGCCAGAGGGCTACCGGGTCACCCTGAAGCCTCAGCCTTCAGCGGATCTAACCGCAGCGCTCCTTCCCCGCCCCCAGGAACGGCACAGGGTCCCCGCCAGCTGCAAGCAGCACATTCCCACCTCTAACTGCTGCTCTGAGAACACTCCGCCGGGGAGGAACGCAGATGTGGCGGAGGATCAGGGCGCAGGGCGGCGGCCACAGCACAGCCCTCGAGCGGCAGGGGAAGAAGACCGCCGCTGCCGCCCACCCCCAGCGCCCTCTCCACCGGCACAAATCAGAGCAGGAATCCCCCGCGCTGGGAGAGCGCCAGCCTCGGCCAGGCCTCCGTGAGCAACGGCCAAGGCAGCCTCACCGTGCGGGTCCGGGGCCCCCTTGGCTCCGGCTTCGGCCACAGTCTAACCCAGCCCCGCCTGCACCAGGAATCCAAGTGCAGCCCACGGGGGCCTCCGGGCCCCGCCCCGCGGAGAGTACCTGTGTGGAACCCAAGCCCAGCACAGCCCCCACCTGTCCCCGAGTCCACCCGTCTACCTGCAGGGTCAGTAGGGAGTGGAGCCCCGGCTCTGTCCAAAGGGAACTTCGCCCACAGGGGCAGCCCGACAGGTGCCAGACCCAGACATTCTGCCCTGAGGTGAGACCCCAGCCTCCGCCAGCGGCAAAAGCCATGATCGGCTCCACCGGGAGCTTCTTCAGGAAGTTCAAGTCCAAATCGACAGGAAGAAATCGAGGTTTGCCGGAGGAACCTGAATGAAGCTGAAAGCCAAGACAGAGGGATGACACTCCTCACTCACGTGGTGAGCAGCCGAGGCAGAGATGAAACGTGAGCCGCGCTCACTACACTTGAGATGGACGATGGAGACCCCGAGCTCCGTGGAGCGGGAGGAGAGGATGCGGGGGCAAGGAGCGGGATGCGGGGGCAGGAGAGGATGCGGGGGCAGGAGAGGATGCGGAGGCAGGAGACGATGCAGGGACAGGAGAGGATGCGGGGGCAAGAGAGGATGCGGGGGCAGGAGAGGATGCGGAGGCAGGAGACGATGCGGGGGCGGGCGGCGCTCCAAGCGAGCAGGTGCAGGTGCGGCCAAAGCAGGAACCGCAGCTGTGCGAGCAGCCGGGACTCGCGAGCAGGGAGGGCGGCCTTCCGACCCGGGGAATCGAAACGCGGACCCCCGTCTCCACGGCTTCCAGAAGCATCGCCTCCGGAACCAACGCCCGGGGACCAGAGGAGGGCTGCCCCGAGCTGAGGCCGCGCTCGCCCACCTGGTCCAACTCGCAACCAGGCAGGGCGTCTCCTTGGAACCCTGCTCCCACCGCGGCCTCCTCCTCTTCTCTTCCGCCCAGTGGGGAGGCGCGATGCCCTGTAAGATAAACACAGGCGACTCCAGTGAGAACACACAGCTGTTTACTCAGAGTCGACGGAGTGGCCACCATCACTTGCGTCTGGCGGGGACCCCAGACAGGCAGGGCGGTAGGAAGCTCCCAGGTGGAAAGGGAAGGCTCAGGGCGAGTTGATGGAAGCTGCTGGCCAGCGGCCCCCTCTCCTCCCCGCTCCACTGGGACACCGAGCCTGGATCTCTGGAGCTCCCCGGGAGGGGCTCGGGCCCCTAGCAGGGCCCACTTCTTCTCTGCCCGCTCCGCCCCACATTCCCCTCCAAGCAAACCACCAGCGCAGCCTGCCCCGACCTCAGCCCCTGGGCTGCAGAGGTGTGTGGGGTGGGGGCTCTGGTCTCCTTCCACCGTGCGCCCTGAGCCCTCCCTCCTTCTCCAGAGCTGGCGTTTCTCCACAGGGCGCTGGGCAAGGGGTGGCTGTCCTCCTTGCCAGCTCTGTGCCATCACTCCCCCACGCACTCTGGGGCTGGGAGTGTGGAGGGGCTGCAGGGACATTAGGTTCCCCCTGGGGCCCCTGGGTCGTTGGTCTCCCTGGTGACAGGGACACAGCATTCTCCGTTCTAGGAGAGCCTTTGTCTGAAAGCACCACTACGCCACCACCCACCATCCTCTTCCCCATCGCTTCCCTGGATTGCACTGATCTGGGCCACATCTAGTTCCTCTGCAGTGAGCTCCTCCCACCGGACCCTGCTGCCTCAGCTTTCTGTCTCCCAGCCATCCCTTCCTGACAATGTCGCCTGTCCATGGGCTGGGGGACAGATTGGGCAGAGTGGCTCCCTGCCTGCTAACCCCGCAGCTGGTGTGGAGACGGATGGTTATGGGCGCTGGCTGGTGATGGCGCTGCATCCCCCACTTAGACCAAGGGCTCCCCTTCCCCTCCATTCCCTATTCCTGCCCTGTGGAACAGGCTGGATGCTCTGAGGGGTCCAAGAAAACATGGCTTTGCTCCCAAATGGGGTGGGGGCCAGGGGGACCCCAGCAAGTGGCCCCTCCCCTCCCAGCATCCCCTCCTGCACTTAGTTTCTCCTGGGATCAAATGCATAGTAATGAGAATTACTCATTACTAGTAGGGGAAAAACTTTAGTCCTCTATAAAAGACTTTTAATCTGAGAGAAATGGGGAGACACTGGGGAGTTGTCACAGAGAGTTGTCACAGGGGAGTTGACATTGGCTGATGCTATGTTTTCTCAGGATCCCTGTGTTTGATAAAGCGTTTAGGGGGACAAAGGCAGAAGCAGACGGATGCCAGGAAACAGTGCCACATTCCAGATGAGTGGTGATGGTAGACTGGACCGGGTCATGGATGCAAAGGTGGGAAGAGGAGTGTGTCCCCGTGGCTGGCAGCTTGCACCTGCTGAATTAGCAATCAGCTGGCCTGATTTCTGACGGCCTCCAGCAGGGCTCTCTCTGCCTCCCAGACCCAGTGTGGCTTCCCATCCTCTTCTCCTGATCTCTTCTCCAAGACCCCCTCTTCCAGCTAATTCTCAGAAGATTCAAGCGGCATAGGCCAGGGGAGTGCTATAAGATGTAAGTAGAGAGTAAAGGAGTAAAGGAGAGATGACACAGAGAAAGACAAGGTTATCAGTTCATGGGTCTCAGTTGCAAGCAATGGAAACCAACTCAGGTTGAGTCTGACAAGAAAGGAATTTATAATGTTGGGTAGATCACGAAATTGCCAATATGGATGGAGAGCCAGGTTCTATGAAACACAGGACCAATGCCCACTACTACATGGCACAACTAGTCGAGTGTGGACATCCCTACCACCACCAGCAAGCAAAAGAGTCTACATCTTGCACCACCAACCCCTCTAGCACTGCACCCTGCATACCATTTGCTGCCACTGCTGCCCTAGGAACTCCATCCATGTGGAGGCTCCCAGTCCCTACCACTTTGAGTCACTGGTTCCTACTTCCAAGTCACTGTAAGTCACTGGACCATGCCCTAGCTGCAAGGGAGTCTAGGAAAGCAAGAGTTTGGCATTTTCATCTCCCATTGAGTGAGGCAACCTCTGCATCCCACTATGGCTAATAAGGGTGGGAAAAGACCAAACATCCAAGGGATTGCAGATGCAATAGACAAGTGTCCATAAGAGAAAGTATATCAGTTGGGGACCAGTGAATGAACTATGATTATAAAATTACCAGACCGATTTCACTCTGTGGCTCTAATCTGCACTACCTGAAGGAAAACCCAAGAGAAAAATTATTCTCCTGAGGGAACCACCTGAAATGAAACACTTGTTTGGATATTTGTTTAAATATTATTGTCAACAGCCTGATAACATTTTTATGAAACAATGTTTCTGACAGATAGATAAATAGATAGACAGACACACATTACACTCAAATCCGGACAATATCATTTGACACGCCCTCTGATCCAGCTGTAACTAGAGCTGAATAAACCCTTGGAACGCCCAGGTATTCAAACAAATAAATTACCTTTTCAACCAGTTAGTTTGAGATGAGTTTCTGTCACTTGCACTTAAGAGAATCTGAAATATTTGAATAAAATTGGCACTTAACATTTGTTGATGCTATTTGTTTGTACTACAGACATAAATGGACTTATATGAGAGTGCTTTTAATTCATATCAGAAGGAAATGGAAAATAAAAACAGAAATGATTGTGTTATTTATTTTTAAATAAAAATTTATTTTTATTCAGATTTATTTTTATAACCCTTCATCTGTGAGAACTGATAAATTTTATTTTCTTTACAATTTTTTCTTAGTTTTTAATGTTTAGTTTTTCTTAATATTTGTAAGTGGGACAAAAGCATGTTTAACAAAAAGCTGAGGTCCTACTGTATTTTGAAAAATTTATACATTGCAGGCAAGGCAGGTTCTACTTGTTCCTGGAAAGGAACAAATATTGACATAGATTTAAGGCCAATTTGTGAAAGAACAGATGTTAAAACTTAAGCTATTTATAAAATATGAGAGGAAAGGAACAAAGAAGATTACATTTGTGATTAAATATAGTAATAGTATAAAACTAGGGTCAATTAAACATTTGAGTCTAGCACTGATGCCCCCTTATCCTCAACACACACACACACACACACACACACACACACACACACACACACAGCAGTTACTCTGCTCTAAGGGTTCTAGGACACTAGATTAAACTTAAATAGTACATAAAATGTGTATAAGAATTTTACGAGATAGTTCCCACTAATCATCAAAAAATGAACAAGGGCATTTACCTCCCCACCCCTCCTATAACTTCTAAAATGATAGTAAAGGGAATAATTTACAAGGTCAAACCACAAGGATAAGCAGAAGTGGCAGGAAGACAATAGCAATAAAAGTTTGGAAGCAAGAATGCATGTGTACAAGTAGTAACTTTTCTGCAAACATGAGGAAGCCAAACCCTAACCAGTAGCAACAGAGTGTGAGCAAGCTCTTCCCTGCTGCGGCCCCTCAGAAGCTCTGGACCAGAGGCGTCAGGGACCCTGTGGAGGATCAGGTGGGTGAAAACTCGGGGAAGTCAATGCAAGTCTGAACACAGTGGCTGGAAGCCCATATCCACTCCACTGGTTGAAGACTGGAGGTTTACTCCCTGGAGATGCTCATTCAACAAAGCTCTGGACTCTAGGGCCCAGCCTATCCTGTAGGCAGTAAGGCTGTGCTGAAAACACGGGAACAAGTGAGAATCTACACACCAAACAGTGAGCCTCTTGTCCACTAGGCTCCCCGAATATTGGGGGTTAATTTAGCGTGCAGCTTTCAGGCTACCTTTACTCTCTTCTGTTTATATTTATATGTTTTGAATTCTTTACAATAACATGTATCATTTATATATGTAAACAAAATTCAGGAGGTAAATTACTTCCAACTTAGACATACCAGGCACCAAAGAATGTGTTGCTTTGCTCCAACAAAGAAATGACATCTTGAAGAGCAGCTAAGTTGGAGTGACCATCCAAGTAAGTTGATAATTCACTGTTATTCACCAAGATCCACCTTCCCTTTGCATAGACATAATCGAGCAATCCTTTAAAGAGAAAGAAATTGGGGTTAAGACTGCACAACTGATAAGTGTCTGACCAGAATTCAAACCCATTTGTCGGGCTCCAAAGTCTAAGCGGACGTCCCACACCGTAAGACCTCAGAGGCTCTGGAATCACATCAAGTTGCCACCCAAAATCTGGACTTGCAGATCCATCACTAGGAATTAGTTAGTCTCACTTTTTGGTGAAGAATACATTTTTTTAAAAATCACCGTCTCCCAAACATTAAATAAATTGCAAGGTGGGTACCAAGGTAAGATCCAATCCTTCTCCCGCGGTAATTGAATGATCTCTGATGGAAGTTTAAATCATGACTGTCTTTCTAGATGGCCGTTTGGTAACGAATCAACATCCTTAACGGCCGCGATGGGCGCAAGCGGCGGGACTGCCGGGAGACCGAGCTGTCCGTTGCCCTCCAGCCTCGCGCCTGTGTCCCTGCTTGGAGCCCCAGCTCCTGGGACTTGGGCCACCGAGTCCGCCAGAGCTCCGGGAGGCGCTGAAGCGCTAGGCGAGGCTTTGACAACGACAAGGTCACTTGCAAATTGCCTGCCGAGGGTGAAAAGAGCTTAAACTCTGTGGCCAAACTGCAGAACGTGAGGAGCTTGGAGGAAACGCGAACAGTTTCATCCCGTAGACCGTGCACCAAGGCGAAAAGCCACTGCGGGAGAGGATGTGGACCCGGCTAAGGCCCAAAATTCTGACAGTGATTCACGACATTTTATGACCCGTTCCTGGCTGTTCCTCCGCAGATAACAGCAGGTCACCTAAAGCAACCTCACACAAACAGGAACTGCACGTCCCCTTCACGAACGAGTCCGCAGCGACGAGCGCCAGCCTTCCAGCTGTAGAGCCAAGACAAAGAAAATGATCAGGAATAAAGAGGGGCATTACATAATGATGGGTCGATTCCCCAAGAAGCGATAACAATCTTTAATGTGGATGAACCTAACAACAGAGAGTCAAAATTTGTGTGGCAAAGATGGATAGAATTGAAAGAGAAATAAACCAATCCTCTACATAGTTGGCGACTCCAACACCTCTCTATCAGAAATGGACAGATCCAGCAGGCAGAACATCAGCTAAGGATGTAGTTGAACTGAACTGCACCATCAGTCAATTGGATCTGTTGACGTCTATAGATTACTTCATCCAGCAATGCAGAGTATACATTTTTCTCAACCTCACATGGAACACTCACCAAGATAGACTACATTCTGGGGTGTAAAACGCATTTTAACAAATTCAAAACAGAAATAATACAGTGTACTCTCAGACCACAATGGAATTAAACTAGAAATCAAAAACAGAAAGATAGGGCTTCCCTGGTGGCGCAGCGGTTGAGAGTCCACCTGCCGATGCAGGGGTCGCGGGTTCATGCCCCGGTCTGGGAAGATCCCACATGCCACAGAGCGGCTGGGCCTGTGAGCCATGGCCGCTGAGCCTGCGCGTCCGAAGCCTGTGCTCTGCAACGGGAGAAGCCACAACAGTGAGAGGCCCGTGTACCACAAAAAACCCCAAAAAAACAGAAAGATAGCTGCAAAACCCCCAAATAACAGAAGATTAAATAACATACTTCTAAATAACACACAAGTCAAAAAACAAGTCTCAAGAGAAATTAAAAAAATTTTTGGAACTAAATTAAAATACAACTTATAAAAATTTGTAGTATCCAACAAAAATGATGCTAAAAGAAAATATATATAGCATTGAATGCATGTATTAGAAAAGAAGGAAGATCTAATATCTGTAAGCCTCAACCTTAGTAAACTAGAAAACAGCAAACTAAATCCAAAATAAATAGAAGAAAAGAAAAATAAAAAATTAGAGCAGAAATCAATGAAATTGAATATAAGAAATCAATAGGGAAAATCAAAGAAACCAAAAACTGGTTCTCTGAAAGATCAGTAAAATCGATAAGCCTCCAGCCAAGCTAACCAAGAAAGAGAAGACACAAATTGCTAATATCAGACATGAAAAAGAGGCCAGCACTACTGATCCCACAGACATTAAAACAATAATAGAGGAATATTATGAACAACTCCATGTGCACAAATTCTGTTGATCTTTTTAAAGAAACAAATTTAGGTTTTGTTGATTTTCTCTATTCTTTTTTCTATTCTTTATTTCATTTATCGTTTCTCTAATCTTTATTATTTCCTTTCTTCTGTGACATTTGGGTTTAGTTTTCTCCTCTTTTTCCAGTTATTTAATGTAAACAATTAGGTGATTGATTTGAGAAATTTCTTCTTCATTAATATATGTATTTACAGCTATAAATTTCCCTCCTAGCACTGCTTTGGCTGTATCTCATAATTTTTAGTATGTTGTATTTTATTTTAAACATCTTTATTGGAGTATAATTGCTTTACAATGGTGTATTAGTTTCTGCTGTATAACAAAATGAATCAGCTATACATATAGTATGTTGTATTTTTATTTTCATTTTCCTCATGCTATTCTCATTTCCCTTGTGATTTCTTCCTTGACCCATTCGTTCTTTAAGTGTATGTTGCTTAATTTCCACATATTTGTTAATTTTCTATTTTTTTCCTTCTGTTATTGATTTCTAGTTTTATTCCATTGAAATAAGAAAGGTACTTTGTATGATACCAATCTTTTAAAATTTATTAAGTTTTGGTTGTGGATTAACATATAGTCTATCCTAGAGAATATTCTATTTGTGCTTGAGAAGAATGTATTCTGCTGTTGTTCAGTGAAGTGTTCTGTATGTGTGTTTTAGGTCTACCTGGTTTATAGTGTTGTCAAAGACCTCTGTTTCCTTATTGAGCTTCTGTCTGGCTGTTCTATCCATTATTGGAAGTGAGGTATTGAAATAGTCAACTATTATTGTAGAATTGTCCACTTTTCCCTTCATTTCTGTCAATTTTTACTCCATATAACTCGGGGCTATGTTATTAGATAGGTATCCATTTATAATTCTTATATATTCTTGATGAACTGAAACTTTTATCAATATATAATATCCTTTTTTGTCTCATAACCTTTTTTGACAATCTATTTTGTCTGATAATAATATAACAACCCCAGCTCTCTTTTGGTTACTATTTTCATGGAATATCTTTTCCATCCTTTTACTTTTAATCTCTTTGTGTCTTTGTATCCAAAATAAGTCTCCTTTAGACAACATGTGGTTGTATTATACATATACAAAATATATATATTATCTGCATGAGGAAAACTACAAAATTCTGATGAAAGAAATCAATAAAATCTAAATAAATGGAGAGATATTCCATATTCATGGACAGGAAGACTCATGTTAAGATATCAGTTCTTCCTAACGTGATCTATAGATTCAACACAGTCCCAATCAAAATCCTACCAAGTTACTTTTAGAATAACAACAAACTGATTCTAAAGTTTATATCAAAGGCAAAAGACCCAGAATAGCCAAAACAATATTGAAGAACAAAGTTGGAGGACTGACATTACCGACTTCAAGACTTACTATAAAGCTACAGTAATGAAGATAGTGTGTATTAAACAAGAGACAAATAGATCAATGCAACAGAAGAGAGAGCCCAGAAATAGACCCTTACAAATATAGCCAACCAATACTTGACAAAAAGGCAAAGGCAATTCAATGGAGAAAGGATAGTCTTTTCAACAAATGGTGCTGGAACAACTGGACATCCACATGCAAAAAAAAAGAATCTAGACACAGACCTTATACTTTTCACAAAAATTAACTGAAAATAGATCTTATACCTAACAGTAAAATACAGAACTGTACTCCTAGATGATAATATAGGAGAAAACTGAGGTGACCTTGGGTTTGGCAATAGCTTTTATTTTATTTTTATTTATTTATTTATTTTTGGCTGCACCATGTGGGATGTGGGATCTTAGTTCCTTGACCAGGGATTGAACCCATGTCACCTTGGAACCCACTCCACACTGGAAGCACAGAGTCTTAACCTAGACCACCAGGGAATTCCCTCGGCAATAGTTTCTTTCTTTTTTTTTTTTTTTTTGCGGTACGCGGGCCTCTCACTCTTGTGGCCTCTCCCGTCGCGGAGCACAGGCTCCGGACGCGCAGGCTCAGCGACCATGGCTCACGGGCCCAGCCGCTCCGCAGCATGTGGGATCCTCCCGGACCGGAGCATGAACCCGTGTTCCCTGCATCGGCAGGCGGACTCCCAACCACTGCGCCACCAGGGAAGCCCTTTGGCAATAGTTTTCAGATACAACACCAAAAACACAATCCATGAAAGAAAAAATTGATAAGTTGGACTTCATTAAAATGAAAAATTTCTGCTCTGTGAAAGACAACTTTAAGAGAATAAAATGACAAGCCACAGACTGGGAGAAAATATTTGCAAAATACGTTTCTAGTAAAGAACTTGTAACCAAAATATACAAAGAACCCTTAAAACTTAATAATAAGAAAACAACCCCATTAAAAAGTGAACCAAACATTTGAACAGACACCTTACCAAAGATGGCAAATAGCAGATGAAAAGATACTATTTCAATATCAAATGTCATTAGGGAACTGCAAATTAAACAATGAGATACCACTATGTAGCTACTAGGATGGCTAAAACCCCAAACACTGACAACGCCAAATACTGGCCTGGATGTGGAGTCACAGGAACTCTCATTTACTGCTGGTGGGAATGCAAAATAGTAGAGCCATTTTGGAAGATCGTTTGGTAGTTTCTTACAAAGGTATACATAGTTTCACCATACAACCCAGCAGTCACGCTCCTTGGTATTTACCCAAATGAGTTGAAAACTATGTCCACTCCAAAACCTGCACGCAGATGTTTATAGCAGTCTATTCACAATTCTCCAAATATAGACACAATCAAGATGTCCTTCAATAGGTGAATGGATAAACTGATACATCCATACAGTGGAGTATTATTCAGCAATAAAAAGAAATGAGCTATCAAAAGAAAGAACTTCGAAGAAACTTAAATGCATATTGTTAAATAAAAGAAGCCATTCTGAAAAGGCTGCATACTGTATTATTCCAACTACGAAATTCTGGAAAAGGCAAAACTATAGAGACCGTAAAATGGTTGGCGGAAGTTCTCAGAGGAGGGATAGATGAATAGGTGGAGTACAGGGGATTTTTAGGGCAGAGAAACTATTCTGTCTGTACTGTAATAATGGTTGACATGACATTATGTATTTGTCAAACCCTTTGTACATAGACTGTACAACACAAAGAGTGAACCCTAATGTAAACTACAGACTTTAGTTAACAATAATATATCAGTATTGATTTGTCAATTGTAACAAATGTACCACACTAAAGTAAGAAGTTAATAAGGGAAATTGTGTTGGGGTGGTAAAATGGGGGAGAATGGAGTATTTTGGAATCTGTACATTCTGCTCAATTTTTTTTTTTTTTTTTTTTTTTTTTGCGGTACGCGGGCCTCTCACTGCTGTGGCCTCTCCCGTTGCGGAGCACAGGCTCCGGACGCGCAGGCTCGGCAGCCATGGCTCACGGGCCCAGCCCCTCTGCGGCATGTGGGGTCTTCCCGGACCGGGGCACGAACCCGTGTCCCCTGCATCGGCAGGCGGACTCTCAATCACTGCGCCACCAGGGAAGCCTCTGCTCAATTTTTCTATAAACCTAAAACTGTTCCCCCCCAAATAAAATCTATTAAGTTTTTAGGGGACTTCCCTGGTGGCACAGTGGTTGGGAATCCGCCTGCCAATGCAAGGAACATGGGTTCGAGCCCTGGCCCGGGAAGATCCCACATGACGCGGAGCAACTAAGCCCGTGCGCCATAACTACTGAGCCTGCGCTCTAGAGCCTGCGAGCCACAACTACTGAGCCCACGTGCCACAACTACTGAAGCCTGAGCACCCAGAGCACCTAGAGCCCGTGCTCTGCAACAAGAGAAGCCACCGCAATGAGAAGCCCGCACACTGTAACTAAGAGTAGCCCCCGCTCACTACAACTAGAGAAAGCCTGTGCGCAGCAACAGAGACCCAGTGCAGCCAAAAATAAATAAATAAAATAAAATTATTTATTTATTTATTTATTTTTATATATTTTTTTGCGGTATGCGGGCCTCTCACTGTTGTGGCTTCTCCCGTTGCGGAGCACAGGCTCCGGACACGCAGGCTCAGCAGCCATGGCTCACGGGCCCAGCTGCTCTGCGGCATGTGGGATCTTCCCGGACTGGGACACGAACCCGTGTCCCCTGCATCAGCAGGCGGACTCTCAACCACTGCACCACCAAGGAAGCCCAATAAATTTATTTTTTAAAAATTCAACTGACTTTTTAAAAATTAATAGATTTTTAATAATTAATTAATTTTTGGCTGCGCTGGGTCTCTGCTGCCGCACTCGGGCTTTCTCTAGTTGCGTAGAGCAGGGGTTACTTTTCCTGACTTTAGTCAGGAAAGCGACCTGGTCAGATTAGGTGAGGGGTAACGCTGTCTCAAGGCAGTGTGGAAAGGAATGGGGGTAGAGTGAAGACAAAGAGGGAAATATACAAAGCCTGGCCTCAGGGAGTCATGCCTGGTCCACATCGAAGATGGAGACAGTCTCAGCTAGGGTAATGAGGAAGGGAAAGAGGAGATGGGCTTGAGAAATATTTAGGAATATTTAGGAGGTCAAATAGGCAAGATGTGGTGGTTGGTTGTATGTAAATGGTAAGAAAGGGAAAGGAGAGGATGACGCCCTGGTGACCAGGTGGGTAATATTCTGCCTGATTAGACAGCAGTCCCCCTGCTGACTCTCAGATACCCTCTGGTGTCCATTCCTTTGTCATCACAGATTGAGGTATGTACTCATTTGTGTGCTCATTTGCTTAGTGGCAGTCTGCCCCTCCAGACTGAAAACACAGTGGGGTAGAATCATGTCTGGTTTTGCTCATCCTTGTACCACCAGCACTAGCTAAGTGAGTGGCACGTAGTCAGCACTGAATAAAAGCTGTACAAAAAATACACAGAATGGGAAACGGAATGTACAGGAAGAAAAGACACTTCAATGAGTTCCTTTTTGGACATGGTGAGTTTGAAATGAATGTGCAAAAATCCAGGTGGCAGTTGGAAAGGAGCCTGAAAACTCAGGGAGAGGTTAGGTTTGGAGATAAAGACCTGAGTGTTACCAGAGGGTAATAAAAGCCTGAAAGTGAGAACAGCATGAGGAGAAGACCTGATGAAGTTCAACAATTAAAGGGATTTCCTTCCTCCTACTTCTTAGTCAATTACCTTTGCTTTCCAGAAGTACACCGTCACTGTCCCCTGGGCAGCTCACAGAGCCGACTTGTGACGACAGCTCCAGGGGGCACAGTTCTATGTTGTGCTCCAGGGAGGACCCACCCAAACCTTTAGGACCTTTCCAAGGAGACCTCATATGCCTATAATATCTTCCCCCTATTTCGCCAACTCAATTCTCCCAAGTTCTTTAAACAACCCCTGATTTCCGAGAAATCCTATTCCATGAAATTCTCCTGCACTAGACCATAGAACAGCAATTATCCTGAATATCCTAGCCATCAAATAGCAAATTGCCCACTCTGCTTAATCAAAATGTAGAAATCTTACTCTTTCCCAGTTCATTTTCCAATTAGATACCTTTGTTTGTCATCTGTCCACCCTAAAGACCAAATTAGGCCTGCGTTGATACAAATACCTGTTTTTTATTACCATTTGGTTTATTATTTCTATTCTGTTGACTGTGTGTTCAGTCACAGCAGGGGTCTGTGTACTTTAACTTGGTGCCGACCCTGAAGAAATCACAGGCTATATCAGGTAGGGTGACAGGACTTCCTGGCTTTTCTAGTACCATTGTGTTGAAAATGTTCTCCCTAACCAAGTGGTATGTGGAATTATGGATTTTGGCTCAGATAATGTTCATCAGGGAAGGACCCAGGCTCCTCCGGCCTGTCCTCTCTGACAACCTTAATTATACTGGCTTTTATCCTCACATTTGTCATCTCATGGACAGTGATGGTTATTCCACCTCCAAGTTTTCTGTCCCCAGGAATATGGGGCAGGAGGAGGGGGGAACAAGGGAGAAAAGGAATTTTTTTTGTACTAAGTCTTATCATTTCATTCTGGAAGGGAAGCCTCCCTAGTGTTTTTTACCTACATCTCATTGACCATCTGCAGTTAAAAGGGGACAGAGATTAAGATCGTAGCTTTTATAGCTTCTATGAGCTTCTATGATAGAGCTTAGCAAGAGATGGGAGAAACTGAGAGTTGAGAATTGCCAATCAAGTATTTCAGATTTAGAAATAAACATAAAGGGGAATTCCCTGGCAGTCTAGTGGTTAGGACGCTTTTTTTGCTGAGGGCGAGGGTCTGATTCCTGGTAAGGCAACTAAGATCCCACAAGCCTCACGGCCAAAAATTTAAAAATTTTAAAAAAAGAAATAAACGTAAGGTTCATTATTATGTCTGTATATTTCCTAAAATACTGTGAGCATATCTTAAGCTAATCTACTCATGTTGATTTCTATTTGCATAATTCTTAGAGTAATTTTATTTCAAAATTTTACACTCTATAATATATCAACAACGCTACCCATCCCTTTTTTTTTTTTTCCCCCCCGGTACGCGGGCCTCTCACTGCCGTGGCCTCTCCCGTTGCGGAGCCCAGGCTCCGGACGCGCAGGCTCAGCGGCCATGGCTCCCGGGCCCAGCTGCTCCGCGGCATGTGGGATCTTCCCGGACCGGGGCACGAACCCGTGTCCCCTGCATCGGCAGGCGGACTCTCAACCACTGCGCCACCAGGGAAATCCCCCATCCTTTTTTATTTTCAGTTTTGATGTCAGTTTATATGGTCTATTTTATCAAAGTGAGCTAGAAAAGGAATTGAAAATATTTCTAGATGCTAGTTCTGGGTGAATAAGATATATTTTTCTCCACATGTTGTTCCTTAAGTTAGACCTGGAACTTTTGCCAGTGGTGGCAAGAACAGTACCAAAGATAATTTTACCTATCTTCCCACATTTGTGCTGCTTGGCACATTATATAAATTGGAGTTGACGCAGCTGTGACGTCGGAGAATGGGTTTTATGTGGGGCCTTTTTCATGGAGAAGTGCTTTGTCTCCCTCTGGTGGACAAACTCATCTTTGCAACGTCAGCGGTAATTCTCACTTTAGGATCACCAGGGGTGCCACAATCCCAATACGTGCTAAGCAAACACACAGACACACACACACACACACACACACACACAGACACACACACACATAGACAAACACACACACACACACACAATTAGACTGGTCCCTGGGCAAAACTGTCAAATAATTTCAACCCAATTTTGATACCCTATGTATTTACCAAAAATTTCTCACATATTTTCTCACTTAATCCTCTCAAGAACTTGTTAAAATGAGTTTTCCCTCTTCTCATGAGTACAAACACTCACCTAAGAACACAGAGCCCTTGCATATCTTAGGTGCACATTCAGACCCTGCTTTTCCCTTCATCTTTGTGTTCATTAAATCTTACAGGGCCAGGGCTTCCCTGGTGGCCCAGTGGTTGAGAGTCCGCCTGCCGATGCAGGGGACACGGGATCGTGCCCCCGGTTCGGGAGGATCCCACATGCCGCGGAGCGGCTGGGCCCGTGAGCCATGGCCGCTGAGCCTGCGCGTCCAGAGCCTGTGCTCCGCAACGGGAGAGGCCACAACAGTGAGAGGCCCGCGTACCGAAAAAAAAAAAAAGAGTGAAAAGGCAAGCCAGAGGGTGAGAAATAGTATTTGCAGTGCATATAACTGACAAAAGAGCTCAGATCCAGAATACTTACAACTCTTACGACTCACTAAGAAAAAGACTGGCAACACGATAAAAAAAAAGGGGGGGGGGGCATGAGACTTCACAAAAGGGAATATTCAAATAGTCAATAAATATATGAAAAGGCTCTCATCTTCATTAGTATACAAGAAATACAAATTAAAACTACAAAGTATTCACCTACCACACCCATTAGAATGGTCAAAATTGAAAAGACCAACAATGGGGAGGAAGTGCAACTCTCATACCCTGCTGGTGAGGGTGTAAGTTGGTACAACCACTTTGGAAAACTGTTTGATGGCATCTCCTAAAGTTGAACATACATGGTCATCTATGACATAGCAATTTCACGCTTAGGTACACCCACAGAAATGCATGTAAGTGTGTACCCAAAGACATGTTTAAGAATGTTTATAGCATTATTTATAAATAACTAAAAACTGGAAACCTAAATGTCCTTTAATAGTATAATGGATAAATTGTGATATATTCATACAATGGAATTCTATAGAATAAAAGTGGAAAAAACTATAGCTACACACAATAAATGGGTAATCTAACATGAAATTTTATACAAAGTCAGGCACAGGCAATGCATATTTTTAAAATTTCATTTGTATTAAGTTCAAAGCAGGTAAAACTAATCTATGCTGTAAGAAGTCAAGATAGTGGCTACCTTTAGGTAAGAGGGAGAGGTAGAAAGTATAAAGGCGAAAGGATAATGATACAATTCTTCCCCTGAGTTGTCAGTACACAGATGTTTTCACTTTGGGATAATTCACTGAGCTGTAAACCATTTTGTGCACTTGAGTAAAAGAAATTTCTAAAGCAAAACAGAATATTCAAAAATAGTTTTGTAAAACTAACTAAAAGTCTTCCTTGTGTTTTTCACCGTAAGTGAGGAGAGTTTTAATTGATGGGATGTTATCAACAGTGTTCCTCAAACTTTACTGTACATATGACTCATCTGAGAATCTTGTTAAAAGGCAGCTTTGATCCAGTATTCTGGTGTGGGGCTCACAATTCTTGCATTTCTAGTGTTAACTTAAAGAAAAATGCACAACATGAGAATTGTGAGTTTGAGTTTGATTTGGGGTCTTACTGAGGACTCCCGCTCGGGAGACAGCCACTCAGTAGCTCTGAAGAACTGCTCTGAAGAGGTGGGCGAGGAGCCAGGATACACATGACTTTGTTTTGGCTGGGAAATATGTGTAGTCAGGCATGCATCTTGGTAAAAGATCACTGCTAATCACAAAGAACAGACGTCTCAAGTTAATGATTTTAGGTTTTTCTGTGTGTGGGAAGATGCAAGAATCTGGGGTCATTGAAATTCTTCCTGAGACTTCCGTAGTGGTGCAGAATCCGCCTGCCAATGCAGGGGACACAGGTTCAAGCCCTGGTCCGGGAAGATCCCACATGCTGCAGAGCAATTAAGCCCATGCACCACAACTACTGAGCCTGCGCTCTAAAGCCCGCAAGCCACAACTACTGAGCCCGTGTGCCACAACTACTGAAGCCTGCACATCCTGGAGCCTGCGTGCCGCAACAAGAGAAGCCACCGCAATGAGAAGCCCACGTACCGCAATGAAGAGTAGCCCCCGCTCGCTTCAACTAGAGAAAGCCTGTGCGCAGCAACGAAGACCCAACGCAGCCAGAGAGAAAAAAAATAAAAATAAAAGACATTCTTCCTGAGATATGCACCTAATTATCTAGGGGCCAAAGCACAGAATGCCTCATCCTGTTTTTTCATCCTGAATTCCCCTTAGGGTGCACTGTTGGTGGGTGACTGTGGTGGGTTGTGATTTAACCCACTTGTATAACTGGGTGATGAGTGACGCTGTTTATTCTTTTTTGTTCACAGTCTCTCCCCTTTTGGTCATAAATTTGATTAAGGTTTGAGAGGCATTTTATGACAAATTTGTCCCATGGTGCTAGGAAGTCTCATTCCTAGGTTTAGTGAGGATTTAATTGAGAGCCCATTCAAGAGCTATATCTAGATTCGGTCCTGTTAATAACCTAAAAATTCTCTGGATCATCTGTCTTACTAGTCTATTATGATCCAGGAAATGTTTCTCCCTTGTTGCTTCTTTCTATATACATTAAAATTAATTTTATACAGAGCTATATATGTGATCAATTGCCTCAAGATGTTTAGCTGTCATCAACTTTGTCAGAGAGCTGGTTACACAGCAGGTGATGCAAGAAACAACAATCATAAAATAACAGGATATCACTAGTAACATTACTAAGATTATAGTACAGCAGCAAGAGTCACAAAGCATAAACAGTTTAAAAACTACAAAGGGAGATCAATTAGAACAATGATTAGTATAACTAGTTGCAACCTGGATCATAAAAAAACACCAAGTCCAGAGGGGAGCCAGACAAAGAAAGCCAAATTCTGGATGGATCAGGTAGAGAGAAATAGATGTTAACTAACTATAACTTAAGAAGGCTTATCATCACTTATTTGACAATGCTTCCCATGTAATTTAACCAAATAAGTATAATTAGTTTAATACCTCTCTTTGAGATGTTTCAGGGGCCCTCTGAAACATCCCAAAGTTAGCTAGAGGTCAAAAGAACTCTATTTAGAATCTGATTTGGGGAAGTTTGTCAAAAATATCAAAAGTTTTAAAAACAGTTGATCAATCAGGATCGTAGTGTAGATCACTGTGAAACAGTACTTATTCATTTAACCAAAGTGATAACAGAAGATTTCAAAGGCAAATATAGAAAGTTACAACAGATTACTTAAGAGGTAAAGAAACCGTTATCAAAAGCAGATATTCCAAAAAAACGTTGTCCTCTTAACAGAAAGAATAAAATTCTAGTTTTGTACAACCTTACTTTTAAGATTCATTTATTTAATTTGTTCTAATCCTAGCCAGGCCTAACCATACACAAAACTCTTTTCTCAGGGTTCCTTTTCCATAACCTTTCTATAACTTCCTTTTTTTAATCTTTAACCTTAGCCTCCATTAGGACCCCATCAGCAAGTCTTGGTCTTATAAGGACTTCTAGAAACTTTTCCTTTTTATCCGCCAGCTGTTTTATCCATTCCTGTATAAAAGGCTTTGGGGTCCCCAGTGAGAGGTCCAGCCAAGGAACCCAGGCCCTTTTGTCAATGTTTAACTTGATTAATTGGCCTAACTGTTGCTCTAAGCAATTGCTGATCGGGTCTCTCAGTGTAAATTTTCCCTTCCAGCCCCTTTTTTCCAAACTGGGGTAAATAGAGCAAACTTGTTTGGGGCCCTTTAATATTGGGTGGACCCACAGAGGGTCCCTTTGGCTCATCCAACCTTAAGTAGTGCTGTTTCAAAGCCTTTGTTTCAATCCCATGAATATCCAGGCCACAGGACTTGCCCCTTAATAACCCTTTCTATTCCCTTGTTAACCTAATTAACATTAATTAACCTAATGTTTTATTAGCATCTGTAAGACCCAGTGAGGGAAGCTGATTTCACAAATTCAAATAGGCTTCCTGAACAGATGTTTTGTTTTTTTTTAAACTAAGGGAGTTCTTAAGGTTAGTCATTACATTTCTTTGTGTCCACCTTTTAATTTGGTCTTTCCATAGCTACCAATAAAATAGCTGTTTACGAGGAGAGCTCTCTAAAAATTTAAGTTTAGAAGTTTTTCCAATTTAAAGGATCCATCATTTGGCCATTGATGAGTAGGATCTGAATAGGGATTCAAACAAGTAAGACACAAGAGGTGTCCCCATAGGATCGTGCAAAGGATGCAGTCCTCACAAGATCCAGAAAGTGTATTCGCAAAAATAGTCTAAGAAAGGAAGGGCCTTTATTGTACAGGTGGATCCAATGAAAGTTGACATGATGAAGGGCCCTTATGGATTGGGAACCCTTATGACAAACTCTCCTGAGAGCTGACAGGGCCAAAGGGACTGCTCGGAATCCTGGTCTCTTCACCTGGCTTCCAAATGTACACTGTATGAGTACCTTCCAGATGGCGGAGGCCAGAAAGAGTTTTCTCACTGATCAACAAACCAAGCTCTCAAGACATAGAACAAGATGCCTAAGAAGATCAGGTACCTTTACATCTCAAAGGCACAGGGAGATAATGCAAGTTCCTCCTAGAAGTGTGTCTGGGTTTCTCCCTTCAGCAGACTAAAACCACCATGGGTGCTCAAGCACTAGATGGCCAGTTCTAATGTGTACAACCCCAGATGAGCATATCTTTAATTAATGAATGGGTTACTCTATGGGACCGCTGCACGGTATGAGGACTTGCCTCCACCATTCCTGTAAATTTCTCAGTTGCCTGAGAAAGCTGTAACCAGCTGGGAGGAGCATTTTGTCTCTTATTTTGGAGCTAAAAGCTCTCATATGGTGTCTTCATTTTTATTACAACAAACTCTGTTAAAGTAGCCCATTCAAGGAAAGACACCAGGTTAGCCCTTACCTAATCACCCAGTCCAAACCTTCCCAGTGTCTTTCAGCTAGACAATTTTCTCAGTGCATTTCAACTGAGCAACCTTCCCAGTGTCTTTCAACTGAGAATTCAGGTACCTCTTCTTGAACTGCCTTAAGTTCAAGGAAAACCTACTCCTCATAACAAGTTTACCAACCACTGAATAAAACTCAGAATCGTCAACCAAGACGGGAGATCCAAGACCAAGAGAGACTTACCCAGTCACTGAGGAGGTCGATGAGCCTTCTCTAAAAAAGTTTCCTTATGTCCTTTGATCCCATCTGCTGACCTCAGTCTCCAGGCAATCACCCATCTTCCTTCTCACTGTAGTTTTGCTCTCCTGTTGGCTTAAATTTGCATTTCCCCGTGACTCATGTTATCTTTTCATGTACATATTGACCATTACTTACATCTCCTTTGGTGAAGCATCTATTAAACTCCTTTCCAACGTTTCTGTCTTATGAGTTTCTTGTATATTCTTATATGTAAGTCCTTTGTCTGATTTATGTATTGTAAATATTTCCTCCCAGTCAGCAGCTTGCCATTTTCTTTTCTTAATGGTGTCTTTTAAAGAGAAGACAGTTTTAAACTTGAAAAACTTCAATATGTCCATTTTTTCTTTGATGGTTAGTGACTTTTGCATCCTAAGAAATTTTTGCCTAACGAACTTCGAAGAGATTTTCTCCTGTTTCCCTGTAGAACTTTTACAGTTCTAGTTTTTATGTTTAAATCTGTAGGCTTTTCTGAGTTAATTCTGTATATACTGTGAGATAAGGGTTAAGGTTCTTTTTTTTTTTTCCCATAAGGATATCCAGTTGTTCTTGAACCATTCATAGAAAAGACTACTTTTCCCCCATCAAATTACCATGACACTTTAGTCAAAAATTAATTGAAAGTAAGGTGGGGCTCTATTTCTGGACTCTGCTCCCTTCCATTGATCCATATGTCAATCCTTAGGCCAATACTCACTAGCTTGATTATAGTTTCATATAAGCCCTGCTATCAGGAAGGATAAATTTGTTCTTCTTCAGAATTATTTTAGCTATTCAAGATTCTTTGCATGTTCATGTAAAATTTTAAATCAGCTTGTCTGATTTTAATGTCTGTCCAAAAAGCCTGCAGGAATTCTGACAAGCATTGCTTTAGAATCTATAGCTCAGTGGGGAAAAACAGATATCTTAAAAGCACTGTCCTACAATCCATGAATATGGATTTTGTCCGTTTATTTTGGTCTTTAAAAACTTTCCTTCAGTAACGTTTTGAAGTTTTCAGTGTACGGGTTTTTCACATTTAAAAATATTTTGCCCCTAAATACTTTTTTGGTGCTATTATAAATTATTTGAATTTTGTGGACAGTATAATTTGTTGACATAAAATTGATTTGTTAATGTTACTTCCTGCAATCTTGTTAAATCAATTTAGTACCATTTTTGTAGTCCTTAGAGTTTTTTTGGTATGTGCTCATGCCATCTGTGAACACTTTTTACTTCATTCTTCCCAATCTTTATTGTACTGACGAGGACCTCATATACAAGTTTGAAAAAAGTTGTGAGAACATACATCCTCATCTTGGTGCACCTCTTAGGGTCAAAGTATTCAATATTTTATCCTTATTTATGATGTGACCAGTAGGTATTTTTTAAATTCCCTTTATTAGGTTGAGGAAGTTCCCTTCCATTCCTTGTTTGCTGAGAGCTGTTAGTATGAATTTTGTAAAATGCTCTTACTCTACCTATTGAAACGACTATGTGGTTTTTCCTCCTTAATTCTGTCACTATGGTAAACAATACTAATTGATTGTCAAATATTATACCAACCTTGCATTCCTCCTACTCTGTCTTCATGTAAAGTTGGTATAATATATGAAAATCAACTGTATAAAAAATTCCTTTTTATACATCGTTGGATTCAAATTGCCAACATTTTGTTAAAGACTTTCAGGACTTTTAAAAGGGTAATTGATTTAGAGCTTTCTTTACTTGAAATACCTTTGTCTGAGTTTGGTATAAGGGTAATCCTAACCTCATAAAAGGGTTCCCTCCTGCTTTCTAAAATGTAAGATTGGTATAATTTCATCCTTAAATGTCTGACAGAATTCACCAATGAAGCCATCTGGGTTTGGGATTTTCTTTGTGGAAAGGGCATTAATTCAATTTCTTAAAACAGATTAAGGGAATATTCATATTTTCTATTTCCTTTCATGTCTGTTTTGGTAATTTGTGTCTTTCAGGAAATGTACCTCTTTCACCTAAGTTGTCAAAATTACTTGTCTATAATGTCTAAACAAAAACAAAGGGGACATAGGCCAGACCTACCTTTGGGTGAGACCCAATTCCTGACTACACATCGACAATGTTATTAGGAGATACGTGATGAAGTATTTAGGGGTGAGGAGTCACGACATCTATGGAGAGAGAGGGAGGGAGGGAGCAATGCACAGGAAACATTAAACTGGTGAATACAGGGTGAAGGCTATATGGGCACTCACTGTACTATTTCTACAACTTCTGTAGATTTAAAACTTTTCCAAAAAGAAGTTAAATGATATATTCATATTCTACAACCCAGTGATTTAAAGAAATAATCAGAAAACCACACACATACTCTGTCTGCACAAGGAGTTTTATCATGGATCAGAGTTTGAAAACACCCTAAATATCCCACTCTTAAGAGGGACTGGATAAACAAACTACAGTATGAAACCAAAAACTCAATAATAATGACAACAACAGCAAATACCACAAATTTCCCAAGAGTACCCACGTGGAAGATTCTCAATATAGACTATGGAAAAAGTTGTAACACTGAATATATGACCCCATTCTACTTGCACAGCAAAAAGACTGCAAAATAACAATGCAAAAAATGTGGTTGTCCTGGAGGGGTGGGGTTACAGATGAACTTGACTCTTCTTCACACTCTCATTCAGAATCACTTGAAGGATTCCAGATCATCTCATCACTCCAGGGGCGACAGCAAGGAGAGCTTGCATTGATTTAAGGGCCTAGCAGGCCAGGAGGCATGGGTCTGGATTGACTCCAAGAGGGAGGGAGATCCCAGTGGTGATAACTGGCCACAAGGGAGTCCAGCAGAGGGGAAACAACAGAGGACTGGAGGAGAGGGACACAGACTCTGAGACTTGGTTTCACTCCCTCCAAAATAGGCAAAGGTTGGGAGACTAAGGTGGTATCAGTGAAAAAAGTTAAGTTTCATACACATGTAAAAACAACTGCCCTTCTACTTTGTTCCACAAGTACCTTTGTAGACTTGGTACCCATTATTACAGGAAATCCACATGGAACAATGAGAACTAGAGTTTAAAGATCTGCGTAGAGGTTTGAATCCGTGCTTCCTGCACGGTCTGGGGCAAACTGTTTAGCCTTTCTGAGCCTATTTTCACTTCCGAAAACCTGGGATGATGATGATTTTAATCATCGTCCTCCCATGTCAAAAGATTGGGTGAGAAAAGTAGCAATTCAGTACTACCAAGATGCTTTGCCACAAGAAACCATGGAGTGGTCATCGTTCAGGTTGATAAGGACAGTGAATGAACTTCATCGGATGGGCAGCACAGAATACTAGGGATCTAGAAGCCTACTGGTCAGAGGCCCTTCCAGGGAGGGCTTAGGAGGGCAGGAACCATCCTTACAAAGGGAGATGAGTATGTAAGAATCCTTGGTTTTCACCATGAACATGCTGAGACTAAGAGAAGGGGACCAGATGATTCCCCTCACACACCATGAGAGAGGCGGAAACTGCACCAAGCCCTAAAACCTGGGGTAGCTCCAGGCCTCCGGATGGGGCAGCTGCATCCTCCCTGAGCACAAAGCTGACCACGTGCCCTGCACTACTGTCCTAGGTTGGAAACTGAAGATTCCCTCTTGAAATGCTTGGTTGAACCAGCTGGTAACCACACGAGTAGAAAGATTATTTTGACAGGGAGTAAGAAGCCAGGGATCGGACAAGGTATCTGCCTAACCTGCCGCTGGAGACATGCGAGGAAGATGAGGAGAGAAATATTTTTTCTGCCTTCTGAATTCTCCTCCCTGAAACTCACAGGACAAATCTTTCTGGGTTTGGGGTCAGCAAGGAGTTCAGCCTCTCACACTGAGATTCCTGTTTTACAAAAGTGATCTACTCTTAAGACTGTGACATTGACCCATTTATTTGACTAAATCACTGTTACCCAGATTCACTTAAAAAAAAAAAAATCCACTGCTTTCTACATTGGGAACAATGAAAGCAAGAAACATCGTCAAATCGGGATGTTGAGAGGTAGGTTGAGGATTGGCCACTGAAACTAAAAATAATACAAATGCAAACTCCAGAGGTGAAATTCAGGCAATTTATTGTAAACAGGATTACCCTAGCACTCTACCACGTACTGGCTGTGTCACATGCTCTCTCTTCCACATCAAGCAGTGAAAAAGAAGACTTTTCAAAAAGTCACGGGTAACTAACACCTTAGTGTGTTTCGCAAATCTCATTTACTAAGCGCTGAGTAAAGAGCAGTAGCCAGGTAGTCTGTTATTGCTCAGGGACTGCAGCTTGGACCCATGTAGCTGAATCCATAAGGATGCCTGAATGATCCAACAGTAGCTCTCGATCCAAAGTGGAAACCAGACAATGCTGGAGTACGCTCAAGAGCAACCACAGTTCCTGTAAGACGACATGAGATGCCGTTCAGATTTCTTCACGTGACTTTCTCATAAAAGTGACACCGTTCAATTTCACCCCCTCCCTTTTTTTTTAAAGAGCAAAAAGTTACCCAGTAGCACATAATTTTCCACAGAAAAGATATAAGTGGATTATTTACTTTTCCAGTGGTGGAGTTATGCACTCAGGACTAGTTTTTGATCCCTCTCGTATATATCTGCAGTTTGATGAAAAGCTGCATAGTCTGCAAATGCATAAAACCAGAAGGAAGTGACGATGACTCACGCACCTTCTGATGGACAAGGACAGGCTTCATACAAGGAAGCTCTTGAAGGCAGGGATAAAAAGATGGTTACAGCACCACATATGTCTGACAGTAGAAATGGAGCCCCGCTTTCGAAAGCAGCCTCCACAGCTGGGATTATCATTCTTGCCCCAAATTCAGATTATTCAGAAAAACAGCAAATGTGAAAACTTAAGATGTGAAAAGACATGGCTCTACAGAAAGAAGTCCTGGCAAATCAAGTCATATGGAGGTGAAATGTCATTTGAAAATGCCATTCTTTACTTTGCCTGAGTTAGTGAACTACAGGGCCACTTACTGTTACTAGTGCCTGTATGTCTCCAATTTCTCTTTAAGTTTTAATATTTCAAAACAGCTGTTAAATCTACAGTAACAATTTCATCCAAAACTGTATCTCATGAAAGAAAATATTTTTTAAAAGTTCACTCCAGTCATCATCTGTGTGTTTGTATGTTTGAATTTATATATTCAAAAAGTAACTTTACACTTAAGGCAGTATTAGACTGGTAGCAAAACAGGATTCAGAGTCTCTATGGAGAGCACGCTATTGAAGAATCCAAGGCTTTCCTTTTTATACCTCCAAAAAGGTGTCTGTGCACGTGTTGCCTTTTATATTCATAATGGGGCAAATATTTTGGTTCGTATACTGACTGCAATTTCGTGGTAGTAAAAAGTTACAGGTGTTTAGAATAGATGATGTTGGAAAAGCATGTCACACACTCAGTGGGATCTGAAGTTGACCCTGTTTGTTTCTGTTAAATAAATACAGCAACGTGTTGATGGGAAAAAGTGACACTGATGGAACACTGCAAACCAACTATGAACAAGAATGTCAATATAATTCAATCAGAAAAAAACAAATCACAGTAATCCTGAGAAATTCAGTTTGGGACAAAATTGATGTAAGGTAAGTCTGTATTTCTAGCACTGTAAATAAGTAGGGTGTTCTAGAGTTTTCCAGCATTTTACTAGTTTGAATAAAAAACATGTTCAAATTCTATAAAAAGATTAAAACCATGCCTTATATAATCAGCAATTTCACTAATAAAAGAAAATGACATTGCTTTGTTCATTATCTGCCAAATGTAATGTTCTCTATTATTTACATGAAACCATTAAGTAGAAAGCAAAGTTGAGGATCCATTTTTAAAAAGGTATTATCTTTCTACATGTTTTGAAGTCTTTTCTGTCAACCTAGGAGGCTTTTAGAAAAAAGCTAACATATTTTTCTTCTGACAAGTGACTATTTTACAGAATAAGGAAGTTTCTATAGGAATATCATCCAACATTTTAAGTATTGTTATATAAGGGACATTTCTCTTAGTAATGAAAAGAAAACTTTTAAAATATTAAGAGGCATGTATTTTAAAAATATTCTACATCTATAAGATTTTGTAATTTAATTACTTTGGATTTTTAATATTTCTACATAATGACATTTGACAACTTTTTTTTTTTTTTCTGTTTTTCTCTCTAATAGTGAACCAGAAAATATTAAGGTGGCCAAGATTGTTTTCCTAGCCCTTGGAAGACTCAGGAATGCATCCACTTGCACTTTCCCGCCCATGAGGAATCTTCAGAGTTTTGCAGCCATGAAGTTAATATGTGGTTTCACAAGGGGAAACAGTGGCAAACCACGCTTGAACTCAGTCATGTTCTGAATCACTTCAGGCTGCAAAGAAAAAAAGTTTTCTCTTAGTGTATTTAGCCTAAAAAGCAGACCGAACAGGACATAAACTTTATTTTTACATAAACACACTAGTTTCTACACTATATATTACATATTATATCTACTGACCTCTCTTCCTGGATCAGTAACGTCAGACGGTCTATGCAAACCTATGGTGAATGTCCCCAGTGGGACTCTGGGCCAGAGGGAAGAATCTTGGCTCTCCTCTGGGCACTCAAGGGCAGGCCCACTGAGGGCTCAGGACCGCCGCTTTGGCAGAGTGGTAGAGGCCAGTGTGCCCATCCGGCAAGAGCCTAATTACACTGCCAGCTTCCTCTTCTTGCAAGTAAATGCCAACCTTTCCAGATGATTAAAATGCACAAGCACCATGGAAAAGGCTGGGATAAATGTGGCTGGAGATGACTCATTGCAGAGTAACACAACTGTTCAAGCTAGAGGACAAGGCGGACAAGGGCAAAGGCTGAGTCTCTGCAGCTGAAAAAGGAAAGAATGGCAACCTCGTCTCTAAGGGAGACCTAAAGTAGATGCTCGAATACCTCGTAACCTGAAATCTCTAGGTCTTATGTGTCCTGGTGAACAAGCTCCTTCTAAGTAGGAAGTCCTCTAACAGGGCAAGCTAACGTGAAATTTATATTTCTTACTTGTGGCAAGGCTGGTGCTTGTGACAAATTTATATCATTTTGACATGGGAACTCTCCAACCACAGGACCTATAAAAAACAAAAGGCTTAATGCTTTGCACTTATTGATACTTGAACACAAGAGCAAACAAACAAACAAACACAAACCAGACTCAGCTCACTAAAACTCTGCACCAGGTCCCGTTCATGTACCTTTCAGATCCTTTTAGGGTGTGTGCTCCCAAGGCCTTGTTCGCTTGTCCTGCCTCCTATCCAGAGTGTCCCTAATGACGGTTCATGATGTTACTGTGCTTAAATAGCCTTGGCCACAGCTGCTTTAGTGCCCAGCTCTGACCTCACTGGACCCTGAGGCTCTGGCCACCCGGAAGGACCCAGTAAAACAACCTGGAAGGCCGGGGGAGTAAATGGTCACGGGGCAAACCGTCACAGACAGGAGATGGGAAGGACAGATAAACTGCTCACCCTTCCCCCGCCACATGCAGTTGTCCCATGCAGCTTCTTTGGAGATGCCCTACCAGCACCTGGCCTTGTTTTCTTATGGAGCTGTGGCCAGCTCGGCACTGTGTCCTCTACTGTTGGCTCTCTCCTTCACTGCCTCATTTCCTTTTTCCCCTTATTTTTGCTTTGACAGAGCAGACCCTGTCTCCAGTTAGTTCTCCTTCTGTGCCCCTTTACTTCCTGGTGGTCTATAAGGGCTGTGACTATGGCATGGTACAGCTATCGCGTGCCTAAAAACACACTTTTGAAAAAGCCAATACTCAATACTTACAAGAATCCATTTCTCTGGCAAGAACATGGACGGATACTTTATGTCTTCTCGGGGCATCTACCGCCAACATTTCCTGGTTGGAAAGAATAGCAAGGTCACCCTTTTGCCCCACTAAGGAACTTAAAATGAGGTGCTCTCTTACGACCATGAAGAATCAGCTCTCACACAGTCAGAAACAGTAAAGACGCCTCCCTTTCTTTCCCCTTACCTATAGTATTTCATTTGAACTCCACAAAAATTAGGAGGTAGGCAAGAATTATTCTTAACCCCATCTTACAATGAGAAAAGTGAGTCCAAGGAGATTAAGTGCTCAAGCTCCTACAGCTAGTAGGTACCTGGGCTGGGATTAAAACCCTAGCCTAGTTCTCACTGGGGTGTGACGCAGGGCTGCACCTACTGATCTGCAGTGTCTGCAGAGACAATGGCCTGAGCTTAGTTAAGGGATGACCACGATGCTTGCCCCCTAAGAAAAGAAGAAAACTAACATCTCTTGAGTGTCATCTTGTATCAGCCTCTCTCCTATGTTAGCTCACTTGATTCTCTGTAAGCTAAACATCATGATGATTCCTATTTTAGAGACTCTGACTCTAAAACAAAGAGTCACACAGGTGGAGTCACACAGCTTGGAAGGGATGGTGCCAGAAGTGAGGTTTGCTTGTTCTCTCCATTCCACCACGTTGCTTTGAGGGACTCCCCTTAGTTACTACCAAGAAAGCCAGGAGTGGTATGTTGGCAGAAGGATCCTGTGGGGAAGTGTCTCCTCACCTTTCCCTTGATGCTGGACCTGTATTTGTCTTTTCCAAAGGGAAAACACAAGTTGTGATGAAGCTTCCCCTGATGCCTCAGCCAGCAGCAATGTTTTGTAACCTCAGAGGAAGAGATCATCAGCAAAGCCAGACTGACTCACAGTTATTTACGGAACAGTTATTGCAAGCCTGGCCCTGTGCAGCTGCAATGGAAGCCCTGCTGAGGTTGCACAGCAAGCTTGCCCACGGCTCTGCCAGCTGGCAGAACAGCCTCTTTCAGGAGCTCAGCCCAGGTCAGCCTCCAGTAACATGCAGTGCCTCATCTGAGAGCATCTTACTGGAGTAAAACGTTTGCTTCCAAAGATCTATTTTTGATCCCTTATCACCCAAACCTTCATTGCCCCCTTAACCTGTATCGGTTACAGCAGAATATCCTGTTCAATTTCCTGACCAACTTTGGATAATCCCCATTTTTCTAAAACCCAACCAATTGCAGAAATTTCTTAGAATTTCTCTATTCTAAGGAACACTAGAGTCCTAAGAGATACTTATAGGTATTCTGTGCAAAAAAAAAAAAAAAAGTGTCCATAGTGACAGCAGCTTAGGAAATATTTTGTTAATCAAAACTAAACAAATGCTGGGCTAAAGAAATCTTAACTATGGGGTTCTTAGAACTTTTCAAAAGCTAACATGCTCTGTGATTCACCAAGAATGAGAATAAAGAGTAGTCATTCCCAAACGTACATGGTCACGAAACCCTTTTTTCTAGGTACCCCCTATTAGTATCTTGTACCATGGAACATAGCTAGGGAAAGCCTGTTCTAGATTTAGCGTAAGCTTGGTAATAAACACTCTCATTTTTTTAAGACAAGAAAGTCAGTCTTATAACTGCTCTTTTCACAAATTCAATAATCAGGTACCACCTGTAACTTCAAATAAATAACAGAATTTGTGGAAGGAAAGAGAAATCTTCATTTCTTCTGGAAACCTCACAGTAAGTCATATTAAGTCATCATTCTTTTTGAACACACATAACTAATAATGTCTTAAAATAAATGTCTTAGGAACCAAAGAGAGCTGAACATGAGCACCCTCTTTTGTAGGCAGTTGAGAACAAGTAACTAACCTCACAAAGTGTAACAGTCTTAAGTAGTAAATCAACACAACTAAAACCCACTTTATAACACCAAGGAGGAAAACATATTCCGATCTAAAACATTCTGATTAAAATATTTAAAAATCCTAAGATTGAGTATTACTAATAAAGAGATAACGATAGAGACTGTTTAATAAATGCTACTAAGTGCCAATCACTTTACATACCTCATTTCAATGAATACCCCATAATCTCTATTTTGTAAATAAGGAAGCTTAAGTAATTTGGCCAAGGTCACAGAGCTAGCTAGCTGGTGATAGGGCTGAGCCCAGAGTCTGTGCTCAGAGGCCATATGTGCTCCTGCTGCTGCCCCACAGATCACTGAGTGAGGCCAGCAGCTCTGAGCAGGGCTCTGGATGGCTGAACAGCCTGGCTGCGGACACGTGTCCTGGAGCCCTGCTCTCACACCCAACTCTGCCCCTCACGGTCCTACTGCAGCTCTCTCTCCACAGACACAAAGACTACCTGGGGTTATATTTCAGAACAGAATCTTATTTTATATATTGTTTTATTTTAAAAATATGTATGTGTTGGGAGTTCCCTGGTGGTCCAGTGGTTAGGACTCTGTGCTTCCACTGCAGGGATTATGGGTTCGATCCCTGGTCGGAGAGTTAAGATCCCACATGCTGCATGGTGTGGCCAAAAAATAAAAGAAAAAAAAAATTTAAATTAAAAAAAAAAGTATGCATTTTTTGTTACATACATACACACACATTTTTTTTAATAGATTTTATTTTTTCAAGCAGTTTGGGTTCACAGCAAAATTGAATGGAAGGTGCACAGGTTTTCCATATACCCACTGCCCCTTCACAGGCCGAGCCTCCCCCTTGTCAAAATATATATATTTTTAAAAGACTATCACTGGGACTTCCCTGGTGGTGCAGTGGTTGGGAGTCCGCCTGCCAGTGCAGGGGACACAGGTTCGAGCCCTGATCTGGGAGGATCCCACAGGCCGCGGAGTGGCTAGGCCTGTGAGCCGCAGCTGCTGAGCCTGCGCTCTAGAGCCCTCGCGCTACAACTACTTAAGCCCGCAACAGGGGAAGCAGCCACCACCATGAGAGGCCCGTGCACCGCGGCAAGGAGTAGCCCCTGCTTGCCGCAGCTGGGGAGGGCCCTCATGCAGCAGCGAAGACCCAACACAGCCAAAATTTAAAACTAAATAAATAATATTAAAAAAAAAAAAGACTATCACTGCAAAAAAGCACAATTCCTCTACACAATGCAAGGGAGCCATGAGGTAAAGAAAATGGTAAATTGCCCAGCCAGCCATGTCCATAGCCAAAATGGTTCAAATCCCATTGCTGAGAAAGGAACATTCAAAATACTGTCTTTTACTGTCAAATTTTGAACCTAAAATTGCTACTGTCTCTCTTTTCTTATTGCTAAGGTGTTACTGGCTATATGAATACTTGTTTGCACATACAGAGACCAGAAACCTTGTCGTCCTGCAGAGGATCTGGGGGGAAAGTAACTGGTAGACGTGCTAAATTACCCTTTTCTTCTATGAAACTATCAGCACCTCCACCTCAGGGCTATTTCCTTTTCCTCACTCTCCCACACAGCACCAACAGTGGTGAATTAGATCTGATTAGCCTTCACTGTACAATTAATTTCACAAAATCATTCCAATGAGAACCGCAAGCACCACTCCTGTTACGGCAGTTACAACAGATCCCTGAGAAATGACCTTGAAAAGCAGATGACATCCCTCCCAGAGATGTTAGCATGAGGCAGGACCTGAGCTCCCAACGAAAAACCTGGTGTCTGATAAATCAGATATGAACCAGGAGAAGTGGCTAAGGATACTAGATAAGGTATAATTCTAAGGCACTATGGTAATTATGGAGTAGAATTTTGTTCCTTGTCCTAAAAAACAGACATAAAAGTATTTTACACAAATTAGAGGTCTCAATACATTACAAAGAATATATATAGCGCTTTAGGTACACCTCTATTGCAGCATAAATTTTTAATTTCTGCACTTAGCATGGTTACTACACATTATATGCCCACTTAAAATTTTTGCTACCCTTCTATGAATTCTGTTACAGGTGGGGAAAATTTGGATGGTGTAAACCTCTTCAAGCTGTACTGGGAAAACTTTAATGGTGGTGCCTCTCTTTTCTCTTGATGAACTGAACTTTCTCAGTGAACTCAGGCATTTAAAGCTCACAAATCTGGGACCTCCCCGGTGGCGCAGTGGTTAAGAATCCGCCTACCAATGCCAGGGACACAGGTTCTAGCCCTGGCCTGGGAAGATCCCACAGGCTGCAGAGCAGCTAAGTGCGTGCGCCACAACTACTGAGCCTGCACCCTAGAGCCCACGAGCCACAACTACTGAGCCCGCGTGCCACAACTACTGGAGTCCACGCTCTGCAACAAGAGAAGCCACTGCAATGTGAAGCCCGCGCACTGCAGCGAACAGTAGCCCCCAGCTCACCACAACTAGAGAAAGCCTGCGTGCAGCAATGAAGACCCAACACAGCCAAAAATAAATAAATAAATATAATAATTAGTATAAAAAGTCATTCTACTTTAAAAAAAACTCACAAATCTCTAGTTTGGGATTAGCAGATATAAACTACTATATATAAAATAGACAAACAATAAGATCCTACTGTATAGCACAGGGAACTATATTCAATATCTTATAATAACCTATAATAGAAAAGAATATGAAAAAGAATATATATATAAAATGGAATCACTTTGCTGTACACCTGAAACTAACACGACATTGTAAATCAACTATACTTCAATAAACACAATTAAAAAAAAACAACTCAGAAGATCTCTGAACACAGTTCAAAGGTGAGTAATCATTTATTTTATTTATTTATCTTTTGCCGTACGCGGGCCTCTCACTGTTGTGGCCTCTCCCGTTGCAGAGCACAGGCTCCGCACGCGCAGGCTCAGCGGCCATGGCTCATGGGCCTAGCAGCTCCGCGGCATGTGGGATCTTCCCGGACCGGGGCACGAACCCGTGTCCCCTGCATCAGCAGGCGGACTCTCAGCCACTGCGCCACCAGGGAAGCCCACTCATCATTTATTTTTAAAAGGAGCCATAGTGGCACCTAAATTAGTGAAGATGATTTATAGTTGCCAGAGACTGGAAAATAATCGGATTCCCAAGTTCTATTTGTTTTCTTTGCTCTTTCTTCCCACCAAAAGCTCAGCGATGTTCTTTGCGGGCTGGGGCAAGGAACAGAGAGAAGAAACAGAAGGGTAACCTAAACAGGTGGATCTGGAAGCCAGGAAGGGCCACCACAGTCCTCGGTCCAGAGGGAGAGAAAAACAGTACTGAGTTCAATAGGGACTATTTCTTTTTCCTAACAGTAATATGTGTCAAAAATACTTAGGTCCAGGGCTTCCCTGGGGGCGCAGTGGTTGAGAGTCCGCCTGCCGATGCAGGGGACACGGGTTCGTGCCCCGGTCCAGGAGGATCCCACATGCCGTGGAGCAGCTGGGCCCGTGAGCCATGGCCGCTGAGCCTGCACGTCCGGAGCCTGTGCTCCACGACGGGAGAGGCCACAACAGTGAGAGGCCCGCATACCACACACACACACACAAAATACTTAGGTCCATAAAAATGTCTTCATAAATCCTGCCTGAATGGGTTCAAAGCAGCAACACACAACACAGTGCATACAGTATTTCCTTATCAGTCAAAATCTAAACATGTAAATTGAACTTACCTTATAGAATTTGATAATATCTTCCTTGGTAAGTGTTTTTAAATAGGCAACTTCTGTATTATCTAAAAAAGTAATCAAACAAGAATTTACAATATTTTCATTTTAAGTATCCCAGAACACTACACTAAATGACAATATACTTCACTCCAACACTCTTAAGAATCCATCTTTTTGAGTGATCATCTGCTCCTGCAAGTAGTAAGGGAATAAATTTCAAGTAAAAAGTAAGAGGATATCCTGTCTCTCTAGTTATGAGCTGTTGGGTCTTGGGCTAGTCACTTCAAGTTTTCTGAGCCTCAGTTTCCTCATCTAGAAATTGGCGATAACAACTACTTAACTGACAATAACACAATACCAGGGGCACAGGGCAAATGCTCAATAAGTGGGAGGTATTGGGTTGGCCAAGAAGTTCACACAGGTTTTTCCGAAACATCTTATGGAAAAACCTGAACGAACTTCTTGGCCAACCCAGTACTATTAACAGTGAATCCAACTGCTAGAAAAATTACAGGTAAGGAAACACAGGCCCAAAAAATGTTACTTGGCTGAGACCTTTGGCTTGTTGGTGTCACAGTGAGAACACAACCCAACTCTTTCTGACTTCTAGTGTAGCTGAGCGCACTCCATTGTTAATCTGTTCTGAGAAAGGCAAAAGGAAGCTGATAAGCAGGACACTTTGGGGAGCACAGTCTCCCAAATCTAAAAGCACTGACAAATTTTGGGAGATCCCTAAAGGGAAACATCTGAACCCCTGCGCCTCCAGGGCAGCACCTGTCTCAAGAGAGTTCAATTTGCACATTTTCCATTTAGAGTTATGAGAAATACCTACATATCTGTGCTCAGAGCCTCAGGGGCGTACTGAATGAACACAAAAAGTGAAATCAGATTTATTATTAGTGCATTATTATGAGACACAGATAGACCCAGCTCCTATTCAGAGAAGGAAAAAAAAAGCTAAAGTTTCTACTAGCAAATTGTTGTTACATTAAATAAAGATTCTTTAGAAGTGGTATGCCTCCACCCCCATCCCAAATCATACTGGAACATCACCTACGAAACAAATACCATTTTGTAGAATGGCATCAATGTCCTCAAATGTTTTACTTACATGCCATGAATGTTGGGGCCCTAATTTTGTCTTACCTCGGTCAAAATTGTATTGCTGGGAGATGATTTCCCCCCAGTATTTAGCACACTCTGCAGACAGTTTCTTTGGTTTGTCTAGTCGACGAATCGCTAACGCTTGGATGTGTTTTTGGAAGGCCTCTTCTGTCATGTCCTCTATGGACTTTTCCATGGTAATTAAGAAAGCTTCCACTCTGCTTTCTAGGTAGTGAGGTGGCTTTTCCGACTGGATGATGAACCGTAAGCCCTGTATGCCATTGGCTCGGCGTGGCCCACTGAAGACAATATAGCCTGAAACGCAAACACCAGCCAGTCAGGACCTTGGCATTTGAGACATGGGTCACTCTTAATCTTTCAAAAATTATCCTGTCAGAGCAAATAAAATCTACTTTAGGGCTTTATATTATTCACCTCTGAAGAAATGAGCAATTAAAATATCAGTTCCTAAGGACAGGGCAGAAGAGCTCTCTGAAGAATAGTTAGAAATTTGGAGATAAAACCCTTGTTTATCTTTCAAACTCAATATTCCCAGGCTCCTCCCTGTCTGCTAGTTAATCCCCTTCAATCCATGTTAAAGTTATTCTTGGGCTTTCCCTGGTGGCGCAGTGGTTGAGAGTCCGCCTGCCGATGCCTGCCGATGCAGGGGACACGGGATCGTGCCCCGGTCCAGGAAGATCCCACATGCCGCGGAGCGGCTGGGCCTGTGAGCCATGGCCGCTGAGCCTGCGCGTCCGGAGCCTGTGCTCCACAGCGGGAGGGGCCGCAACAGTGAGAGGCCCATGTACCGCAAAAAAAAAAAAAAAAAAGTTATTCTCATCCCTATGAAATGCTGGACTCATTTTCATCCCTTAACCATTGTCCTAGCTCGGCTGCCTTTCATGTCCAAGTTCCTTATGTGAACTTGCCTCCACTATTGCATTTCTTGCTAGATAACCCATTCCTGGACCAACTCCATTCAGACTGCAAATCTTTAGACCAAGTAACTGAAGGTCACACTTCCATTGTCACCTTGTGAGCTCATACACTACCTACCGTCTACATCTTTCCTAAACAGCATTCGTGGCTTGCCTTCTCCAGCTGCTCTGCCCCAAACCACACCTCCCTTCCTTCAGCATAGCCTTTAGAGTTTGAACACTCTTAGTAGCATTTGCCACACTGTACTACAATTATTCCTTACAGGTCTGCATCCCTGACTAGATTGTGAGCTCCATGAAGGAAAAGACCATCCATAACTTATCCACTTTTGCTGTCCAGCATCTACCATTGTGGTTATTTAAAAAAAGATTGTTACTTGGGGACACTCACCCAAATCCTTTTTCATTGGTTATTCAATGTACATTACTGGCGCTTGTTTCTTTCCTTAATTGATCACACCTGCCAAGATCTCCAAGGCTTTTAACAGTGCCCAGAACTCTGCCAAAACATTTCCTCAACAGACACTTACTGAGTACCTTCTATGTGCCCCAGGCTTGGGAAACAAAGATGAATAAAAGAAAATACCTGCCCCCTCAATGAGCCCAAAATTCAGTAAATCTAAGCTTCTGTGGATGGCTTGCTTCCCACCTTGTCACCCATAACAGACTTCCCTTAGCATCCCACCCGAAATGACCTTTTTATAGACTCGTATGTACTGTAAACACAGTTCATCTCCTTAAGAACTGCTGTAATGTCCATAAGATGTTAATTGCTTATCTTCTAGAAGTGGATTCCCCACAAACAGGCTTTCACAGTCTTTCTGAGTACAGCATGCCTGAAGCGTCATGCTAGGGGACTGTACATGTGGAGAATGCTCTCGAGGACAATGGCTGTTCCTCAAGGACTGAGGTATCCTGCCATCCCCTGCTTCCCCCTCACCCAGCTGTTCCTTGGTGCGCAGGGTGTTGAAGCATGGCTCGGAGATGATCTGACAGAAGAGCTCCAGAAACATGTTCTCCGAGGTGCTCTGCATGTCTGTTTGGTAGTATATCTCGATGCCACAGTTATTGTGAACTTCATTCCTCTGCTGATAGACAAACCATCCTCCTAGGAAGTTTCAAGAAGACAGCAACACGTTCAAAAATTTATTTAGGGTTTAATAAAGTTACTGTTTTGTTTGGCTGTTAGGAAGTTGCTCAGTTCGGTTGGTGTCTTTTGGCAGTTCCAAACTATTACAACTAATTCATTAAGAATGTGAAACTCAACTTACCCAAGGGAATCCTAATACAGTGATCTGTCCTTGGTAGGCCCTCTATAAATACTCACTGACTTTAAAGGGCAAAACACTTACAAAAAACCCATTTTATGACTAAGTATTGATGCTAAATGAGATCCATAGTTAACGAAATCTACAATGTAGTGTACGTACTAGATTAGAACTAGCTAGTATCTATAAGAACTTCAACAGAAATACTACCTATGTTTTAATAACCATACAAAACAATTTCTAAATGACTAGTTGTGCCAGTATCTACTTAGCATTCTATTTCTAATATTGTTTACCAACACCCACACTGAAGGTCAATTCACAAATTTACACAAATGTGCACAGTGCTTAGAGATGACTTAGCCTAACACCTTACTTTAGAGATGAGGAAACTAAGACCCTGAGAAGCGGGGTGACTTGTCCAAGGACACAAAGTTGGATGGTGGAGAGCTAAGACAAAAACGCAGATATGCTGATCAAGTATTCATCAAAGTTATAAACAGATGGCCATGCTTTATGATCTGACAACTATTCCATGAGCAGTAAATGTGACTAAGCAAATACACCATGCTTAGTCACTGCCTGATGACCATGTGCTATGGTTTTTGAATGGCAGTTTGTTCGTTCATTCAATCATCTGTTCTTTCAGCTGTACCGAGCGGCTTGTGGGATATTAGCTTCCCAACCAGGAATCGAACCAGGGCCCTAGGCAGTGAAAGTGCAGAGTTCTAACCACTGGACAACCAGGGAATTCCCTTGAATGGCAGTTCCTGATTCTCCCTCTCTGCCATGCTGCGGTGACTGAGGAACAAACTAAGTGAAGTTTGAAAGTAACCATTACCAGGTCTGTAATGACTGGCCATGCAGAATAGCAGTGCTGTGCTCAAAGTGTCTTTTTGCATTCAACAGAGAGATCCTGAGGTAATGCTTTAGTAGCTACTCAAGTGAGCCAGACACAGACTCCAGCCTTAAGAAATGTATAGCCTAACGGGGGAGATGGAGATGCACTTCAATCCCAATACAAGAGAAGAAGTGCTCAGTAGGTTAAACAAGGAAAGGTTCAGAAAACCTGTGCTGTGGGTTCAGAAGAGGAAGTGATTACTTTTAGAAAAAGTTCAAAGAAAAAAATCAATGCTTCTCATCCCTGGTCTAACATACTTCCCACCATATAGTTCTGAACAATATTGAAAATAATGCTTAATGAGTTCTATATCAAAGGAAACCACTGTTAATGTAAAAGTAACCCAACATTGCAAACTCCAATATATTATTATCAATTCTTTATATTAATTCCTTATCAAATATGCATGCAATGAATACATGGTGTTATCTGCACCTGTGAGTCTTCTGCCAAAGACTCCTATGCACTCCTAATTCTAATTTACAATTTTTATAAATAAATTTTATTTCATGCTTCACAGTCAACATTTCTTTAGTTTTGTGATTTTTCCCTAACTCCTCTATACTCAATTACCAGTCAATTCCAGTATCATTCTCTTCAAAATAATTGCCTACCTCCAATTTTACCTCTTTGGCACTCCTACAGATAATTTTCCCGCAGAATTATCTACTTCTAGCTATAAATAGTAGAGGATCCCAGTAGATCTTTACCATAAAACTATATATTATCATCCAAGTGACTTCAACTCATCTGTAATCACACACAATATTATGTCAAAGTAGTCCATTACCAAAGATATAACATTTCCACTTACTGTCAGGGAGCTGAACTTCTCTATACCGAACCAGTTGACTTGGAAGGAGAGGTTTTGTATGAGCATGTTCAATAAGGGTGTCTTCAACCATCTGCATAATTCCTAATGCAGCCTGTGGAAGAAGATAGGTCATAGCACATTACAAATCACAAATGTATCTTGATTAGATAGTAGCCCATGCAATATGAAACAACATGCTTGTGAAACAAACTAACCTAGTTTATCATAAAAGTGGATTTTTAAATCTTAAATACATTTGATCCTGTTCAAATGGATAAAAACTGAACTCATCAATTTGCAACAGAGTCAGTATGGTAGTAGTGAAGAGAAACAGAGACCCAGACAATCATCAGCACTGATCTCGATTCTGGGGAAAAGGCACTGCCAAAGCTGGAGAGGTATTGATGATGGAAAGGTGGTCCCACGTCAATGACCCACACCAGACAACTGGGGCTATAGCAAAGCAAAGGAGGTAAGCATGAGGCTTTATTCTGAATAAAACTGACCTGGGGAAGAATACTGTCTCAGCCACTTATTAGCACCTGACCTTGGAATATTGTTTTGGAGGCAATATAACAGAGTGGTAGAGAGTGTGGGCTTTTAAGACAGACTACCAAGGGAATCTGGAATGCTTTCCATGTGCTAAACACTTAGAATATACTATTTAATTTAATCCTTATAAGTAATTTTACCGATAAGGAAATTGAGCATAGAGAGATTAAGACGTTTTCAGAAGATTACATAACTTGTAAGCGGAGGAGTCAAGGTTTGAATCCAGGCTGATTCTACACCATGTGCTCTTATCCACTACACAGTCCTGCTGTCCTACAGAGTAGGGATAATTATTCCCATTTCCTTCAATGATTGCAAGAGGCAGGCAAAAACAGAGGAGACAGCTGTGAAAGTAGGTCCACAGTTAACCATGATCATTCTGCTCCCCCTATACCCTCCCCTACCTTCCTGCACAGGGCAGGGAAGCCTGAGTCAACACTAATGTGCTTATACAGCCACACTGTGGTGGTTAGTTCGTAATCTTAGACCAACTAGGGTAAAATTTTCTCTTGCAATGATGCATAAAAGATTATTGCTAAAACCTCAATCCCGCACCTGCTTTGTTATGTTTCCATGGAGAAGGGCTTCAATGTGCAGCCGTGACAGGAGCTGAGGTATGAAGGCCTTAAGGCGAGGAAGGGTAACATCTGTAAACAAGAGTAAGAAATAGTAAGCTCTACCTATAAGGTAGGTAGTTTTTTTTAAAAAAAACTCTGAAGTAATTTGAGATTTACAGAAGAGTTGCAAAAATATTACAGGGAGTTCCCATATACCTTTCACCCAGTTTTCTCTTACGTTAACATCTTTAACAACCATAGGATGATGATCAAAACTAAGAAGTTAACACTGGGACAATACTATTAACTAAAATACAGACTTTATTTGGATTTCAGGTTTTCCACTAATATCCCTTTTCTGTTCCAGGATCGAATCCACAATCCCACCTTGCATTTAGTTGTCATGTGTCCTTAGTTTCCTCCAATCTGTAACAGTTCCTTGGTCTTTCCTTGCCTTTCATGACCTTAAGATTTTTTTTTTTTTTTCCAGTACGTGGACCTCTCACTGTTGTGGCCTCTCCCATTGCGGAGCACAGGCTCCGGACGTGCAGGCTCAGCGGCCATGGCTCACGGGCCCAGCTGCTCCGCGGCATGTGGGATCTTCCCGGACAGGGGCACGAACCCGCGCCCCCTGCATCGGCAGGCGGACTCTCAACCACTGCGCCACCAGGGAAGCTCTGACCTTAAGAGTTTTAAGCAGTACTGCTCAGTTATTTTATAGAATGCCCTTTATTGGGGCTTGTCTAGTGTTTTCTCGTGCTTAAATTGAGCTTCTGTATCCTTAGAAAGAATACCCCAGAGGTAATATGTCTTTCTCAGGGCATCACATCGGGGGCACATGATGCTGTTACGCTGTAATACTGGTGATGTAAACACTGACCACCACGTGGCTATAGTGCTGTCTGCCAGGGGACTGTTTTAATCTTTTGGTTATAATTAAGTAACTCATGGATGCTCTACAAGCAATTAGGAAAAGCCACCCCACCAATGCCTTCTTTTCCCATTATAATTTTTAAATACTTACTTTGGAGGAAATACTTTGAGACCACACAAATATTTTGTCCTTACTTAACTTTTACCCACTAATTTAGCATTCAATGGTGGATATTGCCTGTATCAATTATTATTATGGAATCCTAATAGTGAATTTTCTGTTCTTCTCATTACTTTTACATGTACTGATTTAATTCTTCAGTAAAGAAGAGTTGTCCCTTCTCCATTAGGACACCATACTAATAAATGCTACAATGGATGCTAAAATTAGTGAATAAAATTTAAAGAGAGACATAGGAAGGGAATTAACAAGTGCTTACTATGCATCAGGCATTTTATAGATGTTATCTTATAAACTATAAATTATACGTTATTATCCCCATTTTAAAGGTGAGAAAACTGAAGTTAAGAAAATTTAAGTTTCTTGTCCAAAGTCATCAAGCTAGTAAGTGGCAGAGCTGCATTTGAATCTAATTCCAAAATGCATACCCATCCCACTCCACTGCACTGCCCTAGAAGTCCCCTTCACTAGACCCCTCAGCTCTCTCTGCAAACTTCTATAACAATACTCAGTCTCTTTGCCTCTACAAAAAACAATCTGTTTTACATTTACGCTTTGCCACTAGACTGGAGCTCCTTGATCCAAGAAACCCCACCTAATTGATCATTTTTTAATCTCAAGCACCTGCAGTCTGGCGCCTGGTGCATAGCAGGCAGGCAGTAAATGCGGTTTGACCACACTGAATTCTGAGGTTCTTGCTACCCTGGCACCTGGAGAGCTGACAGACGTAGAGTCACGGGGGAGCCAGCCTCTCATATTGAGTTGTCTCCAGATTAAGCCATGTTGGCATTACCGGATTATTGATGAATATATATATCAAAACAGAATGATTATTAGAGCAGAAAATTTCAGCCGAAAAAGTGCTGACTTTCTCTTTATAAAACACATTTTAGGAAGGCATCACATGCCTATGTGAAACTTTAGAACTAATTCTGCTTACAATTCATATACCATCTGACCCAGAATCTAACAAAGGGGGTGGGAATCCCCAAATCTCTGCTTTTGGATCATGCTGAATGCAGGTTCGGTCTCTTGAAAATGTATTTAAAATCAATTATGTGGTATTTTTTAAAAAAGGTAAAATTCCTGCTTGTTACAACCGGATGTGACTCATAATCATTTTACAAAGAAAAGTGTATTAACTGTCCAGATTAAAAACGTATCTGTTCTAGTTAATGAATTTTATAATCTATATGCCTACTCAACCAATAAAATAATGACCTTCAATACTTTGCTCTTGATTTGTCACTAAAGTCATCAAAGGCGCAGTGATACATAATAAGAAAGGACTTGTCATAAAAGATCATTAAAGGACTTCCCTGGTGGCGCAGTGGTTGAGAGTCCGCCTGCCGATGCAGGGGACACGGGTTTGTGCCCCGGTCCGGGAGGATCCCACATGCCGTGGAGCGGCTGAGCCCATGAGCCATGGCTGCTGGGCCTGCGCGTTCGGAGCCTATGCTCCGCAACGGGAGAGGCCGCAATGGTGAGAGGCCCGCGTACCGCAAAAAAACAAAAACAAAAACAACAAAAATGCCTAAGCATTCTTTCTGTGTGATAAGACTTTCAAGCTCAGCCCTTTTTTCCTTTTTTGAAAACTTCAATATTAACAAGGTAAGTGCTTGGGTCAAAACACTGTCATCTGCAGAAATCTGTTAACAGTAATAACTGACTATTGTGGGTCCAGGTTGAAAACAGCAAATGTGGTTATAAACTGCCTGAATACAAAAGCCACTTCAAAGGCCACCACTGCTTTTCTAAAAACAAAAACAAAACAAAAACAAAAAAACCCAAAAAACAGTATGCACAGCTGGCTTTAATGGAACTACAAGTCATTAGAAAGCATAAATACTAGGTAATAGGATAAAACCAAAATGATTTTAGAAAAGAATGAAGAAAGCATTAGGCTATAAGTAGAAAGAGTCTCACCATCCAGGGCTTCTTTCAATTCATCTTTAGTCCAGGCCACTTCAGTCATCAGCAAGCGGAGGTAGTACATGGCGTGCTGGTGAGGCTGTTCAGCTCGGAAATTGTTAAGAGATCGCATATACTAGTGAAGGGAGACGTGGGTTTGTTAATTTTATCGATCTTTTTAAAATCATTTCAAAAGGTCAGCTATAATCAAACTTCATTTTGCATAAATGATGTGTTAAATGGGATGCAGAGATATCTGCTTCATCTTCCTTTTCGAAGTTATGTAATTTAGAATGGGACTTACTCCTCTCTCCCTTTGATACATACTTAAACTAAAGAGCATGCTTTTTCTTTCTTTTTTCTTGAAGTCTTATTTTTTTAAAGTAATTTTTTTGTTTTTTGTGCCCATAATTAAGAAATGTAAAGTTAAAGTTAAGAAATGTAAAAGGTAAAATTCTGAGAACAGAACTTCAATTAAATTCAATTAAAATATATGTTCCTTATAACACCAGAAATAGTATCAGGAGTGAGGTGTGTACACTGAGTCTTAAAAATGATTGCGGACCTCCCTGGTGGCGCAGTGGTTAAGAATCCGCCTGCTAATGCAGGGGACACAGGTTCGAGCCCTGGTCCGGGAAGATCCCACATGCTGTGGAGCAACTACGCCTGTGCACCACAACTACTGAGCCTGCGCTCTAGAGCCCGTGAGCCACAACTACTGAGCCCGTGTGCCACAACTACTGAAGCCCATGTGCCTAGACCCCATGCTCTGCAACAAGAGAAGCCACCACAATGAGAAGCCTGCACACCTCAACGAAGAATAGCCCCCGTTCACCGCAACTAGAGAAAAGCCCGCATGCAACAACGAAGACCCAACGCAGCCAAAAATAAATTAAATAAATAAAATTTAAAAAACGATTGCATGTTGTATTTTCAAAAGGTTTATTTTTTTTTTTGCCATACTGCAAGGCATGAAGGATCTTACTTCCCTGACCAGGGATCGAACCTGTGCCCTCTGCAGTGGAAGCTTGGAGTCTTAACCACTGGACCACCAGAGAAGTCTTGGGCATACTTTTTCTTTGTCCAGGCTGCTGCTTTAACCCCAGCATCTGACATGTACTCTAAGTACCTTCACTACGGGATCTCTTTCATCTCTCAGAAAGTTATCCCCAGTTTTCAAGGCCTCCATCTCTTGGCATCCTTTAATTCTTCACCATAAGGTCATCCCAAAAGTCTCTCTAAGCAAGCAACATGGATATGTATATATATAAAATATTGAATCTTGATTTGAAAACTGATGATAATTTCTTTGGGTGTACAATGAAGGTCATAGTTTGGCTTTTAAAGTAGCTATCCATCCCATATTTCCATTACTGGACCAACCATGAGTTGAATTTAAGTGGAAGATAACATCAAGTCTAAATAGTCTGCCCTAATGTGACAAGGCTGCATGGAAGGCTGAGGTCCCTCCTGCAGAATAGAGGGTTCTTCTTTTTTTTTTTTCCTTTTTATTTATTTGTTTGTTTGTTTACTTATTTATTTTTTATTTTTGGCTGTGTTGGGTCTTCATTGCTGCACGTGGGCTTTCTCTAGTTGCAGCGAGCGAGGGCTACTCTTCGTTGCAGTTCACAGGCTTTTCACTGCGGTGGCTTCTCTTGTTGCAGAGCACAGGAGCTAGGCACGTGGGCTTCAGTAGTTGTGGCTCATGGGCTCTAGAATGCAGGCTCAGTAGTTGTGGCGCATAGGCTTAGCTGCTCTGCGGCATGTGGGATCTTCCCAGACCTGGGCTCGGACCTGTGTCCCCTGCACTGGCAGGCGGATTCTTAACCACTGAGCCACCAGGGAAGCCCTAGAGTGTTCTTCTTAAATGGAGGTTGGATGAAACCTTCAAGGAGTCCCTGAAAGCCACTAGGTCTACCTCAGGCTCTTCTCTGAAAGTCAGTGCTATCCTAGCTCTTAGGGCCTACAGAGAAAGGGGCCAGGTGTCCACCAGAGTCTCCCAGGCTTTCCTTCTGGATAGAGTATAGGATTCAGCAAAGATAGGATAAAATGACTGCCACAGGGTTATGAATGCTTCTTTTCCTCCTCGCCTCTTTTTCAAAAATGTTCATAATGTGGCAATATCACCTTATGAATTAAAAAATTATAAAAATAAGTTGAGAAAACTTACTGCCTCTTTGATAATTTCAAATCTTTTTTCATCAATCTCAAAGGTAGCCATTTTTTCAATGATCTTCTTTAGCAAAATTGGCTGCTTGTCATTATAACCTTTCACCGAGAGCTACGGAAAGAGTTCAGGATATTAAAAGTCTAAAATTAACATGAAACAACTTCAACTTGACTTTAAAACATGTAGAAAATCCCCAAACCAGGTGTATCAAAATAAAAATAAAACAAGAAATTAAATGAATTTCATTTCTCATATAGTTCGACACTTAGGAAGATAACATTGACCATCTTTATTTACTAATATCCAAAAGCATATGCTTTTCCTAAACAAAAACAATAGCAGGAAAACTTACCTGGTGCCAAACTACGGCAGTACACACTATATATCATCAAAATTCAAGTTCTCATTAAGTCAAAATTAATTATAGAATGTGTTTTAAATTTAACCTTCAAAAAGAATTTCTAAAGAATGGCAGGCTTAAGATTTTTATAGTTGTGTTAAGAAGGTAAAAATCATAGGGGAGGGTTACCTAGCAAACTACTGGATATGTCCCCAAATTGTTTATATTTAAATATTTTTAAAAATCATCTTTTAAGAAATCAGGAAGTCCCAATTTTGTATCATATGGCATTTTGCCACTTTTCTTGTCCAATGTTGCCCAATAATGGTCCTTAGGTCTCACTACTTGCTTGTTTGATGAGTTCTGCTGATGTACCAAAAGCCAGTGGCAAAACAGATGTGAAGTAAGGATACACTGTATGTACTGTCTGGATTTTGCCTTAGGACAATCTACTTTAATAGTTTCTGAAAGCATAACGTTTTGAAAAGCAGGGGAAGCCTATTATCACATTTCCTACTATTATATTGCCACATGGTGGCACCCACAGAGGTTAGAGGATACACTGGAACTAGAATATCTCTGGACGCCTCTACCTTATGAAAATTGATAGGCAAGGGGCTTCCCTGGTGGTGCAGTGGTTGAGAGTCCGCCTGCCGATTCAGGGGACACGGGTTCGTGCCCCGGTCCGGGAAGACCCCACATGCCACGGAGCGGCTGGGCCCGTGAGCCATGGCCGCTGAGCCTGCGCGTCTGGAGCCTGTGCTCCGCAACGGGAGAGGCCACAATGGAGAGACGCCCGCGTACCGCAAAAAAAAAAAAAAAAGAAAAAGAAAAAGAAAAAGAAAAAGAAAATTGATAGGCAAGTATCTCAGCAGGAGTGAAGGTCACTGCCCATGGAAAGCACATCCTGTACTGTGGGAACTAGACTGACAACTAGCAGAAAGCCCATCTGTCACACATTAAAAATGATTTATTTTAATGGTGATATGCTACTAAAACTCAACAGCAAAAAATAAACCATAGATTATTACTTTTCTATTTGGATTTTATTTTGACCTCTGAGCTTCAAATTTCCCTGGACTCTGAGAATGGTTAGGTTATATATATTCTTATACATTAAACAAAAACTACCAGAGAAGTTACTTGTATGAAGAAAAAAAGTCACCGCAAAATAAATAAAATTTAAAAACCCTAAAACCTTTTGTATAGAATTAGAAAGAGTACACAGTGCATGCTCTCATTTTAGTTGTTATGAAAACATACAACATATTTTTAAGAAAAGTGAAGGTGAATGTGTGCTAGAAGAGGGATGTTAATTTGGAAATGAGATATAAGTTTGGAAACATAACAGAAACGGTTTCAAGAGAAAGGATCTAGTTATTTCTTGGGATGCATTTAATAATGTTTATCTTAAAACACACTTAAAAGTAGTTAATGATACATGCTACAAGATAAATTAAATGAAAATGTCAGTCATATTTGAACACAGGAACTTTCTACTACTGTCAGCAGAAATAAAGAAGCTTATAATATAAGTAAAATTCAGCACCACAACAGTAACTATGGGTATCTTTCACTTACAGATGTTAATATATTCAAATACATGGAAAGAACAACATGCTTTCAGGATTAATATGTTAAACATTTCAAGCAGAGGAACATGCAAATAAACGTAGCATAAATACATGTTCACAAGATGCACTAAACTCTACTAAATCATTTGTTAGTGGAACTAATACTAACTTGAGTTCTTCAATCATTAAAAAGGTGCAAGGAAAAAACCATCAATCTTCTTGTTTTAAAATGCAGAAGTTAATAGTTTTCCCAAGCTCAACATAATGCTTAAACGGTGTGACGCCTTTTCTTTCGTTTTCATTTTACTTACAAGTATTGCATTCATTCCTGATGCAATGCCATAGCTCAAACCTGAGAGGCGTGCTGCATATGTATACTCTTTTAAATCATCCTTCAATAACCTGATAAACAGGTATGTCATGTTGCAATGGAGAGGATCAGCATAAATGTAGCGACTAACAAAAAGAAAAACAAAAGAAATGCTTTGATACCTCAAGCAGTGGCATGGTAATGAAGAAACATGACCGAAGAGTATGAATATGCAGCCTCATGATCTGAATTTCTAGGGAAATAGTATAGGCCAACCTTTTGTTTTACAATGGCAGGAAGACTTCATTCTCTGTTGTCAAAGACCAAGACTTCAGATACAGAATGGGAGAGGTCTAAACCTAAATCAGGGTCCAATTTTGTTTTGAGGAGAAAAATATGATAGTCTGATGAAAGATGTTTAAAAAAAAAGAAATCAAGGAAAATTTGCATAATATGAATGGCACATTGCTGAATACTTAACAGTAAGAGCTAACTTAAAAATTAAATGATGCGAAAATATGATTAGTCACAAAAAAAGAAATTAAACTCACACCCTCAATCAAAAATGCTTCCAGCAAATCAATATAAAAAATGTTGATGAGTGGAAGGCTCTAAGACGTGGGTACTTACATACATCCCATAGATGGTATTTTGGAGGTCATAGCTCAAGCCTGCTAGCTCTGCTGCATATGCATACTCGTTGAGTGAGTCTTTGAGGAGCTCAAGGTACAAATAGGCCATGTTACAGTGCAAGGGGTCCACATAAGCAAATGGGCTGGAAGAAAATGTTGACAGTAAAATAGCTGATTTATTACTTCCCAATGTGATATGGCCTTTCGAGATGGATCAAGGAACTGAACAGGGGTTAAAATAACTTCCTGAAGATACACTTTGAATACACATGAATTCTCATGAGGAAAAAAACAAGATGTTTAAAAAAGAAGCTTGAAATATGCTATGTGTGCTGGTAGTGGTGAAGAGGGAGAAGGAATTGCTTACCCCAGATGGCGTGGTAGAACTGACAAGTTAGAAACACTGCGTAGGTAAGGAGGAACAGGCCAAAACGCATGCCTACATTTAGGCTAATAGGAGAAGGCATGGCTGACAGAGCTGATAACAGCATGTGTGTGTCCTCCTTCTCCCTCTAAGCAAGCCATACCCTTGGTGGACAGGAGGATGAGATTGAGAAGTTTGTGTGCTATGATTATATAAACTTAAAAGGGAAAAACTGAGACTTGAAAGAGAAAGATTAAGACCTGTGAAAATGTTAGCTTATCTCTTGAGTTTCCTCCCAAACCAAGAGACTGGAACACTGTCAGTAAAGTAATTGATAATATCCATCATACAACTACAGCCAGAACTAGGAAAAAATATTAAAACAGGAAAATTTTTAAGTGAGAAAGAGCAACAAAAGAGAGGAAATAATTACAGAGTGCAAGAGCTAAATAGGACCACAGAGATGACCTGACTTAAATCTTCGTTTCCCAAATAAGAAGCATCACTTTCCTCATGTCACCTGGGCTAGTAGCAGCAGAGTCAGGATTCAGATTTGAGTCAAATGACCTATTCATTTGACTATGTGACACTGCTTACCTTTATGAGAAGCAAGTAAAAGATTCCTTCATTCAACAAATATGTACTACATTCTCACTATAGTGCTAGGCACTTCTCTAGGTACTGGGAATAAAGAAGGAACAAATCAGGCAGAGTCCCTGACTTCACAGAGTTTAGAGCCTAGTTGGAAGAGACAAATAATAAATTTAAATATGATACATCAGGTGGTGATAGTGTTATGGAGAAAAACTATGCAGGGTCAGAGGAACGGGAGTGATGGGTAGTGGGACAGGAAGATTGCTAATTTACATAAAATTATTAATAAATTAAATTGTTATTATTAAAATTATTATTAATTATTAATCAAGGCCACTCTGAAAGGTGACATCTGGGTCCAGACCTGAAGGAAGCAAAGGAGCAAGCCCTGGGGATATCTGGGTGAACTTTCCAGGCTGAGGAAACAACCAGTACAAAGGACCTGAGGTAGCCTCGTGGCTTGGTTTGTTTGGCAGCAAATTAAAAATTTCACTCTATCTATAGCACAGTAAATATAACCGACGCACTGACATCAGAGCCAGAAATTTTATCAAAAACTGATAATTAAGTAAAAATAGGGGTAAAATGCTTAGCTACAGAGAATTGAAATCAAAGAGAAAATTCTAAAGCTATACATTCTCCACCTGGCAAATCTAAATAACACTCTGTCATTTAATTTTTTAAGTATTATACATGATGACAGACTTCCTTCTTTAGTCAAACAGAAGGAAGCAGTTCAGAAACTTACTAGCACAACTCACAAAAGCATCAAAGCAAAAGAGAGTCCTTGAAAGGGTTCATCCCCACAGGCACCCTTAGGTGGAAGTGCAAAGCTAGAAAACAACAAATCTGGGAGTTCAAAGTCATATGGATCAAGCTCAGAACGCAATTCCAAGAAGTGTCCTAAAATGCTGCATCCACAGCAGCTATGCTGGTGAACTGGAGAGTGTCCTAAACTAACTTTTAAAAGAGAACATGATTCAAGTGGAATTCTTAAATCCTGGTTCACTTGTTCACTTAAAACATACTATTTTGTAACCAGATGTTATATGCTTAAATATGGATCACAGAGTTTTAAAAACTGTACATATGCATAATATTATCCTATTTCTGAAAAGATTAAAAGGATAGACACAAACAGAAAATTTATTTAAGAACGTACAAGAAACCTAATAGTGTTTACCTCTAGAGAGACCAGAACACGGAGACGGATTGGTGGGAAGCAGACATTTTAAATTCTGAGAACTATGCTAGGCAGTTTAGAGAACGCAAACATATCAAATGGTCTCTCAAAAGGTATTCTGAAGCCAGATCATAGAAGCCAAATGGGAAAGTGTGACAAGCTGCTTAGAGGGTTAAAAATATCACTCTGAACTATCAAAAAATAAAACCAGTTTTGTAATGCTCTCTACCAACAGCAAGCCATAATCAGAAAGCCCATGTTTGATGTAAACAAACAAACAAACAAAAAACAACACCAACAATCTCAGCGCAGCTCTAGATAATCTATGAATCTCATGCTATAAATAAACAATGTTTACATCCCTACAGTCTCAACATACTTGTTTGTGAACTATTAACTTCCTACATAAGAGATTCTTTTTCTCTTTTCTAAAACATTTAAAACACATCCAGCTTTAATTTCATGCCAAGCAAATCAAATAAAAATTAATGAAAAAGTTGATCATTATACTGAACATTATTAAAAAATGATCGGTTTATTTTATAAACACAAACCACTGAATTTTAGAAATATAAAATTATAGAGTGCAAACTCACAAAGTAAAATTTAAATTGAGTGATAACATTATCACACAAATAAAAGGAGATAGAGATAAACTAAAGATTTATACTGAGAAATCATTGCAACAGTAGCATTATTCAGAAATTTTATTAAACATCTTCTACCAAGCCCGGGATACAGAAAGCAATATCTGAGGGCTCCAGACAATTAAAGGGCTGGAAGGGATTCAAGATCATTTAGTAACGACTACCTCTTCTTCTGGGCAAGTTCCAGGAATATAAAACCAAAACCACAACAGAAAAAACCACCCCAAATTATTTAATCTTTCTTCAGTGAAACTTCTGGTGAGTCTACAGCCTTCCCTTAACAGGAAGGAGCAGCTTTTCTTTGTCTAGGCTAAAAAACTCTAATTCCTTTTATTTCCAGACATAGGTCCTTAAGGAAGCAAAGAAAACTTTCAGAAGTGTAATTGTTGATTTTCATAGGAAGCTTTGTAGCTAGATTCATTTTACGTACCTGAAAAATTCAAAGTTGAGACAGGCCTTGGGCAAGAAAAACTTATCATCTTGTTTGAACCAGAGTTTGCTCATAGCTGTATCCTGTGATGGAGAAACAGTATGTTTAGGGAAATACAGGCACATTCGACAAAAATCTTCAATCAAATCACTCTTCAAGAGGAGGAGGACAGAGGCAATAGCTGAGCTTTGTTCTGGAGAGACTGCTGTCCCATGGCCTTGAAGCATACTCAGAGGGTCAGCTGGTGGGAAGCTGGAGAGATGACTGGTGATTCCAGTAGTAGAGAGAAATCACCCTCTTATCAGCACCCTGGGTCAAAGAGATGGGGACACAGTGGAGGAAGAGACAGACAGGTGAAGCCAATACCAACTGTCCTGTCCCTGTCTTTCTGGATGCAGGGACACAGATGCAGGAGTCCTTGGGGGCGGGGGTGTGTGTGTGGCAGCCAGCCACCAAAGTGGGCCACATGGATCCCTGCCTGCTGGAATTCACACCCTTGTGTGGTCCTCTCTCCTGCACTGGACCAGGGTTGGTCTCTGTCTGACCAACAGATTATGGCAGATGTGATGATACGACACTTCTGAGATTAGATTATAAAAGACACTGTGGCTTCCACCTTGATCACTCATTTTCCCTCTTAGATCACTCACTTTGGGGTAAGCCAGCTGCCATGTCACGCAACTCTATGGAGAGGCCCATGTACCGAAGAACTAAGGCCTGCCCAAAGCCACACAAATGAACTTGGAATAGAATCCTCCAGCCCTAGTTGAGCCTTCAGATGACCAAAGTCCCAGCTCACAGCTTGACCATAACCTGAGAGACCCTGAGCCAGAACTACCCAACTAAGCTACTTCCACATTCCTGTCCCTTGGAAACTGCATGAGATAAAATAAGTGTTTGTTGTTTTAAACTGCTGAATTTTAGAGTAATTTGTTACACTGCAACGGATAACTAACACAGCCAAGGATGAACAAATAAGCTACTCCTTTGCCTCTCCACTCACTCATTCATACTATATTTCAAAAAGTCTTAGGGACTTCCCTGGTGGTCCAGTGGCTAAGAATCTGCCTTCCAATGCAGGGGATGCGGGTTCAATCCCTGGTTGGGGAACTAAGACCCCACATGCTGCAGAGCAACTAAGCCTGTGTGCCACAGCTACTGAGCCTGCACGTCACAACTAGAGAGCCCGTGTGCCACAACTACAGAGTCCACGCTCTCTGGAGACCGCATGCCACAACTAGAGAGAAGCCCACGCGCTGCAATAAAGAGCCCACACACCGCAACGAAAGATCCCGCAAGCTGCGAAGAAGATCCTGCGTACTAAAACTAAGACCTGACGCAGCCAAATAAATTTTAAAAAAAAAGTCTTAAAGTTCACTTGAAACTACCTTGAAACTCTGACAAGAGATATAAATGGTTTAATGTTCTCCTTAGTTTATGCTAAGATGGCCTATTTAAAACAAACAAAAAATAAAAATAGGAAAAGTAAATAAGCTTTCTCTTTGAATAACCTAAACTATAACTCATTAAAATGTCATTTTTAAAGAAAAATGATTGTCTCATTAATAATCTAGTTGCTTGAGATAAATTAAATTTCATAGTCCTAAACACTAATTCTCATCTCATTGAGTTAATCTGAATGTTAGGTCATTTGAAGAAAAGGGAAAGAAAGATGCTTGTCTATGGTGGTAAGTTTAGAAAGAGTTAGTTTTAAAGTTTAGAAAAGAGGATGTACTGTAATAATTTGATCCATGTTTCTACACAATCTACCCAAGGTGTGAAATAATGACATGAAAAGAACATTCTGAAAAAGAAAACACCCTCCTCAATCGTTCTTCCCACTGGTTTATAACTCCATTAACTTCATATAGCGCTCTGTCAAAATGAGAAAGAATTGTTTTTAAGGGCAGGAAATCCAACAGCTTCCCCTGGATATGCTCTCTTCCAGGCTTTAGAGATTCTTTCTTATCTCTAACTTTCATGATGCAGCAAAAATCTACTTCCTTATTGGGTCTTCAGTGAACATGGAAAAAAGCCCTCTTTCAATAGACTTGTAGTTACATTCCAGACTTACTATTTTATTGTCTGCAAAGAAAACAATTCCCTAGATTCTATGCTGTATAGTAGTTTTGTTTGTTTTAAAATGTCTAGCTTTTTAATATTTCTTGTAGTTATTCTCTCTGCAACTTTTCTGTTATCTATAGGGTGTGAGCCCCGCAAACCAACATAGTATCAAAGGCAAGAAAACATCTCTCTAGTCCCTTCTATGTAATAGGTCTGTCCCCTAAATTTAATATCAATGATTCTAACGTATTACCTTAATAAGAGAAGGGTATGGTGTTGCTTCTTTTTCTAATGATAAAATCTCAAAATTTGTAGGAATAAATTCATTCTTCGTTGGAAGTTTAAATTTCCCATTCAGATCAGCATTTTGCCATTTCTGGATGAACAGTGAAAACATACACACACACACATAAAAGCAATTAGAATCTGATTTAAGAGTTTAAAACAGTCACATTGCTTAATATCTAGGCAAATAATAAGAGAATAAATGTCACACAGCATTCTCTTCCATCATATATAAAAAGGCTACTCCCAAGATCTATCAATGACTTTTCATGAAAGTTGAACTGGAGTCTCTGGAACTAATCAAGGTTTTACACTCATCTATCTTTCCTCTTTACACATGTCTAAAATGACCAGCTGAGGTGAAGGAACAATCTGAGACTGTGGAACTGAGGCTAACTGGTCCATATGAAGATCATGTTTGCTCCAGCTCTTTAAAGAATGGAGAATAATCTGCACAGAGATAAATACCCACAACTGCTAGACAACAGGTCATTTAAAAGAGTTAAACTTTCAGCTACACTATATTACTTGAATGTATGGCTTGAAAACTAGGTTAAAGGGGGCTTCTCTGACTTCAGCACTTCTAAAGGCCTGGTCTACTTCTCTCCCAGACGACCACATGCATTTTCAAGTGGACCAATATTTCAAGCATAAGGTTAAGGACAAAGTTGAGATTTAACTCTGGATTGTGGGACAGGATCGACACAACCTGCAGGTTGGATCTGTTCCATGGGCTGCTTCCAAAAGCTAACTGAGGCAGATCAAACCACGATTGATGAACTCTGATTTATAAGACTTTTCATTATTTTTTAAAAAAAGCAACCAACTGCCAATGATTCTGGGTTTAGTAATTTGGTCTCCAGCTGATGTGGCACAGCCTTGCAGCTCCTGTAGTTCTATTTTGGTCCCTGCATTTGTGTCTTTTGGCACTGGGATGGTGGGGATGGTGGCCATGGCCATATTATTTATATGTAGCAACTTAAGTCCCCAGTATGGCTGAATCGTAGGGACTGGTAAACACTTAGCAAGTAATTTCACTGCTGAGCTTCCAGATCAATTTGTTTAAATTCCCATTTGGGGCGGGTTTGTCATGGTCAGAATTTGGTGAACAGGGGTTTTCTCTTGTTTGAGGGTTAGTTCACACCCAGCACTAATTCATGGGAGATCAGCTTTCCTCACAGTTTAGTAAGATGGACATTTTCATGTACTAAAGGGCTTCAGTCATCTCCTTATGTGCTGTGAATATGTCAGAAAAGTACCAGTAATAATTTTTCTTTCTTAAACTACTTTTTTCTGTATCGTCATTACCCTGGTACATTTAAGAAATATCCATTACCCAAGTTTAACTAGAATTTAGTCAGAGCAAGGTTTTCTGGTGTCGCCCCATGAATAAAGGACACAGTCTCAAAGCTACACAGCCAACGAGAACCAAAAAAGAAAAAGTACTGGACCAGTAGATAAGACTCACAAACAAAATCCTGACTCCTGATGAATGGGGTAACACACTATCTATACATACCTGTTTTGAAACAAATCATAATGACCCTATGTTGACAAAAAGAGCAATGATACAATACGAGGCATAAAATATAGCCCCTCCTAAAGTGAAGATGGTATGAATCCCAGAAATTGCTCCCCGCCTGTGCTCACAGCAAGATCGTGAGCTCTCAGCCCTTGCATCTGTCTTTCAGGTTCTCTATTTCCATCTCTTCCTGCCTGTCTTGGTGCCTCTGCAACCCTGTGTACTTTGGACTTCATTGATCTTTGACCGCATGAGACTTGGAGTCTGCTTTACAGCCCTGCTGGTCTGACAGGCAGACGAGAAGGTGGCTACAGTATCATTTCTTCATGCAAAACCTAAGCTCCAGCTCTCCACCTCCCTGTTCACTCCTCTTGGGATGGTACAGACAGTGCTGGGCCATCACTCTCCACACTTTGGGCTGTGAATTGGTTGATCTAGGGAGCTCATATTCTTGTGTGTCCCTCACACATCAGCTTATTCACAGATGGGTTAACCCTACCTTAATGACTTCATCTGGTATAGCTTCTTGCTTATACTGGGTTCCGTACCATTCTTCTGTGCAATCAGTTTTTCCTTCAAAAGATTTGGAAACTATTGCAACCCTAGAGATAGATGGAAAAAAACCCTATAAACTCATGTTGTATACATAAATTTATAGAATCTGACTCACAAAAATATAAATAATATCCAAGAATGTGTTGGGCCTCTACAACCCAGTAAGTCCTATGAGGCCTAGCTGAAACAGCAATGTATGTACAGAAGTCTTTGATCATAGTCTCTGTTATCCTTTGGTTATAGCCCATCATTTTTGGTATGAAAAGCTGCTTGCAAGAAAGATTCTTGTTATGAATGCTTTTGACTAAAACCTTAAAAGAAGAGTAGCTAGGGAAAAAAGTGGAACCAGGTCAGTTGAAAAACAGTCCTTAAAAAAGCACAACAAAGTACTCCCTCCCAGGAACAGCTCAGGCCCCAGGGTTACAAGAATGGATAAGAAAATTTGTTGGCTCATTCAGAGATCCAAAAAAAATTAAAAACACACTTTCATTATAACTTGCTAAGTTTGTACACTGTTATTTTTTTTTCCTGCCAGACACCACCATCAACCGTATGTACTACATGTACACTGGCCTTCCTGATGCTAGGGGAGACAGGGACACGACCAAGAAAACATCTCTATCTTTCTCTGATGGGGTAGTAGAAAGAGCACAGAAGAGAAGTCAGAAGGAAAGAAAGTTCAGGGAGGGAACGTAGAGGTAAAATAATGTCAAAAGATTACAAGTAGAGGAGCGAAAGGAGCTCTATACCAGTGGAGCTTCTGTCCCTGTGTGGATCATCATGGACAGTTCTGCCTCTGCCGCCTTTTAACTATCAAAGTTGGAATCATTTCACTCTGACTAGCAGGCTCAACCCCAGGCTGGGACCAATCCTACTTTGAATCTTGCAGATAGAGGACTAGGCCAATAGCTTGGAAGGCTTGCCATGCAGTCAGTCCTGTTATTGGTTTCACTTCTTCTTTACGTCCCAATTCAAACAACTAGGTTCACGTCTGTTCCTGCTTATTCTCACTTGTCCTCCCAGAGGTTAGTTTCTAGCCTCTGAATGTCGGTCTCACAGCTGAAAGCCCACTGGTTGCAGTCAAAACTCCCCTCTACTGAACACCCATTAATTTTCAGGATCCTGATCTCTGTGTTCCAAACACCTGCCCATCATTGGACCTCCCCAATTTCAATGCCTGACTGTCTGAACCACCATCTATTCCTTATTCATTCTAGATAAAATACTCTACCTGGCTAGCTAGACTTGGCTTTCTCACTTGCTTCAGGGTAGATATCATAAGCAATCTGACTCACACTATCTGTTAGAATGACTGACTAATCTTCCAGTTTAAGGTGTTCCTGATCTGGCCTAACTGCCACTGACCACTATCAGTTCTAGAAAACATGCTAAATAAGAATATGTTCGACAGAAACATACGGAAGAATCATAGGGTTTAACAGACGAAAGAGTTCTGCTATTGTATCTAGAAGAAGTGATACATGTTGGCTATCTGAAAATCCTGTATGAGGGGTATGTGTAGTGTATACAGAACGCACACGGCCACATGAAGGGTATGTGATGTTTCTTAAGGGCATTCATTCAATACATGACAGAGCCAGCTAAGAGTCAGTCATAGAAATTGCTTCTATTCCTGTTGATTTTTCAAAGAATGAATGGAATGATTCTCAGGGAGACCTCTGAGAAACATGTTAGGAAGTAAAATTCCGTGCTAGAGAGGTGGCATTCCATCTTCTCTTCCATGAGATGCTTGATTTGGGAAGTTTATTACATAGATGGCTCTGGTTTCCCTGAATGACAGCCCATGGATCAGAATAATGAACAAGGGATTGATTACAACTTGTGAAGACTGGAGCATTCATTTGGCAGTGGACTTGCCCTCTGGAACAGGAAAACTTTAAACTCAGTTCTGAGAGAGAAAGTGAAAAAACTTGGGAAAAGCTATCAAATGCTCTGGAGGATGACTATATGACACAGAAGGAAGCAGACCCTGGAGGCTGTCCAGTGATGCTCAGGTTAAAAAAGGAGGAGAATGGAGATTTATTAGTTACGATACTAAGGGATCTAGATAGTTAGATACCAAAGTAAAGTGTATGGGGTAACAGTTGACATGTTACCATAAGGAAGTAAATATGAGGTAGATAAGTGTAGCTCCTCAAACTAGAGAAATACCAAATACTGGCCTAACAAAAAGAGATACCTTTGCAGACCAAGAGTTAGCATACCATCAAGGAATTCAAAACTGAAATACAATGGAAGAGTATGTACTTTCAAATAAATTACGAAGGGCGAATAACAGAAGAGACAGAGTAGACACAGGTCAAATGTATACAGAAATCTATGAACCAGAGTGTGGAACCGCGAGAGCACCTGAATTAGGAGAAAAGGAGAAAAGAGTCACAATAATTGAGGTACACACAGAGAGCTGCAGTATATTTAACTGCAGACAATTGAGAAAACTGGCACAGACACTGCAGCATCTTAGACTACCTGCTGGAAACCTAATTATACTAAAAAATAGTCTCCATGAGTTTTTTTCTTAAATATGTGTGTGTGTTGAGGGGTGAGGGGGGAATGCCACTCTTCAATTCCATCCACAAAGAATTGGCTACTGACATGGTCCTTAGAAATGTGAGAGGAAATGGCCTCTTATTTTCATACTGAAGCTTATAACAGTAAGAAAAGGAAACAGTGGGCTAGAACGAATGCTGACTGTTGACTTCCAGTCAGCCATTTAGAAGTGTTCAGTGGGAATGAATAGCTGTTGCTGCTGATGGAATCCATTCAGAAATAATCCTGACTACAGACATTAAAAGGCAATATGGTTCCCCAGGAATGAATTCTCATGAGACCTTTGCAAATAATCCCTGAGAGAGAAAAGAGGGAAGACAGCCAAGAATGAGAAGAGGCTTCACAGGTAACCATGATAAATTAAAAAAGAATTAGTAGAAAGTGCACAGATCTGGCCATGAGAAACTTGGATTCTGGTCGATACCGTGACTCACTTTCTTTGAGATCTTGCCAAAATCACAGTTAAGATCTAAATTAAGCAAGTCTCTGGGCTTCGGTTTCATTACTTTTTAAATAGGGATTCAAACTAGATGAACTCTGTCCTTCTAATAGTAGATTTCCACAGTATCATGGTATCAAATCATATTTTTAAAAGATACACAACAGAGGAAAAAAGAAAGCACAAAAAAAATCTACTGATGACAGATTCTAAGTCAAACTTCAAAAACAGTGACAGGAAGGCTAAAGTGCTAAGAAATTGAAGTTCATGAAATGTGCTCGAAAATTATTTTAAAAAACGGTTTCTTAAAGTAAGAAGGAATCAAGAAAGGTTAGGCTAAAAATTCAATCAGCTTGAATTCTGGGCAAGATGTTTTAAAACATAGTTCCTGACTCAAGAGGGGGAAGATGGAGGAAGAGTAAGACGCGAAGATCACCTTCCTCCCCACAGATACATCAGAAATACATCTACACGTGGAACAACTCCTACAGAACACCCACTGAAGACCTGAGACCTCCCAAAAGGCAAGAAATTCCCCACGTACCTGGGTAGGGCAAAAGAAAAAAGAATAAACAGAGACAAAAGAATAGGGATGGGACCTGCACCTCTGGGAGGGAGCTGTGAAGGAGGAAAGCCCTACCCCCACTAGAAGCCCCTTCGTAGGCGGAGACTGTGGGTGGCGGAGAGGGAAAGCTTCGGAGCCGCGGAGGAGAGCACAGCAACAAGGGTGCGGAGGGCAAAGCGGGGAGATTGCCGCACAGAGGATCGGTGCCGACCGGCACTCACCAGCCCGAGAGGCTTGTCTGCTCACCCGCTGGGGCGGGCGGGAGCTGGGAGCTGAGGCTCGGGCTTCGGTCGGAGCGCAGGGAGAGGGCTGGGGTTGGCGGCGTGAACACAGCCTGCAGGGGGTTAGTGCACCATGGCTAGCCAAGAGGGAGTCCGGGGAAAAGTCTGGACCTGCCGAAGAGGCAAGAGACTTTTTCTTCCCTCTTTGTTTCCTGGTGCGGGAGGAGAGGGGATTAAGAGCGCTGCTTAAAGGAGCTCCAGAGACGGGCGCAAGCCGCGGCTATCAGCGCGGACCCCAGAGACGGGCATGGGAGGCTAAGGCTGCTGCTGCCGCCACCAAGAAGCCTGTGTGCGAGCACAGGTCACTATCCACACCTCCCCTGCCGGGAGCCTGTGCAGCCCGCCACTGCCAGGGTCCCATGATCCAGGGACAACTTCCCCGGGAGAACGCACGACGCGCGCCTCAGGCTGGTGCAACATCTCGCTGGTCTCTGCCGCTGCAGGCTTGCCCCGCATTCGTACCCCTCCCTCCCCTGGCCTGAGTGAGCCAGACCCCCGAATCAGCGGCTCCATTAACCCCGTCTTGTCTGAGCGAAGAACAGACGGGAGCTGTGCGAACAAAGAAGAGAAAGGGAAATTTCTCCCAGCAGCCTCAGGGGCAGCGGATTAAATCTCCACAATCAACTTGATGTACCCTGCATCGGTGGAATACCTGAATAGACAACGAATCATCCCAAATTGAGGAGGTGGACTTTGAGAGCAAGATACATTATTTTTTCCCTTTCTCCTCTTTTTGTGTGTATGTATGTGTATGCTTCTGTGTGACATTTTGTCTGTATAGCTTTGCTTTCACCATTTGTTCTAGGGTTCTGTCCGTCCGTTTTTTTGTTTGTTTGTTTTTTACTTTAAAACATTGTTTTCTGGTTTTCCCTGGTGGCGCAATGGTTGAGAGTCTGCCTGCCGATGCAGGGGACACAGGTTCATGCCCCGGTCCGGGAAGATCCTACATGCCGCGGAGCGGCTGAGCCCATGGGCCGTGGCCGCTGAGTCTGCGAGTCCGGAGCCTGTGCTCCACAACGGGAGAGGCCACAACAGTGAGAGGCCCGCATACCGCAAAAAGAAAACAAAACAAAACAAAAAAACAACCTTTCTTAATAATTATTTTTTATTTTAATAATTTTATTTTACTTTATTTTATTTTATCCCCTTCCTTCCTTCCTTCCTTCCTTTCTTTTTCTTTCTTCTTTTTCTCCCTTTTATTCTGAGCCGTGTGGATGAAAGGCTCTTGGTGCTGCAGCCAGGAGTCAGTGCTGTGCCTCTGAGGTGGGAGAGCCAACTTCAGGACACTGGTCCACAAGAGACCTCCCAGCTCCACATAATATCAAACGGCAAAAATCTCCCAGAGATCTCCAACTCAACACCAACACCCAGCTTCACTCAACGACCAGCAAGCTACAGTGCTGGACACCCTATGCCAAACAACTAGCAAGACAGGAACACAACCCCACCCATTAGCAGAGAGGCTGCCTAAAATCATAATAAGGCCACAGACACCCCAAAACACACCACCAGACGTGGACCTGCCCACCAGAAAGACAAGATCTAGCCTCATCCACCAGAACACAGGCACTAGTCCCCTCACCAGGAAGCCTACACAACCCACTGAACCAATCTTAGCCACTGGGGGCAGACACCAAAACCAATGGGAAATACGAACTTGCAGCCTGTGAAAAGGAGACCCCAAACACAGTAAGATAAGCAAAATGAGAAGACAGAAAAACACACAGCAGATGAAGGAGCAAGATAAAAACCCACCAAACCTAACAAATGAAGAAGAAATAGGCAGTCTACCTGAAAAAGAATTCAGAATAATGACAGTAAAGATGATCTAAAATCTTGGAAATAGAATAGAGAAAATGCAAGAAACATTTAACAAGGACCTAGAAGAACTAAAGATGAAACAAGCAACGATGAACAACACAATAAATGAAATTAAAAATACTCTAGAAGGGATCAATAGCAGAATAACTGAGGCAGAAGAACGGATAAGTGACCTGGAAGATAAAATAGTGGAAATAACTAATGCAGAGCAGAATAAAGAAAAAAGAATGAAAGAACTGAGGACAGTCTCAGAGACCTCTGGAACAACATTAAACACACCAACATTTGAATTATAGGGGTCCCAGAAGAAGAAGAGAAAAAGAAAGGGACTGAGAAAATATTTGAAGAGATTATAGTTGAAAACTTCCCTAATATGGGAAAGGAAATAGTTAATCAAGTCCAGGAAGCACAGAGAGTCCCATACAGGATAAATCCAAGAAGAAACACACCAAGACACATATTAATCAAACTGTCAAAAATTAAATACAAAGAGAACATATTAAAAGCAGCAAGGGAAAAATAACACACAAGGGAATCCCCATAAGGTTAACAGCTGATCTTTCAGCAGAAACTGCAAGCCAGAAGGGACTGACAGGACATGTTTAAAGTGATGAAGGAGAAAAACCTACAACCAAGATTACTCTACCCAGCAAGGATCTCATTCAGATTTGATGGAGAAATTAAAACCTTAACAGACAAGCAAAAGCTGAAAGAGTTCAGCACCACCAAACCAGCTTTACAACAAATGCTAAAGGAACTTCTCTAGGCAAGAAACACAAGAGAAGGAAAAGACCTACAATAACAAACCCAAAACAATTAAGAAAATAGGAATAGGAACATACATATCAATAATTACCTTAAATGTAGATGGATTAAATGCTCCCACCAAAAGACACAGACTGGCTGAATGGATACAAAAACAAGACCCATATATATGCTGTCTACAAGAGACCCACTTCAGACCTAGGGACACATACAGACTGAAAGTGAGGGGATGGAAAAAGATATTCCATGCAAATGGAAATCAGAAGAAAGCTGGAGTAGCAATTCTCGTATCAGACAAAATAGACTTTAAAATAAAGACTATTAGAAGAGACAAAGAAGGACACTACATAATGATCAAGGGATTGATCCAAGAATAAGATATGACAATTGTAAATATTTATGCACCCAACATAGGAGCACCTCAATACATAAGGCAAATACTAACAGCCATAAAAGGGGAAATCAACAGTAACACATTCATAATAGGGGACTTTAACACCCCACTTTCACCAATGGACAGATCATCCAAAATGAAAATAAATAAGGAGACAGAAGCTTTAAATGATACATTAAACAAGACAGACTTAATTGATATTTATAGGACATTACATACAAAAACAACAGAATACACATTCTTCTCAAGTGCTCATGGAACATTCTCCAGGATAGGTCATATCTTGGGTCACAAATCAAGCCTTGGTAAATTTAAGAAAATTGAAATCGTATCAAGTATCTTTTCTGACCACAACGCTATGAGACTAGATATCAATTACAGGAAAAGATCTGTAAAAAATACAAACACATGGAGGCTAAACAATACACCACTTAATAACGAAGTGGTCACTGAAGAAATCAAAGAGGAAATCAAAAAATACCTAGAATAAAAAGACAATGGAGACATGACGACCCAAAACTTATGGGATGCAGCAAAAGCAGTTTTAAGAGGGAAGTTTATAGCAATACAATCCTACCTTAAGAAACAGGAAACATCTCAAATAAACAACCTAACCTTGCACCTAAAGCAATTAGAGAAAGAAGAACAAAAAAACCCCAAAGTTAACAGAAGGAAAGAAATCATAAAGATCAGATCAGAAATAACTGAAAAAGAAATGAAGGAAACAATAGCAAAGATCAATAAAACTAAAAGCTGGTTCTTTGAAAAGATAAACAAAATTGATAAACCATTAGCCAGACTCATCAAGAAAAAAAGGGAGAAGACTCAAATCAATAGAATTAGAAATGAAAAAGGAGAAGTAACAACTGACACTGCAGAAATACAAAAGATCATGAGAGATTACTACGACTAACTCTATGCCAATAAAATGGACAACCTGGAAGAAATGGACAAATTCTTAGAAATGCACAACCTGCCAAGACTGAACCAGGAAGAAATAGAAAATATGAACAGACCAATCACCAGCACTGAAATTGAGACTATGATTAAAAATCTTCCAACAAACAAAAGCCCAGGACCAGATGGGTTCACAGGCGAAGTCTATCAAACATTTAGAGAAGAGCTAACACCTATCCTTCTCAAACTCTTCCAAAATATAGCAGAGGGAGGAACACTCCCAAACTCATTCTACGGGGCCACCATCACCCTGATACCAAAACCAGACAAAGATGTCACAAAGAAAGAAAACTACAGGCCAATATCACTGATGAACATAGATGCAAAAATCCTAAACAAAATACTAGCAAACAGAATCCAACAGTACATTAAAAGGACCATACACCATGATCAAGTGGGGTTTATTCCAGGAATGCAAGGATTCTTCAGTATATGCAAATCAATCAATGTGATACACCATATTAACAAATTGAAGGAGAAAAACCATATGATCATCTCAATAGATGCAGAGAAAGCTTTTGACATAATTCAACACCCGTTTATGATAAAAACCCTGCAGAAAGTAGGCACAGAGGGAACTTTCCTCAACATAATAAAGGCCATATATGACAAACCCACAGCCAACATCATTCTCAATGGTGAAAAACTGAAACCATTTCCACTAAGATCAGGAACAAGACAAGGCTGCCCACTCCACCACTCTTATTCAACATAGTTTTGGAAGTTTAGCCACAGCAATCAGAGAAGAAAAAGGAATAAAAGGAATCCAAATCAGAAAAGAAGAAGTAAAGCTGTCACTGTTTGCAGATGACATGATACTATAAATAGAGAATCCCAAAGATGCTACCAGAAAACTACTAGAGCTAATCAATGAATTTGGTAAAGTAGCAGGATACAAAATTAATGCACAGAAATCTCTGGCATTCCTATATACTAATGACGAAAAATATGAAAATGAAATTAAGAAAACACTCCCATTTACCATTGCAACAAAAAGAATAAAATATCTAGGAATAAACCTAAAGAGACAAAAGACCTGTATGTAGAAAATTATACACTGATGAAACAAATTAAAGATGATACAAATAGATGGAGAGATATACCACGTTCTTGGATTGGAAGAATCAACATTGTGAAAATGACTCTACTACCCAAAGCAATCTACAGATTCAATGCAATCCCTATCAAACTACCACTGGCATTTTTCACAGAACTAGAACAAAAAATTTCACAATTTGTATGTAAACACAAAAGACCCCGAATAGCTAAAGCAATCTTGAGAACGAAAAACGGAGCTGGAGGAATCAGGTTCCCTGACTTCGGAGTATACCACAAAGCTACAGTAATCAAGACAGTATGGTACTGGCACAAAAACAGAAATATAGATCAATGGAACAGGATAGAAAGCCCAGAGATAAACCCACGCACATATGGTCACCTTATCTTTGATAAAGGAGGCAAGAATATACAGTGGAGAAAAGACAGCCTTTTCCATAAGTGGTGCTGGGAAAACTGGACAGCTACATGTAAAAGTATGAGATTAGAACACTCCCTAACACCATACACAAAAATAAGCTCAAAATGGATTAAAGATCTAAATGTAAGGCCAGAAACTATCAAACTCTTAGAGGAAAACACAGGCAGAACACTCTATGACATAAATCACAGCAAGATCCTTTTTGACCCACCTCCTAGAGAAATGGAAATAAAAACAAAAATAAACAAATGGGACCTAATGAAACTTCAAAGCTTTTGCACAGCAGAGGAAACCATAAACAAGACCAAAAGACAACTCTCAGAATGGGAGAAAATATTTGCAAATGAAGCAGCTGACAAAGGATTAATCTCCAAAATTTACAAGCAGCACATGCAGCTCAATAACAAAAAAACAAAAAAACCAATCCAAAAATGGGCAGAAGACCTAAATAGACATTTCTCCAAAGAAGATATATAGATTGCCAACAAACACATGAAAGAATACTCAACATCATTAATCATTAGAGAAATGCAAATCAAAACTACAATGAGATATCATCTCACACCGGTCAGAATGGCCATCATCAAAAAATCTAGAAACAATAAATGCTGGAGAGGGTGTGGAGAAAAGGGAACACTTGCACTGCTGGTGGGAATGTAAATTGATACAGCCACTATGGAAAACAGTATGGAGGTTCCTTAAAAAACTACAAATAGAACTACCATACGACCCAGCAATCCCACTACTGGGCATATACCCTGAGAAAACCATAATTCAAAAAGAGTCATGTACCAAAATGTTCATTGCAGCTCTATTTACAATAGCCAGGACATGGAAGCAACCTAAGTGTCCACCATCGGATGAATGGATAAAGAAGATGTGGCACATATATACAATGGAATATTACTCAGCCATAAAAAGAAACGAAATTGAATTATTTGTAGTGAGGTGGATGGACCTAGAGTCTGTCATACATAGTGAAATAAGTCAGAAAGAGAAAAACAAATACCGTATGCTAACACATATATGGAATCTAAGGAAAAAAAAAATAAGGTCATGAAGAACCTAGGGGTAAGATGGGAATAAAGACACAGACCTACTAGAGAATGGACTTGAGGATATGGGGAGGGGGAAGGGTAAGCTGTGACAAAGTGAGAGAGTGGCATGGACATATATACACTACCAAACGTAAAACAGATAGCTAGTGGGAAGCAGCCGCACGGCACAGGGAGATCAGCTCGGTGCTTTGTGACCACCTAGAGGGGTGGGATAGGGAGGGTGGGAGGGAAGGAGACGCAAGAGGGAAGAGATATGGGAACATATGTATATGTATAACTGATTCACTTTGTTATAAAGCAGAAACTAACACACCATTGTAAAGCAGTTATACTCCAATAAAGATGTTAAAAACAACACAGAACAAAACAAAACATAGTTCCTACCTGGCAGGAACTCATAATCCAATGAGACACATGACCTAAAGCAAAATGTGATATGCTGGACTTCCCTGGTGGTGCAGTGGTTAAGAATCCGCCTGCTGGGCTTCCCTGGTGGCGCAGTGGTTGAGAGTCTGCCTGCCGATACAGGGGACACGGGTTCGTGCCCCGGTCCGGGAAGATCCCACATGCCGCAGAGCGGCTAGGCCCGTGAGCCATGGCCGCTGAGCCTGCGCGTCCGGAGCCTGTGCTCCGCAACGGGAGAGGCCACAACAGTGAGAGGCCAGCGTACCGCAAAAAAAAAAAAAAAAAAAAAAAAAGAATCCGCCTGCCAATGCAGGGGACACAGGATTGATCTCAGGTCCAGGAAGATCCCACATGCCTCAGAGCAACTAAGCCCACATGCCACAACTACTGAAGCCCGTGAGCTTAGCGCCGTGCTCTGAAACAAGAGAAGCCACCGCAATGAGAAGCCTGCGCGCCGCAACGAAGAGTAGCCCCCGCTCGGCACAACTACAGAAAGCCTTCGCGCAGCAACGAAGACCCAACACAGCCGAAAAATTAATTTATTAATTAAAAAAACTGAGATATGCTGATCCCATGGTAGCAGATACAGGACTTCATGGATCTTTAAAGTGCAAAGGTGGACCAAACAACAGAAAAAAGTTGAAGCTCAGGATCGGTGAGTGAGCCAGCCAGGTGACTCAAATGAACTCACATCTCCAACACAGATGAGTCACATTCTCTGATGCTTAGGCAACTAACAAATCCCAGCAGGATCATTGCCTATCACCTTTTATAATTAATGGATGACAGGAGAAGAGGCAGAAGACTGAAGATGGGCAAATGCTCTGATTTTCAGAAAGGAAAACGAGTGTGGCCTAAAAACCATAAACCAGTGGATTAGGCACTGACCTCCTGACAAAATTCTACAGTCAACTGTCAGACTGTCAAACATCTGGACAAGAAGACAGTTATCACTGGGACCTACATGGATTTACCGAGAATAACTCCTCTCAAACGAATGGCTTTATTTATGACCTAAGCAAGGCATGTGGCAAAAACCCTATAGCTGTATTTGTAGGTTTAAAATGGTAAAATGGGCACCAAATGATAGGATCAAAGAAGGTGGGTGATGATGATGATGAAATAGTAACAGGTAAAGATCTTTGAAAAGGTAAATCAAGTCTCAACATTGAAAAGAACTCTCTAACAATTAGAACTGGCAAAAATGGAACTGGCTACCTTGGTATTTAATGAGTTCCCCATCCTTGAAAGAATTTAAGCTGAGGCTGGTAACTACTTGTTAGAGATATTGCAGAAGAGATATATACTTGACAGAGGTTGGATTAAATGACCTTTAAGGTTCCTTTCATTCTGAAGGATTTTCCTATTAATTTTCCTACCTGGTCGCAATGCTAAACTTGTCTCAGTGGGTATTAAAGAAAATAATCTTACCCTCCAGCAACCCCAATCTGGCTTGGCAGTTGCCATTATTATCCCAGGCTGTTCTGCACTATGTCACTGACTGCAGTTACAATTATAACAGCCACAGAGATCAATCTTATAGAGAAAAAGTGCTTTTTTGTTAAAGGTGAAGGTAGAGAGAAAAAGAGGTTCTCAATTCTAACTGTATAAGATACGGAATTTAGAAACAGGCAATTTTTAACAAAAGTAAAATGTATGCTCTGGCAAATTCACTCCTATAAAATGTTTCCGGGTCTGGGAATTCCCCGGCAGTCCAGTGGGTAAGACTCCACACTTTCATTGCTGAGGGTGCAGGTTCCACCCCCGGTCAGGGAACTAAGATCCCACAAGCTGCGCAGTGAGGCCAAAAAAAAAAGAGAAAGAAAGTGTTGCACGGTCAAATAACTGGATCTAGGGCTGCAAAAATTATACGAACATAATTAAATCATGATTTTTCTTGCCAAAAAAAGCACATCTTTGTTATATGATATAATCTTAAATAGGATTACCTCGTATTTGTACAATAGTTTTCAACTTTGCTAAATCATTTTGCATCACATAGAAAGATAAAGCACTACTACATTTTTCAGGTGGGCAATTTTCCAGGAAATTAAATGAGAGTAAGTGTTCATGACATTATATAACTTTTCACATGTCCCCTTTGCAGAATAATGAACTCTGAGGTTTCACATTAGTTATTCAACAAACACTGGTTGAAGGAAAAAAGTGATCTCTCCAAGATAGCATGACTAGTAGGTGAAGAAACCTTAAAAAGTGTTTACTGAGTTTTATGATTAAGTTTAAAGCTCTTTCTCTCATTTTGATAGGAGGTTTTGTTTTTAGAAGGTATATAATAAAATTCAACAGAATTTAGGTTTTTTTTTTTTCTTCAGAATATATAAGGTACATTGAGGAAAACAGAAATAAGTAAACTGCTTTACTTACCTAAAATGATTTAACCTGTGTTCTGAGTATTTTTCTTCCTTGTATTTTAATCATCTAAGCAAATGCATAAATCACCTTAAGAACAGAAGTTCTTAATCTTGATGAAGTCCAATTTATCAATGTCTTTTCTTTAATGATTACTGCTTATCTTTGCTTATCTCAAGGTTTTAAAGATATTTTCAAACTGTATTTTCTCCTAGAAGTTTTCTAGTTTTAGCCTTTATACTGAGGTCTATGATCTATCTCAAATTAATTTTTGTGAATGTTGTGAGGTAAAGGTCACATTTAACCTTTTCTTCCATGTGGCTATGCAGCGTGTGGAAGAGCACCATTTGTTGAAAAGATTTTCCTTTCCCATTTTAATTATGTCGGTGCTTTTGTCAAAAAGATCAACTGACCAATGATTAATGGGTAAAGAAAATGTGGTGTATACATACTATGGAATACTATTTAGCATTAAAAAGGAAGGAAATCCTGTCACATGCTACAAGATAGATGAAACTTAAGGATGTTATTCTAAGTGAAATAAAGACATGTTTCACGAGTCCATCTATATTAGGTATCTAAGTAGTCAAATTCACACAAAGAGAAAGTAGAACGGCTATGAACAGGATACGGTGGGGTTGGGAAGGGTAAGAGGAGTTGTTTAATGGATATAGATTCAGTTTTGCAAGATAAAAAAGTTCTGGAGACGTTTCACAACAATACAAATATACTTAACACTACTGAATTGTACACTTAAAAACAGTTGAGATGGGGACCTCCCTGGTGGTCCGGTGGTTAAGACTCTGGGCTTACACTGCAGGGGGCACGGATTCAATCCCTGGTCTGGGAAGTAAGATCCCACATGCTGCATGGCATGGCCAAAAAAAGGTTAAGATGATAAATACTATGTTATGTGGGTTTTTTTTTTACCACAATAAAAAAGAAATCAATTGATCATATATGTGTGGGCTTATTTCTAGACTCTGTTCTGTACTAATGATTTCTTTGCCTATCTTTATGCCAATACTACAATGTCTTAAGTACTGTAGCTTTATAGTAAGCTTTCAAATTTGGCAGTTGTAGTCCTCCAACTTTTGTTTTTTTGTGCAAGAGTGTTATGGGTAATCTAGGTCTTTTGTAGATCCTTATGAATTTTGGAATTAGCTTACCGATTTCTAAAAGAAAAAAAAGGCCTACTAGGATTTTGATTGTGATTACACTAAGCCTGTGAATCAAATGGGAGAGAATGGACATTTTAATAAAATCAAGTCTCCTAATCTACAAACAAGGTCTTTAATATCTCTGGGCACTGTTTTGTGGTTTTTTTGTGTAGAGGTCTTGTTTATCTTTGGTTAAATTCATTCCTAAATATTTTATGTTTTTGTTGCTATTGTAAAATAATTTTTTTAACTTAAAAAGTTTTTGTTTTGATATAATAATAAATTCCTACAGTTAGGAAGTTGCAAAAATAGTACAGGGCAGTCCTGTGTACTCTTCACCTAGTTTCCCTCAATGGTTACATTTTACATAACTATAATATAGTACAATATCAAAAGTATTATAAATTAGATTATAAATCGGTGTTGGTGTTGGTACAATGTTGGTACAATGTGCACAAACAAAATTGGTGTTGGTACAATGTGTGTGTATAGTTCTATGTCATTTTATCACATATACAGATTTGTGTAAACAGCAATAATATTCCTTTTAACTTAATTTTCCTACTGTTTGTTGCTGGGATACATCTGAAAAAGTTCAAACAATGGTAACTAGGAAAACGACTTTGATAGAATAGTTCTGTCAGAGGATTTTTTCTTCAAAAAGTTCTACCACATTGTTGATTTTATTCATAAAATGACTATTCCAAAAAACATATTTACTCAATCACTAAGTTCCCAGGAGAATTTTGGAAATATGTGCTCAAAAGAGGAGAAAAAGGAAAAAATGCAAAGTATGTGCCAGTCAAGTGTATTCCTTTTATTCTTGACTTCAGAAAATATAGATGAAATTAAATTCTAAGGCAGAAATATCATGTAGTTCATAAGCTCTTTAGGGCTGACCCTCCTCTAACAGGAATACTTGTTACTGTAAGAGCTCCTCCAACTTTTGATCTCCTGGTTAACAACGGGTCAGTCAGAAGCATTCTGAGATTGTAATCCTTACTTCTACTTAAAAAAAAGAGGGTGTCCTCACTTGCTTTTTAAACCAGATAAGTGAGCTGACACTTCTAGTATTTGAGTAAGGATGAAGCCAGGTTAAGACGATCTATTACTATATTTTATTCATAATGAAATTATGATTATGTTAAAAAAAAAGAATCTTCATGTGTTCGAGATATTGACTTAAAATAATCTAGAGTGGAGGGAAGGGTCTTCCCTGGTGGCACAGTGCTTAAGAATCCGCCTGCCAACGCAGGGGACATGGGTTCCATCCCTGGTCCAGGAAGATCCCACATGCCACGGAGCAACTAAGCCTGTGTGCCACAACTACCGAGCCTGTGCTCTAGAGCCTGCAAGCAACAACTACTGAGCCCACGTGCCACAACTACTGAAGCCCGTGCACCTAGAGCCCGTGCTCCACAACAAAAGAAGCCATTGCAATGAGAAGCTCGCGCACCACAACGAAGAGTAGCCCCTGCTCACCGCAACTAGAGAAAGCTCAGGCGCACTAACAAAGACCCAATGCAGCCAAAAATTAATTAATTAGTTAATTAATTTAAATAAATAGAGTGGAGGGAGGATGAGTGAACAAGTGTAGGTAAAGATAAAAAAGACCGGCCGTGTACTGACTGTTTAAGTTTGGTACTGTTTCATTATACTTATTCTCTCCACTTTTGTAATCATGCTTGATAAAAACTTTAAAAGCACTTTATTCACAATTTCAAATTTTCAGATTCCAATCATTTTTGAAAATTTAGTATGTAACAGGAAAATCTGTAGAGCAACTCACCTGACATTTTCTGGTCTGAGTTTATCGAGAACCATCTCTATTAAATCGGGTCTAAATTCTTCCAGTAAATATTCAGCTGTGAGCACTTCTTCTAGGGGATAGTACTTTTTAAAAGAAAAAGAAATAAATAAAATTTGCAAGGCTACAATAGACTCTAACTTATTAAAGCAAACAGATCTCTAACATGTGAAATCCTCTATTTTACACCCCCCTCTTCCCTTCAATTAAATTTCACTCCACTGGAAAAATTTCTGAATCTTTTCTCTTTCCTACCACACTTTAAACAATTTCATATTGTGGGATGATTCTGCAGTTAACCCCTAAACACACTTACATTATAGAGAACAAAATCACATTTTTTCAGGGAAAAATGTGAGTAATACCTCTAGCTAAAACTGAGTGCTTGTTAATAAAGAAAATTTGATGATTAAATGCTGACACCTGTAGGATTCTTAATATAAAGTATATACATTTTAATAAACAGAATTTCTACTCAAATTTCTATGAATGAAATCAGACAAGCATTTAGAGAGTTGTTGTGTAGGAAAAATGGCTTATATTATCAGTTAGTAAAGAAAAATAATGTAGAAGATGCTTTTTAGTACGAGCAACTTACTGATAGACTGATTCATTCATTCAACAAGTATGTAATGAACACCTACTCTGTGCCAGGCACTGTTCTAGGTGCTGCTGTGGATACAATGGTAGATAAGACAGATGATGTCCCTGCTCTCTAAGGAGCTTATATTCTAATTGGGAGGGAGGCAGACAACAAACAAACAAATACTGTCATTATAGTGATAGGTGCTATGAAGAAAATTTTAAAAGGGGCAGGGTCATGATTGGGAGGTCAGGGAAGGTCTCTCTGAGGGAGAAACATCTGAGTGGAGACCCAAATGATAAGAAGAACCTAGTCATGGAAAAACCAGAAGTGTTCCAGGCAGAGAAAACAGCAAACGTCAGGGCCCTGAGAGGGAGGAGTAAACTCAATGCTTGAAGATTAGGCACATAGCCAGTATAGCTGGAGTGGAATGGAAGTGGTGTGGAATTCAGTCAGAGAGAGGCTGGGACCAGACTGCCATGTAGGTCAAGGTAAAAACTTAGATCTGTTCCAACTCTGATGGGAAACTTACTTGACACAGAGGAGTGGAACAATCTGATTTGGGTCTTCCAAAGATCACTGAGGCTGGAAAAATAAACTATGGTGGGGCAGAAGAAGGCAAACAGGGAACCCAGGTAAGAGACTATGATGGTAGTCCAGGCAAGAAATGCTGGTAGCTCATATGAGGGTGGTAGCAATGGAAATGGAGAAAAGTGGATGATTTATAGCTTTCACGTAAGTAGCACCTGACACATTGTAGAATTGAAAAATATTTAAAGCCAACAAGCAAAATGTCTATGAAATGAAAATATTACAGATGATGATTTTTAGGATGATGAAAATTAAGATTTAAAGAATGTCTTCACATCAAATTTTACCTGGTTGCTACGAAGTCTAAAGTTTTAGACTATACCTTCAATTTTTATCATTTGTGTAGTAATGAAAGTAATATTATTTATACAAGATCACTGAAATACTCTACATGCCAATGTACAGAGTAAAATAACAATAAACTTACATGCAATATTCCTGCAATCTTAGAGGTATAACCCCGTGGCCTCTCTTTATCTTTAAACCTAAAAGCAACAGCATTCAAGTCCTAAACGAAAAATTAAATCAATTACACATAAGTCACCTATTATTTAGAAATACTTTTTTTTGGGGGGGGATTGGTTTGCACTATAGACTTTCTACTCCATATTTAACTATCACACTTCCTGAAAAAATAGCTATGCTTGATTTAGGAATGTCCAGAACATGAATGAAAATAACAAACACAGAATATGATTCTGTTGAAACTATTAGTCAAAGAATTAGGAAAACTGTGGAGGAAGCTTGTGAGATCCAACAGTTGCATACATGACGATTTTGCTGACCCTTTCAGAGAACTGCAGCCTGATTAGAACTTATTGTCATAAGTTTCACAAGCAGAGATTATACCTTTAAACTTTTATCTATGTAAAGAGGTTATCTCTTATCCTAAAATACATTTCAGAGTCTTGATAGTCCTTAATTATATAGTAGATATTTTAAAAAACTCTTAAAAGAAGGCTTTAAACATTTAAAAGACAAATACCTTCTGTTTTATGCAAAAAAAAAAAAAAGGCCAGGCTTTTCCATACATACGACAATAAAATCACTTTTAAGAACACAATCATATATATAACAATTCACTGTTTCTTTGAGAGTATGCTACAAATTTTTATCACGAGATCTGAAAATGACACAGCTCATGCAACTTCAGGCCGGCAGAGAATAGAGTAAGCCCTGATAGATAAAAGTTCAAGAAACTGCTGACTTTCTTCTGAGGGATAGAAAAGCAGTCTGATTTCTTTCCTTTTCCTTATATTTAAATTAATTCACATATATTTGTTTCTTGAAAAATTTCCTTAAGAAAAATTTTGGTGAAACAAAAGTACCTTGCACTCTTGGAAAACCCATTCTTGAGGTCCTTCTGCACGTAACTTCTGAATGTATTGAAACATGTGCAAAATTATATCTTCAACATGTACTGGAAAAAAGGGGCACACTTAAAAACCATTCAGTCCTCGAATCCTTCAAAGCAATGAGCTCACTCCTAAGGTAAAGTCAGGTAAGTAGAAGATGGTCCCTCTTAGAGATGGAGTGAGTTCTCACCTCCCTGAGGCTGGTTTTAGGGTCCCATACACATGGCCCTCCAGGATTTGGTATATGTGACTGAAGGGGCTTTGGGGTAGTAAATGAGCAAATAAAAAGTCAAGTACACATTTTACAAGTGCAACATAATGATCAGTTGTTAAGGAGGGAAAATCATCCATGAAATGAAGTTACACATGAAAAATACAATGGATAAAATGGTATGAATTAAAGTGTTTATAGCTTTACAGCAAAAAACAGATCCATAGCATAAGTTAATAAAAGTAAATCATAAGAAATCAATTTTCATTCAAAAACAAAAAGGTCAATACTTACATAATCCTTCCTCAGTCAAGTCCACATTAATGATAAAAAACATAAAACCTCGGGCTCCTTCCTTCTGCCCACCAACAAGAGTATTTACCCAGCCTGTAACATTCAAAGGAAATCAACATGATCGCATGTGTGTCTTCTTTTAAGACAAGGAATTAAAAAAAAAAATTCATTCTGTATGCTCCCAATGGAACATACAGAATGGCCCTCTTGCAGAAAAGACTGGAAAAAAAGTCAGTTCAGAAAAGCACTGAAAAGCAGTTCAGACACTGCAAAAGATTCAAGTGATTTTTTTAGTTTGGGAGCTTTCCTTGGGACGCCTCAAATCATTTCCCAAATCAAGAGTAGATGACTGTGCTTAAGTGTTATATAAAAAGAGTCTGAATGGAGAGGAACCTTGGAAATCTACTGAGTGATCCTAATACACCCTTTGGTTTGATGGATAAGAGCAGGCAAATAGATATTTCAGCACGTTTCACAGAGATGGTAAAGAATACCTAATGTGAGCTTTTACTTTTTTAAACCTCTATCTTATTTAAAAGATGCACTACAACACCTTTTGAAATATGTAAACTTCACAGCTCAATACTGAAGGATAAAACAAATTATGGAAAAACAAAAACCCCAAAGCAAAAAACAAAAGCGTACTAACAACCAACACCCCACTCTCATCAACCCTAAACGGTATCATCTGAAAATGTTCCTTCACAGGAAAATATTTAGGAGAAATGAGAGTCAGAGTAAAAAAATATGGTGGAGGTGGGGTACTACTCTCAGAAGCTGGTGTCCAAGAGACTCACCCTTTGATTTAAGTTCTGATAACAGACTCCCAGGACCTTCATGTCCAATGAGATGACCAAGATAATGACCCGGATTTGATTTGTAGTATTTCTGAAGGTCAGGTATGGGAAATGTCACATAAAGATTCCTAATGTCCTTAATGGGTACTATTTTGTAAAGTTGCTGGGGAAAGAATAAAACAAACAAATCGCAAAAGGTTAGCTCTGCACAACTCCTGCTGAATAAAATACTTACAAACTATGAAGAATAGTGATTTTCAAAAAAAGAAAAAAAAATACCGATTTTCATGGAAAAATCCCAAATTCAGGAGAGAATCTACTGCCAGAGAAAATCATACTGACCACACAGAAATAAATGACCTGGGCTCTTTCTTAGTGGGATTTCATTACAGTTGGTATGCAGTCCATGTTTGGTCCCCTTGACCATGCAGCTCAATACTTTTGGATACTTGCCTTCTGGCACTGGATAACAGCTTCTACAGTCTGCCAAGGTTATAGCTACCAAAACTACTTTTAACATGCAAGGATCAGAACATATTGTTATCTTTTTGGTGATACACGTCCCTAATAAATGTGAAATTGATTTGATTTGATTTTAATATAAACCAAATATTAAAAACTATATAAATAATAGAACCTCCAAAAATGTTCATGTACTCTTTGGTAAACCAGGCATATATTATGTCCATAAATTTAAAAAAGAAAAAAATACTAGAAATACATGCACTTACTTTAAGATGTTCTTCTTGGAAAGGATGTTCAGGAAATTCTGGCAATGGGACATTTTTGTTCTCCACTTCAGAAAATAACTTCACCACCAAATCAGTCAAGTCATCTAAAGATTCTACAAGAAAACAGACAATGGAAACAGAACTTAAACTAATCATAACACATGATGGGTAGTATTTAAAAATCTTAGGATTATATACACATATATAAAATCACTATGTTGTACACCTTAAGTTTTTTTTTTTTACTAAATTTATTTATTTTTGGCTGCGTTGGGTCTTCATTACTGCACATGGGCTTTCTCTACTTGAAGCAAGCGGGGGCTACTCTTCATTGCAGTGCCTGGGCTTCTCATTGCGGTGGCTTCTCTTTGTTGAGGAGCATGGCCTCTAGGTGTTCAGGCTTCAGCAGTTGTGGCACAAGGGCTCAGTAGTTGTGGCTTGCAGGCTCAGTAGTTGTGGCACATGGGCTTAGCTGCTCCGCGGCATGTGGGATCTTCCCGGAGCGGGGATCGAACCCGTGTCCCCTGCATTGGCAGGTGGATTCTTAACCACTGCACCACCAGGGAAGTCCCTGTATACCTTAAATTTATACAATGTTATATTTTAATTATATCTCAATAAAGCTGGGGGGGGAGAAAACACCTTACGATCACCTGAAAAATCTCAGGACTGTTAAAAGGAAAACATAGAAATTTTTAAAAAACTCCATCTGATAAAGTTGAAGCATTCAGTAAAATCCCACCAGTGCCTATATAACTTCTGAAGCTCTGCAGTATTGATATTGATTATACCTCACACATATCTGCCACCTTATAGTTTAAAAAACTGTTTTACAAATATTATCTTGCAATAAATTTCAAACAAATATTGGAAACAATAATAGAATAATGAGTGGCATTTGGAAACTATTTTATCTACAATTCCCAAAAGGCACATACGAAACCACTAGCTGACAGATTATAACATTAACTTTATAAATAGACACAGTCTAAACCCATCGCTAAAAGTCAAATATTAGAGGTTTTTTTGGTTTGTTTGTTTTTTGCGGTACGCGGGCCTCTCACCATTGTGGCCTCTCCCGCTGTGGAGCACAGGCTCCGGACACACAGGCTCAGCGGCCATGGCTCACAGGCCTAGCCGCTCCGCGGCATGTGGGATCCTCCTGGACTGGGGCACGAACCTGTGTCCCCTGCATCGGCAGGCAGACTCTCAACCACTGCACCACCAGGGAAGCCCAATATTAGAGTTTTTAAGTAATTGATTTTGTGGGGGAATAGTATAAAATGGTGAGAAGAATCCTAGGTGTTCAATTCTAACCCCAACTTCACCAACCAATTATGGCAAGAGACTATTTGGACAAAATGTTTAACCACTCCAGGTTCTATAAAACACGAAAACAGGGTAGGATGATCACAAGTCTCTTCAAGGTCTAACACTACATGATTCTGTACCATACTGTATCAAACTCATGCAAAGATTTGTAATTGTTGATAAGATTATATAGTCACTTATGTGAAGTTCTTCTATGTTATCATCTCTCTATATTTTTAATGGACAGTTGTATTTGCAAAAGTATGAGATGTTCACTGCAACACCATTTATAACAACAATAAAAACCGGAAATGACCTAAACATCTATCAATGTGTGCATGTTACGAAAAGTCTGTACACTGGAATATTATGTAGCCATTAATGAGGGAGAAGTCTGTATGTGCTGATATGAAAATATCTCAAAGCTCTATTAAGTGAAAACCACAGACTTCAGTGCCATGTAGTATAATCTCATTTAATTTTTTAACAGACACATAAATCCAAGTATATTAACAAAATTCTACTTTTGGAAGTATAACAAAAAATGATATAAAGTGACTATCTTTGAGGAGAGGGCATAGTGGTCATAAGGTGGGATAAAGAAGAACATGCTTTCCATTTTATATCTTTCTGTATGGGATAAATTTTTTTCTGTGCACACATATTACTATTATTCTAAAAAGAAAAAAGTGGAAAAGATTATCTTTTTATAAACAAGATAACCACTCACCTTGATTCTGCCTCCTCAAAAATAGGTTATTTATAAATGGTATAAACATTCATTACTTGTTACTGTCAGGAAGCATTTGAATCGAATAAGAAATTTCCCTTGATATTCTAGGACCCATTTTGAACTTTTCCATGAACTCTCTAAAAAGCACTTAATCACTATATGAGAATTGCCTATAGATAATATGAAGTTCTCTTTTAGGCCTATGAATGTGGGCATGTGCACTTTATTTATAAAACATATGTATTTTTACTTTAATTTTTTTGAAATGTATGAAGGACCCTAAAATGTCCGGAGCCAAATAAAAGGCCAACCCATGGCTGCTTGTTATACAAGTGAACTCGGGAATGAACCAGGTATATTTGGAGCAAGAGATGTCAGAGACAACTGACATAAAGACATAAAGAGACACACAGATGGGACACGTAACTGGAAACAAGATGGGCAGTCAACAATGCTTTGTCAACCTGAAGTGCTGATGACAGCAAGGCCCTTTAGAGCAAGGTTCTACTAGGGTAGGCCTTTCCTTTTAGAAGCACAAATTCACCATGTAGCTTTTTAAAGGTAAGGGAGCTGTACAATAATGCACCATCTGTCTTCACTATGAGCTACCAGAGATCAGGGAACTGAGTCCCATTCATCTTTACATTACCAGGACTTGGCAATCCTAAGGTCTCTACTTGACAGTTACCTATTTGTCAAGTGTCCAGGTAATTGGTGCTGCCACAACTAGAGGGAGGACCCCGTGGGAGAAGACAGAAAAACTTTTTTGTCCCTTTGTGACAGAGATCCTTCCACATGGTTACTCTTCCTCTCTCCTCCTCCTAGAAGAAGGAGAGGATTATCTATTAATCCTTTAAGAGATCCTGTTTCCTCCACACACCACTGTACTGTAAGGACACTTCTCCCAGACATGTCATCAAATCCACTGAGCTGAGCACAGGAGGTCAGTCACACTGGGAGAGGGAACTGGAACAAAGAAACTCTTTGTCTCTTTCAGATGCTTGTTCTGTCATTTCCACTAAACCAAGAACACTGAGGGCAGGGCTTACGTATGTGTCATCTGTTGTCGTTATTACTTGCCTAATAAGTGCTTATTGAAATCATGTGTTTTATCTCAAGATGACATGGACAAAAACACAGCTTAGAAACCTACTCCCAGGACTAGGCTCTGAATACCAAGTGGTATTTTTTAACACTCTATAGATCTACCTACCTTTAGAAAGCACACAGGATTATAACATACACTTTTTATTAGCCTTACTCCTTGGACCCATTTTATATCCTTGTTCCTATTAGCAAGTTAAAATATATATAGTTGTTTATTTTCTACCCACAAAAGTAACATTTGTCAATAGCAGAATACTTTGAAAAACAAAAGCAAAAAAACAAAACCAAAAGTCGCCCATAAGCTCATGATTATGGAATGCTGAAAGCAGCTACCATTTATAGAGCATTTCCTGTGTTGCCAGGCACTATGCACTTTTTCTGCATTATCTCTATTAAACCTCATAAAAGGTATGAGGTACCACCTCCATTTTACAAATGCAAAAACTGAAGTGCAGAGAACTGAAGTAAATTTGTTAGCTCATAGCCACTATATACTGAGTAGGTGGTGTATTAGGAATTCAAACCCAAGCTCTCAGACTCTAGAGCATGAGTTCTTAACTACTATACCACATTATTAAATTTCTGGTATGTTTTTCTACTTTGTCTTATGTCTCCCATTTATGTCTATTAGAATTTTTTAGAAATCCCCAAATGGGATCAGATAGCACACAGTGCTTTTACAGAGTGCTTTTGTTTTCTACTTAATACAATAAGAATATTTTCCCAAGTTATGAAAACACTGTCATGAAACTATTTATTCATTCAATATTTACTTACCGAGTACTTATGATGTGTCAAGCACTAAACCAGACAAAGCAGTGAACAAAACAGTTTCTATTCTCAAGTAACTTACATTCTGGTACAGCAGACAACAATAAAGAATATTTAATATTTCAGGTGGTGATAAATGTTTTAAAGAAAAATAAAGCAGGTGAGAGGAGAGGAAGTGGGAGAAGGGATGCTATTTTCTATAAGATGCTCTATTATATACCTATAACATCACTATTTAACCAATCTTCTGTTAATGAACATTTAGCTTACATCTAACTTTTCACTAATAAATACTATACAGAAACATCCTCGTACATCACCTGGAACAACTCTGATTATTTCCTTAGATTGCACTTCTAGAAGTAAAAATGTACTTTTTAGGGTGATGCACTGTCCTCCAGAAAGTGTGGAGGAATTGCATAAATTGTATACACCACAAATACAAAAGAGCACCTCTCCTCATAATGGGTATTAGTTAAAACAAAGCCCAAACCAAAATTATGGTAATTTAATAGGGGAAACAATATCAAACTTTGTTGCTTTCTAATAGTCTTCCTAGTTTATAATCATCTTTTAATTTTTTTGTTTTTTTGAATTTTATAAGGTCAAATCTCTCAATCTTGTCCTTTATACTTCCTCCCCTTGCTATTAATTTATATTTTCTTCAGGTCTCCATTTAAAATCAACTAAGCTTCTTTTTAGAACACAGTGAGTTAAAAACAAAATTCCCCTCCACATATTCTCCAACAAGATCATTTTCAAAAGCCTCTGAACAGATAAAAGGAAGTGTCTTATATCCTTCTTCCAATACTTTGAAAAAGCCAAAGTGGAAAACTAAGATTATCCAACACCATGAAAAAATTTTAAGGATTCTTACCTCGACCTAAAACACAAATAGCCATTAAGTTGGATGAATAATAAGTAGAATGGAATTTCAGTAGCTCTTGTCTTACATCAATGCCTTCTTGGTTTGGTCTAGTCTCTAGAGTATATTTGTTACCTGAAAGGAAGGAAAAACATTTCTAAGAAAAAGCAAAATATGCAAATTTTAAAGCCTTGCAATTATTACTGACATTGCTGTAAGGTAAACTTAAAAAACAGAGTCCAAACAAACACATATAATGATTAGTCAAATATGTTTGACCATAACCTGGATAAACAGGACAGTATAGTACAAACTAGTAACATTTTAATCTATAGAGAGTTTTCCCTCAAGAGCTTAAAGTGCCTTATAAAAATTATACTTCTTAAAATTCCTAAGAGATAGTAGGTATTATGAGCACTTATAAGACAAAATGAGATCCACATGGCCTCCATTCACACTTACTTTAACTTCCAGTTCCCTAGGTGCTCCACAATTAATTGAACATAGTCACTGAGGGATCTTTTTGGAACTTGCCAAGTTACTTGTGGAAAGAAATGTACTATTCTTGGCTGAAGCATTAAATTTGTGACGTGAATTCTCATTAATTTGATCTACACTGGTAAAAATAGGATGCAATGCTATTTTTGTAAGTCTCAAGCAATGTACATAGTGTACCACTATGAGATCTTATGAAATTTAATAACTAATTCAATTAGGATAAAATATGCATGTCAAAAGCAAACAGTCAAACTCTCTAAGTAGTACATTTCTAATAAAGATCTTGCCATTTAAAGGCTGGGAGGTGGAATTTCAATGATTGGTATCTCTCTAAAAATGGCATCTTGACTAGAAATACCCTAAGATCTAGTATAATAACTTTTATTATTGTTCCTGCTTATACTATTAAATGGGCTACTCTTTTTCACCTGCATAGATGAAACTATGGCAGAACATATTCTTGATGTGTTTTCTCCCCTTGGGTTATTGTAATGGCTGATGAACTGGCATTGCGAGAGTCCCCTTCACTAAACTGGGTATCTAGAGAGAGCCACCAGATGGCGTTCTCAGACCCAGTCTTTAGCCACGTAGAGCTAAAGATTCTGAGCCAAGATTCATGCCCCAGAATGCTTCAATGAACAGATCTAGTGGAGTGTGCAAGAAAGAGCCCAGCAAGTACTCATTAACCTTTCTCTAGTCAGAAAGCAACCAAATGTACTCATATTCACTAGCATAGCCTGCTAATCAAGTCTCCAGGTTCTTTATCAGTCCTCTCAGTTTCACTAAAGATCCAGTTCAACTCCAGATCTGCTCTGCTAGGGGTCCTAAAATACCCCCTCGGTCTACCTGAGGAATCCAGGTGATCTAAAAAGTATCGAGGGGCCTAACTCCTCAGAAAGAAAAAGAAAAAGAAACAAAAAAAGCTTTTTGCTGGGTAATGGTTTGAAGTTCTCTCATATTAAGGTAAAGCTTGAGTATTGATGGTACCTCCCTTTTCTACTAAATGAAGGTTATAAAAAGCCTCAGTTGCAGACAGACTAGTCCTTAGAGCTTCCTTACTCATTTACACTGCCAAGCTCAGAGTCCTACAACATGTGCATGAAGATCCACACACTGGGACACCCGAGTTTGGAGAAATTATGTTTTATTTCAACAGACTATAAATGTGATAGTGTTAGATAGAAATCAGATTTTCAGTCTAAGTGTGATATGCCTATTCACAATCTGGTCAGTATTCTGGTTAAAAAAAAAAAATCTCAAATCAAAGTATACAAAAACCAAGATCATGGCCTCCATCTAGAACTTCAAATTCTTTCAGTTTGACTAGTTTTAGCTCATTCTGCTTTGATTTTAATGTACCTGAATATCTTACCATTCTAATCCTTACCCTTTATCTTTAGGTTCATTTAAAAACACAGAGATAAAGCAAGAACACACCCCCAATACACTAAGACATGCATCACTGGCAAAATACTGACAATGCTAGAGTAAAAAGATCCAGAGGACCACAACAGAATAGTATACCGCACGAAAAAACAAAGAATTCACTGTTCATATGCAACAGCAGGGAGGAATTTCACAACTTTAAGGCTGAACAAGAAAAGCCAGACAGACACAGAAGAGTACACACTGCATCATTTCATTTATATAAAGCATAAAAACAGGCTAAACTAAGATCTGAGTCATGAAAAGTCAGAACAGAGGTTATCCTTTGGTGGGTGGATAGTGACTACAAAGGGGCAGAAAGAGGTGCTGGTGATCTGTTTCTTGACTGGGTGCTGGGTCCATGGTGTACTGAGGTTTTGAAAATTCAGTGAGTTGTACATAAATAATAGCATTATATTCACTCAGCTGATTCTTCAAATAGCAGCAAAGTAAAAACAACAACAATTTATCAGAGCCACACACACTTTTCAGTTATTATATTTCAACAAAAAGTTAAAAGAAAAACGAGCCAAAGGAGCCACTCTGTCAACAGCAACCTGACCTACCTAAGGTACAAAAATCTAGTGATTCTGTATCTCTGGCCAAACTTCTAAACAGAGGCCCAATCACTTTTGTTCTGAAAAGTGGCTTTTAGCCACAAACAGATACCATTCTGTGAATCTACATATTCATTTATTTGCTACCTAGATGCTTTTAGGCTTTCTAATACATGATGACACAAGGAAACTGTGGTCTGTTTGGGAACACAGCCCAGAATGGCAGTCTTGTATCCTTAGATGCTCCTGAATCAGAAAGAGGAAAAAGTTCTCCAGTATTACTCTCTTGGGGTCAGGACAGTCAGCTCTTAATACAATGACAGAAAAAACATGAATATTTGGTAAAAATGGGCCAAAGAGTCAGGCTTGTTATTAAGTTTATTAGCCCTTCTATAACTTTTTTTTTAAGTTTTTTAAAAACAAGAAGGCTAGCTATAGTGGAAATTCTCAAGAAAGTTAGTTGAGGAAATAGAAGGAAAAGCAGGACATAAAGCACAGAATTCCATAATTAGTCCTTAAATTACTGAGTAGACTCTGTTACTATCAGTGCCATCAACCCCAGGTAGGGAGGTGCAGAGGAACAAGCACTGGCTTTGGTGTTGGCAGAGCTATCATCAAATCCAGGGTCAAATGTCTTCTGGCTGCATGACCTTGAACAAGTCACCCTACTTCTCTTAAGCTCAATCTGCTGTCCTGACATTGGTAGACTTATATAACACCAAATTAAAAAAGAAAAAAGATGTACAAAAGCATAAGGCTAATATTTAACAACCAATAAACAGAATAGAAAATCTGATGACACCAAGTGTTGTGGTGATGGTGTAATGAGAACTCAGACGCTGCATGAGGGAGTGCAAACTGGATCAACCACTACAGGAAACAACTTGGCAATATCTGTTTAATCTAAAAGATGTACATACCCTAATATACAGTAATGCCACTCCCAGAATTCCACTCCTAGAACCCTAGAGAACTGTGTACAAGGAAACATGTATAAGAATGCTTATAGCTGCAATGTTTTGTCAACAGAAAAATGGATAAAGAATAGTACATGCATTCAATAAATTTTTCAGAGAGCAGCAAAAAATAAAAAACTTATCAGAGGGGGCTTCCCTGGTGGCGCAGCGGTTAAGAATCCGCCTGCCAATGCAGGGGACATGGGTTTGAGCCCTGGTCAAGGAAGATCCCACATGCCACGGAGCAACTAAGCCCGTGCGCCAAGACTACTGAGCCTGCACTCTAGAGTCTGCGTGCCACAACTACTGAGCCCGCGTGCCACAACTACTGAAGCCCACGTGCCTGGAGCCTGTGCTCCGCAACAAGAGAAAACACCACAATGAGAAGCCCACACACCACAACGAAGAGTAGCCTCCGCTCGATGCAACTAAAGAAAGCCTGCATGCAGCAACCAAGACCCAACGCAGCCATAAATTAATAAATAAATAAATAAATTAATTAATATATTAAAAAAACTTATCAGAGGCACACTCTCTAATATGGATAATCCTTACAAATATACCACTGAATGAAAAAACACAAGTGGTAGATAAATAATAATAAAATACCATTTTTATAAAACTAAAAAAACTATACAACATATTGCTTAGAAATAAATGCATGACTTAGCAATGTTTTATAAAAAAAAAGCACGGAAGTGACAATCACCAAACTTAAGATAGTGGTTATCTCCCGGGAGCAGGGAGAAAAATGCAATTGGAGAAGTGTACAACAGATGCTCAAACTGTACGCTCAAAGTGTACAACAGATGCTCCAACTGTATTAGTCATGTTCTGTTTCTTTAAGTAGTGTGTAAAGAATGATCTGGCAAATGCTTTTATACTGATCTCTTTTATGACAGATAAATCTGTAAAAATGTTACAGAATTTAACATAATACTTGATTTACAGCAGAAAATAGGCAATAAACAGTATCTACTTCTGTTACGATTTGAATTGTAGGAGGAATTCCTGGCTTCTGAGTACAGCACAGAAACCGTTCCACAAAAGTAGGGAAGAAAGCTCAGTAAATAGTCCAGATGACTTTCCTCTACCTAAGAGTCCATATGTGGAGAACAATGTGAATATGGCTGGAATAACAAATACCAGTTCAGTCTCTAGACATATACTGTCCTAATTTAACCCTAATTCAGGTGGGTCATTTATATCAAATTAAAATGCTGCTACAAAAATCTTGAATCCTACCTTTCTGGCTCTCTCACTGTAAGAGTGAGCTCCAGCAGAGGCTTGAGGATGTCAGGGTTGCTGACCCACTGGGACCTTCGCTCTGGGCCTGCCAGGAGAGAGCACTGGCTTGGCAGTTGGGAGATTCAGGGTTTCCCATCCTGACTCCATCATCGACTAATTAAGCAACCTTGGAAAAGTCTACAAATATCTCCAAGGGGACATTTATTTTATCTGTGAAATGGGGGTAATATGGGTACATGCCCAACTGTTAAAAGCAAGGGTCAATCCCTGACCCCTTCGTTTACTAGCTGTCGAGACAAGTTTCTTAACTTCTCTAAGCCCCAGTTTCCTTATTGGTAAATAAGAATAATAAGAGAACCAACCTCACAGGATTGCCATGAGGATTAAATGAATAATCTGTTTTAAGGCTCAGCATAGCATCTGTCAGACAATAATTACTTAATAGGAACTTGGGTTGCTGTGAAGTTTACGGAAAGTGATAACGGATATGAAGACAGTTTTGTAAATTGTAAGCTCAGTAAATTTTATTTTATATTTTCATTATAAGAACTATAAATTCTATTTTAAAAAAAGCTTATAAACTCAGTACTAATATATATGAGTGCTAATTTTCAAGTAAATAGAATGTATTTTCCTGGAAAATTCTAAAGCCAGCCAAATATTTCTTATACTCTGCGGGAAGGACTGAGTTTGAAGTTTTAGAAATCAAAGCTGGCTCCAACTGTATGCCTCATAAGGTTCTCAGGGAAAAGTCATTTGATAGTTATAACCATGAAACTCTTAACTGTTCTCTGAAAACCCGAGATTCTGAAGGTTAGGTTAATATATCTACAGTTATTATAACCTCTTTTTTCTTTTTAAGCTCTTTCTTCTTGCTATAGCAATCTTCTAAAAATCCTGGAAGAGACCAAAACCTTTGGAGATACATAAATTTTCCTAAAAAATTAAAAAGGACAATTCTCCTGCAGCTGGGTAAGTACATGTAAGGACAAGATGGGAGTTACAAAAGAAAAGGGGACTTGAAGTGAAAGCCTCTTAAATGCCATAATAAAGCACCTGTACACTTGTTTTCAGTAAATTTCTAATTTTCCATAGACACATTTCCTAGCAAGAAACAAACAAAAAAAAGATACTAACAAAAGCCAGGGGAAATTTTGGAGAATAATAAATGACTAAGTGGGCTGAAATGTATCAAATATTTTTATATCTATGAGTTTATCATGATACTAAAAAAAACAAATTAGTCATCATTCAAGGATGCTAGGGAACCAACTCAATATTTTGAAAACTGGTAAATAAAGGGAATGAATCAAACATTTGTCTTGCCTTTCCTATAATAATTGTACCACTGGGTAGGCAAACGTAGAAAAAGAGATTTTCTTTTTATAGTAGCATTCAAGCAAATCAATAGGAGAAAAAACAGTAGAATTAGAGAGATGACGCATCGAGGATGGTTGCAACATCATAAACAGAAAACTAGACATCATATGCCCCTGATGAAAGAACACATCACCTATGAAGCCCTCCCCCCAAAAAGACAAACATGAATCTGATCAAGCCTCTATACCCAACTGCCAATTTGTGGAAATACAGAAGACAGGAATGTGTTAAACTACACTGTTGGGAATGCAATCAGCAAAAGCTAGGCTGTGAAAAGTTCTACACAATACATATCCTGATTCTTCAATAAATAAATTCCAGGGGGTCAAAGGGAGGGAGCAGAGGAGAGAGATGAAGAATGAACCTGTAGATTAAAAATTTAAAAGACACATTAATCACTAACATCTGACACTTATGTGGATCTTTATTCAAATAAACCTTTAAAAATTATGACTTTTACGAGACAACTAGAAATTTGAACACTACCTGCATAGTTGATGATATTAATGATAATGGTACTTTTACCATGTTTTTTAAAAGTCATTATCTTTAGAGACATATATTGAAATATATGTGAGTGAAATGATATGATGTCTGGGATCTTTTCAAAATAATACGAGGGCATGACTGGGAATGCAGATCAGACAGGATTGGCCAGGGGCAAAGTGATGTATACACAGGGTTCGTTATAGTATTTTGTCTACTTCTGTACATTTTAAATTCTTCAGTTAAGAAGAGGAAGGCATGGAGGGAGGAAAGGGAGAAAAAAGTAAATGACTAACTTTTATTGGGGTCTAATTTTTTGTGTCATTATCATCATCCCAGGGTCAAGAGATGTTCAACTACCTTCTGGTTCATATTTCACAATATTTTTTTTGGTCCTAATCCATTTTCCTACTCCTTCCTACAAAAGCATCCTTTATTATGGCGAATAACAGCCAAGGGCTCACTCCTTGGTCTTTGCTTCTTGTCATGGTTTGGGGGGTCAACCTAACATTATCACAAAGAACATAGGCTTAAGAGTTCAGACTGATTTGATATTGAATTCCATAACCTACACAGACACTTCTGCTACCACCCTCCCTCTCTCCCTCCTCCCTGTATTCCCCACAAGGCTATGAAACTTTGGTCTAATTATTCTGTCAGTATTAGTTTTGGCATCTGTCAAATGGGATGATGAAAATTTCAGTATCATGGTTAAAGTTAAGTGAAATCATATTAGGTAAAACACCTACCCAGTGTGTGGCACTTAATACTCATACAATAAATACTGTTCCTTTCCTTCTTGAGTGGCTCTTCCTCTACTTAAGAAAATCCTACCCAACCTTCAGGAAAATTCAATTTGCATCTCCTCTGAGATCCTGGAGTATTTAATTCTAGGCAAACCTAAAGCAGGTAGAACAGTAGTTAAAAGCACCAGACCTGGCTCCAGCATTCAAAAAGCTGAATGACCCTAAGCAATTTAATTACCTTCTCTGAAGTCTTAGTTCACTCATCTATAAGACAGAAATAATAAGAGCACGTACCTAGTGGGGATATTGTGAGAACTGAGTTAAATAATCCAGGCAAAGTGCTTAGTACAGCACTCAGTAAAAATCAGCAAGGAGGAAAAAAGACAGAAGAGATTATGATCCTGGAAAATCAAATCTGAGATTATACTCCAGTGAAATCCTGGGTTTGACTCGCCTCTCCGACTAAACCAGAAACATCTTCAGTGCAAAGACATTGATTATACTTTTGCATTTTCTAATGCACTTTACATGTAGAGGACCTTTAAAAAATTACTTGTCAACTGAAAGAGAAAGAGAGATAATCTGAGCGCACTTATGACACCCTATTCAGATTCTTATGATCCTGTGGTACGTGCTACAAAACATAGCCGTCACATGACAATTAACAAAGAAAAACATCACCCATATCTAAATACAGCTCCACCCTCTATTTCCAGGCACTCTCCCACTTTGCCTTTCATTCTATCAAGGAGTGCCTGTTTTGTTTCCCTCACCCACATCCTGACTTCCTTTTTTTATTTCCTTCTCAGCTGACTAAACCCAGTTGCTCCCACAGTGTCTGTGGGGTTATGATTAGAGAAACAGATCACTAATGAATAACCAGAACTAAGCTTTCCCTTTCCTGTTCCAAACTACTTTTAAAAATTCAAGTGCTTCTGCTTTTATTCCATGGAGATGCAGAGAAAAAAAATTTTTAAAGGCAACAGGGCAGAGAAAAGACATATAATTTATCAGGAACTATGGACCTAAAACTAAAGGCATATGTGAGTGATAAATGAAGGGGCAAAGGGAATGTGGTCACCAGCCACTGGTTCAGCCTAAAAACAGAACAGGAGAACAACACTTCTCTAATAACACTGCCCAACAGTCAGTTCATCAAACCCACTGACTCTTCAAGCAGCCCTGGCTGCCCCTCATGACTTCATGGCAAAGACCTTTTCAAAGTTTTGCTGTCTTTCACAGCTACTGATCCTCTATTATATTGTTATTACGGAGGCTACTATCATTTACTGAGCACCTCTATGGCCAGACTTTTGGCTAACCACTTCACATGCACAACCTCTTTTAATCCTCACACCAACCTGACATGGGAGGAAACTGAGGCTTACAGAAGCTAAGAAACTGGCCCAGAGTCTCTCTCAGCCATTCAGTGATACAGCAAAGATGCAACCTCCGCACAGCCCACCTTCAGAGGACAAAACTTTACATCACATAGGAATATGCTAGTGGGAGGTGGGATTCCTGGCTGAAGTCTGAGGCTAGGAGGATCACACATGGAGTCAATGAAGACATGTGTGTGGAGACAGATTTAGCACATAATATCTACAAAAATGACTTTCAAACAAAGTAAATGACTCAAAACAGCCTTTGCCTATTTCTCTAGTGAGCTGTTTTATCTTTTACTTATTTACTTATAGAAGTTCATATCTGCTATATGCTTTGCAAATATCTTCACTGGGTATGTGCTTGTCTTTTGTTTTTGTGTTTCTATTGAACAGAAATGTTAAGTTTTAATGAAGTCAACTTTATCTTTAAATCTATGGCTTATCTTTACCTCTAAAAATATGGTTTGTGCTATGTGTGCTTGAGAACGCTTTTCCTATCTTAAGATTTTTAAAAATTCTCGTATATTTTCTAAAAGTTGTATAAAGTTTTCTTTCTATAATTAGGTCCAGTCAACCTGGAATTTATTTTTGTGCATGGTGTGAGATGAGATCTAATTTTATTTATTTCTACATAGATAACTGCCACTACACCAGTTATTGAAAGGTCCATCCTTTACCTACTCATTTGTAATGTACCTCTGTCTTATGTCAAGTTTCCATACACTTGTGGATATGCTTCTAGGGTCTATAATCTATTCTACTGTTATCTTCAGGTATCCTTGCACCAGTTCCACTACTGTAACAACTAAAATTTTGATATCTGGTAGAAGTAGTGCCTTCCTTGTTGTTCTTCAAAATTATCTTAGCTCTTCTTGGCCCTTTACTCTTTCTTATTAATTTTATAATCAGATTATAAGATTATAAAATAAAAACTTCTAGGGCTTTCAAATGGCACTACACTGAATTTAGATAAATTAGGGGTGAAATAACTGTGTAATGTTGAGTTTACCCATTCACGGACATGGTTTATCTTCCTGTTTACTCAAGCTTTTTTTTTTTTAATTTATATTATTTATTTATTTTTGGCTGCATTGGGTCTTTGTTGCTGTGTGTGGGCTTTTCTCTAGTTGTGGCGAGCGGGGGCTACTCTTTGTTGTGGTGCGTGGGCTTCTCATTGCAGTGGCTTCTCTTGTTGTGGAGCACAGGCTCTAGGCGCACAGGCTTCAGTTGTTGTGGCACGTGCGTGGGCTCAGTAGCTGTGGCTCGCAGGCTCTAGAATGCAGGCTCAGTAGTTGTGGCACATGGGCTTAGTTGCTCCATGGCATGTGGGATGCTCCTGGACGAGGGCTCGAACCTGTGTCCCCTGCATTGGCAGGCAGATTCTTAACCACTGCACCACCAGGGAAGCCCTACTCAGGCATTCTTTTATATCCATTATATATTTCTTGCTCTTCTGTTAGAGTTGTTTCTAAATACCTTGTAGATATTTTTATATTGTAAATGAAATAATTTTTCCTGTAGCATTTTTCTAATTGATTACTATTGATACAAGAATGCAATGTTAGTGTTTCTCTTCTCTTGGCAACGTTGGTGAATAATCTTATTTTTAATGACTGATCTGAAGAGTTCTTGAATTTTTTATGCAATCATATGGAAATAAGGAAAATTTCCTTTTGCTTCCTTTCAACCTCTTACTTATCACGTTTTTTTCCCTTAACTTCCTGTAATGACTAGTACCTACGGCACAACTGAACAAAAAATTGATTAGAGGGTATTCTTGTTTTGTTTTTGCCTTTCAACAGAAATCCCTTTGAAACGTCAGAATTAATCATGATGTCTGGCATAGGTTGTTATCAACTCGAGAGTTTTTTGTTGTTTTTTTCATGAATGAGTGCTTTTTTGTTGTTTTGTTCATGAAGGAGTTTTATCAAATGCTTTTCCTGGGTCTATCACTGCCTATGAAATGACTGCCTATCACTCTGAATTACTTAAACTGTAGGTTGGGACCCACTCGATTGTGCTGAAATAAATTTAATGTATTGGCAGACCAGAATTTTTTTTAAAAGAAACAGAATATAACAGAGGGTACCAGACTACATCTGAAAATATAAGAAAGATATTGTTTGGTAAAACTTTTGTTTCAGTTGCTTACACAAACACGCATACATGTGCTCTGAGTAAAATATGCTTCTTACTGTGGGTTATATAAAGTACTGTCAAGGACTAACATTTTATTGTAAGGTTTTCTTAAAAATACAGAACACAATGCTTGGTTTTTGTTCATTTAAAAATACCCAGCTTTTCCTGATAGTAAATAATAATAATATTATTAAAATAATATTTTAAATATTAATGTTAAAATAATAAATCATAATCCCTTGATGGACAAAATGGCCCACAGAAACATCTGAAGTTACTAAAAAATAATAGAAGTAAATTAAGTATGAATTTCTGACAAGGATTCTTCTGCAAGAATAACTTTTGCAAAATTTTATATGTGTGTAATTTCTAAGGTGAGGGTATACAGCTTTCATCATACTTTCAAACTTGTCTGTGACCTTAACAATCGACAGAACCTCTACTCCAAAAAGTTCAATGTTAGTTTATATTTCTACACTCAGTAGGTAACTTGGTATTTGCATTACTTATATCACATTTTCTGTACTTTTGTACTGAGTCTGGCTAACTCACCTCTTAGCTGTTTATATTACCTCATATTTTGCTAACTGCCTAGCCTTGTCAGCGGTTAAAAAAGAAATATGCTCTTAAACTCCACCTCTACGTAACTGACCTCATTCAATGTTTTTCTTTGCCCATCACTCCCGAAACCTTCTTCTAGGACATTTTAAGATTGTTTCTTGTTTGTGACCAGAGGTAATACTGCTCACCTTATTCACTGGATTTATTTCTGGAAGATCTGTGGCTGCTTCCTGATTATGCTGATTGTGATTTATCACCAGTGAGACTATTTAAAAGAAGGCAACTCCCAAAGAGGAGCTCTAACACGTTCTGCACAATAGCAGCACTGTTGGTGGAGGTATCTAACCTGCCAAAGGGACCATTTAAAGGACAACACTCATTTGGATGTAGTAATTTGAAATTTGGTTTTTAAAACTCAGTCCCTCTTGATATACCACGTATGCTGATGTCCTCTACGAAAGCCACTTTCCAGATAATTAATCATTACATAGACATTTTAGAGACCACAATATCCACCTTAGCAGTGATGCTGTCACAGGGTGCCAAATATTATAAGTCTAAAGAATACAGTATCACTGCTTCTAATTACAATTTTTAAAAACTCCTACTTCTATAAAGCTATGCTAATTCCCTGGCTGCTGCTAGATACATTAGAATGGTATCCAAACTGAAAGAAAGCTGTCTTTATAGTCTTTTTTTAAAAGTTCCCCAAATTAACTTATGTAATAAGCATAAATTTTAAGTACACTAAACAATCTATTATTTTTATGCTATTTCATAATCCCCAAAGCAGTATTTTAAAATCACAGCAACCTTTTTTTTTTTTTTTTTTTTTTTTTTTGCGGTACGCGGGCCTCTTACTGTTGTGGTCTCTCCCGCTGCAGAGCACAGGCTCCGGACGCGCAGGCTCAGCGGCCATGGCTCACGGGCCTAGCCGATCCACGGCATGTGGGATCTTCCCGGACCGGGACACGAACCTGCGTCCCCTGCATCAGCAGGTGGACTCTCAACCACTGTGCCACCAGGGAAGCCCCCACAGCAACCTTTAACAATGATTACATCTTGTGAAGTGGTAATGGCAAGAGTAGATGAAGAAAAGGGCAACTTTTTGTTTTTTAAAAAAAAAATACTTTTGTATCATTTAAATATTTAAATTAAATGTACTTTTTAATGAAAAACTGAATAAAGATAAAGGGTACAATTGTAAAATCAAGAATCTCTATATTTATTTTATTCTACTCCCTGTTACTCCCCACCTCTAATCTCCTACCAGGATGTTGTAGCACTTTGAGAGCAGGGACCTTGTGTGTCTTCTATAGTCATGCCCGGAGCAGACACTATGCATCTATCTACCTGTAGATAGTAGAGGTGGAGGTAATGGGAGCAGGGGGGTTCAACAAGCCTTGAAGTGAGCATTCTATTTACTCAGAATAAAGAGATCTATTATCTCCTCCCTTTGAAATGCTGGTTAATATCTACTCACAGGGACTTCCCTGGTGGTCCAGTGGCTAAGACTCCAAGCTCCCAATGCAGGGGGCCCGGGTTCAATCCCCGGTCAGTGAACTAGATCCCACATGCCGCAACTAAGAGTTTGCATGCTGCAACTAAAAGATCCTGCATGCCGCAACCAAAGATCCCACATGCCACAACTAAAAGATCCCATGTGCTACAACTAAGACCTGACGCAGCCAAATAAGTATTTTTAAAAAATATCTATTCACAGCTCTAACTGCTCTGTTCCTTAAACAGTCAGACTCCTATTTGTATGGGATGGCCAGAGTAACCTCTAGAGGGCTAAATAACTGCTTAGGTCACTGTTACTACAATTTTGAGAATATCATTCCACGTATTACGTACAAAGTCCAATGCCAGAATCACTCTGTTGTACACCTGAAAATTACATAATATTGTACATCAACTACACCTCAATTTAAAAAAATATCCAATGCCAAGGGCCCAACTCCTGTTGACATCCTTCTTTTTGAACTACTAGCCAAAATGTTACTCATCTGTTAAAGGGATTATTACCACTTCATTCTTACTATTTCTAAAATCTAAATTCAATTCTATCACCTTGTTATCCAACAAACTTGCTTCATATTTGGTCACTCCTCTTCTCAATAAACTATCACCTTCTCCATGAAGCTCACATACCTAAGTTTTAACCTCTTCTTAGGTCACGAATCACATATAGGTGCCTACATAGGGACCTGACAGATAACATATGTGTAGGGGCATGGTTTAAGAAATACCAAGTAGTAACAGTGATATAACAACCACTTATCAGCTCCAGACTCTGAGTTTATGAACAACAGGGTAGGTGGGAACAAGGAGTTCTGCAATCTTCTATCCTGAACTGTAAAATACAATACTGGGCAAAGGGGCCATGGTTTAAATGAGATCAAGGAGGATGGATGCATTAGAGCCGCAGCTGACAAACCTGTTCCAAATTTGCTGAAGGGGTGTTTGGGATTCCCTGTAGCTTTTTCCAACTGAAAGAGTCTCCAAGCATCGTTCATCACATTCTTCTCATGTTCTGAATCAACTGCATTTACCTCTCTGTCTTTGCAACTCTCATCAAACAAGGGGCACAGGAAAAACTGTGCAAACCTAAGGGTAAGAAACATAATTAACAATTTGAAAGCTGTTATTTTAAGTGGCCTTTTAAAAATATGTTTAAAAAAATATGTTTGAAACTTAGATAGGAAATATGAATTCTACAGAATAAGAAAAAACTACCATTGCTACTTAGAAAAAAGGAATATAAGTTCTAAGTAACAAAAAATATAATATCATACATATGTAAATTCAGAGAACTCTACACCAGATATGTTAAATAATTAGTGAAAATATAAAAAGATTAACACCTCTGATTCTGACAATTCCCATGTGTTGTTACCACACCACCAAGCAATTCTCCGACACCAGCTGGGTGGCCTAAAATTCAACTCAATACTGGTATCATCAGATCTACAAGACTGCCCCCAACTTCAAACACCAATTGCAAGTCCAGGTTGTCACCTGGGCTTCTGACCAACTGGCTGTAGATCAGAGGTTCCCACGACCTCCTCCTCGGGTTCGATTAATTTCCTAGATCAGCTTACAGGACTCAGAGAAATGTTTTATTTACTAAATTACTGGATTTATTATAAAAGGATATGATTCAGGAACAGCCAGATGAAAGAGATGCATAAGGCAAGGTATGTGGGAAGGGTATGGAGCTTCCATGCCCTCTAGGCAGGCCACCCTCCCCAAATCTCCATGTGTTCACCAACCTGTAAGTTCTCCAAACCTCGTCAGGATTGGGTAAATCACTGATCACTGGTGACTGAAGTCAATCTCCAGCCCCTGGACTGAAAGTTCCAACCCTTAATCACAGGGCTGGCTCCCCTGGCAACCAGCCCCCAACCTCAGATTATCAAGGGACTTCCCCAAAGTCACTTCATTAAAATAACAAAAAGCAACCTTTGGCTCTCATCACTTAGGAAATTCCAAGGGTTTTAGGAGCTATGGGCCAGGACCAGGGACAAAGACCAAATATATATTTCTTCTTATAAACCACAATACAACAACAACAAAAAGTCAGGGCAGACTTATGAGACAGAAGCAATGTATTTAAGATTTACAATTCGGCATGTCTATGAAAATCCCTGTTGTATATGCCTAATTCTCCAAGAAAGGAAAAGGCAGGTGATGGTTCTTAGGCAATAAATCTTAAATTTTCAGTTTTAATTGCAATTTCACTAAGACTCAGGCATTTTAGGACACACTAAGTGACCTATTTTTAAAAGGTTCTACCTGAATATTTTTCCTTCTTATAAAGAAAAGGAAACAAACTTTAATTAGTGGAAAAAATAATGGAGTAAAAAACCTATGACACAGTAGTTTGACTAAGACATAATTATGGGCTTTTATGAAATATTAAGAGAATTTTAAAAATTTAATAAGCAGCGGTTCAACAAATAACATGGCAGGTAACTTTAACATAAGTAACCAATATGCTTTTCTTGAGGCTATTCTTTAATAGTAGTACCAAAGCTGAACTAAGATTCCTTTAGCTAATAAATTAACTTTCCTATATCAGGTTGCAATTTAAATCATGATTTCATATAGTAATAAGTCTTCTTAAGAAACTTTAGACCCCATCTTATAAAAAACAACGTCCAGAATTCAGATGAAGACAAGAGAAGAGGCTCTGTCTGAATGCGACTACTACTCAGTGGGCCTAAGAGACTCCTGGGTTTATAAACATCTCAGCAACTGCACCTCATCGTCCAGCCGTCAAAAAGACTGTTACCATTACTTGATATTATTTTAAGCACATAGTGAATACAATCCCGTGCTAAGTACTTTACGCATACCAATCCAAAGGGAAACTCCATCTATCCGGAGCCTGTAATCAAAGATATATGGAAACAGATAATTCTAGACATATAACCACTTTTACCTACCTCAATTCAGGCTGGGAAAAGTGCCTAATAGCTACATACCATAGCTGGACAAGTCCACATAAAGGGTCATGATTCTGACACAGTATAATCAATATTTTTGAAAGATGCTCTATATAAGTGGTTTTTTTACTCTGATCCAAGTAACAGACATCCTCCATCAAACAGAGATCTATTATATGAACATCTGCTGAAGCATTTGTAAAGCAGGAAATTAAATTCAGTGTATGATCCCAGGGAACTCATTAATGGAAGTCTTCTGGGAATACATACAAAAGATGATTACACCTCAAAGCTGCTGCCTGAAGACTGAAACATAAGCTAGAATAAATAAGAAACAGGCTACTCTGACCCAGTCCTGTATCCTGAACCCATGCCCTTGTTCTGTTAATGTTCTTTGTGCTACAGAATAAATTCAAACTGTTAGGTTTGAAAAAAAATGACTATTAATATAAGTAAGCAATTAAAGCTGAGAATTACTAAAATTGTTAAGTCAAACTTCATTATAGACCCATCAAAAGGCTGCAGAATTACACCTTCTTGGTAACACAGAAAACTGTAAAAATTCACCACAGGAAAAATTACATTTTGAACAATGAATCAAATCACTGATATGATAAAAAAAATTATATACTGTTAGCTGTATAAAAAATTGACCAAGAAATTAGAATAGCCTAATGGAGCTTGCTCCAGAAAATACTTTCACAAAATGTCCCCAGGGCTGAAACAGCAGGTCAAAACATTCTGTATCCACTAAGTATCCTTGAGGATTGAGGAACTAAAGGAGAACAGAATATTTAAGTTCTAGCATTCTGGAACAGGAGATGGTTGAAAGGAGATCCATGACATCATTACAGTTTATTCTTCATCACATGCTTCATATGTAATACCAGTTAGAATGGGAAGGCCTGGTGAGAATTTTATAAGTCAATAAAATATTTTGTAGGCTTAAAGTCTGGTTTAAAGTCATGCCATTATTTTTCCTCTACCACAATGTAAATATACGACATCATTCATTATTTTCTTTTTTATAAAATCCAGAGGGGGAAAATACTGGTTAAAATATCTTTTGTTAAGCTATAAAGCTGTGAAGACATCTTTGTAAAAATATTAATTATTATTATTAACATGATAAGTGAACACAGGTGGATAATTCATAGGGTATTTTCAGCATTACCTGTCTAGGGCACCTTCTAGGTGTTCATGAGAAACATCAAAATAGTAATTGGTATGCTCTCCACTAGTAAAGGCATTTGAACTTCCTGCATGCTCACTGAGAAACTGGCTGTATTCATTTTCTTTAGGGTATTTCTTTGTTCCTAAAAATAGCATATGTTCACAAAAATGACTTAAGCCAGCAATATTTGCAGGATCTGACAAGGAACCTGAAAGAGAAGAGAAAATATACATATATAATAAATCATTTTTTTATATGTTGAAAGCTATGGAGTACAGATGAATCACAGATGATTTGGAACTTCTGTTAGCATGATAACTCCAACCACAGTCAGAGAAAGTTAAGCATAGGCTACTCTAAATGGTGCAGTTTAGATTCAAATTCAAGCCCCAGCTTTTGACATCAGTTAGTTGGTGGCCTTGGGCAGATACTTAACTCCTCTGGACATTAGCTTCCTCACACATCACGCTAAGAGGAAGAGTTGAATTCACTGTTTTAAAGAGCTAGAAACTTTCTAGCTCTTACATTTTATTGCAGGAGACAATATAGCATAGTGCTAAGAGCATAAGTTTGGGGGTTAGCAGCTCTACTAGCTGTAAAACTTTGAGCAAAATATTTTGCTTCAGTCACTTTTTAAAAAAAAATTTTGTTTATTTATTTATTTTATTTATTTTTGGCTGCACTGGGTCTTTGTTGCTGGGCGCGGGCTTTCTCTAGTTGCGGTGAGTGGGGGCTACTCTTCGTTGTGGTGTGCAGGCTTCTCATTGCGGTGGCTTATCTTGTGGCGGAGCACGGGCTCTAGGCACGCGGGCTTCAGTACTTGTGGCTCGTGGGCTCTAGAGTGCAGTCTCAGTAGTTGTGGCGCACGGGCTTTGTTGCTCCGCATGATGTGTGATCTTCCCGGACCAGGTCTCAAACCCCTGTCCTCTGCATTGGCAGGCAGATTCTTAACCACTGCACCACCAGTGAAGCCCTCAGTCACTTTTTGTATACATACCTTACTTAGAGAGTTGTGCAACTACAAATTAGACGATAATTTGCAAAGCACATTGAGCTGTGCTTGGCAATAATTATTTGTTCAACTTATGATGGTTATTATCTTATTTTCCCAATTCTAAAATGCCATTGAATTAAATAAAAGCTTTTCAGAGAGGAAAAAAAGAAACTAAATGTACATATAAATAAGAAATAACTTGATTAAAGCAGCATTAAATGTGGAAGAAATGTGCACACAAGAATTTAGGAAATATGGTATCCCCTAGTATATCAAAAGTTTATAAAGTAAAGGCATTAGAACTGTCACTGTTTTAAAGGATGGGAATGAATTTCCTTGCTGCTAGGTCACCTTAGCTGGGAACCTAACAAGATACTTTTGGTAAATGTAAGGTGATTTAACTTAGACAACTGTAGATTACCAACAGCTGTACAGGACTACTGTACAAAGTAAGATACATCGAACTGGTAACTACCAGGTCTCCATTTGCACAAATATGGAGAGTTCTAATAATTGTCAACATTAGGTCGATGAAACTGAACAAAGCTTAATTCATAATTTTAAACTGTACCTATGTGTACATCAAGTGCTGCTGATGATTTATCTGTTGTGGGATCACTGATGAGAAGTACTTTGATCCCATTGGCCAGCTCTAGTCCACGGTATTCTCGCTTGTCTTCAGGAGATTTGATGATATGATTTCCTACTCTCTTGATAGCTGGATTATTCATTTTGCTGTAAGTCTTTTTTTGGAAACTGAAAAGAAATAAATTATTAATTGTTGGATTGTGCTTTTTTCTTTTAATGAACAAAGAGTAACAAGCAAAACCATATAATATATCATCAGATTAAAAAATGTGTATAATCAAGTACAACTGACATACAATATTAGTTTCCGGTGTACAGCACAGTGATTCATCACAAACTGATCACCACAATAAGTCTAGTAACCATCTGTCACCATACAAAGTTCTTAAAATATTATTGACTATATTCCCTACATCCCCATTGACTTATTTATTTTATAACTGGAAATTTATACCTCTTAATCACCTTCACCTATTTTGCCCAACCCCCCCCCATCCTCCCCTCTAGCAACCAACAATTTTTCCTCTGTATCTATGAGTCTGTTTCTGTTTTGTTTGTTCACTTATTTCGTTTTTTAGATTCCACATATAAGTAAAATCAAACGATATTTGTCTTTCTCTGACTTATTTCACTTAGCATAATACCCCTCTAGGTCCATCCGTGCTGTTCCAAATGGCAAGATTTCATTATTTTCATGGCTGAGTAATACTCCTGTGTGTGTATATGTGTGTGTGTGTGAGGTATGATACACAGACACACACACAGACACACAGACACACACACACTGGAATATTACTCAGCCATGAGAAATAATGAAATCTTGCTATTCGCCTTTCATCCATATCTTGGCTACTATAAATAATGCTGCAATGAACAAAGGTCTGCCTGTATTTTTCAAATTAGTGTTCTCATACTTTCTGGATAAATACCCAGAAGTGGAACTGCTGGATTGTATGGTAGTCCTATTTTTAATTTTTTGAGGAAACTTCATACAATTGGTGCATTGCATGAAGTCCACCGATAATGCACAAGGGTTCCCTTTTCTCCATGTCCTCGTCAACACTTAATTTGTTGTCATTTTTTTTTTCACATTTCTTTGTACCTGTCTTGTGATAATTGGCAATTGGCACTTCTTGCTTACATTGATTTGTTAATATTTCTGATTTCACGGCTTCACATCTCAATATTCAATTATAAATTCATATTCCAAAAGTTACACTAAGAAAAGATTCAGAAAGATCCAAATATGAAATGAATAATTCAAGCTTTCAATACAGAAAAAATCATGTTCACATTGGTTTTTTTTTTAATTTAAAGTAACAATGGTTCTTAATTGTTGTCTTTTTGATAACAGCCATTTTGACAGGTGTCGGGTGGTTTTGATTTGCATTTCCCTGATGTAGTGATGTTGAGCATCTGTTCATGTGTCTGCTGGCCACGTGTATGTCTTCCATGGATAAATGTATATTCATTTTTTAAATGTCCATTTTTTAAATCAGATTGTTTTTGATATTGAGTTGTGTGAGTTCTCTATATATTTTGGATATTAACCCTTTATCAAATATATCATTTGCAAATATCTTCTACCATTCAGTAGATCGTCTTTTCATTTTGTTGATGGTTTCCTTAGCTGTGCAACAGCTTTTTAGTTTGATGTAGTCCCATTTGTTTATTTTTGCCTGAGGAGATACATACAAAAAAATATTGCTAAGAACGATGTCAAAAAGCATACTGCCTATGTTTTCTTCTAGGAGTTTTATAGTTTCAGGCCTTACATTTAAGTCTTTCATCCATTTTGAGTTTATTTTTGTATATGGTATAGGAAAGTGATTCAGTTTTCCCAGCATCACTTGCCGATGAGAATATCTTTTCCCCAATGTATGGTCTTGGCTCCTCTGTTGTAAATTAATTGACCCACATGTGAGTGGGTTTATTTCTAGGCTCTCTATTCTGTCCCATTGATCTATGCATCTGTTTTTGTGCCATATAGTTTTGACTACTATAGCTTTCTAGTATAGTTTGAAATCAGGAAGCATGATAACTCCAACTTTGTTTTTCTTTCTTAAGACTACTTTGGTTATTAAGGGCCTTTTGCAGTTCCATATGAATTTTAGGATTATTTGTTCCGTTCTGTGAAAAATGTCATTAGTATTTTCATAGGGATTGCACTGAATCTGTAGATTGCTTTGGGTAATGTGTACATTTTACCAATATTAATTCTCCTATCCATAAACATAATATAATCTTTCCATTTATTTGTGTCATCTTCAATTTCTTTCATCAATGTCTTATAGTTTTCAGAGTTCAGGTCTTTCATCTCCTTGATTAAATTTATTCCTAGGTATTTTATTCTTTTTGATGCAAATGTAAATGGGATTATTTCCTTCATTTCTCCTTCTGCAAGTCTGTTATTACTATACAGAAACACAAAAGATTTCTGTATACTGATTTTGAATCCCACAGTTTCACTGAATTCATTTATTAGTTCTAACAGTTATTTTGGAGGAGTCTTTAAGGTTTTCTATATACAGTAGCATGTCATCTGAAAATAGTAATCCATTACTATGTTGAATAAAAGTGGTGAGGGTGGGCATTCTTGTCCTGTTCCTGATCTTAGAGGAATAGCGTTCAGCTTTTCACCATTGAGTATTATGTTAGTTGTGAGTCTGTCATATATGGCCTTTATTATGTTGAGGTTATATTTCTTCTATACTCACTTTGTTGACAGTTTTTTCTTTTCTTTTCTTTTCTTTTTTGCTGTACGCGGGCCTCTCACTGCTGTGGCCTCTCCCGTTGCGGAGCACAGGCTCCAGACATGCAGGCTCAGCGGCCACGGCCCACGGGCCCAGCCGCTCCGCGGCATGCGGGATCCTCCCAGACTGGGGCACGAAGCCGCGTCCCCTGCATTGGCAGGCGGACTCTCAACCACTGCGCCACCAGGGAAGCCCCTGACAGTTTTTTTCATAAATCGATGTTGAATTTTGTCAAATGGTATTTCTGCATCTGTTGGGATGATCACATGATTTTTATCCTTCGTTTTGTTAATATGATGTTTCATGTTGATTGATTTGCAGATGTGGAACCATCCTTGAATTGCTGGAACAAATCCCACTTCATTGTGGTATATGACCCTTTTAATGTATTGTTGAATTTGGTTTCCTAATATTTTGCTGAGGATTTTTGCATCTTTGTTCATCAGGAACACTGTCATGTGATTTTCTTTTTTTTTTTTAATGGTGTCTGTATCTGGTTTTGGTATCAGGGTAACACTGCCCTTGTAGAATGATTTTTGAAGTGTTCCTTTTCCTCTTTAATTTTTTAGAATAGTTTGAGAAAGACAGATTGATATTAAGTCTTTTTTAAATGTTTGGTAGAGTTCACCTGTGAAGCTGTGTGGTTCTGGACTTTTGTTTGGAACTTTTTGATTACTGATTCAATTTCATTACTAGTTATCTGTCTGTTCAGATTTTCTGTTTCTTCGTGATTCAGTCTCAGAAGATTGTATGTTTCTAGGAATTTATCCATTTCTTCTAGGTTGTCCAATTTTTTGGCAAGTAATTGTTTATCACAGACTCTTATGATCCTTTGCATTTCTGTGGTATCAGCTGTAACTTCTCTTTCATTTGTTTTTATTTATTTGGGTCCTCTCTTTATGAGTTTGGCTAAAGGTTTATCAATTTTGTTTATCTCTTCAAAGAATCAGCTTTTAGTTTCATTGTATTTTCTATTGTTCTTTAATCTTTATTTCATTTATTTCTGCTCTGATATTTTTTATTTCCTTCCTTCTACTAACTTTGGGCTCTATTTGTTCTTCTTTTTCTAGTTCCTTTAGGTGTAAGGTTAGATTATTTATTTGAGATTTTTGTTTCCTGGAGTAGGCCTGGATCGCTATAAACTTCTTTCCTGAAACTGCTTTTGCTGTGTTCCACTGATTTTGGAACACTGTATTTCCATTTTCATTTGTCTCAAGGTATTTTGTGATTTCCTCTTTGCTTTCTTCACGGGCCCACTGGTTGCTTAGCATCATGTTGTTTAGCCTCCATGTGTTTGTGTTTTTTCCATTTTTCTTGTAACTGATTTCTATTTTCATACCACTGTGGTCCAAAAAGATGCTTATTTAATATAATTTCAGTGTTCTTAAATTTTCTGACTTGTTTTGTGGCTCAGATGTGATCTATCTGGGAGAATGTTCCATGTGCACTGGAAAAGAAGGTATATTCTGCTAGTTTGGGGTGAAATGTTCTGTAGATATCTATTGAGTCCACTTGAAATAATGTGTCATTTAAGGCCAATGTTTCCTTATTGATTTTCTCTCTGAATGATCTATCCATTGATGTAAGTGAGGCTTTAAAGTCCCCTACTATTATTGTATTACTGTCAATATCTCACTTTACATCTATTAATATTTGGTTTATGTATTTAGGTGCTCCTGAGTTGGGTGCACATTTACAAGTGTTATTATCTTCTTGTTGGATTGATCCCTTTATCATTATGTAATGCCTTTTTGTGTCTTCCGTGACAGTCTTTGTTTCAAAGTCTATTTTGTCTGATGTAAATATTGCTAACCCAGCTTTCCTTTCATTTCTATTTGCATAAAATACCTTTTTCCATCCCTTCACTTTCAGTCTGTGTGTATCTTTAAATCTGAAGTGAGTCTCTTACAGGCAGCATATAAATGGGTCTTTTTTTAATCCATTCAGCCACCCTATGTCTTTTGATTGGAGCATTTAGTTCACTTACATTTAATTACTTACAGGGATATACCTATTGCTATTTTTTTAATTGTTTTATGGTTGTTTTTACAATTCTTCTCTGTTCCTTTCTTTTTTTTTTTTTTTTTTTTGTGGTACGCGGGCCTCTCACTGCTGTGGCCTCTCCCGTTGTGGAGCACAGGCTCCAGACGCGCAGGCTCAGCGGCCATGGCTCATGGGCCCAGCCGCTCCGCGGCATGTGGGATCTTCCCGGACCGGGGCACAAACCTGTGTCCCCTGCATCGGCAGGCGGACTCTCAACCACTGTGCCACCAGGGAAGCCCTTCTCTGTTCCTTTCTTATTCTCTTGTTCCTTCCCCTGTGCTCTGATGACTTTCTTTAGTGTTATGTTTGTATTCCTTTCTCTTTATTTTTTGTGTATCTGTTATAGGTTTTTGTTTGTGGTTACCATGAGGTTCATATATAACAAATCTGAAAATCTGTTTTGCTAGTCCTCAGGTCATTCTCAGAGATAGTTGTCTATGTGTAGTTGTAGATTTGGTGTGTCCAGGGGAGGAGGTGAGCTCAGGATCTTCCTACTCCACCATTTTGATCCAGACTCTAGAGGAAACTTTTTATAGCCTATCTATAGCGTATAATCATTCCTCTCCTCCCTCTTAAGCATCATTCTTTCACAGAATGATAACAATATTGTTTCTGTGGAGCCATATTTGTACCTAGGAGAACACATCGATGGGGATTTGCAACAGGACTGGTTGGGCCATGAATTGGTCAGTGTGCTGACCTAGAAGAGTTTTCAATGATCAATAACTGCTTTCCCACATATTTCAGAGGTATCTACTAGAGTAAGGGAGGTGAGAAGTTGTGAAAGTATTATTATTGGGTTAGCCAAAACACTGCTCAAACTTATGATATTCAGAGATAAGGCAGATCTGGAACTGATGGGTCTGATATTCACATGCTCAAAACCTAGGAAACAACACCATTGAGGAAAAATCCTGTGAAGTCCTAATAAAAATAAGAGACCTGGGTTGTCCTATGAAGGCAGCAAAAGCAAACACATAAAAACAAACAAACAAAAAGTTGGAAGGACCCCAAGAAACTTTTGTAATCTGGTGAAGAGTTGAATGTCTGAGTAGGAACAGTCCAATGATCTTAACAGAGATCCTTGATAATTTCTCTTACAAAGGACTTCACTTCCTCTGATAGTCCTCTCCTTTCTTCTCTAGGAAGGCTGGAGTTACGCTGATGGGAAGGGACCCATCCCTTCACTGAACCCGTAAGTTGGTATGACTGCAGTGAAGGGATTTTCCAGATCTGCAGTATGTATGTTTTTGAGACTAAGAGCGAATGCTATTTTTGTCTATGTTGGGGATGGCTTAAGAGACAAAAACTGAACCTGCTATTATTAGTAGGTCAACATACTAATCGGGTAAAGCCAAAAACTTATCTGAAACTACAGAGAAAAAAATAAGCCTGTGCTAACACATCTGCTTTTTACCTGGAACACAAAAGAAGTGGATCTAACTGCTCTTTAAAGACTGACAGACATCCAGATTTCATGGTAAATCCAGATTTAATGGTAAATCAGATAAAATTTTTATTTTTCTGTGTTAAAATCTCTGGAGATTGGGACTTCCCTGGTGGCGCAGTGGTTAAGAATCAGCCTGCCAATGCAAGGGACACGAGTTTGCGCCCTGGTCCGGGAAGATCCCACATGCCAAGGAGCAACTAAGCCCATGCGCCACAACTACTGAGCCTGCACCCTAGAGCCCACAAGCCACAATTACTGAGCCTACGTGCCTAGAGCCCATGCTCCGCAACAAGAGAAGACACTGCAATGAGAAGCCCGCACACCGCAACGAAGAGTAGCCCCTGCTCGCTGCAACAAAAGAAAGTCCGCACACAGCAACGAAGACCCAACGTAGCCAACAATTAATTAATTAATTAATTATAAAAATTGGTACTGGAATGTGCCTATGTTTAAATAAAAAAGTCTCTGGAGATTAAGAGAGGGAAAAATCCAGTTTGCTTCTATCAGAATATCTTTCTCTATGAAATCATCCGTAACTAGTCTTCTGGGTAACAACTGATTAACTAAAGAGGTTCACTCTTATTAAGAATGTCCCCTAACCTACTGTATAGCACAGGGGCCTATACTCAGTGTTTTGTAATAACCTATACGGGAAAAGAATCGGAAAAAGAATAGATATATGTATATGTATAACTGAATCACTTTGCTGTATACCTGAAACTAACACAACATTGTAAATCAACTATACTCCAATATAAAATAAAAATTATAAAAAAATATGTCCCCTAGATCTTCTTTTGAGGAGAGTATTTGGAATTCTGGATATCAACACTATAGGTCATACTAAATGTGTAATACTTATTTTTTTAAAAAACACATAGTACTTTATAGTATTAATAATCTTGCCCTCTTTATAGTAAAAACTAATTTCTTTAAAAATAAAGCATAAAATATAATACTAACATTTTGGAGCTATAAGGCTACCATGGACAATTCAAAAGCAATTTGAAAGTGAAAAAGGCATTATTATTATTAAGAACGCCTTTCTATTTCATTAGCTATAAGCTACTTAAGTTCAATATCAAAGACAAATTAAAATGTCTAAGTGGAAAGTCTTTAAATAGTGCTCTGTTGTTAAAAAAAAAAAATTCTCAGGGGACTTCCCTGGTGGCGCAGTGGTTGAAAGTCCGCCTGCCGATGCAGGGGACACGGGTTCGTGCCCCGGTCCGGGAAGATCCCACATGCCGCAGAGCGGCTGGGCCCGTGAGCCATGGCCACTGAGCCTGTGCGTCCGGAGCCTGTGCTCCACGACGGGAGAGGCCACAACAGTGAGAGGCCCGCGTACCATAAAAAAAAAAAAAAAATTCTCAGGGTAATAAAAATGGTCTGCCTAAGCCTCCAAAGAAGGTCACAACAATAATAATCCTGGTTAAGGTATTTCCCAAAAGACAACCTGTTTGGACTGCAGCAAATGCCTTTGATACACAGCTGGCTTCAAAAGCTTTAATTTGGGTTCAACATACATTACTATTTTAAAAATGAGTTCCAACCTAACAGCAAGATTAAGATTAAATAAGCCACTAGGTAGCCGCCATTAAGACCCCCAGCAAGAATGACAGCATTAAAAGGCAACATTAGGGCCTTCCCTGGTGGCACAGTGGTTAACAATCCGCCTCCCAATACAGGGGACACGGGTTTGAGCCCTAGTCCCGGAAGATCCCACATGCCTTGGAGCAACTAAGTCCACGCGCCACAACTACTGAGCCTGTGCTCTAGAGCCCGCGAGCCACAACTGCTAAGCCCACGTGCCACAGCTACCGAAGCCCGCGCGCCTAGAGCCCGTGCTCTGCAACGAGAAGCCACCGCAATGAGAAGCCCATGCACCACAACGAAGAGTAACCCCTGCTCGCCAGAACTAGAGAAAGCTTGCGCGCAGCAACGAAGACCCAACACAGACAAAAAATAAATAAATAAATTTATTTATTTTTTTTAAAAAGGCAACAGTAAAAAAAGCTCCATGTGTACCACAGAGGATGCCTAAGCTCCCTCCTGTAAGGCTCCACCAGGAGGGAGGGAGAAGGTTGGAATTCTTGTGATGGATTCCACTAAGTGGGAGCAAAAACCAAAGGCTATTTATTTTGGTTCCATTGCCATTGCTTACACCCAACTCCCTCTACTGTTTGTCCCAGCTAGTTTGATCTAGGGGAACCAAGGGTTACAAATGATTAAAATGCAATGATGATGATGATGATGATGAAGCAAGCTCTAAAACTTCTGTTCAATCCACAACAATAGTCAGGAAATGAAAAACAGCTCACTTTGGTGGGACAAACTGTCTTATTCTGTGGGAGGTGAAAATTTCATTATAATTAAGATAACCACCCTCAACTATATGCTACATTCTGTACTTTTTTCAGGGTTTAATTTCCCTTGTCCAGATTTTCACTTGCTTAGAGGAAAAAAAATGATCACAGTCCATCACAGGCATGTATATAACTCATGTGGACACTGAAGCTATGTCTGTTTAATATTCCTGGTGTGGTTAAGAGTAAAGAGATGGATTTTTTTTTCTATGAATCAAACATAAAAATTAACCCAACTACTTTTAGACATCTGTACACCAGATCAAGGGCAGCTATAAATTTCTAAGCTGGCAATGCTCCCAAATCAAATATCGTGACTTCCTGAGGAAGTAAAAGCTAAAAGAAACAGTAGAGACGTTTTCAAACAAGACCCATCCCCAGCAATCCATATTCAATAGGTACAGTCTGCCTTTACCTACAGCATATCTATCAATATGTCATATGACAATTTGATTCTCACCTTCTGGAGAACTGAAGGAAATGATCAGGAACTCCTCTGATGATGATGAATTTCTCAACAGCTTGCCTGTCTGAATTCATACTGATGAGATCACATGTCTACCCATCTCAGCTCCCTCATTAGCATTTTATTTATTGCAAATGTTCTCCAATATGCACCAAAGAGCAAGCAAGCAAGTAGTGACTTTTAGATGACAAGCTAGTGCTAACTCAAATGCTTTTCTGGACATATTTTTAACCTGTCGAAGTCAAAATCTTGGAAGTAATACAGGGACATTATCATACAACTTCAAAATAAGGCACAGAATTGTCAGTGTTTCACATTCTGATAAACTGAAGAGATGTTTAGCAATTACAGCATATCTTGTAATTTTGTTCATAATTTAAAACAGTGACTAAAATCACAGAAGGTAAAAGCTGGAAAAGCCATTAGATGTTATCTAGTCCTTTGTAGCTCTTGAACTGGCAGCACTAGCTCTTCTTGTAAGCTTGTTAAAAATGCAAAACATCAGAAACCACTAGAGACCTCCTAAGCCAGAATCTGCAGGTGAGCTAGTCCCCTCATCTTACTTATAAGAAAACTGAAGAGCACTTGTCCAAGATTATACAGCAAAAAGTTACAATTAGGATTTAGCTCTTAACTCCCAGTCCTGTCCACCTAAGCACCCTGATATCCAAACAAACAGTTAAGGTCCAGACACCACACCACACATGTTGGCTACAAAGATGAATACACCAGAGCCCTTGCTCTGAAGGAACCCGGACTTATGACAAGAGATGAAAACAAGACATTATTTTTTAAGTGTGGTGACAAAGTTATCCCCAGGGAACTATGGGAGTAATAAAAGGGGCATCTAACTCAGTCCAGGAGGAGAGACAGGAAAGAGAGTAGGTGAGTAGAAGCATGCCAAATAAAAGGAAGGGGAGACCTGAGCAAAAGAATGGTGGTGAAGAAAAAAATGTGAGGCATTCAGCGGAAAAACAAGAGCTTGATGTTAACAGAACTACAACCAGAACTTCCACTGAAAGATCATGGACTTTTATCTAGGCCTAAACTGCAGGTCTGCAAAAACAAATTCCCAAATAGATCAATTATAAATTCCTGTATCAAGAGAAAAACTTTTACGCAAATAATCTTTTATTCAGATGATCCTTTACAGTCTTTTTTCTCACGTCTCTAAGTGTTTCACAGCTGATTTAATAGAAGATTGAGCAAGTTTACTCTGCTGTTTGCTCCCTACCCACCCCCATAGTCCGAGACATATTTAAAGTTAGACCTGATCCATTTCTAATTTCTAAATGGATGACCTATAAACCTGAACAGGCAAATGATTGGGCTAATAGTCAAATTATAAATCAAAACCTCCCTTCTGTGGAATCCATCCATCTACTACCAAAACCATAGGCGGACGTGAAGCTTACCCATGGCACTCCTGAATGTGGAGGAGGTACCCAGAGAGAAAACGCCTCAAATCAGAACCACTCCACAAACACCCTTTCTTCCCTGTACAAGGCAGAGGTGAGTAAAACAGAATAGCAAGGCAGTGGTGATATGAGCCCTCGGATGCCTCACTATAAGACCACATATTCCCCAATACTATTCATGTTACTTGACCTAAAAAATGACATATCTCAGGGAACCATCTACCCCAGCGGTCCCCAACCTTTTTGGCACCAGGGACCAGTTTCGTGGAAAACAATTTTCTACAGACGGGGGTGGGGGTTGTGGGGGTGGGAATGGTTCAGGCGGTAATTCGAGCAATGGGGAGTGATGGGGAGCAGCAGATGAAGCTTTGTTTGCTGGCGCGCTGCTCACCTCCTGCTGTGCGGCCCGGGTCCTAACAGGCCTTGGACTGGTACCGGTCCCCTGATCTACCCCATGGCTCTTCACTTACAGGACCAGTGTATCTCACTTCATGCGCCAGATAGACCATAAAGGTGGGTATAAACTAAAATCCTGTCAATTAAGTCTTACTTTCCCACGATGTGATGCTCTGCCTTTGTTCCAGGCAGCATGACAGCTGTGTTAACTCTGTGCCCTCTGGAAAGGAGTTTACAATGCAAAAACAAACGCTTAAATGAACAAGGGTTATTTTAATTTAAAGGAATCCTACAGCAATATCATTTTAGAGAAAAAAGCTTTTGCAAATTTTGTTTTAGCTTTAGTACATACATATCAATGGTTGTTCATTCCAAAAGTGACAAGCTTAGCTATGAACAATTTATAGAGACTTTATGAAGGTTTAAACAAATTAACAAAACCTCCATTTTATACCTCTTGCCACAGTTAACTACAGGTTTCTTACAGTTGTAGTTTTGGGGCCGAGGGTGTTTCACAAGCATCCTTCTTCCACAGGTAACTTTCAGGCTGTTAGAAAATGTTGAGATAGATGCCACTGTAGAAAACTAATCCTAACAACCACTCATGGAGGGGATATGGGGATATGTGTATACGTATAGCTGATTCACTTTGCTGTACAGCAGAAACTAACAAAACATTGTAAAGCAATTATATTCCAATAAAGATATTTTTTAAAAAATCACTCGCATTTTAAAAGTGTCATATGCTTTATAAACTGCTTATTGAATCTTTCCATTCTCCGTTAGTGGCAGGTCACAGCAGCTGTTCATGGCCATTCTCCTCAATCCCAGATGAGGAAACAAAAGCTCAGTGATTAAGTGACTTGTCCAAGGTCTTCACACAATTGATTTGTGGCAAAGCTGGGACTATAATGAGGAAGCGTGGGAAGGGGAGGAGCAGAAAGTCATGCTTAAGGAAATCACATATGGCTTTCTTCCCCAGCTCCCCGTTATCACCCCCTCAGCCCTTCCCTGACCCCATTCTCCTCCCTTACAATCCCAAATAATAAAAACAAGGAAATAAAAATTAAAAAAGGTCAAAATCATGCTCTAAGGAGATTTTTCAGTTTTTCACTCATTCCTCCCTATATAAAATAGAGAGAGGTAGTGGTAGGAGCCCGGAAGAATATTTCCAATCTGCCAAAGTAGTCCCTGGGCTGAGAACTATATTATCTACTTCGCTAATAAAAAATAAAAAGGAAAATGTACGGTATGTTTAAATGTACAGCAGGTTTAAAGAGAGAATTGTCTCTCTGTACAGAACTGTCTCATGGATGAAAGGGAATATGAAAATAATATTACAGTAGACATGGTAAGATTATATGTGATTTTTCAGAAGCATACATTAAGCCATAGGAATAGGGGAAAGAAAGAGAAAGTCATATAATCATCTTGGTACGTGCAGAACAAGTTATTTAAATTCAATAACCATTCATGTCTTTAAGAAAATGTCAGCAAACTAGAAATAGAATTCCTTCAGCTAGAAAAAAACTACAAAAACCACAGCAATTGTCATACACAATGATAAAATAATGCATTCATTCTCCATCCCTACAAAAAAGATGTCACTATCACCTCTTCTATTAAACACTGTACTGGTAATTATGACCAGTCTGATAATGCAAGAAAAAAAAAAAGATGAGAAAGGAAGGGGGGAAAAAACTAACATTACTCACAGGTGACATCGCTGGGCACATAGAAAATCCCAAGAATCTACTGACAACTTCCACTTCTGCGTAGGATATAATAGGTCGTGGCAACCTGATTCAGCTTCAATAACTAGAAAAAGCCACAAAAAATTTAAAAATCACATGTTCATAGATGTTGGAGAGTTGTGGAAGCAATGAGGAGTGGATACACTGGAATTCCAGAGGGGAGAGCCCTCTGCGGTGAGTGAGTGATCATCACCTATTCTCTTCTCTGGAGGTATCTGCCAATTCTGGGTGCAGATTAAAGACCATACTTGACCCAAGAAGAAGGACTCTACTAACGGAAGAGAAACAAACGAGGCTCTGGTGGGTGCATGAGCTTGGTTTGACAGATTAAAGCCCCAAGATGCCCCAAATTCACAGCTGAGTTTTGCCACAGGAGGTTTTCTGAGATACCACTACATACCAACCAGAATGGTTAAAATGAAAAGACTAAAAAACACCAGTGATAGAGAAGTCAGAGGGCAACCCAAACTCTCATACACTGCCGATGGGGATGCAAACTGGCACAACTATTTTCAAAAACTGGCAGTATATACATATGACCTAACAGTTCATGTATTAGCTATATACCCCATATAAATGCATTTATATGTTCATAGCAATACTATTCATAATAGCCAAAACTAGAAAAGATCAAATGTCCATGAGCAATAAAAAGGTAAATACACTGTGATATATTCACACAATGGAATAGTATACGACAATGAAAATGAATAATCTAGAACAAAGAACAAAAATAGGGATGAATCTCATTAATGTAAGGTTGAGTGAAAGAAGTTAGATGCTAGAGTAAGTGGTTTTTCTCCCATTTAAATAAAGTGCAAGAATAAGTAAAATCAAGCTATGCTTTATGTCAGGATGGTGGTTACCCTTGGGGGTAGTGGGTAGTGAACAGAAGAAAACATGAGGGGGGCTTCTGAGATGCTGACCATGTGCTGGTTATACAGGTTATGTTCACAGAGGTATGGTCAGTTTGTGAAAATTCACCAAGCTGAACACATGATATATTTCGATTAAAAGTTTTTTAAAACAAGAGTTTTTGAAAATATAAAACATAGTAAAATAAGAGGAGGGAGATAAATGAATTACTCAAAGCTGTAAAGATCATCCATCAAAAATCATCCTGGAGGGACTTCACTGGTGGCACAGTGGTTAAGAATCCACCTGCCAATGCAGGGGATACAGGTTCGAGCCCTGGTCCGGGAAGATCCCATATGCTGCGGGAGCAACTAAGCCCGTGCTCCACAACTACTGAGCCTGCTCTCTAGAGCCTGCGAGCCACAACTACTGAGCCCGTGCTCCGCAACAAGAGAAGCCACCGTAATGAGAAGCCCGCGCACCGCGAGGAAGAGTAGCCCCCTGCTCGCCGCAACTAAAGAAAAGGCCACACGTAGCAATGAAGACCCAACACAGCCAAAAATAAATAAAATAAAATAAAATAATAATTAAAAAAAAGTCATCCTGGAAATAGTACCACTTAGACACTGAGAAGTAGCTATCCATATCAAACAGGTACTAGACTAAGAAGGCTCAGAAGAAATAACAGTCCAATTAACATAATAATTATCTAAACCTTCTCAGGTGTGTCCTGAGACAATTTTTTTTTTTTTTTTTTTTTTTTTTGCGGTATGCGGGCCTCTCACTGCTGTGGCCTCTCCCGTTGCGGAGCACGGGCTCCGGACGCGCAGGCTCAGCGGCCATGGCTCATGGGCCCAGCCGCTCCGCGGCATGTGGGATCTTCCCGGACCGGGGCACAAACCCGTGTCCCCTGCGTCGGCAGGTGGACTCTCAACCACTGCGCCACCAGGGAAGCCCTGAGACAATTATTTCTGTTGATGTCCTCTTGGCCACAACAACTAGGAGACCCATGTCATAAGCACAGCATGAGTCAACTGAGTCAATAATATGTTAAATCATTTAACAAGTCTTTACTCATTATGTATGATTGGAAGGCTAGCTTTTAGTTAATTACTTTAGACCCCAGTAAAGATTTCAAGATAAAACTTGACACTCCCAGCATCCAATTAAGAGTGACAAGCAATAAATGTGATCCAAATAAAAGCAAAATGATTAAACTTCAAATAAATAAATTCTCCCACCAATAATTTTCAACATTTACATTAAACAACAACTTCTAACCCAGGATTTTGGTTTTTTTACATCTTTATTGGAGTACAATTGCTTTACAATGGTGTGTTAGTTTCTGCTGTATATGAAAGTGAATCAGCTATATGTATACATATATCCCCATATCTCCTCCCTCTTGCGCCTCCCTCCCACCCTCCCTATCCCACCCCTCTAGGTGGTCACAAAGCACTGAGTTGATCTCCCTGTGCTATGTGGCTGCTTCCCACTGGCTATCTATTTTACATTTGGTAGTGTATATATGTCCATGCCACTGTCTCATTTCGTCCCAGCTTACCCTTCCCCGTCCCGTGTCCTCAAGTCCATTCTCTATGTCTGCGTCTTTATTCCTGTCCTGCCCCTAGGTTCTTCAGAATGTTTTTTTGTTTTTTTTAGATTCCATATATATGTGTTGACATATGGTATTTGTTTTTCTCTAACTTACTTCACTCTGTATGACAGACTCTAGGTCCATCCACCTCACTACAAATAACTCAATTTCGTTTCTTTTTATGGCTGAGTAATATTCCATTGTATATATGAGCCACATCTTCTTTATCCATTCATTAGTCGATGGACACTTAGGTTGCTTCCATGTCCTGGCTATTGTAAATAGTGCTGCAATGAACATTGTGGTACATGATTCTTTTTGAATTATGGTTTTCTCAGGGTATATGCCCAGTAGTGGGATTGCTGGGTCGTATGGTAGTTCTATTTTTAGTTTTTTAAGGAACCTCCATACTGTTCTCCATAGTGGCTGTATCAATTTACATTCACACCACTAACTCAAGATTAGAATTAGACAGGTTCTCTTTATTTTAAAACAAAAAAAGAATACTATATAAAGTGAACATTTCCTCAAACTCAGAATTAATTTTACACATGGGTCATCTTCCTCATAGATTCTCCATGACCTCAGAACAGCAAGGACAGTTCAAAGATCCCTATCATGGTCTCTAAAGATTAATTCAAATCACAGTCTAGGAAGAGTTATCAATCTGTAAATAATTCTCTCAAGACAGCCCTCCAAGGAAAGCAAACCACAAACACTCATATTCTGTACAGAGTGGTGAATCTCCATGTGAGGGCTCAGTTCCACTGACAGGTACACCCTGGTTCTGACAGAAAGAGAATCCTGCCCTCTTCAGATAATGCTGGTTCAGAAAGCTTGACCTGTATGCCTTAGTATGATTCTCCATGCCAGTACTGACTCAATGACCACTTCCAGACAATGTTCAGTAATTATATACCTTCACCTTTACCAAATGACCCCTATGCTGCTCAGATCCTGGATCCTATTGAACTCTTGGTCAAACGGCTTTGGGGCCTCATCTGGTATTGCCAATTAAGAGTCACGTGAAGTGTTCATATGCACTAAACTGACAGAGGTACCTAAAGTTGCATCAGACTTGGACAGCCTTTACAGCTTTTCCCCAGGCAGTGTCTGGTACATAGTAGGCACCCACAAATGGTAACCTTATAATCATCACCACTGTTATGTTCCTAGGGTGGCGAGAAGCAAACAGACCACCTCAACAGTCACCATGTTATTACTGGCATTCTTAACATATACTCATGCAAATTCCAGTTGTATACTGTCATCTCCAGGACGGCCTGGTAATAGGATGGTATTTTATAAGACTATAAGAAAAACAGGCAAATAATTATCCCTTTATAATTGCTATAGGCAAGCCACTGTTTATAGTCAGTGGTTCTCAACAGAACCACTTGCTTCCCAAGGGGACATTTGTCAATGTGTCACAAATGAATTGTCACAACTGAAAGGTACAACTGGCAACTAGCGAGTAGAAGCCAGGGATGCTGCTAAGCAACCTACAATGCACAGGATAACGTTCATGACAAAATTATCTGCCCAAAATGTCAACAGTGCTCAGGATGAAAGACCCTAGTTTATAGTTCTGACTTCATCATCCAAAAATAATGGATAACTGCAACCAATTTAATCCACTTAAAATAAAACCAGGAGATAGACTCATCAAAACACAGAAAGCTGTTATCTATTAAACTCCCACCTATTTATTTTTATTTTTAAAAATCTATTTATTTTTGGCTGCACTGTGTCTTTGTTGCTCTGCGCGGGCTTTCCCTAGCTGCGGCGAGCAGGGACTACTTTTCCTTGCGGTGCGCATGCTTCTCATTTGGTGGCTTCTCTTGTTGCAGAGAATGGGCTCTAGGCATGGGCCTCAGTAGTTGTGGCATGAGGGCTCAGTAGCTGTGGCTCACGGGCTCTGGAGCGCAGGCTCAGTAGTTGTGGCGCACGGGCTTAGTTGCTCCACGGTATGTGGGATCTTCCCAGACCAGGGCTCGAACCCATGTCCCCTGCATTGGCAGGCAGATTCTTAACCACTGCGCCACCAGGGAAGTCCTACCTATTTATTTTTAAAAATCTGAACCAGAAAAGGCTTAAATGAAGAGAGGGGGAAAACTGATAATGAAGGAGAAAGAGAGAGGTTTGTAGAAACCTTGTCCTTGAGTAAGCAATCTAGTATACAAGTAAAGGGATCTGCCTTAGAAGGAGCACAGCCACTGTACTGGGACAGACTCTTACTGAATGCTCAGTCAGTATTTTACACAGCACAAACTCTTCGTAGGGATTATACCTTCAACAAACCCCTCAGGTAGATCCTATTATTCCCGTTTTTCCTGGATGGGGAAATTAAACCTCACAAAGTTATTTGACTAGGGCCATACACACATTAAATAAAAGGACTAAGATTTAAACCCAAGTCTTTAGACACCAAAGCACCATGCTCTTCTTAATCACTCCATCAAGTTAAAAAGCTTATCTTATGTACAGAGACTAAATCCCTGGAAGGATACTCACAGAAATGTTCAGTATGGTTATCTATGGATAGTAAACTATTAGTTAGTCTTTATTCTTTGTACTTTTCAGGTCAGTACAGAAAGAATCTTTGAAAAGATAAAACTTAATGGACTTGAGCATACTAGTCTCTGCTTAGTGAATTTGTAAGTCCAAAGTGAACTTTTTGTTACTGTTGTTAACTTGCATCAGCAACCTCACAATACAACAAGCTGATTAATAAAGAAAAAACCTGAGCTCCATTTCCATTCACTGTTGCTGCTGACAACTTGGTTCCCTTAAGAAACTAGTTTGTTGGCTCACAACTTGGGCAATTTCCAAACAAATTTTTTTGAACTGTTTGTGATGTGAGGTAAAAGCTTTAAGCAGACAATGGAACAGAACCCACAGCCTAATTCCGGAACCTACTTTCTCAATTGCTGACCTAATGTGGTTTGGCCCAATGTTGCTGTCAATTTTAGGATTCATTTTGTTTCTTTCTACAAATAGGATAAGAATTTTAGGTAGTTTCGTAGGTAAGAGCCTAGATTCTGATGACTTTTTTTTAAATTGCAGATGCTATTCTATTTAGATACAGACTTTAAAAAAACTTACCCCTCAAGCCCCATCTAGGTGGCTGCCTACAACTTTGAAATTACACCCCTGTTGTTGCGTCCAAAAATAAAATACATAACACTTTCTTCTCCTCTTCATAGCAATGGTGGCATTGTTACTGTTATTAGTCCACATTTATTGAACACTTAACTATATGATGGAGACATATACATTACATGCATTTCCTCATTTCATTCTCACCACAAAGTTGTAAGGTAGATACTATTATTGTCCCCATTTTGCTGATGAGGGAAAAGGCTTGAACAGGGCAGTAACGATTACCAGGCCACACAGAGGTGAATGGCAGAGTCCAGGCGTTGTGACTCCAGGATCCCAATAGCAATGCGAGCCAAAGAATAATTATCTGCATTCTCACCTACTCCCAAAAGGATCTGTATCAGGATGGACTCTTCCACAACACTACGACCAATCCATAAAAGCAACGTTCAAATATCCAAGACTATTAGGTAAAAGAGCAAACTCACTTTGTGTTGCCTCAGCAGGCAAAACTAAGTTTAATGGTGGAAGGTGGAAGGAGAGCTACTGATGCTTAGGTAACCGATGAACAGTTAGAATAGTCGTCACTGACTAGGTCGTGTCAGAAGCACCTGACCACCTAGTATTAAAGTAGAGGCTTGAATACTATTCATAATGTGATTCCCAAACTATTTTTTTAAAAAGAAAATATGCTTTCCTCTACTGAAATCTTATAGAACTGTAAATCATAAAACTAAACTACTCTGGTTCAAGAGGAGCAGAGGAAGTCAGAGTCCCCACCTCACCATCTCAGGGCCCCTCAGTGGCAGTGATACTGTCAAGCATTCCCAAGACTCCGACAGTACAGTTCAAAAGTTAATACAGAATCCCAACATGGATGAATCTTGAAGACCTTATGTTAAGTGAAGTAAACTAGTCACAAAAGCACAAAGACTGTTTGATTCCACTTATATGTGATATCTAGAGTAGTCAAATTCAGAGACAGAAAGTAGAAGGGTAGTTGCCAGGGGCTGAGGGGAAGGGGGAATGGGAAGTTACTGTTTGCCGGATACAGAGTTTCAGTTTGGGAAAATGAAAAAGTTCTGGAGATGAATGGTGGTGATGGCTGCGCAACAAAGTAATTACACTGATGTGATACAGTTAGTGCCACTGAACTGTACACTTAAAAATGGTTAAAATGGTAAACTTTATGTATATTTCACAATTAAAAACAATAAGAAACCATTAAAATCAGTCAGGATGTTAGTGTGCAAAATAAAATAAAAATACTAACAAAAGAAACAAACTGTATTAGAAATGAACATAATCATACTGAAGAGGGTGGGAAAGAAATGAACTAACTTGAGACTTCCCTGGTGGCTCAGTGGTTAAGAATCCGACTGCCAACGCAGGGGACACAGATTTGAGCCCTAGTCCAGGAAGATCCCACATGCCGCGGAGCAACTAAGCCTGTGGCTACAACTACTGAGCCTGAGCTCTAGAGCTCGTGAGTCATAACTACTGAGCCTGCGTGATGCAACTACTGAGGCCCGCGCGCCTAGAGCCTGTGCTCCGCAACAAGAGAAGCCACCACAAGAAGCCCGCGCACCACAATGAAGAGTAGCCCACACTCACTGCACCTAGAGAATGCCCGCATGCAGCAATGAAGACCCAATGCATCCAAAAATAAATAAAGTAATTTAAAAAAAAGACAGTGGGCTTCCCTGGTGGCGCTGTGGTTGAGAGTCCGCCTGCCAATGCAGGGGACACGGGTTCGTGCCCTGGTCCGGGAGGATCCCACATGCCGCGGAGCGGCTGGGCCTGTGAGCTATGGCCCCTGAGCCTGCACGTCTGGAGCCTGTGCTCCGCAACGGGAGAGGCCACAGCAGTGAGAGGCCCGCGTACCGCAAAAAAAAAAAAAAAAAAAGGTAACTTCTAAAGAAAAGACAGAAATGAACTAACTTTAACTGGAAAATAGTATTTTGACTGGATACAATAAAGACAGAAATTACTGTACATAAATGTTATGATATAGTTATCAAAAGTGTTTCTTACAGAGGTGTGGGCTAGCAATTATGAAAGCACTTTATATGTATACCAGAACTGATCAAATAAGTAAATAAATTGTAGATAATGAAATCCAGTGTACTCGTTATTAGAGGAAGAAACTATAAATAGGGAAAAAGAAAAGACTAAAATAAGGTTTGTAATACTAAATTGGAATCAGAGATATCAATACAGACTCATGATTTGGAGTATATCTATCCAGATTTAGAAACATAAATATGTTTATGTGTGGGGGTAGCTAGACTATCCACTAAACGCAATGACACCTCAGTGACCGTAAGTACATCTAGTGTCCAGATTGTGATCCCTAAACATCACTTTCCAATAAAAAGAATCAAGTAGTTGATTTCAGGGATAGGGCAAAGAAAATACGAAATGAGTCTGAAACACCTTATAGTGCCAGAAGTAAAGTAGTTCTCTAAAAAAGATGGGGGCTTATTGAAAGTACACAGGAGCCAACCCAAAGGCGTTCCTAATGGCCAAAGCTAGAACAATTTGTTCAACACATAAATAATGATAGCAATGAATTTTAACCTGTCGAGTAAAATAAGTATCTGTGAATCCATACTGAAAGAAATAAGTAAATAAGTAAACAAATGAGGGAGAAAAACATTTCTCCCTCACAGAATTTCAATTAATAAATAAAGAGGGAAATAATCATCTTTAAGTGCAGTACTAACTGTTGCAGAGATCTACTGGTGGATGCTAAAAAGTAAGGTCAAAAAGGATTTGCACAGTCCCAAAGTATCTCCTCCAAGATATTTATCAACTACAAAGGTAAAGATATTAATTTCTTGTTCTTGATAATTATACAATGATTAAGTACAGGGGAAGTGTATTATTTCTGCAACTTTTCTGTTAAGTCTAAAATTAGTTCAAAATAAAAAGCTTTTTAAAAATTAAAAATACATCTGTATCCAGACCCTCTGTCCGCACCAAAAAAAAAAAAGTTAATGCATTGGGATGTCTACACTACATTATAGAAGATGTGAAGAGCCAGGATTCTATGCTACTAGAAGGCCAAAGGTAGAAAAAAACAAAACTAAATTAAACTAAATAAGTGTTTATCAAAGGCTTTCCTAAGAATATGGGCACATACATTTTTCGTTTTTCTTCTCCCGCATCCCAGGACCATCAAGCAAAAGTTCTCAGTACTGGCCATTTAAAGCACTTGTTTTATTTTTATTTCTTTTATTTTATAATTACTCATATAATAAAAGAAACAAAGTTATCTATGCTAGTTGTATATAGTTTTCTTTAAGTATGAGGAAATACAAATTACCTAGATTCCACCACCTAAAGATAAACACATTTTTAATGTACCTCCTTCTAGAAAATGTGCTTATATACTTTTCCCACATAAATAGTTACAAATTTAAGTCCAACAACCCACTCTGCACCTACGACTTCCTATTCAAACAGCACCTGTTTTACAGCCACCAACCAGAAAATCCCTAGGAAAAAAGACAAGATAGTGTTGTTTTTGAGGACATGGTTACCCAAACCCTTTTCCATCACTTTCTATTCCCTGAATTTTATAGACAACATACAAAGTTAGGCCTTGTACTCGGCTCTATTTACAAACTTTAGGGTATTTAAAATAAAGGCTAATGCAAATTTCAAAATATCCCCATTCCTGAGTGGGGTGAGGAGAGTAGAATTGCTCTTGGTGGCCCAGCATGGTAGTTGAGGCCCAAGCAGGGTTAAGGAGGCATGCATACTTTTGAGAAAACAGCCTCAAGCAGGGTGTCAAAGCTCTCACAGAATAAAAAGGGCAATGACTCCTGGGGCAGCCCAACACAGGGTGACAGTGCCCAGGAAGCACCTCAAAGGGAAGGGGGCGGCAGCAATGATGAGATGTTGGTTACATCTAGCAGGATGGATTAAATAAGTGTATTTATTAAGAATAATAAGAACCAGGGTCCTCACTATCAGGGCAAAGAATTACAAACACGGAAAGGAAAAAAGCTAAAATGAACTTTGTAGTCTTTGATTGGAATTGGAGGTTATCTGTATGGCTCATGGATTTCAATATACACAAATAGACAGACAGGAAATAAATACAGATGTTAACGTGGGTCTGTGTACAGAATATCTGTGTATATCTATGTATCTGTATCTATATCAAATACCTATTTATGTATATACATGTATCTCTGGCTCCGTCTAATAAGAGGGCCAGGCAGTAGCCATCTTCCTCCTCTTCCTCCCCAAACAGCAGATGAGTACATTTAGCACCTAGAACTTGGTTTCTAAATTTTATTCTCCACTAAAAGTAACCAGGGTTCCTTGGAGAAATGGTTGATTCCAGGACTGGGACAGGGAAATGAGATGATGAGCCTGGTATATCTCATTGTGCCAAAAAATTAAAAAATACCAAAAGAAAGATGGATGTTAAATGGATACAGGAGCCAGCTTGAAAGGGTCCCCACTGCCCATGTGTGGGACAATCTGAGCATCAGATTAAATCACGATAGTAACAGAGTAAAGCTCTTTAAATAAAACAGGACAACACAAGTCTATACTGATATAAATAAATAAAATGAATAAGTTGAAAGTTTGATGAGGAACATTACAGTTACATAGTTTTAAAGCATCTCCCCTGAAGATATTTATAACAAAGGGAAAAGAGTAATTTTACCGTGGAGAAGCCTGGGAGGAACTATCTTAAAGTGATCAAAGTAAATAGAGCCAATAAAGGACAAAACTGAGTGTCAACTGATAGGATGCAATGAAAACATACACTGCATCGATTTTGTGACATTTCTGCCAAAGCTGGGTAACCTGCATTTGATCATGAGGAATAATCAGAAAAAACCAAATTAGGGACATTCTAAAAGTAACCGGTCTGTAAATTCTAAAAGAGTCAAGGTCATGAAATGCTTTGGCTGTGGAACTTCCCTTCTGAAGAGACTAAAGAGACACGACAACTAAAGATGACGCTAATTCTGAAATGAATCCTTTCATTAGGTATCCTTCAGTAAAGGATAAAACTGGACAACTGGTGACATTTGAATGGGACCTGAGATTTAAATGGCAGTAATGAATCAATGTTAATTTTCTGATTTTAACGATCATATTGCGGTTATATAGGAGAATGTCCTTGTTTACAGGAAATCACACTAAAGAATTAGGGAGGGCTTCCCTGGTGGCGCAGTGGTTGAGAGTCCGCCTGCCGATGCAGGGGACGCGGGTTCGTTCCCCGGTCTGGGAAGATCCCACATGTCGCGGAGCGGCTGGCCCCGTGAGCCATGGCCATTGAGCCTGCGCATCCGGAGCCTGCGCTCCGCAATGGGAGAGGCCACAACAGTGAGAGGCCCGCATACCGCAAAAAAAAAAAAAAAAAAAAAAGAATTAGGGAGTGACAGGGCATCAAATTGGCAGCTTACTGTCAAATGGTTAAAGAAAAAACTCTGTTTAATATATTTGCAATATTTTCAATGCCAAGTATGAGGCTGTTTTTAAAATACATCTCTTTTTTTTTTAATTAATTTATTTTTAGCTGCACTAGGTCTGCATTGCTGTGCGCGGGCTTTCTCTCTAGTTGCGGTGAGCGGAGGCTACTCTTCCTTGTGGCACGCAGGCTTATTGCAGTGGCTTCTCTTGTTGCAGCGCACGTGCTCTAGATGCGCAGGCTTCATGTAGCTGTGGCGTGTGGGCTCTAGAGCACAGGCTCAATAGTCATGGCACACGGGCTTAGTTGCTCCGCGGCATGTGGGATCTTCCCGGACCAGGGCTCGAACCCATGTCCCCTACATTGGCAGGCGAATTCTTAACCGCTGTGCCACCAGGGAAACCCAAAATACATTTCTGCATACCTATTCATAATGAAGTCAAAAAAACTAGGAACAGAAGGGAACTTCCTCAACCTGATAAAGGGTATCTATGAAAAAGCCACAGCTGGCAGCATAATTAAAGGTGAAAGACTGTTTTCACCCTAAGATCAAGAACAAGACAAGGATGTCCACTCTTGCCATTTCTATTCAACACTGTACTTGAAGGTTCTAGCCAGGCCAATTAGGCAAGAAAATGAAATAAAAGGAATCCAAATTGGAAAGGAAGAAGTAAAACCAGCTCTTTTCACAGAAGACATCATCCTGTATATAGAAAACAAAAAATCAACTGTACTTCTCTACAATAGCAATGAACAAACTAAAATTGCAATAAGAAAACAAGTCCATTTACAATAGCATCAAAAAATGAAACAGAAATAAATTTAACAAGGAAGTAGAAAACGTATACAGTGAAAACTGCAAAACGCTGTTGTAAGTAATTAAAGCAGATCTAAATAAATGGAAAGAACTCCATATTCATGGATTATTAGATTTAATATCTTTAAGATAGCAATACTCCCCACAGAGATCAAAATCCCATCTGGTTGCTTCTTTGCAGATATTGACAAGCTCATCCTAAAATTTGTATGGAAATGCAAGGGACCCAGGATAGTCAAAACAATCTTGAAAAATAAGAATGAAGATGGAGGACTCAGACTTCCTGACTTCAAAACTTACAATAAAGCTATAGTAATCAAAGTAGTGTGGTCTGGATAAGGACAGACTTACATATTAATAGAATAGATTGAAACCCTCACCCTTACAATCAACTGATTTCTGACAAGGATACCAAAACAATTCAATGGGGGAAAGAATAGTCTTTCCAACAAATGGTGCTGGGACAATCAGACATCCACATGCAAAAAGATGAAGCTGGACTCCTACCTTACACCATATACAAAAATTAACTCAAAACAGATCAAAGGCCTAAATGTAAGAGCTAAAACAATAAAACTCTTAGAAGGAAACATAAGGGTAATAATGTATTAGCCATCAGCAGAGCACACAAAAACCACCGAGTAGGCCTAGGGAAGAAAGGAAGGTGGGAAAACTTTCACCAACCAAATAAAGAAGGAAAAAAGAAAGCTAATGTTTGTTTTCATTTCTTCTTGTTTGAAAAGCAAAATCTCAAATGCACTTGCTCCATAAAAACAAATCTTTTGGGCTTCCCTGGTGGCCCAGTGGTTGGGAGTCTGCCTGCTGATGCAGGGGACATGGGTTCGTGCCCCGGTCCGGGAGGATCCCGCATGCTGCGGAGCGGCTGGGCCTGTGAGCCATGGCCGCTGAGCCTGCGCGTCCGGAGCCTGTGCTCCACAATGGGAGAGGCCACAACAGTGAGAGGCCTGTGTACCACCAAAAAAAAAAAAATCTTTTAAGTTCAATTAAAAACAAAGGATTTCATTCTTTTTTATGGCTGAGTAATACTACATTTTGTGTGTGTGTGTGTGTGTTTGTGTGTGTGTACACCTCATCATCTTTATCCACTCATCTACTGATGGGCACTTAGGTTACTTCCACATCTTGGCTATTGTAAATAATGCTGCAATGATCACAGGACTCCATATATCTTTTTGAATTAATGTTTTCATTTTCTTCAGATACATACCCAGAAGTGGAATTGCTGGATCATATGGTAGTTCTATTTTCAATATTTTGAGGAACCTTCATACTATTTTCCACAGTGGCTGCACCAATTTACATCCCCACCAATAGTGCACAAGGGTTCTCTTTTCTCCACATCCTAACACTTCTTCTTTGTTGTCTTTTTGGTAATAGCCATCCTGACAGATGTGAGGTGAGATCTCATTGTGGTTTTGATTTATTTCCCTGACGATTAGTGATGAGCATCTTTTCATGTGCCTATTGGCCATCTTTATGTCTTCTTTGGAAAAAATATCTATTAGATTCTCTGCCCATTTTTTTTCTTTTAGATTTTTTTTTTTTGATGTGGACCATTTTTAAACTCTTTATTGAATTTGTTACAATATTGCTTCTCTTTTATGTTTTGGTTTTTTGGCCCCGAGGCATGTGGGATCTTAGCTCCCCAACCAGGGATTGAACCCGCACCCCTTGCACTGGATGGCGAAGTCTTAACCACTGGACTGCCAGGGAAGTCCCTCTCTGCCCATTTTTTGATTGGGTTGTTTATTTTGATGTTGAGTTGTATGAGTTCTTTGTATATTTTGGATATTAACCCCTTATCGGATATATCATTTCATTGTAGCATGATACAATAGCCAAGTTATAAAATAATCCAAGTGTACATCAATAGATGAATAAAGATGTGAGAGATACATGTGTGTATGTGTTTATGTGTGTGTGTGTGTGTATATATATATATATATATATCTCAAACAATGGAATATTACTCAACCATAAAAAAGAATGGAATTTTGTCATTTGCAACAACATGGATGGACCTAGAGGGTATTATGTTAAGTGAAATAAGTCAGAGAGACAAATACTGTATGATTTCACTTGTATGTGGAATCTAAAAAACAGAACAAATGAACAAACAAACAAACAGATACAGAGAACAAACAGGTGGTTGCCAGAGGGAAGGGGGCTAGGGGAGGAGAGAAATAGGTGAGGGAGATTAAGAAGTACAAACTCCCAGTTACAAAATAAATGAGTGATGGGTATAAAATGTACAGTGTGGGGAATATATTCAATAATTATATAATATCTTTGTATGATGACATATGGTAACTAAACTTATCGTGGTGATCATTTTGAAATGTACAGAAATATCAAATTGCTATATTGTGTAACAGGAACTAACATAGTGTTACAGGTCAATTATACTTCAAGAACAAACAGGGACTTCCCTGGTGGTCCAGTGGTTAAGACTCCTCACTCCCAACACAGGGGACCCAGGTTCAATCCCTGGTTAGGGAACTAGATCCCGCATGCCACAACCAAAGATTCCACATACTGCAACTAAAGATCCCGCATGCGGCAACAAAGACCCCTCATACTGCAACTAAAGACCCAGCGCAGCCAAATAAATAAATAAAATATTAAAAAAAAAAAAACTCCTAGGAAAAGAGGTCAGATTTGTGGTTACCAGAGGTGGAGGGATAGGGGAAGGGAGAATTGGATGAAGGCAGTCAAAAGGTACAAACTTCCAGTTATGAGATAAATAAGTACCGGGAATGTAATGTACAACATGATAAATATAATTAACACTGTTCTATGCTATATATGAAAGTTGTTAAGAGAGTAAATCCAAGAGTTCACATCACGAGGAAAAATATTTTTTTCTATTTCTTTAATTTTGTATCTATATAGATGATGGATGTTCAGTAAACGTACCGTAGTAATCATTTCAGGATGTATGTAAGTCAAATCATTATGTTGTACACCTAAGACTTACACCATGCTGTATGCCAATTAGATCTCAATAAAACTGCAAGCAAAAAAAATAAAATGGAAATACGCAAAGAACAATCAAAAGAAAGGGGAGAAAAGGAAGTTATGTGTCTATTTTTTTGTCAAAGTTCTGCAAAGGGTCTCTTCAAAAATTTGTTGCTTTAACCATTTGCTAAAATGATCTGTAAAATCATTTAATTCTCAAGTATTTAGAATCCTACAACTCTAGAGCTGGATGGAAGAGTGGAAGCCATTCAGATCATCTTTCTCAATTCTGTAGATTTATTTTACAAATATGTAGATTCATACGAAAACCCAAATCTACACTTTTCTGTTTAGGAAATCATTAGAAGATCTTTAAAAAGTTATCTCCCATGTGCTCTCTTTCTCAAGAAGTTACTGGAATACATATTTCAAATATACCATATATCTTTTGAATGAAGAAGCAAACCAAGATAGAACAAAATATGAGATTCAGGAAATTCATTACAGGAGAGAAACAAAGGGAAATTCCAGGCAACCACTTTACAGCAGGCCTGGAGCAAAACTAGTTCAGACTGCAGCTCAGGGGAAAGTGTCTGGAGGGAACGTCTCCAAGGAAAAAATATGGAATCAATAGATCATTTAATAAGTTTGGTCATGTGAGAAATTGTACTAAGTGGCTATGGAAGCAACTGGGAAGAAGCAGAAATAAGTAAACAGAAAATGACAAAAGGCAAAAACAAAAATATGAACAAGAAAAAGAATGTCATCAGATTACACTACTTAGCCTGGCAGTGAATAATATTTGCAAAGGCATAATAATATAAATACAGAAGACTGCTATATCCAAAATCTGTGATATAACTAGCTGGTAAGATGGAGCAAGAAGGAAGGATAAGGGAAGAGAATTAAATCTTTATTACCGTAAAAACAAATCAACAGATAATTCCTAAAATTAAGAAATCAAGGAATAACAGTATTAGCATATTATTTGGAAATATTAAAATAAATTTCAAAATAAATAGCTTAAAAAGTTGAATGTGGGGACTTCCCTGGCAGTCCAGTGGTTAAGACTCTGCCCTTCCACTGAAGGGGACGCAGGTTCCATCCCTGGTTGGGGAACTAAGATCCGTGCATACAGCGCAGTGCTGCCCCCTCCCCACAAAAAAAGTTGAATGTGGTTGCCTCTGGGAGCAGGGAACTGCTGTTTTTGCTGTAAACCTTTTAGTACTATTTAACTCTTAAAACTCTGCCTGTATTACTTTGGTAAATATAAAAATTAATTTTTAAAATCAGCCATGTATTAAATAGATTCATTTAAGTTTTCCCTTAAAAGGCAGAATGTTGGGCTTCCCTGGTGGCGCAGTGGTTGAGAGTCCGCCTGCCGATGCAGGGCACACGGGTTCGTGCCCCGATCCAGGAAGATCCCACATGCCGCGGAGCAGCTGGGCCCGTGAGCCATGGCCGCTGAGCCTGCGCGTCCGGAGCCTTTGCTCCACAACGGGAGAGGCCACACAGTGAGAGGCCCGTGTACCACAAAAAAAAAAAAAAGGCAGAATGTTTGATTTTTAGCGTATATGTAGTAGGTCATGTGTTCTTCAGAAAACAAATCACCAGTGCAAGTACTGAATTCAGAATCTCATTCCTTAAGAAAGTCAATTACACATTAGGTTTGCCCCACAAGCCATTTTTTTTGTATTTAATAGACAGAAGAAAACAAAAACAAAAACAAATGAGTTGCAGGGTCCATTATGCTAGTCACTGAATTGTTGGATATTTTTTATCCAGTTACTATTGCAAGTGAACTTGGATCCTTTGTGACAAAAAGCTCCATAATAAGCAGTATTATCTTCCTTATAAACTGATCTTGAGTGAGACTTTGTTGCTATACTACAAAGGCAACTATATAGCTATTTAAAAAATTAAAACTATTAAAGAGCACCGATTACAAACATTGATATGTATCACATGAGCTGTCAAAGGAATATTCTTTATTATATATCACTTCATAAAACAATTATACAATCTCTACTGCCAGCAACTCCATTATGCTAGCATCATGACTCCAACTGATTATGAGAAACTGCCTATTCTCAGAGCCAAAGTACAGCTAGAGAGCAAGGCAAAATCCCTTCTGAGGTTCTAACAGAGATTAGAGCTTTTAAAAATATAAGGTCTCAGATTCATGGAGTTGGGAGGAACTTGAAAGATGATCTGGTCCAGCACCCACAACCACACGGCCAAGCTCATGGCAGACCAAGACCAGAATCCAGTTGAACTGAGTCTTTGTACAATATGCAGAGCCCTTTTCCACCCCACTGTCCTGTCCCTTATGTCCTATCCCTTTACAAACCAACGTAGTTCCCACGAATAACTCAGACCTGCAAGAAATCTTGGAAATACACTACCACCTCTAATTTCTTTATAAGAGACACACACACAAATACTAATTACTGGCTACACTGACATTAGGAGAATGGAAATGGCAAACTGTAAGCAAAAATTGAATTATGTTTATGGTTAGGGCTTCCTACTTCCAGGAGCCTGTGTCCCCGTCAAATTCATCCAACAAATAATGGACTCCTACTATGTGCCAGACACTGTGCTAGGTGCCAGGGATACCATTACAGGGACCCTTGCTCCTTCAGAGCTCCTGCCCCCAAATATAACTCTACATGTCCTAAAATAAAGTAGCCTGTAACACTGGGCAAAGGATCATGATGATTTTTTTAAAAAATAAATTTATTTTCTTTTATTTATTTTTGGCTACGTTGGGTCTTCGAAAGCTGCGCGAGTGCTTTCTCTAGTCATGGCAAGCGGGGGCTACTCTTCATTTCAGTGCGCGGGCTTCTTATTGCGGTGGCTTCTCTTGTTGCAGAGCACGGGCTCTAGGCATGTGGGCTTCAGTAGTTGTGGCACGTAGGCTCAATACTTGTGGCCTGCGGAACCTAGAGCGCAGGCTCAGTAGTTGTGGCACACGGGCTTAGCTGCTCTGCAGCATGTGGGATCTTCCTGGACCAGGGCTCAAACCCGTGTCCCCTGCATTGGCAGGCAGATTCTTAACCGCTGCGCCACCGGGAAGTCCCATCATGATTTTTTAATTGAACTCTTCCCTGAGCTACCAATCCACAAACTGGATCATCATTTTGGTTCTCCTTCTGGATGTTTAAGGACTGCTCAGTCTGGTCCACTGTCCTGAGAGGCCTCGAGTTATCCAACTTCCCAATACAGCCAGCTCTTGAAGTGCCAACCTGACTGCATTGCTGTGTTCTGCCGCTGCACCTGACCAACCTGTTCTCTTGGTATGCCTTTAGAACACCAGCCACCCAACAGGCAGCACCGACATCTCACCTGCCTGGACTTCTTCCCACTGCCTGCAGCTGAATCTCCCCACAACAGCCTTCTCTACCCTGCTGGTCGCTCCTAGCTAATTTCAAAGTCACGCAGGCCCAAGTCCTTAGGCCTCTTTGATTCCTCCATCTCCCCCCATACCCAGTCAAAGCTGCTGAATCTTCTTTCACACATATCTTCTGCAGACATTCTCCTTTCCTTGTTATTTGCACTACTACTTTATCCTCTGTCCATCTCTGACTGCATTTCAACTGTGCTTCCAAAAATAGCCAGATTAATTGTCCACAGTCACAGCTTACGTGTCACTACTACTCAAAAGGTATCTGAGGCTATTTCCTTTACGATAAAATCTCATTGTGCCTTGATTATACTGTGAATTGAACAATATACACATCTAAACCTTTGCTAATACCATTCCTTCTATCTAAAATATTCTTTCTCTTCCCCTTCTCTGTTGGCCCAAATTTTATATTCCCTTCAAAGGCATTTGCCTACCACATTCTCTGTGAAGCCCTCCCTGATCTCACTGCTGGAAGAGCATTCTGAGCAGAGGGACAACAGTGCAAATAATCTGAGCAAGAGCGAACCAAGCAAGACCAGTGCAACTGGATGAGGTGAGAGCATTTTGGAAACAAAATCAGAGAGGTAATGCAAGGCCAGACGCCACAGGGCCCTCTTAACCGTTATAAGGACTTTAAGTCTGAACAAAATGGGGATCAACTGCAAGGTTTTCTGTATTCCCTACAAAGATGTATGACTTGGATTTCAAAAAGATCATGTTGCCAGTGGTGACAAGAGGAGGTTATATGTAGAGTGGCAGGTGCAGAAGCGAGGAAACTGGTTAAGAGGCTATTATAGTAACCTGGGTAAAAGGGTGATTAGAACCAGGGTGGTGGCAGTGAGAAGAGTCTGAATCTGGATGTCTATGCTGACTGGATGAGGGCTATGAGAACAATAAAGGAGTTAAGGATGATTCCAAGTTGTTAGCCTAAACAAGTGGAAGAGCAGAGGTGTCACTACCTGAGATAAGGGAGAAGACGGTGGCAGGAGCAGGGTTTGAGGTAGAAGGTTTGCTGACAGGTTTTGGACATGATCAGTTTAAGATGTATATCAGGGGCTTCCCTGGTGGCGAAGTGGTTGAGAATCCGCCTGCCAATGAAGGGGACATGGGTTCAAACCCTGGTCCGGGAAGATCCCACATGCCGCAGAGCAACTAAGCCCGTGTGCCACACTACTAAAGCCCGTGTGCCACAGCTATTGAAGCCTGCACACCTAGAGCCTGTGCTCCGCGACAAAGGGGAGCCCCCACTTGCCGCTAAAGAAAGCTCGTGCCCAGCAACGAAGACCCAAAAAATGCACAAAAAAAAGGATGTATATCAGACATACAAAGGAAAATGTTGAGTAGAAGTTTATTACTTAAATCTGAAATTCAGGGGAGAGGTTCTGGCTACCGATACACATTTGGGAATTGCCCGAATACAGATCAAGCCAGTTTCATAAAACTTCTGGGATGATGGATATATTCTATATCTGCACTGCCCCATTTGGCAGCCACAAGCCACATATGACTTGAAATGTGGACAGGGTAACTGAGGAACTGAATTGTTAATTTTAGTTAATTTACAGTTAAATAAGCACATGTGGTAAGTGGCTACAAATTGGACGAAACACATATATGTGATTGGATGAGAACCCTGGTGAGTGTAGGTAGAGAAGATTGGGTACTGGGACAAGCCTACCACATGGATTATTTGTGATAGGAAAAAAAAAACCCTCAAATCTCCATCAACAACAGAATAAAAAAATAATTAGTGACATTTTCACATAAGATTGTCTTTCAACAGTGAACACATACATCTATGTGAATGAATCTCAAAAACACTGTTAAACGAAAAACAGTAACTCAGAGAAGAAAATTTTCCATAAAGGTCAACAACAGACAAAACTAAACAATGTACTGTTTAGGAATACATTAAGATTGATAAAGCAATAAAGGAAAATCAAGGGAATTAATATCCAAATTCAGGATAACATCATCTCTTCAGGGGAGGTGAGCACAAAGGGCTTCAAAGTTACCAGAAATTTCCTAAACTAGATGGTGGGTACACAGGTGTTCATTTTGTTATTCTTCTTTGTCCTATACACTCTGGCATGTATAATATTAAATAATTAAAAGAGTAAAAAATTATGAGGCAGTATATGGTTAAATGTAAAATGGGTATTTCAAAATATCTTAAAATCATTAAGTTCAGAAAAAGGAAAGATAACTGTGTGGCCTGTATAAGGTCTAAAAAGGACAGGTTGAGTCATATAAAGAAAAGAGGGAAAGGCATGCTAGAATGGGAATCAACAGGTCATGTACAAGAATCAGTAAATTAGTGAGTCTGACCAGAGAAGAATGAAGTTAGGTTGAAAAGTTGGGCTAAGACCAGCTTATGAGATGCTTAAATGCTGGGTCGAGAAGTTTGGACTTGATCTTGAAATAGTGCATAACCACTGATGGTGTCTAAACAAGACAACAGCAGTGATAAGCATCAACTAATAGGAAAATAGGAGGCTGGAAAAATCAGTTATGAAACTTGAAGATGTGAGATGTCAGGGAAGATTTATTATGGCCTGAACTAGGATCCTGATGGATAATCAAGTTTACTCCAAGAAACTTTAAGATGAAAGACTGAAGAGAGTTTGGTCTTGGGAACAGGCAGTGAAGGGAAAAGAGAGATTCATAGATTACTCCAATTTTCAAGCTAAACTGAGAAAATGATAACACCAACATATGCAAAACTAGGAAATTAAACAGAGAAAACCAGCGTTGAAGGAAGACCATTAATTCATTCATGGGATAAATATGTCAAGCAGTGTGATATCGTCCCCTCAGGGAACGGTCTGTGAGTCCTACTTTTTTCTTTCTTTCTTTTTTTTTTAGTTACATACTTTTAATGGGCAAAGAGAAAGTATACAGTTCTTTGGGAAGAATAAAAGCTTTTATATCTTTTAACTCTATAAGAATTTTATAAGTACCATTTTATTTTATTTATTTATTTTTAAATTTATGTATTTATTTATTTATGGCTGCGTTGGGTCTTCATTGCTGTGCATGGGCTTTCTCTAATTGCAGTGAGTGGGGGCTACTCTTCATTGTGGTGTGCGGGCTTCTCATTGTGGTGGCTTCTCTTGTCACGGAGCACGGGCTCTAGGCGCGCGGGCTTCATTAGTTGTGGCACGCGGGCTCAGTAGTTGTGGCTCATGGGCTCTAGAGTGCAGGCTCAGCAGTTGTGGCGCATGGGCTTAGTTGCTCCGTGGTATGTGGGATCTTCCCGGACCAGGGCTCGAACCCATGTCCACTGCATTAGCAGGCGGATTCTTAACCACTGTGCCACCAGGGAGGCCCAGTACCATTTTAAAAGAAGAGTACTGTGGGGACTTCCCTCGTGGTCCAGTGGCTAAGACTCCACAGTCCCAATGCAGGGGTCCTGGGTTCCATTCCTGGTCAGGGAACTAGATCCCACACGTGTGCCACAACTAAAGGTCCTGCATGCCTCAATGAAGACCTGGCGCAGCCAAATAAATAAATAAATAAATATTTTTTTAAAAAAAGAAAAGAGGAAAACATGATCTACTAATTTTTAGAAAAAGAGTACTGTGAAAATAATACTGAGTTGCTTTTCAAAATAAATTGAGAGAAGGAACAGAACACAAAAATGGAGATGTTCAGTGAAAGGTCAGAGGTGAAGGAATGGACAAGTCACTACATGACCGAACACTCCTTGAGGACAGAATTTATAACTGACTGTCTTTGCATCCCCCACAGCAATGAGCACAGTGAGTGATCACTACAGAACAGACATTCAAGTAAGGCTGAATGAACAGACAGAAGAGTGAGGGCAGACTGAAGACAAGCCAGTTAGGAAGACCCTACCCGAGCCTTCAGAACCCAACATACCTTAGAGGATCTAACCCTATGGAAAGAGAGTTCAGCCTTCTCACCCTGGCTGAAAGGTAGGCTGAGCCTCTGGTACCTGTTTAGGAGATCTAAAATACCAACAGGAAAACGGAAAGGAAACCCATTCTCAAGGAAACATATACTGAACTTCTGCTCCCCACATTACTCCCTAATGAGACCGTGCCCAACTCTAACCTTTAAGGCAGATAGGCAGAATGTAACTTATTATGTTTATGGTTAATGCTAAAGATATTCAAGGGCATCCGGTCCTTTTAACTTGTTAAAAGACATTGTTCTGGTTAAAAGTGGTTTAAAAGCCTGAATCTTAATAGGTAGCCCCACCTAGCAAACCTCTGTTTCTTAAGCCTGTAGAACAGAGAAATGCAAAGTAGAGCTACCTGCAAAGTGAGATGACTGATGCTCAGGTGTTTCAAGTGGTTGCCAGGAACTGGGCTATTACCTCCAGGTTCCCCTAGGTTCAGATGATTCTGCAGAGCTCCCGTTTATCCAATATGGCTGAACAGAGAACAATGAGGCTGCTTTTTAAATGAACTGATCTTATACAAATGCTGTAAGACCACTCCTTTCTCAAGAGGTTAGAACAGGAAACGAATGCCCAAACACTGGCAAAGGCAGTATAAAATAACAGTTAAGAGCTCAGGCTCTGGCACCAGACAGACACAGGTTAAATCCCAGCTCTTCCAGTAAATAGCTATGTAACCATCTCAGTTAACGCATTCGTCCTACTATGTAGAGTAGGACTGAGTACCTTCCTTAAGATCGGAATATATGGTAACTTCCGGTGTTAGTATGTTCCTTCCTAAAACTACACCCTGATCCCTTTGATTGGACCTGCATTTTCCTTACTAGCCTCAGCCACTAATTTTTAGTGTAGAGCTTTCTAAATGGTTGATCTCATTTATTACGCTTTGAGTCTCGAATTTCCCTCTCTGAGAACCACCATATTTTGAAGCTCTGGTTGTTCAACCCATACCCTGGACTTCATCAATGAAAGTGAAGAACAGTGGCAGAAAACCATAGAGAAAAGTGAACTGTAAGTTGAACATATAAACCTTTTAGTTGTATAAAACTTAAAATTGATGCTTTCTTTAAAATCACAAATTCTGTACACTGGAGATAAGGTGGAGCGAAACACAGCCTATTAGCAACAATTTTAAAAAGTGTTCTGACATGAAGGAGGCCCAGGGAGGTACCCCACCTATGCTCAGCACCTCCACTTCCCTTTCTAAACTCAGGGATCTTTTTGCATGTTGTAGTGGATTCTGGGGTGTAGCAGGAAACAGAAGAGGGAAAAGAAGTTCCACAGATTCTTCATTTGCATTAGGCCTCCTTTAGTACCATTACTACTATTCTAGTTCTGGCAGTAAAGACTAAGGCCCAACCAGTTTCTCTGCCTCAGGCCTCTCCAGTCTCTTACAATCCTGCACACAGCTACCAAACTAGTTTCCTAAACAACCAGTTTCATTAGATCACTTCCCACCTCAAAAACTCCTAATGGCTCCCTACCAATTATTAACCAGAAAAAGTCCAACTAAAATCCAAAGGTCAAGCTAGTATTATCCTACTTTTATAACACAGGACTTGTTTCTTCTTAATTCCCCCAAGGAAATTCTCTAAGGCTCCGACTAATCTGCTCACCGTCCTCCCAACACAGACAGGCTAACCTGCACACCTAGGTAGGATTACACCCACCTTCTGCCTTTCCTTCAAAGGTCAGCCCAGACCCCCTCCTCTATCTTTGTCCCACACCATGCTCCTAAAACACATCCTGCGCAGCTTCTGACCCTCTCAGTTGGCTATGCTCTCGTGGCATCTCAATCCGCTCCAGCAATTATGAAGGCAGACCATATTACACAGAGGGTCATCACTGTATCCTGCACTTATTAGGTCCCAGATATTTGTTAAACCAGACGAAGAGTTCAAATAATGTACCTAAGTAGGGCAAGACAATACTGCCCATCTTTGCCAATTCCTCTTTATTCACAGTAAAGGGTATTCAGCGCTCGCTACAACGCTGAAAATTTCTAGTACACACAGAGCAGCCAAATGGAGAGAGCACGCCACCGGATGGCAAAAACCTGCGTCCCAATCCTGGTTTCTGCCACAATCTCTCCTGGGCCTCGGTTGTCTCAGGTGTAAAACAAGGGAGCTGCGGTGAAGGATCCCAGGGTATCTTTCGGCTCCCAAATTCCCTCCCACAGTAAAGCCAATACTCGGCTACTCGCTAAGGCGGAGGCAGGGAAACTTTTACACTTCCCAAGGCTGGCATTTCCACAGAGGAGTGGAAACTCAGTCCGCAGAAGAAAAAGCGGAGCTGAGAGGAAGGTGAGAAGCGGTCTCCCTGGACTCGGATCCTTTACCCCATAGCAAGGGACAGTCCGCCTCGGCTTCCCAGTCACTCACAGGAAGACTCTCCCCAGAGTAGCGCGGCCCTGCGCGGCTCCCGGCAGCGGGCCGGGGTGACTGTCCGCGCCCGCGCCCCCCGTCCCCCGCACTTGTGACACACGCCCGCTGACCCCGGGTCACAGCCTCCGTCCGCCCTCACCGCCCGAGGGACACCCTCCTCTCCGGGCAAGGGCCCTAGCTCCCGCCCCGCGAGCAGCCCTTCCGGGCCCCGTGCGGCCTCAATGCGGCCGTCCGGGCCCCAGGCCGGCGGGACAGGCGGCGTGAGGGGCGGCGGCTTTAAGTGCTGAATCACCACTTTGCAAACCGAGCTCCAAACCACCGTGACCCAAGGGCCCCGAGGGCCCAGGCGCTCCGCTCGGCTCACCCACAGAGGCGCTCCGGAGGGGGCAGGCGGGCGCCGAGGACCGAGCGGAAGGTGCTGGACAGCGCGGAGTGCAGCAGCCACGTTAGCCGGTACCGCATACCCCAGCGCAGCCGCCGGGACCACAGCGAACGCTTCCTTCTTGCGCCGGAGCCGGCCTTGCTCACTGCGCATGCTCAGTCCGCCGCGCCGCGCCGCCTCCCGGGAGCCTCCGAGCGGCCGCCTCCCCGGGTTTTGCCTGGAGCCCGACAGGGCGGGGACGGAGGGCGGCCAGGGCCGGAGCTAGCGGGCGGGACGGAGTCTGGCCAGGGAGCTGTGGGAACCCAGCCGTCAGGCTTCCCGGGGCGGGGAGGGGCCAGGCCGGCTCACGCCAGGCGCACGCGTGAGGGTGGCGATGTGTATCTGGCTCTGTGTTAGCAGGGGTCAGGGAGCTCACGAATACCGTGAGGACACAAGGGACCACGTTTGCGGAGGCGCCCTCATTGGCTGTCGGCCCCGGCAGTGCAGGTGTTGGAACAAGGTCTGCGAACTAGGCGACCTCGCACAAAACCAGTCGGCGGCGGGCGCGCGGCCCGCGGGCTCCCTCTAGAGCGCGGTGGGGACGTGGACCGCGGGGTAGGGCACCGGGAAGAAGTTAGACTCGAGGGCCCCCCCCAGATGGAGGCCGGGACCCTGGGAGGAGTTTCCATCCTGGGAAACTAGCAGCCCTTCAAAGAGCAAGGTGGAGATGGGACAGGCCACAACAAAACAAGGCTTTCGGGGGTTTACAAATCTAGAATAGAAACTACCGCTCTGTACTACTACTATATATTTTTTAAAAACATTTATATGTAGTACTACTACTACTATTGTTAGTGTACTTCAGTCACTATTCGTAAGACAAGACTTTTTTCCTCCCGATGGCTTTCTGCTGTGCACCCGAAAATAATTTAATAGTTGTTATGAATCAGACTTTCCGTTACGTTATTTTACAGGGGTCTTTAAAGAAAAGCGAAATTAGGGTCAGCAACTCTCTAGCTTAAGTGCTTTTAGGTTCTTGATGTGGCAGACCGGAGACTACAGCTGAAGACAGTGCTCTGAATCCTATTATAGCTTCAAATGGGAATTCAGGAGAAGGATTCCTTAATCAAGTGGTTGCTTCATCAAAGAGGTACTCGGGCATCTTTTTTACCAGTTTCTGCTAAAGGCAAACGTTGGATGGACGAAAACTGAGATAGCAGAGAGAAGGAAGCACTCCTAGTACAGTGTAAGGTAAAATTTCACAATGTTACTTTCTAGTTCCAGCCCATCTGTATTAGTTTCCTGTGGTTGCCATAACAAATTACCACAAATTTAGTGGCTTAAAACAACAGAAATTTATTCTCTCACATCCTGGCTGCCAGAAGTCCAAATCAAGATGTTGGCAGGGCTGCACTCCCTGCAGAAGGTCTTAGGGGAGAATCCGTTCTTTGCCTCTTTCAGCTTCCGTGGCTTGAGGCCATATCACTCCAATGTCTGCCTCCGTCTTTACATTGCCTTCTCTTCTGTGTCTTTCTTCTTTTGTCTCTTATTAGGACATTTGTCATTGGATTTAGGGCACAATCAGGTAATCCAGGATGATCTCATCTCATCCTTAACTTAATTACATCTGCAAAGACACTTTTTCCAAATAATGTAACACTTACAGGCTACTGGGTTTAGGACGTAGACATATCTTTTGGGGGGCCTTTACTCACCCCACCTTTCTAGCCTCTACACCTGCCATCCAGCAACTCCAATTCACACAGCTGTCACAGCTAATTGATGCTTACAACAATACTAACTTGTCAGTGCTCTTTCAAGCCCTATTGAAAAGGCATTGCCTTTACAAAACTTTCCTTCAATTCCATTCCTCACATACCCCATTGGAAGTAACACTCTGATCTGAGCCGCCACTCTCTAAAGGCATTTATTTGACTCTTAACCTTCCATATGGGTAAGAAGCAGTAGATTAGGAATGATGTCTTTATCATTTTTGTATATCATCTGGCAGCAAGCACAATGCTTAGGCAATGCTTGTCAAGTTTATGTTTGCTGAATCTTATTAAGCCTCTAGATGTAACTACCATTTATAGGAAATACAGGGGACAAATGTGTTAACTTACACCATAAGGATACAATCAGCAAAGTTTAGAATGTTTGGAACATTACACAACAAATGACTCTATTACTTTGACAAATAAATTGCAAAATAAAAAAGAGGAAGGAGAAGCCTATGGATTAAAAGGGACTTAGAATTGTCAAGCTATGACAAGCTGTTATAAAATTTGAATGAAAATGCAAAGGGCCAGGAAGACCCAAGCCAATCTTGAAGCAGAATCAGAAACACTTACGCTACCAAATTTTTTTCTTTTTTCTTCTTTCTTTTTTGCCACACCACGAGGCTTGTGGGATCTTAGTTCCCTGACCAGGGATTGAACCCGTGCCCTCGTCAGTGAGAGCACAGAGTCCTAACCACTGGACTGCCAGTAAATTCCCACCACCAAATATTAAAAGTTACTATTAAGCTATAGTAATTGAGATAATATGTTAATGGCATGAGGGCAGACAAATAGGCCATGGAAAACTATTTAGTAGTATCTACTAAAGCTGCACACATGCATATGTTATGATCCAGCAATTCCACCTTTATACTCAGAAATGTGAACACACATCCGCAAAAATACATGCACTAGAATGTTCATAGCAGCATAATTATTAATAGTCCCAAACTGGAAACAGTTCAAATGCCATCAAGAGTAAAATGCACAGGAAAAGTAAACTGGGGAATAGTCACACAATGGAATACTATACAGTGATGAAAATGGACATACAAAAATTACACTGGACAATATGAATGAATCTCACAAACGTGATGAAAGAAGCCAGACCCAAAAGAGTATATACTATATGCGTCCATGCTCTTTCAAGCCCTATTGAAACCAGACCAAACTAATCTATAGTATTAGAAGTCAGGTTAGCGAGTACTCTGGGGTCTGCAGTGACTGAAAGAGAATGCAGGGAGCTTGTTTTACATGCGTGTGTTCAGTTTTTGAAAATTGAGCTTATGATTTATATACCTTTCTTTTTGCAATACTTCAATAAAATCTTCAAAAACAGATTGTCTTCAAAAATGCAACGCAAGAGGGCTTCCCTGGTGGCGCAGTGGTTGAGAGTCCGCCTGCCGATGCAGGGGACACGGGTTCGTGCCCCGGTCCGGGAAGATCCCACATGCCGCGGAGCGGCTGGGCCCGTGAACCATGGCTGCTGAGCCTGCGCATCCGGAGCCTGTGCTGCACAACGGGAGAGGCCACAACAGTGAGAGGCCCGCGTACCAAAAAAAAAAAAAAAGCAAAGCAAGAAAAGAGACATTAACCAAATGAAATGCTTGGTTCTTGTTTAAATCCTGATTTGAACAAACCATTGTGGAAAAGAAATGTTTATAAGACAATTAGGAAAGTAAGAACACTGACTAGAATTTTGATGATATTAAATAATCAATTTGGGGGTTATGTTAGTGGCTGTTCACAGCAACTTTTTATTTGCGGTACGCGGGCCTCTCACTGTTGTGGCCTCTCCCGTTGCGGAGCACAGGCTCCGGACGCGCAGGCTCAGCGGCCATGGCGCACGAGCCCAGCCGCTCCGCGGCATGTGGGATCTTCCCGGACCGGGGCACGAACCCGTGTCCCCTGCATCGGCAGGCGGACTCTCAACCACTGCGCCACCAGGGAAGCCCCATGAACACTTTTTTAGTGCTTGGAAGAATGTTTAAGTTATGTTAAATAAAAATTCAGGTTGTGAAACTACATATTTAAGTATGATTTCAATTATTAAAAACATAGACATTGGAAAGAAATACATCAAAATATTAATAGTAATCACTAGGTAGTGGCAATCTATTTTATTTATATATATATATATATATATATATATATATATATAGAAGTTTAAGAAAGAAAGAACAGAAAAAAAAAAAAAGGAAACCAGTAGAAATATTCAATGGATACTTCAAAATTATTTTCCAGAACTGAAGGAAATGAGTTGCCAGAGTGAAAGGATTCACCAAATGTCAGCTCAGTGGGTGAAAATAGATGCGCACCAAGTCAGATTATTGCAGAGTTTCAGCACGTTGAAGGGAGAGAGAAGATTATTTAAGGTTCCAGAGAGAGAGAGAGAGAGAAAAAAAAAAAGAGAGGCCAGAAACAAATGACTGGGAGTCAGAATGGCTATGGACTTCTCAGCAGGAGCAGAACCTAGAAAACACTGTCTTCAAAGTTCTGGGGCAGCAATGCCCTTGTCCTAATGGTGGCACAAAAGCAGGAGAGTTCCCACTCTTCAGGGGCTATATGTGGTTGCACAATAGGTATATCAGAAGTAACTCATATAAATCAAAGTCTGGAGGGCTCTTCCCACGTGTTTTTCTCTGTGTGAAACCCCTGGACCTTTGCACATCCCAGAGTGTGAGTTGTGGGAAGAGTAATCAAGGTTGAAGTTTCCAGGTGGAAGAGGAACTCAGGGTCACCTTTAATATCATTTAAATAAAATAAAGTAATGTGATATTTCTTACACCACCCAAGATCGTGGTTGCAAAATCATATCTGCTATAATAGTTTTTAGGGTAAAATTTAAGGACATAAAAATTATAGTAATAATCATAGGTATAAACTAATTACTATGGAAAATCAAATGTTGGTGAGTTGGTGGTTTATAGAAAACACTAATTTCTCCAGATTACTAATAACTTCCAACAGGTTTCACATAGAAGGTCCAAGATAGTAGCAAACGCCTGCCATCCTTAAATTATTCTTCGAAAAGACCTAGCTTCCTACTTGGAAGGAAATACAGTGAGAACAAAACACAGATTTATATTTCAATAATTCTGCACTAGGTTAGTAGGATGCCTATTTAAAATGCTTTTCTTTATTGTGAAGGTAAAAATAAAGCTCTGAAATGAACAGAAGCACTTTTTTTCCCCAAGGTTTTAAAGACTATTTTTTTTAAGACCAGTTTTATGTTCACAGGAAAAGCGAGAGAAAGTTTCCGAGATAGCCCATACACTCCCCGGCCCTGCACTTGCATGGCCTGCCCTACTATCAACATCCTCCACAAAAGAGGTACATTTCCTACAATTGATGAACCCACACTGAAACATCACTACTACCCAAAGTGCATAGTTTACATTAGAGTTCACTCTTGATGTTGTATATTCTACGGGTTTGGACAAATATATAATGACATGTATCCATCATTATAGTATAATACATAGTATTTTCACTGCCCTAAAAATCCTCTGTGCCCTGCCTATTCATCCCTACTTCCCCTCTAACTCCTGGCAACCACTGCTCTTTTTACTGTCTCCATAGTTTTGCCTTTTCCAGAATGTCATATAGTTGGAATTATTCAGTATGAAGCTTTTTCAGATAGGCTTCTTTCTTTTAGGAATACACATTTAAGTTTCCTCCATGTGTTTTCATGGCTTGATAGCTCATTGCTTTTCATGGCTGAACAATATTCAATTCTTTGGATATATCACTTACTAAAAGGATATGTTGGCAGCTTTTAAGTTTTGGCAATTATGAATAAAGCTGCTATAAATATCCACAGGCAGGTTTTTGTGTGGACATAAGTGTTCAGTCTCTTTGGGTATATACAGTGGTCCGTCAGTACCCACAGGCACTGGTTCCAGGACTCTCGTGGATACCAAAATCTGCGGATGCTCAAGTCCCTTATATAACTTGGTATAGTGTAGGTGGTCCTCCATATTAGCAGGTTCCACATCCTTGGATTCAACCAACCACAGATCAAAAATCGATCTACAGGGCTTCCCTGGTGGCACAGTGGATAAGAATCCGCCTGCCAATGACGGGGACACGGGTTCAAGCCCTGGTCTGGGAAGATCCCACGTGCTGCCGAGCAACTAAGCCGTGCGCCACAACTACTGCGACTGCACTCTAGAGCCCATGAGCCACAACTACTGAAGCCCGGGCGCCTAGAGACCGTGCTCCACAACAAGAGAGGCCACCGCAATGAGAGGCCCGCGCACCACAACGAAGACTGGCCCCCGCTCGCCGCAACTAGAGAAAAACCTGCGTGCAGAAACAAAGACCCAACGCAGCCAAACATTTTTTTTTAATTAAAAAAAAAAAGATTAAAAATAAAAATCGATCTACAGGGAATTCCCTGGCAGTCCAGTTGTTAAGACTCCCACTTTCACTGCCACGGGCACAGGTTCGATCCCTGGTTGGGGAACTAGGATTCCACAAGCTGCATGGTGTGGCCAAAAAAACAAAAAATGAAACAAAAACAAACAAACAAAAATCGATCTACATCTGTGATCCACTATGAGTTAATTTTTGTGAAGAGTGTAAGGTCTGTGTCTAGAGTCATATTTTTTGTCAGAAACACTTTCTGTGTTTAAAAATTAATCACTGTAGAGAGAAGATGCAGAAGTACTTCTGTTTCAAATACCAAAAATCACACTGAAGAATTTTTTTACTGAGATATAATTCACTTACCATAACATTTGCCATTTAAAAGTGTACAATTTAGTGGTTTCTAGTATATTAACAAGGTTGTGCAACCATCACCACTAATTTCAGAATATTTTAATCACCCCTAAAAGAAACACAATCAGCAGTCACCACCACCCCAATGCCACCCTCCCCCAGACCCTGGTAACCACTAATCTACTTTCTGTCTTTACGAATTTTCTTATTTTGAACACTTTATTTTTTTTTTATTAAAATTATTTATTTATTTGGCCATGTCAGGTCTTAGCTGCCGCATGCGGGGTCTAATTCCCTGATCAGGGATTGAACCCAAGCCCCCTGCACTGGGAACGTGGAGTCTTAGCCACTAGACCACCAGGGAAGTCCTCTGAACATTTTATACAAATGGAATTATACAATATGTCGTCTTTTGTGTCTGGCTTCTTTCACTTAGCATAGTCTTTTCAAGGTTTATCCATGTTGTAGCATGTATCAATACTTTATTCCTTTTTACTGTAGAATAGTAAGTAGTCCATTGCTTAGATATACCACATTTTTAAAACATCCATTCATCAGTTGATGGTCATGTGGGTTGTTTCCACTTTTTTTCCTATTATGAATAATGCTGCAATTGAATATTTGTGTACAGTTTTTATGTGGACATTTATTTTCATTTCTACTGAGTGTATACCTAGAAGTGGATTTCCTGGGTCATGTGGTAACTCTCCGTTTAAACTTTTGAGGAACTGCAATACTGTTTTGCAAAGTGGCTGCACCATTTTGCATTCCCACCAGCAATGTGTGTGGATTCCAATTTCTCCACATCCTTACACTTGTTATTATCCATTTCTAAAAAAATATAGCCATCCTAGTGTATGTGAGGTGGTATCTCCACACTGAGATTTTAAAAGTATTTGTGGAATAATTACTGATTGTAGACTAAATACTGATTGTAGAACAAATATTGATTATTTTAATCAGTGAGTTTTTTTTGTTTTTTTTTTTTTTTGCGGTACACGGGCCTCTCACTGTTGTGGCCTCTCCCGTTGCGGAGCACAGGCTCCGGACGCGCAGGCTCCGGACGCGCAGGCTCAGCGGCCATGGCTCACGGGCCCAGCCGCTCCGCGGCATGTGGGATCTTCCCGAACCGGGGCACGAACCCGTGTCTCCTGCATCAGCAGGCAGACTCTCAACCACTGCGCCACCAGGGAAGCCCAATCAGTGAGTTTTTCAAAGCCCAAAGTTCAGTTATTTCTGAAGTGATTAATGAGAGTGTAATTAATGAATTATCACTATCTCCTACTCTAGCCATGTTTTATGACTTCACACAAGTATCTATATCAAGTTACACAACCCAGACAATTATACAAATATTGGATGATTGTGTTTGTGATGGATATAAACGGGCTATACAATAAAACCACTGACCGCTAGAGGGTCCCGTATAACAGCTCACAGAAAGAGAAATCTACTTTTGATAGAGAACACAGTAAAGCTACGTTAAAAAAAATTTTTTTTTTGGCTGCACGGCATGGCATGTGGGATCTTAGTTCCCTGACCAGGGATCAAACCGGTGGAAGTGGAAGTGCAGAGTCTTAACCACTGGACTGCCAGGGTAGTCCCTAGCTACATTTAATCCTTTTTTAAAAAAATACATTTATTTACTTATTTATTTATGGCTGTGTTGGGTCTTCGTTGCTGCTCGTGGGCTTCTCTAGTTGCGGAGAGCGGGAGCTACTCTTCGTTGCAGTGCGTGGGCTTCTCATTTTGGTGGCTTTTCTTGTTGCGGAGCGCCGGTTCTAGGCGCGCAGGCTCAGTAGTTGTGGCTCGCAGGCTCAGTAGTTGGGGCACACGGGCTTAGTTGCTCCGCGGCATGTGGGATCTTCCCAGACCAGGGCTCAAACCCGTGTCCCCTGCATTGGCAGGCGGATTCTTATCCACTGTGCCACCAGGGAAGTCCGCTACATTTAATCTTATTTGGGATATTTGTATTGGCTTGTTTAATCAGCTAACCAAAGCTCTTAAAAAAAAAATTAGAGTATAAATTCAGGTTCCTTATCAGCATTAAGGCATTTAACAGAACAGCATCAAAATAAATAAGGTATTTTTATGATATCCTTCCTGTGGTAGGCTGAATAACAGTCCCCCCAAAGATATTTATATCCTAATCCTTTTGAATGTTACCTTATGAAACAAAAAAGGACTTTGCAGATATGATTAAATTAAGGATCTTTAGATGGGGGGGAGTATTCTGGATGACCCAGGTAGGCCCTAAATGTAATCACATGTATCCTTATAAGAGAGAGACAGAAGGAGATTTGACACAGAAGTGAAAGTATGGAGGTAGACTGGAGTGATGTGCCACAAGCAAAGGAATGCTAGCAGCCGCCAGAAGGCTGGAAGGCACATGGAACCGATTCTCCCCTGGAGCCTCAAGAAGGAGCCTGGCCCTGCTGACACCTTGATTTTTTTTTTTTAAGGATGTTCTTTTTTAAAAAATTAATTAATTATTCTTTGGCTGTGTTGGGTCTTTGTTGCTGCCCGCGGGCTTTCTCTGGTTGTGGCGAGAGGGGGCTACTCTTCATTGTGGTGCGCAGGCTTCTCATTGCGGTGGCTTCTCTTGTTGTGGAGCACGGGATCTAGGCACGCTGGGGCTTCAGTACTTGTGGCATGTGGGCTCAGAAGTTGTGGCTCACGGGCTCTAGAGGGCAGGCTCAGCCGTTGTGGCACACAGGCTTAGTTGCTCCATGTCATGTGGGATCTTCCCAGACCAGGGCTCGAATCTGTGTCCCCTGCATTGGCAGGAGGATTCTTAACCACTGCACCACCAGGGAGGTCCCTGACACCTTGATTTTGATCCAGTGAAATCGATTTCAGACTTCTAGCCTCCAGAACTGTGAAAGAATAAATTTCTTTTGTTCTAAACCGCCAAGTTTGCTGTGATTTGTTACAGCAGTCATAGGAAACTGATACACCTCTCAAAAAAAAAAATCTGAAGTAAAAATACTTAGAATCTGGACTCTGTATAACCTACTCAGCAATCAAGAGTCAGTAGAATAAAAACATTTTCAGAGAAGCTAGTTCTCAAGAAATTTATTTCCTCTGCACTGTTTCTCAGGAAGCTACATGAGTAAATAAGGGAGTAAAGCAGGAAAGAGTACACAGATGAGATCCAGAAAACATGATCTCCAACCCAGGAAACTGGCAAAGGGAATTCCAAGATCCTGCATGCCACACAGCATGGCCAATAAATAAATAAATAGGAAAAAACCAAAAACAAGCCAAGGGAAACCCTAGGATGGCAGCTGGTACAGGCCTAGAGAGTAAGCAGTTCAATTACAAACAACTTGAAACTGATAGATTTCTGTTGTGATTGAATTGGTGGAAAGTTTTACTGAGGGGCTATAGGAAGAATTAGGAAAATAAGGAAAACTAATCAAACGAAACTGGGCAGTTATTAACTTTAGAATAGACAAAAAGTAAAGGAAACATAATCTCACTAGATTGAAATGCTCAGCTATGAGTAGGCGTATAACCTAAATACAGGTCTTTGATTTAACAAAAATTGTAATATTGGGGGTATGGGGAAGGGAAAGCAGAGGGGATAGTAAAGTTTGAGAACTAAATCCTCATCTTCCATAAGAGGAAGTCAATAAATGAAGTCTAAAATTGATTAATCAAAAGGTAACAGTACATACAAATTCTTTACAAAAATGAAAATGTGTAAATGCTAGAAAAGTAGCTAAGTTGAAAGTAGTTGTTTCTGGAGTGGAGGTCTGGAGGGATTGGGGTGAGATAAAGCAGGGAAATAGTTTTTTTGTTGTTGTTTTTATAAGCCCTTTAGAAACTATTTAACTTTCAAAATGATGTCCACGTTTTAATTTAAGAAAAATAAAATTCAATTTAAAATAATTTATACAAGAAATATACATACTCTTGAAAGAGAGAATGCCAGGTCAAACACATGGCCAATGATATCGCACTGGTAGAATTTAGGTTAACTATTCCTAGAGTATTAAAAATAATTTCTAAACATGGGCGAACTTTCAAGAGAGAAGTGTTGACTCACCTGAGTAGTTTGAGCTCCACAGAGAGTGTAAAATAACATATCAATGACAGCCACCTGCCTAGTGGAACAAAACTCTTACAAATTTCCATAAGACCCTGGCCATCTCCGTTAGATTTAGTCTAGTCTCGAGGGCAGGAACTATAATTCAGCCTATTTCTACAATGCCTGGCTTGTAATAAGCAACTCAATAAGGGTATGATGAAAATGGGATGCAGGTGCACTGACCACATGAAAAAATTAGGTGAACTAGGTGAGGGAGATAGCAGTTAACAATCTGGGATTTGGGATCAGAAAGAATTCTGAGTTCCTTCTCTGTTATTTATTAGCTGTAGACTACAGACAATATACTTAGTTGGCCTGTTTATTCATAAAAGAGTGAGAAATACTAGTTTCTGTTTCAAAGAGTTGTTCTGAAGATTAAATAAGATGGTGCACACAAAGTCTTTTATAAAGTCTGACACATGGTAGCCCTAGATAAATGGCAGCTATAACTATTAACAAATGGAGACTCTTGAATTTCTTGCATCAACCCGAATGTCAGCTAATGTAAATATTGTTTTTTGTTTTTTTATTTTTTTGGCCGTGCCACGCGTCTTGTGGAACCTTAGTTCCTGGACAGGGAACTAACCTGGGCCCCAGCAGTGAAAGTGCTTAGTCCTAACCACTAGACTGCCAGGGAATTCCTTAAATATAGTTTAGATATTTACTAATGAGAAAGAAAAGGAGAAGAAATTAACATTTCTTGACCTATTATGTGCCAGGTACTTTACACATGTTATTATTTTAATTCTTACAATAATAGTAATGATTATTATCTCCATTTTACAGACAGGGAAACCAAGGTTGAGAGAGGTTAAGTAATTTCCTACAGGTACTCATATATTTTTTTATTGACTACTTTGTGTAAGGCTCCATTCAAGACACTGGGAGGGACTTCCCTGGCAGTTAAGACTCCGCGATTCCACTGCAGGGGGCACAGGTTCCATCCCTGGTTGGGGAATATTGAGCAAAACACAGTCCCTGAAGAAACTTTCATTCTAGCAAGGTAGATAGACAATACAGTGACAATGTAATTATAGATTATAGTAAGTGTTATGAATGAAATAATCAGCATCTTGAGACAGAAAATTAAAGGAGGAATATGTTTTAGATAGAATGGTCAAGAAGGGTGTTTTTAAAGAGAAAGTTGAGTTGAGATCCGAAGGATGAGAATGGGTAAGCCATGCAAGGAGCCAAACTAGAGAGTTGTAGGGAGATGGTACAGCACATACAAAGGTCTGGCTGCAGGAAAGAGCTTAGGTAGTAAGCTGTGTGGATAGAGGCTGGAGTTGTTTGTATAGGCCAAGGCCAGATCATGAGGGTGTTGGGGCCCATGATAGGCTGCCCCCAAAATGTACCTCAGTGGCATATTGATGATTTGGAAATAAAGTTACTTAAGAAAGGGTCACTGTCACAGGGACACTTTGACCCTTCTGTCTCCCTGTGAGCAGGAAATAAACCTCTCATGTGAAAGGTGCACTCCTTGCATCTAGAGGTTAAAAGGACACCCTTATCGCCAGAGACAGGGAATTCAGGCAAGAAGCCTATACAGACAGATCTTGTGACTTCTTTAATTTGCTACCCCAAGCCTAAACTCTGTTTAGATTATTTGCTAATTGAGCACCCCAAACTCAGTTTCTCTGTCAATTTCTCATAAATTTATTGTTTCTTTGTCTAAAAATTACAAGCTGCCTGCTTTGGCCACTTCCTAGGTCCCATTTCTATGAGACTTCCTTGTGCTCCAATTAAAATTAGTTTTTTCCACCTGTTAATCTGTCTTGTGTCTATTTCATTAGTCCAACAACAAGAATTCAGCATGGGTAAAGGGAGAAATTTTTCCCTTCCTGACAAGGGCCTTACAGAACATGGTAAAGAGTTTGGATTTTATCCTAGGTATACAATGAGAAGCTAATGTAAGGTTATAAAGTACATGAAGGGCATAATCTGTTCGTTTTTTAAAAAATAGCCTTCCCTTTGCTGAGTGAATGCAGTGGGAATGGAAAAGAGCAGAAGCAGCGAGACCTGTTAAGTAGGTTGTTAAGGACAGTTACTCAGGGAAGAGATAAAAGAGACGGAATAGAGTGGAGGGCAGAGGTGATAAAAGCAACAGGACTGCACTAGACACGGAGAAGAAAGGAATCAAAGGTCTGGTTAGCACCACGTGTCTAAATGAGAAAGATTAGGGTGGTGGTAAGGGGGGTAAAGGGGGGACCTGTTTTGGACAGGTCCATTGTGAGATGCTGGTGAGCCATCTAAGAGGAGCTATCAGTAGACAGCTGGCTATGCAGGATGGAGAGGACCATCCATCTAAGCTGTAGATGGAGATGTTTCCTTGGGGGAATGTAGGAGGTTAATGAGCAGAGGAACACTTAAAGGGGCCTGAGAGCTTTCCACCCCACCTGGCTGTCACTTAAGAAACTACAATGTATCTTGGGACTTACCTGGTGGCACAGTGGTTAAGAATCCGCCTGCCAATGCAGGGGACACGGGTTCCAGCCCTGGTCTGGGAAGATCCCACATGCCACAGAGCAACTAAGCCCATGTGCCACAACTACTGAGCCTGTGCTCTAGAGCCCGTGAGCCACAACTACTGAGCCCGCACGCCACAACTACTGAAGCCCACGCACCTAGACCCCGTGCTCCGCAACAAGAGAAGCCACTGCGATGAGAAGCCCGCGCACCACAACGAATAGTAGCCCCCGCTCGCCTCAACTAGAGAAAAGCCGCACGCAGCAACGAAGACCCAACGCAAACAAAAATAAATTAATTTTTTAAAAAAGAAAGAAACTACGATATCTAGGTTCCCGTGGCCTAAGTGTGGCCCAGAAGCGCAGTTCCCAGAGCCGACTATGGCACAGGCCCATGATTCATTATTTCCTGGGTCCAGAACCCACACCTAAGCTGGTCGAGTCACCCCAAGCACTGCCGAAACGCCTAGAGTACCCTTACGGCTGCCAGCGGTCATTGCGTGCGAGCCGGCCCAGGGTGCGCGGGCTGCCGGGATTTGTAGGCTGACTGGGGCGGGCGTTTGCGCAACCTCCTCGAGACCCTGCCCGACGCTGCGCCACGTAGACAGGGGGAAGCGCGCCCTGAGCCTGCAGCAGTTACTGCAGGACGGCTGTCGGAAAGAGCAAAACTGATCTTGTTTTCTTTCTTGGAATCATTTGGGGATGACGATTTCTCATCAGTTAAAGGATAAATTCCTAGTCCTAAAGTAACATTCAGTGTCCTTTTCGTCACGATTTCGTACCCGTGGTAGCCTTAACACTTCCTAATTATTCTTCAAAACTAGTCTGGACGTTTCCTCCGAGAAAGGGGCTTCCTTTGGACCTTTCTCTTCTGTGCTTCCACAGCACTCTCTTACAATTATCTAATAACAATTACAATCACGGCCAGCCTTCCTGAGCGCTTCCATGTTCTAGTCTAAGCTATTTACCCGCACCACCTCATTAATTCTCACACAGCTCTCTGAGACGGTTGCTATTATTCCCATTTTGAAGATGAGAAAATTTTGGCTTACAGACGCGATATAATTGACCAAATTGAGCAAGTTTAAGTGTGACACTACCAAGTCCGGCGTCTCTCCCACTAGACTACGAGTTCCAGGAGGGCACGGTCGGATCTGCTATTTACTTTCCAGCGGGCCACGCCCCGGGAGCGGGATCTGGTGTCTACACCGCGTCCCATGGTGCCTTGCGCGCCTGCGCTGCAATTGGCCCGGAGACTCGGCTCCTTTTTCAAATTGAGGCGCCGAGTCGTTGCTTGGTTTCCTGGGCTTCGGGCGGATACTAGGCTGGTGATTCGAAGGCTCGGGCGGGCGGAGGACAGACGCCGGGGCCAGTCACAGTCCCTGGTGGACAGCGATTTCCCCGGCCACGCCAGCACCCGACAGGGGAGGAGGGCACCCGGGTCCGCGCCGGCCGCCGAGCCGCTCCACGCCCCACGGCGCCCGAGTCCGCGATCAGGCCTTGGTTTTTCGGCGGGGACCGTCATGGCGTCTCAGCCGAATTCATCTGCGAAGAAGAAAGATGAGAAGGGGAAGAACATCCAAGTGGTGGTGAGATGCAGGTAGGCCGAGCTTGGCAGGATTCCGAGCCCCGGGCTTTGCTGCAGGGCTCCTTCCTGCGCGGTCCGAGGAGAGAGGGCTTTTGTTTGCAATTTCTGAAGGGACCAGACCTTCCTGTTTCATAGTTATCTGCGTTCTGTTTGATAAAATGACACCAGGTTGCTGTGAGGAGTAAATTAGTATTTTTTCTTTATTTTTCAGAAGAAAGGAATTTATATCTGAGTTTATAGTTTAAACTGCTATTCAGAAGGAGAATTTGGTCGCCGTTCTTTAGTGAAATGTGTTCTTTTCTAAAAAAACTACTGTCGACAAAGATTTAGGTGTCACTCCTTGCAGTTGGTCCGTTTGGAGATGACTGCACACCTACTTTACAGATGTTTTAGCACTTATGTTGGGATTGCCATCCCCTCCATCACCTCTAAAAACGTAATCAGTCCCCTCTTCTCTTTATTCTAGATGCAGTATTTCCTTAATCCCTACTAAACAAGTAAACATCACTGTATTTAAAATTTAAAAATTAAGTTGTAGAGTGAGTTTATGTTTTTACGATCAAGGAGAAAACTTAAGTTCTGCTACATTTCCCAGTGGTTTCCATATCACTTCCCAATTTTAAAATGAGCTAGGAGAGGAAGGACATACTTGAAGATACTTGAGGCCCTCCATAGTTTACTGGTATTTGTGTGTTTTGTATGTCTGTTTTTGCTGCTGTTGTTTTAAAAACTACCAACTATCAGAAACTTTTCTGTAAATCCAAACGTATTCTAAAATTAAAAGGTTATTTAAAAAGTGTATTAACAAACTTTCTTAGGTTATTGCCTACACAGCTTTGGTGACTTGAGTTGTAGATATCAAAGGTAATAGCTAACTTTCTAAAGTAGGCGCCAGAGAAGACATTTGGTGGTAACCTTAAGTCTAGCCAATTACATTCTAGTTGCACTCTAGGGCTTCTGCTAATAGTTACTTGTTTTGAAGATTAGAAAAACAGCCTATATTCAAATGCAAAGTTTTAGATGATTTTGATCGTTTAGTAAAGTCAAGTAGTATTACCTTTTCTGTGTGGCTTCATTTTCTTTAATTTCATTTTTATTGTTAGTTACAGAATATGTCAGACCTATAAAAAGTTATAGAGAACAATGAAACAGACATCTGCGTATCCATCACCCAGATTAGAAACAGAACAATCATTACATCTAGAGTCCCAGCGTATCCCTCCGCATCCCTTTTCTCTACCCCAAGAGTTAAACATTATCCTGAATTTCATGTTTATTATCTCCATACATTTCAAGGCTTAACTTAAAAGAGATTTCTTTTACTTTATCACTAATGAAAAGTGCTTAGGTTGTGTCTAATGTTTACAATAACTTCAGTATAAAGAGATGTTTTTCTTTTCAAGTTAGCCTTTTCTTTTTCAAATAGCCTTCCTAATGCAAACATGTCCTTAAACTTTACTAAATAAACAACTTATGAGGCCCTCGGAGGTTGTCAAATCTTTTCTGTAAAGGGCCCAGATAGTAAATATTTTAGGCTTTGCAGGCCACGTGTGGTTTCTGTCACATACTCTTCTCTGATTTTTTCCCCCGTTTTTTTTTTTATTTTAATTTATTAAATTTATTTATTTTTGGCTGCGTTGGGTCTTTGCTGCTGCGCCCACAGGCTTTCTCTAGTTGCAGTGAGCGGGGTCTACACTTCATTGCGGTGTGCGGGCTTCTCATTGCGGTGGCTTCTCTTGTGGAGCACGGACTGTAGGCATGCAGGCTTCAGTAGTTGTGGCTCACGGGCTCCAGAGTGCAGGCTCAGTAGTTGTGGTGCACGGGCTTATTTGCTCCGTGTCATGTAGGATCTTCCTGGACCAGGGTTCAAACGTGTGTCTCTTGCATTGGGAGGCAGATTCTTAACCACTGTGCCACCAGGGAAGCCTTTTTCCCCCAGTTTTAAACTTTTAATTGGCACAGTTTATTGTAGCCTAAGAGATCAGCAAAATTTGAAGAGAGATGACTTCATTACTTGGTTACAATGAATACAATCTTTACGATGTTCTTTACTTGTACAACAACTCTATGAATATTTATGGAATGAATGAATGGATTTAGCAATTCATTCAAAAAGTCTGCTGGACACGACTTTTTTTTTTAAATCCTCAGTCTTTGTTTACCATTTTGGTTGTTTGAATTTTAATATACTGTATTGAGGCCAACTAAAATTGATGGGTTTGCTAGTGTCATCAGCAGAAACCTTGCAATATCTAATTAAAGAAGTCTGGATAGGAAAATAGTTGCTTAGCAGCACTCTTTATTGCAGTGCCAACAGTCCCTTAAGCTTCTCTCTGGGAGCTTTGATAACTCTTAGGAATGTGTGATTTGTGTGAATTTCTACTACTCTGCCCTGACAGCTTGAATGGTATTCATTTGGTAACTTAATCACACATCCAGGCAAGAGATTAGACCAATTGGAAAAGCTTTAACCATATGAGAGGAATTCATTCCACTTGATACTTTTGTCCTACCTCAGTACAAGTTGGTTTTGACTTAATTTTGTTGAACTTTTAATAATACTGCATACTGTGACTTATGTGCATTGTGTAGGTTTCAGTACATTTGACAAATGACAGCATGACCAGATATTACTTGGAAGTTACTGAGTTAAATTTCCCAGGATCACAAATTTGGTCTTCTGACTGGTCAAACATGCTAGGGGGTGGGGCATACCAGAGGACATTGAGGTATCCTTGTTAAAATAAATAGCAACTTGGTTCGTCTAGTAATGAGGGGAAAGATAATTTCCTATTTGGTGTTTCCTGTCACAGTATGTGATAATGAATGGGAAAAATGAACTCAGGTCAAGAGTACACCTTTCCCCTTGGACCAGATGTGCGTTAAGTATATCAATATCTTATGGATGCTATTCTGTGGACTATGGTTCTTTTTAGCTTTCCCATCATTCCCCTTAGGATGACATTTATTAAGCAGTGTAGTATAACAGATATTTGCATGCCTACTGTGTGCTAAGCATAGTAGTAGACACTGGGGAAACAATAAATTAAACAGGATTTCTTTCCCTACACTGTGAGGTTGGTACTATTACCAACCTTAATTTTCAAATGAGAAGACAGCCACAATGGGCTACATTGCCCAAGCAGACTGGATGGAGAGTCCTCACTCTACTGAAATGCCTAAGGAGGCATTTATTATCTTAGATTACTTCACAGGGAGTCTTTCCCATCACCCATGCCTCTCCCCTATCCCACCCTGTCCCAATTAAGGCCACATTAAACTTTTGCTGTATGTTCCTACCTTTTACGTACCGTTTCTAAACATCACCTCTCTTATAATCACTTGTTTTATGTCACTGTTCCCCACTAGACCTCACAGTGCTGTGAGGACAAACTTGGAACAGTTTGGAACTTGGAACAGTGAGTACCTGGCACCTAGTAAGCACTCAACGTATTAGTCATTATTTTAATCTGTTTTTTATTTTGTGCCATTTATCCACTGGCAGGTTAATATTTTGAACGCAAATCTGGTATGTTATTTCTACTACATCATAACCTAACTTGACTGGATTCTAAGAACAGTGGAAATAGAATTCTAAAAAATAAGTTTGGCATTTTTTACAAGTTAATTCTGTTAGCATCTACTCCAAGAAACTGTCAAAATTGTACATGTCTTTCAAAACTTTTTAAAAAACTAATTTTATTTCTGGGATTTGAAACCCTTAAAATTCTGCTGTCTGCCTTAGCAGTGTCATTTACTCCTCATTTAATCTCTATCACCAACAGTGTAGTTAAAGCTTCACATTGTTCTTGTCTGAGGTATTAACAAAAATGTCATCAATAACCAGATAACTAAGAGTTCATGAATAACCTTCTGTGTTTCTTTTTACAGACCATTTAATTTGGCAGAGCGGAAAGTTAATGCCCATTCTGTAGTAGAATGTGATCACATACGGAAAGAAGTTAGTGTACGAACTGGAGGATTGGCCGACAAAAGCTCGAGGAAAACATATACTTTTGATATGGTACTTACTTCCTAAAATGCTTCTACTTCTTTATTCTTCACTAATGTAAAGTTATCCTAGTACACATATTTTCTGTAGGTTCTAGTGTACAGTTACAAATTTCAGTTAATCCTTTAAGTTGTCAAATGGTTTCTAGTGGGCTGAATAAGTTAATATATTAAAAACAAAATTATTAAGTAATTCTGAAGTGTTTTTTTTTTTTTTAAGAAATGCCTTTTTTTTTTTGGATAGGTTTTTGGACCATCTACTAAACAAATTGACGTTTATCGAAGTGTCGTTTGTCCAATTCTGGATGAAGTTATTATGGGCTATAACTGCACTATTTTTGCGTGAGTGAAACACTGGTTTTCAAATTGATGAAAAGGTTTAGATGTGTGTATTCGTTCTTTTGTTTAACACTTTTGTTAATTTTGACAGATATGGCCAAACTGGCACTGGAAAAACCTTTACAATGGAAGGTGAAAGGTCACCTAATGAAGAATATACTTGGGAGGAGGTATTTATTGTTTATAACAGACTTCTGTCTCTAAAGTGGCTGAAGTATATCCAAATAAAACTTGGTTGAAGGCCTGTCTTGAAATGGAAAAGATCAGAGTACCCATGTCAAACATGAATTTAGGATAAACTACTACTACAGTAAAATTAAAGTATATGGTATGGCTTTTGTTTAAGAAACATACATTCTTATTGGGAGAGAGAGGAGCAATACATATGGCACAGTTAAGTGCTAAGAGAAGGGTCTGTTTCGGAGAGAATAGTTGGAGCAGACTATTGTGGGAAAGTAGAATGTGAGTAGGGCTTGAAGGGGAAAACCTTGCAGTGCGGGAGTTAGTATCATAAAGTTAGTCAGAATTAGAGAATATACTGTTAGATGAACACTTCTGATTAAAATGATGGTGTTATGTTCTCATGAGAAATTGGAAAGGATTATTGAAATTGGCTTTATAAGTAGCTTGGTTCAATTGGTTTCTGTGTAATGCTCAGGCATAAAGTGGCTGACAGGAATGACAGATTTGTGGAAGGTGTAAGGAAGAATAATTACTATTAAACAGACTGTTGTAAATGGCTTGGCTTCTCCAACAGGTTAGTTTTGTTTTGTTTTTAAACCTGTTTTGACATACTTATGTTTAAATATACTATAAAGGAGGCCCTTGTTATATGTGTTTTAACTATTGCAGTAAATGGCATTCTTTAAAGTCTTTATTAATGTTACAATTTCAGGATCCTTTGGCTGGTATAATTCCACGTACTCTTCATCAAATTTTTGAGAAACTTACTGATAATGGTACTGAATTTTCAGTCAAAGTGTCACTGTTGGAAATCTATAATGAAGAGCTTTTTGATCTCCTTAATCCATCTTCTGATGTTTCTGAGAGACTACAGATGTTTGATGATCCTCGTAACAAGGTAACTTCAGTCTTTGAGAATGAAATGACTCCAAATGTTAATGTGTGATACTTTGGGAAGTCTATATATATATATATTAAAACCAATCTAATGGATGCTTTTTTGATATTTTGTCAGAGGGGAGTGATAATCAAAGGTTTAGAAGAAATTACAGTACACAACAAGGATGAAGTCTATCAAATTTTGGAGAAGGGGGCAGCAAAAAGGACAACTGCAGCAACTTTGATGAATGCCTACTCTAGGTGAGAAAGCCATTGTTTCCCCCACCGCTCCATTTCCTTTTTAAGAAGAATTATGAACTTGGGGAATCACAGTGGGGTGAGTTAAGGTATGTGAGTCACACGTCTAGATTGTATGCTGGATTGCATGCCTTAGTAATTGGCTTGAGATTTATAGGGAGAGCACCAATGTTGGGAGAATGTTGAAAGGAGAACAAAGACAAGTTGAACTTGAGCAGAAGTATTAAGTCTTTTAAAGGAGAAGATTTCTTTTCCCAAATGAAATTATACATGGGAGCCCAGATTAAAATGTGGCGGCTGTAGTTGATTTGGCAGTAGGATGCTCAGAGGCTAACCTCCTCAGCCTTAGGAAGGTTTGCCCTGAGCACTTTTCTGGAGCCTCTCAGTATACTGAGAACACAGTTTGAAAACCTCTGATTTGAATAAGGATTAGAGGAAAATCAAATGACTTTATTTTATTTTTTTCCAGCTTTATTGAGGTATAAATGACAAAAATTTTATATATTTAGGTTGTGCAACGTGATTTTTTTTTTTTTTTCCCCAAATGGCTTCATTTTAATGTAGGAAGACAAATGGTCACTAACACTGGCTTTTAAGAGGAGAAAGGGGCATATTTGATAGTAACCCCTTATAGGATGCATCGCAAACTCTCCAAATGCAGTTCACTAAGTCAGAGGTGATTTTTTTTCTGCTAGTCTTTGAAGGAAACATCAGAATGTAATTGAAAGAGCTATGGATTAGGAGTTAGATATTTGTGTTTAGTTCCAGTTCTGCAGTTAACTAAATATGTTACTTCAGGTAGTTAAACTTATCTGAATATCATTTTCCCTGAGCTACAAAATGACTTTTAGGGCTCTCATTTCTTTGCTCTCTTATAGTTGGACATTTCTACAATATGCTATAATGATTATAATTGCAACTCTGTAAAAATATGTATGCATTTAAAGAAAGAAGAAAAATAGCATAAGATGAAAGTAATTAAGATCATGGAATTATGTATGCTATTAAAATTTTAATTAAATTTTCCTATAATAGCTTTCCATTTAAAAACTTAAGTTATAAACCAATCATAGAATGAAATTTCCATTTTCATTAAATGATTGGTTTATAACTTTATTTAGAATTTGGAGGAATGAACTTAAGAAAATTTCTTTTCTCTAAATACTTTTCTCTGAAATATAAAATTCCTGTTATTCTGTAAATTTGAATAATTAAGGATTCCCTTTTTCGTACATAGACTGCAATAAAGATCTCTTCTTATGAATGTATGTGATAAAGAGAAGGAAAATGTAATTCACTTTTCCAAAATCAGAGTTGACTTTTGTGTTTAATTGCATTAATTCCATAATCTTCAATTAGGAATGGGTAAATTATGGTAGGAGAATATGAGATGCATATTATAATTCAAATCTATAGTTTATATTTTTCCATGTGCCCTTCCTCCTTTCTGTTATATAAAATAATTCAAATAATTTTGTAAAAATGATACTTATTGTAAAATTTTCCAAGTAACGTGAAAAGTACAAATGAGGAAATTAAAAATTACCATATGCCAACCATCAATGACATTAACAAACATAATGTCATTTACCAAATGTCATTGATGCAGAAAGGAATGATGTCTTTGGTTGTCTGTATGATTTTGATATCTCTCAGATAAAAGTTGAATGTCAATATACAGCATAAGACAGACTTTGGAAAACTTTATAGTCTAGCAGTGATTATCTTGTAGTGTTTTGGTAAACGCTGTTTACTAATTTCTGCTGTTCAGTGGAAGGAGCTACCTATCTCTGATGACATTCTCAAAGCAGAGCAATGTACTTTTAGAACAATTGGCTTTGAAGGGGAGTAATCAGATGGCTTGCCTGGTGCTGTTTGAATTTATGGTAATGACATATTTCAAGTGGTTCTTTTTTAAAAAAAATTTTTATTTTTGGCTGCGTTGGGTCTTCATTGCTGTGCGCGGGCTTTTCTCTAGTTGCGGGGGGGGGCTCTCTTCGTTGCGGTGTGCGGGCTTCTTATTGCAGGGGCTTCTCTTATTGCGGAGCACAGGCTCTAGGCGCGTGGGCTCAGTAGTTGTGGCTCTCGGGCTCTAGAGCGCAGGCTCAGTAGTTATGGTGCACGGGCTTAGTTGCTCTGCAGCATGTGGAATCTTCCTGGACCAGGGCTCAAACCCGTGTCCCCTGCACTGGCAGGCGGATTCTTAACCACTGCGCCACCATGGAAGCCTCTCAAGTGGTTCTTATAAATAGAAAGATCGATTGCAAGCCTTCCCTTTTGGGATCTCCCCTGCGGGGGGCAGGTAGAAGAAAACAAAAACCTAGCATTCTATTCATCCACTGTCTTCCAAAATCTTATTGGTATCTTCTCTGATACTATCTTTTTCTACCCTGGTGGATTTAGATCTTTCTTTGCTGTTTTCAATATTTTATAGAAAGCAAATAATGTTTTGTATAATGACTGGGCAACTTGGTCTTGTTTTCTAGTCGTTCCCACTCAGTTTTCTCTGTTACCATACATATGAAGGAAACTACAACTGATGGAGAGGAGCTTGTTAAAATTGGAAAGTTGAACTTGGTAAGCATCAACATTAGTAACCACTGTTTCATTCTTTCTGGTTTTTTTTTCTAGTTTTATTGAGGCATAATTGCCAAATAAAATTAAGTATTTAAAATGTACAGTGTGGCAGGATATCCTTTCTCATGGCTGAATAATATTCAAGTGTGTATGTGTGTATCACATCACATCTTCTTTATCTGTTCATTCATCAATGGGTACTAAGGCTGTTTCATACCTTGGTTATTGTGAATAATGCAATGAACGTGGGAGTGCTGATATTTCTTTGAGATAGTGATTTCATTTCCTTTGGATACATACCCAGAAGTGGGATTGCTAGGTCAGATGGTAGTTCTATTCCAATGTTTCATTCTTTATCACCTCATAAAGCAGCTTGAAGGTTTGTATTTATAGACAATATTTTTGTAGTCACTGGATTATTAGGTTTGTAGTGGATTGTTAATTATAGAAAAATTACTGGCTATTTTATATATTTATGTACAATACGAGAATGAAAGTCTTCTATTCCAAATCCAATAGACTGAGAACTCACTTTTATTTTTTAAATTTAAGGTTGATCTTGCAGGAAGTGAAAACATTGGACGTTCTGGAGCAGTTGACAAGAGAGCTCGGGAAGCTGGAAATATCAATCAATCCCTGTTGACTTTGGGAAGGGTTATTACTGCTCTTGTAGAAAGAACACCTCATGTTCCTTATCGAGAATCTAAACTAACTAGAATCCTCCAGGACTCTCTTGGGGGACGTACAAAAACATCTATAATTGCAACAGTTTCTCCTGCATCTCTCAATCTTGAGGTAAGCTCTTTGAAAGGTATCCGGAAGTGTAGTAGCTATAATTCTTATTTAATATCACATATTTTTAAAGTTCATCAATTGGCTTCATTCATTCTATACTACAGTAAAAAGAATCTGAGCATTGCATGTGGACATGTAGAGGAGGACACCACTGGAAAAATTGTCTTTCTCCTTTCTGGCAATTTTTAATCTTAAAAAACTACTTACTGGGACTTCCTGGGCATGGTGGTTAAGAATCCGCCTGCCAATGCAGGGGACATGGGTTCGAGCCCTGGTCTGGGAAGATCCCATATGTCGCGGACCAACTAAGCCTATGTGCCACAACTACTGAGCCTGTGCTCTACAGCCTGTGAGCCACAACTACTGAGCCTGCGTGCCACAACTAATGAAGCCTGCGCACCCTAGAACCCGTGCCCCGCAACAAGGGAAGCCACCGCAATGAGAAGCTCACACACTGCAATGAAGAGTAACCCCCGCTTGCCGCAACTAGAGAAAGCCCGCACGCAGCAACAAAGACACAATGCAGCCAAAAATTTAAAAAAAATAAATAAAATAAATAGTTACTTTAGAGGGGTGGGTAGGATGAATTTGGAGATTGGGATTGACATATATACACTACTGTGTATAAAATAGATAACTAATGAGAACCTACTGTATGGCACAGGGAACTCTACTCAGTGCTCTCTGGTGACCTAAATGGGAAGGAAATCCAAAAAAGCGGGGATATATGTATACATATAACTGATTCACTTTGCTGTACAGCAGAAACTAACACAACTTTGTAAAGCAATTATACCCCAATTAAAAAAAAACCAAACTAGTTACTTAATTGCATTTTTCCACACAGTCTTCAAAGAAAATTGCTGTGGTCATTAGCAGTGGATGGTCTAATTGAGGACCTAGAAGTGGGTTAAGTGAATGCTGCTGTTTTAGAGGCTGCTTAGAGAGCACTGAAGATGGGGTTGGATGTGTGGGAACAGGTAGGAAAACCAAGAGAAGCAACAAAGATGGTAAAATCTTATATTGGGTTATGTGCTTTAAATGGAATTAGGAAAAGCTTTTATAAGATCTCTAACTCCCCTTTCATTTAAAAAAATATCTTTATTGGGATATAATTCACATACCATAAAATTCACCCATTAAAAGTATATAATTCAGTGATTTTACTGTATTCACAGAGCTGTGCAACTATCACCAAAATCTAAGTCTAAACATTTTTTTAAATTAATTAATTAATTTTATTTATTTATTTTTGGCTGCGTTGGGTCTTCGTTGCTGGCACGCGGGCTTTCTCTAGTTGCGGTGAGCCGGGACTCCTCTTTGTTGTGGTGCGTGGGCTTCTCATTGCGGTGGCTTCTCTTGTTGAAAATTAGTATTTTCGGTAATTGGCCTTTTCTTTTCATCACAGGAAACTCTGAGTACATTGGAATATGCTCACAGAGCAAAGAACATACTCAATAAGCCTGAAGTTAACCAGAAACTCACCAAAAAAGCTCTGATTAAGGTATTTGTGAATTTTTGTGGAGTAATGTAATCTTGTTTGACAAATGTGAAAATGAGGAGCTGAAATAGATAATTGTTAAAAAAAATTATTAAATTGCCTATGGTAAGGCTTTTCATCTAATGATTTGAACTAAATACCCTATGTGTTAAAATGTTTTTTCTAATGCTAATATGTTGACTTTACCAGCTCTATCAAGTCAGCAAAATTTAAGTATATAATGGTGCTTCAAGGAAGTTTTAATTAGCAGTTCCCTAATGAATAAGCATCTTATTCATTAATGCAAGATATTGAGCATCTTCACATGTTTATTATGCATTTGTATATCTTTTATGTGAAATGTCTACTAAATCCTTTGCCCAATTTTTAATTGGGTTGTCTTTTTATTAAGTTGTAAAGAGTTGTTCATATCTTCTTGATACAAGCCCTTTATGAGATTATTTGTAAATATTTCCTCCCAGTCTGGCTTGTCTTTTCCTTTTCTTGGTAATAGTTTTTTTTTTTTTTAATTGAAGATTTTATTGAGGTAACTGTAGATTCACATGCAGTTGGAAGAAATAATACAGAGAGATCCTTTGTACATTTTATCAAACAATATAGTAAAAAATCACCATAGGGATATTGACATTAATAACAACTCACTGATCTCATTCCCCAATTTTCCTTGTATTCACGTGTGTGTGTTTAGTTAATGCTATACAATTTTGTCACATGTGTAGGTTCATGGAGCCACCACCACAGTAAAGATACTGAACAGTTCCGTCATAATAAGGATTCCTCATTGCCCTTTTATAATCTTTTCCTTCCCACTTTCACCTCCCCTCGCTAATCTCTGCTATCCACTATCTGTACTCTATTTCTAAACCTTTGCCATTTCAAAAGTGTTATTGAATGGAATCATATAGTATGCAAACTTTTGGGATTGCCTTTTTTTCACTCAGCATAATTCCCTGGAGGTTCACCTGACTTGTGCATATCAATAGATTTTCCTTTTTAGTGCTGAGGAATATTCCATGGTATGTGTATACCATACATACAGTTTGTTGTCAGATTCACCTGTTGAAAGACATATGGGCTGATTTCAATTTTTCACAATTATAAATAAAACTGCTTTGATCATTTGTTTACAGTAATTTGTGTACACATAAATTTTCATTTTTCTGGGATGATTGCCCAAGAGTATAATTGTTGTGTTGTATGGTAATTGAATGATAAGTTTTTAAGGAACTGCCAAGCTGTTTTCCAGAGCGGCTATACCATTTTACATTCCCACTAGCAATGTATGAGTCATCTAGTTTCTCCACATCCTTACCAGCATTTGGTGTTGTAACTATTTTTTATTTTAATCATTCTGATGAGTATGGTAGGTAATAAATAATATCTCACTGTGGTTTTAACTTACATTTCTGTACTGGCTAATGATGTTGAATGTCTTTTCATGTCCTTATTTGCTGTTTGTTACCCTCTTTGGTAAAATGTCTGTTCATGTTTTTAGGCCCATTTTCTAATTGGATTATTTGTTGTGGTGGTGGTGGTTTGAAAGTTTTTAATATGTTCTACATACTAGTCCTTTGTCACAAACATGGTTTGCAATTATTATCCCCCAGGCTGTACTTTTCTTCTCATCCTCTTCTCATGGGCTTTTGCAGAGCAAGTGTTTATAATTTCGATGTGGTCTAACTTGTCAATTTTTTTCTTTTATGCATTGTGTTTTTGGTGTCAATTGCAAGAACTCTTTGCCTACCTCTAGATCCTGAAGATTTTTTCCTTTTTTTTTTTTTAAATGAAGGTTTTGTATTTCTACATCTCACATTTAATTTCATGATCCATTTTGAGTTGATTTTTGTATAAGGCATAAGACTTAGATCAAGGTACATTTTTTTCACCTGTGGGGTGTCTGGATGGCTTTAGCATTCTTTGTTGAAAAAGCTATGTTTTCTCCATTAAACTGATTTTGCACCATTGTGAAAAATCAGTTGGGTATATTTGTGTGGGCACATGTCTGGGCTTTCTATTCTGTTCCATTGATTTATGTCTGTCCGTCCACTAATATACAGTTTTAATTACTGTAGCTTTTTAAAAAAGATTTTTATTGGAGTATAGTTGATTTACAATGTTGTGTTAATTTCAGGTGTACAGCAGTGTAATACCTCTTGGAATCAGTTTAAAGGAAGTTTATTTGAGAAAACCTCTTTTTTCATAAAGAGCCTCAAAATTGTCAGGACCTGAGGAAAACTACAATGATTTTATATTCATTGTTATAAAAATGCCAGGCTCTTTTATAAGCATTAATTTTATTTAGACACTTGAATTTTTGAACCCTAATGTTATTATTAAATCTAAAATATTTAACAGTAATTCTTTAAGATGATAAAATATTCAGTCATTTTAAAAATTTCAGTTGTTTCAGTGTATATTTTTAATAGTTTGTTTTAGGATCTAATTAAGGTTTACCCTTTGCAACTTTTTGATCTATCTTTAGGTTTCAATACATTGTTTCTTCTTCCATCTACTTTCCCTCATATAATGTATTTGTGGAAGTATCTGTATTATTGTCCTGTAGAAGTTTCCTGTACTATCTTGACATGTTCTATTCTTCATATTTTCTATAAATTGGTAGTTGGATTTTGAGGCTTGATAGATTCAGGTTTTATTTATTTATATATTTTTGGCCAAACTAGTTCATAGGTGGTGGTATGTTCTCCCACTAGGAAGCACAGAACGTGGTTCTTTCTTTTTTTGAGGGGAATTGATTATATTCAAGTGACTTGATCCATTAGTTCTTTAACGATCGCAAAATGATAATTTTCTAATTCAATTATTCTTTCTTAGTTGATTGCTGGACTACCTCCATAAGGAGGAACTTTCCCTCAGCTACCCAAGGGTATAATTCTTATAGGAAAGGCAGGACAAATGCTTGATTCATTTCCTTTGACAGTTTTGAGAGTAATGAGTTGGTTTCCCAGCTTTCTTAACATCATTATAAACTCATGGACTTAAAATATTTGTGCTTACCAATTGTAGTTATACTAACTACAATTGTAGTTATAATATCCTCACTGATGTTCAAACTGTCCCGTCTTTGGTCAGTGGGTACCTCTTAAGTGGGTTCTTGAGTCCTTTTCACTAGCCTAGGCTTCTTTGGCTTTCTTCCTATTTTGTTTGACAAGATGTTGTAGGTTCATCCTGAATGTTTCTTGCCCCAGTCCTAGAGTCAGACGCTTCTCTAAGAAATCCTGGTTCCTTTTAATGTGAGATGCTATTTAGAGACAAACCTGGGTACTGGAGGTTGTGTTTTTTCTTCAGAAGCCTGTATTTTTATAATGAGCACATTTAAAGGAGTTTTGGAAGCTGTTGAAACACTTTATTCTAAACAGATTAATATTGAATGAAAAGTATGGTTATGACTTTTTATCATACATTTTTATGCTTTAAAAAACATAGGAGGGCTAACTTTGTTTTATTTATTGCATATCTTCCCCAAACTGAAGTGTTACATTGACATGACATTCTTCTTGCATAGGAGTATACAGAAGAGATAGAGCGTCTGAAACGAGATCTTGCTGCAGCCCGTGAAAAAAATGGAGTGTACATTTCTGAAGAAAATTTCAGGTAAGCCCTTGGCTATGGGAATTAATTTCTAAGAGTAAGCATTTTCTGGTAATAGGCTGTTTGAAGTGCCTTCTATAGATGCTTCTTTTCATTTTGACATTAACAAATAGTTATGAAACAGTTTAAAACTCTTTTTATGTAACTTTATTTTTAGATAATGATAGATTCATATGAAGTTGTAAGAAGAGTACAGAGGTCCTATGTATTTTTCACCCAGTTTCCCACATCTTAAGTAACTGTTTGTACAGTATCAAAACTGGGAAATTGACACTAGTACAATGTGTGTGTATAATTCTACCTCATTTTATTGCATTTGTAGATTTGCTATAGTTCTACAGTTAAGATGCAGATTTATCCTATCATTACAAACATCTTGCTCTTGCTACCCCTCTGTAGTCATATTCATTAACCCTTCTTCCCCAATGATCCCTAACCCCTGGCAACCACTAATCTGTTCACTTTTTTTTTTAATATATATTTATTTATTTGGCTGCGTCGGGTCTTTGTTGCGGCATGCAGGATCTTAGTTGTGGCACATGGGCTTCTCTCTAGTTGTGGCACACAGGCTCAGTAGTTGTGGCATGCGGGCTTAGTTGCCCCGCAGCATGTGGGATCTTAGTTCCCTGACCAGGGCTCGAACCCACATCCCCTGCATTGAAAGGCGGATTCTTAACCACTAGACCACCAGGGAAGTCCCTCTGTTCACTTTTTAACCCTGGAGTAGTTTGTTTCAAGGAAAGTTTCCACTGAAGCTTTATGTAGAAACAACAATAATAACAGAGGCAGAAGGCAAGTGGGATGCTAAGGATTATAACTTGAAAATTCCTGAATGCGTTTATCCTTGATACTAAGGAGGGTGACTTTCACAGGGCATTTTTGATAATAACCAAAAGCATTTTAATATAACCTTTTACTCTTTTATAGATGTTATATTACATGATCATTCTAATTAATGGTATATAAATCATTTAATAAACTCATTTTTTCCATTTATTTTCAATTACCATAATGTGCTATATCCTCCTGATTGTTGTTCATATGTTAGTTTTACAAATGCTCAAATTTATATTGTGTATTGTAGGGTATTAAACAATAATTCTCCTTTCATTCTTCCTATGTGACTTTAGTTTTGTTTGTTCCTTTCATGGCCCATACCCAGTTGGCAAAAACATTTTTACAAAAATCTTTCGTAAATTTGCACTTAATTCTTAAACTTGATATTTTAAAATGTTTTCTTTTTTCTGTTTCTCTGGTTTTCAGATATACTCCTCTACCATACACACTAGTGCTGCATTATTTTTTTTCAAGTGTTCACTTTACAGGTGTCCCTATTTCTATCATTTTAATATTTTTTATATGTTATATCTTATTCAATAAAAACATTTTATATTTTAAGTTTGGTATCAGAATGCTAGAAAACCCAACTTAAACTGACTTAAAACAGCAAGGATATTTAGTCCAGTAACTCAAGGATCCTGTTTCCTGTCCTGAGTGGTAACTTTCTTCTAGGGCTAGCTGTTCATCAGGGAAGATGGTCAGCAGCAGAACAGCTACCTTCTCTCATTCATGTCTCATGTGGATGAGAAGCTGCCTGTCCTTTAACCATCAAAACTGGCCAGGGGAACATCACTTGTTGATTAGTTTAGTCCTCAGTTATGTCCTTGTATGACCAATACAAAGGCAAAGGAGTTGAATTTCCCTGATTGTCTTGAGCCAGTCAGGCTTATTCCCTGGATTTAGGAATGGATTAGGCCCCCCACCCACCCCCCATACAGGTTGGCTGCTGTGCAGTCAGGGGAGAGTAATTCCCCAGAGTAAATCTGGATGCTGGAAATAGGTGCTTAGTAGGCAACCAGTGGATATCTACAAGTGGTTTTGTCTCTTGATTTGCTAATATGGTATCTTTTGCTGTTAGTAGTCAAACATTGGACACTGCAGACTTAATTTTCTTATCTTCTGTTCATCTCTTTGATGGAGTTTAGATTAAGAAATAACTTTAGTTTGTCCATCCCATTATTTTAAGGACAGTGTTTACTCATAATAGGCATGAGGCATGATCTGAAATAAAGTTAATTCTGAAAAAGCTCTTAGAATTATTATACCATAAGTCAGAGAAAGATCACAAAAGCTACAGCCAACATTTAAACATTTATCCCAAGTTTAATAGACCTTTTAAAACTATATCAAAACTATATCATTCCCTCCAGCCTCTGCCCACTCAGCTGGCCTGCCATAGCCAGCCAGCACATACTGTCTGCACAGGGGATGTGTCTATACAAGGCCATCCATGCCTTTAAGCCTGGGAGAGGTAGTATACTAATTTGAAAAGATATATGTTCCCATATGTTCATTGCAGCACCATTTATAATAGTTAAGATGTGGAACCAACCTAAGTGTCCATTGACAGATGAATAAAGAAAGTGTGATACATAAATAATGAAATACTACACAGCCATGAAAAAGAATGAAATCTTGCCATTAATGTCAACATGGATAGATCTAGAGGGTATTATGCTAAGTGAAATGAGTCAGATACAAACAAATTTATGATTTCACTTATATGTTGAACCTAAAAAAACCAAACAAATGAACAAACGTAATAAAACAGAAGCAGACTCATAGATACAGAGGACAAATTGGTGGTTCCTAGTGAGGAGGGTGGTGAGGGAGTGGGCAAAAGAGGTGAAGGGGATTAAGGGGTACAAAATTCCAGTTATATAAGTCAGTCACAGGGATGTAATGTAAAGCATAGGGAATATAGTCAATAATATTGTAATAATTTTACATGATGACAGATGGTAACTAGACTTATTGTGGTGACCATTTTGTGATGTATAAAAATATCAAATCACTATGTTGTACACCTGAAACTAATATAATATTGTAAGTCAATAATACTTCAATTAAAAATCATTTATCAAAACTATATAATTCATTAAATAACAATGTTGCATCCCTCTTGTATATTCAGTATAGGAAAAGCATTTCAAATATCCCATTCTACTTTAAAGAGCTATTTCCAATAAGGAACTAATATAGTTATCAAAAGACTGTTAGAATTAACTCTCCTCTTATACTTCAGTTCTGTCTTTTCCTTTAATTAACAATATCTCTAGCTAATAATTTGAGGAAATCTACATTCTTAAAATTCTTTGCCATTTAAGCACAGTGCGGAATAGAAAATGATTGGTAGTTACGAGGGAACTAGAAGAAGGCAAAAGATAGCACTGACTTCTGAAACTTGCTAATGCTCAAAAAATCAGAGAGCCCCGTTAAAGCAGACCAGAATTGTCTGGTCCAAAATGTCAGTAGTGCTAAGGCTGAGGAACTGTGCTTTAGAGAATAATCGTTTATCTCATGAGGACTTTTGTGGTGGTGTGACAGTGGTATGTGACAGTGGGGTGTGTATTGGGGTATGGGTGCTGGGAGCAGGGGAGTGTAATTGCTCTATATACATACTTTAGTTTCCCAGGTTTTCGCCCCTTATCTCACCCCTTCCTCCTGTGACACTTGATGCCTTCACATCACAAGCCTCTCCTGGATTCTGTGTGTCTTGTTTATACTTCATATTCCTGATTCCTGACAGACACCTAGCTGTATGTCCCACCTCTACTTTTTTTATGTGGGTTATAATCTTCTGTCATCTTTGTAGCTTCTCAAATTATATATACACACATGTTTTTTCCCCCTCATAGGTAGGGATTCTCAGTTTCAAAATGGAGAAAACAAGAAAAAGTCTATTTCTAAACCAAGGACAAAGAATACATTTGTTTTCTGCACTTAGTATCTATCTCTTGACACTTAGGCATCATTGTCATGATAGTGATAAATGGTAGAGATTATATGTAACTGCCTCAATTGTGTTAGAATAAATTTTATAAGAATTAGGAAAAAATATTAACTGTCAAACTCCTTTTAAATTTTATTTTAGAGCCATGAGTGGAAAACTAACTGTTCAAGAAGAACAAATTTTAGAATTGCTTGAAAAAATTGCTGCTGTTGAGGAAGAGCTAAGTAGGGTAAGCATTCAAAACTATATTGAATGTCATGCAAAAAGCAAATATTAAAGGACAATTTCAGAAGGTGATGGACCTGATATTTTTTCTTTAAGATTTTTTTTCTTGCTGACCTTTAAACTAAAAGTAAGTTGTATCACAATATTTTTACTATCATCAATGATAATGAAGAAGCTGACTATTTTGACACTTATATTAATGCAACATTTTAAGAAATTAACTGAATTGTACAATTTAATGTTAAAGCTAAATAGTGAATGCTGAGACATTTTCATCAACATGTTTATCAGCTGAGGAAATGCAGATGTTGGGAGAAACCAGATGTTAAATAACTAAGGTAGAAAGACCTGACCCTTCAGTGCCACCCTCACACTGGCAGTGTTGGAAGGAATCTGAAGAATTAACACCACTCCATTAGACCTATTACTTGTTTTTTGTTTGTTTGTTTGTTGCATGGCTTGTGGGATCTTAGTTCCCTAACCAGGGATCAAACCTGTGCCCCCTGCACTGGAAGCGCAGAGTCCTAACCACTGGACCGCCAGGGAACTACCCTGTTACTTGTTTTTAATGAATTTATAGGAAGAAACCAGATGCCATATAAAATGTTCTAACGTACCTGGTAACTTGTTACAACTTTTACATGGAAATAATTTGTTTGGTTCTTCTAACATTATATTACGAACTAGCCAGGTATCTCAACAACCAGTTCTGCGTTTTTTAATTCTTCAAAAAAAATGTTTAATGTGTTATAGGTTACAGAATTGTTTACGGATAATAAAAATGAACTTGACCAGTGTAAATCTGACCTGCAAAATAAGACACAGGAACTTGAAACCACTCAAAGACATTTACAAGAAACGAAATTACAGCTTGTTGAAGAAGAATATTTCACATCAGCTTTGGAAAGTACTGAGGAGAAACTTCATGATACTGCCAGCAGGGTTTGTCCTTTGTTTTAATTTGTACTTGCATTAAAGAAATTAAAGAATGGGTAGGAGTAACTCTTAGCTTAAGCATTAATTGTGAAATTCTATTTATTCACCCCAAATGATACTTCCATCCATTTAAGAAACATTATGTTACTATTTCGTCTAAATTTGCTTCACTAGAGATGCTAATTTAAGAAAAAACTATTCCTAAAGTTTTGAAAATAGAACATGACTTTAATATACTTTGTGGATGTTTAGAATAATGGTGTTGTAATGCTTTACCTGTGGTCATGGTTGAGATTAATCAGTCTTCAAGAATTTAGTATCTTCTAATGAGTATTCAATTTTTTATTAGGTGTAATTTTCCTAGGAATTAGTAACATATAATGGGGGAAAAAATTTGTGAGGGAGCATAATTACTAAAATAGATTGGCAAAATCAGTTTTCCTTGTCTAGATGGCTAGGGGAGGGGAAATAAACATTCCTGGATAAATTAGCATAAGTTTAAAATTTTCTTCTGATACAATATATAAAATTTACTAGTTCTTATCAGGAAAAATCCTTATGAAGCACAGATATTTTCATTAGACTGCTTTTGTCATATCCATCTTATCAACACTTATTTTTAAAAATCATATATAGTTGCTTAACACAGTTGAAGAAACTACAAAAGATGTATCTGGTCTCCATTCTAAACTGGATCGTAAGAAGGCAGTTGATCAGCACAATGCAGAAGCTCAGGATATTTTTGGCAAAAACCTGAATAGTCTGTTTGATAGTATGGAAGAATTAATTAAGGATGGCAGCACAAAACAAAAGGCCATGCTAGAAGTTCATAAAACCTTGTTTGGTAAGTTCAGGCATTTCTAATTCTAATCTTTGTGTGTTTAGTGTGAGACTAATTTCAAAACTGATAATTAAATATCATAAAAACTCAGGTGACAGTGTCAGTAGTCCCCTCCAATGCACACTATCTATTCAGACTAGGGATTAATGCCTTTGAATTAAAACAAATGTTAGTTGAGTTTTTTCTATAAAACTCATTACATACCTTGTTACATATCTTGGGTTTCCTTATTGAAATTTTCTGTGCATAAACATTCTCCAACTTTTTTTTTCTTTTGAGAATGTGTATTTTGAATGTTTGCTATATTGTCAGAATATATGGGTATTATTTTTAACCATAACCATTGTTGTTATCTTCATTTAGGAAAGTAAGTATCCATTCGTTTATTATTATTTTAAATTTATGTATGTATGTATGTATGTATGGCTACGTTGGGTCTTCATTGCTGCGCACAGGCTTTCTCTAGTTGCGGCGAGCCGAGGCTACTCTTCATTGCTGCGTGTGGGCTTCTCATTGCGATGGCTTTTCTTATTGTGGAGCTCTAGGCTCCTGGGCTTCAGTAGTTGTGGCACACGGGCTCAGTAGTTGTGGCTCGCGGGCTCTAGAGTGCAGGCTCAGTAGTTGTGGTGCACAGGCTGAGTTGCTCCCTGGCATGTGGGATCTTCCCAGACCAGGGCTCGAACCTGTGTTCCCTGCATTAGCAGGCGGATTCTTAACCACTGCGCCACCAGGGAAGTCCCCCATTTGTTTATTATTAAAGTATTGTCTTCACTATAGAAAAGTTGGAAGATGCAGAAATGTAAAAAATTGTAAAAATCACCTAGATCTAGTCACTCTAAGCTAACCACTAAAAATTTTGTTTATTGATTTCTAGTTTCTCTTCTTTAACCTCTTTTATCTGCAGTAATACTGTGTATTACCTTCAATTAGAGATTAGTTTTTAGAATATTCTAACTCTTGATTTACACTGAGTTATAGTTTTGGGTCTGATACATCTACAGATGTGCCAAGTGCTTACTGAGTACTGCAGGAACGTATTTAATTTATATTTACAATAATTCCATGCTTATGTAGTGAGCCAATTATTTTAAGCTTATTTGTTATTACAAATTTCCACAACAAGGATATAATTTTTCCAACCTCTTTGAACGTTGTATTTGTATTTAAATATATTTATTGCCGAGTTTAAATCTTCTTTTTTTTTTGGTATAGGTAACCTGCTGTCTTCCAGTGTCTCTGCATTAGACACGATTACTACAACAGCACTTGGATCTCTCACATCTATTCCAGAAAATGTGTCTACACTTGTTTCTCAGATTTCTATTATGATATTAAAAGAACAATCATTAGCAGCAGAAAGTAAAACTGTACTTCAGAAATTGATTGTTAGTAAATCTCTTATTTTTGAAGGGTTACATTTGATAAGTCTTCAAAACCAGTGTTAACGGCTATTCTTTCATCTTAAGCTTTACTAGACACAATGGTAAACATATCACTTTAAGAGAGTAGGTTTATATTTTTAAAGGCAAATCTCTTCACTGTTTTTTTCTCCCAGAAAGATTAATTTCCAAACGTATATATATAACTTTTGAAACTTCTTTCACTTACGTCCTGTAACATAAAGAGTAGGAGTTAGTAAGCCTTTTAATAACTAGAAATAGTAGGTTTAGCTTCACGTGAATTCAAGGGACCCATGACTTGTTAGCTGGCTCAGAAATTGGTCATTCATCTTTTTCTCAAGGGTCCTGGAATAGTCATGCTAATGTTACTCTGACCCAACCAGGAGATATTAGGTAGTTAATTTTAAAACTACAGAAATTCAGAAAAATGTGCAAGAAAAATGACTTACAGAATTTGGAGAACGTATATAAAATTTGTGGGGTCAGATATGTGTGATCAAGCCCTTCTGGCCTTTATCTGTGAGGCTGTTTTTCATAATTCTATAGAAGCCAGCCATCTAATTACACAATGTTGTTTACCTTTTCCATACTTGATTTGTATATACCCTTTATTTTGTAATTGTATCATTTGTCTAGGAAGTTCTTAGTCATCTCACTTTTTTTTCTTTGTACAGGCTCGCTGCCTCCCTTTTTGAGTTTAACGATATTTGTTGAACATTTTCCAAGTTCAAATGTTCACTGACACTGCCTAAATTCAGTGCTTATGACATTTGGTAGATTTCTTCAGTCACCCAAATTTAAAAAAGTTAAAAGATACTCTGTTGGTACCAACTTTTTGGAAATTGATTCATTTGCTAAATGGTAGTCTGTATTTATTGATGACTTCCTATCAAGCTATAAGCAAGCTTGAGTCTGAAGAGATGATTGCTGCTCCCACAGAATGAGTTGAAATTAGTATGCTTGCTCTTCTTTCAAAAGAAAACCAGTACCCTTTGAAGTATTTACTAATTATTTCTGTTATAGTTCCTCATGCTTGCCCTAGTAAAAGGAGCTTTGTTCTGAATTCTTTTCTTCTTTTTATAAAAATTCCCAATCTACAGTACTTTCTCAACTTTTCTATGTAACTTGACAAGAACAAGAACCTTGACAAGTTCTTCTGATACAATAGGATACAACTCGCCAGGTCTTCAAATTTAAATACCTCCAGCCCAAAGCCTACTTTTGAAGACTATTTGGTTTCAGCATTTTTGACTTAGTAATCTAAACTTGTTTGAAATTTATTTCGTTAAAATATAGTTGTAGGTGTTTTTTTTGCTTCCTTTGTTTGCAATGCTGAAATCTTATCAAATGACTGTCACTTTCCCCTCATCTGAATTCTTGACTTCTGTTGCAGTAGACTGTTAAAAATCTATTGTACATCAAGCAACAATTTTTGTAATTACTGTATGCAGGATTAAGTGATTTATGATGAATATAAACTCTAGTAATAAATAGGCTCTGTAGGGTATACAGAATAGAGAATGGATACTTAGGATTTTAATATGCATATGTTTAGTTAACACAGTATTTAAGATATTATGATTTAACCAGCCAGACTTATGGAAGTGAAAATATTCTTTTTAAAGAGTTGTTTGTTTATTTTCAAAACCAGAATGTACTTAAGAGTGACCTCCTCAGTTCACTGGAAACAGTTTTATCACCCACTGTGATATCTATACTGGAAATCAATAGTCAACTAAAACATATTTTCAAGACTTCATTGATACTGGCTAATAAGGTAACAAATATTCTTATTATCTCAAATTGTTGTTTAAGAAAGAAACTCTGTCTGTGGCCACATCTAGAGAGATGTCCACATGCAAAACCCATGGGTTGTGAGAAGGAATCTGGAAGAGGGAGGAGATAGGATGCTCTCTGCCATTGATGCGGTCAGCAGAATCATGGCGAAGAAAAATGAGAGGGAATGATCTTCAAGATAAATATTTAACTTCACATAGTAACATATATAGCGGTCTATCATATGGTGGGTGAGGAAGATATACATATGAACGTATACCCATATATGTATGCATAAATGCCTCAACATGGATAATAAAAAACCTCTGAAAGTGTTTAGAAACGGTAACAATCATCTCTCAGAGGTGGGAGTGGGACTGGGTGGGGTTCTAGGGGCTGAAGGGGAAAGGGACTATTCTCTGCATACTGTTTTCTACCTTTTCTATTTTGTATGTATTCAAAAAAATAAAAATAAATAAATAAATGAATTTAAAACATTTTTAACTTAAGAAAAGAAATTAATTTTTTTTAGCATCTTTATTGGAGTATAATTGCTTTACAATGGTGTGTTAGTCTCTGCTATATAACAAAGTGAATCAGCTATACGTATACATATATCCCCATATCTCCTCCCTCTTGTGTCTCCCTCCCACCCTCCCTATCCCACCCCTCTAGGTGGACACAAAGCACCAAGCTGATCTCCCTGTGCTATGTGGTTGCTTCCCGCTAGCTATCTCTTTACATTTGGTAGTGTATATATGTCCATGCCACTCTCTCACTTCGTCCCAGCTTACCCTTCCCCCTCCCCATGTCCTCAAGTCCATTCTCTATGTCTGCGTCTTTATTCCTGTCCTGCCCCTAGGTCCTTCAGAACCATTTTTTTCCTTTTTTTTTAGATTCCATATATATGTGTTAGCATATGGTATTTGTTTTTCTCTTTCTGACTTACTTCACTCTGTATGACAGATTCCAGGTCCATCCACCTCACTACAAATAACTCAATTTCGTTTCTTTTTATGACTGAGTAATATTCCATTGTATATATGTGCCACATCTTTATCCATTCATCTGTCGATGGACACCTAGGTTGCTTCCATGTCCTGGCTATTGTAAATAGAGCTGCAGTGAACATTGTGGTACATGTATCTTTTTGAATTATGGTTTTCTCAGGGTATATGCCCAGTAGTGGGATTGCTGGGTCATATGGTAGTTCTATTTTTAGTTTTTTAAGGACCCTCCATGCTGTTCTCCATAGTGGCTGTATCAATTTACATTCCCACCAACAGTGCCAGAGGGTTCCCTTTTCTCCACACCCTCTCCAGCATTTGTTGTCTGTAGATTTTTGATGATGGCCATTCTGACTGGTGTGAGGTGACCCAAGATATGATCTTTCCTGGAGAATGTTCCATGAGCACTTGAGAAGAAAGTGTATTCTGTTGTTTTGGATGGAATGTCCTATAAATATCAATTAAGTCCATCTTGTTTAATGTATCATTTAAAGCTTGTGTTTCCTTATTTATTTTCGTTTTGATGATCTGTCCATTGGTGAAAGTGGGGTGTTAAAGTCCCCTACTATGATTGTGTTACTGTCGATTTCCCCTTTTATGGCTGTTAGCATTTGCATTATGTATTGAGGTGCTCCTATGTTGGGTGCATAAATATTTACAATTGTTTTATCTTCTTCTTGGATTCATCCCTTGATCATTATGTAGTGTCCTTCTTTGTCTCTTGTAAATAGTCTTTATTTTAAAGTCTATTTTGTCTGATATGAGAATTGCTATCCAGCTTTCATTTAATTTCCATTTGCATGGAATATCTTTTTTCCATCCCCTCACTTTCAGTCTGTATGTGTCCCTAGGTCTGAAGTGGGTCTCTTGTAGACAGCATATATGCAGGTCTTGTTTTTGTATCCATTCAGCCAGTCTGTGCCTTTTGGTTGGAACATTTAATCCATTTACATTTAAGGTAGTTATGGATATGTATGTTCCTATTATCATTTTCTTAATTGTCCTGGGTTTGTTATTGTAGGTCTTTTCCTTCTCTTGTTTTTCCTGCCTCGGGAAGTTCCTTTAGCATTTGTTGTAAAGCTGGTTTGGTGGTGCTGAATTCTCTTTGCTTTTGCGTGTCTGAAAATGTTTTAATTTCTCTGTTGAATCTGAATGAGATCCTTGCTGGGTAGAGTATTCTTGGTTGTAGGTTTTTCCCTTTCATCACTTTAAATATGTCCTGCAACTCCCTTCTGGCTTGCAGAGTTTCTGCTGAAAGATCAGCTGTTAACCTTATGGAGATTCCCTTGTATGTTATTTGTTGTTTTTCCCTTGCTGCTTTTAATATTTTTTCTTTGTATTTAATTTTTGATCATTTGATTAATATGTGGCTTGGCATGTTTCTCCTGGTTTTATTCTGTATGGGACTCTCTGTGCTTCCTGGACTTGACTATTTCCTTCCTGTATTAGGGAAGTTTTCAACTGTAATCTCTACAAATATTTTCTCAGTCCCTTTCTTTTTCTCTTCTTCTTCTGGGACCCCTATGATTCAAATGTTTGTGTGTTTAGTGTTGTCCCAGAGGTCTCTGAGACTGTCCTCAGTTCTTTTCATTCTTTTTTCTTTTTTCTGCTCTGTGGTAGTTATTCCCACTATTTTATCTTCCAGGTCACTTATCTGTTCTTCTGCCTCAGTTATTCTGCTACTGATTCCTTCTAGAGAATTTTTAATTTCATTTATTGTGAAATTTCATTTATTGTGTTGTTGATCATTGTTTGTTTGCTTTTTAGTTCTTCTAGGTCCTTGTTAAACGTTTCTTGTATTGTCTCCATTCTATTTCCAAGATTTTGGATCTTCTTTACTATCATTATTCTGAATTCTTTTTCAGGTATACTGGCTACTTCCTCTTCATTTGTTTCGTCTGGTGGGTTTTTACCTTGCTCCTTCATCTGCTGTGTGTTTCTCTGTCTTCTCATTTTGCTTAACTTACTGTGTTTGGGGTCTGCTTTTCGTAGGCTGCAAGTTCGTATTTCCCATTGGTTTTGGTGTCTGCCCCCAGTGGCTAAGATTGGTTCAGTGGGTTGTGTAGGCTTCCTGGTGGAGGGGACTGGTGCCTGTGTTCTGGTGGATGAGGCTGGATCTTGTCTTTCTGGTGGGTAGGACCACGTTTGGTGGTGTGTTTTGGGGTGTTTGTGACCTTATTATGATTTTAGGCAGCCTCTCTGCTAATGGGTGGGGTTGTGTTCCTGTCTTGCTAGTTGTTTGACATAGGGGGTCCAGCACTGTAGCTTGCTGGTCGTTGAGTGGACCTGGGTCTTTCTTAGCGTTGAGATGGAGATCTCTGGGAGAGCTTTCGCCATTTGGTATTACGTGGAGCCGGGAGGTCTCTGGTGGACCAATGTCCCGAACTTGGCTCTCCCACCTCAGAGGCACAGGCCTGACACCCAGCCGGAACACCAAGACCCTGTCAGCCGCACAACTTTTGGGAAGTCTGAGGTATTGTGCCAGCGTTCATTAGGTGTTCTGTAGGAGTTGTTCCACATGTAGATGTATTTCTGATGTATTTGTGGGGAGGAAGGTGATCTCCACATCTTACTCCTCCGCCATCTGGAAGGTCTCCACGAAATTAATTTTTTTTTTTTCTTCAAAGATAGAAGATCAGAAGAAGGAAATGGATGGCTTTCTCAGTACACTGTGTAACAATCTACATGAACTAAAAGAAGATACAATTTCTTCCTTGGCTGAAACACAGAAGCTTTGTGAAAACTTAACTGAAGACCTGAAGACAATAAAGAAAATCCATTCACAGGTATCTTATTTAGGTGATTTAAGGAGCGTAAAAAGAAAGTATTATGATCTTTAACCTGATAATCCCTGTTACAGACTCAAAGCTATATAACTAAATTAGAATCCTGAAAATACCATAGCCACTTTTGCTTACAACAGTAATTAATGTGAAATAATTGAGAGTATTTCTCTTGATCAGTTAATATTTGATGATTTGCTACATGTAGAGCCCTATGCTAAAGCACAATAAAACGTAATAGTCCTTCCCTCACATCAAGAAGAAAGATGAACTGCAGAAATATACCATCAGGAGTACAGTTAGCAGAAGATGGTCATAGCATTTAAAATGAACATGTATCTACATTTTAACTTGATAATTTTTGTTGTTGTTGTTTTTGTTTTTACTGTAACATGGATAGTTACTCTCTTTCGCAAACTATTCCCTGCTTTCTTTTACTATTTTTGTCTCATCAGTATCAGGCATTTAAATTGTAGTAAATTGATACAATTCTTTTTTTTTTTTTTTTTTTTTTTGCGGTACGCAGGCCTCTCACTGTCGCGGCCTCTCCTGTTGCGGAGCACAGGCTCCGGACATGCAGGCTCAGTGGCCATGACTCACGGGCCCAGCCGCTCCACAGCATGTGGGATCTTCCTGGACCGGGGCACGAACCCGTGTCCCCTGCATCGGCAGGCGGACTCTCAACCACTGTGCCAACAGGGAAGCCCTGATACAATTCTTAATTTTTATTGATAAATGTAATTTATGACTTGCTCCATGTAAACTATTCCTCAGTATATGATGCTTTAAATCAAAACCAAACCTTCAAGCCAGGCAAGTCATAATCTATAAATATCAGATATATGGAAAATAATTTCTGGTATTCTTAAGCCCTTAGTTATGAATTCTGAAGTTCTGTTAAATGAGGCTATTACTACATGACAGAACTCTTTGGTCAGTGAAACTGTTGACATGGTTTAGTGACCAGTAAAGAATTCTTTGTTTTGGAAAGAGGGAAAGGGAATTCATATCCATGTCACCTGAAATGAGAAGGGAAATACATCTAAGGTTTTTAGATAAGAATTAAAGCAACTTTAGCTTTCTGTCCCTGGACGCTGCCAAACAAGCACTGTTAAAGTCTGCCCTCTCCAGGGCCCTCGTGTCTAAGTCAGAGTCGCCCGAAGAGCCCGAACAGCTGCGGAAGCTCTTCATCGGAGGCTTGACTTTGAAACAACCGATGAGAGCCTGAGGAGCCATTGTGAGCAGTCAGGAGTGTGCACAGACTGTGTGGTAATGAGGGATCCAAGCACCAGGCACTCCAGAGGCTTTCGGGTTGTCACGTATGCCACTGTGGAAGCGGTGGGTGCGGCCATGAAGGCAAGGCCACACAAGGTGGATGGAAGAGTTGGGGAACCAAAGAGGGCCGTCTCAAGAGAAGATTCTCAAAGACCTGGTGCCCACTTAACTGTGAAAAAGATTTTTGTTGGTGGCATTAAAGAAGACACTGAAGAACATCACCTAAGAGATTATTTTGAACAGTACGAAAGTGATTGAAATCATGACTGACCAAGGCAGTGGCAAAAAGAGAGGCTTTGCTTTCGTAACCTTTGATGACCATGACTCTGTAGACAGGATTGTCATTCAGAAATACCACACTGTGAATGGCCACAACTGTGAAGTAAGGAAAGCCCTATCTCAGCAAGAGATGGCTAATGCCTCATCCAGCCAAAGAGGTCAAAGTGGAAGCTTTGGTGGTGGTCGTGGAGGAGGTTTTGGTGGGAATGACAGCTTTGGTCATGGAGGAAACTTCAGTGGTTGAGCTGGCTTTGGTGGCAGCCGCGGTGGTGGTGGCTATGGTGGCAGTGGGGATGGCTATAATGGATTTGGTAATGATGGGAGCACTTTTGGAGGTGGCGGAGGCTACAACGATTTTGGCAGTTACAACAATCTTCAGATTTTGAACCCATAAAAGGAGGAAACTTTGGAGGCAGAAGTGCTGGCCCCTATGGTGGTGGAAGTCAGTACTTTGCCAAACCATGAAACCAAGGTGGCTATGGCTGTTCCAGCAGCAGCAGGAGCTATGGCAGTGGCAGGAGGTTGTAATTACTGCCAGGAAACAAAGCTTAGCAGGAGAAGAGAGCCAGGGAAGTGACAGGGAAGCTACAGGAAGCTACAGGGAAGCCGTAAACATGTCTTTTTTAAAATGTGCTGTATGAAGTTAGTCTACTCTGAAGCCATCTTGGTAAACTACACCAACAGTGTGAAGTTAGAATTTCTTCATGGTGATGCCAGGTTCCAAATTTATTTACAACCTGCTTGGGTGGAGAAGACATTGTCTTCAGAAACCTTGGTGTAGTTGAACAGACAGTTACTGTGTTGTGACCTGGAGTTCACAGTTAAAAGGGTCACCCAGGGCTTCCCTGGTGGCACAGTGGTTGAGAGTCCGCCTGCCGATACAGGGGACACGGGTTCGTGCCCTGGTCCGGGAAGATCCCACCTGCCGTGGAGCGGCTGGGCCCGTGAGCCATGGCTGCTGAGCCTGCGCGTCCGGAGCCTGTGCTCCGCAACGGGAGAGGCCACAACAGTGAGAGACCCGCGTACCGCAAAAAAAAAAAAAAAGGGTCACCCAAGCAAAGGAGTTTTTTGGTTATTAATATGATTGTTGGCACATCCTATGCAATATATCTAAATTGAATTATGGTACCAGATAAAGTTCTAGATGGGAATGAAGCTTGTGTATCATCCATTATCATGTGTAATCAATAAATGATTTAATACCCTCTTGAGGGAATTCCCTGGCATTCCAGTGGTCAGGACTCGGTGCTTTCACTGCCATGGCCTGGTTCATTCCCTGGTGGGGAAACTAAGATCCCGCAAGCTGCACAGCACGGCCGAAGAAACAACGAAACAAAACCTTCTTGAATGGAATGAAAAAAAAAAAAAGAAAGATAGCAACTTTAAAATAAGATTATTTGTTTCCCTAATTGATAAGCATGAACCTTTTCAGATAAAAGGTTAATATTGGAAATTAGTACAAATGATAGTTAACATTTATTGAGCAACTCACTATGTGTTTATTCCTCCCACCAATGTAGATACAGGTTCTATTACTAGCCTAGTTTTCTAATGAGGGAACTGAGGCCGCAAGAGCATCTTACAATAGTTAGATCCCCTTACAGCCATAGTGGTGATGATACTGCCTGAAAGGCATCCATTTTTGAGGGGCTCTTCTATATGTTTCTAGAACATATTCTTGCTGTTTGAAATTGCAACAAGTTTACCTTAAACCTGCCTAGATCTTTTTAGGTATGTAGATCAGCTTTTTATTAATTAGCTGTTTTGAAATGTTTAAAATTGGCAAGCAACTGTTAAAAAACAAACAAAACGGGACTTCCCTGGTGGTCCAGTGGTAAAGAATCCACCTTACAATGCGGGGGATGCGGGTTCAATCCCTGGTCAGGGACCTGGGATCCTGCATGCTGCGGGGCAACTAAGCCCGTGCACTGCAACTACTGAACTCATGCACCTTAACTAGGGAGCCTGCGTGCCACAAGCTACAGAGCCCACATGCTCTGGAGCTGTTGCACCACAACTAGAGAGAAGCCTGCATGCTGCAAGGAAGAGTCCACACGCCGCAATAAAAGATCCTGCTTACCTCAACGAAGATTCTACATGCCGCAACTAAGACCCGACACAGCCAAAAAAAAAAAAAAAAAAAAGTGCTCTTAAAAACATCCTAATATTTAAAAAAAAATTAGAAAAAAACCCACCTATGCCGTGAAAAGTATTTTAGCATGAGTGGTTTGACTTCCCTGGCTTAAAGGAAGCAAGTTTACTAACTGAGCTATTTCTGAGATATTCTAGAACTTGAAGTTAGTGCTGACAAACCAATGATGTAAACTCTGAACACCTGGTTACATGTAGATAAATCTGAAAATACCTGCATTTCCCTCTACTTTGAGATTAGTAAAAATACTGACACTCTATTCATAATCAAAGTGTTAGATGTATATTGTCAGCTGATGTGTTATTCAGAAATGTGTTTAAAGATCCCAAGTATGAGAAAAGGTTAAGCTCTATTTATTTATTTGGCCACACCTCGAGGCTTGCGGGATCTTAGTTCCCCAGCCAGGGATTGAACCCGCACCCTTGGCAGTGAAAGCACAGAGTCCCAACACTGAACTTGTCAGGGAATTCCCTCTATTTACATTTTATTTATATGATCCAACTAAGTTCTGTAAAATGTTTCAGCTCTATTAACTGATAATATTTTTGGACTTCTTGACCCATTAGATTTTCAGCATTACTTTGTCTTCTGGTAGTGTTATCAGTTAAGAAGCAACTATGTATATCTGTCAAAGTGGTTCTCAAACACAATGTGACGTTTTGGTGTATTTGGTTAGTTTTGAGGTACTCGGAAAGTAACTTGTTACTTATGGTTAAAATATGAAAGTTTGCTAATTATTTACTTTTTAAAAAAATGCCTGTAATATTACTATCCTTTTAATGTCACTTCTACAAATCTCCTGTATGTGAGAGAGATGGAGTTAAAGATCTCTTGTCAGGAATTTTTATAATTCTCACCTATGGGAAAATACTTTATATCAGTATAGAAAAAAAGTTTAACTGTTATAATTTCAGTCTTTTCCTTCCCCACACCTTTCTTACAGGAACTTTGCCAGTTAATCAATCTTTGGAAGGAGAGATTCTGTGCTTTGGAAGAAAAGTGTGAAAACATGTGGAAACCACTTAGCAGTGTTCAAGAAAATACAGAGCAGTAAGATGTTTTAAATTTTTTTTTAATATATCTTTTCTGAATAAGTTGCAGTCTTTATAATCTCCACTTTCCCCCAGATACTTCAGTGTGTATCCTAAAAACATAAGCTACTATCTTATATAATAATTATTTTATTTAAAAAATTTTTTTTTTTAAATTTTTTTGGAGTATAGTTGATTTACAATGTTGTGTTAGCTTCAGGTGTACAGCAAAGTGAATCATTTATACATATGCATGTATCTATTCTTTTTTAGATTCTTTTCCCAAGCAGGTTATTACAGAATATTGAGTAGAGTTCCCTGTACTATATAGTAGGTCCTTATTAGTTATCTATTATAACAGTTATTTTAAATTAGAAAATTAATATTGAGAACTACTATTATCTAATATACAGACCTAATTCAAATTTTGCCAATTCTCTCACTAATGTTCTTTATAAGAAATGAAAAAGATTTTCCTCCTGGTCCAGGATTTAATTCAGGATCACACATTGCATTTAATTGTCTTGTCTCTTGAGTCTCCTTTAATCTGGAGCAGTTCCTTAGTTTTTTTTTTTAGTTCCTTAGTTTTTGTCTTTTATAGCCTTTTCTTTTTCAAAGAGCATAGAATATTTATTTAGTACAATGTCTCTCAGTTGGGGTTGGCTTTCATGATTAGTTGCAGTTGTCAAGAAAACCACAAAGGTGGTATGTTCTTAGCGCATCTCAGATATCAAGAGGTTTAACTTTTGTAATTTGGTTGTAATGTCCTCTAGATTTCCTTTGCAATTAATAAAGAACATAAGGGGAGATACTTTGAAACTATATAAGTATCCTGTTCCTCTTAGAATCTATTGATATGTATTTCTGAAACAGTTATGATAGTGATTATCAAATGATCTTTTTTTCTAATCCCATCATTCCTTCAGCATTTGTTAGTTGGCATTCTACTGAGAAGAAGAATTTTCCCTTTGTCCTGCCATTTATTCTTTTTTTTTAAATAAATTTATTTATTTTTGACTGTGTTGGGTCTTTGTTGCTGCATTCAGGCTTTCTCTAGTTGCAGCGAGTGGGGGCTACTCTTCCTTGCAATGCATGGGCTTCTCATTGCAGTGGCTTCTCTTGTTGCGGAGCACAGGCTCTAGGTGCGCTCGCTTCAGTAGTTGTGGCACACGGGCTCAGTAGCTACAGCTCGCGGACTCTAGAGCGCAGGCTCAGTAGCTGTAGCGCATGGGCTTAGTTGCTCCACGACATGTGGGATCTTCCCAGACCAGGGCTTGAACCTGTGTCCCCTGCATTGGCAGGTGGATTCTCAACCACTGCACCACCAGGGAAGCCTCCTGCCATTTATTCTTATTCATTTATTTATGTTAGCATGTACTCATGCATTCTTTTATCCTCTGGGTATAGTCCACTATTATTTATTCTGATGTTCAAATTATCCCAGTTTTGACTAGTGAGAGCCTCTTCAACTTGTCTCCTGTGTCCTTTTGATATGATCTGTCCTTTTTGAGCATTTTCTTACTTTCTGATATAGCAAGATATTCCAGGTATCTTGTACTTTCTCAGCCCCAGCTCTGAAATCATATTAATATAAACCAAGATCTGGGCACTAGGTGTTCTTATTGCTACTGTGGTGTCATTTCTTCTAAGGCTCCCAAGGTGGACATAGCTAGAAATACATGTGTGAATGTGTATATATATGTGCACTTAAATATCTTTCTTTTCTGTATTTGTGCTCCCTTTTCAGACAGAAACCTGGCTCTCATCCACAATATATCTACCTATTTGCTCAATTTTAGAATACACATTAAGTAATTTCACAGTTTCTAACCCATATCCGTGATGAAATATATACTGACTAATTAGAGTAGGGTTTGGCAAACTATGGCTGCTGAGCCGGATGTCTGCTACTTCAAGTAATTTTATTGGACACAGTCAAGTTGGTTTACTCAATCTGTCTATTTGTTTATGTGTTGCCTTTAGCTATCTTTGACTGCCTTTGCACTGCAAAGGTTACATCAAAGACTATATACCTGTAAACCTAAAATATTTGCTATCTGGATTTCTAAGAAAAAGTTTTTAAGAAAAGCTGATTCCTGCACTAGTGTTCAGTGTTCCTTTATAGCCTCATTGCTTGCCCGTCTCACATCCTTATCATATATTCCGATCAGCCTTATGTTTTCTTTTAGAAATTTTATAGTTTTATGTAAGATTTAAAGACATGATCTATTTTTAATTTTTTGTATAAGGTATGGGGTTTGTCAAGATTCAGTTTTTTGCCTATAGATATTCTAAACTAATGAGGATAAGGGTATTCTGATATTTACCCCTATTTTTGCCCATTAAATTGTTCCTTTCTGAAGTTCCAAACAGGTCTGCTGGCCACAAATGCTATTTTCCTTTGTCTGAGAATATCTTGACTTTCCTTTTATTCCTGAAAAATATTTTCACTGGCTATAGAATTCCGGGTTGACAGGTCTTTTCTTTCAGCACGTGGAATATGTTGTTTCATTTCCTTTTGTTCTCCATGAGATGAGAAATCCAATTATTTGAATCCATGGCATTCAAATGATTGTTCACCTATAGGCAGTTTCTCTGTAGCTGCTTTTAACATTTTTTCTTTGTCCTTAGTTTTTAGAAGTCTGATTATATTGTGTCTTTTTTTTTTTTTGTGGTACACAGGCCTCTCACTGTTGTGGCCTCTCCTGTTGCGGAGCAAGGCTCCGGACACGCAGGCTCAGCGGCCATGGCTCATGGGCCCAGCCACTCCGCGGCATGTGGGATCTTCCCAGACCGGGGCAGGAACCCATGTCCCCTGCCTCGGCAGGCAGACTCTCAACCACTGCGCCACCAGGGAAGCCCCTATATTGTGTCTTCTTATGTATTTCTTTGAGTTAATCCAATTTGGGTTTGCTCAGCTTCTTGAAATGTAGACTTATGCCTTTCACCAAACTTGTAAATTTTCATCCATTCTTTCTTTTCTTTTTTTTTTTTTAATCCAAGAATTGTTTGTCTGTCTGTTTGTTTTTTGGTGGCACTGCTTGGCTTGTGGGATCTTAGTTCCCTAACCAGGGATTTAACCCGGGCCACAGCAGTGAAAGCACTGAGTCCTAACCACTGGACCACCAGGGAACTCCCTTCATTATTTCTTTGAACATTTTTTCAGCCCTATATTTTTCTCCTCTGCTTCTAGAACTATGATGACACAAATGTTAGATCTTTTATTATGGTCCCATAGGTCTCTGAGGCTATAGATACTAGTCTATTTTCTCTTTGTTGATTGATTGAGTAAATCCTGTAATCTATCTTTGTCTTTATGTCCACAGACCCTTCGTTTGTCATCTCTAACCTAATGTTGAACCCATTCAGTGAGGTGTTTTATTTCAGTTACCGGTTTTTTCAGTTTATAATTTTCATTTGCTTCTTTTTTCTTAAATCTCTTCTATTTCTTTTTAAGATTCTTTCTTTTTTTTTTTTTTAGATGTGTTTTCTTTTTTTTTTTTTTTTTTGGCTGTGCCTCGCAGGCTGTGGGATCTTAGTTCCCCAACCATGGATTGAACCCAGGCCCTTGGCAGTGAGAGCATGGAATCTTAACCACTGGACGGCAAGGGAATTTCCTTTCGATGTGTGTTTTTTTATTTTTTTTTAATTTTTATTTTATTTAATTTTTCATACAGCAGGTTCTTATTAGTCATCAATTTTATACACATCAGTGTATACATTTCAATGCAAATCGCCCAATTCATCACACCACCATCCCCACCACCCCATGGCTTTCCCCCCTTGGTGTCCATACATTTGTTCTCTACATCTGTGTCTCAACTTCTGCCCAGCAAACCAGTTCATCTGTACCATTTTTCTAGGTTCCACATACATGTGTTAATATACGATATTTGTTTTTCTCTTTCTGACTTACTTCACTCTGTATGACAGTCTCTAGATCCATCCACGTCTTAACAAATGACCCAATTTCATTCCTTTCTATGGCTGAGTAATATTCCATTGTATATGTGTACCACAACTTCTTTATCCATTTGTCTGTCGACGGGCATTTAGGTTGCTTCCATGACCTGACTATTGTAAATAGTGCTGCAATGAATATTGGGGTGCATACGTCTTTTTGAATTATGGTTTTCTCTGGGTACATGCCCAGTAGTGGGATTGCTGGATCATATGGTAATTCTATTTTTAGTTTTTTAAGGAACCTCCATGCTGTTCTCCATAGTGGCTGTATCAATTTATATTCCCACCAACAGTGCAAGAGGCTTCCCTTTTCTCCACACCCTCTCCAGCATTTGTTGTTTGTAGATTTTCTGATGATGCCCATTCTAACTGGTGTGAGGTGATACCTCATTGTAGTTTTGATTTGCATTTCTCTAATGATTAGTGATGTTGAGTAGCTTTTCATGTGCTTCTTGGCCATCTGTAAGTCTTCTTTGGAGAAATGTCTATTTAGGTCTTCTGGCCAATTTTGGATTGGGTTGTTTCTTTAATATTGAGCTGCATGACCTGTTTATATATATTGCAGATTAATCCTTTGTCCATTGATTCATTTGCAAATATTTTCTCCCATTCTGAGGGTTGTCTTTTCGTCTTGTTTATGGTTTCCTTGGCTGTGCAAAAGCATTGAAGTTTCATTAGGTCCCATTTCTTTATTTTTGTTCTTACTTCCATTACTCTAGGAGGTGGGTCAAAAAAGATCTTGCTGTGATTTATGTCAGAGAGTGTTCTTCCTATGTATTCTTCTAAGAGTTTTATAGTGTCCGGTCTTACATTTAGGTCTCGAGTCCATTTTGAGTTTATTTTTGTGTATGGTGTTAGGGAATGTTCTAATTTCATTCTTTTACATGTAGCTGTCCAGTTTTCCCAGCACCACTTATTGAAGAGACTGTCTTTTCTCCATTGTATATCCTTGCCTCCTTTGTCGTAGATTAGTTGACCAAAGGTGCGTGGGTTTATCTCTGGGCCTTCTATCTTGTTCCATTGATCTGTGTTTCTGTTTTGTGCCAGTACCGTATTGTCTTGATTACTGTAGCTTTGTAGTATAGTCTGAAGTCAGGGAGTCTGATTCCTCCCGCTCCATTTTTTTCCCTCAAGACTGCTTTGGCTATTCAGGGTCTTTTGTGTCTCCATACAAATTTTAAGATTTTTTGTTCTAGTTCTGTAAAAAGTGCCATTGGTAATTTGATAGGGATTGCATTGAATCTGTAGATTGCTTTGGGTAGTAGAGTCATTTTAACAATATTGATTCTTCCAATCCAAGAACATGATATATCTCTCCATCTGTTTGTATCATCTTTAATTTCTTTCATCAGTGTCTTATAGTTTTCTGCATACAGGTCTTTTGTCTCCCTAGGTAGTTTTATTCCTAGGTATTTTATTCTTTTTGTTGCAGTGGTAAATGGGAGTGTTTCCTTAATTTCTCTTTCAGATTTTTCATCATTAGTGTATAGGAATGCAAGAGATTTCTGTGCATTAATTTTGTATCCTGCACCTTTACCAAATTCATTGATTAGCTCTAGTAGTTTTCTGGTGGCATCTTTAGGATTCTCTATGTGTAGTATCATGTCATCTGCAAACAGTGACAGTGTTACTTCTTCTTTTACAATTTGTATTCCTTCTCTTCTCTGATTGCCGAGGCTAGGACTTCCAAAACTATGTTGAATAATAGTGGTGAGAGTGGACTTCTTGTCTTGTTCCACATCTTAGAGGAAATGCTTTCAGTTTTTCACCATTGAGAATGGTGTTTGCTGTGGTATTGTCATATATGGCCTTTATTATGTTGAGGTAGGTTCCCCCTATGCCCACTTTCTGGAGAGTTTTTATCATAAATGGGCGTTGAATTTTGTCAAAAGCTTTTTCTGCATCTATTGAGATGATCATATGGTTTTTATTCTTCAGTTTGTTAATATGGTGTATCACATTGATTGGTTTGCGTATATTGAAGAATCCTTGCACCCTGGGATAAAGCCCACTTGATCATGGTGTATGATCCTTTTAATGTGTTGTTGGATTCTGTTTGCTAGTATTTTGTTGAGGATTTTTGCATCTATATTCATCAGTGATATTGGTCTGTAATTTTCTTTTTTTGTAGTATCTTTGTCTGGTTTTGGTATCAGGGTGATGGTGGCCTCATAGAATAAGTTTGGGAATGTTCCTTCCCCTGCAATTTCTCAATGTTGGTACCTGTTATCTTTATTCATTCAAGTTGTGATTTTCCAGAATGGTTTTTAATTGTATCTTGAACATTTTGACTATTATGTTAGGAGGTTCAGAATCCTATTTAAGTCTTCTTTTTTAAGTAAGCAGGTCCTGGGCCACTTTTTTGGGCTGTGGTTCCAATAACAATTTAATTTTCAGAATATTAGCAGTTTTATTCTGGCATGCTTCGTTCCTATGCTACGCATATGTGAAAAATATGTATTCTGCTTTTTTTTTTTTGCGGTACGCGGGCCTCTCACCGCTGTGGCCTCTCCCGTTGCAGAGCACAGGCTCCGGACGCGCAGGCCCAGCGGCCACGGCTCACGGGCCCAGCCGCTCCGCGGCACGCGGGATCCTCCCGGACCGGGGCACGAACCCGTGTCCCCCGCATCGGCAGGCGGGCTCCCAACCACTGCGCCACCAGGGAAGCCCTGTATTCTGCTTTTGATGGATGAAGTGTTCTAAACACATCAGTTAGGTCAAGTTAATTGGTAGTGCTGTTCAGGTCACCTGTATCCTTACTGAGTTTCTGTTTACTTATTCTATCAATTACTAATAGAGGGGTGTTGAGATCTCCTACTATAATTGTAGATTTCTCTATTTCTCTTCTCAATTCTGTCAGTTTTTGCCTCATATAAGTGATGCTCTGTTGTTAGATGTATACACAGTAGGGTTGATACATCTCTGATAATTGACCCTTTTATCATTATGTATGGTCCCTTTTTATCCTTGATAATTTTCCTTATTCTGAAATCTACTTTGTCTGAAATTAATACAAAAACTTCAGTTTTCCCTTGATTGCTATTTGCATAATATAGCTTTCTCCATTCCTTTACTTTTGGCATAAGTCTTTTTTTATTATTATTTTTTAATTTTTGGCTGTGTTGCGTCTTTGTTGCTGCACACAGGTTTTCTCCAGTTGCGGTGAGCAGGGGCTTCTCACTGCGGTGGCTTCTCTTGTTGCGGAGCAGGGGCTCTAGGTGCAAGGGCTTCAGTAGTTTTGGCTCGCGGGCTCTAGAGCACAGGCTCAGTAGTTGTGGTGCATGGGCTTAGTTGCTCTGTGGCATGTGGGATCTTCCCAGACCAGGGCTCAAACCCATATCTCCTGCATTGGCAGGCGGATTCTTAACCACTGTGCCACCAGAGAAGTCCCTTGGCCTAAATCTTTATATTTAAAGTGGATTTCTTATAGACAACATATAATTGGGTCTTGATCTTTTATCGAATTTCACGATGTATGGCTTTTATCTGTGTGTTTAGACCATTCTCATTTAAAGTATTGATATAGTTGGCTTAAAGTGTACCATTTTGTTTTCTATTTGTTGCATCGTTTGTGCTTTATTTCCTTTTTTCCTTTCCTAATTTAAGTTGAGCATTTTTATGTTTTCATTTTATCTCTCCCATTGACTTATCATTTATACTTTTAGAATTACTTTTTTAAACTGTTTTTTCTAGGATTAATAATATATATTTTAAAATAATTTTAATCCACCTTCAAATAATTTGCTGTTTCATGTGTAATGGAAGGACCTTAACAGTATATTCCCGATTCCTCCTTCCTGTCTCTTATGCATTGTTTTCATGTATTTTACTTCTACATATGCTATATTTACCCAATACATTGTTACTCTGATTATTTTCTTTTTCAGTATGGCTTCTAGAAATTTTTAAATTACATATGTGGCTCACATTATATTTCTGCTGAATGATTCTGCTCTAGAATTCTGGCTATCACCTATCCTACTACCTAACTCCTATCATCTGTTTTTCAATCCTGTTGTTGGTCCTATTCATTATATCATGTTTCCACTCTGAATTCTTCTTTCTAGATTCTTAATCTAGAAAGTGTTTCTTTTATTCCTAGTGGGTTTTGATTCCTTGAGGGGATAGATTTGTGTTGATAGCCTCCAAGCTTACCACTTAATTTTCTTTTCCTTTTTCAATTATTTTCACTTAATTTGTAGTTGAACTTCCGCTTTCAGCACATTTGCTTCCTCATGTGATTTGCTCACATGGTGTACCATCTAGTGGTAGTAGAGGGTAACCTTCATTCCCCAAAGTTTAACTCTGCTCCTGTGAGATGACTTTGAATGCTATTACAGGGAACTTTACTGAGAGAAGGAAGCCATCAATGAATTTTTTTTTTTTTTTTTTTTTTTTTTTTTTTGCGGTACGTGTGCCTCTCTCTGTTGTGGCCTCTCCCATTGCGGAGCACAGGCTCTGGACGCGCAGGCTCAGCAGCCATGGCTTACGGGCCCAGCCGCTCCGCGGCATGTGGGATCTTCCCGGACCGGGGCACAGACCCATGTTCCCTGCATCGGCAGGCAGACTCTCAACCACTGTGCCACCAGGGAAGCCCCATCAATGAATTTTAAATGTATATTTTGATATTAGTTTTATATTAGGGTTATGTTACATTGTACTATGTGTGCTATATGTATAGTTTGTCTCACCCCAATATAATTTTCTGTTAATTATTAGGTACCTTTATAGTTGACTGTGTTTTATAATATTTATAATTTTTATGATTTATTTTGTATCATAGGCAAGGCAAAACTGCGTAAGAACAGAATAACTAACTGATTGTGGACAGTTTTGGGACTAAACTAGAGGCTAGAGGCTGTAGGAGGTGTCCTTAAGTACCATAATCTAGTAGGAGGAGTAAAACACATGGGCAGTGTTCATTTTAATAGCCATATAGTTAATATTTTAAGAGGTACAAAGTAAAGTGTCATATCTGGAAAAAGTTTTATAAGAAAAGAGATATTTTCAAAGGTCATTTAGTTGTAGATGTGATGTCAGTCTGCTGTGAAAAGACAATTAAGGGCTTGGGCTCTGGAATTAGACTGCTTAGGTTTGAATGTGCCATTTTTGAGCTGTGTGATCTTGGGCAAGTTATGTATCCTTTGAGTCTTAGTTTTTCAAGTTAACAGTGTTATTCTCTTTTCCTATAGGAAATCTAAAGATATAATCAGCAAAACAACTTCTCACAGTGAAAAATTTGGTGCTGATTTTGATGACTTGTCAGCGGAACTCAGACATTTTAACCAGGAAGGTACAAAACTGGTTGAAGAGTCTGAGAAACACTGTGATAAACTCAGTAGCAACCTTGAAATAACATCTCAAGAGACTGAACAGAGATGTGAGGCTCTGAACACAAGCACACTTTATTTTTCTGAACAGTGGGTATCTTGCTTAAATAAAAGGGAAGAGGAACTTCAGAATTTATTGAAGGTAATAACTTTATAACTGGAACCTCATTTGGGGAGAATAGTGATAATCAGAAAATTAAATATTCTTGGCTAAGAATTGGTTTCAAAACACATGATATTTTAAAGTATAATGTTTTTGTTTTTGTTTTGCTGCATTGGGTCTTCGATGCTGCACGCAGGCTTTCTCTAGTTGCAGCGAGCGGGGGCTACTCTTCGTTGCGGTGTGCAGGCTTCTCATTGTGGTGGTGTCTCTTGTTGTGGAGCGTGAGCTTCAGTAGTTGTGGCTCACGGACTCTAGAGTGCAGGCTCAGTAGTTGTGGCGCAAGGGCTTAGTTGCTCCACGACATGTGGGATCTTCCCGGCCCAGGGCTCAAACCCGTGTCCCCTGCACTGGCAGGCGGATTCTTAACCACTGCGCCACCAGGGAAGCCCCTAAAATATAATTAATGACTTAAAATTTTAAGTGTAACAGTTGGTATGCTTATATATGATCTTGTTTCACATATGTTTCCTAGATCTTCAAATTATTTAACATTTACCTGATCTGTCCTATATCTATCTGTGGTTTTTGACTTGTTAGTTCCTTCAGTTAAGAGCACCCCATCTTTTGATATATAATACTTTTCACCTATGTATGCTTTTTACTTTTCTCCAGGTACATTCAAACCTGTTATTGCTTTAATTATTTAGGATATTGTTCTGGTTACTCAGAAGATATCTGATAGATTTGTGGGTTTGCTTGAACTTAACACTTGCATGAGCCCTTTGTGGCTTGGTTTTTCTTCTGTGCAATAAAATGATTTTACTAATATTCTCAGGAATTAGGTAAAAGAATTTAAGTATTTTAAGCTATATAAGCTATTTTCACTAAAAGGAACCATGACTAGTGGAGAAATAGGTAATTTCAGGTTTGGAGCAGGAAGTGTACCAGATGAGCCTACAGATCTTGTCATACCAGAAAGTGAGGAAGCTGTTAAAGATTAGTGCGGCTGTGTCAGAAAGACTTAGGAGCCAACTTGATGACACTCCCCTGTTTAAAGGTGGTACAATTTGAGCATCAAAAAGAGTAATTGCTACAATAGATTAAGATATGTCAAATATGTTAAAATTGATGAATTCATAAAAATTTCATTAGTCTCCTTTGGATCACGCTAGGGAAGCAAGGAATGATTCTGAGAAGTGGTAAATAAAGGGAAACAATTGAGCATCCATCTGTCTTTCCTGAAAGAACTCTATCTTGGTTCAACAGGGTAATGGATGAAGAAAACTGTTTCAAAGAAGAATCCCAGCTAATAAAATGCAGAAGAAATGACAGGATTAGGATATCACAATTTTGCAACCCTTAGTGAAATAATCCCTGTGGACATTAATGACTGCTTACACCATTTGATCAAAAGCTGAAGGAGATGTTTATAATTAAGAGGGTGACCACACTCTAACACACGGATTAGTCTTCTTTTTTGGGATTTTAGTTCCCCGACCAGGGATTGAACCCAGGGCCTCGGTAGTGAAAGCGTGGAGTTCTATAACCACTGGACCACCAGGGGGTTCTCCACACTGATTAATCCTAATGTGAGAGACATGACCAGGCATTATGTGCTTTCAGTACCACCTATGAAATATTCTTGCCCAAAAGTTAAAAACTTATTTAGATCAAGCCTTTAGATCTAACTAATTTGTAGAAAATACAGAGGACAGATGAACATGTGAAAATAACAGCTTAGAGGTGCAATTGACAAAATCCAGAAATTGAGATATTCAGTAGAACACAAAGACCTGGTTTCTTCAATGAAAATTTTTTTCAAGGAGAAAAGTATGAGGAAGGATAACTTATATCAAGAAGGAGTTAAGACTAGAGGGCCTTAAGCCCCGGTTTTCCTGGGATAGTCCTTGTTTATATCTATTGCACTGGGGTTATTACTATTAATGGCCCTTTTTACTCTGAGAATATCTCAGTTTAGATGATAAATTATATAGTCAATTAAGACATATCAACCAAATATAATGATGAATTCTGATTCAAACAGAACAAGTCTGAAAAAGACAATTGGTGAAATTTGAACACTGACTAGACATTTGATATAAAGAAATCAATGTTAAATTTTTTAGAAGTGAGAGTGGTCTTAAGAAGCTCTTAATGCTTAGAGAAGTATGCTGAAGTAAATGGATGAAATGGTATAAGATTTGCTTCAAAATAATCCTGGTGGAGAGCAGGAGTAAGTGGCCAATCTTGTTTGATCTATATCCCATGTAGTAATAAATGTTGAGGCTGGGGAGTGAATATAAGGGAGTTATTATTATTATTTCTACTTTTGCAGTTTCTAAACCTTTTATTATGGAAAATTTCAAGGTAAGGAGAAGTTAAATATTGCATAAAGCACTGACAACTTTGATTTTAATAATGAAGTCTCATTTGCATCATTTACAGGTTGTACAACAAGGTTGTGAGGCTTCAAGTTCAGAGATTACTGAAAAATTAATTGGACATAAAGCAGCTAATGAGAACCAGCATAACATTCTTCTTGGTCAGATAACTATTGATGAAGAAGAATTAATGACACAAAGTCAAGAACTTAATAAAACCGTAAAAATTGGTTTGACTAAGCTTAATTGCTTTCTGCAGCAGGATCTGAAACTGGATATCCCAACAGGTACTTTAAAAGGGAAATGGAATTGTTAAATTTTTTGAAGTTGAATTCAACTGTATACAGTGCTAGATGTTCAGAAAAACAAGGTCCTGCCATTGCCTGATAGAATTTGCCATCTCACTCTGATCAACTCAAATATAGAAAAATTAGAACCCCAAAATAGCTTTGATCAAGCATTAAATGATGCATATGACATATACGCCCAAACACTTGGGCATCATAATTCAGTAAAAGTTTACAAACATTCAGGGAACTGGCTTTGGTTAAGAGAGCACATTTTAAAAGCAAATAAAAACAACCATCTATCTAGCACTGTTTATAAAAGGACATTTTAATACCAAAAATAGTGGAGGAATGTAATTAAATAAATCTAGTTTAATGCAGAGCTTACCACATTGTACATTTTCTCATGTGTACCTCTCATTTTGTCATGACTGTTAGATTGGCATTTAGGAATTACCATTTTGGGAGGTCAGAGATGGCAAGGATCACTGTAGGCTATAATGATTCAGGAATGCCTTCATGAAAGAAGGTGTAACCAACTGTTTCACACAGGATGAGTAATTGAGTTATTCATTAGATTGTGGTAGGGGTTGCACACCCTGTAAGTTTAGTAAAAATCACTGAGTGAATTTTGTGGTGTGTAAATTACACTTTAAAGCTTTTTTTTTTTTTAGCAATTATAAAAGAGGATGGCACTAAAGGGTGTCAATTTATTTTTTCCCCAAAACTCTTGATATTTAATGAACTTTTCAATGAAATTAGGAATATAAATATTAAGTGAAAAGGCAAGTGCCTGTGTAAATTATGAGAGCATGAGTTACTATAAAGAAATGTAACTGGTTAATATTTAGCTACCACCAAATTTAGTGAAATGATTATCCCTGTCAAACTGATCATGCTGCCATTCCTCAGAGCACTCTGAATCGTTTTAGAGCCTATAATACATCTTCTATACATGCTCAGAGATGGAAAATTTCATGTTTTGGTGTAGGTGGAATCTTGAAAATGGTTGAGTCTATTTAAGATCAGTTGTCAAGTTAGGAAATATTTTAAGCAACATATGCCTGACAGATAGCAAGACTGATTCTCATATGTGGCAATGGTTCTATTTTTGGAAGACAAAGACTTATTGGGAGGTATAAGTTCTAGCATTAAAAAAAATACCTTACTCATATCCCACACTTCAGTTTTTACCACTTATGTCTACTAAAGGTATGACACCACAGAGGAAAAATTATTTATACCCATCAGCACTGGTGAGAACCCAGCCACGTGAACAGCTCCTTGATCAGTTGAAAAGGAAACAGCCTGAGCTGTTAATGATGCTAAACTGTTCAGAAAACAACAAAGAAGAGATCAGTCAGGTAAAATTTATTTTAGGCATCATAATTTTAGAACTCTCCCATGAACTCTTTAAAAAAAAAAAAAAATTATTTATTTATTTATTTAGGTTGTGCCAGGTCTTAGCTGCGGCAGGCAGCCTCCTTAGTTGTGGCTTGTGGGCTCCTTAGATGCGGCATGCATGTGGGATCTAGTTCCCTGACCAGGGGTCGAACCCGGGCCCCCTGCATTGGGAGTGTGGAGTCTTATCACTGCACCACCAGGGAAGTCCCTCCCATAAACTCTTGATGTCATCTTCACGAGAAGAATTTTATTCTTTGCCCTTCAGTCCTACCCTGTCTCATTAAGGATAGTTGACTGCTAAGCCTGTTTCTTTTAATTGGGCAATTTTTTATGATTAGACTTAGAGATAATTATAATAGACAATGTTTATGTTATGCTGATTATGTGCCCGACACTGTTCTAAACACTTTACATACATATTTACTCAATTGTCTCAATAACTCTATAAGGTGAATGCTAGTACTATCCCCATTTTAAAAGGTGAGGAAACTAAGAATTGCCTTGTCCTAAGTCACAAGGATGGAGCTGGAATTAGAACCTAGCTCCACAATTTGTGCCCTTAACTATAGTGATTATAGAAAAGTTGGGAAATTGGAGAGTAACAAAGAAGGTAAAAAATAAACTGTAATCTCTTTATTCTGAGATTACCATATTTAACATTTTATTATAGGTACTTCTCTATATGAACACATAATAGGAATTATTTTCATTACTTTGTAGACTTCCTACTGATTTTGTTGAGGTTTAACTTTTATGTAATGGACATTGTGTTATTTTCAAAGAAGAAAACTGCCTTTACTTGTGTGAAGGTTTTTAAGCCCTGGGACTTAATCACTCATCAGCTTCTTATTTTAGGACTTGGATGAAGAAAAGGCAGTTCTGGTGCACACTGTTGAAGAACCTCTAAGTCAAGAGCCATCTGTAGACACTAGTTTGGATTGTTCATCAAGTTGTGGGGTTCCATTTTTCCAGGTACCTGATTATATCCTATCAGATAACCTTTCCACATCTGATGTAAGTCAGTCATTTGCTATTCAGTATAAAGGGATTACTCTTGGTGGGTGGAATAGAAAAAATATTTCAGTCATTCCTTTGGGATGGCTTGTTAACTTTTCTGATTTAAATTATTTACACAAGTATGATAATCGATTAGGGGTTTTTGGTAGGATAAATAAAGGCAAAATATGACTTAATCCCATCCTTAGCTGGTAATATTCTGCTGTTATATTTATCCCTTTTCTGCTTCCTACATACTCAGAATGATACTAAAAACAGTCATTTCTCTCTTCCCTCCACCTTTGACATGGAAGTCCTGGAGCCTGTCTCTGTCTATGATCAGACTTTGAAGGCTAAGAAGTTTAAAAGATTGAGAGACCGAATGCCTCTCTGTTAAATGACTGATTCTCCAACTTGAGGCTTTTCTCCTATTCACTATTCCCCCACGTAGCCTCCTGCCTTGATCTTGTGTGTTTAAATCCCATGCCCTCTCCTATTACCTTTTCATCACTGTTGGGAGTATGGCACTGTAAACTATCTACATCTTTCCCTCTAATTTGAAGTCATGAGCCTAGACAGTCTGTGAGGTAAGGATTTCCTTACTTACATAGGACATTGATGTCTACATTTTATAGTTGAAGCACTGCTTCTGATATGTATATGCTTGTACCTGTCTTTAATAGACCTGCAGGCCTCCACCAAGATCTAAAGATTCTCCATCCCTGATTTAAGCTGTTAAAACTTCTAGTTCAGATTTTATTAAATTCCTCTCTGTCTGCATCAAGGCAGTTTTATCTCCAAAGTCTTCCTAACTTTTGCTTCATTCTTTACTATTAGAAAACTCTAGATATATTTCTTTCTATTTATTGACCCTCTCTTCTATCTTATAAAGTTAAGAAAAGGGGGAAAGTTAAGAGAAGGGAACCTTAGTGACTACTTAATCCCTGTTTGGAAATCCTTTCGTTATTAAAGTTTATGATGTTTTGAAGGCCAGGCTTAGTGGTTCGGCTATGGCAAAGAAGTTCCTATAGTACCAGAAAAGACTTGGGATTGGATTTTAGACCTTACCTGAAGTCCAGAAATTATTTTTACTCTGATAGCAGTCTGATATGGGGAAATTTTCTGGGTTAAAAACTTTTAAGTTGGTTTATGATTTGTCTAAGAATTGATGAGTGGGTCTACAATGAAAGTTGTCAGTTACTTAAAGCCTCTCTAAGGGCAAGTACAAGGATTCCAATGAAATATTTCCAAATGAGAAATATGAAATAAGTTTTTTTAAAGATAAGATACAACTTAAATAAAAAGTGCCTTGAGGTAGCCTGTATATCAGATTCTGTGCTTAAAATAGAATTGCCTTTTTTTTTTTTTTTCGCCCTCACTGCACCTCTTGTAGGATCCTAGTTCCCTGACCAGGGATTGAACCCAGGCCCTCAACAGTGACAGCACGGACTCCTAACCACTGGACCACCAGAGAATTCCCAGAATTACCATTTTTGTACAATAACAAATCTTTGTTTCCCGAGAGCAAGATTTCTAGCAGCCACACTGTTGACATTTTGAGCTGGATAATTCTTTGTTGTGGTGACCTGTCCTATGTATTATGTTTAGCAGCTTCCCTGGCTTTTGTCCACTAGAAGCCAGTAGCAACCACCTAGTTTAACAACCAAAAATGTCTCCAGACAGTACCAAATGTCTCCTGGGGTGCAAAATCTCCCTACTGAGAACCATTGCCCTACAGTAAAATGTGTAATTATTCCTTGGAAAATCATACAGAAAATTAGTATTTCTTTCTTCCCCCTCTTGGTAATAAAATGAAAATAATAAATGATAATAAATAATAAATAATAATAAATAATAAATAATAATAAATAATAAATGAAATAAAATAAAATTTCTACTTGCCAAATTGTTGGCTCAAATTTGTGCTGAGTGTTTTCTGAAGTTTTCCACACCTAATTTCTTGCCTATAAACCAGAGAACTTTGAAAATAGAATATGATTAATATGTATCAGATGTTACTTTATATTGACTTAATTTTCCCCCTTAAATCCACAGCATAAAAAATCACATGGAAAAGATAAAGAAAACAGAGGCATTAATCCGCTGGAGAGGTCTAAAGTAGAAGAAACTATAGAGCAATCTGTTACGAAGAGCAGATTACCTCTACGAGCCCAGAACAATTTTTAGTTAACTTGAGGACTGGTAATTTTACTTTCTAAGAAAAATGAAAAATAAAACCTGTAACCCCAGAACTTGAGCCTTGTGTATAGATTAAAAATGAGTAGAAAATATCAAGGCAGTACTGTAAATTTAGTTGAATTTATTATCTACCCATTTTTTCTGTCATTGCTGTAGTTTACTGTATATTAAGTTGGGTTTCATTTGGGATTTGCATTGAGTAAATATGTATTTCTAGCTTTTGATATAAAATAGCTCTTTCATAACAAATGAAAAATATTTTTCTAGTATATTACTAAATAGCAGATATATAGAAGCTGCAGTGTTCTTTTAGGCTTGAACTTATATAGGTAAATATCACCAGCGCATGGTTTTAGGAAGGACCATATCCTTTCTTTTCTTTGTATGATTTAATTATGTTTATATTTGCTTACCTCCTTTCCTAGACTGTTTCATTCTGCCTTCTCAGCAAACTTTCTCCCTTTTTTTGTCACCAAACCATTTGTAGCGCTACAAAATGGTATCCATTATTATTATGGGATAGCCAGAATTTTACCTAGAAATCTTTTACACTTTGCTGTGGTTATCTCTAAAATTGCTGTCAACAATAAACACAACCCTAGAAGTATCCCTTCCTTCAATATTTTAATTTGTTTCCCCCTAGATATGAAAGCATTTCATTCCTTTATGAGGCCTAACACATTAGTCCCCACAGAGTTCATAAAAAGCCATCTTCTCCAGAATATAGATTGCTATTATGAGAGAACTACCTGGAGTTCTGATTAATGGCTATGTGACCCTATTTTGAAGCCTGTATCTTGTGCAAAAGGTCAAAGTGTTTAAGTGCTTTTTGAAGCTATTAATTATGACTATCATTTATATTCATTTACCTGGTGAAACTTTTTGTTGTTCTTTGTATATAATAAAATATGTGTGTATATATTTTTTGCTCTTGAAATCTTAACCCTTATTAGAAGGGCCCTGACAATTTTGATCTGGCAGCCAAATTTCTGGAAGTTGGGATGTTTCAGCATGAAGAACCAGAGCACTTAGAAGGAATATATGTGAAGAATAAATTTTTTACACACATCAAGTTTAAGTGTATAAATTCAGATTTGATTCTGATAGCTAAGTAAAACCAAACCCTGTTGGAGAATTAGAAAATCTGCTACTTCAAGGAACTAAGTTTGCCTTGCAGAGTACTAATTATCTTAATAAAAATGATCATATAATTTCTCTGCAAAATCAGATGTCAACATAAGCTATGGATAATATCTAAAAATATAAGCTACCCTCAGTAAACCCATGATTAATAAATTTGGTTTCTACATTAACTTATTTGTCTCATTATTTCTTATTTGGCAATGGGTATGTTTACAGAGTTAAGCCGGTTGTATTAAAATTCCTAAAATAAACTTCTACCGAAGTACCAGCAAGGAAGAAGGGCCTTGGTAAACATCCCGGCTTTCAGTTGCACTTGAAGGGGCTATGATTTAGTGTAAGATTAATGAAAAACAGATTGGGCCTCACAGGGCCTGAAGTCCAGCTTTAAGTCATCTCATTCCCTAAGTTTTAAAGTTATCTAGGAATGCTAATGCAACTGGTTGAACTGCCTGACAGAAGCAAAAATAAATCTGGAGAATTTTAACATCCAGAGCCTTAAATTAGCTCTGTAAATTGTTGTTGTTGTGGTGGTGGTGGTACGCAGGCCTCTCACTGTCGTGGCCTCCCCCGTTGCGGAGCACAGCCTCCGGACGTGCAGGCCCAGCGGCCATGGCTCACGGGCCCAGCCGCTCCGTGGCACGTGGGATCCTTCCGGTCCGGGGCATGGACCCACGCCCCCTGCATCGGCAGGTGGACTCCCAACCACTGCGCCACCAGGGAAGCCCTGTAAATTTTAATATACAATGTCAAGGACTCAAAAAATAACCCTCAGCAAAAACAGAGTAGGTAGCTTCAAGGACCCATTCCTCCTCAAAGGCAGAAACATTCAGAAACAATTTTGTCAGAACTTGGAAGCAAATGTTGAATCAAGAACAAAGTAACTTAAAAACTAGGAAAGCTTTTTGGTGTTTTACTTGCCCTTGTTACATTCCCCTTCCCAGCTCTGTGGTGGTCTTGAAGACATGCAGAAGCCCATCGTTCTCAAAGAGTGAGACCCTGTTCCCTGGTCATGAAGGAGCAGAGGAGATCTTAATCTCAGAAAGTTGTTTGTTGAAACCTGTCTAAGCCAACCTGAAGGACTGAAGCAAGGCACTTTCCTTTGTTTCATCTAACTCAGAACTCAGGGTGGAAAAATGGCAGGTATTTCTCAAAAATATTGTAAGGCAAATGAACAACCTGCTGCCACCTTTGGCAAAGGATTACAGTTGAGGTAAATAAAGGAGTGCCTAAAGCCTGAGAGGAAAAAATGGGAGAGAATTTCCTAGGGAAGTTAGGCTACTCAAAAACAACAGTGTATACTAGGGAACTGAGAAAGCCATCAGTTAGGCCAAGTTGCATGGTTAGAAAAGACCTGAGAAGACCTAAGTGTTCACTGCTGGCTGAACTCTAGGCTCAGCACAAGCAGGAAGTGAAGGCTAAGCTGATTTAAAATGACCTAGCTAAGCACTTAAAGGAGTGCTCCAACACAACCAACCTACAAAGACTGGGAGGATTTTTTTTTTTCTTTTAATCCTTGTTTTATGTATTTATTTTTTGGCTACTAGCATTCAAGAAAATCTGTCAACACACTAGCTGAACACAAGCAAAAAAGTCTTTAGAGACTACGTAAGTCAAAGAATTGAGACTTTACAAAAGAATAGTTTAGAAAAGTCACTAAATAAATTGCTACAGCCCACAGCAAGGAACAAAAACAAACCCCAAAGCATGAAGAATCTGATTTCCAAAGTTACCCTATTACAATATTCAAATGTTCAGTTTTCAACAAAAACTAGGAATTATGCAAAGAAAGTATGGCTCATTCACAGAAGAAATGAACATAAACCATCCCTGAGGGAGCACAAACTTTGGACTTTAAATCAACTGTCTCATATATGCTCAAAGAGCTAAAGGAATCCAGTAGGAAAATGTCTCAACAAATAGAGGATATCTGTGAAGAAACCATAAAAAGGAACCATACAAATTTGGAGCTGAAAAGTAAGATAACTGAAATGAAAAAAATCACTAGAGGCTTCCAACAGTAGATATGATCAGGCAATAGAAAGCCAGTGAACTTGAAGCTAGGTCAATTGAAATTGTCCAATTGAAGAAGCAAAAAGGGAAAAGAATGAAGGAAAAAGTAGAACTTAAGAGACATGTGGAGCACAATGAAGCACACCAATATTTACAAAAAGAGAGTACCAAAAGAATAGGAGAGAAAGAAAGGCAGACAGTACTTGACGAAATAATGGCTGAAAACTTCTCAGATTTGTTAAAACACTCAAATCTACACATCCAAGATGCTCAATAAATCCAAACAGGATAAACTCAAAGAGATCACAAGATAATCAAACTGTTAAAACTGAAGACAGAATCTTGAAAGCAGCAAGTGTAGTCTTCAGGAAAATGCAAATCAAAACCACAATGAGATATCACTTTACATCCACAAGGATAGCTATAGTAAAAACAGAAAATGACAAGTCGTGGTGAAGCTGTTCAATGGGAACCCTCATATATTGCCTGTGGGAATGTAAAGTGGTTCAGCCACTGTTTAAAAAGTTTGGTGGTTCATAAACAAGTTAAATGTAGAATCACCATTTCACCCAGCAACTCTACTCCTAGGTATCTACCCAAGAGAAGAGAAAAAATGTATCCACACAAATTTGTACACAAATGTTCATGTTAGCTCTATGAGCTAAATGGTATAAACAATCCAAGTGTCCATCAACATATGAATGGATAAATCTGTTATATACATATAATGGATTATTACTCAGCCATAGAGAAGAATGAAGCACTGATACATGCTACTGTGTGGATAAATCTTGAAAATATAATGCTATGTGAAAAAAGTCATGTAAAAATTCATATATTGTATGTTTACATTTCTATGAAATATCCAGAATAGGTAAATTCATAGAAACAGATTGGTGGTTGCCAAGGCTGTTTTGAGTTGAGGGAAAGGAAATGACTGCTTAATGAATATCAAGTTCTCTTTGGGGATGTTGGAAATGTGTTGGAACTAGATAGATGTGGTGGTTGTACAACGTTATGAATATACAAAGTGCCACGGAATTATGTACTTTAAAATGATTTATTTTAGGGACTTCCCTGGTGGCACAGTGGTTAAGAATTCTTCTGCCAATGCAGGGGACACGCGTTCGATCCCTGCTCCGGGAAGATTCCACATGCTGCGGAGCAACTAAGCCCATGTGCCACAACTACTGAAGCCCAAACACCTAGAGCCCGTGCTGTGCAACAAGAGAAACCACCACAATGAGAAGCCCACGCACTGCGACGAAGAGTAGCTTCCACTCACTGCAACTAGAGAAAGCGTGCGCAGCAATGAAGACCCAATGCAGCCATAAATTAATTAATTAATTAAAAACAATAACCTAGTATACCAAGAGACAGACCAAAAACCCACAGAAAAGACAACAGAAACAAATCACAGAAATTACAGCTAATTGAGTTGCCAAACAAGATCTTTTATTTATTTATTTTTGGCCACACCATGCAGCTTGCAGGGTCTTAGTTCCCCGACCAGGGATTGAACCCAGGCCATGGCAGTGAAAGCACCGAGCCTTAACCACCGGACCGCCAGGGAATTACCAAAATTCTTTAAATGTTTAATTTTATGTAATTCCCAAACAAAATGTGGAATTCCCAAACAGGATCTTTTAAAATAAAAAAAAAAAGAATCAGATGGAAATTCTAGAACTGAAAAATACAATAAATTATGAATACAGGGGATGGGTTTAGATGCTGGATAGACAGTTAAAAAGAGTTTCAAAAAGAGGATGATAGGTTAGAAGAAAATTGTTACACTGAAGCATAGCAAGACAAAAGGATGAGAAATAGGAAAGAAACAGGATGTGGTGAAGAGATCTAACATCCATATAATTAGTGCCTCATAAGGGAAAAGAATGGGACTGAAGCCCTATAATTCCTGAGCAAGATAAATGCAAAATCACACCTAGGTACACCATAGGCAAACTGCTAAAAGGTTAAATGAAATAAGAAAGTAAAAACAATAGAGATAATTAAACTGCTGAAACAAAGTAACTGATTGCTATCACAGAACTCTATACCTAATGAAAATATTTTTCAGGAATGATGGTTCATTAAAAGCATCTTATGTGTCTAAGAAATGAAAATTGATTTTTGTCATCACCAAACTGGCACTAAAGGAAACACTAAAGAGTGTTCTTTAAGTGAAAAGAAAATGTTACCAAATGGCATCTCAGAGATGCAGGAAAGAATAAAGAACAATGGAAAATATAAATGCATCAGAAAGGTAAATAATCACTATAAAACAATAACAATGTTCTATAGGGTCTAAAATATATATGGAGTTAAAACCCTCAAGAATAGCACATAAAATGGAAGAAGGATGGGACTTCCCTGGTGGTCCAGTGGGTAAGACTCCATGCTCCCAATGCAGGGGGCTGGGGTTTGATCCCTGGTTGGGGAACTATATCCCGTATGCATGCTGCAACTAAGAGTTCACATGCCTCAACTAAGAAGCCTGCATGCCACAACTAAGAAATCTGTATGCCACAACGAAGATCCTGTGTGCCTCAACTAAGACCCAGAACAGCCAAAATAAATAAATAAATATTAAAAACAAAAAAAAGATGGAAGAAGGTTAAGAAGAGCTAAAGGATTCAAAGATTCTTTGATTATCTGGGAGGTAGTAAAGGTTCTCATTAATATTAGACTTTGATAAGTAAAGTCTAAGTAAAATATTAAACTTGAAAAGAATATATTTTATCATTGGATGGATTTTTCTGTAAATGTCAGACCAAGTTGATTGATAAGGTGGTCAGGTCTTCTGTAACCTTACTGATTTTTCTGTGTAGTTGTTCTATTAATTAAAATGTTGAAGTCTTGAGAATTCCTTGGCAATCCGCTGGTTAAGACTCCATACTTCCATTGCCGAGGGCCTGCGTTTGATCCCTGGTTGGGGAACTAAGATCCCACAAGCCGTGCGGTGTGGCAAAAAACAAAAATTGAAGTCTCTAACTACAACTGTGAATTTTTAAATTTCTCCTTTCAGTTCTTTCCATTTCTAGCACCTGTGTTGTGACGTACATACATCCTTAGAATTGTTATACTTCTTGATGAATCGACCCCTTTATCAGTATTGTCCCTTTTTATCCTTTGTGACATTCCTTATTCTAATGTTAACTGTTATATTAATGTAGATACGCCAGCTTTCTCTTTATTTTTAATTTCCTTTTTAAAAAATTAATTAATTTTAAAATTGAGGTATAGTTGATTTACAACTCCAGCTTTCTCTTTCTTAGTGTTTGCATGATACAGGCATACCTTGGAAAGCCTGTGGAATCAGTTCCAGACCACCACAACAAAGTGAATGTAATAAAGCAAGTCACACAAATATTTTGGTTTCCCAGTGCATATAAAAGTTATGTTTACACTATAGACTGTAATCAGTTAAGTGTGTAATAGCATATGTCTAAAAAAATAGGGATTTCCCTGGTGGCGCAGTTGTTAAGAATCTGCCTGCCAGTGCAGGGGACATGGGTCTGATCCCTGATCCAGGAAGATCCCACATGCCGTGGAGAAGCTAAGCCCGTGTGCCACAACTACTGAAGCCCACATGCCCTAGAGCCTGCATTCTGCAACTACTGAGCCCGTGTGCTGCAACTACTGAAGCCCACGCGCCTAGAGCTCATGCTTCGCAACAAGAGAAGCCACCGCAAATGAGAAGGCCCCGCACCGCAGTGAAGAGTAGCCCCCGCTCGCCGCAACTAGAGATAGCCCGCGTGCAGCAACGAAGACCCAATGCAGCCAAAAAAAAAATAAATATAATAATAATAATAATGTACAACCTTAATCTTAAAATACTTTATTGCTAAAAAATGCTAATCATTATCTGGGCCTTCAGAGAGTCATAATCCTTTTGCCGGTGGAGGGTATCACCTCAATGTTGGTGGATGCTGACTGTTCAGGGTGGTCTTTGCTGAAGGCTGGGGTGGCTGTCGCAATTTCTTAAAATAAGACAACAGTGAAGTTTGCCACATCTATTGACTCTTTCAGGAACTAGTTCTCTGTAGCATGCAATGCTGTTTGATAGCATTTTACCCACAGAAGTACTTCTTTCAAAATTGAAGTCAATTCTCTCAAACCTCTCAAACAGTAGGCTTAAAATATTTAGTAAATCATGTTGTAAAATGACATGCTGTCATCCAGCCTTTGTTTCATTTGTAGAGCACAGGCAGAATAGATTTAACATAATTCTTAAAAGCCCTAGGGATTTTGGAATAGTAAATGAGCATTGGCTTCATGTCTTCACCAGCTGCATTAGCCCTAAACGAGAGAATCAGCCTGTCTTTTGAAGCTTTGAAGCCAGGCATTGACTTCTCCTCTCTAGTTATGAAAGTTCTAGCTGGCATCTTCTTCCAACAGAAGGCTGTTTCATCTACATTGAATCTGTTTAGTGTTGCCACCTTCATTCATTATCTTAGCTCCATCTTCTGGGTAACTTGCAGCAGCTTCTGCATCAGCACTTGCTGTTTCACCTTGCATGTTTATGTTGTAGAGACAGCTTCTTTTCTTAAACCTCATGAACCAAACTCTGCTAGCTTCAAGCTTTTCGTCTGCAGCTTCCTCACCTCTCTCAGCCTTCATAGAATTGAAAAGAATTAGGCCCTTGCTCTGAATTAAGTTTGGCTGAAGTGACTGTTGTGGCTGGTTTGATCTTCTATCCAGATCACTAAAACTTTCTCCCTATCAGCAATAAGGCTGTTTCTCTTTCTTATCATTTGTGTGTTCACTGGAGTAGCACTTTCAATTTCCTTCAAGAACTTTTACTTTGCATCCACAACTTGGCTATTTGGCCGTTTGGTGCAAGAGGCCTAACTTTTGGCCTCTCTCAGCTTTCGACATGCCTTCCTCACTAGGCTTAATCATTTCTAGCTTTTGATTTAAAGTGAGAGATGTGCAACTCTTTTATTCACGTGAACACTTAGAGGTCATTGTAGGATTATTAATCAGCCTAACAATTTCAATATTGCTGTGTCTCAGGGAACAGGGGAGCCCAAGGAGAGGGAGAGAGATGGGTGAATGGCTGGTGGGTGGAGCAGTCAGAACACACGCAACATTTATCAATTAATTTCGCCATCTTACATGGGCATGTTTTGTGGCACTCCAAAACAATTACAATAGCAACTTCAAAGATCACTGATCGGGCTTCCCTGGTGGCGCAGTGGTTGAGAGTCTGCGGGCCGATGCAGGGGACGCGGGTTCGTGCCCCGGTCCGGGAGGATCCCACATGCCGCGGAGCGGCTGGGCCCGTGAGCCATGGCCGCTGAGCCTGCGCGTCAGGAGCCTGTGCTCCGCAACGGGAGAGGCCACGACAGTGAGGCCCGCGTACCACAAAAAAAAAAAAAAAAAAAGATCACTGATCACAGATCACCATAACAAATATAACAATAATAATAAAAAAGCTTAAAATACTGAGAGAATTACCGAAATGTGACAGAGACATGAAGTGAGCAAATGCTGTTGGAAAAAGGATGCCAATAGATTTGCTTGATGTGGGGTTTACCACAAACTTTCAATTTGGAAAAAATGCAGTATCTGTGAAGTGTAATAAAACGAGGTATGCCTATATATCTTTTTCCATTCTTTTTCTTTTAATTGTCTATCTTTTCTATTTGAAGTGAGCTTTTATAGATAATAATTGCTCTTTATACAGTATGACAATCTTTTAATTCATTTATTTGGACTACTTATATTTAATGTGATTATTGGGTTTAAATATATAATCTTGCTACTTGTTTTCTATTTGTCCCCTCTGTTCTTTGTTGCTTCTTTTTGTTTTTTTAGCAGTACAAATTAATTTTTATTTCTTATCTTTTTTTAAGGTTTCTTTTTTTAAAAAATTGAAGTATAGTTGACTTACAATGTTGTGTTAGTTTCAAGTGTACAGCAAAGTGATTCAGTTATACATACATATATATATTTTTTGGATTAATTTTCCTTACAGCTTATTACAAAATATTGAGTATAGTTCCCTGAGTTATACAGTAGGTCCTTGTTCGTTATCTATTTTATATATAGTAGTGCGTATATGTTAATCCCAAACTCCTAATTTATTCCTCCCCACTTTCCCCTTTGGTAACCATAAGTTTGTTTTCTATGTCTGTGGGTCTATTTCTGTTTTGTATATAAGTTCATTTTTATTTTTATTTTTTTTTAGATTCCACATATAAGCAATATCATATGATATTTGTCTTTCTGTCTGGCTTACTTCACTTAGTATGATAATCTCTAGGTCCATCCATGTTGCTGCAAATGGCATTATATCATTCTTTTTAGGGCTGAGTAATATTCCACTGTATAAATATACCACGTCTTCTTTATTCATTCATCTGTTGATAAACATTTAGGTTGCTTCCATGTTCTGGCTATTGTAAATAGTGCTGCAATGAACATTGGGGTGAATGTATCTTTTCAAATTATGGTTTTCTCTGGATATATTCCCAGGAGTGGGATTGCAGGATCATATGGTAGCTCTATATTTAGTCTGTAAAGGAACCTCCATACTGTTCTCCATAGTGACTCTACCAATTTACATTCCCACCAACAGTGTAGGAAGGTTCCTTTTTCTCCACATCCTCTCCAGCATTTATTTTTTGTAGACTTTTTATCATGGCCATTCTGACCACTCTGAGGTGATACCCCATTGTAGTTTTGATTTGCATTTCTTTTGTTCTTTGTTTATTTTTTTCTCTTTTTCTTCCTCCTTTAGAATTAATTGAATGTTTTTATGAATCCATTTTATCTCCATTAAAAATTTTGTTTAGGGACTTCTCTGCTGGTCCAGCAGTTAAGACTCCATGCTCCCAATGCAGGGGGCTCAGGTTCAATCCCTGGTCAGGGAATTAGATCCTGCATGTTGCAACCAAAGATCCCACATGCTGCAGCTAAAGACCCAGAGCAGCCAAATAAAAAAAATGTTTTTTGTTTCATTTTTTTCCAAAGGCTTACAATATATATATTGAATTAATCACAGTCTGCCTTCAAAAAAAATTATACTGAGTCATATATAGCTTCAGAACCTAACAACAGCACACTTCTAATTATTCTCTCTCATCTTCTCTGTGGTTTTCATTTTACTTTCATATTTGCAATAAAACCACAATACACCAGTACTATATTTCTTTTTGAAAGACAATGATCTTTTGGAGAGATTAAAAATAAGAGAAAGAATGTTTTTCTATTTATTTTTATTTTAACCATTTCCAGAGATCTTCATTTATTTTTGTAGATCTATTTCTTTGTGTATGATACCAGATTCTCTGATATACCCCTCTTGCTTGTAGAGCTTCCTTTAATATTTCTTATAGTACAGGACTGCTGGTAATGAATTCTGTCATTTTTGTTTTCTAAAAATGTCTTCATTTTTGAAAGATATTTCATTGGGTGTAGAATCCTGGGTTGACAGTTATTTTCTTTCAGTACTTTAAAAATGTTGCTCCATTGTCCTCTGGTTTGCACAGTGTCTAATAAGAAGCCTGGTGTGTAATTCTTATCTATGTTCTCCTGCATTTAATGTCTTCTTTCTCTGGCTGCCTTCAACTTTTTCTCTTTAACTTTGGTTTTCAGTAGTTGGATTAGGGTAGGAGCTAGGTTGCTAGAGGGCTTTTTCAGTGTTCCTACTCCATCCTCAGCTTTCAGCCTTCCCTGTGTGCCTGAACTGGGGAAGGGTCTCTGAGCACACTTTTGCCCTTCTGCCATGGGAAGGCTGCTTTTCCCTTCCCTCATTCTTGGGTCTTGCTGTCCTGGAGTGGGGGATTGGGGAGGGTTTTCTGCTGCCCAGGTCCAGCTTTAGTCCTAGCAGGCCCTGTGTCCTGGGTCTCAGGGGATTTGGACTTTCTCAGTGATCCTGTCCCTCCCTGGGGTAGCAAAACTCTGCCAGTAATTTTGGCAGGTTCTTTGCAGGAGAGAGTTTCCTGCTCCTCCCCTAGACGTAGAGGGTTTTGGTTTGTTTTTTTACCTTGATCTCAGTCACAGTGGTTTTCACCTGTTCCCTGGGAGCCGCAAGTTTTTCTACCCTTCTCCCTATGGCTTTGGTCTGTAAGGAGGAAGGGTCTGGGCAGAGCTTCACGCCTTTTTTTGTAGTGGGGGCTGCTCTCTTCTCCAAGCATGCGTCACAAATGGCGGCTTTCTCTGGTCTCCTGCCTGGGCTTCTGTTTTTCTTGAGCACCTGGTAAAGTCTGTGAAGAGCCTGTTAGTCTGTGCCAATTCCCATTGCGTCTGCAGCTCCCGGGGGTTCTATACTTTCGTCCTAGCTCACATTAAACCTTTGGCAATTTGTTAAATATTTTAGCTGAATTCTTCTTACCTGCTTGCATGGTATCTGGTGTCTCCTCCTCCCAGGTCAGCTACTGCTCATCCCTGTCTCTCACTGGGAAGTCCTCTCTTTCTTCAGATTGCTTGGCTGTCCTAAGACAGCTCTCTGATTGGTTCAGAAAAGTTATGATTGTGTGGTTTGTCTAGTTTTTTCTTGTTAGAATGGCAACAATGGTTTTTTCAGCTTTCTACATCCTAGCTGGGAGCAGAATCAGTGTACTTTCCTGTTAACAACTTCTAACTTGTTAGATAAATAGTGGGACTGATTTCAAGAGAGGTTTCCTTTTCAAATGTGTGCCTGTTTTGTTCCCACTTAACTCTTTTTAAACAAAATTGTTATATGTTTACTTATTATTTCTTCCAGCCCCTTACCAGCCGAGTCTTTCTCAGTTTTTATGGTCACCACCCATGCCTTCAAAGATACTTCCCCATTGTGTACTTGAAAAGTCCTGAGCATGTAAGAATTTGATCTGGGACTTCCCTGGTTAAGAATTTGCCTGCCAATGCAGGGGACACGGGTTTGATCCCTGGTCCAGGAAGTTCTCACATGCCACGGAGCAACTAAGCCTGTGAGCCACAACTACTTAGCCTGTGCTCTAGAGCCCGCGAGCCACAACTACTGAAGCCTGCGTGCCTAGAGCCCGTGCTCTGCAACAAGAGAAGCCACTGCAATGAGAAGTCTGTGCACTGCAATGAAGAGTAGCCCCCGCTCACCACAACTAGAGAAAGCCCATGTGCAGAAACGAAGACCCAATGCAGCCAAAAAAAAAAAAAAAAGAAAGAAAAAAAAGAAAAAAAAAAGAATTTGATCTGATATCCTGTTAGGTTTACCCTAATCTCCGTACTGAAAAGCTTTTGTTTTGAAGGAAATTGAAAACCTTGCTACTGTACCTTGCATGGCAAATTATCTGCTGGAGAAAGTGGCTTTGGTTCAATAGAAGCATCAGTGGCAGATCTCACTTGGTACTTTTTCCCCAAAGACGAAGAGAAAGAAGAGAAACCGGTAAAAACCATTTCGTAGATATTTTATTAAAAATATTATTTTAAATGGCTGTTGTTACTTTCTCACTGAATTATAAATCACTAACTCAGAATTAGAAGAGCAAAACCAAAATCAGGCCACACTTTTAGAATCACTCATTTTTCTTTTTATCAATGGGAATAGACCATGAATTGATGAGCCTAATAATACTTGCTTGAAGTTTCTATAAAGATAAATAATGGGCTTATTTTCTATCCTTTGTATGAAAAAGTGTCTTTGACTTATTTAAAATACAATATTGGATGATTAAAATGTAATCAAAACAGTTTTAATTTATGGAGTTTGAAATAACCTAGTGCAAATTCGGAGAAGTTCCTGGGCAGCTGCAACACCAGAAGCAGATATTCTCGCCTTGGCTACAGGCTCCAGCGCGGGATCCGGCTCCCGCTCCTGCTGCAGCTCCAGCTCCAGCTCCTGCTCAGCCCAAAGAGCCTCCACCAGCCTGTGCTTTAGGAAATTCAGCCCCTCCTTACGCTTCAGCCTGCAAGGCCCTGAACCAAGATGGCAGGGTAGAAGGACGTGCTCTCACTCCTTCTTGCGAGAACAACAGAATCACAACTAGCTGCTGGACAATCATTGATAGGAAGACACTGGAACTCACCAAAAAAGATACCCCACATCCAAAGACAAAGGAGAAGCCACAATGAGACAGTAGGAGGGGCGCAATCACAGTAAAATCAAATCCCATAAATGGTGGGTGGGTGACTCACAGACTGGAGAACACTTGTAACACAGAAGTCCACCCACTGGAGTGAAGGTTCTGAGCCCCACATCAGGCTTCCCAACCTGGGGGTCCGGCAACAGGAGGAGGAATTCCTAGAGAATCAGACTTTGAAGGCTAGTGGGAACTGATTGCAGGACTTCAACAGGACCGGGGGAAACAGAGAGTCCACTCTTGGAGGGCACACACAAAGTAGTGTGCACATCAGGACCCAGGGGAAGGAGCAGTGACACCAGAGGAGACTGAACCAGACCTACCTGCTAGTGTTGGAGGGTCTCCTGCAGAGGCGGGGTGTGGCTGTGGCTCACCATGGGGACAAGGACACTGGCAGCAGAAGTTCTGGGAAGCACTCCTTGGCATGAGCTCCCAAACTCATTCTATGAGGCCACCATCACCCTGATACCAAAACCAGACAAAGATACAGACTGAAAGTGAAGGAATGGAAAAAGATATTCCATGCAAATGGAAATCAAAAGAAAGCTGGAGTAGCAATACTCATATCAGATAAAATAGACTTTAAAATAAAGAATGTTACAGGAGACAAGGAAGGACACTACATAATGATCAAGGTATCAATACAAGAAGAAGATATAACAATTATAATTATATATGCACCCCACATAGAAGCACCTCAATATATAAGGCAACTGCTAACAGCTATAAAAGACGAAATCGACAGTAACACAATAATAGTGGGGGACCTTAACACCTCACTTGCACCAATGGACGGATCATCCAAAATGAAAATAAATAAGGAAACAGAAGCTTTAAATGACACAATAGACCAGATATATTTAATTGATATTTATAGGACATTCCATCTAAAAACAGCAGATTGCACTTTCTTCTCAGGTGCGCACAGAACATTCTCCAGGATAGGTCGCATCTTGGGTCACAAATCAAGCCTCAGTAAATTTAAGAAAATTGAAATCATATCAAGCATCTTTTCTGACCACAATGCTATGAGATTAGAAGTGAAGGGAGACGCAAGAGGGAAGACATATGGGAACATATGTTTATGTATGACTGATTCACTTTGTTATAAAGCAGAAACTAACACACCATTGTAAAGCAATTATACCCCAATAAAGATGTTAAAAAAAAAAAAAAGATGTGAATTACAGGGGAAAAAACGTAAAAAACACAAACACATGGAAGCTAAACAATACGTTACTAAATAACCAAGAGATCACTGAAGAAATCAAAGAGGAAATCAAAAAATACCTAGAGACAAATGACAATGAAAACACAACGATCCAAAACCTATGGGATGCAGCAAAAGCCATTCTAAGAGGGAAGTTTATAGATATACAAGCCTACCTCAAGAAACAAGTAAAATCTCAAATAAACAATCTAACCTTACACCTAAAGGCTCTAGAAAAAGAACAATAAACAAAACCCAAAGTTAGCAGAAGGAAAGAAATCATAAAGATCAGAGCAGAAATAAATGCAATAGAAACAAAGAAAACAAAAGCAAAGATCAATAAAACTAAAAGCTGGTTCTTTGAAAAGATAAACAAAATTGATAAAACACTAGCCAGACTCATCAAGAAAAAGAGGGAGAGGACTCAAATCAATAAAATTAGAAATGAAAAAGGAGAAGTTACAATGGACACCGCAGAAATACATAGCATCCTAAGAGACTACTACAAGCAACTCTGCCAATAAAATGGACAACCTGGAAGAAATGGACAAATTCTTAGGAAGGTACAGCCTTCCAAGACTGAACCAGGAAGAAATAGAAAATATGAACAGACAAACCACAAGTAATGAAATTGAAACTGTGATTAAAAATCTTCCAACAAACAAAAGTCCAGGACCAGATGGCTTCACAGGTGAATGCTATCAAACATTTAGAGAAGAGCTAACACCCATCCTTCTCAAACTCTTCCAAAAAATTGCAGAGGAAGGAACATTCCCAAACTTATTCTATGAGGCCACCATCACCCTAATACCAAAACCAGACAAAGATACTACAAAAAAAGAAAATTACAGACCAATATCACTGATGAATATGATGCAAAAATCCTCAACAAAATACTAGCAAACAGAATCCAACAACACATTAAAAGTATCATATACCATGATCAAGTGGGATTTATCCCAGGGATGGAAGGATTCTTCAATATACGCAGACCAATCAATGTGATATACCATATTAACATACTGAAGAGCAAAAACCTTATGGTCATCTCAATAGATGCAGAAAAAGCTTTTGACAAAATTCAACACCCGTTTATGATAAAAACTCTCCAGAACGTCGGCATAGAGGGAACCTACCTCAACATAATAAAGGCCATATACGACAAACCCACCACAAACATCATTTTCAATGGTGAAAAACTGAAAGCATTTCCTCTAAGATCAGGAATAAGGCAAGGATGTCCACTCTCACCACTATTATTCAACATAGTTCTGGAAGTCCTAGCCACAGCAATCAGAGAAGAAAAAGAAATAAAAGGAATACAAATTGTAAAAGAAGAAGTAAAACTGTCACTGTTTGCTGATGACATGGTACTATACATAGAGAATCCTAAAGATTCCACCAGAAAACTACTAAAGCTAATCAATGAATTTGGTAAAGTTGCAGGATACAAAATTAATGCACAGAAATCTCTTGCATCCCTATACACTAATGATGAAAAATCTGAAAGAGAAATTAAGGAAACACTCCCATTTACCATTGCAACAAAAAGAATAAAATACCTAGGAATAAACCTACTTAGGGAGACAAAAGACCTGTATGCAGAAAACTATAAGACACTGATGAAAGAAAATTAAAGATGACACAAACAATATGGAGAGATATACCATGTTCTTGGACTGGAAGAATCAATATTGTGAAAATGACTATACTACCCAAAGCAATTTACAGATGCAGTGCAATCCCAATCAAATTACCAATGGCAATTTTTACAGAATTAGAACAAAAAAAATCTTAAAATTTGTATGGAGACACAAAAGACCCCGAATAGCAAAAGCAGTCTTGAGGGAAAATGAAGAAGCTGGAGGCATCAGACTCCCTGACTTCAGACTATACTACAGAGCTACAGGAATCAAGACAATATGGTACTGGCACAAAAACAGAAATATAGATCAATGGAACGGGATAGAAAGCCCAGAGATAAACCCACGCACCTTTGGTCAACTAATCTATGACAAAGGAGGCAAGGATATACAATGGAGAAAAGACAGTCTCTTCAATAAGTGGTGCTGGGAAAACTGGACAGCTACATGTAAAAAAATGAAATTAGAACACTCCCTAACACCACACACAAAAATAAACTCAAAATGGATTTGAGACCTAAATGTAAGACCAGACACTATAAAACTCTTCGAGGAAAACATAGGAAGAACACTCTTTGACATAAATCACAGCAAGATCTTTTTTGATCCACCTCCTAGAGTAATGGAAATAAAAACAAAAATAAACAAATGGGACCTAATCAAACTTCAAAACTTTTGCACAGCCAAGGAAACCATAAACAAGACGAAAAGATAACCCTCAGAATGGGAGAAAATATTTGCAAACGAATCAACAGACAAAGGATTAATCTGCAAAATATGTAAACAGCCCATGCTGATCAATATTAAAGAAACAACCCAATCCAAAATTGGCCAGAAGACCTAAATAGACATTTCTCCAAAGAAGACATACAGATGGCCAAGAAGCACATGAAAAGCTGCTCAACATCACTAATTATTAGAGAAATGCAAATCAAAACTACAATGAGGTATCACCTCACACCAGTTAGAATGGGCATCATCAGAAAATCTACAAACAACAAATGCTGGAGAGGGTGTGGAGAAAAGGGAACCCTCTTGCACTGTTGGTGGGAATGTAAATTGATACAGCCACTATGGAGAACAGTACGGAAGTTCCTTAAAAAACTAAAAATAGAATTACCATATGATCCAGCAATTCCACTACTGGGCATATACCCAGAGAAAACCATAATTCAAAAAGACGTATGCACCCCAATGTTCATTGCAGCACTATTTACAATAGCCAGGTCATGGAAGCAACCTAAATGCCTATTGACAGACGAATGGATAAAGAAGATGTGGTACATATATACAAGGGAATATTACTCAGCCATAAAAAGGAATGAAATTGGATCGTTTGTGGAGCCGTTGATGGATCTAGAGACTGTCATACAGAGTGAAGTAAGTTAGAAAGAGAAAAACAAATATTGTATATAAACGCATATATGTGGAACCTAGAAAAATGGTGCAGATGAACCGATTTGCAGGGCAGAAATTGAGACACAGATGTAGAGAACAAATGTATGGACACCAAGGGGGGAAAGCGGCCAGGGGGTGGGGATGGTAGTGTGCTGAATTGGGCAATTGGGATTGACATGTATACACTGATGTGTATAAAATTGATGACTAATGAAACCTGCTGTATAAAAAAATAAATAAAAAATTAAAAAAAATAACCTAGTGCAATTATTATAATTTTAAAAATAAAAGGTGGTAGAAATCTAATTTATTTTGAGCATGGTGCTGATTAATAATTTCGTATACACTGCATCTATATATGTATGTACTTATGTACCTGATCATAATAGACAATATATGCTTGCTTATACATTTAGATTAATAAAGAGACTTCCCTGGCAGTCCAGAGGCTAAGACCCCACGCTTCCACTGCAGAGGGCACGGGTTCGACCCCTGGTCGTGGAACTAAGATCCTGCATGCTACACGGCATGGCCAAAAAAACCAAAAAAAACCCTTTGCTCTCTTTTTTTTTTCTTTCGTGGAGACTTCCTGTTTTTCACTTTAATGTCCCAGAATACCCAGGAATGGGTGCATACGCAGGGAATAAAGTGATAGGTATGGGCTTCTTGTTTAAAAATAGTACTTGCACCTCTTACAATTGCTTAACCAATAGCACGGGTTTATGGCACCATAGAAAGCTCTTGTTCAAGAATCATGTCCAAGATTAAATCCTTGCTTTGCTATTTATTCGCTCTGTGCCTTTGGACAAGTTGTTTAACTTCTCTGGGCCTGTTTCCTCATTTATAACATGGAGTTTTTACCTATCTGCTGGATTACAAAAAGGGAACAAAAGTTTCTTGGGTTTCCAGCCTTAGAGGGTTAATAAGGTGGAAAGTAATGAGCCTACAGTCATTGTGTGGCTAGTTTTCCATCAACTCGAAGGCTGGAACTCCATGTGTAACAGCCTCCTGCTCTGCTTCCACAGTCATCGCTCCTGGTGATCACGAAAGAGGAAGGCCTCACACACTGTGGCTCAGCGCCATAAGCCACCCGGTTTAGGAGCTGCTGTCACCACAGCAACTGCCCCTGTGACTGCTGCTCTTGTCCATATTCCTTGTCCTCATTCCCTCTGAGACTTCTTAAATATTCTGCTCCATCCAGATGTTCACCTTCTCATTCAGAAAAACAGAATGGCTCGTTCTCCCTAGAAACCCAGCAAGCCCCTTTTGTACTCAGGGTTGGGCTTTCAGCCTATATAATCCTGCTCTTTCTCCTAGAAGTGCTGGGGTGACACTCAGTGACCCACATTTGATGATGCCATCTTGATGCCAGGGACAGTGCTGGGTGTTGGTGGAGGACACGGGTGACTGAGACACAGCTTCTGCTCTTCAGGAACCATTAGGCCTCTCCAGTCTTGGGGACTATATGCTATTAAGTGCAGTCCCCCAAATCAACCTGGGCAGTCATCTTCTCTTTTCCTCTTTTCCACTACTCCCACTTCAACTATTCAATCTCCCTTCTCTGCTTCCCTCTTCCCCATCTCAAACACGGCTCTTCTCTTTTTAGCTTCAGTGGCTGAGTGGCTGGAGGGACTAATAATCAAGATCATGAACTTAGAAGGAGAAACAAATCAGAACCATCTTCCCTAAACTAGCAAAGATTTAGGAAATGTACAGCCCCACTCCTTTTATCAATTTTATTTTCCTTCAACATAAGCCATGCAAATAGTATTTTGTATAATTTAGGAGGTTGAAAAGTCAAACAACCAAAAATTGTTTGCCTTTCAACTTGGGAGAAGGAAAGACGGGCTAAACTAATTTCTTTATAGCTTATTGCTTGCCACCAGACAAAATTTATTCTACTCCTTTCAAACAGAAGGAAGTTGAGAACTTACCGGGTCAGGTACAGTGCTAAAAATTTTAAAGGCAGTGGTACATTTAATCCTCACAACTGTATGATATAGGTGTGATTATTAGCTTTTTTTTTTTTTAGGCTAAAATAAAAAACATAGGCCGAGAAAAAGTAAATGCTTTGCCAAGGTCATAGAGTTAGGAAATGTCAGAGAAAGGTCCATGCTTTTAACCAGCGGGTAATACTACCTTTCATATCTATGCATATATAAAAACAGTACACAAAAAGCCCAGATGCTAAGCAAAGAAGAGGGAAGAAGATTAGAATGTCATCCATGTGATATCTGGTTCATTGCTACACTAAGAACTGTAATAACTGCAGAATCTTGAGTATTAGCTTCATTGAACTTTCCAGCTCTTGAATCTTCATGCGGTGTGTTCATTTTAGTTAATTCACTACAACAACAACAGCAATCAGATAGTCTAGAGTTTGTTTTTATGACATTCATTCACCCATAATATTACAACAAAGCTCCTTGAGGGCAGGGACCTTTTCTTGTTAATCTTTGTATCCTCTACAGTATAATAGACCTCAAGTACATTTCTAATTGAAAAACCTCCCTGTAATAAAAGATTCCCAAATCCAGATGACGCACATTTATTTCAAGCAATATTTACTAGAGCAATGCTCTATTTTTTTTATTTTATTTTTTTTTGCGGTGTGTGGGCCTCTCACTGCTGTGGCCTCTCCCGTTGCGGAGCACAGGCTCCGGACGCGCAGGCTCAGCGGCCATGGCTCAAGAACCTAGCCGCTCCGCGGCATGTGGGATCTTCCTGGACCGGGGCACGAGCCCGTGTCCCCTGCATCGGCAGGCGGACTCTCAACCACTGCGCCACCAGGGAAGCCCAATGCTCTATTTTCATAAAAGAATTAGTAGATCCCTCTGGTCTGCTTCTCTTCCACCATCATTGTTGTAGTTGTCATCATCATCATCATCATTGTGATCATCATCACAGCAACCACTGTTTATCGACTGTTTAGTGTATGCCAGTGATTTACGTGCAATAACTCATTTAATCCTTATAACAGTATTATGAGAGAGACATTATCACAATCCCTATACTACTTTTGAGGAAACTGGAGCTCAAAATGGTTAAGAAACTAATCAAAGCTCGCAATAAAAATGGTGGAGGTAGCATTAAAAAATCACATTGTTTTTTTTTGTTTTTTATTTTGTTTTTGCAGTACGCGGGCCTCTCACTGTTGTGGCCTCTCCCGTCGTGGAGCACAGGCTCCGGACGCGCAGGCCCAGCAGCCATGGCTCACGGGCCCAGCCACTCCACGTCATGTGGGGTCTTCCTGGACTGGGGCACGAATCCATGTCCCTTGCATCGGCAGGCGGACTCTCAACGACTGCGCCACCAGGGAAGTCCAGCATTGTTTTTTTTTTAATTGAAGTAGAATTGATTTACAACTTTGTGCCAATCTCTGCTCTACGGCAAAAAATCACATTTGTTTGACTGTGCTATTAGGTGCTATTGAGCACCTACTACATGCCAGACACTGTTTCAGGAACCGCGTTCAAAATTCAAAAAGTACAAAAGGGTATACAGCATAAAGTCACTTCCCATCTCATTCACACTCCCCTCCCCTACCTATGTGCCACCACGCAGTTCTCTTCTAGGCAACTGATGTTATCAGTTTCTTGGGACCTATAACTTCAGGTAGGAATTTCCCTTTTAGGTCCAACATTGGCATGATCAATATCCCCACCTCTCCTGATAGTCTCAGACATCTTTGATAAGTTATCTGAAACAATTCAGTATTTCAGGCCCATTTCACAGCTGGGGGAAAAATGTGTCCTCGGGAAGCCAGATTATGTTTTATCTGAGGTCATTGCCAAGCAAGGGAGTGGGTTCCTGTAGGCTGCTCACAGTGTCTTTACCATGAAGCACTTTACTCAGTTTTCTAGGAGGTGATCATCTCCAGCGCTTATTGATTCCCACAGTTAGGGTTTCCAGAATGTTTCCCCTCTACCTCTCTGAACTGAAGATTTCTTTATGACCCCCACAGTCCTGCTGAGTAAGACCTGCGACTTCTTTGTGGTTGGGGCATCATGACATTTGTTGCCTTTTCCTTTTCTCAGAATCGAATCTTCTTTTTCCAGCTAAACTATTTTTTAAACATTTTTATTGGAGTAGAGCTGCTTTAAAATGTTGTTAGTTTCTGCTGTATTGTAAAGTGAATCAGTTATACACATACATATATCCACTTTTTTTTAGATTCTTTTCCCATATAGGTCATTACAGAGTATTGAGTAGAGTTCCCTGTGCTACAGAGTAGGTCCTTATTAGTTATCTGTTTTATATATAGTAGCGTGTATATGTCAATCCCAGTTCATCCACCCCCCCTTTCCCCCTTCGTAACCACGTTTGTTTTTAGAACAGAATCTTTAGAGTGCTCCTCAGAGTTAAGGACAGGGGAATTTTATGCCCATAAGATCTCAAATGATTTCATGAAAATTAAAAAATCAGGACCAGAATCTAAACTGGATTTAAATTTTTCTTCGGACATTCGGTTCCTTGGTAATAAACTTCTTCTTCCTCTCCTTTCTAGGGGGTGATTAGAAAGGACACCTGCCTGGTGAAAAAATGCAAATGAAGGAACACAGGATCCAGGGAAGTAGGTTGGTGTGCTGAATAGAAAGGGTCCATGGTCCACACAGCAAGAGTCCTGGTTCATCATTTCTGGTTCTTTCTCAAGGATTGTTGCCTGGGAGTTTAGATGAATATCCACAGATTTGGATTACATGTCAAAATATCACTTCTGACATTGTAGCCTTTGTTAAAATTATTATTCATGTGACGTCCTTTCATCATTAAAAAAATAACAACAGCTCTACTTAGATATAATTCACACCATATAATTCACCCATTAAATATTTTTCTTTTCTGGATACTCTCAAAGTTGTGTAACCATCACTACAATAACTTGTAGAACATTTTCATTACCTCAGAAAGAAACTCTGTACCCATTAGCAGTCCACTCTTCATTTATCCCCAACTTCCTTAGCCCTAGGCAACCACTAATCTACTTTCTGTCTCTATAGATTTGCCTTTTCTGGACATTTCATATAAATGGAATCATCTAATATGTGGCCTTTTGTGTCTGGCTTCTTTCACTTAGCAAAATGTTTAAGTTCACCTATGTTGTAGCACGTGTCAGTACTTCATACCTTTTTATTACCGAATAATATTCCATTGCTTGGATGTACATTTTATTTATTCATTTATCAGTGGATGGACATTTGAACTGTTTCCACTTTTTGGCTATCGTGAATAATTCTACTATGAACATTTGTGTACAAGTTTTTGTATGGATAAATGTTTTCATTTCTTGGGTATACACCTAGGAGTGGAATTACTGGGTCATATGGTAACTCTATGTTTAACCTTTTTAGGAACTGCCACAGTGTTTTCCAAAGCAGCTGCTTCATTTTACATTGCCACCAGCAATGTACAAGGGTTCTAAATCTACACATTCTTACCAACATTCATTATTTTGTTTTTTAAATTTATTGTTGGCCGTGGAGTCCTAACCACTGGACCGCCAGGGAATTCCCGTTTAGAGTCATTCTTTTCTTTTTTTTGTTTTCTTTTTGGCCACACTGCACAGAATGTGGGATCTTAGTTTACGGACCAGGGATCGAACCTGTCCCCCCTGCAGTGGAAGTGCAGAGACCCAACCACTGGGCCGCCATGGAAGTCCCTATTTTGTTTTTTTAAAAAGAAATTATTATAGTTATCCTAGGAGGTAAAAAGTGGTATCTACTTATGGTTTTGATTTTCGTTTCCCTGATGTCTAATGGTATTGAACGTTTTTTCACATGCTTATTGACCATTTGCGTATCTTCTCTGGAGAAATGTCTATTCAGATCTTTTGCTCATTTAAAAAGTAGGGTCCTCTGTCTTTTTGTTATTGAGTTCTTCATCACTTTTTTAAATTGAGCAAATAAATATCATAAGCTCCACCCAAAGCTCAGTGGTTGCTAAAATCTACCCACATTACAGTGTTATGTAAAGTACATTACAGTATGTAAAACGTGAGCACCACTGAAGCAACATCGTGATGACTACTGCCTGTGTTTTCCAGAGCTCTGATCCCATTCATGACATGACAAGATATTTCTTTTGATCACAGTAGCATCTTGTAAGTTAGTAAAACCCTAAAACACTAATTAATTAGATTTTGTCAAATTTTAAATAAAATACAATGAAATAGAATTAAATGTTATTATAAAATCAATCCATGCTCTCAAGCTATAGCTCATTTGAAGTTTTACTTCTATGTACATTTAATTACTGAAAATAAGTTGCAAAAAATTTACCTAAACTCCTACTAGATAAACTAGAGGTGAGAACCACATTCCCTTCTTACAAAGTTTGGTATCTTGCACAATAGTAGTGACTAAAATAAATGGTGCCAAATTTTTAAAGAGAGTCTTCTTTAATTCAGAATATAATTAAAATCTCATGTAGCTTTATTGGTTTGAGTATCCAGCAGAGAAAAAATATTGAAACTCCAAGAGATTCTGAATTAAATAGCTACAACAGTTTTGTTTTATTAGTTCTGACTGGGTGAAAAAAAATTTTAAGGACAACTTTGGGAAAATCTAGTTCTTTTAGAGCCCCAGATGACTTTTAAAACAATAAAACAAACTATAAAACCTACACAAGTGATATTAAAAATTATGTAGTTCAATGAATGTGACATTCACAAATGTGGCTGTAATTTTTTTTTAACTATAGCGAAATGAACATGTCTGACGATTGGATTTAGAAGAGGTGGTGTTATATAGCTTAACAGAATTAAGGGCTTCAATTTGCTGGTTAGGATTACGTAGCTGAGTTGGAATGTTACACCAATGCCTTATAAGATCCCCATCACCTCACAGGGTCTGTGAGGTGATGGGCCTAAATCAAAGAAAGGAATGATGCTTCCTTTTCCTATATTGATTATTTCCCTAGTATTTTAGTATATACTTTTGGAATGTTTGTAGACTTAGATCTTTTTGGCTGGTGGCCGAGTCATGCACAGAATAAACTATAAACTCATACTATTTATGAAGATGGAGAATGAAGGCTGGCCAGTGATTTACTGTAAGGGCATTAAATGAGTTGGAGTAATCATCTCAATTACTTGCTAGGTAGAAGGGGCAGGAAAAAGGAGAAAAAGATGAGAGAGAAACATTTTGTGAGAAAATAATAACCACAGTTACCTGCTTAGTTTAAAACAGACATAACTTCTGAAGTCCTTTAACATAACAACTGTCCTTTCTTTGTCCCCAAATCCCGTCTCTGTCCTTGATACACAGAAGAATACACTTCACTTTCAGTCTCCCAGCACCTTCCTGAATTCTCCATCAGGCCATGTGAGGAGAATTATGGCTGGTGGAGGGGGCACGACATCAGACCAGACCCCAGAGAGACCGATGATTCGCAAACGGCCCCCCACAGATGGTTTCCAGGAGGAATGCACTACGTGAACTTGTATGCAGACTTAATAATAATTCAAATAATTTTTAGCTTTAAAAAAAAACCAAAACAGTGTTTTTATTTTTTAACGTATAGATTCATACTTATTTTTAAAGTTTTTATATTAAAAAATTTCAAACCTACAGAGAAGCTGAAACTAGTACAATGAACATCTGTATGCTCTTCACTTAAATTCACAAATAAATAAATTTTCTAATTTTGTTTATCTCCCTCTTTGTGTACATACATATACACATATGTATATATTTGTGTATGTGTATCAATTTGAAAGTAAGTTGCAGATTTCATGACCCTTCACACCCAAATACCTTAGCTTGTACCTCCCAGAATAAGGACATTTCACCCACAATACCAATATCACTCCTAAAACAATGAACATTTATATAATAATGTCATCTAACATACAATCCCTATTCAATTTTTCCCTATTATCCCCCTAAATGTCTTTCAGAGCTTAAAAAAAATCCAGAATCCAATCAATTGGGGCGATACTATGAGACCTTGTGAAAATCCTCATCCTCAACAATGTTTCACTTGATGGTTCTGGATGATTCTTGAATGAATTAATACATTTTCTGATTTTATCAATGTTTCTACATTTGTTAGCTAGCATTCTTCCAGCCTTACCATCTACCATCCCTTTCTCTCTCTGAGTATCACTGTGAACAGTAATACTATGAACTCTTCTAATCCATAGTTTTGATGCTTAAATTACCCTAAATTTGGCCAATGGAAAACCCTTCAAGCCGGTTCCTGTTTTCTGTCTGTGGTTTCTGGCACAAGATACCTGGAGCTCACCTTGTACATGTCCTGCCCCAGACCTAGAATCAGCCACGGCTTCAAGGACCTACTTACACGATGATAGGTCACACATCCACACAGTTCAATTCTCCAAAGAGTCACAAAGTGTACAGTACATTCTCCTTCCATCTCCACCTCTCCCTTCACAGACAGCAAATGTTATTAGGTTTTTGTGTATCCTTCCAGAGATAGTTTGTATAATAAAGGCACAAATAGTCTTACCTTCTCCCAACGTTTTAACTGAAACATCGTCAGATTTTGAAAGACGCCTATGACCCCAACCCAAAAAGGTCAGAAACCTTTAGGTTAAGCCCTAATTGTTTCAGATGAGAAAAGCTCAGGGAGGGTGACTTGAAAAGTTGTATTGAGGACACTCACATGTTATTCCCTGGACTTGAAATGTTAGTTCCTCTCTAGGCTCCTAGACACCTACTCATTTTTCAGACATCACTTCCTTGAGGAACACTTTCTCTTCCTTAACACATCTCCCTCACCCAACTAGGTGGTGTCCGCTTGTTATAAGGTTTCAGGTTATCACGTACTTCTCCTTCCTAGCACATATATAAGTCAGTGTATTAAAATTTGTTTCCTGCCACTGCGAGGACAGGAACTACATCTGTTCTGTTCACTGCTGGCACACAATAGTTGCTCAACAAAAAAAGTGCGGACTGAAACTTGAACTCAGGCCATCCGGCTTCCAGCCCACTCTTCCTACTGCCTTCCCACTGCAGTCGGAGAAATAATCCCAAGATGTAAATAAAAATTCTCAATAGAAAAAGCCGGGAAGTTTTTTCATTTCCACCATTAATGGAGGACCTTGGCAGAAACCGCTCACCGCGAGGTGTGACGGCCGCAGGAGGGCGTCAATCAAGAGAATGCCCCCTTGCCCCGCAGGCGAGTGGAGCCGCACAGAGCTGAGGCCACACCGGGTAGCGCGTCACAGCTTCAATAGCAAACACGTGCAAAAAGGGAAAGCGGGGCTGCGCGCAGCTGCGATCCCCCAGAACCCGGGGATAGGGGACAGGGAACAGCCCCCACTGGGTCAGAGAAGACTGCACAGCTTCTGCCTGGCGCCGTAGGATCCAGGCCTTCCCTTGATTCCTGCCCGAAGGGACTTCTGCCAGCGTCCCCGGGGAAGTGGCTGAGTCCCGGAGCCCACAGATGAAACGGGCTAGAGAGCAAGAGTCCGCAGCACCTTAAGTCTAATCGTCCTTACCACGCTGGGACGCAGGCAAGGGCCGTGGATCTCTCTCCTTGGAGTTGCCCCAGGAACCCAGGGCACTCTCTCCCGCTACGAGCACTCCCGAGACGCCCAGGGCAACAGCCAATGCTACCGTTACTCCAGGGAGCGCGCTGACCACGGAGGGTGCTCTCAGGCCTGCGAAGGCGCGGCCCGACCAGGGGCCTCTACGCCTGCGGGCCCCGAGTCCAGTCGCCCTTTGCCTGGGCCGGCTACCGCCTCCCCGGTCCCGGGCCTGGACCAGTGCCCCCGAGTTTCGGCGGAGATGCCTCGCCGCCGGGGCTAGGGCCGCTTGAGGCCGCCTTCCAGGCAGCTGCTTGCCTCGCGCCTCGCCTGACGGACGCGGCCCTGGGCTTCCTTCGAGGGCGTCCCGGGGCAGGGTGCCTGGAGCCCCGAGCGTCGGCGGCGAGGGTACAGCCGGGCTTAGGGTCCTAAGAGCCTGGGAGCAAGCGCGTCCCAGGGGCGGGGACCTCGGCCGACGGGGGCGGGCCAAGGGTGGGGGCGGGAGACGGCTCCGGGGGCTCCGCGCCATTGGACGCAGGGCCCAGCGGCAGGAGGGGGCCAGAGAGCGCGGCCCCACCCCGCAGTCGGCAGAGCCTATAGCCGGGAGCGCGGAGCGCGGATAAATGTAGCGCCGCGGCGCGGGCGGCAGCTCTCCGAGGGCCCGGAGCGCGGCGGAGCCATGCAGTACCCGCACCCCGGACCGGCGGCAGCGGGCGCCTTGGGGGTGCCGCTGTACGCGCCCACGCCGCTGCTGCAGCCAGCGCACCCGACGCCCTTCTACATCGAGGACATCCTGGGTCGCGGGCCCGCCGCGCCCACTCCCACGCCCACGCTGCCGTCCCCCAACTCCTCCTTCACCAGCCTCGTGTCCTCCTACCGGACCCCGGTATACGAGCCCACGCCGATCCACCCCGCCTTCTCGCACCACTCCGCCGCCGCGCTGGCCGCCGCCTACGGACCCGGCGGCTTTGGGGGCCCTCTGTACCCCTTCCCGCGGTCGGTGAACGACTACACGCACGCCCTGCTCCGCCACGACCCCCTGGGTAAGGCGGCCGGGGTCATGGCGGGGCCGAGCCCGGGCGGCGGCGAGAAAGGCGCCACCCGGCAGGTGGCAGCGCCCAGGAGGCGGCGGGGGCGGAGGGGAGGCAACAGAAAGTTGTGGCAAAAGCGATTGAAAAGCGGCTGTCGGGCGCGCGCGGGGGACGGCAGGCGCGGGCCCCGGCGGCGGGCAGCCCAGTCTGCCCGCACCATGACTCAGATTGGTTTTCCTGCACCTTGCAGGCGTCGGGGCGCGCGGGCCCGGGCCGGACCTCGGGCGCTGCCGCTGGGGCCGGCAGCTAGAGGAGTCCTGGGGTCGCGTGTCGCCCGGGTGGGCTCCCTTAGCTGGAGGGACTGGGAAGGGAGAGCCAAAGCGCCCCGGGCCGCCCCCGCGGGGCAGGGATAGCTGCCGGGCCGGGGTGGTTACGGGGCTGGACCTGGTTCAACAAGCTTGTGCAGTGAAAGAGCCTGACCCTTTCCGTTCATACAGGAAATCTTGAGTTCTCGATAGGAGTAAATCTGGTTTCAGAAGCTGTTAAGTGTTTTCCTGGCTGCATGAAGCAGACCCTTCCCCCGGAGTAGTGCACGCTGCTGATTATTTTATCGACATCCTCAATACAGACAAATTCAGGAAACACTCGACTTCTGATAGCCGGGATCCGTTTTTCTGATATTGTTCATTTCCTCTGTGTGGGATGTGACTTTATGGCAGCTAAAATAACCAGTTGCTTCCCTTTTTTTTTTTTTTTTTGAGGCTGTTTTGCCCCAGTCTGAATCCTGACGTAAGCAAAATCTCGAAAAAACAACATCGCCAACTTTAAAAGCATTTAGCGCAGGCCTGCAGACCCACGGACAGACGGACGGACTGACCCACACGTCTTTGGAATAGGAAGGGCAGCGCGGACACGTTGGCCGTATAGAGTTTGCGGGACTTGTTCCCTCAGTGAGTGGCCTAAGAAATAAGCCACCCGTGATCTGCACTCCGGTGGCCCTTGGTGCCCCCGGCTAAATGAAACGGGGCTCCTTGCCTTGGGCCACCAGGGTTTTAAAATCTACTCTGTTATTGGCAGCCTCTGCAGGCACCCTGGAGACAACTAACATTAATTAATTGACATTTTAATGTCATCAGTATTATGGTGTGGTCCCTCACTCAGTTCTCCACCTTCCTTTCTCATCGCTAGAGAGATTTGGGGGGGATTATATTTTAGTTCTTTTTTTTTTTTTTTTAGTTACTGTGTTTTTGATTCCATTCCTGAGGGTTTGATGGCGCAGGCCCGGTGCGGCTCTGTTTGCCTTCTGGGCCGGAGGGGGACCCTCAGCCAGGCCGGGCCTGGGGGCAAACGTTTTCACAGAGCGTGCCCTGGGTTTCCTTGGGTTACTGCTGGGACTGTGCAGGAGGAAGCAAAGGGTTTTTCGAGATAGACCAACAGGAAACACATTGACGGAAATGTTGCCATAACCCACGGGGTGGCTCTAACTGGCCGCCCCCACCGGCCGGGTGTGAAATCAGAGGAGGCCCGGCGCCCTCCAGCCAGGATGGGAAGCTCCACGCGCCCTGAAGCTTGCTCTTGGGCCGGAGGGCTTCCGTTGTAGCCAGGCCGCTGGACCCTGGCAGCAACGCCTTGGCTAGTGTGACAGGCCCACTCTTCCCCAGCCTAACGGATATTTGGAAAGTGCGGTTCACCAAGGGAGAGGACCTCTCTGCAGGCCCTCTAGACTTAAAAAGTTGTGTATAAATTTTGAGAGCGACTGATTAAAGAGGGTCATGGTATTTTAAGCTCAACCTAGAGTCGGTGTTCTTTTGGGGATCAAAATGATTGTATCTAGCCATGGGTGTGATGGTGGTGTGTGTCTTTGAGCATACACGTGTGATCTTTGTGCACATGCCGTGTAGATGTGTGACTTTGGATGTTCCTGTGTCTGTGGGTATGATGTGTATTGGTGGGAGCGTGTTGGGTCCACGTCTCAGGGAGTATACGTGAATGTGTCTGCTTGAGTGTCCCGTAGCCTCCCCTCCCATTATTTGTCATCCCCAGTGCAGGCAGGGCCGGGGTGGGCCACGCCGCTTCAGGGCCCTCACTAAGAAGCGGCCCTCACTAACCGTCGCTTTTGCCCGCAGGCAAACCCCTGCTCTGGAGCCCTTTCCTGCAGAGGCCTCTGCATAAAAGGAAAGGCGGCCAGGTGAGGTTCTCCAACGACCAGACCATCGAGCTGGAGAAGAAGTTTGAGACCCAGAAATACCTCTCCCCGCCCGAGAGGAAGCGTCTGGCCAAGATGCTGCAGCTTAGCGAGAGGCAGGTGAGCTCGCTCGCGGGGCGCAGGCAGGCTCCTGGGGCGTGGGTCGCGGGGCAAAAGGGAGACAGTGGAGCCACAGGGAACTTTGGCGCGCCTGGATCGCTGTTTGGCTCAGCAGCTCCTGAACGGCTTCTCCCCGCCTCCCCAGGTCCCTCGGGATTCTGGGCTCTTGGCAAGCTTTCTTTCTGTCTTTCCTGTAGGTCAAAACCTGGTTTCAGAATCGACGCGCTAAATGGAGAAGACTAAAACAGGTATTGACATGGCTCTGTTTCTATGGAAATAAATATTTTTATCATGTTATCTCAATGCGAGGCCTGTTACAGGTTGTATGCAAAAGTCATTTGAGGGACTATTTAACCTCTTCACCTTGATTAAAAAGGCAAATAGTCCTGCTGAAATTCAGGATGAGTTGTTCAGGCGGCAGTAATGCTAAAAGCACCTAATGCGGTTCCTATATCAATTATGCTTGGGTTTTCACACACTGGCTAGTAAAACTCCCAGCTAATTGTTTTATAAACCCCATATGTTGTTTATCTAATTAACGCAGGAAAGATAAAGTAATTGACAGTAAATGACTTAAGCAGTTATCTTTGGGAGAAAATTGTTTCTTTTATTTACACAGCCACAATAAAACTAGGCAGAGCTCAAGGGTAAATATAAGGAAATAAACACTTTTAAGTCTTGTTTGCACTGTTTTTTAGAAGAATTAAATATCAAAGTGTTAAAAATTATTTTCCCTCTAATTCTAGCTCTTAAAATGAATATAAAAACAGTAAGAGAATATCCAAGCCTGTTTGAAAGGCAGCTTAAACTTTCTAACAGTCTTTCTTCCAATGACCTTGTTACGCAATATGTGATAAAAAGTAAAGGCTAATTCAGTTTTTAAAGAAGCTCTGTTGACTTAAAGCTAAAGATTTGTTTTTGATGTCCTAATCTGGATGTCTTCTCCAAAGTTATCTGACAAATGCTGAATTTTTCATTTGCCAGTCTATATACGGTTTATAATAAATGAGATATTTTTGAAACAATAATGAGTGGGGAAATTGAAAGCAGCGTGCATTTTAAAATTTAGCGATAAATTTCAGATTCCCTCTCAATATCTGATCTTGTGACTTGTTACATAGTTGTAAGCTTGGTAAATCTATTATTCTATAGTCTTGCTTTAGAAAAAAAAACTTTAGTAGTATATCATAATATTTCTTCATAGTGTCTATGTGCATTTTAGACAAAAACAGGATTAAAAATTTACTAACTTATTTGGTTCTTGGTCAAAGGTAGTTTACCAGGGACTTTAAAAACAGTGGTTCCTATTGTAATATGGGAATATTTTCCAGAAATTTCCTCCAGATTTTAAGTAAATTATATTTGTCTCTCTTTCCAGTTAGCAACATTCTTCCAGTTCTGCATTTTTTCTTTGCCACGATTGTGTAACTTGCTACACATATTTATGTGTGTATATGTTTGTGAACTTACTCCAGAAAATGCATAAAAAAAGGATTCAGTCTAATAATTTTGAAACTTTATCCTTAATTCACTATTTAGCATTCATATTTTTTAAATGTCTGAAGACTTTGTTAATTGGCAAGGTTTAAATATTTGAAGAATAAAGATAGTGTGTATCTGTAGTGATCTAATTTCTTTTTCTCCCTAAACTTTTAAGAACCTTGAGACCATGGGTCTGGGCTGGAGTTAAGCCTTCATTTGACATAACACATTTACATTTATATTTGTGATTGGTGGTTCTTATCTGGCAAGAGTATAATCTTTCTCTGAATATGACAGGAATTTTATTTCTTCCAAAGTGAGAAAGAAGCACAAGTATGTATTTTCTGAATAAAAATATTATACCTGAAAGCAGTTGATAAGCTAAGAATTAAAAAGATGGTAGAAGATGAAAAGACATTTGATTTATGTCTCTCACTTCTTCATATCTCATGATCCCACCAATCTCCATTTTCATCCTCTTCATTCAGGAGAACCCTCAAAACAATAAAAAAGAAGAACTGGAAAGTTTGGACAATTCCTGCGACCAGAGGCAAGACAGTGAACAGAATAAAGGTGCTTTGGATAGCTCTCAATGTTCGCCCTCCCCTGTCTCCCAGGAAGACCTTGAATCAGAGATTTCAGAGGATTCTGATCAGGAAGTGGACATCGAGGGTGATAAAGGCTATTTTAATGCTGGATGATGACCACTGACATTGGCATGTTCAGAAAACTGAGCTTTGGAATAACATTTGCTACAGAAAATCTCCATAGATGAACCGGAAAACTATATGAGAAAGGGAATCAATTTTGGGTATTCTGGAAACCTAAAATGTGTGGTGCACTGGCTAAATAACAAACACATTGAAACCTTAATTTTGACTTAAATAGTTTATGAACTGATTTTAGATTGTATGATAAAGGGACTCTTCACTGATTAAATTCACCCCCTTTTTAAAAAGTAACTTGTTTTTTCTATTTATAAAAAGTAATTTTGAACTTTTTTGTTAAATTTTTAAGTTATAACTTTAAAGATTTTAATAGGAATTTCTTGAATGATTTTTCTATAAACTGTTTCTACATCCCACTTAATGGAAAAGTAAAGGGACATCCCAAATCCAGAGGTATGCCTTGGAAAGGGGGCCCACAATTCAGGCAGCCTTGTAATATTTTAAAGGAAACATTCCTTACTTTTTTGTTACATTCTTACACTGCTGCCTTAAATCCAAAACCATCTCAGAGCTCTTGTCTCGGGGATGTATGTGTTCTTTTCGTCACAGAGATATATAATCAATATAAGTTGATAATCTTAAATGCTTGTTTTGCACTGTCACTTAGAACCTGTTTGACCAAGGTGTTAAGGGGATAGTACAGTCCAGTTCAAGCAGAGAAACTGACTCATCAGTGACTAAAATTAATCACAGATGAACTAGAAGTAGCAGATTAATTAAATGTAAGTAGATTGTAGATATTGTGTTTTATATTAAACAGTGTTTATAATGTGTGTATATATAATTGTTCACTGTAAAAAAGACATGGCCAAAATGGTTTGTTTGTTTTTTTTAAATGAGTAACTTGTATATAAAATAAATCCGCCGGTGGGATGACTGACCTCTTTGGACCTCTCATTTTTCGATTAAAACAAACCCACACCTTTTCTTCCAGCGCCTGGGGTGACTGGCGCGGTGCTGGGCACTGGGGCCGGGGCAGGGGCGTGGGGTCCGGCGCAGGAGCGTCTGGCGGTGCGTCTCGCCGGCGCTCCTGCGGCTCGTGGCTCCTGGCGTCCTGGGGGCGCGGTTCTGGCGCTGGCACCTGAAAGGTAAATGTGAGCCTTTCCCCGGGAGTTTGCTGGGGGTTGGCGGGGGACGGGGAGTGGTGTGTGTGTGTCTGGAGCAGCGGAGGTGGCTCCCGCCAGCAGACCCCGAGCCCCGGGCGCGCCAGGCGGCGGGAAGGGAAGAGCAGCTGCGCCGCGGCAGAGCGCGGGGGCCGCCGAACGCCATCGATTCACCTTGGCTGGCCGGGCAGCCCGGGCCGCCGTCCTTGACCCGCGTGAGTCAACACTGCGTCATCCTTTGGCTGCCGAGCCCGGGTTGGGGGTCCGCTTAGGGGGAGGGGAGTACTTTGTGCCAGGACAGCGGTTCTCCCTCTTCAGCGAGCTTCAGAATCACCGGCAGAGCTTGTTGGAACTCATTGCCCTCCCCATCCCCCGAGTTTCTGATTTGGGCAGGTCTGGGGTGGGCCAGGGAATTTACACTTCTAACAAGTGCCCAGGTGTTGCCCAAGCTGCTGGTCTGGGGCTTTAAGGTGCTTCTTGTGTGGAAAAAGCAGGTGGGACCCGCGTTCACCCCTCACTCCCTCACCTGCTCCCCTCCTGCCGACAGTTCCTGTCAGTGTGGGAACAGGAGGGTGGCAGCGTTGAGGAGGACGAGGGGAGGTGGGCGCAGGGTTCCTGGCTGAGGGGAGGGAGCAGGGCTGAGGAAGAGGTATTGTGAGCTGGGGAGGAATGAAGTGCTGAGCTGGGGAGGAATGAAGTGCTGAGCTGGGGGTGGGTGTGGAGCTGAGAGGAAGGGTGGGCTGAGGTTTCTGACCGGCCGGGTATTGCCAGCCCAGCTGCTTGCCTACTTGGGGCCGTCAGGTTCCTGACATTCCAGGAAACGAAGAGCCAGATCTGGGAGGGGGGAGTCCAGAAATCTCTTCCTCAGATTGGGATTGACATATACACGCTACTATATATAAAATAGGTAACTAATAAGGACCTCCTGTGTAGTACAGGGAACTCTACTCAATACTCTGTAATGGCCTATATGGGAAAGAATGGATATATGTATAACTGATTCACTTTGCTGTACACCTGAAACTAACACAGCGTCGTAAATCACCTACACTCCAATAAAAATGAAAAAAAAAAAAAAAGAAAGAAATCCCTTCCTCTAGCCTGGGCCTCCATGGAGGCCTCTAGTTATTGTGGAGTTGGGTGCCTCTGGGCTGGGGTCCTGTGAAGGAATGCCTCTGCCCCTGGCCTGGCTTGACCAGGGCTGTGGCTTCCCAGACATGAGCACTCAGATGAAGAGAGTGAAAAAGTCGTTGCACTTAGGGGGTTGTCACACCCTGCCTCCTTAGATTCCAAGAAGGCCCATGGAATTACCTGTGAATTTTATTTATTTATTATTTATTTATTTTAATAATTTTTTCCATCAAACTTGCTATATTGCTACTTTCAGATAATTCTTTTTTTAAAAAAATAATGAACAGGGGACTCCTTTTTAGGAAACATTTATTTATTTATTATTTATTTTATTTATTTATTTTGGCTGCACTGGGTCTTAGTTGCGGCACGCGGGATCTTCCTTGCGGCGTGCAGGATCTTTTTTTAGCTGTGGCAAGCGGACTTCTTAGTTGTGGCATGCATGTGGGATCTAGTTTCCCAACCAGGGATCGAACCCAGGCCGCCTGCATTGGGAGCGCAGAGTCTTACCCACTGGACCACCAGGGAAGTCCTTACCCGTGAATTTTAATTTCTGAGAAAATTTGTACTGGGTCCTGAAGCAGAGAGGTGTGCATTGGCCTGGAAGTTTAAAGATTTGGGTTGGAGTTTTAGTTCTTTGCCTCAGTTCTTTCATCTATTGAATGAAGATGGTCTAGTTGATCTACATGACCCTTACCAGCACCCCAATTCCCAACTCAGTTCTCCTCAATGTCGGAGCCCAAAGTAGGCATCCAGTGGGAAGGTCTCCTTTCCCCTCATCTGTAGGCTCCAGGCTCCCTGTCCCTGCCTGACAGGTTTCATCAAGGTTTCAAAGGTCATAGTCAGTCTCATTTGAAAAGAGGACTGTCTGTATCAGAGTCTGGGGAGAACAGGAGGCTTATGGGCCTAATATTGAATTAAAGCAATCCTGAAATCTGTGTGTGTGTGTGTGTGTGTGTGTGTGTGTGTTTCACTCCTGGAGATAACCTCTGGTTAATGTTTATTCTTGAGAATAACTGTATCATGACTATGAAGCAGAGGAATACAGGTTTATGTATTGATTGGCACTAGAAAAATTGAGGAGTGAAATCTTGTTTTAAAGTAGACAATCCCTGAAACCAGGGCATTTTCCAATTTAAAGCTATTCCCAATTCTCTTCAAGTTGATCACGTTCTGAATCTAAACATGTCCTTAAGAATCCACAGCATGTTACCTGGAGGAAGTACAGTATTTTCAGGACACAGGTTGGCATTAACTGTTTTCTAAAGTGCCCCATTGCAGATTGCCAATGAGTATTTACAAATTCTTCCTACAATCCAGGCATTTTTCATTTGTTTGTCTTTTGGCTATTTCATGTTGAAGCAGCATGTATGACCTTTACAGCACAACTCCTGTCTTGTTTTTAACTCTTTTTATCAGGAGATTCAACTTGAAAACGGTTATCATTTAGCAGAAAGACAAACAGAAAAGCACATTTTTGTAAGCAAAACGTTAATGATTGGAAGAATTGCCCTAATTTCACCATGACAGTGTGTGATTAATCCCCTGGGTCATGTACTTATACTTTAAGTTATTCAGTTCGTCAGTCTTTGATATTCAGAACCCTTTCTAACTTAATAGGATATTGATTTTGTTGGATGATGTACTTTGACTCTTTAAACAACATCACTTTTAGGAATGACTAGGCTGCTGTGTAGTATTTTATTTAGAGAACTGTTGCATAAGTTTTCTTTTTCTTACTTTTTATGGTTTTCTCAGGGTGAAGGCTGATAAGACATCTTGTGGGAAAAGAGGAAACCATCTCTGATAGTGAAAGTACCTATTCTCTTTCAACATTTCTGACAACCTTTTTTCTGTGTGTGGTTTCATTGTTGTGAATATTCATTTTAGTTAATGCGGGCAGGGCAGGGATTTAAGAAAATGTATCTAGACTTGGGGGAAATGCATTTAGCTGGGGACAGAATACACTTACCAAAAATCCCCATTTCAGTTATACTGCCTTGAGGAAGACGATGGGAACTCAAAATCTCACCCTTTTGATTCTTCTTTAAAATCTAATGATTTTAAAATCTAATGCTCCTCTAAATCTGTGATTGGAGGTGATATTTATGTGAATACTGACAGCATGGGACAAATGTGGAAAACTAAACAATCACTCATGATGCTTCTAATTAGGAGTTTGGTATCTCGTAGTAAAAATAATCAGATGTTGTACTAACATTTACTTTTCATCCCCTTGGGTTTCATGAAATTCCAGCTGGAATCTCTATATAATCTGATTTTATCCCTTGATACTTTTTTTTTTTTTGTATTGTTGTTGAATCCGAATGAGAAGCACTTTGGAGATTCCTCCCACCCACCAGTATACCTGAGGTCCAAGGTCTACAGAACATTAGCTACCCCTTCAGATATGGCTGTGGGGAACCCTACTCAGGAATCTTACCGTTGTGGATAAGAGCAGGGCTGGAAGTAAGGCAGACGAGTCCCCTCCACCTCCCTTGCTGGTTGGGGGCCTTGGGCTCAATTCTCAGCCTCAACTCCTCGAGAGGTGGGCGGCTCACCTGAGAGGAGGCATCAATACCTGGCACACAGTGGGCGCCAAGTGTCAGCCTTAAGAGCTAGAAAGCCCCCACTGAGTCCCTTCTTTTGAAGCAGCTCTTTGATTCGCAGTTGCAAGCGGGAAACCTCTTCAGTCGGATGTACACAAATCTCTCCAGACAATAGAGAGGGCCGCGGGGAGGAGACCCTGGGGCTGGAAAAGGCATTTCCTGTCTGCGGAGGATCTTGACTTTGGAGCATCCGGCGGTAGCCGCGAGGTTTTCGAGGCGGCCGAAAACTTTCTCGTGTGGCTGCTTAAAAAAGTCACTGCCAATTTCAGTCACTGCGATTTTCTCGAGGAAAGCTAAGGAGATAACTCACTTAAAAATTTTTTTTAAACATTAGAATTTTTTTTCTAATTTGGAAGGGGAGTTTGGTATTATTCAAAATCTTAAAAATTCAAAAATCTCATCACCCATCTCATCACTCCATAACATTACGACAAGAAAGGGTTAACGGTAACCTCATCCCTGCCCGACCCCCAATTCATAGGTACTGGCAGGAAGAGAAATACCTATTCAGTTTGTCTCCATTAAACTTGTTTATATTTTTCTTTTGTAGTTTATGTCCTTTATCCCTCCTCACCTCTCCACTTTTTAAAAATTTATTCCCTTTTACAACCTTCCCCCATTTCCTCCATCTCAAGATTCCTCTTCCTCATTCAGTTTATTTCCCACTAAGAATAGAAAATGACTAGTTTCAATTCTTTAGAGGTAACAATTAGGCCTAAGATTTTCTTCAAATATACAGAAATTTTCAGCTTTCAGGTGACCATCCTAAGTTTGAGGGCGATGTTGCTGGAGTCCAAATACACTGCCCCCATCCCTCCAAGGACAGTTCTTTTAGTTTAGCTTTTTATTTATTTTCTTTTTGAGCCAGGATAAGCAATAATAGTGATAATAATAATCAAAAAGTAATAATACGTGTGTCCCCAGGGGTCAAGCATTTGTGCACTGGGGGGTAGTGGAGGTGCCCAAGAGGTGGTGCAAGGGGTAGGCTCAGGATGCCCTGGCAGAGCCTTCCAGAGGTCCTAACACAGAGGAAAGTAGATGGAGTGCTGTTCTAGGGAGAGAGATAATCAACTTCACAGACCTGGAAGGGAAGGAGGGCAGGGAATAAGTATGACTAGAATCATCAGAGGTGTTTGGGTTCCAGCATTTGGAAAAAAGGATTATGGACTGCATTCTCCCTTTCTAGTCACACAGATCTCTTTGCTTTTACTTTTGCACTTTCCTCCATCTGGAACTCTCCTTCCCCAGACATTCTCCCGGCTGGCTCCCTTGCCTCCCTCAGGCTTCGTCTTCCCTAGCCATCCTGTTTAAAATCACAACTCCCTCTTCCCTATTCCCCTCCCACAATTTAATGTTCTCTATTTCCCTTATTACAATTGGATATCATATTTCAACTTATTTATTTATTACTTATTTGTCTCTCAATGAAATGTTATTGCCGCAGCAAAGGAATTTTTATCTGTTTTGTCTGCTACCGTGTATCTCCAGCCTGACACAGGATAGGTGCTCCGTAGTATGTGTTCAATGAATGAATGAATGAACATATATTGAGCACTTACTGTGCATTGAATATTATATGAGTCCTTCACATAGTTTATATCATTTAATTCTCACAAAAATCTTCTGAGGTGGCTACTGTTATTACCCTGTTTTCCTGATAAGGAAACTGTCACCGAGAAGTTAAGCCCAAGACCTCAATTACTGTACCAGTCAATGTTGTAACGTGAAGTTCCTCATTTAATCTTTTGTACCCTTGAGAAGGTATCAAGCCAAGTCTAATTCTAGGTATAAGAAGAGAGTTGAGGGTTTTTGTTCATTCTATGTAATCTTTTTGTTTTAATTCAAGTCCAGCATTAAATCTGGAAGGGATTACCACACAGTATAGGGGTTGTGAAGCTTCTGTGTGTATAGCACATTATTCTGTTACACAAGAAACTAATAAGCTGACTGGAGCACCATTTCCAGTTTTCTGGGGAAATGAGCGTTATAAAATACACTTTAGGAATTCCCTGGCAGTCCAGTGGTTAGGACCACGTCCACTGCAGGGTGCCCGAGTTCGATCCCTGATCGGGGAACTAAGATCTCGTAAGCTGTGAGGTGCGGACAAAAAAAAAAAACAACAAACCACTTTATATCTGTTAAAGTGTTTAAAAAAATATCTGTCCCTGGTTTATGTTATTTGGTGTTCCCATTATATAAACTGTCTAGTATCATTACATTTCTTCTTCATTTGATCCACTGATGCATGTTCCACAAAGGCCTCTGAACATAGAGCAGCTCAGTGGCTTACTATGGGGTCCCCAGCATCTAGCACTGGGCTTGGCATGCAGTAAGGTTTTTTTTTTTTTTTTTTGATGTGGACCATTTTTAAAGTCTTTATTGAATTTGTTACAATATTGCTTCTGTTGTTTATGTTTTTTGGTTTTTTGGCCAGGAGGCATGTGAGATCTTAGCTCCCTGACCAGGGATTGAACCCACACCCCCTGCATTGGAAGACGAAGTCTTAACCACTGCACCTCCAGGGAAGTCCCATGCAGTAAGCTTTTAATAAATATTGTACTGTAGAATGAAAATGAAAACCACGTGCCCTCCCCAACGGAAAGGAGAGACATTTCCCCTCCTCCCCAAGCCTTGCACTCTCATTATATTTCCTATTCCTTGACCATCAGAAGTATAGCTTGTCTGGATGGCTCCCACAGCACAGTAGAAAGCATAGTAAGGACTGCAAGTACAGGAGAGTCTATGCCAGGCTTGGTCATGGGTGGGAGGAGGACAGGTTTAGGTCTGTTTAGTGCTTTAAACAAGTGCTAAAAGATGTTCTCCCCCCGCTTTTTATGGACATGATTTATTTTTATTTTTAAAATTTTTTAACATCTTTATTAGAGTATAATTGCTTTACAATGGTGTGTCAGCTTCTGCTCTATAACAAAGTGAATCAGTTATACATATACATCTGTTCCCATATCTCTTCCCTCTTGCGTCTCCCTCCCTCCCTATCCCACCCCTCTAGGTGGTCACAGAGCACCGAGCTGATCTCCCTGTGCTATGCGGCTGCTTCCCACTAGCTATCTATTTTAGGTTTGGTAGTGTATATATGTCCTTGCCTCTCTCTCACTTTGACGGACATGAATTTTAAGAGGAAGTGCTTCTGTGGGTTTATATTGGCCATCTTTCCCTTAGATTTGGCAATTTCATTCAATTTCCAATTCACACTTCTCAATTTCAATCAAGAGTTTCATTTAAAATATACCTGGCTTACTGAAAGATGACACCATTCGGGGTAGCCTGTTATTACTACTATTTTTATCAGCATGATCCATTTAGCAAATGGAAGCAGGAAATCCAAATGCTTTTAAATGATTTCTTAAAGTACATGAATTGCAAAGAAACAAATGTAGAAGGAACATAAAATGTGTTTGCTTCACACCCTGGTTCAATGTTTTAGCTTTCCTCAGCAGCTTATGGAGTCTGTATTACTACAGACTTTCCATTAATTTTAAATTAGGCAGACTAATTCAATAAATGTTTAAAAAATGGCCGCTGAGCGCAGGTTCAGATGTCCAGAGGAAGTGGTTTCTTAGACACCTGCCTCCCATGTATTGAGTTGATGGTATGTAGGTGGAAGGGAGTGAGATAGTTATGATGATGTATGGTGCTGTTGATTAGTTAATTGAAGGTAAAATTTTTAGCTTTACCAAGCAATTACCTGATCTCATTAAGGTCTTTAAAATCACCCAAATATGATTTTGCCTGAAGCAGCTGCCCCTTGTTTAGATGTTATTTCAGGCATTAAGAAAAACACAATACTAATGGTAACCAGGGAATTTAAGCCTGCAATTTCTGGAATATATTGTTCTGAATCTTAGCCATTATTGAGTACTATCTGAACATGGGACGCTAAACTATATTTACATTTGTATGGTGTTTTATTTTTCAAAAACTTTTTAAAGTATATGTTTATAAAATATATACTTTTAAACAAATGAAATTTTTAATTTATTTTTATTTTTTTCGGTATGCGGGCCTCTCACCGCTGTTGCCTCTCCCGTTGCGGAGCACAGGCTCCGGACGTGCAGGCCCAGCGGCCACGGCTCAAGGGCCCAGCCGCGCCGTGGCATGTGGAACCTTCCCGGACCGGGGCACGAACCTGCGTCCCCTGCATCAGCAGGCGGACTCTCAACCACTGAGCCACCAGGGAAGCCCAAACAAATGAAATTTTTAATGTTGATTTTATTTTAATTTTTAAGGAAATGTCTTAGTAAAGTATAATTTACATACAAAAAAAGTTCACAGATCATAGGTGTATGGCTCACAAAATGTAGACACCAGGTAACTGGAATCCTTATGATGACATAAAACTACTAGATCCCTAGAAGCTCCTTTTATACCAACTCTGGGTCATTGTGCCCACTTCTGCCCCAAAGGAAGCCACTATCCTGAGTCCAAACAGTGTAGAGTCATTTGTTGATTTTTGAACTTTATATAAATAGAATCATACAGTCCTCTTTTGTCTCTGGCTTCTTTAGTTCACTTTTTTATTTGTAAAATTCACCCACATTATTGTGTGATGTCGTTTGTTCATTCCAAATGCTGTGTGGTAGTTCATTGTATGAATTTTCATGCTACTTTAAATAATCCATCGGAAATTAAAAACTGTACCACAAAGTTTACAAATATTTAAAAACAATAACACTTCACATATTATAACTAGACACTTATTTTTCAAATGACATGATCCATTTGTAATTCTAAGACTCCTAGGTGCTTGGAAGGAAAGAAAGCAGGAAGACCACAGGCATCATCAAGAAGCAAATGACAGGACTTCCCTGGTGGTGCAGTGCTTAAGAATCCACCCGCCAATGCAGGGGACACTGGTTTGAGCCCTGGTCCAGGAAGATCCCATGTGCCATGGAGAAACTAAGCCTGTGTGCCACAACTACTGAGCCTGTGCTCTAGAGCCCATGAGTCACAACTAGTGAAGCCTGCGCACCTAGAGCCCGTGCTCTGCAACAAGAGAAGCCACCGCAATGAGAAGCCTGAGCACAGCAATGAAGAGTAGCCACCGCTCGTTGCAACTAGAGAAAGCCCACTCACGGCTACGAAGACCCAATGCAGCCAAAAATAAATAAAATAAATAAATAAGTTTATTTTTAAAAAAAGAAACAAATGATAGCAACCCTTTGCATACCAGGAGCGTTGGGAATATTAGTAACTAAGCTACTGCCTATTTTTTTCCACTCAGGAAAATTAAATTAAAAAAATTTTTTTTCTGAAAACAACTTTCCAAGGTTAATTTATGTTACACATGGTTCATGGTAAGAAAGCTAAGTAATAACAAGTCAAATGAGCAAAGAAGAACCTCAAATTTATTTTAATTCTGGACATAGGGTCTCCCAGTAATTATAGTATTTTTATGCAGTAATTTTAGGAATTTTGTTGGCATCCTACTCTACTTTTTTTTTTTTTTTTTTTTTTTTGCGGTACCTGGGCCTCTCACTGTTGTGGCCTCTCCCATTGCGGAGCACAGGCTCCTGACGCGCAAGCTCAGCGGCCATGGCTCACGCGCCCAGCCGCTCCGCGGCATGTGGGATCTTCCCAGACCGGGGCACGAACCCGTGTCCCCTGCATCGGCAAGCGGACTCTCAACCACTGCACCACCAGGGAAGCCCCCTACTCTACTTTTATGTTCCTTTTACTTTGCAGTTAATGATTATGAAGGTGCCATGAAAAGGTGGCCTGGCTTTGACTCCTGGATTTGCTGTTAAGTAGTGATATGACTTTGGACATATCCCTTACCCTCTCTGAGTCTGTTTCTTCATAATAAAATGAGGGTCTTGGACTGGGTCTTTTTTTTTTTTTAGAAAAATTTAACATTTTATTACTTTTGTTGTTGGTCGTGCTGCACAGCTTGTGGGATCTCAGTTTCCCAACCAGGGATTGAACCTGGGCCATAGCAGTGAAAACCCGGAATCCCAACCACTAGGCCACCAGAGAACTCCCTGGGTCATTTTTTTCTTTCTTTCTTTTTCTTTTTTTTGCCGTACGCGGGTGTCTCACTGTCGTGGCCTCTCCAGTTGCGGAGCACAGGCTCCGGACATGCAGGCTCAGCGGCCATGGCTCACGGGCACAGCCGCTCTGCGGCATATGGGATCTTCCCGGACCGGGGCACGAACCCGTGTCTCCTGCATCGGCAGGCAGACTCTCAACCACTGCGCCACCAGGGAGGCCCCCTGGGTCATTTTTAATGTTGCATTTAACACTAAGATTCTAGGTTTTTCTATTCTGTATCTTTCTAAAGAACACGTTAATCTGTATTTCACTGGTTATACATTTGAGGTGTTGAGGGGGTGGAGGAATCTCTCATTTTACTGGCTCTCTGGTGTTAAGTTCCTGGGCTGGGCTGCTGCTTTTACTTGTACTCAGTAAGGTTGAATCAAGGCTCAGTCTCTTTCAAGGACTATGACAGCTCACCATAGGGAAGTGTTCTAAGCGAAAATCTTTCTAGTAATTCCCAGACTGGCCATAAAATAATAGAGTATTTAAGTATGCTAATGTTGATTACAATTCTTCCATCAAATTATTAATTCAGCCATTCATTCAGCAAGCATTTATTGAGCACCTACTATGTGCCAGTGGCTATGAGAAGCACTGGGGATATAAACCTGAATAAGACAAAGTAGTGTGACTTTGAAGACCAGAGAAAACATCCTTTGAATTTCCGATAAAGACAAATATATTTCTATTCCAAGCATAATAATGATTTACTTGCTATATAACAATTCCATACTATTTCAGTTCTTGAGTTTGCCATTACAAAAGCTCTTAACCAAACAATCCATAGCAAAACATTTAATGACTCATGGGCAGTCCAGAGTTCTAAATAACCAACTGAGGCAGTCCTGTTTATAGAATTACCCCACCAATGTCCTCTTCTCTCCTCATTTTCATCCTGGGCCTCATGTGCCCACTTCTTCCCCCAACATAGTGTGATCAAACGACAATCAAAGCATCCCTAACAAATGACATCATCTGGCATCCCACACCCAGAACTGTAGTCTCTTTGTCACCATTTCCTTTCCATCTTCCCTGACTTCATCCAGGTGACTCCAACTCGGGCAGGTCCACGGTTGGCCAGCTCTCTTCCTTCCTCCTCCTTCCCCTCTGATCCTGCCTTTCCTTCCTTTTCTCACCCTTCTCTTTCTTTTCCTTTACTTGGAACCAAAATATCCTTCAAGTAAAGTTGAGGAGAGTTGTTGTACAATTATGTTGTTTGAAGCCTTTTGCTATTACATGCAATGCTACAATAAATATCTTGCATACGTGTCATTTCTGCTGTAGAATACCTAGGACAAATTCCTAGAATTGGATTTGCTGGGTCAAGTGATAAGTGCATTTTTAATCTGGATAGATACTGCCAATTCACTCCCTATGTTTTACCATAATTGAGATTATACTGAATGTGCATACATTTCATATGTAAATATGAATATTTTCTTTTATAGATGTCATTTTAATGATTGCATAATACAGTATATGTTTATGTAGCAATGCCATATTTCTTAATTCCTAATTGTTGGGCTGTGTACCAGAGTTTGTTGCTATAACATTTTCTAAATTGAGCTCAATTTACCTCCATTTCAGTTTAATTCATTCTAGAGCACATTCATAGAGAGTGAGTCAGAGGGATGAATATTTGATAAATATTGTGAAATTATTTACCGGGAAAGTTCTATTAATTTACATCAGTGGAGAACAAGGCTCATTTCACCACACCTTCGCCAGTGGGGAGTGCTATTTTTCTAATCTTTCTTAATCATACAGGAGGAGAATGATATATTAACTTTATGTTTATTTATTATTATTAAAATGAATTATTTTATATGCTCTTTATTTCTTTTTCTTCTTTAGCATATTGTCTTTTGTGGCTTAGTCCTTTCCTTATGGATTTACTTGAACTCTTTATGTTGGAGAATGTGACTTTTTGTCTCATTTATTATAGAAATATTTCTCAGTTTCTAAAATACGTGCTTATAATTTTGACATGAAAAATTCTGTGTAGTCAAATGTAGCAGTATATTCTTTATGATTTCTTTTATTTCACTTAAGCTTAGAAAGTCTTTCCTCATTTAGAGAGCCAATAAGCATCCATGTACATTAAAAAAATTCCCCCTAGGGCTCTCCCTTCCATTCTCCCCCCAGCCCCTTCCCTTTTTCTCTACATTTAAATCTTAATCTATCTGGAATTTATTTTGCCCTACAGTATGAGGTGAGGAACCAAATGAAAAATTTCCCTCAAATATCTAATCAATATTCAGTAGTCATTCATTCAATAATCCTTGCTTTTTGGCCCTTTTCCTATATTAAATATCTAAAAACATGTTGGTTTCTGGACTAATTACAATATTCTTACAACTTGGTTTCTGTACTTTCTATATTTGTGGCTGGGCTTAAGGACTAGAACTTGTGTTTTGCAGCAGAAGGAAGAGATCTCCTACTCATCCTTAGATATAACCAGCTTTCTCCTTCTTGCAAGGTGTGGGCCAGCATTTTGAATAAACATCTAGCATCCAGTTCTACCATATCTAGGTCTTCCTGCTCATTATTCTTACACCATAATTCAGCTGAAGGGACTGTCAGACGTACAGAGCACCAGACTGAAGAAGCCCAGAACTTAGGAAGATTTATATGTCTCACTGTCTGAATCATCTGACATGGGGGAGCAGAGGCCCTGCCCTCCAGTCCACTCATATTTTAAATTATACTATTTCAGTGTTGTATTAGGCAAAACCTTAGATTAAAAAAGAATAGCTAACACTTACTGGAGGGTTATATTTTTTTCCATTTCTTCAAATCTTCATTAATGTTCTCAGTAAAGTTAAATATTTTCTAGATATAACTCATACTCAAATTTTGAATTTATTGAGGCAAAGTACGCATGACATGAAGTTAACCTTTGTAAAGTGAACATTCACTTAGTACATTCACAATGTTATGCAACCACCATCTTTATTCTGTTCCAAAACATTTCCATTACTGCAAAATAAAACCCTGTACCCATTAAGCAAGCACTTGTCACTCTCCCTTGCCCCCAGCCCCTGGTACCCACTAATCTACTTTCTGTTTCTATGGGTTTACCGATTGTAGATATTTCATATAAATAGAATAATACAATACGTAGTCTTTTTGTCTAGCTTCTAAAACATTAGCATAATGTTTTTGAGGTTCATCCATGTTGTAGTGTGTATCAATACTTCATTTCTTTTTGTGCCTAATAATATTCCATTGTATGTATATACTACAATTTGTTTATCTATTTGTCAGTTAGTAGATATTTGGATTGTTTCCACCTGTTGTCTATTGTGAATAGTGCTACTATGAACGTGTGTGTTCACATATTTATTTGAGTACCTGCTTTTAATTCTTTTGGGTATATACCTAGGAGTGGAATTTCTAGGCCATATGGTAATTCTATAACTATTTGTGGAACTGCCAAAATATTTACTGTAGTGGCTGTACCATTTTACATTCCCACCAGCAATGTATGAGGAGTCCAATTTCTCCATCTTCACTGATACTTGTTATTTTCCTTTTTTTTTTTTTTTGATTATAGCCATCATTGTGGAGTGAAGTGGTATCTTGTGGTTTTGATTTGCATTTCTCTAATGACTGATGATGCTGAGCATCTTTTCATATGCTTATTTGCAATTTATATATTTTCTTTGGAGAAAATGTCTATTCAAGTAATTTTCCCATAAATTGGGTTGCTTGTCTTTTTGTTGTTGAGTTGTAAGAGTTCTTTACATATTCTGGATAAACTAATTATACAATTTACTACAGCCTTATCAGATATATAATTTGCAGATATTTCCTCCCATTCTCTAGGTTGTCTTTTCATTTTCTTGATAATGTCCTTGGACACACAAAAGTTTTAAATTTTGATGAAGTCAAATCTATCTATTTTTTTCTTTTGTTGCTTATGCTTTTGATGTCATAGCTAAAAAATCCATTGTCAAATCCAAGGTTATAAAGATTTACCTCTATGTTTTCTTCTAAGAGTTTTATGTATTTTGCTTTAATATCTCAGTCACTGGTACATTTTGAGTTAATTTTTGTATATTGTGTGAGGTAGGGGTTCAACTTCATTCTTTTACAGGCAGATATCCAGTTTTCCTGGCACCACTTGTTGAACAGATCATCCTTTCCCCATTGAATGATCTTGGCACCCTTATGGAAGAGCAATTGGCCATAAATGTATGGATATATTTCTGGGCTCTCAATTCTATTCCATTGGTCTATATGTCTAACCTTGTGCTAGTACCACACTGTGTTGGTTACTGTAGCTTTGTGGTAAGTTTTGAAATTGGGAAATGTGACCTTTCCAACTTTTTTTTTCAAGATTGTTTTGGCTGAGAGTTTATTACATGCCAGATACTACTATAGACCTTAGCACACATTATGTTATATAATTTGTGTGACAACTTGGTAATGTAACTATTAATATCCACATTTTTCAGGTTAAGTGGTTTGGCCAAGGTTACAGATTTGGTAGTAGATATAGGATTAAAACTAAGATTATCCAACTCCAGAGCCTGCTTTCTTAAGAATTACACATACTGTCTCTGTCAAAGATGAAAGATCACCGGAGCTTAGTAACATTGTTTTCTTTAGGTAAAAGGCTAGAAATCTGTTTGTAATACTGAACATTTCTTACTTGGTAAGAAATGACCTGGTTACACTGAATAGATATACTGAAACGCACTTTTTTTTTTTGCATTTAATACTTAATTTTTAAGGTTTGTGACTGCTCAGACAGTTTTGCATCTTCCTCTGCCTTCCTCTTTTTTGTGATCTTATTTTTTTCAGATGGATGTTATTTTCTATTTTGAGAAAATTACACAAATCTGATTTATTATCACAACAGTTCAAAAGTGGTTCCTGTTGAAACCATCCACATTGTCAATATTGTGTGCTTCTGTCATTCTCCTTCACAGGACAGGAAACTACTGAGTATGGCTGATGCTCACTAATGTGTTTTGAACTAAATTGTTGTTGAAAGAAATCTTAACCTCCTTAGATGTGTCAGAACAAATATACAAATGAAGATTTTGCCATCATTTGTGTGTATGACATTGAAAGCACATACGCAGTGCTTATTATATTGGCAAGCTGTTTCTACAGCTTTGATGTAGTATTTATTTATTATTTACATTCAGTAAAATTCACTCTTTGCTGTATACTTCTGTGAGTTTTGACGATGCACCATTGTATAACCACTACCACATTCATTGATAGAGAATGGTTCCATCACCCCAAGAAATTTCCTCCTCATCCTGCCCCTCTTCTCACTCCCAATCCCTGATATCCACTAATTTTCTCTCTGTCCCTGTAGCGTTTCCTTTTCTAGAATGTCATACAAATGGAATCGTACGGTGTGTTGCCTTTTGAGTGTGGCTTTTTTCACTTAGCGTAGTGCATTTTCTATTCATCTATGTTCTTACTTTTAGCAATAGTTAGTTCTCTTACTGCTGAGTAGTATTCCATAGTATGGGTGTGCCATAGTTTGTTTATCCATTCACCACTTGAAGGACATTTGGATTGTTTCCAGTTTTTGGAGATTACAAATAAAGCTTCATAAACAGTTCATGTAAGGGTTTTTGTTTGAATTTCTCTTGGGTAGATACCTGAAAATGGGATTCCTGAGTTACGTGATAAATGCAGGTTTAACTTAATGAGAAACTGTCAAACTGTTTTTCACTTTCTTAGAGCTGCTGTAACAAATTACCACAAATTTGATGGCTTAAAACAACAGACGTCTATTCTTTCACAGTTCTGGGGCCTAGAAGTCTGAAATCAAGGGGTTGGCAGGGCCATTACTCCATTTGAAGGCTCTAGGGGAGAATCCTTCTTTGCCTCTTCCTAGCTTTGATATGTGTCTTTCTGTGTCCTCTCCTCTTTTTTCAAGGACACCAGTCATAGAATTTAGGGCCCACCCTAATCAATTTTGACCTCATCTTAGCTAATTATATCTGCAAAGACCCTACTCAAATAAGGTAATACTCTGAGGTTCAGAGTGGACATGAATTTTGGGGGGGGACACTTATTCAGTCTGCCACAGTGGAGTCCCACCTGCAGTAGATGAGCATTCCAGTTGCTCCCAATCCTTACCAGCAGTTAGTACTGTCAAAAAAATTTTAAGAGCCATTCTCATAGGTCTTATAGTGTTGTCTCATTGAGGTTTGAATATGCATTTCTGTAGTGACTAATAATGTTAAGCATCTTTTCATGTACTTATTTTCCATTGTATGTCTTCTTTGGTGAAGTGTCTGTTCAAATCTTTTCCCCATTTTAAATAATTTGTTTTTTCTTTATTGAGTTTTGAAAGTTCTTTATATATTCTGGATATAAATACTTCATCAGATATGTGATTTGCAAATATTTTCTCCCATTCTGTGGCTTGTATTTTCATTTTCTTAACAGTGTTTTTCATAGAACAGAATTTAAAAATTTTGTTGAAGTCCGATTTATCAATTTTTTCTTTTATGGCTCATGCTTTGGATGTTGTATCTAAGAACTCTTCCTAATTTGGGGTCACAAAGCTTTTCTCTTGATGTGTTTTTGAAACAATAAAGATTTTAAAAATTTTTATTGAAGTATAGTTGATCCAAAACACTGTGCTAATTTCTGCTGCACAGCAAAGTCACTCAGCTATACACACATATATATCCTTTTCATACTCCTCTCCATTGTGGTTTATCACAGTATATTGAATATAGTTCCCTGTGCTACACAGTAGGACCTTGGTGCTATCCATCCCATACATAGTAGTTTGCATCTGCTAATCCCAAGCTCCCAAATCCTCCTATTCCCCACCTGACCTCCCGCTTGGCAACCACAAATCTGTTCTCTATGTCTGTGAGTCTGATTCCACTTTGTAAATATGTTCATTTGTGTTGGTTTTTCAAAAAATTTTTATTTATTTATTTTTTGGTCATGCCATGTGGCATGTGGGATGTGAGTTCCCCGACTGGGGATCGAACCCGTGCCCCCTGCAGTAGAAGCTTGGAGTCTTAACCACTGGACTGCCAGGGAAGTCCCTGTGTCGTATTTCAGATTCCACCTATAAGTGATATCATATGGTATTTGTCTTTCTGTTTCTGACTTACTTAGCCTAGCATGACGATCTCTAGGTCCATCCCTGTTGCTGCAAATGGCACCATTTCATTTTTTTTTATGGCTGAGTAATACCCCATTGTATATATGTACCACATCCTCTTTATCCATTCATCTGTTGACATTTAGGTGGTGAAACAGCAAAGATTTAATTTGGTCAAATATCAAATTGATTTGAGAGAAAATGCTTGGGTTCACTCAATATTAGAAAGAGATTAATTCAGTTAAATTAATTGATGGTTTAGCATTCAATGTCTTCAGGACTCCATCATTATTTTTCAACTCTTCTTTCCTCTTAAACACAGAGGCTTCCGTCTCAGGCAGGGTCTCTCCTTATGGTCAGTGACTCTAGGTTTAATGACTTCAGGAGAGAGAAGTAGTTCTCTTCCCCAACAGTTCCATCAAAAGTCCCAGGACTTTCTCTCATTGGACTGCCTTGGTGAACATGCATTTATCTCTGAACTGATTACTATGGCCTGGAGATGGAATATGACTGTTGGCCATGTCTTGGTCTTGTCCTCACCCCGAAAGGGAGGGATGGAGAGGGGTCAGACCCACCTGAATCCCATGAATTAAGAGTGGGTAAGTGAATTCATAGTAGAAAACTAGGCATATGTTAACAGAAAAGGAGGAACCAAATAATTGTCAGGTAAAAACAACAATTTTTGACTACAATTGGGAAAGTGCCCTTTGTAACTTGCTAGGGACTGAATTTCTATATTTCTATATCCCCAAATTTCTATATTGAAACCCTAACCCCTAATGTGATAGTATTTGAAGATGGGGCCTTTGGGAGGTAAATAGGTTTAGATGAAGGAGCAGGGCCCTTGTGATGGGATTACTGACCTTGTAAGAAGAGAGATCAGAGAGCTAGCTCTCTCTGTCTCCCTCTGCTCTCTCTGCCATGTGAGGACACAGCAAGAAGTGGCCATCTGCAAATCAGGAAGAGGGCTCTCACCAGAGCCTGACCATGCCAGCACCCTGATCTCACACTTCCGGCTTCCAGAATTGTGAGAAAATAGTATCTGTTGTTTAAGCCACCCAGTCTATGGTGTTTTATTATGGCAGCCCTAGCAGACTATTACTCAACTGTTCTTTATCAGTTTCCAACACCTGCTGTAATCAAAGCAACAGCTACCCTTCATTGATTGCTTTCCGTGTGCCAGGCACTGTGCCCTGTTTTCCCAACAATTCTCTGGGGAAGATACTATTGCTCTCATCCTTATATTACATAAAGAAACTAAAGTTCAGTGACATTGGGTAACGTGCCCATGGTCACATAGCTATTCGGTGGTAGCCCATGGATCTCAAGCCAGGTTTGTCTGACCTCAGTGCCCACCCTAGTAACCACTATGATATCCTGTTTCCCTCCCCAGCCTCCCAACCAGCCAGCCTTCCATCTTCTACCTTGACTTGACCCTTTCATTGACATGAATAAATTCACCAGGGTGGTGATTTTTCAGTATTTCAGCCCTTCCCCCGCCAGTGACAGACAAACTCTGCCTCCTACTAAGTTCTGGATTCAGAGCACAGGCAGGTTTCCTGCCCTTTCCCCCATAGCAACTAAATTCTGCTTTGAATTAGTAGGGGATCTTGGGCCCAAGAGAGTTTCCTGTCCCTCACCCAGCTGTTGCAGACCTCTGCTTTGTATCAGAGCTGAATCCTGGGCACAAGAGTCTCCCTTGCCACTCCTCCCGGGGCAGACAACCATCACCTTGTCCTCCAGGCTAGGGCTCAGAGTATGCAGGGGCTTCTCCAGGTACCCCTGCTCCACCCTCAAACCTCGGCAGACACTGTAGGACTGTACCACCAAGAGGAAGGATCTCTCAGGTCTACGGTCGGCTTCCAATCTTTCTCATGGGTACTAAATAGAAGCTGATGGAAAAGAGATGGCAAGCAGGTAGGGATTCCTCTTGTGTCTGGAGTGCTTAGGGATTTTCAACTGTCATGCTAGCCCACACTCAGCCTTTAAAAATTTTTCATTTTACCCAACTTTATGGTGATTACCTATTCTTCCCACTCTTTGCCATGAGAGAAACAGTTGATATGTCTTTTCTCTCCTCAGAAGGGCTTGTCATCCTGTGGAATTCAGTTGCCTTGGTTGTTTTGCAGCTCAGTTCTCTGATGGGCTCAAAAATTTTAGTTTTGTAGATTATCCATTTTGTTATTGTGGGAGCAGCATTCCCTTGAGGCTTTCTACATTCTAGGTGGAAGTAGAAGTTCTCAGTTCCAAGCTTAGAAAAATAGTTTCCAAAGTAATTGTTAGAAAAATACCAGCCTCACAGAGTGTGGATATGGGGAAGAGAAGATTCTGGGGTCAAATAAGCTTGCAAAATTTGGCGTATCTTTTTCTCTTTTGGATATTTACATGGTACAATAACATTGTAAAGGCTCTGAAAAGTCTTGCAAAAAAGGAAAAATAAATTTAACTTTGTTTAACAAAGTATCCTTAACATTTGTTTGGTTCCAGAACTCTTTGCTTGTGTAGTACCCATTATTTTCCTTAGAATACTATTCTGTGAACACAGCTTGGAAAATAGAGGCCTAGATAGTCATGCTTTATTCCCTGGAAACCTGGGACCATAACAGAAAGCAGAGATCCCTCAAGATAGTACCAGAATCCCTGTGGGTATTCCTAGAACCAAAAGCCATCCTGAAGATTGGGTAGGGGTGATGGGTGGTACTGAAGCACTCAGAAATGGCCTCCGTCATAGTTCGTGTCTAATTTTGTGTGCTGTGACTTCAGAGAGGATACCTGAATGAATGAAACAGAATGATGAATCACAACATCAAAATCAAATATCTGCAAGTCTATAGATCATTTCACTGGCTCTCCTGGAGAGTCTGACACACCCCACTACACTTTCTAAAACCAATCATAAATCTCTTCCTCTAGACTATGTTTATACAACTTGCTCTGTTGACTTGCGGTCACCATACCCGCTGTGCTTGGGCTACATCTTGAATACGGAGCTGCTATTGTATAGTAGGGCTGGATGTGAACCTATTCTATGGACCTTCATGCTAGTTTGAAATGAATCTTCAGCCTCAACTTATACGCCTTAGCTTTTGGGCCCTGGTCTGTCCTATGGATTTGAGAGTCTCTGTCCTCCACCCCGCAGTTACATTATCAACCTTTGAAGTAGCCTAGACATCTGTTGTTTCCATCTCCTTGTATCCCTTTCGTTTCTCCTCTTGGGACACCACCTCACTTCCTTTGAAGAACTAACCCTCCTCCATCTCTTATTCAGGTGGGCCTGCTAATTGGTAATTGCTGGCAAGGACCAGAGCTGGGATTCAAATCTGAGGAGTCTGACTCCAAAATCTACTTCCATAAAATTACACTAACCTGCTTCCTCGTTCTGAATGGTATCACTTTTCATTTATATAGCATTTACTACTTTTTATTACTCTGAGTAGTGAATTTTTTTTTTTTTTTTTTTTGGCCACGCCAGGCAGCTTGCAGGATCCTACTTCCCTGACCAGGGATTGAACCCAGGCCCTGGCAGTGGAAGCGCCCAGTCCTAACCACTGGACTGCCAGGGAATTTCCGATCTGAGTAGTGAAATTATCTTATATTACACAGTTTCTCCCCAGCCGTCTGGATAACCACATGTAAGACATAGCTGAGTCAAGAGTTAAGATTATAAAAAAAAAGTTCTCATTTCATAATGGGGAAATTATTTTATCTTATTAGTTTTAGTGATGGCACAGATTAGGTTCTTTTTGAAAAATAATTATTTTTGCTCTGAAGTCTTTGGTCCTCTTTATTCCTTAGCTACTTCAGCGCCACTGTGGCCATGAGTGATAATTGGGGAAGCTAACAGCTTTTTCAGAAAGATAGTAGCCTAATTAACCTAGAACTATTAACCATGAATCAAGTAGTCTATCATGACTTCATTGTTCATTACACAAAAATTATATGATCCCCTATTTCTTCCATGCCTCTCTCCCAGTCTAAAAGGGTATTTAACTAAGCAATCAGGGATATTAACTATTCACAGCCTAGGCGAGTGTGGGCCAATAACCCCTGCAGTAATCCACTGGCAGCCTCAGAAATGGCTGGCTGTGAATAAGCGCACAGCACTTAGTCTGGTCCTTCTTATGTGTTTGCTGATACATTTACAATCTTATGCACAGTTTTAAACGTTAAGCGCTAATTGGAAATGGGTACCGAAGCATCAAAAGAGTCTACATTTTGCCCCTGTTAATGAAAATGCTAGATACAGATTTAATGCAAAACTAAACATTCAGCTCAGTATGTGCTACTCCAGTAAATTAGCCAGTGTTTGTCATCTTTTTAAAAAACTGGAAGTTTAATGCCTCATTTCACATGGTTTTGTTAGGGACAGCTAGAAAGCTGATAAACAATCCATTTGTTCTATTACAGTAGCTCCTAGCCACACCACTGGAGTTAAGCTTCAGTGCTCATTGCCTTTACAAACGCTGTTGTGAGTTGAAGTGGCCTCTTTTGAACGTTTGACTGAAGCAGAGCCTTGGCAAGAGTGCTTTCTCAGAGGAACACAGACTCGGCTTTGTTGGACAGTGGCCCCAGAGTAATGGGCTCTGAAATGACTCAGTGAACCCAAAAGGGAACATAGCATCAGTGAGCCCCTCCTGTGTGCTGTTCTAGATTTTCATATGCATTAGTCCCACAACAATCACCACAACCCCGAGAGATCCATGTGACTACCTCCACCTGACCAGATGAGGAAACCAGGGCTCAGAGATGAAGCTGAACAGCTAGTAAGTGGATTTGAACCCACTCACTATATCACGCTGCCTGGCAGCAAGGGACTGCACTCCCCCATCTCTACCAGTAGTGCATTATTTGTCATTCAAGGAGGTTACCTGTGTCACCTCCACCAGGAAGTCATTGCTGATTGCCAGCTTGTTGACTATCCTTTTTAATTTTTTTTTTTTTTGTATAAATTTATTTGTTTTAGGCAGCGTTGAGTCTTCGTTGCTGCACGCGGGCTTTCTCTAGTTGTGGCGAGCGGGGACTACTCTTTGTTGTGGTATGCGGGCTTCTCATTGCAGTGGCTTCTTTTGCTGTGGAACCCGGGCTCTAGGCGCCTGGACTTCAGTAGTTGTGGCTCTTGGGCTCTAGAGCGCAGGCTCAGTAGTTGTGGCGCACAGGGTTAGTTGCTCTGTGGCATGTGGGATCTTCCCGGACCAGCGCTCAAACCCGTGTCCCCTGCACTGGCAGGAGGATTCTTAACCACTGCACCACCATGGAAGCCTCTTCTTTTTTTTTATATAAATTCATTTATTTATTTAATTTTGGCTGTTGGGTCTTTGTTGCTGTGTGCGGGCTTTAGTTGCAGTGAGCGGGGAGTCACTCTTCATTGCAGTGCACGGGCTTCTCATTGCAGTGGCCTCTTGTTGCGGAGCATGGGCTCTAGGCACGCGGGCTTCAGCAGTTGTGGCACGTGGGCTCAGCAGTTGTGGCTTGCAGGCTCCAGAGCGCAGGCTCAGCGGCCATGGCGCACGGGCTTAGTTGCTCCGTGGCATGTGGGATCCTCCCGGACCAGGGCTCGAACCCGTGTCCCCTGCATTGTCAGGCGGATTTCCAACCACTGCACCACCAGGGAAGCCCCGAAGCCTCTTCTTAATGTATTTTTATTGTGCTTTATCTGTGCCTCCAATGTAACCCTCAGGACTTTCTACCTTTGATTATATTAGTTGAATACCTGTCTGACTCCCTGTGAGAGGAAGGGTTATCTCTCAGATCACCTTTGTAAAAACTGTAGGACTGTCCCTATCAAAGATAATAAATGTTCATTAAAATTTTTATAAAGTAGATGGATCTTAACATCTCAAATCCTATTTCCAGAATTATGAGGAACACTATGGTGAAGGAGCAGGTCCTGCAGGAAGTCTCCCTCTATTTGAATCCCAGCCGAATGACCTAAGGCAAGTCACAGAGCTTCTCTGAATTTCACGTTTCTTACTATATAAAGTAGGGACAATCATGGTACCTACCTCAAAAGGTTGTTGCAAAATTTCCATAAGATAAGGCATGCATGGTGCTTGGAACAGTGCCTGGTACATAGAGAATGCTCAATAAACGGGGGCTGCTATTCTGAAAGCTGGAGATTCTACAGCGTAGCAAGAAACTATGTGGCACTTGATTTGTCTACAATTTTAAAATCTAAAAGAAGAGGGATTGGACTGAGCTATGGTGGAACTGACAAACCTGAAGGACCATTCTGATAATGACCAATCAGATAAGATATGCCAAGAGAAATGATTGCAAAGACCCAGGTTTTGGCAAGCCCTGGATTCACCACGTGCTTGGACCCAACCGTGTACTCCAGTTGCAGTCCAGGATGTGGGCATGAGATTTATGTAAGGAAGAAGTGTAGGCAGTATGGATAATGCTTTCTGACAATGACTTTCCACTGACACAGGTGTCATATTTTCCAAACCTACCTAATAATTATATACCAGAGGGACAGACAAAGAGAGAGATGCTCACACAGGTCAGAGAGCTGGTAAACCAGGGGGCCATTCTGTCCCTGTTTTGGACCGCTAACAAATGAACTGACTAACTGCTTGCCTATTTAACACAATTTGACTCAGGGTGACCCTCTGAACATCTCTTTGAGGCTGAATCTTCTCATAGATAAATATGGGTCAAAATACAGATACCTCCTCTCTGTTTCCCTCTCTGGGCCTCAGTTTCCCATTCGTCGAATGACCACGCAGCCTCTCAGCCCCTCCCCTGGCCAACCTTCCATGGCTCTGCCTTCCTTGGATGCTGTGAAGTCAGTTTGGTAATATTGACCAAGCTGTTTCGGACTTCCTGAACCCTGGCTCTGCCAGACACCAACCGACCAGAAGAGTTGACGGATACAAAGGGAAAAACTGTCTTTCTCCTCTGGCAGGAGGACAGCTGCCTGACGGGGGTTTCTCCTGAGTGACTCCTCAGAAAGGAAAGGGTGGGGCAGCAGGATGGCTGTGTCTCCCCCGCTTTCCTGGCCACCTGGCCTCTGCTTGCATGTAACAATTCTCCCTTTGGGCAGCAAGCAAGTGGCAGGAGGGCCCAGATGTCTACACTTTCTTAAGCAAACAGGCACCTTCCAGGACCCTTGCCCTGACACGGCAGCCTCACTCTCATGGAACTCTAGAAGCAGCCCACCATGAAGGGAAGAGAAGGGCAGGAGGTCTTGCAGCCTAGACTCTCTGGCTCCAGCCGGCCAGAAAAGTCAACAGCCTTAAACAGAGGTTCCCCAGCCCCGTGTACACCAGCAGCATCTGGGGAGGTTGTTCTAAGACAGATTTGTGGGCTATAGACTAGAACCCTCTGATTCAGTAGGTAAATGGTGGGCCTGAGCCTCTTAGTTTTAACAAACTCCCCAGGGGGTTCTTGTGCACAGTCGGGCTTGGGAATCCTGTTGGTTTAGGTCATAGTGTGATAGAGGAGATTAGAGGAGTCTAGTTGGCAAAACACATCAGCTCCACCCATGCCCCAGTGGGGTGGGCCGTTTCTGGTGTCCCAGCTCCTTGTAGCTGTGCCCACAGGTGTTAACATCTCAAAGCCTCAGTTATCGCATCTCTAAAATGGGAATCACGGTGATGACCCCAGAGTCTTAATGTACAGGTTAGATAGACAGTATCCATGGAACACTTGGCAGAGGGCTTGGCACTGAGTGAGCATTGAAGAAATGTTAGCCGTTGTCATTGTTATTGTTACTGTTGTTATGACTTCTGAAAGTAGCTTGACTCTTCTCTGACTAGTATGTCAGGAACTCGCCCTATTCCAAAGAATCTTTCTGAGAGGCCAATAAATCTTATACTGACTTAAAAGCAAATAAATGAATAAAAGGAAAAAGGCGTAGCTAGATTTTGGGTGGGGCCTGAGGCTTCTGAAAAGGCAGAGGGAGGTACAGGCAGACAGCTGGAGGACTTCGAGCTGTGGGTGGAGGGGAAGGAGCGCTGCCTGGCAGTCAGGAGACCTCGGTCTAGGCTTGGCTCCGAGCACATGTCAGACCTTGGGTGGGTGGTCACATGACCACCCCTGGTCTCCTTCTCCCCCCTCGTTTGTACAGTGGAACTGCCTCGGATGACATCTAAGGTCTTGTTCTCTAGATGATTTGCCCCAGAGCCCCCTGAGGAATCACACTTCCAACATTTTTTACAAAGATGGCTTATGGAATTAGGCTAAAAATATGTCAATATCTGTTCAATCGCATACATGGCTGTTAGAACATTCCTTCAATTTCTTGTACTTTTGAAATATTTAACAACCACAACAAACTAAGCTCTCATTTATAAATGCCAGGTGATTGGTTCACGTTAATCCCGGCTGGCGTGACCCTGATTGAAATGGGGGAAGCAGGCCAAATGGCGTTCAGTGGTCCTCCAGCTGTGTGAACGCACCCCCCTTCCCTTTGGGATTCCCCCCTGCACTCCCTTTCAAGTTCTTCAGCCATCCAAAGCCTCCCTTCCTCAAGGACTTGTTTTTCCAGGGCTCCCAATCTCATTGTAGGACTGCTTGGACCTGAGGTTATGAACAGCTGATGGGACAATTTCAATTCCTGCTTCTATTCGTAAACCAAACGGCATGCATGTCAGACCCATGCTTGTGGGTGGGGAGGCTGGTAAGGATGTTTTGTGGGGGGGTGGAGGTCACACACTGCCCCTCAAACTCAGATCCGAGCACCAAACAGATTTTTTCCATTTGATTTCAATCCGAATGATGGATCTTAAACTGAAAAGCTAATATCTTTCTCTTGAAGTGATTTACTGTTATTTAACTCTTACAATGATCCCTTATACCACAGGTGACTACATCCCATATTTTGGAGCCCTGGACCCTTGCAGAGGGTCTTCTCATCACACTACTGGTTCTATCCTGGCCTTAACCAACCAAGCCAGCCCCTCCATTGCTAGCTTTAGATGTCTTGCATTCTCTCCCAGGGCTCTTCTCCAAGTCTCTTGGGCCTTTGCACCTTGCCTCACCAGCCACTCATTCAAGTCTGTGCCGAGGCAAATTTTGCCCAGGGGTCAGTCTTCCTAACCCCTGCCTCCAAATATTTCCAGGGAGGGTTGACTTTGTAGCCTCTCAGAGCCTCTATTTCCTCATCTGCAAATCGAGGAAATATAAAAATACTTGCTGCAAGGATTAAATGATCCAGTGAAGAGAAAATGCCTTGCACATGGGCATAATAAGTGCTCAGTAAGCGGTAGCAGCTCTTGTTAGCCATTAAGACATTAAGTCTGACCCCAGTGCCAGCTGCTTTCAAACACTCAGCTCTCAAGCCACCCCCTTAGCCCTTGCTACCCGCATTCACTGACTCTAACAAATGCCAACAAGTGATCGGTTTACTTAAACTCCTGGTCAGTGACGGTTGATTGTCTGGAATGCCATTTGTGTTTGCATGGTACATCTCAGATCTGAATTAGCCACCGAAGTCAAGTAGCTTGAAGAGGAGTGTGATTGGAGGGCATGTCATTGTTTCCCAACTGAGAGGCTCATGGCTTCCTGGGGAGACATTTGTTTTTCTCCCTTAGTGGACATGTGTAGAGGGGCAGCTTCTAAGAAGGGATATGGCCTTTAGCTCTCAAGGGGCTTTGGAGTGGCTGTGTCCTCCTGCCTATTGGGCAATACGTTCATGGTAAGTGCAGTTCCTTTGTGTGGGCCTTTCTTTGACTTACACACTAGACTCTTGGAAGCCAGGCTCATCCTCTTATAAAAGGACGCCGAGCAGAGAGTCATACAGTAAAGGGAGGTAAACATTCTTTTAAACTAATTTATCAATTTAACACAGCATAGTGGTGTTGGGTTACTGGGGTCAACAGCCAGCAGTCACATTCCTCAGTTGTTTGATTGGTGAAATGCATTAACAAACAGCCAGTAAAACTCTTTCTGATTAATTATGTTGATAAGGTTTTTTTGTTGTTGTTGTGTGCTACTAGCTTTTTAATTTAATCTGCTTGGACAGCAGCCATTCTGATGAAGTGTCTTGACTTATCTAAAGAAGCCTTGATGAGAAGGCTACCGGGCCTGGAATTTTACTGTGGTATCATGTAATCATTAACGCATGTGGCTACTGCCTTCCTTCATTTTGCTTCCTTTCTTGAAATGAAGTGTTTGTAGGGTGAGGGCTTTAGGTAAGCAAGGATGAGCTCCAGAAGCAGGGAAAGGACAGGAGGATGCTGTGAAGAGCTGAACGTGAAAACATAGTCTTATTGTCAGGAATAAAAGTATTTGAAAACACTAGTAAGAACTGCAATGAGCACTCCTCTTTTAAAGGCAAAAGAAGGCAAGTCTACATTTCTCTCATGAAGTGGAAATCTAAATCGGGGTTTTTCCACCTCGGTACCGCTGACGCTTTGGGTTGAGTAATTCTTTGTTGTAGGGAACTGTCTTGTGTATTGTGGGATGGTTAGCCTCTACCTAGTAGATGCCAGTAGCTATCCCTTCATTCCTTTGTGGCAACCAAAAATATCTTTAGACATCACCCAATGTCCCCTGGGGGACAAAATTGCCCTCAGTGAAGAGCCATTGTCCTAGATGTACAGTTCTAAAATTTCAAATAACCTATTATGACTCTGCTGACCCCATTTCATCATATTATTTAAGACACAACTAAACATTTAATTCTTCCAGGTATCCTTTGTCACCCGGACTGTTCCTTCATCTGTTCTCTCTACGTCAAGACCTTCAGTCTACACTGTCTCCCCATCCTGCTCCTTTTTCTCTTCTTCCTCCTCCTTCTTTCATACACAGAAGCCTGTACTGAGCAACTGTTCAATACCAGCTTGCTAATTAACTGGAGGATTCTTTCTCCCTTAGGTTTGAGAGACCTCGGAGGCAGTCTAGATAAAAATCCTCTCAATTATTCAGAGATTAAAATGAATATTCTTTAATTAAAAATGGATGTCTAGGGCTTCCCTGGTGGCACAGTGGTTGAGAGTCCGCCTGCCGATGCAGGGGACCCGGATTCGTGCCCCGGTCCGGGAGGATCCCACATGCAGCGGAGCGGCTGGGCCTGTGAGCTGTGGCCGCTGAGCCTGCGCGTCTGGAGCCTGTGCTCCACAACGGGAGAGGCCACGACAGTGAGAGGCCCGCGTAGCGCAAAAAAAAAAAAAAAAAAAAAAAAAAATGTCTAAATGATAGCAATTTAAATGGGGTGAGAGGCAGCAAGAAGAAGTGGTAGAATTGCTGAAATTAAACATACTTCACCACTATTAAGTACTTACTAGGTACCGCACGCACTACCTTATTTAACTAGATGTTATCCCCATTTTATAGATGAGGAAATAGAGGTTTAGTGAAGTGAAGTAATTTGTTCAAGTTACTTGAACCGGAGCCGAACCGGCAGGCATTAGTCATACAGCTGCAGCCCTAAACAGGTGGAGGATCACTGAACAAGGCTGGGGACCAGGAGGAGTGACTTTTCAGGAGTTGTAAGAACAACTCGGCTGAATTCTAGAGGCCCCAGCTTTCAGTGTCTCGGCTGATGCAAATCTTGAAGTGAAAGTGGTCCCAGTTCTTTGTTTCCATCTGTCTTAGTGAAACTGTCTCTGCTTAGCGGTGTGGAGTATTGCTTTCCCAGTTTAGAAAGTTAATTTAAAAATGCAGCTGAAGTGAAGACTATGATTCAAGAGGGTGCCCAGCTGGCAGGTGTTAGGGGAATAGGGTGGGGGCAGGGAATGCAGGGCTGGAGAATCGAGAAATAAGTTGAACCTTTGACCCTTGAAGAATGTGAGAAAAAAGAAAAAAAAAGGTATGGACATAGGTCCAGAGCCTGGGCAGTACCTATCCCTGGACCTGTCCTAAAAAAGCCCGTTTTTGCTCATTTTGTAGTTCTGACACAAACGCACAAAGAAGTAGTTGTTTCCAATGTCTTGGTGGCAAAATTATATGCAAACATTGAAAAAGAGTTCCCCACTCCCTTCTATGTTACAGAAGTAAACATGTTTACTGGAGAAAAATTAGAAACAAGAAAGAAAAATTTAAAAATAATCAACAATCCCATCACATAGCAGAATCCACTGTTTACATATTGTGAACCATACTCTTGTAGGTCGCAAAGAAAGTCTTCAAGTGAGTTGTAATCAAATGATCGGGTGAACAAGATGGGAAGGAGGGAGGAAAAGGGAGGCCATGGTAAAGCCCAGGGTGAACAAAATCAACCCTCTTGTATCAGCTGCTCTCGGCCTGCTTTAATAAGCCTTATGCGTTTTGCAGGGAGCAGAATGTCAATTCCTAAAGATGGGACCCTCCTTTACCACTGACCACAGGCATCATCTCTGCCTCGCTCTAAACCCCCTTCTTAAGCCTGGAGCAAGGCCTCTCAAGGGCCTTTGATAACACTGCATCCCCCCTAGAGGACCCTCCAGGAGCCAGCCATCTATGCATGCGTTCCTGAACACGCTCTCCTGGCCGTCTCTCCTGAGTAGTGCTTCAAGAACCACAGCCCTAAAAGACTCTCTAAACTCTAGGGTTCTCTCTAGAAACTACCCGTCCTGGGCCTTCTGGAGGGCTGCACCACTGGACGGCGTGAGGAAAGATAAAGTCACGCCATCATTGGGAAAGCTCTTCTTTGTGCTGTAATCTGCTGTCAGCCTGTCTTCCACTCCATGGCTGTGTAACCCAATGTTGTGTGTCTGTGTGCCACGACATGTGATTTAGATGTTTTTTGCCTTTGAGGATGGGAGAAGTTTTTCTCCTAAAATGATTGTTTGATTTGCTTTTTTTAAACCTATAACATTTTATTTATTATTATTACTTTTTTATGGAAGTATAGTTGGTATACAATGTTGTGTTAGTTTTAGGTGTACAGCAAAGTGTTTCAGTTATAGATATATATATTCTTATCCAGATTATTTTCCATTATAGGTCATTACAAGATACTGAATATAGTTCCCTGTGCTATACAGTAGGTCCTTGTTGTTTATGTATTTTATATATAGTAGTGTGTATCTGTTAATCCCAAACTCCTAATTTATCCCTCCCCTGCCCCTTTCCCCTTTGGTAACCATAAGTTTGTTTTCTATGTCTGTTTTGTAAATAAGCTCATTTGTATCATTTTTTTAGATTCCACGTATAAGTGATATCATTTGATATTTGTCTTTCTCCATCTGACTTACTTCACTTAGTATGATAATCTCTAGGTCCATCCATGTTGCTGCAAATGGCATTATATCATTCTTTTTTATGGCTGAGGAATACTCCATTGTATATATGTACTACATTTTCTTTATCCATTCATCTGTCGATGGACATTTAGGTTGCTTCTGTGTCTTGGCTATTGTAAATAGAGCTGCTGTGAACAGTAGGGTGCATGTATCTTTTCAAATTATGGTTTTCTCCAGACATATGCCCAGGAGTGGGATTGCAGGATCATATGGCAACTCTCTATTTTTAGTTGTTTAAGGAACCTCCACACTGTTCTCCATAGTGTCTACACTAATTTACATTCCCACCAACAGTGGAGGAGGGTTCCTTTTTCTCCAAACCCCCTCCAGCGTTTATTATTTGTAGACTTTTTGATGATGACCATTCTGACTAGTGTGATTTGCTTTTAATGGAAAATCCATCCATAGTACGAAAGGGCACATACAGTGAAAATTGTCCCCCGCCCCAGCCTCTTTTATCTAATCTCTCAGTTCCCTTCCCCAGAAGCAGCCACTACAACTAATTTCTTGTGTATTCGTCTGGAGAGATTCCATGCATGTACAAACGTGGCCCCTTCGATCTTTTCTACGCGGTCAGAGTGAATATTTTTAATGGACAGCTGAGTCTCATTCCCTTTTGAGTCTTCCCAGGACACAGAGGACCGAGACCTCTGTGCTCCAGCCACACTGGCCTGCCCTCCGTTCTTGCCTCGGGACCTTTGCCCATGGTTTTGGGACCTGGCCACTCCACCTGGGTGCTCTCTCCCCTTGTTTTGCCCAGCCAAGCTCCTTCAGGTCCTCATTTACATACCACTTCCTCAGAGAGACCTTCCTGACTTCTGTCTCTAAACTGAGTCCTTCGCTGTCCTCTCAGCACAGCCAGATCACCTTGGAGCATTTTCTTAACTTGTGCTTATATATCTGTTTGTGTGACTATGTGTTTAATGTCCCTTTCCTGCTAGACCATGAGCTTCCTGAGGGCAGGGACCCCAGCGTCCTGCACGGCGAGGGCACACGATGTCCCGCACAACAGTGCTCCAGTTACTGAGGGAATGAATGAAGTCCTGACTAAATATTTGGTTGGTTTGGAGGCAGTTGTGCTTTTGTGTGTTTTCTGCCTTGTTATTTATTTATTTATTTTTTGGCCGCACCGCGCAGCTTGTGGGGTCTCAGTTCCCTGACCAGAGATTGAACCCGGGTCCCGGAAGTGAAAGTGCCGTGTCCTAACCACTGGACCGCCAGGGAATTCCCTATTTTCTGCTTTTTAACTTAAAAAAATTTTATGGAAAATTTCAAATATACATAAAAGTAGGAAGACGGATACTTTGAACCACTATGTACACATCACCTAGATTCACCAGCTGTCAAGATTTTGCCACATCTGCACAATTTTTCCCTTTTACTTTCTTTTTTCCCCTAGCCTTTTGAAGGAACAGAAAAATTAATGATAGCTGACATTTACTGAGTATTTACTATGTTCCAGTAACTGTGTTAGATGTTTCCTACATAGATCCACATTTAATCCACTCAACAGCCCTGCTAGTGGGCATTATTATCCCCATTATTTTAGAGATGAGAAAGCTGAGACAGTCTAAGTCATTTTGGGCAGGGTCCCCCATTTAGTAGATAGAAAAGCTGGGATTCAAACCCAGGTCTCTCTGACTCCGAAGCCCAGGTTCTCAACTCCCAAACTGCTTGATGCAGACTTCATCAATGCACTTCTCTCCCACCTGCCATTCTTCTTCATACCTATAGACTTTAAAAATGTTCAAAGCATTTTTATTGTGCTTAAGCTGTAAGGGAAATGCTCTCATGCATGTGAAAGGAGTGCAGCAATTGGCTTTATTATTCCTCTATAAAAAAACAGCAGTTCAGCCAATAAATATTTATTGAGCCCTTTTTATTTACCAAGCACCATGTTAAAAGCTGGGAAAACAGTAGTGAGAAAAAATAAATACCGTCCCTGGTCTCATGGAGCAGAGCCAAGTCAGGTCCTTCAACATTAATTCAGATAGTTTGTGGTTGAATCCATCCTATGTAAATATACTCTTGGTTTTTCAGCTGAGGCTGTGGGTTTAGAATGAGAGAAGTAAGATGGAGCAGCCGGTGCCGAGAGTTCGAAAGAGTCAAACTCCATTATTCAGAGGTTCCTGCTCTGGGATCCTCTTCTACTTTTTGTCTTTCCTTCTGCCTCATGACTACCTGAAGCAAAACTGCTTTCAACTCTGACTGGACAGAGGAAGGGAAAAGATACGTAGTTCACGATTACTCTGATAGCTTATCAGGGATGCTGTGGACTGTTGCACAGTTGGTGCACTGCAGTTAAGGTGCCTGATTGAGGAGGCCAGCTGGAGCTGCATCCAACTGAGCCCTACTTGCCAAGCTGCACAGCCCTGAGAAAGAGATGTCTTCTTCCCCCCAGCCTTCCCCCAGGCTTTGTGATACACAAAGCATCCCATGAGCCTGAGGTGGTTCTCTTGGTAGAGCTGGAAAAGGAATGGAAAGTGATATGGTTGAAACTGCTGTGTCAAATTCATGTTGTGTGAAATTTACCATTTGTGTTCTCCATGTCTCTGTTGACTCAGTTGATGTAATTCAAAGTGCTTTTAGGTTTCTTTTCCTTTTAAGAGACTTTATTTTTCAGAGCAATTTCAGGTTCACAGCAAAATTGAGCAGAAGGTACAGAGATTTCCCATGTACCCTTTGACCCCACACATGCCTAGCTTCCCGAATTGTCAATATCCTCCACCAGAGGGGTGCAAGTGATGAACCTATATTGACCATGTCATTGTCACCCGAAGTCCTTAGGGTTTTTTTTTTCCACATCTTTTTTGTTTGTTTGTTTTTCCACATCTTTATTGGAGTATAATTGCTTTACAATGTTGTGTTACTTTCTGCTGTACAACAAAGTGAATCAGCTATACATATACATATATCCCCATATCCCTCCCTCGTGAGCCTCCCTCCCACCCTCCCTACTCCACCCCTCTAGGTGGTCACAAAGCATCGAGTTAATCTCCCTGTGCTATGCAGCAGCTTCCCACTAGCCATCCATTTTACAGTCCTTAGGTTTTGATGGCAGTAAGAATGCAAGTTTTAGTTCAACATAGGAAAAATGCATGGTGGTTAAAAGCATAAGCTTAGCAAAGTACATATTGTGACTTAAGAAACTTCCTGCCAACATGTAACTGGGAATAATGAGAAGAATTGGTAATACTTTTTAGCTGTTTTCTTCCTTCCTTCCTTCCTCCCTCCCTCCCTCTCTCTTTCTTTCTTTCTCCCTCTCTTTCTCTCTCTCTCCCTTCCTTTCTTCTTTTTCTTTCCTTCTTTCTTTCTTTCTTTCTTGCCTTTTTCTTTCTTTCTTTCCTTCTTTCTTTCTTTCTTTCTTTCTTTCTTTCTTTCTTTCTTTCTTTCTTTCTTTCTTTCTTTCTTTCTTTCTTTCTTTCTTTCTTTCTTTCTTTTCTCTCTCTCTCTCTCTCTCTCTCCCTCCCTCCCTCCCTCCCTCTGTTCCTTCCTTCCTTCCTTCCTTCTTTTTTGGCTGTGCCCTGCAGGGCTTGTGGGACCTTATCCCCGACCAGGGATTGAACCTGGGCCACCGCAGTGAAACTGCCGAGCCCTAACCACTGGACCGCCAGCAAATTCCCTAGGTGGTTTATTCCTTATACTTAATTTCTAGAGTTAAGTTGATCATCTCATCATAATGATGAAGAAAATAATAACAACTGTATAGCCCTCTATGAATAAACCCAGAGGTTTCCCATTTGGAACACATTCACCTTGGTTTTCGTTTTTTTTTTTTAGTGAGGTATAATTGACCTGTAACATTATATAAGTTAAGGAATACAACATGTTGATTTGATATCTCTGTATATTGCAACATGATTGCCATTGTACTGTTAGTAAACACCTTGATCACATCACATAATTATCATTCCTTTTTTGTGGTGGGAATAATTAAGATCTAGTCCCTTAGTAAGTTTGATATTTATAATACAGTATTGTTGTCTATAATCACTATACTGTACATTAGATCTCCAGGACTTATTTATCTACTAGTTGTAAGTTTTTACCCTTAAACAACATCTCTCCTATCCCCCCACTCCCCAATCCCTGGTAGCTACCATTTACTCTCTGTTTCTATGACTTTGGCTTGTTTAGATTCCACATGTAAGTGATATTCTACAGTGTTTGTCTTTCTCTGTCTGACTTTTCTCACTTAGCATAATGTCCTCAAGATCCATCCAAGTTGTCACAGATAGCAGGATTTCCTCCTTTCTCATGTCTGAATAACATTACATTGGATATATATCACATCTTCTTTATCCATTCATCTGTTGACAGACACTTGGGTTGTTTCCATACCTTGGCTACTGTGGTTAGTGCTGCAGTACTCATAGGAGTGCATATTTCTCTTCGCTATCCTGTTTTCATTTCCTCTGGATACATACCCAGAAGAGGAAATGCTGGATAATATAGTAATTCCATTTGCAATGTTTTTTTTTTTTTTGCGGTACACGGGCCTCTCACTGTTGTGGCCTCTCCTGTTGCGGAGCACAGGCTCCAGACGCGCAGGCTCAGCGGCCATGGCTCATGGGCCCAGCCGCTCCGTGGCATGTGGGATCTTCCCAGACCGGGGCATAAACCCATGTCCCCTGCATTGGCAGGCGGACTCTCAACCACTGTGCCACCAGGGAAGCCCCATTTGCAATGTTTTGAGGAACCTCAGTACTGTTTTCCTCATTTGCTACACCGATTTACATTCACACGAGCAGTGCACAAGTGTTCCCGTTTCTCCACATCCTCATTGGCATTTATCTTTTGTCTTTTTTTTTTTAATTTAATTTTATTTATTTTTTTTTACAGCATGTTCTTATTAGTCATGAGTTTTATACTCATCAGTGTATACATGTCAATCCCAATAGCCCAATTCATCACACCACCATCCCCACCCCCCACCACTTTCCCCCTTGGTGTCCATACGTTTGTTCTCTACATCTGTGTCTCAATTTCTGCCCTGCAAACCGGTTCACCTGTACCATTTTTCTAGGTTCCACATATATGTGTTAATATACGATATTTGTTTTTCTCTTTCTAACTTACTTCACTCTGTATGCCAGTCTCTAGGTCCATCCACATCTCTACAAATGACCCAATTTTGTTCCTTTTTATGGCTGAGTAATATTCCATTGTATACATGTACCACATCTTCTTTATCCGTTCATCTGTCAATGGGCATTTAGGTTGCTTCCATGACCTGGCTATTGTAAATAGTGCTGCAATGACCATTGGGGTGCATGTGTCTTTTTGAATTATGGTTTTCTCTGGGTATATGCCCAGTAGTGGGATTGCTGGGTCATATGGTAATTCTATTTTTAGTTTTTTAAGGAACTTCCATACTGTTCTCCATAGTGGCTGTATCAATTTACATTCCCACCAACAGTGCAAGAGGGTTCCCTTTCCTCCACACGCTCTCCAGCATTTCTTGTTTGTAGATTTTCTGATGATGCCCATTCTAACTGGTGTGAGGTGATACCTCATTGTAGTTTTGATTTGCATTTCTCTAGTAATTAGTGATGTTGAGCAGCTTTTCATGTGCTTCTTGGCCATCTGTATGTCTTCTTTGGGGAAATGTCTATTTAGGTCTTCTGCCCATATTTGGATTGGGTTGTTTGTTTCTTTAATATTGAGCTGCACGAGCTGTTTATATATTTTGCAGATTAATCCTTTGTCCGTTGATTCGTTTGCAAATATTTTCTCCCATTCTGAGGGTTGTCTTTTCGTCTTATTTATGGTTTTCTTTGCTGTGCAAAAGCTTTGAAGTTTCATTAGGTCCCATTTGTTTATTTTTGTTTTTATTTCCATGACTCTAGGAGGTGGATCAAAAAAGATCTTGCTGTGATTTATGTCAAAGAGTGTTCTTCCTATGTTTTCGTCTAAGAGTTTTATAGTGTCGGATCTTACATTTAGGTCTCTAAACCATTTTGAGTTTATTTTTGTGTATAGTGTTAAGAAGTGTTCTAATTTCATTCCTTTACATGTAGCTGTCCAGTTTTCCCAACACTGTTTTCTTCAGTTGCTATACCAATTTACATTCACACAAGCAGTGCACAAGTGTTCCCTTTTCTCCACATCCTCATCGGCATTTATCTTCTGTCTTCTTGATGATAACCATTCTAACAGGTGTGAGGTGATATCTCATTGTGGTTTTTATTTGCATTCCCCTGATGATTAGTGATGATCATTTTTCATGTACCTGTTGGCCATTTGGATGTGTTCTTTCGAAAAATGTCTATTTAATTCCTCTGCCAATTTTTTAAATCAAATTGTGGGTTGTTTTTGTTGTTGTTGTTGAGTTGTATGAGTTCTTTATATGTTTTGGATATTAACCCCCATCTGTGTTTATTATTGTGTATAATAGTATTAAAAACTTAAATGTAGTGAGCACAGATATTTGCAGGGCATCGTGCCAAGAATTCCACGTATGTTGCTTTATTGAATTCTCTTCATAGCTCCATATGGTAGGTATTACTATCTCAGTTTTATACATAGGGACACTGACATTTGAGTTACCCAAGGTTACATAACAAAGAAGTGGTAAAAGTAGGTATTATTATCTCAGTTTTTGTTTTTGTTTTTTTTAAATAAATAATTATTTATTTTTGGCTGTGTTGGGTCTTCGTTGCTGCGCAGGGTCTTTCTGTAACTGTGGCAAGCGGGGGCTACTCTTTGTCGTGGTGCGTGGGCTTCTCATTGCGGTGGCTTCTCTTGTGGCGGAGCACGAGCCCTGGAACATGTGGGCTCAGTAGTTGTGGTGCACGGACTTAGTTGCTCCACGGCATGTGGGATCTTCCCAGACCAGGGCTCGAACCCGTGTCTCCTGCATCAGCAGGCGGATTCTTAACCACTGCATCACCAGGGAAGTCCTGTTATCTCAGTTTTATACATAGGGACACTGACACTTGAGTTACCCAAGGTTACATAACAAAGAAGTGGTAAAAGTGGGGCTTGAACCCTGGTCTATTTGACTCCGAAACATACACATATAACTACAATCTTTTATACTCCTTTGTTGTGGAAGGAGAGATCTATTTAGTCCGCTTTGAGGTCTCTATCCTGACCTGGGTACCCACGGCACAAATTTCAGACCTTCATAAAAAATTTCCAGTCTCCTCCAAGTTGGAATCTTTCTCAGCTTTCATTATACTTACTACCCTCATAATGCATAACTGATGGCCAGGAATCCTTCCTGGGTAGTGCAGCTCAATGACTAATCTCCTTAGTTGTTATAACCACAATTCACACTTATGTCACAAGCCCTGAATCGATCCTGGCCTTTTATCTCTGCCAGCCTCATTGCTCAGCAGAACTACTGACATAAGAGTGTACAAAATCTCATAAGGGTTTTTCTCTTTGACAGTCTCCTCATAGCTGTTCATAAGAGAGGACAGTAATTTATGAGGAGTAAGTTGTATGTAATGGGATTTGGGGGGATCAAAGAAACTTCATTTTAACAGGATGAAGAATGTACTTCTGTGGGAAGTTGGGGCAGGAGGTGGTGGCACTAAGAGATGGTTTTCATGGTCCTGAGATCACAAGTGTGATCAGGAGTTGACTGTAATTATTTTTTGCTTTGGGTTCAAGTAAGATAATTGATTTGCAATTGGCTAGCATGGTATTTCATTTCGCCTTTTAATCTAAGGGGCCCATAGTTTTCATAAGACAACCTCACCAGTAATAATAACTCACATTTATTTTGCATTTACCCTTGACTGTTATAGGCACTTTATAGACTTTCTGTCACTTAATCCTCACAACCATCCTGTGAGGGAAGTACCATCATCGCTGGCATTTCATAGATGACAAGACAGAGGTCCAGGAGGGTAAATAACCTGCTCAAGATCACAGGGCTAGTAAGCAGCAGAGCCTGGATTCAAAACCAGGCAGCCTGCCTCCAGGCTGGGCTCTTAACCACTGTTCATGTACCGTCTAAATTCTTTCTGGGGAATTAAGGATGCTGATACAATCCATTCTGCATATAGAGGTTGTTGGTAGCAAATGCTTAGAATGCTTCTGGCCTACTTTTTGTTTCCAAGGTGAGGGGCTTTCCCAAAATACTCTTGGCATCTGTTCCATCTTCACTCCTCCCCTGGGGAGATGGAGTGAGTTACCTGAGTAGGAGAGAGAAGGGACCTGCAGGGCCTATCTTCTTTCTCTCATTCCTCCCTTGGGGTGCAATCTGCCTATGAAGATGACACATTTTTCTCTGCTCCCTGTGCGTGGGGTGGGGAGGCCTGCAGTGGTCCAGTGCTCCAGTGTATGGAAGTCTGCCTAACTTTGGGTTTCAGTGTGAGGAAGCCCCTTGTTCCATATAATCAGTCTCCATATCAGCTTAATAAAGAGGAAACTTTGGGGCTTCCCTGGTGGCGCAGTGGTTGAGAGTCTGCCTGCCGATGCAGGGGACACGGGTTCGTGCCCCGGTCCGCGAAGACCCCACATGCCGCGGAGCGGCTTGGCCCGTGAGCCATGGCCGCTGAGCCTGCGCATCCGGAGCCTGTGCTCCGCAATGGGAGAGGCCACAACAGTGAGAGGCCCGCGTACCACAAACAAAAAAAAAGAGGATACTTTGAACCCTATTTTATTATTCCTTTGTCTTCTTTCTCAGTTGGTCTAGAACTCAGATGGATAAGAGAGGTATTATGTATCATCACTGCACCCTCCCCCAAGAGCTATTGAGGGAAATAAATTTAAGAATATAAATAAGTCATAAAACATCACATGAATTAAAGACTCTTGATCTAACATCCAATGAATGCATCCCCTTCCAAGATAACCAGAGTGTTATCATTGCCTTTAACCAGATAACCAGAGTGCAATTAAACTAAAGAATCCATCCCCTTCCAGATAACCAGAGTGCAATTAAACTAAAGAAGGGGAGCATAGCAGGTACTTTTCTTACATGATCTCATTTAACTCCTGTAACAATCTTGTGAGGTGAGATTTATTATCCCTGTGTTATCAATAAGGAAACTGTATCTTATTCAGTCAATATTGAGTGTGACCCTTAGGCCAGGCTTTGTTCCAGGAGTCTCAGAGAGGTAATGGGAATTGCTCAAGGTTATATAGCTAGTCAGTGGAAGAGGTAGGATTTGAACCCACATCTGACCAGTGACACAGGTTAGGCATTCCTTGAAGAGCAGAGAGAGTGGGAACACATTTTTAAAATGATAATAAACACATATTGAGCCCTGGTTTTATACCAGTGTGTAGCTTTATACCACTCAGTGCTTTGTGGTACATTATCTCATTAAATTCTTGCATCATCCTTATAAAGTAGGTGTCAATTTCCTCATTGTACACACAGGTTCCCTGAGGTTCAGTGATGTTAAATAATTTTCCAAAGGCTACACAGTAAATGGCAGAGCTCCAGTTGTAAGCCAGGTTCTTCTTTTTCCAAACCTTTAGTTCCTGAGAAGAACTGCTTTTAGTTTTTCTGGAGCTTACAAAGGTAAATGGGAGACACAGCCTCTGAAATGACACTAGAACATCTTGAAATCATTAATTAACAAGTGCAGATCAACCTGGTGGGTGTGCATGGAGGTGCTGAAGGGCAGGGAGGGAAGCCAGAGGAAGAGACATGTGGGAGAAAGATAGGGCAGAGCAGAGTGATCAACATTAGGTAGGTTCACCCAGACTTCATGGAGAGGACTTTTCAGCTAGGTTTCAGCTGATACATGCTTGATGATGGTGAAGAAAAATAACATGATAAGTTTGAGAATCAGGGAAAATTTTTGAATCGCATGCCTTTGTACATGGTAAGTTAGTGGTAAAAAAGAAACAAAACAACCCAGCAGCAATAACAAAACCCCATCCCCTCTGAAAGTAAGGAAGAGCCCTGGCAAGGAGAGGGTTTCCCTCCAGGTCTTGAGAATTTTGTTTCGGTGAGGCTCCAAAGTCCCGGATCTTTCCATGGCTTTCTCTTAACTAACTGGTGACACTAGGGAGTCATTTAACTTTTCTGGACCTTAATATCTTTTTTTTTTTTTTTTTGCGGTACGCGGGCCTCTCACTGCTGTGGGCTCTCCCGTTGCGGAGCACAGGCTCCGGACGCGCAGGCTCAGCGGCCATGGCTCACAGGCCCAGCTGCTCCGCGGCATGTGGGATCTTCCCGGACCGGGGCACGAACCCGCGTCCCCTGCATCGGCAGGCGGACTCTCAACCACTGTGCCACCAGGGAAGCCCTGGACCTTAATATCTTTATCTCTAAAATGGGGAAGTAGAATATGTGCCCTCCGAAGTTCCATTGAGCAATAATATTCTTTCTGTTCCCTTGCAGAGCAGAGTATTAGCCTTTCCCAGAGTTTCTGACACATAGATGGTGGTTTATAAATGTTTGTTGAATTTAACTAATTAAAGGCAATGGTACTAATTGAAAAACACATTCCCCCACATAGTAGGCGTGTCCTGTTTGCTGTATTCTTGTTGCCTATGTTCCATACTTCATCTCTTCTTGCCTCTGAGTCATCAGACTTGTCACTTCCTTGTTGAGGAAACCTCTACCCACAAATCACTCTGGTTCCTTCATTCTGAACTCTGTCTAGGATGGGCTCAGTCACTCTGTGAATTCCTTGTATTCTTAATTCTGTTTACGTAGCCTTCTGATCTCCTAGTTCTCAACTATAGCTAAATTGGCTTTGTGCATATTCTACATTTTTCATTTAATAGACGTGTGGAGGGCTTCCCAGGTGGCACAGTGGTTAAGAATCCGCCTGCCAATGCAGGGGACACGGGTTCGAGCCCTGGACTGGGAAGATCCCACGTGCTGCAGAGCAGCTAAGCCCGTGCGCCACCACTACTGAGCCTGAGCTCTAGACCCTGCAAGCCACAACTACTGAAGGCCACGTGCCTAGAGCCCGTGCTCCGCAGCAAGAGAAGCCACCGCAATGAGGAGCCCGTGCACCGCGACGAAGAGTAGCCCCCACTCGCCGCAACTAGAGAAAGCCCACGCGCAGCAACAAAGACCCAACGCAGCCAAAAAAAAAAAAAAATAGATAGATGTGTGGAGAGTCTCCTTTGCTCCTGCTGTAGCTGAACAAGTATCTGCATGAAGGGTGTGAACGAAACCATATGATTGAAGGAACAACGCCTAGTGGTAGCAAGCTTTCACTGCAGGCTCAAATTTTGACTGAATTAACTTGAAATTTGATTCTTGAAATTAAATGTATACAGTGGTAGGAATAACATTTCAAGGAGGAAAGATTATTCCATATTTTAGGATTATAGAGATAAAACAACATGTATTTGATGGAATTTTTCACTTTCATCCACAGGGCTTAGCACCATATATGCAGAGCCTGAATCTCTCAGCTCAAAATTCTAAATTGAAAACGATGGCTTTCATCTAAGATTCTGAGATTGAGTCAGAGCCTTGGAATCCAGGTGATCTGGCTGTCTGTGGCAGTAGCGTGGCAGACACTCCAGGCTGGCCTCATGATCTCCAGTCTCCAATTGGATTCTTCACTAACAGATCTCCCGTTGTGTTTAGGGCAGCAGTGTGCTCCTTCAAGAACATGCACCTTCTTTAAGACTCCTTTGAAGCTAGAGTGGCCATAACCCAGGTCTGGCCAAAAAGATATAGGTAGCAGCTTCCTGCGTGGAGCTTTCAGGAAAGCATTGTTTTCCTGATAAAAAGAGATGAGTCCAATTGGCAGAGGCATTTTACCTTTTATTCTTTCTGCATAGAGTATGGATACTATGATGGAGGGGAAACAGCCCAGCTTTCAATTCTGAGCAATAAAGTCAGGCACTAAGAGTGGCAGAGAAAGAAGCTAGAAGGAGTCTGAGACCTTGCTGACTTCCTTAAACAGCTGCCTCAGCCTTACCTCAAAATATCTATTATGAGAGAAAAAGAAAACCTCTGTTTGGTTAAGCACTATGGTCAGTTATTTTCAGCTACGTGAAATCCTAACTGATGCAAATATAAAATAGAGGAAAATATGAAGTTTTTAGGCTTCAAGAAAAGCTTAACGTATCTTGAAGATATTGGCAATCAAATGTACCAGATCATAAGTATATGTTGCCAAGTTTGGGTCTATCCAGATTTTGTCAGTGATTACTTGAATCTTTTCCTTCCGTCTTTCCTTTTTAAACAAACTGTGTTGACTAGCTCCTCTATGATTTACGTGCTGGAGATGTCACAGTGAGCAGAAGAGGCATGATTTCTGCCCTCAAATAATCATGCAAATATATAATTGTAAAACAATACAAATACAATGAAAGGAAATACAGGGAACAATGAGAACGTGTAAATGAGAGACTACGTCTGGTCTGGGGAGGCTTCTCTGGGGAGCTGAGGTCTGAGCTGAGACTAGAAGGATGAACAGGGGTTTATTAGGCAAAGGTGGTAGATAGAGTGAAAAGAAGAAACAGCAAGTGGAAAGGCCCCAGAGCTGTAGAGAGCAAGGCACTTTTGAGGAACTGAAAGTAGTACCCTGTGACTGAAATATTGAGAAGAAGGAAGAAAATAGCACAGCATTTGGCTGGAGACGTAAACGGGCCAGATAATGCAGGGCCCCGTGGTCATTTATATTACAGACTTGGGTCTTTATCCTAAGAACAATGGAAAGTCATTGAAGATCCTAAGCCTTTAAAGATGACCTGGCAGGATTCAAGTTTAAAAACCCAAATGTTGTTCTATCCATATGACCTAGAAGTGACTGGTGATAGGAGGCTGTAGTTAATGTGGGGAGTCTGGTTAGGATACCAGATGGAAGATGGTGGGCAAGGTAAGAGATAGCTTGGATTTAGGAGGTGGCAGTGGAGATGAAGGAGAGTTGTGGGATTTAAATATCATGGAGAGAGTAAAGTCAGTAAGACCTGGTGACGGATTAGACACAGAGGTTGACAGGTGGGAGAGTCTTCCAAGGAAGACTCCTAGATTCTGACTTGCAGAATTGGATGGCTGGTTTGGGGGCAGTGGAAGAGGTGGCGGTGGGGGGGGGGTGGCAGGTGACATTTGCTGAGAAAGGAAAGCTGGAGGAGGCTTGAGTTGGGAGGGGTGCATTATGATGAGTTTTCCCCAAACACGTTGAGTGTGAGGGCCCTTGAGACACCCATGTGGGTATGTCACATAGGCAGGGGTGAGGAGAGGTCTGGGCTGGGGGCATCGGCGTGTAGATGGTGGATGAAGTTATAGATCGTGAGATCGTTGGAGGAGAGAGGACAGAGTGAAAAGAGAAGGGGGCTCAGGACCAATTTGGTATAAAGATGAATAACCTTGTTCTCATCCTCAGGAAGCTTATGACTTGGTAGAGGTGATGAGCTACATGCATGTATAATTATAGATAGAAAAAGATTTGTATCCTGCCAATGGCATAAATGAGGCATTCAGGGGAGGGAGGGAAACACTATATCAGCTGAAGGGATCAGAGACTGTTTCATGGAGAAGCATTTAAGAACATCTTTGGAGCTAGCTAGAATAAAGTGAGATAGATGAGAGGAGGAATAGGCTTCCTTCCAGGTGGAGAGGATGACTGAACAAAAGTTCGGAGGCTGAAAAGCAAGACACATGGAGGGAACCCCAGGGTTTTTCAGTTTATCTAGAGATGGGGTATAAGTAGGGGAGTCATGAAAAGGTGAGTTGGAGCCAGATTGAGGAGGGTGGTAAACGCCAGGCTGATTTACTGTAGGAGTGGGGACCTGGCTAAGGTTTGTGTGTATGTGGAGGAGAGGGTGACGTGCTGAAACAGTAATCACGCCTCTGGTGTTCCACGTGGGGTGCACCGGAGAAGACATACCGGAAAAGGGGACACCAGATAGGAGGCTGGTGTGGAGATTGTTTGAATGCAATGACTGAGCCTACAGAGCTAGTTAGCTTTAAAGGAGATTTATTGAACAAAATATGAAAATCTCATGGCAGGCAATCCGGAAGTCCAGTTGGCTCCCAGGAGATGGACAGTTGTCAGGCTCTCTCTGTACCTCTCTCTCCCTGGAGACACGTGGTCTTTTGTTTCTCTTTGCTTCTCTCAGAACTCGTAGTCTTTTTCCAACAAGCTTCCTCTGTGAGGCTCTTGGCTTCTACTCTCCCTGAACCATGGTTTGCGTGGGGTTTGGGTTGCCATGGCACTCACTCTGACCTGATTCCACAGTATATCTTACAGCTCCAGAGCCCTCCAGTTTTTGCTACAGTGTCTACAATGATCATGGCATGAAGACATTCTATACCTTTGGGTGACAAAGTAGACTCCAAATTGATAGCCCAGTCACCATCAATACAATAATATAACAAATCTTCCCATGTTGCATGTTGGTGGGAAATCATAGCATCCGTACAGGTTTACTGGGCATGATTTGACTCCCAGTGTTTCCACATTTGTGTAATAGTACATTATCAACTGCTCCCAGAATGAGAACAGAGACCATGTTTGTCTTGTCCACCACTGTGTCTATTGCTATATAGCAAATCACCCCAAAACCTGATGGCTTAGAACCATAATAGATATTTATTATTTCACACTTTCTGTGGATCAGCAATTTGAGAGTAGCTTGACTGGGTGGCTGTGGCTTGGGGTCTCTCATGAAGTTGCAGTCAAGATGTTGCTGGACTGCATCATCTGAGACTTGATTGAAGCTGGAGGATCCACTTCCAGGATGGCTCCCTCACATGGCTGTTGGCAGGAGGCCTCAGTTCCTTACCACATGGACCTTTCCATAGGGCTACTTGAGTGTTCTCACAACACAGCCGCTGGTTTTCCCCAGAGTGAGTGATCCGAGGGAGAGCAAGGAGAAGCCACTGCCTTTTATGGCCTAGTCTCAGAAGTCATACTGTCGCTTTTACCGCATTATGTTTCTTAGAAGTGAGTCACTAAGTCTGGCTCACACTCAAGGGAAGGAGAGTTAAGCCCTATCATTTGAAGGGAGAATTGTAAAAAAAATTGTAGACACATTTTAAAGTCACCGCAACCACTATAACTTCAGCACCCGGTACAGTGCCTGACACAAAATAGGTGATTAATAAAGATTTGTAAAAGGAGTGATTATTCTCTCTTTTAAACTTAGAGTCACCGGCACTGAGACAGTAGCACTAAGGCAGGCAGTCACACTGAGGAATGGCCATTTGAGGCTTCATTCAGCATCAATGTATTCTGCTATGTTATCCCATCAGCCAAAGGGCCATTTTGAGAAGTTGTCTGGCCATTCACACAACATGTGAGCTGCTAGGATTCCTTCCAGAATTGGTACAAAACTGGAAAAAGAAGTATGAGGTTTCAGAGGTACATACGAGTTAAGTTCTGCTAGTGAACTAGAATTGTAAATGAATGTTTAAAAATAGGGACCATTATTATTAATTATTATTGTTATTTGAGGAGCAGCTGCTTTATATTTCTTTAAAGACTTGGGATCTCTGATGTGCTTAAGATCAAGTACAGGTCAGAGTGCGTGCTACGGGATCCCAGACCCCACACAAACCATAGTGGAGGGAGAGCAGAATGAGGTTCTTTAATACAGGTTTTTAAACCCCTGAGAATTTCCAAGAGAAAAGGAGGAGAGTGGTAGGTGCACCAGTGATGGAGGTGTGCCGCTCAGCTCTCTCTTCAAGAAAGAGCCTGGCTTTCATCTGGGGGGAGTGCAATTAGTACAGCACCTCTGACGTCCACCCTAGTTTTGTAGTTTCGAGCTGAGGCTGCACTCTTCCGGCGGCCCCCAGCCAATGACAGAGCATGGTGAGGGCAGGCCTAGCTCTTTCTGTGTAATGTGCTCCAAAGCTCCTCACGGAAGTGGCTGAGACTTTGTCAGATCTGCATTGGGATCTGAGGCTCTCCCTGCCCAATTCTGCAGCCTCCTCCTTTATCTTCCACAGGCGCCTCCCTCTCCCCGGTAACCTCTTGCACTTGTAACTCCATCTCAGCATCCTGGAGGACCCGCATGGACACAGTAGGGATGACGTAGAGGGCATGTGGCCATGGTAATTATGGAGCTTGCTTAAGTAAAGGACAGCAGAGTGCAGTGGTTAAGTGCTTTGGAGGCAAACAGGTCTGGGTTTGAGCCTGGCTGTGGTATCTACTAGCTTTGTGATATTGGACGAGTAACTTAAACTCTTTATCTCTCAGTTTCCCCTTTGGGCAGATGGAGAGGATAATATGAATCTACCTTTGAGGTTTGCTGGGAGGATTAAATAGGTTCATTCTTATAAAGTGCTCAGTGTCACGCATGATCGAGTCAGGCGAAGTTCTTAGTTGTAAGCAACAGAAGCTGACTCAGGCTGATTGAAATAGGAAAAGAATGGATCACAAAGACAGTGGGCAGCTCCCAGAATTCCCAGAGAGGCTGGGAAAGGAGCTCAGAAAAACAGAAACAAGGGCAGCAGGCAGGGCTGTAGTCAAAATCAATGCTACAGACTCAGCCTGACAAGGACACTGCTGCTGCCCCTCCTGCTCGCTGGATGCCAGCACGTCCCACTGCCTCCACCATTGCCGTTCCCGGTTGTGGACCCCAGACCCTTCCCCTGGCCTTGCTGCGGCTGTTGTCTAGAAATGTGATGTAGCTGTCCCTAACCGCACCAGCCCAGCCATCAGAATGGCTTCTCTGTGGTCCTCAAGATCTTTTCTCCTTTCCCCCCTTTCCTTCTCTCTTCCCTTTCTACTTCTCCTTCTCCCTTGCCCCCCCGCCACTTTTTCTCTTCCTCCTCTTACTTCTTCTCTGTCTCTCTCTCATGTTTATCTCCAACTCCATCATCTCTATCTCTCCATCCCCCTTCCTTTTCCTCCTCCCCCTCCCCTCCCCCTCCTTCTTCCCTCTTCTTCTCTCTCATTTTCTCTCTCTCTCTCTCTCATCTCTATCACCTCTATCTCTATTTCTCCTTCTATTTCTTCCCTCTCTACTGGCTCATTGTCCTTGTCAAATAGCTGTACCAAATCTATTTAAAAAAATGTGACCCAATGATCTCTCTTTAACTTCCTTTCTGTCTTCTTCTTTCCTTCCCCAGACTTTGAACAAGTCTGTATTTCTTCCTCACTTCTTCACTCTGCTACAGTCTGGCTTCCATCTCTTTTACTTCACTGGAACTTCTCTTTCCAAGGTTGCCAATGACCTCTGTGTTATCTTGCCGGGGGCCACCTTTTCTGTCCCCCTGCTTGACTTCTTGGGAACATGTGATTTTGTTGACCATGACCTCCCTTTGAAATTCTTTCCTGTTCTTGGCTTGGTGATGCCATACTTTCCTGGATTTCCTCCTTCCTTGGACTTCACCATCTTGGTATCCTTTGTAGGCTTTTCATTCTCTGTTTACCTCTGTATTTATTCTCTAGGGCTGTCAAACAAAGTATCACAAACTAGGTGGCTTAAGCCAGCGGTCCCCGACCTTTCTGGCACCAGGGACCGGTTTCGTGGTAGACAATTTTTCCATGGACTCTGGGGTATGGCTCAGGCGGTAATGCAAGCGATGGGAATGGGCAGATGAAGCTTCACTCACTTGCCTGCCACTCACCTCCTGCTGTGTGGCCCGGTTCCTAACAGGCGGCAGACTGCTATTGGTCCGTGGCCCGGGGGTTGGGGACCCCTGGCTTAAACAACAGAAAATTATCGTCTCAGGGTTCTGGTGGCTTGCAGTCAGAAATCAATATGTTGGCAAGGTTGGTTCCTTGGTTTGTGAAAACATCACCCTGATCTCTGCCTTCGTTGTCTCGTGGCATTCTCCCTATGTGCATGCCACTGTTTTCAAATCTCTCCTTTTTATAAGGACACCCGTCATATTGGATTAGCCTTCTCCTCCCCAATGACCTCATCTTAACTGATTACATTTATAATGATCCTAGTTCCAAATAAAGTCATATTCTGAGGTACTGGGGGTTAGGACTTCAATATATGAATTTGGGGGTGGTGGACACAGTTCAACCCATAACACCTTCTAAGCATTGTTTTCCCTTGGTCTCATCCTTAGCTCCTCCCTGAAAAGCTTCATCCAAATCCATGGCTTTAACTACTGCACCACCTTTACAGTGAGGATAGATACCCAAAGGCGTTTCTCTTAAATAATCCTCTCCCACTGAGTTCTGGAGGGACAGTGGACATGTTTGGAGGTATACGAGTCTCTTTAAATTTATAATGTCCCAAATTGAATTTACCTTTTTCTCAAAGCTGCTCCTTCTCCTGAGTTTCCTGTCTCAGAGATGGGTTCCATCATCCATCTGACTCCTCCAGCCCACTCTAGGAATTATCCTGTAGGCTAGCTCAAGCTTACAGACTTTCAGTCTCCAAGTCCTGCCAATTCTACTTCTTCGGTAGCTCATTGCATGGCTCATTTTCTCTTTTTTCCCCCTGCTATCACTTCCTTGGTTCAGTGTGCATCTCTTCTAACTTGAATTATTATGATTAATGATGACAATAACGAGCATTTGTTGTGCACTTACTATGTGCCAGGCCCTTTCATAAGATGCCTTCTAGTCTTACCCCTCTTCAGTCTATCCTGATTCCAGAAAGACTGTTATAAACACACATGTAGGAGGTATAAGTGCTTAGTCCCCCAAATTCAGATGATCAAGAAAAATATAACTTTTTTTTCTATAATTCAACTTAATGATTATTTTAAACTTTCATTTTGTCTGATGGCTGAAAACATAATCTCAGATAATTCTGAGTAAATAAGTAATTCCTGCACTGTGCTTTTTCATTTACAATTTCTTAATATTATAATTTTTACTATGACTACAACTGCTACTACTACTATTGAGACTGACATCATTTTTTTGGCCACATAGTATTCCAATATATGAATGTACTAACACTTTTAGCCAGTTCCCTATTTATGAACCTTTAGATCATTTGCAGTCTTTCGCTATTACAAAATCTTTGTGATACATCTTTGCATAAATGTGCCAATATAAGTGCAGGGTAAATTCCTTGAGATGGAAATCCTTGACTGAAGGTTATGTACATGTAAATTTTGATAGCTGTTGCTAGGTTGCCCTCCAAAGAGCTTGTGCCAGTTTATACTTCCACAAATAGCATATGAACATGCCCCTTTCCCCTCCTCAGCCCCAGTAATGGGTATTACAAAATTTTAAAATATTTGCTGTATTTGTCATAATATATTTCTTTAATTATTATTTATTTTTCACTGTAATATAATTTTTCATTAAAATTTTCATTAATTATGATTAATTTTTAAATTATATACTATTTTTAACCTTTCCCCCCCTACTTAATTTAACATGAATATATTTTCATTTAAATAAATATTCATCACTCCAATGTACTTTTGGGCACTTAGCTTCTAGTTTCAAACCCATAAGACCACACTAGACAGAATCTTTCTTGGAATAAGGATAAAATGTTGATGACTAAGAATTCTTAGGTGGGCTTCCCTGGGTGGCGCAGTGGTTGAGAGTCCACCTGCCGATGCAGGGGATGCGGGTTCGTGCCCCAGTCTGGGAGGATCCCACATGCCGCGGAGCGGCTGGGCCCGTGAGCCATGGCCGCTGGGCCTGCGCGTCCGAAGCCTGTGCTCCGCGGCAGGAGGGGCCACAGCGGTGAGAGGCCCGCGTACCTCAAAAAAAAAAAAAAAAATTCTTAGGTGGATTCTAAGCCTTAGAATAAGCAACAAGCCAAGAGTCTAAGCCAGCAGCACTCCAAAGAAATAAAATGTAAACCAAAAATGCATACTCTATACATAACTTTAGATTTTTCTAATAGGCATATTAAAAAGTAAAAAGAAACAGATGAAGCTAATTCAATAATCTTTTTCACCCAATGTATGCAAAATAGTATTATTTCAATATGTAATCAATATAAGGTTATTGAGATATTTTACATTCTTTTTTTTTGTTTAAGTCTTTTAAATCCAGTGTGTATTTTACACTTACAGCACATCTCAATTGACTGGCCGCATTTTAAGTGTTCACTAGCCACATATGGCTAGTGACTACTGTATCAGACAGTACAGGTAAGTGCTGTAAAGACACTTCCCAGCGTGCGGCATCTACAGCTAACACTCAAATAGCTTAAAATTGCACGTGACCAACTTGCCTAGTTTTGGGGGGCCAAGTTCAGTGCCTTTTAGAGAGGAGGTACTCAAAGTTTATTTTTCTAATTGAGTTATTTTTATTTTTTCAATTGAATGTTTGCACTTATCTTATGTAGAGATGGTTGAAATACCTCATTGTAGCAGTGAATCATTTTGTTAGTCATGAAACAAAAAAAAATTCATATGTTTTACTTTGTTTCTCAGAAATGAGAGATGTTTTAACAATGTGTTTTCATAATATTTGCCAAAATTTTTCGTCACACAATAGGTTTTTTTTTTCCCTCTTCCTTTTGGACAATTGTTGAGTTGATGAAGCTTTTAAGATAGTTAAGAACAGATGTGTTGACTCAAGGTGGGAAGGCAAAAACAATTTTACTTGAAGAGAAGCCCTCAGGGAAATGACAGTCTCCCAGAGGTGTTTGAATCCAGTTTTAGGAAGTACTAAGTCTTTAGTGAACATTGTGATTGGGTTAAGAGCCAGTAGAGCTTGGGCAAACTGACAGTCCTCCAAATATCACAGTGCAGTATTAGGACCAGTCTCCCTAACTTGACATTTCTTAAGAGGATTTACATTTTAATTATTTGCTCAAAATTTGCTCCCGAAATTGGTCCTTTAGGCAAATGTTAATCCCATTTACTTCTCGAATTTTTTTTTTTTAATTTATTTTTGGCTGCGTTGGGTCTTTGTTGCTGCGCTTGGGCTTTCTCTAGTTGCGGCGAGCAGGGACAACTCATCGTTGCAGTGCATGGGCTTCTCACTGCGGTGGCCTCTCCCGTTGCGAAGCGTAGGCCCCAGGCACGCAGGCTTCAGTAGTTGTGGCACGCGGGCTCAGTAGTTGTGGTTTGCGGGTTCTAGAGCACAGGCTCAGTAGTTGTGGCGCACGGGCCCAGCCGCTCCGTGGCATGTGGGATCCTCCCGGACCAGGGCTCGAACCCACGTCCCCTGCATTGGCAGGCAGACTCCCAACCACTGCGCCACCAGGGAAGCCCCAACTTCTCGAATTTTAATGCTCCAAAATACCAACTTAAGGAAGGAAAGAGAAGTGTTCTGTGATGTAAGTGCTTTATAATATGATGTGAGAAAGAAGTTCTTTTCATTAAAATGTTATCAATGCTCAATTCAGACATGGAGGCATTAGAAATGGAATTGGAGAATATCAGGTGCAGAAGCCCAACATACCACTGAATTCAATCCTATCCATTTGTCTCACAAATTAGAAAACAGACTCGGAGAGGTAGACACATTTCCTTGGACTTTCTGATGTCTGGACCGGTAGTTCTCTTTGGTATGAATTATAGCCAACATTTACTGAGCACTTGCTGTGTGCTAGGCTCTGGGCTAAGTGCTTTTCATAAATGTCAACAATTCACAGAATCCTTGCAGGGTAAAGTATTACAAATTTAAAAGAAAAAAATCATCATTCTTCTCTAATGATATTTTTTCTTGAAACCTCATTTCTTTCTTAAACGAAAGTTGTTGATGCATAAACCATTCTCCACTTCTAAAGTCAAAGTCTGCCAGAGACTCCCAGGTATATGCCACTGGGCTATGTTTTGACAGCTATTCACAACTCAAGCCCAATATATTTCTACTAAGGATGCAGAGAGGTTTGGAAAGCACAGCTTTTTTTAAAATTTTTTTTTAATTTTAATTTTATTTGAGTATAGTTGATTTCCAATAGTTTCAGGTGTACAGCAAAGTGATTCATTTATACATATATGTATATTCATTCATTTTTAGATTCTTTTCTCATATAGGTTATCACAGAAAATTGAGGGGAAAGCACAGCTTTTTTCCTCTTTTCCTTCCTTACTTTGTTCACTAATGATTTCTTCCCTCTGATCCTTCCTTTTTTCCTCCTCCCCCTACCTTCCCTCCCTCTCTTCTCTCCCTCCTCCCCCTCCCTTCCTTCCTTCTTTTCTTCCTTCCATCCTATTATAGAAAGTGAAGTGTTAAGGACATTTTCTGTCAAGATTCCAAACTCTTTTTGATTTATCTTGGACATGCAGAATATTCAAAATACAAGGGCCTTAGGGGTCATCTGAAGGGAAGTAGAGGCCCAGAGAGGTAAAGGATTTTATCTGAGGTCAACTAAGTGAAATTCTACCAAGGTCAGAAAACTACTGCATAGCAGGAGTCCAGTCACCCCCAACTTGGAAGGCTGTCAGAAGAGCAAAGGCAATGTCTGCCTGGCTCTGGAGGTGTCATCCTTTTTTAATAACTTAATTCAATCTTAAAATCAGCAAGTTCTTCAGCTTCCTCTGAAGGAGGCCAGGATCCCTCACTAGGAGGTTCATAATGAAAAGAAAATCTCTAATCACACCCAGCACTTCAAAAGACCTGGAGCTGAGGGCCAGGTAGCCGGTAGGGCTTAGAGACACAAGGAGTTAGGGCTTGGAAATACAGGAGGAGGAAACAGGACTTTTATTAATCTGTGCCTTAAAACTCTTTAAGTCACTTGATTGTGGAATAAAACCAACACATTAAGAAGACTTCAAGAGGGAAAACTTGAACTGGTTTTACACTTTGGAAGCCCAGGGTTCCAGATCCGCCATCCTTAGTGACAGACTGGCGAGGTTCTCAACACGGGACATTCCCATTCCCATCCCAATGACTTCAGCAAAGGAATCTCCAAAGTCAGTTTCTAGGCTTTAGCTTCTTCCCTTGTTAAAGCAAGAGAATTGGTCCACACAACAGCCAAAGTCCTGTCTATACATAAGAGCCATGTGACTCTACCATCATATTAAAATCATAAAAAATAACATGTGATTCAATAGCTCGTTACTTTTTTTATCGTCCTGGTTTTTTTCCCATCCCCGTTTGTTGGCTTGGTGAGCAGCATGAACTTAGGAGGATGCCTTTGATGCCCCAGATTACTTGTAAGAATTTTATCTCACAATTTTTTCCCAAAGGATGTTAGGGCTGCTGCATTCTCTTTGACATCCTTGCCTATAAAACAATCTAGAAGTGGGTCACTATTAGAGGTCAGCAGTGTTACTAGAATGTTCCCCAATGGGCTCAGAATAAAGCCAAACTTCTTCATGTGACCTACAATGCCCTACCGTATCTGGCTCCTCTTTACTTTCCAACCTTGTTTCACACTCTCTCTCTCCTCATTTGATCTATTCTGCACACACAGGCCTTTCCCTTGTTCCCTGAAGGCACCAACCTCTTTCCCAGCTCAGGAACACCATCTAGGCTGTTTTCTCTACCGAGCTCTCTTCCTTCACTCTTGGTCTGCTTGGATGATTCAGGACTAAATAGCCCATCATCAGGGAAGTCTTTGCTGACCACCTCATCTAAACTGAAATCAGGCTGCCCTATCCTTTTTTCTTTAGAGCATTCAGTATAATTTGCGACTTGTATATGGCTGTGTGTTTTCTTCAATATCTGCCTCCCTAACTAGACTGGAAAGTCCTTGAGGGCAGGAACTATCTTTTTTTTGTTGTTCACTATTGTATTCCCTAGCACCTAGTAGGCACTCAATAAATATTTGCTAAATCAGTGAATGAATAAATGCATTCACAGAAAATTCCCAGCACCGTCAGCTCTTTATGGCTGTTTATATATCAGACAACAATGTGAGAACACTTAGTGAAGCTGTCACTTTGACCCTGTTTTGGCATTGTGGAACTAGCTATTGGCCTTTCTAAGTTGGCAACTGTTCCAATGTGTGTCTATTCAAGCTGGACTGGCCTCTTTAATGACTCAGTGGGACCACCATCAAGCCAGTTAATGCATCCTCAGTTCTCTCAATCTGAGTTCTTGCTAAACTGCATGGAAGTTCTCCTGGCCAAGAAGATACCTGAGATTTCAAGTTTGAACTAATGTATCCTTAAGAGAGAAAATCAAGTGAATCTCAAGTGATTGATTTTTGCCTATGAATAAAAGTCAGAATTAAGTCATATGTGGAATTACTACACAGTCACCTGACTGCAATCAGTTTTGCTTAGATGTTGCTGGGACCACATGAAAAAGGGGTTATTTATTAGGAATGGACTAGTTCCTTTAAAATTCTGTAGCAATCATGTCTCTCTCTCTCTCTCTCTCTCTTTTTTTTCTTCTAGTCCATGGAAAGTGTTATCTCAGGCAGCTTTGTGCAGGAAGTTGGGTTTATCACTTCCTCACAGTTGCAGTTTGTCTAGGACTTAACTACATGCTATCAGATTACATCAAAACGTAGGCCTTTGTGTGTTTAACTCATCAAAGGAGTGGACCCTCAGGACTTGATATCACTTCACTGCATATGCAGCCATGTAGCAAAACAAAGCCTATCTAACAGGACAGAACTATTTCTGTTGTGTGGCAGCTCCGCTAGCTCGAGCTTGCAGAAATGGTCGGGTTTCAGGTGTCTGCAGTGTTTCACTTCTTGTTTTTATATTTATCTCTTTTTAGAATTGCAGTCATTTGCCTGGTTGTATGCAAGGAAGGAAAGCCCAAAATATTACCTACCAGGGAGGACAAGATTGCTCCAATTTAGTTGGAGGCAGCACTAACCTTATCATCTTGATTTTCACTTAAGTTGCGGCCGCCATAGTCTGGGCTTTGGAGCGGACCACATGGGGAATTTGAATCCTGTGTCCTCCGTTTCCTGGTTGCACATCTTTGGGCAAGTTATTTGACTTCTCTGAGCCTTGGTTTCCCCATCTGAAAATTGGAGATAATAATAGCACCTGCCTCATAGCCTTCTGGTATGGAATAAATGACATGGTTTAAATAATATGTGAAAAGTGCTTGTGGAATGTGTCACCATAGGAAGGATGTGCATATTTTAAAGCTGGAGGGGTACGCCATGCCCTGCAGAGTGGCCAGGGCTGGCAGAGCAGTCCCAGGCTGACTGAAGTTTCTCAGGCTGCACTTCCACCTTTGGGGCCTCATTGCTATTTTCTTATCCGTGGAGTTCCCTCTTCTCTGCGGTGGGCTGGCTGCCAGATGCTGCCTCTATTGGCGGCCACAGGAAGCCAATGCAACAGTGAAGTAATACTTCTGCCCTAGGGCTGGCTCCGCCCTGTTGACCAAGGTTTTTTCGATCTGCTCAGCTGACTCCTTTTAATGCCTTGCCTAAAAAGGACTTCTCACCCAGCTCTGCTGCACTGGGAAATGGCTGACTGCCCCAGAGGCTTCGGACAAACAGCTTTCGGGGGATAGAAATGGTGAAGTGAACTTCTTTTCCCAGTTCAACGCTTTAGAAGTTTAAGGGTAGCATTCTGCAGCCACTCTCCAATAAGATGCTCATTTACCAAAATCATTTGTCAAAGGAAGAGAGACAGGGCTTGATTCTATAAAATCTCTCCAAGCCAGTGGAATAGAATGAGGCACTCTTAAAAAAATTATTTGCATCAAGACAGTATGCAAATTTTTAAGGTCAATGACTGGAAAGAAATTAAGTTACACCTAAAAAACTGTATACTTTAAGAAAGTGAGTGTTTTTCTTTTTCTTTTAACAAACCTGAAACCATTTTAAATAGGAAATTGAAACAAACCTGATGCCTTATTGCTTCTTTACAATCTGGTTCTTCACAGATGGCTCCCTATCCTCATAGCTTCTTCCCTTCCGGCTCCTGAGGCGTCAAGATGCCCTGTGAGCCACATTTTGCCTCAGTTGTTCAGAGGATCACTTCAGAGCCACCAACCGCCATTCACCTCCATTTAGGGTAGGTGTCAGAGGTTCCCATCCAGTGGAATTTGCCTTTGTGTCTGGCCCCTTGGTCTGAGCTGTTTGGCTGTCTCTTTAGCTCCTGTCCCTGGATGCTGCCTCTCAGAGCTCCCCGTAATGGTCACAGGGCCAGGTCCACTTCATCTTCAAGCCCTATACAGGAGACAGGTTCGCAGGCTGGACCCAGCATCTTGGGCTCCCCTTTATCTGGGAAGAGAGTTGGGACATTTGGTTACAACCCTCTTAGGATGGTTGTGAATGCCAAGTGAAGACCAGCCTCTTCTGTAGATTGATGAGATTAAAAATAAATTTTTTCTAATTGCAAAAGCAATAAATGCACACACACACACCCTAAACTGCACACACACCAGCACACACACACCCTAAACACAGAAATGTTTAAAGTTTAAAACTAAAGGCCCTCATATCAACCTCCTAGTAATAATTCTTCGTTACATACTGTTCCATATTTATTTCAGTGCATATCGAAAGTATTTTACTTAAGAAAAGAGAGAATGGAATGCTACCTGCTCTTCAGAAACTTGCATGTTTTCCTCAACAGTATATCTTGGATAGATAGATTCAAATGTCAATATACACAGACTTACCCCCCTATTTTATATGCTCGAGGCTATCCCACAGTAGCGTGCACAATAATTTCTTTACTCAATTTCTTACTAAGGGACTTTGGACTATTTTGGATTTTTTTGACTTAACAGTGCAGTACAGAACATCTTTGTGCAAACATCTATGTGTTCATGTATATTTCTGTAGAATTGCTGGGTCAAAGGGCATGCACATTTTACATTTTAATAAACATTGCTAAATTGTGTACCGGTGTACTAGTTTGCAATCCACTCAAAAGTCCGAGAAGTCTTGTTTCCTCAAACACTTATCAACTCTAGTATTACCAAATTTCATAAATCTGATGGGCAAGAAAAATCTTGTTTTCATTTGCGTTTCCTTTATTAGTAGTAAAGTTGAACATCTTTTAAGATGTTTCTTAGCTACCTTTATTTCCTCTTCTGTGAATTTTCTGTTTGTATTCTTTTTCAAATTTCCTGTTGAGATGTCTTTTTCTTATTAACCTGTGCATCGGTAGGGATACTTTGGGATATAATTACAGAATGCTTACTAAAATGTGGCTGATGTTTATTGTTTACTGTATTCCATCACACAGTGTCTGGAGGCAGGGTATTTCAAGGTTGGACAGTGGCTTAGCAATCTTGGGCCCTGATTTTTCCTGCTGTGTTGTGCTCAACCTGTTCTTATGTGATTTCAAGATGGCTGCCATAGTTCCAATCATCACGTTCTAGACAGCTATCTCCAAAGCACCAGAAGAGCTCCCTGCCCCAAATTCTCAAGATTCTTTGATCATGGAGGAAAACTCTTCTTAGCAGCTTGCCTGCAGACATCTCCCCGACCCTGCGCCTTTGGGCCAGGATTGGGTCACATGTCCCTTTCTGGGATGAGATGCCCATGTGCCTGCCTTTTTTTTTTTTGTGCGGTACGCGGGCCTCTCACTGTTGTGGCCTCTCCTGTTGCGGAGCACAGGCTCCGGACACGCAGGCTCAGCGGCCATGGCTCACGGGCCCAGCCGCTCCGCGGCATGTGGGATCTTCCCGGACCGGGGCATGAACCCGTGTCCCCTGCATCGGCAGGCAGACTCTCAACCACTGTGCCACCAGGGAAGCCCCGTGCTTGCCATTTTAAATGGGCCTTTTCCCCGTTATTCACCATGTTGTCTCCTGAATTATTTGAAGCAGGCAAATGCAACTTGATTATAACGCAACAATTCAAATTAGGGCAAAGATTATACCTGAAATATAAGATTGGCCTTGACTTTGAAGGATGTATCTTTAAAGGCTCAATGTGTGACTTGAGCACGGGCAGTCTAGCCCCTTAATATCTGGCCACTCTCAGTAGGTCATAATGTCACCAGCTCAGCCCGCGATAATCCCATGACTTTTTCCTCTGGGCAGCCGGAGGTAGTAGGACCGTACCTGGTCTGTGTAGCCACTGTTAGTCCAGTTGGGATCTGCTGGCAGAATTTCTGGACCTCCTCAGATGAGATGAAGGAGGTTGGTTTCTTTGGGTGGCTATAGTAATGCTTACCCTTTAATTTTAATTTTTTTATTTTTAAAATTTTCATTGAAATATAGTTGATTTACAATGTTAGTTTCAGGTGTTCAGCAAAGTGATTCAGATATACATATATATATGTATTCTTTTTCAGATTCTTTTCCACTACAGGTTATTACAAGATATTGAGTATAGTTCACTGTGCTATATAGTAGGTCCTTGTTGGTTATCTATTTTACAATATATATAGTAATGTATATATAGTATATGTATATACAATATATATAGTAATGTGTATATTTTAATCCCAGACTCCTAATTTATCACTCCCCCCCTTTCCCCTTTGGTAATTCTAAGTTTGTTTTTTATGTCTGTGAGTCTATTTCTGTTTTGTAAATAAGTTCATTTGTGTCATTTTTTTAGATTCCACATTCCTGTGACAGTGATATCACATGATATTTGTCTTTCTCTGTCTGACGTACTTCACTTAATATGATAATCTCTAGGTCCATCCATGTTGCTGCAAATGGCATTATTTCATTCTTTTTTATGGCTAAGTAATATTCCATTGTATATATATACACCACATGTTCGTTTTCCATTCATCTGTCAATGGACATTTAGGTTGGGTCCATGTCTTGGCTATTGTAAATAGTGCTGGGATGCATGCATGCATGCATGCATTTTTTCAAATTACAGGTTTTTCCAGATATATGCCCAGGATTGGGATTGCTGGATCTTTTAATACCTACGCTTTTAAATGGATGTTGATTCCTGGCTGGAGTGATCAGAGAATATAAACCTTTCCCACCCATTTTGGGATAGGAATCTCCCCTCTTCCTACTGGGCATTGAGAGAATAGGAGCTAGCAGTTACAGTTTATTTTTGCTTTACTTATTTGAGTCAGCAATCTCAGAGGAAATAGAAATCTGATCTTTTTTTTTTTTAATATTTTTTTAGGGACTGCCCTGGTGGTGCAGTGGTAAAGACTCTGCCTGCCAATGCAGGGTACATGGGTTCGAGCCCTGGTCCAGGAAGATCCCACATGCCGCAGAGCAACTAAGCCCATGCGCCACAACTACTGAGCCTGCACTCTAGAGCCGGTGAGCCACAACTACTGAGCCCCTGTGCCACAACTACTGAGCCCCTGTGCCACAACTACTGAAGCCCGTGAGCCTAGAGCCCGTGCTCCACAACAAGAGAAGCCACTGCAATGGGAAGCCCGCGCACTGCAACGAAGGGTTGCCCCCACTTGCCACAGCTAGAGAAAGCCTGCACAGCAACGAAGACCCAACGCAGCCAAAAATAAATAAGTAAATATTGCGGTGGAGTGGCCTCTAGAACACAGGCTCAGTAGCTCCACGGCATGTAGGATCTTTCTGGACCAGGGCTCAAACCTGTGTCCCCTGCATTGGCAGTTGGATTCTTAACCACTGAGCCACCAGGGAAGTCCAGAGAGGGCTGATCTTAGTTATACCTTTGTAACTAGACAATTATCTTTTTCAGACTAAGAGACCTCCTCAGTTTCACCTTCTCTACTCCCAGAGTCCCAATGGCATCTTCTGGGTACCAAGGCTCTGGATTTTTATAAAACTAAGGCTATGGACATAAAAGGTTGAGTTGCAGAATCATTTAGCTGATCTTCAACCTTTTCCCTTGATCTATTCTAATTTTCTCTAACTTAGCAATCCCCAAATGAAAGTTCAAACAAATGTCCCCCTCTTCTTCCCTCCTGCCCCTATTCCTTACCTCATGACTAACACAGTTACAGTGATATCTAAGTCAAGTGTTTTTTTTGGCTAAAGAAAGTACTCAATTTGGTTTTTAACCATAGGGAATCCTGGACAACTATTATGTAAATTTATCCCTAATTACTTTGTTTTTGGACGCTCACACATGGACTTAAACTTTTTCATTTCCAATTTTTTGTTGCTAGTATATAGAAATACTATTGATTTTTATATGTTGACTTTGTATCATGAGACCTTGCATTAGTTTTACTAGCTTTTTTTCTTTTTTGGTAGATTCCTTAGGCTTCCCTACATATATAGTCATGCTCTCTGTGAATAGATAGTTTTGCTTCTTCCATGGAAAGCCTCCAGGAGGATGTAGTCCCACTAGCAACCAGCTTGATGAGCAGATGCAAATGAGCAGATGGTTTAAATTTTGGATCTGCTCAACCCTTGACTGGATTGTGTCAAGCAATGGAAAACCTGTCTGATCACATACAGTGGAAAACCTGTCTGATCACATACAGTGGTCTTTTCTGGCTCTTTGATTCTATGCATGCTGTTTGATCTTTCTATTCCCCCTACTTGAGCCTGTCTTTCCTTACTTGATGAGTTGGATTTGAAAACTAGTTCATTTAGAGAGAGTTTTTAATGTTTACCTTATTTTTAAAGCATTTTTTTTTCCTGGCTAACAGACAAATCTGTCATTCCTAGGGCATTAATCACTTTCCCTTTTCCATTTCTTTCTTTGGTTTCCTATGAAGCTGTTACAATTATTCCCTCCATACTTACCAGCCAGTTTGTCCACTGGCTCTTCCCTGATTTTTGCCAAGTGACTGTTCACCAGCAAGTGGTCTTGCGTCCCTTCCGAATGAGGGTCTGCGACTTTCTCTGCTCCCACTTCCCAAAGCTTTAAATTCCCTTTATTAAGCAACTTCTTGTGATGGGAAAACCACAGTTGGTTTCTACTGCTTCCTCACAGTCCCAACTTCTTCCAATTACTTGATAGTACCTTTGATTCTTTATCTTAATGACTTATACACTTGCTTTGTTTAAATATTTTATCCTACAAATCTCACTTGTTTTTTCAACTGATTTTAATGTTTTTCTTTTTTCTTATAAATTTATTTATTTATTTTTGGCTGCATTGGGTCTTCGTTGCTGCGTGCAGGCTTTCTCTAGTTGCCGTGGGCGGGGGCTACTCTTCGTTGCGGTGCGCAGGCTTCTCATTGCAGTGGCTTCTCTTGTTGAGGAACACGGTCTCTAGGCACGCGGGCTTCGGTAGTTGTGGCTCACGGGCTCTAGAGCACAGGCTCAGTAGTTGTGGCTCACGAGCTTAGTTGCTCCGCGGCATGTGGGATCTTCCTGGACTAGGGCTCGAACCCATATCCCCTGCGTTGGCAGGTGGATTCTTAACCACTGCACCACCAGGGAAGCCCTTAATGTTTTTTCTTTATCTCTCCTTTATCTATTTGGAGCTTACTTCTTTTTCTAATTACCTCCTTTCTTTGTTAAAATAAAAGTATGAAATAATATCCAGTGCAATAATTTTTTAGACTTCCTTCATGGATATATAGGTATAAGATCCTTTAAATTCAGAGGAACTTTATCTTTAGCAAATTACGGTGAAAGAATACAGTTTGGGGCTTCCCTGGTGGCGCAGTGGTTGAGAGTCCGCCTGCTGATGCAGGGGACACGGGTTCGTGCCCCGGTCTGGGAAGATCCCACATGCCGCGGAGCGGCTGGGCCCGTGAGCCATGGCCGCTGAGCCTGCGCGTCTGGAGCCTGTGCTCCGCAACGGGAGAGGCCACAACAGTGAGAGGCCCGCGTACCGCAAAAAAAAAAAAAAAAAAAAGAATACAGTTTGTCATAGCTATACAAAAGACATACCAGAGGATCGGGATGGAAATTGGCCCAAGGAAGGGTCACTCTTAAGCACAGGGATAATCCTGGATTTTTATTGATTGTTCCCTTTTCCCTTTTCTTTCCAGTCTGCTTTCGCATTTCCTTGCCTCCAGCACCAGGTCATTTTCCTTGAGTCCTTTTTCTTCTGGGAAAACAGCATGAGTAAGTGGAAGGAAAACAGACTTTGGAATATAAATAGACCCGAGTTTCAATACCACACTGCCCGATACTAGTTGTGGGTCTTTGGGCATGTTATTTACCCTTTCTGAGCTTCAATTTTTTATTTCTAAGGATTGCCTTTGAAAACATAAACAATATTCATAAGGCATCTAGCATAGTGTCTGGCTCCACATGTTATCTATGATTATTACCTTTACACCTCTGGCTTTCTTCCTCGCACACTCTTCCTGTAATCCCTTGCTAGCCATGATCAGGCTCGGATGATCTCTACATTTATGATCTTTGAAAGTAGTGGTTAACCTCTTCGTATTAGGTCAACAGTGTGATGTATCTGCCAGAAAAAATAGCTTGTGCAGTCTTAGCCCGAAATACAAGGGAATGCGTACGAGTTGAATGTGTTCAGAATCATAATGTTAGAGCCTAAGTGGATTTTAGAGACCAGCTGTTTCAACTCTTCTTATTTTACAGATAACTAACTGACATAGCATAAATAAGCTATTTGCCTAAAGTCCATAGTAGAGGATGTGGGAATACTGAGATGTCCTCACTTCAGGAAAAAAATTTTTTTTTAAATTGAGGCAAAATTCACGTACCATAAATTAACCATTTAAAAGCTTACAATTCAGTGACAGTACATTCACAGTGTGCAAAAACGACCATTATCTTGTTCCAAAGCATTTTCATCACCCCGTATTCATTAAGCAGTTACTCCCCATCCCCCCTCACCCTAGCCTCTGGAAACCACTAATCTGCTCTCTGTCTCTGGATTTGTCTATTCTGCATATCTCATATAAATGGAATAATACACTACATGGCGGTTTGTGTCTGACTTCTTTTACTTGGCATAATGTTTTCAGTTCACGCTCATTGTTCAAAAGTTCAAACACTATAGGAAATTATAATGAAGAAAATAAAAAATATTCTGGAATCCCACCATCATTGATGAGACTGCTAACAGTATGGTGACAGTTGCTGTTCCCGCTGTTCCCTGCATAAACAGGTTTACACTGTTCACACCTATTACTTGAATTTGGTTTTCCACTTTACACTGTATATGAAACAGCTTCCTGCATTGACGCATACAGATCTCTTTGTTCTCTTTTATGGATTGTATGGTGTTTCATTATATGATTTTAGCCCAGGTTGTTTAACAAACCTGCTGATGAACATCCTCTCTTGTCCCCCCTCCCACTTAATTCTTTGTTAAGTAAAACAGTTTATATCCTAACCTGCTGAATGTGAATTACTTTGAAATCCCAGTATTGGAGAAAAATAAACAGGAAAGGCTTTTGTTTCTCTGGGATCTGCTTGGATACATTGGAAAATGTGTGCATCAGTGAGAGCTTGATAAACTTTGAGGTTGCTTCTAATTTCGGATCCTTTGACTCTTGGGATTAATACCAAAATCATGGTAGTGCTAGAGACATAGAGACTAATGCCTAGAACTGGGAGTTAGGAGGCCTGGGTTTAGCCCTCATTTTACTAAGGCCTATAGCTCTGGGACTTTGGAAAGTTACTTAGATTTTTGGACTTTAGTTTCCTCATCTGTGAAATGAGGTGAATGAACTAATTAGTCACTAGTTAGTTCTACTTAGTCACTAGAACTAGTTAATGTGGTGGACATTAATTGAGGTCACTGCCCAGTTTACAGTGATTCCCCTTCTGCAGGAACAGCTCTGCTCCATGAGGGTGGGCCCCCAGCAGCGATGTTGTGTTATGAGACCCTCCTCTCTCAGCCATGTCTGTTAGTGGAAGCCATTTGTCATAAGTCAATCCAATCAGAATCTTTCTTTAGGATTTTTGAATCTGAACCACAGAAAATGTGGGCAGTTCCTGTCTTGCGGTGGGGGAATGTGAGAAGTGAAACTTGGTAGCCATTGGTAACCATATATTTTCAGTGTATCAAGGTTCTAATGTGGAGAGTAAAGGAGTGGGACTCCTGTGCTATGAGTCAGTGGGGGAATAATCACATAGAAAAGGAGCTACCTTTAAATGCAATGTGGTTTCCTGGGTTGTAACCTAGAACAGGAAGAGGGCAGTGGAAAAACTGATAATCCAAGTAAATAGCAGTTAACAGTATTGTACCAATGTTAAATTTTTGGTTTTAACAAAGATGTCCTGGCTATGTAAAATGTTAACATTAAGGGGAGCTGGTGAACACTCTAAACTCTCCAACTATTTTTGCATTATCAACATCATATGCTTCCTGATATGATGTGATGAGAAGGGCATGACATCACTTCTGTGTTGTTCTTTTAAAAAATGCATACAGTCATCCCTCGGTATCTGTGTGAGATTTGTTCCAGGATCCCCCATAGTTATAAAAATCCTTGTATGCTTAAGTCCCTTATATAAAATGATGTCATATTTGCATATTACCTACACACATCCTCCTCTATTCTTTAAATCATCCCAACATTATTTATAATACCTAATACAATGTAAATGCTATGTAAATAGTTGCTAGTGTGTGGCAAAGTTGCTTTTCGGAACTTTTTGGAATTTTTTTTCGAATATTTTTGATCCATAGTTGGTAGAATCCATGGATGCAGAACCTGAGGATAAGGAGGGCTGACTGCACCTGCATTTAACCAGGGGGAAACATCATTGAGGGATATTCTAAGGATGACTGGAATGCGCCCTTCAAAAATATGAAGGTCACGAAAGACAAAGAAAGACTGAGGAACTCTCCCAGACTGTGGAAACTTAGGAGACATGAAAACTAAATGTAATGCATGATCCTGGAGTCCATCCTGGTCCTGCAAAAGATTATTAGTGAGGTTATTGGCAACATTTGAATAAGGTCTGTAGATTTGCTAGTGTTGTACCAACATTGATTTCTTGGTTTTGATAATTGCTCTGTGGTCATAAAAGATGTTAACATTTGGGGAAGCTGTGGGAATACTATACAGGAATTCTTTATATTATTTTTGCAACATTTTTAAAATCCTAAATTATTTCAATATTTAAAAGCTTGCCAGAAGATGACAACATCAAAATGGTGTAGACAGCTCTAAACACCCATCCCTCCATAGAAACAAAAAAATTTAGAATTTAGAAAAAACCAACTTTGTCAGAACTCTGGAAAATAGTAAAAAAAAAAAAAAAAAAAAACCAAAGAGCAACCAAGTAAATGCTGAATCAAGAGAAAGGCAACTTAAAATTGGTAGAAAATCTTTGTGGCATTTTTACTTGCCCTTGCCCCACCCCCTCCCTGCTGGGGTGGCAGTCTTGAAGATAGCAACCTGAGTTCCCAGCAGGAACACTGGCCCTGGTTCCAAAGGAAGCAGAGCAGACCTTGCTCACAAATCATTATGTTTGTCTGTTCTAACATGTCTGGAAACTACCTGAAGGACTGACACAAGGTATGTCTCTGTTTCACCTAACTTAGAACTTAGGGCAGAAAAGTGCTAGACATTGCTTGTGACACTGTAAGGTGAACAAAAACCCTGCAGCTGCCTGGGACAAAAGATTATGATTGAGACATACAATAGATTGCCTAAAGCCTGGGAGAAAAAGCTGGGGAGAGACTTCTTGTGGGAAATTAGGACATTCAAAAGAGCCCATATGTACTGAGAAATTTAGAAAGCCACACACATGTACAAGGCAGGACACATCCTCAGAAAAGACCCAGGAAAACCTTAAGCTTTCACCTCTGGATGATCTTTAGGCTCAGTGCAAGTAGCAAGTGAAAGCTAAGGCAAAGTTGTAAGAAGCCTGGCTAAGTGTTAAAATAGTTCCCCAACACAGGCAATCTACAAAGAAGGGGAGAGGTGTTTATTTTTCGTTTATTTAATTTAATTTAATTTTTTAGCTCCTAGAATCAAGGAAATCTCTTTCAAAGCACTAGCTGAACATGGCTAAAGGAACAGAGACTTCAGTAACCATACACAACAAGGAATATGGTCTCTACAACAATAGTTGGAAAAGTCACTAAAAAAATGGACAATTGCAGCCTTCAACAATCAAGAACAACAAACCCTGGAGAAGAAGGAGAATCTGATTTCCAGATTTATAAAATTTAAATGTACAATTATTAACAAAAATCACAAATCCTACAAAGATACAAGAAAGTATGGCCCATTCAAAGGATAAAAGTAAATTGACAGAAACTGTCCATGAAGAAGACTAGGCATTGGAGTTCCTAGACAATGACTTTAAATTGACAGTCTTAAACATGCTCAGAGCTAAAGGAAATCATGCACAAAGAACTAAAGGAAACCACGAAAATGATGTACAAACACAATGAAAATATCAGTAAAGAGATAGAAATTAAAAAAAGGAGCTAACTAGAAATTCTGGAGCTGAAAAGTACAATAACTGAAATGAAAAATTCACTAGAGGGTTCAACAGAAGATTTGAGCAGATAGAAGAAATAATCATGAACTTAAAGACAAGACAGTTAAAATTATCCATACCGAGGATCAGAAAGAAAAAAAGAGAAAAGTGAACAGAGCCTAAGGTATTTGTGGGTACAATCAAGCCAACCAACATATGCATTTTGGGAGTCCCAGAAGGAGAAGAGAGAGAGAAAGGGGCAGAGATATTACTTAAAGGAATAATGACCACAAACTTTCCAAATTTGATGACTCTACACATCCAAGAAGCTCAACAAAGTCCAAGTATGTTAAACTCAGAGAAATCCATACCAAGATACATTATAATCAGACAGTCAAAAGACAAAGACAGAGAATCTTGGAAGCAATAAGAGAAAAACATTATGTTCAAGGGATTCTCAATAAGATTAACAGCCAATTTCTCAGACAGAGGCAATGGGAAGAAATATTTAAAGTGCTGGGGGAGAAACTGGTCAACCAAGAATTCTATATCTGGCAAAACTATCCTTCAAGATTGAAGGAGAAATTAAGACATTCCAGAAAACAAAAGCTGAGGGAGGTTGTTAACAGTAGACCTACCTTACAAGAAATGTTAAAGGGAGTCCTCAGGTCCAACTTGAAGCTCTTCCAAGAAATAAAGATCTTCAGTAAAGGTGACTACACAGGTAAATACAAAATTCAATATTGTATTTTTTGACTTCTAACTCTACTTTTAATTTCATACTTGATTTTAAAGATAAATGCAAAAAATTATTTATAAATCTATGTTGTTGGCACACAGAGTGAAAAATTCAAGATATATAATGGTGTGATTGAAAACTATCATTTGGAGGAAAAAGGGATGTGTGTGTGAGTGTGTGTATACGTGTGTGTATATACACAGATCATACACACTTACACACGCACATGCCTGTATGGGCATAGAACATCTCTGAAAGGATATACAAGGAAACTATTGTTTCCTTTATAATTTTGAGGGCTGGATGGTCATGCTTCCAGCAGCTAATTCTTGTTCTTTGTTTCTAATCTGCTACTTTTTTCATTTCTCCATTTCCAGAAAAGTACTACCGCTTATCCAGTTGATTATGTCAGAAAGGTGGGAATTAGGTTTGTTTTTTCTCTCTTCCTCACCCCCCCATATTAAATCTACCTTTGAATCCTGCTAATTTTACCTCTAAAACATATCTCAACTTTGTCTACTTTTATTGCAGAAGATGTTGACTGTCCCCCAGTGTTTGTTTTTCCTTTCATCCTTGGTCATAGAACTCTTGATTTTCAGATGGGCTGTAGTCTCTAAAATAACAATTTTATTTTCAGTGCTCCCTGCAACCAGATGGGGCCCTGTGACTAAGTTCTAGATGAGTTGTAACTAAAAGTGTCATGTGTCATTTTTAGGAATGACCTTAAAAGGTAGGGACATACCATTTTTCCTCCCTTTCTCATTTATGTTGGCTAGAATGAAAACAGTTAGCTGCAATTAGAGCAGCCTTCTTGGACTAGGAGGTGAAAATCACATGTTGAGAAGCAAGGTAGAAGGAATCTTGTTCTTGGTGATTGCGGAGCCACCAGTCTAATTCTAGGCTACCTATGTGCAGACTTCAATTATGTGAGGGAGAAATATCTATCTGTCCATGCCACTGTAATTTGGAGTTTTCTGTCACAGCTATTCCTAATCCCACTTGATAAAATGTCTCTATTTCAAGCATCAACCCCTTGGTCCAAGCCCAGCCTATCTTACCTGAACTACCACAACATCATCCTAATTGTCCCCACCACATCCAATCTTGACCTCTCTCTCCATTCAATTCTACACACTCCAACCAGAGTATCCTTTTAACCATACATACAAGATCAAATCATTCCCTTGTTTCTAACCCTTTAGTGAAATTCCATTAGTTTTATTTTTTAAAATTAAAAAAAAATTTCATTGGAGTATGGTTGATCTACAATGTTGTATTAGTTTCAGGTGTACAGCAAAGAGAATCAGTTATATATATACATATATCTACTATTTTTTTTTTAGATTCTTTTCCCAAATAGGCCATTACAGAGTGTGGAGTAGAGTTCCCTGTGCTATACAGCAGGTTCTTATTAGTACCTATTTTATATATAGTGGTGTGTATATGTCAATCTCAATCTTCCAATTTATCCCTCCCTCTCCTTATTCCCTGGAAACCATAAGTTTGTTTTCTACATCCCTGACTCTACTTCTGTTTTATAAATAAGTTCATTTGTACCCTTTTGTTTTTAGATTCCACATATAAGCGATCCATTATTTTTAGAATAAGTTCAAAATTCTCAACACAGCCTATTCAATCTTTCATTATCTGGCCCCTGAAACTTCAGTTCATCTCTTGCTACTTTCTTCCCCTCATTCTCTGGCCTTCAATCACATTGAAGCCTCAAATATCCTATGCCCTCTACTATTGTTCCATTTATCTTAAATCTTTCCCCAGTACTTACTGCCTAACTAACTCCTACCAAACTTTCAGGTCTCTGAGGAACTGTAATTTCCTCAGGAATTGTAGTCAGGGGCCATTACTATGCTTCCTCATGGTATTGTAGATGTTTTTTTAAAATAGTCCACTTCTTAATTATTTGTGTAATTACTTATCTAATGTTTCAAATGCTCTATAGGCCTAATGTACCTACAGATGCGTTCAATGGTCCATGTAGATTTTTTGGCTTTGTTTTTTTTTTAAAAATTAAACTTAAAGAACTTTAGTCAGTACACCCTCTTTTTGGTTTGTCACATGTCCTACCAATTCATGCCCTTTCACAAACTTTTGTCCCTTTCCTGTGCCCTCTATACGTTTGTATCTTTGATCTGTCTCCTCCACTAAACAAGAATCTCCATTGTGGTGAAGACAATGCTTGTCTTCCACATCACTCTATGCTTTCCGTCTTAATATGCTTGGGACGTATCAAGATGCTCTGGAAACCCTTGTCAAATGAAAAGAGGCAATGAATGAACTGCCCTTGTCATAATTATTAATAGTCTTTTTCTTCCTTTGGCTTTATTTTTAACATAAGATACTATATAGAGATAAAAGTGGGGAAGTACCCACTTGATAAATATTTCAAAATAAGTTTTGAACAAACTTAGCACAAGATTCTGAACTTTAAAGCTAACTTTCACCCTGTTTTTACTAATGGACTAAATAGAAAGTAAAATCATATGCTTATATTTTTATAAGTTTCAGAAAGTGTACAAAAACATTTCGTCTGGGTCTTCTATTTCTTGGGGAGGCAACTCTCTATCTTTGCAATTTTTTTTTAAATCTAAAATTATCCCCAAAGAAAAAGTTTATTTTAAAAAGAGGGGATATACACTACCAAATGTAAAATAGATAACTGGTGAGAAGCAGCCGCGTAGCACAGGGACATCAGCTCGGTGCTTTGTGACCAACTAGAGGGGTGGGATAAGGAGGGTGAGAGGGAGATGCAAGAGGGAGGAGATATGGGGATAGATGTATACATATAGCTGATTCACTTTGTTATACAACAGAAACTAACACAACATTGTAAAGCAATTATACTCCAATAAAGATGTTAAAAAATAATTTAAAAATTAAAAAATAAAAAGAGAGGAAGGAGAGGGGAGCCTCCTTCTCTTGGATTTCCAAGTTTAATTATGAATGGTTTCAACTTTATTTTGAACCAAACTGATCCTTGCTTCCCTATTGTTTTTTCCTCACATTCTTAACACCATTACATCAACATCTTAGCTAAAGCTTATTGAAAGGCACCACTTTTGGAGAATGTGCTCATATGGGGCCATTGTGTACAGCTGTGTAAATTGCACACTGTACACAGGCACCCAGATGGGGGCCAACGAGGACTGAAAAGCAGCCTGTGTTCCCAACTAAGCTACTGTGTACCCTGGTGCAGGGCTTCCTCAGCCCAGAGGAAGAAGGTGCCCTATGTGCCAGCAGCTGTCCTGTGCCCTTGGGGAGCGAGTGCTTCTCTTTGCCACCCCTAGCCTTGATCCTTGCCCCAGAGGAGAAGCTTTAAGAGAGAATGAAACTAACACCAAGAGAGAGAGAGGCCAAAGCTAGTGATGGAGAGAGAGGGATTATGTGTGGAATCCAATCCTATGTTTCCTCTTGTCTTAATCAGGAGACTGTATCCTTGCTTCCCTAAGATTTGGTAGTTCCACCCTTTTTTAAAAAATTAAATTCCCCCCTTTTAGCTTTAGCTAGTTTGATTGAGTTTTCCTTTCTTGCAGACTATCTTAGATCTCTTCCAGTTCTGATATACAGTAAAATAACCATAGGATCAGCTGGCACTGATCAGGTAGCTACAGTGGTATTCTATTTCACAACCAGCTATGATGGGGGGACAGGGGGACTGAGTTATAGCATTTTATGATTTCCATGGTGTAAATACTGCTTCCATGGCTGATTTCAAGCTACCAACGTGATGATGTCATTGAATATGGAGTTAGGAAGAATGCACACAATTGGCTCTTATAAGTGTGTAGGTCCAGTACACTGCTGGACAACTTCCATTAGGTCCAACTTGGTCCACTGATAGGGTATGTAAACAGTGTTGATCACCAGCTGGTAAGCCCACAGGCTAAATACGGCCTCAGATGTGCTCCGTTTAGTCTATAAGTGTTTAAAATATGTTGGGTTAGTTTCCAGCATTTAAATATCATGATATTTTACCTAAAAATATATATTACCACCTTTTCATAAGAAATGGGAATATATTGCAGTATTGGGCCTGGTGCTCAGAAAGGTTCAATGATTTATCCAAGGTGACACAAAATGTAAGTGTCTGAACCAGAACAAGAACTCAGGTCTTGTGATTCCAAACCAAATCTTGTACCACTTCTTTAGGTTGCCCTCTCATTTCCTTGTCCTTTGTCATCTTTGTTACCATTTGCTTGCTTGGCATTTTCTCTGAAACTGTATTTTCCATTTACAAAGCGTGATGTGACCAAAGGTTGCTAAGGTCATATATATGGGTTCATGAGCAGGTGAGTCATGACAAAGATTCTGTGCATTGACCAACTCTCTTCCCTGTTCACTTTTACTTTTTAGAATACTGATTGCTAATAAAGATAATCCAGGTTCATTTCCAAAATGAAAAGGAAAAGGTGGAGGAGGTAGAGGAAGGAGATAGCAAAGGACAGAGGAAAAGTGAAAAATTACCCCCAAACCTACCATTAACCCTTGTTATAAAAGAACATTACTTCAGACATCCTATGTGCACACAGAGAAAAAGACTGCTAGTCAGAAATGGGATTATTCCAGATGTGCTATTTTTAAATAACGATATTAAGTTTAATCTTATTTGAATTGGACAAAAGAAAAAGAAATTAAAGTGAAACTGAAGGAATTGCTGAACTTTAAATAAATGTTTATCACAGGGAGGGGGAAGGGTAAGCTGAAACAAAGTGAGAGAGTGGCATGGACATATATACACTACCAAACATAAAATAGATAGCTAGTGGGAAGCAGCCGCATAGCACAGGGAGATCAGCTCAGTGCTTTGTGACCACCTAGAGGGGTGGGATAGGGAGGGTGGGAGGGAGGGAGATGCAAGAGGGAAGAGGTATGGGGACATATGTATATGTATAACTGATTCACTTTGTTATAAAGCAGAAACTAACACACCATTGTAAAGCAATTATACTCCAATGAAGATGTTAAAAAAAATAAAAAAATAATATTCAGAAAAGTATTTATCACAAGGAACATTAGCTTTTTAAAGATACTCCTAAATTAAAATAAGTATTAAGAGTTTTGAGTCATTTTTTTTTTCACTTTCATGTTGCAGTTTTAGAGAGCATCTTTGATGTACTCCCAGGAAAACTGAGGACATTAGTACACAAAACATTCCTCTATCTCCCCTTTCCTCTGCTGAATTTAGTTAGTTCATTTTATTTTTTAGTGGTTAATGTTTTTAGTATTTATATTCTGTCTTGTAACCATAATTTCCACAGTTGGTTAATCTTTGTTCTGTATTTAAGTGAATTCAGTGGTCTGTACCAGTCTTTTATCATATCTTCGCTATCCTTGAGTTCTGTACTTCAATTCTTCTCTGGTTTGTATGGATTTCATCATCAAGTAGCCTCCCTGCATCCATCACCCTCTGCTGAGAAGACCTAATAGTAGCTATATTCCTTGAATATTTGTAGTCTTGAGAATGTCTTTCTGTTACCTTGAAAAATAGCCTGGCTGGATATAAAATTTTTGAGTCACACTTCCTTTTTCTCAGAATTTGTAGATATTGCTCCCTTGTCTTTTGACATAGGTCTTTTACCATGGTTTCTCTGTTTATCTCCTTTTGGTTTGAGTCATCATTGTATATTTTTTTTCAGGAAGGGTTTATGGGTATTATTTTCCCTGAGTTTATTTTCACATTTGAGATGTTCACTTGTTACCTTTATAGATGAATTACAATTTGTCTTTACAGGCACGTTCCAGTACCTCTTGCATGAATGAGATCAGGGAGGGTGTGAAGCCTGCTTGGCTTAGGAAAACAGAACAAAACCAAAAATCTTATAAATGACTTGTTTTTCTTGCCTGTTTTCCTAAAGAATTGTTTCTTAAAGTTCAGTTCTCAATGTTGTTTGTGCTATATGATTCTTTTCCTTTGCAACTTGTATGCTCCTTCAATATGCAGATTTAATTTTTCCTTCATTTAAGTGAAGTTTTCTTCTTTCAGAACTTTAAATAACACTTCTGTGTGATTTGTTAGGTTTGCTACTACAGAGACATCTGTTGTCTTTAATTTGGACAGTTTTATCTGTCTTCTATTTCTTTTGTTTGTTTGTTTTTTTGCTCACATTGTTGTTTGTTTTAATTTTTTAACTGTTACTAGGAAATATTTATTTATTTGTTTGTTTATTTATTTATTTATTTTTGGCTGCATTGGGTCTCTGTTGCTTTGCACAGGCTTTCTCTAGTTGCAGCAAGCAGGGGCTACTCTTCGTTGTAGTGCGCGGGCTTCTCATTGCAGTGGCTTCTCTTGTTGTAGAGCACAGGCTCTAGGCATGCGGGCTTCAGTAGTTGAGCATGGCCTCAGTAGTTGCAATGTGCAGGCTCTAGGGTGCTCAGCCTTCAGTAGTTGCAGCACATGGGCTCAGTAGTTGTGGCGCACGGGCTTAGTTGCTCCACAGCATGTGGGATCTTCCTGGACCAGGGATCGAACCTGTGTCTCCTGCATTGGCAGGCGATTCTGAACCACTGCACCACCAGGGAAGTCCCTGTCTTCCATTTCTATTATCTTCTCTCTATTTACTTTAATATCTTTGAATTATTACCCACAGTTGTTAAGAAGCAAAACTGAAGCCTATTTATTGCATTAATAATTCAATTTTCAGCAAATGCCTATTATTTTCCCTATGGTTTATATTTACTTAATAGTTCTTCAATAGTATTACTTGGACCCTTGATTTGTTTCCTTAACCTCTATCTCCCTTTTCATCTCATTCTCTTGTTTTATTATTTTGTCATTGAGCTTTTTTCCTCTTTCTTTTTTGCAACGTATTTGCATAGCTGCCACACTGTTTTTGAAAATCTTGCTCATGATTAATATGTGGAGCTACTTCTAGATCTTCTGTTTGCTTGAATACAGTTGGGTGAATTCTTCTTTCTGCTTTAATCTATTTTTCTTTTCTAGGTTTTGTGATCTATCTGCTTTTAACTAGTTTGAGGGTGTGAGGGGAAGGGGATGGACTGCTCATCTGAGCTGTGCCGAGGGAAGATCCATCTCTGGGAAAAGCTTCTAGATTTAGAGTCAGACAATCTCATCCAGTAGTACCAACCATGCCCATCAGATGGGCACACCAGCAAGCCCATCAGATGTCACAGGAGTCCCTCACAGTCATGGAATAACTGTATGGTAAACAATACATTACTGAGCATTTACTCTGTGCCAGACATTGAAAGAAAAAAATAACTTCCTTTATTATGTATTTATGAGGCCATGTCTGTGCCAAGTGCATTGTATATTATTTGCTCAATACAACATTATGAAATATCTTTATCAGCCCCCATTTTCTGAATGAGGGAGCAGAAGCTTATAGAGAAGTTATATATTGGGCTGGCCAAAAAGTTCATTTCAGGGTTTTCCAAACTTTTTGGCCAACCCAATAATTTGCCAAAAGTCACATAGCTAATATGAGAGAGTTGAACTTTGAAACTGTGTCTAAATTATAAATGTTTAGTATGGAAAGATTTTTTTATCAGGACATTTGATGTAATATTGGGGAATACTTGTGCAACTTTAGTCTGCGGTGGTTTGCACATAATTTATTAAAAGCTTAGCAGTTTTTCTCTTCAAGAAATAATTCTGGTTTATAAATGAAATATAATCTAGACTTGCTTCAAAAATAATCTGGGAGAAACTGGGTGAGGGAATAGGTGAATCAAGATTGACCATGGGTTGATAATTGAACCTGGGTGACTTGAAGCAGCTTCTAAAACAACTGCCCAGTTAATGATTTTTCACTATAGTAGCTCTTGAAAAGTTAAGCCACTTTTTGGGCAATGACTCTCTTTCTTTTGGTATAATGACTTGTCATTCTAACATATCTAGATAAATGTACCATAAGAAGTGCTGTTTCAACATTATGGTTTTAGGCAAAGACACAGTCATCAATTTACTCAGTGACATTTTCTAGTAAAAGAATATCATGTGAAACAAATTTTAATTGCCTGTCATGTTTGGATGAACCAAATCCAAGTAGAATATTATTGATTTCCAATGAACTACTATGATATTATGTGAATAAAAGCTATTCGCAAGGGTGGTATTTAAAATAAGTAACAGCGGGTCAGTGGGGAAGGTCTGTCCCTTTTCTGGGTGGAGGACTGATACCAATGGTGTTGGATGTCTATGAATGATGATCTGAGCTTTGGGTCTTGCCCATCTCCTACACATGCATCAAGATTACTCCAAGTTTAGAAGATTTGGTTGGTTCTGTACCTCATGACCCATCTGTACAGGTCTATTTCCTATTCAGTGGCTTTGACTTTCAGATAAGGTAATGTGGCAAAATTGTTCAGAGCATTTTTCTGGGAGTTGGACAGACCTGACTTTGAATGCTGGCTCCATTACTTACTATCTGGGTGATGGATCTTAGATAAAGCACCTTCTCTAAATCCCAGTTTCTCCATCTGTAAATTGGAGTAATGACACCTGTGTTTTAGGATTGTTGGAAGGAGTAAATGAGATCATATTCATAATGCATTTAGCATGGTGGCTGGCCATTATTATCATGCTATCTTAAAAAGATGTGACAATTCAGAATGACTAAACCTTTGGCTTATGTCCATTTGATATGACCTAGGCAGAACTGTCATTTGTGTCACTTTCAGTGTGTTACCACTTCTGTTAAGGTGACTAGAGTCAACAGGCAACCTTCCCTTTATTCCACAATTTTAAGCCTCATGTGAACCTCAGAAAATGAACAGATTTCAACATACTTAGGGAAGTAGGAAGGTCAAATAGGGGGAAAGTCTACCTATCATAGAAACCTATGAGATAAAAGATTAATTCGACTATTCAACAAATATTTATTGAGTGCCCAATATATACCAAGAATTATTCTGCATGCTGGGGATAAAATGGTAGACAAAACTGACAAAAATCTCAACCTGGGAATGAAAGGTATATCATGTGGGGAGTTGATCCTTTGCATCTGGTAGGTGTTATATATTGAGTGTACACAGTGGTTAGGAAATATGGTAAGTTTCCTGCTGTTAATCACTGTTAATCAGTGATGAAGGGTGTGGTTTCTAGGTGTAAAAGTTCAGGATGCACTGATTCATGGGTCCATGAACCATCTCTTTAACCAGTGCTATATATTATGCTTTAATACAACTTTTTTCTTTTGAAAAGCAAGTATGGGAGTGAAAAAAAACCCAGTCCTACAAGGTAGAAGCCATTATCCCCATTTTTCATAGGAGGAAACTGAGACCAAGTTAACTATGATTTGCTCTAGGTCTCAAAGCTAATAAGTGGCAGCGATAAAATTTGAATGGCAAAGTCCATTCTCTTCTGACTGTTTTGGGTGTAAGCCTCCTGGAAGCACGGTGTTAACATTTTAAAAGAACTTGTTTACTCATATTCGTCTTTATTTGGTGGAATGGATGTTTATCACGCTATCTGTTCTCAGTGAAGAAGGGAAGATTAAATCAGTCTGAGATAGCCTTCCATATTCCTTTCTGCATCCTCTTTCTACCTCTTCATGCTCTTTCTATTATTTAGGAAGTGGTATCCTGGTACCTGTTTGAAGCAAGAGTAAAGTCCAGCCTTGGGTAATCAGTGTCTCAGTATCTCTGATGAAAATTTATTGGTTTTGCCTGTCCAGCATCCATTCCTTATTTTTCTGGTCATAGCACCTGCAGCAGTTAGAACTGTGTTTGGCTACGAGTAACTGGAAACACAACTAACAGTAGCTTAAACAAACAAGGGTTTCTTGTGTCACATAATAAGTCTGGAGGTTGACAGTTAGGGCTAGTGCATGGGCTCACTGGAGCTATCAAGTACCCAGGAAATTTCTACTTTTCTAGTCTACCAGCTTTGGGGGGTGTTTGTATGCATCCTCGTATTGTTGCCTCACAGTCACAAGATGGCTGCTGCCCCCCTGGCATCACATCCTTATTCCAAGTAGCAAGAAGGGTAAAGGGCAAAGGAGCAAAAGAGTCATGCCATATTTTTTTCCAGAAAAGCAAATCTTTCCAAAATGCTCCACCCAGCATACTTCTGCTTACTTCTCATTGGTTAGAACTGGATCACGTGGCCAGTCCTAGACCAATAATAAGGCTAAAGGAATGAGATTTCTAGTCGTAATTAATCCCAGAAGTCAGGATAAGAGCAAACTCTTCCTAAGATCAAAGGATCTCTGTCCTATCTGAATAATTTGAATTCTGTGTGGGCAATGGGGGAAATGTATGTTGAGTGCCAATGGATAGTATCTGCTATCGAACCTCCATTTTCCTTTGGGAAATCCACTCTCTCCCATATTCAGCCCATGTGGATCAGATAGCGCATCCCCAATCACAAGCCACGTGTAGGGAGGATGGACAGGACACGCCTAATTCCTGCAAGGACTTCTGCTGCAGTTATTGAGGAAGTGAAGCCTTGTCTGGGAGTACTGCCTGTAAGGAAATGTAAGCCTTGATCTATCTGGACCCCCCACATGCATGGGGCTTGTCTGAGATGCAGTGGTCAGATGGAGAGAGGGCCTGATAGTATGGGCCACTGGTCCAGCTGGGTCTAAATCTAGAGATTGACTCCTAGACATTCTAGTTGCTTGGGCTTATGAATTCTCTCTCTGTGCCTAGTCCAGCTGAAGGTGGACGTGGCTTTTGCTGTCAAGAGTCGTAACAAATAGTGTATTCAGAAAGTCACTTCTCTTAGGAGGATCAGACTCCAAATATTGTCAACTTCTCTTTGAAGAGTCAGCCAGGCAACCTGAGGGAGCCAGTGACAGTCCATTATACGGCCCGTGTAGTAAATGACCTGACAAACAGTGTGCAGGTATAAAAATGGATCATTTCCTCAAGTTGCAATTGATGTGCAGCAGTTTTTGATAAGTTTGTAAATTTCACTGTACTATTCTGTATGTTCTTGCCCATAATTGTGAAGCTTTCAGTTACATAGGCTCAAATTGCATAGTTTCATTTCATTTCTTTTTTTTTAAGGATTGTATTACTCATACAATTGGGTTTCAGCTGTACTAACAAATGATAAATAAGAAAATTCCATTGAAAAATGGAAATACCGACTATATAGGTAAGAAGGAATATGACAAAGCAACACTGACTTTGCAACACAGAATCAGAAAATCAAACCAAGAAGGTGCAGCTTTTAAGAAATCTCAGAGTGAATAAGAACTCACATTCCAGCTCTAACAAGTAAAAAGGAGAATGAAAGAGAATGTTATCACCAATAGATAATGTTTTTAAATTAACAAGACAGTAAGAAGAAAGAGAGACCTTAAATATTGTTGTTCATTTTAAAAACTTCTATTCTGAAAAGAAAAATACTCTGTAATCAGAAAACTAGAATAACCTGAAATGGAAAAGCTGGCAAACAACAAAGACGGGGAAATGATGGTTTGGCAAATACCTGGGGTCATTGTCCGCTGTGAGAATGTAATGAAAGCCAGGTACACTCTTTTCAGAAAAATACACTTATATCCCCCAAATTTTACACACAGTTTTAGGGATTCACAGACAACTTAAAAACCAATTCATGGACACTCTTACCCCTGACATAGAGATCCATGAATCCTAGATAAAAACCCTTCTTCTCTTTTAGGCATGTCAATCTTTTTTCTAAAATTATTTTGAGCAAGAAAATGAAACTAATCAATTTGTAACATGTGGTCAATAATAATAGCTATCATTTAAGAAACTTTTACAATATGACAAGGCATTGGTCTTAATAGTCTTATATGTATCATCTCATTGAATTCTTATAATTCTTATAATAACCCAGTAAAGCTGACACTTTAGTTGGTCCTTGTTTTGCAGGTTATCATAAAGGTCACCCAGCAGGGTAGGGATTCAAACCCATGTTTGTCGGATACCAAAACTCACCATCTTCTTCTGCTTGTCATTTCCTGGCCTTCCTTCCCCCAAGTTTTGTTTTCAGTTGGGTACCACATTTTCACTTTTTCAGTGCAATAATATTTGCAGATATAGAACCACAAGAAACGTTTCACCATGTTCCTCTTGATGGTATGGCTCAATCTATTGCTATTTCTTTGAGAACCCCTTCAGTAAGTCTCTGCCCAAGCTTCACCCCCTCAGAGAAACCTTCCCTCATCTAAAATAGCACCCCACTACCTTATCACTCTCTATTCATTTACCTACCTTATTTTCCTTCATAGCACCTCTCATATCCTGACATGATATTACATTTCTATTTATTATATAATTACATTTCTAATATTATATAATATTATTGTTTGCCTCTCCTTCCATGAAAGCAAGGACTTTATTTATTGCTGCATCCGCAACACCTAGCACACAGCCTAGCTCATGGGAGCCACTCTATAAATATAAATTGATGAAGAAAAGATAGAATGAAAGAATATTCAGGGAGGCAAGAGGAGAAGTACATATCCAGTCTTTGTTTCTGCTTCTCCTGACTCTTACTTCCACAAGGTCAGAACACTCAGACCAACATTTCTCCAGCTAGGTTAGGGTCTCCCAAGAAAAGTTCCCAGGGTGTGGGGATAAGACCTTCAAGGTGTTGGGGTGAGGAGTTATTAGTAAAACCTCTTCCGTCTGACCTCTCCACAGCCTTGGTAGTGCCCTTCTTTCTTCCTGTGTCAAAGACTTCTCCCCAGTGGACCCTTTGAATACCACTGGCCTCAGGACTGACCTCTCAAAGCTCTCCTCAGTTCCTTAATCTAATGAGAATCTTTGCCTTTCCAACCAAGAACAATGTCACTGAACTCCTGTTTCCTGACTTTTTAGAAAACTCAAGGATGTGGGACAAAAGTCTCACTATAATTCGTCAGATCGATTCTGCTCTGCTGCTGCTGCTCTGTATCATCTGTTTTCTTAGCCTGACCAGAGTTTTCTCAATAGAGTCAGTAACATGTACTCTACTCTCTTGTGGGGTTTCAAGGTTGGTTGTATTAGTTTTTTCCTCACAATTTCTTTGAACACTAAAGTTCAGATTATTGGTCTTTTTAGTTTTCCTTTTATAACATGTCATGGGGCGGTGGGGAGGGATAAATTGGAAGATTGGGACTGACACATACACACTACTATATATAAAATAGATAACTAATTAGGAGCTACTGTATAGCACAGGGAACTCTACTCAATACTCTGTAATGACCTGTATGGGAAAAGAATTTTTAAAAGAGTGGATATATGTATGTTTATGACAGATTCACTTTGTTGTACACCTGAAACTAACACAACATTGTAAATCAATTATACCCCAATAAAAAAAAAATGGTCGCCATATGGATCTTTTAAAATCTTCAGTAGGAATTTGAAAGCATTTTAGTAGACCAGGTGCTATGTAATAATTATGACATTTTGTTTATCTAATGTTATTATTTTTTAAATAGACTAAATTTTAGAGCAATTTTAGGTTCATAGCAATAGTGAGTGGAAGGTATAGAGATTCCCATATACCCCCTGCCCCCATACAGGCATAGCCTCCCCAGTTGCTCATCTCTTTTTAGGGCTGAATACTATTTCATCATCTGCGTGTACCACAGTTTATCCATTCACCTAGTGAAGGAAATCCAGTTGCTTCCCTTTTGGCAATTATGAATAAAACTGCTATAAACATTCATGGGCAGGTTTTTGTGTAGACATAAATGTTCCGCTCATTTGGGTAAATACCAAAGAGCACAATTGCTTGATCATATGGTAAAAATATGTTTAGTTTTGTTAAGAAACTGCCGACTGTCCTCCGAAGTGGCTGTACCATTTTGCATTCCCACAGGCAAGAATGAGAGTTCTTTTTGCTCCACATCCTCACTAGCATTTGGTGTTGTTAGAGTTTTGGATTTTGACCATTCAAATAGGTGTGCAGTAGTATCTCATTGTTTTATTTATTTTAAAAATTTTATTATTTATTTATTTTGGGCTGCATTGAGTCTTTGTTGCTGCACGTGGGATTTCTCTAGTTGCGAGCGGGGCAACTTTTCATTGCAGTGTGTGGGCTTCTCACTGCGGTAGCTTCTCTTGCTGCAGAGCATGGGCTCTAGGCGCACAGGCTTCAGTAGTTGTGGCTTGTGGGCTTTAGAGTGCAGGCTCAGTAGTTGTGGCACACGGGCTTAGTTGCTCTGTGGCATGTGGGATCTTCCCAGACCAGAGCTCAAACCCGTGCCCCCTGCATTGGCAGGCAGATTCTTAACCACTGCGCCACCAGGGAAGCCCTCATTGTTTTAATTTGCAATTCCCAAATGAGGTATGATTTTGAGCATCTTTTCATATGCTTATTTACCATCTGTATATCTTCTTTAGTGAGGTATCCAGATCTTTTTGCCCATTTTAAAATCAGGTTCTTCATTTTTTATTGTTGAGTTTTAAGAGGTCTATGTATATTTTGGACAACAGTTCTTTATCACATATTTTTTTCTTAATAAATATTTTCTCCCAGTTTGTGGCTTGTCTTCTCAGTCTCTTGGCATTGTCTTTCACAGAGCAGAATTTTTAATTTTAATGAAGTCCAGCTTATAAATTCTCTCTTCCATGGGTTATACCTTTGGTGTTGTATCTAAAAAGTCATCACCATACCCCAGGTCATATAGGTTTTCTCCTATGTTATTTTCTAGAGTTTTATAGTTTTGTGTTTTACATTTAGGTCCATGATCCATTTTGAGTTAATTTGAATAATATAATTACTTGTGTCTAGATTCATTATTTTGCATGTTGATGTCCAGTTGTTCCAGTACCATTTGTTGAAAAGACTATCTTTGCTCCATTGTATTGTCTGGCTCCTTTGTCAAAGATAAATAGTATATTTGTGTAGGTCTATTTATAAGCTCTCTATTCTGCTCCATTGATCTATTTGTCTATTCTTTTGCCAATACCACACAGTCTTGCTTTATAGTAAGGCTTAGTTGGGTATTGTCGGTCTTCCAACTTCGTTCTTCTCCTTCAATATTGTGTTAGCTATTCTGGGTCTCTTGCCTCTCCACATAAACTTAAGAATCAGTTTGTCAAAATCCACATAATAACATGCTGGAATTTGATGAGGAATGCCTTGAATCTACAGATCAAGTTGAGAAGAACTGACATCTTGACAATACTAGGTCTTCCTAATCATGAATGAACAAAGAATATCTCTCCATTTATATAGTTCTTTGATTTCTTTCATCAGAGTTTTATAGAGTTCCTCATATAGACCTTGTACATATTTTGTTAGATTTATACCTAGGTATTCCATCTTTTGGGTGATAAAGTAAATGGTACTGTATTAAAAATTTCAAATCCCATTGTTCATTGCTGGTATACAGGAAAGTAATTTACTACTGTATATTAAACTTGAATCCTGTAACCTTGCTATAATCAGTTATTAATTTCAGGAGGTTTTTTTTTGTCAATCCTTTCAGATTTTCTGTGCAGATGATTGTGTCATCTCTGAACAAAGAAAGTTTTATTTCTTCCTTCCCAATCAGTATATCTTTCATTTCCTTTTCTTGTCTTATTGCATTATCTAGGACTTCCAGTACAATGTTGAAAACAAGTTGTGAGAGGGGACATTCTTTCTTTGTTCCTGATTAGTGGGAGAGCTTCACGTTTCTCACCATTAAGTATGATGTTAGCTGTACATTTTTTGTAGATATTCTTTATCAAGTTGAGGAAGTTATCCTCCCCCTAGTTTACCAAGAGTTTTTATCATGAGTGGGTGTTGAATTTTGTCAAATGCTTTTTCTGCATCTATTGATGTGATCATATGATTTTTCCTTTTAACTATTGATGTGATAGATTAATTGATTTTTGAATGGTGTCTTGTGTATCTGGGATAAACCCCACTTGCTCATACTGTCTAATTCCTTTTATAAATTGTTGGATTCAATTTGCTAATTTTTTTGAGGATTTTTGCATCTATATTCATGACAGATATTGGTCTGTAGTTTTCTTTACTTGTAATATCTTTATCTCATTTTGGTATTAAGGTACTGCTGTCCTCTTAGAATGAGTTCGGAAGTATTCCCTCTGCTTCTATCCTCTGAAAGAGGGTATCCTTTGAAAGGAGATAGAGAATTGGTATAATTTCCTCTTCAAATGTTTGGTAGAATTCACCAGTGGACATATCTGGGCCTGGTGCTTTCTGTTTTGGGAAATTATTAATTATTGATTCAATTTTTTAATAAATATAGACCTATTCAGATTGTCTGTTTCTTCTTGTGTGAATTTTGGCAGATTGTATCTTTCAAGGAATTGGTTCATTTCATCTAGGTTATCAAATTTGTGGGCATAGAGTTGTTCATATTATTCATTTATTATCCTTTTAATGCCCATGGGATCTGTAGTGATGTCCTCTGTTTCATTTCTAATATTAGTAATTTGTGTCCTCTTTTTTTTTTTCTTACCCTGGCTAAAGGCTTATGGATTTTATTGATCTTTCCAAAGAACCAGCTTTTGGGTTCATTGATTTTTCTCTATTGATTTCCTGTTTTCAATTTAATTGATTTCTTTTTTAATTCTTATTATTTATTTTCTTCTGATTAATTTGGATTTAATTTGCTCTTCTTTTTCCAGTTTTGTAAGGTGGAAGCTTAGATTATTGATTTTAGCTCTTTCTTCTTTTCTAATATGTGCATTTAATGCTGTAAGTTTCCCACTAAGCATTGCTTTCACTGCATCCCCCAAATTTTAAGTTGAATTTTCATTTTCATTCAGTTCAAAAATTATTTTAATTTCTCCTGAGACTTCTTCTTTGACCCATGTGTTATTTAGAATCATGTTGTTTAATCTGCAGATATTTGGGGATTTTCCAGTTATCTTTGTGTTATTGATTTCTAATTTAATTCTGTTGTGGTCTAAGAGCAGACACTGTATGATTTCTCTTCTTTTAAAAATGTTAAAGTATGTTTTATGGCCCAGAATGTGGTCTATCTTGGTGAATGTTCCATGTGAACTTGAGAAGAATGTATGTTCTGCTGTTGTGTGGTGAAGTAGTCTGTAGATGTTTATTATATTCAGTTGGTTGGTGGTGAACATTGAGTTCACATTGTCCTTATTGATTTTCTGCCTGCTGGATCTGTCCATTTCTGATAGAAGGGTGTTCAACTCTCCAACTATCATTTTGGATTCATCCATTTCTCCTTGCAGTTCTATTAGTTTTTGCCTCAGTAGATGAATATTCTATTGTTAGGCACATACACATTAAGGATTGTTATGTCTTCTTGGAGAATTGACCCCTTTATCATTATATAATACCCTTCTTTATCTCTGATAACTTTCCTTGCTTTGAAGTCTACTCTGTCTGAATTTAATATACCTACTCTTGCTTTCCTATGACTAGTATTAGCATGATATATTCTTCTTCCATCCATTTACCTTAATTCTATTTGTATCTTTATGTTTAAAGTGCATTTCCTGTAGATAGCATATAGTTAGGTCTTGTTTTTTAATCTACTCTGACAATCTCTTTCCTTTCATTGGTGTATTTATACCAATGACATGTAAAATGATTATTGATATAGTTGGATTACTTTATTTGTTACTGTTTTCTATTCCTTGCTCTTTTCTTTGTTCCTTTTTTTTTTTGCCACACAGCATGTGGGATCTTAGTTCCCTGACCAGGGATCGAACCCTCACCCCCTGCATTGGAAGCGTACAGCATTAACCACTGGACCGCCAGGGAAGCCCCTCTTTGTTCCTATTTTTGCCTTACACTATCTAATGTTATTTTAAAATTTAAAATATTGTTTCTAGTTATAATTTATTGAGCACTTACTATGTGCTGGTACTGTGCCAAGAGTTTTACATTCATTATCTCACTTAGTCCACTTGACAATCCTATGATAATGAGCTATAATAAGTAGCACTTACTGTATGCCAGTTAACCTGTTAAACTCATCACACCCATTATTATATACATTATCTCATTTAAGTCTCTCAACAGCTCCATGTCAAAGGTAAGGTTACTATCCCCACTTTACAGACAAGGGATCTGAGGTTTAGTGAGGGCATGTAAGGTATCAACTGTAGTCTTGTCTTCCTAGTAATTCTCCAAAATAATCCCCAGTATCTCCACCCTGCTTCTGACAAATGTCTTCCTTTAGTGCCTACGGCTGAGCCTTGTCACCTCTTACTTGTCTCAACAAATGATAATACATGCACATCCTTTCTTAAGTTGCTTATTCTTTCCTAGAGTGTGAAGACATCTGTTGTTCCTGTTAAAATTTTTTTTGATGTTTTGTGTGTCTGTGTGAGTGAGTAGCAGTTAGAATGAAACCTTTGATATAAAATATATAAAAAGTCTCTTCGTTGATGTTGTTCCCTCTTGTCCACTTCCCCTCCCCACTACAGTAGGACATGGTTGGTCAGTCCACAGTTTTGGTTTCACAGTGGATGCCCAGGTAGCCAAGTCCTCCCTCTGACCTCACCACACCTGCACCTCTGTAGTGCTGGAGCCCTCTCTGGGAGAACTCAGGGCAATTGTTCCTTGCACTTTCATACTTCTTATTCCTGTCTTTTCTTGTTTCAGCTCATGAGAAAGCTTTCACTTGCTCATCTGCTCTCATTCAATGCAGGAGCAAGCCGAGCTGTCTTTGCTGCAGGAAGCCACACACACCTGCAGATCTGCCCCTGCAGTCTGCCCTTGCTTCTCTAAGCGTGGTCAGAATCCCTGGGAAGCTCATTTAAATGCACATTTCCTGGTCTCACTCTCAGGGATTTTGATTCATAAGAATAGGTAGAACAAGGAATCTGTTTTATTAAGCCCTTCCTTACCCCAGAGTTATAGCTCAAGAACTATTCATGATTGCCCTTGGTTCCTTCTTTGGAGTTCTCACCTCTCTCTACACCAGTTCCATGGGTCTTTGCATAACTGGCTGCTACTACCATGCCTGGCTTTGGGTCTCCCTCAGCCCCTTGGCTTGACCATGGAGAAATACATGTTCCTTTCATCCCAGTGCAGCTGTGATGCTTACCGATTTTCTTTTTCTAGCCATTGGTCTGTTGCTAATAACTAGCTCACACCAAGTTCTGATCCCACTGATTGAGAAAGGTCCCAATAACGCACAGTGATTATGTGCTTGTCCACGCAAGCTGGGGGGACCTGAGTTTAATTAAGTCTCAGCTCCACTCAGTGACATGGCTATGTGATTTAGATCAGACACCCCTTTGGGGTTCCACTTTCTTATCTGTGAAATGGAATGAGGATATTTGCTGCACCTACGTCAAAGAATTGATGAGTAGGAAGACTGGGCTAATGATGTACGACTGTATTCTAAAGGTAACGTTGTGACAATACTGTTGTGCTCTATAGGAAAATATCCAAATTCGTTGGAAAGATCTCTCAGGACACTCTTTTATGTTGAGAGAAACCCCCCGGCGTTCTATAAGTGGTAGGGAGCATGGAGAAGTTTGCCTTTATACGAACTTTTTAAAGTGTTGAAACTACAGTGCTCCAATGAAGCTGACCACCTACCATGAAACCATGATCAAAGCTATTCTCTTTTAAAAGGAAAAGAAACAGTGAGCTTGTTCTGTTTGTCCTTCTTCACGTGGGGTGCCTTCCCAGGGCTTGCTACTTTGAGAGTGTGAGCCCAGACAAATGCTTTTAAGGTAAACCCATACCCTGGTAGAAAGGACACTGGTAGGGTGCATCCCCGAAATTATTTGTTAGTTCGCATCCACTCATTGTCAGGGAGAAAACTGCTCTTGGAGAGCTGGAGGCCTTCGCACCTGCCAGCTCAGGCACTTGAGGCTGCGCTGGCTGCTTCTGAGGAGGCCCTATTTCTCATGCTTGAGCAACTTAGCCATCTGGGCGGCTGGGAACCAGAGAGCAGTGCCTAGCGGGGCTCTGTCAGGCCCGGAATCCCCTCCTCGCAGACTGAACTGCTGAGGGTGCCCTCTGGAGGTTTATTCACTTTTGGTGTTGAAGTGTCTGGCCGCCTGCTTTTAACAGAATTGAGAGTCATACACAGTTGGAGTTTATTGCATGTGGTGGGTGCAAACATGAGCCTATAATTCCATGCTTTAATTGTACAAGCGGATTTTGAAGCAGGCCTTTCCCAAGCTGGTGGTGTGCATGGGAAATGCCTTGTAGATATCGCTCACAATAGGGAAATCCTGTCCTGTATACTGTGATTGGGGTAGAAAGCCTCAATAAAGGGCCAAGCTCTGAGGTATTTTAAAAGAGAGATTAACACTTATTGTAGAAGTGCTAATCACTGATTGAATTAATCAAGGGCCAAACTACAAGGTGTTAACAAGAAAGATTAGTGACTTTGGGTGTGAATATTCAAAACCAGGGACTGTGAAACCTGGGACAGAGTTTTTCCTGGGTACACAACAGAAAAAAGAACAAATAGAAGACAAGATAATGAACTAGTACTTTTGCTCAGCAATTTCCTCTTGAGCCGGCTGGGGAATCATTGTTAAAAATATTAAACGTCAAGTGTGTAGAACAGTGCTTGGCTTATAATAAGGACTCAATAAATGTTAGCTATTGTTATTTTGTTAAGGTCTCCTATTGGAAATATCAACTGAGGACGACGGAGAAACTTTTGTTTACTTTAGAGAAAAAAATGTCTGGCTCAATTACTTCCAAAAAAAAAAAAAAATGAAGCTTAATTTGCCTGAAGGGAATTAAACAGATCTTGAGTGTACAGTTTAAGCTCAACTACTTGTATAATAAAGGACTGGGAGAAATACTTCAGTGCTACAACATATGCTAAAATTACTTTCACCACCTTTCTGGAAAAAGTGATCTGTAATTTGAGAACCAAATAACCAAGGAAATAGAACTGGAAAGTGAAATTAGAACATTTAAGGAAATGGTTGATTCAGATAAAAACAGTTATGTCCAAATCACTAAGGCTGGATAAAATGGTTTTCTAGGAAGCCTGTATTTGCAGCGAACACCATGGGTGGGCAGAGGGGAGGAGAAAGGCACCTGGGGGAGGTTTCTTGGAGAATGAGGAGCTTTGAGAAGCTTAAACAAATCCAGAAGGAAAAGAAAAACCTGAAATAGATAATGTATTAAGTGGAGTTAACTTGAAAAAAATCATTTAAAAAATCTGCATGGAGCAATTGATAGTTGAATGGGTGTCTTTTTAGTACTGAATTGAGGAAGGGGGAGAAGGGCACTCACATTTATTAGGCCTTACAAGGGTCATTGAAGAGCTGGGAGGAGTAAAAGGATAATTTGGTTTAGGCCTCCTCCCAAAGATGACTTCACATCTAGACAATTCCAGATGAAGGATCTTAACTAAGGGATCCCTTCTAATTCTCACTATAATCCTACAAAGTGGATTATGTTACAAATGGAGAAACAGAAACTCAGTATGAAATCCTGGAGATACCTCCTCAGTGTACTTTTTGAATGTAAACCACCCAAAATGGGTCCAAAGTTCTTGAAGTGTTCATCTAAATTTTCTTTGAAAGGAAAAAAAACTTGTTTACGTGTAAATTTATTCATGTAATTGGCAAATTTAAAATTTTAATCACCTAGACCAGCACTGTCCAGTAGAAATGTAACATTAAGCCATATAATGTAATTTAAAATTTTCTAGTAGTCACATTTTTAAAAGTAAAAGAAACAAAAGAACTTAATTTAAATTATATATTTATTAATATACAATTTCAGCAAGTAATCAACATACAAAATTATTAATGAGCTATTTTACTTTTTTTTTCTGTACTAAGTCTGAATTCTGGTGTGTATTTTTGGACTTACAGCCTATTTCAATTTGGACTAGCCACATTTCAAGTGCTCAATAGCTACTATATTGGACAACAAAGACTTAGGCTCCGTAAAGTGCGAACATGCTGGTTCTAGCCTTTGGAGATAATGACCCAGTAGGCCAAGAATATGAGAGGCCCACCAGAATGTAAATGAGTGACTGGTGAATACTTCCTCTTTTGTTTTTCCAGAGGAAAGGCCATAATTTGATTTTTTTCTTTTGTACACAGCAACTATATAGATAAGGCCAAAGTCACCTTTGATCCATTTGCCTCTGACTGGTCCTAATCCTCTCTCCAGGAGCAGCTACTGTTAGCAGTGTGGTGCTTCTAGGTCTATCTGTGTGATTTTCCAAATATGCATACATCCAGAAATATATTATTCACATGTGTGTTTTTTTAAAAATTGGTGAAATAGCATATTTTTTCCCAATGTGCCTTTCTCATTTAACAATATGGCTTTGAGAACTCTTCATATTGGTAGATTTATCAACCTCATTCTTTTAAACTGTTGCATAGTAGTCTATAATTTATTTAACCATTTCCCCATCAATGGACAGGCTCTTTCTAATTTACTGCAGTTATTATTAGAACAACAATAAATGCAATGGCCTCTTTTTTTTTTTTTTTGGCTACGCCTCGCAGCATGCAGGATCTTAGTTTCCCGACCAGGGATTTAACCCATCCCCCCCTACAGTGGAGGCGAGGAGTCCTAACCACTGGACGGCCAGGGAATTCCCACAATGGCCTCATTTTTTTTTTTTTTTAAAGATGTTGGGGGTAGGAGTTTATTAATTAATTAATTAATTTTTGCTGTGTTGGGTCTTCGTTTCTGTGCGAGGGCTTTCTCTAGTTGTGGCAAGCGGGGGCCACTCTTCATCGTGGTGCGCGGGCCTCTCACTATCGCGGCCTCTCTTGTTGCGGAGCACAGGCTCCAGACGCGCAGGCTCAGTAGTTGTGGCTCACAGCCCAGTTGCTCTGCGGCATGTGGGATCCTCCCAGATCAGGGCTTGAACCCGTGTCCCCTGCATTAGCAGGCAGATTCTCAACCACTGCACCACCAGGGAAGCCCACGGCCTCTTTTTTGATGGTGAAAATAGCATCATTTTCAGAGAGGAAGATGGCAATTCTATCAGAGATTGGGAAATCAAGTAAGTTGTTCATATTGTATGGCTGAGGGCCACTGCTGATGCCTGTGTTTCCCCAGCCCTCTCTTAGAGCTATGCCATCCACCTCCCAGCCTCCACCCCCTACCCCACACCCACCCACTAATATGCTCAAAATAAGTCGTGACAAGCATTTCTTTGCTAGAGGATACCTCGGCTTTTCAGGGTCTTGAAACTGAAGTGGAGGATGAATAGAAAGAAAATTATTTCCCTAAAGTTCAAGAGAGATAAAGCCTCCAGCCAGAACAGTGGTGTGATCCCAGTTTGGAAAATTCACTGGGATTCTTCGCATCCTCACCCCCATCCTCCAGGTGCACAAAATCCTCACATTGCTTCTGACTACTCTTTGATGTGCTGAGCCTGCTTTCTCCTCTCTTCTCTGCTCAAATTCTTTGTCACTTTAATTCCACCCAAGGAATTTCATTAATTACACATTAATGACATTAATGACAGTGATCAATAGTCCTCTAACTTTCATAAGGAGATCTGTACTTTAAAAGATGTGTTAAATCGATGATTCTCTATTCTCTCCATCCATCCATCCATTCATTCAACAAAATTTAATGAATATTGACCATGTGCCAGGCACTGGGTTAAGGCTTGGAGCTGCAAAGATGAAATAAAGGCTTTCAGGTACCGTGTGGGGGGCAGTAATCTTTGGGGTGGTGGGGAGGAGTGTGTTGTAAAGGGAGCCGTTTCAGGGTTCTGCCCAACACAGTATTTAAAGATAGCCCTGAGCAGAAACTTAGTAGAAAGGTGTCCATTTAAAGGTGTTCTAAAATGGAACATACACTCTTCCACCCTTGTCCCTGGGGTTTTTTCCTCTCTCCTCCTTTTTGTCCCCTTGTCCTGTCCTGGCTGTGGAAGTTTCCTTTACGTCCTCTCTCCACAACACTGCTGCCTCTCATTTCAGGTAAGGAACAAATCTGGGACATCAGAGGCAGACAGTCCAGAGCCCATGGTGTAAAGCATCACGTGATGAAATATTAAATTTCATTTTCGAGACAGATTTACGTGCAAAGCAGATACAGTTTAAGTATGTGATTAGTAACCTCTTCCCCACTGAAGTACTTAGTAAATCATTTGCATAATATGTTTAATGATAAATTATGCATTGTAGAATTACACTAACCTAAAATTTTGTTTTGTCCTTTAAAAAAATTTTTTTTAATATTTTTAATTAAATTAATTTTTATTGAAGTATAGTTAATTTACAATGTTGTATTAGTTTCAGGTGTACAGCCAAGTGATTCAGATATATATATATAAATTCTTTTTCAGATTCTTTTCCCTTATAGGTTATTACAAAATACTGAGTATAGTTCCCAACCTAAGATATTTTTGAAAAAGTTTTCTGCTTTCTTCCCTCCCCATGTTGACCAGACCAGCCTGGCATCTATCCAGAAAGGATTTTAAATTAGTGAGTCATTAGGCTGTGTAAAAAGAGCTTACCTTGTGTAAAGGTACCCTCTTCCACAAAACAAAAAGGCTTCAATGACCACAACTCATTTAAAGTGAAGATTAAACATTTTAACCAGAACAGTGCCCTAATTCAGCAAATTTAATTTATGTCCAAATGCAGCACTATTGGCAATGAAGAGCAATTCGAGAAGTCATAACCCAAGACAGTTATTATGAGGGCCTTTAGAGTTCCCTATAAATTTCCCCTGTTGACCTCAGAGCCAACGCTCAACCACAGAGTCAAATATTTGGATTAGGTGCTCCTGTGTTTAACAGACTAATTAAAAAGGTAGAATTCTTTGATTCTGTCTCAAATCATTTTACTTCTAATCTCTTTTCTGGAAAAGCCTGCTGGATAAATGGAACTAAGAGTATGTTTTTCTAAAAAGAGGCTTTATCATGTTGTAATAAATCCAGGGACAGGGGACATTAATGTACCTGAAGTGCTCTTAATGAGTCTATGGTGGGGATCATCCTCTGGTTCTTGTTTCAGGGACCTTTACCTTGAAGGTTATAAATCCTCTGAGAAATGACTGTAATGGGGGAAAGCTTTACCAAAGGAAACACTGAGTTCAAACATAGCTAAATGCACTGGCCAGAGAGGCAGGTTTAAGGACAGGTGAGGAAGCCATGACACATTGAGGCATTAACTCGAAAAACTTGTCTTTGGAGAGGAGACATGACTGGCCTTGAAGTCTACTCAGAGGAAAATAAAATACCATTTGGAAATCTCTCCATTGACCCTGTATTAATGTATTTCTCTTCCCTTCTTTCCTATTTATAGTTTGGGGTATGGGAGACTATAGAGAGCTCCCATCCAAAGTGTAGTCTGAGGACCACATGCATCAGAATCACTCTGAGGGAATTATCAAGAATGAACACTCTTAGGCCCAGCCTCATTCCTGCTGAACCAGAAATATTCTTGGTGGTGGTGATGGTGGCAGTAATGGTGGGGTGGGAAGTTTGGAAGGCTTGGATTCTGAATTTTTTTTTTTTAAATTTAAAATATTTATTAATCTATTTAAAATAACAATAATAAAGCCATTATACGTTAACATACATATCTCATGAAAAATAAATGTATTTTCCAAAACTACAAATAACTTAGTAAGAAGAGTGGTATTACTTTATAGTTTTGCAATATCTGCCTTTAATTAAGGACAGATGGATTCTCTTTTCTGCTTCTGCATTGAATCTGTTGTGATATGTTGTTTTGGTTGAAGTCTGGCATTATATAGGTATGGAAAAAAGAAGGATATATTAATAGCATTCTCAGCTAATTGTGAATATATATATTTTTTGATATTTCACCAAAGCTGGACAAGTAACAGTTTCTTAAAGGGTAATTACAATGTGGAATCTGAAATCATATCAGTGAAGTTTTTCATACTGTTACATTAAAATTTATTCATCTGTCTAGAATCTGCCTTTTTTAAACCAGCTGCTTAGTTGATGCTTATACAAACCATAGTGTAGAACCACTTCATTACACAGAGATAAACTGAGGCCCCATAAATGCATCCTCAAGTCACAGGGCCCCAAAGGCTTTCCTTTTGTCATTCTTCTTTGTGACTAATACAGTGCTGGAAGCATAATGGGAGACCTGTACATTCCTTTAAATTCCTCTGTAAATTTCTTCGGGCCTATTCCAAAGGGGAAAATGAGGAGAAATCCTGCTTATCCAAGTGGGCAACTTGTTCAGGGCAAGATTTTTATGGAACCAAACAGGAGGCAGAAACCAAACCAGAAAGCCATTGCCTTCCCTTTTATAAAGAGGCAACTCTAGGTCTTCACAACTGGGTAATAACTTTCGTTTTCAGATTCTTGACACATTAGACCAGAGTGAGACATTGGCATCTTGTGATCAAATGGTGGCCCCTCTCTCAGTGTGTGGAAACATTCATATTTATGTCATATTTGTTCATGTGGTTTTACTGGAGTCTTCTTTCCTCTAGCAAGACCAGGGGAACCAAAGACTTTTAATATTGGCTCTCAACTGAAATAAAGGTGCATTCCTCAGGAGGGGAAGGGAGAAGCGTGCTGATGTTGCATCCTACCGGGACAGAGACCGTTAGTTGACCCTCAGTATCCATTCTCACGTTCCATCATAACAGAATTTACAGCTATGCACATAGCCCCCAGAATTAAAACGACATTTTCCAGCATCCCTTGCTACTAAGTGATACTTAGTTCTGGCCAATGAATTGTGAGTGGAAGTTCTGGGAGGAAGGTCTGGGAACCTACGTGAAGCGCTAACTGGTGTATGCCCTTTGCCCTTGCATATTTATTTTCTCCCAGAGAGAGATGACTGGAGCTCCATCATGGGCCATGAGAACAAGCCTTAGGGTAGGGTCTTACGTGAGCAGGGAATGGTGAGCAGAAAGCTGGTAAGAGCCTAAGACTCTGAGGACTTCATGGAACAGAATTACCATCTCAGTCTGGGCTTATGAGGTACAGTGTGGAGCAGCAATGAGGCAGTAGTGCTTTCTTGGAGAGTCCTTGCGGGCCTGACCTCTTCCAGCTGCCGTGGCACCAAGGGCATGGCATTGTGTTACTATCAAGACAGAGGAGAAAGACCTGTTCTCTTATTCTGTTGGTTCTGCCCTCACCCTTCAACAGGAACCAGGGAGGGGTGGCTTCATTTAACCCAGAGCATCACATTAGGATTGAACACTACTTGCAAATTTCCCCCTGTAGATGTGTGTTTCATTCTTATTAGACATTTATTTTTAACACTTTAGCCTTAAAAATATTTGTATTTTTGTGTTACAATGTGGTTTTTTTTGCTCTGATTTATATTTCTCTTTACTTAATTTTCACTAATTTTACCTATTTTAGCTTTGATATGATTTTATTCTTTTGTGTCTGTTTTTGGTTCTTAATTTGGTCTCTTCTTTGCTATTTTAATTTATTTACACTCATTTTCTATTTTTATTCTTATCATTTTATTTTCGTTTTTGATTAGATTTTTAGAAATCTATTTCTGTTGTCTTTTTTTTGTCTTAATGTTACTAACATTTTCTTATCATCCAGTTTTAAGTTGTAGTGTTACTTTAGCTTGTCAGTGATTAATCTTCTTGATTCTTGTGGTATTGGTTTGTTCCATTTTTTAAAATTTAAGTTCTTCCTTAAAATTTTTAATTTAACTCTTTCAGTATTAACTTGTTTTACTCTTTAATAATAAATGTGTCACAATTTTCTGCTTTTGATTTTTGGGCTTCTGGTATTATTTCTTAAGTATTTCCATTTCTATTATGCTTGTTTTTTGTTTCCTATCTGTAACTTCTGAATTGATTTTTATCCACTGTTCTTAATTTGTTTTTTTTTTTATCTTATTTATTTATTTAATTAATTTATTTTTGGCTGTGTTGGGTCTTTGTTGCTGCAAGCGAGCTTTCTCTAGTTGCGGTGAGTGAGGGCTACTCTTCGCTGAGGTGTGCAGGCTTCTCATTGCAGTGGCTTCTCTTGTTGCAGAGCATAGGCTCTACGTGCATGGGCTTCAGTAATTGTGGCTCGTAGGCTCTAGAGCGCAGGCTCAGTAGTTGTGGCGCACAGGCTTAGTTGCTCTGCGGCTGTGGGATCTTCCCGGACCAGGGCTCGAACCGGTGTCCCCTGCATTGGGAGGCAGATTCTTAACCACTGCGCCACCAGGGAAGCCCTCTTTATTTGTTTTAATGGTAAATAAGAAGTATGGGGGCTTCCCTGGTGGCGTAGTGGTTGAGAGTCCGCCTGCCGATGCAGGGGACGCGGGTTCGTGCCCCGGTCCGGGAAGATACCACACGCCGCGGAGCGGCTGGGCCCGTGAGCCATGGCCGCTGAGCCTGTGCGTCCGGAGCCTGTGCTCCACAACGGGAGAGGCCACAACAGTGAGAGGCCTGCGTACCGCAAAAAAAAAAAAAAGAAGTATGGCCACAGACGAGGGTACCCTGACTGGGTGCTGGAGGATGGGGAGAGGGGAGGAGTCTGTGGTTTCTGTAGTGGATCAAAAGGTCCTGGAACTGAAAGAAAAACATGGTGCATTTTCTTGAAGGATCCATTTTACTCAAAGTTCTGAGACGAAAAAAAATCTGGATCCTTAAAGATCTTTGGAGAAAAATTATTAACATATGCACTTGAAATGTGATGTCAACTTTAAAAAATTCACTCCAAGTTTCAAAAATTGATAGACTCAATGTAGCAAAATCTCAATTGTAAACCAATGAGAGAAGGAGAAGCCTCCCGATAACATTTTTGTCAATTATGTAAACCCAAAGCCTTCTGCCTTCTCTTTTCACCTTGAATTCCCCTTTTAAAATTAAAAAGCCCCTCCCTCATTCAGCCTGCCTTTGACATGCCCTTCACTTTCCTCCTGGTTTGCTAATTCTCTATCCATCCATCACCTTTGTCCCCTGAAGACAGAGTTTCTCCTGCTGGGCCCAACTCATAGACAAAAGGGGTCACAGAACATTGAACTTTCCTTCTATTTGTGTCATGCTCAGTGCAGCAAGGATTGTGTTATATCCATGTGTTTCCTAACGGTGTAGCACAGTGCCTAGTGAACTAGAGATGTTCAACGCATTCTGAATGAGGAAATGAATGAATGAATGAGTGAACAGATTGACCGATGCTCAGCGTTTAAGGTCATCATTGACTTCCTGACTGCCAAATCTCATTATTGCAAATCTTTCTACAACACAACCTTCTCAATTTTCTCCCCTCTACCTCTTATGCCTTCCTCAAATATATTTTCTCCTTTGGCTCTCAAAACTAAATGCTATTCTGGTGTAGTCACAACCCTTCCAGATACTTAGTTCTATACCCAATACTGCTTCTTCTTCCTTTTCCTGGTGATAATTGTGGACATCTCAAGGGTCAGACTCTAGACTTATTTCTTTATTTTCTGCCTGGTTCTACCTGAGTAGTTGTCACAGCTTCAACACTCACCACCATACTGATAACCCCCAAATCTGTAGCCCTGACCTCTCACCTGAGGTCCTTTCCTTTATCTTTGTCTGCCTACCACTGGAGACTCCTGCCTAGATTTCTCACTACTAAATATCCCAAACCAACCTCCTCAGATTCCTCTCTATGAAGGAAGTGTGTGTGCGTGTGTGTGTGTGTGTGTGTGTGTGTGTGTGGTGTGTATTTTACTTGCTTTTGGCATCATTGCAAAGAGTAATGATAATGATAATAGCTACCATATTTTGATTACCTACTATATGTCAGGAACTTTATATTTGTCAGCTCATCTAATCCTCACAACAACCCTGCACGGTAGGAACTTTCTGCATTTTTAGGGGTAAGGAAACTGAGGCTCAGAGAATTTAAACAATCTGCCCCAGATCACAAAGCTAGTATGTGGGATTCAAAATCAAGGTTTCTAGCTCCCAAACTCATGTTCTTTCTGCTATTTCACCCAACGATCACATTTTATTTTATTTTAAATTTAAATTTTTTATTTTTGGCCGTGCCATGTGGCTTGTGGGATCTTAGCTCCCTGACCAGGGATTGAACCTGGGCCCTCAGCAGTGAGAACGTGGAGTCCTAACCACTGGACCGCCAGGGAATTTCCTTTTTTTTTTTTTCACATTTTAAAATTTATAGCTAGATTCCTTGAAAGATGGGGAACATGAATGATCTCTTTGAGTCTCTGGAATTTGGTGTGGTTTGCATGCCTCCATTGACAATGTCTGCCACATAACAGGTGGTGATTAAGCATAGAGGCTTTGGACTCAGGCAGACCCAGTTCAATCTCAGTGCCTTCATTTACATGAAGGGGCAGGGTAGTTGATCTCTCTGAGCCTCAGTTTACACATCTGTGAAATGAGGACATTAATACCTACCTCCCAGGAGTACTGGGAAGAATAAATGAAAGAAAGTGTGTTAAGAATCAACCGAAATACCCATCAACTGATGAATAGATAAATAAAATGTCATAAATCCGCACAATGGATTACTATTTGGCAATTAAAAGCAATGAAGTTCTGATATACTCTACAACATGGATGAACCTTGAAAACATTAGGCTAGTGAAAGAAGTCAGTCATAAAAGACCATATGTAGGGCTTCCCTGGTGGCACAGTGGTTGAGAGTCCGCCTGCCGATGCAGGGGACACGGGTTCGTGCCCTGGTCTGGGAGGATCCCACATGCCGCGGAGTGGCTGGGCCCGTGAGCCATGGCTGCTGAGCCTGCGCGTCCGGAGCCTGTGCTCTGCAACGGGAGAGGCCACAACAGTGAGCGGCCCACGTACCGCAAAAAAAATAAATAAATAAAAATAAATAAAAGACCATATGTAGTATGATCCATATACATGCAATGTCCAGAATAGGCAAATCTATAGAAATAGAATGTAGATTAGTGGTTGCTGAGGGCTGGAGGTGGGAGGGGAGGGTGATGGTATAAGGGAAATGGGGAGTGACCGATAAGAGGAACAGCCTTTCCTTTTGGGGTGATGAGAATTTTCTAAAATTGATTTTGCTATTTGTTGCACAACTCTGTGGATACACTAAAACCCATTGAATTGTACACTTTAAATGGGTGGGTTATATGCTATGCGAAGTATATATCAATAAAGATTTTTTTAAAAAAAAAGAATGTATGTCAGACGCTTAGCACATAATTGGTGCTCAACAAGTTCTCACTGTTCTGACGTTCTCCTCCTTGCCTGGTTTGTCTCCAGCAACCGATGACGAGCATTTGTTCCTACTTGCAATGCCCTGGCTTTTGCATTAGCTTCAGTGCATACCTGCCCTCCTGTAGTAACCCCCCTGCCCCTTGTTAAGGACTCGGTAGATTTTCTTTGTCTCCTTTTGAGGTGCTGCTCCTTATGCTTGACCTCTGTCTTGGCCTGGGTTGTCCTGTATACGCCCCTCCTTCACTGCGCCTCTTAACATAACTTTCCTGGGCTACCTTTCAGACCTTCCCCGTCTCCTCCTTATTCAACACTAAGTAGGAAGCAACTCTAAGCAGAGTACCACTAGGCACTGTGGATAACGCAAAGCGGTTAAAGACTTGTGAAGAGCTCTTGATTGTGGTTGGGGAAATGGCACATAGATATAAAAACACAACTAAGCTGAGGACACAAGTCTGTTAAGTGTCAATTGTGTAATTCTCACCTAGGTGCTTTGAGAGTTTAACGAAGTGGGAGATCATTGGTCAGGGGACTCTTCAAAAAGCACTTGGTTTTTGACTGATGGGTGAGCTTCATACTGGAGAAGAGAATGGGGCGGGTGCGTAAGCAAAGACCTAGATATGTGTCTTCTTTCTTCCTTCCTTACAAGTCTATTAAGCACATATTATATGCTAAACTCTGGGGTTGTAAAAGAAAGAGTAAGATTGAATCCTGCCCTCTCAGAGCTTACAGATGTGGGAAAGCTGGGCACACAAAGAAATGACGAGAAATCCGTGAATACAGTGGAGCAAGTGAGGTATGTGTCCCGAGGGAGTTTGTAAAGGCGTCGCAGGAGAGCTGACATTTGGATGTTCAGAGTGAAGAGGTGAGGAAGGAAAGGCCGGGGGGCATGAAGGCTGGGATCAAAGGCCGGGAGCTGAGGCTGCTGAGATGTGTTGCAGTTTCATTATGGGGGTTTTGTGTCCTGCGTTCAGTAATTGATGTTTCATTCTGAGGCAATCAAAGGCGCTGATGGGGACTCCACTTCTCTCAGGCAAAACTGTCTAATTCCAATTGTCTTTCTGCTTTCTTTTTGAACTTTAGCCCCCTGCCAATGCTTCCTGAAGCCGGGCTCCTTCTCGCTCTCATTAAACTCCGAATGTTGTAGAAGTCATCTTTTCTTGAAGTCTTGCCATAGAGGTCCCCAGGGAGGCCCTACTTCCCTTACTCTCTCCCATCTTTCACGTACCTTACCGGAGGGCAGGGAGGGAAGCTTGAATAGCAAATCCACCCTCCCCCATCAGAGATCACCAGATTCAGAATCAAAATAACGTTGATTCCATGGATTTTTACCTGTGGTCAAATGCAACATATCTATTGCCTGATTTTTCGAATTTTATTTTGATTAAAGCATTTTAAAAAGCAGGTCCAAACCATCCCAACAAATAAGTCCTTATAATGCTCCTGAACTAAATTAGTACACCATCCGTGGAATTCTTCTACGTACTGGGTGATTTGAGGCCTCTTTCTAAAAAACATAAATCCCTTTGTTGATCATTGAAGGATTAGTGGACATGCATATAATACATTCAAATGTACTTAAGTAGTTTTAAACAGAGCACTGTACAGATAATTATTTCTATAATCTACAAGTAAAATGAGATTTTAGTTTCCAAACAAAATAAAAGGGCAAGTTTGTTGACTGAATTCATACTCATTTATCACACTCTTCTGTACTGTATTAATATCTTTAACTGGCCAGTGAATCATAAAAAAATTAAATCCTCAGTAAATCTTATCGGGACCACAAAATAATGGGATTTCTGTTTACAAGGTGTCGATTGTGTTCAGAGTCTTTGATAATGACTGCAGACAGTCAATAAACACTGAGACATTTACATGGTCAGTAGGAGCCTAACTAAACTATCTAATCTTTCAAAAGACAGTCAACACAATGAACTCTAAACCTAATCCCCTCAAATACTGGAGAGACTGTTTAGTGCTTTAAATACTACTCAGCCCCAAACCCCCCACTAAAAAGAACCATTAAGGCTTTTTCTTAAACTCTCAGAAGCAGGACATTCTGATTTTAGTTCCATTCTCTGATGGCAAATCTTTACCTTATAATCTAAGTTCAACCTTTTATAGGATCTGGGATTTGTGAAGGGTGGCAAATATTGTAATTATTGTAGGACTTGACTTAAAAGGGAAAAAGGAGTAACATTTGATGTTTATTTCAAACTTTTTCAATGACTAAAAAAAAGTTTCAAGAAAGAAAAAAAAAAGTTTCAAGAAAGAAACATTACTTGCTGGGTTTTTTTGTTAAAATCAAGTAAACTCACATTTACTTAGAACTCCTGTATGGTTGATCCTATGTTTATTGCAGGGAGATTTTTTAAAAGAAGCTGAAAGAAAAAAAAGAAAAGGCTATTAATTGAGCATTTCCTCTCTTCCAGGCCTGTGTCACTCAATGAAGATAAAGGTTTAAAAATTCTAAAATCCTCACAAGAGACTTGGAGAGAGACTATGGAGTCATCAATTTAGATACTAAAAGAAGCCTTGGGTTTTCAGTGGCCAGCAAGAAAAGAGCACGAGGAATTTCAGCAGGACTTGTATAAATGCTCTTTTGATTCTATGATGTTTTTGTGAAGTTAGTCAATGATATGAAGATGCTTGGGGGTGCATTTGTCAAATACTGGCTGGGAAAAGTGGACCCTGGTACCCCACTCGGAAAGAATGGTTTTCTTGAGATGTTTGATTTGGGGCTTTTTTTTTTTTTCATTTCTTGTACGGTCCAAAATACAAGGTTCTTCATTGCTCTTGTTTAAAGAGCCTGGCCGGAGAGGTTCTGACAGATCATTCCATTCCACCCGAGGTGAGAGTGGGACTCAAGAAAGAGCAGCCTTGCTGCTTGTGGGACAGCTTTAATGAGACGTTTTCCAAAAACACGTGGCTTAGCCTGGAAAACTGATGAACGCAAGAGACTGCCTGAGAGCTGATGTTCAGTTCTCTCCAGGCTATAGAAAGGAGACATTCTTTGGTTGACCTGGCATTCTGCCATGTCGGAGAGCCCACTAGAGTCTCTACTTTGCCATTTGCAGGAAACAGCTGGAAGTGTATGGAAGTCTGGAATCTAGGACCAGGATTTAATCACGCCACATTATGAGGTCACTCTCTGTATCAGGTCAGTGATAGATAGGGAAGAAGGCTGGTTGGTTTATTTGGGGTGGGTGAATGGGGAAGCTCACTGGCAAGCCCCTAAGTTCTAGCATCTTTGGACATCAATGAGGCTTAGATTTGAGGATTTCAGGCTTTTTTTGCTGGCAGACATACAAACACTCTGTGAACTCCAACAATCCTTCAACTCCAATGGAACCTAAAATCCATTGATTCAACTATATTTTCATGGCCGCTCATTCCTTTCATGTCCTCACTTTTCCCCTTACTCAGCTTAAATTTGTGGTCAGATGTTTTAGTCAGTCCCTTGAATATACTCTCAACTCCCTTGTCCTTCTCTTACTTTGTTGAACTAACTTGGCTAATCTACAACCTTTGTTAAATTTAACCTTCCCTACTCCATTCGCACAGTTGAATGAAGCCAGAGAAAAACACACAACCAAGCTGACTGGTCTCATTTTAAATTTCTGATCACTTATCTCTTGTGGACCCTTCAAGCTGCCCAGCAAGCATACTATATTTCCCGAGGCCATTCATTCGGTCACTCTACTGGAAGGGGATGGTTTTATGCCTTTTCTTCTTTTCTCAAATCTTCAACCACTCATTTCACATCCTGACTGTCATGGTGACCTGCTCTCTATATACTGTGAAAATGGAAGCCACCAGAAGAGAACTTTCACAAGCTCCCACAACCACATGTACCCACCTACCAGCATCTGGGCTCATAGAATCTGCCTTCCCTCCTGTTCTTGTTGATGAACTCTCCACACTCTTTACAAAGGAAACATCTCTACTTACAAACTAGATTCCACCCCCCTTGCCTAGTCAGTCACAGTGCTTGCTGCAAGACATCCTCTCCTCTCCTGCATCATCAATTTCCCGCTCTCTGTTCCAGTACCATATAAGCATTCTCTCATCAAAGACTAAACCAAACCAAAAAAACCCTCTCTTGATCCCCTTTCTCCTTCCCTTTACAGCAAAATTCCTCAAAAAAGTTGTACTTGTTGTCTCTAATTCTTCTCCTCGTTTCTTCTTCTCTTATACCCACTAGCCACTGAAACTACTCTTATAAGGCAACCCCAGCAAATGAAGTGGTTGATTTTCAGTCCTCATCTTACTTGACCTATCCGCAGCACCTAAAACAGTCACTCCCTTCTCAAATAAATATTACCTTCACACGGTTTCCACTACACTCCTGGTTTCCCAATTACCACATTGCTTCTAATTCTTTTTGTCTGGTTCTTTTCGTTTCCTAGATATCTCTATGTTGGAGATCTCTAGATCTCCAGTGTTGATCTTTCTATGTTGGAGTGCCCCAGGACTCTGTCCTACAATCTCTTCTGTTTTCCATCTACACTTACTACCTTGATGATCTCACCCAATCTCGGGGCTTTAAATATTATCTATATGTTGATTACTTCTAAATTTATATCTCCAGTTGTGCTCCAGACCATATGTCCAACTTGCAACTTAACATCTCTACTAGGATGTCCAATAAACATCTGAGCATCTGATCTCCTTCCACTGCCTTCCTGACCCTGCTCCTCCCACAGTGTTCCCCTTCTCGGTAAGTGCCAACTCCATTCTCCCAGCTGCTTAAACAAAAATCATTTTGGCGTCACCCTTAACTCCTCTTTATCTAATACCTCTCATTCTAATCCGTTAACAAATCCTGTGTGTTCTACCTGCAAATATATTCAAAATCTGACCACTTCTCATTATCTCCATTCTACCACCCTGGTCCAAAGCACCTTTTAGCTGATCCCACTGCTTCTGGTAAGTAGCAGAGCTGAGATTTAATCCCAATTGTTCTTTCATTTTGAAGACCTTGATCTTTTTGTCTGGGCTCTACTGTCCTTCTGTTTCTTCACCTTTGGTGGTTGCAAATGTAGGTACCTTCTCTCCATCCATTCCCATTCTTTCCATCCTTTCTAATGGAATCCTAACTACATTCAAGATGGCACTGTGACCAAATATCTTTTGGTCTGTCTTTCCCAGCTGTGGGACTCGAGGGACATTGTTCCAGCTAATGATTAAGAAACTCTCCAGACAATAGGGGCTTCTTAGACAATGGGTGAATTTCCAGGATGTCCGGCCCCCTTCCGAGAAGGAGGGGAGATAACAAAATGTAAAAAAGGTGTCTGTCAAAGACCAATCAGGCAGCTGGGGACAAGTTCCCTCTCTGGTCCGAGCCTAAGCCGGGACCAATCAGCAGGAGAACACAACCAAATCTATAATTTACATACGGGGAAGTGGGAACCTATAAAACTGACATATTCGCGCCCAAAAGGGTTCCTTCTTCGACCTCCTGCGTGAGGACCAAGGAACCCCGGTGCACCGGCCTTCAATAAACCTCTTGCGTTTTGCATCGACTTCCGACTCTTGTTGTTTCCTGGGCGAGTCGAAACTCCTAGGAGACCGCGCAGGTCTAACACAGCCTCATGCAGATAAGTGCACACACCAGCCCTGGACCAGTCCTAGTCCTCTCTGGACTCTTTTACACAAGAGAACAAAGGCCACTTGTAGTCTCTTCTCTGTGACTTGAAGCCTAGCATAATTTCTACCAACTCACCTTGTCATAAAAGGCAACCACATATTTCTTCTGGATCTTTTACAGAACCTAGCATAGAGCTAAGCACATAACTGGTCCTTAGTAAATGACAGTGGTTGGTTGCTTATGATAAAGCAAATGAATCTGAATGAGTCTGACACATTCATTTCTACCACTATCAGTAATGACATGACTAAAGCTTTGGAATAGAGTTTGTATATAACTCTGGCACTTCGAAGGGAATTTCTTTATTTTTGTTTATTTTTGGCTGCGTTGGGTCTTCATTGCTGCCCACAGGCTTTCTCTAGCTGCGGCGAGCGGGGGCTACTCTTCGTTCAGGTGCATGGGCTTCTCACCGCGGTGGCGTCTCTTGTTGCAGAGTACGGGCTCTAGTAGTTGCGGCGCGTGGGATCAGTAGTTGTGGCTCGCGGGCTTAGTTGCTCCACTGCATGTGGGATCTTCCCGGACCAGGGCTCGAACCCATGTTCCCTGCATTGTCAGGCAGATTCTTAACCACTGCGCCAGGTACGGCTTATAAAGTAACGAGACTGTGCCCGTAAGTTTTCCATAACATAAGCTCCATTACTTTAAGATTCTAAATAAAGATTAAAATACTGTTACTGGGCTTCCCTGGTGGCACAGTGGTTGAGAGTCCGCCTGCCGATGCAGGAGACATGGGTTCATGCCCTGGTCCGGGAGGATCCCACATGCCGCGGAGCGGCTGGGCCCGTGAGCCATGGCTGCTGAGCCTGTGCGTCCGGAGCCTGTGCTCAGCGGCGGGAGAGGCCACAGCAGTGAGAGGCCCGCGTACCGCAAAAAAATAAAAAATAAATAAAAATAAAATACTGTTACCATTCTCAATGCCTTCTTCTGAAACACAATTACAAGACAAATTTCTGTATAACACAAACTGTGGATCTTTACAAAGATTTTGACATAACAAAATCTACTATAAGAAGAAAACTGTAGAATTGTCCATTGTGTCAGAATGTTACTGATGAGATGTTGATGGCTTATAAATGACTTAAAAGAAACAATTTATGGTCTTGCTCTTTCCTGTTAGTGAGAGGTCTTAAACCTCCAAATCACAATCCACCTCCAAGGCTATGAATTGCAGGTCGAGTTAAGCAGAGAAAGAAACAGTTGAATATTACTTCCAAGTGTGGAAAGTTGATTGGGAGGCGGTTTCTTTTGTGCTGAGTCCCTCTTAGGATTCAGGCCATGGGATGTGGGCAGCATTCATCTCTAAGATGAATTCTGATTGGTCATCTCTAAGATGAATTCTGGTTGGCGGAAAGAGCATTCTTCTTCAAGTGCTGTTTCTCACTTACTTGTCTCTGGGCAAGTCATTCAACCTCTCAGAGTCTACTTTTTTTTTTTTTTTTTTTAATCTGCAGTTGGAAATAATACCCAAAATAGCTATTTCATAGGGCTGTTGAGATGATAAAATGAGGGAATATTGTGAAAGGGCCTAGTTCATAGTAGTCACTCAATAAATATTTGTACATTTGTCTTGATAATATATTACACTTTATAAATTCTTTAGAATTTTTGAAATGTTTTCACATACTGTACAGGTTATTGTCAAAATACCAAGTATAAAATGGATAACTAATGAGAACCTACTGTATAGCACAGGGAACTCTACTCAATGCTCTGTCATGACCTAAATGGGTAGGAAATCCAAAAAAGAGGGGACATATGTATACGTATAGCTGATTCACTTTGCTGTACAGTAGAAACTAACACAACATTGTAAAGCAACTATACTCCAATAAAAAAAAAAAATACCAAGCACCAATTAACACTTCCTCTAAGAGCATTTGGATGGTTGTACTTTAATTATTTTAGGATGTGACCAACTTTTGTGGAGTTGAGTTAGTTGGCTTCATTATTCCCCTGCAACATTTCCTCTGCAGTCGTTGATTTCCATGGCTACACGATGATTACTTCCTGAGAAACAAAGGAACACATGTGTTTGGAAGTAAAAAGGAAGCATACAGATCACCTATTGAACCACAACCCTGCAAAACCTGGTATAAATGGAAACTTTTCTTTTTATCATAGTGTGTTTGAAGTGAAGGAATTCACATTAGTCATTCACTCGGTTTTTACTCTACAATAGGTGTCCTTGTAAGGGGCCAGATTGTGTCAGGTCTTATAAACCAAATATACTCCAAAATGTTTTGTGAGTTAGACTGTTTACAACATTAAAAATTTCTGAGTGGTGACCAATCCAGAAAAGTGACAGTAAGTAATGGAAAATTTGAAGACAAAGAATGAGTGGAGAAGGAAGTAACTCACCACTCTAAAATACAATGATTCCTTTTCACTGCGTTAAAAAAATTTATTTTATTTTATTTTATTTATTTTTGGCTGTGTTGGGTCTTCGTTGCTGCGCCCGGGCTTTCTCTAGTTGCAGCAAGCGGGGGCTACTCTGCGTTGCAGTGTGCAGGCTTCCCATTATCGTAGCTTCTCTTGTTTCGGAGCACAGGCTCTATGCACGCAGAGTCAGTAGTTGTGACTTGTGGGCTCTAGAGAGCAGGCTCAGTAGTTGTGGCGCACAGGCTTAGTTGTTCCGCGGCATGTGGGATCTTCCTGGACCAGGGAATGAACCCATGTCCCCTGCATTGGCAGGCGGATTCTTAACCACTGCACCAACAGCGAAGTCCCTTTACTGCATTAACTGATTGATTATTCTACCACACATTTGTTGAGGATTCTATGTGTGAGGTCCTGTAACTAAGTGCTCTGAGAACCACAAACGTGAATAGGGCCACGGCCCAGAAGTGGTCTTCAAAGAATTTTAGTTGAATTTATAATTTATATTGGAAATAAAGTATATATGTCCCCTGTCCAAATTATGTCCCATGTGGAGTACAATCCAAGACCCAGGGTGGCTTTGAGGAGGGGGCTGTCTATTTTGAGTCTTTTTTGTTTTTTTTATAAATTTATTTATTTTTGGCTGCACTGGGTCTTCGTTGCGCGCGGGCTGTCTCTAGTTGCAGCGAGCGGGGGCTACTCTTCATTGCGGTGCGCAGGCTTCTCATTGCAGTGGCTTCTCTTGTTGCAGAGAACAGGCTCCAGGCCTGCAGGCTTCAGTAGTTTTGGCATGCGGGCTCAGTAATTATGGCTTGCGGGCTGTAGAGCACAGTCTCAGTAGTTGTGGCACACGGGCTTAGTTGCTCTGCGGCATGTGGGATCTTCCCAGACCAGGGCTCGAACCTGTGTCCCCTGCATTGGCAGGTGGATTCTTAACCACTGTGCAACGAGGGAATTCCCCTATGTTGAGTCTTGAAGAATACATAGAAATTTTTTCACCAGGTAAACAGATGGAAAGGCATTCCAGACAGAAGAAACAGCATCTACAAAGGCACAGAGGTGACCAGGCTCAGAGCTAATGGATCAGAGATAAGCAGAGATTGATTTGGAGAGCAAGGGCGGGTTGAGAATATCTGTGTTGGGAATATCATCCTTATTAGTAGATGGGTGTTTGGCGTATGGAAATTGGCTTACAGTGGGAGGAGAGTGCTGTAGACTAAATGTTTGTGTTCCCTCAGAATTCATATGTTGAAACCTAATCCCCAGTTTGATGGTTTGGGGAGGTGGTTAGGTCATGAAAGCAGAGCCCACGTGAATGGGATTAGTATCCTTATAAAAGAGACTCCAGGGGCTTCCCTGGTGGCACAGTGGTTGAGAGTCCGCCTGCCGATGCAGGGGACACGGGTTCATGCCCCGGTCCGGGAAGACCCCACATGCCGTGGAGCGGCTGGGCCCGTGAGCCATGGCTGCTGGGCCTGCGCGTCCGGAGCCTGTGTTCGCAACGGGAGAGGCCACAACAGTGAGAGGCCCGCGTACCGCAAAAAAAAAAAAAAAAAAGAGACTCCAGAGAGCTCTATTGCCCCTTCCACCGTGTGAGGACACAGTGAGAAGATGGCCATAATGGACAAGGAAATAGGCTCTCACCAGACACGAAATATGCTGCTGCCTTCATTTTGGACTTTTCAGCCTTTTAGAACCATAAGAAATAAGTGTTTGTTGTTTAAACCACCCACTCTATGATATTCTGTTATAACAGCCCAAACAGACTAAGATGGAGAAGAAATTTAATGTGTTCAGCTTGGGACATGCTGAATGTCAGGTGCTGATGAGACAGGATATTCTGGTGGAGATGTTATGTAGGTTGTTAGAAATGAAGTCTGGAGCTTAGGAGAGACGTGCAATTGAAGATCTGGATTTAGGACTCATCAATATACAAGTGGAAGATGAACGCATAGAGTCTAGTGTAAGAAGAAAAGGTAGTTGAGGACAGATTTCTGGGAAACAACTACATTTAAAGGACAGACTGGGACTTCTCTGGTAGTGCAGTGGTTAAGAATCCGCCTGCCAGTGCAGGGGACACAGTTTCGAGCCCTGGTCCAGGAAGATCCCACATGCCACGGAGCAACTAAGCCCGTGAGCCACAACTACTGAGCCTGCGCTCTAGAGCCTGCGTGCCACAAATACTGAAGCCCACACACATAGAGCGTGTGGTCTGCAACAAGAGAAGCCACTCGCCGCAACCAGAGAAAGGCTGCACGCAACAACGAAGACCCAATGCAACCATAAATAAATAAATAAATAAATAAAGTTATATATATATAAAATAATAGTAAAGGACAGACTGATGAAAAGAAGCCTAAGAAGAAGGCTGAGAAGGAGAAGCCAGGGAGATGTGAGGGAAAACCACAAGAAAACGGCAGCTTTCCCCTTTCTCCGCAGTACAGTCCTTTAGTTATCATTGGGGAATGGCAAAGCAGAAAATGAAACACTAAAATTGCATTTAGTCAGATCCTTTCTCTTTTGAGGCTCCTTCCTGGGATTTGGGGTTCTTTTTCTAATCTTTTTTTGGACCGCGCCATGCGGCTTGAAGGATCTTAGTTTCCCCACCGGGGATTGAACCCGTGCCTTTGGTAGTGAAAGCGCAGAGTCCTAACCACTGGACCGCCAGGGAATTCCCTCTTTAGATTAGAATCTTGATTCATCTCTTTAGCCCTAGAAAATAAACTCTAGGAGCCTAGGGTAGACCAAATAGGTGATTAATGCTGGGGCTGCACATGGAATGGAAGGTTCTAGGATTCAGGTAAAAGGGACTGTCCTGGGTTGTGAAGCTTCAATGAGCCAGGGAGACATAGTGGTTATCAGCTCTGGAAGTAGACATATCTGCACTCAAAGCCTGACGCTGAGGCCCAGAGGGTAATTCTCTCAGCAGGTATGCACGCCATCCTAGGTGTAGACTGTAGGTGTCTCACTCCCAGACCCCTATTCTCAGGCTGGTTGGAATAAAGGAGAAGTTTCTCCACTGACCTGTGGATTTCTCAAGGGCTTAGTACATAGAAGGTACTTAAAAGTGTAGCTTCTTTTCTCAACGATGCGTAAACAAACAGAAGTTAAAGATTGGTACATAGGAAATAACTTTATAATAAGCATATGAGTATTGTAGTCTCCTAACATTTTTATGGGTCACTATTTTCAAAACATTTCAAAACATTGAGCATCAGAGAAACATCTGCCTATGTCCATTTTAAAGGATATAGGAGAACAATACTACTTAATATAACAAAATTATAAAGCAGTTGATTTAAAAAAAACAAAAAATTATCCTCAATGGTTCATAATGTGTCTCCTTAGATGGAGCAATGGCGTCATCCTAACTCTTCACAGTGCTTTTTTTTTTACTTTCCCGGCACTGTTCTGAAGAACTTATTTGCATTAATTAATTTAATTTCCCCCACAAATCTATGAGTAGGAGCTTGTCTATTATGTACATAAGGAAACTCCAGACACAGAAGTGTTCCCAAGGTCACATAGCTAATAATTAGCAGAGATAGGATTTGAACCCAGGAAGTCCAGTTCTGGAGTCTATGCATGTAACTGCTATACTACACAGAAACCTACTTTGATTCTGCTACTTGCCTGCATAGCTGGACCACTTTGTTTATCACCTAGCATGGAAGGAAAGCTACACTGTGCATGTGAAGTGGGGATTTCTCAGCAGGGCTTCTGTGGGGACAGGTGGAGCAGGGGCACTTTGTGGGAGATATATTTGTGTTAAATCAGGACCACAAGCATGATAATTACCTATACTAACAGAAATCATAATCACACAATGATCTTATTTTGCAGTTGACTATCCCCAATTCCATAGGCAGATGGTCTCAGTCCCTTGTCACAGACTAAGAGAGAAAGAGGCTCAGTGCTTGTGGACAGGACCAAAAAGTGTGTCTACTTGGGAGTCTCTGGGGAACTCACTGACCCTGTCCGTCCTCTACGCTCTTACTGGAGAGTTTTCTGAGGGTACTTTGTATGAATGGCCTAATCTTTTAGTTGGTGTCCAGGAGCCTACACTGATTGTCACTTATCTGAGGAGGGTAACTGAGAGAAATCTCAGAAAGAGTTGGGCAGAAGAGGCTCCAAACCAAATGGAAACATTGCCGCTGCCTTGAAAGGAATTTGAATCCAAAATGATTACTTGGAATCACTCTAAGAAACGTGTCCAGTATATACTATAGCACATATTAAAAAAAAAAAAAAAAGATTCAGAGCAAAATATTTCCTGATATTATGCTCAGGAATGAGGATGTTTTATAACTCTTACTTAAATATATTTAGTATCACAGAAGAAAAGAACCTCAAACATATAAAAATAAATCAGATTAGGCTTTGTCTTTTGATTAATTTTTTTTTTCACTGAACAGGAAAGTACTCATTAACAAAAGTTTTGAGAACAATAAAGTAACTGGAGGTTATTAATACGAAAATATTGTCAATTGTTCCTCCTGTAGAAATCTCCCTGGACAGCCCACTTCCTGAAAAATGACTCAGCAAAAGCTCCCAAAAAGAGTTGTTCGTGTTTAACACAATTGTTCAGGCCAGCACCGATTTCTTATCTATAAAGTCCCCTTGTGATTGATGATTCATGTTTCTTTTCAATTATGGGCTTTGAATGCAAACTGTTTCTTAATGTAAACAAATGGCTTCAGTATTTAAAGCAAAACATTTCCGTTTGTTTAGTACTATTTCCTATTTTATGCCTGAAACCATATTTTTGAAGGAATTGTTTGGTTTCAAAAGAGGGAAAAGAGATGATTGTTTAGAAGAATGTGTGCAAAGAAGGATGTGCTTGCCAAGGGCTGCCTGCCAGACATGCGTAGACTCAGATGGGGCACAAGGTAACCTATCCTCTCATGTCGTGGCCCAAAGAAGTTAGTGTCCTGAATTCTGACAGTAAAGATCCAGGTTTTCCTGGGGGAGAAAAGGGTAGTTTTTTGTTTTTTTTTTTGGTAGCTTGGTAATAGGCTTTGCATAACGTCTTCTCAGTTCTGCTGAAGAGATCTGAACTAGATGAATGGAGCATAAAAGATACATAGAACAGAAACACTAGAAAAAAGAGAGCAAGATATTTAGTGATTTCTGATGACGTTTTACCATTGCCAATGTAAAAAATAAAATTAAAACCTAGAAGGGCCTGAGCCAGTTTCAATGAACCCCGTGACCAAAGTTGACCACTAGGTAGCGCCATAATCTAGCTCTGTGACAATAGGACTGACGCTGTTGATTATCGCCAGGATGAACATGTTTAAGATTTACACTTGGAAAAAGATCAACAAGGGCGCCCTAAAAATTTTCCAGCAGAACACCCTAGCATAGCAAACGTAAGAGGTATAAGTTTCAAGTATTTACTTGGGGAAGCTATTTCTACCAGGGCAATTACGTTTATTGAGAACTCAGAAAAACAGTGAGTGGAAGAGATTTTGCCTTCCCCTTCTCTTAATGAAACCCCAGATTTGCACGAAGATAAGGAAAAGCAATAATCACGATTAATTAAAACAACTAATTCAGAATTTCCTTGGCAAAATAGAAAAATGTCAATTTAATTAAGCAGTAAACACTACTCACCGTTGTTTTGGAGTCATATTGTCTTCATCATTCCCACTGAAGTCTTCCATTCATTCAGAACATGCCCACCATGCATCATGCTAGATGCTTGCGATATAAAGAAGCATAAGGCACATTCCTTGCTTTTGTGTAGCTCACAGTCCAGTAAGGTAGATGAATATCTAACAGAAAAACAGTAATACTAAGGGGTAAGAGCTTTGATAGACATGTTTGAGAGTTAGTGGAGAGAGTAGCAAATCATTCTACACAGCCAGGCATTTGAACAAGGCCTTGAAAAATAAGTAACAGTAACAGCCGACACTGATGTCCATGTGCCAAACTCTCCAGAGTGCTCTACCTAATAAATGTTCAAAAGTCATGTAATCTTCACAATGACCATATGAGGTAGGTGATACTGTTATTATCTCCATGTTCCATACAAGAAAACAAGTTTTGGGAGGGTACTCTAGACAAAGGAAGTAGCATGTATAAAGTTTCCAAGGTGTACAGAACCATGGCATGTTCCTGGGAGTAGAAGCTCAGATAACAGTAATGATATAATATTCATGGAAACACCATGTCCTCTATGAGTTTATAAACAGAAAAATGCGGTGAGTTGTATCAGAAGTTAGAACAGGGGCTTCCCTGGCGGTCCAGTGGTTAGGACTCTGAGCTTCCACTGCAGGGGGGGCAGATTCGATCCCTGGTGGGGGAACCAAGATCCCACACGCTGTGCAGTGTGGCCAATAAAAAAGAAAGAAAGAAATTTAGAACAGATTTTAAAAAATTTTTTTTTAATTACCTAAAAACTTTATTCTTAGGAATTCTCTGGTGGTTCAGTGGTTAGGACTCCATGCTCTCACTGTTGAGGGCTCAGGTTCAATCCCTGGTCAGGGAAGTAAAATCCCACAAGCCATGCAGCACAGCCAGAAAAAAAAAAAATGTATTCTTTAAAGAACAGTAGGAAAAAAAAAAAAAAGAATGGTAGGAATATAGTTTATTGAGAAAACACTGATTCATTAAAAGACCAAAATGCTTTTTGTAATGAAATTTTACATCCTGAATTTTGAAGATGATAGGAAAAATATATAGAATGGCCCTCTGGAAGCACAATTTTGGATACCAGAGATTTTTCTGAAAAAACTAACTCTCAGATAACTAACCATATTGCTGAGAGTCTCCTGAAAATAAAAATGCTAAAGTTTTGGACTTCCCTGGTGGCGCAGTGGTTGAGAGTCCGCCCGCCGATGCAGGGGACACGGGTTCGTGCCCCGGTCCGGGAAGATCCCACATGCCGCGGAGCGGCTGGGCCCATGAGCCATGGCTGCTGAGCCTGCGCGTCCAGAGCCTGTGCTCCGCAACGGGAGAGGCCGCAACAGTGAGAGGTCCGCGTACCGCAAAAAAAAAAAAAAAAAAAAGCTAAAGTTTTAAAATTAATTGAGCGTCTTGAAAAATTTCCTAATGTTGAAATAATAATGCTAATATAACTAAAACAACTTTTAACTATTTTATTTTAGATAGCCTTTGTAAGACAAACTGTGATATCGCGATTAAATATTTATTGGTTGCCTATTACTTACAAAGCACTGTGCTGCTGCGTCAAGGTTATTTATTGAACAACTATTTATTGAACACCTCACTAGTGCCAGCCATCCTGTTAGTTGCTGTGGGTATAGTAACAGTAGCAGCAAACAACAACAAGGGAACAATCTTTGTTTACTTCTCCATCTCCACACCTGTCTCCAGCAGGCAACCCTTGTTTACCACCCTGGTCTCACTCAATTCCCTGGCCATGCCCTCTCTCTACATCAGAAGTCCGTGTTCCCACCAACTGCTTTGCATATGAATGGGCTGTGAGTCCCCCCACCACCCTAGAATATCCAAATAGCACCCATTCTTCAATTTTCAGTACCAATGTCCCTCCTACATGGCTATTTTTGTTCTCTCCTGAGCTTTCCCTTTATTTTTTTTTAAAACCATCTTAACTATTTTTAAGTGTTCAGTTCAGTAGTGTTAAGTATATTCCCATTGTTGCGTATCAAGATCTCCAGAAATTTTTCATCTTGCAAAATTGAAATTCTATACCCACTAAACAACAACTCCCCGTTTCCCACTCCTCCCATCCCCTGGCAACCACCATTCTATTTTCTGTTGCTATGAATTTGACTATTTTAGACACCTCATATAAGTGGAATCATACAGTATTTGTCTTTTTGTGATTGGCTTATTTCACTTAGTATAATGTCCTCCAAATTCACCCATGTTGGAGCATGTGACAGGATATCCTTCCTTTTTAAGACTGAATAATATTCCACTGTATGTTTGTACTATATTTTGTTTATCCATTCATCTTTCAGTGGACACTTGGGTTGCCCTTCCTGGCATTTTTATTCCTTCTTCTTTTCTGGTACTCATCTCTTGCCTTCATATAATATAATTATTCAGGTATTTATTTTTCTCCTTTCTCATCTGTACGTTCTCTCATTTATTCATTCATCATCCATTCAACAAACACTATTGAGTGTCCCCTCTTTGCCAGGCACAGTTCTAGGCTCTGGAGATACCTCAGTGAACAAAACAGAAAAAAATTCCCTGTCATCATTAATCTTACTTTTTAAGAGGAGAGACAGGTAATAAAACAGGTGAAGTGTATGGTATGTTCAAAGATGATAAATATTGAGAGATAAAAATAAAGCAGAGGGGGACTTCCTTGGTGGTCCAGTGGTTAAGACTCCATGCTTCCACTGCAGGGGGCATGGGTTGGATCCCTGGTTGGGGAACTAAGATCCCACATACCATGGGGCATGGCCAAAAAATAACAACAACAACAAAAATAAATAAATACATACATTGGAGGAAGTAGTGGGGATAGAGAGTTCTGGATCAAAGTTAAAATGTTGGATTTTGTTTCCAGTGAAGGCATCACTGAGGTGGTGACTTTTGAATAAAGGTCTGAAGGAAGTGAAGGAGTGAGCCAAGTGAATATTAGAAGGAGAGCACAGAATACAATTGAATTTTAGCCTTCTTTGCACTGAACTCTGTACTGTTATTAGCACAGCCTAAAATTGCACTAGACTTTTAGCAGTTGGATTACATGATTGACTTATACATTTATGAAGATAATAATAATCAGCTTCATAGGAAGTTGTGTGGATTAAATGAATTAATATTTGTAAAATGCTTAGAACAATGTCTGGCATATGTTAATTGCTATGTAGGTGTTTGTTAAAAAATATGTTTATTATTTCTGATTGAGATAAATTTCTTTGCTTACCAAAGATGCTAGTCATGGTGGGGTAGAGTTAGAGGGAAAAAAAGTCAGAATAGCACAGCGGAGGAACACTGGACTACAAGTCAGGAGGTTTACACTATTTTCTGTGTTCTGTTACCAACACATAAAAATCTTAGGCAATTAAAAAAAAATCTCCTTGACCTTCAATTTTAGAGCTTGAAGATGATCCTTCCATTTAAAAATACTATGGTTTTAGAGAAGTTGTGTGTGTATGTACATGCTTGAATGTGTGTGCATGTGTAACAAAGTGATTATTTGGATGAGAATGACAAGGGGGTTAGGAATGACAAGTACCTGATGTCTCTGAAGATTAAAACAGAAGACAGAGAGGAAGAAAGGAAGAGGTGGAGAGATGCTGAAAAAGATGGTTTCCTGTGCCGGCTACCAGAGACAAGTCTGGCCTAGGAGAGCTCAGTTGCTGGCCAGAGAAGATACCAGGTAGGGGAAGGTAGGACCAGAGAAACACAAGTCACCATTGTGGGGGTTAGAAGCTCACATGTTGAGTTTTATGGGGGAGGAAGTGGAAAACTCCTGTGCGCATATATTATACCTGGGCAGTGTTATACTGGGTTTGTAATCCTCATTCTGCCTTTCTGAAATCTTGGACCTTGTCGTTCCTTAATGTTTTAAAATTTTGTTAGCACTTTCAGTTGTGGCCCAATAGACCCTCAAGTACTAGTTAGTCAGCACATCAACTTCCTAGATACTTATTATATTTATTTAATACAATCATGTATTCTGCAAATGTCAGTTTTTCTTCCTTCTTACCAACCTTTATATCTTTTATTTCTTTATCTTGCCTCATTGCATTGGCTAGGACTTCCAGGTCAATTTCAAATAGAGTTAAGGATTGTTTTTTCCCTGAACTGAGGAGGCCAACGTTTAACATTTTGTCACCAAGTAAGATGTTAACGAGGTTTTTTTTGTTTTGTTTTGTTTTGTTTGTTTGTTTGTTTGGATAGACTCCTTTTATTATACTAAGAAATTCTCTTTTATTCCTAGGTAACAGTTTTTTAATTTCCTGGACCCATCAAGAGATATATAGGTGTGAGAATTACCTATAAAGGTGAGGAAACTACCTCTACAGGAAGGTATGCTGTAGGGGTGGAAGGGTGGAACCAAGCCTCTTAACAGAACTAAACACCAGGTGAGGATCGTCAGGCTAGTCCACCTCTTTTGGTATCCTTCTACCTTCTAGCCACCCCTGCCTTGCCCCCAGGCTCCCAGTTGTTTCCTAGAGACTGCAAATTGCAGAAGGGGCACCTGTGCCAATGAAACCCATGAGCATAATGTTTCCCATTGCTGGTTCCAGTATAGAGTAAGGAGGCTGGGATTCCAGTTTTGGTGAGGGAGGAATGCAAAAACCCAACCAGGTTTTATTTGAATAATAAACTTACTTTTTCTAAAGGGTCAGTTTCTAGTTCTAGAGGGTTCCTAGCAGATTAACAGAACAAAGGCTTAGTTCCAGAGCAGGAAAATAATGCCTAGAAAGGGACCCAGGACCATGGCCACAACAACACCACACATAGCCTGATGATGTGTCCCAAAGATCTGCTTAGGGCAGGATTTCCCAATCTCAGCACTACTGGCATTTGGGGCCAGTTAATTCTTTGTTGTGGGGGATTGTGCTGTGCACTGTGCATCATTTAGCAGCACCTCTGGCCTCTGCCCACTGGATGTCAGTAGCACCCACCTCCAGCTGAGACAATCAAAAATGTCTCCAGGCATTGCCCTAGGGGTGGGAGGAGACAAGATCACCCATTGGGAACCACTGGCCTAGAGCTACTTAATCATCCCCTGTCAGTGGTCAGGCTGGATCCCAGAAAGTAGTACTATAAAAGAGTTTGAGCTGCAGCTGGGAGGCGAGGTTAAGGGTTGAGGCTGGGAACATTCCAGTCTTACTCCCCATTCTCTTTTATGGGCATCTTGGAATATGGCTGTTTAAAATTTTTCCATTACCTCCTTTTCTTTTCCTTATTTGGTGAATTTGTTGTCAGCGCTATGGGATAGGGGAGGTTGTTTTTCTGACTGTCACTTTTGGGAGGAGATCCTCTCCTGTTCATTCAATCTGTGCTGACTTCCGGCAGGAAATGGCACTCAAGGAAAGTTTTTTTTTTTTTCTTTTTTTGTGGTACGTGGGCCTCTCACTGTTGTGGCCTCTCCCGTTGCGGAGCACAGGCTCCGGACGCGCAGGCTCAGCGGCCATGGCTCACGGGCCCAGCCGCTCCACGGCATGTGGGATCTTCCCGGACCGGGGCACGAACCCGTGTCCCTTGCATCGGCAGGCGGACTCTCAACCACTGCACCACCAGGGAAGCCCTCAAGGAAAGTTTTGAATAAAAGGAAGATGCTGGTTTAGTCAGTGGAAACAGGAAGTTGTAGCCTGTCTTACACGGCTTAGAAGAAAGTAAGAAGCAGAGAGAAAATTCACTTAACAGAAGTGGGAGGAGACGGGGTGGGAGTAGAGGAGGTACGGGGAGAGCTAAGGGGTGGAGGGAGGCAATCAAGCAACAGGATGGAAAACTTTGAGTCTCCTGGTGGAGCTGGCTATACAGGAAGAGGATAACAGCACTGTGTAGTAGGAACAGGTTAGGGCAGAACTATGAGTCAAAGCTATTGTGGTTCATTAATTATACTACTTTATAGCATTATACTGTTCTAAAAATACTCTATTTAAATTAACACAGTTTTATCACTCTATGTATTAAAAGCATATGCCTACATTATAAAATCCCCTTGAATAAAGAGAGAAAGAGAAAGCAAATGTAACAAAATGTTAACAATTGATGAATCAGATGAAGGTTATGTGACTGTTCTTGTAATTCTTCTGTAAGTATGAAATTTTTTTTTTTTTTTTTTTTTGCGGTACGCGGGCCTCTCACTGTTGTGGCCTCTCCCGTTGCGGAGCACAGGCTCCGGACGCGCAGGCTCAGCGGCCATGGCTCACGGGCCCAGCTGCTCCACGGCAAGTGGGATCTTCCCAGACCGGGGCACGAACCCGTGATCCCTGCATCAGCAGGCAGACTCTCAACCACTGTGCCACCAGGGAAGCCCAGTATGAAATTTTTAAAAATAAAAATTTGGGGTATGTGGGGAGAAAAATCAATTTTTAAACTATGTTATATTTAAGGCTCGGTGGGTCATCACAGATATATGTTCATGTGTATGTGGCATTACCTATGAAGTTGTTCTCTACTATATAATAAAGTGATGACCAATACTGTCTTATGACCAGACTGATTTCCCAATCATGAATTTATGTATTCTCATAGTCTGATAAATTCAATCTGGAAGTCTCATATTTTTGCATCATTTGGACCAACACTTGGGCGTAAGGCAGAAGTAACTCTTAGCTTGTAGCTTTGCTGTCAATCATTTATTCATTCAATAAGCATTTCTTGAGCACCTACTGTTACACAGGACCGTGTGTTGTGTTACAGGGAATACAAATACAAATCAAATAGACATTCTGCTCTTAAATAATCTGATAATTTGGTATAAATTAAAAACCCTGCACATAAATGACTTTAATACAAGATAGAAAGTTACTGTTTTGTGTCAGGTCTTGGAGAAGGGGAAATGGTGTTAGACATATTCCTAATGCATTTCTTCCATTCTGCCATGGAGGAAAACTAGGGCTAAGAGTTGAGCCTATTGGTGGAATTGATGTGGAGAATGCTGCATTGGTTTGCTATTGCTGCGTATAACCCATTACTCAGTGGCTGCAAAGAACCATCATTCATTATTGCTCCTGTGTCTGTGGGTATTTGGGGCATGGCTGATCTGGCTGGGGCTAGGGTGAGCAGCTCTGCATCAGAATGCTGCAGCTGGTTGGGAAAATAAGCTTCTCCCTGCAGTTCTGTGGATCAGTCGGGATGACTCTGCTTCATACATCTCTCATCCTCCTTGGACCAGCAAGCTAGCCAGGGCATGTTTTTCTCAGGTGATGGCAGAGGTGCAGGAGGGCAAAGAGAAGTATGTGAGGCCTTACAAAGCCCAGGCTTGGAGCTCACATACTGTCACTTCAGCTCATATATCATTGGCCAGCAGAACTCATGGGCTAAGCCCAAAGTCCTGGGGCATGGGGGGACAATCGGTGAGGCACTGGCAAGGGTATGGATGCAGGGAAAAGTGAAAAGTGGATGCAATTTATGACATATGCCTTGTGGTTACATGAATAGTACATTTTGAGGAGAAAGAACTTCAACTTCTTTTTGGAGCATTATTAACAAATCTGGTAAAAACTTTAAAAAAGTAGATTCATATGGAAGAATGTCACTACTCATCCCTTTATTTTTTATTTTCTTTGGCTGCGAGGCATGTGAGATGCGGGATCTTAGTTCCCCGACCAGAGATGGATCCCATGCCCCCTGCAGTGGAAGCACGGAGTCCTAACCACTAGATCACCAGGGAAGTCCCTACTTATCCCTTAAATAACCACTTTCTTGTACTGGGCAAGAAAGCATGAGGTTAAACTCAGAATTGAGGAAGATCTAGTACAAATGGTAATGGGAAATATGTACCCATTTAATTTTTTAGGCCTGCTTGGGGCTGGCTGTCGGCCACATTTTTCCTTGATATTTTAGGCCTCTAGTTCTTGCACACTTTCTTCCTCTCAGTGGCAACCAGGCCCCTTAATGTCCTGGCACCTTCATGCTTTCGCCCTCCCCATCAAAATCTATCCTGCAGAAAGGGTCTAGCAAACTCACTCACAGTAAGGCATAAATGACTGATAAGGATTAAAATGTACTTCCAGGAGCATTTGTATTTGAACAGGAGACAAAAAAAGGAATGGCTCTATAATGGTAGAACTTCATACAGCAGTGAGTAGTGTGGAGAAGTGAAACAGATGGAGAACCAAGGTGCTTGTCCAGTGACCTCAAAATTATATCCTATAGGATTGTTATGTTTTTCTCTGATTGTTATATATTTTAGGGTTGTAGGCAAGGGTATAGTTGCAGGAATAACTAGGAGCATAGCTTCAATGGTGTAATTAGCATAAATAACATTATAATATGTTCCCTAACAAGTCGATTGTACTTAATAACTTTTTATAGTATAATTCTTCTCATTCCTACCAAAGTTTGCAGTTACTGTCTTTGAGAAACAAGTAAATAAATACAGCAGGCATCAGGCAGGAACTTTCTGAACTGTGTCAAGGTTAATAATAAATAAAATGTTATAAGTAGAGACAGGACAGCAACAGCTGTGCAACATTCTTGGAAGCAAGGATTTTGATAGCATGAAGTCAGACAGTGAGCTCAGTTTTTGCTGCTACTCTGGGTGAACACAGAATCCTTGTCATAATTATAAGGAAAACTGCATTTCTCTTATAAATTACAACTGTTTGGCACTTAAAATCTGATGTCTGCGGCTGGAAAATCAGGAGCAATGTTGGTGGAAGACCCAGATCAAACCTATGAGAATGTCCTGGCTGAGATTCAATCTTTTGAGCTGCCCATTGAAGCTACTTTAAGGTACGGCTCCTTTATATTTTGTTGTTTCTTCTTTAGTGGTCATAAGGTAGTCTTATTCACTTCTTTTTATCCTTTTCTCTAAAACAGAATAAAAAATAAATTTTGAAAAATGGTTACAACTCTGTACATACCTAATCTCAAAATTTTATCCTTAGAGGAATGACAGTAAATAAATAATCCACTTTTTTTGCATTGTATTTGTTTCATGATTCATCACCACAAGGTTAAAAAAATAGAACTGACTTTCAAGTGATCAAAAAGGACCTCATGCCAACTCCAAATAGATTGAGACTCATTTATATGTGAGTGGATGTGAGTTGTAGGAAAAAAACGTACAATGCTTACTTGTATTGTTGCTGCCCTTGGGTATATAGTGACCTTTTGGATATGTATTTTTTATTTCTATATAAGATTTAAAAATAGCTTCTTTGCTAAGATGGGGATTAATTTGCATAGTTCAAGGACAGGATTAAAATGAAAGACCATGTATCTCTGTGTTAAACGGGCAGTTTTAAAATTTTAAGTCTTTTTGACTGTCTGCCTGTACCTGACACTTATCAGTGTGGGAACAGGATGGCAATCACTGAATGTGACAGTGATAGACAATAAATATTTGTTGACTAATATTTGTAGATTAAGTGAAAGGATTTTTTTTTTTTTTTTTTTTTTGCTCTTGTCTTTTCAGTCTCAGAAAGATCCAGGACAAAATGCTTTGAAATCCTACAGTTTAAATCTGAATAAATTTCTCCCAAATGTTTAAATTTGATTTTGCATTAAATAAATTCTGAATCTTTTCAAATGGCCCAGGGTGGTGTTGGGGGTATGGGAAGATGTTGATATTTATTTGTTGATTCTTGGGCTGTCAATATGTAGGTGCAGTTGAAAAATAATTACAGCTCCATTATAACTGTTCCTTACACCTTCATTTTATCTGAGCATCATGAACATCCTTGAAGAAGGGCAGGTGATTTTTACCCTATTCAATAGGTAGAAGAAACTAAAGCTTTTCACTAATAGGAAACTTGGTAATTTTTTCCTAATGGAACATACTTTATACCGTACTAGCATCTTCTCAAAACTCGTGCATCTCCCTGGTGGCTAGGTCAGAAGTCTAAAGGGAAACATGAGAGGGGGATAAAGGGAGCCTGGATGTGTGTTAATTACTGTGGTCTCTGCTGCTACTGCTGCTTTAGAGCCCTTGGTCTTCACCCCTGACCCCCTCTACTTCTCTCCTGGTCTCACAACCCTGGCCAACATCTACAGGTTTCATCCATCCTTGGAACTATCAGCTAGTCTTGCTCTGGTACCGGACCTGACTTCCTGCTTTGGTTCTTGTCCTACCCTCTGTTCTGAGGGCAAATATCCCCAGTCTTGTACTTGGTCTTCCTGAAGAAAAGAATTGGTTTAGATCTGGCAGTCACAGCACTCTCCCAGCATCACAAGAGTAGACACAGCACAAATATTTTCTCCAGGTGCTGCCTGTCATCACCACCAGTGGACCTGGAATGCCCACTGTTAGCTTTGTATTTAGGTTATTTTTTTTTTTTGCGGTACACGGGCCTCTCACTATTGTGGCCTCTCCCGTTGCGGAGCACAGGCTCCGGACGCACAGGCTCAGCGGCCATGGCTCACGGGCCTAGCTGCTCCGCGGCATGTGGGATCCTCCCGGACCGGGGCACGAACCCATGTCCCCTGCATCAGCAGGCGGACTCTCAACCACTGCGCCCCCAGGGAAGCCCTGATTTAGGTTATTGAATGAGGAGTAAGAGCCGTCTTTTCCAAAGGCTACTGTTAAAACACCTCGATGTTATTTTGGAAGATAGAACAGAGCTCCTAACAAGCCTTTAATTGGGACAATAGTCACCAAAATTAGTTTTCCTAAACTGTTGCTGTAATCATTGATTAGATGAAGAGCTCTTAGGCTAGCATTCGACGCCTTTCTACACATCCCTGTGCATGTCATTGATATTCCAATGTCACCTATTCTGGTTCACTGCTCTTATGGACCATAATCAGCTCATGTGGCCAAATATGAGGGTTGGAAAATAAAGACAGGACTTCCATTTTGGCCAAACTGGAGTGTTTACTATTTGATAATATGCCCTGAGATTTTCTTCCTTCTCGTGCTCATGGTTCCTTTCCTTTATTATCCTTCACTCTTATTTCCGCCTGCCCAAATCCAGCCCATCTTGCAAGGCACAGCTCAAATGTTCTGATCCATCAACCACAGGTGAGCGTTTCGTCCTTTGAAGCCCCAAAGAATCCAGGGCATTTATTCTGACTCACTTGGATGTGTGTGTGTGTGTGTGTGTGTGTGTGTGTGTGTGTGTGTATTTTATACTATAACCATTCTCAGGCTAAAGACTCCTGAGGGCACAACCTGTGTCTTACTTATATCTTAGCATCCTCTGCAGAAGCTTCTACCATGCCTGGCACACAGTAGCTAGATAAGTATTCGTTGAACTGACTTGTATGAGCTTCTGAACTAATGATGACCTTGCGAGGCAAAAGAAAGAAGGTAGTCCAGGGAGAAAGTCATCATTTCGGGGAAGAAGAGAAGGCTAAAGTATTTGAATAGTTACAAGTTCTAAAGGCAGAGAGGGTGGAAAAGAAGTTTGGCTGGAGGGAGATTGGCCCAAGGGCTGGAACGGACAGTGAGGGGAGGGTTAGGACATTGAGAGGATGGGGCTGGGAATACAGCGGAGAAACATTCTCAGGGAAAGCCCTGCACCTGGGAATTGAGGTAGAGAAAATATCCAAGAATTCTCCTAGTTGTCCTTCTCTGTCACAGAAGAAAGGCATTACTCCTACAGACGTTTTCTGTTGTAAAATCCTAAACTGTTAGCTTCCTCTCCCCACCCACCTTGTTTTTGAGGTGGCCCTGCTCAAGGTCAGTGTTCAGATCAGGGTCAGGTGGGGTTTGTTTCTCTAGCAAGGTGAGCTCAGAGAGCTCAGGAACTCAAAACCCAGAGATGATTTCTGCTAGTGTCCTTTAAGGATGGCTCAACAGCCCTTCTTTAACAGGGTGTGCAAGGCTTCCTGGCACACGTAGCCCCACCATCCTCTGAGAGAATGGGTCTCCTCCACCTAGGAGTCGTGAGGGGGTTGCTGGGACCGGGACTCATGTTGTCGATGGCCATAGTCTCATTCACCTGCCCGGGCTGCCTTCCGCCTACCTCCTGACTTCATACAAGGCTGCTCCCATCCTGTCTCCTGCCTGACTCGCCCAGTGGGCCCCTTGAGTCAACTCCTTTGGTCTTCTTTCTATTTTGCTGGAAAAGTGGACAAGAATCAGATGATTCTGAGGTCCTGTGTTGGCTGTCATCTATGTGTGAAATGGGACCACTGCCCAAAGTATTAATTTTAAAGGAAAGATAGTTTTAGGGGAGAGTTGAGACATTATGGTTTTTCCATGGTTTATTTGTGTTGCCAATGAAATACCCAATAAAGACATCTGAGGCAGCTCTAACAATTGAATTGGGGAATAAATTTCCAGGGTGGCAAATTGGAATTTGATGTTAGCCATGCAGACAGTGACTGAATTTCAAAGAAAAGGGAGAAATGTGAAGAAAGGCCTACTGCTAGTGCCTGTGTTGTCCTAGCGTGGCTTTGCTTTGGGCGTTCAAAATCACCTGGCTGGCAGATGCTTGGTAGGCTAAAACTCATGAGCAGGTGGGGTCTGGAATTAGTTTTGCTACCCTAATCCTTTTGCCCTGGGCATCACTGTTTTTATCATGTTACCACCATATGGTAATTTCCACTAGATTTTCTCATCCTTATTAGGTTTTCTTATTTTTACTCCAGTCCCTCCAGTTGGCCTAGATATGCCCAACTCCTTGCCAGCTGCTGCCTCTAGGGGGCGTGCCTCTCCCTGGTAGGCTTACCAGCTGTCTGGAGCCATGCTTAAAGAAACTACAGGGACTTCCCTGGCGGTCCAGTGGTTAAGATTCCATGCTTCCACTGCAGGGGGCACGGGTTTGATCCCTGGTCAGGGAAGTATGGTCCCACATGCCCCATGGTGCAGCCAAAAAAAGAAAAGAAAAGAAAAGAAACTACAACACTCGTACCTTATTCAGCCTTATTCAGCATTACCAACTTCCTTGAACAAGGATAGTTAATAGCTTTCAGCTAGTAGTATATCAATTCCAATGCATTGGTAGTGGTTTTCTGAATCCTCATGTTGAGAGTGGTTCTGATAAAATAGCAATGGTAGCTATGGTCTTAGGATAACACAGTAGAGCAGCATCCTTACATTGGTCATATGCACACTAGAACGTCCGGCTGCCAGGCCTCGCTCATTAGACCTGGGCCCCAATGGATACCCTCTCATACCTGGATATAGCCTGGGCTCATTACGCCTCTTAGGTTCCTGCAGGTGTGTTGTTAGCCTCTTAGAACAGGTCTTGAAAGCATAACATGTCTGAACCAATTTGAATTCAGAAATTACAGTGTGTCTTATTGCTAGAGCTGAGACTGAGATAAAGAGATTGAAGGGCAGTGCAGTGTTAGTGGGAGGAAGAAAAAGAGGACATATCCAAAGAAAGCCCTGCCAAGGGCTGGGAAAAATAGGAGGAAAAGGGAATTGTACATGATGACGTACCAGAAGAAATTTTTGTAATTGTTTTATGATAACATAATTGTTTTACACTTGTACTCACAGACTCTCTCGGGCTCTTTTCCAAAAGCTGACCATGAAGGTTTAACAGTTTAAGAGCAAACAGGATATTATTATTTCTTTGACTTTAATGTTTTTAAGAATGAAGATAACATGCTTTTAGGAAAGAACAGAAAATATTAAAACAACAACAACAAAAAACAACCACCTAAACTGTAAACACAGTAAAATCTTAGAATGACATACTAAAAAATATAACTAGTTAAATTCAGCTGTAGACATTCTAGGATGCTCTTGCTGTTTTTATCTTCAGAAATGTAAGGTTTCTATTAAATCTTATTTCATTAAGTATGTTAAGATCAAAGCTCTAGCATTTATTAGTTATTTGATTTTGGCCATACTTTCTGAAACTATAAAATGGGAATTATAATAAAACCTATCTCAAATGTATTTGAAGTGCTTAGCACAATGCTGGCCTAGCACATGGTAAATGTTCAATATTTTAGCTATTATTATGTCTAATTTACATCCGGGATATATCTTCCAGCATAATATAATATACACTTTAGAGTGTTGACGTAAAAAAGCACTCACAACATCTTGAAATTCTGAGCAGGGGGAATAGATTGAGTAATATAAATTTTATTTTGGTTGCCTAATATTCAGGGGAGAGAAGTATCCCTTTTCAAAATCCTATTTACTAATTCTTATATTTGATGCTAATGTAATATCATGACCTCATTGAATCTCTCATGGGAGTGGTGTAGTGTGCAGCATGCTGTGGGTATAAAATGGAATCCAGGAATAACTGTGGGCCTAATTATGACTGAGGCCTGCCACGTCTGCAGCACCTCAGGAAAGCCTGGGGTCCCTGATGACGGTGGGCTGTGTAGTTGCCACATTTGCACTGAACACTTAAATAATACCATTAGCTGCTTGATCTTCAGTGGAACACTAGAGAGAAGTTAAAAAAAACATTTTTTTTATGTTGGGAACTAAGTATTCCAAGCAGGGAGACAGTTCTGTTTATTTAGTGGTTAAATGAATGGGCTCTGGAGCCAGAAGGACATGTGTTCAAATTTTGCCTCTATGCAACTTACTAATAGAACTACTGAAAGGTTTATATGAATTAGGCATTATGTGTATTTAATGTAGTGGCTCATACATAGCAAATGCTCATTCATTCATTAAGTAAATATTTATGGAGCATCTCCAATGTGGCAGGCAGTGGTGGAGGATGGGCAATGGTCTTGTTGATATAGCAACATCAAGAGACCTGGAAACTCCCTGCTCACAGGCAGCTGGCATTTTAGTGAAGAGCTAAAAATAAATTAAAAAGCAGTAATAAGTGCTATGAAGGATAACAAGTCAGGGTGAAGGATAGGGAGGTCCAGGGATCCTATTTTACAAAAGGGAGGGCCAGGGAGTAAATGTCAGCTATTATTACCTTTATTAACATTTCATTACATTACATTAGTTACATTTCTAAATCCTTTTTTGCTGAGAGAAGAAAAAAAAATAGGACGAGTGAGAAGAGAGGGAGAGAGGGCGAAAGGCAATAAAGAAAAGCTAAGTGGGGAAAGAGTGAGGAATAAAAAGCCAACAATGAGGAGGAAAGAAAGAGGAAAGAGAAGAGAAAATGGTGTCATAAGCTGGCGCTGGGGTGCCGTGGGGAGAGGAAGGAGACAATGGAATTCAGAGAAAATACTGTTGCTCTTTAATTGCTCAGTGGACTTTAAAATGTTTAGCTTTGGGATGAGCAATGTAATGGTGCTTTCAGGACATCGTTCTGAGGGCAGGACTAGTGATACAATTTACAGGACCAATGCAAAATGAAAATGCAGGCCTCCTTGTTCAAAAAATTATTAAGAATTACAAGATGGTGATGGCAGAGCATTAACCCAAGAGCAACTTCTTAGGCCCCGCATGGATGAGCCAGCTCTGAGAGCTTAGCACAGAACCTGGCACACAGCAGGCGTTCAATAAAAGCAGTTGTTGAATGAAGAGAACCTGGGACTAATTACTTTTGAACTTCTTTGAGGACTGGCCCATATTTCAGAAAACCTGATTTTATTTGGCTTCAATTTCAGATTTCCTTCTATTGTTCTCCCCTGTGGGATATGGAACAGATTCCTGGACACAGTTTTGCAGCAGGAACCCTCCCAGGCCTGGCTGGGCTTTGTTCATGTTCTCTTGCACTTACAGACTATGGCCACCTGGGGTCACTGCACCAACAAGGTAGAAGCTGGAGGAAAGCCGCTGACAAGACAGCCCCAAAGAGTGGCTAAGAGGCACAGGGAAGGGTTAGTTGATAAGAGCCAATATATAAAGGCTGCCTGTACTCTACATTTTGATAAAGTTCTGCAATTATATAACAAAGGCTCTTAAACTCTTTAAGAAACATCTGAATGATATTAGCAAAGTCTTGAGAGGATAAAGATCTGGAAGTCTGCTATAGGGTTCCTAGGAGTGAGAAAGGGAATCTTTCTGTAGGGCTGTACCCTACCTCATGAAACATGCTTTTCCAACATTAAGCTTAACATGAGAAGTATTTGCATGTGGATTATTTATTTAACAAATACTAACTGGGCTGGTAGTAAACTATACAGACATTGTCCCATGCCTGGAAATGGAGACAGACTCGCTGATTGTTCGGCACCATGATGTGTGTGCCTCCAAGGACAATGAAGAGACCCTTGACTTAAAGCGAGATCCGGAGGGCTCACTAAAGTGGATCCAGAACCAAGGGTCTAACCCAAAGACAGGGCCCTGGTTCCCCAGCCACAACAGGAACAACTTTCAGGCAGTTTCCTGCCATCGAGCATTCAGAAAAAAAAAATGAAGTTCAGGTTCAGAGAACTCTGATAAAAAATTAGGCTATTTTGTTAATAGTTAGAAAAAAAGAACAATATTGTGTCTGGTTTTTATTTTTATTTTACCAAAGAGGAAGGTAAATTCTGGGCTTCCTGATTTAATAACAAATGTTGGATAATCCTCGTCTCCAGTGCTCATGCAACATTATACATATATTATCTCCTTTAATCTCCACACCACTTGGTGAGCTAGGGACTATTATTGCTCCCAATTCACACTTGAAGAAACTGAGGCTTAGACAAGTTAAGTCACTCTACCGAGGCCCACATCTATTAAGAGAGAAATTGGAATTTGAACCCAAACATTTAAATGCCAGACCTGGGCAGCTGCATTCTACAGCCTCCTTCTGACGGAGGGGCTTTCCCAAGATTGTTTATTAGTCTGTAGACAAGCGGCTCAAAGTATAAGTCGTTAATGGTTAAGATTTTATCTACAGGTTAAACCCTTACTTTGCTGGTTAGTTTCCTGCCAGACACAGAGCGCATCTCTTGCTCTGCCAGTCTCCTGCTCTGTCAATCTTCCTGATACATCTTTTCCCTCCCGGGAGTCCTGATGAGAGATTTTGGGTGGATCTCTGGAAGTCAATATCCACTGCCCCCAAAAGAACTCAACATGCATGTGCAGTCTTCCAGTGTGCCCTACTGCCCCCAACCTCTTCAGACCAGACTAAGTCATTTATTCCCTGGGTAAAACAACATCGGAACAGTCTTCTTATCTGATTTTTTTTATTAACAGGAAAAACAGGAACAGCTTACTAGCTCCATCTTCTCCAACTCACTAGCTGTGTGGCTTTGGACAAGTGACCTAATCTCTCTAAGTCTCAGTTTCTTCAAATTAAATTGGAGATAGCAAAAGTACCCTAGAGGGTGAAATTAGATTTTAGTAAAATTAGTATTAATTTAATTACCAAAAAAATTATGAATTAAATTATTAAAGATTAAATTAGATAACATAAAGGGCTTAGCAAATAGTGCTCAGTAAATAGCTATTATGGTTTTTATTTTGGCCTATAGCTGAAATTCTTCGTTTTGGAGCCTTTTAGAAATGTAGCACTTTAGGCCTTTTTTCACATAAATGTGTTTGTTATAGCTACGTCCATAATTAAAATTTACATAGTTAGCTATTGAGGACATTTAGCTTTAAATTCTTAGCAAAAACTTCAGGTACTAACGGAACTGTCAGAAGCCACAGAGGGAACCAGCAAGAGCTGTTTCAGAAGGAGAAGTGGTATATGGACTTCCTTCCATCTTGACTTGAGGGGAAGATACTGCCACTTAACGTTGAGGTAATCTCTATGGGCAGGTGTTGAAACAGGCCAGGAGTGAGGAGTATGTAAGCAGGGCTGGCTTCCCAGGGCACGGGCATTTGGAGCTGGGTTTAGATAGATGGCACCAGGGTTGGAGAAGAGAAGGGGAAAAGGTCTGGGTAATGAACATTCCAGAAAGGAATGCCCCACGAGTATGGGGCATTGCCAAATAAGAAGCTGGCTTGTGCCATATGTCTCCTCACCTTGCTTTACTCTTCAGAACAGTGCATTCTGGTCCTGCTCATCGTCTGAGCTAAGATAGCCTGCCATTTCCTGCAGAGAGAACTGGCTTTCTGTTCACTTTGTAGGACAGTAAAAATTTGTTCTCGGATCTTATGCTAGGGTTTCAGGTTCAATTTTCAAAAGACTTATTTTCCCCTCTCAAGAGCTGAACCTGCATTTCAGATGTGCTAACACCAGGTGGTGGTGCCTCAGCAATTGAGGACGCAGTCTGCAAAGAAAAAAATTCAGTTTTTTACTACTCAGTGAAAAACAGTGGTATGAAAGGCCAAAACACTAGGGTCTAGGTACAGGTACTTGGCTCCATCCAAGGATAAAATTTTTTTTTTTTTAATAAATTTATTTATTTTTGGTTGCACTGGGTCTTTGTTGCTGTGCGGGCTTTCACCAATTGTGGCAAGTGGGGGCTACTCTTCGTGGTGGTGCACGGGCTTCTCATTGCAGTGGCCTCTCCTTGCTGTGGAGCACAGGCTCTAGGCACGCAGGCCTCAGTAGCTGTGGCTCACGGGCTCTGGAGAGCAGGCTCAGCAGCTGTGGCGCACGGGCCTGGTTGCTCCGCGGCATGTGGGATCTTCCCGGACCAGGGCTCGAACCCATGTCCCCTGCATTGGCAGGTGGATTGTAAACCACTGCGCCACCAGGGAAGCCCCCAAGGATAAAATTTTAAGTAACCAGAGGAATGGATGAAGTTTATATCCTCTGACAAAAGTCCATAAATATCATTTCTTGCATTGAAGCTCCTGATAAAAGTGAACATCAGGGAGTTTGAGGTAACGTTTTGTTTGTGCTGCAGATTTCTATTAAGGCAACTGAATACACAATATTATAAAATGTTATATTTAATGTCAACATATAAAGAGCAACTTTGAAGAAACTTTTTACAATTTGATATTGTTTTAATTCCTAATTGTTACCAATAATGGATTAATTAAACTCCTATGTACTCAGACCTGTTTGGAATGCTCCTTTCTAACTCATCCTGAACTCTTTCCAATGGCTTCAGAACTTCAGCATTGTCTGGTTTGAAGACCTTCCAACTTTCTCTCAGCCATGTGCAGGACTCTATGAGGAACTATAAGAAATTGCAAAATAAAAAAAAAAAGTCATCTCTGAACTTAAGGACCTTAACATGGTGTGAAAATGCTGGTGGACTTGGGAAGGGATTTCTTTTTTTTTTCTGTATATTTTCACAGCTTGTGGAAGTGAGATTACCCAGAGAAGATCTGGATTCTCTTGTACCATCAAGACAGTGGAAACAAGCTTGTGATAGGGTTTCTTGGTAGAATAAGTATTTGGATGTAGCAGAGCTTCCTTAGTCTTCCAAGCCAGTGTGCACTGAGGTCAGCCGTGTTTCAGTTCCCTGGGGGTCAACTGTACAGAACAAACAAAATTCAAATTATAAAAAGGAACTAATCAAAACAAGTGCAAACTCTTAAAACAGTTGTTGGTGGAATGGATATATGTGCTACATTGAATCTAGTGTCAGTGGAGAAGGTTGTGATTCATTAGGGAAATCTTTATGAAGGAGATAAATCTGAGTTGAAGTTTCCAAGGAGGGTAGAAATTTCACAATAGGAAGGAGGACATTTATATATGTTAGTAATGTTTATTGGGCCCTTACTAAGTGTGGCAGGCAGAATAATGGTTCCCCCACAATGTTCATGTCCTAATCCCTGGAATCTGCAAATATATTACCTCACATGACAAAAGGGATATTGCAGATGTGATTAACGTTAAGACCTTGAGATAGAAGATTATCCAGAATTATGGGGTTGTGTCAAACCTAATGCCATGGGTCCTTAAAAGCAGAGAATCTTTTCTGGCCTAGGTCAGAGTCAAAGGGAGATGTGACTACAGAAGAATGGTCAGAGAGATGCAATATTGCTGGCTTGAAAGACTGAGGAAGGGGGCCATGGGCCAAGGAATGTGGAAGGCCTCTAGAAGCTGAAATAGGTAAGGAAATGAATTCTACCCTAGAGCCTCTGGAAAGGGCACAGTTGTGCTGACACCTTGATTTTAGCCCAGTGAGACCCATATTAGACATCTAGACTACAGAACTATAACATAATAAATTTGAGTTGTTTTAAGCTAAGTTTGTGATAATGTGTTCCAGCAATAATAGAAAGCTAACACAACATGGGACAGCAAAATGAAGTAGACAGTACTATTATGGTCATTTACAGATGGGGAAACTGAATTATAAAGGGACTAGGTTCTTGCACAATGTCACCCAGCTGCGGAGTGAAGGACCAGGGAATTAACTTGAAGACACCAGTCTTCAGAGCTCATGCTCTTAATTATTATGCAATATCATCTCCCAGGATTTTTGTGGGAGGAAGATGGAAGTAGTATAAAGCTTCTAGAAAAAGCTCACTGAAGGAGTGAGTTACACAGCTGTATAGTAAAGAGCTTGGTTGACTCAAAGGGACATTCAGAGCCCTGGATTAATGGAGACCAGAAAATATTTGTCCTTCAGGGCTAGGTATGTACTCTCTTCCTGATTAACCTTCTCAGTCGCTGCTTTGACCATGACAAACTGCTTTACTCAGCGTCCCACAAACACTTCACTAAACAGAACTCTTCTACACTAGTACCTTTGCCCAAGCCACCTGCCTTTCTTTCCCATCTCGCTGATGCCCACTGCTCTCTAGAGCTTCCACGCCTTATCCCAGCCACAGCAACTTGGGGGCACTTGGGTTCTAGGACTTTGGCATGAAATCACACATTGCACTTTTATCTTTGCCATAAGGTGTCATAGTTTTACGTCATTTACTTTTTCTGGCGCTTATAATTTATTTCCAAGTTGACTGGCCTCTGTGGACTTCCCGCGGGCAGGGACAGGAATCCATTCAGAGCAGTCGCCAGCTGGGATCTTCCTGGCTCATTCCTAAAATAAATCTTACTCCCACACACCATTTTGCTTTTCTTGAGTACACGGTTTCCTTTCTCTGACTCTCCACCACCCAGAGTAGTACATCAGGCCTCCCTGTTAAACGTTCCCGTAGCTTTTATTACAGATTGTCGACCTCCCTCATTACTAAAGTATCCCCAGCGCGTAGCAGAGGGTCGGGCACACAGAATACAGGGATCTATGTTAAAGCCCAGCCAGTTAATAGACAGCAACTAGGGACAAGTGCCGAGCGAGAGCTGGAGGTCATGCGTCTCCACTCCCCGCCGCCCCCGGCAGTACCTTGGCCTCCCCGCAGGTGTGGAGACCCGACACCTGGTCGCGGGCCCGCGCGCTGCCTCCCACGCCACCCGCGCGCCCCTGCGCTGCCCGCCCCACCCCGCCCGCCCCGCCCCTTTCCCCGCCCCCTCGCGCTCGCGCCACAGGCCGCTCGCCCCCGCGGTTCTCGCGGCGCTGCGCCTCGCTGGCTTCTCAGCTTCCAGCCAAGATGGCGGAGAGCGGCGAAGGTCTGGGCACCGTTCCGGAGCACGAGCGGATCTTGCAGGAGATCCAGAGCACCGACACCGCCTGCGTGGGGCCCACCCTCCGGTAAAGCTCTCATCCTCCCGGGGTGTCGGGCTGCCCCCTCCGGCCGCTCGTCGGGAGCCGGGCGGGTCGTCCGCCGCCGGTGGCGCGCGGAGCGGCCAGACAGGTGGTGCGCGAGGGGGCGGGCGGGCAGGTTGGGGCGCTTCAGGGCGGCTGGCCGGGACCTGAGCCGGGACCGGGGCGGGGCGGCACGGGAGGCTACACCTGTCGGCGCGGCCCGCCGCAGCCGCGGGAGCTGTCACAGCGCAGCTGGAGGGTGTGGCTGCCAAGGCGCCTCTGACCGCGGGAGCCGCGGCGCCGCCCCGCCTTCTCAGTCCAGTCCCGGCCCTGGCCTGGGGTCTCGAGGACGCGCCTGGGGCTTCCTGGCTCTCGGATCGTGCAGGGGCCGGGGGCGGCTTGGCTGCGGGCGTGGCGGAGGCGAAGGTTAAGTGCCGACAGCCGGCGTGACCGAGGTACCGACGCTCGCGCAGGTGGAAACCCCGGCGAGCTGGGCTGCCGAGGGCGTGGGAGAATTGAAATTGAGCGGGAGACGCCGGCACCATTATCGCCCCTCCCGCGCGGCCAGAGTGGGCGAGGAGGGAGCGTGGGCTGGAGGGGAGGAGCTGACGCTCGGGAACGCGCTGATGTGACCGTGCGCTCGCTCTGCAAGCCTGGGGAGCTTTTACTTATTTACGAACGTTTCATTAATTTTGCATGCATTTCGCAGTTTATTTTAAAAAGAATCTCCACCCTTTAAAAATAGTACAAGAACAATGAATATTCCAGACTGAATACCTGCTGCCCTAATAGAATATTAGCCGGGTACTATAGTGATCCATTAGAGCGTTAGGCACTTTCTTCAAGGATGAGTGCCTTTTAAACATAAGGTTTCATTTTTCGCTGTGATGATAATGAAATTATTATTCGCTTAGGGAACTTGGGACTCGTTGGGCTTTAATCATTATTATTTCTTCAGGATACATTCCTAGAAATGGAGCGCTGGATATTTTGTGGACTGAGGATGTAGTATAAAGTGAAGCCAGTTCAAGTTATGATGTAAATCCACCTTGCTCTGATAATCCGGAGACCTGGGTTCTTGGTTTACCCTAGTCTAACCACTGATGAAGTGTGAGGTCATGGGTAAAAATCATTTAACTTCTCTGGACCTTGATTCTTTATTTGTAGACAGGGGAGGGGTAGGTGTTTAGATGCCCAGAAAGCTCAGGACCTTAGAGACCTTGCCTATTTGTTTACTGCTGTATGCCTAACACGGAGCATGTGGTAGGCATCTGATATATTTTTGTCAAATGAAGTTCCATTTATGATATGATAAGAATAATTAGTGCATTTTCTTAATTTTTCAATGTAATTCTTTTCATAAAACTCTGCATTTGGTAATGAAAGTAGAAATCATAGACTAAAAGGAAGCTTTGTTTTCCTCACTGCGTGGTGAAACTGAAAGAGTACAGTATGTGGTATAGTTATCAGAACAGTCCATTTTTGAAAATAGTATTGGTTATGAAGGAGATGCTTCTTCTTGAGAAAATGTGCTAGGCAGTATCCTTGATAGCAGATGAAATTGACTTAGAAGAAAAATTTGAAATACAGTTGGCTCTTGAACAATATGGATTTAAACTGTCGATCCACTTATACCTGGAATTTTTTAAATAGCAAATACCGTGGTACTACACGATCCACAGTTGGTTGAATCCGAGGATGTGGAACCTGGGATATGGAGGAAACCAGTGTATGGACAGCTGACTATAGGTTATATGTGGATTTTTCACTGCATGAAGGGTCCGAGGCCCTAACCCCTCATTGTTCAACAGTCAACTGTATATTGAGAGATTCTTGTGACACAAATAGAATATATGTATTCATGGTGTTATCATTCTGTTCTATTTTGCTGGACATTTTTGTAACCTGCTCACTTTGTTGAAATCCACACTCTTCTTTTTAGCGAACTATGTTGACTCATACTTATCCTATATATACACTTGTCATCTCTCATTTATAAGCAGACTCTTTGCACACACATGTAGAAGGCACTATTAGTGGTTTTTTCTCTTGAACAATTTAAGCTACTGTTATCTTTTCCCAAGGTTTCACTGAGTGACATGCAAATACTAAATTTAAAAAAAACTTTCATTATGGGAAAATTTAAGTGTTTTAAAAAGTATAAAAGTCTAATGGACCACATGAATTTATCGTCTAGCTTCATTTCAACCCCTGGCCAGTCTCATTTGATCTCTTCCCATTTCCACTCTTCCTCACCCTGGGTTATTTTGAAGCAAATCCCAGACAGCAGTTCATCCATAAATATTTCAGCATTAAGATTAATTTTTGTTGTTATTTCTCAATTAAGTTTTAGCTGGCATGTAGGCTTATGTTGTTATAGTTATTATTAATATTATTTTTCTTAGTGGCAGATTTTTTTCAGCCTGACCTTTTCCTGACTCACTTTTTATCAGATCAGTCTTCCTGGAGGAGGCCAGGTGATTAAATGAGAAGCATATTATACACTTTTCACAGGGCCTGGCATATGATGTGGTTCTTTGGCCACAATGGAATTAAATTAGAAGTCAGTAGAAAAGTATCTGGAAAATTCCCAAGTATTTGAACACTGAACAACGCACATCTAGATAACCCATGGATGAAAGAAGAAATGGAAAGAGAAATTAGAAAGTATTTTGAACGAATAAAATGAAAACACAACATATCAAAATTTGTGGGATACAGCTAAATCTATAATTAGAGAGAAATACACTAAACACCTCTACTGGAAAAGAATGGTTTAAAATAATGGCCTCATCTTCTAAGTTAAGAAACTAGAAGAAAAAGAGCAAATGAAATCCAAAAGAGCCAAAGAAAGATGATAATGATCAGAGTGGACATCAGTGAAATAAGAAATAGAAAAACAGTTGAGAAAATCAGTGAAACTGAAACCTGGTTCTTTGAGATCAGTAAAATTGATAAACTTCAATTTTTGAGGTCAACATTAACCTGATACCAAAACTAAACAAAGACATTTCTAGAAAAGGAAACTATACACCAGTATTATTAATACACACACTAAAACACATTAAACAGAATTTTAGCAAATTAAATCCACAATATATAAAAATAATAAATGGGATTTATTTCAAGAATGCATGCTGGTTAACACTTGAAAAACCAACTGATGTAATTCATATTAAACTAAAAAAAATTATATGATCATCTTAATAGAAGCAGAGAAAGCATTGACAAATCTAACATTCATTCCTGATAAAAACCCTCAGAAACGAGGAATGGAAATTCCTCAGCCTGAAAAAAGGCATCTATGAAAAACCTGTAGCTAACATTAAACTTAACGGTGAAAGGCTGAATGCTTTTCTCCTAAAATCAGGAATAAAGCAAGGATGTTCATTCTCACAACTTCTATTCAACACTGTACTAGAGGTTCTAGCCAGTATAATAAGATAAGGAAAAAAAATCTTGATTGGAAAATCATCTTTATTTACAGACAATGTAATTATCTATAGAGAAAATCCTATGGAATGCATAGAAAAGCTACTAGAACTGTTAAGTGGGTTTAGCACGGGTATAGGACACCAAATCAGTATGCAAAAATCAATTGTATTTCTATGTGCCAGCAATGAACAATCAAAAATTGAAATAAAAAATTAATAGCATCAAAAAATATGAAATTCATAGGGATAAATATGGCAAACAATGTGAAAGATTTTTACCTGAAAACTATAAAACATTGCTAATAGAAATTAAAGAGGACCTAAATAAGTGTACACATAGGCTGTATCCATGAATCAGAAGATTCAATAATGTTAAGATGTCATTTCCCCCAAACTGGTCTTTAGATTTAAGGCAATCCCAATAAAAATCCAGCAATTTTTTTGGTAGAAATTGACAAACTGATTCTAAAGTTCATATGGAAATGCAAAAGACCTAGAATAGCCAAAGTAACTTAGAAAAACATGAAAAGTTGGAGAATTTACATTACCTGGTTTTAAGATTTATTATAAAGCTACAGTATCAAGACAGTGTGGTACTAGCATCAAGCTAGACAAATAGATAAGTGAAACTGAGAAGACTCCATAAATAGGTTTACACACATGGTCAGTTAATTTTTGGCAAAGATGTAAAGGCAATTCATTGGAAAAGATAGTCTTTTTAAATAACAGTAGTGGAACGTCAGATATCTATATGGAAAATAATGAACTTTTAAATGTATTTTGCATCATATTTAAAAGTTAACTCAAAATGGATCATAAACCTAAACGTTAAATGCGAAACTATAAAACTCCTAAACTAAAAAACTAAAAAACTACAGGGGAAAATTTTTGTGACTTTGGGTTAGGCAAAGATTTCTTAGATACTATTACAAAAGCATAATACATAAAAGAAAAAATTGATAAATTGGACTTTATCAAAATTGAGAACATCTGGTCTTCAAACACACTGTTAATGAAAAGACAGGCCACAGACACGGAGAAAATATTTGCAAGTCACATCTCTGATAAAAAAAAAAAAAATTGCATCCAGAATGTATAAAAGAAGTCTTTGAGACTGACGGATAAGAAAGCAAACAACTCATTTAAAAAATGGATAAATCCAAATGTAAAATAGATAGCTAGTGGGAAGCAGCCGCATAGCACAGGGAGATCAGCTCAGTGCTTTGTGACCACCTAGAGTGGTGAGATAGGGAGGGTGGGAGGGAGCCGAAAGAGGGAGGAGATATGGAGATATATGTATATGTTTAGCTGATTCACTTTGTTATAAAGCAGAAACTAACACACCATTGTAAAGTAATTATAGTCCAATAAATATGTTTAAAAAAATGGGTAAATGATTTGAATGGATACTTCACAAAAGGAGGTATGTAGAGAGCAAATAAGCACATGGAAAGAAGATTAACATCATTAGTTGTTAGAAAAATGCAAATGAAAACTACGGGGTAAACCACCACACTATTGGCTTGTCTAAATAAAAGACTGACCATACCATGTATTGGTGAAGTTGTAGAACAACTGGCACTCTCATATATTGCTATGGGAATTTCATAGATGCTGTTTTTCAGGTTGAGGAAGTTCCCTTCTAGTCCTAGTTTGTTGAGTGTTTTTATTATGAAGGAATGTTGAATTTTTCGGTTGCTTTTTCTGCCTCTGTTGAGATGATCATGTAGCTTTTGTCCCTTATTGTATCAAAGTGGTGTTTTACATTAATTAATTTTCAGATGTAAACCAACCTTGGGTTTGCAGAATAAATCCCACTTGGTCATAGTGTATAATCATTTTTATATGTTGCTGGATTCCATTTATTAGTATTTTGTATAGGATTTTTGCATGTATATTCTCGAGATATTGGTCTTTTATTTGCTGGTGATGTCTTTGGTTTTGGCATGAGAATAATACCTCATAGAATGAGTTGGTTAGTGTTCCTCAATTGAGATGAATGTGTTTTTATTTCTCCCTTTGTTTTATTTTTGTGGTGTATCACATTTATTTTTTTTAATGTTGAATAACTCTTAGATTCCTGGGATAAATTCCATTTGGCCTTTTAACACGTTGGATTCAGTTTGCTAATATTTTACTGAGTATTTTTACATATATATTCATAGGGAATATTGGTGTGTAGTTTTCTTTTTTATGATGTCTTTATCTGGATTTGTTATCAGTAATGCTGGCCTCATAGAATGAATTAGGGAGTGTCCCTACTCTTCCGCTTTTTGGAAGAGTTTGTGAAGGAATAGTGTTAATTTTTCTTTAAATAGATGGTAGAATTTGTCACCAAAGCTTTTCTTTCTTGGAAGGTTTTTGATTATTGATTCAATCTCTTGTTATAGGTCTGTTCTGATTTTCTATTCTTATTGCACCAGTTTCGGTAGTTTGTGTTGTTCTAGAAATTTGTCCATTTCTTCTAGGTTACCAGGTTGTTGGTATAAAATTGTTCATAGCATTCCTTTGTAACCTTGTTTATTCCTGTATGATTGGTAATACTGACTTCTTTTATTCTTGACTTTTAGTAATTTGAGTTTTTTTCTTGGTCAATTTAGCTAAATGTCAATTTTATTGATCTTTTCAAAGAACCATCTTTTCGCTTCATTGATATTTCTCTATTGTTTTTCTATCATCTATTTCCTTTGTAGCTAATCTTTATTTCTTTTCTTTGCTTGTTTTAGGTTAATTTGCTCTCCTTTTTATTAGTGTTTTGGGATGGAAGAGTAGGCTATTGATTTGAGATCTTTCTTATTTTTAAATATAGGTTTTTGCAGCTATAAATAATCCTCTAAGCACTGCTTTAGCATCATCCCGTAAGTTTTGGTATTGTGTTTTTTCATTTTCATTCATCTCAAAGTATTTTTAAAATTTCCTTTGTGGGGGCTTCCCTGGTGGCGCAGTGGTTGAGAGTCCACCTGCCGATGCAGGGGACATGGGTTCGTGCCCTGGTCCGGGAAGATCCCACGTGCCGTGGAGCGGCTGGGCCCATGAGCCATGGCCGCTGAGCCTGCGCGTCTGGAGCCTGTGCTCCACAACGGGAGAGGCCACAACAGTGAGAGGCCCGCGTACCACCAAAAAAAAAAAAAAAAAAAAAAAAAAAATTCCTTTGTGATTTCTTCTTTGAGTCATTGGTTATTTAGACGTGTGTTGTTTAATTTCTATGTATTTGTGAATTTCTCAAACGGCCTTCCATGGTTAATTTCTAATTTCATTGCATTTGGTCAGAGATCATACTTTGTATGACTTCAGTCCTTTTAATTCATTGAGGCTTGTTTTATGGCCTCACATGTGGTCTCTCCTGGAGAATGTTCCATGTGCAATTGAGAAGAACATGTATCCTGATGTTGGGTGGAAGATTCTATAGATGTCTGTTAGATCTCATTAGATAATAGTTGTTCAAAGTCTTCTACTTCCTTTTTGATATAATGCTTAGTTCTATCCATTATTGGGTATTGGATAGTTTTTGCTTCGTGTTTTGGGCTCTGTTGTTAGGTGTATAAATGTGTATACTTGTTACATATTCTTGATTGATTGACTCTTTTTCTATCCTTTTACTTTCAACCCTTTTTTTTTTTTTTTTTTTTTGTGGTACGTGGGCCTCTCACTGTTGTGGCCTCTCCTGCTGCGGAGCACAGGCTCCGGATGCGCAGGCCCAGCGGCCATGGCCCACGGGCCCAGCTGCTCCGCGGCACGTGGGATCCTCCTGGACCGGGGCACGAACCCGTGTCCCCTGCATCGGCAAGCGGACCCTCAACCACTGCACCACCAGGGAAGCCCCAACCTATTTTTATCCTTGAATCTAAAGTGTGATGTATCTGTTTTTTATCCAGTTTGATAATCTCTGACTTTTGACTGGACTGTTTAATCCATTCATATTGAATGTTAATATTTATATAGTTGGATTTATAGCTGTCATTTTACTTTTTGTTTTCTGTCTCATTTCTTTTTGCTCCTCTGTCCCCCCAGACTTTTTTATTTTTACTATTTTTTGTTAAGTGAATATTTTCTAGTGTAACATTTTAATTACTTTAGTGATTTTCTTCCAGTGTCTAAAAGAAATTTATTTCTTAGTGGTTGCTCTCAGAATCAGCTTCAGATTAATTCTAAATTAATTCCAGTGAAGTACCGAAACATTACTTATAACTCTGTTTCCTCTTTCCCTTTTTTGTGCTATTATTATAATATCTTACATCTATATATGTTACAAACACAACAATATGGTGTTACATTTGTTGCTATATATAACTTTTTATTTTTCAAAGAAGCTGAGAGAGAGCAAGTATATTTATAGAGTTTGTTACATTAGACTTATTTACTATTTCTAATTCTCTTTATTTGTTGCTGAGTTTTTAGTTGTGTCATTTTCTTATTCCATTACAGCTTTGTTCCCACATACTTAATTTGTGCTGTTATTTTCAAATATGTTTCTATATGTTGTCAATACAGTTATGTACATATTGTCCTATGCAATTGCTTTTTAAATTAGTTAAGAGAAGAAAGATGCATTTATACTGTCTTTTAGAATTACATAGTTACCTTTGCTGGTGTTCTTGTGTGTGTGTGTGTGTGCATGTGTTCATATTGCCATCTGGGTTCACTCTGTTAATTATGAAGAACTTCTCTTAGTATTTCTTGTAAGGCTGGTCTGCTGGTAACTAATTCCCTCAGTCTTTGTTTATCTGCAAGTGTCTTTATTTCGCCTTCATTATTTGGAAGATAGTTTTGTTGATTATAAGATTCTTAGTTGACAGTTTTTTCTTTTAACACTTTGAATATATTATCCCACTGCCTTTTGACCTCCATTTCTTCTGATGATAAGTCAGCTGTTAATCTCAGTGGGATTCCCTTATATGTGGTTTTTCCCCCCTTATTTTCAAGATTTTTCCTTTGTCTTTCGTTATTTTTACTGTGATGTGTCTGGGTATGGAGTTCTTTGTATTTATCCTTCTTGTAGTTTGTCGATCATCTTAGATGTTTAGTTTAATGTTTTTCATCAAATTTGGGAAATTTCAGCCATTATTTCTTCAGATACTCTTTTTGCTCCGTTTTCTTCCTTACTTTGGTACTCCCATCATGTGTATGTTGGTGTGCTTAACGCTGTTCACGTTTCTCTGAAGCTCCGCATTTTCTTCATTCTTTTTTCTCTCTGTTTGGATTACATATTCTGTGTTAGTCTATGTTTAAGTAGTCTTTCTTCTGCTAATTTATGTCTACTGTTGAGATCTTCTAATGAGTGTTTCTTTTCTGTTGTTGACTTTTCAACTACAGGATTTTAACTTGGTTCTTTTTTATGATTTCTCTTTCTTTGTCAATAGTCTCTTATTTTATTAGACATTGTCATCATACCTTCTTTCACTTCTTTAAGCATGTTTTGTTTTTAGTACTATGAACCTAGTACTTTGAAGTCTTTGTTAACTCCACCATCTAAGCCCTCTCACAGGGCCTGTTTCTTTTCCTGTGTGTGGGTCATAGTCTCCTATTTCTTTGCCTATCTCATAATTCGTTGTTGTGGTTGAAAACTAAAATGTTTAGACAGTATATTTTATCAACTCTTGATACTGATTCCCACCCCCACCCCCCCCAACTACCTTCTGGGGCTTTTTTTTTTTTCCCTAATATTTATTTTATTTATTTATTTATTTATTTTGGCTGTGCCAGGTCTTAGCTGTGGCATGCGGGATCTTTGTTGTGGCATGCAGACTTCTTACTTGCAGCATGCATGTGGGATCTAGTTCCCTGACCAGGGATTGAACCTGGGCCCCCTGTATTGGGAGCACTGAGTCTTAGCCACTGGACCACCAGGGAAGTCCCTGGAGCTTGTTTTTGTTTGTGTTTGTTTGTTTAGTGGCTAGGCTGGACTATTTCAGTCAAGTGTATTTCCCTCACAGTGTGAAGCCTCTGCTGTGGCTCCTCAGAGGGCACAATCTTGGCATGTACACAGTCACTCTGGAATGACAGTGGTTTTAGCAGAATTCTCTTTATGTCTTTCCCTGATCTCTCTGTTAAGCTGTCTGCTTATCTTTTGTTTTTTTAAATCTTTTGGCCACGCCCCATGGCATGTGGGATCTTAGTTCCCTGACCAGGGATCGAACCCATGCCCTCTGCATTGACAGCATGGAGCCTTAACCACTGGACCACCAGGGAAGTCCCTGCCTGCTTATCTTGATATCACACTGAGATGTTAGAGTCCAGTAATTGCTGGCTGGTTGCTTTATTGATTTCAACAGTATTCAGGGGCATAAGTTGTTTCACAGTCCAATCCAATTAAATCTGGTCCCCTTTGCAGTGGTAGTTTTTTTTCCCCCCTTATGCAAGTAATTTGTTGAGGCAGTACTTTCAGATAAAACCTGTAGGAGTGAGGGAAATAGGATAGGGTAGAGGAGCTCTAAAACTGTGGGTTCATCTTAAGTCTAGCCTCAGCCTGATTCCAGGAGGAGCTCTGGAGTTAGAGTGTTCTCACAGGGACTTCTCTGGTGGCACAGTGGTTGAGATTCCCGCCTGCCAATGCAGGGGACACAGGTTCAATCCCTGGTCTGGGAAGATCCCACATGCTGCGGAGCAACTAAGCCCGTGTGCCACAACTACTGAGCCTGTGCCCCTAGAGTCCATGCTCTGCAACAAGAGAAACCACCACAATGAGAAGCCTGTGCACTGCAACAAAGAGTAGCCCCCGCTCGCCGCAACTAGAGAAAGCCCGTGTGCAGCAATGAAGACCCAGTGCAGCCAAAAATAAAAAAAATAAAAAAAATAAAAGAATGATATCACAGAGTTGTTCCACTTTGAGGCAATGGGGCTGAACTTTTACTCCCACCTCCAACAACCTCTCATTGGCTATAGGCTACCCCCCAGAGTGTGTGACTGCTGGGGGGGTGCATACCTTCCCAGGCATTACTGGGCAGAGTGCGTCCTACTCGCTGGTCTCCAGAGAAGGGTGCAGCTCTGGGTCCTTAGTAGCTGGGAGGAGAATGCACCACCAGGTAACGGGGATCTACTACACACCCCAGCAGCTAGAACACATCCAACTAGATCACACTTAGTAAGTTTGAAGGAATAAATGATAGACTTTTTCATTTATTTCTCTACCTTATATTTATTCCTGGCTTAATGATTTTTCTAGTGGATTAAGTCCCCTAATCTTCCCAATCTTGATTTTTAAATATTACTTAGAGAATTGTGATAAAATACATGTAACATAAAGTTTACCATTTTAAATGTGCAGTTCATTTCATTAAGTACATTAACATTGCTCTGCAGCCATAACCACCATCCATCTCCAGAACTTTTTCATCTTTCCAAACTGAAACTGTACTCATTAAATGGTAACTCCCCATTGTCCCAGCAGCCCCCGGTAACTACTATCATACTTTGTTTCTATGAATATGATTACTTTAGAGACCTCATATAAGTGGAATCATATAGTTGTTCTTTTGTGACTGGCTTATCTCACTTAACATTATGTCATCAAGGTTTATCCATGTTGTAGCATGTGTCAGAATTTCCTTCCTTTTTGAGGCTGGATAATATACTATTGTACGTATATACTACTTTCTGTTTATCCATTATTTGTTGATGGACGCTCAGATTGCTTCCATCTTTTGGCTGTTGTGAATGCTGCTGTGAACATGATGTACAAATACGTGTTTGAGTGCAGGGTTAGTTTTTCAGGCCAATCTCTGAGGTTTGTTCTGATCATAGGAGGGCTCTTCACATTTTCTTTCTCTGGTTCTTTTTGGTAAACTGGCTGACCTATGATTTAACTTGTTGATCACATGGAGGTACCAGCCTCCTCTCAATTGCTTACTACCAAAATCTCCTTTGTTTTCAAGAGTACCATAATGTTTGGACTTCCTTACATTCTGTTCTAAATAAAGTCAGCTTTTTGGGGGAGAACTTTGCAATTTTCTCCTGCTTCTTCCAGTGGGGATAATCTCTGCGCCACTGCACCAGAGCTTGGGGCAGGAACAATGGCCTGTTTCAAGTGACACTATTCTTAAAGAGCAGCACTCTGGATGGGGCAGAGGAGTAGGACTCTGTGTGGGGCAGTAATCTCTGTTCTTCTTGGCCTGCCCCTTAAAGTGTACAGCCTCTGTCCTATGAGCTTGTTACAGACCAGGGTTCTTGGCCTTCCTTAATCAGTAGAAATTGATAAGAGACCAGACAAGAAATTCAGGCGAGGCTTTATTGGGGCCCCTGCTACAGCAGGGGGGGAGCGAAAACAAGTAATTTCCTTTGCTCGCTCCTCAAGGTGGGGGCCAGCTGGTTCCTTAAATGGGGTGAAGGTAGGGGTGTGTCCAGGGGTCAGGCTGGAGGGGTGGCTTAGGTGGTTTGCCCACCCCTTTGGTGGTGTTGAGTGCAGGGGGCATGCACAGTACCCTGCTTTTGCTCTTGACACCCTATTTTTGCTCCTGGCTCTTCAGAAGTGGCAGTTGGGGGTTTTTTTTGGTCTTTTTGTGTCTTCTTGTCCATAATTTGCCCCATCTGCACATGCAGGCAATTATTTTTAGTCCCTTATAGTTTCTTTGTATTTTGTTGCTGGAGGAGACACTTGCGCAGGTTCAGACACTGCAGCAAAGGGTCCCAGGTCCCAGGTCCCAGCCTGTCTCAAGCTGAGGTGGGGCAGTTGGGATCCCAGTATTCCTGGCTACTCCATCTTTGGGAAAGCCTCTGTCCTATGACATCCTTCATGGGGCTGGGTGGAGGAAGGAGGGCTGGGTGGAAGAAGGAGGCCCCCAACCTTTCAGCCACACTCACCTGGAATTTAGCTTCTGTAACATAGAACTGTGGGGGAGGGAGGATGAGAAATGCTGTATACCTGCCCTTTTTCTGACCCTTAACTGAAACCTGGGGGAGAGGAAGCCCTGACTACTTAGCCACACCCAGCCAGGATGGAGCTTCTATCATGCTAAGCTGGAGGAAGAGTGTTAGTTGTGGTTCAGGGGCCATAAGCTCTTACTGTTCTTAGTAGATTTTCTTGAATAAATGTCTCTTCATTTGCTGTATGCTCTTGGGACAATTTTCAGAGATTTCAAATGGTGTTTTTTGTTTTTAAGTAATTTTCATTGGTTATGGTTGTTTCACTAGGAAGTAGGTTCATGAATTCTGGGAAGCTTCATCTTGTTTTTCATTTAAATAGAAGTAGAATTCACAAAACATAAAATATGCCATTTTAAAGGTACAATTCAGTGACATTTAGTACATTCACAATGTTGTATAACCATTACCTCTATCTAGCTGCAAAACATTTTCATCATTACAAAAGGAAACCCTGTACTTGTTAAGTAGCTACTCTCCATTCCCCCTCTTCTCCCAGCTGCTGGCAACTACTACTCTGTTTTCTGTCTCTATGGATTTATCTTTTTTTGATTTTTCATTAAAATATTGATAGAAGCATACAGTATATGACTTTTTGTGTCTTTTTTCATTTCAGCATAATGTTTTTGTCTTTTTGCGGTACACGGGCCTCTCACTGTTGTGGCCTCTCCCGGCGTGGAGCACAGGCTCCGGACGCGCAGGCTCAGCGGCCATGGCTCACGGGCCCAGCCGCTCTGCCGCATGTGGGATCTTCCCGGACTGGGGCACGAACCCGTGTCCCCTGCATCGGCAGGCAGACTCTCAACCACTGCGCCACCAGGGAAGCCCAGCATAATGTTTTGAGATTCATTTATATTGTAGCAATGTATCAGTACTTCTTTCTTTTTTATGGCTGAATAATATTCCACTGTGTGGATATTCCACGTTTTATTCATCCATCAGTTGGTGAACATTTGGGTTGTTTCTACCTTTTGGTTGTTGTGAATGTGCTGCTATGAACATTCACGTATAAGCTTTTGTTTGAATGTCTATTTTCAGTTTTTTTAGGTATATATCTAAGAGTGGAATTGCTGAGTCATATGGCTATTCTATGTTTAACTTTAAAAAGAGTCTATTTTGTGAAGTGTCAATAGTTTGAAGTGCCGCAGGGCTCTGAAACTGTCCATTGTTGAAGCCATAAACTCAGACTTACAGCTTATAGCAGAGCTTTCGGGCAAGCGTAAGAGTGAAACAAAGACTATCTGTAGATGACAGAGGCTTAATGGCTATGGTTAATTTATTCCTGTAACTAATATTAGAATGGAGAAGAGTAAAATTTTCTGTCAGGTACAATACATTACTACTTAAAAGTTTTGATTAGTGAAAACATAGTTATAGCTAGCAATTTTTGTCCCAGAAATTGACATTCATGGGCTTCCCATGAAGAGTACAATTTCAAAAATGTTTGTATTATAACATTTTTTACTTACACATTTAACCTAGGAAGGGTGAGCATCTCTCTAATTTGACAGCTCTTCCCGTGCAACATTTACTATAGTAATATATCAAACAAACCTCATTATTTATAGTCTTTCTATAAGATGAAAATAAATAACTGTGCTCTTTCTGGGTTCTTCTGGGAAATCCCCAAGACAGTTTTGGTGTGAAAAATATCTTGAAAGTTTTATTTTATTTTTTCTATAGTTAGGATCCAAATTTGGAAAGGCAAAGTCAAAACAGTTGTCAGAGGTTGCCTGAGAAGCAAAACTTGGTTAATTAAAGTGAAAGTAAAGCATTTGAAAAATAAACATAGATAACTTGATTGTAAAGAAACTTAGTTCTTTCATAAGTGAGAGGAAACCTTTTCTGTTTTTTATTGAATAATCAAGAATATAATAAAGTCCACATGAAGTACAGACATTATTCTGGCAAAACAGTCATCTAGGCAGATTACATAGAAGGTAAAGAGTAACCTTGCATATTTTAGGCAGGTCATTAACCAGTAAACCAAGGAAGCAAGCCCAACAAAACTGAACAAATGTTGCTGAATTTTAAACATATATCATAGTGTATTTTCAGTCTTATATTGTAAATGAAGGCAAATAAAATTCATTTTCCATGTTTTGTCCTTCATTGTGCTCTTCTGTGTTCTTAAACAGTTTGCTTTAGAGCACTTGTTCTTTTTTTTTGGGATCTGTGAGGTCAAAACTATTTTCAAATAATGCTCAGAGGTTATTTACATTAAAATGCAGTGCATTCATCATTGCTACTTTCAAATGAATCAGTCAATTTAAAAAAAAAATTCTCAGTTTTGGGAATTCCCTGGCAATCCAGTCGTTAGGACTTGGCGCTTCCACTGCTGGGGGCCTGGGTTCCATCCCTGCTCCGGGTACTAAGCTCCTGCAAGCCGCGCTATGCAGCACCCCCCATACACACACACACAAAATCTCAGTTTTAGTTTTTAATGCGGTAAATATCAATAGTTAGAATCCACATAAACAAAAGCTTTTTCGATTTCTCAGTAAGTTTTGAGAGTTATGTAAAAGAGACCCCCAAGGGCTTCCCTGGTGGCGCAGTGGTTGAGAGTCCGCCTGCCGATGCAGGGGACACGGGTTCGTGGCCCAGTCCGGGAAGATCCCACATGCCGCGGAGCGGCTAGGCCCGTGAGCCATGGCCGCTGAGCCTGCGCGTCCGGAGCCTGTGCTCCGCAATGGGAGAGGCCACAGCAGTGAGAGGTCCGCGTACCGCAAAAAAAAAAAAAAAAAAAAATAGAGATAAGAGACCCCCAAATTTGAAAACTACTGCTGTAGGAGAAAGCTGCTCTTTTTCCTTGATAGAACAGAAGTACATACACAGTTGTATTTCTCTGTCACTGTTCCTAGTATCTTAACTACTGCTAATGATTCTAACTTTTAACCAAAGTAACTAATTTATATTTCACATTGAAACACGGAAGTGGAACATTGAGAATTGTCTGAATAAGAGCAAATCTCTGAATACAACTTCTTACAGATACAAACGTCACTTTTATACCTTAAAGTGGCAAAAATGAACACTTTCATGGATGCATCCGGAAACGATAGCTTTTCAATAGCATATAAAAATAAGAAGCAAAAGTATATAAACTTAGTTATGCTTAGTAATCAGTCTGCTAGGATTCCATTATACTTAAAAATTAACTGCTATCCAGTGATTGTCTCTTAATTAACTTAATATTAAGGTTTTAAGTTACCTAAAGATCTTAGAAATTAATCTTTAATATGTGTTGAAATAAAAAGTTTGTCAGAGTAATGATTCTGCTTAGTTGAGCACAAATTTACATTTTTAATCATCTTGAATATTTTTGTAGGGTAATGTTAGCTTGTTTGATTAGTAAACCTGTGTGCGTTCAGGGAAAAACAAACCCAAGTGGAATAAAATGATTAATCATAAAAAATAAATAGCTATTTTTATAAACCAAAATGATCCAACTAGGCTTGTTTGCTGAAGTTGTACAGTTAACTCTTGAACAACAGGGGTTTGAACTGCGCAGTTATACACAGATTTTTTTTCAGTAGTAAATACAACAGTACTACAGGGTCCGAGGTTGGTTGAATCGGCGGATGCAGAATGCCGATACAGAGGAACCTTGGTTATGGAGGACTAACTATAAAGTGATATGTGGATTTTCAACAGTGTGGAGGGTGGGTGCCCCTAACTCTTGAGTTGTTCAAGGGTCAACTGTACGTGAATTATGTGAACTTAGATTTTTTTTTTTTTTGCGGTACGCGGGCCTCTCACTGTTGTGGCCTCTCCCGTTGCGGAGCACAGGCTCCGGATGCTCAGGCTCAGCGGCCATGGCTCACGGGCCTAGCTGCTCCGCGGCATGTGGGATCCTCCCGGACCGGGGCCCGAACCCGTGTCCCCTGCATCAGCAGGCGGACTCTCAACCACTGCGCCCCCAGGGAAGCCCTGAACTTAGATTTTTTAAATGTTTCTAAGTTAATTCATGTAGGAAGAAATCTTTAAAGAAGTCTAGCACATTTAAAGTGTTAGAAATTCAATTTCTTTTGTTTTCTGGGAATTTTACAAATATTCCATTTCTGTAAGTCCTTGTTTTTTTTTGTTGTTGTTGTTGTTTTGTTTTTATCAATAAGCCAGTCAAAACAGAGTTCCTTTAACTTAAGAGACTTTAAAATCTAAATACTGAATAACCTCTGGAGATAAATTGTTTGATTTATCACACACAATGAGAGGTAAAAACCTTTCTGAATTACAGATACGGAGCTTTATAGCTCTGATTCTATAATTTCACCCCCAGGTCAAGAGACATGAGTTGTAGAGAGAAAACCTCCCTGGTCTAGTTATCAAAGAACTGAAAACGAAATTCTTAAAAAATTTGAGCTCAAAATAGACAAACCAGAGTGTCTTTCATCTTGTACCCAAGAGATTTGTCATCCTTGTATAGGGATCACCAAATAAATGTCAAACTATGAAACCAAATTCTCAGTCATTGCTACCACTTAGGGGTAATAACTTATTGGCCATGTAGTAACTGGAAACCAGATGAAAATATACAGTCTGTAGAGAGGGAAAAGAAACAAAACAAAATTTACAGAAACAGAGAGTCAGCAAAGTTAAATGTATGTTGCCACTTGAGTTTTCCTCCTAGAAGCCCTTGAAAAGCTAAAGCAGCCCATGAGGTGCAGTTCTCTGGTAATGCAGTTTCCTGGTTCTGCTGGGTGAATCCACTGGGCATCCTGGTGAAACCTCCAAAACTATTAAAAGATAATTTTCAAAAATGATAAAATTATACAGATATAAAATTAGGGAATCCCCGGCCGTCCAGCGGTTAGGACTCCGTGCTTTTACTGCCAAGGGCGGGGTGGGGGATGTTCAATCCCTGGTCAGGGAACTAAGATCCCACAAACTGATCGGAATGGCGAAAAAAAAAACCCAACCAAGAACCGTCCCCCACCAAAAAAACCCCTAAAAACAGAGCTGTGATGACTGAGTGAGAAAGTCACAGCTATCATTAAGTAAAAATTAATGCGTGCCAGGGAATTTTTTTTTTTTTTTTTTTTTTTGCTGTACTTGGGCCTCTCACTGTTGTGGCCTCTCCCGTTGCGGAGCACAAGCTCCGGACGCTCAGGCTCAGCGGCTATGGCTCACGGGCCCAGCCGCTCCGCGGCATGTGGGATCTTCCCGGACCGGGGCACGAACCCATGTCCCCTGCATCGGCAGGCGGACTCTCAACCACTGCACCACCAGGGAAGCCCCGTGCCAGGGAATTTTATTTAACTTAATAATTAATGAGAGAACCAGTAAGATGTTACAATTGTTTTAAAGGCAATGGCAAAAAAAATGATATAGGCATTTGGGAATGCTGAAATAGATTTGTCAGTAGACAAATTACTGGTCAGTATCTGCAGGGCAATAATCAGTTGCATTCCACTGGTAAAAGTGTTTTGCATTTCTATGGGCAAGAGTAACTTGCATTACTATCAGCTTTCAGCAATTTACAGAAATGTAAAATAGCCCAAGACAGTGAAAGCCACAGATAATATAGAAGGGTGCGCTAGATGGGACATTCAGTAATTGTTTTTGTCCATTTCAAAATCTTTCACAATTTTTCTTGCCATTAGTTGGAAACATTTTTTTTTTCATTTTGTCTTTTACTATGCTTATCCCTTTTTTGCCATGCAGAAGTTTTTATGAAAATAAAATTCAGGGAATTCCCTGGCAGTCCAGTGATTAGGACTCCACGCTGTCACTGCCAAGGGCCCAGGTTTGATCCCTCGTCGGGGAACTAAGGTCCCACAAGCCGTGCAGCATGGACCAAAAAAAAAAAAAGAAAAGGAAATTCATCAATCTTTGGCCTTTTTGCTTGATTTTTGAATTATAGGAAAGTGTTCCATGCTACTAGGTTATAGGGAAATCGACTCATGTTTTCTTTTGGTACTTGTATGGTTTTATTTTTTACATTCGCATTTCTGATCCTCTTGAATTTGCCTGGGGTATGATGTGATTTTATCTTTTTTTTTTTTTTGGCTGGCCCCCTGCCCCTGCAGTGGAAGCACGGAGTCATAACCACTGGATCACCAGGGAATTCCCTGATTTTATCTTTTTTTATATGGCAAGCCAGCTATCTTAACACTTCTTATTAAAAAGTATATCTTTTTCACATTGATTTGAGATGCTGCCATTATCATTTACTGCATTTTCTTATGTGGTGGGTCTATCTCTGGTTTTTATCCTGTTCATTGTCTACATGTCTGTTCATGTGCTATATACCATCATACAATTATAGAGACTCTATTGTTATAATATCTGGTAGGGCTTCCCTCACCTTATTGCTCATCTTTTTCAGGGGTTTCCTAGTGACTCTTCCTTGTTTATTCTTCCAAATGAACTTAATAAACTTGTCTCATTCTAGAAAAGTCCTCAAAGTGTTTTATTGAGAATGAGTTAAATTTATAAATTAAATAGTGAGAACAGACATCTTGCTGATGTTTAGTCTTCATATCTATGAACATGTTACGTCTTTCAGGAGAGTTAGAAGTTTTGCACAAATAAATTTTAGAATTCTTTAAGGTTACGTGTAGTTATTTTAGTTGGGTCTTTTCTTACATTCTCATTTTTGTTTATATATGTGAATGCTGGTAATCTTTGTATGTTAATTTTTAACCTCTTAACTTTATTAAATTTTCTTACTGTTTGTAGTAATTTTTTCCCCATTGATTCCTTCTGGGTTTTCTAGGAATGTAATTATATAATTTGTATATAGAAATAATCTTACTTCTTCCATTCCAGGTCTTAAACCTTAGATTGCTATGTAGTCAAACTTCATAGCCTAATAATTGCAACACAGTAGAGATAGTGGGCATCTTTATCTTTATCTTGACTTTAGCAGGGAAGCCTTTAGTGTTTCCTCATTAAGGAGAACTCTGGCTTTTGAGCCGAGGTATTTATATTTTATTATGCTGAGGAAAAATACCCATTTTATTTAGTGTTTTTAACATGAAACACTGCTGAATTTTGTCTTTCCTGTGTCTATGGAGATGGTCATATGATTTGTTTTCCTTTTGCTCCATTAATATGATTGAATTTATTAATGTATTTCCTATTTTGAAATAGTCCTGTCTTCATAGAATAAATCCCATTTGTGTCATGATGAATTGCTCTTTTAGTGTGCCATTGGATTCTGTTTGTGCATATGCTTTTCAAAATTTTTTTGCATTGATACTCATAAATGAGATGGTCTGTAGTTTTCTTCTTCGGTGCAGTCTTTCTCAGGTCTTTGAATCAATGTTGTGCTTATTTCATTAAATAAAATTGGAAGTTTTCTTTGGAATAATATAATTAGCATTGATTATTATCTAATCTTTAAAGTTTTGTTAGAATTAATGATGAGATCAGCTGGGTCTGGTGCCTTTCTTTTTCTTTCTTTTTTTCTTGTAGGAGAGTCTTGATTCCTTTCTTTATTTCTTCTGTGACAGTTGGTCTGTGTTACACTTTCTGTCTATACAGGGTCAGTAAGTTTTATTCTTTTGAAAAATTATCCATTTCTTCAAATTTATTTCAGTAGGGTTGTGCAAATGTAGTCTTATGCTAAAATTTCTTCAATTTTGATGGCTTATTTTATCCCCCTTGTCAGTTCTAATGTAGATATTTGTGATTTCACTCACTTTTTCCTTGATTAGGTTTGCTGGTGGTTGGTCTGTTTTGTTGATTTTTTAAAAATATCTGTCTTGGAATTTATTCATTCTAGTAATTTCTGTTTTCTAACTTATTCCTTTCTGCTTTTATATTTAACAATTTATTTCTTCTGTTTCTTTTGATTTATTTTTTATAGCTTTTTGTATTTTGCATTTGCTTTATTTTATTGAGGTAATTATTTAATGCTATTAATTTTTCTCTGATGACTGATCTAGCTGTATCTCTCATATTCTGATGTTTTCCTTATTGCTATCTTTTTTTTTTTTTTTTTTTTTTTTTTTGCTGTACGCGGGCCTCTCACTGTTGTGGCCTCTCCCGTTGCGGAGCACAGGCTCCGGACATGCAGGCTCAGGGGCCATGGCTCATGGGCCCAGCCGCTCCGCGGCATGTGGGTTCTTCCTGGACCGGGGCATGAACCCGTGTCCCCTGCATCGGCAGGCGGACTCTCAACCACTGCGCCACCAGGGAAACCCTCCTTATTGCTATCTTAAAGAAATTCTGCTGTTTTATTTTTGTATTTTCCTTTGATCCAACAGTTTTCTAAATAGTTATGTCTTAAAAATTTTTCTAGATGTGTAACTTTTTTATTTTAAAAAATTTGCTTTTAATCTTTAGTTTTATTACACTACAGTTAGATAAATCTGTTTGTACTAATTCTATTCTTTGGAATTCACTGAGGTTTTTATTTGTGGCTTAATATATGGTTAGTTTTCATGAGTGTTTCATGTACTCTTGAAAAGAAAGCATATTTTTTATTTGGGTTCTCAGTTTTACACACAGACTCCTTATTAAATAAGTTGGTTATATCTTCTAAGGTCTCATATTGTTTTTCATCTGATCTTTCTTGAATTGAGAGAGGTGTGTTACTGTCCCATTTTATTAGTTACTGTCTCTTCTCACATCTCTTATAGTTTCTGTTTTATGAAAGTTTGTTGCTAAAGTTTTGGGTATATAAATACTGTTATATTTATATTTTGAACTGTATTTTTTAGCATAAAGTGCACAGATTATAAGTGTAAAACTCAAATAATTTTCTCTTTTCCATGGTGAATGGTGGTTTTTGTTGTTGTTGTTTTTGGTTGTTTTGCTGAGAAGTCAATCTTAAGAGAATTTCTCCTTAATTATAGATTAATACTCCTGTAAAGGACTTTGGTAGCATATATAGATCATCTCTTAAGCTATTAGGCAAACTGCACATTAGATCTGCTGTAGACAATTTGATATTTTTGTTGAATTTTCTAAATTCTTCTAGGGAAGCAGTCTATGTCTGCATTCATTAATCTGCTTAATTGTTTAAGGTTTTTGAATTAAAATTTATTTAGCAATTCAATTTGTTATCCTAGAGGAGAAATTAAATTTCTGTGTATTAGGTGTTTCCATTCCTCATCTTTAGCTTTTTACCAAGTAGCACAAAAGTCAACAGGAAGAGACATCTCCTTGGTCAGGAGTGTAAAAACAGGAAGGAGGAAGTCTATTGCAAATCTCTGTTAGCTGATTATTAATTCACATTTCACCATAGAGGATGTCCATTAACGGTCATCTTTGTGCTGTGTTGTTAACCAGAATTTCAGTGAGTGTTAATGTTGGTATTACAGAATGTCAATCCTAGTTATAGGAAGTAATGTTAACTAACAGACTGCACTAGGCTCTTTCCTATGCATGGAAATAGGATACTATTCTTGAGAACGAGGCTGAGAAATTGTACATAGAGGAAAACAAGGCAAGTAAAATATAACATCAGAAATGCGGAGAAAATCATCTTTTGCTTTTTTGCCTTTGCTTGATCTTGATGCTTTGATAGGTTGTATGATCCTTTAAGATATGATCATATCCATTCTGTCTTCATTTTCTGAGGTCTGGCTTTCTCTGCTTCTCTCTGCACTTGAGGATGACTACCTACAGCTTCTATATGTCAGTCAGGCACATAGAGCTGGCTATTTCTGAATTCCACTTCAAAATTCCTGAAAGAATGTGTCTAATTGAACCAGCTCGGGTCAGTTGTACACCTCTGGTGCAACGTACTGTGATTGGAAGGGGCTGTACTACTCGTTCAGCCTTGTGAACAGTTTTCAGAGACAAAGAATATATTACCGTTGTGTTTGTGCACTTTTCTGGGGAGAAGATCTATAACTTTTATTAAAATCACAGAGAAGAGTCTTGCCACTCCCTGGCCACTGCCCAGATAAAGGTTAAGAATAACTACTCTAAGAGTTATGATAGAATTCTCTCTACTTACAACAGGTATCCTTCAGGTCAGTTAGACAGTTTAATTGTCTTTTTCACAATACTATGTTCCTTCCTGGCTGTGTTTACCATGATTGAATTCCCTCCTCCTTATTTCTCCACCTACTCAAGTATTACCTGTCACTGAATTCCTTTCTTAGGTCCTATTTCCTCTATGAAATCTTGGCATCTTAGAAGACTGCATTCTATGTGGATAAATAAACAAATAAATAAATATATGCACACATATACATATATGTGTATTTTCTGTGTCTGAAATCTTATAGCATGGATTTTTAAAAATGCTACACAGTGTTATTTAGTTGTATGACTTAGGATATATATTTTCTTTTCTTTCTTTTTTTTTTTTTTCGTTGTACTGTGCGGCTTGCAGGATCTTAGTTCTTCAACCAGGGATTGAACCTGGGCCATGTAGTGAAAGTGCTGAGTCCTAACCACTGGACCACCAGGGAATTCCCTGTATATTTTAAGTAAATATCTTAAATGCAGGCCTAATGTAATAGTCCATGAAGCTTATTATTGTCATGCATCTCTGATTAGTTCCAACTGTGTTACGTAGCATAATGCCATGGGTACAACAGACTCATATTAAATACTTTTTGAACTGAATTAATGAAAAACAAGAACCTTCATTATAGAAAACTTGAAGAATATATAGAATAGAGAGGAGGGAAAAAAATCACTTTTTTCCCTACTGCTTACGGATAATCAAAATTCTAGTCATTTTTTATGTTAGAAACAACAAATATTTATTTATTGAAGTTATGATATTCAACATTTTAAATGTTGATCTTTGTTAAATATTTGTTAAATGAAGTTAAATTACATTATATATAATTTTCAACCTATTTTCTCTATTTGATTATTTCCTGTTGTTGCACATTTAGGTGGTTCTTATTTTTTGTGAAATTCTGTGAACGGTGATATGAACTCTAAAATAATTTCTTAGAATCTTGGTTCCTGGAAGTGAAAATAATCATGTAGGAAATAATAGGTAATAGCTAACATCTGTTGAATATTTACTATATGCCACTGTTTTAAACACTTATATGTGTTATTTTATTTAATCTTCATAAGAAGCAAATGAGGTACTCATTTTGCAGATGAAGAAACTGAGGTAGAGATAGATTAGGTCATTTGCCCTAGGCAGTCAGTAAGTGGTGAGCTAGACATGAACATAGGCCATTTGGCTTCTGAGCCTGTACTCTTAGTCATGATGCTTTGCCTTCTGATTTAGAGTATCAGATAATGAAAGCTGCAATATAAAAACAATATTAAATTTTAACTTAAAAAGGTGGGAAGGTTTACATTAAGATTGGATCAGTGAGGAATGTGACCAGAATTATACTCAGGGAGGGAGGGTCCTGTATCTTGAACTTGTACTAGGTCAGATATAGGTCCCTTATTCCTCTGCAGCTCTGCAGTTACAAGATACAGGCCTCCAGTAGTTTTAGTAAGGCCAGTCTCTGGTTTATTCTCTCCAGGACTGGGGGTTGCTTGATGCAAGAAAAATCACTGACCTTTGTACCCTCTTCAGGCCCTTTTTCAATTCTAAATGATGGAAAAAACAAGATACCATCTTTCCCTGCCTTCTCTTTTTTCATCATTCCTATCCTCATTCATTCATTCCTGTGTTAAAAAGAACATAAATCAGATTTGCTTTTAGCCTTTCTTACTAGAAGGGCTAGTTATTTTCAATTTGGTAGACCGGGCCTAATAGAATCCATGTACAATGGTTTGTTTGTTGTTTTGTTTTCTGTTTTTGTCATGCCTGAATGTGAAGGCAGGCAACTATTCTTTGTGTGGTTTGTGAGTGAGTGTGTGTGTGTTGTTGATGTTTGAGTATTGCCAACTTCATTTTAAAGGAGCTTAATTTTGAGAGAATTCATTAATGGAGGCATTGCCATAGTAATAAGAAAGATGCTCTGGAATTGAGTAATGAACATGTTACTGACATATTTAAGGTAAAGAATTTCAGCAACTGAGTGTTTGGTGATTTTTTGCAGTGAGTTCCTTTTACCTTTTTTCATGCAATATTCTCTAACAGTCCGTGTGAGTTCAAGACTTGGATTGTAGACCTGGCTCTGGCCTTTTGTACACACGTGCTGTTGAGCAAATCCTTTAACTTCTCTGAGCCTCATTTCCTTCATCTGTGAGGCAGAGATAAAACCAGTTGCCCTGTCCACTTCCCTCGGGTTCTTGGTATCAGATGCAATGATGTATGCAGAACTGCTCTGTGGATTGCAAAGCACCAGTACAAATGTAAAAGATTATTTTTATTTTGTTAATTATATTCTGCTTTTGAATGGACACAGAATTGCTCTTCTCAACTTCGTGTTTTTTGTCCGTTTTTTCTGCTGAGCTCTGAAATGACCAGCAGAAGTGGACTGTGTGGTCAGGATGAATAGTGGGAGTTAGGATCAGCCTTGTATCAGGGTAACCATCTTTCGTTTTTCTTCCACACTATTTCTGAATTACACTTATTTGGCAAAGTGTCTTTTGAAAAACACATTGTAAAAATTAAATTAATATATATTAATGTATATTTATTTTTTAAATGAATAACTTTGGAATCCTTTCTTTCAGAGTTAGAATGAAATGCATTTACAGCTGACTTTAATTTTTTTTTTTTTTTTTTTGCGATACGCGGGCCTCTCACTGTTGTGGCCTCTCCCGTTGCGTAGCACAGGCTCCGGACGCGCAGGCTCAGCGGCCATGGCTCACAGGTCCAGCCGCTCCACGGCAAGTGGGATCTTCCTGGACTGGGGTACGAATCCGTGTCCCCTGCATCAACCACTGCGCCGCCAGGGAAGCCCTGTCTTTTCATTTTGTTAATGGTTTCCTTGGCTGTGCAGAAGCTTTTAAGTTTGATTAGGTCCCACTTGTTTATATTTACTCTTATTTCTTTTGACTTGAGAGATTGATCCAAGAAAGTATTGCTACGTTTTAAGTCTGAGAATGTTTTGCCTATGTTCTCTTCTAGGAGATTTATGATATCATGTCTTATAGTTAGATCTTTAAACCATTTGGAGTTTATTTTTATATATGCTGTGAGGGAGTGTTTTAATTTCATTGATTTACATGCAGCTGTCCAGCTTTCCCAACACTACTTGCTTGTCTTTTCTCCATTGTATATTCTTGCCTCCTTTATCGTAGATTAATTGACTGTAGGTGTGTGGGTTTATTTTTTGCCTCTCTATTTTGTTCCATTGATTTGTATGTCTGTTTTTGTTGTTCTGCTGTTTTTAACCATTATATTAAAGCAGTAGATAACATCATAAAGCAGATTTAAAAAAGGAGGAAATATTTTTATTTTGATTTCACAGTACTTAGTTGTTAATTAGGTTGAGTATGAGATAGATGCACACCGTATTTTGATACAATCGTAAAAGAAAAATATTTGGATTTCTAGAGATTACTTTTTGGTGAAGAGTGCCCTCTAGTGAACCTTTTCTCTTTATTAAGATTTACAGTTCTTTGCATCCTCACAGCATTTGTGGACTGAAGACACCTTCAGTTCTCAAGGAATTTAGAAGATAAAACATACACTAAGTAATTGGAGAATAAATTTGATGTGTTATACAAATAAATAAAAGATAGTGTATTATTGGGCTTCCCTGGTGGCGCAGTGGTTGAGAGTCTGCCTGCTGATGCAGGGGACACGGGTTCGTGCCCTGGTCTGGGAAGATCCCACATGCCGCAGAGTGGCTAGGCCCATGAGCCATGGCCGTTGAGCCTGCGCGTCTGGAGCCTGTGCTCCACAACGGGAGAGGCCACAACAGTGAGAGGCCCACATACCGCAAAAAAAAAAAAAAAAAAAAAAGATAGTGTATTATAGACTGTATGTAAAAGAGCTGGGAAAATTCTAGGTAATGGGGAATTCATTATTCAATATAGCTATTCATGAAAGTATCCCAAAGGAACTATCTTGAGGTGAATTCTGAAGGAAGTTTAAGATTGAGGCATATTGTGGGGAAGAGCATCCTGGGGTCAAAAAGGAAGTTAAGGACAGTGCCAAAAAGGATTAGTGCCAAAAGGGAAAAAGAAATAGTGAAAAAAAGAATTATTCTGGAAAAGATTTAAATTTAATTCGATTTTAAATATTTTAAGCAAATGTCCAAACAATTTGTTCATGTACTTAGAAACCTTTTTCAGAGGTTTGGGAAGGATTCTGCTGGACAGTTGTGGCTTGGAGTCTTTCATGCGACTGCAGTCAGATACTGGTTGCTGCTTGGGCTAAAATCAGCTGAGGCTCACCTGGACTAGACAGCCACGGTGGCTCACTCACATTGCTGGCAGATGATGTGCTGTCATTTGGGAGCGCCCACATGTGGCCTCTTCAGCATGTCATTTTTAGGATAGTTAGATTCTTACGTGATGGATGGTTTTCCCCAGAATGAGTATCTAAAGACCTCTGTGTGGAAGCTGCATGGCTTTTTTTCTAGCTTCTGAAGTCACATACTATTATTTAAGTTATATTCCATTGGTTGAAGCAGTCATAAGCCTGTCCAAATTCAAAGGAAAGGGAAGGTGTGTCAGAGAATTTTGGACCTGTGTTATAAAACTTCATTTACTTTCTTGCCTCCTTGAAGAGTTAGGCTCAGCACAGATAAATTTTAATGATTTAGGGAGCAGCCATCCTCTGTATTAAAGTTACCTGTGCATATGCCTGTCTTTTGTGCTTAATTTTCAGTTTCTGTTGTACATGGTTGGTACTTAATGAATATTGTTGGAAAGAATTCTCCTTTCTCTTTATCCTGCTGTTAATGCTTTGGAGCTGTTTCACTTCTTATTTGCACCTGGATTACAGAGAAGCAGGGAAAGTTATGGGAATTTGTTATTCATGTTTGATGTATTTGATGAAATGGAAAATGTTAGGAATACTAACATTTAACATGACACCTTATATTGACTATTTTCTTTCTTGCTGTTCTAAATTGCTAAATTACTGTAATATAAATTTATTTTTTTCCCCAAGATGGAGTGGTACTTTGAGCAGTCCTTTTGTGTATTTAAGGAAGGGAAATGGTGTCTTTGCTATTCATTGTTTAAAAAAAAAAGAATTCCAAATCATGTGACCTTATGTAAAAGGGGCTTTTCTCCCCAATGAGAACTCATTTGCTGTCTTTGAATATTTTAGCTTATTGTTTCTCATATGGATGTTACTGGAATTTGGGACACCTTAAATGTATCTAAAGGCTGCTGAAGAGAGTTGCAGTGTTTCAAGTCCCATTTCTGATTCTAGCTGCAGGTTTTCAAGTGGGTTATAAACTGGTATTAAAGACACTGCTCCACTGAAAAATTAGATTACATTTCCAATTTACATAGCCTAGGATACAAAAACCAAGTGGTCACTTAGGGTAGGAGCAGTTAGAGTATCTCAGTGTAGCTTCTCCTAGTTTCCAGGATCCATACAGTAGGCACAGAGAACTGCTGATGAGACAAAGTAGCGTCTCACTGGTGTGTAACTGCCCTTTTATACTTGGGGCTTACATATATCCTGTTCTGAAAGAACTTAAACTAGCAATTCATATGCTTCTATTTAAGGAAATATTTTCAAATCTTGGCCTTAAATTACTTGCCAAATGACTGGTTTGTTGCATGACCAGTTTGCTGAATTTACCAAATTTATTGATATACCGAAAACCTGTTTTAAAAACTATTTTTGAGATTGATAGCAAGTAATTTGTATTGGATATGATGGTTTTCATAGCTTTTTGAAAACTTCTGATCACTTTTTCTGTGTTACGTTTAACATTGTTTTCATAGCAGCATTTTTAGGAATGTTAAATTTGTCAAAAGCTGATAATCCTAGGGTGGTTAATTGTCATAAATATGTTTAATATTAGAAAAGTATATTTTTATAGTTAGTAACCAAAATTTTAGTACTAATCAGTATGATTGGTACTTAGAACATGAAAAGCATTCAATACAAGTATGAAATTGCTGAAAAAGTATCATAAATAATCTCATTAATATGAAATACCAAATCTTGAATACTAATTATTGGAAATATAAAATTAATATTTTAGAAATTAAGTTTGATAAGCCATTAGAAACTTTGGTGAGAGAATAGAAAAATGCCTATGGACTGGAAGAATATAGAATGCTCAAATGGATGCAAACACAATTTTTTATTACTAGAAGTACAGAATTAAGGCAAATGTGTCATTTGAGGAACTGGTGAAAGAAATGTGGTTAATGTTTGAAAAAGTAGAAAATGATATTAAAAAGCATACAGTGGAGGTCAGAAGTAGCTGATACAAGTATTTTAGTAAAAGAAAATTTAAAAAATAATTTCTCAGGAAACAGATTTTATTTTCTTTAGAGTTATTATGATGGAATTTTTTTTTACAATGAAGATACAATGAAAGAAAAAGATACTGAAAATAGTGTACGGGTATTATATGCTTTTTGACAAAAAAATCCTAATGTTGCCAGTAATAAGAAGAGAGTTCTTTTTCACATAGTATCTTGTGAATGTTTGTTTTCCTTCAGAAAGATGTTTTCCTAAGATTAGTAAATTATTAATATTATTAACAGAACGTAGCATCTGTCTAAAATATCGAAGTAGCCTGAGTGCCTCCATTAAGACATTTGATTTGATGATAAAAGCATTAATTTTCAAAGAACCAATTTTAACATTTAAATGACATCTTAGTTTTCTTATATTTACTTTATTACCACTAGGTGGAGCCCTGTGCATACAATTCAAGAGGCATTTCAGAAAGCACATTTACTTGTTTACATCCTATAAGCCTGATATATCAGATGATCATATACTGTGAGATAACTCATATTTCCGTACTTTGCATTGCTGTGGAAGATTAGATATAATGAAGATAGAAAGTGTGTACCTAAAATTTTTTTTTGCTATGCTCTTAAGACATAAACATTTTTTAAGACATACAGGAATGCTTTTATGCATTCCTAGTTGCTAAAGTTAAAATATGTAAATAAAATCATAGTGTAGCGTAGTCCATCTTTGTTTTTCTTCACGAAGTTTTAAAGTCATCTCTTCTTTTAAAATTGATTTGCATCTGAGTTTTGTCTGATTAGCATTAAATTTTGCCAGAAGTAAGGTTTTATTGTGCTAAGCTTTTGGAAGTGCTGACTGGACTCTTATATTGAAGTCATTATCTATATATGGAGCACTAAGTTGCACCCACAGTGGATGTGGGTAGTGGAAAATTTACCGACTTTCTAATGTTCACTCTTTCTGGTTTTGTCATATCTGTGTGTATTTATTTATAGAAACTTGATTAGGCTTGCCAACAGACATTATAAAATCCTGGGGACATTTTGAAAGAAGAAAAAATTATTTTCAGTAACATTGTATATTGCTTGAACATTTAGAACAGCAATATATCTGGCACACTAATTAGATGGATACAACTGTTAACCAACTTAGGATTCAAGGAATGAATAGTGCTGAATGGTATTTCCTTTCTTGCCCTGCAAGTCAGAATTTCAAAGAATAATGATTATCATTCAAAGACATAAAAAGGAAAAAGAAAAATAGATTTTTCAGAGTCCCGTCAGCTGAGGTTAGCTGAGTACCGGGCCCTCAGTTTTCTCTGCTTCATACTTTGTTCCTCCTTATTTTCTTGCGTTTGTAATTTAATACTGCCTAACAATTAGCTATGCCTCAGTTCTCATCCCCTTTTTCTGTTCGTTGGATGATTTCACCTGATGGGTGCAACAGTGCACATCAGGGATTCCCTACTGAGTCATTCTCAATTGTTGATCTTCAAAGGTGATCTGGTTAGTTGCTATGCTGGTAACTTCTCTGCATTCTCATGCTGCTTATCACCATTTCTGATTGGAGAGGCTGTCTAAAATAATGGTTAAGAGCACTGGCTTTGGAGCTAGGTAGACCTGGGGTTAAATCTTGGTCCCACTACTCTGTGACTTTGGACTTAAAGTCTTAATCTTCCCAAACTACATTTGTAGATTGGGATGCTAACAGTATCTACATCATTAAGCTGTAGTGAATACTAATGAGATAATGCATGTAAATCACCTAATAGTGAGTACTTGGTCGTGTGTTACTGTTTTTTTTGTAGTCTTTATTACATTAAGCCAGAAGCAGCAGAATATGACTCCTCTTTAGTCCACTAAGTCTCTGGGGAATTGTCGACAGGGAGTGCTCATCTTCTCTGCTTCTCTCCATAAACGTCTCCCTCCACCTTGTCACCAGATCATCTCTATAATTAAGCATAGATTCCTTCAGAGAGAAGATTGATAATTCTTGCTATGCAAAAATTCTTGGGATAAGAATTGCTCTTCTTTTCTTCCTTTTTCCAGTGTTCTATACATACCCACCTTTTATCCCTTCCTGCCTCTCTCTGTTCACTTAGCTATTTGTTATTGGCTTTATTGGCAAATTTTTAGAGTAATTATTTTTTACTTTACTTTTCATAAGAGTGGGTAGAGGGTTAAATCGACTACATGTCGTGATTAATGCCTTTTTTGAGTGCTTGGATTTGGCTTTTAGATTTGTGTTGCATCTATTAAATTAAGAAAGGCAGAACTATGTACTTTCTAGGGTTCTTTTCAGGACCCTAGAATATTCTATCATTTGGTGAATTTTGGATTCTGGCACTTGCCAGGTCATCCTTCAATACTTTGTTTAAATGTAATTCATTTCTGTGATTTAGAACATTTCTTTATCTCAACTTCATTTCTGTGTACTCTGCTCAGAATGATCTCGTTGATATGGATTGTGGTTGACAAGTGGTTGTATCAGCTTGGAGTGCAACTTGTACTCAGGACTGGAATGGCAGATGGTTACCAAGGGTCAGGAGAGACTTATCAGTAGGCAGATCAAGACCTACTCTTCCTTCTCATTCACAGTACTAATTCTTTAATGTTATTTTTATTTCCTATATTGGGACTTACCTTTCTATTTTAATAGCAGAAGGCATGGAATGTAAGTAGTTCACCCATTTCAGGCTTTGGTTTTCTGTTAATGGATGGTGGGAAATACGTATGTCATGATATTGTTTTTCTCCATACTAATAACATCAATAGAAAAAAAGGTGTTCACCTGCTATAATAGTTACACTGCTATTATATGTTTTAATATATATGCTGTAATATATGTATTATATCCTTATATATGTGTGTATATATATAAATAGATGCTATGATAGCTGCACTGGCAGTGTTCTGAAGCGCTATAAAGCAGGAGTAGTTTTTAAAGCTCTAGAGAATAAATTGGAAAGGCACACTAAGGTTTGGACTTTAAGAACTTTCTAAAATAAAATAGACTTCTGGGAAATAACTGTTGTTTCTCTTCTTTTTATTTATATGTCAGTGTTATTTTTTAAAGAGATAACAGTATTGCCTTTGCACTCACAAAAGGAGTCAAACTTTCCTTTGGAGTGACACTGTAGTAGGGCAGTCCTGAAATACCTCTTGCTAGTTTTTTGCTACAATGCTACAAGAGTAATAGAAAAAAAAAAAAAAGAGCAGGTTCTTTTGGTATTTTCTGTTTACTACCTGGTATTTTAAGAGCCAGATAAATATCAAACTTTTATTAAAATATGTAAAAAATGATCTTAGAAATGCATATATATACATTACTTAAAGAAATATAACACTTGTTCACAATTATGAAATAAAAATTTGTTTATAGCACACCAGGGTCAGTTAAATAAATTTCCTCTTGCACACAAATTTTCCTTTGGTATAATGTTGTTTGTTTAACTAAGAGTTCTTGTTAGCTATATGTGTTAATTATAGGAAAAGCATGAGATGGGAATTCTGCTACTGCCTCAGTCACTCACTAACTAGGTGACGCTGGGCAACTAACTCATTTACCATTTCTATGCCTGTTTCCTCATTTGTAAAAAGGAGGCAATGATATTTTCTATGGTGTGGTGTAAGAAATAAATGAAACATTAGTTGTAAAGATTATAAAAGTCCCTATACAATTGTCAGGTATTAGGGGTAGTCAGCTCCTACAGCATGGGTAATTGAGTGTTAGCTACTTGATATTTGCAGCCAGTACTTAATTATTCAGCAGATGGTTCACTTATTTAACAAGGATTGGATGTCTCTTATGTACATACTATGATAGTAGCCAGTGTATATTGAACACTTACTATGTGTCAGTTACTGTGCTAAGAGTTTTTCGTATGTTTACTATAACTTAATCCTCATAACACTCTGATGTAGATACTTTTTAAACCCCTATTTTATTGTTGAGAGAATTTGGTTTTAGAGAAGTTGGATGGCTTAGCTGAGGTTGAACAGCTAGTAAGTGTCCTTTTTGATTCCATCCATCCATCTGTCCATCTATCAATTATTTACTGACCACCTGCTACATGATAGGCTGTATTCTAGGGCTGGGTGTACAACAGGGAACAAAACAGACAAAAACTCTCTGCCCTCCTGCAACTTACATTCCAGTGAGCAAAGACAGAAAATAAAAGTGTGAAATAGAGAGTATATTCAATAGTGGTAAGAGTGATGCAGTGACAAAGTAAATTCCTTTATTTTAGAAAAAAAAAAAAAGCAGGAAAGGGAATTGTGTGTGTGTGTGTGTGTGTGTGTGTGTTTATAATGTGGATATTGTGGCCAGAAAGGGCTTCATCAAGAAGGAGACCCAAAAACCTGAAGGAGGAGAGGGAGACAGCCATGTGTGAGAAATGTGATCCAGCTAGAGGAAACAGCATGTGCGAAGCATAGGACAGGAATGTGCTTGGTGGGTTTCAGGAACCACAAGGAGGCCAGTGTTGCTGGCGTGGAATAAGTAAAGTATTAGGAAGTGAGGTAATTGTGATAATATGGGGCAGAATTATGTAGGGCTTTATAGGCTGCTGTAAGAAAAATAGGGTTTTGAGCAGAAGAGAGACATGGGGTCTGACTTATATTTTAGTGGGATTATTTTGTCTACTTTGTTGAGAACAGACTGAAGGGAAACAAGGGTGGAATCAAGGAGACTGGTTAGGGAGCTGTTGGCAATAATCTAGGCAAGACACGTTGTTGGCGTAGTGCAGGGTGATACCAGTGGAGGTAGTGAGATGTGGCTGGATTGTTTTGGTGGGGAGGTGAGAGAAGAGAATAGTCAGGGATGATTTCAAGGTTTTTTTGCCTGAACAACTAGAATAATGGAGTTTACTAAGATGAGGGAAGGCTGTGGGAGGACCAGGGTTTGGGGAAGAAGATAGGAATTCATTTTGGACATATTTGAGATGCTTATCAGATATCCAGTTGGAGTGATGCATGAGTTTGAAGTTCAAGGGAGAGGTCAGGCCTAGAAATATAAATTTGGGACGTGTGAGAGTGTTTATGGAATTTAAAAGTCCAAGTCTAGGTGAGATCTAGAGACAGTATAGGTAGAAAAGAGACGATATCCAAGATCAGAGCCTAGTTCTAGCTTAGCTCTTGAAGGCCCAAGTTCTTAATGATTGCAACCTTATATTGCTGTGTCTAGTGTTATAATAGGTACTCACTAAAAATCTGCCACATGGAGGCTGCCCTCAAGAAGCTTATGGTCTTTGTGGAGAAACACAATATATGACATATACTTGAAACATTTAAGTTATAATGTAAAGAAATATTTGTATATAATGTGTCAGAGTGAGCAGACTGACTTTTTGTCTGTCCTACAGATGAAAAGATTACTTGGCATGGAAATGATTGAAAAAGGCCTGCTGGAGGAAATGGGACTTGAACTGAACCTCAAACCATGGGCAACAGATGGGGGCACACACTTTTGGGAGGTCCCCAAGACTGCTTTCAGGTTCAGTATGGTCCAGTGGTTCACACTCTGTGCTCCCAACTCAGGGGGCCCAGGATTTGATCCCTGGTTGGGGAACTAAGATCCCACATACTGCAACTAAGCCTGTGTTCCGCAACTAGAGAAGCCCGCGCACTGCAACAAAAGCCCAGTGCAGCCTAAATAAATAAATAAAATAATAATTTTTAAAAAGATACAGATTAAAATTAACAACAGGAGAAGGCACATCAGGCAGGATTTAGGAGAGTTCCAGCAGGGAGCTTCCAATTGTCCTTTCCTACTGGAGTCATGTGGACAGCACTTATTTCCCCCAGCAATGATGCATGGTAACAGTCATGGAGTATTACTAACCAGGGAAGCTCTCCCAAGCCATGGTGTCTTTTACTGGGGGTTGGTCCCATAGGCACAGCTGACTGCCTGAGTTGCTGACCTTAATCTTCAGCCCCTCCAGAGCTCATACCATGTGGTTCCATGCCCCCATCAACTGTAAATCACATTGTAAGTCACATTGTTAGCTTAGACTATTTGGCATTGCCCAAGGCGCCCAAGTAAACAAAGGCATCTATCAGGCAGGACATTCCAAAGGCTAACCGCCGAGGAGTTGGGAGCAAGGGCCAAACCTTTTTTTGGGCAAGGTTAATCCTTTCCTTCATGGTGGATGGGGAAGTCCCTCAATGTGGAGCCAGCAGGAGCTAAAATACAGTAGGAGTGCAAACGTCATGTTTAGAGAACATTGGGGTGATTGCAGTATGGTCTTGTACTTGGGAATATGAACTCTGGAGCCAGATTACCAGGATTCATATCCCATATTCATGTTCATTCCACAACTAGCAACCAGCTGTCACTTGCTAGTTGTGGAATTTATGACAGTTACATAATCTGTAACTTATCTGTAAATTAGCAAGGGTAATAACAATACTACGTTACAGGCTTGTTATGAGGATTAAAGAGTTAATATATAAAGCACTCAGAATATGTCCTGACACATAGTAAATGCTGTAGAAATCAGGAGTTTGTTCATTCATTCCTTCATCATTCACTTAGTGATTCTTTTTTGAGCACTAGTATGTTTGAAGACTTCATCTCCTGAATCTCAAACTTTTATTTCCAGATGCCTAGTGATATATCTAGAGGGCTATGGCTCTTTAAATATTAACATGTTCAAAAAGAAATTAAGTATTTTCCACCCAAATTATTTCTATTAATGTCAGTACTATCAACCTAGTCTCTTCAGAGATTTTATTTTAAGACATCAGCTCTTGCAGAGATTGGGCTTAATAAAGAGTAAATTTTGGTGAACTGGGAAGTTAATGTTAGCTTTCTTTTTGTATATATACAGGTCTGTGTATGATGACCAACCAAATGCACACAAGAAGTTTATGGAAAAGTTAGATGCTTGTATCCGTAATCATGACAAGGAAATTGAAAAGATGTGTAATTTTCATCATCAGGGTTTTGTAGATGCTATTACAGAACTCCTTAAAGTAAGGACTGATGCAGAAAAACTGAAGGTAAGAAATAGTTAAAATTCTGTTTACCTTTGCTCTCAAATTACTCAAGTATTAGTTTATAGTGCATATTTACAAATCATTATTAAATGCACTATTTTTAAGAAGTGGATTAGTGTACATATTTGGGAATGCTCTATTAATACAGTTGTCATGCTAATGACAGGAGTAATCTCTTTTTTTTTTTTTGTAAACCAAGTAATGCATTGACTTAACAGGATTTCTTTCCATGCAGGGAATTGAACTCAAAAAATTCACACAATGAAAGGCCTCATTTGGAGTTTTAGAGTTCTAAAGTGACGATTAGTACAATATTGATAAAAAGCTATCTTCTGAAAACTTCTAAAAACTTACTATAAATGATTGTGTTCTCAAAGTTATTTAATTATAGTGAAATTGTTTTTTTTCTTAGTTTAATAGCAATGTGTAGTTTTCTTAAGGAAAATTGGTCTACATTTTCTGCCACACAGCAAAAACATTATTTATTAAATGAGACCTGGATTTGTTCTGTCAGAATACAAAATATTTAGTTATAAGAATTGTCCTATTTATCTTTCTTTACATTTGGAGAGCTTAGCAGACAGAATGACCCTGGTTCACCAGAGGTTATGATTAGAAAACCATTATATAAAGGATATTCAGATAACAAGAGACCAAATACAGCATCAATGAGGTCACTGAGCATCTTTGTTCAGAAATTAATGAGATTTTTAATAAACCAGAATGTGCTTCCTTACTATGATGACCTAATGAGTCACTTAATATGTGGGAAAATTTGAGGTTGAGCTTTGCCTGCACCTGCAGCATTAAAATGTTGCTGTGGATTGAGATTTCCGTGTTTGATGTTAATCAACCACCCAGTGTTTGCATTCAGCAAAGTATGAATGTTTAATTACCATAAAATGCAATCACTATTTCCTACAGACAATGAATGGCACATAGACCTCATTGAAGTTATCAAAAAGGGACCAGTGGTCAACTGGGTCAGTGATTTGAATTGTTTTACAGACTTAGAGAAGCAAGTAAAGTTCAAAAATCTGGATTAAATTTGAGAAGTTTGCCACAGAATCTGTTAAAAAGAACTGTCATAAGTAATTGAAGTTAACAAAAGCCCTTTTCAATCAAAAGTTCAAGTTCAAGCTGTAGAGTTAATTTGAATTTGCATTTCTTTGTTCTAAGTTTCTCATGAAGCATGATCTGATTACAAGGGTGAGCAGTTACATCAGGGCAGTTTTATGCGTATTTGTCTAACTAAGGTGAAATTATTTTTAAGGTGCAAGTTACTGATACCAACCGAAGATTTCAAGATGCTGGAAAGGAGGTGAGAAAATGATACATTTTTTTGAGTATTCAATATGTAGATGCCATTTAACTGTTCATTTTAAAATATGGACATTTCTTCTTTTTAAGGTGATAGTCCAAACAGAAGATATTATTCGATGTAGAATTCAGCAGAGGAATATTACAACTGTAATAGAAAAATTGCAGTTATGCCTTCCAGGTAAGTTAAACTTGTCTATAATGTAACGTTCAGCTTGGTGAAATTGTAATTTAATGGTAGTGTATAGTCATTATACATTATAGGTATTACAGATTACTTGGTGATTGTCCCCCCCCCCCCAGAGCCCATGGTATTCTTTCTTATCTACTTTATTCCCTGAATTTTCATGGTTTTCCTTATTATAAGGCCCCTATTTGATGATCTGTCACATCAGTCTCCTAGAACAACCCCTACCTTTCCATTTCCTTTCTGCCTAGTTTGCCCTTTGTCCCTCCCCAACCCACCCCCTGCCTTTTTTCCCCTCAGAATACTTTCCCATGGAGAGAGTGTCTTTTGATTACATTTTCTTTCATTTTCCTAATTAGCCTAATTTTTTTACCTTTAGTTTTCCATTGTTTTCTTTTTGTCACTTAAGCAGGTTTGCCTTTGGTCACAATTTCATTTTGCTAATAAGAAAACATCCAAAAGTGCTAGATCTTTTCCCTTTTTCGGTCTTGCTTTTCCTCTTATATTTTGGGAAGACTGACTTTTTAGGTTTCTAAGTTTCTGGTGTCTCTGTTAGGGCTCACATATTCCTGGGACATCAAATAAATTCTGAAGAAACTAACCAGTACTTTCTTTACCTGGATATACCCTGTTCAAACAAAAGGAAACAGGTATATGACATCCTTTTTTAATATAGTAAGCTAAATCTCAGTGTCCCATTTTTAACTTTTTTTTTTTTTTTGGAAGGAACCTGAACCTCCATATCCAGGGCAATAGAATAAGGTGCTTTGTATAATATTTATATAATGTAAATTTAGCTTAGACTACAAATTACATAAACTGTTAGCATATTTTATTAGCTAAAAAAATTGTTTTCTGACTTGTGAGAATAAAGCTTTTCTTTTTTGTTTTAGAATCACTGAAATTCTGCTCATCTTAATTTCTAATGGACCAGGGATATGTGCACATTAACTTTTAGTAAATAAAATGTCTGCTTATTATGTTAGGTTTTAGGGTTGAGAAACCTATTTCCTTATAGTAATGCTTAATAATACTTCTTTGTCACCATCAGATACACTGAAATAGTCATGAACACACTCTAGGTTTGAATGCTTTGTCCCTGAATGGTAATAAGCCTAAAAAATTGGGTACTGATGGAATAAGAAAGAGTAAATTCAGCTTATTCAACCCTAGTGGGCTATTTGAAATAGAGAAATAAAGGGAAGTAGAAGCTAGATTTTTTTTTACTGCTACTGTCTTTGCTGTCAAGGCTGGACAGGAAATCTGAGTTCATGTCGACATTGTGTTCTTAACAGCCACATCCAGAACTACTACCTCCTTTCCTCCATCTATCCTTCTATCTAATTATACACTCATACCTACTTTTTTTGTTTGTTTGTTTGCTGTACGCGGGCCTCTCACTGTTGTGGCCTCTCCCGTTGCGGAGCACAGGCTCCGGACGCGCAGGCTCAGCGGCCATGGCTCACGGGCCCAGCCGCTCCGCGGCATGTGGGATCTTCCCAGACCGGAGCACGAACCCGTGTCCCCTGCATCGGCAGGCGGACTCTCAACCACTGCGCCACCAGGGAAGCCCCATACCTACTTTTTTGTGTCAGGCATTATGGTAGATATTGGAAATATGAAGTTGAAAATGATATAGTCCCAGCTCTGAAGGGTCCCACCATCTAATGTGAATAAAGACAAGAAAGCCATTACTGTACAACTGCCTAACTCCTCCTTAGGTTAAGAGGAGTATGGGAGGATATAAGAAGTCACAGGGTAAACAATGCATTTTCCTGGTGTATTAGTTAATTAATTATTTTTGAGGAAAGCATTATTTTTATATGAAAACAATATGGAAATAATATAAGGTAGTTGTGAAATTTACACGAATTGTTGAGATAAAACAGGAGACTTCAAAGAAAGTTTATACTTGTAGCAGCAGTTTTTTAGGCTCTTTCCTAGGTTATGTGTTCACTGTAATGCTTTGATTGGAAAATGTGAGATATATTGCATAGCAATAAAGGGACTTTGATAGAGATATATATAGGGTCTGCAGAGTTAGGACTGGTTCATTATAGCCACCATTGCAGTTTTTATGGTTTTTCAGGCAGTTAAACAATATCTTTTGTGAACCTGAAGACCCCTAGGGAGTAGCCATAAGACTGTAAAAAATCTGAAAAAAAAAATGTGTCTATCTCTCTTGTCTAGGAAAGTGTGAGCTGACTTGATGATCAAACAGTAATTTACCTACTTTATACTTTGAAATTTTACTAAGGATGAATGGTAATCTACATTGTTGCATTAAAACCTTTTTGGTGGCAGTGTGTCTTCTTGCTGACGCTTATAACAATTTTATTGAATAATTGTATTTCTGAGCCTTTGATGGAAATGATAAAACAAATATAGATACTTTGTTATGTTTATTTATGCCTTTATTATAATTTACTCTCCGCTGTAAACTTTTGAGTTTTTTCTTTCTCTGTGCGTTCGGTGTAAAATTTTGTTTAATGAGCTGTAACACAGTTGCATTATTTTATTTGGTATATTGAATCAAAATCAATTAATCTCACTGTTGCTCAACTTTCTCTCTCAAATAACTAAAATCCAAACTTCCACTTCCACTGCAGGAAGAGATAGTAGTAAGTTTCTGATTAGGATAATTGTTACTAGGTTGATGTCTCAGTTATAGTTGTCAGCATGTACAAGTGTTCCCAGTTCAATATAATGTATTAATTTATATAATATAATGTTCAATATATGTAGAAATTAAAATGTTTTAATTTAATTGAAGTATAAAATTTTATTTGAAAATATAAGCCTAAATCAAGGTATGGAGAAAATTACTGAATTTATATGTTCTTCTCTGCTTTATTTTCATCTCTCAAAAATTTTTTTTATTTTGAAAGCTAAAATAAGTTATATTTTTTAATGCAGTGCTGGAAATGTACAGTAAGCTGAAAGAACAGATGAGTGCAAAAAGGTGAGTTGTTTTCTTTCCTAATTATTTTTAATAAGAGTTTTTTTTCCTATTACTGAGAGCATAGATAAAATTACTGTAAATTATAGTGAATCATCTGAAGTTTTGCTTTTCTGTGTTTAACTATTCTTTGTTAATGCAATTTGCCCATCAGGATCATTCAGTAAAGCAGTTCTTAGCCATTTATTTGTGGATCCTTGTCCTTTGTAATTGATATCAGAGATTGATAATATTGATGAAGAACAAATAGACAACTGAACAGGAATGAAAAAATATTGATTAACTTAACAACACGTTAACGTTGCACACAATCAAAGGCTAAGTGTATACTTTGTGAAAGCAAAGCGTGGGTAGTTACATTTTGACAATCTGGGCTAGTGTAGTTCATGTTCTCTTTTATAATACATATGAATACATGACAGATGAAAGATAAAGTGATTTAAAGTAGTTTATGAATTGCTGTAGGAGCATTAGATGTAATTATGTTTAAAATGTTTTAAAGATGAACCCTTTTAAATTACATAGAAAAATCAGAACGAGATGTGTTTGAAATAGGGAAATAATCATTTCTTCTTGTTTATTAATAACTGCTTAATTATCACATTGCAGTATATGCAAATCTATACTCAGATTTGTATATGTTCTGCTTCATAGTGCTTTACATTGAATTTTATTGGTCTTTACCAATTGGTACTAATTAGTAGAATGATTTTGTTCCTAACTAATACATGAACCATAATCTATTCTGAAGGCGTCTTTTATTTTATGTGTATATTATTAATTTATTGTATTTTATCTATCAAAGTTGTACATCCTCATATTTTAAGTACAATAATAGTTAATAGTTCTGTGTGTTTGTTGCAAAAAAAAAAAAACAGACATCACCTTCCCTTTTTGCCATTCACCATTCCTCCTTCCTAGGGGCAAAAACCTTTACCTCTTTTAAGAAATTATTTTGGTATTTACATTTATGTCATTAAATAACTAACTTTTACTATTACTTCTCTATTTTTAAGCTTGGAGCATTATATATTTCTTCAGATATTTCATAATCTAATATTTATATCTAAATTTACCCAGTTGTCCCCAAAATGTCTTATATCTTCTTTTCCTTCCTGAAATATTGGTTAGTATGTATTTTTTGTCCCTGTAATCTAGAATAGTCTTCCCACTTTTCTTTGTTTTTCATGAAAAACAAAGAAAAGGTTAGTTGTCTTGTACACCAGGGCATTTTGGATTTGTTTGATCATTCTCTCATGATTAGATGCAGATTACATGTTTTTGGCATGAGTACAACATAAGTGGTATTGTGTATGACATCAGAAGGTATATGCTATCAGATTATCTCTAGGTTATCCTAAATTTGATCATTTGTTTAAGGGGATGGCTATCAGATCTCTTAAGAAAAGGTATATTTTTCTCTTTGCAATTAATATGTAATCTGTGGGGGGTGATATTTTGAGTCCTGTTTCTTGACAGTCTTTCACCCAGTGGTTTTAGGATTTTTATTTTAGTCATGTATCACATTGGGGTTACAAAATGGTGATTTTTATACTTCTATCATTCCTTTAACATTTATTAGCTGACTTTTTTATGTAAAGAACTTTTCCTCTTTTTAGCTGTTTTTCTGATTATCACTATGGACTCACAGATTTTTAAAAAATAAATGAGTTATAATCTGTAATTCTCTTTATTCTTTTTGATGCACAAATTGTCCCCAGTTTGGCTAGGGGAACCCCTTAAGCCAGTTCCTGTGTCCTCATTTGTCTTTGAGTGCTTTCTTGCTTATCATACAATGAGTAAGATGTTCCAGACTCATGTTGTACTTTTCTTGCCCTAGATCTGGAGCCGTCCTCCAAAGTACAGCTCCTTTTAGTGAGTAATGGTATTTAGAAACTAAGATCTGCATCTGCATGCTAGGTAGGCTTATTATATAACACACACACACACACACACACACACACGCCCTATCTTTCATGCCCTCCAGCTTCCACGTTTGCCATTGACAGGTTTGCAGTCATTCTGATTTCTCATCCATAGTTTGTGACCCACATTTTCTCTCTTTTAGCATCTTCTCTTTGTCATCTGTGGTCTGTAATTTCCTGGTGTGAGCTTTGATATGGGTGGGTCTGTTTACTTCCATTGTGCTGGGTACTACGTGAACCTACTTTTGTTTTTAAGTGAGTTTATTTTTAAAACTTTTTTTTAGTTTTATAAATTTATTTATTTTTGGCTGCATTGGGTCTTTGTTGCTGTGCGTGGACTTTCTCTAGTTGCAGAGAGCGGGGGCTACTCTTTGTTGCAGTGCGCGGGCTTCTCATTGTGGTGGCTTCTCTTGTGGATCACGGGCTCTAGGCACACGGGCTTTAGCAGTTGTGGCATGTGGGCTCAGTAGTTGTGGCTTGTGGGCTCTACAGCGCAGGCTCAGTAGTCGTGGCACATGGGCTCAGTTACTCCCTGGCATGTGGGATCTTCCTGGATCAGGGATCGAACCCGTGTCCCCTGCATTGGCAGGCAGACTCTTAACCACTGCACCACCAGGGAAGTCCCTCTTTTTCTTCTTTAAAAAAATTATTTTTTGTCACACAGATATCGGAGCTCCCACTGCAGGAGCTTCTTCCCAACCTCGGGCTCGCGAACCAAAATCCTGCAAGCCCCGTGGGGTGGCAAAAAAAAAAGAACAATAACAAAGTAAAAAATAAAATAAGACTAGGAAACTAACAGATATGTTAGAAAGAATGTAAAAATAAAAATATAGATGAATCAACAACCGGAAGGTACATCAGTACCACAATAGTAAAAAAGAGGAGGGAAAAGGAAAAAAAAGCGGGGGGAGCGAGGCCTGGGATGTGGGGGGCGGGGCCTAAGCAAGGGCGATGGGCGGTGGGTGGGGCCAATGCTCTGGACCCACAGGTCTGGAAAAGGCCCTGGGGGCTGTGGGGGGTGGGGCTTAGGCTCAAGGAACAGAAGGTTACCAGGCGTGCCCCCCACCCCTGGTCTCAGAGGGCGGGGGACCTCACCTGGGAGCCCAGCAGGCTTCCTGGGCTCCAGTGGTCGGCGCAAACACCCTCCTCTCCTCTCCTGTTCCTCCGTCCTGGAGGGCCCCTCCCAGCTGCCTCTCCTGATCTCCCCAGCCTCCCTCCTATGCCCCCAGGACCGGCGTGGCCTGGATGGGGTTTTGGAGGTGGGGGGACAGGCTTGGGAGCTCAGCAGGCTCCCCGGGCCCAGTGGGCCAGGCGATCGCCCTCTGCCCCTCTCCCACTCCTTCCGGAGAGTCCCTCCCACCTGCCTCTCCTGATCTCCCTGTCCTCAGGGGCACCGATCCTGTCTGGCCTCCACTTCTCCTCCCCGCTCAGTCCCCCTACCTCCAACTGGTTCACTCCCATGTCCTTGGGCGTCACAGCCCCGCACCAGTGGCTGGCAGGCGCCCTAGTTGTGGGGAGATGCTAACTCCACGTCTTCCCACACTGCCATCTTCACCAATGCTTTTTTTGTGTGTGTGAAATCTCCCGCTGCGGAGCACAGGCTCCAGACGCGCAGACTCAACGGCCATGGCTCACGGGCCCAGCCGCTCCGCGGCATGTGGGATCCTCCCGGACCGGGGGACGAACCCGTGTACCCTGCATCGGCAGTGGACTCTCAACCACTGCGCCACCAGGGAAGCCCTATTAATGGCTTTTTAAATGGTTTTTGTGACACAATATTATTTCCAATTGCCTTAAAGAGTGTAACATTTTCCAAAATATTTTTCTTAAAATATATTTTACTTTGATTTGATTTAAACCGGTGCCGTGTACTTTTTTGAAGGTAGGGGATGTGGATGGGAGAGATATCATGAAATCATATATCAAATAACTAAATATTCTGATTAAAAATTTTGGAACTATTATACATATATACATTTAAGGTATTGTGATGACTGTGATAATGCTTGTCATGCTATAGATTTCGATGAAATGAAGTAAAGAAGTTGTTTGTTAGTGAATTTTCATCCTGCAACTTTTTCATATGGTTTTTGTTTGTGCTTAGTAAATAGAAATAAATGTTAATTTTATTTATGTTATTTTTACTATAACAATATCCTTTTTGTTGGGAGTGTTGGACTGATTATTTGGACTTACTTGTAAAATAAATGTAATAAGAACTTTTTATAGAGTGTTCTTTTTAACTTCTCACAGGTATTATTCTGCTCTAAAAACTATGGAACAATTAGAGAATGTGTATTTTCCCCGAGTTAGTCAATACCGGTTTTGTCAGCTGATGATAGAAAATCTTCCTAAGCTCCGTGAAGATATTAAAGAAATCTCCATGTCTGATCTCAAAGACTTTTTGGAAAGCATTCGCAAACATTCTGACAAAATAGGTGAAACAGCAATGAAACAGGTGAGACTAAAAAGTAGAATTTTATTTATTTATTGAAGTATAATTGATTTACAGTGTTGTGCCAATCTCTGCTGTACAGCAGAGTGACTCAGTTTTACACATACATTCTTAAAAAGGAGACTTTTAATTTAATGTTAGTTAATAATCTAGGTTATAGAATATACCCAAAGTTTACTTTTCTTACTTACATAAAATACTTGTTTTTGTTTAGTTTTAGCCTTTTCTTAGCTTTCCTTATTCTTGTTTAGAATGGATTTCATCAGCATTTCTTCTTTTGTTTGCAGTTATTCCTTATTTAATTAAGTAAAGTTGATCTAACTTGATTCACCAACTGATCTCTCAGCAATCTTCCCCATGTATGTAGTATCACATTAACATTTTTCAGCAAATTTGGTATAAAATTAGCTAAACAGAGGCAGCCACAGAGGCAAGTGGGAGCCCTTTTATGCTAAGGTTACAAATTGTTCTCTTTTTAAAGCAACTTGAAAATATTATCTTTGAATTAACTCCTACAGCTCAGTAACAAAAAGGCAGTTATAAAATTAATGTACCTACCTTTTGAGTCAGCAGTTACTCTCCTAGGTATTTACCAGTGAGAAATGAAAGCGCATCCTCACGATGCTCGATGCTCAGCAGCTTTGTTCACAACTAGCCAAAAACTGGAAACAAGCCAAATGGACATCAAAAGGAGAATGGATACACAAATTGTGCTGTACTCATGCAATAGGCTATTACTTAGCAATAAGAAGGAATGAATTTCTCCCAGACATTATGCTGAGCTACAGAAGCTGGACACAGAAAAGCACACACTTATATCTATTTGCATGCAATTCTAAAGCAGGCAAAACTAATTTAAGGTTAAAAAAAAAAAATCAACACAGTAGCTGCCTCTGGGTGGGGAGATTGCCTGGGAAGGGACACAAGGGAACTCTCTGGGGAGATGGAAGTGTTCTATACCGTGACAAAGTATATCCGCTTGTCAAAATTGTATAGTTAAGATCTGTATATTTTAATGTATGTAAGTCTTATCTGAAAAAAAATTGTAAACAATGCATGGGGTGTTTGTGGAGTGAGTAGGTAAAGACATAGATGAAACAAGGGTATATAAACATCAATTGTTGAAGATAGGTGATGTGAACTTGAGAGTTCATTATATTTATCTGTTTACTTTGTATTTGAAATTTTCAGTAATAAAAAGTTGTTTGTTTGTTTTTGCGGTACGCGGGCCTCTCACTGCTGTGGCCTCTCCCTCTGCGGAGCACAAACTCCGGATGTGCAGGCTCAGCGGCCATGGCTCACGGGCCCAGCCGCTCTGTGGCATGTGGGATCCTCCCGGACTGGGGCACGAACCCGCATCCCCTGCACTGGCAGGTGGACTCCCAACTACCGCGCTACCAGGGAAGCCCAATGGAAAGTTTTAAAATTATTTAAATGAATTAAAACTTATAAGAGTTTGCTTTTAAAACCCCCCAATAATCACAATGTCATAGAAATAAAGCTGTGTTCATCATGCTTTCTAACTCCTGATTTTTTCTCAAGTATTACAGGCTACTTTAGAGAAGCTTTTATTTTCTTTTTTAAAAAATTTTAAATTAATTATTTATTTATTTGGTTGCGCCGGGTCTTAGTTGCGGTAGGTGGGCTCCTTAGCTGCGGCTACAGGGCTCCTTAGTTGCGGCAGGCGGGCTCCTTAGTTGTGGCATGCGAACTCTTAGTTGCGGCATGCATGTGGGATCTAGTTCCCTGACTAGGGATTGAACCTCGGCCCCCTGCATTGGGAGAGTGGAGTCTTATGCGCTGTGCCACCTGGGAAGTCCCTCTGTTTTCTTTTTTTTAAAATTGAAGTGTCGTTGGTTTACAGTGTTGTGTTTCTGGTTTACAGCGAAGTGATTTAGTTATACGTATATATATTCTTTTTCGTGTTTTTTTCCCGTTATGGTTTATTACAGGGTATTGAATACAGTTCCCTGTGCTAAACAGTAGGACCTTGTTGTTTATCTATGTTATATATAGTAGTTTGTATCTGCTAATTCCAAACTCCTAATTTATCTCTCCCCCACCCCCTTTCCCCTTTGGTAATTCTAAGTTTGTTTTCTGTGTTTATGAGTCTGTTTCTGTTTTGTAAATAAATTCATTTGTATCATATTTTATATTCCACTTACAAGTGATGTTGTATGGTATTTGTCTCTTTCTTACTTTCTTCACTTAGTATGATAATCTCTAGGTCCATCCATGTTGCTGCAAATAGAATTAATTCATTCTTTTTATGGCTGAGTAGTATTCCATTATATATATACACCACATGTTCTTTATCCCTTCATCTGTTGATGTACATTTAGGTTGCTTCCATGTCTTTGCTATCATAAACAGTGCTGCTGTGAACATTGGGGTGCGTGTATCTTTTCGAATTAAGAGTTTTCTGTGGATATGGCCCAGGTATGGGATTGCTGGATGTTATGGCAACTCAATTTTTAGTTTTTTAAGGAACCTCCATACTTTTTTTTCCATAGTGGTTGTATCAATTTACATTCCCACCAACAGTGTAGGAGGGTTCCCTTTTCTCTACACCCTCTCCAGCATTTATCATTTGTAGACTTTTTAATGATGGCCATTCTGACTGGTGTGAGGTGATACCTCATTGTAGTTTTGATTTGCATTTCTCTAATAATTAGCAATGTTGAGCATCTTTTCATGTGCCTATTGGCCATCTGTATGTCTTCTTTGGAGAAATGTCTGTTTAGGTCTTCTGGCCATTTTTTGATTAGGTTGTCTGTTCATTTTTCTAATTCAAGAAATGTGTCTGTATCAGATTATTGCCACAGCAGAGGAAATTAAAATTCAGTATATGAAGTTTCTTCCTATTTTAACTTTTAAAGGATTGCCTATAAATCAGATAATCTCCATTATATTTCTATTAATTGTTTCAGCTTTACACAGTATTATATTCTATGTTAATTTGCCTTGTTAATAGATTGTTTTACTTTGAGGATGCATTGAGTTTGAAAATTCTTTATCAGGATGAATTTACTTTAAAAAATGAAAACAATGTACAATAATGTAGGACTTGTGAGGATATACGATAATGTTTTTTAAAAGTCTCATTTTTTAAAAAATTTGTAGTTAAGTGTTTCTTACCTGTAGATGGACTATAGCAGATTTTCTTTTCTTTCTTTCTTTTCTTTTTTTTTACTTTTCTCATTGTTTTATTATTATTTTTTTATTGAAGTATAGTTGATGTACAATGTTATATAAGTTACAGGTTTACAATATAGTGATTCACAATTTTTAAAGGTTATACTTCATTTATAGTTACTTTAAAGTATTGGCTCTATTCCACATGTTGTGCAATATATCCTTGTAGCTTATTTTATACCTAATAGTTTGTACCTCTTAATCCCATACCCCTATATTGCCCCTCCCTCTTCCCTCTCCCCACTGGTAACCACTAGTTTGTTCTCTATATCTGTGAATCTGCTTCTTTTTTGTATATTCATTAGTTTGTTGTTTTTTTTAGATTCTATGTATAAGTGGTATCATACAGTATTTGTCTTTCTCTGATTTCTTTCACTTAGCATAATGCCCTCCAAGTCCATTCATGTTGCTGCAAATGGCAAAATTTCATTCTTTTTTATGGTTGAGTAGTATTGCATTGTGTGTGTGTGTGCATCTATATCTCACATCTTCTTTATCCATTCATCTGTGTATTGGACACTTAGGTTACTTTCATAGCTTGGGAATTGTAAATAATGCTGCTATGAACATTGGGGTTTATGTATCATTTCTAATTAGTGTTTTTGTTTTTGCTTTTGGATGTATACCCAGGAGTGGAATTGCTGGGTCATAGGGTAGCTCTATTTTTTAGTTTTTTGAGAAACCTCCATACTATTTTCCACAGCGGATGCATCAATTTACATTCCCATCAACAGTTTATGAGGGTTTCCTTTTCTCCATATAGCAGATTTGATTTTCAAATTATTTTGATAGTTATCTCTTGTTAAGATTAGTTAAATACTTGGTTGACAAAAATTCTTTTTGTTGTTGTTGTTTTTTGTTTTTTGGCCACGCTGAGTAGCTTGTGGGATCTTAGTTCCCTGACCAGGGATCAAACCCAGGCCCTGGTAGTGAGAGCACTGAGTATTAACCACTGGACCTCCAGGAAATTCCCCAAAATATCTTTATTTGCTGTAAATAAGAAGAAGCTACTAAGCAGAATTTAAACCACACTTTTTGCCTCTCTTTTCTATGAAAGCTAGGCCTGGGGCTATTTTCCCTACCATTGGGATGGGGGGAGTATGGTTAGTTGTGGGTGGTGTTATAGGAACAGAAATAGAAGAAATGTAGGCCAGCAAGTTAGAGTTTGAATATCACATTAGTAGCCTGGAAAAAATAAATATTAAGAAAGTGTAAGAGAGTAATATTTGAAGCCAAGTTCAGGAAAAGAATCCAGAGATTTTGAATCTAGATAATATGATTATTCCAGAGAACTATATAGGTTAAGAAAGCCCCGGTAGAACCAAAAGATTGGATATTAACTCACTGTTAAGGTAGAATAAAGTGTGGGATTTCATAGTTTTCCTCTGAAGAGATCATCCTTCTCCTCCACTGCTGACACTTCAACAATTCAAGATGCTCACAGGACTGCTGGTACAATTTATGCTAAAATGGGAGTCAGAGAAGCAATTGATTCTTCCCTTAGCACCTCCCATTATTCTCAGGATCTTAAGTCTTCCTGAGTGATTGCCTCTGATCAGTGAATGTTCTTCCCCACTGGTGAGCTCTTCAACTTTATGTTCTTGCCTTCAGTATCTTGCCTTCTTGTTTTCAGTACTTTTTCTCCTACATCTGGACAAGGAATTATGTGTATGCCATGGGGATAAAAAACACAATCACATGGAAGATTTTTCAGTGTGAACAGTAGTTTAAAGTTCATGTTCCATTATACATTTTAATTAAGAGTTTCATTATTAAACTTATTCTCTCTGACCTGTTTTTTGTAGACTGGTTTTGGACTTTTTCTACCTAGGCAGTCCACCAAATCATGGGCTCTAGGACTTAAGGTTTATGAGAATTTCTTGCTGGGCAGGAATAGACGCTTCCTGGTTCACCACTATTTTTTTTTTTTTGTATAAACAATCAAGCTCCCTACCTCTGCAACCAAAAGACAGATGTTTTATATAGAAACCTTTCCTAATCATCTGTCTATAGGGATTTTTTCCTTACAATATTTCCTTTAGAAGGTGTCTCCCACAAAACTGAGAAGTTAGAGAGTTTTCTTCTGGTGGAAGAACTAGAGTCCTTAAGATCTGATAAGAAAATTTGTGCTTTGTTCAATTTTGGTTTCCCTTCTTGCACCCATTTAATATCTTGTGGTTTTTTTGAGCATTGGAAGCCTTCTGGAGTTTCTCATAAAGTGTCATCACTTTGTCAGAATCACAGTTTGGTTCTGGAATCTCCTTAGGTGACATAAATGGAAACCTTGTACTTTGCTAAGTAGCTCCCTCCCTTGGAGGTTCTCTGTATTTTGTGTTTAATTCTATGATCTCATGTCCCATTTATGGATTTGCTTGTTATATATTCACTCGAATGTCCTATAGGAACTTCAAACTTAGCATTTCTGAAAGTAACCTCATTATCTTCTCACTAAATCTGTGTTTTCTGTATTTCCTATCTCAGATAGCAGTATCTCCTATTTTCACAAGCCAGAAACTGGGGAGTACTTTAGACTTTTCAGGAGTATTTATACTCTATGTAGTTTGTTACAAAGTCCTACTTAGTAACTATCTGTAGATTCTGTATCCTCTGCTGTACATACCCGGACTGTTGTTATATCAAATTAATTATTCTTCTTATCTCTAGTCTTTTCTCCTTTTGCTTATTATCCTAAAATTCAACTTTAACCACATCACTCACTCTTCAGTGATTCCCAGTTACTCTTTACCTAAGTTCAGATTCCTCAGCATGAAACAAAAGCGTCATCTCTGGATACTCCCTCTTCCTGTGTGCTACAGAAGTACACATCTCATAAACTTTTGACTATACTGGTTGTTTCCTCTACCTAGAATGCCTTCCATTCTTCTAAATTTTCCAATCTGATGAATTACTGCTTTTTTCCCCCCCAAAAACTGACTTAAGTATCACTTCATCTGTAAAATCTATCTTCCTCTGTCTCACTACTACTAGCAAGAGATGGTCTCTTCCTCCTCAGTGCATATGTCTGTTGTACTTTTCACACTACATTATAATTGCATATTTTGTGTTTTTAACTGGACAGTGAGTTTTTAAAGTGAGGGGATATATCCTATTTATTTTTACCTTCCTGAGATCTAGCACTGTGCCTAGCATGAGATGCACAAAAAGTTTTTTTTTTTGAAGGAATTTAGAGCTGAGCTTTAGCTTCTCTAGGGAGAATTTTTTAAAGTAAAAGGCAGACTTGCATTTGTAGTGGGTTTTTTTCCCTCATTCTAATGTGATAGATGAATCCACTATGAGTAGTGTGATGCTTAATTAGTCATTAAATACCTAAAGTTCATAGTCTCAGTTAACATTTTCATATTATATCCCCTGGCACACATTTTATTAGTGTTCTTTAGGGGAAAATGGGACTAAATGGTCAAATAAGTTTTGGAAACCTGGGTTAAATAAAATTAAGCATATTTCTTATGAATTGTAAATCCCCTGGAAGGGAGGTAAAGTATGTAATATTTATCTTACTTATTTGAGCATAGAACCCTTTTTTCAAGGAGTATCTATTGATAATGTGTGAAATGTTAGTTTTGTACATAACACTGTTTGGAAGCAGTGTTCTAAATAAATAATTTTTTACTCTGAAAACCAAAAATCATAGACAAAATAAGTTTGGGCACAGAGGGAGAAAGGGAATTCTGATTTTTTTTTCAGTGAGTAGGTTAATAATGGTAATGGAGGAGAAGGGATAATGATTTTCTTAAGCACAAGCCTCTGGAGCCAGCCTTAAGGTCTAGGTGAGGGCAGAGCTAGATTTCTGTGGTTTGCATTGTCTGATTACTTGGGATTAGAAAGGTCTGATTAGCAGTAGTGTATTCCTCAGAGAAAATTCACCCTAAAGAGGCAGTGGGTAAACTTTCTACATGCTAACAGAACAGAGTAGCTACAATCTGACCTATCACAACAGAGGGAATGTTCCACTAATATGCGTTATGTAAGGAAATTAAAATCCTGGAATTAAGCCTATGTTTTTTTCAATCTCTGATAATGAAGTTCTGATAGTGAAGTATCACTAAAATGCGTAAAAAAAATATAAGGCTTCTCAACTTATTAATCTGTATAAATGTTCATTTTTGTCAATAATTAAGTCAGTTGTGGGATAACAACTTCTGCATTCCTAGTCTTCACAAGCTGTGGTCATTTTCTGTGGAAAATAAAATAAGCTTGCAACTTGATACCATAGTTCCTTCTGTGAGGTTAGTAGACATTTTTCTCTACAAATAATCCATTGGAGTTAAGGCAGCATATTTTATGTATGTTCCTGTATGTATCATATCTTTTAAATTTTTCTAGTGTTTTAAAATTAATGTATTTGGTTTTCCTCTTAAAAAACAACTAGTGGTAATTGTTTCGTAAAACCTTGACAGTGCTCCAAACCAAAGGTCATTAAAATAATTGAATCATTATTTGACCTGAATCACTCAAAGGAAGAGGAGTATACTCATTGGTAATTGATATAAAGCTTAACTCTAGGATGCAAAACAAAGTCTAAATAATGGAACTATTAGACATAGACTTTAATATTAATTAATTAATATTGGCGTGGCCAGAAAGTTCATTCGGGTTTTTCCGTAAGATGTTATGGAAAAACCCAAACGAACTTTTTGACCAACCCAGTGTATTCAAGGAATTATAAGGCAAGATTGAGAATTTGGAGATCATTGGAAACCATAAATCATCTGGAGATTCTAAAACTGAAAATATATTAACAAATTAAGAACTCAACATATAGGAGGCAGAACATATTAGACACAGCTGAAGAAAGAATTAATGAACCAGAAGATGGGTCAGAGGAAAATATCCAAATTGAAGCTCAGAAAGACAAAAGAATGGAAAGTACAGGAAAGAGTTTAGACATATGGGGTAAGGTGCAAAGGTTTAATGTATAATGTATAGTAATTATAGTCCCAGAAGGAGAAAAGAGAGAGAATAGGGCATAAAAAATATGGACAGACCTTGAAGCCACAAAAGTGCTATGAATTCTAAGCAGAAGAAATACAAACCCATATTTAGGCATATAATAGTAAAATACTGAAAACTAACAAAGAAAAAATTTAAAACAGCCGGAGGAAAAAATGTATTATCTTCAAAAGGACAATAATAATATCAGTCAATAGCTGACTTCTCAGCAGAATCAGTGGAAGCCAAAACATAGTGAAAAGTATATCTGAAGTGCTGATAAGCCTTATGTGTCAACCTAGAATTCTGTACCTAGCTAAAATCTTTTAGAAATGAAGGTGAAATGAAGGTATTTTTCAGATAAATAAAAACCTAGAGAATTTTTTTAGCAGACCTGCACTAAAGGAAATATTAGTGTTTTCAGACATAAAATCATCCCAGTTAGAAGGCCAGAGATGCAGAAGTAAATAGAAAGGGCAACTATTTGGGATAAAACTACATATCTATTGGCTGTATGAAACAAGATCATCTTATAAGGTTTATGTATGTATAGAATTAACAGTGTGAAACAACAACCGTACTTAAGTTGGGAGGGGAATTGATATGAGTTTTAAAAACTGTTAAATTATGCTGCTTTCAGAAGACGTATCTTACATATAAACATATAGAGAGGTTGAAAGCAAAAGGATGGAAGAGTTGTATCATGAAAAGATTAACCAAGAGAAAGCTGATGTATGTACATTAATATTAAAGTAGGCTTTAAGACAAAAAGCTTAAGAAAGAGTAACATTTCATAGTGATAAAAGGTTCAGTTCATCAGGAAAATAAACAATTCTAAATTTATTTCTATCTAATAACATAGTCTCAAAATATATAAAGGCAAAAATTGTCAGAATTAAAAGGAGAAATAGACATCTTGACAATCATAATAGATTTCAACACTCCTCTCAGTAACTACTAGAGCCAATAGATATAGTAAGGATTTAGTCCTTTAAAATAATGATTAGCAACTCTGACCTAATTGACACATGTAACACTGTATCTCTTGATTTCAGAATACACTTTTTTTTTTTTTTTTTCGGTACGCGGGCCTCTCACCGTTGTGGCCTCTCCCGTTGCGGAGCACAGGCTCTGGACGCGCAGGCTCAGCGGCCACGGCTCACGGGCCCAGCCGCCCCGCAGCATGTGGGATCTTCCCGGACCGGGGCACGAACCCGTGTCCCCTGCATCGGCAGGCGGACTCTCAACCACTGCACCACCAGGGAAGCCCCAGAATATACATTTTTAAAGAACATTTATCAAAATTGATTATGTTTTGGTCCATAGAGGAAATGTCAATACATTTCAAAGGATTGAAATAATACAGAACATATTATCTGGCCACATTGGAATTATTCCTGAAACTGGTAATAAATAGATAAGTAGAAAATCCCTATATATTTGGAAATTAAGAAATAAAATTTTAAATAACCCATGGGTCAAAGAAGAAACTCATTTGAAACCAGAAAATATTTTGAATTATAATGAAAATGTGATATATAAAAAACTGGTAGGATATGATAAAAGTCAAGTTTAAGGGAAATTTGTAGGCTTAAATTTATAAATTAGGAAAGAAAGGCAGAAATCAATGATCCTAAGTATCCATTTCAAGAAGTTAGAGAAACAGTAGCAAGTTAAACTCAATGAAAGTAGAAGTATTGATGTGACACAAAAAGCACAGGCAACATAAACAAAAATAAGTGGAATTGCATCTAACTCAAAAGCTTCTGCATAGCAAAGGAAACAGAGTGAAAAGACAACCTACGGAATGGAAGAAAATACTTGCAAACTGTATATCTGATTAGGGGTTAGTCTCCAAAATATGTAAGGAAATCATACAACTTAATAGCAAAAAACAAAACAAAACAAAACTAATCACCTGATTAAAAAGTGAGCTAGGTATTTGAAAAGACATTTCTCCAAAGGAGACATAAAAGTGGCCAACAGATATATGAAAAGATGCTAAACTTTATTAACCATTAGGGAAATGCAAATCAAAATCACAATGGGATGTCACTTTACACCTCTCGAGATGGCTATTATCAAAAAAACAAAAGATAGCAAGTGTTGGTAAGGATGTAGAGAAATTAGAACTCTTGCAAAATGTTGGCGGGAATGCATAATGGTGTAGCTGCTATGGAAAACAGTATGGAGGTTCCTCAAAAAGTTAACAATGGGGACTTCCCTGGTGGCACAGTGGTTAAGAATCTGCCTGCCAATGCAGGGGACATGGGTTTGAGCCCTGGTCTGGTAAGATCCCACATGCCACAAAGCAACTAAGCCCGTGTGCCACAACTGCTAAGCCTGCGCTCTAGAGCTCACGAACCACAACTACTGAGCCTGCATGCCACAACTACTGAAGCCCACGTGCCTAGAGCCTGCGCTCCACAACAAGAGAGGCCACCACAATGAGAAGCCCGAGCACTGCATCCAAGAGCACTGCTTGCCACAACTAGAGCAAGTCCATGCGCAGCAATGAAGACCCAACACAGCCAAAAAAAATTTAAAATAAATCAACTAATTAAAAAAAAAAGTTAACAATGGAGCTATCATATGTTCTACTATGGGTATTTATCCAAAAAACCTGAAATCGGGGTCTTGACGAATATTAGCACTCCCATGCTCTTTGCAGCATTATTCACAATATCTAAGATGTGGAAACAATGTAAACGTCCATTGACAAATGAATGGATTAAGAAAATGTGGTATGTACCTGTAATGGAATACTATCCAGTCTTTAAAAAGGAAATTATCAGCTATCTTAGTCAAATTCATAGAATCAAAGAGTGGGATGGTGGTTACCAGGGGGAAATGAGGAGTTACTAATCAACAGACATAAAGTTTCAGTATAGATGAACAAGCTCTAGGGAATTCCTTGGCAGTCCAGTGGTTAGTGATACCTACCAGGGTTCTTGGCCTTCCCTAATCAGTAGAAATTGACTAGAGGCCAGACAAGAAATTCAGCCAAGGCTTTACTGGGGCCCCTGCTGCAGCAGGGGGGGAGTGAGAACAGACAACAGGTTCCCTTGCTTGCTTACTCCCTGAGGAGGGGCGAGCTTGTTCCTTATATGGGGTGAGGGTAGGGGTGTGTCCATGGGTCAGGCCGGAGGGGTGACTTAGGTGTTTTGCCCACCCTTTAGGTGGCCTCATGTGTAGAGGGCATGCGCAGTACCCTGCTTTTGCTCTGGACTCTTAAAAAGTGGCAGTGGGGTTTTTTGGTCCCTTTGTATCTTTTGTCCATAGTTTGCCCCAACTGTGCATGCATGCAGTTATTTTTAGTCCCTTATAGTTTCTTTGTATTTTGTTGCTGGAGGAGAGGTTCGTCCAGGTGCAAGTTTTGCAGCATTGAAGCAAAGGGTCCCAGGTCCTAGGCCTGTCTCAGTTAGAACTCTGAGCTTTCACTGCCGTGGGCCCAGTTCTGTCCCTGGTCGGGGAACTAAGATCACACAAGCTGCACAGTGCGGCCAAAAAAAAAAAAAAAATGATGAACAAACTCTAGAGGTCTTCTATAAATATCAGTATTATACCTATCAACAATAATGTATTAAATTATTGATATACATATTAATAATGTAATATGTATGTACACTTAAAAATTTGAGGGTAGATCTCATGTTAGTGCTTACCACAATAAAATAAAATTGAAAAAAAGAAACTGGAAGGAGATAATCAAGAGTAGAAATCAATATAATAGAAAACAAAATACAAAAGGGAGTATCAGCAAAGACAAAAGTTGGTTCTTAGTCTTTTCAGATAAAATTGATAACCTCTGCAAGACTGTTGAAAAAAGGAGGGTGCAAATCATGAACAAAAATGGGACATCATTCCAGATCCTATACCTACAGACATTAAAAATATGAGAAAATATGAATAACTTCTTGAACCAATTTTGACTACAATAATTTTTCAAATAAACTTAATTTTTCTTTTTCCCAAATAGGCACAGCAGCAGAAACTCTTCAGTGTTATTCTGCAGAAGCAAAATAATGTAAAATTTGGGAAGACTATATATATAAATGATAGAATTCCAGAAGAAAGGAATGAAATTGTATTGAAACCTGTATTTGAGGAAGAGGATGAGAATGAAGAGGAGGTGATGGGAATTTGTTTCTTTCTTTGTATCTTTTTTTGTTTCTATCTTTGTTTCTTCCTTCCTTCCTTCCTTTCTTTTCTTTCTTTTTTCCTTTCTTTCCTTCCTCCCTCCCTCATCTATTATTGGATGTCTTTTTTCTCTTGAGTTGTAATATTGTCTGTGTGACACTCAGTCTTGCCATGTGGAAACTGAATTTACGTAGATCAGTTTGTAATGACCTATTAGGGCAAAGGAGTCGTCTGAAATGTTAGACTGAATAATTGACAGATAAACAAGATATATTGTAGATTATATTTGTAAGCTGCAGATAGTTGAACCTAGGTTTTCTGCCATAATTAGCAGTAAAAGTGTAAATTTAATGCTATTTTTGTAGTGATCACTGATAATTTAATTACCTGTGGCAGACATTTAATTGCATGATGGCTTAACCTTGCCATTTAGACTAATTCTGGATAGCCTACCTTTTTTTCCTTCGGCTGGTGCTGAGATACTACAAAATAATTTTAATATGATTAAAGTTAAGTTTTCAATTTCTTAAAAAAGTTTTACTAAGTCTAGAAACCTTGAAATTGTCCTAAATATTTGCTTTCTTTTATCCTCTTCATTCAAATTCATTCCTAGTTCTAGTGCTTCTTTTGTTCCCTCCACGAAGTCTTCTGTTGAGCCTACTTTTTATCTTTTCCGTTGAATTCCTTTTGAATTTAGTTAATACCATAAGGAGTCTAGTATTCCCAATTGTTTATAAGTTTTGCCTTGTCAGTGAGAGTTTAAATTCTTTTTCTAAGGACACTGTTGGGGTGTAGTAAGATCTTTTAATTGATTGATTAAAAAGGAACCATATAAATATGTGTCCATGGCGTCTCTGTGTTTGGGGGAACCACTGAGTGTTCAGTATGTACATTTGCACTATATGCCTGAGGATGAGTGAGTCTGTATGTATTTGTGAGTGTGTGTGTGTATATATATGTGTGTGTACGTATATGTATGTTAATATGTATATATGTATGTATATACATTTATGTTTGCATATATAGTAGATGTCTGATATACAGATAAATAAACAGCCTTAAATAGTTTAATGTCTTTCTAATGTGGAATTAATGTGGCCTGATTAGTCCCTTGAAATGAAATAAATGTTTTTGAAATCTACTTTTTTGCTCTTTCTTAATCAATATTCAGAGAATCTCTGTAAGTCTTTTCTCCCTTGAGATTCAGAATGGTAAAAATGGACCATCTAGTCTTCGTGTCTCAATTTTCCGTAGTCTGTTTTGTATATCTTTAATTGCTGGGAACATTGCCATCAGGCCCGACACCCAAATCCATACTCTAAGAGAAACTTGGTTGTTTCCCTGTTCTTTCCGATCTATTTAATTATTACTACATTTTGTTTCTATCATTTTCCCAAATAAGTAACTCTATAATAAAAATAATTTAAGTTCACTCAGAGGATTCATGAGAATAGAAATGTGTTCCTTTAAAAAGAGTTTATTTCTCAAGTTTGGGGAACTTTATATTACTGTTTCTTTAATTGTAAGATGTACTTTAAAAAATATTATTAACATCTCAGAATCGGGAAAAATCTTAAAATTGATGATACTACAGTTTCAAGTGGTAGTGTTTTTTTTCCTTCGTTAGTGTTCCATAAAATAATAATGATGATTTCTTCAATTTGATGAAATAATTATAAGTCATGCATAAGAGAAGGAACTTCATCTATAGGTAAATCATACATTTGTGCACCATCTTTACCAGAAGCAATAATGATGTATCTAGTTATCCATAGCAATTTTCTGGCAATCTATCAAGCATGATAAAGATATACAGTCTCTCCCCTTTATTACCTTATAATCTAAAATAGTCAACAATGATGATAAATATATGCAGAATGAATTACTAAACAAATGCCAAAACAAAATAGGCATTGTGTTTATAGTGTGTGCTTTTTATAGTTGATAAATGTTATAGTACGAAGTCCATGAATCTCCTTGTCTAACTTTATATTATTCAACAGTAGACTAGTAGTTTGACCTATAATTTTTTTTTTTTTTGACCTATAATTTTTTAAAAATGGTTTTATTTTTCAGGTTTTAACTGTTCAGGATCTTGTTGATTTTTCCCCTGTTTACCGATGTTTGCACATTTATTCTGTTCTGGTAAGTATCTTTTGTATATGTGCATGGGTGTGTATATATATATATATATATATATATATATATATATATATATATGTCTGTGTGTGTATACATATGTGTGTATACACATTTGTGTGTGTATATTTGTATTATCAAAAAGACAGGTATTCATTTTAGGCCTGCTTTTCTAAAGGCTGACCACAAGCTCATTGAGCTCTAAACCTTCATGCAATATGTTTTTGTGAAATATCCACTGTGTGTAAGGCAGTTACTTTTTTCTTTAACTTAATCATGGTACACTTTCAAGTATACTTTTCATGTATGTTAAAAGAACCTTACATTTCTCCCTTCTTGCCTTTGTACTGTTGTATCACAGTTACTTTTAAGTATGTTACTTCTACATTTGTTTACCCCACACTACATTGTTTTTAGTTTTGGTTAAACAATTATCTTTTTAAAAAACATAATCGCACTATTCTGATATAATTCATATACCCAAAATTTTACCCTTTTAAAGTATACAGTTCAGTGGTTTTAGTATAATTCACAAGGATGTGCAACCATTACAACTAATTCCAGCACATTTTATTACTACAAAAAGAAACCTCTTACCTGTTAGCAGTCACTCCTTATTCTCCCCTCCCCCCAGTCCCTGACAACCATTAATTTACTTTCTGTCTCTATGGATTTGCCTATTCTGGTATTTCATATAAATGGAATCATACTATATGTGGCCTTTTGTGTCCAACTTCTTTCATATAGGTAGAAGTTTAAGTTATTGATTGAGATCTGTCTTCTTTTTTATTGATTTTATTTTTGGCAGTGTTGGATCTTTGTTGCTGCTCACGGGCTTTCTCTAGTTGTGACAAGTGGGGGCTACTCTTTGTTGTGGTGTGTGGGCTTCTCATTGCGGTGGCTTCTCTTGTTGTGGAGCACGGGCTCTAGGTGTGTGGGCTTTGGTATTTGTGGCACGCAGGCTCAGTAGTTGCAGCACACGGGCTTAGTTGCTCTGTGGCATGTGGGATCTTCCTGGATCAGGGATTTAACCCATGTCCCCTGCATTAGCAGGTGAAGTCTTTTTTTTTTTTTTTTTTTTTTTATTTATTTATTTTTGGCTGCATTGGGTCTTCATTGCTGCACGCGGGCTTTCTCTAGTTGCGGCGAGCGGGGGCTACTGTTTGTTGCGGTGTGCGGGCTTCTTATTACAGTGGCTTCTCTTGTTGCAGAGCAGGGGCTCTAGGTGCACGGGCTCAGTAGTTGTGGCTCACGGACTCTAGAGTGCAGGCTCAGTTGTGGCACATGGGCTTAGTTGCTCCGCGTCATGTGGGATCTTCCCGGATCAGGGCTCGAACCCGTGTCCCCTGCATTGGCAAGCAGAGTCTTAATCACTGAGCCACCAGGGAAGTCCTGTCAGTTATATTCTTAACCACTATGCCACCAGGCAAGTCCCTTTCTTTTTTTTTTTTTTTGCGGTTCGCGAGCCTCTCACTGTTATGGCCTCTGCTCCGGACGCGCAGGCTCAGCGGCCATAGCTCACGGGCCCAGCCGCTCCACGGCATGTGGGGGTCTTCCCGGACCGGGGCACGAACCTGTGTCCCCTGCATCGGCAGGTGGACTCCCAACCACTGGGCCACCAGGGAAGCCCCCTTTCTTCTTTTTTAATACAGACATTTAAAGCTATAAATTTCCTTCTAACCACTGCTTTAGCTGCATTCCATGAGTTTTGGTGTGTTGTGTTTTTGTTTCCATTTATTTCAAAGTATTTTCTAATTTCCTGTGATTTCTTCTTTAACCCATTAGTTGTTTAGAAATGTGTTTAATCTCCATGTTTGTGAATTTCTGTTCACAAATAAAAGTTCTTCGGTCATTGATTCCTAATTTAATCCCACTGTAGTCACAGATCATACTTTGTATATTCCAGTCCTTTTAAATTTATTGAGGCTTGTTTTATGGCATAACATGCTTTATCCTGGAGAATGTTTCATGTATACTTGAGAATAATGTGTATCTGGCTGTTGTTGGGTGGTGTTTTCTATAGCCATCAGTTAGGTTTAGTTGATTATAGTGTTCACATCTTCTTTATCCTTGTTGATCTTTTGCTTGTTTTGTCTGTTATTAAAAATGGCATTATTGAAGCCTCCAGCTATAACTGTTGAATTGTCTGTTCTTCCTTAGTTCTGCCACTTTTTGCTTCATATATTTTTGAGGCTTTGTTGTTACGTGTGTATATGTTTATAATTGTTATGTCTCTGTAGTAAGACCTTTTTTCACTATAAAATGTGTTTCTTTGTAATATTTTTTGTCTTAAATTCTATTTTGGCTGATATTAGTATAGGCACTCAGGCTCTTTTGGTTACTCTTGGCATGGTATATTTTTTTATTATGTTATTTTTGACCTTTTTGTGTCTTTGAATCTAAAGTGTGTCTCTTGTAGGATAGCATATAGATGGATCTGTTTTCTTTTCAGTTCAGTCTGCTGATCTCTTCCTTTTGATTGGATTGTTTAGTTCATTTATATTTAATGTAATTGCTGATAAGGTAGGATTTACATCTACCGGTTGTTTTAATATGTCTGATGTCTTTTTTTGTTCCTCTCTTTCTCCATTATTGCCTTCTTTTGCATCAAATAGATATTTTCTCATGTACCATTTTAATTCCCTTGTCATTTATTTATATGCACACACACACACACACACATTTATATATTTAGTATTTTCTTAGTGTTTGCCCTGGGAATTACAACTAACATCTTTATCTTAAAACAGTATAATTAGTTCTCATTAATCCCTCTCCTTTGTGTTATTTTTCTCATACTATTTATATATTTACACATTAGCCATTGACACAGTTTTATAATTCTTTATGCAGTTGTTTTTTTAAATTAGAAAAAAAAAGAGTTACAAACAAAAATACACATATACTGTCTTTATATTTTCCTCTGTATTTACTTTTACTGGTACTTTTTATTTCTTCATGTGAATTAGAGTTACTGTCTAGTGTCCTTGCGTTTCTGCCTGAAGTACTCCTGTTGGTGTTTCTTTTAGGGAAGGTTCTGGTAGTGTCAAATTCTCTCAATTTTGTTTATCTGGGAGTGTCTTAATTTCTCTTTTGCTTTTTTTTTTTTTGGCCACACTGTGCAGCTTGTGGGATCTTAGTTCCCCAACCAGCGATTGAACCTGGGCCCTCGGCTGTGAAAGCACAGAGTCCTAACCACTAGACCACCAGGGAATTCCCTCTCCTTTGCTTTTTAAGAGTAGTTTTGTTGGATATAGAATTCTTGGTTTTTCTTTCAGCGCTTTGAATATGTCATCCCACTGCCTTCTTAAGCCATTTACTTTTAAGGAGTTTTGAGGTTTGGATCATTTATGTAATTGAAAAAAGAATGGTAATTATGTTAATTAGAGCAAATAGAACTATCTTTATTTGTTAACTTTTTTCTTTTAGTCCTCTATTAAAAGACAGGACTAGTTCTGCACTTCCTAGCTGAGATGAAAGTGATCTAACAGCACAATATCAATGTAAACTTGCTGTTTTACAGATAAGTAAGTGACGTTTCAAGTGTGTTGAACTTCATTGAATAGACCTTTAAAAAGAGTTTCTCTTTTTAAAGCTATAATAAATCATAGTGTAGTATCAAAACAATAATACTTTTAGTCTAGTCTCTGATAAAATATTTCTTTCAGTGTGTGTGAGTATAAACTACCTTAACTTCATAGATTCTTTTCAATGTGAGGTGGTAGTATATACATTTAACTGCATTCATACCTGAGGCAAACAGAGGGTAGGTTCCATCACGATTACACTGCTATCTGTAGTAACATTGAAAACTAGGCTTCCTTTTGTCTAATCACATGAAGTTGTTTTTTTGTTTTGTTTTGTTTGTTTTTATAAATTTATTTTATTTATTTATTTTTGGCTGCGTTGGGTCTTCGCTGCTGTGTGTGGGCTTTCTCTAGTTGTGGCAAGCAGGGGCTACTCTTTGTTGCAGTGCATGGGCTTCTCATTGTGGTGGCTTCTCTTGTTGCGGAGCACGGGCTCTAGGCACACGGGCTTCAGTAGTTGTGGCGCATGGGCTTAGTTGCTCCGCAGCATGTGGGATCTTCCCGGACAAGGGCTCGAACCTGTTTCCCCTGCATTGGCAGGTGAATTCTTAACCACTGCGCCACCAGGGAAGCCCCACATGAAGTTTTATTCTTTCACAACTCCTTTCAAATTGGATGTTCTCCTATAAGTTTTTGAGTTTGGTGTAGAGGAATGATTTTTTGCTTTGATAGTGCACAATTTTTCTGTCTTTTATGGCAGCGTGCTACAGTGAGTTCCAGTAGGCACTTCTGTTACTTTGTATTATTCCTGTTCTATATGTGTATGATCTGCAAGAGACCATGAGTGTTTGTTGTTCTTTCCCCAGTGCCTTCCATTTTACCTGATATTTCATAAAGATTTGCTGCATTTAGTAATTGACTCTTTAACACAACACTCAGTTTTTAATACAGACACATTATATACTTTATCTGGGAGTTTATGTCAACAGGCACTAAGTCCTCTGGGAAAGACTGTATCTTTATACCTGTGTAACAAATGTGGCTGTTGGCAGGTCTCAGTTTCTTGCTGCATGGGCTGTCTGCAAGTCTGCCTGATAGTCTTCATGACGTGGCAACTGGCTTTCCCCAGAAGTGAGTGATCTGAGAGAGACCAAATGAAAACCATGATGCCTTTTATAACTTAATCTCAGAAGTGACATACTTTTACTTCTCCTGCATCCTATTGGTCACATAGACCAACCTTGGTACAATGTGGGAGGAGACTACACAAGGGATCTTTGGGGGGTGTCTTGGAGGCTACCACACTTACTTTATAAAAGAAAGACATATCCTTCACTGATACCTGGTGGTACCATTGTGCATTGTCTTGATGTGTAAAAACTTCCAAGGTGCCAAATAAAGGAGAAGTCTTCTTTAATGATTAATCAAGGGACAGTATTCACAAAGGGTTCCTCCCTTTCTCTTCCTGTGCAGATTAATAGTAAACCATGTTAGAAATAGTGTATTTTGTCCTGTGGTCAGATTTTCTTAGTTCTTGTACAACATATTCAGAAGTTGAGGCTTGCCAACTAATTTTCTTAATTTCCTTCACTGACAGCGATATTTTCTTTCATCAGTCAAAAATGTATAAAGGCTAAGTGACAAGTTGGGCAACAGTCAAATTATTTGAACTTACCTTTAGTCTTCTTAATTGTCATGATACCAAATAAGGTTACTATCTATGAACCATAATGCCAAAACTTGTTCTTGGTATTCAATATGAAATACCATTCCGCATTTAAATCCAGTTGTTAAAAACTGAAAAATGACTCTTACGGGGTAAAGTTTTCTGTTTAGCAGTGTGTTTGTGTATGTGTGTTTTTCATTACTCTTCTGATTTTATTTTAGGGTGATGAGGAAACATTTGAAAATTATTACCGAAAACAAAGAAAGAAACAGGCAAGACTGGTATTGCAACCCCAATCAAATATGGTAAGTATGTGAAAATTTTGAATTGGTTATGTTGAAGTTTTTATCCTCTTTAATTTCTTCAAGGCATGCATTCAACTACAAATATTTATTGAATACCTACCATTTCCAATCATTGGTTTAGGTGTGAAGGTTACAGCAGTGAACAAAATGGCTATGGCTAAGTCCCTTCTCTCATGAAACATTCTATTAGGGAAGATAGACTGTAAGTGAATAAATAAGACAATGAATACATAAAAAGATAAATAAGTAAATATATAAAATGTCAGGGAGTGATAATTAGTTTCTGACGATGTGATAGACTGTGTATCTTGATTAATTGTTCTACTGAAAAAACAGCTAAAGGTGCTGGATAAGACATTTTTTAAAATCTTAAGTTCTTTTTAAATGTACTGAATATCAGGTAGGAAAGTATAGTCCTGACGAAGACGAAATAAGTAATCTGAAAGGGCTTTGTTTGTGGGATTTTTATTAGCCATTCTCAAGAATATATGTATTTTTTTGGTTACAAAATTGTGATGTATTCACTGTAAAAAAATAAGGAAAAATTGAAATAAAATAATACATAATGTAAAAAAAAAACCAAACTAAGTCAATATGGAACTGTTCTATATGTTGGTTATGGTGATAGGTATGTGACTAGACGTATTTGTGAAAACACATAGAAACAGCACATGAAAAAGAGTTTTGTTCATGTAACTTATACCTCAATACACCTAAATATAAGAAAAACAAAACAGGAAAACCTAAATGAGGAAAGAAATTCAGACAGGCATAATGAAGAACTGAATGTAGCTTTTATCCTAGGGGCATGGGCTGAATGGGAAAGCATAAGTTTTGAGGACATAGGGGTACAGGGGGCTAAGCATAGAGTCACCCAAAGTGGGTGATAAGAGACTGTCTCCTTTGTAAGGCTGAGACTCCAAAGAATTATAGCCCATTATTAGTATGACCTAGAGATAAAACCATCTAGCAAAAGCTCTCTGGTCCTTCTGCCAAATACACTAAAGAAAATTACCTATCCCAAATCCTGGTGCTGAGTGAACAAAGAGAAAAAATCTCTGAGAATTCATAACAAGCAGTTCCTCAAATGTGTTTGCAATCCAAATTCATTCTACTTGGATAATCAAAAAAATCTCAAGCTGAAAATTTAAAGTGGTTCCATTTTGATACTGTCTCCAGGTGCCTAGTAGAAGCAAATGCAGTTCTTCTCCGAACCTTCATACCAAATTAAAGGATATCCATAGTTGAGGTTTCAAGGAAAATTAGCAACTCATACTCAGAATTAGCTATCAAACAAGTGAGAATCATTAGAAATACTGACAACAGAGATCAATTGTAAAAGACTTTCAATGTTTGAGTTATAAGGCATAGAATATAAAATAACACTATTATATTTAAAGAAATAAAAGGCAAGCTTGCTGATATCATTAGGCAACAAGAAACTCTAAAGGAATTACCAAAAAAATGTGGAAAAAAAATCAAGTAGAATACCTAGTAATTAAAGATATATTAGCCAGGGCTTCCCTGGTGGCGCAGTGGTTGAGAGTCCGCCTGCCGATGCAGGGGACATGGGTTTGTGCCCCGGTCCAGGAAGATCCCACATGCCGCGGAGCGGCTGGGCCTGTGAGCCATGGCCGCTGAGCCTGCGCGTCTGGAGCCTGTTCTCCTCAACGGGAGAGGCCACAGCAGTGAGAGGCCCGTGTACCACAAAAAAATAAAAAATAAAAAAAAAGATACACTAGCCAACATGAAAAATTTTGTGAACAGGTTGATGAATTCTCTTAGTTGATCTGAAGAAATTGCTAGACTACATCATAGAGTGACAAAAGAATGAAAATATAGAAGAAAGATAGGGGAGATACAGAGAGGTCTAACATATTTAGTTGCAGTTTTAGAAAGAGAGGATAGAACAAGAGGGACAGAGGAATATTTGAGGTAATACCTGAGAACTTACTAAGACAGATGAGAAACAGAAACCTACAGTCAAGTCCAAGGAATCCAAGTAGGTTAAATAAAAAGGAGTACACTTTTAGAGAACTTAAAATGAAAATGTAGAACACCAAAGATAAAGAGAAAATAGAAGACCTGAAAAACATTATGAGCTAAGTGAACTAATTGACATTTATCGAATAATTCACCCAAAACAGCAGAATACATGTGCTTTTCCAAGTGTACCTGGAAGTTTCACCAAGATAGATCATATTCTGGGTAATAAAATAAATCTCAATAAATATTTAAAAACTTGAAATTGTACAAAGTGTGTCTTTTTACTACAAGAGAATGAAATTATCCATATGCAAAAAAATGAATGTTGATGCTTACCTCATTCAACATTTCAAGAAATGGATCATGGACCCAAATATAAGAGCTAAAATTGTAAAACTTTTAGAAAAGACAAAGGTTAAGGCAAAGGAGAGGCCACAACAGTGAGAGGCCCGTGTACCAAAAAAAAAAAAGTTGTACCTCGACATAATGGAATACTACTCAGCAGTAGAAAAGGAACTGATACATGCAGTGACATGGATAAATCTTAGAAACACTATTCTAGGTGAAAAAATTCAGATACAGCAAAGTTATGTATAGTACGATTTGTGTTACATGACATTTTTGAAAAGGCAAAACTATGGGATAGAATGGGATCTGTGACAACGGGCCAGGGTTGGGCAGAGTGATTCACTATAGAGGGGCATAAAGGGAACTTTTTATGAGACGGAAATATTCTATATCTTGATTTTGGTTGTGGTGACACAAATGTCTACGTTCATCAAAACTCATCGGACTCTGTATGTAAAAAGCGTTTTAATTTTGCTTTATGTAAATTATGCCTCAGTAAATTTGACTTTAAAAACAAAGATAAAGAGAAGACCTCAGAAATACCCAGAGAGAAGAGATTATTTTCAAATAAACAAGACAGTGGAATATTTTCAGTGCTGAAGGAAAATAGCTGTCTACCTGGGATTCTATATTCAGCGGAACAAGGGCAAAGATAGACATTTTCAGACAAAGAAGAGGAGAGTTTGTTACCAAGACACCCTTACTAAAGAAAGGATATACTGCAGTCAAAAGGAAAGTGATGCCAACTGGAAGATAGGAGATGCTAGAATGAATGAATAGCAAGGAAAGTATAAATATGTGGACAAATCTGTGTTGACTGTAGAAAATAATATTAATAAAATATTATGGACATTAAAACAAGATAGAGTTGAAATGCACAGTAACAATAACATAAACATTAGAGTGAGATGGAAGTTAATGAAGTGAAACTGTTCTGCAGTTTTGGAATTGTCCAGAAAAGAGTAAAATTATTGATTAATTTTAGAGTTTGATTACTTAAGTATGCATAATGTAATTTCTGTAACCACTAAAAGAATAGAAACAATATATACTTAAATATAATTTTTTATTTTTTCTCTACATCTGTGTCTCAATTTCTGCCCTGCAAACCAGTTCATCTGTACCATTTTTCTAGGTTCCACATATATGTGTTAATATACGATATTTGTTTTTCTGACTTACTTCACTCTGTATGACAGTCTCTAGATCCATCCACGTCTCTACAAATGACCCAATTTCGTTCCTTTTTATGTCTGAGTAATATTCCATTGTATATATGTACCACATCTTCTTTACCCATTTGTCTGTTGATGGGCATTTAGGTTGCTTCCATGAACTGGCTACTGTAAGTAGTGCAGCAATGAACATTGGGGTACATGTGTCTTTTTCAATTACAGTTTTCTCTGGGTATATGCCCAGTAGTGGGATTGCTGGGTCATATGGTAATTCTATTTTTAGTTTTTTAAGGAACCTCCATAGTGGTATCAATTTACCTTCCCACCAGCAGTGCAAGAGGGTTCCCTTTCCTCCACACCCTGTCCAGCATTTGTTGTTTGTAGAATTTCTGATGATGCCCATTCTAACTGGTGTGAGGTGATACCTAATTGTACTTTTGATTTGCATTTCTCTAATAATTAGTGATGTTGAGCAGCTTTTCATGTTCTTCTTGGCCATCTGTATGTCTTCTTTGGAGAAATGTCTATTTAGGTCTTCTGCCCATTTTTGGATTGGGTTGTTTGTTTTTTTAATATTGAGCTGCATGAACTGCTTATATATTTTGGAGATTAATCCTCTGTCCGTTGATTCGTTTGCGAATATTCTCTCCCATTCTGAAGGTTGTATTTTCGTCTTGTTTATGGTTTCCTTTGCTGTGCAAAAGCTTTTAAGTTTCATTAGTTCTCATTTGTTTATTTTTGTTTTTATTTCCATTACTCTAGGAGGTGGATCAAAAGAGATCTTGCTGTGATTTATGTCAAAGAGTGTTCTTCCTATGTTTTCCTCGAAGAGTTTTACAGTGTCTGGACTTACATTTAGGTCTCTAATCCATTTTGAGTTTATTTTTCTGTATGGTGTTAGGAATGTTCTAATTTCATTCTTTTACATGTAGCTGTCAGATTTTCTCAGCACCACTTATTGAAGAGACTGTCTTTTCTCCATTGTATATATCCTTGTCTCCTTTGTCATAGATTAGTTGACCATAGGTGCGTGGGTTTATCTCTGGGCTTTCTATCTTGTTCCATTGATCTATATTTCTGTTTTTGTGCCAGTACCATATTGTCTTGATTATTGTAGCTTTGTAGTATAGTCTGAAGTCAGGGAGTCTGATTCCTCCAGCTCTGTTTTTTTCCCTCAAGACTACTTTTGCTATTCGGGGTCTTTTGTGTCTCCATACAAATTTTAAGATTTTTTAGTTCTAGTTCTATAAAAACTGCCACTGGTAATTTGATAGGGATTGCATTGAATTTGTAGATTGCTTTGGGTAGTATAGTCATTTTCACAATATTGATTCTTCCAATCCAAGAACATGGTGTATCTCTTCATCTGTTGGTATCATCTTTAATTTCTTTCATCAGTGTCTTATAGTGTTCTGCATACAGGTCTTTTGTCTCCCTAGGTAGGTTTATTCCCAGGTATTATTCTTTTTGTTGCAATGGTAAATGGGAGAGTTTCCTTAATTTCTCTTTCGGATTTTTCTTCATTAGTGTATAGGAAAGCAAGAGATTTCTGTGCATTAATTTTGTATCCTGCAACTTTACTAAATTCATTGATTAGCTCTAGTAGTTTTCTGGTGGCATCTTTAGGATTCTCTATGTATAGTATCATGTCATCTGCAAACAGTGACAGTTTTACTTCTTCTTTTCCAATTTGTATTCCTCTTATTTCTTTTTCTTCTCTGATTGCCGTGGCTAGGACTTCCAAAACTATGTTGAATAATAGTGGTGAGAGTGGACATCCTTGTCTTGTTCCTGATCTTAGAGGAAATGCTTTCAGTTTTTCACCATTGAGAATGATGTTTGCTGTGGGTTTGTCATATATGGCCTTTATTATGTTGAGGTAGGTTCCCTCTATGACCACTTTCTGGAGAGTTTTTATCATAAATAGGTATTGAATTTTGTCAAAAGCTTTTTCTGCATCTATTGAGATGATAATATGGTTTTTATTCTTCAGTTTGTTAATATGGTGTATCACATTGATTGATTTGCATATATTGAAGAATCCTTGCATCCCTGGGATAAATCCCACTTGGTCATGGTATATGATCCTTTTAATGTGTTGTTGGATTCTGTTTGCTAGTATTTTGTTGAGGATTTTTGCATCTATATTCATCAGTGATATTGGTCTGTAATTTTCTTTTTTTGTAGTATCTTTGTCTAGTTTTGGTATCAGGGTGATGGTGGCCTCATGGAATGAATTTGGGAATGTTCCTTCATCTGCAATTTTTGGAAGAGTTTGAGAAGGATGGGTGTTAGCTCTTCTCTAAGTGTTTGATAGAATTCACCTGTGAAGCCATCTGGTCCTGGACTTTTGTTTGTTCGAAGATTTTTTTTTTTTTTTTTTTTTGCGGTACGCAGGCCTCTCACTGTTGTGGCCTCTCCTGTTGCAGAGCACAGGCTCCGGATGCGCAGGCTCAGCGGCCATGGCTCACGGGACCAGCCACTCCATGGCACATGGGATTCCCCTGGACCGGGGCACGAACCCGTGTCCCGTGCATCGGCAGGCGAACTCTCAACCCCTGCGCCACCAGGGAAGCCCAGTTGGAAGATTTTTAATCACAGTTTCAATTTCATTACTTGTGATTGGTCTGTTCATATTTTCTATTTCTTCCTGGTTCAGTCTTGGAAAGTTATACCTTTCTAAGAATTTGTCCATTTCTTCCAGGTTGTCCATTTTATTGGCATAGAGTTGCTTGTAGTAGTCTCTTAGGATGCTTTGTATTTCTGTGGTGTCTGTTGTAACTTCTTCTTTTTCATTTCTAATTTTATTGATTTGAGTCCTCTCTCTCTTTTTCTTGATGAGTCTGGCTGATGGGTTATCAGTTTGGTTTATCTTCTCAAAGAACCAGCTTTTAGTTTTATTGATCTTTACTATTGTTTTCTTTGTTTCTATTGCATTTATTTCTGCTCTGCTCTTTATGATTTCTTTCCTTCTGCTAACTTTGGGTTTTGTTTGTTCTTCTTTCTCTAGTTCCTTTAGGTGTAAGGTTAGATTGTTTATTTGAGCTTTTTCTTGTTTCTTGAGGTAGGCTTGTATAGCTATCAACTTCCCTCTTAGAACTGCTTTTGCTGCATCCCATAGGTTTTGGATCGTCGTGCTTTCATTGTCATTTGTCTTTAGGTATTTTTTGATTTCCTCTTTGATTTCTTCAGTGATCTCTTGGTTATTTAGTAACGTATTGTTTAGCCTCCATGTGTTTGTGTTTTTTACGTTTCTTTTTCCCTGTAGTTGATTTCTAATCTCATAGCGTTGTGGTCAGAAAAGATGCTTGGTATGATTTCAATTTTCTTAAATTTACTGAGGCTTGATTTGTGACCCAAGATGTGATCTATCCTGGAGAATATTCTGTGTGTACTTGAGAAGAAAGTATAATCTGCTGTTTTTGGATGGAATGTCCTATAAATATCAATTAAATCTATCTGGTCTATTGTGTCATTTAAAGCTTCTGTTTCCTTATTTATTTTCATTTTGGATGAGCTGTCTATTGATGTAAGTGAGGTGTTAAAGTCCCCCACTATTACTGTGTTACTGTCAATTTCCTCTTTTATAGCTGTTAGCAGGTGCCTTATGTATTGAGGTGCTCCTGTGTTGGGTGCATATATATTTATAATTGTTATCTCTTCTTCTTGGACTGATCCCTTGATCATTATGTAGTGTCCTTCCTTGTCTCTTGTAACATTCTTTATTTTAAAGTCTATTTTATCTGATATGAGTATTGCTACTCCAGCTTTCTTTTGATTTCCATTTGCATGGAATATCTTTTTCCATTCCCTCACTTTCAGTCTGTATGTGTCCCTAGATCTGAAGTGGGTCTCTTGTAGACACCCTATATATGGGTCTTGTTTTTGTATCCGTTCAGCAAGCCTGTGTCTTTTGGTTGGAGCATTTAATCCATTCATGTTTAGGGTAATTATTGATATGTGTGTTCCTAGTACCATTTTCTTAATTGTTTTGGGTTTGTTTTTGTAGGTCCTTTTCTTCTCTTGTGTTTCCCACTTAGAGAAGTTGCTTTAGCATTTGTTATAGAGCTGGTTTGGTGGTGCTGAATTCTCTTAGCTTTTGGTTGTCTGTAAAGCTTTTGATTTCTCCATCAAATCTGAATGAGATCCTTGCCAGGTAGAGGTAATCTTGGTTGTAGTTTCTTCCCTTTCATCACTTTAAGTATATCATGCCACTCCCTTCTGGCTTGTAGAGTTTCTGCTGAGAAATCAACTGTTAACCATGTGGGAGTTCCCTTGTATGTTATTTGTTGTTTTTCTCTTGATGCTTTCAGTAATTTTTCTTTGTCTTTAATTTTTGCCAGTTTGATTACTATGTGTCTCAGCGTGTTTCTACTTGGGTTTATTCTGTATGGGACTGTCTGCGCTTCCTGGACTTGGGTGGCTATTTCCTTTCCCATGTTAGGGAAGTTTTCGACTATAATCTCTTCAAATATTTTCTCGGGTTCATTCTTTTTCTCTTCTTCTTCTGGGACCCCTATAATGTGAATGTTGTTGCGTTTAATGTTGTCCCAGAGGTCTCTTAGGCTGTCTTCATTTCTTTTCATTCATTTTTCTTTATTCTGTTCCGCAGCAGCAAATTCCACCATTCTGTCTTCCAGGTCACTTATCCGTTCTTCTGCCTCAGTTATTCTGCTATTGATTTCTTCTAGTGTATTTTTCATTTCAATTACTGTATTGTTCATCTCTGTTTGTTTGTTCTTTAATTCTTCTGGGTCTTTGTTAAACATTTTTTGCATCTTCTCTATCTTTGCCTCCATTCTTTTTCTGAGGTCCTGGATCATCTTAACTATCATTATTCTGAATTCTTTTTCTGGAAGGTTGCCTATCTCCACTTCATTTAGTTGTTTTTCTGGGGTTTTATCTTGTTCCTTCATCTGGTACATAGCCCTCTGCCTTTTCATCTTGTCTGTCTTTCTGCGAATGTGGTTTTTGTTCCACAGGCTGCAGGATTGTAGTTCTTCTTGCTTCTGTTGTCTCCTTGCCTCTGTCCTTCTTCTTGCTTCTGTTCTTCTTGCTTCTCTACTTAAATATAATTTTAAAAAGCTAGAATGATAAAAAACAATTATGTCTTAGAGTTGATAAAAATGCTGATTTAAATCTATAAGTACTTGATAACATTGACTCAAAATATTTAAAGCAAAATTGCCACAGCTTAACGGATAAATAAAAACATCCGTAAGCATAGTGGATGCTTCAGTATCTTATCAGCCAGTAGACAGAATATTAGTAAGAATACAGAACATGCTTAATAGGCTTATCTAATAAACTGTATAGAATTCTGTTTGGGAATTCCTTGAGGGTCCAGTGGTTAAGACTCAGTGCTTTCACTGCCATGGGCCCAGGTTCAGTCCCTGGTCGGGGAACTGAGATCCCAAAAGCCACACAGTGCAGCCAAAAAAAAAGGAATTCTGTTTCAACACCTGTAGAAACATTTTTTTAAGTACACATGGAACATAAAATGTGACTACATACTGTGTTATAAAGCAGGTATCAAGAAATATCAAACATTTGTGTCATGGAGACTGTATTCTCTGATCATAGTATTTTTAAGCCAAATAGTAATAACAGTCCCCTCTCTGAAAAAATCCAGATGTTTGAAATTTTTGATCACTTTTATGAAATATATAAAATATAATATTTGAACTTAATTGTTATATTTCATGTAATAAACTTTTATGAAATTCAAATGATCAAATATTTTCCTGTATACCTTTTGTTAAAATTATAAACTGTAGGAAATCATAGACCATTTTAAAGGAATTTGACTTTTATTATGAATCACATGAAAAGTCATTGGAGGGTTTTTAGCAAATGATATAATTATTTGATTACTGTTTGAAAACTATCATTCTGGCAGCTGTCTGGAGAATAGACTGTAGCGATCAAGCCTGAAAGCTTGGAAGACTAGGTAGGAGAATGATGTAATTGTCCAAGTGAGAGATGATGGTAACTTGAACTAGCCTGCTGAGAAGGAGGTTCTGAAATCATACTGCCTTTTTAATTTGTTTATTGTTCATTTCCTTTTGAATGCAAGTTCCATGAGGGGTAAGGACTTTTTGTTATTTACCAGTGTATCCTTGGTGCCTTATAAATGTATGCAGCATATAGTAGACTCTCAATAAATATTTGTTAATAAATGTTGTACTGATTTGGAACTTACTTTTATGTTACTGGTATTTATTGTTTTAAATTGATTTTTATTTTTCATTTAAAGCATGAAACAGTTGATGGCTATAGAAGATATTTCACTCAAATTGTAGGGTATGTATCTAATATGGCAATAAGTATTATTTTGATATTGTGTTATGTGTCAGAACTAATGATCTCCTATTTAGGTTTTAATTTTTTTTTTAACTCATGTTATTTTGGTAATTACTGTTCTTAGGTTCTTTGTGGTGGAAGATCACATTTTACATGTGACCCAAGGATTAGTAACCAGGGCATACACTGATGAACTTTGGAACATGGCCCTCTCAAAGATAATTGCTGTCCTTAGAGCTCATTCAGTAAGTCAGACAATTTATGTTACTAAATTTTTAATTCAGTTACTTCTAGAACTTCTGAAATGCATAATGTCAGAAGGAAACTATACCTCCATCAGTTCTGCATTTTTTTTTGGTAATTGCTCAGATTTGGAAGTAGTAATGACAGGCCTTTGTTTGTCTGGTAATATTGCAACTGAGTGGGGCTTCTGAAGACACTTTTAGTCCAGCATTATAGAAGATGAAGAATTAAGCTGGTCTCATTAGTCTCAACTGACCTCTTCATTAGATCACTGAAAAGCACCATGAAGAAAGGGTTTTTAATTATCAGTCCAGATTCTTTGTTTCCAAAGTAAACTCCACCATTAAAACTCAGTAGAACTTGTTCTTCGATGTTTATAATTTGTTTGCAGTAATACAGTTATAAATTTCTTAAAAATATGCAGTTCTCAGAATTTGAACTCATTTAGAATAATGACCCTTTAAGTAATGAGAATTATTTTTATGAATGAAGGTAAAATGATAAAATATTTTTATAATATGCCTTTTGTGGAAATAAAAATATGTGTTATAAAGACTATTGAAATTAATAATTTTTTAGTGTGGACTTTTTCTTAAGACAATTTTGGGAGTTTACCGTCAGTGAAATTTCCCCAAACTTAAAGTTTTATAATCTATTATTTAAAGTTTTATTATTGAGAATAGAGATTGAAAGTATTTTGCAGGAAGATTATTAGTTTAAGTGATATTTAGATTATAAATACATTATATTTTTATTTATCAGGGACATAGATTCTGGATACAGTATTTGTCCAATGAACTACAACTTTTTCTAACATATTATAATAAAGAACAATACATTTTATCATGGTTTATATTCAGGCCAGCTATGAATATGTAATATGATAGTGTGCTTCCTATTAATTCCATGGCATCACGTATGAGATCCTAATATATTAAATGCAACATATCACATTTAAAATCTTATGACATGCTATTAAGGGAACAAGAATGAATTTCACTATCCCTTTGAAATTAATTATTTTTCTTTGGTGCATTACTAAGAAAATACTTAAATTGTCATTTCTTATATTGGAGAAATATATTGATTGTATCTCTTTTATAATAGAATAAATAATTGAAAAGTAGAAATATATGGTCTATATATAAACCATTTTTTCAATTTGAAATAACTAGTTCCTTAAAATCTAAAGACTTTTAGAAATATAAGCATCATTGCTTTGACCAAAGTTTAGTGTGTACAAATTTCAGAAAAATTTCTTTTCATATAATACAGATACTTTAGTTATGTCATGTTATGATCTTTCCCTACGAAATTTTTCATGAATAGAGGAAGCCAGCTGTGGATCTAATAACCAAGACTTCAAATTTATTGTAAATCAGGCAAATTAAGGGAGAAATTTTTAAGTTTTATTTCTTAGTTTTTAACCAAATGACTCTGGTGTGTGTTTGTTTGTTTGTGTTTCCACCCCCACTTACCCTTCATTCTCGCAGTCTTATTGCACTGATCCTGATCTTGTTCTGGAACTGAAGAATCTCATTGTAATATTTGCAGATACTTTGCAGGTGGGTGATAATCTAATATTCAATTAATGGCTATTTGAGCACTTAAAGCTATTCAAAACATAGACCACACTCATTTATTTTATTGTGGCTTAATGGTGGTAAATTAGTAGTAATCAAATGTTTACTTATGTATTGATATTCTCCTATTACTCAGGACTTTTAATACCACCTCCTTCCTGATTATGAAGCTTGGACAGAGCTCAGGGAATATTACCATCTTTTAAAATATTGGTCATTCTGTTAGAGTAGATACAATATTTTTGCAGTTAAAAAAAAAAATACACGGTGTAGTGGAAAGAACCCTGAACTAGAAATTAGAAGATTAAAGTTCTGCCTGAGGATAATGAACATGAGCTGTGGAATCACAAAGACCCGGAGTTTATATTCAACCTTTGCTATTGACTAATTGTATGTCTACAACTTTTCTAAACTTTAGATCCTCATTTGTGAAAATGAGTTTGTTAATTACTAGTTTTCAGAATTGTTTTGAGTTTTAAATGTGATACTGTATATGAAAACACATACTAGTTTGAAAGCTGTGTGTACTTATTGTCTTCCTAATTTCAGGTGTACTGTGAGCAAATCACTTTACTTCTTTGCGTTTTGGGTTTTGTTTTTCTTTTTAAAATAAGGTTAAAACTGAATTATCTTAAAACTTAATGTCTTTGTGGTTTTCAGTATCAAAGTTTTAAACTTGTCCCTCTTCCTTGATCACAGATAATAAAGAATTGATTGCATTTGTTTTTCATGCTTATATTTATGGGATTTTTATGGTTGGAATACATTTTTGGGAAATACAGACCAGCATTTTCCGAAGTGTGATAATAGATGTTACTTAAAAAGTTCTGTGGTCAAAAATGTTTAGAAAATGTTGAGTGAAATAAAACAGATTTTTCCACTAAAAGCCTATCTCAGAGCAAATTTACACCATACGTTTCCAAAAGGAAGGTGATTATGCAGCATTTTCCCAACATATTTGACACGTAAATCTTTTTTCCCCTTAGAGAATCTTTTAGATCTAGAGCTTCATAAAAAATGCTTTGGCAAATGCTAAATTGTTGGCTTTATCACAGGAGTCTTTCCATCCTAGAATAATAGTTGTCTATTTTATTCTTAAACCTAAGGAGAAGGTACCACAAGCTCCTTAGTAAATTATTTTATTGCCTTACATCTTTATTAGTTTGTGTGGCTTATACTATAATACCAAAATAATTTGGGGTTTTTTTGCTTTCATAAATTTTGTGACTAATGTATCTGTAATACTGATCTCTCTGTAAGAAAACTTAGGAAGTTTTATTAAAGGCTGCCTTAATATCTGGGGCCTATGTCTAAGTAACTTGAGGGAGCTTTGCTATCCTTAATGACTTAAAGCATTGCTACTCAAAATATGGTCCAGAGATCACAGGTCTACAAATCGTTTGTTATGGATCCATAACGAAAAGAAACTTTTGTCAGAATGTAAATCAACTATGTCACTAAGTACAAAATTTAGCTCAGTTGGCTTTTTTTTTTTTTTTTTTTGGTAACAAGACTTTCTTGATATCAGTATCAGCATTGATTTATATTCTGGTGCAAGCTCCTTACCTCTTTTTTAAAAACCATACAAACTGTTCTTGAGTTGGCACTTTGAGTACAACTATAGATTCAGTTGTGGACTGAGTATTTGATGTGTTTCCAAGGAACTCTGCAGAGAATCAAGGAGTAATAGACAACATTCAAATAATAGAAGCATAAAAAAGCAACAGTGATGAGTGCATAAACCCTTGTAAATATACCTCTCTCATCCTACTACTTTGAAATAAAGTTAAGGAAAACGAACCAGTTCTTCTTACTTATTCAGAAATCCTGCAGTATTTTCATTTCACTGAATACTGACAGGCTGATTATTAGGTAAATCTCATACTGAATTAATAAATACTGGCTTTTCAAGTTACTCTTAATAATTGAAGAATTGAGGAAGGTCTTTTCTTTTTTAAAAAAATTTATTTTTATTTATTTATTTATTTATTTGGCTGTGTCTGGCCTTCGTTGCGGCACACGGGATCTTCATTGTGGCATGCAGGATCTTTCATTGCGGCGTGCAGGCTTCTGTCTAGTTGTGGCACGCAGGCTCAGTAGTTGCAGCACGAGGGCTCTCTAGTTGCGGCATGGGGCCTCTCCAGTTGTGGTGTACGGGCTCCAGAGCATGTGGGCTCAGTAGTTGCAGCACGTGGGCTCTCTAGTTGTGGCATGCGGGCTCAGTAGTTGCTGCATGCGGGCTCTCTAGTTGTGGCACGCAGGCTTGAGAGCGTGCCGGCTTAGTTGCCCTGTGGCATGTGGGATCTTAGTTCCCCAATCAGGGATCGAACCCACATCCCCTGCATTGGAAGGCAGATTCTTACCACTGGACCACCAGGGGAATCCTGAGGAGGGTCTTTTCTAATTAACCTTTAACTAATTAAAGAATATTGCACAATATTTAGCTTTTAAAATTGGCACTTTGCCAACTTAAGGAATTTTTTTCTTTTAAAAATGTAATTATTCCACCATTTAAAAGAAAGCTGACTAAACAATAAATTAAAAATAAAAAACACCAGCATGTTCATAGTTCTGCTTACTGCCTATTAAGCAAATAAAAAGCAAGCATTTATTGATTCGTTCATTAACATTGTTTTGAGCACCCACTATGTGCTAGCAGCCAGATGATATATACAATTATAGATATAAAAATCAGTAGAACAGTAGAGACATAAAGATTCTTGGCTTCAAGAAATTCACACTTTATGGGCTTCCCTGGTGGCGCAGTGGTTGAGAGTCCGCCTGCCGATGCAGGGGACACGGGTTCGTGCCTCAATCTGGGAAGATCCCACGTGCCGCGGAGCGGCTGGGCCCGTGAGCCATGGCCGCTGAGCCTGCGCGTCCAGAGCCTGTGCTCTGCAACGGGAGAGGCCACAACAGTGAGAGGCCCGCGTACCACAAAAAAAAAAAAAAAAAAGAAAGAAATTCACACTTTAGTTGTAAACAAATAAGATGTATAATAAGACATGCTAATTTAGTAATATGTTAAAGAGCTTTGGGCTCATAGAAGATAGAATGATAACTTTGATTCCAGGAGTTGGGAAAGGCTACACAGAAGGTTGAAATGTGAGCTGGATTTTGAAGGAAATGTGAGTTCAGCAAGTAGATATGAAGGAAGAGGCATTAATGGCAGACAAAATAGCATGTGCTAATTACAGGTAGAGGTATGGTATGGTGAGCATGAGACTGGCTGAGCAGCTTAATGGTGTTAGAAACTGTAGTGTTTGAGTATAAGCAAAGAAGGGCAGAGAGTGGTAATGAAACTGATAAGGTAGTTTGAGCCAGATTGTGGCATGTCTTGTGAGGCTTTCGTAAGCTTTCTATAGGGAAATGGCGTGATCAGATGTGCACTTTCAGATGATAATTTTAAGAGTTGGGCAATAGATTGAGTTGAAAGAGACAGGATGGTTGGAATTTCAGTTTAGGAAGCTCTTACAGTGGTCTAGGCAAGAGATGTTAAGGACCTGAAGTAAAACAGTGATACTGGGAAGATTTCTGGAAGAAAGAAAGGTAGTAAATGATAGAGAATGATAGGTTTGAATGAGATTTGTAAAGGAGGTAAAATCAAAAGAATTTGATGACTGATTAGATGTGTTTGTTTTGAGGGCATTTAGATGACTTTCAGGTTTCTTTCCTGATAAATTGGATTGATGATAGAACTATTAACAGGGATAGGAAATAGGAAGAACACGTGGTTTAGTCTGAAAGGGAAGAGATAAGTTAATGTGCCTGTTGGCAGACTGACTAGAGATGTCTAATTGCTGTTGGAATTAAATATTTAGAATTTATAGAGGTCTAGCTAGAGATACAGATTGAGAATAATCAGAGTAAGTAGTGTTTGAAGTCAGTCAACTTGAAATTGCCCTAGAGAGCTAGAAGAAAAGATTGAAGGATAGAGATAGAAGAAAAGAGGAATCCAGAAGGACTACTCATAGATAAAAGGAGAACAAGGAGAGAGAGTGGTGTTACAGAATTCAAAACAGAAGAGTTTCAAGAAACAGAGGTAAGATGGAGTGAGAGATCATGGAATTTTATATTCAGGAGATTCTCTGTGACATTGCTAAGAGCAGTTTCAATAAAGGAATAGGAGTGAGAGAGTTAGATTGTAGTAGGTTTGGCTATGGAAGGAGTGACACAGGAAACTGAGGGAAGGCTTTTTTGTTTTCTTTAGTTGTTCTTGGTTTAAAGATGGGAGGCAATTTAGCATGTTTATTTAGTGAAGAGAAAGGAGCTAGTGGAAGTTAAAGACACAGCGGAGTAGATAATCCATGGAGCAGTTCCTGCAGGAGGAGATAGGATCAAGACCAAAGATGAAGACGTAAGCCTTGAAGGGGAATAGGGACAACTTTGAGGCGAGCAGAAATGTTAGGTCCTGATATGGGTAGCATTTCAAATGGATTTGGAGTTGCAAAGGAATAAAGTTTTGGAGTGTTACGTTTGATAACTTTTCCCTGTACAACAAAGTCAGTGTTAAATTGAAGGTACAAAAGGAAACCATCATGTTTCGGACAGAATGTATTCTCTTTTCTTCTTGTATCTTATTTAGAGGCAACTTCCCAAGACACAGATGTATAGATCACTAATCTTGAACTTTTTCTCCAATTCTGACTTCTAATACTTTTTAAGGTTAACAGTGTAATCCAGACAAAAAAGAGAGAGAAGAAATAGAAAAATTATTCCAGTTCATAAAACTCTTTCTAGACTCTTTTTTACCTAGTACAACTTAGTAGAAAGTCAAAAGGATATCTTTTTTTCATACTGTTAGGATGGCATACAATGTGATACAGTGATCACTTCAAACAGTTCTCTAGTATTCTGAACTTTAAAAAGTGATTATCTTTATTTATTTTACTTGTTTATCTGCTTTTTTGTGTGTGTTTTAGGGTTATGGTTTTCCAGTGAACCGACTTTTTGACCTTTTATTTGAAATAAGAGATCAATACAATGAAACACTGCTTAAAAAATGGGCTGGAGTTTTCAGGTTAGTCTAAGCCATGGTGCCTTAATGTAATGAAAAAGTTTGTCAGATGCTAAAGTAATTGGTTTTTGCATTTAGCAATAAAAAATGCTTATAATATTTTTTATTGTGGTAAAATATATATAACATAAAACTTACAATTTTAACCTTTTATGAACGTACAGTTCAGTGGCATTAAGTATATTCACATTGTTGCAACCATCACCACTATCCATCTCCAGAACTTTTTTATCTTCCTAAGCTGAAACTCTGTACCAGTGAAACAGTAACCCCCATTCTCTTCTTCTAGTCCCTGGCAATCACCATTCTGCTTTGTCTCTATGAATTCGACTACTCTAGGTACTTCATATAAGTAGAATCATACAATGTTTGGTTTTTGTGTCTGGATTTGTCTGTTTTTTGTGTGTCTGGATTATTTCACTTAGCATAGTGTCTTCAAGCTTCATCCATATTGTAGTATGTGTCAAAATTTCATTCCTTTTTAAGGCTAAATAATATTTCATTATGTATATCACATTTTATTTATCCATTCATCCACTTACGGATATTTGGGTTGTTTTCACCTTTTAGCAATTGTGGATGGTGCCACTATGAACCTTGGCGAACAGTTATCTGTTTGGGTCCCTGTTTTCAGTTCTTTTGGGCATATACCCAGAAGTGGAATTGCTGGATTGTATGGTTAATATATGTTAAATATTTTGAAGACCTCCATACTGCTTTCCACAGTGACTGTACCAATTATAATCAATTTTGAATTGTTCTACTTTTAGTCCTAATCTCTGTAGTTTTTTTCCCCAGATATGGGGCTGTAAATATTCAGTGGTATTTAGTACTAGAGACAAAAATTTATGGCTTATAAATTTTGTTTGGGGAAAGTGCTATTTTTACAAACAACATAATTGTTAAATTAAAAATCTTAAAGTATCTAATTAGGACAATTATTTTCACTTTAACCACTTGCCTTCGGGGCATAAAGTATTTTAATAACTATATAATTTTGTATTGCCATGAAAAGAAGTATCAACTCCCTCCTTTTTAAATTCTAAAAAAACTTTTCTCTCCCTTTCTGCCTTTCTCCCTTCCTTCCTTTCTTTTTTTCTTTGTTTCAACAAAAAGTCAATCTTGAGAGCTTACATCTAGGTTAGCCAAAATATGACAGAAACAATGTGACAATAAAAGTTGATGTTATTAAAATAGAAAATATGTTAAATGATTTAACACTAGCTTGGCATTTACCCCATCAGTTTTCAAAACCTATGGAGGGCTGACCTTCTGAATACTGTGATAGAAATCTTTTAAAATACCGAAGTGGTTTACAAGGTTATACACTTCTATTAAGATGAACTAAATCAATCCTTATTTAAGCTTTTTGTATTAACATTCCATAGGAGTGATCTTGTCAGGATGTTGTCCCAAATGAATAATTGACAGTCTTAGATGAGTCATGTATAAATATTAACAATTTTTGATATTTAGTATTTTAGAAATAGAGGTAGTGCTTATTGATAGGGATGGTAATATATAATATATATGCCATGAGCTAATGTGATATATCTTTATTTATATATATTTGTATATAAAAATCTTTACTTATAGGATTTCTGTTATTAACTTACCCTTTTCAGAAGAGTGTTTAAGTTTTTACAGTTGCTGATAGATTTGTATTGAACCAGCTATTCTCTCTTATCTATCTTAAGACTTCTAGTAGTGAGATTGTTCCTCAAGATTGGGGAAACTGTGAGGTATTGTTTTCTCTCTGAAAAGCTAATGGGTTCTTTCAAAAAGAGATAGGATTAACATTATCTTCCATTATCATCATGGATGAGAGCAAATGATAGCATGTCAATTGTAAAATATATTTTGACTTCTACTTTCAGTACTGTTCTAGGTCATGCTTTTTGCTTAGATTTTTAAGAAGTAGCAGATTTTAAGCATTTTTTGTCCTTGATCTGTATCTTCAAAGACTGTACAAGTAGTGAATTGACAACCTAACAATTAAATGGGGAAAAAGTAAGTTATCAGTACTGAATAATTAAAACTTGATGACATCCATGATAGAATTTATGATCTGACTACTGTCATACTTTGTTTATCCATGTGTGGTTCTCTCCACCTATATTGAGAGCACTAGTGTTTTATTTATATTCTTGATTGCCTAGCTCCAAACAGAGTCGTATTTTAACTACCTTGTGCACCTCAGTGATTTACAAGCATATGACTTTATTTCCAGCCTCTCATTAAGATGCCAGAGCCATTTATCAATTAGGTATTCATCATCCACTGCCCAAACCATATCCTTCTCTTATGTTCCTTACCTCAGCAAATGTCTCTGATGAGGTAAGGTATACATCATTTGCCCTGTCTAGAAACCACGGATTCATCAGGATTATATAATACTTTCCCTCATAATCCTCATTGAGTTTCTAAATCCCATGTATTTTACTTCTTAAAAACTCTTGTTTCTGCCACTTCCTCTCTTCCTACACAAATACAGCTTTAATTCAAATTCTCGTCACTTTTTATTTGGATTATTCAGTCTTTCTAACTGGCCTTTCTCTGTTCATTATTGTCCTTTTCCTAGTTTTTCCTCCACTCTGTGAAAGTCTTCCTATGACATTCCTCTGCCTAAAACCTACTATGGTATTCCACTGCCTACAGGATAAAATCTGGGTGCCTCAGTTTGTCCATCTGCCCAGGCTCATTTTAAACCATGTCCCTTGAATACTTTATACTCCAGTAGTACTGCACTACTTGTGGTTTTACTCAAGCCCTCCCCACACTCATACTTTTTCTCCCCTTATGTTTTTGCATGTTATGTTCCATCTTTCTGAAATGCTGTTCTCCCATAATCTCATTAGAAGTGTTTCTTTTCATCTTTGAAGACCCTACAGAGCCCGTTGTAATGAGTTCATTCAGACTATATCATGTTGAGAATTGTTCTAGACTAGAAAATAAAAACTAAAGTGCTGAGAGGATGTAAAATAAACAAGTGGAAAGAAGAGATTGCACATTAATTTTGAGGGACAGACTTATTTGCTATTGAATTTCAGAATTCTAAGTGATTAGGCACTGTTTTCCTGTTTAGAACTTTAACTGACACACAAAAAATGATTTTGTAATAGTTGGGGTTTTTTAAAAGTATTGTCCTATAGCACTCTATTGATATGTTTTCTAATATTAAATTTCAATTCTGTCTTCTTTCTTAACAGGGACATTTTTGAAGAAGATAATTATAGTCCCATCCCTATTGTTAATGAAGAAGAATATAAAACAGTCATCAGTAAATTTCCCTTTCAAGATCCAGACATTGAAAAGGTACAAGCTAGTATTTAATTCAAGAATTTTCTTAAAAATAAATTAATCATTTTTATTGCTACATTATATTAATCTGATATTGTAAGTGAGACTAGCTTCTTTTGAGGCCTTTGTTATTGTTGTGTTATTTGAGAAAATTAATTATGTTTTGTTAACTTTTAAAGATTATGTTACTACTACTACTACTATTTTGGTGAGGTTAAGAAAGGACTTTCTTGGGGCTACTAGGAGCCCTTGTCCCAAATATTAGGTGGATTCCCAGGGCAGGTGTTACTATCATTGGGTGGATTCCAAATTAGATATACTAAATGTTGAGTAGATTATAGGAATAGGAGAATATTGTAAGGAAAGAGAGAATTTCTTTGAAATTTCCATCACTGTGGAAGATCTTATTTTGTGGCTTTTTTTCTAGAAATATGTTTGTATAAAAAGTTTATCTTGGGGACTTCCCTGGTGGCGCAGTGGTTAAGAATCCGCTTGCCAATGCAGGGGACACGGGTTTGATCCCTGGTCTGGGAAGGTCCCACATGCCGTGAGCAACTAAGCCCATGCACCACAACTACTGAGCCTGCGCTCTAGAGCCCACGATCCACAACTACTGAGCCTATGCGCCGCAACTACTGAAGCCCACGCACTGGGAGCCTGTGCTCTGTAACAAGAGAAGCCACCGCAATAAGAAGCCCACGCACCGCAACTAAGAGTAACCCCTGCTCACTGCAAGTAGAGAAAGCCTGCACGCAGCAACGAAGACTGAACGCAGCCAAAAATAAAATAAATAAATTTATTTAAAAAAAAAAGTTTATCTTGGTTAAGTAAGAGGTGTATGAAGGCAATAGCCACCTGTAGATTTTTTCCTGAAGTAAGAATGTCTATTTTTGGAGTCAAGATGTCTGAACAAAAGACAGGCTAGAGAAAGGAAATAGACCAGCACGTAGAGTATTCTGGAAATACACCTGATTGCCCACATGCGTGCATGCACACAGAAACACACACACTTGTACCAATCCAGTATCCCTGAGTAGAATTAGATCTTATGAGAAAAGGATATCATATTTCCTGTTATTATCACCTTTTTCATTCTCTGCATTTTTGATTTTTTTCCCTTAATCTTTTTTATTTTTTCAACACTTTATAATTTAGTCCTTTTCTACATTTTTATCCCTTAATAATGAACAAGAGTGAATTCTGAATGAGTTGTGTGAATTGTGACTGTAAATTTTTATGTTACATTTGTATGTACATAAACTAAGCATATTACGTGTAATAGTCACTAAATACAGGACCAAGTAATTTAATGCATAGCTTTTAGATTACAGCTAACACTGCCATTGCATATACCTAATTGTATTCTAATACACACAAAAGACCAGAATAATTATTCTAGTTCTGGTTTTTTTGTGTGTGTGTGGTACGCGGGCCTCTCACTGTTGTGGCCTCTCCCGTTGCGGAGCACAGGCTCCGGATGCGCAGGCTCAGCAGCCATGGCTCACGGGCCCAGCCGCTCTGCGGCATGTGGGATCTTCCCGGACTGGGGCACGAAACTGTGTCCCCTGCATCGGCAGGCAGACTCTCAACCACTGCGCCACCAGGGAAGCCCTCTAGTTCTGTATTTTTGAAACCCCAATCAAAGTTTCCCTGTCAAGAAATATTATGAGGGACTTCCCTCGTGGCGCAGTGGTTAAGAATCTGCCTGCCGGGACTTCCCTGGTGGTCCAGTGGTAAAGAATCCACCTTATAATGCAGGGGATGAGGGTTCGATCCCTGGTCAGGGAACTAAGATCCCACATGCCACGGGGCAACTAAGCCTGCATGCCACAGCTACTGAGCTTGTGCGCCTCAACTAGAGCTGCGTGCTCTGGAACACACGTGCCACAGCTACAGAGCCCACGCACCCTGGAGCCTGTGCACTACAACTAGAGAGGAGAAAACCTGCACACCACAACTAGAGAGAAGCCCACACGCTGCAATGAAGAGCCTGCATGCCTTAGCGAAGATCCTACATGCCACATCTAAGACCCGACGCAGCTAAAAATTAAATAAATAAATACTAAAAAAAAAAAAAAAAAAAAAAGGAATCCGCCTGCCAATGCAGGGGACACGGGTTCGATCCCTGGTCCGGGAAGATACCACATGCCACAGAGCACCTAAGCCCGCAGGCCACAACTACTGAAGCCCGCGTGCCTAGAGCCCGTGCTCCACAACAAGGGAAGCCACGGCAATGAGAAACATGCGCACTGCAACGAAGAGTAGCCCCCGCTCACCGCAACTAGAGAAAGCCCGCATGCAGCAATGAAGACCCAATGCAGCCAAAAATAAATACATAGACAAACAAACAAATAAATAAATAAATGTTGTGGGGGTTTTTTTGCAGTATGCGGGCCTCTCACTGTTGTGGCCTCTCCCATTGTGGAGCACAGGCTCCGGACACGCAGGCTCAGAGGCCATGGCTCACGGGCCCAGCCGCTCCAGGGCATGTAGGATCTTCCCGGACCGGGGCACGAACCCGTGTCCCCTGCATCGGCAGGCAGACTCTCAACCACTGCGCCACCAGGGAAGCCCAATAAATGTATTTTTTAAAAAAGAAATATTATGAGAATATTCTCTGTCTCACAGCTTGGCTTTGTTTTGTTTTAGTTACTGGTAATAAATGTGTTCAGGATATAGCATCTGCAAAAAGAGCGCTGGATTTGGTCTGGATTCATGTGCCAGCTCTGTCTGTGGCTTATTATGGGCAAGTGACTTACCCTATTTGGGCATTTTGCCTTATCTGTCAAATAAGGAGGTTGAACTAAATAATCTCTAATGTCTCTTCTAATTACACTAAACTATTCTAAATAGATTTATAGTTAAAAGGATATTTGACTTTGCTTGTAGGGTACTTCCAAAATATACGGCATCTGAGGATTAAGCTTGTTAGGAATTGTATTCATTGGTTTGTGTATTATTCATCATTAAAAAGAACTATCATTAAGGCAAAAGGCACATGGAAAATTTAAATGTGATAACTTAGAAATCCCATAAGTTATTTAGTAATAGTCTCTTGGTTGTGTGTTTACATATTTAATTTTTTCCTATTTTAAGTATAATTTTCAATTAAAACGATTGAAAAAGATGTGAAATTGTCTTTCAAATAACATGAGTTCTTTTCAGCAGAAATTACAAGTGAGAAAGGAATAAGACTGAACATATATGCTAACATCTGTCTTTTTGCAGATAGCTTTGCTAATTTAGGATCCTTTGGCTAAAATAAGAACATGTTCATGTTGTCTTTAATGTCATTAAAATCAATTCTTAAAGTTGAAATATCTTTCAAATAGTTAATATTGGTTTCATTATTTTGTAAAACATAACTTGGAGGTGAGTTAGCTCTTACATTATTATAAGGTGATTTTAAAGAATAGCAACTCTTTAGTTGATTTTTGTAGTACTCCTAATTCAGTTCCTAAATTTGGAAAGGTTGAACCTACCAGTTTTGGAGAGAGACTGCTCTCTGCAAATGTTTTCACTACCAGCTTATTGTAAGTTTCTTTCTGCTGGAGGTACCTAAGAGTACATATGTTAATTCATATATTTATCATTCACCTGCTATCTAGTAGACACTGTGCTATGTGCTAGTTTTTCAGTCTCTGCTGTCAAGGAACTTGTAGTCAAGTGAGGGATAGATTAAATAAACAGGAAATTACAATTCACAGAAGTTGGCCCTGCTCAAGATAGAAGCAACAGCATGGAGAAAGGCTGTAATTCTGCAGTATAAAGTACAAGGTTAATGAAGTTCAGGAGACGAAGATCAAAAAATGAAGATGAAGTAGAAAGTGGCAGGCTATAATAGGCCTTGTAAACAATGTTAGGGAGCTTAGCCTGATGGCTCGAATAAGTCACCACCAGATTTCAAGCAGTAAAAACATAATCAGATTTGTGCTTTAGAAAGATCTCTCTGGCTAGTGTGTGGGGAATGGATTGGAGAAGAGTAAGGCTGGGATACTAGCTTGGGGATTGTTGCAGTTATTTTGGCAAGAGAGATTGGTGACCTGAATGGGAGTTATGGCTGTGGAATATGATTTGAGATATTTAGGAAGTAGGAATGACAGGAGTTGATTATCACTTGCATATGAGGGATGATGAAGATAGAGGCACAAGTGTGATAGCCACATTTCTGCCTTGGCTGGTGGTAGCATTCACTAAGATAGGAAATGCAAGAGGAGCAGATTTAGAAAGAAGGGATGATCATTTCACTTTTGGTTCTGTTGAGAATGTCTCAAATGTTACAGCTAAATGGAGGTGTTCAAATGTTAGATATACAGATTTGGACTTCAGGAGAAAGATTTGGCCTAGAGTTTTAGATTTGGGAGATATTGGCACTTGCATGGTGAGAGTAGGTGAGATTCTCTAAGGATAGTATGTGTGGTAAGAAGGGAAGAAAGTGTAGGATAGAACCCTAAGGAGTAGCAATTAAGGGATGGCTAGAGGAGGAGATATAGAGAAGGTAGAGAAACAAAGGAAAACCAGTGTGGGTCATGGATTCCAAGGAAGGAGAGATCCTTTAAGAAGCAGGAGGCAAGACTTCCCTGGTGGTCCAGTGGTTAAGACACTGTTTTTCCAATGCAGGGGGCACGGGTTTGATCACTGGTCGGGAAACTAAGATCCCACATGCCCCGTGGAGTGGCCAAAAGTAAATAAATAACATGGGGGTTTATTTAGGGGGGAAAAAAAAAAGCAGGAGGCCCATTGTGTCAGATTGTTCAGGTGAATCAGGTAACATGAAAAGTTATTGGATTTAACACCTGTGAGGTCATTGGTGACCTTCGTGAGGGTGTTTTCAATGATGTAAACTAAGTTGCAATGAATGTGAAAATTGAAGTAGATTAGGCTTCATGAAGCGTAAAGAGGGGGATTTTGGTAACAATCTTCGGGAGAGTTTACCTTTTGGAGACTGAGAATTTGCTCATGGATGTTGGCTGGTAAAGCATTTTAGCCAAGAAGCACACTGCAAACCATTAGCTTCATATTAGCTCAGAAAGCTGCTGTAAGGTATTCTAGGAGTTCTGGAATGAAGTGGATACTTTCTTAAATTAGCATTCAAGCAAGTGAAGGGAGTCTTAGAATTATTTGATGACACTGAGCCAGGAAGCTGGCCCATAACTTTCATGCCAACCTGGCTCTGTATTACGGCTGCAAGGAAGCAAAGAGTTAAGCATCTTCTGCAGGATACTTATCATCAGGACACACACTTACATACTTTCTCTGCTTGTTAGAAGTCTGATAACGTGATTTAAGAAACAGGTAAATTGCCACATTATTTTCTTCAGAAATATTTTAATTCTTTTTAAAATCTTAAAAATAATGGGATAACAGTAGACTTTAAAATGCAAGTATTAACTACTAATTCAAACGTGAAATCAATTTAATTTTTACATTTTTGAGGTGATTAGAATATCTTTTTCTAAAATTTCAGCAACAGTTTCAACTTTGTTTTTCTTTCAACAGCAGTCTTTCCCAAAGAAACTGCCCATGTCTCAATCAGTGCCTCATATTTATATTCAAGTTAAAGAATTTATTTATGCCAGCCTTAAATTTTCAGAGTCGTTACACCGGAGGTAAGTTTATTAATAAGAAATGTATCTTTATCATAGCTATTTTTGTGAAACATTAACATGTGATTTTTAGGCCATGACTCTTCAGTGGACTATTATCTCGTTGGAAGGCTTACATATCTTAGTGGCATTTGGGGTTAACTAGAAATGCAACCTCAGACCTACTGAATTAGAAACTGAGGATGGAGCCCTTGGCTTTACCAAGTACTCTGGGTGATTCTGATGCACTCCAAGTTTAAGAACCACTGCCTTAAGCTTCATCATACTCTATTAGTCTCTTATACCAAAGTTTCTAAACATGTATTTTAAAGACATTAGCTTATAACATAACACACAATATCATTCAGCATTGGAAGAACAGTGGATACAAATGAGTATTCATTGAAAAGGAATGACAGACTATTACAGTGGTAGTTTTCATTAGCAGAGCTCTAATGGTCCAAGAGCTACCAATAATTTATGCCTATCTTTCTTTTCATTGAACATTCTAAAGTTCCGATCTAAAGCAGAGCAGTATAATGCAGTAGTTAAGAACATAAGCTTCAGACTTACACCTGAGCTTGATTCTTGATGTTGACACTCACTAGCTGCAGTAGGACTTTGGGCAAGTCACTTAATCTGTTTAAATTGCAGTTCCCTCATCTGTAAAATGAGAGAAATAACTCATAGGGTGGTTTTAAGAATTAAATGAGGTAGTGAGTGTGTATAAAGCACTCTGTGTAGCCTGGCACATGGTAGGCACATAAGACGTAGGAGCAGATGAGATACTACAATATAAGATGTGAGACTAGAGCTTGGAGTTTTTATATTTCATTTGCAGGCATTGGGGAACTGTTGAAGAATTTTTAACTAAGAAACGACATGACTGGAGTAATATTTTAGAAAGTTTACTCTGGCCACAATGTGGATGGTAGATTGGAAGTAAACTGTAGAAAGTATAGAAATTTAGCAGTTTGGAATTAACTTTTATTTTGTTTATTTACAGAGAAGAGACAGTGGATCTCTAATTGTTATTTGATTTTTTTTAAATAAGTAAATTTATTTATTTTTGGCTGCATTGGGTCTTCGTTGCTATGTGCAGGCTTTCTCTAGTTGTGGCAAGCAGGGGCTGCTCTCTGTTGCGGTGCACGGGCTTCTCATAGTGGTGGCTTGTCTTTGTTGTGGAGCACAGGCTCTAGGCACGCAGGCTTCAGTAGTTGAGGCATGCAGGGGCTCAGTAGTTGTGGTTTGCAAGCTCTAGAGCGCAGGCCCAGTAGTTGTGGCACACGGGCTTAGTTGCTCTGCGGCATGTGGGATCTTCCCGGACCAGGACTTGAACCTGTGTCCCCTGCACTGGCAGGTGGATTCTTAACCACTGTGCCACCAGGGAAGTCCTGTTATTTGATTTTTTACCACATTTATAACACCAAAGTTAAAAGCCCTTAGTCATAATATTATGTGTAATTATCCCTAAAGCTTCCCTACTGACTGACTAGAACTAGAATTGTCCCCTCAGTTCTGGCTCTTTTTGTGCATGAACTCCTAGCATTCTAAAAGGTAAATGTTGTATACTGATGCTACAGCGGAAAAGATTATCTATTTTTTCCTTCTGTCTTTGATAAAAATATTTGTCATCTTTGTTAGTTCAATATCCAGTCATTCTATTTAACTATGATACTGTTTTTCATTTAGCAAGGCTTTTTATACTTATATTTTTAAAAATTAGCTTTACTAAATAACATTGGCTATTTTCATTTTGTAGTTCAGAATACAGAAAGCATAGTTAGTATTAAAATATGTAAATTTAAATTTATTCTAGATTATCAGCTTTCTGACATATTTTTGTTTTAAAAATTTACATCTGTGGCCTAAAATTGAGCTGAGTCATTTTTTTTTTAATTTGTCATTAAAGAATTATGGAAAAATAACTTTCTGGGTTTAAAGCTCTTTTATTATGTTTAAACATATTTTGCAGTTAGATTTTTAGACCAAAAAGATGCTTTGGAGCTCTTATAGTAAAAATGTTTAGGGTTCTTTTTATATGTGAATAAGAGCAGGGCCAGAGAATTAAGTGATTTCATGATGAGACTCTAAAGTCTCAGTTATTTGGTTGCAGAGAAAACATCTGAATCTAATATGATCTTTAAGAAATTTTCAGTTTTCATAAGAGGCTAAGCTCTCAAATAATTTAGGAGATTTATTGTATATTGAGATTTAATTACTGTGTTATTTGTTATTTAAAAATTGGGAAGAGTACAGGTTATAAGCTCAAAAGAGAAGGAGTTAAGGAAAAAAAATTGCTCAGTTAGGATAAAAACCTCTTGGAGAAAATCCTGGTCATTGTTGGGTAAATCTTGCTGGCAGGAATAGGACGTAGGTGCTGATAGGTTTTCTTTCTCTGCTTTCACTTATGCATTGATTCAGCATTCAAGGAAGTTCAGGGGAATTAAACAAAAGACATTATCTGTCATGCATAACTTTTCATCTGAAAAGGATGCTATACAGGGTGTCTTTAAGCATAATTTGAGTGTGTCAGAAAGGAAACCAGAGGAGTTGGCAACCACCTCCTTTATATTGGTGTGAGTACGTTGCTTGTTCTAGGGACACTACTGATTTCTGTCAGAGAGTTTGCTACTGTGTAACCCTGAAACCCTACTGGTATATATATGCTATTCCCTGGGAAGTCTTGACTTTAGATACGAAATCAGTGAGGCATATTCTCCTCAGGTCTGCCAGAATTAGGGTTAGCAGAAATTGAAGAGCACCTGCATTAAAATGGAGAACATTGGAATAGTAGTGAAAATTACCTGTGTTTTGTCAAATCTTGTTCTATTTGCATATTTAAAATAAATGTAAACTAGTAAATATTTGTACCTCATAGATTTTTAGGAGTAATGTTTTAATAAAGTAAAAAGTGAAAGGGTTCTAAAATTAAAATGTTAGACTGTGTTTAAGGCAATGAGTCTCATCTGGGGCAGTTTTGCCCCCCAGGGTATATTTGACACTGTCTAGAGACATTTTGGGTTGTCACAACTAGGGGGAAGAGTGCTACTTGCATCAGGCGGGTGGAGGACAGGGATGCTGCTAAACATCTTTCAATGGTACAAGACAGCTCCACAACAAAGAATTATCTAGCCTAAATGTCAATAGTGCTGAGACTGAGAAAACTTGGTCTAAGGACAGCTTAACCGTTTTGATAATGAGGCTATATACAAAAAATCATGACTTACTTAAATTGAAGGCCTAGTGGTTAGAAGAAAATAATAAGCTTTTTAGTGCTAGGCTAGTAATTTTTAGGATGTTAAGAAACATCATAGGGTTAGTTCCTCTCCCAAATTAAAACTAGTGTAAGGCAATTAATTTCTTTGAATCTTTTTAAAAATATTCTCAATGGAAATGGATAGCTTAGTTATATTAAAATCAAATCTAGTAATTGTATCCAGAGGGTTCACATCAATTTGTATTTTAAAAGTAATTTTAGCTATAGTTGTATATAAAGTGTCTTTGAAAGTGGCTGTACCATAATGGAGTCATAATTTAAGAATAGTTTTATTTCCTTATACTAAGTACTCCATGGTTTTACTGTAGTGGTTAATTGAATACATTTAAATTATTCTATAAATGAACATTCTACTTTATGGAAAGTATCCCTTTTGTGAAACTAAATTGAATTGAAATATGTGATTTAATAGATATGAATGATTGTAATTTATTTAAAGATATAAAGGAATTAGAGTAAATTGCATTAAATTATTTAGGAAGCTAACTAATTGTAACCCTTGTGGAAACCTTAATAATATCAACCTTTGTTTTTAGCTCAACAGAAGTAGATGATATGCTTAGAAAATCAACAAATCTGCTGCTGACCAGAACTTTGAGTAGCTGTTTACTGAATCTTATTAAAAAACCTCACATAGGTTTGACAGAGGTAGGTTAAAAAGATATTTATAGCTAAATGTTTCATTATATGAAACAATTATTATAAATTAATTTATTGCTGAACATCATCCTATAAAACTAGCTTTCCATTTTAAATTTATTAATAGAAGTGGGTTTGTTTTAAAATAAAAGCGTCATTGTAAATTCCAGTGATGTGAGGGAAAAGGGTTTACATGGGGAATAGTGGATAGCTGATGATGTTAGAAGATATATGGAGATTCATGTTTGCCAGACTTTACATGAAAAGTGAAAATACTCATTTTTTTTACTTGGTGAATGTATAAAATTGGAAAAAACGCTTTGAAAAGTTGCTAGTTAGACTCTTGGTTATTTTTTTTAGATGATAGCATTCATAAGCAGTATTTACAGCAGGCTTTTGAATCAGATAATCAGTTGTATCCTATAATGCTATAATTATGCAGAAGTGGTACACTTGCTGGAAGTAATAATCCTGATTTTAAAAATCAAATGGCTTTGTATATATGTAACCTGCATTTCACTGGAGGCATTTTCTATTTTCTAGCTAGTGCAAATCATTATAAACACCACACACCTGGAACAAGCTTGCAAATACCTTGAGGACTTTATAACTAACATTACAAATATTTCTCAAGAAACTGTTCATACCACAAGACTTTATGGGCTCTCTACTTTTAAGGTATGTAAAAATCTGACTAAAAGTTTTTATTTCAGTTACTGTAAGCAAACTTTTAAAAAATAAAGACAATTTTTGTTATACACATGATTCCATTATATTTCTAACAATTGAAAATTAGTGGTAATCAATGTCAACAATGAGCAAATAAATGTCAGTTCCTTTTTGGCATTAAACATCTTGTTAAAATGAAGAAAAGTATATTGACTTTCTATAGCTATATTACATTTTCTTCATGTTTTGAAGACTTAGAGTAGTGCTGAATCAGTCTAACTTGATTTTCTTTCATGTCTCACAGTTTAATAGTTAATTGTTTATGTAATATATATAAGTGTGTGTATGTTTGGAAATTAAAATTGTAAGAAGAATTAGACAAGTGTAAGATTTGCTTTACATCCTTTATTGCCTCTGATAATATTGCCTTATTACATGTTATTCAAGTCCTACTCTTTTCTGAATGGACAGATTTTTGTTTTTATAATACCATGGGATATAACAAAACATTAATTAATGGTTGTTTTAAGCATTATGAATTAAATAATTTCATAAATTTGTTATATAAACTTTTATTATTTTATTGGTTTGGGAATCATGTAAATGAGACACTGGCATAGTCTAGCAAAATAAATCCTTTTGCATTGAATAATTTGTTAAACTAATATAAACCATTTGCTGATCCCTTATCTATAAAATAGGCTTGCTAGTTTAACCTCGTAGCCCTAAGTTTTCTATTAAAAAGAATTATCATCTTCCCTACTCTTGCTATATTATAAATTACCCAATTTATCTCCTAAAATTATAGTATAATCATTTACAGTTAAAAAATTCAGTATACTTGTATTTAGATATAACTAATTTAATGTTAACAGTAACCAGACTTTGCAGTCTAGTGGTTAAGACTCTGCACTTCCAATGCAGGGGACGCAGGTTTGATCCCTGGTTGGAGAACTCATAAGATCCCACGTGCCACATGGTGCAACCAGAAAACCCCCAAAAACAAAAACAAAAAAGAGTAACCAGACTTTGAAAGTGTGAAGTCCAGAAAAGACCCTTGGTTCCTAAAGTTATCTGCCTGGCCCCCAAATCTTATGCTCCTCTGATGATTCTTGAGCCCATGTTGTCATCCTAATCCATAAGACACAAATGCAGATGATATCTGAGTGAATGAATTAATAAAATTATTTATTAAAACTGAGACAGAAGCTGGACAAAACAGGCGTTCATTTATTCAGATAGTATAGTACAGTAATTAAGCGCATATACTCTGGAGTTAGACTGCTGTGTGACTTTGGCCACATTCTTTCATTTTAATGATTCCTGGTTTTATTATCTACAAAATTAGAATAGCAATATATTATCTACCTCATACAATTATTTTGAGGATTAAAGGGGATACTTAGCACAGTGCCATTTGTTGTACATGATCTGTGCTCTGAGCGCTCTGTTAGGTGCTGAAAATATAGAAATGTATCCCTGCCCTCAAGGAGCTCACGGGAGAAAAAACTATAAAAAGACACTTGACAATATGATATAATAAGTACCATAATATAGGAGGAGACTCCACAAATTTGTAGACATTTATTTATCCACAGATTGATTCTTTGCTTCAATATTAGATTTTACACAATCCTTTTTCTGTCTTGCTCTCTGTCCTTATGTCCATGTGTTACTCATACGCTGTCAAGAAGGGATTTACTAGGGAATGGAGTTGTAAGCATATTTAACTATTAACATTATATTTAATAGGCTTGCTCTGTACTTTGATTAAAACATGAAATGCGTTGACATCTGGTGTATCTAGGGATCTTCAAGCAATTTTTCTTATCAGTTGTAAGTCAAAGAACCACAGATACTGGAACATGATGCCTCAGATTAAGGAATCTTGGAACTACACTTCTCAAAATCTGCCTGTTGAGAGGAAATGTTTAGAAAGGTTAGCTCTGGTCCATCATTCCAGTGGTACTTAAGTTGTAGATATTTAGTTGAAGCTACAACTGCCATAGGATACCCCTTGGGTTTTCTAGGAAATCAAGTTCAGCCTGTACAAATAGTAGAACATCCTTATTTCTTGTTTATTTTTTGTTTTATTTTTGCACAGAACTCAGGAAACCCTTTCTGTTTTATGATATACAAACAAGAGTTATTTCAAGCTCAGTATTTGAAGGTTAAGTGTTCTTCAGCTCTTCCTTTGATCTGTTTCAAGAGGAATTTGTCTTAAACTGTACTATGAGAAAGCAATTCAACAGGGAGAATCATTAAATCAACATTAAAGTGAATTACTGAGGGAGATTGGGGGAATTTCCATTCACAGTGAATAGTCAATCTGTAGATGATTAAAGTACAGTCTTGATTACAGACATTAGCAAGGATTGCTTAGTTAACCTCTTAGCCTAATTCTTTTCAGTCCAGTGACCTGATCAAATATATTTCTATTTAGTTGCTTAATGATTATAGAAATAAGCACTTACATGATCCTTTTACCCATACCTCCATTTGCTTCCCCTCCAAAATCCCACACATGCATATACAAAGTGGTAGATTTTATATCATATTTGTTTACTTTATGAAATATTATATAGACTGCCTTGTTAGCTTGCCTATCATTGTACTAAATCTGTGAGTGGTACAAAAGAGGTAAAGTAAGTAGTTCCTGCCCTCAAGCAGTACCACAGCTTTTTGAAATTAACCTGGACCCACGCTGAGAGCTACTTGAAGCTAATATAAGACTTCTAACTGAAAAGATTTGCATCAGAATAGAGGGGAAAATGGGAATACCATTCCCTTTTTAATCTGTGTAGAGAAATGGCCCAGTTCTTTTTCTTTGGCATCAGAGCTTTTTAACTTTGCTCCCTGGAGCTTTTCCAACCTGCCACCCCGAAGAGTCCTTTCCTTTTGAGTCCTGGCAGTGATTGCAACTGTAAGTGCCTAGAAAGAATATGCTTGCGATTCTTTTTCAGTTTGCCTTTTTTAATCTATTGATGAGTATGTAACAAAGTGTTTTTAGGATTATGGCTAAAGTGACAGTGGTAAATTATCTTTGATTAAGGGCTTGAAATTCTCTTCCTGTGGAGCAAGGACATGGTACGTCGACTCTAAAAAAACTTTCTTTTTTAAATGTAACGTTCATATATAAGCACACACAATTTATAAATGCAATAATTATAAATAGATATAGCTCAATTAATTATTAAAAAGTGAATACAGACTTCCAATTTCTAGTCTGGCATGTAAAGAGCTGGGAAGTTATCACTCTGTCCCAACAAGTAAAAAGCTGAGAAAACTGAAAAAAATCAATTCTTCCTTGATCTTTCAGAGAAGTGAGATCACAGGACACACTGCTGCCCCCAAAATTGGAGAAGTAGGCAAATACAGAGAATCACAACTTAATGGAGTAGAAACCCATAGGAATCATTACTGGGGTAGGAAAACGTGAAGTATAATTAATGAATATTAGAAAATCAGTATGGACAAGTTTGAGAGTTAAAACTCCAGGAGAACCCAGTCTTAGAGGGGGCACCAGTTTCTCCCAGTGAAGATTTGAGGAAAATCCTCTTACATTTCCAGCAGGGGCAAGGGAAAAGGAACCATTTTGAAATATGCCAGAGCATTCTGTTCTTTAAGCATTCTGTTTTTCTCAACAAGACCTAACCTCAAAATAAACTATTTACCGGTGCCTAAACTAATGGGAGAAGGGAAACACCCAATTCCAGCCTGCTCTGGCCATCCTGTCCAACTTGAGGGGTGGAAATGAAAAGCACTTGTGCACAGCTAAGGGGCAAAGGCTTACTTAAAGATGAAGACCTAATCGTAGGACTAAAGAACACTTCCCCTCTCCCACTGTCTTACTGCCACATTACTAAAGGCCTAATTACTGCAATTCTTTTCACCCAGTACACCATGTCCAGCTATCAGGAAAAAATTACGAGGTAGACTAAAAGACAAAAAATACAGTTTGAAGAGATAGATACGGTATTAGAACCATATTCAGGTATGTCAGGACTATTGGAATTATCAGACCAGGAATTTTTTTAAAAAAAAAAACCTATGATTAGTATGCTAAGTACTTTAATGGATAAAGCAGACAGCATGCAGGAACAGATGGGTAATGTAAGCAGAGAGATGGAGAATTTAAGAAAGAATCAAAAAGAAATGCTAGAGATCACAAACACTGCAACAGAGATGAATAATGCCTTTGATGGACCTATCAGTAGATTGGGCGTGGCTGAAAAAAGACTCTCTGAGCTTGGGGATCTGTCAATAGAAACTTCCAAAACAGAAAAGCAAAGATAAAAACACTGAACAAGAATATCCAAGAACTGTGGGACGACTACAAAAGGTGTAGCATACATGCAATGGGAATATTAGAAGGAGAAAAAAGAGAGAAAGGAACAGAAGCAATATTTGATCCAGTAATGACAGAGATTTCTCCCAAATTTATGTCACAACAAACCATGGATTCAAAAAGCTTAGAGAACACCAAGCAGGATAAATACCGAAATAATTACACCTTAGGCATATCATGTTCAAAATTGCCCAAAATTAAAGATAAAAAATCCTTCAAGAATCTAAAGGAAAAAGCTTACCTAGACTAACAAAGATAAGAATTACATCTTAACGTCTCTTCATAAACCATGTAAGCAAGAAGAGAATGGAGGAAAATATTTGAAGTGTTGAGAGAAAAACACCAACATAAAATTTTATATGCTATGAAATTATCCTTCAAAAGTGAAGGAAAAATACTTTCTCAGACAAACAAAAATTGAGGAAATTTGTTGCCAGTAGACCTGCCTTGCAAGAAATGTTAAAGTAACTTCTTTAGAGGTAAAGAAAATGATATAGGTTAGAAACTTGGATCTATATAAAGAAAGGAAGAGCATCAGAGAAAGTACAAGTGAAGGTAAAATTCTTAATTGATCTAACAGATAACAGTTTGTTCAAAAGAATAATAGCAACATGTTCAATTATGTATGCTTTTATATATACATATATAGTTGTGTGTATATATGTGTACTTATGTATGTTTACATGAATGACAGCAATGACACAGGGTAGGAAGGGAGAAATTAGGATTATTTTGTAATTATAAGGTACTCACACTACCTATGAAATGGTGTAGTGTTAGTGTTATTTGAAAGTGGACTTGGAATAATTGTGAATGTATATTGGAAACTCTAGGGCAACCACTAAAAAAAAGCTAAAAAAAAAAAAGAAAAAAAAGTACAACCAATATGCTAGGAAAGAAGAGAAAATGGAGTCATACAAATGCTCACTTAATACACAAAAGACAGAAAAAGAGGAACACAGAAGTAGAAACAAAGAACAAGCACAACAGATAGAAAACAGTAACAAATATGGTAGATATTAATCCAGCCATCAATAGTCACTTTAAACATCTCCTGTCTAAAAACACCAACTGACAGAGATTGTCAGAGTGGATCAATAAAACAAGACCCAATTATATGTTGTTTATAAAACCCACTTTAAATACAAAGACACACATAGATTAAAAATAAGTGGATGGAGAGATTTCCCTGGTGGTCCAGTGGCTAAGACTCTGTGCTCCCAATGCAGAGGGCCTGGGTTCAATCCCTGGTCGGAGGAGTAGGTCCCACATGCCGCAACTAAAGATCCTGCATGCAGCAACGAAGATCCCGTGTGCCGCAACTAAGACCCGGTGCAGCCAAATAAATAAATAAATTAGAAAATTATTCAAAAAAAATTAGTGGATGGAGAAAGATATACCATGTTAACACTAATCAAAAAGTGGGAGTGGCTATATTAATTTCAAACAGAGCAAACTTCAGAGCAAAGAAAGTTATTATCAGGGATAAAGTGGTCCATTACATAATGACAAAGGGGTCACTTCTCCAAGATGACATAACAATTCTTAATGTGCATGTGCCTGACAATGGATGGTCAAAATATGTGAAGCCAAAACTGATAGAATTTCAAGGAGAAATGGATGGATCCACTGTTACAGTTAGGGACTTCAACACGACTCTTACCAGAAATGGTCAGATCCAGCAGACAGAAGATCGGTAAGAACATAGTTGAACTCAACACCACCATCAATCAACTGGATATGATCAACATTTATAGACTACTTATCCAGCAACAGCAGAACATGCATTCTTCTCAAGCTCACATGCAACCTTCACCAAGATAAACCACATTTTGGGGCATGAAACACACCTTAACACATTTTAAAGAATAGAAATCATACAGTGTCTGCTGTAAGACCACAATGGAGTTAAACAAGATATCAATAACAGAAAGATAACTGGAAAATTCCAAATACTTGGAGATTAAACAACATACTTCTAAATAACATGTGGGTCAAGAAAGAAAAGCATAAAAACGAATATTATGAACAACTCTGTGCTCGCAAATTTGACAAACTAGATGAAATGAACAAACTCCTTGAAAGACACAATATGCCAAAACTCACACAAGAAGAAATAGACAACCTGAATAGGCCTGTATCAATTAAAGAAATTGAATCAATAATTAATAACCTTCTGAAACAAAGCACCAGGCCCAGATGGGTTTACTGATGAATTCTACCAAATATTTAAGGAAGAAATTACACCAATTATCTACAATATCTTTCGTATAGAAGCAGAGAGAATACTTCTCAATTCATTCTCTGAGGCCAGCATTACCCTAACACCAAAACCAAACAAAGACATTATAAGAAAAGAAAACTACAGACCAATATCTGACATGAATATAGATGCAAAAATCCTTAGCAAAATATTATCAGATTGAATCTAACAATTTATAAAAGGAATTCTACATCATGACCATGTGGGATTTATCCTACTATGCGAAGCTTGTTCATCATTCAAAAATCAGTTAATATATTCCATCACATCAGCAAACTAAAGAAGAAAAATCACATGGTTATATCAATAAATACAGAAAAAGCATTTGATAAAATTCAACCCCCATTCTTGATAAAGACTATCAGTAAACTTGTAATAGAGGAGAACTTCCTCAACTTGATAAAGAATATCTGCAAAAAACCTACAGTTAGCATCATGCTTAATGGTGAGAAACTTGAAGCTTTCCCACTAACGTTAGGAACTAGGCAAGAATGTTCCCTTTCACCACTCCTTTTCAACATCATACAGGAAGTTCTAGCTAATGCAATAAGAAAAAGAAATAAAAGATATACTGATTGGGAAGGGAGAAGTAAAACCATTTTTCTTTGCAAATGATATAACTGTTTATGTAGAAACTCTGAAAGGATTTTTTAGAAAACCTTCTGAAACTAATTAGCAACTATAACAAAGTTTCAAGGCACAAGGTTAAAGTATGAAAGTTAATAGCTTTCCTATTTATCAGTGCATTAAGTGGCTCAAGCTGCCATAAAAAACAAACAAACAAACAAAAAGCCATAGACTATGTGGCTTAAACAAGAAAAATTTATTTTCTAACAGTTCTAGAGGCTGGAAGTCAGAGATTAAGGTACCAGCACAGTAGGTACTGGCTTACGGATGGCCACCTTATCACTGTGTCCTCATATATGGTAGACAGCAAAAGAGCTCTGATGGCTCCTCCTTTTCTTATAAGGGTGCTAATCCCATCACGAGGGGCCCGTTCCTCATGACCTCCTCTAAACCTAATTATCCAAAGTCCCCATCTCCAAATACCATCACACTGGGGGTTAGGGCTTCAACATATGAATTTTGGAGGCACATAATTCAGTCCATAACATTCTTCCCTGATCCCCAAAATTCATGTCCTTGCATCCAAAATACACTCATTTCATCCCAAGAGCCCCCAAAGTCTTAACTTGTTCCAGCGTTAACTCTAAGTTCTTACGTCCAAAATCTTATCTAAATGTCATTTAAATCATATATGGGTAAAACTCCAGATATGATTCATTCTAAGGCAAAATTCCTCTCCAGTTGTGAACCTGTGAAACCAGACAAGTCATGTGCTTCTAAGATATAACTGTGGGACAGGCATAGGATAGAAGTTCCATTCCAATAGGGAGAAAGAGAAAATAAGGAAAGGGGTGACAGGTCCCAAGCAAGTCCAAAACTTAGTACGGTGAATTTCATTAGATCATAAGGCTCAAGACTAATCCTCTTTGGTTTAGTATTCTGCTTTCTAGCCTTGCTGAGGTGGGGGTTGTGCCTCTGCAACTCTGCCTGGAGGGAGCCCACCCACAAGGCTCTGGGTGGCTGCCTTCTGACCTGTTGAATCTGAGGCAGTGGCCCCCCTTTTTGAACCAAGGAGGCAGCTCTGATGATCTCTGAATTACCTTAGGGGTTATTATTCACTTGTCTTGAAGAATAGCACATTGTTGTTGCTATTAGCTCTGTGGTCCTGTCCTGTAACATCTAAGAAGTTCAGTAGCCTCCCTTCATTTTCAAATTGGCAGTTTCTGCTCATGTAGTCCCATAATTTCTTATTTATGTATGTATGTATGTATTTATTTATTTTTGTCTGTGTTGGGTCTTCGTTGCTGTGCGTGGGCTTTCTCTAGTTGCCGCAAGTGGGGGCTACTCTTCGTTGCGGTGCGCGGGCTTCTCATTGCAGTGACTTCTCTTGTTGTGGAGCACAGGCTCTAGGCGCGCAGGCTCCAGTAATTGTGGCACGCGGGCTCAGTAGTTGTGGCTCATGGGCCCTAGAACGCAGGCTCAGTAGTTGCAGCACATGGGTTTAGTTGCTTCGCGGCATGTGGGGTCTTCCCAGACCAGAGATCGAACCCCTGTCCCCTGCATTGGCAGGCGGATTCTTAACCACTGCACCACCAGGGAAGTCCCCCATAATCTCTTTACCAAGTGATAGTTTAGCTTTACCCTTGGAGTTCTCTTGCTAACCTGATTTCTCAATTTTTGCAATATGGACAAGATGAGAATTTTCCACATCTTTAAGTTCTAATTCCTTTTTGCTTAACAATTTTTTATTCAATTCATTTCTCTCTTTTCTCATTTTACTATAAGCAGTCAGTATGAACCAAGCTGCTCTTTCAATACTTTGCTTAGAAATCTCCTCAGCTAAATATCCAATTTCATTGCTCACAAGTCTGTCTTCCACGAAACACTAAAACATGAACATAATTTAGACACTCTGTATGATACTGTAATGGTTGATATATGTCTTGATACATTTGTCCAAACCCATAGAATATACAGCACCAAGAGTGAACCTTAATTTAAACGATGGCCTTTGAATAATAATGATATTTCAGTGTAGGTTCATTTATGGTAACAAATATACCTCACTGGGGGGCATTTGACAGTGGCAGTGTGGGGTCAGGAGGTATATGGGAAATCACTGTACCTTTCTCTCAATTTTGCTATGCACCTAAAACTGCTCTAAAAACTAAATTATATTTAAATTGAAAAAAGTGAACTCACCCATGTAATTATGAAATCAAGAAATAAAACATTAGATAAGTAGTATTGTAGAAGCCTTCCTCATCCCTCTTCCCAGTTATTATCTCTGCCTTTCAGTACTGACTCTTAATAGTACTGATTAGTTTTGTCTGTTTGGGGCGCTATTTATATGGAATCATATATAGTGCATCTTTTTGTGTATCTCACTTCTTTCACTCAATGTGATATTTTGGAATATTTCATTTGTGTTGCTGCATGTGGCTGTAGTTTATTTTCAATTCAGTGTAGTATTCCATTATAAAATTTACTACAATTTATTTTCAGCTACTCAGAGACTTGTTTTTGCTTTCTTCTTGATTATTGACTGCAAATGTGACCTCTGAATAACTGAGGTGTTATTGTATGAATAAAATAAAATTCTTATTTATTTAATTTTTAGTGGTAAATATATAAATTCATAAACTGATATAATCATACTTTTAAAACTAGTAAGGTATTAGGAAGTTTAAAAATTTCTCATTTAAGTTATAACTGTTACATTATTTTACATATAAAGTTGATTTATTTCTGCTTTGCTATAACACTTGCAATATTATTTCTTGACTGATTAATTACATTTCAACTTCTGATTACTCATGTGCTTTGTACATAGTCTTGTGTTATTGGTGGAGTGTTCCTTTGTACAACTTCGTGTTTTATTTATGCAACTTGGTTGTCATTTTTAAAAGGTATGTGACATTTATTTCTTTTGTCACTCATTACCACCAGCTTCTCCTTATCTTCCCCCCATTAGAGAGGGCTGCATAAAGCAGTTTCATGCTTGCAGCTGATTTAATACATTTGAATGACATAAAGTCCTAAAAGATAGATCAGAAAAAAGCAAAAAGCCAAAGCTTAAATATTTATTGAATAAATAATTAGTTTAATTATACAGAAAAGTAAAAAATGGGGATGCTACTTCACCAAAAATATAAAAGCTAACAGAAAAAAAAAAGTATTTTTCAGCTCTGTAAGCAAAAGAGGAAGATCACAAAATTTATGGACCCCATTGATACGTGAATATGCTCAGCTTTCTGTTTTTCTGTAATTTATCATCAGTAGTCAGTTGCTTACAGCAAATGCCTCTTATAAAGGTGTGGAAAGCAGAAACAGAATAGGGAAGAAAATGGTTGAGGATACTTTAAAAAGATGTTTATATCAGATGATGTGCAAACCTGATCACAAACAACCTAGATTACCTAAGAAGTGGCAGATGCTACTCCAAAGCCCCTAGACATTCTTAAAAACTTTTGAGATACAGAAGTCCCTGAAAACTGGAAAGGTAAATATGTAGCACTTGCCTTTTTAAAAGAAAAAGGAGGTAATTTGGTAATTTGAGAATTAGAAAATGATTCAATTTATAATGATTTACAACAGTCCCAGATAATCCAGAAGCTGGATTTTTAATTAGTGTAGACTCTGATTCTAGTTCAAAACATATATTGCCCTTTTTGGCCTATTGTTAGAAGTGGAGTAGCTTAGTAAGTGGCTCTGTGGTAGACTTAGGTTTTTCTAGAACCTACTTTGGTAAGGAGCAAGAAATGAAATACTTTGTCCTGGGACTTCCCTGGTGGCACAGTGGTAAAGAATCCATCTGCCAATGCAGGGAACATGGGTTCAATCCCTGCTCCAGGAAGATCCCACATGCCGCGGAGCAACTAAGCCCGTGCACCACAACTAAGCCTGCGCTCTAGAGCCCATGAGCCACAACTACTGAGGCCATGTGCCACAACTACAGAGTCCACATGCCGCAACTACTGAAGCCCGCGTGCCTAGAGCCCGTGCTCCGCATCAAGAGAAGCCACCACGATGAGAAGCCCACTCACTGCAACAAAGAGTAGCCCCCACTCGCCACAGCTAGAGAAAGCCCATGCATAGCAATGAAGACGCAACACAGCCAAAAAAAAAAAAAAAAAATACTTTGTCCTATCTAAAGTGAGGCTTTGATTGTGTCCCAAAGGACATTTTTAAAAATACATTTATTTATTTAGTTTCAGCTTCAGGAGTTGTGCATTGGCAGGCGGATTCTTAACCACTGCGTCACCAGGGAAGTCCCCCAAAGGACATTTTTCTGGGACAAATCAATAATTGCTTGGAACTTTTCACCTAAACTGATAGTTTTGGACTGGGAGGATATATTAAATCATATTTATAGAGCAAAAATCTATTTCTATTGTACTGTGCTAGTTGCTGAGGAAGGGTTGTGGAATGGTTCTTGACCACTAGGATTTAATCTAAAAGGGCAGATAACTACAAAGAAATAACCACAGTGTATAACAAATAGAAAAATGTGGTCCTGTAGACGTGTTTGATTTGGTTTTATAGCATTTGGAATCTCACCTTTAGATTCGATTTATGCTCCATAGTCATCCTGCCTGCCACAGTCACCTTGCCAGTCACACTCATTTATGTTTCCCTGCCTGGACCCTGAAGGCATTTGGGGATTGCATCAATTTGGAGCATGAGTAGGGTTGCAATCAGCAGAGATGAGGAAAGGGAAGAACTGGTATAAACCCGTTCTTAGAAGCTAGAAAGCTCAAGATCAGAAAGTTCAGAGATCCTGAACGTAAAAGGCAATGACCCAGCAGAAGGAATATAAAATCATATTTATTTATTTTGTGTTAATAAGCATGCATATTTTGTTTAAAAATCATGTTTGGTTTACATGTGTTTTGAATGTTTCTTCTGGGGGAAAATAAAATTCTTTCTCGACAGTTGGTATCAGTTTCCTGAAATTCTGTCTTCAGCTTCTTTTTCTCTCATCTGAGCCGTAGCTTTCTGTGTGCTACTTTAGCTTTTATTATCTTTTTTTTTTTTAATATTTATTTATTTGGCTGCTTCGGGTCTTAGTTGTGGTACTCGGGATCTTCAGTCTTCGTTACAGCATGTGGAATCTTTTTAGTTGCGGCATGCAGGATCTAATTCCCTGACCAGGGATCAAGCTCGGGCCCCCTGCATAGGGAGCACAGAGTCTTAGCCACTGGACACCAGGGAAGTCCCAGCTTTTATTATCTAACTCTAGTTATCTTAAGAAGAGTTTTGGATTTGCCCCATGGAAATTGTTTAGGTGTAATTAAATGTAACTCCTACAGTAATCTGTATCTCTAATGGAACAGTTAGTATACTATTTGTGACCTGTTGACTTTAGAGCTATGAGATTATGCATCCCTGATTTATACTACATGTTGACTATGTTCTTTTATGAAGAAATATCTTTTAGGGACTTCCCTGGCAGTCCAGTGGTTAAGACTCCGTACTTCCACTGCAGGGGGCATGGGTTTGATTCCCAGTGTGGAACTAAGATCCCTCATGCCCCGTGGCATGGCCAAAAAAAAAAAATCAAAGAGTTTTCTAGAACTTTATGAAAACTTCAGTTCTTATAATTAATATAAACTTTCTTTCACTTTTTACATTTGACCTCTTAGTTCATTGTGGAGCAGATCTTGAGCTTTGTTTAATCCAGAGTGTTATTGGTCAAGAGGTAATATATGATTTGCATGTATATAAGGCAACCAAGCATATCCTAAAACCTACAACTTTTATTTTTGAATCACAGTAATATTGTATAATGAAAAAACCTAGTGATAAGTAGCCATTTCATTAAATTAAGTTGAAGCATAAGGAAGCAAATCATTTTTCTTTTTTAACTGATTTAGGTGCCAAATATAAGACTACAACAACTTTCCTTAATTGTCACACTGATATCTAAAATATGTAAATTAAAAAATCGTAATTTTTAAAATTGGCTCCTCTTTCTGCCTGTCTGACTTTTTATGGTGGTACCACCATTTTTCTTGCTTCCTTTCCTGGAAAATCTGGAGTTATCTTAGATGTATTTCTTTTTAACTGCTCCTGTCATATCCCTTCCCGCATCATAACTGATTACTAGGTTTCTATGTTTAGTCTTATCTACTTTTTTTCCCTCTGTCTATAGTATCACTAGTGACGTTGACTAACGAGTTGGATGCTATATGCTACTAACATTTAGAAATTTCCAGATCAATAGCATAGGTTATCAAAGCATCACTTCTTGAATTAAGAGCAGGAAGAAATTAGCTAGGGAGGACACCTTCATTTTGACTATTCCAACTTCATCTCCTGCTTAGATTTTTAAGGCTCAGAAAAATGTCATAGAAGTGTTCGCCTTGCTCCAAATGAGTAATATTAAATGTAACCTTTCTTCTTCTAGAATGTTCAATAAAATGTTTTAAGCCACTTGTATTAATCAAGGAAACTAAAAGAAAATTGACAAGAACTGATAGAAAACCCAACTCGAACCGTCTTAAACAATCGAGGGAAATTATTAGCCACTATGACTGGAAAGTCCAAGAATAGGTCAGATTCCATGTAAGGCAGAGCCAGCTACTCAGGAAATGTCACCAAGGACCCAGAGTCCTTTTATCTTTGAACTCCACTTTATGCAGTTTTGGCCTCATCTTCAGACTGTACATGGTAGGCTTTCTCCTCTGGTAGTAAAATGGCTGCGAGGTCACAGTTCCAAACCTTATATCCTCATGCACTATCATCTAAAAGAGTGTGTCCCTCTACTAGCTGCTAAGGAACTACCTGTGGGTAAGAGGATGACCATGGTTAGTTGACTTAAACTCATCAGGATCCATCCTTGGCACTAGATCAGTCCTATCCAGACCAAATAGAGCTGTGAATGGGAGCAGAGTGATTTTTCCAAAATGCATCTGGGGACTTTTCCAAGAAGGGGGAATGGATGATAGACAGTAAATCATAGATGTTTACTAAAATACTCAGTGATATTACTACTTATCTTTTATTCAGAACACACATGCTTATTGGTCTGTGAGGTCTAGCATGGAGTTTGTGCATATGTCTGTTTAAAAAAGTTCTTAGGGTGATTCTGTTGCACACCTGTGGTTAAGAACCACTGATAGGGCTTCCCTGGTGACGCAGTGGTTGAGAGTCCGCCTGCCGATGCAGGGGACATGGGTTCGTGCCCCGGTCTGGGAGGATCCCACATGCCGCGGAGCGACTGGGCCCGTGAGCCATGGCCGCTGAGCCTGCGCGTCCGGAGCCTGTGCTCCGCAATGGGAGAGGCCACAACAGTGAGAGGCCCGCATACCGAAAAAAAAAAAGAAAAAAAAGAACCTCTGATAGCATGGTATCACTTACTTCTTGTACATTGAAATAAAAAATAGTTCTCAAGTTATGTGGTGTACATTTCTGTCTCCAGAGGGCACTGTTTCTTTAACAAGCAAATGAGGAATTTAATTGCTTTGTTTATAAGCTGAACCTTTTGAAATTTAATTTAGGAGTTAGTTGATATGTTCTTGACATTCTGGTCAGGTCATAAGGATTGAAGAGTATTTCAGTTTCACCTGTAGTATAACTACCCAGGAAGTCCAAACTAATTTTCTTAACAGCCTCTGAATAACAATTAATGATCTCTTTTAGAAATATCTTACCAAATAATTCAGTGTATCCTTGTGTATAAATACAGGAAAAGTTACAATGAAATCTTTTTCTGTGTTTCTTTCCTTGCTCCTATTTCTTTAAAAATAAAATGTAGTGAGTCAGGTCATGCACCTGTTTTGTAATGATTATATTTGTCTGGTTTATAAAATAAGCGGAATCCTTAGTCCTTAGCAAAGTCCTTTCAGGTGTTAACTTTAAAACATGTTTCTGGACTTCCCTGGTGGCGCAGTGGTTAAGAGTCCGCCTGCCAATGCAGAGGACACAGGTTTGATCCCTGGTCTGGGAAGATCGCACATGCAACTAACCCCATGCGCCACAACTACTGAAGCCCATGCTCTTTAGGGCCCGCATGCCACAACTACTGAAGCCCGCGAGGCTAGAGCCCGTACTATGCAACAAGAGAAGCCACTGCAATGAGAAGCCCGTGCACCGCAACTAGAGTAGCCCCCGCTCACCACAACTAGAGAAAGCCTGCACAGAGCAACGAAGACCCAGTGCAGCCAAAAAAAAAAAAAAGAAAAGAAAAAAAAAAAAGAAACACGTTTCTGCCTAGAACTGCTGTCCGAAATTTTTCTTTCACACAGCACAGCCACTGACTGCCTTAGATTTCTTTTTTATTATAGCCTGTTGAAAGTATTAATAAGCTTCTAAAAATAAAAAATACTCCTCTCCCAAACTTCATTTAAATTTATCTTAATCTGGATAGTATATGGGAAAAGTGGAACCTGTTCTTGATGTCACCTCAGAAAAGTAGATCAATCAGCAGATTTCTAAATAGTAACAGCAAAACGTAATAAATAAATTTTGAGTTTTTTTCTGTTTATTTTTGCTTAGTTCTTTTTTTAGAAAATTAGTGGGTTTTGAATCACTTTATCCAGAAAGCATATAATGACTTTATTTGACTATAATGTGAATAGTTTTATCATCATCACTTTTATAATTTTTCTTCCTTCAGATAAATACAGCATTTGTTTTCTTTCATGACTTCAAATTTTCTAGATTTTTGGACCCTCTCTCCATCTCAGATTTTGGTTAATATTTTAATTGTCCCATATTGCTTTTTAAAAAATCTAGGAAAATGCGAAATAACATCTTCTTTATTTTAATGAAATTCTGTAGAGTAAAAAGGGAAATTAAGTATACTATTGATTTTAAAGGTAGATTTAAATTAGGATTTTAAAAGAATAGCCATTTAAAAAAAAAATCTAGAATTTCACCAAGTTGTTTAGCTCTGTGAGTTTGGAGGAAAGGGGTCCCTTGATACTGGTTTTAAAAATTTTGTTAGGTATCTTGTTCCCTTTTTGCCTATGTTAGAGGCATCCCAGAAAAGCAAGAGAAATCATATGTAGCAGTCTGAGTGCAGCAGATAGGAAATGTAGTAGAAGATGGGAGCAGTGAGACTCCAGATTTTCTTTGCCTGGTGATAGAAGGGAAGTGGGTTGAGCATTATGGGATGCTTATACAGTTCTGAGCTTTAAGCCTCCCTTATCCAGCTGCCTTCTAGAATTGCAGAGATTCAGTAAAGGTAGTGAGACATGAAACAGAGGGGGCTGATGATGAACACTGGGGCAAAATGCAAAGTGGTAATAATAAACACTTTTATATTGCTTTGAGAAATTGACATATAGGTGGTATCATTAATGTGTATAATGGTTTAGTTCTGTAGCCATAAGCATTTGCCATCTTGGGTACCTGCCCCTAATGCTGTTCAGCAGGCTAAAGAGAGATATATATTATTGCCATGACTAATTGCTGCACATTAAACATGACCCCCTTTCCATCTCACCACTGTTTCATGTTTTAAAAAATTATTCTGTGAATGTTTAATGCCCAATTTTTTTCTCCCTTACATGCAAATAACTACAATTAAGTTAAGCTAATTGGGCAATTTGAAAGGCTTGAGATTATACTAATTGTCTCAGTACAGTTCACTTAAGAACTGTAAACATTTATTGAGCATTACTAAGTACCCAACACTAGTAGGTGCAAGGAAACTAACTTTTTTTGAGCACCTACTAGGTACCAAGTACTGTTAGGTATTTTACATTAATGGTAGAAACTTGTGTAATGCTCAGAACAGCTCTCTGAGTGATGATGATGCTCTTTTCATAGATGAAAAACTAGGATTTACAAAAGTTAAGTAATTTGCTCAAGATGTAAAGATAAGTGAAATAGTGGCCATCGAACCTCTTCTTATTTTCTCAAACACCTGGCCCGTATTTTTTATAGATAATTTTTCCATTATTCATTATTAGCAAGATGGTGATTTCTTTTAATGACTACAAATTTCTTGACACTTCTATCCTTAAGAAGTGGGGATCTATGTCCCCTCCCCTGGAATCTGGGCAGGCTTGTGACTGCTTTAACCAGTAGATGACAGGGAAAACAATGTTGTGAGACTCTGAGGCTAGGACATAAAAGGCAATGTTGTTTCCACCTTAATGCATGGAACACACATGCTTGGAGGCCTGAGCTGCCATGTAAAAAGTCCAGGTACCCTGTAGCCACCATGCTGTGGGGAAGCCAAGCCTTATGGAGAGTCTGCCTATCCAGACACGTGAGTGAAGAAACCTCCAGGTGATTCTAATCACCCGCTGTTGAGTCTCATTCTCAGCCTTCAAGTCATCCCAGTTGAGGTCCTGGATAGAGTGGAATGAAGTCATCCTTACTGTTCCCTGTCTGCATTCCTAACCCATGGAATCTGTGAGCATAATAAAATGCTTGTTATGTTAAGTCACTAAGATTTGGGGGGTAGTTTGTTACTCAACAATAGTAACTGGAACAGCAAGTGACATAAACCTTTCCAGCCCGCATGATCTCTCCTTTTTCACTACACGTTTACTACACATGTAGTCATTACTAATTTGTTAATATTTATTCATCATGTGATTATTTCATTTGAGGTACTTTTCTATCCCAACTAGGTTATAAACTTCTTTGAGGCAGGAGTGATTAAAAAAATTTTTTTAAAAAGTACTCATCAACTGTCTACTCTGTTGCAAGCACTGTTCTAGGTGCTGAGGATTAATCAGTGAACAGAAACAGATGCAAACTTTCTGCCTTAATGGAGCTTACATTTTAGTGGGTGTTTTGTACCTACATTACCTAAGAGTATCAAATTTATAGTGGCTGATACAGTGTTATTGATAAACTCTAATGTTAAACTCCTCAATCTTAAGATTTTTCTGAGTAGAGTTGCATTGCATTAGAAATTTTAACAGCTTAAGTTGCTGTAGTTAATTTTATTTTGAGTCAGAACTCATTTAGCTACTGTCATATTTAATAATTATTAAAATTTCAGTTAATAACATTACCTTATCTTAAATTCCTGTTTATTTAAAACAATGTTTTCCTTTATAGTTGAGAAGAGACACTGTTGAAAGCTTTTGTTATCGTGTCAAGTTTGTGTTAGACCTCTGAGTAGGGAGAACAGAAAAATCTTTCTTGGAATTCCTGTTTCAATCCTACTGTGTAGGCAAGCATGCAAATGGAAAGATGCCTACCAGTAGTTAGTTTTCTTCAACTCAACGTGAGTAGTAAGTGGTTAGACATTGTGAAAATTAGAGAGGGAGCCAAAAAAGCATTGAAATGCGAAAATGGTACGTTTTGATTGTCCATGTTTACCTTCTCTTACAGTGTTCTTTTTTTGAAAATTTCTTAAGGCACACAAACCAAGATACCAAAGTAAGAGTTCCTGATTATATTTTTAAAAGTTACAACTCAAATGACATCCCTTCTACAAAGCTTTTTATCAAATAAGAAGTAATTATTTCCTCCTTTGTTTACTCAGCATGCTTTGTTTTAAACCTCTAATGTAGCACTAATCATGTTTTGTAATATTGTATCTCTTCCTGGATTGTGAGATCCTTGAGGGTGGGAGATATCTTTGTACTGCTGTTGTACTGCTGGGAGATATCTTTGTACTGCTGTTATTCATAGACATGATATAAATGATATATTAGGTTAAGTTGTATGCAGATATATTATGGGACTGATAATGGTGAGTGATACTTAGGTCTCTTAGTCAAGATATGAATCTAAATAAATAATAGTTGTTTTTTTTTTCTTTTTGGCCGTGATGTGTGGCTTGCAGGATCTTAGTTCCCCGACCAGGGATTGAACCTGTGCCCTCGGCAGTGAAAGTTCAGAGTCCCAACCACTCGACTGCCAGGGAATTCCCAATAAGTATTAGTTTTGCCAGAAATATCACATTGCCACCACCACTGCCCCCAACCACCATCAAATTAAATCTCGCTCTCAGCTCTACTAGCCAGAGTGGCAAGTTGTCCACCCTCCTTAAGGTGATAAAAGGAATTCCAGGGCCTTTTACAGTCTAAAAAAAAACTGAGAGAAAGGCAGAGATTGTTCTAGTTTTAACTTTCAAAATGCTTTTTGTCCAAGTCTGTGTGATCCTTTAAAAGAGAAGCATAGGCGTGAAGATCTTTTGCCTTGGTGCCAAAAGACACAATGCCTAATCTTCAGTCCCCCAACATCCCTCATGCTGTTCTGTCAGAGTGCCGCTGTCTAAGTGAGAACCCACAACTCTTATTTCTTCTTCTAGCTTCTTAAGTTGGAAGTTTAGGTTATTGATGTGAGATCTTTCTTCATTTATAATATAGGCATGTATAGCTATAAATTTCTCTCTAAGCACCTCTTTCATTGTATCCTGTACGTTTTGATAGTGTGCTTTTATTTTTGTTTATCGCGATGTTTTTTGTTTGTTTGTTTTCTTGGCCTCACTGTGCGGCATGTGGAACTTCCCCAACCACATCGAATCTGAGCCCACTGCAGTGGAAGCGCTGAGTCTTAACCACTGGACCACCAGGGAAGTCCCTCAAAGTAGTTTTTGATTGTGATCATGATTTCTTCTTTGACCCATTAGTTATTTATTGGAGTCTCTTGTTTAACTTCCATGTATTTGTGAATTTTCCAGCACCTTCTGTTATTAATTTCTAATTCCATTCCGTTGTGGTCAGAGAGCATACTTTGTATGATTTCAGTACTTTAAAAGTTTGTTTTATGACCTAACTTATGCTCTGTTCTGGATAGTGTCCTACGTTCACTTGAGAATAATGCATGGTCTGCTAATGTTGAGTTGAATGTTCAGTAGATGTCTGTTAGGTCTAGTTGGTTGATATTGTTGATCTAATCTTCTTTGTCTTCTGCCTACTCAGATTTGCTGTTGAACCCCTGTAATGACTTTTTCATTTCATTTATTGTATTTTTCAACTGCAGAAATTTTATTAGGTTCTTCTTTTTTAAAAGTAATTTCTGTCTCTTAATTTATAGTCAATTTTGTGAGGTATTGTTCTCATATTTTCCTTTAGTTCTTTGGTTATTTTAAATAGCTGATTTTAAACCTTTGTCTTATAGACCAGTGTCTCATAGTTTCTTGTTTCTTTGTGTAACTTGTAAATTTTGTTGAAAACTGGACATTTAAAATAATGTAACATGGATGGACCTAGAGATTGACATACTAAGTGAAGTAAGTCAGAGAAAGACAAATATATGATTTCGCTTATATGTGGAATCTAAAAAAAAGGTACAAATGAACTTATTTGCAAAACAGAAGTAGAGTCACAGATGTAGAAAACAAACATGATTAGCAGGGGATGGGGGGGCAGGGATAAATTGGGAGATTGGGATTGAGATATACACACTACTAATAGTAAAATAGATAACTGATAAGAACCTACTGTATAGCACAGGAGACTCTACTTAATACTCTGTAATGGCCTATATGGGAAAAGAATCTTAAAAAAGAGTGAATATATGTATATGTATAACTGATTCACTTTGCTGTACACCTGAAACTAACACAACGTTGTAAATCAACTATACTCCAATAATATTTTTAAATAAATTAATTAATTAAATAATGTAATGTGGCAATTCTGGAAGTCAGATTCTCTTCTCTCCTCAAAGTTTGTTGTTTCTTCTTGGTGGTTGGTTGGTTGTTTCATGACTTCTCTGAATTAATTCTGTAAAGTCTGTATTTTTTGTTGTGTGTGGCCACTTAAGTCTCTGCTTGGTTAGCTTAGTGGCCAGCTAATGATTGGACATAGATTTCCTTAAAAACCTGGAACCAATCAGTCTCTCAGTCTTTGCTAAGGGACTCTCTGTGTGTATTGGGGCATGCCTTCAGCAATCAGGCATTTGACAACTCTGCATTAGCCTTCACTTCCTGCTTGCCCAGAGCTTCGGGGTCAGCTGTAAATGAGAGCTTAGAGCTTTCTCAGGTCTTTCCTGAGCAGGTGAACAGCCCTACGCATGTACATAGTCTTCTAGGTTCCCAGGAATATGTCAGAGCTTTTCAAAGCCATCTATGGACATCTCATTCCCCAGTTTTTCCTTTTAAGCTTTTTGGTTAGCTTATTGTATACCCTAGCTATTATCTACCACCTGAGGTATCTGTGATGTTAAACAATTGCCTATAATTGTTTTTAACAAATGCCCCCAAGAAAAAGGCTTTCTGCTCTGGACAATCACCAGTTTACGTCATATAAAGACATCTCTGCAAGTGATGTCTTCCAGGGAACCACCAGATAGGTCAAATAATGATAATTTTCTGGGAATGTGGCTTTGAAGGAACTCCAGTCCATTCTGCCCCACTTTGTTCACTGACAGGCTGCTGGTTTGCACCACAATTGTGGGATGTTGATTTTCAAGGATACTGTGGAGCTGGACCCGGGCAAGGAGAGTGGAAATGGGGCACATCAAAACATCACAAAGCTTGTTTCCTTACCAAGATTCAGAAATTTTTCATGAATAATGCTGCTTGAATTGCTACAAGTTTTGAATTAATTTCCAGACTTCTAGAAAAATTGATTTTTGACAACTTTTGCTAGTTTTCTTGATGCTTTTATGGATCAGAAAATGTTTGTATATCCTTACTCTGCTATTTTTGCATCACTCCCTTTGTTTCTTTTCTCCTCCTTTGAGAAGTTAACTATTTTACGGGCAGCAGTGGGGGTGGGGGGCTATTTGACTCAAAACACCAGTAAGTTTCATTTCTTCTCTGATGGTCCAACTTAATTTCCCTCAGTGAGTCAACAGATGGGAGTGGTCTTCTGCATTCTTGACAACTTCCGTTTTCCATTTCTTAGAGCTGTGAGAACAATTCAGAATTGATAACTAATAAGTTCTACTACCAGATAAAGACAAAAAAGGTGATAGTAAGTTTGGAAAAAAAGTGATATCTACTCAAATAAATAGAGTACTTCCAGCCAAAAATCCAACAGTTTTCTTGGACTTTGAATAAATATTTAAAATGTTAGACCAAAGAAAAATAAAAAACAAAATTTAGAATTTTAAGAAAACTTGTTTTATTAACTGCTTCTATAACTGTTTCTTACTTTTTATGTTGTCTCCTGTCAGGATGCCCGACATGCAGCAGAAGGAGAAATATATACCAAACTTAATCAGAAAATTGATGAATTTGTTCAGCTTGCTGATTATGACTGGACAATGTCTGAGCCAGATGGAAGAGCTAGTGGTTACTTAATGGATCTTATTAATTTTTTGAGAAGCATCTTTCAAGTGTTTACTCATTTGCCCGTAAGTATAAAAAAATTACAAAAAATTGTTATAATTTTGCTTTCTGAAGTATATTTTAGAATTCAATTTTAGTTGGAGGCTTACTTGTTTAAACCAACTTCCTAGCTTGAATATTTCTTTTCTATTTTTATAAATCAATTTGTGAAGAATCTTAGCCATTTTTTACTGAGTAAAAATTGATATATAACATTTATATAAATTTCAGATGTATAACATTATAAATCAATATTTTATACACTACAGTGACCACCACCATAAGTCTAGTTACCATCCCCTTCACCCACTTCACCCTCCCCCCGACCCCTATCCCTCTGGTAACCACCAATCTATTCTCTGTATCTTTGAGTTTGTCTTTGTTTTTATTTTGTTTGATTCCACATACAAATGCAATATACAGTATTTGTCTTTCTCCATCTGACTTATTTCACTTAGCATAATACTCTCAAGGTCCATCCATGTTGTCACAAATGGCAAAATTTCTTTCTTTTTTATAGCTGTATAGGTTGTATACATGTGCTACATTTTCTTTATCTATTCATCCATTGATGGACACTTAGGTTGTTCTCATATCTTGGCTATTGTTAATTATGCTTCAGTGATCATAGGGGTGCATATACTTTCAAATCTGTGTCTTCCTGTTTCTCCAAATAAATATGCAGAACTAGAACAGCTGGATCATATGGCAGTTCTACTTTTAATTTTTTGAGGACTCTCCATACTGTTTTCCATAGTGGCTGCACCAGTTTACATTGTCACCAACAGCATATGAGGGTTCCCTTTTCTCCACATTTTCTCCAATACTTATTATTTCTGGTTGTTTTGATAATAGCCATTCTAACAAATGTGAGGTGATATCTCATTGAAGTTTTGATTTGCATTTTCCTGATGATTAGTGATGTTGAACATCTTTTCATGTGCCTGTTGGCCATCTGTATGTCATCTTTAGAAAAATATCTATTCAGATCTTCTGTCCAGTTTTTCAGCTGTTTGTTTTTTTGTTGTTGAGTTGTGTGAGTTCTTTATATATCTTGGATATTAACCCCTTATTGGGTATATGATTTGCAAATATCTTCTCCCATTGCCTTTTCATTTTGTTGATCGTTTCCTTCACTGTGCAGAAGCTTTTTAGTTTCATGTGGCACATTTATTTTTGCTTTTGTTTCTCTTACCTTTGAGGTCAGATCTAAAAAACATGGCTAAGACCAATGTCAAGGAGGTTACCTCCTATGTTTTCTTACAGAAATTTTATAGTTTCAAGTCTTTAATCCATTTTGAGTTAATTTTTGTGTATGCTATAAGATAGTGGTCTAGTTTCATTTTTTTGCATGTGGCTGCCCAGTTTTCACAACACCATTTATTGAAAAGATTCTCCTTTCCCCACTGTATGTTCTTGGCCTCTTTGTTGTAAATTAGTTGTCCATGTATGTGTGGGTTTATTCCTGGACTCTCTATTATGTTCCACTGAACAGTGTGTCCGTTTTTGTACCAATACCATGTTTTGATTACTGTGGCTTTGTAGTATAGTTTGAAATCAGGGATCATGATACCTCTTTAGTCAGTTATTTGAAATTTTAATTTGTTTTACTTTTTAACCCAAATAACTACAACTCTCTTTCCACCAAACCCAAAACAAAACCCTGAAGTTGACAGCACAGGCTTAAATAGAAATAAACTCTAATAGGAGTAGTTTTTATGAAAGTCAATATAATCAATGCCTTTTCCTATCAGAAAAGGCCAAGAAATTACTGGATATTTTTAGGCTAGAGATTAAAGGTAAAATAGGAACATTGTTCTATACTAATATATAGTCATAGTACATCTATATCTTGAATAATCTGTTGATTAAACATTAAAAAAAAAACGATGTAACAGGGATATTTGAGCGTGAATAGGCTGAAACACTGGATTCTTCAGAAGAGGGATGCAAAGGGAATTCCCTGGCGGTCTAGTGGTTAGGACTCCATGCTTTCACTGCTGAGGGCCCAGGTTCAGTCCCTGGTTGGGGAGCTAAGATCCCACAAGCCGCACGGTGCGACCAAAGGGAAAAAAAAAAGGAAGGCAAAGATCAAAGAGATGATGGTAGGGTGCACATTCTCTCATTAGGTATATTTAACAAAAGAACTACTGTTAAAATGTGAATGGAATAGTTTTGTACAAATAAAATAGGGAGAAATTTTGACCTTTTTATAATCTCATGATAAGATGTAGCTAGACACAACAAAGTTTAATATGGAGCCTACCCAACTGCTTCCAACCATCTCCCTTGTTTAAAATGAAAAAAAAAAAAGTTATTCTCCTCACCCTTCACTCTTTCCCCATCAAAGGGCCACTTAGAATAGTTGAAGGAAGGTGTTGCTAAAAAATAAATAGAAGAATTTCTTAAAGAGATTTTAACAGTGGATTTGTGCCAAAGAACTTTTAGAAGCTTACCCAGGGATGATACTATATTCCTCACTGTTGTCCTTGAGTTGAAAAAGAGAACGTGTGTGTGTGTGTGTGTGTGTGTGTGTGTGTGTAATTTTTATATCAATTAATTTCAAAAAAGTATGCATTAAATAATTGTTGAATTAATTTGAATTCACCTTGTCAATGTAAATCTCCGTGCTTCCAGCCAAAACCAATCCTCAAGATAAACACGTGCACATGTGTGCACACATACACAAGATACACACACATCATGTTTCTATCGTTGCAGTATCTGCTTCGCAGGTTGACATGAGATGATGGGTAGGGATTTTGTGCATAACTAGGGTAAGATTAAGAGAGGTTATATGTTAGAAATGTTTTGGGTTAATGGCTCACCTCAGGAGACTGACATCTAGAGGGAAATCCTGCTTTTTCATAGGACATACTCTGGTGACATTGAGAATAAGAGATTCCTGTCACTCATCTGATCTATTACGATATTTTGTATAGTTTTAGGTGAATCTTTGTGTGCCATTTTGGATGTTTATGTCATCTAACATGGGTTTTTCTGCAAAGAAAATACACTTTTATACAATGTAGACCAATAATAAATGTAGTATATGACCAAATAAGAAAATTATAGTTTACAGCTAGGAAAAGAAAAAAATGGTACTAACAACAGTATATTCTTATTCAAGGGATGAACTAAAAGTATAATTCCCAAGCAAAAATATTAAATTATTGCCTATGGTAAATTTTAGCAAGACTGATAATTATATTATGGCTTAGCGTATTAATTCTCTGAAATCCTGAAATTGTATAAAATATCCAGTTAGTTTGTGTTCTTTCAAGCAAAGAACAGAGGCAATGTTATTAAATGTATTATTTTTCTAAGCAACATATGGCATTATATAAGCTACCATTTTTATTTAAATGTTTTAAGCTGAAAATAAATCCTTGTCTTCAGGTTACCTTTGTACCCAAATAGAAAGAGGGGCCAGTTTTGGACTCTTTCAAACTAAAAGAATCTTCAGAAGATATTTATTTACCACAGTCAGTCCCAAGTCGATCAGCTTATCCATGTATAGACCTGAGGAATTACATGGGGGAGCTAGTTTTGGCTCCATGATTGTTGGTTTTGGCAGTGTTAATAAACAATGCCATGATTTTGAGTCAATGGGAGCTATGAAACCAAGGGTCACTCTTTCAAATAGTGCAAATAGTGCCAGTACTGCAAATAATTGGACAGAGAAGTAGATTCTATGGGATAAAGATGACTCTCTTGCCCCCGACCCTAAAAAGTACCTAAGATTTTTAGTTTAAAAGCCCCATTCTTAGCTTCATTGCATATTTATTTTTTGTCAGTCCCTACCATTGTTACAAAAGAATATTTTCTCCATTAAAGGTAGTCATGATATGTAGTTGCTGACCACGTTGCGTAGTAAAAGTTCCATTGGTTCTAGAAAAGTTATAATCCACCTAATAGAATTTTGTTCTCTGCTCACAGGGTATGAGAACAATAGAAGTTAATGGATAATAATGGTTTTGATGGAGCCCAGAGAAAGAACTTTATTGTTTTCTCTTTTCTACTACACTGTGGTTGTGGTAGAAAGCTGCAGGATTTGGAAGATCACCAGTAATGTCTCCTTTAAATACCTCCTGTCTCTGGGGTTGGATGCATGAGAGTATTGGTATATTACTTCCCTCACCTGTTTCTCTTAAGAGTCAGCCAGTGCAAGCCTATGCAGAGGACGGAAAAGTGAAGAGCTTCCTTGCTTCCATGTTAAATTATCTCCTCATCTGCATTTCCCTGTGCTCTAGCAGAGAAGCCAGGCTCTCTGCTGGCCATAGGAATTAACAGCAAGCTAAAAGGCAGTATTTATAATAATGATGTTAAGCTGCCCTGCTAAATATATTATCTGCCTCAAGGGAACTTGCCATTTTATGACTCAGAGCTAGACCCATTTATCTGTTATTGTTCTTAGGGACCAGGTGATGAAGGGAGGAGAGCACAGGGTGGTCTTTAGAGTTAGAAGGACTTATGTTTGAGCCTTAGATTTTTAATTTCTTGGCTCTGGAATCCTGGCAAGCTGCTTAACCTCTCTGAGCCCCTTTCCTTCTGCAAAATGGGCAGAATCCATTTCTCCCATAGGACTATCAGAGGATGAATTAAAACCGTGTGTAAAATAGTTGACTGGCAGGGTGCTTGACGTAAAGGTACTGTTAATAAATGTTAGTTTTATCTTTCCTTCTCCTTTCTTCCTTTGTGGGGTTTTTTTTTTTTTTTTTTTTTTTTTTTGGTGGTACGCGGGCCTCTCACTGTTGTGGGCTCTCCCGTTGCGGAGCACAAGCTCTGGATGCGCAGGCTCAGTGGCCATGGCTCACGGGACCAGCCGCTCCGCGGCATGTGGGATCTTCCCGCACCGGGGCACGAACCCGTGTCCCCTGCATCGGCAGGCGGACTCTCAACCACTGCGCCACCAGGGGAGCCCTCCTCTGTTGTTTTAAGGCCCTTTATAGTATTAGTTTTAATATCTTTTCACTTTTTTTCCTTGTATTTATGCCTACATTTTTAGCTTGATATTATTTAGCTTTGAGTTCTATACTTTTGCATTATATAGACATTTTAAAAACTTCATTAATTGTGAAAGATACTCACTATAAAGCATGTTTATTTGAATAATTATTATAGCTTGACTGCAGTGCTTACAGTGGCTAACGGTCAGATGCTAGCTAATGCCAGTGAAATATGATTAGTATATGGAATAAATATTATTTTATCCCCAAATCAGTACTCTTGGAATCAGCAATTTTTACTACTTCAAATGTGTAAGTGACCCTTCTTGTTTCTAATAATTTTTTCCCTGACGACTAGAAAGTATTGCTAAGTATAGAAGAAAATAAAAATTACCTGCTGTTATCTTGTAAAAAGATAACCACTGTTAACATTTTGGCATGTATTCTACAAGTCATCTTTTTCTATGCACTTATGACACTTTTTTTTAAGCCTAATTTGTAAGCTTTATGTTTTTTTAAATAAGATTTTATATTAGCTAGAAAATTTAAAACCAGAATTCTTAAAAGCATTCAACATTCATTCACCCCTTACAAGTCTATAAATAGAAGAAATTGTTGAGCAAGTTGAAGTTATCTAGTAATTCTTCATGACTGCCAAATGGAACTCAGTAACCTTTTACTGTGAATACAGTACCACCTAAAGACCCAGCACTGATCTGCTGCTGGAAAGAACACTCAGCATTTCTTTCTTTCATAAATGCTAGTTATGTATTTGTTTCAGTAAAGATGTTTTATTGATTTACAACCACTAAGGGATATATGTAAATGATGAATCTGGTGCCACTGAATTTATAATTTGCATTTTTTATTTCCATAAGTAGTTAAAAAAAATATGCTTTCTGTAAGTGAGAAACAAATATATATATCCAATAAATGAAGATGCGTGATTTAGCCAGAAATGGATAGTGTCTAACTTTTAAAACCATTCTCCTTAAGAATTTTTTTCTGAAGATGCAGCACTATATTGAAAATTCTGAGATTTGGGGTCTAGGCCAGATTCTTCCAATTAACCAGCATTATGGAAGTAGACAAATCATTCAGTCTCTGGATTAATTTGCTAATGTCTGTTTTATTTCATAGAACTGAAAATAAAGGTTGTTTTGTTTTAATATACTTTTATTTCAGTTAATTTGTGTACATGATAATAAATCAAGTAGTCCAGAAGAGTCTGGGATGGAAAATAACCTCCTCCCCCTGTACCCCCCAAGCCCCAGGCTACCATTTCACCATACGTTTTCATTTCTTCTGGTGGTTATCTTAAAAAGAGAATGTCTGTTAGTCCCTACTGTGAAAGATAAGGCACATATAGCAACCTCTTGCTTACCCCTTTTTCTTCCATTCATTGTTACATTTTATTTTATTTCTTCTATTTATCATTTCTTTATATAAAATGGTTATACTCTGATTTTTTGTTCCTTTTCTTTAGTCAGTATCTTAATTCTCTTCTATGTAAGGTAAAGGTATTAGCCTCCCTACCCTTCACTCTATCAGTTCTTCATCTGCTATTTTCTGACAGCTACAGAGGCCTCTGTCTCTACTTTGTACCAGTTGCTCTCTAGAATTTCTGTGTAGCTGTTAACCTAGGACTTTCCTTCTCTGCTGTCCGGGGTTGGGATCTGTTTCCTGGATTCTGCGTGGGTTTTTTTGCTTCACTGGTTGGTTTTGCTAAACTGCCTCAGTAATTTCCTCCTATTTAAGTCCTTGCATATCATGAAATACCTTCTTCTGTCCTCATGTTTGATTGATAGTTTAGCTGGTTATAATAATTCTAGGTTGAATGGTTTTTCTCTGACAATTTTTATTGCATTCCTCCATTGTCTTCTGGCATCCAGGTTTCAGGATCTGTTTTTTATTCCTTAATATTCTCAAATGTCACGGGATGTGTGGAGATGTAAGCTTTTATTTCATTCACTTAGCTCTTTACTCAGTGGTCGTTTTCTGTCAAAGCAGAAATTCAGCACAGGAAAATTCTCTTTTATTATTTTTTAGATAATTTTCTTCCCCCTACTTTTCTATTCTCTTTCTTGGACTCTCATTAACTAGATTGGTCTTCTATATCTATTATCCTTTCCTTCATTTCCTATCTCTTTATCTTTTTTTGTTCCGTGTTTTGGGAGAATTTCTAAATTTTATTTTCAGTACTTCTAGAGAATATTTTATTAGTTGTATTTTTTAATTTTTAAGGAATCACTTCTGTTTTAAAAGTGTTCCTTTTTCCTAGAATACTGTTCTCTCTCTTTTTTTTTTTTTAATGGATATATCTTTCAAACCTCCCTGAGGTACTAGAGGGTTTTTTAAAGAAGGTATTTTCTGTTTCTTGAATTATCTCTATTACTCTCGAATAGGCTTTTTGTTTCTTTGTTTTTCTCATTCTCTTTTAACAAAGAGGACCTGGAACACTGATAAAGGTTTACTCTGCTACTGTATAAATACCCTGTTTTTTTATAGTTTTTTTTCCCCTTAGTAGGAATCTGACTGGAATTTTTTTTTAATTTGGGAGGCATTTTGCCTAGGATTCTTCACCTTACAGTGAGCAGGTATGGAGCTATCCATGAGATTGTGGTTTCCTCTCTTCAGGGCTGACTTCATGGATGTGTAACCTGTGCTGTTGCACAGGGTCTCGAGTTTAGAAGGGTCCTGCATGTGGGTTGGTCCTCTGCTGGCGTCTTGAAATTCTTAATAATTTTTGAACAAGAGACCCCACATTTCCATTTTGCACTGAGCTCCACAAATTGTGTAGCCTTTTCTGCCTCTCTTTCCATTGTCATGACACTGTGCCAGAATGAGGAGGGCTTTTTCCCCCCTCCCTCCTTCCTGCTCTCTCTCTTTCCACCTATACCCAGAGCCTCAGCTCTCCCCTTAAAAGTTCTCTCATTATGGAAAATGTTTGTGCTCTGTAGTTAGGGGATCACTGGCACAGTTGTTTCAGAAATCTTCAGTTACTTTCCCTGTTTTCCATCCCATTTCTTATTTCTGTCCTCTCTCATATGCACAGCTGGACCTCTCTCTAATGCACAGCTGACTCCCAGCTCCGCTGTAGTTCCCTGGTAGCATATAATGGGCAGTTGCTTTCTCTTCTCTATTTAGTCAGCTTTCTGTCTTCTAGAAAATATCCCTTGATGAATTCCTCCATACACCTTCATTTTCTCTGTTGTTAAATATTTTATTCCTTTTGTAATTCTGTGCTTTTTGTATCACTTATATCTCAGGATCAATGGGAAGCAAACACATAAACTTAGTCTACCATCTTGATTTTGAACAACTTGTTTCCTTCTCTTTGAAGTAAAGTGATTGGATGAGTCCATCTCTAAGGTCCCCATATCTAAAATTTGTTATTAAGTGTTATACAGCTGTAAAGTCCCAACCTAAACTTCGATTTATTCATTCTGGTACCTTATTTTCTCATTTAGCTCTTCCTTTTTATGTTCTTTGGTTCATACTTTTTTCCTGAGTTAAGTATATAAACGTACATGCCCTTTGACTTCACTGAAAACTGCTAAGGAGAACTTTAATAGTCAAAGTACAGTCATAGGCTTTAATCGCCCTTTTATGTGACACAAGAAAGAATTGTATTAAAAATACAAAAAAGGGGCTTCCCTGGTGGCGCAGTGGTTGAGAGTCCGCCTGCCGATGCAGGGGACACGGGTTTATGCCCCGGTCCGGGAAGATCCCACATGCCGCGGAGCGGCTGGGCCCGTGAGCCATGGCCGCTGAGCCTGTGCGTCCGGAGCCTGTGCTCCGCAACAGGAGAGGCCACAACAGTGAGAGGCCTGTGTACCACAAAAAAACAAACAAACAAATACAAAAAAGGTTGTATTTTTTAAATTGTGACATAGGTAGCGTTGAATACATTTTAGTGCTTTCCTTATCAAATGAAAACATAACCACATATTTATTGTATATATATATATGCTTACAAATTGTCTTTTCTTATTGGTATATTAATTTTTAAATAATGATAACGTATAATATTGATCTGATGATTGACTATAACATACAAAAATTGTATAATGTGAGCAATGATGAAAACATCACAAGTCTTATGACTTACATGGTGTTCATGTGTTAAATGTTGTTGACTGACTTTTATTAACTGAGTTACTAAATCTTAGCTAAATTTCATCTTGACTCTATGACTTTTATATCTCACATACAATTTTATACCTTTACATACAATTTGAAAGATTTTGGGAAAAATAGTTGAATAAAATAACTGTGGTGATGGGATAATTTTACTATTCCAAAGAAAATTTATTGGAAGTTAAATCTAGAAAGGACTTAGAGATTATCTAGAGTCTAGTCCAGTCTTCTAGAAGAATGGTCTGGCTAACACAGCTGCCAGCCCACTGCTTACTGGGGTTAATTGCAGTAATCTACCTGGCTAGTTAAGTGTCTTCTTCCTCCATTTCTGCTTGTGGTTTCTCCTTTACTCATTGCATGTTTGGCGAAGAGGACAACTTCCCACATGGAGGGCCACCTTTGGTGTAGGCTATACCAGATGTTCAACTGCCACTAATAAATAGATTTTGAGTTTCATTGACCTAATATAATAAGGTTAAATCCATGTTTCTGGGTAAATACCTTTTTCTAAAAAAAAAAAAGTAGTGCTTAAATATTACATAGTTTATTACTGGAATTTGAAAAGTAAATTAGATCATTTAAAAAACAGTATTTTAAGGCTCTTTAAACTTAATTTTATTAATCATTATTATTTTAAGGAATTAATATTTAACTAATTTAGTTCTTAATATCTTAAAAGAATAAGCCAGTACCATGTATTTAGTACAAAACTTCAGCAGGGGCTGATATGTATTTAAATTAAGACCAATGATTTGGTTTTTGCTTTGACTTGTCACTTCTTAGAGGAGAAAATATATTTAAATGCTTAACTGTAAGATGACTTAGTGTGCCATCTTTCCTTGAGTAATTTATTTTAAGCTGCATTAGAGGATGTGGAAGCATAGTGGCTTATCCTTTCTAAGCATCTTCAGAGTCATTCAGTATAATTTTCTATGTGTAAAGAAATAGACATTTTATTTCTTTTTGTATTAAAATCACTTGGGAGAGATACTTGTTAAAAATTCAGATTCCAGTGCTTGCCTCTAGACCTAACTGAACTAAAATTTCTGGAGCTTAGAAATCTACCTATTTTTGCTTAAAATTTGAGAATAACTGTTCTCCAGTAAAGAACCCTTTCAATGGGCTGGTGTTTTCTATATTTGCTGGTTCAGCAGACATTTAGTAACTGCTAACGTTCTCAGTATTTTAATGCTGACTAGACAACTTAATTAGGTAGACAAAAGTTTGGAGGAGGATTTATCTGATTAGTGTGGGTGTAAAAACTCACCTGTAAATCTTCAAAATAAAATGATAGTCACATTTATGTGATTGATTAATGCCTTTAAATTATAGCAGCACACAGTCAGCTTGCTTGTCTTATAGTGTATTTTGCTTTGCTACTTTAAACACCGCTTCTGTCGTTATTGGAATACATTTTCCTTTTTTATTTGATTGCCTGTCTGACTTCCTTCTCAGACTAACAGCAATGATCACGCAGCCATGTCGGTAAGTAGATACAAGCTAAAGCTAGCATGCGAATTAGAAAATAATGAACTTTCTGCAGGCTTATTTTTCTCTGTATAGGTGTTTATGGTAAATTCTAATTGTTTTGGCAGTGTTCTTGTTACATTTGTAGTTTTATGGAAACCAAAGTTTGAAGATAATACTAGTAGTTTTGGTGAAGCAGTCAAGATTCTCTGGGACTTGATTGTGAAAGTTAATATCATGATGTGTCTGTGGTGAGGGCAGTGCTTTGGGAAAGCTCTTTGTGGTCACCTCATGCATGACAGGCCACACTTTGGAGATATTTTCCTTATCTGCAAATGAGTTCAATAAGAGTGTATAGCCTGTAGATTTTTGTGAGTGTTAAATGAGGTAGTATAACATGAAATGTTTAGAAAAGTGCCTGGCATAAAATAAACACTCAGAAAAAATTAGTTGTTATTATTACTTGTTTGTAAGACTATTTATGCTTTTCCTGAATGCTTTTTCTCTACAACACTTACCAAACTCTACTTCTAAAAATCCAACTCAGTGCATAACACAGTGTGGTTCATGACCCAATGCAAATGTTTCTTTTTCACTCTGAGCCTAGTATTGTTCTCCTGAATTGCCTTAGCTTCTACCCTTTTTTAATGGCTTCATCACATTTTGCTTTTTATTGTATTTGTTCATCCTTTCCACCTCCAATTATAAGCTCTTGACGGCCAAAATAAGAACTCAAATGTTGTTTAAGTATAGATATCGAAAATTATTCTTATTTTAAAAAAAATCTCATCTAGCATTTGAAATTTAAATGTTCCTAACCTATATTTTGTCCGTTTTGTTCTTATTTCTATTATCGAAGTTCAATTTTTGATTATTGTAATTGTCTTCTAATTAGTCTCTGCCAATAGTCTCTCTTTATTGCAGTTCATCCTACATATCAAAGCCAGATAATCCTTTCCAAAGCACAGTTTAATCTTATTTTCTGTATTCAAAAACTTCAGGGTCTCTCACTTATCTACTGAATTAAGTAAAAATTCCACAGGCTAACAAATAAATGATCTCAGCCTCTTTCTGATACATTTCTGTCCATGATTCAACAAGGGCATTTAAAGTGGAAAGTTCACTGTGTCCTGGATCTAGCTTCAATTTTCTATCTTGTCTTCATTTATAACTGTAAAAATCATGGATCTCCTCCAAAAGACATCTTTAATGTTACCTCTTTCATGAAGCTTTTGCTAATTCTGTTTAACCATATGTTGATACTTTGTGCCACTTTCATGGTACTATTTATATTTTGTCTTGTACTATGGTTGTAGACTTGCCTTCTTTCTGCTATTGGAATTTAATCTGTTTATGTTAGGAACTATATCTACTCATCATTGTATCTTCTGTAGCACCTAAGCAGTGTGTTACATAGAGTAAGTGCTTGATAAGTATTTTTAAAAGTTAATATGAGAGAAATAGTGAAGAAATGGACTACTATAAAAGTCATTTTCTTTTTTTTTTTAATTTATTTATTTTTGACTGTTGGGTCTTCGTTGCTGTGTGCGGGCTTTTCTCTAGTTGTGGTGAACGGGGGCTACTCTTTGTTGTGGTGTGTGGACTTCTCATTGTGGTGACTTCTCTTGTTGTGGAGCACGGGCTCTAGGTGCATGGGCTTCAGTAGTTGTGGCGCACGGGCTTCAGTAGTTGTGGCTCTTGGGCTCTAGAGCGCAGGCTCAGTAGTTGTGGTGCACGGGCTTAGTTGCTCCGCGGCATGTGGGATCTTCCTGGACCAGGGCTCAAACCCGTGTCCCCTGCATTGGCAGGCGGATTCTTAACCACTGCGCTACCAGGGAAGCCCAAAAGTCATTTTCTTATATGTTTAAAAAGTGTGAAAAACATACTGCAGGGAGTTCCCTGGTGGCCTAGTGGTTAAGATTCTGGGCTTTCACTGCCGGGGCCCGGGTTCAGTCCCTGGTCGGGGAACTGAGATCCTGCAAGCTGTGCAGCGCAGACAAGAAAAAAAAACGTACACTGCAAAAATCAGAATTTTTGAATCAAGAAATTTATTTGTCAAATATAGAATACTTTCTAGTTTTGAAGAGAAAGTTTGCAGTCTATTATTTACAGACAGTAATTTAGAAAATGTCAGTATGAGTGTGATTTAGTAAAGATGTTATCAGTACTGATTAGAAATATTTGAAAGAATAATATAATTCATATCACAACTCTCTAGATGCAACTATAAATTTTGAAGAGTGATTAAAATAAAATAAAAGAACCTACGGCACCAAAATAACTTGCAAATTGCCAACACTGAGGACAAACACTTTGACTCACAGAAGAGACAGACCCTCATGCTTTCACTTGACCTTTTTGCTTATTAAATGAATGTAGTAGTTGTTAAGTACTTATTAAGCATGCTAACAGGTTTCCTGCAGATAGACCATACGCATATTCAAAATGCAGAAGTGAAAGTAACCCTGCCATCCAGAAAAAACCCTCAAATTGTTTCTTGTCCTGTGTTTAAGAAGGAGGGATAGATTTTGGGATCAGTTTTAGATAAATATTCATGAGAAATTTAGAAAGATTTGGCACTTGAATGTCCAGTGTTTTGAAAAAATTACTTATATGAGATAATTCTTTCTGTGGTGATAAATGAGGTATTTCTGTGACACATTTTGACATTCATTTCCATACATTTATAATAAGTTACTTCCAAGTACACAGAAATCAACAAGAGCAAACCATTGACAGTATATCAGTACATTGGAGAGAGAGAACTTTGCGAGAAAATGTAAATGAAAAAGTTGAAAACAGTCAAAGCCCACTATTAGAAATAGAATTTATATTTTTTCTTAAGCTTTTTCATAATGTAATAAAACAGTTAAGTTATTTTCACTGCTGGAAGTTAATTGTAAAAAAAAAAAAGAATCTTGCTTTTTAGCTGAAAATGAACATACTTGAATTTTATAACTTTAATCCTTTTAGGTATTAAGTTGCTGTCTCTATTAGCTAAATGCTGACTAATCTTGGTGAGAAATTTAATTTCATAAGTTTGTAAGTCTTATGTGTGTATGTAGCATAGCATACTTAAATATTTCCCTGCTGTCAAAGGTCGTAGGAAACGGTATTTTGAATTGCTCTTAATCAGGGCATAGTTGGAAGAAGTAGTAGTAATAGAAGGCTTTTAGAAGGAAACAGCATGGGAGTTTTAGTAGGAAGCCAGTGGACTAGGAGAGAATTACAAGAACGACCTGTAACAGAACAGGGACATATAAACGGAAATAAGTAAAGTGGACTCTGGGACTTCCCTGGTGCTCCAGTGGGTAAGACTGCACTTCCAGTTCAGGGGGCCTGGGTTTGATTCCTGGTCAGGGAACTAGATTCTGCATGCTGCAACTAAGAGTTCGCATGCCGCAACAAAGAGTCCACATGCTGCAACTAAGAGTGCGCATGCAGCAACTAAGACCCTGCGGAGCCTAAATAAATAAATATTTTAAAATAATAATAATAAAAAATAAAGTGGACTCTTCCCAGCCTATACAAATACACACAGTATTAGTACATACATGCGTGTGCACACTTACAAATACCCTAAAACTTTACTCTTTAACGGCTGTAGATGAAATAAACTACACCATTGATGCATGCTTTATGAGCAAAGGATCATTTTGAACAGGAAGATTCAGTATTAAAAACAAATGAAAATGTACCACTATCAGTTTCACTACCAGGTGGCAGCAGAGAATTCATGTTTAGAAAGTTACTTGAATTTTTGCAGATAGGAATAAGTTCTAGGAATGCAAATGTTGTCTTTCCCTTTAACCTGTGTTACACAATAGCAAGAAAAAAATAGAAGATAGTTCTCTCCCCGCCACACCCTCGCTCTCCCCCCCCCCCCAGTTAAATAGGCAAAAGTCGAGATGGGGGAGGAAAAGAGACTGAAATATGTGGATAAGAGATTGTTTGAGTTGGAATTTATGTTTTATTGCAAGCAGATGAAGATAGCGAAAAGGAGGTCAGATCCCCTGGAGAAAAAGAAAGGAGATGGTAGGGAAAGATGTTGGAGTCAGAAGTTTCCTGTGCAAGCCAGGGTCTGGTGAGGCTAGAGAGCCCCTACTTTTTTTTTTCTTCCCTGTACGGAACAGACAGGGATGGATAAGGGTGAGGATAGAGCTGATGGGAGAGGTAGAACTGCTTTGGTGAATTCATATTTACAGAATGTTTGCAGGTCAGGTAGAGAAGACAAAATGCAACAGGCCAAGATGCTGATACATACTCATAAAAAGCTTATGCAAGATACTGTAATACAAAAAGTAAAGAGATTAGACTTTGCAGAGTAAAGTCCCAACAAAAGTGCATGTTTAGATGAATATTGCACATAGGGGAGGAATTCAGAAGATAAGCAACAACATTTTAATCACTTCATTTTCTTTCATTCAGGAGACTTTAAGCCTGGTAGGGAAGCTGTCATGTTTTAAATCTTTCTACCTCTTATGGAAATTGGTGTGGTAGATGGTAGCATTGAGATTTAAAGCCTTTGTCTGTTTGGAAACAAGAGGGGGGCAGTTGACCTACTTATTTTTCACTCTCAGGGTATTGTTGAATGTCATTTGCAAGATTGTCTTTAGGAAAAAAAAGGTAAGTAGGTAACTTACCTTGTTTGCTCCCTCCTCCTGAAACTGAGCAGGGCCCTGTGAGGCTCCCGGGCATGGAGGCCTCTTTTTTTGTCCCCCATTTCTTGTAGGCAAGACGCCAGCCTCCATGACCCTGCCGGAGTTCCAAAGGGCAGACTTGAACAGTTGCTAATCAAGGGAGGAGCAGCCAAGAAACCACCTGAGGCCAGATTAAAGGGACCACAGATGCTCCTCAAGATTAGGAGACCACCTGAGACCCTGCACACACCCTAGTCTTGTCAGCAACCCCACCCTTCGGAAGCATTGTTATAAAACTCCTTATCAAATGCTCCTGGGTTGGGACACAGTTTTTCAAGGCAGGAGACTGCTGTGTCCCCCTTTGCCTGGCAAAATATTCATATAAAGCTATCCTTTTCTCCTTCACCCAAAACTCTGTCTTCGAGATTTGGTTCAGCACCGGTGTACAGAGAAGCTGAGCTTTCGGCATCACTCCTTTGTATGAGTTTTGTTTTGTTTTAATATGTATCCTCCCCTCACATGATACATTTCCCTGAGTCTTTTTAAACTCCTAGCCCGGGTACCCCCTCAACTGGAAGTGACTCTAACAGTATTTACCCCAGCCACATTCCCACAATCTAGGATTTAGCCCAGTGAAGTTACGTGTTCAAAAAGCCCTTAACATTCTGGATGAGTATACCCAAAACCTTTGAAAATTCCCAAATATGAGAATACTGCTGTACCATGTAATTTCTTTCAGAAATGGTATAAAACATAATTGAAAACTGTAGACTTTAGCGAGAGTTACTTTATCCATGTCAGCTAACAGAAGACAGCAAAGCCACATTGACTTGGGGAGGTTGGGACTTTGACTGCATTCAGTCTGAGTGGTTCCTCCCTGCCCAATACCTGTTTCACAGAGCAAGTAATTCAAATGTGTGCCTCAGCAAATGAAGCCCTACTTGTACTGGATTCTCCGAGTCATTCTTAAAAGGTTGAAACCTAAACATAAATCCTTGAATGACAAAGATCTGCTCTGTGCTGTTTATATATACATGGCTATGTTTATAATATATCAGCCACCTCTTGGCTTGGGTGACATTTGTCCATTTTACTAATGATCATGTGGAAATGAAACTGTGTAACTTCAGGTTGGGACTTGAACCCACGGGCCAGGACTTGAACCTGGCCAAAACCCAGATTGGGACTTGAACCCAGGGTCTTTTAACTGAGATCACATGCCTGGTCTTAGGACTTAATGAGGCTCAGGCTCTTGATGTCTCATCGTAGAAAGAATTCAGTGAGCGACAAAGTGATAGGTAGGAAGTGATTTATTAGAGAGAAACACACTCCACAGAGTGTGGGCCATCTCAGAAGGTAAGAAAGGTACCAGGGTATGGGGGTTGTCAGTTTTTATAGAGGTGGGTAATTTCATAGGCTAATGAGTGGGAAGAGTATTCCAGCTATTTGGGGGAAGGGGTGGGGATTTCTAGGAATTGGGCTACCACCCACTTTTTGACCCTTATGGTAGGCCTTGGAACTGTCATGGCGCCTGTGGGTGTGTCAGTTAGGTTGCTTATGTGTTACAGTGAGCTATACTGAGGCTCAAGGTCTAGTAGAAGTCGACTGGTCCACCATCTTGGACCTAGTTGGCTCTAATCAGTTTATGTCGTGTCCTTGGGCTCTGTCATTCTTTTAAAGGTTGTGCCCTGCCCCCTTCCCTCCTGTTTCAGAAATAATCTATGTTGTCTAACCTGTTAGTGATTCTGACAACTTCTTTGTAAATTTTAAGTCATACTGGGGTTGTGAAATAGTACATTTTAATGATTATATTAGCCCTAATACTCTAAGCTGGGTTCTTATGTAAAAAAATGAGACTATGACTCTGCTATCACAGAGATGTTGCTTTGATAACAGTTCCTGGGATACTTCGGCTTTTCAGTCAATTCTTGTGGCTTGACCATAGTATTCAGTCACCATGTGGAAACTTCTCTTGTATTTCTTACATTTGCCAAGTGAGAAAGTTATAGGGTCTTGATATTTTATTGCTTCCCTACTTAAACATGTACCTAATTGCCCAATTTGCTGTTATCAAGTAGATTTAAGAGGTAGGAAAAATCTGTCAGTTCCTACATAGTACAAACTAGCTCCCTCTTTGTGCTATTTCGGACAAGAGTACATGCAGCTTTTACCGTTTTATCCAGATTTCTGGTATAATCAGTAGCTTCAAAACCTTGACCTCGTCTAGACTTTCACTGCTCTACTTGTCCTTGCATTCTCTTTCTGCCTTTTAAAGTTAGGAGGAGTTTGAAGATGTCATGGGACTGCCATGACAGCAACAATGATACTTGCAGAAAGCTAAAAATCTGGGTGTTACATGTCATCAAAGGCCACATTCAAAAGACTGTTTAAAAAAAAGAAAAAGGCCACCAAAGTTTGATGAGACCTATGGTTGGGATAAGGAAGCTGGGATAAGGCATGAAATAGAAATGTGCCATATATTACAAGTGACCTGAAGTTTTCCAAGTTTGGGGAATTTTTTTTCCAGCCTTGCGATACTTCTGTTTTATTTAATCCGTGTGTGTGTGTGTGTGCGTGTGTGTGTGTGTGTGTGTCCGTGTCCGTGTCCCGAGAGCAAGCCTTTATGTTATGTCTTGTATCCTTATGATTGAGAATTGTTTAGAGGAGAAAAGCCTCAGACGGGAAAAAGGGAATTCATAATTGACTATGGGAATTGTGGTTAACTGATGTGATACCCAGTTCTCTGGGAGCTAGAGCTACTTAGATGAGGACAGAGAGGGTATGAGAGGAATAGAGAGGTGTAAAGGAGGTACTTTAGAGAATGTTAGAGGTGTTAGAATAAGTATATTTTGATAGACCTATGAATTTTGGGGGCATAATCTCAAAACTGTGTCTTCAAGATAGTGTTAAAGTTATTATTAAAACTCACTAAAGGAATTCATCTTGATATTTAAACCTTTATAACTCATCTATTCTGTAGTATTGGGAATCGGAGAAATTTCAGTTTTATGTAGAGTGTTCAGCCAGAAAATAGTTTAAAATGTAACTTACTAGGTAAAGGAATCTTTGTGCATTTGTGAAATCACCTTGGAGAAATTTTCATGTTTTAGGAATTTTTTTCCTGATTTAATAACATTCTTTACATTTGAGTAAATGTAGTTTCATATAGTAAAATTTAAATTAGTGATTCTTATGTAAAAGAGAAAGAAGAAGAATAGATTTCTTAAATTAAAATGTCTACTTTTCAACTAGGCATCATTTTTCAATTAAGAATTTATTTCTAATTTTAATGTTTACTCCATATTTGATGAAAGACTTCACTCTTTTGGACTATGTGTTTTAAAAGGCTAAAAATTGTAGCTCTTTAGGAGACTGACCAATTCATCAAAATACTTCCTTTCGTCTTTTGTCTTCCCTCTGAAAAGGCTATTTCATGGTCTCATAACTGAAATTCATGAAGCAAACTGAGAGGCAGTAAGTTTGAATAATATAGCAGTATTTTACTATTTTTATTTAAATAACTTTAAAAATTAATAACAACTTTAAAAAGCCACATAGAATCAGAATTAATAAATTTTCTTATCAATGTTAGATTTAATATTCAAATTGACCATGATTTTATTTTCCAGTTTTTCCTGACAAGAGTTACATAACCTTTTAAAACAAAACCTGTTATCAATTTAAAGATTAATAAATACAGCACATAATATTTCTGAGTCTTTTTTTTTTTAACTTAAATAAAAAGTAGGTTTTTGTGCCAAGTTGATCTTTTGTGGGGGTATAAATAAAGGAAAGTGGATTCTCCGGGGATCATTAAGGAAAGTAGACCAACGCAGAAAGAATGGTTGTGATTTCAAGAGTACATTTTTATGTTAAATGTATTTGAGAGAATGAAAGCAGCATTGAAAAATGCTTTCAAATAAGTACTATTGAAATCAAACCTTCCTTCTTTATTAGGCCTTTGAAATAAGAGAATGGTGAGACAGAAATGAAAACTTCAAATGAAAATTTAAATGTGTCGAATTAGTTTTTAAGTATTCTACATTTCTCCTACTATTATATGAGAGTAGATCTATCAAAACATTACTTTGAAACCAAAACAGTTTTGAGCTATAATCTAATAAAATGTGTTGTATTTTTGTTACCATGTCATTTTACGACGTTTCAAAGGAAGCAGAGTATCTTTAGCCTAATCTACAATAGTAAATTATTTTGAAAATTTGGCTTGACATACAAACAGATGTGTTTTCTTGATTCCTTTTAAACTGAGGGTTGGTGGTTTGTGGTTTATTGTTCCTGTGATTGGCATTAAAAGCTTTATTTCACAGCTTGCAGTGAGGGACTATTGGGTAAAGAGTGTCTGTGTTCCACAAACTAAATTCAAAAAGTGTCAATCAAGGTCTCACATAGGTTACTTAGAGAATGAGTTTTCTTACTGATTTCACCGAATGTCACCTCATGCTGTCTTTGATTGGCACAGCCTGGCAGGGAGGATGGATGAATCTGTCACCGACCGGTTAATTGTGTTGCTGGTCTCAGTCTGACATTAGGTCTTTGACTCTTAAGTGGCTCAATACAAAACAAATTAGCAGATTGTAGTCATATTTCTCATTCTATATGCTTTGACTTTGTTGAATGCAGTCCATAAATCATATTGACTGACACACAAGTAAATGATGAAAGCTGCTTTTGAGACATGGATCTAGAAAGCAGCACTGTGAAGGTGCCATGGAAGGATGCATATGGTTGACCCTTTGGGAATTTCCTAGGAGCCAAATGTCTCTTTACCACAATTGTTCTTAGAAGAAAAGCTTTTGAGTAATGCAAAAAGGATCTAATATGTCAGCAGATTCTCTTTTACAAGTTCCTTTGAAATATAAGAAGTTTGTCCAAGGGTTTTCTCTCTTTACAAGTTGTTTTTCAGCAAAATGTTAGATCAGGGTAAAAAAGTAGTTACCTTTAAAAGTTTGGCAGGTGTTTTTACTTATTTACTGAAATTTATGTTGTTAAAGAGGAGAATGTTAATAATAGTTGCAATTAATTTTTCAGATGAGGACAGCAGAAATTTCTAGGTGCTTGATATTAAATGTGCTGTGTTTTCTCAGTCACTTCACTTAATTATTTTGGCTTTGTTGTAATGTTAAAAACCAGAGCATCTCTAATGAAAACAGCTAGTTTTTAAAGATAGTTGTAAAAGTACTTAGATTATTTTTGTTCTAGAAGGTGATGCAGTATTAAAAGGATCAACAATAATAGCAAAATAGTGTTCAGAAAGGGGTGTTTTGGTTATACAAAAGTGTACCAAGGGCTACAGGCATCAAAAATGAATTGCCAGGGATGTTTTTGGAATGTGCGAGTTTCTGGAACATTAAAATTTTCTGTCTCAAAATAAGTAATAGATAAAATTTAAGAATACTTGTTCACATTATAATCAGGAAGTAGACATTTAAAAAAGTATAATCTTATAGAATATAACTTTAAATATTTAAAGGATTTGAACCTTTGATATTAATTTTGAGCTATAAAAAAGGAAGAATTTTTCATTTGAATATTTTACAGATATTTTAAACTTCTATCTTTGAGAACAATAAGCCTGTATTTAATATGCATAATCAAAGGAAATTTTATATTAAGATTTTATTATTACATGTATTATTTAAACAAAAAGCTAAACGCATGTGTGTGCGCGTGTGTGTGTGCGTGTGCATGCGCACACACATATGTTTTCATTACCTATATCCACCAAATTTATGGAATAGCCTGAACTTTTGTACTAGTACCATCATTTTGGCTCCGGTACTATTGCTACATAGTCATTTGTAGCATCTGAACCTGTGTTAAAATTTAAAGATCACCTTAAAATAATACTACTAACATTATGCAATGTGTTTATGAAATGAATGTAATAATAATTGTTTTGGCAATTTATTAATCTGCTTTTGCAGTTAGTACATTATAGTGGCAACGTAAGTAGGACATGGAGCTGATTTGATGGAGAAGTACATTAAACTAAAATGCACTAGTTGTTCCATTTGGTCAAAATGACATTTCCATTAACTATTCTCAAGCCTATTACATTGTAATTAAATTACATGCCATTGATTTCTTCTTTTTCTGTCTCCCTCCTGCCCCTCATTCATATTGATATTATTCTGCTTGGGGAATGGAGCTGCATGTCTCCTAGACTAATTCCTCTTGGGTTTGGGGGGTCTTGAAGCATGCTGGGTTTTGCATTGTTTGTTACATTCCTTTTTGGCAGTTCATCAGTATCTGTCAAATATATTGTTTGCATCAGCTTTTATCTCTAAAGTTTTTGATTTAGATATTGGCATTCCATTTCAGATGCACAGTTTTTCCACTGCGCATAGTGTCTACATGCTGAAGACTCATAAAAGATTCATAAAAGTTGCTTGTTTCTAGTCTGACTTTAAATGTGTAACTTAATGAACAGCTGTTCTAGTAAACTTGCAAATGTATTTATGTTTTTTCTTACTTTTCTAACAGATCAACCCTGTGTAAACACTTTTGTATCTATTATAGCATTTACGTTTGGAAGATTTTCATGATTTTATAGATTTATTGGCCTTTGTGATAAGTAGGAAAAATACATAATTATCAAATATCTCTGGGTAAATATTTGTTAATGAGAATGAGGCAGAACACGGCACATCTTCCAAATGTCATTATTTCTAACCCTGTTCCTAGATCTTTGAATCCTATCATGGGAGTCAATCCGTCACCAAATCACATACTTGTGGTTTGGAGATAACCATACTAGGAGCAGCAGTACACTAGAAAACTTTACCTAAAATAGTTTCTGTAATATTTTCTTTTAAACTTTTAGTTGAAATAAAAATCCTGCTTAGAAGAACAATTTATACTAAAAGCAACATTGTATTGTGATCCCAGTAATCTGGAGGCTAAACATTTAAAATTATTTTTTATCATTTTAAAGAAGATATAGCCTGAATCAAGGCTGTCAGTCAAAATTCATGTAGAGTTTTAGGAGCTTATTATAGTAGAAAATATAATGATATATATACTAAAAGACAACCACCAGTATTTATAGCTCAATTAACTACATATTTCTAAATTATCAGATGATTCTAAAACTTAATTTCTAAAACTAAATGAAGATCTGTAAATGACTGTGAAATCATATTGGTATGCAAGCTTCTTTTTTTCCCTCCTAATTGAAGCTGTGCTACAAACTAGTGTTCCTATTAGAAGTAAGGACTTAATGACTCAAAGTATATTTTATAAAGTATATTTTATATATTACATATCAAAGTATATATTATAAAGCATATTAGGTATAGTTTCAATTCTAATAAATTACACTATTAACTTCTTTAATTCTTGTCTTGGTTAACTCTATAAAGGAAAGCTTAAAGAGCATTATATGAATAAAATGTTCTGTCAACATGACAGTTACTTTATGTCACAAATGTCATATTTTAATGTGCATTTTTAAAAATACTTGAGGCATTTCAGGAGATCTGAAATAATAAATAATGGGTTTTAAACTTGTACTTTAATTTTTCTGCATGCAGTTAGAGCTTTAATGATATTTATATCCTGAGAAGGACAAGTCAACAGAATATTACTTTCAATTCCTATGCTAAAAGACAGCCACTCAGAATACAGAAAAAGAAAGGCCAATAATTACTATTCTACCAAAAAAAACAACAAAAAAATGCCATGTATATAACTTTTGTGATACACGATGATATATTTATATGTTTGTTTGTTTATTTTTTGGTTTGGATATTTGTATAACAGGGGAAAGTTGCCCAGACTGCTTGCATGTCAGCCTGCCAGCATCTGTCAACATCATTAATGCAGATGCTCCTGGACAGTGAGTTAAAACAGATAAGCATGGGAGCCGTTCAGCAATTTAACTTAGATGTCATACAGTGTGAATGTAAGTACCTTATTGGTTAAATCTGATGCATTTCTAAGAATCTATATTTAAATTATATGAAAAAATGGTATATAGTAGGATAGTTCATAAAGGAGGGAAGAGGCCTGATTCAGTTAAACTTTCGGCAGCCTTAGAAGCAACTTCTTTTCAACAAGAGAAAAATATCTCACTTTCACATTTAGGGCCTGTAGAGCAGGGATCCCCAACCCCTGGGCCCTAGACCGCTACTGGTCCACAGCCTGTTCAGAACCGGGCCGCACAGCAGGAGGTGAGCGGCGGGCAAGCGGGCAAAGCTTCATCTGCCGCCCCCCATCGCTCCCATTACCGCCTGAGCCATCCACCCCCTCACCCCCAACCCCCTGCCCATGTTAAAGTTGTCTTCCACGAAACCGGTCCCTGGTGCCAGGAAGGTTGGGGACCTCTGCTCTAGAGAGGCACTGAAGTGACAATCCAGACTGGATAATTAAAAAGGTGATTCATTTATGATTTGTTTTTTTTCCTTTATTCCTTCTTTTGGTCATTCTTGTCTTCTTGCCAGGACTCTCCTGAGGTTTGTAGTAAGTGAATGAAATGATTCCAAGTTTGTCATTCTTACTTTCCTGTAAATAACTTTTCAGATACCTGCTAAAGAATAATCTTAGGACCCTGCATTCCAAGTGAAGCTTCTTTTATATTCTGAAATTTTGATTCTCTTTCCCAAAGAATTTCTCAAGTCTTTACCTTTACCATTGTTTTTCACTTTATTTTCTTTAGGTGACAAGTTAGCAGATTCCATAATCTAATGTTGACATTAGCCAGTCACCTTCAAAATTGAATGTGCTATTTAGTTATTCGCCTTGTTATATATACTTCTAGATGTAGGTTACCCTTATACAGAACATGAGTTTATGGAACAATTTTTTGCATTACTTTCAAATGAATGGTACATTGATTAAATGATAAAAATCCCTGGTTGACAGTTTAGCCAGGCACCACTGTTGATAAATTGAAAATCAGTGGGGCACAAGAAGGATTATAAAATATTTATTTGGGCAGATTTTGCAATAATATATTCTCTGTGAAAGATGTTAAAAAATTAAATGTCAGTGGCTTGCACCTGAAGCAGGAGTGACAGATTTTTTTTTCAACAAGTAAAAAATATTTGTCTGCTTCTATATATATCAAGATCAATTGTTCATTACACAAAAAAAGAAATGCAAAGTTTTAAAAAACCCACCTATTTCCTTCAAAAAAAGAGAAATACTGATCTACAAAGCAAAAGAAAGATAGTTTTTCCCTAGGGAAGAGAAGGATTCATTTTCTTTTCCTAGAAAGCATTTCTAATTTTCTCTAATTAGAAAACCTTTATATATTTCTTTCTCAAAATAAAACTATCGTTTACAAAATGATATTTATCTTGTATTTACAAAAATACTTACCAAAAAGCACTTTTTTTTTGCGGTACGCGGGCCTCTCACTGTTGTGGCCTCTCCCGTTGCAGAGCACAGGCTCCGGACACGCAGGCTTAGCGGCCATGGCTCACGGGCTCAGCCGCTCCGCGGCACGTGGAATCTTCCCGGACCGGGGCACGAACCCGTGTCCCCTGCATTGGCAGGTGGACTCTCAACCACTGCGCCACCAGGAAGCCCCAAAAAGCACTTTTTAAAATGTTTCTAAGTCAAAGTAATTGTTAATTCATTCTACAAATAATTTGAAACTGATTTCTTAAAGTTCTTTAAAAGCTATCTTACGAGGGAATTCCCTGGCGGTCCAGTGGTTAGGATTCCGCGATTTCATTACAAGGGCCTGGGTTCGATCCCTGGTAGGGACCTAAGATCCCACAAGCTGTGCCACACACCAAAAGAAAAAAAAAAGTTGTCTTATGAGATCATTTCAGTATGATAATGTTTATGTAAACATTTTACATAAATATTGCTTGAGGGTGGTTGAGCCCTTTATTCGTATTTGGTTGTGTCTTCTCAATTAGATATTTTTGTTAAAAAATGGAAATTACTGTTTGGTTAGGCAGCTTCAGGCACCTAGAGATTTTCTCTGTCCTCTTACCTCTCCATGAAGAGTAAGCCTAACTATACTTAGAGAAAGGCACAAAAAACACAAAACTTTGCCTCTCTGTTACATCATAGGACAGTTTCTCCCTTTAGTTACTTATTTGGGTGGAGTTACTGAAGGCTGCTTTTAAGATGTTGATGTTTTCTTAAAAGACTAATCTCTTGGAAGAGATTATTCCTAAGTATAAGGTATAACTCAGTTAAAGATGTCTGGGGTCAAGTGCAAGAGGAATAAACCCTAGCCTGATGGGGGCCAAGGTTCTGGTACTATAAACATGGAAAGGGAGAAACCAGGACTCAAAGGCAAACCACAAAAGATAACTCAGCTTCCTGTAAGATTATGGCTGTGGTTGGCTCTGCTCCTTAATTTTTATCAAATATTACTTAATACAGTATCACGCATTCAGTACTTACTGAACAAATAAAAATTGACATTACATTTTTTTTTTCCCCATTGGCCACACCACGAGGCTTGTGGGATCTTAGTTACCCAACCAAGGATCAAACCTGGGCCCCCGGCATTGGAAGCTCAGAGTCCTAACCACTGGACCACCAGGGAATTCCCTGACATTACATTTTTCATGTCTATTCCACTCTCTTTCTGGTGCAAAAGAATTATCTACTCCCCAACTCATGACTTTTAGTGATTGATATATAAATCACTTAAAAATGGAACTTAGCTTTCTCTAATAATATGTTCAGAGAATTTTAGTTTTCATCCCCTTTTTTTTTGGTCACGCCACGCAGCTCACAGGGTCTTAGTTCCCTGACCAGGGATCGAACCTGTGCCCCCTGTAAAGGAAGCATGCAGTCCTAACCTCTGGACTGCCAGGGAATTCCCTTCATCTCTATTTTAAATAGTGTTTTTGTATTTTTGTTTTTTAATCTGGAAGAAAGCAATTTTTTAAAATACAAGGTTTATTTTCAGTATTAATGCTGTGTGTATGCTTTCTACACATTGGGGCAGAGAAAGGAGGAGAAAGGGAGACAGGAAGAGGAATTTGGCTAGGTAAGAGGAAGGCTAGAAAGTATGGTAAATTTGTGAAGAGAAGGAATCTGGATGCCTTAAGAATCAACTGGGATATGGAGAAAACAGGCAGATAGTTCAGATGTAGAATCCTAGAAACTAAACGACCATTGAGTTTCACCACCCGCCTAGTAGGACATACTCACATACTCCTCTACCTTGAAACACACTCTAAAATAACCCCGTCAAGTAGTTGTCCAGCTATTCCTTGAACATTTAATTTGGGAGATTAACTACGCTTCAGAAAATGAGTTTGCATTTAATATATTACTCTGTCAATTTCTCACATTGAGTTGCAGTTGTTTTTTCTAAACTTCTCCTAATGTACCTAGTTCTGCGTTAGGGCTAGAGTCACCACTAGTCCATATTGTGCCTTTGTGCAAATTAGAAAAGATATTCCCACTGAAGGGAAAAAGTCCTCCAGTGTTGTCCCCTTTCTATGAATTAGAAAAAAGTTTACCCTTTTTCCAGCTGGACACCCCCACCAAGGCACATGACTTATCAAGTGAAATGTGAGCTAGATTTCAGCCCCTGTTCCCTCCCCACTCCTCTCCTCAGGTGGGCACCTGTGTATAGTAAGCAGTCTGATAACTACAGGTGGCAGTTCCGCTTAGGGTCATATAGAGAAAACCTAGTCTTATCCACAAGCCAATTATATGAAAACTGCTCTCATATCTTTCTGAATCTTCTGAAGACCAGAGATAAACAATTCCTCTTACTGTTCTCATGTGATAATGATTTTAGGTCCAAAGCTCTTCTTTGAACAAACTGGTTTGACTGCCTTCTGTTTAATGTCTGACACCCAAAGTTGAATACAGAGATACCCAGGTGTGGTGGAACCAGTATAATATGTAGTTGGACTATCAAATACATTGTTCCATATTTTGTACTTTATTAGTAAAATCCAAACTGTTACTACCTTTTTTGGTTACCAGAGTATACTCTTGAATCATTGAAGCTGTAGCATTCTAAAATCTCTTTATCTTTCTCTTTTTTTGTGTGTGATTGTCAAGCTTTGTTTTTCTTATACTTGTATGATTAGTTTTTGTTTTAGGATTTTAAGATTATCCCTATTAAATTTTATTTTAATATTTGTCCCACAGCTAGTCTATTGAGATCTTTTTATATCAAAATTTAATAGCATCTGCAGATTTGTAATCATGCTTTTATTTAACAAGGTCATTAGCAAAATGTTGAACAAAACGTGATATCTGTATCCTGATATATAGTACATCAGTGATTCTCAAAACATGGTTCCCAGATGAGCTGCAACAGTATCATCTGGGAACTTATTAGCAGTGTGAATTCTTGTTTTATTTTATTTTATTTGTTTATTTTCTTTATTTTTTTTAGCTGCATTGGGTCTTAGTTGCAGCATGCGGGATCTTTTGTTTGTGGCGCACGGGCTTCTCTCTAGTTGTGGCATGCGGGTTTTTTCTTCTCTAGTTGTGGCGCGCGGGCTCCAGTACACGTGGGCTCTGTAGTTGTGGCACACGGGCTCCAGAGCACGTGGACTCTGTAGTTTGCGGCACTCAGGCTCCCTCATTGATGTGCGCAAGTTCAGTAGTCGTGGTGCGCGTGCGTGGGCTTAATTGCCCTGTGGCGCGTGGGATCTTAGTTCCCTGACCAGGGATCAAATCCGCGTCCCTTGCACTGGAAGGTGGATTCTTTACCACTGTACCACCAGGGAAGTCCCAGCAATGTGAATTCTTGAACCCCACCTGCTGAATTGTGAATTCTGGGCATAGGACATAGCAATTTCTTTTTGGGTAGGCCTTTCAGGTGATACTGATGCACTGTAAAGTTTGAGAACCACAACATCACATGGGTCTATATATTCATATTGACTTAGATCCATTATTCAAAATCTTGGGTATCTTTAGATTTCTTCAGCCAGTTGCTAATTCCCTAGTTGAATCTAATTCATAGTTTTGAATCTAAATCATAGCTCAAAGTTATGAGCAACTTTGCCAGATGCCTTGCTGGTATATAGAGATAATAATGGCCATTGAATTTTCCTCATCTACCAGTCTAATTAGTTTTTCAAAGAAGAAAATGTTACTACTCTGATTCTTCATAAACCCATATTGATTCATAGTAATTACTTTCCCTTCAAGAGGCTCAGAAACTATTACTTAAAAGTCTGTGACCAGGGACTTCCCTGGTGGCACTTATACTTGTAACCCAGTGGTTAAGAATCCACCTGCCAATGCAGGGGACACAGGTTTGAGCCCTGGTCCGGGAAGATCCCACATGCCGCAGAGCAAGTAAGCCCGTGTGCCACAACTACTGAGCCTGTGCTCTAAATCCCACGAGCCACAACTACTGAGCCCACGTGCCGCAACTACTGAAGCCTGCACACCTAGAGCCCATACTCCACAAAAAGAGAGGCCACTGCAATGAGAAGCACGCGCACTGCAGCGAAGAGTAGCCCCTGTTCGCCTCAACTAGAGAAAGCCCCCATGCAGCAACAAAGATCCAATGCAGCCAAAAAAAAAAAATGTCTGTGACTGGTTTGTGGGATTAACATAAAATCCTACTAGTCTGTTTTACACTAGTAAGAAATCCAGAGTCCAAGGAAGTTAGATAGCAGAGATCAGGAACTAGATACCAAAAACGACCAAAGATCTTGGGTAACTCAAGAAAGGCTTAAGTCAAAGAATTTAAGCAATAAGAGGTTAACATCAAATATAAGCATCAAGAATGGCCTTAATTCTGAATTAAATTTTATAATTTGGTTTGATTATTTTTCCATCCTCATTACTTTGTAAAAACATTATGCATATATTTCCTAGGCCTTAAAATGTCAGTCTGCAGGTAGAAACAAATAGCACAACCAGCTGAAGTTGGGGAGGTAGAAAGTTAAGAATAGTTCAGTTCCTCATATCATTCAGCCATGTGCTTTTAGTTTTTGTTTTTGTTTTTTTCTGGTAGTGAAAGAATTAGCACCGATCCATCTATGTAGTCACTTTTTCTTTTTTTTTTGCGGTACGCAGGCCTCTCACTGCCGTGGCCTCTGCCACGGACCGGGGATTGAACCTGTTGCGGAGCACGGGCTCCAGACGCGCAGGCTCAGCGGCCATGGCTCACAGGCCTAGCCACTGCATAGCATGTGGTATCCTCCTGGACCGGGGCATGAACCCGTGTCCCCTGCATTGGCAGGCGGACTCTCAACCACTGCGCCACCAGGGAAGCCCCTGTACCCACTTATTTTTTCAAACAGTGTGTGCGCTTTTCCCTGGTATTCCTTGTGACACACATACTTATGAGTTAAATTGGCTTGAGCTCAAATTTCAGTCTGTAACTGAATTTTTTCCGTGTAGAGTCAACTGATTTGTAGGGAAGATTCATTTATTCAGATGTTTAATGGGAACCTACTACCTGTTATTACTGGGAAATCAAAGATGAATCAGGTTTCAAAGATCTCACATACTAGATGGGGAGGAAACAAACATGTAAATGACTGTAGTAGAACATAAATTCTTTATAGAAGTATGTATCACTTGTAGAGAAGGAGCAATTAATCCTACATGGGGTTGAAAAGATTGACTATCATAGAAGTGAAATTTGAGTCTTAAAGGATGAGTCACGTTTCATCAAAAGCAAGGAAGGGCATTCTGAGCAGAGGGAATGGCATAGGCAAAAGTGCTGTGATGAGAGAATGCTTAGGGAATCTTCATACGGTCTTGTATAGCTAGACTACAAGATGCATGATTGAAAGTGTTGAAAGATATGGCTGAGAAAAGGTAGACTTCTGAATGCTTGGACTTTATTTAATAAGCAATAGAGATCCATTGAAGCTTTTTAATCAGGACCGTGACATTATGAAGTCTATATTATAGAAAGTTAACTCTGTGTCATGTGGAAATTGAACTGAAATGAGAGAGGTACTACAAGTAGAAAGACCTGTTAAAAGACTATGAAACTTTTTCCTGTGAAGGATAGAAAGAGCTTGACTTTGGGCAGTGGGAATGAAGAGAAGAAGATGGATTTCAGACATTTTGAAAGGAGGAGGAGGGAATACATGAAATTAGTGGATGAGTAAATTTGATACGATTTAGGTGGTTAGAGTCAGAGACTCACATAGTAGAAGAGACCCAAGAATACATCCCATGGTTGGGGTGGGTGGTATGAAGAGGGAAAAAAAGAAAGAGAAAAGGAGAGGAAGGTGAAGAGGAGAGAGGAAAGAGAAGAGATTTAATCATCTAGGATAGATAGTTAAATTCAACATAGAATTTATAATTGTCAGCACCCAATGCAGAATGCTATGCTCATAGAGTATTTGTTGCATAAATGAACAAATTAACAAATCAGGAAGTCTCTATAATCTACATTTGCTTTTCTAGAGTTCTCCTAACTTTGTTATCAAAAAGTTAAGGCCAGGAACTTTCCTGGCAGGTCCAGTGGTTAAGACTCCACACTTCCACTGCAGGGGGCATGGGTTCGATCCTTGGTCAGGGGGAACTAAGCTCCTGCATGCTTCGTGGCGCAGCCATACATACATACATATGTACATAAATAAAATGCTGCCTCTTTAAAAAAAAAAAGGTTAAGGCCAATTGATGCTGCTGTAATTTTCTTCAAGACCATTCAACTTCTTGATATAGATATAACTGATCATTTATAAAAATTCTTCACATATTTGATGACTATGTTTATTTTTATAAATTTATTTACTTTTGGCTGTGTTGGGTCTTCATTGCTGCACGTGGGCTTTCTGTAGTTGCGGTGAGCGGGGCCTACTCTTCATTGTGGTGCGTGGGTTTCTCATTGCGGTGGCTTCTCTTGTTGTGGAGCACGGGCTCTAGGCGCGCGGGCATCAGTAGTTGTGGCATGTCAGCTTAGTAGTTGTGGTACACGGGCTTAGTTGCTCCGCGGCATGTGGGATCTTCCTGGACCGGGGATCGAACCTGTGTCCTGCATTGGCAGGCACATTCTTAACCACTGCGCCACCAGGGAAGTCCCAGAAGTAGTAAAATTTAAGGCAAAGAAGAGTATGGTACTTTAGAGTCATGCATTAATTAATTCTTTCATATCTACCAAGTACTTGGCATTTAGGGGCATACAGTGGTAAACAAAACAGAAAAAGCCCCTAACCCTCTTTGGGTTTAGGCCCAGTGGGGAGGCATTCATTATATGACTGCACTAATACATATGATTATAAGTTGTTAAATTCTAGAAAAGTAGATGGTACTGTGACAGAGTATAAGAAGCAGACCTAATTTAGATAAAAAGTTGTACTGATTGAGAATATTAGGTAGGGCTTATGCATGAATGAAGTAGACATTTTTGGTTAACTTGACCATAACCAATAATACTACTATATCTGTGTGGTTGGAGAAGTCAGGAAGGTATTCCATTCGGAATTGCAAACGTAGCCCCCGCCCCCCCACAAAGCTACATTGAACCTTTAATCCTGTTACAGATTTTGTATAAGTTTAAGAGAAATCACTTCTTGGAGGAGCATTTGCCAAGCTTGGCATAAAGCTGATGTTCTAAATCTGTGTATGTGCTTTTGTTTTATTAAACACCTCATATATTGGGTCACATCAGAAGGCACCTTACAAATGCAACAGTATAGAGGAAAAAATAAAAGTGTCTTCTTAAGTTCCTATAAAGGTATCTCAGAAATCCTTCACATCCCTAACAAAATAACATTTCCAAAGCATCAGGCAATCAGAAGGATTTGAGGTACCCAGAATAGGTCTAGAATGTACTTTTTCATATATTCGACACAAATACCTAATTGAGGTTATTGACTGCTAAGAGTCTAACATCCTAAATTCATAAGCACTAGAAAAGCTCCAGGTTGAAGAGCACTGGTACCTTTTTCAGTGATGATTTATTGAGAAATAGGTGAATCTCTAGGTTTGAAGGCCTTGGTCTTTTTGCAATTGGATAAAGGCTTAGCCCACCTCAAAAAAAAAAAAAAGAAAGTCTCTATAGATTTTTTTGTATGTATATGGCTATGACCCCAGGGCCTCTAATTCTAGCCTTGAAAAAGGTCCATACCCCAAAATAAAAGGGTTCAAGCAAAATCATGTCGATGGTATATATGGAGAGGATATTTGTCTTTTATTTTTTTTAAGTAAGCTGGATGCTCTTTTATTTTTTGCCTACTTGAATTTGTTCTGGTTTTAATGGCATTTACGGTATCAAATTTAGGCTGCTTTGCTCCTTTTCCAAGAAAGGGAGAGGAATAGATACTACCTTATATAAGAGCGGGGTGATGACTGTAGAGGGGCAGTTGGTTCTAGAGGCTTGCATTCCACTGCTACCAACCACATGTAACAGAATTTAACAGTCAAGAATTCTAACAAGACCCCTGACTCCCAGGCATGAGTTCTTCACCACCAGAAAAACCACTAGATGGTGCTCTTCGTCATCGCTTCTAATGACACATCTGGTCCACATAGAATACGTTGCCGAACCAAAATTTGGGTTCTAACTAGCCAATTTAAATCTTCAGATCTAGTAAGAAATGGAATTATGAGAAATCTTTTCAATATGCAGACTGTTTTTATTTACAGTCAGTCATTTATTTAGTTATGAAATTATTCCATTTTATATGTCCTTGCCTTGTCATCCACAAGCAGTCTTGAGAGTTTATTTAGCCTAGCCTCCTCACCCTCTTTTTCAATCTTTTGATCTATTGCTCTTCTTATTCCATGGGCATTTTTTTCTTCCACTTCCCAATTCTTCCTACCCTGTGTAAATGTTTTCCAAATAATCCACCTTACAGTAAAAATAACTGTCTGCCTAGGACAGGATTGTTCAAGGACTTATTCCCTCTGCATTTAATTTCAGAGGTTTATATTTTCATGCCAGGATAAATACTTATAGCCTGACTTCTTAGCCATCTTTGTTCCCCCCATACAAATCCTGTACATCTGTGCATAGATCCTGAGGGCAGGAAGGGCATATTTTCCTGCTTAAAGTTTTGTTAGATTTACAAATAATTCATGTTTTTGCCTATAGATACTCTGTTCTCTTAAAACGTCATAGATTGCCAATTTGGAAGGGGTTTCTTTTGTCATTATAATCACAGCTTCTATAGTATGTATTAATTTTAACTTTCAGTTTTATCTAAATTAATTCAATCTTATCTTCTTCTCAGTTAAACTGATACAGCAAAAATTTACCTTCCCAATAAGGTGATGCCTTTCCCTCTACCTCCCTCTCTAATGTTATTTTATTTATTTTTAATTTTTAAATTTTTAAAATTTAAAATCTAATTAATTAATTAATTATATTTTTGGCTGTGTTGGGTCTGTTGCTGCACGTGGGCTTTCTCTAGTTGCAGTGAGCGGGGGCTACTCTTCGTTGCGGTTCACGGGCTTCTTATTGTGGTGGCTTCTCGTCGTGCAGCACAGGCTCTAGGTGTGCAGGCTTCAGTAGTTGCAGCACGTGGGCTCAGTAGGTGTGGCTCGTGGGCTCTTGAGCACAGGCTCAGTAGTTGTGGCGCAAAGCCCTAGTTGTTCTGCAGCATGTGGGATCTTCCTGGACCAGCGCTCGAACCCATGTCCCCTGCATTGGCAGGCGGATTCTTGACCACTGTGCCATCAGGGAAGTCCCTCTAATGTTACTTTAGAGTATTTTTAAACTTGGAATCATTATTATTAAGTTCTATATTCTAGCAAGAAATAAGAGGAAATGAATATGTCATGAAGCTATTTTATTTTAAAAAAGAAATGGTCAGGGCTTCCCTCGTGGCTCAGTGGTTAAGAATCCGCCTGCCAATTCAGTGGACATGGGTTCAATCCCTGGTCTGGGAAGATCCCACATGCCGTGGGGCAACTAAACCTGTGCGCCACAACTACTGAGCCTACGCTCTAGAGCCCGTGAGCCACAACCACTGAGCCTGCATGCTACAACTATGGAAGCCCGCACACCTAGGGCCCATGCTCTGCAACAAAGAGAAGCCACTGCAATGAGAAGCCTGTGCACCACAACGAAGAGTAGCCCCTGCTCACCGCAACTAGAGAAAGCCCGTGCACAGCAATGAAGACCCAATGCAGCCAAAAATAAATAAAATAAAATAAAATAATTTATTTTAAAATAAAGTATTTTTAAACTTGGAATCATTATTATTAAGTTCCATATTCTAGCAAAAAATAAGGGGAAATGAATATATCATGAAGCTATTTTATTTTAAAAAAGAAATGGTCAGGGCTTCCCTGGTGGCGCAGTGGTTAAGAATCCGCCTGCCAATGCAGGGGACACGGGTTTGAGCCCTGGTCCAGGAAGATCCCACATGCCGCGGAGCAACTAAGCCCATGTGCCATAACTACTGAGCCTACGCTGTAGAGTCCCCGTGCCACAACTACTGAAGCTTGCTTGCCTAGAGCCCGTGCTCCACAAGAGAAGCCACCACAATGAGAAGCTCGCGCACCACAACAAAGAGTAGCCCCCACTCACTGCAACTAGAGAAAGCCCGCACACAGCGACGAAGACACAATCCAGACAAAAATAAAATAAAATAAATTTATGAAAAAAAAAAACAGTCAAATAGGAGGCACTAAGAGAAAAAAACCCAAAGATTTTGACTTTCTTTAAGAAAAAAAAGAAAAAAACTTTAGAAAGCCTGGAAACTATTTTAATTTTTTAAAATTTATTTATTTTTAACACTATTTTTTAAATAACTTTATTTATTTTTGGCTGTGCTGGGTCTTCGTTGTTGCACGCAGGCTTTCTTTTTAGCTGCAGCGAGCGGGGTCTACTCTTCGTTCCGATATGCAGGCCTCTCATTGCAGTGGCTTCTCTTGTTGTGGAGTGTGGGTTCTAGGGGCACAGGCTTCAGTAGTTGCAGCACACGGGCTCAGTAGTTGTGGCTCACGGGCTCTAGAGCACAGACTCAGTAGTTGTGGGCATGGGCCCAGCTGCTCTGCGGCACGTGGGATCTTCCCAGACCAGGGCTCGAACCTGTGTCCCCTGCACTGGCAGGCGGACTCTTAACCACTGCGCCACCAGGGAAGCCCTGGAAACTATTTTTAAATATCTTATTGAAAGACCAAGATCAATGTGTGTTTTTAAAAACTATCCTTGGGCTTCCCTGGTGGTGCAGTGGTTGGGAGTCCGCCTGCTGATGCAGGGGACACAGGTTCGTGCCCCGGTCCGGGAAGATCCCACATGCCGCAGAGTGGCTAGGCCCGTGAGCCATGGCCGCTGAGCCTGCGCGTCCGGAGCCTGTGCTCCGCAATGGGAGAGGCCACAACAGTGAAAGGCCCGTGTACCGCAAAAAAACACAAAAAAAAAACAAACCAAAAAAACTATCCTTAATGGCATGACTGAATGACAAAGATATCATATTAGGAAGTAGGTATTATTAAATAAAAATAATAAAAAGTTGGCACAAGGGAGGAGAACAAAGAAACCCCCAAATATGACAAATCATATAAAATTGAGAATCTGCTTGAGCCAAGAAGGAATCTGAAGACAAACTTAAAGCTATTCCAAAAATCAGTCATCAGTTCTTTAAAAAGTTCAGATTGAAATCTACCTCTAGAATTATTGGGACCATATTAGTATAAATGAATTATTTGTATTATTATTTATTCATTCAATGCATTTACTGAACATCTCTTGTACACCAGGCACAGAGTATATAAAGGTTAAAAAAAAAAATCTCTATTTCCTGTGAGCTTCGTGTTTAGTGGAAGAAGTCACAATTTAGTTTCGGCTGAAGGAAACATTTGGAGTATTCTTACCCACACTCAGTTATTTTGAAATAAATACACTAAATATGCACAGAATGTTCTAGGTTTACACTGTCTAGTAGTCATATGCGACTATTCAATTAAAATTAAATAAAACTAAGAATTCAGTTCAGCTCAGATATAGAACATTTCTATTACTGGAGAAAGTTCTGTTGGACAACATCATTCTAGATCTAATCAATAAGATAGAGAACGTATCAATTACCAGGATTGGATGGCATCCCCTTAGAATTTATTTGTTCATTTGTTCAATTTTCCTTCATTCACTTAAGAAACTTTTATTGCCTACTCATTATGTATCAGGCATTATACTAGGTGATCGGGATATAAAAATGGAAGTATATTTCCTACCCTCAGGGAGTTCATGGTCTGGTGGGAAAACCCAGACAGATAAACAATTATAAGAGAGCAAAATGGGTAGTATAGTTAGGCTGTGTACAGAAGTTGCAGGGAGATCACAGAGGAGGGACCTAACCCAGGCTGCAGGGTAATGGAAGTCTTCCACAGAAGACGTAGATTGAATGGAAGGATAAGTAAGAGTTACCCAGTGGAAAAGAAGAGGAAGGATGCTCCAGGCAGAAGAATCAAAGGTACTCGGTAAGAGACTGTGGCATATACAAGGAAGTGCAGGTGGTTTGGAATGGAAGGAGTTTAAGGTGCCCCTAGGAAGGTGGTAAGAGATGAGGCTAGAGAGATAGACAAAGGCCAGGTCATAAAGGATCTTACTTGTCCTGCTTTATTGTGAAGGTGATGGGGAACCATTGAAAGGTGTTAAACTGTGAAATGGCATAAATCACATTTACATCTTACTGGGAGAAGTAGATGGAAAGGTGGCACACAAGAAGCAGAGAGACCAGATAGGAATGTATTTTAGTAATGCAAACAAGAAATGATGATAGCTTGAACTGAGGTAGAGATAGATTCAGACTGAAGATACTGTAGAGGATAAAACCAACAGGATTGACTGCATTTGAGTTTTAAAGAAGTAAAGGAAAAAATATGAAGCCTCCTATCCCTAAAAAATATTTGAGAAAAGACCTGAGAGCTATAAACTAGTGAATTTCACTTCCATATTGGTTAGGTTCTTAGAAGAGATGGCATAAAAGATGAGAGGCTGAATACTTAATCAGATTCTGGATCAATGAATTGAATGTCAGGAAATCTAAATTAGCTATGTGGTCTGGGCAAATCACTTCAATTTTAATTTTTCTGCCCTATAAAATGAAGAACTTGGTGAGTTTTAAACGGAGCCTTCAGAGGACTGTTGGAGATATTTCAAAGGGGGGTGTCTCTTTCTAGCTGCAAGATTTTGTGATCCATCATCTGCATGCCCTGTTTACTAAGATAAATTATTATGATGATTAAAGAAGATGGCATGTGAGAAAGTGCTTTGTAAGCTATAAAGTGCTATATAAATTTATGGTACTATTATAATTTTGACTCTAAGCTCTTTGGATTAATGCCAAGCAATGGGGCTTATTAAACTATAGTATCTTAAATAGGAACTGAGAGAGAAGAAAAATGACAGATTATTTTCAGTGTAGAAAAATTCTGGAAGATTAAGTGCATAATAATCGAAGTATAATTGAAATTGAGTTGATTTTTATGCCTGATATATAAAGTAAGTCTCTCTGTATTATAGGAAGTCTTTATGTGTGTATGTATATGTGGTGATGGTAGAAGCTGAGCTAACATATACAGCCTTGATTAGAGACCATTAAGGAATTCATAGTTAATTGTTACTTGGAAACAGTAGCCTGAGACTTGCCACGAAAGCCAATGATATGCTGGATGGTCTTAAGAAAAGTACTTTTTAGATTAAAAAAAAAATCTTTACTTTTAATAAGCTATTAGAATTTTGCTTGTTATTTTTCAATTAAGATCTCATGTTACTAAAAAGAGGCAATTCAATTATCTGGGCAATGGTAGGGGGTGATGGAGTTGCCACAGTATGAAAGTATTCTACTTTTCATTGTATGAAAAGACAGTGATGTGAGTACTGATTATAGTAAACAATGAAAAATATGGTTAGATTTGCTTGAATGAATCTTAGTTTTCTGGAAATAGGGGGCCTGAGAAAGGTGAATGTAGTCACCTATCTAATGGCCATAGCTACTTAGTACCCAGCAGAGAACCAAGAAGTAAGGAGGGAAATGGTGTAACTGAGTAACTGAAAGGTACATTTACTCAAAGGCATATATAAACTCATTCACCTACTTGTGGGAGAGGCCCATGCTCAGGCTGTATTTGCTCTTACTTTAGATACTATTCTAGTAATTGATTAGCTTACCTACCTGCTCAAGAAGATTAAAGATAACATAATAAGAGATGAGTGAGAGAGGAGGGAGTAAGAATTTATGTTAAAACTGTAAGAGAGAAGGCAGAAAAATTATTAAAGATAGACACAAGAACTCAAACAACACAGCATTCTGAGCTATTTAATATAATAGAAAACAGCTGTTAATACCGTAGCAGCCCTGGGAATTTATTGTATAGAATAAAAAGTGTTCTTAATGGTTATCAATGAAGAGAATTAAGAAACGTTTATATAGTGTTCAGTATTCTAAAAAAAAAAAGATAGGGAGGGCTTCCCTGGGGGCACAGTGGTTGAGAGTCCGCCTGCCGATGCAGGGGACACGGGTTCGTGCCCCGGTCTGGGGAGATCCCACATGCCGCAGAGCGGCTAGGCCTGTGAGCCATGGCCGCTGAGCCTGCGCGTCCGGAGCCTGTGCTTCTCAACGGGAGAGGCCACAACAGTGAGAGGCCCGCGTACTGCAAAAAAAAAAAAAAAAAAAAAAAAGGGAAAGTATTATGATGCAGTTTAAAATTTTATCAAAAAACGCTTACGATGAAAAAAAGTTTTGATGCTTAAAGCAAAAATTATAATTAACTTAAAAACAACATCAACAAAAAAAACTTAATTTGAATTCTTCATCCTCCAAAAATGCCAAATAAATTAAGCTGTGCTAGGCTTTCATCTATTTATCGTTTTTAGATGTTGATTTTTGAGCCTTTCTAAACTATATTTCACGCAGAATATACTAAAGTTAAGAATTATATTTGTTATTCCAAGATCTATATAGGCTAACAGTGTAAGTGGTTTCTAAAATACTGGCTCAGATAAATTCACAAATGGAAAATCCATAATACTCTCTAAGAAAACTCATATATTAATGGGGAGGGAGAGTGGTGGCAGGCGTTCATATTCTTACGAGAAGCATGTGTGTAAAATGATAGGGCCTTTTTTATGAGCCACAAGGCTTTTGTTTTCAAAATAACTAGTATTGAGATTGTCTTCAACTAACTAAACAAAGCTATGTTACTAGTATTAACTTTTTTTAAGTACAAAAAAGTTGTTGAAAGAGATTCCCTGGTGGTCCATTGGTTAGGATAGGCGCTTTCACTGTGGTGGCCCTGCTTTAAATCCCTGGTTGGGGAACTAAGATCCTGCAAGCCATGCGGTGTGGCCAAAAAAAAAAGTTTTTGAAAAATATCTTTCAAAATATTTTTCGTCTAAAGATATTAAGAAATCTGTCTTAAGAAATCTATTTTGTCTTAAGATGTCTCTTAGTTTTTAAAGAGGTGGGATTCCATTATGGAAAAAAATTATTTAAAAAAAATGAACAGGCATTCCTACATCATCCTCATTTTGCTACCTTGAACATTTTACTTGCTGTAAAATGTAAAACTGCATGTAAAACTGACTTCTTACATGGCTGCCTATTATCGCTGTTAGCTAGAGTAGGATTTGTGTAGAGCATATTCTGTAACAAAGCAGATGTTTTGAAATATGTTGACAACCGTGCAATTGGTATAGTTTCAAAATGCTTCTATAATCATTCACTTAAGGCTAAAAAGAGAAAACTTTTCTTGATTGAAGTATATTACTACCCTTGAACTTTTACAAAAGTTAAATGGATAACCATTTAAAATTTATTGTAATTAAGGATTAGAGTAATTAAATGGCAGATTGGAAGTTTAAAATTATTAAAATATTCGTGGTAATGGGTGTGGAGAACATTCTCAGTGGTGAAAATTGAAGGTTATAAATAGTCTTCATTTGAAATGATTACTTGTAAATATTATAATGCATTTGTAATGAGTAGAAATTAATTTAGTGGTTAAACCCTTGTATATTTTGCAATCTTGTTTTTATTCTTTTTTTTTTAAAATAGTGTTTGCCAGCTCTGAGCCCGTTCCAGGATTCCAAGGGGATACTCTGCAGCTAGCATTCATTGACCTCAGACAAGTAAGATGTAATAATGTACTTCTCATTTATTGGTTTCTACTTCTCACCTTTTTTTTTTTAAATGCTACAGGAATGCTTGTTTGCCTTGAAAAAACTTTTCTTTAGAAAAGTGCTTCTTTTTTTTTTTTTTTTTTTTTTTTTTTTTTGCGGTACGCGGGCCTCTCACTGTTGTGGCCTCTCCCGTTGCGGAGCACAGGCTCCGGACGCGCAGGCTCAGCGGCCATGGCTCACGGGCCTAGCTGCTCCACGGCATGTGGGATCTTCCTGGACTGGGGCACGAACCCATGTCCCCTGCATCGGCAGGCAGACTCTCAACCACTGCGCCACCAGAGAAGCCCTAGAAAAGTGCTTCTTTGATAACTGTATTTGGTCCTTCTTTTGAACCTATACCCATTCAGTGTCTCAACTTCATGGGGCATTCTTATTGGTGAATATTTAACTTAGTTATTACTTGCAAAGCACATGAATAAATAAAAACTTTATACTTTGGTTTAATAACACTTGAAGCTTAAGTTATTTCTTAATGATTTCATGGTCGTATATGAAAATTGGTAGTGTAACATTAGTTTTAGGACCCAAGTTAAATGTAAATTATTACAACCTAGAAAGGAACCCCTTGCTTAAAATGTTGTCAGTGTAAAGAATGTTATTTTTATAGTTTTTCTATATGCTTCCAGAAAGAAGGATAAAACTAATTTTTAAAGGTAATTAATTATACATTTATGTAATTCTTTTCTAGTCACATAACTAAGTATAATAACAAATATGATTTTTAAATTTCTTCTATTCAGTTTACTCTTTAACTTCTCTATTGTCATTTTCTTTATTTTCTTCATATTACCTTTTTCCATCTCCCTCATAATTTTGCTTCTTATTCGTTTCTTCCTCTTTCCTCCTCCCTCCTTTTTCTTTTTCTTTCTTAATCATAGGATTAAGGAGCTTAATAAAGCTGAGAGGCACAAGAGTGTGGAGGAGGGGTAGATCCAAGTTAGAGGGCTTAGGAGTGCTAAGATTGACAACAGGCGTGACTGCTGCCCTTGGCAAGAAGACCCAAATGGAGATGGAATTAAAAGAAAGTCACTGTGATATCAGTCTATTAATGGTCCCATCCCCTTTGAGGGATGGAGATAACTGGAGATGGGGCTCCACCATTGGTATGAATAGAACTCTTCCACAGTGATGTTTGGAACAGGACCATTGTGAGCAGTTAAAGAGCTCTTATTTTAATAAATGTTTGAACACAGAGCTGCTTTTTCTAATTCCAAGCCAGTGTTCAATAAATATTTATGAAATGCTAAGTATTGATTATTTGGAGAGAGGAGATACGGTTGAAATAGACACAAAAGTAATATAAGAGACAGTTTCATCCTTATGGAGCTTAACAATCCTTTAGAGAAGTACAATACCCACAAACTGGCTAGGAATACTTATAAGACAGTGAGTTGTATGGAAATAACTGGTATTTCAAGTCAAGTTTAGAAGAAAATTGAAAAAGCCGTTCTGTCTCCCAATTATAATCTGTAAAGCACTGAACAACGCACTTATGAAATATTTTCATAACATAAATATGAAATAACCTAAATATTTTTATAACCTAAATACATATGAAAATGTATTCATATTTATTCTGTTTACAATTGGTGCTCATGTATTATGCCAAACAAGAAACACTATTATGAGTGACCTAGATCTACAGATGGTTAGCTTTACTAAGTTAAGGGGAAGATAGTAGAAAATGAAGAAAGTGGATTCTGAACTTCCATTTCAGTTTATTAGAAGGTATTCTTACTATTGAAGGTAGATCCATTTTCTTTACAAGGAGTTCTCTCTGTTGCTGTCCTGTTGCCCCTAATAAGATGATATAGAAAACTGAGTCCTTTACCAAGGTGGAAACAGGTTTGGTGGTATATTCATTTCCAAATTAGGTTATGACCACTTACATGAATATTATCTCCAGTCCAAAGAATATGTGATTCAAGGATAGCTCCCATTATATACAAATAATCTGTTCACAGAAAATTTGAAATTTATTGTTTGCTGTTTTCTCAGTTTTGTATGAATTTTTATGCTGTTAACTAGCTTGTAATCTCATTGTAGGATTGTAGATGGGATCACATAATTTAAAAAAATTTTTTATTAGAGTATAGTTGATTTACAATGTTGTATTAGTTTCAGGTGTACAGCAAAGTGATTCAGTTATACATACAAATATATTTATTCTTTTTCAGATTCTTTTCTCATATAGATTATCACAGAATATTGAGTAGAGTTCCCTGTGCTATACAGTAGGTCCTTGTTGGTTATCTTGTCTTGTATATAGTAGTGTGTGTATGTTTATCTCAAGCTCCTGATTTATCCCTTCCGCCAGCGTTTCCCTTTTGGTAACCATAAGTTTGTTTTTGATATCTGTAAGTCTGTTTCTGTTTTGTAAATAAGTTCATTTGTATCATTTTTTGAAAATTAGATTCCACATATGAGTGATATCATATGATATTTGTCTTTCTCTGACTTACTTCACTTCATATGATATTCTCTAGATCCATCCATGTTGCTGTAGGATCACATAATTTATAAAGCTGTTGGCAAAGATTCTGTTCCTTGATTTGTCCAGGTAGGTAGTTAGTTCAAAGCAGAAAACTCTGATCCTAGGTACTTTCTTCCTTCAGACACAATCATCATTTCACAGCAAAGAAATCCTCTTTACAAGCATATGGCTCACTAGGGAATTGTTATGAAGGCAGACTTATAAATATTAATAAACATCTCAAATCTTTTTGGTTGATTTACTTATCAAGTAGTGCACTTAGAGGCATTAAGTCCTGATTGACATTTCCTCATCAAGGTAATTTCTTTTCTTTTTTAAAATATTTATTTATTTATTTATTTATGGCTGCATTGGGTCTTCATTGCTGCGCGCGGGCTTTCTCTAGTTGCGGTGAGCGGGGGCTACTCTTCGTTGCAGCACATGGGCTTATCATTGCAGTGGCTTCTCTTGTTGTGAAGCATGGGCTCTAGGCACATGAGCTTCAGTAGTTGTGGCATGCAGGCTCAGTAGTTGTGGCTCGTGGGCTCTGGAGCGGAGGCTCAGTAGTTGTGGCGCACGGACTTAGTGGCTCCGTGGCATGTGGGATATTCCCGGACCAGGGCTCGAACCCATGTCCTCTGCATTGGCAGACGGATACTTAACAACTGCAAGGTAATTTCTTTAAGAGACTTAAGTGAATAACAAAGTCTATTATGAAACATTTAGAATTCTGAAATCTATTATGACAAGTATATAGAACTGTTAAAAGATTTATATAGAAATAACTAGTTAATATAAAACACAGTTTTAAAGTATGGTAGTTAGTATGCAGTGGAAGTGAGTAGTGGATAGAAAATTTTGATGAGCTAATTTTTGACATATTAATTTTTCTAGTCTTAACAGAGGCTTAAATTATTTTCTCTGATTATTAATGTTAAAATTTAATTATGCTATCTTCTTGTACTTTTGTATTCTAAAACAAGAAGAGGGACTTCCCTGGTGGCTCAGTGGTTAAGAACCTGCCTGCCAGTGCAGGGGACACGGGTTCGAGCCCTGGTTCAGGAAGATCTCACATGCCACAGAGCAACTAAGCCCATGTGCCACAACTGCCGAGCCTGCACTCTAGAGCCCACGAGCCACAACTACTGAAGCCCGCGTGCAGCAGTGAAGACCCAACACAGCCAAAAATAATAAATAAACAAACAAGAAGATGCAACTAATTCTTTTTTTAAAAAATTAATTTATTTATTTTTGGCTGCGTTGGGTCTTTGTTGCTGTGCGTGGGCTTTCTGTGGTTGCAGTGAGCAGGGGCTACTCTTTGTTACAGTGCACGGGCTTCTCATTGCAGTGGCTTCTCTTGCTGTGGAGCATGGTCTCTAGGTGCACAGGCTTCAGTAGTTGTGGCACGTGGGCTCAGTAGTTGTGGCACGTGGGCTCAGTAGTTGTGGCTCGTGGACTCTAGCGCATAGGCTCAGTAGTTGTGGCGTATGGGCTTAGTTGCTCTGCAGCATGTGGGATCTTCCCGGACCAGGGCTCAAACCTGTGTCCCCTGCATTGGCAGGTGGATTCTTAGCCACTGCGCCACTAGGGAAGTCCCGATGCAACTAATTCTTGTCTTCAGCTACTGGACCACTGTGATATAACTTGAATTTTATGATTTGAGAGGCCTGGATTTAATAATTTGATAATGATAGTTATTTTTTACCTATATTTGTTTTTCAAATTAACTTACAAACAGTTTAGTGGTGAAATGCCAAGTATGGGAATTGGCCAAAAATAAAATTCATTTTGAAAACTTTAATCTCATATGAGGTGATGTAATGTTTTTTATCAGTATCAGTGATTATTTAAATAAGGATACCTTAAGTTTCAGTAGTGTTTTTATGTTCCTGACTTCATAAAGATATTTCATAGCAGCATATTATTTTAACACTTTTATGTGAAGTAGTATATCACCGAACATAAAGAGGGTGCTAACACTTTTATTTACATTTCAGTTGAATTTCTGCACTTTTCCTTTTTTTTTTTCCCTGGTCTGTGATCCATTTCTGTCTTAATAGGGCAGCTGACAGTTCTTTTCAAGTATACTTAGAAAGGCAAAAAAGCCCTTTTCATAGTACTTATAAGGGGTCATGCTTCTGTTTTTTAGTTTGAATTTGATACTGCTTCATGAATTGCTGGGTATGAAAGATTAGGAAGTAGGTCTAGTGGTCAAATTTTACCTGCCCACCCGGACTTTGCCCTGAGGTCAAACTCCTGATATTTGCTGTTCTGAATAGAGGAGTTGATGACAAGTATGAGCTGATACAAGAGGAAAGTTAGAACCATATCAAAGCTGAAGGCAAGAGAATTGGGACTCAATGAGAGACTGTAGCTAAAAGATGGATCATCAGAATTGCCCTCTTCTAAAGAAAAGGAAATAGCTGACCTGTGAGTGAAAAGACTTTATCATCCTGCCAATCACATGCTTGCTAATGGAAGCCAGTTATCTCAACAACATTTTAAGACCTACTGCCCCAATAGACAATGTGGAGGATTAGCAGTACTGGTACTGCATTATGTGAGCATACTACTTCACTCAATTTTAAACGTGCCGTTTGAACATGATTTGTCTGTGTATACATGTTTTATAAGTAAAGCCTACCATCCTTCTACCCCCAGTTCTGAAATGAAGTCGCTAATTGGTGAAGGACTTTGGTATACTTACTTGCATCTGTTTTCTTTCACAAAGACCATCTCTTTTGTTAAATGTAATCTTTCAAATGGATTTCAAAAGAATTTTAAAATATGTAAAATTCTTTTGACAATGTATGAAAACCTTAAAATTTTTAAACTGTTTTTATTATAAGACTCTTTGTATAATGTATAGTATTCAGTGATACTTTTTAAAATAACTCGTTCTTAATACATAGCAAGATTTCAGTAAATATCACTGGAAAGTGAGGTGTCCCATATAACTGAATTTCCCAGGAAACTAAAGATTAGGTTTTTTTGTTTTTGTTTTTTAAATTTTATTTATTTCTGGCTGCATTGGGTCTTCACTGCTGTGCGCGGGCCTTCTCTAGCTGCGGTGAGCAGGGGCTACTCTTTGTTGCAGTGCACAAGCTTCTCTCCGTGGTAGCTTCTCCCGCTGCGGAGCATGGGCTCCAGGGCCCGCGGGCTTCAGTAGTTGTGGCTCTCGGGCTCTAGAGCACAGGCTCAGTGGTTGTGGTACACAGGCTCAGCTGCTCCACAGCATGTGGTATCTTCCCGGACCAGGGATGAAACGCGTGTCCTCTCCATTGGCAGGCGGATTCTTAACCACTGCACCACCAGGAAAGTCCACTGAAGATTAATTTTTAATCACCAAAACTCTAAAAATGTAGCCAATTTAGCAGGAAACTTTAAAAATGTATCTCTCACTTTGATAGCTTCTTATTGAACATATTTCTCACAGTAGACTGAGCATCCATGGCTCACTAATAATCCTAATACTAAATCCTCTTTACCTGGTCCTATTTCACTTTGTGATAAGTTAGACTGGCAAGATATTATTGCAGCACTTGACAATATCTTGATAATCCTTCAGACAATATGGAGAGGTTGAGGTAGATTGGATGATAATACAATTAAGTAGGTTTGAAGCTAATAAAACAGTTTCTTCCCTAAAGAATGTTGGCTGATGTATCTTTTCACCGTATATTTTCCTGAAGTGTCTTTCCAGGAACACTGATTTCTCAAGATGAGAAAAGATTTCTTTAAAAAAGATTCCAAGTCAGCTAAGTTTGGGAAACACTTTGTACTCGAATCCCCTCTTAGAGACTTACCATGTGCATTAGAATTGTAAGGACTGAGAAATGGTGCAGTAAACCTAAACTCATCACAGAACACATCCCTTACTAATTTTGGCTTGTATTACATGAAATATACTTTGGGAAATACTGCTTTAAGTCAAGATTCTGGCAGCACCTTCTAGATGTCTGTCTTGGACAGTTTGGGATCAACATATTTTTTAAATGATGACTTGGATAAATACATAGAAGAAATATGAATTATTTGTACAGATTACACAAAGCTAGAAGAGTTACCTAAGATGATAGAAGACGAAATCAAAGTGCTCTCAGTAGTCTTGAGTGATAAGCCAAAGCCAAAAAAGTTAAATTTAGCAAGAAAAATATTAAGTGCTGTATTTAATTTTTTTAATTAAATTTTTAAAAATACAGGATGTAGGAAATCTGACTTATATTATGAAAAAGACCTGGTCATTTTAGTTAACTCCAAATGAACCAACAGCGTGCTGGGAATTCTTAGACTACGCTAATCAGAGTGTGGTATTTGGGTTATTAGACCGCTGTGCTTTGGGCTGTTAAGACTGTGCATGATGGTATGGACGCTCACAAATTGGAGAGCACGTAAGAGAGAACTACAGAGGTAGTGAGTGATCGGATACCTTGTCCTATGAAGAGCCTTTTAAAAATCTGGGAATAGGGAACCTCCGTGGCGGACCAGTGGTTAAGAGTCCTCACTTCCACTGCAGGGGTTGCAGGTTCGATCCCTGGTTGGGCAACTAAGATCCCATATGCTGCACGGCTAAAAAAAAAAAAAAAAAAAAAAAATCTGGGAATATATAGTCTAAAGCCTTAGAGAGGTATGCCTTTGTAGTGCAAATCACATATGTGGTTCTTATTAGCTTACATATGAGCCATTTTCTTTTTCTATACCATTTTCTTCTGCCTGTTACAACCCTGTGCCATAAAAATTACAATTTTTCTTTCTCTATCTACGATTAGATTCCATTTTCAAGTATTTTATTTCAGGCAAAATAGGGAAAAGAGGAGTGATCATTCCTCTGAACTATATTTAGAGAATTTGAGAGAGAATTCGAATTGTGCAAAATATATATGGATCTCATAGCACTTTTCAAATAAATGTTTTATTGAAATATAACATACATTCAGGCAAATCATACTATTGCTGATTTTTGACAAAGTAAATACATCTCTGTAACACACAGATCAAGAAAAAGAACTTGACCAGTAAGTACCTCAAAAGAGACCCCTACCCCTTACTGCACTTCTCCCTCTCAAAGGATAGCAACTATTGTTACTTCTAACACCACAGATAAATTTTGTCTGATTTTGAACTTTGTATACATGGAATCATGCAGTATTAACTTTCTTTTTTAAATTTAATTTTATTTATTTTTTATACAGCATGTTATTATTAGTTACCTATTTTATACATATTACTGTATATATGTCAATCCCAATCTCCCAGTTCAACCTACCACCACCACCCCTGACCCCAATATTAACTTTTTGGTTCTGCCTTCTTTTGCTCAATATTATGTTTGTGAAATTTATCTATGTTGTTACATGTAGCTATGGTTCATTCATTCCCTTTGCTGTGTAGTCTACCATTATATAAATATACCATAATTTATACATTCTACTATTGATGGACATATGAATTGATTCCAGTTTTATTGTTACAGATTGAACTAACATGACATTCTTTTGCATGTCTTTTGGTGAACAGACCCATTTTTGTTGAGATATTTACCTAGGAGTGGAATTGCTGAGTCAGGGGGGTAGGTATATGATCAGTTTGAATAGACACTGTGAAGCAGTTTTCCAAAGCAAGAATATTAGTTCGTACTTCAGCCAGCAGTGTAGAAGAGTTCTTGTTGCTCTGCATCCTTGGTATCACTTGATATTAGTTGTCTCTTCCTTTTCAGCCATTCCAGGGAGTATACAATAGTTTTACATTGTGGTTTTAATGTGCGTTTCCTTGATGACTTATAAAATTGAACTTCTTTTCATTTATTTATTGTCTATTTGAATATCCTCCTTTGTGAGTAAACTTTTCAGGTTTTTTGTCATTTTTTTCTATTGGATTGTCTGCTTAATGATTTCCAGAAGTTCTTTGTATATTCTGAATATGAGTCCTTCCTTTGTCAAATGTGTGTATTGCAAGTATCTTCTCCTGCTCTGTGGCTGGTCTGTTCACTCTTAGTGGTGGCTTTTGATGAATAAAAGCTCATAATTTTGATGAAATCCAATTTATCATTTTTTCCTTCATGATTAGTTCTTTTTAATGTCCAGTTTAAGAAGTCTTTGCCTTCCCCTGAAATTGTAAATGTTTTTTTCTAAAAGTTTTATTGTTTTATATTTAGGTTTACAATCCATCTGGAATTGATTTTTGTGCATGGTATGGGGTGTAAGGTTCAAGATTGATTTTGTTCCACATGGTTACGCAATTGACCCAGCACCATTTTTTGAAAAGAATTGGCTGTCATAGCATTTTTTAAAATAAATTTATTTATTTTTATTTCTGGCTGCGTTGGGTCTTCGTTGGAGCACGTGGGCTTTCTCTAGTTGTGGGGGGCTACTCTTCGTTGCGGTGTGCGGGTTTCTCATTGCGGTGGCTTCTCTGGCTGCGGAGCACGGGCTCTAGACGTGTGGGCTTCAGTAGTTTTGGCACACGGGCTCAACAGTTGTGCTCGCGGGCTCTAGAGCGCAGGCTCAGTAGTTGTGGCGCACGGGCTTAGTTGCTCCGCAGCATGTGGGATCTTCCTGGACCAGGGCTTGAACCCGTCTCCCCTGCATTGGGAGGCGGATTCTTAACCACTGCACCACCAGGGAAGTCCCTCTCGTAGCATTTTAATGTAAAATAGTTATAAAACACAAGACTTTGAAATATAAATGATATGTGCTTCTAATATACAAGTAAAATGCTTTCTGTTGTCCCCTAGCTAACTGTATGCTTATATTTCATGATTCATGCCATTCCCCATTAGCAAATTAGTTATCAAGTTGAGGTTTTAAAATAGCAGCCTAACTATACCCCCACCACATCAAAGGTATTTTTAAAAATAAAGCAATTCTAGAGCAAGTATTCATAACAATTCAGGTAACATAAAAGAAAAAAGCTAAGCTACAAGCCCATGAAGACAAGAATCATGCCTTTTTTGTTCACTACCATACATGTATTACTTAACCCTATTCCTGGCACATAGTAAACAATCAATAAATGTTGAATAAGTGAATGCAAATTATTCAGCTATATTCAAACATATTTTTGGTGTACAGAAACACCTTATTTGGAATTGGGATATTACATGTAAGTTAATGTTCCATGTAAAGAAACATACTTTAAAAGCAGTAAAAAAATTTTATTTCCATTATTTTTGGTGGGAGTATTTCTAAAAATACATGACACATTTCTTTGCCTTCTCAAGTAAACGTGTAAGCATTACAAACATTTCTTGATTTACCTTGGTGATCATTAGGGATACTAAAATAATAATGTGTTATTTCTAAGAAATGTTGTCATTGCTCCAAACCCAACTGTTCTTCTATGGATGAAGAAATATTTTGAACAGGGGAATTATAGGAATTTAGACAAAGGCACTATATGCCTTAATTGAGTGATCAGCAATGACTAAATATAGAGCAGAACTTAAATAAAGCACCATGTCCTAAACTTCTGTTATTTGAAACAGTGAGTCATGAAGAAAGTAAATTATAGACAAATAATTTTAGGAAATCCTGAATATTGTGTTCCTCTCTTGTAAATTCACAATTTCATTGGCACATGAAGAAAGTAAATTATAGACAAATAATTTTAGGAAATCCTGAATATTGTGTTCCTCTCTTGTAAATTCACAATTTCATTGGCACATTGAAGGCTTTGAGAAGTCCTATAATAGAGGTGTATCCCCTTTTTCCCCCCAAACCTGTTTGAGTACTAAATACTTTTCAAAAAAGAATCTCTTACTATCCTGCAAATCAGTGTTCTGTGGCACACAGTTTGCAAACACTGAATCATGTGGACCACTATTGCACTGCGTTACTCTGTGGATTCCTAGAACTATGTTCTGGTTAAAACATAGGGCTCTGAAAGCAAAAAGATAAGCCTTTCAGTAGATAGATGAAATTTAAATATTAAAATACAAATAATACAAAAGTGATGAAAATAGTAGAAAGTTTTCAAAAATAATTTGTTGAACTTCCTCTTTTTTAAAACATTCAGACGATTTTATGAAGGATGGTAATTACTAGAGGATTAATGCTGCTTAGATTCAGTAAACCAGTCAGTCAGTCATAGAGAATAACTTGTTTTTAAGAAGCATGAGACAGTAACACAGGATTGCTTGTGAAGAATGAAGAGATTAAAGGGGGAAATTAAAATACCAGCTCATATGGAGTTCAGATCCTAACAGTTGTCAGATTCCTTAGTGAATCATCAAGGCTATTGTTATTGAGCCACAGTATGCATACTTGGAGAGAAATAAAGAATATATTTGCTACTTCCCCCCCTCCCCCTTACTAATACACTGTAAATGAGATGGGAAAATTTTGAAACAGATATTTTGATAAAATAATCAAAGTACGTTCTATATTTTGTTTGTTATAAAGAGCATCTCCTAGTATTAAATACATTTGAAGTGACTTTTTTCGAGATAACTGTACCTTTCCTTAAGACAGAAAACCTAATACCTTCCAAAATAAGAATCTTAAAACAAAGCCAAAACGTCACAAAGAAGATAGTATTACTACTTAGTGGTACTAAAAACATGATGAAAAAACTTCAAAGTCCTTTAGAACTTACAGAAATTTTTTGCCTAGATGGTTTACTTTACACATTAACTTAGCTGTAAGCACCTTCAGATACAAAAAGAGAAGGGGTAGGGGAACAAAAGCTGCTTTGTTCAGTTTGCCTCTTTTACCTGTCACCAAGTCCTCCCTAGCAGGCAAAGGAGGAGCTGTACACCTAAAAAACCTCTTTTACCTTCCATCACTTCTTTGATCTGACATAATTTAAAGAATATATTTTTTAAAAGTCATTTTGTGACCCATACATGCATCTTTTTATTAATGGCACCCAGGGAAGATTCTCTGTGTCCCAGAAGAGTCAATGGACCATTCTGAATATTAAGCCAATTCTTTTTAGTTTTTTTTTTTTTAACTTTATCAATTTTTGGAATTTGACTATCCATATCCTGATCCAATATGATCTCATATAGTTGGAACAGGAGTATAGTATATGCCATTTTTAAAAAAGGCAACCCATAAAACTACTTCAGATCTGTTTTCTTATTTATATATGTCATCAACATACATGTCATTTTCTTTCATGATAAATCCCAAATCTGGGCTTCTCAGTACCATATGCTACATGAGGAGACTAAGCAGCTATTAGCTGTGACTATTGCTCATTTGACTTCTCCGATATTCTACCACTTCGTAGAGAAATCTGTTAGGAATGATTTGTAGCTTTTTACTGTTTTTTTTTTTCCTTCAGCGTTCAACTCCACGAGCAGGAATTGGTTATAACATAGATTGCATTGCATAAAGGTCCTTATGTGCCTTTAGATCAGGGGTTCTAACCTGGGGATCACAGGTTGGTTTTAGGAGGCTTATGCAAAATTTTGTCTATATGTGCATATTTCCGAGAAGAAGGTCCAATGTTTTAATAGATTCACAAAGGCATCATATATGACCTAACAACAGTTATCTCACCATCACTGCTCTAGGGAAACGGAAAGCTGTCCAGATGAAGCCAGATCACAAAGAGCTGTCCCATTTCCAGAGATGTCTTTATTTATTAAACAAATACTTGAGCACCTGCTCTGGGCACTCTTTTAAGTGCTGCTGATACAGTGGTGAAAAAGATAGGCAAGATCCCTGCTCTTAAAACTTGTTTTGTTGGAGGGAGATCCATAACAAACAATGATAATTTCAAACAGCTTTATATAGAATTTCAAATACATTTAGATTCTGTGAGAAAAATAAAACTGGTTAACGTGAATAGTGACTGGGAGTTAGTGGACCACTTCAGATTGGGTTGTCAAGGGTAAACCTCTTTAAGGAGTAGGTATCCGAATGAAATTAGGAGATATGGGGAAATAGTATTCCTGGCAGAGGGAGGAGCAAATGAAAAGTCCTAAGGTGCTGTCAGGGAAGAGAAAGTATGGCTATAGTGTAGTGAGCAAGGGGAAGAGAGGTGCAAATGAAATTGGGAAGGTTATCAGAGCCAAGTCATGTAGGACCTTGAGGGCCTTGTTAAGGAGTTTGGGATGTTATGTGTGATGGGAAACCATTCAAGGATTTTAGGCAGGTTAGTATCATTCTCTGATTTGCATTTGAAAAAGATTTTGCTGGCTATTCTAAGGAGAATAGATTGAAAAGGGACAAAATTAGAATCAGGAAGAACAGTTAGATGATTATTTTCGTAGTCTAGGGTATAGATGATTGATTGCTATTACTTAATTACTGATGCTGTGGTTCACTATATTTCACAGTAGCTTCTTCATGCAGACTCAGAGGTTTCTGTTTTCAATATGAGAAATGGTTGAATTTATCCACAGCAACTAGTTTGTTTTTATCTCAAATACTGTGAGTTATCCAACTAATTATATTTTCTTCTTCATTACGGAGGTAGAATGCTCAAATATATAGGACAGAATCACGTGCATTTTGTATACTAACCTTATCTTCTCTCCTGTCTTCACTTTCTCTTGGCCCTGACTTTTCTCAGTTATTAAGCTGTATTTATCTTTTTTTTGTTTGTTTGCGGTACGCGGGCCTCTCACTGCTGTGGCCTCTCCCGTTGCGGAGCACAGGCTCCGGACGTGCAGGCTCAGTGGCCATGGCTCACGGGCCCAGCCGCTCCGCGGCATGTGGGATCTTCCTGGACCGGGGCACCACCCCGCGTCCCCTGCATTGACAGGCGGACTCTCAACAACTGTGCCACCAGGGAAGCCCAAGCTGTATTTATCTTGCATGTCTTTTTGTAAGTTGCTTTAAGATGCCTTTGGAACAAGGCAGTGTGTAAGTAAATTAAACATTTGTTAGCGGAATCCTAGAACTGTTTGTAGTAAAAGGCATTATGTATGGATGGATTTTCATTTATTGCTTCATTTACTAATTCATTTATTCAAGAAATGTTTATTGAGTGCCTTATGTAGCCAGCCACTGGGGAAACAGAATTGAACAGTAGACAATAAAATAAGAGCTAGACAATAAAATAAGAGCTAGAGAGATGAGTTAGTTGGTATCAAAGAAGATAAAGTTGAAGATAAACATGACTATTAGATTCAGAAAGATACCTTGGCTGAAAGGATGGAAATTAAGGAGTGTAGCGAGAAAGCCATTGAAGAATCCAAATGGTGTGTTGAGGAGGACATTATCATGTAGGAAATCAGGAAATAGGATGGATTCCTGCTTCTCCTAATAACTACCGTGTGCTGTTGGGAAACTATTTCCTGAACTATTTCAACCATATATTTTAATGATTTAATGAAATCTGTGGGGGAAAATGGTGTATAATTTACTTTGGGGAGAGATCTTTTTCATCGCATGCTTAATCTTTGTTGTTAAAATCAGTGAATTGTGTGAAATTTGCATTGCAGGTGTCATTAGTTGATTGAGTCAGAAGTTCCCATCTCTTTGTGTATACCATACTTCATCTGGATGATGGCAAGGCTTGTGTGCCAGACCTATATCATGTTAAACTATGAGGAGCATAGTTCCTTCTAACAATATTGCTGAATAAGGGAAGTACCCTGGGAACCCACTTCCTTGTTCTCTTTATCCTCCTCACCTAATTTCTTCTACCCTTTTATATACATAGTCAGACAGTCTCTCTCTAACATGCCCCCAAATGGTTATAAAATTTAGGAAAGAAGTTCAGATGTACTTCACCAGAGAAAGATAGGAGAAACCTGTTAAATATATACTTGTATTTGACCCAAACTGAACAACTTTGGATTCTACCTAAAGGGACATGAATGAGCCTTGTAAGTTATGAAGGAATTGTTAAGCCATAATTCTTGCCTTGGAGACTGGGTGTCTGCCAAGACTTTACTTTGAAATTTCTGTCTTCTGTTACTAATCTTAAGGCATCATAACATACAATTCTTTTGCCACTAGTCCAGTTTATTCTTTTATGATGAGGAAGAAGGCACTTTTAAATAACAATTATTTCCACTATAATTAAACACATCTTCTTTTGTTTGCATTGTATTTGTTACTATATTGTATACACACTCTGCTTGCTTAAACATGTCCCTGTGACTACTTCACAGGAACTTTCTTTAGAAGTTTTAAAGTCTTTGACTTCTTAAAGTATTAATGGGATTTGCCAAAGTTGTAGTATCCAAATGTTTGACTAGATATGGTAGCAGGACAACAGCTTGTTCACACAGCTCCTCCAGCAAGCATTTTTTCCTTAGACAATCCTAAATTCATTTGAAGTGCCAAAGAATTAAAGGAAGACGTTTTGGGGTTTACTCCTGAATATAACAAGATCAGACATCTCACAAAGTTTACCTTTAAGGTCCAGATATGAGAAAAGTATGCTGCCCTTTGGGAGAGCTTAGATTAGGAAGGATTAGGCTGTACCTAAATGACTTTTGCCTTTCAGTGTCATAATTCTGGTGCCTTACAGTTTATGTGCTTAACTAGGTATGTAATTTATGCTTATACCTTCTTCAGTTATTGATATAAATTTTGAACTTAGATTTTTGTGATTATTTTAAGGGTAAAGGTTTAGAGCTGTTTTGTAGTTTGGAAAATTACCCTCTAAATGATTTTTTGAAAACGGGAAAAAAATCAAACCAACACCATAATAATTACAAAAGTGATACATGCTCACAGTTCTTTTTTTTTTTTTTTTTTTTTTTTTTTTTTTGCGGTATGTGGGCCTCTCACTGTTGTGGCCTCTCCCGTTGCGGAGCACAGGCTCTGGACCTGCAGGCTCAGCGGCCATGGCTCACAGGCCCAGCCGCTCCGCGGTATGTGGGATCTTCCCAGACCGGGGCACGAACCCGTGTCCCCTGCATCGGCAGGCGGACTCTCAACCACTGCGCCACCATGGAAGCCCTTGTTTTTTTTTTTTTTTTTTTTTTTAAGTAATTACAGACTCTCAAGAAGTTACAAATATAGTTAAGAGACATCCTTTGTATACTTCACCCAGTTTCCCCCAATCGTAATTTTTTGTATAGCTACCTACAATTATAAAAATCAGGAAGTTAACATTGCATGCTTCCTGTTTAAAACACACAGAAAAATCGAACATGAAGAAGTGTATAAAAGGAAAGCTCTCATTTTTTCCTCCTCTTCAACCTCTCAGAATCATTGGTGTGTTTCCCAATAGACTTTTGTTTTGTTTTGTTTTTGCGGTACGCGGGCCTCTCGCTGCCGTGGCCTCTCCCGTTGTGGAGCACAGGCTCCGGACGCGCAGGCTCAGCGGCCGTGGCTCAGGGCCCTAGCCGCTCCGCTGCACGTGGGTTCCTCCCGGACCGGTGCACGAACCCGCGTCCCCTGCATAGGCAGGCGGACTCTCAACCACTGCACCACCAGGGAAGCCCCCAATAGACTTTTTTAAATGTACATTTAAACACACACACTTGCACCCGCTTGTGTGCACACGTGTAGAATTCTTTGCTTGAGGGGGGAAGTGGATCATATACGCTAAAATTTACATTTTTCATGCAACGCTACATGATTTCATATTGGTAACTATGGCTCTACTTTACTCTTTTTCACTTCTTCATAACATTCTATCATATGAATATACCATAGTTTATTAAACAAGTTCTCTTTTGTTGGACATTAAGGAGTCTCCAGTTTTTCTTTCTTTTTTCTTTTTTTCTTTTTAATATTTATTTATTTGGCTGGATCGGGTCTTGGTTGCGGCATGCGAGATCTTTCGTTGCAGCACGTAGGCTTCTCTCTAGTTGTGGGGCATGGGCTCTAGAGCGCGGGCTCAGTAGTTGTGGCAAGTGAGCTTAGTTGCACCGCGGCATGTGGGATCTTAGTTCCCCAGCCAGGGATCAAACCCATGTCCCCTGCATTGGAAGGCAGATTCTTAACCACTGGACCACCAGGGAAGTCCCTCCAGTTTCTCTACATATAAGTAATGCTGCAGTTAATATCCCTAGGCATCTATATTGAGCAATAGTGTAAGTATTTTTACAGCCCTTTAGAAGTGGAATTACTGGGTACTGCCAAAATAATGCTCAAAAAAATTATACCAATCAGAGTTTTTATTTTATTTTATTTTATTTTATTTTATTTATTTATTTATATATTTATGGTTGTGTTGGCTCTTCGTTTCTGTGCGAGGGCTTTCTCTAGTTGCGGCAAGTAGGGGCCACTCCTCATCGCGGTGTGTGGGCCTCTCGCTATCGCGGCCTCTCTTGTTGCGGAGCACGGGCTCCAGACGCGCAGGCTCAGTAATTGTGGCTCACGGGGCTAGTTGCTCCGCGGCATGTGGGATCTTCCCAGACCAGGGCTCGAACCCGTGTCCCCTGCATTGGCAGGCAGATTCTCAACCACTGTGCCACCAGGGAAGCCCCAATCAGAATTAATTTTAAGAGAAATGCTTAAGTTAGTAAATATGACAATAAACAAAATTAACAGATTTATGGGGAAAAATTATTTGTGTAATTGTGCATTTGGACAAATAGGGAATATTCCCTATCTATAAGTATTATAGTATGATTAATTTTGAGGTAAATTTTCAATGTGTTACAAAAGGAGTGAGTCTTTGTCTCCATAGACTGGGAATTATAAGCCAGTGCATAATGTACATAGAGGTAGTCCCAAATCTAAATGTTTTTAATCATTGATATTCTTGCTATTTTTTTCACTGATAGGGATAGGTTAAAATTTTTAGAATAGTCTGCCAGCAATAAAGAATAGTAATATTCTGGCTTTTAATAAATATTATACATCCACTAATTATTAGATATAAAATCAGTATTTGACACTTTCCAAAAGGGAACTTTATCCTTCCTCTCAAAATTAATTCACATTTTTGCCAAAATTCCAATTATTCATTTATAAGAAATAATATTTTTCTCTAATATTTTTTCTTTTATTAAATAGAAATGTTTCTCTTTTTTTAATATAAATTTATTTTATTTATTTATTTATTTTTGGCTGTGTTGGGTCTTCATTACTGCGTGTGGGCTTTCTCTAATTGCGGCGAGCGGGGGCTACCCTTCGTTGCGGTGCACAGGCTTCTCTTGTTGCGGAGCACGGGCTCTAGGCACGCAAGCTTCAGTAGTTGTGGCTCGCAGACTCAGTAGTTGTGGCTCATGGGCTCTAGAGTGCAGGCTCAGTAGTTGTGGAGCATGGGCTTAGTTGCTCTGCGGCACGTGGGATCTTTCCTGACCAGGGCTCAAATGCGTGTCCCCTGCATTGGCAGGCGGGTTCTGAATCACCGTGCCACCAGGGAAGCCAGAAATGTTTCTCTTTTTAATTATAGATTTCTTTGAGTTGTGAGGATAATTTATGAGAAGTTTAAATATTTAAATGCTTTGTCAGAAAGATAGCAATAGTGTAGTTTGTTTCACATACTAATGAATATTATAACCAGAAGCACCATATTCACTGTTACGATTTTTTTGCTACATATAACAAAATCACCTGGATTGCCCATACTATATTTGGTATATCTAATGTGAAATCTTACAGCAGTGTTCTAAAACACCTTACCAAGCATTCTTTTTGAAAGCAGATGGGTTATACATACAAATAAAAAGAAATCCTGTGTAAATTAAGCCATCCTAAATAAGTTGTTTAAGCACTTAATTTATAAATTGAGGAAATTAGTTTTTAATCCTACTTCACATATAAATTTGAACAAGACAATCTCTCTGAAACTTGGTTTCTCCTTTTATAAAGTATAGAAAAGCCTCCACTTCACTGGAATGAGATGTTCAAGTGAAAAGTTATACACAAATATGATTAATGGGCTGAAATAGAGATAAAGAAAAATTAACAGGTGATTTGTGAACTTTGTGTAAAGACTATCAGGATCCACTCGGTAATCTATGTGTGAAAGTGTCCCAGAGTCAGGCTATATTTGTGCAAAGCTTTTCTAGTAGTTTAAATTAGAAGCTTTTACATGTGCGTTAATTTCTCTGCTTTTCCTTTATGGCTGTGTTTTGTCACAGAAAAGACACAGTCCTTAAACTTTTGCATCTCAAAGTGTTCTATGAAATGTAATTTAGTTCAGTTCAACAAACTTTTATTGAGTATCCTAAAGGAGAGGTAAGACAGATTACCATGCCCTTGAAGGACTCATAATTTGGTTGGAAAGTGAGAACAGACATAACCCCGAAATTAGGTATATGTACATATTCCAAACTTTAGGAAGTTCTCAGTTGTCTATAGAGCCACCCATCCTCAAATTTAGATGGCTCGGGGAACTCAACACTGCCAACATTCAGCTAGCACTTGGAAGGGATGCATTCCGCTCTTACATGTTTATAAAACCATGTATTAAAATAAATTTAGATTAGTGTACTTTAGGTCAGTAGTGACTTCTTAAGAGCCAAGTGGATAATATAGTCATGATGAAAATTTTTGCTAATATATATTGAAAGGCTGAGATTGCTGAAGGGATTATTTGGCTTGAGAATTAATCATTATAGTATTTATGCCTGAACTTCCTTCTTAGGTATACATTACAGTGCTTAGTACTTAATGTTAAGTGACAGTTTAGTCCCTAAAGTGTGTTACAATTTATAGTTCTTTATCTTTGACTCTTGTGTTTTCTTAAATGTCAGATCATCTTCCAATTACCTTCGGTCTGTGACTCAATGGTTTTCATGGTCATGAAATCCTAATACTTGAGAATTAGAAGGGATTTCAGAAAATCTAACCAGAGCTCCTAGAAGCTCTCCCCTTAACCAGGACCCTTGCTGCTGCTCCAGATGTCTTGAGATAGCCCACGTTCAAACAGAGGCCTCTCTGCTCTTTTGAAAACTTCATGGCAGCTTTCACCATTTCTTCCTGAGTCTTGGTCAGACATTGTCATTTCTGACACTTCCCAACCATGCATCCCTCCTTCTAGATGATTAAATATTTGATTGCTCAATAAAGTTAAGCACTTTCTCCCTCTCTTTCCACTTACTTTCTCCATTCCTTCCCACCTCCCAACCTTTTTCCTGTCTCATTCCCTCATTGTTCTGTTTACTCTGTACCTGCTCACTTCTCGCCCTCTTACACCTTCATTCCAATGTAAATGGCCCTACAGCTTTTACTGTGGGGCAGAATGTTTTCTCTGCCTCCTTGTTGTAGAATTCTGAGAGTACTGCTAAGCCCATAGCCCTCTCTAGTGGTAGCCATGCATTCTTCCACGGGCTGCACTGTGTGAATGAGAGATTGTTGTTCTCCTCGTTCCCCATTTCAATTTATAGAGCCATGTTTTTCCACTCTTGAGTGAAAGCTCCAGCCCCTTTCAGCCTCCTTCATGCCTCTCTATCACCGTCAATCTCTCGCTGTTGCTTTTACAATCAGTTTATCTGTATTCACGCTCATCCTCACTTTCCCTCCTTCAGACTCAGATGATAGGTAGCCATTTTATTCAAGGCTCTCTCATCTTCCTATGCCCTTAATGCCATCTTTTTTTTATGGGACTTTGTTTCATTACTCCTCTACCTTTCCTCTGCTTTATCCTTTTCCTAACTACCTTAGCCTAAAAACATGTTCAGATCTTTCCTATCTGAGAGAAGGAAAGAGAGAATAGAGTATTTTCTTCTTCTTTTTTTTTTTTTTTTGGCCGCACTGTGCTGCAGTCAGGATCTTAGTTCCCCAGATCCGTGACCAGCGATCGAACCTGTGCCCCCTGCATTGAGAGCGTGGAGTCTTAACCACTGGACTGCCAGGGAAGTTCGAGAGTATCTTCTCTAGTCTCATTCTAGCTATTTCCAATCTCTTTTTTCTCTCCTTTGCACCCAGTTTCCTTAAGAGAATGATTTAGAAGGGATTATGTCCGTACTTCCTCATTTCTCAGTTCATTCCTCAACCCAACCTGCTTTGCTGCGCTGCTAACTAAAATAGTATTCACTTAAGTCACTAGGGAAGGCCAGTAGACGTTTTCAGCCCTTATCTTACTGGTTCTTCCTACTGCGTTTGATAATGTTGATCACATCCTCTCTCAAATTCTCTCTTCTTCAAAGGCTGTCCTCTCTTAATGTTCTTTGTCTGTCTCTTTTGTGGCTTTCTTTTCCTGCTGCCTAAATGTTGGTGTCCCTGAGGTTTCTGTTCTTAGGACACTGTTCTCTATCCACTTTACCGGGGTGAACTCATCCGTTCTCATCGGATCTCTGGCACAAATACTGTATGCCTTAGATACATATCTAGTTGTTTGGTAGACATTTCCAATGGGATGTGTGTCTTGTATCCTGTGTGGCCAAAGCTGTCAACTCATCATCTTCCCTCAATCTCGAATCAGGTCTTCTTTCCATGTTCTCTGTTCTGGTTGATGGCACCACTCTGCTGTGTCCCACACCTAGTCATTCATCATGTCCTAGGAATTTTTCCTAAATATTTCTATTTTTTGTTGTTGTTGTGGGTAGGAGTTTATTAATTTATTTATTTTTGCTGTGTTGGGTCTTCGTTTCTGTGCGAGGGCTTTCTCTAGTTGTGGCAAGCGGGGGCCACTCTTCATCGCGGTGCGCGGGCCTCTCACTATCGCAGCCTCTCTTGTGGAGCACGGGCTCCAGATGCACAGGCTCCGTAGTTGTGGCTCACGGGCCCAGTTGCTCCGCGGCATGTGGGATCTTCCCAGACCTTCCCAGACACGGGCTCGAACCCGTGTCCCCTGCATTAGCAGGCAGATTCTCAACCACTGCGCCCCCAGGGAAGCCCCCTCCTCAATATTTCTTAAACCCAGCTACTTACTTATCTGTTCTGGTGTATTCCAGTCCTTAACCACTGGACTGCCAGGGAAGTCCTGAAACAGCACTTCTTATCCAAGTGAAATATAATCAGATAAACAAGTCATATCTGTAGAGTATTGATCATGTGAGACATTGGAGGAACTTGATTTTTCCCAACCAAATGGTACCTATTTCTAACATCCTGAAACACCAATCATTGAATATCTCTTAATTAACCCAGATTCTTCTTAAGAATTAAATTCCTTTTAAAAAATATTGATTTATTTTCAACTTCTTTGTAAATACTTAAAGACTGCTTCCAACTTTCTTACCTGTTTGTTATCCCTCTTTCCCCTTCTTTGTCTTCCTAATTATCAACAGACTTTACCTCCTCAGCTATGTTGAGGGCAGTGGACCAGGCACCCGTTTTATGTATTACAATGAAGAGACTCTATGTCTTGAATTTTTTCTGACAGAGTGTCAAAGGAAACAATTATTTTAACAGGATGACACAGCCTATTTTGCTTAGAAATGTCCTAATTTCCTGTTTAGGCTATCCAGAGGTCAGGTAGGGATTTCATTTTGCACTCCCATAGTGTAGATTCACATCATTGCAAGCATTGTAGGACTTAGATCACAAGCCATTTAATTCCATGGCTGCATTTATCTTCCCAAGAAAATAAGTCCTTCTCCTGTTGTTTTTATTTAGTTTCTCTTTTTGTATTTTACTGCTATAACCTGTAGTGAAAGAGGGATGGAGGCCAATAGCTATTTACCAACAGCTGCTTCTTAACTAAGGTGCATCTTAAAGTTTGCCTGTTGCCCTTTTGAAGTTCACATCAGAGTGTTGTTACTGTTACCCTGTCCCAGAAATTACCTGTAACTAACTAAGCACTCAGGCAAGCATCAGGTCCCAAAGTAAGCCATGGCTTCTCCTACGTATTGGGCTGGCCAAAAAGTTCGTTCGGGTTTTCCGTAACGAACTTTTTGGCCAACCCAATATGCACTTCCTTCATGAATCAGCTTTTGTGTAGTTTGATAACTGCCCCCTTTTTTCATATTTAATTATGCCTCGGGGCTATGGAAAAACCAAATTTATCTGTTAAAACAGACAAAGCAGCAAGTGTTCTGACATGTTTATTGAGCAAATTATTATACCTGACAAAAGGTAATTACATACAATCAGGTCTGGATAATTAGGGGTTAATAAATTAACATAAGAGAAGTGCCTTTTAGATTTAGAAAAGCAAAAAAGACATATCTTTTTAAGTTATTTGAGTAAAAATTATAAAATCTATTATAAGATTTGAAAGAAAAAAATGAGTGAGGATGCAAGCCCCGTTAAATACAAATACTCACCAAGATATTGTAGTATTCTTTGTCTTTAATATAGACCATAAAGATCCTTATTTTCTTTATGTCCATCATGCTAAGTATGGTAGACTAGCTAACTCTGCATTCTTTGGGAATCTAAGGCAAAATAGTAAAGAGTCTGTATTTATATTCTAGGACATAAAACTGAGACCTTATCTCTAGAAAGCTGAACAAATGACATATGTATCTGAAATTCAGTTCCCCACTTCACTAAAAATTTCTTGCAAGGCCTAGAACTGGGGTGTCTGTCTTAGTTTCTATGGTAATACCTTAGCAGACAGTGACAATCTCCCTTTTCCTTCTGAGGCAGTTGGGATTTAATGGTCATGGTATGTTTCATTTGTCTCAAATGGTCTGAGTTCCATGCTAAAGAATAGAATGATAATATGTCTTGGGGTCTGAAGTATTTAGTTTTAGTTTAGCTTTTTTTTTCCAAAAGCCAAAAGTCAGTGTTTATAACTAATGACAAATTATAAATAATATATATTACTTGCTAAAATTTTAGAGTAAAACATATGTGACTTATTTTTTGAAGACTAAATTAATCCAGCTATTAGCGTCTCCAGGTTGTCATTTGCATTATTTTAAAACACAACCATGGGGAGGAGGGGGGAAGAATATCCACTTAGACTCTTACACATTTTAAAAAATGGTTAGTCCCTCCCTCTTTTTCTTAGCAACTGCAGTCTAAAGGAGAACTTGAAGAAACCCCAGCCCAGTCTAGCTTCCCTCATTTGAACAACTACTGTATCCTGGAGTAAAGACTCATTGGCATACAATTTTTCTTCATTGGCTAATCCATATTGTTTTCTTTGTTGTTTGATTTCTTCCAAAGTCAATTCATATAAGCAGACCTTATTTCTTCAGAGCTTCAGTGAAGCAAAGTGACTCATCAGAGAGAACTGAAAGTCTAGTGAACACCTCACATCATGAATTTCAAGGTTTGATTTCTTTAGTATTAGAAGTCTGAGCTTCATTGGTGAAGTCATTATATAACTACCTGTTATATAAGTGTGGCAGATGATATAATGAATTGGACAGAAAATTAAATGTATGACCTGGGAATGTTTATTTAACATGCTTGACGGTGGCATCACTGGTTTGCAAAAGGTAATCTCAGGAGCAGAGCTTTGGTTATGAAATATTTTAGTACATTCTATAACATAAATTAAATCAGTCGAAGAGACTAGTCTGGCCTTCAGAATAATTATAAGACATTACTAAAAATTCAGAGTTGTCTTGATTGTAAATAGTTGACATGTAAAGTAAATGATAACATAGCCATCTTATTAATATATATGATGTGGGCTCTGTGTAGACATAAAAGGTAACATTTGCAGTTCATCTCAACATACATACCTTTGTGTCAAAAGGTAACGTTTGCAGTTCATCTCAACATACATTTACTTGGTTCCTACTATATACCAGGTACTGGGCCAAATGTGAAGATACAGAGAGTAAGCAAAACAAGTCACCAGCTTTGAGGCACTTACAAAGTACATTATTAGGAAGAAGAAAAGGCACTTCAACTATTGGCGTATTAGAAAGAGACAGCGCTGAGACAGCCATGAACTGTCCAGACTACAAAAGGAATTATTGATATTTGATTCTTTAGTGGGTAGACAGAATAACTGTGATATCAGCATACTGTGAAAAATACTATGATAGAGATTTATGGAGGGAGCTCTGAGGACACACGAAAGAGGAACAGCTAACACATAGTGGTCTGGGGAGACTTCCTGAGAGAGGTGAATCCAGATTTAAATTTTATGGAATAAGTAAAGAGTTACCTGAGTGAAGAAGGGAGGGGAAGGAGACTCAGAGAAGAAAATGACAATGTCCTGGGGCATCATCACGGTCTGTAAGAGAACTATGAGTAGTTCCTAGTTTAGGAGCTTAAATTCCAAGGCAGGAGAGGAAGCCAAAAAGTCACTTTGCATGTCATGTTAAGGAGCTTGAACTTTATCTTGTAGGAGCTGGGAAGCCACTGAAACTTTTAAGCAAGTGAATGGTATGATAAGATTTGTATTTGAGCTGCATCTCTCTGGCAGCAGTGTGGAGGTTGATGGATCCTGGCGTATTAGAAGGAGAAGCAGAGGGGATAGGCAAGACCAAAGGCCCCATGGGAGAGAGTATGATATCTAATCTAGGACAGTAGTAGTAGTAGTGGTGGTGGAAGGTAGGTAGCAAGTGAATTCAAGAAATATTTAGGAAAAAAATATTTAGGAAGTTAAATTGACACAATTTGGCAATAAGTAAGATGCAGGAGTTGTGAGAGAGAAGAGTCAAAGCAACCTGAATCCAGGTTTCTAGTTTTGGTAATTAGGTAAGTGCTAGCACTCAGTGTGTGACTCGCCTTAGAGTATGAGGCAGCTGAATTAGTTACTCATGACTGAAGAAAAGCAAGCCACATATACATGTAAAGGTATCATAAAAACCAAAATCACACTCAGCTATTTGAGGTAAATCTACTTGAGCAAAATACCTGAAGTGTTCTCTTCTGTTTGGATAGTTACAAGGTTTTTCATGTTTTAGAAATAGAAGATGAAAAAATTCTTTCTTTGGTGGCTCTGGTTGGGGTCAGGGGGCGCTGAGCCGCATGGCACGCGGGATCTTAGTTCCCCAATCAGCGATAGAGAACCCGCACCCCCTGCAGTGGGAGCGTGGAGTCTTAACCACTGGACCGCCAGGGCACTCCCCCCAAATTATTGATAATAATTTATTAATATATTCTGCATTCATAAATAACTTTTAGAAAACTTTAGTTACACATCTTTTGTTATTTGGGTTTAAATACATAATATAAATATTTTAAACCCCAATTGCCAGAAGAATTATTTAAAATTCAACTATATAAGGTGCTAATATTCTTACATTACTAAATGGAGAGTCAAAAGATCCTCTTAAAAGTTTCTGTAACAAATTCTACTCCTAGATATATACCCGAGAGAAATAAAAACACGTGTCCACACAAAACTTGTTCACAGCAGTTGTGACTCATAATAGCCGCCAAATGGGAATAACCCGAATGTCCACTAACTGATCAATGGATAAACAGATGTGGTGTATCCATGTAATGGAATGGTGTATCCACGTAATGGAATGGTGTATCCATGTAATGGAATGGTGTATCCACGTAATGGAATGGTGTATCCACGTAATGGAATGTTCTTCGGCAGTAAAGAGGAACGAAGTCCTGATGCCTGCTACAACATGGATGAACCCTGAAAACGTTATGTTAAATGAAAGAAGCCAGACACAAAAAACCACATGTTATATGACTCCAGTTTGGAAAGTGACTGCTAATGGGTATGGGTATTCTTCTGGGGGATAAAAATGTTCTCAAATTGATTGAGATAGTTGCAGAATTCTGTGAATGTACTCAAGACCATTGATTTGTATACTTTAAATGGATAAATTGAATGGTATGTGAAATAGATCTCAAAACTTAAAAAATTTTTTTAAGGTGATATAACAAAAAATAGGAGTTTAATTATATTAAATTATAAAAGCAAAAATAGAGAAAAATTGTTATAACTACCAAAAACAGGAAGGTAGTATAAGTAAGGTAAATTCTCATATATGATAACTACAAGATGATAAATAAAAACTAGAAAAATAAGTATATTTAGAGATATCGAGGTAATCACCAGTATTAAAACAGAAAGAGTTAACATGATTGCTTCTGAGAATGGAAAGGGTAGGCTAATGGACTGTTGGTTTTCATGACATGCCCCATTTGATTATTAACCATGTATTACTTGATAAAATTAATTTTAATAAAGAGGAACGTCCCTAGTGGCTTAGTGGTTAAGAATCCGCCTGCCAACGCAGGGGACACGGGTTCGAGCCCTGGTCTGGGAAGATCCCACGTGCTGCGGAGCAACTAAGCCTGTGCGCCACAACTACTGAGGCTGCGCTCTAGAGCCCACAAGCCACAACTACTGAAGCCAGCGTGCCTATAGCCTGTGCGTCACAACAAGAGAAGCTACTGCAATGAGAAGCTCACGCACCACAACGAAGAGTAGTCCCCACTCGCTGCAACTAGAAAAAGCCTGCACGCAGTAACGAAGACCCAACGCAGCCAAAAGTAAATAAATAAATACCTCTTTCCTTAAAAAAATTTTTTTTAATAAAGAATAAATTTCCACATAAAATTGTACACGTATATGTATCTGCATGGTCTTTTAGCCATGGTAGTGACCAAGAAATTCAAGGTAAAGCAAATATAGATGTGTATAAATCTGATGATATAAATTCTTTTTGCCTCTTTTTTTCCCCCAAAATTCCAAACCTACCTAGTAGTTATTTAGGACTATTACATGGCTTACCATCAAAAATACTTTAAGAACATTCTACTTCTGCTGTGTGCAGTTCACTTGAATTAAGTGACTTGAAGAGATGAATGCCTTTAAGCCACAATGTGCTCAGAGCTTGCTTCTGATCCTCACATAGGTAGGAGTGGAAAGGCTGGCTGAGAGCGGGTTAGGCAGATGGGACGTTTAAAGAGGGCAGGCACCGGTTAGGGGTCAGGTGTACCAGAGAGCCAAAAGTCAGCATGAGGGCAATTAACACCTGAGGGCAAAAAGTGAGGTGGGTGGAAGCACAATACTGCTTCTTTACAAAAGTTTTTGCCCAAAAAACAAAAGTTTTTGCCCAAAAAACAAAAGTTTTTCTAACTGCTGCTGAAAATTCTCTTCCATGCTGCATGTGGAATTTTCCATATATGTTTTCAAATAGCTGGAGAAGGGTAAAGCCAAGTGCTTTAAAAAGTAGATGGAGGGGGGCTTCCCTGGTGGCGCAGTGGTTGAGAATCCGCATGCCAATGCAGGGGACACGGGTTCGAGCCCTGGTTCGAGAAGATCCCACATGCCACGGGGCATCTAAGCCCGTGCGCCACAACTACTGAACCTGCACTCTAGAGCCCGCGAGCCACAACTACTGAGCCCACGTGCCACATCTGCTGAAGCCCCCGCGCCTAGAGCCTGTGGCCTGCAACAAGAGAAGCCACTGAAAGGAGAAGCCCACGCACCGCAACGAAGAGCAGCCCCTGCTCGCCGCAACTAGAGAAAGCCCAGGCAGAGCAACAAAGACCCAATGCAACCAAAAATAAATAAAATTAAAAAAAAATAAATTAAAAAAAAAAAAGAGTAGATGGAGGGACTTCCCTGGTGGCGCAATGGTTAAGAATCCGCCTGCCAATGCAGGGGACACAGGGTCAAGCCCTGGTCCGGGAAGATCCCATATGCCGCGGAGCAACTAAGCCTGTGTGCCACAACTGCTGAGCCTGTGCTCTAGAGAACATGAGCCACAACTACTGAAGCCCGCACGCCTAGAGCCCATGCTCCACAACGAGAGAAGCCACCGCAGTGAGAAGCCCGTGCACTGCAACGAAGACCCCCGCTCACTGCAACTAGAGAAAGCCCACGCACAGCAACAAAGACCCAACGCAGCTAAAAATAAATAAATACATTTATTTTTAAAAAAAAGCATATAGAGCTCGTCATTTGATTTCAACATCTATTTAGAAAAAAGACTTGTATTTCCCCCCATTGTGGCCAATTTAATAAGACCCATTTTTCTTGAATCCCCAGTGCCTAATTACTCATATTTCTTCCTTAAAGCTACATTCCGGTTTAGGATTTTTGTTGTTTAAATCTATGAAGCACTTTAGGAACCCTTGCTTTGGCTTTGTTTTTTGGAAGCAAAGGAAAAATGATCTCCTGGTTTACTTTTGGAATCTGCAAAGCAACTTTGAGGTCCCCCAGGTGGATTTAGTGTTTGGAAAGGGGAATTTGGGGGACTAAGTTTGACCCTGAGCCCCCAGGTCACTGTTCACATTTACAAAAGCAAACCTGGTATCCCCAATTGCTTTTCTCTTGAGGTTGGCTTAACTTTATTTATCTTCTGCCTTGGGTCACTGCCCCTGAGGTGCTTCAAAAGCAAAACCCAAAAGACCCAAAACAAAGAAAGCTAAACCAGATTCAAGGAAAAAATGACCTGGCACTCTGGGTTCACTTTTACAAAAGCAGAAAGTCACTTCAAGAGTTTCATAGAATGGTTTAAAGTTGGCCTAGATTCATTGTGTCATTTGTGCAGAGTGATCTCAACAGGTCTGAGACCCCAAGTTTCTTGGGTGTAGATTTGGAGTGCGACTTAGGATGAGAAGCTGTCGGCAAGCTAAATGCCTTGACACAGACTAATTCAGTGATTCTTCCGTGATTCAACTATTTTGAGGATATAAATGGACCACCCATGCAACCATTTCTTTCCTTAAGCTGAATCTTTTTGTTTGCTGGACACACAGGGGTGGCTGAGGAAGTGAAACATACAACACACTTTAAAAAGTTGGCATAAATCCCACCTTATGTTATCAGATTAGTTATGAAGGGTGTTTTTGAATCCTTGGTGCAAAAAAAAGTTAGTTTGCTAATTTTAGGTAATCTTATAAGTCATGATGAAATAGAACTGAGGCACATTATTTTGCTATTCATTTTTATATGTTCCATACTTTGCTTACTTCCCTAAAGGATTTAAGGTGGAATTACTTTACTTGACTATTGGAACAAACGCATTTTTAGAACTTAGTACCAATTTTCATTTTAATATGGCTGACTTTATCCTTTAATAAGTAATTGTAAAATTGCTTTTGGATAATCTAGGGGGGATTTTATTTTTGTTCATGTTTGGTCTACATCTTTGGATTTCAGGTATATGTGTTAACTAATAAATTCACCTGTTGAGACCATGTCTTACAGTTTATTTCCAAGACTGAGGGAGATTTTGTATGATTAATAACAAATGTATTATTTGTTTACTGCCATCTGAAGAAAGTACAACTTGAGATAGAGAAGTAAGGTTTTCCATAATTTAGATTTTAATATTAAGGACATAGTACATCCTGTGAAACCTCACCGAATGTGAGAGGCAGTCCCCAAGGCAATGACTGTGTGGAGTGAAGAGGAGTGTCAGTGATTGTACCTGGTGCCACTCCAGTTTCCGCATCCCTTCCCGTCACACTCTGGCTCCAGAGCAGTCTCGTTCTTTTTAAACAATCCCAGAGACCTGGGATCATGCTTCTTGGTCAAAATAGGCATAGGTAGCAGCCTATAGAAATGGACTCAGTCCGTAAATCTGGCCTGGCATAGTGTTAGGTGGGACCCAGGAATAATGTCCTAGTCTTGTGTTACATCTTTCATGTCAGTATAACTGTACTTTAAAGGATCTTATAATTGTTATAGATGGAGGGACACTGGTAGACCATTCAGAAATATTAGTGCTTCTTTCTCTAAGAAGATCATTTACCTCAATTAACATTAGACCCAATGCCTTATCATAAGGGTATCTATCCTCTTTATCAAGCCCCAGGGAAAGCCTGGGAAAGGTGGAAGTCAGTTGACTACATTCACTTGCCCTAGTTTGCCTGCTGGCCAACTTTGGCCTTTTTCTAGAGCTGTCTTCATAAACCGAAATTGTCTGTAGGGTGCTTATATTTTGTACTCATGAAGCCTAAGAAAAAAGCTCCTAAGTAACTTGGATTAGTGGTCTGGCATCATCAGTCAGAGAGCGATATTGCTTGAATATCTACTGAGAGGTTACGCTCTGCTGGACATACTTTATGAGTTTGCCTGCACAGCTCCGTGAAGTTTGTTTCTATTTACTTATTAAATGTGGTATTATGCATTTGAAAAATCCTTATGATGCCGAAAGCTCCGCTTCTCTGCAGTGGTGTCAAATCTCAGAGACAGAGTTTTGGGTGAAGTAGAAAAGGATAGCTTTATTGCTTTGCCAGGCAAAGAGGGGGACACAGCAGGCTCCTGCCTCAAAAAACTATGTGTCCCAACCCCAGAGAATTTGATGAGGGGTTTTATAACAGTGGCTCAAGGGTGGGGTCTCTGACAAGATTAAGGTATGTGCAGAGCCTGCCCTCCTTTCCTCTGTCTCAGGTGGTCTCAGGTGGTCTCCTAATCTCAGGAGAGTCTCTGCTCCCTTTAATCAGGTGGTTTCTTGGCTGCTCCTCCCTTGATTAGCAACTGTTCACATCCGCCCTTTGGAACTCAGAGAAGGTCTTGGAGGCTGGAGTCTTGCCTACAAGAATTGGGGGACAAAAAAAGACTCTTGCGCCTGGGAGCCCCACAGGGCCCTGTCACACACGTGGAAATGAGAAATCAGAGTATGAGATCAGCATGCTTGCTAGGCCTTATCATTCCTCTCCACCCACATCCATGTATCCTTTGGGGCATAGACACTGAAATGGTGCTCAAGTCTATATCCACTGGATTCATGGCCTGAGAATACAGAGCAAGCAGTGTCAGCTGCTATGTAAATCAGTTTCTATCTTACTCAATATTAAATTGACAGTAGCTTCCTCATATGTTACTCTAGTTTAAGTTACTAAGATTGTGTGTGAATAGTTTTTTCTTTATAAATTCTTCATGTTAATATAAAATATTACTTGTTTCCTTATGAACTCTGCCTCCCCACTTTCCCCGCTTACAGTGTAAACTCTTTGAGGACAGGGACTTTGTCTCATTCAATACTGTATCTCTGGTGCCTAGCACAGTAGTTCTCACGTTGTAGGTGGGCAGTCAATATTTGTTGAATGAATAAGTGAATGTTATCTAGATCCTTAGCCCTTTTATCCACCTTGGCAATGCATTCCGTAACCATTAGTGTGCAAATTTATGCAGATTTCCATTGATATCTACACGTTAACTATGCACTGTATGTATTGCTGTAAAGTATTGGTGTAAATTTGAAAGCATGTGGATTAGACTTGTCTACAGATGGGCAGTTAGGTTAAATTTTGTGGTTCCTGTAATTTCTAGCAGTAAGAAATTTGCATATGAGTGTCTGACCATACATGAAAAAAGTAAGCACAATATTTCTTTATCTAGGAAAGTCTGTTTTTGTGCTGTAAAAGAACCATTTCTATACTCACAGCTGGAGTTGGTGTAGGTTTTAAATTCATTAAATGGGCTCCTCCTTTCCCACCTGGGGGTAGATCAGCCCTTATTTTAAGGCTTCTTCTTCCAGGTCCCAAAGGTCATGTTGCTGTTGCCTTTGGAAAGAAAGGGAATTTGCAGCCAGTACATTATTAAGTGGTTGCTGACTGTGCGCATGCCCACACACACTTGAGCTGACATACGTATACCTGGAAGAGGACTCCTTCAAACTGAGGCTTTTATTTTGAATGAGGAGAATTCATTATTGAAATTTATTGGGAAAAAAAATATATGTATGTATGTAAACCTTATTTCTAACTCTAAAGTTAATACATGCCCATTGTAGAATATTATGAAAATAAAGAAGATAATAACAGTTACCCATAATCCCACCACACAAATTACAACTCTTCTTAACATTTTCTCAAATTTTTTTCCACTCTCTTTTGATCGGTTTTTATGTAATTTTAGTAGTAATATTTATCATAAACTTCCCAAGCTATTTAAAATTCTATGTAAGCATCAATTTGAATAACCACATGATACTTGTCTTTATAGATAGATATACCTCACTACTTAACCATTGTCTTAATACTGAGATTTAAGCTGTTTTCAGTGGGTTTTTTTCCTTCAATTTTTGATAACACAAGTAACATTTTTGAGATTAATATATTTGTTCATAAGTTTTTATCTACCTTTATTATTGTCTACTGAAGTTAGATTCCTAGAAGTAGGATTACTGAATCAAAGGGAATGGCCATTTTTATAAGGTTCTTAAATACATACTGCAAATTCACATTCCAGAGAAGTTATACTAATTTACATTTTCACTGCAGAGTGTAGAAAGTAACTTTTCCTCCTTGTGAAAGAAGGGGAAAATGTACTTGTTGCTAAGCAAGAGTCAAAAATTACACAGAACTTGAAATATGTTCCCTTTTCTTTTTAAGACTGTGTTTTTTTAACATTGTCTCAGTGTAGTTTCTGTACCAGTGTTTTAACTTTTGGTATGGCTGGTATGGCCTAGAATGTTGCCCGAAAGAAAATAGTGTGGCTTTTAATATTAGTAGTAAATATTTTCATTATAGAATTTTCTGCTTTGTACAAGAAAGTCTCTATTAGTAGCTGTATATTGGATGGGAAGAGTCAAACAAGTCCATTATCTTCCTAAGGAAGAGCTAGTTTCTTGTAACTTTCTTCTAACTTTCTGTAGGTTTTAACCACCCCAGAAATTTTACCCCTCTCAGAGCCAGTGGGTTGGCTCACATATCCTATGAGTAAATACAAATACTTGCTTCATTTGAAAGCAAAACCAATACACCCCTTACTTATAAAGTGAGCTAAAACAAAAAGAAAAAGTAACATAAAAACCGAAGGAAGGTAGTAAGTAAAACATTTATCTTTCTGAAACAATTCAAATGGGGATAGGAAGTTGGTTTTAAATGGCTTAAAGGGGATTAGGGTTTTAAAGTTGGATAAGGAGTTTGGTGCTTTGGTTTAGGCACTGCATTGCTTTTAAAAGATTACTTCCATATTTGACAACAATTCTAACTGGAGATTATAAAGCAAATAGTCAATTTTAAAACACTACGGAAAACAAGAAGGTTTCCTTTTTGTTGTTGTTTGTTTATACAAAATGATTGCCTAGAGTTAACAGGCTGAGTCCTGAAGGCCTCATTTCATAACACTACTGAGGATCTATCACCAGGGAGAATCCAGAAGAGGTTGTTTAATGCACTTCATTGAGATTATCTGAGCTTTTCGGTTTAAATTACTTTGGGAAAAGTCTAGGTGCAAACGACTTCTTTGAAAGGTAAACATACTTAACCTCTTTTTAGAAAAAAAGGTTCAATTTAAGTTCTTTAAAATTCTTCAGTTAGTAACAGCAACCCTCATTAACTAAATTTGAGTATGAACTGAATAATGTGTAAAGATTAAATCTCTATACCTCAGTACGTGTTAATATAATTATATAACTGTTTTCATTATTTTACAATTATTTGAAAATGCAATTAAGTATTTTATTAGAAAGGCAAGGCCTGACAATTTTAGTAATTTGAAAAGTGAAAAGATATTATACACTATGTTGGTTATAAAATATAGTTAATGAAGTTTTAAAAATGAGATTCCTTATTCTGTTGCATCTGAGAAGCAGGTCATATTAAAATGGATCAGGAGTAGCATATCTTTTATGTATTAGCTGTGGATAAATAGTCAAAAGTTGCTTTAACATTTCTCCCCATCTTCCTCAGCTCCTTGACCTGTTTATGGTTTGGGATTGGTCTACTTACCTAGCTGATTACGGTCAGCCAGCTTCTAAGTACCTTCGGGTGAATCCAAACACAGCCCTTACTCTTTTGGAGAAGTGAGTATATTCCGCAGATGTTTTTGCATACCATTTTAGCATTTTGTGATTCAGTGATAATTGAAGAACTAGAAATTTTTATCAAAAGAGAAATGTCTATATGGAACTTAAAAGTTCAGTTCATTTTAATGATCAAAACATAAGCCTCTTTCTTTCTCGCCTTCAGTGTTGTGTACTTTTATATGAGATTTGTTTATGTTGATACAGACAAAACGTTTTTCCTATTGTATCCTCAATATCTGACCTAATTGGCTTTAGAAATATGTTTACTGCAGATAAGTGAGAATTGGAACTTTTTTTTTTTTTTAATACTGTAACACAGGAAAGAAAGTATTTTGTAAAACGTAGTTAGGGATTGGAATGTTTGCCACCAGTGCTGTCTAGATCCTACCATGATGGGCTTGGATTCTTTACAGGTAGAGAGGTGTGCATTTCAAAAAAATGATATTTTAAAAACTGAAGTAACAGAACACTTACTGGTGCGTCTCGTCCAATTAAAAGTAAAACAAGTGTAGGTGTTACTTTTCCTTCTTTTATGTGGCAGGTTTTCTTTTCACTCTACCATATTTCATTTTAAGCATCACTATTAAAATTTTCAATTTTTGAATTAAAAGTGTATATTATTTCCCCACATTTCAAAATATCTGTGGTGTATTTGATTTGAGAGGACATAAGGAACTGTTTTAAATAAATGTAAGCTTGTTTTACAATGCCATGAAACACCACTGAGGCAAACAAATTACTGCTTTAAATTTTCTAATATTATTTTTCCTTTCACCTTGTCTTGCTATGAGTGTGATTTGCAGAGTCCATAGAGGGTATGTATTTTAGCATACTTTATGGAATGATGTTAGAAAATAGTATCACGTAAGGAAACTTGCTTTAGATTTACATACTAATATTTTGTGTGGTTGCTTTCTCTGTAATTCTATTAGTAGTACCTATTTTCTTTGAAGTATATTTTTCAAGCATAGGATTAGTGTGAGATAATCCAGAGCATGCCAAGATACTTCACTTGTGACAGTATAGCTTTTAATTTCCTTTTCTAATCTTCTTCATTCACGTATATTCCTAGGATGAAGGATACTAGCAAAAAGAACAATATATTTGCTCAATTCAGGAAGAATGATCGAGACAAACAGAAGTTGATAGAGACAGTTGTGAAACAGCTGAGAAATTTGGTGAATGGTATGTCCCAGCACACATAAACTTCACATTGCTTGCACTCAGTGACACCAAATCCATGGTGTCTCAACATTGATCTCTAACAGGCACTGGTCATGATACAGAAAGTTGTTTGCAGAATTCAAAAATACAGTAGAGAAAAGACACTGATGAGAGAGCTTAAACAAGAAAGAATTATAAATATCATTTGTATGGATTTTTAAATAGCTGAATAATATTTTATATATGGAAAACCTGGCATTAATTTTTTTTCACTTCTAGGGAAAAAAGGCAAAACTAATATATAAATCAGGTCAAAAATTGTCTATGAAACTGATTGTGTAAATACATGAGAAGAACTTATGCCTCTGTGTATTGGTGTTTTTTCTACTTAGACTTGAATGATTTTTCTGTTTTGTTTTTTGTTTGTTTGTTTTCCAGTATCTGGTTTGGGAATGAAATTATGTCTGATCTTTCACTGTCATTTTCTGACTTTTAGCTTTAATTTTCACCTCAATATTATTTAAATAGACTAAAATTTCTAATTCTGCTGATTTCGAGGGAGGAACTATAAATCTTTAAAGGTCCCTGAAGTCAAACTTAATTTAACCCAATAAGAATTTGAATTATTTGTTCTACTTGGGTGGTTTAATTTAATCTGAATATGAAGAAAAGGAATTTGATTTTCTAAAGATGCAAGGTGTTTCTGTTCAGCAGGGTTAATATTTCTAACTATAGTGTTTGTAGCTGGCCCCATTTATTTGGTTTGGTTTGGTTTGGTTTGGTTCAAGTTAGAAGGACAGAAACTAAGTGGGGCTAACCACTTCAGGTGCCGCTTGTGCTAGGAGAGATGTGTTCCTACACACAGAAGTTACCACAGGGGTCAGGTTACTTTCTTCAAAGAGCAGACCTCAGTACCGTGTCCTCACTGTGGAAACAAGCCAAACCAAATGAACTCTGGAAAACCTAAAATGAATGTACATTTTACTGTGTAAAGTACTGTGGTCCAGATGGTAATAACAATCTGATCCTTACTTTCTCTTCATTGTATTTATGCTGAATAATCCTTTTGCATTTTCAGGATTTATGCCTGTAAGAAACTTTTATTTGACTCTGTAAAATAAGTGCAAAGAATTATATGTACATTTCTTGATTTTGTGATTAAATATTAAAAAGGTTGAGCAAGTTGTTGGAAATTCAATGATACTGCATCTATTTAGAGCTTCCTGACTTAAAACAACTGCTTTCTTCAGAAGGGCTATTATTCCCTAGTTATTGGAATGGGAGTGTCACCAAAACAAAGAAAATAAGCACTTATTCCCTTGACCGTCTCTTATCCTAAAGTATTTAACGTTTTAAAAAATATTACATGGAAAATATGGTAATTCCAGGGACAATACTATCTGGAAGTTACCAGAGGAGCCGTGAGCTGCTAGTTCTCTTTGAGGACTGGAATGTAGTGACCCTCCAGTGCCTTACCCAGCTCTCCAGGTCACCAGGGACGTCTCCCGGCTTGGGATGAGGCGTCCCCAGATTCGGAGAGACGCCTCCTTTGTACAGCTTGGAGCAGACCACTGTGGGTCCTCAGCGGTGATGGTCTTGAGGAGTTCGCTTTACTGTTCGCAGGAAAACAAGCACCCTGCACACACACACACCCCGCACCCCTCGGGTTGCGCTGTAGGGACTGGGACGCCCGAGTCCTGGGGCATTTCGGGTCCCACAAAAAGCCCCAAGAAGCAATCATGTAGACTGATGGGGTGGGAAGGATACGAAGCGGGAGGGGACAGTGAATTTGGTCCTCGAGTCCCGAAAGGCGCCGGGGGATATCTGCTCCTCGTGGGATTAGGGAGTCTCTGTGAAGCTTTGAGAAGCAGTGACACTATCATCTTTTGAAGGATTCTGGAAGTGGTAGATCAGAGACCTCGGAGGGGTGGGGATGTCGAGATTCTCAACCCCGGCCATCAGGGCTTGCGATGCCAAGGTAGGCATCGAAGACCGCAGTTTCCCTGAAACAGAAGCAGAGCAAAGGGGAGAACCCCCAGCCCTTTAGGCTTGGAGTGCCGGGAGGGGACGGGGCACCTGGAAGTTCGAGGGTGGGGATCCCAGAGAGAGCCCGCATTAGCTCCGTGCGCTTGGTCAGTCCACCCTCCGAGCTCCTGCTGGGAGCCGGGAGGTTCTTGGCGCGAAACTGCAGGCCCCGCCCGAGGATCTGCGCGGGGCACGGCCCCCGGCTTAGCCGTAGCGCCGCAGCGGCTGCCACTCCCCACTCCAACCCCTCGGAGAACGCGCCGCTGCCCACCGCCTCCAATCATTACTCTGCGTGGAGCGCTTTAAATATGCAGAGGCGGGTCACGTCATGTGAATCGGTATCAATCCGTAGGGAGGGAGCCAATATCTATATAAATGTGGCCTGGGTGGGCCGAAAAGGGTTAAAAGGCTGGAGAAGAGAGAGGTGGGCGGGGGTCTACAGTCCGGGTGCGCGCAGCCCTGGTTGGCAACACCGGTGAGTTGCTCCTTTCTTTGCCCTCCTTCGCTGCTTCTATCGAAGGAGTGCTGACCAGGGGAGGTGGGAGATGGGAGGTTCGAGCGGTCCCCAGGCAGCCGGCGCCCGCGCAAGGGGGTTGCGTTTTGGCCCGGGAGCCGTCGGACTCCGGGAAAAGTCCTGAGCGCGCGGGTCTCGATGAAGGCACGTTCCCTAAGGGCGCGTGGTCACTGCTGCCCTCCGCTGCCCGTCTGCTTTTAGAGCGAAGTCCTTGTCCGAGGTTGTAAATCTCGGTTTTGGTCCCCAAGCCCCAGGCCCTTTCCGGACAGAACAGGTGAACACTGCGCGCTGCCGGCGCCGCAGTTCCTGCGCCTCCTGCGCTCTGAGTGGCCTGGTCCCGGCAGGCTCGCCATGCTCCCCTGGGGGCTGAGCTGCCTGTCGGTGCTGGGGGCGGCGGGCACCGCTCTCCTGTGCGCGGGCCTGCTGCTCAGCCTGGCCCAGCACCTCTGGACCCTCCGCTGGACGCTGAGCCGGGACCGAGCCTCTGCCCTGCCCCTGCCCAAAGGTTCCATGGGCTGGCCCTTCTTCGGGGAAACGCTGCATTGGTTAGTTCAGGTGAGCAGTTCGTCGTTTCCGCACCCCAATATGGCCCCTTCTTCCCTATCCCCCGCTGGTTCTCAATGTTCCCAGGGTTCGTAGCCAGCCTCTTCCTGTCGCCCAGGGCCCCAGGGAGCATACACGGCCCTGACCTTTGCCCAGCTGCTCCCTCGAAGGGACCGTATGTCACTGGCGTACTCTCCAACGCAACTTAAGTACCGACAAAACGCGGGGGTGCACAGAGGGGTTCCAGGACCCTATGTCCTGCCACCATAGAATCAGGAGTCAGGAGCAAGTCTCAGCAGTGAGCTCTTTGGCGCTTGTGTCCCCATTCTGAGTCTCAGTTTCCTCATCTCACCAATGGGAACAGGAGCATATACATTACCGTAGGGTAGTCACGAGGCCCATTTGAGACTGTTTTGTAAAGAGTAAGGCGCCAGCCTAGAGCAGGAGGTTTTCATCAAGCGGCAGTTGGGAGGCCTGGGCTAGATCCTCAGCTGAGGCCCAGCGGCCCCATCCCTCTTCGCTCCTGGCTCGCAGGGCTCGCGCTTCCACAGCTCCCGCCGGGAGCGCTACGGGACAGTGTTCAAGACGCACCTGCTGGGCAGGCCGGTGATCCGCGTGAGCGGCGCCGAGAACGTGCGCACAATCTTGCTGGGCGAGCACCGCCTTGTGCGCAGCCAGTGGCCGCAGAGCGCGCACATCCTACTGGGCTCGCACACACTGCTCGGCGCGGTTGGCGAGCCGCACCGGCAGCGGCGCAAGGTGAGCCTAAAACAGAAGGTGCCGTCGGGACGTCAGACCCGCGGTTTCAGAGAACCTACTGTGGGCCAGGCCGGGGCGAGGTGTTAGGGGTACACTGTGAACCTGGCCAGGGCCCCTGACTAACAAGTGGGTGCCATTGGGCCAGTCCCTTACCTTCTCCGGCTTTGGTTTATAAGGCCAGGACTGGGACTTAAAGGTCCTTTCACCTTCGATCTTATGCGATTCTGATACCAGAAGCGCTGGAAATTCAAACTTAGAGAGGGTTAGCGACGACTTCCTGGAGGAGGTGGCCCCTGTAGCCTGGATGGATGGGAGGGACTGTGTACATCAGAAAAGAACTAGAGGGAATGGCGAGAGCAAAACCCAACACATTTGGGTCCGGGTCTCTTAGAAGAGGAGACAGGCCGAAATTGGCCTTTTGGCTCCTATGGAGTCGTGGAGCAGAGGGAGCCGGACGGCTGCCAGGGCTGACTGACCCCGCGCACTCCCCACAGATCCTGGCGCGAGTGTTTAACCGCGCGGCGCTGGAGCGCTACGTGCCTCGCCTGCAGGGGGCGCTGCGGCGTGAGGTGCGCTCCTGGTGCGCGACCCGCGGGCCGGTCGCTGTCTATGAGGCCGCCAAAGCGCTCACCTTTCGCATGGCTGCGCGCATCCTACTGGGGCTGCGGCTGGACGAGGCGCAGTGCTCGGAGCTGGCCCGGACCTTCGAGCAGTTCGTGGAGAACCTCTTCTCGCTGCCCCTAGATGTGCCCTTCAGTGGCCTGCGCAAGGTACTGCCGCCCCTCCCCAAACCTTCCCTTTGGGGCTCCCTCGGTGTGCCACAGGCGTCACCTCTGCTGGGAGTTGGAGGCTCTGCACAGTGTGGGGAGGCGGCGTGGTGTGGCGGTGGGCGTCGGGGCTGGCCTCTGTCCTGACTCGCTGTGTGACCCGCGGCGGGCCACCCACCCTCTCTGGGTCACGCCTGAGGAATGGGCTCCAGCCCCAGCAGCCGCCGGCTTCCCCGACGTTGGGTCTTGGTGGCGGGCGCCCAGCCAGTCGTCTCAGCCCCTCCCCAGAGCGGCGCCTCCTGCCCTGGCCTCCAGCGCCTCTTTGGAAGCCCCGTGGCTGCGGAATGGTTGGGAGCACTAGGGCCGCAGACACGCCCCCCGCCCCCCGCCCCCGCCCCCCCCCCCGACCCAGCCCGGCGCCAGCTGGAGAGGGGTGGGTACCGGCTCCCCGCCTGCGGCCCCAGGCCCACTAGTTTCCGGATCAGAGAACCATGGCCTCTTCAAACTTCAGAGCGATGGGCTGGGCCCAGAGAGCAACCGAACTGGGGCTTCTTATTGTGCTGATGCCCTGGTTTTCAGTCACCTGAATAAAAATAATAGTTATGTATAAACGTATATGCTATACGCGCTGATTGCCTTGGGTACATTTTCTGATTTAATCCTCTCGGTCTGCAAAATATTATTATTCTCATTTTATTGATGAAGAAACTGAAGCTCAGAGACGTTAAATGACTTACCCAAGATCACACAGCTAGTAGGGAGGGGGGCAGGATTTGAACCCCATCTCCCCTGACTAAAAAGCCCAAGTGCTCAAAATGCTTCCCCAGGCAGACGCTTTCGCTGTGCTTGCTCCCTGAACTCTGGAGGGCCACCCCAGCCCTCTTGCCTACCCCTTGCAAAGGCTAAATGTTTAGACTTCCAATAGTGTCCTTTAAGCCAGAGCTTTCCTGAGCGCATCAAGGTGTCCCTTCCTCTCTGCACTGGTGCCCACTGCCCCTGCCTGAGCCTTGTGCAGGGAAAGGACAATGGACTGACTCCCTGGCAGGGTTCTGTGCCAGACACGGACACTTGACAGCTGTGTGACTCTGGATAATGGCTTGACCTCTCTGAGCCTCAGCATCCTCCCATCAGGAGGACAGTAACTGTTTGCCTTGCCCCAAAGGGGGCTTGTGATCAAGAGAGAATGGTGTGTGGGGACAAATTCCTAAGCATTTATTGAGCCCCTTCTATGTGCCAGGCATGGAGCTAAGCTGGGAAACTTTTAACACCAGGATCTCAGCAGAGCCAGACAAGCACTGGGAAGATTTTGGGGGTAGGTGTCCAGGGCTGGTCCCCTCAGCCTTCCTGCCCCACCTCCCTTCTCTCCCTGCACATCAGGGCATCCGGGCACGGGACCAGCTGCATCGGCACCTGGAGGAGGCCATTGCAGAGAAGCTTCATGAAGACAAGGCTGCTGCGGAGCCAGGCGATGCCCTCGACGGGATCATACACAGCACTAGGGAGCTGGGCCACGAGCTCTCAGTGCAGGAGCTGAAGGTGGGTGGCGGGAGATTTCTCCTCCCCTCCTTTGCATTTCTAGCAGGTCTCTACACACATGCTGCCTCCCTGGAGCAATGGAGCTGCATCCTGTTTGGGCCCACTTTGAGCCACAGGCACTCCTCAGGGCGAGGGGAAAGCGGAGACCTGGGTTCCGCTTATGGCTCAGCTGCACCCACTATCTCTGTGGCCTTGGGCCAGTCACCATCCCTTTCAGAGGAGAGTCCATGGCACGAATCCTAGGCCCTCCCTTACCGGTTCTGGCAGCAAACAGCTCTCCCCCTCCCCCACTTCTCTGTCACTCCATGCCTTTGCCTCTGCTGTCCCCCTGCCTATGAAGCTCTCTTCACCCCTTTTCTCTACAAACCTTAAGGGTTCAGGGCTAAATTCCACAGTCTCCTTGAAGCTCCCCTCTTCCTCCCCAAATCTACACTTCCATGAGCCACCTTGGCACCTGGCACCTCTCTACCTGTCTGTTGCCACTGCAGAATCTCCTGGAGAATTAGAGCCCCTCCCCATGTATGCATAGTGCACATACAGTGGAGGTAAGGAGGGAAGCTTTGGAGTGGTCCCTGGACCCACCTGCTCGAGAACCCAAAAAGGAATGGAGAGGTTGGGGGGCAGGGAAGTTAGAAATGGGAACACCTCAAGCCTTCCATAAGCAACTCCCATCCTTTCTCGGGGCCTCAATTTCCCACTTTCCACTAGCCAGCCACTGAAGGGTGGGGCTCACTCAGCCTGAGTTTCTTCTCCGAGAACGGGACTAATAATCTCTTTCCTGACTCCTGGGTGGTTGTGAAGTCTGGAAGAGTCAAAGGAGTTAGAAACAGATGAGCAGGGGGCTCTTGAGTCATGGGGGAGCCAGTGGATAGGAGCAGTTCTGGGCTGGGAAGGGGAGTAATATGGAAAGAAGTGGATGGTCCCTCAGCCTTGGCAGGGCTGGGGAGCTGGTGACAACACCCTCCAGGTTCTCAGGAAGGGACCCACTGGCCAGAAATCTTCAGTTCTGGCTGGCCAGGGAGGACCTTGGAGCCCCAAGGTCTCTGTCCCAGCTCCCCATCTTGTGCAGGGCAGGCAGTTAGCCTTGGATCAGGTCATTCATTCCACACATATTATTATCTACCTATTCAGTGCCAGGCTCCATGCTGGGCCTGGGGATACAGCAGTGAGCAAACTATAGCCCTTGCCCTCGAGGTGCGAGACGGGAGGGGTACATATTCATCCTATAATAACATCAATCAGTGTGTAAACACAAACTGGGTGCTACAAGGAAGGAAGACAGCACACGGGGAGTTGGGAGGGCAGAGGCAGGCAGTGCACACCAGGAAGAGGTTTAGTCACTGGGACCACCGCTAAGCAGGAGGAGCCCGATGCTTGCGTTGGTGGGAGGCTGGCGCTGCTGCTGCTGCGGGTGCCTTGGTCAGTTCTACTGCCGTTACTGTCAGGGCGCCCAGCTGGGGTTGTCGGCAGCGCTGTAGGCAGCACTGCATGGTTAAGAGCGCTGGACTCCCAGCTCGGCTACTGGGACTGGTGACGGCAGGGACCTCGAGCACCTCTCAGAGCCTCAGTAAAACGGGCATTGTGCCGCACAGGATCGGGGTGAGTATCGAATGAGTTAATACACGTAAAGCGCTAAGAACAGTACACAAAGTGCCTGGCATTATCTTTGGGAACCTCCCACGGCAAGTGGATAGATCCTCCTCTTGCTCGTTGCTATCTGTGACTTCCCCAAGTGTCGGACTTGGGATTCAATCGACTCCAGGACCTGCACAGCTAGCCGCGCCACGGGAGCACCCGGCGCTCTGGCCTGTGCGCAACGGCAAATATGGGGCCCCTGCGCCTCAGTTAGGGGGCCACGAGGCCAAGAACCGGCTAATGGAGACTCAGCGCTCCCGGGCTGTCTTGCAGGAGTCAGCTGTGGAGCTCCTCTTCGCCGCCTTCTTCACCACGGCCAGTGCCAGCACGTCCCTCGTCCTGCTACTCCTGCAGCACCCGGCGGCCATCGCCAAGATCCGGCAGGAGCTGGCGGCGCAGGGGCTGGGGCGCGCGTGCGGCTGCGTGCCGGCGGCCTCAGGGGGCGGCGCTGGGCCCCCGGCCAACTGCGGCTGCGAGCCCGACCTCAGCCTGGCGGCGCTCGGCCGCCTGCGCTACGTCGGCTGCGTGGTCAAGGAGGTGCTGCGCCTCCTGCCGCCCGTGTCCGGGGGCTACCGGACAGCCCTGCGCACCTTCGAGCTCGACGTAAGTGCGCCGCGCCGCCCGCCCCGCCCCTGCCGCCGGCCGCGGGAAGGTGGGGTAGGGGTTAGGACCGAGCTGTCTGTTCTTCCCCTCTCCGGCCCTCCGCTTTCCCTCCTGGAAAATGGGCTGAATCCTCTTCCATTTCCCGGGAACCACGGTTGAGGCAGCAAAGCAAGGTTAGGGACCCCGTACACTTCAGCTTTTGGCAGTGGTCCGGGTGAATCAGTTAGAGCCGAGTTTTAGAATAAAAACATCCTTTTCTCCGCCCAGCACCCGCTTTTCAGCCAGTGAGGCTGGGTGGGGCACAGAGACCCCCACTATGTCCCGTACCCCATTTATCTGGCTCCCTCACAAGAAAAAGGGATTAATCATTGTTACCAGTCCTGGCCTCCGGCTGAGACCGGATTCCAGGGAAGCGGGCTAATTAAAGTATGGGGTATGATCAGGTTGGTATGAGCTGGACAATGAAAGTTAAGGTCTAGGACTGGCTCCATCTCTTTATGACCCTGGGCCGTTTCCTTCTCACTCTGGGCCTCAGTTTACTCTCTGGAAGGAAGCTGCCTTGGTCCCTTCCATCTTTGACTCCAGGTGGGGCCCGGCTGTGCTTCGCAGTGGCAGCATCGGGGGAGGGGAGCCCTAGCGCCGCTAAACTGAAGGTGTTTGCCTGAATGGCTGCCCCTGCATCCCCCCTACCACCAGCCCAGTCTCTGGGCGGCTCCAGGCAGAGTGGGCACCTCCTTCCCTGACCCTTACTTTAAGCTAAACAGCAGATGTCCCTAGTGCATTGCATACCAGGATTTGAGGACCCCTAAGGGAATGGGATTGTGCCCCTGAGTTGCTGTCATGGAAAGAAAGGGGGTCAGAGCCAGCAACTTCATCACAGACTGGTGTGAAGAAGAGACTGATCTCTAGCTGAATGAAACCAAAACATTTTGGGAGCTGGCATTTGAACTGGAACAGTGACGGGTTAGGATGGGGACAGCACATCACTGGGAGGGGATGGCCCAGACAAAGGTAGGTGGATTAGTGAGGGGTTTAGAAGTGTCGTGGATGCTGAATCTTGGAATTCAGACGTCATGCAGGCGCTGGGGTGCAAGACCTTAGAGAAACCGCAGGAGAAGGGCACTGGACCACCAGGGTGAATAGAGGCAGGGGTCTTAGCCATCCTCCAGGTTCCAGATGGGAAAACAGGCCTAGAGAGGAGAGGGAGAGCGCCTTGGTGATTCCAAGATCTGTTTGCCTGTGAGAGCCTCCTGAAGCTGTTCAGGCAAGGGAAGCAGGATGCTCGGGGCTGGAAGACATCTCAAAAGTGGATTAGCTGAAAAAGTTGGAGGTGCGCAAAGGGAACATGAAAGCTGCCTTCCAACAATTTAATTGTCATGTGCACCTTTTTAGAGTGTGGCTGCCTGATCTGAACATTACTGTTCAGCTGATGGGTGGCGAGGACAGAGAGGCAGTTTTCAGTTGAGTCCCAAGAAGAGCTGTAAAGTTGAGATGACCATAAAGGAGCTGTCGCTGGCATTGTTCTGACCCAGGCAACTGGTGGGCGCAGGACTAGAATTTACGTCTCCCGATCTAACGTGAGAACAAAAAAGACAAAAACAAAACAGTGAAACAAATAATAGAGCACATTTACTGACCACTAGTATATATGGCCAGACCCGTTATTTGAATCCGCACAAGATGGGCATTTTGTTCTCACTTTATCAGTTAAGAAACTGAGGCTCAGAGATTGAGCATTTAGCCCATCGTCACACAGCTCACCAGGGAAGGAGCTGCTATGGGTATGCAGAGCGGTAGCTTCCGGGTTAGACGCGCCTCCCTGCTTGTTTTCGGAAGCTTGTTTGATATACCCCAGGTGGAGGATCGGTTCGGGCTGGGTTTCCGGGTACCTCGTGGTCAGGCGGGTCTCCTCACCTCCCCGCAGGGCTACCAAATCCCCAAGGGCTGGAACGTGATGTACAGCATCCGGGACACGCACGAGACGGCCGCGGTGTACCGCAGCCCACCTGAGGGCTTCGACCCAGAGCGCTTCGGCACTGAGGGCGAGGATGCTCGGGGCGCCGCCGGCCGCTTCCATTATATCCCGTTCGGCGGCGGTGCGCGCAGCTGTCTCGGCCAGGAGCTGGCGCAGACCGTGCTCCAGCTGCTCGCGGTGGAGCTGGTGCGCACGGCGCGCTGGGAGCTGGCCACGCCTGCCTTCCCCGCCATGCAGACCGTGCCCATCGTGCACCCGGTGGACGGTCTTCGGCTCTTTTTCCATCCGCTTGCGCCTTCGGCTGCGCAGGATGGGCGACGCCTCTGACCCGCTGCGCCGCGGAACCTGACTTGGCCAGTGGCAGCGGAGCACTTGCGGAGCCGCCCATCTGCCTTTCCCCAGTACCGGGTCGGGCGCACTCTCTAGTTCACCAAACGGTTACTGAATGCGGCTCTGTGCCGGACTCTGCGGGAGGAGACGCGCGAGCCACCGCCACCGCACTGGAGAAGTGCCCTGGCCAGTGGGAAGGTGCCTCCTGCCCTCCGCACGCACCCTGAGGAAGGAAAGGTGGTGGGCCAAGTCTTTAAAGCCCTTCCCAGGATTTCGAAGCAGGGATGGAGGGAACATCTCCACTGGAAGCCAAGCCCGGGAGGAGGCATGGATTGCAGGGCCGTGGGGAGGCTTGCTAGGGGAGGATTGGGCCGTAGAACAATGCGGGACCTGCAACGGTCGCGAGGAAGAGGGGACGCCGGGAGCGCATCTCTGGCCTGGCTTTGGGCCATAGGAAGACACCGAGAAGGCGCCCAACGGAAGGCCTTCAGGCAGCTGGCCTCCGCCAGGTGCGCCCTAGCCACTCTGCAGGTCTCGGCAGAAACCCAGAACGGTGGGCGCTTCCAGGGCTCTAAACAGGCTCAACACTGCCGGATTCTGCTGGCGATTTCTTAAAAGAAAAATTCCTAGTTCAAGAACACGTTTAATCTTTCCATTTATACAAGGGAGAATAGGCAAACGAGAGGACTCTTTAAGGCTGGATTATTTTCATGGGAGATTGAGACATAAAGACGTTCGAGGTATTTGTACCCAAAACAGAAGGACCAAGAAATAGTTTCCTGGCAATAGTTGGGTGAGGGGGGCTACAGCTTGGCTGGGCAGCTGCTCCCTGGTGGGAAAGTGGGATGAGGGGGGAGGGAGACTCAGGAAAGACCCCCTCCCCTTCCCCCAGAAGGACCTACCCTGCATATATCCAGAGAGAGACGAGGAACTGGAGCAGCCTGGGGTCCAGGCTGCTGGAACTTCTCTCTTGAGCATAGCTCCAGGGAGCTGGGCTGTGAATTATCTCCAGGGTAGTTGGCTGCAGGGACATCCTGGTTTACCGCTTCAACCACCTTTATTACAGGGGAGAAACTGAGGCGAGAGACTGGACCACTCAGCCAGTGCTCTCCTCCACCCCCATCACTTACTCCCTGCTCCAGCTCCCAGGCCTGTGGCTGCTGCGAAGCTCTTGGCCTTTTACCCTTTCAACGCGATCCCTAGATTGGCCTAAGGACTCTCTGGACCTTTCCAACACAGAAGTTCCCAACAGTGTTTAAATCTAAACCAAGAGCCTCCGGCGTCATTATTCCTAACAGCTCACTGTAACCTGCCACCCACCTTCGGACAGGCTGGGGGCAGTTGGACATGATGGGTGAGTCAGGAAAGTTGCCGCCAAGGCCTGAGCTGACCCCTTAATGAACCAGAAGAAAGCTGGTGCCCTCCTGACCTTACGCTTAAGGTGGATCCTGGGGCCAGAAGGAAAGGGGGAAGCAGCAGACACAGGCAGGGTTGGTAGCTCAGTGCAGCGGGCCCTTCCGAGCTCGGCTGACACCGCCATAACCCCCTCCAGGGCAATTCATCACCCACTGCTGACCACAGGCCCTGGCGCCAGGCCATGGGATCTGCAGGCAGGTGACAGAGCCACGGAGCCGGCAAGAAGTGGCGGATCTGGGGGCCTGCCCTCAGGGCGCTCCTGAGGCTGCAGAGACAACATCTCGGCCTGAGAAACTCCACTAGGCTGAGGTGGTGGGAGGACCAGGGCTTGGGGCTGAATCTGACTTGGGGAGAGAGACTGGGGGAGGGGGCTCTCAGAAGCCCAGACTTAGCTGGTTCCGAGAGACCTGGTTTACCTGCTGGTGGTCTGCACCAACTATAAGCCCCTGTAGGGGCAGCTCCAATTTTGCTCTAATTTCCCATTGATACTTCATTCTCAGTAATTTCCAAGAAAATCTGAGCTCTTGCTTTAGTAGCTCTTGATTCTCTGAGGAAGGAGCAGATGTGGTTCTTGCCCTCCTGGACTTGGTGTGCTCACCAAGGAGGTAGACAGTAAATAAACTCACAGACAACAGCAAGAACATGTCTGATGATGATAGTGCTGTGGAGAAAATAAAACAGGCCTGCAATGCACAGTGCCGGGCAGGCTGGGGCCTGGGAAGACTTCCCTGGGGTGACATTCGACTTTGGAAGGAACCAGCAAGCGGTGAGCTGGGAAAGAGGCACCCCAAGCAGAGGGAACAGCAGGTATAGAACCCTGGGATGGGGATGAATGCTCAAGACAAGGGAAGAAGGGGTTGGAAGAAAGGTGGAAGGCGGTGCTTCAGCTGCCTGGGCTCCCCTGACCCCAGTCAGGAACTCGCTCCCCACCCCCCAACCCTTAGCAACAGGCTGTTTTGCAGACATCTTGGAAACATTTGATTTTCCAGTGAACCCTCTCCCCACCTACTGCCACCCACGAAAGTTCGGCAAGGGATCTAGATCAAAGTTCTTATTGGGCTGGTAATTTATGGGCCCCTTCCCCTCTTCAAGATGTTCTTTAATGATCCTCACTATCCCATTTAATCCTTTCCTGCCGATCGCCCCCTCGGGTCTCGATGGGCAGGTAGATTAAAACATTTTTCCCCCTTGTGGCGATTTCCAGCGCGCAGGCCCCGCTCATCTTGTGACCCGGCGCGCGCTGAACTTGGCGAGATGGCCCTGCAGAGTTCACTCGGATGTCACGGTCCGGCCTGCAGGGGTCACAGGCGGGTCAGGCCGGAGGATTGGGACTGGGCCCCAGGTCACGCCCCCCGCGCGCCAGCTTTGCTCACCGGCCGGAGGCACTGTCCAGAAAGGGGCGGGCCCGGGATTTCTGAGAATTACCTCCAGCGCGTCTCGACCCGGTTCCAGCCGGTGCCCCCGAAGTCGTCTGTCACTGTTTACAGTTGTGAAATCGTTAGAAGAAATAACAGTGGGAGAGACCCTTCCCTAGAGCCTCTGAAACGCCAAGTAGGTTTACGGAGAAACGCCGACTCTCCGAAACCCATCCTGGGGCGACCCAGGCTAGGAGCGTTTCGGCGAGTGTGCGATCCCTGCGACTCCGCAGACACTTCCCGACCCGCCGGGTTTGGGGACCACCGCGGGAGGGCCGCGTATTTAACAGCTGTCAGGATCAAAGTATATTCCATCCCCAAGGGACACTTTCCAATGAGTGAGGCATGCTCCTGGGAGAGCCGGCTCTTCAGTTTTAAACAAACATATCATTGCTTCGTTTTAGGCGCAACTGGAGGGTTCATCACTCAAATCAAAGGGGGCGTGTGGCCCTGACTGGTCCGAGGCAGTTTGGACCCAGTCCCACTGGCTCGACCAGGCAGGAAGCAGGGAGCGCACGTGCGCTTCCCGCAGTGTCCGAGCTCCAGGCATTGGCTGCAGGAGCAGCCGATGGTATAGCTGGGCGAAGGCCAGAAGACTCACTTCCCTGTACGGATTCCCTCAACACTCTTATCAGCGGCCGGCAGAGGCCTGAGTTTAGGGCCCAATCCCCCTCTCGCCTGGGTGGCTTTCTGCCCGGTGGGAGCTGGGAGAGCAGAGGATGGCTCCAGTGCCCAGAGCCCAGGTCACCTTGGTAACGTAGCCTAGCGTGCCTGGAGCTGGGAAGAGTATTTGCAACCAGGAGCCCCTTTTGGAAACTCACAGCTTCCCCGTGGTGTAGACAGGCCGGGAATGATCACCTCCATATTAAGGAGGAGGAAACAGGCGCAAGGATGTGCGGTAACTTGCCCAAGGTCACTCAAGTAGAGATGGAGCTGGGACTCACAGCCCAGACTCCGGGCTTTCCATCCATCCTCCATCTCGGTGTCCTTATCCTGCCAGGGCTAAAGACCCTCTTCCCCTCTGCCTAGCTGGAGCTGCTAACCCCAGGGCCCTCGGAATCCGGCCGGCTGTGGCAGGATCGCAGAGCTCCGGTTGCCGCCGAGCCGCGGATGAATTGTCACCGCGGTCCCCCACTGGGGAGTCAGAGTTAGGGCTTAGACTTGTGCAGGGCTGCACCTGGAGTCCTGAGGATCTGGGGCCTCTCTGTACCGTAAGTGGGACTTTCCAAGACTTCATGAGTGTGGACCTCCTTGAGGGGTTTGGAGAGCTGGCAATCTATGGTCAGCCGGTCACGACTCCCCGCGACTCTCGTTTGGGTCCTGGCCCTGGGCTCTTCTGCGGGATCTTTGGAAGAATCGGGAGGCCTGCGTTTTGCTCTGCGTTCTGCACCTCAGTTTCCCCACCTGTGGGACAAGGAAGCTGGACGATCTCTGAACGCACTTCCCTTTGCTCCCCCAGCAGGTGGAAGGGGGCCCACACGGCGCCTGTAAACGGAAAGCCAGTGCAGGCAGCTCTGGTCTGGGACCGCCCGTCGGACCCGGCGGGAGGGATTCCAAAGAGACTGCCAGGAAGCCCAGGGTTTGGAGTTCCCGCTCCCCAGAGCCCGGGTCGGCCCCTGCCAGCGTCCCAGAGCCCCGCACAACTTGTATGGGCGAAGCAGGCTGCTCCTAGCCCTGCACCCCAGGAGGCGCGCTCCGAGGGAAACCGCCACCGCGTCGCCTCTGCCTCTGCGCGGAACAAACGGTTAAAGATTTTGGGCAGCGCCTCGAGGGGGGAGGAGCCAGGGGCCCAATCCGCAATTAAAGATGAACTTTGGGTGAACTAATTTGTCTAAGGTAACGTGGGCAGCAACCTGGGCCGCCTATAAAGCGGGCGCGCGGCAGGTTCGGAGCTCTGGCGACGGCGGCAGGTGGCGCGGGAGGTCGCGGCGCGCCATGGGGCTCCCAGCATTGCTGGCCAGTGCTCTCTGCACCTTCGTGCTACCGCTGCTGCTCTTCCTGGCAGCGATCAAGCTCTGGGACCTGTACTGCGTGAGCAGCCGGGACCGCAGCTGCGCCCTCCCGTTGCCCCCCGGAACTATGGGCTTCCCCTTCTTTGGGGAAACTTTGCAGATGGTGCTTCAGGTAAGGGAGATAGGGGAGGGACAGGGCGGTTTCCCGGAGCCCCGGAGCCCGACTCGGCTCCAGGCTTCCACTGAAACCGGGGTAGGCGCCCCCGGGAGGGAGGTGACTGAGGCTAGGATCAGTACTAGCCGGAGGCTCGGCGCTCCCTGGCGCCCCCTCACTCCCGCCTTTCTCCTCCGCTTTCCTCTCGCAGCGAAGCAAGTTCCTGCAGATGAAGCGCAGGAAATACGGCTTCATCTACAAGACACATCTGTTCGGTCGGCCCACGGTGCGGGTGATGGGAGCGGACAACGTGCGGCGCATCTTGCTCGGGGAGCACCGGCTGGTGTCAGTCCAGTGGCCCGCGTCTGTGCGCACCATCCTGGGCTCCAGCTGCCTCTCCAACCTGCAGGACTCCTTGCACAAGCAGCGCAAGAAGGTGAGGGCGGGGTGGCGGCGCCTGGGCAGGAAGGGGGACCCGATTCGCGTGAGGGTTTCAGGCAAATAGGTGCTGGGCGAGCGCCAGCTGCATAAGGCGTCGGCTAGGGACCCTCTCAAACCCAGTGTAGCTTTCCCAGCCGGGAAGTGCCTTGGGTCTGGTGGGGTTGTGGGTTTCCGGAAGGGGGGCCCCGGAAGGCGAGAGGAGCGGGTGGGGCCCGGTTTTAACACTCTTCCCTCCTCGGATCTCAGGTGATTATGCGGGCCTTCAGCCGCGAGGCGCTCCAGTGCTACGTGCCAGTGATCGCCGAGGAAGTGGGCAGTTGCCTGGAGCAGTGGCTGAGCTGCGGCGAGAGCGGCCTCCTAGTCTACCCCCAGGTGAAGCGCCTTATGTTCCGCATCGCTATGCGCATCCTGATGGGCTGCGAGTCCCGGCTGGCGAGCGGCGGGGAAGCAGAGCAGCAGCTGGTAGAGGCCTTCGAGGAAATGACCCGCAATCTCTTCTCGTTGCCCATAGACGTGCCCTTCAGCGGGCTGTACCGGGTAAGGGCGGCATGTAGGGTGCGGAGCTAGGGGCTAGGGGCTCCGGGAGCGCGGGGTCCGGGCTTCTGCTCACCGCCGTGCGCTCTCTGCGCTCAGGGACTGAAGGCGCGGAACCTCATCCACGCGCGCATCGAGGAGAATATTCGCGCCAAGATCTGCGGGCTGCGGGCGGCCGAGGCGGACGGGGGCTACAAAGATGCGCTGCAGCTGTTGATCGAGCACTCGTGGGAGAGGGGAGAGAGGCTGGACATGCAGGTGAGTGGTAGCTTCAGGAGAGGCACGGCGGAGTTTAATCCCCTAGCTTTCCAATTGCAGTTCCTGGGGTCCCCAAAGTGCCCGCCTGGGGCCCAGGTTCCGAGAGTGGGAAGCCCGCCCAGACCCCAGGGATGGGACACAGAAGTTGAGACACCTGGTCCGCGGAGCTGTGGGGAGAGGCTTCGTTCCCTATCCCTTCCAGGTCTTAAAGGGAAAGTTGGAATTTGCAAGATGTAAATAAAGAATGTTGGGCGATTATAATACAACCAAGGCTTTAATTTAAGAGTTCCTGGGAGAGTGGGATCTTACTGGCCTTCCTGCTCTAGCTGAACTAAAGGGTCTTAGCATTTTGTTTAAATGGATTTTCTGTCAGCACACTTTCAGCCCTTCTCATCTTCCCTCCAGAACCCCCAGTTCTATCCTGAGTATTCGCTCTGTAAAATTGCATGCAGACTTGTCCAAACGTTCGTCTTAATCCACTCTTAGGCACTAAAGCAGTCTTCAACTGAGCTCCTCTTTGGAGGACACGAAACCACAGCCAGTGCAGCTACATCTCTGATCACTTACCTGGGGCTCTACCCACATGTCCTGCAGAAACTCCGAGAGGAGCTGAAAAGTAAGGTAAGGGAACTGGGGGGTGGGGGGATTACCTTAAGAAACTCAGCTACTCTCTAGCCAGCTTCCCAAAAGGTAAGTGTGCTTTCCCGATAAAAAAGAAGGAATCTTGAGCTGTGATCCCACTCGGGCAGGGTTCAGCCTTGTACTTCTACCTCTTCTCCCCGTTTTGCAGAACCTTGGAGATTTTCAGATGGGTTCCACTTTCTTGGATTTGTGTGTTCAAGGGCATGAATGGGGAACTCCTGGGGGACTGTGGTGGCAGCCAGCAGTGGTGGTGGTGATTGGGGGAGGGGAGAAACTTGGTGGTTCTAACTGGTGAGCAGCATTCTCTTGGAACTGTAAACAGATAGTGGACTTGGGCCCAGGGGTGGAGGCAAATGGCAGCTAGCTGCTCCCTGTTTCCCCCTCACACTCTCCCATCATGAGGCCCTTTGGGTCCAGCCGCTACTTAAGCCCTGTTTACGTCTGCTGGGCTGATTTTATTGGAGCACAGAATAAGCGTTCACCTCTGTGTGACTGTTTTGATAGGGTTTACTTTGCAAGGGCAACCAAGACAACAAGTTGGACATGGAAATTTTGGAACAGCTTAAATACACTGGGTGTGTTATTAAAGAGACCCTTCGACTGAATCCCCCAGTTCCAGGAGGATTTCGGGTCGCTCTTAAGACTTTTGAATTAAATGTAAGTTAAAAGTTCTCTCCCTCCCACGCTTACCTTTTGTGTTGTAGTTTTAAATCTCCCTTTGTTTCTCTGTCCTTCGACTTAAATTTCTTAGGCTTTTGATAACATTGTCCTGCCTCTGAATGTCTGTCTCTCTGTTTCTCTCTCCACCTCCCCCTCCTCCTTTCTTTCAGCTCATAACTCCTCCAAGGATATCAGTGATTTTTTTCCTGTTGAAGGTTGAATTCCAGTTTGTCAGTCCTTTGGACTTCATAATCTTTTGCAGGGATACCAGATTCCCAAGGGCTGGAATGTTATCTACAGTATCTGTGATACTCACGATGTTGCCGATATCTTCACCAACAAGGAGGAATTCAATCCTGACCGCTTTCTGCTGCCTCACCCGGAGGATGCATCCAGGTTCAGCTTCATTCCATTTGGAGGAGGCCTTAGGAGCTGCGTAGGGAAAGAGTTCGCAAAAATTCTTCTCAAAATATTTACAGTGGAGCTGGCCAGGCGTTGTGACTGGCAGCTTCTAAATGGACCTCCTACAATGAAAACGAGTCCCACCGTGTGTCCTGTGGACGATCTCCCGGCAAGGTTCACCCGCTTCCAGGGGGAAATCTGATGGGCGGGAATGCCCAGACCTCAGACTTATTGGAAGAGTACATATGCGTTTTTACCTAGTGTCATGTTGATTTTATTATATTTAATTTCTAAATGTATATTATAATATTTATGTGTCTCTTCTACAGTACCACAGTCTTTAAATTTTAAAATAATGAACTGGATAGTTTACAAATAAAGTAAAATCTGAAGGTGCTTGTGTTGCGTTTAATATTCCTGTGGGGGGAAACTCACCGGTTTTAGATTTGTATATTTAACAAGATTTCTAAATGTCTACATTCATGGCTTTACTTGTCATCTGTACATATCTATTTTCTGGGAGGAAGACACTTTAGCTGTTTTTTTCTCTTAACAGTTATTAGAAAGCATGGATTATACGTGTGTGAGTTAGTCTAAAGGTAATTTTGTTAAGTTTTCGATGATAATTTAGATTCTCTATTTGGAAAATCTATCAAAGTTAATTAAAAATTGGGGGGAGGGGTTTGCTTTACTTTAGGGAAAGCTGAATTTGAAAAGAGAACACTTTGAGAAGATCATCTAATATAACACCTTCAGCCATAAACTTAGTATGTTTAATAAACATAATAAATCTATGGTGTCGCACAGTGTCAGAACTGTTTTCTGAAATTAAAGTTTTAGGTAAGACAAAGTTATTGACTAAAATGAGACCCCAAAACACTGGCGAAGTTGCATATGAAAACAGTATTGGAAAAGGCCAATCTCTGGTTTAGATAAGCGAGTCCAGGTTTTCTTTATTGAAAATAAGGCAGGAGGAGTAAATTTAACAAACTGACAGATAAAGTTTTTATCTATGCCAGGCAATAGGGTGTGAGCCTGACATGACTGATAAAATGGCCCAGTCATGACCCTGTGAACCTTGGCTAACCTCCGTGAAAACGCAGTTTTGTCACATTTCTGACCCTGGCATAGCCATGTTCTGAACTGAAGGCCAGACTCTCAATCCAGAAAGGTTAGCCCAGTGACTTGCTTATGCAAGCACATTTTCAGTTTTGAAATGGCACAATCTGCTTGCTGAAACTCTGATGGCTTGTAGGTTTTGGACTTTAAATTTTTCATTACAATTTTAGAATTTGGCAATACTGCGGAAAAACTAGGTGGTCTAAATAGGTGTTTGAGAAGGGTTCTGACTACAATGAGAATTACATGTTCTACCTGACTTTAGTTTTTTAGGTGGAACTTGGATTGTAACTTAAGGTTGGAATCCTCTGTTTTTTAAGGGGTGTTTACATAATAATTTATAATACCTTATAATAACCTTATAAATGTCTTTTTTAAAAATGAGAAATTACAGGCTTTTTTTTTTTCAGACAAAGCTTTAGTGTACTGTGGTGTACAAAGCTGACCCCCACCCCCCCCCATCATTCCAGTTAGGAGCACACTAGCCTGAGGACATTATTTCGGATAATTTATACAAGGTCATTTTTTAAGGACTTCAATACTTTTCTTTTTGCCAGAGGACAGTCAGTGTTTCAAAACCCTGTCTTCGGTGACACCGTGACCGCGTGTCTCTATGAGCATAGTGCAGAAAGAAATTTGAGCCATTTTAGCATATAATTTAATTTTTGAAATCCACCTATATTTTTTATCCGGAGAGCTCTGGGGAAAGTGCTTCTGGGTTGCATCTCCCAGGGCTACACTTAGCTTAATTAGACTCATCGATTACAGAGTAGCGCGGAATTTATCTCGAAAATACGTTAAGAACACAATCTTTGGTAATGCGCTTAGTGCTGAGTAAAGGCAGTTTCAACGTGTTCGCGTGAGGCAGAATCGATGTTTGTGGCTGCCGCGTGGACATTAGGTGGGCCCTGGTCACAATGTCTGGGGCAAGCGTGTTTTACAGCCCAGCCTCCTCTGGGTCAGCGTTCATGCGTCATCCAGTGGAGAAGTGTTTCAGGAGGAGGTCACTGTTCCAGATTTAGACTTGGCCAGCGTTGTGGAAGGACGGGAGACCACTATGAGAAAGGACTCTTTGGGGCTCCCAGGGGCCTGGCACTGTGATGGAGGGTGCTGTGCCCTCCTGGGCCTTGGGTAGACCTGCCAAGGGGGTCAAGTTGGTGGCCTCCGTCTCCCCTTCCACACGTACCCCTTGCCCTGGCTGCCTCCCATCCCCCCTTGTCTTCAGTCAGGGGCGTGGTACCACCAAGGACAGACCATTGTCAGGACTGGCATATGAAGGCATCCAGCTCAGTCCATAAAGCACCAGCATTCAGAGGGATTGCAGTCTTCACGCAGCTTAGCCCTGGGAGGCCCAGAGAGGGCCTGTGATTTGCCTGGGGCCACCCAGGGAGTGGCAGAACCAGGAAAGACCTCCTGCTGCTTTTTCCTTCTTCGTTCTTTTTTTCCCCAACATCTAGTAACACCTGCCTGATTTGTCTCCAACTTTCTGTTGCCAGAAGACCCAGCAGTCTCCACATCCTAACTTCCCTTCACGTCCCCTGCCACCACTCCCCTGCCCTGTGACACTCCAGAGATCAATTGTCTTGCAGGCAACTGGGGAGATGGGAGCAGCGACAGGAAGCGGCTTCTCCCCCCAGACCCCTCATCTCCTTCTAGGTTTCAGGGTGCTTTTTGTACCTTGCCACCCCCCAGAGGTCCACAAGGGGGCGGGCTTCTCCCTTCTATGCCAAGCTCAGCGACCAGTGGTTTCCCCACCAGTGTCCATGAAATCCAGGGTCCACAGACTCTGGCCCGGGGCCTGCTTTTACCCCAGACAGTGAGAGGCTACAATCACCCAGGGCTTAGCAAATACTCAGCCTCAGGCCTGGTCATGGCTTCCCAGCCCCTCTGGAAGAGTCACCCCAGGCGGGGTTGATCTGGACCGTCTTTTAGCTTCTGAAGTAGCCACCATCCACTGTGGCTCTGGTTTTGAGCGTTGCCCACGTACTGCCCATGACTTGGCCTATGTTGCTTTCACTCTCCCTGGAAAATGACTCTCGGTTTTTAGGGAGTGGGGCCCATGTTTCTCGAAGGACATGTGCGTACTAGTCAGGGTTCAGACGACCCTCGCCAGGTCCAGGAGCCGCCCCACAAAAGCACTGTGAGAGGAACTAGGAATGTTTAGAGAGGCTGTGGAGGCCCCACCTTCCAATAGTTAAAGTGCTGCTGTAGTAAATGCGGGTTCAGACCTGTTCTGAAGGACAGAGCGTGCACTGCGGAGGGTAAGCGAGAAGGAAGGAAATGTTAGCACCATATAAGGAAAACACTTTGAGGCAACTAGAGCCCTCTGGTGATGACACAGCCGATAACCTAAGTCCCTCTGCAGCTTTTTTTGTACCCTGCCACCCTGGATTTCATGGACACTGGTGGGGATACCACTGGTCGCTGAGCTTGGCATAGAAGGGAGACAGCAGCTCCCTGTCAACTGAGGCATCCAAACTGAAGCCGATAACCAAGCAGCCGTAAGGATTCTGACACAGAGGGAGAGGTTGGGTTACATTTCTCCCAAGTTCCCTTCCAAAGTTCAAGAATTGTGATTCTCTGAGACTTGATTCTGTATTAATTCAACCGCTCAGATACTCACTTTACTTTGAAATGCGTTAACTCCAATCTAGGGAGACGGGACATCCTGTCATCCTCTTCCAGAGGCATTCAGCCGTCCTTGGTGATCGTTCTGTCAAAGCTCCAAGCCAGATGTGGAGGGGGACCCAGGGAGGCTGGTGCGTGTCTTCACAGAGACGCTGAATCCCTGCGTTGATTGCTGGGAGACCTCTCTCCTGCCTTGTGGCCTGTTGCTTGCAGGTCCAGGTCCTGTGTCTGCTCCTGCAGCCCCTACGCCTCTCCCAGCTGTGCCATGCTGACCATCCTCTTGACCTGGTTTCTGGGGCAATGCCCCGAGACGTTCCCCAGAGCTCCCTGAAAAGCTACTCAAAGGCAGGAGCTGTGTCTCATCGTTGGAATCTTGTAAATTCATTCTCATGTGCTTCCCTGCCCTCCCCCAGAACACACTCACACATAAGAGGTGTTCTCTGGGAGAAAGTGTTTCTTGAGGCCAATCGACGCCATTCACCTTATGTCTCTCCACCTTTGCGGTGCCATGTTTTTCTTTGAAAAGTGAAGCTTTCTTCCTTGGAAAATCTCAGCAGCCGCAAGCTTACACGGCTGTGGTTTAACAGCATGTCACATTCCTGAAACCGATGCTCCATGGGTATTTGGCCAAACAAGCTTTCCTTCTTTTGAAGTAGAGTCAACTCGAGTTAGAACCCTGGGACAGAGTGGAAACTTAGCCCTGGATTACGAGGTGGGTTTTCTGGGTGAGAGTTATCATGTTGCAATATTCATAACCGTGCACCGCAGCACAGAAGCTGACCCACAGCTTACGAGTTCTCACCGCTGCCAAACCCCTCCCTAGTCTATCGAGGGGTCAGAAATCTACTCACTCGTCTCTGACCACAGACGCTTCAAGTATTTTATCTGGTCACTAACAGATTTATTGAACTCAAATGCTTTGTGAAAAGAGGACAAGGTACTTCGCTTACGACAGACATTTGACAAAACATGTTGATTGATTCATTAAGTACAGCCGTACCATCCAACATAACGGTGATTTATTTAATGATCGAGGAGGGGATTTGGTACTTTGAAACGGAAAGTTCATTTAATCGTCAATTAGTCACAGACTCTTAGAGCTGGAAGGGAGATTATGGATAGATCATCCGAGCCCCTCGGTTTACAGCCGAGAAATCTGAGGCTCCAAGAAATTTAAGGCCACGACAGAGACTCAGGACTGGCAGTCCCATGTCTGGTACATCGTAGCATTAGTCTTCAATTAGAAAAACATATTGTTTATTTATACACACGTCAGGAATAAAGGGCAGGTGAGCAGATTATTGGAGATTAAATTGCTTACAGGTTCTTGCTTCTCACTGTGCCTCTGAGAGCAGCTGGGTACAGACTGCAGGCATTTCTGGTGGGGCCGGGGGCTGGGTCTGGTAGAGCTGGACCCTCAGACATTTTAAGCGTCTTCTACTGAACAGCCGAAAATTGTTTCTGTTATGGGTTAAATTGTATCCCCCTTCCCGGGGAAAAGAAAATGCTAAAGTTCTAACCCTCAGTACATCAGAATGTGACCTTATTTGGAAATAGGGTCCTTACAGAGGTAATCAAGTTAAAATGAGGTCTTCAGCTGTGTCCTCATCCAATTTGATTGGAGTCCTTATAAGAAGGGGAAACTAGGACCCAGGGAGATGCATGGAGAGCCGAGATGATGTGAAGACGTGCATGGAGGAGGCCACGTGAAGATAGAGGACTGAAGTGATGTTATCTGCAGCCTAAGGAACGCTGAAGATTCCTGACAAACCTCCAGAAGCTAGGAAGAGTCAAGGAAGGAGTCCCCTGCAGCTTTCAGAGGGAGCCCACTTCAGACTTCTAGACAGGAACTGTGAGACTTGATTTCGGCCTTCTAGACAAGAGCTGCCTCCGGAACTGTAAGACAATCAATTTTTGTTATTCTAAGCCACCTAGGTTGTAGTACTTTTAAAAATGGCAGCCCTAGAAAACTAACACAGTTTCCAAAGGCAAGAAACCTTATTTGTGAGAAACAGTGGTTCTCAATGTTAGCATGCATCAGAATCCCCTGGAGGGCTTGCTGAAATTCAAATTACTGGGCTTCACCCCAGAGTTTCTAGACTGACCCAAGAATTTGCATTTCTAGCTGGTCCCCAGGTGATGCTGTGTCTGCTGGTCCCAGAACCATGCTTTGAGAACCACTGACAAAAAGTTTCTGATCTTTAAGTCAAGGATCACAGACTCATGGGTGCCAGGAGGTAATTTAACAAGTGATATGAACCAGGGAGAGAAACAGCTGGGGGGGGCAGGTGTGTTAATGCAGGGCATACCAGTCTACTCTAAAGGGGCAGGTGCTGCTCAGTCTGGCCTATCCTTGACCTGTAGAAACGAAAGCTCTTCCCATTTTTCAGGAGGTGCTAGAAATTCAGATTTGCAGGGGAACATCCTGATGTTTAGATGTTCGTAACTAATTCACATTAAAGAAAAATGTGTAGGCGTATGTTTGAAATGGATGGCCAACAGGGACCTACTGTGTAGAACAGGGAACTCTGCTCAGTGTTATGTGGCAGCCTGGATGGGAGGGGAGTTTGGGGGAGAATGGATACATGCATATGTATGGCTGAGTCCCTTTTGCTGTGCACCTGAAACTACCACAACATTGTGAATCGGCTATACTCCAATATAAAATAAAAAGTTAAAAAAATGTGCAGGCAGAATAAAACTTGTTTCTGGCCCTGATGGCTGCCAGTTTGCAACATCTTGGGTCTTTGATCCTTGAGAAGTTTTCAGAGTGCTTGATTGGGAATGGCTTGACTGTGGTTCTGTCTCGGAGTCTCTCATAGGGTTGCAGCTAAGATATTGGCTGGGGCTGTGTCACTTGAAGGCTTAGCTGAAGCTGGAAGATCCACTTCCAAGGTAGCTCCCTCACAGGGCTGTGGGCAGGAGGTCTCAGTGTCCTGCTATATGAATCTCTCCTAGGACTGCTTGGGCATCCTCACAGCATGGCAGCTGACCTCCTTCAGAGCAAGTGGTCTAACAAAGTGGCAAGACAATACTGAAGCCTCAGTATTTTTCATGACCTGGCCTTGGAAGTCACACTCCATTTCCACAGTATCCTGTTGGTTACACAGTTTAGCCCTATTCATTGTAGGAGGGAGCCACATAAGGATGTGAATACAAGGAGGTGAGGACCATTGGGGGCCATCTTGGAGGCTGGCTACCATACTCAGCTTTTGAGTGGGTGGGTAGACTCTTCTGCTCTCTCTTAGAAGCATTTTCATCTCTTTTCTGGGCAGTGCTTGATTTCTAATATTTTCATAGTGACCCATCACCTATGGGAACTTACAACTGCCATCAGAAAAGCTCTATTACAGCATTTCTCAGCTGCACGGAGTCTGAGGGGTCATGTGCGCCAAGGTTGCAAGTTGGAGACCCTCGGGTAGAGCCTCAGAGTGGGCGTTTAAGCCCTTCTGTTTGCCAAAGTCTCCAACCAGCCCACTTCATTCATTTATGTTACTTTTCAGGCCTCTGAGTTATCTGACCCTGCCCTAATCCAACTGTTCTGTTTCCTAGTACTCAGGACTTTCAGTGCAAAACTGAATAGTCCTGGGATAAGTCAGATGGTTGGTCACCCTAGTCGACCACATTATTTGAAAAATAGGAAAATTCAGTTCAGGCAGCAGATGTGAATTGATTAGGTCCTTACAACTCAAAGTACGGTCCATGGACCAGCAGTATCTGCATCACCTGGTTGCTTGTTAGAGCTGCAACATCTCAGACCCCACCCGAGACCTGCTGAATCAATCTGCAGTTTATCAAGAGTCCCAGGTGATTCTCATGCACTTTGCAGTCTAGGACTCTGAATAGGAGCAAAACCTGAACTTGGGCTCTCTGAGGATTCAGATTTGCTGTCCATGCGGGTGAAATAGATCTGACAATGACCCACTTGTGCTGTTGTAATCTGACCTTGACGTACACATCTTATTTTTTTCCTCCTGCCTCCCAGATTCCCCAACCTGAAGGGCCTCTAAAGTTTCATTGTTGGAAGGAACCTAAAGTTCCCAATTCTCACCTGGGTCTGAATAGTGGTTTTCATAAATCACTTTTCACAGTTGAAATTCCTCCCCCTTGCCCAAACAAAATGCCATAAAAGCACAGATTAGGGGAGGTGTCTGGGCATTTAGGTTATTTCCAGTTTCTGATACTCCAAGCAACTTGCAATCAGTAAGTGACCTTGTTTGTGCAGACATATACAAACTAGTGCTTTATTTCTGTAGGATTGAGTCCTGAAAGTGAGGCTGCTGGGTCAATGAGAACGTGCATTTAAAACTGTAATGGAGAGCCAAAAAAGGTGTCTATCTGAAGAGGAATGTTTGAAAAAGCAGTGGTTCATTTATGTTATGGCAAGTTATGAAGCCATAATAGGGTGCATAGGATAGACTTCTGTTGACCTTGAAGGATGACTACGATGTACTGTTAAGTAGGGAGAAAAAGTTGCAGAGGGACTTAGGTTATTGGCTGGGAAAATTGAGGGGGATATTTTGCAAAGAGATTAATCACACTTTCTGAGTACATTTATGGATGCTTCTTCTGGTTGTAAAGAATATGTGTTGATTTTGTAATTAATTTTAGGTGAGAGGAAAAGTGAAGGTGCTGTGGGTGAAGTGAATGATGCTCTAGAGGTGAGCCCTCAGTCTCCCCTCCCCTGGGACCCTTCCCCCCCTCCAACCTTCTCCACTCTCTCTCAGAAACCACCACCCAGTTGCAAGCATCCGATTGGCTGAGCCCAGTCACATGCCCACGTACTAGCTGCCAATTGCGGACAGAGGGGTTGTCTGATCTCCTTTGATCCCAGGGGCCTTCGCGGCCCACCTACCTCGGGATAACCTCTAAATAGGAGGTGTGTTGTAATACAGCTTGGTCCCTAATCAGCAGCTAAAGTGGAAAACCTTGCAACACTAGCCTTTTGAAAAGCTCTGTGTGGTTCGGAAAGTAGTTTTGAGTTAATTAACCTTTTTTTCATAGAGTGAAAATAAAAGTAACAGCCAGACTTCAATCAGCATTTACTATATGTGCTAATATTTCACATTGTCTCATTTCATTCTCAGGACATTTCCATGATGCAGGTACAGTTTTTAATACACCTTTTGCAAATGGAGCTATTGAGGCACAGAATGGTTATGTAACTTGCCCAGGGCCACACAGCCAGTAAGTAGTGGAGTCAGGATTTGAACCCAGGCTGTCTGAGTAAAAGGTTCTAATCATTACATTATATTGCCTACAGGTTTATGGTACTTGGAAGGGGCACTGATTTTATCTAGAATAATAGCGATTCTTATTGTCACTGAATGCTTAGTATGTGCCAGGCACTGTCCTAACTTCTATATATGAATTAATTTAATCCTCACAGCAACCCAAATGAGAAAACTGAAACTCGGAGATGTTAGCAACCCATCCAGAGTCCCTTAGCTCTTAAGGGGCACAGTCAGGGGTCCAGCTCAGAGGGTCTGTCTCCAGAGCCCACACACTCAGCTCGACACTCCAGAGCCATCTGTCCCTTTAGTCATCAACACACTAACACACCTTTTCTTCTCTATTGATCTGAAAGCAGTTCTCTTGAGAGATACAGAACTTTGCGCAATTGTCAGGATAACCTGGTGGAAGCTATGGGTTTTATTTCAACTTTCCATTCTGTTTTGATATTGAAGATCTGGCCCTAAGCTGATGTCAGCTAAAATAATTTAAATTAAACCTGATCACTGTCATTTGTGAGGATTTGTTGGGAAGAAATCTGAAAAGACAAAGGATGTGTGTATGTGTGTGTGTGCACGTGCGTGTATGATTGTACAGTCCTAAATTTCCATCATTAAAGAGTTGATGGGAAAGAATAAGAATAAGAAGAGATCAATAACATTTTCATGTTAAATTGTTACACATATAAAGATATGGCTCTTTTGCGGGGGGATTTATTCTTAAGAGGGAATGTGTTTTTCTAAGTGAAAATACAGTTTATCCTCAATTTGAATTGAAAATCCTTCCAAAAGCAGAGTGAGAAGGAAGGATAATGCCTAATGGGAATGAGTTTTTTCTACTTTGTTTTATAAAAACTTCCTGAGACAAGCTTTAAAAAGTCATAATTATTTTTAAAAAGTCAGGTATCATCCTGATCTGAAAGTTTTAGATAAATCAAAATAACCAGATCATTTTATACAATATCAACTTGGTTTAAGATGGGGGAAAAAAGACACTCAATACTCTTGCGGCTGAATGATTGGAAGCAGAAAATTGCAGGGTGTCTTTGGCAAACTACAGATCTAGAAATCAGATGTGTCCCTAGAGGATAAACCCCATCACGGAGAACTGGCCTGGAGAAGTGGGGGAAGAATTAACGTTTGTTTGGCACTTGTTAGGTGATTGATATTTACATGTTACCAGAGTTCATCCTCAAGCTCAAGGAGGTAAAGTGACTTGTCCCAAGTTCCCCAGTTGGTAATTAGTTGTGAGTTTATTGGAGAAGTTCAGAGGAGAGGAAGTTAGGGCACAATTGGGTGTGTCAAGGAGAAGCCAGAAGCCAGAGACATCTGGGCGGTGGATGTGCTTGGGCTCCGTGATGCTCTAGATCAGGAAATGAGGAGATGCAGGAGCCCAAGCTTAATAGCAATGGTGACTAGGCACAGGTGAGGTTCCTGAGAGGGACGGGGACCAGAAGCAGATGCTGGTTTGGGGAAGAGACAGGTGGGTCTGTGGGGTGGAGACCCACAGGACACCAGGTGGACATGTCCCCAGGCAGGTGCTAGGTCTGGCTTTCAGGAGAGCTTGGCTGTGGACCCAAGTTTGGAGGGAGAGAATGCTGTTCAGCGGGCGCAGTGTCTAGAGGTGTGTAGAAAGGGAGGGGGGTGGAGAGCTGGGTAGCCAGGATCTCTGAAGCCAAGGGAGGAGAGAGACAGACTTTCGTGGTCGTGTTTTTTCAAGGCCCTTCAGGAGGTAACTCCCAAGGGCACAGAGCAAGGTGTAGGCCTGAGAGAGAGAGCTATAAAGGGAGGCTGAGACTTCTTTTTTTTTTTTTTTTTTTTTTTTTTCCGGTATGCAGGCCTCTCCCCGTTGTGGCCTCTCCCGTTGCGGAGCACAGGCTCCGGACGCGCAGGCTCAGCAGCCATGGCTCACGGGTCCAGCCGCTCCGCGGCATGTGGGATCTTCCCGGACCGGGGCACCGGCAGGCGGCCTCTCAACCACTGCACCACCAGGGAAGCCCAAGACATTCTTTAAAAGACATAAAAATTGGATTTTGAGGAACCAAGCTTTCATTATCAAAACAAACAAACAGGACAAAAATCTGCTTTGTCGTCCCTGTCTTCCATCTTAATGAACATTAAGGTCTTCGTGCATAATGATAACACAGCGGAATGAAAATGGCATTTTGTGAGCTTTAGGGGAGGCTGTGGGTCAACTGAGATGAGGGAAGACGAGAGGGGGAGGGGAGCCTCTATATAAATTTCAGGCGACTGCAGCATGGCTGGAGGAGAGGCCTAGGGCCGTCCATTCCCCAACCCTCCAAGGTCCCCGTCTGGCACTTTCCACACATCCCAGCGGGAAAGCCTGGGGAACAAGGCAGGAGGGGCCAGTTCTCCTTGTCCAGACAGTCCTGGGCTGTGCTCCTGCCTCCAAGGCCACTCATTTGCCAACTGGTCCTTCCACTTGGCAAGCAGCAGGCATCAGCAGAGGAGGCTGGAGGCACACCCGGGGGGACTGGCAGAACTTTGTCAGCTCCCGGATCCTGGTAGAGGGGTGGCTAAGGGATGAGGCCAGGGAAGATCTGGGGGTTTGCTGAAGAGCCTTCCCGCTCATGTCTCTCGGGAAGCTGGTGGCTGCCGTTTGAAGCAGGCTGTGTGCATTCAGGCAGTGCTGCAGGGCAACTATGCTCATATGAGAGCCTGCTCTGCCCTATTTTGAAGAAGAGGTGATGCGTCAGTCAACTTGGGCTGCCATCACAAATACCGCAGATCGGGTGTCTTAAACAAAGGACATTTATTTTCGCACAGTTCTGGAAGCTGGGAAGTCCAAGATCAAGGTGCCAGCCGATTCAACTCCTAGTAAGAGTTGCCTTCCTAGCTTGCAGATGGCTGCCTTCTTGTTGTGTCACAGGACAGAGAGAGAGAGAGAGAGAGTTCTGGTGTCTCGTCCTCTTCTCATAAGGATGCCAATCATATAGGATTAAGGCTCCACCCTTAGTATCTCATTTAAACTTATCACCTCCTCACAGGCCTTATCTCCAAATACAGTCACTTTGGAGGTTAGGACTTCAACATATGAATCTGGGGGACAGAGAACACACAAATATTCAGTCCATACATACGGCAGGACATGGCTGTGGGGAGGTATTAAGTCGGTCTCCCACCTATTCCGTCCACCTGCCAAGACTGATAAGCTGTCTCTCCGTTGCCATCCAGATTCCTGGGTGAGAGTTTCATTGGTCCAGCTGGGGTCAGGTGTCCCCATGTAGGCCTGGGAGGAGTGGAGCATTCAGGGTTTCTAGAAAAGAGACGAAAGTGTTGTGAGTTAGGAAGATGTTGCAGATGTTACTTCAGAAGTATTTAAGAGAGGATGTGACTTTTTCTTATTGGCAAATGCTGTTCGCCTGTCTGTATCATCTACAAGAGTTTTATCCCCCCCCCCTTTTTTTTCTATTTTGAGAAGTAGGATCTTTCCCTTAGTGGGATATCATAAATTTAATATGTATTTTTTATATTAGCTGGAATAGAACTGTCATGCTATGTGATTTTTAAAAACTGTATGGCGAAGGCTACTTTTAATTAGCATTCCCATGGATTTTGTTTTTCCCTTTTCTATTTTAATCCAAAAATTGAGCTAAAAGTATCAGTATAGAGTTCCTTTGTTTTGGGGTGCCACCTAGAAGGAATATTGTACAGTCAGAACCCTCCTATCTGCGGGTTTCGCATCTGTGGATTCAGCTATGAATGTGAAACCTGTGGCTACAGAGGGCCGACTGTACTATGGTTATTTCCCATCAGGGACTTGAGCATCTGTGGATTTTCGTATAAGCGGGGTCTCCTGGAGCCAACCCTCTGCAACTACCAAGGGGTGACTGTATTTTTATTTTTTTTATTTTTATTTTTTGCAGTACGTGGGCCTCTCAGTGTTGTGGCCTCTCCCGTTGCGGAGCACAGGCTCCGGAAGCGCAGGCTCAGTGGCCATGGCTCATGGACCCAGCCGCTCCGCGGCATGTGGGATCTTCCCGGACCGGGGCATGAACATGTGTCCCCTGCACTGGCAGGCGGACTCTCAACCACTGTGCCACCAGGGAAGCCCTGTATTTTTATTTTTTCCTTTCTCTGTTTTTAAGCAGAAATGTGACTCTCACGGAATAAAGAACTAACAGTAAATAAGCTCCTACATCTTCCTATCACAATTTCATGTATAAACCTATTAAAATGCTTGGACCATTTAACAATGGTAATTGGTGCCCTCTGAAGTTCTGAGTGAGTCCAGGAACTGCTGGTGCTGACAGCTTTTTCCTGGGTCTGTTGGGGGAGTGAGGATCCCTGGAGCTCAGGACCCACCTGCAGCTGCTACTCCCAGTACCTGTTCTCCCAGTCCTGTTCCTCCTGCACAGCCCTTTACAGTCCTGGACCACCTAAACGGGACGTACCAAGGCCCCTGCTTAACTTTCAAACCCATGGAGTTTTCCTTTTAGTTCTTGGAACCACTGTGGATTTCCACTCCCCAGGGCCTTTGCACATGCTGTCTCCTCTGTCTGGAATACTGCCCCCACCACCCCCTGCCACACACACTGTTTGGTTGGTTGGATCTTTGCTTAGATCCCGTTTATTTTATATCAGTACGGTATCCTTCACAGCACTTGCTACAACCCATAATTATTTTATTTCTTATTTGTATGATCACTTGACCATCCTCCCCCGCAAAGCAGCAAGCTCTTGATTTTCATGTTTACTGCTCTGTGTTCAAGGCGCCTGCTATGCAGTAGGAGCTCAATAAGTATTAGGTGAGTGGAAAAAAGACAAGTGCTTGGGAGGGGACAAACTCCACCTGCCTGAAGGACTGGCTCCTGTAGTGGGCTTTGCTGGCTTGCTGGCCAACTAGTTACTAATCTCACTTGCTTCTTCCTTCTACCTGGCTGATCTTTTAGCCACAGTCCCAGCTTCCTGAGGCCCTGATAACTATGTCCTCCTGTTCCCTTTCTGTCTTATTCTTTTCACAGACTCTCAGCTGGCCTTAGACCCAGGCATTCAATTCACTTACTCAAGCAATATTCACTGAGGGCCAGGATTTCAGATCCTGACCTGGTGTTCCTGGCCCAGTGAAGCAGCCCCACCCTATATACCTCCACAGTTTGTCCTCCACACACTGGCCACAGTGATCCCTTAAAAATGCAAGCAGGCTCATGGTGCCCCTCTCCTCAATACCTGCAAGCGCTCCCCTTTTACTTTCTGAGTAAAAGCCAAAGAGAGGCGTGACAATAGCTGAGGAGGTCCTGTGTGCTCTGGAGCCCCTGCCCTCCTTGCTGCTCTGTCTTGTCTCCTGTTTCTTTTCCTCTTTCTCCAGCTGTGTCTGGCCCTCTCGCTGTTTCACAAACACGCAAGCCACGCTGTCTCAGGGCATCTGTGCTTGCAGCTACTTACATACCCAGCTGACTCACCCCTTTATTACCTTTAAGTCCTAGCTCGACTCACATGTCAACTTCTCAGGCAGCCTTCCCTCCTGCCCCATTTAACATTGCTTCCTTCCTCCGCGCGCCTTCCCTTTCTGCTTTCCTGACTTTGTTTTTCTCCAGAGCACTTTATCCCCATCTGATATGTCATATAATTTCCTTTTTATCTTGCTTACAGTCTGTGTTCCTCACTAAACCAAAGGGCCTTGAAGACAAGGGTTTTTATTTTGACATCGTTGACCCCTGGCACCTAGAACAAAATGCCTGGCCCATGACAGGTCTTCCCAAGTCATTTCTGAATGGATGAGTACACATTTCAGCCAAAAGGCATCCCAGAAAGAGGTGGAGCTCATATGCCTGAAGACGATAGTACGCTTCATGCTGAGGGTGGTGGAGGTTTCCCCAGCTGCAGACAGGGACGGTCATCCCCCTTCTCCCTGCGATGAGCAAAGCCTCCTAAGTTATACACAAGAGCCTGAGATGGTGTCACCACCAGGCTCATGGAGGACTGAGCGGTCATCCATACAGGCTGAAAGGCCACTGACCATGGAGATTGTCTTAGCCTCTTCTTCCAGGAATATTCTTTATGGGGGCTTAGCTCTTGTCCAACTCTCTGGGCCCATCTGATACTCAGGAGGAATGTGGTTATGGATTAGGGTTATTTTATGAACTAGAAAGAGGAGACAGGGTAAACGGGGCTGAGGTCCATGCTTTTCTCTCTCCATGGACCAGCTCAGTGTGGGGTGAGACAGTGGCAGCTTCCTGGATGTGCCTTTCCTGGCTGGGGTGAATGTGTGTAGCCTTCCCAGGTCAGACGTTGGTCTCTGGGAGAGGCTGTTCCTCAGAGGGGATGGTGTAAACACCCACGAGGTGGGAGAAGGGAAGAGAAGTGGGATTTGGCATGAAAGTTTTTTGTCTCATAAATAAGGTGTGATCTTTTCATCTTTACTGCTGTCTGGATTATTATCGCTTACCCCTGCTCCAAGCTTCAAAGAACAGATCGTATGTTCAGCTTCTGTGTAAGCTTACGCTCTGTCAGATGCTGGGGACAGAGGGGAGCTCTCACGGTCCCTACTCCTGGGAGAGTGATGCAGGTCTGGGATCTGCAAACTCAGATCCCAAAGTGAGTGCACATTTGGACCATTCTCCTCCCTTCTATCTTCACAGGCGAGCACTTCACTTATTTATGCATTCATTCCGTCGTTATCTATTCTCTCAGCCACAGTCACTGTTGTAGGCAGAATTTTAAGATGATCCCCAAGATTCCCAGCTCTTATATAGTCCACTTCCCTTGAATGCGAGAGGGATTTGTGATTGTGGTGGGCTGTCATCCTTGTGGTTAGTTTGCATTGTATGGCAGAAAGGATTTAGATCCCTAAGCAGTTGACTTTGAATTAATCCAAAGGGAGATTACAGTAAGTCCCCTACCTACGAACCTTCAAGTTGCAAACTTTCAAAGATGCGAACGTGCATTCGCATGTCCAATCACGTAAGTTAGTTCATGTGTCTGGCGTATATTTTCACATGCGTGAAAATATCCTCTACAAGTGGTTGTGCTTTTGTGTACTTTACTGTACAGCACTGTATAGAGTACAGTAGTACAGCATCTTTATTTCAAGCCCAGGACGTCAGGAAGCAAGCGTAAAAGCAGCGGTAGATAGCAGATTGACTTAGCAGCCAAGGTGCTCAGGACATTCCATGCACTATTCTCCCTTTTGATCATTGACAGTGACTGTTGAATGACAATGGTTGAAACAAGGCATTTCTGAGAAATTTAGAATTACTGGGCTGATTCAGTCAAGTAGACGTTGGTCTTGTGTTCTCTGCCCCAGGTTCCTTTCTTCCCAATGTCCGGCTCCAGTTCTTCTGCTCTGGGGGGATGGAATTTCCACTGGAAAAGGTTGGGCTACCCTGAGCCCCTAATTAATCTAATTTTTATTATTCATGCAGTAGAATTTGAGCTGCCTCTAATCACTTGAGTGAAGAATGCTTTGTAGTCTGGTTGGATGAGGATGTAGGAAGCATAATTTGATCCATTATTTTTGGAGGACAATCTTGGCAACATGTATCAAAAGCCTTCAAATTATACATATTCTTTGACCCAAGGTTTCTAATTTTAGTTTTGGAGCAAATATTTAACTATAAGCATGCTTGTTGGAGACTGTATTATTCAAAACAACGTGGTGTCCACTGATAGGGGATTGGGGAAATTATGGTACATCTGAACAATAGACTATTATGTAGTCATTTAAAATGACCCTGAAAGCTAGGGACTTGGAGAGATATTTAAGGATATTTAGTCAGTTTCAAAGCACTAGGAGTGAGAGAGTCAGTTCTGGAATCAGATCTCCCGGGCTGAAATCCCAGCCTCACTATTTCATTGCTGGATGACATTAGACAAGCTACTTAACTTCTTTAAGCCTCAGTTACCCCATACATGGAATAATAATTATATCATCACTCAGAGCTATTGTGAAAATTAAACGAGATAACCCACATGAAGTGCTTAGCACAGCCTACCTAGGCAAGGTAAGCACTTGCTCAATAAACATCACTACTATCACGAACCCACTTTTGCTTTCAAAAACATATGCATTAAAAACATAAGGAAGAAATGAAAACAGAATGAAAATGGTTATCTCTAGGTGGTGGGATCACATGCGGTTTAATTTTCTTCTGTATTTTCTTTATTTCTATTATACATAAAAGCCACTCATGTAAGAAGGAAAAAGATCACTAAGAACAAAGCGAGGAGAAGAGCACTGTGTTGATTTGTTGAAACCCCCAGATAAGTTGCTCAGCGATTCCTCTGTTGGCTTAGAAGCACCTGAGGTTGGGTGCAGTGGGGAGAATGGGCAGGAGTTGGGCCCAGCCCCACACACACCCACCCACTGCCCACGCTTGCACTGCCCACGCATCCTTCCCTGCCTTGCCCAGCCCATGAGGGCCCCAGAAGCACAGCCTGGGAGCTTAGCTGCTCAGGGAGGTGAAGTGACCTAAGTCCAGGAGACAGGAGGTGCCCCAGTCATCTATTTGTCTGAATCTTATCAGCCCAGCCGCCAGGAAGAATTCATTAGAAGGCCCCCACCCCCACCCCGCCCCTCCTGCCCTTGTGTCTGCTCTGTCAGCCCGGCTGTTCATTAGCATGTGTGACAAACTCCTCAAACAGAAGCTTTAAGCAGAACCAAATTGTTTCAATCTCCCTGGAGTGACAGCGGGGGACTTCCCCAGAAGTGCCTGACAGAGAGGGGTCTGGGCTGGGGCCTGAGCGATCAGGGAGGGTCCTGGAAGTGCTGTCCTCAGCCTGGGAAGGTGAGAGCAGAGCCTGGAGCGGGAGAAGGGTGTCCCCGTGCAGACACTCAGCTGTTGGTTGGGGACAACTGATAAGCTGACAGGAGCCCAGGGTTGAGGGGGGGAGTTGGAGCCACACACCGAGAAGGACAGAAAGGTAGGGGCAAAGGTAGGGGTTGGGGGCTGCTCTTCCCTTCCAGTGAATCTGCTGCAGGCCATGGGGAAGGGGGCTGAAAAGGCTCTGGGCCTGGGGGATGGGGGAGGGGCGGGGATGGAGCAGTGCCTGGTGTCGTGCTGACCACAGCCATGCCAGCCTCCATCCCAGTTTCTGTGCAGCAGGGAGGGCAAGTGACCAGGAAATCAGATGCTGCAAGAAATTGTGAAGGAAAATGCTGATTCTGGGCAGATTTTTAATTTTAATTTTTTTTAGGCCACGGCTCGTGGGATCCTAGTTCCCCAGCCAGGGATCGAACCCGTGCCCCCTGCATTGGGAGCATGGAGTCTTAGCCACTGGATTGCCAGGGAAGTCCAGGGCGGATTTTTAAAAATTTATTATATATATGTATTACTTTGACAGCTCTATTGAAGAATAATTCACATACAATAAACGGCACATAAAGTATACAATTTCATAAATTTTGACATTGGTATACACCCATAAAACCATCACAACAATTGAGAGGAAACATATCTATCGCCCATAAAAGTTTCCTTGTAATCGTCCATAAAAGCTTCTCCTTTGCAGTCTCTCTCACCTGTTCCTCCCTGCTTCTCTAATGCCTGAGAAATCACTGGTCTGTCATTATAGATTAGTTTGCATTTTCTAGAATTTTCTATAAATGGAATCATACAGGATGCTCTTTTTGTGTTGACTTTTCACTCATTATAATTATTCATGTTATTATGTGTATAATGACTTGTTCCTTTTTGTTGCTGAGTAGCACTCCATTATATGGATATACCACAATTTGTTCACATATCCACCTGTTGATAGACAATTTAGCTTCCAGTTTTTATCCATTACACATAAAGGTGCTATGAACATTCCTGTACATGTGTTTGTATGGACATGAGCTTTCATTTGTCTTGGGTAAGTAACTAGGAGTGGAATGACCAGATCATATAATGGACATATGTTTACCTTTTTAAAAAAATTCCAAACTGTTTTCCAAAGTGATGTACCATTTTACATTTTTACAACCAGTATAAGATAGGTCCATTTGCTCCACACCCTTTCCAATACTTGGATAAGAACCTTAAAACAATAATCCTCCAATTGCAATTCTCTTCTCTACGCCTATTGTTGAGATATGTATATCTTTCAAGTCAGTAACTGGAGTAATCGTGGGGTTCACCTCATTTGTTCCCTGTCTTTCAGGGATCACAGTCCTTTGTTGCCTGATGTCCAGTGTCTTGAAAATTATTGTTTCATATATTTTGTCTCTATATAAAAAACATATTACATATAAATCTCTCATTATGTTGTTATTTTTTGGTTAAAACTATCAATTATTTAAAATATATATTTGTGTAATTAGAAGAAATCTGTATTTGCCAATGTAAGTCACCATTTTTTTTTTTTTTTTTTTTTTTTTTTGCGGTACGCGGGGCTCTCACTGTTGTGGCCTCTCCCGTTGTGGAGCACAGGCTCCGGACGCGTAGGCTCAGCGGCCATGGCTCACGGGCCCAGCCGCTCCGCGGCATATGGGATCTTCCCAGACAGGGGCACGAACCCGTGTCCCCTGCATCGGCAGGCGGACTCTCAACCACTGCGCCACCAGGGAAGCCCCAAAATTAACCACTTTAAAGTGAACAATTCAGAGACATTTAGCACATTCACAATGTTGTACAACCACCACCTCTATTTAATTCCAAAACATTTTCATCACCCCAAAAGGAAGACTATTGAGCAGTTTCCCCCCCATTTCACCCCTTCCCTCAGTCCCTGGCAACCACTCTCTGCATTCTCTCTCTATGGTTTTACTTATTCTGGATATTTCATACAAATGAGATCCTACTATATATGTGACTTTTTGTGTCTGGCTTCTTTCACTTAGCATAACATTTTCGAGATTCATCACCTTGTAGCATGTATCAGTACTTCATTACTTTTTTTTTTTTTTTTTTTTTTTTTGCGGTACGCGGACCTCTCACTGTTGTGGCCTCTCCCGGTGCGGAGCACAGGCTCTGGACGCGCAGACTCAGCGGCCGTTGCTCACGGGCCCAGCTGGTCCACGGCATGTGGGATCTTCCCAGACCGGGGCACGAACGCGTGTCCCCTGCATCGGCAGGTGGACTCTCAACCTGTGTGCCACCAGGGAAGCCCAGTACTTCATTACTTTTAATTACGAATAATATTCCAGTGTGTATGTGTGTGTTTGTGTGTGTGTGTGTGTGTGTGTGTGTGTATGTGTGTGTGTATACCATGTTTTGTTTTTCCATTCATCCATTGATGGGCATTTAGGCTGCTTCCATCTTTTGACTCTTGTGTATAGAGCAGCTATGAACATGCCTGTACATGTGTTTATTTCTGTATCTGTTTCCAGTTCTTTTGGGTATATACCTAGGAGTGGAATTGCTGTGTCATAAGGTAACTTTATGTTTAACTTTCTGAGGAACCGTCAAACTGTTTTCCACAGTGGCTGGACCATTTTATGTCCCCAGACTTTTTTTTTAACAGTCAACCTTTGGGCGGTATAATTTATATATCTTAAATTGCACACATTTTCAAGTGTACAGCTCAGTTAGCTTTGTCAAATGTATACCTTTGCATAATTACCATCACGGTCAAGAAATGAAACATTTCCATCACCTTAGGAAAGTTTCTCATGGCTGTGGAGTCAACCTGTCCTCCAGTCAGCCACTTATATGTTTTCTGTCCCTGTAAATTAGTTTTGCTTGTTTTAGGACTTCATATAAAGGGAATCATGCAGTATGTATTCTTTTGGATTTGACTTCTTTTGCTCAGTATAATGTTTTTTAAGATTCATCCATGTTGATATGTTCATTGTAGTTTGTCCCTCTTTATTACTAAGTAAAAATCTAGTTTACTGACACCACAATTCATTTATACATTCATCTGTTTATGTACTTTTGGGTTGTTTCCAGTTTGGGGCTGAAAAAAGTAACTATAAGAATTCGTGAACAAGTCTTTTTGTGGTCATGTATTTTCATTGATCTTGAGTAAATACCTAGGAGTGTACTTGCTGGATCAAAGGGTAGATGTATGTTTAATTTTTTAAGAAATTCCTGGGCTTCCCTGGTGGCGCAGTGGCTGAGAGTCCGCCTGCCGATGCAGGGGACACGGGTTCGTGCCCCAGTCCGCGAAGATCCCACATGCCGCGGAGCGGCTGGGCCCGTGAGCCATGGCCGCTGAGCCTGCGCGTCCGGAGCCTGTGCTCCGCAGTGGGAGAGTCCGCAGCAGTGAGAGGCCCCAGTACCGCCAAAAAAAAAAAAAAAGAAAAAAGAAATTCCCAAAATGTTTTCAAAGTGGTTATCAAGTTGGTTAACGATGTTGCTCCTTAATGACTTTTTTGCCTACTCGCTGTATCAAATTTTGAGATAGGAGTGTGAAAACATCTAACCACAATTATGGATTTGTCTATTTCCCCCTTTATTTCTTTTAGTTTTTCTTCATGAGTTTTGAATCTCTATTATTAGGTACACACAAATTTAAGTTAGTTATACCTTCCTGAAGAATTGCCCCCGTTATCATTATGTCTTTAATCATCTCTTTTATTTCCAATGTATTAGCATCTTCATAATTAACCTGTATCTCTTATAGATAGCACGTGTTTGAGTCTTACTTTTCATCCAGTTGGATCATCTCTGAGTTTTGAATAGGATTTTTACATTTAAAGTCATGATTGATATGGCCGTGTTTAAACCTCTTATCTTGCTACTTGTTTTCCATTTGTTTATTCAGTTTTTCTGTTCCTCCATTGCTCCTTGTCTGCCTTCTTTTGGGTTAATCAAATATTTTTTGATATCTCACTTTACTTTATTTGTTTCTTAGCCATTAAAGAGATATTTTTAAGTGGTTTCTCTAGGACTAACAGTATGCATCCTTAACTTACTAAAGTCTGTTTAGATTCAAACTTCAAACTTCATATATCACACTTTACACTGAAACTTCATACTTCTGACGTCCTACTTCACAAACGCAATAACCTTCCAACAGAATAATTCTATTTACCCACTCCCATTTACAAGAGACCTCTTATTTCATAGAATAGGCAAGATTGAGACAAGTTGCCTTCAGTGAGCCCAGCACAGGGGAGAAAATGGATATGTAAAGGGAGAATTGTATTTCAGGGAGATAAAGAGAGAGGGAAGCCTTAAAAGGAGGCATATGTGGTCTCAAAGAGGGACTTATCCAATAAGATCAGAGAGGTTGGGAATCCAGCAAGACTTCACAGAGGAGGTGCTAAAATTGGAGTTGTAAAAATAGGTATGACTTACCAGGAGCAAAAAGAGAAAAATGGTGCCATGGGCAGAAGGAACTGGAAAGTACAAGTAGTCCAGTGTGTCTGGAGCAGGCAGCAGCTGGCAGCATGGCAAGAGTGAATAGATGAGGCTGAAGTTTAGGGCATTATCTCTGGTTCATGGAGAGCCATGTGTATCCCGCTGAAGTTCCAAGTCCAGTGCATAGGTATTAGGGAGCCACTGAGTAGGGAACTCTAATACATTCAGATTTGTTTTAGGCAATGAAGGCTGGACTGGAAAGGGGCAAAGTGGGAGAGCGGAGAAAGGAGTTCGCAGGAGCAGTTGGTTGTCCCTGTGAGAAACAATGGCTGCTCCAAGGCACCTGGAGAGAAAGGCTACAGAGGCAGGCACTACGGGGAGTTGAACCACAGGACCTCATAATCGAATGAATGTGAAGAACGAGAGTGAAGGAGGTGAAAGTAACATTCACTAGGACAGAGAAGCAGACCATGGTCAATGTCAGGAGAAGGGGGAAGAGGAAGGGTTCAGGATGGGACGTGTTGAATTTGGGTGTGTCTGCGGCAAGTGTATCTGGAGATGTCCAAGGGACAGCTGCAACTATGGTCTGGTGTTCAGGGCAGAGAATAATGGAATTGGGATTCATCAATGGATGGCAGAGGGGAGGTGCCTGGCAGCTGTGGTTACGGATGAAACTGACCAGAGGGAACATGTAGAGTTAGAATAACAGGAAAGAAAGGAGGCTTGGAAAGGGACTGAAGGGAAACCATCCAAGAAGAGGGTGGCTTGCCAAGATTCTACGCTCTGAGGGACCATTACTGGTTTTATTCACTTGTTAAATATTCCATTTGCCTTTTTGCTTAACCTAAGAGGTCATTACACATTAATTGAGCAGGTGGGGTTTTTATTCCGTATTAATGGAGCAGTATCTGTGTCTCAAAGCCTAGGAGGATGGGTCCTGTGATAGTTCAATGGATCACAACCCTTCCCTGGGCAAGAGAGGGAAGGATGAGGCGCCCACGCCGGCTCTCTCTTTCCACTGTGTCTCGACTTGTTGGGCACAGCCTCAATGGAGATAAAAGAAGCCACTGTTCACACCATTGTAAAGCAATTTTACTCTAATAAAGATGTTAAAAAAATAAAATAGAAAATAAAAACAGAACAAAACTAAAAAGAAACAGATAATTAAAAAAAAAAAGAAGCCACTGTTTACTGAGGACCTACTATGTGCTAAGCACTGTAGAGACCATTTACTAACATTATTTGTCCTTCCAGCCTCAACAGGGAAGTATGATAAAGCTATTAGCTCATTCTAGTGGTAGACAAAAACCCCAAAGGCTCAGAACTCTGGAATGTGCTTGTGACCTGAATTCTTTGTCATATTAACCTTTTTTTCCTTTCTAGTATTTCTGCCCTCGTCTTTCTCCCATTCAAACAGAAAGTCCGTCCTATGCTCCTGAGCTCAAGGTAGATTTGAGACAGAGCTTCCTGGTTTTTTGTTTCCAAAAGCTTAAAAACTTTAAGAATAGTATTTTGAGAAGGGAAGGATTTTATTTACACTAAAAAAAAAAAGCTTCCTGGGGCTGGGGGTAGGAGGTAAGGAGAGTGAAGAAACACCCCCACCCCCCAGAACTGCAGGGAAGGGCTTTGTGGTGAGTCTTAAGTGAGGGAACAAGGGGGCAGCCTCCCAGAGTGTTCCTTCAGCGGAGATGGCACAGAAGGGGGAAGAGAGAAGTGTTCTGCAGATGCCTTGCAGACGGGAACAGGGTTATCCTGGGGGTGAGCTGTGCGGAGCCATGCCCGATGGGCCCTACTTCATTACCAGATCTGCCCTCCCCCCTCTTCCCCTCCCAACCTGAATGCAAGCCCTGGGAAAGGAAGGGGACCAGTGGAGTCTGGTGAACTGGCTTTCAAAGAAAAGAAAGAAGCCCTGATTTTGTAGCACTGGCTGATTTTGTGGTGTAACTGCTCCATCACGGCTGATTTCAAGCTACCAACGTGAGGTCACTGTATGCAGAGTTGGGAAAAGCTGTGTACAGTCTGCTCTCATGAGCTGGGGCAAGCTGGCTCCCACCACCACTGAAACCCTTCTGGAACACTCCCGGAAAAGTCTAGAATTATCGTTTCTTATGCAAAATAGAAATGAAATTTTGCTTTCAAAACATACGAATGGATCTTTCTTGTCTACCTGATTTATGAACAGAGGTTGTATCTGTTACTTAATCTAAACACCAAGAAAGTGGCTGACCTGGGATTTGAACACAGGGCTACCTGACTCCAAAGCCTTGCCAGCCTTGTGGTGGATTCTGTTCTCTAGGCTGAGGCCCTGTGGGGGAGCCTGGCCTGCGGTGCTGTCTGAGATTCTGCCCCCATCCTCCACTCTTGCCCTTCCATGGTCCTATGAGAAGAATATCCTTGGCTGGGGCTAAGGCAGTAGTCAGGGTCATCCTTTCAAACCATCCCTCTCCTGCTCTAACCAACAGTTCCCTGGAAATCACTGGGTGATGGGTCTAGAATTTACTTTCAGATTCTGGACACAACAACCTAATCATGAACATTAAGGGAGTGATCGCTGGCCGTGAGGGACAGGAGTGGGTCTGGTGGGTCGCCATCTTGGCTCTGCAGCTCACTTTGCCCGCCCAGCTGTCCATGATCTTGGAAGTTGGGAGGTAGCACTCACTTTTCGTGCTCACTGTGGTAGGTCATTTAGTCACCAGAGGAAGGGCAAATATGTGGTATTCATGCCACCATTTCTCTTTTCTAGGCTTCTGGTGCACATCACCAATTTGTCACGAGAGTTTTTTTCTGCTGAGCCTAGACTAGACTTCATAAGTCTCAGTATTGCACTCCAGAAGCAATAACCAGGTAGCTGGGCCAGGTAGCAAGCCCAGATGCCTGTCTCTCAATTCCAACCTCACCCTTCCATACCTGCTTTGGGATGCTGGGGCTGGGACTCTGCCCAGCAGGGGGAGCTAGAGGGAAGCTGCCAGGCTTGGGGACGGAAGGGACTGGCTCCTTGGGGTCTGGTTGTGTTCTTGTGCGTGTCACCTGGGCAACGGTCCTTCACTCCAGCAGTGGCAGTTTCTTCCTGTAGTAAATGCTGAACCCAGTTTGTAGTTTTCCCAACACACCTATAAAACCAGCCTCCTCGTGCTCCTTTAGAGACACTGGCACCAGTCTGCCAGCCCCTTCCTCGGGGGTCTGAGTCTTGCCTCTGAGGGACCCTCCTCCAAGCTTCTATGTTTTATTAATTCCCTTTGGGCCCTGGCTGTAGGGGTATAGCTACTCCTGCAGTTGCAACCTCCGTGATACCCTAGAGTTCTCTTTTTACTTTTTGGGTTGCCTAGTTAACAATTCTTTATATTAAATTCTGTCTATAAAAATACCTGGTGTGATTTCTTTCCCCTGACTCGACCCTGATTGATATAATGCAAACAAAATAAAACCTATTTGCCATCCCGGGACTAGGCCACTCTGTGGTATTAATGGCAGAAGCTCTGCTACATAAAACTTGCTGCTTTTCTATGGTTCCAATATAGTGCAAACCTAGCTCAACAAGCACATGAGGCAAGATAAAGTAGAAAGGGCCCTGAATAAATTTACTCTCTTGGGCTGGGGTGTCTGGGTGGCAGGCTCCCCTCCCAGCACATGTATTAAAACTCCAACTTTATAGCTGGGTGGGAGGGCACCTGAGAAATAAGCCTCCTCATCTTAGAAGATAAACCTGAGACATCAAAAAGGGAAGGGAGTTGACTGAGGTCACAGAGCAAGTGAGTGACAAGGAGGGATTGGACCCCAGGTCTCCTGAGGCCCTGGACTTCCTTGGATCACCAGCTGGTTCTTAACTCTCGCCACGCGGTAAATATCTAGGCTTAAGATAGAGTTCATGCCAACTTGTTTTTCTACTATATTGAGTAAAATGAAGAGAAAGACGTTTCTTTTCCAAAATTGCATAAAAATTGTTAAAACACTTGTTCTTTGTGCTTGAAAGGACCTGATCACTAGTGTAAATGCACCTCCCCAATGCTAAATTTTTTTTAATTAATTAATTTTTGGCTGTGTTGGGTGTTCGTTGCTGTGCACGGGCTTTCCCTAGTTGCGGTGAGTGGGGGCTACTCTTCATTGCCATGCGTGGGTTTCTCATTGCGGTGGCTTCTCTTGTTGCAGAGCACGGGCTTTAGGCCCGTGGGCTTCAGTAGTTGTGGCACGCGGGCTCAGTAGTTGTGGCTCGTGGGCTCTAGAGCACAGGCTCGGTAGTTGTGGCGCACAGGGTTACTTGCTCCGCGGCATGTGGGATCTTCCTGGGCCAGGGCTCAAACCCGTGTCCCCTGCACTGGCAGACAGATTCTTAACCACTGTGCCATCAGAGAAGTCGCCCCAGTGCTGAATTTTTAAATGTGGCAATGTAATGTGAAAGCTTGCACCCACCTAGATGCAGCTGGTGGTGAGGTTGTGGGAGAGTTCCTTGACCGCTGTTTCCTGTAAAATGGCAATTCCGACCATATTTACCTCTCGAGGTCAATATTGGGGCAAAGTATTCCCTTAATAGGTGGGACCTGTTGTTGATGAATGACTTTGATAATTGCTTCTAATGCAATATATCCACTTCTTTTTCCCATTGGTCTTTTTGGTCCTGAAAAAAAATCTTTTTTTTTTTTTTTTTTCCAGTAGCACTTTTCTTGGCATCAAGCCTGAGCTCAGTGAACGCTGGAGGATGATTAAGCTGTCAGTATCGGCATGTGGTGTTTTCCTAAGAGCTCTGTGAAGTAAAATTCCTACCCAAAGAGACAGCCGAGGCCATGTCTTTGGGGGACTTGAGGACGTGTCTCCTGTCACCTCTTCCTAACCCTGGGAAAGGTCCCTTCTGGTGGCTGAGCAGGTCGAGTGGTCACACTCCTGGTGACCCATCAGTGAGGTCACTGAGCATGAGGCCTGCTGGGTGTAGCCTCCAGGAGAAGGGGCCCCCGAAGGCCATCACCCAGCCTGTCTGGGTTCACACCCAGTGATTTACCGAGCATGGGGGCCACCGACACATTTTATGTCCCTTCCTTGAGGCCAAGGGAATTCAGCGAGGGGAGAGGTGGCCGGGAACCCATCCCTGGGTCACTCTGCAGAACTCTCCCATCATTGATGGTGTCCCTTTGCCCTGGAAAACAAAACCTAGGCCCCTTGACTTTGGGTTACCACACTTTGGCACCACCTTTGAAGCTGTGATCTGAATTCACGACACAAGTGTGAAAGACCATTTCAGGCTCTGCTCTCTTTCCCAGCCTCTGAACTTAATGTAGTCCAGAGTAAATCACCCTAATAGCCACCAGGCTGCATTGTTGCAGGAGGTTTTATACCCGTCCCTAATAGCCACCAGGCCGCCATTGTTGCAGGAGGTTTTATACCCGTGCTGGCAGTTATTTAGGGGACCAAGTTGCATTGCCAAGTGTCAAGTTATAGTTGTCGCAACCTTTGCCTTGTGCATAATTATGAAGAGATGTAAGTAGCCAAGGTAGGTTCAATGCAGGACTTTCAAAACCTGGGTTCATGAAGGGGAGGGAAAAAACAAACAAGGCAACTGTTTTCTAGCCCACGGAGAGGTCTCCTTTCTCTAACACTGTGGACAAAAAGAAGCCACTTTCTCCTGGGAGAAGAGGTGGCACAGGTCACCAGGTGGTCCCTAGACTCAGTGCTGAAGAAAGGAGTGTGTGTTCCAGGCCCCTCAGGTGGCTGGGAGCTGGGCCTGCCAGTCTTTGGGTCCTTAATGTGCAGAGGGGGTGATAGGGAGAGACAGTCCCAGAGACACTGGCCGATTGAAGCTGTGGCTGGAAAAAAATCCTTACTTTCCTCTCCACTCACTTTTGTACCCAGTGCTTGTGTTGATGACGAGTTGTTGCATTGCATGTGGGCAGCCGTTTACACATCTGCAGCCCCGGAAGGCCCTGGAAGGCATACTGCCCTCTTCATTGGTAGAGCCCAGGGACATAGCCTCACATAGCCAGGCCCCAAGATGCATGACTTATGGGCGTGTGAGATTTCTCTCCTGCCCCTGTAGGATGGTATCTGTCACCCTTGGGTCAGATAGATTCAGTGATGGTCCCAATTCCCCCCTCTTTTTCTTTTTTTAAAAACATTCTTAGTAACTTTATTCCTAAGAGCCCCAGACTGGAAACAACCCAAATGTTCATTAACAGGAGAACGGATAAAAACAATTGTGCCATTTTCACATAATAGAGAGTACTCAGCAATAAGAACGAACAAGCTCTTAAAACACCCAACAACATGGATAAACCTCAAAATAGTATGCTAAGTGAAAGAACTCAGACTAAAAGTCATATGCTGTACGTTTTCATCTCTATTAAGTTCTAGAATAGGCAATGCTAATCTATAGTGATAAAAATCAGAACACTGTTTCCCTGTTTGCCTACTGGGTAAGGGTTAGTCTGACAGGAAGGAAGCAAGAAGGATGCTCTGGGCTGATGGAAATGATCTATATCTTGATAGTGGGCATGTTTAACAGGTGTATAATTTGGTCAAAACTTTTTCTTTTCTTGCTGGTGTCAAGCATGGTGATGTCTCTGCATGTTCATCCAATGATGGAGGATGCAGAAGGACAGGAGGATGGGGAAGCAGATGGCTCTAAAAAGGGCCTCCGGGCTTCCCTGGTGGCGCAGTGGTTGAGAGTCCGCCTGCCGATGCAGGGGACACGGGTTCGTGCCCCGGTCCGGGGAGATCCCACATGTCACGGAGCGGCTGGGCCCGTGAGCCATGGCCGCTGAGCCTGCGTGTCTGGAGTCTGTGCTCCGCAACGGGAGAGGCCACAACAGTGAGAGGCCCACGTACCGCTAAATAAATAAATAAATAAATAGGGCCTCAGCTGCCTCTTCCCCGTCTGGGTGGCCCCATCCCCTTCATACGTTCCCTGAGGGTCTGACCTGTGGTGCCTTTTCCTTCTTAAGGCTTCCTGCCCTTGATGCACATGCTGTTTAGTAACTCCTTTATTATTACAACGTAACTGAAAAACGAATACATTCCCATAGTAAAAACTCAACAAAGAGCATTTAGGGAAAAGCAAACCTTCCCTCCTCAGACCTCAGGCGCCCTATCCTCGCCCCCCAGAGGAAGCCACTGCTATTGCGTCTGGTTTGGGATGTCCATTTTTGTATTTACTTTTACTTGTATGAAAACGTTGGGGACGATGGGGAGGGAGGAGCTGTGATTTGCCGCTGGCCCTTGGCTGTTGAAGGGCAAGGACAAGGCCGACCAAATCAACAGTCAGCGTCACATCTGAAAACAGAAGAGCTGCCTTTGTGCCAAGGCCTTGGGAGGTTGGCGCAGGTCTTTCAGGAGGGAGAAGAGGGGTGTGGTAAGCTGTGTAACAAAGCATTATTATTCCAAAAACGCTGAGAGGACTGGGGTTCCGGAGTTGAAAGGTAGGACTTGCCCTCTGTCAAGTCTAGTAGGGGAGATTGCAGAGAATTCAAATACAAGGCAATGATGACACACAGGTACAATAAATACAGTGCAGAGGGAGCAGAGAGGAAGGGGGAGAGTAACTTAGTCGGCATGAGGTGCTGAGCAAAGGCTTCCTGGAAGCAGTAAAGTCTGAGCTGGGATTTGAAGGACCAGGAGGAGTTGACTGGGTGGACAGGACTATAGGGGAACCATGTGTGCCACGTTTGGTATTTGGGAAATTGTAGCCAGGTTCACATTGTTGAGCCTAAAGTGGGGGGGGGGGTGTGTGTGAGCACGCACGCACGCACGTAGGTTTGTGATGGTTTGTGGGAGTGTAGGGGTAAGGTTGGAGATGGAGGTTGAGAGGCACGTGAGGGTTGGATTATGAAGGGAATTGCCTTGACTGATGGCTGGGAGCAAAGTGTGTTTCCTTCACCTGTTCCTCATTCTACAAATATTTATTGGGCACCAGCGTGTGCCAGACATAGGGCTAGAGTCTGGGCAATGAAGGAAAACAGGCGCCAGGGTCCTCGTCCTCATGGACTGACATTTGAAGTGTGTGTGTGAAGAGGGAGCCGGTGGGTTACAAACACAAATGCATGCTCATTGTCAGTGCTGTGAGAATAACGGGGTGCTCAGGGGAGCCCTCTCTGAGCAGGTGATGCTGAAGCTGAGACCTGAAGGATGAGAAAGATCTGGAAGACACATCCAGGCAGGGGGACAGCGGGCAGGTCAACCGTGCAAATGAGGAATGGAAGTGGAAGCCACCATGTTCCCAGGTGAGCAGAGGTGACCAAGCCAATGATTAGGAATCCTGGGAGTTTGGGGGATCAGAGGGGACCAGTTTAAGATGATACTTGGGGAAGCAGAATCTGGCTGCCAAATGGGGGTGTGCATTAGGAGTGCAGGCACCGGAGGACCCAGGGGCAAGTGGTCAGGGCCCAGGGGAGGGTAACTCCCTCCCCCACCCCAGCCCCACCACTAACCAGTCCCTCTCCACGTCTGGCTCACTGCACTTCCTCAATACTCACAAGACCATCCAACCCTTTCCATCCCCAGTTCCCACTGACATCCTGCCTGGATCTGGTGCCCCTTAATTGGTCTCTGTGGCTCCATTATTTTTTTTTTTTTAAGATCTATTTATTTAGTTAGTTAGTTTATTTTTGGCTGCATCGGGTCTTAGTTGCAGCAGGCGGGCTCTTCGTTGCAGCGTGCGGGTTTTTTCTATCTCTAGTTGCGGCGCACAGGCTCCAGGGTGTGTGGGCTCTGTAGTTGTGGCGTGCAGGTTTCAGAGCGCATGGGCTCTGCAGTTTGCGGCACGTGGGCTCTCTAGTTGAGGTGCACGAGCTCAGTAGTTATGGGTCGTGGGCCCAGTAGCCCCGTGGCATGTGGGATCTTAGTTCCCTGACCAGGGATCGAACCTTTGTCCCCTGCACTATAAGGTAGATTCTTTACCACTGGACCACCAGGGAAGACCCTCCATTCTTAACCTCAGCAGCCAGAGTGATGTTTTAAAAAGGAAATATGATCACATCACTACCCAGCTCAAAACGCTTCAGATGTTCCCTGTTGCCTTTAAGCTCCTCAGGATGATGTGGCCAGGCTGGGGTCAATATCATCACCTCTCAGAACTCCCTGCTCTCCCCGCACCTCCCCCATTCTTTTCCTGTCATAGAAGCTTTTTTACTGCCCTGAACTGGTCTCTCCTCACTTGTCTCTGGGCCTTTCTGTGGGCTCTTCCTATAATTTTCGTCTTCACCCTTTGTCTCCTGTGACCCCCTAAGTGGTCTCATTTCTGTTCATCTTCTGGGTCACTTTGTGCAGGAAAGCTTTTCTGGTTCGCCAAGCCTGGATTAGGTGGTCCCATGGCAGCGCACCTACCCCCATCCTAGGTCCTTTCATGCTGTGTCGTGACTGCCCTGTTTCTTGTCTGTGTCCTGGACTAGATTCCAAGAGAAGGGCAAATTCATTTCCTTAGCCCTTCGCACAGTGGCTTGTAGCTGGTGCTTGATAGATCTTTATAGCGGGAGGACGGAAATCTGAGATGTGAGAAGGAAGAATGGGTTGGGGGTGAGAGTCAGGCTGAGGAAGGAGGAGTTTGATGGAGGTGATGGAGGTGATGCAAGGGATGGCGGCCGTGGGACAGCAGCAATCATGATGGTGAATATTCCCTGGTCCTTACTGTGTGCAAGGCACCGTTCCAGGTGCTTTACGTGTTTTAGCTCATTAATCCTCCTGAAAATAATGTGAGGAGGATACCATTAGTATTCCTGTTTTACAGATGAGGAAACTGAGGCACAGTAAGGTTAAGTAACTTACCCAGCGTCATACAACTAGTATGACAGTCCACCAGTGGTCAAGCTATCACCTGGTGTTGGTGGCGCTCCTTGAAGTGACTTTCTAAACTGGGCAGCTTGTGGATAACAGTGAATTTTGTTAACAAAATAGACTATGTCAGTCAAGAAACTCAGTGCTCCTTGGTGATATAGTAACTGGCTATACTGCAGGTCACTATTAAAAATTTACATCTGTTTATGGACCCCCAAAACTACTCTTGTAAACCTGGGGTGAGGGCAGGTGTGGCATAGGAAAGACAAAGATGAATCATTCAGTCACTCAACAATATTTATTGAGCACTTGCTCTGTGCTGGACAGAGGGCCAGGGCTGAGCTTATAGTCGTGAAAAAGTAAGATGGCCCCTCATGGGGTTTACATTATACTGCGGGAGATACACAAGAAACAAGTGAACAAAAAGTTACTACTTGCAATTAGTGTTATGAAGGCAACATATGAGGGTGGTGACGGTGGGGTTCTGGGTGTCGTGAGGCGTGCAAGCCAGTTTTAGTGCAGGTGCCTTTGGGGTCTCACTAAAAAGATGGTGGAGAAATTTAGGATGATTTCAGGCTGTAGGAGTTGTTTGAAGCACGACGCCGCTTTAATACAGCGGTGGTTCTCTTGAAGAAAGTAAGCAGCAGGGAGAGCAAGGTCAATCCCTCTTGAACGCTCGTTAAGTAGCCCTTACAACCTTCACTCAGATACCAAAGGGGCTATTTCATCAGGACGCCGAGACTAAAAGCGGGCCTTTTAGGTCCCTCAGACTTTGCTGATGGGGTTGTAAAGCAGTACAATCTTTCTGCAGAAAGTTTGCAATATCTACCAAGAGTTTTAAGAAGGGCATTGCATTCTGACCCCAAAAATCCCCCTCCAGAAATTAATCCCAGAGAAATACTCGGAATTGAGGACAAAAGATTTCTGATAAAAAATGTATTTTTCAGGGTAGTGTAAATTGTATAAAATTGGAAACCACGAAATATATGTAAATAATCCTATTTTTCATGATGGATTATGGTACAATCATTTCCAATGAATATTCAATCCTGAGAAATGTTCACCATATAAGTGACAAAAGCAAAACCTACAAATATGATAAAAACGTTCAACAATGGTAGGAGTCTTTTTTTTTTTTTTTTGGTGGTACGCGGGCCTCTCACCGTTGTGGCCCCTCCCGCTGCGGAGCACAGGCTCCAGATGCGCAGGCCCAGCGGCCATGGCTCACGGGCCCAGCCGCTCCGCGGCATGTGGGATCTTGCCGGACTGGGGCACGAACCCGTGTCCCCTGCATCGGCAGGTGGACTCTCAACCACTGCGCCACCAGGGAAGCCCAGTAGGAGTCTATTTTTAACAAACATAGAGATATATGCACATGGAAAAGATGGCAAATGTTATTAGTATCTCTGGGCGGAGGGGATTTCAGGGGATTTTCATCTTTGAACCTTTCTGTGTTTTTCCAAAATATCCTGAATAATCACGTCTCATTTCTAATCAGGAGAAAGACATTTAAAAATGTACCTTTATTCTTAGGTAAAGAATAGAAATGTGCTCAAAGGTTAAACTGCTTCTGCTACTTCCTGACCTGAATGAGTTACAGAGGCTTGGAAAATAGGCAAGAGGAAACGTGAATCTGTCTCAGGAAAAGTCCTGCAGGCTCCTTAACCCCCATGAAGGTTTGTCCATCCCTTCTCCTCTGCTACTTTAACACATCCTCTGGCAGTAGTGAGAATGAGTCTGGCACATGAGGGGCCAAGGAGTACTCCCCCAGGTTTGCTGGCAAGCCCATGCTAGCACAAGTGAAAGACACAGAGGAGCTAAAAGCAAGAACTAACAGGTATTGAGTGCTGGCTCTGCACCAGCCCCAGTGCTAAGTGTGACACACACAATCAGTGTCTTCTGAACTTATTAATTCATTGAGTCCTCATAGTGACCTTATGACTTTGGTATTTTCACTACTCCCATTTTAAAGATAGGGAACACTGAGGCTCAGAAGGATGGTGTACCCCGTGCCGCACACCTAGTAAGTGGTACTGACAGAATTTGAATCCAGATCTGATGGTGCTAAGTTGGGGAGTGGGAAAAACAATGAAATTGGGAGGAAAGGAAGGGGAGCAAGACAAAAGACGGGAGGAATCCAGTGTGGGTACAAGCAGGAGTCTAGTAAGCACAACATCCTCTCCACTCTGTAGAGCACACAGAATGGGGTGCCAAGAAGCAGTTCGGTGTAGAAGAAAGATGGCCACCTTCACATACGTGGGCCTCAGTGATTCTAGCACTACCTCTCAAAAGGGCCACACCTGTGACCTAGCCCAGGGTTTCTTCCCTTCATGAGCAGCAATAAAAGGATTAAAAGAGAAACTACTTGTGACTGATCATGAGCACTGGTATTTGAGAAAGTTTTTCTTTTTTTTTTTTTTTGCTGTACGTAGGCCTCTCACTGTTGTGGCCTCTCCTGTTGCGGAGCACAGGCTCCGGACGCGCTGGCTCAGCGGCCATGGCTCACGGGCCCAGCCGCTCCACGGCATGTGGGATCTTCCCGGACTGGGACACGAACCCGTGTCCCCTGCATCGGCAGGTGGACTCTCAACCACTGCGCCACCAGGGAAGCCCGAGAAAGTTTTTCTTAAAGGTTAAGAAAGGCACGAGTTTCTGGACTGATTCTGAAGAGAATTTCTGGGTACCTTCAAGGACTTCCCAGGTTGACAGCAATGCTTTTTATTCCAATTTCGCTTTTCTGTTCTGTGCTACGGGTAGAATTGCCCCTACAGCTCCCTTATGCTCATCAGCTCCTTTTGAGGTTGGTTTTGGCACCCAAATCGAACACAGATGGAGAGTGTTGGGGGCAGGTAAGAGGAAGTGTTTTCAGAGGTTTTTGAGCAAAAGAAGGGGAAAAAAAAGAGTTAGATGTTTCATGGGAAAGACAACGCCAGTTGCTAGTAATAGAAGGGGAAATGGTGACCAAAAAAAAGGGAGAGTGCTGTGTGGGTATGAGCCCCTCAAGGGGAAAGAGGAGAAGAGCTGTCAACAGGTGGCAGTACTGGCACAACACAGCTCGGTTGTGTCTAATTTGCTCTCCAGAAGTCCGGTGTGATTGTGGCTGGGGCTGGTAGAGAAGGATAATGGCAGGGTGCACCTGGCTGATATAAAGAGTGCCACACTTGTAGCTTGTATTGGCCCATATTATTGTTCATTGGACCCGTTTTCCAGCAATATACAAGGTGAAGTGATTTAATAGTTACTGCACACTTACTATATGTCAAATAGCATGCTGAGTTCTCTCATTTACTTACTTTATTTCATTCTCTTATGGGTTGATGTTATACCCATTTTACACACCAGGAAAAAGAAACTTACAAATGTTAATTACCTCTTCAAGGACTTGGAGGCAGGAAGGGGGAAAGCCAAGTTCCAATCCCACATCTGCCTGCGGCCAAAGCCTATTTCGAATTACTTTCCACGTTGATTCCAGAGGTCAGCTGGAGGCACTGTGTTTATTGTTTAACCATCCTCACGCTTAACGTCCCAACTTGACTAAGTCAGTGTTTTTTAAACTTATGTGAACTGAAGGATTCTTGGGATATTTGTTAAAATAGATCAATTCCTGGGCTCTACTCCTAGAACTACTGATTAGCATGTCTGTGGGATATATCTAAAAAATCTATTTTTAACATGCTCCAAATGTGATTCCCATGTGCTGGGGCTAGCTTGGTCAACATTGGGAAAGGCAGATTGTCACATTTATGAATAGAAATTCAGTTGGCTGTGAATGGTTTATCTTTGCAAGGTTTTATGTGGTTCAGGAAGTAAAACCTCTCATGTTATATTTATGGACTTTCCCTCTGATCTCTGTCAGATACTGCTGAGATTTGTTACATCGTGACATTATTCAAATAATCAATGGAGATTATGTTTACATTTGGTGGTAAGGCTGAAATACAGCAATATCTTACTCCCTGTGGTGTCATTCCCCATTTTACTTTGTATGTTAGAGCTGAAATATTTATTTGCATGAATTGAATTGAAAGGAATTCTCTGGTTAAGCAGCAGGAGGTTGAATTCTGGTTAACACTAAGTCACGAAAGGCCAAAGTTCATCTTAAACTTATTTTTTAAAATAAATAAATTTATTTATTTTTGGCTGCGTTGGGTCTTCACTGCTGCACGGCAGCTTTCTCTAGTTGTGGCGAGCGGGGGCTACTCTTGGTTGCAGTGCACGGGCTTCTCATTGAGGTGGCTTCTCTTGTTGCGGAGCACGGGCTCTAGGTGCATGGGTTTCAGTAGTTGTGGCGTGTGGGCTCAGTAGTTGTGGCTTGCGGGCTCTAGAGCACAAGCCTCAGTAGTTGTGGCGCACAGGCTTAGCTGCTCCGCGGCATGTGGGATCTTCCCGGACCAGGGCTCGAACCTGTGTCCCCCGTATTGGCAGGCGGATTCTTAACCACTGTGCCACCAGGGAAGTCCCCATGTTTAGCTTTTTAATCTTGGCTTTGGTGGGCCCTGCTGCTCTTCCCAGCTTTGTCCATCTGAATGGATTTAAGAGGAGGTGGTTTAATCTACATCCATAAAATCAAAGAGAAATGGAGATTTGGGGGAATTGTCAAGATAATTAGGCCAAAAACCTTTTAGGCTGGAATACTGAAATGTCAGTTCTAATAATGCTTTTCAGGAGTTTGGGGCTATATACGATTTACATGAGACTTTCACTTTATACAAGATCATCTGAGATACAGTATTCTAGTCTCAACAATTGGCAGGTAGCACAGGGAAGCAGAATTCCCTAATAACTAACAATTTATACAATCAATGCCCTTTGAATACCTTCACCCTACGTAACATCAACATCTATCCAAGCTAACAGCACATTAAAAAACCTTGCAAAGATGCAGGATTTCATGAAGCATTCTGAAGGGTGATGTTGGAGAATTCCTATGGTTTCAGACAAAGCTGTTAACAAATGTGGATTTGGCAGGATTAGTCCACTTAACAATTGAAGGAGAGAAAATCAACAGGATGCTTCAACAGAGAATGATTTGAATGTGAAATATTAAGGAAGGCTTCAGAAAATGGATGAAGTCCGCTAATATTTTTGTGAGAATTACTATTTTTATGACTGTGCTGAAAAATAAAATGTGAAGAATATTACTGTTGTGCTATCATGTAACGTTGTCAGAAAAAATTGCACCAAAGAAATCCTAAAAACATTTATCTGTTGTTTGGTCTAAGAATTAGGGCACGTTTACTACTATTTTCCTAATGTGGTTTAATATAAGATAAAATAAACTTATTTTTACTTAGTTTCATTTTTCAAAGAAAAAGGTCCATCCATTTTTGTCACTATTATGTCACTATTTACCGCAAACTTTTTAATCTTGTTTAAAGAGGATTCACTTTAAGTGTGAGAATTAAATGAATTTTTACATGTAAAACATCTATAACTGTGCTGGGTACATAATAAGTACTTTAACTTTAGTTATATTGTTATTAAAGTGTAATTTTTATTTTTATTTATTTTTTGGCCATGCCATGTGGCTTGCAGGTTCTGACCAGGGATTGAACCCCAGCCCTCGGCAGTGAGAGTGCAGAGTCCTAACCACTGGACCACCAGGGAATTCCCAAAGTGTAATTTTAAAAACACCAATTATACTTGGATAACGAGGGCAGCATGTTTTATATTTGGTCTTAATTGCTGGTGCCATTTATTACATACAATTTATTAGACACACGTTACATATATGATTTTATTTGATTCTTACAACCCATGCTAGGCGACAGGTGCTATTTTTAGTTCCATCACAGTTAAGGGAACTGATGACAAGTAGTATCTTAAGTCTCACAGCTGGTAAGTGGAAGAGCCAAGATCTGAATCCAGGTTTGACTGCAAAGGCTAGGATCTTCCTTATTTTCCTTTCTCTTTCTTTCTCTCTCTCCCATCCCTCAGCATCCCTAATAATAATATTTTATTATTTATAATACAAATAAATTTTTATTATAGAAAACCTCAGATATACACAAAAATAGCAAAACAGTACCAAGAATCCCCCATATAGGCTTTTCCCAGCTTCAGCAATGACCAACTTGAGGCCATTCTTCTTCCATCTCTACCCCAACCTCCCCTCCCACCCCCAGATTATTTGCACAAAATTCCTGTCATTGTGTCATCTATTTTTTTAAATTAATTAATTTATTTGTTTATTTTTGGCTGCATTGGGTCTTCACTGCTGCATGCGGGCTTTCTCTAGTTGTGGCGAGCGGGGGCTACTCTTCATTGCTGTGTGTGGGCTTCTCATTGCGGTGGCTTCTCTTGTTGCGGAGCACGGGCTCTAGACGCGCAGGCTCAGTAGTTGTGGCTCACGGGCTTGGTTGTTCCGTGGCATGTGGGATCTTCCTGGGCCAGGGCTCAAACCTGTGCCCCCTGCATTGGCAGGCGGATTCTTAACCACTGAGCCACCAACGGAAGCCTCATTATGTCATCTTGGCTGTAACTATTTCCATGTATATTTCTAAAAGATAGGGACTCTTATTTAAACACAACCAAGGGAGTGTTTGGCAAAGGACACTCAAAGCAAGGGACAGTCAATGTCACTGTTACACCTAAACGAAAACAATAATAATGTTAACCAACATTCATATGGTCTTTGAAATTTTCCTGATTATCCCATAAATTTAACATTTGGCTGGTTCAAATCAGATCCACATATCACATCTGTTTCGTATATTGCTCAGAGCTCTCTTAATCAGTAGATTCCTTCTCCACTGGTTTTTTTTTCCCACTTGAGATTTATTTGTTGAAGAAACTAATGTTTGTCCTGCAGATTTTTTTGCAACCTGGATTTTGATGATTTCATCCCTATGGTGCTGTTTAGCATCTATAAATTGGTTATTTTTCTCTTTTTTTTTTTAACAAAATTTTCTTGAGCTCCTACTGTATTTTAGGTGCTGGGTTCCCATCCACCTAGTTCCCTCCCACATGGGGCTAAGGACCTAGTGAGGGACACAGACACGAAGCAAGCAGGATATTTTATTTCTATTATACTTACATACTATATAAATATGCATTGCTTATGCTATAAATATAACTCTATTTGTCTTCATAACTGTGAAGTCAAAGGTTTTTTATTATACTAAGAAAGCCACTGTGACATCGGAGAACCAGGCAGGGTTCAAGTCTTCCCTGTCATATCAACTATGTGTGACCATGTGGTGGTGATGGGGGTGTCAGTGGGAGAGTGGAGGGGGCTTGGCGGGGAGTGAGCTATGTCTGGATTCTGGAGTCTTCATCATTAAAATGATGGGTTTGGACCAAGTACGTGTTTTTCCAGTCTTCTTAGAGCAATGGAATCCTTTTTGTCCCCTACATGAACTCTCAAGCTGATTCCTAATACATAAAGCAGGTAAGAGTGGAGCTTCCCTGAGTGAAGCAGGGGACGGCTGTTGAGCCCGGTCCCATCTCAGGCTCTATCCCTGTTATTCCCTTCCCCCTACCCAGGATGGCCACTGAGACATGTCCTTAGAACCTAGGTCTCCATGGAGAAGGCAGAAAAACACTGGATTAGGTACTGTTTGATGTTCTTCTAAGTATTACCAAACATGAAAGACCTGGGTGGGTAATGCCTGGGTTTCCTCAGTGGGGTTGGAGCTCTATGCATGTTATTCTGTGTGTGTGTGTGTGTGTGTGTGTGTGTGTGTGTGTGTACGTGCACGTGTGTGAATTTATCAATGGAAGCATGAAGTGTCAGAGCTGAAATGCTCTAATCTGACCCCTCTTTCTCAGGCAGCCCCCCTTCAGCTGCAAGGGACGGAACCCAAGTCAAACCAGCCTGTGCATAACAGGGAAATCATCGTTACATTTAACTAGAAGGTCCTCGCATGGGTCTGGCTTCAGTGCAGGGGTTTAAGCCCATATCATCAGAATGCTGGTTCTTTCCACTTCTCAGTGCTTGTATATTCTGTGTGGCTTCCTTATCTGGCAGGTGTCCCTCATGATGTAGCCGCCAACAACTCTAAATTGACATCCTACCAGCAGCTGAGCAACCTCCCTGGAAAAAGAGGGCCTCCTCCTTGATAGTTTGTATGGAAGTTCCGCCTGTCCACCCTTATTGGCCAGGTGTGGGCCACATGCTCAGCTTTGAACCAATCGCCATGGCCCGGGGGGATGCAGAACGCTAATTGGCCAGCTTGGGCTACTTAAGCCATATAGGGCAGGAAGATGCTGTTACCGGAACCAGGTTCGTTTTGCGCGATGCACAGCAAGCCAAAATGCTGAGAGTTTTGCAGCAAAGAGAGGCGTTATTTGCAAGGCAGCCATGCAAGCAGACGGGAGACCGAATCTCAAATACTCCTCCATGAAGCCAAGGGGCTGGAGTATTTCTGAGGTAAAGAATAAAGAAGCAGGGCGGTCTGAGGCACGGAGAGTGTGGGGAAAAGGTGCGGTAATCGTCATTCTGCGCAGGCATAACTAGGCTACAGGTCTCGGCACCTTCTGAGGGGGGCGTTTTCGGCTCTGATATTGAAAGGGCATGCGACACTCATGTAAGCCCAGTTCGGGGGTCGGTGGCCCCATCCAGTCTTAACCGGCTCAGCATGAACTAGACGCAGCTGACCCCAAGTTCCAGGAAAATAGCTCGGGCAAAACCTCCAAGGCTACGTGCTGCTTGGAGGACGTGCAAGCCTTAAAACAACCTTGATTAGTGAAGGCAGGTGAAAAGAATTTAACCCACAGCTTCAATTCCTCAGACATCTAGGTGCTGCTATTAAAAGAACGGGAATAACCTCAAGAGAGGAACGCTGTACTTGAAGTGACCATATAACTTATGATGCAGACTGGAATACTTTACAGTAATAGGGGGCCCCATTCATAGTTACAATGGGGCCATAGATGAAGATGGTACTGTTCTGGGCAAACTCGAACAGATGGTCACCCCAACTATACCCCTCGGAGAAGCTAAATGAGTTAGCCAAGCTAGTGAGAAAAGGGTGTAGAACCCATTCCAGTATTTTCCATCAAAAAGTCATTGTCAGCCATCAGAAACTGTCTAGAGTAGGTTTGTCTCGATGGAAAAGGGTTTAATAGAGTATTAGTAATAGGACCTCTGATGTAATTAGGCCAAGTGAGGAGTCGACCGTGTTGCCTTGTCAGTGACCATCTGCAACAACTTTCCCATCTTTGACATGTTTAGATATCCTGCCTTACATAGTTTGGGCGCACAGACATACACCCCCCGGGATGCTATGGTATAGTCAGTGTTTTAAGACTGTGAGGTTTGAATCAGCTGGGTTTAAACCCACCTCTACCATTCATTAGCTGTGTGACTTTGGGCAAATTAACCTGAATCTGTTTCCTTATCTCTTAACAGAGACTAACAACAGCACCTACCTCAGAAGTTTATTGTGAGGATGAAGCGAGACATTGTTTATCGAGCGCAGTGCTGGAACACGGTCCATGCTCGAGAAATGTGAGTATTTTTTTTAATTCTATTATTGGCGTGCCTATAGAAACCTGTGCCGTCCCTGGCTTGGTCTCCCACCAACCATTGTTAAAGTCTGGACTTCGGATGCCCTTTGGTGATACGTGTAGGAGGACCACTGGGTAATGTGACAGGCATAATGACCCGCTCCGTCTCTAGCCACACACCTGCCCAGGCGTTTCTCCTCTGTGGCCAGCCCTTCTGTGACCCCATCAGGTATTTGCAGGCCCAACCCTACACCCAGTCAGCTGGAGAGCGGTCAGTTTGTGTGTGCGGCATCGCTACGTTGAGAGGTGTTGGTAGGGAAACTGCAGGGAGGAAAAACTATGTAAAGGCCAGTAAAAAATGTATTTAAAAAATCAAGTCAGGCCATCACCATGTCTCCGCAGTTCACAGTGTTAAATCCCAAGCCAGAAAGAAAAATCCGAGCCAAATATTTTAGCGAATGTCTTTAGCCTCCGACACCTGGTTTGGAAACGCACCGCCACCTGTGCTGCATTAAACCTGCGAAAAAACCCAGGAAGGAAATACAGTGTGTGAGGCCAGAAAAGGGTGGGCTCCTGGATCCCTTAGGTCAAACAGCAGGCTGTAAATGACTCTTTTCAAAACAGACATATTACTTCCCAGGATTGCGGCCTGCCACAAAGGAAGGTACACACAGCGGTTGTTCCCAGCAAGAGTTATACTATATGGCTATTAGGGGGAATAGAAGCCGCTTGATTCTCTCCAATGACAGGAAATAAGGTCAAGTAAAGATAACAGGTCTTTGAATTAAGGAGGCTTTAAACACACATCCTGGCCTCACGGCTTCAGCAGCGAATAAGAATTATGGAATGAAGCCTCGGGTTTTCTCACTCCCTTTAAGCTGGACTTCTGAAACACACCCTTCCCCTGATTAACTCGAAGGAGGCCTGCGTGGGGAAGGCACCAGCTTCCTCATACCTTCAGCTTGTTTATGCTCTTTCTGAATAGACCTCACTGCCATGTTGCTCGTGAGACCTGGGCTGGGGTGTTTCAGGAGTTAAGTCTCATAAGGAGCGTGTTGGATAGTCTTAGTGGTAAATACCTTCAGCTGGAGAGGTCAAGATTGCAGTACTTCTGTCTAGGTAATGGGGAGGGGAGCTCAGAGACCCCAAGAGGGGTGGGGCCAGTATATGTCTACGTTGCTGTATTTTTCAAGGACAGGATATCCAAACAGGCTTGACTTAATTGAACACTACAGAGTATCAGTTCAGGGGGGAGAAAAAACAACACACAAAAAACAAAGCCGACATCAAAAGGTTGTTTAAAATGTAGAGAAACACCTGGTTGCTAGCCTGGGTTCTCTGCCCAGTTGTGCAGTGTTTTTTATTATATACCCACCTTGATTTTCTTCCTCCCTGGATGGGAGGGAGGGGGCAGGAATGGGAGGAGAGAGTAGAAGTGGGGAATGTAAGTCAAGCAATCAATTAAAACATTAAAAAAAAATCCTGTTGAGTCAGCCAACTGGTTAGTCTACAAATAACCAGCTGGTTGACCAAACTGTACCGTTTTTCTATGCTTGCTGGTGTTCTGGTGCACAGGACTGTAGACTTGGGTTAGCTTTTTTCCTCCAGTAACTGCTTGAAGAAAGTACACAGATTCTTTGTGACCTCAGGGTTTTTCTCTTCTGATAATTAAAAAAGAGAAAAGATCTTGATTTTGACAGTTAAGTGAGGACCCTGGCCTAATATGGCTGAGAGACATTATTTGTTGGCAACATCCATAGGGTGTGGTACTTGGAAAAATCAAATGAAAGGATTTGCATCTATGCAGGGACAGAGGTCAGGGCTGTCTGTTTGCTAGCCATGGGTCCTTAGGCATATCCCTTTACATCTCCAACTTTCAGTTTTCTCACCTGAAAACTGGAGATAATGATTGCTAGTATCTACTTCACAGGATTGTTGAAAGATTGAATGAGATAATCCAGTGCTTAGCCTGACGCCTGGCATAGAGTAAGGAAGAGTTCTGGAAATGATAATGGTTCACTGTGTCATCCCTGGGATCTTTGTAGCTCACACATACTTGATTGGCTTCGTGGAGAGTCTATAAATCTGTAAGTTTCAATTTCTATTGTGTAGAGGATGGTTTGAAGCCTTGCTGAATTTTCTTGCTGTGGTTTGGTTTTAAATGGATCTTTGGTTCCTTGGTTTTCACCTGAATTAAAAGCACTATTCTAGGTTCTGACGTGCTTAAAGATTTGTGTAGATGAACTTTTTTTTACAAAAGCAGTTCATATTCATTGATTTTAAAAAGTGAATGATTTTTTAAAAAGCAAATGAGTATCATGAAAAAGAAGAAAATAATTGATAATTCTACCATTCAGAGATTACCACTGTCCGCCTTTGGGTGGATTATGACTGCACATGTTTTGCAACTTTTCACCTAATTCTGTATCAGCTGTCTTTCACATCATTAACTAGTCTTCAGTGTCACGTTTAATGGCAACAGTTTTATCCATGAGGCACCTCATTTATTTTAGCAGTCCTTTTACAGACATTCAGACCCTTTCCAGGTTTTCCGCTATGGAATAACATCATTGTTAAACTCCAAATCACCAAATTCCGAGATGTGGCTTCCAGCTTTGGGCCTTCATGCCCTGCACAAACCTATGGGTTTTCCTGAAAATGAGAAATCCCCTACATCCAAAACTAGCACCAAGGATATCCCTTCAAAAGCTTGGGAAGTGAGATTCCTCCCTCCTTCCCAAGTGAGAAGAGGCAAAATTGGGGTCATCTTCATGACAGCTATTACCTCGGGTGAGGCGCTACAGAGAGGCACTCCCATCCTTTCACGTTTCCCCATAATCGTAGGCAATTTCCTCACTGCAGCAGCAACCCCACCTTTCATGGGCAGGTCACAACGCATCGTCCAAATAGATGGTGCCGAAGACAAGGGGAGAGTTCACACACGTGTGTTCTGTGCAATGCTCTAGCACCTTTAAACAATGTCTCACCTCTCGTTCTGGGGCAGAATTGACTGGTGGGGCCTTTTCCTGTAACTGGGATTCAGACTCATTTGAAGGATATACATGACTTCATTTGCAACTAAAGACAGGTTGTTCAATCCAGGAGTGGGGATGTCCAAGGGATTTGGAAGTATGAGATGAACTGCTCAATAAAGAAAAATGGCCCGGGAGAGCAGGAGGGAGTTCCGTGGGCAGTTTCGGTTGACTTCCCAGCCCTAGTTAAGACCTAGGCTAGTCCTGGGCCAAACTGTCAAGTGAGTGAAGGCTGACTTCTGGGTCTTGCCCTGAAAACAGGGCCTTTTCACTGTCCCCACGCACTTAAGAGCATCATGGGCTTCGTAGGGACCTCTGGCTCCCACTGGGCCAGCTGCTCAGGCCACCTTTTAGGGAAGCCCCTCACTGCAGGCTAGAAGAGGCCCAGCCTTGTTCTAGAGGAGGTGAAGGCTTTTCTTTCTGTTGGCAGAGGTCTGTTGGGACACAAAGGTTACTGAAAGGATAAAACTCCTTATGAGTAAAGCTGCTGTTTGGGGGTCTTAGAAGGAGCATGTGGAGGGGCTCACCAATAGAGTGGCCAGTGAAATACAGAACACTCAGTGAACGCAGATTTCAGATAGACAACAGATAACTTTTTTCAGTATACGGGCGTACCCTGAGGACACAGTCTGGTATGTTTGTGATTTCCTCCATCTTTCTGAGCTGTATTTCTCACACATAATTTGAAAGCTTTTTTGTCTTGAGGGATCTTTTCAAAGTAGTGAAATGAGATTCAAAGAAACAGTAACTCTCTCTTATGACTCTTGTTTCTTTGCTATACATATTAATTATAGCCACACTCTTAACAAGTACAGTGGGCATAACAGGCTTGGGGACAAGGACGCTTTACTTTTGAAAAGCACAGAGCTCAGTCATAGGAACAGGATGCAGGAGTCTTCTAGAGAGAGGCCAACTGGGCTGGATGTTCAGCTCGTAGCAGGCAGGACATCTTACAGGACGATGATCAGAGGTCAATCAGTGAATCTGTTTGCCAGAGGCTAGCAAGTGAGTGACTTCCGTGCCAAGTTCTCAGTGCCAGGCACACTGAGTGTTCAAAGAATGTTACTGTTGTTCTTTTTAACTATCTATTAACAGAGGCTTAATTTTTGATTATTGATTTTATAAATAATAATGTGATAAATACTCCTGTAGTTTAATCTTTGCACAAATCCTTCATTGTTTCCTTAGGATAACTCACAACATTATATAGATGTGCCAAATGAGGTCTAGGCCTGTTTGTGAGAGTAAATTGTTACATTTCCAGGAAATTTTAATCTGGTTGTTAAACACAGCCATTAAAAAAAATAAAATTACATAAACATAACTAAACTGTAGTTAAATAAATTATATATTAAGCAAAAATTATAAAGACTCAAAACTTATCACTCCCTAATTATTTTACTATGTTTTACTATTATGAAATTTTTGAGGTTATTTGTGTCTATTGTATGTGTGTAGTGGAAATATTAGAAAATAATGGGCTACTGCATGCCTTCTAGAAATCAGCTATGGTGGGAGTATTTACACCATGGAAATGGGCACGTGATACAAATTAGGGCCATGTTTTACTCTTGTTATACATTTATACCACTGCATTTATACCACATTAGAGAAGTGAAATAGCTAAGCTGCTCATGTCAGAACTGGAAGTGGAATCCATTTCTCTTGACTTCACCAGTGCTTTTGAACCATGTTTTGAAAAGTTGTTTTTTCAGTCCTTACCTACTGACATGCTCTAAGGTCTCTAAACAATCTTCACGCAAAAGCATGCAAGTGTTTACATACAGTCTATTGAGAAAGTCATAGAACTACATTCAACAAACATTTATTGAGTACTTGCTGTGTGCTAAATACAAGGAAGTCAAAGATGAATAAGACATACAGTGTTATTAAATAGTGGGTCACAGGGTTCCTGAAAGTCTTCAAGTCATTGCTTTGTATTAAATAATATAAATTATATAATCTATACAGATATAATGTTATTAACATAGTATATAAAATATACATATGGCAATATAAGTGTATACACACACAGTTGCTTTACTATCATATGGTGGGCTACACATTAAAAAACATAAATAGGGCCCTATAATAGGAAGAGTTAATAGAAGCAAGAAAATGTAGTGATTAGAGCATGAGCTTTGAAGTCAGACTGACTTGGGTTCAAGTACTGACTGATCCCCTCCTAGCTCCGTGACCTTCGGCAAATTACTCAATTGTTTTGAGTTTCTGGTTTCCCTCTGAGAATAAAAATGGTAATCCTCTCATAAGGGTTATTTGAAGATTACACAATAATGTATGTAAAGCACTCTATGACTGGTGTGGAGTCAGCACTCAATAAATATAAGTTTGAAACAGACCTTGAAGAAATAAATCTTAAAAGGGAAGGGTACTAATTCTTTGGAATTACAACCAATTCATGTGTTCCTGGAGTTTGAATTTCTTTTACATGAGTCCCGTTTACTCTGGGCTTCAAGTGGAGGCTTATATGAGGTCTTTGCAGGCACACAAGGTACCCTTTGACCTCTGTGTTTGTCCTTGTGCCCCTCGTCCTCATCCTCTAGTGAACTGACCCCACATGTCACATCTCACTCACTACCGACCTCTCCCTCGCTCATTACCCAGTCTCACTTCCAGCCTCCACAGTCCACGAAAAGTACTCTTACTCAGGGCACCAAAGATGTTCCTGTTGATCTTTTTATGGCATTTGATAATCTGCTGACTCCTTCCATCTTTAGGTGAGATTTGGCCAGTTTAGCTTTTAACTGTACCCAAAGGTGGAGAAAGTGAAGGCAGGGAGGCTTGAGGGAAGAAGTAGAGAGAAGTAAAAATATTTGCAAAAGCTGTGTTTCTCTTGAGTGAATATAATTCCCTAAGAGTGCTCATCACAAGGAAAAAAAAATTTTTTTCTATCTCTTCATTGTTGTATCTATATGAGATGATGGATGTTCACTAAACCTATTGTGATAATCGTTGCATGATGTATGTAAGTCAAATCATTATTCTATATACCTTAAATGTATCCAGTGCTGTATGTCAATTATATCTCAATAAACCTGGATGGAAAAAAAGAATATAATTCAGAGAAATTTTAAAGCAGAGCATTGCTACGTTTTTTAGAAACTGAAGTGCTTCTTGTTAACATTATTCATGGTGATTTACATAGAATCACCTCACACTGGTCAGAAGGACCATCATCAAAAAATCTACAAACAAATACTGAAGAGGGTGTGGAGAAAAGGGAACCCTTTTGCACTGTTGGTGGGAATGTAAATTGATACAGCCACTATGGAGAACAGTATGGAGGTTCCTTAAAAAACTAAAAATAGAACTACCATATCACCCAGAAATCCCACTGCTGGGCATATACCCTGAGAAAAACATAATTCAAAAGGACACATGTACCCCAGTGTTCATTGCAGCACTGTTTACAATAGTCAGGACATGGAAACAACCTAAATGTCCAACGACAGATGAATGGATAAAGAAGATGTGGTACATACAAACAATGGAATATGACTCAGCCATAAGAAGGAATGAAATTGGGTCATTTGTAGAGATGGGGATGGACCTAGAGTCTGTCATACAGAGTGAAGTAAGCCAGAAAGAGAAAAACAAATACTATATATTAACTCATATATGTGGAATCTAGAAAAATGGTACAGATGAACCTATTTGTAGGGCAGGAATAGAGACGAAGACGTAGAGAACGAACATGTGGACACTGGGGGATGGGGAGGGTGGGACGAATTGGGAGATTAGGTTTGACATAAATACACTACCATGTGTAAAATAGATAGATAGCGGGAACCTGTTGTATAGCACAGGAGCTCAGCTCAGTGCTCTGTGATGACCTAGATGGGTGGGATGGGGTGGGGGGTGGGAGGGAGGTCCAAGAGGGAGGGGATATAGGTATACATATAGCTGATTCACTTCACTATACAGCAGAAACTAACACAACATTGTAAAGCAATTTTACTCCAATAAAATAAAAAAGAATCATATAGAGTTACTCATACCCATACCCATAGGGGGTTGTGCTTCATCCCCCTGCTTGCATCTCAGATATTCCTCTGGGGGTAATTTTCTTTTTTGAGATCTATCCTTTAAGCACTTTTAGTGAGAATCTGTCAGTAAATTTTGTCAATTTTTATTTATCTAAAACTATCCTTACTCTCATTCTTGAGTTTCTCTAAGTACATACTTTTAGGTTGAAAGTTCTTTTCTCTCAGCACTTGAAGATTTTATTCCACTATCTATTGACTTCTATCTTTGTTGTTGAGAAGTCTTCTGTCAGTTTAATTTTCATTCCTTTGAAGGATTCCATCTTTGCTTTCTGGCTACTGTTAACTTCCTTGTCTAGGATGTATCCTGCTTCAAATTCATTGGAATTCCTGAATAAACAGATTGGAATCATATTAGTTTGGGAAAATTCTCAACATTATCTTTATTTCCTTCTGGGATATCAATTAGGTGTCTACAGGACCTTCTTACTATCCTCGTGCTTACTTACCCTCTCTTTCATATTTTTTGGTCTTCTTTCTGTGTTGTTTTCTGTTTAATTTCTTCAGATCTATTTGGTTTCTTTAGTTGTTATTGTTTTCCCTGTGGTTTAACCCTTCCATTGAATTTTAAATTTAAATTTTTGTATTTTAATTTCTAGAAGTTATAGTAGGTTCATTTTCAGATCTGTTTTTGATTTGGTTTTGATTGTTTTATGTCTGAAAAACATCTTAAACATTCTTATTTTATGTTTTGTATGCAGTAATTCTAGTACCTAAAGTCTTTATGAATCATCTTCCGTTATTAGTTGTTTCTGCTGACTTTCACTCTTGGTGGCTTGCTTCCTTTGTTTTATGTATTTTTTGATTGTGAACTCATTTGCTGAAAATCTTATTTTGAAATAAAAGTTTCCTCACTCTTTTTGTGGGCATTGTAGGTACAACCATTTGTGCCCCCAAACGTCTGTGTGTGGCCAAGTTTGTGGTCACAAAATCTCAGGGAAATTTTATTGTTATTTTTGTTACTATTAACTCCACCCAGAGCCAGGGCTGACACTGCCCATTTTCTTTGTTGTCTGCCGCTGCTGGGTGGGTTTTCTTCCAGGTCACCTTTTTCCCAGGGCATAGCCTACTTGAGTTGTGGCTTTTTGCAGGGTGGTCTGGCTCTTCACCCTAGTTGAGATGCTTGAAGATACATAGGTGGCCCCAGCATAGGCAGTGGTGGCAATAGTCGCTTAGCTCTGGTCTCCTGCTTCAATCTTGGCCTCAGGGAGGTAAAGTACTCTTATTTTCTTGGAAGCTAATCTATTTAAAGAGAGCTTTTTCTCTTGTGTCTAGACTTTTAAACTTTATTTGTACCCATGCTATTTCAGGATACCTAGGCCATTGTATTGAGGAAGTGGAAATCTGTGTGCTTTTCTCTTATCACATTCTGAGTGTGCTTTGATTATACCTTTCAGCTGTTATTTCTCACTAGCCCAAGCAAAATTAATTTCTGACCATGGAAACCAGGAGAAAAATGTAAATCACTTAATGGAAACTCACTTTCTAGGAAACTTGACTCTTTTGGCCAACTCTGCAGTCTCGCCAGCTTACAAAGCTTACATTCAACATGTATTTACTGAGCTCTCAGGGCTGCTAAGGAATGGAGGAGCTATTCTAACAGAGGGCGGCCCCTCCTGTTGAAGATTCACAAACAAGCGTTATTCCCATAATGGTTGGATGGGGAGGGCCAAAAATCTCCTTTAGGCTAGCTTCTCATTTGCAGATCAGTGGATTGGTAGTCAGAGAGACTGTTTCATTCAGGGTCACAGAGCTGGTTAGCAATGCCTGGGACTTTCCTCAAAGACATGAATGCAAAAACCCATTATTAGTGTTAAAAATTTGCTTGTGAATTCATTTAGACTTTTGTTCACTGAACATTCATCGAACATCTTCTCTATGCCAAGTCCCAGGATGCCCTTTAGCTAGTAAGTACTCAGTAAATGGGTAATGTACACACATCTTTGTCTGTATGCAGAAACAGAGCCTCAACTGCTTATAAATATCTCTCTTCCCCCCTCCCTACCTCCCATCCTGACCCTGAGCTACATACTTCCACATATAGGCGAGAGGGTTTGTGGATGGTGAGGAAGAGAATAATGGAACAGGAAACACTGTTACAGAGCCCATGGGATCTGGGTAGGATTGGCTGAGCTCAGAGCCTTTACTCTTGGGACCATGACCCCTGGAGGGAAATCAGTGAGCACTGGCCACTGACATGTATTTGAGTCCTGACACTGCCACACACACTACCTGTTAGACTAGCTCTGAGTCTTAGTTTTCTCTTCTGTAGAATGGGAGTTCCCAGTACTGAGTGTTAAGCACTCAGGAGACACGGTCCTTGCCTTCAAGAACCTTTTTCTTTAAGAAAATGGGTTAGAAAAGGGATTTCCACAATGTCCTAAGTAACAACAACAAAAAAATCACTCTTAATCCACAATGCCAAGAAGTCCGTGTGGATCTGTTTAGCCAGGATGGATGTTTCTACAGCCTGGCTTACACTGGCAAAGGTGGGTAGTCATTCCTGTGAGCCTACCACTCTTCCTCCTTAGAGATGGAACCTGCTAAGTTTTGTCTTTAGCTGTCATTCCTTAAACGGCAGTTACTGTCACATCGGCTACTATTACCCAGCCACTAGGGGGCCAGAGTCATTCATGAAAGGCTGCATTTAGCAATGAAATCATAAAAATCTTAAAATATCTTGAAGTTGGGGAGCCTGCTTTTGTGAAACTAAATCCAATTTGAGTGTAGAAGCCAACAAAAGTAAACAATGACAATAAGCAAAACAAACATCTCGACACCCAAGGAAAAAAAACCCATAGCTCATTGTTTGATGAACAAATGGCTCCAACTCTGCTCCCAAAGCCAACTCTGCTCATTCAAAAACTGTCAAGGGCAATTTTTCATGACTTCAGAGTTAGGTTTTAGACTTCCTTCCAGTTCCCATCATAACAGTGAGATTCCTGGACAGACCCGTTTGAAACAGCCTGTGCGTGAAGTGAGTAGTTGATGCTGAGTGGGGAGTTGTTTGCCCAGGAGGGGTGTGTGTGAGGGTAGGTTTGGACACCCAAGGGCTACGGGAAATGTGGGTAGGCTGGGGTGAAGGGTTCTCTTGCAATGAAAACCTCTTATGCTCCATACATGGAGGGTGGCATCCCAGATGGACCTTTGCTAGGTCCAAGCCTATGAAATGGTTCTGCCTGATCTCTGACCCACTCTGAGGTGAGAAGAAAGTTTGCTTATTGAGGAGAGTGAATAGGACACAGATGCTGCAGGCCATGGGCTTGCCCTGGCTTGCCCGTCTTCCTGGCAAGACAAGCAGTTATTAGAGCCTGGTGACGACTCCCTGTGTCTGGGGACGCGCTGTCTGCATTTCTAGGAGCCAGCTGCTTCCCAAGGGGAAAGAAAGGTGCCAGACTGTGGAAGGGTCCAATTATTGGCGGCTCTGTTTTTCAGAATGATTGTCTTTGAGTGAAGCATGTGTTGTAGAATCAAACTTGGCATTTTAAATTAACATAAAAAAATCTTAGTTCCCACCTGCTGTGTACGTGTATAAGAAAAAGAATTCTTTACACACATCTCAGGAAATGGTTTTGGAGCTGCTCTGCTGCGCTGAGTCTTCTTGGACAATGACCCACGGACAATTGCAAACACTTGGTTTCATAAATGGATTTTTCTAATTAATTTGTATTTGAATGATACTTCTATTCAACTTTCTTAGGATTAAAAAAATCCTTCATATTACTATCAAAGGTAGCTGTTTCTGCCAGCACTGTTGTAATCAGATCTGAGGGGTTGAATGGGCCATGAGCATCTCACCAGTGCCAAATACCTGTGACAAGATTTTCCAGGCACTTTTGGGATATGTATGGCCCAGCATTACAAGCTGGAAAACTGGCAGCAACATTCCTGGGTCTCAGAACGGGTCTGTGCTTGATGGCTAATGGTTCAGAGAACTGTTCTGACAGTTCTTAAGAAAATGGCAAGGCTCATCAGTAATCTGCAGACCTAATGGGCCTTTCCCCTTCATGACCTCTTACATCTTTGAGTAAATCAGTGAGCTAGTGCCATTGGCCTAGCACCATGACTACAACAACAAGCAACTCTGGATTTTGTTGTTTTTAGACTTAAAAAAAAATTTATTGTATTTATTTATTTTTGGCTGCATTGGGTCTTTGTTGCTGTGCACGGGCTTTCTCTAGAGGGGGCTATTCTTCGTTACAGTGCATGCGCTTCTCATTGTGGTAGCTTCTCTTATTGTGGAGCACAGGCTCTAGGTACGTGGGCTTCAGTAGTTGTGGCTCGCAGGCTGTAGAGTGCAGGCTCAGTAGTTGTGCATGGGCTTAGTTGCTCCATAGCATGTGGGATCTTCCTGGACAGGGCTCGAACCCGTGTCCCCTGCATCGGCAGGCGGACTCTCAACCACTGCGCCACCAGGGAAGCCCCTTTTTTAAAAAAAATATAAATTTATTTATTTATTTTTGGCTGCATTGGGTGTTTGTTGCTGCGCACGGGCTTTCTCTAGTTGTGGCGAGTTGGGGCTACTCTTAGTTGTGGTGTGCGGGCTTCTCATTGTGGTGGCTTCTCTTGTTGTGGAGCACAGGCTCTAGGCGTGCAGGCTTCAGTAGTTGTGGCACGCGGGCTCAATAGCTGTGGTGCACAGGCTTAGTTGCCCCACGGCATGTGGGATCTTCCCGGACCAGGACTCGAACCTGTGTCCCCTGCATTGGCAGGCGGATTCTTAACCACTGCTCCACCAGGGAAGTCCCCTAGACTCTTTCTTAATCAATTGGTTGGAACCACAATCCTTTCTGACATTTGAATACTTCCTTCAATGTGCATTTCTTCATTCCATTTTTGGGGCTAACATCCTGGAGTCGAATAAGACATGACTTGTGAGATGCCCCAATAGCCACTGTGACACCCTGGGAGGTAATGCAGTTTAGAGGTTAAGAATCTGCTGCTCTGGTGTCAGATGGATCCTGGTTCAGATGTCAGCTCTACCATTTACTAGCTGCATGACCTTAGGCTAATTCTTTAGCCTCTCTCACCCTCTGTTCCCTCATGTATAAAGCTGAGTCATAGCAGTGCCTACTTCATGTGGTTGTTGTATGCTAAGGGCATGATGCATGGTAGAGCACTTAGCATAGGGGCTGGTGCCCAGTAAGTGTTTGCTGAATGATTGCTGTTAGCTTTAACTTTCCATGGCTGGTTTATCAGTAATGAAGACTGACTGTGATTCCAAATTTCTTGTTCTAGGGCTGTATAACATTTAAGATGGTCAAATGATTGCAAATGGAAGTCAGAGAAATGGAAGTGATAGCTTATTGGGTTGTAAGATTTTCAAGGGCAGCGATGTTATTTCCATTTTTGTATCACGAGCCATAGCAAGGGAGTGTAGTAAGCATTCAAAAGATTTATGTTTAAGTCAACTAAATGTTGCAAAAAATTCATTGCAATCACCTGTGGTCAATTTTCATTCCTGTCTGTTTCTTAGGGTTGTCAAAGTGAACTTTCAGAATACTGGGATTCACTCATTTCCTGTTCTTAAAAAAAAGTGTGTGGGTGTTTATATGTATGTGTGAATATACACACATACGTTTAAATTCTCATTGTTCTTCTAGTCTAGCTTTGTTGGATTTAGTCTGTGTTCCTCTTCCTCCTTTCCTATCCTAGACTTTTTGGTTTTGGGCCTGACCATAGGTTTTGGGGTTATAGGTCTGACTATATCATCTGTCCTTGGATTATAACCAAGACTGAAAGAGCCTTCCTGGAAGGAGAGCTCCCTGCATCTGACCTACCTGAGTTTGGCCCTGGAGTTAAATCCTTAGGAATCCAGTTTTCACAGTGAGCTGGAAGAGGTCATGAAGGGGAAAGGCCCATTAGGTCTGCAGATTACTGATGAGCCTTGCCATTTTCTTGAAAATCTACTACCTTTATTTCTGGGCCTTTCTGCTAGGCTTGTCACAATGTGGTTCACGCACTACATGAGTTCCCAGTGTAGATGTATAGACGGGCATTCAGAGTGCTTGCTTTGTTGTCACCCCTTAGGTTCTGGGAGCTTTAAAGGTAGAAATTTAAAGTATAAGTGTTCACAATGTATGAGTGTTCACCGTGTGTCAGGCACCTTTGCTGGAAGGGTTAAGACACTTAAGTAGTTACTAGAGTGATGAGTGAATTTCCCTTCCACTCTTTCCAGTGTAGAAAAGGAGACTTTGTAAGGAGAACAATGCATTGGGATTATGGCCAATATTACCAATATGTGCATTTGTCTGTAGTGTAGATGTTTACTCTGGAGAGCATGAAAGCTCTGGTGCCCCCTAGGGGTCTGGAGGACCTCAAGAATCTGCTCTACCCCTTCGAATGGAACCAAGACCCAGAGGGAGGACCAGAGTGTTAGAAAAGACCCAGGTGTTCATGAGGGTGAAAGGACAAAAGAGACCAGAGGGGAAGCAACGGAAGGGCCTTCAATCTCCATTCAGTCACCATCATCAGGATGGGATACAGTCCTACTGTCTAACTTGGGACAGCACCTCACTAAGGTCTGATCACATTGGTCCTTCTGGAGTCTTTGATTCCCCCAAAGTATCATTTTACTCCAGCTGTGTGTTAGCATCACTCTGGTTCTGTGGCTTTGGTTGAGCTGACATGGGTTAGGCCTGTGAAGCTCTTTGAACTTCTACGTCTGGATTTTGGGTCTGCAGGTTGGCCGCTGACCTGAGCGGAGAGTTCTGAAATGCAGCCCCTCACTGTCACCATTCCTAGCCCTACTGACTGCCTCCTTCCCACCGAGAGGCTGAGGGGACTGCTGTGGGCCCAAAGCTTCTCCTGACCCCATCAAGGGATAGCAGAACCATCTTTCCTGGGGCATTTCTGGTGGAGAAGATACCTTCTTTGTTGGCTGGAGCTTTGCAGTTAGATAGCCCTGGGCCCTTCTTCAGGTTCTACCAGCTCTTGGCATTATGGCTTGGAACCTCTGGCTTAGGGAAGGATAGATGTCTCAGGGCTGAACCTGGGGATGAAACAGACAAGAGACATCCACCCAGTTAGGGGTGGAGGAGGAAAAGGGACCAGCAAATGGGACAGAGACAATAAAGAGAACTTGAATTTATAAAATTTATTAAATAATAAAAAGGAATTAGGAGCCCTTCACTGTTCATCACCAAAGATGAGGAGGACTGCAGGAGTGTGAATCTTCTAGATCGCTCCCTGGTGCCAGGTGACCCAGAAGGAAGGATGCCTGAGAGGGGTGCTGTGCCAGGTCAACAGAGCCATGGGAGCTGGAGGGTGAAGAATAGGGAGGAAAAGCAGATAGGAGGGGCTTCCCTGGTGGCTCAGTGGTTGAGAATCTGCCCGCTAATGCAGGGGACACGGGTTCAAGCCCTGGTCTGGGAGGATCCCACATGCCGCGGAGTAACTAGGCCCGTGAGCAACAACTACTGAGCCTGCGCATCTAGAGCCTGTGCTCCGCAACAGGAGAGGCCGTGATAGTGAGAGGCCCGCGCACTGTGATGAAGAGTGGCCCCCGCTTGCCACAACTAGAGAAAGCCCTCGCACAGAAACGAAGACCCAACACAGCAAAAATAAATAAATAAACTCCTACCCCCAACATCTTCTTAAAAAACAAAACAAAACAAAAAAAAAACCACATAGGATCACTCATATGGAGTGAGTGGATAAGAAAGCTTTTCCCAGGAAAACACAAATGAAAAATTTAGTTCTTACGCTGGGATTCATGTTCCTGAATTTACAAACAAGATCTGAAGCTCATTAACACACCCATGTCATTAAATTTCACGCCTATGAAGGAAAGAATCTAGAGCTTGCAGAACAAGAGCTCAGCTCTGGGTTAGACTGCATGTGTTTCAATTCTGGCTCTGCCACTTGTTGGTTGTGCAACTCTGAGCGAGTGATTTTTTTTCCCCTCTCAACCCTAATTTTCTGATTGAGAAAATGGATAGAATAATAATACCCACTTATCATTGTTACTGGGAGAACTAATGGGTTAGACTCTCTGAACTATTGGCATGAGAAATGCCCCCCAAGTGGTAGATGCAGTTATATTCAGAACACTAAAGTTCTAATATCGTCGTTGTGCACTTATCAGCAAACATCGTTTATGTGTTAATAATTCCGGATCATATCAGGCCGTTTCCCCCTGGCTTTAGAGCAAGAGCTGCGTCCTGTGTGTGCATGGGTAGGTGAGGGAGGGAGGTGTACGCTGGGCTATAGAGTGAGGCAGGGCTTCCTTTGTCTTCTGTCAGCACAGACCCAGGCCTCTAGGGAGACCTCAGAATTACAGGCCTGTGGCTATTTCCACATGGAATAGGGTGTCTGGGGTCAGAGGGCTTCTGTATGCTCTGGGCACATAGAATGTTGTAGAAACTTCTTTTCTTTCGTGGACCATTGAGGAACACTTAACCAGAGGCCCAACCTCATCTTATACTTGGGACTTGGACAGGAGACTTGAACTTGGCTCACAGTTTCAGTTTGAACCTGTTAAGTTCTGTCTGATAGCCTGGGCGGGGGGGTCTCCTAAAGGGTTCGGCTTGAGGGAGGACCACAGAGTCCCAGGAGAGAAAGTCACCTGGACTAAAGAAGTTTGGCAAAGACAGATTAAGAGCAATCAGAGATCTCTAGGTATGCATTGACCCCATTTCCTGTGCCCACTCCCTCCCCGACCCTCTCCCCAAAGGATGCTCTAGAAAAGGGCTGGGTGCTAAGGTAAGAACTGTCGCTTCGAGCCCAACACCTCTGCTATGGGAACTCCAGGGAACGGGAGAAGATCCTGGCAGGTAGGCGGGCAGGAGGAGCCTGGTGGTAGCCCAGGCAGCACCCTGTGGGGGTCAGGACAACAGCAACCAAAGCATCGCAGGGTGGTGAGGCAGTGCAGCCTTGACTGACAGGTGCTGGGCTACACTTATTCTCACTGGACTCGTGTCATGTGTTTCCACCTCTCTATAAAGCACCTGTCTCCTAGATGGTGGTGAGCTGATAACAGTGCCAGGCATACAGTAGGACCTCAGTAAATGTTAGCCTTATTGTTGGAGAGCAGTCTCCCAGGTGAACTTTTGGAGGGAATAGTTGGGAGTAAAGTCCTGGGAAAAGAGTGGGCAGTTTGGCGAATGGCTTTAAATGTGACCATTGTACTCACTGAAGGGTTAAGATGGCCCCTGAGTAAGTGCCCGCAGGATCTGCTCTTAGGTCGCCTTGGCCTGTGGTCCTGGGCCCAGAGGAGGGCACCGGTTCGTATAAAGCTGGTGGTTGATCTGTCCATGTCAAACTGATGGCTCTGTTCTCTTGTTGATCTGGGGTCATGGGAACAGTATTTCGAAAAGCTCTGGCTATCGCCCACGTCTGGCCTTTGGGACAGGGGTGTATGTCAGGATAAACCTTGCTTGGATTTCTTCACGTTGTTCTATCAGCAGGGAAATTACTCTCTTCGCTTCTCCATTGCAGCAGCTCATCTCCCTCCACCTCTGCAACCCTCTTCCTGCTGAGATCCCACTCAGTTTTCAACTCTGGCTCCCAGAGTTCTTTATTTACATGTTACCCTTGGTCATTATCCCATCCATTCTGCAATAATGCACAGACCTCTGCTTCCCTTATCGAGTTGTAAGTTCTTTAAGTTGTTCCTTAAGTTCTGTAAGAGATGACACGTGTGTCTCTTAGTCATCATTTTATCCCCCACGGGGTCATGTAATATTTGCCAAAACTAATATGAAGTCCTGCGAAGTAAGCAATATCCTAATTTTACAGATAAGGAAAGTGAGACTTAAAGACGATAAGTGCGTTGCTCAGAGGCCACCCAACTGGTGGGTGAAGGAGCCAAGAGCCAGGCACTCTGGGATCCCAGCCGTACTTACTGCACTCTACTGACTTTTTTTTTTTGATAGTTGATTCTTTTTTATTTTTTTACATCTTTATTGGAGTATAATTGCTTTACAATGGTGTGTTAGTTTCTGCTTTATAACAAAGTGAATCAGTTATACATATACACATGTTCCCATATGTCTTCCCTCTTGCATCTCCCTCCCACCCTCCCTATCCCACCCCTCTAGGTGGTCACAGAGCACCGAGCTGATCTCCCTGTGCCATGCGGCTGCTTCCCACTAGCTACCTATTTTACGTTTGGTAGTGTATATATGTCCATGCCTCTCTCTCGCTTTGTCACAGCTTACCCTTCCCCCTCCCCATATCCTCAAGTCCATTCTCTAGTAGGTCTGTGTCTTTATTCCTGTCTTACCCCTAGGTTCTTCATGACATTTTTTTTTCTTAAATTCCATATATATGTGTTAGCCTACGGTATTTGTCTTTCTCTTTCTGACTTACTTCACTCTGTATGACAGACTCTAGGTCCATCCACCTCATTACAAATAGCTCAATTTCGTTTCTTTTTATGGCTGAGTAATATTCCATTGTATATATGTGCCACATCTTCTTTATCCATTCATCCAGTGATGGTCACTTAGGTTGTTTCCATCTCCGGGCTATTGTAAATAGAGCTGCAGTGAACATTGTGGTACATGACTCTTTTTGAATTATGGTTTTCTCAGGGTATATGCCCAGTAGTGGGATTGCTGGGTCATATGGTAGTTCTATTTGTAGTTTTTTAAGGAACCTCCATACTGTTCTCCATAGTGGCTGTACCAATTCACATTCCCACCAGCAGTGCAAGAGGATTCCCTTTTCTCCACACCCTCTCCAGCATTTATTGTTTCTAGATTCTTTGATGATGGCCATTCTGACTGGTGTGAGATGATACCTCATTGTACTCTACTGACTTTTATGGGAGGAACTTAAATAGCCCATGAATTGAATATGTTCATCCTCATAGGCCTTGTTCTGAAGATGATTCAGTTGCCTGTCATTGCTAAAACAAACTACAAAATTTTTAAATGCTGCCAGAAGACTGAAAAGCCAGTGTTACGTAGTGACGATGCTGCTTCATCCTTAGTACCAACAGGCCTCTCTGGCACTGTGGATAATGAGTAATATCTCAAATTATAAGCTCTCCAGTTTGAAAGATTTTGAATAAGGCTACTTATGATCAGCAGTGCAAGGTATTTCTTCTGTTTTCCCCCAGCTAACACTGCAGTTCCTCTAGCTGAGTAATTTATCCTGGGACATTAACATGTAGGGTCTATTAACGTCTTAGGAGAACGTTCTAGTAACTCATTTTCTCTTTTCTGTTAAAGTCATTGCATTGAATCATCCTCTCAATGAAACTCTTTTAAAAACATTAATGAAAATGTTAGTACATTTGTACCACGATATCCATCTAGATTTAAATATTTATTGGACAAACAGGAGAAACGATGAAATCCCCGTATGCAAAGTCCATCAAAACTGCCCCCCAAAGCTTTGTCTTGTCCGTAGTGTCACAGACCAGCCACACTCACCCTCATCTGCTTTTTTGGCACTAAATTCAGTCAGCTGAGACCAAACTACCATGTAAGGAAGAGATTAAACTAACATCCATCAAGGTGAAAGATAATTATTACTTGTGTCAGACAACACCTGTTTTTGCAGCATTCCTCAACTTGGTTAAACTGGAGACCGGCTAAACTTTCCACTGAATTTTCCATCTGACAGTTGCTCCAGGCAGTGTGTCTGCAGAACACCCTTGCTATGTTTACATTTTTGAGGCAGATTAAAAATGTCATCTGTGAAATATAACCTGAAAAATCGCAAACTGTAATATATTAACGTATAGAAATACAGGGGCTGCATGGGAGTCATACTGAAGGAGGAGGCCAACCCTTCGCTGCTTCCCAAGCAGAAATCTTTCATCGTCCATCTTTTATGATGCTCCACGTGCAGGTTGGCCACAGATCTCCTTCATACTTCAAACCGTGGTGGTGTTGATCACTCTTCACTTGACCGTTTTAGGACTGAATCATTCCTCAGCAGCTCCCGGTATCTTCATACCCATGGAGAGCCAAAAGTCAGGTGCTGTTTGGAATATGGAAGCACTGGGTCTCCTTTTCATAGCCCCATTTCCATGGCTATGATGCCTTTTTCACTTGAGAAAGGGATCTCTGACCTGGGGCAAGACTCTGAAGTTTTTGTTTTTAATTGAAAAGTGACATTGGTGTCACTGCTGCTGAAGTGCTAATGTCATTGCCAAGTATGCTGCTTGGGTTGTCCCTTGATGGAAAACAAGAGAACAAAAAGAAGAGGAAATGGCCTGGTATACCTCCAGATGGTTAAGCTGGGACACGTTTTTGTACGTTTTCCAAGAGAAAAGAAGAAAAAAGGGAAGGTTATGGACTCTGAGGGAAGGTTATGGACTCTGAAGCTTTTCTGGGTATTAATCTTACGCTTCACATCTGTGTTGATTTCAAACACTATTTCTTCTGACATACTCTAAACACAGGCTCCAGCCTAGCTGAAGATGGAGGGGAAGGAGACTTGAGGCACCCCTTTAATACAGGTGTGGGCATCGAAAGATATTTAAGATGCATAATTCTTGGGATTATAGCAATCAGCTCTTTAATATTTAAAAACTCCTGTAGTCAACTCCAAATTCGCATCCTTATGTGCCTTTAGGGTCCTGATGGCACCTGAGTCTGGTCCCTCCTTTTTATTTTTTCTCCCCACCCCAAGCCACCCTTTTGCTTTCGTTCAGACCTTCATAATCCCTCTCCTGGTCTGGTGTGGTAGCCCTCTATCGTTCAACAATCCAGGCTCTCCCCAGTCCCAGTTTAATCTTCTGGGCACCAACAGCCATTTGTCCCAAACACAAGTTAGAAGGTCACTCCTCTGTTAATGATGTCTAATCGCTTGATGATAAGTGGCTGGATTCCTCATCCCTTATTGTGGCCTGATTCAAGGCTTTTTGTAATCTGGCCTCAACTTTTTAAATCAGCTGTGTCAGTTAGGATGCTTTTAGCTGCAAGTAACAGAAACTGTGACTCAGACAATGGGAAAATATATTCCCTCACAATGCAGGAAATCCACTCGTAGGGCCCACTTCAGGTTGTTTTGCTTCAAGGCCTCAGTGATATCGGTGAAGAGCCAGGTTCTTTCCACCTCCATGCTCTGCTCTCCTTTGTGTGTTGACTTCACCCTCAAGCTGGGTAGCAAGATGGCAGCAGGAGGGGTTTTAGGCATCACAGTCAGACCTCACAAGATACAGATGAAGAGAGGAATCCCTGCATCAGACCTCCCTTCATCTCTCACTGGCCACAACTGGGCTCATACCCAATCCCCAGTCAGCCACTGGTGAGGGGCTGGCATCACTCTCAGGCCAACCAGTCTGCTCCCAACCCCGCGTGGGGGGTGGTGCCAGCTTCCGCTGAGGCACACGGCTTCATGCGTAAGAGGTGGGGCCTGAACAAAACGGATTTTGTTAAGAAAGAATCGGGGAAACTGATGCTGGGTAGGCAACACACTGTGTCCACCACCAGGGTTTCTGGCACATGGAGGAGTTTATTATATCCCCAACCTACCATGTTCTCCACACCTTTCATGGCCTTTGTATTTGCTCTCAAATACAAATGTATTTGACTTGCTTCCCCACTTTTTTTTCTGGAACACCCTTCGTCATCCTTTATGACTGCATTAGTTTCTTAGTGTTGTTGTAACAATCGACCGCAGACTTTGTGACTTAAAGCAATGCAAATTTCTTATTTTACCTTTCTGGAGGTCAAAAGCCTGAAATGGGTCTTAAATAAAGGGCTAAAATAGAGGTGTTGGCAGAGCTGTGTTCCTTCTAGAGGTTGCCCAGATTCCTTGGCTCACGGCTACATTATTTTGACCTCTGCTTCTGTTATCACATTGCTTTCTGATCTGCCTGCCTCCCTCTACAAACGACCTTTGTGAGGCCATTGGGCCCACCCAGATAATGCAGGATCCCGTCTCAAAATCCTTAACTAGGGCTTCTCTGGTGGCGCAGTGGTTGAGAGTCTGCCTGCCGACGCAGGGGACACGGGTTCGTGCCCCGGTCCGGGAAGATCCCACATGCCGTGGAGCGGCTGGGCCCGTGAGCCATGGCCGCTGAGTCTGTGCGTCCGGAGCCTGTGCTCCGCAACGGGAGAGGCCACAACAGTGAGAGGCCCGCGTACCGCAAAAAAACCCAAAAAGCCTTAACTAAATCACATCTGCAAAGCCTCTTTGTGAGATAATGTAGGCACAGGTTCTGAGTATTAGGACATGGACATCTTTGAGGGTGGGGTGGGGAGCATTACTTTGTCCACCACAAAGACCCAGCACAGATGCCACCTTTGCTGCAAGGTCTTCCCCGGCTCCATTTCAGAAAAGCCACTGGGGCAGAAACAAAAAAGAGATCGGAAGGAGGCAGGATGTTTGCCGACCCTGGGGCGTGGTCTGAGTGCCACCTCTCCTGGCTGTCCAGGGGAGGCTGGATGGCGATGCTCTGTGGCCACGCCTCTCCCAGGCCTGCTCTCTGGGCTTCTTCTCTCACTTCCCTTTCCCTGTTTCCTGACCTGACGTTGAACTTCCTTCAGGTCTGAATCAAAGAGATTTTATACCCAACCCACTGTGGTTTGGGGAGGCGTTCACTGAAGAAAACCAAGAGGAAATTCTACCCACAGGACAAAGTATTGGCTTTATCTGCCCCCAAGTTATGACAATTTTTCTAGAGTGAGCCTTCTCTTCTGACCATGTGCCATCCTGGCCAGGCCTGGCTTCTGGTCTGTGGACAGAAGTGGTTCAGCTCAGGTCAGAACGTCCCTCTGTCTCTGTCTCTCAAATATTTATTGTGTTCCTGTGAGCAGAATCATGGTGGGCTCCACTGCTCAGGGGCACACAGTTCCCCTGAGACGTGGAAGATCCTTGTCAAGTGATTTGTTCACAGGTGTTCCCAGCAATTACCAGAAGGAGGTGAGGAATGGGGCAGGGAGGGGAGGAAGCCAACCAAGGGTGCTCTCTCAAGCAAACCCTGCCCGGAGTAACTTTGGATCAGTTCCCCAGGGGCACTCTGAGACATGTAGATCACTCCTGGATTGTCCTGATCAGGGGCAATTGTCACTGGTTAAGGGCTGCCTCCAGGGAGACATAAATTCCCAGGCACTTCTGGCTCTCAGGGCACCCAGGGAAAGAAATTCTGACAGCCTGAGGGGAGCCTTCCATCAACAGAGGCACAGGTGCTGTTGGGAATGAAAGCCCAGTGAGAGCCAGTGTGCCCGGAGGTGGCGTCGGGATCTGAGCAGGTCTGGGCAGAGCACTGACACCCTCTGCTACACCAGGGAGATTCTGTGTTCAAGTATTTCCTCTTCTTATGTGGCCTGGTCTCCCCACCCCCTAGCCTGTGACTGTTAGCCCCACTCCTGGTCAGGGCTTTTGTGACACACGTTGCCTCTAGAGAAGGCTGATCTTTCCAAGCTCAGATGTCCTGAGTAGGCTTCAGATCATGCCATACTTCTCAGCTTGTTTGGGCCTCAGAATCCTAAAGGAAGAAGTCTGTTTCCTTTTAGAACCCTACAGTTTCCTGTGCTGACTTTCTAGTCACCTCAGGAAAAGCCTATTTCCACCAAAAACAACCGTATTGACTGAGGCTGGTGGATGTTAACTGTCTCCGAGGGTTGCCGGGGCTCTACTTTCTGTCACTGTTGGCCAGTCTCCTGAGCGCCCAGAGAGTGGAGGAGGCCGCTCTGTCCCTGTCTGGTCACATTGTCTCCTTTGAGCTTCTCCCTTCCCTTCTGTGTCCATCGAGTGTGACTCCACCCTTGACCCTGCTCTCTCGGTCTAGACTTCCCTTCCCCTCAGCAGATGTCAGTTCTGCATTCGAGGTAGATAGTTTTACTCAAAGCTTCTAATTTCTTTTCCCTGAGGCTCTACAGTGCTTATGGGCCTTGGGTATTGACAAATGATGCTGTCCACTCAGGTAACCCAAATGGAGGACTTTCCCCAATCACATCATTGTTTTTAAAAATGCAATAGCTGGGGGCTTCCCTGGTGGCGCAGTGGTTGAGAGTCTGCCTGCCGATGCAGGGGACAGTCTGGGAAGATCCCACATGCCGTGGAGCGGCTGGCCCCGTGAGCCATGGCCGCTGAGCCTGCGCGTCCGGAGCCTGTGCTCCGCAACAGGGGAGGCCACAACAGTGAGAAGCCCGCATACCGCAAAAAAAACAAACCCGCAATAGCTACTTTAACATAAACCAATATGTATGTATAATAATAATTATAACAACAGCTAATATTTGAGTATTGTGCCATATACTTTACATGCGTTATTTCATTCTTTACCCCCCAACAATCATACTAGGTGGGAACTGTCATTATCAGCATTTAATTGGTGGGAAAATTGAGGCTCAGAGAGATTAAGTAATGCCACAGAGCTTGCAGAGCTGAGACTTGAATCCAGGTCTGTCTGAATCCATCAGCCCATGCTTTGATTTACCACCCTATACTGCCCCTTACCTCATAGTGAGGAAGGAGTCTCCTACTCGAAGTTTAGGACTTTGAATAGGAATGGATAGATCTGGCAAATGAGAATGTTTCTTCAGAACTTTGAATTCCAGTGGTGCTTAGTCACCCCATTTATTAGATTCCCTACCCAAGAATTAAACAGAAAATAGGTTCTTTGTCTCAAATCCCTTTCAGATGTGTTGGCCACCAAAGCAGCCTCCATCACCCCAAAGTGAGTCACTGGGCAAACCAGCTTTATTTCAGTTGTACTTTTCTGGAAGAGGGGCTTAGACCCTCCACATCAGCTCTTTTAATAAGAGCCTTCCTGGAAGATCCACCCAGTAGCCGCTGCTTTTGTCTCTTTGGACAGACTGTAAAATGACTGCCCAACCCTAGCTGTAAGGTAGGCTGAGAGATAAAGTTGGTGTTTTGGTTGCTTTTTAAGTTTTGTGTCCCCCAATAAAATCAGCATTAGGAAGAGGGGGATAATGGAGACTGGGTAAGCAACTATCAGTATCTGTTATACCCCACTCCGATTTTCACTTCATTTTCCAATTGAGAATTCATGGCCAATTATTTCAAACAGTCTTGGATCAATGTTCTAAACTCCCCGGCATCTACACTTTCAGCACATTTGGATGTCCCAGAGACATCCAAACTCAATGTGTCCTCAACAGAATTTATCTTCTTCCCAAATATATTCCCACTCATTTGAGTAAATGGCACTGTTATCAACCCAATTACTCAAACCAGAAATATAGGCATCATCCCTGTTTATTTTTCAGTCCTCCCATCCAACCAGTCACCAAGCCTGTGGTTTGTTTTTTTTTGTTTTTGCTTTTTTTTTTTTTTTTTTTTTTTTTTTGCCTATGCGGGCCTCTCACTGTTGTGGCCTCTCCCGTTGCGGAGCACAGGCTCCGGATGCGCAGGCTCAGCGGCCATGGCTCACGGGCCCAGCCGCTCCGCGGCATGTGGGATCTTCCCGGACCGGGGCACGAACCCGTGTCCCCTGCATCGGCAGGCGGACTCTCAACCACTGCGCCACCAGGGAAGCCCAAGCCTGTGGTTTTGATTCCCATTTCTCTGATCTCTACTTCTCTATCCTTTCCCTCCTCCATCTTAGCAGTATATCAAAAGCATAATACAACATAATCAAATAAGGTTTATGCAGTGTTACAAGGATGGTTCAATTTTAGGAAATCTATCAGTGTAATTCTGTAAGTTAACAAAGTAAAGGAAAAACCATAAGATCATAGACTGAGAAAACATTTAACAAAATTTATACCTTTTTCCTGAAGTTAAAAACAATAAGAACAAAATATGTAGAAATTAATTTTGCCGAAATGTAAGACTTGTATGCTGAAAACTACAAAACATTGCTGAAAGAACTGAAAGAGGACGTAATTATCAATAACTGGAAAGACACCCTGTGTTCATGTATTGGAAGTCTTAATATGGCAATACTACCCAAAGAGATGTACAGATTCAATGCAATCATTATCAAAATTTCAATTCCTTTTTTATTTTTTTGCAGAAATAAGAAAGCTAACCCTAAAATTCATATGAAATTGCAAAGGATGTTGAATAGTCAAAACAGTTTTGAAAAAGAACAGAATTGGTGGGCTTACACTTCCCAGTTTCAAAACTTAATTCCCAATTTCAAAGCAACAGTAATAAAAATGGTGTCGTCCTAGCATAAGGATAAAAATGTAGATCATTGGAATAGAATTGAGAGTCTGGAAATAAACCCAACATCTATAACCACTGTTATTTTCAACAGTGGTGCCAAGACCAGTCAATAAGGGAAAATTAGTTTCTTCAAGAATTGGTGTTATGACAATTGTATATCCACAAGGAAAAGAAGAACGTTGACCTTTACCTCACTGCATATACAAAAATTAACTTAAAATGGATAAAAGACCTAAATATAAGAGCTAAAACCATAAAACTCTTAGAAGAATACATGTAAGTAAATCTCTATGACCTTGGGTTTGGCAATGGTTTCTTAAATATGACGCCCAAAGCACAAGCAACAAAAGAAAAAAGTAGATACGTTGGACTTCATCAAAATTAAAAACTTTTATACATCAAAGTGTATATTCTCAGAAAAGTGAAAAGGTGACCCACAGAATGGGAGAAAATATTTACAAATCATATATCTGATAAGGGTCTAATATTCAGAATACATAAATTATACATATATATGTATACATATACATATGTGTGTGTGTATATATATATACAATTGAACAACAGAAAGACAAACAATTTAAAAAATGGGCAAATGATCTGAAGAGACATTTTTTCAAAGAAGATATACAAATGGCCAACAAGTATGTGACAAGATGCTTAATATCATTAGTCATTAAGAAATGCAAATTTAAACCACAGTGAGATACTACTTCACATCCACTAGGATAGCTATAAAGGGAAAATAACAAGTTTTGACAAGGATGTGGAGAAATTGGAACTCTTATTCATTGCTGGTGGAAATGTTAAATAGTACAGACACTGTGGAAAACAGTTTGACAGTTCCTTAGTAAATTAATTAACATAAAATTACCGTATGACATCATAATTTCATTCCTGGGTATACACCCAAAGAAGTGAAAAGGTGTTCAACAAAAACTTGTACATAAACATTCTTAGCAGGACTATTCACAATAGCTGAAAGATGGAAACAACACAAATGTCCATTAACTGACAAATGGATAAACAAAATATTGTTTGAATAGAGTACTGATACATGCTACAACGCAGATGAACTGTAACATTACACTACATGAAAGCAACCAGTCACAAAAGGCCATATTATATAATTCATAAGTATGAAAATAGTTATTTTGTTTTCACATGTATGAAAAGGAATAAAGTGTGATTCCCTTTACATGAACTATCAAGAATATGCAATTTCACAGAAACACAAAGCAGGTTAATGGTTGCTGGGGGAAGTGGGAACAACTGCTTAGTGGGCGTGGATTTCTTTTTGTGGTGCTAAAAATGTTCCGGAAATAAACGGTGGTGATGTTTGCACAGCACTGTAAATGTAATAAACGTCACCACTGGTAAATTTTATGGTGTGTGTACTTAGCACAAAAAAAGCCCAAAAGCAAACAAAGAAAGAAACATCAAACTTTTAGTAAAATAGGAGTGGAAGCTAACTTCCTCACATTGGTAAAGGGTATCCACTAGAACCCCACACTAATAATACTAAATGGTAAAGCATTAGATGTCTTCCCACTATAGTTAGGAATAAGCAAGGATGCCCATGGCATCCCTACTACCAACATTGGGCTAGAAACCCCAGACGATGCAATATAACAAGAAACAAATTTCTTTTGGATCTTTAAAAATGAGAAGGTTTGCAGTGTCCTCTGTGTAAAGGTGAGAATTAAAGTTTTCAGCATAAGTGAATCCCAAAGGAGATACTGAAGAGAAAGAATAACAAGAGGCCAAGATTTAACTGTGAAAAGTTATCATATGTGTGGGGGCGATGGGATAGAGAATAAGAATTGAGAAAGGACAGGAAAAAGAAATTATGTGTTACCTCAGAAGCCAAGATTGGCAGTGTGGGGAGTTTCAGGAAGATTACAGATTGTATAGTCAGGATATAAATTCTCTGGAGACACTGACGACAACAAAAACTGAAAATGCCATTTTATTTGTCCAAGAGAGGCTATTGATAACCTTTGAGAAAATGGCCTCAGTGAAGGAAGTAGAAGCTGGCTTAAAGAAGAGATGTGGGGAGGGAGGAGCTGTGGTACAGACCATTTTCTTGGAAAGATGAGTGGTGGGGCTTCCCTGGTGGCGCAGTGGTTGAGAGTCCGCCTGCCGATGCAGGAGACACGGGTTCGTGCCCCAGTCCGGGAAGATCCCACATGCCGCGGAGCGGCTGGGCCTGTGAGCCGTGGCCGCTGAGCCTGCACGTCCAGAGCCTGTGCTCCGCAACGGGAGAGGCCACAGCAGTGAGAGGCCCGCGTACCGCAAAAAAAAAAAAAAAGATGAGTGGTGGTTGATAAACACTAGTGGTGCCTGAGATGGCTTGAGGGGAAGGAGATGGATTGGGGCTGTAGTTTCCTCATCAGCTCTATTAACCCTTACAAAACTACTCTGGATAAATAATCTAAGTAAAAATGGTGCTCCTCAGAAAAGCTCTTAGCTCACTAACTAGAATATGGTCACAGATCACTCATGTATTGAAATCCTGGAGCCGCCACAGCAGAGAAATCGTTTAAATTTACTTGTTTAAGTGCATGCCCTTAGCATCTCTATCAGGGCACATGCTGGGTCTGGTTCTGGCTCTGGATCATTCTCTGTGCTTGGTGGCGAATCCCCAAATGCACAGCTGGGTCAGCCAGACCCAGCTGGTCAGCCAGAGATAGCTAACCCAAGCAAAGGTCCGTTGGAGGCGAGGTACAACCCCCCAAAGTTCTCATTTTCATTTTTCTGCATGATGTGATGAAAACTATCCACCATTTGCATATTTTCTTTCATTTTTTTGGCAACAGGTACATTCTTATTAATTAACTTACTGTTCAAAATGATCCATGTTGCTTATAAAGTGCCCCATCAACAACCACCCTAGGTGGCTTACTGAATTGTGATCTTTGTGTCTGCTTCAGGGCTGTATTCTGATTTGTAGAATTCACTTAAAATGCTTTTGGTTTAGATGTTAGTTGTGACATATGATCCCAAGAGAGAAGACTGTGATCATCTCTCTTTTGGTCAAGAAATATTGTGCCTCCTCTTCTATTTTACACAGTAAGTTTTGATTCTATTTAGCCTAAGTATATATCTGGCAAGAATTCTGTAATGGATTCCATAGAGGAAATAGCCCTAGTCTCATTTCTTCTCAAGAAATGCTAAGAAATACACGCACATTTACTTTGTTGACTTTATGCAAGAGTACTCTGGGGAATGTTCTCCCCACCAGTTCTCTCCTTATCCCATTCATCCACAGATTCATACTCATCCACTTGTACTCAAGTCATCCTCCTCTGTGATGGCTTCCCTAACTTCCCTAGACTGGGTTGAGCTTTCTCCTCTTTGCATGTCTAATTTTTCTTTAAATTGTATTTTACTTCTCTGGTAGATATGTTTGTGATGGTGGCATTGGTGTTATTGCCTCTACTGAGCTGGGAGCGTCTTGGAAACAGACTCTGGCTCTCATCTTCATGGCTCCAAGCACTTTTCCCAGCACTTGGTTGTTCACGAAGTATTTGTTGAATTGGATTGCACTGAACTACTGTTATGGGGATACATGCAAAAGCCATGGGAGCTCTGGGAAAAGATTGGCTGGGCCTCAGATTCTCTAGGCATGAGGAAAGGGTTTTCCTGGCAGAAGAAACAAGTATAAATGCATGAATTTATAAAGACCATGCTTACACAGAGAAAGGAGGGAAATTTAGTGCGATGGGAATGTAGAGATGAGGCTGGAGGAGATGGCTTGATGCTGATGATCTGTACCCTAGGAGATGTGGACTTCAGTAACAGAGTTCCAGTAGAGGCTTTTAAGCAGGAGAATAAGCCTTGTTTTCCAAAAAGCTAACTCTAGAACCCTAATGTAAACAATGGACTTTGAGCGATAATGGTGTGTCAACGTAAACTCACTAGTTATAACAAATGTACCACTCCGATGGGGGATGATTATATAATGGGGAGGCTATGCATGTGTAAGGGCAAGGAGTATATGGAAAATCTCTGTACCTTGCTCTCAATTTTGCTGTGAACTTAAAACTGTTCTAAAGAATGAAGTCTATATTTTAAAAAAGGTAACTCCAACAGTAGTGGGCTTCTAATGGGTGTTCTTTGTAGGATCACTTCCTTTGTGTGCTCCAGAAGTGGGAAGGGCTACATTTTTCACTGGGTATTATGACTGTCAGTTGTCACAGTCCTACAAATCACACTCGGTCTAGACATGGTCTTCTGACCAGAAACCAGAAGTGAAAAGGAAGACCTTGGTAGGGTGTCACGAGTTTGAGCCCAGAAAAATAGATTTCATGTTTTTCAGTGAGAAGTATTAAACTGGACAAGCAGAGGGCCAGAGGGACCAGGTTGTGTCCAGAAGCCCCCTGGCCAAACGACAACAGAGAACTGGAAGGGATGAGAACAAAGGCAAGAGTAGCTGTGAAGTTGGGAGGTCCTGCAAGTGGCCAGAAGCAGTTAGTTTCTTTTAAGGTTACAGATATGGGTGTTTAATGAATCTCTTTTTTGTTTCTAAGGGAATTATTGAAAAAGCATTGTGGTGTGGGCTTTAGAACCAATAGTCTTTGTTTTTAACCCTTTCCCCACCATGTCCATGCTGTATTCTTTGGATGAGTATCTTAATTTCTCCAGTCTTCAATCTCCTGACCTGTAAAATGAGGATAATGACACTTCACATAATGATGCAGGATTACTGTGAGCATTAGAAATAATATATGTACAAACATTTAGTAAAATGCTTGGAAATAATATAGCAATTGCTATTATTCTTAGCCTGCATTTAAAATTTTTTGACTATCCCAAGGGAAGAAGATGTATTGAAGTTTCTTTTCTTTAGAGCATTGACATGTTGTTCACTTAGGAAAAGCTATTCCTTTGCCAGTCTGGGTTAACTGGAGTTGGGTGGGTCATGGTTCTCAAGCTGTATCTTGTCTGTAGAAGATACTGCTGGTGGCTCTGCACCCCACTTAGTCTGGCCTGCGTGAGGAGGCCCCCACACGGTGTGGCTGTGGGAGGCCTGGCCTTTGGTTTTGTGTGTGCCCAGTGTCTGCTGAGCCTGCTCCTTGGCTTGGCCTCTCTGTTTCCTACTCTGCCAGTGAGGAGCCACACTGTCTGCTACTGCTGGTTCCTGGAAATCAGCCACTTTCCTCTTCTGCGGAAGCACATCATCACAGCATGGATGGCTGCCACTGGGAAATAAGGCAATTTCAAAGCAGTAATGTGGGAAAGCAAATTATGAACTGAATATACTCTGGTGTGTCTACTGAATGTGTATTCCCAGCTCAGCCATGGTGGATACCCACAGGTGGGCAGAGAGAGTAAGAAGACCTCAGATCATCATGAAGAGCCAGGTTATACCCAGGGCTCTTGACATGGAACAAGCTGCCCATAAAATTCAGTTTAGTTGAGAGTTGGGTAAGAAATCAAATAACAGCAAGGAACAAAAACTCCCATCAGGTAGGAAAATGTCTTTTTTTTTTTTTAGGAAAATGTCTTTGTTTAAAGACACCTCAAAAAGCCTCCTCAGGCAGAAGATGAGATTCTGAGAGCATGAGTTAGCAAAGTCTAGGGAACAAACATGACAACCAACTTGGTTATCATTATAATGGAACAGAAAGGGAAAGAAAAGGATGGAGGGAAGAGGGGGGTGGCAATTGCAGAGCAACTGACAGAAGCAGTAGGGCAGGGTGGCAGGAGATATTAAGGAAAGGAATGTCTAATATTCACTTTAAAGTTTGGGTCATAACATTTGGTCTATCATGGTGAATGTTACATGTGAACTTGAAGAGAATGTACATTCTGCAGTTGTTCAGTGCTCTATAAACATCGATTAGGCCAAGGTGTTTAATAGTGTTGTTTATATCCTCACTGACATTTTACCTTCTTGTGCTGTCAATCACAGAGAAATGAGTGTTACAGTCTCCAACTGTAATTGTGGATTTATTTATTTCTCCCTTTAATTCTGTCATTCTTTTTGTTTTGTGTGTTTTGAAGCCTAATTACTGGGTACATATATAGTTAGGATTGTTATATTCTCTTCATTGATCATTGTGAAATATTCCTCTTTATGTCTGGTAATTCTCTTTGTCTTGAAGTATACTTCATCTGCTATTAACATGCTTAGTGTTTGCATCTTTTTTCGTTATTCTTTCAACTTGTCTGTGCCTTTATATTTAATATGTGTTTCTTTTAAATGGGACAAACTTGGGTCTGACAATCTCTGACTTTTAATTGGAATGTTTAGTCCATTTATATTAATGTAATTATTGGTCTGATTGGGTTCAAGTCTATAATCTTGCTATTTTCTGTTTGTTCCCTTTGTTTTTTCTCTGTTCCTAATTTTCTGCCTTCTTTTGAGTTAACTGAATTTTTTTTTTTTTTTTGGTGTTCTATTTCTCATATTGAACTTTTAGTTGCATCTATTTTATTATTTAAATGGCTGTTCTAGGGACTGTAATATGCATCTTCATCTTAATCACAGTCTACCTTAGATTAATATGCTACCACTCTGCATATAATGAAAAAACTTGCAACACAATTGATTTCAGTTTCCTCCTTCTATCCTTGTGCAATTATTTTCATCTATTCTTCTTCTACATAAGTTGTAAACTGTACAATAAAGTGGTATTATTTTGCTTAAAAGTCAATTGTCTTTTAAGGTATTTAAGAAAAAGAAAATAGTCCTCTCTCTTTACCTGCATATTTGCCATTTCCAGTGCTTTTCATCCTATCATGTAGATTCACATTTCCATTTCATTTCATTTCTCATCAACCCAAAGAATTCCTTTAGCATTTCTTATAGTGCAGTTCTGCTGGTGATGAGTTCTCTCAGCTTTCCTTTACCTATAAATGTCTTGATATTACCTTAATTTTTGAAGAGTATTTTCTCTAGGTATAGAATTTTAGATTTACAGGATTTTTTCCCTCCAGCACTTTAAAATTGTATTTCATTGTTTTCCAAAATTCATTGTTTCCCATGAGCAGTTGGCTGTGGTTTGTGTGGATGTCCCTTTGTAATATCTTTTTTCTCTGATTGCTTTTCAGATACTGTCATTATCTTTGGTTTTCAGTAGTTTTACTTTGATGTGCAGAAGTGTTATTTTCCTTTATTCTGCCTGGGGTTCCCTGAGTGCCTTGGGTCTGTGGGTTGATCAGATAAGGAAAATATTTCTTCAAATATTTTTCTACCTAGTTCTCTTATCTCACTTTTTGGGATTTCAATTACATGTATATTGGGCCAGTTGATAGTTTCCTAGGAGTCATCAAGGCTTTACTCTTTTTTTCAATCTTTTTCTCTCTGGTATTTAGTTTGTATAATTTCCATTAACTTATCATAAAGTTCACAAATCTTTTTTTTTTTTTCTGTATTGCCATATTTGCTTTGATTCTTCAATGAAATTTTTATTTCTAGCATTGCATTTTTCAATTCTAGGAATTACTTTTGATTCTTTTTTAGAGTTTCTACATCTTTCCTGAAATTCTCCATTTCTTTACCCACTGTATTCATCTTTTCCAATAAATTCTGTAACATATTTATCAAAGGTATTTTAAAGTTGTTGTCTTCTAATTCTAACATTTGATCACCTCTGGATCTGTTTCTGTTGACGGTTTTTTTTTTTCCTCTCCATGTCTCAATCAGATTTTCCTGCTTTTTCATATAACCAGTACTTTTTACTTGACAGTGATACATCACAGAAATTCTGGGTTCTGTTTTCTTCCTGCAGAGAGTATTGAATTTGGTTCTAGCTGGCAGATCACCTTGATCCTGCGAATGCATGGCTTATGCTTTGTTAGAGTATATTTGTTTGGACTTTGCCCTTTGTTCTAGGGCATAGCCTTTAGTACTGGGATGTGATCCTTACTCCTAAGGTGTGGCTGTTCTGGGTTTCAATGGAAGACTCAGGGTTGTTTGCCAACTCCCTGTAACTTGCTGGGACTTGAACTCCAAACTCTGGATCCCCAGAACTGCATAGCTGTTTAGTTTTTTTCAGTCTTCCAGCTGTTACTTTCCACTGGGTTTCTGTGGTCTTTTCCATGAATACACAGTTGCGGATTGGTCAAGGAGTTGAGGAGAATTTATATGGAAAATTTGAGGCACTGTCTCTGTGACTCACTGTTTCTGGGATTTCTCATTTCCATTTTCAGCTGCTGTGACAACTCTGAATTTCAGACTCTGACTCTTCAGCCTGATAAAAACTGACACTTTCTGCTTGAGCTCCATCTGTCCTGCACTTTGCAGACAGAGGTGTGCCCTTAGGTGAAAATCTATATAAAAGTAGATTTTATCCATTTTTGTTCCCTTCTTTAAGAGTCTATCCCCTCCAGTTTCTGCTGGCTCTTAATTGCTCTCTGGTGCCTTCAAACTGTTGTTTTTTGTTTTGTCCAGCGTTTATAAATACTAATAGGAAGGTTAGTCCAATATAAGTTACATTTTGCTGGAAGCCTGAAGTTCCTGAGTGATTCTTTAAAAATACAGATTAGATTTCCTCCAGTGGCTTCCCATCTTTCTTCCCATCTGCTTCCCAGGAGCAGATTCTGAGATAAGGATTTTTAGTGAAAATTATTTATTTTGGAGGTGATCCCAGGGAACACCTGTAAGGGAGTGGAGGCATGAGATGTGGAAGCCAACAGAGTGTGTAATTAAATAATGAGCTACAACTGGAGCTCAATTCGGCTGAGGAACTTTGAAAAACACTGAGGCCATGCCTCAGTTATATCAACCAAGGTACATGGTTAGGTATTTATCCACCAACTCCCTGTATTTATCCAGCAATGGTGGTGGCACTTATTTATCTATGCCCTGCCAGAGAGTGGCTTCCAGGGGCATTGATCCCCAGAAATTTTGGCTTGCCATGCATGCAGTCCTCAGGCAGACAATCACAGGTGTTTGCAGTAAGTAACATTTGTAATTTAGATGAGAATTCTGAGATGATATGGGTGGGGCCCTTACATGCCTACCACTCCATCCTACTAAAAAAAAAAAGCCGAAACTGCCTATCCTGTCTTAAAAAAGCATTGCCTACCATTCTTCATTCCTCACCATTCTTCTCACCACTGAGACCTGAGCACAGGCCTTTGTTTTTTTTTCTCCTTGAGCATTCAAGCTTGTTTCCTCTTTAGGGCCTGTGTACTTGCTGTCTCTCTGCCTTGAATGCTCTTCACATGTTGGCTCCTGCTTACATTCAAATGTTAGCTTACAGTTTCCTTGTCAAAGATGTCTTCCCGGAGCACCCTGTCTAAAGTAGCCTCCAACTCACTTCTATTACATCACCCTATCTTAGTTCTGTGTGTATCTATCACTTAAACTGACTTTTTTTTTTTTATAATTTATACATTTGCTTGTCTATCATCTGCTTCTCCCACCAGTATAAAAGCTGTTTAAGAGCAAGAATCTTGTTTATCTTATCACAGCTGTAAACTCCTGAGTTTACAATAAGAACTCACAGATATTTGTTGAATGAATGATCAAAGGATGAATGAACATACTAAGGCTTTCAAATAACATAAATTGCAAATAAAAAAAGGAAGGTGGAAGCAACTCAAGTGTCCATTAACTGATGAATAAATGAACAAAATGTGGTATACACATACAATGGAATGTTATTCAGCCTTAAGAAAGCAGGGAAGCTCTGACATATGCTACAACATAGATAAATCTTGAAGACATTAGACTAAAAGAAATAATCCAGTCACAAAATGACAATATTGTATGAATCCACTTATATGAGGTACCTAGAGTAGTCAAGTTCATAGCAACAGAAAGTAGAATGGTGGTTGCCAGGGGCTGGCAGGAGATGAGAATGGGGAATTAGTGTTTAATGGGTATAGAGGTTCAATGGATAAGAGGAAAAAGTTCTGGAAATGAATGGTGGTGTTGATGGTACAACATTGTGAATGTACTTTTTTTTTTTTTACATCTGTATTGGAGTAAATTGCTTTACAATGGTGTGTTAGTTTCTGCTTTATAACAAAGTGAATCAGTTATACATATGTTCCCATATCTCTTCCCTCTTGCATCTCCCTCCCTCCCACCCTCCCTATCCCACCCCTCTAGGTGGTCACAGTGAATGTACTTAATGGCACAGAACTGTGCACTTAAAATGATGAGTTCTATGTTATGTATATTTGAACACAATAGAAAATTTAAAGGTTAATCTTCAATTTCCAGAGAAAGATTAAGTCTGGATTTGAAATCTGACTCAGTCCTTGCTTACTGTACCATCTTGAGCAAGTTACATTATGAAATTTATATGAACCAGTCTCCTCATCTATAAAATGGTAATAATGACAGTACCCACCCTATGAGTTTGTTAATTGTTCCTGGACTAATAAATCATTTTATGAATGCTTAAAACTTCAAAATAATTTTGGGATATTTATATTCTTTTTCATATTCTTTTCCATTATGGTTTATTACAGGATATTGAATATAGTTCCCTGTGCTGTACAGTAGGACCTTGTTGTTTATTTTATATATAGTAGTTTGTATGAAAAATAGTATTTTAATGCAAAAAGAAATCTATAAAGAGAACAATCTCAAAGTAAAGAACATTTTTTTAAAGACTTCAAAACTTACAATATCAATAATTAGAGCTGAGGTAATTCAGACCAACCCTCCTACTGAGGATAACGAGAAAAGCTAAACAAAATATATTAAAAATATCTTTTTGAAGACATCAAAGAGACAAAGAGATAGTGAAGAACTACTGGTCCAAGATCCAAGAGAAGAAGGAAATCCAGAAAAGATGAGCCTGGCACTTAGGGTGTTTGTGGAATCTGGATGAGGTAGTAGTTGAGAGGCTGATCAGCACTTTTAACTGTGTATCATGAGGTTAAGAAAACAAATTTGGGGGCTTCCCTGGTGGTGCAGTGGTTAAGAATCTGCCTGCCAACGCAGGGTACATGGGTTCCTGGTCCGGGAAGATCCCATGTGCTGCAGAGCAACTAAGCCCGTGCACCACAACTACTGAGTCTGAGCTCTAGAGCCCGAGAGCCACAACTACTGAGCCCACGTGCCACAACTACTGAAAGCCCACGTGCCCTAGAGCCTGTGCTCTGCAACTTCAGGAAGAGAAGGCACCACAGTGAGAAGCGTGTGCACCACAATGAAGAGTAGCCCCCACTTGCCGCAATTAGAAAAAGCCCGTGTGCAGCAATGAAGACCCAATGCAGTCAAATAAATAAAATAAAATTTTTTTTAATTAAAAAAAAGAAAACAAATTTGGAATTCAAGACCTATAAAAGTGGTTGGCTGACAAGTTCCACCATTGCCCCTTTGAGTTGAGCTCTTGAAAGTCTGCACCTTAGGAGAAAGAGTAAACTTTGGGCTTTCTCAAAGCACAGCTTTGGATGATATCAGTCTTTGAAATTAGATTAAGGTAATTTTGATTACTAGTGTCCCTATGCACCTGCAACAATCAAATATAAATCCTCTCTAGAGAAGGATAACACTCTAGGTCTCAGAATAACTCTACGAATAATTTTCCAAACACAGCATGTGGTATACAATAAAAAATAAACAAGCACGCATGCAGACAAGAAAACGTGAATGAAATCAAGAGAAACACCAGATAATAGAACAGACACATGTGGTCTCTGGATATTGGAATTTTTAAACACAGACTTTAAAATAACTCTGCTTAATATTCAAAGGAATAAATGACGAGATTGAGAATTTTGGCAGCAATCTTGAAACTAAATAAAGGACATAGTAGATTTGAGAAAGAATCAGATAGAAAATCTGGAACTGAAAAACACAATAACCCAAATGAAAAATACAGTTGATAGTCTTTATAGAAGATTAGACTGGACTGAAGAGAGAATTAGTGAAGTGGAAGATATGTCAGTGGAAAAGATCCAGAATGATGTACAGGAAGACAAAATACAGAAGAGAGGGTAAGAGACATAAAGAGTGAGAAGATTTAATGTATATGTGTTTGGAATCCCAGAAGTAGAAAGGAGAGAAAATGGGGCAGGAGTAATATTTGAAGAGGTAAAGTTTGAGAATTTTTCTAAACTACTAAAACCATCAGGCCACAGATTCAAACCCAAACAGGTTAAATGTAAAGAAACACACACCTGGATACATCAGAGTAAAACTGCTGAAAACCAAACACAAGATAAATCTTTAAAAAAACCAGAGAAAAAAATACAGATTACTTACAAAGGAACATTTAGACTGACATCTAACTTCTCAAAAGAAACAATGAATGGTGATTCCCTGGTGGTGCAGTGGTTGAGAGTCCGCCTGCCGATGCAGGGGACACAGGTTCATGCCCCAGTCTGGGAGGATCCCACATGCCGTGGAGCAGCTGGGCCTGTGAGCCATGGCCGCTGAGCCTGCACATCTGGAGCCTGTGTTCCACAACGGGAGAGGCCACAACAGTGAGAGGCCTGTGTACTGCAAAAAAAAAAAAAAAAAAAAAAAAAAGAGTGAATGACTTCTCAATGAAGCAGTGGAAGCCAGAAAACAATGAAATGATATCTTTGATGTGCTGAAAGTAAAGAACTGCCAACCTACTATTCTAAATGCAGGACCATATCCCTTAAGAATGACAAACAAAAGTTAACAAACTATCATCAGCAGACTGCAAAAAAAAAAGGAAATATAAAAGGGTGTTCTTCAGGCAGAGGAAAAATCCTAAATGGAAGCTCAGAGATGCAGAAAGATAGAAGAGCAACAAAAAAGGCAAATGTTTGGTAAATCTAAATTAATATTGACTGTATGAAACCATTATAATATTTATGGTAGTTCAAAGTACAGACTAATCTGGCATGACATTTTGTAGGAGGGGTTAATAGGGAAGGGGTAAATATTTCAAATCACACTAGAACTTAAATCAAGGATGCATGTTATAATCTCTAGGGTGGCCCCTTAAAAATAGTCTAAGTGTATATATTTCCAAGCAAATGGTGGGATGGGTGGAGTAATAAACCAATATTCAATTAACCTGATAGAAGACATAAAAGGCAAAAGGAACATAGAACAGGTAGGATAGCTTAGAAAGCAAATTATAAAATGGTAGATTTGAACCCATATAAATCATTAATTAATAACATTAAATATTAATGGATGATGTGCTCAATTAAAAGATAAAAGTGTCAAAATAAAAAGGAAAATCTAACTATATATTCTTTACAAGAGATATATGCAAAATATAAGAGAGAAGGTTTGCTGGACCCCATATGACAGGGGTGTGTAGTGGTGGTGCCCATATCCTTACTTTCAAAGGAGGAATAATAAAAATATAATAGGTAATTTTGTTAAGTGTTTACTAAAGGGCTAGACTAAGCATTTTATGTAGCTTATCTCAACTATTAGTGTCCAGCAGACTTTTGTTAGCATTTTCAGGAGCTGTCCCTCCAAAGGGTGGTGATGGTGGGTGCATAGTGATAACAAGAGTTAGCATCACACTGTAGGAGAGCTTTCTGGGCACATTTACTCCCAAATCCAGGAGGTGATGTTTTGGGTTTTAAAATGAAAACACTGTAGGAATCAATCTGATATTTAGCCAAGCAAAGCAAACCTTCATTCCCACCCCCAGACTGCCAGCCCTTACTTTCAAACTCAGTCCAAATTTGAGATGTGGAAGCGAGGAACTCTAAATGACATCACACTGACTTTGCAGTGAAGAGGCAGAAGGAGACTAAGCTTCAGAGTCAGAAATTTTATCCCGACTCTGCTCTTGCCAGCTGTGGGACCCTGGGCAAGTCAACTTACCCACCTAAACTCAATTGCTTCAATAAAGTCGGTGCAGGGTTGCGGGGGGCGGGTAACAAAATCCTACCTGCCTCAGGTTTTGTTAGGGTTAAATGAGATACTGTGAACAAAAGCTCTTCTGTCTTCTGCGTGGAGTTCTCTCGCTCCAGTTCCCCATGTGCATATGCCAGCACCCAAAACCTCAAATCTCAGATCACTTTGTCCAACTTTTTGTTTTCCAGATGAGAAAACTGAGGCACAGAGGGGCCACATGCTAGCTGTGTGATCTTGGGCAAATTGCTCAATCTCTCTGGTCCCAGTTTGTTCATCTATAAAATAGAGATGGTAAGAGCAGCCTCATTGAGTTTTGGGGAAGATTGAATGAAAAAAAAAAATGAATGTAAAGGACCTGGCACTTGGTAGCCATTTGATGCATGGTAGTGGCTACTATTTTTAAAATGGATATTATTATCATTTTGTGTAGCATGTGAGAAATCATCCCGCTCTGAGGTATTAAGAGCTGGCAGCCTGCAGCCATCTGCTCACAAACCCTGGGGTTGGTGGCTTATCCTAGGAAGACCTTCCTCACGGGGTCAGGTAGAGTTCAGTGAACTCGCAAAGAAGCGTGATTTTAGACACTCCAAGGTACATCCACCCATCTCCTCTCCACTCCCTCTGCCTGTTATTAAACTGGTAGTTTTTACAACATCAATAAAGAACTTTCCTACCCAATTACCCCAGACAATAGGCTGAAAAGCAGTTTCGACTATGAAAACTTCGTGTTGGGTTCATTTAGATTGTTTTGCTGTGTCAAATCCTCACTTGAGTTCAAAAGTTCAGCTGAACCATGAACTTTGTAATTTCACAGCAGGCAGTTCTACAAATATAGTGGGAAGCGAAAAAACATACAGTATTTAAGGTGGGCTTGCCATATTGTATATAATCTGGTTAGGAATGGGTGTACTTAAAATAGCCCTTAATTTACAGCACACAGTAACACATCAAGAAGAAAAAGAAACAAAATTAAACCAAACTATTCCTTGAATTACCTGACCTCTGAGGCTTCTGAGGGAACACACATTTGCAACTAATCATTAGTGGACAAACTCAAGCCAGCTAATCTTCTTAATAAATTGTGAAGTCTTGTATACTTCTTGGTTTTAGTGGTGGCTTTTCTGCCTGTCTGGAGCAGGCAGCATATCCAAACAAAAGGGTCATGACTTTATGTATTTGTTAAAGTTAAAATCCGTGTTCTCATGTAACTCAGGCTTGATCTGACCTGGTTACACAAGTGGAGGTGGAGCGAAAGTTGCACAGGAATGAGAATAATGCTGTGCTTTCACTTGTCTATTAATAAACACACACTCACACACAAACACACACAAGTTCAAGAACCCCTCATTTTGTAAGACTTGTGTTCGTGCAGCTTACATACGGGGTAAAGCAAACAAGATAACTCACTCAGGCTGTCTTTCAGCTTGTTTCCAGCGAGTCCTCAATACAGTGGAACATGATTTCTTGTTGCGTCAACATTTTCTTCATTTGTTACAAGGAAATGGGTTGCTCAGTGGTTTATTATGGTGCAGCATGTAAATGTGAAGGGACCACTTGAGGCAGACGGTTTGGGGCAGGGGGTAGGTCCGAGCAAGGAGTGTTTTTCTGCAGCAGCTGTTTATTCCCCTTTATTTACCGAGGGTTTGGTCTGTGGGGTCACGAGCGGAAAGCTATGCTCGGTCATTTGTGGAAACAGAGAGGAAAAGAGGGGGTGAGAAGGTCACGTCCTGTGACGGACGGCTCCTCATGAGTTTAATGGGACTGGCTTTTTGAAAGCAGTTTTCCTTTTTCCTGACTTTTATCTTCAAGTTGCTAGGATTCTAGCTCTAGCCAACTCAGAACACTTTTTAGAAAAATCCCCCAGCAGGGACTGATGCTGTCCTACCGTCCTCACAGCTGTGCTTCTCCATATGGGAAGGTTCTTGTCCAGTTCAGTCAAGAATTGGGGAAACTTTCTGTGTTTTTCCAGACAGAAATCATCACATTAGATTTTGTGCCTCCAACCAAGAACCAGGATAACAAAGGGGGAGAGAGTGGAACGGAGACCGTGAATCTTGTTGACCTAGTTAAAGGTGGTCTGTCTTCCCGAGGTTGTGAGGATGGAAGGAGAAACAAGGGTCACAGCATTTGTGGCTGGATGAACCGGGCTGCCCAGATTTTACAGCCTGGTTTCTGGTTGACTTGCCCTCCACAGTGGGACTGCGTGTCTCCTGATGAGGCCAGGACAGGAGGGAGTTGGTGGCATTCTTTTCAAGGGCTTGTAAGACAGTGAATAACGACAGGGGGTTTTGTTCCTTCAGAAAGCATTTATGGAGAACGCACTTCAGGGGAACGACGGGGACCGGTCAGGCAGAGGTCGGCTGGGAAGAGAAAGAGACTTCTGGGGGAGACGCTAGGAGGTGCAAGCGGGGAATGGGGGCTGCGGTCTGGTCTGCACCCCCGGTTGTGTCTGTACAACAGTGAGAAGGGGACACGGGTTCTCAAGGGACAGGAGCGCACGTGGCAGCGACCCCAGGATAAAAGGGAGATGTATGGGAAAACAGGAAAGAAACAAGATTTCTGAGCGGGTCAGGCTGAGGAGGTCTGCACAGGCTTAGGAAGGGCTGAACTGAGGGTGTGTGTGTGTGGTGGGCAGGAGGAGATGGCATTTCAGATGTCATCTGAAAAAGAGTACAACTTTCACCTCACTGTGGATCTCTGCTCTGTCCTGTGATTTAGCTGCCTAGATGGATATCACTCTGCATTAGTTTTTAGGACCCTCCACAGCTGTCCAGAGGTCACCATAACTAGTAGTTACTTGTCATCTTCTGTGTATTGATATGTTTATACATATATTATCTCTAATCCTTAAACGGCCCTGAAAGATATGGGCTAGGATCTGTAGTTTATGATTGAGGGAATTGAGGCCCAGCGGTTAAACGACTTAACAGGTGTACCCACTAGAAAGTGGCAGGGATGATCTGGGAGCCAACTCCCCTGACATGAGGCCTCAAGGAGAGAAGGACCGCATTTGAGTCCTTGCGTGATGAGGACAGAAATAGCTGCCTTTGTGGATGGCCCACCAGGAGGACTGCTTGGGTCTGTGCTTCCATGTTCCGGGATGGGTTTGAGAAGCCCCAGGGATGTCCTGGGGTGACATCCTTGGCCAGGTGCATCCCAGTATCCTTTCCGCAGCCACAGCCGGGCAAGGTTTTGAGACTGGATTCCTGACCAGCACGACTTGGTGAAAAAGAATAAAGCTCTTTTTAAATGGACTCATTAAGTCCTGGATAATTTGTGAGACCTGTCAGCGATGAGAAAAGAAAAAGTTAAAAGCAAACTGCATTTGCTATGCATTTTCTACGTCCATTCTGTTCTCATTGTCTGGCCAAGGTGGTGCCGAAGGCAGTGGTGTAGGTAGCCGTGTTTGCATCCTCCACACCGGAGCTGATTGGATGTGAAGGTTGCTGAGCTCTGAACCAGGCTGAAAAAAACAAGCTATGCCATTTGAGAGGATTTGGGGAACTGAGCAACTGAGTGAGTGTGCAGGGGAAATTGAAAATGAAAAGGCAGGATTTGGAAGAGCTGAGAGAAAGGGGAAGCCAGTCTATATAATGAGAACAGCATGGTCAAATTCATGAAGGTGACAAAGCTTTTCCACTCTGTTTGGGGATGATCAGTGACCACTTTGCTGTGAGCGCAGGGGAGGGGTAGGAAATGAGGAGGGAGCAGCCCACACGGCAGGGCTGGGGGAGACCCTCAGATGCCAGGCTAAGGACTTTGGGCTGTAGCTTATGGGGGGCTACTGAAAATGAAGTACAAGGGAGAAAGGCAGGAAATATATTTTCAGAATATGAACCTTGTAGCAGTGTGCAGAACGGATGGTACGATATGAATCTGGTAACTAATGTCAGACAATAGTCAAATGTCATAATCACAGTTTGGGCTGTCTCTTAAGTTGACACAAAGATGATCATTATAGGAATAACTCATGTCTCTGCTGCCTCCTCTGTTCTCAAACTGATTGCTGGTTTCTATTCATCCACCACATATTATCTGAGATTTCTTCTGTTCTAGAAGCGTGCCTGTCCCTCTGTTTAGCACTGGCAGCCTTCTGTATAGTTATGTATATGTCCGTCTCCACCACTATAGCACCTCCCTGAGGAATCCAAATTTCCAGTTCGAGTCTGTTTCCTAGAGCACGCCTGGCCTAAGATTACTGGAGCCAAGGAGATCTCTATCAAAGAAATAGCAACCGTGCCTCCTAGTTCCTGAACTTGGCTTCCAGGGTGGAATCTATTATTAAATAAATAAGGTATTAACCAAATCAAACAACTCTTAATGACCCAGAAAAAATAATTCGATTCACAGAGAAAAGTAAAGAGAAGAGCAGCTCAGCAACACAGCTCTCAGTGGACTCAGAGAACGCTGGTAGCAATGCGATTTCCCAGTTAATCTCGCAAGAATCCCATGCAGTTTCCTGGAGAAGATGGACACCTGCCCTCCAGACTTGGTTTACATGTGCCCCTAGACAAGAAGGAGAACTAGAGGTCATCCTTCTTCCTTCTTTCAGTATGAATTGGGTGTCTGGCACTGTGCTAGGCCCTGACGATGCAAAGACAATAGACCTCTCTCAGCCCTTGGGGTAGGGGCTGCAGATGAGCTACCTGATCCAGTGTGAACAGGAATCCCACAGAGGCCCCTTCAGAGGAGCATTTAGGAAAGAACCAGCAGTTCTGCTGTTGGGAAGGTACAGAGGTCCAGGAAGCCTTCCTAGGGGAGACCAATTTTGAACGAGGCCTTGGAGGACGAGAAAGTCAGGTGGAATGGAGTGAAGAGAATGTTTTAGGCAGGGGACACTGTAGGAACAAAGACACAGAGGAGCTCAGGGTTTTGTTTTTTTTTTTTTTAAGCAGGGTTGCTATTGGCATTTTGGCCAGGACTGTTATAGGACACTGCCCACTCCCCAATTATACCGCACACAGTTTATATCCCTTCCCTACCTAGCGTCCCAGAATGACAGTCAAAGCTTTCCAAACATTTCCAAAGACCCAGGGAAAGGAGGAGTGGGTGAGGGTGTGTGCAGGGTTCAGTGCCACCCTGCATGAGAACCACTGGAGGGAGTGCTTGAGTCTTCTTTTGGGCGGGGGGGCATCATATTTTATAGATTCTTGTTTGAGGAAGGTTGGGCCTTTCCCTTAGAGTGTGGGAATCCGTGCAAATTCTGGACAAGGGAAAGACCTGCTCAGAGGGATCTGGGTTTATAAAGGTCACTCTGATCTCAGGGTGAGGGGTAGACTGGAAGAGGCAGAGGCTGAGAAGTCCAAAGTAGATTCTTCCCTCCCTCCCTTCTTTCCTTCCTTCCTTCCTTCCGGTTGTATTTTTACCAACACACAATTAGTAAGTTAATTGTTCCGTGCTTTTCCTTGGCCATTCACTTAGGAATTTCAAAGAATGGAGCCTCTCTCCCAGGAATTGCCATGCTGCCTGGAAAATGAAGTGGTTGTAAATGATCTCAGCTGCCACACGCAGGTCTTGTGCTTTGTCTAATCCTTACATTGTGAGGCAGGAATTGTTGTATCTATTATATGGATGACAAAACTGAGGCTCAGAGGTCTGAATTTAAATCCTAGGCTCTTAATCACTCTGTGATAGTGACTGGGGTGTTTTTCTTGGTATTTCAGTATTAATTAAAAAAAAAAAAAAACAGTGTGGTACCCAGGGAAATCTCTCTGAGATGGGAATTGGCTCTTCTGCCTTGCTTTTCTCCTTTCCATCAGCTTTTCGGGATCCTGGAAGCTGCCTCCTATAAACCTCAGCCCTGGGCCGCCGTGCTTTAGAGATCGCCATTGCCTGATGTAGGAGGCCTAGGCCTTCGGTTCCCCTCGGAGGAAAAATTATTTAGCTGAAAATCACTCACTGCCCCCAACATCTTTAACCAAGATGTTCTCATTCTCTCGGGAGCCAGAATAAGCTGGCAGGGTGCTAGAGTCAACGCCGGCTGGGACCCACGTGTGCTTCCGCTGGCCGGGGACTGATAGACGAGGCAGCAGCATCCTTCAATTCAGACTTTCTCCCGGCCTGATTTATTGCTCCCGTCTCTTGCTCTGGCTTTTCGCTAAGATTTCTGTCCAACGTCTTCGCTGCCGATCCAGGACTGTCCATGTGCGTTTTCGCTTTGCCCCTGTTGACGGAGAGCTTTGGGTAAATGCCCTGACACCACCCACTCCGGCCTTATCTGCGGAGCCATCTTTAATCTGTCAAAACCCACATCTACTCACACGCTGCGAAGGGTGGCTCCTGTCCAAAGCCACTTCCGCCCCCTGCTCCGGCCACATGGAGGCTGAGCAACCGGCTTCAGAGTCTTGAGGACACGGCATCAGCCTCTTTGAATCCTGACCCAGGTCTCTTTGTACACTCTCTGGTCAATTGCATCAGAGATCTCTTTTGTAAAAAAAAAAAAAAAAATTAAAAAATGCAATAATATTTTCTCAAGAAAACCAGGGTAGCCATTTATTTTGGCTCCACCATATCAATTCAAGGAAATCTCTTCCCTCTTCTTTAAATTGTCCCTGGAGTCGACAGGGTTTGTGTGCTCCACCATTTGCCCAGGGCAAAACCCCTTCCATCCAATCCCTCTGGATCGCATTTGCCAAAGTGGGAAAGTACTCAAGCAAAATATCTTCCCCAGAATTAGTGAAAGACTCCTTTTAAGGATAGTTAATAAAAATCAGGCATCTCTTTTGGTGTAATTTTTCATTTCAGAAGCCAGAGTATAGGCTTGCTTTTAAGACATGCAGGCAGCAGAAGGCCTGCGCTGGGTGGGTTGAAGGTTTCCTCCCAGACGCCTGGAGCTCTGGAGTCCCCACTTTGAGAAGCTTGTCTGTGTGCATGTCTGACTCTCCCTCTCCCACATAGTTCACATTTTCCTGTCATTTGAATGTCACTCCAGCTGCAGTGTACAAAACTAGTATTTTTATTTCTGACCTTTGGAATTTTTTTTTTTCTCTCCTAGCGCCTAGAGACAGTAAAGTTGGACTATGAGTCTTTGTGGAAAAAAAACAAAATTCTCTTGTGTTTCTCCAAATTGCAGACTGTCTAAGACTGGTCTCAGCATCTGCTTGTATCAGCAGCTGCCACTCAATCCCTGTTCTTTAGGCGGGTGGGCAGGGCAGGTACATATGGTTTGAAAGAATTCTCAAGGTGATTCCGATAGACACCATCCCAGCCCCGTTGAGACTCTCAGGTCTAAATAGAGGCACAACTGTTTGGCCCCTTTGAGTAAACCCACAGGACTTTCAGTCAAAGTTTCAATTCTGAAACCTCAGTCAAACCACTTAATAGTTTTGATATGGTCAAAATGGTTGAACTGGTTATGTATGGATGTCTGAATATGGCTTTATTTCAAGTTCTTCAGTCTTTGTGAGAATTCTGTAAACTTCTGCACAGTTCCTACAGTTTCTGCTCCATTGGGCTTAAATTCCTTGGGATAACTTTGGCAAATTGTTAACCATTTGTAGTGTCAGATTCTTCATCTGTAAAATGGGAGGCCATGTACCTGGCACTGCTGTGAGGATTATGTATGTTGCCTTGCACATTGCCAGGAGTACAGTAGGGCACTCAATAAGTGACTGCTCTAACCAGGATGATGATAGTGATATTTACAATTGAGAATAAAACAGCCTGATTTTTCTTCTCTCCACATTCCAATCCCTATGGGCAAGGTTAACCCGAGATTCCTCAAACTGGGTGACAAGGGTGACAGTCAAAACTATTTATTGAGCTTCTACTATGTGCTGTGGTGTGGAGTTAGGTGCCTTCATGTGCTTGCTCATCTCAGTCTTCTGAGGTGACACCGATGGTCCCATCTTACAGATGAACACACTGAGTCTGAAGAGGCCAGGGCTTGAACCCGCGTCCCCTGCATTGGCAGGCAGACTCTCAACCACTGCGCCACCAGGGAAGCCCCAAAAATGTATTTTTGATTTACTAATTCCTCTTTTAGAAATCAGGCCTGGGGAAATGTAGGCAGAGGTGTAGAGAAAGCTTATGTTCTGGGATGTTCATTTATAACTGGGTAATTTATGCTAGAAAAGTATTTATCCTGATTTTTAAAAATACATGTCTGGACTTCCCTGGTGGCGCAGTGGTTGAGAATCTGCCTGCTAATGCAGGGGACATGGGTTCGAGCCCTGGTCTGGGAAGATCCCACATGCCGCGGAGCGACTAGGCCCGTGAGCCACAACTACTGAGCCTGCGTGTCTGGAGCCTGTGCTCCGCAACAAGAGAGGCCACAATAGTGAGAGGCCTGCACACTGCGATGAAGAGTGGCCCCCGCTTGCCACAACTAGAGAAAGCCCTCGCAAAGAAACGAAGACCCAACACAGCCAAAAATAAAAATAAATAAATTAAAAGAAGGCTCAACATTAAAAAAAAAAAATACATGTCTATACCTACATATATTCTTATGAAAATCCAATTAAGAAATATACCAAAATGTCAATTGTGAGGGTAGAGGGCTGACAGTTGATTTTTAAATGCTTTTTTTTAATATGTTCTTGAGAATTCCAGAACTTTCTTCAATAAATATGTACTTCTATAATTAGAAAAATAGTATGTATTACTTTTTAAAAATTCCATCAGATAATACCATCTTCAAAGAAACCAAAGAGAAAAAAGTTAAACCAATTTTCAGGGGGGCAGGGCTGCTCCATCCATCTCTAGGGGCCATCTGGGTAGAGGGCAAATTAAAACCTGAAAGTTTACAGTCAATCAGTTTGTCTTCATGAGCGCTTCATGGGGAAAACTTCAGTCATTTCCCTTGCCTGGCACTCTTGTGGTCAGAGAATGAAATCCAATCATGGGGTCAGTTGGGTTTATACATTCCATGGCAAACCAATTTGGCCATTTCTCTGCATTTCCCAAAAGTTCTCTGACTTCCTAGACAGGAATTGTGAACACAGGGAGACCTTTATGCTGGTTCCTGCAGCACATCTGGTTTACAGCGTGTGCCAGATGGGCTCCCTTTCATCTGGGGAGAGGGGCAGGGGGGGACACAGGAGCCTCTGTAGGTCCGAGGAACTTCCCCAGTGGAGGCTCTAGTTTTTGGCGAAGTGTTTCAAGTTAAGATGTAAGTGTATCATGTTGGAGTTACAGTGTCCTTTAACTTTAGGGGAATATGTTTTTTATTAGATGCTGCCCACCTGACCATTAGGTTCATTGCTCAGCCCAGAGATGTTTTGGACAAGCTATTGGTTGGTTTATGATACCATCACACATTACATGAATATTTATTGAGCATCTGTTATGTGCCCTGTACTGGGGATGCAGCAGTGAGCAATACAGATGTGCTCTATTACTCAGGGAGCTCACTTCTACCAGAAGAGGGCACATTGCCCTCATGTGTCCTCTTGCACTTGGGCACAGATTGCTGACTTTCTATCATTAATAGCCTCAGGTTGTTGTTTGGTCTATACCTAGCCTGTGATCATACCAGACACTCCATCACCTTGGACATGCTGAGTTGGAAATAAAACTCTAGGCAATGCTCATGTTTACAGCCGAAGAATAGTGAAAGGAAAGATACCTGGAGGAGAGTGAGTGACTGGGTTCATCTAGTGGCTGAGAAGAAAAGGATGAGATGATTGAGTGGCCAATACCAACAAGGCAAGAGGAACAAGAGAGAGATGCTGAAGTGTATGTGCCATTGTAGCCATGTTGGGCTTTGGTGAATCCAAAGCATGGAGACCACGTCCAGTCTCTTTCCAGGAACGTCTCCCAGCTGCACCTTTGCCCACTACTGTTCTTAAAGAGTCTTCTTTCATTTTTATTCCCTGCTGAAACTCTGTGGGGAAGGAAGCCAGATCCATTCTCCCCTTTCCTTGGTTACCACCAAACTCCTCTTTTCTCTTACCCCAAAGGCCTGAATGTCCCTGCTGAGCACTTTCCTAGACAACCAGCCCAATGGGGCCTAACTGACACTCGTGTCACATCACAGGACATTTCTCTTTATCCAGAAACCAAGCAACCGGAAGCCTAACCGCTGCAATGCTCACAGTTCTCCATAAGAGCAAACACTATTTACGATGACTGCGAGATTTCACAAGAGCCTTTTAATTTATTAAAGGTAGAAAAAATGGAGCTTTGAAAAGTTTTTGGTTTATGTGCTTGGTGCCATTCTTCAATTAAAAAAAAAAAGCTAATTTGTATACGCTTGAGATACAGGATCTCTCAGGGTCCAGGCAGGAAACATGGTTCAAATTAGGAGACTTTCGGGAAATGACCACTTACAGAAGGGTAATCAGTTGAGGGAACCCACAAGGGAAGTTGAGGTACCAGGACTAGCAGCGGTGGGCATTTGTTACCACCTCTGGGCCTGAAGGGGGAGGAAGAGGGGCCAGCGTTACTGGAGATCAGGGAGAGCAGGAGCCTAGCGGAGGGAGTTGGTTGGAGCCACAGTCTCAGAGGAGTGTAATCTCTGCCCAGAATCAGGGTGCTAAAGCAGAATAGGGGCAGGGAAGAAACACCCTGACCTCTCTCTCCTCCCACTCGCTAATTTCCATTGGCCAAACCCAACCAGTAGCCAGATGGCCTAAGGGAGAGGTCAAAGGAAGCAGATGATGCAGTCCGTAGGCATCAGCCTCCTGGGACAGAGAATAGGGCAGAAGAAAGTAGAGAATGGATTGGGTGGGGCAGGGGTGAGCGGAATTCAGAGAATAAGCAGCACAGATACTAACACTCTCTCATACTCAGAACATGGAATTACGCAGAGCATTGTCTTCCAGCACTCTTGCTAAATGTCATTTTATTGGTCAGACCTCCCAAGGATTGTGGGTTGTTGGGTTTTTGGGGTTTTTTTTTTCCCCTCTCACAAATACTTTCTGAAAGTCATGGCTGGCTATCCCTGTAACAATACCATTTTCATTTATTGAAAAATATTTATTGGGTACATATTATGTACCAGACACTATTGGAAAAGGTCCTACATTTGCCCCTTCCCCATCTTTCTCATTCATGGGGATCATTTCACGTTCCATTTTCCAACAAAAATCCAAATAATCCTTTCCATTTGGACCTGTATTTATATAAGCACATCTGCTTTACTTTTTTGGTAAACCTCAGTTTTGTTTGACTTGATGGTCTATCCTGGACAACTGAACCCCAAGCATCTCTGAATCTAACAAAGTTGACAGTTTTTTTCTGGAGTAGAACTAAAATTGTTGGTAATCCTGTATATTTATTTTTTAATGAGACAGTACTTTTGGTTCTGTGAAGAACTTTCAAAATGAAACTTAGAATAAAAGAATAAAATAAAAATATCAAATTAAAAGAAAAAAGCCCTTTTTAAGAGTCTGTCTACATCAGCAGCTTTCAGATTTTTTGACTGCAGCCCACAATAAAAAATACTTATTATATCCCAACCTAGTTTCATGAAACAATACTCACCGTTCCCTTGTTTGAAGCATCCTGTTACTTTCCTTTCTATCCTGTTCTATTTCTTTAAAAAATGCTGACAGTGGGCTTCCCTGGTGGTGCAGTGGTTAGGAATCCGCCTGCCAATGCAGGAGACACGGGTTCGAGCCCTGGTCTGGGAAGATCCCACATGCCACAGAGCAACAGCTTGTGCACCACAACTACTGAGCCCGTAAGCCACAACTAGTGAAGCCCGCGCGCCTAGAGCCCGTGCTCTACAACAAGAGAAGCCACCGCAATGAGAAGCCTGCGCACCGCAACAAAGAGTAGCCCCCGCTCAATGGGGGCAATTAGAGAAAGCCCGCACGCAGCAGCAAAGACCCAACACAGCCAAAAATAAATAAAATAAAATAAATAAAATTTTTTAAAAAGCTTTAAAAAAAATGCTGACAGTAACCCACTAAATTGATTTTATAGTGTATTAGTGGGTTACACTCGGCAGTTTGGAAAACGGTGGCCTACATAATACCTTGGAACTCTTTATAAAATAGACCCGGCACTGGAATTTATATTTCAAGGGTAGTTAAGATGTCCTAAATGTTTATGTTTCAGCCATCATCAAATGTGCCAATCTCACCATTTTTCTTTGATTTTAAGAACTGCAAGCTGGTCAGAGCAGCAGCTCTCCCCTATCTGCTGGAGAGTCCTGCGTTTACTGCCAGTTTGGCTTGTGGTTGGAAGTGATTAGCAACAGGGATGAGCAGCTGTGGCTTACCAAATCATCTTCGTAAACACAACCCGTGTTTTTTGCTTGTTTATTTTAACCTGAAGAAATCTGTTTGACTTGCAGTTTGGGGGTAAAACGTTTCATTGCAAAGACAGTACAGGTGGGTGGGCACCTGACTCATTGCCAAGGGAATGGGGGGATTTACATAGGAATGGAGTCCTCACCCACCACCGAGACTATGGGGGAGGGGGCCGGGGGGGGGTGAAAATCATTACTGCTGTTCATCAGGCACTTACCATGTGTTAAGGGCATTCTGTACGTTACCTCAGTTAGTATAACAATCCAGTGAGTAGGTATTATTTCCTTCATTTTAGGGTGGAGGGAAGTACTATTGCCATTTAGATAGGAGGAAACAAGTTCAGAGAGGTTTCATAACTTCCTGAAGTTCCTACAGGTAGTGTGTAGCAGAGCTGGAAATCAATTTAATCTCTTACCTGCAATACTATAATACTTCTTTTGTCTCTGATCTGGAAAGAGGAGCAGGGGAGAAAAAAATCCTTTTGGCTACTGGGGCATTAGATGTGGGGTTTGGGGGTAGAGGTTCACTTCCAGTTTCTGGGGTTGCCTTGGCAAAGATGCCATCCCTGTGTCTGGATTTCTTGGTTAAAATTTAGAATTCCAGGTGTAACACAAACAATTGGAAACTAGAGGGCAACTAATATAATCGTTCAGCTTGATAATAAAATCAACACACTTCTAAGAGTCATTTAGACTGTCTTTATCATTCATAGCACGGTCTCTCTGAAAATTTTTTAAAAAGCACGTCCAGTTCCAAATAACATACTTTTGAAATACATTTAATTTGTGAACTGGTGCATTTAATGTATGCAAAGTATGATTCCTTGTCTGGTTGCTTTCTCCACCCCCAAATGATAATGCATTATGCATTTACATAGCTGGAGACAGAATTGGGGAACTATGGAAATAAAGCAACATCACAGGCTTCTACTATAAAAGAGTAGGTACAGAAAAAGGGGGAAGAGGGCTGCTTCAGGACTTTCTGGGAAAGACTGGTGTTGAGTGAGACTTTCAGAAAGAAAGATGTAGTAACAGACTTGATAGTTTGAGAAGCAAGAAAGGGTCGGCACGTACATTAAGGATATTGCGACTTTTAGCCAATTTATAGGCTAAACAATGTTAACATCTTATAGGCTAAAATAATGTTAATATAGGCTACAATAGTGTTAACATGCATTGTAAAAACCTTCTCCTTTGAAACTTTGCTTAAAAGAACCAAAGCAACAAGTTTATAGTCAAGCTCAGAGATCAAATACACCTTTTCGGTACTTAGACTTTTTCATTTTCTTTATGTGATATTGTTACGGTTATGTTTAAGTGAATTAACTAGACATTTTTAAGCCCAATGGATACTTGTCTGTCCTATATAAACATTGGTGAAGTATCTCTCTGGGTTTTAGCTTTCCAGGACTTAAATTGCCCATGAAATAACTGTTTTGCTCATTACATTAGCCAAAAAGAAAGCAAGGCAGATCAGTCGATAGTTATAACTTGAGATGAGGGTTAGGGTAGGGCTCCTTTTGACATATGTGCCCCCAAATTAAACATGGATAGTAAAATTACAAAAACAAAGACAAGAAAAAAATCACATATAATTACAAAATGCTTACATTACGTTGATAATACAAGTTCCAGAGTTGTGGATCCACAGAATCAAATGCTTGAAGTGGCCTGGGAAGTAATATGTATTCTCAAAAATCTAATGGCTCTGGAAACTCCTTTTATGTTGCTACTCAGAGAGATGGCCGAAAGATTTGTGATCAAAAGGGTCAAGGCCATGGTTCTGTGCAGACACTGCCTCTGAAAATCACTCATAATGACTTTCTGCTTGGTTTTTGGCTTTGAAAACAAAGATGTTTCCATTAGATCTGACCCACTGAGGAGAAGGAGAGATGGTCAGCATCCTGTATAGATAGCATCCTTCCAGTGTCCAGCCCAGACTTTCTGTCTTGGGGGATGGACCACAACGGTTCTCTCTATAAGCTGCTGATTAGAAACCAGAGACCAAGGAACCAATATTATGTTCTCACCGAAGTTAATATTAAGGGTTAGGTACCCATTCCCTGGGCAAGACACACTATCTGAAAGGTGGGCTCTGGATTCTCCAATAGGTTCCGTTTTCTTCCCTACCCACGGTCTTGGTGCATGTATAGGGAGGGGAAGGGACAGAAAACCAGGTTTGGGGCCAGCGTGAAGAAATGGCTAGGTAGATTCAGACACGGGGTTGATTAGAAGAGCCGACTCTCTATTAAATATGATCTGCTCTCTTCCAACTGGACATGCACAGAAGTTGGTTTTTTAAGAAAGTATTAACTTATTTTTTTTTCCCTTCAAGCTTAGCCAGAGACCTCATGGAGGTCTAAACTTAAGCCAAGCTTGATCTGTTTTAATTCAACCACTGTTGATTTACGGCTCAGCAAAACATGTCTGAGAATTTTTTTAAGCTAAAAAAAAATTTTTTGTTTTACCCTAACTTGACTCCTCACATCTCAAATACAGTTGAAGGGATATTTCTCAGACTTTCAAAAGACAAAGCCATCTTTGGAATGGAAGGGAGCCCTTAAAGCTTCAAATCCCAGTGAGAAATCCTGTGATCGTTTATGTACAAGTAAAAACAAATATATTGGAAGGCCCTATGACACTTTAAGTATGTTCATTTGACTCCTCTTGAATACAGGTGGGAATAGAATCAACTCAAGGCCAAAGAGGAGATATGGGTTGGGTTGGGAGTGTTCTCAGAGTTGGTGCCAGCAGGAGGGACACGAAAGTTCTCTTCTTTCTTTTATCCCGTCTTCCTCTTTTTTTTTTTTTTTTTTGATGTGGACCATTTTTTAAGTATTGAATTCGTTACAGTATTGCTTCTGTTTTAAGTTTTGGTTTTTCGGCCACGAGGCATGTGGGATCGTAGCTCCCTGACCAGGGATCGAACCTGCACCCCTGCACTGAAAGGTGAAGTCATAACCACTGGACCGCCAGGGAAGTCCCCATGTCTTCCTCTTCTTACCACCTCCTCCCATTCCAAAAACAAAACTCCTCCCCCACAAACATTGTCCAGACAGAAAACAACCCATGGTGGGTTTTCTTCCCTACCTGGCTCTGGAATGGGTGTCGTTACACAATGTGAGCAGGAATCAGACTAATAAGCAATTACCAACCACAAGAAGGAAACCAGTAGCAGGCCAGTGGTCCCTTCCAGCTCTAATGTTTTATGGGTCTAACCCAGTTCACAAGGAGCAGTCTTTCTGAGCCTCCACTGGCATTCGGCCTGTGCTGTGTGGTCTAACCATCCATTAGCTGTGGGTTTACAACTCTCACCTTCTGTTTTTCCCTGTGTGAGCATCCATCTTTCCCATAAGATTGTAAGCTCAGTGAGAGCAGGAACTGATCATGTATTTTGTCTCATTTCCCACAGCTGTGACCTTCAACCTCCCTCCCAAGCATTCACTCATGAGCCCAGTGACTGTCAGAGTCCCCGGCCTCAAAGAACATACAGAAGGAACAAAGGTAAAAGGTGTGTTTCTTCCTAATGCTGAGGCAGAACGAAGCCTATAATTGCTGATAATTGCATTGTATTCTTCTTCCTGGGGGATCTTTGGGAAGCAGGGAAGGGGCATTCTCTGCCATCATGTATTTGTGCAGTGTGGATTTCTCTACTACGTGCATCTCTTCGTGAAAAAATTACTGCTTATGCAGCAGCTCTGCTCATGAAGGTGAATGTATGTCCAATACTTAGACTGCCTTGGCCCAGACCTAGAATTACTGATTTTACTTCTAATGCTTTAAATTCCTTTTATGGTTTTAGTGTTTCCATTTCATGACTACAGTGAATTCCTCAGAGACCAGCACCACATCTGTGCTGTGTGTTAGCTTTCTTGCCTCAAACATCATCCTGGTAGCAAACCAAGTAATGGATTAATGGGCAAGAAAGGGATGTGGCCACGAAAACAAATGAGATGGTGGACCAGGATCATGCTTAAGTATTTTAAAAAAACAGTCCAATTCTTGGCAAATATACTTTTTGCCAAAGCACGATGCCAAGTTTAGAAGTGAACTTATAAGGACAAAATAGCTGTTATTTATCGAGCATGTATATTACTCCATGTACTATGCAAAGCACTCCACAGCTATTACCTCATTTAGCCCTGAGAACATTTCTAGGAGTCATTACTATTTACGATTAGGCACTGTTGTTGTTGAATGTGTGCCACCAATATTCAGAATGACTCATTTGGTCCTTACATGAGTTGATGATGTCTTGTGTGTTTATCTTGTACTATGTGAAGACGTTGTAGTGTTTATTATGTATCTCACCTGTGTTTGTTATATTAGTTGCTGTAAGAAAAAGGTCCCCAAGACCAGTTGCATAAACAACAAAAACATTTATCTCTCTCTCATGTAAAAGACCAGGAGGCAGGTTTCAGGTTGGCTGGTGGCTACACTCCACATGGCCCTTTAGGGGCCTTGGCTCCTTCTGTATTTTTTCTCCATCATCTCCAAGGTATGGCCTAGTGTTAAGATATCAGACCAGTAGTGACATATATTATTTCTACTTACTTTGGAGAAAACTCAGTCACACACAAGTCACATCTGACTTCAAATGAGGCTGGGAAAGGTATCTGCTGGACAGACAAGTGTTTGGCTATAGTTCTATCACTATGAAAAAGGGATGCATAAAATTTGGTAAGTAGCTCACTATGTCCATCACAGACTTCAGTAAACAGTTTGTGAGCAGCTGGAGAGCTAGGCCTCTGTCTTATTCACATTTGTCCCAATGACAGGATAAAATACCTGCTGCAGAAATATTGGTAACAAACACTCGACTCATGTGCCAGCTCTCCCTACTCTGATGCCAATGGCAGACATCACTAATCAACCATGGAACTCTTTGCTGCTAAACCTGAATATGCCCTCAGAATCCTTTGCTACACAGTTCCTCTGGAAGCCACTAGCAATCATTGGGGATAGGCACAGGATTTGAATCCTACTAGTCATTCCTGATTGTAGGTATTCAATATTGAATAAAGGGAAGGAAGAACCATACTAGTTTTCCCCTTATTCCTTGGAAACAGATATGTTAGTTGCTGTGGTGTTTTTAAAGTATGTCTGCAAATTCTTTGACATGCCTTCCTTTGAAAGGTAGAGTTTAATTCCCCTCTCCTTAAATATGGGCCATTGGTGACTTACTTCTAACAAATAGGATGGGGCAGAAGGAATGCTGTGTGGTTTGTGAGACTATCATAAGAAGGATACAGCTTCCACTGGTACCCTCTCATCTTTGAACTTCTCACTCTGGGGAAAGCCAGCTCCCATGTCACAAGGACACTCAAGCAGCTCTGTGGAGAGTTCCAGGTAGAGAGGAACTGAGACCTCTAGCCAACAACCATTATCAGTTTGCCAGCCATGTGAGGGAGCCACCTTGAAATGGGATCCTTCAGTCTCAGTCAAGCCTTCAGATGATGCAGCCTCAGCCATTATCTGACTGCAACCTCATGAGAGACCCCCAAGCCAGATTGGCCCAACTGAGCCACTCCCAAATTTCTGACCTACAGAAACTATAAGAGATAATAAACGGTTATTGTTTTTAGGCACTAAGTTTTGGGGTGATGTTGTGCAACAAATAATATAGACTAATAGATAAATGAAGAATGAATGAATAAAATAATTGCCTTCTCAGAATGGGAACTTGTGCAATGTCAGGAAAGCTAGGACTAAGAGGGACTGGGCTTGAAAATGAGATTATGGCAGGGATGGAGGAGGGAGTTGGTGGAGGACCCAGTTGCTGGTGTTTGATGGAAGCCAAGGCAGGAAGATGGAGCAAGACATCTATTTCTGGGTTGGAAGGCAGGAGGCATTAGGGTCATCCAACAAGGGTAGGAGCTCACCTTCAGGGTGCACTGGACGAGGACAAGTGGCTAAATGCCAGGAGTTGTTTAAACTGTCTGTAGTGTCTGAAGGTATGAATAGGGGGAGCAGAGGGACGAAGATTTTATAATTATTTTTTGGTTGTTGGACTGTTGTTTCAGTAACAGCAACTCCCTGCTTGGACTAAATCAGGAAGGGGCTCATCTTTATGAGGTTTCACAAAGCTGACGACGCTTAAGGAAGAATGAATAGGCTCACAAGAAATAGAAAATGACAGTTACTCTGTGGTTTTCCCAACCAGCTAGATCACAGGAGCTGCAGTAGCTTGAAATTCCTCAGTTTGATCCATAAGGAGACTCTGATACCTCCCAAATCATACTCATATCCCCCATCCCCATATGGCCTTATCACAGTCACCCTTAAGTGCTCCTTAGGTCTGTGGTCCCCCTGATGCTGTCCGAAGATCCCATCCATCCACACGGTGCTGCTGCAAAATGTTTCCCTCCTCTCCCTTCTGCACAGTCCTGGTTTCCAGTCAAATCATCCCTTAGACTCCACCTGGGTGAATGGAGATAAACCCAGTTTACCACCAACTCTGTGCCCTAGTGCAAGGTTTAAATGTGCACATAATTTACATAGTCATACAATTAATGCTGATTTCATTTTTAAAAATGGAAGTGACAATAATGGGATTATGCTGGAAAGAAAAGTGTGTGTGTGTTGGGGAGCTGGAGGGGGCCGCTTAGTCCTCTTCCTCCGTAGTAGAGAGCCAATAGATAATCTCTAAAACTGAGAGAGTCAAGAAGGAGTACTATGAGCATGCTATTTTTAAAATAACAGTAAAATATGAGAAATAACTGAAATAAAGATAGAAAGTAGTTGCCTCTGGGAGCAAGAATTGGGAGTGGAGAGAGATGGAGCCGTTTTTTATTATAAACCTAGTAGGAGTATTTGACTTTAAATCAGTGTGATCCCAATTTTGTTTGTATATACCTATATATATACAAGTATATATAGATGTATGTGTATACCTATGTATATATGCACACACATTACATGAATTATATGTATAACAATATATATTATATAAAGATTACATTGTTTACCTGCATCTATGCACATTAAAAAATACAGAAGAAAACAGGGGCTTCCCTGGTGGCGCGGTGGTTGAGAGTCCACCTGCCGATGCAGGGGACACGGGTTCGTGCCCTGGTCCGGGAAGGTCCCACATGCCACGGAGCGGCTGGGCCCATGAGCCGTGGCCGCTGGGCCTGCGCGTCCGGAGCCTGTGCTCCGCAGTGGGAGAGGCCACAACAGTGAGAGGCCCGTGTACCACAAAAAATAATAATAATAGTAATAAAAAATAATTTTATATATATATAAGAAAACAAACAAAAGTCAACTATGTTGTCTCTTAGGAGGGGGAATATTAGGGTCGTAGGTAAGTTTTAGCCTTAGTTTTGGCTATTATCTCTGTTTCCCAAACTAACTGTAAGGAAGACACATTGGTTTATTGTCATAAGTTTTTTAAGAGGGAGAGAAAGAAAAGACAGGAAAGGGCACCTTTCTGAGAAGTGAGAGATCTGGGTTCATCCCCAGCTGCACCACTAATTCTCTGTGATCTTGAGCAAACGGCCCCCTCCCTGGGCCCCTGTTGATGCAGCTATAAAAGCAAGGATTGAACTGAACTCTGAAGAATAGCAGTGCTCAGAGCTACCATTATCTAGGACTTATATTGCTGACCCCTTGCTAAATGATTTATTTACACCAGTCGTTCTCAAACTTCAGTGGGCATGAGAATCACCTGGAGGTGATTTAGAACCCAGGTCTCTGGGCCCACCCCTAGAGTTTCTGATCCAGTGGGCCTGGGCTGAGCCTGATAATTTGCATTTCTAAGAAGTTGCCAGGTGATGCTGATGCTACTTGATCTGGGGGCCACACTTTGAGGACCACTGACCTACGTTAATTCATTTAAGACTTACGAATACCCTGTATGATATTATATTCCCAGTTGTTTAGATGGGGACACTGATATTTGAGAGATCATATAGAGTCAGAGCTATGATTTGAACCCAAGACTATTTGAACCAAAGTTATTGCTATGACCGTTGAACATACTGCCTTCTGAGGTTCCAGGCCACTTCGACTTCCTATGTTTCTAGTTTACAAATGACAAAACCCACACGTCCAAGACCAAACCAAAGCTCTCCAGAAAATCCCAAGATAATCCTGAGCACGCGCGGCTGCCGCGCATGGTGGATGAATGGGTGCTGAACCCAAGAGCAGCTGTGAGAAGGAGCGTGAAGGACCATGGAACTACCGGGCCTGAGCAGGCTAGCAAAGGGATTGAGGTCTCATTTAGGCAGACCCCACAACTGACTTGAACTTTTCTTTCCCTTTGCCTACAGTTTATTTGGCATTTTCTGGGTCCTTAATCAACAGTCATTTGGGTGGTTAAAAAAAAAAAAGTGGAAATGAGCTTTCTTCAGTGTTGACTTTTCTTTCAAATTCATGACAGTGCGGTGTCCCCAGGAATGGTTATTTTCTTCCCTTTCTCCCTAGCATGAATTCTCAAGTAAGTAGCAAATGATTTCAAATGCATGCCGACCACAGTGGACAGCTGCCAGGAGAGAAGTGAAAATAAACTGGTGACAGGAAGTGTCACAGTTCACAGAAAGGGCAGCGAGGATATAGTAGAGCCAGCCTATGACACTTCTGGGTCCGCATGCTGAAAGACTTACCCGGATGGGCTGCACAGCCACAAATCTCCTAGTAATTCATTAAGTAAGAGAAGCGCTCCCAGAAACATTGCTCTCCTCTCCTAACACCCTTTGTCTTTTAATTTCCGAACTCCAGGTTCATTCCTATGTCAAGCAAGCCTGGGTGTCTCTCTAAACAACTCCTTCATTCGTGATGGAACACATTGCAGCAAACTAATGCTTTCACTCTAAGTGTTTTAACAGGCTGAGGAGGTTTCCAAGCTTTAGGATCACAAGATGGATATATGATCGGTGTGAACTACAAAATAGCATCAAAAACAGCACGAGGGATGGTGGAAACAAAAGCAAATCGTGTGGTACTTTGCTCAGCAAAGGGATTACAAGGCGAGAATAAAGCTACAGGGATGGAAAAATTACACTAAAAGTTAGTCACAAGACAAAATAAGATAACAGAGTTGAGGTCAAACATATCAATCAATGTAAATGGGCTTAATTTGCCTATTAAAAAAAGATTTTCAATTTGGCTAACAGAGAAAAATCCCACATTCTGCTCTGCGCAAGAGACACACTTAAAACAAGAGATCCCAAAAGGTTAAAAATAAAAGGATAGATAAAATATTAAGACAAATGCAAGTTAAAACTTAAAAGTAGAGTTGCAATCTTGATATCTAACAAGATGAAATTTGAACCAAAAAGCATTACAGGAGACGAAGAAGGAGATTATAAGATGCTAAAGGCAATAATTCACAATGAAGGTGTATAAGTTGTTAATATTTATGCACCTAACAATTGGAGATGCAGGAGAAATAGAAACCCACTACTAATAGGTGATTTAACTACATCTCTCGTATCCAGCACAAATCAAGTAAACAGTGAGGATAAAGGAGAATGAAACACATAATAAGGTAGGTCTTATAAATCTATGTAGAAATCTGAACCCTGATAGTAGAGAAAATACCATCTTCTCTATGACTATACCTTGAGACACAAAGAAAACCTCAATAAACTCCAAAGAACAGAAAGAGTACTCTCTGATCACAGTATAATAAAGCTAATAATTATTAACAAATAACCAAAAAGACCATACCATCTGAAAATTTAAAAAAACAAAAATCATGTTAATAAGCAGCTGTTGGTCAGAGGTAGAAGTACAGCATGCAATTACAGAATTTCTTTAAAATAATAATAATGGATACAAATAATCAAGTCTATGGTATTCAGCTAAAGCAGTTAATAGAGGGAAAAGTTTAGCATTAATTACATGTATCAACATAAAAGAAACAATGAATCAAGCACCCCACTCAGAAAGCTAGGAAAGAAGAAAGTAAGCCAAAAGAATCTAGATAAAAGGAATCAATAAAGAAAAAAACTAATGAATTAGAAAATAGAAGAAGAGTAGAATTAATAAGTAAACTCAGAGCTGAAACATTCAACAAAATATACAAACCATCAGCTAAACTAATTAAGAAAATAAATGGTAGAAAGCACAGACTACATAAGAAACAGTAGCAGCAGGTGGGTAGGGAAAATCACCAAAGCAGAGAAATCTAAAATAAAAACATAAGAGATTGTTTTTTTCCCAGTTCTATGCAAAATTATTTGAAAACCTAGATGAAATGGATAATTTTCTAGAAAAATACAGTTTACTTAAATTAATCCCAATAGAGACAGTCTTAACAGACCAATTACCATAGAAGAAATAGAGAAAATGATTAAAGAGCTTCCCAACAAAAGAGCACCAGGCCCAGTTGGTTTCACAGGGGAACTCTACCAAACCTCTAAAAAAAAGGAAAAAGAAAACTTCAAATAATTTGAGCATTATAAGAATAATAACAGCAATGGACTGAAACATGTAAAATGTGTTCATTTCCATGAGCTGATAATATACATACCAACTGGTAATGATACTAAAACAAAACAACAAAAACAAAACCTGATTGTCACCTTTGGTGGATATTAGAGTCTTTATTTTGAAAGCTGGCTATTAAAGGAAAAGAATCAAGCAGTTATTTCTTTTCTTATATAGACTGTATATCATGATGAAGGTAAGTTTCTCTTTATAGAAACATTCCAGTTAAAAAATGAAAAGTACTGATAGGTTTAGAATATCACTATTTTGTAACCTTTAACAAAATCTGTGGACCTGGGCTATGATTATTAAAGGGTGCTCACTTCTCAAAGGGACAGATCAAGAGACATTACGTGTTTTTAATGGAAGCCCACTGCACCACCCATAATGTATTCTAGGCACAAAATCAAACCTGAATCTGACCAAGCCTCTAGAACTACTAATTTACAAGAAACACATGATCCAGAGGAGCTTGTGAAGTAATAATCCAGGGATAGAATCAGCAAAACCCAAACAGTGGAGATTCTACAGGAGAAATGATTCAATTTCCTAAACAAATACATTTCAAAGGAGGAAGAGATGGTGGGCGAATCTGTTGATTAAAAGAAATTGAAGCATCATTAAACAATCCAACATGAGGATGCAATTTGGATCCTAAGTCAAACAAATGATGTAACATTTATATGACAGTTGGGAGAAATTTGGACACTGGTAATATGATGATATTAAACATTTATTGTTAGTTTGTTTAGGTGTGATAGTGGTATTATAACTTTAAAAATTTTTTTTACTTTATATTGGCATGTAGTTGATTTACAATGTTGTATTAGTTTCAGGTATACAGCAAAGTGATTTAGTTATACCTATACATATATCTATTCTTTTTCAGATTCTTTTCCATATAGGTTATTACAGAGTATTGAGTAGACTTCCCTGTGCTATACAGTAGGTCCTTGTTGATTATTTTTTATATAGTAGTGTATATATGTTAATCCCAACCTCCTAATTTATCCTTCACTCTCCCACCTTTCCCCTTTGGTAACCATAAGTTTGTTTTCTAAGTCTGTGAGTTTGTTTCTGTTTTGTGAATAAGTTCATTTGTATCATTTTTTAGATTCCACATATAAGTGATATCACATGATATTTGTCTTCCTCTATCTGACTGACTTCACTTATGATAATCTCTAGGTCCATCTATGTTGCTGCAAATGGCATTATTTCATTCTTTTTTTTTTTTTTTTTTTTTTTGTGGTACGCGGGCCTCTCACTGCTGTGGCCTCTCCCATTGTGGAGCACAGGCTCCGGACGCGCAGGCTCAGCGGCCATGGCTCACGGGCCCAGCTGCTCCGCGGCATGTGGCATCTTCCCGGACCGGGGCACGAACCCGTGTCCCCTGCATGGGCAGGCGGACTCTCAACCACTGTGCCACCAGGGAAGCCCATATTTCATTCTTTTTTATGGCTGATTAATATTCCATTGTATATATGTACCACATCTTCTTTGCCCATTCATCTGTCAATGGACATTTAGGTTGTTTCCATGTCTTGGCTATTGTAAATAGTGTTGCAATGAATATTGGGGTGTATGTATCCTTTCAAAGTATAGTTTTCTCCAGATATATGCCCAGGAGTGGGATTGCTGGATCATATGGTAGCTCTATTTTTAGTTTTTTAAGGAACCTCCATACTGTTCTCCATAGTGGCTGTACCAATTTACATTCCCACCGACAGTGCAGGAGGGTTCCCTTTTCTCCACACCCTCTCCAGCATTTATTGTTTGTAGACTTTTTGATGATGGATGGCCATTCTGACCAGTATGAGGTGATACCTCATTGTAGTTTTGATTTGCATTTCTCTAATAATTAGCAAAGTTGAGCATCTTTTCATGTGCCTGATGGCCATTTGTATTTCTTCTTTGGAGAAATGTCTATTTAGATCTTCTGCCCATTTTTTGATTGGTTTGTTTGTTGTTTTGAAATTGAGCTGCATGAGCTGTTTGTACATTTTGGAGACTAATCACTTGTTGGTTGCACTGTCTGCATATATCTTCTCCCATTCTGTGGGTTCTCTTTTTTTGTTTGTTTATGGTTTCCTTTGCTCTGCAAGAGCTTTCAAGTTTAGTTAGGTCCCATTTGTTCATTTTTGTTTTTATTTTCATTACAGTAGGAGGTGGATCCGAAAAGACATTGCTGCAATTTATGCCAAAGTGTGTTCTGCCTACATTTTCCTCTAAGAGTTTTATAGTATCTGGTATTACATTTAGATCTTTAATCCATTTTGAGTTTATTTTTGTGTATGGTGTTAGAGGATGTTGTAATTTCATTCTTTTACATGTGGCTCTCCAGTTTTCCCAGTACCGTCAATTGAAGAGACTGTCTTTTCTCCATTGTATATTCTTGTCTCCTTTGTCATAGATTAATTGACCATAAGTGCATGGGTTTATTTCTGGGCTTTCTATCCAGTTCCATTGATCTGTAAGTCTGTCTTTGTGCCAGTACCATACTGTTTTGATGACTGTAGCTTTATAGTATAGTCTGAAGTCAGGGAGCCTGATTACTCCAGCTCTGTTTTTCTTTCTCAAGATTGCTTTGGCTATTTGGGGTCTTTTGTGTTTCCATACAAATTTTAAGGTTTTTGTTCTAGTTCTGTGAAAAATGCCATTGGTAATTTGATAGGGATTACATTGAATCTGTGGATTACATTGAATCTGTAGATTACACTGGATAGTAGAATCACTTTTATTTATTTATTTAATTTATTATTTTTGGCTGCATTGGGTCTTCATTGCTGCACGCAGGCTTTCTCTAGTTGCAGCAAGCAGGGGCTACTCTTTGTTGTGGTGTGCAGGCTTCTCACTGCGGTGGCTTCTTTTGTTGCAGAATATAGGCTCTAGGCGTGCAGTCTCAGTAGTTGTGGCACACGGGCTTAGTTGCTCCATGGCATGTGGGATCTTCCCAGACCAGGGCTCGAACCCATGCCCCCTGCATTGGTAGGTGGATTCTTAACCACTGTGCCACCAGGGAAGCCCCAGTATAGTCATTTTGACAATACTGATTCTTCCAATCCAGGAACATGGTATATCTTTCTATCTGTTTGTGTCATCTTTAATTTCTTTCATCAGCATCTTATAGTTTTTGGAGAGCAGGGCTTTTGCTTCCTCAGGTAGGTTTATTCCTAGGTATTTTATTCTTTTTGATGTGATGGTAAATAGGATTGTTTCCTTAATTTCTCTTTCTGATCTTTCATTGTTAGTGTATAGAAATGCAACAGATTTCTGTGTATTAATTTTATATCCTGCAACTTTACCGAATTCATTGATGAGCTCTAGTAGTTTTCTGGTAGCATCTTTAGGATTTTCTATGTACAGTATCATGTCATCTGCAAATAGTGACAGTTTTACTTCTTCTTTTCCACTTTGGATTCCTTTTATTTCTTTTTCTTCTCTGATTGCCATGGCTAGGACTTCCAAAGCTATATTGAATAAAAGTGGTGAGAGTGGACATCTTTGTCTTGTTCCTGATCTTAGAGGAAATGCTTTCAGCTTTTCAGTGTTGAATATGATGTTAGCTGTGGGTTTGTCATATATGGTCTTTATTATGTTGAGGTATGTTCCCTCTATACCCAATTTCTGAAGAGTATTGTAACTTTTTTAAAAAGAGAGAGAGAATTCATATATTTCAGAGATACATTCTGAAATAGTTAAAGGTGAAATTATATGATGTCTGGAATTTGCTCCAAGAGATTGGAAGCAGGAGGAAAGAAAAGTCAATGAGGCTATAAATAAAATAAGATCGCCAGGAGTTAGTATCTTCTTATATCTATTTATTTATTTTTATTTATTTATTTTCTTAATTTTTTTTGGCTGCTTTGGGTCTTAGTTGCGGCATGCAGGATCTTCGTTGAAGCATGTGGGATCTTTCGCTGTGGTACAGGCTTCTCTCTAGTTGTGGCATGTGGGTTTTCTCTCTCTAGTTGTGGCACGTGAGCTCTGTAGTTGTGGTGCGCTGGCTTAGTTGCCCTGCAGCATGTGAGATCTTAGTTCCCCAGCCAGGGATTGAACCCGTATCCCCTGCACTGGAAGGCGTATTCTTTACCACTGGGCCACCAGGGAAGTCCCAGGAGTTGGTGTTTAAGGAAACTGGGTAATGGGACATGGAGGTTCACTATATTAGAAATTTCCCAAAGTAAAAATTTTGTTGTTGTTGTTTTTAATTAGCTACCGTTCTGGGTGATTGTTATTTTCCCCTTATACTTTTATGTCTTTTCCAAGTTTTTCACAATGATGGTGATTTACTTTAAATAATGGGAAGAATGCTTTGTGGCAAGAAATAAAATGCTTTGTGGCAAAAAATTAAGTCACTCCCTAATTTCTTAGCTCACTGTGCAAAGTTTGATAACACCTAAATGTTTACTGAGTGTTTACTGTGTGGCGGATATATTCCAAATGCATATGTGGACTAACTTATTTATTCTTTTTTATTAGTATTAAAGTATTGTTGATTTAAAATGTGTTAATTTCTGCTGTACAGCAAAGTGATTCAGTTATACATATATACATTTTTTAAAATATTCTTTTCCATTATCATAGGGTACGGAATACAGCTCTCTGTGCTGTACAGTAGGACCTTGTTTTTTTATCCATTCCATATATAATAGCTTACATCTGCTAACCCCAATCTCCCACTCCATCCTTCCACCCCCCAACCCCCTCCCCCTCGGCAATGACAATTCTATTCTCTATGTCTGTGAGTCTAATAGATAGGTTCATTTGTGTCATATTTTAGATTCCACATATAAATGATATCATATAATATTTGTCTTTCTCTTTCTGACCTAATTCACTTAGTATGATAATTTCTAGTTTTATCCATGTTGCTGCAAATGGCATTATTTCGTTCTTTTTTATGGCTGAGTAGTAGTCCATTGTATATATGTATCACATCTTCTTTATCCATTCATCTGTCAGTGGACATTTAGGTTGTTTCCATGTCTTGGCTATTGTGAATAGTGCTGCTATGAACATAGGGGTGCATGTATCATTTTGAATTATAGTTTTGTCTGAATATATGCCCAGGAGTGGATCATATGGTAATTCTATTTTTTAGTTTTCTGAGGAACCTCCATACTGTTTTCCATAGTGGCTGCACCAACTTATATTCCCACCAACAGTATAGGAGGGTTCCCTTTTCTCCACACCCTCACCAGCATTTGTTATTTGTAGTGTTTATGATGGTGGCCATTCTGACTGTATGAGGTGGTACCTCATTGTTAACTTATTTATTCTTAAATATATTGTTATATTCCTTTTAGGATGAGAAATGGAAGCCCAGAGACTTTAAGTAACTTGCTCAAGATAATATAGCTGGTAAGAGATAGAGCCAGGCTTGGAACTCAGCCTTTCTGGCTCCAGATCTTACTCCTCAAACCATGTTATCCTTGCCTCCTGACTTCAGTAATTGTTTGGTGAAATGTCGACATCTCCCTCTCCTCCCCTCCCACTGGAGCAGCTCATGTGTGTGCTTGAACATTATTACAGTGGCACAAAGAGTCTGGCTCTTGTTTGCATCATTGTGGGTGACCTTGGGCACCAAGTCTCTTCATTCGCTGAGCTTCAATTTTATCACCTGTAAAATGAAGAGGTTGGACTGTTTGATGCTGACTTGTTGCTTACCAGCTATGTAGCCTTGCGAAAGTAACATAACCTCTCTGAGCTAGATTCTCATCTCTGAGAAGAGGGTCATTATTTCTGCCTTGTAGGGTGGTTGAGAAGAAGAGAGACCAAGTGTGAAAAGTGTGGGGCACAGTGCCTGGCATGATAATGATAAGTGATGACTGCCATTGTCTCTTCCTAAGGGTTCCTGAGTCTGGAGGGGTTGGGAAGAAGGACTCGCTTGCCAAGGGATATCCTACTGGGCCTTGCAAGGGCTTTCTGGTGACTGTGGCGAGGATTCCACACTAGCACAGGCAGGGGATAAAGAGGGGCCTAGAACCTTGAGCTAAAAAGGGAGCCTAATAATTGTTTGAGCTGCCATTTATTAAACCCCTACTATTCCCTAGATACTTTACAAATACTACCACATTCAGCCTTGACTCCTCCTAGCAGGGCAGATGTTAACAGCATCCCCATGGCTAGTAGTGAGTAGAGTTGCCAGGATTAAAAACTGTGCTCTTTCTCCTTTATCACCTTGCTCTGGTTATGCTTAATTAGATTTTTAAATCAGGTGTGCAGTAGAGTCTTACTGTTGTATTTAACACGAAATGCCTAAGTCACCAATTAAATAGATATTTTTCAATTATAAAACAAATACATGCTCAATATAGAAAATACAAGAAAAATCTACAAAAATAGACAATCCACCTGCAAATATACTACCCAGCATACAGAAACGACTACGACTAGCATTTTTTCTAGTCTTTTTTTTCCTCTTTGTAAGTTTTTCTTACATAACTGATACCAGGCAATGGTAATAGGTTTTTAAAACTTAAAATCATTGAAATAATAAAATAAGATGACCTCAGCTTATAAAGACCTCAGATTAGAGAGTACTGAAGTTGGTCTGTCTCAGGGGGTCTCAGTTGTGGGTGATTTTGCCCCCCAGGGGACATTTGGCAATGTCTGGTGCTATGGTATGAGTATTTGTGTTCCCCCTAAATTCATATGTTGAAATCCCAGTACCCAATGTGATGGTATTGGAAGGTAGGGCCTTTGGGAAGTGCTTAAGTCCTGAGGGTAGAGCCCTCATGAATGGGATTAGTGCCCTTATAAAAGAGGCCCCAGAGAGCTTTCTGGTGCCTTCTACCGTGTGAGGACACAGGGACAAGGCACTGGCTATAAGCCAGGAAGAGGGCCCTTATCAGAACATAACCATGCTGGTACCTTAATCTTGGACTTCCCAGCCTCCAGAACTGTGAGGAATAAATTTCTGTTGCGTATAAGGTACCTAGTTTGTGGTATTTTGTTATAGCAGCCCGAACAGACTAAGATAGCTGGAGACATTTTTGGTTGTCACAACGTGGGAAGGAGGGCTCCTGGCATCTAGTGGTTAGAGGCCAGGGATGCTGCTGAATGTCCTGCAACGCACAGGACAGTCCCTGAGACACAGATTATCCCCCTCAAATGTCAGTAGTGCAGAGATTGGGAACCCTGGTCTATCTAATGCCTCCAAACACGGTGGCTTTGTCAGTGTTGGAAACAGGCAGCTGTATCTTGCTCATCTCCATGGCAACAAACCACAACACAGAGGGTCCAGCCTGATTAAGTGGTAGGGGAAGGCCAGTAGCTTTGGCTGAATTTCTGAGGGGTCCAGGATCTATGCTCCTGGGGCTGAACTTCAGCATCCCTCTCAAAGATGCTTTCCCAGCCAGGCTACATTGCCACCACTTTCACAGCCGCTTTGTCAGGGGTCTGTAGTAAACCCAGAGGACTGGGAGGGAAGCTAGGAGTACCACTCCCACTAATTATGAGGGCCTGGGATGTGATGGGTCAGAGGTCACAGACACAGTGGACATCAAGAGGAAGACATAAACACCCCAGCCAGCAGAGGGGTCCTGAGTCTATCCACATGGCCATCAGGGCTATCTTTTATCTCCTTCCATCCGGAGGGAGTTGGGTCAGGAACACACTGCAGGTAGATACTGAATGGGAGAACAGGCAGAGTTCACCCCCATGTATTAGTTTTCTGGGGCTGCCATAACAGTGCACCACAGATGGAGTGGCTTAGATAACAGAAATGTATTGTCTCACATTCTGGAGGCTAGAAGTCTGAAATCAAGGTGTCAGCAGGCCACCGTCCCTCTGAAGGTGCTAAAGAAAGATCTGTCCCAAGCCTCTCTCCTGGCTTCTGTAGCTCCTTGGCTTTTGTTACCATTACTCCAGTCTTCATGTGACATTTTCCCTGTGTGTCATCCTGTCTCCAAATTTCCCCTTTTTATAAGGTCACCAGTTATATTGGATTAGAGACCCACCCTATTCCAATGGCCTCATCTTAACTACTTCCACCTGCAATGACCCTATTTCCAAATAAGTTCACATTCTGAGGTACTGGGGGTTAGGACTTCAACATGTGAATTTTGGGGGACACAATGTAACCTATGACAGAGCTCATATTTGGAAAGTTGGGAGATTGGAGATTGGGGTGGGATGAGATGTGGACCCAGGAGGACAGTTGTGCCCTGGAACACTCTGCAGTAGGAGGCTTGTGGGCTGGAGCAGACATTTTTGCACACACACTGGTCAAATAGATTGGGGTTTCCCAAAGTGGATCCTGTGGAATATCAGTTCTGTGGGATATTAAGTAGATATTACATGAAGGAAGGGTTCTGTGGCAAAATAAGTTTGGGAAACAATACTAAACTGAATTTTATTTTCAGCGTCGAGATATTAGAAATTTTAATATACTAATATGGACTGTGCCTCTTCAGGAGGAGTAAATAGTAATCAGCATTCACAGCTCGATTGGGCCGCAGAAACTGTATTCCCAGGAGCACCTTGCAGGATGCATTTTGAGAAATGTTCAACTAGGAAATGGACGAGCCCGTAGTGAAGAAAACCACAGAATTGGTGAATGCAGTCCATAATAGTCTTGGAAAATTCCTAATTTATGTTATTACCATTCTATAGTCCTCTCTTCCTAGTGCTTTCCTCTGTTGCTAGTATATTGGATTTTCTTGGGAATGACTGATAAAATCCTCAACGGTAATTGTACAACTGTTAGCAAAATTATTTTACATGATGCCACAGGCCTAGGACCAACTTTCAACATATATCGTATTTCTTCCAACTCAGTCCCCCACCACGTGTGCGTGTACGCACACACACGTGCACGCACACACACACAAACACACACACACACTCCTTTGTGGGCCCCCAGCAGCCTGCTTAAGCCAACATGGAATAGAAAGTCGTCATCATTATGACCCTTGAAATGTCTACCAGCTTCCTGGGATGAGGCAGAGCATACCGAACAGATTTAGGGCCCAAAGTTCATTTTCTTTTCACATTAATCTAAAATAGGTCATTTGTTTGGATTCCCCACAAAACAAACTTGGAGACAGGGAATTTCTTTGGCAGGTGATCCCAGGAAGCCCAAATGAAGAAGTGGGGAAATTGAGACAGAGAAATTAGAAAAACCAATGATGGGTACATTAATGAGTGGGTTCTTGTGGGAAACTGAGGCTCAGTCAGACTGGGGCACCTCTGGGAAACCATGAGGATCACACCTTGGAGTTGTGCCACGTGAGGATGAGTGGCTGGAGCATTCACCTACCCGCTCACTTCCCCCATTGGTTGAGGGTTGGCCCCTGGACTGGATTGAAGTGTCTCCCTAAAATTCATGTTCTTTGTGGAACTTCAGAATGTGACCTTATTTCGAAATAAGGTTGTTGCAGGTGTAATTAGTTAAGATGAGGTCATACTGCAGTAGGTGGACCCTTAATCCAGTGTGACTGGTGTCCTTATAAGAAGAGGAGAAGAGACGCAAAGACAGAGACACAGAGGGAAGGTGGACACATGAAGACTGGGGCAGACATTGGAGTGATGCTGCCACAAACCACGGTACATCGATTGCTGACCACCACAGGAAGCTAGGAGCGGGCAAGGAGGGATCCTCCCCTAGAGCCTCCAGAGGGAGCGTGGCTTTGCTGACACCTGGAGTTTGGACTTTATTGCCTCCAGAACTGTGAGAGACTCATTTTTGTTATTGTAAGCCTTCCTTAGGGCAGCCCCAACTGATACACCCCAGAAGGTACAGAGCTCCCCCGAAGCTCCCCAGGTGCCCAAGAAAGCCTTGAGCCAGAGGAAGAGAGATGCCAGCATTCGAGGTGGGATGCTGTCGATGGGCCGAAACCATCCCGGCTGTAGTGAGCTCAGGGTTGAACGTGGGCAGGATCGGCAGTGTCTGCTATGTAAGGATTCTCACTTATTAAGAGGCCTTATGTCATAGCTAAGCGCACGAGCTTAGAAGTCAGGTTCAAACCTCTATCACTTACAAGTTTCAAGACCTTGGGCAAGTTACATAACCTCTCTGAGACTCAGCTTTCTTTATGAAATGGGCATGAGATCATACTTTACAGAAATGTTGTATCTCTGAGTTCACTTTTATAAGGCATACACCATGGTGCCAGGCACATGGCACTGTGCTATAAACATCATCTATTATCATTAGGTATTATTAGTAGAAAGAGTACAGGCTTTGGATTCACACAGACTTGAGTTTAAATTTCAGCTTTGTCGCTACATGACCTTGAGCAAGTTACTTATTTGCGTTTCAATTTTTCCATGAAGATAATAACACTATGTGTGAAGCCCCTGCTAGTTTTAACTTCTCTCCGCTGCTCGGGGAAGCATAAAAGTCCTGGAGGTGTCTTTCAAAGCGTCCCCTCACTCAGGGATGAGGTTCCGGGTGGTATTTCTGAAACCCAGAGACTCTCCCTGAGCCCGTGTTAGAATGCGGAGCCTGGAGTGACATGTCCTCTTGACCTTGCTTTCTGATGCTCATGTTTCACCTGCTGTCCCTCTGGTAGCTCGTCTCCCCACCTCCCATCACCCTGCATCTGACTTGTGCTAATAAAGCCCAAATCCCCAACATGACACGTAGAGTCTGGGCTGTAGCCCTGGCCGGCTGCCTGACAGGCATTCCTTTGAATAAGGAAAGGAAGCTCAGACGCCCGCCCGTGCCTTTGCGTCTGAGCTGGAAATGTGGCCACCGCCTGCGGAAACGTTGGCAGCAGCTCTGTGGAAATGAGCTGGAGACTCTTCTGTGGGCAAGGTGGGGTTGGCACCTTCTCTGGCTTCTTGGCTCGCAGACAGCGAGGCGGTGGGGGCAGGTGTTGATGGGGTGACATTGGCTGTTAAATCTTTTCACTCCCCATCTCACTCTCAACTGGCAGTTTGTCCAGTGCTCTGGGGGCAAGTGTGAACAGAGGGGAGGATGGCCCCCTAGGAGTCCCCCTTACACGCTCCAGTCCCCTCTGTCCAGATGTCCAATACGGTAGCTACCAGCTGCATGCCGCTATGGGACACTGAGATGTGCCTAGTGCCACTGAAGACCGAGACCTTACATTTTATTTAATTTTAATTGAAAAACAGATGCTCGATTCAGTTATTGGAAGAATTTTTAAAATTTGTTTGGAGCAGCTCAGGTATGTGGATCATACCTTTTCCTTTTACAGCTATAAATTCTTATGAAATCTAAAAACAGATTCAGTATTTCCGATGAAAATTTAGCATCCAAATGGAGATGTGCCAGTAAGTAGAAAATGCACACCAGATTTTTGAAGACTTAGTTTGAGAGAAGAATGTAAAATAAATCATTATAATTTTTTAAACATTGATTCCTTGATGAGATGCTAATATTTTGGATATGTTGGGCTAAATATATTATCTAAATGATTTACCTACTTTTTTGACTTTTTTAATGTGACTAGAACATTTTAAGTTGTGTACATAGCTTGCGTTGAGTTTCTGTTGGACAGCGCTGCTCTGTAGATGTGTAGAAGGTGTAGAACGTTAACACTGGGAGGAGCCTCAGGCATCATCTGGAGCATTCTCGCATTTTCGAGGTGAGGAATCTGACACACAAGGAGCTTCAATGGCCTTCCCAAGAACCCGGACCTCTCTTCTCCTGGCCACGGTTACACGGAAGCTGGGACATTACAAAGAGGCCAGATTGCATAAAGTGAGATGAGGGATTGAAAGTACACAATGATAATAACATGGCAATAGTATCATAAAGTGTTTCAAATGGTATTTGCTATTATTTTTGCCCTTTTCTGAGGAGCATAACTGGATTGGGAAGTATCCATAGAGATTACTCAGAGGGACAGATTCCCCCATGCCATCCCCCCACCCAAGATGTCTGCCTCATTCTGGAACTCAGACATCTAAGGTTCCTTCCTGGGGCTAGATGCCTGATCCTGTAAGAAATGTTCTCTCCTTGGGACGATGTAGGAAGCAGGTTCAGGTCAGAGAAGCCATCCTGCTGCTTTGGGCTGAGTATCTCCTCTGCTTTCCTTGACAAAGACATTGTTTTTGGAAGGCAAAGACCCCATTGTTTTTGGAAGGCAAAGACCCCTTTCACATATCCCCTAGCTCTGTGTGACATGCTGACACTCTGACACGCTGGAGCGGGTGACAGGGATGTGACCCCTACCAGCCAGTCTAACCCTGACCACTGCATTCAGGTGTGAATTTGACCAAAGCAGAGACTGTCAGTGTGATTCCAGGTGGGAAGAGGAGGTAACTCTAAACGTAAATACAGAGAGGGATGGGGGCATTGATCGTCTGGTCTGAGGGTCCTTGCACGTTTGGCTTTGCTTGTACATTGGACTGTGTGCATGGCTGCAGCCTTGGGGGTATGGTTGTGTGTCTGAGGGCGTGAGCTGAGTGTGTTGTGGAAGTGGTAGGGGCTGAAAAGTGGAGGTGGTCCATCCCAGTGCCTGGCTGAGTGGAGAGTAAACAGGAGTGGAGAAGCGATTTTGAAGGAGTCTTTGTAGACCTAAGGGGAATTAAGGGCATTGAGCCTGATAGTATAAGGTTGAATGTCTGCCCAGGTGGGTGTGGCTCTGTGTCTGAAGGTTGAATGGGCCCCTAGAGTATGTGTTCTGTGGCCTTTCTGTATTAGAAGTCAGAGCATTTCCTGCTGACACCAAAGCATTACAAGAAATTGCAGTAAGATGCAATTTTAGATGACAGAGCAGAAAGACCCCGAGCTCACCTTCTCTCACAAAACGTTGCAGTAAGATTATTATCTAGTATCTTCTACCCTCTCTCCATACCTTCCCTCCCTCCCTCTCCCTCCTTCCATCCTTCCCTTCTTTTCTTCTCTGTATTTCATTTCAAGCTTACAGAGCTCTTGCTTTGTGACAGGCACTGTATTGGATTTATTTGTCACTTGTCTTTTCTCTCCATTAACCAGCCCCTCAAAGTGCACGGTGACTGACGTCCTCTTCAGTGTTCATTATGAAAGCATCTTCACGGCAGGGATTAGGTCTTGCTCTGCTCTGTAACTCACGGCGCCTGGCACTTTGTCCCCTTCAATAAGTCCCTGTCGACAATGATAGGCTGTGGGCACCTCCTTTCCAAGAGGGGGAATGTGGGAAAGTGCTGGGGGCTATGACTGAATGGCTTCTCTCTGGCAGCCACTTTGGCGATTTGAGCCTGATGGCCTATGTCCCTGCCGTTTATTCTCCTGCAGGCCCATCACAGACCCTAGAGGTGCCTAGCCAGGTCTGCAGCGTCATGGTCAGTGCCATGTGTGGCCTGGGCCGGCCCTGAGACGTCAGGGCACAGCCTGGTTGTGTCCACCGGCAGCCTCTCCCTCTGGCACAGGCCTGGGCAGCCTGGCTGCCTGCAGGCTCTCACTCGGGTCTCAGGACTATCGACTGGGCCTGGCCCCAGAGGGGATCGCAGGACCTAGCAGAGGCCCCCCTGGTCCTCCCTTAGGGCCACCAGCCATGGGGTCATTTCTCCTCCCTCAGTCTTCTGGCTGTGGTTGAGCACGATGTCACGCTGGTCCTGGCTCCCTGGGAAGGACTTCCAGGTGCCCATGGGTCTCAGAACTTAGTGATGACGCCATGTGGTACACTGCCCTCCGCGTCTGTGCCCAGCCAGGCTCATCGTCCGTATTCGGGACCTCTTTGGCACAGATGCCTCTGTGCTCACAAATGGGTTTGCAAAGCGGGAGGAACTGCTGTCCTCAAAAAAATCCTTTCTCAAACCTGGAGTGTGGCCCCTTTGCTTCACCTTTTTTCTCAACTCTGTTTTCACACAGCAAATTGGAGAGAGATAAGGGAACATCACGGCATTTGCAATGTCCAGAGACACAGGGGTGTCTGCCTTGGAGGGCCTTGGGGCATCTGCAGTGCTACCCGGACCCCAGCACGAACTCCTTCATGACCGTTTCTGAACCTGTCTGAGCCTCCAGTTTTCAGATCTGTCAAATGAAAACATCTTCTTGATCACTGTACAGGGTCAGTATGTAGGTGAAACGAGCTAGGCAATGTGAAAGTAGTTTGCAAAAGAACAAAACAGAAGGAGGAGAAAAGTGGTTATTTAGTGCTTATTGCATACCAGGAACTTCATAGACTGCATCTCAGTCTGGAGCTGGGCTCTGGAGACTAAGCTTCCCTGACCTCCACCAAACTCCTTTGCTCAAATCAAACTCTGTGGCTTATCTTTCTTCCTCCGTGGGCTTGATCTCAGCCGTTCCAAAGGGGGTACCCTAACCATCCAGTAAAGATACAAATGCTGAAATGTTTAGGGGTGAAGGGGCACGATATCTGCAACTTTCTTTCAAATGGTGCAGCAAAAAAAAAAAGGTTTATTTAGAGAGAGAGGACATGTGACAAAATATTAATAATTGGTCAATCTGAATGAAGGATATATGGTATTCCTTGTAGTACTCTTGCAACTTTTCTATAGGGCTGAAAATTTTGAAACAAAAACTTGGGAGGAAGGAACCTTATTTCATCGTCAAGGCCCCAGACCCCCCAGATATGATGCCAGTTTTCCCTGTCATGTATTCAGAGGGTGGTCATTCTATTCTGTCTTAGGACTTACCATGATTTCTCATTTTGTATTTGTATTTTGTTTATTTGACCTCTGTCGGTCTGAGCTCCACAAGGGCAGGCACTGGCCTGCTCAGCTCCTGTCTGTGCCCCAGAACCTGGCACTCAACATTGATGGAAGGGAGGGAAGGAAAGGATGGAGGGGAGGGAGGGAGGGAGGAACATAGAAACATAGATGGGGCCAGACAGGGACAGACCAGAAACATGGAAGAGGGGCGGAGGAGTCTAGATCCCAGACAGTGTCTTAAAATTCATGAAGGTTAGCTCATTCTTTTTTTTTTTTTTTTTTTACTTTTTTTTTTTTTTTTGCGGTACGTGGGCCTCTCACTGTTGTGGCCCCTCCCGTTGTGGAGCACAGGCTCCACATGCGCAGGCTCAGCGGCCATGGCTCACGGACCCAGCCGCTCCGCAGCATGTGGGATCTTCCCGGACCGGGGCACGAACCCATGTCCCCTGCATCGGCAGGTGGACTCTCAACCACTGCGCCACCAGGGAAGCCTGGTGAGCTCATTCTTGCTCTTCTCCTCTTTTTCCCCTTTATGTCTCTTCCTGATTCCTCCTCCATCTTTCCCCTCTCTCTCCCACCCCCACTCTCTCTTCCTTCTGTCTGTTGCTATTGATTCCTGGGTTCCCCTCCTCCCTCTCCGGGCCTCTTTGGGCTGCCAATGAGATCCAGGGTCCCCCTGGGAATTCCAGGTCCCGGGAAGGGGAGCAGAGGATGGTGGACCGGGTGGGGCAGATGGCAGGTATGGGGCGCTGGCAGGCTGTGCACTGCAAAAAGTTACCAGCCCAGGGGGAGCCAGTGCTTAAATTCAGATCATCTTCACTGACTAAACCACCAGCCCTGGTGGTGCCTTTTTAAGAAGGAAATCTCTGTCCCGTAGTTTGCTTAGGAGTCGCCATTAAGTCACTGCTTATGGCTTGATGACCCTGGTACTTTCAAGGCAAGCTGACAGACTCACTCCATCTGGAAGGAACCACAGATATCGTCCAAGACCTCAATTACATTGCGAATCTATTCACTCCTCTCTAGCCACCCTCATACTTGCCCAGACCACAGGAGCAGGCTTCCTGGGGTTTTGCCGCTTCACCCCATTCTCCTACCACAGCAGCCAGGGGAGGCTTTTAAACCCACAACTCAGCCCATATCACGCTGCTCCCACTTAATTCCCTCCCCTGCTCCTCCAAATCCCCTCCCCTCCTGGCGCTTTGGATAAAACTCAAATGGCTTTTCATCATCACTCAAACCTCAGCTCAAAACTCACCTCCTCAGAGAGGCTTTCCCTGACCACCCCATCTGATAAGCACCCAATACCCTGCCCTCCATTATTTTTTATCTCAGTGGTTTCAATTATGTATTTACCTGCTCCCTGGTTTCTTATCTGTCTCCCCTGCTAGACCGTAAAAGCTACGTGAGGGCAGAGCCTTTGTGAGTCTGGTTCATGGCTTAACTCCTGTGTCCAGCAGAGACATGGGAGGTGCTGGATAAGCTTTTCCTGATCAAATGAAACATTAGATATATAATTGTCTTGTTCCCTTTCCCTACTTCATAAGCTTCAGAGCTGAGCAAACTGAAGCCCAGGGTGAAAGGTGGGGTGTGTGAAGTAAACTGTCTGAGTTCACCCCACACTGTTAGCCTACTGGTAGCAGAGCCAGGACTAGAACCCAGTCCACTGTCTCTCAGCCCGGGGCTGCCCTGCCAGGGAAATTTCTGACTCCCAAGGATGCCTGATGCTCTCAGGGTAACCTGAGCTGTGGGTGACTTTTGGAGGTTCCCATTACCCCAAGGGACGTGATCTGATGTCACATTCCAAGCCCCTGACTTCCCTCTGAATGTGAACCTTTTAGAGAAAAGAAGGAGAACGAAATCACTGGACATGAACATCTAACCTCTTGCCACACTGAACTCAGGTCCGACCTACTTACCCTAACAGATTTAAGAACATCCTAAAGTCACTAAAAGCTTTTCAAATTAAATTTTATCAAAAAAGTAAGTGAACAGAGTTTATAGAGTCAAATACTAACAAGCTTATAACTTAAAAAAAATACAGTTAATCTTGTTTAATGCTGAGCCAGGTGGTGTACTATTATGACATTTGTTTCCTTGTATAACATTTTTAGTTTCCTGGGGCTAATTACCGTTCAGTTTTTTCATTGTTTAGATTTCTTTGAACCTTTGGCTAAGTCTTCCCACATCTTCTAATCCACCAAAAATGTTTCTCAGTACAGTTTTTCCCATTGGTTGTTTGTCAGCTGGTCTGTCAGCTGGTCTCATATTTTCGCAGAGATGGTGCTTCTGGAGCCTTCTTTCCTCTCTTCTCTAGGACCTGTGGTGCTCTAGGCCTCCTGGCCACGGTTAAGGGAACCAGGAGAGCTTAGGAGATAGTGACAGCCACATCTCCACTCTCCCTTGGGTCTTTGGTTCCATAGCCGTGTTCAGCCACTTTCTCTTACCTGTCTGCTTAAAAGAATGTTGTCAGCATCTCACTGCATATCAAAAATCCAGCGTAGGGCTTCCCTGGTGGCGCAGTGGTTGAGAGTCTGCCTGCCCATGCAGGGGACACGGGTTCGTGCCCCGGTCCGGGAAGATCCCACATGCCGTGGAGCGGCTGGGCCTGTGAGCCATGGCCGCTGAGCCTGCGCATCCGGAGCCTGCGCTCCGCAACGGGAGAGGCCACAACGGTGAGAGGCCCGCGTACCGCAAAAAAAAAAAAAAAAAAAAAAAAAAATCCAGCGTAGGGTGAAGGGAAGAGGCATGATGTTACACTTTACCTGGGTCCTACCAATGCTTTGATTTCACCCTGTGATTGGAATGTCTGAGGCAGATCTGTGTGAGATTTTGGCCTGGTTGTTTGCTAAAGTAAACTTTGTGGTGCCCCCTGAATTTACTCAAGCCCTCAAGTTTTATGGTAACTCAAAAGATTAAATCAATTAGAAGGAAACAGACTCCTCCAAGCGTCCCTCAAATCTTGTTATTCTACTCAGAGCCAGCCTTATAGTGGTCAGTGCCATGATGTGAAGGGAGTCCTGCAGAATCCCTGCCCCTGAATATCAACTCTGCTTGGAAAAGCCTTCCTGAATTGCTACCATTAGTGCTCTAACCTCTACCGCCTACGGATGTGTTGCTGAAATTCTCTCGGAGGATCACACTTTAAACTACATCCGGGTTTTACTTTAGGGGGAATACACATAAGCTGCTTTCCGGAGAGTAGGTTGGGTAGAGGGGCAGCAAAGAGAGCTCTTCCGCAGGGCTGCAGCCCACCACACCCTGCAGCATTGACGATGGGCCCTCCATTAGTGGGTTTGTCTGGGGAGAGCAGTACCGAGGAGGGTGGAGGCAGGCACATCTGTAGGAACTGCAGACCCTTAGCTCCTCTTTATCTTATTAACCCCTCACCCAAAGTTCTCACTTCCAAGTCAGATGTGAATTTTCTGGCTTCCTTTTGTGCCATGACAGCATCAAGTAGACATCAGAAAGGATGGGCTGCGGCTCTGCTCCTTCTTCCCTGCCCATGGCATGGCCCATGAACGTGAAGATCCCTAGCTTGAGCTGACTCACACCCAGAAAACCAGGGAGGAAGTCTTACAAGGTCGCCAGCACCACCCTGTGGCACCCAGATAACACAGGCGTCTGCCCTGACGCCCACAGCTGCTGCTCAGGGTTCTTAGGCCATGGCTGGACCAGAGGCTTAGCCAATGTCTGCAACTGTGGAGCACCAGTGCTTGCTGCTAGGTTCTCCCAAATATCTAATTAGCCCAGACAGCAGGGTCAACCCTCCAATTCAAACTCACCCCCTTTGTAAAGAGGAGGCTTCAGGGAAGGTTTACGGCAGACTGATGCAGTTTGGGCTCTGTAGGGCACTACACAGCCCTGGTTCTGTGTGGACGCCGCTCTCTCCATCTTTCTTTTTTCCCTCTCTGGCTTTCTCTCCCTCTTTCTCTCTCAGTCCCTTCCTTGTTTCCCTTTGTCTGTCTCTCATGTTCTCTAAACACAGCTTTCCTTTCCCAAATCAAAGAAGCATTAAGGGGCTTCCCTGGTGGCGCAGTGGTTGAGAGTCCGCCTGCCGATGCGGGAGACACGGGTTCGTGCCCCGGTCCGGGAAGATCCCACATGCCGTGGAGCGGCTGGGCCCGTGAGCCTGGCCGCTGAGCCTGCGCGTCCGGAGCCTGTGCTCCGCAACAGGAGAGGCCACAACAGTGAGAGGCCCACGTACCGCAAAATAAATAAATAACAATAATAATAAAGAAGCATTAAAACAATGAGACACACATGGGCACTGAAAGGTCTGAGCTGGTACTTCATTTGGCCTTAGCTCTGCAGATGAGTGTGTGTGTGTTCGCTGATAGTTTTGTGTCATGTGGAGGAAGAAGTGTCCTGGTCTATTTTCCTAGCAGGATGTGGATGCTCCTACCCCCTCAGTGACTGGAAGAATGAGTGGGCCCTGAATTATCAACATGGGTCTTTGCCCTCCAGGTTCTGTCCGTGACTTAAATCTTGAGTGTGTTCTCAATATTTATTAAAAGCTTAGTTGAATCTAACTGTAGATCAAGTTGATAATATAACCATACAGAGGAAAGCAAAGAGCCCATCCAAGGACGTTGTGAACACAGTTCTTACTGCACACCCTTGTGGGATATAGGCCAAGGATTATTGAACTACAAAGCTCTCCCCCTTCACTTAGGTGGTTTGTGGTTGTTGGTGGTTGTGGTGAAGTAGTTCCTGAACCATTTTGAGTATATTGCAATAAATGAGTGAATAGATTGGTATATGAGGGAAGTAGGATTTTATGGTGGAAGAAGAGAGATATGAATATGGCATGGGGGAAGGAGACGAGGAACTTTTGGTGCTGGGTTGAAATTGGAGTATCAGTACAAACACACTGTTAAAATAGATATGTATTTCTAGTTCTGCTCCCTCCAAAGGTCTGGAAGCAAGGACACATCATTGGTAATGAGCTCTGAATGGCACCAGAGCTCCTTGGAGAAGTGGTTAATTCCAGGGCCATGGAAGGGAAAGTACTAGGTGGGTCTGGAATGTCTTGTTATACCAGAAAGTACTCAAAGTAAGGAAGTGTTCAAAACTTGAGGAGATGTCAAAAAGACGTAGGAACCATCTTGAAGGAGCTCACATTGGTTAAATTTGGGTCAATTGGAGCATCAAACAGAATAGTGAAAGTGATAAATAGTAACACATCAAATAAAAGATGAATGAATCCACTGAGATACTAAAATATATCTCTATATGGGGGTGAGATGGGAAAGCTCTTCTTTATAGAATAATGCTACCAAATAAATGTATAAGGAGTGACAGAATTAGGAAATCATTATTCTCTAAGCACCATTTGATAACTGAGGCAAGTAAAAGTTCATAAATGGATGTTTAACCACTGGATAAAACCTTTAGGGCATGAGATATTCACACAGTCTTAAAATATCACCCTACAGACGTAGGGTGCATTAGAAGAGGGACGCATTAGAAGAGCAAAGTGCTTCTGTGTCCAGTGATCAAACTTACATCATCTACAGTGAGACAAACTGAGCACAGGTGCCCTGTGATGTGAGACACTGGGAAAGGTACAAGGTCACCTCTTAATATTCCTGCCAAACATTTCACTTTAACCTAATCACGAAGAAGCAATCAAGTTTGGGAAGAAGCTAAAAACTGGGACCATTCTACAGTGTAACTTATCTTTATACTTAAAAAATGTCGCTATCGTGGAAGACAGAAGAAAAAAGCTGTTACGACAACTAAATGCAATGTGTGATCCTAGATCGGATCATTAATATATATATTTAAAGCTACAAAGGGCATCTTGGCAAAAATTTTCGAAATTTGGATATGGGCCCTATATTAGGCAGTAGTACCATATTGATATTAAAAATTCCTGCATGCGACGGTGATACTGCGCTTATGTAGTGTCTTTGGGAATAAATGCAGAAGTCCTTAGCTACGAAGTGTTATGATCTCTGCAACTTACTCCTGGATGATTTGGGAGGGAAAAAAGTATGTATGTGAAGAGAGTGGAGGAAGAAAGGAAACAGCCCGGCACAAATATGATAAAGCGTTAACTGAATTTTCCAGATAAAGAGCATATAGAGGCGTAGGGCATTATTTTCTTTCCCTTTACTGTAGACTTGAGAAACGTCAAAATCAAAAGTTTGGGGAAAAGCCAGCCTGTGGCTGGAGTCTGGAGGCTCGTTCGACACAGTCCACTTTTCCCATTGAGCCCGTGTTTGAGGCTTGGTCAGTGCTGGAACAGATCAAGGAAAAGGATTCGAACCTTTCAGAAGATCAGTTCCTGAACACCAGTTGCCTCTTGTTGACTCCCCTCACCCCGCTGGGACCTGGTGGGGTGAGGAAACTCACCCTGAGGCACTGAGCCCCAGCCCCTCCCTGGAACAGGTATTTCTGATGAAATCCCAGGAGCCTGCATAGAACGAGGTCCTATGAATCAGATCTCTATGACACAGAGCGCTGCATGCCCGCAGGAATATTCCAAATTCTAGGACCAGGTCCATGGCAGTGTATCTTAAACCCAGTAGCTCATCACAGTCACCTACAGGGCTCATTAAGTCACAGATGCTGGACGCTACCCCCCCAAGTGTCTGACTCAGTTTCTCTCAAGGAGACTCCAGAATCCATAGTTTTAGAGAAATGCCCAGGCATAGCTCATTTGGAAATGAGGATTGAAACCCCAGGGCAGAGGTGGCCTTTAAGGAACTTTCCCACTTCTCGATGTATCTCTACTTAAAAATAGAGAATAAAAATAAAGACACACTTAAGAAACTTCTCCTTGATCATTCCAGTCATCCGATGGTAAATCTCTTCTGTCTGGTTCAAAGTCTGCCCTGTAAGTAGTACTTACTGCACTGGAGTAGATTAAATAATCAAGCCACAGCCTGGGCTTGAAGTTAGAAAGGTACTTTCAAATGGCGCAGACACCGGGTGTTTGGATCAGGAATGTGGTCTGGGTGGCTTCCAGGCAGGGCCTGCCTGTGCCAGGCTGGCGGGTTCTCAGCAGGGCTCAGCCGCTGTCTCCCCTGGCTTCTGACAGCTTTGACTGTGCCATGTGGGAAGGAAGCTGTCTAGGTCTAGAAGTACAGCAAAGTCCTGAATATATCTGTGAAAGCTGGGAGTTTGGAATCAGGGACAGTTAACACTCAGAAGAAGTTAAGTATTGTCCTGTTCTCTTGGACCATTTTAGGGGTCAGGGAGCTGAGATCCAGGCTCTGTCATGGCTGGGAAGTGTCAGAGATGGGTCTCTGCCAATGACTCAAGAGTGGCAGTGGGGCATGGGGGATGCTGCAGTGCACCCCACCGTCTCTGAAGCTTATCTCTGTTTGGTCCAAACACGCTTCCCCCATTTTTAGGCATATGTGAAGATAATAAACGTCAAGCATTGGGTGAAGTGGGGACTACAGAGCGAGCTAACTCAGAAAATTTAGGCCAGGTTCTCTATGGCAAGAAATATGCTTAATAAGTTGTGGGATTTTTCTGCCCTTTATTTCTTCCTTGGATCTTTCTTCCCAAATTAATGCTTTCAGTGTCTGCTTGTCCTTAAAAGACAGCATTGTTCAGGACTTTGTGATAATGGGGGTGATTTCTTTTGCTGTCAGGTTTTACCTGATTTGGGTAAACTAAAAAGAATTTTTTTTAACTATATGGAAAATCCTTTAAAATTATTAGTTCGTAGCTCCATTTAAAAATGGATATTTAAAATTTGTTAATCAAATATTTATGTGAGAACATAGCATTGAACAAACATACAAAGAACCTAAAAGCCTGGTCGGGGGGAGTGGTGGGGATGGTGGTGGGATGAATTGGGAGATTGGGACTGACATGTATACACTAATATATATAAAATAGGTAACTAATAAGAACCTGCTATATAAAAATAAATAAATAAAATATGTATATGCAAAAAAAATAAAAGAAAAAATGAATATGATAATAATGAATATATAATAATGGACAAAAAAAACCTAAAAGCTCTTCCCTCTTGGAAATTATAATTTAGTGGGTAAAATATTAGAGGTGAATCCAATAGGCAGTTTGTAGTGATTGTCTAAATAAATATAACTTTAAATGTTAACTGTGCAACGCAGTAATGTCATGTGAAAGCAGTGTTACAGATAATATATTTTCTTGTTCTTAAACAAGACTATATTTAAGATATATAAGATTTGAGATAAAATTGTTATATACATTTGCACGTTTCTGTTGCTTTTTAAGAACTAAAATAAACCAAAAAATTGACCTGTTTGAATCTTAAGTTTTCTAGAGATTTTACTTCTCTTAATGGGGCTTCTAGGATTTAAAGGATTAGCAGTGTTTGCTTTGGGCCAAACTGATGGGGTAAGTAGATAGTAGAACTTGGGGGATTCTACTCAGATTCCTTTTGGTTTCAAAGAACAGTGACCCACTTGAGTATCATTAAGAAAAAGGGCTTTAGTTACGAGAACCCAAAAGAAAACACAGCAAAATCTGTGGACCAGAGCCCAACACAGGGCACCTCACTGGGACTAGAGTGGAAAGCCCTAGAGCCATCGGGAACAGAGGCTTGTCTCTGCAAGGCTGGCGCGTGCTCTCTCTTCTCTCTCTTCTCTCTCTTCTCTCTCTCTCTTCTCTCTCTTTTCTCTCTCCTCTCTCTTCTCTCTAATGGTTTCCTGGCTTTTCTCAATGCATCTACTCTCCCCCCTTTCCCTCCTTGGCTTTCCTTTGTGGTTCCAATTTCTCCTTTCCTCCAAATCCCACCTCGCACATGGGCCGTAACGGCCACTCCCATCTCAGTTTTGCTGGGCTTTTCAAGGTGGTACCACCACTGCCACCTGGCAATTTCCCCTGGAGGCGTTTAGGTTAAATTCTCAAGAGAGGAAGCTGACTGGTCTGACTCATTTTCTTAAGCCAGGCCATGTAAGTATACGTTGCTGGCTAGATTATGGATGGTCCCCTCATTGGGTCAGATGTCACTCCCGGTCTAACTAGTCATGGCCAGAGTCAGATGATACAGAAATGACTGTTGAGGGCAGCAGCACATGTAAAATGAAGCAAATTCCTCCAGAAGGCAGTGTTTGGGGACAAGCACTCTAGAACTCGTTTCATGTTGTGGTGGTATTTCCTCTCGGATCAGAACCTTTGGGAATACCCGCGGTTGCTCCTGAACCCCATGGTGTTGTGTTCTGGGCAAAGTCAGGGATTGGGGGTTCAAGCAGCCAGAACTGGACCCAGGAACTCAGTCTTTTTTTTTTTAACTCTCCGCCCTCCTCCCTGAGGTGTCTGTGAATACAATTAAAAGAAAAATGGGGAAGGGAGAGCTGCCTCGTTTGGGTTCCTTGGCATCCTTGACTGCTCTTGAATCCCTATCTAATCCCAAATATCTGGGTTCAGGGTAAACTTGGGCCAGGGTGAACCCTTGGTCGTGGTTAAAAGGAATGACTATCCATGTGGCTAATTTTCAGGCTGAGCTCATGGTGGAACATCAGTCAGGGAAGTCTTTGGCAGATTTCTGCTTAGAATGAGATCAAGAATGGGATCTGCTAAGAACACATAGAGAGATTTGGTTTAATCCATCTGGAGAAGATGGCTGGGGCCCATAGAAAAGTATAAGAGACCAAAAATTAAGCCCGGAGTGTTCTTGTCAGAGAGAAGTTAGCTGAGAGTTACGTCCTGGAAGCCCAAATGGAAGTATAAGGAGATGGAATACTTAGAATTCCAGGGAAAATAGGAGGACCAATTAGAAGGCTACTGTGCTTTTGATCAGGTGGGGTTACATATGGCAGGTTTTGTAAAGCCGGTAATTGACAAGGCCTGTTCTGACCATAAGGTGGGTGAGCAAGGAGTTGAGAGAGCTGACTTTGGGGTCAGACAGAAACTTCCAGAGCTGCATGATTTGGGTAAGCCTCAGTTTCCTCACCTGTAAGGTGCAGATAATATCTATCTCTCAGGGTTTTTCGGAGGGTTAAATATCATGTTATCAGTGAGGTGGAAATGTTAGCTATTATTCAACGATCTCCAATCCTTATCATCAGAATATTTGTCCATGACCACTGACAAAACACATTACCATGCAATGTTTTACTTGGCTTTTGCCATTCGGAACTGCATTTCCTGACCTCAGCCATGAGCAGAAATTAGGAAAGAAGGAAAAGGCTTTCAGTACTTACTTTGAAGTTGCCTCTTCTTTCTGGAATTGTCTTTAATCTAGGCTCAAAGCTTCTATTCTAGTGAGGGCTGGAATCTCTGGGAAAGACATGACTTGAATAAAAATTCATATCAGTGTTCTAAATGACTGATAGAAAATTTTTCTTACAAGAAATGTTTTTGGTGGGCAGGGCAGGAATGGGGAGCAGGAAGACATAGGCATATTGGTGCTTAAAGGAAACAAAAGTGAATGAAAAGAGCTTAAGTTGGGAACCAAAGATCAAGTCCTCACTTTTTCTTAAGAACAGTGTGGCCTAAGTACTTCTCAAAAGGTGTTCTATAAAGTCTACGGCCTCTCTCAGACATTCGTAATGTGAACTAGTTCTGAGAAGTCCTGTAGCCAAGAAAATGCCCTAACTTCATTGAGTCCAGCATTTCCAAACTTACTGCCCATGGCACTCCTTTTCAGACCTAAATCCCATCAGCCTCCTGAGGGGCCAGGAAATTCTGCTGCACATCTAATCACGGAAGGGTACATCCCATCCTAACTTCTCTGTTTTCTCACCTTGACTTCTAGGCACATTAGAGAAGACAGGATTAGACAAATAAAATAATTGTCTTCAAACGTGTGAAGGGTTGACACTTCAGGCAGAGGGATTATTTTTATGTTTATTTTGGCGGTGCGGCACATGGGATCTTAGTCCCCTGACCAGGGACGGAACCTGTGCCCCCCTGCGATGGGAGCACGGCGTCTTAACCTCTGGACCACCAGGCAAGTCCCCAGAGGAATTAGATTTGCTCTGTATAGCTCCAAATAACAGAGTGAGGGTCGATGGTTGGATTCCAGGAAAGTGGACTTCACTTCTGAATGAGGGAGAATTTTTTTTAATTCCCTTATTTTTGAAAAGGCATTATAAACACATGGTACAAAATTCAAAAGGTGTTAATACCGAGTAAGGATGTGGGTCAATAGAAATCCTTACACATTGCTGGTGGTATAATAACTTAGAGAAAGTGACCATTTACACCTTCCATGACCCAGCCATCTACCATGTAGGATATGCCCCCAGAGAAATTCTTGCACACGTGAGACAGAATATACGTACAAGAATGTTCTGGGAAAGATTGTAAGAGCCTCAATGACCAAATGTCCACTAACAGGAGAATGGGTAAATAAATTATAGTATTTTCATACAGTGGAATAGTATATAGTGATGGAAGTGAAAAAACTACAGATACATGCAATGATATGGGAAAACCTTAGAAACTTAATGTTGATATGAAAAAGTTGTGGAAGACTACATACAGCATGATACAGTTTTTATAAACTCAAAATCAAGCCAGATGGAACAATATATTGCTTAAAGATATATCTATATAACAAAATGTTTTTTAAAAGATAGTAAGAAACAGTATTATTTTTAATAGCCAGAAGGTGGAAACAACCTGTCTTTCAACTGGTAAATAAAATATAGTATATCCATACAATGAAATACTTTTTGGTAATTAGAAAAAAACAAAGTCCTGATACAGGCAGTAACATGGATAAATTTTGAAAACATTATGCTAAGTTAAAGAAGCCAGTCACAATTTATGTGAAATTCCAGAATAAATAAATCCATAGAGACAGAGAGTAGATTGCTGGTTGCCTAAGACTGGGGTGGAGGGTACTTAGAGGAAATGGTGACTACTAATAGGTATACAGCTTCTCTTGGGGGTAATGAAAATGTTCTAAAATTGATTGTTGTGATAGTTGTACAATTCTACAAACAGCAAAAACCATAAGAATTGTATACCTTAAGTGGGTAAGTTCTGTGGTGTGTGAATTATATCTCAATAAAGTTGTTATAAAAAATAGCAAGAAGGACTTCCCTGGTGGCGCAGTGGTTGAGAGTCCGCCTGCCGATGCAGGGGACACGGGTTCGTGCCCCGGTCCGGGAAGATCCCACATGCCGTGGAGCGGCTGGGCCTGTGAGCCATGGCCGCTGAGCCTGCACATCTGGAGCCTGTGCTCCGCAGCGGCAGAGGCCACAATAGTGAGAGGCCCGCGTACCGCGAAAAAAAAAAAATAGCAAGAAAATAATAGACATGAAATTCAGGAAAGTGATACTTGGGTGGGGGGTGGTGTGTGTGTAAGAATTGGGTAGATGGGGCTTCCCTGGTGGCTCAGTGGTTGGGAATCTGCCTGCCAATGCAGGGGACATGGGTTCGAGCCCTTGTCCAGGAAGATCCCACATGCCGCGGAGCAACTAAGCCCGTGCACCACAACTACTAAGCCTGCGCTCTAGAGACCGCAAGTCACAACTACTGAGCCGGCGTGCCACAACTACTGAAGCCTGCACGCCTAGAGCCCGTGCTCCACAGCAAGAGAAGCCACTGCAATGAGAAGCCTGCGCACCGCAACGAAGAGTAGCCTCCGCTCGCCGCAACTAGAGAAAGACCGCGTGCAGCAACGGAGACCCAACGCAGCCAGAAATAATAAATAAATTAAATAAAATAAATAAGAAAAAAATGAATTGGGTAGATGAAGAACCCACAGGTAGCCTTGATGGAGCTGAAAATATTCTAATGTAGAAGTGCACTCTCTGGGGGCATTCACTGATATTTTTTGATTTTTAAAAATTATACTGTGTAACTTGCATATGTGTTGCACATATTCTTTTGTAGATGTCAAATAATCCGTAGTAAAATTTTAATACAAAATGCACAAAAAGGCATATAGTAAAAGTAGGTATCACTCCTTTTGCCCTGGTTTGAAGGCAGCCACTATTCTCTGCTTTTTCTGTGTCCTTCCAGAGAATCTGTGCGTTTACAAACATTACACACACTCATGTACATAACCAGAAGTTACTGCACGCTCTTCACACTGTCTCACACATTGGTTCAGAGAGCAACTTGGAGAACCTTCCTAACCTGTACGCAGAGTGGCCATGGTCGTATCACTGACAGAGAGGCTTTGAGTCCTATTTGGGAAGAAGCGAGTTCTGGAGTCAGACTGCCCTTGGTTAGCCTTTGCTGCCTGCTCCTTTGCTGCATTCAGACCTGTGAAACAATAAGGCCAGCTTATCTGAAATGGCAGCCCTCTGCCATCCTCTATCACCTACCTTGCATTAGTTTTCTTCTCAGCACAACTTGTATGCATTTGTGTAGTTGTTTCCTGTTCATCTCCCCCACTAGAAAGCAGACTCTGTGATAGCAAGGACTCTGTCCCATTGCCACATAGGGTGTATTGCAGTAGGCACACAATGAATATTTATTGAACAGTCAAACTAATAAACACGTGAATGAATGCCTGGTTTGAAATTCCAGCTCCGTCCTGTACTAGCTGTAAAATCTCAGGCAACTTACTAAATCTCTTTGCTTCAGGTTCCTCACGGGCACAATAGTATAATAATAGCCATGAAGATGAAATAAATGTATACCTTCAAAACACTTAGAACAGGGGCTTCCCTGGTGGTGCGGTAGTTAAGAATCCGCCTGCCGGTACAGGGCACACGGGTTCGAGCCCTGGTCCGGGAAGATCCCACATGCCGCAGAGCAACTAAACCCGGGCGCCACAACTCCTGAGCCTGCGCTCTAGAGCCCGCAAGCCACAACTACTGAAGCCCGTGTGCCTAGAGCCCATGCTCTGCAACGAGAAGCCACAGCAATGAGAAGCCTGCAAGCCGCAGCAAAGAGTAGCCCCTGCTCGCTGCAACTAGAGAAAGCTCGCGCACAGCAACGAAGACCCAACACAGCCAAAAATAAATAAATAAAATAAATTTTAAAAACAAAACAAAACACTTAGAACAGAGCCTGGCACTTGTAACATTCGTTTTACGTTGGCTCTTCCTATTAGAGTATCCCAACGTAGGGAGGTACCATAATTTATTTAACTGGTCTTCTACTGAGGTGGTTTCCAAGCAGAGTTGTAATGCAGAACTTTGTACATGATGCCATTTTGCATATGGGCAAGCCTAGTGGTTGGATGAATTTCTAGAAGTGGGGTTTCGGGGTCCAAGAGTACATGCATTTTTGATTCTGAGAGAGAAAGCCGACGTGAAGAGACCAGTAATGACGAGCACGACTGAGCCGTGCTGGAGGATGCTCCTCCTTCACTAGACGTGCTTATTCAGTCACTAGGCTGTGTGACCAGCTCTCAGGGCTGTGGTGGCAACAACTCCTTCTGCAGATGGGAGGCTGGGCTGTGTGGCCTGCAAGGTCCCCTGCAGACCTGGAACATAATAGTGCGTCCCCTACGATTACTGGCTAAGTGCCAGACGTATTTGCAACACAAAAATGCAAACCTAAAATGTTCCATTTTATGTCTAATTGGTGGTAATGGGGAAAAATACTCTCTTATTTTTAAACTGAGCCAATTTTCTATTCACATTGTAGTATTTGTTTTTTTGGGGGAAGAGGGATTTGCTTTATTTTTTGGACCCTTCTGAAGGTATTTGGTGTAAAAAAATTTAAAACGTCCAGTGTACCTTTTAAAAAATGTATGGTCTAGTATTTGAACTCTCCCTACACAAATTAAATTCTTATGTAATGATTAGGTTGGGGGTAGGTCAAGAAATATTGTATTTCTTTTTTAAAAAACTTTATTGGCTTTTTTTTTTTTTTTGCCCTGTTGAGTCTAGTCAATAATCCACATTCTCCAGCCACTCAAACGTCAAAATGTTTCAAAAACATAAAAAAATAAATGAATAGAAGCGTCCTTGTTCTTTAAATTATTTCTGTGTTACCCTGAACTGTAAGTGAACCCTTCTTGCTTATAAAAGAAGCAGCTGTTCATGCAATTGAAACCATGGTTCATTACAAGCTGACCTTGGATTCAGGAGTAAAACTTCCTCTATTTTACTACAACTATTCAGACAGGGACTGGAGATAAACAATAATCAAAATCAGGATGGAACTTGACTGGGAAACCCTCTATGTTCTTTGGCAGAATTATAGCAGCTCTCGAATTGCCAGGAGTGAGGCAATGTGAAATGACCCTCAAACATTCCCTTCTGAAATGCAGTGGGTCCAAGCTGCCAGCTCTCAGCAGACAAAGGCCGATTGTAACGACTTCTTAAGCATATACTTATAGAAACATTAATTATCACCAACCCTATTTTAAACATTTATAGAAAGTTGAGATGAAAGGGTCCTTTTATATCCATTTTTATACTCCCCCTTGCATGAAACTGTGATTACAGTATTTTTCCCCCCTCTCACTCCTTGGAATTCTTATTTCTCGGTCTTATTCTTAAAAGACTAATTTTGGTTTGAGGCTTTATGCTCATCAAGTTAGATATGAGAGGATGGCAGGGAAATGAAATGGATAAAGTGGGTGTGATGAGGGAGGGGACACACTGAAGTGTGGGAGGTATGGGCGTCTGGAGTGCAGAAATGACCTGTTTTGGAAAGGTAGGCGTTCAGTTTGCTAAGGTGCCAGTGGAAGCCAATTTGAGATCAGTTTGGTTAAGGTCGAAAGTAGTGGTTCTCAAACACTGCAGTTCATCAGAATCTTGGAGAAGGGCTGCTTTCACAGTGACCGTCATGGGGTACCTCCCTCCCAGAGAATTTGATTCAGTGTGTCCGATCTGAATGTTAACCAAAACTACTAGTGATTCAGATGCAGGTGGCTTGAGGCCACACTTTGAGAGGAAAACTGATTTGAAGGTTAGTTTTTCCCAGCCTGTCCCTCAAAGGACCGTCAGCCGTACGTCTACACAACCTGCTGGAACCCAACTTACCATCTCCCTCTCAGGTCTTCTCCGTGGCACACGGCATCATGTGCTATCACGTTGGCTCCAAAACTGATGTATGGCAGGCCGTGTGCAAGGCTGCTCTCGGCTGAGGCTGTCTTTGAAGAATGCTTTGACCTCTTGAAGTCAATTATAATTCTTTTTTTTTTTTTTTGCGGTACGCGGGCCTGTCACTGTTGTGGCCTCTCCCGTTGCGGAGCACAGGCTCCGGACGTGCAGGCCCAGTGGCCATGGCTCACAGGCCCAGCCGCTCCGCGGCATGTGGGATCTTCCCGGACCGGGGCATGAACCCGCGTCCCCTGCATCGGCAGGCGGACTCTCAACCACTGCGCCACCAGGGAAGCCCAATTATAATTCTTTACAGAGTCATGAAAAAAAAGAAGAGAGAAAAAAAGAGAGATCACAGGCTAAACAATCCACTGATGGGGAGTAGATATCCCTGGCGTGGAGGAGGCTGACCTGGGCACGGTGGGGTAAGGAGAAACCCTGAACTTGCCTGTGGACCTGGCAGTTCAGTGCACACAGTGCAGACATGAGGACCGATATAAAGAGCCAGGCTGTTTGTTTGGAGGAGTCGTGGAGCTACACGAATTCCACTTAGGCTGCAAAATGAGACTTGGCTCTGCTCTGGTTTCCCAGTGCCCACTCCCTCCCCGCCCGCTGCTCTCCTATGCTCCCATCCCTGGGCCAAGAGAACACACATCTGTCACTACTTCAGCTTCTCAGCCTCTGCTCTGTGCATGTGAACGTGAACTGGAAATCCCAAATGGGGTGTCAGGAGGCCTGGACTTTGCCTTCCACTGGGTCCAATTCCGCAGTGTCTTGAAAAGAGCCACTGGACTGGGGCAAGCGTAGACTGTTGCCTTTCTCCCTCCTGCCTCCAGCTTCCTGCTGGTGATGCGGGGGTTCCATCACATAGGAATCAGTGATGTTCATTCGGAAACAAAGTTCCTTCCCAAGATAGCCAAAGCAAGGGATTCCAATACAGGACTGAGAGAGGCGACTACCATTTATTAGGTACCTACTGCATGCCAAGTGCTTTGCACCTTTATTACATTTTCTCCTCACAATAACCCTGCAGGCTGAGCAGCGTTATCTTGTTGCAGGTCGGGAAACTGAGGCTGAGGATTCTGTGGCTTGTCCAAGATTGTACACATAGGGCTAGAGTGTGTGAGGTATAGAGAGGGCTCTATGCTTTCTGTTTCCTGTTGCCTTAATGATTTGTCTAGCGCTGATGCATTTACCGTAGCTGCATTTTATGCCCACCTAGGAGGCAGTACGCAGAGAGGTTAGCAATTGGGCTCTGCAGACAGACTGCTGAGGGCTCTGCCACTCGTGAGCTGTGTTCTATCCCTCATTTCTCTTGGGAGAACAAGAATAATGATAATATAATACTTACCTCGGGCTTCCCTGGCGGCTCAGTGGTTAAGAATCCACCTGCCAAGACAGGGGACACAGGTTCCAGCCCTGATCCGGGAAGATCCCACATGCTGCAGAGCAACTAAGCCCGTGTGTCACAACTACTGAGCCTGCGTTCTAGAGACCACGAGCCACAACTACTGAAGCCCACGTGCCCAGAGCCCGTGCTCCGCAACAAGAGAAGCCACCACAGTGAGAAGCCCACGTACCGCAACGAAGAGTAGCCCCCGCTCGCTGCAACTAAAGAAAGCTTGCATGCAGCAAAGACCCAATGCAGCCAAAAATAAAATAGATAAATTTATTTTAAAAAAATACCTCTTAGAGTTTTGAAAATAAAAAGAAGCAATACCATACTTAGCACAGGGCCTGGTACAGTGCCAGTGCCTCAACTAATGGCTAATTACTATCATCACCACCACCATCATCATCATCTTTGCAGGTTGCCTTATAAATGCATATGGGATATAAATGTAAGATAGAAAAATAGCCAAGTGGTGGCTGGGTGAATTCATGAAGGATGTTTGTGTGAACAAAAGAGGGAGAAGGCTGGATGGTGAGAGGGAGGGATGGGGCATCAGATGACTAAGATGCAGCTATGCCTCGGCCCTCACTGACCTGCTGACCCATTTTGTGGCCGGCCTCCTGAGGAACTCCCCTCCCCCAAGTGGCCTGGGCAGGTGATCCAGGGTAGCACAATTATGGTGGCCGCTAATTACTTCCCAGCTGTGCTGCTGGGTGGGTGGAGGTGGGGTGTTTCTGAGAGATTAAAGAGCAGGCGTTTCCAACCCTGCCTAGCCGGTCAGGTCCTTGATCAGCTTTGGGGGTCCCAGCCCTGAGGCCGGAGCGTGCACCCTGGCCTGGGCACCCCGGGGGAGGAAATCTGGGACTGGATGGTGGAGAGAGATCCTGAGGGGTCGATTAGACCAGGTCCGGAAGATGGAGGTTCTGCCTGTGAGAGGGACCCATGGCTGGTCCTCAATCTCCAGGTGGTAAGTCAAGGATTAGAAGATTGTCACTTATCCAGGTGTGAACACAGAGAGGTTGAGGGCACTTAGAAGAAAGGCCCTGCCTCCAAGAGGGGGGAATCCTAATACCTGCTTAGTCCACCACTGTGATAACTATTTCTCTGTCCTCATCCGTGTCTCCAGTATTTATTATGAGCCCATAAGCCCAGTAGATGATTATTGTGTCCATGGTTCTGTGGGGGACACACATTTTCCATCCACGTCCTGAAGATATTTATTGTCCAAGAGTAATAACTATTGATATCATAAGAATAAGACTACTACCTACCACTTAGTTAATATCTAGTACGTATCAGGCGTTTTATGTTCATAACTTCACTGAGCTGTGACAACAGTTGTCATGGAGTGGCTGTTGTCAGCCTGTTTTATAGGTAGAGAAACTGAGGCTCAGGGACCTTAAGTATTGTAGCTTGCTCTCCATCAAGAACATACAGCTGCATGTGTGTCAATGCCAAGGCCAAGGTTCAGATCCAGACTCTGTCTAACCCCAAAGTCCTTGGTGTTAATTGCTAGTCAAGGGGGGAGTATATTTACCTGTGAAAGATCACCCACTAATTGAAGGTGGATTTTGAAGCCACTGAGTCAGAGTGATCAAAGGAGGCTTCGCGGCGGGCTGGGATGCAGGAGGATTCTGCAGGCTGAGGGTAAGGGTCAGTGAGGAAGCGCAAGGACAAAGAGGACAGTGAGGATGATCACAGATGCCATCATCTCCCCGGATCTCCCCCACAGTCCATGAGGGACGGGGGTGACCCTTCCATTCGGAAACAGTGGAAGTTGGAAGAGATTATGTGACTTGCCCAAGGTCACCCAGCTACTAAGTGATAGAAATAGGTCCTCAGGCTCCTGGACGCCTTCCATTTTACAAGGAGCAGGGACCCATGGAAATTTTGTAGGTAGAGTATGGAGATGGGGCACAGACCTTCTTGTATCACTAAGGGTGGAATTTTCATTATTTGGATTACAGCAACCTTCTTCATGATTTTTTTTTTTTTCGGTACGCGGAGCTCTCACTGTTGTGGCCTCTCCCATTGCGGAGCACAGGCTCCGGATGCGCAGGCTCAGCGGCCATGGCTCACGGGCCCAGCCACTCCGCGGCATGTGGGATCTTCCCGTACCGGGGCACGAACCTGCGTCCCCTGCATCGGCAGGCCGACTCTCAACCACTGAGCCACCAGGGAAGCCCTTCTTCATGATTCTTTGTGTCACGGACCACTTTGGCAGTCTGATGAAGTCTATGAAGTCCCTTTGCCAAATAATGTCTTTTTAATTTTAATTATGGTAAACACATAGAACATAAAATTTACCATCAGCCACTTTTAAGTGTACAGTACAGCGGCATTAAGTACATTCAGTTTGTTGTGCTACCATCCACAGAACTCTTTTTATCTGTAAAACTGAAACTCTGTACCCATTAAACACTAATTCCCCATACCCTCCTTCCCCCAGCCCTGGGCAACTACCATTCTACTTTCTGTCTCCATGAATTTGACTGCTCTGGGTACCTCATATAAGTGGAATCATACATTATTTGTCATCTTATGGCTAGCTTATTTCACTTAGCATAATGTCCTCAAGGTTTATCCATGTTATAGTATCTGTCAGAATTTCTTTCCTTTTTAAAGTTGAATAATACTCTGTTGTATGTCTGTACCACATTTTATTCATCAGTGGACACACAGGTTGCTTCTGTCTTTGGACTATTGCAAATATGTGCCAAAGAATGTTTTAAAATGCATAAAATTATGTGTGTGTGAGTATGCATGATGCTTCTAAGTGTGTGTGTCCATATATAAATTAGATATAACATGATTACAAAAACAATTATTGATAGACAGTTATCTATGTATATTTTAAAAACAAATTGTGTCATAGAAATATATCAGCTTCTCCACTAATGCAGTAAATAAGATCTAGGAGCAGGCCTAATAACTGTCTTAATTTTGAAACAGTGAGGAGTGTAAATGATATTCTTGAGATACGTGCAGTAACTAGAATATGACGTAAAATATCTATGATTTTGGTGACAAAATCCCAGGTTCTGCCAACATTCCTGTAGTTGGTGGTCTACGTTGATAATTGAAGGAAATGCTGAATTTCAGTCAGAGATTCAATAAAGAAAGATGTAATTATTTTCCATACAAGTCTGGGACCCCCTGGAATTCACTCTGCTGGTCCTAGGAAATTACAGCCTACAGGGGCCGTGATGAGAGTTCAGCTTTGGAGCTTGGAGAAAAGTTCCTCAACCATTCTGGCCTGAAGTGACAGCTCCAACTTCTAACTTTTTCGTTTGGGTGACCTTTTTCTGGCTCGGTCCAGCTGTGTGAACTTGGACAGGTTATTTAGCCTCTTTGAGCCTCAGTTTCCCCACCTGTGGTTGGATACCAGTACACATCCTTCAGAGTTTGCAGTTTCCTATGGCTCCTGAGTTTCCTCTTAAAAGATAGATAAAACCAGGCGAGCATTTTGGCCCAGGTTTATCTAAATCTCAAAATTCCCTTCTCCATCCATAATGGATGGCAGGATAGCAGGCTTGTTACATCCATGTTTTCCAGAACCTTGTTTTCTTCCTGCTGTCCTGGGTAAACAACACAGCTAAGCCAGACCCTGACTTCTGCTAGCATCCTAGCCTTTTGGGAGCCAAGATTGGCATCTGTTTTTATAGACTCTAAGTTGTCTAAAACTTTTACAAACCGGGGGTGGTCTGGGATCCTATCAGGGGTCATAAAAGATGATAGCCAGCAAAGATAGGGGATCAGAAGGGATATTCTTAAACAATTAGCTAAAAAAAAAGGAAGCCACAAAGGGAAGTTTATATGCAGGTGTCCAGGCATTCCAGCAATGTGCCTTAAGATAACCAAGTCCCTGGCCAGGGATGACAGATGGGGATTTGCTACATTTGCTGCTTGCTGTATAGGCTTAGTCTGTTCTAATACTGAGTATCTCCTACTGTAATCCATGAAATGGGATAATGTTAGCTAGTTCCCAAGACTGTGGACAGATTGAGATAATGTGTATGGAAGCGGCAGCCCAGGCTGAGCTGGAGCTGAGACACAGCTGGGAGGGTGACCCCTCACTGGAAGACCTGTTTGTATGAGTTGCTGTGCACAGAAGTTCAGTTCTTGGTCAACGGAGGAGGGTGGAGGTTTTCTGTGGTTGTTATGTTTTATCTTCCCCTCAGGAGTGTCTGGGGAGGGAGGATGAACGGAGGAAGTGACCACTCTTTCTGTCCCCCTGTCGCGGATGCTGACCCTCTGCAGTGGGGAAGGAGCTGTATTTATGGACTTGTGGAGACTGTGCCCAAGCACTGTTGGGTCAGAGCCTAAGGGACAGAATGTCACACCGAGTGAGGAGAGAGGGCTAGTCTCCCCCTGTACCCTTTCCTTTGTGCCCAGACTGCAGGGCAGCACTGCAGACCCCAGGGGGCCACCAGCAGAGTCCCTGTGGAGGGCAGTGGCTTGGTGAGGACGGGACAGAAGACCATGAGCGGACTCCTTGCTGTGTCCATGCAGACTTGGCTCCCCTGAGAATTCTGGAAGACAAGTGTTGGGAGAGAGAGGAGATGTTAAACAAGGCCTAATTTGATAAGCTGCTGGGGCTGGGAGCTAGCAAGGGTCAACTGTTTACTACATTTTTACCACTTCTATTTTGAGCCTGGGACATAATAAGTAAGGCCTTGTCCTCATAAAAAAATGAGAAATTCCTCTTCTTTTTATGAGTCTGGGACATAGGAAAGTATCACGCACATAATTGCTTACTAGTAACGCCATGGCTGTTAAGGTATTGCTTTTCCATCAACTACGTAGGAGAAAGGTTAACAGGTCAACCAGCTGCTTGCTGAAGAGTTGGGATTCAGTCAGGTTTCTCTGGTCCCAAAGCTTATACTCTTAATTCTAAGATAACTTTTTTTTTTTTTCTGCGGTATGCGGGCCTCTCACTGCTGTGGCCTCTCCCGTTGTGGAGCACAGCCTCCGGACGCGCAGGCTCAGCGGCCATGGCTCACGGGCCCAGCCGCTCCCCGGCATGTGGGATCTTCCCAGACCGGGGCACGAACCCATGTCTCCTGCATCGGCAGGCGGACTCTCAACCACTGTGCCACCAGGGAAGCCCTAAGATAACTTTTTCTTTTTATCAAAGGTAACTTTGATAAAGAGAAAACATCTGTCTTCAGTAAATTAAACAGAACTACCATCTGCCCCAGCAGTTCCACTCCCAGGCATATACCCAAAAGAATCAAAGGCAGATGATCAAAAAAAAAACTTGTACGTGCATGTTCATAGCATCCCTGTTCACAACAGCCAAAACACAGAAACAACCCGAATATCCACAAACTGACGAATGGGTCAACAAAAGGCGGTATACACATAAGATGGAACTTTATTCAGTCATGGAAAAGAATGAAGTTCTGAAACACGCTACAACATGGATGAACCACGAAAACATTACGGTAAATTAAAGAAGCCAGTCACGAAAGAACACACATGATATGATTCTAAATATATGTTATGTCCAGAATAGGCAAATCCACAGAGACAAAAAGCAGATTAGTGGTTGCCAGCAGGTAGGCGGTGGGGGAAATGGAAGTGACTGTTAATGGGGATAGGGTTTCTTTGGGGGATGATAAAAATGTTTTAGAATTAGATGCTGTGATGGTTGCACAACATCGTGTACGTACAAAATGCCATGAAATTGTACGCTTTAAAATGGTTAAAGCGGTGAATTTTACATTATGTTTATTTTACCACAATTAACATAAAAAGAAAACAGCAAGGAGCAAATATTTAAATAGAACACGTTAAACACATCTCAGGTGCATTCTTTCTCAGCAACCTCTTTTTTCAATTTTTATTTTTTTTAATTAATTTTTATTGGAGTATAGTTGATTTACAATGTTGTGTTAGTGTCAGGTGTACAGCAAAGTGAATCAGTTATACATACACATATATCCACTCTTTTTTAGATTCTATTCCCAATAGGTCATTACAGAGTATTGAGTAGAGTTCCCTGTGCTATACAGTAGGTTCTTATTAGTTATCTGTTTTATATAGTAGTGTGTATATGTCAATCCCAATCTCCCAATTTATCCCTCCCCCACTTCCCCCCTTGGTAACCATAGTTTGTTTTCTGTATCTGTGATTCTATTTCTGTCTTGTGAATAGGTTCATTTGTACCATTTTTTAGATTCCACATATAAGCGAAATCATATGATATTTGTCTTTCTCTGACTTACTTCACGCAGTATGACAATCACTAGATCCATCCGTGCTGCTGCAAATGGCATTATTTCATTCTCTTTATAGCTGAGTAATATTCCATTGTATACATGTACCACATCTTCTTTATCCATTCCTCCATCGATGGACACTTAGGTTGCTTCCATGTCCTGGCTGTTGTAAATAGTGCAGTAATGACTCAGTTCTTAGTACAGTTAATATCTTGCCCATCTTGGAACTCCTTAGGCAACCTCACCTCAGCAGAGCCCAGTTAAGAATCAGGAGTCAAAGAGCTCTAAGGACCTCCTTCAGTGTGAGAGGAAGGCCTGAAGGGGGAGTCTGTGAGCTAAGTCCATCTTGGTATTATGACCTAGGACATTCCTGGATCATAGTGATTCCCTGGGCTATCAAGACAAGGACAATCCCATTCCGGGTCTTTGCAACACAGTTTTGGGCCTCTTGATTTGCTGTCTGCCTTGTTACATAGCAAATTATGTATTCCTTGATTCATTTCTGAGAATGTCAAAGATTTTAAAGGAATTTCAGGAACAGGCTCAATTTAGTGATATAAGTTCGTGTCCTCCAATGTGCTTGATTAGGACACAATTCTGAACCCAGGACCAAGTGTTGAAACACAAGGGTTCCACCTAACAGCCACAGCATCTCCAATATGGAGTTTTTCAACTATGGGACAAGGTCGTCTCAGCACAGGGCTATTATGAAAGTCAAATATGATTATGTGTGAAAAAGACTTTTATGAATGATGAGATGCTATACACATGCAAGGTACTGATTATTGTGTTGGCAGCAAAAAGTCCCTCACTTCTAATAATAATAGCTAACACATACCACACGTATGTGCCAGGCACGAGGTTAGTACTTCACACAATGTCCGTGTACATATAGAGGTAAGTTCTGTTTTAGTGCCAGGTAACCAATGAAGAAACTGACAGAGAGGGCTGGTAAATAACTTATCCGGGGTCCCAGAGCCAGTACATGATGGAGCCAGGATGTGACCCGGCAGGCTGGCTCAGTCTTCACACAGCCTCCTGCGTATAATATATCTCATTCTTCATATGATAGGAAGGAATAAGTCAAGCAGAACTGAGGGGTGTAATCAACACTTTTTAAAGTGAGTATCCTTGGATGAGATGACATCCCGATCACTGGAACCAGCTCAAAGCTCGTTGTTAGCATCACCTTCCAAACTCCACATTCGAAGACATTCATTTCAGGAGCTTAAAATCAACCATGGTGGGAGTATTTACACCATGAAAATTAGCAAATGCTCTGAACCAGGGCTTTTTCTTTCCCTTCTTTTTTGGAGAACCTGTTAAATAGTTACCAGCATATCACTGGCTATACCAACTCCTATTGGCAGAAAGACTTAGTAATAACATCTGATAATGATAATAAAAACATGAGTGCATATATGTCTTTTTGAGTTAGTGTTTTTGTTTTGTTTGAGTAAATACCCAGAAGTGGGATTGCTGGATCATATGGTAGTTCTGTTTTTAAGTTTTTTGAAGCACCTCCATACTGTTTTCCACAGTGGCTGCACCAATTTACCTTCCCACCAACAGTGCGTGAGGGTTGCCTTTTCTCCACACCCTCACCAACGCTTGTTATTTCTAGTCTTTTTGTTAATAGCCATTCTGACAGGTGTGAGGTGATATCTCATTGTTGTTTTGATTTGCATTTCCCTGATGGTTAGTGATGTTGAGCATCTTTTCATGTACCTGTTGACCACCTGTATGTCTTCTTTGGAAAAACGTGTATTCAGACCTTCTGCCCACTTTTTAATCGGATTTTTCTTTTTTTTTGCTATCAAGTTGTATGAGTTCTTTCTTTGTTTTGGATATTAACCCTGTGTCAGATATATGATTTGCAAACATTTTCTCCCATTCAGTAGGTTGCCTTTTCATTTTGTTGATGGTTTCCTTTGCTGTGCAGAAGCTTTTCGGTTTTATGTAGTCTCACTTGTGTATATTTGCTTTTGTTGCTTAGATACTGTGATTAATGCCACTTCACATGTGGGAAACTGAGGCTCATGTCTCACAACAGTGAACACCGAGCAACACTGCCCTTGGAGTATCAGAATGGGAAGTAGGGAGGGACCAGGTGGAACAGGCTGGATGTCACCTGCTGACTTGGAAGAGAAAAGAGGAGAAAGGAAGTCACAGGCACAGATAGGAGCCTTATGCAGACTTTTAGGATGTCGGGTGAGGCAGTTTTGGCACCTACTGCCGCGTATGAGTGATCCCAGAAAGGCCAGACTCTCTCATGGTCCTGAGCTCTGGGTCATTGCCTCTGGGAAATCTTTCCTCACTGCCCCACTATGCGCCCCCTCTGTCCCCTGCTAGCCTGGATTAGGTTGTCCCCTCTCACCCTCCAAACCCCACATTCCCACAGCTCTTTAAGGTTATCTCTTTAAGAGAAGACACCACATTGCACTATGATTGTCTGTTTGGGTCTCTATGTGCCTTTCAAGGCCGGGAACCTAATCACTCTAGTCCCAGCCCCCAGCATTCCTGGTTAGAGCTCAGTAACGTCAGTTCATCCAGACAGGAGACTGCATTTATGACCAGGAAGAGAGTAAGCATCAGATCTTTCACCTCAAGGAGAAGTTTATAGGTGATAGCACTTATTTAGGGAGTGGAGCATCATGGCCTTTTCCTACTAACCTGGAACTGTCCCTCAAAGCATCTGTTTTCACATGTCACAGAGCCCAGATGGGCTGCCTGTTGCCGGGATGGACCATGATTTTTCTCACCATTGCAGAATCACTTAGGTTGTTTCCATTTTGACTCTTTCAAGCAATGCTGCAAAGGTCATTTCTGAACCTATCGCCTTGTGCTCTTGTGCAAGTGCATTCCTAGAGGGGAATTGCAGGGTCAAAAGCAATCCCATAAAGGTTGCATCTTTAAGACTCAAATATGAGAAAGTGTTCATGTGACTCTTGGCTAATGGCAGTTACCTCAGAGGCAAATACCTCAAGGACCTTTCCCATGGCGTATTATTTATCTGTTCTGACTCAACATCAGGGTTCACAACTCTTGTAACAGGGTTTTCTCTGAGATTGACATTGCAGTAAGCAGCAGGAATGCCCAGGAGAACATGTCAAGAGAAAGGGAAGACAAAGTCAAGGGAAGCAAGAAAAACAACATGGAAGAAACTGAAATAGAAAAGATGGCTTGGAGCCGAAAGTACAATAAAGTCAAAGAAAGAAGGAAAATAAAGTTAGTCCCTACCTGAAAAAGGATCTTATGCAAGTTTTCCTTTGAAAAACCCATAATGCTAGTAAATAGCAAGACTCTGGTAGGAAATCCTCAAGATTCATCCTCCTATTTTATAGATGAAGAAACAAGGGCAGAGGGGTGAACTGACTTGCTCGCTACTTAGTAGCATTGCAAGGACCAGAGCCCTTGCTTCATAGTCATGCTGCATCATGGCCTTGATTTTTCCTTCCATTTTTCTCCACTTATCCCTTTATAATTACTTAGGCAATATGGATAATTCATTCGGAGCTGGAACATCATTTTCTCATTTCACTGAGTTTAAATAGAGATGACAGGGCCTATTCTTAATGTTTAACAATCAAAACCAATTATGACTCTTTCTTTCCCTCATGCAAAAAAACACACTGTCCTTTTCAGAATGCAGTGTTTTCATTCTATGGCATAAACAGGCCAATGAGAACAATAACGTGGCAAGAAAACCTCCAGAGAAGGTAAATATTAAGTATAATCAAGTAAGCCCAGTTATTCAGGGTTGGGGAAATTATGCTATGGATAAAAATAGCTCAAAGGACACTGAATTCATGGGTACGAGTCAGGGCACACTCATGTGTGTTCAGCCCAGTGATGTGACCAACACCAACAAGCTCAATTTCCTTCCGCCACGTAGAGGGGACCAGAAAGCCCCTAGGTATTTCCCTGGTATAGAACCAAATCCCCCAAACTGCCCAAGTGATGCTTAGCTAGACCAGAAAGTCTTCCCACTTTGCCCCTGTAGCAGAGGAAAACTGAGTCATAGAGCTATCCTAAACATAAGTTCAATTAATTACACATCCACCTATCCACCTTTCCTTCCCTCCATCCATCCCTCCATCCTTCCATCTGACTGTCGACATTTGTTGAACTCACACCATGTTGGAGTTCAATGAGGAATTTCGAAATAGCTTCCTGATTGGAAATAATAGCCAAGTCTCGACCTTTGGCTCTACAATATCCCTGGGTGTTTTTTCCTTGTTTATGGAGAGGGACAGACAATTTTCTGAGGTTTCTGTCCATCAATGGAATTTACATGGATGTGGTTGCTCTTCTCTTTGTCATCCTAAATAGTAGAGCTAGAGAAATGAAGCAAGACATATAATTAGATGTAAAAAGGAATCCTGTTTTTCTTGGACTCCATCTTGAAAAAAGCCATTCTTTTGGAAATCCAAGGAAAAATATTGCCAGTGAGCCCTTCAAAGAGGCAGAAAGAATTCCAGTGGACCCAGGGAAGATAGCCACTGTTTACGAAACACTCCTGGAGGAGTGCTTGAAATACTCTTGGAGGTCCCTTTCACATGTATAGATGCTACTGGCTTAATTCAGCATTAGAGCTTTTGACACCAGTGCCACTGGGAAATTGCATCCTCGAGGTATCTAGGGGGCTCTGGCCATGACACTGTGCTTGTTCCTTTCCTTGGCAAAACTGCCATGTTTCAGGTTTTAGGGGACTGAGGAACCCAAACAGAGTCCTTGCCTAAGATCCTGGGATAAGTTCATAAAATGTGACTACCTGAGACTGAAAGAGAGGAAAGTGACGCGAAATGGATAAGATAAGGTACCTCCTTGACTGTGAGCTCTGTGAGGAAGGAGACTCTATTGATCATATTCATTGTTTTATCTCTGGTGTCTGGCAATATGATATTCAATACTCAATAAATATTTGTTTCATTAATATCATGGTTGCAGTCTTTCCAGGAAATGTTGCAGCATTTAAACCGCTAAGCAATACAAAGTATATGAGATTTGAAGTGAGAAAGCCCAAGTCTGATTTCTGGCATTTCTAGTAACTAGCTGTGCGCATCCGTTTTCACATCTTTAAATGGGGTCAATAGCATGTAGCTCACAAAACTACTGGTAGGATTAAGTGGAATAGCGTATTTAAAAGGCTTGAGCACAATACCTGACACGGTGATATGTGCTTAATAAATGTGGAGTCTTAAACAAAATTAGAGGACTGCATCCACTTTAGCAAGAGGACTACAGCGACTCTAAAAAGGAAGCACCAATTTAAAATGTAACCAGTGGGGCTTCCCTGGGGGCGCAGTGGTTGAGAGTCCGCCGGCCGATGCGGGGGACGCGGGTTCGTGCCCCGGTCCGGGAGGATCCCACATGCCGCGGAGCGGCTGGGCCCGTGAGCCCTGGCCGCTGAGCCTGCGCGTCCAGAGCCTGTGCTCCGCAACGGAAGAGGCCACAGCAGTGAGAGGCCCGCGTACCGCAAAAATAAATAAAATGTAATGAAATGAAAGAGAAGCCAAAATCATGAAATTTCCAGCCTGTCCTAAGGAAGTGCTATAATGACAGAAACATTTGGTGATAGATACAAAGAATATTTTAAGAAGGGAATCAATCGATAAAATTTTGCTAGTGTTTCTTTCGCAGTTTTCAGCGCTAACTTTATTTTCATATGAACAAAACTGCTTTCCTGGGTTATCTAGTGATGGCTCACTAAAACTTGCTTTCGAAGTTCTTGCTAAGAAAAAATTATCCAAAGTTTGGAAATAAGGCAGAGAATTTATTGCATACTTTTGTTTCAATGTCATACTAGAGAATTGTCTGAAACACTCACTTAAGGATCATCTGAGGCTCTGGGAAATTATCAATTTGTTTGACTTACTATTTACTATCTGTTATAGGCTAAATGTTTGTGTGCCCCCAAATCTATGTGTTGAAGCCCCAATTACTGCTTCAAGTCCAGAGTCTGTAACTTTGCATAATAACTTGTAGAAGATTGACGAGTTGTCTTCCCACTAGGCATGTCAATGGTTTCTGTTTGTAGAAATAAGAGCCCTGAAGGTTACGGTTTTATTGACTTGTAGGGCATTAACCATTTTTATCTAATGTGATCTGAGCTTTCGTTTTCTTGCTCTGTAAAATGGCATTAATATTTCTCCTGTAGGATTAAATATAATGCGTATAGCACTTGTAAGGCGCTGCCTAACACATAGCAAACTCTAAATTATACTCACTATGATTATTTAGATCAGAGGTCCACAGCTGTACAGTGTTTAAAAATATTGGTGACCAATAGGTAAAAATCAGGACATTACATATATACACATATACATTCAGATTTTGACTTCTCTTAGAAAATCACAAGGTCTGGTAGCCCAAGGCAGCCAACAGCTCTAAGTGGGTGTCATCTTCCCTTTGGGATGGGCAGGTATTGTCCCACAGGCCACACCCAGGCCTCTTTGTTCCTTTACATTCCCTCCCTGGCCCTTGAGGCTTCAGTCTCTGGTTTAGAGCATCATCTCCTCATTCCCCAATTGCACAGGAGGTCTTCACAGAGCATTGCTTCTTTTCCTCTCTTCCCCAGCCCTGCGGGAAGGGCATGGTGCACTCAGGCTGAGTGCATGGGTAGGACGTCTTCTTGAGGGTCTCTGAGACTGTCACATCCTGCTAGATATTCTCCACGACTGGTAGCACTGGCTGAGCACCAGACTAGCTGATAGTAATAGTTAACCTTGATACAGAGCTCCCACCTATGCCAGCCACTTGATGTGGGTTAACTTGCAGAATCTTCCAGACCATTTGAAGTAGGTATCACAGGCCCACAATTGAAAATTTCAGAGCTCTAGAAATCAAAATTCTTCTTATGACAAAATCTAACCTGAACCAACATAAAGCTATGTAGTCTTTATTTCTCCCGCTTAAGTACCTCACATGTTGCTGCAGAAATACTAATGTGTTTCATTACTAGGTACTGCCCCAGACCCTACTGTGGGGATGGTATTCACACCATACTAACTTTCTAAGGTCTGAATACCTGGTTCAGATAAGGTATCGAGGATATGTATTATTCCCATTTTACAGATGAAGAAACTGGATCCTTGAGAAATTTTTTAAAAAATCCAAATAAGTGCTTAACTGTAGTGACCATCCATCAGACTGTCCTTCCAGGATGGCCTGGGGCAAGTCACTTCTCTGGACCTCAGTGTCTGTTTGTAAAATGAAGGGTAGTACTGCTAGCTATATGCCATACACTTAATAGACTTTAGATCTCTTGTCCTATAACACAGGTGTTGTTATTAGTATCCCCATTCTGCTGATGAAGGTATTTAAGTTCAAAGAACTTAAATAACTTGCCCAAGGTCACCCAGCCAGTCCCTGGAGAGCTGACTTGTGAACCAGGTCTGTCTGACTTTGGCATCACACACCCTTTCATGGGGTTCAAGGGTCCTCGTAACTGTAAAAGGAGTCCCTCTCTCTTATATCCCTATCAGATTGCTTCACTAAAAAAAATAATGCCTGGCCCATTTTCTCTCTCGTTCCTCGCATTCCAGCAATCATCGGCTTGGCTTGACGGGAGAGGCCAGGGGCGCTTTGAGAATGGTGTTTACTGTTCCCTATCTCCCACACCCCAGGGGAGGCTTCCAGCCATTCCAAACTGTCCACTTTCAGACTATTGTAGGTCTTTTCTAGGATCTCATTTTCCGGGCCGCAGTGGTCTGTCTCTCGCTCTTCCTGCTGTAAAGATTTCTGCAAGTAGGTGCAACATTTCTCTAGGGACTTGCAGCCCCAATAAGTCTGAGCTCAGCAGGCCCAGTTCTCCAGCTCCTGCTAATGAGGTCTGTCCCTCCTCCTTCCTTCCATCTCTCCTGGATGATTACTCCTCCTCTCACTCAGGGGACGCAAGAGTAATCACAGGAGCTTCTGGGGGGGGGCTGTGCCTGGGAACCCTGACCTCACTGAAGGTGACTTGAGGGCCTGTCATCTTCCAGCCAGTTCAAGTGACCAGGGAAGATGTGGCTCTTTCCCATAATGTCATGTTTTTCAACCCAGTTGCTAGAAGGAAATGTATCTGGGTGATAAATACAGAGCCTTGTGAAGTCTGTCTATAATCGTGGGCACTGGTGGATTCACTCTCCACCAAAGAAGAGATGCTACAGGGAGACAGAAAGCACCAGGGTCTGTTATCTCCCTCCCTGTTCTTTACCCCTCTGACCTTGGGCAAGACACTTGACTTTACTGTTTTCTTATCTTGAAAATGGGGATAAAATGATCCAGTTCTGCCGATCTCAAAGGACTGTGAAGAGAATCACAGTAGTAATGAATGTGACAACCTTTGCAAACATCACATGCAATTATCATGTAAACCTCACAGTGGGTGAGCTATTGCCAAGGATGAGGAAGGAAGGTCACAGGAAGTCAGCTCTACAAAGAGATGAGATCAAAAGTTCAGTAGACTGACTCCAATAGAACTTGAGAGATGATCTAGAGTTTACACATATATAGCCAAACACATATCCCTTTTCGCCACTTCAAAATGATCGTGAATTACTGGATTTTCTGAATGAGGAATTTTGTTTTGGTGTATCTTTTAAGATTACCCTTATCCCTTAAGATTTTGGGTAGTGCAAGGAATGCAACAGGAGTAAAAATCGAGAGAAAAGACATAGAGCAGAAACAAACCTGCACCTCATTTCAGTAGTGAAGTTAGAGTATCAAACAAATTTATTTATTATATAAATTATAAATTGGAACATAAACTCTAAAAAAAAATCTAGCAGATATAAAAAAGAGCCAAATAGAACTTCCAGAAGTAGAACCTATAGGAACTGAAATTAAGTGCACCAACTTCATAAACCAATTTGGGGACTGTTCTAGCTGGGAAGAGATAAGAGTCAAGGCCTCCCATGGAAAGGAACAGTGGGCTTGGTGTAAGTGGAGCTGTGCGTGGTGGGGGAAGGGAAATATACAAGACCTCTGGAAACTATACTTCTCATAGCTACAGGGATCTCAGCGGATGTTGTCTCATCCCTTGACAACAATAGTAGCATCAGCATCAGGGCCAGATCCTCAGGGGCAGCAGCCAGTACTTCTTTGGGAAAAATGGAAAAGGGATGGGAGAGGGAGGCATCACCAGCTCTTACCAAGTTCAGAAGTAGGCGATGTCTGTCTATCATAAATTCTAACTATGATCCAGAACAAGAAAGCATAATTAGCAAACTCTGGGATTATTCTTGAACATCAGCTCTAATTAAATAAAGGCCGTTGGTGTTTTCCAACTGCATAGTCTTAGAATTGAAGCCTGGAATCCAGGTTCAAGAAATCTTTCCAGGAGGTGAGACTTCTTATCAAAGCGAAAGGGCATAAGAAATGAAATATACATCAAAGCCCAGAATCATAAAACTTGGCACTCAGAAGAAACCACAGAATTACAGTGGGCAATCCCTTCATTCACAGAAGAGGGAACTAAGCCTTAGAGAGAGAGAGTGGCAGACACAGATCACGCAGTTAACCTCCTAATCTCCACTTTGAAACAAAAGCAACACCACCTACCAAAGCGGTCTTCCTTGGCTCAGCTTTCCAGAAGAAAAAATTATTGAAGATGGGGTTGTGAATCCCAGGTCATCTGGTGAACGGTTGGCCAAGTCAGAATGTAGAGAGATGAGGCTGGTTGAGCCCAGGAAGGGGAGCCGGCCAGGAAAGGCTTGGAGGAGATGAGCTTGGAAGCAGACCCTACAGCAGCCCCTAGCAGGTTGTGCCAGGACTGAAGACACTATGTGAGGAAGGAAAAGGTGCTTTAGGTAGGGAAAGGACATAAGCAAAGGCCTGGAGGTAGGGGTGCATGCAGGTTGGCTTGGTTGATGCATTTATTCAAAAAGCATTTGCTGGGAGCTGGTCATATGTTGTGTTCAGCACAGGCCAACTGGACATGGTCCCTGTTCTCATGGACTTTATGGTCCAGCGAGCTGGGGAGGGAAGGAGGGAGATGGGACAGCCAGCAGGAGTTCGAATGTCAACTGTGGAAGGATTTTTGATACATTTCTGGGGAAAAGGAAGAAACCAGAAGACAAACGACTCGGTAGCTGCCGTCATTACTGTTACTGCCAGAATCCCCTGCCACTCAGGGCTCTGGTTGTACCAAGCTATTCCTTGAGGAAGCAAACCAAACTGTGAACAGTGGGTGTTTCCAGGTACGGCGATCTTGGGTGCGTCTGTCTTCTTCTTTATCCCTTTGTATACTTTTCAAACTTTCTATCTTAAATATGCACTACTTTGAGAATTGGAAACAAAATTAAAACAATATACTCTATACCTTTAATAAAGTATTTAAACTACTGATATTAACCATACGTATCAAATATACTGATATGGAAAAAAATCCACAGTATATTACTGAGTGAAGAAAAAGAGCAAGGAGGCAGCCACAGGACAAAACATCTAAAATGATCTCATTATTGTAAAAAAAAAAAAAAACCTACCTATGTATTTGATTACATATGCATATAATACACACACACACACACAGAGAGTTCTGGAAGAACCTATACTAAATTCCAGCGGCAGAGGCGGGGAGTTTTACTTTCACATTCTTCTGTGATGTTTGAATGTTTGCAGTAAGCATGCGTTAACTCCGGCCATTTTAAAGCCCTAAAATACATAGCTGTGAGGTGTCATTTATTGTGTTTATCGCTCTGGGTACTGTGCTAGCATATTCCTGCTCACTCCTGGTGGCTTCTACTCAGTTGTCCTGTTCTCTGGGCACCAGGGAAGAGGATCTTTCAACTCGCTCAAGTCTGTGCCCACCCCACTCAGCATCTTGGGCTCCTTGGATCTGCCCTCCAGGGACGTGGGTCTGCACCTTCTGCAGGTGTGGTCGGGCTTTGTGGAGCAGGAAACTGATGGGAGTGATTTTTCTGCCTCCTCTCTGGACCCCTTGGCCTGAAGAGATGGGGGATGGTGGCAGGGGAGTGGACCTCGAACACCCAGTGGGGTGGGTGTCCTGACCCGTGAGGAGGGGAGGGAGAAAGAAGGAGGATTAGGGAGGTGTCCCCCACCTCCCCCCTTGGCACCCAACTGGGGCTGACAGCCTCTGGGACCCCCAGCCTCTTTCTTCCTCTCACCCTGCTCAGCCCAGGAAGGAGGCTGAAATAATTAACACCTAAGTGGAAACTCTTTTAGGAGGGATTGTGAACTCCTCCATGACCTGCATTTTAAACCTTCTGTCGCTAATTGTGGAATGCAAGCTTTGTCTCCTCTGAAAGGAAGGCAGGCCAATGGAGATCAGGTGAAGAGGGCAGGGGGCCCCCCAAACATTCTACCTCCAAGCCTGGTGCGGATGCAAAACCCGAGCTGGGGGCGTGTCACCAAAGCGGTTGGTCCCCACCTCCACCCTCAAAGGTGTCTGGAAGTGAGCTCTGTAGCCCCATCCGGGGTCTGTCGCCTGTCTGGGACCTGGGGCCCAGCCATCTCCTCCCTCAAGCAGGCGAGGCCCTGCCCTGGCATCCCAGCCCTCAGGACAGATGGCCTGTGTGTGCTGGCAGCTGAGGGCGCAGAAATAGGTCTGAACGTGCTTAAAGGGGTAGGGGACTCCAGAAAGGAGTGACGGCATGAGCTGGGAGAACTTTTCAAGGATTGATTAATTTTGTGCATGGGTAAAACATTTAAAAGGTTCAGAGGAGTAAAAGCAAGTGTCCCTCTTACCGCTAGCTCTCAAGTTGTGCTCGCTCGCGCGCTCTCTCTCTCTCTCTCTCTTGCTCTCTCTCTCTCTCTCTCTCTCTGAGTATATATCTGTATGTATGTGTGTGTGTGTGTTTACATTAATGACTCGCTACAGAATACACTCTCGTTCATCTTTTTTTCACGAAACAATGCTTTCCAGGCCTTCTACTTGCCGTGAGACCTGTTAATGTCATTAATTCCCTTGTGCTCAATCTCCTCCTCTGTAAAATGAGTGATAATAAGATTACTGACCTCATGGGGCTGTGGTGAGAAATAAATGCGTGAATTCATGTAAAGTCATTAGACCAGTGCCGGCACACAGAGCACTGTTAGCTGTTACTATTATCATGGGCACTGAAAGCAAAATTTTAGCTTATGATCACCCCAAGAACTTGAATCTTTGTCTTTTAAGGTATGTAAGGGGTGTGTGTGTGTGTGTGTGTGTGTGTGTGTGTGTGAGAGAGAGAGAGAGAGAGAGAGAGAGAGAGAGAGAATAATGATTTAATATATTACAGGAAAAAAATAGTGATTGATTCTGAGATTCTGATTCTGGAAACTGAGAAATTAACGTGAAGAAAGTGCAACAACAATAACAACGAAAGCTTCTATTCATTACCTGTCTACCATGTGCCAGATGCTATCCAGGCCCTTGACATACCTTATTTAAGGCCTGCAACAGCCTTGGGGGCGGGTATTATCATTTCCAATGTACAGATGGGGACACTGAGACTTCGGTTAATTTGTAATAGGAAAACAAAGTCATGTAAACTTGGTCCTTTGAGTTTCCTGTTTATGCCGACCACATAATACAATAGTTGTCGCGCGTTCATGTGCAGATCAGCGCTGGAAGTTTTATTTGATTCCACACTGTTCTCTTCGTGGCTCCTGTGACGTGGTCTTTGCTTAAACCCAATAAATTAGTAGGTAGATTCCTGACCTTGAGCCTCATCAGTACCTCGTTCACTGATACTCTGTGGTACGTGACTTAAGGCAGTCATTGAAGCTGATCTTTTCCAGGGTAAAACATCTTCTTATTTTTCTCCTTAAACATGCCTGGGAAACTGCATTTGGCCTTTCTTTCCATTTATCCCTGAGGCATCACCTGGGTGTTGCCCTCCGCTTCCTGTGCCTTTGACCAGCCTTTTTCTGCCACCAGTCGGTTTTCTGTGGCCGAGCCCTGGTCTGGTCTTCAACATTCTGCCCTCTGAGAAAGCAGCAGACGACCAGTCTTGATGGGGTTGTGCAGAAAGCCAGGACTGACAAGGACCAAGGGAGAGTCAGTCCTAAGAGGTAAAGAGTGGTAACTGTTTATCAGAGATTTTATGCCGACCTTCTGGGTTCTCTGCATTCTATCAATAGTTGGTTGGAGTTACAGAAGCCTAAACCCATGATGAGTGATAACAGTCGATACCACGTTTCTGGCTCTGATGGGAGCCAGGAACAGTGAGGCCGGAATTTAGCAGAAAGCAACACCAGTGAACGTTTGGTGACATTTAAATGATGTGGGTTTTGTCCCTTTCCTCAAGTGCAGTGGTCACCTCCTTCCCCACCCCGGCATGGAGCCCTGGTACCTGCGGGAGGGTTGGCAGGGGTCTCAGGGACTGGCAGGGGCAGGGAGGCGGCCCACTGTGTTGTCCTGGCTTCACAGGCTGTGCTGGGACTCCTCCCCTTGAACAGCTGGCTCAGGAAGAACATGAATAACAATGATAATCCTAAACAGATATGCAGCTGAAAATGCCACTGATGGAGTTTCTGATGAAAGTAAGTCACGGGAAAGATTGTTCAGTGAGCTGAAGTGGTACCATTGGAAGTTCTGCCCAGTAACCTTGGGTCTTCTGTTCTCTGAACTGCCTGTTCGCCTCCTGTGACTGTTCTTTTATTGAGCTGCACTTGCAGATCTTGCTGATTGGAGTGAACTCTTTGTAAACTAGAAAACTAACGTTTTAGCAGTGGTCACAGGTTGCAAACAAATTTTCCTAGTGTTGTCTGTCTTATTTTGTTCATGGCATTTATTTTTGCCATGCAGAAATGGTACCTTTTTATGTAGTCAGATGCATCAGTCATTTCTTTTAGATTCAGGGTTTCATGGTCTGCTTGGAAAGTTCCTCTCTACTCTTAGATTATACATTTCGTACTTTTCTTTCTGACATTTTATGGTTTCATTTTTAAAATTTTTGCTCCGTCTAGAACTTTGTTGGTTTTAAGGACTGAGGTAGGGGTCTAACGTCATGATTTTTCCCAACTGATTATCAGTGGTCCCCCCAAATCATTTACTGAATCATCTCTCTTTCCTCACTAAACTGAAATGCCACTTTTATCACAAACTAAATGTCCACGTGTATTTCAGTCTATTTATGGTCCCCTCCTATTCTGTTGCACTATTTTTTTTCTCCACTATAAACTGTTTTAATTACTGTTAATTCATGATGCATTTTAAAATCTAGTAGGAGCTGTGCTAAGTCATTATTTTTCTTTGGATTTTTCCCCATCTGTTTTCACATGTTTATTTTTCCAGATAGATTTTAATATCATTTTACAGCCCTCTTCCATCCTCCTGATATTTTATTTGGAAATGCATGGAGTATATACATTACTTTAGGGAGAATGACATCCAAAAGAAGGACGTCTTCCCATTTACTTCAGTTTTCTTTTGTGAACCCTATTAGAACTTGACAATTTTTTTCTTATGGATCCTACAGAATCTTGGTTAAATTTATCCTTATGAATGTTATCTTTTCAGTCATTCTAGCAAATGAAATATGTGCTTCTTATATTTTCTAACTGCAGTGACTTTAGGCAAATCACTCACCCTCTCTAAGCCCCCATTCCTTTGTCCATAGAGAAGGGAGTATGAGATCCCTGCATCTCAAGCTAGCCAAGGAGTTTGTTAAGCAGTCAAGGACGATGTGCAGGATGCTGGTATTTTCAGGGGCAGCTTTGCCCTCATTGCATTTTCATGAGAAAGACCCAGGGTCAGCTCAGTTTCTCAGGTCCCAGCTGTGCAAACAAATACCTGGGTCAACCCTAACTGAAGCCTCTGTGAGTCTCCTGCCCCCTCCAGTGATTCACCAAGACTCAACTGCGCCTGACTCCACCTGCAGGCCGGACACCCCGCAGGATGGGCAGTGGCTTTATTCCACACCAGCCACTCTTTGGCGTCTGCCGTGTGCCAGGCACAGTGCTGGCCTCTGGATGGGGCCCCTGGCTGTTTATCTGATCAGGGTGGGCGACCGCTTTGAAGAGTTCACACCTCCAAACACAACTTGCGTTTCAGGGTAGATTCTGAGTCTGTTCTGGCTTCCTTGCACCCGGAGCCAATGGACTAGTCAAGGGCCTTTTCTCCAGGGTGTGAAGAAGACCCAGCGGGCAGGCGTGGCGCTGGAGGGAGAGGATGCTCAGAGAGAGAGCATTTCCTAGAGAGACTGAGGAAGTCGGGCTGGCCGCCTGGGGAAGGCCAGCTCAGCCTCCCATCCTGCGGAATCTCTTCCACACCTTCCAGCTGCCGTGCACCCCACTGTGCTGACGACTGGGTGACAGGCTCACACTCCCCGCTAATTCCAGGAGGGACCCACGGATGCATTTACCATTTAACCTAATTGTTTCTTTAATTGAAAGTCAGCAGATAAGCACAGGTTTCTTTCCCATGCAAAAGAGGTTTGAACTAGAAGAAACAAGCCAAGGGCATAAAAAAACAAATGCCGGCTTTAGCCTGGCTCCGGGGAAGGAGGGCTTTGTGCCTCTGGTTCTTGCATCATAATATACACGAGTTAATTTGACTGGTGGGGGAGCTTAGTTAGCCAAACACTTTAATAGGATTGAAGCGGGGTTGAGGTGGGCTACTTTCAGGCCCTGCCTGGGTAAGAATGGATGGGCTTAAGCCCTCTTTTCTTTAAGGAAACAGCCCCCGTGCTTGTGCAGGCCAGAATAATTAAGTAATTAGCAAAGGCATTTGTCAAAATGCCCAATGGGGCTGACGAAAATGACAGCTTTGAGAAGGATGAAGAGCTTGCAAATAGCATTTTCTCCAAGCTTGGGGCTGGGGTCAGGCCTGGAGCCTGCAAGGAAAACGCCTGCCTGGGACTCCAGGGTCCCAGCTCAACCTTTGGGGTTCAAGTTCACTTCCCTGTGGCAAAAGCCAAGCTCCTATTTCTAAGGAGGCTTTCTTGAAAGGCCTTTGGAACATCAAAGGGCTCTTAACACACAGCAAGTAAGTGAAAAATAAGGGAGTCATTTTCCTTTTCAAAGGATTGAGACCATTAAACAGCCAAGTCCATGGTGGAAAAAGCATTTGTGGTTTATTGAAATTAAAAGACTGGGGAAATAGCTGGAGATTATCAACCAGTCATCACTGTCAACAGTGAACTGATTCTGTACCTACTGCGTGCAGGGCAAATTCCTGGGTTTTCTTAGGGCCATAAGGATGTCTATCCTTAAGAGGTGTTCCGTGTTTGCTGTTGTAGGGACACTAATCGTAACAACTACTTAGGGGCCCCTTCAATATATCATGCACATGGTACCTTATTCAACACCGGCGACAACCCTATGATATTGGCATTTGTTTTCCTCCTTCCTCCAAGGGCAGAAACATCCTTCCCTCGATGGGGAAACCTAGGCTCACGGAAGTTGGGTGACTTAGATCTCAGAGGCAATAGAAAGGAAAGGTTACGAGCAATGGAGTCATAATGATCTGGTTTTGAGCTTGGGTGGCCTCGGCCTGCAGCCACTTGAAGCAGGATTTCAGTTCCCAGCCAGAGATTGAGGTCAGGCTGCGGCAGTGAGAGCGCTGAATCCTAGCCTCTAGACCAGTGGCCAGTGACAAGCCCGTTGGCCCTTCAGCTTTGCAGAAATGAGTTCCCACAAAGACGGAAAGTATTGAAACAAAGTGTTTCTTAGGAGGAGAAAGAGTACGTGTGAATAGGCACACACGGGCGGACTCAGAGAGAGAGTCGCGTGCTCGTGGTAGTTTAAATCACTTATATGGGGCATTTCCTCTGGGTTTCCTTTGCCCAGTCATCTTGTTTTGCCTGGTTCTGAGTCTGTATGTGGTATATCTCAGGATCCTCCCATGTGTGCGTGTGCATCTCTTAGCCAAGATGGCTTCCAGCGAAGAGGCCTATGGGTAGGTTGGCATAACTCCCCTTTTGACCTCCGAGGAGCCCTTCTGCGCATGTATAGTCAGGAAGGTCTCCTTGACCTGGAGAAAGAGAAATATGTGGTCTCTGTCTTTTATCTGGGCAGAGCTCAGCCTCTCCTATTATTCCCCTGCTATCTTCATCTTGGAGTATCTGTCCACAGAGGACAAACTCCAGCTGCTCAGCCTGGGGCCCATCTATCTCCTGCCTCAGTTTGACAGCAGATTCTACTTTTATAGGTCAAAAGAAATAAGAGCTGAGAAACGATCAGTAGATTTAGAAGCTAGGAGTTGGTGGTGGCAGGAGAGAGGCGTTTCACTGGAGCGAAAAGGGAAGTCAGATGTGGTGAGAGCATGGTGTGAAGAATGAGTCTTCCAAAACAGCCAGGGGCAGAAACACCACTATTGGTCCAGCTAGGGAGGTTTCCCAAGCCACGGGGAGATGCTCCAAGAGAGGGGGAGTTTGAAGATGCCAGAAAAGGAGGGAATATTTGAGAGAGATTGGTTCGTCTGGAGGACATGGCCCAGAGAGTGACATGCAGCTTAGAGAGGAGGTACCTTGTGGTGGTGGGGATGGAGTGATGGGGAGAGGAGGGTTGACTCTTCCTGAGAAAGGGGAGAACATGAAAGAGAGATTGTGTAAAGTTCTTGTGGTATTTAAGGTTAGAAAGAAGAGAGTTGATTCAGAGGTGCTTTTGGGGACAGGGGAGGAGAGCAGAGAGGACTTAGGTGGAGAGGAAGTGGCTGACGTGGGTACTGTCTGTGGAGGGAGTCAAGTTAGGCCAAGAACCAGTGGGACTGGTGAGAGTGGTGATGGGTGGAGGTTGTGGCTGGAGACAGGAGCTTGGGGCTCAAGATCTTGGATGCAGAGCATTTCCATAGGTCTACGTGGTGGGGGATCGGAGGTGTCTAGAGTGGGGGCAAGACTGAAAGGATCTTAGGAGGCCAAAGGTCAGGGGGGTCATGGGTCTCTCCATGAATATTGAATGAGTGATGACAGGCAAGGGTGTGTCAGGTACCAAAATCCTCCAGGAACAATGCCAAGGAAGGTAGAAGAGGATGGTGACAAAGATGAGGTGAAAACTGTGTAGGTGGTTGTGAGGGCTTCTGGTAGGAAGAGTTGGGGCAGTGGTGGTGGCTTAATAACCTGGTTGACAAAGAGTAAACCTTTGCCTGTTCCTTTTAGAGGTGGTGAGAAATATTGAGGCTTTGGGGCTCAAGACCAACCTGGCTTCTAATCCTGGCTTTCAACTTACTAGCTGTGTGACCTTGGAGACATCACCCAGGATATTTCTGAGTATTAAAACTCATCTACGGAATGCAGGTGCCACACCCACTTGGGGGTGTGTGTGTGTGAGGATTAAGCAAGGTCTTGATCATAACCTGGAACAGCGCCTGGCACACAGCCGGTGCTCAGTAAATGGCAGCATTCGGAAATGTCTGAGCTGGAAGACATCCAGTTATTTGGGCCACCACGTGAGGAAAAGGAGGCCCAGAAAGTCCACAGATTAGGGAAGATGATGGCGTTCCCGTGAGGTCACGGAGTGCAGGGCTCTGGTGGAAACCACATGAGGGAGGGGGTGCAGGACCGGAGAGATTCTGGAATCTGCAAAATCCCCAGCCAGGTGCTCGCTTTGGGTACAGGCCAGGTTGTGTGTGTGTTGGGGGTTGGGGGACAGGTCGCAGCTCTTTCCAGGGTGAGGAGTGCACACCGGGACGTAAAGCTTGCCTTCTAAGTGTTTGTGACAGTGTCTTCTAATCAGCCAACTAAGCATGTTGTCTACAAGGGAAGGGGCCTTGTCCATTTGCTCTTAATCTAAACTCTGGGCATTGACCTCCCTCTTTGGTTGAAGGGATATTCCAGATTTGTTTACACCTCTGGTCCCTGAGCTTGGACCTGTCACGGCAGCAAGTTCTTTGCGTGAAGGTTACTTTAGCTTGCATTTGACAGCACTCGTCTTTGTATGCCCAGTGTCTGATGGGAGTGAATCAGGGAATGCATAACTTCTTCTTTGTCTTTGGTGATGACACAGCCCTCTGTCCATCTCTGCAGTCGGTTGGCTGTGTGGAGGTGAAGGATCCAGGTTCAGGAGTCTGACAAATGAGAGTTTAAATCCGTCTTCATTTAATACTGGCGATTTTCTCTAAACCACTTAAATAACTTCACAGATCCTCAACTTCCTCATCTTTAAAGTGAAAACAATAATACCTCTTTTACCTCTTGCGACGATTGATTGGGTGACACGTAGCTGTGACCTCAGCATCGTGTCTGCCTGGCACTCTCAATAACGGTGGCTGTTTTTTTATTGTCATCATAGCGCTAGGTGTGGCAGACACACAAATTTACCTTCTCTTCATTTTGTAAAGCTGATTGCCTCTCCTGTCCCACATTCTAGAAAGTGCTATGAGGGACTATCCCTGTTTCCCATCTCCAGCCCCCACTTTATGCCCACTGGGTTTGGTGCTTCAGTGAAAGAAGAGCCAAGCAAACGACCCTCTGGATCCCCTGATTACAACCCCGAGGCACCTTCAACCTCAGGTGTGTTTGCCCTGATGGGGCGGCCAGGTAAAGGCTTGCCACTAATAGCCCTGGCCTTTTTTTGGGGTGCTCACCGCCAGCAGGAGAAACCCTCTGCGTGGAAATTACTTTAATTTGCAGTTGACAAAAGGCAAATTGCTGGCATTTTTTTGCTTGGAGCCTGGAATGTAACCTTGCACGGCTGCCCTAGACATTCCAGGTGATGGCTTCCATTAGCCCGGCCCGGCCCAGATTTCTAGCTTAAAGGGGGGGGGGGGGGAAGAACGTAAGTAATTTTACAGGGGGCAAAACCCGCAATCATGATCACATTCTACTAACTTCTGTCCCTTCGAATTCCCTCCCGCTGCTGGCAACATACAAAGCAGAGTCAATGTGACTTCCGATCATGTACGTGTTTTTCTTTGCTTAACCTTCAATTGTGTATTTCCACAGTCCACAGGCTCGTAACTATTAGTTGGGTGGGAGACTCCTTCCTGTGATCTACCTGTGTTTGATTTGTGTGTAGGGTCATGAGAGAAGGGCCTTCTCTGCTTTGTTCCATTGCATGATGCCTGGGATGCAGTAAGGTCTCCGTACATATTTGATGAAGGAATGAATGAGTGAATGAATGAATGGGTGGTTTCCAATTTTTCCCAAGGCCAGAACGTCTTTGTCTGTCTAGCCATAGACTTCTTTTTTTACATCTTTATCGGAGTATAATTACTTTACAATGGTGTGTTAGTTTCTGCTTTATAACAAAGTGAATCAGTTATACATATACATATGTTCCCATATCTCTTCCCTCTTGCGTCTCCCTCCCTCCCACCCTCCCTATCCCACCCCTCTAGGTGGTCACAGAGCACCGAGCTGATCTCCCTGTGCCATGCGGCTGCTTCCCACTAGCTATCTGTTTTACGTTTGGTAGTGTATATATGTACATGCCACTCTCTCGCTTTGTCACAGCTTACCCTTCCCCCTCCCCACTAGCCATAGACTTCTATAGCATTCCAGAGGAAGGGCATCCTTTAGACGCGGTGCTGGTTGCCTTCCACTTAAAATATGTCCCAGAGATGCCTGTCTTGGGCGGGGTTCCTGGAATGCAGACTGAACGGAATGCCTTGTAGACCCAGGAGGAACCTGAGGCTGCTGCTGCCATCTTGTGGACAGAATTTAAAACATAGGCAAAGTGACAGCAGTAGCCCTTATACCCTTTCTGTTTCTCCAAAAGAAATCTTGGCTGATTCTTTGATGGAAAAGTCTCCTTTGCAATACATTAGGCCATATTTCCAGATCCATGCTTAACCTACTTATATTCCTCTGTTGAAATCATCATTATTATAGCAACAATAATAACTCACATTTATTGAGTTCTAGGCACTGTGCTAAGTGCTTTATATTAAAAAACAACAACAACAAAAACCCTTTAATGCCTATGCTATTATTACCATCTCTACTGTAGAGAAAGGAAGTTGAAGCTGCACACCTTGTACGTGGCTAGTAAGTGAGAAGCGAGAACGAGGATTTGACCTCAGCCTGACAGGCTCTGAGCCCAACTCTTGGCCATTATACCAAACTCTTTCCTACCTTTTTTTTTTTTTTTTTTTAAGTTCTTCTTCCCTTTCCAACCCTCTATTTTGACGGTGCATCGTACCTGCCATCATATCAGGTCTTAATAATTCGTTTATGTGTTTGATTCCCCAACAAGACAATGAGCCCCACGGGAGTTGGTGAGCGCTGTTGAGAAAGGGTTTTATGTATCTCTGAGCACCAGCTATGCACCGGGACTGTGCTAGATGAAGAGAATATAAAGATCTGTTAAACTGGGGCAAAGGCCTTCCTCGTGTATGCCTGCCAGGGTGTCGCTAAGCCGTGGGAAAGATGTGAAGTATGTTCCCGGGATATAATTTGTAATGGAGATGACAAAGGTGGTGAGCAGGGAGATTAGTCATTTAACTAGTTCTTTACAACCTTATTTTTATATGAACTGCCCGCCCCTCCCCCCCCCAGCACTGCTCAGGTGAATCTTAACTGTTATGAAATCCATCCATACACGCATTTCTTTGTTCCTTATGCTGTAGCACTTGACAGAGTTGCCCTGGTGAGAAGCAGTTCTCTGCAGCTGGCGGGAGGGGAGGAAGAGTGACAACCTCTCTCTTTGAGGTTTTGTGGGATGGAAGGGGACCCAAAGGGAAGATCACGTATTCCATAGAGCCTGTATTTGGAGTTGGAGTACTCCAAACATGTTCTCTGTGTTTAGTGAAAATTTGTAGGCATTTTTCATTTGCTGCAGTACTAGACAGAATCAAAATCTGATTAAAATAAAAAGATTGTGAAATGAAAAGCAAAAATTAGAATAGATTTATAAATGAAAGCAAGACTTTGAACCTGCAGGTAAACCCTACAGGCTTGAAGTCCATTTCTCTGTGTATAAGGGTGTTTGGGGGTAAAAGTTCACAAAGTGCCCGTGTGGTAATCCTTTATAGGGAGGCGGTATCACATAGTGACTAAACTCAGGACAGCTGTCTTTTCTGCTTTATTCAAGGTCCGAGGCAGGATCACTCATCGATGGCCAGGCACAAGGCCAGTTGCTTCAGGGTCACGGAGATAGTAAGGCAGGGTCTCTGCTCCTGTTGGGAGCTGGCAGATTTCTCAGCCCTAAGTACCAATGTCCTGTGAGGTAACACCTGTACGGGCTAGAGACATACTTGGAGAGACAGTGGAGAGGAAAGGAGAGCATAAGAAAGAAGTAGAAAAGGGAGAGGGGAGAAGCAAAGAGAAGAGACAGACTCTAGAGGAGGTGATGGGGATGACCCCCAGAGCCTCGGAGACCCCCTGAAATGTCCACCCCAGGGGCCTGGACTGAGCTCAAACAAACAAGTGCCCTCTTTGGGCCCTTCCAAAATGCCTGGGCAACCCTCTTCCTACGGCTGCTGCAGAAACATCTTACAAGCTTCCTGGGTGTCCCCAGCACTGGTATTTTTGTTCTGAGGTCAAGGGTCTTGTGAAGGAAGTGTATCACCATTATTAGTACTTTTATACCATCCTGCTCTCTGAACGTGCCAGCCTTCTTGGGTAGCAGGAGCTGGTGTGCAACCAGGTCTGGAGTGATAAGCTCACGGTGGCAGCTCCAAGTCAGAGAAAGCCTCCAAAACAAGTAAGGCGGTGAGAGACTGGCAGAGCATGTGGCCAGGGCACCGGCTTAGACCCACTTCTGCAGAGGCGGTGTGGCTTCCGTCCAGGGGAGCCTCCTGAATGTCACCCCATCTGCACGCGGGACACACAGGGACGTCACATCCCCAGGCAGCAGCAACGGGGCCTCCCCAGAGAGCACGGCTTTGATCTTTTTGCCATGTTCATAATCTAGTTCAGTATCAAAAGTTGGTGGAAAGGAAAAATACTTGGGCAAGAATTGAAAAGCTGTACTCTTCATAATAGTTATATATGTCAGCCATAAGAAGAGTCCTTCAAAGGACTGTGCTTTCCTATCACACTCTGACTCGTATCAAAAGTCATTACAAGAGGTATTTCTGCACTTGACAAACAGTAACAACGTCAGCTACCATACATTATGGACATAGCAAATGTTACAGATTGTACTAAGATCCTAGGGAGACTTTTTAAAAATATTTTATTTTTTATTGATGTATAGTTGATTTACAATGATTCAGGTGTACAGCAAAGTGATTCAGTTATATATAGACGTATATATCTCTTTGCTGATATATATGTGTGTGTGTGTGTGTGTATATATATATATATTCTTTTTGAGATTCTTTTCCATTATAGGCTATTACAAGATATTGAATATAGTTCCCTGTGCTATACAGTAGGTCCTTGTTTTCTCTCTACTTTATATAGTAGTGTGTATCTCTTAATCCCCAATTGCTAATTTATCCCTTTCCCCCACTTCCTCACTGGTAACTATAAGTATGTTTTCTGTGTCTGTTTCTGTTTTGTAAATAAGTTCATTTGTATCATTTTTTTAAGATTCCACGTATAAGTGATATCATATGATATTTGTTTTTGTCTGACTTATTTCACTTAGTATGATAATCTCTAGGTCCATCCATGCTGCTGCAAATGGCATTATTTCATTCTTTTTTATGGCTGAGTAGTATTCCATTGTATATATGTACCACATCTTCTTTATCCATTCATCTGTTGATGGACATTTAGGTTGCTTCCAGGTCTTGGCTATTGTAAATAGTGCTGCAATGAACATTTGAGTGCATATGTATCTTTTCAAATTATGGCTTTCTCTGGATATATGCCCGGGAGGGGGATTGCTGGATCATATGATAACACTATTTTTCGTTTTTTAAGGAACCTCCATAGGGGCTGCATCAATTTACATCCTGGGGAGATGTTTTTATCACCTTTTGGTATAAGAGATACTTGTTTTCTTCTTTGGACCTGGTATGTTTTTATGTAAAAACTGTAAAAACAGCCATGTGATATTCTTTTCCTCACCTTAGCATCCTGGAGATTCCAAGCCACTTTTTTTTTTTTTTTTGAATTTTATTTAACTTTATTTTATTCAGCAGGTTCTTATTAGTCATCCATTTTATACACATCAGTGTATACATGTCAATCCCAATTCATCACACCACCCCCCACCTCCCCACCGCTTTCCCCCCTTGGTGTCCATACGTTTGTTCTCTACATCTGTGTCTCAATTTCTGCCCTGAAAACTGGTTCATCTGTACCATTTTTCTAGGTTCCACATATATGCGTTAATATATGATACTTTTTTTTTTTCTCTTTTTGACTTACTTCATTTTTCTGACTTTTCCTCTTTCTGACTTACTTCATTCTGCATGACAGTCTCTAGATCCATCCACGTCTCTACAAATGACCCAATTTCATTCCTTTTAATGGCTGAGTAATATTCCATTGTATATATGTGCCACATCTTCTTTATCCATTCATCTGTCAGTGGACACTTAGGTTGCTTCCATGTCCTGGCTATTGTAAATAGAGCTGCAATGAATGTTGTGGTACATGACTCTTTTTGAATCATGGTTTTCTCAGGGTATAGCCCAGTAGTGGGATTGCTGGGTCATATGGTAGTTCTATTTTTAGTTTTTTAAGGAACCTCCATACTGTTTTCCATAGCGGTTGTATCAATTTACATTCCCACCAACAGTGCAGGAGGGTTCCCTTTCTACCGCACCCTTTCCAGCATTTACTGTTTCTAGATTTTTTCATGATGGCCATTCTGACTGGTGTGAGGTGATACCTCATTGTAGTTTTGATTTGCATTTCTCTAATAATTAGTGATGTTGAGCATCTTTTCATGTGCCTCTTGGCCATCTGTATACCTTCCTTGGTGAAATGTCTATTTAGGTCTTCTGCCCTTCTTTTTAAAAAATAAATTTATTTACTTTTGGTATTTTTTTTGTTTTTGTATTTTATTTAATTTTTTTTTTATACAGCAGGTTCTTATTAGTTATCCATTTTATACATATCAGTGTATATGTGTCAATCCCAATCTCCCAATTCACCCCCCCACCCCACTCCTGGCACTTTCCCCCCTTGGTGTCCATACGTTTGTTCTCTACATCTGTGTCTTAATTTCTACCCTGCAAACTGGTTCATCTGTACCATTTTTCTAGGTTCCACATATATGCATTAATATACAATATTTGTTTTTCTCTTTCTGACTTACTTCACTCTGTATGACAGTGTCTAGATCCATCCACGTCTCTACAAATGACCCAATTTCGTTCTCTTTTATGGCTGAGTAATATTCCATTGTATATACGTACCACATCTTCTTTATCCATTCATCTGCCAATGGGCATTTAGGTAGCTTCCATGTCCTGGCTATTGTAAATAGTGCTGCAATGAACACTGGGATGCATGTGTCTCTTTGGATTATGGTTTTCTCTGGGTATATGCCCAGTAGTGGCATGCTGGGTCATATGGTAATTCTATTTTTAGTTTTTTAAGGAACCTCCATACTGTTCTCCATAGTGGCTGTATCAATTTACATTCCCACCAACAGTGCAAGAAGGTTCCCTTTTCTCCACACCCTCTCCAGCATTTGTTGTTAGTAGATTTTCTGATGATGCCCATTCTAACTGGTGTGAGGTGATAACCTCATTGTAGTTTTGATTTGCATTTCTCTAATAATTAGTGATGTTGAGCAGCTTTTCATGTGCTTCTTGGCCATCTGTATGTCTTCTTTGGAGAAATGTCTATTTAGGTCTTCTGCCCATTTTTGGATTGGGTTATTTGGTTTTTTAATATTGACCTGCATGAGCTGTTTATATATTTTGGAGATTAACCCTTTGTCCATTGATTCATTTGCAAATATTTTCTCCCATTCTGAGGGTTGTCTTTTCATTTTGTTTGTAGTTTCCTTTGCTTTGCAAAAGCTTTTACGTTTCATTAGGTCCCATTTGTTTATTTTTGTTTTTATTTCCATTACTGTAGGAGGTGGATCAAAAAAGATCTTGCTGTGATTTGTGTCATAGAGTGTTTTGCCTATGTGTTCCTCTAAGAGTTTTATAGTGTCCGGTCTTACATTTAGGTCTCTAATCCATTTTGAGTTTCTTTTTGTGTATGGTGTTAGGGAGTGTTCTAATTTCATGCTTTTACATGTAGTTTTCCAGTTTTCCCAGCACCACTTATTGAAGAGGCTGCCTTTTCTCCATTGTATATTCTTGCCTCCTTTATCAAAAATAAGGCGACCATATGTGCATGCGTTTATCTCTGGGCTTTCTATCCTGTTCCATTGATCTATATTTCTGTTTTTGTGCCAGTACCATATTGTCTTGATTATTGTAGCTTTGTAGTATAGTCTGAAGTCAGGGAGCCTGATTCCTCCAGCTCCTTCTTTTTCCCTGAAGACTGCTTTGGCTATTCAGGGTCTTTTGTGTCTCCATACAAATTTTAAGATTTTTTGTTCTAGTTCTGTAAAAAAAAAAATGCCATTGGTTATTTGATAAGGATTGCATTGCATCTGTAAACTGCTTTGGGTAGTATAGTCATTTTCACAGTATTGATTCTTCCAGTCCAAGAACATGGTATATCTCTCCATCTTGTTTGAGGCATCTTTAATTTCTTTCATCCGTGTCTTATAGTTTTCTGCATACAGGTCTTTTGTCTCCCTAGGTAAGTTTATTCCTAGGTATTTTATTCTTTTTGTTGCAGTGGTAAATGGGAGTGTTTCCTTAATTTCTCTTTCAGATTTTTCATCATTAGTGTATAGGAATGCAGGGATTTCTGTGCAGTCATTTTGTATCCTGCAACTTTACCAAATTCATTGATTAGCTCTAGTAGTTTTCTGGTGGCATCTTTAGGACTCTCTATGTACAGTATCATGTCATCTGAAAACAGTGATACTTTTACTTCTTCTTTTCCAATTTGTATTCCTTTTATTTATTTTTCTTTTCTGATTGCTGTGGCTAGGACTTCCAAAACTATGTTGAATAATAGTGGTGAGAGTGGACATCCTTGTCTTGTTACTGATCTTAGAGGAAATGCTTTCAGTTTTTCACCATTGAGAATGATGTTTGCTGTGGGTTTGTCATATATGACCTTTATTATGTTGAGGTACATTCCCTCTAAGCCCACTTTCTGGAGAGTTTTTATCATAAATGGGTGTTAAATTTTGTCAAAAGCTTTCTCTGCATCTATTGAGATCATATGGCTTTTACTCTTCAATTTGTTAATATGATGTATCACGTTGATTGATTTGCGTATATTGAAGAATCCTTGCATCCCTGGGATAAATCCCACTTGATCATGGTATATGATCCTTTTAATGTGTTGTTGGATTCTGTTTGCTAGTATTTTGTTGAAGATTTTGGCATGTATATTCATCAGTGTTATTCATCTGTAATCTTCTTTTTTTGTAGTATCTTTGTGTGGTTTTGTAATCACGGTGATGGGGGCCTCATAGAATGAGTTTGGGAGTGTTCCTTCCTCTGCAATTTTTTGGAAGAGTTTGAGAAGGATGGGTGTTAGCTCTTCTCTAAATGTTTGATAGAATTCACCTGTGAAGCCATCTGGTCCTGGACTTTTGTTTGCTGGAAGATTTTTCATCACAGTTTCAATTTCATTACTTGTGATTGGTCTGTTCATATTTTCTATTTCTTCCTGGTTCAGTCTTGGAAGGTTATACCTTTCTAAGAATTTGTCCATTTCTTCCAGGTTGTCCATTTTATTGGCATAGAGTTGCTTGTAGTAGTCTCTTAGGTTGCTTTGTATTTCTGCAGTGTCTGTTGTAACTTCTCCTTTTTCATTTCTAATTTTAGTGATTTGAATCCTCTCCCTCTTTTTCTTGATGAGTTTGGCTAATGGTTTATCAATTTTGTTTATCTTCTCAAAGAGCCAGCTTTTGGTTTTATTGATCTTTGCAATTGTTTTCTTTGTTTCTATTGCATTTGTTTCTGCTCTGATCTTTATGATTTCTTTCCTTCTGCTAACTTTGGGCTTTCCTTGTTCTTCTTTCTCTAGTTCCTTTAGGTGTAAGGTTAGATTGTTTATTTGAGATGTTTCTTGTTTCTTGAGGTAGGCTTGTATTGCTATAAACTTCCCTCTTAGGACTGCTTTTCCTGCATCCCATAGGTTTTGGATTGTCATGTTTTCATTGTCATTTGTCTCTAGGTGTTTTTTGATTTCCTCTTTGATTTCTTCAGTGATCTCTTGGCTATTTAGTAACGTATTGTTTAGCCTCCATGTGTTTGTGTTTTTTACATTTTTTTCCCCTGTAATTCATTTCTAATCTCGTAGCGTTGTGGTCAGAAAAGATGCTTGATGTGATTTCAATTTTCTTAAATTTACTGAGGCTTGATTTGTGACCCAAGATGTGATCTATCCTGGAGAATGTTCCATGCACACTTGAGAAGAAAGTGTAATCTGGAGTTTTGGGATGGAATGTCCTATAAATATCAATTAAATCTATCTGGTCTGTTGTGTCATTTAAAGCTTCTGTTTCCTTATTTATTTTCATTTTGGATGATCTGTCCATTGGTGTAAGTGAGGTGTTACAGTCTCCCACTATTATTGTGTTACTGTCGATTTCCTGTTTTATAGCTGTTAGCAGTTGCCTTTTGTATTGAGGTGCTCCTGTGTTGGGTGCATATATATTTATAATTGTTATATCTTCTTCTTGGATTGATCCCTTGATCATTATGTACTGTCCTTCCTTGTCTCTTGTAACATTCTTTATTTTAAAGTCTATTTTATCTGAGTATTGCTATTCCAGCTTTCTTTTGATTTCCATTTGCATGGAATATCTTTTTCCATCCCCTCACTTTCAGTCTGTATGTGTCCCTAGGTCTGAAATGGGTCTCTTGTAGACAGCCTATATATGGGTCTTGTTTTTGTATCCATTCAGTGAGCCTTTTTCTTTTGGTTGGAGCGTTTAATCCATTCACATTTAAGGTAATTATCGATATGTATCTTCCTATTGCCATTTTCTTAATTGTTTTGGGTTTGTTTTTGTAGGTCATTTTCTTCTCTTATGTTTCCCACTTAGAGAAGTTCCTTTAGCATTTATTGTAGAGCTGGTTTGGTGGTGCTGAATTCTCTTAGCTTTTGCTTGTCTGTAAAGCTTTTGATTTCTCCATCGAATCTGAATGAGATCCTTGCCAGGTAGAGTAATCTTGGTTGTAGCCTCTTCCCTTTCATCGCTTTAACTATATCGTGCCAGTCCCTTCTGGCTTGTAGAGTTTCTGCTGAGAAATCAGCTGTTAACCTTATGGGAGTTCCCTTGTATGTTGTCGTTTTTCCCTTGCTGCTTTCAATAATTTTTCTTTGTCTTTAATTTTTGCCAATTTGATTACTGTGTGTCTCGGCATGTTTCTCCTTGGGTTTATCCTGCATGGGACTGTCTGCGCTTCCTGGACTTGGGTGGCTATTTCCTTTCCCATGTTAGGGAAGTTTTTGACTATAATCTCTTCAAATATTTTCTCGGGTCCTTTCTCTCTCTCTTCTCCTTCTGGGACCCCTATAATGTGAATGTTGTTGCATTTAATATTGTCCCAGAGGTCTCTTAGGCTGTCTTCATTTCTTTTCATTCATTTTTCTTTATTCTGTTCCACAGCAGTGAATTCCACCATTCTGTCTTCCAGATCACTTATCCGTTCTTCTGCCTCAGTTATACTGCTATTGATTCCTTCTAGTGTAGTTTTCATTTCAGTTATTGTATTTTTCATCTCTGTTTGTTTGTTCTTTAATTCTTCTAGATCTTTGTTAAACATTTCTTGCATCTTCTCGATCTTTGCCTCCATTCTTTTTCCGAGGTCTTGGATCATCTTCACTATCATTATTCTGAATTCTTTTTCTGGAAGGTTGCCTATCTCCACTTCATTTAGTTGTTTTTCTGGGGTTTTATCTTGTTCCTTCATCTGGTACATGGTCCTCTGCCTTTTTATTTTGTCTGTCTTTCTCTGAACACGGTTTTCATTCCACAGGCTGCAGGATTGTAGCTCTTCTTGCTTCTGCTGTCTACCCTCTGGTGGATAAGGCTATCTAAGAGGCTTGTGCAAACTACCTAATGGGAGGGACTGGTGGTGAGTAGAGCTGGGTGTTGCTCTGGTGGGCAGAGCTCAGTAAAACTTTAATCCACTTGTCTGCTGATGGGTGGGGTTGTGTTCCCTCCCTGTTGGTTATTTGGCCTGAGGCAACACAATACTGGAGCCTACCTGGGCTCTTTGGTGAGACTAATGGTGGACTCTGGGAGGGCTCATGCCAAGGAGTACTTCCCAGAACTTCTGCTGCCAGTGTCCTTGTCCCCACAGTGAGCCATAGCCACCCCCCGCCTCTGCAGGAGACCCTCCAGTACTGGCAGGTAGGTCTGGTTCAGTCTCCTATGGGGTCACTGCTCCTTTCCCTGGGTCCTGATGCACACACTACTTTGTGTGTGCCCTCCAAGAGTGGAGTCTTTGTTTCCCCCAGTCCTGTCGAAGTCCTGTAATCAAAACCCACTAGCCTTTGAAGTCTGATTCTCTAGGAATTCTTCCTCCCGTTGCCAGACCCCCAGGTTGGGAAGCCTGACCTGGGGCTCAGAACCTTCACTCCAGTGAGTGGACTTCTGTGGTGTAAGTGTTCTCCAGTTTGTGAGTCACCCACCCAGAGTTATGGGATTTGATTTTATGGTGATTGCGCCCCTCCTACCATCTCATTGTGGCTTCTCCTTTGTCTTTGGATGTGGAGTATCTTTTTTAGTGAGTTTCAGCGTCTTCCTGTCATTGATTGTTCAGCAGTTGTGATTCCCGTGCTCTCGCAAGAGGGAGTGAGAGCACGTCCTTCTACTCCGCCATCTTGAACCAATCTCCTCCAAGCCACTTTTTAAACCTAAATAAGAGCAACTATGCTGACTCTTAGAATTGATGTATTTGTTTTTCTTCTCTTACCCTTGTTTTAACCTCCTGAAAATTTTGTTTGATTCTTCTGCTTTTCTGTTTTTTGTGAGTTAACTTAAAGCCCCTTCTTCCTCTTTCTAAAAAGAACATGAAGAAGTTTAATTTAACACTTGGTGAGGTTTAAAGATGGACTTAGATCTCAGTTTACTGGTTGGGGACTCTTGCTCAGGTTATTTTAAGCACATTGAGAGTTCTTTAGCAGAATTTACATTTTCTAAGTGAAAAGTTTCCAAGTACGTGCTTTTTCTGAAGGATGTTGGAGGATTTTTCTGCCTCTCCAGACACAGAGGGGAGAGTCTGTCCTCACAGGAGGTACTCAGAGAAGACTTATGGAAGCCTTATTATTAAGCCCCGACAGCAATCCCTTCTTCTCGCACTGCTCTGGGGGGTGTCCAGCAATCAGGGCTTGGGAAAGGCACCCCATAGAGATGGAGAGTAGCTAAGGAATGTCTGTCAGGTCTGGCTTGAACCCTCTCAGACTCTGCTGGGGGTGGGGTGGGGGGGTAAATTGGTACTACATTTCAGGAAAGCAGTTGGCATTTGTCTCAAGGGTCTTAAATATGCTCCTGCCTTTTTTTTTTTTTCTGTGGTACGCAGGCCTCTCACTGTTGTGGCCTCTCCCGTTGTGGAGCACAGGCTCCGGATGCGCAGGCTCAGCAGCCATGGCTCACGGGCCCAGCCGCTCCGCGCCATGTGGGATCTTCCCGGACCGGGGCACGAACCCGTGTCCCCTGCATCGGCAGGCAGACTCTCAACCACTGCGCCACCAGGGAAGCCCGTTCCTGCCTTTTTACTCAAGGATTTCCTCTCTAGAGATTTAACTTAAAAAAACTAATGAAAGTGCATTCATTCATTCATTCATTCAACAGTGGCTGCTCTGTGTCATATACTAGGTTGGCTGAATAAAAAACAGTCCTGCCTTTATAATGTTAACAGCTTAGTAGATCTAGAGGCTGTGAAATGCAGGCAAACATCTTTGTCCAGGGTTGTTTAAAGCACCATTACTTAAAATAGCAAAGAATTAGAAACAGTATATGTCCAATGATAGGGGATTAGTTCAAGTATAGGAGGTACATATGATGGAATTTTAAATGGCTATTATAAATCAGTTTTTTCCATGATGTGGAAAAAGTTTTATGAAATACAGTTTTAAGAGGGAGAAGAAAACAAGCTATAAAACTGGGGTTGCCGTGAAGGCAAGGCCAGGGTAGTTCTGGGGATGGGATCCCAATTTTATATCTTTAAAAAAAAAAAGACTGGGCTTCCCTTGTGGCACAGTGGTTGAGAATCTGCCTGCCAATGCAGGGGACACGGGTTCGAGCCCTGGTCTGGGAAGATCCCACATGCCGCGGAGCAACTAGGCCCGTGAGCCACAACTACTGAGCCTGCACGTCTGGAGCCTGTGCTCCGCAACAAGAGAGGCCACGACGGTGAGAGGCCCGTGCACTGTGATGAAGAGTGGCCCCTGCTCGCCGCAACTAGAGAAAGCCCTCACACAGAAACGAAGACCCAACACAGCTAAAAATAATAAAGAAATAAAGAAATAAATTTATTAAAAAGACTAGAAGGAAGTATTGCAAAATGTTAACAGTAGTTATCTCATGATTGTGAGATTTCAGATATTTTTATGCTTCTTCTGCATTTTCCAAAGTTTCTACAATGAATATAAATTAATTTAGAAATCTTAAAAGCAATAAAGAGAAAAAGAAAATTACTAGGAGATGTGTTCAGGCCTTCTATGCTGTAGGTATAAGGAGAGAATTATCTCCCAGATTCTTCTATCTGCAACATTCATGCCAGGATCTCCCTCCAGGGCTGACATGAGCCCTTATCAGAATTCTTCACTACACTCACTGCATGAGCCGGTGGGAGCCTGGAGTGGAAACTCTTCAAGGACATATGTGGAACTGGTGTGACTGGGAAGGCCAATTGCTTTTACTCTGGAAGCCCCCCTCTCATTCACTGGGACAAATGTGGTGTAAGATTGATATAGGTAATGGAATGAAAATTACAGTAAAAATATAGCCCTTTGGGGAGAAAGAGACAGTCACTAAATAATTTAATTTAATCCTTAAGGTTTTGGTCCCCTAGTTTGATTTTGTTACTATTTCATCTGACCTGAATCATTAGTAGGATCTCAAGGAGTGGGACAGCAGAGAGAATGGCTCTGGAGTCAGACTGTCCAGGTCTAAATCCTGGCTGCACCACTAACTTGCCAGTTACTTAACCTCTCTGAGCCTTCCTCATATGTAGAAGAGGAAAAACACATAAGCCACCCAACTGAGTTGGTGCAAAGATTCAATAAGAGAGCCTGGACCCAGGAGCGGGTGCTGCAGCCTGTCTGCGTTGGGCTCAGGTCCCTTCTCCACCCTTCCCTGTGCTCTTCTGTACTGCAAGGGGTCACCTGTGCGAGCTCCGTTCCTTGGGCCAGGAGACTGGAGGCAGGAGGAGGGAAAAGACTGGGCACTCTCCCTCTCTTGCTCTGCTTTGGGCAATGTTGCTGGCTGTCCTGCGATTTCACGGGAGGTCCCTGTTCCCACAGGGCACCCCGCCTCCTCTCTGCTTCAGGGAGGGACCCTTTGTAATTATAGTTCCCTCTACTGAAATCCCTGATGTGGACTCAGTTTCCTGATTAGACACCGACACTCTTCCAACCTTTGCTGGACCTGAGGTTTTGAATGGCCGTGATAAACAACTTTTATACAACTTTGTTCACTGATCACCTTTGCAATGAGTTTGATTACATCAAAAAGAAGATCTCTGTGTTTAACCCCAGCATACTGTCCAATGACCCAGTCATTTTGGGAGAGGAGACAAATGTTTTAAACAAATTATATATTGGATATAAAAGAATATCTCTATAGGATATATGCGATATAAAGAATAATGATACAATGAACAGACACTCCTGTATCCAGCACCCAGTTTAAGAAAAACATCACCATTATCTTTGGACCCTTCTGGGGACGTTTTCCTGATTCCATCACCCCCTACTCATCCCTAAGATCTCCACTCTCCTGAGTCTGTCATCCCTTTGCTGTTCTTTGTGGATTTACCATGTCTCTACTCCCTAAATAATATATTTAGTTTAACATGTTTTTAAGTTGTATATAAGAGAAACAATGCTGCAGCTAATCTCTCTCGACTTGTTCTTCCACTCAGCACTGTTCTAGGGTTTATCCGTGTTGTCCCGTGTAGCTGCGATTCAGAATGCTTTATGGCTATTTATTCTAGAACCGCACCTCAATGTGCTGTCCAATTGGTGTTCGTGGCCACAGGGATTCCTCCAGTGTTTTGGTATTTCAAACATTCTTAAGTCCATCTCTAGGCACACGTGTGTGGATGTTTCTCTAGGATTCAAACTGAGGAGCGGAGTGCCGGGTCACAGAGCAGGACAGTCACCCTTAGCAGATGCCACATTGTTTTCCACAGTGGTTTTACCAGTTGTACTCCCACCAGCTGTGTAAAAACTATACGCTGTTCACATCCCTCAAGGGTCCTTGATGTCAGACTTTTAAATCTTTTTGCCAATCTGGAGGTGGGAGAGGATATCTCCTTGTGGCTTTAATTTTTATCTTCCTCCCTATTAATGGGATGAGTTTCTTTGCATATTGGTCATTCAGATTTTCTTTCTGAGAGAAGGCTGTTTGAGGACAGCTGATCGTATTTCCCTGAACCTTGGGGTCGTGGCTGACTTGGAGCAGCTGGGGAGAGTAAGGAGGGCCCAGGAGGGAGGGAGTCCTGAAGTCCAGGGTGGAGCAGGGCAGGGGCTTGGCTGGAGTGGTAGGGACAGGCTGAAAGAGCTACCTACCCAGCCTGGGGCCTTGCAGTTTATTCCATGCCTTGCTTAAGGACCCCCTCCTGTAGCTACTCTGACAACAAAATGTATCTGAGTCCCACATTCGGCATTTCCGAGCTGGGCAGGAAACGTCCGAGAAGCGAGGGGGGCTTGGTAAGGGGGTCTGTGGTGAACCCGCAGGCATGTGACTCCAGCCAGTTTTTGCACTGTGAAGTATTGAGAGACCTTACAATCGGTTGAGAAAAGCTCAAAATATGACTTTTTCATGTGAATTTTTCCAATTTTTAAACACTGGCAGCTCATTATAAAAAGCCAGTTTGGGCCAAACAAACTGTCTGTCGGCGCTGGATTTAGTTGTCAAAAGGCCCCTTTGTGACCTGTGTTTTGGTCACAAGACAGGATTCATGTCTTGGTCAGTCAGCAGTATTACCTGTTGCCTGGGACGGGAATCTACAGGGAACAGGCAAAAACTGACTTCCTGGAGGGGGCTGTCTGAAGGGACCTTTCATTCTCTCAGACTTTTTCTGTGTGTTTGTGGTAAAAAATACGTAACATAGAACTGACCGTTTTTAGGTGTACAGCTCAGTGGCATTAAGTACTTTCACATTATTGTGTTACCCTAACCCTTCCCACAGAACTCTCTTCATCTTGTAAAACTGAAACTCCGTACCCGTTAAAAACAACCTGCCCCCCCATCCCCCGGTCCCTGCAACCACCATTCTGTACCTCTGCCTCTATGATTCTGGCTACTCCGGGAACCTCATATAAGTGGAACCATATAGTATTGGTTCTTTTGTGTCTGGCTTATTTCACTTGGCAGGATGTCTTCAAGGTTCATCCACGTTGTAGTATGTGTCGGAATGTCCTTCCTTTTTTAAGGCTGACTAATATTCCATTGTATGTATAGACCGCATTTTGTTTATCCATTCATCTGTTGATGGACACTTGAGTTGCTTACACCTTTTGGCTACTATAAATAATGCTGCTGCAAATCGGGGTGTACTAATATCTGTTTGGGTCCCTGCTTTTAATTCTTTGGGGTATATACCCAGAAGTGGAATTGATAGATTATATGGTAATTCTGTGTTCATTTTTTTGAGGAACTACCTTAGCATTTTTATCTGCTTTCTCTCATTAGGAATATGCAGTTAGAACTTGAAGGGGAAAATCAGTATCATTTTGGACAGTGGTGATTCACATCCTTTCAAAGGTGACATTTCAAAAGCAGAACACGTCTGTCACCTTCTGGCCCATGTGTGTTTGGCTGTTCCTGTCCTACGATGATGATGATGATAACTAGAATATATTAAGTGCTTATTTTGTGCCAAGTTCTGTTCTAAACACTTTTGCATCTTTTAAATCATTTTATCTTTGCAAGCATTCTATGGAGATCATTGTCTCAACTTTATAGATGAGGAAACTGAGCCACGGATAAGCAGAACCATAATACCATGCAGGGATAGACAAGGTCATTTAATTCAGCACTTACTTTCACAAATGAGGGAAAGGAGACTGGAGAGGAGATACCTAGAGTCACAGTGTTACATCGTGACCGAGCTAGGTGAGCTCACAGGCTTCCAGACGTCTGGAAGCCCCTGGCCCCAGGCTCTTGCCGCCTCTAAGACAGGATTCCATCTATTCATTTTGTTTATCCCGTTGACCCAGGTGAAACCTCATCTGAGCGGCTGCCGTGCTGCACTGGAATCCAGCTGGATATTCCTGGTCCTCCTCTTGATAATTGCTGGGGCAGGACTTCACTGAAATATGTCGGGGGGAGGATTACGGGTTTGGCTCTAGGATTTTGTGAAAACACATGGAAGTAGCACATTAATATTAGTCAGGGACTGAATGGGCCTTTTTAAGAAGTTGAGATAAATTTTGGCAAAATCAGGTTGCCCCGAGAAGCATTCAATTTACTGTGAGGGAGTCACTCAAAAAAATTACAATTTTTCTTTCTTGTTAAGTTTATTTAAATAGTAAAAATCTAGAGTCTGCATCTTCTGCAGAGTTGCACCCCTGAGGTTCCGAGCTTGACCATGCATATGGCGGGCCTGTGTTTTTCATTATGTTTCCTTACTTGTTAGGCTTTGCAGTTAGTCCGAGTGACACGTTTCTCTGGTGTTTTTCTTGAACTCCATGAACTCTGGCATTTCATTTCGGGGATGTATATCTAAGGGAAAAGCAGCCTTCCTTTGATCTTCCTTGGGACCCCATTATGTTTAACCTGAGAAAGATTAGGGAGTTGCCATTCAACGCCGAACACACACAAAACTCGGCTGCCAAGATGGCGGGTGCTTAATCTATTTACAACATCGACTCCATCATGAACTAATTTCACATCAAGCTGACTTTGAAAGGCATTCTTTGGAATGGAATTCCCATCTGCCCTGGGAGGCTACATGCATATGGTCCAGAGTAGTGAAGGTACTGACCTCACAAAGAAATCTGTTTAGCATGAAATATTTACACTGTAGAGGGTTTTGAAACCTTGAAATCATTGTCAACGTTGGTTCCCCATCTGGTAGTCAAGTTGTACTTTCTCTGAACTGAACAGCCATTTCTGGAAAGCACCCTCACTTTCTAGCTGTGTTTGTAATAACATCTGCTCAACGGTGGTGAGACAAGTCAGTTCCAGTCTTTGGACAAACAATCCTCTGAGCCCGGGTGAACTCCGAGGGGCAAGGAGCTGCCACTCGGCCAGCACCTGGAAAACCAGACCACTCCACTCCCCTCAGCTTCCTTTCCAAAATGGGTTTCAGAACTCTGCCCATAAATAGCTCCTTAAAGTAACATGCATGGCTAATTGTGACTTTTTTTTCCCCCTAGCCTGAAAATGAGAAAGGAAGAACAAAACAAAATCAGGCGTTAGCCTGTCAAGATTTTCAGTGCCCTGTCACTCTCAGGACATTGATGGAGATTTATTTTCCTAATGAAGGCTCCAGCGTTAGTGGTGGCACCTGCTAGAATCAGTTAGGACTAAGTGTTATTTAATTCACAATGAAGCGACAATCTGACTGGGCTGTGATTAGTTCCAGCTTTTAGCTATCATTTATAGGTCACCAGGCGGCTAACAACCTCAAATGAGGGACCATTATCTTTTGACAAGATGAAGTGTTTTCTGGGGGGGATGGGAGGAGGGGGAGGGGTGCTACCCAGAAAGCCCTGTTCAATATTCTCTCTGGGAATTACTCATGCCTAATAGGGCTTCGCCACCACTTACTCAAAGGAGCTGCACTGGTGAATACCAGTTAGGTGTGCTGAAGGCAAAGGAGGAAAAGACTTTCCTCAAAGCCATTCATGTATCTGCTCAGCAACTACCTGAGTGAGGCGCTGTGGGAGAACGTGTTGCCGGGGGTACCTGCAAGGAAGGCTGATATATTCAGCCTGCACATTTTGGTATATGGCTGTTCTAGATTTTTACAGCTGTTCTCCATTTTGATGGGGTGAAGCATCTGTTTGGATTGGTCGGTGCCAGTGCCGTAATGATGGTTAAATATTCCAAATAACAATCTTGTCTGGAGCCCTTTTTCATTTTGTTGATGGTTTGCCTCGCTGTGCACTTTTTAGCTTCTTTTAACCGCAGTGCTATACCACCAGTGGGAGGGCTGTCAAGAGGAGCATGGAGCTCAGATGGTCAGGTAATGAGTGACCGTAGCAACCCAGTGTGGCTCTATGCTGATACCAAGGACAGTGTGTATCTTCTAGAACATGTGAGAACGTTGTCCTGTTAATATATGAAACCATGGTGAGATCAGCCAACAGTTCTATTCTAAGCAGCACAGAATCGAGGGGAGCAAGAAATGGTTCGATAATGGCAATGCTTTTGGACATTTAGACAACGTTATACTGCAGTGGGACTGTCTTGCCATTATTGCTGAGTTGTGCACTGTTGGTGAGACTGTAAATTGCTGTAGACACTATGGAAAAAAAGTATGGAGCTTCTTCAAAAAATTAAAAATAGAGCTAACCTATGAACCAACAATTCCACTTCTGGGTATTTATCTGAAGAAAACAAAAACATTAATCGAAGAAGATATATACACTCCATGTTCATAGCAGCATTTTTCACAATAGCCAAGATATTGAAACAATCTAAATGTCCATTGATGAATGAATAAAGAAAATGTGGTATATATACACAATAGAATATTATTCAGCCATAAGAGTGGAATCTTGCCATTCGTAACAACATGGAGGGACCTTGAGGGTATTATGCCAAGTGAAGTCAGGGAAGGACAGATACTGTAAGATCTCACTTATATGTGGAATCTGAAGGAAAAACAAAACAAAACACAAGCTCATAAGTACGGAGAATAGGTTAGTAGCTGCCAGAAGTGGGTGGAGGGGTGGGAGTGGGTAAAATGGGTGAAGGGAATCAAACAGTATGAACTTCCAGTTATAAAATAAATGTCATGGGGATGTAACGTACAGCATGGTGAATACAGTTAATAATACAGTATTGCGTATTTGAAAGTTGCTAAGAGAATAGATCTTTAAAGTTCTCATCACAAGAAAAATAATTGTGTAACTATGGATGGTGTCAGATGTTAACTAGACTCACTATGGTAATCATTTTGCAATATATACAAATTTGAATCATTGTGTTCTATACCTGAAACTAATATAATGTCAATTATTTCCCAATTTAAAAAAAAAAGCAAATAAATACAAATATTGGGGTGAAATTTCCAGACCCCCCAAAAAAAGTTAAGAGGAAAAGAACCCATACTGCCCGGGTTCAAATTCCAGCTATACCATTTATTAGCTGTGTGACCTTGGACAAGTTACTTAACGTCTTTATACCTCAATTTCTTAAAAAAAATATTTTTTTCTTATTGACGTATAGTTGACGTATAGTTGATTTACAACATTGTGTTAATTACTGCTGTACACCAAAGTGATTCAGTTAAGTATATATTGTGTATATATAATATTTATATACATTCTTGTTTAAAATATTCTTTTCCATTATGGTTTATCATAGGATACTGAATATAGTTCTCTGTGCTATACAGTAGGGCCTTGTTTACCCATTCTACATACAAAAGCTTACATCTGCTAACCCCAATCTCCCACTTCATCCCTCCCCCAACCTCCTTCCCCTTGGCAACCACCAGTCTGTTCTCCATGTCCATGATTCTGTTTCTGTTTCATAGATAGGTTCATTTGTGTCATATTTTAGATTCCACATATAAGTGATATCATATGGTATCTGTCTTTCTCTTTCTGACTGACTTCACTTAGTATGATAATCTCTAGTTGCATCCATGTTGCATTATTTCATTCTTTTTTATGGCTGAGTAGTATTCCGTTGTAAATATGTACCACATCTCCTTTATCCGTTCATCTGTCGATGGACATTTAGGTTGTTTCCATGTCTTGGCTATTGTGAATAGTGCTGTTATGAACATAGGGGTGCATGTATCTTTTTCAATTAGAGTTTTGTCTGAATATATGCCCAGGAGTGGGATTGCTGGATCGTATGGTAATTCTATTTCTAGTTTTCTGAGGAACCTCCATACTGTTTTCCACAGTGGCTGCACCAACTTACATTCCCACCAACAGTGCAGGAGGGTTCCCTTTTCCCCACACCCTCTCCAGCGTTTGTTATTTGTAGACTTTTTAATGATGGCCATTCTGAATGGTGTGAGTTGGTAGCTCATTGTAGTTTTGATTTGCTTTTCTCAAATAATTAGCGAAGTTGAGCATCTTTTCATGTGCCTACTGGCCATTTGTATTTCTTCTTTGGAGAAATGTCTAATTAGGTCTTCTGCCCATTTTTGGATTGGGTTGGATTTTTTGTTGCTGTTGTTGAGTTGTATGAGCTGTTTGTATATTTTGGAAATTAAGCCCTTGTCGATCGCATCATTTGCGAATATTTTCTCCCATTGTGTGGCCTGTCTTTCCGTTTTGTTTATGGTTTCCTTTGCTGTGCAAAAGCTTTTAAATTTGATTAGGTCCCATTTGCTTATTTTTGTTTTTATTTCTATTGCCTTGGGAGACTGACCTAAGAAAACATTGGTACGATTTAAGTCAGAGAATGTTTTGCCTGTGTTCTCTTCTAGAAGTTTTACAGTGTCGTGACTTATGTTTTAGTCTTTAAGCCATTTTGAGTTTGTTTTTGTGTATGGTGAGAGGGTGTGTTCTAACTTCATTGATTTACATGCAGTATGCCTCAATTTCTTCAAGGGCAAAATGGGATTAACGTTACCTACTACCTTTATAGGATTACCTTGAGGACTACATTAGTTAATATGTATAAAGCATTTAAAACAATGGTGTGCATGGAGTAAGTACTTTAAATAAGTGTCAGTTTCTTATATTAGCCTCAGTTTGGCCCATTGGCCAAGCTTTGGCAGCACACTGATAAGGGGTTTACAGCCAAGTGGTATGCCCTGGCATGCCATCCACTGAGACCCAGACTAGAAATTGCCTCCTTCCCAGCTTGGCCCACAGCTACAACAAACAGGTATGTGTCAGAGGCAGAATGTTTTTATTTGGGTTCATCACAGAGGATGAATAGTCTCATGACATTTATCCATACAAAATATAACAATGGTTGCAGGCATAAATAAAAATTCCTCCACCTATTCTAACTACCTGGTAATGCACAGTCCTTTTTTGTTGACTACAGACAAAGAAGTATATGAAGTCGAGATGTAGAAATTTTCAAATCTGATTTTTCCAAAAATTGAATTACAGAACTAGGACACAGAAAAAAAAAAGATGATTTTTAAATGGAACCAGCCACCTTGAAAAATATGCTGAAAAAACATGGTTAAAACTTTTAATACTTCAAAAGATAAACATGTTGCTTGTTGGCCTGACGTGGACTTAGAGCCTCTGGGAAGTGGTGGGCCTCGGTGAAGTAGTGTAACGTGCCCCTGGAATAGTCTCAGACCCAAACAAAATCCCTCTCGGTTTTGATCTGTAAACAGAGACAGGATGCCCTCATGGCTGGATGACTCTGGAAAAGAAGCCCTTGCTTCCATTATGCATTTGGCCTCACAATCTTCATTGACAGATAGTTCTGAAAAGGAAACAGAAAGAGGGCCATGTATGGATATAAGTGAGGGATTCTCAGTCTCGGTACTATTGACATTTAGGACCAGATGATTCCTGTTGGAGGCTGTCCTGTGCATTGCAGGGTGTTTAGCATCCTTGGCCTCTACCCACTAGATCCCAGTAGCCCCACCAGTCATAAATGGGAGTCAAATGGGAGGTTTCCTCCATTCGAGGAACTTGTTGAGATAGAAGTATATGAAGTCGAAATGCAGAAATTTTCAAATTCGATTTCAGCAATGCAGGCACTTCTGGGCACACTGACAAACCTCCCGTTTGGACTCCCATTTATGACCGTGGAGATTAAGGGAGATTTGAGGGGGAGGTTATGTAATGTGGCCCTTAAAGAATGAGGGAGGTTTTAATAGACAAAACATGGGCAAAGGAACAGCCCTGGCAAAGGCATCTTGGCAGGTAAGGCCAATACTTGTCTGGGGAGGCCAGCTCTCTAGTTTGGGTGGAGTTCAAGGTTTGTGTAGGCCCATAATGAGCCCAGGATCTGTGAAATGGCAGGAGTTAGGATGCAGGATGGTTTGGAACAAGAGAGTCTGGAGGCAGGAAGATCCGTCAGAAATGCTGGTTGTGGTTTAGACACACATTCATAAAGGCCTAAGGGATTGCTCCTAGAATTCCTGAGACCAAAGTTTTTTTTTTCAGACCATGCAGTTCTGCCTGTAATTCATGAAACTGTGAGAATGTAATCCTTATCACAGGACACAGTACTCTAAATTTTCCAAAGGTTGACGGGTTGTAACACCACAACTGGTGTTACATAGGTCATTTTACCCGATGGCAAAGAAGGCAAGTACCAAGTGAGATGACCAACCATAATTCACACCCAAAGAGCCAAGACAAGAGGCCAGGGACTCATACCGGTAAGGAGTAGAGGAGCACGGCCACGAAAAGCAGCACGATCAGCAGGACCAGCAGGCCGATGATGACCCACTTAAACCGCCGCCACACGATGAACCTCATGGTCTTGCATGGGTTGCTGAACCAGAGGAAGGAAGTTTCCGGCCGGCTGCATTGCAAAGAAATGGTTTTACCTACCAACTCAGGAGGGACAGATATTTTATACCTCCGAGCATAATAGTTTAAAGAATGATTAACAACATTTTATAAAGTCAAGAAAAGATATTATTCCCCTTCGTTGGCTGAGAGAGCCTTTAACCTTTTATGGCTTTCTAAGATGCCAAAGACACACTGGACTTTGGTTTCATGGGAAGGAGAACGGTTAAAATGAAGCCAGATCACCAGCCTCTCCCTCCCCCATCTCCCCTGTTCAGTACAAAATTCAGACAACAGCTAATCCATTGCATTAAGGCAATTGGAAGGGGGGCTTTCAGACTGCAGGTGTTTGGGGATCAGAACAAAGAAGGTCTCTCACTTTGGTGGGTCCAGCTTGGGGTTCATGTTGGGTTCATCCCGTCCCTTCCCGGCTGGCCTCTCGTCGGCCTCCTTCTCATTGAGGACTTCCAACGTCATCTCCACTTTCCCCTTCAGTAAAGCAGAACAGGTTAAACACATGACATCACGTTTCACAAATATTTTCACTTCGACCCAAGGAGTATTCCCTGAGCAATGATTTTTACTCTTGTAAAACAATCCTTAGATTGCCTTAAATGTTCCTCAAGAGATTTCATCACATTTCCTCTTCCATGTGTTTCTGAACCGACTCCTTGTGGGAAACTGAGAGGACAAATTGCTTTCCCTCCTCCCTGCTTTTCAGTCTCTGGATCCCCATCATTCTAACTCTCCCACATCTGTCTCCTTGCCTGCTCACATACCTCCCTTTGTAACTTTACTTGGACCCAGAATAACCTGAAGATGGCTGATAACAATAGCTAACTTTTTTTTTTAAATTTATTTATTTTTGGCTGCATTGGGCCTTCATTGTTGGTTCTTCGTTGCTGTGCGCAGGCTTTCTCTAGTTGAGGCGAGCGGGGGCTACTCTTCGTTGTGGTGTGTGGCATCTCATTGCGGTGGCTTCTCTTGTTGCAGGGCTCGGACTCTAGGCGCACGGGCTTCAGTAGTTGTGGTACGTGGGCTCAGTTGTTGTGGCTCACGGGCTTAGCTGCTCTGCAGCCTGGGGGATCTTCCTGGGCCAGGGCTCGAACCCGCGTCCCCTGTATTTGCAGGTGGATTCTCAACCACTGCGCCCCCAGGCAAGTCCCACAATAGCTAACACTGACTGAGCATTAAGTGTGGGCTCCAAGAGAGCCATCGTGCTCCCTTTGGTACCCCCACTGCATGGAGCAGTGTTGGCACTTAGTGGGCACTCGATGTACACTAGCTGAAGAAATGCGTGAGTGAGTGAGTGAATGAATGCTGCCTCCCTGTTCACAGGCTCCTGACTGGTGCACTGGGCACTGCGTAAGCCTTCTATATGGATAATCCTGTGTAATGCTCAGGGCAGCCCCATAAATCAGGTACTGCTATGATCCTCGTGTGCACATGAGTACACTGAGGCTGCGAGAGGTCTAGAAACTTGTCCACTCTTAGAGCCAGGCTTAACTAAGGTTGTAACAGCCTTTCAAGAACCCTGGCGCCCACAAGGTCACCAACAAGTGGAGAGCTTCCGACCCTGATGCTCATTTAGGCGATGGAGCGCAGATGCCTCCTCTGTCGACGAGTCAAAGGTGGGTGTCTGACTATGGCAAGGTGGTCCTTCTTTCTAAGCCTGTTCCTCGAATCTATAAAATGTAGGTAATGGCTGCTTCATGGGGTTATCCGCAGAACTAAATGAGGTTATGTACAAACTACCCTCTAGTGGCAGGAAGCTTATAAGTGGTTTCCTGTGCCAGGGGTAGAGGAAGTGATGGACTGCAAAGGGCACAACAGAACTTTTGGGGTAATGGGAATGTTCTGGATCTTGATTATGGTGGTGGTTTCATGAGCATATACATCTGTCAAAACTCATCAAAGTGTGCACCTTAATTGTACTTTAAGTGGGTGCAGTTTATGTAAATTATACCTCAAAGTTGTTTTAAAAAACAAGATTATGAATATAAGGCATTTAGTATATTGTCCGGTTTATAATAAGTGGTGTAAAATATGATTATTAATAATACGTAATGAATTAGGTAGTCTTTTTGTGACAGGGCATGGTAACTCGCACTTTTGCTTCTACGATAAAATTATCTTCAGTTTTCCAAATGTGCTTGTAACTTATGGCCTTCATGTTCATTGGATGTCAACACTCCCTGTTTCCTCCATCTTTAAAAAAAAAAATTTTTTTTTAAAGATGAGGACAGCTCAAATTTGAAGTTTCTTTTTCTGTACCGAAGTGTACTGGAAGCTCAGCATAAATTAGCATTCCTGGTGAGGAGAGTCCTAAAGAAATACAGCGCAACCACTTGCGTTCCCAGTTTTCTGACAATTCCAATCCCTCTATCTTCCACTCAACCCCAAACATGTGCTAACAGCATCCGCCACCTTCTCCTATAATCCCAGATACAAACCTTTCCCAAAACTTAAACTACCACCAATTTAACCTCCCTTATCTTATCCAGAGCAAATCTACTCATAAAGGGCAAAACCTCAAGGAGAAAAGGAATAAACGAGCCTCAACCAGTAAATACTCATACATACAGCCATCACACGGGAGCCATCTTTATCTGCGTAGCACGGCCACCATCCTTTCATGGACTTCTGTTCAAAGAGAGAGGCGGTTTTCACTTTAAGGGGGTTCACGGCTTTGAGGTCAGGAATCATGTCCAAACTGCATTTCTCTGGCGATTTTGCTGGAATGATGCTGCGATGCAAATCGAGTTCCAGGAAACCTAGCCAAGGAAACATTAAACCCAAATAAATTTCAAGTGGATCAGACGTTGTTCACAAGTGAACAGAATGTACCTGTCAGGAGAGAGGTAGACCAGGACTCTGAACAGGTGACAGGTGAGTTAGAGAAACAGACCCTGGTAGGCAGTTAAAATTTTTTCCAGATAGAATGAAAAGTGGCAGAAGTAGTATCTGTCCACTGCTCTGCATCTCACAGAGAACAACCCATTTAATTTCTCAGAGATAGGAGCATAAACAGAGTTCTCCTGCAAACACAAAAGAATTAAACATCTCCGGCCAAAATTTCCACTGAACTTGGAATTTGCTCTTATTGGTTCTAAACTTCCCCTAACATAGTCATTTGACTTTGGGTAAAGAAAACTGGTACTTGGAACATGGGAAGCTCCATCGAACAGTCAAGTTCAAGGTTCTCCAGTGTAACCTCAAAAACAAGCGCTTGAGAAGGAACACTGAATGCTCAACAGAAAGTTCTCCCCAGGAACTAGGAAGCCCAGCTCAGGGTGCCTGGAGAAGCACAATTTTTCTTCCATGATGTGAGGCGTTAACTCTTTTGTCGTTACTAACTGTCTTTAACTGACTGTCTTTGGGGCTTGGGAACTCCCAGGAAACCTCTCCTTCAGAAAAAGGTATGTGTGTGTTGGGTCAAGTCTGTGGACTACAGGGACAAGAGGTGGTCTTCAACAGTGGCAGCAGAGAGTAACAGGGAGGTTGTGGCAGATTCTCTATAAACTTTTAGGCTCAGACACTGCCCTTCATCTTACAATGCATCCATAGCCCACAAGCCTTTCTGGAACTTACACCTGCTTTTATTTTGTCTCTCCTTTTGGTGATAACTGCAACCACTTGCCCACTAGCCATTTAGAAATAAAGTCATTCTCTTTATTTGTTATCAGACTATTTCATTTAAACTCTAAGGGAAAACCCTCTACTATTCTTTATGCTTTCTAAGTTAGCACACTACTGTGGACGGGGAATGTTGCCTGCCATGCCAGTAAACAAAGAATGTTGCCCATCATCCCAGTTCTACAGGATCAAGACTGAGGCTGTGGGGTTCCGTGGTGGTGCAGTGATAAGAACCCACCTGCCAATGCAGGGGACATGGGTTAGAGCCCTGGTCCAGGAAGATCCCACATGCCGCGGAGCAGCTCAGCCCGTGCACCCCAACTACTGAGCCTGTGCTCTAGAGCCTGCGAGCCACAACTACTGAAGCCCACGCACCTAGAGCCCGTGCTCTGCAACAAGAGAAGCCACCGCAATGAGAAGGCCGCGCACTGCAGCAAAGAGTAGCCCCCGCTTGCTGCGGGGCTACCCAACACAGCCAAAAATAAATAAATAGGGAAAAAAAAAAGACTGAGGCTGTGCCCTGAGGGGAGTTCAGGATGGAGAAAGACAGGACGCATTCTGACCTTTGGATCTGCCTCTAGATAGTTCAGATGCATACCTAAGGAATAATTTCCATGGGCCCAGGATCTTGTATCTCCGCAAACACAGAAATGCACTAAAATCATTAACTTGAGATGTCTGCTCTTTGTGATTAGCAGTAATCTTTTGATGTTTGACTAACTTTTTTGTTTTTCCAGCAAAAACCTCTTGTGTCCTGGCTCCCCCCTTACCTCTTGGGAGTAGTTCCTCAGAGCTATCTGAGAGGCTGTCTCCTGCGCTGTAGTCCTCAGTAAGATCCCCAAACTCACAACTTTTAGGTTGTACGTTTTTCTTCAGTCAACACTTTCACACTCATTTGTTTGTTCAACTCTTATTAAGAACCAGCTAAGTCAAAGGCACCGTACTCAGTGTTGTAAAGGGTAAAGGGATGAACAAGACACAGCCATTGGCCGCTGTGGGCTTTTCCTCTGCCAGGAAAGATGCTCTGGAAGCAGGGAGGTGAGCTAGGGGCTTCTGTAACAGCTGGCTACGAGAAAGTGAGGTCTGAACTGGCAAGTGGCAGAGATCATAAAAATAAGAAAATAAACGTGCATGATAAAGCAGGTTACATGGTTTAGGAAAGCGGTAGGAAAGGAGAGGAGGACCCACAGAGGACTCTGGGTGCTTCCGCCTAGGTGGCTGGGAGAGGCTGTGAACAGCAAAAGCGGTTCATGAGGTTGAGCAGGTATGAGGTCAGGGAAGAAAGGCTGAGTTTGGTCTTAGTCACGATAAATTTGAGGTGCCAGCCAAACACAAAGGTAAAGTTTCTGGTGGGAAATGGGGAATAATCATCGTGACAGCTTGTTTTGTTCAAACTGAGATATAAGTGACATAGAGCATTGTGTACGTTTAAGGTGTACAATGTGTTGGTTTGATACATTGCATGTTGCAGTATGAGTCATCATCTTTCTTGTTACTATGTGGCAGGCACGGTGGGCAGTCAGGCTACACCTCTAGGTCTAGGAGTTTTACCTCGTTGAAAGTGAGAGTTGAAGCTTTACCTTCAACAGAGGTGAGGGCTGGTAAGTCACTGAGGGAGCATGGGGCAGAGCCGCAAAACCCCAGGGAGGGCAAAGGCCTGTATTTAAAGAGGAAGAGGGGGACTTCCCTGGTGGTGTAGTGGTTTAGAATCCGCCTGCCAATGCAGGGAACTTGGGTTCGAGCCCTGGTCCGGGAAGATCCCACCTATTGCAGAGCAACTAAGCCCGTGCGCCACAGCTACTGAGCCTGTGCTGTAGTAGAGCTCACACACCGCAATGAAGAGTAGCCCCCACTCACTGCAACTAGAGAAAGCCCGCGTGCAGCAACAAAGACCCAACGCAGCCAAAAATAAATAAGTAAAATAAATAAATAAATTTAAAAAAAAAAAAGAGAAAGAGGAAGAAACAGAGCAGGCCAATGAGACACCCAAGGCCTGGGAGAGAGAAAATAAGAAGACTGTGCTTTGGGGGGACCCGGGTGTATGCCAGGAAATGGAGGGGCTGGGCCGGGGTGTTTTAACAAGGGCCTTTTACCCCAGAGAAGGGTGGGGCATCAGGGAACTGTAGTGACCGCTGAGAGCAGCGTGGAGGAGGAGGGAGCCAATTCTGAGGTGCTGAGAGCAGGGGGAGAGGTTTGGAAGTGGAGGTAAGGCTGTGGCATCCCTGAAAACAAAATCTGTGTCTTCCTAGCAAGATAGGAGCTGGTGCAAAGGCCCTGGGAGTGGCTGGGGCCCGCAGCGCCCAGTCACTGTGCCCACTTCTCAGAGGACCTGGGGCAGCGGATGGGCAGGCCACCCCGCTCCGAGGACATCCAGGCAGGGGGGGTGGGACCCCACCCCACAGTATTGGAGAGTTAAATAATTGATCCCAAGTTTTAATTGCTTTTACTAATTTCAAGCACAATTTCTTAGAAAAAAGTATCCAAAGGTTAAGCCTTACCCAGGTAGTCATCCAGAGAAAACTTGTCATTATCCCATATCTGAATGATCAGTTTGGGTGGGACCCGAAATTCAGTTTGGTCCTTACTCCAGAAATGCTCCTAAAATGCCAACAGGAACAGACAAACCAAAATGACACTGATTACTGGATTCTTAACACCCTCCCCTTGGGCCTCTTGAAAACCCAGCATCAAGGCATGGGGCCTCTTCTCTCCTTTGCATCCCCACCCGAAACCCCGCCCTTTGGCCTACCCCTCTACCCCAGGTGGACATAAGGCAATCGGGCTCCCCAGGAAATCTCAGGACTACCAGCTGGGTGACAAAAAGGTTGTCCCAGGCAATTCCCAAACAGAACGTTCCCTGCCATGTTCCTATCAGTGTGACTTCCTGCTGCCACTCCTGCGGTTTGGAGAGTGACGATGTCTCGTGCCCTAAAGACTGTAGCCTGCCTAGTTGATCCTCCCAAAGCCAAGCCATCCCAGGCCAGACCGAAATATCCCTGGCGGAGGAGTTACTTCTGCTCAGCGACCTCCCCGACCCCCCAAGGATGTCCGAGCACACTCATTTCACACGGGGGTGAGGAGACGGGGCCCAGGTTTCACTCTTTTGTTCGTGCAGATTTAAAATGTCCTGGCATTTCTGGCTTTTGAAAAATATTGCTGGGTTTTATATACCGTGGTCATCTAAGACCCTCAGATCCCTCAGCCTAGACTCAGGTGGGGAGAGGATGGGATAAGTGTCCTCTAGGTTCTCACCTGGTGTTGCTGCTTCTGCCCAGACAGTATTAGCCCAGGATAATAATGACGTCCCCACAGCCTGATTACACCTAAGTTCCTCTGGCCCCAAAAGAAAGGGACATCCCCCAGTGCTTCATGAATTTGAAGGAAGGTTGTTGGATTGTTTTTCAGATGACATTCCAGGAATGGTCCCTTTTGCAGGGCTCAGAGGGCCTGGCTCTGAGAAGCCCACTCTGCTGCTGTCTGGCCCTACTCGGCTGTCCTGTGTGGGGTCATGCTCCAAGGACTACTCAGGATGCTGAGAGGTCCAGCCCTCGATGTGAGTAAATAGGAAAGGTAACTTTATTACCTAAAGGCCTACCCGACCCCAAATCCCTCGCTTTCCCCCCGGTCTGTCTCATTATCTGAAAGTGTGCACGGTTCAACATCAGGATGAGCCTGTATGTCTCTAGAAAGTGCCCTCTGAAGGCATTCATCTCACCTGGACAGGGAGAGTGCTCACTAGAGCATCAGCACTGAGTAGGGCCAGCAGGGGGTGGGGCCTGGCCAGATGGGACATGAGGCAGGTATATTCTGATCAGGTGTAGGGTGAGGAGGTGACCAGGCAGAGCCAGGAAAAGTTTATAGAATATGGCAGGAGGGGGTGGGGAAGGGAGAAATGGGACAAGGGCCTGTAATAGACATCTGTTGTTATTACCTACCCAGGTTTTAGGCCCCCCCTTTTTGGATGAAAGCACCAGATTTTCCTTAGAGGTTCCTTCCCCTAGTCCATGCAATGTGGGGAGAAGTGACTTTATCCCTAACTCCACAGTCTCGCCAATCAGAGCGCGGCAACCCTGGTTCAGAGATGGACACGTGGCCTCAAACAGGCAGATGCTGGGGCCCAATTCCAGAACTCTGGTTGGTGCCTTTGGGGATTCATTCCCCTCTCTCTGCTGAGGTTGCCGAGAGGGCAAGATACAAGCTGGGGCTGCTGGCAGCCACCTTGCGCTCACCAGGGAGTGAGGCCCATGGAAGAAGGCAGGGCAGAGGGGTGGAGAAGGTGAGAGCAGTTTCTAAAGACATCAGCTCAACCCAGGCTCCAGGCGTTCCTTAAGCCAGCCAACCCTGGACTTTTTAGTAATGTGAACCAGTAAATCACTTTTCTTGGTTTAAGCCAGTCTGAGTTGAGTTCTCTGAGAGTCTTATAAATTACCACCAGGAGGGCCCTGAACCCTCACGGAAGTGCTCCCGAAGGAGGGCAGGCAGACGCTTTAGTTTAATAAGGAAGGTAAGAGCGATATTTCACCTACATTAATATTTTGCCTCTGGTTAATTAGTGCAACAGTTCTGCTTATCAGGGGAAGAAATCAGTCTCCCTGTGACATAAACATATACTTAGGTTGTTGTATGTATTGACATAAGACCCCCACTTACCAGATCCTTCCCCCTGCTGCCAACATGTTAGGGGAAGCAGAGTTGTGCTCCTTATACTTCTGTTATAACTACACAAATAACCGCCACAGCTGTGTGACCCTGGGCAAGTATCTACCCCACTGGGGTCTCAAAGTCCCCATCTGTAAAGAGGAGCCGGACCCATGACCTCCCGGACTCTGAACAGCCCCAGCCTTTTCTGAGCATCTGCATTAAGGAAGACCCACGACATCCACTCCCCATGGCCTATTTCAGAACTCACTTTTTTAGCAACGAGACAGAGCTGTTCAGCTGGAAGGTAGTCAAAAGGGAAGACAAATCTCCAGTTAAAATTCCCTTCACCATCCAAGGACCTGTAGTGGACATCTGTTTTCTGTTTGTTTTCTTCACTGCCAGGAATCCAACTGAAAAGCAGAAGCAAACAGACTTAGCTACATGTGATTGACAAGTAATCTAGCCGCAAAATTGCGCAGTGATTAGGAGAGAGTGAAGGGCAGGAGAATTAATGCACTTTCCTTGGGCAGGTTCCAGTTATCTATGGAGCTGGGGGGGTGATTTATGAAGGGGAGGCACTCTGTTGCATCCAACACACGTGGTAGCCAAATAAAATATAATTCCTCTCAAACCAAAGCAGGAAACCCTTTAGACTTCAGTTAACAGGGATAAGGTGAAATTTTCTGGAAAATATCAACAATTTAGCTTCTATTTTGAGACTGGTGAAGCTTGCTGGCTATGTTTTTAGTCTCCCTATAACTATAACTCATCAGTGTCTGTCATCACTGCTGATAGGCTCAATGAATATGGGTCAGTTCAAAATTTTAGCATCTTCTTTTCCATATTTTACTTAAGCAAACAAAACAGGCACGACTCAAGTAATCTTACCACTTCATTTGTAAATTATTCTTAAATTTACTATGATCACATTAATGAGACTAGCAAGGGAGATGTAGGCTGCTATATCCATACTCCTATCTATGAAAATTCATTTCCATCAACAACTGGACATCTTAACTTTTGACATTTGGAAAGTTCCCTTTGGCCTGTGCCTGACACACCAGCAGACCAGTTGGAGGGAGGAATGAATGAACATGTCTGGGAGGAAGTGTTATCACCTCTGCCAGCTATGGGGGAAGACTCCTGGTTTGGAACCAGAGGAACATGAGATTTTAGACTGAAAAAGGAGTGGAATGCATGGATCTCAACACCCACTACCCATTGGAATCAACTGGGGAGCTTTTAAAAATACTGATGCCAGGGCTTCCGTGGTGGTGCTAATGGTTAAGAATCCGCCCGCCAATGCAGGGGACACGGGTTCGAGCTCTGGTCCGGGAAGATGCCACATGCCACAGAGCAACTAAGCCCATGTGCCACAGCTACCGAAGCCCATGTGCCTAGAGCCTGTGCTCTGCGACGAGAGAAGCCACCACAATGAGAAGGCCGCACGCAGCAATGAAGACCCAATGCAGCCTCCTCCAAATAAAGACTGTCAGTAGGAGACAGGCCTGGCTGTGAACTTGCTCTGCCATTAACCCTCTGAGCTTCATCTCCCATCTGTAAAATGAGGTTAATGATATGTGCTCCCTTCACATGGTCAACCTGAGGACAGAATGAGAAGAGCCAGAGTGGGAAGGGGAAATCCTTAACTCATGTTAAGGATCAACTACTATGAACCAGGTATGTAGATGCCTTATTTTATTCTTTCCAACTGTATAACAAGCTCCATCTCACAGGTGAGGAAGCTGAGGTTCAGAGGGGATGTACATCTCATACATCCAGTAATGGACAGAAATAAGTATAACTCCCAGGCCTGTCTGACTCCAAAGTCCAGGACTATTACTCTGCTTCAAAGGACCATGGAGACTAGAAATTCACAAGCTAATATTAGGTCCTATTATTAGTAGTAGTATTTTTTTATTTTTTTGGGTATGCGGGCCTCTCACTGTCGTGGCCTCTCCCATCGCGGAGCACAGGCCTCCAGACGCGCAGGCTCAGCGGCCATGGCTCGTGGGCCCAGCCGCTCCACAGCATGTGGGATCCTCCAGGACCAGGGCACGAACCCGTGTCCCTTGCATCGGCAGGCGGACTCTCCACCACTGCGCCACCAGGGAAGCCTCTAATAGTGGTATTGATAGCAATCAACTATACTAGTTTTACTTTTTCTAGTCAATTGACTAACCAGGTAAGCTGAGTTGAAAGATTCCTTTTGACAGTTAACTTTTAAGCTTTTGAACTAACTCACTGAAGAGAGTCCACACTCTGGCTGTGACCTTGGTAGCTTCAGCTTCTAACCCATCCCTAAACAGCACCATCATCCTCCCCTAGACTGCTCACCCACTGTAGCTTTTCCCTCTTTTTCATGAATCTTTCACATTTTAATTTGAAAACAAGTTAAACAACTACTCTAAGTGTATGCATTTGTGTACTTGTACGTATAACTTTGTATGTAATACCCATATGCTTGTAGTGCTAAGGATGTTATTTGTACGTTATCCATCTTTTCACATAGAGTAATTAGATTTCCATTCCAAATATGACGTGGTACTTTAGATCTTGCTTTATTCTTGGATTACTGGAGTTATCTCTCAGTCCAGTATTGAGTTTGTTTCCCTGATTGGGAAAAAAATGCCTATGATAGTCAAATAAATTTGCATATATATAATTAGCTGGAATTAGTTTTCCTTGGGGAATGGTAATAAGATCCTGAAATGAGAAAGAATAATGAAGAACTCGATGAAACCTTCCCTGTTTATAGTGAACCTAAATGACAGTAATTACGTCTTTAACAAAGGTTTGATTGAAGGCCACTTGGGATCATAAGTGAAACTTTGTTCTCACTTTATGAATATATTAAATTTCAACAAGTCTTATCTTTTACATATCAAGGAACCAAACTCAATCCCTGTGGACTAGTAATAATAATAGTATGATGGTTAATTTTATGTGTCAACGTGACTGGCCGTGGGGTGCCCAGATTAAACATTATTTCTGGGTGTGTCTATGAGAATGTTTCCGGATGAGACTAGAATTTGAACTGATGGACTCAGCAGATGGACCTCCCCAACGTGGGTGGCATTAGCTAGTCTATTGAAGGCCTGGAACAGAACAAAAGGCAGAGGAAGGAGGAATTCACCCCCTTTTTCTGCCTCATTGATTGAACCAGGACATCTCATGTCATCTTCTCCTGACCTCAGACTGGCATTTACACCACTTCGAACTCAGGCTGAATGATACCCCCAGCTCTCCTGGGTCTCCAGCCTGCAGATGGCCAATCGTGGGACTTCTTAGCCTCCGTTATCATGTGAGCCAATTCCTCATAATCTCTCTCTTTCTACACATATGCACATCCTACCTGTTCTGTTTCCTGGAGAACCCTGACTAATGCACATAGTGTTTACTATCTGCCAGGTGCTATCTTAAGTGCTTTGAGTAACTCAGTCTTCTGAATATTCCAGAGTGGTGGATACTATCATTATCTCCAATTTACAGATGAGGATCAGTAAGCTTACTAACTTGTCCAGCTAGTAGGGAAAGTACCGGATTTCAACCCAGGTAGTTTGATTCCAGAGTCTGGCTTCTTAATCACTGGGTTCTGTACTCACTATCAACGTATAACACAACATGTGCAACTAAGGAGCCTGGCTGCCACAACTAAGATCCAGCACAACAACAAAATAAATATTAAAAAAAAAAAAAAAATATATATATATATATAAAACACAAAACTGACATCAACATGAATTATTTGGAATTGAACTATGCAAGTAACAGAATAATGAACACCTATGATGACGCTTTGCACATTGGATGCAGGCACTCAGTAAATGTTGGTGGAATGAATGATTTTTTTAAAATTATGCTAATGGGAGTGATGGTGGTGGGATGAATTGGGAGATTGGGATTGACATGTTAGTTATCTATTTTATACATATTAGTGTATATAAGAGCCTGCTGTATTAAAAAATGTAAAGTAAATCAAGGACAAGGAAACAGATTGAAAACCTAAACAACAGTTTGGGAGAAGATCTATAAAATCTTCTATATGAATCCAACAGTTTAATGGGGAGAAATAAATCTAACAATTGTAGCAGCTAATTACTAAAGGTTATCTTGACTAATGGTAACCTTTAATAAAGAAATTGGAAGAGCAAACAACCAGATGTGTATGAATTTAATTAAAACTGTGGAATAAAAAGGAGGAGGAGGAGGAAAAGAAAGCGTCAGAGGGCTTCCCTGGTGGCGCAGTGGTTGAGAGTCCGCCTGCCGATGCAGGGGACACAGGTTCGTGCCCCGGTTCGGGAAGATCCCACATGCCGTGGAGCGGCTGGGCCCGTGAGCCACAGCGGCTGAGCCTGTGCGTCCGGAGCCTGTGCTCCTCAACGGGAGAGGCCACAACAGTGAGAGGCCCGCGTACCGCAAAAAAAAAAAAAAGCGTCAGAGATACAGAAGCACAGCTAATTTACTGGCTCAATTTTTGGAAAGTTCATTCTTTTTAGAAAAAAAAGCAATAAATGACAAGTATAATTTTATCTGCAGACTGATCAAGATAGGAAACAAATACTTTTTCAGGATTTTATAATAATTTAACGTTTTGGTGCCAAAGGCATATCTTTACCAAGTTCTGTTTCAATATTATGCTCTTGGTTTTGATCAAGGGTTAATACAAGAAATAAAGCATAGTAAGGTTTTGTGGTTAAAAAAAAGTTATGCTAATGTTTCCTCTCTTCCATGGACGTTAACTTCTGGTAATAAAATTAACTTCTGGTAATAAAATATATTAAAAAAGAAACTTTGGAAGCTCTACTTCTGTTTCTAAGGCTAGTTACTCAAGGTATTAAAAATGAGTAAAAATGAACTGCATGACTAAAAAGTCTCATAACAAATCTGCTTAATAAACTGAACAAAACCCACTTTCTTAGAAAAGAAACACTTATCAGTTCTTACAGGCATCAGATGCCTCTGTTCATAAACAACATGCACACAGGTTTCTCTCTTCTTTCTGTTCTCTCTCCCTTTGTCTCCCTAGAGCTTCCTAAGCAGATTGCATTAATGAAATATAATAGCTTCAAATAATCAAGGATCCTCTAGTGGACACTTTCAATACTGAACACTCATGAAGGAGAGAGTCTGCTTTGTTCACCGAGTTTGGCATGCTCTTCCATGCCAGTCTTTCTTACCCTTTAACGTAGATGTCGCTCATTTCCTCTCCTGTGATGCTTTTCTCATCCAGGATAACGTCCTTGGTGTTCCAGATGATCACACGCAGGTAGTATCTGAAAGGAGCACATTTTGAACGTGCTTTTTTTTCTGGTCCTGAACCAAGACCCCAGTAAGATACAGCAGGGTCTCAAGATTACTTACTTCTTGGCCTTCCGGGGTGTGATATTGAAAGGAGGGCCTGGTGGCCCCAAACTCCTGGGGAAAACATCCACCCACATCTGAAGTTTTCCCTAAGCCATTCAAAAATGAAAAGAGAAATGAAATTATATTATGGGTGGCAGAGACTACAATTTCTTTCATACGTCTTAGGTGAAACTAGTTCTTCAGGCCTCCTAATTTATTAGTCCATATGGAAGGCAAACAAAAATGGAGTAAAAGAACAAACCAAGATGAATCCTATACCTTCAGTGTCACTTAGGCCATCCGCCCCCCATTCTCTCCCAGGAGTCTCTGATGGCTGCATGTACCTACCTGTATCAGTCTGAGTCTTCCCTGGTTAATAAAATGAGGGGCTTCCCAATGCTAACACAACCCCCAACACACACACACCCCCTCTTACAATGACTAAAAGCTGGGCCCTTCACACTCAGAACAGATTTCCCGCTGTCACTCTATCCATCTTCACATTGCCTACTTGATATCAGTCCCAGTTTTGTGACACCCAAGGGTTTCTCCACTTACCTTAAGAGAGAAAATAAAAATAATTTAAAACTGTATTTAATTTTGTAAAAGAAAAACTTACAGCATGGCACTTTCGAAGGAGAGACTCAAACAATGACAAGAACATGACTGTTCCCCCCAAATTGAGGACCCCCTGCGTTGGCTTGCTAGTGTCTACCGCCTGAGAGGGAGCCTGCAGGAAGGGGGAGAGTGAGAGCCTGGACTGACACCTGTGGCGCCATCTTGGTGAGGCCCCACTCAAGTCTTCGACGGCTACAGACCAGGCCCATATATCTGACTGGAGTATTCTTCCAGACAGGCTAGGAATGCCACTCACACACTGTATCAACGATACAAACCAATGTAAATCCCCCAAACTGTGTTTGGATGTTCTGTAGACTGCGTTCATGACTAAAACAGACTGGTCTTTAAGAAGGTTGCCAAGGAAACCACTAGGCTGGTTTCCTAATGCACTGTGATCAAAATGAATTAGCTGAAGCTCTTGAAAAGGGATATATGTTACTGTGATCCTGACTCTCTTCCCACTAATCTCCAGGGCTCAAGGGTCTATTATACATCAAGCACACTGCAGAAATTAGGCATCCAGGTGTCTCCTAAGACCTACCCGGAGTCTGTCCAATGCAGTAGGCAGAGGTGATGGAAGTATTGGTAGCCCAGGGAGCAATCTTCCTCGCTTTGTAATGTCTTAAGACTTTATTCAATTGAGGAGTAGGAGTGGAGAGAGGAGAAATGGGTTCTTTGTGGGGAAAGAAGAAGAATTAGAGAAGGAAGAAATCAAAATATGGAACAAAATAAGAGTGAGTGACAAAATCAGCTAGTAAGCCCAGGCTCCTTGTGGTCACTTTTTAAGAGACCACGGTTCGGCTATCAGTGTCAACGATATTTGCATCCATTAGATAAATATTTCTTAAGGCGCGACTTCCTAACCATCTGCATCAGAACCTCTCCAGATACTTGTTACAAATTCAGATTCCCTGCCCCACCCCAGACTTATTGAATCTGAATCTCTGCAGGCATGGCCTGGAAATCTTCATTCTGACAAGCTTCTACATGGACTATTTTGTCATTTTCCATGTCTCTCCTTGCTTCTCTGGGAACTGACCTTCCCCCATCACTATCAACATGGTCCCTGTGATGAGCCACCCTGTGTACTGTATCCCTGTCCTCCTGGCTAGAGCTGAGTGGTCCAGTGGTGGACAAATGGGCCAAGCTGGGGCAACCAATCCTTTCCACGTGTGGAAGTAGATGGGGCTACATTATAACATAAACTCAGAAACCGTCCACAATATTCTGACACGTGGGAAGGTGATCACAGGAAGGAAAAGTGCAGGGTAAAGGAGACTCTGAGAGAAACAGACAAGAGACAGGGAGGAATTCTGGTCCAAGGTTGTTCTGAGTCAGTGTCACTCTCCTGTCTGGATTTAGTGAGTTACCTGAAAATTCTTACAATAAATTCCCCTTGGGGATGAAGCTAACCTGAGTTTCATTTCTATTTCGTGTATATCTAAAAGTATCCAAAAAAGATAAAAGAGGCGAGTCTGTGTCAGCTATCACCAGTGCCTTTGGAGTGTGGATGAGGGGTTCAGAGAGCCCTTTACCTGGGAGATGTTAGGCTGAAAGGTGCTATGCAAAGTCCTTGTTTCCACGTGTTCAGGGACCAGCCCCTGAGTCCTAAGGATGTGAAGGGCAAGGCGCTCCTCAGGGGCCCCGAGGTGTTGGTGCAGGGTTTTGTTGGCTTCTGCAATAAAGAAGGACAGTGAAACAGGGATGGGCATCTGGGAACAGTTCAGCCAGATCGCCTTGAGGGATTTGCAGTACTTCACCCCAGACTCTGCAAAAATGGTCAGGCAGTGCCAGTGTGCAAACCAGCTTGTGAAAGAGTTGTTGATAGAAATAGCTCCTGACTGGGCTTCCCTGGTGGCGCAGTGGTTAAGAATCCACCTGCCAATGCAGGGGACATGGGTTCAAGCCCTGGTCCGGGAAGATCCCACGTGCCGTGGAGCAACTAAGCCCGTGCGCCACAACTACTGAGCCCACGTGCCACAACTACTGAAGCCTGGGCGCATAAAGCCCGTGCTCCGCAACAAGAGAAGCCACCACAATGAGAAGCCCGTGCACCACAAGGAAGAGCAGTCCCTGCTCGCAACAACTAGAGAAAGCCTGCACACAGCATCGAAGACCCAACAGGGCCAAAAATTAATTAATTAATTAATTAAAAAAAAAAGCTCCTGACCAAGAGCCCTGCCCCAACCAGGCTCATTTCTGACTTGTGGGCTGCCAATAGTGAAGAGACCAGAACGCTCCAGAATGTGTAAGTGAGAGCAGCCCCTATTTACGTTGGTGTCAGGGCCTCACTCCGTCTCCCAGACTCCCTTACAGTTAGGTGTGGCTGTGCAAACAAGGTAGGCTAGAATATAACGTAGGTGGAAGTGACATGTGTGTCACTTCAAGACCTAGCCCATAAAACCCTCTCAGGTAGGATCCTCTGTGTGTACTTTCTCTTCTGGACGCAGAAGAAAACAGTGACCTTAGACACCTGAGCTGAAGAAGGGCAGAGCTATAAGATGGAAGAGCCTAGTCCATGAAGCATTGTTTGGAAGAGGGCCACCCACCTGTAGGAGTACCTGTTGTGAATTTATGAGAAATAAACTTCTATTGTGTTAAGCCACTGAAATTTGTAAGTTTAACTATTACAGTAGCTAGGTAGCATCACTGTGGCATTTAAAAAACATAGTCCCCGAATTCTCTGTCACTCCTCCCATGGGGAGGTGGGGTCTATGTCCCCTCCCTTTGAATCTGCAGACATATTTGACCACTAAAGAAAGGATGCTGTGTGACTTCCGAGGCTAACCATGAAAGGCCAGGCTGGTCTTCTTGGGGTGCTCGCTCTGGCGGAAGCTGCCAGCCGTGTAGGGAGTCTGGGTGCCCAGAGATCACCATAGGGGAAAGGCCTGGGTAGGTGCTCTGGTCATCAGTTCCACGTAAGCCCCCATCCAAGAGCCAGCAGCAGATGCCAGCCATGTGCGTGAGCCACCCTGGACACCCAGCTCAGCTGAGCCTTCGGATGGCTGCAGCCCTGGCCAACATCTGACAGCAGTCGACTGCGTGAGCAACTCAAGTGAGAACTGCCCAGGTGAGCCCTTCCTGAACAGCTAACCCGCAAAACTATAAGCAAAACAAAATGGTTGTCATATGGGAAAAGAATCTAAAAAAGAGTAGATATATGTATCACTGATTCACTTTGCTGTACAGCAGAAACTAACACAACACTGTAAATCAACTATACTCCAATAAAAATTTTAAAAAGTAAAACAATATGGTTGTTTTCAGCGGCTAACTTTTGGGGTGATTTGTTACGTGACAAAAGTAACTGGAACAATCCTGACTGATACAGCTTTCTGGGGGTACTGCTTAATTGTTGGGGGTAATCTTCTCCATGGGGCCATGCTGCTTGCCAGTTTATTCCCAGTCCCTTTTGCAAGTTCTCCTGTTAACAGCAGCATCAACATTTGTTAAACATCTTATCATCCCTGATATCAACCAAGTCCTCTTAAGAGAGCCAGGCAAATATAGTTTCTTACAATGTCAAGAAAAAACAGCTGATGATCAGGAAGCACGTTCACTCCCGTGTGCCCTGGGCTCAGCTTTCTCTGGCTCTCCCATGTGCCCTCAAAGCCACAGCCCACTGCCAGCCCCTCCAGGAAGCCCTCCTCCCTACGAAACACTGAATCATGCCACAGCTCTTATGCTCTATTAAGCTTATTTCAGTCTCTGTCATGATGCAGTTAGCTGTTTACGTGTCAGGACAGGTTGCATTATAAATTACCGCTGAGGAAAGAGCAAGACCCCAAGCTCGGATGTGAGCCAGATGTGAACTCAGCAGAGTCTTCAAACCAGCCCCCAGCATCCCTGAGCCTTCTCAGAGAAGGACTGGGAGAATGATGGAATAAAACTGGAGGAGAAATTCTTCCACTACCATCTGAGCACTTTTGAGCTAATTATGCATTACATGGAAATAAGTTAATTATTAGAACTTCGTGTTCAAAGCTCAAATGGCTATGACCTAAAAAGGTCAAATGAAACATAAGACAGACAAGAAAACGTGTCCACTTTGACACCTGACATGACAGCAAAACTCTACTATGATGGGGCTTTTGTTAGACAGTCATGTGTACGGAATTCCCTATGGTATTAGGGCACTGCTCTGTCCACCCCCCCCCCAACGCAAACTTGTAACCAGCTTGCCATCCATGGCAATGTGCTTACCAAATTCATCTAGGCTGTAGTCTTGTCCTCCATATCTGATTCTACTTCCGTCTTCAGAAAGGACAGGTGGCGGGAAGCCTTTGAATCTGGCTACATTTTGAAGCAACTGTGTTGGTTTCAGTTGATCTCGCCAGGTGTTGACTCCAGAACTGTGAATAATATCCCACACCCCGAGTTACCGCAGGGCACACAAGTTCTTCTTGGATTCATACACACACATACTTATAGGTGCTCTCATGTTAACGGGGGAGCAGGGAATGTGCTCTACACGTTGGCTTTTGCCCAGAAATCTATTTAGGATTTAGAGACCTAAAATCCACAATAATTTTGGCCTCAGCCAATTGGTACTCCCCCCCGCCCCTCAGTTTCCTCCTCTGTAAAAAATGAGTTTGACTGAGATCCCTGTAATCACAATCGGGAAACTTATAAATTAGAAATCACAAGCTGCATCTCATTCAATACTACAGAAGGGCACTGTTTAGCACTCAGGGAAAGAGGGACATCACAGAATTGATCAGTTTGGAGGGAGGGGCAGGGAATTCCTGCCATCAAACATTGCCAGCTCTTGGTCCTGGGCATCAAGGAGGGAGGGGACTCAAAGAATGGGAGAGTGGAGACTGGTTCTCCAGGGGCTGCTACCTGCACCATCCCCACAGAGCACTGCACTGCTCCAGAGGCCAGCGTTGTACACAGACGCCAATGTGAATGGGCAATGCTATGGTCCTGATTCTCTCTAAGATGATTCTATTATCAACAACAGTATCTACCTGACTCAAACGAGCAGGGGCTCAGTTAAGACAGGCCCTGAAGTGGAGCACCTGAGCTTCCCCAGGTATTAACGTTAGATGGAGCAAACTGTCAACAAACACTTACACACAGTACTGCTCAGGAATGCCGCAGTGGGACCCAAACCGGGAAAGGAATCGGTTTTCCAGGTCAATAATCGTTTCTCCTACTTTTTCATCACGGGTAAAGGTGTCGTAATCATAGACAGAAATTTTCAGGTCTTTTTCTTGAGGTAAGTAGCAGCTCAGTTCATACATTCTGAATAAACAAATGCAAGGTTAGAATCTCCATGATCCCACCCGGGCGTCTCACACAAACCAGGGTTCTGCACAAAGACTCCCCGGGCCGGGGCCGGGGCTGCAGGAGGAGGACATGATGGCCGGGATAACCAGGTGGGTGGCGGCGGGCAGGGATGCTTGATTAAGTAGTGCCCGTTAGTAATGAGAGCAACAGATTGTACACTTGCTCAGGAGAAGATCCGGGGCTTTAAATGCCTAACGAGAACCCCAGCTTTGCTGCTTACTAGCTGCGGGACCCTAGGCCAGCTACTCAACCTCTCTGTGCTCAGTTTTCTCATCTGTAAAACGATGATAATATTCCCTACCATCCCATGTCGTTACAAGGGTCAAGGGAAGAAATGTTTAGAAAGCACTTGGTATGAGTGCATTACTCAAAACCCAATAGCTATAATAGTAATAGCAATAAATTATTATAAGTTATATAATAATTATTAATAATTATAATATTATTAGCATATATGCCTATTATCTGGGCACCCAGTCATCTCTACCCAGCTGGGAGATTAGTAAGGCACAAGCACCCTGATTTATAGCCCCCATATCTGTGCCCCTACTATGTTACCTTCTCTGCCTCAACAGAGACCACCACCCCATGGAACACCCTGGACTCACCCCACAGGAGCATGAGGGTCTGGAGGGGGGAAGTAGAAGGCTGCCAAGAAGGCTTCCTCCCTCCTCCCAGGCTCTCTGGCTCTGCCACTGATTTGTGAAGGCTTTTCTATAGTATCTGTATTAAAATGCAAACACTTCTGAGAGAACGATAAACGATCAAACAGTAATTTCTGTGGTAGGTGAGCAATATGGTGCCAGTTCTGAGATGGTGATAGCTGTACAGCATAAGCTCCAGATGGGTGGGGTTCGGTTCTGTATCTGCACACAGAGGGCTGAGTCCCATAGTAGGTGCTCAATAAACTTTGTGGACAGAAAACCGTGAGAGGCCTCTTGCATCTCTCCTCTCTCACTGTGCCTCCACTTCTCCTGTCACTCTGGTGTGTGGACTGGTTCTTGCCCAAAGAGCCAGGAGTATTAATCTCTTGAGCAGAAGGGTATGTGTCAGTGGGGCTCTGGAGACAAGCTTCTCGGGTGCCTCCTAGATACATCTCAGTGACTTCTCCAGACTGCTGCAGCCAGGTGGGGGCCTGCAGGAGGAAGGCGGCCCAGGATAGAAGGTGCTGGAGTCATGGCCACACCTGAAGCACCATATCCACACGAGCCCCCAAATTCCATTACTGGATTCCAAGGGACAGGTAACATGTGTCCCTTGAGAAAAAGAATTCTTTGCTCAAATAAGTTTGAGAACCACTTCTGTTCCTCTGGGCAAACTGAAGGTTCTGAGAAGTCCTGCAGTTATCTTTTTAACCCAAGCATCTTGGTCTGATGAAGGAATACGTCGTTCTTCAGAACACAATTAACATCTTCTGAACAGTGGCCGAGCACGTAGGAAAGGCTGCTCCTTCGCGAATTCCTTTCATGGAATCCCTGAGGGTCTCCGCTGAGAAGAACGTCGCCCTGGAGAAGAGTGAGGCCAGGGACCGCAGCCGTGGGCGGGGTTGCAGAACCGCGTCTCCCTTGCTCCACCCTGCTGGGCGGGGTGATGTCTGCACGTTCACCAGATGGCGATTGGCCGTGCGGAGCCTGACGGCATCACTTCCTTCCGGGGTGGCTCCAAGCTAGACTTTTCCTGCCACTTAATTAAGCTTGTGCTTGGCTCCGAGATGAGCGATTCAGACAGGGCCGCCTTTCTCCCGTAAAAGCTGGCTTTCCCTGCTTCCCTGTGTCCCTCGCATGGAGCCCTCCTTCCTGCCCTGTGTGCCTTTTCCTGTCTAGACCTCAGGGCTGGATCAGGGGAAGAAAAGGAAAACAATCATATTGCACTGCCAGAGGATTACTTCCACTGCCTGGCTCTAGCATGCAGCCCCGGGGTGTACAGCACAGAGGGTGTGCATGTGCGCGCGTGCACACGCATGTACACACACGAGAGGGAAGGATTGCATAAGGGCACCCAACAACAAACGCGAGTAGAGAAGAAGCGGATGGGCAGGATAATAGAGCCGGAAATTAAAATACAGTCACACGTCAAAAGAACAAGTGTTCTCCTTCTCAGCAGGGTTCTGGGGAAAAATAGCATTGTTTTTACAAATGTTTTGTGCAAAGAACATTTTTCTACAGGTGATGGCTTGGCCCGGAATATGAAACATTACCAAGGGTGTTGGAAAAGCCTGGGGCTTGGTCAGGAATTTCTACCTAAGTCTTGGCTGCCCGGTGCACCAGCTCTGTGGACACAGCTCTGGTGCCCTGTTTCTGTCACCTGTAAAGCGGGGCCGTTTCTGCCTGCCCTGTCAGCTGCCGGGTTTGACACTGAGGTGAAAATCAGATGGTGGTGGCCTTGCAGACGCTGCATTCAGGTGGCCTGGGCGTGAGTCCCGGCTCTGCCGCTCAGCAGTGGAGTGAGGTGGCGCTGACTCCCTCCGCGCCTCCGTTTCTTGTGTTGTCAGGTGAGGGTAGCCCCTCAGAGTTGTGAGATTTTTGAGATGTTTTCTATGAAGGGCTCAGTATAGTGCACATCCACAGTAAGAGCTCAGCAAATAGTAGCTATTATTAAATGTGGAAGCAGTTTATAGCTGAAAAAAGCCGGTCCTCTTAGAGGTCACTTGGGGGCGCCTTACCCTTCAGAAGGTTCTGATGAGCTCAGTGTAACAGTCCAGAACAGATGTAAAATGGCAATGATGAAGACGGTAATGCTATTTCAGGAACCTTTGGGGTACTTCCCTGGTGGCACAGTGGTTAAGAATCCGCCTGCCAATGCAGGGGACACGGGTTCGAGCCTTGGTCCAGGAAGATCCCACATGCCATGGAGCAACTAAGCCCGTGCGCCACAACTACTGAGCCTGCGCCCTAGAGCCCGCGAGCTACAACTACTGAGCCCACAAGCCACAACTACTGAAGCGCACGCACCGCAACTATGGAGCCTGCACTCTAGAGCCCGCGAGCCACAACTACTGAGCCTGCACTCTAGAGCCCATGAGCCACAACTACTGAAGCCTGCGTGCCTAGAGCCTGTGCTTCGCAATGAGAAGCCACTGCAATGAGAAGCCCACCCACCACAAGGAAGAGTAGCCCCCACTCGCCGCAACTAGAGAAAGCCACGCATAGCAACGAAGACCCAACACAGCAATAAATAAAATCTTCGGGAACAGAAGACAGGGAGCAGGACATCTGACCCCATCACTTTCTGCTGCCTTCTCAGTTTTGGTAACAGAGTCAATAACACATATACTGGCTCAAAGTGGTGGAGTCAAAGCATCCCAGAAAAGAGAGCTCAGCAGGATCGGGGAGTGAGAACCACCTTTCACTACATGTAAGTCACTGCCTATCCTTCTTGTCTAGAAGCCACAAACCCTCCGGACTCCTGGGCCTCATTACCCGCCCCCCGCCCCTCCAGGTCTCACAGCAGATCTCTCAGACTTGGTTTAGTTTCCTTCATGGTACTTTTCACTTCCACAAATTTCTTGTATTTGTGCATTTACGTATTTATTACCTGCCCCACCGACTTGGATATTTGAATAGTTCACAGACATAGTTTCACAGCTTCCGAGCCTAGAGCAGAGCCTAGCACCCATTGCATCCTTAGCACAGAGGCCAAGAAGAAAAGACCCACAGAAAAGCGCTAGGAAATGCCCGTTACCTGCCGAACACCGGGTTGAGAGTGTTGGGGATGTAGTGGTCTCGGTCTTCCATTACTTTTTTGCCCAGCGTTATTTTTATATAAGGGTCACACTGTGGGGACAAAACAGACAGCAGGTTATGTCACCACGGGGTGCCAGTTCAAGGCAGTTTCTGGGACAGACTCCACACCCGCTCCCACCCTGATGAGAAGGGGTAGCCTCAGACCGGGTCTGGGCAATGCTTCCTCTTGGCGCCACGCAGCCAGCGCACCTTTGGAGGAGAGGCAGTGGCGGGGAGCAGTGACAAAGCAATTCTCCTCTGAGGTCACGTCTGTAAAACGAGAAGGGTGAACCAGAGGCTCCAAAGCCCCTTCAAGCTCTGAGATAAATCCCCACTGGGACAATCCTCCTGAACAGATTGTTTTGATAGAGTATCTTTCCCCTTGTGAGATAACAGAGCCCAGAAAGAAAGAACATGACAATTACTGTGGCGGATGACTGTAATTACGTTGCTATAGGAGAAGGCTCCACACCCAAACTCTTACCAGGCCATTGTTGTCCTGGGGCTGGAGCTCTAAGCCTCGAACAATGTAAATCCTAACCGTGCATTCCTGTGGGACACTGTCAGGTAGTTCCCGAAACTGCCGGGGAGGGGCCGGCACGCTGGGGTCATCCGACAGTGGGTAGATTCTGAAGGAACCCTAGGAGAGAGACACACAGATGTACTCGCAGGACCTTGGGCGATCAGGGCAGAGGGCTTGGGGCAGTGTCCTTTCCCCCAGGACACTGGGGGCAGCCACAGGGGCTGTGGGATTGGGGGATGAAGGGCTGCCTTTTGTGAAAGAAATAGCTATGGTGTGCTTTGCATGTTTCCAGTGGGGAAAGTGAGTAATGATAAAGTAATTACATAATAGATCACAGGGGAGAAGAAAGGGCAGGGCAGAGGTAGGGAGGCCCGGCAAAAACCTAGGCAAGACATGGAGGTGGCCTGGACCAGTATGATGGCAAAGGAGGTGATTAGAAGTGAAATTCTGCACATTTTTTGAAGATAGGAATAAAAATGATTATTTTTTAAACCCAATAAAGTATAAAGGGTGATTTCCCTTTTTTTCTGCATCACCCCTATAAACCCCCTTCCATCCACTCCCAGGCAAACTCCCATTCATCCCTCAGGTCTCAGCTGAAAAGTGTCACTTCTTCCAGGAAAACCTCCCTGATTGCCCCTGGGTTGGATAGGTTTCCTAACACTCTCTTCTAACCCCACACTCACCCCTATTGCAGCACTGACCTCTGCGTCGTCACTGTCTATTTATTGTCTATATTCTTCCCTAGACTGGGAGCTTCCTGAGGGAGGGAAATATTTCTTGTTTATCACTCTATCTCCAGGACCTAACACCGGGCTGGGCATGAACAGGGACACAGTAAGCAGTTTCTGAATGAGTGAGCCATCAGGCCAGCTTGAGAGGCCTTACATTTTCTCTTGAAACCAGCTTACGTACAAGAGAAAGCACTGAAGTTGGATTCGGAACACGTAGGTCTTAGTTCCAGCTACTTTCACTCAGTAAAGCAGCATGATGTAAGCACCTACCATGTGCCAGGTACTGGAGGCCAAAAAACGAACTCTAGGAATCCAGTCTGGCACAGGGGTGCTAAGTAGGTTTGACTCTCATGCTATCTTTGATGGCTTGGTGGAAAGCTATAATGAGAAGGATTTTGAAACCACGTGTAGGGTAAAAGGGTCTGATAGATGAGCAATGTCTGCTACTCGAAAGGATTACGAAGTAACAGCACATCTGCCACGGATTTGCCAACTGTGGTTGGAGGGAGGGGCAGTTGTGAAAGCAGACACTTACAGTGTGAATGGTACTTTAGTAGCAGCAGGGACCCAGGGAGCCTGGGGTAGGAGTGAGTCACCCTGCCACGAGCAACCAGGGAACACTTCACAAAGAATGTGACATCGGAGCTGGCGCTTAAAAGAATGAGTAGGAGTTTGTCAGACCACAGAGAGGGAATGAAGAAGAAGTTGTCCCAAAGCTCCAAGTTGTGAGAGGACAGGGTGTGTTTGGGGGCTTGGAGAGGATGCAGTGGCAGGTGAGACAAGAAGCTTGTGAAAGGCCAGCCCAACCCTTGGAAGGAGTTGAGACTTGAGCCGGTGGAAACTCAAGCGATGTCTTTAAGCGGTTGAGAAACACGATCAGATTTGTTTGCGTGGAAGATGGACTAGAGTGTGGATGAGAAGGGTGGCAAGGACAATGGATTGGGAAAGTGCTGCACTGGTCCTGCTGAAAGCCTGGGAGGGGGCGGGGTGTGTGTGTGTGTGTGTGTGTGTGTGTGTGTGTGTGTGCGCGTGCGTGCGTGTGTGTGTGTGCGTGCGTGTGTGTGTGCATGTGCACACACGCACTAGAGCTTAGAGAGGATGACTCTACAGGATTCGAGGCTGGCTGGCATCAGCAGGGAGAAAGATAACGGAGGATGGCTTTGAGTGTTCTGCCCCCAACCCCACTGTCCTCGTCCTTGTTAGCATTTTCTAGCATCCTTCAGATGTCAGGGGATATGTCCCTGACCCAGAGCTTGGTTGTCCTTTATCCTAGGTCTATAAAGAAAATAAAGATGGATCTTAAACAGGACACACACACACATTTTACTCACCTTAAACTCTCCTACCACAGAAGGATCTTCATTCTCATCTGATTTGCCTCGATACAGCTTGAAAGTATCTGAGAAGTCTGTCAGGCCCTCGAATTCCATTACATCCTCCAGTTCACAGTCATATATCTGCAAACCATCAACAGATTCTTAATTTCTCATTAAAATACAGGTGGAATCTAAAATCAAAAAGACTGACGATACCAAATGGGCACGAGATGTGGACGGAGCCCCAGAACTCTCACGTTGCTGGCTGCAGTGCAGGATGATACGACCACTTTGGAAAAGTGTCTGGCAATTTCTTATGAAGTCAAACATCCAGCTACTCTATGATGCAGAAGTTTTATTCCTAGGTATTCATCCGAGAGACATGAAAACATGTCCACATGGTATTAGAATGTCCATAGCAGCTTCATCATCGGGAGAATGGATAAACAAGTTGTGGTATATCCATACAATGGAATATGACTCAGCAATTAAAAGGGGCAAACTACTGATGCACAAGACAATATGACGGCTCTCAAAACTACTGTGTTGGGCTAAAGAAGCCACACACACACAAATACGTAGTGTATGAGTCCACTTATTTGAAGTATAAAAAAAGGCAAAACCGATCTACGATGATGAAATCAGATCAGTTGTCTCTAAGAGGGTTGGAAGGTTGTGAGAAATTGAAGGGCAAGGGGTACAGAGGAGTTTTCTGGGGTGATGGAAATGTTCCTTGCCTTGTTTTGGTAGTGGTTTATGTAGGTGTATATACAATTATCACAACTCACTGAATGGATTACTTTATTGTACGTAAATTATACCTCGAAAAAAAGCTAGAAGAGGAGAAGGAGGAAAAAAGGAAGGAAAGAGGGAGGGATGGAGGATGAACAGCGGGGCTGATCTGCCAGCCTAGTTTATTTCTCTAAATAAGCAGTTCTTTACACACTGGTGTTTCTCAAGCTGCACTGAGATGTTATGACAATCACATGAAAGAAAGTAGATTTTTCCACATTCTGAAAAAATGAATAAAGAACTGGAAAACCCAAACCATTAACAGGAAGATCGTTCATAGCCAGACTGGCCTAGTCCAATAGCTTGTCTTCCTCCTGGACACACAGTTGTGACTGTACACTGCATGCATGTAAAAGAATCAACTTCTCAGCTAGTGAAACTGATGCTCGTTTAGAGGACAGAATAAAGCATGTTGACATTTCATGCTTTTTTGCAAGAGCACCATGACTTTGAAGGTCTCCCTTGGTCAAACTGGACAATTGTTGGCCTAATTAGTGCAGTGCCAACCCATTCCCAACCCTCGGCCAGATGTCCCCAAGCCCTAAAGTGGCAGTCACACAACCATAAATCAACAGCTGTCCTCAAGCCCCGGGAATCTTGGCAAAGGCAAAATCCATCACAAGGGGGCTCCCCAGGAGGCCAGAGGTGCTCCTGGCCCCTCAGCCTCAGCACCCACCGTTGGACCTTTCAGTCTTTCACTCAGCTCTGCCTGTGGCCAGTTTTATCGCATGTCAATCCCCCACCCACAGTAGCATAGGCCCAGGTACCTGGAGTTTGGGATAGCCTTTCTGAATATATTGTCCACATTTTTCATGTTCCCCTGTGGAAGCATAATATTTACTCCACCAGTCAATAATTTCTTCCTCCTAAAGAAAGACACATGAAAATGGAAAAATCTTTAGTGATGCCCTGGATTTCCAATCATTGCAAGAAAACTCATAGGTAATAGACAAGAGAAACAGGTACTTCTGAACCTAAAAGAGGCGAGATTATATGACTCTTGTTTACATGCACCAAAGCATTCAGGATTCTTCTACCCAGAAGCTGGAGGTGAAATGATGATCCTTGGCCAATGAAATGTGTTTGGCTTTAATGGCCACAGCTACACTAGATGACTTTCTTACATTCTATGGATACCATCTATTCATTTGTCTGTTTTTACTCCTTTACCCTGTTGACTTGATATTTACATATGCAGATAAATTAAAAGAAAACCTTCAGTATGTGTTTACTATTTCATCCTCCAGTATGTGTTTTCCACTGTTTCATTTCCTTAGCCCTTTTAGCCAGCAATGCGTTGCAAAACAGAGCTCACTAAGCTAAGAGTGGGTAACACTGGTTCTAATTCAAGTTCCATCCTTTACGTTACAAGCCATACCCTTATGTTACAAGCCATACCACATCAGGTACGTTGTTTAACATCTCTGAGCATCATTTTCTTCATCCACCGAATAGGATAATAACACTACCTGTCCCCATCCATCTCACAGGATTGTTTTGTTTTGTTCTTTGACCACGCTGTGTGGCACGTGGGATGATCTAAGATCCCCGACCAGGGATTGAACCCATGCCCCCTGCACTGGGAGCACAGAGTCTTACCAGTGGACCACCAGGGAAGTCTCTCATAGAGTTGTTTTGGACATCAAATAACATCATTAGGAGAAGGAGCTTTGAAAATTATAAAACGTGAAGCAAGAGCAGGGAGGCATCATGGTTTGTTTAGACCAGTGGCTCCCAACCTATTCTTGGAGATTCTAATTCAATCAGCCTGGGGTGAGACCTGGCATACAGGATGCTTTCAAAAGTTCCCCAGGTAACGTGCAGCCAGAGTTCAGAATCCGGTGGTTCTTTGATTGGGCAGGAGGGACAGCATTTAGAATCCCTCGTGCAACATTCTCAAACTGTAGAAGGCTGTAGTTTATCGAAGGCTACTATAAATTCCACTCAGATTTATAATAAGAATAGATCCCATCAGACCCACCCGTGGCTTAATCTACCTAGGAAGAGTGAGCTTGCCCAAAAGAGTGTGTCACCAGCAACACAGCCTCTTCTTCCATCTGGGGGGAAGGAAGAAGGAACACTCAAGAAAAGCTATTTCTTATTTGTATATTTGTATATATATATGTTTATACACACACCTACAGTTATTTCCCCTTTATAGATCAGTAACCCAACCCTGGATTTAAAGATTTATTTATTTATTTATGTATCAGCTACAGGCAGAAAATACATGAATCTTAAGTCTAGCAAAATGTGTATAATAGTTACCTTTTCTGTTAGCTGCCCATCGCATATATATGGGCAGGAAGAGGACGAACCACGTACAGGTCACACAGAGATGGAGACCCCATGAGCATTAGATTCAATGAGAAAGAGAAAAGGAGATGTTACTGTTCATCCATGCCTTATGTTATCAACATTTTGATGGATTATTTATTCAAGATGATCTCATAATTGAACACACCTTATTGGCTTCTTCTCTGAAATGTGCAAAAGAGTTACAAACAGTATTAAAATAAAAGGCTTGGAGGTAGCCACCCATGTCCCATGTCTTAATAGAGTTGGACAATCTGTCCACCAGCATAGTGATCACAGAGAAGGTGGGGTGGAGGTGGGGATGAATACAGTTACTCATCTTCCTGCCCCAAACCTCTTATTCCATTTAGCTTCTAAAGTATATCCCCAACTTGGCCTAATTCTCATTCCTTCAAAAACTCCTGTCCCAAGATGTTTATGTCCAACATGACTGCAGCACCATCATGTAAGTATCTTTTCTTGATTTTTCCCCATGCCGACGATAAAGCACCTATATACATATCCACCCATAAATGGATGTCAAGTCTCTCATTGGCCAAATCCTCCCATTTGCGTTTCTGCGTGGAGAATCCACCAGGAGATGAGAGAATGGACAGCTAGGATGCTGGGGCTTGACTTTTCTCTTGGTACCTGCTGGAACATAAGCCAAGCTCACCCTTAGGGGCAGTTTGAAGAACTGCTACCTCCTAACTTCAAGTTCATTTCCACTGTGAGGGGACAGCGACTCGTCACTACAGGCACTTCCTGCAGGGAGTGCTGGGCGGCCACGGGGCTTCTTCTGCAAGTGCCCCTCGGCATTTTCCACATCGACTTTTGTTCAGCACACGGAAATGCCAAGAGAGGCAGCGAGACAGATAGATATAACAATTCTTTCTATTAGATTCATGTCAAAGCGAGATTAAAAGTTAAATCATCACAGCTGAATTGAGATTTTGGAGAGAGGGACTTTATGCCAAAAGTGTTTTCACATTCTGAATCGTTCCTGAATTCATAGTTTTAGAGTCTGTTTATTCACATCTACTCTCAGCTATTGGAAATCATTTCAAAGAAATGAATAGTTCATGATTTAAAAAGCGTTATTCAGAACAGATGGCTGATGTTAAGATCTAGGATTAATATGGGAGAATTTATTCATGTCCGCTTGCTCATTAGTTCACGTGGCAAAGTAGCTGAAGCAGCTAGAGTAACTTGCTTCATTATATCCAAATGGCACAGAAGATTCTCCCCTGAAGCTTAAAATAATCACATTTGTTTAAAGATCATCTTTCACTCCAAAATCTAGAAAGAATGTGAAAGGAGAGTTCAAGTCTTTAGACCGAGGTCCCCGCAGCCCCAGGCAGCATCATGCATTTTCTTATCATACATACATGCACTGTCGTTGGAGAAGCCATTTTGCTGAGTGCTGTTGACATACTGCTTAAGCACTGGAATTGGAAGGTAATTGTTGAAATGGCCACGTAGGAATGTCTGTGTTATCTGGCTGGCACTTAGCAATTTGTCCCCAGTGCTTATTTCCTGCTTTACTTGTGGCGGTGCTGAGCCCATCTGTTAAGAGCTCCCAGGGTCACCACAGGGTAGTGGTGTGAGTTTCTGTGAGCCCAAAACTGTCACCTGGAGCCATATTCTACAGCTCCCATCAACAGCACGGTGTTGACCCATTCCCTCAATTTACCAATAGAAGGCTTGACTTGAGTTAGTGGTAATAGGTATTCATTACACACACATCACACGTACACGTAACACATGCATATCACCTGCATGCATATATATTACATGCATGCACGTGTATTACATGTATGTGTAATCTGGGACATCAGCAAGCTTGTCATTGGCTCTTCCACAGCTCAACTTTGCTCATTTGACTTTGCACAGATGAGTGCTATATTCCCCAATGAAGAGGTGGTATCAGATTTTTAGAGGCAATTCCAAATAGCCTTTCTTATCAACACAGTACACCTCCAGTAGCTGTTAGGAGAGCAGCTGAGTGAAAGTTATTTATAGTACATGAGAATGACCGATACTACCTTCCTCAGCCCTGCTAAGCTGCAACTTAAAATATGATGTAAACTCAACTTTCACAACGTGTCGCTACAGTAGCCTCATCTGTTAACTACTGTTAAGAAATGAATGAGATTGGGGCATGGACTGGCTTTATTCTTCTTCTTGAGCCTCCATACCTGGGGCTACTGAGTATACAGAAAGCCCAAAGAAGAGCTGATTCACAACGGGAGGCAGGAAAGCTGGAGGCTGATTACAGAGCAGGATCTTAAACTGGCTTTTTCCAGAGTTGTTGTGAAAATATACGTAAAAGATCTTACGTATATTACACTTAGCTTCGTCCTAGGCTACTACTGCTTTATGGGGACTATTTGGCGTTGTTTATAAAGTGAACACAGTGGTTTTGCATATTTGCTATTGTCATTTCTGACTGTGGAGGATTCTCAGGGAATAGAATCAAACACTGCTATGCAGTGCTGGCTGCAGAGCCCACATTTAGTATGGTCCAATTGTTAGTGAGTTTAATGCAGTGGGAAGAAAGTGGATTCTTTAAAGGCACTGTTTATGGACATAACACATTAAAGTGCAATCATGTGCACTTTTCGGCCAGTTTGCACATTAAAACATGCTGTGAAAGTCCATCGTGAATGCCAACAGAAACGGGGAGATATCTGATGTTTTCTTTTTTCTGGGCTGGGAACTTTTTTTTTCCCTCTCCTTCTTGTCGAGCTGGCCAGAATGGTTTTAACATAGGGTCCTGAATGAGCATTTCCACCAATTTCTTGATTTGGAAAACCACAGTGAATATAAAAGTTGGGGATATCCCATACACTGACAAATAGGGTCATTAAAAACCCATGACACTTCTGTTTCATGTGGGGGAAAAAGCTAGTGTGCTACATGTATCCGTCTTCTGAACGTTGTGGTGCTGTGTATTTGCTCCGGAAATTTCTCTTTCTTGCAAATGATATCATTCAGACTGTCCACACTAAAGGTCCTCAGACCTGCCTGCACATTAGAATCACTTGGGGAGATTTTAAAATTTACTGTTGTCTAGATCCCTCTCCCTCGTGGAGAGTGGAGCACAGGTCTGAGTATATTTTAAGTATCCTGGGTGACTGAGGGTAGAGGACATGAGTCCACACAATGTCACCGTAGAGGACATGAGTCCACACAGTGTAAGATTCAGGTTTTTTACCGTGATAAGCTGGTTTGTTATTTTATTTTAGTTGCACTGAATGGTTGTTTGACTGAATTCACCTAATGCTTAGATGCCTGGAAGATAAAACTGACATCATCCAATGATCAGTTCTGAAGCCTACCTTTGATGCCAGTAATGGTTTGGTGTCTTCTATTTCAATAACGACGTCCCGGCAGGGTGGGGTAGACAAAAAGGAGGCTGCAAGACAATTTCATAATCTAAGATGCTTACAAAAATATAGTGGTGAACATTCTACTCCAAGTTCAAGTTCAACAGCCACACAGTGGAAGGCAGAGTTTGCTCCTGGATGAGACTTACTAAATGGAGAAGACCACGTCTGAATGTAGAAAAATAACCCAATTCATTGCTTTTCCCAAAATATGATACAGTTTTAGACATTTTAAAGGGGACTTTATGGCCCATTTTTTTCTTTTATCTTAGACAATTAGCCCAATCCTGTACACAGGAAATGCTGAAAAAAAATTGTGTCAACACATGTCTTTAGAGGATGTAGGAGTGAGGTCGGGCAATGGGGGCTGGAGGGAGCTACACCAAAGGAGCTTCCTTTTCATGGAATCTGTTCTAAGACACAGAAAAGCAAATCAGGGTGAAGAGTTGCACGTTTCAGGGCTGAAGTTGCAGTGGCTCATTCGGCGTGGCTCTCACAGTGTACACAGAGGGAAAAGGCACACATCCTGGCTTTAAATAATTCCCCGAATATTTGTGGCTCTGGATGGTGAGGTTAGAGCAAGGGCTCAGGAGCAGCCCCTGGGCTCACCAGGTTCAGTTCAGCTGAAGGGGGTGCTGAAGCCTCAGCCTGGGGCTGGGTGGGATGAGAGGTACGGCTACCCTTTATGGAAGAAGGCATCAGGCAGCCAGACATTCAACAGGAGGGCAGAACTCAGACAGAACAAACTCTGCCAAGCCAAAAGAACTTTGTGTTTAACCCAGCATTTGCTGTATAGGACATAAAGGAGGGAAAACACATTTTTTAGGTGCCTACCATGTGCCAGGCAGTGGGCTAACCTGTTTACATACATGATCTCATTTAACCCCTCAAAAATCCTGTAGATATGTGTGGCATTATACCCATTATAGAGGTTAAAAAACAAACAAACTGAGGCTAAGAGAAAGCAAGTCACTTGCTTCCGGTTAAACAATCACAAGTGAAAGTAAGTAATCTAGGTCTGTCTGACCCCAAAGCTTGTGTTTTAACCATCATACCAGAGCCCAGAGCAAAGCAGGCCCTTAGTAAATGTCAGAGAAATGATCAGCGGAACACCGGGGAAGCAGAGGAGACTGACATTTATTGAGCATCTATGATACGCCAGTTGCTATGCTGTTGCTAGGTGGCACCCCCAGATCTATCAGAAGTCTCTAGGCTTCCAAGATAGCTCCCCTCCAACTCCCAACAACTGCAGCAACACAGAACAGGACAGCCAGGTGGGAAGGCATGCTGGAACACAACTGCATGCAAGTTCCTTCCTATATTATCATTTCTCCACTTTACAATCCTCACGTACACAAAGCCTCGGGGACAGGAGGAAAGTTATTCTGTGCGCTTCCAACATTAGGCCAACCAAGTCCATTCCTCAACTCTTACCTCAGTTGGGTTTTAAGAAACTATCAGATTGATCTAAAATAACAGGTTCTGGCCTTGGGAACACTGTGCTCCCCATACACCTTAAGGAGTTTCCTCTTCAGGGGCTTTCTGAAGCCTTGACCTCACTTCACACTAACTACAAAGAATCATGAACCAGGAGACCTCTGCCTAACCCTGACCCATAGACACGAGTAGGTCTACACAAGCGATTCTGGGGCCAGAGAAAATCTGCAGCATTTGTACCTTCCTCATGATTTCACATATTTGCGTCCAAGAACTTTCTCTCATGAAAGCAATAGGAAAAACACGAGGAAAACAGTTTCTCTCCATTAAGTAAGCCCAGCTAAAAGAATGCCTGCAGTTACATTAATCCTTGATGTTATAAAAATGTTGCTGTTTTAGGCACCATCAACTCAGCACAAAAATGCTTTCCATGGGAAATGTATGGATAAACACATGTAGGGTTTTGCTCAAGTGTGACTGTGAATTTTTTTCTCTCTTCTCTGAATCAGGGATACAGGATGCTCAAACCCACATAGCAGATGAGCTTCAGAGGCTCTGTAAAATCAATACCAAACCGTATGGAAGATTAAATAGAACTGGTTAGCAGAACGGCTCTCAAATAGAAGACATCTGTTTCGGTTTGGAGGCTACAACGATCAGATGAATGGGTGTCAATTCTCCACTGGGCTTAATCGTATGAGCCTAGGGGCTCTGGGATCTTGTTCACGGATGGGACCCAGTCCCCAGCCCCTAACAGTCTCTGCCACAGGGTAAATTAAAAAACAAGTAATTCTTGAATAAACAAGAGCAAAATACTATTCATTAGTTATTATTTAGTATAGAACCCAAAAGTATTATACTCTGCTCTATCACTTATTAATTATGTGACCCAAGGCCAGCAATTTAAACTCCAGCAGGTGTCATTTTGTCGTCGATAGATAACAATGAAATCATATTTTTCAAATTATATCACAACAATGTTGTGATGCATTAATGAGGCAGGACAATAGATGGAAAGCAATTTAAAATAAAAATCCCCCACTCCTTCAGTGCTTACGGAGGGGCCGCTGTATTTCCCCATCAAAATATTTATCACAGGACTTCCCTAGTGGCGCAGTGGTTAAGGATCAGCCTGCCAATGCAGGGGACACGAGTTCGATCCCTGGTCCGGGAAGATCCCACATGCCGCAGAGCAACTAAGCCCGGGTGCACAACTATTGAGCCTGCACTCTAGAGCCCGCAAGCCACAACTACTGAGCCTGCGTGCCACAACTACTGAAGCCTGCACACGCCTAGAGCCCGTGCTCTGCAACAAGAGAAGCCACTGCAATGAGAAGCCCGCGCACCGCAACGAAGAGTAGCCCCCACTCGCTGCAACTACAGAAAGCCCGCGCGCAGCAATGAAGGCCCAACGCAGCCAAAAATAAATAAATTTATTTTTAAAAAAACTTATCACAGCAAACTGCAATCACCCATTGTCTTGCCTTCTCTGCTGGATGATACAAAAAATCATGTTCATCCAGGAGCAGGATAATTCAGAAAGTAATAGCTTGAGCATTGGGTCCCCTCAAACAAGGCCAGGATTCAAGGGTAGCTCTGCCACTTACTAACTATATTACCTTGGGAAAGTTACATAGCGTGCTGTAAATCAAAGTGTTTCCTCATCTGCAAAATCTGGACAATGAGTAGTTACTTTGAGAGTTTGTAAAGATTAAATCAACTCAACATGAAAAGTCCCAAGATGCTATTTAGAGACTTGCATTTACCTTTAAGCTGTGGCACGATGTCCTCCTTTCCTGCATAAGGGTCGCAGCGAAAGCGGTCCAGGCGGTCAATGGTGCACTGGCCCACAACGGGCTTGCGCCCAAACTGCCGGTGGTCGATGACCTTGATCACCAGCGGAGGCATGTACAGTTCCTCCTTAGGCAAAAACTGGGGGTCACAGAGGTAGGTGTCACTTTTCTGTTTAAGACCTGACAAGGGCAGCTTTGCCAATTAACTCCCCCAAAGGGACCAACCCAGGCTCTTTCTGCCCATTTGGTGTAGCCCCTGGGACCCACAGCAAGCAGTTCAGTAATGTACATGCCAAGCAAGCAGCCTGGAGCTGAAGGGCCTGAGCTCCGAGCCAGGATCAAACCCTGGCTCTGCCACTGACAGCTGCAGGATCTTAGGGAACTCTTCGTTGTCCCAGTGATCTCCTTAATAAGAGTAGGGGTGCTGGATTAATATAGGTGAAGTGCTTGGCACTGTACCTTAGCACCTGGCTCTGCTCTGTAACAGGATGTGAAATCAGCATTTAGCTAGAATTAGTTAAAATTTAGATCGAGATAAAACTGAACCTTCACGGGAGATAACTGTGGCTTGAGAGTCTTTCAGCCCTGGAAGTTCAATGCCAAAATGGGATGCTCATTTTTCCTCCATGCCTCCTGGTTCCCCTATATGGAATTTGGTAGCCTTGGTGACATTGTCTGATTGGGGAATCACGGGCTGGTCTCGGGTCTGCCTGGTGCGTGGTTCAGCTGATTTCCACCTTCGTCTTCACACAGGAATAGAAGCTGGGATCAACTGAGTGGTTTTCCTCACCTCTGCTGACTGAGGCTAGATTCCAGGCTAGAGCCTGGGAGGTGGGGAAGGGGCTGGGGACGGAACAACGATGGGTAGAGTGACCCAGGGGATCACTCTGGGATTCTGGCTCGGAGCTTCCAGGTGGCGCTCATCTGTAGCAGCGCGAGGGGAAAAGTACTGGCTTTGAAGTTGGAGGGACCTTAAGTCCAAACTCTGGCCACCCACTTGCTAGCTGTGTCCCCTTGTGTAAATCACTTAACATCTCAGTTTCCTCCAAAGCACACATAAGAGGGGTGAAAACGCCTGCCCTGCAGGGTTGAAGACTTAATGCAGGGAGTGTGAATGCAGCCAGCACCGAGCTCTGTGTAGCTACTGCTGCAATCTTGACAGTCACTGCAGCACAGCACACGGGGCCTGGCACTCACGACAGAACTTGCATAAGGTGGCTCCCCGCTCCAGGCCTCAGCTGCCTCATCTGTAATTGGAGAAGTTAAGCTCCAAGACCCTACAGTTCAAGAGTGGTGTGCTGGAGACCCCAAGGGCAGAAAAATGACTGGGGTAGGGAAAGAAATGGGAAGGTTCTGGACCTTCCATCCCGTTAAACTGAAGAAATGCCTTTGTTTCTTAATGCTTTGTATAGTAGAGTAAAAAATAAAGATTTTTCTTTTTAAAAAGCTAAGGATTTAACTGCTTTCAAAACGGAAAGACAGGGCTTCCCTGGTGGCACAGTGGTTGAGAGTCCGCCTGCTGATGCAGGGGACACGGGTTCGTGCCCCGGTCCGGGAAGATCCCACATGCCACGGAGCGGCTGGGTCCATGAGCCATGGCCGCTGAGCCTGCGCGTCCGGAGCCTGTGCTCCGCAACGGGAGGGGCCCCGGCGGTGAGAGGACCGCGTACCGCAAAAAAAAAACCACAAAAAAAAAAACGGAAAGACGGAGTAACCTCTTCTTGCTCCAAAGTATTATAGGGTCTATGATGGAGGCCTGTGAACCAGATCTGAGGCTGCTGCCTTTCTAATAACCAGAGGGTAACTTTGATGGAACAAAGTGGCACCAACCCAGGGACACGTGGAGGCAGGGCACAGTCATGGGCTCTTAGGACATGGCCCCATCACCCCGCAGCTGCCCTTCCCCAGCCAGCCAGTCGCTATCCAGAGGGTTCTGGTCCACGTACACCCGCAGGGCCTGGGGGTTAATATTCCGCTCTTGGGGGATTGACCAAGAGCCTGTTACAGAGAGCTGACTAGATGGAAAGTTTACTGGAGAAATATATTAGTATTGCTCGTAGGTACTTCTGTGTCACTGGGGTTGTTTGAAGCTTTAAGAAACCATCACTACAGTGTGAGAATCTAAGAGGGAAAAGTCACTGACATGCTGTCTGCAAGGCAGGGTTTTTCTATTTGTTGTCAGACTGGAAATATATAAACTACAGACTTTGGAAATATATATATATAAAATATGTGTGTGATTTGTATATATTCATTTTCAAGTACAAATCAGCTATTCAACAGACATGAACTATTACGGAGCCTCGATACAGTACCACTTTCATGAAGAGAACAGAACTTGGGAAGTTGGGCGTCTTCTTCAGGTTTTTGATCACCACTGATTCTACCCTTTCCCCTCCGCACTCCACAATGAGACTGGGGGAGGTGACAGAAGCCATCTGGTAGTTTTTCATATTTCTTAAGCCCCAAGCTAGAATCTAAGAAAACAATGTAAAGAGAAGGGAAAGAAACCCAACATATCAAAAATAATATTCAAAAGGAAAAATCCTGTCTTAATAACTGGTAAATTCTTTAAGATTGACTTGTACAGATTTGCCTCAAATCTCTGAGAATGTCACTCTAGAAAACCTGGAGGTCATACAGAGAAAGCGATTTTGCCCATTTACCTCTCCTACCTGAGCTGCTGAAAAGCAGAGGGATAAGAGTGCAGGGATCCAATCCCGGCTGCGCCGTATCACAGCTCTGAGGACTCTGGCCAGTTAGTAACCTCTCTGTCTCATCTGCAGACGGGGCTGAGAGCATTACCTATCATGGGCTATTCTGAGGATCAAGTGTAAACTTCTTAACACAGTGACTGACATGCAGGCACTAAGTAAAAAAATAAGAGCTGTTGTTTAAAGTCATCTGCCTCAGTCTTAGCAAGACCCCAAGAACAGAAATCTCCAGGTAACAGGTGCTTGACTGGACAGAGGGAGAGTCCTCAATAGTAAGCAGGACGCTGTCCATCAGGCTCCTTCCGTCTATATCTGCTCTGTCTGACATGTCAGCATTTCTCATTCCTCCCTTCCCTCCCTATACCTCCCTCTGAGGTGCCCTTTTCTCTGCACATAAAGACACACTGCTCTGAGTCCGTCTCCTCTCTCCCAGTTCTCCAGTTGACACAGGAAACTTAGAAATCCACTGGCTCCCAGTAAATGGGAATTCTAGATTCCCTCAGGAATGTTGGGATTGACTTGTTTTTATTGCTTTGACAAGCATTCTATTTCCAAGAATATTTCAATTTTTTAGACAAATTCTATAGGAAATTGGAGACAGCAAGAGAAGATGCAGCAAGATTCCATTCCTAGACGAAAGATTCCATTTCTATAGCCACATCCATTTGAGTCGATCAGTAAAACAAAGTGAGCAGCATACCTCAACAGCAGTGAGCTGAACCACAGGCCTGATGCCCTGGGGGACCATGTACAGACTTGGTGCCCTTTGCGAGGGAAGAATGGGAAGGTTGGAGCCATCCTGTGAAACAAACATGGAAATGTCAATGCCTCCCTTTAGTTCAAGTAACTAGTGCCTGGAGTTGTTAACAAGTGTTTTGATTGGCTACTCTGAAAAAAACAGATGAGTGAGAACTCAGTAAGTACCTTGTGCCTCAGGATCAGCTCTGCAGTGACAAGGACATCCCCACAGGTTTTGTCTCCATTCATTACTGGGTACCAGAGAAGTTTGGGTGTGATGTCCATTTCTGAGTTTAGTTTCACCAGAGGAGAGCACATGCTTCGTCCTAAAAACTCATCTTTGCCCTAGAGAAACAAGCAATCCTTAAATTCCCCGACAAACATCCCTATAAACCTCCATCATTCCCCAGCCATCTCAGAAATTCTCCATTACCTACCACTTGGTCATTGTCAAAAAGTTCAATGACAACCTTGGGTGGGTTCTGTAGGACTGTTTGGGGTTCCCCATAGATTTCAATTTCATCAAATATAATCGTTTGGTCCCAGGTAGGATTCAGGGTTGAGTGGATGATCTCGGTGGTTTTACTTCGATGAAGGAAGGAGACATGAGCATATGGATCTAAAACAGAAAAAAAAGAATAACCACGGCTGAAGTCTGACACGGTAAAACCATGGCCATGGCTGAATTCTGAAATGGTAAAACTCCTGGAAGAAAATATAGGGGTAGGCTCCTTGACGCTGGCTTGGCTACGGTTTTTTGAATTTGACACCAAAAGCAAAGGCAGCAAAAGCAAAAATAAACAAGGGGGACAACATCAAACTAAAAAAGGTTCTGTGCAGCAAGGTAAACCACCGAAGAAATGAAAGCCAACCTATAGATGAATAAAGAAAAAAATATAGATACACACTATGAAATATAATTCAGCTTTAAAAAAGAAGGAAATGTTGCCATTTGTGACAACATGGATGAACCTAGAGGGCATTATGCTAAGTGAAATAAGCCAGACAGAGAAACACAAATACTATATGGTATCACTTATATGTGAAACAAACAAAAAAAGTGGAACTCATAGAAACAGGCAGTAGAATGGTGCCCTCAGGGTGCCTGGGGGCAGGGGAAATGGAGAGAAGTTAGTGAAAGGGTGTAAATTTCACCTACAAGATGGTCTGAGGATCTAATGTATAACATGGTGACTGCAGCTAACACTGTATTGTATAATTGAAATTTGCTAAGAAAGTAGAACTTAAGTGTTCTCACACACTCACAAAACAGGTAAGTATGAGAGACGATGAATGTTGTGGAAATCCTTCGACAATGTGTACATGTATCAAATCACCACGTTGTACACTTTAAATATATTACAACTATATTGTCAACTGTATCTCAATAAAGCTGAAAAAAGATAAGAAAAAAAAAAGAAGTAATCCATTTCTCCTCCGTGCTAAATAATTTCACCAAACCTTTTTGCAATTGCTTGGGAGCTGTCCTGTCTGAGCAATACCCTGCTGTCTAACTTGAAGCTTTTGCATAAGCTAAAAGGGTGCTTGGCTTTTAGCATTGCAGCATCTTATGAATGGGATTCCTTGCTTTTGTCCTGATGATGTATCTTTTATCTCAAACTGCAAGGAATGTGCTTAGAGTTTTATGCAACTTTGGTCGAGAAATTAACTTTGACTTTCAATGATTGAGTGCCCCCTGGTGGTGAATATTCAAAAATGTCTTCAAAAACCATTTTGGAGATGTGTATTACAGAGATAACCTTGAATCTGCTTTAATTTGTGAGAAAAGGAAACCATTCACATATGTTGGTTAATATTAGTGCTCGGAACATACCTCACAATTGATGTAAGCATGCTGGAGTATCAGGTAACTGCTCTTAGAGCTGTTTCCATAGAAGCCCCAGGGAAGCTCTGATGGCCTTCAGGTCCTGAAGTAGAATGCTCCCCCTATAGCCCAGGAACTGTTCATGGTCCCACTAGCAACAGCACAAATCCCCCAGCAGCAGGGGCCCAGAACCTTCCTCTTAGAACCAGTCCAAAGGCAACAAAAGCAGCTGGGGTGTCAGTGTGAGGGGTGATGAAGCCTCATGGTTTGATGGTGCTGGGAATTGGGGAGCAGGCAGCAGAGGAGGTCAAGATAGACTCCAAAGTAGGGGAATGGGTGATCTGGTGATCTTTTTGTCAACTTAAGAGAGCTACAAAAAATATATATATATTGGGCTTCCCTGGTGGCGCAGTGGTTGAGAATCTGCCTGCTAATGCAGGGGACACGGGTTCGAGCCCTGGTCTGGGAGGATCCCACATGCCGCGGAGCAACTGGGCCCGTGTGCCACAACTACTGAGCCTGTGCGTCTGGAGCCTGTGCTCCACAACAAGAGAGGTTGCCACAGTGAGAGGCCCGCGCATTGCGATGAAGAGTGGCCCCCGCTTGCCACAACTAGAGAAAGCCCTCGCACAGAAACGAAGACGCAACATAGCAAAAATTAATTAATTAATTAATAAACTCCTACCCGCAACATCTAAAAAAAAAAATATATATATATATATATATATATATATAAAAAGGTGAGGACTTACCAATTAACCCAAGAGCCCAGGGGTAAAAACACAGCTATAAACAGAAAGCAGAAACTGCTTTTCTTAAGGTGTTTTTTAATCACTTAATCAATTAATGATTAGTAGTATTAAAAGACCATGAATCTTCTCCAGCACTCAGCAACCATGCTTGGCATACTCAGCGAGTATCTAATGACTGAGCAACTGACTTCATGCATATCAAACTACCCTCAATACAGAAAGGCTTTTTGTTGTTGTGAGAAATAACTCAAAGCATCCACTTGATGAAAAGTAGAATCAAGCTAGCCTGCTGTGTAATAACATGTGAGACGGAGACGTTTTCCCTTTACCTGAAAAGCTATCCTTGTCTAGAGCCATGAGGTTTCTGGCTTGATAGATATAGCAACGCAGATGGTAAATGTAGACTCCTAAAAACAACAGGACGGAGGTTACTTACAAGAAACAGAACACTGTATTTCTATTGGGAGATAATATATGTTTCAGATAAATGGGTTACCCAAATCTATTTCCCCACGGTAAAGAACACATATACAGTGGTGATGACATGTCTTCCCAAATTAATTCTGTCTCCTGCAAAATGAAACTTATTTAAAAAGTACTACAGGAAGCTCAATGCAAGTGTGTCAATCACGAGAACATACTCCTGGTGCAAACTACCTGGATTTAGGGTACTGCTTGGCATCGCCGACCTTTAAAATGACACTTGGTCTCTAGGAGTTATAGAAATAGGGCTTTCCAGACCAGTTCAGCACCAGATCTAGGAAACGGTTATCTGCTAAACGTTTCTTTGATATTTCAAAGACTTTATACTCCTTATCATTATTATATTAATGCATATACGACCCTCCCCACTATGCTGCCACCCCTCCCTGCCCCTGCAAACACACATAATTTGAGAGGCAGGGGAGCATTTTGATTCATTATACAGATTCTGGGAACCAGACTACTTGAGTTCAAATCTTGTCTGTAGTGCTTACAAGCTATAAGATCTTGGTCAAGTTATTTAATCTTTCTGCACTTGGTTTCCTCCTGTAAAACTGGGGCCAGTAATAGTACTTACCTTCTAGGGTAGCTATAAGAATTAAATGAGTTAATATATGTAGAGTGCCTGGCACATGCTAAGACTTACATGAGTATTTGCTATTATTATTACAGAGTAGGCCTGCTTCCAAAATTCCTGAAGGTTATCATTGAAACCAACCTTAACTTTTTGAACATTTTTTCCAATTAGAATAATCTTTTGCGGGAGCTTAATAGGTAGCATGAGTACATATCAGACAGATTATGTTGAAATCAATGATTTGACCACCCTCTACCCCAAATATAATTTTGAAAACTATATTTTAAAAAATCATCTCCATCAAATGATGTAAATAAAAGTCACATTTGCATAAAGGGATTTTTATCTATCACATTTGGTGAATTCAAAGAGTTTCCTTGAGATGAACGTCATAGAAGTGAAAAACACAAATACATGTTTAAAACTTACTGTCAAAATTACAGGAAACAATGGGAGTGTTTGCTCCAAACACAGCAGTGGCGCTGTGTTTCTGTTTTTCTACACTCTTTTCATCTCCATCCTCGGTAGTATCTGCACCCTAAAATAAGAGTCAGGAAAACCAATTAACAATGCCTAAAAACAAATGAAGAGGTAAGAACTACAAACAAATGGAATGGTCGCTTTTAAAAGAGATTTTCTTCATCCAATCACTCCATTTTTTTTTTTTTTTTTTTTTTTGCGGTACGTGGGCCTCTCACTGTTGTGGCCTCTCCTGTTGCGGAGCACAGGCTCCGGACGCGCAGGCTCAGCGGCCATGGCTCACGGGCCCAGCCGCTCCGCGGTATGTGGGATCTTCCCGGACCAGGGCACGAACCCGTGTCCCCTGCATCGGCAGGCAGACTCTCAACCACTGCACCACCAGGGAAGCCCCAATCACTCCATTTTTAAACGATGAATAAAGCCCAGGACAGCGACAGAGCAGGAAGTCGAAGCCAGCCTTTCTACCCACCAAGGCCAGGTTTACCAAACCCTGCCCGTGAAAGAAAAAAAAAAAAAAAAAAAAGGAGGAGCATAAAGGATACATAAGTGGATTAAGAGGAAGGGAGGAGGAAAAAGAGCAGTGGAAGAAGAACAGAGAAGGGTCACTGTGTAGAAATATAAAAGTAGCTTGTGTCCAAACACAAATTTCTAAAAATGGTCCCTGACTACCACATTGTTTTAAATCAACCATGACCACTTTCTTATTCATTCCTTCCACCTTTGTGCTTTTTTCTTCTCTGCCTTTTTATTGTGCTTCCACATGAACTGTTCTCCAATTTTGTAAGCATCCTTCTGTTTTCCTTCCCCTCACATCTGCCTATTTAACTTTCTTTGTTTGTTGAACAGTTGTAGTTTCCAAAGTATGATCCAAAGGGATGTTAACAGATGTCACCTGAAGCAAAGGTTTTGGAACAGATATACTCGGAAAAGGCTAGATGAAACAATATTAAACATGCTTCTTAGAACCTTTCATATGTAAATGGTCTAATTCATTCTACAAAAATTATTGAGCACCTAGGATGTGCAGCTTTCTCCCAAATTATGTGCAGTCTTACAGTATTGGCGTCGATGGTATTATATCCAACACTCATGTATTTTCCCTCTGCGAATATGATTTGAATTTTGGCTATTTATTACTTACAAGGGCACCTTCAAGTTTAAAGATGGCAGCTGCGCCATGCGTCTCCGAAGGAGCCATTTTTCTCCTCCAGCATCTGCGGCGAAAGGTATCTGAACTACGCTGTTTCCAGTGAAATTTCCAGCCAATTAAAGAAGCGTATTCCCAGCCCTCCTGGTCTTTAAATTCTTCCATGGCCTAAAATAGAAGTAAAACATTTAATGATAATAATCATAATAACAATATTCCTTATATTGATAAAGCAGATTATGTGGTCCATCAACAAATACGTACTGAAAATCTACTCTGTGCCAAAGTACTGGGCTAGGAGCCAGGGATACAACAAAGAACAAAACAGACAGGCTCTCTGCCGTTGCAGAGCTGATGGACTGGGGGGGTAGAGAGAGATAAGCAGGCAAGTAAAGTGAAATGAGATGAAATGAAATGAGTGGTGGCTGTACCATCAGGAGGGGCACCTTATTCAGACTTGGTAGCAGGGGTTGGGGGCGGCATGAGGGAATGGGTAAAAGCAAATGGATTCTTTTCCAAATTGCTTTCTATTTTCTCACTTCATTAGCTCATAAGAACATTGCCATTATGATATAGTTTGGAAAATATTATGATGTCCATTTTATATAGAGAGGGAAAAAAAACGATACCACCCTCCCCAGGGTCTAAATGTCTTGTCTAAGGTAATAGCTTCTATAGCTAATAAGTAAATCAGGGTATATTACTTCTGTAATAACTACTATCTAACGACGATAGCACTTTTAATCTTAAAAACTATATATAATTATCTCAGTTTTCAGTGTTTCTTTTCAATTCATTCAGGAACTCTTAAGTGTGGTATTGGGTTAAGAGCTGAGGAAGCAGTGAAGAAAAAGACAGAGTCCTTGCCCTCCTGTAGCTGACATTTCAGTGGTGGAAATTTTACGTAAATATCTTAAAAGTATGACTAGATTTAGTAGATGTAAAATAATACTGAATAATATTTATGATCTCAGAAATAAGAGTTCCACGTAGGGGTTATTTTTTTCAACTTTAAATAAACAGAAAACCCAGGTCAAGGACAATCTTATAATTGACCTTCTGGCAGTATTACTAGTGACCAAAGTATTTTATGCAGCCAGGAGTGAGGCAGGTTAGGGAGCATGATCTAAGTCTCAACAATACTCTTTGGTAGAATAGAACTGGGCCATGTTTCTGGTCTTCTGACTGGTGGCTCAGTGTTCTTTCCACTTCACCTCGGTGCTCTCATGGGGAAGGAGGGAGTCAAGTGCCTCTAGCAACTTCTCACCCTATCCGGATAAGGATGATTCCAAAACAAATATTCATTAGCTCATTCATTCTACTCCATTATTTATTAGGAACAAGGTCCGGAGCTTTGGAACCTTAGAAGTACCAAAAAGCTCACTATCTAATAAAAAGACACTTCATGACATCTACTACGAGTCAGGCACTTTTTGGAATAGAAAGAGGTCGTATTTGGAATGACCTCAGCCTGGGTTCAAACACTCTATCACTTACTAGACACATGGCCTAAAGCAAATCCATTTAACCTCTGTGAACATTATCTGTAAGATGACGATAAAAATGCAGATTTTGTGGATTGGAGATGATGTATATTCAGGACCTACCATCACAAAAAGCACACAGAACATACCACTTATGGTTGTTATGAGTGTACTTTTTCTGCTCAATTTATTATTATTCCATTTAAGCCTATAATACCCTAATTAGATGCATATTATATCCATTTTGCAGATGAGAAAGGAAATGAAGCCAGGATTTGAAGCCTCAGGTGTCTTGTTCCAAGTCCTGAGCTATTGCCACTACTACATTATGCTACCAAAATAATTCGTTTCTACTACTACCTCTCGAGTGGTTCTCGTTATTTAGCCTGCTTCAGAATCACCTGGAAGACTTACTGAAACACGGAATGCTGGGCTCCACCCCCAGAGTTCCTAAATCAGCAGGTCTGGGGCGGGGATACACTTTTATAACCCTTGAGCAGGGCATCAGGCCCTTGACAGGCAAATGGTTCCTGTAGAAGTCGCAGAGTTAACCGTGGTTCTGCGTGGTCTGGAAGGCGGAGCCCCCAGCTCCCTCCCATTGCTCCTCTTACCTTTGCAGTACTTGAAGTGGTTTGTGTTAAATCTCTCTTGCGTTTTCGGACCAGCCTTCGGCGTCTATGAGTATGATACATTTTTTCTGCTGCAACCCAGGATTTGGGCTTATTATCAGGAGGAATGATGATTCCATACTCCCAGCCTGGAACAGAGTTTGTGAATGGTTATCCAAAAGAGATGCACTTGCCAGATTGCCAAATAAAGTTCCAGGAGTCATTCGGTCACTGTCTGCTCCCCAACATTCTCCACTGTCATGACTGAACGCCACTGCTCCTATCACTTTGCTGCCATCAGCCAAACTGAATACAGCCCTATTCCCCTGGATCCCTCTTCGAGAAGCTTCCTTTGTGGCCCTGGGGTTCTCCTCCATGTTTCTACTTCCAGTCACTCACGGTAATTGAGTGCATCTAAGAGTAAAGCACAATGCAAGAGGCATTTGGGGACAGTGATGAAGGGCGTGGCCTGTGTAGTCAACAGCCTGGCTTCAAATCCCTGCATCACCACATGGGGGCCGTTTACTTTTAAAGTTTCTTGCAAGTTAGTAAACCTGCTGATGGTCCAGTTTCCCCAGCAGAAAGGTAAAATATACCTTTTTCAAAAGAATTAATCAAAATAATGCATGCAAAGCACTAGGACCATGATTAGCATATAGTTTGCACTCAAAAAACATTAACTATTATTAAAAGGCCTGGTGTGTGCATCAAGATCATCAAGAAACTTATAATCTATTTGAAACCTTCCTTATCAATGTTAGCTCTTTCGTGTGTACTATTCCCTCTTGTAAGAAATTTAAAAGTCAAATTTTCTCTCTTGATAATTCTAAATGTTCTAGTTCGTTTAACTTCAGATTACTATTTGTAGAAAAGGATAAATATCGGACTTCCCTGGTGGCGCAGTGGTTAAGAATCTGCCTGCCAATGCAGGGGACACGGGTTCGAGCCCCGGTCTGGGAAGATCCCACATGCTGCAGAGCAACTAAGTCCGTGCGCCACAACTACTGACTGAGCCTGTGCTCTAGAGCCTGCGAGCCACAACTACTGAGCCCGCATGCCACAACTACTGAAGCTCGTGAGCCTGGAGCCCGTGCTCCACAACAAGAGAAGCCATGGCAATGAGAAGCCCGCGCACGGCAACAAAGAGTAGCCCCCGCTCACAGCAACTAGAGAAAGCCCACGCGCAGCAATGAAGACCCAACACAGCCAAAATAAATAAATAAAGTTTAAAAAGAAAAGGATAAATATCATTACCAGAAGCTATGTCAATAATCTGCATTACTGCTGAGTAGGGTGACTTTTAAGGCATTTTGCAGTTCTTCTTTCTGAGCTAGGGGGCCCCTGAGTGTGATGTTCCCAGGGAGGGTATGTCATGGTTAGACTAGAGAAGCTCCAAACTCCAGTCCCCTCCCAAATTCTCATTGGATCCCCGACATCTCAAAGTCCAGCCACCTGGCATCCCGTTACTTTGTATCTTTCATTCTTGACAGCCCCCCACCCTGCACCTGTCCAAGTACTTGCTTGTCCTTCAGATTTTGCGTCTGAATAGTCACAGGAAACACCACCTGACCTGGTCATCTTAGGCGAAGGGGCGTGAGACTCCTCCCTCCCAAGGAAACTTGACTTTAATCAAGGCATTGCTGGAGAGCCCCTGGTCAGGTAATAGGTCTGAAATGTTACCTCTCTCATCCACTGCACGATTAATGTCATAGACCCATGCATCATCTTCCCATTCCCAACCTGGAGGGCAAGTGAGCTCGCTGGGTGATGCTGTTTTATCACCGTTCTTAAAAAAAAAAAAGAAGAGAAAGAAGCCATAGTGTGTTAAATAAGATGCAAAGGTGAGATAGAATTCCTCACACTTAACTATAGACTCACTCATTTCAATACCATCATACACATCAATCTTTCTCAGAAAAAGCCGTAATCTTTATTTATACACAATTGCTAAACAATAACTAGATTTTTAAAGAATACTTTCTGCTTCCACTATTAGGGAATATGTTATGTTAAACCACGGGAAATTGTTTTTGTAGGTCAAAAATGATCAAATGTAAGCTATTTCATATGGTTCAACTTAATATTATGAAATGACGCAACTCTTTATGAGGGGTTACACTGCAGAGAACCCATCAGAGATGGATAAAGCATGAAAAACACATGTCTTCAAGAATGGGGTAATGCTATAGGAGGTTGTAGATGCTAATCATGTAAGACTAAGCAAAGTTTACTTGAAATATTGACTTAAGTTCTGCATTAAAACTGATAGAGTTATGAAAAAAGTTCATAGTAAAGGAAATAAACGAGGTCCGTAAACATAGAAAAATAGTCAGCTTCACTTTAAGAGTGTGAAAACTGAAATAACAACAGGATACCATCTATTCATGTACTGACAAAGATTAACAAGTGGGAGGGTGAGTGTCTAGAAAAACAGCCCCCTATGCTATTGCTAGAAATATAAATTTGTACAACCTCTTTGAAAGTAGTTTGCCAATATTTGTCAAAATTTCATATGCATTGAAACCTTGACCAAGCCAACAGATGCCTCTCCTACAAAGTTTCATAAGTGAATAAGAATGTATGTATAGGGCTTCCCTGGTGGCGCAGTGGTTGAGAGTCCGCCTGCCGATGCAGGGGACACGGGTTCGTGCCCCGGTCCGGGAAGATCCCACATGCCGCGGAGCGGCTGGGCCCATGAGCCATGGCCGCTGAGCCTGCGTGTCCGGAGCCTGTGCTCCGCAACGGGAGAGGCCACAACAGTGAGAGGCCCGGGTACCGCAAAAAAAAAAAAAAAAAGAATGTATGTATAAGGATGTTCATTGTCACATTGTTTATAAAAAACAAAGACTGGGGGGAAAACCCCTAAATATCCAAAAGGAGAGGATTAGTTAAATAAATTATAGAGGGGTACATATAATAAAACACTCTGAGGAATTTTTTAAATGGCTCATAGATCTATATGTATTGATATCAAAAGATGTCCAAGATATATTACGTGAAAAATACAGAACTGTTCATACAACACAATTCTATTCAGGTGGGGGAAAAAAGAAGCTATATATTTGTATAGGAACAGAAAACTGCTATCAGTGGTTCAGTGGTTATCTCTGGGAGTGGGGGTGGGACATGGATCAGGGAGAAGAATTACTTTTAATTTCCTTTTATGCTGTTTGACTATTCTAAAGACATGAGCTTTCAATTTGTTATGATTTTAAAAACTAGTTCCATAATATAGTAAAAAAAATTTCACAACCCAGACTTTACCATGTACCAACATCTAGTTAAATAGGCCCCATGTCTTTCCTATAGGAATTAATTACAGATGCGCTTTGGAGGCTCCAGTTATAAAGGGAAGGCTTTAGGACATGAGATGGAGCAGAAGAGACCGGGCAGCCCCGTCTTGTGGTTGGTGATCCAGCGATGGTTTCTCCGAGCTCACGCAGGAGGGCTTATCCCCCGGAGCTGGAGCTGCACTCACCGCATCTGTGTAGGTGTCCTCTGCTGGCTTCCACTCGCCCCGGGGGTAGCGACTCTCGTTCTGATACAATTCATCTGTGAACTCTGTGTGACCCGCATCCGCCTCGGTCAGCAAGCTGAGGGACAGGAGGCTCACGTTACCAAAGGAGAAACATTACCAAAGGTGGTCACCGACCACCCCATCTATTTCCAATGGTGGGGAGACATCTATACCCTGGGGGTGGCCCCGGTTCCCTCCTCACCCTACCCCTTTGGGTTCTCCACTCCAAACTCTTCTTTGCACTAACAGCTTTTGACATTCCTTTGAAGAGGGGCCGCTGAAACAATGAGCCCTAAATTACAGAGAACTTCTCAAATCAGCAGAGTTGCTCCTGCCCAGTAATTAGGGTGGGGACTGGGTAAACAGCATTGTGGGCAGCTTCTTCTAGGGACCACGCTTCTGTTTCTGTGTCAGGTCAGGGCCATTCAGCATTTTCTCAGCAAGACTCTTGGCTAACAGTTCAAAAGGATAAAGAGTCATCTTCCCTCTTTCCACCTATTTTAAAAAATGGAATGGAGACGGTCTCCTGGGGCCTAGTGTGGAAACTTTTACTCATGGCTTGCTTGGTCTACGTAACACAAACTGAAGGGAGGAGTTTACATTTTCTGGGTAGTTCCTAGGTAGGGATGACAGCCAAACCAGGTCATTTAAGACTCCAAAGTCCATTTGGGCACTTGAGAAATCCATACTGACTCCCTGCCATGCCAATTTTCCTCTTGGATTTGGAACTATTTTGACAACCCAGAGAAGAAAGTACAGAGGGTCCAACTTTGACTTAAGTCTTCTGCCAGGTATCCACTCAAGTGAGGTTTCTTTTTTCCTTTTACTGTCTCTACATCTTTCCCCTGCTGTATCCTCCCCTAGAATCAAGCACTGGAAAGAAATCAAAAAACAGAAAGTTCCCACCCTTTGTATCAATTGGGCTTGTCCATCACTTCTCTGGGCCCCAGAGAAGGAGAACAGAACTGGCTGCCACCTCTGGGGTCCCATCCAGCTCAGACAGGCTTGACCTGCTTTTCCAGTGCCAATTCCCCTGGCCTTTCCCTGTCCTCACTAACCTTCCTTCCTTCTTTCCAATTCAAATCCCATTTCCCTTCCCCTCACCAGCAACCCCAACTCCAACCAAAGCAAGCTGTCATGGGTTAAAAGCAATCATGTTCAGACACTGGGTCTTAACAGACCAGACCCAGCACACTTCTTTCCCTCCTTCCCTAATCCTGTGTCATTATGGGAAACAAATGTGGACAGAGAGAGCAAACTCCAGTTTAAGGTCTTAAAATCCAATTTCACAAGCTTGTTTCCTCCAAACACAAGTACACTGTCCCGAGCTGGAGAAAAGAAGGCATTCTGGTTCTAGTGCTTTTGGCAACACATAGAAACCAGGCTTTGGTTTCCTCCAGACTCCAGGGGACACGTGCTTGCCCCCTGTACTGTTTCTTTCTTCCTGTTTAATAATAGCCTTTGACATATAATTCACATACCATACAATTCATCCACTTAAATTATGCCCTCTACTGTTTCCTGCAGACATTGCAGCCTAACAGTTGAGAGCTGGTTTTGGTGCCCAGGCTAGATTTGGGTTCTAGCCCTGTCTACACCACTCACCCACAGTCTGTGTGCCTTTGGACAAGTGACTTAATCCCTCTAAGGTCTCAGTTTCATCTGTAAGGTGGAGATACTGTTTTTTGTTGGGAGATAATTCTTTGTGAGTCTAAACACAGGCTCCATGACCTTTGTTACAGACTATCTTCTCAAGGATGTTTATATGAGGAACAACATAGAAGACATAGTGTTTCTCTCCAGAGCAAAGGGCCAGCATGCTCACTACCTACCCATTATAAAGGATTCAGGAGCCCCAAGCTCAGGGTTCCTTTCCTATTATACAATCCACTTCACGTGCAAGTGTCACCTGGCCCTCTTTGTGTCGCCCTGTGGGAACTGGGGCTTGGAGAACAGGAGCAAATGTTGATACTCTGGTACTACTATTTGCTGTGGGCAGTAGAGTCCTTTGTCTCTGCTTTAGGAGTCTTGTGTCTCCTGCCAACATCCACGAAACTGTGGCAGGTGACCTTGCTAGCTTGCAAGTAGGATGAAAATCTCAGACTCTTCATGATTTTTGACACTACCTATCTTGCAGGACTGCAATCCAGATTCAGTAAGATAATGCATATGTTTAGCCCACTGCTTCACACATTCCCATGTAATGAGTTCTCAATAGTGTTAGTACCAGGTGCTTTTTATACTTTTTTGTTTTATTATGGGACATTGACGACATGTCTCAAGTTTCTGTGAGTTTCTGTGGACTCACTTCTGCTCAGTGGGTGTGACGTAAACATGATCAAGAATGAGGATGGAGAAGATTCACTTAGCAATTGCTAAGGAAAGACTTCATTACCATCCTTTTTTCTCAGAAAACGAAAAACTTACCTTTTTTCAGGATCAACTATCCAGTCTCCTTCCCATTCCCAGCCTTTTGGAGGCAAAAAGAATTCCCTCTTGAGTTTTATTTTTCCCGTGACATCAGAAAATTTATGACGACCCACTAATCCAGAAGTGCCCCATTTTCCAAACATAAGAGCTTGATTTTCATACTATGAAAAAGAAATTGGAGAAACATCATCAGGGAGCAAGAAATAAAGCCAACACATAAATTTTCAAGTCCATCTAGGACCTAGGCTAAACAATGAGGAAATGGAAAAGCTTTATATTCAGAAGGTATGGGCCTAAGTTGCCCTGTTGCTGATTATGCAACTTCAGTAAATCATTCACCTTTCTGAGACTCAGTGTTCTCATCTGTAAACTGAGGATAATACTACCTTTCTCATAGGGTTGTTCTGAAGTTCAAATGTACAAATGATTGTGAAAGTGCTTTGTCAACACTGATATATCATGCTAGTTGTTTCTACCATTTTTTTCAATGGCTCCAAATAGTGCTCCGAACCTAATCTTTTAGATACCTACAAAAGTCCTCAATTTATGAACATGTAGTCTTCTAAAACTTTATTTATAAGTCTGCTGCCGAGAACTTGGGCACATTTCCCCACAGAAACAATATTATAATTAATGGTACATTTCCTGGGCAGCACAAAGGACCCATCTGAAACATGAAGGTCCTTTAGCACCCAGCTTTTATGTGGCCTAAAAATTCTGAACCTTCATCCCCTCTGGAGTATGGTGAGTAGACCAAGACCTTTCTGGAAGCAGGTTTTGTGGCAATGGCAGACCCAGGTTTACAGGGCATTCCTTTCTAAGACAGAATTTATAAAATCTACAATGGTCTGTTTTTCACTATGTCAACCATAAAGAGGGTTGAGGTTTGCCAGTGGTGACAGTCTCTGTTTGGGTCCAAGCTGATATCTTTGTTTGTCTGCTGATGAGCTCACTGAGAAGACGATTTGCATAAGCAGCAGGGGAGTTTTTGGCTGAAGGATGATGGAAGAAGTTTGGGCAGGGGCCTGATGAGGAAACTGGAGGTGTCTGAGGTGCTTCACGTGTGCTAATGGTCCCGCCCCACAGCTGCTAGTTAAAGGCCTCAAAGCCACACGAGGCTCCCATCTCCACTGCTGCTGCTGCCCTCTTGTCCATGCCAAGGTCCTCACCTGGATAATACTACGGCCATGCTGGCTTCCGAGTAGAAGTGGCAGGAACTGCTCCTCCACTCTGTGTCCTTGTCACTTGGAAACCAAAGAAGCCATGCATGTGCCCCCAAGTCTCACAGCCCCTTGTGCCTAAAGCTCAGAGCAATATCTAAGACAGCACTAGTGAGACCTCCAGAAATTTGGTGGGGGGGGGGAATTTTTGCAGAGAACTGAGGTCTGGTATTAGCCCAGGAAGGCAAGAACCAGTGAAATTTCCATTACTGTCATTAACGTGCCCCTTCTGGTACTCAGAGGCTGTTAGAATTTGGAGAAACTAGAGTCACGCAAAACAACTAAAATGGGTGGATCATTTCTACACCTGTTGAAACTAGAGTTTACTCTGTGCAAGGAAGGATCTGGAAGTGGGAAACAGAGGAAGGGTTGTTCCTTGCTCAGTGCTAGCTTCTCTGGGCCCCAGCCACAGAGCTGTAGGGCAGGTGGATGCCAAGAAATCCCACAGGAGGGCAGGAGCAAGCCCCTCCCACATGTGCTCTGATGCCCCCTCCACAGCACCCAGATGACTGACCATCAACATCTGTGACTCAGGGCCTCCCCTGAGGCCTCCAGCCCACCCTCTATTTCTCTCCAGTTGCACTTCAAAGCTTGCATCCTAAGGACTTTGTGTGTGTTTCCCATGGGTTTCACTGCTTCTCAAAGTGGACCGCAATGCCCCGTACCCACCCACATTGCAGGTGCTAATCCCTAACTCAGCTACAGAATCACAGTCCTCCGGGTGGGATTCTTTTTAACAAGACACCCAGTTTTATTATTGTGATAGATTTTGAGATCCTTGAGGACCAGGCTTGGCTGCTTCATCATCTTCAGCCTCTGCCTCTGTGCCCGCCATAAAGCCATCGCTCCCTAAAAGCTTGGATGGGTGGATGGGTGGATGGATGAATTCTGTCACCATTTATTTATTTAACAAATATTTATAGGAGCCTACTATGTGCCAGGCACTGTTAAATTAAAAAAAGCAAAACTAAAAGATGGCCATGGGTTTTCTTGCCCAGTAAGCACATCAGAACCACAGTCCTAAACCAGTGGTCAGGCATCGTGGTGGGCAGCAGAAACACAATTACAAATTAGCTAGAATGAAGACAGTCTTCTCCGCAATTATTTGAGCATGAAGGCCTATCTGTAAAAGAATGGAGCTCATCTGAAAATTGTCAGAAGAGACCCACTGAATATATCTAATAAATTTACAACAATAAGTACTTTCAGTGAAAAAAATCCAACTAACGCCACTTTTAGCTGTAAAAGTTTGTGAAAATTATTTTCATTGGTTTAACTCTAATGAGATTTCTAATTAGCCAAATGGATTTTTAACTCAGTGAAGGATTTACAAATTATCTCTATTGTTTTTCAAGTATCCAGGCAGCATTTTCTTTGCCCTTGGGCAAACCCTTCTGAGGCTTCCCCAACTGAGGATTGAGTCTTCTGTGGTTTAAAGACTCCAGACACTTTGCTGTAGAGTAGAAATTAACACAATATTGTAAATCAACTATATTTTCAATTAAAAAAAAAAAATACTCCAGACCCCAAGCACGCTTCTCAAGGTCGGCACCTCTCAAGCATCCTCACTCCTGGGTTGCTTGTGTGTGAACCACTCTGGGGTGTCCCAATGTAGACCTCCAGTCAATCTTTCCCTACCCACTTCGTTAAGGGCCCTTGAATGTGGGGTTTTAGGTAGCGATTATGGTGGTGGCTGGTTTGACATCTGAATATTTTCCCTTAGGATGAAAAGTAAAGTACTCCCACACAAAGAGGAAAAGAGTGATGTCATTAAATGTTACCATTTCAGCAAAGACGGTGAATGTTCCTTCTGCGAAGCTATTGAACTTCTTCTCAACAGCACTTAAGCCCAGCCAGATGTTCACACGCAACTCCACAGGCACCTTTGGTCCATTGTTTTTTTCCTGTGGGTACTGTGAGATGCACAATAACATGACCCGTTATGCTGGGCACAGTACAGGCTGTGCATTAAGCTCAAAACAAAAGTAGACCGAACATCTAATCATTGTTTTCAGCAGTCTGACTTTGTTTGTGCAGTTAAAATATTTCCAAATGACCCTTCTGCAAAGATTAAAATAACAAGTAAAGCAGGAACCCCTGGGTGTCCCTGAGACCTTTTCAGGAGGCTCACAAGGTCAAACTATTTTCCTAATCATACTAGGATGTTACTTGCTTTTTTCACTGTATTGACATTTGCACTGATGGTGCAAAAGCAATGGTGGATAAAACTCCAAGCACTGTAGCAGGAATCAAGACAGTAACACCGAACTGCACTGGTAGTAACAGTTTTCTTCATCACTCTCAGTGAAGAAAACAAAATGCCAGTTTTACTTATTAATTACTTTGATAAAGCAGTAAAAACGGCTAATCCTAAATCGTGATCCCTGAACACATGTCTTTTTAATATTTTGTGTGATGAAATTCTGCTGCATATTAGTGTGTATTCTGAGAAAAAAACTTATGCAATTGAGCTGTGAACTCAACTAGCATTTTTTTTTTTTTTTTTTTTTTTTGCGGTACGCGGGCGTCTCACTGTTGTGGCCTCTCCCGTTGCGGAGCACAGGCTCCGGACGCGCAGGCCCCGCGGCCATGGCTCACGGGCCCAGCCGCTCCGCGGCATGTGGGATCCTCCCGGACCATGGCACGAACCTGTGTCCCCTGCATCGGCAGGTGGACTCTCAACCACTGCGCCACCAGGGAAGCCCTTTTTTTTTAATAGAATACCTTTTCTTCCTGAAACAGTGATTGGCTGACAAATATGGTTATTCATACTTGGATATATGAGGCAGACATTTTCTTGAAAATAAACAAAGTGAGCCTGTCATTTCAAGGATAATAGGTGACTGTATTTTGTTGCAATGATAAAATTCAAGGTTTCAAGTTAAAATTAGAATTTTGGAAAATTTGTTTCTGTCTCGGTGGGTGAGCTTGATAACATCCCAATACATAAGGGCTTTTCTTATAAGTGATATCAGTGAATGTGATTTTTATTTATTTATTTATTTTTGGCTGCTTCGGGTCTTCATTGCTGTGCACGGGTTTTTCTCTAGTTGCAGTGAGTGGGGGCTACTCTGTCGTGGTGCGTGGGCTTCTCATTGCGGTGGCTTCTCTTGTTGCAGAGCACAGGCTCTAGGCGTGCGGGCTTCAGTAGTTGTGGCATGCAGGCTCAGTAGTTGTGGCTCAAGGGCTTAGTTGCTCTGTGGTATGTGGGATCTTCCCGGACCAGGGCTTGAACCCATGTCCCCTGCATTGGCAGGCGGATTCTTAACCACTGTGCCACCAAGGAAGTCCCAATGAATGTGATTTTTGAAAATATTGTATGATGAAATGTGTCAACATTAGGAAGATTTGCATAACTCAGTGAATCAATATTTTCCAAATGAATGCTTAATGTTACAAAATCATGCATGGCTAAAAGAGCCATTCAAAGTACAAGATAGACCAATGGATTTTAAGGTAGCAGAGAATGAAAAGTTCACTGATACACGTCAGATTCCACACTGCAATTAACCTTTTAAAAGCTACCACTTGAGTTTGGTATTGTATCAAAGATGAGTACCCATAATTATCTGAAAACGTTATTAAAATACTCCTCCCTTTTCCAAATACATATCTGTGTGAGGCCAGATTCTCTTCATGTACTTCAACCAAGCAACCTAGTCCATCGGACGAAATGTAGAAGCAGTTTTGAGAATCCAGTTATATTTCTGTGAAGCCGTTTGCAAAAATGCAAAACAGTATCACTCTGCTCTCTGATTTTTAAAAGGAAATCGTTATATTTTATAAAAATATATAGTTTATGTTAACCTATAATGGATTTATTGTTTATTTTAAAATATATTAATAAATACTTTTTAATGTCAGTTTTAATTTCTATTACAGTAAATATTGATAGATGTAACCCACATACACAAATGCTTTCTGGGGTCTCCAATGGCTTTTTTAAGAGTGAAAGGGGCCCTAAGACCAACAAAAAACCCACTGAATTAAATAACTCCCTAAACTGGATAATGAGTATTAACAAAATCAATAAATACATACAACATTCTCTTAAAAGCATTTTGCTGTTTTATCCACTGAGTTCGGAAACCTAATGCAGAGAATACCACTGCAGGCTGGACCCTCAGAGCTGCATTTAGCAAAGAAACACTGTGGTTAGGGCTCCACCCAAATTCCTGACACTCACATCTTCTAGGACCACAGCTTGCAGGGCTGGGAGGCAGCCTGTGACTGGCCAAAGGGAAAAGAGGGAAGCAGAAGGGGAGCTTCACCTGCCAAAGGCCCTCTCTACAGAGCTCTCCCACCCCCTGTGAAGTTTTATTTATTAATCAGTTTGCTTCCACGCACTGCTGAGGTCAATTATAATTGTGGTTCTATCTTAAGTAAAATTTATTCCACCAAGAGACACTTGAAAGAAGATAATCATTCTGGTTCTATTTTCACCCTCTTGATTAAAGAGCAAAATATCTCCCTGTTTTAAGAGAACACTCTCCCCTGACTGCTTTTTCTCCTTTTGAATTTTTTTCCTCTCCCTGAAATTCCAAGGAACTCGGCTGGAGTCTGGCAGGGAGAGGGATGAAAAACCTGCATCTGGCAACTATTTGGATCTCTTTGTTTCCATCCCCAGGCCCTCCTCTGGTTCTCCTTAGGCGCATAAGAGAAGTTCTTAATCCAGGGTCCTGGGATGGATTTATGGATTCTACAAAGGCCCTGAATTGGATGCAAAATACTGGATGCATCGGAGATGTGCATTCTTTTGGAAGAGAGGGCCAGTAGCTTTCATCAGGCTCTTAAAGGAGTCTAGGACTCCATAAAATGTCCAGAACCCCGGCCCTAAGATAGTAATTCTCAAATTTTTTCAATTTGAGGACCCATTTGGTTAGGGAATAGATTCCACAGACTATCTATATTACCTTCCCTTTTTTTTCTGCTTCCCAAACACTCACTAGAAAGGAAGAGAGGCATTGCTTCACATTAGACATTAGAAGTGGAAAATCATTCCAGAAAGCAAAGCGTTCACAATGCCATATTAATATTAGTGTCACAGAGACTTCTATGGAAGTGTCCTTGTTTGAAGCCAGCAGACCTTAGGCTACTTTGGGAATGACCACCCTAGAGGAAGGGCCAGAAAAGGCTGAAATGGATCACAACTGCCCTATAGCCATTCGATGACTGGCAAATAATATAAATCAGCCCTTCTTGGGAATATGGGTTTTGCACTTAAGTATTTCACGTTACACAGTGACGAAGCCATACCTTCAGAAAGATGGTTTGGGTTTTCCCACAGTATTTCCCAGATGCGTTGTCACCACTGGTGGAGTATAACACCTGATGCGCGGGAATGCGTGCGTAGGCCAGTCTTTTCTCCCCCCGGATCATCCAGATGATGATGTCAGGCATGCTGTTCTGAGGCTGCTCATGTGAGTGGATGGAAAAGGAAGCAAAGCTATAGTTAGTCTAAATGCAGAGACACCACAGACCCTGCAGGCTGGACCCTCAGGGCTCCATTTAGCAAAGAAACACTGTGGTTGGGGCTCTGCCCAAATTCCTGACTCTCACACCTTCCAGGACCACAGCTTGCAGGGCTGGGAGGCAGCCCGTGGCTGGCCAAAGGGAAAAGAGGAAGGGGAGCTTCACCTGCCAAAGGCCCTATCTACAGAGCTCTGAGAGGAATTTTGGAAAATACCCCCTTTTATCTCTCCCATCATTTGAAGAAAGCCATAGACAGCAGTCAAGGGGTTACAGGCTTCATGTATTTCATAGGACATAGAGCATCTCTACCTCACAATTTGATATTTTCCAAATATGAAATATTAACTTAGTGTTTCTAAACCTCTTTTATTCTGATTATAAAGGTGATATAATTTTACTATAAAAAAAACTTCGAAAGTACCAAAGCAGAAAGTAAAAAATAAAAATTTCCTGTAATCACATGTGTGTTTTTCAAATGTATTGCTATCCACAAATATATTACTACCCACCCTCCACCCCCCACCTTTGAAGGTCAGTAGGAAGGGTCTTCTACTCCCTTGTTCTTCCAACCCACAGAGGTCAATGGCAGCCAACATTTATCCAGCACTCACTGTGAGCCCCTCGCTGTGTGCCCCACGCTGTGCTAAGGCCTTTACACTCTTCACCTTCTTTAATCTTCATAAAGCAATGCTGTGTTTTATCTCCATTTAATATATGGGGAACTGGGGCTTAGAAAGGTTGAGTACCTTGCCCAAGGTTAAACATGGTAGATCTGGGAATCAAAGCCAGGTCTTCCCAATCCCAAACAAAAGTACTACACAGATCTGCTACTATATCACTCTCACTGAAATATTCTGATTGTACCATGACACTGGTAATGATTTGTCCACTATGAAGACTTTTCTAGGACAACCAACTCAAAATTCTTCTGCCCTGACCTCAATGATGCATCCATTAGCACCTCAGCCCAGTAATGCCTTGAGTTCACCATGCTTTAGATCTGCTCAATATGCAAGATAACGCGCTAGATTTTCCTACTACCATCTCTATCCCTGGTGCCCTTCTACAGAATCCCTCCTCCATGTCAAGTGTAGCTTAAAAGCCTTACCTCTTCAGTCAGCTGCATTAATTTATCGAGCCAGTCCTCGATTTCTGCCAATGTGGGCTTCACCTCTGTGGCCTCAGACCTCATCCTCACAGCCGCCTCATGTATCTGGGAGAGAGCTCTGGATCGCAGCTTTTGGATGTGATTATCAAGAACTGTGACATTAGGTTTTCCTTCCATGAGAGGCAACGTGTATCTAAAAAAGGAAAAAGAACCAGAGAATATGCAGAAGAGCTTGCTAGGCTTCAGGACGGTCAAGTTCATTTACGGTTGGTTTCCATCGCACAAACCACATCCATTTCCTAATAGACTTCACAAAGTGTGACCAGGTTTAAGCTGAGGGTGAGTGTATGTAGCTTTAAGAGCAGACCTGCCAGACAGACTCTCCTAACTCTCATGGGGAATGCAGGGGGATGGAAATTCCAAAGCAATTCCTTGGGTTGGACCCAAGGCCCATGGAGTCACTGGGAAGAAGATGGAAACAGTAGCAGCAGTTGGGAGGAACTGGCCTTCCCTTCTTTTGCTTCCTATGATCACTGTACAGACCCACAAAATGAAGGAGAAGAATGGACATTAGAGATCATTTAGCGGAAGGCTTCTTAACCTAGGGTGCTTAGAGATCATTTAGCGGAAGGCTTCTTAACCTAGGGCCCATGCACCCCTAGGCAGTCTGCAGGTGGGCCTCTGGAGGTCTGTGAATCCCTGGAACTTATAAAGAAAAGGGTCTGTGTTGACATGCAGTGTGACATCATGATGAAGATGACATCATGATGAAGAACACAGGCTTTGGAGCTGACTATCTGGGTAAAAATCCTGGCTCCACCATTTACTAGTTCTGTGATCTTGACCAATTACTTAATCTCTTGTTTTCCTATCTTCAAATGTGGGAAAATAATAACTACCTTTTAGGGGTGTGGTGAGAAGTAAATGAATTAATATATGGGGAGCCTTTAGAGCAATGCCTATCGCATAGTAAAGTCTCAATGATGTTGCCATCATCATTGTCATCATCTGATCAGGTACTCAGAGGGGTCCACTACCTCCCCAAAACGTTAAGAACCACTTGTGTAGGTCAAGCTCCCACTAGAACAGCTGAGCTGGAGCCAGGATTAGACTTTTTCTGCCAGGGCCCCCCTCTCACAAGGGCTGCTGATGGGGTCACACGGTGAGGATGTCACCTATTCCAGCAAATTCTGCTCACATTGTTTCTACCTAGAATTTTCATTGGTTAGAATTTTACCCGGCTTTTTTTTTTTTTTTAATATTTATTTATTAACTTATTTGGCCACACCAGGTCATAGTTGTGGCACTTGGGATCTTCGCTGCAGCATGCAGTATCTTTTTAGTTGCAGCATGTGGACTTCTCAGTTGCGGCATGCATGTGGGATCTAGTTCCCTGACCAGGGATCGAACCTGGGCCCCTTGCATTGGGAGCAAGGAGTCTTACCCACTGGACCACCAGGGAAGAACCTTACCCAGCTTCTTAAATGAAGGAAATCCTAAATGACTTCCCTTAAACACAAATTTCCTAAAATTAAAAAGTGCCCAATTGGATTCTTCAAAAACCGATTATTCAAAAACAGTATAAATAGATATCTCTTAAAATTAACAGGCATTTTCTACATGAAAAGTATTACCAAATGTCTTTGTTTGGTTGCATTGGTAATTATGGCAATGCATTGGAAGGGTTAAGTCCCTGAAATGATTCTTTGAGGCAAAAATATAGACAGAAGCTGCTAGCTCAGAGGTCACACATAAGACCTTCAACAAATAGATGCTGATGGTGGGAAACATGTAGCGGGAAAAGAAGTTATGCTAATAAACCCAACTTTGGGCCTCAGATGGGTCATTTCACCTCCTTGGGCCTCTGTTTTCTCATCTATAAAATAAGGGGACTGGAAGAGATGACCTCTTGGGACCCAGATATAAATTCTCTGAATTTAAACAAGCACCCAGCAATACTTTGATCTCAGCTGCATGACAGTTACCTAGCTAAACCACTAGAGGGCACAAGAAGACTGGGAGACTTTGGGTTAGGAGCTTGGGGTGGGGGGTACGGGGTGCTGGACAGCCCTGGTTCCTGCTGCTGGTTAGAAGTATTGAATATGGTTTTCTTTTGGAACTTCCCTGACCACTGCTCTATTGGCCAACATTTAAAATGAGTTTAGAATTATCGCTTCCCCCTTTGATTTACAAATACCCTGAGATCTGAGCAGTTACCCTAAGTCACAGTTAGGAAAGGTTCTCTGGCTTGGGTCGAAGTTTTTGGCTTCACCTAAGGGAGGCTTGGCCAGAGTACTCATTAGGCATCCAGTAAAAGAGCGAGTAAAAAGGCTGTTGCTAAAATTGTGTTTATGAATTCGCAACACTGTTCTAAATGGTAATATCAATGCCCCACCCCCAGATCCCATTTTCTATGGGAGCCAGGAGTCACCTTTCTTGGGGCGGTGGGCACACAAGGACCGCTGGGAGGCAGATCAGCTCCCTCCCCGCTTCCCCACCCCCTGCAGGAGGCTGCACTGGGACTATTTCCTGGAGTGGGACCTCAGCCTCCCTCAGCTGCTTTAGAACTGGCACCAGATCGGAAAGTGGAGCTTTTCCTGCTGGTGATTCAGAGACTCTTCCAGTGACAGCCTTTTGAGAAGCTTGACTGATTCAAATTCATTTTTCAGGCAAACACTAGAAAATTCTAGAGACTCTTCAGGCCTTATAGTTTAAGGGAGGTGAGCACGGCTGGGAATTCTAAAGTACGAACAAGATCACTATACCTTGTGTCTTCTATTACTTCATCGATCAGCTTCAACCACATTTCTGCCAACTGGTTTGCGGGAATTTTACCTTGTATCCCTGATTTTAGAGCCTCTATTTTTGATTGCTAAAGAATTTGGAAAGGGAGGAAATAATTGGTAATTGTGCATTATACCTGGTAAAACTTTCATTTTCAAGAAAAAATACACAAGAGGACTTAACAGAAAAATGAAAAGCTTTTTTTTTTTACATTTAATAACGCTCACCATAGCTCAACACTATTTTTCTTCAAAATGCAATCAACACTGATACATATATTTAAGTAATAAGAAAGATTTTCATATAGCTTTGACCTTTGAAACCATGGAAATTTTAAGTATTCAAAAAGCAAATAAAAGAAAAACCAACAAGGATGGGGGAAGGAACTCTAAAATGGAATGTAAAACAGAAAAAAGTGAACCTAACTATATTTCACATGAATAACATAACTACACTGAGTAACCCAAGTAACTTTTGAGCACAATGTTTTTACTATATTCCCTTAGTTTGAAGGAAAGAACCATAAACATATCAAACTCTAAATAGCTTTGTTTTTTGCGGTACTTCACCTATGGATTTTAGGATTAAATTAATGAGTAAATATATCGAGGAAAAAGGAAGCCAGGTTTCTCACTGTTGGAGAAGGGAGTTGTAAATACAGAAAGAGTGAAGACCAGAATAAACCCCATGATGTTAGAATGGAATTGGGGTTATCCTTATAAACTCATTGCATTCAGTATGTTGAGAGATATAGAAATAAACATACATATGTATATACATGTGTGTTCTCATGCAAGTTTGTCTGCTGAGAAGGCCTAGAAGCAACGACATCTCAGTAGTGGTGAGCACTCCAATACCCAGACTTTGTTCTTCACATTCCATTCCTACTAAAAGGAACCAGGGCTCCTTGGAGAAATGGTGATTCCAGGGTTGGGATACAGAAAGTACAAGATAAGCTCAGGACAGATTATTCAGAGAGGCTGACGGAGAGCCCACCATGATCCCCAAAAGTCTGATCATGGAAATCCACTGTCCTATCCAGATTAGTATGGAATTAGGACAGCTTGGTCAATGAAGAGAGCTAATGAGAAGAACAAAGATGAAAAATGCTGAAGAATACCCAAAACATAATTAGAATAGAGGTGTGACCAATTCTCTACCAAGTCCCTTGAGATGGAGATTGGAAATTAATGCCACAACCACAATGCATATCAATTGTAGCTCTGTTATGTAAACAATTGTGCTTAAGTTAAATGTATAACTCTCCTTCAATATTGTCTTTAAAACATAAAACAATATTTTCAGATTTTGCCATGGGGTCTTAGAACAAGTATATTCCAGGAACCCCAAATGTCACGGTCCAACCCTGACAGGTTGGATCTCAGAAAAATTAATATTCATGTAATGTGGAAATCAAAACACTAATACCAGATGGATTTTATCAGTACCTGATAGAAATAACTTAGTATCTTTGACTTAATTAGAAATATCCCAACCACGTTCTTCTTCTCATCAATGTCAACTAGAAGGATAATCAAAGATATCACATCTATGCAAGTTCCCACCAGAGGGAACCCCCCCAACCTCCAAACAAGGAAGTCCACTGAGCCCACTTCTTCCCACAGTAGAGATTCTTACTGCTTTGATAGCAAAGCTCTAAGGGTTGCATGTTTCTACTGTAATGAACCACTCTCCACACCATACTTCACATACAAATTGTGGCAGAAACTGTGAGTTGTCCCCCTACTTCAACATCCATCCTCTCTTTTCCACAGTGAGACAACTTGCACCTGGACATATGCCTGCCCAGGCATAAGACTGTATTTCCCAACTCCCTTGTAGTAAGAGGCGGTTGTATGACTGGATTCTGGCCAGTGGAAAATGAGTAGAAATCAAGCCTGTGACTTCTGAGTGTTTCCCTTGAAGGAAAAGGCCTGTGTCATCTTCTCCCCCTCTTTTCCCCTTCCTTCAGGCTGAAGGGTCGGGGTAGTGGTGAGCTGCCTCTCCCATGCAGACTATGACAACTCCTTAGCGATAGCAGAGCAACAAGGGGGAAAAAGCCTGGGTGCCTAACACCACTGAACTTCCATACCAGCCTTGGATTACCTACCTCAACTGTTACTAAAGAAATAGCTTTCATCTTCCTTACCATTATTGAGGTCTTGTGGTACAGTGGCCTAACCTGCATTCTAAGTAACACATAATTCACTCTGTTCGATGAAAAGGAAAGGCAGAAAAGATAAACTCACCAGCCGTTCTGCCATGACTAGTAGCATGTTCACTGCATCCAGGCGATGACTAATATCCTCCCAGTATGAAGTCAGTGTGACAACTGGCTTTGTGTGGGCCCAAGGCAAGTAATAATAGTAGTTCCCTGGTGTAGAACATTGAGGGTCAGTGAACACTGGACACTTAAAATCAACAACACGTTTACTGAAAAGATGTGCAAACTGGACTGCTTGGGTAATCATAGGCCTGGGGGTGTGTGGTTTGGGGTGGTCTGGTTCTTTCATTTTATTTAATTAAGCAACTGAGGAATAAATAGGAAGTTCTTATTCATTTAGCCTGCTTTGAAAATCTCTACAAGACCCTAGTGAACCTAGCACAATGATCTCAGGATCTTTTGGTAATTCAGGACCATGTGTCTGAGCATCACTGATAATTACATAACACAGCAGAAGAAAATAGAGCATAGGAGATTAGACTATACGTGTTGTCCCTGAAAACTGTTATTCTAAATAAATGTTGTTGTTGGAAGTGGGACAAGAAAAAAGAATTTTCTAGTTTTTTAAAAGCCTTAGCTAGATACATGGAATTTGATATTACTAAGAGCCTTACAGTAATTAAGAATTATTAGCCAACATTTTCTAGCACATTTTATATTTTAACACTACTTGTACAAAAATTAGGTAAAAACTATGGTGACAACCGTTGGGGCATTTGATCAGAATTTCTCTCTCTCTTCTCTATACTCTCCAACCATCTGTCGATACCTTTATAAGGGCACTCTCATACTCTGCCTTCTATTATGATTTATTTTATACACTACAATGTAAGCTCCTTAAAAGCAGGGACTGTTTCTCATTTATCTTTGTTCAAATACAGCTATTTAATCCTCATGGCAACTCTGGAGAAGATGAAGAAACTGAGGGTTAGAATGAAGTGATATGGCTACGGTCATAGTGCTGGGAAGTAACTGAGCCAAGACCAGAAGCTTGATTTTCCATCCACTCCAACTACTCAATCTAAGTGATTTGGGGCCTGGCAGGGCAGAAGCTGCTTGGGGGAAGGCTCAGTGTTCAGCTAGTTGCCCTCTTGTGACTTTACAAACACAGCAAGTGTTAAAGTTGGGCATGGGAGGGGGCATTGGAGTACAGCCAAGGGTCTGCAGCTTCTAGGGTCTGACCATTCTTGAAGGTGCCTGAACTCCAGCCACCTCTCCTCCCCATTCAGCCTTTCCCGTTCCACTAAGCATATGCTGGGGATAATGGCTGCCAGAGGGAGAATACACTGCATGCTTCTCGTCCTGTGGTGTACCCGCTGTAAATGTGTACAGGAGAGAACGGCCAGTGTCAGTCTTACCATCAAACACGGCACGGCTGTATTGAGTGCTTGATGCCAAAGGCTTACAGGTCGTGTCAAACTTGTTGCCATAGTTCCCAATGCTGACTTCAAACTGAATGGCCTCGCCAACGTCTTGCAACATGGTGGCCGAATGGAACACAGCAGACAGGCTGTACTTCCGCCTTCGCTGATATTTCTACAAAGTATGAGCAGACATAAGGCTCAGAGAAACTCCTTTTGCTCTTGTTTACATGTGGAATTCTAGTAGTTGTAATTCTAACCGTAATAATTAGTGTTGAGTTAAATGCCAGTGGAGAATGTTCTTGGATCTAGCAGTTCCCCCTGTACTCAAACAAGTGGGCAAAGACAGAAGTACCAGGATGTTCATTGCAGAGTTGATTGAAATAGAGAAAAAAATGAAAACAATACAAATGTTTAACAACAGGCCACTGGTTAAGCAAATTATTTTACATCCATAAAACGGAATGAAAGTTCATAAAAAGGCTTAGGTAGATTCATATGTACAAACATGGAAAAAAGGTATATTTGTAACTGAACCCATTAAATATATATTTTAATACTGGCATATGCACAAAGAAAGTCTGGAAGAATATAAATCAAATTGTTAACAGAAGTTATGTTGGGGAAGGTAGAGAGATTATGGCTAACTTTACTGTCTAACTTATACATTTCTAGCAGTTTGAATTGTTTTAAGTATTAATTTTCTAATCAGAAACAATTAAGACTTTTAGGACTTCCCTGGTGGTGCAGTGGTTAAGAACCCGCCTGCCAGTGTAGGGGACACGGGTTCGAGCCCTGGTCAGAGAAGATCCCATATGCCGTGGAGCAACTAAGCCTGAGTGCCACAACTACTGAGCCTGCACTCTAGAGCCTGTGAGCCACAACTACCGAGCCCACGCGCCACAACTACTGAAGCCCATGCGCCTAGAGCCCGTGCTCCGCAACAAGAGAAGCCACCACAAAGAGAAGCCCGTGCACCGCAACGAAGAGTAGCCCCTGCTTGCCACAACTAGCGAAGAGCCCACGCGCAGCAACGAAGACCCAACGCAGCCAAAAATAAATAAATTTATTAAGGAAAAAAATGACTTTTACTGTCGGAGTCTCTTCAGCAAGTGGTGTTGGGAAAGCTGGACAGCCACATGTAAATCAATGAAGTTAGAACACATCCTCACACCATACACAAAAATAAACTCAAAATGGCTTAAAGACTTAAATATAAGAAATGACACCATAACACTTCTAGAAAAGAACATATGCAAAACATCCTCTGACATAAATCCTAGCAACATTTTCTTAGGTCAGTCTCCCAAGGCAATAGAAATAAAAGCAAAAATAAACAAATGAGAACTAATTAAACTTACAAGCTTACAGCAAAGGAAACCATAAACAAAACAAAAAGACAACCTATAGACTGGGAGAAAATATCTGCAAGTAATGCAACTGACAAGGGCTTAATTTCCAAACTATACAAACAGTTCATACAACTCAATAACAAAAAAAAAGCGAACAACCCAATCAAAAAATGGGCAGAAGACCTAAATAGACATTTCTCCAAAGAAGACATACAGATGGCCAATAGGCACATGAAAAGATGCTCAAATTGCTAATTATCAGAGAAATGCAAATCAAAACTACCATGACATATCACCTCACACTGGTCAAAATGGCTATCATTAAAAACTCTACAAATAGTAAATGCCAAAGAGGGTATAGAGAAAAGGGAACCCTCCTACACTGTTGGAGGGAATGTAAATTGGTACGCCCATTATGGAAAACAGTATGGAGATTCCTCAAAAAACTAAAAAAAAGAGTTGCCATATGATCCAGCAATCCCACTCTGTCATATATCCGGAGAAAACTCTAATTCAAAACGATACACGCACACCAATGTTCACAGCAGCACCGTTTACAACAGCCAAGACGTGAGCAACCTAAGTGTCCATCAACGGATGAATGGATAAAGATGTGGTACATATATACACCATAGCCATAAAATACTACTACTCAGCCATAAAAAAGAATGAAATAACGCCATTTGCAGCAACATGGATGCAACTAGAGATTAGCATACTAAGTGAAGCAAGTCAAAAAGAGAAAGACAAATATCATATAACACTTATATGTGGCATCTAAAATATGATACAAATGAACTTATTTACAAAGCAGAAACAGACTCACAGACATAGAAAACAAACTTATGGTTACCAAAGGGGAAAGGGGAGGGGGGATAAGTTAGGAGTTTAAGATAAGCATATACAAACTACTATATACAAAATAGATAAACAACAAGGTCCTACTGTATAGCACAGGGAACTATATTCAATATCCTATAATAAACCATAATGGAAAAGAATAAGAAAAAAATATGTGTATGTATAACTGAATCACTTTGCTGTTCACCAGAAACTAACACAACACTGTAAATGAACTATATTTCAATTGGAAAAAGAAAAAAAAGACTTTTACTGTCAGATTTAAAAATAAATGAAATTAGGTACACTTATTTTTCTGAAATAGAGATCAAACATTGTTCCTTTCTTTTTAAAATTTATTTTGTATTTTTAAAGTTTTTTATTGACGTATAATTAACTTACAATATTTTAGTAGTTTCCAGTGTACAACCTAGTGATTTGATATTTTTATACCTTACAAAATGATCTAATTACCATAAAGTTATTACAATATTATTGACTGTATTCCCTATGCTGTCCATTACATCCCTGTGACATTTATTTTATAACTGGAAATTTGTAGCTCTTAATCTCCTTCACCTTTTCACCCATCCCCCCACACCCCTCCCCTCTGGCAACCACCAGTTTGTTCTCTGTATCTGTGAGTCTGTTTCTGTTTTGTTATGTTTGTTCACTTGTTTTGTTTTTTAGATTCTACATGTAAGTGGAAGTGCTCTTTTTATAGAGTACAGCCAGAAGGAAGACAAGGAGATTATTTGACTGGCTGCAGCTTAAGTGGTGGCATTATTTGGGAAAGTTCACTTGGCTATTTGTGATTTGTTGTCCTTTGCTTTTGATTTCTTAATCTTGAGATATTGCCAGGCCTAGGTTTTGGTTGCTTACGTAGGCTGCCAAGACTTTAGAGCCACCACCATCTAATGGTCTCCTTGTTTAATTAACAGTGTGTATACACTACATTTTTGTTCATCCATTCAAAAAATCAGTGGATTCATGGTTGCTTCCACATTTTGGCTACTGTGAATGGTGCTGCTATGATCGTGACTGTACAGATATCCATTTGAGTCCCTGCTTTAAATTCTTTTGGGTATATACCCAGCAGTGAATTGCTGGATCATATGGTAGTTCTATTTTAAACTTCCTGAGGACCATTTTAAGAACATCTGACAGTGACTGCAGTTTGCTGTCTTAAAGCAGCGGTCCCCAACCTTTTTGGTACCAGGGATCGGTTTTGTGGAAGACAATTTTTCCATGGACGGGGCGGGAGGGGGACACGGATGGTTCAGGTGGTAATGTGAGCAATGGGGAGCAGCAGATGAAGCTTTGCTCACCTGCTGCTCACCTCCTGCTGTGCGGCCCGGTACTGGTCCGTGGCCCGGGGGTTGGGGACCCCTGTCTCAAAGAACCTTGGGGAGAGAGATCAAGATGGTGGAGGAGTAGGACATGAAGCTCACTGCCTCCCACAAATGCATCAGAAATACATCTACATATGGAACAATTTTAACAGAATATCTACTGAATGCTGGCAGAAGACCTTAGACCTCTGAAAGGGCAAGAAAATCTCCATGTAACCAGGTAGGACCAAAAAAAAAAAGAAAAAAAATGAAAGTGAGAAAGGAATTGGGATGGGACCTGCACCCTTGGCAGGGAGCTGTGAAAGAGGCAATGTTCCTGCACCCTGGGAAGTCCCCTCACCAGTGAAGAGATCAGCTGGGACAGAGGAGGAGCTTTGGAGCCTCAGAGGGGAATGCAGCAACTGGTTTGCAGCAGCTAGAATGGAGAGAGACCTGCACAGGCGGTCAGTGCCATCACTCTGCACTCCCTAGCCTAAGATCCCTAAAACAGAGATTAAAATAACAATAGAAAAAAATCAATAAAACCAAGAGCTGATTCTTTGAAAGGGTAAACAAGATTGATACACCTCCGGCCAGGCTCACCAAGAAGAAAAGAGAGAGAACTCAAAATAAGAAATGGAAAAGGAGACATAACAACCAATACTGCAGAAATACAAAAAACCGTAAGGGAATACTATGAACAATTATATGCCAACAAATTCAACAACCCAGAAGAAATGGACAAGTTTCTAGAAACATACAGCCCACCAAAACTGTATCAAGAAGAAATAGATAATTTGAACAGATCACTAGAGGTGAAATAGAATCTGTAATTTAAAAATAACTCCCTACAAAGTGTGAAGTCCCTGTGAAGTCCAAGAGGGCTTCACAGGTGAATTCTACCAAACATACAAAGAAGAACTTATACCAATCCTTCTCAAACTCTTCCAAAAAACTGAAGAGGAGAGGATACCCCCAAAGACATTCTATGAAGCCAACACCACCCTGACACCAAAACCAGACAAAGATACCACCAAAAAAGAAAATTACAGGCCAATATCTTTGATGCATATAGATGCAAAAATTCTCAACAATGTATTAGCAAACCAAATCCAACAACACATAAAAAAGATCAAACACCACAACCAAGTGGGATTCATCCCAAGTTCACATGGATGGTTCAACATATGCAAATCAATCAATGTGATATACCACATAAACAAAAGAAAAGACGAAAACCACATGATCATCTCAATAGATGCAGAAAAAGCATTTGACAAAATTCAACATCCATTCACGACAAAAAAAACTCTTGCCAAAGTGGGTATAGAGGGAACATCTCTCACCATAATAAAAGCTATTTATGACAAACCCACAGCCAATATAATACTCAACAGTGAAATGCTGAAAGCCTTCCCACTAAAATCTGGAACAAGACAAGGATGCCCACTCTCACCTCTTCTATTCAACATAGTATTTGAAGTCCTAGCCATAGCAATCAGATAAGAAAAAGAAATAAAAGGTATCCAAATTGGAAGGGAAGAGGTAAAATTGTTATTATATGCAGATGACATTATTCTATATATAGACAACCCTAAGGACTCCACACAAAAACTAACAGAACTGACAAACAAATTCAGCAAGGTAGCAGGATATAAGATTAACATACAGAAATCGGTTGCATTTTTTTACACTGATAATGACATCTCAGAAAGGGAATGTAAAAAACAATACTTTTCAAAATCGCACCCCCCAAAATAAAATGCTTAAGAATAAACCTGACCAAGGAGATGAAAGACTTATATGCTGAGAACTATTAAACATTAATAGGGACTTCCCTGGTGGTGCAGTGGTTAAGAATCCACCTGCCAACTCAGGGGACATGGGTTCAAGCCCGGGTCCAGGAAGATCTCACATGCCGCGGAACAATTAAGCCCGTGTGCCACAACTACTGAGCCTGCACTCTAGAGCCTGTGAGCCACAGCTACTGAGCACACATGCCACAACTACTGAAGCCCACACTCCTAGAGCCTGTGCTCCACAACAAGAGAAGCCACCGCAATGAGAAGCTCGTGCACCACACGAAGAGTAGCCCCTGCTTGTTGCAACTAGAGAAAGCCCGCATGCATCAACGAAGACCCAACACAGCCAAAAATAAATAAAAAATAATTTATTTAAAAAAACCCAACATTAATAAAGGAAATTGAAGATGATGCAAAGAAATGGAAAGATATCCCATGCTGTTGGGTTGGAAGAATTAATATTGTTAAAGTGTCCATACTATGCAAAGCAACCTACAGATTTAACGCAATCCCTATCAAATTACCCAGGACACTTTTCACAGAACTAGAATAATCATAAAATTTATATGGAACCATAGAAGACTCAGAATTGCCAAAGCAATCCTGAAGAAAAAGAACAAAGCAGGAGGCATAACCCTCCCAGACTTCAGACAATACTACAAAGCTACAGTAATCAAAACAGCATGGTATTGGCACAAAAACAGACATGGATCAATGGAACAGAATAGAGAGCCCAGAAGCGTGGTTAGTACTGCACGCTTCCATTGCAAGGGGCATGGGTTTGATCCCTGGTCAGGGAACTAAGATCCTGCAAGCCACACAGCATGGGCAAAAGAAAAAGAGCAGATCCTAGACAAAACATTCTCTGACATAAATCATACCAATGTTTTCTTAGGTCAGTCTCCCAAGGCAATAGAAATAAAAATGAAAATAAACAAATGGGACCTAATCAAAGCTTTACTAGCTTTTGCACACCAAAGGAAACCATAAAAAAAAAAGAAAAAAAGAAAGAAAGAAAAAAGAAAAGACAACCTACAGAATGGGAGAAAAATATCTGTAAATGATGCAATTGACAAGGGCCTAATTTACAAAATATACAAACAGCTCATACAACTCAACAAAAAAGCAAACAACCCAATCAAAAAATGGGCAGAAGACCCAAATAGACATTTCCAAAGAAGAAATACAAATGGCCAATAGGCACATGAAAAGATGCTCAAATTTGCTAATTATCAGAGAAATGCAAATCAAAACTACAATGAAGTACCACCTCACACTGGTCAGAATGGCCATCATTAAAAACTCTACAAATAGGGCTTCCCTGGTGGCACAGTGGTTGAGAATCCGCCTGCCGATGCAGGGGACACGGGTTCGTGCCCCGGTCCGGGAAGATCCCACATGCCGCGGAGCGGATAGGCCCGTGAGCCATGGCCACTGAGCCTGCGCGTCCGGAGCCTGTGCTCCACAACAGGAGAGGCCAAAGCAGTGAGAGGCCCGCGTACCGCAAAAAAAAAAAAAAAAAAAACTCTACAAATAATAAATGCTGGAGAGGATGTGGAGAAAAGGGAACCCTCCTACACTGTTGGTGAGAAAGTAAGTTGGTAGAGGCACTATGGAAAACAGTATAGAGGTTCCTCAGAAAACTAAAAATAGAATTGCCATATGATCCAGCAATCCCACTGCTGGGCATATATTCAGACAAAACTCTAATCCAAAAAGATACATGCTCCCCTATGTTCATAGCAGCACTAATCACAATAGCCAAGACATGGAAACAACCTAAATGTCCATCAACAAATGAATGGATAAAGAAGATGTGGTACGTATATACAAAGGAATACTACTCAGCCATAAAAAAGAACGAAATAATGCCATTTGCAACAACATGGATGCAACTAGAGATTATCATACTAAGTGAAGTCAGAAAAAGAAAGACAAATACGATATGATATCACTTATATGCGGAATGTAAAATATGACACAAATGAACCTATCTACGAAACAGAAACAGACTCATGGACATAGAGAACAGACGTGGTTGCCAAGGGGTAGGGGGTTGGGAGATGAAGGAGTGGGAGATTGGGTTTAGCAGATATAAACTATTATGTATGGAATGGATAAATGACATAAATATATGTCCTACTGTATAGCACAGAGAACTATATTCAGTATCCTATGATAAACCATAATGGAAAAGAATATTAAAATGAATATATATATACATAACTGAATCACTTTGCTGTACAGCAAAAATTAACACAACACTGTAAATCAACTATACTTCAATAAAAAAAAATACCTTGGGATATCCCACTATTACAAAATCTCCATTTTAGTTAAAGAAATTTTTGACATAGTACAATTGAAACCTCCCATAGGATTTCATTAGAAACACCTAAGTGTCAATCTTTTTTTGAAAGACTTTCTAAAATACTGATTTGCAACCTTAGCTGCAAATTGGATCACCCAAAGAGCTTTTATATATATATATATATTTATATATATTTATATTTATATCTGGGCCCCATCTTCCGGAGATTCTGCCTGGGCATTTCAATTTGAAAAACTTCCCTACCTTAGTCTGCTGTCACTTTGGTAGAGAGGGGCTTGAGTGACTTTTGTCACTTGTCAGGAGTCCCCTTAACTACCCACAACTAAGCCCCCTGAACTATCCATGGTTCAGAAATGCTGTGGAAATTTGAGGTTTGGTTTAAATTACTGCATGAAAATTACAAAGTAGGAAGTTATTTGTATTAATCAGACCTTATATATACAGCGTAACTTCTTTGTAAACCATCTAGGATGATATCAGAGAAGGGAAGGAGCAAAAATATGAAACGTAATTTGGGGCCTAAGTCAGGGCCCAGAAAATACGAACAGTATTTAAGCCAGAGCTGCCTGTTACTGCAGAAAAGAACGAAGGCACGTCAAGAGGTGCTGCAGAAAGGCGGGGATACTGCCTCTGGCCGGGCTGGCTCTGCCCTGCACACCTCCACACGGCCAGGGTTCCATTAGATCTCCCTGGATTTCCCCACGCAGAACTCACAGTCACCCGCAGAAGCCCTGACAGGACCCTCACCCTGGAGGGTCTGAGCTCTAAGATAATAAGTGGTGTTTCTGGCCAGCACAACTCCTAACAGAGTGGGCTCACACTGTGGGCAAGCCACCCAAGATGGAGCAGCTCCCTGGACCACTTTGTAGGTCAAAATCCATGGGGCGCCCCTACCATCTGCTCACCTGCCCCAGAGCCCCATGAGCCTGGCGTAACAGTGAAGCTGAGAATTCTGCCCTTCCCCAGCCCTTTCCTACTTCCCCTGTGCCCTCAAGCACAAAGAGGTGGCGAGAAGTAACTTAGCAACACTGTTTAGAGCACTCTGCAGCCTCAGCTCCCACCCCCCACCCCCAACTTAGTAGCCTTGGGGCAAAACCGCCTACAACAGGGAAAGTTGAAGAATATAAATTATAGTCTACTGAACTATAATTCAACCCATCCACTGATGGATGTTTCTTTAACTTTGCAGGGCCTTGGGGCTCTCTTTCTGATCCTCAGTGACCAGTGCAAGGTGTAGGTGTAGGTGGTATAAGGGAGAGTTTCAGAAGTATCGATAAATTTGGGGAAGGGGTGAGTTTTGTCAAGCAGAATACTGATAAGAGGTAGCAAGTAAAAGCTTATAAAAGTGGCCGTGGGCCCAGGAGGCAGGGACATTAAGGGTCAATGACAAGGAAACTGTGCCAAGGAAAACTGCCCAACTTGCCACCTTTGGTCTAAAGGAGCTGATGGATGAAGCTCAATGTGTTGTTTCAAGCAATATTTATTGACACTTAACGTGGGCCAGACCAATGGGAGCTCTAAGCCTGGGGTTGCAACAGCTGATCTTCTTCTACCTGCCTGATTCCTTAGCAAAGCACCCAGGCTGAACCCTGCTGTATCTCTCACGGGGGTCTCTTAACCAAGCCCATCTGGAGCACCAGGTTGACTTCTGCTCTAGGGACATGGGGGAGCTTTGGGCTCTTTGGCAACTGAGTAGGAAAAACTCACTCTTCCTCCTGTGTGTCTCCTTTACTCTCACACTACGATCACACTGTCAATACTTCTGACGCCAGATGTGGGGAGGATATTCCCACACTGAGCAATTCTGCCACACCAGCTAGGTATCCTACAATTTAACTCAATGTTGACACTGTCCACCTGGAGATAATATCAGATCCCACAGGTTAAGGGCTCAGTCCCACAAAACTGCCCTACCCACTTCACCTGCCCTTTTGACCCATTAGCCATAAATTGGAGGTTCCCACAATCCCCTCTTCAGGTTAGATTAATTTGCTAGAGCAGCTCATAAAACTCAGGAAAACAGTTTACTTACTGTTTATGGGTTAATATAAAAGGATATGATAAAGGATGCAGATGAACATCCAGATGGAAGAGATGCATAGGGCAAGGTTTGTGGGAAGAGGCGCAGAGCTTCCACGCTCTCTCCACACACACCACTCTCCCAGTACTTCCATGAGTTCACCAACCCGGAAGCTCCCTGAAACCCATACCTTGGGGATTCTATGAGGCTTTTATCATGTAGGCATGATCAACCATTAACCCAATTTCCAGCCCCTCTCTGAAGAACAATGGGGGTTTGGGCTGAAAGTTCTAGCTTCTAACCATGGCTTGGTGACCTGCCCCCATCCCGGAGTCCACCAAGTTACCTCATTAGAACAAAAGACTTTCTTATCACCCAGGAAAGCTAAGGGACTTAGGAGCTCTGTGTCAGGAACCAGGGTCAAAGACCAAATATTAGAACAAAAGACGCTCATAAGTGCTCTTATCACTTAGGAAATTACAGGGGTTTTAGGAGCTCTGTGCCAGGAACCAGAGACAGAAATATATATTTTATTATTTCACAAGGACCAAGTTGCCCTTTTGTCGAAGCCTCTTCAACTTTACCAGAAAGTTTCATTACTTGCATATGACCGGGTCACGGGATCTTTTTAAGTTGGGCAAGGGTCATGATCACCTTCTAGACTGGCCACTCTCACGAAATCCTCTCAGCAGCTGCACAAATCCGCTCATCTCACTCTCTTCCTGGACTCCTGGTTGCTTGAACTGTGGGTTTACCCTCGGCATCTCAGCTCCTTTCCTGCTTTTTAATTTTGTTGGGGTTTTGGTTTATATAATTCATTTCTGTTTTTATTACATTTGTGACACAAACCATTCTGGGTTTAATTATTTGGAGCAAAGAAAACTAATTCAGTTTTGTATTTCAGTTTTAAAAAGCTATTCTTTCATATTGTTGACATATACCGTGGGCAGTAAATATCATTGGTTCTTTGTTTCTGTATCTTGCTTTTATTTTAATTAACTTTACGACATAAGCTTCTTTACCTGTATGTGTTTAATTATTTGGAGTAAAGAAAACTAATTTGGTTTTGCATTCTAGTAGCTAAAGAGCTTTTCCTTTACACTTTGCTGGGCTTCTTCCTTTCCCTTCCCCTTCTCCACTCTATTATTAATGTTTAGAGCAAAGAGAAGGGTCGTGGACTTAAATTGTGTTCTGGTGATGGAACAAGGAGGCAATGCGATTGCTGAGAAACCACAACATTTCTGCCTAACCGCAATTCCAACTGAATCTTCAAGAGCCATCAGTAACTACTCAAGGCCAGAACGACCCATGCGTTTCCATGGAGGCCTTTGGGTGGTTTCTAGCCCTTCTCTGGCATGATCCTGGCAGTAAATAGTACATAAGCTACTCCACCTCTCCCCCTACCTGCTCCTCTTTTCCCTTTTTCTTAACTTGTCCTTAAGATCTATTATGATTCCTGGACTTCAGAGGTGATGGTGCTGTGGAGTGGATAGACTCAGGCCAGGACCCTGCTGACTGGACGAACCTGTTGCTTTTGACTCAGTGTCTCTTTAACAAGTAAAAAACAAACCAATATTCATTTACACTACATGATCCCACAACATGAACCCTTCTTGGAATGCAGGGTAAGTAAGGGGAGGGCAGCAGCCTGAGGAAGCCTTTTGGGCAGGGGAGAGGGGTAGGATGGGGTGGGGGAACCTGCAAGGAGAGGCCATAGGCAGGGGGGCATCAGTTAGCTGGCAAACAATTCAGATTTCTGGAACATGTAAGGACCAACCCAGGATTCTTAGAAATAGCTGGAGAAGAGGTGGTATGTATGTGTCTATATATAAAATAAGGGAGTATTATTCAGCCACAAGAAAGAAGGAAATCCTCTATTTGCCCGACAACACGGATGGACCTGAAGGGCATTATGCTAAGTGAGATAAGTCAGACTGAGAAAGATAAATACTGTGTTATATCACATACATGTGGAATCTAAAAAAGCTGAATTCATAGAAGCAGAAAGTAGAATGGTCATTACTAGGGGTTGGGGGAATTGAGGAGATGCTGGTCAAAGGGTACAGACTTGCAGTTAGAAGATGAGTAAGTTCTGGAAATCTAATGCACATCACTGTGGTCACAGTCCATAATACTGTATCATATATCAATACTTTAAAGTTGCTAAGAGACTAGATCTTAAAAGTTCTCACCACGCAACGTGATAGTTCTGTGACATGACAGAAGTGTTAGCTAACAGTAGGGTGGTACTCATACTGCAATATATAAATGCACCAGATCCACACACTGTACACCTTAAATTTACACAATGTTATATGTCACATGTCAATTTTTTTAAAGTTCAAAAGTAAACTAGCATGATTTATCAAAAAGAAAAAACAACAGTCATAATAATGGTATAGGATGTGCCAGAAACAATTCAGTGAGCAGCAGAGACGAGGTTAATTTAATGTCGGGCTATCCATCACACACAACACACGCTAACGAATCTACTGCAGATGTCAATTAACTGACAAGGGAAAAAATTAAGCACTTAACTGTTTCATGATAAGAATATTCTTTTTTTTGTATTTATTGCCTTGAATTAATTATACTGACATTTGAATTTACTAGGAAAACACTACATCTGTGGCTCTTTGCCATAAGAATCATGGATGTTATGCATAAGTTGTCTCCATAGTGGGGAAAGAGCTGATTTTAAAAAAAGAAAAAGAAACAAGGACCCACTGTATAGCACAGGGAACTATACTCAGTATTTTGTAATAACCTATGAGGGAAAAGAATCCAAAAAAGAATATATATATATGTGTATGTATATATATATAACTGAATAACTGTGCTGTACACCTGAAAACTAGCATGACATTGTAAATCAACCATACTTCAATAAAAATTTAAAAAAATAAATAAAGAACAAGAAATAGTTGGTAAGGTGAACTCGGAAGACTTCCTGTCTTCGAGGAGGAGTGGCGTCTCAGAGCTGCTGTAACGTGGGCATTAATATAAACACGTCCTCACATGCTGGGAAGCCTGAGACAAGGCAATTACTTCTGAAAATGGAAGTGACTAGTGGTGGCTGCTATATCATTTGGAACGGCTCTTGTGGCCTCCTCCCCACGACACACCCAAGCCCAGTTAGCAAACAGGCCATTCAATTTGGGGGTATCACTGCTCTTGCTGGTTTTCAGTAGGGTAGTAACATCTCAAAGATAAAGCAAGTCTCATCACCCCCATAGGCCTGTGGTAGATAGACCAAGAGGGTGTGGAGTGGCACTTGCTATGACTCCCGTCTCTCCACCTCTGCCACAGCCGACCCTTCAGTCCTTCGATGCCCCCTTCAGGCCTGCTGGCTCAGGCAGGCCAGCACTAACCATCCCACCTCCAACCCTCTGTAACACCCTTTCCATACCACACACAGTCCACACTCCAACATTTACCTCAACAACCAGCAGGTCATCATTTGAAATGGGCTCAAGTTTTTTATCTGGGGGTGTCTTTTCAAGTAAAGTGCTTAATTCAACCAAGATTCTGCCTCTGTAGGCTACTCCTTCCCCCTGAAAGGCAACAGCACAGGATTATTCTTCTAGGCACGAACAACAGTGAAAAGATCTGTCCCTCTATTTGGGCTCATCCAGCTACAACTTTAAGTTTCTCCTTCCCAAAATGAATCAGTCAGCGACTCTCTCAGCTGGTCTTTGGTATCTGAAAGAAGAGCCAACGACTTCAGGAAGGATCCCAAAGAGAGCCGGGGCCGAAAGGGATCTTAGTCACGGCTGGTGTCAGGGGCTTTCGAGTCATGCTCGGATCCACAAAGGGTTCCCAGATGCTGGGGTGGGAGTGGAAGGGGCTCGAAGTCTCCCTCACCCAACTTCAGCTCTGCATTTATCTGCATTAACTTTGCTCCTTTCCTCAGAAAAGGGAGGTTGCCATTGGCAACCAGGGCAAGTCTCAGAGTAGCCAGGAAATAAAAGAGGAAGATGTTCTGGGTGCGGCTGAGTGCATTAATTGTGGCTACTCCTCCCAATATACCAAGCAGTGTTGGCAACAGAACACTCTGGAGAGGAAGTGAAAGCTTCCACCTCCACCTCCACCCCCACCCCCACCCCCAGGGCTTTCTCTCTACCCTCACTCTTTTCGTGGGCTTTGGGAGCTAACTAACTGACAGTACTTGGGCTTCTAATGTGGTGGAACGACCACTTCCCATCCCTGGGCCTCCATGTCCTTGTCTATAAAATGAAGAGGTTGGATCGGATCAGGGATAGCAATGTCAAGCATGTCACCTCCAGTCTTTTGGCAAATTCCTAGAATATGGCATTGAATGGAATTCTGAGGTAGCACATTTGCTTTTTGGAAAGAGCCAACATTGATTACCGACATCTGCCTTAAGTCTAGGCTGGGGGAATGGCCATGCTATGCATCTGCAATTGCCACATTAGATGATCTCCAGGATCCTTTCCTATTCTTGCATTCTAGGACTTGAGGGGCATGAGACTTCCATCCTTCAACACTTGATCAGTCATCTGGTGGGTCTCTGGGGGTGGGGGGGTGTCCCCTAAATGAGACTTGATTAATAACCATTAGAAGAAGGAATCGCATTAATCGGTGCTCATTAATAACAAACCTTAATTGAAGAACTAACCTTTCCAGTATTTAGCTCATCATAGGGATCTGGGAATCCCGTGTACTCTCTGGGGCTTCCATAAAGGTTCAGATAACAAGGTCCAAACGTTGGAACAAAGCCCACCTCTGTTTCTCCTGTATTTGCTGAGAGATAACATCATCATTAGTATTTTAGGCTTTTAACACTCAATCGGTTGAAATAAATATTAGTTATTAGTTAGCTGGGTGAGACTGTTTTCCTCCATTTTGTGAGTTAGTTGTATTAGTGCAAATTGTAAACACTTGTGAGAACTGCCATATTTCCCTTATCTTATTGCTATAAAACATTAAATAAAAAACATTTTCGGGGGGAGTTCAGGTAAACTTATGTTATTCTTACAAAAAGATGATGCTATTCAAATGAAAGAATAAGAAGTTGATCTTCACATTTTTTGCAAGTTTATAATTGGCACTGTAGTAAACATGTCATTGGCAACTGGGGTAACGATTATAATTGTTTTGGGAAGTCATTTAAATGATGTATATCAGATTAATTTTATTTGTTCTCCAAAAACATCATTTAGTCTCAAGTAGTTAGTATAAATCTGGCAGATGATTTTTAAAATACAAGACATTTAAAATTTTTACATATAACAATGAACTGTCTGCCTACGGTTATGACCGTATGATATTCATAAGCAATGTGAAGTCTCCATTCATGACATTCTATCTCTGATGAGGGTCCAATATGCTCCGTATTTCTGCTACCTGGTCTTAGCAAGAGCTACTCCCCAACCCAAGAAGGGGCACTGCAGGCAATGTAAGCAAATAGCGTTGTCAAAGGGAGACTGCAGGTGAAGATGGGGATGTATAATAGGAGCTGCCACCAGCCATCTGAGTGGCTCCCATATGGAGGAGGGATGGACTTGCTTCCAAAAGCAGGGGAAGGACCGCTGTTGGGAGCTACAAGGAAGCCAGCTTTGGTTCACTCAAAGTAAGGAAGATCTTTCTATGAATTAGTGGTGTCAAACAATGGGACAGACTGCACTGGGGACAGAGGAAATGTTAAGGCCAAGACTTCAGCCTATCTTTCAGGATATGGTCAAAACGATTCCTTTATGGATGAGAAGTTGACCAGATGACGTCTATGGCCCTTTTCCAGCTCTGTGCTTAAAACTAAGGAGGAAAGATAAATGTGAAGTAGCAGGTGAGCAGAATGCCGATTAATAAACAGTTGAGCAAACCATATACACGTGTAGTTTGCAATCTTTTCCACCTTTCTGAGGCTCCTTTGCATTTTGAACTTCTATTATCATTTTATATTTTAATTTTTGACCCTTAAATAGCTGCTCATCTCTGTGACTACACTATAAATTCCTTTGGTAGGTGGGGTAAGATTCAAGCATGTTTTATTCTGACTCCCTAAGCACCCAGTCCTTGTTCTGTCTTGGAGTACTACAACATAAACATTTTTTGATTGGTTAAACAAATGAATGAAGGAGTGAAGTGTGACCAAATCTGCCAAGTTTGTTACAAACCTAAGGACTACTTAGTATTCACATAAAGTCTGATTATAAGATAATGAGATTGATTTTTAAAAACAAATGAGTCATTGTGCCAATAACATAAAGGCACATGATAAAACCTTAATTTTGCACAGTTTGCAAACTTTCTTACATGCAGTATCTCTTTTCCCTCTCACTACAACCTTGGGCGGTTAGCATGGCAGGGATTATCATGTTTATTTGAAAGAAAACAAATGTCTCTAAATCACAAAGTCTTCATCTATTAGGGTAACAACATCTGCCCTGACAGGGTTGTAAGGTCAAGTGTGAGAGCACTGAGCAAACTTGCAAAGAATGGCGAGTGCTGTGCAAACCCAAGGACATGTTATGATCCTGAATAGTTGGAAGATGAAGACCGTAAACAACAATAACAAAAAAGTGTTATACAATTATTTACAATGAAGCCAGGATGGTATGCATCTAGGTGAAAACACAGGCATGTAGCAAAGCCTGGTTAGCACATTTGTTTAAACTTAGCTTTGCAGGACAACCATACAATACTAATACAAAAATTGTTACTGTAGCAAAACTACTTTTAAGACAGCAAAACGTAAAAAAAAAAAAAAAAAAAAAAGCTAAAAGCTAAAGGCAATCAATTGATAAGTTCTTAATAAGATAATAGTAAACAGAAAGATCTAGAAGATAGCAAAATTACAAAGCATAAACCTGTATATGATGCAGCCCCAGATCCCGAAGATGAGAAATCTACGTAGTAAAAATATGGTTCGTTAAACAAGAGAAACACGGACTTTATAAAAGAGACAGTGAAAAAGTTAATCAAATCCAATGCTAGGTAAGTGGTTTAGCAACACCAGAAAAATCCCAAATCCAGACTCAAATCACATCACCCTTTTGTAACGTACACAAATGTCACTGGTTAAAAACAAAATGGCTCAAGACTTCTGTGGCACCTGGCAGCACCATCACGCATGAAATAACCCAATCTCGTCAGCCCCAAGGCAGTGAAGCATCAGAGAAGTAGCTTCCCACCATCAAAGGACGCCTGGGGAACTTACCAACATTTCATGATTTTAATAAAACACTTACTTGTCCTGTGTCTAATTTAGTTGGGACTAAGACCAGATAATCCAAGTTAATTTAGCCTAAGGCTGTGTGAGCAAAGGTTTATAGTTTAAGGTACATTCTCTGTTTCTTCCAGGGTGGGGAGGTTGGCGGCTGCCCATTGTTATTTTGAGACCCTGTTACGGACTGTCCGCAGGGCCTGCATGAGAGAAGGCATCAGAGACAGGGGCTGACACTCTTCGTAACTATTCATCTTCACTTGTGCTGGATGTTAACCACCATGTCACTAAGAAAAATGCTTATTCCACTATTTCTTGAATAATTATTTTTAGGTAATTATTTAATGACTTTCTGCTAAATTAAATGAATTTAAGTAATTTTTACCCTCCCTCCCATATAGTTATAGCATGATTTTAATTACTCCATTGGTTGCCTTTAACCAATAAATTTAATCTAGTCTTTAACCAATTTTTTATCTAACCAATGATTTAATCTAACCTTTATATCTGCATCCCTCACTTGATAAAAAGAGGCTAATAGCATGCCTACCCTTCCCTACCTCTCCCCTTCCTTTTTTCACTTCTAAGCTCTATCTTCTGTACTTTTACATTGTAAGAGGTGATGACATTCACGTTCTGTTTAGAGCCTTGACTACAGGTTTAACAAAAAATTTTTTAAACAATTAATAGTGTTCACATTATAACAACACATTATATTAAGTATTGTTCTCTGCAGAGAAAAGGAGAGTTGTAATTCCATTCCTTTGTACAGGTCCAGCAGCATGGTCCCCTATGCCACTTAGCAGAGAATGTTTAGATGGAATCTCTTTCTCACCTTCTATCATTTGCTTAAAATAATGCTACACCTGACTTTATATTTGGACTATTATCTTCTTGGTTCAGCTCTTTATTTTTCTTGGAATTTCTAATGCCTTTTTTTTTTCCTTCTTCTTGAGAGAGGAAATCTATATCTTCTTCATCAAATCTCTATGATGTTCCAGATTCTTGGTCATACTATCTATTGCTTGGCTTACAGAATCTTTTTAAAAACATATAAAGTCCTCTCTTAAACAAGATAAGGATGAGAGGACCCTTAGGTTTCCTAAAACAAAATTCTGTCTCAAATTCTCTCACTTTACTCAATGTGTTTAATCTACTGGTATTTACAAGAATTTTATTTTGGTAACAGACAATAAGCTGCTCGTATTATTAATGTGTTAACACTAAATTTTTTCTTACCGTCTTAATTTATCTCCTTCATTCCCTATTACAATTTCAGACCATAATGCCAAGTATAGGCAATTAGTTCTCAGTATGAAAAACAACAAAAGGTATATTGGTTATCAATGCTTGTTAGCATAAAAGGCATAAAAACAAAATGCACATTATCCGGAGTGGACAGTACATGGTTCAGTGCCATTTGACCTTGTTCCTGCCAAGGAAGTCAGTAAAGAAGGGAACATTATTTTATATTTGGGTGGACTGGTGTCAATGCCACTCTTAAAAACAAAAGGTACCCTCCGTATTGACGCTCAAAAATTTGTAAAGCAGGTACTGGGAAAGAGTTTTTGGATTGAAGCATGAAAGCAAAAATTTTTTTAACTCAGATAATTGAGAGTTACCTCAATTATTAATTACTAATCAATTGTTTTGCTGGCCACCATCAAAACATCACTGAAATGGTTCACTAGGCTCATCACATTTGGCTTCTCAGAAACCAAGTCCATTGCCAGGTGGCTACCCCAGTTCATTCCTTCTCCAGAAGTTCTCCGCCCTGTCTCGTTCCTGCTCTGCTGTGTGACTCACCTTCCACTTCCCCACCAGAGGCAGCAATTTTAGAGAGGTGCAGATATGTTGTCCCAATGACATCATTTTTGGTAATACGGTCCCTGTGTATAAAAGAACAGGTTAAGACCTCCACCTATGAAGACGTATCTTCGTTTCAACAATAATGAGAGAGAGCTGGAAAAGACGCTAGACCTCAGAAATCTTCCTGTCCAGTGGGCCTCAAGCTTTACCGTACTTTAAAACCACTTGGAAACCACCACCACTCCCCACCCCTGCATCCCATACCACCTCTCATCTCCTTGTCTCAAATTCTCTCACTTTACTCAGTAAAGTGAGGCTTTATTGATTCTTACTTTTGAGACCATTCTGATGCAAATGGTCCCCCAAGCACCCTCTGAGAAAGATTGATCTAGTCGGACAACTCATTTCAGTTATGGAAACTGAGATTTGTACAGAGGTCAAGGGATTTGCCTATGGCCACACTCAGTACCATCGTCATAAAGTGAATGGATCAGCTGCAGGCACGTAACATGATGAGGGTAATAAAAATCTCATTACAGGGGCTTCCCTGGTGGTGCAGTGGCTGGGGGTCCGCCTGCCGATGCAGGGGACACGGGTTTGTGCCCCGGTCTGGGAGGATCCCACGTGCCGCGGAGCGGCTGGGCCCGTGAGCCATGGCCGCTGGGCCTGCGCGTCCGGAGCCTGTGCTCCGCAGCGGGAGAGGCCGCAACAGTGAGAGGCCGGCGAACCAACCCCCCCCCCCAAAAAAAATCTCATTACATAGAATAAGTGCATGTACCTTATTTTATCATGTTCATACTGGCTACTATGACGGTTGAACAACGACAGTGGGCTATTTCTAAGGGTGCTTCATAGGGAAAAAAATTCCCTTTCAATTCAAACATTTCTTGAACATCTACTGTGTGATAGATGCTATTTTTCTAACTTTATTTGCTTGCCTATAACCTAAATCTTATCTATATGGTTGGGATAAGTTTGCCCACTACAAGTACCTACAACTGTGTATATTTCTGTGAGTATCTTAGAGAGCCTGTGAGCCTAACATGAAATGGTCTATAGCTGGGCACACAGTACATGTAACACACAAGGTTTATATTGATAACATCCTCTGTTTAATTCCTTCTCTTCTTTATTCCATCTAGTGTCACACCCACTCTAAAGTTTAGGACCCCATGGGGGGGAAGAAAGTTGCATTCAGTATTTTGAGGAAAGCTTATACTATATTATTATGTATATTATATGTTATATAAAATATTATACATTATAGAGTATAATATTAGGTTATAGAAAGCGACTAATTAAACACAGTATACAGGAGAAAAAATTATTTTTAGGTAGTAAGCCACCTGCGTGGGCCTTGCATCCTGTCTGTCTGTCCAGAAGAGTCTGGACTACATTTAAAGAATCCTTAGCTTTCCCTCAGTTGTGCAAATACCCTACAGGGTATGTAACCGAAGGTCTGGATCCAAGGATTCCCCCAGATAAACAGGGTCTCTCTGCACACCCTAGTCTACGATTGCTTTGGAGAGGGCAGACTAGGTCAGGGAAAAACCCCACCATTTGTTGTGACCATGGGCCACTCTGGGATGGCTCAGCTAGCAATCAGCCCACTGCAGAGTCTATAGGCCAGAGTGGTTACCTGATCTATGTAGGGTCCAAGCCCACACTCCTGACAGTTCCTGAGGCCCCTGGAGCACCTTCAGAGTGTCGACTAGGGGTCCCAAGTAACTTAAAATGAGCTCACGCTCATCGGAAGGGGCATTTTGGCCTCAGGCCTCTTCACAACCCTCAACGAACTGTGATGTAGTTACTGAATAAAGAAAGCCTTCTCCCCTCTTCCCAAAGTGCCTTGTTGCCATAGTGCCAAGAGGGTACGAACATGAAAGTCAAATACATTTAGCCAAAGGAAAAACTAGGGCCAGACAGGATAGGGACCCAACTGGGTCTCTAACTATCTGTGTGACTGTGGGTAAGTCACCTGACTTCTCTGAGCCTCAGAGTCTTTGTCTGTAAAATGAATTAATCATAGTCTCTATTCCATAGGGTTACTCTAAAGACTAAATGGAATAATGTAGGGAAGGCAAGAGGCACAGCACCTGGCACTTAGCGGTGCTCAAAACACAGCAGCTAACATCATAATAAACATTGATGATGATGATGATGATGATGATGATGATGATAATGATGATGATGATGGTGGTGGTGGTGGTGGTGGTGATAATGATGCCGGTGCCAATGATGATGCTATTTACCATTTCTACTCTCAGGGAGCTAAGGGCTGTCGATTGAATGCCTCATCCAACTAGAACATACCCAAGAATGGCCTCATTATGGCCAATAATTGCTAGGATGCTGGTCTAGTACAAAGTCCATCAAAAAAGTTCAATGAATTTTCTTTGCATTCAAACAGGGAGCTCTGTCTACTTTCCTTTCTAACAATAACAAAGAATAGCTCTCAGAATGTTTTGGTGATTCTTCCCAAGAAATAGTTTACTCCATTTCTGAAGTCTATTTTGGACAGCCTAATGGTATGTAAAGCCTTCATTTCTTATCTCGATTTCTTGTCTTATATTCAGATCATTTTTCCTTCCTTTTGTTTGTGAGCAGTTGAACCAAGATATCCAAAGCTTTTCTGTAACAGCCACTATTATTATTTTTAAAGAAAACACCCAATTCCAGGAGCAGTGTACCCCTTCCCTCTGAAAGAAAAAGCAAATGTCCCTAAAAATAAGAGTTAGACCATCTGAAGTAAATTTCTCAATATCCAAATATTTAATTCTTTAATTTTGAATTAGACAACAAGTCCTTTTTAACTCACCAGTCATATATTGTTAGTTTTATTTTTTCACACACTGAAGGAAACTGTTAAAGAGAAACAGAAAAAAAAAAAGTAGTTATTTCTCAACTTATTCAGTAACAATTAAAGTATTCTTACTTTTTTCTAAAAGAAAAGAAAGTCAAACCTTGATCTGAAGATTGACGACTTGATTCCACTCAGGGTTTGCATTTTTCTCAATTATATTTGTGCAAACCTGTAAAATTATCAAAACAAAACAGTAGGTATTCAAGTTTCTAATTTCGAAAAGTTTACAATATATGCATACTGGATTATGACTCTAGCAGTTTACTTATAAGTTATAGACTTGGTATCCTCGTTAAAGTTTATTTTTCTTGATAAAAATTTGGTAAATTATGACACGGGTTTAACATTGATCTTTGCTTCTTTTATGCACAAAAAGCTAATTTTCAATTGCCAGATTACTAACATTGGATTCGTGTAATGATGCAAGAGTTAACATTTAGTGAGCACTTGTTACATGCTGTCTAATAAGCATCTCTACACTAACACGTCCGAACAGATCTTCTGATCCTGCCCACCAGCCCTTCTCCCTGCTCCCCAAACTGGCTGCTCTTTCCACTGCTGTTCACAAGGGTGTTCAGGCTTGAACCAGAGTCAGCCACAACCCCTCTCTTCCCTTCACGTGCCTCATCCAATCCATTAGTAAATGCTGACACGCCTATTGTCATCCCATCTTCCCCTGGATGCCTGCGGCTGGTCCCCATCTGGATCCGCACTTCCTCTCCTGCCTCCTCACTTTCACGTCACTCCTCTGTAGCATCTTCCATCAGCTCCCCAGGTATACTTGCAGTCCTGATCCATATTCTGCCTGCCCCCCTCACCCCACCTCTTTGAGCTCATCTCAGTTTCGTCCCTTGCTCGCTCCACTCCAGTCATGTTGGCATTCTTTTGCTGCAAATGTGTATCCTCCTTGGGGCCTTTACATCTGCTCTTCCTTCTGCCTGGAAGCCCCCCCCCCCCATATGTCTGCATTATCCAGGCCTCTGCTCAAATGTCACTTCCTCCAAGGTGTCCCACTTGATAACCTAGCTGGATGCGCCTCCAACACCCCACCCATCACTTCTTGTCCGCTGCTTTATTTTCTGCGGAGTACTTAGCACTAACTGAAATTACGCAACTTCTTATTTGCTTGTTTACTGTTGTCCCTTCTGTTACAACGTAAGCTCCAGGAGTGCAAAGACTGTCTCGCTCCACTGTCTCGCTCACTTCTTTCTCCCCAGCTCGTGGGACAGCATCTGATACTTAGTAGGCTTACACTGTTTAATTCCCGAATTAATTAACTCAATGATCCTATGAGATGATCATCATCCTCACATATAGCTCAGGAAACTGAGACTCAGAGGTTAAGGAATTTGCCTTCACTCCCTATGGACAGGGGTCAAGGCTGAATTTAAATCTGGCCTCATTTAGCTCCAGAACTGAGAACGTTTCTGCCATCTCCCACCGACTCTCCTAGGACATAAGCCAGTCTGTGTGTGTAGTTTGCCAAATCTCACTTTCACATGGCTCAAATTAGAAGATGCTACTTCCTCATGCCCAGAACTATCCACGGTACGTCATTATTCTAAATACTATGGAATCCCACTCTCCAATCTTAGACCATCTCTGTAGGTAAAAGTGTAGTTACAGGTGTTCCTACACCAAGAGTCCCCCAGTTTTTTCAGAGGACTAGGATGGGGTTCCCCTGCCTGTCTAGTTTCTGCAGCTCAGTGGAACACGGGTGGTGAGAAACATGACAGGAGTGGGCAGCTGGGTACTGGGGGCTGTCCTCTACCACACTTACCAGGGATCATTATGGTTGGCTAGGGACTTTGCCTAGTGGTAAGATAATGCTTAGACCTGGGAAATCACTTCCACTATTCTAACCTTACAAGACTGAATACTTGGAGTCCTGTATACTTCCCACTCCAAAATAAACCTCTGGAGAAGTCTGGCATGTTCAGACTCAGATAATCTGTGTTTCTGCACAGTGCCCAGCTCATCAGGGGGCTAATTTAACAAAGAATAAGCAAGAAATCACTCCAAGGAAAGCACGGCATTTTAAAAATGTGTTTCTAGAGGCATCTGTATTTAGATCACATACAAACCTTTTTTCCAGCAAAAGAAACTTCTACAAAAGGATCCACTAGGTTCTTCTTATCTGCACTGCCTCCAAATATTTCCTTTACTGTCTGTGAGAAGGCGTCATCCACTGGAAAGCAACATGTCACACAGCAGAAATTAAATGTGATTCTCTTAAAAGAACAGAAATCACTCAGCAAAATTAAAAATTTTCTCCTGTACAGAAAAACAGTTGCAACAAGAATCATTCTCAAAAGTAGCAAGTACCAGTGTTACTGGATTGCAGAAATCCTTTTTGTCTTAGCTGAAAGAGAAACTCAACAGGAGCACCTTGAAAAAGAAATCAATAAATTATTATGTTGAGAATCAATCATTTACTGAGGAAAACAGTAAAATAAAGAAAGTCCATCCAAGTGGGATAAGAGGCAATTCAAAAACTCAGGCCTAGGTTCAATTTGGAAAAGGTTCCTTAGGTCAGCATATAGGCCTCATCTGACTTTTTCTGAGAAATTCAAGGAAATTTGGCATAATCATAAATATTATGTTTAATCAACTACAAACAGCAGGCCTCTGTTTTAACAAACTTAAAAGTGAACAGAGTCCAGCTGAATAGGTCCAAGTAGGCCATATAATGTGAGGTTTAATTTAGTCACTTCATTTAAGATATTTCTGAGGGAAAGATGGTCTAGGGAGGCAGTACAGGGTGTTAAACAAGGTGGGGTGGGTTCCCCAGGAAAGTAGCAAAACCTGAAGCGCTCCATGGCCTGTACAGTGGGTGCTGCCTCCTGGGGACTGGGAGAGGGGTCCTACGTCCCAGGGCCCAGCAGGAAGCAGACAGGCCAGGTTAGGCAGAGAGGATGCTTGGTCCTCAGCAAGGACAAAGGAGTAATCGGACTAGCCTCTGTGAATAGAATCACTCTAAGCAATTCTCTTAAATGCATCCAATCTCTTAATATAATAGTGACAGACTTCTAATTATTGGCACTTAACCACCTTTTGCTCAGCCATTTTTAATAATCAGATAGCAAACACATTTATTTGTTTATAAAATTTCAGTTTCACTTGGGATGAAAGGAGTTGGCAGTGCTGACTACTGACCTCTGTTTGGAATTCTCTAGAATAAGGGGAAGATGGGGAACGCTGAAAAGGGATGGAGATGAACGGGCTAGAAGCTCCAGAATGACCATGGGTCATGACCAACAGGCTGCCCCATGAACCTGTTTGGGTAGCTTTCAGTGGGACCAAAATGAACGAAAACAACTCCATGAAGGCCTTTTAAAAGAAAGACAGGGACTTCCCTGGTGGCACAGTGGTTAAGAATCCGCCTGCTCAGGTGCTTTGTGACCACTTAGAGGGGTGGGATAGGGAGGGAGACGCAAGAGGGAGGAGATATGGGGATATATGTATATGTATAGCTGATTCACTTTGTTATAAAGCAGAAACTAACACACCATTGTAAAGCAATTATACTCCAATAAAGATGTTAAAAAAAAAAAAAAAAGAATCCACCTGCTAATGCAGGAGACACAGGTTTGAGCCCTGGTCCAGGAAGATCCCACATGCTGCGGAGCAACTAAGCCCGTGCACCACAACTACTGAGCCTGCACTCTAGAGCCCGTGAGCCACAACTACTGAGCCCACGCACTGCAACTACGGAGCCCACGCACCTAGAGCCCGTGCTCCGCGACAAAAGAAGCCACCACAATGAGAAGCCTGCGCACCACAACGAAGAGTAGCCCCCGCTCGCCACAACTGGAGAAAGCCCACGCGCAGCAACGAAGACCCAACACAGCCAAAAATATATAAAATTAAAAAAAAAAAAAAAGAACGGAGGCCTACTGTAGTCAGGAATTTATTACCCTAAACTACCGCTAAGAAAGGCAATTAGCATATGCTTCAGTTAATGTCTCCTTCAAAAAAATCTTTAAAAATATAAGAAGAAGAAGAAAGCCATACAGCGGGAACACCGATCACTATTCAAAGTATGATTTTAACACATCTAATCACGCAGATAACTGACAATCCTGGGGCAGAATTAAATCGATACGTACTCTGGGGGATGTCCTCTGCTCTGTAGATCTTCAGCAGGAAGGTCACCCATCGGAGGGCGATGCCAGCAGGGAGTAACAAGTTACTCTCCACGTCGTCACTGTCATTACCACGATCTTGTATCTCAGGCTATTGGGGACACAAGATGACAAATTATAGACAGAGGAAAGCAGAACTTGAAGAAGCCAAATTGGTGCTTATAAAATAAAACCAATCAGAACTGTTTTCGTTAGGATTTCCTGTGTTTTGGGCTTAAGAGTTCAGCACCAATTCAACCTCAAAACTGCTCTACAAAATCAATGCTCATGTTTCTTTGATCAATACACTACAAGGAAATAATGTCCTTTTGTAATCTTCTGAGCACTAAATAGTAGAGAAAGAGAGAAAGAGATATAGCTCCTGAAGTTCTTCTCATTTCTTTCTGGCCACTGGCTTGCTGCCCAATTTTCTAGAATAACAACTGTCCCCTTAGGTAGCGATGCCTGATTGTGCAAGGGAGCCATGCTCTGTAGATGCAGTGCTTCGGGGAAGTCTTAAAAACACACGTATCTTTACTGAATGAAAAACCCACTCAGACACCAGGAAGGAGCCTAAGTGAGCTGGAATAACAATTCTGTCATGAAGAAAAGAACAACTACTGGAAAATTGTAGGAACTGGAGGGTTGGAGTTACTGATTGAAAGCTGGGCTCCATTTCACAACTACTGGTGCCCACTGGCTTAACTCCTAGCCCTCTTTTTTAGTGAAAAAAATGTAGAGGGTAGAGAATTTGGGGCTCACAGGAGGCTCATCTCCGGTTCCCAGGACCAACATGCTGACTTTCATGTAGCCTTTAGCACCCGAGCTGGTATCTTCAGGGTCACTGAGGAGAAGCCATTTTCTCATGACAGCATGACCTAAAATAAAGAAGGCGTAAAAGGACTGGGATACTCTAAAGAGAAGCTGACAGGTCTGTGATTTCATCTGTGGTAAGATAAACAAGCATGTCCTCCAATGTGTCTTCATTATATGCCAAATTCCCCAGCTGAGACTCTGTATTAATGTCCTCTGCTTTGCCCTAACTCCCCACCCACGTCCTGCCCTGGTGTGACTTAAACAAGACTCTAAGCTCTATTCACTGGTTTTATAAGTTGATTTTGAAAAGGTTAAAATACCCTCAACAAAAGAGAGAAATTATCTATTCGTTACTATTTGGATGATTACCACTAAAAATAAACAAAAGCCATCCGTGCTAAACTGCTACTACCATAATTCCCACTAAGTATCCTTTCCTCTTCTCAATCAAGAAAAACATTTTTTTGATTCTCCTTGATCCCTCAAATTTTCTAGATTCTCAGAGTCTTCAAGTTCATGGGAGAACATTACTTACCAGGTTCATCATAAATGAATCCGACATCAATCTGGGGAAAAAATAATGTAAAGTAGTTCAAACAGATTTTAAAATCAGTTTTGTCACTTCTAGAAACCATCGTTATTACACTTAAAAATAAGGCTTTTGACTAGACAAACTTCTTTGAGATCCAACATTTCCATCTTACCCTCTCTGTATACCCAATGCCTGGCCTGATGTGTGACACACAGAAGGCTCTCAATCCATCATTTTGAATGAATGAGCTAGTCTTACAGCTGGAACAGACATGGTGGCCAACGTGTCCTGGTTTGCTTGAGACTTTTCCAGTAGCACAGAAAGTCTCACATTCTGTGGAACCTCTCAGTCTCAGGCAAACCTGGACTTTGGTGACCCTATGGGAAGTCACCTATCCAGTATTCCTCCTCCTTTTTCTCCAATGATTAATGCTATTGCTAATACTAATATACCCACTGATTGGGCACTTCAGTATGCCAAGTGCTGTGCTAGGTGCTTTATATATCCTATCTCACATAGTCTTCACAATGATCCCATTTTACAGATGAAGAAACTAAGGATCACACAGGTTGACATGTGGCTAGTTGGTGGCAGACAGTGTATGAACACAGGTCTGCCAGACCCAGATCATCTTCTAGGACTTCTAATGACCGGGAGCTCCTTCCTTCAAGAAGCAGCCCAGGGCTTCCCTGGTGGCACAGTGGTTAAGAATCCGCCTGCCAATGCAGGGGACACGGGTTCAAGCCCTGGTCCAGGAAGATCCTACATGCTGCGGAGCAACTAAGCCTGTGCGCCACAACTACTGAGCCCATGCACTTAGAGCCTGTCCTCTGCAACAAGAGAGGTCACAATAAGACCGTGTACCGCAATGAAGAGTAGCCCCCGCTTGTCACAACTAGAGAAAGCCTGCGCACAGCAACGAAGACCCAATGCAGCCAAAAATAAATTAATTAAATAAATTTTTTTAAAAAAGCAGCCCATTCCACGTAGAATTGCTGAGAAGGCACCAACCAAGTCTTTGTCGTTAACTGCAGTGTGAGTTACTTGGAAAAGCATCTTGATTCTCCTCCCTGGTTTGGCTTGCCTTTCATACTCCAGGTTTACAGTAACTGGCTTTGTAGATAGAGCTCTGGGCCACTGGCAACTGGAGCTGGGTAATGGGCTTCTTGCCACAGTCAAGCACCCTTCCCTTTGTAGCAGGTTCACTGGCTTCCATCCACAGCAGGAACTCTGTGAAGGGCCCTGGTGTGCCAGTTTCTGGGCATCTTGCTTTAGGACACTGGTAAGTGCTGTACTTTGGAAGTTGACTAGACCCAGGTCAGGGGACACTCAACTGGCTTCTAGCGCCCAAGGCATTCATGTCCAGCCTTCAACAACAATCATAGCATCAATGCCTTACACATAACCTTAAGATGTCACCAAGATGGGCATCCTGAGACCTGGCCGGGAATCAGATTCCTCATTATGAAAGTGCCCATCTCTGATGTAAGTTGAATGAAACAGACAGTTGACACCCACCTTAAATTCCCCCATCAGACAATCTGCCCGCAGAGAATGGGAATTATAAACCTGGAAGAAAGGAGACCAGTGGAAAGATTATCGGCTTCATCCAGCAGTTAGTGAGCACTACCCTCCTACTCCGTGGCCCCCTTACCCGAATGCTGATGACCTCATCCATCAATTCAGAAGGAGTCAGGTGGACATTGTAGAAAAATAACTGTCGAAACGAGAGAAAAATGTTTGAATGTCAGCAGGGGTAGTCTAAGGTTTAGTGGGATCTGATGCTACAATTTGGAAGGGGAGGCCTTCCTAAAAAACTACAAGACACAACCCCAAACCACGTGAACCCACTGAAGGACCTTGGAAAAGGCCCTCAGGTTAAGTGTCATGAGCTTCACCTTAAACTCTGCATGTCAGAAAAAGGAAAAAAAGTTAAGTAACAACTGTAGTTTTTTTTAACTAAATAAAATTGTTCATTTGGGACCAGATATCTAGTAGGTAACTAAAGATCTAAGGCAGGGACTTCCTGGTGGCACAGTGGTTAAGAATCCGCCTGCCAATGTAGGGGACACGGGTTCGAGCCCTGGTCCAGGAAGATCCCACATGCCATGGAGCAGCTAAGCCCGAGCGCCACAACTACTGAACCTGTGCTGTATAGCCCACGAGCCACAACTACTGAGCCCACGTGCCACAACTATTGAAGCCCACGTGCCACAACTATTGAAGCCCACGTGCCTAGAGTCCGTGCCCCGCGAGCCTGTGTCCCACAACGAGAAGCCACTGCAATGAAGAGTAGCCCCCGCTCGCTGCAACTAGAGAAAGCCTGAGCAGCAACAAAGACCCAACGCAGCCAAAAAATTAATTAATTAAGGGGAAAAAAAAAGAGATCTAAGGTTATTTCATGTGCTTAAGGCTTGCATGTCTGGAAAGTTGAGGTTAATTCTCTTCCATTTTTAGCGCTATTGTTTCTATCCAGTGACTCTAATTTTGTTCTTTCTAACAGAACACCTTTAAAGCCAACTCTGCCCATTAGATAATGTTAGGGCCTCAGTAGAGTCGGTAGAGACCACATTTTAACTCATTGTTACAGTTAAGTTTAAGGTTGATTCCTGGGAAATGAAAATTGGGTATAAAAAAGTTGTACCATAAAGCCAAAGTTTATGTGCCAATAAACTTTCGTCCTAAGAGAGAAAGACTGAGCATTTACTTAAACTGAGACTTGTTTCTACTTTTTACTCAGAAATATTTCAAATTCACAGAAAAAAATGAAAATTGTAAATAAACACCATCTTTCACCTATGTTCACCAATTGTCATCGTTTCGGGACACTAGCTTTTGGCTTTGTCACTTTTTTTTATTAACTGAACTATCTGGAAGGAGGTTCTAGATAACATAACACTTCACTCCTTAAAAATACATTTGCATACATCTCCTAAGAGCAAGGATATCTTTTCATAAAACCATAATATAATTATCACACCCAAGAAATTTAACATGTAACATGGTCAATTTTCAAATTTCTACAATTTTCCTGAAAAAAGTTCTTTTTAGCTTTTTTAAAATCTAGAATAAAATAAATAAGTAAATAAATAAATCTAGGATTCACTCAAGGGTCTTACATTGTATGTGGTTGTTGTATCTTTTTAGTTTCCTTTTATCTAGAACAATACTCCTGGCTTATTTTTGTTGTTTATTTCTATCAAGACCAGTTGCTTTGCAGAATATCTCACAATCTGGATTTCTGTCAATTTTTCCTCATTGTTAGGTTCAAGTTGACCATTGGACAAGAAATGACACAGATGACGCTGATTACTTACATTATATCACATCAGGACACACATGTCCATTTGTCCCATTATTGGTGATACCAAGTTTAATCACTTGGTTAAGAATATGTGTGTAAACTAGGGATTTTTTAGTAAAATTCTTTTATTGATTTATGAGTTGGTCTGAGAATCAGTTATTTGATTCTTCCCTTTTACCAAGAGATCTACTCTCAAAAGAATTCATTAAAATGGAAAATTCTGAGCTGGAGATTCCTGCAGAATGAGGTTGAGTAAATATTTGTCCTGCATTATAAACACTTGGATGGGTCCTACGCTCTAGGCATCAAGTCGTCCCATATCTCATCCTCCCTGCAATCTTGTCTTGTCCTCCAACGTGACTCTCTCCCAGCCTTTCCCGAAGTCCACTTCCAGTGCCCCATCTCCATATGCACCCACCTCTGTGTTAGCTTTGACACTACCTAGCTGCCTGCTGTTGCCTGCAATTCATCTAAGAAGTTAGAGGTGAGAATAAGACGGGCCTTTGAAAAGCTGGGGTCCAGGTTGAACAAAGAGAAAGAAACAGGAGCACCACATGGAAGAAACCGGTTCCTTTTGTGAATAGAGGTCAGAAAAAAACCAACACCAGAGCCAGAGCTGGGATTACAAGCTGTAGGGAACTAAGAGGACCTGTGGTACCAAGGGCCTGACCTCAGAGACCAGAGCATGAGACCCAAGGAACCTCAGAAATGCATCTCCTCAGCAGAGTAAGGCTGGACTCCAAAAAATTCCCCAAACTTATCATTTCTCTTCAGAGTCCTAAACGTGGAGTTTTGTGGCATTGAAGACAACTGTCAAGGTATTCAGTATTTTTGAGGAGTGTTGCAGAAGAGGTCAACAGAACAGGCTACAACCTCAGTATGGAGGAAAAAACCCTTTTTGCTCATAATTGCTTTTTTTAACCTATATTATTTTTATAGTCAAGTAGGTTTTGACACCTTTGAAAATCGGGTTACTTAGTTACATGGAGTCACCCCTCAGAGACATCTGCTAATTAAAAAGAGCAAAGGCAGGTGTAAGTGCTTTGTGTGCTCCATCGTAAGGGTTGCGAGGACCCATTAGAAAGGTCTCCCTCCAGAAGTTGTTGCAAAACCAGCGGAAAGACACTGGCAGCTCTGAGAACCAGCGGCAAAGCAGGCCACTTGATTTCAAGACCCAGTGGTTCTTAGAGCAGAACGTTTAACACCGGAACTTTGTACTGTGCGTGCACAGGTGTTCCCCTCCCACAGGGAACTGGGGAGAGGTGGGTGGAAGCCGGGAAGGTGCATATAAATAAAACAGACTCACAGAGCAGGACATGCATTCACCTGTTTACCTCATCAAAAAACGGATTGTTCCCTCTCTTGATTCTTGTTCGGTGGGTCTGGCCACAGATGTGGACTTTGACCACAGGCTTGATGTTGTTGCCACTTAACTGCCGGCCCTCGATCACCCAGACACGGATCTACAAGCACAGGAGAGGAGTCGTCACTGAGCCTTTCCCAGCACGGCATGTAAGAGAATCCTCAGGTGTGGCCTCAGCTCATTCAACTGTCAGGACCGCTGAAACCAGGCCAGCGCAGCCTTGCAATGTCCTGTGCTTGCAGACTGGGGGCAGCCACCTGCGCTCATTCTCATGATGGGAACTGGGGTTGGGCTGCAAAAACCAAGATCAGTAGTGGGGTCGCAATAGTCCAGAGCTGGCCCAGGAAAGCACAGGACACGACGGAGGCTGCTGCTCAGACCCCAGCCTCCTACTTGGTCTTCCTGAGCCCTGAGAGGTACCAACTCAATCCATGGCTGTCTCCCAAGGAAGTCGCCAGAGCTGTGAAAAACACAATACCTGTGACTCTATTCTTTGATTAGCTCTTTCCTACCACCGAAGGGGATTTTATTTCTCTGAAGAGCCTCATGTGGATCGACTACATCTACTGCTGCTTGCAGAAGCAAGACGGGGAGCTCTTCTTATTGGGTTTGTGCCCTGACATCTCTTTTTATTAGTTGAGCCACTGCCCACAGGCAGAAGCTCTTCCGGCAACACCACAATTGCCAGAAGCTGGACAACAGTGTTGGTACAACAGGAATACGGCCCCTTGGGCTGTTCCTACCTGGAAGTCCTGTGGCTTGTTGGACAGCATCCACCGGCTGTTCTTCCCTTTCGTGAGCCTCCGGGCAAGGTGAGCTTCCGACACCATCCGTCCCGGCCCCCTGGGCCCTGGGCCCCTGACCGTACTGTCCAACCCGTCCTCATCACCGCCACCCTCCTCTTCTTCTCCTAAAACACCAAAAAGGGATCAGTCAGAGATGGCCCTCACCCTGCATGCATGTGAACACTCTGGCTTCCTGGACCCAAGAGGGTTTTCCGTGTTCCTGAGGCAGCAGGTGAAGGAGACACCTCTTGGTGACACTGACTTGGGAGGAGTTGTGACTCAGATACTGCTTCTTTAGGAAAATGTGTCCACGTGCATCAGAGCACTCATTCAGGCTGTCTTCAAGGTGACAGGGGAACGTCAGAGGCCATGGGGAGAGCGAGGAGATGGTGCGAATGGACCCAGCCAGGAATCACTCACTTCTAACCTGGGAACCCTGCCTGAGGTCAGGGGCCTTCCTGCAGTAGGACGGCAAGGTGGGCAAATGCCGGGGAACATTGAAGCCTTGCAGGGAATACTTCAACTCCACCCTTCCCGCTACAGATCTTTCCTCTAGATCTTTACTCATGAGGTTTTGTACGGTCTCCTTTCTGCCTGAGCCTCCTGATTCGCAAATGCCCTCTCCACCCTCATGGCAGATGAGAAACTCACCCCCAGCTTCTTGCCATGGAGACCAAGCTGGTCATCACGCACTCTCTTCACCCTCCTGGTCTGTCACTTCCATACACATCTGTCCCCTAGCTTCTCTTCACCCTCAGGGGGAAAATGTGTTTCAAGTGAACCCCCTCCCCATGCCTGAGATCCCACTCCCTGCTGATTCTTTGGGGACCCCTTAAATGTCCCCCCTTTCAAGTACCTCCAGTGGCTCCTTCCCCATAGGGACCACCCCTCTGCCTTCAGATATACACAGATCTTTCTCTCCTAAAATAACAAAAATCAACTCTGCCTTCTATATCTCCCCTTTTTATTATTCACAAACTCTTTAAAACTCAATGACAAACTTCAGTTATTTTTTTCTTAATAGACAAAAAGTTTGAACTCCTGGTAATCTGTACAATATAATTTAAGAGAGACTAAAAGACCAACTAACTACCTTGTCTAAAAAATACCAGCATTTGCACTCCCTACCTTTGGATCTTGAATCTCCTCCTTTACAACACAAAATCACGTAGGAGACAATTTCAATATGGAGGCATCGGCCAGTCACTCACATCACAGTATGAATTAGTTCCATCAAATCGCCGTGTAGCTCGGCTCTTAAAGCTTGGGCTTTGGAGTCGTGCTGTTGGGGTTGGAATCCCAGTTTTGAGCTATGTGAGTCTGAGTAAGTCTCTTAATTTCTGTTTCAGTTTCCTCATTTGTAAAAAGGGGGAAATAATAGTATTTACCACTAGATTATTGTAAAAATAAAATTAATCTATATGCAAGGCCTTTAATACTGTGCCTGGCACAGCACAACCCAGCAAATTAATCTTTTCTTCCTTTTTCTTTTTTTTTTTGTTTTGTTGAGAAGTCAGGAAGTTTCACTTCCTAGCGAGCAGTTAAGGGGAGGGGGTGGGGGGCAGCAAGTGAGCAGCACGGGGGACAGGGCCTAGAGTAAGAAAGGGGCAACCACAAGGAAGTAAAAGGTCCCCCCAGTGTACTGCCTCAGAGTTTAGTCCAGGAGGAAACTTCCCCCTCACCACCCCTCCATTCATTCTCATCCCATCTAAGCCCGGCACTTGTTCTGCAAAGGGCAACCGCGAACCTCTTCTTGCCAAGCTCAGGGCCCTTTTCTGAATCCTCATGCTTCACCTTCCACGGCATTGGACACTAGGGTCCACGCATACTTCTCTGAACTGTGCAGCTCTCCTGCTGGCGCTCTGACTAAATACTTTCAGGGTGTTTCGAGGCCCCCCCCTTTGTCTCCAATTCATCAAGTGTGCGTTCCCGCTCTGTTCCTCAGCCCTCTGGTTCTCTTGACCCAACATTCTCTGGAGCCACACTTCAGTCTTTCAAGGAGTCACAGACCTACAGAATTTAGACTAGAAGGGACCTTAAAGATCCTCATCTAGCCTGCCCCTCACCCCATTTTATAGGTAGGAAAACTGAGGTCCAGAAAGCTGAAGCAACTTGTTAGGTTATTAGGAGCTGAGCTAAAACCAAGACCACATCCCTGCCCTCCCTCACTGGTTTAAGACTGGATCTAGAACCAGGCTGCAGGTGAAGGTGATGCTGTGCTCCTAGTTCCTCAACATCTTTGTCATGACACCAGGAAACCCCACAGAAGCCACAAGCGGAGAATAGCTACCTCTGCGTGATAACCCGGGCCTCCTCTTCCCTATTCTTTAAGAGGCTTCAAAAGAAGCGTTTGCCTGGGGCCCGGATCCAAGCTCTCAGAATGTCCTTCCTCTTCTCTACCAGGCAGCTTCCTCACCTCCCTCAAGTTCCAGATGAAATACTGTCTTGGTCTGTCCCCACCACCCCCACCGGATAGAGTGAGTCCCGCCTCTCGTGTCTACCACACATTGTTCTGTCCAGTCCTCACCAGTCTTGTACCTGTTATTAACCTGTGCGCCTCCCCACTACCATCTACTCTTCAGAAGCTGGGGGCTTGCCCTTTTCTTCTTTGTACCTGCCCTGTGCCTGACACGCACCCTTCTAGTACATAGCAGGGGCTTGATGAATGTGGATCGAGGAAACAAACGAACGAGGACATCCTGACCCCTGCCTGAGCCTTCTAGAGTTCTCCAGCAGTTTGGCAAAGCTCCCGCAAGGCTCGCGGGAGAGGGCACCCAGATGCCGGGGGGCGGGGGCACTCTTCCCAACCCTGGCACCAGCCTCAGGGAAGCACGGACAGTCAGGCTCCCCTGTGCAAACCTGTTCCAGACTGGGCAATGGCTGGGCCACATGACTTTAAGGCTCTTCCAACAACTAACATGAACTTTCTTGGACCACCTTGGGCCCAAGTGAGATTTCCTCCCTGCTGTGGACTGTTCCACTTGGGGTTGGTGGTTGTTTATGGCAAAAGAAGGGGTAAATCGTAGCCCTTTGTGGTGCTGGACTCTGAACAAATCCTCTTTAAGCTCCTGATGGATGTTCCAGAAACAGACTGCAGGTAACAAAGAGCCAATTTCTTCTGGAAACCTTCTACTGTCAGACTTCAGGCTGAAGGGATGGATCAGAGGGAAACCACACCAAGTCCTGTCTACCACCTGCATCTCTACGTAGCAGCAAAAGGCTGTCTGAGCAGGAAATCGCCCCTTTGTGTGGCAGGAAGCCACACAGAATTAAACAATGCTAACACCCTAAGTGTTCCACAAAGAATGACCAGGGCCCTCAGGGCACTGCCGAACACACCCTACTGCACAAGTTGTGAAATTACCCAACATTAGCCACTGAACTGGCGTGCCCCGCCCCATATTGAGACCCAGGCATGCCCTGGAACACAGCCAAGAGGATCTACAAAGTATGAGTGTTTCATGACCACAAAAGGCAACAGTAAGTTAGGAACTGCTGACTGAATGGGAAGTTGCGGGTTGTATTTGCTTCCTAGGGCTGTTGTAACAAAGTAGCACAAGCTGGGTGACTTAAAACAACCAAAATTTGGGCTTCCCTGGTGGCGCAGTGGTTGAGAGTCCGCCTGCCGATGCAGGGGACGCGGGTTCGAACTCCGGTCCGGGAGGATCCCACATGCCATGGAGCGGCTGGGCCCGTGAGTCGTGGCCGCTGAGCCTGCGCGTCCGGAGCCTGTGCTCCGCAACAGGAGAGGCCACAGCAGTGAGAGGCCCGCGTACCACCAAAAAAAAAAAAAAAAAATTTCTTCTCTGACAGTTCCAAAACCCAGAATTCCAAAATCAAGATGTTGGCAGGGCCATGCTCCCTTGGAAGCCTCTAGAGAAAATGACTTCCTTGCCTCTTAGTAGCTGGTGGCTCCTGGCAATCCTTGGTGTGCCTTGGCTCATGGCTGCATCACTCTAACCTCTGTCTCTGTTGTCACATGGCCTCCTCCCCTGTGTGTCTGTGGGTTCTCACCTATTCTCATAAGGACACCGGTCATTGGATTTAGGGCCTGCCCTAATCCAGTATGACCTCATTTAACAGATTACATCTGCAAAGACCCTATTCTCAAAAAAGTTCACATTCCAAGTTTCTGTGTAGACAGGACTCCAGTGGCCATCTTTTGTATCTTTCCAGTTTGTTCTTTCTATGACTCCAGTCCACAGTGTGCAGTCACATAGGCTGCCCCAATCTATGGACCACATCACATCCCCTGCCCCCCACTTCATGTCCTTTTCTCCTAAGCGGTTAGATTCTGGGATCTAACACTGCAATCGCTCCTCTAAGTGCCCCTCAATCCCTCCCTTCCCCTCACTTCATCATACTCACCTGGTTCATTTGACTCTCCACTTACTACACTCATTCACAAAGGTAACTGAACTTGAACACACACCTTACTGACTAGTGTCACTTTAATTTCATGATCTCAAACCTTCAGTGGACCAACAGGATTGCCCAGCTATCCTACCATGTTTCCAAAGTACCTATGTCCAAGTTCTCCTAAATCCTGGTTTGAAATGGCCATTGATTAGCCAACAAGGTCAAATCCCTTCACCTTTCTGAACTCCCACCTGTTTTGCACCTTGAAAGCTTCCAACATTCTCTCTATCCTTCTCACCATCAGCTACCGACCTTCCTTCTTATTTCACAGAGAAAATAGGCAATCAGGGTGGCCAGGACTACCCTAGCCAGCAGGCTTCTGTATCCAAACACTTCCCAAGCCTCTCGTCTTTTCCACCTAAACACTAACTGGGCCACGATCCCACCTAATCCTCTTCCATGGAGACCCCTTTCTTTATGAATATTTTTGCTTTTTTTTGGTCAATATTTACTATTTCCCCACAGCAACTCTGTTTTTCCAGAGTCCTAGAATGCCAGTCTCTGCCTGTGATATTAATTTTGCTTCTCATGACGAGGTCTTGTTAAATGGTCGTACTGGTTAAGGCAGAATTTAATTACCTTGGGCCAAAGGTCATTGCAAAGTCAGGAGAAGGCTGGTATGGTATCATCAGTGGAAGTTAAAAAGTACAAAGCAGAACACGAGAGAGTAAGTTTCTAAGCATGAAGACATTTTGGAGATAATATGCTGATTTAGCTGGAATGTTGAATAATAACTTTGCTGGGTTTCTAACATGCTAAAAGTTATATAAATAAGTGTCTGCATTCAACCATAAGCAATTCATGACCTTTCACTCTGATTTTTGGGTAAATGGCACTATATGGGCCCTGAGAATCTTCTGGAACAGTTCCAATACATTGACCAAAGCAAAGGTACCGTAAAAGTGCCTGTAACCAAACAGTGATGCAAACACAGGCTGGCAGGGAAATTCTGGCAGCATCTACCTTTGACTGATGGAGGCTGTGAGCCAAGCTAGGAAATGCTGCCCAAAGAGCTCTGCCTGGATCAGGACAAGATAATGTTAACCAGGTAAAATGCTCAGCTCCATGGCTTCTCAAAGTGAGCTCCATAATCAGCCTTCATCAGGATCTCCTGGAAGCTCCTGTTAACCATACAGATTGGGGGGTTCCCCTTCAGATCAGCTAAATTAGACCCTCTGGAGATAGGTGCTGGAAATCTGCACATTTAAAGATTTCCCCCGATGATTTTACTATGTCTCTAAAATTTAAGAACCATTTGTTTATTATCATCACTTTGACTTTCCTAAATATCCTGGGGTCGGGGGGGGGGAATGGCCTAATACAATCAGTTTGCTGGACAAAGCCAATTAGAGACCTAATCGTGGAAACAGTGCCTGCAATGATGTTCTAACACACTGATCACATTCCAGGGCAGCTCTGAACAAGACAGTGCCTTGTTCAGAAAACTTCCCATGGATCCTCAAGGTCTGCTCATCAAGGACAAATGTCTCAGTCTGGCACTTCCGGCCCTCAGGAACATGCTTCCCTTTTATTACTCGTCTGAATGAATCAGTCACTTTGGCCTATACACTAGTGTTCACCAAAATGCCCCTCTTGAACAAAAATTTAAACCGTATCTATTGCTCATCCATCATTCAATCAACCATGCATTTATTGGACATTGTGGTTTTCCAAGTGCTGTACTAGGCAGTAAGGATACACAGCTGAAATACACAGCTGAAAAAGCACTTTCTCTAAGAAATTGTTTCCCACATAATAATTAGCTTAGTCTTCCCTTGAGGAATTTATTAGATTCAGCTCTGACCTATAGTTATTCATGTTTATATCTTACCTTTCTACTGAAACACAAGCTCCTGGTGGCAAACAATACCTTTCTCACCTCTGTATGCTCTACAGACAGGTATCAGTAAATGTTTTCTGAACCAGATTGAATTTAACTTCAAGCAAAGTGACTCTGGTGTTCATGGAATGAAATGAATTTGAAGTGGCCAACTCTGGCTATGAATGTTTTTCGTTTTTTTTTTTTTTTTTTTTTGCACTTCTAGCATTGAACAATGTATACTTTTAACAGATTGTTCTTCAAAAATAGATGTGAGATTTTAAAAGTAGTTTATTCTGGTCATGGGGATGTAGGCTCCAGTCAAGTTAAATGACATCTGGCAAATCAAGTTGGCAAAGTAACAGGTTTTCAGAAGGTCAAGCCAGTGGCCTGAGTCAGTCCACCCCTCTGTCATGGGGAAAGTCTCAGAGGCAGGCAATGAAAAGCAGACCTTCTGACACCACACACTTTCAGTTAAGCCACCTATGCCCCAGGCTCTTCAACCTTTGTCATTTCGAAATAAGAGCTTCAGGAAAGCATTCCTTAAAAGGGAACCCTTTAGATACAAACCAAAGACCTGATCCATGAAAGCAATCATTGATAAGCTGGCCTTCATTAAAACTAAAAACTTCTGCTCTGTGAAATACAATATCAAGAGAATTAGAAAACGAGCCAAGAAGTGGAGGAAACATTTGCAAAAGACACATGTGATAAAGGACTGTTATCCAAAATATACAAACAACTCTTAATCTTAAAACTCAGCAATAGGGACTTCCCTGGAGGTGCAGTGGTTAGGAATCCACCTTCCAATGCAGGGGATACAGGTTCGAGCCCTGGTCTGGGAAGATCCCACATGCCGCAGAGCAACTAAGCCCATGTGCCACAACTACCGAGCCTGCACTCTAGAGCCCATGAGCCACAACTACTGAGCCTGCGTACCACAACTACTGAAGCCCATGCGCCTAGAGCCCATGCTCCGCAACAAGAGAAGCCACCGCAAATGAGAAGCCTGCACACCGCAATGAAGAGTAGCCCCCGCTCGCCACAACTAGAGAAAGCCCGCACGCAGCAACCAAGACCCAACGTAGCCAAAAAATAAGTTAATTTTTAAAAAAATCAACAATAAGAAAACAAACAACCTGTAAAAAATGGGCCAAAGACCTTAACAGAAACCTCACCAAAGATATGCAGTTAGCAAATAAGCATAGGAAAAGATGTTCCACATCATATGTCATCATGAAAATGCAAATTAAAACAATGAGATACCACTACACAGCTATTAGAACGGTCAACACCAAATGCTGGTGCAACAGGAACTCTCATCCATGGCTGGTGGGAATGTAAACTGGTACAGCCACTTCAGAAGGCAGTTTGGTGGTTTCTTACAAACTACACATACTCTTACCCTATCACCCAGCAATCATGCTCCCTGGCATTTATCCAAAGGAGTTGAAAACTTAGGTCCATACAAAAACCTGCACATGGATAACCTGCACATGGAAACTTATAGCAGCTTTACTCATAATTGCCAAACTTGGAAGCAACCAAGATATCCTTCAGTAGGTGAATGGATAACTAAACTGCGGTACATCCAGACAATGGAGTATTATACAGCACTGAAAAAGAGCTATCAAGTCATGAAAAGACATGGAGGAAACTTAAATGCACATTACTAAGTGAAAGAAGCCAATCTGAAAAGACTGCATGCTGTATAATTCCAATTCTGTGATACTCTGGAAAAGGCAAAACTATGGAGACAATAAAAAGATCAGTGGTTACCAAAGGTTGGGGGTGTGTGCGGGAAGACGATGAATATGCAGAGCACAGATGATTTTTAGGGCAGTTAAAATATTCTGTATGATATTATGATGATAGATATAGACCATTATACATTTGTCCACACCTGTAGAACGTAAAACACCAAACGTGAACTCTAAGGTAAACGATGGACTTTGGGTGATTACGATGCGTCCATTCAGGTTCATCCTTTGTTAAAAAAAAAAAAAAAAAAATGCACCATTCTGGTGAGAGACATTGATAATGGGGAAGGCTATGCATACGTGGGGGCAGAGGGCATTCGGGAAATCTCTGTATATTCTTCTCAATTCTGTGGTAAATCTAAAACTTCTCTTAAAAAAGAGTCTTAAAAAACCAAAAAGCAAAAACCCACGAACCTCTGAAGTATTCAATTCCCGTGGTCTATGGTCATAATTAGTTTCTTCAACTTGCAGAGGTGAATTTTCCTGAAAATCTTCACTTTTGTGTTCTATCATTAACATTTCAAATTTCTTCTTTGCAGATCCCACTATGTGGATGGTAACCTTTAAAATCAATATCAGTCGTGGTGAATAGCGGTTATCGTAGGTTGGGACTACGAGAGATTTGTATGTTCCTGTGTCTTATATCCCCTGTGATGTTTATATTTTTATAAGCAGATATGCTTTTGAACTCAAAAAACACCCCCAATGAGTTCATGTTTTAAAATTTGAAAAGATCTATTGATATTTAAATTAGAGGGAGTGGACTCGTTACTTTTATACAAAATGGTAAAGATTTTTAAAGAGTCAATTTAAGGAAAGTGAAAAAAACCAGTTTCTTGGCCAGATGTTCCGTTCATGTTAAGGTCTGTGATAGCAGGAGGTGTGGCTGCCTTGTTGTTATTTCTGTCTCATGTTTATTGCTCTTATTTCCCCCAAGACTGTAAGCTGTTGGGTTGTTTTCCTTAGTGTCTTCCCTAACATGGAGTTGTACTAAGTACTCAAAGATAGCTTTGCTTAGTTGAATTTCACATTAAGACAAAAAAAGTTTTATCTTAAAACATCCAGATAGGGACTTCCCTGGTGGTCCAGTGGTTAAGAATCCACCTTCCAATGCAGGGGACGCAGGTTAGATCCCTGGTCGGGGAACTAAGATCCCACTTGCTGCAGGACAGCTAGAGAGTCCGCATGCCACAACTACTCAGCCCGTGAGCTCTGGAGCCCACGCACTGCAACGAAAGATCTCACGTGCTGTAACTAAGACCCTACGCGGCCAAATAAAAAAAAGTTAAAAAAAAAATCCAGATAATCTACGACATTAAAAGATTTTTTTAAGTTTCTTTTAGCCAGATTATGAAATTATTCACCACCAGCTGTGGTGAATGTTAATCTCATAGAACAAAGATGGCACCTCCAGATCAAAGAAACCTGTTCCTTTTTCAAATAAATAAATTTCACTCTGTCATTTCACACTTAAACATAAAATTGCCCTGCGGACACAGCTCATTTGCAGGCCAGCACTTGCTAATGTTCTTTGAAATCCAAATAAAAGGAACCCAAGTTCTGGCTCATTTCCTATCTCCGTCCAGCAGTATCAGGTATTAAAAAGAACTTCTGAGGCAGACCTTGGCCACCTGCCATTGGAACCCGCTGGAAACCAGCTAGCTTCCTAAGAGGATGGGGGACTCAGTCCACAAGCACTGCTGGAGCTTGACTTGTGCTGCCCAGACAACCCAAGAGGTGAGGAGAGGAGCCTTGGGCAAAGGGAGCCTGGATGGCAAGGGTTTTCTCCCCAGTGGGTTTAAAATTTCAAGAGTTAGTGCTTTTCTCATTTCTAAGGAAGCAGTCGTTGCTCTGGGGAAATGGCGTGTTTTCTGAGCTTGGGCTTACAAGGGTCCTTCTCAGGAGATGGGACCTCCCCCTATACTCCCAACAGCTTGATAAACTGCTTATTCTCAAAGTCTTCCTGGTCCATTAGGACACAACCCACCCCCCTTTTTTAAGATATTTAACAAAAAAGCATTTAGTCATCTCAACATGACTCTGAGCCAAAGCAGACCATTCTTTTCTAATAACTCTGCTTTTTAGAGGAAACAATCTGAATGTTCATACAGACTGTGGCACTCAACTGAGCTCATAACTACAGCTACCCAGAATTGTTTTTGTGATAATAATAATAATAAAGACCACATTAAGGTAGAACGTACTCTATGCCAGGCACTGGGCTAAGTGCTTTCTATGCATTATCTCATTTAATCCTTGCAACCACTTCATGATGTGCTACTGTTCTCCCCCACCTTACAGTAGAGTAACTGAGATTCAGACAAGTTTAGTGACTTACCCAAGGTCACACAGCTAATTAACAATAGACATAGCATCTAACCTAGGCTAGTGTGACCCCAAAGCCCTTGCTCTTATCCATAACGTTACACCTTCAGAAAAAAAAAAAGTCTTGTCTCCAAACCTGGACTGCAAGTTCCTGGAGGGGAGGAGCTGTATTTTAAAGAATTACCACCCTCACTGCAGCACTGAGCAATGGGTAAGGAAACCCAGCAACCAATTTCTGTACCCCATAAATACTAAGAAGTTGTGTGATGCCAGTTCACTGTGAACTATAAGTTTACTCTTTCTACTTGAATGAACCTCAGTGCTATTTTTTTCCTAAAGGCCCGGCTCAAGGGGTACCTCAAAAGGGCCCATTTAACATTTTGGCTCTTGAAATGGAATAAACATAATGGAACTGTCTTTTATCTACCAGTATACAGGGCTGAATAGTGTCCTCCCAAAAGTCTTGCCCATCTGTAACCTCAGAATGTGATCTTACTTGGAAATAGGGTCTTTGTAGATGTAATCAAGTTAACCTGAGAGGACACTGGATTAGGGTGGGCCGAATCCAATGACTGGTATCCCTATAAGACATGAGAAATTTGGACATGGACACACAGAGCACCATGTGAAGACAGAGACACACAGGGAGAACACGGTGTGATGACAGAGGCAGGGACTGGAGTGATGGGTCTACAAGCCGAGGGACACCAAGGATTGGCAGCAACCACCAGAAGCTGGGACACAGGCATGGAACAGAATTTCCCTTAGAGTCCTTGATTTCAGACCTCTAGAACCCAGACCTGCGAGAGATACATTTCTATAGTTTGAGCCACCCAGTTTGTGGTCCTTTATTACAGCAGCCTTAGGAAACTAATAAATAGGATCTGGCTTAGGAAAAATATCAGTGTGAGAAAAGGCACCCTGGTCCTCCCAATTCAGCGGCTACACCAGAGAGCCCACCAGCTGGGGCTGCCTCTTTGGGCCTGTAAGTTCCTACTGTCCTTCCGAGGCCGAAGCAAACGCTGGTGACGGCGGGCATCGGCGGAGGAGAAAGAAATTGGTCGGACCACCTGGTTCAGCCCCTGCTGGCGTGCCGCTCAGGACCGCGCTGTTTCCTCTGTGGTGTATCTGTCATCATTGCTCTGGCAGCAAAGGGAGCCACAGATGTTCTTAAGCCACCACAGGGCCCTTGCAGGGCCGAGAGTGTCCAAGGACAGAGCAGCGTGCCCGTGGCGCCGGTGGGCAGAGGGTGGAGGCAGAGCGCATTGCTGATGTGCTGGTACCCTTATGAGAGGTAAGGGGCTACGTCAGGCCCAAATGTCCCCAGGGAAGAAGGGGCCAGGTGACCCATGCTGGACACACAACTACGTGGTCAATTAATGGGCCCAAACCTTAATATCGGGCCATCTGTGGGCTGGGCGAGCAGGGGCAATGGCTGGGATGGGGCTGAGGCAGACAAGACGTCACACAGGAAGGGGGCAGAGACATCACAGGGCAGAAAGGGAGGTGCTGCCACAGGTGCCAAGGAGACCCCTCAGGTGACCAGAGAGCTGAGTTCAGAACCAAGAAAAACTCAGAGAAGCCAGGAACGGAAGAACCAGGCCTGGCAGGAACCAGGGCCAGGGTGCCCACCCAGGATGAGGGATTTCAAGGCGGGGCGAGTGGGCCCTCCCTCCCTGGGGTGCACGCCAAGGCTGGGAAGACGGGGGCGTCTGGTGAGACCCCTCTGCGCAGAGGAAGCTACAGAGACACGTCTAGCATCCCGTCACCCTGGGAAGACGCTAAGAGGAGGTCGGACTCAGCTGCGTGAAAGGCCTGACTGTCTTGTAGACTGCCCTCCACCTGCGGCCCAAAACCCACCCCGAGTCCCACGCTCCAACCCCATCCAAGGCAGCATCTGGTGGCCCTGAATGACCCACAACCCACGTCCGTGAACAAGGAGCACGAGGTGGGTTGTGCGGCAGGAAGCACTTGGTTGGTTAAAGGACCGAGGGGCTGTTCGGAGGCGGGAGGGGGTCAGGGCCAAGGGAGAGAGAGGCTCCAATCCAGGGGCTCCGACCACGAGACTGGCGGCTGAGAGCGCAGCCTGGCGATGGCACATTTAGGAGGTGAAGACACGTGAAGGGCCACAGTGACACGTGAAGACACTGTGAAGACACACAGGCCACTCCTGAGACTCACAACCAGGCAACAGTGCATGGGGTGCAAGCTACAAACCCAAAGCAAAGCCCTGCCTGGGACCTTCTGCTGGATGGGCTCACGTGAGGCTGCTCAGTCATGTAACCAAGCAGGACCCTATGAGGCCTTCCCAGAACAGACCCCGCCCATGTCTTCCGCCTGCCTTTTGTCTGTAGAAAAACTTTAGTCACAGAACAAATTTAATCAGAGAAGTGAGAAAATGCAGAAAGAAAGAACAACAGTCAAGCAAGACAAAATAATAATACTTCAGCTGTTAAACAAAGTCAGGGACCTTTAGTTCTTCCTCAAGGACTACAGATACTATTCTGAGCCGTGTCCTTTGAGCTGCTTTGCAGATACTGAAACCCCCCACCAGGTGGAAGAAGTTAACTGTATGCTGTCCACAAGCATGCAGACCCCAGACCCGTTGGAAACAGGAGGTTGATGATGCTGACTCCCAATTACCTCACCATCAACCCATCAGAAGAACGCCCACGAGCTGATCACGCCCTGCTCCTTGAACATTATAAGATTCCTCACTACCCCCTCCAGGGTGGGACACACAATCTTGAGTGCATCAGCCCCCTGTGGCCCCGTTTACCTGGCAAAGCAATAAAGCTATTTCTTTCTACTTCACCCAAAACTCTGTCTCCAAGATTTAATCTGGCACCGGTATTCTGTCACCGAATTTTGGCAACAGTAAAGGACTGCCTTGCTCTCCCCTCTCCTTTGAAGGGCATTTGGTAAACTCTTGTAATGTCCAGTTCAGGGCAGCTCCACCTGCCTCATGGGGCCCTGTCTAGGTGGGCAGGGAGCTACAGAGAGTATAGTGACAAGGAGAGCTTCCTTGGAGAGTCCTTGTATGCCATTAGTAGATCCCCCCTGGTGTAGGCTGGGCCTTCAGGAGGGTCAGCTTACCTCCCAAGCCTGGCACGCTGGTCCCACTGGGGTCATCCGGATGTGGAGCTGAAGGTGGATCATAGCCGATCACCAGGTCAATGGTGGCCTGGGTAGAAAAAATTCGTGGCAGACAGAATCAGTGCAGGGCATCAGAATGCTATAGACTCAACACAAAGCAATTCAGCAGGAGTAAAAGTTCTAGCAGGGGGATGGGAAAGTGAGAAGAGAAAGAGGGAAGGACGACATACCCTCCACTGTTCATATCTTCCCACCGTGTGGGCCCAGGTGGAGTGGGCGCACCTGGGAAAGCAGTTACCTGGTACAGGTTGCCAAGTGTATCATTGCTAAGGGGCAGCCTCATAACTGGAGGAAAGTTTTGCGACAAGGAAGCTTGAACTCGTAACAAACCTCCTTCCTAGGGTGGAGATGGCCTCCAATCACAGAATTACAGTCACAGAGGATCATTCTAAGTGTTTAAGTTTTTTTGTTTGCTCATTGACGTCTTTGTTAATTGCTGAAATTTATTTTCACACTTCTCTCCAAAAAGAATTTTAAGTGACTAACAAAAAGTTATAAAGCGATGTGATTCATAAAATGAGGTTCAAGAAAAAGGGAAACAAGTCTGATTAAAGAGGAAACAAAGATGCAAAACGTGAAGATGAAGATAAGTGCCATCCCTCTTGCATTAAATATGACCCCAAGTTGGCTAGAAGCCAAGGCAAGAAGGAGAACATAAAATGTTATACATAACCTTTCATCATCAGAAAGGAAGAAACATACTAACTCGTTACAGGAGATAAAATTATTCCTATTTTAAAAATCTGAGTTAAATTTCTCATGTGGGGCATTATTTTAGGGCAGAGTTTCCTATACTTTCATATTTTGTGAACCGATAAAATTTCAAAAAAGTTTGCGAGGGGACTCAACATAGGGTCGCTAATTTTTATTTTGCCAAACACGTTCCCTCAACTACCATCTACTACTATAATCATTTCACAAAATAATGGACTTTTAACAGCAAAAGTGAGGAAGGATAAACCTCAAAATAAAAGAAGTCCTTTGAAAATAAGAATGGCGCGCGCGCACGCACACACATTATCAGATAAAATACAGGACATAAAATTTGGGACATATTTATAGTACAAAATTGTTCATTGTTTATCTGAAATTCAAATTTAAATGGGCATCCCACACTTCCATTTGCTACTTTTGCTACACCTGGTAAACTCTGTCTCTCACTCACACACACACACACACACAATTGCCCTGTTTTCTTCCCATCTGTCTGCTCATTAGTAAATACTCCCTCATGGATCAGCACATTCTTTGCCAACTTAAGAACTATGACCTGGGAGACACTGAACAGGATAATAAATGATGCCTCTGACAGCAGTTTCTTGGCAAATATAGAATCATAAGAGCAGCGTCTCATGGCTACAACCAGGCCACAATAGGAACACTGAATGCAATGAGGGGCTCAATTGCCAAACTTGAAGAATCCACCTTTCAAACCCAGAAGAGTCCATGAATGGCTCAACCTCTGTATCAATGGCTTCCCAACAACTTCAGGATCCTCCGAGGTGCTCCAGGCCCTCTAACAGGGGTAAGGGGATACCAGGGGGCCAGGCCTGAGGCCCTCACTCTTCCTTACTCCATTCAATGACTATAATTCTGCCATTTCAGGGTTCTACATATGCTTTCTTCTCTGCTTTAAAGAGGAAAAAAACAGCCAGAAAAATCACTGACTTGTACCATCTTCCCTTAGTATCATTTCTCTCAGCCAGTTTTGGGTAGACAGAGGATAGCTGACATTCTGAATTTACATTTTATGATCAGAATGCTAATTCACAGCAAACCTATAAGTTTTGGAGACTAGACCAGCAAAACTGACATTCCTAATGGGCATTAATGCATTCTTGCCTTCAGGGATGGCCTCTTTTAAATTTTCTCCCTTTGCCCAGGCTCCTAAGCAAAATATTGACAAATTGTTTGGAAAACGAAGGGGTCAGAGGTTAACAGGGCAAGCATATTAGCTTTATGAGTGCTTGTTAGCAATCTTAAGAAATCTGAGAGCGGTGATGCTAGAGTCAATTTTTTTAAAGTGCACTTGAAAAAGAGTCTCTCTCTTCTGGTCTCATATCAGACAATATCAGTGTGTACTTGTTTAGACAGGCTGTGATCAGAAAACGTTCAGCTGCCAATGGAATAATAAAGACCATGGGGACCTCCTTGGTGGCTCAGTGGTTAAGAATCCTCCTGCCAATGCAGGGAACACGGGTTCGAGCCCTGGTCTGGGAAGATCCCACATGCTGCGGAACAGCTAAGCCCGTGAGCCACAACTACCGAGCCTGCACTCTAGAGCCCGCGAGACACAACTACTGAGCCCACACGCTGCAACTACTGAAGCCCAGGAACCTAAAGCCTGTGCTCCGCAACAAGAGAAGCCACTGCAATGAGAAGCCTGTGCACCACAACGAAGAGTAGCCCCTGCTCTCCGCAACTAGAGAAGGCCCGTGCACAGCAATGAAGACCCAACGCAGCCAAAAATAAATAAATAAATAAATAAATTTAATTTTTTAAAAATCATGATATTAACATCTTGGTATTCTGGTCTAATATTAATGAATTACCTTCTATAGAATGCTTCAAAGAGTATCTGATACACAGAGCTACACTCACCATACAAATGTTAACAACCAAGTGAATATGCCTAGAGCTGTACCAAGAGAGGGTCCCACTCACGCTATAGTATTCTGATATAGAAAATCAAGTTTATCTACTTTGTAGTTCTGTCAGTATGAGTACAGGATGAGGCCATATCATTTGTAAATGCACCTATTTACCTCAAAACCAGTAGGGAGAGTGTGTGTGTGTGTGTAGTGAGCTACTTATAATTTCACACTCTTGTCTCAATGAACCTTTGCAAAGCCATCTCCCTTCAAAGCCATTCAACAAGAGGGAAATGCTCACCCCAGTCTCTTGCCCCCTTTCGTTTAGCAGGGAGATCAGTTTGTAGGGCAGCGATCGGCTCTGGTCGCCAATCAGGTCTTTCAGGGCTACGGTGGCCGTGCCAATTAACCTGCAGGGGAAAGGAAAAAGCACACAGTTACCCACATAAGAGGCATGTTTCCGTTTCCACACTGGACCTCCCAATCCTCTTCCTATTCATCTGCGAGCATGAAAACCACTCATAATGAAGCGTGGGCCATTTTGTGCTCTCCCTAGCAGGGTATTTTGGCGGTAACCATCACACAGCAGCCACCATGTCTCCATAACAAGCAGTCATTTCAAGAGTCAAACTATGGTGCCTGTGAAATTTCACATCACAAATGAGATCGATGGGTGAGAGACAAAGACTGAATATAACCTCGAAGAATACAGGAAGAGAGAAAAGTAGGACAAAGCTTAGGCATTCTTCTGTAATGGACATTTAAAAGGATTCGTAAAACATTGTCCACTGTAACCTGTTAATGTGTTGTGATACAAAACAAAAGGGAGTTTAAGATAGCAGAGGGAATTAAGGTTGCTAATCAGCTGACCTTAATATGATTAGACTGGGCCTACCCAGATAATCCAGGATTGAAAGTAGAAGAGGGTGACGGAAGAGGCAAGAGACTTGCAAGAAACACTCAACAAGCTGTCACTAGTTTGAAGGGCCCACAAGCCAAGGAATGCAGGCGGACTCTAGAAGCTGGAAAAGGCAAGAAAATGGATTCTCCCCTAGAGCCTCCAGAAGGAATACAGCCCAGCTGACACCTTCATTTTGTAGGTAAGCCCACTGGACTTCAGACCAGTAGAGCTGTAAGGTGGAAAAATTGTGACATTTTAAGCCACTAAGTTTGTAGTAATTTAAAGCAGCAACAGAAAATTAATACAGGTCTCATGCAGAAGTTTTTCTCACTTTCACCTTATTTCCTAAAATTTTTTGATTTTTGTTTGTTTCTTTGTTTTGTTTCCATCATCCTTCATGTAGGTAGTAGCAGTAGTAAACTTCATCTCACGTAGGCCATGGTCTTCAGAGACTGGCTAATTGATTTAGTAATGGCCTGAGGAAACCACACAAGAACATAGAAAATCTAAGCTTCCACCTGGGCCAGGTAACACATGGTTCAGAAGCTGCTTTGGTGTAACAGATACCTGACCGAATGTGAAAGTCCGAGTCCAGGTTAATGGAAGAGCGTTAGGAATTCACTGACTCAGGTCTGGCCACTGATGCTGTCTGATGTGTACAGCCTCAACGAAGAAGAAATGACTTAAAAGTGCATAATTTGTAAATTTGCCGATTGCTTTTCATTTGAATAGTATTATATAGTAAAAGTGGTATAGGAAATAATTTTAATGGAAATAGTTTTGTGAAATAAAGGCCACCTGGGAACATTTGAGCAATAAAAAAAAAAAACAACATTGTCCACTGTAAAAACATCCCCCCAAGTAAACCTTCTTGCAGTGTAAATAGGTTGCTAGTTTACTGATGGGGTAACTTGGCAACTCACATGCTGTGGAGCATCATTCAGAAGTTGGATGTATGCACTTCTTCCTCTTCCTGGACCCCAAGGGATTATATTCAGCCTCTGCCGCTTACCCATCCACTTCTTTTTTTGTTGTTGTTATATTCTTTCATTTGCTTTATTTTTTAGATTCCACATATAAGTGATAACATACAGAATTTTCTTTCTCTGTCTTACTTCAGTCACTAAGCATAATACCCTCCAGGTCCATCCACGTTGTTGCAAACAAGAAAATTTCATTCTTTTTTATGGCTGAGTAATATTCCATTCTGTATATGTGCCACATCTTTTTTATCCATTCATCTGTCAATGGACACTTAGCTTGCTTCCATATCTTGGCTATTGTAAATAATGCTGCTATGAACATTGAGGTGCAGATATCTTTTTGAAATCGTGTTTTCATTTTCTTTGAATATATACCCAAGTGGAATTGCTGGGTCCTATGGTAACTCTATTTTTAGTTTTTTGAGGAACCTCCATACTGTTTTGTTTTGTTTTGTTTTTACAGTGGCTGCACCAATTCACATTCCCATGAACAGTGTAAGAGGGTTCCCTTTTCTCCACATCCTTGCCAACATTCGTTGCTTGTGGTCTTTTTGATGACAGCCATGCTGACAGGTGTGATGTGATATCTTATTGTAGTTTTGACCGTCTACCTCTTAGTGCACATAACATACTGGTACAGAAGTACACCTGTGTCCCTCCTTACTAAAGTAAAGCTCCTGAAAGGCAGAGGTTGTTTCCTGTTCTGTTCATTCCTCTAACCCCAGTGCTTGGAACATAGTTTGCTTATTAATAGATATTTACTGAATGAAGGAAAGAAAGATTTTTGTAGTTAGGGCACATGATCAAAAAATTTATAGAACACACATCCCCAGGGAGTTGGTCAATATAAGAGTGTAACCTGTGGAATATAGTCTGTGAATTGGGGTTATAACACACAACATGGTATGAGAGTGGGTGAACTGAAAGAGTTCCCTTTGTGAAATGCAATAAAAAAGCAAAGAGAGTCCAGGGGTGTGCTCTCAGTATAGATACTGAAAAAGGAAAAGAGAAATAGTAAGAATTTTTAAATGCTATTTACTTATATCTTGTCTATATTTGCAGCGACTTATACTAACAATAGCAGATATGATAGCCTGGATTATCGTTAGCATAAAGTTAGAAAACTAAATATCAAGTCCTCAAAATGACAGGAGAGATTCCTTATACCAAAAACCCCACGGTGAAGAAACCGTAGTTGAGAATAAAAATAGCTCTGGGCTTTCAGGCAAAAACAATAATCAGGAAAGATCCCCCTGTGGAGAAGTATTCATTTCATTTAAAAATGTTGTCCATTTTGTTTTAAAATCAGGAAGTGACAGTTGATGTCAACATAGACACATTATTTTTAAACTGACATATATCTGTATTCTCATCCCCCACTCGGACCTCAGAAATAGGACCAGATTGTAGATTCAGCGTCTGTCATCCAACCACATACGTCCAGTGACTCAGAATAAGTGACTTCACTTTCTGAGAATAGGTATATATTATATCACACACGACCAAACAGCGCTATGGCACCCCGTTTCACACAACTCACCCCACGATGTGAGCCACTGGCACAGGGCTTCTTGGAAGAGTGCACTGACTTGAAACGAACACACCCAAGACATTCAACAACCATGATGGATTCTGCTCTCTTCTAATATCACAAGTCAGAAAAGAAAAATTTTGCCTCCAGAGGATTAAGAGTGCACTTTTCAGCCCTTTTAGGTCAATATAGAAATTAGGTCTCTCTGTCAATGCTGAGAATTGATGGGACCTTTACAGAGTAATTTTTCAGATGAGTATGTTCACTCCGTATGTTAGTATCTTGTTTGTTTTTTTAACATCCGTATGTTTTCTTCCCACTTGGGTTTTTATTCTCCTGCTATATTGAGGACAAGAGACTACCCATGACTCCATCTCCACCTGATGAAACAGAGAAACCTCCCACACAAGCTGAGAACCCCTGGCAAAATCTCTTCCACGTCTCTCTCAGCCCCACAGGGTGTGAGCTTCTCTCCATGGACTTCTCTCCATGTTTTAAGACAGCCGGCCACAGGGTTGGTTAATTTGGTTTTTTCAATAAGAACAAAATCTGAAAAGGTTTAAAAGTTATCTGACTGGTACTCACCTTGGAAAGACATGGAAACACACTGGATTTTACTCTTCACAGTTCCATGATTCATAACCTAACTTTATGATTAAAATCATAACATTGTACACTTGAACATGTACTGATTTGCTTTTGCTAAAGCCAAGATGACCTGAATCTCTATCAACAATAAATAATCCCTGGAACAAAATGAAAACTACAGCATGCAGGGATGATACTGAAGTGGAAAGAGGGCTGACCTGCGTTGGACCAGCATCTATCAACAGCGGCACTACTGATACTTTGAACTGGGTAATTATTTGTTTTAGGGGGCTGTCCTGTGCCTTGTCAGATGCTCAGCAGCTTCCCTGGCCTCTACCCACTAGAGCATCTCTACACATTGCCAGTTGTCCCCATAGGCAAAATCAGCACAGGCTGAGAACCACTGGGTTAGACAATTCCTGTTCTACCCCTAACTCTGTGTCCCAACTTCCTTTGAGGACTTGGCTAAGTCACCCTAATCTCTGAGCCCCTTCATTATCTGCAAATGAGTAGATTGAAAGAATTCCTCAGACCCTTTTTAGCCCTGAAAGTCTGCTACTGGCTTATATATGTGATGTTCCTATGTATGTCTATTCAGAAAACTCTCTCATGTTATACATTTCTTTTCTCTTAAAGGCTTTGTTCATTGATTTAGGGGGAAAAAAAATATCCTAGAAAATGTCCATAATGAACAATCCAGAATACTAGGCAAGTTTTCTGCCTTCAAAGGTATTGGCTTCTTATAACATCAGGAGTCAAACAAATTCCCACAGGGTGTCAGGAGGAAAGTTTAGGCCAATAACAGATATGTGGAATACAGTATTAGGTGAGACAATAGGGAGTGGTGGGACTTGTGGCTAACTGGGGAGAACAGCTTTGCCTAAAACACAAAACCCATCTGCTGGCCCTTTATGGCCCTGAATGGGTTTTACAACCTCCATTCTGACTCATCCAGTATCCGCTGCCTTCCCCTCCCCATGAGAGGGTGTGAGAGGATGTAACAAATAACAGACCAGGAATGGAGTGAAATAAAAGAAGCCAATCGTGAAGTCTGATCTCAATTCCTTCTTTCAGAAACCTTTAGTCCCATTTCTTAAGATTTGCTTTTTCATCATAAAATTCTTATGCTTGTGGGGGTGGGGTGGGGTGGGGGAGGGGAGGGAGACGTCAAAGAAAACTTAAATTTCTTTTTTCTGAAGCTAGTGCTTGTTTAGATGAAAGCCTAGAAAGACTTTAATCCACAAAATATTTTTAACGGCTCAGTGAGTTGAAGAAAAATATAAACAGTTACAGCTTCTAAGATCTTTCACTGTAAGTTGAAGAAAACATCCCCTATGGGTGTCTGAACTCTATACAGCTTTGAAGGCAAGCCTGGCCTGGCCTATTTTCTATGATGTTGCTTGGATACAAAATACAGTGAGAGACTGGGAAATGATGACTTGGCCTCCTACACAGGGAATAAGAAGAGTTCAGTCGGACCACAAGCCAATTTCCTTTAAAGAAGGTGATACTAAACCAAGACCCTTTTTCTTTCATGTTACTAATGCTATAAATATGTTAAAATATTATGGTATGAAAGTAATGGGGAAAGTTTTGCCCTGTGTTTTCATGGAAAAATAAGTGTCTCCCCATGGGCTCCACCCAACACTAAAATGGATGGACCACACCTCAAAAAGAAACTTATAGTGCAAGAATAATAAACAGCAGATGTATTCTGAAATGAAGAAAGAGCCAGTCCTTCTCCTATTCCTTTCAGTCCACGAACACCCATATAGTTTGTTGTGGGCTCTCTCTGTGACATCAAACTAATTCTAAGCAATGGAAGCAACTACTTGAAAATTAAATGTTAGGTTTGGGGGAACTAAAGAGTTTAACTGTAAACTAGTCAACTCGGTCATGCAAGTGTTGGTTAAGAACTTTTGTTTCTTTCTTGTTAAAACAGAGTCCAGTGTGATTAAAAGAGAAATGCAAAATGTTTTCCCCGTTGGCCTGGACGCAAATGTTAACAGTCGCATGCCACTGTGGTGAGTAAGGGCTTTGCTGGCTGAGTTCTTAATCAGGGGAACTCACATCTAGCGAGTTGTTCTTCTGTGCAGCAGGGACACAGCCCACATGGGTTACTGGGGAAGGGTTTACTGGAAATTCCCTCATGAAGGAAAGGAAAAATAAGCTGGAGGCTGGAAAGTAAATCACACGTTGCTCTGTTTCTGCTCCCAAGGACTGCAGAACTACCAACTTCCCATCCTCCGAGGGGCAATAACAATCCCCAACAGGGCTGGGGAACAAATGCTCTTCTGAGTGGCTCCCAGGTCTCCTGCAGGACCATGATTCGCCCACCCTTTGAAGCACTGGGCTCTCAGCCAGCTGGGCCTTGTCGTCTGCGCCAGGCCCAGAAGGCCAGTGGGGATGCTCGGCTGGGTCCCATCCCCTCCGCAGACTTCTCCCTCCTCCAGGCCAGTATCAGTGGAGCTCCTCCCCAAAAGGAGGGAGCACCAAGCCCCGCACCTTGCTTTCTACCAGATGGGGGGAGAGGCAGGGGCAGCCATGGCAGTGAATCCTATCACAGGGAACCCCGGAAAGCACCTCCCCGGGTCTCCCATCCACCTCACCTGTGGGGAACCCTCCGAGTCTCCCAACCTGCCCACCCTTGTGCTCTGGATTAGCTGCTAAAACTGTTTCTCAGAATGTGGTTCCCCAGACTGCCCTGCAGCAAAATCAGCAGGGCGGGTACAGATTCCCAGGACCCTGAGTCAGACTTTTTCTTTAGTTAATTCTTATACCCAGGAAGTTGGAGAAACAATGGTCTAGAACAGGTGGAGGGGTGGATGGAGGAAGGGGGGTAGGGAAGGCAGCTGGCAAAGCCAGTCCTGGGGAACAGGGAACACGTGCAGTTTTCTAAAAGTACATTCGATGTGATGATAGAGGTTCACATTTGAGAAATGGACGTAGCAATCAATTATTTAATAGAACAAAGGAGAAAGCAAAACTCCATCAAAGTCTACTCGGCAGGCCTAGTTACCTGCGCCCTCCCGTGGCTTCCCCTCCTTACTCCACACCAGGATTGTCAGAGGACCTTGAGGCCTTTGTCCCCTTCATCACAAGGGAGCAGGGGTTTTAGAAAACCTAGAAACTCCTAGTCCGCACAGTGGTTCCCCAACCTAGCAGTGCACAAGCCCCCTGAGGTGGAGGTGTAACAAACGCCATGCCCAGATTTTGGAATCACTGAACTAGCCTGGAGGCTGTGGCAGTATCTGCAGGATTCAGGGCCAGGCTTTGCTGCAGACGGCATCACTTTAACAGGGGAAGGAGATGAATGGAAGCCCAGGTCTCTTCCCCAAAGCCCTCCTGGGCAGCAAGGCTACAAGGCCAGGGGTGGGTTAACTAGCCTAATGCCTGGCACGTAGAAGATGTCTTAAGAGTTAATTTCTTGAATAAATGACTGTAACCTGCTATTTTTCTATTCGCTCTTGACCAATTCTCCTGTTCATTCAGTCCTCAAACTTCTGGCTCTACGCTTGCCCGTTCTGGACAGTTCAACAGAACTCCCAGGCTCCGTCTCTGTCTAATGCCCTCATCCTTTAGACTCAAGGCAGTAGTATTCACTCATTCATTCATCAAGCACTTGGACCTTATAAAGTAAGGGGGACAGCATAACATAGTGGCTAAGAACTTGGCGCTAGACAGCGCTGACTGATTCAGACTTATCCTTGTACCACAGATCGTGTAACTTCTCTGAGCCTCAGTGTCCTCATCTGCAAAGTGGGGATAATGACAGCTCCTACCTAACAGTATTGTTGTAAGGATTAAAAGGATGATCTGGTAAGTGCTTAACATCACTTTTCATTATTATTTCAGACACTATTCTGGAAAAAGGGATCCTAAAAACAATATGACTCCAAGTCAGTACTTGCAGGGAAAGCTGGTCTGAACTCATGCACAGCCTAAATCACAGGAAGGTGGGTTTATCTATGCGGAGTGTGGGCAGGTGGGCATGAATGAACAGATAAGAACCCTTTGTAACTACCCACAGCCATTTCTATACAATCACTGTGCAGAGTTCTTAAAACCAATCCTTTCTCTTATGTACATCAAATAGCTCCCTCCCCACCATCAATCTGTTTGGAAAAGAGATTGAATCTGTTTTGGAAAACAGAATCTGTTTGGAAAACAGATTTTTATTTTGTTGAATAATAAAATATTCTGTTTGGAAAACAATTTTTATTTTCAGGATTAGACCAGAAGTAAACTTCAGCTGTAGCTGAATTCTCATAAAATCTAATTAGTCGAATCTGAATGCACTTTTAAAGCCATAGGTCTCATAAAACGTTTCATTATAAAAGAGACCCCAGAGCAAATCCTTATATGAAAAACCTTTCTAAACCAGCGCACGTGTACGTCCATGCACGCACGCACACACACACACACACCCTTTACCCTGTCTTTTTCTCCCCTTTTCCCCTGCTTCATTCTTCATATTTATCACCATCTGATAAACTATATGTGGATTTACTTGTTTATTGTCTACTGCCTCCACTCAGATGTGAGCCCCATGAAAGGCATGGAGTACCCCCAGCGCCTAGAGCAGTGTCCGACACACAGCAGCCACAAGCAAATATCTGCTGAAAGAATAAATTAATTGATACATCACTGAAGATAGTCCAATGACCTTGCAAATGACTTATAGGTTATGAAGCATCCTCTCCTAAGAGATGTTCCTCCAAGTAAAATCAGGAGATAATTACAGCTCTTATTATGAAGTGTCTTTCTCTTTCAGTCTCTCTGGGTGTTTCTCACCAGGGCTGTGATCTCCTCAAACAGCGGGGTTCAGCCTCTCCAGCACCCAGAGCCAACCAGCCCAAACCAGCTTTGATCTTTGCATAGCTTTGCTGCTCTGTTGAAAAAGCGGAACTAAAAAGAAATCAGCTTTTCCGTGCCGATAGCGCTCTCGCAAACATGGTGAACGTTCCTAAAACCCGCCGGACTTTCTGTAAGAAGTGTGGCAAGCACCGACCCCACAAAGTGACACGGTACAAGAAGGACAAGGATTCTCCGTATGCCCAGGGAAAGCGGCGGTATGACAGGAAGCAGAGTGGCTACGGTGGGCAGACCAAGCCGACTTTCCGGAAAAAGGCTAAAACTACAAAGAAGATTGTGCTGAGGCTTGGATGTGTTGAGCCGAACTGCAGATCTAAGAGAATGCTGGCTATTAAGAGATGCAAGCCTTTTGAGCTGGGAGGAAATAAGAAGAGAAAGGGCCAAGTGATCCAGTTCTGAGCTTCATATTTTGTTTTGTTATGAAGATAATAAACATTTGAGATTGTTTACTTCAAAAAAAAAAAAAAAGAAAGAAAGAAAGAAAGAAATCAGAACTGGGAGTTTTGTTCCCAGTACCATCTGCCTCTGGCTTAGATTTTCTCACAGCCCGAGAAGCTACTCCAGGTAGAAAACCTGCCTCAACCCTTCTCACCAACCACACTGGGGAAAAGGAGAGGTCATGGGGACCGCCTCAATTAATCCCACTGCTATGTTTACACATGGCAGTGGCAGAGGTGAGTCTCACCACTAGGGGAAATAAAAGTATTAAAAGCTTGAACACAAGGTCTTTTGTACACCAGTAAACAAAAATTTCTCATAAGCAATACCACACCGTCCCATCAAATTAATTTCATTCCAAACCACAGTCTTTCTGTTTTCTCTAAGCAAAAACAAAACAAAAACAAAAAACCCTTGCCCAGGGAGTTAGTATATTCCATAACCCAGGCTTGTCCTTCTGCTTTTTCTAATTCTACAGTCCCCAGTACCATCCTGTGTGTAAGTGTGTGTGTTAGTTATGCTGTGCTCTCACTTTCACATCCTGGCACTCTGGCCCTCAACCCACACTCACACACTCACACACAAACACACACACACACAGGAAATAAACATTGGAAGGTCTGAGGTTAAACTCTGGATTTACGAAGTTAAATCCATGTGCTTCCAATCAAAGAGCTGGGTGACTTTAAGCAATTTGGTGAACCTCTCTGAGCCACATTTTTCTCTAAGACGTCAATAAGCCTGTCTGACTCAAAGACATTATAAAGATGAAAACCGATTGCGTGTGGAGCAGTTTTAGCACAATTCCTGGCCCGTGGTAAGCCCAAAATAGATATTAGCGATTATGTTGTTCATCAGGAAATTTAAGTGATTTTTTTCCTTAATTATATTAAATTTGCCCTTATGTCTATCACTTACTGAGGAAGTATTCCAGCCACCACCATGAAGATGAAGAAACTTGCCAAAAGCCACCCAACCAGTAAGTAGCAGAGCCAAAACCCAAGCTAATCTCCTGATCATGCAGCTGACCGCTTGCCCACACCACCCCTTATGCAAGAACTCGGGTAAATTTCCTCCTGGGTATATTGTGAGGTCTTCGGTTATCTTCTTCTTACATTACAGCCAAGCGGACAATTCACCTTCAGAGGATGTCTCTAACTTTGCCGTGCATTTGTGTGGGGTATATGTGATGGTTTCAAATGCACAAGTACACACACATGGAGGGGAAAAATAAGAGTACTAGGAAGGCGAACTCTTAGACAGTTACAGTCATTTTATATCAGACATTGTAATGTGCATTCCTACATGTTCAATTTGGATCTTTTTAAATACCTTCCACGCCTCTACTTCACTTGCTCAAGCTTTCCTCCTCTACCTTCCTTAACCTGTGGAATACGATTATAACACCTGTTTCATTGTCCATACCTACTCATAATATCACCTAATAGTGTATCTGTTTAATAATGATGTATCTAGTTTTTTCTTCACAATACTGAGGTAAAATCCTCCTGAGTACTCTACCTGATGCTCATGAATTTGAAGGTTTTCCCACTCTGGATGGGGAGAGCATTAACTATTCTCAGCCCTCAGGTAGTTTCCTCACTGACCAGTCCACACCCGAGGAGTCAAGCGGAACCCTCTGCAAATCTCTGGAGCACTCTGCGTGGGTGGTGTGTGTGTGTGTGTGTGTGTGTGTGTGCGCGCGCGCGCCTAGCTCTAGGCTCCCACCTGCACCTCCCCAACTCTGGGAGACAACCAAGATCTGCCTGTCCTGCAATGCAGCCTGGAAATGCTCTCTAGGCGTGAAGCTGGGCACTCAGAGGGCTCAGCTCATTTATCCCCCTCTCCTGGGGATCAGTGTCCTGTGCTGCTAGTGCCCAGTATCTGAAACCACTGGGGCATGTATTTCATCTACTTTTTTGGTTGTGTCAGGTGAGAGGGTAAATCTGGTCCCTGTGACATCACCTTAGCATGAGCAGAACACATACACACACCCAGAAATCTGAAAACTTGTAAGAATCTTTCATTCCTATATTTCCAGGCTCCTGAAGATGCTTCTTCTTTAGGAACTCAAGCAGAGTGACAGCAGGGCCAGGATGCCAAGAGATCAGGGTCTCAGCCTCAACCCCTCTGAGCCTCAAGTCTCATCTCCACTTCTCAAGGTCATTGTGAAGATCACATGAGATGAGATATATTCTCTGAACTCACCTTGTTCATTGCAGGGAATGAGCTTAAATGACTTATTACTTAATAGCATAAAATGCCTACTTAAAACTTTTACCTAAGAAGGAGGAACCAATACTCTGACAATGGGGGGGGGCGGTTGTTTGTTTGTTTTCTGGCAAAATTAGAAAAAAAATTTTAAGCTAGGGAGCTCCCTGGTGGTCTAGTGGTTGGGATTCAGTGCTTTCACTGGAGTGGCCCGGGTTCAATCCCTGCTCGGAGAACTGAGATCCTCCCACAAGCAGTGCGGCATGGCAAAAAAAAAAAAAAAAAAAAAAAAATTAAGCTAAAAGATAATCATTCCACCTACATTTTGGTCCCTATAGGTGGTCAGAGGTTTTCAGTGTAATGGAAAAGTCAAGAGCACAGGTCTGAATATAAATGCTGACTCTGATACATACCTGCTGTGTGACCCTGAGCAGGTGACTAAACCTCTCTGAGAAAAAAACTGGGTATCTGTGAGGATTAGGTGGGATAATGCATTCAAAGGGCTCATTAAGGGACGGCCACATTGCCTGTCTGGAAAGGGAACTCTTATTCTTCAGCCACTGGGAAAATCCTTCCACTCTGACATTTCAGCTAAAAATACCATTTCATGTTCATCATGTGACCAAGAGGCTCCTCTAGCTCTTCCCTCTTTCAGTGCACATGGCTGGTTGGATGACTGTAAAATGAGGAAGAACAGAGTCTGCGCAGAACGGCCCCACCAGCTCGCGGCACCTAGGGAGGGACGTTGCTGATGCACTAGCACTGTGCGTGCTCAGACTGCCCGGTCCAGTCCCTATGGGTGTGGGCACCATGCTCAGGCAAACCCAGGCAGCCTGGTACTGTTTGCTTACATGCCCTGGGGCTGCAGACTCTGGAGTGAGGTCCCTATTTACACAGCCAGTCTCCATGGCAACAGCAAAGTTCAGAGGCAAGACATTCCTTAAGCCGGGCACAAATTTTTTTTTTTTTTTTTTTTTTTTTTTGGCAGTACACAGGCCTCTCACTGTTGTGGCCTCTCCCGTTGCGGAGCACAGGCTCCGGACGCGCAGGCTCAGCGGCCACGGCTCACGGGCCCAGCCGCTCCGCAGCATGTGGGATCTTCCCGGACCGGGGCACGAACCCGTGTCCCCTGCATCGGCAGGCGGACTCTCAACCACTGCGCCACCAGGGAAGCCCAAGGCCAAATCTTTAATAGAAAAGCCAAGAAGAAAATACGAGACCAAAATACACAAATATTTTGGACAAACATACCTAAAATATTCCCCTGCTGTCATCCAAGGGCCCCACTGTGTTTTCAACAGTTATAAAATAAATATGTAATGTTCTCCCAGTAGTTTCCCCTGCTTCCTAACTGGTTCCTACATCCAAACTCCACACAGAAAGCCCAAGCGATACGTTGAAAATGTAAATAAGATCATACTCATTACCCTTCAGCAAACCTCCATCCTACTAGGAATGAAATCCAAAGCTTGCATCGTGGCTCACAAAGCCATGCATGTTGTGGCTTTGCTAGTCTCATCTCCATCCCCCACCCCAGCCCTCTGGCCTCTTCGATCTTCCTCCAATACCGATCTTTCTCCAACACCGAGGTGTACTCCTGCTTCAGGGCCTTTGCACTTGCTGTTCTCTCTGCCAAGAATATTCTTTCCCCCCAGAAAGCTGCATGGCTCATTCTTTCACTTTATTTAGGTCTCTGCTCAATTGTCACCTTATCATCACCTCAAACGTTCCCCCACCCTCAGTAACCATCCTCTTACTCTGCTTTAGTTTTCTTCATGGGCTATGACAGTTTCCTCCTTAGATTACAGCACTTCAGAGTACCTGATCTATTACATATTTCTTCATGTATTTGTTTGTTTTGACTCTCTCTCGAGGATGTAACATTCAAGAAAACAACAACTTTGTTTGAAACATAGATGAGAGCTCCCAGGCCAGCCTGCCAGGCTTTACTGCCATGTTCAAATAGATGAGGCACAAAGTGATGAGGCCTGAACCAGGCTGCTGGCTGTGGCCACAAGTAAGAAGCACATGGCACAAACAGTGGAAAGAAAGAGAAGTAAGATTTGGCAACAGATTGGAGAGGATGTAAAAGGGAGAAGATCCACAGAGACCTGAGGTTTTGAGCTCAGTGGTCTGGAGCTGTGCTCTCCATTGTGATGGCCACCGGCCACACGTGGTGAGGGAGCACTTGAAATATGGCTGGTCTAGACAGAGATGTGCTGTTAATATGAAATACTAAGTCTTTGAAATCCGGTGTGTAAGAAAAAAATGCATGTAAAATCTCTCAGTGATTCTTAAAATATTGATTAACATAGTATAATATTATCATTTCTATGTGTAAATAAAACATATTATTAAAATTCATTTCATCTGTTTCTTTTTGTTTTATAACATGGCTACTAGAAAATTTTTAATTACATATGCAGCCTGCACTATATTTCTTTCGGAGAGGGCTAGTCTACAATATAAACAGTGGTACCACTTGCAGAAAGAGGAGAGGAAAGAAGAGAAAGAACTATTATTAGTAACAGATAGAAGGCTACAGTGAGGCTTAATCACCCGCTTCCCCAGAACTTTGAAATCTGGTAAATAAAACTGCCCTCTGGAAGTTGGGGTGGGGCATAGAAAATCATAATTGCTTCAAAGCTGAGATGTACAGCATAACCTTAAAAAGCTAGAATGGTTTTTCGATGCAAGAGAGTAGGGCCAGAACCTACCAGAATGTATGTATATAGCTTAAGGAAAAAAATGCATCGGTCACAAGGGGCATTGGTCAGCAATGAAACATGGAAGAAAGGATCTCATGAAAGGTGACATGGGCAGCAGCTATCAAAGCCTGTGCAGGCTCTTAGTCTGACGCCATTAAGCAGAAGACCCCAAGGCCCGAGATGACCATCTAATTTACTGTCCAAATCAAGCCACTGTTGACAGCAAAAGCGACATCATAAATCATTGTGCTGGGACAACAAACCGGAACCACCCAAAGCAAATCAGAGCATATGGCCACCGTATCTCAACTAATTCATTCTAATTTACTGCTCTCATTGCAGCCTTCTGATCACACCAAATGTACCTGAGACTAAGACATACATTTTAAAATAAATTCACATTAGTAAAACCTGAGATGCTTCTTACAATTGATGTGGGCATTTAATATCAGGCTTCTCCCCCGCCCCACCGCCCGCCCCAAACATGTTACTAATTTAATAGTACATCTTACAGTCAATGACATCTTACAATCAAAGATAGAGAGTAATTTGGCTTCCCATGTGAAATGACATGAAGGAAAACAGACATTTCTCCAAAGAAGACATACAGATGGCTAAAAAGCACATGAAAAGATGTTCAACGTCGCTAATTATGAGACAAATGCAAGTCAAAACTACAATGAGGTACCACCTCATACCAGTCTGAATGGCCATCATCAAAGAGTCTACAAACAATAAATGCTGGAGAGGGTGTGGAGAAAAGGGAACCCTCCTACACTGTTGGTGGGAATGTACAATAAATTGGTGCAGCCACTGTGGAAACCAGTATGGAGGTTCCTCAGAAAACTAAAAATGGAGCTACCGTATGATCCAGCAATCCCACTCTTGGGCATATACCCAGAGAAAACCATAATTCGAAAAGGTACATACACCCCAATGTTCACTGCAGCACTATTTACAATAGCCAAGACATGGAAGCAACCTAAACGGCCATCGACAGAGGAGTAGATAAAGGAGATGTGGTGCATATACACAATGGAATATTACTCAGCCATTAAAAAGAACGAAATAATGCCATTTGCAGCAACATGGACGCACCTAGAGATTATCATACTAAATGAAGTCGGACAGAGAAAGACAAATATCATATGATATCACTTCTATGTGGCATCTAAAAAAATAATACAAATGAACTTATTCACAAAACAGAAACAGACTCACAGACTTGATAGAAAACTTATGGTTACCAAAGGGGAAAGGTGGGGGGGGAGGGATAAATTAGGAGGTTGGGATTAACATATACACACTACTATATATAAAATAATCAACAAGGACCTACTGTATAGCACAGGGAACTCTACTCAGTACTCTGTAATAAACTATATGTGAAAAGAATCTGAAAAAGAATAGATACATGTATATGTATAACTAAATCATTTTGCTGTACACCTGAACCTAACACAATACTGTAAATCAACTATACTCCAATATAAAATAAAAAATTTTTTTAAATTCATTTTAAAAAGAATTAATCAGAGAGTAGGAATGCCCTCCCCAACCAGACAATTTATTGCCATTGGAAAATAAGAAGTATTATGGTTTTGAGAATTGTTCTCTTGTGAGTTTAGTTAGTTTGAATTGATAACCTAAGACTGCGTTCCAAGTCTAAGGCCAAAGTCTAGATCAAAGACTGGGGTGAATTTACTGAGGTCATTCTGTCCCATGGGAACCTCAGCTTTACCCAGGGGACAACTCTGTGTGCCACCGTTGGGCACCACCGTGACTCTTCCCCATCTGAAACTGGCAGGGGCAGTAAGAGTAGGAATCTGGTTTGGATCTGTTGGGTCTAAAAAACCAGCGAGATGTTAAAATGGAAGCAGGGCTGGAAAGAGAACTTGAATGAGACATACATGGGTTATACATAATCAGAAGAAGAAATGATTTTGTTTGTGTCCAATAAAGCTACAGTTTGGATAAATCATCAGTGCCTGTACCTAGTTAACAAAGAAACTGCAGGAGCATAAAAAGGTTTCACTGTTAAGTGCCAAATTGGCTAGACTAGTGGTGGCTTAGCATTTGCAACCTCTTATGAATACAGCAGTCATTGGGAAAGTGCACTGTGATTGACTAGCCACGTCTGATATTGGCTCATAAGGGGTGGAGGAGGGCACAGAATTAAAGCACAACTCTATTGGAAATATTATAATATGTTATTAAAGATATGTTCCTTCAACAAAACAGACAATAGTAAGACAATATGTAATATGAGAAAAACAATTGAAATCAACTTACTTATTTTGTCCAATTGTCTCAAAATCTTTCACAACAATCCCAAGGGACGATGAGAAGTCCAGTGGTATACCCCTCAAGTCGAACTCCAAAATCTGTCCACAGGTAGGTTATGAAAACAAAGAGGCTGTTAAAAGGATCCAGGAATATAATAAGATGCACCGATACTAAATAGCAGGTCATCTCCACCAATGACAATCTTTTGAAGTACTCAGTTCTATAGTTAGACAAAAGCGCTCAAATTCTGAACCTGGAGGCTGCTGAGGCTCCTGGGAAAGCAAACCAGACTCCTAGCTTCCCGTTTTCTAGACTCTGTGGCTTTGGACAAGTCACCAAATCCGTCTCATAGGCAGAGAACTAGACTTAATGCCTACCACAACTGTAGCACAAATAGAATAAAATATGCATGTGAAAACGCTTTCTTCAATGGTTATTTTTAAATTATTTGCTTTTCTTAATCATATTTTCGAAGAAAGTGGTAAATAATCTAAGAAAACATTTTCTGAAATGCATCAGCCCCTTATTTTAAGTCCCACCATGGTCAGTGCTGTAGTCAGCTGAGTCTCTCATCTTAAGGCAGTAAATTGCTTTCTAATGGCAAATGTTAAAAAAAAAAAAAAGATTAACTTAGTATCACTGATGTCTTTGATTATGTAATAAATTAATTAAATAAAGCAGTGCATGATGATGGTCTGATGCTCCTTATAATGGGTTTGGAATGGATGGAGAAGGAGTCTCACAGCTCATATTAAAACATACCCACAAATCCACATGGGTTTGGGTTGGCATTTCATTTAGGTTTGGTTTCAGTTATAAAGCTGCAGTTGGGAAGTTTACTTGATAAATACATATGCACTATGAGAAAAAAAATGCATTGGAAACAAAATGGGGTAAGATGGATGACGCCCTCGGGAAAACACGCCTACTCATGTGACCATATACCTCTCTGCCATCAGCCACATGGATTGAGCTCAAATATAAAGAAGCGTGTTGGGACTTCCCTGGTGACACAGTGGTTAAGAATGCGCCTGCCAATGCAGGGGACACGGGTTCAAGCCCTGGTCCGGGAAGATCCCACATGCCACGGAGCAACTAAGCCCATGCGCCTCAACTACTGAGCCTGCGTTCTACAGCCCGAGAGCCACAACTACTGAGCCCACACGCCTATAGCCCGTGCTCCAGCAACAAGAGAAGGCTGCGCACCGCAAGGATGAGTAGCCCTCCACCCCCGCCACAATTAGAGAAAGCCCACGTGCAGCAACGAAGACCCAACACAGCCAAGAATAAATAAATAAACTAATTTAAAAAATAAAGAGGCATGTTATCACTAAATGCACACATACATGTACTTTTTATTTATTTTAGTCTTGGAGCTCTGTGTGAGGTGCTAGGAACCCAGTTTCCAGAGGGACCAACCAGACAGCCTCTGGCTCTCATGGAGCTGGCAGTCCAGCTGGCTGTGCTCTGGGTTCCAGTGAAATTGCAGAGAAGTGGAATTCCCTCTCAACCTGCATGAAACCAGCAGGGCATTTCAGATAGGCATTAAGAAGCTTTTAGTCTTGGCCTCATCCAGTGAGAACGAGTAGTCTTTATTTTATAGGGATACTGAAACTCGTTGGGAGGGGAAGGGGAGAAGGGATTTGCAGTTGGTGGAAGTAAGCCGTCACAACCTGGTGACTTAGCAAAATAACAAAGACATTTATCACTGCACTTATCCAGAACGGTTTGACCTGGTTTTTAGAAAAACAATAGGGCAGATGATCAACTTTTCAAAAATTAGTCAGCGTAGGAAAATCCTACTCAGTGGAAAGAATTAAAAATTTCACATATCTGTAAATCTATTAAACACTGAAACAATTTATAAAATAGATACAAAGTCATTAGTGGAGGGGGAGGTCTATATATCAATTCAATACAATATTACATAGTCAATAAAAATATTTTTTAATGGAATTATAGGGGTATATGTTCAGGAATATAATAGTAGGAAAAAATAGGATAGGAAACTGTATTCACTGTATGATACTAACTGGCTAATTCTAAGATATCCTATTTTATTAAATGTATTCATTCAATAAATATTTGTTGATACCTCCAAGATGTTAACAGTAGTTGCTTCTGGATAGTAGGACCAAAAGTAATTTTTGTAAGCTAATCTGAAGTTTTCAAAATTTCTACATTAAGTATATATTACTTTTATCAACATAGAAAACAATAAATGACACTCTTCCAGATACACAAAGTATCATGTCTTACCATTTCGATTAGTCACATGCAGATATGTTTTTTAATTACAGAGCTTGCTCTCTGGGACTCCAGAGGTGATCTAAGCCCACCCCTCGCTCTACAGATGTGCCCCAATTTGCAGCATAACTGGACAAGGTTACACAACAAGCGCATGGCTGCACCAGGCTAGAACCCCACCCTCCTTAACCCATCCAGGCTCCACTTGCCACACCAATACTGCACAGGAGATGTCACTGTGCAGTAGTGTCCTTAAGCTGCTCTGCTGTCTCTGTGGCCACAGAGGGAGGTGGAGGGGGTAGGGGTGCAATGCAGAGATTCTCCTTCCAAATGTAAGAGTTAAACCTCTGACCAAAGATGGGACAATCAGAGGTAGCTTATCCAGTGAAACAAAATTGAAAAATAACGAAGTTACCTCATTCCACACTGGGTTGAGTTCATTATCGACTTTCTTTGTTTTCTTTTTCTCATCTGCAAATTAAAAATAAGAGATATCAATTAGAAATATCTACAGAGCCTGTACCATTCATCTGTTCATTCAAAGAACCTTTCCCTGAGGGCAAACGGTGTGCCCACATTTTACCTTCATCTGACTAGGGTGAGGGCTACCCGAACGAGTTTTCCAAACTGAACAGCATTTTTGGCCTAAAAACATTTTTCCCCATCCCCAGACCGACAAAGAGCTGAGGGATGGGAGACTCAAAATCACAGAAATGCTGTGATCCCCTGTCTCTCCCTCAGCAAATCCTGCAGACCAAAGTCACCCAGGGCCTGTGCATCTCCCCAGCTTGCTGCAGAAAGAAGCCAACAAAGGTAACCTTTGACCCACAGGTATCCCATTTTATAAATGAGGATACTGAGACTCAAAGGAGTTGAGGAATGTGTCTGACCTCATATGCAGCAGTGGTGCCCTGACATAAACCTGGAATTTCAGCTCTGAAGCCCATGCTGCCTTTGCACGTGATAAGACCCCAACACAGCTTAAAGATTATGCTGGATTCCCTCTCACAGCCCTAATACAAGGTAATTCGTGGATGAACACTTTCTAGGACCAGCAGAGCATTGGGCATTTCCTTTACTCCTGGCTCATTGTTTCTGAAGACACAAGGTCTTCTTTCTCTGCATCTGAGACTGGACAGTACACCTACCCAGATGAGTAAATGTTTATCTAGCTAGTGCTTAAAGCTTCCTTGGAGCAAAGTCCAAAGAGCAGGGGCTTCTACTGAATCCCTGAGTCCCCAGACACTTAACAAAATAAAAGCTAAGTTTCAGTACAAAAGGCTTTGTAAACCTTAGCTCACCTGTTTTCAGGGGGAAAAAAAAGTTTTTCTTCCTGTGTGTCTCTTCTACTATCACACAGAATACTCACAACACTCTGACACCAGATGTATTGGGCGGGGCATGTTCCCCCAACCAAGCAATTTTCTGCAACATCACCTGGGTGTTCTACAATTTAACTCAATCCTGACACTGTCTACCTGGAGTTAGCATCAGATCCCAGGGGTTAAGGGCTCGGTCCCACAAGACTGCCCCCACCCCCAGACACCAACAGCAAGTCCAGGTTGTCACCTGGGCTTCTAACCAATTGGCAATAAATCTGAGGTTCCTATGACCCCATCCTTGGGTTCAATTAATTTGCTAGAGCAGCTCACAGAACTCAGGAAAACTGTTACTTACATTTACCAGTTTATTATAGGACTGATAAACGATATAGATGAACAGCCAGCTGAACAGATACATGGGGTGAGGTCTGAGAGGGTCCCCAGCACCATGGTTCTGTCACCATGGAGGTGGGGGTGCGTTGCCCTCCTGGTACATGGATGTGTTCACCCACCTGGAAGGTCTCTGAACCCCATACTTCTGGGATTTTTATGGAGGCTTCATCACGTAGCCATGATTAATTATTAACTCCATTTCCAGCCCTTCTCCCCACTCTAGAGAAGTGGAGCTGGGGCTGAAAATCCCCAGCTTCTAATCATGGCTTCGTCTTTCTGGTGACCAGCCCCCATCCAGGGGCCCACCCAGAGTGTCTTCATTGAACAAAAAATACTCCTAGTACTCTTATCCCTTAGGAAGTTACAAGGGTTTTAGGAGCTCTGTGCCAGGAAAAATGAGCGAGGGCGTGGGGTTGGGGGGAAGACACAGACCAACATATATTTTTTCTATTATCTCACATCACCTAATCTCCTTCAAACCCTAGGAGGTATGTATAATCATTTTCATCCCCCTTTCACAGCTAAGGAAACTGAGAAGTCAAGTAACGAATTCAACATCACCGAGTTAGTAAGTGGGGCAGAGCTAGGTTTTGGACCCAGGCAGTCTCACGTTGATGGCCAAGCTTTGAACCACTCCTCAGCTTCCCCTCTACTGCTGTGGAACGGAGGAGGTAGTGGGTTTCGTTCAGCTGAATGTCACGTTGCTAAGGCTCCCAGCACACGGCCAGCTGTGGGACTAGCCACCTCATTCTTCCACGACCTCAGCATAGCAAAGCTATGAGTCACCACCCTCACTCTGCTAGGCATTAACTCCTCCACTTGAGTGGGCTCCCATCGCCCAACTGGCTTCCCTTTTTAAACTTCGGAAGGACTTGACTCATCAGCTCATGCCTGGACCTATCCTGACTCTGACTGTAGTCTTTCTATGCAGCCTCCAGAGCCCCTCACTGGATCAGATTCTGATGTCACCTAGAGGTGGTCCTCATTTCCCCTCTCACACTTCCGTATTGACCCCACTCACTCTTCCCCTCGTCTGACAGAAACCTCTCAATCTTCCTCTCTGGTACAGCACCAGAAAGTGTGGGAGAAAAAGAGAAGCCCTGCAAAGGATGTTGAAATCGATGGAACTGGTCAAAATGGCTTCTATCCACAGCTGTAGCTGCTCCCTCTAAATAATGATCTACAGGTGTCAGGTTGTGCATTCTACTGCAGTGACTATAAATCCTTACAATAAACCCACAAGGTAAACATTCTCATCCTCATTTTATAGACAAGGTGGTTAACTGAGAAAAGCTGGTTAACTTGTCTAAGGTCACACAGCTAATAAAGAAACAGAGCCAGAATCTGTACCTACGTCTCCCTGGCTCCACAACCTGAGTGTGTGTTTGCTACCACACCAATGCCTCACTAGAAGCTGTCAGAAATGTTGAATAAAGAAGATGCATAGGGACTTCCCTGGTGGTGCAGTGGTTAAGAATCCACCTGCCAATGCATGGGATGGGGGTTCGAGCCCTGGTCCGGGAAGACCCCAGATGCCGCGGAGCAACTAAGCCTGTGCACCACAACTACTGAGCCCGTGTGCCACAACTACTGAAGCCCGCACGCCTAGAGCCCGTGTTCCCCAAGAGAAGCCACCACAATGAGAAGCCCTAGCACCGCAACAAAGAGTAGCCCCTACTCAATGCAACTAGAGAAAGCCGGCGTGCAGCAAGGAAGACCCAACGCAGCCAAAAATAAATGAATTTTTTAAAAATGTGCACACATTACATTTTATTGCCTTTTCTCACATGTCAGCCAAAAAAAAGTACATAAATTCTTGTCTTATCAGCAGCCACAATGTCACACATTTATTCAATTATTCCACATCTTTTTTTAAAAAAGGCCTCAGTTGCAGGCACTAAACGTCAGATTAAACTACAGGAAACTCTTTCCCCTTCTCCACCTCCCCCAGCTCCCACCTCTGAAGTTATGAAGAGAACTGTTTCTGTCTACAGTAAGGAATTAAATAGTTTCAACCCAGAACATAACAATTGATTCAAATGCAGAATACACTCTGGACCATGATTCAAGGCATTCTTTGAGACATTTCCTGTTTTTTGATTAGCTACACTGGCTTCCCTCTCAGTTCTGTGAAGGTCACCATGGCAGTAATTAACTCGCTTGCCAACCTCCCAATAACATTTCCTAAGAACTGAACAAGCACTCCTCGCCAAGCCACCATGCCCTCGTGCACAGAACCATTTCCTTTGCTGTTCACCTACAGTGTGAACTCTTATTGAAATAGTGAGAGAAACACCATGACTCCTAAGACCGGATTGGTACATCTGTGCTGAGAGGACCAGGGTGAATGTTAATCCTACGTCAACTTGGCTAGTCTATGGTGCCAGTTGTTTGGTCCAACAGTAGCCTAGATGTTGCTGCGAAGGTATTTTATAGATGTGACTAACATTTGCAATCAACCGTCTTTAAGTAAAGCAGATTACTCTCTATAAGGTGGGTGGGCCTCATCCAAACAGCTGAAGGCCTTAAGAGGAATAACAGGTTTCCTAGAGAAGAAAGAATTCTGCCTCAAGACTGTATCAGAAGATCCTGCCCAAGTTTCCAGCCTGCTTGCCTGCCCTTTAGATTTCAGTCTCAAGACTACATCAACTCTTACCTGAATTTCCAGCCTACTTGTCTGCTGTTGGGCTGCACCCTGCAGGCCTACAAGGCCTGTACTTGCCCAGCTTCAAAACCAAAGAAAGAGCCCGGAGTAAGCAACAGAGACATCAATGGTTTAATAGAGAGGGGGAGCTTACACCTCTGAAGCAAGGTCCTGGAGCGACACCCCCACCACGTGCTGCAGACGGCAGGCAGGACGTAGCAGCAGTCTTCAGTCCCGGGAAGAAGGGGAGGTTACCACTTATAAAGGAATTGATGTCAGATGTGCTCATTAGTTACCAGGGAAACCAGCAGAGGGGCATGTCCTTCACGGCCCCTTTGATAAGAACAATCACCAGCTGGGGCTTGGGGCAAGTAAGTAGGAAGGTGAGTCAGGTGAGTAAGATACAGGTAAAGCAGGCACTGGTCGGGCAGGGGATGTAGAGAGCAAGAGAACAGCCATCTTGAGTGGCCTGACCATATACCTGCCCCAGAAATTTCAGTCTTGCCAGCCCCTACAATTGCATGAGCCCTCTCCCCCTCTCTGTCTCTGTTTCTCTCCATTTATATGTACATATATACTACTGGTTCCAGAGAAACGGAACCAACTGGTAATACCAGGTGCCCATGGAAGTAAGAACATCTACGAGGGTAACACGTTTTACATACTCCCAAATACATACACACCATCTCACTGATCCTAAGAATCCTGCAAGGAGAAGACAGGTATTGGTCCAGCTCTTCTCACTGGACTTGCAAATCAGGGAACTCTCCATTTCCCTGAGCTGTTACCTCAGGGAGACATAAGGCTCAACCACCAAGCTCAGAGTCCCTCTTGTGTGAACTGGTGAATTTAGACTAGATGATCTCTAAGTTCTCCTCCAGGTCCAATACGAAGTGTCCCCAAGTCCTGACCGGTTAGATTGCTGCGTCTTACTGAAATGGCCCCAGGAGAAACGGGGGTGCTACTTACAAAGCTTTCTTAAGTAACTCAGCTCTTTGGTACGCAAGGTAGATCAGCCATGCATCTAAACTTGACCTCCCACTCAGAAATACTTCTGCATCTTCTCTGGGTCCTGGATTATGCCCCCTTTGTTTTGAGAAACATTCACAGACATATACAAAGGCATCCACTATCTGGCTTAAAATTTCACAGAGCCCCCTGAAGCCCTTCCACACATGGCTAACAGTTATTAAGTGCTCTGACCTAGTCACTGTTCCCAGCGCTTCCCATGACTGTCTCACTTAATCTTCACACCAACCCTAAGAGGTAAATTCTATTATGATCATCTCCAGTTACAGAGGAAGAACCCAAGACACAGAGAGGGTAAGCAACTTATCAGGAGTCACACAGCAAGTGAGTGGTAGAGCAAGGATTGAAACTCTAGAAGATACAGACACAGAGCAATTTCCAAAATTGGAGGATTAAGACCAGAGAGTGACTTCTTAAAGGCTGGGACTGCATTATTAACATTGTTATCCCCCTCAGAGTCATTTCTCCATGATTTGAATGAAATGGACTTGATAAGCTCATAAGTATTATGACTAAAGTTGCTTCAATGATTAAGAAAATGAATACAAAGTGCTCAGCATAGGGCCCAGCATGTCGTAAGCACTAAACCAGCAGGAGCTAGTACATCAATATTATTTCTTCTTACGGCACCTGAGCAGCACCCAGTGTGGACTCCAGGAGGTTTCCCAGGCTGTGGAGCCCTCTCTGGAGAGCAGGGCCCCAGTGACTAAAGGAAGTGCCCAGGGGCCTGGGCACAGCCCTGGTGGAGCAATTCTGCCACGTGGCTCCATTCCAGGCCTCTGAGGCTCGCCAGAGGCAGCTGGCATGTGGGTAGTGCCTGCTCCTCCCTGGCAGCGAGCCTGGCAGCTACCAGCATCTAGAAGAACGTCCACAAGAACCAGGAAGCAGGAAAGGCTCCAGGAAGGGCCAGCAGGACACTACTCCGCCCTCAGGTTTTAGAGGGACTCATGAAGACAGGTGGCCCATCCAGGTCAACCTGGCTGAAGGAGTATCTCTATTTGCTTCCCAACCGGCTGCAGTAATGCTCCAGGAGATGTTGCCAAACCGGTTCTAAGAGAAAGGCATTTTGGCCAAATGGCAACTGGGACACAAAGCGAGGCTGTTTTGTAAATTTCTGCAACAGTCACTGACGTTGCTGATTAAAGGAACGCCCAGACAAAAAGGCAGGCTGGGTTACCGCTCAGCGTTCTGTTCCCAGTGCCCCAGTGGCCTCTGGAGCCGCCCCTTCAGGCACACACACTCTTGAATCAAAACCAAATCCTCAGGGGAGCTGCGGTGAAGCCCAGTCAATCTGAACAACCCATACAGCATCTACTTCCTAAAAGCTGACCCTGGGGTGTGGTCACGTTCCAGCCCTGCCAACTGCCTGGGCTGCAGATGAAAGGAGCCCAGGTCGGGCAGGCACCTGGATCGGCTCTCTCGGTGGAGAACTGAACACGAGAATCCGTTCTGTGCCGGACACTTTAAACACATTCACGTCAAATCCTTATGCGGGAGTGTTGGGCTGCACCCCGCAGGCCTCCAAGGCCTGTGCTTGCCCAGCTTCAAGACCAAAGAAAGAGCCCAGGGTCAGCAACAGAGACATCAATGATTTAATGGAGGGGGGAGCTTACACGTCTGAAGCAAGATCCTGGAGCGACACCCCACCATGTGCAGCGAACGATGGGTAGGACGCGGCGGCAGTCTTCGCTCCCGGGGAGGGGGCCCCGTGTGGTGGAGGAGAGATTACCAGTTATAGGGAATTGACATCAGGTGGGCTCATTAGTTACCAGGGAAACCAGCAGAGGGGCGCGTCCTTCATGCCCCTTTGATGAGAACAGTCACCAGCTGGGGCCTGGGGCAAGTACCTAGGAAGGTGAGTCAGGTGAGTAAGATACAGGAGAAGCAGGCATTGGTCGGGCAGGGGATGTACAGAGAGCAAGAGAACAGCCATCTTGAGGGGCCTGACCACACACTTGGGGGTGGCTCTGGGTTTGCGAAAACCAGGGGTGGCCTGTCTGTATTGTATCTGTGGTATCTGGTTGCAGTGCCCCTCTACGTACCTGACCCCAGGGATATCTCGGAAGACAGGGGGACCAAGATTGTAAGGGTTATACAGGGTATGTAGGGGTGAAGTACACGGTCAGGTAACTCAAGAAGGCTGTTCTCTTGTTCTCTGTACATCCCCTGCCCGACCAGTGCCTGCTTCTCCTATATCTTACTCACCTGACTCACCTTCCTAAGTACTTGCCCCAGGCCCCAGCTGGTGATTGTTCTTATCAAAAGGTCCGTGAGGGGCGTGCCCCTCTGCTGGTTTGCCTGGTGACTAATAAGCCCACCTGACATCATTTCCCCTATAATTGGTACTATCCACCCCCTGCCCCCCACCCCAGTGAAGACTGCCACCATGTCCTGCCCACCGTCCACTACACGTGGTGGGGTGTCGCTCCAGGACCTTGCTTCAGACATGTAAGCTCCCCCCTCCATTAAACCATGGATGTCTCTGTTGCTGACCCTGGGCTCCTTCTTTGGTCTTGAAGCTGGGCAAGCAGAGTCCTTTTAGGCCTGCAGGGTGCAGCCCAACAGGGAGGTACTAATATCCCCATTTTGCAGATGAGGAAACTGAGGTTCAGGGGTGTTAACTGACTTGCCCAAGATCACAAAGCTACTAATTGGCAGAGCTGAGCTTCAGCCCCATGCCTGCCTCATTTCCAAACCTGTGCAGGCTGAGGGTGCCAGGCAACCTGCCACATTTTCACCACTTACCAGCTGGGTGGCCTTGGGCACTGACTCCAACTCTCCATACCTAGATTTCGTCATTAATAAACATGGCAACCTAATGCCCAGGAGTAATAGGTACCACATTTGGGGCTCATGCCAGGCACTCTTCACAGGGCTTTGTATGTTACCTGTTGCTGTTATTATCCTTATTTAAGCCCAATAGCACAATAAAATTAAGTAGTTTGTCCAGGCTCACCTGCTGGTAAGAAACAAAGCCATAATCTCGATGCAGGTGTTCTGGCTCCCAAGACTTAATCTCTGGTGACTCTGGCTAACACGTTTCTGAGACATAATCTGCCAGAGACTGAATTAAGACTGGTGCTCTGCAGATTCACTTCGGGCCCTGCTTGAGGAGATGACTTCCTGTTGTTTCAAGAGAGCCCCTCAAGGCCTCAGTGTTCTGGAAAAGGGGATGAAAAAGGTCACCTCGTAGGGTTGCATTGAGGATCAAAGGAGAGAGCGTGAGAGTGCCAGGACACAAGGGACATGCCTCTGTGCAGGATTCACATCAGAATCATAAACGGCCTCCATTAGCCAACATGAAGAGGATCCAGTTCCTCTGCCCTCCCTGACTCCAAGAGATTGTATCAAGAGGAAACAGTCACAGAAAAGAACTTTGAAAATAAGCACAAAGCACTGAGTCAAAAGCTTGATAACTCCATCCTAACCCTCCTAGGCAACAAGCTTAGCTGAGTGACGACTCAGCCTCAGATCCTGATATCCCATAATTAATCCTCTCTTTTAATGGGATTTTTGCCCTTGCCAGCAGTTTTGATCCACTACCCTCAGCCCTCCTTCCTATGCTGAGAAGAGCTTTGGCCTTGGGGCTCTTGAGCAGAGCTGGGCTGGTCAGTTGCTGCAGGTATGAGGGAAAACTGGAGATCAAATAGTGTCTGTGGATGGCGGCTTGTTAGTGGGAGAGGATGGAGGGTAGACTTAATGCAAGAGAGATGCCAAGCACTGGGAAAGCCAGACACGCACGACGCAGTGGGAAAGTGCATGAGACAAAGAGTCTTGGTCTGGGGTTCGAGTCCTTGCCTCTTCCTGGTCACCCAGCTTTGGTCACTCTTGTCCTCTCTGAGACTCAAGGTGCTCATGTGTGAAATGAGTATGAACAATACATGTCCTGGACACCTGCTATAGTTGTTCTGAAGAACAAACATGACCAAGCCCAGGAAAGGGCTTTCTGCACTGTAAGCGCCCTGGGAAGAAGCTCCTTCCTCAGGCCATGTCTGTCACACATGGGAGGCCACCGTAATGTGTCCAGCACACTGGGACAAACTGAAGGGCATTTGGAGCCCCAGACAAGACCCCTGAAGCCAGAGGTATCTGGCTTCAAGGCACCAGAGCCCCAGGCCCTGGCACTGGTCTGATCAGATGCCTTCAGGGCTGAATTTGGCCAGGGAAACAGAGCCTGGATTGTCAGGCTTAGGGAGCTAAGCCCCGAGCCCAGGTGCACTAATTACCCCAGGGTGGGTCAAATGCAGCCTCGCCACACAGGGGTGGGTGTTACAGCCTCAGGGTGGGCCTGTGTATCCCAGCTCCACCTGGGACCTAGTGTGGGGTCTTGAACAAAGCAACTCACTCTCCCCAAGACGTGGTCTCTTCAGCTGTAAAGTGAGGGACTTCATTTTTTTGGTGAGAAATAAATGAATGCATACATGTGAAGCTTTAGTGCAACGCTTCATAGCTAGAAAGTGCTCGTCATCAATATAACCTGCAAAATTTATGCCTCCTTTCCAGGAGTTTAAACTCATTGAACTCTGCATTCACTGAACTCTCGCTGGATCTACAGCTAGACTACAAGCTGCGTGCAGGCAGCGGCCACGTCTGGCTTGTTTCCCATCCAGCTTGCGGTGCTGAGCCCAAGGCCTGGCAAAGTACACTCTCGGCCAAGATTTGTTAAATGAGTTTATGCCTGAGAGGAGCAGTAGGAAGAAACAGCAGCAAAAAAGAGGATGGAAAGAGACAGGGACTGCCCAAGCAGTGAATTCCAACAATGAGGAGAGATAAGCAAAAAGAATGGTTTTTTTTTTTCCTGTCTTTTTTTAAATAATGAAAGAGGGATAAGGGAAGGGATTTTTTTTATAATTGATAAGTTATGCTATTGGGATGAAAAGATGATGAAAGTAATAAACCAGAAAACTAAGGTAAGGGGAAGTGGAAACTCACCCTGCCATTCAAATATTAGGATGTTAATACTTTACATGTAATAAGTAAAGAGTTGTAGTCGCCACTAATAAAATGGCTCCCACTTGACTCTCCAGGAACTGATTCACTGCTAAGCTATGTCAGCTCTGAGCTTCTGAGTCACAGTGCGTCCTAAAGGCTTTCATACCCTGGGGAAACTCACCCCAGGAGGGCTGGGTTTTGTTTTTTCTTCTTCTTTTTTTAAAGTTCTTTTGTTCTTGGTACACAGTCTTCCTCTTTCAGACTGGGTCCAGATGCCCCTAGCACACGGAACAATTCAATCCGTTCAGAGCGGGGAGGAAGGGATCATAATTTGACTTGGTTGTTTTAGGCACATTTTTTTTTTTCTCTGTAACCATGATGACCTCCAGGAAGACACACGGAGGCTCTGGAATCAAGAGTCCAGAGATGAATCCTCACCTGTCTCTGTCTCAGTTTCCTCATGCGTAAAGCCAGACTTCGAGAGGTGAGGTGGGAATAAACATCTATTTTTAGTCCAGGTACCTTAAAGACATCATCTCATTTGACTTTTACAATCTTCATGGGTAGGCCTTATACCCACTTCACAGCTAGGAAAACTGAGATTCAGAGAGGTTTCTTGTCGTTAATTAGACCAAAGCCCTAATGTCAAGGTCAGAGGTAGGCTAGGGCTCCCCTGCCTTCCAGCTTCCTTTGAGATGCAGCTTAATGGATCCCAAACAGCATGTGGAAACCCTGAAGTCCTAAATACTCAAGATCAGTTTTGTAGTTTGTGGTCACAGGGATCTGGTCTCATTTGGTCCTACGTGGTCCCCCTGGCCTCTGAGATCCTAAACTGAATGACTGAAGGGAGGAGCCAGAATCATTCATTCAACATTATTTATTGGTCATCTACTATTTGCCAGGCACTGAGCTAGGTGCTGGAGAAAGAGACATGGTCCCTGCCCTCATGAAGCTTCCAGTATGATTGAAGAGGCACACAGAAATCAAATAAGCCAGCAAATACATAACTACATGTTCCAATAGACGCCACAAAGGAGTATAGGATGTTAGGGGACAGAACTACAGGGCACCTGATCTAGGGCTACTCTGATCTCCCAGGATGTGCTGCTGGGAGAAGCAGGGTGACCTCTGGTTCCAGCCTTGGCCTGGGGAGCCCAGACCAACCGGAAGACCTGGTACTGCAGGGAACCAAGGCTATTTCCCACTTGCCTTCTGCTCTGCTATGACTCTCAGCACAACCTTGGCTGCACAGACCTCACAAGGCCAGGGCCCCACTGGTCAAGAGGCCACCAGGCTCTCAAGCCTGCTGCTGAGCCCCTGACAGGCAGGCTTCCGGTCCCAGGAGGGCTGCTTCATTGCTGGCCACTGAGGCTGCAGAAACACTGCAGGGATTCTCACTTTGAGTTAATGAGGCAAATGTGAGCCGAAAATCCAAGTCAACAGAGAGCTGCTAAGAATCTACCGTTTATATCCCTTAGGATGACTATTATCCCCAAACAAACAAACAAAAACCACAGAAAAAAACAAGTGGTGGTAAAGAAATTGGAACCCTTTTGCACTGTTGGTGGGAATGTAAAATAGTGCAGTCAACGATGGAAAACAGTATGGTGGTATCTCAAAAAATTAAACATAGATTTACCAAATGATCCAACAATTCTACGTCTAGGTATAAACCTCAAAGAACTGAAAGCTGGGACTCAAACGATATTTGTACGCCCATGTTCACAGCATGATTCACAATAGCTAAAAGGTGGAAGCAACTCAGGTCCATCAGTGGACGAATGTATAAACAAAATGTGGTATAGACATACTATGGAACATTATTTAGCCTTAAAAAAGGAAGGGAGTTCTGACACATGCCACAACATGGATAAAACTTGAAGACAGTCTGCCAAGTGAAATAAGCCTGTCACAAAAGAACCAATATTGCATGATTCCACTTGTACCAGGTACTTAAGAGTCATCAAACAGAGAGACAGAAAGTAGAACTGTACATTTAAAAATGATTTAAAAGGTAAATTTTATGCTATGTACATTACAGCACCATTAAAAAAAAAACCCTGCTATAGGCCTAGCTGAGAGGCTATCATGTGCTCTCACAGATGAATCAAACGTGGGCTCTGCCTTCAAGCCGCCTGCGTGCCACAGCTGAAGGGCATCCCATTTATTCATGTAAGCCTGGGCCACCCGTCAGAGGTCCCCCAGGGTTCTGTATGTACCCCCAGCAGCGGGGAAGGAGTCAGGCATAAAAGGGGGAGGAACTGAGCATTTGCCACATAACTCCTACGTGCCAGGCACTGTGATAGTGTTTTATCACCGTTGATCCTTAAGAGTACCCTTGTGAGGTACATGTAATTCTCCCCATTTTATAGGCAAGGAAAGAAAAGCTCAGGAACATAGGTGCCCCAAAGATTTAGCTCCTAGTGATAAAGTCAGAAGTGAAACTCTGCTCAGTCCAAAGTTCATCCCCTTTCACGTAATGTGTTGATTACAAAGAAAGGGGGTTCCTTAAAGGAGGGGTAGGGGTGGGGTCAGATTACAGCTTAAAGATGGGAAGAAGCAGGTCTAATCCCCAAACTGGAGGGAGATAAACTGGATGGTTCATGTTCTCGGCCCTCCGAAGCTTACCTTGTGTAGGATCCACCTTGTCTGTCCCGGGATTCTGTATTCCTTGTCACAGCTGATTGGACCAGGGGTGAGACCAAAACTGAACCAATTGGAGTCTTGGTCTCAAGCATCTCAATTAAGAGACACAGATGCTGTAGCAGATGTGGAGTCAGGACCAAGCCATCTCCGTGGTAACCCAGAGCCCCATGCAAGCTGCTAACTGCAAGGGAGCAGCGTTAAGAGTCCCCACTAAGGCAGCCAATATGCAGAGAGGAGACGGATGCAGTGCAGGGAAGGGCGGAGGCCTGAGACACACAGTCCCCTGGGTAGCCAGAGCAAAGGCTTCCCTGCCCGACAGGTGAGACCCATGATTGTATTCTGGGAAATTTCTCTCTGACTTTAGGGGAAAAACTTGAGCAAACCTGAGTTCCTTGCAATTCAACAACTGCTGACATGACGCTTTATCCCTCAGGTGGGACAACTGGGTTGGGAGAGAAGGACCTTATGTGAGTGAGATCACAGCTCAGCTTGGTTGAGGAAATGCTCCCCATTTGACTTTTGGGAGAATAGCAAAATGTGTCTTTGGTATCACTTTCTGTTTCTGTGCCTCTCTTCTACATCTTCGGGGGCCTCCCTCTCCAGTCTCAGGTAGCTAATGCCCTCAGGCTGGCCTCTGGCAGAGACACCCCACCCAGCCCTGCAGGTATGCACAAGCTAAACACTCCCTAACCCTAACCCTCATGTCCTATTTTACAGACGAGAGTGAGGAAGGATGGCCCAACTGGCCTGCCCAGCAAGGTTTTCTTATTCATTTAATTCGATTGGGCTGCTTCCTTAGTATCTTTCACATTAGCTCCTGCCTTCTCATTCTAGCCCTGGAATGAGCTCCCTCTGCTGTGGAAAGCATTTGCCTCAACTAGTAAACCACCTAATTAGTCTACCTGACTAGAACTAATCTGTCCACAATGCAGCCTAGTGGCCCCCCAGTGATTTGTGAGTAAAGCGGAATCCCAATCACACCAGATTACTCTGTCAACCTCACCCCACAGGCCCGTGGCTCCCTGGCCTTTTTTGGTGCTGTTCCAAACCTAGAATGTCTTTGTTTTCATTACTTCTGTCAAATTTCCACTCATCCTTTAAGACCAACTCAAGGACACTTTGTCCATGGAGCTTTTCACGCTTCCATCTGCTTTTGCATTATAATTTTTGCATGTCTATTCTGGTTTGTAACTCATTCTTGTGTTCCAACCAGTTGCTTCCCTAGAAGACCAACCCATGTTATACGTATTTTTCTAGACTTGATTTCTGATATACTGTCTGGCACATTTTAGGGCTCCATAAAAGGAAACGTTATCGAATAGGGAAGGAAGTTTAGGAATTCCCATGTGCAATTTCACATGTGTATTCATTTAATCCTCAAACACCTCTGCGAGGTAAGAGGTGTTATTAAGAACTCTGAAGCTGAAGGTTTTAATTCATTAGCTCATGAGCACTTAGGAAGTTAAGAGGTGAGAACTGGGATCCTCATTCCTAGGGCTCCTCATTCCTAGGGCTCCCTGGCTCCAAAGCCCAGGGCTCGATAGGCTTTGCATCCTAATGCCTAAGGCCAAGTTAGCTGATAAGGCTTAAGGTGTCAGATGTCTAAGCAGCTGTTTCTGCGTGAAAACTCTGCTCAGACCCACTTGAAGCACACCCCTATTCAACAGAACAGCTGTTCAATAGAAATTACAAAGTAGGTAAGGTCACGGCTGCCGTATCACAGCAGATGCATTATGCCTTACAGACCACTGCACGTTTCATGTATGAATTTTCAACATAAAACTGGCAGCTTCACATCTTTCTTGTCAGGATCAAGAAAGCAAAAAGTAGCACGACACCGGTTTGCCCCTGGGTAGCAGGTGTTAGGCACTCAGCGTTAGAAATGTGTGAAGTGGCCCTTTGCCAAGCCTCATCCACAAAGCACCTGAGAGAATATTAAGCGTAATTCTTCCTGAAAGAAGGGAGAATGGCGGACTTCTGATGGTCCCTTTCAGGACCAAGAATCAATGACTTTATTGCGCTAAGAGGTCTCAAATCTCTTGCCAGGGCATTGTTTCTAGGGTCAACCTTTAAAAGGTATATTCAACATCAGTGACATGTTAGATGCGGCGGAGGATATAAAAACCCCATGCCTTCTTGGCCGAGCCAGAGACTCACCAGTAAACCCAAACCAGACAAAGGCCAGAGCCCCTGAACATGCCTTGAGGGCATGCAGTTAAGATCTGTCGTGGAGGAGGAAAACAAGTCACACTGATTGACTTTTAAAAGGCAACTGTGGGACTTCCCTGGTGGAGCAGTGGTTAAGAATCCGCCTGCCAATGCAGGGGACACAGGTTCAAGCCCTGGTCCAGGAAGATCCCACATGCCGCGGAGCTGCTAAGCCCATGTGCCACAACTACTGAGCCTGTGCTCTAGAGGCCGCGAGCCACAACTACTGAGCCCATGTGCCACAACTACTGAAGCCTGCGCGCCTAGAGCCCGTGCTCCGCAAGAAGAGAAGCCACCGCAATGAGAAGCCCACGTACCACAACGAAGAGTAGACCCCGCTCGCCGCAACTAGAGAAAGCCTGCACGCAGCAACGAAGACCCAACGCAGCCCAAGATAAATAAATTAATTAATTAAAACAAAACAAAACAAAGTCTTCACGTTGAGAGAGGCCTCAGAAGTCTGTCTAATCTAATCTCAGCTAGATTCAGTCTCACAACCTGGCTGTCTGCGTGAAACTCAAGGGAAAATGGCCACCTCTGGCTGGCAGGCACTCTGATCTTAAGATTCAGAGCTGGCTCTCGGAACCTGGTGAACCCAAAGAACATGAAAAATCAAGTGGGTTTTGTGGTTTCCATAATCTCCTTCTGCACTGCTAAGTATCCATGACATCCACACCACAGGGCCTCCAGTAACCCCCAAATCCTCCTGGTTCACACTAGGTCCTAAGAAGTTCAGTCTCAGAAGGGGACTGTACACGAGAGACTGAGGTCAACTCTAAACCAGTTGGTTGTCAGTACAGCACATTCCCAACTACAGTCTAACAGGGGGCCTCACTGTCTATACAGGTATCACCATTAACACTCCCATCACTTGGCCATTCTTCCCACCATCCTACCGCTTGAGAAGTGTTGCTTACTGCCTGACCTTGCTGTTTTATGTACTCAAGAGGCAAAATTGTACACATTTCAGTAAATTCAGGGGCTTTCTTCGGTGCTGCCTTGATCCTCTGTTAGGGCTTTTTACATCCTACTCTCCCCACTCTCCCCCACGCCACCCTGTGAAGTGCATCCAGCTTTGCTCCATTCCCACTGATGGATATATGGCGGCATCAGTATCCTCAGTTCTGTCAGAACTTAATGTTAGCGAATTCCCTGGTGGAGCAGTGGTTAAGAATCTGCCTGCCAATGCAGGGTGCAGGGGTTTGAGCCCTGGTCCGGGAAGATCCCACATGCCGTGGAGCAACTAAGCCCATGCACCACAACTACTGAGCCCGCGAGCCACAACTACTGAAGCCAGCGCGCCTAGAGCCCATGCTCCGCAACAAAGAGAAGCCACTGCAGTGAGAAGCCCGCGCGCAATGAAGAGTAGCCCCTGCTCACCACAACTAGAGAAAAGCCCACATGCAACAACAAAGACACAATGCAGCCAAAAATAAAAAAACAGTAAAAGAAAAGAAAAAAGAACAATGTTACTTAATCTTACCCAGTGCTCAAAATTGGAAGGCACTCCCGGAAAGGGTTTGCCATCACCAGTGTTTTAAACCATTGGAATAGATTGAAAGCAAGAAAAATGCTATATTCATTACTATATCTGCTTTAGTGCCTAAGGCAATGCCTTCCATACCTTGCTGAGAGCAGTTATTCAGTACATGGAACTGTAAAATTATAAAACCTTAAAGCTGGAAGAAACCTCAAGATCAGTTCCCATGATTCCACAGCTGAGAAATTTGAGACTTGGGTGATTAAATCTGGGTCATCGGCTACTTTGTCAACGTTAGCCAGAGTCCAGATGTTCCTACTTTAAATTGAGTTGTTTCTTCCATCGGGTTGCTTATCAGATGAATGAATGAATGAATGACTTTACTGCTCAACTGATACTATGAAAGGAGACTGGAAAACAGACTGAAGTTAAATAACCTAGCAAAAGTAATGGTTTAGATAGCCTATATTTGCCCACCTTAACTGAAGTTTTTCACTTTCAGTTGAGTGTTTATGTCCATAGCTAAGGCAGACATACTTTTAGTCATTTAAGTCTGACCAATGCATATACACTCCAGACAAATAACAAGTCAGATTTCAATATAGTGTTAAATTTTAATTTCATTATAATCTATATGACTTGCCCCATGACATCACCAGATTGAACGTGTCTTTACATGTCAATGGTGAAGGAAACAAACTTTTCATGTTATGTCTCTATTATGTAGCTGCTTCAAGAAAAAAAAATTATAAAACCACAGTGAGATATCACCTCACACCTGTCACTATGGTTATTATCAAAAAGGCAAGAAATAACAAGTGTTGGTGAGGATGTAAAGAAAAGGGAACCCTCATACATTGTTGGTGGGGATGTGAATAAATGCAGCCACTATGAAAAACAGTATAGAGATTCCTCAAAAAATTAAGAATAGAACTACCATATGATTCAGCTATCCCACTTCTGGCATTTATCTAAAGAACACAAAAACACTAATTTGAAAAGATATGTGCACCCCTATGTTCATTGCAGCATTATTTACAATAGCCAAGGTATGGAAATAACCTAAGTGCCCATCAATGGATGAATAGATAAAGAAGATACGGTATATATATGCAATGGAAATACTACTCCGAAATAAAAAAAGGGGAAATCTTGCCATTGCAACAACATGGACAGACCTTGAGGTTATTATGCTAAATGAAATAAGTCAGATAGAGGAAGACAAATGCCATATGATTTCTCTCATATGTGGAATATAAAGAACAAACAAACAAAAAACAAATGAACAAACCAAAACGAAACAAAAACAAACCTGCAGGTACAGAGAACAGGATAGTGGTAACCAGATGGGAAAGAATGGGGAGGAAGGCAAAATGTGTAAAGGGGATCGACTGTGTGGTGAAGAATGGAAACTAAGTTTTTGGTGATGAGCATGTTGTAGTGTATACAGAAGTCGAAATATAATGTTGTACACATGCAACTTATAAAATGTTATAAACCAATGTTACTGCAATAAAAAAATAAATTTAAAAATAAAATTAAAAAGAGAAAAATATTTTTAAAAGAATACATGCAAATGAACTCTGACATAACATGACTACATGATATTCACTAACCAGATTCTCAAACTACATTGTCCTTTAAGAATCCAACTTCCAGATCTTTTTTTTTTTTTTTAACTAAACAATCATTTGGTAGCTTTGGGTTTCATTTCTGGCATTTTCCTGCTCATCTCAGAGGGAGAGGTTTAAGGAAAGAAACAGATAAAATTGACAAAAGAAAGGAGAAAGGCACAGATTACTCAGAAACCGTAAGGGAGAAGTAGTCAGGTTCCTGGAGGAAGAGAGAGTGTGCTGAGGTGTGGTCAGGAACCACATACCCATCAAGGCTCCCACTTTTTCTGCCCTCCCCTCTCACTCCCTCTCATTCCTCCTGCCAAGGAGTGAGCTGGCAATCTTACCAATGACCTTGGACAAACAGAAAATGATAACGCTCCTAAATTCAGCTTTAGCCACACCACTCCAGCCAAAACTAGAAACACCTACAATGGCTGGGAGTGTGCCATCACTCCAACCGCTCCTGTTCCCTCCACTGCAATCAAATGTCCCGAAAAATAACCTGTTGGAATTACAATACGCCTTGTAAAGATGGTCTAGTCTAAACGCCCTCACCTGTTTTGCACAAAAGAAAACTGACATCCAGAGAAATGAGGTCACATGCCCAAAGTCATTGAGCAAGTCCAAACTAGATGCCCAAAACTTCAGACTTGCATTGTTCCGAGCTCATTTAAAGCAATTTAAAAGCTGCCAAACATGCAACGAACAAACAAAAAAACAAAACATCCCAACTTTGGAGAGATGAAGAACAATTACAAAAAGGCACAAATTAACATGAAAACAAACCAAACTAATAACTTTACTCCACCTCCCAGAAGCCCAGTGACGATAAAAGCAGCAGGGGTCTGTTTTACGGAGTAATGATACCTGGAACAACTTAATTGTGCTTTTTCCTCCTTTACCCATTTCTCACAGGCAGAGGAAATAAAAAGTGCATACAAGACTGCTGAAACTCTTAATCTGAACCAACATAGACCTGTTTGATACTTGAAATTTGGTACATCTTTCCCTCCAGGGGCCTATAGAAATCACATTATTAGAGTTAAAACATCAGGTCATTCAATGGGTCTCAAAGCCCTGGGGAAAATGCCTTCCACAGAAATCCATCCTCTCCCCTGACCTGCACAGGCAACAAACTCCAGCTAAAGCCGCAGAGGATTTGATCATTCGCAGACTTTCAAAGAATGGGACCCAAGAAACTAACATTCCAAAACAGGACTGGAGAAAAAGAAGAAAACTTGTCCTTACCCTTAAAAATAACAGAAACAATAGGATCCGGTTTCCCAAATTTCGTTTTAGGGATATTGCTGGCAGATTCAACAATCACTCGAAGCATGGCTCTCAATGGGCAGAAACCAAATTTCAGCAACGAAGTTAAGAAGACACGGGCTCTGGAGCTCGCGGCCGCGCCGCCCGGGAGAGAAGGCGGGGGAAGACTCCAGCGAAGAGGGAAGGAGGAGAGGCGATGGGTGGGTCCCTGACGGATTACTGTATTTACTGAAGGTTACGTGTAAACTGATACCCAAATGCCCGAGCCTCCGCAGCGCCGCAGGCACCCACTTAAGAATTCGGGAAATGTGGGAGTGAAAAGGACAAAACCTCAGCTAAAAATAATTATGGGCAACAAATGAAACTGAAAAGGATTTGTAGCTAATAAATGTGGACACGTCAAGAGACCACTAAGACGCTGCAGCTAAGAGCAACAAATTTGTGAAGCCCAATTAATTGGATTTCTGTTACCCCTTCCATTCTTTGCTGAGCTTCGTGGAGTTTTAAAACTTTACTGCGTCATTTAAAATTTTCTTTTTACTTTTGCCATTTCTTCTCTCCTGCTGTTGAACTCACCCACGCAGCAACAAGTTAGAGAACAATTTGTTTTTAATCAGTTAAAGGGTGCCCCCTATTGTATGGCAGAGAAATAACTGAGTTTATTTCAAGCAAGCCCAATCCGGAGGTGGTGATCGCGGTTTACAAAATCAGTGTCCTGGGAGCTGATCGTTTTCAGTCACAAAAGGATTCGCCATAGGACTTCTTTAAAAATCCTTACGAGGTGAGAGCTGGTGACCGAAGTTTTCCTGGTCCATCAAACGCTGCTAGCCGTCTTTAGTGAAAATGGAGTTCTCCACTCTTTCAGGATCTAGACCCCAGCAGTGTCTTCCTTTCCTTTGTTAAAGAAAAAGGTATTCGATGACACTTGTTGAAGTGGGTAAGGAAGACTTTATTCAAGGGGAAGGAATCTTTCAGTGTAGGAGGGAATTTGGACTCAACTCTGAATAGGGCATGGACAAGGGGGAATTTATAGCCAGGGAGCAGGTTGGGGGTCAGTGAATGGAAATTACCAGAAGAAAGTATCAGGGGGGAAAAGGGGATTCTGGCTCAACCGACCTAACAGGATTCTTACTGAACATAGGTCAGGGTGACGAGACATTACCTGGGTGATGGTGGAGAACGAGGCACCCCACAAGATACAGAGTGATCAGATATGGAGGGAGGGGAGTTCTGGTTAAACTGACTCAGCAAGGTTCTCGCTAAAACTAAATTTTACAAGGAAATACACAGATGGGCCTAGGAGAAAGTTCAGGAGCTTGACTAAAGTTTGGCCAAGGAAAAGGTCTTTATGGCCTAGAGGGTGTGTTAGGTGGTATAGCCTGGTGATTAAGATCACTAGAAGAGGCCTGGGGATAGTAGTCAGCCAGACCTGCGTGTGGGTCCCTGATTCGTCACTCTTGAGCTATGTCACCTTACAAGTTGGTAAATCCCTCTCTTCTGCAGTTATCTCATCCGTAAAATGAAGGTGAAGATTGTCATAAGGTCAAGGTCTAAGTGCAGGGGCCTGGCAAAAAGCACATAGTAAATTCCACACATCTACAACCAGAAGTTCATCCTTATTCACGGCATTTCATAGCATTTCCGTTAATGCAAATTGGGTTTACATTAGGATCTCATTGTGTTTCAGAAGAAAAGGCTGAAACTAAGAATGAAAAAACGTAGGACTTCCTTTTGCTTCTGAACACACAACCAACCGAGAAGACCCACCTGTAAGCAAACACTTCAAGTGCACTGAAAAAGACCCACCTGCAGGAATTCTTCTGTCTCAGTGAATTTCTCAATGGCTTATATAAAGAACCAATAAACCCAATGTCATATACATTATTGTATTTAGTGGACATGTAGACTAAATACAGTATATATTTTAGTGGAATATAGACAACATTATGTTTGTTTGTATTTTGGAGCTGGTTTTTATTTCTCCCTTTCATTGTTAAATATATTTACAGAAAAATGCATACAACATAAATGTGACAGTTTAATGAGCAAACATCAAGGTCAAGGCAGAGACCATTGCCAGCACTCCAGAAGTCCCTCACATGTCCCATCACAGCCACCTCCTTCCCCCCATAGGTAACCATTTTCCTGATTTTTATAGTAATATTTTCTGTGCTTTTTTTTATAGTTTTTAATCCCCCAAATAGTTTGATTTGCTTGATTATGATCATATGAATTATTTTATACATTATGAACATTATCTACATGTATTTGTACCTATGTGTATACACATATTCACATAGTATGAATTCTTTGTCATATTATGACCTTTATAGACATGGACTATAAGTGTGAATTCTTTTGTGTTTGGCTTCTTTTTTTTTCAACATTATATTGTGAGATTCATCCATATAACTTTGTTTCCTCTCATTTCTCTATGGCATTCCGTTGTATGAGTGTACCACATTTTACTAATTACTCCACTGTTGATACACATTTGGATTATTCAGAGTTTGGGGCTATTACAAAAAGGGCTACTCTGAACATGCTTGTACATGTTTCCTGGTACAAATGTGCATGAGCGCATTTTGGGTCTAACCTGTGACTGCAATTGCTGGATCAAAGGGTATATGCATATTTTCAAAATTACTAGGTAACTCAAAATTGTTTTCCACGGTGATTGTACCGTTTACACTCCCACCAACAGTGTATGAGACTTCCCGTCCATACATTTGGCAACCCATATGGTGAGTATGTAATATTTCATTGGAGCTTTAATTTGCATTTTTCAGATTACGAATGAGGTTTCATACCTTTTCATATTTACATTTCCTAATTTATGACATGCCTATTCAAATATTTTGTAGATTTTTCTATTGGGTACTCCGTGTTTTTCTTACTCATTTGCAGGAGCTGTTTATGTGTTCTGAATACTGGTGCTTTGTGGCTTGTAATTTTAATATTATTGAATTTATCAATATTTCCTTTATTGGACTTCCCTGGTGGCGCAGTGGTTAAGAATTCTCCTGCCAACGCAGGGGACATGGGTTCGAGCTCTGGTCCGGGAAGATTCCACGTGCTGCGAAGCAACTAACCCCGTGCGCCACAACTACTGAGCCTGTGCTCTAGAGCCCGCAAGCCACAACTACTGATCCCACGAGCCACAACTACTGAAGCCCACATGCCTAGAGCCTGTGCTCCGCAACAAGAGAAGCCACTGCAATGAGAAGCCCGCACATCACAACGAAGAGTAGCCCCCGCTCACCGCAACTAGAGAAAGCCCGCGAGCAGCAACAAAGACCCAATGCAGCCAAAAATAAATAAATAAATTAATTAAAAACAATATTTCCTTTATGGTTAGTATATTTTTCTTTCTTTCTTTCTTTTTTGGCTGCACCACAAGGCTTGCAGGATCTTAGTTCCCCAACTAGGGATTGAACCAACCTTGGGCCATGGCAGTGAAAGCACTGAGTCCTAATCACTGGACAACCAGGGAACTCCCAGTACATTTTTCACATTAAGAAATGCTTTCTACTCTGAGATGTGAAGATACTCTTCAGTATTATCTTCCAGAAGCATTTTGTTTCATCTTGCACACTAAGATTTATACTCCACCTGTAATTGATTATGTGTCATGTGTGGTTAGAGGTCACGTTTCATTTTTTCCCACATGGATATTCAATTGACCCAGTACCATTTATTGAAAAGTTTGTCCTTTTCCCAAACCTAGGTCATGTATCAGGGTTGTAGATATGTGTGGGTCTGTTTCTGTGCTCTCTCTTCTGTTTCATTGTTCTATTTGCCAGTCTCTGCACCAAGACCACTGTGTCTTAATATAGCCTTATAAAAATTTCATAATAAGATTTTATCCTCCCATCTTGTTCTTTTTCTTCAAATGTCTTGGCTCTTCTTGCATTTTTTTTTTTTTTTTTTTTTCAGTACGCGGGACTCTCACTGTGGTGGCCTCTCCCGTTGCGGAGCAACAGGCTCCGGACGCGCAGGGTCAGCGGCCATGGCTCACAGGCCCAGCCGCTCCGCGGCATGTGAGATCTTCCCGGACCCGGGCACACCTGCATCGGCAGGTGGACTCTCAACCACTGCGCCACCAGGGAAGCCCTCTTCTTGCATTTTAATAGACATATTAGGATCAGCTTATCAAGTTTCAAATATTTTAAAAATCTGTTGGAATTCTGTCTTAAATTGCATTAAATTTATAGATCAATTTTGGGGGGAACTGATGTCATTGTAAGTATTTCAATTCAATAATAGACTATATCACTTAATCTACTTAGACTTTCTAAACATCTCTCATTAAAATTTTATAATTTATAAAGGCCTTGAACATTTTTTTTAGATATGTTGGAACTTATTTCTTTCAGCTTTCAAATATATAAAAAACGAAAAAAATAGTACAATTAACACCTCTACGTCCATTATCTAGATTTGACAACTATTAACATTTTGCCATGATCATGTTATCTATCTATCTAGATTTTTAAAATAAAATTATTTTAAAGTAATTATAGACATCATGAAATTTCACCCTTAAATGCTAAAGACTGCACCTTGTAAGAGTGACATTCGCCTACAATATTACAATCACATGACCACATCTGTGTGTATTCAGATTATCTAATTATGTTAATAACAAATTATACTAAATATCATTTTTCATTTTTTGTATATTTTAAAATTAGGACCCAATCAAGATTCATGCATTGCCTCTGTGCATTTAGCTGGAGAAATCTGACCAATAAGGTAACTGACTTACAGTTCCCAGGTTCTACAGGTTTTCAGAGGCCCAATAAAATATAGGAAGCCAAAAATACAATAAACTGATACAAAATATAATGAAATTAATGCACTGAGAAGTGATACCATATCATTTCTATGGTATTCTTCCCAAACATCCATAACCCCAGTCTACAAATGCAAAAACAGGGAATTCCCTGGTGGTCCAGTGGTTAGGGCTCGGTGCTTTCAGTTCGGGGGCCTGGGTTCGATCCCTGGTTGAGGAACTAAGATCTCACAAGCCATGCAGTGTGGCTGGAAAAAAAAAAATGAGAAAGTAGACAAAACCAGGTTGAGAGACATTCTACAAAATACCTGATAAGTACTCTTCAAAAGTGTCAAGGTCATAAAAATAAGGAAAGATTGGGCTTCCCTGGTGGTGCAGTTGTTGAGAATCCGCCTGCCAATGCAGGGGACACGGGTTCGAGCCCTGGTCTGGGAAGATCCCACATGCCGTGGAGCGGCTAAGCCTGTGTGCCACAACTACTGAGCCTGCACTCTAGAACCTGTGCTCCGCAACAAGAGAGGCCGTGATAGTGAGAGGCCCGCGCACCGCGATGAAGAGTGGCCCCCACTTGCCGCAACTAGAGAAAGCCCTCGCACAGAAACGAAGACCCAACACAGCCAAAAATAAATAAATAAAAATAAAGGAATTCCTTAAAAAAAAAAAAAATAAGGAAAGATTGAGAAACTGTCACAGATTGAAAGAGACAAAGGAGACATGGAAACTAAATGCAAGATTGTATCCTGGATCAGCTGCTGGAACAAAGAAAGGACGTTAGTGGAAAAAGTGGAAAAATACCAAAGTCTGCGCTTTAGTTAATAATATTGTGCCTATATTAATTTCTTAGTTTTGATAGATGTACCATGAGTATGTAAGATGTTAATATGAGGGGAACCTGAATGAAGGGCACAAGGGAACTCTGTATGCTTTGCAACTTTTCTGTAAATTTAAAATTATTTCAAAATAAAATGTTAAGAAATAAAATTAAATAAATTTGTAAATACTGGCTTAGAAGTATAAAAAAGAAGACTTCAAAATTGAAACAATAATTATTTCATTAAAAGTGTATGGACAGGGCTTCCCTGGTGGCGCAGTGGTCAAGAATCTGCCTGCCAATTCAGGGGACATGGGTTTGAGCCCTGGTCCGGGAAAATCCCACATGCCGCAGAGCAACTAAGCCCATGCGCCACAACTACTAAGCCTGCGCTCTAGAGCCTGTGAGCCACAACTACTGAGCTCGCATGCTACAACTACTGAAGCCTGCACACTGAGAGCCTGTGCTCCACAACAAGAGAAGCCACCACAGTGAGAAGCCCGTGCACCGCAACAGAGAGTAGCCCCCGCTCGCCGCAACTAGAGAAAGCCTGAGCACAGCAACAAAGACCCAACGCGGCCAGAAATAAATAAAAAATAAATAAATAATTTTTTAAAAAGTGTATGGGCAAAACAAAATGCCTGTTTCATTAATTGGTAAGTTTTTAGTATTCATAAAATTTTCATCTCAGTTGAAAAGAACTTGTAGTTAGATTTTCACACTATAAAAGAATTTCTGAGGATGCATAATAACCACCAAGAAATCACAACCTATCATAAGTTCATTAATCATAACCCCAAATTTTCAACAATGTGATTATGAAAAATCCTTTCAAGGTTCTTACAGCAATATATATATATATAGTTTTTTTTTTTAATGCAGCATAAGGTACCTTTGAGTATTTTGATGTAATATATCCAAAAGCAGGATTCTGTTAAATTGTTAAGTAAGCCCTGAAACAGATTAACTTTCCAATTCCTAGCATTTCTTGGAGTCTTCTATTTGGCACTGATTTATATAACTTTGAATAAACACAGGCAGGAGAGAATGAGCTAACCAGTAAAAGTAGAACCTGGTAAAAGGACCAGTCCTCCTCTTAACAAGCTTGCAATGGCTTTGCTGTGGAAGGAAACACTATTTTATTTATTTATTTATTTATTTGGCTGCACCGAGTCTTAGTTGCGGCATGCGGGACCTTTTAGTCGCAGCATGCGGAATCTTTAGTTGTGGCATGCAGGGTCTTTTCTTAGTTATGGCACGTGGGATCTTTAGTTGCGGCATGTGAACTCTTAGTTGGGGCATGTGGGATCTAGTTCCCTGACCAGGGACCGAACCTGGGCCCCCTGCATTGGGAGCGCGGAGCCTTAGCCTCTGGACCACCAGGGAAGCTCTGGAAGGAAACACTATTATCCTCATCTTCAGAAATAAATATTTGAGGAGAAGGAGGTTAGGATACTTGGAAAGTAGTAACTTAAAGTTAAGGGGTAGAAAAGTTGGTGGCCAAGGGGCGTGGCTTAGCCTCAGAGCTTCTCTCCTGACATCAGGAAATGCTGCAGAGCAAGGTCATGAGCGTTGAGGCTCAGATTCCAGGGAGAGCCAGGAGCTGTGTTTCACTGGGTAGTAAGAGGGAAGGAGGAGCTTTAAGACCTGAGCCCAGTGGGAGACAGTGGCAGAAGTAAGGTGGCTGGTGTTTGGAGAAGGGAGGAGGTGCTCAGAGGCTGCCAGTCAGACTGACTTTACATCAACCTGTCTGTAGAGCGTGTGTGCATGCACGTGTGTGTGTGTGTGTGTGTGTGTGTGTGTGTGTGTGTGTGTGTGTTGGGAGTTGGGTGGAGAAGATTCAGTGGTGGGAACATGAACTTGTTCTTCAGAGACTGCAGAGCTGCACACAAAGGCAATGCATGTATGCTCACACACCATCACAACCAGCACCTGCACCATCCAGCCTTACTCTCTTCCTGCCACCTCTGGTGCAACAACAGAGCCCTGGAGCCCAGTTCAGCAGCCTGCTTCTGTCTCAAGGGCTTTATTTTTATCAACTGCATTGGCCCTAACAACAACCCTATGATATAGGCCCTATAATAACCTCCACTTCATGAGCGTAGGAAACTGAGACACAAAAAGATTAGGTAAATTGTTCAGGTTATAGCTAATAAATGGAAGAGCTGGGATCCAAACCAGGTAGTTTGGTTGTGAATTTTCCTGCTACACTCTATTGGAATGTATCCCTTACAACATGCTTTGCAGCCTCCACACACCCTGGAGACAAAAACACCAGCCTGGGTGCATCATAACCAGAGCCCTGGTTACTATCTGTCTCAAGGACTTTGAGCTCTCCAGCTTCCTGTGCCAAGAATGTAACAGTGTCAGTCTCTGGTGGCTACTGGAGTTATCTCTATGCCCTGTGAGCCTGGAAAGGGGCTAACCCCTCAGTTTCTCCATGCCAGTGGCCTCTGTTTCTTTTTCTTTTTCTTTTTTTTTTTGGTTGCACCGGCGCAGCATGCAGGGTCTTAGTTCCCCAATGAGGGATCAAACCCGTGCCCCCTGCAGTGGAAGAGTGGGGTCTTAACCACTGGACCTCCAGGGAAGTCCCTGGTGGCCTCTCTTTGGACAGTCCTTATTTTTTTCCTGGATACACACTCACTAGTATTATAGTTGAAGACAGGGAAGGAGAAGAAAAGGATGGGAGATCTCCCTTCAGCTTTGTTCAAATATAAAAAGCTAACAGGGCCTGTTTTCCTCATACAATCAGCTTTTAGATATAAATGTGTAAGATTCCAATCAACACTGTAAGAAAAACACTTAAGGAAAAATATTTCCTCCTGGAAAAATCAAGGAAGAGTAAGAGTTAGAGTTAAGAGTAAATTCACACAGGATGATCAAACATTTATTCATTAATAATATGTCCATTTGTTCAACAAATATTTGAGAGTCTACAAGTACCATGTATCAGCTGTTGGGGCTTCAGCCAAGAATAAGCCAAAGTTCAGACCTGATGGAGCTCCCAGCTGGTGGAGACCACATGCCGGGTCTCACATGTCTATCGTCCACTGCTTTCCACAACTCTGGGAGCTAGGACTCCTGGACTCATTTTACAGCTGATGAAATTGAGGCTCAGAAGAGTTAAAGACTTGAGCCAAGATTCAAACCCAATGTCTTCTGAGCCCTACTCCTTTTCCAACTGGTCCTCAGATGAGAGCACACATTCTGCTCTTTCATTATCCTCACCTTTTTCATCAAGTAAACTCATACATTGATCTAGGTGAGTGGCCTTGTGCCTACACTGAGGCAAAAGGGATAGAGACAGAGGAATATTTAAGGGAGAGGAGAGACTTAGCAAAAAATCTAGACATGAGGAACAAAGTAAGAGGGGTGGCCAAGAGGATTTAGTGGAAGAGAAATGAAGACAGATTCATAATATCTTATTCCAATTCCAGTTTCACAGAATCCTAGATATTACCTAACAGCAATTTTCAAATTGGCACACACAGAGGGTCTATTGTTAAGATCTTTTTGCTGAAACACTTCTTTAAGAATTATTTCAGTTGATAACTAAAGTGCTTTTTAGAGCTAAAATACTATTTTTTAGTAGTTTAATTATAGGGTTTTGCATAATGGTGGATGCTATTTTTAAATAACTTAATATATAGTATATTTAAATTTCATGCTTTTAAAAAGTGCCTGACAGTGACTAAGTCTACAGGGGGGGAAGGAGGGGATAAAATATTTCATAACATTTGGCATAATTATATTATCATTATTCAAGGCCATTGGAGGAGCTAAATATAAGACAGGAATGAATCTGACCTTCTCCAAGTAAGTGTTAACTTACTTGAGCATATTTTCTAAAATAAACCTAGAAAAAATGGAATGGAGAAAAGTGGGATCCTCTTAAGCCTGGTATTCACTTTTATGGAAACAACAATTCCTATCAAAATGTTTGATAAACAAATGTTTCCCCGTCATTCTTCTGTAAGAATCTTGATTCATTCAGGCTCACGTGCATCTATTCAGCAAACACTTACTGAAAGTCTACGTGGTGCCAGGTATGATGCTAACTACAAAGACGAATAAGACACATTTCCTCTCTGCAAGAAGCTCACAGGAAATCGCAGCACAATGGAGTGAGCACCATGCTAGAGGAGTAGGTGTTAACAGGGCAGGGTGGGCAAGCAGGGTAGGCTCCTGGAGGAGGTGACAGCTGGACTGAGAATTAGTGGTTGGACTGATGTCTGTGTGTGTGTGTGTGTGTGTGTGTGTGTGTGTGTGTGTGTGTGTGAGAGAGAGAGAGAGAGAGAGAGAGATCTGAAACACAGATGAATAATCATGGTGAGCAATGGGAACCTCAAGCCATTTGATGTGGGTGGGAGATCATGTGCGAGGGTAAACAGTAAAGCAGTGAGCCTAGGCAGGCAGGCAGGCCCCAGCTCAGGCCCCAGCTCAGAGAGCCTCATCTGCTCTGTTAATAACAACTAACATCTACCACGTGCTTACTACACGTCAGATGCTATTCTAAGCATTTTATTTTGTCTCATTTAATCCTTCCACTTCCCTGTGCTGTGAAGTAAGCACTATTTCACCATCCCCATTTTACAGATGAGGAAACTGAGGCCTAATCTGGTTAAGTAGTTTGCCCAGTTCTCACAGCAAGCGGAGCTGGGATCTGAACACAGGTAGTCTTCCTCTAGAGTTCATGCTCTTTTTTTTGGCCAGGCCTCACAGCTTGTGGGATCTTAGTTTCCCGACCAGGGATTGAACTCATCTCCCCCTGCAGTGGAAGTGTGGAGTCCTAAACACTGGACCACTGCCAGGGAAGTCCCTAGAACCTCTGCTCTTAACTCCTTAAGCCAGGCCTCACTGGCAGTGGGGACTTATTAGAGATGCATTTTCCAGCAGGGGAGCAAAATGACTGAATTGCATACCAATTCTCTGAATACAAATGAAACATTTTAATAACCCCATAGACTTAACATTAAATTTTAAAAGAAGCTAAAACAGGCAGAGCAGTCAATGTCTGGAGAGCTGCCCTTTCCAAATAGGATATACCTTGAATGGAGAACCAAGTCAGGAAGCATCACTGACTGGCTAATGAGAATTCTCCTATATGACATTAGCCAGTTAGAGAAAATCTGCTCAACCTGCCCCTGAAATGGCTTTCAAATATGTCACTAATAGGGCTGCTATAATCTCAGTTAGATATTGAGGGGGTCTCCCTATTTACCAATTTAAAACGCAGCCCTTCCTGGTTGGAGAGGAACTCTAACCCAGGAAAGAGCAGTGGGTCTACCCCGAGAAGGAGCTGGGCTGTAAACCGATGCTTTGGGTGCCTGTTAAGGAATATCGATAACAGAAAGGAGGAGAGTAAACAAATCGTTTCTCCACAGTAGTCTAGGGCAGAAGAGACCCCCATCAATTCATTCATTCATTGAACAAATATTTATTTATCATTTTAAAAATTATTATTATTTTTTGGCTGCACTGCACGGCTTGCGGGATCTTAGTTCCCCCACCAGGGATTGAACCCGTGCCCCCGGCAGTGTACGCGCTGAGTCCCAACCACTGGACCACCAGGGAATTCCCTGAACAAATATTTATTAATTACCTAATTTGTTCAAGCACTGTGATGGTAGGTACTGTGGATATGGGGGTGAGCAAAATCAGACAGACTCCTCAAGCAATTTACAGTGGAATGAGGGAAAGGGACACCATCAAAGAATCACTCATGAGTCAATGTGCAATTTTAGCTGGAATGAAGCCTTTGAAGAAATCTGTGGTAAAGAGAGGAAATCCTTTACTCAGGAGGCAGGGAAGCCTTCCCTTAGGCAGGGAGGATGAAGCTGAGGTCTGGGAGATAGGAAAGGAGGCAAACAGCTAGAGCATTCCAGACAGGGGGGACCTCCTGTGAAAAGGCCCTGAGGCAGGAAGGAACCTTCCTGGTCAAGGAATGAAGGGTGTCTAATGTGGGGCTTTGACACCAGGTTGGGGAGGTCAGTCTAGGCCTGCTGGGCCTGAGAGGACACAATGGGGATTTGGTTAGATGATCAGATCTGCATTATTTCAAAAAATCCCTGCGGAGTGGATTGGAAGGAGGCAAGAGTTTACCAGGTTCTTCTTAGCCTGCATTTAGAGAACATTTATTGTGTGCATACCAGTGCTGTTCAATAAAAACATAACAGCAGCTGCATTTATATTTTGAATTTTCTAATAGTCACAGTAAAGAAAGTAAAAAACAATAGTAAGATTGATTTTAATATATTTTACTTAATATATCTAAAATATTATTGTCTTAACATGTAATAATATTAAAAAGCTTAGTCATTGAAATCTGCTGTGTATTTCATACATCTCAATTGGGACACAAAACATTCATCAGAAATACTTCATCTGTATTTAGCTTTCATAAAATTTACAGTTGATAAAATAGGCTTGCACCCTGATGTTCACTGCAGCACTGTTTACAGCAGCCAAGAAATGGAAGCAACCTAAACGTCCATCAAAGAAGATGTGGTATACGTATACAATGGAATATTACTTAGCCATGAAAAAGAATGAAATTATGCCATTTGTAGCAACATGGATGGACCTAGAGATTATCATACTAAGTGAAGTAAGTCAGACAAAGAAAGATAAATATCATATGATATCACTTATATGTGGAATCTAAAAAAGTAATGCAGGTGAACTTGTTTACAGAACAGAAACAGACTCACAGACTTGGAGGGCGGGCTTGTGGTTGCCAAGGGGGTAAGGAGGAGGGGAGGGATGAATTGGGAGGTTGGGATTGTCATATGTACACTACTATATGTAAAGTGGATAATCACCAGGGATGTACTATGTAGCACAGGGAACTATGCTCGATACTCCGTAATAACCTGTATAGGAAAAGAATCTGAAAGGGAATGGATGTATGAATATGTATGGCTAAATCATTTTGTTGTACGCCTGAAACTAGCACAACATTGTGAATCAATTATACTCCAATATAAAACAAAAAATTAAAAAACCCAAAATTTCAAAAAGAAGAAAAAAAATAGGCTTACATACCTAAGTTGTTCCAAACATAAAAGTTTTTTTGATAACTGAATCAACCATCAGTTTTTAAACTTAAATTAAGTAAAATTAAAAATTCAGTTCCTCAATCACTGTAGCCACATTTCAAGCGCTCAACAACCATATGTGGCCAGTGCTACCATAATGGATTGAGTAGAAAGAACCTTTCCATGATTGCAGGAAGTTGTATAAGAAAGCACAAATGTATCTGCTGGAGAAGGCCTGGGTAGTCATTAGCTTTCCTTTGGAAGACATAACCTTTCATGGGTGAAGAGCACATTCATCTACAACAGCCTCACTATTTCTTTTTATAAAGCCTAAATCCATTCAGCCTCTTTTTGGTACTGTTTTGGTTTCCCAAGATTTTCCTACTGGGAAGAAAATAACCTAATATTTATTGAGATAAATATCCAGTCCACTTGGCCATTATATTTCTCTTTGTTAATGAATAAAGATGAATTTTGAATCCCTGTCCTAGGATTTCTCCTAGTGAACTGTCAGCATCAAATTACTATCACTTCTTCAGGCCTTTTGCAAACTACTAGCTTCTCACACTTCACACCTAGCCCCACCTACCTGCGAAGAGCAAACATTGATTTTCGGGTCTAACAATGAAAATTACAAAATTAAATGAGCCACCAGGCCAATGAGCCTCCTGCCTACTCCTTTTCCTCAGGGGTCCCCAGTCACAGGGGGAGCTCCTGCCAGAAGAGATGGACCTGGGGAGCAGATGTGTAATTGGGCAGCTGGCCCAGCAGGCCTAGGTACCAGGTCCTCTGTCTACCAGGTGCCGTCCCTCTTCACACCGTTCCTCCCATTTCCTGTCTTTTCTCTCCCCATGTGGCTCAAAGCTGAGCAGAGAAATCTCTCTTTCTCTCTCTCATCCAAGGATCTCTGTAGATTTCTATGGAGACTAATTTTGCCCTTGCTCTCAACTCTGGGCAATGAATAGCATTCACACCTTCACTAATCTTTTGCCTCGACTTCCTCCCACCCTAATCCCACCTGATAGGTTAATACAACAGGTAGGAAACAGCCCAGTTCTCCTCACTTTTCCATCAGAAATGTGAGTTACTTGGCAGCAAGGACCAAACGTTATCTTCTTGCCTTTTCTTTTATTCTTTGAAATTCTCTACATGGTTTCTCATCCATTCCATTTAGAAACAAAGGGCTTTTGTTGCTTTTTATGTAATAAGGGCTAACATCAGTTGAGCATTTACTAAACACTATGCACTTTACATGGGTTCTCTCATTTAATGCTCATAATCACCCTATGAGGTAGATATTATTACCTGTATCATTTTACAGATCAGGAAATTGAGGCTCAGAGAGGGTAAATAACTTATTCAAGAACACACAGCTAGTAAGAGGCAGTGAGGAGCTAAAGTCATTCCTAATCCAGAGTTTAACCCCTGTGTGACGCTGCTTTCCTAGGATGTTTTGCTACTGTATCCTTTTTATTGTGTTAAGCCTCTGGTGAGTCTATGCTCTGCCCGAGAAGGGCAGGCCCTGCCAAACGCTTTCTGTGCCTCTCGGTTTTAGCAAGAGAAAGTCCTCAAAGCAGGTAGCCAGGACCCGTATCTAACCAATAGACACCGAGCCGGAGGGCAATCTGGAGCAAACGCCTGCCTAGCTTGCTTCATCTAGGGCTCATAATCTCAGCGTTCAATCTGAGCGTGCCTATCAATCCTCCCACAGGCTACACTCCCCATTGCTCCACCCTGATTTTTGGGAGGAGGAAGGCTCACCCAAAGAGGAAAACAGGGAGGCTGTGCCCCCTTGTGGAATCCAATTCTCCCATTTTATAAAGGGCGAAACTGGTACTCAGAAGGGCGAATCATGCTCAAGGACGCGGATCTGGTTAGTCCCCGCTCGCAGTCACTGGAGTTATCTCGCTCAGCATAGTAATTTGCTTCAGCCCCCAAAGCAGATAAACACAAATCAGTTCCTTACAAAGAAACACCGAGCTTGAGGTCTGAAACCTCAGAAGACCGTTGAGGAAACTCCCAGAACTCGGTAGCGGGTCCGGCGAAAGCCTTCCCGCCTTCGGCCCCGCCTCTCGGCCTCAGCCCCACCCTTCGACCCCGGCTCTGCGGGTCTCCAGCCCGCACTCCGTCGGCCCTCGGGTTCCAGGCCCCGCCCCTCGGAGGCCGCAGCCAATCGGAGAGCCGCGATACCGTCGCGCGCGCCTCACCCCTGCCGGCAGTGACGTGCCCCACCCCACAGCCGCGGGATTCAAACTCCCGGAAGCGGCTCCCGCGCCGGAGGGTGAGACTGGGCCGACCGCGGAGTGTGGCGGGGGCGGCCAGGGCCCGCAGCCCCGGGGCCGGGCGAGACGGCCAGGGAGGCGTGGGCAGTGGGAGATCGCGTTAGCTGGGGCTCAATCTCTGCCCTCTCGGGTGCCCGTCGCGTTTCCCTGGCTCTCACATGGTTCCTGGCCCTGGCTGGGTGCCTCACGGCGGTTGCAGATTCGATCCCTCCTTTCAGCCCTGCGGCGGATATTATCCTCCTCTTTCAGACGAGCGCTGGGAGTTCGAGTGACTTGGCCAAGGTCTTTCGTTAGTACAGCCTTTTGCGGATTAGCAGGCACTTTCATGTCTGTTCTACAAACATCTTCAAAGTGGGGGTGAGAAAAAAGGTGCCCGTTTTTGCAGTTTTTCTTTGCCTGTCTTCCCACGTGAGATCTTCTGTGAGGGTTTTCGTAAGATTTGCCTCCACTTGCAGACGACGTGGTCTGTAATAGAGGCGTCGTGCCCTTTGCTGGTTATCTTAGTCTTGCACCTCAGAATGGACAAAACTCCAGGGCTATCCTTGTGATAGATGGTCTCTTCAACTCAGTTTACCCACTTCTGGTATTTTCAGGCTCTCTGAGTCCACACAGGATGACCCTTAAGGTCCCTTCCGTAGAAAAACCTTCTCCACCGAGGTGTCTAAGTAGGTCTCCTCAACTGTTACTGGTATCATTGTACTTTTCATTTCCTGGATAACATTTATTTTACAACTTGAGAATCTATATTTGTTTCCTTGTTACTGCCTGCCGCGTCTGCTAGATCGAAAGTTCCGTTATGTAAGGGACATGTCTCTCTTTCATTTCTTTCTTTCTTTTTTCTTTTTTTTGCCGGTGTATACCCAGCACCTAATATGCTGTCTGGTAAATTAAATTCTCCAATATTTTTGAATGCATGAATAGTATCATATTCCCCTGGATTCCCTAGTCACATTACCATTATTTTATCTTGGGATCCATAGGTGGAAAAATGCTTTTTAACCTCCCTAATTAAAACTACTTTTATTATATACACAGTAATTTTTGCTATGTATTTTGCTCCTAGAGTTTATATTATACCCTTGCTTCTTAAATGTCATCTAATACTATTAGCAAATACGCTAAACTTCTCCTTACGCGTTATTCTTAATTCCTGTCATTCCTGAATTCTGTGAATATTGTCTCTTTTTCCTATAAATGCCTCATATTGGTTTCTTCTCACTTCTGCCCACTGTGCTCTCTCAGCTGACCATTATTATTAAGATAGATCTGAAAAAAAAAAAAAAAAGATAGATCTGAACTAGGCTTAGCTTATAAAACAGAGTACGCACCATTATGTCAGGTAATGACGTTTCAATGTCCAGATATTCAGAATTACATTATTTATCATTAGCTTTTTATTCTTGGGTAAAATTTGTCTTTGATTGTGATCTACTTCTTTCAGACTTCATTTAATGGTTTAATCATTGGTTATCCCTCCATTTTTTTTAAATGAAATTTTTCTACTGAAGTATGACACACATACAGAATCCTGCACAAACACAAGAGTACAAGTTGACATATTGAATACTCCCCATGTATCTACCACCCAGACTTTAAAAATATATAGTGTTACTAGCACGCTAGAAGCCTTCCCCAGTCCCTGTTCCATACCCTACTGGTTTGGCTATATCACTTCTATTTAGATAGAAAGGTTCTTCTGTTTAGCAAATTAGTTATTAGACCTTTTCAAACCTGAGATTTGACCTTGTAAACTCAGACTTATTACTGTATTTTTATTTTTACAGACATTTTCAGAGATGTCTTCCAGAAGTCCCAAAGATTTAATTAAAAGTAAATGGGGACCAAAGCCTAGTAACTCCAAATCAGAAGCTGCATTAGAAAAATTTAGGGGAGAAATTGCAGCCTTAAAAACATCGGTGGATGAAATGGCAAGCGGAAAAGGAAAGCTGAATGATAAAGACAGACACAGACTTTTGGAGGTAAGATCCTTTAAACTGTAGTAAGCTTTGCTGTAGTAGATGAGAAAGTATAATGATATAATGTAGTTTTTATGTTCACTAAATGTAAAAAACAAATCTAATGTCAACTTTGGGATTTAGTTTTTAATGTGAATGCTTAAAAACCCATTTAATCATGTATATTGGCTGCTTTACAAGTAATCTTTGTTTACAGTCTTTTTTAAGGTAAAATCATTACAGATATTAGCATTTTGTGTTCTGTTAAACTATATATCCCTCATTTACAATTTGGTATGATATAGTCTGTAAAGCAGTTAGGAATTTGCTAGAACTGGAAGGATTTAAAATTTAATCGTTAACTTGATTGTAATTTATTTTGCAAAAGTACTTTTATTGTTCATAGAAAATAAATGATCTGTACTAAATAATATCATTGGATTTCTTTAAATTTTACTTTATAGGCACATCGTAAAACCAACTGATTTATTATTTTTTAACACATATTTATTATTATTTTTTAATACATAATATGTGTTAACATATTTTAACACATATCACCAATTCTTAGACATAAAGATTATTTTGTAATCTGGTGAAGGAATCTAATAGCTTTCCTGGGAGACCTCTTTCCAGTTCATTCCACTTCTGACGAGCACTGGCTATCAAAACCCCTTTATAATCAATTGAAATTAACTTCCTGTAACTTCTACCCGTTTGTTCTAGTTATGTCAATTAAAGCTACACAGAACAAGTCTATTTTTTTTTTATCCAATTGACAATTTTTCAGATATCCAAGGAAATCTTGCTTCCTCTTACTTTTCTGTAGACCAGCCCCATATTCTTCAGCTTTACTGGCTTTTTCTCCTCCTGGTCACTTTCCTGAACACTCTGTGGTGTGTTCATGTCCCTCTTGAATTATGTACCTAGTATTGCATACAGCGGCAAACACAGGTTGAAGCAGTACTATTATTTCCCGTAATCTGGATGATATACTCTATGAAAGCTTAAAATTGAATTCGGTTTAGGCTTCCCTGGTAGCGCAGTGGTTGAGAGACCGGCTGCTAATGCAGGGGACACGGGTTCGTGCCCTGGTGCGGGAAGATCTCACATGCCGCGGAGCGGCTGGGCCCGTGAGCCATGGCCTCTGAGCCTGCGCGTCCGGAGCCTGTGCTCCGCAGCGGGAGAGGCCACAACAGTGAGAGGCCCGCGTACCATCAAAAAAAAAAAAAATTGAATTGAATTTTTGGTAACTGTATCATACTACTGTCTTGTCTTAAGCTTGTAGGCAACTGAAAATTCCCTCATCGTTTTCATACAACTGTCCCACTCAATTTCCCCATTTTTTTTTTTTTTTTTTTTTGCCGTACGCGGGCCTCTCTCTGTTGTGGCCTCTCCCGTTGCGGAGCACAGGCTCTGGACGCGCAGGCTCAGCGGCCATGGCTCACGGGCCCAGCCGCTCCGCAGCATGTGGGATCTTCCCGGACCGGGGCACGAACCTGTGTCCCCTGCATCGGCAGGCGGACTCTCAACCACTGCGCCACCAGGGAAGCCCAATTTCTCCATCTTTATTTGAACAACTGCTTCTCTCCCCCACCCTCAAATGCAAGTTTTTAGTTTTATGTTGTTTTTCCTTTGTTAGCATGTAAAGCCACTCTGCTAACTTTTTCTATCATCTCTCTATTGATGCGTTCTCCCTTATGCCAGCAGGAGTTTAACAAACACGTCTTCTTTATCTTTCAAATCCTTGAAAATGTTGAACACTCCTTTGAAGATCACCTTCTAGATTTGACACCAAATCATTTATTAACAAAAAGCAAGTTTATGAATGCACTTTTATCCGGGTAGAACATTTTGTTATTTTTAAATTCTGTTGCTTCAAGTTCATCAGTGAGCATGTATCTCTTTGTGTGACTCACTTTTAGCCTTTAAGATTATTAGATCTGGCATGGTGGGGGAATGACTAGCAGATGCTCAGGTGAGAGCCAGCTTTTCTTCAGCTTTCTCTAACCACTGTTGACAGAGTTGATCTTTCCTTTCTGTGTCCATGTCCCATTCATTTTCTATATATCTTAACCACAGCACTTACCATATTGCATTAATATATTGGCTTACCTCTCTGATTTCTCTGAGCGTAAGACCTTGCCTTCATCTTTTTTTTTTTTAACTTTTTATTTTATATTGGAGTATAGCTGATTAACAATGCTGTGATAGTTTCAGGTGCACAGCAAAGCGACTCAGCCATGCATATACCTGTATCCATTCTCTCCCAGACTCCCCTCCCAGGCGTCATCTTCTTTTTTGCCCTGTATCTGGTATAATGCTGACTTGATATATAATAAACACTTCACAAATGCTTGTTGTAATGTACTGTTTATTTTTGTGTTTGACCTGGCCTTTTTCTAAGATTCTTCTTGGTTTATATCTAGAAAATTCGAGTCCTTGAAGCTGAGAGAGAGAAGAATGCTTATCGCCTCACAGAGAAGGACAAAGAAATACAGCAACTCAGAGACGAGCTGAAAGCCAAACACAGCACTACTGCATTGCTTGAACAGCTGGAAGAGAAAACAAAGGAAGGTGAAAGGAGGGAACAGCTGTTGAAATCCTTGTCTGAAGAGACAGATATATTAAAAAAACACTTGTCTGCTACAACTGCAAGACTTGCTGAATTTGAAGGCAAAGCTGATACACTTCGTTTATCACAGGTACTAATTTCTTTAAACCCAGATTTTTAAAATCTTTTCTGATACAGTTTGTAATTCTTATGGAGAATGAGTTTGTTAAAACATGCTTGGCAAATGGTGAGACAGTATAGTATACTAACAAACAGGTTCCTTTTTTTTTTATAGCCTGGTACTTCTCCATAAGCAAAAATAGGTAATATGGCTCCCTCCACTCCCCACACCATTGTTTTATGCAAGGGATTATTCAGAATACAGAATCCACTGTGTATCTACAACAGCCGGGAAGATTTTGTTGAGTTCTTTTTTATATAGTTTGTATTGTGAAAACAATAGGCTTCATTTTTTGGTTGTTTTTCTTATTTGAGATACCCAGTTAAAATATCAAGTATGCTTTTTTCCTAACTGTACATGCTTTTTCTCCCTCTCTTTTGTTTTAGCATCACTAGTGTAGCAAAAAGAGCAAGGATTTGTGGGTAGGCAGATCCGAGTTCAGATCTTTGTTCTTCCACTTGCTAGCTGTGTGACTCTGAACAAATTCCTTAACCTCTCTAGCCTTGGAGACAATGCTAGAATTCACCAGACCCCTCTCCTAAACCTCAATTTCCACATCAGTAAAATCAGGGTAAGAATACTGGAGATTAAATGTTACAATATATATAAATAGCCTAGCAGAGTGCCTGGCATGTAGTAAGTGCTAAATAAATGGTTTCTTATTGATCAGACCTTTGATTCTTTTCGAAATTTGGACATTTGAATAATACTAATACTACAACTATTAATACCACCTACAGAAGAAAATCTATGGCTTTCAGATACAATATGTCAACGATGTTAAGGGTCTTTCTACTTTATCTCCCCTTTAGAGCACCTATAATTTATGTGTACTCTCATAGATGGGCAATTGAGTATTTCTACAGATGAGTTCAAAGAGGTTAAGCTTTTCTAGAGAATTTCCATAGAACTGAAACTCATGAAACATTATAGTCAGGTCCTACGTGGTTGACTAAACCTTTACTTAAAGCTCAAGAATTAGTTTCTTTTGAAGGTGGAAATGTAAATCTTGGCAGAAATGATAATTTAAAAAATGTATTCTTATAATAATTGTTGAATACCCACTACTCATTTCTGTATTAGTCAGCATGTCTAATTGCCTAACAACCGACCTCCAAATCTCAGAGTCTTATATGAAAAATGAGTATTTTTCCCTCATGTCACAGCCTAGTGCAGGTTGGAGTGGAGGAGGCTTTGCTCCACATAGGCATTCAGAGATCCACGTTCCTTCCTTCTAGTGGCTCCCCCATCCCTCAAGGTGCAGTCCTCCACCAGATCCGCTATACACAGCTGTGGGCTAGACAGCATGTGGAGAATTGGGGGAGCCGGTAAGGTCTAGGCCTGGGAATGGCATATCTCACTTTTGCTTACGTTCCATTGGACAGAATTCAGTCTCATGACCTCACTAACCATAGGGAAGTCTGGGAAATGTAGTCCACAATGTGCCCAGGGAGAAAGGAAAGGGATTTGATGAACTATCTCTATCATAGTTTCTACCTAAAGGACTAAATTGAGAGGGAGAAAGGGCTACATACTAGGGTGGCTAGAGCATCTTTGGAGAAAAAAATATTTTGAGCTTCTTTGCCATCCTTCACATACATCTCTTTCCTTATAGCTGTTAAAAGACTGAAATACAGCTTTTTATGAGTTTTGTTGACTAGCCTGGCTACCTTACCACCTACTTCCCCTCTTTTTTTTCTCTATGAGAAAATGAAGAAAAAAGAGGGGACAAATTATGTTTTGAGTTCTATATGAATGAATACTAATTAATACTATTGCTAATACAAATATAGTTCTAGAAAACAACTTTCGTCTTTTATTTGCCAATTTAATATTTTCCAGATTTCATCTAAATAGCCCAGCTGTTTTGTCTCCTTCTGGTGAAAATCAGTGGGCTGTTCATATGCATTGAGGGCTATACTGGGGTCCAGGTGACCTCAGAGGTCAAATTAGGTATGAAATCTCAGGGTTTCCAATCTGCTTAGAAAGCTTCCAGGACATCTAAATTCTGCTCTGCTACCCATCAGCTGGCATATACCAGATCTGGATTTTGGGATGCCCCTGTGAAGTATACTGTATTATTATGAAACTAAATATAATGAGGAAACTTCTGTTGTTAAATTTATGATGTTAACTAATATTGATTTACTTGTAGACTGTGGCTACAAGTTGCTTCAATTCATCAATGAGTAATATTCATGAAATGGAAATACAGCTGAAAGATGTAAGTTCATTTTTCTTTTACTAAGTTATGACTTCATTTATTATCAAATTTCATGGAAATTGACAGCAGTAATGCTGTGGTTTGAAAAAAATCTTTTGAGGAAATGGAGAAATGAATGGTTTGAGATCATCTCTCTAGGTTACTACTACCTTTAAGTCTCTTTCCAGGCATTCAAGAGGGCCAGTTCCTCTAAGTATGGACTCTTTAGGATAGAAAGCCCTAGAAATCACCCATTTTTACCAAATACCTCAACAGTATCCCTTCTTCACCTAAATCTAATTTGCTCAACTATTTTATTATTATAATGTAATTTAACTTGTAGTTTTTTTTTCTTTTTGTTTATCCATGCAAGATGTACTCTTTAGTTTGAAATTATTCCCTTGGAACCAGGGTTTGCTTTCATAGTTTGAAAAGGAAACACATTCTTTGTGTATTCAATGTTTCTTTTTCCTAGAATTTGATATGAGGTTATTTTAGATATATGGTAAAGCTGTATTACAAACTTATGTCTTAAAGGGATTGGTGAGTTTCATTGGAAATTAAATAAATTGGGGACACAGGACTACTATTCACATTGTACTTTTTCAAGTTTTAAGATTAGATATGCAAAGTATGAAATTCTTGATTTAATTATTGGGTCAGTAGGTAGATATTGTGATTCCAGAAATATTACTAGCATGTCTACCCTGATCTAGGTATGCTCTTAAGATTCCTGTTTTATCTTATCTAGCAGGTGTACCTTGAGGTCTTTTTAATCTTCAAAAGAAGAATTTAAATCTGTTGAGTGTCTATATAACTGGGTACCACATACCCTTATCAAAGTAATTTACCTAGAGGTAACAGAAATACAGAAGAAACATAATTCTTAAAATACTATCAAAATAAGTTTTTTGTATGTCATATACTATCCCCAGCATCTACAAAATTGGAAAGAATGACTAAAGGGAATCTTGTGAAGTTTCTTGAATTTCACTAGTGTCTCGTTTAGCAAAGTACCTGAAAATAGATGCTATTTTCTTAAACTCGGGTAATTTTTAGGCTTCTCAGTGCTAACTGCTTCAAAGAGCAACTAAAGTTATTTTTATGTAATGACGATTGGTCTGGGGTAGAACCTGAGATTCTCCATTTCCAGTAAGCTTCAGGTGCTGCTGCTACTGTTAGTGGTCTGAAGACCACCCTTTAAGAACCATTAAATTACATGTGGGGAGCAAGAGGTGGTTTAGCTCTGGTTACCCCTTTGGAGTCTCAGCAGATCTTTTAGAGCAGGAGGAGAATTATAGTTGGAGGGTTTAGGAGCAGGGAGAGAGAAATCTCACTCTTCAGAGTCTGCAGTGTCACAATATTGGCTTTGGGGAGCTCAGCAATGTTAATCCTACACCCTCTGCAAAGCTCCCATAAAACTTCCTTTAGAAGTTTGCTCACCTATTTTAAGAATCAGTATTTGTTATGCTAAAATAATCTTAAGACCAAGCTGTATCATTCCTCATCTACCATTTAGGTCTGGCTGATATTTTGAAATAATTACACGGAGTTAATGCTGTAAACATTCTCCAGTGTCAGTAACTTTGACACCGAATAGCTAAAAGTCAGTTTTAATAGGCATTTCTTGCTCTTGATTTTAAAAATCTGATTTTTAGGGAATTCCCTGGTGGTCCAGTGGTTAGGACTGTCAGCTTCCACTGCAGGGGACACAGGTTCAATCCCTGGTTGGAGAGCTAAGATCCCAAAAGCTGTGCAGTGAGGCCAAAAAAAAAAGGAAAATCTGATTTTTTTTGCTTTTTTTTTTAATGAAAGCTTCTTTATTTATTTATTTTTGGCTGCATTGAGTCTTCGTTTCTGTTCGAGGGCTTTCTCTAGTTGCGGCGAGTGGGGTCCACTCTTCATCGCGGTGCGCGGGCCTTTCACTGTCGTGGCCTCTCTTGTTGTGGAGCACAGGCTCCAGACGCGCAGGATCAGCGGCCATGGCTCATGGGCCCAGCTGCTCCGCGGCATGTGGGATCTTCCCGGACCGGGGCACGAACCCATGTCCCCTGCATCGGCAGGCGGACTCTCAACCACTGCGCCACCAGGGAAGCCCGGAAAATCTGATTTTTAAACATAGAATTATGGAAGATAAATAATAATTATTTTAAATTTTTTATTTCGAAAAAATTCAAATTTACAGAAAAGTTACAAGAATGGAAAATGGTACATAGAACCCCACATACTCTTTACCAAAACTGAACTATTTTAGGGACTCCCCTGGTGGCGAAGTGGTTAAGAATCTGCCTGCTAATGCAGGGGACACGGGTTCATTCCCTGGTCTGGGAAGATCCCACATGCCGTGGAGCAGCTAAGCCCGTGCACCACAGGTACTGAGCCTGCTCTCTGGAGCCCGCGAGCCACACCTGCTGAGCCTATGTGCGGCAACTACTGAAGCCCACGAGCCTAGAGCCCGTGCTCGGCAACAAGAGAAGGCACTGCAATGAGAGGCCCGCGCACTGCAGTGAAGAGTAGCCCCCGCTCGCCGCAACTGGAAAAAGCCCGTGCGCAGCAACATAGACCCAACGTAGGCAAAAATAAATATATAAAATCAATTTTTAAAAAAATTGAACTATTGTTAACATTTTACCCCATTTGATACTTTCTCTTTCAATCCCCACCCCCATACACACACAGTTATAATTTTTTTTTTTTTAATTTGGCTGCATTGGGTCCTCGTTGTTACGCGTGGGCTTTTCTCTAGTTGTGGAGAGTGGGGGCTACTCTTTGATGTGGTGCGCGGTTTCTCACTGCGGTGGCTTCTCCTGCTGTGGAGCACGGGCTCTAGGCGCATGGGCTTCAGTAGTTGTGTCACGCGGGCTCAGTAGTTGTGGTTCGAGGGCTCTAGAGCGCAGGCTCAGTAGTTGTGGCACATGGGCTTAGTTGCTCCACGGCATGTGGAATCTTCCCAGACCAGGGCTCAAACCCGTGTCCCCTGCATTGGCAGGCGGATTCTTAACCACTGCACCACCAGGGAAGCCCTTAATGTAGCTTCTTATGTGAATATTTTGCTAATGTCTTGCCACAGATCAGGTGGTATGATCCACAGAAAATGTAGATGTGATTTTATAAAATTTTCCAGCTTGTGCTAGGTGGCTGGTAAGGCATCATCTAGTTTCTTGCAGGAAAGATGTAACTGAAATGAAAAACTAATATTAGCAGTAACAGTAAAGTGAATCACTTTCCCTCTTACCAGCTAACTTAAACAGACACTGCTTATTTTATTAATATTATCCCATCATTCAAATAATTTCTTGACTACACATTGTATGCAAAAGCTGTAAATCCTCGTGGAAAAGCATGGTCTGCCACTTCAAGGAGCTTACTATCTATTTGAGAGAAACAGCAAACACAGAAAAAAGCTGAAGATGGTTGGTAAAATAATTTTTTAAAATATGTAGACATATGTATATATAACAACTGAGTTCATAAGCCCCTATACAAACCAGATGAATGATCCCACTTTGGAATTTTTGAGTTCTAAAAGATGTAAAAGATGAAAATTAGTGATAAGGAGAGAGGGTGGTATTTAAGTTTGAGATGGAGTTAGCAGTGCAAACAGTTTATTGGGGAGCGACATCTGTGAGAGGAAAAGGAAGGCAGCAGGACTGGACAGGGGCACCGTCAGGCCAGGATGCAAACCTGACAGAGCCTCCGTCCACCCTGTGGAGAGCTCCCAGGCAGAGCCCTGTGTTGGGTGGAAACAGCTCATTTTCTTTTTTAAAAAATTTATTTATTTAATTAATTTATTTTTGGCTGTGTTGGGTCTTTGTTGCTGCACGCGGGCTTTCTCTAGTTGTGGCGAGGGGGACCTACTCTTTGTTGCAGTGCCCGGGCTTCTCATTGCGGTGGCTTCTCTTGTTGCAGAACATGAACTCTAGGCACGTGGGCTCAGTAGTTGTGGCTCACGGGCTTAGTTGCTCTGCAGCATGTGGGATCTTCCCGGACCAGGGCTTGAACCCATGTCCCCTGCATTGGCAGGCAGATTCTTAACCACTGCGCCAAAGGGAAGCCCCAAGAAACAGCTCTTTCTTTTTTTTTTTTTTTTTGAAACAGCTCTTTCTTAAAAGAGTATCTGAGCAGTGCCTCTCCACCTCTACCACAAAGACATTCTGTTTACAGAGAATGACATGGACACAGACACAAAGCAAATTGTGTATAGGAAATAGCAGACAAATGAACTTAACCCCATGTAGATGTGACTTTGCCATGTTATTAGGTATTCCAAAGGTGTGTGGCCTTAGAATGTGTCTCTGTGTCAGGAGCTTTACAGTGGTTGCCTAGAATCATTCTATGATGTGAGCTGTAGAGTTTTTGTGTGCTGGAAAAGACTGCATCCCTTGGGCTCCCTTGTCCATTTTAAGAGTTTGAGTTTTTATTATTGATTTGCTTTCATTTTCACTTTGAGGCTCTGGAGAAAAATCAGCAATGGCTTGTGTATGATGAGCAGCGAGAGGTCTACGTAAAAGGACTTTTAGCGAAGATCTTTGAGTTGGAACAGAAATTGGAAACAGCTGTTCATGCATTCCCACAGGAGACAAAAAAGGCTGAATCAGAAGGTACTGGTATAAAAATGTTCTTTAGGGTTGTCCTGCCTGATATTTTTCAAAAGGAGAGATTCATCAAATTTAGATTCTTATAGACATGTGTTATAAAGTAAAGTAAGAGCAGGTCTGCAAGCCCTGAAATAAGAAATACCATTTTAGCCAGTCTGTTTCATTTCCCATTGTTTTCTGACACCAAAGGGCATAAGTCACAGGGTAAAGGGATCTTGCAGCCCTGAAGGCACATTAAGTTTTCTCCACCTTACATATCCTTCCCCTCCTTCAAAGCCCTTCTCCAACTTTATTTCCCCCAGTGCTGACCTTATCTTTTTACTCAGCTTCCCTTAAGCAGTTATTCATATCAATCCCAGGAGAAAGATTACATTTTTATACATTATTCTTCAATCATTTGAATCTCACCCTAGAATTGAGGTGAAGTTTCTTCTGATTGATGCTGTCTTTTTTGCCAAGTGGTCTGCAGCTTCTCTGACACTGATCTCCATTGTGTTTCGCAAGAAGCCTAAGAGGTGGGGCAGGAAGGATCATTATTCTCATTTTACAAATAGATTCAGCAGTTCCAGGTGATGAGCCAGGAAAAGAAAAACCCCTGTGCAAAGCACTCATTTAGAATGACTGACAGCCTTAGTGGGACTGGAGCCTTGAATTATAGAAAGAGAAAGCTAATGAAAGGCCAGCAAGGCTCATAATCTTAGAGCTTCACATGTGAATATTTAAAATGAAACTAATGCTAAAAAAGTATAAAAGGAATGTCTCTAGAGATAATTTAAAGCTTTTTATTCCTAAGGGGACAAAGTTACTACTGTAATGCCTTTATAAGTTTACTACACATAAAAGGATTTTAATTATGGGTGAAGTCTAGTCTTTTTCTCGGGTAATATAGTTTTCCTTTTCTCTCTCCCTCGCTCTCTCTCTGTGTTTTATCAAAGCAATATAAACACTTGTTAAAATAATTTAATAATAGTACAGAAGACCCTGTTCTACCTTTCCCATCCCATCCTAATGCCTATTTCTTCCTCCCATCAGGGCAGCTGCTTTTAAACATTTCTGGTTTTGGTTTTGGTAATTACCGCCATATCTATAAATAATGACTTAATGGCCCTATATGTTGATTTGTTTTCTTTAGACATTAGTGACTTTCCCTCCCTCAGAATAATTATATTACTGTTTCTAGTTCTTCTATTTATTCATTTTGTGACTTCAAGTAGTATACCTGAACTTCTGTTTCTTGTTCTGTCAAATATCAGCCATGTTCCCTCTCTCTTGACTCTTCGTTTTTGAAGGTGAGGAAATAAATGTGATCTTGTTTATAGAAACATATTTACATTTATTTCTTCAGGAAAATTCTCTCTTTTATAAAGTGAGTTGTGCCCTGATGTGTTTGTCCTAGGTTGTCTTCAAGAAGAAAAGCAAAAATATTACAACCATCTCTTGGCAAATGCAAAAAACGATCTTGAGGTAGAACGACAAACAATAACTCAGTTGAATTTTGAACTTAGTGAATTTAGAAGAAAATATGAAGAAACCCAAAAAGAAGTGCAAGATTTAAATCAGCTGTTGTGTTCACAAAGAAAGGCAGATGTACAACATCTGGAATACGATAGGCATAAAACAGAGAAAATACAAAGGCTCAAGGAAGAGAATGATCTTGCCAGGGAAAAACTTGAAGAAGAGAAGAAGAGATCTGAAGAGCTCTTATCTCAGGTGAGTCTAACTAGCAAGGTTTTCCACAGTTTATAATTCAGAATTCTCATGGTACTTACTAAGTGTCAGGGACTATTTTAACAACTTGGGAACCAGCAAGGAGCAACGCAAGTTCCTGCCCCCTCCTAGGAGTTCATACTTAGAAGGGAGACAGACCATAAACAAGTACCTAAATAAACAAGTAAACTAAAGAAAATAAAACAGGGTAATATGACCAAGAGAAATCGGGGGCCAGCGGAAGCGTCGCTGAGGAGATGGTATTTGGACAAAGCTGATGGTGAGAAGGAACCGGCGAGGTGGGTGACTGTGGGAATTCCCTCCTAGTGGGAGGAAATCACAGACACAAAAGCTGAGTGAGGAGGAGTTAGGTATGTGTGAGAAGCTGAAAGAGGGGAAGTTAAGGGGGGATCAAGGCTGATTGCTAGGCTGGCACTGAGATTGTGATGACACTGGCTCAAGTTAATTACCAGATGCCCTCCATGTTCTCACTATGCTCACAGCCGGATCCAGGATGTCCGTCTCAGTAATGTTGGCATTACTGAGGATTATTAGAATTGAATACTACTTCAACAGAAACTCATTAATTTAAATTTTGCCTGGCAGCATGAAATAATGGAAAAAACATAATTTGAGGTCCATACCAGGTCTCTAATTGTGTGGCCTCAGGAAAATCAGCTAACTTCTCTGACTTGCAGGTTATTTGTGTCAAATTAATAATAGTAAATCTAACAACTTCTTCTCGCCTCAGAGGACTTTTATGAAGGTCAACTGAGAGAATGTAAAAGTGCTTTGTAAATTAAAGGGCTAGGTAAATGTTAGTTATTGCTACTATTAGAATAGTAATTTGGGGGACTTCCATGGTGGCACAGTGGTTAAGAATCCGTCTGCCAATGAAGGAGACACGGGTTCAAGCCCTGGTCTGGGAAGATCCCACATGCCGTGGAGCAGCTGAGCTTGTGAGCCACAACTACTGAAGCCCGTGTGCCTAGAGCCTGTGCTCTGCAATAAGAGAAGCCACTGCAATGAGAAGCCTGCACACCGCAATGAAGAGCAGCCCCCGCTCACCGCAATTAGAAAAAGCCCACGTGCAGCAATGAAGACCCAACGCAATCAAAAATTAAATAAATTAATTTAAGAAAAAAAAAAGAATAGTAATTTTTAAAATCCTCCAAAAGTTGAGAGAGAGGGAAAAAAATAGTCTGTAACATTTGCCTTCTTAGTCTTTACCACCCTTACTTCTGCCTGCAGGTGCAAGCAGTGATATTTATGAAAGATTATGCAGAAGTGACTGAGAAGTTTGCTCCTACTCTGGCTGAGGTGGCCAGGCTCTTCCAGCTTTGTTATCCTACTCAGAAATATTAGTGGATGTCAGGACCTAAAGGAAAGTGGGTGTGTCCACTGCGGTTTAGTGCTTTTATTTTTTATTTTTTTTGCTGTACGCGGGCCTCTCACTGTTGTGGCCTCTCCCGTTGCGGAGCACAGGCTCTGGACGCGCAGGCTCCACGGCCATGGCTCACGGGCCCAGCCGCTCCGCGGCTTGTGGGATCCTCCCAGGCCGGGGCACGATCCCGCGTCCCCTGCATCGGCAGACGGACCCCCAACCACTGTGCCAGCGGGGAAGCCCCGGTTTAGTGCTTTTTTTTTTTTAATCAACGTTCAGTCTGTGCCTCAGGGAACTCTTGGCCTGGGCAGTACTGCTCAGCTGCTTATATAGATAGGTTGCCCAACCACAACTGGAAGGACTCACCCAGAAGAGCAGGTGTTGCCCTGTTTAGAAATGTGAGCCTGTCATGCATCCCAGGTCAAGGTCAAACCATAAAATGTCAATGTGACAGTGTTGGTTCTATTTACATCCTACAGGTCCAGTTTCTTTACACGACTCTGTCGAAGCAGAAAGAGGAACAGAAAAGGGTAGCTCTGTTGGAACAACAGGTATTCATTGGGGTTGCTTCTAAATTCAATTTAACCCTTTAGAAAATGGAATTTTTCCTCATGTTTACACTATTCTGTGAAGAAACAGTTGAAAGTTGTAGAAAATGTTTTTTAAAAACTTTAACAAAATATTTAAAGTGACTATCTGTGCCAGCCATATGTTCCCATTACTATCTTTAGGCTAAACCAGATTCTCTAAGGTGACATGGCAATTTTCTTGACAGGTAGATGTTTGTCTTCGCAAATTTTATTCTTCCCTAAATGGCTGCTAGTCTGACCGGATGTCCCTAATAGGGCTGCTTGATAACTTCAAGTAGAACTCAAAGAGACACCAGTTATTCTCAGAATAGACACCAGAGATTTTTAGTATATTCCAAACCAGGGAACAGCCATCTCTTTCCCTTCCCCACAAAAAGGAGGATGGGGAGGACAGATTCTAACCACTCACTTACACCTCAAGCTTTGGTTTTGCTCCTTGGACAAAGCTTTTTCATTTATCAACATCTCAGTGTGTTCAGAGGAATTCTTGCTCTAATGGTACAATACATGTTTGCTTCTTGTGCTAATAAAAAAAAAATGCAAGCATCCAGTCAAGAAAACTAGACAGTATATACTAGCTGTCATTGTCTTGTCTTGGGCATTTTTTCTAGATGCAGGCATGTACTGTAGACTTTGAAAATGAAAAACTTGACCGTCAAAATATGCAGCATCAATTGCATGTAATTCTTAAGGAGCTCCGAAAAGCAAGAAATCAAATAACACAGTTGGAATCCTTGGTGAGATCGGAATGGTTAAACTAAAACTTGTTTTCATCTTTCTCTTTCTGCCATCTTTCTATTTACATGTAAAACCATTTCCTGAAGTAGGAGGATACAGCTTAAATAATGGCTGTTTCTCAAATCAATCAGATCAAATCCCCTGCCTCTTTTGAAGCAACTGCCCTTTGAGCATCAGTTCAGAGGACTAGACAGAGGGACATTATGGGCCTCTTGGTAATGATAACATTACCGGTGCCTGGGATCATTCCCCACCCACGCTGGGCTCTGTGATTCTAAAGGCACTAAACAGTGCCTGGCCTGGGGGATACAGGGGGCAAGGCAGGGCAGTTGTAGATCCTGAATTGAAATTATTCTTTTCTATTTAAAAAGAAAGAAAGAAAAAAATGCTGGTTTTAGGGCTAATGGACTATTACTGTTAATACTCTCTTTTAGGCATATTGAGTTGAGTACTTTCTGGGGGTTACCCTGAACACATAATCTTTTTAAACATTAACCTTTTAAATAACATGCTTCTATGAGGAAATGGTTTTTGATCTACCTATTTTCATCCTATTAATAAGCTTTGGACCAAATCTGTTAGGGTCTGTGTGTGTTATGTCCCCACACATTTCATATATCATCCTAGTACTGCAGAATATTTGCAGATGGTGAAATGTTACGAACAGAATTCCTCGGTTTTCAAAAGAGAAAATAGCAGTTGTTAAAATCATTTGTAATTTCTTTATGAATAAAAGACAGAAAATAACTTTTTGGCTCTATTTATGTCATTGATATTGACCATTTATAATATTTGAAATTGAAATGTATAATTCATTCCTGTTGATGACTGTTTTTCAAAGTATAGGAAGCCAAAGGTATACAAAAGAATCCATAATTTTCCTGTATTTTTCTTTGTGTTCCTACCATCCATCATCTTCATATTATGTTGTAAAGTACTCATTTTTAAGCTTTACTGACTATTCTAAATTCCTCAGGGAAAAAATCATGAAATAGGGAAGTCACAAAGGAATTATACAACATCTTAGTCATTTCTGTGTGTAACCTGTTTGACCTAAAATTCTTTGCTGCTCTTAATTCCATGTAGTTCTTTATTATTGAAGTTACCCCTCTTTTACAAACCTAGCAAACTTTGTCAGCACTGTCCACCCGCCCACCTTTACATTTGGCTCTAAGCATTTTAATAAAACCTATCTATGTAAACACCCAACCCTAGAACTTCCTGGGTAATTTGGGTGATTTATAACCGCCTTGTATGTTGCCACCATAATACCAGTGACCAGAGAGATTCAGAAGAAAATCTGTCTACAGGGCTGAAGCAACTGGAGTACCTGTGGAGCAGTTACTGGATGGTAGGCCATCTATACAAACCGTGTTCGTTTGACGTTTATTTTTCAGAAGCAGCTTCAAGAGTTTGCCTTCACAGAGCCATTAGTCACTTTGCAAGGAGAGACTGAAAACAGAGGAAAAGTTGCCTCACCAAAAAGTCCTACTGCTGCACTAAATGAAAGCCTGGTAGAATGTCCCAAGTGCAATATCCAGTATCCAGCCACCGAACATCGAGATCTACTCGTCCATGTTGAATACTGTTCTGAGTAACAATATAATTATTCTTTGTTTTTGTGTCAAAAGATTCAGTACTGTATTTTACGTTAGCTTATGGACATTTTGAATTACTTATTTCACCTCAGATCAGAAAGTGCCTATATACTTTTCAGACTCTGGTATAGGAGTGAATCGTTGTATTATTATTATTTTTTTTGCCTGATTTGCATTTCCTTGGCAGTGATACCTCCCTGCAGTGGTTCATCTTGAGGCTTTAGTGACAGAATGTGCAGAGTATTGAATGCTGAGATGACTAACATTTTGCACTGTTAAAGTACTTGCTGGAGAAAAGATAGTTCAGGTTGTTGCTTGTGCATCAAATTTGTTACACCAACAAGCAACTATTTTATGTTTCGTGGATTTTTAAAAATCAGAAGTAATTAACCAGGGATCTTATTGTGTTAGTATTTTTTAATCCAAGCACTTATTAAGCCTACAGTTCTGATTTTCATGTCCATTGTGAAAAGATGGTGATACTTTTTCCATTTTTTTTTTCCCTTTCTATGTTAGAGCGGTTATTAGAAAAGTTGGGGATTTTCCTGATCTTTATTGCTGCTTACTGTTGAAACTGTAAACCTACCTGTGTTCTAAGCACAAAGCAGATTCTGTTTAAGGAATACTCCTTAGTAGCCACACACAATGTTTTCTGTAATGTTAACTGGCTATAACTTTAACTTGAATTTCATTAGCACATGTTGGTTAGCTAAAATTGTTAAAAGGAATTTTGATAAAACCACCTAGCCCTCTCTTTTGATTTGCAGGTGTTTTATTTATTTATTTTTGGCACTCTTAAAAGCTGGGCGATGTAATGAGCAGATATTTGCTTATCTGAATATATATTTTTATACATGCGTGTGTAACCCAAGAAATTCTTTATTTCTTCAGGTTTTCTAAAATGCTTAACACTGGGCTACTGTTAGTAATGTAGAGGAGAAAAGAATAAAATGATATAATAAGTTTTGCTCTGAGGAGTGTATATGTATGTAGACAGGTATTGTGAGATTTCTGCCCTGAGAGGGGTGCCAGCGAGTTACAGATAAAACATACAGTGTAAGATGATAAATAAGGTGGTTAAGGACACCTTGGAACCAAAAGCTGCATGAAGCTCGGAAAGTTTAAGCAAAATGCCCATAATCATAAAAAAAAGACATTCTTGGATTTCAGACTCCAGGTCGATTCCAAAGCCCGTCTTCTCTCCACCAGAAAACCCTTACGAATTCTCCAAACTCAGTATCCTTAACTGGAGTAATGGGATGTTCCTTGAGTTACAGAAATGGCAGAACACACCTGGTCTCTTTCATCCCTCTGGTCTGGGAAGTTCTGCCTTGTCAAACCCCTCCACCTGTTCCATGGATCCGTGCCGTGCCAATTCGGCAAACATCTTTACGTTCATTCTCCAAACGTTTATTAAATGGCAACTACACGCAAAGCTCTGCGCTAGGTGTTAGTGACACAGTGATAGTAAAATGCAGCTCCATCTTCACAGTCTGGTAGAAGAGACCAAGAGCTAAACATATAAGTATAATATGTTGTGGGAAGTGCTATAATCAAGGTATATGTTGAGTAGAGGAATTCATTTATTTAAACCCTGCTTTATTCTAATAAAGATTGGAGGTCTGACTCTTCAAAGATATGTCTTATACTAAGATAAAATTTAAAAGAAGTAGGAAAAAGCAATAGTAAAACAAGACTAAGAAGTGAAATGGAGCCACTCACAAGGGTAGCCCCAATGCAGGCCATGGAGCGCTTCTGAGAGGTGAGCCCTGCGTTTGAGCACAGAGAAGCAATCCAGTACCCCATTCACAGCTGATCTTCAAGAGAAACACCACTGTAGTGATCCTGGTACTGAGATTGTAAAGAGATGCCTCCAGTGTGCCTTTGCAGAGAAGAAAACATGTAACTAGAGGTCCATGGCCTCAACACCCTCGCCTTAAACAGCAGTGAATTCCACTCCGCTGATTTCTTAATGATAGGGGTGAAAAACGTTGTGTCCAGAGGCAATTCCATAACCAGCAGCGGCAGGCAGTACTATCCTCTCCCAGTGTGTAGCTCTCTGCTGCTCTGGCTTATCCCAGAGTAAATTTTAGTCAGAGGAGCCAACTCAAAATCCCCTTTGATGGGCCAGATGGGAACTCCGATGAGCCAGCCCGCCAGCCGGACCGTGGAGGCTGGAAAATGCCTGTCTTCACCCAAAGGGGGCGCAACTGCCCAGCTCCAGCCAACGTCGTATGTGAATGCAAGCCCAGTGTGGCTGATCTTTCAGATTTACCAAGAAAAGTCTCCTATTTCTTTTTTTAAATAAATTTATTATTATTTTTTTTTAGTTGTTTATTCTTGGCTGCATTGGGTCTTCGTTGCTGCGCATGGGCTTTCTCTAGTTGCCGTGAGCTGGGTCTTTGTTGCGGTGCTCAGGCTTCTCTTTGCGGTGGCTTCTCTTGCTACGGAGCACGGGCTCTAGGCGCATGGGCTTCAGTAGTTGCGGCGCGCGGCCTCAGTAGTTGTGGCTCGTGGGTTCTAGAGCGCAGGCTCAGTAGCTGTGGCGTACGGGTTTAATTGCTCTGTGGCATGTGGGAACTTCACGGAACAGGGCTCAAACCCGTGTCCCCTGCATTGGCAGGCGGATTCTTAACCACTGTGCCACCAGGGAAGTCCCGAAATCTCGTATTTTTAAGTGTGTAATCTTCCAATTTTTAAATGTTGGAAATGTTTTTAATTTAGCACTGGGTCAGACGTATTTTCAGTATGTAACATTTGTTTAGAGCATCTGAATGGGGCAAAAGGAAGAGTGACTAGCTCAGCCTGAGATGGGCAGGAAGCTAAGGGAGGCTCTCAGTTTGGCCTCCTGTGTGAGGACTGAGGTGTCCCCAAGTCCAGTTCAATCCAAGAGGCCCTGAGGGGCACAGTGAACATGGCCCTCCCTGACCAGTCCCTTCCACCTGCCATGTGATATTCTTTTGTGGCTACATTTCCCAAACAGAACTTTTTGGCTGCCAACATTTTCTCACTACCCCCTGGTCCCCAAATCTGACAATTGAGGGAATGTCAGGGCTGGAAGGGAACTATGAGGTCATCTACTTCACTGTTTTTGGTCCAGGAAATCACCTCAGCCTTGGAGTGTGTTGAAAATGTTGATTCCTTGGCCTTCCCCAAATCTCCTAAATCAGGGTGTCTGGGGGTGGGAAGCATGGAATATGCATTATTAACGAGTTCTCTAGGGCATTCAGGTGTATCACTGAAGACAGAACGACTGAGCTAGTCCAAACTTGACTCCCTGGTGAAACAGTCCCAGAGACAGGCGTGACTTATCCCAGATCACTTAGCAAGTTTGCAGGAAAATGAGGGAGGCCCAGACTCCCAATGGCAGTGGTTGTTAGAGCCCCTACCATTTTGGCTTGTGTGACATGATTCCTGCAAAATTACTCTTTCCAAGATCCCCAGTGCTCTGTCGTCTAGGGCAAATCCAGTGTTTGTTGGTCTGGTTCTCTTTATTTTTCCTTATCGTCTGTGTTGCGCTCTCTGCTTTGAATCTAATGATATTTTTAGCTTTGGATGGTTGAGTGGGAAACATGAGTAAGATACCAAAGAGTCCAGTCTAGTAGTGACACCCAAACAAAGGAGAAAGGCAAGATCAAGCTAGGGTTTTGCCCAGAATCTGGAGAGGTAATGGAGAAAGGGGCAGAGAAGGCTGATCCCTGGAGCGCATCTTGTGGTCCACGAGTAGAGAGGAGAACTCAGAATCAGATTAAAGTTGTGTCTCCCAAACCAAGCAACCAAAGAAAGAAGGAATGGCATGCTCCTGTGGGAGAATGTGTTAGCATCTGATAATAACCTTCACCTTCTTGCCTGCCAGACTCACTCTATTGATTTAACCCCAGGACCAGCACATCTTCCACTACAATGGTGCAACAAGTATTACAGGGAAATCTCCTGAAGGAATCCCACACATTTTAGGGGATGCACCAAGCACTGATCTCCTCACTTGATTCAGCAAATATTTAACCCATCTGCAACGGGCAAGGTGCGGTGCAAGGCACTAGTGGTGGAGAGGAGGGTACAGCAGAGACCACCTTCAGCAGAGCCAAGGCAAGGTGGACATCAAGGCAGACCAATGACAACACAGTGAGGTTAAGTGCCTCATTAGAGGTCACCCCACGGGGAGGCTTTATGAAGGAGGTGATGACTAAGCTAAGTTTAAGGAAACAAAAAATATTCAAGTTTTATCAGTGTTTGTTCCTGGACTTACGCTGCAAGTGAATCATTAAACATTGCTTAAAGAAAAATATGGCCTGTGTTATATCAGTTACTGTCTGATGACAAAGGATGTGGGTGTAGAGGAAGGGCAGAGGTGTAGATCCAGATTGTGGTACAAGTCATATCCTATTAACTTGATGTTGAGATGCATGTCGCCACAAAGACAGAAAGTAAACTGTTTTGAATGTTAAATATCAGACTGGATAATACAGGTTTTATATGAAGGAGAAAAGAAAAGAGAAAAAGGTCAGCTTTGCTGTTTGATTTATAGATTTTGTAGAATGGCACCTATGCCACCTTGCATAGATTAGGAAGACGTGTATTTTCACTTGATTTTTATAAGGTCGAAGTAAGAGGTGGTGATGATGGGATGGAGCAGATACTAGAGGATTAAGAAAAACTTCCAGAGTATATTATTTTCAGTACAAATTTAACAATCTCTCACATATGCACATATGCTACAGTAATAATTCCCTTCTAAAGGAAATGATTCTATTTATTGGAGATCAAAAAGGAAGCATCTCGGGCTTCCCTGGTGACGCAGTGGTTGAGAGTCCGCCTGCTGATGCAGGGGACATGGGTTCGTGCCCCGGTCCGGGAAGATCCCACATGCTGCGGAGCGGCTGGGCCCGTGAGCCATGGCCGCTGAGTCTGCGCGTCCAGAGCCTGTGCTCCGCAACAGGAGAGGCCACAACAGTGAGAGGCCCACGTACCACAAAAAAAAAAAAAAAAAAAGGAAGCATCTCAGAACTTAAATTTTATTTTGTATCGCTTCTTTGGGAATTTTAAGGAAGCATATTACTGTGGAAAGAGCCTTGAAATGGGAACCACTGGACCTGGGATGAAAATCTGTTTCTGACCTTGAGCAAGTCACCTCAACTCCCTAAGACGCAGCTTCCTCCACTCTAAAATAGGAATGTTCATGCCTGCCCCAGCGATTTTCCCAGGCTGTCATGAAAATCAAAATCCAACTTATTTTAGGGAATACTGTATATTAAGTGTTTTTAGTGTCCCGCACAATATGGGTAAAAACTCCCTATGTGACATGTCATTTTATCCTCACAGAGATGCTAATGGGAGTTTCTATAACTGTTCCATTATATAGATGAGGAAACTATGGTTTAGAGGGTTTAAGTCACTTGTCCAAGGTCACACAGCAAAGAGAGTGACAGAGCTAGTGTATGAAACTGTGTGTGTCTGCCTCTAGCGACAGAGCTGATACCTCCTACATTATGCTGCCACTTGCCTATCACCTTAGAGCCAGAAAATATACGTGAAAGCACACTGCAGACGGGGAAATACTGCCCAGGGTTATTTTTATTTTTCAGCAATGATTATAGTGTGGATGAGGATGAAGACAAGAGATGACAATGACATCACCTCCCTCAAAGGACAGCTGTTCATTTTACTCATCTATTATAACCACACTCCTCATTCTCTTTGCAGCTAGTATCAGTGCAGGTGCATTCAGATGCAATTAATAGAAAAGGCTGACACCATCAGGGCATTTATTGTTTGTTACAAAAGAAGTTTGGAATCAGGGGGCTTTCCTGGTGGTGCAGTGGTTGGGAATCTGCCTGCCAATGAGGAGGGTCACGGTTCAACCCCTGGTCTGGGAAGATCCCACATGCCGCGGAGCAACTAGCCCGTGTACCACAACTACTGACCCTGTGCTCTAGAGCCTGTGCGCCGCAACTACTGAAGCCCACGTGCCTAAAGCCGGTGCTCCGCAACAAAAGAAGCCACCACAATGAGAAGCCCGTGCAGTGCAACGAAGAGTAGCTGCCCTTGTGCTCACCACAACTAGAGAAAGCCTGTGTGCAGCAACGAAGACCCAACACAGCCAAATAAATAAATAAATAAATAAATAAATAAATTTTAAAAGTCTGGAATCAAACAATCCTAGTTTAGATCAGCAATTTCACAATGTTTAGGCTCTGGGCTGTTATCTCTATAATTCTCTTGGTCCCTACTCCTGCTCACATAATGGCTGCTGCGGTTCTCAGTATCACAATCTAATGAGACTTTTTTTTCAAAACCAAGAAGCCGACAGCTAGCCAGGGTAATGAATGAGCACTACTTATATGTCTCTCTCCTTGTATCCAATAAAAGGAAATTTATTGGAAGTGGAAGTATCCATTCAGAAACTCCACAGTATACTTGCCTTGGATTTCATTGACTAGAACTGGATTACAGTGCATTAAAATGAGCCAGGCTAGGCTCTGGTACCAAGTAGCCCTGAAATCTCAGTGGCTTAACACAATATTGGTTTCTTTCTTGCTCATCTCACAATTTTGGGGATCTGGGGGCCCTCCTTTTTTGGCCGTTTCGCATGTGGTATCTTAATTCCCCAACCAGGATTGAACCCGGGCCACGGCAGTGAAAGCGCCGAGTCCTAACCACTGGACCTCCAGGGAACTCCCACTCCTTCATTTTATAGTTACACCACCTGGAACACGAGGCCTCCAAGGTCAAGACAGCAGGGCAAGAGAGAAAAGCGGCGTCACCATCTAATAGCTGCCCAGACCGGAAGTGACGTATTCTGCTCACATTCCTATTGGTCAGATCTTGGTTCCGTTGCTGCACTTCCTGCAAGGCGGCTGGGAAGGGCAATCGTCCCAGCAAAACAAACAGCGTGAAGAACGCTTAGAATTGTGTGCCGTTCATGGTGAAACCAAACACCTCACATGCGACCTGAGCCCACAGTCTTCTAACCGAAACTGCACAACTCGTCTCAGGACTTACCAAAGCTCAGATTCTTTATGTCTCGGCGCAGAAGGAATTCAGCTGAGGCGAAGTGATAGGTAAGAAGTAGATTTATTAATATCCTCTGTGAAGAGGTTGCAGGAAAATGGGGAGCGAGAGGATGGTCATGTCTCAGGTCTCGGGTGAGTTCCTGGGACGGGCACCGAGTGAGGGTCCTTGGCTTGACGCAGGAAAGAATTCACGAGTGAGCCGTAGCAAAGGGAAAGCAGGATTATTGAGAGAGATACACATTCCCACAGGCAGAGTGCGGTCTGTCTCAGGAGGGGAGAGTGGCCCTGGGAGGAACACACTCCACAGAGAGAGTGTGGACTGTCTCGGGAGGTGAGAGCAGCCAGGGGCACGGGTTGGTTCGTTTTTATGGGCTGGGTAATTTCACAGGCTAACAAGAAGCAGGATTATTCCAACTGTCTTGGAGAAGGGGCAGGAATTTCCAGGAATTGGGCCACTGCCCACTTTTTGGCCTTTTCCGGTTGGCATGGGACCTGTCGGACCTGTAGAGGCACCCGTGGGTGTGTCATTTAGTATGCTAATGTATTACAGTGAGCGTATAATGAGGCTCAAGGGCTACTGGAAGTCGAGTCTTCCACCCTCTTGGGTCTAATCGGTTCTAACCAGTTTATTCGTGTCCTCATTGGCTGTGTCATTTTTTTTAAAGGTTGTGCCCTGCCCCTTTCCCTCCTGTCTCAATGGCCACCCCTAGATGTCGGAGAAGAAGGGGCTTGGGAATGGCTCCTGGGTGGGAGTCTACCACTCCCATCTGCTCCCTCACCAGGCCAGGAAGCCTGGTTAAAGATACGGCAGGGAATGTTCTTCTGTGAGATTCCATGATTTCTTACACCTCCCTCTTCCACAGCCTTTTTCTCTCAGTAGGATAATAATTTTTCCCTTGCCTGTCACTCTCTTCCCCCAATCCATGCCACCTGCAACAGACTGTAAGATTCTGAAGACCAGAGGTTGTCTTCCCTTTCCATCTCTCATGCCTAGCCAGGGTCTGTTACATAGTAGGTGCTCAATAGATGTTTTTAGAGCAAGTGAATGAGCGTCTGTTAGAAACAATGATTTCAGCCATATGACTGTCTTTAAGAAATACCTGGCTCTTACCTTCAGAATTTTTAGTATAGAGACATTGAGGAGTAAGAAGTATGGTTCAACCTTTAACTAAACATAGGTGCAAGAGAGACCGTACAGAAAACTTCAAGAATGTGGCCATAAATCAAGTAAATATTTGATCAGTGGCATCAACGTATGTAAAACATTTCTTTAAGGAAACGCACTTTTGAAAACCCACTTATCATATCTTAAGTCTGGCCTTGGAATTTTAACCAGTACTCCATCTCCAAGGCTGGAAGTGTTGAGAGTCTCTTGCATGCCCAGAGGAGGTGTCACAGTGATGGTGGCCGAGGCAGGGGGTAAAAAATTTAGGGTAGTTTGATATACACTCTTTAAGAAATTTAATTAAAGGAGCCAAATAAATGAGGCACTTCATCAGCAGGGATTATCACCACCATTATAGTTGAAATGTATTGAGGACTACATGCTAAGGGCTTTATGTGCATTGTCTAATTTGGTCCTCTCAGCAGTGCCATGAGGCAGGTACTATTACCATGCCCATTTTACCGATTGGTATAGTAAGGCTCAGAGAGTTTAATAATTTACCTAATATCATAGAGGGTGGTGGCAAAAAATTGTATGGTTCCCAAGATGACAACTTTCAACCATTAAGCTTTATTTTTTTAAATTTAATTTTTTAAAATTTTATTTATTTTTTGGCTGTGTTGGGTCTTCGTTGCTTTCTCTAGTTGCGGCACGCGGGGGTTACCCTTCGTGGCGGTGCACATGCTTCTCATTGCGGTGGCTTCTCTTGTTGTGGAGCATGGACTCTAGGCACAGGGGCTTCAGTAGTTGCAGCACGCAAGCTCAGTAGTTGTGGCTCTTGGGCCCTAGAGCGCAGGCTCAGTAGTTGTGGCACATGGGCTTAGTTGCTCCACGGCATGTGGGATCTTCCAGCACCAGAGATCAAACCCGTGTCCCCTGCATTGGCAGGAGGACTCTCAACCACTGCGCCACCAGGGAAGTCCTAACCATTAAGCTTCAGACCTGCTCCCGGATTCAGGGTACTAGAAGAAAATTCGGCAGATGTTTGCTCATCCATTACAGTGTAACAATACAGCCCCAAACCTAGTGCCTTAAAACAAAAACATATTACTACCTATCATGGTTTTGTGGATTGATGGGACGGTAAGGTTGTTCTCTGTTGGAGTCTCTCCTACAGCTTCAGTCAGATGGTCCAGCTTTGGAAGTCACACAGTGTCACTTCCTTTGCATTCTGCTAGTTAAAAATGGGACACAGGACCAGCATAGATTCAAGGAGAGGGGACTGCATGCAAGGTGCATTCATGCAAGGGAATGAATACCAGGAAGCATCCTTCCTTGGGGCCATTTGGGAGACGGATTATCACGGTGGACAAAGCTAAGTGAGCAAATGCAAAGCATCCCTGGCGTGTGTGTGGGTGCTAATCTCTTAGAAAGGATTTTCACATCCACCTCCATGTGCTTTTTCGTAGCCTGGCAGGCAGGCAGACCGGGGCAGGACTAGATCTCTATTTAACAGACATGGACACTGTCACTCAGTGAAATTAAGTGACTTACCAAAAGTCACACAGCTTCTAAATGTGGGCGTGGAGTGTGGACTTCGGTCTTCTGACTCCTAGCCTTGCACACTTTATAGATTTTTCCTAAACTGCTGATGCTCAGAACTCTTTGGCACTTCGAGGCAGGAAAGAGAAGACAGAGGCTCCACCAGGAGAAAGTAATCAGGAGGAAAGAATCATGGGTCTAAATTTAAAAGGAAAAAGGATATCAAAGTTGTTAGAGGTTTTTTTTTGGTCTTTTAATTAATTAATTAATTAATTTATTTTTGGCTGCATTGGGTCTTTGTTGCTGCGCGCGGGCTTTCTCTAGTTGTGGCGAGTGGGGGCTACTCTTTGTTGCAGTGCGTGGGCTTCTTAGTGCAATGGCTCCTCTTGTTGCGGAGCACGGGCTCTAGGCACATGGGCTCAGTAGTTGCGGCATGCGGGCTCAGTAGTTGTGGCTTGTGGGCTCTAGAGTGCAGACTCAGTAGTTGTGGAACTGGGGCTTAGCTGCTGTGCAGCATGTGGGTTCTTCCCAGACCAGGGCTCAAACCCGTGTCCCCTGCATTGGCAGGCGGCTTCTTAACCACTGCACCACCAGGAAAGTCCCTGTTAGAGTTTTAAAAACACCAACTGAAATAGCTGATGCAGGAATGGGCATGTATCTACCGCTTATGGGAGTATAATTTGGTGCAAAATTTCTGGGTATGCAATAGATGCCGAAAACTTTAGAGTTTTTTTTTTTTTTTTTGCGGTACGCGGGCCTCTCACTGTTGTGGCCTCTCCCGTTGCGGAGCACAGGCTCCGGACGTGCAGGCTCAGCAGCCATGGCTCACGGGCCCAGCCGCTCCGCAGCATGTGGGATCTTCCCGGACCGGGGCACGAACCCGTGTCCCCTGCATCAGCAGGCGGACTCTCAACCACTGCGCCACCAGGGAAGCCCTAGAATTTTGCAAAGTATTTGACCCAGAAATTCCATATCTAGAAAATTTCCTAAGGACATAGTCATGAATGTGGGGAAATAGTTATTAGGGTGTGTCCTGTAGTATTTTTGCTAACAGGGAAAGATTGGAGACAATCCAAATGTCTAACAAGAGGTGTTTTGTTAAACTATGAAAGACCATTCTGCCATTAAATTGATGTTATAGAAAACTATTTAATGTCATGTAAAATGTTCACAACATGATTTATAGGAAAAAGCAGATTTTAAAACTGTATTATATATGCCATCTATATTACAGAAAACCATACATGTATCCATACACACAGAAAAAGAGACAAGAAAGGAATAATACCAAAATGTTAATAATAGTTATTTAAGGATGGGGGGGATTATATGTTATTTTTCCTTTATTTTATTTTTTTCTTCCTTATATTTTAAAATAGGTTATAGTATGTATTACTTTTGTAATGAATTTTTAAAAAGGAAAATCAGAAATGGAATTAGGAAAATATAGAGGATTTTAAGCTAGTTTCAACAAACCAAATAGAAGGTATACATAGGAATAATATAATACCTTATATTTGACTCTTCAAAGTGCTTTTTAATTCAAGGTCTAATTTGATTTCTACAACAATTCAATGAAGGAGATTGGACAGGAATTATTATTTCTGTTTTGTAAAAGAGAAAATGAGGGTCTAAGTGATAAGTCTGCAAGGTCAACACAGCTAGTTAGTGATGAAACCAGCACTAGAGCCCAGATCTCCTGGGCCATTCGTGGACCTCAGATAAAGTCACAGCAGACGCTGAAGTCACACCGGGCTTTGAACTGGCACATCCACTTTTCATGTTGTGGACCCCCGACCCCTGTGGCTTTAGCCTACCCAGAATCCCTTCTCCATCTCTCTGGTCTCAGCATTTTGACTTTTCTCTGCAGAACCTGCCCTTTCCCAGACTTGGTCCAGATCCAGGGATGGGCATGTAATCCCCACCCAGCCAATGAGAGCCATCGTTGGGAATTCTGCCAAAAGTGTTAGAAAAGAGTTTTCTGAGCTTGTAGGAAGTGGGCAAGAGCTACTGTGGCCTCTGTGCTCCCACTAGGGGATGAGCTGCCTGAAACAGAGCCAGTTGAGAGAAGAGAGTCAGGAGGCTGACAGAAGCTCAAACAAGTTGTTTGTGTTCCTGGATCCTGTGTGTCTAAACCCAGATCCACCTACTGGCCTTTCTGCATATCTGAGCCAGAACATGGCTTTTCCCCTTTCTTTTCCCCCTTCCCCTTCCCCTCCTCTTCCTCCTTCTTCTTTTTTGTTTGTTTGTTTAATTTTTTTTAGAGAGTATGCAGACAATTTTTTTTTTTTTTTTTTTTTTGCGGTACGCGGGCCTCTCATTGTTGTGGCCTCTCCCGTTGCGGAGCACAGGCTCCGGACACGCAGGCCCAGCGGCCAAGGCACACAAGCCCCGCCGCTCCGCGGCATGTGGGATCTTCCCGGACCGGGGCACGGACCCGCGTCCCCTGCATCGGCAGGCGGACTCCCAACCACTGCACCACCAGGGAAGCCCTGCAGACAATTTTTTAAAATATTTATTTAATTTGTTTATTTTTTGGCTGCGTCGGATCTTAGTTGTAGCACGTTGGATCTTTTGTTGCGGCATGCGGGCTTCTCTCTAGTTGTGGTACATGGGGTCCAGAGCACGTGGGCTCTGTAGTTTGCGGCATGCAGTCTCTCTCGTTGAGGCATGTGAGCTCAGTAGTTGTGGCGCAGGGGCTTAGTTGCCCCACGGCATGTGGGATCTTAGTTTCCCGAACAGGGATCAAACCCACGTCCCCTGTGTTGTAAGGCGGATTCTTTACCACTGGACCACCAGGGAAGTCCCAGTTTGTTTAATTTTGAGTGGGGTTCCCAACCAAGATTTCTGACAATATACTCTTGGGTCTCAGTTCTCTTAGCTGTAAGATGGGGACATTAATAGTAAAGGGCTGCTCACCTCCCACATGGGGTTTTCTGAGATTTACAGAGTCAATCATGTCAAGTGCTTGTCTCATATGAGGGCAGTAAATGCCACCTATTATTTTTAACAAGTTAGGAAAGACTGAATTCAGAAAAATCTCATCCACCTCAGTCCCCCTCCCCTGCAAAAGAAAGAAGACTGCTCCATGCTTAAAAATATAGAGAATAGATTCCTAAGTTATGAGAAAAGAGAAAGCGCTGTCAGCCACTTCAACCTGGAGTTGCTCTTTCTTACTTTACGGTCCGACAGCAGGTCCCGCCTCCCCCTCGCTTCTCACACCCTCACACGTTCCCTCACACCCTCAGGGTCCCCACTAACTGCCAGGTGATGCTGGGCCCTGGAAAAACGTTCAGTTAGCAAATTGTTAGAAACAACAGGAGCTTCAAGAGAGGAGGAGAAAGGGGAGGTGAAGTGACTGGCAAGACAGAAGTGGCTGATGTTGCAATGCAGCTTGGAGAGAGGGAAAGTAAACTAGGAGAAAGTTAGCCAGGCCTCACAGCCTGTTCCTGCAGTGGTTAGAGAAAGGAAGGACCTGGTGCCTGCGCTCAAACAATGCTCAGTTAAGGCTGCTGTTTTCCCAGGGAGTTGGGACTCTTGATGACGCCAGGTCAGAGGGCTCTGAGGTTAAGAAAAATGTTAGCACAGGAGGAGCAAAATTCACAGAAAAACCCGCTCTGCTGCATTAAACAGAAAAGGCGTTATGTAACTTGCAGGATCTCCGAGGTGGGGGTTAGGAGGGCAGAGAATTGGTTTTGGAGACTTCCCAGTCTGGGGGCTGGACCTCAGGGCACAGACTTCATGCTCTGCTCACACTGTTGGTGCTGGCCACTGGGTGCCGGAAACCCCTCACCCCAGATGGATTCTGTGCAGCGCCAGCTCCCTCATGTCCTCTCCTGGAGGCCAAGTCTGTCATGGGGTGTCTGATTGGCTAAGCCTAGGATACATGCCTTGCTGCAACGGAGCTGAGAAAACCAGCATCAGCCTGTGACCTTGGGGAGGCAGGACCCACAATGTGGGAAATCTTCCAGTTACGGGATGGGGTTCAAAAGGGCATCCATAAAGTATGTATACATCCCCCAGCAGTATTTTGTATTGTGTGTGTGTGCATGCACGTGTGTGAAATAGGCGTGTGATCTATGTCTCAAGGTCTCTTTTCCACCGTGTTCTCATACTTAAAAATCCAAAGACCCATCATTCAAGCCCCCACCGGCAGCAGGAGCCCAGTCTCCTCATTTGGCTGCGTTCAGCCCGCAGCTCCGAGTACCACCTGGTCCTCACTTCTCCTCGTGGCTCTGCTCCTTCAGGTCGTTATTGCCTCCCAGCCCCCACTCCAGATGTGCACCCAGGGCTCTTTCTCCCCCCAGCCTCTGAAACGAAGAGCTGATACACTCCTCAGAGATACACCAAGCCCCTGGGGATGACGCTTTCTCTTAATGCAACAGAGCACTCGACTCTGATTTGTCACATCCTCTCCCCTTAGGACTCAGCTCTGGTTTTCCCTCTGCAGAAGCAAAGGCCCGTTCAAGCAGCCTCAGAGATGAATTCAGCTCCCAAAACTAGGTTGCAAAGACAGAAGTCATTTTTTTTTTAAGCATTGGTTCTTATCCCAGATGGAACCCCATCTGTGGGGAGAGAGTTGAAAAACTGCTCTAATGGGTTTCTCCCTTAGAAAAGCCCAGAAAGCAGATTAAGGGCAATGCCCCGGATCAGTCCCTGCCCCACACTCCAGGTGACCGTGTCTGTTAGGAACCCACAAGTCTGGACAAGGGGAGGTGAAACCCTGGGTAGGGACTGACTCGCTTGTTCCTTGGCTTTCCCACATATACCCTCCCCCTTCTAGAGATGTTCATGCACTTGCCTCACCCCTACCCCAATTCATTTCTGTACGTCACTCAGTGCTTGTCTGTTGAATGACTGATCAGCTCCTCTCTGCATCCTGCTTGAGTCCTCCAGGAGGGTCAGCTACTAGTCCCACCTATCTCCATGACATTTCATCCAAGACCCTTTCACAATATCCATTCAGTGGTCCCATATTTATCTATGTTTTGTGAGTTTCCCTTTAGGACAGGGACTATATATCATTTGCTATGGTGTCCTCAACAACTGGCAGAGTGCCTGTGTGTTTTTTTTTTTAATTAATTAATTAATTAATTAATTTTTATTTTTGGCTGCGTTGGGTCTTCGTTGCTACGGGCAGGCTTTGTCTAGTTGCAGCGAGCAGGGGCTACTCTTCGTTGCGGTGTGCGGGCTTCTCATTGTGGCTTCTCTTGTTGCAGAGCATGGACTCTAGGTATGCGGGCTTCAGTAGTTGTGGCGTGCGAGCTCAGTAGTTGTGGCTCACGGGCTGTAGAGCACAGGCTCGGTAGTTGTGGTGCACAGGCTTAGTTGCTCCGCGGCATGTGGGATCTTCCTGGACCAGAGCTCGAACCCGTGTCCCCTGCATTGGCAGGCGGATTCTTAACCACTGCGCTACCAGGGAAGTCCCCCTGTTAGTGTTTTTGAATGGAGAGAAGAAAAGATGGATGAATAGATGGATGGATGGACACCTGAGCTTTGAGGGACAATGGTCACTGTAGCCATATGCCACGAGGGGGCAGTGTGGAGCAGCTTTTCAAGGCCTCCCCAGACTGCCACAAGACCCTGGCTGGCAAGGTTTCTAGAGCTTATTTTGTTTAGCATCTTCAGTTGTGAGAGAAGGAGCTGAGGTCCCAGAGGGCGATGGCTATGCGAAGGGGCACACCGCTCCTGAACGGGGTGCTTACTCGCTCTGTTGTGTATGGCCATAGACCCAGCTCACTAGCCTCTGAGGGCCCTGATGTGCCAAGACCCTTTCATTACCCCGTGAAACCCTTCCTGAGAGGCTGCCCATCAGCCTCTGGCAGGTGAACAGATCACAGAGGAAACAGACGACTGAGTGCACCATGCAGGGCCCGTGTGTCTTCCCAGCACCTTCGCGGGGTCTCAGCTTTGGTGACTCGGCCCTCACTGCACTCCCCCTCTCCCTGACATGAGTCTTCTCTCCTTTGGGGACCTATATCACCTGGGCCCACATTTCCCAGCAAAGGAAGAACCCTATGCTCAGAACATGTCCTACATCAATGATCCTTCTCTCAAAATTTCCTTCTCTTTTCTGTCTTCTCCTCTAGCCCTGCTTGTTAATTTCCTCTCTCTCTCTTTTGGAGGGTGGGGTGTGTGGTTGGAGAGAACACTGATACGGTGATGGCTCACTCCCTCCCCTCCTAGCTGTCCACACATTTCACACTCCCAAGGACCAAGCCTTAGACAGCAGAGAGGTATCTGGACGACACACAAAAGCTCAAAATTTCATTTTCGTTAATTCATTTATTCATTCATCTATTTAATTACTCCATTATCAGAAATATATATATATATATATATATATTTTTTTTTTTCTTCAGTACGCAGGCCTCTCACTGTTGTGGCCTCTCCCGTTGTGGAGCACAGGCTCCGGACGCGCAGGCTCAGCAGCCATGGCTCACGGGCCCAGCCACTCCGTGGCATGTGGGATCTTCCCGGACCGGGGCACGAACCCATGTCCCCTGCATCGGCAGGCGGTCTCTCAACCACTGCGCCACTAGGGAAGCCCAGAAATATTTTTAAGCATCCACTTTGTGTCAGGTGCTGAAAACAATAACACAGTTGTACAATTATGAAGTCCTTACCCTGTGCTAGGCCCTGTGCTAAAGGCCTGACAGTCATTTTCTTTACATGGGCCTGTGATTATTATTTTATAGATGAGGAAACAGAGGTCTAGAGACATGATGTCACTCGTCCCAGTACGCTACAGAAACAATCACCCAACCTTGGAGGCTGCCGCCCATATGATCAGGCATTTCCTGCTAAAGTTCATTGCTGGGCTTGTGGCTGCATCTCTGCAGGAGCAGCAGGAGCAGCAGAAACTCCCAGGCCTGGGTTTCTGGCCACTTAAGTGCATTGTAACTTTGTGTCTCCTGAAGAGGAATTCCAGAATGTCCCAACAAGTTCAATTCTGCAACTGTACATCTCTCCTCTGAGTGGAGCCAGCGCCACCTCAAAGCTGTGGCTCTGAGAAGATCCCATCCAAGGCCACTGGGATGGGAGTCAGGAACTTGGGTCTGCTCCATTGGGCCTAACCAGCCACGTGAGCTGGACCCTCTCCCTTTGCCCTGCTGAGCCCTTCTGCTGCCTCATCTGTAGAATGAGAGACTACACTACCTGCCCTGGATAGCAGTCCTCAGGAGGAGATAAGAGCATGAACATGAAAGGTTTTTTTTAAATTTGGAGGTCTTTTCTTGTATAAATCCATGCATCCTTATTATTGTCATCGTCTGGGCTTGTGTGCCTGGACTGAGTTCTCCTGGAGTCCTAGAGCAGAAGTTCCTGGCTTTTAGGACCTCACAGGTCAGGATAATTTTTTTCTATTATAAATCTCAATAAGTCTCATAGGGTTTTTACATAGGTCAACCTTTTTACATGGGGTTGTTTCTTTTTATTTTTTAAAAATTAATTTATTTTATTTAATTTATTTTATTTTTGGCTGCATTGGGTCTTCGTTGCTGCATGCGGGCTTTTCTCTGGTTGTAGCGAGCAGGGGCTACTCTTTGTTGTGGTGCGTGGGCTTCTCATTGTGGTGGCTTCTCTTCTTGGGAGCACGGGCTCTAGGCGTATGGGCTTTGGTAGTTGTGGCACATGGGCTCAGTAGTTGTGGCTCGCGGGCTCTAGAGCACAGGCTCAGTAGTTGTGGCGCACAGGCTTAGTTTTTCTGCGGCATGTGGGATCTTCCCGGACCAGGGCTCAAACCTGTGTCTCCTGCATTGGCAGGCAGATTCTTAACCACTGTGCCACCAGGGAAGCCCCATAGGGTTTCTTCTTTTTTAAAAATACTCTGTCCTAAAAGAAAAAGAAGTTTAGCATAAAAGTCAGCAGAACATAACCTTACAATTAAAAGTGGATGTATTTAGCCTCATAAAAAACTATGTAGTCTGTATTTTTCTTGTTTCACTTTAGACCAGTGGAAAGTGAAGCAAGGACGGGCTTCTGGGAGCCATTGTTGGAGACTGTGTGGTTGGGTGTGTCCCCCACCTGCAGCCAAGCTCTGGGCAGTAAGAGGTGTATCATAGGGCAGCCATGTGCATTGGGGGAACGGAAGGACAGAACAGAAAAATAATGTTTCAGGAAATTTTTAAAATCCATATTATAAAATAGTGGGTGCGCCCTGACCCCCAGTTTGTAAAGTACCTGTATGCCTACAGACAGCCTCAGATGCACAGAAAAAACACTGGAAGTCTACACGGCAAAACTTCATGGGGTTATCACTGCATGGAAGAATGATGGTTATGTTTATTTTCTCTGAGTTATTTCTTGCATTTTCCAAATCTTCCTGTTTTATAATCAGAAACATAGAAGGAATAAAGAAGTAAAAAAAAAAAAAGTGATGCAAGAGAAATCTTGCAATATACTGTTTAAGACCTTGGCCAATGGTCTTCTTGGGAAATGCAGAATTTCAGTGAAATCACATCTTGGATTGCAGAAGGCTCCTTTGGGACTGTGCTGACATCACCCACCCTGTCTTCACATTTCTAGGGCCTGGCCTGGTGCCAGGCATGTGGTAAGGATGGAGTCATCAGTGTGCGTCGTGCGGGCCACTTGCCCTCCTAGACTGGCCAGTGTGGCTCCTCACTGAGAGGGGCCCATGAAGAAAAGCTGCCACTTCCGTAGAAATGGACCTTCTCTGAATTGCTTTCCTTTCTGAGTACAAAAATTGGTATTTGCAGCTTCTTTTTGGAAGAGTGGAGCAAGGTGCAGGAATTCCCTGGTGGTCCAGTGGTTAGGACTCTGCGCTTCCACTGCAGTGGGCCCGGGTTTGATCTCTGGTTAGGGAACTAAGATCCTACAAGCTGTGCGGTGCGGCCAAAAAAAAAAAAAAATGGAGCAAGGTGATCACCAAATCCCTTTTATGAGTTTAAGTTCCTATCTAAGAGGCAGTCTGGTTGCCATTAAAATAAAGACCATCTTTAAAGCAACAAGCCTTGGGGAGGCGGATCTTCCAAGATTAGGCATCTTGGTGACAAGCAACAGGAGTTAATTCTAGCCAATTCAAGCAGGAAAGAAATGCATTGGAAAGGCTCCCTCTTTGTCCGCCTCAGGAAACCAAGTGTCGTCACACTAGGACTCCAACCATCAGGCCCGGCGCCAGCCCCTCTTTGTACATCTCAGTCCTCGCAGTTGCTGTAAGGCTGACCCCTACATCTCCTCAGGCGAGATTCCCACAACAGTGAGCTGAGGACAGTCCCCAGGCAAATGGTTGGCTTGACGGAACACACTTTTATCCAGTCAGCAACCCCTATGTGATGGGTATGAGGGGGGATCTGAGGGCTGGAGCAGAGACCACCAACAAGTGGCAGGACGAGCCAGTGAGAAGGGCCCTGGCGGCACAAGTTTGCAAACCCTGCCAAGGACACCCACCTGAGGGGTGCATGCGGAGGCCGAAACCCAGCGAGGCCCTGCTCCCCAGGCTCAGAGCCTCGGCTGCATCCACCTTGCCTTTTCCTAAGTGTCTGCTCACTTTTCTAATTTTTATAAAGCATGGCATGTGTTAGGTATGGCTGGGCCACCAGATCTCATTGACAGATACCTGCCCTGGGCCCCTGGAATGTGAATACTTCACGACCAGGTGCTGATCACTTGTCCCACTGGACTTAGCTTTTTCGTTTGCCACTTTCTACTTGGCTTTTGACAGATAGGTGTGATATGGACAGCAGGGGGGATTACAGGCCCGAGGCCCGCAAAAGCCCGTGCCCTTTCCCAAGAACAGCATGGCTCTCATGCCCTCCACTTTGCATGTGCCCGAAGGCCACTTAGTGCCCTTGGGCCTCCTTGGAGAAGAAGCAAGAGGTGGCCCTCCCTGCGCCCTGCTGGCCTGGCTGAGGTGGTCACTCAGCTGTGAACACTCAGGGCAGCTTGGCCTGAGGTCTTGTGGGAGCCCGCTTTGATAGGATGGGAGGAGGGGAGGCAGGAGCGAGACTTTAAGTGTTTACGGAGGGATAAGCGCCCTTTGCACTCTGCTCCAGAATAGATCCTAATTTTGCAAGGAGATACTCTGACCTCTGCAAGGACTTATGTCTCAGACCCGATAGATGTAGATATATAGGTAAATAGATGATCCATAGACTACCCGCAGAGAAGTTTGGAGAGGAAACTGCAGGCTGGAAAGCATTTTCATACAAACTTGATGAAAGTTTTTCCAGAGGGAAATTAAGAAAACCACACACAGAAAAAGGCCCCTCCTCTTTAGCTCAGAAACTAGACTGTCCATTTTTATATTTGGTGGATCCTCGTCTCCATTTTTACCATTTTATCTTAGAGCGGAAGAGGCAAGGGAGCATGGTACTAACACTAACAGTAATTAATGACCATAAGCAATGAATACAACTCTCACAACAAGGGCTCAGTCTGTGGTTTCCTATTGTCTTGTCTCCAAGGGACATGTGATGTCAATCCACCCTGGTGACTCTGTACCTGGCCCCATGGACTAAGGGGATTTCGCAGCCTTGGCCACCTAGGGCCACAGCACAAAGCTGAGCTTCACCAGTGAGTTGGTTAAAGGGTTTATAGAGTTTGCAGTGAAACTCCTGCCAGGAAGATAATTACATTTCTGGCTTTTGCCACAAGGTGGGACTTCACAACAGAAACCAATAGTAAGCAGTAAAGTCTGCTGAGGCCTCAAGAGGACAGGGTTTCTCAGTCTCAGCACCATTGGTATGTGGGGCTGGACAATTCTTTGTTGTCGGTCTGTGCTGTGCATTGCAGGATGTTCGGCCACACCCCTAGCCTCTCCCCTACCCACTGGATGCCAGTAGCAATCCCCTAGTATGACAACCAAAAATGTCTCCAGATATACCAAATGTCTCTGTGGTGGAGTGTGTGTGTGTCTAAAATCTCCCCCCAGTTAAGAAGCACTGCTCTAGTGGCTAATAGCAGGGGCCCTGGAATCAGACTGCTCAGATTCAAATCTTAGTGCCTGCAACCTGTAGGAGCACTGAATGAGTTAAAAAACATAAAGGTAAGGCTTCCCTGGTGGCGCAGTGGCTGAGAGTCCGCCTGCTGATGCAGGGGACACGGGTTCGTGCCCCGGTCTGGGAAGATCCCACATGCCGCAGAGTGGCTGGGCCTGTGAGCCATGGCCACTGAGCCTGCGCGTCCGGAGCCTGTGCTCTGCAACGGGAGAGGCCACAACAGTGAGAGGCCCGCGTACCGCAAAAAAACCGAAAACCAAAAACATAAAGGTAGGCTACCACATAATTTATCTTCCAAACCAGAGCAATTTGAGAGCGAAAGAGGGTTATAATAATCTCATAACCTGAGACTGTCTCAGCAACAGGGATGTGTGGTCAGCCATTAAGTCCACACACAGTGTTGAGCACAGAGCCTGACCCAGTGTCCCCTGGATGACAACTGTGCTAAGTGTGTTACAGGTAGGAACTTTATTTAATCCCCCTAAACCCTATGAGGTGGTACTGTTATTATACCCTTTTTTTTTTTCTTTTTGCTGTACAGGGGCCCCTCACTGTTGTGGCCTCTCCCGTTGCGGAGCACAGGCTCTGGACGCGCAGGCTCAGCGGTGGCCATGGCTCATGGGCCCAGCCGCTCCGTGGCATGTGGGATCTTCCCGGACCGGGGCACGAACCCGTGTCCCCTGCATCGGCAGGCGGACTCTCAACCACTGCGCCACCAGGGAAGCCCTATTATACCCTTTTGATACACGGGAAGATTGAAACACTTAAAGCTAAAATAACTTGCCTAAGGTCACACAGTGAGTAGCACAGTCAGGATTTGGGTCCTGGCAGGCGAGTGTCCGTGCCTGTGTTCTAACCACTGTCCATGTGTGCTTGGGGGTCACAGGAAACACAGTGCTGCTGAACGTTCAGCGAACCCCACATGGACTTCTAGCTCTGGGTTTTTCACAGTTTCAACATTAAACCCATTGACAAATCTAGGTTTTCAGGGGTTACTGTGATGGAAAGCGAATACATGGAGATCAGTGTGGAGCAGGAGATGAGAGTGGCAGTGTCCCTCCAATTCCCAGCTTTGTGGAGCTCAACGGGGACACCCATCCCTTTAGGAAGTCATTATTTAAGAAAGAGATGAAAATTTTATTTTTAAAGTTCATTCATTTATTGTTTTCCCAGATGGCTTCTAAGTTGTTAGGACATAAAGTCAAGTTTTTTTGGACCCAGCTGCTTAATAAATGGAACTGCTGGGTATTTCTTTTGGCCTGCAGGTGCCATGAAGGTGATGTGAAAGGAGAGAGTTTGGGAACATCTGTACTCACCATTTTGCCATTGGGAGAACTCTGGAGGGTAATGATGAAGAAGGCTTTCTGGCACAGAGACCCCACTCTGGTTGTCCACTCTGGGGAAACCTCTTCCTGCCTCCGTGGTACTTGCACGCACGCGTGTTACCAAATCCCAATTGACTTACCTTTATTTCAATCTCTTGCCCTTTATCAACTGTGTCGGGAAGCAAACTGCTTCTCTTTTACTACCTGAATTTAGTCAAGGTTCAAGTTGAACATCTCCCACTGACATGCAATCTGCCCTTCAGGTCAGAGGTCACATTGCCAACTCAGACCCCAAATGCCACAGTGATAAGCAAACACAAATGCACCCCACCCCCGTGCCAGAGAGCACCTCAAGGCTGGTACACCAAATTTTTAATAAATACACAGAGATGATTACAAGACAGATGGCCTGGTAGCATGGCAAAGGGGAAGACGGTGAGGGTGTGCATGGTGGGACGGTGTCTGGCCAGGGAAGTGGTCACTGGGTCTAGGGCCACAAGCATACTTTCATTCTCTGTCTAATTTACCATAACAGAAAACTAGACAGCAGGGGTGTGGTGGAAACATCTGGGTCAGGGCCTTTTATTACTAACCATGGGCCACCCTGGACAAGTCACTTCTTGCTGTGCCTCCGTTTCCTCATCTGTAAGGGGACTGGATTGTCCAGTGCTTTTTAAATTGGGGTGACAGAGGCACATTCACCACCTGTGTGTGCATTTGGAGTGTCTGTCTTTCCGGGGTGCTAAGTTTATTCAAGATTTTGGGGGGCCCACTCTTTTTACATTAAAGCATTTTATATCTTTGTTCAGAAAACAGAATTTACATGGATTTTAATTATGGTAATTAATAATTGATGAAGTTTCGTGAGCAATTACTGTGTGCCAAGTGTGAATTCCTTTATATGATCCTCACAATTACCCAATGAGATATTATGTCCATTTATAGATTTTAAAAAAACAAGGGCACAGAGAGATGAACCAATCTACCCAGTCACAAGTTACTAAGCAATGATAAACAGCTGGTTCCCTTGCCCCCCAAAACGATCTGGGCCCATTGCAAGGATTTATCCGCAGACCCGTGAGACTTCTCTGGTGAAGCCTGAAAAGCACAGGCCAAAATGATCTCACATGTTGCGATCACAGGTCCAGCTCCGGCACTCCTAAATCAGTTTTAGCTAAATCAGTGGATTAAGGTCATCCTCCGGGTGCCCCTGGAGGATGAACGGGGCTGGGGAGGCCTTGGGGGGTTTCTGGGGGTTCACTAGGTGGGGTTTCCGGGCCGCTCGGGCGCTCCTATTCGGCCCGAGAGCGGCCTCTGCCTGGGCTGCCGCCTCCCTCCCAGCCTGGGTGTTTCCAGCCGGTGTTGCCGGTACTTCCTCGTTCCCGCGCGCGCCCCAGGCTTAGCTCGCAACGCCCAGCGCCGGCGCTGCTCAGGCGGGAGGGGGCCAGAGGGGAGATGTCGCAACCGTCTCCCTCCCTCTTTCCCCGCCTTCGCACTCAGTCACCTCCCAGATGAGCCCGCTCGCAGACGGCTGCGGGCCGCGGTGTGCCCGGCATGTCCCCTCAGTGCGCGCAGGCGGCGGGCATTGGGCCCACGCGCAGCCTGGAGCGGACCAACCGCACCCGCTTCCCGTTCTTCTCCGATGTCAAGGGCGACCACCGGTTGGTGCTGAGCGCCGTGGAGACTGTGGTGCTGGCACTCATCTTCGCGGTGTCGCTGCTGGGCAACGTGTGCGCCTTGGTGCTGGTAGCGCGCCGACGGCGCCGCGGCACCACAGCCAGCCTGGTGCTCAACCTTTTCTGCGCGGACCTGCTCTTCACCAGCGCCATCCCGCCTGTGCTGGCCGTGCGCTGGACAGAGGCCTGGGTGCTGGGCCCGGGTGCCTGCCACCTGCTCTTCTACGTGATGACCCTGAGCGGCAGCGTCACCATCCTGACGCTGGCGGCAGTCAGCTTGGAGCGCATGGTGTGCATCGTGCGCCTGCGGCGCGGCGTGCGGGGCCCGGGGCGGCGGGCGCGGGCCGCGCTGCTCGCGCTTATCTGGGGCTACTCGGCATTCGCCGCGCTGCCACTCTGCATTTTCTTCCGCGTCGTCCAGCAGCGGTTCTCCGGCGCCGACGAGGTGAGCGCCGGGGTGTGCACGCGGGGCAGGTGTCCGGGAAAGGCTGGCAGGCGGGTTGCGCCGGAAACGGTGATCTGGGATGGTCATTAACAAAAACAACAAAACAATAATAGGCCGTTTGCTGCATTTAATCGTTGTGTCACCGTGCGCGGCACTAAGTTTTATCTGTGAAATTTCACTGTGACCCTACGATGTAGATCTCATAAACGCCCTCCAAAACGTTGTAAGTGGAGCCCCCGTAATGGCAGTAAAGTGCACTGACTATTGAGAGATTAATGGAGTAAGGGGCTTAGCGGCCAGACAGACCGAACTAGGGGACCCGGAATGACTGATCACATTATAGTTAATTCTGCTTTCTCGCAGTACTCTTATTATCACACCTATTTACAGATGAGGAAGCTAAGGTACCCAGAGAGTAACTTGCTCAGGGTGTCTCAGCCTTAGCGCGAGGAGGAGCTAAGATCGCGCTCAGCAGATTCAGTGCGGGCCGGATGAGGGTCCTGCTTTGAGAATCGCGGGCAGGTGTGTGTGAATGGGCCGGGGAGAAAGGGCTTTGTTGACCCAGAGACCCCGGACCTAGTGCTGCCTCTAGCGGGGCTGTGACTTCCCCTCCGGAGCCTCAGTTTTTCCAACTGCAAGACGGAAAGATTAGACTAGACCATGGGATCTTACCCTGGGAGCTTTGAATGAAGAGTTGCTTCAGAGTATCTTGGACGCCCCAAATGTTCCGAAGATTCCAGAGGCTGAGCCCATAAGCGTTATTCTGGGCACCGCACCCAGAGTTGTCATTAGGATCATTGCGGGGGTCCAGGATCTAAAAAAGATTCTGCGCACAGTTCATGACATTGGCTCGAGGCTATTCCTGTCCCGCGGTACAGAATTGCGGGCGCAGGTTTGTTCTCTTTGCCGCCCTGTGGCGCCGCTGCCGGGTTTGCGCGCGGAGATTCCCCCGGGACACCTGACCTGGACAGTGGCCGGCGGTTCTGGCTGTTATCGCGGTGTTAGGTTCTGTGGGCCTCGCGGGGAGGGCCAGGGACAGAGGTACGTACGCCCCACGGGAAGGCGCGAGTCTTGAGGCTCAGCCTCCTGGAGTGTCTGCCCGAGGCTGGGTTCTCCGCCCCGTTCCTTTTCCCTACGACAGCAGTCGCTGGTTTTCTGGCCGTGGGACACTAAAGCTCAACCTTGGCCCTAGGAAGGAGTGTGCGGCCTCCCAGCAGAAATCACAGTCCCAAAGAGAGCCCTAAGCAGTGACCAGAAGGGGTGGGAGGGCCAGGAGGGAGGGGGGAAGGCTTCTAGCTATGAAGGTGAACGTAGGCTGACGTGAACGCAGAAGTGGGCTTCTCTGGACGTTTCCCAGACTGGTCTCTCACACAGGCCTTTCACTGGGGAGAGAAGTCTGCATCCTGTGTGATATATATATATATATATATATATATATATATATATATATATATATATATATATATATATATATATATTGTTTTTAACACAAATCAAACCAGAAAGTCTCTGGGGGGCTGGGATTCTGCCATCTGTCTTTTGATTTTTTTAAGTTATTCTCTCACTGAGTTACAGTGTTTCTGTATTTTTCACAGACTTGAGGGATTTCACAGAACTCAGGGAATTAAAACACATAGAACATACCTTAAGGATATCTTATGTTTCCAGACAGGTATCTTTGTGCCTCCCCCTTTTACAACTGTTTTAGGTACACTCTTACTTAACTGGAAAATAACACTAAAAAATGAGGCTATTGTCACCTCCCAGCCAAAAACCCAGACTAAAACTTCTTGCTGGCGTGGACACGGGCTGTTTGAGTGAGAAGGCCTTCGCACAGATGCAGGGCCTTCCGTGCCTTGCCACTCTGTATTTTACCCCAGGTAGGGCATCTGTGGAGGTTGGAGCCCTACACAGCACTTCCAGAATGACTACAGTTTTACCGTAAGGTGCTTCCGTGGAGGTCTGTGTTGTGGTGGCCTTCCCTCAGTCCCCCTTGGGGCTGGGCTCACAGACCCCTCTTGTTTCAATGCAGAAACACCTCCTTGGTCTTAAGAGCCTTTGGAGAGGGATATGGGGAAAGCCACTGGGAGAGAATGGGTCCACACAGCATCTCAGAAGATGAGGGGCCAGGTGAGCTGGCTGCAGGACCCCTGTTCCCTGAAATTAGTAGAGGTGGGGCCGGGGAGCTTGTAAGGAAAAACTGGGACAGTCCTTTCCAGCTCTCCATCCTCTGTCTTTTCCCCTACCTGCCCCTCAGCCCCCAACACACACATATCCACACCTGCCAGTAAGCCAACAAACAGAAAACTCCTGGTTCCTCAAGGGCCATGACCTGAATATGTAGGAAACATCTTACTTTATAGGTGGGCCTGTAAAGGGCCAAGTGAGGCTCTGCAGTTAAAGAAATAAGTTGAAAAGACTGAGAAATAGCAGGGGGGAGGGGGTGGGGCCATTGAAAAAAAAGAGACAGAGAAGGATCTAGTCTAGACTGAATTGAGACTCACATTTAAAATTAGCAAATGCTTGTTTTCTCAATCCTCTACTCCCAGCTTCCTGGCTGTAGATTCTGCCTGCCCGCTCCTACTTGGACACTAAATATGGAGGTTTTGGATGGGGGGACATTTTCCTACCCAAACCACCAGCTGAGAGAACTAACTAAACCCAAGCGCATGCTGGCTCCCTCCCCTCAAGGAGCACCGGCCGGGAAACAGTGCCTCTCAGAGTTTTCTGTTTATCTGAGCTCCCCCCACAAAAACCCCCCAAGAACATGATTACCTTTGTCCATTTGGGCAGTGAGTACCAAGCAGTCAAGGTGACCAGACTCTCTCAAACTTAGATGAAATGATAGACAGGCTAGAAAATGCTAAATAATTTGGTATTAGGAATGCAGGCTTTGGAGTCAGATGTTCTGAGTGAATCCCATCTCTGCCATTTAGGAGCTGTGAGCCAGAGGCAAGTGGTCTCATCTCTCTATACCTCACTTTCCTCATTTGCCAAATGGGCACAATAACAGTATTAACCTTATAGGATTACTGTGGGGACGGAAGTTCAGTAAATGAGCTAACACCTGGCACACACACAGTTAAGCGCTCAAGAGTTGCCAGCTATTATTAGTTTCCTTATCTTTGGTTATAAATATTTTAAACATTTTTCAAACAGTACAATTCTTCTGATTGCGGTAATAAAAGACTGCCATTTTAAGAGGGTGGACACATCCTAGCAACTTAGACATCTCAGCTGGGTCAGCTCAGCCTTTGCCAGCGGGATTCCTGCCTGTGTATGCTGTGGCCCTGGTGGGGCGTGACCCTCATTGGCAGGTGGGGAGGGCTGTCCACCCTGGTCAGAGTGTGCTGCCCATTGATTCTGCAAACACTTACTGAGCACCCCTCCCTCCTGCCCCCGCCGTGAGCCACACGACCAAGACAGCATCCTTCTCTTCAAGGAGGGGCCTGTGCATCACGCAGATTCTGGTCCCAGACCCTGCACAGTTCGGTAACCCCACAGTAGCCCCACGAGTTGGTGTTCTCTTGTTTATTTTCTGAAGGAGAAGATGCCTGTAGTTACAGAATGGGCAAAGGATGGAAGCAGAAGTTAGCTGGGGTCTGTCTGTTCCTCCTGGTGCCTCTCCCATGAGTTCACACTTCCGGAGGAGCACTTGGTCCCACTGCTCTGCCCTGCCCCAGTTTAATACCAGGCCAATAATGCCGTCGTGTCCCTACTGAATGTGGATTGGCTGAGGAGACAAACAAGTTTCCTCACATTTGTTAATATTAGAGGATACTTTTAAGATATAGGAAAGTAAGTCCATCTCTTGCCATGGGTATGTTCTTTCTTCTCTGCTGGGAAGCTGATAGGAGAGGAGATATATAACTAGGATTCCTAGTTCCTTAAAATGACTTTGAAGTCTTCCATTTTGTTTGAAGAGGTGGGGCAGGGAGAACTAGTTACAAAGGTGTTCCCAAGGGTATTCCAGGAAGAGTCATTAGAGAAGCTGACTGGAAACAGCTGGAATCAGGTGGCATTTGCAAATGAGTCAGCCAGTGCGGGGAGGGGTCAGCACTTGAGCAGTGCCTGTAGATAGATGTCCCCCATCCACAGGAAAGTCTTCCTGGAAAAGAATGAGTGACGTGGGGGACTGGAGGGGCATCACAGGCAGAGGAGATAGCCCACAATGTTGGCAAGAGATGGTGCTGGAAGGGTTGGTGGGGGTCAACTAGAGAAGGGCCAGTTATACACCCTTTAGGGCGTTGGGACTTAGGAGGTGAGAGATGGCCTGGTCTGTGGTCTGTGGGGGGAGGGGGAGCAGTGAGAATGAGCTCGTGGTGGGTTGGATAGCTATTAAGCAGAACCTAGGAGTTCCCTCTGAGTGGAGAGGGAAGAAGAAGGTGGAAGGCCAGCACTCAGGTATCTGACAGCTTGGAAAATGGCGGCTCCGTGCCCGGAGTTGATGATGCAGGAGGTGGAATCTTTGGGGTGGGACACTGGAGGCTAGAAGTGCCTGTGAGGCATCCTACAGAGATGCACTCAGGGCAGTGGGGCCAGTCTGGGGTTCAGGAGAAGACTGGCTGGAAAGAGGAGGTTGCAACAGCATCTGCAAAAAGCCACCATGGAAATGGGTGAGACTGCAGGGGAGAGATGGAGCTTGGGATGGGAATACCAGTCACGGCCAACCACACTTCACACCATTGTACATGGCCTCCCATCTACATCCTTTCTGGTCCAGACACTGAGCTCCAGCTTCCCCATTCCCTTGACTGAAGCCCCATCCTTCCACGCACAGCTGACACAACCCCTCCTGGATGCCGCTTTCCCGGTGACTCCACGATCCCATCACCTATAGCTCTCTGGGCTTGCCGCTCTGTACTGAAGTTTCCTAGTGCTTTTTTCCCTCCCTGACTGTAGCATAGCCTCCTTTCCCATCCTCACTGTAGCCTCACAGTGGCTTAGTCACCATGGCTTGAGTCAGCGAGTGGTTGGACAAATAGATTAAAGGACACTGTTACCGGCTCAGCCAGCTCTGCTTCTGTAGTTCAGTAACAAAGCAGGCCCAGCACTTTTGGTTTTCAAATTTCCTTTTTATTTTTTTTAATAAATTTATTTATTTTTATTTATTTATTTTTGCCTGCGTTGGGTCTTCATTGCTGCACGCAGGCTTTCTCTAGTTGCGGTGAGCGGGGGCTACACTTTGTCGCGGTGTGCAGGCTTCTCATTGCAGTGGCTTCTCTTGTTGCAGAGCACGGGCTCTAGGTGCATGGGCTTCAGTAGTTGTGGCGCATGGGCTTCAGTAGTTGTGGTGCATGGGCTTCAGTAGTTGTGGCGCATGGGCTTCAGTAGTTGTGGCTCGCGGGCTCTAGAGCGCAGGCTCGGTAGTTGTGGTGCACGGGCTTAGTTGCTCCTCGGCATGTGGGATCTTCCCAGACCAGGGCTTGAACCTGTGTCCCCTGCATTGGCAGGTGGATTTTAATCACTGCTCCACCAGGGAAGCCCGACACTTAATTTTCTGGAGTGTATCTTTCCAGTCTTTTCTATGCCTGTGTGTGTGAGTGTGTGGATAGATACCTTTTCATTCGCACCTACACATTTTCTTCAACAATATGAGGCTAATGCAGGCAGATTATTTAAGGATCTATATTTTTGTCCCTAACGTAGCGAGAACACCTTGCTCTATCATTACACAGTCTTCGACAAAATCTTGTTAAGCCTGGAGAGGGTTAGGCAGACATTCTGGAGAGGGTTTTCAGAAAGAGGTGGGAGTTCTTGGGGGTTTTAAGAAATGCTTCTGGGGTCATCTGTTTTCTCTGCCCTCCCTCCCTGTACATTTTCCCATCACAAGCATAAGAATTAGAGACTGGGCTTCCCTGGTGGCGCAGTGGTTGAGAGTCCGCCTGCCGATGCAGAGGACACGGGTTCGTGCCCCGGTCCGGGAGGATCCCACATGCCGTGGAGCGGCTGGGCCCATGAGCCATGGCCGCTGAGCCTGCGCATCCAGAGCCTGTGCTCCGCAATGGGAGAGGCCACAACAGTGAGAGGCCCGCGTACTGCAAAAAAAAAAAAAAAAAAAAAAGAATTAGAGACTAAGTCACACTCAGGGCTGGAATCTGTTTCTTCTGTTTTCTTTTCTTTTTTTTTTTTTTTAACATCTTTATTGGAGTATAATTGCTTTACAATGGTATGTTAGTTTCAGCTTCACAACAAAATGAATCAGTTATATATATACGTATATTCCCATATCTCTTCCCGCTTGCGTCTCCCTCCCTCCCACCTTCCCTATCCCACCCCTCCAGGCGGTCATAAAGCACCGAGCTGATCCCCCTGTGCTATGCGGCTGCTTCCCACTAGCTATCTACCTTACGTTTGGTAGTGTATATATGTCCATGCCTCTTTATCGCTTTGTCACCGTTTACCCTTCCCCCTCCCCATAGCCTCAAGTCCATTCTCTAGTAAGTCTGTGTCTATTCCTGTTTCAACCCTAGGTTTTTCATGACATTTTTTTTTTTAAATTCCATATATATGTGTTAGCATACAGTATTTGTCTCTCTCTTTCTGACTTACTTCACTCTGTATGACAGACTCTAGGTCTATCCACCTCATTACAAATAGCTCAATTTCGTCTCTTTTTATGGCTGAGTAATATTCCATTGTATATATGTGCCACATCTTCTTTATCCATTCATCCGATGATGGACACTTAGGTTGTTTCCATCTCTGGGCTATTGTAAATAGAGCTGCAATGAACATTTTGGTACATGACTCTTTTTGAATTATGGTTTTCTCAGGGTATATGCCCAGTAGTGGGATTGCTGGGTCATATGGTAGTTCTATTTGTAGCTTTTTAAGGAACCTCCATACTGTTCTCCACAGTGGCTGTATCAATTTACATTCCCACCAACAGTGTAAGAGGGTTCCCTTTTCTCCACACCCTCTCCAGCATTTATTGTTTCTAGATTTTTTGATGATGGCCATTCTGACTGGTGTGAGATGATATCTCATTGTAGTTTTGATTTGCATTTCTCTCATGATTAGTGATGTTGAGCATTCTTTCATGTGTTTGTTGGCACTCTGTATATCTTCTTTGGAGAAATGTCTATTTAGGTCTTCTGCCCATTTTTGGATTGGGTTGTTTGTTTTTTTGTTATTAAGCTGCATGAGCTGCTTATAAATTTTGGAGATCAATCCTTTGTCAGTTGCTTCATTTGCAAATATTTTCTCCCATTCTGAGGGTTGTCTTTTGGTCTTCTTTATGGTTTCCTTTGCTGCGCAAAAGCTTTTAAGTTTCATTAGGTCCCATTTGTTTACTCTTGTTTTTATTTCCATTTCTCTAGGAGGTGGGTCAAAAAGGACCTTGCTGTGATTTATGTCATAGAGTGTTCTGCCTATGTTTTCCTCTAAGAGTTTGATAGTTTCTGGCCTTACATTTAGGTCTTTAATCCATTTTGAGCTTATTTTTGTGTATGGTGTTAGGGAGTGATCTAATTTCATACTTTTACATGTAGCTGTCCAGTTTTCCCAGCACCACTTATTGAATAGGCTGTCCTTTCTCCACTGTACATTTCTGCCTCCTTTGTCAAAGATAAGGTGACCATATGTGCGTGGGTTTATCTGTGGGCTTTCTATCCTGTTCCATTGATCTATCTTTCTGTTTTTGTGCCAGTACCATACCGTCTTGATAACTGTAGCTTTGTAGTATAGTCTGAAATCTGGGAGCCTGATTCCTCCAGTTCCTTCTTTCGTTCTCAAGATTGCTTTGGCTATTCGGGGTCTTTTGTGTTTCCATACAAATTGCAAAATTTTTTGTTCTAGTTCTGTGAAAAATGCCAGTGGTAGTTTGATAGGGATTGCATTGAATCTATAGATTGCTTTCGGTAGTAGAGTCATTTTCACAATGTTGATTCTTCCAATCCAAGAACATGGTATATCTCTCCATCTATTTGTATCATCTTTAATTTCTTTCATCAGTGTCTTATAATTTTCTGCATACAGATCTTTTGTCTCCTTAGGTAGGTTTATTCCTAGATATTTTATTCTTTTTGTTGCAATGGTAAATGGGAGTGTTTTCTTGATTTCACTTTCAGATTTTTCATCATTTGTATATAGGAATGCCAGAGATTTCTGTGCATTAATTTTGTATCCTGCCACTTTACCAAATTCATTGATTAGCTCTAGTAGTTTTCTGGTAGCATCTTTAGGGTTCTCTATGTATAGTATCATGTCATCTGCAAACAGTGACAACTTTACTTCTTCTTTTCCGATTTGGATTCCTTTTATTTCCTTTTCTTCTCTGATTGCTGTGGCTAAAACTTCCAAAACTATGTTGAATAAGAGTGGTGAGAGTGGGCAACCTTGTCTTGTTCCTGATCTTAGTGGAAATGCTTTCAGTTTTTCACCATTGAGGATGATGTTTGCTGTGGGCTTGTCATATATGGCCTTTATTATGTTGAGGAAAGTTCCCTCTATGCCTACTTTCTGCAGGGTTTTTATCATAAATGGGTGTTGAATTTTGTCAAAAGCTTTCTCTGCATCTATTGAGATGATCATATGGTTTTTCTCCTTCAGTTTGTTAATATGGTTTATCACATTGATAGATTTGCGTATATTGAAGAATCCTTGCATTCCTGGAATAAACCCCACTTGATCATGGTGTATGATCCTTTTAATGTGCTGTTGGATTCTGTTTGCTAGTATTTTGTTGAGGATTTTTGCATCTATGTTCATCAGTGATATTGGCCTGTAGTTTTCTTTCTTTGTGACATCCTTGTCTGGTTTTGGTATCAAGGTGATGGTGGCCTCGTAGAAGGAGTTTGGGAGTGTTCCTCCCTCTGCTATATTTTGGAAGAGTTTGAGAAGGATAGGTGTTAGCTCTTCTCTAAATGTTTGATAGAATTTGCCTGTGAAGCCATCTGGTCCTGGGCTTTTCTTTGTTGGAAGATTTTTCATCACAGTTTCAATTTCAGTGCTTGTGATTGGTCTGTTCATATTTTCTATTTCTTCCTGATTCAGTCTTGGCAGGTTGTGCATTTCTAAGAATTTGTCCATTTCTTCCAGATTGTCCATTTTATTGGCATAGAGTTGCTTGTAGTAATCTCTCATGATCTCTTTTATTTCTGCAGTGTCAGTTGTTACCTCTCCTTTTTCATTTCTAATTCTATTGATTTGAGTCTTCTCCCTTTTTTTCTTGATGAGTCTGGCTAGTGGTTTATCTATTTTGTTTATCTTCTCAAAGAACCAGCTTTTAGTTTTATTGATCTTTGCTATTGTTTCCTTCATTTCTTTTTCATTTATTTCTGATCTGATTTTTATGATTTCTTTCCTTCTGCTAGCTTTGGGGTTTTTTTGTTCTTCTTTCTCTAATTGCTTGAGGTGCAAGGTTAGGTTGTTTATTCGAGATGTTTCCTGCTTCTTAAGGTGGGCTTGTATTGCTATAAACTTCCCCCTTAGAACTGCTTTTGCTGCATCTCACAGGTTTTGGGTCGTTGTGTCTCCATTGTCATTTGTTTCTAGGTATTTTTTGATTTCCTCTTTGATTTCTTCAGTGATCACTTCATTATTAAGTAGTGTATTGTTTAACCTCCATGTGTTTGTATTTTTTACAGATCTTTTCCTGTAATTGATATCTAGTCTCATGGCGTTGTGGTCAGAAAAGATACTTGATACAATTTCAATTTTCTTAAATTTACCAAGGCTTGATTTGTGACCCAAGATATGATCTATCCTGGAGAATGTTCCATGAGCACTTGAGAAAAATGTGTATTCTGTTGTTTTTGGATGGAATGTCCTATAAATATCAATTAACTCCATCTCGTTTAATGTATCATTTAAAGCTTGTGTTTCCTTATTTATTTTCATTTTGGATGATCTGTCCATTGGTGAAAGTGGGGTGTTAAAGTCCCCTACTATGAATGTGTTACTGTCGATTTCCCCTTTTATGGTTGTCAGTATTTGCCTTATGTATTGAGGTGCACCTATGTTGGGTGCATAAATATTTACAATTGTTATATCTTCCTCTTGGATCGATCCCTTGATCATTATGTAGTGTCCTTCTTTGTCTCTTCTAATAGTCTTTGTTTTAAAGTCTATTATGTCTGATACGAGAATTGCTACTCCAGCTTTCTTTTGGTTTCCATTTGCATGAAATACCTTTTTCCATCCCCTTACTTTCAGTCTGTATGTGTCTCTAGGTCTGAAGTGGGTCTCTTGTAGACAGCAAATATATGGGTCTTGTTTTTGTATCCATTCAGCCAATCTGTGTCTTTTGGTGGGAGCATGTAGTCCATTTACATTTAAGGTAATTATCGATATGTGTGTTCCTATTCCCATTTTCTTAATTGTTTTGGGTTCGTTATTGTAGGTCCTTTCCTTCTTTTGTGTTTCTTGCCTAGAAAAGTTCCTTTAGGAGTTGTTGTAGAGCTGGTTTGGTGGTGCTGAACTCTCTCAGCTTTTGCTTGTCTGTAAAGGTTTTAATTTCTCCATCAAATCTGAATGAGATCCTTGCTGGGTAGAGTAATCTTGGTTGCAGGTTTTTCTCCTTCAACACTTTCAATATGTCCTGCCACTCCCTTCTGGCTTGCAGAGTTTCTGCTGAAAGATCAGCTGTTAACCTTATGGGGATTCCCTTGTGTGTTATTTGTTGTTTTTCCCTTGCTGCTTTTAATATGTTTTCTTTGTATTTAATTTTTGACAGTTTGATTAATATGTGTCTTGGCGTATTTCTCCTTGGATTTATCCTGTATGGGACTCTCTGTGCTTCCTGGACTTGATTAACTATTTCCTTTCCCATATTAGGGAAGTTTTCAACTATAATCTCTTCAAATATTTTCTCAGTCCCTTTCTTTTTCTCTTCTTCTTCTGGAACCCCTATAATTCGAATGTTGGTGCGTTTAATGTTGTCCCAGAGGTCTCTGAGACTGTCCTCAGTTCTTTTCATTCTTTTTTCTTTATTCTGCTCTGCAGTAGTTATTTCCACTATTTTATCTTCCAGGTCACTTATCCGTTCTTCTGCCTCAGTTATTCTGCTATTGATCCCATCTAGAGTACTTTTAATTTCATTTATTGTGTTGTTCATCATTGCTTGTTTCATCTTTAGTTCTTCTAGGTCCTTGTTAACTGATTCTTGCAATTTGTCCATTCTATTGTCCATTCTATCTCCAAGATTTCGGATCAACCTTACTATCATTCTGAATTCTTTTTCAGGTAGACTGCCTATTTCCTCTTCATTTGTTAGGTCTGGTGGGTTTTTATCTTGCTCCTTCATCTGCTGTGTGATTTTCTGTCTTTTCATTTTGCTTATCTTACTGTGTTTGGGGTCTCCTTTTTTGCAGGCTGAAGGTTCGTAGTTCCTGTTGTTTTTTGTGTCTGTCCCCAGTGGCTAAGGTTGGTTCAGTGGGTTGTGTAGGCTTCCTGGTGGAGGGTACTAGTGCCTGTGTTCTGGTGGATGAGGCTGGATCTTGTCTTTCTGGTGGGCAGGTCCACGTCTGGTGGTGTGTTTTGGGGTGTCTGTAGATTTATTATGATTTTGGTCAGCCTCTCTGCTAATGGGTGGGGTTGTGTTCCTGTTTTGCTAGTTGTTTGGCATAGGATGTCCAGCACTGTAGCTTGCTGGTCGTTGAGTGAAGCTGGGTGCTGGCGTTGAGATGGAGATCTCTCGGAGATTTTTGCTGTTTGATATTATGTGCAGCTGGGAGGCCTCTTGTGGACCAGTGTCCTGAAGTTGGCTCTCCCACCTCAGAGGCACAGCACTGAGTCCTGGCTGCAGCACCAAGAGCCTTTCATCCACAGGGCTCCTTAATTTGGGATGATTCGTTGTCTATTCAGGTATTCCACAGATGCAGGGTATATCAAGTTGATTGTGGAGCTTTAATCCGCTGCCTCTGAGGCTGCTGGGAGAGATTTCCCTTTCTCTTCTTTGTTCTCACAGTTCCCAGGGGCTCAGCTTTGGATTTGGCCCCGCCTGTGCGTGTAGGTCGCCGGAGGGCGTCTGTTCTTTGCTCAGACAAGACGGGGTTAAAGGAGCCGCTGATTCGGAGGCTCTGGCTCACCCAGGCCGGGGGGTAGGGAGGGTCACAGAGTGCGGGGCGGGCCTGCAGCGGCAGAGGCCGGCGTGACGCTGCAGCCTGAGGCGCGCCGTGCTCTCCCGGGGGAGCCGTCCCTGGATCCCGGGACCCTGGCAGTGGCGGGCTGCACAGGCTCCCCGGAAGGGCGTGTGGCTAGTGACCTGTGTTCGCACACAGGCTTCCTGGCGGCGGCAGCAGCGGCCTTAGCGTCCCATGTCCGTCTCTGGGCTCCGCACTCTTAGCCGCGGCTCGCGCCCGTCCCTGGAGCTCTCTCAAGCAGCGTTCTTAATCCCCTCTCCTCGTGCACCAGGAAACAAAGAGGGACGTAAAAGTCTCTTGCCTCTTCGGCAGGTCCAGACCCCTCCCCGGACTCTCTCCCGGCCAGCCGCGGCGCACCAACGCCCTGCAGGCTGTGTTCACGCCGCCAACCTCAGTCCTCTCCCGGCGCTCCGACAAAAGCCGGAGCCTCAGCTCCCAGTCCCGCCCGCCCCGGCGGGCGAGCAGACAAGCCTCTCGGCTGGTGAGTGCCGGTCGGCCCGATCCTCTGCGCTGGAATCTGTCCGCTTTGCCCTCCGCACCCCTGTTGCTGTGCTCTCCTCCGCGGCTCCCAAGCTCCCCCACTCCGCCTCCCGAAGTCTCCACCCGCGAAGGGGCTTCCTAGTGTGTGGACACTTTTCCTCCTTCACAGCTCTCTCCCGCTGGTGCAGGACCCGTCCCTATCCTTTTGTCTCTGTTTAGTTTTTTCTTTTGCCCTAACCAGGTACGTGGGGGGTTCCTTGCCTTTTGGGAGGTCTGAGGTCTTCTGCCAGCGTTCAGTAGGTGCTCCGTAGGAGTTGTTCCACGCGTAGATGTATTTCTGGTGTATCTGTGGAGAGGAAGGTGATCTCCGCGTCTTACTCTTCTGCCATCTTCCCAAGGGCTTCTCTTCTGTTTTCTGCTTCAACATTTCTGCTGATCTGTGTTGCCCACCCAATGCACTGGAATAAGGGGTCCCTGGTGGGTGGAGGTCTGAGTACAAGCATAGGCTACCTGGATTTCCCAAAGAGCTGTGGTCACTGCACTGTCAATATTCAGAAGATCCTTGAGAGACACAAATTTCTTTCCAATCACCAAAATGTAGAAAGCTCTAATAAACTTTATTCCATCTGGTGTGCACAGTGGGGGTGGGGATGAAGGAACAAGTTTTTAGAATGTCCAGTGCATTTGTAAACTGTCTAAACAAAACAGGAAAAGGAAGCAACATTCTCACCCCCAGCACCCTCTCACGGTACAAATATAACTAAAGCATTCTTCCCTGTCTGACTTGCCTTAGCGGTTTTGGTAGGTTCCGCGATACCCTCTATAACCACTCAGCTCTTTGGAGATGATTAAAAAGGACTACATCTTTAGGGTTTTAGACTATTATTTTAGGAGGAAATTTCTAAGCTTTAGCTTCCTCCTCTGTGTGATGGGAAAAATAACTATGCATTTCAATAAGGTTGTGATGAACATTCCATGAGATAATGTATGTAAAGTGCTTCCTGGCAAAGAATAAATGCTCAGAGAATTTTAGATACTGAATAGGAAAAGGAGTGATTATTTGACTCTATTTTGAGTTTGACCATGCAATTATGATACACGTTGGGAAATGATAAAAATTCTTTGCCTTTGCTTAGTATAGCATTCAATAAATATTGGTTAAATGAATGAATAAATGACTGATGCTATGAATAATGATACTACTTCTGGACCGTGGTTAAGATGCCTTGTCCACCAGAAATCAATAATGTGGTCTTTTTACACAGAATATGCTCTTTAAAAGTCTGTTCTATGTGTCCAGAAGTGTGTAGGGCTCTTGTTTCCTAAAGAGTTTTGTCCTATAGTCAAGCAGGCGCTGGAGATCTGTGTTTGGGAGGATAAATAGATCTCTTGTCATTGACCTATTTGTTCATTGGAAAAAATTGTTGCAGCAGCTTAGTAACTATCCAGTGAGGTCTTGGAACATGTTTTGGGGTTTGTAGTTAGTGTCAAACATTTGAATTCAACGCAACATAGTGACAGCGGCAAGGTCACAAACCTGCACGCTCTTCTGCCCCATCCAGTGGTTTTACATCCTGATGACCGTGGCTGCACCTTCACTCTGGGGCTGTTGCATTCTCCCCTGGAGGAGGGGCACACCTCACTCCAGGTTTTATGTGTTTGCGTGTAGCACATCACTTCCAATCTATGTAAACTTACAGGGGTCAGATTTTTCCCCTGTAAAATGAAGGTCTTGGAAGAGAAGGCTCAAGGGCTCTTTGCAGCTCAGCCCAGGGAAGTGGAAAGAGCACTGGACCTGGAGCCATGCCTGGGAACTGACTCTGGGTCTTCCCAGCCTGGGGCCCTGAGGCCCACGTGCCTCCCTTGGAGAATGGGAATAATAATTATGGTGATTCTGAGGGTCAGAGGGGAATGACTTGTAAGTGGGGTTGTGTGGGCAATGGAAGGGAGTCGGGGGTTTCTTGTCATACCAGTTGTGTAACAGCAAAACACAACAGGGTAACACAACATTGTAACAGTGCCAGGTAACCCCACCTGGGGCTGAGCTAAAGGCCAAATAAGAAGCCAGCATTAAATGACCTTCTCTTCCTTTTTGTAACTAGGAAATTCCGATTTGCACACTGGTTTGGCCCAGCATTGCCGGAGAAATCTCCTGGGATGTGTCATTTGTTACTTTGAACTTCTTGGTACCAGGACTGCTTATTGTGATCAGTTACTCCAAAATTTTACAGGTATGTTTGCTTCAAGAGCTGTGGCTGAACTTCACTCAGGCTTGGGGTATTTCAGATGAACCTTAGCATTTCCAGGTCAAAATTTACCTTAGAATTCGCACCAGCCCAATCCTGGTTCACTGCCCAGATCCATCCCTCTGCAACGCTGAGGGACAAAAGTTTGGTCTTTTTTAAAAAGTTATATCTATGTGACTTTATTATTATCATTTGTTTTTGCTGATCACTAAAGTAATACAAGCTCATTATAAAAAATTAAAGACATAAAAATGTGTAACACAGATACTAAAAATCTGGTTTACCCCCACTGTTGACAATTTAAAGTACATTTTTTCTGGTTATTTTTCTTATAAATTTATATATATATACATATTTCTATGCAATGTGAGTATGTGTATGTATATCTGTGTACATATAAACACATATACGTATATATATGTGTGTGTGTATATATATATATATAATGAACCATATAAAATGGTCAACTATAAAATATCAACTATTACCATGGTTCAACCCAATGTTTTTTTTTTAGATTTGAGATAATGCTATCTGCTTTGTAACTTCCTTTTTTTGATTAGCACTGTATCATAACATCCTTCCATATCGGTTCCTATATCTCTGCCTCATTATTTCTAATGGCTTCATGGTTCTCCATCATATAGTTGTGACGTAATTTATTTTATGGGCTTTTGGGTTGTGTCCATTGTTTCCCCATCACAAACAGCAGTGTGGTGATAAAGAATGTACACTTTTAAAAACTTGTATTGAAGTACAGTATAAATACAGAAAAGCACACCCAGCATACACGCACAGCTCACAAATTGACCACACTCCCAGAAACAGCTCCCAGAAACAGAACGAGAAACAGAGCATACGAGAAGCCCCTCCTCTATCCCTCTAATTGCTACCCCCACTCCCAGGGCATGTGCCTTGTAAAAGTGCACTGCAACAGGAAATGATCTCTATCTTCAATGTGACTATGTACAGGGACATAAAAAAGACTTGTCAGCCTCTTTCTTACCCCTTGAGGCAGCATATTTGCATGCGAGGTGCTGGCCCAGGCAGATGGCATCTACATGTGTTCATGCTCATTTCAGAAGATTTAATGCGAAACGCTTGAGTCCTATCCGAGGTTCACCGTTGTTGAATCTTGGTTTTGTAGCATATAATCTGCTAGTTGTGGTGAGCGGGGGCGTCATGGGCGTCATATGGCAAACAAGCAGGTTGAAGTGGGGCCCTTAGGTCCTGCTTGCTGTCTGGCCACTGTTATGGCCCTTTTGTTGTAGCTAAAGATCTGTGACCTTCTTAGATGCTTTAGAACCCAAAGCCAGGCCAACCTCCATCCGAGTCTTCTAATCTCTGGATCCTGTGTGAGACGGCCCCCCCATGTTAGTCCCTAGACTCTTCCCCACCAGTTGACTTGTGACCTGTTTAAGTGACGTCCCACCTGGGGCATGTTCAAGGGTATGAGGCAGATTCGGGCCTGGAGCTGAGGTCTGTAAAGTTCTTGCAGTGGGAGCCTGGCATGTGTAAATGCTATGTAAGCGTTAGTTACTATCATTATGTTAAAAGAAAAGAAGGGAGGGAAAAAGGAAGAGAAATGGAGAATGAATTTTTTAAAAATTATTTTAAAAATATTTATATGGTGTTTACAATGTGTCAGGAATTCATTTAATCCTAACCAGAATTACAGATGAGGAAACCAAGGCACAGAGAGGTTAAGTAACTTATGAAAGGGCACACAGCTCATAAGCAGCAGTATCAGGACTTAAACCCAGGCAGTCTGGTTCCAGAGTCCCAACATTTTAATTCCTCAGACACTTGTTAAGAATTTGCTCTGTGCAAAGTGTTGTTGGGGAGTAGAGATTGGTCAAGAGTAAGCAAGTCACATTCTCTATCTAGAAGGAGCTTTAACACAAGAAAGGGAAGGGGGAGACAGACAAAGGTGCTGCTATTCAATGCAGTGAAACCCTGAAACACATTAAAGAGTGATACTGAGGCTTAGTTTGAAAACACTTTGCAAATTGTTAAAAGAGAAAAAGGAGGGAAAAGGGAGAAAAAGCAAAGGGCCATAAAAAACACGGAGACCAGAAGGGGTTATTCTAATAACCTGCCTTTGAGTCCTGAATCTGCCCCTTACTTGCTGTGTAGCCTTGGCAAGTTACTTACCTTCTCTGAACCTCTGTTCCCTCATCTGCAAAATAATGATCCAACGGTTTAAGATTTTTGTGAGATACGTAGGAGATACTCCTGGTGGGACTATGGCGAGTGTCATGCCTGCCTGTAGCAGGGGATGAATAAATTACAGCTGTTGTTATTTGTTAGGCGAGACTGTTCCTCTAATCCTCTCACAGCATGCTGGGAAGAGGTCCTGCTGAGATTTTTGAGAGAATAAACAGCAGGGCCCAGATTTGGAGCACCGCAAGAACATGGGACTGGCCCTAGAGCAGAGCTGGCTGGCTAGATGAGGGCTGGGCAGAAGCTGGCTGTGGCATCCGACCTCTCCTGCTTGGGCAGTCCCACTCCTGAGTCCCTTAGAGGCAAGAGGGTTCTGATCTGTCCCTTTTCACTCGTGCCTCATGGTTCTCAGCCACCTTCTGAGGAAGGACTGACTTATTCTATGGAAAGGATATTCTTTTCCTCGGGCCAGGGCCCACCTGGAAACATCCTAGGAATCCTCGAGCCCTGATGTGTCCTCTTATCCATCTGCCTCTAACTGCAGTTCCAGACACTTTGCCTATAAACTCACGGCCAGCCTTCCGTTCTTCCCATCCCAGACCTCAGGACAGCTCCTGGATGAATCGAGTGTCTGTCGTGACTCACAGTTATGAAATGGTGCTCTGAGCAGTGAGTCAATGATATAATTTAGATCCCATCACTTCCCTCACAGATGGAGGAAAAGCTAAAACCCTCACCTTAAGGCCCTGTGTGATCTGTCCCCTGCCTGCCCCTCTCGCCTCATCTTCTCCCCCTCCCTCGTGTCCTTGGGGCTTTTTCTCACACACGCCAACACACTGCTGCCTCAGGGCCTTTGCACCTGCCATTTCCTCTCCTGGATCTCTCCCCCCCAGACTTCTGCATGGGCCACTCCCCCACTTAATTTAGGTCTCTGCTCAAAAGGCTCTTCTCCAGAGAGATTCCCCATCATTCTCTAGTCCCTAATCCTGATTTATTTCTCTTCAAAGCACTTCCAACCCCTGTCAAATTCCATTTGTGTGTATTTACTTGCATATCATCTGTCTTGCCCACTAGAATGCAAGCTCCCTGAAGGCAGAGACTTTGTTTTGTTTACTGCCATAGTCCTGTGCCTAAAACAGAGCCTGGCTTATTCATTGTAGGGGCTTAATAAACACTCATTGAATGAGTAAGACACAAACTTTGATCACACTGAAAGGGCCAACAGCACCTTCTCCTTTGGGACAGTGGGAAAACCACTGGACAAAGAGTCACGAGCCCCGGATTCTAGTCCAAGCTTTATTACAGTGTGACCTTAGGCAAGTCGCTTAATGAATGTGGGCCTCAGTTCCCTCTGGAGCCAAATGGGCCTCAGTGAATCATTTAACACAATAAAATGAGAATTGCAGATATGATAATGCTTTGAACAAACTGTTAGACTTTAATATGAAAGAGATCTAATGTGATTTTGAAAATTGCAACATTAATGCAAATATAAGACTTTCAGAAGATTACTTTCCACCCCACTGGCAAAACTGACTATTGCCCATATCCCAGGAGGACTATTACATTTGTTCTCACTCTGCTCCTGTTTGTAACTTGGAAGCTGGTAAGCTGCCAGGTGGAGAGCCTGGGTGGGGCCGCCTAGCTTGCGTCTCTCTTCCTCTGAAGATACTCATAACTCAGAGACCCTGAATCAGCCTTTCTGCTGAGCTTTTTCTATCAAGAGCAAAACTCTGTAAAATCAATTGAACATCAATATTAATTAGCTATATTCATAGAGACACAATTAGCAAATCATTTGAAACCATAGGACAGATAACTACACCACCGACCCTTTTCCCACCAGCCCTACCTCTCACCTGTCACTGCTGCTTATAACTCAGGTAACCATCTCTAGGCCTGAGAAATGTCTCTTTCAAATCACCCTGACTTTTATTCCTCACAAGCAGTGTCCCCTAAAGCATTCTCTAGAACTCCATGGGATGTTAGATGTTCGAAAAGGGTTCTATGATCAAAGGAGTTTGGAAAATGCTGGGTTAATTAAAGTTAAATGCGTTTCTTTGCTGCAGGCCTTCTCAGAGCCTTTATTATGCTCGTGAACTTTGAGACTCTCCATCTCTGGAATAGAGTAGGCAGCATTGCTAAACCTGACTGCAGACCGCCTTTTCCGCACAGAGCTCTCTCTGGGCTGGTGCTCCACAGACTCGCCTTTGGGAACCGCCATTCTCAAGCCCCTACCCTGGTTGCTGGCTCTGCCCTGGGTGAGCGCTGAGAGGAGGCTTCACCGGGGCTCTTTTTTTCTGGGGCTGCTTCAGTTGCTCATGGCAATGGCCTTTTCCACCCTCTGCCTTCCCTGCTTCCTCTTTCCTCCTGACTCAGGCGTGCTCTACATCTCCAGTGGCTTTTTCCTATCAACAGTTTCCCAGGGTAATAGTCTCCAGGCCACTCCTCAGTGCCTTTGATCAGGCTGACCATGCTTGCTGGTGGGGCTTGGTTTATATTGTCACCCAGTAACCAGCACCATGGCACCAGGCTTTGTGACAGCTTATAGGTTTCTTGGTCCCCTTCTCCCTTCACCCCCAGGCCCCTCACCACCCAAACACTAGAATGGAAGTGCGGGGTGGGCAGTGCTACCTTGTTTCTTGCTGTGCATCTGGCACCTGTAGGAGTGTTGGCCACATAGTAAGGGCTCAATAAATATGTGTTGAATGACAGAGTGAGTGTCTGGCCTGAAGTTGGAAAACCTTCACCTATCTCAGGGCTTAACTGGGAAGTGAAATCCCTTTCGACTAAATGTGAAGGTCCTGGGTAGTGAACACGTGGCCCTTCCTTTCTCCATGCCTGGATCTCATTCCCCAGCTTTGGGGCCTGCTTGCCGGTGATGGAAGGGGAGGTTGGTCCTCTGGAAGGATGGAGTCTGTTGTCTGATGATTCTAATAGGGAGGTTGTGGATTGACCAAGCAGCCCTCAGAGGAGACCCAACCCCAGGGGCTGGAGCTGGGTCAGTGGGAGCGACCTCTCCCCACATCCACCTGTCCGCGGCTGTGGTCTGGTGGCGTGGGGTGACAGAGGGATGTGGGGTGGGGAGAAGCTTTGCTCGTAGCCTTCAGATGCTCATGTGAATGTGAAGGCAGAGAGTCTCAGGCAATTTAAAAGTGACTTTTCAAAGGACTGGGGGAGAGACTCCAAGCCTGTTGTCCTAGATGAGTAGTTCTCATACTTTAGTGATTGAGAATAACCTGGGGAGTTTATAAAAAGTGCGGACTCCTAGGCCCACTCAGACCCACAGAATCAGAGTGTCTGAAGGTGTGCCGAAGCATTTACATTTTATGGAGTGCCAGTGACCCTGATGGTGGTGGCCGTGGGCCACGTCCCCGGGAGCTCTGTCCTCTGTCCTGGTAGTGGCAGTGGTGTGACTGGCGGTGAAGAGCGTACCCTCTGAGGTACCCTTCCCCCACTTGACCGTGAGGCCTTGAGCAAGTCACTTCACCTCTCAGGGCCTCCGTCTCTTGTCCCCAAAATGAGAGCATACCCCACAGGCTTGTTTTAAGGATTAAAGTTAATCCTCAAAAGTTTATCGAGCTTTTAATTTGATCTAAAAGCACACCAAGCATTCAGTGTAATGCCAGAGACACTTTAAACCCTGAACAAAAGTCGACTAGTCTTGTCATCTAATGTGGGGAAGGGAGCAGGGAGGAGCTGCATTTTATTATAATGGGCCCATTTTCCTTCTCACTCCCTCAAAGCTGTGGGAACTGCGGATGGAAGGAAATAGGGTAGCATCAGTCAGTGCTAAAAAAAGAGCCAAGCACATGTTCACTTGGCCCGTGAGTCAGTTGTTTTGCTGTCTGCTCACGGTCATTGTCAGACACTTGCCAGAGCCCTGGACCACAGCAGCCACAGGGCTGCCCAGCCCCAGGGAGCTGCAGTCTGGTGGGACTCAGAGGTAAGAATGATGCTTCAACATCTACCGTAGAATATGTGGCAAGTGCCACGTGAGTACCTGAAACAAAGCGCTGCAGGATGCCAACGGCAGATGAACCAGGATGCCCTCCCGGAGTCCCTGGCATTAGAGCTTGGAGTTACAGGCTGGATGGAAGGATTTCCACTGACAGAGATATTAGAGGGTGGGAAGGAATTAGTTTAACTTTAAGCATGGACTGGAGTCAGACTGCCAAGGTTTGAAGCCCAGCTCTGCGACTGCTTAGTTGGGTACTATTGGGCAATTTCCTTAACCTCTTTGAGCCTCAGTTTCCTCCTCTGTAAAATGGGGATCATCACTTATCTACAAAACAGAAATAGAGTTACAGTTGTAGAAAACAAAATTATGGTTACCAGGGGGTAAATGGAAAGAGGGATAAATTGGAAGATTGGGGTTGACATACACACACTACTATATATAAAGTAGATAACTAATAAGGACCTACTGTATAGCACTGGGAACTCTAGTCAATACTCTGCAATGGCCTATATGGGAAAAGAATCTAAAAAAGAGTGGATATATGTATATGCATAACTGATTCGCTTTGCTACACACCTGAAACTAACACAACATTGTAAATCAACTATATTCCAATAAAAATTAAATTAAAATAAAGCAAAATAAAATGGAGATCATCAAAGTACATATGTCACAGAATCGTTGGGAGAATTTAAAGAGATAAACCAAGTGATATGTACAAGGATTTGGCACATAGTAAGTGCTCAATAAGTGTGAACTTCCATCCACATCATTCATTCAAAAAATATCTAGAGAACTCCCTGGCGATCCAGTGGTTGACTCCCGACTTTCACTGCCAAGGGCCCGGGGTTCAAGCCCTGGTCGGGGAATGAAGATCCCGCAAGCTGCACGGTGAGGCCAAAAAAACGCCCAAAGAACCCCCAAAACAAAACAAAAAAATCTAAAAGACACCGTACCAGGGACTCCATCCTTCTTGGCAGAGCAATGTGGACAGCACTAGCAATGAGGCTGCTGTGGGAATCGTCCTCATGTGCCCACCAGGCTGCACTTAGCCTCCTCAGAAGTGGTGCCATTTCCCCTGCAGCCCCACCCACCTGCCCCTGGGCAGCTGTTACCCTCCCCGGCCAATCATCCAACAGCTTTCACCTGAACACATATTCTAACTTTGATTCTACACAGCACCTTCCAGCTTAGATGCACCAGTGTGGCTTTTAGCCTATGGGTCTGAGCAGTCACCCCGCTGCAGAGCAGGGGGGCGGAAGTGGAAGGCAACTCCAGGAAGAGGCTGGAGCCTTTTATGATGTCGCTCATCTTCAGCTCACCTGAGCTGGAGTTTCACAGATGGGGGCTTTGACCATTCATCATTAGTAGAGTGACCTTCAACAAGCTACTCAAATTTCCTGAGATTCAATTTCCTCATCTCTGGAGCGAAGATAATAATAGCACGAGTCCAACGAGCAGTTTTGAAGATTAAATGTGACAATTTATGAAACAGATGCATAGTACAGTGGCTGGCACACAGGGAGACTTTCTTGAAGCTCGGTGATCCTGATTCCTGTTGTTCTTGGCGGGGAGTGGGTGGGAAGGAAGGGGTTCTGTTCATTCAGCATCTGTTGCCTGGGTCACCGTCACCTAGAAGTGGACCAAAACTACTACACAGAAACAGTTGTATTTAATCACAGGAAAATTAAATGGCTACCCTTTAATTAGCTAATTAGAAGTATTCTAAAGAGAATATTTGAAGCCATATTCGGGTCTTGGAGTTAATCTTGCCCCAAATTTGAATGATTCTGATTACTTTCTAATTGCTTCATCTCTTGAGATTCAATAATTTTAGGGGAATGGTCCTAGGAAGGCCCGGGCAGAGCTAACGAACGATAAGAGTTTTGGGGCTTCCCTGGTGGCGCAGTGGTTGAGAGTCCGCCTGCTGATGCAGGGGACACGGGCTCGTGCCCCGATCTGGGAAGATCCCACATGCCGCGGAGCGGCTGGGCCCGTGAGCCATGGCCACTGAGCCTGCGCATCCGGAGCCTGTGCTCCGCAACGGGAGAGGCCACAACAGTGAGAGGCCCGCGTACTGCAAAACAAAAAAAAAAAAAGAGTTTTGGCTATTAAAGTCTCCAGACATGTAAGCACTCACTGTGCGCCCAGCAGCCTGCTCCTGCAGCAGAAGCAGGACACAGGGCCAGACTAAGCAAAGGCAAGTTAGCAAAGCACCATGAATGTGGCAAGACATTCGGAATTGGATCTCTTACCTGGGACAGAGGTCACAGGCTGGAACAAAGCATGTCAGGCTAGTGGGTGCAGGGCCCCATCACATCCCAGGCTAACTGTGCCCCAGTCTGCGGCCACCTCCACCCCAGCCCATCCTCACCCCCTCACGCCCACCTCTTGGCACTGTTAAAGCTAAGCAGGTGATGGGGGACAGCAGGCCTTCTGCCTACTGGCTGTGCTTAGAGGAAAATTAGAATCAGGCGTAAGCGCGGGACTCTGTATGTATCCCCGGGGCAGTGTGAGCCTAAGCACTGGGGTCTTTAGAGCCTCTGGGGAAGCCCCACCTTCTCTCTCACGGACTCAGCTTCTGTGGGGCTTTTGCCCTCTGATGTGAACAGTTCTAAGGCTCCTGTTTTCAAAGTACTTTGGCTAAACCCTCTCTCTCGAGAGCCTGTTTCTTCACCTGTAGAATGAAGGTGTGGAGTAGGCCTTGGCTACTCAAAGTGTGGTCCTCAGGGCTTGCAAAATCAGAATCTACATTTAAATAAAATAGTGCTGAATGCCTCACAGGCAGAGTGAAGTCTGAGAAGTGCTGCTCCAACCATGCATGGGCCCATCTAGCTGCAACACTCTGGTTCTGAGATGTTATGAAGCATTTGTCTGTTCCAGAAATACTGTTTTTACGTGGGACAGTGGGGTGAGAGGACATGCAGGGCTTTATTTTAATCTGGTTAGCCTGCCTCAGTTGATGGGCCATATGTCCAAGGCTGCCCACAGCCAATTAGTAGCCAGCTTCTCTGATGGATGCTGAAGCAAGACCCTCTAACTGACCAGGAGAGACTGGGCAGAAGGTTCGGAGAGCAGTGCCTGCAAGGGCTCCTGAAAGAAGAGTCCAGAACACCCTTCCGAACCCATGTCACCAGAGTTGCCTCCTTGCCCACAATCCCTCTGCTCTACTGCTGACCCTGCTCATTAGTACAAAATATTAGAGGTCCTTTCAGTTCCACTGTTGAGAATTTATTCTCCTGATATGCTCATCTAGGTGTGCAAAGATAGGCACGAGGGTGTTTATCCTACCAGCTGTCACCTCTCACCTGGGGGCATAAATGGGAAATGGTTTCAGTTTTTCAACACGTGTCACTAGCAGTGCTCTGGCCAGCTCCCCTTTCTTCCTGGGAAGGGGAGTCCTGAATGACACCTGAATCTGTGTTCACACATCTCTCTTCTAGACCATTGCATTCTGGCTTTGCACTTCCCCTCGTCAACACTATTTATAACACGGACGATCTGCCTTATTTCTCAGGAGGCCAGCTGACCTGCGCATCCTAAGCGCGGGCAGCGAGCCAGGCCTCTGAGAAGGGAGCTCTCTCCGCATAAAGCCCAAAGCCAAGTAGTCCCAGTGCAGCGAGAACGGCAGATTCCAACTCCTGGGCCTCCTCTGCCCCTCCAGGATCAACACTGCCGATGTCCTGCCGTAAACTGTGGCGCCGGCTCTGTTTTGTGTTCCTGCAGATCACGAAGGCGTCAAGGAGAAGGCTCACGACGACCCTGGCTTCCTCGGAGAGCCACCAGCTCCGTGTGTCCCAGCAGGACGTCCGGCTCTTCCGCACCCTGTTCCTGCTCATGATCTCCTTCTTCGTCATGTGGAGCCCCATCATCGTCACCATCCTCCTCATTCTGATCCAGAACTTCGAGCAAAACCTGGTCATCTGGCCGTCCCTCTTCTTCTGGGTGGTAGCCTTCACCTTTGCCAACTCGGCCGTCAACCCCATTCTCTACAACATGTCACTGTTTAGGAACGAATGGAGGAAATTTTTTCACTGCTTCTTCTTCTCAGAAAAGGGAGCCATGTTTACAGACACATCTGTCAGAAGAAATGATCTGTCTGTTATTTCCAGCTAGTTAGTTTTTCTCTGTAGGCGTCTATTTGTCACTCTCTGGCAAGCCATGGTGTGTTTTCAAAGGGAGTTCATTTCCAGGACGGTCACACCAGGGTACCTGCTTTAAGAAAATGTAACCTATGCAAATGTACATTTACAGCACCAGTACATTGAGGGGTGATCATTCAGTATAACAATTCTATCCTTTATAAAAGTATTTGCTGTGGGTTCCTTTTCAATATGAACTTTTTCAGTGTGTAGTATGATTAAGTTTAATAATTTTTATTTGTAACTGTTCAGCAGTCTCATCTCCTACACGTAAAGCCACGCCTTGCCGGTTTCCTGAAGTGAGTCCTGGAACAGGTCCAGGACCCAGATTTTTCCTCTGAAGAGTCATGGCCACTCTAGCTCCCCACCCTGGATTTGCAAGGCTGCAGGATCATTCATTAACGTCAAGAGCGCTTGAGGAATTTCCAAGGAACAAGGATTTAATTTCCAAGGAATTAAAGGTGACTTTATTTTTCATTTATAAAGGGATGCCATGGACCCCTTTAGGAGAAGCTTTGTCACGAAGTCAGACAGGAAGTCGGATGACTCCAAACATTTGATAGTGAGAACAGGAGTGATTCCCTTCGTTGATCCGCCTGTTAGATGCCTCTTAAGCACATGCTGTGGCCGGTGTTCTTGGTGGTGGGAATACAGAAGTGAACCAGACAGCCATGGCCCCTGCCCTCACGGAGCTTACTTATCTTCTAGGTGGGGGCAGCGAAAAACCAAACATAAGTCAATAGACAATATAGTGTTATGGAGTGAATTAGCGTCGTGAAGAAAACGGGACAGTGATGGCAACTTAGATGGGGTGTTGAGGGGTCTGCGAAGACCGTTCTAAGGGGTATATTTGAGGCAAAAGGTAAACCACAAGAAGGAACCAGCCATGTGAATCCAAGGGAGTGGGGCTTTGCAGGTGGAGCAGACGCTGGTGCTGGTGCAAAGAGCCTTGTGTACTTGTGGGACAGAAAGAAGAGGTGTAAACAAAGCAAACTATTGGCTCCTGTATGCCGGGCAATGTCCTTGATGCCAAGACAGAGGGGTGCTGTGCTGGAGACCATCAGTTGAGACCAGAGAGGTTACAGGGCTGGATTACACAGGGTCTGGGAGGCTGCCATAGAGAGTTTATTCTGTGTTCAGTGGGCAGCCACTGGAGGTTTGCAAGTGGATGCTGAAGTGACCTGCTCTGCTGGTTGCTGTGCAGGGAATGAACTTTGTGGAGCAGGAATAAAGATGGAGACCAGTTAGGTGGCTGTTGAAGCAGAGAAAGAAGATGGGGAAGTTGGAGGTGGGTGGCATCCGTGGGGGATTGTGAGAAATGATCTTGGGACATACTTTGGGAAGGCAGAGCAAACATGATGTATTGATGGACAGGATGCAGATTAGGAGGGAAAGAGAGGATTCAGGGGTGACTCCTGACAGTGATTGGATGGAGAGCAGGCAACAAAAATGGGGAAGACTAGAAGAATGGGAAATAGAAAGACCAAGAGTTTCATTTGGGGCATTTACACGTGAAACCCCAGTGAGATCCAAATGGAGAGCAGGCAGTGGGGTGCAGGGATGTGGGGTGTGGGCCTGAATATGCAACGTTGGGAGTCACCAGATAGTGTTTGCAGATTTATGGCTTTATGAAATGTCCCTGGGAAGAGAGAGAGAGAAGAAACCGGAGCCAGCGAGAACCCAGGGCTACGCCAGCACTTGGAGGTTGGACCAGTGGCTGGAACAATAGCTCAGGGCCTGGCACATAGGACGTGCTCAACCAATCTTTGTCACCAAGTACATCAGAGCCAGTAGTTGTCTTTGCTGGTGGAGTTTCTTGAGCAGCTTGCTTTTTAAGTAAGGTTTATTACAAGCTTGAGGACTAGAGGACAGGGATCTTTTGTTCATCTTTAGTTAATAAATTTGGTAAATTAAAGCTGCTTTTTGAAGTGATGTGTGGCTGTCTTCTGGGTCTCTGGGGTGACACCTGAAGGGCCAGGCTCTGATGGCCCCTGTTCCATGTGAATGACAGACAGAGCTTTCCAGTGCACGGTCCCCTGCCTTCCCCCTTTCTGGTGGGAGAACAAAGCACATTGATTTGGGGCCCCCAGGAGCCTCCGTGGCCCCCTGATATGTCAGCACCCACGCAGAGCTCTCCTCACACACGGGAGAGAGCTGCCCTTCCCTGCTTCCGACACATCTCAGAAATGTCAGCCTGGCATCCTAAGTGCTCTAACTGAACCCTCACTGCAGCCCATCAGGCAGACACTGTTTCCCCATATTGCACAAGAGGAGAGTGAGGCTCAGAGAAACTACACAACCAGCCCCAAATCATACAGCTAATTATATCTGAGCAGAAGTTTGAAGTAAAACCAAGACACTGGTACCAAAGCCTTGATGCCTTTTTAAGATGATAAACTGAGGCTCCTAGGAGCTCCTGGGAAACTGAGGCACGTGGCTTTGTATGCAGCTATACGTTAGTGTTCACAAGCGCTGCTAATGGCGTGGGACACTGGTGTCCTGCCCCAGACCCAGCTACTTCCCCTTTCCCGCACACTGTAGGTAGGGGCGCCATGATCCGTCTCCTGATTCCCCCTGGGAAGCCCATGGCCTCTTCTCCTGCAGCCTTTTGCCCACAGCTGAAATAAGAAGTGAATTAGGTGCCAGAGACAATGAAGGGCTGGGGGGGCGTTTCTTAGAGCTCACCCCAACCCATGCCTCTTGGGCGTCTCAGACCAGCTCGGGGTAAGCCCACCCCCCCTGCCCGCCTCCAGGGCCTGGGGCTGCCTGAGGCTGGGGTCACTGGCCTGGACTAACCTACACTCACCTCTTTTGGCCTCAGTAGTTAAGGCCTTCCTGGGTTAATGGGGAAATCCCTTTTTTCAGGAAGTTAAGAGAAGCCACATTCATTAATAATGGAGGTTAGGCACTAGAACAGGCCAAAGGTCATAAAGAGCCGGGAGAGAAGAACCCCTCCCGGTATATAAAAAGTGCATCCTACCCAGCCACCTGCAGAACTCACGTCAACACAGACGCGAACACAAATAAAAACCCAAATCACAGGAAATAGGTGACTATACATATTTTAATAAATCAAAGTCTGGAATCCTAATCCTCAAATGATTCCTTAGAAAACTCCAGGGAACACAGACATTTGAGTGCAAAGAGATTCACTTATCCCCACACATATTTCTACCTGTACTGAATGTTTTATGTTTACGTGGGGGAGGGGAGGGGAGGGGAGGGGAGGGGAGGGGAGGGGAGGAGAGCGGTGCAAACTAAACTCTAAGAGTTGAAGGCTGAGTGAGTTAATAGGAAGTTTCCTAATGAAACGACACCCTCCGTGTTGCTACAAAATATTTCATTCTGATTCGCCATCACAGTAACCTGAAATGTAGAACAGAAAGATATTAATGACAGAAATATGGAGCTGGTGTTAAATGTAGAGAGTGAATATTCGATGACCTTAGGGCTCGGCTTTGTTCAAATGCTTCTTGTAAGGTTATAGCTAGATATGGCTCTAATTCATAAACATCTTCAAGGCTTTCTGAAACCCTCTGAATTTCTCTGGGGGTGATGGGGTGGGCCCCAGAGCATAGGATCTCCTGTATCAAAGTGCTGTTTTTTACCTGTCTTAAATTTGCCTCACTGCATTTCACAGGGATGTGGGTATGTCCTCCTGTTGCAGGAAGTGAGGGCCAAGTCAGCCTGACCTCAGCTACTCTGTTAGCAGTTTTATAGAGTGTTCACCATGTCCTGTGTCATATGTCACCAGGCGGTGCCACAAGGGGCTTCAGAGTCACAAAACCACTCTGGTTTGCATCCAAGTCAGCTATCTATTGAAGATCTTGGGCAACCTTCGTAATCTTTCTCAGCCTCTGTTTTCTCATCTTGTAGAACGTGGATAATGAGAATACCTACTTCATGAGGTGTCTCCAGGACTAAGTGAGATAAGGCAGGCAAAGGGCTTGGTGTGGAGCCTGGCTGGGGTGAGACCCTGCCCTACACTTAGGCTGCCCCCGGGTGAAACATCAAAACCTGATTTCTTTACTTGCTTGGTCTGCATTCATATCTGTTTGGTGTAGTGTGGGTTAGCTAGTTAGGTGACCAACAGAGAAGTTCGGTTGTGTCCCTTTTCCCCACAATTTAGCATTACCCTGTTTGGATTTTGAAACCCAGTTTCCCATGGGAGTGAGTGTCTATTCAAAATAAAATGTGCACTTTCTTCCAGAATATTACTGGCTTTTAAGTCAAGGTCAGACAAGAGTAATATCCATAAAAAGATTCAATGGGTGTTCCAGGGGATCTCAAAAAACGTAAGTGAGGAAAACCAGCTAGTCAACTTACTGGATATTTAGTTCCATATCAGAAAAAGAGCATTTGTTGAAATCACTCTCTTTTGAACTTGCTATGGTGATGTCTCTCTTTAAGTTGTTTTTACACCAAATGCCACATTCAATGCCCAGCTCTTCACTGGGGCCACTCAATTCCCCAGACAATATTAATCTAGTCAAAATGGTTTTTTGGGTAGTGCAGCCAGGAGCAAAATCATGTGACCACAGACTGAGCCTAAGGCGGCAGATAAAAAGGAAGCGTCTGTCCCCTGCAGTTTTACTTAATTAAAAGTGCCAAGGTTTTGGAAAAAGGCTTTTGCCCACTCCTTCTGCATCGGCCCCATGATAAGGCCAGTGAAAGATCTGGTCAGGAGGGATGAAGACGGGCTCAGAGGGGGCTCCCAGGACGCCCTGTCTTCTCTCGCATGCAGATGAAATGCATCTCAGGGCATGCAGACCCGGGGACCCTTAAGGGCGAGCAGCCGGTGCCCTGTTCCCACACAGCACTCACCATTGTGAGCGATCAGCCGGTACTGCCTGGCCAGGCACAGCTCCTCCTGCCTCTGCCTCACGATTCTCTGCACCTCCGGGGAAAAGCCGTTCAGGTCACGGGCGAACACGAAGGAGTAGCTGTCAGCGCAGGTACCATCGAGGTTCAGGAGGCGGCAGGAGTACTGCACAGCATAGGTGTCATAGTCCGTGTCAATGATCCAGTGGTCATCGTCTGCAAGGCAGAAAGCCATGGGGCCACTACATCTCCCTCCGCCACTCAGATGTCAAGGAAACTTACTGCCTGGCCCCGGAAGCCAGCCACTTCCCAAAACTGGATTCAGGAGTTAGGAAGCAGGAGACTACAGAGAATTTTGACAGCTCTTAGAAAATTGGGACCATGAGAAAGGATCTTGTCCTTTACAGGAAAAAATACTGGAGTCGGTGGTGGGGGGAACCTCATTCACTTTAATAATTCTTTCTCTCCCTGATGATAAATGTGATCGTATCTTTCCAAAGAACAATCGAGAATGTGGACCCATCAAAACCACAGCCTAGACCTTTCTACTGATGTCTCCTCCATCTACTCTCTGACAATATCTTGTGCCTTTGTGGCTGATATTGATGGCCACCAACGTATGTCACCCCCAACAGCAGGATGAATCCTTGGCACTGATCCGTATCAGCTAGTTCCCGGCCCTCTCACTATCCACACTGCTCTCCTGCCTCTCAGTCCACTGGATGATCTGGTTCATGGCTTTTCTGGCTCCACCCTAATTCTGGCTTAGTAACCCGACTCACTTCTCCAAGCTGGCAAAAGAGGGTATGTTCTGCCTTGAGGGCACAAGATGCCTACCCTCTGACATCAGATATTCTTTCTTAGAGCTCATACTCTTCAGAGCTCTCCTGACAGAGGCAGAGCTGAGCCCTTGAAGAATTTAGACTATATTTCTTCCTAAGACTGGGATGTAAGCCATGAAGCATAAGTGTAAACAAAGGTGGTACTAACGTCAATAAAGACAGGATGGGGAAACCACGTTAGTAAGAATGTATGTGAGAGGTTTGTCATGGAGAAACAACAATGTGGATATCCAAACACTTCACATTTGGTAAAATGTGTCACATCTCTGCTTAACATTCTTGTTGATGTATAACCATGACCAAGACTTTCTGAGCACTTAGTTAAGTATCAGTCACTGTATGGACACTTTCTGTGCTTTCTCAATTATTTTTCACAACGACCTGAAAGTGCACACTATCATCCCCATTTTCCAGATAAGGAAACTGAGGCACAGAGAAATTAAGTAATTCACCCAGTATCACAAAGAGCAGGACAGAACTGAGTTTCAGTCTGACTCTGGAGCCCCCATACCTAACCTCTACACCACGCTGTCTCCAGGCGATAAATAAACTGGGGGCAACAGGGGATAAGAAACTAGAAATGCAAAGCCTCCGTGTCTCCATTTCACACCCAGGTCATGAGGCAAGTGATGATCTCTGCTCTATGTCATGTTCTGTGCTGCAGGAACGCAGGGGAGCCTGGATCCCCCAGCACTAAGGGTGTAGGGGAGATCGCTAATCCTCGCCTAAGTCACCTCTGGGTGTGCCTCTTGGCTCTGAGAACCCTGGGAGTCCCTGCGTAGAAGGGGCTCAGCCCAAACCCATGCCCTGTAGGAGAGCTGCACAGCGGTGGGTGGTGAGGCCCCTCTTCAGCCCACTGCAGGCCCGCCAGGAGGAAGACTGAGCCACCCCTGAACCTCCCAGGCTTTCCCATGGGGAATGTGTCAGACACCGGGATGTGGGGGTCAGGGGAAGCCATACGACTGCTCGGCGGTGGCCATGCTTGTCTGTTTGATAAGATGCAGATTCTAAAAATTAGTAACCTTGTGCCCCGTGGTACTGAGTTTTGTAATCCATTATCAGAAGAGTTTATCTTTTACTCTAAATGGATCACTTCTGGAAGTTTCGCTGCGTTATTTGAAAAAATCTTTATTACCTCTAAGGATAAAAGCTTTTTTCCCCTCGTTGAATAGCAACTCCATATGTACAGTGTAAATCAATACTGAAGATGCAATTCGATAAAAAAAAAAAGTAAAAACTCATCTAACACAACTGTAGAGGAAGTCAAGGTGTGCGTGCCCCGTGTAGATGGGCTGCATGAAAGGACACTTCTGCCCTGGCTCACCAAGCTAAGAGTCCCCCTGAACAGCCCTCTGGGGCCTATCTCCCAGGAGAGTTCCAACAGTAGTCTGTAAAACTGTAAAAACTGGTTTGTATTAGGAGTCCCTGCTGTTCAGGGCCACCTAATCCTGACCTGGGAGCTGGAACCCCTGGCTTCTGACACTGGCTCTCACAAACTTGTTGCATGACCTTGGACAAAGCCCTACCTTCTCTTGACCTCAGTTTATTCATCTGCATGTTGAACCCCCTTCACAGGGTTAACTCTCCATCTCTGTGGTTCCATGATATGTCCCCTGTGGCCTGCATTACTCTCTAGGTACCAAGTAGACTGCAGATTTGAAACTTAGGAGAAATGAGGAAAAAGTGGAAAGAGCATGTACATGTATGCTCTCGAACATCTACGTCAGGCTGAATTTTAGGATGCTCTTCTGAGAGTTCTTAACACCCTGCTCCCCATGTGAGTTTCAGGGCTTGGGAGAAAGGGAAGAGGTCACTGTCACCCAGAGCACTGTGCCTGGCTCAGAATCTCAGCAGTGGCAGGTAGGGCACCTTGGAGTGAGTCAACCCTGTGCATAAATGCTCCCTGCGTCCTTGGATGAGAGTCTCTGAGCCTCTGCTGGGCCCCTAGTAGTCAAGCTGTTTCAGGGATTCAGCCTAAAGAAATGGAGGAAATGCAAAACCAGGTTGGGTGGTGATGTGAGTTGGGTCTTGAGGAGGTGGGTGGTCTAAGCATGGAGAAGGCCACACCCCCTGGCACACTGGCCTTATGGGTAAATGGCAGGAGGAGGTCACGTGACAGGCCCAAGAGCCTTTTGAGCTTGGGCCAGGTTTTTGAGCTGGGGGATGGGGTGGGCGCAGTGAAGGGGCCTGGCTGCTTGCAGTTTCACCCCTCTAGCTTTAAGCCCTGCTGAGAGTTCTGGTTGCTTACAGACCGTTCTTCCCAAGGGTGCCACTAGAGGAGAAACCCAGCCTTTTGGCTAGGTATGTCTCCCATCCTCCAAGACAGTCCCACTAAGCCGACTACTTACTTCCTTTCTGGAGAAAGGACGCTACGCCCCAGTACTTCATCTTGAACTTGGCAGGGTCCTCGGTGTCTGTGAAGGTGCCCAGCATGTCTGCGCACAGGTCCCAGCTACTGCAGAAGCCAAGGGGATCATGAGCCAGGCTGGGCGAAGGGCTCCCTGCATCCCACCCCGGGTGCTCCCGTCCCTCCCCAAACAGGGTTTGGTGCTCAGCCCGGGGGACCCTGCAGCGCAGAGCGCAGCCCCCCATAGGTCACTGACTTAAAGAGACGGACTCGGCCCTTGGCCGTGGCTGTCATGTGGCCATTCTCGTTCATGAACTGGGCGACGATGTTGTCCTGCAGAAAGAGGCCCTTGGGGTCCTTCTTGGCCATGGCATACCAGGTGCCGGAGAACTGGGGAAGGGAGTAGAGCAGCGTTTGGTGTCCGGGAGCGCATGGCCGGCCGCCGGTAAAGGGGAACGGGGCGCATCCGGGACGCAGATACCTACGCGATCCTTGTCGAAGTTCTCTTTGACTCGGAAGCTGCTCACCCGGCAGTCGCGCTCCGCCCGGACGCTGCCCAGCGCCGCCAGTAGCACCAGCGCCCACACCCACTCCATCTTGCTCAGGAGTCCGCCCTGAGGGAACCGCGCGCCGTGAGCGCCTGGCGGCCGGACCAGCCGACGCGCCACTGCCAGTCCCTAGACCCCATCCCGCCCGCGCCGAGCCCTCATCCCGCCGGCCCCCGGTCCCCCATCCCTCCTGCCCCCGTACCCCCATCCCGTTCATCCCGGCCCCCCGTCCCTCCCGCGCCTGCCCCCCCGGTCCCGCCGGGCCGCCGCTCACGGTCGGGAGCTGCGCTCAAGCCTGGTCGCGGGTCCGGGCGCGCGTGGAGCTAGGGAGGCGAGCTGGGGCCGCCCGGCCGCATTATATAAAGCTCCGGGGGGAGGGGGTCGCGCTTTCGTAACTGCGCGGGATGAAAGACCGAGGGGGAGGCGCCGGGGCCGGCGGGCCAGGACTTGCATAACGCGCCCTGACTCACCGACGCCTGGGCGCGGGGAGGGTGCCTTTGGGCGAGAGCCTCACCTCCAGCGCCGCCCGGGGCTTGTGGAGCTGCCGCGTGGGGTGGCCTCGGCGGAGCCCAACTCTCCGGCGGCGGCGAGCCGCGGGAACCAGCCCTGGCCTAGTTACCCAACACGGGTGCCAGCTGCGGCCTGGGGTGGCCTCGGGGCCCAATTTCTCTGGCCGGAGGCTCAGGTCGGTCTGGCGGGAAGACCGTGGCCTCCCAGAGCGAGGGGCATCTGCGGTGCTGCCCGGTGCGTTAGTGCCTGGGCCGGGCCGTGCGCAACTGGCCCCTCGGCCCTCTGAGGGCTACTTGTGCAGCGGTCTGGGACTGTTTCCGCCGAGTAGTTTTTCATTTTATAAAGGATGTCTTTTACTCTCTTTCAGGGGAGTTGTGGTGCTCTCTGGATCAATATTTGTTCTTTAGTTTCAACATCTTTAGAAGCATTAAAACCCTCCCTGTTAAATATTCTCCAGAAACGCAACCCTGGTCAGGACAGGAAATATTTTAGCAACCTCGGTGGTCGCCTACTTACTCTGTGACACTTCACTCAAGCCACTTGGAAACACACCTACCAATTGTTTATGCTGCAATTTTATTTCAAAGCCAGAATGGAATTTTGTTTTGTTTTCAAAACAGCAAAGGTGAATTGACTGAGGAGAGGAGAAGAGGGGGAGGTGAACAAACTCTATAACGTCAATGGACAATTAAGTCGAAGTGCTGTGACTAGCTATGTGATTTTGTGCAGTCGTGGCACAATTCACTGACCGTGTTTTTCTCTTTCTATTCAGAGTTAACAGTTCCTCTACTCTGATCAAAGCAGTCAGAAGATGCAGCTTTGGACTGAATGAGAATTAGAGATATGGCAAAGAGCTATTTTTTTTGTAAAGATGCCTGCTGTACACTATCAGCTGTGTCTCCATGGCCCAAACTGGAAAGGACCGAGATGAATGTGGTCCATTTTGCTACCGCCAGACCTGAAATAAGAGCGGGTGGAGGTAGAGGAGGGTGGCTGCCAAACAGAGACATAAAGACTTGATGGTCTTCACAGGGCATTGGGGTTACTTCTGAGCCTCCTGAAAAAAAACACCTGTGGCTCCTGCCACTTTCCTGTGACTCTCGGGCTGTCTCCGGAGTGCCAACGATGATGCAATTAACTCCTTACTGCCTCCTTCTTCCTGCTAAGAAAGCCCTGTTTCAGGCCTACCAGCTAACTAGGAGGTCTTCTGGTGAGGTTAATTTTATCACAAGATGTATAATCCCAAACAGCTCAAATAAGGTCTGCTCCAGAGCTGCTCCTGCAGGGACCCCGCGTGTGGCCATACATGTGGTAGTACCTATGCTCCCTAGGTGGGAAAGGACTTTAGGGTACCTCTCTATCTCGTGTCCAATGCGTGGATCCCCTCTTTGACATTCCAAAGTAGAGATCTATCAGCCTGTCCTCCAGCACCTCCAGTGATGGAGAGCTCCTGGCTGAGCCCAATTGCCTTTGGACCGTTATGAGTGCCAGAAAAGTTCTCCTCATTCTCCCAGCCCTTGTCAACTGTGACTGCCAGAAAAGTTCTCCTCATTCTCCCAGCCCTTGTCAACTGTTTCTTCCAGAGCGTATTCTTGGGGTCCTTGCTCGTGCCATATGTTAAATGAATATAGGGGATTTCAATGCATTTTTATGGAGCTTGTTTTTGCAGCAATACGTTTTTATTTATTTGTTAGATGCTTAAAAGTTGATGTAACTGTTCTTCCTCCCCCACCCCCCTCTCTTTTAATGATAAATCATGAACCTTGGTGTCCCAGACACCAGCAAAGGAAAACAGTTTGTTGGCATGCTCACTCGAATTTCTTCATGTTTATAAACACGTGAGTACAGGTCAACTGGTGTTTTTAAATTCGGTGCTTTGAAATTTATCTTCATAAAATAATTTTTTAAATATGCAGATGTGGGTATAATATCAACAGGAAAAGTGTTCACAGTGATTACCTGTGTGATAGGATTAGGGACATTTAAAGGTTTATTACTGATTTGTACCTTTTTGGTAATTTCCAAATTTTCCAACAGTGAAAATATTTAATCAGAAAATAAAACAAATATTCTCTTTGCAAACGTTTTTCTTTTTTTCTTCTAGAAGTAAAATTATGGTCTAAATTACATCTTATGGACTGTATATAATATACACAAAAGTTCATTGCCTTGTCATACTTTGTGGAGAGACAGACCATGTTTCCTTCATCTTGGTATCCACCCCCCCCCCCAACTTTTCCACAGGATTTCTCAAGAGACTTACACATAGTAGGTGCTTGCTCAATAGATATTGATTTAATTTGTTTTACCGAAATCAGTCACTTTAGGTAAGCTTTATAAAATCCTTCTCTAAAAAGACCTGGTCAGAGGTCACTCTTTCTAAAATATAATTTCCCAGGATTTAACAACTGTAGCAGAGATGGCTAGCTGTCCTTTCACCAAAAAAGTTTTCACTTCCCTTCCATGGTGTAGAGTTGTTGGAAAGAAGCCACCCTGCCAGAGGGCACCTCCTCACTTCCTGCAGCTCTGTAAGATCACATGCCTATGTTCTGGTCAGTGGAATGTGGAGAAAAGTACTGTGTGTCATTCCCAGACGGGGCTTATAAAAGCTGCCCGTCTAATTGTCCTTGCTGTCTGTCTTTCCTCATCTGCTGGCTGGTGAAGCCTCCATCAGCCTGGGACCCCACCAGTGATTATCTTTATGTGAATGAGAAATAAACTTCCATTCGATTAAGTTGCTGGGATTTAGGGGTTACCTGTAACAGAAGCTAGCGTTACCTTAACTAATACAGCAGCAAGCAAGTCACTAATTCCTAGGAAATATTGAAAAGTGTTTTACCCTAATTGAAAAAAAGAACTAGTGCAAGAAATTTATGTCCTTAGCCTCATAAAAATTAAGCATGTCCAACTAGCTCCATTTTGTACAAACTGATATTTACATCCACATCCTGACAGAGAGGCCAAGAAAAATTAATAACAAGGAAATTGGGTAGCATTTGTCTTCTGACTGCATTTAAAAGATGTCAAAATAATTGGTGGGAAAATGGAAAGATTAGTTATTTAGCCAATGTTTTCAAGTACAAAAAGTCAAACTAATTTTTTTCATAAAGATTTTTTCAGTGATTACAAAGCCATCAGTCAGTTTCATCAATTTCGCTGAAAATAACATGAATTCCACCAAATGAATTATCTCAGAGATACCTGGTCATGTCCATCAATTTGGTGCAGGCAGAAGCTGTCATGAGAGCAAATGTGCAAGGTGAGAGGGCCCTTTGTGGTTGACTGTCATGATGTGCCTGAAATCCCTGCCATTTGAGGATGCCTTTTGGTGATGAATAATGGTAGGAGCAGAGAATTTGGCTAAAGTGGAGCTGAAGAGCGGGGTCCAATATAATGATTCAAAATACACAAGGTTAGTCCAGTCTATTGTTGTGAGTTTTATGTTAGTGCTTCAACCTCATGTGCATTTTTTTGGGGGGGCTGTTAAATAAGCATTACTTCCTGCAGAAATAGTTAACTGCAGTGGAAAATTTTAGCAATTAAATATTACATGTGTTCATGAGTATAGTATACTATTGGAAAATGTAAATTTGTTAAACAGAAAGATTAAGGAAGTTAAACCATTCTTTGATATATCTGTAGGCTTTTAAAATGAGTTCCTGGAATTTTAATTTAAGTCTTGTATTGGTGTTTAACATTTTATTATATAGGTCTAGATTTTAAATTCCTTAAAGGAAAAGTCTTGTATGATCCCCTATAGCAGCTATTATGCTATCTTGTACACCTCATGGGTGTATTTTAAAATTTATTCCTATTTAAGCTCGTAGTTTGGGGTAGGTCACTATCACTAGCTGTGTGACCTTGAGCAAGTTATTTAATTTCTCTGTGCTTCGATTTGTCTCCTGTAAAATACAGATAATAATATACACACCTCATAAGGTTATTGTTAGGATGAAATGAGATGATATATATATAAGGGTCTTAGAAGGGTGCCTGGCACAGATTATATATTATAAAGTTAGCTATTCTTTTTTTTTTAACGTCTTTATTGGAGTATAATTGCTTTACAATGGTGTGTTAGTTTCTGCTATATAACAAAGTGAATCAGCTATACATATACATACATCCCCATATCTCCTCCCTCTTGTGTCTCCCTCCCACCGTCCCTATCCCACCCCTCTAGGTGGACACAAAGCACAGAGCTGATCTCCCTGTGCTATGCGGCTGCTTCCCACTAGCTATCTATTTTACGTTTGGTAGTGTATATATGTCCATGTCACTCTCTCACTTCGTCCCAGCTTACCCTTCCCCCTCCCCGTATCCTCAAGTTCATTCTCTGTCTGTGTTAAAGTTAGCTATTCTTATGATCACTTTTTAATTATCATTACTTGTGGCTTATCTTTCTAAAAATATTCTGTGTAAATGGAATGGAGTTTTCACATCAATTTAGTTATTGTTTCTGAGATGCTTTGTCTAAATAAATGATTGGCAATGTCTGTAACATCTAAGATATTGGTCTTTTTCCTCGTTCTTCCCACTAGTTACTGTTCTATTCTTTAAAAACGTATTCTTTAAACGAACTGGAAATGCTGATATAAATGGTGAAGTTTAACAAAGTCAACAATTATTTTGTAGTGTTAAAAATTTATTCTAAGTGTCTGTTTGGTCATTTTAAAAATATTACATTTTCTTATTTTTGTTTTTTCAGTGCTTAGGACAGAGACACAAAAGTCTTGTCAACACAGGACAGAGACTCTGCAAGGACTACCCCAGAAAAAGAGCAGCAGGGATGATGGGATTCAGTCAAGGACAGGGGAGGAGGAGAAGGATATTTGTGAGTGCACTAAAAGGCTGGGTTCCAGTACTTCCCTTAAAAAAATATTTGTCTTTATCAAATGTCATCCAATACGCAGAGTAGTCAGAAGTGATCCCTCTTTCTTGCTTGCCTTTCCTAACTAATCAATTCCCTTGTCCTGTTGATTGTTGCCTGAAATTATGTCTCGCATTTGTCCCTTCCTTTTTCATTCCCAAGCACCCTCACCCATAGCCTGTGAGAATAGCCTTAAAAACTTTGTTTATAATGAATGAATTTCTTTACTATATAAATTATATATGTTCATTGTAGATACTTTAGAAAAATCAGGTAAGCAAAAGAGAAGAAAAAAAAATATTATATTGAATTCCACCACTTTGGAATAATCACTGTTAACATTTTGGTATACACACCTCCATATATGTATGTGTGTATGTGGAATCATACTGCAATAGTATCTTGCAATTTATTGCACATAATAAATATCTGTTCATATCAATAAACAGACCTTTACAATAGGATTATTAATTAATGTATGGTTTCCTATTGTATGACTATAATGCCATTTATTTACTCAACCTCCTAGGCTATTTCTAATCTTTTCCATTTATAATTGTGCTTTTGATGAACGCCCCTGTAACTACATTAATCATATACAGCCTTAATTACTTTTGTAATTCAGAAGAAAGAAGAGTTGTAGGGTCAAAGAAGAGTTGCAGAGTCAAAGCCTGCACACATTTTTAGGGTATTTGATAAAGAACCAAATGCAATATAGCTTCTTAATTTGTATCCTAATGTCCAGTATTTCTTTCTTCCAAGTCACCTTTTTAAGCATGACCAGATTAAGTTTGTAGAGAAGAACCCTAATGTCATTTCTTACCCCTAAGAGTTTCCAGGGTTCAGAATCCTCAGCTAGCCTTTGAGGCCCTAATCTGGGCCCAACCTACTTTTCTAGATTCATCTCTCACTAGTCCCCCTGTTACTCTGCATTCCATGCTATTGCTTCTGCTGTTACCACTACCTGGCTCACACTCGATTTCTACTCCACCTCTACCCAGTCTAGATATGATCCCATATCCACATCACGTAAAGTCTCATAGCTATATGTATGTACCTCACTTCTGGCTTTTATCCTATTCTGTTCTGTGCTTCATGACTTTCTGTGTCCTAATAGTATCTCCTTGGCTACACCACTAGTGCTTGTACAGCTGCAGCCAAGGCTTACTCATCCCCTGTGTTCAGTCAGGATTGACTTGGTTATGCTGCAGTAACAAACAAGCCTCACATCTCAAAGGCTGAACACAAGAAGGATTTATTTCTCACTCATGCTACATGTCCATCTCAGGTCAGCAGGGGGCTTTGTTCCATGACATCCTCACTCAGGGACTCATGAGGCCCCTACATCTGGCACTGGCGTGGCAGCAGGGAGAAGGGGGAGCTCCAGGGTCTCACTCTGGGAATTGATTGTTCCTACTTGGAAGAGACGTTTATGCTTACAACCCGTAGGTCAAAATTAGTCACATGGCCCTACTGGGGGAGGAGGGCAGAGAAGAATAATCTTCCCGTACAACTCGGAGGAGAGGGAAATCAGAAAAAAGGGGAACATGGAGTCTCTACCGCAGGAGCTAGTATGATGTCTTGCTTATAGTGGACCATCAGTAGACACGTATTGGAAGAACAAACAAATGAATGAATCTAGAAGTAGTTAGTGGACTTCCCTGGTGGTTCAGTGGTTAGAATCCGCCTGCCAATGCAGAGGACATGGTTTTGATCCCTGGTCCGGGAAGATCCCACGTGCTGCGGAGCAGCTAACCCCATGCACCACAACTACTGAGCCTGTGCACCACAACTACTGAAGCTGGCACGCCTAGAGCCCGTGCTCTGCAAGGAGAGAAGCTACCCCAATGAGAAGCCATGCACTGCAATGAAGAGTAGCCCCCACTCGCTGCAACTAGAGAAAGCCCGCGTACAGTAACAAAGACCCAACTCAGACAAAAAATAAATAAATAAATAAAGTTTTCAAAACACAGAATGCTGACTATAAAAGAATATGCTTCATTTTAGAATTCATTTTCTTTTTTTTTTTTTTTTGTGGTACATGGGCCTCTCACTGTTGTGGCCTCTCCCGTTGCGGAGAACAGGCTCCGGATGCGCAGGCTAAGTGGCCATGGCTCACGGGCCCAGCCGCTCTGCGGCATGTGGGATCTTCCCAGACCAGGGCACGAACCCGTGTCCCCTGCATCGGCAGGCAGACTCTCAACCACTGCGCCACCAGGGAAGCCCTCATTTTCATTTTTATAAGTAGAGGAATGTAAACATATATGGGCATTTTGGTTTTTTCCATACACAGATTTATACCTCAAGTATAAATCTGTGTATGGGATATGGGTATGTGTTTTTGTCTCTCTGTGTGTAAAGAGGAGAGGATGGGAATTGTGAGCACACACATGCTTTTGAGAGAAATGGGAACTGCACTGTCACACAGAACAACCAGGGAGAAAGAGTGTCCGCAACTGTGTTAGAAGATGAATGGTGGTCCCATAGGTGTGACTCAGCTGACTCAACTCCTTTCTCTTAGGAGATAAACCTGTGCATTATTCTAATTATAATGAGATGCTACTCGGATATTATGAAGTAAACAGTAATCTGAGGAGGACCCTCCTGAGACTAGACTTGGGTGTGACAGAGGGAGGTGCAAGAAAGGGTGTGTGCTTCACAAGACCCTTTGAGGGAGCAAGTGGACTCAACCATAGGAAGTGACATGGTTCAACAAATGCAAATGTGGGTTCTGTTCCCCTGGGAAAACCATGTTCCCATCAAGAATCTCTTATCTCATGACCTAGAACCTGAAGCCTCAATGGATCTCTTCTTCTTTTCTGTCTAAGAAGACCATTATCACTCTAGCGAGGTAAGCATTAGGTCTAGAGAAATAAATGAAACCCATAGCCTTGCTATTTTTGAAGTGGATTTAAATGTGGGTGAAACAGTAACTTTTGGAGTCACTGTAACTGTTACGTATGTTTTCATTCAAGGGAATTCTCCATATAAAGTTTGTAGCTTTATTGAAATGCTTAAAAGACCTTTGACTAAATTTGAAATCAGCCTGTAAATATTCAAGGAAATTGGTTCATGAAATATGTAGTTCGGCTTATTAGTTGCATAATAGTGTTTAAGTATTTGGGAAAATGTGCTTAATCTATGTGAAAGCTTGATAACCTGAACATTAAACAAAAGTAAGTAGCGGCAAGTGTTTTTTCCATGCCAGAAGCCCCCGAGATGTGAAAGATCCTAGCAACAGACAAGACAGGTATTATCCAGTAGATTTAACCGACTGTACCTTGGAGCAAAAAGGCATGAGGTCTGCCTATTACTGTGGAAAACAAAATCCAAATTAATATGCTTAGCAGGAAAACCTAGTTGGCAGCTGCATAGGTTGCCTTTTATGATCATGTCTTTTGACAAGGATTATTGCATAAATTGCGGCTTGATTAGGCTTGAATCATGGGCAAATATTTTTCCATGTTCATCTCTCTAGAATAAGCCAAAGTTTGTTCCCTTAAAACATTTCCGAGGTCAAGTTTTTAAATGAGGGGAACTGAGAGGTGAGGATTTAAAAAAAAGAGTAGGCCAAGCAATCTGGCTGATCATAGGACTTTTAAGAAAAGGAAACATTAATATTCGATTTTATGTTGTGTTATGCTAAACCCTTCCATCTCCCCCAAATGTTCATTCAAGTTGCCATATAAACAAACAGACATTTCCGAGGTCTAAATAGTTTTATTTCATAGAGCTATCATGAAAGAACAAGTGGTATTGTCAATGCCTATGGAATATAATTAATGGATATATCCATGATTCTTCTTGTCGCCGACAGCAGCCACGGTTCAGCTATTTTTCTGGAATGGTCACTTTGACTTGCTACTTGGTTGGCTGATCTAAGACGCTCTGCGGATTCTCTGAGGATTTATGAGCTAATAATGCTTGGGGATTTCGTGTCCTGAAGAAGTCTTTAATCCCATGCTTCCTGAATCCCACTCTAAGCCAGGACCTTCTGTCATATCCCAAGAGTTACAGGTCATTTGAAAGCTCTGCTAAACAACCTTTCTGCTCAGCCTTTGGGGGTCCTGTGAGGTGCCCCTTAGGGCTTTCCCGGTATCTTTGACCAGGAGGTACCTCTTTGTTGGCACTCTGCCTCTGGTGGTGCTCTGAGGGTCTTCCATTCTGGACAAGAGCGTTAAAGCAAGCCACGCCATGGGTGAGATCAGCCAAGAGACGGTGGAGAAATACCTGGAGGACAACCCTCAGTTTGCCAAGGCGTATTTCGACCGGAAACTGCGGGGGGAGACGGCGGGAGAAATCTCGGAGCCCGGTGGCGCGCAGGCGCCGGCCCGCGCGTCCTTCCCGGGCCTGACGCTGATGGAGGAGGCGGCCCTGTGCCTGGAGCTGCTGGAGGCCCTGCGGGAGGAGGCCGGCAGCGTGGAGCTGGCGGCGCACAAGGCCCTGCAGAGGCTGGCGCAGCTGCTGCGGGCGGACCGCTGCAGCATGTTCCTGTGCCGGGCACGCAACGGCTCGCCCGAGGTGGCCTCCAAGCTGCTCGACGTCACCTCCACCTCCAAGTTCGAGGACAACCTGGTGGTCCCCGACAGAGAAGTTGTTTTTCCACTGGACGTCGGGATAGTGGGTTGGGTTGCTCACACGAAGAAAACCTTCAATGTCCCAGATGTGAAAAAGGTAAGTGGCCTGATGGTGACAGTGGAGCGGAGAGGAGGCCTTGGTGGCGTAGGGGAGGAACACTGGGAAAGAGAGCGGGGGTCCAGGGGCCATCCTCGTGACATTGGCTTGGCTGGGGAGTGGGTGGTGGGGAAGAGGAGCACCGGGGCCGAGAGTTGCCAGATTTAGCAAATAAAATGACAAGATTCAGGGCTTCCCTGGTGGCGCAGTTGGTTGAGAGTCCGCCTGCCGATGCAGGGGACACGGGTTCGTGCCCTGGTTCGGGAAGATCCCACATGCCGCGGAGCGGCTGGGCCCGTGAGCCATGGCCGCTGAGCCTGCGCGTCCGGAGCCTGTGCTACGCAACGGGAGAGGCCACAGCAGCGAGAGGCCCACGTACTGCAAAAAAAAAAAAAAAAAATTACAAGATTCCCAGTTCAATCTGAATTTGAGATTAACAGGGGATAATGTGTGCCCCATGGAATGCTGGGTGTTTATTGGGCAGCCTTACCTGGGCCTGGTACAGTCCACACCTGCTCGCTTACACCTCCTCTGTGCTCTGGGCACTGTCCTGACCAACAGGGCAAAGCAGGCCGCTCACTGGTGAGATGATCAGCCAGTACACCAGATGCCAAGACCCCTGAACCGCTTCTCACCCACAATCCTTTGAAGACACTCAGCTGAATTGGCTCCTGAATGATTCTCCCACCTATAGATCAAAGGTGCAAAAAGAAAAAAGATACCCTCCGAAAGTTCAGATGTTGCCATCTGGATCCTTAAAAAGGTGAATTTAGGTGATGATTAAGTGCATTTGGCCATCCCAGCCCCTCATAACTCAGGTCTATCAAGATTTCCAATCTTGCAAATGGGACATTTGGACCCTCCTGAAGACTAATTGTATATTGCATAAATTATTATGCTCTTTTAAAAGCAGAAAAATTAACTTTCTCCTAACCAACGTAATGCTTGTTCCTCTTAGAAAAATTAGAAAATACAAATAAACAAAAAGAAGGAAATGCAAATCACCCATAATCCCCCTCCTCAGCAATAGCCGTAGGTCCCAGCCTGGAGTGTCTCCTGCCTGCCCTTCTCCTACACACACGTCCCATCATTTTGATTTGCTATTAGCAAAGAGGAGAGTTCGACGATGATGGAACAGAATTGATTGGGAGCTGCCCCTGAAATGCTTACTGTGTAGAGGTTTATTGCCGGCTTGTGGAGGAGGGGCAGCTGGAGGCGGGAGGATAATCCCCTACATGCCTCTTGAAGCTGATTACAGGAGGGGGGCCGTGCGGATCCAGAAGGTGCAGAAGTTGTCAAACATTAGCAACGCTCAGCAAACAGCCACAGGACAGCCCAGAGGGGCAAGGGTTGCCGTTGGGCACCGGAGAGTCCTCTCTCTTTACCATCCCTCCCTGCAGTACCTTTCAGCTGGTTTAAGTAGGATTCTGGGCCCACTGCAGCCGCTTCCGCTGACTAAAGGCCCTTAAGGCAAAGTTCTCGGATCCCCAGCAAGGAGGCTATGCCTGCACACCCTGAGGTTTTCTCACAGGAATATGCTTCTTGCCAGTCTCCGACTGAGGCCATCTCCAAAATGACTAGGACAGCAAACTTAAGAAAGTGACACGCAAGATTTTTTTTTCAAAAAAACTTTTTTTTTTTTAAAAGAAGAGATGGATAAAATGACTTCTGCTCTACTCCTTTATGAATGAGCCCAGTTCTGTTGAGGACAGGATGATAGAAAGGAGCTGCTTAAGCGATCAGGTGGCCTGGGTGTGTTGCTGTCCATGATGGGCACCCCATATGCACAGGGCAGTAAATGGGGGGGAGGCGGGGTCACTTCGCTCTGTTCTCCCTTTTTCTGAGTATGTGTGAAGTCAGACACCATCCCACCCTCCTGAGCTCAGAGGAGGGACAAAGACTTCATTTGCTCTCCGTTTCTACTGCTTCTAAGCATTTTTTTTTCCCTCGGAGAATGGTGCTTTTCAACTCTGGACGCACATTAAAATCAAACTGGGAGCTCTTTTAAAAACACGGATGTGTGAGACTCTCAATAGACCAATTACACCAGCCTCTCAGAGGCTGGGACACAGCCAGGAGTAAGTTTTAAAAGCTCCCCAGGTGATTCTAATATGCAGCCAATATTGAAAACCGCTGGTCTATTGGATGGACAGATTTAAGAGGAGGAAGTAAATTTCAAATCAACTGTGGATGATTAGATGGAAAGGGCTCCTGGAGCCTTTAGTTTATTCCCTTGGGCAGACAGGAAGTTGCAGTCATGGGGGGCTGCATCTCTCCTGGAGTCCAGGGTCTGGTCAGTAACTGAGAGTGGCTGGAGAGGATGAGGCCTCCTCCCTCTGTTCCCACCCTCATCCCACCCCGCAGCCCTGCAGTTTCACCGCGCTTAAGTTGTGGTAAAATCTGCAAAGAGAAGGGAGTTGGAAATGTTTTAAGTGACATTTCTATTAACGCTTCACCTTTTCATTGCACTTGACACTTGGTGAAGATTTCTCTCGTTCTTTATCTCACTTGATTCTGGCCAAGACCCTGTGCAGAGGGCAAGGACCGTATTTTTATTTCCATCCTGTATATGTGAGAATCCTCTCAAGGTCAGTTAGGCAGGAGGTGCTGGGTCTGGGCTCCTAAACCAGGTCTTCCAAGGCCTCCTTTTTTTTGCCATAGCCCTGACCACACAGGACTCCTCCCTGGTTGGCAGTGTGGGCACAGGGAGGGAAGGACTTCTCACACATAGACCAGAGGCAGAACTGGATACTCCCAGCTTTGGCAACAGAGAAGCCACATGGTGTCGGGTGAGAGCTTTGAAATCAGGTGACCTGGGCGTATATCCAGGTCTGAGACAAGGTAACTGCGTGATGGATTGTGTTTCTGCACCTGAGAAACAGAGTAACCAAATGTACAGATGAAATATACATAAAGTGCCTGACTCCTAGTAGGTGCTCAATAAATGAAAGCTATGGTAATATTATATTAATGCCAAGAGAAGTTGGGGGCTGGGTGTAGGTGGCCAAAACTGGGTCAATGATTATGGCCTGTTTTTAAAACAGGTTAAAGGCAGGGAAACTTAATAACAGGAAACTGAGACATATCCTCCACAAGTTAATCATTTCTTATTGTATTGGGAAAGCTGGTGATTAACTCTATGGGTGGTTCTCCTGACTGTGGTTTAAAAGAAAGCCATGCGAGAATCCTAAGTTTTCAATAATTAACAGGGTGCTTATAGCTCCCTTTCTGCCCTTCTCTCTTTCTGACTCTGGATCTTGAGATGTTTAATCAGAATTTAGCAATGCTAAGATTGGCTGAGGGATCCAGGTGGCCCGCTGCTCTAAACCATGTTCCCAGTTGCCTTCATTGGCTTCTTTGAAGAATGACCACCAAGGGGAGTTTGTCAGTCCGAAAGTTACAGGATTTACTCAAAGCAACTTCACCAAGGATTGCTTGAACCAGTGAAAATACAAAGCTGGAAAACCTTGCCTCACCCTACCCTGTAATTTGACAGATGGTTTTGTCCAGGATTTTCAGATGCAATGATAAGCAAGCATTAAATTTTGAAACTTATAAGTCATTTTCTCAAAATAGCCAATTGAATGTGAGAACATTTCCTTGTGTTTAGAATCTAGAATAAACTAGCATCCAGTTTTGAAGCTGTAGAGTGAAGAGCGTCTGCCAAGAAACACTGCATGTTTGGGGCGTTTTGGTTATTCCTTTAGTGCCCAGCATCACGGTGTAAGTGAAAGTGATCACGTTCTGTAATGCATAACGGGTTAGGAGGAAGATGGACAGTGAACCAGCCTGAGCTATAGAAGTGGATTAAGAGAAAGAACCTCCCAAAATCTGGAGCTATTCTGGACTGAGTGAAGGTTCTGCAGGAGGTAGAGAGAAGTCACAGATAAAGCAGTTAACAAAAAAATAGGGCTTCTGTTGGCGTGGGGCAGAGACTCAGCCCTCAGGAGCGAGCATGCTCCTGGGCATAGGAGGCCTACATCAGCTAAAAGCATCTAATTTCTTCAGTGGTTGGAATGGGTTAGAAAAGCTAGAAGTAGAAGCAGAATGGTAACGCAAAATCAGAATGACTTCTCACCCAGGGAGGCCCCCAAAGTCCCGGGTCTCTCTTCCTAGTATTAATTGAGCACCTACTATTAATATGTGTCAGACTCTTTTCTAGGTGCTCTGCCCACACTATGTTATTCTCTTCACATCAGAGACTCTAGACAGTAGATGATCTCATTGTTCCCATGTTCAGACTAAAAAATGAGGATGCAGAGGTGAAGTAGCACGCCCAGGGTCTCACAGCTAGTAAATCTGGGCCTGATTTCAGCCAAGGAGGTCTGACTCCAGAACCTTCTTCACCCCTTATGCAATGCTGCCTCCTACATAAGTAGTTGGTTTCTGTGGTTCCACTTCGGGAAGGTATAGAAGACATCTGGGGTCAAGGGCTGCATCTGAATCCCTTAGCATCTCACATCTCTAAGGATCCTCCACAGAACTGATTCATCCGCCAGAAGTTCAGATTCCTGGTGAAGACAGATTCCACTGTAGGCAGTTAGGATTTGGTAGGTCTGCTGTGAGGTCTGCAAATCTGCATCAGTCTGCAGGTGATTCTGAGGCACAGCCCAGGTCTACTGCTCTGAGCAGAGCTGTGTGTGTTGACGAAGCAGCCCTTGTTCTCTGCTGGAAACTCTGGCCTGGAAGTCACGCACCAGTGGACTCTCACATTTTTACTTTGGGAAATTGAACAGAGGCCAGCCTCCACGATTTGTGCTGCTCTTAGAAGCACCATCAACATGCAGAAATGAACAACTTGTGAAAGGAACACCACATTAATTTTGGCCACTGAGTCTCAAAGTCAGGTGGAAAGTTCAGTTCTAATTGAAGAAGACTCAAAGGGGAGACAGTCAGGACCCACAGCAGGCTGAGTCTAACCCAACTAGAGTGGGTATTCCTCTCAATTACAGCTAATAAGATAACTGCTGTCCTTGACCTTCCTCCGAGCCCTTCCATTTGTGTGCCTCTCCAAACTCATCACCCTGCCCTTTCCGTGGTTCTTGTATTAGAGTCAGCTCTCGCTTCTACTACTTGAAGTTTGTATCTGGGATGATACACTTCATTTTCCCCAAGGAAAGAAATAAAAAATATGAATGAGAGACATTGACTTGGTAGAACTTTGAGAAACTGATAAGTATCTGGTGCTGGCAAGAGGGTGGTCCTCTCATAAATGACTGGGAGAGGTAAGAATTTCAACCATCTGTAAAAGCCCTTAGCGTTAAGTAAAAACTGCATATACCTGTTGATCCAGCAAAAGGAATTTCCACTTCGGGGAGTCCATCACATAAAAATAAAAGCAAGAGTGATTAGTGCAGTATTGTTTGCAGTGGGGAAAACTATCAACGGACTGAATCAGGAGAGGCTGGCTGAGCAGATCCGGGGCCCCCGCACTGTGGAGCGGTCTACGAGAATCCAGAAGATGGGTTCACATCGTACACATCGGAAGTTCGTAAGGTAGTGTTAAGTGACGAAAGGATTGTATAAAATTAGAAAAGGAAATTTTATTTAAAAAAAGAAAAGTAAACCCTTTGTCTGAGCAGAGAGAAAGGCATAGAAGGAGATGTACTAAGCAGGAACATGGATTTCCTCAAGGAGGAGGAGTTTGGGGGATTAATAATTTTTTCTTTGTGTTATGATGGGTTGAGTGGTTTCAAGTGCACATTTTACTGCTGTGATTAAAAAGAAGAGCTCTGCGGAATCCCAGCTGTGCTCTCCTTCTGACACACACTTTCTGCCTGTTGTAATCCTGCATCTTCCCCCCGCCTCCCTCTTAGAACCTCACTTTCCATTTGGCCACAACATCACCTCTTTTCTCCTGGCCCAACCTCAGCCTAACCGGGATAGACCATAGTTCAGGCGGGAAATGCTCATTCGGAAACGGGCAGTTTCATTCTGTGCTTCATTCATTCTCTCTAATTGAGGGTGAGAGGTGGGTGGGGACTGTTTGCTCGGGACCACTGTGCAGCGGCCCTGGTTATCTGTTGGTAGGACTTGGACTAGAGAGGATGATCTGTTGCCATTCCTACGTCTACACTCATGGTCCTATGCTGCTTTGGCAAATGTGTGAATGTATCTTGCAGAACAGCCATTTTTCTGACTTCATGGACAGACAAACCGGGTATGTCACCAGGAACCTGCTGGCAACCCCCATCGTGACGGGCAAGGAGGTTCTTGCTGTGGTTATGGCAGTTAACAAAGTAGATGCATCTGAATTTTCCAAACGGGATGAAGAGGTAACGCTAACCCTGGGCATTCCATAGGAGGCGCAGGAAATTTATTTGTTGTATAACTGAAAGAAAGATGTCACACCTAATTTGTTTTTCTCTGCCATCTGTAGGTCTTTTCCAAATACCTCAGCTTTGTTTCTGTCATCCTAAAGCTTCATCATACCAACTACTTGTACAGTATTGAATCCCGAAGAAGTCAGGTAAAGAGAAGGTGACATTAACCACTCCATGCTGACCTGTCTGACAAAGCAACCCAGAGGCAACAAGCCCAGACCCTTCCTATCCACACCACATGGATAAGATCCCCAAACGTCTATCCTCAGTGTCCTCGTATGTCCCCTCCCCCCCACCCCATCTTCCTGTCCCTCTATCTGTAGGTACAGCTGGCTTGCTTTCTTCGGTCCGTATCCTGGGTGGCTGTGGTTTCTTCCTCTATGAGATAGCAGTGGTAATTGTAGTACTTACCCCACATGGTTGTTGTGACTATTAAATGGTCATTGAATGAATTAGTTCACATAAAGCTTTTAGCAGAACTATGTATTCCTGGTATTGGGTTGGCCAAAAAATTCGTTTGGGTTTTTCTGTAAAATCTTACGGAAAAACCCGAACGAACTTTTTGGCCAACCCAATACATAGTAAAGGTATTAATTTGAGAAGCACATCACTCCTCTGTTGCCTCCTTGAGCCAGAGGGATAAAGAACAACATTGGTAGCCAGGATACCTGAGTTGGACCGCTCTGTGGACCTCTGTTTCTTCATGAGTACAATGGTGGGAGGGTGGTTAGGATGGAGGACTTCCAAGGTCTCGTCCTGGGCTCACTGTCCGGGTAAGGAGACCTTTGACTAGCTTAGGATGCATGGAAGGAGGCATGTGGCTTTCTCCCCATAGGGACCGGCAGGAGCCAGTGGGCCACCAATACTGGACCCTCTGCCCAGGAACTGTCTCTGCATTTATTGTTAGATCACTTGCCCTTTGAGCCAAAACATTTGGACATGGGGACCAATCATGGCTTCTCCCCTTTCATAAACCCACATCCTTGCAAAAGGTCTACTCATCATCCCACTCAGAAAATCTGAGTCATCTGTTGGACTTGTACATGTGCCAAAATGGAATTGCGTTGTTTGCAATGCAATTCATTTTATCTGATGCACCTCCTGCTTTCTTCTGACTGATGCTCCTCTTCGTACTGTATTTTGTTCTGATTGTTTTCTGTTTAATACTCACTTTCAGATCCTCATGTGGTCAGCCAACAAAGTATTTGAAGAGCTCACAGATGTTGAGCGACAGTTTCACAAAGCTCTCTACACTGTTAGAACATACCTGAACTGTGAACGATACTCCATTGGACTGCTGGACATGACCAAGGAGAAGGTCACTGTTCCCTACATTTGGTCTCACCTAACATCACCTATAAAATGCACATCATATGAAATGCAATCCATTAAAAAAAATGGATACGCTATGTAAACTACTAGTCACGGTAGATCGTAAGAACCAGTGCCAAGAAAGTATGGTATAGAGGTAAACATGTACGTTTTTGGAGCAAAAAAGATCTAAGCTTGGCTTTTCCACTTCCTGACTATATGTCTTCAACAAGTCTTTTTTTTTTTAATTAATAGACTTTATTCTTTTAGGGTAATGTTAGGTTTACAGAAAAAATGAGCAGCAAGATCAGAGAGTTCCCATACGTGACCTCTTCCTTCCCTACCCCCGCCCTTTCCCCTGTTATTAACATCTTGCGTTGATGCGGTACTTGTTACAGTTGTTGAATCAATATTGATGTGTCATTATTAACTAATGTCCACAGTTTACATTCAGCTGTCTGTGTTATACTGTTCTATGCATTTTGACAAATACATAGTGTCATATATCTGCCATTACAGTATCATACAGCATAGTTTTCCCCCCTAAAAACCCTCTGTGCTCCGCCTATTGGGCCCTTCCTCTCCCCACCCCAGCCCCCTGGCAACTACTGATGTTTGTACTCCCTCTGTAGTTTTGCCTTCTCTGTAACGCCATATAGTTGGAATCATACAGCATGTAGGTTTTTCAGATTAAATTATCTCCCTTAGCAACATGCATTTGTGTTTCCTCCATGTCTTTTCATGGCTTAATAGCTCATTTCTTTTTAATGCTGAATAATATTCCCTTGTCTGGATACACCATAGTTTGCTTAATCATTCAGCTACTGCAAGACATCTTGGTTGCTTCCAAATTTTGGCAATTATGGGTAAAGCTGCTGTTAATGTGTGTAGATTCTTGTGTGGACGTAAGTTTTTAACTCCTTTGGGTAAATACCAAGAAGGGCTATTGCTGGATCACATGATAAGACTATGTTTAGCTTTGTAAGAAACAGCCACAGTGTCTTCCAAAGTGACTGTACCATTTTGCATGCCCACTGGCAATAATTGAGAGTTCCTGTTGCTCCACATCCTCGCCAGCATTTGGTTTTGTCAGTGTTCCAGATTTTGGCCATTCTGATAGGTGTGTAGCGGTATCTCATTGTTTTAATTTGCATTTCCTGACGACATGTGATGTGGGCATCTTTTCAAATGCTTATTTCCCATCTGTATGTCTTCTTTGGGGAGATGACTGTTCAGATCTTTTGCTCACTTTTTAATTGGGTTATTTTCTTATCATTCATTTTTAAGTATTTTAAATACAAATCCTGTATTAGATATGTGTTTTGCAAATATTCTCTCCCAGAGTATTATATTTTCTTTCTCTTAACAGTATCTTGTGCAGAGCAGAAGCTTTTAATTTTAATGAAGTCTAATTTTTCCATTTTTTGGTGTTGTATCTAAAAAAATCCCACCAAACCCAAGTTCACCTAGATTTTCTCCTATGTCATCTTCTAGAAGTTTTATAATTTTGCATTTTACATTTAGGTCTATGATCCATTGTGAGTTGTTTTTCATGAAAGTCATAAGATCTATATCTAGATTCTTTTTTTTTTTTTTTGCATGTGGATGTCCAATTGTTCCAGTACAATTGTTGAAAAGACTATTCTTTCTCCATTGCCTTTGCTGCTTTGCCAAAGATCAATTGATAATATTTGTGTGGGTCTATTTCTGGGCTCTCTATTCTGTTCCATTGATTTCTTTGTCTATTCTTCCACCGGTGTCACACTCTCTTGATTATGGTAGCTATATAGTAAGGCTCAAAGTTGGGTAGTGTCAGTTCTTTGATTTTGTGCTTCTTTTCAGCAACTTCTTTTAACCTCCTTGATTCTTGGTTTATGCATCTGTAAAATGAGGACTTCTCTCATCAGCTCTGAGGGTTTGAGATTATTTGGAAATTGTATATTCATATCTATCTATCTATAGCTAAATGTCTAAATCTATATCTATATAGTGTCCAGCACATATTAGGGCATAAAAATAAAGTGTATTTTTATTACCAGTTTGAGGATTTATATTCTGAAAAGTTAAAATTATTTTAAAGTAGAAATTTAAAAATATTTAATATTACTCACACAATATAATGCTCATTTCTCATCTTGCTTCATTAATTCTGTTGGAGCTCTCCTAGTTCAACATAACTAATGAATACCATATCATCTATATTTATTACTCTCCATGTGATTGGAAATGATCTTTTCACAATAATTGTTCTAAGTGGATAAACATGGGACCAAGTGTCAGGAGGGCTGAGTTCTGATCCTGGCTCTGGGAGTTTCTAGCTGACTGTATTAGTTAGGATGCTTTTGGCTGCAAGTAACATCAGACCCAACTAAAAGCATCTTTAGTAATATGACAGTTATTATCTCATTTAACAAGAAGTCCCAAAATAGGGCAGTTCTATGGCTGATTAATTCAGAGCTCAATACAGGCATCAGAGTCCCAGGTGCTTTTCATTTTTTCCTGGTAAAGTCTCTGCTCCCTTCAGCATTGTTGGTGAGGTCTCTTCTTGTGGTGGTAAGGTGGCTATTGCAGCTCAAGACCTGGTTCACAGACTTGACAAAATTGGGAGACATTTCCTACAAATATCATCCTCATCGCCCTTCGTCTAAAGAAAACCTTTCATCAGAAGGCCCTTGGAAGACTTCTCCTTCACTGTCCATATCCAGGCCACATACCTGCCCTCAAACTAATTCCAGCCACCTTACATAGACCACTCGTGAGCTGTGCAGGGCCCATCTTCCCTGAACAAATCACCACCTGATAACTAAATAAAATTAGGTTTTGTTAGCAAGGAAGAGGGGGAATTGAATGTTGGGTAAGGCAAGCAACACTGTTGTCCATTCTGCGTGACTTTGGACAAGCCTCTTAACCTATCTGGATTTAGTTTAATTGTCTATAAAAGAGCTGCTATCTATTAAGTACTTTTAGCTCTGTGTCAGGGTAGGTGCTCTGTATTATTCATTTAATCCACACAATGACCCTATAGTATAAATTTTATTATTGTCCCCATTTTACAGATTAAAAAGGTTGACTTATTCACAGTCGCAAGTTCATGAGTGGTATTGCTGAAAAAGAGCTTTAAAATTCCAGGATTATCAGTTAACATAAAACATGCAAACCAATGACCTTCGTATAAGATATGGTAGGTCACGGAACAGTTTGCTTAATAATGTTTAAATATAATTGCCTCCAGGAATTCTACGATGAGTGGCCTGTCAAGCTTGGAGAAGTCGAGCCTTATAAGGGTCCAAAGACACCAGATGGCAGAGTGAGTGCAGACGTCTTTGTTGATGATATCTGTACCAGGCGCTAGAACTAGAGGAGGCCATGTGTAAAGGAAAGAGCGCTGGCTCGAGAAGGACTAGAAGGTTCTAGTCCTGTGACTTCCTGGGGGGCCTTGGAGTAGTAGAAAGAGCACCGGACAAGGAGGTTGCGGTTCAAGTCCCAGCTCTGCCCCAAACCAGCTGGGTGGCTCTCGCCTTCACTCATTGTTTAACTTCTCAGTTTCGTTTTCTATGAAGCCAGGGCTTGGTGGATCAGTGCTTCTCCATAGGGAGGGATGCGTCAGAGCCTCCTGCACAGTTTTTTAAACACACTGAGCCCAGGACCTTCTTCTGACACCCTGGACTGGGATCTCCAGGGAAGGGTTGGGTTAGATTTACTTTCCCCCTTGACTGCAAGCTTCGTAGGAAGCTTGTTCCACCACGGTATCCCCAGCACACAGGAAAGGGAAGGCATGGGATGGAATGTTCAGGTTCTTCATCTGCCCAAAGAAGTAGAAAGACCAGTTTTCAAGTTGCTTCCAGCTTTGACAATGTATCCACCGAATCCTGCTTCCGAGGCACCCTGTTCAGAAAAGCAAGTGCTGGAAGCTTGACCACTGGCCCCTGTACAGCTGGGAAGGGAAAACATTGACTGTGGTTGAGAAATTCCATGACTCGTTCCACTGGAGTGATTAGTCGGTTATTTCTGGACAATAGAAAGAAATTAAAACCCAAGATTCCCCTAGAAGCTGTTAGGCTGAATTCAACTTTCTAATATTAGTTCAATAGGCTTATTCATATAGATAAGTGGCCAGTGATATTTCCAGTCTTATTACAGGCTTATAATTAGGACATGAGTAGTTTGGTAATTTATGTTACGCAGAGAAATGTGGTTGGGAAATAAGGTGTTATTTAAATTTTAAAATATAAGTTCATTAAGGAAAAGTGTTTTCTTTGAGAAGTAAGATTTTTCTCATATTCTCTTTCTTTCCTCTTAGGAAGTCACGTTTTATAAAATCATCGATTACATTTTACACGGAAAAGAAGAGATCAGAGTCATTCCGTGAGTATTGCCATGAGGCAGCGGCAGGAGTTGCCATTTTATTTTTGTATCCAGTGCATTTCTCTGTATAGCAATGATTTTCTTTCTTCTAATCTTCTTCAAGGACACCTCCTGCGGACCACTGGACTCTCATTAGTGGGTTGCCAACATACGTTGCTGAAAATGGATTTGTAAGTTATTGAACAAATTCAAATCTTACATAACATTGGATGAAACTTTTATTAGCCAAGAGATGGGAACAATTATGAAAGTAAGAATGCACCAGGTAAGGGTGAGGTTTGGCACAGGACATAGGAGAGAGGAATCTTGGCGGTCAAATGTAAGTGAACTAGAAACTCCTAAACTCTACAAGAAAATATTTAGTTAACATGAGAAAGATTAATCCATCCCCCAACCTCTTATTCTGCGGCCACACAAATTTCAGACATCCTTTGGCAGTTCATGACTATGGTTCATTCTGGGTTTAATTTGATCTTAAGTATAGTTCCCTTGGTCAAGACTTTTGAAACAAGGAAAATTACTGACAAAAAGGAAAATATATATAAAGAAAGAACTTTGCCACTGATTGCAATGCAAAATGTAGTGAGTTGATAGATGAAGTGAAGATTTTTGCCCTGGTCTCTCAGGGGAGGGTGGGATGGGGGGACAGTAGGCCAGGTCTGGCTGAGAAAGGTCAGGGGTGGGAAGACAACAAACAACAGGTCTCCGGTAGGTCCCATAGGCCTCAGGGCCAGAGGACCAGGTCTCTGTAGCTTTCCCACTCGGCCTTGACCATACTTTCCTTCCTTCTCATGGCTCATTTCTCTCCCTAGTTGGGCTGTTCCACCATCTGTGTCATTTTTTTTTTTCGCATCAAGATTCCTCCCCGCAAGAATGTTCGGTGCTTTTAATGTTTCTTTATGTTGGCATTTTTCCTTCTTCCCTCTTCAAACCCAAGTTTCTAAAAAAAAATTTTAAGCCTTTATTTGCATAGTTGTTTCTTCTTTAGTGTTGGCATTGTGTTTTGCTAGTGTTCATGCATCTTCATTATTTAGTATATGGGCATGTGAATTACAGTGACTAAAAGAGTCACCCAAGGGTCATAGGGGAAGTGAAACAAAATCTAGGTTGTCTAGTGTTTTTTCTTTTACTGTCACAAATCTGCCTCTGCTTAGTGTGAACATTTCTGGGTTCAGAATGGTGACAGAGTAAGGAAAGTTCTATTGTGACTGCAAGATAATCTTTCTGTGTGGGGATGGTTTACCCTGGGTTTCAAGGAGGATGCCCAAACTCTGGGCTTAGTTGGTTTACAGGACCAGGTGGCCTTACCAGGTGACATGATCTCTTAGTGTAGAGACATGCCAAAGGGGAAGAAAAGAAGAAGAAGGGAGAAGCAATCTTATGTCTGTTAGGAGTAAACAGTAATATATACTAACAAATGTCATGTTTTCAAAATTGCCCCAAAATAATTGAAAATTTTTGAAAAAAAATTTTTTTTTTTTGGCCACACCACGTGGCTTGTGGGATCTTAGTTCCCCAACCAGGGATCAAACCCTGGTCCTTGGCAGTGAAAGCGTGGAGTCCTAACCACTGGACCACCAGGGAATTCCCGCCCCCCTTTTTTTTTATAATTGAAATATTTTTAAATGTCCTTCCTGACCTGGTGGTAATGACCAAAATATTCCAATTCATTCCTAACTGAATCCACAGATACCACAATTTTTCAGCCTCACCAAAATAGCCAAATAGCTTGAGCACTGGCCCCTGTCCTCGGTTTCCCAGCATCCCATCTACCAGGCTCTATTTAGGGTTTTTAGCAAGTGTGATACCCCAAAGCTGCTGTAGCCAGTATAAAGAAATTTATGCCCCACTTAAAAAATTTTTTTTTTATTGGAGTATAGTTGCTTTGCAATGTTGTGTTAGTTTCTGCTGTACTACAGCAAAGTGAATCTGTTATACATATACATATATCCACTCCTTTTTAGATTCTTTTCCCATATAGGTCATTACAGAGTACTGAGCAGAGTTCCCTGTGCTATACAGTAGGTCCTTATTAGTTATCTATTTTATATATAGTAGAGTGTATATGTCAACCCCAATCTCCCAATTTATCCCTCCCCCGTAACCATGTTTGTTTTCTACATCTGTGACTCTATTTCTGTTTCGTAAATAAGTTCATTTGTACCATTTTTTTAAATTCCATATATGCTGTTTTCTGGATAATAAAAATGATGTGCAATTTTTAAAAATATATTTATTCATTTATTTATTTTTGGCTGCATTGGGTCTTCATTGCTGCGCGCAGGCTTTTCTCTAGTTGTGGCGAGTGGGGGCTACTCTTCGTTGCGGTGCGCGGGCTTCTCATTGCGGTGGCTTCTCTTGTTGCGGAGCACAGGCTCTAGGCGCACGGGCTTCAGTAGTTGTGGCACATGGGCTCAGTAGTTGTGGCACACGGGCTTACTTGCTCTGCGGCATGTGGGATCTTCCCGGACCAGGGCTCAAACCCGTGTCCCCTACACTGGCAGGCGGATTCTTAACCAGTGCGCCACCAGGGAAGTCCATGATGTGCAATTTAAATCATAATTAATTGTATATATATGATGCTCCTCTAGACTGCTTGAAACTTTTCCTTTTAGCTTCTTCAAACTTTTCCCTTGATAATTTTCCCGCAAACCCTTTCTAGTAGAGTAAAGGCAGGCTTTCAGGTGAGCAGTCTCAGAGGTCCTTCAGCTGGACCTTGCTGGACTTGGGGAACACATGCCCACAGAGTTCTCATCAAACCAGTAAATCCCAGCTCCGACTGGGAAGCGGCAGACTTCAGTTGAGTGACTTTTTAGAGTTGAAAACATGAGATATTAAAAATGAAAATTAGTTTGTAGAATTACATTTATAGAATTGGAGGCATTAAATACAGGATCAAACCAAGCTGGAATCAAGATGACCTATAAACCTAGAGAGAGACAGAGAAGACAGAGAGACAGAAACAGAGACAGAGAGAGATGGGGAGGGTAGAGAGGATTTTTTTTTAAATAAATATATTTATTTATTTTTGGCTGCGTTGGGTCTTCGTTGCTGCGTGAGGGTTTCTCTAGTTGTGATGAGCATGGGCTGCTCTTAATTGCGGTGTCCGGGCTTCTCATTGCGGTGGCTTCTCTTGTTGTGGAGCGTGAGCTCTAGGTGTGTGGGCTTCAGTAGTTGTGGCACTGAGGCTCAATAGTTGTGGCTTGCGGGCTCCAGAGCGCAGGCTCAGTAGCTGTGGCACACGGGCTTAGTTGCTGCACGGCATGTGGGATCTTCCCGGACCAGGGATCAAACCTGTGTCCCCTGCATTGGCAGGAGGATTCTTATCCACTGTGCCACCAGGGATTTTTGAATATTGAGTGAAATACTTGGCCTTGAGGACCTTGACCCATCTATAGATGTTCTCGAAAGGCTGGAAAAGCCTGGACCAAAACAGATACTGTTGATGGAAAGATCAGAAAAGAGAACTAAACTGCTTTTTGTCTCTTTTACACACACCTGAAGGATGCTCAGCCCATCAGTTCATGTTATTTATTCAAATTAGGTTATAAAAATGAATGGATAGCACAAATGGGTCCTTAAATTCTTAGACTGTATATACTAACAAAGATTTTGAAAGACGGTCCCATTTGCTTTGTAAGAGTAGTACAAAAACAGTAGACCTGGCTCAAGCACTCTCAGAAAGCACTTCCCTTGGGCCAGAGGGGCCGGCACAGTTAGCGCACTAGATAGAGAGGCCTGCTCTTACCTACTCACCAGACTGGTAGATTTTTGGGAGTTTGGTAAGCAGGTTGTTAAACTGTTGACAACTTGAAATCCTCCATGGTGGCAGTATTTACAATATGGAATTGGTTAATGATACAAATCAGGGCTTTCCCCACCCCCTAGCAGGAGAGGTGATTCTACCAGCAACCTCACTGGAGATCCCGGTTCTCGTTTCATCCCATGAATTTGAACAAAATCACTTATCCTCTTTGGGCTTCTATTTCCTCATCTTTGAAAAGAAAAGCTTAAACAATTATTAAAGTGCCTTCTAACTTTAAAATGCTATGATTTAAAGTATCTAATTTATCGGGGAGCTCTTCTCAATACTCTATAATGACCTGTATGGGAGGGGAATGTAAAGAAGAGTGGATATATGGGTATGTGTGGCCAATTCACTTTGCTGTACAGTAGAAACTAACACAACATTATAGATGAACTATACTGCAATAAAAATTTAAAATAAAAAGAAAAGATGCCTGGCTAATACAGTGGCATATAAAATCATCAATTCTAGAACTTGGAATTTGAGATCATTCTGATCTTAACCCAGTGTCTTTCCAAACTGAATATTGGCTGAGACTGGGCCATACTAATGAATAACACTTTCTCCTTATCTGGAAGTGAGTTGCAAGAACCAGTGCAGTTGTGCTGCTCCATCCACATGTATGCTTATCCCACAGATCCTGCACAATACTTTTCTTTCCAACACATGGAGAATGTTGTAGTATAATAGAAGAAATAAACAGAGCATTCTCAAGTGACCAGTTTATTCATTTTAGGAGAGAGTACATATAATGAAGTGCATTTTTGCTCAGAAATGCAAAGGGTCCTCTCTGCTATTGTCAAACTTGTTTTTATAAACTCCTATTTTATATTTTATTTTGGTATATCAATCTTGAGTACTTTATTGTCAGGTCTTCATTGGTAAACCCCTTCCCTGTGACAGTACAGTGTGTGCTCAGTTTTGGAGCATGGAAAATGCATGTATTTGTTTTGTACCTGTAGTCTGGATATATAATTGACATCTTTGTGCTTTGGTGTTTCAAAAATTTTAAGGCTGTAATGAGGAGTCACATTCACAGTCATCAATATATTCTCTACAATGAATGTGCTCCCTTAATTAAATCATGATGCTGGAAAAACAAAAACAAACAAAAATAAAGTATCTAATGTAATTTTGGTGGAAAGAAAGATATTGTCTTTTATTAAGACATTAATATAAATGTTTCAGACATTACATGAAATTTCTAAAAATCTTATATGTTCTGGTATAATGTTATAAGTCATAATTCTAGTTATTGCTTTACATATCTCAGAAATAACTAAATTTCCTTGTCAATTGCATTATTATGAACTTTCATCAAATCTTTAACCGTGGTCATTTTTAAGTCTTTTGTCATTTACAGACAGTTCTGGGTTTACTCTGATGCTTTTGCAAATATATTCCTATAAAAGGGTTTCATCTTCAAGGAATTCATGGAAAAGACTCTGACAAGTACAGGTTTCTGGTAACTGACTATACTGCTGAACTGAATGAATAAGCATTTTCAGAACTCTAATGGAAAACTGATGAATTCATAAAAGTGCTAACAAAAGATCAAGATGAAAAAAAATTAATTACACGGGACTGAGTGAACTGATGAGGATGATTATAATTTTTGTGACTTGCCATTTGAATAAAAAAAAAAACTCCCCCCAAAAAATTAAATCCACTGCTTGTTACTTAAAAAAAAAAAAGACCCATTTGTTGATTTGACCTGATGTAAAGATAATCCGAAATGACCCAAAAATGGAATGATTTCTTGTCCTTATGGATGTGAGCAATAGTCTCTGAGTTTAGTACTTAAAGTGATGTCTCGTAATGAATATTTACTTTGGCGTACCTAAAACGCTGTCTGGCTTTTCCCTCCTGCCCCTTAGCCACTTTCTTCCAACCCGGATCCCACATCAGAAAAAAAAAAAAAAAGAAGGAAAACAGAGCCTTCCCAGCATTGCTGCCACACCTGCCCAGGCAGAAAGGCCCTTTTGCTTAGACTCCTCCTCTCCTTGATCTGAACAACTAGTTGCTTTGAATTTGGAAGAAGAATCCTTAGAGGCTGAGAGAGTAGGAAGGAGCAGAGATGGGGCTAAATGTCATCCAGTGACTTAATTAGTAGAAGAGAAGCTAACTTTGTTACCCACCCAGGTCCTTGGACTCTTTAATCAATAGCAATTGGTAAGAGGCCAGAGGAGAAATTCAGGCGAGGCTTTATTGGCACTCGCCGCAGCTTGAGGGAGCGAAAACAAGACACAGGTGCCCTTGTTTGCTTCCTGGGAGGGGCGAGGGTGGGGGCGGATTGGTGGGTCGGGCCGGAGGGGCGGTTTAAGTAGTCTGCCCACCCCCTTGGCCGTGCTGTGTGCAGGGATAACAGCAGTCCCCTGCTTTGCTCCTGGCACCTCAGGAGTGGCAGTTGGTTTGTGGCCTTTTTGTGTCTTATCGTTCATGATTTGCCCCAGCTGGGCATGCATGCAGTTGTTTTTAGTCCCTTATAGTTTCTTTGTATTCTGTTGCTCCAGGAGACGTTTGCTCAGATGCAAGCACTCCAGTAAAGGGGGCCCAGGTCCCAGCTCACCTCGACTCCAGCGTGTTGTTAGCACATGTGGCCTCACTGAGGTCTAGGGTGAATAATTTGCGAGCTGTGGAGACCCAGGGAGGAAACCCTTGCTCCCCGCGTTCTTTCTCGTTCTGCTTTGTGGCTTAATGGCTCCTCTTGCTTTGTAACAGATCTGCAACATGCTGAACGCCCCAGCGGATGAATACTTCACATTTCAGGTAACTGCCCTCTGCCAGGCCTCCCCTGTCAGTGCGGGGAGGGGGGCAGCACTGACCCTCTCCATCCCCAGAGCCTGCCTTATGCTCGGGGGTGACCAGGAGGCACACGCAAGGCTTATGTCCCACTCACCCTGGCTGGGCTGGTGGCCACCAAGTAGCACGTTCTTCAGGGAAAGGAGAAGAGGGGGGAGGAGAGAAGGGTGTTTGTCACCCCAGCATTTGGCGGGGGGGCTGCCACTTCTCCCACCCAGTGCCTAAACCAGCCCTGGCACGTCACAGGTGCTCAGTAAATGGTCTCCGCCTGAATGATTAGCTGGATACATCCTACCACCTGGGTTCAGCCCTTTGGAGGTTTCTCGGGCCCGTCCCGGAGGCTTATTGCTGCTGTTATCAGGAAAAGGAACTTCTTGTTGGGTTCTTGGGAGCCCCTCCTGCTGTCAGACTCTTGGTTTTATCTTTCCTCCTCCAACATCCAGAGATGCCCCTCCCCACCTGTCCCCTCTTCCACCCCCTCCCCACCTGACCATTGGCCCGGCAACCTCTCCTTTTCCTCCTTCTGGCCCTTGCCGTTCTGTGTCCTGTTTTAGCAGACATCCAGTTGGAGCCCAGCCCCAGTCGGGAGTGGAGATGGCCTTCCCAGTGGGGGCCACTAGCGTCCGTCTTCCGGTCTCACCCCGACACGCCCACAGAGCCCCATCTCTGCCCACGTGGCACAGCCGAAGCCGGCCTGGGGTGGGTGGGGTGAGGGGCGCACCCTCAGCAGCAGGGGCCCCCAGGCCTGGGAAACCTGTGCTCACTCGCCCAGTTACGGGGCAGGTTTCCTCCTGCTCTCCGCACTCCTCTCTGCTCACCACCGTGGAAGCGTGCAGACACCACATGGCGTTTGCTCTAGCTCCTTCCTCCTTGCCTCCGAAGGCCTAATTGTGACCACACTGTGCCCAGCACTGACCCCTCTGTTTATGGCAACTGGGTGCCAGGAAGGAGTGCACAGGCAGGAAAAAGGGACTAGGACTCTCTAAGGTGTCTGAACCTTAAGCAGTCATAGTCTGAACAGGGAGGGCAGGGAGCTGGCCCAGAAGAATCGGGCCACGCTCAGAGGTTTGGGGGCCTGTGCTTTCTGTGTGTGTGGGGTCCTCGTGTGGCCCCCGTGGGAGCAGCCACACAAGGGCTCTGACGGCGCAGAGGAGGCTGGGCACCCACCTGGGGTAAACCTCCAGCCTATAGGAATTGGCCGGCTCCCTAGGAAACATCAGTGTAGTGCCCATGAAAACATGCTTCTCAGGTCTCTGACTGTAGGAAGGATGACCATCAAATGGCTGCTGGGCTGGGAAACCCACTGTCCACACGGAGGCTGCACTTCCTGTGGGCCGGGATACTAACACAGGCCAGTTCCTGGGAGATGCCAGACTCCTCTGACCAGCACTGTTGGTCCTAGGAATCCCCTTCAGCCCTGCAAACTCTTTCAGAACTGCACTGTGGTCTAAGACACTCCCACCCAGCTCTCCATCCTTCCTTCTGTCCTTAGCCCTGGGGTCAGGACTGCATCTTTTTTTAAAAAATAAATTTATTTATTTTTGGCTGCATTGGGTCTTCGTTGCTGCATGTGGGCTTTCTTTAGTTGCGGTGCGCGGGCTTCTCATTGCAGTGGCTTCTCTTGTTGCAGAGCACAGGCTCTAGGCGTGCGGGCTTCAGTAGTTGTGGCTCATGGGCTCTAGAGCGCAGGTTTCAGTAGTTGTGGCATGCGGGCTCAGTAGTTGTGGCTCACAGGCTCTAGAGCACAGGCTCAGTAGTTGTGGCGCACAGGCTTAGTTGCTCCACGGCATGTGGGGTCTTCCTGGACCGGGGCTTGCACCCGTGTCCCCTGCATTGGCAGGTGGATTCTTAACCACTGTGCCACCAGGGAAGCCCAGGACTGCATCTTGATGGGCTCTCAGCCTCCCTCTCTGTTTTCCCTCATAGGCATTGCCCCTGTGGATCATTCCAAAAGGTAGACTCAGGATAGGGTGCACATCCTCCGCAAACCTCCACCCTGCTGGGCCTTCCCATTCTGTCCACCTGCTCGCACCCACCTCCATTCTCACTAGTCCCTCTTGCACCTGAGAAGTTTAATGAAAAAACCAATGATTCAAAGTGAACTGTGGTCAGAACAAACCTGCAAAGGCAATGATTCTCAAACTGCGTTTCTTGGGGGAAGGGTGTACATATTAGCTTCCTGTTGCTGCTGTAACAATTACCACTTAGTGGCTTAAAGCAACACAGCTGAGTTATCTTACGATTCTGGAGTCAGAAGTCTAAAATGCGTCACACTGGGCTAAATTCAAGGTGCTGGCAGGACTGTGTTCCTTTCTAAAGGATCTCGGGGAGAACCTGCCTCCTTGTCTTTTCCAGCTTCTGGAGCTGCCTTGTCTCATGGCTCCCTTCCATCTTCAAAGCCAGCAGTCACATCGCCCTGACTTTGCTTCTGCTGTCATATCTCCTTCTCTGATTTTTGATCCTGACTCTCTTTTCTACTTTTAAGGATCCTTGTAATTACATTGGGTCCACCTGGAAAATCCAGGATAATTTCCCTATTTTAAGATCAGCTGACTAACAACCTGAATTGCATCTGCTGGTTTAATGCGCCTTCCCCATTTAAAGTAACCTGTTCACAGATTCCAGGGATTAGGAAGTAGACGTCTTCAGGGTGTTCCTTGAGGTGGAGTAAGGGGCTCTTCATTTAACGTGAATTAAAGTGATCCCAATTCACAGAAGAAAAAGTACATAGAATTTTCTGTCTTAAGTTTTTGTCCTATTTCTCTTAAGTTCCTTCTATCACTTTTCTGTGAACAAGCTCTAACTTAATAGCAAGAGACATGAACATGAACAGGTACCAACTGAATATGTACTGAAAAAACAGAGGCAGTCAGTAAAGCTTATTTTGGAAGCTTTTTAAAAATAAATACACAGGTGCTTACCTTGCACACAGGTAATATTTTCTGTTATTGATGTTGTCTCTCATCCTTGTGAGGATATAAGTATATAAATATTTCATAGTATTTTCCAAAAATGAAGACTTTGAGAACCACCGTGCACTGCTTTTTCTTTCCCCCAAAGCTTTGACCATTAGGAAGCATGAATTGAGGTTTGGTTTCTCTGCTTTTCATTCTAAGTATAAAGGCAAGCTCTTCAACTAATAAGCAGTTGTTTATTGAGCATCCCTTATATGCCCAGCACTGTCCTGTCACTTAGGTAGAATTGAACAGTTTATGAAACAGCTCTTTGGTAAGATTAGAAAATAGCCTCAGAGACAACAATCAACAGTTCCAAAGCATTTGGAAATTATGTAAATGCTAAATTGTACAGTCAAGTCTAGAAGTGCTGATGGAATTCTGAAAAAGAAAAGTTCCATATGGGTGAAAAAAGTTAGAGAAGGCTTCAAGGGAGAGGTGAGACTTAACCAGAGCCTCTGAGGATGACTAAATAAGCCGAGGACAGGCAGAAGAAGGAATAGCCTGGCCTGATGGATGCTTGGCTACCTTTGCCTTGTTGCATGCTGTCCAGGTGCCACACCATGGTTCTCAGGCTTCGGAGGACTTTAGAATTACCTGGGGAGCCTATTTAAGATGCATGCCCAGAGATTATGAAACAAGCTAAAAAGAAAAAAATCTGTTGCCTTTGATCTTTGGGCAACACTTTGAGAAACACTGCTGAACTTCTGTGTCAGCATTCCCTACTAGACTGTTATCTTGAGCTTAGGGACTGTGATTTAGTCACCTTTGCACCCCCAGCAACTAGCCCAGGTCCTGAAACATCATGGGGCTTGACAGATGTTTACTAAGTGGAATCACACCACAGAACAAAAAGCGATCTTGATGGATCCGTCAGGAAAGCAGAAACCACACTAGGTATTTCAACAGAGATAATTTAATATAAGAATTTAGCTAAACAGGTTTTGGAGGACAGAAGAAATGAACAGGGGACACTGAGGTAACACAGGTAAATGCTTCCCATCCCTAGGGCTGGAGCGGGAGAGGTCAAAGAGAAGAGGGTAGGGTTGTCACAGTACAGACACTTGGTTCTAGGACACTTAAATGTACTACAGCACTTTTATGGCTGTATAGTTCTAGCCGTGTTCTGATACAACATAGGAATTTTGCATCTAACACCCCGCAATTATTCTTTCTTTAAACTGAAAATAACCTAAGTGGGGAATAGTGAGGGCTCTAGTGGCTATAAAGGGGTAGGGCAAGGGAGCCCCGTGATGATGGATTAGTTCTCTATCTTGGTTCTAGGGGAGGTTGCACATATCTACCTATGTGATGAGTTGGCATAGAAACACTCCTGCCTACCCCCGCACGTGCACAAATACATATAAATCTGGTGAAATCTGAATAAGCTCCATGGGTCGTACCAATATGTATTCCCTGGTTTTGTTAGTGTACCATAGTGACACAAGATGTTATCACGGGGAAGACTGGCTAAAGGGTACATGGGACTTCTCTGTACATTTCTTCTGCAACCTCCTGTGTACCTATAGTTATTTCAGAAAAAAAAAAGTTAAAAAAATAACCTTAGTGTCTTTATTGTTTGTAGAAAGGACCTGTAGATGAGACTGGTTGGGTCATTAAAAACGTCTTGTCCCTGCCTATTGTCAACAAGAAGGAAGACATCGTGGGTGTAGCTACATTTTACAACAGAAAGGATGGAAAGCCTTTTGATGAGTATGATGAACACATCACTGAGGTAAGTGCAATTATAAACTAATGGAGGTAGATGAAATGCACGAAATAATAGAAGATGCATAATTATTTGTTATTCTGGAATGATGTTTCTGAAGGGCAATTAAGACGTGAGTCACACATGGTTGCAGTCCGTATATTGTTATTGTGTCATTTCTGTTTCCTGACTTCCGTAAACTGTACCGTTTTCTACCAAAGTGTGAACTTTTGGCTTCATCAAAATTCTTTTCAGTGCTAGGGAATTGGGGAAAGGTCTCTCTCTCTCCTTTCTCCCTACTCCCCTTCTATCACCTCTCACCCTTGCTGCCACCTCCAGCCCTCTCTGATTTTCAGGTCATGCTTTATCTACTGGATTTTTGTAATTCCTCTCCTCTAATAAAGTATTCACGGTGCATGGAGCACTTTGAAAAGCAAGGGCTTAGCCCGTTTTATTGTCTGGCTCTGATTATTGTACTTTTTCTTTTTTTCTTCTTAGATTAAAACAAGGAACTGGGTTGTTGATGGTGGAAGGGAGATGATTGATAGGAAAGCATGCAAACTGTTGCCTCCAAATCGTTTTTTCTTTAGGTTTAGAGAATCGAATCACATTCTATCTATTTCAGACTCTCACACAGTTTCTCGGATGGTCTCTTTTAAATACTGACACCTATGAGAAAATGAATAAACTAGTAAACAGAAAGGACATAGCCCAGGAAATGCTCATGAACCACACCAAAGCTACTCCTGATGAAATCAAGTCCATTTTGGTAAGTGAGGAATTCGTCCTGTGACATTAGATGCTATCTAACCACGGCCTCTGGAATTCGCCTAATTACCCGGAGGTCTGACAAATGAGAATAGGTTTAGTCCCGGGCTAAGGAGGGGAGAAACAAAGAAGGAGGGGTTGGGGGGAACTTGAGTGGTCCACAGTACACAGAGCCTTACTGACTTTCCAGGCTGCTTGGTTGGAATAGCACTTTGTTAAAAATAGCTCTGTAGGAGCTGGAGTAGCGAGGTCTAGATTCAAGAGTGTTAGCAAGGAAAAAAATATTTCTAGGGAGCGAAATGTCAGCTGTTGCCGTATAATGCTGTATAACAACCATAAGCTCTCAGTGGTGTATGACAATAAGCATTTATTTCTCACTTATGAGTTTGTGGGTTGACCAGATTTCAACTAATCTTGGTTGGGCTGGGCTCCAAGCTGTGTGTCTGGTTTGCTTTCTGCATCTATCATTCTTGATCAGCAGCTACCTGATAGATGTTCTTCTCATGGTGATGACAAGTACAAGAGAGCAAGCCCAGCTGTGCAAGCTCGTTTCAATTCTTTCCTCACATCAAATTCACTAAAATTTTCAAGGTACAAACATGACCAAGATCAGCATCATGGATGATTGGAGAGCAAGTAGATATTCGCTAACAGTGTTCTAATCACCACCAGATGAAGGGAAAATATAACACACCCACTGTCTCTATTCCTTTATTTCAAAAGCTTTCAGAGTGTGTGTGGATGTAGTTTTCCTGGGGTGTTTTTGTTTGTTGGCTTGGTTGGTTGGTTTTGGTTTTGCTGGGTGGTTTGAGACTTAAAAGAAATTTGATTTGAGAGTTTGAGATGTTGAAGATGAAAATGTCTGGGGAGAATAAAGGGAACTTGCTATAAACTAAATAAAAACAGATGTAAGCCATTCATTTTTCTCGCCTACATGCAAACAACCGACGTCTCCCTCACCCTCTCCCTCTCTCTCTCTTTTTTTGAGACAGCTACTGTTACATTTTGGGGAGAAAAGAGAGATTAATTAATTTTTAGAGAAAATTCTAAATAATCAAGTGCTATAGATCTTCTTTGTATCCAGAATGCATCTTTCATGGAACTCATTACAACATAGTTTATTCTAACTGATTTTAAGAGTAAAGGAATCAGATAGAAATCAACTTTATAGCAATTTCACACCTCCTTTGCTTTTACATTTTAGAAATTTAAAGAGAAGTTAAATATAGATGTAATTGAAGACTGTGAAGAAAACCAACTTGTCACAATTTTGGTAAGTGTTTTACTTCTATCCTTAATGCCTTTTAAATAAAATATAGTAGGACACTTGTTCTCATTTTTCAAGTTAGTGTTGAGTTTCCTCTTCTCTGGCACCTTTCAAAGCTAAAAAGGAAAGAGATTTCTTCTACAGAGTGATCTTCTGGGTCCTTGCTTTTCTTTCTGTTTGTCCCCTACAGTACAATCCACAAAGGTAATTTAGAATCATAGTTAAACTAGATTACTGCATAAGGGAATGCAGGCACAGACTCTAGGGGTAGCATGGCCTGGTTTATTTTAATAGCTCTGGATTACAGCATGGCCACCCTGGAAGACATGGCAGAATTACAGTAGAATGTAGATAGACCCTTGGAGGCACCATTGTCATCTGCCATTGCTAGCTTCTCTTCTGGATCCTGGAGGAATGCAGTTCTATTGTTGCCATTGGGTCACCCCTATTATATCTAGTTGAAATAACTTCTCTTCTAGTCATTAAGCTTGTATTTTGTTGTGTCTACTGTTTAAACCCACCCAAACACATGTTCTACAATCAACTGTTAAACCCATCCAGTAAGTTTCTAATTTCAGAGATTATCTTTTTCAGTTCTAGAATGTATATTTAATTCTTTTTTTTAAAGATTGCAACTCTGTGCTAAAACTTTCCATCATTTAGGGCTTCCCTGGTGGCGCAGTGGTTGAGAGTCTGCCTGCCAATGCACGGGACATGGGTTCGTGCCCCGGCCCGGGAAGATCCCACATGCCGCGGAGCGGCTGGGCCCGTGAGCCATGGCCACTGAGCCTGTGCGTCCGGAGCCTGTGCTCCGCAGCGGGAGAGGCCACAACAGTGAGAGGCCCGCGTACCGCAAAAAAAAAAACCAAAACAAAACAAAAAAAACCTTTCCATCATTTAATCTACTTTATCTATCTTCTTAAATTTATTCACATAGTGATTTTGAATTCTCCATCTAGATACCTGAATCACCTATGTGTCTGGTTCTACTGTCTATTTTTACTCTTGGGTTTTAGTCATTTGATCATTTTAAAGCATACTTCATAGTTTTTAAATTGAAAACCAGACACTGTGGGTTAGGATTTGTAGGGGCTCTGGGTGATATTATCTTTCTGTTCAAAGGGTTAGAATTTCTTCTGGCAGGTGAAGGAGTTGGTTTTAGATTTTGTTAGGGGTGGTCTATTTCAGTTTTGCTCTTGCTACTAGGGTAGAGCCCTTATTTCTAGAGCGTGGCCCTTCTGGGATCCCAATTAAGAACCTGGGATTACCAAGGCCCCTAGACCTTGAATTTCAGAGGCTTGAATACAATCTGCTCGAAATTGAAATAATATCACACTTATTTCCCTCCCTAACTACCTCATCCTGTTTTCCACTGCCCCTTTCCAATCCATGACATATGTTCTTCTTTCTGAACTAAGATTACTGAATATCTCACCTTCCACATTCCCATTTTTATCTGTCCTCCCATCCTGGCCCTTGGCTGTACCACCACAGAGCCAGTGGCCTGTGACCCCTTTTTGAGGGATCTGCTCCCACTTTTATGTCTTCATGTCACTTGAGGCTCTTCCTCCTCCTGTCACTCTCTTTGGCTTTACCTCTGAGCACTTTCCTCTCACACTTGGCCCAGAAGATGACTCCTTCTCCTCATTTACCCCCAACAAAACTTATCTTCTTGTAAAAAAAAGCTTTAATTGACATCCATGACATGTTGGAAATTTTCTAGTTCTCCATTTAGAGGAGGAAGGGTCTTATGATGGAGAAGCAATAAAATGGGCAAAGAACCAGTAGCTTTACAATAAAACGGCCTATTTTGAATGTAAAATGTGCTTTAAGCTCATCCCAAATCATTGCCGCATAAAACTTAACTCAAGAAACAACCATATTTCAGAGGGGTTCTCCAAAACTATTGGCATAATTTCCAAGCTACATAAATATTTATGCATCTCCACTTAACCATGATTTTCTGCAGGGATGCATTTTAACTCTCAGTTCAGGGAAGGTGTGGTCCTCTTTTATAGGTATAACAGCAGGTGCACGTTGCTGGGCTGGGAAGCACTGAGGTAGCAGTGCAGTGACTTGGGCAAAGGAAGTAGGGAAAGTCGTTGTCCCATCTTCCCCTCTGCTTCCCAGGACATTTCAGTTCACTCGCGGATGCCCTGCAGCTCACATTTACCAGACCATGGGAGATGAGGACAGGGCGTCCCAGAGAAGTACCTCATTCAGTCCTCCTTCATTCCATTTTGTTTTTCATTCATTCAGTAATTACTGAAATGTCCTATGATACAAGGAACCGTTAAGCCTCGAGGGCAAAAGATAGTGTGGTCTGGTTTTCACCTGGTTCAAGAAGCCGCCTGTTTATTAGGGAGACAAAAAATACAAGCAGTGACACTGCCTTGAATGAATGGGTTCACAGGGCGTGAGCACCAAGGGCCCTGGGGAGGATAAGGGCCTGATTCTACTCACAGAAGATGATAAACTGCGAGATGAGGCCATGGCATGGAGGCCTGCAGGGAAAGCAGGAATCGGCTGGGCAGAGATTGACAATGGGGGCTTGGAGATGGCTGGAGATGGGATGGGGAAGCAGGACAGTGCAGACCAGGGCGTGGGGACACAGGAGACCGAAGACAGCTGGGTATGGCTGGAGCCCTAGTGAGCGGAAGAGGGGAGCAGCCCGTGAGGCCTGGCAGGGCGGTGGGACGAGACCATGGCAGCCTGGCACACTGGAACCTGTGAAGGGACCTGATCAGATACCCAGGAGCTTCTTCCCGGAGCAGAGGGAGTCAGCCAGCTGGGATGCAGCAGGTGGCTGGCGCCATGTTATGGCATGTGGGGTGGCAGCAGCCTCCCCCCTCTCATTCCACCTCAGCTGTGGGTTCCTTCAGGGAGGGGAAGACCAGCCTTTGGGGCCTGAGTTCCTACTTATCAGATGAATCAAAAGCCTTTATTTCTATCAGCCTCTCTGTATCACTGCTGCATGACTGCTGGTTCTCAAAACCTGTGATTGCCATATTGTAGTATTGTTTTATCGGTTCACCTGTAACTGTAAATGGGGGCTGGGAGTCCTAATTCTGAGAACTTCTTACTTTGTTTCCTGCTGAAATGCGCGTTTACGCTTTAGTGTGACTGACCTGATAACGCGTTAAAAAGCATTTTCACGTTTGATCTTTACATAATACTCTGGGGACAGCAGGACTGAGGCGACCTCCAGCAGGGAGGTTCTGGGCATTGGGCACCCCCCACCGTACCCTGTAATTCTTAGTCTGATTTTTTAAAAGATGTGCTTATTTTTTGTCTCTCCCCACGAGAATGTGTGTTTCAGGGGCAGTGACAATGCCTGCTTTCTTCATTGCTTTATCCATAATGCCTACAACACAGATAGGAACCAATAAATGTTTGTTGAATGAATAAAAATGAATGCAGAAAAAGAGCCCCTTTGGGCAAGGAATCTGGGAGGGTCTGGAGAGAGAGAAAGTGATGAGAAGGCTTTGGCAGAGGACGCAGGAGGTCCTGTGAGAAAGGAGTTTTGTGAAGTGTTACTAGGGGCCATGGGTTGAATCCCCCTCTCACTTTCTTTGACACACATGCAAATGAAATTGGCACTGCCTTTTCATTAGAACAACAAAGACAAAAATGTTACTCTTGTCACTCCCATTTCACAGATGAGAACATTGACATATTGGGTAGCATCTTATGGAAAAACCCACACGAACCTTTTGGCCCACCCAATAGCTAATACCAACCCAGAACTGAATGCTAGTCTCCTGGCTCCAAGCCATAGCTTTGTAGGAGAGAGATCTCTGCCTAAAGCGACAGTCTGAGAGTGGCCTTGAGGAGAAGGGGGCACAGGAGGACCAGGAAGTTCCCTGAAGAGAAGGGCAAGGGTTTGAGGGGCCAGCCCAGACTCGGGGGTTAGGGGAACAGAAACCATAATTGTACTTAAAAGAGCCATATACCATTTGGTGTTGACTTTTGTACAAATAGAGCATGAATCATCCTCTGGGAAACCTTGAACTTACTGAGGGACGTGATCTTAGCACAGTATTAAGGATTTATAATGGGCTCAGTAAATACCCACTGAACTGAATTGCTCCTGCATCTGCTGGACCCACACAGCCCTCGCCTGCTTCTCTCCTCCCGTGGGACTGTCTCTGACCTGCCTTCTACCAGATCAGCTGAATACACAGCCCTCCAGAGTCTCTCCTCCTTCAGTTCCCTCAGCCTGCCTGCAATTTCTCCCAGCCCTGGCACTGACTCTGTGCTCTGGGAATGTTCTAAGCTCTCAGCTTTCACTGGTCTGTATTTTATAACCATTTTAGTAAGTTAAATTCCTTAAGGCCAAAATGCATATTTTTATCTCCCAAGCCATGTCAATATTCATGGGGCTAATTCACTGTTTTTTCACCTAGTCCTAAATCCTGACGGGGGGTGGGTTAAATTAGATGTCTGCAAGTGTACCAGTACACTGCGGGGCATTCATTCATTCATTCACTCAACAAACATTTACCAAGCACCTCCATGGGAAAGGCCCTACAGGTTCTGAGATACCACAGCAAATAAAACAGACCAGATCCCATCCTTATGGAGCCCACAGACGAGTAGGAAAGCATCACTGAATAGGTAAAGATAATACGATAGAATCGAATTAAGCCATCATTTACTGTTTACTGAATATTTCTGGAATGGAAAAAAGTTGAGTATTGAAAATGGGTTAGGCTGCTGCAAGTAAACATTTTATCTTGCATCAAAGAAAGAAAATAGCCACTGGGGCCTGATTTAGAATTGAATGCCATCACTTAGAAAGCTTCTCAGTATAGCTGGGCCTCAGTTTCACCATCTGGAAACTGAGGATCATTGTGTATGTTTGTTAGGATAATAAGGCATAACCCAGTATTGGGCAAGTAGAGACTCAGTGAATTGCATGTGGCATCCTTTTATTGTAATTTTGTTTTATGTCCAATGTCGGGTATATCAGACTAAAAGGAAATAAATGAATGTAATCTGGAACACTTGGTCCTTGTTTCAACAGAAAGAGGACCTACCAGACCCACAGGCCGTAGACCTGTATGAATTCCGCTTCAGCGACTTCCCCATCACAGAGCACGAACTGATTAAGTGTGGACTTCGGCTGTTTCTTGAAATAAATGTGGTGGAGAAATTCAAAGTACCTGTAGAGGTCAGATGGTATTTAATTTAAAATGCTGTGATTCTGTGGCTGAACTCCACTAAAATTTCCTGTGGTTCAGAAGATTCCCTGCAGTGTGGATTTTAAATTATCATTAACTTCGTCAGTTTGTCCACTTAAACCCTGTAAACAAGGCCAACCTATCTTTTCAGATAAGGTTGTCACAGACCTTCTTACCTTTAGAATTCTACTCCAAAGTCTGAGTGGTGTTGTCTTCTTTGGTGGCAGGTTCTCACCAGATGGATGTACACGGTGAGGAAGGGATACCGTGCCGTCACTTACCACAACTGGCGACACGGGTTCAATGTGGGGCAGACGATGTTCACTTTGCTGATGGTAGGTACAGAGCCTGTGAATCATCATAAACCTGTGCATCTCCCTCCTGAGTGTGGTGAGAAATGGATCCAGTCCATCACTTTAGATCAGTAATTTTGGAATTCATGGATACAGTCCCATAAACCCCCAACCCCCCTGGAGATGATGCCAGGGTACGTGGGTATCCCTGGGCGTTTGGCTGAATTATCACTCTGACACTCGTGTCCTTATATCCATAAAGGAAAATTCAGTTACCTGCTGGGTTTGTAACGGCCCAGAATGAGCTACAGTCCTCAAGAAATAAAGCCAGCTTGCTCTAAAAACACAGCAGACCCCCTTCTCCATTGCAGGCCGGCCTCACTGCACATGCTGCGGAGGTGCATTAATCCAAGTAAATATGTACGTCTGTTTTTTTAGACAGGAAGACTGAAGAAATACTACACGGATCTTGAAGCCTTTGCCATGCTTGCTGCTGCCTTCTGCCATGACATTGACCACAGAGGCACCAACAACTTGTATCAGATGAAGTAAGTGAACACGTGTGGCCACATCAGCGTGTTCTGGTGCCCCCCCCTTATTTGTAAACGCCTTCACTCCTTCTTTTTTCAACTTTGTTTCATCAAAGTATTGAATTCATACATTAGAGCGCATTGATCTTTGGCTTACACCTGTACACACCTGGGTAGCACCCCACCAGCTCAAGCTAGAGAACATTTCTTCCTGGGCTGACTACTCTCACGTCCCTGGTCCTTGTACTTCCACCAACTGACCTTCAGCTGACCTTGCATCTTAACATCATCACCATCTTCCTCTCTTGACCAAGAAAAGAAGTGCAATTATAAGGGTACAGGCCCTCAGCTCAGACAGATTTGGATTTATTGGGTTCACAAGTTATTTAAACTTTCTAAGCTTCGAGTTCCTCATCGGGAAAATAATAATTATAGTAATGGTACCTAACACTTAAGGTCGTTGTAAAGATTAAATGAGATATATATAAGGCACTCAGCTCATGGTTGGCTCTTGGCAGTTAATAATTATTAAGTATTATTATTATTACTGTTATTGTGTCATTGGCACTTTTCAAAATTCATCAGCAATGCCATAGCCAGCCTAACTCCTTGATAGTGACATTTAAGAAGCTCTGTCTGCCTTGGCCACACTGTATCTTCATCTGTGACACATGACCTACCCCTCTCCAGAGGTACCAGAGGGAGTGAGACAATTTAGAGAGAATGAGCTTTGGAGTCTGGTTTTATGGGATCCAGATACTTCCCAGTTGAGGGATCTTGGGCAAATCATTTAATCTATTTGAGATTCTGTTTCTTAACTGTAAAATGGGTATAATATTGACCTCTTAAGACTGCTGTGAGAATCACATGAAATTGTATATGTGAAACATAGTAGATGCTGAAGAAATTTACTCAGTGAATGAAATGCACCTCGTGAGCAGTGACTTTTCACCTTCAGCAACTCTACCAATCAGGCTTTGCCTTGAAAAGGGAATCTCCATTCTGGGTTCCGGGTAAGCAACGTCTTCGTCTTGAGAGTTCCAGCCCTTTATTTTTTTTGTTTACCTTTTTATTTTATATTGGAGTATAGTTGATTAATAATGTTGTGATAGTTTCAGGTGTACAGCAAAGTGGTTCAGTTATACATATACATGTATTGATTCTTACCTGTGTCCCGCTGTAGTGGAAGCATGGAATCCTAACCACTGGACCACCAGGGAAGTCCCAGTTATCCATTTTATTTTATTTATTTTATTTTATTTTTTATATCTTTATTGGAGTATAATTGCTTTACAATGGTGTGTTAGTTTCTGCTTTATAACAAAGTGAATCAGTTATACATATACATATGTTCCCATATCTCTTCCCTCTTGCGTCTCCCTCCCTCCCACCCTCCCTATCCCACCCCTCCAGGCGGTCACAAAGCACCGAGCTGATCTCCCTGTGCTATGCGGCTGCTTCCCACTAGCTATCTGTTTTACGTTTGGTAGTGTATATATGTCCATGCCACTCTCTCGCATTGTCACAGCTTACCCTTCCCCCTCCCCATATCCTCAAGTCCATTCTCTAGTAGGTGTGTGTCTTTATTTCTGTCTTACTTGATGAATCTCCTTATGTGCCCTTACTGTGCTGGGGGAATTGCTCAGGAGTCCACAAAGATCTGGAGACATTACACTGGTAAAAACAGTTAACAGAAGATTGAATAAGACTGAATTATTATTCTCATATTGGTGGTACCGATCAGGCTACTGTGCAGTGTAAGCTGAAGCTGTTGGGACACAGCTTCCTGGCTTGACCTTGTGTCCTTGGTCTGATTTCTTGTCTCCAAAATGTCCAACGCCCTGGGTTCTGGTTTTCATCCTTATCTCCCATCTTTAGGCTATGCCCTCTGGCAATGCCCTAGAAACCCTGCCATTTTCAAATTTTTATTATTCCCTTGAGTTCTTTTGTTCTCTTTGTTCACTTTTCTGGCCATTTTGTTTTCTGCTTCATTCTTTCATAGGTTCATAGATTTCTTTGTTCCTTTCATCCCCCTTTTCTTGGTTAGTTTTTCAGTTCTCTCATCTTTCAGTCTCCTTTACTCACCTCCGTTTTGTGTCTGATGAGATGTGGTTATCAGCCAAAAATCTGAGGAACTTTAGCATTTATCTCATCCTCCTCCGCCCCACATTCAACGCAGGCCTCTTTCCTACTGTATTTCTTCCTGAGTTCTCTAGTCTACATTCCATTATTTTTTATAATGGCTCATAAGGGACTCATATTTTTGAATGATTCTAATGGCTGAATGTTCTTCATGATATCAAATTGAAATTGGTCTCCTTATAACTTCTGTTAGTCCTAGTTCAAGTCTCTGAAGCTGTTAGAATATGTATAATTTCTCATCCACAGGCTATTCCTTCTTATATCAAAGAGAATTATTATTTTCCCCTCCTCTTTTCCTGGCTGAATATACCTGGTTGAACTTTTGTTTTAATCATTTCTCATATAATATTTTCTATACATATAATTTTATCTGTTATTCTTCTGTGAACCCACTCCAGTGTTTTTATGTCATTCCTTAAATGTGGGTCTTGGCAAATACCGTATGCTAACACATATATATGGAATTTAAGGGAAAAAAATGTCATGAAGAACCTAGGGGTAAGACAGGAATAAAGACCCAGACCTACTAGAGAACGGACTTGAGGATATGGGGAGGGGGAAGGGTAAGCTGTGACAAAGCGAGAGAGAGGCATGGACATATGTACACTACCAAACGTAAGGTAGATAGCTAGTGGGAAGCAGCTGCGTAGCACAGGGAGATCAGCTCGGTGCTTTGTGACCGCCTGGAGGTGTGGGATAGGGAGGGTGGGAGGGAGGGAGACGCAAGAGGGAAGAGATATGGGAACATATGTATATGTATAACTTTGTTACAAAGATTCACTTTGTTATAAAGCAGAAACTAACACACCATTGTAAAGCAATTATACCCCAATAAAGATGTTAAAAAAAAAAATGTGGGTCTTGGGGTTTGACATAATAATCCAAACATGATCCATGTTTATATTTATGATCCATGATTATATTTAATCCTAATTAAATTTCATCTTCTTAATTTGGTTCTTTTTTTAAAATTGAAGTTTAGTTGATTTACAGCATTGTGTTAGTTTCCGGTGTACAGCAAAGTGATTCAGTTTTTTATATATACATATATATGTATATATATAATCTATCTTTTTCAGATTCTCTTCCATTAAAGGTTATTATAAGATATTGAATATAGTTCTCTGTGCTATACAGTAGGTCCTTGATGTTTATCTGTTTTATATGTGGTGGTGTGTGTGTGTTAATCCCAAACTCCTAATTTATCCCTCCCTCCCTCTTTCCCCTTTGGTAACCTAAGTTTGTTGTCTATGTCTGTGAGTCTATTTCTGTTTTGTAAATAAGTTCATGAGTATGATTTTTTGAGATTCTACATATAAGTGATATCATATAATATTTGTCTTTGACTTACTTCACTTAATATGATAATCTCTAGGTCTTTCCATGTTGCTGCAAATAGCATTATTTCATTCTTTTATATGGCTGAGTAATATTCCATCATATATATATATATATATATATATATATACATACACACACACACACACACACACATATATATATATATACACACACACATATATATATCTCCCACATTTTCTGTATGGTATATATACCATATATATATACACCACATCTTCTGTATCCGTTCATCTGTCGATGGACATTTAGTTTGCTTCCTTGTCCTGGCTATTGTAAATAATGCTGCTATGAACATTGGGGTGCATGTATCTTTCTGAATTAGAGTTTTTGTCTTTTCCTGATATATGCCCAGGAGTGGTATTGCTGAATCACATAGTAACTCTATTTTTAGTTTTATAAGGAACCTCCATACTGTTTTCCATAGTGACTGCACCAACTTACATTCATTCCCACCAACACTGCAGGAGGGTTTGCTTTTCTCCACACCCTCTCCAGCATTTATTATTTGTAGATTTTTTTAATGATGGCCATTCTGACTGGTGTGAGGTGATACCTCATTGTAGTTTTGATTTGCATTTCTCTAATAATTAGCAATGTTGAGCATCTTTTCATGTGCCTGTTGGCCATCTGTATGTCTTCTTTGGAGAGATGTCTGTTTAGGTCTTCTGCCCATTTTTTGATTGGGTCATTAGTTTGTTTTTTTTATATTGAGCTGTTTGTATATTTTGGAAATTAATCGCTTGGCAGTCACATTGTTTGCAAATATTTTCTCCCATTCTGTAGGTTGTCTTTTCACTTCACTTATGGTTTCCTTTGCTGTGTTAATCTGATTCTTTATTCCACTCCTAATTGAAATTGCCTTTTAAAGCAGTCTGTCAGCCAATGGATTCGATATTTTTTCCAGCTTTTTTATCATCTGAAAATTAGATAGTCATGATTGCCATCAATATTCATTCAAGTCATTGATAAAACTGTGCATCAGGACAAAACCAGGGCAGAGTTCTGAGACTTGGGGCTAGAAACCTATCCCTGGGGAAGACAGTTAATTAAGCAGCACTCACTGGGTGGTGCTGTTCAGTATTTGTCCACACTCAATATTCCAGCTCATACAGAACACATCTTGAAGCTTCTTCTCAGCTGTCTTGCTGAAATCCAGACACACACTGTTTCTGGCCTTCCCCTCTCACAAACCATATCACAAAAGTGTTCATGAGATCAATTCAGCATCATTTTCTCTTTCTAAACCTTCTCTGGAATTTCCTAGTAGTTATATTGTAAGTGCTTACAAACTCTGAAGCAGTTTAAACTGTTTCATAGATTAACGTCAATCTCCCTGTTCTGTCATCTACAGATTATACCATTTTCTACTTAAATTTTAGGGTAAAATGTACTTGTATCCAGTCTTCAATCATCTTTACCACCGCAAAATTTCCCAGAATATACCGACAATAGTCGCCCACACCCACCCCGCATCTTCAGATTCCTTCAGGAAGTTGGGATGTTACTCAACTGGGTTAACAGATGTGTGTGTATAAAAAATAATTTTTTCTTTTTTTTTTTACTAAACCATTTGTGAGATAGTTGCAGGCCTCATGCATGACATTTAACCCGAAAATATTTCAGCACATATTTCCTGGGAACGTGGAGGACATTTGTTTATATAAACACAGTATAACGATCGCTCTCAAGAAATTTAACATTGGTACAATACTGTTATCTAGTATAGAATGTTTATTCCAATTTCCCCAATAATGTCCTTTATAACTATCTTTTCTTCTCTGTTTTGGGTCCAGTCAAGGCTCACACACTGCATTTAGTCGTCAAATATCTTGAATCTCCTTTAATCTAGAATTGTTCCTTAACTTTTTTGGATCTTTCAGAATGTTGATATTTTTGAAGATTCTAGACCAGTTGTTTTGCATAATATCCCTCAATTTGGATTTGTCCAGTTGTTTTCTGATTACTAGATTCAGGGTAAACATTTTTGGTGGGAATTCTACGTAGGTGATGTTGTGTCCTTCTCAGTGCATTGCATCAGGAGGCTCATGATATCAATTTGTTCCATTAACTACAAGGTTAAGTTAAACTATTTATGAGTAATATTCAGCAGATCTCTTTATGCAAAGGTACATTTTCTCCTTTGTACTAATACGTAATCTGTGAGGTGTTATTTTGAGACTGGTTGAATATCTAGCTCCCCAGTAACCTTTCTTGAGTAATGTTTTTAAACCTAAAGGAACTAAGATACCACTCATTTCTAACTGAAATTGAGCTTTTTTTATTTTGTTTAAATCTCACTGTGCTGACACAGTGTAGGTATTTGAATATGTATTAAAATTATGATCAATTATAGAACGGATCGGACATAGTCTGATTGTTCCCTAACTAGAATACTTGGTTTACCAGACCTGTTAGTGACCTGTTAATGACTCCTCTCCTCCCTAAAGTTCTGTTCTTTCTGAAATTAAGTGAAACTCTACTAAGACTGCCACCCATATTTCCGATTTCTCCCTTCCTTAAAATTATTTATTCCATATTTCTGTAACAAAGTCTTCATATTATCTATTAGACCTTTCACCTCGGCTTCTCTCCATCTTTTCTTTTCACCTTTTTATTTTCTTTTTAAAAAAAATTTTTATTTTATATTGGAGTGTAGGTGATTTACAATGTTGTGTTAGTTTCAGGTGTACCACAAAGTGATTCAGTTATACATATACATGTATCTGTTCTTTTTCAAGTTTTTTTCCCATTTAGTTATTATAGAATATTGAACAGAGTTCCCTGTGCACACCTTTTTATTTTCAATGTTGCTTCCCCTTCCTTGAACAGGAAGAATTGTAGAAAGACAGGGTACCAAAGTCCCCACTTTACATAAAGCTGTGACCTCACCACTAACAAATGGGAAATTTAAATTTATGTCACTGTCTTAGAGGAGAAAAGAAATGTTACTTTATCATCATTTTCATTTTGGTTCCTGGAAATTCTTAATATACACTTTCTGTGCAAATAAACTATGGGCTTCAACAAGTTTGCTACATGTTCTGTAAGTCATAGTCACCTCCATAAGCTCCAGGGAAGTTAACAATTTTAGATGCAGGGAGTGAACCAAACTTCGTAGTTTAAACAAGTCAATCATTTTACGCATTTAACAAATTAGGGTTGTTGTTTTTTTTAAAGGACTTTTTAAAAAGAGCGTATTCTCCTGTTCTAAATCTAAAGATTCTTTTCCAATATGTTACTTCCAACTGTTTCACAGGCATTCGGGGAGAGGGAAGAAATGAAAAAAAATCCTCAGATTGTAAAGATTCTGCATCATGTAACCGTATGTGTAATGTTTAAATAGCTAAAATTATCCTTTTCCTCCTAGATCCACATCTCCATTAGCAAGGCTTCATGGATCGTCCATCTTGGAGAGGCACCACCTGGAGTACAGTAAGACTCTCCTGCAGGACGAGGTACGTGGGTCTCTCTCTCTCTCTAGGGCAGCTCACAAGCTCTGGATCAAAGCACTAACCCACAGAAAATGCTTAGAAAGAGGACGGCCTTGAGTTCTGGTGGTTGACAGTATATACCCTTATTGAAGTCAATTGATAGAAATTGCTATATTGCAATAGTTTTTGAACAGCCAAGTTGGAAGTAGCTGAGATAGAGGAGAGAAGAGCCATGGAAAGTCACAGAATCTCTGTGGGTTTGTGAAGAAAGAAGCAAAAGCTTAAGGTGCATGTGAGAGGGCTCTATGCACCCTGGGTATGTATGAATGTAAAGAGAAAAGGAGGCTACACAGCCACTGCTTTTCTGATTCATGTGGTATGCACTGTAAGGCACTGTCTGTATCTTTGAGAAAGTCAAGCTTTGGTAGTTGGGGGGTAGGCATGAAATCAGGCTGTGAGACAGATCGGACAACTGCCATCAGAGGCACTGAGTGAATCTCCCAAGAGTTCCAGAGGGAGGTGTCACATTCAGGAGTGGGCAGGACATAGGGGAGAAGAGGGGCGGGATCAGGAAGCTTTTCACAGGAAGTGGCTTAAGCTTGGTCTTGAATTCACTTTGATTTATGCAATATCATGTACTACTAACCTTCTGTAGAAGGCAGTCATTATTCTTTTTACTGATTTTATTTGAGGGGTATATAGGCTTGTGAGAAAGGTGATGAATATAATCTAGTTATACTTTAAAAAAATATATCTTGAGAAAATTCTAACCCAGAATGAATCATTAGTAGATGGAGGGGAATACTGTTTTGTCTCGACAGAGAAACGGTCTAGAATCATACGAGTTCGTTAGGATAAATAAGCCCTCGGGAGAGTGGAGCTTTTTTCAGTTTCAATAATAATCTTTTTTTAGGCTCAGGGGACGCGGGGGTATATGGAAATATGTCCAAGTTTAGAAAGATAACACTACATTCTTCTAGATAATCAAAAACCAAGTGGGAAAACTTGTAAGACAGGGCAACCAGGGAGAAAAGTGGAAAAACAAAACAAATAAACACATGATTTAAAGGTTTTCAACAGCCTGTGATTGCAGGCTGCATCCAGACAGGGGGACATAGACCATCTGCGTCAGAATGATCGATTTCACAGGGCGGAGGTGGGCGGGCTTTTAAAAACACATCCTGGGGGCTTCCCTGGTGGCGCAGTGGTTGAGAGTCCGCCTGCCGATGCAGGGGACACGGGTTCGTGCCCCGGTCCGGGAAGATCCCACATGCCACGGAGCGGCTAGGCCCATGAGCCATGGCCACTGAACCTGCGTGTACGGAGCCTGTGCTCCGCAACGGGAGAAGCCACAACAGTGAGAGGCCCGCATACCGCAAAAAAAAAAAAAAAAAAAAAAAACACATCCTGGGCTTCATCCTGCGCTTACCAGGCTCCCTGGGGATTGGACCCAGGAATCTGCATTTTAATAAGAATTTTCATAATTCTCATGTGTAGCCAGGACCTGTGCCTGCAGTAGTATCATAAAAAGGATGATAATATCTGTCCTATGAGAATTAGAAAGAGTAGAATTGAAAGTAGTTCAGGAAGATAAGAGTAAATTGTTATTATCCAATTTGTTATGAGTCTTTGTTTTACTGGTTGGGACAGTCTTGTATTTTTGAGTAAGAATTTTCCATTCATCCCACTGATTACATATACCACAGGCAGGTAGTATCAAAAATAATTCATTTAATTTTACGTTTACCTACTAATGCAAAATATATTTTTAAACCTTTACAGCCAAATGTTTAAGTGCTTAACTTCGGAAGGCTCCTAGTAGCTCATATGTTTTTCCTTTCTGGGATTTGAGAGTTTATAACAGAGTTGTTGTTTTCCATCTTAATTTTTTTAATGTTATTTACTCTGCAGTCTGAACTGGTTTTGATGGCTATATAAAGGCTTATTATTCTTTCTAAAAAGGAATATTGCATCTTAGTAATCTGTACCACCTTGGCGAGGACCTGTCTACAGTGCTATTCGACCTGCTAATTGCAGACTTTTAAGGGTTGTAAATAGAGTAGCTAGGCAATAAATGCAATCACAGAGTATTTTATGAGCAGGCAAATTGAATGCTGAAAAAAATGAAATTTTAACCATCAGATGTTCTTTTTTGAGACAATACAGTTGTCTCAGTACATTTTTTTTTGAGAGACAATACAGTTCTTTTATTTATTTATTGTATAAAGAAAATATTTACACTTAAAACTAATTTTTTTACATAAGGGAAATCCTTATGATTTATCTAGCAGTTTTGTCATATTGTGGACGTTACTTATTTTGTTTTGTATATTATCAGGCTTTGAACTAAAATATCTTTATGTCCCAGTAGAGTTGGATTCCCTGCTTTGAGGACAGAACCATCTGTATTCTAAACTAGTCAGAAATCCACCCTTTAACCTAATGAATAGGTGGAAACGTCTTGTTAGCCAAATTTGTCAGAATAGAAACTTTAATACTACAACGTACTGTCGGAATGACAAAATGCATTGCTCAGCATAAATAACAACACTTTTATTATTCAAAACACTTCACGAACTTTATTTATGCTTTTTCACACTGACCTTTTATTATACAAAGAAGAAATGAAGAAGAAATTAAATATCTTGTGTATGGTTACCAGCAAACCACAAACATGTTGGCAATCTTCTCTTATGGGTGTCGCATGTACCACATTGGAGACTAGAACTCATCTCCCCTGAGTGCCCTCATCAGGATGAATTGGAGCCATTTCTATTTTGGTGTGCTACGCAGAACTTATATTTTATTGCCATTTTCATGGCACTAGGAGAACAAAAACGGCCTGTTATTGGTAGAGGGGGGAGCAAAGTTAGACTCTTTCTGTGGGCAGGTGAAACCAGCTGAGCAGATGGGGGCCCAGCTGGAGTGGGGCTGGGACAGAGGCCTCCTCTCTTGTTCTGTGCACCTGTCTCTACATCACGTGTCCAGCACAATTCCCCGGAAGAACAAATGGAATATTATAGACTTACCTATATTTTAAATTAATGACAATAGTTGTTGTAAAAATTACACATGCCCACTATAAAAATTCAAGCAATAGGAAACATTCCAAAGATAAATATTAAAAAATCACTTTAAATCCTATCACTCAGAAATAGACATTTCATTAACATTTAATGAACTTCATTGTAGCCCTCTGTGAATATATAAAGGGAGAAGGACAGAAACAATTTTAGAAAAATGGGATCTTACTATCCAAGCTATTTTTTTGGTTAGAGTTTTTATTTAATTAAGTTTATTGAAGTATAATGTATGTACAATAAGTGGCATCCCTTTAATGTGTTTTTCATAAAAATTCTATGAATTCTATTCATACACCTGGGAACTACCACACTCAAGATACAGAACACTTCTGTCATCCCAAAGGATTCCTTTTGCCCCCGGGCAGTCAATGCCTCTCTCTCCTCCCAGCCCGAAGCAACCATTGAAATGTTTTTAGTCACTATAGTTTAAATCTTCTAGATTTTTATATAAATGAAATCATGCAATAATTACTCTTTTGTGCTGGGTTCTTTCATACAGAATAATAATTTTGTGATTTGTTCATGTTGAACGAATGAATCAGCAGTGATTCATTCCTTTTCATTGCTGAGTGGTAGTCCATTTATTTTAAATGAAAATTTTAATTCTACTTGAATTTAACAGAAGAAACTTTTTTTTAATGGAAAGAATTACAGAACTTCAGAGGACTGTGTTCTTATCACAAGAGATATTAGTTCTTAAAGAGAACCCTAAAATCAATAACCGGTGATTACGGGAAAGTGTGAAAAACTATAACGAGCATTTAGATGTTTGATTTTAGACCATACGTGTTAACTTTACATCATCCATGAACTCCCTGCTATGAAACATGAAACAATTAGAATACTTATACTGCTTCCAGCATCTCCACCTCTGTTTTATAAGGTATTTATTATCATTAAAAGTATTTTTTTTTACTGCTATCAGTAGTTATAAAATTCATTTTGCTCTATAATTTCCACAATTGTCTATTTTTTTTAAACCAGAGCATTTATTGCATGACTAATGGCTGAAATCCCTAAGATGAACTGGATCCTACCCCAGTGGCTCTCTTGGGTTAGGTGTTGTTTCCCCCAGAATCCATGCCTGAATCTTCAGGATACAATCTGTAGGTGCTTCACTTGCCCGGCTCCAGTGGTGTTGTGTCCTCAGCCTCGGCACTCCAGGCACACTTCCTCTTCTGCCTGGTAGGGCAGCCACATTTGTCACAGGTGTGCTTCTGAAGGTGGGAGGCCTTAGAGCCACAGTTTGCGTCTCATTGTGATGCTTTCCAAATGACAGTGTTCCCTTTGTCATCTCTTTTCTGTGGCCAAGACCAAAGAGGCACAATTGTTTATTCCTAATTCTACTTTTAAATGGGCCTGATACTTAACCTCAGTCTTTCTACCATGGCTTGTCCATTCCTGTGTATATTATCTTGATTAGCTCGATTTGTGTTATTTGATAGTTTCTCCCAGAGAGTATAAGCTAAGTACATGCCTAAGATCTGTTTGTTACATTTAGTTTTGAAAGTCAGTTTGGCAGAATATAAAGGTCTTGGGTCACTTTCTTTTTCTCAGAAATTGTAGGAAATTGCTCCAATGTCTTTCGGCATTGAAGCATTACCCTGAGAGGTATAAATGGCCAACCTGATTTTCTCCCTCTCACGTGACTTGATTTTTCTGCATAGATACTCATATGATTCTTTTTTGTTTTTTTTTATACTGCAGATTCTTATTAGTCATCAGTCTTATACACATCAGTGTATACATGTCAATCCCAATCGCCCAATTCAGCACACCACCATCCCCACACCACAGTTTTCCCCCCTTCATGTCCACACGTTTGTTCTCTACATCTGTGTCTTAACTCCTGCCTGCAAACCGGTTCATCTGTACCATTTTTCTAGGTTCCACATACATGCGTTAATATACGATATTTGTTTTTCTCTTTCTTACTTCACTCTGTATGACAGTCCTTAGATCCATCCACGTCTCAACAAATGACTCAATTTCGTTCCTTTTTATGGCTGATATTCCATTGTATATATATGTACAACTTCTTTATCCATTCATCTGTCGATGGGCATTTAGGTTGCTTCCATGACCTGGCTATTGTAAATAGTGCTGCAATGAACATTGGGGTGCATGTGTCTTTTTGAATTATGGTTTTCTCTGGGTATATGCCCAGTAGTGGGATTGCTAGGTCGTATGGTAATTCTATTTTTAATTTTTTAAGGAACCTCCATACTGTTCTCCATAGTGGCTGTATCGATTTACATTTCCACCAACAGTGCAAGAGGGTTCCCTTTTCTCCACACCCTCTCCAGTATTTGTTGTTTGTAGATTTTCTGATGCTGCCCATTCTGACTGGTGTGAGGTGATACCTCATTGTAGTTTTGATTTGCATTTCTCTAACAATTAGTGATGTTGAGCAGCTTTTCATGTGCTTCTTGGCCATCTGTATGTCTTCTTTGGAGAAATGTCTATTTAGGTCTTCTGCCCAGTTTTGGATTGGGTTGTTTGTTTCTTTAATATTGAGCTGCATGAGCTGTTTATATATTTTGGAGATTAATCCTTTGTCCATTGATTCATTTGCAAATATTTTCTCCCATTCTGAGGGTTGTCTTTTCGTCTTGTTTATGGTTTCCTTTGCTGTGCAAAAGCTTTGAAGTTTCATTAGATCCCATTTGTTTATTTTTGTTTTTATTTCCATGACTCTAGGAGATGGATCAAAAAAGATCTTGCTGTGATTTATGTCAGAATGTTCTTCCTATGTTTTCCTCTAAGAGTTTTATAGTGTCCGGTCTTACATTTAGGTCTCGAATCCATTTTCAGTTTATTTTTGTGTATGGTGTTAGGGAGTGTTCTAATTTCATTCTTTTACACGTAGCTGTCCAATTTTCCCAGCACCACTTACTGAAGAGGCTGTCTTTTCTCCATTGTATATCTTTTCATATGATTCTTAATTCTTCATATTTTAGTAACTTTGAATGTCTGGGTATTGACCATTCTGCATCTATTTTTTCCTTGTCATGGGTTACACTTATGATCCATAGAATTCTTTTTTTTTTTTAATTTCAGGAAAGTTTATTTTCATTGTATCTTTGAACATTTCATTTGTTTGTTATGTTCTTTATATATATATATTTTTTTTTAATATTTATTTATTTATGGCTGTGTCAGGTCTTAGTTTCGGCGCATGGGATCTTTCATTGCGGCGCATGGGCTCTTAGTTGCATTGCATAGCCTTCTAGTTGTGGCGCACGGGCTCAGTAGCTGTGGCACACAGGCTTAGTTGCCCCACAGCATGTGGGATCTTAGTTCCCCAACCAGGGATTGAACCCGCATCCCCTTCATAGGAAGGCGGATTCTTAACCACTGGACCACCAGGGAGATGCCTGTATATTTTCATAGATTTATTCTTTTCCATTTTAATTTCCTCAAGACTGTGGACTATGTCTCTTGCTGCAGTTCACTTGCTTATTCTATTTGAGTATAGCTTTAATGTGGATTTCATCAATTATATTGCTTTTATGTTCAATTCCATTTTTTTCATTCTACTACTAGTTCTGCTAGTTCACTTTTAATTTTACTATTGCCTTGCAGTCTCCTCTTTAAGTTCTTATGGTTTGAAACTATGGATATTACTGGTGTGAATTTTTCATGTTCCACTGGGTATTTCCTTTGATATATTTTTCATTTGCTTTTTGTGTTCCTTTCTTCCGTTGTTATTTTCTTTGCGCGCGCATACACTACATTTATGTACTCAGTCAACTACTGAAAGATATTTATGTGATTTCTGATTCAGGGTTGTTACGTACGGTGTTCTGTGACTCTCTAGTACATGTCTTTTTGTGAATACACCTGTGCATTTCTGTTTGGTATGTACCCAGAAATAGAGTTGCTGGGCCAAAGGATGAGCATATGTTCAACTTTGGTGAATGCTGACAAGCAGTTTTCCAAAATGGTTGTACTAATATATGTTCTTACCAACAGTTCCAGTGGCTCTCCATCCTCTCCAACACTTTGTACTTTCCATCCTTCTCATTTTAGTCACTCTGATGGGAATGTAGTGACATTGCACTGAATTTAATTTGTGTCAAATTAAATAGCACTGATTAACATGAACTACAGTTTATATTTATTAACCTTTTGAAATTCTCTGTTTTGGGGTTGCTTTGTTCTCAACTTGATTTGTAGGAATTCTTTATTCTGGTTTATATATCTTTTGTCAGAAATCTGTATTGCAAATATTTTCTCCCTTTCTGTGAACTGCCTTTTTACTCTTAATGTTGGATTTGGATGAATAGAAGTTCTTAATTTTAATGTCCATTTGATCAATTTTTTAAAGATTAGCTGTTTTTTTCTCATCTTAAAAACCTTTGACTATTCAAGGTAATGAAGATATTTTTCTCTATAACTGGTATTGTTCTACCTTTCTCATTTAGATCCACAATCTTTTTACAACTTATTTTTTTTTAATAAATTTATTTATTTTTGGCTGCGTTGGGTTTTCATTGCTGTGTGCAGGCTTTCTCTAGTTCCAACCAGAAGGGGTTACTCTTTGTTGCAGTGTGTGGGCTTCTCATTGTGGTGGCTTCTCTTGTTGTGGAGCATGGGCTCTAGCTGTGCAGCCTTCAGTAGTTGTGGCTCACCGGTTCCAGAGCGCAGGCTCAGTAGTTGTGATGCACGGGCTCAGCTGCTCCGCAGCATGTGGGATCTTACCGGACCAGGGCTCAAATCTGTGTCCCCTGCATTGGCAGGCGGATTCTTAACCACTGTGCCACCAGGGAAGTCCACAACTTATCTTTATATATGGTTTGATGTAGAGATCAATATACATTTTTCTGTCCAGGTGGAAATCCAGATGACCCGGCACCATTTATTAAAAAGGCCACCCTTGGCTTCCCTGGTGGCGTGGTGGTTGAGAGTCCGCCTGCCGATGATGCAGGGGACACGGGTTCGTGCCCTGGCCCAGGAAGATCCCACATGCCGCGGAGCAGCTAGGCCCGGGAGCCATGGCCGCTGAGCCTGCACGTCCGGAGCCTGTGCTCCGCAATGGGAGAGGCCACAACAGTGAGAGGTCCGCGTACCGCCAAAAAAAAAAAAAAAAAAAAAGCCACCCTTTTCTCACTTCACTTCAGTGAGACCTTTTGTCATAAATCAGGTAACTGATTATAAAATAAGGTGGACTGCTTCCGTACTCTCTATTCTGTTCCACTGATCAGTTTCTCCTTTGTCAATATCATACCATCTTAACTACTATAGCTTTATAATAAATCTTAATTTCTTTCAGTGTAAATTTTCCAGCTTTGTTCTACTTCAAGTCTGTCTTGGCTTTTATTAAGCCTTTGTGTTTTCATCTGAATTTTAAAATCAGTTTGTCGATTTACATACACATATCCACAAACCTGTTGGTATTCTGGTTGCAATTGCATTGAGTCCATAGATTTTGTGTTCTTGTGGTCTTTATGCAGAGGTTTTATGCAGTCGTTTGTTTTGAAAATGACTCATTCCTTAATGGAATTTGCCATCTGCCGAAGAATCCTGTGAGGAAGGGCAGAAATGCACTGAGGACAGCCTCAGCTTCCTATTTATTGTCTCAAACACTGCCTCACTGAGTCTATTTCTTTGGTCTGGGGAACACACCTCTTTAATTTGGGCTTTCCAGAAGTTGGGAAGGCTCATATTAAGCAAAGCCCTTGAAGCTACAGGCTGTGTGTTAAGATCTGGCCATCGATGCCAAACTTCCTGCCATCACTTCTTGTTACCCAGTGCATTCTCTTTGGCACAGACGACTAAGTAATAGGAGTCAGTGCAGATATATGTCAGCATAGCTTTCCCATCAATTCCTCTTCTGCTGCTGCTCTGTGTTGTCAAACTGGATTTTTGAGGGACATCCTTCCTTCTTCTGTGTGCTGTCCACATCCTAAGACCTCTTGCTCTGATTAAAAGATCACTGGCTCTGCCTTTGCTTACTCAAAAAAAACCTGCACGCATGTATATATGTTTAATCCTCAACTTGTTCCAAAATGTTTTTAATGGAGTGTCCAAAAAATATAACATTAAAGAAAAAAATGAGGGCTAATGGGAATATAAAAATATGATGTATGGTGAAGGCCCAAAATGTATACGGTGAAAAGTATAAACATTTATTAGACATGGGCCAGATTTGGTCAAGAGCTTTCTAGCAACTAATACAAAACAGAAACAGGATCTTTTATGTGAATCTATAACCACAGCTGAAAAAGAAACCACTTAGAAGCTCTTCTAAGAACCTTAGCTGTGACAGAAGGAAAAGAGAAAATAGAATATTAAGAAAGGGTTTTTCAATTAGAGGCCTGTACAGTGTTTTTAGATGAAAGTGAAAATAAGTGAGAAGAGTGAAAATAAGGAATATTGTGCTATCAACAAAGGAAGCAGTACTGAAAAGGGTTGAGTGTACACTTTTTTCTTAATTATACTAATTTTAAAAGTGTGACATTAATCATCTTTTTAAAAAATCCAGTACTGATTTACTTTGTAAAGTGAAAGACCTTTTGACAATCTGTCTGCTTTAATATAGCTGTTTTATTATTTTGGATTAGAAAAAGGTATGACTTAAATGAAGTTTAACAGTATTAAGTCATATTTATTTTTATCTCTTTATATATAGCTTTTCTCTCTTACATATATTTAGCAAATAGCAACAGGTATCCAGGTTTAAAAATAAAAGTACCTGTATTAAAGTAATTGGTGCCTAAAGAATACTGATTTACTTGGTTGATGGTTGTGTAGTCTGTACAGTCTGGCGTTTGGTAGACTCAAGGTCTATCCTAAGGGATTACTTATTTAAACTCAGCAGCCTTTTTTGTGTGCCCCCTCTCCCCATTCTATGTTTTTATTTGGCTCTTTTTTTTTAAGTTTATATTTGTTTTAATTTTTAAAAATTACATATATTTAATGTATACAACATGCTGTTTTGATATACATATGTAGTAAAATGATTACTACAGTCATTAATTAACATTAACCTTTTTGTGTGTGTGTGGTGAGAACACCTGAGATCCACTCTTTTAGCAAATTTTTCAGTATATAATAAGGATTAAAATGACTTCATGTGCTATTTGTCTAAAAGTTTAAGGCATTTCCACACGACCCCAACTTTTTGTCCTTAGTACAGCAGTCAAGGATGACTTTAAGTGCTACTGGATCTACGAAGTATGTGTGGGAATTACATAATACACATTATTTTGGGAACATGATAACGTGTATCAGTGAACAGATAAAGGCAGTGACTCAGTGATGTAAATATGCCACTGGGTCCCCACCAGTCCAAGGGCAGGCCACCAGTGTACCAAAATCAGGGGCAGGTTAAGTGGGATTAAAATGACAAATGGCCCACTTACTCTTCCTTCTTCCTGGTCAATCCAGACCAGGTTAAAAATAACCTGTATCCAGACAATTTGGTGCAGAGATTATGCCCAAGGGGCTGCTGTGCACTGTCTCAAGTAAGACATTAATTTTGATCTAGACAAGCTTTCTTTTTGTTCATTATAGTGTCCAACAGCCATTTCTTCCTTCTATCAATTTAAAAATATAGCTGCTATTATGAACTCATTATTTTAACAAATATTACAACTTGCTTTTCTACTACTTATATCTGCTGTGTACAATACCATTTTTCTCGTCATGGAAGCTGTTATAAAAAGATGACTTAGGGCTTCCCTGGTGGCGCAGTGGTTGAGAGTCCGCCTGCCGATGCAGGGGACGCGGGTTCGTGCCCCGGTCCGGGCAGATCCCACATGCCGCGGAGTGGCTGGGCCCGTGAGCCATGGCCGCTGAGCCTGCGCGTCCGGAGCCTGTGCTCCGCAACGGGAGAGGCCACAACAGTGAGAGGCCCGCATACTGCAAAAAAAAAAACACACAAAAAAAACCATGACTTAAATGGAGGTTTGTATTATGTATACAGTAACACATAATTCTAGTCTACTTCTTGCTAATATTTCAATCTCCTGGAATGACAGAGCTGTATTTGGTCTTGGGTTTGCAATTCTATTTTTACCTGGGGATTACCTCAAAACTTTATGTAACAGTAATACTGATATATAATAAATAATTTAAGTATATTTTGTAGCAACTTATAGTTCTGAAATGCATTCCGTTATCTCATTTGCATCAACATTCCATAAATATTTATTGATCACAGACTGAGTGCTAGGCAGTTAGCAGGGCAGCTGTTATTATCCCCATTTGATATAACAAATACAGATGTTAAGTGAGGTGTTCAGGATTACACAACTACCAAGTGGGGAAGCTGGGAGCTGAACCTGAGCTCCTTGCTGAGAGGCAGTGTGGTGCCCTGCTGCACTGGTTTAAATATCTGCTCTGCTGTGTACTAGCTGTTTAACCTTGAGCAATTACCTAACCTCTCTATGCTGTGGTTTGTTGTGCAATTAAGAGTGTTCATAGAGCACTAACAACAGTGCCCGGGAAGTAGTAAGCATTAGGTGAGTGTTTACTATTATTATTTGGTCCTTGACCCAGTATTCTTTTCTACATTATGCTGCCTGTATCTCCACATAGGTGAATAGACTGTTTCCTCCTTTCCAGTGGAATTTTTCTGTATTTCATAACTGTTAACTTCATTTGGCAAAACTCACTATACATTTGTCCTTTGGCCTGTATTCCTAAAATGGTGTTTTTGGAATATCATACCTTTTAAAAAACACTCCCAGATTTACACTCTCATTTTCTAGAACACTAAAAATAGAGGCTGATCCATGTATGAAGAGATTATTAGTGGGAAACTCTTTGAAGAAAGGTATAGTTAAGTCTTTGTAAAATATAATCGCAAGACATCATTTTAAGAACAGCTTGGAAGAATTTACTTTTTCCTATGTGTATGTGAGTACTATTGTAATCTGCAGCTTCTGAAAGTTTTCCAGCAGTTTCTGTAGTCACTCTGAAATTATCTAGTAAATAATTCAACATGTCTAACAATCGGATAAATACCAGATATGCTTTATTAAGGCTCCTCAATTACTACAGAAAATTTTAAATCAATTGTTTTTGTTGAAATGGTCCTGGAAGAAAACACTTATTTCCTCCAAAATCTTATACATTGATTACCTGAATATTTGCTAATGATACCCGTTTTTATAGTTTAAATTACCTTACTCAAAGTACAGTAGAGGGGTAACCTAATCCAAGAGAGAAAACTGAAAGCAAAAAAAGTGAAAGACCTAGTTGTTGTTCTTTCTATAATAGGATAACCTATGTTATTAAGCATTGTTTGGTTTGTATGTTGAATCAAAGGCAAATTAATGATGGCACTTTATTGTGAATTTTCATCTTACAGAGTTTAAACATCTTCCAGAACCTAAATAAACGCCAGTTTGAAACAGTTATTCATTTGTTTGAAGTTGCAATAATAGCAACTGACCTGGCTTTATATTTCAAGTAAGTACAGAACTCCCTTGTACTCTGTGTGGTTCTGCCTTCTGTAAATGGTCCGTTGCCTTAAAGTTAAAAGGTATTTATTTATACACACAGTTCTTTTCTTTTTGTATTATCAATAGAATACCCTTAAGATGCCTGATAATGAATTTACTAGACATCTGGAAACATATTTTAAAAATCTAAGACCCTAATATTAGTTTATTTGAAGAAATTTGAATTAAAGAATATGCAGCAAGGTAGGTGCGCTGCCAGAAGAGCGACGCTACAAAACCTTACGAGGTGACTTTTGTCCTGGTGAATTCATCGTAGTCCACAATCTGGTATTCAGAGCTGCAGCCTCAGACATTTGCTCCTGCCAGAGTCCGAGAGTTGAAAAATCTTGGTGATACTGATGCACATTAACAAACTCAAAAAATGCTGACTTATATACAGCAGAGCACTAACCCTATTTATAATAATAATAATGATTACCAAGGAGGCCAGATACTCCAAGCTTCCGCACAATTTCTTGTCGGTGAATTATAAAGTTTAAAATGTATTAGAACAAGGTGAACTAGTTATAGGATCTAAGTATTTAACAACTTGGATGGGCAGTATTAAATTGTGCCTCTCTGATCCCTCTTCATTAAAAATTTATGTTAAATAGTTCAAACATGAAGACAGATATTTAGAAATATATAACTGATATCCGAATAGCTATAGCTCAGATTCAACAAATGCTAAGATTTTGTCTTACATCTTTCTTTTTTTAAGGGGAAAAAGTGATGCAATTGAGGCATCCCATGCCGACTCTATAATGAAAACCCTCTCCCCTTCTCCTTCGTAGATACCACCATCCTGATATTGCTGTGTATTCATCCTTCCTATTCATGTTTTTATATGGCATTAAGTGTGTTTAAAATTTTTCCATAAATGGTATCATACCGTGTATACCTTTCTGCAGCTTGTTTTCACACAATGTTTTGAAGATTTAGCTTGGTGGTAAATGGAAATCCAGTTCATTCTTTTTATTTTTTATTTTTTTGCGGTACGCGGGCCTCTCACTGCTGTGGCCTCTCCCGTTGCGGAGCAGAGGCTCCGGACGCGCAGGCTCAGCGGCCATGGCTCACGGGCCCAGCTGCTCCGCAGCATGTGGGATCTTCCCGGACCGGTGCACGAACCCGTGTCCCCTGCATCGGCAGGTGGACTCTCAACCACTGCGCCACCAGGGAAGCCCTAGTTCATTCTTTTTAAATGTATATTCACCTGTGTGAATATACCATAATTTAGCCATTCTTCTATTCATGGACATTTAGATTATTTCCAATTTTTCATCACTGCCTACATTGTATATCCTTGTATATATATGAGAGTTTCTGTAAAGTACATATCTAGAAATGGGATTGTTGTAGGGTTTGCATATTTTAAATTTTATACCACATTGCAAATCTATTGCACTCCTGAGTAGGTATGCCAATTTAAACTCCCACCAGCAGCATACAGGAGTCCCTGTTATCCCGTATCTGGACTCTTCTTGATCTGGGCTTACTTAAATCTATTTATTTTGAGTGTGAGATGGTATTTTATCGTTCACACTTGTACTTTCATATCTTTTCATATATTTTGGCTTCTAATTTTTTGTTGGTTTTATGCATTACAGTGTTTCATCACAGCCTATGGCCTTTTATGTTATCTTTTTTTGTCACATGTAACTCTTAGTTTTAATGTATTCAAACTTAACAGTTTTTTTTCCCTTTCTGGCTGGTGCTTTTTCTGTCTTAAACCCTTTCTATGTCAAAGTTACACAGCCATTCCCTGTTCCGCTCCCCTTGCCCCTTTGATCCACTACATGGACATTTGATGATAACTGGGAACATAAAACCTGAAAAGCATGCATTAAAGACACTTTATCTCTGGTCTTATATGCTAAAATTGTTGCACAGCTGTATCTTTTTTAGGAAGAGAACTATGTTTCAAAAAATTGTTGATGCCTGTGAAAAAATGGAAACTGAAGAAGAGGCCATCAAATACGTAACCATTGATCCAACCAAAAAAGAGATCATCATGTGAGTAGTCAGAATTTTATTTCTCTTTTGGCAAAAATAACTTGTTTTATATTTCTATTTTAACACTTTTTGTTTTCTTTTAAAGGGCAATGATGATGACTGCCTGTGACCTGTCAGCTATAACCAAGCCCTGGGAGGTACAAAGTCAGGCGAGTAGTTCCCCTTTTCTTTCGCATACTCGGGCTCTGTCTAGGTCCCATGTGAAAGAGAACATGAAGGTATCAGGCAACCTCAGAATTTAATGATAGCTATCAGTTATATGACTATATATTTTGTAAGCAATTATCTTCATCACCCTGGTCTTGTCCTCTGAAACAATAGGTTTATAATTTACAAAGAAGAAAAAGGAATTTAAGAAGTTAAGACAAAAGTACAATGTTCCCTGTTGGGTTTCTGTTAGTGCAGAAAAGCAAACAGCTTTCAAGAGCTCACAAATGTCAGTGGGACAATAGGTCATTTGGTCAGGCCCAGAACAAGGCAAATAGACGGAACCTTAGAAAGAAAATGCTTTCTGAAAAGAATTCCTTTATCACTGGACTGGCTGTAAGAAGTTTATATACAATTATTCAGGGAGTGTCTGCATTTTTAATAGAGGAGATAAAGGACGAGACAAGGATGAATCATTAGTGCCTTCATCTGTCAAGGGTGGCTTTGCACTTACAGTCTCCTCTTCAGTGTGCTGTCAGTTACCAGATGGCACTATCTGCGAGGTCATATTTAAGGGCGTCTTCCAAGGAAGTTCTTCCCCAACCTTGGGGAGTGAGAGTGGGAGCCATTCATTTACCACTTGGTTTCTTACTAATCGATGAAAGAAGCTTCTCTTTCTCCCTCAGTTAATTCACAGGGAAAACCCTAAGCAGAAGAGGCCAGAATTCACTGGGTTTGACTATAAATGTGGATTTTATTTGTAAAGACAGAATAATCGGAGCCATCAACCCCCAAGCCAAACACTTGTGCTCCTTCTGCACTGACTGCCTGCTCTTCCTTCTCTATTCTTTGTCGACATCATCACCCATGCCAGAACCTGGGGTCTTGCTTGAGTCCATCTCCCTCATTTCAAAACCATTCCTGTCCATCACTCTTGCTACCATCTTAGTTAATACTTTCCCTCTTTCATCAGAACTATGGTGGCAGCCTCCTAAGTGATCCTCTCTTATCATGAACTCTCCAACCTTCCTCTGAGCTGCTGCTGGGACTGCTTATAAATAGACCTCTGCTTGGCCACAGCATTGCTTAAAAGCCTTCTAAACTCCCCAGTGCTGGAGGTTTTCAACCTTTTTTAAAGAAAGAAGCAAAGTCTATTTTTCTCACACAAAAAGTTGTACAAAGATCACTTTATAAAAGAGAAAAAAGTAAAGTTACTTTCGCTTAAATTTCTCTTGGCATCTATTTTTGTGCCACTCATGCACTTTGGAGGGACCCTGTGGCTCAAGAATGAGAACTACTGGCCCAGAGAATCAGGTTAAACTTCCCAGCAGAGCTTACATGGCCTGTCATTACCTGTCCTTAACTCCTACTCCCCAGTTTCTTTCTTTTCACTTTCCCATGTCACCGCCTCACACTCTAGGCTCCTACTCACACAAGAGCTGGATGTTGGGGACTTCCCTGGTGGCACAGTGGTTGACAATCCACCTGCCAATGTAGGGGACATGGGTTCGAGCCCTGGTCGGGGAAGATCCCACATGCCGCGGAGCAACAAAGCGCCACAACTACTGAGCCTGTAAGCCAAAACCACTGAAGCCCGTGCGCCTAGAGCCTGTGCTTTGCAACAGGAGAGGCCACCGCAATGAGAAGCCCACGCACCACAACGAAGAGTAGCCCCCACTCGCCGCAACTAGAGAAAGCCTGCGCACAGCAACGAAGACCCAACGCAGCCAAAAATAACTTAAAAAAAAAAAGCTGGATGTTGAATTTTATCTGTACATAGTCTTCCCCCTCTTCTTTATCGGCAAACTACTAGTAATCCTTGATGATACAGCATAAATGCAACCTCCCTTATCTTTCTCCCTTCTCCTTGATCCACAGCAGTTCATACTGTTACTATTAATTATAGCACTTACCACATTGTTTACATGACTGTCTTCATTAGACTGTGAGCATCTTAAAGGTCACATGTTACTCCTCTTTGTAAGCCTGGCTCATGCCAATGTAAACGCAGCTAGCAGGTGTTCAATAAACCAGATAAATACTGGTTTTTAAAAAACTATAAATGAACCCTCAAATATCCTCACACCATGATCAGGTGAAGTTGTTCTAAACTGTGCACGTATGTGCACAAACACACATGCAGATACATGCTAGATGCTAAGAGATAAGCAGGACAAGAGGATCTGGGAAGCTTTAGAGCATGAAGCAGAATGTAATGGAATTACAATCTCCCATCTCCCCTTTTTATTGTTGAGAGGTGGTGGCAATAGCAAATAGGAGACAGGCACTCCTAGAATAAGTCTACCACAGTGAAGTAGGAAGAGAAATACCCTTTTCCCATTTAAATATAATCTGTAAATGACATCCTTTTAAAACCAAAGAGCACATGGTATGACAACACCTCAAGCATTAATTATAAATTTTATCCTTAAATGTCACAATAAAATGCAAACAAGTCACTTTCATGAATTATGTCCTTCTTTTCAGGTAGCACTTCTGGTTGCAAATGAATTTTGGGAACAAGGAGATCTGGAGAGAACAGTGCTGCAGCAACAACCAATTGTAAAGACCTTGACATAAAAATGCACTACTTATTTAAAATTATCAATACAAATCAGTCTTTTTCACTGAACCTCAGAAAAAGATCTTTAAAGAATTTATTTCTCTTTCTAGCCTATGATGGACAGAAACAAAAAGGATGAACTACCTAAACTTCAAGTTGGATTTATTGACTTTGTTTGTACTTTTGTATATAAGGTAAGTAAACAAATTGATTATCTGAGTGAAATATGTCATCTTCTGGATGAGAATTTTTCTTTCAAACTGTAACCAAAATCAAAGCCATCCTCAAGGAAAGTCATTAGGGGTGTCCTTGTTTCTCCAAGGTAGTTGGAGGTATTACCTTAACCTCTCATTCAGGGGTGGAATGAAAGGTGAGAGAACTCCGATGTAAGCAAATGGAACAGACTTAGGCAGGAAGGAAAACAGCTACCTTTCCCACTTCTGAGGCACTGAGTTAATCTCATCCTAGCAGCTCTGAGCGCTGTAATAATTCCTTAGGGCTCCTTCTCTGCACATGAAAAGTACTAAAAATGAACTATATAAGAAGTTTCTGACCTAAAATTCTATCTAGGAGTTCTCACGGTTTCACAAAGAAATCATACCTATGCTGAATGGTCTTCAAAATAACAGAGTGGAATGGAAGTCCCTAGCTGATGAGTATGATGCAAAGATGAAGGTAACTGAAGAGAAGAAAAAGCAGGAAGAAGGAAATACAACTGAAAAAGGTCAGATGGAATCTGTTTTGACTTCTTGTAAAGTAGCTGAAAGTCAGGCAGAGCTTAATCTCACGACAAGAGCATAAAAAGTAAATGCAAACAGGAAATTTGCCTTACTGCACACAGACTGGTAATTAGAAGAAGTTGATTAGTGGTTTTCAGGGTTTTTTATCCCGCTCAAACAAGATCTTACTTTGTAATTCCAGATGGAATTGATTGGTCCAGTTGAAGTAGGGGTTAGGTTTCTTCATCCACTCTAGAATATGGCTCTTGAGGTACCTCTGCAGAATACTGAGTTTTTAGAAATAATATGAAAACCATACAATCAGTGGGATCAATCAGGATTAGGTGAGAAAATAATTTTAGTCCTAACATTATGCATTAGCTGTGAGACTTTAGGCATCTTGCTTAACCTGTCTGAGCTTAATGTTCCTCTCCAGATAATGAGAAGGTTTTACAGATCTCCAGCCTCACTTCCAGACCTAAGGAAGCCCGAGATGTAAAGCTGGTCAGCTGATTGGGGTGACTTGACCGGTACCCCGAGACTTTGCCTATGCTTCAGATGTCTCTACTTAGTGCTGTTTATCCTGATGAAATTTCTATTCCTAAAGTCACTCAGTTAGGTTGAAGATAATCTTCAGAAAGCCTCTGTTAAGATGCTTAGGATCACCTATTAGTTCATCAGATGCCTCAAACGTCATCTGGAAAGTGGAATACTAATATCATGATTTTATATTTTGTCTTAAGAGCTCAACACTCAAGGTTTTGTAAGAAATTCTTTTTGTTTAACAAAGAAATCATCTCTATCTGGAAAGGCCCTGTAAAAAAAAGATGCAACATTCTTTTTAGATGGTTCTTATATTTAGTGGTATTTTAAAGAATTCATAGAGGGAGAAAGCATTTTGCTTAAAGGGTTAAGGATATCCTTCAACAGAATAAAAACAGGAGTTACTGACTCTGGGATATATATCCATTTACATATTTATTGGGTGTGTAGTCTGTACGATGGGGTCCTTATCTCCTAGAGCTTACCACCTGGTGGGGGAGCTAGACAAACTATCAAATGAACAATTGATTATCTAACTATAAGTATCGGAGGAAGCATGAGGTATGTACCTGAGGCATCTGGGAAGACTTTCCTAAAGGATGCTTATGCTAACCGGGAAGGCTTTCTTAAAGGATGCTTATGCTAAACGTAAGACTACGTAATCTTTGCCTAAGCAGAGAAAGGAGGAGGAGTTGGAGAGGAAAGAACAGAATGTGCACAAAGGCCTTGAAGTGGAAATAAGCTTGGTGCAATTAAAGAACTTAAAAACTGGTGTAGCTGGAGTCTAGAGAGCTACAAAGGTGGGCAAAGTGCCAGATGAAGCTGGGAATGCAGGCAGCTCTGCCAGACAGTGTGTTGCCTTGAAGGCCTTGCTAAGGATTTGTCCTCCAGAGAGCACTGGGAAATCCTTAAAGGGATTTAAACAGGAAAGAGAGAACATCTGATTTGCACTTCAAAAAGGTAACAAAAATGGTCATTTTTACTGGGCAAGTGAAAAGAAAAGGTATTTCTTAGTACAATTCATCTTTACCTCAATTTTATGATGAACAGGTTATCAAGCCCTTTAAGTGGCTCCTAACTTTTTTTTTTTAGTTTTCAGTATATTGGATATGGATCTTCTATCCTTATTTACATAAAAAATTACTTCCAAATTTTTTTCCTACTACACTGAGAAGTCTCTGTATACTAATATTATTTCATCTCCAGGCAACAAGCTTTGTGCTTGGCACAAAGCAACAACTCAGATTCCCGGACTGCACAGTTCAGTGGTTCTTCTGTGAAACTGAGACGTTAACTGGCTAATCATTTATTAGATTTTATTTTCTAAATGGACTAATTCTGAATATGAATTCAAGTTTTTAAATGGTCAAACCCTTAGTACTTGCTGTAGGTTAAAACTATGAAGTAGGCTATAAAGTTACACTAATATTAGGAAAAAACACTGTATATCCACTGACTCCCAATAATACTGCTTTTCTCCTTTTTACTAGCTGCAGAAGATTCAGGAGGTGGTGGTGATGACAAGAAGTCCAAAACATGTCTAATGCTATAATACAGTCCAACTGGTCTAAATTTCAAATACTGTTTCTACATTTGAAGACAACAAGAAAACATTCAAAAGAACATCATCAAATTTCATTCATCAAACCATCAAGTAACAGAGTAAGAGAATCTTCAGAAAAGCTACCCTGTGACTAGCATGAGAAAATATACTGCTAGCCTAAAAGCCCTGAGGGTAAAATAAAGTTCAACAGAAGTGCAAAATAAGACAAAAATAAGTGCATTTTTGGTGCCAATTTGTTTTAAATTAAAAATAATATAATCCTGAAATTAGTCACCAATTTTTTTTTTCTTAAAGGTTCTTATTAACTGTATTCATTTACTAGGGCTACTTACAGCAAAATGCCCCAGACTGGGTGGCTTAAACAACAGAAATTTATTTTCTCACAATTCTGGAGACTAGAAGTCCAAGATTAAGGTGCTGGCAGGGTTGGTTTCTTGTGATGCCTCTCTCCTTGGCTTGTCAATGGCCATCTTCTTTCTCCTTGTGATGCCTCTCTCCTTGGCTTGTCAATGGCCATCTTCTTTCTCCCTGTGTCTTCAACTGGTCTTCAGTCTTCCCTCTTGTGGGTCTGCGTCCTCATTCTTCTTATAAGGACACCACTCATATAGGATTAGGACCCACTCATATGACCTCATTTTACCTTAACTACCTCTTTAAATGCACTATCTACAAATACAGCTGCATTCTAAGGTACCGTGGTCAGGATTTCAACATAGGAATTTCAAATAGGACACAATTCAACCCAGAACATTAATAATAATGATTCACACCTCACATCCCTTCCTGAATCAAAAGTCTCTCGTCAACATGTCTTAATGTAAGAGTAAATAGAGTATAGAATGTGTAACGTATGTAAGTACTATATAAGAAACAAAGAAAAAGGACGTTAAATGTTATTCCATCTGAAATGCTTCTTTCCTCCACTTTTTACCCTTGATAATAAAGACCACACCACTTGTAGCAGCTTAAAAGTACATCGTCATCCTACACCCATCCTTTCCCCCAAGTCTGAAATCAATTATTTTATGTGTAACTAAGAATACATTCTTACATTCAGAACTATTCTTCTCACTGAAAGAATTATCAATTTATAAGACATTACCTGGATAATCCCAATGCAAGTTAAATCAGCTAATAAATATTATGCATTATTAAGAAGCATGTGATTTGATTATGCAAAAACTACTATCAAAAACAGTTCAGAAGGACTTTTAACAGAGGTTACTTTTAAAAATGATTACTAGGGGGCTTCCCTGGTGGCGCAGTGGTTGAGAGTCTGCCTGCTGATGCAGGGGACACGGGTTCATGCCCCGGTCCGGGAAGATCCCACATGCCGCGGAGCGGCTGGGCCCATGAGTCATGGCTGCTGAGCCTGTGCTCCGCAAAGCGAGAGGCCACAACAGTGAGAGGCCCGTGTACCGCCAAAAAAAAAAAAAAAAAAAAAAAAAATTACTAGGACTGTCTACCAGGAATTCTAAATACTGACTTGTCAAGAGAAACTAATCAGCTACTTCTACTACATGGTACACATCTGTACATCAGAGAAGATTTCTTTCTTATCTGTAATGACCAAATTATAAAACAGACCAAATATTTATACCACAGATTTCCTTGTAAAACATATCTAAATTATAATGAATTGGTCTCTGAACCTCAAATGTTTTGTTATAGAGAAGACAGTGTTCAGTTTTAAGCAGTTGAGAAATAAATCACCATTTGTTATATTTTTACAAGTAAGTTACTTTAGAATTATAAGATTCTTCCTCTCACATTAGAATACAAGGTTCACAAGAGGAAAGATTTTTTGCCTCTTTTTGTCTGCTTTGTTCACATTGCTATGCTCACACTTAGAGTAGTGCCTGGCACAAGGTAGGCACTCAGTAAACATGAATGAATAATATTTTGAATAAATATTGTAACAAACAGATATAAATGAAGAGTGCCTGGAAGTTAATAAAATATCTTTAGGGAGAAAAAAACTCAATATATACACCCAAATGATCGTCGTCTATATGTTATCACCTTTGGTGATATATGTACATCTTATTTTCATTGCTTAAAATAATTTTGAAACCACACTTCTAGGATTATTTTAGAAACTATATAAGAAACCCTCTTCCTTTAAGCCTTATATAATTTTAGACCCCAAAATATCACTCAGCTCAAACAACTTCCTCTCCTCATTCACTAGAAAACGAACTGAGGGGCAGAGATGAGGAGGTCTGCAAAAATAGGAACTTTGCTTAAGAGCAAGTATAAGAAAGCATAACTTTATATCCCAAACCTATGGTCCGCTGAACACCACTGACTACACTACAGCCAAGATTAAGATAGGTCTGCTGGAGAATTAATGTTTAAACTCTAGATAATAGACAATCAGCAAGGGCCTACTATATAGTACAGGGAAATCTACTCAATATTCTGTAATAACCTATGTGGGGGAAGAATCTGAAGAAGAATGGATATATGTATATGTATAACTGAATCACTCAGCTGTACACCTGAAACTAACACAGTGCTGTAAGTCAACTATACTCTAATATAAAATAAAAATTAAATTAAAAGAAATCTTTAAACGCATCATCTTGAGGCCTTTTCAAAGACTCCTTTAAAATATGACTCCCATTATCTGCCATTGTGTATGAATGGATTAAACACTGATTACATATAATGATCTAAATTTATAAATGAACTTAATGTCCATAAACCATACTTGCAATACCAAATATATGGATCTATTTTAAAAGGGTCTTTAAATATTCTTCCTAGTCACTGTTTAGTTTTGCAGGAATTTTATTTTCTGATGACCAATAAACTATTTTTATCATAAAATGTTTTAGCTTCATATATTCTATTACTAATATCAGTTTTGCTGCTGGACATTTCAATACTTTCCTCAGAAATCAAGATTCTTTTTCACTAAAAGTTGTGAGCTGAAAACGACAAAACAAAATTGTTCACTTATCTGTTGGTTAATAAACCAACACTGATTTACTCTTTTCTGATGGTTTAGAAATGACTGCATAATTATTTCCTAGATACTTTTGTAGCACAGTGTCTCACACATAACAGAAGCATGATATTTAATGAATAACAATTGTTTAATAAAAAGATAATCTCTGACACTATTTAAAAATAAGATACTATAATTGCCTATTTTACAGTTTAATGCCAATCATTCCATGTTTAAATGTCATTTAAAATAGCATATCTTCAACAAAATAATTGGAATGGTACAATCATTTTTTACAGGTCCTCTCTTACTCACCAAATCATGCATCTTCTCCTCTATTCATCTCTTGGCTGTTTATAAAAATGGGTCTGACCTTTTGAAAAAAAAATCAATATATCCTTTTGAAAATTTGATGAAAACTATGGACACTTTCCCCAAAACACACACATAATTACAGAAGTTTACACGTAGATTCTAGGAGTGTTTAGATTTCCTGAAGCACATCCATTGACTCTTGTGGGTATGAACCCCAAATTAAGAAGTTACATTTTGGACTTCCCTGGTGGCACAGTGGTTAAGAATCCCCCTGCCAATGCAGGGGACATGGGTTCAATCCCTGCTCCAGGAAGATCGCACGTGCCACGGAGCAACTAAGCCCATGCTCCACAACTACTGAGCCTGCTCTCTAGAGCCTGCGAGCCACAGCTACTGAGACCAAGTGCCACAACTACTAAAGCCCGTGCCCCTAGAGCCCATGCTCCACAACGAGAAGCCACCGCAGTGAGAAGCCCGCGCGCCGCAACGAAGAGTAGCCCCTGCTCACCGCAACTAGAGAAAGCCCACGTGCAGCAACAAAGACCCAATGCAGCCAAAAATAAATAAATTTATAAAAAAAAGTTACATTTTACAATATATCTCTGCATATAAATATATCCATATCTGTATGACTGTATCTGAGACAAGCTCTATGCACACAGTATTCAGTTAAATTATGTTACTGTATAATCTCTGCTAAGAGTCAAGTTTCATGAACACATCTGCTGTTTTAGACTACTGGAATCTCATTTGGCCCCCTGTGGTATTAATTTAGTTTATAATAAATTACCCATACACTGGGGAATCAAATTTGATTAATAACAAACTCCGTTAAGTGGTAGAGGTGAGATGGAAGCAAGAGAAATGTAAGGAAAAAAGGAAAAGGCAGCTAATGACAAACTAGGTACTCAAAAGAGGGGTACTCGAAGACATACTTAATCTACTTTGTAATTTTGTGAAACCCCAATAATCCTAAAAGTTTAAGCTGAGGCAAGGGAACATAAATGTGAATCAGTGGGGGAAAAAAAAACCCTACAAAAATATAGGCACAATGGATCTCTGTACTAGAGGATGTACTAGGTCCATACTTTAGGAGCTACAGATGGAACAGACTTGTAGATAAACAACTGAAAAGATATACAGGGAAAAGTGCCTCCAATAAAACTGAAAAACTTCCAAAGCATCTGACATCCTGAGAGTAGCTGGATTTTTATTTCCAAAGACAAACCACTCAAGTTGCAACTTGTAGACAAAATTTTGTGAAGAGTTTCAAAGTACACTTTCACATTAAGGAATGTACGCATCCCTCTTCCATCTCACAGAAATAAACCTTGAAAATATTCATCAAATTCTTCTTCCCTATTTAAAAGAAAAAGTATACAATTTGATTAAAATCAACAATTAGAGAAGAAAATTACTAGGTGACACATTATATGAGATTAATAAAAATATTTTAATCCAACATATTTGCTGATTCTTTTGTATAGCAATATATTTCATGATTCAGGTATCAAATAATTCTTGGTTACCCCAAAGATGTTAAAAAAAATAATAATAATGCAAAAAAAATAATAATTCTTGGCTTCTAAAATAATCATAACTATACCAAGACTGATTAAATTGAAAATGCTGTATATGTTGGCACGTCTCCCTAAATGTACTTATTACCTAAGATTTTACTTTGAAGTACTTTGTGAAATGTCATTGCTTCTCTTTACTTTTTGGTTAACTTTATAACTTACTCTGTTCATTCTCATTTCAAATTATAGCCTGATCAAAAAATGAATGAAAAAAACTATTTTAAGGAAAAATACAAGTCTTACTCCTAGGAATAGGGACAATCTGCTTAGGCTGCAGATTTTATTACTCTGAGAAGAGTAAATACGTATCTGTAGCAGTGAAGATTATGTCTAAAACAAAGAACAGAACTCTGAAAGGAGATATTACACTATAATGTGTTAAAATATTATGAAAATTGTAAAGTACTAAATAAACATTAGTGCTAGGAGCCACAGTAGTAATAGCACAGGTTTTCAAGTCAGACAGTGTTTTTTAAGTCCTAGCTCTGTCAGTTATTTGCTGAGCAAGCAAGTTATTTAACTTCTCTGGGCTCAGTTTCCTTATCTGTAAAATAAAGAACATCACATTTCCTCATAGAGCTGTTCTAAAGATTAAATGTATGTACAATTGCTTTTCTCCCTTCTGGGAACAGAGAATCAAGCTGGACAAATTCTGTGCACCAGTCTCTTCAGAAAATGTTCTTTTAGATCAGAGATTCACAATGGGACTCCATCATTTGGCTTTAAATAATTGTGAATGCATAGAGCCACCACAACCATGTTCAAATTTTTAAAAAATTAATTCCAGAATCAGATAAAGTTGATTTAAAATTACCTACAATTTGGTATTCTCCTGGCTACTGTCCCTTTTCCCAAGCATGACAGCAAAATGCAGTAGAATTTTTTAAATTGTAGTAAGAACTTAAATATATGAAATTAGCTGAATTTCTGTGTGAACTTAGATGTCAGTACCTGATGTCAAGTTTTTATAAGGTCACAAAGAGCTTTGGATTATGAAACCCCTCTTAGGCTTTATTCATGTATCTTTACTGCCAAAAAGGTGAGTTGACTCCAAGACCTGTTCTGTCATTTTCAGCTCTTCAAGGGAAAGTTATATGGTCAAAGTTCAGTTGATAGTTTTACTAGGATAGTGATACCTTTTTTATAATCTGATCTATAATGACGACTCATTTGGGAATTCTTTACTTGGCTGACAAAAATAAAGGTTAAGGTCATAGAAAAAAACTAATCTTTTTAAAAAAAAAAAAAAAAAAAAAAAAAACACTCTTTCCAACACACCTGAATTCTATTACACTGAGAACATATTATATAATTAGCAATATGTTTTATAATCAGCTTAAATTAGCGAATTATGATTGATTCAACAGGTCTCTTATTATGAACCAATATGCCTAGAGTAACAAAATAGGACTAAAATTTATTGAGCACTTACTATATTGGTAGGTATTGTGCCAGACCAGGTGCTTTACATTCTTTATTCTATTAAATCTTCACAATAAACTCTATGTAGTAGGTATTATTTTATCCCCTTTCAACAGATAAAGCTCAAGTGGTGAACATCCCGGTATATGAGAAGAACTGATAATATTCCAGCCTATATGCAGATAGCTCTTCCAACCAATAGCAGAGAACAATGCATGTGTTGACTTGTGTATCTCTGGGGTGTAAGGTGGCTGTTGGCAAGAAAACGTTTACACCTGTATATATCTTCAAGGGGCTCCCCTGTATAGGTTTATGATAATAAGAATATCATGGATAGGCTGCTCTGGAAGCTAGTAAACAGTATCTCTCTGAAACAATAAAAGCAAAGACTAGGGGGTCATCTGTCAATGTGAGCTGAGGAAAGATTTACTCACCAAGAGGGAGCTGGACAAGTTGGCTGTTTATGGCCATAAACAATGGCTGGGAATACACTCTGACCTTAGCAGGCTAGGTGTTCCTCGGCTTTAAAAAGACATTCATGATGCTAAGTTTTTCATTAACTGTTATCAAAAATGGCTGTGGTCAGAGCTTCCTAGACTGATGTAGAAGGTATGCATTATCATTGTCTATTAATACTATTATCAGGACTTACTGTGATTTTTCATCTGTCTCTGGTAGTGGGCCCTTCCAAAGTTCAGATTCTGAAGTACTCCCTTCCTCATCAGAGCTTCCTGTTCATTTAAAAGAGATTTTTTAAATGTGCACATTACATTTAAAACACATTTTGAACTACCCACCAATGCAATTAAATAAATTCCAGATTTACCTGTGGTTTAGCTTCAACTTTTATGGCTCTCTGAAAATTTAATGCACTTTTCCAGACCAATAAATTCTTTTGAAAAATAATAAGCTGATCTATACCAAAGAGCCTCAGCAAATAGACCAAGGATTTAAAGTCTCATGGGAAACTTCTATAAATTATACTGAGTTAAAGTAACAATTCCAATATTAACTCTATATTATAAAGGAATTATCTCTTGTAATACAGTTGTCTTTAATTTAGTTTCTTATTTTTATTGATCATACAAAAGACATGCAGGGTAAGATTTTTGTAGAGTATTTACATTAGGATCAAGACCTTAAGAACTGAACTAGTATATAGGACTAGCTAGTTAAATTATGAAAAAAAATTTGTCAGACTTAAAAAAAAATTAATGCTGATTTCATTAACTAGAAGAAGTCCGTTTCAATGAAGAAACAGATGTTCTCATACATTGTTAGGAGTAAATACCATTTTCTTGAGGAAAATCTGGCAATATAGATCACTTTAAAATACAGATACCCTTTGACCAGCAATGCTTTTAGGAATTTAATTATTTACTTAGAATAAACGAGCACTCAGATATGTATACAAAGATGTCCATTGTATAACAACAGCAAAAGAAAACAAGTTAAATCCCCACCAATTAGGGATTAAGGCTTGGTTAAAAAATACTATACAGCTATTTAAAAAAACCCCATAGCACACCTGAATTACCATAGAAAAATGTGTATGCTATATCAAAATTTTTAAAAGTTACAGAAAGCAGGCATAGTATAATACAATTTGTATTAAAACATATCTACATATAGATATATATTATTATTTATATATGCGTGTGTGTGTATATAAATACATACACACACACACACACACACACACACACACAAGTTTGTAAGGACCAACCAAACTTAACAGTGATTATATTACCTGTGGGCCTGGGATAGTTTTACTCTTTAAGCATTTCCAAATTTTTTTGTATTTTAAACAATAATCATGTATTACCTTTAAACATCAGTAAAAACAATAAATTTTATTTTTAAAACATAAAATAGACATGTTTCAAATGAATCACCCTATATTAGTCAACTAAAAATTATCAAATACTGAAACATGTATTATGAGACAATAAAATTATATGCCACAAAGTAATTATGTTAGCAAATAATTCCTCTCCAATAATGACCATTAGTCTGGAAAAGAAGTGACACAAATTTGGCCTGTCAATACAGAATGCACCTTAGTTAAACACAACACAAAAATAAAACAGTACTGATTTGCCATGATGGTTCTAGCCTTTTTTCCTGTTGGACTTTGATCCTTGAATCAACATGTTATGTCTGAACTTTGGTCCTAACTGAATCTATTCTAGCACAAATTCTAACAAAAACAGCAAAAAAATAAAAAAGGGAATGAGGGTTGTGCTTCTAATGATCTACACACAAAGATGATAAAATTATAAAGCTCTGGGAATAAGATTCCCACTCAACGACAGCCAGCACTGGAACTGCCAGTGTCCCAAACTGAATATGCGAAAAGACAAAAGTACTCTGTTTGGGACTTCCCTGATGGCACAGTGGTTAAGAATCCATCTGCAGGGCTTCCCTTGTGGCACAGTGGTTAAGAATCTGCCTGCCAATGCAGGGGACACGGGTTCGAGCCCTGGTCCGGGAAGATCCCACATGCCGCGGAGCGGCTGGGCCCGTGAGCCATGGCCGCTGAGCCTGCACGTCCGGAGCCTCTGCTCCGCAACGGGAGAGGCCACAACAGTGAGAGGCCCGCATACCGCAAAAAAAAAAAAAAAAGAATCCACCTGCAATGCTGGGGACACGGGTTCAAGCCCTGGTCTGGGAAGATCCCAAATGCCGCAGAGTAAGCCCGTGTGCCACAACTACTGAGCCTGCGCTCCAGAGCCCGTGAGCCACAACTACTGAGCCCGCATGCTGCAACTACTGAAGCCTGTGCACCTAGAGCCCATGCTCTGCAACAAGAGAAGCTCATCGCAATGAGAAGCACACAACAAAGAGTAGACTCCTGCTTGCCACAACTAGAGAAAGCCCGTGCGCAGCAACGAAGACCAAAGACCCAATGCAGCCAAAAAACAAAAACAAAACAAAAAAGTCTTCTGCTCTTATTTTTATGAAAATTCACTAACTGAGATAAAGAAAGCACAGAAAAACTAATTAGGCCTAGTAAAGTTATCACCATGGTGTTATCCTGTCAATGATGTCAGAGAACAAACCTACAAGGCCTTTGAAAGTGGGCAGCTAATTTCAAAAGGCCTTACAACCACCTGTTTTCTTGTTCCCTCTCAAGAGTACTGCCCACATGCCAGCTTTCCTACACCAGTTTTCTGATAACAGACGATCCAGTTTTACTAAAAAGTACAATTAGTTTAGAATAACATTATAAAATAACTCTCTTTGAAAGAGGACATGCTGAAAAAGTGATCAAACATCCTTAGAGAATCAAATCTACAAGACTGGATTATATGACCTTTAAGGTCCCTTACAACCCTATGAATCTATTAATATTTAACTACGAATCTATAATACCTAATTCCATGAGGTTGACAGTAACTACAAATCATTTTTTTGATAACTGCTACAATCTGCCAGAGGTGGAAAGGGTACTGCATTTAGAAAAATGGGCAACACAAAATGATGCTTGCATTTGTATCAGTGTCAAATCTACACAGTAATTATTGACAAGCGGGGATCAGAATTTAAGTCACTGACTCTGTACTGGAAGGGGAGCTTGGAGGTCCAGCCCTTATCCAATAAATGAACATCTTACTGTAATACTTCCAATAACAACTGGCTGTCCAATCTAAACACCTCACTACTTCCTGAAGCAGCCCATTCCTTTCTTCAGATAGTTCTAACTGACAAATTTTTCCTTAAATTAAGGCAAAAATCTGTCCTTGGGCTATTTTTATCCATAGACTCTAGTTATGCCAACCAGCCACCAAAAATAAGTCTCCTACATAGTAGCAGTCTTGAAAATATCTACAGTTTCCATGTCTACCTCCTTACCCCTTCCCTCTTCACTTTTTCCTAAGCTAAACATCTACGGTTCCTTCAACCTTCCTCCTATAACAACATTTCAAGTTCTGACAACACTTTGGTTCTTCTATTCTTGACCTGCTTTAAGTTTTCAATGTTCCTTTTAGAATGTAATGCAAACTGCATATAATTTTCCCTATATGCTTTGAATAATGCAAGTAGGTCCATCATCTTGGTTTTTCTGGATATTACATACCTAAATAACTTGGCCTACTGAAGAAGCGGCAAGTCGCCAATTATGAAAACAATGGACAGGTCAGACTTTTACAGACTTAACTTTTGATCTGACCCATTGTGAAGAACAAACACAAAATCTAATGTCCAGTATTTTCCTTTTCTCTGATATAACAATAATAGCTACAGATTATCAAAGATTACTTCATATAAGACACATGCTTTACATGTTTATTATTTCACTTGACTCTGATAATAATCCAATGAAGTCAAGTCTCTTTATACCCATTTTACAGATAGAACTGAGACACAGATCAAATCATTTAATGTGGATTTGTGTAAAATATCTGCCCAAACTGAGGTATAAAGAGTAGACTAGGGGCTTCCCTGGTGGCGCAGTGGTTGAGAGTCCGCCTGCTGATGCAGGGGACACGGGTTCGTGCCCCGTACCGGGAGGATCCCACATGCCGCAGAGCGGCTGGGCCCGTGAGCCATGGCCGCTGAGCCTGCGCGTCCGGAGCCTGTGCTCCACAACGGGAGAGGCCACAACAGTGAGAGACCCGCATATCGCAAAAAAAAAAAAAAAAAAAAAAAAGAGTAGACTAACTTTTGATTCACTGATGAACAGTTATTGATGATATAAGTAAAAGAGCAGACTCTGGAGTTATACACCTGTGTTTAATCGTAGCTCTGCCATTAACCAACTATTTGACCTTAGGCAATTTATGTAAATTCTCTGGTCTTGGTTCTCTTATCTGCAAAATGGGATATTATATGCCCATTACTACGATTAAATGAGGTATACAACTAAACCACTTGCGATTATGGCTTGACAATCAACAAAAGCAAGTTAAAATTCTTTTTCCCCACAGAAATTGGGTTTTTCTTTATGGATCTGGTGTAAATAATCCATATGTTAAATGAGGGTAAAAGGGTAACTGAATATTATCCAAATGGAAATGAAATATATAATAGAAACAGCAGAATTTGAGTTGTAAAATTGTCAAGACCACCTAAGACAGGTCACTGACCACCTGAGAAGATATCTGGGTTTGGCAAACTATAACAAGGTACATGTCCCCTGCTTGAAATGGTTCTATTTCAAGAACCAATCTAAGCTAGAGATTCTTCAGGTTGGCTACAGTATTGTCCTCTCCCTACCACCAGAAGTTTGACCTAGCTGAAGAGGGTGAAGAGACTTAAGATTATTTCCGGGAAATGAGGGAGGTTTGAGAGGGCTGGGGGAAGAACAGTGGGAGGGAGAAGGAAGGAAGAGCAAATGAAAGAATTAATATAAACAAGTCAGTCAAGCCCTTTCCCCAAAAGATTTTTTAATAAAAATTGGAATTGGAGAAGGGCAATGGTTTTTTTTAACATTAAATAGGCCTTCACACTTCTCACTGCAACATATAGTTGGAAATTGGCAAAAACTATAAAATTTCCCATTTTAACCTGTGTATGCTTTCTAAAACTATATATACTTACTACCCCATCCTCAGATAGCTTAAGTCTATCGTCTCATGCCTGGCTATGTTCTATAAACTGTCAGGAAACTTAACCTAATGTAGAAGAAGGAGCTACTGATAGATTAGGATTCACATGGGGAGAAAGGAAGTGTCAGTGCTTTAAGGACACTTCAAATATGTTGAAAACAAAATGGTATGAGTAAAGTAATTCATAAAGAATACGTTGTATTCCTAAAGTAGAGGAATACCTCCACTGATATCTCCCTCTTCATTAAATTTTTAAAGAGTAAATATCTTTAAAATTCTATTTCTCTAAAATTTCTGATTACTGAACACTTAAAAATTCTCCTTAAGAATTATATACTAAAATGCTAATAAAAGTTTAAATTGAATGGTGATTTAGAGCAATTACTAAATATTTTCCTGAGTTTGCCACATAAATATATATTACTTTAAAATCAGAAAAAAATTAACTCTTAAGTTTATAAATTTACAAGTAAGGCTAGAAGTCTCAAATCTCTAAATTTCTATAAATAAGTCCAGATATTATAACATAAATTAAGTATGTTACTGAACTACACTTTGTTAGACCCTATTTATTGCAAGTTCTTTAAGAAATTCTACATCATATTACTGTTGAGATACAAGGTTACTGTTTGTTATATCACAAATGGATACCCCCTTTTATGAATCCACAGTAGATTCTGCTCTCAAAACTGCCTGGAAAAACTGAACACCCTGCGAGTTCTCTTTAATATTGTATGGGTACAATTAATCATTCTACTGGTGGTTTCCTTTCTTTGGTTTGGTTGTTAGGAAGGACAGTGACAAATCTATGATCTACTTTTGCAATTATGCAACACTTTTTGGTAAATATTTGTCTGTATTAATTTTACCTCTAGCTTTACTTTCCTATTCTATCTTATTTTTCCATTATTTTGATTTCACCTTTAAAAAAATCTTATAGTATATATTTTTGTAAGTCATTGTGAATACTTTTTGGAATGTTGCAGGGAAAAAAACAATAAAATTTGTAGCAAATATTCAATGAAATCCAATCTGATGAAAACTACAGGACTTATTAAAAACTGACCAGTAACAACCGTTGCTAACATTTGCTTTCTATGTACAAACCATATATTTAATTTGATCGATCAAAATCACCAAATGACAAGAGATCACTTAGTCTTGTGCAATATAAGCAACATTTCTTAAATTTTAATCCACCTCCCCAATTCTTTTTCTATCCCAACTTCATCCCTCTTGTTCTCTTCCTTCACACTTCATGATGTGAAGTTAAAATGTTTATCCACTGTATTTACTGAAAAAAAAAAATTTATGCTCTTCTATACTTGACATAAGAAACTTTTAAATGTTCTAATATGGGGAAGAAATACACTTTTGCTCTTTTTTCTATGATTTTTCTCACACAGTACAAAAACAACAACAAAAATTTACATCAGAACAAGTTACAGTTTGTGGGAAACCTAAACTGTAAATAACTTGAATCTGTATACTTTTATTAAATAAAAACTTGATACTGTTGATAGAATTTTCTGATTTCACTGAGAGTGAATGTGATGAAAAACAAAAACAAAAAACCCAGCACTGTTTTGTCAAGAATCATCTTGCAGTGGTGTAACAGCTATAGCTATAACTGGAATTCTTCCCAATAGTCTAGTGTATAGACTTGCAGGAAAGCACTTCACTGTCTTCTAATCTTTCCTGTTCCTTAGACTTATCTCCCTAATTAAAATGTTAGATTCTTTTAGGGAGGGGTGTTTTATGCTCTTGTACAGCCTGGAATACCTAGCACAAAACATAAAAAATAATGAACACCTATAAAAAAAAAAATCTCATGTTGCTAGGACAAAAAAAACCCAAAAAACCCAAAAAAACCCTCATAGATTAGCTGCAATACAAACAATATTTTATCTACAGATGTTCAACATCTGAAAGCAGTTTACAAATAAATGCCTATTCTTAATCTTTTAAGAAAAAAAATTTTAAAAATCTTTTAACCTTTCTTAATCTTTTTTGAAGATCATATACAGGTGAGAATTTTCTGTAATTGAAAATCACACAAAAAATTATGTCATAAAACAAACATTTTCAATTCTACAATGGTTTACCCAGTGAGGGAAACAGAAAAAGTACTGAAGATCTATTAAAGTAATCTAAAAAAATCATCATTATACAATCTCCTGCAGTAAGACCTCAGGGGAAATATTTCTGAAGGCTGCTAACTCAAAAAAGAACAGAAAACAGATGGAGAGTAACAATTCCTCCAACCTCACTGGACAGGTCTCATAATTAGCCTAAGTTGTAGCATGAATGGCCCCTTAAGGCCAGACAAGAGGGTGTGAGTACTACAGGGTCAAGATTCCAAAGGAAGCCAAGGCCTGGACTGCAACAACTGCTTTATGTTGTTTCTTCACTCCTACTTATTTCCTAGTCATCAGAGAGCAAATAAAAACATAGCTAAACTTCCAATGGCAAAAGAAATGTATTCTTCTCTGTCATCTTCTCTGTCATGTAAGGAACAATGATACCTGCTTCCAAGTGTCTATAGGTTAAAAAAAGGACACAACTGGAACCAGAAGGAAGAAGTTGTACGTTTGGGCTAAATGTTAAGAGAAACCTGCTAGCAATTACAGCTGTCTGAAATGTAAAGGAGTATTTTGGATAATGGGTACCTTTTCCCTGGAGGTGTTGAAGCTAAAGCAGAACAAATACATGATAAAGAGCAGTGCATCTTAACCTTTATTGTACATATGAATCATTCTGGGAACTTAAAGTGCAACTCTGATTTAGGAGGTCTGGAGGGTCTGAAATTATGCATTTCTAACAAGCTCCCAAGTGATGACAATGCAAAGGACCATATTTTGAAAGGTGAAACCACAGAAAATCTTTTTGATCATGATTCCAGGGCTGATCTCTGATGTTCCTTTCAACATTGAGAAATTGGTTGATTTCACTGACTCACTCACCTAACATTTACTGAATGCCTACTATGTGGGGCAAGCACTGTGCTTAGGAACTGGGGATAGAGAATTAAACAAGTCACACAGTCCCTTCCTTCACAGAAAAATTATTCCAAGAGTGATATGTATTTCTAAAGGAGAGTGCAGGATGCTATCAGAATGTGCTAAGAGGGACCTAATCTTGCCTGGAGGAGTGGGGTGAAGGGTGTCAGAAAATGCCTACCCAAGGAACTGAGCTTGGGGGCAGGGTGGAGGTGGGAGGGGTAAGATCTTGAACTTCCTGCCAAGACAATTTACCTAAATACCCTGTTCTGTTCACACCTGCTAAAGCAGACTGGTCCTCAAAGTCAAGCTTTGATCTTTCTTACATTTCCTCTCTATCCATTCAGCTATCTAGCCATCCAATTATCCATCCATCCATCCACTTATTTAACATTTTGTATGATGGTAACCTAAGGCTATCAGGGTTCATGAGATCACACAGGGAGAACAGAGAGAATAAAGAGAAGCTCTGTAAGAGCCTTGAGCAATTCCAACAAGGGTAAGATGGAGGAGGAATTATAGTCAAGAGGCTGCGGAGAGGCTGAAAAGATAGGAAAAAGATCAAGAAAGTAATTGTTCTGAGGAATGCCAACAGTCCAAATGCAGCTGCGATATTAAGCATTTACTAATTACTATTCAAGTCTGGGCCAAATTAAGGTGGCCTGGCAAGAAAGTATCATATCAAGATCAACCTAATTCCAGATGATCGATCCCAGATGAGAAGATATTAAAGAGGTCTACATGGTTTTCCTAAAAGTTTGCTAAGATGTTGTCATTTTCTGCTTTATACCAAAGAAGCTGAAAAAAAGAACTATATCCTGTGCTCTCTGCTATGAAAGGTGCTCTGAATAAAGAGTATATAAGACACAGATGTCTCAATTCCACTCTGCTTTGGTTTTCTATCTCTGAAGTTGCCCTGAAACAATCTTCAAGTCTTTCATTTTCTTATTCTTTATTATTTATGCCTTACCTGTGCTAGTGGGGTGCTAGGGATAAAGCAATGAACACAGCAGACAGAATCCCTGTTCTCCTTGTGTTTTATGTAACTGTCATATGTGTAATGAAGGAAAAGTTCCAAGGTTGTGAAAGCATTATAAATGGGAGTCCTAATTTAGATTCATGGTCAGGAAAGGATCCCTGAGGAAGTGACATTTAAGCTTAAATCTGAAGGATGAGTTAGGATGGGACTGGAGGTTTTAGAGAGGAAGCAGCACCTATACAGTCCTTAAAGAGAAAGAAGTTTGGCATTTTCTAGAAACTGAAAGGCTATGTGGGTGGAGTGTGAATGTAAGGTGAAGAGTAGTGATAAACAAGCCTTGTATGCTGGATCCTATAGAGCCTTTGGGCTTTGTCCAGATATTGGTTATATCCTAAGAACATAGGAAATCACTACTAGATGGAGAATGGATTAAGGAGAGGGAGGTGGGATGACAAGACAGTGTTAGAATCAGTACGGATAATATAGTAGTAGCCTAGATGAGAAAACATGGTAGTTTGAACTAGACTAGAGAGAACATGAGAAATACATACCCTGGGGGTAAAACTGATAGTATTTACATAAGTAACGAGAAAAAAAGAAGGCATCAAGGATAATTTCCCGATTTCCGATAATAGTTTTTAGGTTGACAGAGGTATCACCTACCGAAATATAGAACACTAAAGGAAAAACATCTATAAGGAAGATCACATGCATATATATATTATAATTTGAGGGGTGCAACCCCATCCCTAGTCCTGAGTATCCAGCTACCTAATTATCTGTTTTGGAGGTACTGAATAAACTTTTATAAGGCAGGGATCAGTTCTTCTTTAATTTGGAATATGCAATGATTAACATAGTATCATACTATGATATAAATATATTATATAATAGTAAATGCTACAAAATCCTCAGATATAATACACTAAATATTTTACTGGCACATGAGGATAAATAAAAATTTTTAAAAACTCAAATGAGATTCTCACACTTAATTAAAATTTATTTTGAAATTTGAAACATGATTTAGAGACAAAAAAGGTATTCTGTTTCAAATACCGTTTCTCAATAAACAATAGAATATCAGTATTTTTCCTCTCAACATCTATCGATTTTACCAAGTCAAAAACTTGGCAATACATATACTTGAATGTATCATGACATGTTAGAAGAAAAAAGTGTATGTAAGAACATAACATATCTAATGATCTTCATAGCTGGAGCAAGGCAGCCCTCTCCTGTTCAAGTATTATGTTAACATAGGCTGGAATCTAATTCAATCTACCATTACCTACCTAATTTAAGTCCAATTCACTCTAAGTTATAGTCAATTTGACTCTACTTTATTATGGACTAAAAAAGCAACTAGCAGTAACCTTCGTAATAGCTAACTATGTACCAAGTACTATGCAAACTGCTTACATGCATTATCTCATTTCAACTTCTGAAAAATCCTATGACTTACTAGGTAAGATTATCATGACCATTTTACACATGAGAAAACTAAGGCTTAGCTTAAGGACTGCTGAGGAAGAAGTAGCAGTTGACTTGGATTTGAATTTAACAGTTATTTACTAATTGTATGTGCACAGCACCATGTTAGGTTCTGAGGACACATACATATCAACCTCTATCATTTCAAGAAGCTCATAAGCTAGTGAGAAAAATCACACAGACCATGATAATTGAAATCACAGTGTTACAATGTTAAACTGACTTATAGGTTATATACTGATTTACAGTGTTCAAAGTGCCTTTCACATCCTTATTTGATTCTCCACAATAAGCACCAGCAGTATAGAGAGCAGGTATTCATATCACCACTATGTACACGAGGAAAGTGAAACTCAAGAAATTCAGTGGCTTGCTCAAGGTAACAAGTCTGTATGTAACAAATCCAGAAATTAGAATGCTGTTGCAATATTACACCATCTGCCAAAAATGAATCAAAACCAACCTTGTTATTGGAACTCCTGTAAGTTACTGTAAATTCATATCTAAATTCTCCAACCAGTTTCCTTTCAACTACTATAAAACAGAATTCTAAATGCATTTACTAATTAAATTCAACATTTGTGACATATGGCAGATTATACTTCATGTTCAGAAATACGAGTAAATATTTTAATTCCCTTTTACCTTTATCCTTTTTCTTAGAGGACTCTTCTACAGAAGATAATCTGGATTTTTTATGTGATGATTCTTCACAATCTTTTCTGGCTTTATCCTTTCTTTTTTTTGACTTGACTTCTTTTCTCCTTTATGTTGAACAATATAAAGTTAACTTTTTCAACTGAATTTTACAAAAAATAAAAATCAATGGGTAAAAAAGTCAAATCAGTTAAAGTACTCATTTTTAAAATGTAGTTTACATAATAAGGAACCCTTAAATGAGTCTGTAAATATTTTAGGTTAGTATATTAATTAAAACAATTCTGTAAGATTATGAAGCCTGAACACTCTGACACAAAGGATTATTTTTATAAGTTCTGTGTATAAACCTTAGTAAATGTAAATCACGGTTTTTACTCATTTCTTTTCTATATTCTATCATTTAGCCATTCTAAAAAAATTACAAAATCAAATCTCATTTTCCTCCACATAATTCATATCTACCTACACTTTGAAAAAACACATACAAGAAAAAACCACTCTAACAGTTCTCAACCACCAGTAAATAGAAAATTCTTCTCTTAAGAATAAAGGAATACAGCAAAGGTATAATAGAACGAGGATGGAAAAGCTTACTGTTAACTCATATATCTACTTTAGACCACTTATCCTTTTACTGCTGTAGCTTTATCTCTTCTAGGCCAAGTTTACAAGGTTGTCAGTGCCATAGCTGGCAAACAACTGATTTTAATTGGTTAAGAAAAGAAACACTAAATAGGAAAAGGTGATAATGCTGAAACTGGGACTGGGAAAGAGGATGAAGAGACAACAGAGTGGATTACTTTCAAGAAACTTGCTTATCAGACCTTTCAAATTAAGATACACCAAATACTACAATACTGTTTAAGACAGTAATAACTTCTTGCCTCTTGTAAGAATAATTTCAATCTTGAAATGAAGCTTGAAACTCAAGGTCAAATAAAACTTTGTTATCTTCCAGTATCATTGATAGAGAGGGGAAATCAATTAATCTAAAAACTTTGCTAATTTTAAGAATTTAAAATTTTTTATTTATTTTTAATAGCTAAAATACTAGATAAGGCTCATTTAGAACACAGCTGATTTTAAATTAATATTCTAATATATACATTTTATAAAGTTGCAGAATCTTACTGTTAAGACTTTCAAGTGTTACTCAGGACATGAAACTTGACCACTACAATCATGCCAGGTTACACAGATTTTGTCTGAACACCTGCAACGCCAGGGACTTCATTATGCTTGACTTAACATACGCCAGACACTGTGTCAAGCATTTTATATGCATTTTCATTTAATCCCCACAATAACCTTAGTATACTCATTTTTAGAGATAATAAAATTGAGTCTTACAGAGGTTGCATAGCTTGCCCAAGAAGACTAGCAAGTGGATTAGCTGAGAGGAATATACAGGAAAGCCTACCATCTATATATACTGCACAATGCAGAACAATGATACTCCTCCCCCATTCAGTATGGCAGACACAGTCTAGCTCATTCAATAGGAGCCTGACTTTAACATCTAAAATGAGTATAGAGGTATAATCCTTTGTAAGAATGACAAACTCTAATTAAAACAATGCTTAAATGAGACATAGGAATCACTTTATGAAGACCTGCTTTACAATATAGTTTCTAAGAATATTACAGTATCTGAACACTGATTCCAAACCAAAAATTCTAGCATCTATCTACCACCCTGCACAGGCCTTCACATTTAAAACCGCTTGACTAGAGTTACGCATGATGAACTTCCAGTTCCCTGCTTTATGTGGTCATATGGTAATGGCGGATTTTATATACAACCAACTAATTAAACCATCAACCACTCAAGTCTACTTTAGACATCCAGTTCAGGTGACTAAGTCCAAGAGTACTAAAATTAACAACCACATTTTAAAAGATCATATTACCTGTGATGAAAATTTAATTTAAAGGAACATTCTTGGCATAATCCTAAAAAAAAAAAAAAAAAAAAAGAGTAACAGCACAGAATTGCTAAATTTTAATAACTGCACTGCTACTTTACTTTTAATATCATAAATTGTCATTTTTCTTTACATTCCTTTACTGTAAGAGGGGAAACAAATAATCTGAAGAAAACAATCTGATTCTCTCCCACCTCAAAAAATGTATATATATAATAAAAATTGAATCAGAATGCTTGAGAAATTGAAAATATTCTGCCATTGCTTTAGAAAATGGTGCTGTCAAGTTATTCTAAAAGCAAACTGTTTCACAGGCAGAATTGTATCTCACATCAAAGACATCTAATAACAACAGTGTGGGTATAGTCATTTCCTCTGAAGTACTCTAAGTTTTCAAATGTAAAAGAACTTTCAAAAAAGTTCCTCTATTGTGGTCTCTTTTTTGCTTTAATCTCAGTTCACACTAGTTGACTCTTCCTCATAAGCACTTCCAGGAAGAACTCAGACACCAACCTTCATTGGTGTGTACCAAGTAGCATATGGGGAAATCCTTGATTTCTACCCAGAGTGGGCAGACACTCTAAGGGCACACGTATTTAGGAACCAGAGAAGGTTGTTAACATGAGGCAGAGAAGAAGCTGACACATAAAAGACTAGCTTAGGAGAAAAAAAAGAATAAGCAACAGATCCTAAAACATGTATATTAAGAGAAACTTCTGTATTCTGGGTTATAATCCTAAGCTTTTAAGACTAATATCAAGAAAAATCTGCCCTTCTAAAATTTTTTCTTTATTGACAGTCAATAAAGTCTACACCATAACAATATGGCTATCAGCTAATGCGAGATTTTATATTGCCTTTTCTGATACTTTGCATCTCACTCTGCACTGGTGACATTCTCAAATTAATGGAAAAAGGTCTTCACTTCACGAATTACTGGTTTACCTTTGGCATTAGAACTATTTCCCCTAATGTCACTCTTGCAACTTTCAGAAGCTCTGAGAAAAAAAGAGTTCCCAAGAAGATATATTAAAAATTTTTAATTGGATCTTAAATTAGCCTATATATTTTAAAATCTAAATTACTAGATAAACTTTGAAGAAATCAATCATACCCCACCTAAAGTCAACTTACTTAATTTAACAAGCGCATTTCTCTTTTCACCATGCTCAATATAACCAAAATTAACTTCCCAACTCTTTAAGCCTTCTTTTTTATCACAACATTTATTTCCACAGCAAAACTGGCCTGCAAATAAAGGAAGGAATATTAGCTATGATGGTTGGTGACAACATTTATCTATACAATCTGGTATTACCTCTGAAATTTACTCAACATACATACATAACATACATGACATACATATATAAATTCCTAGCTTTATAAAATAATCATTAAAAAACTGACCACAATAATTGTGGTATGTTCAACAATCAAATCAAATTGCTGAATGAACTGTTTAAAAAAAAAACAGTTCCAGAATTCTTTACCTGATAGATAGTTGACTATCTATCAAGTTGACCGTTTATATTAAGATACAGAGTTTTAGTGACTCTGTGTAAGGGAATCTTACACTTTGGAAGATGGAAGTACTAGAAAAGTGTACTCACTAATACCCTAAAAGAATAAGTATATTTTCCAAAGTACATGCACTTATAACTGGGACAATCTTTTTCAATATTTAATAATATTAAAATTGATAAAAATTGAAAATTTTAATATGGCATTTAAGTACCAGCATAAAATGACATTTAAAACACACTTTAACTAGCATTTCGAGATTAAGTAGAATGAGTAATCAAACCTGATGCTCTAAGTTTTAGAATCACTTGACACTAAAATCAATGCCTTATTATCATATCCATTGTATATTAAAACCTATGCAAAAAAGGACTGATATTGATGATCCAAGAGAGAAAAAAAAAATAAACTACTCAACAATTATTAACTTCAACAGAAAAAGACAAGATCAAACTTATTTGCACAAACTAAAAAAAAGCATTTATATCTCAATAATTTGCACAACAGGAACTGCCTTTTTTTCATAAAAAAGAAACTGTCAAAATGAATTTTGAAAATTACCAGTTCAAAGGCTGATAACTTTTCTAAATTGGCATTGTTTCACTCATTCCAAATAAATACTTCATTAAATCTGTATGTGTTTAGCAATGGCTCTATTGTTTAAAAAAGCACCAAGATTCAGTCAGAGCAAATAGCTTTCTTTCCCCTTCTCAATTAAAACTTTTTTCAATTACATGAATTTAGAGAATGTCCATCAATTTTTTTTAAAGGCTGCATTACTTACTGTCACTTGAAAATTCCATTCAATAGAAGTATAAAATTTTAAAATTGTGATAGACATTTCAACAGTTCTCATTGTCTTAGGTAAAAGCACAAACTAAAATGTAATGCTAAGAAAAGTTTAAAATAGCTTTAAAATTATTCTTTTTCCTTCTCCTCTATAGTACCTTTAGGGCTGATCTTAATTTATGGAAGATGTATATGAGCCATACTGACAGCATAAATGTTTAATCATTTAAAAATGAAACTTTTATTTTCAAAGATTTTTAAAAGTTTTTAGTTTAAAATTATTTCCTTAATGTTCCTATGTAGTTTTCAGAAGCATTAACACTTAAAATGCAATCACCAATAAAGAGCTAATTTTATAGCGTGAGACAGTATAAAGATTAACACTTAAATGCAATCACCAATAATACAAAGCTAATTTTATAGCATGAGACAGTACAGAAATATTGAATTTTCAGAAAAATTTTATGAATAGATTACAATGCATAGAAAAAGCATTTACTGATTGTCTACCAAATGCTTGTTCTTTTTCTGTAAGACTAAATATTTGGGCTCAAACTCAGTGACTCCCTAAGAACTAGCCTGTCTAAAAATTATTAGGTTCAAAGTAATATTTAATTTCTATCTGCAAAATGTGGATTTGACTGGAATACAGTAATACCAACACGTTATTCCAAAAATTAATAGAGAAAAATTCAAGTATTCATCTGTTGATAGTTTCCTTCCTAGGAAACTTTTAACTCTTTGAACATTTTCTACTTATCTGCAATTGAATATCCTAGAAGCAAAAATTCTAAACGTAAAAACCATTAAAGCATTATATTCTGAACTTTGTTAGCAATATATCATTAATACACCTTCTCTAATTTTACTTTGTATTTTGTAGATAATCACTTATTGTATACATTAGGAATAATCTTACCCAGTGACTTCAATAATGTAACAAAATAACCTTATCCGATTAAAAACTAAAATAAAAAAAAGAATTACCTTTCCCTGAAATTACTTCTTTTTCTACTCGCCACCTAAATCCAAACTGACAAGAAAAAAAAAATACATTTATGCCAGAGTAAATTTAAACAATATTTAAATTGTAGATAAATCTTATCATGGAGCCAACAATTAACATAATGACGCTTACTAATCTAAAAAGTAAACCTAATTCCCCTCATGATAGTTTTTTCTCTCCTTATAGGATTCCAGGTACTTAAAAGTACATCTGAACAATTACCAACTTCTCTGTTAAGGAATAATCCTCTTTACTTTTTAAAAAAGTTTATTTATTTATTTTTGGCTGTGTTGGGTCTTCATTGCTGTGTGCGGGCTTTCTCTAGTTGCTGCGAGCGGGGCCTACTCTTCATTGCGGTGCACAGGCTTCTCATTGCAGTGGCTTCTCTTGTTGCAGAGCATAGGCTATAGGTGCATGGGCTTCAGTAGTTGTGGCGTGTGGGCTCAGCAGTTGTGGCACACAGGCTTAGCTGCTCCGTGGCATGTGGGATCTTCCTGGTCCAGGGCTTGAACCTGTGTCCCCTGCATTGGCAGGTGGATTCTTAACCACTGCGCCACCAGGGAAGTCTGATCCTCTTTACTTTTAGACTTCTTATTAAAAGTTACAGGTGCCAGGCACAAGGTATGTAAATTAACAAAAAATATATACTGTTCTATGACACTGACAGAAAAAAAAGAAGTTCTAGTACAATAAAGAAGCAGTATACTATAATATGAGAGTACAGTCTTTGGAGTCAGATTGTTTGGGTTTATGTCTTAGCTCCATCGCTTCACAGCTATATAATACTGGACAAGTTATTTAATCTATTTGTGGCTCAGCTGCCTCATATAGAGATAATACGAGTACTACTGCTTTGGGTTAAGACATTTAAATGGAATAATACATATAAAGTACTTATAATAGTATCTGGTGTATAGTACACCAGGGGTTAGCAGATAAAGGTCTACAGGCCTGCTGCCTATTTTTATAAATAAAGTTTTAATGGAACACAACCACAACCATTCATTTGTATATAGCTCTTTTCCCACTACAACAGAATAGTAATAAACAGGAATGGTACCAGTCTGGAGCCCTAAAGTGGAAAGTTGTTAAATTTCCCTCCAGATTCCTAAACGTAACTTTATAGTTGACCCTTGAACATGGGGTTTAGGGGCACTGACCACTACGCAGTTGAAAATCTGAGCATAAATTTACACTTAGCCCTCCAAATCCAGGGTTCCACATCTGCAAACTGAACCAACACAGACTGTGTAGTACTATAGTACGTATTTAGTGAAAGAATCCACACAGTTCAAACCCACGTTGTTCAAGGGTCAACTGTTATTTGCTTTTTGGCTAAAAATGATACAGTGTTAAAATGTTTTCTCCACTATCTTATAAGACTCACATTCATATGCTAAATTACTATTTTAGTAAATAGTTTAGTTTTCTATTCAATTTACCATATAGTTAAAAGCTCAGCTCTAGAATCATGCTGACCCAAGGCAAGCTCTATCATTTATTAACTAGCTGTGAGGTTGGGAAAGTTACTTAATTTCTCAGTCTATTTCCTTTTTATGAGTAAAATCCTAATCTCATAGGTTGTTGTAATTAAGAAAGATAATTCAGATGAAGCGTTCAATGCCTGGTTAATTTTGCTTATTTTTATTTTATTTTTTAATCGTCTATTATTTGAATTAGGCAATTCTGTATTTTAAACGCAAATGAGGGCTCGAAATATTTCAAAATATTCTAACTGAAAATAAAATAAAATCCCCCAGTCTAGGAAAAAAAGAAATAAAAAATTCAAAATAACTCTGTATTTAATTCTATTTTTAAGCCCATACATCTATGTGAGGATTGTTTGTCATCCAACAGATGTTGGAATGTCTACTGAAGCACAGTCAAATGTGTACAGCAACAGTTCCCAAACTTTTTCTTTCATTCATTAATCTATTCAACAAATAATTATTAAGCAACTACTTACTGGCTTGGCACTCTGCTGAGAGTATAAAGTGATTATTAAAATAAGTGTCTGTCACCAAGAAGGTTATAATCTTATGGCGGATAAGAAATGTAACAACTACAATATGTCCTACTAGTTAAAGATTGCATAGAGGTTTTGCCTCAATGTTTTTCTATTCTTTCCTGACAAATATTCCTGTTGATACATTGGATTAAACACTTGAATTACTCAGGGTGTGGTGCTTAGCCTCCTTTTCTTCTCACTCTACCCTCTAGAACAAGGAGGTCACACATGCAAGCAATAAGAGAGAAGTATCCTGACTTCCTGACAACACAAAGTTCCATGACCATCCACCTGGATTTTTATGGGAAAGGAAAACAAACGTGTAGTTCATTTAAGCCACTGTTATTTGGAACTGCTTGCTGGTCCCTGTAGCTGAATCTTACCCTAACTGATACAATGATCCAACCAAATTCTCAATGATGAAAGGGAAAAAGCAACAAAGAAGGAAATACAGGTATGTAACAAAGGCTGGAATTCACTAAAAATGCCCTAAGTATCTACTATATATATTAGGCACTTAACTAGGAGCTTGTTAATTAAAAATGAATAAAACACTGCCTTTGTGTAAGTAAAACTATGAGAAAATGCATAGTAGCAAGAAAGTCAACAGCATTACTCTTTCTCCAAAATACTATGCCAAAAAAAACAATCATTATCTTTGCCAAGAAGATCCCCCTGGTATGTGTGGAGCAAGATATGGGAAATCTCTCTACCTTTCCCTCTATTTTGCCGTGAACTTGAAACTGCTCTAAAAAACAGCCCGAAGAAAAAAGATGTCCCTCTCTCCATATTTCCTATTTCTCTAGGATCTATACTCAAAACCTGCAAGTCATATGTGATTTCTTACTTGCACTTACCCTGGTATCTAACTAACTCATCATGTTCTAATAGAAAACACAACTTGTTTCAAGATTATGCATTTTATTTATTTAAATTATTTATTATTTATTTTTGGCTGCATGGGGTCTTTGCTGCTGCACGCGGGCTTCTCTAGTTGTGTCGAGTGGGGGCTACTCTTCGTTGCAGTGCACGGGCTTCTCACTGCGGTGGCTTCTCTTGCTGCGGAACACGGGCTCTAGGCGCACGGGATTCAGTAGTTGTGGCTCATGGTTCAGTAGCTCCATGGCATGTGGGATCTTCCCAGACCTGGGATTGAACCCATGTCCTCTGCACTGGCAGGCGGATTCTTAACCACTGCGCCACCAGGGAAGTCCCTATGCACTATAAAGTATGATTTCCAGTAATATACTGTGTTTTTATAAATGGGGAATACAGGGCTTCCCTGGTGGCACAGTGGTTTAGAGTCCGTCTGCCGATGCAGGGGACATGGGTTCGTGCCCCGATCTGGGAAGATCCCACATGCTGCGGAGCGGCTGGGCCCGTGAGCCATGGCCGCTGAACCTGCGCGTCCGGAGCCTGTGCTCCGCAAGGGGAGAGGCCACAACAGTGAGAGGCCCACATACCGCAAAAACAAAAATGAAAACAAAATAAATGGGGAATACAAATATTTAACTATTTATTTATATCCACTTTCTTCCGTCAACTATAGTTATTTTTTGAGGGCAGACACCATGCTTTAACCCACAGCACCCAGCCCAGTCCTATATAAATACTGGAAGACAATCAACAAATGAACCAGGGTTGAAAAAGTTTTGTTATGTGCTCCTTGAAAGACTTATACTTCACCGCAACTTGCAGTATAATACCTTCAAGTAACTCCAACTGCTGTGATGCTTTTTGGATTCAATATGGTCAATAACTATTAGAGATGAGAGCTAGTTTACAAGAAACTGAGGAAGTTTTAGGGATACACCAAGTGCTGGGGTTTGTAAACAGGGTTATAAAAATGCACACTACTACTATCTATAAGAATATTGTGAAGCAACCCACATGTTAAAGGCACTAGTGAAAAATTATTAAACCAATTATGGTTCTGAGATTTAACTATTAAAATGAAAAGAAATCCTTTGGATAAACAAATCTAAGATAGCTTTTTAGGGACTTCCCTGGTGGCGCAGTGGTTAAGAATCCGCCTGCTGATGCAAGGGACACAGGTTGGAGGCCTGGTCCAGGAAGATCCCACATGCCACGGAGCAACTAAGCCCATGTGCACAACTACTGAGCCTGTGCTGTAGAGCCCGAGAGCCACAACTACTGAAGCCCACGCACCTAGAGCCTGTGCTCCGCAACAAGAGAAGCCACTGCAAGGAGAAGCCCACACACCGCAACAAAGAGTAGCTCCCACTCACCCCAACTAGAGAAAGCCTGTGAGCAGCAACGAAGACCCAACGCAGCCAAAAATAAATTAAATTTTTTAAAAAACTTTTAAAATAGGTTGTCGTAATACAATACAGATGTACACTATCCAAAACATACAGATTTATGCAACATTCCTTCCCCTCCCATTTCAAACTGAGATCATTTGTTTCTGGGTCAATTTATCTATCAGTAGCTAAAAATGTGAAAAATGAGATAGGAATAAAAATCATCCTAGAGGAGGCGATCAAAATGGCAGAGAGACATGGAGCTCACCTCCTCCCACAAATACAACAAAAATACATCTACTCGTAGAACAATTCTCAGAGAATACCTACTGAAAGCTTGAAGATCCTATACAACCAGAGCTGAAAGAAAGATCCCCACATAACTGGGGAAGACAAAGGGAACAGGGAGAAGAAGAGGAATTGGGATGAGACCTACGCCCCTGGTAGGGAGCTGTGAAAAAGGAAAGGTCCCCTCACCCTGGGAACCTCCTTCACCAGCTGGGAGGTCTGCTGGGACAGATAGGGAGCTTCAGAGGCTCGGGAGAAGAGCATGGGAGCTGGTCTGCAGCCCTGCAGGGTAAAGGAAGACCAGTATAGACGGTCCCCGCCATGTCGCTGCACTTCCTAGCCAGAGACACGTGCCTGAAGTGCGCAGCAACTGGGTAGTGAAACTTGGGCTTCAGTGGACAGACCTGGGAAGAGGACTTGGCTTGGCTGCGTGGAGACAGCCTGAAGGGCCAGGAGTGTGGCTTGGGCCAAAACTGGTGGTGTGCACAGGACAGAGAGTGGTTCTGCCACAGCAGGCTCATTATCAGCATGCTTGCAATGGGGCATAGCTCCGGCCACCGCGGGTTTTGCAAACTCTGTGGGTGCACGCACGCGGAGGCAGGGCTGAAGTCTGAGCCAGTGACTGGAGCTCCCACAGTGCGCACACCTTCAGGAGGTTTTCCATCAGTGGCTTTGTAAGCATGCATACGTGCCTAAGGGACCTCCAAGCCCATTACCAGTGCTCCCACAGAGGAACCAGCCACTGAAGGCAGGGCCAACAACACTGATCTTTGTGGGCGCATGCACCAGGTGGCAGGCAGCATCACAGTTGCACGTTCCAGTAGACAGCTCCTGGGGAAGAATACACAGCAGCTCCTTTCCCAGAGAGAGTGCTCCAGTCCCACCTACCTCACACTGCAGCTTAGAACCTGACCTGGGTGGGGGCTTCTACTCCTACAACTGGAGAGCAGACCCTGCCCCTGACAGGGCTGTGACAACCACAGAGCAAAGAGGAGGCCCTACTCAACATGCAGTGCAGGTTCTGATCACACCACCACCAAACACACTGCCATCAAGGGGACAAGGGCCAACACACCCTGAGAAAAGATATGGCAAGAATCCTACCAAAAACAATCCTTGCACCAAGAATATTGGATTCCCACAGTCTACACAGGGTCGCTCTGACATAAGAACAGCCACAGTAGATAACTGTTTCTCCTAAATTCATAGAGTCAAAGAAATATAAGTAAAATGAAAAAACAAAGGAACTATTTCCAATTAAAAGAACAAGAGAAATCCCCTGAAAGAACAATGAAACAGACTTCTCCAGTCTACCCAACCCCAAGCTCAAAAAGGAGGTAATAAAAATGCTGAAGGAATTAAGAAAGACTATTGATAGAAATGCAGATCACCATAACAAGGAGCTAGAAACTATAAAGAGGAGCCAATCAAAATTAGACAACCCAACTGCCAAGATGAAAACCAAGCTAAAGGAAATAAATAGCAAACTAAATAAGGTAGAAGAATGAATAAGTGATCTGGAAGACAGAATAATGGAAATCACCCAATCAGAACAGCAGACAGAAAGACAAATGAAAGAAAAAAATGAAAGCAACATATGAGATTATGGGATAATATAAAGCATGCCAATCTATGCATAAAAGGAATCCCAGAAGAAGAAAGAGGAAAGGGAATCAAAAATTTATTCAAAGGAATTATGGCTGAAAACTTCCCAAACCTAAAGAAGGAAACAGATACCCAGATACAGGAAGCACAGAGGGTCCCAAACAGACCTACTCCAAGATATCATAATGAAAATGGCAAAAGTTAGAGAGGATTCTAAAGGCAGCAAGATAAAAACAAAGAGTCAGTTACAAGGGAACCGCCATAAGGGTATCAGTTGATTTTTCTACAGAAACTGTGCATGCCAGAAGGGAGTGGCAAGATACATTTAAAGTCCTGAAAGGGAAAAACCTGCAACCTATGATACCCTACTCAGCAAGATTATCATTAAGCATGGAAGGAGAGAGAAAGAATTTCTCAAAGAAAAAAATAAAAGAATACAGCAACACTAAACCTACTCTATAAGAAATACTGAAAGGTGTTCTCTAAATAGAAAAGAAACAGGAATCTATAAGAAATGGAAAATCACAATAGAAAAAGTAAATATATAAAAAGATTGAAGACTACTTAAATTAGGCAGTACATAGATTAAAGAAACAATCAAAAAATTCTGTGAAAGCGATTATAATTACAATGAACAGCAAAAAGATAAACATGAAGATGAGAAACAGGACATCGAAACTACAAAATGTGGAGGAGGGGAGTAAGAAAATGTAGATCTTTTAGAAAGTGTTTGAGTTGTTATGACCACCAGTCTAAAGCAAGTAGATAGAGTTATGGGTTAACATACTTGAAAATCAGGGTAACCACAAATCAAAAACATACAACAGATTCACAAAAACCAAAATGAAAGGAACTCAAGCATAATATAAAAGAAAACCATCAAAGCACAAAAGGAAAAACAAAAAGAAAGGAACAAAGAATACAAAATCAACAGGAAAACAAGGTTTAAAATGGCAATAAATACACTTATCAATAATTACTTTAAGTGTCAATGGACTAAAAACATCAATCAAAGGACACAGAGTGGCAGATTGGATAATAAAACAAGAACCTATAATATGCTGCCTACAGCAGACCCACTTTAGGGCTAAGGACACATATAGATTGAAAGTGAGGAGATGGAGAAAGATATTTCATGCAAATGGAAATGACAAGAAAGCGAGGGTAGCAATACTCATACCAGACTTTAAAACAAAGGCCATAAAGAAAGACGAAGAAGGACACTATATAATGATAAAAGGATCAATACAAGAAGAGGATATCACACTGGTTAACATATACACACACAGTACAGGAGCACCTAGATACATGAAACAAATACTAACAGACATAAAGGGAGAAACTGATGGGAATACAATAATAGTAGGAGACTTTTAACACCTCACTCACATCAATGGACAGATCTTCCAGACAGAACAGCAATAAGGCAACAGAGATCCCAAATGACACAACAAAACAGTTAGACTTAATTGAAATCTACAGGATACTACATCCAAATAAAGCAGAAAACACATACTTTTCAAGCACACATGGAACATTCTTTAGGACAGACCACATACTAGGACACAAAACAAGGCTCAACAAATTTAAGAGGATAGAAATTATTTCAAGCATCTTTTCTGACCACAACCACATGAAACTAGAAATCAAAGAGAAACGAGGAAAAAAACTATTACATGGAGACTAAACAACATACTACTAAAAACCAATGGGTCAACAATGAAATCAAAGAGGAAATAAAAAATATCTCGGGACAACAACAATGAAAGCACAACCATACAAAATCTATGGGATGCAGCAAAAGCAGTACTTAGAGGGAAGTTCATAGCGATACAGGCCTTCCTCAAAAAACAAGAAAACTCACAAATAAAAAACCTAACCTACCACCTAAAAGAACTAGAAAAAGAAGAGCAAATAAAACCTGAAGTCATCAGAATGAAGGAAATAATAAAGATCAGAGAAGAAATAAATAAAATAAAGATTAAAAAACAACAGAAAAATCAATAATAGCAAGAGCTGGTTTTTTGAACAGATAAACAAAATCAACAAACTTGTGGCCAGGCTCACCAAGAAGAAAAGAGAGAGGACCCAAATAAATAAAATAAGAAATGAAAGGGAGAAATAATAACTGACACTACAGAAATACAAAAAATCATAAGATATTATGAACAGTTATATGCCAACAAAATGGACTACCTAGGAGAAATGGACAAGTTTCTAGAAATAGCCTGTAAAAACGGAATCAAGAAGAAACAGATGATTTGAACAGATCTATCACTAGAAGTGAAATAGAATCTGTAATTTAAAAAATTCTCTGCAAACAGAAGTCCAGGACTGGATGGCTTCATTGAGGAATTGCACCAAACATAGTGAGAAGAACTCAGACTGATACTTCTCAAACTCTCCCAAAAGATTGAAGAGGAGGGAACACTCCCAAAGCCATCCTATGAAGCCACCATCACCCTGACACCAAAACCAGACAAAGACACTAACAAAAAAGAAAATTACAGGTCAATATCTTTGATGAATATAGATGCAAAAATCCTCAACAAATATTAGCAAACCGAATCCAACAACCCATAACAAGGATCATACACCATAATTAAGTTGGGTTCATTCCAGGGTCACAAGAATAGTTCAACATATGCAAATCAATCAATCTGATATATCACATCAACAAAAGACAAAAACCACATGATCATCTCAATAGATAAAAAGCATTTGGTACAATTCAATATCCATTCATGATTAAAATCTCTCACCAAAGTGGGTATAGAGGGAACATATCTCAACATAATGAAAGCCATTTGTGACAAACACATAGCCAACATAATACTAAATGGTGAAAAGCTGAAAGCCTTCCTGCTAAAATCTGGAACAAGACAAGGATGTCCACTCTCACCACTTCTACTCAACATAGTACTGGAAGTCCTAGCCACAACAGTCAGATGAAAAAAATAAAAGGTATCCAAAATGGAAGGGAAAAGGTAAAATTGTCATTATGTGCAGATGACATGATACCCTATATAGAAAACCCTAAAGATTCTGCACAAAAACTACTAAAACTGATATATGAATTCAGCAAGGTAGCAGAATACAACATTAATATACAGAAATCTGCTGTATTTCTTCATACTAACAATGAAATATCAGAAAGAGAAAGTAAAATAAATTCCCATTTAAAATCGCATCCAAAAAAAAAGAAAAATATCTAGGAATAAACCTAATCAAGGAGGTGAAAGACTTATATGCTGAGAACTATAAAACACTGATAAATGAAACAGAAGATGATTCAATGAAATTGGAGGATAGACCATGCTCTTGCACTGGAAGACTTAATATAGTTAAAATGGCCATACCACCCAAAGCAATCTACAGATTAATGTGATCCATATCAAATAACCCATGACATTTTTCACAGAACTAGAATAAATAATCCTTAAATTTATATGCAATCACAAAAGACCCAGAATTGCTAAAGTAATGCTGAGGAAAAAGAACAAAGCTGGAGGCATAACCCTTCCAGACTTCAGACAATACTATAAAGCCACAGCAATCAAAACTGCATGGTTCTGGCACAAAACAGACATACAGGTCAATGGAATAGAATAGAGCGCCCAGAGATAAACCCACACACTATGGTCAATTAATCTTCGACAAAGGAGGCAAAAATATACAATGGAGAAAAGACAGTCTCTTTAACAAGTGGTATTGGGAAAGCTGGACAGCCACATGTAAATCAATGAAGTTAGAACACACTCTAACACCACACACAAAAATAAACTAAAAATGGCTTAAAGTCTTTAATATAAGACATGACACCATAAAACTCCTTGAAGAGAACATAGGCAAAACATTCTCTGACATAAATCGTAGCAATATTTTCTTAGGTCAGTCTCACAAGGCAAAAGAAATAAAAGCAAAAATAAACAAATGGGACCTAATTAAACTTAAAAGCTTTTGCAGAGCAAAGGAAACCATAAACAAAATGAAAAGACAACCTATGGAATGGGAGAAAATATTTGCAAATGATGAGACCAACAAGGGCTTAATTTCCAAAATATACAAACAGCTCACACAGCTCAATATAAAAAACCCCAAAAAACTCAATCAAAAAATGGGCAGAAGACCTAAATAGACATTTCTCTAAAGTAGACATCCGGATGGCCAACAAGCATATGAAAAGATGCTCAACACTGCTAGTTATTAGAGAACTGCAAATCAAAACTACAATGAGGTATCACCTCACACCAGTCAGAATGGCTATTATCAAAAAGTATACAAATAATAAATGCTGGAGAGGTTGTGGAGAAAAGGGAACCCTCCTACACTGTTGTTGGGAATATAAATTGGTGCAGTCACTGTGGAAAAACAGTATGGAGTATGGAGGTTCCTCAAAAAACTAAAAATAAAGTTACTATATGATCCAGCAATCCCACCCCTGGGCATGTATCTGGAAAAGACGAAAACTCTAATTCAAAAAGATACACACACCCCAACGTTCATAGCAGCACTATTTACAATAGCCAAGACATGGAAGCAACCTAAGTGTCCATCGACAGATGAATGGATAAAAAAGATGTGGTATATATATACAATGGACTATTATTTAGCCATAAAAAAGAATGAAATAATGCCATTTGCAGCAACATCGATGGACCCAGAAAAGATCATACTAAGTAAAACAGAGAAAGACAAGTATATGATATCACTTATAGGTGGGTATCTAAAAATAGTACAAATGAACTTATTTATAAAACAGAAACAGACTCACAGACACAGAAAACAAATGTATGGTTACCAAAGGGGAATATGGGAGGGAGGGATAAATTATGAGTATGAGATTACAAATACACACTACCATATATAATATAAACAACAAGGATTTACTGGATAGCACAGGGAACTATATTTAATATCTTGTAATAACCTATGATGGAAAAGCATCAAAAAAAAGGAGAAAATATATATAACCAAATCACTTTGCTATACACCTGAAACACACAATATTGTAAATCAACTCTACTTCTATTTTTTAAAAATCACTTTAACATTAACTAAAATAGGACTTCCCTGGTGGCACAGTGGTTAAGAATCCGCCTGCCAATGCAGGGGACATGGGTTCGATCCCTAGTCCAGGAAGATGCCACATGCTGCGGAGCAACTAAGCCCGTGCGCCACAACTACTGAGCCTGCGCTCTACAGCCTGTGCGCCACAACTACTGAGCCCACATGCCACAACTACTGAAGCCCGCGCGCCCTAGAGCTTGCGCACCACAACTACTGAGGCCACACACTGTAACTACTGAAGCCCATGTGCTCTAGGGCCCATGTGCCGCAACTACTGAGCCTGCGTGCTGCAACTACTGAAGCCCGTGCGCCTAGAGCCCATGCTCTGCAACAAGAGAAGCCACCACAATGAGAGGCCTGTGCATTGCAACAAAGAGTAGCCCCCGCTCGCCACAACTAGAGAAAGCCTGCATGCAGCAACGAAGACCCAATGCAGCCAAAAATAAATAAAATTAATTTTAAAAAAATTAAAGTAAGATGTAAAGCGGGAAGGGAAATTTGCCATTACTAATTGGCACTGATAAGAGCTATTTTTACTAGAATAGACATTTACATAACAGAAGATGTGCATCTGCCTCTTTATATGGTAATCCATTTGAAAAAAAAAGCCTATCAATTTCAAACATCATTTGTGAAAGAAGACATCATTCAAAGTGTCAAATCATAATCACTAGAGGCTCTGGATTAGAGTCAGGATAAAACAAGATTCAGTAGCCACCTGTGTTTCATTTTAGACTTTTCATGTCTCAGCTCACAAAGAGTCACCCTTGACTTCAGGGCCCTTTGTAAATTCCACAGCTATCGAGTTTAAATGGTCCAACTGATACTTCATAGATGGAGGACAACTTAGAATTGAATTATTCTTAAAAGAATAATACAGGGCACAATAGTATATTAAAAAGTAATACTATACGTGAATAAGAACCTTCTTCTATAAGTATCTGGAAGGCATACCTTATTTTCTTTGTATCTGGTGAGATCTGCTACACAGTATTCCTTGAATAATTTATCATAGTATTTCTTTGCAAGTCTCTTCTCCCTAGATTCATTAAAAATATATAAATCTTACATATTTAGAAATTCAACCATTGTTTGCTACTTGGAGGCAATGTCAAATAAATAACGCATATGATATAAACATTAATGTTTTAAAAGAGGTCATTACTTACATGTGCATAGAATATCTGAATATTAACTATTAATAGCGGGTCTCTAGGGAGGGAAGCTGGAAGACTAATAGTCAAAGATGAGAAGGAGACTGACTCTTCACTTTTTACCCTCTGTAATGTTTGAATTTTTAAAACCATTTTCAGGTTTTACGTTTTCCCAAAATATTTTTAAAATTTAAACAGAAGCGTACTACTAGACAACAAATAATACTGTAAAAATTTTATAAATTATTTTTTAAAGACAAAGTCAAGCAATAAGAAGTCAGTTAAAATTGTAAAAAATTACCAAAAGAATCAAACCAGATTCAATAATCTGAGGCACGGTTTTATGTTCTCGATTCAGAACTGCTCCATGCAGGGGCCAAATGCTTTGGACAGGTGACAAAACAAGAAAACACTCAGGGAGCAGGAGAGATAGGACTATAGCATTTGATGCATTATGTCTCACACGGGTACAATTACCAATTCATGTCCATTTCATCCTCCTCATTCCATAGGAATCTGTGATTTTCTCGTATAATATCCATGTCTACCTTGTCATTTTCCCTGAAATAAAACAATTTTAAATTCAATATGAAAACAAAATTAGTCAAACTTAAGTTAAACAGTGTGTGAGATTTTTGAGCACCTGAGTAAAAATAAGATACACAAAGATAGTTTTATATGTACGTATGTATGTATATTTATAAAAAGTATTTCAGTATTTTCAAAAGGCAGTTATAAAGAGTGCTGCTACAGAAACAAATGGATAAGGAATCCACCCATCTCTAGAGCTGGTTCAATTATATAAAGGGTGCTAAATTACCAAAACTAGGATGAGAAATCTGAATGAACACTAAATGGATAAGGAAGATGAATGAAAATAAGTTTCAGAATCTAAAATAAGTAACACCATCCTATTGTGATCTAATTTTAAAAATATATAAAAAATTTTTTCACACCTCATTTTACTACATCTTCCTAGGAAGACTGAGTAAGGAAGAGAACTGAAGGAGATGATTTTTCAAGATGGTAACAGATTGGGGACAGAAGAAGGGATTGTTGAGAAATACAGGCTAAATTCAGAGGAGAGTTAAGTTTGGGGCTGATGAGCTGGTATGAAGTTTTTTAGGGCACTATCAACTCGGAAAATCGTTAAGTAAAGAGAAAAAAACCCACACAAAACCAAGAGGCTCTGACAGAAGAGCTTCAGATATAAGAAGGAATTTCATGTGTGGGAAATATTAGAGTGAGGTCTCTTGTTTGTCCTATCTTTTAAAAAGCAATCCCAAACCTGAGGTCTAAAGAGTTCATTATTTCAAAGATCCTTGTGGGGGGAAAAAAAAAAATCACTGCATAATCAGGCACGTGAGTATTCCTCACACAATCCTGTTATTGCGAGAATCAGCAGGCTGCCTGAGGCCTGTTGCCAGAGAAATGGGGTTCATGATGAGTTGCTTAGCTAGAAGCTTCGAATGGCCTCTCCACCTTATAACAACAAAACTGGAATGGAAAGCAGGAGAACATGACAGAATCAGAAGATATAGTAGCTGTGAGTCTTCAAAGATACCCATACCTACCTCCCATTATGTAAAATAAACTTTATGACACTTACCCCAATCGCCTGAAGTCTTCTTTTTTGCCACCATAGTATAAAATATAGTCATTTACAAACTTTGTATGCCTTTGATACTGAAATGCAAAAAATTAAGGATTTTATTTGTTCAGTAGTTGGGTGTCAATGACATATTAGTGAGTAGGGAAAAAAAACATAGTATGAGTCTATTTAGTTTTTTAAAAATATACAAATATATACTATACATGCTTATAAATTAAAAAAAGATCTAAAAGGGTAAATATTAAACTGCTAAGAGTGAACACAGTACAGTAGAGGGGCTTTCACTTCCTACTGAATACTCTATATTGTTTTGAACATTTTCAAGCAATAACTCTCTGGAGAGAAGGACAGCTTCCTATATACAGCCTCACACCACCACTCATTTTATAGTTTCAAATTATAGTTTCCTATAACTATATATTATAGTTATTCCTATAACTATAAATTATAGTTTCCTATAACTATAACAAATTATAGTTTCCAAAGTTAAAGGTGAGGAGTAGAATTTTTCTTCATTATAAAATATAATTTAGCTATTTCAGTAACAATAAAGCCTCCAAAATAGAAGATGCAACTTTTATTATATTAAATCCTAACATGAGGCTTTCAAAAAGAAGTAAATATAAGAGATCACATGAAGCTACAGTCATGTTTTCAGTGCAATACAATGAGACACATGAGCATTTTACTTGTTTTAAAAAGCTCCATGGTACTCTCTCTAGAGCGGAACACACACATAACAGAACTGACATAATATTTTCTGTGACTACAGCCTATTATATTAAAGACAAACAGTTATTTAATTGATCACAATGTGTTTGAGCAGAATAGTGAATCAAAACATAATTCTGAAACGAGCAAGAAAGCAATTAACATTTCAGAAAAGAAAAAAGAGAAAAGCCAGATACCCAGAGATCTGGATTCTAGCTCTTGGTCTACCACAAACTGGTCATGTGACACTGGCAAGTCACTTAAATCTTTCAAGAGCTCAAGTCAGCAAACTTTTCCTGTAAATAGTAAATATGCAGGCCATACGGTCTGTTAAAACTACTCGCCTCTGCCACTTTAGCATGGAAGTAGGCACAGATAACACCTAAATGAATGAGCACAGCTGTGTTCCAATAAAACTTTTATTTACAAAAGCAGGTGATAGGTGGGACTTTGCTTCCTGGAAGATGCAGCAAAGATGTACAGTTGATCCCTGAACAGGGTGGATAGAACACCCACCCTCCTCATTGTCCAAAACCTGCACATAATGTATAATCAGCCCTCTGCATCTGTAGATTCAACCAACTGCAGATCATTAGTACTACAGTAAAATAAATACCCATATTTACACAATATAGTAAAATAAAAATCCTTGTATAAGTGGACCCTCACAGTTCAAACCCTGTGTTGTTCAAGGGTCAACTGCACTTCTCCCTATTCCTCCCACTGAGAACTAAAAACCTTGGAAATTATATATAAAACAAACATAAAAAGACTCTGAAAGGTAGAGAGAAGAAGGCAGACCAGCTACGGACCTCAGGACCCATGGTATGACATGGTGCTGAGTTCCCCACGTTTTCTTTTTGCTTAATAAATGCCAGACTTGGAGGTGAAGAAGCTGGATAGCTGGAAATACCAACAAGCACAGACAAAAGAAGTGCCAACAAAAGTCTGTTCCCTGTAACAAAATAATCAGGAGAGAGGCAGCCTAACAGGAAAGATAACTTTTAGGCAGTAACTACTCTATTCCAGCCAAACACTCCAGAAAATCTATGGCCCCACCTCCAGCCATGCAAGAAAAGGGGATCTAGACTTTCACCCTCACCAGGCTGTAACTAGATGCCCCAACACCCCCAACTGAGTGGTGTGACAGAAGGAGGAGCAGATGTTGAAATACTAAAGGAGCAGTGGCAGATGAGATCCATGGGAAAGCTAAGCTATTGGGTTAGGAGATAAGAGGAATAAATAAATTGGTGACAAGAGAACTTCTATAACTTAAAGAAAAGGATCAGGAACAATAAAGTGAAAGTGGTGACTACAGGATAGTGGGTATATCTAATTGACATCGTCTCCTTCTCCCTATCCTGACTGCAGTAATAAATACCCAGAAATACTTTCACTCTCCAATATTCCCAACAGTAATATGGATGGCCAGTGGTAGCGGCTTGTGTAATAAGCCACAGTCTTACCAAAAAGTTAAGCTGAGAGATGGCTATCACAGGGAAACAAGGTATAACTTAAAGACAGCCCCAATTCATGCCTGAAAGCTGAAGCCACAGTAGGCCTGAGACAGTCCACAAACAGACCTATTATTTTTTTTTCATTTTTATTTTTTCTAACATCTTTATTGGAATATAATTGCTTTACAATGCTGTGTTAGTTTCTTCTGTATAACAAAGTGAATAAGCTATATGTATACATATATCCCCATATCTCTTCCCTCTTGCATCTCCCTCCCGCCCTCCCTAACCCACTCCTCTAGGTGGTCACAAAGCCCCGAGCTGATCTCCCTGGGCTGAGGCTGCTTCCCACTAGCTACCTATTTTACACTTGGTAGTGTATATTTGTCCATGACACTCTCTCACTTCGTTCCAGCTTACCCTTCCCCCTCCTCGTGTCCTCAAGTCCATTCTCTAGTCTGTGTCTTTATTCCTGTCCTGCCCCTACATTCATCAGAACCTTTTTTTTTTTAAGATTCCATATATATGTGTTAGCATACAGTATTTTTCTCTTTCTTACTTCACTCTGGATGACAGACTCTAGGTCCATCCACCTCACTACAAATAACTCAATTTCATTTCTTTTTATGGCTGAGTAATATTCCATTGTATATATGGGACACATCTTCTTTATCCATTCATCTGTCAATGGACACTTAGGTTGCTTCCATGTCCTGGCTATTGTAAATAGTGGGGCAATGAACATTGTGGTACATGACTTTTTGAATTATGGTTTTCTCAGGGCATATGCCCAGTAGTGGGATTGCTGGGTCATATGGTAATTCTATTTTTAGTTTTTTAAGGAACCTCCATGGTGGCTGTATTAATTTACATTCCCACCAACAGTGCAAGAGGGTTCCCTTTTCTCCACACTCTCTCCAGCATTTATTGTCTGTAGATTTTTTGATGATGGCCATTCTGACCAGTGCGAGGTGATACCTCATTGTGGTTTTGATTTGCATTTCTCTAATGATCAAACAGACCTATTATTAAACACAGTTTTACAAAGACATTAAATAGCCAAGAACCAGGTAGGAAAAGAGTAAGAGTTAAAATGAGACTGAAGATAATAGTATAAAAATGAGAAATATTGACAGCTTGACAAAAATGGATTGAAAAAAATATCTGCAAGTACATGGACTTTGTAAACCTATTTATAGAAGATTAGTAATATGTTTTTTATTATTTTTTGCCTCTAAATCTTTCTTGTATATTAGTAAAAGAGAATTGTACTCAGAAGTATATATGGCAAAATTCCATATGAATAAACACTTATCTTTAAATATAAAATTTATGTCTATCTGACTTCACAAGATTTTATGAAATAAAATAGATTTAAAAAGTTGTATTAGTCACAAAATCTAGAAATATAAAAGGATACAGCATCCATAGCTATGAGATGAAACCTTCTATTTCTTGCTTCTTCCCTGTTAAGAAAAATTTTATTTCAAGCAAATTCAAATGTCTATATTTAATTAATATAATCAAATCACCAACATCTCGAACCAAAAAAAAGTAATGTACATTGAAGTACCATACCTATCCAGCAATTCTGCTGCAACTTGCTTATGGACCACCTTTCCATGTTTTTCTTTCTGAAATGGCTTTTTGAGCAGTAAATCATCTTCAACTGTCCTGGTTTGTTAAGAAGAAAAATTATTAGAAGAGTTCATTTTTCTCAGTGTTTCCTATTTCTTTATTATTCTCATAATTGGAACACGTTTTAAAGAATTCAACTCTTAAAGACTCACTGATCTTCAATGAGGTATTTTACATCTCCTTTAACAGCTTAATTAATATCTTGACTTTATTTAATACCTATAAAATGGAGAAGACGAGACTAACAAATGCATGGGTTCTGGTGTCACACCACCTGGGGTCCTTGGTTCAAATTTTGGCTCTGTCATTCATTATCTTTATCTTAAATTACTTAATCTTTTTGTGCCACAATTTCCTTGTTTGCAAAGTAGAGATAACAAAGCTTTCAGTAACTGATAACGGAAAAAGAAGGGCTGATTATAGATGATATAGACTTTAGGTGATCAGCCCTAGTTACTTAAATAGATATAATCCTAGAGCACACAAGACTATCCAACTAGATTGGCTCAAATTCTATTCTTACAAAGTAATATTTTTGAATGAAAAACCTTGAAAATGTAAAGCATTTTAATTTCATTTTATTACATAAAAATGTAATTCATTATATAATTATTTCTATTCTTTTGGTTATCCATGAAGACTGAGTACCCAACAAAAATGTTCAACCCCAATTGGTATGCTTATATATTGTTTTCAGTGTCAAATAATAAACCAATTTTTATAAGTTTGGTTAATATGAATCAGTCAACCACTCCTAAGTTAATGGATAAAATCAAGTTTCTAAGCACTGAAGGCTGAAAACAATGCCCCTCCCTAAACACAGCTACTCCACCAAAATCTGGCCTCCTTTGTAAGGTTCAGGCTTTATCTGCTAAGAGTTCTTACCTCTTCCATTAAATAAAGACTTCCATGAACTCCTTCCTCTGGCCACTTAGTCTGCTCATTCACAAAATCCTAAGAATTGTGCTGCATCACAATCTCATCCTCCACAGTATCCTCATTTTGCAGTCAAGTACTAGCAAAGGGACAACCAACCAAGCCCCTTCTTAGCTATGACAGTTGCAAGTAGAGTCCTTGACAGTTGAATGAAAAATAGATGCAACAGAGAAATCTAAGAACTTTAACTGATTTCCTTTTTTTCCTTATGCGTCCCTTTCCATAAATCCCTTCACAGCATAAACATTACTTTCTTATCTTTTACATAACTGTTCTCAAATTTTTGAGTCAATCATTATAGTTTAATAAACAAAAATTCATCCAGTAGAGCATCGCTGTCTTCACATGTAAACACAATGCCAAAACTTTAAATATTATTTATACCTCATCTCAATTTAGAAAGGATCGGAAGCAGAGATCAATAAAAAATTACTTACTTTTTTTTCCTTTTGCTAGATTCTCCACAGTGTTCATCATCACTAAAATCAGAGTCATAGCCTCCATGACCATGCATCTGTAAAGGAGTATAGTCAGGAGTATAAATTGCCCACAGTTCAGGAAACAGAATAGTTCAAAAATAAGTTATCTTTAAAAGCCACAATAGTTTTAAAGGATTGTGCTGGGCATATCAGGGGTTATCTAGCCATCTAAAACTTTCAATCACTTTGAAGTAACAAACTTACCCTTCAGAAAATGAATCAATGTTTTTCACTTTAATTACCAACAAGGGAGATTACTCTTTGACCTTTCCATGTAAAACCAGGTCTAGAAGCTGCCATGTCACTGCATACAAGGTTCAGCAATGCTTTACTTTTATTTGATTCAGAGTAATAATGGTTGCTGGTATTTATCAACTTTGTTCCAGACATTATGCTAGGTTCTTTACAAACACTGCTTCTAATTCTGCAAGTTAGGAACTACTACCTTCATTTTAGAGATAAAGAAATCAAGGACAAAGTTAAGTAAATCAATTATACAGAGCAAATATGTAGCTAAGCAGATCTACTTGATTCTTAAGCCCATGATCTCAACTACTACAAACTGACTCTCTGGAATAGGCTAACATTTTGATTACTGTATTCCATTAGACTTAATGGATTTGTGAACAGTACGATCAACTGATAAAAATTTTCCTTAAAAAAAAAAATAAAAAAATTTTCCTATCTTCTTTCAAGATTTCCTTTTTCTTTGAAACAGTTTCTTCAAGGTAAACCACCTTGTCCTTTGTTCTAGATAACTTTATCTTGTTTCTATTCATTTTTAAATCAAAATTCTTAGAAATACTGAAAGATCTCAATTGTCACTCAGTTGTGTTAGAAAGCAGCTCCTGGTTTCAGCATTACATAGAATTTGGGATATACATTAATGGCGGATGGATGGATTATTTGACTATATCTGCTAAATAAGGTGGCTACATCAAACAATCTTTAAATCCTATGAGTCTGTGATCTTCATAATTCCATTTTCAAACTTACGTGTATGGGTGCATATCTCTCTTCCCTGCCCCACAGAATTCGAGAGAGGCGGGCCCCAGCCAAGGTTGAGGCGAAGGTTTAGGCCACTTTCAACTCTACTCTCACTAAGTCACACCTGAATCGCACACCTTTTTATCATGTCAACTCCTTGCTTCCACTGTTTTATCACATCTGTTCAAACCATACCAGCCTCTCACACCTTGTCTTATGTCCTCACTTTCTTCACATTCTGATGGGGGACAACCACTGTGGGGAGCTTAGAGATAAGTTCTGGGGTCAGCCTGACAGAATGCAAACGCTGGCTCTGCACGTTTCATGTCTTTCTTTGGGCATGCTCCTTAACCTCTAGGAGCCTGTTTCCCCCTCCATAAAGGGAGGCTAATGAAAGAAAGTACCGGTCTCACAGAACTGGGCATTAAATGAGTTACCGCGTATAAAGGGTTTTAGAACAACGTCTGGTACAGTACAACCCTCCCAATTTTAACTACTATTACCGTCATGATGTTCCTACACCCTGGGACACCACCTCCTACCCTTGTGCCCCCCGTCTCGTTTTTTTCTCGTCCATCCCATACCCATCTGAATTCAGTAGTTGCATTAAAAAGTTCTCACTCACTTCAGGCTACGAATCAACTGACAGGAACCAAGAGAAATTCGAGAAGGGAGACGCGGGGTGTCTTCTGAATCTGCCATCAAAAAAAAAAAAAACAAAAATCAACTAGTAGCATATGAGAAACAAGTTTCGAGATCTTTCTCCCCGACCCCAAGCACTCAAGGCCCTTCTCACACACCCCTTCCCCTCCTCTGCCAAGTGCTCCCGCTGAGTCGTTGTTCCCTCCTCTGCCCGCGTCTGCAGCGACAACCCACCGCCTGAGCGAGCTGCTGCGGCACCAGACCCGTCGCCCCGGCTGCGTAGCCTAACCACAGTCGCCGCCACTGCCAGAGCCACAACGGCCGCCGCCGCCCGCTCCCCGCCTCTCCCTACGGGTCCCAGCTCTGCGCTGCTTCCGGTCCGGCTCGGCCGCGCGTCTCACTTAAATGACACCGTTCCCGGGCGCGCCGACTTTGTGTTACAGCCAAAACAGCCCCGGAAAACGAAGGCCGCGGGAGAACAGGGCCGGAAGGGAAGGTGGAGGCTCCCAGCTTTACCAAAGTCGCCGCGCTCGGTTTTTTCCTGGGCCTTCTTCCATTACCCTCTGGGAAGCCCAACATTTAATCTCGTGTGGCACAGCTCATACTAAGCCCACGCCCCTCGTTTGAAATTTTATTTCGTTTTAGAAAAAACCCTGCCTGGATATCACTTGCCGTCCTCTTTCTAGTAACCTTAGAAACGCCTCCTCGGAGCAACCTTGCTGAGCGTCTCAGTCTCCGATCTGCCTCTCCTCCCTCTGCCCCACTCCTCCCAATAAAACAGTTCTCATAATTAGAACAGAAATAGCTTTCCATCGCTTCACCACCCACACAGTAGATGCCATTCCAAATGCAGTGCTGGTGGCAGAGGAGCTCATCGAAGATGCGAGGAGAGGCTGAAGAGGGAATAGGAGCGATTTCACAGGGTCGCGAATCCTCTGCAGACAAGTGACTTGGCACAGGTGAAAAGAGATCCACAATAGTTACTAAAAAAAAAAAAAAAAAAGAAAGAAAGAAAAGAAAAAGAAAGAAGGAAAGAAAAAAAATGCAGGCAGGAAAAGTTAAATTATTTTAAGCTCTGCCGGGTTCTCCCTGTGTTTTACCTTTTCTAAATTATGATGCCCCATTCTGCTTTACAGCCTAGTTACTGGGTTCGTGTCGTGTCTCCCTCCGGCTGATGCTATTCATCTTTGCTTCCTCCTCGGTACCCAACACGGTTCCCTGGAAATCAAAAGCGCTAATTAAATATTTGTTGAATTGAACTGGCACGCCACTGACTTTCACAGCGGGCTCATTTTAGTGAAAACCTTAGCACGTAACACTCATTTTACATCTTTTGCACCAAACAGTAGATAAAAATATCTACCAGTTCAAGCCCTCCTTCTATCCCTGACAGTAAATTACAGATACAACCTGCTTTACCCAATGCAGTAAATATGATCTTTAAAAATCTGTAAGTTAAATTATTGTAAATTCAATTATTTCAAAATGCAATCAGATTAAACTTCAGTAAAAACGTTTATTAAAATATTTAAAGCAGTAGGAAGCCTCACGATTTAACATTATACTATATTGAATTATTTTGTCAAGCAGTTCCTTTTTTAGTAAATATCTAAAATATCTATTCTGTTCTTTTAGTTATTATTGATAAAACCAAACACACTTGTACCTGGTATTCATTTCCTTTCTACCAATATGTGACCTTTAATAGCATTTTCTACCATTCTTAACATATTTTGTCTGTTGCTTCATTTTCCTCTTACAACAAGCCTGTGCTGCATGCAGTGTTATTAGCCCCATTTTGCACGTAAGAAATAGAAGCACAGAACTCAGAGCCACAGGCCTGGTGAGGGTCTAGAAACTGGGAATACTTGATTCTCTACAAGACCCTGTTTTCTCTTTGTGGCTCTCTCTCTGTCAAATTCTTTCTTTTTAAATTTACATATTTGTTTTTATTTTTGGCTGCATTGAGTCTTCGTTTGCTGCGTGCGGGCTTTCTCCAGTTGAGGCTAGCAGGGGCTACTCTTCCTTGCGGTGCACGGACTTCTCATTGCAGTGGCTTCTCTTGTTGCGGAGCACGGGCTCTAGGCACATGGGCTTCAGTAGTTGTGGCACACGGGCTCAGTAGTTGTGGTTCGCGGGCTCAAGAGCACAGGCTCAGTAGTTGTGGCGCACGGGCTTCGTTGCTCCGCGGCATGTGGGATCTTCCCGGGCAAGGGCTTGAACCCGTGTCCCCTGGCATTAGCAGGCAGATTCTTAACCACTGTGCCACCGGGAAGCCCCAAATTCTTTCTTTCTCTCTCTCTTTTTAACTCACCAACTGTGTGAGAAATAGCTTCTGGTTCTAACATTTTAAGAATTTCAGATCTGTTGCTACCAGATCATTCAGCCAAAGATTTGCATTTCTCCCTTTGAGGCAGCAGTTATTGAAAGAGAGAAAATAGAAAATATATGTTAGGGATAGATCACATGATCAGAACTAAAAACAATTAATACAGGATAGACAACCTACCTGATCAGGAAATATCAAGTTAGCAATTACAGCTCAACAACTATAAAAACTGCAAATATTTATTAGGGGCCTGCTCTGGACAGAGAACTGTCATAATCATCAGGGTTACAAATATGTAAAAGTCACTCCTTACTCTCAAAGCCTGACTAGTAAGAAAGAACGAATATATAGGAAAAAAAAACAATAAAATATTCTATCATATATGAAGTGCCTGGTAAATGGCATGAACCTATGGTTCCCAATCTATAAAATGTTCTATTTTAATGAATATGAAAATTTACATGGACACCAATGTTATATAACTCAAATAAAGCAACAAAATACTACGATAGGTATGTGGTGGGGGTGAGGGAAGTTGGTCCCCACTCCACGCCATCATCCTCCTCTCATACACACACCCTTATTCCCTGCCACCCTTCCCCCCACCCCCAGAAAAAAAATGCTGCTCTGGGAAACAGCATAATAAAGAACTCCACTTCAAAATCAGCCTGACCCACAATCAAGTTAGGTCTCTGTCACTTACTAGCTAGGAGATCATGGGCAAGTTTTTAATTGAGTAAGTTTTTATTTCCTCAACTATAAAATGGAGATAATAGTAATAACTATCTCATAGTGGGTTATGAGGTTTAAAACGAAACAATGCAGCTAAAATGCCTAGAATGATGCATAGTTCATAATAAGAATATAATAAATGCTACTTGAGGAAAGTAGCATTTCTTGAGGGAATTCTTGTGATTTAGTTTAAAAATTAACTTCTTCTGGAGTATGGCCTAGAAACAGATCCACACTTATATAATCCTATGATTAATGGCATAGGTTTAAGTATGGACTTCTCAATAAATAGTTCTGAGCCAATTTAATATTACGGTTAAAAAAAAAACAAAAAACCTCAATTGCTAACTTGATTCACACCATACATATTAGTCACCTTCAAAGAAAACACAGGAAAACCTCTTCATGATATTCCATGATCTCTTCATTAGGGCAGGAGAAATTCTCTCAGATAGGACACACAAAAGGCTAACCATAAAGGACAAAAATAAATTACCAACTTTGGTTCATTTAAAAGACTTTATTTAAAAATGAAAAGTTAAGGGGAATTCCCTGGTGGTCCAGTGGTTAGGACTCCATGCTTCCACTGCAGGGGACACGGGTTCGATGCCTGGTCAGGGAACTAAGATCCCACATGCCATGCATCGTGGCCAAAAAAAAAGAAAAAAATTTAAGTCACAGAGTGGGAGAAAATATTACAGTAGACACATTTATCAAATTGTCAGATTATATGAAGAACTTTAAAAATAAGTAAAAGGCAGAAACCCAATAGAAAAATTCACTAAAGACTTGAATAGGCAGTTCACAAAAAAGATGTCCAAATAGCCAATGCACATAAAACAAAGGGCTTGTCTTCACTAGTTATCAGAGAAATGAAAATTAAGAACACAATGCACACCATTACACACCTACGAGAATGGCTAACTGGAAAAGACAGACTTAGTGCTGATGGAGATGTCGTATGACTATAACTATTATATACTGCTGATGGGAGTGTAAATTGGTACAATCACCTTGAAAAAGGTGTTCAGCAGTATCTGCTAATGCTGAATGTGGGTATATTCTATGTCTCATATATTCCACTCCTCAGAATACCTTCAACAGAAAAGTGAACATATATTCATCAAAAGACCTGAATTAGAAAGCACTAGCACTATTTATAAGTCAAAAACTGGAAGCAACCCAAATGTTCAGCAGCATTAGAATAGTTAAATAAATTACGACTTATTCACACAATGGAATACTATACAGCAATAAAAACAGACAAACTACAACTACATGCATTAGCACAGATGAATCTCATCAATGTAAGGCTGAACAAAAGAAGCATTGTATATGCAAAAGAATACATATGACACAATCCTATTCATATAAAAGATAAAAGGAAAAGTAATCTATCTGTGACAAGTCAGGATAATGATTTCCCTGATGGGTATAGAGGAGGTGACTGGAAGGGGGCACGAGGCCGTGGCGGGACGGGGCTTCTGGGGAAATGTTTCTTGACCCTGGCATTCACTACATGAGTGGTTCATTTCTACCTATGATTTGTGTACTTTTACGTATGTATGCTGTGCTTCAATAAAGAATTTACATTTACAAAATTTAACGGTTCCTAGAGTTTTTATAACTTTGACTCTAATTGATCAATGGAAGTGTTGGTGATTAAAGCGATTTCAGGCATGGCAGAATAAGTTAGGGAGTAGATAGGTGGGATTTCCTGGGGTCTCAGAATTCATGCCACATAAATGCTTGCATAGCCAAAGACAAATTTCCTGTAGGCACCAAGATGGAGGCAGATGGGGGCTCTGTAAGTGCTGAGAAAGACCCTAGTCAGCACCCAAAGGACTGACATTGCCCAGGCTTTGAACACTTGGCACGGTCAGCTGTACTTCCTGTACATTTATAAGCCAGGATCTGGCAGAAGGCAGCTCCACAACCTCTGTAGTACAGCTCAGCCCATGAACAGAGACACAATCTAATTGTTATCTTTTGCGATCTGGTCAGCGGTTGGTCACTCGCTTGTGTAAGTGCCTGGAAGAGGCAGCCAGAGCACGAACACTGTGGTTGGATGGACGTTGAGAAGCAAAGTAGAGAGACAGCAATATACCAGTTAGCCAAATGAACTGACTGTCATTTCTAGGCCTGCTCCCAGGAGGCGAGATCAGAGACAGGATGTCTATAAAACGCCTCTCTGAGGCAGTGGTGGAGAAGGAGCCTTGTGATTGAGAGATAGGGAGACACTTACCAGGTCAATGAGATGAGAAGCAGAGACCAGGAATACTAAATGTCACCGGAAAACTGATGCACTTATTTTTTGTCATATAATATCTGTGGGTATCAAGATTTCAGGCCTCATTCAGGAAACTGCAAAGTAGGGAGACATTATAATAATGAAAGATGTTGGCTGCTGTAACTCTGGATCCTTCTTCAAGGGCTGGCTGGGCCTATAATCATGGAAAAGACATAATTCCCCCCATTGAGGCTATAGAGGAGGAAAGAAAACCTCTATCTTTCTAAGTTCTTCTGGCTGGTCTAAGAATTAAATTGACATGAGACAGATTACCAGGAGAAAGTCAAATTTAATTACATATGTACAAGGTTTCATAAGAATACATATCACACGACTTCACAGTTTGTGAACACGAATTAACTGTGTAGAGAGTGTGTTGTATAGTCAAGTGAAACGTCCAGTGAAGTAGGTCTGTTGTGTATTTAAGGATACATATTATTATGTGGTCAGGCAACCAGATGTAAATAGTAAGCAATTTTCCTCAATGATCCCTGAATTAACATATTCTCTGAAACTAAAACCTCTTTGACTAGCTGTTCTGATACTGAAGGTGATAACTGATAGTTGGAAATGGAAACACTTAAACACAGAGGGATAAGCTAAATGACTGAATAGGCTCTGAGGAACAGTGGTAAACAGGAGATGGAGGGCCATATAAAAGCAACAGCACCCAAAGTAATCCCGGGATCCATAAATGGAACTTTCTCAATGGCATACTTTATTGTCAGGAATTTTGTTCAATAGTATAGGAGGCATACAATAGAAATGCAATCCATTTTTCTAGAGAAGGTGGCAATCTGGATTTTTAGATTCAATATTCTGATTTTTAATATTGGCATCCAATTCAAGTTTAAAAATCAAAGCAAAACACCCTTTGGGCCAAAGCGCTTCTGTGAGCTGAATTCAGCCCATGGGATGCAGATTTCCAAGGGGTAATCCTTCGACCTCAGGACTGCACTTCGGCGGTGGTGGTTTGCAGCAGAGGTTCTGAGCCTGTTTGGGATGCATTCTTGAGAATAAAACAGACTCCTGGTAAGTCAGGCATGGACACTCATTCAAGGAAGGAATCAAAAGACTTAAATAAACACTCGGGAAAGGGGGCTTACAGCAAGGGGTAATCTGTAAGTCCCTGGAGAGGAATATCTATGCCAACTGAGAGGCCCAGGGTGTCACCCCGACTGGGGGCATGGAACTCACATCCCAGCACACAGTGACAATGCTGAATTTTGCCTGAGCCCTTTGCTCCTGGAAAACAGGGCCAATTAAAGGAATTTCCCAGATTTTGTGATCTGGAAGAGAGCTTATTGCAAAGAACCACTCTTTCCCATATGACTTAAATAAGCCTCAGATGCCCCCTGTTTAACCTATGACAAAGCTACACATAGACCCCCACAAATTCCCATTCTTTGCCTTATAAATGATGAACTGAACTGCTCATCCCCACTGATCAACTGGATCGAAATGCTTGTTAACCAAACTTTGGTTGAGCTGCTTTCCTCCCTCCAAGCCCCTGAACATTGGCCCATTATCAGCCTGAGCCAGCATACAGAGAACAGACTGGGCTCAGCATAAAATATTCTCTGATCTACAGTCTGATCGTGCCACACTTTCATTCAAATTTCCCACATTTGGTTCTTTCCAGCCCTGTGTGCCTCTCTATTAAAATAAGACCAAAAAGCAAACAAAAAAACCCTGTATTTGCATGACCCTGGAGACCCCTGCAGTTTCTCCCTGTTGCAATTGTCCTCCCTCCTTCCTTATCACAATAGTCCCTCTAGGCCCCCTTGCAAAATTTTTTTGAAAAACGTCTCTCCCAGCTAAGTCAAGATTTGTTTTTTGTTTGATCATGTCCTTATGCATCCTATATTAAATATTTTGCACAATTTCTGACAATAAAGTGTGCTGTTTAAAATACTGTTTATGGGGCTTCCCTGGTGGCGCAGTGGTTGAGAGTCCGCCTGCCGATGCAGGGAACACGGGTTCGTGCCCCGGTCCGGGAAGATCCCACATGCCGCGGAGCGGCTGGGCCCGTGAGCCATGGCCGCTGAGCCTGCGCACCCGGAGCCTGTGCTCCGCAACAGGAGAGGCCACAACAGTGAGAGGCCTGCGTACCGCAAAAATAAATAAATAAATAAAAATAAAATATTGTTTATGAACAGAATTATTAGCTGGTGAATGATGCCCTCTCACAGCACAAGAATTAAGCAGCCACTGAAGTGACCCCAAGTCACTGGGCAGTGAGACGCTAGACGTCAGGAGTAAGGTCTCTAGTCTGTCTTGTCTTCCATGATACCACACTCAAGTTTTTCCTCATCTTCAGCCTATGCCTTCATAGGCTCTGATGTTCTGCAGGGTTGGGGCTGGGTGTTCTTCTCTCCCTACTCTGTCAGCCATTCCCATGGCTCAGAGGACCATCTACATGCTTATGTGCCCCCAGTTTATATCTTTTTAATGGCTTAATAATATTCATCATAGCTAGCTATCTATCTATCTATATCACATTTTGTTTATCCATTCATCTGTTGACAGACATGGGTCATTTTTACCTTTTGGCTACTGTGAGTAATAATGCTATGAACACTGGTATACAAATATCTGTTCGAGTCCCCTGCTTTCAATTATTTTGATATATCCTAGGAGTAGAATTATTGGGTCATATGGGAGTTCTCTGCTTAATCTTTGAGAAACCACCAATCTGTTTGCCACAACAGCTACCATTTAATATTCCTACCTTCTCCACATCCTCACCAACACGTTATTTCCCCCCCCCTTTTTTCTTTTCTCTTTTTATAGCCATCCTAATCGGTATGAAGTGGTATCTCATTGTAGTTTTGATTTGATTTCCCTAATGACTAATGATATTGAGCATCTTTTCATGTGCTTATTCACCATTTAATACCTTCTTTGGAGAACTGTCTATTTAAGTCCTTTGCTTAGTTTTGAATTGGGTTTTTTGTGTTTTTTTTGTTGAGTTTTAATTCTTTATAGATTCCAGATATTCATCTCTTTTCAGATAAACAATTTGCAGATATTTTCTCCATCCTATAAGTTGTCTTTTCACTTTCTTGAGAGTATTTTTTGATGCACAAAAGTTCTTGATTTTGATAAAATCCAATTTAAAAAGATAATTTTTTTAAAAGGCTAAAATCATGACTCTTGTACACATATAAAATTACTGCACATCAGAGATTTTTACTTAGCTAATTCATGAGGCAAGCAGCAAGATGTTACCCCCCCAGTTCAAAGGAGAATTTAGAGAACACACATATATAGGCAATCAGGAAAGTTAATATGAATTTACAAATGGATGCAAAACTGATCAATACCCACAGGGCAGTAATCAATTGCACCTCCACTAGACAAAATGCATTTGTGTCCCTATTGACGTGACTCATTTGTATTGCTATCAGTTTTATACAACTTAAAAAGTTGTATAAAATAGCTCAAAGACAATGAAAGTCTCATAACTTGATTGGGTGCTAGACAGGATACCTAGTAATCCATTTTCCTTTTTCAAAGTCTTCCATAAATTTTCCTGATGCCACCCCAGGCCACTCCCAGCATTATCCCGGCAGTGAGGTGAGCAAGCTGCTCTCCAACTGCCTCCAGTCTTTCAGCACTGGGATAGCTGCGGGGGGCAGTTAGTTCAGTTCAAGGACTAGTCATTAAGGGCCAGGTGGTGGAGGTGTAGCTATCCAGCCACTCCTGCTACAAACACTGAATATTTACTGTGAGCCAGCATTATGCTACAAGCACAGTGGGGAACAAGGCTGAATAGTCTCTGTCCTCTTGAGCTTTACTGTCCAAACAGGGACAGGAAGAACAAATGAATAAACAAGTAGGATAATTACAAACTGTGAAAAATGCAATGAAGGAAAACTGCTGCCATCACAGAGAATCACCCAGAGGGGCCTACGTAAGCGGGGTGGTCAGGACTGATCTCTCGGAAGAGAACATTGAAGCTGATACTTGAAAGATGAAGAGAAGCCAGCCATTCCGAGTGTGGAGTGTGGCAGGAAGCCAGCCAAGTAGCTGCTCTGCAGTCTGTCCTCACCCTCTGCACTTTTAGGACAGGTCTGCAGCAGCCGCAATTACTGTTTACCGCTGCCCTGGTGTGCAGGAGGCCGGAAAGGCCAAAGCCTGCCCTCCCAGCTGCCTTTGAGTCTCAGGTTCAAAAATTTTCAAGGGTAAGAGAAGGAGCCCTCCCAAACCAACTCACCCTCCTTCCTCTTTGGTCCCAGTTTTCCTCTAAATACCCGCTACCTGCTAAGTGAAGCCTGAAATGTCAACATGCAAACAACAGTTGAACCCAGAAAAAGAGAAAAACGGCTTTAACAATGCAAATGAGTGGGAGAATTAACACATTAGTGTGACTGTGTAAAATAATCAGCTCTTTTGCTGAACTGATTTGATCAGAAAGTTGCAAAACACAGGGATCTTCCAGGCAAGAGGAAAGTCCAAGGGTGGTGTGGGGCAATGCGGCACCAGGATCAATGGCACCTGCCTCACCTTTTTGTCCAGGGTCTGGGCAATAGGTCATCACTGTTCCAAAATCATGTCGTGCTGCTCCATGACTCTCACCAGGATGCTGGCACACGAAGGGCAAGGTTGGGAACCATCTGCCCAAGTTGGAGCGCTGCAAGTGAACGGGCTCCTAGGGACAGGCAGGAGAGGAAGGAGAAGGCAGAGGGCAGAGTTTGGGGCATTGATCTGGGTAGGAGAGGAAGCAGGAGATTGAGAACAGCAGACTAGAAGAGCCCACAGAGCCAGAGAAAAATGTTGTATCATAGCAACCGAGGGAAGTGTTTAAAGAAAGGAAGTGGCCCATTATGTCAATACAGAGGGACTGTTTCTCAGAATGTATGTGCCTCTGGGAATACCCACCTCAGAAGCACGTGGGGGGTTATTAAGAATTCAGACTCCTAGGCCTCAGCCACCCCTGGTTTGGAACCTCTGTCTCTGGAGCCAGGAATTGGCATTTTAATAGGTGCTTAGGGATGTATGTTCCAAGTCGTGTTTAAAGACGTGGGATGTAGAATTAGAGCTGGGTCTGATTCTGGTTCCCTCGCTTCAGCTGTTAGGCAAATTATTTAACCTCTATGAGCCCTAGCTTTTTAAAATCTGAAATAATACCTTCTACATAGAATTGATATAAGGACAATCTTCATATGAGATTTTATATATATATTATATATACGCAGTGCTTAGCACAATGCCTGGAGCACAGTTAAAAGTCAATCAATGTTAACTGCTATTATTACATAATAAAGAAAGGCCACTGGATTTGGGAAGAGGGTAATTTAAAATTTTCCAGAGAGTTTCAGTAGTGGAACTTGGGAAATTTCCGGGAATTAAAAAGGAAATACGTGGATAAGAAGTAGAAGCAGCAAGTGAAGATCAAGTTCAAGCTCAGAAAAATTTGCAGCAGGAGGAAAGACATTTGGCTTGTTAGTTAGAACTGGGTAATGTTGGTAGGAGAAAGGTTATTACTAAAATAGCAGTGATGCATATGGTCACTTTTTTTTTTTTTTTTTTTGCGGTACGCGGGCCTCTGTTGTGGCCTCTCCCGTTGCGGAGCACAGGCTCCAGACGCACAGGCTCAGCAGCCATGGCTCACGGGCCCAGCTGCTCCGTGGCATGTGGGATCTTCCCGGACCGGGGCACAAACCCGTGTCCCCTGCATTGGCAGGCAGACTCTCAACCACTGTGCCACCAGGGAAGCCCAGTCACCTTATTTTTGATAAAGGAGGCAAGAATATACAATGAAGAAAAGACAGCCTCTTCAATAAGTGGTGCTGGGAAAACTGGACAGCTACATGTAAAAGAATGAAATTAGAACACTCCCTAACACCATACACGAAAATAAACCCAAAATGGATTAAAGACCTAAATGTAACGCCAGACACTATAAAACTCTTAGAGGAAAACATAGGCAGAACACTCTATGACATAAATCACAGCAAGATCCTTTTCGACCCACCTCCTAGAGAAATGGAAATAAAAACAAAAATAAATGGGACCTAATGAAACTTAAAATCTTTTGCACAGTGAAGAAAACCATAAACAAGACGAAAAGACAACCTTCAGAATGGAAGAAAATATTTGCAAATGAAGCAACTGACAAAGGATTAATCTCCAAAATTTACAAGTAGCTCATGCAGCTCAATATCAAAAAAACAAACGACCCAATCCAAAAATGGGCAGAAGACCTAAACAGACATTTCTCCAAAGAAGACATACAGATTGCCAACAAACACATGAAAGAATGCTCAACATCACTAATCATTAGAGAAATGCAAATCAAAACTACAATGAGGTATCACCTCACACCGGTCAGAATGGCCATCATCAAAAAATCTACAAACAATAAATGGTGGAGAGGGTGTGGAGAAAAGGGAACCCTCTTGCACTGTTGGTGGGAATGTAAATTGATACAGCCACTATGGGGAACAGTATGGAGGTTCCTTAAAAAAGTAAAAATAGAACTACCATACGACCCAGCAATCCCACTACTGGGCATATACCCTGAGAAAACCATAATTCAAAAAGTGTCATGTACCACAATGTTCATTGCAGCTCTATTTACAATAGCCAGGACATGGAAGCAACCTAAGTGTCCATCAACAGATGAATGGATAAAGAAGATGTGGCACATACACACAATGAAATATTACTCAGCCATAAAAAGAAACGAAATTGAGTTCTTTGTAGTGAGGTGGATGGACCTAGAGTCTGTCATACAGAGTGAAGTAAGTCAGAAAGAGAAAAACAAATACTGTATGCTAACACATATATATGGAATCTAAAAAAAAAAAAAAAAAAAAGGTTCTCATGAACCTAGGGGCAGGACAGGAATAAAGACGCAGACGTAGAGAATGGACTTGAGGACATGGGGAGGGGGAAGGGTACATTGGGATGAAGTGAGAGAGTGGCATTGACATATACACACTACCAAATGTAAAATAGATAGCTAGTGGGAAGCAGCCGCATAGCACAGGGAGACTAGCTCGGTGCTTTGTGACCACCTAGAGGGGTGGGATAGGGAGGGTGGGAGGGAGGGAGATGCAAGAGGGAGGGGATATGGGGATATATGTATATGTATAGCTGATTCACTTTGTTATAAAGCAGAAACCAGCACACCATTGTAAAGCAATTATACTCCAATAAAGATGTTAAAAAAATAATAAAATAAAATAAAATAGCAGTGATGGGAGGGGGCTTGAAGGATGGAGTAAGGGAAGTTTCAGTGGTGCAGATTGAAGACACTAGAAAAAAACAGATTAGGAGTAGGAGCTCAGTCCTGGAGAAGATGGGAAGGAGGTTCAGAGGACAGGTAGTGGGATGGATACAAGCTGGAGAAGCTAACCTATTTCCCCTGATATCTGAGGAAAGAATTAGAACAGGAGTTCACCAAGTGTGGACCCTGGTCCAGCAACCTCAGTACCACAGCAGTTTGTTAGAAATGCAGCTCTCCAGCTCTACCCCAGACCTACTGTGTCAGAAACTCAAGGAAGGGGGCAGCAATCTGTGTTTTAATAAGCCCTCCAGGCAATTCAATGCACCTAGAGTTTGAGAACAACTGAATCAGGCAATAGTTGGAGAGGCCGGGACCTTGGAGGCAAAGTCATGCAGTGCCTTAGACAAGGCCATCTTCTGAGTGTGAGGGTGGCAGGGGGAGTACGTGGAGGCTGAAGGCACAGAGAAGGAGGTCTGGGACACCTGTTAGAGGTGGACGCACGTGAGTCAGCTAGAGATACGTGCAAGTGTTGCCGAACTACAAGACGCCACAAAAAGTTTATGTCTTACAATAACAATGCATCTGAGTTCACTAGGAAAATAATGTAAAATATTCAAAAAGTCATATGTACTGAGATAGTTATGATATTGAAAGACTAAACAATTGCCCAACAATAACAGGGGAAGGGACCTCCCTGGTGGCACAGTGGTTAAGAATCCACCTGCCAATGCAAACAATAAATGGTGGACATGGGTTTGAGCCCTGGTCAGGGAAGATCCCACATGCTGCAGAGCAACTAAGCCCACGTGCCACAACTACTGAGCCTGTGCTCTAGAGCCCGCAAGCCACAACTACTGAGCACGCGCGCCACAACTACTGAAGCCCACGTGCCTGAAGCCCATGCTCCGCAACAAGAGACGCCACCGCATTGAGAAGCACGTGCACTGCAACAGAGTAGTCCCCACTCGCTGCAACTAGAGAAAGCCTGTGCACAGCAGCGAAGACCCAACACAGCCAAAAGAAATAAAAATAAAAATGAAAAATAACAGGGGAAGAATTAGCAGAGTCCCAAGGCATCATTAACACCCTCTGAAGACTGAGACAGTGAGAGAAAACGTCTGTGATACATTGTTGGATTATTGCACAATGACAATTATGTTTTTTTAAAAAAGCACTCTTGGGGGAATGATTCGAAGTTTTAAATACATAGATTGCCAAAGGCCACTAAGACCAAGGATATGGCTATTGAGTTTGCCACCATGGAAAGGAGTGGCCATTGTTAGGTGTAGGTACTGGTGAGGGCTTCTGGATTAGCTGGGCTTTAGTCTGGAAGTTGACTGCCATGGGGTGGTGTAGGGGACCAGGGGCAGCTTCCTGGCAGTCGCAGTGGCTCAGAGCCAGGGCAGATAGGATGGAAACATTCAGGTTTATTCAGAGCTCTTGAGACCACAGACTTGTCTGGAACAGAGGAACGCTATGGAGAATAATAGGAGATGGCCTTGGAAAGCCAGCATGGTGACCTTTCCAAAACCAAAACCTGGGACCCGAGGCCTGCCAAGTTGATAGATGCCATTGGGATTGTGGGTCAGCATATTTGAATCTGGGCACTCCTGGGGTGTGTGAGACCAGGGCCATCACGTTGGATCAGTAATTCCAAGAGATCATTTACACTTGGAGACCTCAGTCCCCAGTCATCTTACAGAGAAGGAAAATGAAAGCCACACAGCTTTAATGCTGCAAAGGCCAAGGCTAAAGTGAGGGCTCCTGTTTTTTGTTTTGTTTGTTTGTTTTTTTGCGGTACGCGGGCCTCTCACTGTTGTGGCCTCTCCTGTTGCGGAGCACAGGCTCTGGACGCGCAGGCTCAGCGGCCATGGCTCACGGGCCCAGCCGCTCCGCGGCATGTGGGATCTTCCCGGACCAGGGCACGAACCTGTGTCCCCAGCATCGGCAGGCAGACTCTCAACCACTGCGCCACCAGGGAAGCCCAGGGCTCCTGTTTTAATACCATGCTTCTTGGATGAAGGACCCCGAAACTTGGGCTGAGATGAGATGCACTAGGTAACAGGGACTCATGATAAATTGCCATGCAGGGAAGCAACAGGGTGAGTGGCATGTCAGAGGAAGGACACTGATGTGTGAACTGGACAGGAGGAGTCTGAAGGGAGGGGATTGTTGGGGAACCAGCAGCAACCTCTGGGCATGTGGCCAGTTAGGGCCTGGGCCCAATTACTGGCTGTGAAATGAGACAGGAAAGAACTATGGAGAGACATGGCATCCCTCACGCCACACTTTCCCCAATTTCCTTCTGTCTGTTCCTCAGAATTCACTTCTTTGCCTTCAAGGCTGATTTGTGGACACAGCTCAGCACAAACTTTAGCCCGCTTGTAGATCTTTTAGACATGTTTTCCTAGGCCATGCTCTACATTCTTCAGAGCCAGTGCTATACCCGCTGGGAACTGAAAGGAATCAGCCCCACTATAAACTATGAGTGGTTCTGAACTTATGGCTTTCTACAAATGATGTGGCATTTAAATAGGAAGCTGAGGAAGCAGAGAGGCTGAGTGTGTCTCACCCAAATACCACTCTTTCTGTCCCACTTCCAGCACCTCTGATATGCCCTCAAGCCTCCAGTGTCCTTTGCTCCCATCAGCACGAGACGAGAGGCATCACATTCAGACCATTTAGACTGAAAGGCACCTTGGGGGTCACCCAGGCTAAGCCCCCAGGGACCCAGGAACACAGGTGACCCAGGTAAAAAGAAGACCAGAACCCACGTCTCCTGATGCCTTCTCTGAACTACAACTTTCCTCTCCTCTCTCATTCCCCCTCCCTCAAATGCAACCTGAAATATAGTTCCAAAATTTTTTTAAAAGTCAGTTCAAAATTGTACTATATATATTTTTTCTGTATACATACATACATACATGCATATATATATATATGTGTATATAACTGTACTATATACATATTCAAACACAGATTAGAGCCAATAGAAGGAGATAAAGGTCCAGTAAACAGACAGAAATCAAATATCACCTTAAATACAGTAATTGAATAGCATCCTCTAAGTCAAATTACCTTAATGGGGGGGAACGAAGACCTTTTCCCTTTATGCTATGTCTGCCATCAGAAGTGATTGATCCCCGTGCTTTTCTTTATCATATTACCCTTCCTCCCTTTAGAACTGCATTGTGTTGTTCCTTGTTCTTGTCTCATTTTCTTTCAGGACCAAACCCACTGAAAGGAAAAGACCTTATTGTATTTATCTTTGCGTGCCTCCTGGTTCTTGGTATTGTTGGAGCACAGTTGTTTGTTCTTCATAAGGTTTTGGCACAGTGCTCATTCTTCGTAAATATTTGTGGAATGACAGGGCAACAAATGACTTGCATTCAATATTGTTGCAACATTTCCCTTCACCATTTAAAGGAGGAAAGTCCAATAGTGAAATGAATGTGCCACATCAACTGGTGAATTTAACAACGTGATTTCTAAAGAAAACCCCTGAGGAAGCTGTGGGCTCAGACCCACAGTTCTGAAATCTAAATCTCACAGATGAGTCTGAACAGTGGAATCAGGCCTTGGGAAACAAATTAAAAATTCAACCCATGGCCATTTGGGCAGAATCAAATAAAATGTCCACTTGCCAATTTGACATTGACAGGTAACCAATTTCCCTTTCCATAATCAATGAGTCCTTTTGAGGCAAAAAAGAGAAAAAAGAAAAATCCTCAGGATTGTATTTACTTACACTATTTGTAAGGAAACTGCCTGCTTGCTTTCCTGTAAAAGAGGGGCAGAGCAGTTCCTAGACTCTTCTCAGATGCTTCAGCTAAAAATTTAAATAAGCACCAGTGCCAATAATTGGAAATGAGGAGAAAAATTATGCCAAATACTTGGCACCAGCTGCAGCAATAAGTAAGCACCTGCTTTATCCTTCATCTGCTGTCACCCCCTCCCTGCTTCATTTAGGCTGGTTTCTGGTTTTTTGGAGAATACATGCACCTAATTGCACAAGCACACAAACCTCTTTTTTCCCTTCTCTTTTTTTTTTTTTTTTTGCTGTCATTAACTGGGGCAAACTGAATGGCAGGAAGATCCAGACAAGGACAGGGTAGTAAAGACACGTAAATTTCTAAAATCTAGAGCTTTGGGGAATGTTGGGGGCAGATGTAACCATAGTGATTAGCTCTGGTAGGAGAGTACCGATGTGCACTTCTGTACTGAACAGCAGATCACACCCTCCCAGGGAGACCCTGCAAATGAAGATGTGGATTTGATTTCTGGAAGCAAGATTCCTATTGGCTTCATCATGAACATTAGCTATGGCAACCAAAGCAAGTTCCCCTGCAGAGATGTAGGCTCGAAAAAACGATGCCATCAAATAGTTCTCGACTGTTAGTACAGGGCTAGTATGAGCATCAGATGAGATGTGAACGAGGTGACAGTGCTTTGAAAAGTTGAAGGGATTATGCAAATGCGAGGCAGGTATTAATATTAAAAATGTTTACTGAAATCCATCTAATAGAAACTGGATAGGAAGCGTATTCATCCCCTGGAAGTGAATTAGCACTTTTCAGAACCTTGAGTGCACATTTCCTCGCTCCCCTTTTATCTTGTCTGAAAACGTTGGCTAATGATGCCTACATCAGAGGTGATTGGGAGGCTTAAATGAGACTAAATGAGATAATGTATGTGAAGCACCTTGTTCCACGCCGCTTCTATAAAAGACGCTTAATAAATGTGAATTGATTTCAAGGGGGAAAATCAAGCACATTATCCTGAGAATTCCTTGTACTTGCAGCCCACCAGTACATGCTTCACATTAAATAATGCATTTCCAAGACAGAAAAATGGAAAGGTCACCCTCAACAGTACGTAATCAGTGAAGCTGATTGCTTCTTACACATAGAAAACAGACATGAAACAAAGACATCCATCCTTCCATTCGTAGGGGTCAAAGTCACAATTCCTTTCTTCCCATACTGATTACCTGTTCAGGGGAAATATTAAAGCTGCTTTTGAATTCCCTCTAACACAGCTAGATGCCCGCAAAGGAGAGATTCTGGGAATGGAGTAAGAACTTCCACTCACAGTCAAGAAGCTCCTTGGGGGCAGAAACATCTCTATCGGTTCCCTGCCACATTCCAGTGCCGACAAGCGTGCCCGGCACATAACAAGCACTCAGTCTATGTTTATCGAATGAGTTCAGCACATGGGCGATATGAAGAAGAAAATGAGATATCACATTAAAGGAGTTTTGTTTCATCAATTTAATTGGCATGTGTTGCTTCATCTGCCTTTGGTGCAAAATGAAGCCACATTTGTTTCAGTGCTCAAACCGTAACAATTCTAAAGTTTCGTCTTGTTGATCAGGAGAGTCTATTCTACTCTTACTAGTGTACTTGTCCCATTAATAAGAGCAAGAACTCTGGGAGAACGGAGTCCAGAGTGGTTAACCTATTAATTGTTAATTAGTTAATACTGCCTGACAGAAGAAGAAAACAGAAAGTCTGGTCAGTCTACCAAGGGGCTCTGCTGTCTGCTGTTTGCACTGCTTTACATTAGCGTAAAAGAAGTAAAGTTCAGTTGTCTAGAGTGAGCCTCTGTATATTTTGGATATTGCTACAGTACCAAGACAGCCAACCATTGACAGTCCTAAGAGATGCTTAGGGAGCGTCAGGAGATAATGTCTCTTTCTCTGTGCCCACCTTGCAACCTCTGCACCAAACAGGCCTGTGCTTCTGGTGTTACAGCGCCCAGAATTTTCAGTTTACACACACTCACACACACAGAGCCACCCTGTCTCTAAGGCATGTCCACGGTACCTGGTGGCTGGATCAGCAGGCCCAGCATCAGCCTTATAATGTTCCCAGAACCCTTTCCTTGATTCTCTTCTCCCTGGAGAGCTTAAAAACTCTGAGCTCAAGTTCGAGGAGATGACATTTGAACAGAACCTCAAGGCTGGGAAGGAGAAGAGGAGGTGGGCATGCTAGAAAAACAAACAGTATCACCAAAGATAGTAGGTTTTTCCCCCCCAGGTTTCTGGCAAATTGAATGCATAGGTCTCAAAAGTCAATGGTAGGGCTTCCCTGGTGGCGCAGTGATTGAGAGTCTGCCTGCTGATGCAGGGGACGCAAGTCCGTGCCCCGGTCCGGGAAGATCCCACATGCCGCAGAGTGGCTGGGCCCGTGAGCCATGGCCGCTGAGCCTCCGCATCCGGAGAGGTCACAACAGTGAGAGGCCCACGTAAAAACTAAATAAATTAAAAAAAAAAAAAGTCAATGGTAAGGGAAAGGGGAATAAAATAAAAATGGGTTTTGGGCACACATAGGGAGGGGCAATGAGTGGATGGGTCAGGACCTGGAGCAGGGGGATGTTCTTTCTTGGGCATCACATCTTATCCAATCCATAGTCCTCACGGGGAAGTCTCCTTCTGTCACAACTCATGGCTTGACAAGGGTACCATACTTGGCCTGGCATTCAAAGTATTATTTCCCATTCACACTGTCATCATTTTCCCCTAGTGGCTCATCATAGTGGACAACAATCCAGTAGCCAGGCTTGAAATCTGTGAGTCCTACATATATGACGGTTCCCCGGTGAGGGGGCTGCCCAGGCACCTACACCTCACAGTGCTGACCTTGGGGATGGCATCAGCCTGGGCCTTCTCCTCGGTGAGGTGCTGGGCAATCTTGGCCTCAAGCAACCTTCATTCATTTGGACATGGAATTCATGCAGGAGTAGGGAGCTGGGGATGTCATAGAAAGGCCGGGCCATTTGGAGGGGTCTAAAATTGGGAGACATAGGGGAATACAGAGGGGTCAACATTTTTAAAAGCTGTCATTCTTTCCATGGGATATAAAGATACCCTGGAAAGGTGCAATTTGTACCACCTTTTAGACTTGGGGCAAGGAACCAGAACCCACCACCAACACTTCTGTGTTCTGCAGAGCAGTGGTAGCCTCAGGGAGGCCTTAGAGAGCTACAAAAGCACACTGGGAATAGACAGTCTTCCAAACTGGTAGGGTAGCATCTCCTAGACTGGTCTATCGTGTAATATGGACTAATTAGTTCTATGATAGGAATAGGTTAAAGGTATTATAGGAGCCCTTGGAAAGATACTCAAGCCAGTCTAGGACAATCAGAAAAATAATTGTGGTCATGAGAGTGAACTCCCCAAAATCTTACCTATCTTGAATGATAAGGAGTACATTCATTTGTCCGTCTGGCCAAGGAGAATGTGACTGGCCACGATCAGCTTAGACCAATCCTTTCGTTTGTCCTCTTCCCTGGCCATAAAATAGGACCACCAAGTGAGTGAAAAAAATTCCCAATGTCTAGGCCCACCCCAGTGATTCTAGACCCATCTGGGCTGAAGAAACAATGAATGAGAAGGCCTGGAGAACAGGGTGAGTTTATGGAGGTATTCATAGTTCTACATGCCCGGAACACAGAATAGGGAAGTAAAAGCCTCAGGTGACACACTTGAGACACCACTGCTCAGTGGGACATGGAAGTGGTGGTGTAGCTTCTAATTCCCTGTCCTCAAGTCTAAAATGTGGTAGATGTCCCTGCAGCTATATCATAGCAGATGCTATTAAACAAGAGAATCTTAAAGAAATCTTTGAGAAAATGTACAATGGTTAAGGGTTCATGGTCTGCAGCAGCACAAGATGAGCTCAATTTTATCATCTAACACCTGGGACCAAGCCAGGGAGCCAGACCTGCACCTTTGGAGGGAATCAAGTACATTACGAAGGTACCACCCTTGGATTTTCTTGTCCTTACCCACTATTGTCTCTCTATTACAGTCCTGAAAACCATCACGTCCACGTTACCTTGCAAATTTCAGGAAATGCCGAAGCTTAGGGAAAGTGCTCAGGAGAAGAGACAGTTTCTTTCCTAGTTGCAAAGTCTAATACTCTGCAGTCATGTTCTTGGGCTCTACCAAGAATGTATCATACCAAGAACTTATCCAGGTTCTACCACTCATTTGCTATGTGCTATTAGGCAAGTTACTTCACTTGTCTAAAACTCAGTTTCACCTGTAAAATGGGGGTAATGATGAGTTGCTATGGCAGACGCTATGTGTTCACCATGCCTTGTTTCCTTTTTCTCCTGGTCATATGCGTAGTGGACATTTCCCAACCTCCCTTGCAGTTAGGTAGGGCCATGTGACTGAGCTCTGGCCAATGGAATGTGGGCAGAAGTGATGTGTGCCACATACACACCTCGACCTTAAGAACCCTCCCACGGGCTTCCCTGGTGGCACAGTGGTTAAGAATCTGCCTGCCAACGCAGGGGGCACGGGTTCGAGCCCTGGTCTGGGAAGATCCCACATGCCGCGGAGTGACTAAGCCCATGTGCCACAACTACTGAGCCTGTGCTCTAGAGCCTGGAAGCCACAACTACTGAGCCCCTGTGCCTCAACTACTGAAGCCCGCGTGCCTAGAGCCCGTGCTCTGCAACAAGAGAAGCCATCACAGTGAGAAGCCCGCTTACAGCAACAAAGAGTAGCCTCTGCTCGCAGCAACTAGAGAAAGCCCGCACACAGCAACGAAGACCCAACACAGCCAAAAAAATAATTAAAAAAAAAAAAAGAACCCTCCCATGGGATCCTCCCCACGAGCACTCTCTCCCTCTCCCCTCACCTGCTGGAGGATATAGAGTCCAGTAAAGAACTTCAAGGTCCTGGGGAGGATGGGGATGTGAGTAAGCAATCAGCCTTTACCTTATTAAGTTACTGAGATTTGGGGATTGTTTGTTACGGCAGTTGGCCTACCCTGACTAATACAGCAATCGTGAGGATCAAACAAGATAATTTATGTCTAAGCAGAGTGTCAGGAACATAGTAAATGTTTAGTAATTAATAGCTATTTATTACTGTGTGATATCTGCCCTACTTTATGTACATAGACTTTTCCCTTCCCATCTTTCCAATGCTACTTCTTCCCTTTCATCCAGTGACCAGGGTATCTCTGTATGTTTACCCCTGCTTTGTCTTTAAGCCTGAGCACAGTGTTAATGGGCTGCTTCTCTCTGGACCTTGTTTTACTAATAGCATTTCCTTGCAAAAAATATGGGGATAGAGGGGATGTTTCTATTGACATGATAATGGTTCTGAAATGAGTCAGAAGCATGAGACAGCCCAGTTGGCACCGTTCATCACACCTCCATTTTTGCCTTCCTTGCCTTTCCTGAAGGCTGCAGGGCTGAGTGTTAAATTCATTTGAGAACTGACTCGGATGAGCAGCACAATCTGCTCCACTGGAGAAAACATTTCATAAAAACTGTTCCTGCCGAGTTTCCATGAAACTTCCAAATTTTAAGTAGAAACTAGAGAACCAGATGGGTGGCAAAAGGAATATAAGTTAGTGAGGGAGCAATTGCTCATATGCTAAGGTTAAAATCAATAGCCGTATGACTAGGTGGCCACCTAATTGGCATGATTTGAGGAGTTCTAGGGGCTCCTCCTATGGTCCCCAAACATCTCCTCCATTGCATGTTGGCAATGCCTGAAAAGTTGTTCATAGCGACGCTTCACAATCACACGTCACTTTACGTGATCTCTCTTAACACTCACAATTCTTTTGCAAGGTAGGGTTATAAATATGGACCTCAAGACTGTGAAATCAAGTAATCGGCACAAGATTACACAGGTGGTAAAGGGCAAAGCAAGGACTTACCATGTGTCCTAAACTTCAGGATTCTTTCCACTATACCACAGTTGCCTCTGCCATCATTAAAACTTCATTTCTTTGGGTTAAATGAATCTCCTAAGAAATGGATCATTCAAATGAAATCTTACCTGAATCTTAGTGTATAAATGGAGTTGTTCTGGCTGATGTGTATTTATGGGGAGGAGAGGCAGAGAGAGGGAAAGTTTAGGGAAGTAGATGCAAAGCCCAAGAACTACAGTCCAAAAGCCACTAGGTTAAAGCTTCCACCCCCTATTTCAATACAACTGGCCTTGGAGGAACCTCTCGCTGTCATTCATACCTTGTATCCTATCAGATATTTCCCACCACCTGAGACAAAGAACTAGAATAACAAGTCCAGATTAAAGGGCTCTGTCAGTACATGGCAAGGTGGGAAGGAGAGAAGGAGTAAGTAAAAGATGAAAACCATTTGGCTTCAGGTTTGCTCTGTCTATTGAGGGAATCAAATTCTTCTGTAACTAATAGATTATTATGCTTCCTTAACCTTAGTGCTTTAAAACTGCTAATATGGAAACAGAGAAAACCTAGAAATAAAAAAGCAAATTACAATCCAAGAAGGCCTTCTATTACCTTGAAGTATGATCTTTATATTCTAGAAATACTAGAATTCCTTGCACTTATAGTCTTCAAAAAGTCAAAAATATAACTCTTATACAAGTATAGAATGAACACATGTTGGAGATTTATTCAATTCATTAGCAAAGGGTGGTAAAACTGATTTCAAAGAGAATTAGAGGAATTGGAATTATACAGGCATTGGAGAAAGGATATTGGCATGAGATGGTTGGATTAGACAAAAAATTGATTATCCTACAAGCAATAGAGCCATAACTTGAGGATTATGTTTTCTACCTTTCATAATTCATTTACATCTCTACAGGATACAAGTCTATAGATTCTGGTGTAACTTCAAAGTGGCCTTTGGCCAATAGTGAACAGAAACTCAAGCAAAGGCCCAATACTCAGCCTAGATCATTCAGTAATTCTCGGCAGGCCTGTAAAGAGTGTTTCACTATGACACTGAGAAGACAGACTGCCCTCCCTTTGCTGTCTTTCCAAGTTTTGAGTCCTAGTGGCTCAAGTTGGGCTCAAGCAGGTCAAATTTTTCTAGTTCAAATTCTGATTTGCCTTTGAATGTCTGAGTGTGTTCAAAAACCAAGGAAAGAAAAAGAAGTGTAATTAACATTTGCATTCGTCAGCTAGGGTTGCATAACAAAATATTCCAAATAGGGTGGCTTAACAACAGAAATTTGTCTTCTCACAGTTCTGGAGACTGTGAGAAGTCCGAGATCAAGGGATCAACAGATTTGGTTTCTCCTAAACCTCTCTCCTTGGCTTGTAGTTGGCCACTATGTCCTCAAATTGTCTTTTCTCTGTTAACGGACCCCTAGTGTCTCTTCCTTTTGTTATAAGACACAAGTCATACTGGATTAGGACCCAACCCTTATGACCTCATTTATGCTTAATTCCCTCTTTAAAGGCCTATTTCCAAATATAGTCATATTGAAGGTTGGGCTTTAACATCTGAATTTGGAGGGCAGGGGGTACAATTCAGTCTATATGACATTTATTTAGCAGTTTCTCTGTGTTAAGACTTTCAAATATACAAACTTCTTGAGTGTTAACTCCAACCTGAAGAAGTGGGTGCATTTTACAGACGTGGTCTGGGAGGTTAAATAACTGCCCAAGATCACCCAGGTAGCAAGTGGCAAGGCTGTCGTCTGACTCTGGGAAGACGATGCTATAGGACGTCAGGAGCTAAAGGTGGGCCATTTCCAGAGGATCTTGTTAAGGTTACACAGCCTCTATAACTTCCTGATATTTGCTCTTTATTATAATCTTCTGATGCTTGAAATGAAAGATCCTATGGTCTTGTCTTCCAGGGAAGCATCGTCTGGAGAAGCCATGGAGACTGAGTTCCAGCCACAGCCAGCACTGTGAAAGTCAGAATTTCAGGGACCAGAGAGAGTGGGGGAAACTAACCACCATACTTCCCAAATTCCTGGGAGCTGCAACACGCAAGGGAAGAAGATAGAGCCAGCTGGCCTGTGACTAGGATTGGTAGGAGAAAAGGCTGTGTGGATCCTGATACGTTGAGAGAGACCGTCTGAGACTCATTCCTTCACTCTGTTCTTCATGCCCTCCCTCACTGTTTTACTCCATTCATATTAATTGGGCTCCTTCTGTGACCAGCACTACCAGATGCTGAAGGATTTACAATTCCTCCCAAGGATCCCTTTCTTGATTCTCCCTAAAGACCCCTTTTTTAGGAAAAATAATATCTCCCATCTCCACTCCTGCAAAAAAATTGCCCTTACTAAGAAATGATCAATTAATTTTTTCATTTTCCTAGGTTCAAATCCTAGCTCTGCCGTTGGCTAGGTTTATGACCTATTCATTTCACCTCTCTAGCCTCAATTTTCTTACCTGAAAAAAATAGGCATATCAATAATACCTACCTCATAGAGTTGTTGTGAAAAATAAATGACATATGATGTATCTATATGAGATGATGGATGTTCACTAAACCTATGGTGGTAATAGTTTCATGATGTATGTAAGTCAAATCATTATGTTGTATGCCTTAAAGTTATGCAGTGCTGTATGTCAAGTATACCTCAATAAAACTGGAAATGAAAATAAAAGAAAAAAGAAATGATATAATGTAATATAGATATAAAGGTTCTAAGCACAATGCCCAATACCCAAACACGGCCCAGTGAAGGTGATCAGAGTATGTAACCCCAAAATATGCCACTTTTTTTAGCATTGTTTTGAGCTGAGAGCAATTTTCTCTCTGCCCTGTCCCTTCCTACCTGAAAGCAGAGTATAAATTTCCCTTTGTAAAGGTAAAATAAATTTCCATTTCTAAACGTGTCTCTGTCTCTAGTACCATGAAAAGAACTACTAGGGAGAAAATTCTTATCACCTGAGAGGACCCTTATCTGCATAACAAACCTTACTAAACAACTTTTATCTACCACACATGCCCTAGTCACCTCCCAGAACTTACCCCCCACCAGAGGCCCCAAACCCCTTTTTACTTTGTTTAGCCTCTTCTCCATACTTTATTAAGCCCCAATTCTTACACCTCCTTGAGTCACGTTTCTTTGTGAACGCCTGTGCATAAGTATGTAATTAAATACTTTTTTTCACTCATATTAAACTGCCTTTTGTCAGTTTAATTTGCACTGTCCAGGTACTGAACCTAAGAGAGTAGAGAAGTTTATCTTTCCCTACAGAGGCATGAAAACTTTTTCTTCTTGCAACTTTTTTTTGGCATTATTCTCCTTGTTGCCTTGTTTTCCCTAGAAACTATTTCTTAGAACCTTGGCCATTTTTGTGAGAATTTGGAAGCAAAAGAGTGAAGAGCTTTCCCAGGTCTTTGGGAGCAGAGGGCCTGCAGTGAGACACTCTCTACTGCTGCAGCCATCTGACATCCACAGGAAAGCTGGGCCCCTGGGGAGGCTGCTAGGATAGATTAAGGCAGAGTTGGAGCCCCTTGTTTAGTTTAAACTTTCCTGACACCTTAGTCTGGATTCTATTGCTGCTATTGCTGCCCCACCAGCCTGAATGTCCCCTAACTCATCCTTCACCTCACTTGTTTCCTCTTGTTTAATTCTTGTCTCCTCCCCTAGACTGTGTGATGTTTGAGGGCAGGAGCTCTTTGGGTGCCATGCTGTGCCTCATATGGAGAACACACTTCATACACACTTATTGAATGAGTCAGCTGAGACAAATATGCTGAGTAAGAAATAAGATTCCTAAAAAAAAAAAAAAAAAAAAGAAATAAGATTCCTTTGTCCATAGTAAAAAAGAAAAAAATCCAGTGTTTACTTAGTTCTAATCTGAGCAATATAATTACAGTCAAATGTCAGATGATGGATACTCCACTTAAGCCTATGTCCATCATAGCTCACTTCAATGTTGGTTCGGAAGAGGAACAAAAGGGGGAAAGTGTTGTTTTCCTGAAAAAAACTTGAACAATCATCTCAGCGGGTTGATGCTCTCATTTGAGAGTCCCTCTGACATCTGGCTCTATTCTAGGAGGGGGACAGAAGGAAGTACCATCTCTGGGCTGTGATTCACCCTCAGACTAGAATTAGGGTACCTATTACCCAGGCCTGGGGGTGAGGGATATAGTCTGGGTCAGGCAGGCTGCCATTCTAGTCTCTTCTCCCCCATCCTCAGGCCTGATGTTTCCTCTCATCCCCCTCCCTCAGTCATTCTGACAGCTTCAGGAGGTGGAGGCTCTTATAAAGGTACTTTGAATAGCAGGAGACAGATCAGAATGATAATAACTTTCTATGCTAAACATATCTTACAGTATCTCATTTCCTCTTCATAGCAATCCTGTGAGGTGGGTACTAGTATTATCTCCATTCTACAGATGAGGAAAACAGAGGATGACGAAGTATAAAAACTTTCCCAAGGTCACTTAGATGGTAAGTGGCAAAGCCAGGACTTGAGTTGTAGCCACAACACTAGACTGCATCCTACTGGATTGGGATGACCAAGGAATCCCCCAGGTTTCCCCAGAGAGCCTCCAGAACCAGGGCTGGGTCAGCCTCGGTCACTTCTGTGCCTCATACAATATATATAAACAAACAATGTCATACAGACATTTTACATAATAGTTGCCTCACACAGACAAGGCCTCAAGAACTGTCTATAATTTCATATACATCAAAAGTAAGAAATTACAGGATAAACATTTGGAAACTGATAGAAGTCAATTTGAAGCCAAGCTGTACGGTCTTGGGCAAGTTGTTTAATCACTGTGAGCTTCTGGCTCCTCAGAGTAAGGATGATAATGCCTCACTTGCAAGCCAGGTAAGATGATCAGTTGAGCACCTGGCCCATAGGAGGCCCAGCAAGTACTGATTCCTCCATCTTCCTCGCTCCACTGCTGGGAGCAGTAGGGGCAGTGCAAATGTGAGGCCAAGAGCGGGGCTGGCGTCAAAGCCCAGTGCTTTTCCACTGTTGATGCCCATCCTGCCCTGGACCAGCAGGGCACTAATCCTATGGTCAAAACCAGTTCCGTCATTCCCTTGTCATTTTCTGGGGTCAAATTCCAACCTTCTTGGGTCATCATTTCTACTGAAACGAATGAGTGTAATAAAGGCCACAAGTCACGGATAGCAATGGAAAGCTCGTAGTTCTTCCAGAATGAGAATATAAAGCCAAACAAAACGGAGCCTTTCTAAAGGGATAAGACAAAAACAACAAGCCTGAAATCCAACATCATGAAGTTCAAGTTTCCAGCATGAGCAGTCTAGTTACATGTTTTTCCTTTTAATTTCAGAGTCACAAAGCAAAACAAACAAACAAAAAAGGCAGTTAATAGTCTCCTTGAAAGGATGAAGGAGTGTCTCTTTTAAGAAAAAAAAAGACTGCTAATAACTATCTCGGGAATAATTCACGCATAAAATAGAAGAAGAAGGAAGGTGAGTAATCATATTTTCAAATTTATATTCTAATAAACAAGTCTCACTCTGGGGCAACGCCTCTTAGAGCCACCGCTTTCTGGACCAATTATGTTCACCTTGACCGTGACTTAGAATTATGCTTGTTTTATTCCCTAACAACCTTTTTTTTTTTAAGCCAGTAAGAAGGTTGGCCTACCATGGTCTTGCCTACATTTTTGTTGTTTGACTCTGAAAAATTCAAATATATTTCCAGAGAAAATGCTAAATGGCTAAAATCATACTTTATCAAAAACAGTCTGGGATCATTTGCTTCTGTATACCTTTTTTTTTTTTTTTTGCTATGCGATGCAACATGCGGGATCTTAGTTCCCTGATCAGGAATCGAACCCATGCCCACTGCAGTGGAAGCATGGAGTCTTAACCGCTGGACCAACAGGGAAGTCCCTTCTGAATACTTTTTTTTAATTGAGGTATAGGGCTTCCCTGGTGGCGCAGTGGTTGAGAGTCCGCCTGCCGATGCAGGGGACACGGGTTCGTGCCCCGGTTCCGGAAGATCCCACATGCCGCGGAGCGGCTGGGTCCGGAGCCTGTGCTCCGCAACGGGAGAGGCCACAACAGTGAGAGGCCCGCGTACCGAAAAAAAAAAAAAAAATTGAGGTATAATTGACATATAACGTTGTATGGTTTCTGGTATACAACATAATGATTCCATGTTTGTAAATATTGCAAAATGATCGCCACAATAAGCCTAGTTAACGTCCATCACTCTACATAGTTACAAAAATTTTTTTCCTGTGATGAGAACTTACAAGATTTACTTTCATATATGCAACACCGTATTATTAACTATAGTCAGTAGAGTCAATAAAGTATGCTTCTGTATACTTTGGATTTAAGCTTTGCCATATGCATTTCAGTTAACTACAGTACATGTATCTGCCATACACAAAATGAGAAAAACAAAGGCTTTCCAAGCCTTGATTTTTACGAGGTATTTCTCCTTTCTGAGGAGAGGAATTAGGAAGTTATAGAATGTTAGTGCTATAAAGATGGAGAAACTGAGGCCTAAAGAAATGAAACGCCTTGTCTAAGGCCACACAGCCTCTCCAGAGTTCTTGCCGGAGGATATCTGTCAGTTTGTTTTGGATTCTGTGTGAAGAGCATTCAGCTTCCCCGAGTTAATGGATTATTGATTAATGTTCAGAAAAATGCACAAAGAAGTTTTTTATGTTCCTCACTATGAGAACTTCTTTTATTCTTCCTCAGTGGGAACGCTCAGAGCATGCTGGCCTGGACAATCCTTCGTTGTGTGTGGAGGTCCCAAGAGTTTCAGGATGTTAGCATTTCCAGTCCAACAACTGCAGCCAGGGTGAGAACAGAAATGCTCTTATCCATTTCCAAACACTTCCCAGGAAGGCAGTACTGCCCTTAGTCGATATCCACTGGGGTGTTCTAAGACCAAAATAGTGAAAAGTCCTCCCTCCCTACCCTGCTCTCCCCAGTGTCTTCTGTAATATTCTCCTCACTAAATAATCATTCCTTCCTTTTCAGGTTTTCTGAGCATCCAGGAATAGCCACGAGTGATGTTATCCATTCGCCAGCTACAGGCATATGGCACAAAGTGAAGCAGCAGGCAACTAAGCCCCAGGTTTTCAGACCTCCTCAGGGCACCCAAATAGCTATTACCTACAATGTTTGGATGTTCAAGAACCTGCTCAACACTCTCCTTGCCTTTCTACTAATCTAGCCTCTAATAGGATTTCTGGCAGGGGCAGTTGACATGGACAGGATCCGTTGAGATCATCCAGGGCAAGAGCTTCCTTTGAAAACCAGAACCTAGTTCTCAAGAGCTGTGCCCAATGTCATACAACTCATCCATGACAGAACCAGATCTTAGCCCATTTCTCTTCCTTCCATGTCCCAGAGACAAACTTTCCATACGCCACAGCTCTTCCAAGGATCAACCCTGGTTACATGACCAGGCTAGCACAAAGGCTCAATACACATCACCTCACTGGGGTTCTGCACTTACACACCTCTTGCCTGCCAGGGTGTGAATAAGCTGAGATCATCTTTGTTTCAAGAAACCACTCTGAAGCAAGGAAACAGTGCTGTGGAGTGATTAGCAGCATGGAATGCCTCAGTTTAAAGCCAGATTAATCTCTTAATCTTGAGCAAGCTGCCTAGCCTCTGTGTCTCAGTTTCCTCATTTATAAATTGGGAGTCCATAATAACCAAACAATGTATTAGTTAAGATTAGATGGAGTAATGGTTCTAAAGCACCTACAACAGTGACTGGCACATTATAAACACCTGTTAAGTGTCAGTCGTCATCATCCTCATTAACACTAGATCATCATCATCATTATCCTTATCATCACCAACATCTTCATCATCAATTACATCCTTTTTCCTCACCTGAAAATTTAACCAGGGAAAGAAAGCATGGCTGGTTCAATTTCTCCCACCATCATGAGCCAGAAGGGGCTCTTCCTTTGGGGACATAAGCAATGTTCTCCAATCCATAGCTAATTCAGTTTCTTCTCAATATTGAAGACAGTTGTGAAAATGTGTAAACTCAGCTTACTTACTTTTGGGAATAAAAATTAAGCAAATCAGGGCTTCCCTGGTGGTGCAGTGGTTGAGAGTCTGCCTGGCGATGCAGGGGACACGGGTTTGTGCCCCGGTCCGGGAAGATCCCACATGCCGTGGAGCAGCTAGGCACGTGAGCCATGGCTGCTGAGCCTGCGCGCCCGGAGCCTGTGCTCTGCGATGGAAGAGGCCACAACAGTGAGAGGCCCGCGTACCGCAAAAAAAAAAAAAAAAAAAAAAAAAAAATTAAGCAAATCAAAGTTCTTTTTTTTTAGAGTAAAGAAAAGTACCAGCCCACAGCTCTATCTTTTCTCTTTTATAAGGCCATTTTAGCTGTTTTTCCTACTGAATAATCATTCATTCAAGGAAATAGAAAGATAAATAAATCGTGGGTCCTGCCTTCAAGGAGGCTTTCATAAGCAGTACAACTTGCTGCCTTTCATCCTGTTTACCTAGGTTCCACTCTGTGATGGGCTTGGAATCTTGGTAAACTAATAGTGCCAGGGCTGAAATTCTCCTGGAATCACTGACCTTCCTACTCCCTTCCTTGCAGACCACCACTCCTAATGGGCGGTTACCCAGGCTTCCATGCTGTTCCCAGTGCTCTTAGAGCACAGTCAGTTGCTTCCTATTGAGGAGTGGCTGGAAGGATGTACTCAGCACGTCTTTTTATTTTCTTTATTCTAAAGGTTTGACATCCGGGCCCTTGCTGACTTTGGAAGGACTGCCCCTCCCAGGGTTAGCCAATTCCTAGAGAGAGTAAATGACTCACCTGTGAACATCTCTCTCACATATAAACCAACCAGTGCAGAGCCCATATCTCCAACCACCTCCTCTGCTGGGCTCTCACATTCCCGACCACTAATCATCTCAGAGGCAGGTACCAGATCATTAGGGACAGCTCCAGTGCCCCAAAGCCCACTGAGATTATTCAACTAGTGCAATAAAGTCTCTTGTCCACATTTTTTCTTTACTCCCTCTGCCTCCTGACCAACCCTAGTGCTTCCCCACATGGCCCCCCTGCGTGGTGTGCCATGCCTCCTGTTTTATACTCCAGGAAACTATCACAACTTATTCCTTCATGACAGTTATTTCCATGTCTGCATGTCTTATCACACCTGATTAAAACAAATCTTGGGCACCCTTACAACAAAGGGAGATAAAACAGAGGAGGAAGAATCAGAGACAAGAGCCAGTTGGGGAGGGAGGATGGAATTTAACTCAGTAAATGAGATTAGGATAGGATAATAACCCCACATACTTATTTGATAACTTACTCATATCAAATGCTTTCATTGACACAATTTCACCCGACCTTGTCAAAAGCCTGTGAGGTTAGCATTATTAATCTCATTTTACACAAAGAAATTGAGACCCAGAGAGGTTAAGTGATTCGAACAAGATCCCACAGCCAGTGGTGGCAATACTGAGATTTGAACTCAGATCTATCAGATTCTACAATCTGGGTCACTATTCAGTTTTTCTGAATAGGTTGGCCCTACTGTGTGCTTAAAAGCTTAAATTTGGGAATCAGACAAATATGGGTTGAGTTCCAATTAATAGTAGCTGTGTGACTTTGGGCAAGTGATTTAACCTCTTTGCTCTTTCATTTCCTTTTCTGTAAAATGGGGTAATAATAGAACTTATCATACAAACTTGTTGAGAAGAATCAATATATAATTCAAATATATATAATTACATAATATTATATATAATATACTATTTATATATTATATAATGTATATGTATAATATATATTATAAATATATAATATTGTTAGTGAACACTAATATAGGAAAAAGTTTCATCTGTATATCTGGCACATAATCAGTATTCAATATGTGGTAGCAAGAGTTAGTACCTTTAGGAACCCTCCTACACTGTTGGTGGGAATGTAAATTGGTGCAACCATTATAGAGAACATATGGAGGTTCCTCAAAAAACTAAAAATAGAGTTGAAATATGATCCTGCAATCCCACTCCTGGGCATATATCCAGAGAAAACTATAACTCGAAAAGATACATGCACCCCAATGTTCATTGCAGCACTATTTACAATAGCCAAGACATGGAAACAACCTAAATGTCCACTGACAGAGGAATGGATAAAGAAGATGTGGTACATATTTACAGTGGAATATTACTCAACCATATAAAAAAATGAAATTATGCCATTTGCAGCAACATGGATGGACCTAGAGATGATCATACTAAGTGAAGTAAGTCAGAAAGAGAAAGACAAATACTATATGATACCACTTATATGTGGAATCTAAAATATGACACAAATGAACTTATCTATGAAACAGAAACATACTCATAGACATAGAGAACACACTTGTGGTTGTAAGGGGGAGGAGAGGTGGGGGAGGAATGGATTGGGAGTTTGGGATTAGCAGACACAAACTATTATATGTAGGATGAATAAACAACAAGTTCCTATTGTATAGCACAGGGAACTGTATTCAATGTCTTGTAATATATAATGGAAAAGAATCTGAAAAGAATATATATATACACACATATACAAATATATGTATACATACCCATATAACTGAATCACTTCATTGTACACCTGAAATGAACACAACGTTGTAAGTCAGCTATACTTCAATAAAATAAAATTTAAAAAGAAAAGTACCTTTAATTCTTCTATTCTTGGCTGGGTATTGTGGGCCTTTGCTGTCTGGGTATGGGTATAGCATTATTGGCTTCTGGTCAAAATTCCCTTCTTAGCCACCCTCTTCATCAACTGGATAGAATATCCCTGCTTTCTTTCCAACTCCTGTTTTTCCTCCTTTGACAAAGGAGAGAGGCTATGTTCCAGCTCCATGTCCCTATAGCACTTTTACCCATTAGTTCAACAACTATTTATTGAGCAGTGTTTCTTTTGCTTTTCCTTTTTTCTTTTTTCTTTTTCCTGTTCCTGCATTAACAGACCACCCAAAACTCACTGGCTTCACACAGCAATCATTTTATTTGCTCACAGCTCTTCGATCTGGTCTGGGCTCAGCTGGGAGTTTTTTCTGCTGGTCTTGCCAGTGGTCACTCTTGTGGCTGCATTCACCTGGCAGATCTATTTGGGGCTGAACTCAGCCTGGATGATAGGGTGGCTGGATCTCTCTTTACAGTCTTAGGATTTCTAACTCTCTGTATGGCCTTTTCACAAGGAGCCTGACATCTTACATTGCACCTCAGGGCTCCTAAAAGCGCCAAAGCAGAAGCTGTTGGGTCTTCTTGGGACTCTGGCCTGGAACTGGAACAGTATCACTTCTGCCACATTTTATTGGTTAAGGAGGACCAGCCTGGCTGGCTTCCAGGGGAGGGGGCACAGGGCATGGACACTGGGATGTGTGGTTCCTTGAGCGCCATTAACATAACAGACTAAAAAAGCACATTCTATCTAACACTTTGCAAGGCTTGCTGGTGAACATGTTAGACCAGGTTCCTGCCTGAAGCTTACATCCCAAGGCAGGGGTTCTCAAAACTTGAAAGTGTATCAGAATCACCTAGAAGCCTTATGAAAACACAGATTACTGGGCCCCACCCCCGAGACCCTGGGGTGGGACCCAAGAATTTGTACCTCTAACAAATTTCTGGGTGATGCTGATGCTGCTAACCTAAGAACACACTTCGAGAACCACTGTTCTGGGGTTGCTTCAGCACTAAAATACACCCCCAGAGATTTTAATTCAGTTGGTCTGGGGTGAGGTATCTGTATTTTTTGAAAACATTTCCTTAGTGATCTTAATGTACAGCCAGGGCTGAGAACCACTGCTTTTAGAGCCTAGAGTGTCTCCCTCTCTTTTTTCTTAAAAGCTTCCTTGAGCTAGTCACAATTTGATTCATCGTTATGACTACACCTGAATATTTCCCTTCAAAAACAAGGATTCTCAAATTTTGCCGCACTTTAGAATTTAATGCGATTTTTAAAGTCTCAAAGTCCAGGTCATGCTCCAGACTAATTAAATCAGAACCTCTAGGGATGTAACCTAAGCATTAAGTCTTTTTTTTTATTTCCCCAGCTGATTCCAAAGCGCAGCCATGTTTGAGAATGGGTGCTTTAAAACACCCTTATTGCCATTTTCCTGGTACACAGTTCCAAGTTAAAAAACAGTCTTTCCCATGCTGATCTCCAATGTCTTCCTGCAAACACTAAAAACTGCAGAGGATATTTTAACCTCGAATATTGCCCTCTCCTCTATTTACTCCCACTGACATCTGCATTTATGCTCTCATCTCATAATCATGCTTTAGGGAAACCAGATTTTGCCACCTTTGCCATTAAAAAACTTTTTACCCAAGACAGTGAGGAACTTTTGGTGAGGAAGAGGTTAAGATGATAGCCCAGTTGCATGCTGGGAATTGTAGTTCAATAGCGGTGCCTAGCCAGGGAGACGCTATGCGCCTCCAAAGCGGCCCCCAGTATCCCACATCCCACACTGCCCTTTGGAGAGGCAGTGTCCAATAGCGACTAATACCTTGGGCACCAGAGTCAGAATGCCTGGGTTAGATCCCATTGCCACTCCTCACTAGTTGCGGAACACTGGGCATGTTCTCTAACCTCCTGGACCTCCTTTTCTTCTCCTATAAATATAGAGAAAATAATAATAATAATAATAATATCTAGCCCAAGGGATTGTTACGAGGATTAAATGAATTAATATTCATAAAGTGCTTAGAACAGCAGCTGGCACATGATATGCATCCTGTGTCTGCTTTTGTTATTGTTGCCTTTTCAACTCCCCTCTTGGCCAAACTTCTGTTCTCTTGGACCACAAGAGTTGAAAATGCCCTGATTCCACAGTCAGGACATAAGAGTTTAGCTGACTTTTGGGAAATTATTCATTTGTTTGTCTAAATTGTCCCCTAGTCATTGCACTTTAAAATCTTGAGGATGGATTTGGGATGATAGCTGCTATCATTTCCCTTTGCCCTAGCCTAACAGACGCTGGCACACGTCCTGTAGTGAGTGTCCCTTGGTTTTGCCTGCCCAGCATCCAGCCTCTTTGCTTCTGGTAGTAGCACCTTAGTTTCCTTTGGGGAGCCACCCCTCTCCCACAGTGTGCACTCTTGGTGGGATTGCCAGTCAAGGTGCCCTGGCTTCCCATGGCAAATGGGAGGGTACCTGACTCCAGCTGAGCCCCATGGACTCTCTCCTTCAGCAGGAACATGTGGATAAGAACTGGTAGGAGTGGATTCACCAGAGGACACTGCCCATTAGCTCCTGCTGCCTAGATCCCCAAGCTCCCACAAATTTCTCTATTTCTGAAGCCTGCTTGGACAGCCCTTCTGTGAGTCACTCCATCACCATGGCAGTAAGGTCCTTTATTTTAATATATTTATTTATTTATTTTTGGCTGCATTGGGTCTTCGCTGCTGCGCACTGGCCTTCTCCGGTTGCAGCGAGTGGGGGCTACTCCTCGTTGTGGTGCGCAGGCCTCTCATGGCGGTGGCCCCTCCTGTTGCGGAGCACGGGCTCCAGGCGCACAGGCTTCAGTAGTTGTGGCATGCAGGCTCTAGAGCGCAGGCTCAGTAGTTGTGGCACACGGGCTTAGCCGCTCCGCGGCATGCGGGATCCTCCCGGACCAGAGCTCGAACCCGTATCCCCTGCACTGGCAGGCGGATTCCCAACCACTGTACCACCAGGGAAGCCCAGTAAGGTCCTTTTATGCTTAGATGGGCAGAGTCAGTATCCATCACTCTCTACCAAAGAGTCCTTGGTGACATACTACTTCTAATCTTTAAGATCTGGCCCTCTGCTCACTGCCCTCTCCTCCCCTTCCCATTTAATTCTGGGAGAGTTATCAGAAATTGAACGCCTTCTTTGTGACATGCCTTCCACGTGCACTGTTACTAATCCTAATATCAACAATGCAAAGAAGGTATTACTTCCACTTTACCAGTGTGGAAAATGAGGCACAGAGAAGCTAAGCAACTCGCCCAAGGTCACACAGCTAGTAAATAACAGAAATGATATTCCAACAGGTCTGATTGCTGCTCTCAATCAGTAAGTGAAAGTTACTGGAATTGAGATCAACATTTCTCTGTCATTTCACAGACTCCTGGGGGTGGGTGAAGCTCTTCAACATCCTGTAAGGTAATGTTTTCTTTTTCTCTCTTTCTTTTTTTTTTGTGTGTGTGTGGGGGGAGGTTATAAACCAATTGTAAGAAATACATTTTATATTGCAACCCTGAACACACACACACACATACATATCCAAAGAATGGAAACAAAGGCTTCACAAGGCAACAGCTACTCTTATAGGTGCAGTACAGTCCAATTTTGGATTCAAAACTATTTTATTCTTTAAAATTCTGCTTGACCTACTAGACTGATTTTGCAACCCACTAATGCAGCTGACTTGCTGCTTCAAAAACCCTGCTCTAGGTCCTGTCGCACCGGATGCTTTCCTTCACTCCCTCGAGCGCTCTCTCTTCTGCTGCTCAACTGCCTCTCCCCGTGAATACAGGCTCTCCTTTCTTCTTTCCATTCCTTTTCCCTGAATTTTCTGATTAACTCCCGTTCTCCAGCTGTTATCAGTGTCTCTCACATCTGCAATTTCCTTCGTTTTTTCTTTTCTTTTTTTTCTTTTGTATTTTAATGGGACATACTTCAGACAAAAAGAAAAAAAAATTGCAAGAATAGAACAAAAAAATTCCTGGATACTGTTTGCTTAGATTACCCAATTTTTTTTTTTTTTTCGGTACACGGGCCTCTCACTGTTGTGGCCTCTCCCATTGCGGAGCACAGGCTACAGACGCGCAGGCTCAGCGGCCATGGCTCACGGGCCCAGCCGCTCCGTGGCATGTGGGATCCTCCCGGACTGGGGCACAAACTGTGTCCCCTGCATCGGCAGGCAGACCCTCAACCACTGCGCAACCAGGGAGGCCCTAGATTACCCAAATTTTAATATTTTAACACATTTGCTTTTTGCTTTAGCCTTCTCTCTCTTTCTCTCTCCCTCACACACACACATACATACTCAGTTACATATTTTTCTTTCCGAATGATTTCAAGATAAGTTGCAGACAGGATGTTTCTGTACCCCTAATACTGCAGTGTGAGTTTTCAAAAATAAAGAATTATTTCTCAAAAAAAAGAAAAAAAAACCTGCTCTATTGAGAAAGCTGCTTAAACTGACACCAGTTTGCATGTCTGAGTGTAAAAGGAGGCAGGGCCAAGCTGGATCTTTTAAGGCTCATAATAATCATTTGTTTACTTGCACGATGTGTGTTTCCTAGGTCACCAGCCTGAGGGGAAAACTGGGATCAGAACCACAGCACACGCTGTTCTTCTCTCTCTGTGCTTTCATCAACTCTCCCAGAATTGCCAGCCCCTCCTCAAAGACCCCTTTCAGTTTCTGAGAATGCCAGGGAACGTCGCACATGCGCTCCCAAACATCTTCATTTTCCTTCTCTGCTGCTTAGGCTCCCTGCTGGGATCATTTGCCACTTCCTATGTCTGTGGGGCTGTCACTACTGCGGGACAGTAAGGGTGAGTTGCTCCTGGTGGAAAATCCAGTGATTCTGGTGATGTCTGAGCCATGGACCTGGATGGAGATACTATTGGTCTCATATCTCTATAGCAGCTCTGGATGCCAGAGCACTGTGTGTGGTCCCCATGGCACCCACAAGCAACGCCGTTGTGCCCACCAAACTAGAGAGAACACTCTCTGTTACAGGGATCCCAAAGTAGATTCTTCTTACGCCTTCAAAATTACACATGTTCAAGGGCAATGGACTGAAGAAAAAAAATTTCCATCCCATGTTCAAAACACCTTCTTTTTCTCCAGCCCTGGCCCTTATCCTTGGACCAAGGGGGAGCTCCTTGGGGGCTCCTACTCTCACCCAAACTGGGAGAGAGTTCTTTCTTCCCCAGGAGGATTCTTGGTTCCCTCATGTGCAGAGACTCTTGGCAAGGCCACAGTCTGTCATCCTGCACAGAAGTGCCTGCTTCTTGTAGTGAATATACACTTGAGATAAACCCATTATTATTTGAGAAATTTGCTTTCCAAATATCAGAAGTTACATGTTCAGAATTCAAGTCCCATTGCAATGATGACAATGATGATGATAAATCTTTCGCGTAACAGACCCCATGCTGAGCACTTTAGATACATTATTGTCCTTCATTCTCTCAACAACTTTATGTGATATGTACTGTTATACATACTCCTCATTTTACAGAGGAGAAAACTGACCTAGAAAGGTTAGATAGCTAGCCCATGGTCACATGGCTGGCCAAGTGCAGAGCCAGCCCTGGATCCCCTCAGCTACTCCTCCAGAGCTGGAACTGGGCAGTGAGCCTGCCTCAGCCAGGCCTCCCAACCTCCCTGGGCCTCCTTCCAGCTCTGCTTTCATCCTTTCTAAGCCTGTCTCCCAAGGCCCCCCCCGTAATGCACAGGTGGGTTGCCAAAACTTATATAAAGGCTTCCAAGCTGGTGGAAAGCCCTAAGCTTCTACCCTCCCACTTCCCACACCCTCTCTGTGCCCTACCAGGGCTTCCCGAAGGAGGGCAGGGAAGCTTGGTCAGCAACAGGGCCCCCTCCCCAGGCCCCTCAAGACTTCAATATAGGGACTCCCGTGGTGACGCAGCAGATAAGACTCCACGCTCCCTGTGCAAGGGGCCCAGGTTCGATCCCTGGTCAGGGAACTAGATCCCACACGTGTGCCTCAACTGAGAGTTCACATGCCACAACTAAGGAGCCCACATGCTGCAACTAAGGAGCCCACAGCAGCAACTAAGACCTGGTGTAACCAAATAAATAAATAAATAAACAAAAGACTTCAATATAGCGGCAACCTGCCCTCCTCTCACTAGTTCCCTCCTCAGTCCAATTCTGGAACCTGTAATGTTTCTCCTCCCTAGATGAACATCAGCGATATGTTACTACACAGTTAAAATTGTGCCTGATCTCAGCAGGTGCTTTAATTGAATAGGAAATTCAAATCTGGGCTTTAAATGCCACAGCAAAAGAAAAAGTTATTGTCTTTTCAGAATGCCCATTGTAATTTCTCCTTAAAGAACCGCCCCCAACAACCCGCTATGGTCCTTTTTCCACTTGAACTGACAAACTGAACCGCCAGATAAATACAGCTGCAAAGTGAAGTCATGGCTATGATTTCTTTCCCGCATTCATTTGGTCTCCTGGCTTAACCACGTCAAACATGAAAGACTGCTCACCCTTTCCTTGATGGCATCTACAGAGCACAAAGCCAAGGGCTGATCAAGCCATCTTGATAATCTGATACATTTGAAAGTGTATCAGAGGGGAGGGAAGTATTCTGTTTGCCTACACAGATCAGTTTAACCAAGCATCTGCCAGAGTGTCACCCCATGCAGAGTGGTGGCCCTGCCACTTTTCATCTGTGTGACCCCTCAGTACCTCGGTCTCCCCACCTGTAACACGCAAACACGCAGTGATTGGAGCCGAGAACTCTGAGGTCCCTAAAAGATCTCAGGCTTTTTATTTTATAGTTACAAAACACATCACTTACAAGTCAGAGAACTTAGGGCATAGGTGATTGTTTGAATAAAAACCATCTTTTATAAAAGTTTCGTCAGATAATTATTTCACGGAGCAAGTTTCCACTGTGCACTCAAAGCAGGATTCAGTTTACAAACATCTGACTTGCAGCCAACTTTTGTGACACTTTTACTGTTTCAAGTGGGGCTTGCCCATAGGTCATGGTTTCTAAAATCACTGTGATAGACTCCCTTCCTCCATAGAGTCCTAGACAGCGAAGCAAGAGTAGAGTGCATTCTAAAATCATTACTTCTCTTAGACTTAGTTTTTTCTTTCCTTGTTTTGTAACAAAACACACACACACACACACACACACACAAACCAACATATTTACAAGCCCCCCCAAACTGGTTTAACGATAATAACCTACTGGTCCTTTTGAAACACAAACCATATCCTATCGCTCTGCTGCCTAGAACTCTGCAGAGGCAACCTTGGCTCTCTGGGTGGTGGCCAGGCCTTTGCAAAGGCTGCTTGCTCCACCTGGAATACTCCCGCCAACTCTCTCTGTCATTCCCCCTTAACTTGGAACTCAGCTGGATCATTGCTTCTCCAGGGAACTGTCCTTAACTTCCTTTATGATAGCTCTGAGGAGCTGTCTGGAGTTTCCTGGGACGAGCATGTCCCGATCACGGCTGCCTCCGCGCTCTGTGGCTGCCCATGAGGGCACACTTGTTGTTCACAGCGCTGAACAGGGCGCTGTCCAGGCACTGGATTCACCCAGGGGTCTCTCCCTTCATGGAGCCTGCAGTCTTCTGGGTAAACAGACAGCAATCAAATACGGGAATGACCATGACTGCCACCGCCCTCCTCTCACAGAGCTTCCAGAGAAGTAAACGAGGGGCGAGCTCCCTACAAGAGGGAAAGGTTAGACCATCAACGCCTCAAGCTCCATGCAGGATGAGTTTATGTCATAATCACATATTTGCTTAAATAGTCCTTGTACTCCTTTCAGTCTAAGAAGCTGAGAGAAAAAGGACTGTGGACTGACATCACTGGCCAACGGTGCCAGCTTGAGGGATGGCCGCCTGTGGCGTGGTAAGAAGACCAAGCGTCTATTCCTCCATCCTAAGCATCTCCACGCCCACATAGATTATACCTCCCTGCCCCAAAGCCAGGGCCTCTTGTTTTTCTCTTGTTTAAATGAGTTTCCTTCTCTAAGGGTACATCCTCTTTCCCATCATACAGGACAGTAACATAGCCTACCATTTGGATTTTTTTAAATAAATGTATTTATCTATTCATTTAATTAGTTAGTTTTGGCTGCGTTGGGTCTTCGTTGCTGCACGTGGGCTTTCTCTAGTTGTGACGAGTGGGGGCTACTCTTCGTTGCGGCGTGCGGGCTTCTCCTTGCGGTGGCTTCTCTTGTTGTGGAGCACGGGCTCTAGGCGCGCGGGCTCACTAGTTGGGGCACACGGGCTCAGTTGTTCTGCGGCACGTGCGATCTTCCCGGACCAGGGTTCAAACCGGTGTCCCCTGCATTGGCAGGCGGATTCTTAACCACCGTGCCCCCAGGGAAGTCCCTACCATTTGGATTTAATGTTTGTAATATTTATGGAACATCTGCACTATCATGCCCATTTTACAGACAGGAGAATAGATCCAGAGGCACCATCAGCTAGTTCATGGCAGAACTGGACCCTAAAAAGCCAGGTCTCTGGCTCTTAGGTTGGCGTTTTCCCCACCGTATCTCAGCCTCCTGGGTTCAGCCAGACCTTGCCAGAGCCCTGGAAACCAAAGTTGGCTGCCTCCTGCTGGCAGGGAGTTCCTTCCAGGCTTCTGGGTCCAGCGCTCAAGAAAGGGGACTGTGAGAGGTGAGGAGGGCGGGTTATACACAGAGGCAGTCAACGAACCGCTTCTATCTCCCTCCCTCACCATGGGAGGAGGGAATGGCTTACACATGGGGGGGAGGGGGCGGGGTGGATTATGAAAATCAATAATTTATGACAGTTAAGTGTCAGAAAAGTATTTACTCACATTCATTCCCTGAAAGTCACATTCTCCATGTGTTCTTGCTTGTCTTTCAGCGATGGCATCAGTCAGGTGGACTCAGCAAGAAATACCAAGGTTTTAGCCAAAAGCTGCGAAGGGAGAGAGTTTCATTTCACTTCCTATTTCCAGCCAGGGCTGGCTCCAAAGCTAGCTTTCCTTACTAGGTTGTTTGCCACATGAAAAGCAAATTCCCAAAGGTTTCTGAGATTGCTGAGATCCGATGCAAGATGACTGCTCCCACCCACCGGCCCACCCACCCACTAATAAGACATTATGCCATCTTATTTTTGGTAACAATTAAAGGGCTCCCGGTGCAAGCAGAAAGCTGTTTATTTTCTGTTACATCACTTCGCTTTGCCTTCGAAGGCTGGTCTGTGCTCAGTGTTTTCGTGGTGATGCAAGTCCGCTCTCTCCTCGAGCAGTTGGATCCCTCCCATCTCGCAGCACCTCACAGGTCTCTTCCCCGAGCAGTGCATCGCTGGAGCGAGGAGCAGCTCACGAATCAGCTGCAGGTCCCTGTTTTGAAAAGCAGAGAGACAGAGGCAGAGGAAAAGGGTGGACTCTTATGTGACCTGGTCTTAAAGCAAGACAATCACCATCTGAATTCCAGAAGCCCTGTTCATGTTTGGGGATATTTTTTCGACTGCATGGAATCAGAGAGAAGCCAAAGGATGGGAAATGCCTGCATCCCCCTGAAAAGAATTGCTTATTGCCTATGTCTCTTATCTGCGCTTTTGCTGACTGAGGGGAAGAAACCAGCGAAGCCAAAATGCCCTGCCGTGTGTACTTGTACCAAAGATAATGCTTTATGTGAGAATGCCAGATCCATTCCACGCACCGTTCCTCCTGACGTTATCTCATTGTAAGGCCCGTAAGCATTTTGGTATCTAATTTACAATTTAAAAATTCCAGCCGATGCATTTGGGGCTTTGCATGTATTGGTAGAAGGGCATGGGGAGAGATTCCTCTTGCACGCTTGGCCATTTGACAGGGCTAACATTTTGCTGCATTTAGAAATTTTGATTTTTATTAGCTGCTACAGAACATGCTTAGATATCTTCCACCCCTGAACATTATTATGAGAAACCTGTAGCAGATTCATCTCTCCTACTTCATCTGGGAAGGAACAGTATCGTACTTCATAAAATAGTGTCAAATAGTGACTGTTTTGCTAAACTGGATTAACATAAGGTTTGTTCTGTGTGTGTGTCTCTTTGTGTGTGTCTGTTTATTGTTTTGTTTTGTTTTCTTTCAGATCCTTTGTGAGATCTGGTTTTACTGAAATCTCAGAAGGGAGTTTTTTATTCACACCATCGCTGCAGCTCTTGTGAGAAATATTTATATCATGACTATTTTTAATACAGCATATATTTGGATAAACCCTCTAGTAAAACGATCTCAATATTAATTTTGTCAAATGTGATTATATTTCTGGAGAGGAAAGGAATATCAGTAAAGTGAGGTAGATGGGTTTGTTTGCGACTTGACGCCAACGGTGCGGATTGATGCTTGCAATTGTAAATTTGCTAACCTGTAATGCTAGCTACTTTCATGGCTATTTATGAAGTTGTTGGAATGTTGCAACAATGATCTTCATTTCATTCCACCCTTTTACTTTCATTTTTGACTTGGGAACTTTGGTAATTTTACCCTGGAGTTTCTGAATTAGTCAATACAGAACCCAGCATAACATATGCGCTCAAGATGTTGTCCTCGGGGACCTGGGGCAGGCTGCTACTCTGTATGATTTACCGTGTGGGGAAGAAAAATCTCAGTTCTTTCTAGGTAATTCCTTAAAATGTTCATTCTCAAGTGACTGCTTTCTAATCTCATCTAATTTATAACTCATCCCCTTATAAGGAGGGAAAGAAAATATTAATATAGGATAGTGCAAAGGATTAGTCTTTGCTGTGTGTTTTAAGTTAGCCATGAGGGAACCATATATTCAGTCTATGTCTGAAAATAGTCAAAAAATAATATTTGACTAAGAAATCAGATCTCTCCACAGTCATAACGTAACATGGATAATTTGTTCTGACGTGTAACGTTTGGCCATTGGAGTGTTAGTTCTTAGATCAGGACCACATACGGGGGCAAGAGGTCCCCCCCGCCCCGTTCTCGGGTGTCAGGCCACAGACTGGGTTGTAGTTACCGGTTTCAGGGGGGGAATCAGCCAAATGTCCATCAACTGAGCTGTAGTTATCTTAACTGCATGATCCTGGACCCAAGTTTTTTTGCTTGTTTTTGTTTTCTTGCCTTAATTGGCCATTTTGGCCGTTTGAGGTTTTATATACAGAGGCAAACAGCATGGATTTGAAATGCGAGAGACCTGTGTGTAAATCTCACCCTACCACTCCCTAGAAACTAGACGTGAAATTGTGTGCAAGTGACTAATTCTCTCTGAGCCTCAGTCTCCTCATCTGTAAAATGGAGGTGATGACACCTTGAAGAGTTATCAGAGATAAATAAGATTTAAGTAGATAAAATGCTTGGTATAGGATGTGACAAATGGTTACATATTTTATAAATGGTAGAGTTTTAACTTTTCACATAAAGCTAAAAAAGCTAAAAAAAATCACTTAATCTATTGTTTCGTCTATATGAAATCCCCAAACTGGTTTGACTATTTCATTTCATAAACCTGATCAGGTGTTTTGATATTATGTAATAATGTTGGCTACTGTCCTTCTACTAGCTAATGTCTTTGAATGATTAACAATTGAGTAGAATATTCCTAAGTGATTTATCTGTTTGATTGATGGCTAATAGTGTGATTAGGGTAAGTGTTAGTACATCAAACAAATTCAAAAAAGACAGAGTCTTTAGCACATAAAGGGGCAAAGTCTTCAGTGCTGAGATCCTTCCGTAGGATAAGAATTGCTTGTATGTGAGAAAGTGATCAGTTGTGCCTATGTTATTATTTGTTAAATACATAAATGGCTCATTTTAAAAGCATCCTTTTGTTGAGCTAAGGCACCTCTCTCTCCCCAGGAGAGTTAAATAGATCAGTCCTTAAAATTTGAGAAGTGTCAGTTGACACATACTACTCAAATTCCAACACTGGATGGGCATTAGCTGTGACACAGAAAGCCCGGATCAATCAACCTCATCAGTTAGCACTTCTCCACTCTGTGTTTCTGCTGGGTGGATCCGGCCTCAGCAAACACAGATGCTGGACAATGTTATAGAAATAGTTACCGGCTGCTGCAGAGTAATGTGATTACACGTATTTAGAATCACAGAGGAAAGCCAAGGAACTGGTTTTTAAATAGCCCACACGGAGCGTGTGTGCCATGCCCCTGCGTTCCATGCTCTGAGTTCCTATGGAACATTCCAGCCCTTATTTCTAAAAGCAGTTCAGTTTTCAGAAATAACAAAAGGGCGAGTAATTCTTGCCCTGGATGTCCTTACTTAACTCACACTGGCTAACCTCAACATGGCAGATCTGTGCCAGTGCTGATCTTATGCAAAATTGTCCAGGGTCAAAGTTTGTCTCTGATCTCCAGGATCCTGTTTCCTAAAGATTTTGCTCCCCATTCTTCCTGTCCAATGTTCTCTGTTTCCTCCTGTCGTTGGGAAAGGGTCTAATAAGCGCATTTTCACTGAGGAGAAAATAAATGAAAAATCTCCAAGTATGAATAGTGCCATAATCATAACAGTGGTGGGAATGCATGGCTCACAGACAGAAAGAGTTTTTCTGTAGGACAGGGCCATCCACTGCCCTGAAAACCCCACACTGGAACATGAAGACCCAGGGGTCTTATTTGCCTTTGCATGACTTTTGCCATCAGCCCAGACCTGGATCACACCAACCATTGCTCGGGGTTTGCAGTGAATTCTAATGGTATTCGTGACCGCAGATTACCAAACTGACCTGTCATATCCTGTGAAGAGAGAAACTTCAGAATCGATTCTGCTTGATTGATGTACAAAGGCAGTTGGTTTCTTGCTAAGTTGTGGAAAAGAGAAAAGAAATGACCCATTCATGTCGCCCACCCTAACAATCTGATAATTTCATTTTGGCCCCAAATGCTTTTTCAGACCTTCTGCAGAAGGCATGATGAGAAGTACTTTTTGAAATGTTAGCCTGGGATACTGAGGGAAACAGACGTAGTGCCTCCTTAAGTTACATATAATGTTTTTAGGGAAAAGATCCTGGTAGGCCTTGGCTGGCAATGTGTGTTGGAGAACAAGAAAAACAAAAGCCCACACTCTGTAGAGAGGAAGAATAAAATTATCCAATAAAAATTCATCAGTTATACAAACCTATTTTTTTAAAAAACACCTATGGTTTTAAACAACAGCAACAAAACCTTTCCCAAGCAAATGTAATTTCATTCATGTTTCCATAGGCCTGCTGTGAAACATAACCAGTGGGAATGATTATTCATTCTAGTCTGTTTTTAGTGATAGGAGCGAGTGGTACTTGTAGCGAAGGCAATTTACAGAAATGTGTTTTCACACAGGACAGTCCTGTTCTTCTCAACCACAGACTAAAATCCCCAATGATGTAGGCTCATTACAGAAGTAAAATTCAAATTTAAGAGCATAAAATGTGGCCACATTGCCATTTGTTGATGAAATTTTTAATAAACTAAAGCTATCCAACTCTAAAGAGAGTTCTATTTGCAGGGAGTAAATTACAGGGTTAGGTTAGTATCATGCACACACAAAAAATCTTTATATAAGAATTTGGTGTAACCAGAAAAAATTATATTTATTCCAGTGAGATCTGATCTTGTCTGAAGCAACAGAATTGATCCCTCTGTGGAAAAAAATATCATCATTTCTTTTATTAATCCACAATCAATACATAAATATATAGCCCATAAGAAATCAAAAACTAAAAAACAGAAAAGCAAACAGCATGAACATGATAAATCATAAGTCCATCCTTACTAAGATTTTATCATTCAGTTCTTCAAAATAGGATTTGTCCAGGGAAAACTATCCACAGCCCCTCTCACCTGTACAGCGATTAGCCTCTTTTTCTATTCCTCCTTATATGACAAATGTAAGAAACATTTAGCAATCTTCAGTGACAACTCAAGCCAAACCCACCAGCTAAGAGGGCTTCTAGAGGAATTATTGGCTGGTTATGGATGAGCATGTTTTGGTTTGTGCCCAGTTGATGGCCCACAAGGGACGAAAAAGTAAAAATTTCAATCACCTAGGCTGTTTTGTCTACAATCTGCCCAATGACCCATAGCTCTGATTTTTAACTTCTTAATTAATTAATTGTTGTGACTGTGCACACAGCCCTGTACAACAAAGGTTTTCTCTGAAGGTGTATTTCATTCTCTCAATTATTCAAGCAAGAAACTTAGGAGTTACCTCTCCCTCATGTCCACTTTCAACAGGAAACAGCATGAGAATCTGCCATCTCCTCTTCACCCCAGGACCATGGCCCTAACTGAGGCTGCAATCACTGTTCCACAGGCTGCTGGGGAGATTCTGCACTGGTCCCCCTGATTCCGGTCCCTATTCTCCCCACCTCCATCAGTGTTACCTTCTTGAAGCGCAGATCTCATCATGTCACCCTCATGCTTGGAAGCCTTTAATGGTTCCCTAGAAACAGAGAAACATCTGAACACCCGAGTTGGTATTAATAGAATTTGGCTATTTGTCTAGGGTCATCTCTCGCAGTATTGATCGCACACACACATACACACACACAAACACCCACACACTGTAAGATCCATCCATACCAGCCTGAAGTTCCTCTATTTTCTCAAGCTCTGTAGATTTTACTGATGTCTATGTTCTTTCTGTCATTTTTAGAGCTAACTGTGCTTGTGTCTGCCCTTGTTTCTCGAGGATTCTCAATAGCCAAGGTCCTAGAAAAGAGCCTGGATGTTATAAGCTTAGATCTTGCTTACTATATGTTTGTTGAATTCAGTTCATATTTTTATAGATTTTATACTAGAGATTCCTGTTTTCCTATCAGTAGATAGTCTCGGTCATGTACCTGCTCTTTTGTATGTTTTGTATACACAATCAGATTTCATGTGAATTAATAGTGTGGACGTCTGGAAAGTGGGCTGAACCAAAAAAAAACCATGAAGAGATATTTGTTCACGACATTATGATGTCAAACTTCTTCAACAGATATTTCCAGTGTACTGGAACTTAAAAGGCAAAGCATCCAAAATCTTTCTTTAGACCCACCTGCTGAATCCCTTTTGTTTCACTCTGATTTCCTCTAGGTCTTTGACAAGTACAAAATCATATTTGCCACCCAGGTTCTCTCCCAGGTTTGACTAGCCTCTCTCCTGTGAAGGTTCAAAGTCCCCCTTCATCCAGTCTGACAGGACATCCAAAGAAAAATGTTGGTTGAGCATTATTAAGATGAAGAGCAAATTTATGAACACAAAGACTGTATCAGAAGGCAGTCATGATAAGCTCTCTCATTTTGTTCAAAATGATATTCAGTTGATTGGTGAGGATGGTGACTCTTGCCCATTTTTGAGCCTACGGCTGATATAGGCTACAAAATGATCCCAGGGCATTACAATGACAGCTGTGATGTCAAAATGGCTAACCCTGGTGAGCTGGCAATGTGGCAAGTAGTAAAGAACACAGGTTTTGTGGTCAAATAGACGTGGGTTCAAATCCTCACTCTGCTGCTTCCTAGTTCTGTGATTCGGGGCAAGTTTAACCAAGCCTCATTATCTGCATCTACAAAGTGGGCAATAACCATAGTACCTGTTACACAGGATTACAGTCAGGATTCAATGAAACAGTACACGTAAAGCACTTGGCACAGCGCCTGTAACTCAATAAACATTAGCTTTCATTATAGTTCTGAAAATCACTTTAATTTGAATGACCTTAACATCAGATTAGCATCTGATTGTATAGTTTGGGTTTTCCTACAGTGCTAGCTGTAAAATTTTATTGTTCTACGCATAGGTCTCCATCAGAACCTGCTAAGAAATCTTTCTTCAAATACTTCTCACAAGGAACATGAACTATTTACCTTTCCGAGAATGGGAGGGGAAAAGAGAAGCAGAACCCTTTCACTTCTTCCTCATGAAAAAACAACTGGAACCGTATTTTGTAAACATGTCAAGTTTTGTTAAAAATAATTAACACTGGCCAGTCTTCAGATGAGTAGTTTTGTGGTAAGATGGAAAGAAGCCTGAAGTAGAAGTCAGGAGACTTGGGTTTGAAATCCAGTTCAGACAGTAACGGGCTGTGTGACCAAGTATCCCTGGGCCTCAGATTTTATATGTAGAAAATATCAGAGATAGATTAAATTATGGTTCTCACACTCAAATGCCCAGTGGGGGCTGGGGTGATAAGGTAAATGAAGGAAACAGTTGGGTATAAGACAGTAGGGAGTGGTAGTGACTGGGGTAAACCAGACAAGACATGTCTTACCTAAAAATGACATCTTCAGTTTCAACTGATTATTGCTGACCGCACATGAATATGCGGTCTTACTTTTTAAATTTTCAGGGGAAGGCAGAAATCTGGAGGCAGATTTCTGAAACAGGAGACCAAACAAAACATATGTAATTGGCATTTTGAGACCTTCATGTTCAATTAACTAAGGTCTCTTTCTGCTTAAAAATTCTATTGTATTCTATTCTATTCTACAAACAGAGTACTGTTTGTAGGATAGAATACATAATATAGAAAATGGCCTTGTTAAAGAAAAGGACAAAATTTATTGTATCAATTCTAACAAACCAGTAAATTAGATTGTTAAATGAAAGAGCCTCATTCTATGGAATTGACTATTATAAAGTTATTATTAGAATAATAATGTAGTTTGGGAATAATAATTTCCCAAGCAGGTCCACTGGGACTTTACCAGGACCTCCCATGGTGGCTGATGGTAGAACAATGTTTCAATATCCCTCCCATGGGGCAAGGACTGGAAAGGAATTGTTGAGCCCATTTACATGGCAGGATGACAGGTGCTTGCCTGTGTAAATTGTGATTAAAAAACAACGACCTTTAAAAAATAAACAGACTAGAATTTATATGCACAAGTAACTCCTGACTTGCAGAGAATTCCTTACAGGAGATCAGAGATTCTTCCTAACTTTGCTTCTATAGCTAAACGTTTCTAGATCTTTGAGAATTGTCTTCACTGCCAGTTTACAAGTCATACAATAAAACCAGGCAAAGTTTTGTTAGGGGACATTGTCATTTTTGTATTGCCTGATGCCAAGCACTGTATATGTCTCATTTTTTATTTCATCATCACAATAACCCTGTGAGGAAGTGTGATTATGTCCATTTTGCAGATGAAGCACTAAATCCTAGAAGGGTTAGGTAACCTCCGCGATGTCACACCCCTCATAAGTCGCAGAGCCGGAGTGTAAACCCACATCCTCACTTTTAACTACTTCTCTCTGCTTCCTCTTGAACATGAATAACTGGGCTTAACTTTGCATAGCTTTGTTCCCCAAATCGAATCCCCTCTCAAAGGGTCAACCTTTGTCATTAGTGCGGATATGCAGGGGATGTGTCCTCATTCCTGGAGAAAATCGTTGACAAGCCATTTGAAAGAGTGGCCCGCTGCAAGAACATCGAGTTTCCCTAGGGTTCAACTCTCTTTGTATGTGTAAACTCTGGTCTCCTTCCTTTGAAAGAGAGAGAGAGTGAAGAAAAGAGCAAATGGAAAGGGACTTATATACTTTAAAGTTATATCTTAGACCAATGTTTTCTAAACTCGTGTCCTATAGAACAGTTGTCCTGAAAAAAGAAAAGAGTTCTGTGCTCAAATAAATTTGGGAAACCACTCATTCTATCCCTGCTTGGCTACTCGCAATGCATCTTGGCTTAGAAAAGTCTCTGGAATTATTTTATGTTGTTTTCCTTTTCTTAACCTACAACAGGATATTGGGAATCTATGCCTTCCGTGTTTGCTTTATTTATTTATTTATTTTTAAAGAGCTTCTTTTTATTTATTTATTTTTTTTTTGCGATACGGGGGCCTCTCACTGTTGTGGCCTCTCCCGTTGCGGAGCACAGGCTCTGGATGCGCAGGCTCAGCGGCCATGGCTCACAGGCCCAGCCGCTCCGCGGCATGTGGGATCTTCCCAGACTGGTGCACGAACCCATGTCCCCTGCATCGGCAGGCGGACTCTCAACCACTGCGCCACCAGGGAAGCCCTATTTTATTTATTATTATTTTTATTATTTATTCATTTATTTATTTATTTATGGCTGTGTTGGGTCTTCATTGCTGTGCACGGGCTTTCTCTAGTTGTGGCAAGCGGGGGCTACTCTTCGTTGCGGTGTGGGGCTTCTCATTGTGGTGGCTTCTCTTGTTGCGGAGCACGGGCTCTAGGCACGCGGGCTTCAGTAGTTGTGGCACACCGGCTCAGTAGTTGTGGCTCTCGGGCTCTAGAGAGCAGGCTTAGTAGTTGTGGCACATGGGCTTAGCTGGTCCGCGGCATGTGGGATCTTCCTGGACCAGAGCTCGAACCCATGTCCCCTGCAATGGCAGGCAGATTCTTAACCACTGCGCCACCAGGGAAGTCCCTTGCTTTATTTATTAGTTTAATTATTTATACCTCAGCTTGTTCTAGAGAGGCTTGCTAACACAGCTTGGGTGGGTAGAAAGAATCCTATCTTAAAGGATCCATTAAACCATCTATCTCCATATAAGGAGTGACTCACTGCCAGGCTCTCTACCAGGTCAAGCAGCGTGGCACACTCTGCTTCTTTGGGGACCTCCCAGTGGACCTCCATCTTTCAGAGGAAGTAGATTATCACTTGCAGCCCCTTCAATAGGAAAAAGCCCTTGAGCTTAAATTTACACTCTTACTGTTTTTGTTTTGAGAGGATTCCCTCACAGCTATTTCCCAAATGCCTAATCCAGCATTTCCCTGGGTATACACACTGTATGTAAAACTCAATGCTAAAAGCGTCCCATTATCAATAAGATTGGGAAGCTGCATATTTAAATCCCTTTTGAAGAGTCTCAATTTACTTAAGGATAGAAAGATTCGTGTAATTAGGAACCCCGAGTAACTTCATTTACCCACTTTCCCCAAATTTATTTGTCTGTTTTTTTCTGTTGTTGTTCACGTAAAACCTCTCAACCCCGTAAAGGCCTTGTGTTCCAGGGACTACACTCGGGGAACTACTGGGCAAGGCTTGCCTAGATTTGTAGCAGATACTGGGCAGATCTGATAGGACTAAAAGGAGGAAGCATGGCCTTGCCCGTGACCATTACCAGTCCGGGGGGAGATCATACCGGAGCACAGAATCCCAGCTCTGCCAGTTACAAGCTTCAAATTACCTCTCTCACCTCGGGTTTCTTTGTATCTTAAATGGAGACTACACTACAGTGTTCATTGGAGGATTAAAATGAGTTAATAGATGGCAATCTGATAAAGACGAGGCTTGGCATAGAATAGGCTTTAAATAAAATTTAAGTCCCTCCTCCTTTGCTTTTTAGAAGCAGGGAAATATAGACTGAATTTACAAACAATGTCGGGATGGTGGGCTGTTGACTAGTTATGCCGATGTCTATAAAGGAAAAGTTTTGACTATCCTGGGAGGAGAGGTAATGAACTATAAAACCAAAGGGGTGGGTCCATGCTCAAGCCTTTGCTAGTGTGCATGCCAAGAATATTCCCCAGGGAATCCCTGCAAATCTAAAATCTACATTCTAAACCTGGCGCTGCTGCTGACAAAAGATGTGGCCTTGAATAAGTCACTTAATTCCGCAGGCCTCAGTTTCCTCACCTGAGGGATTGAATGGCATATCTCTCTAGGATGCCCCCCCCTCAGACTTATGAGAGCAAAAGTAAGGTTACTCTCCATCAATCCAGATCGAAGAGGTGGTGGTCTACTTAAGGATCAGCTGAATTACATTGAAAATATTTTCCAAGGATGAAAGTCAAAAAGAACTGTGACATAATGCGCTCATACGTGATGTGTCCCATTTTAATGCTTTCCTATCTTAAGAGTATATTTTAAAATATTCAGATGTAAATTATTCACGTGGCACATGCACTTAGAACGTGTGCATTTAACTGAAGTTAATCATCAGCCTATTATTAACTTTCATTCAACCAGTCCTATTCTTTTGGATAAAGGAGAATATTAGTAACAGCTAGCAGGTCTGAATCATTTAAGCAGAGGCAGCTCTAAACAAGTTGGCCAGCCCCTCCAGCTATGCCCTCGAATCTTCCAATGGCTGTAACCCATGCATCTTGCTCTCTCATTTACATATATATGCACATATACACACACAGGCACACATATGTACTTGGAAGTATGTTTACGCAACACTGCCCACGGCTGCCTAATTCCCTGGACAACGCTCATAACAGCTCTCTTAGGTAGGTGACAATCTCACTGGACCTCAGTTTCCCACTCTATATAACTAAGGTCCTTCACTAGAGCTAAAAGCTCTTCCAGCTCTGATATTTTATGTCTATGCTCCTTGCTGAGCGATTCCTTGGCAGAAGCATTGGAGACATGCTCTTATACATTATCTCATGGAATTCTTAGAATCTTCCAGGAAATCTTTTTGTTATTATCATTCCTATTTTAACAGAGGATGAAATAGATTTACCTCCTTGATGTATCATGGACATAATAAGCGGCAGCCACAAACTTAGAAACCAGATTCTCTATTCTATGTCTAATCAGTGCCATCTCTAAGGGACAGCCCAATGCTGGCTGCTCACTCTTCTTCATCCAGAGTAGCCCTTACTGAGGGGGTGTTTTATGGGAGAGTCCCCTAAATCATCCCCCACTCCATAGCTGCAAGGATCTGCTTTGGGCTGGAAGATAAAATGCAGACCACTTGTGGAACAATGACAATTCTGATGGCAGTTAAGATGTCACGGGTGACTAGAGAGAGTCTGAAGAAGTGTCATTAGAGCCAGGGGGCCCTGATGTGACCAGATGAGCAGTCTGGCTTGAGACAAGGGGAGATTTTCCCAGCAGGGTTACTCCTCCCTTTCAGCCATCTGCAGACCTGCCTCCCCACTATGCCCCACTCCTCATGTAGAGGCCATGCCTACTCTTCCATGAATGAAGGCTGCAGCGCTACAAGCCTGACGCATACATCTTTCAAGCTAGTTTAGACCCCTCATTTGACAACATAGAGAGGAGAAGTGATGTGCTCAAGGCCACACAGAGGATTTACGGCCAAGTGGGAATGAAGACCCAGGCTTTGCGATTCCCTCTGCAGCATGCTCTTTCCCTGGTCCCTAGAAGAGGTGAGAAGCCAGGGCAAGAAACCACTTCAGCAGCCCAGCAGCCTTGGCATCGACACATGTCCCTCCTGCCCAGTATTTTACTCTTGTGGACCCCCAGCTGGACGTTGGGCAGCCTTAGCCTTGACCTCCATCTAATGTAGCTAGATCCTCATTCTGTGATCCTCTGCTTCTTCCTTCACTTCTCTGTTGCTGATCCCAGCACTTGAGCTCCATGCCAACCCTATCACACACTTCTCTGCCCCTTTTGAATTAAGTGCTGCTGGTCCTAGCTTTTCAACTAGGAACCCCCTAATAACCTTTCAGCCTTGGTGTTAATTTATTGCTTATGGAGAGGTGCGACCCACTCCTACAGACAGCTGAAAATAGGTAGTCAAAGGAAGAGCTGGAGCTCAGGGTTAGCAGACATTTTACAGATCTCGTCCTCTGGTCCCAGTGCAATATTAACTTTAAATTTATGAAAGCTTTAAAATAAGAAACTATCATCAACAGGAAATTTTAAGAATATTATTCCAAATATTTGTTGAAATCAAATATGCAATTTTAAGAGATTACATTTAAAACTTACTGGATGCTTTACGTAGAGGTAAAGTCATATTTCTAAATATTGATACTTTCATTTTAAATCAGAAAGAATAAAAACATAGGAATTGAGCATGAAACAATACATATTCTAAGAACCTCAAGAGAAAATAAATAATAAACAGAAAAAAAAATAAATTAGGAAGCAGTGGGAATAAGTAAATCCAAGATTTCATTTTTGGAAAAACCCAATAAAATAGCAGACATTTGAAGGAAGTTAATACGTACTCGCAAGTGGCGGGGCGGGGGAGGGCATTAATTATTCAACAACAGGCTTTGGCAAATTTGGGTAAATATCTAGGCAGGAATCAAGGCGATGTCTCAGCTCACATCATAGATAAAAGTAAGTCCCAAATAAATTAGAGTCAAAAAAAAAAAAAAGCTTAAGGAGGGAGGTTTAGGTAATATTTCATTAATATCAAGGTAGGAAAAACATTTTAAGAATTACAGCAAAGAAAGAATATATAATAGAAGTTGATATATTTTGTTAAAATGTAAAATGTCTATATGTTAAAAATCATGATTCAAAAGGCAAATCATAATCAGTAGGGAAAAACTCAGCATCAAATAAGAAAGGAAAAGAATAGGTAATATCCTTAGTAAATAAAAGGCGCTTAGAAAGCAACAAAAATGGTCAAAGGACATGATTTCATAGAAAAAGAAACAAAAATGATAATACTAAACGTTGGTAAGGATGTGGTAAAAACAGGCGTTTTTATATTCAGAATTGAACATGTAATTTGATACAAGTTAGTAATAAACTAGAGACATACAAACCATATACAATCCAATAATGTTACTTTTTTTTTTTTTTTTTTTTTTTGCGGTACGCGGGCCTCTCACCGCTGTGGCCTCTCCCGTCGCGGAGCACAGGCTCCGGACGCGCAGGCTCAGCGGCCATGGCTCACAGGCGCAGCCGCTCCGCGGCATGTGGGATCTTCCCGGACCGGGGCACGAACCCGCGTCCCCTGCATTGGCAGGCGGACTCTCAACCACTGCGCCACCAGGGAAGCCCCAATAATGTTACTTTTAAAAATCTATCCTAAGTCTATTCTAAGGAAAGAATTAGGAATATGGAAAAATACTTGCATGAGTGGGTGGTTATGGTAGTGTTTATAATAGTGAAAATTGGAATCAACAATAAAAAAGTTAAATCCCGGTATCTCCATAATACAAAACTTACTCGTCTGTTAAAATTATATATTGAAAAAAAAATTATATATTGAAAATGTATTGTCCTGAGAAATTATTCTTGAAAAAATAAGTACATGAAAAGGAGGACATAGAACAATAAAATTATTATTCCAATTTTATAAATATATACATGTATATATCATATATTTATTATATATACACATATTCACACCTTTAGGTAGTATGATTACAGTGATCTTTATTTTCTTCTTGAAGCTTTTCTTTATTTTCCAGAATTTCTACACTGAGCATATAGCGTCCTTAAGCAGAATACACCGAACCGCATTCAGATTTTTAAAATTCTTGACTTGAAAAAAATACAAGTTGACATGATCTTAATGTGACTTTAAGACTGCTTATTTTGAGTAATTAATTCCTTTAAAAAGGGAATTATGACTTAATTAGATTTCTTAAAACTGCATAAGCTGAGTAGTGTTATTATGGTTGTCTACCAGAATGGGGATGTTGTATCACTATGTGATCCGGGTCCTATACTGAGAGACCACCCAGTATGTGGAAAGGGCAGTAGACCAGGAGTCTTGGGCCTCATGACGTTGGTCAAAGCTTTTAACATTCCTCTAGGCCTCAGTTTCCTCCTGCCAAACAGCTATTAACACCTACTCTACCACTTTCACAGAGTTGGTTCAAAGACCAAATAAGAATGCAGCAGGAGTCTATGAAATACAGGCTATCATGGAGGCAACAATCATCATTTAAAGAATGAGCTATTGCCTGCATGGTATTGACAGTTGATATGTATGGTCTTAAATGTCTTTCTTGATAAGGAAGTACACACTCCCTTGGTTGCAGAGGAAAAAACTCCTCCCCACACCTCCTACACTCCGTTGTTTTCGTACTGCACTCATGAGACTGATGGCTAAGAGACCTAAGTGCACAGCCCTTGGGGGGAGGGTACAGAAAGGACAAGGTGCATCCCTGTGTCCACCTCCACCAAAATTCTAGGGAACAGTGCCTGCCTTTTTCCCTCCCTAAGAATAGAGGAAGTGGCACAGACCTCAAATGTTCCCACAGGATCAGGGGCAGAGGGCAAACTCTACATTATCTCTGCACCGACCTACTGGATGGCCGCTTGGCAAGTGTATGCATAGAGATCTCTGATTTGCAGCTCAGGGTAACCAGTTCATTCAGACAGTACACTTATCCCCACCCACCCCTCCATGTGCTACTTTTGTGAGGGCAGTTGTCAAATCTGAGTCATATTATTGTGGACTCCTGCTGCCTGTAGTTATGGAGACGGGACAATCCACAGCACCTCTGTGTACCAGAGCAACTATTCCAGCCACATTTGCTGCAAGGAGCACAGGCCCCCTCGGTCACCACAGGTAAAGGAAGGCTATTGTGGCTGACAAGAAAGTTTACCATATGCAGCCCTGGCTGTGTGTAAGAGACACCTGGGGAGATTTTAAATATCTCATGCCCAGGCCACACGCCAGGTATAGAATTTAACCAGAATCCCTGAGGGCGAGAACCCGGTACCAGTATTCTTAAAGCTCCCCAGGTGATTCCAAGTGAAACTAAGATTGAGAAGCACAGGTGTAGGATCTAACACAGATCTGGGCATCTCCCTGCTCCAGCCTTCACACACACTGCCCTTTGTGGGGTCTCCTCTGCATTCCACTCTCTTCTGAGTGTGCCTTGCACAGTCTGCCTGCCATGGAGGTAACTCAACCCTAAGGCCTCTTTTCTCCTTCAGCTCCTCTGCTAGCTGGTTCCATCTGTTTGTGATTCCAAATCCCCAAGAAGGGATTCATCTTTAGCCCAACTCACCTTTTTGCACCAGACTAGTTGGGCCATGGGATGCTGACTGACCTCAGGATCAGTTACTCTGGATGAAGAACGGAGTCCTTCTTGGTCTCATAATTTCTGAAAAGGGACAGAGGTCATGAGGTATAAAAGCTGGCCACCCTGGTCTGCCCCAGATCTGTTCTGTGTGAAGATGGGGTGGAGTGACACAGTTTCCCTTAACAGGGACTTTGGGATCCTTTAACACATCTGGCTCAATAACAAATCATGATACTGAAATCAAACATTTATAAAGGAACCCATACAAATTAAAGAGTGGCATTTTACCCCCTTTATAGCACAGGACGTTTTTAAGTTTTTTTAAGTATATATAGGATAATAAAATGGATAGCCTGCTCAACTATATTTAGAATGTATGTATAAATTTACAAATCTTTGTCCATGGAATCCTTGTCCAAAGAAAATTACAATTGAATTTAGAATCTAGATATTAGAATATCTAGATATTAGAATTAGAATCTAGATATTAGAATTTAGATATTCATTATTATCTTAGCCAGAGGGATTTGTTTTAGCTTTTATAAGAAAACTTTTTATTGAAATATAATTTACTTAAAGAAAAGTGTGCATATCCTAAGTGTACATCTTGATAGTTTAAATTAAGACTTAATTTTTTTAGAGCAGTTTTAGGTTCACAGCAAAATTGAAGAGAAGGCACAGAGATTTCCCATAGACCCACTACCGTGACACGTGCATAGCCTCCCCCATCACCAGCCTCCTCCACCAAGGTGGTATGTTTGTTACAACTGATGAACTTACTTGATCACCCAGAGTCCATAGTCTACATTAGGGTTCAGTCTTGGTGCTGTACATCCTATGGCAAATGTACAGTGACATGTATCCATCATTATGGTAGCATACAGAGTATTTGCACTGCCCTAAAAATCCTCTATGCTCTGCCTATTCATCACTCCCACCCCTGCCATGATTTTTTATAAAGTTAACACCCTTGTAACCAGCACCCAGGTCAAGAAACCAAACATTATCATTACCCTGAAGACTCCCTTTGTGCCCCCTTCCCGTTACCACTCACCTTCGAGGGTAAACCCTATCTTGACTTCTGCCAGCATAGATTAGTTTTGCTGGGTTTTGTTCTTTATATAAGTGCAATCATGTAGGATGTATTTTATTGCATTCTGGCTTCTTTCCCTGGACTTACGTTTGTGAGACTCACCCATATTCTTGCGTGTTGTTGTAGTTTTACCCAGAGGTTTTGATCCTTACGAGCTAGTTCAGCAAACACAATTCAGCCAGGAAATATGCTCAGGGCTGAGGACACAAAAGTCAATAAAGATAAGCCCGTGCTGTAAGGAACATTCAATCTAGTAATGTAGTAATGACCAGAATTTAATGTAAAGTAAATCCCTCTTTATTTAACAAATGTTTATTCAGTGTCCACTATGGGACAGGCACTATTACAGGTGCTAGGGATAAGCAATGAACAAGCAGATAAAAATTCTAGTGGAAACCCTGTTTTAGTTCCCTGACATGTGCGGGCTAATTCTGCCCACTAATATCTATATCCTACCCTGTTATGCATATGATTCAACATAAGAAGAACTAGTGTTAGAAGCCATTTCTTCTAGTGACTTGGAGTGTGATTTTGAAGTCACTGGTCCAACCACGGGACAGTTTGCAAACCAGTGAGCATGGGAGGTATTTCTCTGTATCTATTTCTGCCTTATTTCACTCTCTCCATCCTTGATGCTGTTTATACAGAATGAAATGAATATCTGGAACCCAAGGAAGACTTTGGATGGTAGCTTACCTTGGAGTAAGGCTGAGTAATCCTCTTGTTTCCCAGAACCATGAAGTAAGAAGAGACAATTGCCAAAGTTGTGACTGAAATCATAAAACTTTGAATTTGTTTGAATAACTATGGGCATCTAATACGTATGACTATTCGATAGTGCTGACTCTTCAGAGTCTAGTGAATCACTTGAGTATAAAGCTATGTATGATGTTGGAAGGAGAAGGGATAGAAGAGAATCCAACATCATTCCAGGAATGATAGCTTAGGAAGAAATGCAAGAGATCATCTGGTTTTGTTTGTGATTTCGCCCATTTTTACAGAAATTTTCAAGCATATATAAAAGTAGGGATAATAGTAAAATTCACTCCCATGGACCCAGCCTCCAATTTCAGAAATTACCACCTCATGCTCAGTTCATCTCTAACCCACTGCTACCCCCTCCTCTCAATATTCTGAAGGAATCCCAGATGTCAAATAAGTTATTCACAACTGTTTAGAAAGTGACATCTCCTAGTTTTAATCCCCTTAGTTAACAGGCTCAGAGAGGGTAAGTCACTAAGTTGGTTAGTGGCAGTTATTTTTAACCCCTACACCTCAAAAATAAAAGTCAAATAGTTTACTAACTGAGAATATTGGACTTTACATAGTACAATTAAACAGTACGTATGAGACATGAGGTGTCAAACTATGTCAAACTTCTGGTCTGTCCCATGACCACGGTCACATTTTAGACTCTAAGTACAAGTGAAATATGAGGTTCTCCTATATGAAAACCTTAACATGTAGACTAAATGTCACTTGAACTCATTATAAATTTGTCATCAGTACATGAAAAATTTATTTTCAGTCTTTATCAACACTTTATCTAATGAATTCCATAAATTAATACTCATTCTAAAAAAATAACTTTGTATTATTTGACCTATAATCACCTCTGTTAAGCCTCCCATTCAGAAAAAAAAATTCTTCGGGAAATTCAACAGGATGTGGGGACGGCTGGTTGATGTTCCTTTTCATCAGTTATTTTGAAACCAAATCCCTGTGGATTTTGAAATTGCAAATAAATTTGTCCAAGAAAAGTATTCCTTTTCAACTATGTAGTAATAAAATGGGTCTGAGACTCTTCCTAAGCCTCATGGTTTCCCATCTTCAGCCTGTTCTATTTTCAAAGTAGGAGGTTAGTTGATTTTTATTAAGCCAGTGTCAGTGGCTTATCTACTATGAGATATCACAGCATAACTGGACATGGAGCTAGTTTTCTAGGTTTCCCAGGCTTGAAACCATGACACCAGTATTTGGCCTGGTCAGAATGTTCCAGAAGTTTCTAGAACAAGAGGGGGAGATTCTGCTAGTGTCTTTGCATGGAAACCTGCAACATGTTGATTTGGCTGTCGACTGCCATACTTGCCCTATTGTATCTCAAAATGTTACCCAGGGCATGTGACATCCGTCCCTGTGAGGAGTGGGGCACAAGGCACCCCTCAATGAGCATTTGATGAGATAATTGATGGTTAAAAAAAAAAGCTGCAAAAATTACCTGAATAAATAACACTGTAGAAGGCAGACATCCAGACATTTTTCCATGCACAACTCCCACTCGTTTCTCTGAGAGATAAAAGCAGCAAAGATTGACAATCTGTCAGTTTAACCGTTTCATTGTGAACTTTTTCTGGGCAGGTTATTCACATCGAACTCATTTGATGTGATCAGTGATGATGCTTTTATTGGTCTCCCACATCTAGAGTATTTGTAAGTAAAATAACCTTTTTTTTTTTTAACATAATGTTTCAGTACAAGGGCTCTGAGGTTCCTACAGTTGTCTGACCCAAAATATTATAACCTATTGCAGATTCATAGAAAACAACAACATCAAGTCCATTTCAAGACATACTTTCCGGGGACTAAAGTCTTTAATTCACCTGTAAGTATGAATGTTGCTATTACTTTTTAAACTTGCCAGTGGGCAATGCAACTTGATAACCTGTGGTTAAAGCACCCACTTTGTGGGTATCCATGAAAATTTAAGAAAGCCAAATGATTTCTCTACATGCACATTTGCCTTCTCTCCCTGCCATTAGCCAGTGTGTGTCCAGGAAACCAGTTACTATTAATACTAGCCCAAACCAGCAATAATTAGGAAAACAATCTACTCCAGGGAAATTGTGTGACTGAAATAACGTTTGTAATTATCTACATCATTACTCACTTCATGAATTGACTATATAGCTTAATTTGATATTCTCTGTTTCTCTTTTTCTGTACAAGCCCTGACTTCATATACATTTAAACATATACTAGAACCACAGGCCACGTCTACACAGCACCTGAACAACATTTTAATAAGAAAAATATTTATTCAATGGATGATTAGAGCTACATCCACTGTTCTTAACGGGACAATTTTACCTCCCAGGGAACATTCACCAATATCTAGAGACATGTTTGATTGTCACAAGTAGAGGATGCAACTGGGATTTAGTGGGTAGAGGGCAGCAATGCTGCTAAACGTCCTGCAGTGCACAGGACAGCCTCACAACAAAGAATTATCCAGCCTAAAATGGCACAGTCCTGAGGCTGGGAAATCCTGAGTAACAGGAACCAAGTAACTCTTTTCCCTTACCCTCCCCACCCCCTACACACACACACACACACACACACACACACACACTCACAGACAGATGTACTTTTAAGGAAACTAGAAGGGCATGGGAAGAAATGGCACTAACATTTGTTAAGTGCCTACTACTATGTTGGCCAGTGTGCTTTATGTGAATTTTCATTTAATCCTCTCAACGATTCTGCCAGAGTAACACAACCCCCGTTCTAGAAATGAGGAAACAGAAGCCTGGAGGGGATATGTGACAAGTGAACTGAGTAGTTATGGAATTATGATAACATCAACTCAATAGCTGAACTGCTATGGCTACTCATCCATTCAGGGACTGTTTCTCAAGTGCCTAATATGTGTCTCTTTAGTGTTAGATAAAGATGCAAGTCATCTAAGCATCATAGTCATTCTGTCGATTTTAACCTGTTGCCTCTCAGTACCTCATTTCCAGCTCTGCCCTTTGAACCTTTATTCTAGGGTGTCTACGTGGTCCTCATGCTGCCTCTACTAGTCCTTGTCTCTACTACTGTTTGGATTTGTAGCAACAGGGAACTGATGGCCAGATGTATTTTACGAAATCACTGCACCTTTCAAGGCTTCTGTATATAGTCATTATAAAATGATGAGGAAAATAATGTTTATAAAATAAACAGTTTGCAACACTGCTTTTCACATCAGTGTTACAATGTGCTGCAAACCTGGCTGTGTATGGTACGAATGCTATGCCATTTGATTACGGAGCCAAACACCACCAAGCCTAATCTTTCAGCAAAAATAAATAAAAGAAATGAAGAAATGGAAAGATAATGGAAGTTCATGACTTCAACTTGAAATCTACTTGATTCACATAAATCCATTCAACATGGCCTGTGTCTAATGGCTCAGCATCACGAGGGGCTGAAGGAAGGATGTAAGACCCTGGTGTTCTCTCTGGGAACCTGGACATAGCCTTGCCGTGCCCCTTAGTTCAACCAAGTATATCTTCTCTCCAGCCTAAGGGCCTACCTCACCTGGAGGGAAGAATGGAAAGAAGGGAAGGAGGGAGGCAGAAAGAGAGAGAAAGGAAGGAATGAGGGGGAAAGAGGGGAGGGGTGAGGAAGGGAGGAAAGTGGGGAAGAAAAAAATTTATACAACACCCTAGTGAAGAACATTCATTTTGTTTGACTAGAGCCTATCATGCCCATCAAATAAAATGGAAATATAAATTTGGGTCATTATGAGGCCCCTTCTTTAGAGGTATGAAGAATATAAGAAGGCGGCACTGGTACAGCATGTGCTTAATACCTAGGAATTTTCAAGCTCAAGGGAACACAAAAGGCAGGCTTCAAAGAGAGAGGCGTGACAATGAAAGAGTCAGACAATGAAAGGGAAGTCCCACCTGTCTGACCGGTGGGTGCTGGAGGTAGGAAGGAGGTTTTAGGAGGGAACAGGTTAAAGTCGATTGAATATGACCCTTAGATCTCTTGCATCTTTATCAAACACTTAGGTTGATTCGTGTGGCATTGCCAATATGAGACTCTTTTGGGTCTGCAAAAATGGCATTGCCATATGGTTCATCCTAAATAGTCTCTAGGATGTGCCACACAAAAATGAATAAAATCCAGCTCCAACCCGGAAGAGCTCAGTCCAGCAAGAGGAATTACATGAACATATATTTTCTCACTGAGTGCCTTGTCCCCAGGTCATGATCTCCTTTCTAATTATGCTGTTCCTCCAGGTGTAGTTCTCTGCTTCTTCCTTCTTTCCTTCCTTCTTTCCTTTTTTCTTTTCTCCTTTCCTTTTTTCCTTTCAAGAAGAGATGGGTAGGGAAGATTTGAAGCCCAAATGTCCCTCTGACGGCTCAGCACATCAAGTTCATTTTCCATTATTTACCACTTATAAATAAATCTGACATTTGTTTGAGCCATTAATTTTCTTTTTAAGATTTTAGAGGTGTTAGGTTTCAAAGTGCACTTTCCTCCACCTCAGACCAATTCTTCTCAATTAAAGGCAAACATTCAAGTAGCAAAGAATTATCACCTCACCCTCTAACCTACAGAAAGAGTTTACAAAGCTTTTTCATATTCTTGACCTCATTACACTCTCTTGATGACCTTATGAAAGATACAAGGCAGGCACTATCCCCATTGGCGAATGAGAACACGGAGGTACACCCTCAGTTTAAGCTGCTCCCCAGTTAGTAGCGGTAAAAGTTAGAAGTTTCCCTAAGTCTTTAATGAGACATCTAGTGCCCTCTCCACCATGTCAATTATAGCAGGACCAGGGAATTCCCTGGTGGCCCCGTAGTTAGGACTCCAGACCCTCACTGCTGAGGGCCTGGGTTCAATCCCTGGTTGGGGAACTAAGACCCCGCAATCCATGCAGTGGCCAAAAAAGAAAGGAAAAAGGGAAAAAAAATTATAGCAGGATCAGAAAGCTTTATGGAGCTGGCTGGATCCTTCCACAGGACATCATTTGAGGAGGAAATATGGCTGGGGAAGGAAGAGAAGATCCTGAAGAGAGGAGCCCTACCTTCACTGTAGTCTCCAAATGCAAATAGTTGGGATTAGACATATACTTTTAGACCCAACTGGTTCCCACCCTGGCCTAACATTAAAGCTTCTCCAAGGGACTTGCCTGAGCACTGATATAAATTCAGTTCATTCCTAAAGAAGCAATGAACTTATCTCACCTTCTTATACATCTAACTCAGTAGACTTACCTTCTAAAGAGACATTAATAGACAACTTAAAACTTACTATATGGACTTCTCTCCCCCTCAAACCAACCCCCCCGCAAAAAAGAGAATTCCTTATATTTAAGTCCTTACAAATCCTCGCACCCTCTCTTGATTATTCTGAATGACTGTAATATTATACATGATTAACTTAAGTGTTTGAATAGCTTATATATTTCAGAAAGGTTTGACTTTTCCTGATGACCATGTATTACTTCTGAAATCAGGGAAAAACTGAATTAAAAAATCATTTATGACCAATGATCACAAAATCTCTAAACATTTTGTACTGGTTTCTGTTAACACCCATGAGGTTTTCGTAAAGGTTCCCTCGGGCGTCACATGAGTGTCCTCGTGGCTAAGGCCCAGTGGAGGCAGGATTCTTTGCATGCATGTATAAAGACATTTGGGGAAAATGTCATCCATGTCTACCTGCTGGGGAGCACCTACTGACTGCTCACCACTGCGGAGGTGCAAAAGATATATACAGCAGTCCCCAAGCTCAGGGTGCCTGTGTGTCTCCAGTTAGTCAGGCAGGATGTCCTCATTTCAGCCTTTACAATGACATGCATGTAAAGAGGGCAGTGCAATATACTGGCTGAGGGGGATCGCTGCCACCAGACTGCCTGGGTTCAAAGCACGGCTTTACCCGTTAATAGCTGTGGGACATCAGGCAGGTCACTAAGCTTCATGGTGCCTCCAATTTCTTATGTGTAATATGGAAGTGATAATAATCATCTGTAAAAATGGGGGTGGGGATAATAAAATACTTAGGAGTACCTAGATCCTAAGGTTGTCGTGAGATTAGGTCAGTTAATCTATGCAAAGTGCCTAGGACAGAGTGTGCTATGCAGTAAACACCATCACGTAGGAATAAACTAAACCTCACTGCCTAACTTCCACTGGTCCTGGATCAGGACTCCGAATGCTGTAGTGTATTTACCCCCTTTAAACATTTTGTATGAAATTAAAATAACTGTACTTGAAGTACCGCAAATTCAGTGAGACACCAACTCAAGCTGAGAATCTGCACTGCAGGGAGCCTGGGAGCACCCCAGATGGCCGTGGGCGATGCTTTCTTAGCAGCAGACCCCAGTGGCACTGAAACAAACGTGCTGTCTGAGCCAGTCTGGTCTGCCTTAGAAAGAAGACTTTCCAGTAGGTTCCATACTCCATAATTAGAGGTTTTCTCAGGTAAACCATGAAAACACCAAAGTGGAGGGAATGGTCATCAGCTCCATTGGGTAGGAAAGCCTGCCTGCCACTGAGAATGCTTGACCCTTCTCAGCTAGTCTCAAGGCAGCTAGGTGCTCAGCTCAGCAGTTTCCCCGGTGTTTTAAAGAATGTTTCTTAGGTAGACTCTGAGTCAGGACCTAGAGAATGGAGCTTAGTGGCAGGCACACTTTGAAGAGCCCTCCTAGGCAATTCCCTGGTGGTCCAGTGGTTAGGACTCGGCGCTTTCACTGCTGGGGCCTGGGTTCGAATCCTGGTCGGGGAACTAGAATCCTCATGGCTCAGCCAAATTAAAAAAAAAAAAGAAGAAGAGCCGTCCTATTGTTTAGGGCTTATTACACAGTGAGGGCTCAGAGGAGGGAGGGCACTTTGTGAGCATCGTGGAGGTGGGGCAGTGGTAATTCACAGGGCTTTGCAATTTCTCCCTAACTCGGTGTCTTGGTACAAGGGCCTAAGAGAAGCATTCTCTGCTCTTTTCTTTGTCTGGATGGATGGCCTTCTTCTTACCAACTCCAGCCTGCCCCATTCATTCATTCATGTAAAAGTAGCTGTTGAGGACTTATATTATGCCAGGCACTGGGGATACAGTGGTAAGAAAAACATCCTTCCAGTACTCACTACAAAGTCATCCTAGAAAAAAAGTAACATTGATGCATGTTTTCTCAAACCTCTCATTGGCCTGTTTTCACTCTCTCCCAATCAGTTCTACCCCTCATACAGTTACCCAGATACAGTGCATACAGTGCAAAACCTAAGGTTGTGATGCTCATTGAGTTTTTTTTTAAATTTTGGAATTCCTTTTTTTTTATCTTTTTTTTTTATAACCAAAAACCCCAAAAAAACAAAAAACAAAAAAACCCGCAGTTCACCCATTTCTCCCATCCCCTCAACCCCACCTCTGGCAACCACCAATTTGTTCTCTGTATCTATGAAGTTCACTGACTCTTAACACCTTGGGTATGTGAGGCTTAGAGCTCTGTTCTTTGGGCAGGAAGCGGGAACTCTCAGATTCACCTGCTGTTTAAAAGAACTGCCCAGGGCAGCAATAAAAACATGGTGCCTCTTCCTGTGTAACCCTAGTGGCTGCAGTAATTCAGGACTTGACTCTCATCATTTCACTCCCACTGTCCTATGACCCAGCCTCCTGCAAGCTCATGCCCTGCAGCCAGTTGCACTTCGTGCTGGTTTCCGGGGGAGGGACGTCCACTTAGGAGAAGTTAGCATGAGGACTTCAGGACACATTGTGCCAGCAACTATATTGAGACACATAACTTGAGAGAGATTCTAGACTGGTCCAAGACCCAAGAAATCTCTTCATTTAACCACCATTCAGTAAAAAGAACTATGGAGCTGTTCTCTGGAATAATCTTCTTTAGCAGCATTTTATTAATTCTGCATAGGCGGACAGTCACAGCAGTTCATTTGTATGGTCAGTTTTCTAAATGTTGTTTCTTGGGCAAAGACCACACAAAAGCCTTTCTCCTTCCTGTCCCCCCCCACCACCACTCCTCCCAGCTGCCCTTTATTGAGAGTAGTCCAACTACCATCCTGAGTTACCGCATTTACTTTTTCTAACACTCTTATGATATGAGGTATTATTACCTCCGCTTAAAAAATGAAAAAGCTGAGTCGCAGAGAAGGTACCTAACCAAAGTCACACAGCCTGTAAATAGTGGAGCCGGGATTCAAACCAAGCTCAGAAAGAATGACTCCAAAGCTGTGCTCTTTGTCACAAAATGGACCATCACTGAGACTGGAAACTTCTGATTCAGTTCCCTTTCTTCTGTGTCGAGGTTCATTGAAAAAAAGCTTTCTAATCTAGTGGTAATTTCTAAAACTCAGAAAAACAACATAATTGACAAAAATAGATTTTAAAAGTTCTGAATGCTTGCACTTGAGAAATCTTGTATTAATTAAAGGAGGTGGAAAACATAGAAGACTTTTGAGAGTGTTTTAAATGGAATGTGAGAGAATTTTCAAGGGCTTTGGAGGCTGACAGCATAGACGCTTTTGTTTTAGTTTTGTTTTTTTTTTGTTTTTTTTTGCGGTACGCGGGCCTCTCACTGTTGTGGCCTCTCCCGTTGCGGAGCACAGGCTCTGGACGCGCAGGCTCAGCAGCCATGGCTCACGGGCCCAGCCGCTCCGCGGCATGTGGGATCTTCCCAGACCGGGGCACAAACCCATGTCCCCTGCATCAGCAGGCGGACTCTCAACCACTGCGCCACCAGGGAGGCCCTTAGTTTTAAATTTTTATTGTGAAAATTAAAAATACTCCTAAGAAGAGTATATAACATGTACATGTATAACGCTGGTTAAAAATAGAAAATTACCAGTACCTAGTACCCTTCCCTGTCATACAGCATCTGTTCCTTGTTATGTGCACATTTCTGCAGTATGGACACATGTCCCTTTCCTTGATACTATCAGGACTGTTTCTTACTTATTACCCTTGATTAGCATCAGAATCATTTTAGCGGTAAGTGAAAGAACAAAAAGAGAAGGAGAAAACAATTCCTGTGATAATAGGGCAAGAATTGGAAGAAGGGAAAAGGAGATGATTAAAGAGGATGAATGGATGGATGGATGGATGGGTGAATAGATGGATATTTATAAGGAAGCTATTTTCTAAGGAGGAATGAATGAATGGAGCTAAAAGGGAAAAAATGTAGAAAAAGGAGGAAACAAAAAGAATGTGCTGGAAGGGGGATAGATCAGACAGGCCTCCAAATTTGAGAGCTGTTGGTACTAAGAGTTGGAGGTTGAGCTGCTCTCTATAGCAAGTGGGGCGGTGGGGGGAGGGAGGAGAAGGGCAGCCTGAGTGAGAGGAGAGAGAGCACATGGAGACCATGGACACGGGGAGGCATCCCTTAGATGGAATGCCTGAGTGTGTGATGCTCATACTCAGTGCTAAGTAGAAAGACCGATGCCCAGGCATCATTCTGTTACTCGTATTTTGGAGGGTTTGCTTGTTTGTTTGCTTAATACCATAATACATAAGGGGTCATAAAATGCATTTATTTCATTTATGACTACAGTTTACATCATTCTTTTTTTTTTTTCCAGGAGCCTTGCAAACAACAACCTCCAGACTCTCCCAAAAGACATTTTCAAAGGCCTGGATTCTTTAACAAATGTGTAAGAGGACCTAAGAAATCACTGATTAATTAATTAATTTGCAGTCGTTAACAAAGAAGCCTGGTGTGGATTATTAAATTTTTTAATTGGCTTTAAATTAAATGAGAATTTTTAAATTGGCTTAAAATTTGAATTTAGTTGGACTAATGTTTGGGTCTCCTATGGTATTTACCACTATATTCTGAAAATATAGTCCCAAGTTTGCCTTTGACAAAGTGTGTGCCTGTATGGCAGGGACTGATGACAAGGGACTTGGAGCGGTTAGGAAGAGGAGGTTTAGATAGAGATTTCAAGATGCCTTTTTTTTTCTCATGAGGTCCAGGAAATGGGGCTACAAAGAAAAAACATAAAGAAGTCTGGGAAACTGACAGAATAAAGATGAAAGTTTACACCCATGGGTTGGTCAGTCAAGAGAGAAATGGAGCAGGAAGTGGGGGAAGGGAAGAAAGTTTGCCTTTTCTCTCATTAGACTGAACAACAGCTCTAGGCTTAATCCCCAGGAATTTGGCTTAAGCCCCAGGAAGGGAATGAACTTAATTATTTTTGACCCTTTTTCAAACAAAAGAGCTTTCAAACTTTGACTTTTAAGCCTCAGAGTGAAAGATCTTTGTAAAGAATTTGTGTATTTTGTAGTAAGGAAAGCAAGTAATATATGCCTAACCCTTTCAAAAGCAATTTAGCTTCAATAAGTGCCTTCCAGAACATTGGAAAGGTATTTAAATGTCACAAGGTAGAAAACAGGAACAAACGAAAGATGTATGAAAACAAAGGAGTTCTTATTTTTCAGGTACTTTGCTATAGAATATATATTCAAAACAACTTTTCTCCAATAACAAAAATTTGAGTCAAGAATTTTCTCCTAAACCTAGGATTTAACTTCAAATCAGTAAGCTATGAAAAACTTCCTTTGTTCCTTGTAGTATTCCCCCCACCCCTCCTCCATGCCTATTACCCCAATTCCTGAAAGATGGTTTATTTCCAAGAGAGTGTCAGAATCAGGACACTTCCAAATAGTCTTGGACAGACCACAGTTATCCGCTCTGGTTTACAATAGCCCAGAAAAGTTGACACTCATTATTCTGGGTCAGAGTATTCTTGAGATATGAGGTGAGTCCTGAGAATGTCTTGGAAGTTAGATGATTCCCCACGGCAGCCTTGGGGATACAGTGTATTTGGGGACCCTCTGGCCCAACCTTGTGTCAACCTATACCCCACAATAGCAAAAGAAAAAACACTTGAAATTGGCTCAGTCTCTCCAAGGAATCCCATAATGGGTTTGGCCTCTTGGGCCTACCTTGATAGGCCCAAACCAAGAATCATCTAAGAAGTGCAAGGATCCATGCCGACTTGCCTTTTAGTAGATTTCTTGGTTTCTTGAATTACCCCCTAAAACACATTTTTAAATGCTTCAACGTTTAAAAAGTATTCATATGCTGTGTGAAAAGTAGGTGGTACCTATCTTAGGAATTTTGTGTGACCAAGAATGGTTTTAGGGAAGAGATAGAGTTTTTGAACAGAAGCAATGCAAATAAACAGAGAACTTGGCGAGCTGGGATCATATGTGGAAATTTAAACTATCTATGCTGTGCAGTTTATTATGGACATGAGCTATTATTGTATGTCTGCACTAGCTCGGCTGTGTCGACGTCACTTCCTATTAAAATTGAATTTGTAGACCATGGAATAGGATCAGGGTTAATTATGCCTGTGAGGAAGAAGAAAAGCAAATAGCTCACTCGATGTAATTAAATATGGTACAACAATCACTACATCTTTCTTTTAGACCTGTGCTGCCCAATATGGTAGCTACACATGTGATCACCAAACACTTGAAATGTGTTCCTAGTGTAAATGAGGAACTGAATTTTAAATTTTACATAATTAAAAAAATTGAATAAAAAACTAAATTTAAATTTAAAAACTGATTCTCTGTTCAATCATTGGAAGACTTTTAGGTATGCTTGGAACAACTTGGGTGTATAAATCTGTTTTTTTCAACTGTAAATTTTGTTAACTCTAAATACAAATCAGGAATTTCTGCTGAAATTTTATTTTCCAAATTGAGATATACTGTAAGTATAAAATACACATCAGACTTCAAAGACTTCATATACAAAGAGAATGTAAAATATCTCATTAGTAATTTCAATATTGACTATATGTGAAAATGATAAAATTCTGTATGTATTGGGTTACATAACATATGCTATGAAAATAATTTCACTTCTTTCTTTTTAGTTTTTTAATGTGTCTGTAGAAAACTTCTAACTACATATGTGGTTCACATTGTATTTCTATGGAGAGCACAGCTCTAGACTGAGCTACCTTTGAATCCAAGAGGGAATAAGTTATGAGGTTCCATTGACTAGGGTGGCCTGCAAGGGCACACTGTGGTCATTCTCTGAGCCCAAAGTGAATGGTCAGTCAGGTTGAAGGTAGATTATGAGACATTATATAAAGCCAGGTGAGGTCATTCTGCACATGTTCATTGCTAAAGTAAAAGTCATGCCTGGGAAGGAAGGGCCCTCGTATATCAAAAGCAGCTGAAGTTTGTCTTTCAGGGACCTGAGAGGTAATTCATTTAATTGTGACTGTAAACTGAAGTGGCTGGTGGAATGGCTAGGCCACACCAACGCAACTGTTGAAGACATCTACTGTGAAGGCCCTCCAGAATACAAGAAGCGCAAAATCAATAGTCTCTCCTCCAAGGATTTTGATTGCATCATTACAGGTAATGTATTCCAAATGATTCCACCTCATAAAATTAAAATAAGGGCTAATTTTTTACATATGCAGGAACTGATTCTTTAAATATATATATTAAAAACCAACTGAGCAATTTAAAAATATTATGAACCGTTAAAATTCACGTGTTTAAAAGCAAAGTAAAATTGTCATTTCACTGTTTCTCTAGAATAAATATATTTCTTGTGGACATTTGAGATCTAGCCAAGGAATGAGGCATCAGCACAGCTACTCATCATCATTTTCAATTTTTGCAGAGTTTGCAAAGTCTCAAGACCTGCCTTTTCAATCACTGTCCATAGACACTTTTTCTTACATGAACGATGAGTATGTAGTCATCGCTCAGCCTTTCACTGGAAAGTGCATTTTCCTTGAATGGGACCATGTAGAAAAGACCTTCCGGAATTATGACAACATTACAGGTACGAAAAGCCTGATCGTATTTTGAGTGGAAAGTTAAGCCACTTGGGCCAAGGGCAACAGGAAAAGATGAATGATATCAGGGAATTCTTTGGGCAGGTTGAGAATCATTTGAATCCCAAATCTACCATTTACTGAGTGCCTGGGATTGTTCCCTAAAGCTTAATTTCCTCACTTGTAAAATGGGAATAATAATACCTAACTTTCAGTGTTGTTATAAAACAATGAGAGCATATGTTCAAGAAACTTAGTATAGGACCTAGCTTAGTAAATATACAATAAAAGGTGGGTTATTTTTCTTCAATGAAAAAGTACTGGACTAAGAATTATGAGTTCTAATCTAGGTTCTGCCACAAGCTAACTGGTCAAGCCACTCACCCTCACTGGGCCCCTCTTTTTAACTATAAAATAAGGAGGTTATTTTAGATCAATGAGTCTCAAACTTTACGGCAAAAGCATTACTTCTGCAAAATGTTCATGGGAAATCTCCTGAATTCCCCTCAGTTTCCCAATGGATTGCAGCAGGGCTTTGTGAAATCTAAACCTTACCTTTGTGTGAGGTTCTTCTTACATGTGTACAGTCTGTCAATTGCTTTGAATGAATCTTTAGACGAGCACTTAAATGAAAAATGAATCATATATTTGCAGACTTTCAGATGGCATCATCTAGTCTAGGATGATGAATATGTGTCATATATGCAGTCATTATCCCCTCCCTCACCCCAGACAGACATTGCTAATCTATCATGATGCTCTTTCTTGCAGAGGACAGAATCCTTCTTAACACAGTTCTCCAGGCAGTCACAATCAATCAATCAATATTGGTATATGGTTGAAAACTAGTGGCCATCTCTGATCTAGTTCCAACCCTCATTGTACAGAAGAGAAAACTGAATCCCAGAGAAATGATTTTCCCAAGGTCACAGAATTACACAGCCTTGAAAAGGGTCCCAACTAGAATAATTTTGCCTATGGATGGAGCCAATTAATAGAAAGAGTTGATCCGGAACTTATTACCTCAAAGCCCTTAGAGCTGCAGTCAGAAAAAGCCTGGGACCAGATTTGCCCGGCTCTCTTTGGATTTCCTAGAGCCAAGCTCCCTCTATGAGATGAGATCAGAATCTACTGATAAATGTTAAACTTTAACAAAGGATATTGAGCTAGGCTTCTGACAGACTCCCATGTAGTTTTCTGAGATTTCCCAAAGGAGAAATCTCATCAGGTTCGCCCATGACTATACCCCTCTTTCACTTTTCTCAAGGATTTCTCTTCCTTCTTTTCTGCCACCAGTGACCTAAAGCTTCACAAGTGGCGTCTCTCTCCTTTCTCAGGAGAGAGCAAGAAGAGTTTATACATTCTAGAGCAAGAAGCAGTTTATACATAGAGCAAACCAATTGCAGGTAGAACCGTGGGCTGCCCAGACTACCGCTCAAAACTTTGTGAGGTTTTTCTAGAACCTTGTGGAATGCTGGCCAAGCTGGAAGCCCTTGTACAGCTAACTGCCCACCCCAGGTTGGGTTAAAAGCGTAGAGACGCTGGTAGCCTTGGGTTTGAATCCCAACTCTGCCTTCTCCTAGCAGCACCGAACCTCTCTGAGCTTCTGTCTGCTCATCTGCAAAAGGGAGGGTGATAATATTTATCTCTTAAGATTGTTGGGAAATTTAATGAGATGATTTGGCAAAGCATATAGTTGGTGCTCAATAAATGGCAGTTTCCAACTCATGATATGTCTGGGAAACAAATGCTTTCTTTCTGTAAGAAGCGAGAGGAGAGGGAGTTCCCTGGCGGTCCAGTGGTTAGGACTAGGTGCTGTCACTGCTGTGGCCACGGGTTCAATCCCTGGTTGGGGAACTGAGATCCACACATGGCTTGGCCAAAAAAAAAAAAAAAAGTGAGAGGAGAAAACTCAGGCTGTAGCTATGTATCCTGAACGTCTAGTACACGTTGGATGTGACATGACAACTCAGTTATTGATAACAAGGCTCCATGAGGTACAAAGGCACAGAACTTCGGGATCCCACTGCCATTGGACCTGATTAGGAAATTGGCCTTTTGCCTAATCAACCAAGGAAATGATTTTGGTGGCAGTTGCATGGCTTCGGCGTGCATCTTAACAGGCTCCAAAAAAGGATGGCCATCCTCCTAATCTCTCATTTGTCTTTTCCAGGCACGTCCACTGTAGTGTGCAAGCCTATAGTCATTGAAACTCAGCTCTATGTTATTGTGGCCCAGCTGTTCGGCGGCTCTCACATCTATAAGAGAGACAGTTTTGCAAATAAATTCATAAAAATCCAGGATATTGAAATTCTCAAAATCCGAAAACCCAATGACATTGAAACATTCAAGATTGAAAACAACTGGTACTTTGTTGTTGCTGACAGTTCAAAAGCTGGTTTTACTACCATTTATAAATGGAACGGAAATGGATTCTACTCCCATCAATCTTTACATGCATGGTACAGGGATACTGATGTGGAATATCTAGAAATAGCCAGAACACCTCAGACACTCAGAACGCCTCATTTAATCCTGTCCAGTAGTTCCCAGCGTCCTGTAATTTATCAGTGGAACAAAGCAATACAATTATTTACTAACCAAACTGACATCCCTAACATGGAAGATGTATATGCCGTTAAGCACTTCTCAGTGAAAGGCGACGTGTACATTTGCTTGACAAGATTCATTGGTGATTCCAAAGTAATGAAATGGGGAGGCTCCTCATTTCAGGATATTCAGAGGATGCCATCGCGAGGATCCATGGTGTTCCAGCCTCTTCAGATAAATAACTATCAATACGCAATTCTTGGAAGTGATTATTCCTTTACTCAAGTGTATAACTGGGATGCAGAGAAAGCCAAATTTGTAAAATTTCAGGAATTGAATGTTCAGGCACCAAGATCATTCACGCATGTGTCCATTAATAAGCGTAATTTTCTCTTTGCTTCCAGTTTTAAGGGAAACACACAGATTTACAAACATGTCATAGTTGACTTAAGCGCATGACACATGAAATCCTGTGGCTGCCATCAGAAACTTTCTACAGTACATGATCCGGATGAACTCAATGCATGATGACTCTTCTTATCACACTTGCAAATGAATGCCTTTCAAACACTGAGGCTGCTAGAACCAAGCACTACCCGTAATCTCCACCCTTTCCTGTCCAGTCCAGTGGTGTGGGAAGTTACCTTTTATAAGACAAAATTGAATTGTGTAACTGTTCTTTGCAGTGAAGATGTGTAAATAAGCGTTTAATGGTATCTGTTACTCCAAAAAGAAATATGAATATGTACTTTTCCATTTATTTATTCATGTGTTCAGAAACAACTGCCAAATAAAATGTTTACATTTTCTTTCATATCCCAAAGGTGATTATTTACAGGAGTTATTTTATTCTTGGTGATGGTATGTTGAGGAAGGAATTTTATACAATAGGGTTATATTTGGATCAAGAATTTATGGTGTGCATAATGAGTGAAGATAAACACTGATACTGATTACTCATCATTTATTAATAGGACGATCAGTTGAGTTTGAACATTCAAAGGTGTTTCTAAAGGGCATGGCTTTGGGGAACATTCTGAGGTGAAATGGTGACAAATGGAAAGAAGGGTAGTGAAATTTGCCTATTACAAGAAGGCTAATTTGACAGTTAGACCCATCCTTTTCTATCTGATAGCTCCAGCTAAAAACATCATTCAGACAACTTAGAGAAGAAGCCAAAGTCAAGATTTTGGATTTTTAAAGGACTGTTCCAGGGCTTTCTAAATGTTTGACTCTGGAATCATCTGACAGCTGACAGAGATTGTAACCTTACAGCACTTGTCTCAGATGTATCCCATATGAAGTCCTCTTAATATGATCAAGGATGCTTCACTTCTAGACACCAGTTCTGATACATTACTGACATACTGCAGAGTGCCTACGAGGCTCATACTTGATTTTCTAAATTCCTGCTCCTGGATCACATGGTATGTTAGCACTTGGCACAATGCCTGTGATAGAGCAGGCTCTTAAAAACTACTTTTGAAGATGCACGTGTCCGCCTGTTATAAACTTAATAATAAACTTCATGAGGCCCTTTGATCTAATCAGTCATACTGATCTGAGTACCTATTAAGAACAGGGTATCATTCCTCTGGTTTGGGGAGGAAAACTGAGGAAAGAGGAGGGCATAGTCCTTGGGGCCTTAGAAGACTAATGGGGGGTTAGGACACAAAAAACTACAGTTAGCAGTGAGTGCCAAATTTCACCTGAACATTCTGATTTTAAGTATCGGGGGAGTATCCACAATGAGTTCCTGCAAGAAGTGGTCCTTGTTTGAACTTAAAGGGAAGACATGATTTCAAAAGGGGATCAGGGCAGAGAAGATATTCTTGGCATGATGTGGTTCTGTGTACTGCCTTCACAGAGGGGATCAGAGCTTCCTCCAACTTATTGTTCCCCAGAATCTTTTGCCAAATGACTAGGGGTGTGGGGGCAGGTGGGACAGACAGCAACTCCACTGGCAGCACATGCCTGGAGAATTTGAGGCATCAGAGGTACACGTAATAGTTACATAGTCTCTGGGAAGCAACACCTTGGGGAGTTATGCATAGAAACCAGACTCCTTTACCACATGGGGAAGATACTAACTCTGACATCAGGGTTATGGGGGGACAAGAAGACGACTTACCCGCTCCCAATCCTACACATAGGGAGACCTGGCCTTTGAATGTCTGACTTTCTTTGCTCCCTTGTCCTATAAGCAGCACATATGTGTTGGAGAACACCTGCTTGGTACAGACTGGGTTTAAGTCCAGCCCTGCAATGTCCTGATTTTGTCCACAGGCAAGTGACATGACCTCTCTGAGCCTCAGTGTCTTCATCTGTAAAGGTACAATGATGCCTACTCAAAGGACAACAGAAGGATTAAATGAAACAATGCACACATGGTGGATTGAATTTTACAAATATGGCCACAACAATATCTCCCAGCCTACTTGCTCTATGAGAACTTCCCCCAACCCCATCAAGAGGTGATGCCTAATTCCCCTATCCTTCAATCTGGATGGCCTTGTAACCAACAGAACGTGGTGGAAATGATGCAGTTTGACTTTTGAAGCTAAGTCATAAAAACAATGAAGCTTCTGCCTTGTGAAATTGGGACAATCCCTTTGGGAGGCCTGAGCTGCTGCATAGAAAGTCCTATTAGCCTGAGGCTACCATTCTGAGGAAGCTCAAGCTTTGGTCAACAGCCCCAGATAAGGTCCTAGCCAACAGCCACATCGACCACTAGTCCTGTGAGTGAAGATGGCTCCAGGTGATTTCAGCCCCCAGCTCTCAAGTCACCACAGCCCATCAAATCTTCCCAAGTGAGGATCCGGAAATCATGGAGCAGAGACAAGCCATCCCTATGATGCCCTGTCCAAATTCCTGACCCACAGAATCTAAGAGCATAATAAAATGGTTGTTTTAAAAGGCCAAGTTTTGGGGTGATTTGTTATACTGCAGCAGTAATCATGCAAAGAATAGCATGGGAAGTGCTTAACACAGAATGGCACAAGTTAGCACTCACCAAGTGCTAGCTTTTACTAATGGGCTCCACACTCAGAATACTGTATGCTTTGGGGTCATGCTCTACCTTACTGTTGTAATATAATTCACCATCATTTCTTTTTTTTTTTTTTTTAATTTATTTTTGGCTGCACTGAGTCTTCATTGCTGTGCTCGGGCTTTCTCTAGTTGCGGCGCACGGGGGCTACTCTTCCTTGCGGTGCAGGGGCTTCTCATTGTGGTGGCTTCACGTTTTGGAGCACCGGCTCTAGGTGCGTGGGCTTCAGTAGTTGTGGCACGCGGGCTCGGTAGTTGTGGCTCGCGGGCTCTAGAGCGCAGGCTCAGTAGTTGTGGCGCACAGGCTTAGTTGCTCTGCAGCATGTGGGATCTTCCCGGCCCAGGGCTCGAATCCGTGTCCCCTGCATTGGCAGGCGGATTCTTAACCACTGTGCCACCAGGGAAGTACCTGTCATTTCATTTTTAAAGGCTATCTCCTGTTTTCAGTATGTTCCGACTCTGTGCCAGGTACTCTGCTGACTTCAGGGCTGCAGAGATAGTGGATCTAGACTCTGCCCTGTTTGTTTTCATAGAAGCATTGGCTGTTTAAGTTAGCAAACCAACTGTCTAATTTACCTCGAAGCTGAGACCCAGAGATGTGAAGCAAGCTCGTGAGGTAAGCTACGGTCCAGGCCTCCTGACACTTGGCCCAGTCCCTTCTCCATCACATGGTGCTACCTTTCAAAACCCTCCCATTGGAACCTGGGATTGCAGATGGGGAGAGAGGTGAGGAGTGAAGAGGCTGACCGAGAAAATAAATTCGAGAAAGACTGAGAAGGAGGACATATGGTAGGGTCCACTTTTGCAGGAATTGACCAGTGTTTTCTGAGAGTTGCCCTCTCTCCCTGTAACCCTCATCTACTCTATACTATGCAACTCTGTCCGCTCTCCAGCCATAAATGATTGGACCTGGAGTGAACTCTCCATCTAGGTGCTCAATCCAGAAGCTGGGCTAGGCTCAGCCTAAGCCAATCCATTCTCCCTCCTGGATATCTGGAATTAGGACAGCAGAGTCTGGGCCAATTAGCCACAGGCACCAGACTTGTAAGGTGATGATCTTAAATTTGGTTCCCTCGAAGCAGTGGAATTTACTGAAGGAGTGCTCTCAGGTAAGGGAGAGAGAGGCACATAGGGCAGGGGAAGATGTCAAGCAAAGATGTCCTTTCAGGAGAAGTCCAGCTGCAGCCTGACCCCATGTGGAACTCTAAAGCATGAATTGTACTACAGAGTGTGTCCTGCCTTGAAGCAAGGAATGTGGACATTTATATCCCTCATCTGACAGTCAGTGACCGAAGAATGTGGGGCATAACCTCTCAGGCATCTCCAGCTGAGAAGGTTGCAATTGGCTAAGGGTAATCCTGCAGAGAAGGGTACCAATGTAAGCAGTCATTAACCAACACCCACACTGCAGGATGGGTGCACCAGCCTAGCAAAGGGCACCTGGGTGGGTGACCGAAAGCATACGCTACAAGGATGGTGGCTGAGGCACTACTCTGCTTTGGAGCAGCCATGATGGTCCATGAACCAGAAGAGCAGAGGGAACTGGTCTGAAAGGTGAGAAGAGAATGAAGCAGACACTCAGAAAGGAGGGGTGAGAAACTACATAGTCAAGAGAGAGGGAGGGAGTGGAAAAAGAAGGAGGGAAGAAGAGAGAAAAGGGGTAAGAAAAGGGAGAGGGAAGGAGGGGAAACGGGAGAGTAAAAAGGAAGGGAGGAGGGAGAGTGGGAAGATGATTGGGAGGCATGGTGTCCCAGCTTGGGTCACCTGAGAACCAGACTCTGAGAAGTTAATGTACGTGTATTAGGTAGTACCTTTGAGACCAACACTGGGAAGGGAGAAGGAATTAGAATTTGGCAAAGAGAGCAGCTGAACTGTGATGCAGTTCTAATAAAAGCAACCCTGTAGGGAGCTCTAGAGCTGAGATGTCCTTTCTCAGCTGTCCCAAGTTGGAGCAAGGGGATCAGACCTTTATAGCTCCGTTGGAGGTGGGCTGTCCCTGGAAGAAAGCATGGCCTTGGGTGAGGCTGTTTTTTCAGCCAAGGCAATCCCCACAGAAGGCAGACAGTAGAGACCCATCTTCTGTTAGTACTCCCAGAAGCTGGGAAAATAAGTCCTTTATTCCTGAATGAGGATCAGCCTCCATCCCAGAGTGAGGAGTAAGAGTGGGAGAGAGGAGACGGGGAGAAGCAGCCCTGATTCCTAGTGACTGTTCATTTTCCACTCCATCCCTCACGATATCCAATGGCACGCCCTGTCCTTGAATTCCTTGAGATACCTCTGTAACCTTCTTATAACAACCCATCACACACACACACACACACACACACACACACACACATTTTGTCTTGTTTTAGGTTAGTTTGTGTGGTTTTCTGTATTTGCCACAAAATTATCTTCAACTAAGTCAGAACACTTAGGCACAATGTACTATAAGGTAGATACAGTGGTGAGTACTAGATATTTCAATCTCTTTTCTCTCTGCTATTCAAACTGTATAATTTCTATTGCTCTACATTCAAATCCACCAACTCTCTCCTCTGTCATCTCTGACCACAAATTTCTTTAAAAAGTAGTATTATTTCAACTAGCTCAGAGCTTCTCAGCTTTCTAAAAATATTTCCAGTGTTTAAAAAAAAATTTGGACCATGGAAATTTTAAAATCTCCAATGTATTTTAGACCAACGTATTTCCATTTATATTGTGGACCAATATTTTTGGAAATTAGAATAAAAATGAATTACTAGAAAAACAATCACGCACTTGGTTATTGTGGCAATGTCAAATTGCTGTAAGAGTTTCTCACCGCTGCCTCTCAAGTTCTGGACTTATCTCATCCCAAATGGATTCCACAGTCTTCCTGGACTGGCAGTGGTCCTAGAACCACATCTATAGGTAAACTGAACTAGTCAATGAGAGCTCAACTCACTCATTTCAGCTCTTGCAGTTATATGTCAATCTTAATGCGGGATGTAGACGCATTTTCATACGATTGTTATCAAGGGCATCAGGGCATCCACAGAAACCACAGGCCCAGGAAGACCTACAATGGCCCTATAAAGTTCTGAACGTGGAGTTCAAAATTTGACCCAGCTTCTTCTCCCACTCTAGCATCCTCCACTTCACCCACCCACCTCTTACCCACACAACTGGCCAATCCCTGCCTATCTAAGCACTTACATGCTTCCGTGCCCAGGCTGCTGCAACCACCTACAATGCCCTTTCCTTACTCTTTTACCTTTTGAAATCTTAGTCCTTCTCATTGAACCAATTAGATAGGATTTCTCCTTTCTCTGGCTTTCTCAGCCCGTTGCTTTTACCACGAGCGAGACTCACAATTCATTCTGCCTTGCCGTTTGGTTAGTTGTTGGTATGTCCATCTCTCCCACCAGGTTACACATCGCTGAGGGTCAGGACTGTCTCTTAGGCAGCTATGATCATTCTATGCCACCCCACCCTCAATCTCCTAGAACAGTCCCACTTTTAGAGAGAACACAAAGTCGGTGGGAATGAAATAGATTTAAGCCCAGCAGCTTCAGCCTTCATGTTCACATATCTGAGAAGCAGCCACATTCCCTATTCCCTGTGGTAAATTTCCAGTCCCACAAAAAGTCCTCGCCATGGATTACCCCAAAAGAGCAGGGCCGCATAGGCCCACCTGCTCCCCAGGGGTAACCAGGGTGAGATGGAAGGTAAAAGAGACATAATTTATTTCCAGAGTCATTAAAAACACATACTGCGATCTACCTAAAACCTAGTCCACAAAACTGAAGGCTAGGAACTGATTTAACTAATCCATGGAGACCCTGAGGATGAGAAGTTTGATACTCCTGGAAATTCTATGCCCTTTACAATTTTTATCCCCAGGTAAGGATCCACATCCATGATCAGCACTACTCAGAGATGCCAAGGGGAAGCATCTTGCCTAGATGAAGCTTTTAACAATAATTCCCAGCAAAACTGTATCCCAGAAATCAGTCCTCTTAATGGTACCAGATCTCAGGACAACTGTCCTTTGTCCTTTATTTCCCTGACCTTGTCTACCCACACATGTTTAACAATTCTACCTTTAATTTAGGAAATATTCTTTAATATTTTAATTGCATTATAATAATGGGTGCCATTTATTGAGCACTTACTATGAGCCAAGTAATATACTAAGTGCTTTACCTGCATTATCATTTTTATCCTTTATAGTTCTATATAATAGTATTATTTTACAGATGAGAGAGCTGAGTCTTAGAAAAGCTAGGTAACTTGCCCAAGTCAAATAGCCAGTTAAGAAGCAAAGTCAAGATTCATTTGGATAGTATTCATCAGTGACACCATGCTTTGAAGTGCTTAAAGACAAAACATATTAAAACTTCCAAACTCTGTAAACTGCCAGATAGACAGATATACCACTCAGGAACCTAGAGTGTTCCTAGTAGCCTCAGGCTATCAGATACCTACACCTATGGACACAGCAAGCGCAATTTCATTGAAGATGTTTATTGATCACCTACTATGTGCAAAACACTATGATAAATAACAGAAACAAAACAAAAATGAGCAAGAAATTGTCCCTACCCTTAAGGGATTTGCACACCACTGGGGCTATTTCTAAAAGGCAGCATGCAAAAAAATAAAACAGGCAAAAGTAAGATCTATAGGAAAAGTGAGATGTGACCCATGTTTTCCCATTTTTGCCTGTAGGTCTATCCTGATGGTGCCCACGTCAATTCTCTCTTTGGGGCAGTAGACACAGTGGTTAACAGAATATGTTTTAGACTCAAGCAGACCTGGGTTTGCATCTCAATGTGGCCACTTATTAGTTCTGTGACCCTGGGTAAGTTAATCTTGTCTGCAAAATGTGTATAATGATTACATAGAATGGGTTTGTAGTGATATGTGCCCTTATTTTTTTTAAGTGTATAATGTTTCTCTTTTTTTTTCTAAAAGAAGACAGAATCAGGTTCAGAAGGGGTTTACTCTATTGAGGCTATGTGACTTTGGTCAAGTTTCCTCAATTAGCATAAGTCATTCTCAACTAATAGTGGTGAGGAAAAGCATAGTCCCATTTCCTGTCTCCAAACTCTGTCCACTCTCAATGGGTGTATCAAAATTATCCGTGGGTGTATTTCTAAATACACATGACCATTTCTCTACCCCAGCTTCTGATCCCTGAGGAGACACGGTGGTCAGGATTCTTTTGGTTGTCAGTTGCTGAAATCCAACTGAACTAGTTTCAACATAAAAATGCATCTAGCTTCAGAAAAACCTAGACCAGAAACTCAGGTGATATTTTCATTAGTCTGTCTTTCTCTGACTCTTGGCTCTATGTTCCTCCATGTTGACTTCTTCCTAAGGCAGTCTCTCCATTCACGGTGAAGAGACAGCCACCAGCAGCTCCGACATTGCCTCTTGCCAGTCTAGCCATGCCCAGTAACAAGACCTCTTTCTCTATAGTTTTAGCACAGGTTGGAGGATGATGCTCAATGGCCAGAGTGCCCACCTGAAGTAATTGTTTTGGCTAAGGATAGAGTGCTCTGATTGGCTAAGCTTGGGACATGTGCCCACCCCTGGAACCCATGGATGAGAACCACGTGGAATGAGAGTGAGGTAAGGGTGATTCCCTAAAGTAAAATTAGAGTGCTGTTAAAAAGGAGGAGAGGATGCCACATAGGCAAAACAACAACAGTCATCAGCAAGAGGTGTGGTCTCTACTGAGATCCTCTACTTAGAGAGACAGGGTAACCAGAGGAGAAGCCACGGCCTCAGATGTGTTTAGAATCCCTTCACTAAAAGGTTTCAAAGAGCCCTTCCAGCTCTTATCTTGTGAAACTTGACAAAACATAACCTCCCATCTTTGTTTATTATTCATGATGATTCACTGGTACAATTTCTATATACATTTTTAAATGGTGTTCTCTCAAATATTCTGTTTTAAAATATTTAAACGGATAACCTTTATTTTAAAAGGATGTTTTCCCAAGTGAAGTCAAGCTGCCAATTCTGATTTAGTGGCCACCCATGCCTAGGAGATGAGACCAAGCGTTCCTAGATCATTTTCTCTTCTCCTGGATGTGTTTCCACTTCAGATCAATCTTCATCTGGCGAGGGCAGCTCTCTCCTTGCTCTAGTTACCTTGAGGTTGGCTTTGCAGATTAAAATCTTAGAGGCTCCTTGATGGCCCAGGACTTTCCCTGACTAAGCTTTCCCATAGGTATCTCGTCATTATCTGGAAATTATCATCGGCCAGTCTCAGCAGAGAACAGAATATAAAGTGCTGGCTTCTGTTAATAATGGTTCCCCAGACTTGAGGATATGGGGAGGGGGAAGGGTAAGCTGTGACAAAGCGAGAGAAAGGCATGGACATATATACACTCCCAAACGTAAGGTAGATAGCTAGTGGGAAGCAGCCGCATAGCACAGGGAGGTCAGCTCGGTGCTTTGTGACCGCCTGGAGGGGTGGGATAGGGAGGGTGGGATGGGGGGAGACGCAAGAGGGAAGAGATATGGGAACATATGTATATGTATAACTGATTCACTTTGTTATAAAGCAGAAACTAACACACCATTGTAAAGCAATTATACTCCAATAAAGATGTAAAAATAATAATAATAATAATGGTTCCCCAATCTGGATGTCCCCCAGAATCACCTAGAAAGCAAACTAACTATACAGATTCTGGGGCCCTCACCTCAGACCCACTAAAACTGAACCTGTAAAGGCTGGGATCCAGGAATTTTTATTTTTAAACATCCCTTAGGTGATTCTGATGTTGATAGCTCATTCCCAGTCCACTAACTGGGACTTGGGGTCCCCTACTCTAAATAACCACATTGGACTGACCAGTGGCATGTCAAGAGCACCAAGCCTATGGTTACAAAAGTTGGCCCCAAACTCTAGCACGTGCTAGCTTTAGGTATTACCCTGGGTGAGACATTTAAGTTTCTTTTGGCCTCAATTTCCTCTATAACTTATTGGAACTGGATCAGGTCATCCTGAAGGTCTTTCCAGCTCTGAAAATTCTGTAGCTCTCTGTTATAATGGGGAAAAAAAACTTAGCTTGGAAGTTTGGAGATCTGGGCCCAGTTCCAGCACTTCTATATTTTTGTGACCTTGAGAAGTCATTTTCATTCCCTGGGCCACAATTTTCTTTCTTTAAAAATGAGTTTGTTGTAGTACATGAGTTCTTTATGTTTATAATTTAAAATAGCTCTAAGATAACAATTAAGCCTTAGAGAATCCTTCAGGATAATCTGCTGAGATGTACAGTATGAATAAGCTGAGGATGATCACAGCTTCCTGTTAGCTTGGATTTGCTGGGTTGAGGATCTGCATGCAGCATTTGGTATGTTGGTGTTTAATGGATATGACATTTCACTGCACCAAATGGGAATGGAATATTTTTAGCACAGAATTCATCAAGGTTTAGTAAAAAGGACTTGTTCTCTGAATGGAGTGTGAACAAGCAGAGATACTATTTTAAAAGACCAAAAATAAAGGCCCCTTCCCCTCCACTATCACAAAATAGTCATACGTGCACTTATTTTCACCACAAAGCTTGAAGAACTTACTCCTTTCTGTATCTCCTAAAAGGCAGTATTCCATCTAGTGCAATAACTCTGCCAGCTCACACACATTCCTCCTGTATTTATATTGCCTGTGAACTTATGTTAAATAGGCTAAAAACACTGTTAATCATTGAAAGCTACCACTTATTGAGCACTTACTCATGTGCTGAATGTTTTACATGTATTTAGTCATCCAAGCCTTGCAACAATCCTATTATCAGTGTTTTCTAGAGAAGGAACTGAAGTTGAGAGAGGTTCAGAAGTCTACCTAAGGCATATAGCTAGGAGACAGCAGAGCCCGGATTCAAATCCAGGTCTGTCTTTCACAGACATCGAAAATAAACTTGTGGTTACCAAAGGGGAGAGGCAAGTGGGGAGAGACAAATGAGGGGTATTGGATTAACAGATACAAACTACTGTATATAAAATAGATAATGAACAATGATATACTGTATAGCACAGGGAATTATGCCCATTATCTTGTAGTAACCTATAACAGAATATAATCTACAAAAGTACTGAATCACTATGCTGTACAACTGAAACTAATGCACTATTGTAAATCAGCTACACTTCAATTAAAAAATAGCTAGGTCTACAGATGAACTGGTTTGCAGGGCAGAAATTGAGACACAGATGTAGAGAACAAATGTATGGACACCAGGGGGGAAAGTGGTGGGGGGGTGGGATGAATTGGGAGATTGGGATTGACATGTAGACATTAATATGTATAAAATGGATAACTAATAAGAATCTGCTGTATAAAAAAATTAATAAAATATAATTCATAACTTAAAAAAAAATCTAGGTCTGTCTGAAATCAGAGCCTTAGTGATTGACCACTGTACTTGCATTGATTGTATCAGTCAGGATAGGCTGGGGTACATGCAATCCTTTGGTAGAGCTCAAATATTACTTGCCTAAAATAATAAAGATTTCTTTCTTATTCATGCTACTAAGAACACTATTCCAAGTCATCATAATCTTCATATACTGATGTGTGCATTGATGGAATAGCCACTGCTTGGGACATTACTATGTAACTGTATCAGAGGGGAAAAAAACCCCAACAAAGCATGCACTGGCTGCTACTACTATTTTTATTGGAATTCCTTTATTCGATTTTTTAAAAACTGTTTTCATATAATACTTGAATAACCTTTTTAAAGTAAAGTTTTCCCAAAAATGGAGATTAAAGGGGACTAAGCTCCCTTACTGCCCGACCCCAGCCAACTCTTAGAGATGCCACTATTGGTTTGATGAGGATTTTGCTGTCTCATCCTCCTAATCGAAGGCCAATTTGCCCTGTAGTCATCAATGATATGGGGCAGATGTTCATGCTTACAATATTTACACTGGTGTGGGGGAAGAGTGCAGACCACTTTTAAATACACACATCTGCTAAAATGCTCTTCCATGGCAAACAAAAAAGGCTACGTAGTAGGTGGACCCTCCCAGAAGTACTTCCCAGATCCTGCACTGCTAGCCTGCATTAGCATGCTGGGAAGGATCAGCTCAAGACTCTGAAGAAGTCTACACTCTAAAATAAAATTTGACTTGTATTAATGGTCCCTAATAACCCAGCATGTTGGGGTATCTAAACCTAGGCTCCTTTATTTCTAGGATACCCAATTTTACCCCCAACAGCATCTTTCTAAATCTTTTCCCCTTTGCTTTCTGTTTAAAGGGTCAACCTGATGCTGATATTTGAAATTTCTGCAATGCTCAGCTACCACTTCAAGGATGCTGTAGCAGATAAAGCATAACAATAACAATTATAATATTACTCTGCTGTAGTGAGTAGCCTCATGTTCAGAGGCCCCCAAATAGGAACTATCACAAAATGTGGGAGCAAGGTCAAGAGATATTACCGTCTGACAACAAATTGAATGAGAGGCAGGGCAGAGTTGATGAGCTCAGACATTTTCTGGTCATATTTCAGGGCCCTTCCCAGAAATAACCCATTATTCTTTATGATGGGTGCCAGAACCATTCACAGGGCTTGTGAGATAAACTCTACCCGGAAGCCGCAACATGGCTTCATGCCATGCTCCTTAATAATAAGAGGGTCTGGTACCTGTTAAGGACAGATGAAGAAGGAGAGTTGGAGGGTAAGAATTGCAACCTTGGTGGGGAGGCGGATGTGACCCAATGGTTAACAGACAGAACAAGCCCACTGTGGTCAGAGAGAGCAGCAGAACCAGACTGCCCTTGCAGGTGGCCCCAGAGACTGTGTGGCATCTACTGTGGACATCTGAGCTCCAGGGGATCCAGTCCACGAAGGATGGTCCCCAGAAAAGTTGCAGCTAAAGTGGGAAAGGAGGTTTGGGGAAAGAGATTTCCTTTCCTGAGGCTGTTCTGGAAATTCCAAGAACAGAGTCCAGGGGCTACCAAGGTTCAAGAACTAGGATAATAATTAAATTTTTGCTGGATAAACTTTGCCAAGGTCCTGCTTCAGCCTGATAAGGAAGGCAGCAGAGGCCAGAGGAGGAATCTGCAACTGAGGAAAAATATTTAAATAGCATCTTGCTTTAGTATTGTAAACAGAATTTCTCAGTGGGAAAGCAGCACCCCAAATCTGTCCATCTTCAAGGCAATGTTCTCCCCTGAAATCAATACACTGGCCTGCCCCCTGACAGACTGGATTAATCCTCCAAAGCCTGGTCATCCCAAGAGGAACCATGAGAACAGCAATTTGGATCATGCAAAGCTGAAGACTAGAACATAAACTCCTAATGACTCAGCCAAGATATAAGCAGTTAATTAAATTCAGCCTGAAACAACCACCCATCCTACCCAGCAGGTCTGAACAGACTAACCGTTGCTCTGCCTGTGTCACCAATGTCCACCACCTCCACAACAAAGAGAGATAACATCTTCCCAATAGACCTCCTGCCCTCTATCTTCTTCTCCAGAAGGTGAGTTTTCTCACCCAGGTGATGGTGAGCATGGTGAGGGTCATGTACACACAGAGGGGGCCTGCTTGGTTGCCTCCCTTTCTTCTTGGGTTAAGCCAGAGATGACTATGTGTAGTTGAATTTTACTGCCCTTAAATACAGCAAGACCAATCAAGCCCCGTGTGTGTAGGGTGAAGTACCAAGTACCACTCAGAGTTATTGCTAGTTGAGATGACTGTCCCAGTGGGTCAGGACAGTAAAGGAAATTATTTTTATTTATTTATTTATTTTTTTGCAGTAAGCGGGCCTCTTACTGCTGTGGCCTCTCCAGCCGCGGAGCACAGGCTCCGGACGCGCAGGCTCAGCGGCCATGGCTCATGGGCCCAGCCGCTCTGCGGCACGCAGGATCCCCCCCCAGACCGGGGCACGAACCCGCGCCCCCTGCATAGGCAGGCGGACCCCCCAACCACTGCGCCACCAAGGAAGCCCAAGGAAATTATTCTGTTAACACTTTGTTATCAAAGATGTTAGTCTAACTAGGCACAACTGTTGCTGTCAATGTATTCCCAGCCCTTCTCCTGGCTCTAAAGGTAAAGAAAATTCTGCCTTCTTCTACTCAATTTCTTCCTCTCCCCAAGTCCTCCCAGAGTCCTATTTTGGGGTCTCTCCTGAATCAGCACTGGGAGGAGAATAACACAAAGAAACTCACAGATTAGGCTGAAGGAAGGTGTTCGGATTTGGGTTTTGGAAGGGAGGGACCCAGAAGCAGCTGTGTAAGGGAAGTGGGTGGGAGAAAACATGGGGATTCTATGAAGTGTTTCTGTGGGTTACAGCCCTTTTGTGACATTAAAAAAAAATGTTGGGCTTCCCTGGTGGCGCAGTGATTGAGAGTCCGCCGGCTGGTGCAGGGGACACGCGTTCGTGCCCCGGTCTGGGAAGATCCCACATGCCGCGGAGCGGCTAGGCCCGTGAGCCATGGCCGCTGAGCCTGCGCGTCCAGAGCCTGTGCTCCACAACGGGAGAGGCCACAACAGTGAGAAGCCCACGTACCGAAAAAAAAAAAAAGTTGCTTGCCTGTGTTCATTTGAAACAAGTCTTCCTTGAGAATGGGCCCTATAAATCATAGTTTCAATAGAATTACAGGAGAAACTAACATAATTCTGCCTCTTCCTTTGAATGAGCATTTGCATAATCCAAATAGGTTATTCTGAACCTCATGAGGAACACAGAAAAGTACCCAACACACAGGATCTCAAGTTACCCCCAACCAAGCAAACCGGAAGACAAATAGTTATCAAAACCCTGCTATTTCTGATCTTCCCTTCCTTGGTATCACACCTAAAGCTTTCTGGAATCATTTTTGCTGCTTTAAAGCTGTTGGAGACATTTCCACTCCATCTTGCTTTGAAAGTTTCTTTTTCTGGAGGCCTTTGGCTTTAATGTCTCGTTACTTGCCTCCGGCTGCCCTTTAAAACCTCTCACTGTGGGCTTCCCTGGTGGCGCAAGTGGTTAAGAATCCGCCTGCCAATGCAGGGCACACGTGTTCGAGCCCTGGTCCGGGAAGATCCCATGTGCCACGGAGCAACTAAGCCTGTGTGCCACAACTACTGAGCCTGCGCTCTAGAGCCCGCCAGCCACAACTACTGAGCCCACATGTCACAGCTACTGAAGCCTGTGCGTCTAGAGCCCGTGCTCCACAACGAGAGAAGCCACTGCAATGAGAAGCCTGCACACCACAACAAACAGTAGCCCCCGCTCACCTCAACTAGAGAAAGCCCACGTGCAGCAACGAAGACCCAACACAGCCAAAAATAAATAAATTAAATAAATAAATTAAAAAAAAAAAAAAAACCTCTCACTGTGGCCTGGGCTGATGTTTCCTACCTTCATGTCTCCCCCACATGACAGAGCTGGTGTTCTTGGTTCAGTTCCTTTTTCTGTCCTAAAGGGACCCTTCTAGCTTCCAGAACTGAAGGCATTTAAAGAGGAAAACAGCCACAAGGCCCAAAGGCGCTTAGTTAACTAAGTGTTAAATATGCACTAGGTTTTACACCAGAGTATGAGGCATAGGATCAGGAGTGGCTTTTCCTGCTAAAGAAGGAAAACGGAAAGAAGAGGTAACATCAGCTGGAGAAAGTCTCCTGGTTACAGATAGAAAAAAATGTTGGTATCTGAGCTGCTGGGGTTCTTTCTCCTCCCATCTCCCTCTCTGTCTGATTTTTTTTTTTTTCTTTCATCGAAAGAGGATAAGGGCAGAGATAACTAGGAAGAGTTGGAATTCACTGGGGAAATTACCTCACAAGCAGGCTATGGAAGAGGGCACCACAGAAACAGCTCCCCACGTAACCATGGTGACGAGCTGAGGCAGGAAGGGGTGGGAGGGAGGGAGCAAAGAGCCAGTGCAGATAGAGGGCAGGAGGGGACGCAGGGAGGGGAGAAGACACCCAGGTCAAAGGGGTGAGTGACAGGAACTCTGAGTCTTTTAAGCTAAATTCAGGTTTTTAAAGGAAGAAATAATTAATTTATGATTGCAATTAATTGAGAAGGCAGGATGCACGTTATATCATGGGTTCTTTTTACGTTTAGACAGGGTTTTAAATGTTTCTTTGGAGTTTAGCTACTGTAACAAAGCAAGATTAGGAGTGAACAGTGGAAAGTTGTGGTTAAATCGGGGGTGGGTGCCGGGAGGGTTGAAGAGGAAGGCAGACAGACCTAGATCTACCTAGAAGCCCAGAGACCACGTGTCATCTCTCCTGAGCACAGCACCCGGCTGCCTCCTGGTGGTGGCTGTCTTATGGAAGATCCACTCCCTCAGGCTGAAGCAGCAAGACCAAAGCCATCAGTGCAGGATGGCTAGGTTTAGCAAATAAAAATACAGGATGCCCAGTTAATTCTGAATGTCAGATAAATGGCGAATAATCTTTTAGTATGTTTCTGTTCCCTAACACTTTAGTGTGTTTGACAACCCTAAGAAGGGTGGCTCCCACTCATTAAATATCTTCTTGATCTCTCATCATCATGTATTTAAAAAAGGAAGGAGGGAAGGAAGGAAGGGAGGAAGAGAAAATATGAACCCCAAATGGTTAGTTTCTCTCTAATTACCTATCCACACTCCACCCCTTCTTGCTCTTCTGTCTCTTCACCATCACAGGACACTTCCTAACCAGTCCCCACAATATGTCTTCAAAAAATCAAATCAGAACAAAGCCACACACAATCAAACCAAACCTCTCCGGCTCCTACAAACTCAGAGTGTCTTTGCCTGGGTGCTAATAGTGTATTACAACACCCCATATAGCCTCACCCGTGAGCCTCTGAACTGACCTCACTACTTACCTTTCTTGCAGCTGCCAGATCTACACCTGCTGGTTGACCCCACCTCTGAGCTCCCTGCTTGCACTTTTCTCAGGCCCTTGTCTATGATTAGGACACAATTCTTAAGGTGTCGACTAGTTAAGTGACAGGTGTCAATAAATCCTGTAATGGGGCTTCCCTGGTGGCACAGTGGTTAAGAATCTGCTTGCCAATGCAGGGGACACGGGTTCGAGCCCTGGTCCAGGAAGGTCCTACATGCATTGGAGCAACTAAGCCCGTTCACAACAACTACTGAGCCTGCGCTCTAGAGCCTGCGAGCCACAACTACTGATCCCACTCACCACAATTACTGAAGCCTGTGCTCCACAAAAAGTGAAGCCACCGTAATGAGAAGCCCACACAGCGCAACGAAGAGTAGTCCCCGCTTGCCGCAACTAGAGAAAGCCCACGTGCAGCAATGAAGGCCCAATGCAGCCAAAAATAAATAGATAAATAAATAATAAATTTATTTTTAAAAAATCCTGTAACAGTAACATTTCAAAGAAATGTTTCATAAAAGAGATCGATGTCTGTGGTTCCGCACATGGTGAGTGGTCCTGGTGTTCTTTGATGGATTTTTCTCACACATCCCACCGCAGGTCCCAGCCCCCAGCCCTAACCTAACACCACTATAGAAAAGACCAGAAGTAAGACAAGAAATTGGCTCACAGATCATCTTAAAACTTCAGTCAGATCATGCCGTTCTATTTAAAACCCTCCACTGCTCTCTCATTACATTGAGAACAAAATACAAAATGTTCACAATGGCCTGTGAAGTCTGTAGGATTTTCCTCCACCCACACATCTCACTCTTTTCCAAGCTCACTGCCGGCCAGTCACATGGAAGCACTTTCTGTTCCTGGAAAATGCCAGGTCTTTTCCTGCTGCAGGATCTTGCACTTGCTTTCCCTTCTGCCTGGAATGCTGCCCTCTGCCCAGATCTTTGGTTGGATAAATCATTCTGATCCTTCAGAATGCAGTTTTGGGGTGCTAAGAATATTCTATATTATACCTTCAGATTTGTATGCTTTGCTCTATGGATGTCGTGCCTCAATAAAAGCTAAAATATAAAGTGGGCCACCTATAGTAGTTCACTACCACAACACCCTCTTTATTTACTTCTGGACGGTGATCACAATCCAATAGTCATATTGATGTGTTTGTTTAATGTCTGTCTTCCCCCCCAGATCAGGAGTTGGCAAAATGATGGCCCACTGGCCAAATCCAGCCACCATCTGTTTTTGTAAATTAAGTTTTATTGGAACTCAGCCACTCCCATTCATTTAATGTCATCTAAGATGGCTTTTGTATTACAGTGGCAGAGCTGAGAGGTTGTGACAGAGATTGCATGGCTCCACAGAACCTAAAATGTTTACTATCTGCCCCTTTCCCAAAAAAGTTTGCCAACCCCTGCTCTAGACTGTAAGTTTCATGAAGGCAAGAACTGTATCAGTCTTCTCTATCTGTATTTTCAGGGTCCAAACTGTGCCCGACACAATCTCAATGAATGTTGGCTCCCACTGTGTCTCCTGCCAGCTGACCTCCAGTGCCATCTCTTAGTTTGCCCTTTCCCTCATTGGAGCCTGGCTCCTGGCCAGTTGCCCACAGATTGTAGGTTCTTGCCACCTGCCTCCCCGCCTAGTCCTGCCTCCTTGCTCTGTATCTCCAACCTGGTGTTACTTGTCCCCTGATGCTGAAAAGTGATCTGATCACAACAAATAATCCTATAACCCAAAAGCTTCCTCTGCTGTTTGTGGCCCATCAGAACCATGTTTTGTAATCAATGATTTTGTGGCATCCCAATCCATTCTCTCACAGGAAGCACGCCTATTTAAATTTCAGTCTTCTATTATTCAGCTTTCTGGACAACATATTTACTTAGGTCTTTTTCTGTTATAAAAATGATCCATCCACATAACATGAAATTTTGGAAGTAAAGAAGAAAATAAAAGGAAAAAATCACCAAGAGACAACCATTTTTAACACTCTGGTGTCATTTCTTTCCATTCTCCTTTCTATCTTTCTATTTTTTTTTTTAAAAGCACACTTGTATGAAACAAAAAATGGCTAAGGGCAATTTTCTCTCTTGCATTCTGACAAGCATTTTTTAAATATTAGACATTCCTTGTAAATTATTATTTTTAGAAGCTGCACAAAATTATATTGAGTGGATATATTTATGAAATATTTCCCTATTGTTGGGAAATATTTGTAATATATCCAGATTTTTATAACCAAAAATAATTATGAACATCTTTTGTGCATGAAGCTTTTTTTTCTTCCTTTTGGATTACTTCCTCAAGTAAATTTCCAGAAGCGGAATGACTGGATCAAAGGATATATATATTTTTTGAGTTCAGATACATATTGTCATTCTCACTTTTTAAAAGGCATGAAAACCTCTAGATAATGCCTCAAAGTAAATACACTCATGATACTATTTCCTGTGCTCTAAATCCATAAGAATGAGGGATAAGATGTCAAAATATATATTTATATGCTTCTCTCAAAATACAAGAGGAAAATCTCAGCAGCTCAATATACAAGTAAAACTTAAACAATAAGCAAAATGTTAAACCACAGGTGTGAGCAGCTGGAGCCAGGCAAGCTGGGCTGGAGTTAAATACCCTCCTGGCCAGGCCTAAATGCACCTTCTGTAATAGGAATCTGAGCTGGGCTTCCTACCCAAGAAGAGCGGGCAAGATAGCTCCACCCAGGCATGGAGAATTGTAGCAGAAATACACTACTTGCTCAGGCAGTGTCCACGGCAGAGTCCCTTCTGCTCTGTGCCATATGAACTGTGGAGAGTTGTTACTCCAGAAATGGGGAGCTCTGAAGTGAGCTGCACACATATGACATGGGTTGAGTCTGGTTAACCCATGAGATGGAGGCTAAGGCAGCTAAGAAACTGCCTCACAGACAAGGGACATGTGAAAGAAAATTCCCATGCAAAATGAGCATTCCAGGAAAGGTTTGAAAACACACTTAGCACAATGAGAAGTAGTCTCAAAGGAGAGACTTATATCCTGAGGTGACAGAGATACAAGAAGAATCTAAAAAGAACTTTGAAAAAGGGGCTTCCCTGGTGGCGCAGTGGTTGAGAGTCCTCCTGCCGATGCAGGGGACGCGGGTTCGTGCCCCGGTCCGGGAGGATCCCACATGCCGCGGAGCGGCTGGGCCCGTGAGCCAAGGCCGCCGGGCCTGCGCGTCCGGAGCCTGCGCGTCCGGAGCCTGTGCTCCACAACGGGAGAGGCCACAACAGTGAGAGGCCCGCGTACCGCACAAAAAAAAAAAAAAAAAAAAGAACTTTGAAATGAATCTGTTTAAAATCTTCAAAAAAATAAAATAAGGTAACATCAATAAAATCAGAATAGGAGATTATGAAACTGGAATAGGTAAATAATTTAAAAGAGCATTAAAAAATTATCCACCCCTCAACTTAAAAATAAAACCATCCCTTAAAGGAACTGTACTTCACGACATTGACAGAAGAGGGTGATCTTGAACTAGGAATGACAAATTACTCCAAATCCATAAGATGAAACAAAGTAGCATAAATCAACACAAAGCTACTCTAAGGGGAAAAAAATGAGAATAAAAAAATATTTTTTTTAAAAAATTATTTATTTTATTTATTTATTTTTGGCTGTGTTGGGTCTTCGTTGGTGGGCGCAGGCTTCCTCTAGCTGCAGCGAGAGGGGGCTACTCTTCATTGCCGTGCGAGGTCTTCTCATTGCGGTGGCTTCTCTTGTTGTGGAGCACGGGCTCTAGGCACACAGGCTTCAGTAGTTGTGGCACAAGGGCTCAGCAGTTGTGGCGTGCAGGCTCTAGAGCGCAGGCTCAGTAGTTGTGGCGCACAGGCTTAGTTGCTCCACGGCATATGGGATCTTCCTGGAGCAGGGCTCGAACCCGTGTCCCCTGCATTGCCAGGTGGATTCTTAACCACTGCGCCACCAGGGAAGCCCCGAGAATAAAAAAATCTTAGCTGGAGAAAATTCTTACCAAAAAACCACAAAATTCCAAATGGATTAATATCGCCAAACAAGCATTTGGAAACAGGAAAAACCACTTTAAATTAAAATTCAAAATCCAAGGGGGCTTCCCAGGTGGCGCAGTGGTTGACAGTCTACCTGCCGATGCAGGGGACACGGGTTCGTGCCCCGGTCCGGGAAGATCCCACATGCCGCGGAGCGACTGGGCCCGTGAGCCATGGCCGCTGAGCATTCGCCTCCGGAGCCTGTGCTCCGCAATGGGAGAGGCCACAGCAGTGAGAGGCCCGCGTACCGCAAAAAAAAAGAAAAAGAAAATTCGAAATCCAAGAACAGAAATGGACAAAGTGATAGGTAGATAGATAGATGAAGTGATTGAGCAATCAACTGAATGAACTTGGGGAAAAAAAGACAAAATTATTTTAGGAATGAAGGCTAAATTTTAAGTACCCAACAGAGAACAGACTCAAATGAAATTTTAAGGAAGAGTATTGAGGAGAGGCAGAAAAATAAACAAGAAAATAAAAATGAAATAAAGAACTAAAACGATTCAGACAGAAAGTGGTTGAAATGGAAGACAAAGAAAATTAAGGATACAAATCATTGGAACTCCTGAAGAAGACATGTAAAACAATGGAATACAATTTATATTTAACCCTATAATTCAAAATGGAGATCTATATCCTGTTTATGTACTGGAAGACTCAATATTGTTAAGATGTCGATTCTCCCCAGATTGAACTACAGACTTATCTAGGAAAAACTCCCTGTGTCTCCTTTACCTTTACACACACTGACACTTCTGACATGAGATGGGTGGGTTTATTCCCACACTCACTCATTTTCCAACAGCAGCTGGGTGTCCTACAGTTCAGTTCAATCTGATACTATGTACCTGGAGTGGGCGTCAGATCCCCTAAGTTAAGGGCTCAGTCCCACAAGACTGTCCACACTTCAGATGCCAATCACAAGGCTCAGGTTGTCCCTGGTACGTCTGACTAAACAGCTATAAATCGAAGTTCCCACAACCACCTCCCTGGATTTAATAATTTGCTAGATCAGTTCACAGAACTCAGGGAAACATTTATTACTACATTTTCCAGTTTATTATGTAATAAAGGGTATGGGACTTCCCTGGTGGCGCAGTGGTTAAGAATCCACCTGCCAATGCAGGGGACACGGGTTCAGCCCTGGTCCGGGAAGATCCCACATGCCGCGCAGCAACTAAGCCCGTGAGCCACAACTACTGAGCCTGTGCTCTAGAGCCCGCGAGCCACAACTACTGAGCCCATGTGCCACAGCTACTGAAGCCCGCTTGCCTAGAGCCCGTGCTCCGCAGCAAGAGAAGCCACCGCAATGAGAAGCCCACGCACCGCAATGAAGAGTAGACCCCGCTCGCCTCAACTAGAGAAAGCCCATGCACAGCAACGAAGACTCAATGCAGTAAAATAATTAATTAATTAATTAATTTAAAAAAATGAATCTCAACTATTGCTTTACATTATATATAAAAATGTATTCAAAATGAATCATAAACCTAAACATAATACCTAAAGAAGTAAAATTTGTAGAAGAAAACACGTACAAGAAAAATTTGTGACCCTGGGGTAGACAAAGATTTCTTAGATTAGGCACAAAAAAGCACAAAATATAAAAGAAAGCTGATAAATTGGACTTCACCAAAATCATAAATTTCTGCTCTTTCAAGTACAGCATTAAAAAAGGAAATAGTCAAGCCGTGTAATGGGAGAAAATATTCACAATACATACATAAGACCAAGGACTTTTATCCAGAATATGAAAAGAACTCTTATAACTCAATAATGAGAAGATAGACTACTTAACTTTAAAAACTGGAAAGGAAGAAAGATTGGGATGGAAGAGTCTCAGGCAAGCTGTCGAGGAGTTTTCAAGCCAAAGTCACACTCCTCTTGATGGAATGGGCTTGCCTCAGTCCCTCTGCTGTGCTCAATCATTGGAGCAAGTAGCCTAGGGAAGCGGGACTCCGCCCACTGGTGGTGGAAATAGAGGGGCAGGAGTAGGGGCCGGCTTGCAATTTTGCTCTTCGGTAGGAAATCCAGTGGCACATTTTCACAGCCACCCCTTCTCTGTCTTTACTTTCTGTTCTTCTGCCTTTGTTCTCCCAAGTATCATTTTTCTCTGAGCCTCTATCCCTCCTTTACAAAATCAGAGATATGATCATCAGATCTTCAGCATTCTCCTAACATCTGGCAAAGATGAGGAATTCCGGCTTTGTGACCCCCTGAAACTTTGCAGCAGAAAAACATTATTCTCACTGTTGTTAGGGCCACTCCTTTTCTCCAGCCCCACATCCCCTAGCATGGTGAGTCCCTACCTCTCTCAGGGAATTCTGCCCCATTCTTACACTGTAATAAGATGCTAGAATGCAGAAAATCCCACATTACACCATCAGCCAACTCTGTGTGTGTGTGTGTGTGTGTGTGTGTGTGTGTGTGTGTATTCTCACACAGTGTTAAGGTTTTAAATGTTTTAAGCATTTTTTTTTTTTTTGAAGACCTGATGATTCTATCACAAACAGTTTTCTGGAGATTCCCCTGGCCTAGATGAGCTGTTAACCTTTGAAGTTGTTATGGGAACCTGTGTATTTTTTAATAAATTATTGATGTAAAGGAAAGAGAATCAGTGATGTTTATCTCAAAGGAAAACAAATGAGGCATTGGAAGATATGAAAAAATTAAAAAACCTGAACAAATCAAGTAATAAAAACAGCCTTTCCACCTTTACTCAAAACATACCAACGGAAAGCTCTCAACAATTCCACAATTTGGGGAATAAGAGCCCTTATTTCTATGGATAAGGTCAATTCGTACTTGTTGGATGAATGAATGAATGCAGAATGGGAGACAAGGTGACCCTGGCATTGTATTGGGTAAACAGGTCATGCTTTACTACTTGCATGGATTCTAGGAATTAAAGAGGTTCATCACCTGATGATTAGCCACTGATCCCAGTTTTTCATCAGCTCTGTTTCTTAAACCTGGAGAAATTTCACTGTGAATCACTCATTCACTTCTCAGAATTTTATTTTCTGTGCTGTGGGAGTCTGAAAGTTAGTATCTACAAAAATATCACCCTGTGAAGCAGTTCAAAAAAGCCAATGATAATATGTGGCTGTAGGACACAGGTCTCCTTTCGAACAAATTTAACCACTGTATCCAGGTATTGCAGCCTCTCATGCATAAAATAAGATCACATTAATTTTTCATGCCCGCATTTTAATGGCTGGAACCACTGAGCTCTTGCTAGATCTTAGGCTCTTGCGGTGGACACAGGGATGGTGAATCCCCAGGTCTCTGTTCAAGGAAGGACTTGCCCAGCTGCTGGGAGTGCTGTCAGCAGAGAACCTTCAGCTGTCAGCCCCTTCAGGGTCAGCCTCATACTTATACAGATGGTCCCTGACTTAGAATGGTCAGGCTTAGAATGGCTACAGAGAGCTCCTTTGCCTAAGGTTACACCCTTCCTGGGGCAGCTTATACCTAATGATGGATGGGAGCCAGGCTATGTAGTCCCAGCCATTTCAGCCCAACATGGGACAACTCAGATGCATTGGGTTGCCTGTAGGGTTAGTGGAGGCTGGTGGACCTACATATTAGTCCACCTTCTCTCTCAGCCCAGTCCAGCTTCCTTCCCCTTCCTGCCACATGTGTTGATCTCAAGGGTGCTTCCTGTAAACATCCTGCACACTAAACTCTATCTCAGAGTGTGCTTGTGGAGGACCCAACCTGCAACAACTCCTGCCCACTGCCACCTAGCACTGCCAGATAAAATATGGAACTCCCAGTTAAATGTGAATTTCAGATAAACAATGGATAACTTTTTAGTACAGATCTTCCTCGGCTTATGATGGGGTTACATCCAGATAAAGCCATCATAAGTTGAAAATGTCGTAAGTCAAAAATGCATTTAATACACCTAACCTACCAAACGTCATAGCCTAGCCTAGCCTACCTTAAACATGCTCAGAACACTTACCTAAGCTGAACGTTGGGCACAATCATCTAACACAAAGCTATTTTATACTATAGTGCTGAAGATCTCATGAAATGTATTGAATAGTGTACTGAAAGTGAAAAACAGAATGTTTGTAAGTGTATTGGTGGCTTACCCTCATGATCATGTGGCTGCCTGGAAGCTGCCACTGGCCAGCATCACTATAGCATCATATGGCATATTGTGAGTACAGAAAAAAGTCAAAATTCAGAATTCTAAGTACAGTTTCTACTGAATGCATATTGCTTTCACAACACTGTAAGGCCAAAAAAAGTAAGGCAGAAAGAGAAAAACAAATATCGTATATTAACGCCTCTATGTGGAATCTAGAAAAGTGGTACAGATGAACCTATCTGCAAAGCAGAAATAGAGACACAGATGTAGAGAACAAACGTGTGGACACCAATGGGGGAAAGGGGGGGGTGGGATAAATTGGGAGATTGGGATTGACATATATACACTACTATGTATGAAATAGATAACTAATGAGAACCTGCTGTTCTCAAGCACAAGGAACACTCAGTGCTCTGTGGTGACCTCAATGGGAAGGCAACCCAAAAAAAGAGGGGATATGTGTATACATATAGCTGACTTGATTCGCCGTACAGCAGAAACTAACACAACAGTGTAAAGCAACTATACCCAATTTAAAAAAAAAATCGTTTAAGTCGAACAATTCTAAGTCAGGGAGCATCTGTATAAGTATGTCTCAAATATTGTTTTGGCTCTATTCCCTATGCCTAGTATGGTGCTTGGCTTAGAGAAATGTTTGTTGGATGAATGAGAATGTTAGGACCTTATTTTAAAACAGAATGCCCTGTTACACAAGGAAGAAGGCAGAGGTGGGCAATGGTCTCCTACTTTCCATTCTGTGAGCATTTCTCAAAAGGTCCACAGATAAGCAACATCCCAACTACCTGAGGATGCTGGTTACAAATGCAGATTCCTGGGCCCCACCAGCTTTAGTGAAGGAGGACCTCTGGGGCTGATCCCTAGAAATCTGCATTTGTAGCAAGCTGCCTGGAAGAGTCTTCTGTCCCCTAAGGTTTGAGAAACTTCTACACTGAGAATGGTGGCCTTGAACTAGAAAAAACAGTTTTATCCAAATTGAGCAGGCCTCTCTCTGTGGTCACCAAAGAACTGTAGAGAACAGGGGACGAACCCTGTCTCTTTCCCTTTCCTCTTGAGTCTCGTTCTTGGACCAGACTGATCGTCGTAATCTCTGGGAGAAGAGTTGTGTAAGAATTCAGATCTACTAAGTCAGAGGCTCCGAGGGTAATATGCTGAGCATGGGAGGGCGTCAGAGAAGCCAGAGTGGCTGCGAAAGGTATTAGGGAAGAGATGCTTTGAACGACAGGCAGGATTGCACGGGCATATTGGAAAGGTCTGAGTATTCCAGAATTATAGACTCCACAGGCTTAGAAGCAGGAGAAGCATGGCCGGAGGAGACACTCACTGTTAGAAGGTGCCTGAATCTCAGTGACACGCTGCTTCAGGATCTGGGTGGCAACTTCAGGAACATTCCTCTCTAGCTCCAAACACAGTTCCAAGGTTCTGCTGTCAGATGTCCCTCTGGAAAGAAGCAGAGGAATCTTCCTACAGGGTTTACTCAGATCTCAAATGTGTCAACACAAAAACTAAATGATCATCTGCCAGGAGTTCCCAGATGGGTGCCCCAGTCGGCTGGACCCTGAAGTCCAAAATCTCATGTTCAAATTTCATACCTTTGACCAAGTCCTCCTCATGCAACATTCTACTCTCTTCCCCACAGGATGAAGGTACGAAGGTGCATGGGATGGGTGAGTGGTTTTCCCCAGATGCCAAACAATATCATAAAATTTTCCTCTCCCTCCCATTTTATCATTTAAGGAGCAACAGGATTTGTGAGTAAGAGGCATCTAGGCATTTGGCATTTGTGCAAGGTGATTTGGGGCTGATGAAGAATATGTGACCTCCATGGAGGGGTGAGGTGGGGGAGTCACTCTGAGCACACACCTGGCTAGAGCAGCAGGTGCATGTGGGGAAGAGTGAAGAATAAGTTCGGATCATTGATAGCAATTTACCAGCCTTGGTATGCTAAGAGGGACAGTTCATCTTCTCAACCCATCTTTCTAGACCAACGTTATTGCAAGTCTCAGCTCACACTCTCACCTCCACAAAGTAGCCATGCCTAAGCACCTATTTTATTTTTAATTTTCTTAACATTTATTTATTTATTTGGCTGTGCCGGGTCTTAGTTGTGGCACTTGGGATCTTTGCTGTGGCATGCGGGATCTTTTAGTTGCAGCATGCGGGATCTTAGTTGCGGCATGTGGGATCTAGTTCCCTTACCAGGGATCGAACCCGGGCCCCCTGCATTGGGAGCACAGACCCTTAACCACTGGACCACCAGGGAAGTCCCGTTAAGCACTAGTTTTAAAATTGCTCCCTCCCTACTCTGACACTCTCCATCACATTACACTGTTTCATCTTGTTTAGTGTGTTGCTCATATATTTAGAATTATGCTGCTTTTTACTTATTTACTTGTTTGCTATCTTTGCCTTCACGAGAATGTAAATTCCATGAGAACTGAGTCTGTCAGTTTTGTCCACAGCTGTAATCCCTCGCCTAGCATTATTCCTAGCATTCCTTAAGTATGCCATAAAATGGTTGTTGAATGGATGAATGAACTTACATTTTTTTCATTGAACATGATGAATATTTGTTAATCCATAACAGAAACGTAAGCACAAATGCTATGATGATAGAAGTACCTATGCCATAGGGACCCTTAGTTTGCACTGTTCCTTGGGGCTCACGTGGACTGTTTTGTTAATTCTGAACTACATTTGAAAAGCCACTGACAAGTTCTGTGGAGAAAAAGACAAAAGCTGAGCATTGCAAAGTCTTTACCAAATTGTTGCACAGAGTTTTATGATTTGACATTTAGGGGAAAATCAGCAAGTCAGCCTATACCCAACAGAAATTCAAGAGGTGACAGGTAATAATTACTCATGAACATTACATTTGAAAGCCTTTAGCATGAAAAAAAATCTTTAGATAGATGCATGTATTTCTCTTAAATTTTATCTCAGAAAAAGTAGACTTTAATGAGTCTTTCTAATGAATAAAAACTCATTTTTAAAACTAAATAAAACTTGCCACAATCTGCATGTTCAATGAAGTATTTTGTTAAAATTTACGTGGAGAAGAAATCAAATTCAATTAATCACTAAGAAGTCAGAGCTCAGTCAAGGATAAAAGACCTGGAAAGTAGAATCATAAAAGCTCCCAGGTGTCAGTGAAGTTGCATACCACTTCCTAACATATAAGATTATAATATTCAAAATTTCAGTTATCTGCATCTCTAGGTCTAATTCTCCTGTTTTGAATGTCACAAAAGGTCATTTCTTTGACTCTCCAAAGAGCAGAATTTTTCTAAAAATAGGCAAATAGGACCTGTACATCCTTTACCCTTCCAAAGTCTATGCATCTCTAATTATGCCCTGCGTTTAAGAAGGAGACAGCTAAATTATCTGTGCCTTTTAAAGAAATGTTCAGGAATTTGGTTGAGGTTGTCAAATTTCTTAGATGATTAACTAGCTTAAAGCAGGCTATTTAGGTTTCTACTATTGATGTTAAAACGTTTGCCTTTGTTCATTTGTTTTTCATTCCTTTCCTTCTAATGTTATTTGAGTTGTGGGTCTTTGTCTATCACTAGATAATGCGCATCAATTTCAGAGCCTCTGCTGCTTACAGAACTTAGCACAACTCATTCATTCAACAAATACTTTTAAGTGCCTGCTATGGTCTAGATACTGCAGAAATAGCAGTAAACAGAGACACCTGCCTTCTTGGAGCTTGTATTTTAGTGGTGAAGACGGACAATGAATAAGTAAAATGTGTGCTCTTGCTAGATTGTGATGGGTGCTAAGGAGAAAACTAAGCAGAGAAGGGTACATGGGAAATCTGTGCACGGGAGGAGGAGGCCGGAAAAGGCCTCAAGGAGAGACGCCATTTGAGTAAAGTTGGGAAGCAAGTAGGGGCACGCCAGGCAGATAGAAAGCACTCGTATGTATTGAGTAACTGAACCATGGTCAATTAGTTTCTCAGCTCTCACTATGTTTGGGATGTCTCCTCCACTGAGGGGTTGGTGTGTTTATATTGTAGAAATCTTGTCTTTTCTCATAACTCTTGAATGATGTCCTTATTCACAGCCAAAAATAGCAATCCCAGATCAGCTGATACGCATATTTATGTCCCCAAGAATAAATGACTCTGCACTGTCAGAAACTGGCTGGGAAGCCAGCTGGCTGGATACGTAGGGGGTAACGTAGTAGCCTGCATTTGTGGGAATTCAGCAACACCACCTGCAGCTGTGTGGATGTGGCACCGTATGAAATGGAAGGGGTCAAAGAATTCCAAAGAGAAAGCAGAAGGCAGAGGTCTTGCTATTGGGAGTTAAGGTTTTACACACAAAAATGGTGTCAGGGAGGGAGAAATTTCCTCCTCAATCCCTCTTGAGTTCTTGTGGCTGGGCTAATAATAAAATTAACAGACAGATGAACAGGAGCAAAAGAAACAGATTTTAATCCTGTGCCCAGAGGTCTCAGAGAAATGGGACCTAAGAAGTGGCCAAAGCAGGCAGCTTTTTATACTTTTTAGACAAATAAACAAATTTATGAGGAATTGACAGGACAAAGAAACATTGGGTTTTGGGTGCTCAATTAGCAAAGAATCTAAACAGAGTTTGGGCTTAGGGAGTAAATTAAAGTAACAAGGTTTATTTATCTGGGCTTCTCAGCCCCAAATTCCTTAAGGGTGTCCTTCTACCTCCAGATGCAGGGAGGGCGCCTTTCACATGAGAGATTTATTTCCTGCTTTTAGGGCGGCAGAGAGGAGGAGTAGCATGTCCCTCTTGCACTGGCCATTTCTTAAGTAACTTTCATTCAAAATAATCAATATGCCATTGAGGCACATTTTGGGGTGGCTGACCCTGGGTCCCAACAATAGCAATAAAACTCTGAACTGCAAACTAGTTTCTAGTTCTTGCATGTACATGTGTGGACTTTTCTCCAGCCTTATCTATTGGTCGTACCTAAGCAACATGTTATTCTTGGTACAAACTACCGCCACCAGGAACTGAATGCCCTCTTAGCTCTCTGTGCCTTTGCACGTACTCTGTACTCCTGACCCTTAGCCTTCCAAGACTCAAGTCAAAATTTCACCTTTTCTGTCAAAACCCAATGAACCATAACTTAAACTCGGTGCATATCACTGTAGGTGAATTATATCTCAAAAAAATAAAAGAGGGCTTCCCTGGTAGTGTAGTGGTTAAGAATCCGCCTGCCAATGCAGGGGACATGGGTTCGAGCCCTGGTCCGGGAAGATCCCACATGCCGTGGAGCAATGAAGCCCGTGTGCCACAACTACTGAGCCTGTGCTCTAGAGCCCATGAGCCACAACTACTGAGCCCACGTGCCACAACTAGTGAAGCCCGTGCACCTAGAGAGCCTGTGCTCCACAACAAGAGAAGCCACCGCAATGAGAAGCCCGCACACTGCAACAAAGAGTAGCCCCTGCTCACCACAACTAGAGAAAGCCCATGCACAGCAATGAAGACCCAATGCAACCAAAAATAAATAAATAAATAAACTTATAAAAAAAAAGAAAAAGAAAAAAACTTCATCTCCTCTGAGAAGCCTTCCTGGCACAATCTCCCATTTCCCCCAACCTTCCCCCCACCAGCAGGTTTGGCCATGACGCCTGGCAGTTCCAGAGACTGGGAGTGAGCTTCCTAGTGACCCCAGGAGCCAAAGGAGGGGATGTTAGTGCACCTGGTAATAATCCAGGTGGATTATTGCCTTCTTTGCCTATTCCACATTCCTCCTCCTTTATCCTTTCAACTGCAGACAGATAATTTCTGCCTCCTAGGGTTTTGTTCACTGTCGAATTATTGAGTAAAGATGCATTTTAATATTTCCCCAATTTTTGCTAACTTCTAGGAACACTAATTCAAACTTTACATCATAATTCAGACTTGTCCCATCCATCCATCCATTAGAGGTCAAAGCATAGTTATACAGGTTTTTGAGACACAGGGCTGTATGTTAAATGACACAGATAGTTTGCATACCCAGATCTGTAAGTACAACGTGATGGGTCATCGTGACCCCTTATAAGATCAAGAAGGAATGTTATCTTTTAAGAAGTTGTCCTGTTGGTGCTAGGAGAATGTTGTTCTTTATGGCTGAGCAGGTATTTCTGCTGTTGGGGGAGGTTCGGTCCAGGCATAATGCAGATACACAATGCACAGTAGAGGCGGGAGGGGAGGCGAAAGGGCAGAGAAAAAAATTTTAGGCTTAAATTTTTCTTGTCTTGCTAGAAAATATGAATTTTATTTCATACTTCCTTCCTTTGCTCCAACCAGACCTTTTTGCTGTTCCGTGAACACACCTAACACACTTGCACCTCCCTCTGTCCAAAGCATCCTTCCCCCTACATCTGCAAGGCTCACATATGTACTTCTCAACCAAACACCCTATCTAAAATGCAAAGCCCACCCCCAGCAGTTCCAAGTCCCTTCACCTTGCTCTAAAGCACATATCATGTTTTATCATTCTCCATAATTTACTTATTTAATTGTGTTCATTATCTCCTTCATTAGCTTGTAAGCACCAGAAAAGGAAGGATATTTTCTGTTTTAATCACTGAATAGCTTGCATCAGTGGCTAGCACACTGAAGGTGCTCAATCAGTATGTATTAAATGAGACGGTACTGGCATTAGCAGCCCTAGGGAAAGTTTATCTGAGGCCCCGCAAGTGAGAAAGCACAGAACTACCTCTCTGACTTTTAATTATTAAGCTGCACAAGTGTAAAAAACTCATTTTCATGTTACCCTTCAGTCAACAAAGCGATAAAGTTCCTTGAACTTGCTTAATGAGTGCATGAGAATGATGGCTAATTAATGTGAAGCAGCCTAGCTGCTCTGCCAGTTAGCTGCGAGGATCACCTGAAGAGCTCCTCGGAAGGGGAAGAGGCCTCTCTCTGGCCCCTGCATATATGCCCCAATGTCTGCACAAGCCCAGAGGAGTATCTAAGGTGAAAGGAGAACGGAGACAGCCTCCATCTCGGGGTCTTTGACAGTTTCTGATTGTTCTTCTTGCCTATAGGAAGCCTGGGACTTTGTTCCCACTTTCCCAACCTGGGACCCTCATCCTGGACCCTGGTTTGTGGGATTCCTCAAAGACTGATCCTAGAGCTATTTAATTAGAACATCCAGGCTCATGGGATAACTGGGGCTGTTTCTTGCTCTCTGGAATCTTTCCTGGCCTGGCTTTTCCTGGCTGAATGCTACTCAATCTCTCTCTCTTTCTCTCTCTCTCCCTCTCTCTCTTTCTATTTACATTAACTGATGTTCTGGCCACAAATTGAGAACAGATTTTACCTGTCAGACTGGGTCTGAATCCAGCTGAGCCACTTACAGGCTGATTGACTTTGAATATGTTTCTCAACCTTTGAGAGCACTGAATTTTACCTGAGCCCTGAGAAAACATGGAGGGTTAAGAAGTCCCCCGCCATCTCTTCGTACTCCAAAAATCCCTCCACCTTTTTGCATTCCAGGAAATGGCTATCTCAGACAGGACAACCTGACCTTGCAGCTTCCAAGACCTATCTCCACCCTTTCCAGGATTCCCAAGAGGCATTCCCTTATTTATCTGCTTCTATAAAACTCCAGGCCCCTTCCCTTTATTGAGATCATCCATGTTAATGAACCTTCTCCCTATTGCAGTAGCCTGGGTAAAACTAGATCCTTAATTGTCCACTACATTTTGTCTTTCATAGTTTTAAGCCTCGATTTCCTATCTATAAAAGGAGATCATCATAACTACTTCTTAGACTTGGTTGAGGGTTGAATGAAATTATGTATGTGAAGTTTAGTAAACTGTCAATAAATATTTTGATGGGATTATTATTCCTGTTAATTCCCTCCAGCCCAGTTCTACCAGGCCTTGGACCTTAGGTTTTCAATTAAAACTTGCTATCACTACACATTTTCTGTTATTGACAGTATTTTTCTAGAAGATTTTTTCTAGAATAAGATTTTGAGGGGTTTGGCCATGTCTAGCCCTAATCAGTTACTGTCAACCATCAAACACATCCTTAAAGCATGTCCCAAAGGCTGTCTGAAAACAGCATCTCAGGGCTCCCCCTGCATTCAGAAATGGAGTTCTGAACCACTTCCCCAACCTGCCCCACATTTGTTCTCCAAGATCTGGCCTTGCTTCTCCCTTCACATTTCATTCTTGGTGTTTTTTCCTGTAATAAGCGTTGTGTTTCAACTATTCAGCTACATGCTTCTGGGTCCTACTGGTGGTAGAGTAGGGGACTACTTCACTCAGGGGAGAGCTAGGGCTAATCACTCCTTCGCTGTGCTTCTGACGGATGTTATGCAGATAAGAGTCTCTCAGGTAATAAGAGTTGTCTCTGGGAGTCGCTCTCTTCCTGGTATGGAGACATCTTTATATGGAATATATATACAAATGTAGATTTCCTTTACAAAAGAAGAAATTTATACTCTATTTTTAGGCAGTTAAAGGGAAGTAAAGAGCTCTTCCTTGTATGCTGGTTCTCAATGGCCTTTAGCTCAAGATAATCCACATCCTAGAGAGACATATTTTGGAATGGCATATTCTGATAGCCTTCATATGTTTATTGCAGGGTTTGAGCCCCATCAGTTGTAGATCTTTGAAAGCGTGCAGCGTCTGAAGAATTATCCAAAGAATCCTATGTCTGCCCAGGCTAATACATTTTAAATTGAGTTAAATATTCATCCATTTCCCTTTTGCTTTCATTTTATTAGGATAATGAGAGCTGCAGAGACGTTTTAAAATAGAAGTTGTTTAAAATTCCTTCTGTATATTTGAGCCTAATCAACTGAGTTCTCACTACTATAACTAGCATGGAATGCTTCACAAATCTGGAGATCAAACATGATCACATCTCTACCACTTTTCTAATTATTTGCTTGAGGCCCCATCTGCCTTACTATCAAGAAGCACAGTATCTCCCACCCTAAATTATCTAAGAACCATGGCGGAGAGTGGTGAGTAGGGGTGGGGGCATCTCACTTCAGCCAAAAAGGAAGCCCATGTAGCTTCCACACTCTAATCATGCTTTTTTATTTTCATTTCCAATGCTTTGACATCTTGGGACCTTGCTGATCCTGGATGGCTGCCCCTCCAAGGGCTAGCTAATTCCTAGAGATAGTAAAGACTAGCTGGGATTAGTACTTTTCATATGCCAACTAACCAATCCAGAGCCTACCCTCTCCCACCTACTCTATCAGGCTCTCATCCTCAGGGCCACTATTCCCCTGCCCTAATCACCCCAGGGCCAGTACTAGACAACTACAGAACACCCAGAGACCATTGAAATTATTCAAGTAGCCAGTCCTCAGCCTGCTTACACTGCCTTGTCTATTTCTTTCCACAGAAACCACAATAAAGCCTCTTGCCCATATTTTTCTCAAGTTCATTTTTCTTCTAACCAATGCTGGTACCTCCCCACCACTACGGTAAGCCACCTCCACTCCTCTTGGGAACTGTGAGTAATAATCATTTCATCAGCAATCCTCTCCTGATCTGTTGGCCTCCCCATTCCTGAACAATAATAAAATTTATATTTTAAAACCATCCCAGAATCTAGTGAGTCCAGCAAGCTATGGCTTTTCACTGTCAAGGGCATCAGCATTGAAAATAGGTGTTATAAAGTCCAAGGGGTCATGCTGGCCTCTCACTGCCATGATGTCAATGTGTTCCAGATCTCAACCAAGACTTCAGGAGGTCCTGGAGGCAGAGCCCAGCTCAGCCGAGGATGCCCCACACCTGGGATTCCAAGAGAGCTGATGCTCAGTGCTTTCAGCTCACATATCCAGGCACCTCCTGGGGGAAGTCAACCTGTGGAAGACTGGCATCTGGCATCAGCCACCTTGGGGACCCATAGCTATCTTGTGAGAAGGCTGCCTTCAATTGATACACTGATGTAATCCAGTGATTTACTCTAGAGGAGAGTAGGGAGTTCCTGGCATCTCTTTTGCTATAAAAAGGAGAACCCCTTCCAAAACACTACCCCAATTTCATACAGGCATTTCACAACTTATCAGATTACCTAATTTATGAAGGAACTGCTTGTAAAATAACCTTTGTTCCTCCTCCATCACTGGCCTCCCTTGAGCTCATTATGGACTCTTTCCATCCCTGAAAACTCCCTTTCTCCCCATCTCCCATCCACAATGGCCAAAGCTCCCCCACAGACACCTTCTCTTCTAGTCTTCCCCTAAGCCTCCTGGCGATGCCCCAATCTTGGCTCCTCCATCAGCCTAAGCCTCTTTCCCTACAGCCTAGCTCATTTAAAGTTCCCCATAGACCTCAAGCCTTAGCTTTCAGAAAAGCTTAGGAACCTGTGTCAGGCCCAGCACTCAAGTTTTAGGAGGGCCTGGGCTGCTTCAAGGATTGTGTTGGGGAAGGGAAGAATTTCCTTCCACCCTTTCTAGGTTCTTCAGCTGGTCTAAGAATTGACATGAGACAGAATAACAGGAGAAAATCAAATTCCATCACACATTTATGGGGGCCCTACCAAAAAAAAAAAAAAAAAAACAGACCAAGGACACACTAGGCGATTGAAGCCTATATGCCAGAGTGAAAGGAAAATCAAAATGGAGTCAGTATCGTTAAAAGAGCCGTCTACAATGGAGCTGGAAGGCTACTGAAGAAGTGTGACCTATGCACGTGTTTCAGCCTGGGAGGAATCTGACCTTTTGACTGCTTATTATCCTAATGAAAGTATCCAGAACATCTGCTAGAAACTCAAGATACTTATCAGACCCTTATCCTAAAATAACTGTGACAGTCTATCTACTTATTGGACCCCTACCATTAAACAACTTGTGATTACTTAAGGACAAATATTTTCTGAATTGTGTCAGAATCACAATTATCACCAAGCAACTTTAACAGCCTTGTGGATTTTTGTCTTTATAAGCCCCGTACTCATTCTCTTCCCCAGAATACTCTTTTTGTGATAGGTAAGAACAAATCTGACTCCATACTGGATCTGTTACTTGTACTTTAACCTTTGTATTCTATTGCTTTTGCTACAAGTTAATCACTAAAGAGTTGTTGCCTAGGGGATTCCCTGGTGGCGCAGTGGTTAAGAATTCGCCTGCCAATTCAGGGGACACGGGTTCGAGCCCTGGTCCGGGAAGATCCCACTGCTGCAGAGCAACTAAGCCCGTGCCCACAACTACTGAGCCTATGCTCTAGAGCCTGCGTGCCACAACTACTGAAGTCCACACGCCACAACTACTGAGCCTGTGCGCCTAGAGCCCGTACTCCGCAACAAGAGAAGCCACCGCAATGAGAAGCCTGCGCACCACAACGAAGAGTAGCCCCCGCTTGCCGCAACTAAAAGAAAGCCCATGCGCAGCAACAAAGACCCAACGCAACCAAAAATAATTTAAAAAATAAATAAATAAAAAATAAAGAGTTGTTGCCTATAGCTTAAAGTACACATAATGGCCCATCTCCAGGAACTCTGCCTCCCATGCCTGAGCCTTAACTTAAAATACCTTTGTTTAGTTCACAGGAAACATCCTAACCAGGTCACCTGTGAATGGCTGCCAGAAAGAAGAATTTAACACATACTTTCCAGAGTCTGGCCGGAACCAGGAAATATTTACAGCAACTTATCGCCTTTTTACTCTACCTTTTCAGCTCCCCCTCTTAGTTCCATAAAAGAAACTAGCATCCAAACCTGGGTGAGATGGTTCTTTACGGCGTTAGGTCCACCATGTTCTTGGTCTGCTGGCTTTCTGGATGAAGTGGCTATTCCTTGCCCCAACAGCTCGGCTCTCGATTCATTGGCCTGTCTCAGGCGGGGAGAGGTACGAGGTTGGACTTGGTGACATTTTGGGGATTACCCTATCTGTATCTGCTGAATTGCAATTCTTAAGAACCCAAATAAAATCTTTTCTTAGTTGCAGCCTCCTGCATTAGTTTTTGTTTTTGTTTAATTTGGCTGTACTGGATCTTAGTTGTGGCACGCGGGATTCCTGAGTGTGGGATCTTCGTTGCGGCATGCGGGATCTTTTAGTTGGGGCACGCAGAATCTTTTTTTAGTTGTGGCACGTGAACTCTTAGTTGCAGCATGTGGGATCTAGTTCCCTGACCAGGGATTGAACCCGGGCCCCCTGCATTAGGCGCGCAGAGTCTTAGCCACTGGACCACAGGGGAAGTCCTTGCATTAGTTTTTGATTGACACCATCTGAGAGACGTGGGTAAGAGTTTGGAACTTCAGAGGGGAGGAAGGCAATTAACCTGGAGCTGAGAAAACAAATATTTCGTAAACAAAGGTTTGCTCTGCTTTGCAGAGACAATGGACACAGGAAGGACTTTGGTCTGTAGGCCCTCCAAGTTTTCCCTACCACGCCCAGCCCACATTCTTTGCAGATATCTCTGGTGAGAGTGCTCTTCCTGGACCAGGCCCTTTATCTAAATTAATTTAGGCAGTTAAGGGGGAGGTAAAAAAGAAAGACTACCTGAGGCTTCTTTTAACTTAAAAATAACCAGCCTAAAATAATCCACCTGCTAAAGAGACACATGTCTTTGGCGTGGCAAATTTTGCCCTCCTACAATTATAACAGTGACACGGGTTTTTAACTGGCCTGAGAATCCAGTAAACATTTAAACAAGTATGTTTCCAGAAGAAAATGTGTCCCAAGGTCCAAACAAGGGACACCCAAATGAAGTTTCAGAACATCCCAACTCTGACGCTCATCTCATCCATAGAGACCCAGATAACTCAATAGAATGCGCATACCACCTTTACGAGCTTCCTTGCCAGACATTAGGAGAATGGACCAGATTGTCTCTTGCAATTCCAACAGTGATGTAAGATTAAAGCTGAGCTCAAGAGAGGTTCATGTCCTGCTGTGAATAATTTCTGCATTGAATGATTTATGAAAAGTTTTGGGAGTAGGGGTGGTTTAACACCAATTTAAAGGATCCTTGCTAATTCAAGGATCACAGCAGAGAGGAGAATTTGGAGAGGGAGGTTGGCTGAGGGCTTTGCCGGGCTGGAGAATCCAAAGAGCACAAAGGTATCACAGGGTGACCAATTTATTTCTTGCTTCAGCGGTTCCTTTTTCTCAAATCCAGACACTATTGCATCACAATAGTCTCAAAGTGGCCAAATGCCTTCATTCCAAAGAGCAGTTGCTTGCCACCTGCTGGTTTGCATTAACATAAACTATGCAGCCAGCTTCTTGTTCCAGGGGAAAAAAGCCTCTCTGTAGGGTTGCTTAAGGCAATCAGACATTCAGCTTAAGAAAGGAAGAATTAATTAACTGAATTAGCTGACTTTCCGCTCCAAGTACTGTTAAAGGGAAATAATCTTGAATGAGTTTGTAACCAGTTCATTTACACAATTTTTTTTTTTTTTTGACCCCACCCCACAACTTGTGTGATCTTAGTTCCCTGACCAGGGACTGAACCCAGGCCCTAAGCAGTGAAAGCACAGAATCCTAACCACTGGACCTCCAGGGAATTTCCAATTTTTGTTATTTTAAAGGATTCAATGAGATTTTAAAATCCAGAGGCCTCAGTTTAGTAAAGCTTGACCTGAGTGAGATGTTAAACATCGACACCAATGCACAGCCTCCTTCCCTCCCATTTATTACAAACATTCAAGCTGCTGCAGACGGTTGTTTTAGGGATATTAAACTACTAAATGCCAAGTCTTATTTTCACATTTCTATTTTCATTTTGCTAATTATCTCTTAATAGAAGCTTTTTGTGATTGACCTTTATCAACCAGTGGGCAATGCGGCAGATTTCAAAAGAACTTTTGTTTATACAAATCACTGGACTGGAGTCTACTCGGTGGCCTTGGCAAAGGCCTGGAGGTGGGAGAGACTGTGACTAGGGAGGCTGGGGTTAATAAAACCTGGTGAACAGAGCAGTGGTTATGGAACTCAGAGGTCGTGTGTTCAAGTCCCAGCTGGGTAGGATAATATAGTTAGATGATTTATTGTTCAAACCAGGGTACTTTTAAGAGTAAAAGGGACTGCTAACTGTATAGGATGTCAGGACAAAAGAACTGAGACAGTCTTAGGAAAATGGTCACCATGTTGTTAACTGAAAAACAGTGTTTGTCTCTTAGTGGGTGTTGAGCCAAAAGACACAACCAAGCCAAAGAGCAGGAGAAGGAAGGATTTATCACTTGCAAGAAGTAAGGAGAACACCGGGGACCTTTCCCAAATCAGTGTCTCCCCAGATAGCAAAATTGGGGAAGTTTCAAACTAAGGGTATATGCATATTACTGAAGGAGCTTGGGTGGTCAACAGAGTCCAAGCTTTAGTTGATTGAAGTCACCAGGGCCAGAAAAGGTCAACATCATCATCCCTTAGGTTCCAGCCGATCTGTTGTTTGAGGACTTCAGGCTAATCTTTACCACTGAAACAGAACTGGGAGTCTTTACAACTGATATATTATCTTTGCTATTGTTTCTTCTCTTGCCTGATAACAGTCATTGGCTTTCGAATTCTTTTGTTCCCTTAAGATCATTAATTACTGGGACCTGTTCAAGGGCAAGCAGTGTGGCCAGCCTTAGATCACAAAATGGCTTAGGCCCAAAATGGCTTCTCTTATGTCAAGAAAGCCATGCCTGGTTTTCTTTCTCTGGGGACTCCTTACCCTATCTGCTTACAATGCTACTTATCTCCTTAGCAGCTTTGTGATTGTGGAAAGTCATTTGACCTTTCTGAGCCCATTTCTCAGCTTTACAGTGAAGACAACATTGTCCCACAGACCTTTTACACTTATTAGTCTTGGAGATACACATTAATGTACTTTATAACATGTAAAACATGGTATAAATATGAGGTACTACGATAGTTGATAAAGCAAAACCAAGCTTACTTCTTGCTACTGAGGGACCAAATAGACAGATAGCAGCCTGACCATATATAAAAATAGAACGATCTGCAGCAATCTGCTCAGGAAACCAACCCCTTATCTACAATAAGCAGTGTAAGAAGCCAGCCTGCTATAAGGCAGACTTGCAAGAAGCCAGTTTGCTTTCTCTGATGACAATCCAGGAAGCTAAACAATAACCTCTGTCAGAATCGGCCCCAAATGGCCAGAACTTGATTTTAATAACTGACAACTTTCCTAATTTTTATCCAACTAGGAATCTATCAGAGAAAGATAAATTCCAATTTAGGAGCTATCAGAGAAAACCAAATATCTGCCCTTAACTAGTCACACAGGACGTTCTACTTCTGGGTAGGCAGCCTACAGCTTCCTCGTGTCAACATCCTTCAATTAGAGCATACCTGAAGTCTTCCTTTTTCCCCCTAAAAAGCTTTCCCACTCCTCTGCCTGCCTTTGAGTTTCTGCCAAAACACAAGTGACAATGGCTGACTCCCTTGCTATAGCAAGCTCTGACTAAAGAGCCTTTGCTTTTCTCACTTGGCTGGTCTTTATTTCCATATCTGATATTTTCTTACAGGACCTTGGGTCACAGGATATTGAATGGAACTTTCCGTGTTGTCTTGGGATTGTGCATAAAGCCCTAAAGCTGAGGGAAGTAGGTGCTAGGTACATTCATAGAACTAGGAGGAATCCAAGAGGTCCTGCTACTTTTATGTCATCATTCCCTAAAGCCTAAATTAAGAGTAAAAATATTCCCAGAGTAGTAGAATTACCCTATAGGAGGGATGCGGAAGCTTCTCAAGCAAGGATGTTTGTATTTCCTGTGAGGCACTTGATTCCACAAATTTAGCAGAACTTAAGCCTTCTCATTGGTACCCTTAATAGGCAGCTGCCTGCCGGTGAGAGGACCCGCAGCCCAGAAGGGGCTGAGGGTGATGGTTAGAAAATGTTATGCTGGAAAACATCCCCTAACCTTGGGTGCGTGGTCATTCAGAATAGAGACTACATTTCCCATCCTCCCCTGCACCTAGATGTGCTAAGTTCTGGCAGATGAGATGTGCAGCATCTATGCAGTACAGAGACTCTGCAGGGCCTCTTTTGCTACAGAGGTTTTTGTTTTCTCTCTTTAGTCCCTCCTCTGCCTTCTCCAATTCTGGTGGATGCAGAAGCAGAGTGGGAAGGAGTGAGAGTAGTGTTGTGGAGGAAAAAATTATCCTCTACCTGTCTAGGTTCTTCTGGCTGGTCTAAGAATTAAATTGACATGAGACAGCGTAACGGGAGATAATCAAACAAAAGTTTAATAACGTGTATACATGGGAGAGACCCAGGAAAACTAACTCACCAAAATGGCTGAAACACTCATATTCAGCTAAAGACAAAAGGGGATACACAAAAGTGGTTTGGGACTTCAAAGGGGAGGAAGGCAATTGACATGAAGATGTAAAAATAAATATTCAGTAAAAAAATGTTTGCTTGAAAAAAAATTTAATTAAAAAAAATTTGCTTGGCTATGCAGAAACAGTGGGACATAGAGAGGAACTTTAACAGACTGCTCCGTTCCTCCCTATCTACAACCATAGTTCCTACAATAAATATCTCATACCTAGTTCATACTGTAATAATGATCTATGGTGATAGCTCCTTGCCTGGAACAGGTCCTCTATCTAAATTCTTTTACGCAGTTAGGGGAAAGATCAAAGGTGTGTTTTTGTTGTTGTTTGTTTGTTTTAGTCTTTTGAGCCTTGATTGTTTTCAGCTCTAAATAATCTGCTTGCCAAAGAGACACATTTTGGAATGGCATATTTTGCTCCCCTATAGTAGACATGTCCCCTACCCCTTGCAAGCCCCCTTGGTCATACCCAAGCTGGGGAGGAGGGACGGAGCGTTGAGTTGGATATGAAACTGAAGCTTCTCATTGGGCTGGACCCAGCTTGGCTTTTTAATACCTGAGTGTGAATAGGAAGCTTTGGGATCTGCCCAAGGTGTCATCAAGGAACAGAAAATAGGTGCTCAACGGATGTTTTAGTCCAATGATCCAGATTTTCATATGCTCCATTTTCTTAAATAGGGCACACTTGGTATGTTGTGCAAAATACTTATAGATTGGGGCAGGAGCAAACACCAGAACTAAGGCAAACATCTACCAAAAGGGGCACCAGTAGCCAAAATATATCATTTGAAACTTCAGTATCCTATAGCTTGCAGGATCCTATGCTACAAGAGTCTTGCTTTTTTTTTTTTAATTGTATTTTTTTAAATTTATTTATTTGTTTGTTTATTTTTGGCTGTGTTGGGTCTTCGTTTCTATGCGAGGGCTTTCTCTAGTTGCGGTGAGTGGGGGCCACTCTTCATCGCGGTGCGTGGGCCTCTCACTGTCTCGGCCTCTCTTGCTGGGGAGCACAAGCTCCAGACGCGCAGGCTCAGTAGTGTGGCACACGGGCCTAGTTGCTCCGCGGCATGTGGGACCTTCCCAGACCAGGGCTCGAACCCGTCTCCCCTGCATTGGCAGGCAGATTCTCAACCACTGCGCCACCAGGGAAGCCCTTGCTTCTTCTTTATTACAGATTACGGTAGTCAATAAATGACTGATGGACCAATGAATTGATGATCTTACATGAAAATTATTAATCTTTTCATCAAGCAGGCAGCTTTTATCTTCAAACTTTTCCTTACATTTTTTAACGTTTAAAATGTAAGTTCTGGGGCTTCCCTGGTGGCGCAGTGGTTGAGAGTCCGCCTGCCGATACAGGGGACACGGGTTCGTGCCCCGGTCCGGGAGGATCCCACGTGCCGCGGAGCGGCTGGGCCCGTGAGCCATGGCCGCTGAGCCTGCGCGTCCGGAGCCTGTGCTCCGCGGCGGGAGAAGCCGCCGCACTGAGAGGCCCGTGTACCGCAAAAAAAAAAAAAAAAAAAGTAATTTCTGTACATATATCCAGCAAAATGGAAGTCTGGAAATGGAATTACAGCCTTCTAAACATTAATAAAGTAGGAAATCGGTTTTACATAATTTAATCTTTGGGACTTCCCTGGTGGTGCAGTGGTTAAGAATCAGCCTGCCAATGCAGGGGACACGGGTTCGAGTCCTGGTCTGGGAAGATCCCACATGGCGCAGAGCAACTACTGAGCTTGTGCTCTAGAGCCTGCAAGTCACAACTATTGGAGCCCACACACCTAGAGCCTGTGCTCCACAACAAGAGAAGGCACCACAACGAGAAGCCCGCGCACCGCAACAAAGGGTAGCCCCCGCTCGCCGCAACTAGAGAAAAGCCCGCGTGCAGCAATGAAGACCCAACGCAGCCAAAAGTAAATAAAACTTAAAAAAAAAAATTCATCTTTGAGTTTAAATGTAAAGATGGCGTAAGCAATCACCCATTTTGTGATAGATGCTGACACCTACTGGCCAAATTTGATATTAAATGCTTGAAATGTTTTGACAAATTAAAAAAAAAAAAAGGAAATGTTCTCATGTTTTCTGTTCTACAAGGGGGAAGCTTGGTGGAGGAAGTGTTACCAAGCCAGACTTGGGTCTGCTCTCCTGCACACAGTAAAGCCAATCTACTGACGCCGGGTTGTGGTGAAGGAAAGCGCCATGCACCAAGCAAGGAGTCCAGGGCAGCTAGTCCTCAAAACACTCCAACTCCCTGATTGGTTTCAGGAAAGCATTTTTAAAAGCCAGGTGAGGGAGGGCAGCCACAGGGTTTGTGATCAGCTCACGGACAATTCTCTGATTGGTTGATGATGAGTGGTGAGGTAACAGGGCAGTGTCACATTATCAATCCTCAGGCTCCAGTAGGTCTGGGGGCTGCGTGCTCATGGTCATCATTTAGTGGTGGTTTTAGCATCTGTAAAACAACTCAGGAAATGTGCATCAGATACTGTTACCTAGGTACTTCAGAGAGGAGCTAAAGCACAGGACACGGGAGCAGGGGTTTGTCCGGGAAGGCCCCATAGGGTCCTGCTCCCTTACAGAAGGGGGAAAAAACCCTGGCTCCAGAGAGATGGAAGTATAGCCACTGGGAAACAGAAACCCAAGAATGAGAACAGACCTAAGGAATAGAATCTTGGGGTGGCTTTTGAAATGTCATCAGATTGACCCCAGAACTTCTGCCTCTCCTTCAGTTTTTCATTTGGGGTTCCAGGTGCACATTTGTTTTTTTAATATTTATTTATTTAGGCTGCTCCGGGTCTTCGTTGCAGCATGAGGACTCTTAGCTGCAGCATGCATGTGGGATCTAGTTCCCCGACAAGGGATTGAACCTGGGCCCCCTGCGTTGGGAGCGTGGAATCTTACCCACTGGACTACCAGGGAAGTCCTTCCATTTTTAAACTAGACTTTAGAAAAGAACCACCCTCCAAGCCACCAAACAGATGTGCCCTTGCATCCTTTTCTAGGCATTCCTGTGGCACCTAATCATCAACAGTATTGCTGAGACGTTTCGGATGCCTACCCTGTGCTACAATGCTAAGCGCTTTATAAGTAGACAGACCCTGGAGTTAGACGACCAGGATTCCAATACTGGCTCTGCTATTTACAAGTTCTGTGACTTTAGTCAAATAACCTAATTTCTCTTTCCTTGTCTCTAAAATGTAGATAACAATAGAGCCTACAGCATAGAGTTCTTGTGAGGTTTTAAAGAGTTTATATATGTAAAGTGCTCAAAACAATGTCTGGTATGTCCCAAGTGCTATACAAATGTTAATTATTTTTACTTTGTTTTTTCTTTCCAGTGATAGTCTGAAATAAATAGTTATTTTTAAAATTAGGAAACTGAGGCTTAGTGTAGGAGTTGGAAATGCTTTCAGCCCCTCTCCTACTGGTAACCACTAACACCATTCCTTCCCTTGCTCCTTCAGGCTTAAGGGTAGTAAAGGCATTCTATTACCAATAGTCCCTTGTTGATTCTCTTAACCCTGACATGACAAATTATTACATTCCATCTGTTTCCTGCCAGAACCCTGACAAACACCTTACATAGTCTCCTATAATATCCTTTTATGTATACTCTCTTAAGGGGTCTTATTCTATTGAGATTTCAACCTAGAGCCTTGTCCGCATACATCTTTCTGGCACCCCAGGTGCCCATAATGGCATGTTCCACCAACATATGCACAGCAACTTTGCTGTAGAATGAGGACGTCTTGGCTCCATGAGGCACGCAGGAGAGAATTAGAGTTACAGGCTTCCTTCACTAGTCTAGCCTGCCATGGTTGCAGTTCTCATGGTTGTATCTCTCCAATGTTGCCCTGCTTAATCTGAGTCCCAGCCCTTGTCCTGTCTTCCTAATAAGTCCAGCTTCTCTATCCTCTCCCTTTATCTTGCATCCTTTGCATCTAAGAAGTGTGTCCCAGTATAACTCTTATATGCCTCTTTCTTCCTCTGTCTGGGCTAAATTCTCCTACCATCTCCCATTCTTAGCTATTTTACTTCTTTCCTCTTTTCTCCTTCCTCAGTCCATGCTTCTCCTTTCCCTGTTTTCCTGGCTTGCATCTGGAACACGGCACCACTCCAAACTACTTTCCCAGGTCTAGTATCGCATTGCTTGTCAATCATTTGCAGATCATCATGGCATGTGAAAAAGAGAGTAGACTTAATTTTATTTTAGCAGTATTAGCAGCATAATAGGCTGGGTCTTAAATAAAATAAATGTTATGAACTCTGAAATACCGACACATGGATAGGAGTCTATTTTGCTCGTTCGTAAAAGCCATTTGTTTTTATTGTGGTAAAATATACATAACATAAAATTGATCATTTTAACCATTTTTAAGTGTACAGTTCTGTGGCAATAAGGACATTCACATTGCTGTGCAATTATCAGCACTATCCATCTGTAGAACTGTATCTTCCCAAACCACAACTGTGCACTCATTAAATGGTAACTCCTCATTCCTCACTCCCTCCAGCCCCTGGCAACCACATTCTACTTTTTTGTCCTTATGATTTTGACTGAGTACACTTATTTTGTGCTGTTGAGAAGAACAAGGTCAGGATCACTGCATGTGAATTGCAAGTGGCCTGTGTTGATGTGTTACGTCCACCCATTGTTGGTGGACAGTGAGCTGCCTACCTGTGGCAAATCTCAGGATGAGCCTGAACGAGCATCTGCTAGGAAAGAAGGGTGAGGGGCTGAAAGAGAGGACACCTCCACCCCCAACCCCAATCCTCAGCCCTGCTTCTGCAAGCTCCCTTCTGACTCTTTAATCCTATGAGAAGGAAACTTGGACTGAGGAATATGAAATGTGTTAATAGAAAACACTGGCTCTTAAGTTATTACAGCCAGTATGCCCCCACATGCGTTACTGACAGTTACTGCCAGAGTCATGCACAATAATATTATGAAATCTAGCCTTTGATTAAGGCAAGTGTCCCCCCAAAGCAGGAGTGATCAATGCAGAAGTGGTGAGCGTAGGCAATATTCCCCATGTCAAAAGTTACAAATAGGAAGCCAGTAGGCCAGACTCAGAGAGAGCTGTCCTGTTTGGCCTGCACAATATATTTTTTTAATGTGATTAGTTGGCAGATTTCAGCATCTGATTTCTGGTTTCACTTGAAACATCTGGCGACACTGGGCCTGAAATCTTGCCTGGCAACAAAATAAGGCTCCCACTCTTTGTTCCCCTTGCTCAGCCTGGCCCTGGGAGCATTCAGGTTTGCAACCCCTGCTCTTAGAGATCTTAGGGCCAACTTTAAGAATACATTTACAAAATGTTAAAGAAATGATTAATTACAGCTCTAAAAAATAATTGAAAAATGAATAGAGGAAATATTTGAAAAGGAACAGCGTCCAGATTCCACAGGTGTTATGGTAAGGGAAGTGTGACCTCATCAAACAGATTTGCAAAGTTGGTGAAAATAATTTAAATAAATATCTGAGGGGGAAAATCAATCAATACACATTTTGGGGGCACTTGTAACATCCTCCACCACACAATTCAATCCCTGTTCTGCTTGTCAACAACACTTAGCACTGTTTAACATACTCCATGTCATATATAATTTTCCATTATGGCTTAATAAACATAGCTGTATTTTTTTAATATAATTGCCCTTGATAACTTATTTTCTGTTAGTGTTCTATTAAAATACAAGCTCACCAAGGGTAGAATTTTTTTTTTTAACTGACGTATAGCTGATGTGCAATATCTAAATTTCAGGTGTACAACATAGTGATTCACAATTTTTAAAAGTTTTATTCCCTTTATATTTATTATAAAATATTGGCTATATTCCCTGTGTTGTACAATATATCTTTGTAGTTTATTTAGTTTATACATAGTAGTTTGTACCTCTTAATTCCTTATCCTTATCTTGCTCCTCCCCGCTTCCCTCTCCTCACTAGTAACCACTAGTTTTTTTGTCTATACCTGTGAATATGCTTCTTTTTTGTTATATTTACTAGTTTGTTGCATTTTTTAGATTCCACATATAAGTGATATCATACAGTATTTGTCCTTCTCTGTCTGACTTATTTCATTTAGCATAATGCCCTCCAAGTCCATCCGTGCTGCTGCAAATGGCAAGATTTCATTCTTTTTTATGGCTGAGTAGTATTCCATTGTTTATATATATCACATCTTTTTTAAAAATAAATTTATTTATTTTTGGCTGTGTTGGGTCTTTGTTACTGTGTGGGCTTTCTCTAGTTGCAGCAAGGGGGGGCTACTCTTGGTTTTGGTGTGCTGGCTTCTCATTGCGGTGGCTTCTCTTGTTGCAGAGCACGGGCTCTAGGCATGTTGGCTTCAGTGGTTGTGGCATGCAGGATCAGTAGTTATGGCACATGGGTTTAGATGCACTGTGGCATGTGGGATCTTCCTGGACCAGGGATCAAACCTGTGTTCCCTGCATTGGCAGATGGATTCTTAACCACTGCACCACCAGGGAAGTCCTATCACATCTTCTTTATCCATTCATCTGTTGATGGACACTTAGGTTGCTTCCATATTTTGGCGGTTGTAAATAATGCTGCTATGAACATTGGGGTGCGTGTATCTTTTCAAATTAGTGTTTTCCTTTTCTTTGAATATATACCCAGGAGTGGAATTGCTGGGTTATATGGTAGTTCTATTTTTAGTTTTTTGGGAAACCTCCATACTGTTCTCCACAGTGGCTGCACCAATTTACATTCCCACCAACAGTGCACGAGGGTTCCCTTTCCTCCACATCCTCAGCAACATTTGTTATTTGTGTTCTTTTTGATGATAGAGGTATTATTTTTCCAACTGTTTTATTTGCAGTTATATCTCCAGAGCTGAGAATAGTGCCTGACACATCACAGATACCCAAATAAATATTTGATAAATGAATGAATAAACTTATTTTGTACAAGTTAGTTCTACACCAACAATTGTAGGGATGCAAGGATGCATAAGGCACCACTCTCATATTCAGAGATCTTAGTGTAATTGGAAAAATAGGACATAAAGACAAAAGGCAATAATAGGAGATTTGTATATAATTAAATTGACAAATGACTGGAGGAGACAAAATATTCCAAAAGTCCAGAAGGAGGAGAGATTATTTTGACCTGGGGTGGATGCTCAGGAAAGCCTCACAAAGAAGGTGGGATTCAACCTCAACTTTGAAGGCGGGGTGAGATTCATGCGAGAAGTAGGTAGGACATTCAAGGGAGAGGAAACTATATATTAGAAAAAAATTAGCAAGGAGTTTGATGACATCCTGTAAAAACTTTCATTTTATCACTCCATAGTCTGAGCAGAATTTGAATAAGGTATATATTCTTGGAGGTTTTGGAGCAAGTTACTGTCCAAAGCAGTGTTTTCAGGCATTCAACTTCATGACTTGGTGAAGGATGAATTCACAGCACGTGGTACTGGCAAGACTCTCAGAGGCAAGGAAAAGAAGTCTTGGGGGTTTCACAGCTTGATAATGAACAGTATCATTAACAGAAATAGAGAAGTCAGGAGAGAAGAAGCAGCTGCTCAGGATTTTGATTGCAAGTGACAGAAATGCAATATGAAAGTCTCTGGACAAAAATAGAGACTTTATTGGTTCAGGAAAGCAAACTGCCGAAAAAGCAGGTGTGACAGGGAGACTCAAAAACATTTGGCAACAGGAACTAGAAGTTCATCTCATTCTCCGTCTGCATCTCTGTTTCTCCCTTCTGGGTTCATGTCATTCATGAAGCTGCAATACATCTGCCATCATTTCCCAGGCTCACATCCTCCCCACTCTCACACCAGAGATGACGATTCCAATAGAAAAGTCCCTGTAACACTCTGATGGATCTGTGGGGTCACATCCCTACTTTAGTTGGAGGCAAGAGGCAGAGTACTCTGCTTAGCAGTGCCCATTAAAATCACAAGGTTGGCGGGTAGAGCAGTCCCTCAAAACAAAGGGAGGATACATTTTCAAAAAGAAATGGGTACATGCTAGATAAATAAAGCAACTGATGTTTACCACAGGGGACAGGCAGAGAGTGTATTGTTTGCTTGTTTTGACATTTAAAATTAGGTAAACTAGCATAAATCTGAGATCACAGATCATATAATCTCAGAGTTCCATAAAAGTCACCTGATCCCACACCCTATCTAATATATTCATTTTTTTTTGTAATATTCCCAACAAGTGATCTTTCAGCAGGCACTCAGCTTAGTCCCTCCTTAAGCCCTCTAGCCATTGTAAAATATTTCTGGTTGTTACAAAGTTGTTCCTTATAGTCAGATAAAAATCTGTTACCTTGGAGCTTCCACCAGTTAATTGCAACTCTCTCCCTTGGTGGTATCCATAATGAATCTCTTCTACTTTGCAGGATCGAAGAGAGCTCTCATGTTCCCCAGTAAGCCTTTTCTCAGGCTAAGTCTCAATTTACTCCAGCTATTCCTCATGTGGCATGAAGAGTGCCCTTGGACCTTTGTCCAGTTGACTCTTTCAACATTCAATAAATGTTTATTGTGCACTTGCTTTGTGTCAAGCAGTAAACTAGACCTTGAGAATAAGGTGATGAGAAAAATAGGTTACATTCCTGTCCTAAGGAAACTTAACAATCTAGGAGGAGAGAAAAATATTGTGTACATAGTCACACAAAAAGATGACAACAATGATAGGTGTTATCAAGAAAAACTGCAGGGTTATATGCTTCTCTTAAATTTCAGTGCCCAGAATCATATAAGCTGCTTCATGTATGGTCTTGCCAATGGTAATGGAGGTCAGATTAAATATGTCCACAAATTCTTTGCCACTGTCTTCAAAAGGTGAAACTCTCGCCTTGAGTATGAGCTGCACTTGTGACTTGCTTCTAATGAAAAGAAAAGAAGTAGAAGTAACGGAATGCTGCTCCAGAAACTAACTCATAAAAGGCACTGAAGTTTCCTGCTTGCTTTTTTTTAAAAAAATTATTTATTTATTTATGGCTGCGTTGGGTCTTTGTTGCTGTGCGCAGGCTTTCTTTAGTTGTGGTGAGGAGGCACTACTCTTCCTTGCGGTGCGCGGTTTTCTCATTGTGGTGGCTTCTCTCTCTCTATATATATATGTAGGGTTCGAACACGTGTCTCCTGCATTGGCAGGCGGATTCTTAACCACTGCGCCACCAGGGAAGTCCCCCTGCTTGCTCTTTCTTGGGTCACTCGCTCTGGGAAAATCCAGCTTCCATGTCATGAGGAAACCCCAAAAGCCCTTTTAAAAAAGCCTATGGTGGAACTTCTTAACCCTAGTGCTTAACCATAAAGAGCACCATTCTCCTAGCATCAATGAGACAACTCCTTAAAAGATAACATTCCAGGGGCTTCCCTGGTGGCGCAGTGGTTGAGAGTCCGCCTGCCGATGCAGGGAACACGGGTTCGTGCCCCGGTCCGGGAAGATCCCACATGCCGCGGAGCGGTTGCGCCTGTGAGCCATGGCCGCTGAGCCTGCGCGTCCGGAGCCTGTGCTCCGCAACGGGAGAGGCCACAACAGTGAGAGGCCCGCGTACCACCACCAAAAAAAAAAAAAAAGATAACGTTCCTTTTTGATCTTGTAAGGGGTCACATGACCCATCATGATGACACTTAAATGTGGATTACGTAAACTGTCAATAGTACGTCATTTGATGTACAGCTCTCTGCCGCAAAAAACTTATACAACTCTGCCTTGACTTCTAATGGACAGAACAGTTCTCAGAGCATTCTGAGACACTCTTCTCGGGTCATAATCCTCAAATTCAGCTTGAATAAAATTCTCCATTTCTTTCTTAGATTGACTGATTATTTTTTCATGGACAATTCCTCACACTGACTATTTTGACTGTCATATTGCCCAGCTGATACATGTTCATTTTATGGTCAAATAATATTTCTGTCTTTTTCTCTCACCTTCTGCTGATTTAGCACATTGTTCTATCCTGTCAAAATCTTCTGGGAGTTTAATCTTCATTCAAGGTGATACATTATTCCTACTGCTTTGTGCCACTTCATGGAAGGAGAGGAGCAATAACATCAAAATCAAGGAACCAGGTACTGATCCCAGATTTGCCACTAGGTACTTCCATGACAAGGAGAAAATCTCCCAGTCTCCTTCAGCTTCAGTTTCTTCCATGTGCAAAATGAGTATAGTAATGCTGGTTCCAGGAGAGGGATGGGGGGAGGGCAAGATACGGGTAAGGGATTAAGAGTTACAAACTACTGTGTATAAAATAAATAGGATATATTGTACAGCATAGGGAATATGGCCAATATTTTTTAATAACTATAAGTGGAGTATAACCTTTAAAAATGTGACTCAGTATGCTGTACACCTGAAATGTGTATAATAGTGTAAATCAATTATACCTTAAATACATACATGCAGACATAAAGCAAGCTGATTTCATGGGCCTCTGAGGACAGACTAACCTGAGACCTGTTCCTAGATCCAGGATTTATGAGCTAAAATGGACATTTTTCACTGCCAAGCACGCACTTACCCCTCCTTCTTCTGGTAACAGTACTAGAGTTTCTTCTGGAGAAACTACCATTCCTACACTCTCAGTCCATGTGGTTTAACAAGCTTGAAAGCCCCTCCCCAGCCCTAGCAATGGTGTCTAATTATGATGCAAAGGAAAATTCAATTACAAGGGACTTTAAACTATAGAGATGTTTACAGTATAGGTATAGAAGGTTTCTGGATCAGTTGAATAATGCCGGGCTCGAGGCCTGCATCTCTGAGATTCTCTTGGCCTTCTCCTCATTGTCACACTCCAGCCTTTTCATTATCACACATTAATGTCAAAGTAGGAAGTTGCTGGGTGGGGTGTGGTTTATACACATAGGAAGACTAGTTTCTTATTTAATCGGGGAAGAGAATTGTTATGACTTTGTTAAATTAATATTTATTAAGTAGACCTCCAGGAAGGTGGATGGTAAGCTGGTGTTCAACAAAAGACCACAAGAGGAACTGAAGTAGAGGTTTATTACTCACGGGTACCGGAGGAAGAACACTGCACTCTTTGACTGGCCACACAGGGAAGTCAAGGCAGGGTGCAAGCAGAGACAGAGAGAGGTAGGACCCCAGGGCACATGCATTTATCAGGGTCTGTGGATGGAGTGCCTTGGGGTTCTCAGGCTAAGGCTGAAATGGTCCATTCAAAAGAGCAAGGCTTCCACAAGTTCCACAGGGGTCTTATCTAAGGCGGAAGGCGGGGGCACAAGGGCAAGGCCCTGGAAAGTGGGAGAGACTATCACAAAGGCTACTGGGGAAGTCATACCAGGAACTGACATTTACTTGTGACTCTGCAGGCTATCATCTAGGGTAGGAGCTTGCATGACAGGGCTAGTGTTAGTTTACGTCTCCCACAGGCTGCTTAGCCAAACAAAGTAGATGCCAAGGCAGCAATATCATGGAGTAGCTAGACTCTCAATAAAGATCTTCCCTGGAAGCTGGAAAGATCACCTCCCCTTTCACTTCATTGGCCAGAGTCAATCATATGGACATCCCTAGCTGGAAAGGAAGCTGAGAAATTGAGTGTTTGGCTTTTTCAGACTCTCAGTCAGTGGAGAAGAGAGCTGGGAAATACTGCTGGGTAAGCAGTTCATCAACAGCGTATGCCATAGATAAGCACATGACCCAGACTAGCCAATCAGCATATTCCATCTGCCCAGTCACAGGATAGGTGCCTGGATGGATGGATACACCATTCTCCATGGATCCTTGAAAGTCGGAAATACTGTGGCCATCTTGCCACCAGTAGCAAGGAGTCTGCCTGAGATGGGTGTTGACACAGAGGGAACATGGGTGAGAAGCAAAGAGAAGCATATTCCCGTTGACCTCATTTGAGTGCCTTGTTACTGACATTCCTGAGTCAGCTATACTTCTCGGACCTGACATTAATGTGAGCCATTAAATCCCAAGCCCACTGTGGTACTTTAGTAACCTGAAATGAACTGTGCCTCCCAGTATTCATACCTTGTGTGTTCTCTCTCCTTGAATCTGTGCTGACCCTCTGCCTTACTTTAACCAATAAATTATGGTAAAAATGACATTGTGCAAGTTCTGGGCCTAAGCCTTAAGATTCCAGCTATTGCACTCTTGGAAACCGGCCACTGTATAACAAGTCCAACTACCCTGAGACTATCGTGCTATGAAGCTGACCGTGTGGAAGAACTATAAGGAAGAGAACTGAGGAACCTAGCTGCATTGGCCAGGGTTCTCCAGAGAAACAGAACCAACAGGTTATACAAATATAGAGAGATTTATGATAAGGGATTGGCTCACATGACTATGGAGGCTCAGAAGTCCCATGATCTGCCATCTGTAAGCTGGAGGTCCAGGAAAGCTGAAGGTTTTGTGCCCGTTCACGCCCAAAGGCTTGAGAACTAAGGGAGCCAATATTATAAATTCCAGTCTGAGTTTGGAGCCCCAAGAACCAGGAGTGCCAATATCCAAGGGCAGGAGATGGATGTACCAGATCAAGCACAGACAGCAAACGTACCTCTCCTCTGCCTTTTTGTTCTGTTCAGGCCTTCGGTGGATTGTGTCATGCCCACCCACATTGGTGAGGGCTGATCTTTACTCAGTCTACCAATTAAAATGCTAATCTTTTCCAGGAACACCCTCACACACACAGCCAGAAATAATATTTTACCAGCTATCTGAGCATTCCTGAGCCCAGTCATGTTGACACATAAAATTAACCATCATTCCAGCTGACAGCAAGAACTGAGGCTCCCAGCCGACGGCCAGCGCAAACTTGGCAACCATGTGAGTGAGCCATCTTGGAAGTGGATGTTCCAGACCCAGCTGATAAGCTTTCCCCACTAAGCCCTGTCCACACTGCAAATAAAGAAAATGGTTGTTGTTTTAAAGCTACAAAGTTATGGAGCTGTATATCACACAGCACTAGATAATTGACATTTGGTATATATTTTTCTTCCACTCACTGAGTTATTTTTAGGATTAAATGAAATGTACATAAACGTACCTATTAATGCTAAGGATTCTTACCGGCTCCCAGTGACCACTGCTTTCCCACCTGCCTTGCTGAAATCTGCAAACGCTGCCTCCAGCACTGCCTTCATCTTGCAGCTTTGTAAATCATCAAAAAAGAATAAGGTTAACTTAACTAGTAAACTCTTGTTGACTCCCAGTGACCACTTTACTCAGTTTCTAAGTGGGTAAAGGATTTATTAAGTGGACCTTTCTATAATCTTGCCATAAATAAAGGCATAGAAAGCCATTTAAAACTTTGTTTTGTCCATTCCTGCATTTGTTTCTTGTTTATTTCTGTTCCCCCCTTTCTTCCATCCCACCCCCTCCTCTTCCTGCCATCCCCAGATTAGAGAAAGTTTCTCTGGCCTTGGCTAGGGAGTAGGTTGGTTCTACTTGGTTCTAAGAGAGGAACATTTACCCTGCTTCTCCCATGGGCTGTTTGGGCATGGAGGAGGGGAAGGACCGAGATCCCAGAGAGGTTTTGAAGTTCTAAATGTGGAGGGGACCTAAGCTGCCTCTCTTCAGTAGAGCCCTGATGGGGCAAACCAGCAGAAACTCTAAATAAGATTGGGGTTCTGAGCTCAGGGGGTACTGGAGGCAAGACCTCAGACTAAAAATGGATGTGGTGGTATGGGCAAGTGGACCCAAGAAATGTTACCTGAGGTCGTCTATGCCCAGCTATGTATGGGGACAGTAAATTATTCCTCTGAATACAACCCAGGCATAGGAAAGGGCAGCAGCCATGCCACAGGGTTCATGTGGGCCTGGCATCATGTTGAAAATCAGGAGCCATGTGCTCCTAAGAAGGCCCCCTGAGCTAAGAGAGCCCCAGATCCAAGGGGGGGATGGTGATTGGGACCCGTGTGGATTAACAACTAAAGACCAGGCGAGAATGAGGACTTCCTAGCAGATGCCAGCAAACAGAAACTAGGCATTCGACTTCCTTCACCCCACCATCCTCTGCTGTACTTTGACACTCAATACCAGAACTTTAATACAACACTGGAAGAGTGGGGAATCCCTGATTGACTAAGATAAACTGGCTACCACTCAAATCAGAACAAGGGCTCATAATAGAAATCAAGTTCATTCGTGGAAAGCTAAGCGCTCATATCTTGCATACCGGAGTCTTTGCATCAAACATATTCTCCAGGATTTTGGTGAAATAGTTTGCAGGTGTATTGCCAGTACTCAGACCTGAACTCTGCAGGTGCTGTCACCCAGTGCTACCGTGACATGGGCACCTGGCATGGCCCAATTGATTCAGACCATGAAGGTGGAAGAGATCAATGCCAGCAAAGTGCCACTGACCAGCAGTCAAGCAGTTTTGCAACACCAAGATCAAGTTCCTGCTACCTCAGTGGGTCCTGCACAGCACAAGCCACACTCACCACCAAGAGCCCCAACACCTTCCTGTAGATGTAGGGCTCTCCCACTCCCCGGTCTGGCCAAATAAATTCCCTGGGGGAAAAAAACCAGAACATATTCTCCACCTGGGGAATATGTAAAAGGGAGATCTGAAAGATGGGTAGGGATTAGGGATTAGTTCAATGTATAAGGAGGGAAGAAAGTTCCAGGCAAAGGGAGGAGCATGTGTCCTCTTGTTTTCAGAGAACTGTGTAGTTCATTTCGAACGAAGTCCCATCCAAAAGAAGTTTTGTTTATATATCTTTAATGCCATTAAAGGGACAATTTTCAAAAGCTACCGAAAGCCAGTGGTTTCTGGTTAGCTAAGATGTCCTCTGTACTCTATAATGTTATTTCCCTTACCCAACCTTGTAGAACATTGCAGACTACTTTGAATGACATTGTTTTACCAGAAGCCTACTGGAGTATCTGCCCATTTCTCAGTGAACCCATTCACAGTGAACTGCTCAACCGTGAGAGTAGACTCCTGGCGACTTTATTTGTGATAGATGATCCTGGGCAACTTATAAATCAGATACAGGGAGACATCTGGCTCAATTTGAACCAATCATATTCTCCCTTGAAAATTAAGTTTGGCAGCTAAGGAGCTGCTAGTTATTCTCAGGGTGCAGCTGGAACTGAGGGGCACATAACCACAGGAGCTGAACAGAGACGTGAAGAAAGAGAAGAAGCAGGTGGGCAGGGAGATCCAGTGTTGAGGAACCATCTAGTTCCAGAAAGAGAGAGGGATCAGAGGGTGCCTTAGATCCTGATGGGAGTCCTGCAGGGGCCTAAGCTGCATTCCTTGGGTTCTGAGACACACCAAGTATATCCTTACATATATTCCCTCCTCCCCCACCAGCGCTTTCTGAAGTTAATTCAAGTGAATCCCATTACTTGCAAGAAAGGGTTCAAAGACAAGATAATGAATTGTGTGCCTTTGTTTTCCGGTGGGCCAGTCGGTAGCTGCTTCGTGCCCAAGCAGCAATGTTACAAGGCCTCAAATTAAGATTATTCCCTGCTCAAAATGCATGCCTGCGACTTGGCAGTTTTCTTCTGAGTCCCTGCAAAGTCCTGGCAAATCTCAGCCAGCTGTTGCCCTCTCCTTGTTCCCCAGTAGCTTAGGCTGGCAACTTTTGTATCCTCACACTACCTTGCTCAAAGCACAACAGGTAAGTCATCCAACGCATGGGGATGCAGTGGTGCGTGATATGGACCGGGTGTCTACCTACCTAGAGCTTCCGGCTATTGGGGGACACAGGTAATTAAACACAAAATTAAATTATAATTCCGTTTTATTGCTGTTTAACCATCAGGAAGAACCGCATGCCAGAGAGACACATGGCAGGGGTGCCTAACCCAGTCAGGGAGGGGTGGAAGAAGAAAAGTGATTTGTCAAGATGGAACACGATCCCAAAACAATCAAAGCCTTTGCTTACACAGGGCTTCTGTGTACCAGACATCTTTCTAAGCACTTTACATGTTTGAGCTCATTTAATCTTCACACGTCTGTGTGGTAATTATTACTATTGGCCCCATTTTAGAGATGATTCAAGTACATCCTAGAGAGATTAATAAGCATGCCTAAGGACACACAGTTAGTGGTGGAGCTGAGATTCAAACCCAGGCAGTTTGAACAATGAATGTTTATTTATTGATTGAAGAGCTACAAACTAGACAAAGTACAATGCTTATCCCACCACCCCCCACCACCCATGCTGGTCATTCTTATTTTTAAAATGTAAATATCCTTAGGCTTTGAAATGTGCATCTAGTGTGACCCAACTGTATATGTAGAGTCAATGTGAAGATAAAGAAAAGAGCATTTGGAGGCAATGCTGCCATGTTATCACACTCTAGATAATACTGAATGGCAACCACATTATAATCAGCAATGACCTCTACACATCAGGGAGCAGGAAAACAAACTGGATCATTTCAAGTTTGCACCAGCCGCCGGCTGAAATTACCCCATTAGAGGGAACTCCAAAGGAGCGGTTGCTGGGTGACAGGGGAAGCTGGCTGACATGAAGTGCTCCTTTTCAGGAAAATCCTTCCATGCGGATTTTTATTTCTACATATTTCAGGCTGATTTTGTAGCCTCATCAGAAAATGATTGTTTCGTTATTTTACTTAACAAAATGTACTACTGCAGTTACTTGTAAAGCCGCTGAGAGTTGAATCAACTCCGGTACGAAAGTTAAATTACCAGAGTTTGGGTGGTATTTTGCTGCACTATATTGTACTAAAAAGAAGAGGTCTATTTTTTTCCCAAAGAAACAAAATGTATTTATAATTAATTAACAGAATTAGGAATTCTTCTTTAGAAATTTTTTATTTGTTTCTGTTCTTCTTTCCTTCTGGCCTTTATTCTCCCCTCCTCTTCTTTTAACTCACATCTATACCACTCTCAGCAATTCTCTGTTCATCTTCTTTCTGGACACTTTATAATATTTAAGTAAGAGTTACTGGCCTGATTTGTGCACAGGAACTTGCAGAGAAATGATGGGTCTGTTTTGAGCTAATCTCTCATGTCCCTTGATATTAACTCTGTGACATCATTAGAGATATTCACAAACACCCAGTGTTCCTGTGTCTGGCACATGGTAGGACAGCACCTCCCACCCCATCTTGAAACTAGGTATGATCATGTGACTTGCTTTGGCCAATAAAATATGAGCAGAGTGATGCGAATGTGTTAAGACAATGTAAAGCAGCGATAATAACAACAACAATAATAATAATGGAAAATAACAAAGGTTTATGAAAATGTAGAAAAATTGGAACCCTCAAATACTGTTGGGAAAAAAATGTAAAATGGTGTAAATGCTGTGGAAAACAGTTTCCCAATAAACTGAACATAGAATTATCATATGACCCAGCAATTCTGCTCCTAGGTATAGACCCCAAAGAATTGAAAACAGGTGTTTAAACAAAACTTTTACATGAATGTTCATAGCAGCTATACTTACAATTGCCAAAGGTAGAAACAACCCAAGTGTCCACAATTAATGAAGGATAAACAAAATGTGGTATATACAATAATGGGATGTTATTCAGCCATGAATAGGAATGAAGCACTGATATACACTACAACATAAATGAAAATTGAAAACATACTAAATGAAAGAAACCAGACACAAAAGGCCACATATTATATGATTCCAATTATATGAAATACACAGAAAATAGGCAAATGAAGAAAGCAGATTGTGATTGCGAGGTGCTGCAGTGGGAGTTGAGGGGGTAGGGAATGGAGAGTGACTGCTAAATGGGTGTGGGATTTCCATTTGGGGTGATGAAAATTTCTGGAATTAGATAGTAGTGATGGTTTCACAACATTGTGAATACATTTAATGCCACTGAATTGTGCACTTTGGTTAAAATGCTAAATTTTATGTTATGTGCATTATATTATAATTTAAATATATATGTTATATATATTTATATACCATACACACATAGGAGCTTACATATGGAACATCCATCAATCTGAATGATTACAGCATGACTGGAAACTAAACTTTTACTGTGTTAAGTCATTTGTTGTAGCTGCATAACCTAGCCCATCCTGATTGATGTAAATTATTACATTGCATTTGGTTCACCTAATCTTTTCTTAGGCCTCCTTCATGCCAAGCACTAGGGAAGCAAAGATGAAAAGCCTCAGACTAGCAAGGGAGATAAACATATTAACCAAAAGATGCTCTTCAGTGTGATGATCCCATAATAGGGTAGATTAGGAGTTATAGTGGAAGCACAAAGGCCAATTGAAATGGCCAATTCCATCCTGAAATGGCCAATTCCATCCTGGAAACTCAGAGAAGGCTACCCAAGAAGGAGAAGCTTGAATTACAGTTTAAAAGATGTGTAGACATTTGCCAGCTAGAGAGAGGGAGAGGTTCATCCCAAGTTGATGGACGAACTTACCCTCTGTGTAATGATATAGGCATGAAACAGCTTGGCATGTGGCAGAAAATGGCACTGATCAGAGAATAACATGTGAGGTGGTGAGTGCTGGAGTTGAGACTGGAGAACTTAGCAAGTGTCTGTAGTTTGAACCTAAAGTTGTAGCCAGTCCTTCCTTACCATTCCACTTGTGACATACATGGAAAATGAATACACATATGGACACCCGGGCAAAAGACTGAGGCTGCTTGTGGCTGGCTGGCCACACACCTGGACCAATGTTAGCCACACCTGGCATATCTTAATTCATTGCAGCACACATCTTTTAGGAAGCTCTACTATGGGTAATAGAGTCTCACTGACGATTTTTACTCTAGGAAGTAATATGATAAGATTTGCATTCTAAATCATTGCAGGGAAGGTGGATTAGTATGAAGAACAAGACTGAAGTCAGGATGATCTGGGAGGAGGCAATGCAATAATCCAGAAAGAGATGGCAAGAGCTTAAATCAGCATAGTAGCCATGGGAATAAAGATAGTGGACAAATTCAAGATATAGTACAAGGTAGAATTAACAAGCATTACTGATTGATTGGATGTGGAGGGTAAAGCAGGAGAAAGAGTCTCAAATGGCTCCCAGACTGAGTGAATAACTGTGGCGCCACTGGAATGGGAAAGAGAGGTAAGGGAGAACCATGAAGATAGGAACCTGTTGAACTGATATGCCAGCGGAGGTACCTGAAAGGTAGTTAAATACCAGGGTAGTTAAATATGGGCTCAGAGAGAGGACTGGAGTATGGTTAAAGATTTAGGGGTCATGGACAGATCCAAGTGGTAATTAAAGCCAGGGGATAGATGAGGTGGTTGAGAGAGGACATAAGTGAGAAATGAAAAGGGCTGAGGTCATTTAAGGAGAACACGGAGGAAGGAAAGCCTATGGGAATGACATTGGCTTTGATGCATAACAGAATCATCTCAACGGACTGAACACTGAGACACTTTGAAAAGAGTGACTCTCTTTAATCTTTCTAAATCCGTCTAAATTAAATGTAAAGACACCTCTGGGAATTCCAGAAGATTGGTCCACTAATACAGGCTGAAGCCTTTTGTGAAAACTGAATGTTTAAAAAATATATATCATTTAAAGTAATTTTAACTAAGTCATAATTATGGCTCTCTCTAACATGTTACTACAGTATATTGTGCTTATCTACTTATATGTCTACTTCTTCTCACTAGATGGTGAAATCCTCAAAGGTCCCCTGGTGTCTAGCCTGGTACTGGCACATAGTTCACAACTGATAGATATTTGTGAATTAGTATGAATTTGAGTTTTAAAGTTCAGTATAAACAAAGTATGATAACACTTTTTGAAACTAGGGTCCTGTAATCTCTCCAGGGTTTTGCAAAGGAAATATGTTAAATGGGCAAGAGATACTATAGTTCTAAATGTGGCAGTGCCCCTTATAATAGTCAATATTGATAATTATGCATGATATATTCAAAAAATATAATGTCATACAGAATGAACAAACTAAACTAACACTATACACAATACACTAAGAAGGGTAAATTTCACAAACACAATATTGAGTGAGAAGCCACACAGAAACAAATGCATACTATATAATTACAATTATATGAAGTTTTAAAAACAAGCAAAACTAATGGATAGTTTTAAAAGTCTGGATATTAGTTATCTTTGGAAGGGGTGTACTGATGGGGAGGAGGCACAGGGAGACTTTTGGAAAACTGGTTATATTTCTTGATTTGGGTATTATTTCATGGGCACATTAAATCTGTGACCATTCTTTGAGCTGTACACTTACTATTTGTGCATATTTTTCTGTATGATTGTTATACTTCAATAAAATATTACTTAACAAAAATAATTATAACTAATAACATTAAAAAATAGTCTCCACAAATAAGAACATGGCATTAAGCAAGTAGTTGAACTTACACTAAACAACCAATAAGAAAGGATAGTGAAAGGAAGAAGTTGATGGATTTCAGAAGGTGTGAGAGACTTGGTTGGTTTATTGGCTAAAGACTCAAGGGGTTGCTGGTAACTGTATATCTGCATGGGACCAAACCCAAAGTGGCCTTGTAGCTTGATAAGACTATCTCAATTTCTAAGCTTTCAGTACAACTATCACCAAACGGACCTTCATTTTATTAGATCAAAATTCTGAGGATAGGGGACTTCGACTGCAATCTGTGATAAACTAATTGATATTACACCCGGCCATAAATAAAATATCAATAAATATGGACAAAATATTCAAAACATATATTTTAGATAATGAACAACAGGCTTCACAGGACTGTAATCTCTGAAGGAGGGAAACAAATGAGGTAAGTCCTGCAAATGCCCCAGCTTTAAGTTATAGGCATTTAGATTCTGGCATAGAGCAAAGCATAAGAGTCTTTCTCAGGAGAGAAAGAAGAAATGCCTATTCAGGTGTCCTCTCCATTTTTTAATGGGGTTGCATTTTTTTTTAATTGAGTTGTATGAGCTGTTTATGTATTTTGGATATTAACCCCTTGTCAGTCATATCAATTGCAAATATTTTCTCCCATTAAGTAGGGTTTTTTTTCTTTCTGTTTTGTTGATGGTTTCCTTTGCTGTGCAAAAGATTTAATTTTAATTAGGTCCCATTGTTTATTTTTGCTTTTGTTTCCTTTGCCTTAGGAGATAGATCCAAAAATATATTGCTATGATTTAAGTCAAAGAGTGTTCTGCCTATGTTTTCTTCTAGGAGTTTTATGGGTTTTGGTCTTACATTTAGGTCTTTAATCCATTTTGAGTTTATTTTTGTATACGGCATGAGAAAATGTTCCAATTTCATTCTTGTACACGTAACTGTCCAGTTTTCTGAGCACCACTATCGGAGAGACTGTCTTTTCTCCATTATATATTCTTGCCACCTTTGTCATAGATTAATTGACCATAAATGCATGGGTTTATTTCTGGGCTCTCTATTCTGTTTCATTGATTTATTTGTCTATTTTTGTGCCAGTATCATGCTGTTTTGATTACTGTAGTTTTGTAGTATAGTCTTAAGTCAGGAACCATGATATCTCTAGCTTTGTTCTTCTTTCTCAAGATTGCTTTCACTGTTGCTTCAGGGTCTTTTGCGGTTCCATACAAATTTTAAATTTGTTCTAGCTCTGTGAAAAATGCCATTGATATTTTGATAGAGATTGCCTTGAACTGGTAGATTGCCTTAGGTTATGTGGTCATTTCAACAATATAAATTCTTCCAATCCATGAACACAGTGTATCTTTCCATCTGTTTCTGTCATCCTCAATTTCTTTCATCAGTGTCTTATAATGTCCTGAATACTGGTCTTTTACCTACTTAGTTAGATTTATTCCTAGGTATTTCATTCTTTTTAATGTGATGGTAAATGGGGTCACTCTCTTAATTTCCATTTGGGCTAATTCACTCTTACACATTCTTAGGTCTCTACTGATTTATTAACTTTAGATGATTTCTTTTATTCTGCTTTGGAAGATGAAGAATTTTAGTGTATTTTACCACCTCCTACTTTTCCTTGTTCCTGTCATATCTTTTTGATCAACTGGTGTCTGGCCAAGTTGGCATCTGCCAAGATGGGGACATATTTCACTTTAGGATAAAAATGGTTGCCCTTTGTCAAACCTGCATCCTTGCCAGGCAGGCAATGCGCTATCAATTTATATATGGTAATATAATTAATCTTCAGACCCATGCTACTCAAGAGGCACTACCCCCATTTTACAGATACATAAAGTTAGGTTCTGGCTAGTTATGTTTCTTGCTCAGAGTCCTATAGTTAATGACGGTTGGAGGTAGACCTAGCCTCGACTCTCTAACACCCAAGCCCACTTTCTTTTTAAAAATATTTATTTATTTATTTGGCTGCACCAGGTCTTAGTTGTGGTACTCAGGATCTTCCTTGTGGCATGAGGGATCTTTAGTTGCGGCATCCAGGATCTAGTTCCCTGACCAGGGATCGAACCTGGACCCCTGCATTGGGAGTGTGGAGTCTTAACCCCTGGACCACCAGGGAAGTCCCCCAAGCCGACTTTCTTAACCATTACTGCCCTAGAATAACAAATGTCTTAAGGCCAGTCTAGTTCTGCCAAGGTGAATAGTTCCTTCATTATGCAAGTTAAGTATCTATATGTGTGTGTGTGTGCACATGTTCATGTGTATCCATATTTATCATGTAGAAATAAAATATATGACAGTGCTATGTTAAAGAATGGGAGAGGGAAAATAGAAGGTTATAAGGTTCTTCATATAGAGATACCTTTGTTATTTTGTGGGTGACAATTATCTTTTAAAGATAATAAAAAGGAGGAGAAAAATTCTTATATATACTCAAATATTTACCATTTCTGGCACTCTTCATTACTTTGTGAAGATCTAAGTTTCTATATGGTATCATTTTCCTTTAGCCTGAGGAACTTTTTTTTAAAAAATTAATGTATTTATTTACTTATTTTTGCTGTGTTGGGTCTTTGTTTCTGTGCGAGGGCTTTCTCTAGTTGTGGCGAGCGGGGGCCACTCTTCACCGCAGTGCGCGGGCCTCTCACTGTCGCGGCCTCTCTTGTTGCGGAGCACAGGCTCCAGACACGCAGGCTCAGTAGTTGTGGCTCACGGGCCTAGTTGCTCCGCAGCATGTGGGATCTTCCCAGACCAGGGCTCGAACCCGTGTTCCCTGCATTAGCAGGCACATCCTCAACCACTGTGCCACCAGGGAAGCCCTAGCCTGAGGAACTTTTTAAAACATTTCTTGTGGAAGAGATTCTGGGAACAAGATGGTGGAGTAGGAAGACAGAGAGTTCACCTCCTCTCATGGGCACACCAGAACTACAACCATGGGCTTCCCTGGTGGCGCAGTGGTTGAGAGTCCGCCTGCCGATGTAGGGGACACGGGTTCGTGCCCCGGTCCGGGAGGATCCCACGTGCCGCGGAGTGGCTGGGCCCGTGAGCCATGGCCGCTGAGCCTGCGCGTCCAGAGCCTGTGCTCCACAACGGGAGAGGCCACAACAGTGAGAGGCCCGCGTACCGCAAAAAAAAAAAAAAAAAAAAAAAAAAAAAAAAATTACAACCATTTACAGAGCAACTGTTGATGAGAAAGACCGGCATCTAACAGAAAAAGATTTTCTACGACTAAAGATATAAAGAAGGAACCACAACAGATGGGTAGGAGGGGTGGAGTCCTGGTATAGTCATGACTCCTACCCCCGATGGGCACCCACAAAGGGGAGGGTAATTACAACTACAGAGGTTCTCCCCAAGGAGCAAGGTGTCTGAACCCCACATTGGGATCCTCAGTCCGGGGGTCCTGTACTGGGAAGAAAAGCCCCTAGTAGGTTTGACTTTGAAGGCCAGCAGGGCTTACTTTTGGGAGACTCAGAGAATTATGGGAAATAGAGACTCCACTCCTAGAGGGGGCATACAAAATCTCACATACTCCAAGACGCAGGACAGAAGTAGTAATTTGAAAGAAGCCTGGGTGAGACCCACCTGCTGATCTTGGAGAGTCTCCCAGAGAAGCAGAAGGCAACTGGAGCTCACCCTGGGGCCACAGACACTGGTGGCAGCAATTCTTGGGAGCTCATTCTACCACTTGGACACTGGTGCTGAATTACAAGAAAAAAACTGCAAAACCCACAAACATGTGGAGGCTAAACAATATGCTACTGAACAACCAGTGGATCACTGAAGAAATTAGAGAAGAAATTAAAAAATACCTGGAGAAAATGAAAATGAAAACACAACAATCCAAAATCTGTGGGATGCAGCAAAAGTAGTTCTAACAGGGAAGTTTATAGTAATACAAGCCTACCTCAGGAAACAAGAAAAATCTCAAAGAACCTAACCTTACACCTAAAGGAACTAGAAAAAGAAAAACAAAACTCAAAGTTAGTAGAAGGAAATGAATCATAAAGATCAGAGCAAAAATAAATGAAATAGAGATTAAAAAGCAATAGAAAATATCAATGAAGCTAAGAGCTGGTTCCTTGAAAAGATAAACAAAATCGATTAACTTTCAGCCAGACTCATCAAGAAAAAAAAGATAGAGGGCCCAAATCAATACGTCAGAAATGAAAAGGGAGAAGTTACAACCGATACCACAGAAATTAGAAGGATCAAAAGTGGTTACTGCAAACAATTATTTGACAATAAAGTGAATAACTAGGAAAAATAGACAAGTTCCTAGGAATCTCCCAAGACTGAACCAAGAAGAAATGGAAAATATGAACAGACCAATTACCAACAGTGAAATTGAATCAGTGATTTAAAAAACAACTCCCAGGACTTCCATGCTGGTGCAGTGGTTAAAAATCCACCTGCCAATGCAGGGGACACGGGTTTGATACCTCGTCTGCAAAGATCCCACATGCCGCAGAGCAGCTAAGCTCGTGCGCCACAACTACTGAGCCTGTGCTCTAAAGCCCATGAGCCATAACTACTGAGCCTACATGCTGCAACTACTGAAGCTTGCATGCCCAGAGCCCGTGCTCTGCCACAAGAGAAGCCACCGCAGTGAGAAGCCTGCACACCGCAATGAAGAGTAGCCCCCGCTCACAGCAACTAGAGAAAGTCCGCATGCAGCAACAAAGACCCAACGCAGCCAAAAAATAAATAAATTAATTTTTTAAAAATTAAAAAAAAATCTCCCAATAAACAAAAGTCCAAGAAAAGATGGCATCACAAGTGAATTCTAGGACTTCCCTGTTGGTCCAGTGGTAAAGAATCTGCCTTCCAGTGCAGGGGACACAGATTTGATCCCTGGTCAGGGAACTAAGATCCCACATGCCATGGGGCAACTAAGCCCACACGCCACAACTACTGAGCTTGTGCACCTCAATGAGAGAGCCAGTGTGCCGCAAACTACAGAGCCCATGCACTCTGGACCCCACGTGCCGCAACTACAGAGCCCACACACCCTGGAGCCCACATGCCACAACTAGAGAGAGAAAACCCACACTCCAAAACTAGAGAGAAGACTGTGCACTGCAACGAAGATCCCGCGTGCCTCAACGAAGATCCCTTGTGCTGCTACTAAGACCCGATACAGCCAAAAGATAAATAAAGAAAAAAAAATCAGGTGAATTCTACCAAACATTTAGAGAAGAGTTAACATCTATCCTTCTCAAACTATTCCAAAAAATTGCAGAGGAAAGAACACTTCTGAACTATTCTACTAAGCCGCCATCATCCTAATACCAAAACCAGACAATGACATCACACACAAAAAAATTACAGACCAATATCACTGATGAACATAGATACAAAAATCCTCAACAAAATATTAGCAAACGGAATTCAACAATACATTAATAAGATTGTACACCATGATCAAGTGGGATTTATCCCAGGGATGCCAGGATAGGTCAATATCTACAAGTCAATCAGTGTGATACACCACAGTAACAAACTGAAGAATAAAAATCATATGATCACCTCAATAGATGCAGAAAAAATCTTTTGAAAAACTTTGACCTCAATTTATGATCAAATCTCAACAAGGTGGGTATAAAGGGAACATACCTCAACATAATAAAGATCATATATGATAAGCCCATAGCTAATATACTCAATGGTGAAAAGCTGAAATCATTTTTAGTGATAAAGGCAATCACTAGAAGAGTTACAAACATAAATTGTTTACAGTGATTGCCTCTGAGAAGTGGGATTGAGGGAAGAGAGAAAAGTTTTTATTATTCATTGTGTACCCTTTTGTACTATCAAAAATTTTATCATGCATTAAATATTGCATGAAATTTCAAAACCTAGTTTTATAATGTAAAATGTACATATGGAGCAAGGAGAAAGGTTAAACAAATATACCTGGATTTGTGTAAAAGTGGAACTTCTTGGGTGCTTCCCATCCTTACCACCACTGAGAGAGAAACTGCTAATGCTCCAGAAAACCAGTGCTGGCCTCCGTAAGGTTATACTTGCCAAGGACTCTGTGTGTGTGTGTCCATATGTCTGTTTGTCTGTAAAGTAAATAATGCTTTATGGTTTAATATTGGAAGTCCCTGATGTCTGACCCTTTGCCTAATTCTCCCTCCCTTGAGGATTCATATTATTAAAAATTAAAATGCTCTGAAGCAAAGCAATTTTTATAATAATATTAACCAAAGGGCTTCCCTGGTGGCGCAGTGGTTGAGAGTCCTCCTGCCGATGCAGGGGACACGGGTTCGTGCTCTGGTCCGGGAAGATCCCACATGCCACGGAGCAGCTGGGCCCGTGAGCCATGGTCGCTGAGCCTGCGTGTCCGGAGCCTGTGCTCTGCGATGGGAGAGGCCACAACAGTGAGAGGCCCACGTACCCGAAAAAAAAAAAATTAACCAAAGCCAACCTCTTATCTCATCCATAATGATAATCTCATTATCACACTCCAGGGTCCACAGCTCTGCTCTCTTCCTAACTCACTTCTGTTGTCCAAAGCTGGGGTCTTAGCTAGAACCCTCAGGGCAGGGGTGAGGGGTTGTTCATAGGCAATTTGCAAAGTGAATAGGTCCCCACAAGTAACACAGACCTGATTTCAGTCCCTTCCTGAATCCTCTGCCTGTCTGGGGCACTCTACTATTTTTCCTCCACTCTCTTGCTGTCTGCTCTATTTCTCTTTTCCCATTAAATCCCATTATTGGGAAAGTTAAGATGCTAGGGAGACACCATGAGCTAGAGAGACAAGCCACAGAGCATCACTGTAGTGTAGAATGTAGTCGTGGAATGTTGCCACAGTAATGGCCTTAAGGTCAAAGCCAGGATATAAAGTGAAAGAAACTGTGCTCTAATGAGGTCCTCTTGGAAGCCAGCAATCCTGGTAATTGTCTTCTGGATGAGTAATCGTCTGGATCATGGACTTCAACTTCTGATGTCCTGGGTTCCAATTCTACCTCTGCCCTTCCCTATCAGCGTGACTTTGGCAAGTTGTTTAACATCTCTGAGCCTCGATTTTCTCTTCTGTAAAATGAGGGTAACAATATGCTCACCTTTTTAAAAAAGTACTTGCTCTCTGGTGTTCTACATGTCATTACCTCATTTCATTCTCATAGCAGCTGGATACTATTACTATCCCTGTCTATAGACGTGAAAACAGTGGCTCAGAGGGAGGCGGCTAAGTCACTTGTCTGAAGTCACACAGCTGAAAAGTAAGGCAGCCAGGAGGGTAGCCAGGCAGTCTGACTCCAGAGCCCTGCTTTCAGTTATTCTGCTAAACTGTCTGATAGAGTTCACCTGAGATTAAATGTAATGATGCATTTAATAGCGCTTGGTGTATTTTGAGCATTCAGAGTAATTATTTAAGAGAGCTGGGTGGAATCCAAATCCCAAATGATAACAGACTTGGGAGTAAAGTGGATTATGCTGTACTTTAATCATATACAGCCAAGTTTAAAGTTCAGACATCCTCACTCTCAGATAATCCGTAAACAGAAAGCAAGTTCCCTCAGGAGGAAACAGGTTCCCTGGAGCCCCAGAAATCATTTATATGGGAGCTATCCTTTGCAGCGTGGGAACAGAGGAGAGTAGTAAAGCAAGGGATGGCTGGAGAAAGTCCCGACCACGTTAAGACCTGCAGGGCTCCCCTCTGCCCAATAGTGACGTCTTGGGGATCCAGCCCCGTGACTTCTGAGCAGAGGAAACGGAGATGAAGAGAGCCCAGCGCATGCGTCCAGACTCGCACAACCACACAGAGCACTGTTCTGACTCCCTGGCCAGTGTGTCCAACGGGGAGGGAGCAGGAAACTAAACAAAATTCACATAGCTGGGCATAGGTTTTGCCTGATTCTGGGTCATGCTGGCATCCTTTTTCACTCCTCCATCACCCCCCACTGCATCCCTAGGAGAAATGCAGCCTTGCTTCTTTTGTCCCCCACTCTACCCCTGCTAGGAATTGTGAACGGTCAGGGGTAGGCACTGAAACAACATTAGTTGAATGAGTTACATGAAAAAATGATACTAAGGTAAACATAAATATATTAGGGAATAGAATAGAAACTTGGCATAAATTTTGAAGATGGGACACAGAACTTCAAAGAAACTTCCCATTTCTGGGGCTTTAAATTCTGTCTCCAGAAATTAGAGTTCCAAGTTCCCACTTCTTAGCTGTGAGGGATACTTGGATGGAAAAGTTTCAGAAGCCTGGAATATGCAATACCACGCTACCTCTCTTCCTCTTATTATTTCCTTTTTTTTTTTTTAATGAGTTGTTACCTCTGTATAATTATGGCCAGTGCTGGGGAAAATATCTTGTATGCCTCAGTTTGTATGCAGACCTGGGTTTACTTCAACTTTGGATTTACATTGCTGTTTTTTTTAGCTGTCTACTGAATACCCTGGTTTTCCCTGGCATATTTTTAACTTTTTAAAATAGTGGTAAATATATATAACATAAAATTTACCATTTTAGCCATTTTTAAGTGTGCAGTTCAGTGGCATTAGATGAATTCACATTGCTGTACAACAATCACCACGACCCATCACAGGACTCTTTTCATCATCCCAGACTGACACTGTACCCACTAAACAATACCCCCTCTTTCCCTCCTCCCCTTAGCTCCTGGCAACTACCATTCTATTTTCTGTCTCTAGGAATTTGACTATTCTAGGTCCCTCATATAAATGGAATCATACAGTATTTTCCCTTCTAGGTTTGGCTTATTTCACTTAGCATGTTTTCAAGTTTCATCCATGTAGTATGTGTCAGAATTTCATTCCTTTTTTTTTTTTTTTGCCGTACGCGACTGTCTCACTGTTGTGGCCTCTCCCGTTGCAGAGCACAGGCTCCGGACGCACAGCCTCAGCAGCCATGGCTCACGGGCCCAGCCGCTCTGCGGCATGTGGGATCTTCCCGGACCAGGGCACAAACCCGTGTCCCCTGCATCGGCAGGCGGACTCTCAACCACTGCACCACCAGGGAAGCCCTCATTCCTTTTTTAAGCCTGAATACTATTCCATTGCATGTATATACCACATTTTCTTTATCCATTCATCCATTGATGGATCTGTGGGTTGTTTCCATCTTTTGGCTATTGTGAATAATGCTGTTATGAACGTTGGTGTACAAATATCTGTTCAATTCTTTGCTTTCAATTCTTCTGAGTATATACCCAGAAGTGAAATTGCTGGCTTGTAACATAATTCTATGTTTAATTTTTTTGAAGAACCAACCCTGGCATTTTCCTTCCTGGTATATTTCCAGAGTCAGTTCTTTATCGTCTATTGAAACAGTGTATTTTGCCTCTCTGATGTACTATCCTACAATTCTACTAAAACACCTCTCTTTTGCTTGCTCTCTCTTTCATTCACCAAGGCATTTAGAATTATGATCTTATGTTCCACAGTACTCATTTTCCCCAAAACAAAAACACTGAACCTCACTCCTTGGAACAAGCTGCCATTTTCCAAATCATAAGTTGCATTAGTTAAAAGAATAAGAAGCTAACTTTTTTGGAGGAAAAATGTGCAGTCTTTCAAATCAGTACCGAGATACCAGCCTGGTAGGCAGCAGGTAGACATACCAGGAAAAGAGCTCCTGATTTACAAATGTCTCACTTAAGAACATCCCTGACATTCAAACCATAGTGGAATTCAGGAGTTGAACTCCTGCAGTTGCTGAAGGTCTCTGTTTGCCACCACTGGTATTATGAGGACTGTGGACTCTCACTTGTTAATGGGACAGCTAGAGCCCACCTCTCTTCTACTTTCATCTTCCTTCTTTCTTCTTGACACCAGAACTATAGGGGTGCCACCACCACCGTGGTGGCTAGCTGGCATCATGTCGAGAGCTCCTGTTTTCACTGGAAGATTGAATTCCTTCAAACAGAAGAATTTCAGTTGGAACACTGCATGATTTTGCATACAGAAGCAACGCTCTTTCACATCTAGTCAACTTATTCTGTCCATTCCATCCTTATCTAACTCAGAATCTATCTTTCCTCCCTGCCTCCTCTACCTTGAGGTCAAAATCTCACCTAGACCACTGCAATGGGCTGAGCTGGTCTCCCCGACAGTAAAGATTTCTACCCCACCCTTCATATTATAGGGGAAATCCATCTCTCACCAGCTCAATGTCAGTGTCACCGGAGCCTTGAAATAACAGTGTTCAAAGAAGAACTTAACCACTCCAAGCCTCTGCTGGGTGGGGCTGCAACAGAGCCATGTCTTCTTACTTCTAGTCTGATCTATACTTTTCTTACCAGTAGCTTTTTAAGTTTACATGGCTCTTGTTTGTTTAGCAAACAAGAATGACTGTAACTGATATCATTCATATGTCAAGGTCAGCAGCAGAAGGAAAGGAAGTTAAATGAATAAACTCCAAGACCAAAATCATTCCATTACCCTTTTGTCACCTTAGTCAACATTGGTATGGTACCTATTTTCTTTTCTTTCTCTTTTCCCTTTTTGAGGATGGTGATCAAAGTGAAGTAGTTAAGGTACTTCTTGATCAACTCATCCAATTCTTTCTTCCTTTCACTTCCTAACCAGCATCTTCATCACTTCCAGAGGGAGATTAAAAGTGTTCCGGGACCCAATTCCACCATGGTGGGGTGGAGGTTCCCCCCACACCAACAACAGTTCTCTGGACACCAGCTTGGTGTCCTACAATTCGACTCAATTCTAACACTAGTCACCTGGAGATAGCACAGGTAAATCCCACAGGTTAAAGACTCAGTCCTACACAACTGCCCCCGTGCCTTCAAATGCCAGTCACAAGCCCACGTTATCACCTGTGCTTCTGACCAACCTGCTATAAACTGGAGGTTCCAAGGTCTCCCTTCCTGGGCTTCAGATGCTAGTTGCAAGTCCAGGTTGTTACCTGTACCTCTGACCAACTGGCTATAAATCAGAGGTTCCCATGACCCCCTCTGAGGGTTTGATTAATTTGCTAGAGCAGTTCACAGAACCAGGAGAAGCATTTTGCTTATTAGATCACCAGTTTATTATAAAAAGATATAACCAGGAACAACCAGATAGAATAGATGTATAAGGCAAGCTATAGGGAAAGAATGCTGAGTTTCCATGCCCTCTCTGGCCACACCACTCTCCCAGCACCTCCACATGTTCACCAACCCAGAAGCTCTCCGAACCCCACCTTTTGGGTTTTTTATGAAGGCTTCATTACATAGGCATGATTGATTAAATCACTGGCCATTGCTGATTGAACTCAATCTCCAGCCCCTAGCCCCTCCCCGCCCCCAGGAGTGGAGAGTGGAGAGTGGAGAGTGGAGGGTGGGACTGAAAGTGCTAACCCTCTAATCCCGGGGTTGGTTACCCTGGCAACGGGCCCCCATCCTTAGGTGCTTTTTAAAAGTTACCCCATTTAAGTTAAACCCAGTTGTGGTGGAAAGAAGCTTGTTATGAATAACAAGACATCTGTTTCACCTCTAAGGCTCAGAAGCCATTTCAGGACCTGAGGACAAGAACCCAAATATTATAACAAAACATGTTCCCATTGCTCTTACTGCTCAGGAAATTCCAAGGATTTTGAGAGCTATGAGCCAGGAACCCAGGGTGAAGATCAAATATATGTGAGAAATATATTTTGGTTATCTGAATGTGGCCAAATACATATTTCTTATAAATCACAACATCTCATGGGCTCTTCAGATGTTCTGCACATCTAAATCTCAGAATGCAACTGTGAAGTTGCACTTGATTTCCAGATGTTTGGAGGAGCTTCTTGGTTCTTCCTTCATAACCATGAGCTACCACCCTCACCACCCCTCCCTACAATTTCCCCACCAAAACACTTTTACAACCACCAATAAAATCAGGGGTACAGATTTTTGCAAGCAGCCTTAAATTCTTTTTAAGAACAAGGCAAAGGTATATGTTAATTAAGTTAGAATTCAGATGGCCATTTGTCCCAGTTTGCCTAGGGCAGTACCAGTTTGTGCCTACTGCCCTGCATAATTTTTAAACGAGCTCCCCTTTTTACTCTAAAGAAAAAAAGTCCCAGTTTGGAGGATAAATTATATGTTTTCCCTACTTAAAAATACACCTTGCTTTCCCAGTAAAGTGCTTTTCGGGTGACTCGGTGCTGTTGCCCACATCATTGCACTTTAGTTGCACAACAACTCTGCAAAGTAGGAAGGGAAATACTTTATCTCTGTCAATTAAATGAAGTAACCAAGGCTGGCTTCAGGTAGCACGGTGGTGATTGTCCGAGGTCACGCACTCCGTGACAGAATCAGAGCCAAAACCCAGGACTCCTGATTTCAAGTCCAATATTGTTCAGCTGTGGATCCCTTTGTGCAAATATCTAAGTAAAAGCAAACCTCATTCTCTTGTTTAGTAACCTGCTTGAACTTGGACCTAGAACAGTTTAGACAGGTTCATCCTTGCCCAGAGACTCTCTTTTCACATTTGAAGCAAACAAAGAGATGAAAAAAGAATTACGTAAACATAAAGAGGGTATTAGTGAATCCTAGGGCCAAATGACATAAATCTTTGATTTTACCAGGTGCAGTTATATCAGGTTATTGGAATTTTATTTCTAACTGAGTTAGGATGACTTGGTTGACAACAGGAAGGAAGGGAGGGAGGGAGGGAGGGAGGACGAAGTAAATGAGGAAGGAAGAGAGATGGGCAGACAGAAATACAGACAATAAAGATCAATAATGAATGCCTACAGTTACAAAAAACATATAAATGGGTTCTGCCCCAGTCTTATAGATACATATCCCGTATGGTTACGTGCTAATCTTTTTTTTTTTAAAACCTAAAACCAGTAAAATTCTACTCTCCTTGGATAAGTGGCAACGACAGAAAACAGAGGTAAAACCCACGATCCTTCAAAGACAGGCACAGTGCTTGGCAAGGTCTTCAGGGTGTCCTAGAGGTGCTGAATGCGGCGCCACACGGAGAAATAAATGCACACTCCCCTAACCTCCCGACTGGCCGCCCTAAGATTACACCATCCGCGGGGGTCCCTGCCTCCTTTCGCAATGACAGAAAGAGGTCTAGTGTGCCCTGGGAAGGATGATTCCAAGACGCTCGCCAGTCTAGCCAGACTGCAGCAGAGGGGTGGACGCCTTGGGGCCAGGCCCGGGCACCGCAGCTGACCTGGGAGGCGACCGGCCCTCCCCTCGGGGACCTGAAGGTGAGAGGGTAGGAGAGGACGAGCGCGGTTCCCCGTGGAGGGGGTGGGGAGGCGAAAGGGCCGCACGCGCATGCGCCGCACCGCCACCTCCGCGGGCCGGAAGAGCGGAGCAGTGGAGCCGCGGCTGCCGGCGCCAGACGCCGCGGTGGCCGCGGGGAGATCGCCGGCTGGGCGATGCGGCCCGTGGACGACACTGGGGCCGCCAAGCGGCTGGAGTCCGGGCTGCCGCTGGTGGACATCCCGCCCCCGGGCTCCAGGCAAGAGTCGGCGGCCACCGAGGTAGCGGAGACGCCCGGCCCCGGTGGGTGCTGGCAGCGTCCTTCCTTGCCGTGCGGCTCGCGCGCGGAGCAGGGTGAGTGCGGCGCACGGACCCTGGTGCGGGTCTCGCCCGTGGGGGACCGGGCGGGCGCCAGCGGTGGGGGTCCCCGCAGCCGCCGGCCGGGGGCCCCGTGTGGACCGCGCCCCCCCTTCCCACCCTGCTCGGAGCTCGTGAACACCCTCGTGCTGTCACCTGGGGGCGGGGGGGGGTGCGGGCTGTAAAGCAGAAGCCCCCCGCGCCCCCATCGGCGGGAAGAGCGGAGAAAGTTTCTGATTGTTTTGGAACCCATTTGGGATTCTGAAACTGTTCTTATAATTAAAGTGATTAAAGTGTTACGGGCAGGATCATGGAGTCAGATTGCCATTCGGTGCGCCCTGCCCGAGATTGGGAGTCAGGGAGAAAGGCCATCCCGCAGCTGGCCGAGGTTGGGAGGAAGCTAAGCAAGAAAACTGATCTCAATGTAAACGGTGTTGCTTGAAGAGGAAGTTGAAAAGCATCGGGTCTAGAAAAACGTTTGTCTCAGAGTTTTAGAATCTTGGGAAGGCAGAGTTGAGTGGGACTACTACTGGTTCTTAACCTTTTTGAGTTACAAGGAATTTGTAGCAACTGATGCAAAATGAGACAGAGGCACAATCTTACAAACACGGGTAAGAGGTTCACGGACCCGCTTCCAAAGCCAGGGACCTCGTGTGAGAAAGCCTTTATCTTGTTCAATGTCTTCCTTTCACAAATGATGAAATTGAGGCCTGGGAAGGTGAGGGCTTTGGGAGGGTTTTTTTGTTTTGTTTTGTTTTTTCGAAGATCTAGCATGTGTGGATGAGACACTTCACAGGTCCGGGCAGCACCAGGGATAGGATCCCAGTTTGCTAGGGACCCAGCCCAGAGCCCTTTCTCCTAGCCCCAAGCACATTCCTCCTTAAACTCCACCACCCACCTGGAGCAGCTTCCTCAAAGAAAAGAGAAATAGGCAGATGTCCTTTCAAGACAAAATTACACAGTCTGCACCACCTCATCCTCTGGATCACCTCCCTTAAGTGTGACCTGGGATTTCTATGTCTCTTAGCCGATCCCGCTTTCTGTCTGCACTTCTTGAGAGTCAGAAAATTCACACATTTTGTGGAGAGACAAACCCCAGGGAGATGGTTCTTGCTGCATTTTTGTCCTTAATGCTAAGAGAAATGATCAGGTTTCTGATCATTTATGTAAGGGTTACCTTCAGCTGAGCTGACCAGATGTGCAGCTTTGAAGAAGTCAGTTTCTCATCTTAGCATCCTATGGCTGAATGTTGTTACGATGGACTGCTGAGTTAGTCCTTGCAAACTTTTAAATGATTCCCCTGTTTGTGAACCAAAGAGGCATACTTCAGGCAGAAGGTGGCAAAACCTACGTAAGCAGTTCCACCTAAGAATCTTGAGGGGTCTTTTAATTTCAAAGAAAGTTGCTAATAATAAGACTTAGATGAAGTGACCAGATAATATTCCAAAAATGGGATTGCCATAGAAACACTTTAACACCCCCCCACCCCCCCCGTACTGTGGTCATTGAACTTTGTGACAGTATCATTTTAGCTTCTTAACCCAACTGGTTATCTCAAGAAAGTTCATTTTCAAGTTCAGGTTGAAACTGTTACCCATTTTTCTTACATTCTTGGATAACCTTCCCAGACAGCACATAGCTATCCTAAGACATCTGTTTATTTTCTTGAGGGACAGTGTGGGTCTTAGACTGAAGCAAGGAAAAGAAGTTGTCTTAAGTCTGTGCCTCACATCCCCCTGGAAGGAGTGAGTTCCTTAGGGTAGCAGTGGCCCTGAAACCAGTAGAGCTTTTTACAGTGACCGAGGTCCTATTTCAGTGGGTCTAGGGTAGGGCTGGCATTGAAGTTTTAAAAGTTCCTCAGTTGATTCTAATTCCCAACCTGGGTAGTGAATCACCAGTTTAAAGCAGAGGATAGAGAAAGTGAGCAACTTTTCAGTTTTCTTCTGACTCAGGAAATCGCACTGTGGCCACTTACTTAACTTGAATTATTTAGAGTTGCCAAATTATTAGATATGTTTTCAGTGGAATATGGTCATGGAAGCATATTACATAGGCAGATGCCTCTTTGGATTATGCTACTCTCTTGTCCATCTCCTTTGACAGAGAGAATTGAAATTACTATTCTGTAAGAGACTGCGGTCTGCCTGAGGAGAACCAGTCCTCAGTCTTATAACAAATAATCAAGTTAAACTAGACCTTGTAACTTAAAGTTTTAAAAGAGTTAAAATATCATGTTAAGTTAAAATATTCCTGGAGAAAATTTTAAAAGTTTAGGTTGGAGAAGATCCTTGAAATATAGACCAGGGAGATGTTTTCTGTCCTCGATCTTCCTATTCTGTTCTTTCTGAGGGTGTAGGTTCTATGTAAGGATTGGGTTTCTTTTAAGAAAAACTATTTTGGGGCTTCCCTGGTGGCACAGTGGTTAAGAATACGCCTGCCCATGCAGGGGACACAGGTTCGAGCCCTGGTCCGGGAAGATCCCACCTGCTGCAGAGCAACCTAGCCCGTGCACCACAACTACTGAGCCTGCTCTCTAGAGCCCGCGAGCCACAACTACTGAAGCCCATGTGCCTAGACCCTGTGCTCCGCAACAAGAGAAGCCACCGCAATGGGAAGCCTGCACACCGCAACGCAGAGTAGCCCCTGCTCACCGCAACTAGAGAAAGCCCGCACACAGCAATGAAGACTCAACACAGCCAAAAATAAAAAATAAATAAATTTATAGAAAGAAAACTATTTTATTTGGACCTGCATTCTGAAATTTCAGAAACTGACCTCTAAGGCTGACCAGAGCCAATACATGTATTTTGTGGTGCTTAACTTGGAAGTCTTCTAAAGCTTCCTTCTCATGGGCTGAGTGGGTATGTGCAGTTTGGTTCCTACAGTATCTGAGCACATAGATATAGAACACGACGTGGAGGATTCGGGTACTTATAATGGATAACCTATTACGTGATGACTGCTAGCTCCAAGTCATTCTCTTCAGCAGTACACCTAGAACAGGAAAAGGTGGAGACCACTGACCAGAATGGCATCTTTTACTACAAAGGCTGAAGTGTACCCCCAGGAAGATTGTGCATCATCAGAGTTTGGTCCCACTTTGCAAACTGTTTGTCACTTGTGGGCAAAGGTATCTAATTAACATGAGGATGTTGAAATGTATTACCTGGTGTTTGTGTTTATCAGAAAAGGGCATTAAAACAAACAAACTTTGTGCAATACTGTTTTATGGCTGAGTAACCCATTGTAAATTCCTAGATTGGAATGATAATCCTTGTTTTACTACAAATTGCATGTGCCTACACATCCTTCACCTCTGCTATGCTCTTAACTAACAAGGGCCAGTACTGTGTTTCCTTCCTATTGTCCTTGTTTTTGTGTTCGTTTCAAAAAAGAAAAAAAAAAATATTCCTCAGTGTGTGGCCTATCTTTTTAAGTTCTCTGCTTACCCTGTTGCATTTTGCTGTCCTCTGAATGATGGGGGTGAGACTGAAAGCAGGTTCTACTCCTGTCTTAGGCAGCTGTTTAAGACAGAGGCAGTGGCTGCTCCTACAGACTGTCATTAATGGATTGAATACTTGATGCCCTGGAGAAAGCAGAAGTTTCCTGGTTCAGATCAAACCAAGAATCAGATGGCAGTCCTGTTTTTTGTTTTTTTAAATTTTTAAGCACTTTTAAGTACTAAGTCAGAGGGATAGATAACCTAGCCCCTAGCCTCAAAAGAGTTTATGTTCTAAATGGAAGATAAGTCGTAAACCGTGAAAACTTTAAGATCTCCTTAACTGTTCAAAATAACTAAACAGAGAGCCTTCTCAGATTATGCTTTTGCCTGTGGTGTTAGACCCTACATCTTTCCACAAAATTTTCTTATATTATTTCCTTCAGCAATTATTTATTCAGGGTCTTCCATGGGCCAGGCCTGAACAGGGCAGCTGAGATCTTAGCCCTGGAGGAGCTTACAGGCTTGTGGGGGAAGTCAGCTAATCAAGAAGTAGCCATATCACACAGTTAGGACCTGTTTTCCAGAAAAGAACACTTTCTACATAAAGCCGAGTTCACCAATGAGATGATATAAAATATCACTTGGAAGCATTTTTCTCTAGCCATCTTGATAAGCATTTCTTAAAGATTTCTTTCACCATCTTGGCAAGCTTTTTACTTCCTTTTGACTTTAGGAGTGAGGGATGAGTCTTCAGTGAGACAAAGAGATCCATTTTGTAGGGTGAACTGCATTCTAAAAAGGTAGGTTTAAATTGTTGCCCTTTGTCTATGGTTCTTTATTCTTCGTGGGGAAAATGGTTCAGATCCAGAGAACGGATATGCTTAGGAGGTAATTTTTGTAGGCTGTTAGCTATTAATATTGTTCCATTTTTCTCAATTTCTAAGTAAAAGTGATTAAACATACCCTTGGAAGCAAGGACTAACCAGAATTTAATCTTTTTCAGAAGCTGAGAAGAAAGCACCCTGTCCTGGACTTGGCTTGTTTTACACATTATTGTCTGCGTTCCTCTTCTCAGTGGGCTCTTTATTTGTTAAAAAAGTGCAAGACATCCACGCTGTAGAAATTAGTGCATTCCGATGTGTGTTCCAAATGCTAATCATTATCCCTTGCTTAATATACAGAAAGTAAGTATTTCTTACCTGCAAAGTAGAAGGTATTAATAAATGTTTGTAAATCTTTTGACCTGCTTAAATTATCTACTCTACAGACTCTGCTTTATCCCTCTCATAGCTTTACCAGTCCCTACACCCTTTGGCTCAGATTAATGAAAAGTCACAAGGATCCACCCACAGAAGATGCTCTCATAAGCACCAACCACATGCCCAAACAAAGGAGGGGAAAGAGATTCAGTTATTTACCACCCCCTATTTTGAGAACAAAGCTTTCCTTGTACAATTCCCCCCATCTTGTACCACCCTCCCTCTTTCCTTTGGCGTAACTAGTATTTGGAAGAAAAAAGTAAACAGGAGGAAACAGTAGTGTCTCCTAGTGTCAGAGGTTTCTTTAAGTAGAACAGGCTGCTCTCCTACCAGGGCAGACAGAAGGTTACAGTAATAATATTTAGGTCTTCCCACTAGGGTGCCATGGGAAAGGGGAAAGTGGATCTTGAGAAAGGCCTCTTTAGCTCTTTTCTTGTTCAGTGTCCTCATCTGTAAACTGGAGGGAATGATATCCTTTGTCCTCTACCCTGTACGAAAACTGTAGTCCCCATCCTTACTCTTCTCTCCCCGCCCAGCCTCCCTTCCCCTTCTACATGGACCCCATACACACACCCTCCCCAGGTGAAAATAATACCTCCCCCACACTGTTGTAACCTCTACAGACCCCCGTGTACTTAGACGCCTGGGAGGAGCGCCTGTTGGGTTCCTGGTGGCTGTCTGGCTCTTTTTCTTTTTGGGTAAAGATGCTTAAACTCCAGATTAAAAGCTTCAGTCACTTGCTACCAAAGTCTCTTTGTATCTATAACTCAGTGCAGATTTACTTAGAATAGTTTCACTCCTTATCCCAAGTCTTTGGTGAAAAAGGTGAAAATCCTCTAAGATCAGAAATATTGTCAGAAATTCCCGTGTAGGTGTGGACAAGTCACAATATTTTAGGAAACGATGGTAGGTAAGACTTCAGAAATGTCTAAAGGTGGCAACAGACCACTGATGCTAACACAATCATTCTCTCCATTTTGGAGTAAAGGTATTGGCAGGAAGGCACTTAGAAGAATTTTCTTAAGTTGTTGGCACTAATCTGTTTTGACCCATTTTATGTTTCACTATCATGAAAAACTCTCAGCTTTTCAAAGTATGGACCAAAGGTGACCACACTTTCATTTCTAACTCCAGAGACCAAGGGCTCCCTATGTCAAGCCTAGACGCTGCTCTACAAAGGCCAGCTCTGGCACATACCAGTGAGCCGCACCTAGCCAGGAACTTACACAGCACTCTGCTTCGTAAATATTTAAGTGTAAAGCATTTGAGCAGCAGTTGTTATATTTATCCGAATGCTACAGTTTCTTTTCCAGCGTATTTTAACTCTTTTCCTAAGGAGAACAATGAGAAGTTGTCTCATATTCAATGCCTGAAATAAATTTTAGCATTGCTTTCAGCTGTAACAGAAAAACTCACTAAGATTGAGAATGCACACTCGCATTCCCAAGTTTTCTTATACAGGGCAGCTAAATAATGAAATTGTATTTATTATAAAAATAACACTTTTCATTATAGAAAATTTGGGGAAAATAAATAGAAAGGAAAATTACCTATGAGTCCACCTATTAAGGTATAACCATGATGAACATTTCAGTATATTTTCCTTTTTGTCTTTTTTGCAGGCATGTACCTATACCTAGGGAAAATAATATCTATATTTGCTGACTTATACTATTTATGTATTTCTCTTGTGCTATTTTTGATTCTACTGTGAACACTTTAATGTCATTAGCTATATTTAGGAAACACTTTCTAAAAGGTGTATAATAGTTGTAGACATAATTAATTTACTATTGCCTTGTTTTCTGATAGTTAGGACTTTTAAGATAATGCTTAATTTAAAAATGTAATTTGAAAACAAATACCGAGTTCATTTAATATGCATTCCTTCCTTTGAATTTACAGAACTGGGTTTATAGGCCCCAAAGGTCAACGAATCTTCCTCCTTCTCAGAGGAGTCCTTGGTTCTAGTGCCATGATCCTTTTATACTACGCCTACCAGTCAACATCCCTCGCTGACGCCACGGTTATCTCATTTAGCTGTCCAGTGTTTACATCTATAATTGCTTGCATATTTCTCAAGGAAAAGTATAGCCCTTGGGACGCTGTCTTCACTGCATTCACAATCACCGGAGTGATCCTTATCGTGAGGCCGCCATTTTTGTTTGGTTCCGAAGTCGTGGAGACGGATAAAGACTATTCAGTTCACCTGAAAGGTGCTTTCGCAGCACTTGTACACGCTGTGTTTGCTGCCGTGACTTTAGTTATCCTAAGGAAAATAGGGACATCTGTGGACTACATGTTGAGCATTTGGTATTATGTAGTAGCTGGCCTTACCGAGTGCATCGTTGCCCTTTCTATATTAGGAGAGTGGAGTCTGCCGCACTGTGGGTTGGACAGGCTATTTCTCATACTAATTGGGCTGTTTGGTTTGGGAGGTCAGATGTTTCTCGCAAAAGCCATTCAAATAGAAAAAGCAGGACTAGTAGCATTAATGAAGACTATGGATGTGGTCTTCGCTTTTATCTTTCAGATTATTTTCTTTCATGATGTGCCGTCGTGGTGGACAGTGGGTGGCTCCTTATGCGTAGTAGCCAGTAGCATTGGAGCGGCCGTTCGTAAATGGTACCAGAGCTCCAAATAAAGCATCATTGCTGAAATGTGTACACCATCACCCAGTTGAGACATACCACCCGCATACACACCTGGAAAATCTGCATTTACTTCACTGACTATATACATTTCATAGTTAAGGTACCATTTTTGAATATGGTATGTCTTTAATTAGTTGAGGATAGCCAGTCAGTTGGGTGTAGCAATTATTATTTTTTGTGTGTCAGTTATTTTTTGGTTTTGGTTTTGGCTTTGGTTGTTGGGGTGGCATTTGGTAAGAGAACACATCATTAGTTGAAGAAAAACTGCACAATTTTTTATGACTCTTAAGTATAAATATATGTAATTTTTAAAAGTGTATTTTTGGTACTGATGGGATATAGGTGGGAAGAAATTTTAGATTCTCTTTTAGCAGTGTAGAGGCTAAGAAACTTATTGATAATAATGCTGCTGTATAATTAGTGTTGTGTTGAGAATTCATTTGAAATGTAATCCCATTTAGGAGGCCAAAGCTGGAGTAGGTGCCTACTTAATGGTATTAATAAAACAAATGAATTAGCCTTATTTTCAAGGCTTTTATAAATTATTGTCATTCTTTTAACCCATATTTGTGCCTTTTCACTCTAATGCTGAAATTTCATACATAAACTTAAAAAAAAAATCTTTAAATCACCAAATTTGGCTAATAGTGTTCTGTTTTAGTGGCATTATCATCTGTAGCTACATTCTGTAAGTCTAATTGTCCTCTGTTTTTTTTGAAACTGCACTAAATTTTTCTTAACTTTCTAAGTTAAGGTGTTTAAAAATCATAAGAAAGAAATCTTGGCATGGCCAGTGTGCACATTTCCATCCTGAAGTGTTTTCCCTATACTAGAAATGTGATTTTCTATAAATTCTCCTTGAATTTATGGTGTGATGCCAAATAAAATTTTCTCAGGGCTTTATTAGGTTGAACCATAAGAAATTGATGAGATTTTACCTTTTTAACTTACAAAAACCATAGTTCCTTATGGTTCACCCTATTAAGATACCTCTCTTACCTTCTAAACCAAATACTTAGGGGACTTTGGAGTATATTTTTTTAAAATTACTTTTTAAAATACAGTAATCCTAGTAAACTTATTTTTGTAGTCTTTTTCCCTTATGGAGTTATATATAATAATGCTTCATGTTATATAGTAAATGTAAAGACCTGTGAATCCATGGTCGATTGATTTTTGTAGTTTCTTCAATAGGAAAACAAAATCACTGTTAAATTCTAGTATATCAGTATGATATTAAGTGTCAGTGCTGCACCATGATACTAACATCATGAATTCAAACACATTTTATGTCTGGAACTTCATCAGGCCAGTATTCTGCAGTTAAAGACAGAATGTAATATTTAGGAAACCTTGGGAGGTTAATCAGGAAGTAGAGAGTACACGCAAATGGCTCTTTGTCACAGTGAACCCTTTACTGGTGAGGCTATAATGGTCTCCAGCTCTTACTGTGTCAGAGCTCTTATCTTAAGCCTACAGATTTGAAAGATTATAGGCTCTTTCCCACTGTTTCATCACAATTCTTCCGAAGTAAGAAAGAACTGGGGCTTCTGAGGTTTATGCCTTGGTGAGAAAAGGATCTTTTCCAGTAGTTCCAAGAGGAAATTTTTGGCTTGCTGATCTTCCCAAGTGCTTCCCACCAGATAAATCCTAAATGGTCTATTTAGGAAAGTCACACTATCCTTATAACTTTAGCCTAATCTGCAATATTAGAGTTTAGAGTTGCAAAAGCATCATTTTGCAAGTATGTTAGATAATTATAGAATTAGAGTGTCTTAGGGCTCAAGGGTTAGAGTCCTCTTGTAGGAGACATGCTCCATGTTTAGGGATGCTAGGGAGGGGACCTGCCCAAGATCCCTCCTTTAGTTCCATGATTAAGTACGGAAAGTAAAGCACTGCTTGAGCTACATAAGGTAAATGAACTCTCAGGGAACCCTCTCCTGGTTCTTTACCTTGCACAATAAAAGAACCTATGGGACCTTGAAAGTTAAATGCCTTTGGGCCTGTACACTAGAGACATGTTTTATTTCAACAGTGTGGTTTAAGTGCTTGAATGTCACAATATATGACCAAAGTTGGAGAAAATGTTTCTTCTCCCAACTTTTACAGGGTGTGACTCTTAAATACTTTTATAATGTCCAGGGTATATACAAGGATATGTATTGTAACAATTATGGGTGCGTATATTTTGCAAAGACTGTAGTTCCTATATCTTGAAAAGGGAACTATTTTCATAAACTGGTTTTATTTTATAATTGCTAATAAAATTAATATGAAAGAAAACTATATTTTGGTTTTTATGATTATAGCATATGTGCTAGCTAATATACCTTATTTCTTTTTTCATCCATGTGCTTCAAAATGTACTTCTTAAAGAGATTGACCTCTGGCCATTCAGTTATGATGTAATAAGTTTCAAATTATTTATCTGTCTCTCTGATACTGTTACATCAAATCTAATGTCTCAGAAATAAAGGTCCTAATCTTATGTTCCAGTGAGGCCTTTATTTTTCTAGCTCCTCAGAGCTTGGAGCAGCTTTTGTTCCTATAGCTAATCTGTTACTAAGTCATGGAGTGTCTGTCTTCTTATTGTCTTGTGAATTCTTCTTTCCTCACCTTTCCACTGCTGCCGTCTTAGTCCGAGACTTATCACCTCACACCTGAATCACCACAACAGTATCCTGGTTATCTGCTTCTAGACTCTTTGTTCCACTCAGATCCTTGTTCCACTGCCAGACTAATCTTCCTAAGGCCCTGCTTTCATTGTTACTCTGGTTCTCATGTAGCCATAGCAATGCCTTCTTATGTACCACATCACATCCAAATTATTCATCTAACCCTATTCCTACTTTTCCAACTTGATTTCTTGTGTCCCAATACAAATTTGATACTCGGGTCAGTCTCCCCACCAACTCCCACATTTGCCAAGGGATCCCTTCCTTTGTGTTTCGCCTGCTTTCTTTGCCCTCTCTTCTTTGCTCTCTAAAGCCTCTTAGTCTCCAACGGCTCAGCTGAGCTTCTGTTTCTTCCACTGTCTCCAGCTTCTCCCACCCATACTAGTCCACCTTGGAAGAATGGATAAAACACTGGATTAGCTGTCTGAAGATCTGGGTGTGGTGTAATCACTTTCCAGCCAGGCCCTTCCACTTAGTGTCCTTGAGCCTGTTTTCCTCATTTGCTTCAATTATTAAATAGAAAAATATTACTTGCCCCAACCCATGTTACAAATAAGTGTCATAGAAGGACTTGTAGACCCCAAAGGAGGACAAAAACACTTAAGTATTGAACTGTGGTTACTATGGTAGAGTTGAGCATTCACTTCCTCTTCAAAATGATGCCTAGCGCAGGGTCCTTCCCCCTGAGCAGTCTCACCAGGAATGGTATGAACAGTTTTCCGGATTACAAACCTCATTTGGCTCCCTCCTGCTGGCACAGAATTCTACTGTTTGACAGCTCTAATTTTCTGGCTGATCTGCCCATGTAGGGCTGCCAATGGTCACCAGTCTTTTTATCTTACCCATAGGTGTCACCGTCTTTCCAGTTCTGGCTTTAGCTCTGTGAGTATCACACTTGGCTCTGACTAGGGGGGTGAGACTGATTCTCTGTGTGTTTCACATGTACCATTCTTCAAACTCAGCATGGCTCTTCTAGCCTCTTATCCTTTAACCCAATAAGCATAATTAGTCTACTGAGGGTAATCCAGTAGGAAGAGCCAGATCTCTTTGATAACATGCTGGCCTCTGATCTAGGTGTATGGAGCCATGGTCAGTACTGGGCATGATGATTTGGTAATTACAGTGTAGGCTGGGCATGTGAAGCCTGGGCATTACCCCAAACACACTACTATATGACCCCTTTGGTCCCTTACATCAAATCTAATACAGCTACCATATTCACTTAGAGTTCTGCAAGAGGGACCCTCTGTGATCCACAAAGACCCATTCAAGTTTTAGCCTATTTGAACACCAGATTTGGAAAACCAGTTCACAAAGAACCCGTGAATCTTGACACTGCCCATCACTTCCTGGAAATGGTGGGTGAGGATTTATAGCAGGAGGGTAAGGAGCAGACATATCTGGTATCAAGGTAGGGCAGAAAATGTTTTACCATAGAAGTCCAGTCCACAAGAAAAGGTTCCACTGGGTTCCACAAGGTGCTATGCCAGCTATCACCTCCTAAGCCAGATTTGCAACACTATGAAACAATGCTTATTTTTATCACTAATTAAAAAAAATAGTTACTTTTCATAAGAAAAGTTATTATTTATGTTATAATGGAATCATTTTAAATAAACAAATGGAAACTTTTTAGTTTTGCTTTTAAATATTGTAAAATATATATATCCCACATGAACCAGAAGCTCTTTGGAGTCCAGTCCTCAGAAATGTTTAAGAGAGTAAAGGGGTGCAAGACCAAAAGCTTTCTGAGCCATAGGTTTCAGAGGTATCAAATTTGAAACCTTAAAAAACAAAGATTAAACCCATCCCTTCTATTTCATGAGGTTCTGACAGTCTGAAATGCAGCTAAATATCAGTTTGTAAATTAGAAATCTCTTTAATGTGGAGTTTAATTTTAGAATTGTGAAGTTAAATAACTCTAAATCTATATAAGAGGTCCAGATTATGTACCCGAGAGAGAGCAAAGGAACAATGAGAATCCAATTAGCCCATGGTCATTGGGTCATATCAAATTGTCTCCATTACTTCCTATGTATGTGCTTTGGTTCCTTGGTATGTGTACTTTAGAAAACTCAGAAGACTTTGCTACTCTGTAGGGTAGCACATGCATTGATACAACTTCTATGAAGGGCAATTTGACATCGATTAATTTACAGATGCACATATTTTTTCACCCAGAAACTCCATTTCAGGAATTTGTCTTATAGATATACTTGCTTACTGAAAAATGACATATACAAGATTATTTATTACAACATTACTTAATAGCAAAAAACAGAACTAGCCTGAATGTTCCTCAGTAGGGTAGTGGTTAAACAAGTAATGGTACATACACAAAATACAATGGCATTAAAAGTAAATTAAGCCACACCATTGTAAAGCAATTATACTCCAATAAAGATGTTAAGAAAAAAAAAAGTAAATTAAGAGAGAGCAAGGGAGCTTTGCATGCATGGATGTGGGGTAATCTTCAAGATTAAGTGAAAAAAGCAAGATTTCAGATAGTAGCAGAGTATGTGATCAATTGTGTAAAAAGAGGGTAAACAATATTCCAGGAAGATACACAAGAATCTGGTGACATTGGTTGCCTTTAGGGAGAAGAATCTGGCGGCTGAAGAACAGGGTGGAAAGGTGACTTTTCACTGCATCCCCTTTTATACCTTTTGAATTTTGAGCTATGTGGATATATAACCTAGTCCAAAAATAAAATAGAAAATAAAACTGGTAGAACAAAAACAATAAGATGATTTGACAGAAAAGAAAGGAGGGGATGAAAGAGAGAAATAGAGAGATATATACATACATACAGACATACATAGAGAAATGTTTATTGTTTTAATCTGATTTATCACCTGGCTCACCATCACTGACTTCCTTTTACTTTCTCCTCTTTCCCTTATCCAGCTTACAAATCAGACTTAAATTCCCACTTCATGACTGAAGAAAACACAAAAGAAAAATCTGAATTTTCCCTAAGATCCCCCAAAACATTGCCCAGCTGTGAGCCAAATATCTGCCTTTCCACAGCACCAAAATGATTTTTTTTAATTAAAAAAATTTTTTTAAATATTTATTTATTTATTTAGGCTGTGTTGGGTCTTAGCTGCGGCACGCGGGCTCTTTTGTTGTGGCACGCAGGCTTATCTCCCTAGTTGTGGCACACGGGATCCAGAGCGCGCAGGCTCAGTAGTTGTGGCGCAAGGGCTTAGTTGCCCCGCGGCATGTGGGATCTTGGTTCCCCAACCAGAGATTGAACCCGCGTCCCCTGCATTGGAAGGCAGATTCTTAACCACTGGACCACCAGGAAAGTCCCCAAAATTATTTTTACATGGAAAGTAATATTTATTAAACATGTCCCATCCAGGACAAGAGCTTCTTGATCTTTGTCTCATTCAATCCTTGCCAACTCTGGGAGATGGGTTGATTGGGAAATTAAAGTTCAAAGAGGTTGAAGGAGGTCACCTACCTGGTAAATTCCAGTGCCCTCACTAGTAAGTGATGGAACTGAGGCACTGTCCTAAGTCTGTCTTATCCCAAAGACCTTGACCTTTCCAGTACCTCACGTCTCCTACCTAGCTGGGGTAGAATACAGGACAGGGAAACACTGTGGTGTTTGTCACTGTGGTGAAAGGATTGTTTTTTCTTTCTTTTTTCTTTTTACTTATTAATATTACTATTATTATTATTATTATTACTGGCTGCCTCACATGGCATGCAGGATCTTCTCCAAGCAGGGATCAAACCCATGTCCCTGGAGTGGAAGCTCAGAGTCTTAACTACTGGACCGCCAGGGAAGTCCAAAAGGATTGTTTCTTTCTTTTTTTTTTTTTTTTTGCGGTACGCGGGCCTCTCACTGCCGTGGCCTCTCCTGCCGTGGAGCACAGGCTCCGGACGCGCAGGCTCAGGGGCCATGGCTCACGGGCCCAGCCGCTCCGCGGCATGTGGGATCTTCCCGGACCGGGGCACGAACCCATGTCCCCTGCATCGGCAGGCGGACTCTCAACCACTGCACCACCAGGAAATCCCAGGATTGTTTCTTGATTTGGGGATTTGGAGGTATGTATGCCCTTCTCCTATCTCCTCCCCTCTCATGTAGCAAGAGCTGGATGTGAGAGTATAGAAGGTGGTGACAACACTGCATATATTTTAGTTTTATTTCTTTCAATCTATTAATCAATAGTTATTGAGCAGTAGCCATGTACAATCACAGTCAAAACAAGGAAACATCAAATATTGTCAAGCCCTCAAAATGGTCAAAATGACATGCAAACATGACATATATACACATGGTGTAATCAGTACACCTGGGCTACAGCAAGATACTGCCCAAGCACCTAGAAATGAGATAGCCTCCTGAGGCCTCAAAGAAGGGAGGACCAGAGCTGTGCAGGGCTGCCTAAATACACAGACTTGAACCTTGGGCCAGCTGCATTCAGCCATAACTTCCCTAGATGCACTAGGAACATTTCTAAGGGTGTAACACACCAATCAGGAGGACTGGCCAGCCTCAGAAGCAGGAAAGGACGGTGGCTGTGGCAGACGTGTTCCCACTGTAGAGACGGGATGCACCAAGACGGGGAGTTCCCAGCTTTTCTCCCTAAAGTACCCCTCATAGCTGAGGAGAGTCCGAGGCATAGCTATAAGCATAGCAACAATACCCACTACCCTTTATTTTGTCCTTCTAGCTGAGGGACATAGCTGAGGAGATGTCCGAGGCATAGCTATAAGCATAGCAACAATACCCACTACCCTTTATTTTGTCCTTCTAGCGTCGGCTACTGTCCTAACTGCTTTTTGTGCTCTGGCTCACTGAATCCTGCAATGCTGTGGGGAAGGCTGTTTATTGTCTTCACTTCATTGTTGAGGAAACAGAGGCTTGGAGAAGTTAAATGACTTGTCCAAGGTCATGTAACTAATAAGTGGCAGAGCCTGGGTCTTAAAATCCTCCTGTGTCAATCCCCAAGCCTCTGCTCCTGACTCTGCTGCTCTATTGCTCACCCCAAGCCTGAAGCTGCCCATGTCAAGCTCAAAAGTTCTTTGAGTCTTCATGCTTTTTAAAAAATGTATGTAATTTTTTGCATCCTAATTAATAATATATCGGTGTGTTTTAGTGTAAAGATATTGTTTTAAATGACTAATTTGGTTATTTAACTTCTTATCCCCTAAATCTCTGGTACCCTAGGAAAATGTGTCAAGTTTACCCTGGGTTTGTGTACCCTCGACACCCTGCCATATAGCCCATGGGACTCTTCAACTTGATTTTAAGAAACATTATCCAAAGATCAAGCAGTCAAGCCCCCAAGCTACTAACACTACAATTATAAAATCAACACCCCTTAGTCCTTGTATATCCATAGTTTATCAAGTACCCATGTGATTATAATTTGGCTTCTCACATACCTTAAGTACAAAAGAGAATGGACTAAGCAAAGGATTGAGCACCTAGTTCCCTAAACTGTTCTATTTCTCACTGTATATTAATAAAACTGGCATATGTTCCACACATGTCTCCATGTACTTGGTCATTGTGACTCTTCCCAGAGAAACATATTGTATTCCCAGCATCCCTCATCCCCTTTCTTGTAAGTAATACTCCTGTATTACTCATGGTAGCTATGCTAGCTGCTATCATACCCCGCAAATCTCAGAGATGTGTCAATGGCGTTTTATTTCTTAGTTACATCACAGTCTGATGTAAACTGTAAGCTCACTGTAGTCTCCCCTTTAAGTGGTGTATATTTTACAGTTACAGCACATCTCAGCTGAGACCAGCCACATTTCAGGTGCTTAGTGGCTACATGTAACCAGTGGTTATCTAACAGCACAATTCTAGAAAGTGCTGGGAGGAAAGGAGGGTTACAGTAACGGCTACCATTGTTACTGTAGCTGCCACGTGCCAGCATATTTCAAAGCTCCTTACACATTTCTCTCATTTGATCCTTGGAATAACCTTATAAGATTGATGTTCTTTTCCCTATTTTACAGTCTTAGAGCGTTTAAGAGACTTGTGAGGCCACATAACTAGCAAAGAACAGAGATCTGACCCAAGGCACTTTCTAACTGATCTCATGCTTCCCATTTACAGATACAAGAAGATGAATTCCTCTGGACTTCACCCCAAAGGTCATGAAACAGCGCAGGGCCTAGTCAAAGCTCAAAAGAACGGCACTAATATCACCAGTAAGGTGTGCAACCAAACCAGGCATTCCTTATGAAAGCAAAGAGGCACCTACCATGCAGATTAGGGAAGCAGAAACAAGGTGCTAATAAACTTCCCCAGCAAAACAATATTCTTCAAGAAGCAATGGTGAGGGAATGAACAAAGTGAAGAGAAGAGGAAAGCTATGCTAACCAGAAAGAGATAAGTGAGTTTGAACATTAACAAAGGGCAAAATTTGGTGATATAAAAATAATCACAACCTTGGCAGATAAACATGCAATTTCAATAAAGCAAGTGGAAGTGGATGCCACAGGTCCTACTTGTAAAGCTGCTCTTGGGAACAGGAGGAACCAGAGCCTGGGGCCAGGTCAGGGGTTATCAGGATCGACTGTGGAAAGCAAGTCCAAGGAAGAGCCAAGGTCACAATGGAGACAAAGATGCGCAGTCATCCAAGGTGTGCTGTTAGAACACCACGTCTGGCAGGCTCTGTACCAGCTACCAAGACAGACACAGCTGCTTACATGTGCTCGGCTAGAACTAATGCCAAAAGCAAGAATCCATATAAACAGTCCTCAATGAAAGAAGAACCTCATGCTAAACTTATTAAATCCCTACATTATGCCTTTTCTATATTTAGAGTTTAAATGTTTACTTACGAAACGATGGTAATAGTGGATTCCCATGGTTTGGATGGCTTTGTCTATCCTTATTTTTATGTCCTTACCTGGCAAATGTAGAAGTTGACAATTTTATATCGGTCCTCCAGTTTTATCACTTAAAAACATTTTAGCGGTATATAAAATCAAAAAAGCACTGCTTGAGATTCCATCCTTTTTCATGTGTACCAGATTTTGCTTCTCTCTGGTATAATTTCAACTACTCCTTCTACCCGCGCTCCATCCCCTCAGTGCATAAATATGCTCAAATTTCTTCCAAGTAAACCAAATCAAATGAAACCTTCCTTCAACTCTCCTCCCTTCCTCTCTAGATACACCTGAGCACCGGTTTCTTCTTTAACTTCCATATTTTCCTCAACCCCCCAACTGTTTATCCCTCTAATATTTCACACTGGCAATTGAATATTAAAAAATTTTGCAATAGTTTCTCCACCAAAATAAGGATTAATTAAAATCTATCATTCAAGTATAATGCTTTCCCTTCTAGTTGAATCACCATTAAAGCACTATTGCCTTCTTCCTATCTAATCACCTTCAGAGGGCCCAGTATTACATTAAACAGTCCTTTGCCAGTTTACCTTGGGAACTTAGACAAGTTCATAAGCTCTGTGTCAGTTTACCTTGGGAACTTAGACAAGTTCATAAGCTCTGTGTCAGTTTACCTTGGGAACTTAGACAAGTTCATAAGCTCTGTGTAAGAGAAAAGCCATGTTCCAAACTGGCTTTCAAATACATTTTGTTTTTCTTTTATCTTTTTATTTTGACGTAATTTCAGAACTACAGAAACACAGTAAGAACTGTACAAATAATTCCCACTACCTTTTCACCCAGATTCCCCAAAAGTGAACATCTGAGAGTCTACAGACGTGATGCCATTTACCCCTTGCATTTTTCAGGGTTCTCCAGAGAAACAAACCGATAGGAGATATATACATATCTTGAAAGAGATATGTATGGGCACGGGGTGGGGGGCGGCAGTTTAGATTAAGGAATTGGCTTATGCAGTTATGGGGGCTGGCAAACATGAAATATGTAGGGCAGCAGCAGGCTTGAAATTCAGGTGAGAGTTGATGTCGCATTCTCGAGTCTGAATTCCGCTGGGCAACAGGCTAGAAATCAGGCGACTGTCTACATTGCAGTCTTAAGAAGAATTTCTTCTTCTTTGGGAAACCTAAGTCTTTACGCTTTAAGGCCTTCAACTGATTGGATGAGACCCTCCCACATTATAGAGTATAATCTGGTTTCCTCAAAATCTGCTGATTTAAATGTTAATCATATCTTAAGAATATCTCCACACCAATATCTAGATGGTTGTTTGACCCAGCAACTGGGCATCATCGCCTAGCCAAGTTGACACATAAAATTAACCATCATATCCCTAAAATTCTGCATTGTCTATTTCCTTCAAAAGCATATTCTCTCAATAACCACAGTAAAATTTGCAAAATCAGGAAATTAACATCAATATAATGCTAATATCTAATATACTGACTTTATTCAAATTTTACCAATTTTCCCAATAGCCAAAAAAAAATATATATGGACAGTTCTAAAGGGAACAAGAAAAATGTTTACAAGTCAGAAACTGCTACACAGAAAGTAATTTTAATGAAAGGATTGTTGATTTTTTCAGTGCTTCTAATTGAGGAAATTAAAAGTTGGCCATTCTCTGATGGACTCAATCAATTTTTGGAATTTGATATTCAAAATCCCAAAGTCTGGTACCTGGCTAGAGATTCCATCCTTTCTCATATGCTTTAAGAACTTGTTTTTCTAATTCCTCAAACTTTCCACTTCTACTGGCCCTCCTTCTGCATATAAATATATTCATGTCTCTTCCATCTTCAAGCCAAACAAAAGCAAACGAATCCTTTTCTAAGTCCAACCTTTCCTTTTTGCTGTTATCCTAGTTCTTCCCACCAAACTTAGACTTCTAGAAAGAATCACCCACACCTGTCTCATATTCCTCCTCCCCACCCCATTTACTCCTCAGTTTAGTAGATACCAAATCCATCTATGTCCCTTTTCCTTGCTTGAATATCACCAATTTTGTTTGCTCAGGGAAAATGACCCACAACCCAACCTCAGGAGAGGGGCTAAGGTGGGAGTGAATTTCAATTACCATGATGATCTAATCCACTTGCCAGTGATTGGCATAGAAAGGGGCAAAGAAAACAATGCTGGTTAATGAGATGAGAAGGAAAGTTTATAGGCAATATCTCTGGGAAAGATTTTCTTATTCTCACAATGAGGTTTCTGATAAGAACCTTTTCTGCTTTGTAAGGAGGTGATGCTTGGAGCCACTGCAGCCTCTTGTAACCATGAGGACATCTAGCCAAAGGCATCCATTGACTGATAAAACTCAATGGCACTATGAGTGGTAGTTAACATTTTGCAAGCTAGCAAGTCATTTATCAGACAATTAGTCATTTATCCCCCCAGTATTCAAGGTAATAAAAAAATCCATTATTTAAAAACTTTATTTTTCAATTTTTAAACATCCTAATTATTTACTAATATTGCAAAGCATTATTTCTTATCCTCCCTTTTTTTCCATTTTTTGCAAATGCACATTATTTCAGTTATGTTGTATAAAATGAGCTATTGATGGATACCTTAAGAATTTAACCACTGGGGACTTCCTTGGTGGTGCAGTGGTTAAGAATCTGCCTGCCAATACCGGGGACACGGGTTCAAGCCCTGGTCCGGGAAGATCCCACATGCTGTGGAGCAACTAAGCCCGTGCACCACAACTATTGAGCCTGCTCTCTAGAGCCCGCGAGCCACAACTACTGAAGCCCGTGTGCCTAGAGCCTGTGCTCCGCAACAAGAGAAGCCACCGCAATGAGAAGCCTGTGCACAGCAACGAAGAGTAGCCCCTGCTCGTCAAAACTAGAGAAAGCCCGTGCACAGCAATGAAGGCCCAATGCAGCCAAAAGTAAATAAATAAATTAAATAATTAAAAAAAAAGAATTTAACCACTGGACATGGCATTATATTTAAGACAAAATTCCAAGGGCCCACAAGTTAGCTTTTAAATAATAATTTGCACTGGAATGTCCCGGGAACCATCAGTTAATGGCAGTGTTCTGTTAGTCATGGTTCTCAGCTTTCCAAATCAACATGAATTACTTTAATGTAATAATTTTCTAAGGTTCTGTGCACTTTATTGTGTATGGTCCTTTCAAAAGGCTGCCCGGCAGCTTGGTCTATGATTTTTCAGCAAAGATAGCAGAAGTATTCCAAACAGGAAAGCTTTAAAGATTCTGAAATCATTTACAGAAAATCATTTAGAGAAGTGGCTTAGTACTCATTATCAAAGAATGTTGATTTGGATGTCTGCCTGGACTACACTTTAGGGAAAAAAGAATTGTCAAAATACCTTTGAGGCTATACACGCAGGATCCCCTTGGTTTAGAGCTCAGTTTTACCAGTAGATGTCGCTATAGTCAGACATTATTTTAGAAAAAGATAAAAGTGACCTCATTAGCATTTAAAGGCTGTCAGGGGGAGAAGCAAACAAGCTCTTCTACACCTAAACATGTGCTCTTTTTTTTAAGAAAACGCAGTAGGCATCTAATAAATGTTTTCTGAGTGAATTAATGAATAATCAATGTATATTAATTGTTCTGCCTTGAAATCTTTGTGACTGAGTTATGTTGATGTAATAACATAACATGTCAGAGGCAAAGCTTTAGAATTTGCAAAATAAAAATGAGCTCTAAGATATGAGCAGACAAGTTTGAAGAAAACAACTTGTCTAGAGTCCATTCATGAGATGGGGCATGAGAATTCAAGCAATTCGACTTCGCAGACATTAACTGCATCCCTCCTATGTCAGCAATGAGCGAGCTTCTACTAGAAACAGCGGGAGATGTGGTACCTAGGGCTCCATGGGAAAGTGAAGCAGAGGCCATTTGTTCTGTCCTCAATCCGTGAAAGGGGGAAGGGGTAGATTTTCCTGGCAACACAGTCAGACACAAGTTCTCAAATCTGGGAGAAGGGGCCAAGAAACAATTCCCACTAGCTCATTTAACACCCACTTTCCCTTTTTTTAGCAGAGGTTGGCCTGCACATGACATAAAGACATTATGCAAGCAGTTTACAAAGCTGTCATATTATTCAGAGGTTTGATACTGATTATATATATAATATGCATTATATTCATTTTGAGTACTTGCTATGGGGCACACTCTGTACCAAGTCCCTTATCTGATTTAATCCTCCCAAAAGCTCTGTGAGGCAGGAAATTTTATTATCCTCATTTTTAGAGATGAAGTGTCTGAAAAACATGGGGCTAGGGGATTGAGTGGTTAAACAACTTATCCAAGATCACCCAGTCAATGAATGGTAGAACAAGAGTCAAACCTAGCCCTGTGTATAGCACTCTGCTGTGCTCTTTCTTAGTTCGTTATTCCAAGGCAACAGGCTCTATTAGTGTTTGATCAGATAAAATCTGGAGTCACATTGTTTAAGGTGACTTTACCCGCACAGAAATAAACTCACGTATATATAGTCAGTAAATTTACCATAAAGAAGCCAAGAGTATACAATAAAGGACAGTCTCTTTGATAAACGGTATTGGAAAACTGGATATCTACATGCAAAAGGATAAAACTGGATCACTACATTACACACCATACACAAAAATTAATTTAAAATGAATTAAAGGGACTTCCCTGGTGGCGCAGTGGTTAAGAATTCGCCTGCCAAGGCAGGGGACATGGGTTCAATCTCTGGTTTGGGAAGATCCCACATGCCACGGAGCAACTAAACCTGTGAGCCACAACTACTGAGCCAGCACTCTAGAGTCCCGAGCCACAACTACTGAGCCCATGTGGCACAACTACTGAAGCCCGTGCGCCTAGAGCCTGTGCTCTGCAACAAGAGAAGCCACCTCAATGAGAACCCCAAGCACCGCAACAAAGAGTAGCCCCCTCTCTCCCCAACTAGAGAAAGCCCATGCGCAGCAACAAAGACCCAGTGCAGCCAAAAATAAATAAATAAAATAAATAAATTTACAAAACGGATTAAAGACTTGAACATAAGACCTGAAACCATAAAAATCCTAGAAAAAAACAGGCAGTAAGCATCTTGATATCATGATTTTTGGATTTGAGAACAGAAGCAAAGGCAATAAAAGCAAAAATAAGCAAGTTAGACTACAGCAAACTTAAAAACTTCCGCATGGCAAAGGAAGCCATCAACAAAATGAAAAGGCAACTTATGAATGGAAGAAAATATCTGCAAATTATACATCTGATAAGGGATTAATATCCAAAATTCATAAAGAACTCATACAACTCAACAGCAAAAAAAAAAAAAAAAGCAGCAAACAATCCGATTAAAAAATAGGCAGAGGATCTGAATAGACATTTTCCCAAAGACATACAGATAACCAACAGGTACAGGAAAAGATGCTCAACGTCACTAATTATCAGGGAAGTGCAAATCAAAACTCCAATGAGGTATCACCTCACTCCTGTTAGAACAGCTATTATCACAAAGACAAGGAATAACAAGTGTTGGTGAGGATGTGGACAAAAAGGAATCCTTGTTCACTGTTCATGGAATGTAAATTGGTAAAACCACTATGGAAAACAGTATGGAGTTTCCTCAAAAAATTAAAAATAGAACTACCATAGGATCCAACAATTTCACTCCTTGGTATTCATCCAAAGGAAGCAAAACACCAACTTGAAAAGCTATCTGCATCCGCCTTGTTCATTGCAGCATTATATAAGATAGCCAAGACTGGAAGAAACCTTGGTGCATTTCATATATACACACACACACACACACACACACACACACACACACACACACACACACACATCAACTGTAAAAAGGAAATTTTGCCACTTGCAACAAGGGTGGACCTTGAAGGCATTATTCTAAGTGAAATAAGTCAGATGGAAAAAGACAAATACTGTATGATCTCACTTATATATGGAATCTAAATAATAGTAATAATAAACCCTAAATTCACAGATACCGAGAACAGATTGGTAGTTGCCAGAGGTGGAGGATGGAGGGTGGGTAAAATGTGTGAATGTGGTCAAAAGGTACAAACTTCCAGTTACAAAATAAATGGGTCATGGAGATACAATGTACAGGAAGGTAACTATAGTTAATAATATTGTATTTTATTTTTGGAAGTTGCTAAGAGAGTAGATCTTAAAAAGCTCTCATCACACACACAAAAAAATTGTAGCTATATATGGTAATGGATTTTTTTTTTTGGGGGGGTTATGCGGGCCTCTAACCGCTGCGGCCTACCCCGCTGCGGAGCACAGGCCCCGGACGCGCAGGCCCAGGGGCCATGGCTCATGGACCCAGCCGCTCCGCGGCATGTGGGATCCTCCCGGACCGGGTCACGAACCCGCGTCCCCTGCATTGGCAGGAGGACTCCCACCCACCCCGCCACCAGGGAAGCCCCGGTAATGGATTTTTAACTAGACCTATTGTGGTGATCATTCACAATATATAAATATCGAATCATTATGTTGTATACCTAAAACTAATATAACGTTATGTCAATTATATCTCAATCTTTTAAAAAGTTGACCTTACCTGAATCATTCGTTTAAAAAATCTTCATTATTGAGCCGTGCCTATGAACAGGCACTCTGCTGTGTGCTAGGAGAAGGGGAATATAAAGGCGTGAAAGCCAAGTGCCCTAGAAGAAATTGTAATTGAGTGGAAGTAGAGATGGGGTGTGTGGAGATGAGGAGGAACTGGAATGAGGAAGGTCACCCAGCCTCTGTCCTCTCTACACAGCTCAGGAGGATTTGGGGAAAGTGGAGAAGATTTGGAGCAGCTGCTGTGAGGAATGTGCGAGGTTAAATAATATGTCTGGGAGAAGCAAGGAGTATTTCAGGATCCTTTCCACTCAGAATTAATGGAGCTCATTTTCTCAGATTTTCCAAAATAAAGTTCACCTCTGGCTAGAGCTCAAGGTTGAAGAATTTTAGTTCAGAATTTAATTTTGTTTCTTGAAAATTTGTGAGCACTTACAATTTTTTAGCATGAAAATATATAATTGATAATACTACATTAAGGAGAAGGAGGCCGAAATGCTTACTTGACTTTCAGTGCTGATTATCTATTCAATTTACTATTTCTTATTGTCGCCTCACTTCTGAAATAAAGAAACAATAAAGTAAGAAACGTTTTCAAAGCCAAAGTTGAAATTATAAGACTAACCTAAATTTAGGGACATTTGTGTTTGTATTTTCAAGATATGTGGGCTTATTGCCCGAATCCTTACATTTTTAAAATGTCATCTGCTTGCTTTGTGTTTCTTCATAAATGTGTAGAAATTTTCTGGCTCCACTGGGATGTCTTCAGTTCTGCTCTATTCCACTTAAAATATTTTGTTAAATTATCTCATTGCATTTTTTGTTTAGAAATCCTCTCTTTGAGACATTCCATCTTGCTTCTGCGGGGGAGTGTTAATTACTAAATGGAATTTCTTCAGATTCAAATCTTCCCCCACCCACTTTGCCTCAGAGCAGGTAGAAAATGTTGCTCTGGAAAAATTAAAGGATAAATATCTCTAAATGGGCTTAATAACCAAGCCCATAACCAGTGTATTTTTCCAGAGTGACTTTCAAAAACCATATATAAATTCATTATTAAAGCCGTAAACAAGGGGAAACACTCCCAAAATAGGAAACACAAATGGCTAATAAATATATGAAAAAATTTCAACCTTACTACAAATAAAGAAAAGTACCTTAACAGAGCAATGAGTCCTTTTAACTTTAAGTTTTGGGTTTTTTGCTTTTTTTTAACGACAATATTCAAGATTGGCAAAGGGTTCAAATTGCCAGATGGCACCATGGTTGGGAGTATAAACTGGTAAAATCTTTTGGAAAATAAATCCAGGGACTTCCCTAGCGGTCCAGTGGTTAAGACTCCACGGTCCTACTGCAGGGGGCGCAGGTTCGATCCCTGGTTGGGGACTAAGATCCCACATTGCTGCAAGGTGCTGCCAAAATTTTTTTTTTAATTTAAAAAATAAATATGCAGTATGTATTATACCCTGTGGCCCAGTAACTCTATTTCTAGGAGTCTTTCCTAAGAAAGTAATCAGGACACAGAAAAAAAAAAAACCTTTACATGAAGATATTTCATTTTATAATTTATAATAATAAAAATGTAAACAACTATTTCCCTATTCGAGTATATTAGGCTTTTTTATTTATTTTTATTATTATATTATTTTTTTGGCTGCACTGCATGGCTTGTGGGATCTTGGTTCCCTGAGCAGGGATTGAACCCAGGCCATGGCAGTGAAAGCACCAAATCCTAACCAATGGACCGCCAGGGAACTCCCAATATTAATTGTTTTTTTTTTTTAAAGCTATATTCGTAGATTAGAATCTTATGCATTTTTCACAATTATGTTTATAAAGATAGAAATAAGGGAAAATAATTGTGGCATAATACTAAATGGAAAAGCAAGGGAGTGCATATATTTAAGTAAATATGAGTAAAAACACATAAAATCTATATATACATATAAGTATATATACATACATGCCCTTTCTGTAAAACGACTAGACAGATGATCTCTGAGGCCCCAAGTGTGGTTCTATAAAGTGAATCTTACCAGTGTGCTGTCATCACATAAGTCATGACTCTCTGGAAACTAGAGTTACGGGGTCAGTAACACTAACCCCTTGTAGTAGGTCAGATTCCCTAGAAGCACAGCCTGGGAAAGGGATGAGGGTATGTGATTTACTGGGGACACGCTCTTCAGGAAAGTCCTGTGAGAGCTTGAGAAAAATAGATGAGGGACGAGAGAGGCAAGCCAGGATAGGGTTTCAGGTAAAGTCTAGTCTCCACCTGACCCAGAGGTGCTCTGGAGTACCTACCACACTACCGCACTGTAGGTGGCTGGAATCCCGATAGCAGCTCTGGGTGGGTGGGGCAGGGTGGAATCACTGACCTGCCAGGTTCACAGCAGCTGGGCTCTGGGTGCAACAGCAAAGGGGATCTGGCCTGGCCCCATTGTGTCCACCAGGCCATCTAGGGCCATTGTGAGGATTAAAAGAGGTCACTGTTGTAGACCCACAAGACCATCAAGGAACAGTAGCTTTTCTTTTTTTAATGTTAACCAGCTACTGATTTTTAAAGAACACACCTACGTTTAAATACATACACAAATCTGACTCTTCCAGTGAGAATGCAGCTGCAATGCAAAAGCTCAATTACAGAGTGTCCCCTTCCCCAGCAGTCACCATCTACTGTTTCCACATGCTTTGGTCACCTGGCTCCCTGGCTGGTTGCAAATGTATGGAAAAGAGCAGTGAGGAAGCAGGGTTGAGCCCTCTCTATAGTCTTAGTGGCCTTGATTTCTCTAGACCATGTCTTCCTCCTGGGTAAAATTAAAACAATGAAGGGTCCTTGATCTGGGCCAGGATATCTCCAGGAATTGTACTGAAAATTCCATGCAGTTTTCTGGGATTAAAATGCATACCTTTCATCAGATTCTTTAAGGAGAGAGTGACCCAAGAAATCCAACTTCCAATCTTCCTTCCCCTCCAGCACTCTGATTATGCATTGAGAAGAGACTTAAGTCAAAGGAGGAAATTAAACATAAAATTCTTTGTTCTGTTTTTACAAATACAGTCAATTAGAAGAAGGATTCATCTCCCCTCAACCCCTGTTCAGATTTAGGAAAATTAAAGGCAGCTACAAGTGCACCACTGCTCTGTGAGATGGGCTTTACCTTCATTGTACTGAGGAGGAAACTGAGGCGCTCCTGAGGTTACTCATCCAAAGGCCAACAGCACCCCCTTGTGGTTTAGATCTAGATGGTCAAGACATTGTGGCTTATACTCAGGCATATACTCAAATGCCTTTGGGTATATTTTAAAATATTTTAAAAAAGATTTATACTTTTTTTTTCTCTTTCAAAAGTAATACTTTAAAAATTCAACAACAGGGCTTCCCTGGTGGTGCAGTGGTTGAGAGTCCGCCTGCCGATGCAGGGGACACGGGTTCGTGCCCCGGTCCAGGAAGATCCCACATGCCTCGGAGCGGCTGGGCCCGTGAGCCATGGCCGCTGATCCTGCGCATCCGGAGCCTGTGCTCCACAACGGGAGAGGCCACAAGAGTGAGAGGCCCGCATACCGCAAAAAAGAAAAAAAAAAAAAAAAAAGAAAAAAAAAATTCAACAACATATAAAGATGTAAAATATAAGTGGAAGGCTCAGCTCCCCAATTTACCTCCCTAAATGCTAAGTAGTAGAGTGGATTCTTTTTTGTATAGATACATACAGATTTGTTTGATTGATTGATTCTTACAAAAATGGCATTATATTAAACACACTGTCCTCCAACTTCTGTCCAGACAGGGTATCATGGACATTTTCCATGTCAGAGCACAAAGTTTACACCTCACTCTATTGAAAACTTACACATATATTAAATACTACTAATATGTTAACTTGAACCACTAGGCTAAATTGTTTCTGTGGACCATGTGGAACGAGACTTCTTCCATCTTGGAGCAATTATTCAAACTTCTTATAAACTAATTATGGAGGTTATAGCTCTGCACTGTTCAAAAAAATTCAGGAACCGTTCAGGACCACTCACATGGAATTGTAAGCATGCTCTCACAGCCCAGGGAGCTTCCCTCCATTAAATGTCCAGCAAGATATGGGTCCACCTACTTTGCATGGTGCTATGGTGCTATCACATCATAACTATAAACTGTGCAATAGCAAGAGTTGCCTTCCTAGCTGCTTTAACATGATTGTATTATATTACATAAAGGCTTAGTTCTTATAATTTTGGTGTCTTGCCTGTCTAACTCTGTATACTTATAATAGAGTTTTTATAAGTTTTGGACATTTATGTTTAGCTTTTAATTTTATAAATGTTATTTTATTTTGGTAGAGGTGAAATAAGTAACCTAAGAACTAGAAGCCAAATGATAGATAGACAGGCAGACATAGATATAGATGTTTAATTATTTAACAAATCCTATTAAAAACAGCTTCAAATTGAGCTAGCCAAGCTCAGTTTGGCAAGGCATAAACACAATTATACCAGTCTTACAATGTAAATAAAATTCCAGGGGTGAAATTTTACATGTAATATTCTTTTATTCAACCTATAAAACAAGTGAAATGGGATGGCTTTGAAACTTTAAGCAAATGTTTGATGGACACAGGCACTGAGTATGAATATTTTCAAAATGCCTTGTTTGAACATCTCATAATGTTACAATATACATCTGAAAAGTGTGTTATACCAAAGAACAGTATAGCATGGTGGTTAGAAATCAGGTCAACCCAAGTTTGAATCCTAGCTTCATCATTAGCTAGATGACCTTGAGCAAGTAACATCACCTTTCTGAACCTCAGTTTCCTCATCTATGAAATGGGTTTATTACTTCCCAAATAACAGAGATGTTGCAAGAATTATGAGCTTGTGGCAGTAAAGAGTTTAGCATAATGCCTAATGCTGAGTAAGTATTAAGAATTATTATGTTTTAAACAAAGGAGAAGCAAAAGCCACTTGGGATCAAGATGAAGGATGCTCTTCTCAGATGTCTTCCTGAACCACAAATAGCTTGTCAGGACCTCCTTGTCCCACCTACCTAACCCCTGCATACTGTGCTCTTAGCCACTTCACTGCATGAACTCACAGTGAGTATCCATTTCCAGCAGGGAGATGCCCTCCATCAAATCTATTTTTCTTCTTTTCTGAAATTTGCATGGAAAAGGGAAAGAAGGCTTTTTTTTTTTTTTTTTTAAGGAAGTTCTTAAAGTTAAGTACAAGAGAAGGCAAACATTAACAGAGGAAAGACTCCTGCTGTTGGCCACTGAGAAAAGCCATCAGAGGGGCTTTGATGTCAACCTGATCCAAAGGAAAAGCTTTGTTTCCTGGCTAAAATTCACAGTGAATTTATTTTGTCTTCTTTTTTCATGAAAGTAATATGTATACTTTATAAAGAAACAAAATTGCACAGTTCAGAGAAATAAAACATTAAGTTTCCTATTCCCAGACACCTCCAGTCCTGGTCCCTTGCTCCATTTAAACTACCGGTTTCTGCCTTTCTGGGTCATCTCCATCGGACATGGGACCGAATGGAATAATCTCATTCAAGTGTTTGCAAAGTCTGGTGTCAGGATATGCTGCACCAAAGGGAATAAGAAGATTCCATATCTTTCTGGTTAAGACCAGGGTCAGCACAAGGAATTAGCAAACAGCATCCTAGCAGAATTTGGAATGGAATTTGGAAAATGGAATTCTGGAATAAATAAGCAGGCCATGGTCAAAAGGGCCAGCAGGCCCAGAGGGACTGGGGTTGGCTTTTCTGCTTACCCCTTACCTCAGCCACCCCAAAGTCCCTGGGTAGAGCCAAGCAAAGGACCATCATAAACTGGACCAATGCCCACAAATGATCCAAGGAGCAAGGCTTGGAAACCAGGCTAGGGATCAAATCTCTTCCCATCACAATGATGCACCTGGGATGGTGACAGAATGAAACTGGCCCTGAATGGTCCGGACCTGGCTCCCAGACAGATCCCTTGAAAAGAAAAATAGGAGAGAGTCCACCTGGTGAGATGAAGGATTCCTTTGGCCAAGCCAGCCACCTGCACACTGGGAATAAATCAGGACTCTGCTCTTCTCATAGATATGCCAGCCAACTTGTGGCATACCTAGCAGGAATTTGGAAGCTGATTAAGGAAGGAAAGCAATCCAAGTTTACTTCATTATGGTCAGATGCCAACAAAATCTAGATTATCATTATGTATTTATACCCACAAAGGGAACAACTTGGCATGGATTGCAAAGTAGTTAATTATGATTGAGACATCTCATGTCATTCAATGTTTTGTTTTATTATGGCTTTATTTATTGACATGCCATCTTGACCACAGAAAATTCTAAGTTCCTACCAGTCCTTCACTGACCTCCTGTATTGTAAGGAAAAATAAAAAATAGCTGTACAGGAAAAAAAAAAAAGGATTCACTTTCATAAGTAGCTTACATGTGATGTTGTAAGAATAGTGAAACTAGAGGAGGTAAGGAGTATCACCTTAAACACACAAGCTCTTGGAAGCTTCTCTACTTTCTCAAAGGCTCTTCTCCCCACCTCCGAGTTAGCCTTTCAGACTCACCCCTCTTTTAAGCCTTTCACTTCCCAGTTAGAATGAGTTTCTCCTTCTTTTCTACTTCTGGAGTAGCCTGTTCTTACTCAAATAATTGTATGAGTGATGTGTTCTAATTATTAGTTTAACTGTCTCTCCTATTGGTTAATGAGTTCGCCAGAGGGCAAAAGATTGTAAGAAATTGCTTTCCTCATTATGGTACATCATACAGGGAAGTACTATGCTACAGTCAAAGAGAATAAGGAATCATCAGGCATCAGGGTTGTGAAAATCAAAGCTACAGTATGATACCACTTCATATCCACTAGGATACCTGTAGTCAAAAAGATGATAACAAGTGTTGGCAAGAACTTGGAGAAATTGGGACCCTCGTATATTACTTATGGGATTGTAAAACAGTGCAGCCACTGTGGAAAATAGTCTGGCAGTTCCTCAAAAACTAAACATAGACTTACCATATGATTCAGCAATTGCACCCCTAGGTATATGGCCAAGAGAACCGAAAACATTTGTCCATACAAATCTTGCACATACATGTTCAGTTCATAACAGCACTATTCATAACAGCCAAAAAAGTGGAAACAACTCAAGTGTTCATAAACTGAAGGATGGAGCAACAAAATGTGGTATTTCTATACAATGAAATATTATTTGGCAATAAAAAGAAACAAAGTACTGATACATGATACAACATAGATGAACCTTGAAAACATTGTGATAAACGAAAGAGGCCAGTCTCAAAGGACTATACATTGTATGGTTCTATTTACATGAAAGAATAAGCAAAGCTATAGAGACAGAAAATAGATTGGCGGTTTCTTAGGGTTGGTGGAATTGGGGGGAATGGTGAGTGACTGCTAAAGGGTACAGGGTTTCTTTATGGGGTGATGCAATGTTCTAAAATGGATTGTGGTGATGGTTACACAACTTCATGAATATACTAAAAACCACTGAATTGTACCCTTTGAATGGGTGAATTGCATGGTAAGTGAATTATATCTCAATAAAACTGTTACTAAAAAAATAAGGAAGAGCTCTTTAACATTGAAAGGTGTAATTCTAGTATATACAGTTTAAAAAGCAAGGTGCAATTTAATAATACACGTGTGAGAAACAAGGTAGATAAAACTATGCATACACTAGTTTATTTTTGCAAAAAGAATTATAAGAAGGATAAACTAGAAATTAATGATAGTGTCCCCTACAGAGGGAGAGTGGGAAAGGCTGGAGGGGAGGTAGTGACACTTCCCTGAGTACACCTTTTTGTATAGTTTTGATTTTTGGAACCATGTTAATGTTTTTACATATTCAAAAATTAAATCAACAGCATTTCATTACATTTGACTTATTTCAAAAATGAAAAGATTCCACGAGTCTATACTTACACTAAAACAAACAGACAAAAATAAAGGAATAGAGTGAGAGAGAAAGTTCTTGTTTACAGAAGGATGCTAACTGAAAAATATATGAGAAACACCAGAATTTTAAAAATCAACCACCATCTTATTAACTGATCCAGGAAAGCATCATCAATAGTTGCTAAATTTACTGGGGAAAAATTGTTGGGGACCAGAATACTTATATAGGCTCAAAGCATCTTCTTGCAGATTACATATTAAATACAAGGGAAGAAACGGTACCTTTACCAAAATATGGCAGATAATACATTAGCCAAATGATCAAAATTAACATCACCCAAGATGGAATGAACCATATCAGATGATTCCTGCTGTGATGCACTGAAAGAAACACGCCACTCCTGTCATATTCCTGCCAAGATGCATAACCATAACCAAGGCACAAGAAGGCACTCAGACACCCCTAAAATAAGGGCCATTCTGTAAAACAACAGGCAAGCACGCTTTAAAAATGTTAATGTCTTGAAAAACAGTGAAAGGCTGACAGATCATTGCAGATTAAAGGAGACTAAAGAGAAATGACAACTAAATGCAATGTGTGGTTCCGGATTAAAACCTGGACGGGTGAAGATAAGTGTTGCTGTATTCAATATTGGGATAGTCAGTTTGAATATAGACTACATATTAGATTAAAATATTGAATGAATAGTAAATTTCCTAAATTTGACAATAAGAGACAGCCCTAATTCTAAGAAGATAATACATTAGGGTCTTGATCTCTTCAACTTACCCTCAAGTGTTTAATTTGAAAAAAAGAAGAATATGTGTGTGTGTGTGTGTGTGTGTGTGAGAGAGAGAGAGAGAGAGAGAGAGAGAGAGAACAAATACATCAAATTGCTAATAAAAGGTGAAGTTTTCAAATTTTTAATTTATAAAGAAACTATCTCACTCCAACTCTGTATCCCCAGCACTTCCTAGCAAAATAATCTTTGCAACATAGTAGATCCCCAATAAATGTTTATTAAATGCTTAAATTAAATGACAAAGTCCAATCAGGAATCACTGAATTGCAAGTGATAAGGTAGCCAGTTCAAATTGACTAAGTTCTGACAAAGGAAGTCAGAAAATTTAACTGTAAACTCGAATGGTATACTTGTTTCAGGTATAGCTGGATCCAGAAGTTCAACCAGTGTCATCAGGATCTTCTCTCTCTCTCTGTCTCTCTCTTCCTTATTTTCCTCTATGTTGGCTTTACTCTCTCCCTTGAGATGACTCTCCTTAGGATGGACTCACATAGCTCTCTAGTTCAGCAGAAATAAAGATATTTTTGTCCAATTGTTCCATACACTTCCACTACTAAATCTCACGGAACTGACTTAAGTGATCAGAGAGGATGAAAAATGCTGATGGGCAGATTTGAAACTTGTGTTCTCAAGTGTGACCTACATGCTTTTTGGAATGAGCAGCTTCAATTTTTTCAAAGCACGGAGTCATGCAGAGTCTTGGAACATCACCCCTGAGAGGAGACAGGCAGCCGGGTTCTCCCTTCTGCCCTTGTCCCCTTTGATTAGCTTCTCTTTGAGCCTCACGGCACGAAACTGACAGACACCACAAAGTCTACACAGTGGCTCTCCGAAGTCCAAACTATTTATTCTCTAAGGTTAATTAATCTACGTTTCAAAATAAAATGTTGTAATATGAAATTCCAAGTAAAGAAAGTTCCATTAATCTTTTCTGAAAAGCAGTGATAAGAAGTGATGACTTCCTCTAACATGCTCCATGCCACTGGTCATGATGAAATCCATTTACTCAATCCAGCAGTGGACATTTTTAGACACTTAGTTCAAGATCACTTAGGGGAGATCTTGTGAAATTCCAAGATGGAATGGTCTCTGCTGGCAAGAAGCTCCCATTTTAGTCAAGGAGAGAGTTTACACATTGGAGACATTCACTAGGGATCTGTCCTAGCCCGTAGGTGCCAGAGGGGTGATGAAGCTTCAAGTTCCCTGCAAGTTCTGTGGATTCTAGGGTAAGGAGCCATCAGGGAAGATTAGAAGGGGAGCTCAACAAAGGTAGGGCCTCTTTCCTGTCCAATTCACTGATATGTCCCCATTCCTGGAAGAGTGTCAGGCACATAATAAGCATCAGTAAAGATGAGTTAGGGCTTCCCTGGTGGCGCAGTGGTTGAGAGTCCGCCTGCCAATGCAGGGGACACGGGTTCGTGCCCCGGTCCGGGAAGATCCCACATGCCGCGGAGCGGCTGGGCCCGTGAGCCAGGGCCGCTGAGCCTGCATGTCCGGAGCCTGTGCTCCGCAACGGGAGAGACCACAACAGTGAGAGGTCCACGTACCGCCAAAAAAAAAAAAAAAAAAAAAAAAAAAAGATGAGTTAAATGAAAAATGGGCTGAGGAAGCCCAGAAAGGTAATCAGAGAAGGTCGGAGGCAAAGTGACGACTGAGTAAGACTTAATGACGAGGGATGGTGGCAGGGAGGGGATTTAGGGAGGATGGGGACACAGTCCAGCCCTGGCAAGACATGGGGTAGCTGCAGGATGGGGCAAATCCAGGCCACACTGGAACCAGTGATGCACACTCGCACAGAAGGGGGGCCGGCTGAGCCGCAGATGGGAGAGAGAGCAGTGGTCACAAATCAGCAGCCCGCGGCTATGTAAGCTGGAGGACGTGCTTTCTTTGACCTCCCCACGGTTTAAAAAATTGAGAAATCTTATATAGCATCCAGACTTCTGTCTTATCTTGAAAACTCAGGAGATCTGGCAACACTGAGCCCACATTCTCACGTGGTGACAACTGGCTGGAGCTGAGGAACCTCTCAGAGAGCACGTCCTCTGCAGCTCACAACAGCCCTCTCCACTCCCGGTTGTCTTATAACCAGGCCAAGCCTATCCTTTACGTGACCATGGGCTCCATGGCATCTGAGCCTGTGACAAGCATAGGAGGACTGTGTATTCCCCAAAGTTACCTCTGAAAACACACGTGGCGCCTTCACCTTCCTTTTTGAATCTTTCTGTGTTGTATTCTGTTCTCAACGAAATTTTAAGTAAAATTTAAAATATTTTCGAAAGAAGGCACTCAGAAGTCTGGCAAAACTAAGCTTATGCTTGAAAACTATAAACTAAAGAGGTGTAATCAAATGTTTTGCCACAATTTGCATCAAGGAAGTCCCATAGTCCTGCATTAATTAGAAGACTTTAGCAGCAAAATCTATTGCTTATTCTCACTCCCTCCCCTTTTATCCCCACCAGCAATGTCCTAGCACTATGACCTCTTTAAGGACATTGGTATGAATATTTCTGCCATCTTCCCTCTCTAGTATTTTCAGAAACTTAACACATGCTGGACATGGCAGGTGCAATTCTAATTTTAATACGTGTGGGAGTCCGCCTAGCCCACTATTCCAGAAGGGCTTTGGGAATTGTATCAGAGCATCAAGCTAGTTGGAGCATTATGCTGCCTGAACAGCAGTCCATGTGGGCATAAGTCTATGGAGTGCAGGCCCCCCTCTAGCCAGTTAAACCCCTGTGAGCTAGGAGTGATTAGAAAAGAAAAAAAAAAACAGCACCTGTTCCAGCTTTGGCAAGAACCCTAAAATAGAGCAACCATTTCTCATAAAAGCTGCACTTCAGCATTTGCAGCTGCTTCCTTATCAAAAATCAATTTCTGTCTATTATATAAGATACATAAATAGGATGGCCTTTCCCCCTTTTTGGTTTACCACTTTTTGTCTTGACCAAAGGAATCTTTTTGAGCACTTTTGTATAGATTTGGAGTCAGTGGGAAAGTATTCTTTTTTCCATCAAAATCCACTGACCCCCTGAAAAGGAATCCATTAAAAAAAATTTTTTAAGCTAGTCACTTTAAAAAGTAAGCATAGAGCTTACTGTTCTTTGTTTTCGTTTTCCCTTCTCATGTAGCCTACAAGAGAATGAATGAAAAAAAAACCATAAGAACATAAAACCTCATTCAGTAAGTACATCAGTCAGTAAAAACAGGTTTCAGTTTAGTATAACAATACACATAGAGAGAGACAGAGAAAAGACAGAGGCAGGAAAAGGGCAAAAGGAAGGGGGAAAGAGGATTAGAGAGGTCATGAGAGAGAGAAGTGCACTCAGACATGGGAGGGGAAAACCCAGAAGTCATTGATTCCTTATTCAGACCACTCCCCAGACTCCCAACATCCTTAGTCTGCAAACTCATCTTACATGCTAACTGAGCCAATGCCACCGCTCCTAACCCTGGCTCCATGAGCCTCCAGCACAGCTAGTCTATTCAGTTTGGTCCCTGATGCTATGGATCCAACCCCTGAGACCCACTGATAAAACCAGCTACAGCATCTCTTTTTCCCAAACTTATCTCAATCCCCTTAAGAACAATGAGCACACTGAGGGTAGAAATCTCCCACAATAGATTATTTGCCTCAATGATCCAGATCTTTTTCTAGAGTGCATGATTTTATTGGATGCATTTGGAATAGCTCATTTTTAGGAGCCTGGAAAAAAATACATGCCTAGTGCTTTATGAATTCATCCATTCAACTGGCATTTCCTGATTTCCTATTGAATGTCATCTATGATACTAAGAACGACTGACTCAAGGGCATTTCTCACCTCCTGCAACATAATTCTCTAGTATACAGACTAGTTGTTCTTTCAAAATGCCTTGTACTAAGCCATGTTATTTCTTTTATTTGAGTAAATGCAATTTGCAAGTTGTCAACAGTGAAGTTAGCTAAGCAAAGTGAAAAAGCCCCCAAAAAATCTATTCCTTAAACTTCACCCACAGAAATAGGATACTTTAGAATATGCATTTTTTAATAGTTTGATTTGAAATGTGGAGGAAGAAAATAAATAACTAACTAGTCCTGGAAAACAATAAGGAGTTATTTCATCATTAAAGAAAATAAATTTCATCACTTCCTCCCTCCACCCGTTCTTGCCGCCACTGATTCTGCAGTGTCTCTTGGTAAAAAGCACAAGTAAAGAGAGCAGAAGTTAAGGACAGATAAATGGATTCTGAAGTCTGTGCATTCAGTAACTTATCTTCCCTCCGTCTATCCTTTGATTTAGGCAAGGACTCAGAAGTCAGTTTCCACTGCTAATCTCTACCACTGGCCTTGAGTTATATAAGATAGGAACTTCCAGTTATATCAGATCATCCTTTTATGGCCTGGCATTCTTACTATCAAATATAGTTACTGGTTAATCTGATGGCTGTCTCTTCTCACATGGAAAGTTTTTTATAAAACCACATGAAATTATGTCAGATCTAGCCTCAGAGTTCCAAGCTCCTCCCTAACTTCTAGTTCTGACAGTACAGACTAAGCAATGCTCTCAGCAGGCTTGGGTAAGAGACCCCACTACCCCCACCTGTGGTTCCACTTATGTTCTGAACTTTAAGCCCAAAAGTGAAGTCAGAAGTTCCTTTGAATACTGTTGTGAAATGAGTTAATTTTCTGATCTATGATAAGGATAGCAGCGTGATTTGTCTAGAAATCATGTCATGCCTCCACTCAAAAGCCTCCAGTATCTGCCCATTTCACTCAGGGAAAAGCCACAGTTCTTCAGAGGCCAGCACATCCCCACCCAATTCTATGAACCATCTAACTTCCTCTTCTACCATCTCCCGTTTGCTCTCTCCAACTGCCACATGATGTTCCTCTAACATCTCAATCTTTTACTCACCACAGGGCCCTTACATTTGCTGTCCCCTCTGCCTGAGACGTTCTTCCCCCAGATATCCACAGGCTCACTCCCTCAGTTCCTTGAGGTCTCCACTCAAATGTCACATTATCAACAAGACCTTCCTTGACCAAATTCCCTAAAAGAGCAGCAGCCCACTCTCACCCTAGTACTTTCCATATTTATTTTAAAAACAGCTTTATTTACAATAGCCAGGAGATGGAAACAACCTAAGTGTCCATCATCGGATGAATGGATAAAGAAGATGTGGCACATATATACAATGGAATATTACTCAGCCATAAAAAGAAACGAAATTGAGCTATTTGTAATGAGGTGGATGGACCTAGAGTCTGTCATACAGAGTGAAGTAAGTCAGAAAGAGAAAGACAAATACTGTATGCTAACATATATATGGAATTTAAGAAAAAAAAATGTCATGAAGAACCTAGGGGTAAGACAGGAATAAAGACACAGACCTACTAGAGAATGGACTTGAGGATATGGGGAGGGGGAAGGGTAAGCTGTGACAAAGTGAGAGAGTGGCATGGACATATATACACTACCAAACGTAAAATAGATAGCTAGTGGGAAGCAGCTGCATAGCACAGGGAGATCAGCTTGGTGCTTTGTGACCACCTAGAGGGGTGGAATAGGGAGGGTGGGAGGGAGGGAGACGCAAGAGGGAAGAGATATGGGAACATATGTATATAACTGATTCACTTTGTTATAAAGCAGAAAGTAACACACCATTGTAAAGCAATTATACTCCAATAAAGATGTAAAAAAAAAAAACAGCTTTATTGAGATATAACTCACCTCCTACACAATTCACCCATTTAAAGTGTACAATTCAGTGACTTTTAATATATTCACAGACTTATGCAACCATGATCACTATCAATCCTAGAATATTTTCCTTGCCCCCCAAAGAAATTCTGCACATTTTAGCCATCACTTCTCAATCACCCTAACTTCCCAGACCTAGGCAAACACTAATCTACTTTCTGTCTCTAAATTATTTGCTTATTTTGGACTTTTCATATAAATGGAATTATATAATATGTAGTCCTTTGTGACTGGTTTCTTAGCATAATTTTTGTTGTTGTTTTTATTGCAGTATAGTTGATTTACAACATTGTGTTAGTAGCATAATGTTTTTGAAGTTTATCCACATTGTACTATGTATCAGTACTTCACTCATTTTTATTGCCAGATAATATTCCACTGTATGGATGTACCGCATTTTATTGCTCCATTCATCAGTTGATGGATATTTGGATTATTTCCACTTCTTGGCTATTGTGAGTAATGCTGTTAAGAACAGTTGGTACAAGTTTTTGTGTGGACATATGTTATCATTTCTTTTGAGTATACACCTAGGAGTGAATCCACATCGTTTTTATCCTTCTTTATTTGAGAACTTATTACCATCTGATATAACATATGTTTACTTTCTTTTTTATTGCCTGCCTTTCCCCCACTAGAATATTAGCTCCCCAAAGGCAGGATTTTGGTCTGTTTCGTTCACTGCTTAGAATAGTGCCTGGCACAGTAGCATACAATAAATATATGCTGTATGAATGAAAGAATGCTAAATTATTGGGGCAAACTGAGGGGGGAAACCTATTAAGTCAGTAAGCTGACTGTGTACACATTAAAAGCCAATTTGTGGGAAGAGGTTTGCAATGACAACTTGCAGGGAAGTAAGAAAATTTCCAGAGTTGCCAGTAGCCTGTGCTTTAGTCAAGTGACCTTTCCTTTCTGTCTTTCCTTTTTTTTTTTTTTAAGCTGTGTGATTCTGTTTTTTTATTAATTTTTTGGCCATACTATGCGGCATGTGGGATCTTAGTTCCCCGACCAGGGATTGAACCTGTGCCTCCTGCATTGGAAGTGCAGAGTCTAAACCACTGGACCAGCAAGCAAGTCCCAAGTGACCTTTCTTGAGGTCAGTTCCTCCTCTGTAAAATGTCAGGATTGAACCAATGTTCCTGGCTCCTTCCAGCTCCATATGCCATAATATAACTTAAAAATTAACAAATGACTTGATTTGCTCATACAAATATTTATCTTTCATTCATTCAACAAATATTTATTAAGTGCCTTCATAAGCCAGACGCTATTCAGATGTCTTATTTGGCATATCAACACTTACAATTTACAACAATATACAACATTTACAATCAAACATTTACAATTATTTGGATAATAGTTACACCCTTGCTGATTTAAATTTCTTTTCTTCTTTTCTTTTTCACTTGTGTCCAAAAATACAGCTGAGTTGGGCTTTAAATGAAAACCATCTCTTAATTATTTTCATTTTCTAAGACATAGGCAGGAACTGAAAGACTCCCCCCCAAAAATCAGTGTCAACATACATTTATTATTATTTCTTATTTTAGTGTCTTCCAATTTCACACAGGTACAAAATGCATCCATTGTCAGAAACAGAGAATCAGTGCGGTGGACTGACTGGCTGTGCCTTTTGTGTACAGGACTACAGTCTGCATTCCAAGCCCTCCCCATCAGCACTTCCTACCTCTTCTCGTGCTTTTCAAAGTGCCCACAGACTGAAAGTTTGCCTGATATGAGACAAGCTTCTCTATCATTTCTTTATCCATCTAGTTTATTCCTTGACTTAGCACAATTCCTCAAATGTTGGGGGACAGAGAGAGTAAGACAGTAAAAAAGCCTTTTTGGACCTCTAATTAACATTGTGTTCATGGGCAAGCCATACGTTTTGTCTCCCTTATACCTCAGTTTTCTCCTCAGTAAGATACTGGGTTTTGAGTTTAGACCCTGGTCTTTTCCAGGTTGAACTTGAGCATATGTAGAAGTAGAGCGATCCAAAGTAGTCAAGAAGCCAAAGGAATAAGAGGTTCTATTGTACAAAGGCGAGATAATGCTTACAAAGCCATTGGCTATGTTCCTGGACCAAATACCCCAAAAGGTACTTTGTCAGGAATATTTTCTATGCTTAAGTCCCAGGGACAGTTTTGTATCATCTGCCTACTGTATAATTTTAAGAAAGCATTTTGGGAGAGCAAAGTAGACCTGGGAAGAAATATACAAATTCAACAAATGTCTGTTTGCCTATGACATGCCAGCCTGAAAGCTGTTCTCATCCAACCTGTACTGGGTCTCCATGAAATAGATATTACTGGCATGCTCTGCTTAATAAATGAGGAAACAGGCTCTGAGATGTAAAACAATTACCTTGGCTAGGATGATACAAGTGAGACACAGATGATACATAGATACAAAGTCTGTGGGCCCCCAAAGACTTGACACTCTTTTCATCCTGTAAAAACCACTCTAATTGTTTACTTTACATTCATGATGGATCTAGGATGTTACCTTTGCATATGAAGTGCACAATATATATTAGAGATAATAGATGATAATAATGACAATTCCTTTCAGAACCAAAAAAGAGGATATTTTATCCTCCTGCAACCAGAAAATTTTGTGGAAACTTGAAAAATTTGATCAAATTCCATTATTTTCAATTACCAAATAGAAATCATAGGGTATCTCTTCTTCTTTTTTTTTTTTTTTTGAGAAGTTCCAATTCTAGAAATTTATCTTGATAGTTAAACATTCACACAGGGACTTCTTCCCTGGTGGCGCAGTGGATAAAACTCCATGCTCCCAATGCAGGGGGCCTGGGTTCAATCCCTGGTCAGGGAAATAGATCCCACATGTATGCTGCAACTGAAAATTCGCATGCCACAATTAAGAAGCCCACATGTCACAACTAAGGAGCCCGCCTGCCACAGCTAAGACCCAGTGCAACCAAATGAAAATTAAAAAATAAACATTCACACAAAAATTCATATACAAGAACATAAATTATTATAATAACCAAAGAAAGGAGACCAATTAAATGTCTAGCAATAGTAATTATAAAGTATGACATAACTTTAGTGATAGCTATACGATGGAATACCGGGCAACTATTAAAAATCATGAGGTAGAAGAATATTTAAAATATAAAACATTCAGTGATAGCACATCTCTTTAAAAGAAAAAAACTCTAGTGAACTTTGGAAGCTCTGAGATGCTGTTTTCAAGAAAATTTAGGTGAATAAATTATTTACATTTCATATGGATGTCTCTAAATGTTAAATAAATGCCCCCCCAACCCATCCATTGGAAGTGATTAATAGACAGTTCCCCTAATATAAAGACAGCAAGTCTTTGGCACTGCATATTACCTAAGTTCCTAACATCTAGGCTGCACAGTGTGAGGACTGTATGGGAAGAGCTGTAATCTAATCTGATCTACAGTCCTTTAGTGCGATCCTGGGATACAAATCGCCCTCTCAGAATAATTCTATAAAATCATACAAAAAGAAAAAAAAATGTTGCCTGAGAGCTAGTTGTATCTATTGGCCACAAACAACAGAACCAATTCTTACTACTGTAAATAATAATAATAATAATTAAGGAACTCTGGGAATTGAACAAAAAGCTTTAGAATGAAGCTTAGAAAAGGGCAGGAACTAGGGAGTTCAGTGGCTCGAGGAAAAAAATGTCATGAAGAACCTAGGGGTACGACAGGAATAAAGACACAGACCTACTAGAGAACGGACTTGAGGATATGGGGAGGGGGAAGGGTAAGCTGTGACAAAGTGAGAGAGTGGCATGGACATATATACACTACCAAACGTAAAATAGATAGCTAGTGGGAAGCAGCTGCATAGCACAGGGAGATCAGCTTGGTGCTTTGTGACCACCTAGAGGGGTGGAATAGGGAGGGTGGGAGGGAGGGAGACGCAAGAGGGAAGAGATACGGGAACATATGTATATGCATAACTGATTCACTTTGTTATAAAGCAGAAACTAACAAACCATTATAAAGCAATTATACTCCAATAAAGATGTTTAAAAAAAAAGCATTACATTCTAGATAAGTAGGTTTGACTGTCTGGGGCCTTGGTAAAGCTTTTTGCTGCTCTGCTCCATTCAGAGAGCACTTGAATGATTTAGTTCGGGATTTCTGCCCACACCTTAGCCAAGGGAGGGACACTTCACACACACAATGGATCTATGTTATTTCTGACTGGAGACGAGCACAGACTCCCCCAAGCCCAAGTTGGGTGTTGTTACCAGAAGAATAGAGTGGAGGCTGAGCAGGCAAACGCAACAGATGTCCGTGAACCTGACGTCAGGAATTTGGTCTCTCCATCCCCTTGGAGGGATCTGTGACATGGGTTTGAAGCTAGAGACAGATCCAAACCATGAATAGACATGAGGATAAACCCTGGATCAAAGCTACAGCCCAGGCCAGGAAGGGGCAGGCTGGAGCCGGGGAAGGCGGATGACAGGAGAGGGCACTTGGAGTTCTGAAGGGTGAGCAGCTGTATTTTCTGATACGCACTTCATCCGGCCGCCTGTACCGAGAATGTACCACATGGTCAGTGGAATGGAATGCAGGGCAGACACCAACCCCTCTGAAGCACACAGAAACCTGATACAACGGCTTCAGCCTAATGCATGTCCAGGCATTTTCTCTTATTTAATTCCAGCTCTTTGCAACGTCCAGCAGAATAAAATGGCCAGGCTGGGTCAGAGGGTCAGACCAGCCAAGCCAGAGCGGTCAGGCCCAAACTGCACATTAAGGTGAGATGGGGGACATTAGCTGAGGCAGGAGAAACTGCCCCATCTCCTTTCTCAAGCTAAGGCTCACCCAGCTGGCACTAGAGAGAGGTCCTGGTTTGGGCTGGAAGGTACTGGTTCTAGAGGGGGCAGAGGAGGCTGCTACTGTGATAGATGCATTGGGTGCAGTACCATTTGGAGCAAGGACTGGAGCAGAATCAGCTGCTAAATCCAAGAGGTCAGTTTGAGATTGTGGTCAAGAATGAGGTAAGAGACCAGACACAGGTCTGGAAACACAGTGGGAAGTAGGATGGCTTGAGAAATTTCAGGATAAGACTGCACAGCCCCAGGGACAAAAGCATTTTCTCACTGAATGCTGGTCAGATGGCCCAGAAACCAATCAGATCATTAGTAGCACAGGCTGGACTGGAAGAAAATGGGCAAATACCATAGGTGGATGTGGGTACCTGACCCACAGCAGGCAGGAACTGGGGGGTCTAAAGGCTGGAATCCAGAATCCCAGAAGTCAGAAAACCAGCCAGGTGGGCACCAGCCAGTAAGACAGACCTCTGATCTCAGTGATACCCTACAAGGGAGGATGCCAGGTCCTTGGACTTGGTGGTGATATTTATTAAATGTGAGTCATCTTCTAATTGGGCAAGTACAGATGCTTGAAAGAGAGATGTGTGTGCTCTACAATAAAAACCAAATCTAATATATTTTGGGGAAAAAAAACAGAGAGAGGTGCTGTTTCTGTAAGACATTGGTTCTCAACCATGGCTGTGCCTTGGAAGCACCTGGACTATTTAATAATAGGCGGATACCTGGACACCACCAATGGAGAGTCTAATATAGTTAGTGTGGGGGTGCAGCCTGGACTTTAGGAGTTTTAGACACTCCCTGAAGTGGCTGATTCCAGTGTGCGGTCAGGGCTGAGAACTGCTGTCCTAGAGCATTGGGTCCCAACAGGCCTCCCTCAGAATGCTGGTACAGCAGGTTTTTACTGAATGCTGGGTTTCACACCCAAAAAATCTAGGAAGTAATGCATAAAGTATCCAACATTCTTTTGAAGACTTAACAAATTCTGAGAAGTTTTTCAGTAAAAATAGCATTATTCCTCCTTTATAAAATGAAATTTACACACAGTAAAATGCACAGAAATTAAGTGTGCAGTTCCTTGAGTTTCAACAAATGTATACACCCAACAGTTGGTGATCTGGATGAAGGGAATGTGGAAGTTCCTTGTACTAGCCTTGCAACTTTTCTGTAAGTTAAAAAGTATAACAAAATTAAAAGTTACTAAGAAGCATACACTTGTGTTACCATCACCCAAATTAAGATAGAGGACATTTCCATCATTCCAAAAAGTTCCTTGGGCTCCTTTCCAGTTACCCCTAGACCCTCCTAGAATCAATATTCTGAATGATTTCTGTTACCATAGCTTAGTTTTGCCTGATTTTGTATTTTATATAAATGGTACCATACAGTGTGTACCAAATTGTGCCTGTTTCTTACCATTGGCCTAATGTTTCTGTTGTTGTGTGAAACAGTAGTTCATGTTGTGAGGTTCACAGATACGTTGTTGTGTGAATTAGTTCATTCCTATTATAAATAAAGATGCTGGGGACTTCCCTTGTGGTCCAGTGGTTAAGAGTCCGCCTCCCAGTGCAGGGGATGGGGGTTCGATCCCTGGTCGGGGAACTAAAATCCCACATGCCGCGGGGCAACTAAGCCTGTGTGCTGCAACTACTGAGCTTGCGCGCCTCAACTAGAGAGCCCGCGTGCCGCAACAAAAGATCCCACGTGCTGCAACTAAGACCTGACACAGCCAAATAATTAAATAAGTAAATAAACTAATGAAGTAAAAATTCTTAAAAAAAGAAAAAAGATGCTATGAACATTCTTATACCAGTCTTTTTGTGGATATGTACTTTCATTCCTTTTGGGTACAGCAATGTTTCCACTGAAAAAAGGACTTCATATGTAAATAAGTCTGGGAAGTAATGCTGTGTGTGTGTGTGTGTGTGTGTGTGTGTGTGTGTGTGTGTGTGTGTATCAGAATGAAGTTGTCGACTCAAAGAGGTCGTAGTAGACTTTGACATACCTTAGATAGAACTGTTTTCAATTAGGCTTAAAACCATAATATTTAAAACAAGGAAAACTCTCAAACGTCAGCTAACCCTTTGAAAATGAGCTCCTGGTCAATAACTTGAACGCCCTCTTTGTGAGTCCTTGGAGACAAGTCCTTGCCCTGCTCATCTCTTTCACACCCAAAACAGTTCTGGGCACATACGAAATTCTCAATACAGATATTGGGTTGGCCAAAAAGTTCGTTCGGGTTTTCCGTAGCATCTTACAGAAAAACCCAAACCCACTTTTTGGCCAACCCAATATTTTTCAATTGCAATACAGTATTTCTTAAAAGGTAAACAGCAAAATGTTAAGTTGTTCTTTTGGTGGTCAGACTACAGGTAACTTATGTCTTCATTTTTTTAATCTCCATTTTTGTATTCTGTGAACTTGAGTTACTTTTAAAATGAAAAAATATATATTTTTAAGATACTCACTGTGAAAACCTATTGTCTCCATTAGGAGAAAAAAAAGGAAAGTTCAATCTCATCATTGCTTAAACATTTTCCAATTAAGTAGTTTATTTTAACATTAATACTAAGACTTCAAAGATTCTATTTGACCCTGAGAAACTAATAACTGATGGGACTAAGTGACCAGGAGCTATGGTGGGGTGTACATTCTGCTAATGTTTACAGGCAGCAACAGCAAATAAAGAAATACATAACTGAATGCTTTACAAAATGGGCCTGAGGTACTGATTAGTACTAGGTGAGAACATTTGAACATTTGGTCTGCTACTTTAGTATCTACTTTACCTTCAAACATCAAATACTCAGCTTCAAAGTTGACAGTTACAGAATACTAATAGAGTTATCACATTGAGATTCCTCCACTTCAAGGAATTCTTAAAAGAAAAAGCTGGGGGGGGGGTTTGTTTGTTTTGTTTGTTTGTTTGCTTGTTTTCCAAATCATCTGTGGTGGCTCCAACCAAAGAATAACCAAATCTTGCGCCAGAGTATTTACTATGTTTAATCTGTCACTGGAACAGTTGTTATCTTATAAATTGTTTCAAATATTATTATATTTGTGTTTGCCTTTTTTTTTTTTTTTTTGCGGTACGCAGGCCTCTCACTGTTGTGGCCTCTCCCGTTGCGGAGCACAGGCTCCGGACGCGCAGGCTCAGCGGCCATGGCTCACGGGCCCAGCCGCTCTGCGGCATGTGGGATGTTCTTGGACCGGGGCACGAACCCGTGTCCCCTGCATCGGCAGGCGGACTCTCAACCACTGCGCCACCAGGGAAGCCCCTGCCTTTTTTTTTTTTTAAGGCAGATCATACTCTAACTTGCATTAACTACAAAGACCTGCACTGTCAGGGTGTGGAATCTAGAGAGGGTTCCCACAGTAAAACTTTGGATAAGGTGGTCCTCATACAGGACAATTCGTCACCATAAATGAAAATTTTGTAGCCACATGTGAGAGGTTTTCTTTTTTCCTCATATGTTAAACAGTTTTCCCTCCGTATTTTCTTATAATCAAAGCATACTTTTAAAACTAAAAAGAAAAAACAATCCAGAATGCAGTAAACTGATATGTATTTATCCGTTGTTCTATTTTGTAGACTACACATGGTGCAAGCATTGTTGGAATACCTTAGTGATGGCCGTTTATTTTTCCTGATTAACATGAAAAATGAAAAGAGAGAATACTTTTAGATTTGAAAGAAGTATTGCAGATGATAGACTTCAGTAATTGCTCTAGCAAACCACAAAGGATTAGTTTTACAGCAAGAAACTTCGGGTAACCTGGCTAAATATTTCATTCATGTGACCAAGCAGGTTCAGGGTGGGAGGGTTGGGATCTGCTTAGCAGTGCGGGTGACTGTGGCTTAGAGGGGCTTACAGTTAATTTCTCACTCATAGCTTCAGAGTGTACATGCTCTGTGCTCCACTGTGGAATCTGTGGTCCTGCCCCTCAGGTTGAGGCTCTCTTAATGTGGCAAGAATAGCAGCAGTGCTAGAGTCAGCCATTTCAGAGGAGGAAGGGCTGGCTGGCTCAGGCTGCTAGGTGTACAAGGGATGATGATGTTCATGTCAAAAGCCCAGCCAGGATCCTTGCAAATTTCATTTCATAAATACCCTGAATTTAGCCAGCACTCCCTACTCTCACCCAGTGGAGTAGGTGCAGGGAAGCAGAGAATCAGGAAGAAATGAGAATGTTAAGGACCTGGTGAGTGAGGAGGGCTTCAACCCAGGATATAATTTCTCTGGATCCCAGCTGAGTCCTCATTTGTGTTCAAATGAGGAATCAGAGCCTCTTCCACATTCGTTCGAATATTTTTCAAATGATGGAACATTTGTGCTTTCAGCGGTTACATCTACGTTTTGGAAATAGCAAAGCCCATTCAGTTTTAATAAAGCTGGGCCAACAATAACTTACATTTGGAGAGTGGGTTTCATATCACAAGGTGCTGTAACAATGCCTTGTTTCATTTAATCTTCAGGACAAGCCCTGCTGTAGACACTTTTATTCTCCAATTGCAGAGGAAAAAAGTGAGGTTAAGAGAAGTTAAGGAATATGCCAAGTTACAAAACAGAGGTTGGACTTGAATTCAGATCTGATTTCAAATCTATTGCTTTTCACCCTATATCAGAGGTTCTATTTTTTTATTTAAAACATATGAAGCAGCACAATAGGGCAACCTAGCTAATTTTCATCCACACCTAATAATCTTGTGCTAAAGACAATTTAAAAAGAGGATTTCCAAAACACTTTGAGCAATTGTATCCTCAACAGAACGAGTGTGTGGTTTCCCAGGAAATAAATTCATGGTTTTCCTATCTTTCCAAACGCATGGTTGGATTTTAAAAGTCCCATTGTTTTACTGTCACTGCTGGTAAGACTTTAAAATGCTTACTATATTCGCTTCCATAAAAATCATTATGCAGGAAAAAAGTATTGGAGGTATAAGCTATTCAACAGCTGTGAAAGGGAAAATTGCAAAAGAACTTTAATGGTACATAAAACCAGACTTGTGAGCTACTTTATTTTTATCTGGGAAAAGAAAAAAATGCTAGCATAATAATATTTATACTGTACATCTACAAAAGGACCTCATTATACTCAGAGGTTATATTCTAGAAATTCCAAGTTAATACAGAAATATGAGGGGGATTTTCCCCTGATTCATTTTTTCCCTCCCATTTTTGGCCTTTGGTCATTTGTTCCATTACACTGCCTTTCTTTTAGTTGCAGTGACCATACGTAGGAAATCAGATTAAAATGTCCTATAGGTGCCATCATTAATCGTTGATTGACTTGACACGCATGTGCTTTAGCTGCTCAGAGCTGATTGTTAAATAATCAAGAGTTTTGCGAGTTAATTGTTAAACTCTTTGTACTTGAAATTGGCCATAGTGGGAGTATTTACACCATGGATATCGAGGAACTACTACTCCTCACCCACACCCAAAGCTGGTTTACCAGCCTAGCGCTGACCGTAGGTATGAGGAATCGGGGAGGGAGGTTGCTATTTAGCACCTCACAAACGTCGGAAGCCACAAACTGAGTCTTCTCTGTACCAGCGGAGAAGAACAATGTGTCATCTTGTTCAGTGACTTTGGATTTGACTTACAGAGTTTTATTAAAGCTGGGAGAGTAGGGCTGCATTTAAGAATGTTTCTGTGATGCCAAACAAACATTTGGAGCTACAAAAGAAATTCAATGTGCTTACAGAAGGTTGTTTAATTTACCCTCTAGTTAAAATAAGGTAAGATGGTCACTGTATATTGTTAAATAGAAAAAAAGCAAGTTTAAACTACACATAATGACCCCATGTTAATAAAAAAAAAATTGTTTTAGACATGGATATTCTAGAAAAATATGCCCCAAACTGATTATCTCTTAGATGAGTGGGGAGGGAGATTAAATGTTTAATTTATTTTTATTAAATGTTTAATTATTCTTTTTATTTCTGAATTGTTCTTTGTTGCTTTCTTTTTTAAAATCAGCATTAAATTTTCTTATAACTAAACAGTAATTTTAAAAGAAAAAGAACCAAACAATGTCAGGTGAATTTGGTCATAGTGACAATTTGACAATGGCCCGTTCAAAGCATAAAACTGATCCAACAAATCATTTTCATCCCCATTCTATAGTCTCAACCTGTTTTCCTTTCTTAACTGTCTTGACTTTTTAAATTATTGTTTTCAAAGATAAACGCATTTATATCTTGTTGGACTCTGAATTTTCAGTTTTTGTACCTGCTTTAAAATACTTTAAAATCAGTTCCTGCATTGCACTGAAAGACATACCAGCTCTACTCTAGAGGTTGGTTAGGTCTTGAAAGCCCACCACTGCATTCATTCCTTTGCAAGGCCCAGGGGACTCCTAAGTTCAACTGTTGGCTGCAGGCAGAGCTGACAAGATTTTGTTCTGACAAATAGCTGTTTTCTTGTCAAGGAAAGTTTGTAAGTTACAGTTTGTTAGTCAAGGAGCTTCTTAAGAACTCTAGCATCAGGGGTGCCGGATTGTATTTCTAGCTTGGCCATATAATCAACCATGTTACTTTGGGTTAGTCACTTAATCTCTTAAAAATCTCATCTGAAAATAGGCATAATAAATACCATATTTCCGTGACTCTAAGATATACCTTTTCCCCCACATTTTACTATTTCTGAAATGGGATGTGTCTAAATAAATTTGCCAGCTGCCAGGCCCAGTGTGGATGCCTCAGAATGGGATATAACTGTCATTTGTGAATGTAAGAGAAGTTAGCAGATATTATAGAAGGTATCTGTTCATTTCATATCACTTCAGATGAGTTATTTGCATTTGATAGGACCATACACGTTTATTGTATTTCATCTTAAATAACTATACATTTATGTTTATTCTAAGTAAAGCAAACCTTTGTCACTGAAGGACTGATAAAGTTTCCGTACTTTCTTGTTAAGTAACAAGAGACACTCTCTGATAACTGTTATTAAACAGATAGTCTTCAACCAATGATACGCTACAATCAAGGGAAAGGGAAAATAACACTAGCAGGCTAATGCTGTTGAAGATTAAATGAGATATGCTAAAACCATGCTGAGCATGGTGCCTGGTACATAGTGAGCACTCACGAAATAGCTTAGTCATTGTCATCATCCACTTTGCAACATTAGTTGACAATAACTTTCCATATTCATATTCTTTTACAACTTCTGTATAAGGAAAGCAGTAAGATCTGAGTCGATGGTTCTCAGATCTTCACGGAACCTCAGAATTACCTGGTGAGATTTTGAAAAAATATCACTGCCCTGAGACCCAGGCAAATTAAATTAGAACCTCTAGGGGCTGGACCCAGGCACTTGAAGTATTACTAAAGTTTCCCCAGTGATTCTAATGTGCATTAATTTAAGTTAGTGATTCTCAACCTTGGCTGCACATGAGAGACCCCCTACAGCTCAGATCAACACATGAGCATCTCGGAGGATGGCGGGATGCAGGTATTAGTATTTTGTTTTCTTTTCTAAGGGTGGATCCCAAACATCAGAATCACCTGGGGCACTTGTAACTGAATCCAGACTCACATACCCTAGTCCCCCAAATTCCTATTTAGGTCTCAAGTGAGATCCTTAAACTTTGCATTTTTAACAAGTTCCTCAGTTTACGCTGTGGTATGGATTTTCGAATTACCAATCTATGTTCACTAGGTTGCCGGTTAAAAGATCAGGGATCTAGTCTTGGTTCTGCTAACTAGTTCTCTGAACATAGCTCCCTCCTCTACGACGTAGGAGGTTGGATTAGATGCTCTCTGAGGTGTCTAAAGTCCCTTCTGCACACCATATAAAAAAATAAGGGCTTCCCTGGTGGTGCAGTGGTTGAGAGTCCGCCTGCCGATGCAGGGGATATGGGTTCGTGCCCCGGTCCAGGAAGATCCTACATGCCGCGGAGTGGCTGGGCCCATGAGCCATGGCCGCTGAGCCTGCGCATCCGGAGCCTGTGCTCCGCAACGGGTAAGGCCGCAACAGTGAGAGGCCCGCGTACCGCAAAAAAACCCCAAAAAACAAAAAAACCCACAAAAACTCAAAATGGATTAAAGACCTAAGTGTCAGAACAGAAACCATAAAACTCCTAGAAGAAAACATAGGCGGAACACTCTTTGACATAAATCTGTCTCCTAAAGCAAAGGAGACAAAAACAAGGTAAATAAATGAGACCTAATTAAACCTAAACACTTTTGCACAGCAAAGGAAACCATCGACAAAATGAAAAGACAGCTTCCTGAATGGGAGAAAATATTTGCAAATGATATGACTGATAAGGAGTTAATATCCAAGATATATAAACAGCTCCTACAACTCAGAATCAAAAAAACCTAAACAACCTGATTAAAAAGTGGGCAGAAGACTTGAATAGGCATTTCTCCGAAGAAGACATACAGATGGCCAATAGGCATGTGAAAAGATGCTCAACTTCATTAATCATGAGAGAAATGCAAATCAAAACCACAATAAAGTATCACCTCATATCTGTCAGTATGGCTATCATCAAAAAGACCCCAAATAGGGCTTCCCTGGTAGCGCACTGGTTGAGGGTCCACCTGCCGATGCCGGGGACACGGGTTCGTGCCCCGGTCCAGGAAGATCCCACATGCCGCGGAGCGGCTGGGCCCGTGAGCCATGGCCGCTGAGCCTGCGCATCCGGAGCCTGTTCTCCGCAACGGGAGAGGCCACAACAGTGAGAGGCCCGCATAACGCAAAAAAACAAAAAAAACAAAAACAAAAAAACGCTCCCCACTAATACAACTGCTCCTCACTAAAAATGACACTTTTTGTTTTACAAAGGTTTTGTGTATACCTCCTAATGATAGTCCTTTTACGTAGCACATGTACTTTCTTTAAAAGTTGAGACATAATTCACACACCATAAAATTCACCATTTTAAGGTACCCAATGCCGTGGTTATTAGTATATTCACAAGGTGTGTAACCATCACTACCAACTAATTCCAAAACATTTCATCATCCCAAAAGAGCAACCCCAAACCTATTAGAAGTCATCTCTATTCCCTCCTCCCACCCACCCTGAACAACCACAAAGCTACTCTCAGCACAGGTACTTTCATGCCCCATTTAAAGGCAAAGAAAAGGAGACCCAGATATTCTAGTGGTAAGAGGCTACAGCCAGGATTAGAAACTGTTAAACTATTCTACCTCCCTTTTGTGAACACATTTACGCCCAAGTTATATGTTTGCCACTGTAAAATGGAAGAGAGGGTTAAAACAATAACTTGTAAATTGTTGCAGTCATTTAGAAATAGTGTTGGTTTGTTCTGAGAGGTCAATTCACTCAGACATGTCTTGCTTTACTTTTGTTAACATTATGCTTTCTTAATGAAAGAGATTACTTTTGTTTTCTTCTCTGCAACTGAAACCCACTTGACTTCCCCAGGAAAGAAAAAAATGGTTATCGGAGTTAAGTCAATTGAGCTGAAATATAAGGAAGAAAACAAGTTTTATATTGCCACAGCCATACATCTTAAGTATAGTAATTACATTTTAGTCTATTAAGCTTCTGATCAGGACAAATAAACCTTATATAAAATTCAGACCGAGTTCAATAGGATTAGAAAAGGGAGGTCAGAGAGGAGATGTGGATATCACATTTTGAATCATTTGGAGTTCAAACAAACTTGGAGCTTTTCTTTCTGGCAGATATTAGTTTAATAAGAGTCACTGCCTACAGACTGCTTTAATCTAATTCTAGAAGCCAGTAAATTGCAATCTAATTGTGAAATGATGAAAGACAGTGATTTGAAGAAACGAATGTGTTTACATGCAGTTTTGTCCAAGTTCAGTTTTGTAGAAAAAAGTCAGAAATATCTAATCTCTACTTTAGGGGTAAAAATGCATCTAGGGGTACACACCCATATAGCTGGGTATGTATCTCCCTTTGTGTGCCTTGCCTTCCATGCCTGGGAGTCTATTTCTGTCGAGTCGGATAATACCAGGCCTGCATATCCCAGCCTCCAGAGCCCCTCAGGGTAAAGAGCTGGGGAACAGCAAGTCCCCAGAACAATTGGGGAGCCTGTTCACAGTTTTGGCTGCCTGTGTTGCTACTCTGCCAGTCTGTCTGAAGCATTTGGGGAACACCCAGTCTTTGCAGAAGCTTGAACTTGGCGCTAGAGAACAAAAATGAATAAAGAATAAATTTTCCCTGAAGGTGAGAACAGGGACATTTACTCTCCTGTCTAATTTTCCTGCCATTCAGCCACATTTGTACCAGAAGACACAGTGCAGTGCACGTATGTGCTGGGAGGAGGGAGAACACAGACTCCTTCCCAGTCCACCTGGACATGCTGGGTCTAACAGTCTCTCCAATGATCAACTGTTAAAATATATTCAACTCTGTTCATTTCACAAGACAATGATGGTCTTCATACCTCTCGCCTTCGTCCATATGTCACTCTACTGAAATACCCACACATTCCTTCTCTCAAGACTGACTCCTGCTTGTCCTTCTAGACTCAGCTGTGCTGTCCTCCTGGGAAGCCTTTCTTAACCTCTCATTTGCACTCTTAGTTAAGTCCTTCCTCAATGCTCCTTCAGCGTCTACCCAATTCCATTTTGCATCTTCCTATCGTGATGACTATTGTACTCTGTTACTATCTTTTCTTAAAAAATCTCTATTAGATTGTTTCTACAAAGTCTGGCCTATCATGTTTATCTCTATATCCGCAAGACTTGGTATCATACACGACTTATAGCAGGCATTTCATTCATTCAAAAATATGTGTTGGGATTCTACTGTGTGCTAGGTACCATGGAGGGTGCTGCAGCTAATCATCATTTTTGCTTGCTAAATGAATAGTCTCCCATCCTTTGGTTCTTCGCCATCTTCTGCAGTACAGTAGAAAAGAAACCTTGCTGGGTGGGTTAGGTACCAAGGCCTGAACGCAAAGAATGAGAGTGATCTCCCTCCTGATTCTTTTTTTTTTTTTTTTTTTTTTGCGGTACGTGGGCCTCTCACTGTTGTGGCCTTTCATGCCATGGGTTCTCATCCATTTAGCGGGCAATGTAGTGTGATGGATAAGAACCCAACATGAACTAAACGTTCTGCCCTTGCGTCCTACCTCTACAACGTCCTAGCTCTAGGGCTTTTGTGAGTCCCTTAACCTCTGTCTCCTCATCTGTAAAATGGGGAGAGACAGACTGGAAGAGGGTGATCAGCCATCCCAGCTTGCCAGGGACTGTCCCAGTTTCAGCTGAAAGTCCTGCATCCTAGAAAACCCATCACTCCCAGGCAAACCAGGATGGTTGGTCACTCTGAGTTAATTTTTTTGCTTCAGGACTCATGGTCTATAAGAGGCCCATTTAAGTTGAGTATTATGAAGCACAGCCATTGAAGAGTCTTCTGCAGCAGCGCTCACACTTTTACCTATATAGGAATCACCTAGAGAGCTTGTTAAACACACATTGCTGAACCCCACCCCAGAGTTGCCAATTCAGTAGGTCAGAGGTGGGGCCTGAAAGTTTGCATTTTAACAAGTTTCTAAGTGATGCAGCTGCTGGTGGTCCCAGAACCATACTTTGAGAATTACTGGTCTATGCATTTAAAAATTGCTATGTTATCAGCCAAGAAACAAAACTGTACTTGAATAGAATTTAAATTTCAGCCACCATGATGAGAAAAGGTGAAATTTTATCAATATTTCAGTTTATTTGCACTCCCACCTTAGAGCTACCCAAATTGGTATTAAGATAAAATATTACAGAGGAAGATATGTTAATAGTTGTGCTAAGAAAACAGGTTTGTTGGCTTAACCAATAAACAGTAAAACAGTTTATTTTGAGTTAATCTTTAATATGCTAATATGAGATGTAAATTTCTGGGACATGTCACATTTCTCCAACCTTTTGACCACAGAAATCTTTGTTCTCCAGTATCTGGAAATGACTGCTCAACTTAAAATGGAGTAATAAATCATTCTATCAGTTTTAAAGCAACATTTAAGCCCCAATTTCTTACTTCCTAATTAGCTAAACAGTTGCTAGATCGAATTACACAGTGTTGTAGGTAGTAAAAACTTTCTTTATCCTACAGATTTCCATAGATCACTGTATGGGTCAAATATAACTTAGGTTATTCATACATATTTTTTTTGTTTCCAAAGAAGGCCTCGAGAGCAATCTTTATTCTTGCAGTGGACACTTCTTGGGATGGCTGTGTGGCTCATACAAATCCCTTCTCTGAGACTGGTACACGGTGGCTATGTCTGCCATCAGACCCTCTCAGTAGCCATAGTCCAGGGTGGTCTTCTGACCAAGCTGGCTGATCTGTCCCAGAAATTTGCAACTGTAAGCTAAAAGACAGAAGCTGGAAAGCCTCTGGAGCTTCTTTCTATCAATGGTGTAGCTCTAGTGAGAAGGTCTTTGTGTCTCAATTTCCCCATATTTAAAAATGGGGCAGATGATAGTATTTACATCATACAGCTCACGTAAGTATTGAATGAGTTAATACACGTGGAGTTCTTAGGGCAGTGATGTGTGGTAAGAGCTTCCTAACTGTGATTGCTTATTAATGTTGTTATTAATTCCTGATGTTCAAGTCTCTAGAGATGACAAGGATTCTGCCCTCCCTAATCTCTGTGGTTCAACTTCTCCTTAGCTTTCATGAGATAATATAGTGTTCTTCCAAAATATTCTTCTATAGCAGGTGGTAGGCAGAATAACGGCCTCCCAAATACATCTATGTTCTAATCCCTGGGACCTATGAGTCTGTTACCTTACATGGTAAAAGAGACTTTGTTGATGTGATTAAAGATTTTAACATAGGGAGATATCTGAGTGGACCCAAGGAAATCACATGGGTCCTTATAAGGGAAAGAGGGAGATGGGAGGGTCAGAAGAGAGACGTGATAATGGGAGCAGAGTCAGAGAGAGAGTTGAAGATGAAACACTGCTGGCTTGAAGATGGAGGAAGGCGGAACAAGCGAAAGAATGTAGGCAGCTTCTAGAATGTGGAAAAGACAAGAGAATGGAATTTCCCATGCACACTGCCAATACTGTTAGCCCACTGAGAACTATTTTGGACTTCTGACCTTCAGAATTGTAAGATAATTGTGTTTTAAGCTACTAAATTAGTGGTAATTTGTTACAGCAGCAGCAGGAAACTAATACATGGCATAAGCTAACCAAAGCTAGATTCTGTTGCTCACAAGAAATAAAAAACAGTTTAATGACCGCTCTACAGACACTAGAAGAGTCTAAAGAATGGGCAGGTCTCTGCTGGGTGATTCTTCAGGTCCTTTTGGCATCTATTGGGATCACTAGGGGGCATCCTACCTGTAGCTGAATTGGTCTTGTGGGGAAGTGGCTTTTAAGATGACTTTACTCATTTGTCTGGCACCTTAGCAGGGACAGTTGGAAGCAAAGCCTTTCTCTCTCTCCATGTGGGCTCAGGGACTCTCTATGTGATCTTTCCAGCAGGATTGTTGGACTTCACACATGGCAGCACTGAGATCCAAGAGTGAGTGTTCCAAGAGAACTAGGCAAAGGCTCTAAGGCTTCTTATGAGCTAGTTTTTTTGCTTATGGAGCAGTGTATAAAGTTAGACACACACACACACATACACACACAGCATATGGCTAAGAACTGGGGAGGGGTAGTGCCCCTAGAGCAAGGCTGTAGGTGCTATTACCCGCGGAGGGAGAAAGGATGCTAGAACCAAAATGACAGGAGCCTCCCAATGAAGATACAGAAGCCAGTCAGGTGAGAGACGAAAGAAAAGCCCCTACTTTAAAGAGTGAGTCCATAGCTTAAAAGAGATCAAATACGTAAAATGTGTTGAATGAATGCGGACTATATGTTTCATTATTTGTTTCTTGTTTAAATTATTTTTAATGTACTGATAAAATAATAATATCAAGAGAAATAAAAACGTTCAGGAGCCTACCACATTGGCACATGGTTTTGAGTTTTTTTCTTTCCTTCCAGTCCATACCTTTGGCATAAATATTTTTTGAAGTTTAACTAATTTGTCATTTGATCTTTAGACTACCCACACAACCAGAATACACTAAAGTATGTGCCTTTATTTACCATTCTGTGAAAGTTTATATAGAAACACATTTAATTTCATTGAGATTATTTTTTCTTTACTTCATAAACTGCAATTGTCTTAAATGACTTTAAAGAAAAGCTCATTCATAATTCTGACACCATAATACAGTGACTCTAATGTCTGCATACTACCTGTTAGTCTTGGTTCATATATATTCATGCTTTTTCCCCCCAAAGTTAGAATCACACAGTTTTGCATTCTTTTTTTTTTTTTAAAGAACAAAATACTAACCATGATCTCTTGTTTTTCATTTTAGGAAGTCTTAAAACTGATGTTTATTATTTGCATAATATTCCATCTAGTGGTAGAGCATAATTTCCTAAGGCTAACCCTTATTGTTAGACATTTGGGTTGTTTCCATTTCCAATTTTCAGGCATAGTATTTACTTTTGTCAGTCTAATTCCTGGAGAAAAAAGTCTTCAGGGCAATAACAGCCTCAGCCAGGATGAATGTGCTTCTCTACTTGGTAAGCACAGCTATAGTCTGGTCCACATAGGTTGAGCCTACGGTCATGCCACTGGCAAGTCAGCTTACCAGCTTCCCACAACCTTGGCAGTACTGGGTGTTATTTTAAAAAACAAAGCACAGTGAAGTGGGAGGAATTGGTTTAATAGGCATAAAATGGTATTTGTTCTTCTTGAACTGTTTATTTTTCTATTTTTTCCAACTATTTAATTTAATAGTTTTAAATTTACAGAGAAGTTGAGAGAATAATATCCTTATATCCCCTACACCTAGATCCACTAATTGTGAATATTTTGCCACACTTGCTTTTTCTCTTTCTTTCTCTTTGTCTCTCTTTCGCACACTCCCTCTCTCTCACATAGCACACAATTTCGTTTTGCTGAACCATCTGAAAGTTCCAGATATCATAATACCTGATGCTTAAATACTCAATCATGTGTCTCCTACATAACCAAAATACCACTGCCATACACAAGAAATTTAACATTGATACAAAATAGTATCTAATATACAGTACATAAGCATATTTCCCCCAGTAATTCCAAACTATCTTCTAAAGGTGCTTTTTAAAATTTGGGATTCAATCAAGGTTCACACATTGCATTTCTCTGTCACATCTTTTAGCTTTCTTTTGGTCTAGAAAAGTGCCCTGCCATATGTTTAACTCTTTCAGAGATTGACTTTTATTCGAAGAGTCCTGACCAATTGCTTCATAGTATATCTCACATGCTGGATTTGCCACATTGTATTCCCATGATTAAATTCAGGTCAAACATTTTGGTCAAGAGCACTATACGTGTGCTCCTCACCGCATCTCACCAGGAAGCACATGATGTCAGGTTGTCCAGTTACTGGTCATGCTAAGTTTCATCACTGGGTTAAAGTACTGTCTGTTGTGAAAGTAGCTTTTCCCTTTGTAATTAATAATTAATCTATAGAGGTGATACTCGGAGACTGTGTGACTATCTCTTTCCCCAACAATATTTCACCCAGAGGGTTTGGGATTCCTTGACAACACTTCCTAATTAGTTACTACATTGGTGGCTACAAATGGTATTTTGCTGTTGTTGTTGTTGTTTTAATTACTTATTTATTTATTTACTTTTGGCTGTTGGGTCTTCGTTGCTGTGCGCAGGCTTTCTCTAGTTGCGTCGAGCGGGGGCTACTCTTCGTGGCGGTGCACGGGCTTCTCATTGTGGTGGCTTCTCTTGTTGCGGAGCACAGGCTCTAGGTGTACGGGCTTCAGTACTTGTGGCACACAGGCTCAGTATTTGTGGCACATGGGCTTAGTTGTTCTGTGGGGTCTTCCCGGACCAGGGGTCAAACCCGTGTTCCCTGCATTGGCAGGGGCATTCTTAACCACTGCGCCACCAGGGGTCCCTACAAATGGTATTGTTAATCCAATTATTATTCCTTTTTACAGATTAGCTGATATACCTCTGTATAAATGAGCTATATCCCCCCTTTAAAATATCAGTATGAACTCTGTTTTCCATGCCTGTGTAGTCTTCTCTCACATTGACAGTACACTTGGCCATATGACTTGCTGTGGTCATTGGGACCCTAGCAAGCAAGACCAAGTAGAAGCTTGATTAGCTCTTGTTGGGACTTGTCTCCTGGGAACACTCCTTAGAACCAAGCCATAAAGCTGTAAGAAAGTACAGGTTATCCTGCTGGAGATAGAGACCACATAGAAAGACCTGGGAGAATGAGGCACCACATGAAGAATGAGGCCAAGTAGAGCTTCCAGCTTAAGGCAGACATAGGAGTGGTTCCAACTGACACCTCATGGAGCAAAAGAACCACGCCAGAATCATGAGAAATTATAAACTGTCATTGTTTTAAGCCACTAAGTTTGAGGCATTACACTGTATTAGATAAGTAAAATAAAACACACACTCGGAGAAGTCTTAATGATATTGTTGCATAAAAAACTACCATAGGCTTAAAACAATAATTTATTATTATTTATCATGATTTAGTGGGTCAAAAATTCAGAAAAGGCACAGCACCGAAGCCTTGACGCTGCTCTACAATGTCTGAGACCTCAGCAAGGATGATTTGAATGCGGGAGGCTGGAACAGCTGGGAACTGTCCGGGTACCTCCCCAATGTGTATATAAATATGGCTTATCCTCATGACTAGCTTGGGCTTCCTAGCAATATAGCAACCTCATAGTACTTGTTTCTTACATGGCATTTCAGGGCTCCAAAGAGCCACTGTCCCTAGAGACAGTAAGAGAAAGCTCTTTCTCTTTTTTTTTTTTTTTTTTTTTGCGGTACGCAGGCCTCTCACTGTTGTGGCTTCTCCCGTTCCGGAGCACGGCTCCGGACTCACAGGCTCAGCGGCCATGGCTCACGGGCCCAGCCGCTCCGCGGCATGTGGGATCTTCCCGGACCTGGGCACGAACCCGTGTCCCCTGCATCGGCAGGCGGACTCTCAACCACTGCGCCACCAGGGAAGCCCGAGAAAATCTTTCTTAAGACCCAAGCCTGCATACTGGCATAGTTATTACTTCCACCGAATTCCATTGCCTATATTCAATCAGGAACACAGATTCCACCTCTTGATAGGAAGATGTCAAAAAAATCTGTGGTATCTTTAATCTGCTGAACATCTCTTCCTTTTCATTCTATTCTCTCCTTCCCCTATAAGAAACCATTGTAATTGTGTGTGTGTGTGTGTGTGTGAGCGTTTTCAAAAGTAAGTGAAAAAACCCACAAGTTTTATTTCTCCTTTCTTTTAATACAATAGGTAGCAATATTTAAATGTTCTTTTGTACATTGCTTTCTTCCTAAATAGCTTTATTGAGGTATTAATAGTATGTAATAAACTTCACATATCTAAAGTGTACAACTTCATAAATTTTGACCTGAGTATATACTTATGAACCACCAATACAATCAAGATAATGAACAGGTCCATCACCTCTCTCTCTCTCTCTTTCTTTTTTTTTTTGGCCACGCCGGTGGCTTGCAGGATCTTAGTTCACCGAACAGTGATTGAATCCGGGCCCAGGCAGTGGAAGCGCAGAGTGTCCTATCCACTGGACCGCCAGGGAATTCCTGACCCCTGTCTCCCCTCTCTCACCCTGTCCCCAGGCAACCATTAATCTGTTTTCTGTCATTACAGATTAGTTTGCATTTTACAGAATTACATGTAAATGGAATAATACAATATATCCTTTTTATATTCTGTTAAAACTTTGACTTCTTTCACTAGGCGTAGTTATTTTGAGATTTATCCACATTGTTGCATGTATCAATAGTTCCTTTTTAAATTGATGAGTAGTAATTATATGGCTACATCACAATCTGTTTATCCATTCATCTGTTGATGAGTATTTAGGTTGTTTCTAGTTTGGGGCTTGTCATATTCTGCTCAGACTGCTGTAACAAACTACCACAGACTGGGTGGCTCAAACAAGAGACATTTGTTTTTCATAGTTCTGGGGACTCAGAAGTCCAAGATCAAGGTACCGGCTGACTCAGCTCCTGATGAGGGCCCTCCTCATGGCTTACAGACAACTACCTTCTTGCTATATCTTCACATGGTAGAGAGAGAGCAAGCTCTGGTCTCTCTCCCTCTTCTTGTAAGAACACTAAACCCCACTAGGAGGTGAATACTATTATTATCTGCATTTTACAGATAATGAAACAGAGCCACAGGTAAATGAACTTGCCTAAGTTCTCAGAGCAATAAAGAGCAGAGTCAGGGTTGAGACCAAGGTAGTCAAAGTCCAGGCTGCACCTTCACCATGATTCTATATCTGCTTATTGAGCACCTACTATGTGCCTGGTACTATTCTAGGTACTACGGATACCAGTTAACAGGCAAAACCACTGACCTCATGGAGCCTTCAATGGGGAGACAGAAATTAATCACATCAATAAATCAGTCTACAATATGTCTGCTGGAGATAAATGCTATGGAGAAAAATAAAATGGGGTAAAGAGGATAAAGAATGCTGGGGAATGCGTGCAGTGGGGGTTGCTATTTTGTAATTAAGGTTTGTCAGGAAAGAATATACTGATTAGGCCACGTTTGAGCAAGAACCTAAAGAAAGTGAGGATGAAACCATGGAAAATGTTTGAGGGAAAATAAGTATAAAGTCCCTGAAGTAGAAAAATGCCCATGATATTCAAAAACAAGAAGGTAGGGAAAGTGGAAGGGAAGAGGTGAGAGATGTCAGGGATACCAGATGAAGTAGGGTCTTACAGGCCAAGGAGGGACTTCTGAGTGAGATGGGAGCCCCTGGAGGGTTTTAAATAGAAGCAGGATGTGATTCAGTCACGAAATGTGACTGACTCACACTGTGAAAGAATTATTCTGTCTGTGGTACAGAAAGTAAATGGTAGGAGGCAGAAGCAGAAGCAGACAGACCAGATAGGAGGCTGTTGGCAGGTGAGCAGGTAAAAGGTGATGGCGGCTCTGGCCAAAGCAGCTGGTAAGAGATGAACGCCATCTTTGGGGCACATAACAGCCTCATTGCTTGTTTCCTGGTGGCTCTTGCCTCTCAGAAACACATCGCTGACCAATGGGTGCATCCACAGACTACCTGAAGCCTGTCTACGGACTTCCTAAGTATCCTGGGTTAAGGAAATTGTCTCATCAGAACAGCAGCTCTGTGTTGTCTGACATACAGAATGTGTTTAGCTTAATATAGATGAATAATGAAAAACTTTAAGGAAGTATGGCGGAGCCTCCAGCCTCTAATAAATCTGAGCATGACTGCTCTTTCAACAGTGCAGTTATGCTCAGAGTTCAGACCAAATTGCATTAAATGTTGCTTCTATGTACTCAATAAAAAATAGAAGCATGAGTCACATTCCCAATTCTAAAAGCAATACTATTTTTTTTTTTGCGGTACGCGGGCCTCTCACTGCTGTGGCCTCTCCCGCTGTGGAGCACAGGCTCCGGACGCACAGTCTCAGCGGCCATGGCTCAAGGGCCCAGCCGCTCCGCGGCATGTGGGATCTTCCTGGACCGCGGCACGAACCCGTGTCCCCTGCATCGGCAGGCGGACTCTCAACCACTGCGCCACCAGGGAAGCCCAAAGCAATACTTTTGAATACTGTAGTAAAGTCTGCAGAAATGCATCCGGCTGGACCTTAAGGACTGATCCTTTGTGGAGTTACCATGGCCAAGGGCTGGTCCTTGGCTTTGAGGGGTCAGAGGTTTAATCTGGTTACTGACCCAAAGTTGCTCAGAGGCTGAAGGCGGCTTCTGGCCTGACTGAAGGTGTATGTGGCCCAAAGCAGAGGCCATGCTGGTGTATCCTTGTGGGAGCCAGAGTCTGAAGAAGATGTTGTGAGATGTCAAATGGCTTAAGTGAGATGCCACACTCAGCACCAGGGTGCTCAGGAGGAAGCTGGGTCATCAATGATCAGGACAACATAGTCATTAACTCTAGGGAACAACTGCCTGCGTTCAAATCCTGATTCTGCCACTTAAATTACTTAATCTTCCTGTACTTACACTAAATGAATCGGTTACATAAAATAGTACCTGACATATTGTGTTATTACATGATAATATCATAAAGAGTAGAACAAAGATAAGGTAAATCAGAACAGCTATCAAGGGATCAGTTTGGAAAAGAGCCTATATTTTACAAGGTGAAGCCCCAAGACTACTTCTCCCGGTTAAGATCTGCCTGAACACTGGACCCTAGCAACATCCACCTCCTCATCCCCAGAACCTAAGAGTATGTTACCTTAAGTGGCAACAGGGACTCTGCAGATGTAATTAAGTTAAGGATCTTGAGATGGGAAGATATCCTGGATTATCCAGGTGATCCCAAGATCATCCCAAGGGTCCTTATAAGAGGGAGACAGGAAGATCAGAAGAATACATGTGAAAACAGAAGTAAATTAAAATAGGATGATGTGGGATGGGGTAAAATATGAAATAAGCTTTAAAAACTCATTACTGATCGCCCTGTAGGATGATCACCTTCCATACATGGGAAGGAGTCTTGAGAAATGCCTTTCCAACTGTGAAGCATTGGCATAGCTCAAAGAGAGGACCTGGATGGAGCCTGGAGTTTTTTTCCCCCCTGTAACTCTGAAGATTAGCTTGTTTGTTCTTTCTAGGGCAAAAGAGGAGAATGTGTTAAAAGACCTTCATACAGCAGATACACAATAAATATGTATTATTATTGTTATTATTCATTATTTGTCAATGCCCAGCCCTCCATTGTTCTGAGTTCACTGGGCAAGTAAAGTTACAAATACACAGTAAGCTGTGACAAAGCGAGAGAGAGGCATAGACATATATACACTACCAAATGTAAGGTAGATAGCTAGTGGGAAGTGGCCGCATAGCACAGGGAGATCAGCTCGGTGCTTTGTGACCGCCTGGAGGGGTGGGAGGGAGGGAGACGCAAGAGGGAAGAGATATGGGAACATATGTATATGTATAACTGATTCACTTTGTTATAAAGCAGAAACTAACACACCATTGTAAAGCAATTATACTCTAATAAAGATGTAAAAAAAAAAGTTACAAATACATAGCAATTGGTTTCACTTACTAGGGCAATGGTCTGTTTAAAATATTTACGGTTAGAGGGCCGGTGATAGAAAGGTCATCTGAGTCCCACATCGAGGTTCACTGCAATGACAAATGGCAGTGTTCCTTCTTCAAAGGAATGCGGCTACACACCATCACCTGCCTGGCTCCAGGGTGAGTGCCTGGCACGTGTGAGCTGCTTGGCAGAAAAGGCACCCAGTGTTTCCCTAGCGAGGCATATGGGAGACACTGCCCCATGACTGCTGATGACCTTCAAGTCCCTTGTCCCCAAGTACAAGCAAGGAGCTTCCCATACATGAGCTTGTTGGTTGCTGCCTTAGTTCTGAACCACCTTCTCCTGGCTACTGACTCCTCCATTTTGATTCTTGTCTTTAACTTTAGATTTAACGTTCAGGTTAAACCTTCAGGTTTAACCCAATGACCCTGGATCTTTCAACAGCAATTCTTGTTCTCTGTCCTAGCTGTGCTGCTGCCTCACACCAGATCACATAACTCTCCCCTCCAAGTTCACTTCAACCCTCCGAAGCAGCTTCTTCCCCAGGCACTACCCGTGTGAACACCCCTCCATCCCTCAGGCTTTCCCTATCACATTTCATGAACTTGAAACTAAGCATTCAGGGTGTCTTTCAGGGAAATCAGTCTAGAGACAGTATAGTAATGGCAGTTAACCAAGCAGTTTCTGGTAAAACACCACCTGGCTTTGAAAAGTAGATCTTCCACTTATTAGCTATGCAAACTTGGGCAAATTACACCCCTTCTAAGTCTCAAACTTCTCATCTGTAAAATGGGGCTAATGATTCAATGAGGTAATACCTGTAAAGAGTTAGCTCAGGGGACTTCCCTGGTGATGCAGTGGTTAAGAATCCGCCTGGCAATGCAGGGGACATGGGTTCGAGCCCTGGTCCGGGAAGATCCCACATGCCACAGAGCAACTAAGCCCGTGCACGACAGCTACTGAGCCTGCATGCCACAACTACTGAAGCCCACACGCCTAGAGCCCGTGCTCCACAACAAAAGAAACCACCGCAGTGAAAAGCCCGTGCACTGCAACGAAGAGTAGCCCCCGCTTGCCGCAACTAGAGAAAGCCCGCATGCAGCAACGAAGACCTAATGTAGCCCAAAATAAATAAATAAATAAATTTATTAAAAAAAAAAAAGAGTCAGCTCAGAGTCTGGCACATAGTAGATAAATGTTAGCTACTACTGGTGCCACTCTTGGTCCTTTATCACAGATTTACTCAGTGGCATCATAGTGACCTTAAAGCATCGAAGGCTGCTTAACTTTCCACCAAAGTATAATGCAACATAAGAGCATGCACTTTATAAATCTTAGTTGTAAGAATGGATCCTCCTTCTCTAAAATCAAAATGGGAAAATATGTGGTTGTATGGCTCATGTAAAAGATGACACGGTGGTTCTCTGGAGGTTTTTTATCCGGTAGATGTGATAAGAGACCTGTGGCAGAAACAGTCTGATCCAAGGCTTAACCACATAGCATTCTGAGAAAATACTGTGCAAAGATGATAGTCCATGGCTGGGCAAAAGAAGTAGAGTAGAGAATAAGACTGAAAAGATAGGAAGGGGATGGTGATGGAGGGCCTCGAATACCAGGTTGAACAGTAAGTGGTGAAGTTGCAACGCTATAGCCTTCAGAGACCCACAGCCTGGGTGTGAATCTTCCACCTCATACTAGTTAAGACAGTGGCATTCAAATTTTTCTAAACATGACACACAGTAAGAAAAACGTTTTATGTTTGTTCTAGCATGCGCGCGTGCGTGTGCGCGCGTGCACACACACACACGCTCCTGAATCAAAGGTTAATGAAACAGCTCCTACCCTTAATATGCATGATGTATTCTGATGTTTCCTCTTCTATTTCATTTCTTAAAGCTGCTAGCCATGGCCACTAAATTGATCTCACGACCCACTAACAAGCTGCATCCCACCCACAGGTGAACTACAGAAAAATTACTTCATATCTCTGAACTTTGATCCTTATCTATGAAGAGGAGATAATGAGAGTTGGGGATTAAATAAGACATAGAATGTAAAGAACCTAATACAGTGTTTGATACATAACACATAATAAGTGGCAGTTGAAAATCTTTTTGCAATTTATTGATAGAGGTGAAGAGAAAGCTTTTGAGGAGTTAAAGATTCCTGGGAATTTTAAGCCTGGTGACTAGAAAAAATTGTGCAGTGAAATGAATTGGGTAAGGAGGCAGCATAAGGCTGACTGGGAGATACTTAAGGTTTTGTTGCATAGCTTCAGTTTTGCTTTTATTTTCGGACTATAAAAATCATACCTGCGGGGCTTCCCTGGTGGCGCAGTGGTTGAGAATCTGCCTGCCAACGCAGGGGACATGGGTTCAAGCCCTGGTCCAGGAAGATGCCACATGCTGTGGAGCAACTAAGCCCGTGCGCCACAACTACTGAGCCTGTGCTCTAGAGCCCGCATGCCACAACTACTGAGCCCATGTGCCACAACTACTGAAGCTCGTGCACCTAGAGCCCGTGCTCCGCAATGAGAAGCCCATGCACCACAATGAGAAGCCCGTGCACCACAACGAGGAGTAGCCCCCTCTCGCCACAGCTAGAGAAAGCCCACACACAGCAGTGAAGACCCAACACAGCCAAACATAAATAAATAAATTTATTAAAAAAAATCATACCTGCTCGCTCTGCAGTTTGGTTTTTGTATTTTTAATTGTTCATAATACTTTAACATGTAAACGTTTAAAATAGTTACATATTTTAAACATTCACTCAAATTCCTTCAATTGCTCTTATTTTTTAAAATAAATTTATTTTTTACTTATTTATTGTTTGGCTGTGTTGGGTCTTCTTTGCTGCGCGTGGGCTTTTCTCTAGTTGCAGAGAGCAGGGGCTACTCTTCGTTGCGGTGCATGGGCCTCTCATTGAGAAGACTTCTCTTGTTGCAGAGCACAGGCTCTAGGTGAATGGGCTTCAGTAGTTGGGGCACACAGGCGGGCACACGGGCTCAGTAGTTGTGGCGTGCGGGCTCTAGAGTGCAGGCTCAGTAGCTGTGGTGCACTGGCTTAACTGCTCTGCGGCATGTAGGGTCTTCCCAGACCAGGGCTCAAACCCACGTCCCCTGCATCGGCAGGCGGACTCTCAACCACTGCGCCACCAGGGAAGCCCTCCTCTATGTCTTTTCATGGCTTGATGGTTCATTTCTTTTTAGCACTAAAAATATTTCATTGTCTGAATATACCACAGGTTAATTCATTCATTCACTTACTAAAAAATATCATGGCTGTTTCCAAGTTTTGGCAACTATGAATAAAGTTTCTATAAACACTGATGTGCAGGTTTTTACGTGGACTTAAGTTCTCATTTCATTTTGGTATGTACCAAGGAGTCCAGTTCCTGTATTGTATGCTAAGAGTATGCTTAGTTTTATAAGAAACTGCCAAACTATCTTCCAAAGTGGCTGTACCATTTTGCATCCCTACCAGGAATGCTTGAGAGTTCCCATTCCTCCACATCCTCTATCAACATATGGTACTGCCAATGTTTGGGATTTTAGCTACTCTAATAGGTAGGTAGTGGTATCTCATTGTTGTTTTAATTCATAATTCCCTAATGATACATGACGTTGAACATCTTTTCATAAACTTACTTGCCAACTGTATTTCTGCTTTGGTGAGGTGTCTGTTCAGGTCTTTTGCCTATTTTTCAATTGGGTTGTTCATTTCTTATTGTTGAGTTTTAAAAATTCTTTGTATGTTTTGGATAATAGTCCCTTATCAGATGTATCTTTTGAGAATATTTTCTCCCAGTCTGTGGTTTGTCTTCTCAACATCTTGACAGTGTATTTTGCAGAGCAGAAGTTTTTAATTTTAATAAAGTCAAGCTTCAGATATTTTTTAAAGCCAAAAACATTATAGATGTAATTTAATTGATTTTTATACCCTTCTCTTTCATTTTCTTACCTGTCTAGAGGCAAATCCCTGTCATGAAGTTCATGTGTACACATCTTGTCCCTGTTTGTAACACTTGCATTTCACATGTACCCATAAAGCAGATATAATCTTATTTTGTTTGTTTTTAAAATTTACAGCAATGCTATCATACTGTAAAGGTCATTCTGTAATTCTTCTTTTTCATGCAAAATTATATTTTTGAGATATATCTATGTTTATACTCACAATCTAATTTACACTTATACTATAGTATAGCATTCTTTCAAAAACAAACAAAAACAAAACAAAAAACAAACACATTACTGCATTCACCAATAGACAGATATTCAGGCTTGTTTCAATTTATTTTGGCAATTAACAACAAGGCTGCAAAGAAATTATAGTATGTCTCTTTATGTATATGTGCAGAAATTCCTCTATGTATAGACACAGATGTGGAACTGGAATTTGTAGTGTAAGGACCTTCAACTTCACTAGATATTGTCTAGTGACTCTTGAAAGAGGTTGTACTGATTTACACTCTCAGCAACAGTGTACAAATCTCCATGGCCTCTAATTCTAACATTTGTTCTTGCCAGACTTCAGAACACTTTCGGCCAAGTAGCTGAGACAGTTTTTTGGTGTAAAAACTTATCCCATTTTAAAATGTTTTAGTTTTTTCTAGATTATAAATGAGGTTTAGCGTGTTATCATATGTTTTTTGTCCTTTTGGTTTATTTTTTTCTATAAATTACCTGTTCATAACATTTGCCCATTTTCTATTTTTCTACTGATTTCAAGACATTCTTTAAAGGACACTAATGATTTGTCTGTTATTACGTTGCAACTTTTTTCTTTCAGTCCTTAGATTTTGTTTTAACTTTGTTAAAGATACCTATGGTTATATAGGTTATATGGTTAAAGCCAAATTTACTGATTTTCTCTTATTCCTTAACTTTTTAAAGAACCTTATTGAAGAACTCCTTTTCTACTCTGAAACCACAGAGACATTATCCTATATTTTTGTCTAAAAGTTATAAAGTTTCCGTATTTGGTAGAGTACATCCCTTCCTTTACTGTCCCAGAGTCATCTTGGCTCTTGTATGTTAGATGTCAGAGAAAACAAATAGTCCTTTAGACACCCAGGAAAATGATTACATCATCTAAAACAAGTAAATTAAGATTGGCCTCAGACATCTCTTAGACACATGAAGAAAGGATGCCAAATACAAGGAAGGCTACAGGTGTGGGAAGATTCCTAAAGAAGACACCCAAGGCTGCAAACCTCCCACAAAGGAGGCAAAGTGCCAAAGAAAATAACACCCTACAGGGAAATCCAATAATCCCATGTTGGAAGAGCCTCAAGAAGTTTGAAAAGCACTTTGTTGGAGGGGGTGGGAAAACGAGTACTCACCTACATTGCCAGTGGAACTGTTAATCTTTACAACCCTATCATGGTCAATTTGGCAGTCTTTTTTAATTAAAAAAATTTGAAACCTAGCAATTCAACTTCTAACAATTTCTCCTGTGGAAATAATACTCCTACATGAGTGAAATGTTATATATAAAAGGCTATTCATTGCAGTCCTTTCTCTACCAGCAAAATGATGGGTACAACTTAGATTTCCATCAATGGAGGACTGGATCAGTAAATAATGGGATGGGAACACACTGGAGTATAACCGTTAATAAAGGGGATAGTACTGTATGCACTATCATGGGAAAATCTTTAAGAGACACTGTTAGCTGAAAAAGTCAAGGTACATATAACACAAATTATCAATTTTTTTTTTAAAGAAGTTACAAGTAAATGCTTGAATATGCATAGAACAGCCCTGGGAGGATACCTAAATGCATGGTAGAGGATAATGAGGGAGAAAATTACTTTTTACACTGTTTGAATTTTTATCCATGTTCCTGATCTACAGATACAAACCAACTCAAGTTGATCTACAAATTCAAGGTAATCCCTATCAAAATTCCAGCTGCTTTTTTTGCAGAAATTGACAAAACAGATCTTAAAATTCCTATGGAAATGCCAGGGACCCAGAATAGCCAAAACAACCTTGAAAAAGAACAAAGGTAGAAGACTCACACTGCCTATGATAGCTATTAAATAAACAAATTTTCTTTAAAAAGGAAAAAAAAATTGTCCATTTCATTCTTTTTAAATTTAATGGCATAAAATTTTTCCATAGACTTGTCATGTACTCATTTACTTTCTACTCTAGTTATGCTCACCTCCTTTAGCTTAGTAATGGTGAAGAATAGAGACTCTGCTTAGGGTCTTTTCAACTGATCATGAAACTTGAGCAAATAGCCTCTCAGCGCCTTAGTTTCCTATTATGTAAATAATAATTATAATAGTATTCATTTCGAGGCTTGTTGTGAGGATTAAATGAGTCATGTCAAGTACTTAGAAGACTCTACTTGACACTAAGTAACTTCTCAATAAATATAAACTTTATTACCTTTTCTACATTATGTATTTACGTCTTTTCTTTTAACTTAATTAGTCTTGCTAGAAGTTTACCTAGTTTATTAGTCTTTTCCAAAAATCCAGCTTTTGTTTTTCCTATTTAAATAATTCCTTTTATATGTACAATTTCTTCTTTGGGGTTTCCTCTGCTGTTCTCTGATGAGTTTCTTGTGTTGAATGCTTAAACTATTCATTACACACCCTTCTTTTCTCATAAATGCGTTTAAAAGTTATAAATTTCCCATCAGTATTGTTTAGTTATAGCCAATAAGATTTGGTATGTAGCTTGTTTTTTTAATGGTCATTCAATTTTAAATATTTCAGAATTTCTGTTATGATTTTTTCTTTAGCCTATGGATTATTTAGAAGTATGTTTTTTCTTTTATAAACTGTTTGAATCAGATTTCTTGGGTGCAAAGAACAAAAATCAACTCTAGCTGGTTTAAGTGGAACAGTAATGTATTATATCAGAATCACTGGGAAGTCTGAAGAATGAGGCTCAGAAAATGGCTGAAACCAAGGAGGGCAAGACACAGCCAAGCTCACATAACAGGAACAGTCAGCTTAGGACCAGCTTCTGGCTTTTCTCTGGACACACTGCTACCACGTGGCTTCTGCCTGGGAATAGTCACTGCTGGTGTTGAAATGTCACTTCTGCTACCCTGTCATTGTCCTTCTTTTCAAACATTCTTGTAGCTAATCATTTTTTAATGATTTTTTGGGGAAATTTTCAGTCAAGTTTTTTAAAAAACTTTTTTTTTTTTTTGGCCACACCATGTGGCATGCGGGATCTTGGTTCCCCAACCAGGGATCAAACCTGTGCCCCCTGCATTGGGAGCACAGGGTCTTAACGACTGGGCTGCCACGGAAGTCCCCAAGACTTCTTAATATGGAAAATTTTAAACAAAAGAAGAGAGAATATTATAATGAAATTAAATGTGACAATCACCTTAGTTTCAGCAGTCATCAGCATTTTCTAGCAAGTTTTTAAAAATTCCATTGGAATTTTGTTAAATGTTAAATATTAACATAGTAGAAATTGGCATCTTTAATCTTTTATTTATTTATTTATTTATTTATGTCTGCATTTGGTCTTCATTGCTGCGCGCGGGCTTTCTCTAGTTGCAGCGAGCTGGGGCTACTCTTGGTTGCAGTGCACAGGCTTCTCATTGTGGTGGCTTCTCTTGTTGTGGAGCACAGGCTCTAGGCGTGTGGGCTTCAGTAGTTGTAGCACGCAGGCTCAGTAGTTGTGGCTCACAGACTCTAGAGCGCAGGTTCAGTAGTTGTGGCGCACGAGCTTAGTTCCTTCACGGCATGTGGGATCTTCCCAGACCAGGGCTCGAACCCATGTCCCCTGCATTGGCAGGCAGATTCTTAACCACTGTGCCACCAGGGAAGCCCTGGCATCTTTAATCTTTAAGTCTTTCAGGAAGGAATATTGTGTGATGATGGCTGTTATTTGTGAAAGATACAGTAGAGTACATAGAACATGCACTTCTATTATGTGTTTTAAAAAGACTTTATATCAGGTAGAAAGTGGTGTTTAATTTTATGAAATGTCTTTTGGTTATTTATTGAGATGATAATTTGGTTCCTTTGATTTATTGACATGCATTCTTTTATTAATAAATTACCTAATATTCAAGTGTCTTTGAACCAGAGATAAATTTCGACTGGCACAGAGTAGATGATTTCAAAATATGCCGCTGAGTTTGATTTAATTATATTTTATTTAGGATTTTTCATGTCTAGGCTTATAAGTGATATTTCATGATATTTTCTTTGCTTTGGAAAATATTTTATGAGCATTTGATTATGTCTACTGAAAGTTTGTAAGAACCGATAGTTAAAATTATCTGGCCCATGGGCAGCACTGCACAGCAAGAGTTCTGTGCAATTTTTATAAATTAGGGAATCTCTGGGTTAAACAGAGTTAAATAGTTATTTATCTGGGACTTCTCATAATCTTCAGTATGTCAATGTGAATTGTAAGCCTCCAGCACTTTAAAATGTGTTTGGCCACAGAGCCCCTCTTTATTGATGAACTAGTATTGGGTAAAAACACTTTGAAAATACCATGCTAAATCTTTCTTTGGTGAGGATTCATTGTTAAGTACTCCATTAAATTATCAACTTTATGATGGTAGAGATTATGTCAGTCCTTCCCAGTCACTGTCATTTTCCTAGTATCTTACACAATCCCTACCTTAAAAGTCACTCAGTAAATATTTAATCAATTAACTACCTTCCTATTTTTCACTGGTTATTGGGTCAGTCAGGATTCTCAGTTACAAGTAACAGAAACTAACTTAGGCAGGAAAGCAATTTACCAAAAGGAATCTGAGCAGCTCACAGAATTGTTGAGAGCTGGAGAGTCAGCCTCAAAGCTAGGCTTCCAAGAATAATGCCCCAAATAATTCCCCAGGCACTGGAGGCTATAAGTTAGCACTACTGCCAGGAACTCAACTTTTCTGGAATTCCATCTGCTACCAGCACTAAAGCCACCTTGGCACCAAGAATACAGCTTTACAGACACCCCAGAAAGCTGGGTTTCTCTGCTCTCATTCTTGCTAGCAAAATGTATTCTCTATAGACCTTCCTCCTTCAAATTGTTCACTTTTGAATCTAAGTCTCACACACACATGCCTGGCTGATGATGCTAGGTAACATGTCACTGTCCCAGCTGCAAAGGAGGCTGAGCAAACATGGTTTATGGCTAATAACTTGGAAAAACAAGAACTGTAAGGAAGAATTCCTTAAACCCAAAATTCCCCAAACCCAGCAATGGTGTTCCAAAGGAAATACAGACTTTCCTCCTTCTTGGATCAATTGTGGTAATAGAGTTTCTCAGAATATTATCAATTTCATGTAGATTTTAAAAAATTGATTAGCTTAAACTTTATCATAGTATTCTTTTATAATTGAAAGTGTCACACCTTTATTATAGTGTTCTATTTCCCTTTTATAATTTTGCTAGTTTTTTTTTTTTTTCAATATTTATTTGGCTGCGATGGGTCTCAGTTGTTGCACACGGGATCCTCACTGCCGCATGTGGCATCTTCCTATGGCATGCGGAATCTTTAGTTGCGGTACGTGGGATCCAGTTCCCTGAACTGGGAGCACGGAGCCCCAGCCACCAGACCACCAGGGAAGTCCCAGTGTTTTTGTTCTTGATTATGTTTTCCAGAACTGTTACTCTTTTTTAACGCTCCCCTCGAAGGCATTTTATGTTTTCCAAAGAACCAGCTCTTTGATTTTTCTTCTAGTTGAGTAGGCTTTCATTGTTACTATCTTTTTAATTTTATTTTCTTGGACTTGTCTTTGGTATTTTTAAAAATCTGAATGTTCAGTTCATATATTTTTACACTTTCTTGTTTAATAATAAAAAAACATTTAAAGATGCACATTTGCCTCTAATTATTGCTTTAGCCACATCTCATAAATTTAGATTATGTAATATTCTCATTTTTGTCATGTTCCAAGAAATCTATAATTATTGTTTGGATTTCTTTTGTGACCCAATCATTACTTAGAAGAACACGTTTAAATTGTTGAGCAGTTGATGCTTTTTCGTTTAAAATATTTAATATTAATTTCTAGTTTTCTTGCATTTTAGCCAGAGAATATAGCCTGAATTTCTTGAGATTTTCTTGACCCATTCTGGTAAATGTCCATGCAACTTGGAAGAGGAGATATATTCTCTATGTGCAGATTGCAAATGTTATAAAAAGTAATTTAGACTTTGTTTCTTAGCTTTTTCCATCATATTAGTAAAATCTATACTAAAGTAATGAATAAAATCAGGCCTAGAGAATTGTTATAAAAACAAGTCACAAGAATAAGCCATGTTAGTGGGAGGGACAGTGATTGAGAGAAAAGAGAAGAGACCAAAAGGATATTGGAAGGGCTGGGAGAGTAGGAGGAAAGGCGAGAAAAGGAGAGGAATCAGAAGAGCAATACGGACTTTAGAGAAAGTACAGTTGCTCAGGAGGGCAGATGTGGAACACACTGTAGACATGCAGAGCTCTGGCTGATGGAGACTTTACTGCATACACTGCTCACAACATCTTTGTCAGGGTGAGGTAGATAGCATAGGGTGAGAAGCTGCTTCTGGAAAATGAGAATGAAGAAAAAGAAGTGTCAGCCTAATAACAGAAGAGAAAACTGTGATCAGAGAAGGGAATTTCAGAGGTGAGACTTTGGAGGTGTGACATTGCTTGCCAACAGCTGAGTTTGAGTAGCTCTGGAAAGCAATGAGGCAAGGAGGTTCCTAGATTTGCTGAGAACTAGCATTTTTCAGCTATGGTTTTCCATGCTGGGATGTCGTGTGCACATGGCCCTGCTCTCATGGAGAGCACATGTGCTCTCAGTATTGGAAGGGAGCATGGATGTGGAATCCTCTAGGATAATACCAGAAACAGGCTGGAGAGGAAGGGTAGATAGAAGGCTTTGGTGAAGATGGAAAGAAACTGGAACATGCCAGTGGCATAAATTTTGAAAGAAGACTGTTGAGGGAAGGCACTGGGAAAAGCGGGAGTGGTTTAAGTGGTGGGGAGAGGGTGGTAGGAATTAACAAGCCCTTCTTCCTTCTGCCCTGTTAACTAGGGAAGAAAAGGTAGTCTTCACTGCAGAGGACTTCAGGGATGACGTGGTGCTGGGGTGAGCAAGGTGGGCTCAGTGCGGAAGGAACTAATTCGGGTATCTTAGGAAGGCTGGGGTAAGAGTATGGCTTAGCAACCAGACTGTATGAGTTCAAATCTAGATATTTGTGTAACCTTGAGCAAACTGCTTAACCTCTCTGAGCTTTAGTTTTCATTATCTCTAAAATGGAAACAATATTAGTGTCTACTCATATGTTTTTGGTGAAGATAAATACAAGATATATTGTATAGAAAGCACTGAGCACAGTGCATGGTAAGCCTTCATCCTCACTGATTCTCCTTTCCTCCTTTCCTGGCTTAACTTTATGGTTGATCATTATAAACACTCCCTTGCGTGTATCCTAAGTCCTTGCTTCTTTCTTCTTTGGGTAATAACCCTTGCTAAATTCAGTTCTCCATTTTTTCTTCCCACACACCCATAAATCTGTCCAAAGAAAAATGTACAATCATAACGACTGGGCTCACATTACATTTGTGACCACAATTGGACACAATACCTGGCATTATATTTCCCTATTTCATTGACTCTCCCACTTTTCTAAATGAGTATTTCAGATATTCTCTCTCAAACTATCTGTTCAGAACTATATTCTCTCTCAAAATACCCTATTTACTCTCACCTGATAACACTGTTTACCACTTTATTGAAGAAAACTTTCATAAGCTTCTACCAACTCTACTCACCTCCTAGCTTCCATACCTATTGTTTCATCTACTAAATCTATATTAAAAAGTTACCCCAAAGCTTGTGGCTTAAAAAACTGACATTTATTTTGCTCCCAAACCTGCAATTTGGGTAAGGCTTCTCAGGAATAGCTTTTGTCTGTTCTGCTTGCCATCACTGGGATGCCTTGAAGGCTGGGGCCTAGAACCCCCAGAAGACACACTCACTCCTATGTCCAGGGTTGATGCAGGCTGTCAGTTGGGATCCTAAGCTGCAATCATCAGCTGGAACATTACACATAACCCTTTCATGTGGCCTGAGCTTCCTCACAACATGGCATCTGCATTCCTAGTATCAGAGTTCCAGAAGCTGTCTCAACTTTTGTGACATAGCCACTGTAGCCAGGTAGCATCACTTCTACCACTTTCTATTGAATAAGTGGGTGAGCCACTGGGGCTGCCCCATACTCACAAGAAGGGGAATTCGACTCCACCTGTTATCAGTGGCAAAGTTCTGGAAAAGTATGTGGGCCTGGAAATATTGCCGTGGCCACTTTTGGAAAATATAATCTGTCTCTTCTCCTGTTTCTGTAAATGAACTGTGCTCCTGTCCAAGCCCAGCCCATTGACTTGCGCACTAGACCCCATCCCCTCTCACTCACTCAACGACATTTTTACAGAAATACTTGCCTCTTTCTTCTGTATCACCCATTTTTCTCTCTCTCATGGGTCAATCCTTTCAACACAGGAACATGCTATTATTTCTCCCATCTGAAAAAAAGCCTCCCTTGACTTCACATAACAGTCCCAAAGTGAGTGGTCCAAGCTGCTGTGGTACCTCTGCTTTCTCTGCATAGGGCTTCCATCTCTGGGCCAAGACAGTTGCCTCAGACCTTGCCAATTCTCAAATAATGGGAAGGGAGAAAAGAAATCAGAGGCAAGCAGCCTCAGCTCTAAGGACATTACTGGATGTTGCCTGCTGACTTTCTGTTCATATGTCATTGGATGAAACTTAGCCATGAACTTAGCCTAGATGCAAGGGAGGTTGGGAAAGTAGTGGGCAATCATGGGCCCAGACAAAACAGGGTAGGTGGGAATTGTTTTATAGGTAAAAGAAACAATGGAGAACGGATATTGGAGGGAAATAAGCAGTGTCTTCCACCCTCCCTCACCTCTTATAGCCTTTACTCCATTGTTACCTCTCAATGAAGTCCTACCTGGGACATTGTATTTAAAATTGCGATCATCCCCAAGCCCTGCAGCACTCCCTGTCTTCCTTTCTTGCTTTACTTTCCTCAAGCATTTATCACCTTCTACTATACTATATGCTTTACTTTTACATAGCTCATTATCTATCTATGCCTACCAGAATATAAGCACTATGAAGGCAGGGACTTTGTTGACTGTTGTGTTCACTGCTGTATTTCTGGTACCTAGAACAATGCTTGGCACATAGTAGGTGCTCAATACATATTTTTTGCATAAAAGAATAAAAGAACAGCACAATGGTAAGCACTCAATTGCAGCTGCTGTTATCATTTTCTGGCATAAGGAGTGGTTGAGGATGATAATTGTTAATAAAAGGATCTGGGAAAGCTAGCAGATAGTAACATGCTAACACTAGCGAAGGAGAAGTGGCAGAGAAACCAAAGAATGAGCTTGTTCGGGGCTTGTAGAGCTAATCAGCACCAACAGTTAAATAATCAGTGAACAAATTAGCCTATGCAAACCTGCCTTCATGTCATCCACCCTCCACTGGTGACCAGTCCAATCTACGGACAACTCACAGCACTTGGGATCACCCAGGAGCCATGGCCATTTTCCTAGCAGACTAGCTCCAGCAAAGCTTGAAGAAAACATGATGTTTTTCAAGCGAATATTATTTTCCTTTGAGTTCCATGATCATACCAGAGTTCTTTTCCTCTTCAACATTTTGGCCACTTAGAACAACATGAAACTTTAAAACCTACATCTAGAGAAGTCTCAAGCTCCAATGTCTATGCTTTGGGATTCTAGTACAGTTAAAACTTTTTTAATTGTGCTTTTATAATTTTTAGTTATGGTTCCTTGAGATGATTTGAGCTACACCTGCCTTTTGCTGATAGCAACTGAACCAGATATTACAGTGAGATTCCAGAATGTTTCAAGGGAAAAAGATGGATGGACTTTCTGTCAAAACACTAACAAGATATTTGCAATATTCAAAGGAGATCACAGTTTTTAAATACTGTAAATATAAATGAAAATAGAGTTCTGAGTTGTATTTCTTTAATCTAAGTGCTTCACATAGACTAACTCACTGCTCACAACCACCATGAAGGGCAGATATAGTTTACAGATGAGGAAAACGAGGCACGGAGAGGTAAGTAACTTGCTCAGGGGCTCACACCTGGGAGGTGTATTGAGGCTATCAACTCAAGTGGACCCACATCAGTCTGTGCCCCTAATACCAGCTGTGTTGAGAGACAGATCTCCTTCACCCACATTCCTACCACCCAACAGAAGTAGAGCTACCTGCTGCTCTAACAGTTAACACTGGTATTTTTCACCAACCTCGAACTGCCTTAGTACTTCTACCCTCACATATGAGATAACTCTGGGCTCTGTCCCCACTATCTGAACTCACTAGCCTATGTGAACACAGCTGGTAAACCCTGTATAATCTGATACACTGACTTCAAATGAGAGGAAATGGCAACTCCTAAACTCAGGGCTGCCTTGTTCCTTCAGCTCTTCCTTGGCTTCCAAGGCTACCCAGAAGTCTGCTGGCAAATTCCTCTGCTTAGCAACTAGCTACCGTTGAACAAAGATCAATAAATTTGTCAATGGTGCCTGTGCTGACTACTCAGTTCCCAACCTTAAGGTTTGTTTATAAATGGGTTAACTGATGGCTGGCTTGTTGAGTGTGGCAAAGGGCCAATCTTTCTTTCTGCAGTATGTGCAGTAGGGGGTGTGGGGCCTCCCACTGGCAGCAACAACCATGAAGTCAGAGACACCCCCCACCAATCACAAAAATTACAGGATGTGAGAGGAAGAAAGTAGGGACGTGATTCCATTTCTTAAAATGATTTTACGACTTAAGTTCCCTAGTCCCAATGTTTACAACTTAAATCAATTTCCATCAAATGGAGACCATTATGTAACAAGTTCAAAAGAGATGTGTGCTTTCTTCTGAAATGTCAAACAAAGATGCACTACATTTAAATAGCTTCCACAGCATTATTTCTTGGGACTTTTGTTTTTGTTGTTGTTTTTGACTATGCAAAATGGTCTTGTATACAAAGATGCATAACTTAGTTTACTGAAGCTGAATTTTCCATGGAAACTGTCCAGTGCTCCCCCAATTCACAAGCACTTTATCTGACCGTCTTTCTTCTTTCAGATAATAGCTGGCAGCAACCCATAGTGTGGAGGTTATACGCTGTACTTTTGAAAAAGTCTTGAATGGAGCCATTGTCCCCCTGAGATGGTCTCTGTGTTTCACTGAACAGAGAGCAGGGTGTAAAAAAGGCACCTTGTGTGCAACTGTTGGCGAGGTTGGGGAGTGAATTAAAATCTCCAGAAAGTCTGGGCAGTGCTGTTCAGAGGAGCAATGAACCCTCTGGAAGCACTGTTAGCTCAGACATTCCAATGCGGTGAGGCAGCCTCAGGGACATGGCTCCCTCCAGTCTCATTTAGAGAGGGATTGAGGGGGGCAAGCAAAGGACATTGATCTGGACCTGCTCTCTTTGCAAAAAATTGGGGACGGCTCCCTATTCCAGGGATAGTTGATACTGATTATCACACTCAGATAACTTTCCTGCCTAACGGACCTAGACCTTCCTTGGTTACTAATGGTGCAGTGACTCATTTGGAGGATTCAATGTTAACTGCTTGTGCATCCACCAGTTTGCAAGCCTAATTCCCATGTGCCTAATTAACAACACAAAACAAGTCTTTGAGGGCTCCAGGTGATTAATGATGTTTGATATTACTAATTCATTAAATGCATTATAGGACCATAATACACAACTGTATATTCAATAAATAGCCTACCTTGTTTAGTGTCAGTAATGCTTCCTTTTTCCTGGCTCCTCCATTCACCTGTCCAGGACCGTGCGAGCAATGGGTCAGAGTAAATGACTACTCCCTAGTCCTCTAGGGCTAAGGTCTCAAGCTTTTCATGAACAGAGTCTCCTCAGAGGCTTCTGCAGACAGCTTTCTAAAACCGGCTCTCAAGGAAGGAGGTAACGTTGATTTTCAGGAAAATCCTAGTGGTGAGAAAACAGCAAAACAGTTGAAGGACCAGGCTGGCGTATTTTCTTACAGGCAGAATTCTTTGGTGCCCCTCCTGCGCCTTGAGGCTCAAAGGAGGGGAGGCCACTTTTAACAGTGACCTGAAAGAAAGGGTCATACTTGAGCAGGAGAAAAGGGTGTGGGAGGTGGTTGTCATGGTCCAGGTAGAGGCTCAGAGTGGGAGAAGCATCCTGTTGGGTGGTTCCTAATAACCAGGCCATGTTGGGTTCCTACAGTCGTGGGGAGTTAGTCTGGAAGGCAGCAGGGAGCCAGTGAAGGTTTCTGCACAGATTAAAGCTGTAGAAGAGGAAGAATAATATGGCTGTGTTGTGAGGGATGCTTCACTCCAAGGAGTGGACAGACGGGAGGGCTAGGGGCCCCCGGAATTGGTCCTGATTGAATACAAGAGGAAGGGTGAAACCTATGCAACAAGTTAGTCCATTAAAATAGGTAAAGAGGGAGGGGGGTTTAGGGAAAAGGGAGGGGGATGATATTTCGATTTTCCTCAGGTGCCTGGCTCTCCTGACTGCCAGTTGGGTACAAAAACCACCTCGACGGCTACGTAAGGCTCCGTGCGGAGCCTGCAGTTTCCGGCAGCGCTGAACAGCTCTTGTTTGCTTCAGCAGCGAAAGCCACTAGATTTGGAGTCCACAGACCTGGATGTCACTATTTGGACGGTCACTATTAGCCGTCAAAGGGGTATCTCCTGAGCCTGGCACTGCACGGCGCCACACACAACAGTAACTATCTGAATGATGAATGACCGAACAGATTGGTGACTTGGTGCTGCCCTTACCAGAGTAACCTTGGTCAAGTAATTTAACCTCCAAGAGCCTCGGTTTCCGTGTGTGTCGAGCACGGACGGTCCCTGGCGGAAAGTGTGAGACTAAATTCCCGCGGCCTGAGGTGGACCGAGTTCCCCACCTCCAGTCGGAGCCGGGCAACCCCGCTGCGCTCTCGCCAGCTCCCGCTGCGGCTCCCCGGGCGTTGGGCAGCCCCCGGGGGCCGAGGCTGAAGTCCGGGCCGAGGCCGGGGCCGGGCTGGGTTCGCGAAGCCGGCGGCCGGGGCGTGGGTGGCGGCCGGGGCGTGGGTGGCGGCGGGTCCGCCCCTCGCGCCTGCCTTCTCAGCGCGGCCCGCGCCCGGGGGCGGGGCCAGCTCAGGCCGCGCCCCCGGCCGCCCGGCGGCCCGCGGTGGCGCTCGTGGCCTCTCACCCGGGGCGGGCGAGTTCTGGGAAAGCCCGGCCCAGGGCGGGGGCTCCGCTGCCGCCCGCGTCGCCGTCCGGGCAGCTTGCAGAGCTCTGCGGGCGCGGAGCGAAGGAGCGGCGCCGGGCGGGGGCGCACACGACGACGCGGGACCGGGTGGGCGCGGCGGCGGCGGCGGCGGCGGCGGCGGCGGGCGGCGCGCCCCGGGCTCTGCCTCCTGGGCACTTGCCCGGCTCTGCGCGCTCCTGTCGTCCGCTCCGCCGCTGACACACGGTAGCGAGGACACCCGACGCCGCCAGCGACAGGCGCGTCCCAGAGGGACGCTGCACTTGGGGACTCCGGCGCGACCGGCCTGAAGAGGAAAGGTGAGGAGGTGTTTCTGTGGCTCGGTTCCTCAGGCTTGGAGAAGGGGAGAGATGGGCTTTTAATCTCTGAATCCAGTAGATCCGGCCAGGGGCAGCAGCCTCACTCCGCGTACCTGGCGGGAGTACAGGTAGCTACGCCCCTCCCCAGGGGAGAACTGAGGCAGGCGACTCTCTAGGGGGCGCGGGCCAGCCCTCACATGGGCTGGAGGATACCCTGTTAAGTGCTTCCTTCGCCCCTTCAAATGTTTGCCTCGGGTCTCCACTGCATTTTGTGTGTGCAGTACAAAGAAGTAAAAGTATAAGCTCTTGCTGAGGCGGCCCCCTAGCCGCCAGTATTTCACGGAAAGTGCTCAAGAGATTGTTCCTGGAGCGATTAGCTACATCAGGTCCTAGAAAATGTAATATTGGACCTGGTCTCACTTTCACTGGTAACTAGAATGGCTACGTCTTTTTTCTTAAAGTCCTCTAATGCTGTGATAATGAATAACCTAGAAGGAAAAGTCTTTCTTGTGTCTAATGTTAAATGCACAGTGTAAATTTACGGTTCCCCCCGCACATCTTGCCTGGTATTTAAGCCATGAGAACACTTGGTTCAACTGACTCAACTAATTATTCAGTGTAAGATCCATCATTCAAAGATTTTTAGCAGCCTCATTTTAAAGAGGGAGCTCCCTCAATAGATGTCAAGTAGGATTCACTTGATGGAAAAGTTTTATTTCCACATGGTTCTTAATTTTAGTTTCATCATGCAGAATTTGCCAGTAGGTCATTTAGATCTCTGCAGGATTAGTGAATTTCCTTGTGTTTCTGGTAGGAAGCCCTGGTAGGGATAGGGTGGAGCCACTGCCGCAGAATGGACGCAGCCGAGGCCAAGAGTGCTGCACCCCACCAGGAAGAATTTTTGAGAGCCTGTCTTGGGAGGTGGATGCAGGTGACCCTGTAGATGCCCTTACAGGGCCAGGTGGCATTGGGGGTGAAGGGGTGGCGGACTATCTCTGGATGCTGTATGTAGCCATGTCTTCGTGGATAGTTGCTGAAGGATGCCTGATGATGCTGTCTTCTAGAACATCCTTTGCTCTTCCTGAGTGCCCTTCCTGCTCCATTTTACCACTCTAAATCCTAACCATCCTTCAAGCTAAGTCTTTGTTGCTGCTGTGAGACCTTCCCTGATACCCCAGCCCCAAATAGTCGACATTCTCCAGCTCTGATGCCTGCAGCATTTTATTGAATACCTCCCTAGCCTTTCTTCTCTCAGCGTTCTTTGAGAGTTATTTATGTAGATGTTTCATTTTCCCTACTGAAGGAATTAACTGTGGCTTTCTTGGCACAGAGCTTGCGCCTAGAAGGCCCTCTAGAAATAGTGTTACGACTTTGTTTCTTCAATACAAATCTCTACTTTGGAAAAGGAGATAATATAACCAAAAGGATTCAGAGAAGAACATAATGTTTACCATTCAAATTGTCCTCCATTTACAGCCCCACAGGGAAAATTTTCCTTATACCTAGGAGCCATGCATAATAATCATCTTTGGTCCAAGCCTGGGGATCAAGTAAGAGCTGGAGGGACAGTCTTCCAGTCCTTATAGTAACATAAGCTCCTTGGATGTACTCCAAGGTTGACCTGTGTCATTAAAATTTCCATGCTCCAGTGCATTGTGGTGAAGCTAGATTCCGATGAAGGTGGTTGGTTTTCTTTTTGTATTTGCAACTGTTCTTAATCACAGTCTTCCCTGGGCTTTTGTCGTGTATTTTAAACAATTCATTTGATGTGCAATTTGTTACCTACAAATTTTTAAATGAATAAAGGAAAATTGAAAAGAATTGTGCTTGCTGTTTTCTAAAGCAGAGAGCAGGGAATGCTTGCCCTTCCTGGGCAAGAGGAGATATTTGCAGGGAGCGAGGCTGCTGTGCACATGTGTGTTGGCAGTGCCTGCCTTCCACACACCTGGCTGGCAATCGGCCTGTAGAGGACAACAACTGCTTCGGTCTGGACTCCTTCTTTCTCTGCTTGGGCTCCCTCTGCTGTGGGGAGAAGGGGTCCAGGGGAGCACAACAATTTAGAGCTTCGGATTCAGAAGGAGTAGTAGGGAAGAGGTGAGAAAAAGCAGTAACTGCTTAGAGTGTGGATTTGTTTGATCAAGTTACTTTCCTCTGGATACTTGGTTGAGATCTTGGCATTGAGCAAGTGGGAATTTGGTTAGGAGAGGGAAGGCAGGTGGCTGGGGAGCATGATACTGCTGTAGAAGGGCTGGGAGGTATTGATGGGGGGGGCTTAGGGAAGCATGTGGCCCAATTATGTGGGGGTCCCCAAGAGGAGAGTTGGAGATGGGGAACTGGGGAGTAGAGAAAGAAGAATATATCAAAGATGCACTTTGCCATGGGCCAACTATGGGGCCTAGAAAGGAAGAGAAAACTCTCTTCAGCATCATGGGGTCTTCTCTGCTCCCATGGTATAGAACTCAGGCTTGTTTTTATTAATGCTGTAATTCATCTGTGTTGTGGCTTAAATAGGTTTTCATGAGCCAGATTGGAACTCGGCCCTCTGTCCAGTAGGGTAGCCACAAGCCACATAGGGCTATTTGCATTTAAATTTAAGTTAGTTAGAATTAAATGAAATTAGTCCCATTTCAAGTGATTGTTACATGTTGCTAGTTGCTACCGTACTGGACAAGGAAGATATATAACATTTCCATCATCTCAGAAATCTGCCCTGGGATATTGTTCTAAAGGATTAATGACTGTTACTCTCCAGTGTACTAATTTATAAATCAAATTTAGTCATAAATTAACAATTTCCTGTTCATAGTCCCCTACCAAGTCTATTTAGGTGAGAATAATAATAGTAGTTGTTGTTGCTAACACTTATATAGTGCTTACTACGTGCCAGGCAACGTTCTAAGCACTTTACATCTGTTACTTCATTTAATCCTAACAACATTAGGTGGTAAATGCCAGAGACCTGTTATCCCTTACCTGCAATTCCAAAGTTAAAACAAACAAACAAAGAAAAAAAACCAACAACTCTCAAAACTGTGGTTTTCATAAGTTTGGCTACAAAATTTGGTCATGAGGTTATTATGGTCTTTATTTTTCTCACCTGGTAAGAACATTTATACATTTTAATTTCAGAAACAATTGGACATGTTTGCTGCAGATCCCACCTATAGCATTATTTAATATATGGCACATGTACTGTTTTACCATTACGAAAGCCAGAAACCTTCTGATTTTGGATAAGGACATATGGATCTCCCTTACTATGCCCCTTTTGAAGATGGGAAAACTGAGAAACTAAAAGGTCATGTAACTTGCTTGAAATCAGAGCAAGAAAGTGCCAGGGCCGGGATTCAGTCAGAGCAGCCCGGCTCCAGACTCCGTTCCCTTGACCATTGTGCTTTCGTGAAACAACCTCTGGGCTCATTACCCAAAACAAATGACTGGCCCTTTTTCTGCTGAGTGAATCCAAATAGCTTTAACTTGCCTCATTAGAAAGTTTCAGATAGGACTATAGCTAAATTGGTTAGTAGCTGGGGTTCTGAAACTTCCTGGTAGGGTTTCAGAGGATCTGGATCAATCTGGATCTGGGTCTTCTGAGTTGGAAGTCTTTCCAGGGAAGACTGTGAGGTTCTCTCTTCTTCTGGGAGGTTGATTAGAACTGCAGGGCTGGTCTGGGGTCAGGAATGGACTTCTCACTTTCTCTCTCCAACTGGTCCCTTCTTGGCTTTTTGGTCCAAATCTGCATTTGAAGAAACTCTTTAGTAACCCCAGGCTTTCTCCTTTGAGTGTAAGAAGATGTTCTGAAGGCTCCACCATCTGTGTGGACCTTACAGCATGGACTCTGCAGGACCCCTATGTGCCTGTGTCCCCTGAGCATGTGTACCTCTCGTGGCATAGTCTCCAAGGCCCCTAGTGGTCATGGTGACTCCAGTTATAATAGCTTAAGGTGTAGGGACAAGGCACTCTTGGTCAAGTACAAGGGCTCTAGAGTCAAATTTACCTAGTTTTACATAAGCTTTGCCATCTACTAGTTGTACAACCTTAGACAAGAAGTTAACCTTTCTGTAAGGTAGTAATTTTACGGGGTTGCTCTGAGGCCCAAGTAAGAGAATGCACTAAAGCACTTTGCATAGTGCCAGGCACATAGCGCTCAAAACGTTAGCTACTGATATTGTCTTTTCCCTCTGGACCTACCTAAGTCTTGCCAGTATGCAACTTTAGGCTTTGGAAAGACGTGTGGTAGGTTGAATAATGCCAGTGGTCCCCCAAAGTTGTCTAAGTTTTAATCCCTGGAACCTGTAAATATGTTACTTAACACGTCAAAAGGAACTTCACAGATGTGATTAAATGAAAGATTTTGAGATGAGGGGTTATCCTGGATTACCTGGGTGGGCTCAGTGTAATCAAGGGGGTCCTTATGAGAGGGAGACAAGAGGATCAGAGTCCCTAGCAGGAGGTAGGGGTAATGTAAGGAAGGGGTCAGGAGCCGAGGAATGCAGGCTGCCTCTAGGAGCTGGAAAAGGCAAGAAAACAGATTCTTCCCTAGAGCCTCCAGAAGGAAGTCAGCCCTGCCAACCCATTTTAGACTTCTGGCCTCCAGAACTGTAAGATAACAAATGTGTATTGTTTAAGCCACTACATTTGTGGCAATTTGTCACAGCAGCAATAGGGAACTAATAGAGTATGGAAGAGAAAACAGAAAGTGGTAAGGAGGGAAATGAAAGCTGTCAAAATGAGAGAACGGTAATAGCTAGCATTTAGTTTGAACTTTGCTAGGTACAGTTCTAACTACTTTGTGTGTATTAACCTGTCATCCTCACAGCAGTTCTCTTACTTTTATTATCTGCGTATCACAGAAGACGAAACTCAGGCACTGAGAAGTTAGGTAACTTACCCAAGGTTACACAGCTAGTACCGGGTAGAGCTGGGATGTGAATCCACATAGTCTGGGACTCTTAATTGTTACCCACATGACTCCCCAAAGCAGGCATTTCTGTCTGCTAAGGCTGACAGTACTGGCCACTGAGTGGTATGTTACTGTAAAGAAGGAAAAAGCAGTTTTTGAATAGGCAAGAAGGAGGGTGATGTAGTCCCCATACACCAAAAAAAAAAAAAAAAAGAAAAGAAAAGAAAAAAGAAACATGTGTATCAGAGTACTTGGTAAACTTTTGCCATTTCTATCTCATATAATATGTGTGGACAGCTTGAAGCTGGAGGACGCTGGTTCTGGGAGCAGTTCCTGTGCTGGCCTCCCTCTCGGGTTCCCACCTCTGTGCCTACAGCAGCTCTGCTCACTCACCACAGACCGCTGGCCCCGGCGCCCTGTTGGCTCCGCTTCCCACCTCTGCCTGTTTATTGGATTTGCCTCATTCCTGACTCTCTGCTCCAGCCCTGAATTCCACCTCCTTCTGGCCCTTCAAATGCTCAAACTTGAGATGATTTGTGTCGGGGCCCGGATGGTGAGGTACCTCTGTGACTGCTGGGAGGGTGGCTGGTGGTTATTTCTTCCTTTTCCTTTGGTTTAGCTGGCTGTTGTTGGCTTTCTAGCTGTGCTGCTTTTGTCTCTCAAGCTCACAATTCAGAGTGATACTGATTTTCCAGCTGTGCTCCCGGGGTGTCGGGGCCTCTGTCAGGTGAGGGAGATGCAGGCAGATGAAGATCTCAGCCCTTCAACCCGCTTCTGATGAGCAGCCCGCTCTTACTCATTTTATTTATACAGTGAGGTCCTGCCTTAGATTTGGCATGAAAGGGCACTTCTGTTGCTAGAGAGACAGAGAGAAGTTTGAGAAAACCTAGACCCCAAGTTAAGGCACACTGTGTATGACCTTTCACCCAAAGACTTGGATGTGCAGGAAATAGAACTCGCTGTAGTTTCTCTAATTGCCTTTTACAAGTTGGGGATCTGGAGCCTGGTTGCTTGGATTTGTTTACCTGGCTCCACTGTTTATATGCATCTGTGTGACCTCGTGCAAAATACTTGTCCTGCTGAGGCCTAAACTAAATGGGTCCTCATTCACTAAATGGGAGGGGTAATGGTAGCACCTAATAAATGAGATCGTTCGTGTAAAGGGCCTAGAACAGCGCCTGATATACAATTAGGATTCAACAAATCCTGGCTCTTAGGCTCATTTTTATTCTGGCTGAGTCTCCCAGTGGAATGGCGGAAGGAGAATCTAGCATCATCTCTTCACGGGGTTCTGCTCTCCCGTGGTGCTCTCCCCCGGTGCAGCTGGGGATCTTACTCCGTTACTCCTCTCTCTGCCTGGTTGCCACTGAAATGTCCATTGTCCCTGACCACAGGTGACTTCAGGTGCAGTGACACAAGGCTGCTTCTCATGGGTGCACAGCCGCACCTCCCCAAGGTCTCTGATGTCTCTCTGCCTCTGCAAGGAAGAGGGTCCCCTCTGCTCTCAGGAGCTGCAGGACATTTGTTCTTTCCTCCCCTGCCCGCCATCTGTGGGGCCTGGGACGAGAGGGACAGAGTGGAACCCCAGTCTCCTCCCTGCTTCTTCTTCACGACGTTGAGTCTATAAGGCAGACTTAATACTCTTGCATCCTTTCCCCTCTACCCTTAAGGCTTAAGAAAACAAAACAAAATAAACATAAACAGGGTGGCTGTGCTTGACTGGGTTATTGGTCGAGCAGTGCTGGCCAGTACCATTATCTGCATAGTGATGGCATTGCTGCTGACTCCGTTGAGTGGTCTGCTGTGTGGTGGCCCCAGTGAAATGTGCTCCGTTTATAAAAATACTGGGACATCTCCTTCAGAAGAGCTGATTACACGTGCACACAAGTTCAAAGCTATAACAAAATGCGGTTAGCATTTATGAATTTTATTGCTTTGTAGGAACAGCTACATTTTAATAATTAAACAGTAATGCTGCTATATTCAGAATTAGGAAAGAGGCAGAAGCAAGGAAAGACTCTGTTTTGATGACTTTATTTTAGGTTTAAACTATATAATATCACTGACTATGGAAAATCTAGAGAATGGAAAAAAAATCATTGGGAAAAACACATGTGACCAAGTGCTTACTAGACACATCTGGGATTAAAATATCATATAACACAGTTTAATTTGGATATCACTGGAGTTAGTTCAAGTTACTGTCATTTCTAAAGAAAGTTTCAATTCATTTGTTATTATTAACAACACGAACTCAGATTTCATTGATGAACATATTTTCACCTATGATCTGTTTGCCTGGAGGAACTGAAGCATTCTCTGATAGTCTGGTTTGTCAATCTCAGGGAGGTGGATAAAATTCACAGAAGTTAAATGCTTTTGGCGTGAAATTATATTCCTTTTTCCCCCCAAAGGTAGAATGAATTTGGATGACAGGATAGAGCGTGAGCCTCATTCAGTCTGCAGTTTTGGTAACTGCTGTGGTCTGAGCAAACTCAGATTCACTTCTCTGCTGCTCAGCAGGCTAATTAGTCCCTAACTCAGCCTGGTTATTCTTTCATCGTGCCTCCAGCAGGGTCCTAAAATTCACAGTGGGAGGGATTGGTAAAGCTCCAGGCAGTTGTGAAAGAAATATGCTCAAATATTATTTGAATCTGAGGGGATGGCAAGAACTTCTTGAGCTATGTGCAGAAACTACATAAATTTGTAAAAAGAACTCCAAAAAATGATTCCTGCGCTCTCAGTGCAACAGTAGTCAGACAGCCTTGCAGGTTCTTCTGGGGCATCTCTCAGATCTAGGATTTTGACTAACTACCCTTTGCTGACTGAGGGCCTCACTAGTGCCAAGTCACGGGATGGCTGACAACAGGTGAAGTGTGTTCCTGACTCAGGCGGGCAAGCCCATATCAAATTAGTTACAGAGGATCAGAGAGCATGCTTATTTCTAGCCATGCGGCCTATTTCTAATGAATTATCACTATCTAAGCAGTAAGGTCTAAAATATGTCACTTGTTTAAGTTATTAGTTTAAAAGTAAAGAATTTTTAGGCAAATACTGTATGTTATCACTTATATGTGAAATCTAAAAACAGATGAATAAATATAACAAAACAGAAACAGACTCACAGATACAGAGAACAAACTAGTGGCTACCACACGGGAGATGGGTAGGGGTTGGAGCGAAATAGGTGAAGGTGATTAAGAGGTACAAACTATCAGTTATAAGATAAATAAGTCACAGGGATGTAATGTACAGCACAGGGAATATAGTCAGTATTTTACAATAACTTTGTATGGTGTATAATCTGTAACAATATTGAGTCAACTGCGTTGTACATCTGAAACTAACACAATATTGTAAATCAACTATACTTCAATAAAAAATTAAAAAAGAATTTTTAATTCAAAAATTTAACAACTAATATTCTATCTTTTAATTATTAATGCAGACGTTATGCATCTGTTTATGATTTGTTTATTACTTTTTTATTACATGCTGTGTCATGCAACAGTGAAAATTGAGGGATCCAAATGTTCACCTCTCACTTTTACTTGGTTTTTTTTGTTTTCTTTTTTTTTTTTGGCCACGCCCTGCGGCATGTGAGATCTTAGTTCTCTGAGCAGGGATCAAACCCATGCCCCCTGCAGTGGAAGCACAGAGTCTTTTTTTAACATCTTTTTTTTTTTTTATTTATTTTTTATTTTTTTCTTTTTTCTTTTTTTTAACATCTTTATTGGGGTATAATTGCTTTACAATGCTGTGTTAGTTTCTGCTTTATAACAAAGTGAATCAGCTATACATATACATGTATCCCCATATCTCTTCCCTCTTGTGTCTCCCTCCCACCCCTCTAGGTAATCACAAAGGACCGAGCTGATCTCCCTGTGTTATGCGGCTGCTTCCCACTAGCTATCCACTTTGCACTTGGTAGTATATATGTACATGCCACTCTCTCACTTTGTCCCAGCTTACCCTTCCCCCTCCCCTTACCCTTCCCACTCCCCATGTCCTCAAGTCCATTCTCTACGTCTGCGTCTTTATTCCTGTCCTGCCCCGAGGTTCTTCATAACCATTTTTTTTTTTAGATTCCATATATATGTGTTAGCATACAGTATTTGTTTTTCTCTTTCTGACTTACTTCACTCTGTGTGACAGACTCTAGGTCCATCCACCTCACTACACATAACTCAGTTTTGTTTCTTTTTATGGCTGAGTAACATTCCATTGTATATATGTGCCACATCTTCTTTACCCATTCATCTGTCGATGGACACTTAAGTTGGGAAGCATGGAGTCTTAACCACTGGACTGCCAGGGAAGTCCTCCCTTCTCACTTTTAGAGTTGAAGAAATTGGTCTCAGGGACTCAAAGATTTGACCAAAGCCGCCTGGCTGGGGAGCAGCAGAACTGGGAGGTTTGTTTGTTTCAAACAAAATTAAGTCCATAGTATAGATACATAATACACAATTTTCAGTCCTGCATTCTTTGCCTAACATTCCATCATTAAGATATTCCCACTCCAGGGCTTCCCTGGTGGCGCAGTGGTTGAGAGTCTGCCTGCCGATGCAGGGGACATGGGTTCGTGCCCTGGTCCGGGAAGATCCCACGTGCCACGGAGCGGCTGGGCCCGTGAGCCATGGCCGCTGAGCCTGCGCGTCCGGAGCCTGTGCTCCGCAATGGGAGAGGCCACAACAGTGAGAGGCCCACGTACCACAAAAAAAAAAGAAAAAGAAAAAAGAAAAAAAAGATGTTTCCACTCCATTACAGGTTTCCAAACCTTGGTTTCAGTGTTTGGGTCTCATTCTGTCATGTGGTACTGTGGAGGGGCTTACCCATTCCCCTCTTGTTGGGCATTTAGTTGTTGATCCCCAATTTTTTCTAACTCTCCATTGCCTAGATCTGTAATTCTTTCTTTAGCACAGAGTCCTAGAACTGAAATTACTAAAAGTGAAGAACTTTTTTAAAGGCTTGAAATATGTACTGTCAAAATGCTCTCCAAAAAGGTTGCAACAATTTGCACTTCAACTAATGATGTGCTAGAGTAGTCTTTCCAGTGGTATGTCAATAAGAGATACCGGACTTGGTACTTCATAGTTGGAATGTGCATTTCTTTGATTACTGGAAACAATAAAACATTGATATCTCATCAGTGTGCTCTCCCGGTTAATTATTTAATCACTTTCTTTGTCCATTTGTCTTTTTTTTATTTGAGACTTCTTAATGAATTAAGACTATATCATTGTTATTTGATGCTGTTTTTCTCAACTAGCATTTTTTCCTGATTCTAAAATAATACAAGTTAATTTTGGATAATTTGGGAAACAGAAAGGCACAATAAAGAAGTCCAATATTTGGTTCATGACTTTCTAGTTTTTTTTCTTCTGTTTGTTTTTTCCCAAATTGAGATCATGCTTTCACATTTTATAACTTTTCACCTGACTTTGTTAATCATAATCAAGTGAATTACGTTTATCCTACTATGGGATACTCTATATAAATATTAATGAAATATCATTTTTGAAATGTTTATCATGTTCCTTAATGTACAGAAAATTTTAATTTCCACATGCCAGATAGGTCTGTGTCCTCCCTGGTGATTACTTACACAGCTTTTAAATTTGTATTCTTTATCTACTTTCTGTGATTAACTGTGTTTTTTAGCTTTTTAGGCTTTTAGTTACAATGAACTTTTCATTTGAAGTTAGTTTTTTTTTTTTGTACATATTATGAGTTGAAGACCTAATCTGTTTTCTAAATACTTCATTTTCCTTCAAAATGTATTTATTTCCTCATGTATATATTTATATTCCTTATATAATTTCCTTAAATAATATACTTTTTGGATAATCCTAGACAATTCCTAATCTGATTTTGTATATTCTAAAGTCAATTTTAGGCCTAAGATATCTATTTGTAAATTCTTGAATGAATACCACACTGTTTTAGTTATTTTAGCCTTATAACATATATTAGTATCACACAGAGCACGCTCTCTCTAATTATAATTATTAAAACTTTCCTTATTTTTCCTTGCTTATTCTTTTTTTTTTTTTTTTTTTTGCGGTTACGTGGGCCTCTCACTGTTGTAGCCTCTCCCGTGGCAGAGCAACGGGCTCCGGACGCGCAGGCTCAGCGGCCATGGCTCACGGGCCCAGCCGCTCCGCGGCATGTGGGATCTTCCCAGACCGGGGCACGAACCCGTGTCCCCTGAATCGGCAGGCGGACTCTCAACCACTGCGCCACCAGGGAAGCCCCTTGCTTATTCTTATAAATTAAATTTTGAAACACTTTGTCAAAATCTCAAACATCTATTTATATCCTGATCGGGATTATAATAAATATATATATTTATTATATATTATAATATATTATATATAATATATATAATATAGATTTATTATATATTATTATATATAATATATACATTATATATAATTATATTAATATATATTAATTTAGGAAAAATTATTATGTTTACTGTAGTCTTTCCATACTGTTATGTTTATTAATTTACTCAAATGTTTTTATATCTCTTAGTGAAGTTTTGTAGTAGTCTTCATGTAAATCATATACTTCTTACTTATTTTTTAAATATGTTTTAGGTTTTTATTTAATCAACTTAATTTTTTAGCTGATTCTCCTGAGCTCTCTAGGTAGAGAATTGTATCGTCTGCAAATAATGATTATTTCTCTTTTAAATCAGAAATTCGAATATTGATAACTAAGAGGAGGATAATAGACCTTTCAAATTTATTCCTGATTTTATTGGAAATGCTTTTCATATGCACTTGTGAGTATGATGTTGGCTTTTGGTTTAAAATTGTTTAAATCACTTTGTGGAAGGAATTTTTTTTTTTTTTTTTTTTTTTTTCCCGGTACGCGGACCTCTCACTGTTGTGGCCTCTCCCGTTGCGGAGCACAGGCTCCGGTCGCGCAGGCTCAGGGGCCATGGCTCACGGGCTCAGCCGCTCTGCGGCACGTGGGATCTTCCTGGACCAGGGCACGAACCCGTGTCCCCTGCATCGGCAGGCGGACTCTCAACCACTGCGCCACCAGGGAAGCCCTGGAAGGAGTTTTATATTCATAGTTTTTGTTTGTTTGTTTTTAATGAAAGGGAGTTGAATTTATCAAAAGTCAAAAAGGTAATCTTTGAGATGATTGTGTGCCTTTTTTCACATTTGACCTACTGGTTTATTATATCACGTTAACAAGTTTCCCATCATTAAACCATGTTTTCAATCTTCCTGTGGCAGAGTATTATCATTGTGTTAATGAATTCTCTCTATAAGGTAGAAATCAATCTAGAATCCATTTAGATTTTACTTCCTTGGTTTTTTTTTTTTTTAAGTTGACTTTATTTTGGCCATGGTCATCAAAGACTGATATTAAAATTAGCTTGCTGCTCCTGAGTGTGCATAGATTGAATTCCTGGAGACTGCCTGTGCTTTCCTAAGAGTGACAGGGGCAGCTTCAGATGTGGTGAGGAGCTGGAGATACTGTTCCTGGGGAATAGAGTAAGGGAGACGAAGTGCGAACTGTAGAGTGGAGAGAGTAAGGGAGACGAAGTGCAAACTGTAGAGTGGAGAGAGCAAGGGAGACGAAGTGCAAACTGTAGAGTGGAGAGAGTAAGGGAGACGAAGTGCAAACTGTAGAGTGGAGAGAGTAAGGGAGACAAAGTGCAGATGGTAGAGGGGGAGAGAGTAAGGGAGACGAAGTGCAAACTGTAGAGTGGAGAGAGTAAGGGAGACAAAGTGCAGATGGTAGAGGGGGAGAGAGTAAGGAAGAAGAAGTGCAGATGATAGAGGGGGAGAGAGTAAGGGAGAAGAAGTGCAGACGGTAGAGGGGGAGAGAGTAAGGGAGACAAGTGCAAACTGTAGAGTGGAGAGAGTAAGGGAGAAGAAGTGCAGACGGTAGAGGGGGAGAGAATACGGGAGACAAGTGCAAACTGTAGAGTGGAGAGAGTATGGGAGACGAAGTGCAGACGGTAGAGGGGGAGAGAGTAAGGGAGAGAAGTGCAAACTGTAGAGTGAAGAGAGTAAGGGAGATGAAGTGCAGAGGGTAGAGGGGAGAGAGTAAGCGTAGATTGGTTACTTGGGGCTCTTCCTGTGAAGTGAAAATGTAGTGCCTTTATTTATTTATGTGTGTGTGTATGTATGTATGTATGTATTTATTTATTAACTGGGACACTCTTGTTTCTTTGCAATCCTCATAAGATAGGCAGAATTGGAACTACCGTTAGAGGGTTAGGCACTGTTCCTTACAGTTCCAGACACTGAATGTGGACTTTTGTCTCCTTTTCTGGACTGATATGGGATGTTAAGTAACAAAGCAGCAAACCTGAAAGACAAGCTTAGAGTCTAGTAGGAGTCAAATTCAATGTCAAGTCTTAGTTTAGGTGAAAGGTTAAAAAAAACACAAGTGTTCCTAAGGCATATAGAAAGGAAGAGAGAAAACGGTTACAAAACTTAAAAATATTAAATGGCCAGTACTGTAAGTGTGCATTTGACAGCTATAGGACTGAGAAACTGACCCAAAGATTTAGCTACTGTGTGGGTGTCTTTGTGGAGAAGTTGCGGAGAATCTGAGCCTAAGATGTAAGGAGGTGGCTGGTTGTTTCTTTGCCTCAGCTTTCTTTGTACTCTTGCTGCTTCCGTGTCGCCCCTCATTCCCTGTCTCCTTGTTTTTTCTGTCTCATCCATTCAACATTCATACATTCAGCAGTCCTTCTGAGTCACTCCCATGAGTCAGGCACTATGCCAGCTGATGGGGGACACTGGTGAGCAAGATCCCCATGGCTACTGCCCACCTGAGCTTACCTGAGCCAGGTGATGATGCAAGTGAGAATCTGACAATCTCTGTAATTTGTGAAACAAGATGTTACTGTCTCCCTTTCTCAGTATTTCAGACATTTGCTTATTTATAGAAGGATAGTATAAAACATCACAAATGAGGAATCATTTATAAATTGTAAAATTAGACAATATTTTGTTAAAGGATCTTGGTTAAAACTCTGTGACTTGACTCATGGGAAAGAGGCTTCTATTGCTGCTACTTGGTGTTTTCTGAAGTAAAACATTTTCATCCTCGTTTCTTCTGTCATGAAGAAATTTCTTTTCAACTTGAAGAATTCTGGAAGCAAGGGCTCTTGGGAATAGGAATAGATTAGAAGGCACAAGGAGAGGCAGGGAATGCTCACCTTGACCAGCTCTGTTCAGTGCAGAGGCTCAGGGGTAAGCTTGGGAGAGTGCCCAGGACGTGCTTGCTGTTGTGTTGAGGAAGGCATTTAGGTTCATCTGGAGTAACTAGCCCACATAAATGCTTTGCTATTGCTTCATTACGCTTTTGGAAACTGAGTACTATTGGTTGGTTCTGTAAAGAGGATGTTGACTGCCTTCTTAATGTTATACCCAGGATTTGCCATCAGAGAGCTTTCAGTCCAATCAGGGAGACAGGGCACAAATACCTGAAATTTTCAATATCCTTACCAAGAAATGGCTGAGTCCCTGGCCAGCTGTTAAATGGCTTGAGTCTAGGAGCGGGAGCTCTGGGCTGGAGTTTTCTGGAGCAGAGCGAGGGCTTGGAGGAAGCTGGGTGTGGCTTGATGGAAGGGATGGAAAGTTGTTCTGCTTGGGAAGAGGAGAAGCCATCCGCAGAAGGCTGTTCATGGGAGTGCAGTAGTCGGCCAGGTGAGCAGCATCTCCTTTGAGGTCTTCATTTTCCTTGTTCGTCCCGGGTACATATTGTGGATCCTTAGAGTAAATCCATCTCCATGAGTTGTTTCATCCATGATTCCAGATCTTTCCATGGTCCATGCCTCACTCCTGAGCTCCAGACCTGCATATCCAGCTGCTTGTGAGACATCTCCTCAAAACTCATGTCTCAAATTAAACTCAATCTTTTCCCAAACCTGTTTCTCCCGTGTTCCCCATCACAGTGAATAGAACCTTTGTAGACTCACTTACCAAGCCCGGAAACCTCAGCCCTCTGAGACTAACCCTTCTGAGCTTCTTCCTCCCAGTATTCGCCTCACTCTGCTACCTTCTATTTCTGTGTCTGTCTTTCCCAATAAAGTATACGCTCCATGAAGCCAGGGGCGTAGTTCGTTTCTGTGATCTCCAGCCTCAGCACAATATTGAGCCTGTGACGCAAGTGCTCCATAAATACATGTTCATTGACTGTATGAATTGAACTTCCTGTCCATTCTCCCTCCTAAGTATCTCTCTAGTCAGGCAGACCCCAGTTTGAAATCCAGCTTTGCTGTTTACTCTCTGGGTAACCTTAATGAAGCTATTTTTTAAAATTTTATTTTGAGTTAATTTTTAATTTACAGATTAAGCTATTTTTAATCTATGCATCAGCTTCTGAATCTGTAAAAAGGACATAATTATGGTACCTATCTCATAGGTTTGACACAGATTAAATGAAATAAAGAATGTAAAACATTACTGTGTTTGACAAATGGTATAGTCTTTACTGTTACAAAGGTAGGTTTGAAGCTAGAATGTGAAAGTCCCTCGATGCAGTTTAAGAAGTGTGTGCTCTATCTATTAGAAGGCAAGGATTCATGAAAAGTTCCAACTGTGTGGTAGAAAAACCATGAGCTGTGGAACCAACACAAACTTGTGGTACAAATCAAAACTCTGCCACTTAATAGCTATAGGCTTTTAACAAGTTACCTAATGATTCTCAACTTCAGTTTTATACCTCTAAATTAAGATAACAGTACTTGCTACCCAGAATTATTTTAAGGTATAAATGAGATGGTATATGAAAAGTGTCTGACACTAATTTTTTTTTGAAGTTACTTTCTTTCCTCCAGTGATAAGCTCTGGGTTCCCTGGGAAAGAGATCTATAGTCCAGAGGCTTCTTTGGTTCAGCCCAGTTTAACATTTTTGTCAGATACTTGGATGAAGGCAAAAAGCCTTATTTCCCAAATTTGCAGATGACTCAAAGTTGGGAAAATAGCTAATACAATAGGGTGATGGAATGGAAGCTCAAAATGACCTCAACAGGCTGGAATGTTGGGCCTTCACCAAGTGGGAAGTTGGGCATCTAGCAGAAGGATCAAAGCAGTCAGTCAGGGGCAAGGAGACCATTTATTTATAAATTTTTATTATAGTTGATTTACAATGTTGTGTTAGTTTCAGGTGTACAGTAAAGTGAATCAGTTATACATATACATATATCCACTTTCTTTTTAGATTCATCTCCCATATAGGTCATTACAGAATATTGAGTAGAGTTCCCTGTGCTGTACAGTAGGTCCTTATTAGTTATCTATTTTACATATAGTAATGTGTATATATCAGTCCCAGTCTCCCAATTTATAAGGAGACCATTTAGAAGGCGATTCCACTAGTCCAGGTGATGGATGGAAAGGGTCTGATCTGGGGTGGTGTCAGTGGCTAACAGCTGGGAAAAATTTTTTAGAAAAATCACCAGAAAAGGACAGATAACTAGCTGGGTGTGTGGATTAAGAGGACTAGTGATAACTGGGAAGTTTCCTTTCTGAGTTCCTGGGAAGAAGGAGGTGCCAGTTAAGAGGAAGGAAGAAGGTAGGCAGAAGAATTGAATTAGGGAGAGAAGGGAGGACAGTAGTCTGGTTTTGTACATGGGGTGTTGGCTGTATCCAACAGGAAGTTGGAAAGTCAGGACTGTAGCTCGTGGGAGTGGCTGTGTCTGGAAAGAGGCATTTGGGAGTCATCCACATAGAGGTGATAGTTGAAGCCGTGAGTGGGAGGGGATGGGATGGCCAAGGAGTGGCCAGTGCTATTCAGATCATTAGCATTGTTGGCTCTAACTGGAGATAAGCAAGATAAACAATCCCTTGCCCAAGTGGGAGCTAGTTCTGCTGCCTTCCACAGGCTCTTTAATGGATTAAAACAAACTTTCACAGGATGAAAAATCTCATGTAATAATTTAAGACTTTCAAAAATTATATTTTTGATTTTTTTTTTTTTTGCTTTTTTGCTTTACGCGGGCCTCTGTTGTGGCCTCTCCCGTTGCGGAGCACAGGCTCTGGACGCACAGGCTCAGCAGCCATGGCTCATGGGCCCAGCCGCTCCGCGGCATGTGGGATCTTCCTGGACCGGGGCACAAACCCGTGTCCCCTGCATTGGCAGGCGGACTCTCAACCACTGCGCCACCAGGGAAGCCCCTTGATTTATTTTTAATTACACGATACGTGAATACATTCTTGGTTGTAAAGAATGTAAACACTCCCGATAAAGTAAAAGCCCCCATAATTCATCTCCAGTTCTCCTTTTTCTTTTTCAGAAGTAATCACCGTCTCTAGTTGGACAGGTGCTCTTACAAACGTTTCTCTATGCATTTATACAGTTGTACACACACATACACATAAAGATATACTTTTGGTTTTGTGTGTGTGGTTTTGTTTTGTATTATATAAGTGATCTCCTAACGTGTTTGGTTCTTCAATTATCTTAAAAAATGAAACAATATACTCTGGAACTCTTTCTAGGTAAATGTATCTAAGTCATAAAAACAAACACAAAAAGATCTGTTTTCCTGGGTATGAATGTGCTATGTTTTATTTAATCATTCCCTTATTGATGCACTATATCTTTTTTTTTAACATCTTTATTGGAGTATAATTGCTTTACAATGGTGTGTTAGTTTCTGCTTTATAACAAAGTGAATCAGCTATACATATACATATATCCCCATATCTCTTCCCTCTTGCGTCTCCCTCCCTCTCTATCCCACCCCTCTAGGTGGTCACAAAGCAGCGAGCTGATCTCCCTGTGCTATGCGGCTGCTTCCCACTAGCTATTGGTTTTACATTTGGTAGTGTGTGTATGTCCATGCCACTCTCACTTTGTCCCAGCTTACCCTTCCCCCTCCCCGTGTCCTCAAGTCCATTCTCTAGCAGGCACTATATCTTGTTTCCAGCTTTTGCATCTGTCCATTCTACAGATATTTACTGCTTGCAATGTGTAGGTACTGCTTGCAATGACTGCCCAGCAGAAACTGGGATACACTGGCAATAGTAAGCCAGGAGTTGGCAGGCTACCAGGGGCAAGGAGAAGCATGTAAGGAAGCGGACAGGCAGAAAATGCTGCTTCTTAAGGTTGCCACATGCCGTGGTGGCTTAGAGGAAGGAGACCTTATTTCGTTGTGGGGATGCAGAAGTAGATGAGAGAGGCTGAGCTCTTTGTCTGGGTTTTGTAGTATAGAAACACGGGTGGATGATTGAGGTGTAGTCTATTGCCCCTTGGTGCTCCAGTCCCACCATCCCCCAAGGGATCAACTACTAATATGCTGTTGACCTTATGGGAGGGAGTTTGTTTCAGGCTCAGCCACTTGTTGTGTTCAACCTTGCCAGGATCCTCTCTGCCTTAAGCTGGAGGAGCTGGAAGTAGTGCGGGGAAAGGGAAAAGGTGAGTGTATGCTAATGAGATGGGGACTTTCACCTCTGTCCCCAGGTCCAAGCCAAAGTTGGAGTGATTGATTTGGGGAGGGGTGGGTTGGGTTTGAGAACATTTTTCTTTTTACAAATATCATCAAAATTAATATACAAAGTTTTTAATTCTCACTGGGAGCCCCTGTAAATATATCCCCCAGCGAGACACTGGTACATTTTTCCTTTTTTTCTTGAATGCATGAGATTTCTTGAGTGTAAGGATCACTGGGAAAGGAAAGGAAGGGGGAACACTTTCCTGTACCTGCTTTATCACAACACAGCCATTCTCTCTCTCTCTCTCTCCCACCCATCCCTTCTCTCTCTGGTTTTCCTGTCTTTGATGCTCTCTCTGAATCATATCACTTCTCGTGAGCAAATTTGGGCCATGTACATTTTATGCAAAATACCAGGGCCCTAATTTTCCTTCTCTTCCTTTCTGCTGCCTTTACTCAGGGCTCAGAGGAGATTCCACTTTGGCTCAGATCAAATGCAGGGAGTCACACTGGTTATTCTTTCCCCTCTTCCCGCTGTTTAGCCCTGACAGCAGCTGCGAAGCTCTGCCAGGCTGTTAGGAAGCTGCACTGTCCCTGTGCGAGACAGCCGAGAGCAGGGCTCCACAGGCAACCCTGAATCCATGACATAGGCAGCCTAAGTCCTCCAGCACGTGCGACAAGTCTGGCTGGGAAAAAATTTAACTTGGAATCTCTCTCCAGTTCTCCAAGCCGAGCCCCTCCCAAGTCAAGCCCTCCCTGCTCGCAGTACAGCGAAGTCTGGTTGATTTTTTGCATTTCGCCTTTTTCTACTCCCAGCCAAGCCAGACCGGCCCTCTGGGCTACTGGACCAATGAGCAGGCTCATCTCTTCAAGACCTCCAAGGGCATGTGTCTGAAACAGCTTTGATCTGCTGCCTGTGGGAGAGTGGCCGCCACCCACCTTTCCAGGTACATCTCACAGCCCCTTTGCCCCCACTTGTCCCCTGGCACACCAGACACTCCAGCAATAAACACCCAATGCATTTACTACTTGGAGCTCCCTAAACACGACACATGGTCTCTCCATTCTGTGCCTCACCTTGGGCTGCCTACTCTTACCCATCCCTCTTTCCTCTGTCCTTTAAATTCAGTTTAGGTGTCAGTCACTCTACAAAGCCTTCCCTGACTCCCCCCATGCCAGATTCACCTCATTGACTTTGAGTTTTCAATTCGGTATCTGTGTCCCCCACTCCACTGTGATAGTCTCCGTCACCTCTCAGGATCTGGAATATGCTGGACACTCAGTTCAGGCTTGTTGAACCCCACTGACTTAGGTCAGGGAGCATCTTTGTGGTTCTTCTTCTAGGTTTGCCCTCCTGGCATATCTCTGCCTTCCTAAGTAGCATCTTGTTATTTGAGCCCCGCTAGTGAGAAAACTCACTGAGAGGCCTGGCCTTGTAATAAATAATTGGGTTGCATTGTGTTTGGATGGTCTGCAGGGTGGAGCATCATCATTTTTAGATTCCAGACAAGTCTCTGTCTAGGAGGAGTGGAGAAGAGGGGGGGGCACCTACTGTGCAGGGTCGTGGAGGAGACCCCTTGAGGTGCTCAGGGCTTCATGAGCTGCCTTCCCTCCTACCCCAATGCATGATAACCCCACCTTGTGTGGAGTCTTTCCTTCTAAAGCACCTTGGCACACCTGATCTCATTTGACCTTTCCTACAAATCACCTTGGGAGGTAGAAGGAACAGATTATACACAGTGAAACAAATAAGCCTGATTAATCTATTTATTCTACAAATATTCATTGAGTTCCTATTATATCTCCAGCAAGAGAATATGGCAGTGAACAAAACCAGCACATTCCCAGCTGTCAGGAAGTTCTGGTTCTAATCAGGCAATGCCAACAAGTAACCAGTGTACAAATAAGTAGTAAATAGAATTTCCAGTGATGGTAAACATCAGGCAGGGTAGTATTACAGAAAATGATGAGTGGGAGGGGAGGAGGGGCTGCCTTAGGGCAGGGAAAGCCTTTCTGAGGAAATGACATCTGAGCTGAAATCTGAAAGGTGAGAAGGAACAGGCCAGGTGACGCCCGAGGGAGGTGCGGTGACATGCTGAGGGTCCCAGGGTGGAGCTGGCCCTGGAGCCCTGAAGCAGGCTCTTTCCCCAACGTCCCTTGAGCTCCTCTCTTCCCTCTTTACTCTGTCCAGGGACACTCATGAGTATGTCAGGGACAGACTGCGGGCGGGCAGGGGATGAGGTGTGCTTAAGAGTGCTGGGAACTGTCTCCCGGACTTTGAGTGTCACAGCCAGCCCGAAGCTGGGGAGGGGCCACCAGAGGGCCAACTTTCTCCACCTTTTACTCTCAGTTGTCCCTTTCCCAAGGAATCCATCCCTCAGGAGTAAACCTCACCTCTTTCCACATCAGCAGGAAAGGGTGTCAGAGACACCTTCTACAAGACAGCTGAGAGTTGGGTATCCTGCCATTTTTTTATTGTGGTAAAATATAACATGAGATTTACCGTTTTAACCATTTTTAAGTGTGCAGTTCAGTGGCATTAAGTATATCCACGTTGTAGTGCCGCCATCACTACCATCCGTCTCCAGAACTATTTCATCATTCCAAGGTGACAGTCTGTACCTATTCAACGATAAGTCCTGCCACTTTTTAAAAAGCCCTGATGGACTCACAGACATAGAAAACAAATTTATGGTTACCAAAGGGGAAAGGTTGGGGGGAGGGATAAATTAGGAGTTTGGGATTAATATATACACACTGCTGTATATAAAATAGATAATCAACAAAGACCCACTGTGTAGCACAGGGAACGTTACTCAATATTCTGTAGTAACCTATATGGGAAAAGAATCTGAAAAAGAATAGATATATGTATATGTATAACTGATTGACTTTGCTGTACACCTGTATAGCATTTACAACATTGTAAATCACCTATACTCTAATACAAAATAAATTTTTTTTTTTAAACATCTTTATTGGAGCATAATTGCTTTACAATGGTATGTTAGTTTCAGCTTCACAACAAAATGAATCAGTTATATATATACATATGTTCCCATATCTCTTCCCGCTTGCGTCACCCTCCCTCCCACCCTCCCTATCCCACCCCTCCAGGTGGTCACACAGCACCGAGCTGATCTCCCTGTGCTATGCGGCTGCTTCCCACTAGCTATCTACCTTACGTTCGGTAGTGTATACATGTCCATGCCTCTTTATTGCTTTGTCACCGTTTACCCTTCCCCCTCCCCATAGCCTCAAGTCCATTCTCTAGTAAGTCTGTGTCTTTATTCCTGTTTCACCCCTAGGTTTTTCATGACATTTTTTTTCCCTTAAATTCCATATATATGTGTTAGCATACGGTATTTGTCTCTCTCTTTCTGACTTACTTCACTCTGTATGACAGACTCTAGGTCTATCCACCTCATTACAAATAGCTCAATTTCGTCTCTTTTTATGGCTGAGTAATACTCCATTGTATATATGTGCCACATCTTCTTTATCCATTCATCCGATGATGGACACTTCGGTTGTTTCCATCTCTGGGCTATTGTAAATAGAGCTGCAATGAACATTTTGGTACATGACTCTTTTTGAATTATGGTTTTCTCAGGGTATATGCCCAGTAGTGGGATTGCTGGGTCATATGGTAGTTCTATTTGTAGCTTTTTAAGGAACCTCCATACTGTTCTCCACAGTGGCTGTATCAATTTACATTCCCACCAACAGTGTAAGAGGGTTCCCTTTTCTCCACACCCTCTCCAGCATTTATTGTTTCTAGATTTTTTGATGATGGCCATTCTGACTGGTGTGAGATGATATCTCATTGTAGTTTTGATTTGCATTTCTCTCATGATTAGTGATGTTGAGCATTCTTTCATGTGTTTGTTGGCACTCTGTATATCTTCTTTGGAGAAATGTCTATTTAGGTCTTCTGCCCATTTTTGGATTGGGTTGTTTGTTCTTTTGTTATTAAGCTGCATGAGCTGCTTATATATTTTGGAGATTAATCCTTTGTCAGTTGCTTCATTTGCAAATATTTTCTCCCATTCTGAGGGTTGTCTTTTGGTCTTCTTTATGGTTTCCTTTGCTGCGCAAAAGCTTTTAAGTTTCATTAGGTCCCATTTGTTTACTTTTGTTTTTATTTCCATTTCTCTAGGAGGTGGGTCAAAAAGGATCTTGCTGTGATTTATGTCATAGAGTGTTCTGCCTATGTTTTCCTCTAAGAGTTTGATAGTTTCTGGCCTTACATTTAGGTCTTTAATCCATTTTGAGCTTATTTTTGTGTATGGTGTTAGGGAGTGATCTAATCTCATACTTTTACATGTAGCTGTCCAGTTTTCCCAGCACCACTTATTGAATAGGCTGTCCTTTCTCCACTGTACATTTCTGCCTCCTTTGTCAAAGATAAGGTGACCATATGTGCGTGGGTTTATCTCTGGGCTTTCTATCCTGTTCCATTGATCTATATTTCTGTTTTTGTGCCAGTACCATACTGTCTTGATTACTGTAGCTTTGTAGTATAGTCTGAAGTCAGGAAGCCTGATTCCTCCAGCTCCATTTTTCGTTCTCAAAATTGCTTTGGCTATTCGGGGTCTTTTGTGTTTCCATACAAATTGTGAGATTTTTTGTTCTAGTTCTGTGAAAAATGCCAGTGGTAGTTTCACAGGGATTGCATTGAATCTGTAGATTGCTTTGGGTAGTAGAGTCATTTTCAAAATAAAAATTTTTTAAAAATATTTTTAGTTAAAAAATTTTTTTTAAAAAGCCCTGATGGATCATGGGTAATGAAAAAACGAATGCCATTTTCCAAAAGCCTCTCCCCTGATGGGTTTATTCTCCTAGTGTTTAAAACCATATCTCTCAGTGTAGTCTGAAGACAGCTGGCTCCAGAATCACTTGGTTGGTGGGGGAGTGCCTGTTAAAATGCAGATCTCCCCCTCCTTCCTGAACCAGAATCTCTTGACCAGCACCCAAGCAAGCGTGTTTTTACCAAGTCCCCTGTGTGATTCTGATGCCGATGAAAGTGTGAGAATTACTGGTTTCAGCCTCATGGGAAGAACATGTGAGGAAGAATATTCTCCAGGGCAGAAAAAGCTTGCTATGGGGAAGTAGCTGCGTGGATTTGAATACTTCACCAGTGGCTAACTGAATAACTCTGGGCAAGTTGCTTAATCTCTCTAAACTTCAGTTTTCTTTTCTCTAAACTGGAAATTGTGGTCGTAGCATGTACCTCACCGCAGTTGCCGTGAAGACTGAATAAGATTATACACAAGGTGCTCAGATTGGTGCCTTGTGTGGAAGATCTCAGGTCTTGATGTGGCATAAGGGTGGTGAGGTGACCCAAGTAAAGTAGTTATGTTTTCTTAAGGAGATATATATATATATATATATATATATATATACACACACACACACACACACACACATACACACACACACACCCTACGGCAATTGAGAGGGTAGAATGTTTTTCCTGAAAGATCCTTTCAGAGATGGGATTCATTTGGAGAAGTTCCTGAGAGGAATGGTTAGGTGATTAGTAGTGATGCATGTAGTACATAGCTGAGGGAAATAATAAAGAAAATGAGGCTCTGGTGCCTGTCCCGGATACCTACCACCACCCCACTAGGGAGCAAGGGCAGTTAAGGTTGTCTACAGAATGGATGGTTCTGGATGGTTGGTGCAGCAACAGTTTGAGAGTGAGGCTCGTAGTCACTGTTCAGAAAAGCTTCCTGAATAGAATGTGGCTCTGCAGAAAGGAAGGTAGGGGTTCTCAGGAGTGGTGAGCAAGACACAGAAAGTCAGGTGAAAGGCAGGTTCAGGGATTTCCCAGGTGGTGCAGTGGTTAAGAATCCTCCTGCCAATGCAGGGGACACGGGTTCAAGCCCTGGTCCGGGAAGATCCCACATGCCACGGAGCAACTAAGCCCGTGCGCCACAACTATGAGCCTGCGCTCTAGAGCCTGCGAGCCACAACTACTGAGCCCGCCAGCCACAACTAATGAAACTTGTGCTCCTAGAGCCCATGCTCTGCGACAAGAGAAGCCACCACAATGAGAAGCCCGTGCACCGCAATGAAGAGTAGCCCCCACTCGCTGTAACTAGAGAAAGTCCGTGCGCAGCAATGAAGACCCAATGCAGCCAAAAATAAATAAATTACTAAATTAATTAAAAAAAAAAAAAAGGCAGGTTCAGGGAACAGGAGCTAGACCACCCTGGCTGAGGTGGGTGTCAAACTGGTGAACTGGAAAGGCTAGTTTTGATCAGATCACCCTCAAACCTGGCTCCATTTGGCCTAGTTTAATATGTCACTTAAACCTAGCAAATATCCCTTTAATAAATTTCAATTAGACCTGGTAATCTTATGGACCATCTGTACTCAGTGCCTAGCATAGCATCTGGCACACAGTAGGTGTTCAGAAAATATTTGTTGAATAAGTGAATGGATGAATCCTACCCTTTGGTTGGCCAGCCCTTGGAAGAAAGATTGAGCAATTTGGAAGTTGTTGTACTCCAAGAATGGGGCAGTGTTTACAAATATATCAAACAGGTGAGATGATGCATGATTTCAGGGAGGCACAGAATGTGATTTTTCCTGATCTTCTCCTTTTTATAATAAGATTTAGATTGTTGGGAAAGAGATTGCTAATGTTTATATAGATTTCATTATGTCCCAAAGTTATTCTTTTAGACAATATAATATTAAACAAGAGAAGCAGGATAAAAATGGTATAAACAGTATAATTTCAGTTCCGTGAAAGATCTGTGTTCATGGAGGAAAAACTGGAAAGAAGTTATAACAAAATTAGGACTTACTTAATGATCTTACCTTTTCTACTTTATATACTTATCAGACTTTTTCCAAATTTTCTACAGTAAATGTGTATTACTTTTATAATTGGAAAAATATAACGTGTTATTTGTTCATTAATGTAGAAAGTGGTACAACATTCTTGCCAAAGCCTGCTTTGTTTTCTTATCCCTGGCATTCATCATAAAAATCACAACTGATACTTGAAATAATGACATAATGATAACAAAAATGAACTACACCTTACCAGGTATAGTACTACCTGTGTCATGTGACACAGCTGATCTGCTGAGGAGCCCACACCATCCAGATACTGCGATTGGCCATGTCAGGGCTCCTTGCCTCCACCTGCACATCCCTCAGCCTCCCTGAATACCCACCCCACTCCCCCTCCACCCTTGTCAGAGGCTCAGGAATGGCCGGAAGGCTGGTAGTGCAGGTCAGAGCAGCCCTGCTTGCTTTGGATTGTGGACTCAGCAAACAGCTCTGTACTTTGGGTTACACTGCTCTGAAAAATAGCAAAAGTGCCAAGGTATTGTCCTATAGATTAAACAAATTAAAAACAAACAACAACAAAACAAGAGCAGCAGAACCCAGAAAACTTGTTCATTTCACTTTTTTTCAATCAGGCAAAAAGTATGAATGATATTGCTTCTCCCTTTTGGATGATGACTTCTCAGTGGTAAATCAGAGGCACAGCTAAAGTGAACTTTGAGTTTTAATGAGGTGTTCTATTTGCAGTTTTAACTCTACTGAAAACAAGCGCCATTAGAATGATATCAACTGTTTGAGTCAGTTGTTGGCTTGGACTTCCACCCAGAATTTGATGTCATTGGTGGGCAGCCATGAGGAACAGGAATAATTGTGAAGTTTGTTGACCAGAGGACCTCTGAAGACCTTCATTGGTGCTGGTGTTAAATATAATGCAAATATAAAAATGAAAATGGCTATCCTATGCATTAAGTATGTGGATTTAAAAGTGCTTTCCGGGCTTCCCTGGTGGCTCAGTGGTTGAGAATCTGCCTGCTAATGCAGGGGACACGGGTTCGAGCCCTGGTCTGGGAAGATCCCACATGCCGTGGAGCAACCAGGCCTGTGAGCCACAACTACTGAGCCTGCGCGTCTGGAGCCTGTGCTCTGCAACAAGAGAGGCCGTGATAGTGAGAGGCCCGCACACTGTGATGAAGAGTGGCCCCCGCTTGCCACAACTAGAGAAAGCCCTCGCACAGAAATGAAGACCCAACACAGCCAAAAATAAATAAATAAATAAATAAACAAATAAAAAGCCAAGCATTTAAAAAAAAAAAAGTGCTTTCCATCTGCTAGGGCTTTGTGGGGGAACGTCTGTGAAACTGGAGAGTTATTGCGTCTGGAAAATGTTTTACTCAGTGTGATGATGAAATGTAGGCTAGGTATCAGATGCAACGGACCCCAGGAGTGAGGGAGAGCAAGAAGCACAGCCGCAAAGAAAAGAGTTTGTAGGAGTTGAATCATATCTTATTTTGATTAAATCAGGATCGTTTTACTGAGAGGCTGTAATATGAGAATGTGTTAGGTAGTAGAAGAGTCCTATTATGTTTATCTCATTCAGAGTGAGTTTGTTTTCATCACATGAATTTTTAATTCTTTGGAAAGACAATTACATTAATTGAGGAATGACTTGTAGAATACCAGTTTGAAAAAAACATTTAGCGAATGGGTGTGTTGATGTTACCTAACTATCAGTTAATTAAAAATTGCTTGTAACATGAGCTCTAGGTACCCCAGCTAAATGGTGGCAGTTGGCTGCTTGGGGAAGCCCATTATATTTTTGATGCATTAGTTGGGTAAAGCAAGGCCTTCAGGGAAGTGGCTCCGGGTCCTTCCCACTTTCCTCTTCCTCTTCATTACACGGCTTCCAAAAATGTGCTGCCTTGACCTAGTATGAGAACTTCCAACCCCAGAATGAATTGTCCAGGATGGTTCTACTGCTTCTGTTGCAGTTAGGCTTAGCAAAGGCACAGTAGCCTCCATGTGCCAGCCAACCCATGACTTTCCATCCCATCTCCAAGTCAAGACTCCTTTCTCCCTCTCTCCTCCGTTTTCTCCCTGGCCTCGCTTCCCAGGGCAGAGTCCTCTTTTAAAGACTGACATTTTCTAGGAATTCTTCACTTGTGACTTGAGTTCATTCTGAATTCTGCCATCTGTATCTTCATTTTTTATCTGGTGCACAATTAGTACACACTGTTGAGTGATCCCCCCACTTTTTAACTGACTGGACTGTACCATTCAGTATTTCATGATAATAGCTCATATCCTAAGTTTTTTCCTTGTAGCTCTGTAATAACAAATGATTTCCCTGTAGGCATTGGTTGTGCCTTTCTCTTCCTGTGAAGTCATGTACTACCTTGCACATGTGCTAAGCACCCAGTAAACTTGTACAACTTAAAGAATCATTTAGCTGCATGCACTGGATGAGTTAAGGAAAATCATCGCATGCTAACGTACAAATAATATTCTACACAAAGCAGTAAGTGAGCAAATATTTATTGAGCCTCTATTATTATAGTCCTCAGAGGTGATTTACAGGAAAACAGACATGGTCCTACATCAGGAAGTTATATATGAAAACTCTGCAGAAGTTTTTATAATGATAAGAGTAAAAGGTACTATTTTTTGAGAGATTTCTACTTCGTAGGATTATTGTGAGTATTACATGAGAAACTTTTACTCCCCCCCCCCCGCCCTTTTTACAGATATAGACACTAAGCCTTAGCAAGGTCAAATGGAGACAAACTCAGATTGAATGTTTCCACTATCCTGGTGCTCTCTCAGCATCACATTGTACAGTTGAGCAAGCTGTTCAGTGCTCAGAAGTGCCTGGCTGAGAGTCGAAGTGGGAATGAAATGAGCCCTGTGGTCCGCTTGAAACGCTGATGTGGGGTAATGTATACTGTTGAATGAGTATACACCTGGGTAGCTACCACCCCAATCAAGATAGAGAACATTTCCACCATCCTCAGAAAGTGCCTTTGTGCCATTTTATAGTCTTTCCACTCCTTCCCACCCTGCCACCAACCCCCAGTGACCACTCATCTGATTCTCCTGAATACCATAGTTTTGCATGTTTTCTAACAGCACTGTCCTACCGAACTTTATGCAGGATGGAAATGTTCTCTATATCTGTGCTGTCCTGTACAGTTGCCACCAGTCACATATGACTGTTGAAATGTGGCACTTGAAATGTGGCAGCTGAGAAACTGAATTTTTAATTCCACTTAATTTAAATTAATTTTTTACTTACACTTAAATAGCCACATGTGGCTAGTGGCTACTATATTGGACAGCATTGGTCTAGAACTTCAAATAAATGGAATCAGTCAGTGCCTGGCTTCTTTCATACAACCTAATATTTTTGAGATTTATGTTTTGAATCTCAAAATCTTGAGATTAGGTTTGTTACAAAATCAGAAGATCATTTTTTAAAATTGCTGAGCAGTATTCTATTCTATGAATAGATCTCAGGTTATTTATCTGTGAATAGACTTTTGGGTTGTTCCCGGTTTGAGGCTATTATGAATAAAGCTGCTATAAACATTTGCATACAAGTCTGTTTGTGAATGCATGCTTTTATTTTTCTTCCATGAGTGGAATTTGGAAGTCATATGGTAAATGAATATTTAACTTTATAAGAAAACGCCAAATCGTTTTCCAAAGTGACTGTACCATTTTATATTCCCACCACAATATTGCAGTTGCTCCACATTCTTACCAACTTTGGTATGGTCAGTTTTTTTAATTTCAGCCATCCTAGTGGGCATAAAGTGCTATCTCATTGAGAGTTGAATTGGTATTTCCCTGATGACTGATGATGTTGAACATCTTTTCATGTGCTTGTATTTCTTCTTTTGAAAAGAGATTATTCAAATATTTGCCCATTTTTAAAGATTGTCTTGTCTTTTTTTTATTGAGTTGCAGGAGATCTTTATGTATTCCGGATGCAGAGCCCTTGTTAGATATTTATATTACAAATATTTTCTACCATATTATGGCTTGCCTTTTGAAGAGCAGATATTTTAAATTGTGATACAGTTCACATTATCAATTGTTTTTCTTTTGTGGTTGTACTTTTGTGTTCAGCCTAAGAAATTTCTGCTTATTCCAGTGGTTATAAAGATTTTCTCCTATGCTTACTTTTAGAAAGTTTATAATTTTAGCATTTATATTTAGGACTGTCATCCATGTTGAGTTAACTTTTGTGTATGGTGTGAAGAAGGGATTGAGGTTCACTTTTTATTTCCATACAGAAATTTTGTTGATCTGTCACAATTTGTTAATAGGCTGTTCCCGTTATATTATCTGGTGGAGTGTCCATTCAAGTCTTTTGCCCATTTTTAAAAATTGGCTTATCTGATTATTATTGAGTTTTTAATATATATTCTGGATACAAGAACTTTTCGGATATATATATTGTGAATATTTTCTCCCAATCTGTGACTTGCCTTTTTGTTTCTTAATGGTATTTTTTTTTTGAAGAGTAGAAGTTTTAAATTTTGATTAAGTCCATTTTACCTTTTTTTCCCTTTTATGGTTAGTGCTTTTTGTGTTCTAAGAAATGTTTCTGTATCCCAAGGTCATGAAGATTTCTCCTGTTTTCTTCTAGAAGTTTTATAGTTTTAGATTCTATGTTTAGCACTGTAAATCATTCTGAATTAATTGTTGTGTATTGTGATGTAGGGGTTGATGTTCACTGTTTTTCTATTTGGATCCAGGGCCATTTATTGACTATCCTTTCCCCATTGAATTACCTTTGCACCTTTGTTAAAAAGCCAATTGACTGAATATGTTGTTATATTTCTAGACTCTATTCTATTCCATTGACCTAAATTTCTATCCTTATGCTGACAGCACACCATCAAGTTTACTGTAGCTTTGTAGAAGTCTTGAAAATAGGTTGTGTAAGTACTCCAATTTGTTCTCCCCTTAAAAATTATTTTGGTTACTCTAGGTTTTTTTAATTTTCCATGAATTTGCAAAATTCTTTCAATACTTGAAAATCAATTAGTATAGTTTACCATTTTAACTTTTTTTTTTTTACATCTTTATTGGAGTATAATTGCTTTACAGTGTTGTGTTAGTTTCTGCTGTATAACAAAGTGAATCAGCTATATGTATACATATATCCCCATATCCCCGCCCTCTTGTGCCTCCCTCCCACCCTCCCTATCCCACCCCTCTAGGTGGTCACAAAGCACCGAGTTGATCTCCCTGTGCTATGCAGCTGCTTCCCACTAGCTATCTGTTTTACATTTGGTAGTGTATATATGTCAATGCTACTCTCTCACTTTTTAAGGAACCTCCATACTGTTCTCCATAGTGGCTGTATCAATTTACTTTCCCACCAACAGTGCAAGGGGGATTCCCTTTTCTCCACACCCTCTCTGGCATTGATTGTTTGTAGAATTTTTGATGATGGCCATTCTGACTGGTGAGAGGTGATACCTCATTGTGGTTTTGATTTGCATTTCTCTAATGATTAGTGATGTTGAACGTCCTTTAAAGTGGGGTTTATCCCAGGAATGCAAGGATTCTTCAATATATGCAAATCAATCAATGTGATATACCATATTAATAAAGTGAAGGATAAAAACCATTTGATAATCTCAACAGACGCAGAAAAAGCTTTCGACAAAATTCAACAACCACTTATGATAAAAACTCTCCAGAAAGTGGGCACAGAGGGAACTTACCTCAATATAATAAAGGCCATATATGACAAACCCACAGCCAACATCATACTCAATGGTGAAAAACTGAAACCATTTCCTCTAAGATCAGGAAAAAGACAAGGTTGCCCACTCTCACCACTGTTATTCAACATAGTTTTGGAAGTTTTAGCCACGGCAATCAGAGAAGAAAAGGAAAGAAATGGAATCCAAATTGGAAAAGAAGTCACTGTTTGCAGATGACATGATACTATACATAGAGAATCCTAAAGATGCTACCAGAAAACTACTAGAGCTAATCAATGAATTTGGTAAAGTAGCAGGATACAAAATTAATGCACAGAAATCTCTTGCATTCCTTTTTTTTTTTTTTTTTTTTGCGGTACGCGGGTCTCTCACTGTTGTGGCCTCTCCCGTTGTGGAGCACAGGCTCCGGACGCGCAGTCTCAGCGGCCATGGCTCACGGGCCCAGCCGCTCCGTGGCATGTGGGATCTTCCCGGACTGGGGCACGAACCCGTGTCCCCTGCATCGGCAGGCGGACTCTCAACCACTGCGCCACCAGGGAAGCCCCTCTTGCATTCCTATACCATGTTAACTTATTAGAGGAGAAAAATTATAGGTATCTCAATAAATGCAGAAAAAGCATTGGGCAAAACTCATTTGTGATAAAACTTCCAGCAAACTAGGAATACAAAGGAACATGCTCAGTTTAACAAAGGGCATTTATGAGACACCTACACCTAACATCTTATTAAGTAATCATGTATAGAATACTCTCTAGGACTGAGAACATGGGAAGGATATGCACTCTTTGTACTTATATTAGCATCAAAATTGGAGATCCTAGCAAGTGCAGAAAAGAAACAAAATGTATACATTTTAGAAAGAAAGAAGCAAAACTCTTTATTTGAAGATGACATGGATGTCCCTGCAGAAAATTCTAAGTCACCTACAAATTATCTGCTAGAAGTAATAAGTGACCTTAGCAAGGGTATAAGTTATAATGTCTACACACAATAATCAATTGTATTTCTGCATTCTAGCAGCAAACACTAGAAAATGAAATGTAAAATAATTCCATTTACAATAGCAGCACCGACATAGGAGCAAATTTAACAAAAGATGTGCAAGACCTCTATATAGATGAATACAAAATATTAATCTGTGTAATCTATGTCTGAGCCTCTCAACCATCACTTTCCATTTCAGTTATTTTTTTAACTTATTTTTTTATTGAAATATAGTTGATTTACAATGTTGTGTTAATTTCTGCTGCACAACAAAGTGACTCAGTTATACACGTATATACATTCTTTTTTATGTTCTTTTCCATTATGGTTTATCCCAAGATATTGAATATAGTTCTCTGTGCTGTACAGTAGGACCTTGTTGTTTATCCACTCTATATGGAATAGTTGGCATCTACTAACCCCAAACTCCCAGTCCATCCCTCCCCCATCCCCCCTCCCCTTTGGCAACCACACGTCTGTTCCCTATGTCTGTGAGTCTGTTTCTGTTTTGTAGAGAGTCAACCATCATTTTCAAAGCAGCAAATTCATTGTAGGACAAGGTGGAAGCAAATGTCAGACTTTCTTCTCTGGGCTTCCCTGCCGTCCAGCATTGTGGCTTCTCAGTTCTAGCTGCCTTGGTAGCCCTCCACTAACCTTCATGAAAGGTTCCAGATGAGCCAAAAATTCTTGAGGATTATAAGAAAATACTTTATGTTAATAATCTATTAAGAGTTCACATTCAGACAACAATGCCATGCATGGCTTGCTCTTCCCTGAGACTCCAGAGGGCTGTGTGGTTGGCCCTGCCTCTACACAGCATGGCCACTTTACACACCTGCTGTCCTCTGCCTCCTGCGAGCACACACAGTTCAGCTGTGTGACGTTCTGCAAGTGACACACACACTGTGAAAGCAGCCTGGCCCTGCAGCAGCTCTTCCATCTATGACATGCAGAAAATAGTCAAGAAGAGTCCCTCTTTCCCCCAGGATCTACAGAGTTTTCTTTTTTTAGGTTGCTCTTATATAAGTGTCACTCACCATGAGAGAGCTGCTAGGCCTAGCTATCACACAATATGTCACATTCATAAAAACAGTAAACATGCAGGCATTATTCTACTTAAAAACAATAAAACCAATTTAATTCTAAGGCACATCTTGCTCCCAGTATTTTATTTTTAAAATACTATTAGATGTCCATGACATCTAATCTAGTTTTAATACAAAGGTATTTCAACTTAAATATTTTCTCTGAGGAAATCAGATATTGTTTTGGGCAAAGCTTTTAAATCATAATAAAATGTTATGAAACAGCAAAAAAGAGAAGATATGTATATCTATACAGAGATGTGTTTATACATATACCTACATATATTCATATATATGTGGAGAGAGAAGCACTAGTACGAGTTAGCTACATCATGTTTATGGATTAGAAGCCTCAGTATGGTTAGGATGTTATCTTTCTCCAAATTGATATATTTATTAAAACCAATCCAAAACAAAGTCCTTGCAGATTGATGATATTCTTTTTTTTATTTTAATTTTTCAAATTTATTTTTGGCTGCATTGGACTTTGTTGCTGTGCGCGGAGAGCACTAGTTGCGGAGAGCGGGGGCTACTCTTCGTCACGGTGAGCGGGCTCTAGGTGTGCAGGCTTCAGTAGTTGCAGCACGTGGGCTCAGTAGTTGTGGCTCGCGGGCTTAGTTGTTCCACCGCATGTGGGATCTTCCTGAACCTGGGATTGAACCCGTGTCCCCTGCATTGGCAGGCGGATTCTTAACCACTGCACCACCAGGGAAGTCCCAGATTGATGATATTCTTGAGGATTGGGTTAAGGTTTGGATTTACCACACTAAATAATGTGATGCTCTGTTCCTTCTCAACTGATGTGGATGAAAGGATGAGAATAGTGTTTGGGGAAGATTTTTCTAAAAATTGTATGGGATGGATTGAAAGAGGAAGAGGTTAGAATTTGGGAGACTGGAATCTCTTAAGTTCTAATGGGTTATAAGGGGCAAGGATTGGGCTCAAATAGCCGTGGAAAGGAAGGAGAGAGTCAAATGCCTTTTGAGACCAAGTATATGCCTAGGTATAAGCCAGGAATGTGGGGTGCAGGGTCTCTATAAAACTCCTTAAGTTTGAAGATGCAAGGTCTTTGTTTTTAAAAAGCTCTCAGTCCATGCAGGTGTCCTACATTATCAATAACTACAATATAGTGTGCCGTGACATGTTATGGTGAGATGTGGGAAGAACTATGGGAAACACAGATGAGAGCAATTAATGCTGACAAGTGAGCATCAGAGAGAGCTATAGAGAGGAGATGCTGTTTAAGCTGGGTGATGGAGTCTTAGTTAAGTTAGAAGACAGTAGCAAGGGAAATGCAAGAGGCATCAAGTGCTAGGTTAGTTCAATAAAGGGCAAAAAGAACAGTGTGACAGGATATCTTTTCCTTGAGGGTATTGGTCAGAGATGAAACTGGAAAAAATCGATTGGGACTGAATCATGGAGGGTCAAATACCATCTTCTACTGCCCACTTTTCTCTCTTCTCATCATCTTATCAAAAACATGAATCTCTGTGTGCATACGTCCTGTGAGTGTCAACACCATAATCCTATTTGCCTCCGCCCTTGGCTTAAAGTTACATTCTACTAATGTCTGTATCCCCGTATTTCTGGGAGAGCAATAGGGAGAGAAGGGGCAGTTTGCAAGCTGACTGGAGACTGTATTTACAGTGAGGATTTCCTTTCCTTGGGAGTTTTACAATTGAGAATTAATCTGCATAGACAAACTTTTTTTGTGATCCTCCATGTTACTGTATCGGCAGCCCTATCAATGTATTCATTCAAAAATATTTATTTGTGTAACTTTCTCATCTACCTATCAAATCAACTCCTGATATCCAGTGTACACAGAGTAGAAAGATTAAGGTCTCTCTGAGTTTTCTGGGTCATAAGTCTAGCATCAAACTCTGAAACTTTTCTAATAAAGAGAGTAGAAGTCACAAAGGGTTAAGTCGTTGGGGTCTTGGAAAATAATCTAGATGGGTACACCAGTGCCTTTTGGGAGTGTTTTAAAATCTTTGTTTCTTTGTGACTTAAGGAATTTCTGTCATCATAGTTCAGAGAAAGGAGGTCAGGAGAGGCTGGAACAGCAGACATTCACCGGAGAAGAAAGAGTGAAGACTGACTCATATCATGCAGTTTGGGTGTGGGTGTGTGCAAACACCTACAACCGTGCACTCCACGTGCCTGTGGTTGGGAGAAAGGGAGGAAAGGGTTGTGCAGACATAATATTTTCTTTAATCTCTTTGCTGAGTGGACTTTGGAGAAGAGCATGCGTAAGTAAATAACTGTGGCATGGTTGTTTGTCTGTCATACACATGATACTCAAAGGGACTCTATAAAATCCTGTAAGTTAAGATGCAAATAGAACTATTCTGTTACCAACTTTGATGGTTACCCTAGTATTTCTCTTCCATGATGGTGAAATTACTGAGCAATTTTCAGTTTCTTTGATTAGTTGAAATGTTCTCCTACGAGCTTCAGATGAATTCACGGTTATGCATTATATTTTCTTCAACTTTCTTTACAATGCTCATTCTACCCGAATATGGATAAAAATAATTGCTACCTCTTTGTAAAGTTCCAGCTCATATCTCCCTCCATCAGAGCTTTACTGATCCCCTGGTCCTTGGCCATCTTGCTTTCTGAGCCCTGTGGAATATAACAGGTACTTAATAAATAATTGACAGTTGTCTAGTAGATTAGTTTTTGTTGTTGTTGTCATACTCCACCTCCTTCCAACACCTACAGTTAGAAAAGACAATATGCTTGTATTTAATATTTTTCTAATTTTACTATTTTGTATGACGCAAAGCATTCCGTCTGGTTTAAGAGCATAAACTTGGAGATGTAGTAGGAATTAGGGACTATAACTTTCCCTCCAATGCAGGAATTTTCTATATAGCTTCCTTGTTACACTCCTCTGTACTCTTACATAAGTGACTCAAATACTCTGAGCCTCATTCATAAAATGGGGACGACAATAGTACTCACCTTTATTAGTTAGGAACAGATCTGGATGCCTAAAACCTAAAATAGTGGTAGCTTAAAGAAGATAGCATTTTATTTTTCTCTCTTCCAAATCTAGGAAACAGGCACAGTGGCTTCTATCTTGTTTCTTTGCTATGCAAGGCATCTATTCTCATGTTTACCTCACAGTCTGATATGGCTGCTTTAGCTCCAGCCATCATGCCTTCCCTGCAGCCAGCAGAAGGGAGAAAGAGGAAGAAGAGAAGGGCACACTCTCTCCCTTCAAGGACACTGTCCATAAGTAGCAAACCATTTTGCTTATATCTAATTAGCACTAACTTACTTGTATTACTACATCTAGCTGTAGGGGAGGCTAATAAAGGGATGGCCACTAAATTTCACTAAAATTCAGAAGTTCTATTATTGAGGAAAATGAGAACAGATTTGGGGGGACAATTAGCAAGTCTCTGTCACCCTACTGATAATTTTATGAGATAAAAGATGAAGATGTTAAGAAAAAAAATGTCATGAAGAACTTAGGGGTAAAGCAGGAATAAAGACGCAGACCTCCTAGAGAACGGACTTGAGTTTATGGGGAGGGGGAAGGGTGAGCTGTGACAGGGCGAGAGAGAGTCATGGGCATATACACACTAACAAACGTAGTAAGGTAGATAGCTAGTGGGAAGCAGCCGCATGGCACAGGGATATTGGCTCGGTGCTTTGTGACAGCCTGGAGGGGTGGGATAGGGAGGGTGGGAGGGAGGGAGACGCAAGAGGGAAGACATATGGGAACATATGTTTATGTATGACTGATTCACTTTGTTATAAAGCAGAAACTAACACACCATTGTAAAGCAATTATACCCCAATAAAGATGTTAAAAAAAAAAAAGATGAAGATGAAATGAGATAATACGTACACTGTGCTTAGAACATGCCTGACATACAATACATGCTTAATAAGTATTAGCCATTGTTTTTATAATTAAACATTATAGGCAGTCATTCATTCACTCTATTATTTGTTCAACAGACATTGAATACCTACTATGCTGGACATCATACCTCTCCTGTTTAAATCTTTCTATCAACAATGAGGAGAAGACTGCTGTCCAAGATAGCCTGTCCTTTGTGGAACAGCTCTAAAAGTTAGGGAATTATTTATCAAACTAAGCCAAAGCATGCCTCCCCAATAATTCATTTGTTTTGGCCCTGATCTTACCTTTTGAAACTATGAAACAAGCCTTTTTCCTCATCTCAGTTCTTCAAATACATGAAAATGGCTAATAAGCCTCACGCTTAGTTTTCTGGCTCTAAACAGGCATTTTGTTAACTCATTTATTTAGTGTGTAGTTTGACAAACTTTTTCTGTAAAGGGCTAGATGGTAAATATTTCTGGCTTTGCAGGTCACATGGTCTCTGTCACAATTTCTCAACTCTACCACTGTAATGTGAAAGTAGCCGTGGACATTATATAAATGAATGGCCATGACTGTGTCCCTATAAAATTTTGTTTACAAAAACAGATAGCAGGCCAGATTTTGGCCTGGTGCTATAGTTTGCTAGCCCCCTGATTTAGCCCATGGAAACTTACCAACAAGGTTATTTATGACTGATATTCCCCTACTCTGAAGCTGAAAACTTACTCTGTGACACTCCTGATTCTTCTTATACCTTTCATTTCTTTTTCTTGTCTTACTACAAGATTTGGCTAGGATTTCTAGCTAGGATTGGCTAGGATTTCTAGCACCCCCTGCGTCTCCATAACTTTACTTCCTGGCCAGTCATTTCCCTTGACACATTATCTATCCCAATTCATCTCTAGCTTGGAAACGCTACCTTGACAAGTCTTCTCTTGTTCTGCCATATTCTTAACTCACATATTGTTTGACCTCTCCCAGGCTGGCCCTTCTCCAATCTTCCCCACATACCTGTGCACATTAAGAAATGAAGAATCCTTTTCTCCATCCCTTTCTTTTTCAAATCTGTTAGACTCTGATCTTCATTCGGACTTCAGCTTTTCTTCAGTTAACAGTCTAATGCTAACTATAACTCTAACCAAACCCAACTTCCCTCAAAGACAACCTAGAGGAGATAGGTAGAAAATTAACATTTACTGATGGGCCAGGCACTGCTGACATTTGCAACATGTATGTTTCACTCCAATGTTATAGATGTGGTAAGGGCAGTTCGAGATTGATCATATAACCAGCTGTGGTCATGCAGCTGAGATTCAGGGAGTCAATCCCAGTTATAGAATAGAAATTCAAATTTGACTGGACCTGAGGAGTGGAATGTGTGAATCTGGCAAAAGTAATTCAACACCATGTCACAAATACAACAGAGTTGCTAAACTCTGGTCATCTTCTCTCATCAAGACATTTACAAGGCATAGAATAACAAACATTTGCACTGAACTTTTGGTTTTCAGAACATTTCCTTCACAGTTTTATGGAGTAGGTGATTTTATTTCAATTTTACAGGAGAGGAAATCAAACTGCAAAGTGGTTAAAATATTTGCCGGAATTGCCAGGCGGCAGTGTCTTTCTGTTTCTCTCTAGGAGAGTCCACAATTGCTCTTCTCGTAAAAGTCCGTACACCTCTTTTCTAGCTAACTCCGTTTTGTCTTTCATACCTCAGCTCGGTCATCATCTTTTCCAAGAAATACTTCCTGCAGTCACTCCCACCTTGTGCCCACCATCTGATTTAGATGCTCTTCCTCTGTGTTAACCCAGATCATCATCACCTTATTTGCACTGTATCTTAACCGATGAAGCATTAACTTGTAAGGAAATCAGGGGCACATCCTTGCCTCGTTTAATTTTGTACTCAATAAATATTTGTCGAATAAAGGAATGATGTGAGCTGGAGCCAAGTCAGTGCTCCAGGGAGTCATTTTCCTGGGATGTTGCTCAGTCCTGGTTACACCTGGAGGCAAAACAGAAACCTCAGCCTCTTCCAGAGACAAACGCAAATAAAAGAGGATTCTCCCAGGAGCCATCGATCTCTGTAGCCAGGGGACATCAGAAATTCAAACCTGTGGGGTTTTAGACTAGATAGCAAAGAAAGCAGCATAACTATGGAGAAGAGCGTAGGTTCTAGAGTCAGGCTTCTTGGATTTGAATCCTGACTTCACCATTTTCCAGCCGTGTGATCTTTGGCAAGTGACTTAGCTTTTCTCTGCTTGGGTTTTTAATCTCTCACACGTGGATAATGATGGAACTCATCTATATTAGTTACTTATTGCTGTGCAACGAATTATCCCCAAAACTTAATGCCTCAAAACAATGAACATTTATTATCTCACAGTTTCTGTGGGTCAGGAATTTGGAAAGGGCTCTGGTGAGTGCTTCTGGCTCTGGGTCACTGGTGAGGTTACAGTCAAGAAGTCGAGTAAGGCTGCCTTCATGTGGAGCCTTGACTGAGGTTGGAGGATCACTTTCCAAGGTGGCTCACTCAAGTAGCCGTTGGCAGGAGGCTTCAGTTCTTGCCACAGGGAACTCTCCTTATGACATGGTAGCTGATATCCCCCAGAGAAAGCAAGAGAGGAAGAGCCAAGAAGGAACTCCGATGACTTTTATGAGCTATTCTCAGAAGTCATACACTGTTACTTCCATGACATTGTCTGTGTTAGAAGGACATCACTAAGTAGAGCCCACATTCAAGGAAAGGGGAACCAGTCTCCACATTTTGAAAGGAAGAGTATCACAGAATTTGTGGACATATTTTAAAACCATCACACTATCTGGTAGAGTTGAGTGAGAATTACATGAGATAAGAATTATAAAATGCTTAGAACAGGACTTAAGCAGCACCTACCTTGAATTACCTTCCTCATGGGTTAGAAAGGATGGATGAACTGTCAATCTGAAGGCTTTGGCTTGAAAAATTACATTCCTCTAAAAAATGGAGCAAAGATATTGAAAGCTGGTGCCGTAAGCCATTAAAGTATTCAGTATAGTTCTTGACATGAAAAGTTGTTCATGTTTTGAATTTTTAAAAGCAGGTATAAAACAGCATGTACAGTATGATCTGGTATTTGTGTAAGTATATACTTATACCTCTGTATGTTAATACATAGGGAGCATTCTGGAAGGAGGTTCCTCATAGTATTAATCATGGTTATCTCTGGGTGGTGGAATTTGTGTTAAGGTAAAAAAAAATGTGTGTGTTTTTCTGCATCGTTTGAATTGTTTTATACTGAGCATATATCTACAAAAATAAGAGAGGCATTTTCCAAAGAAAATAAAAAAGAAACCAAGTTGGAAGGAAGACACAAAAGGTGGAAAGGGTTAGGATGTTGTATTAGGACGTTGCTGCTCTGGGTGGGTTGGTTTGTTCCTTGTGATGTATATGATCGATAGGGTGTCCTCTGATCTTCAGGGTAGTTGTGAAGACCTGCATGTGCTGAAAGCAGGTGAGAGTTTGTGACTGTCCTTGCTTGAGGAGACATATATGTAAGAGAAGAAGGGAAGAGCAGAAAAGGAGGAAGCAAGGAGAAGAGGGACATCTGTGTAGCAAAGAGCAAAGACAGGGCGAATCTGCTGTTGACAGCAGAGCCTGAATGCCATCAGTTGCCTTGGGAAGAACAGCTTTACCTATAAAGGAACAGTATACTTGTGATGGGCACCCTATGGGCCCAGAGTGCCTTGAATATCCTTTATAATTGCACTTGCCACATTGGACTGAAATCTGTTCAATTCTCTCTCCTTAATAGACTTGCAAGCAGGTCCTGGCTTTCTAGCCCATTACACGGTTCCCAGCAGAGAGCAGGGTTCAATAATTTGGAGAATAAAATAGGCTAAATTATTTTTTTAAATAATGTCTTTCACAAATTGAAAATGTTTATGTCAGTTGACATTCAACTGAATAATTTATTCAAATGAAACAGAGGGAGTTAAAAATGTATATACTTTATGGGAAAAAATTAGAAACACTGCCCAAAGATGCTCTTTGAAAGGTTTAAATCTATCATTTGTCTCCCATTTGTTGCATCTGTTCTTTGTTCACCTTTTCCTTTTTTCTGCCTTCTTTTTTATTATTTGAAAAAAAATTTAAGATTCTAATATCTTTACTTATTTCCTATATTTTTTTTCTTAAAGTGGTTGCACTGGGGCTTATAGTATACATCTTTAGCTTATGACAACCTGACTTTAAGTAATGTTATCCTGATTCATGTAGAAAATAATCTTATAACAATATATTTCCATTTCCTCTCTCTTGACCTTTGTGCTATTATTGTCATATATTTCACTTCTGCATTTGTTAGTAACTCCACAAAACCTTGTTACTATTTTTGCTTTAAATGGTCAGTTATCTTAAGTTATTTAAAAAGTAAGAAAAAATTGTATTTATCCACATATTTAACATTTTTCATACTCTTTATTTCTTTTTATAGATTCAGATTTCTATCAGGTATCATTTTCCTTCTGCCTAAAGGACTTCTTTTACCATTTCTTATATGTAAGTTTGCTAGTGATGAATTCTTCCAGCGTTATATGTCTAAAAAGTCCTTATTTCATTTTTGTTTTCAAAAGATTTTTGCTGAGTATAGAAGTCTAAGTAGGCAGTATATATATATATATATATATATATATATATATATGTATTTTTTTTTTTTTTTTCCCCCAGTACTTTAAAGGTTTACTCCACTGTCTTCTGGCTTGCATTGTTTCTATGAGAAGCCTGCTATCATCCTTATCTTTGCTCCTCTCTACTTCATGTGTCTTCTTTCTCTAACTTCCTTGGCCTCTTTGAATTCTCAACTACTTCTCTTTAAATTAGACACACTGTTGGGTTTCATCTGGGTCCCACCTCCCTCCCCGGTAGCCTAAAAACTCTTAAGCTATAAGCTCGGGCATTTATAGAGCTCACCTTATTTGTTTTTTTCTTCTTTCAGGGATCATTGTTCTATGTTGCCTGTTGTTCAATATCTGAAAACCATTATTTCATTATTTTTTTCTGATTTTTTTTCAGTTGTTTAAGGAAGGAAGATAAATCTGGTCTCTGTTACTCCATTCTGACTGGAAACAGAAGTTCTGAAATACTGAATCAGAAAAATGATACCAACTTCTGATTGCAAAACTCCTTACTCAAAATGGATTCGTAGTTTGCCTTAGCTTAGAATTATGAGTTCATGTTTGAAAATCTGTTTAGTGCCACAGTGTTTGACATTATCCCTTTTTCTCACAGGGTACATTCGAACTGGATTTTTAAATCATTGTAAGCCAGTGATGAATCAGAGGTTACAGAATGCAATGTCGAATAAAAGTCTTCGAAAGAATTGCTTCAAATGACCAAAGAAAGAAAATTGATCTACCGCCTTAAAACCTTGATCTCGAAGAGCATACTGCACATGGTAGGAAGTGATAACTGGGGAAATTTATGTGGCTCTTAATGCACCTAAATGAAGGAATTGTCACTTTGTTTCTCAGAGGGCTTATACACCTGAGATTATTTTAATAACCCATAGTTTTATTAACATTTTGACATGATCACAAACGGGGAGAAACAGCGGTAGCTAAAGCCTGCTCATTGGTCACGATGACTTCTGAAGAAATGGCAGCTTCTGTCCTCAGACCTGTGACTCAGCGAAAAGTGATATCTGCTCAGTCGGCTGTAGATGAAAGTAACGATAAGGTCTCGGACATCAGTGTTCCAAAGACGCATCCTGTCGGGCAGAGCGGGGAGACTTCTCATACCATCTCACAACTGACCAAACTTACAGAAGAACCTTCTGGAAGCAACTTGCCCCAGATTCTCTCAGTAGCAAGGGAGAAAATAACGAGTGATGAGAACAGTAATGAAGAGTGCTGGGAGAAAAGCATACCAGACTCTGTGAAAAACCTTAACGTTAACTGCAACAACATACTGAAAAACCATCAATGTGGCCTTCCTCAGAGCCAGTTTTATGAAACGTGTGATTCTACCACAGAGGAAGGCCTGTGTTTGGAAACTGGAATCCCTTCTTCACTGGAAAGAAAGGTGTTCCCTGGAATTCAACTGGAAATAGACGGACCTCCCGCGGGCATTATTAGTCCATTAGGAGCTCAATCAGCCATCTTAGAGACGGGCAGGGCACACCCTGACAGCAACATGGCGGTATTTCACTTTCAGTATGAAGTTGACAGAAGAATGTCAGACACTTTCTGTCCCCTATCGGATAACTTGATTTTGGATGATTGTGGAAACTGTGTACTACCTGCTGTTGGTGGGGAACAAAAGAACAATTACATGGCGTATACTTGTAAACTGATGGAATTGGCAAGTAACTGTGACAGTAAGAATAGGCAGCTGCAGTATGATCCTTGTGACCCCTTGAATGACAAATACTTGTGCTTTGAAGGCTCTTGCCCGAAGGCCAATGTAGTATGTTCAAGTGACAGCTTTTGCGGGGAGGATTTTATGGACAGTCCACCTGCCAAGACCTTTCTGAGCCATTTTGAGGACTTCCCTGATAATTGTGAAGATGCAGAAGAAGATTTATTCAAAAGCAAGAAGGAGCGGTCCACTTGGCTAGTGAGGAGATTTTGTAAAAATGACAGGGAAGTAAAGAAATCTGTATACACTGGGACAAGGGCAATTGTGAGAACTCTGCCTTCCGGTCACATTGGGCTGGGGGCTTGGAGTCACGTTGATCGGAAGAGAAACGGTCTCTTACTGCCTTGTGGGAGAGTCATGGAACGGCTGTCAACAGTGGTGACGAGGCAAGATGGGGGCCAATGTCCGTCAGAAGCCCAGTGGTATCCGGTAAGAGTTAAAGTTTCTTTTGATCAATTCTTTAAAGTTGAGTTTTTAAAAATCCAAATCTCCGTTGTCTTAATTCATGGGAAATTTTCAGTTCTGGCAAATGACTCTTAGAGGAAGCATTTGTAATTTTTGGAAACTAGTAGACCTAACAGATACTGGAATTGATAGCTATCAAGATTGTGTTAATGCCACAACAATATAAGTAACAAAATACACATACATATGTCATCAGGATAGGAGAAATTAGGGAGAGCCCCTGGTTACTGTACACAGGATTATAAGATGGAGACAACTGAGAGTGGGAAACGGGCTCCCTCAACTGATTGTCTAGTTGTGTCCTTTGGAGATATATGCTTCTGTCCTCTTCTGCCATGTAGCTCATTGTGTGCTCTTAGGTTGCAAGGCCTAAAGGAACTTAAATCTGTTTTCCTCCGTTTTCTAGCCAATGCTCCCAGTTTCTTCCCCCTTCACCCTTTTTATGCCATAGGTCCTTTTGGCAATTTGGTAAAGTCTTTAAACTGAGAAGAGCACTTTTAAATGCATCAAACGAAGTACAAAGGATCATAAAAGACACAGGTTATGTGGATATACGTTTATCAAGATAATTTTGAAATTGTAATATAGCAGAGTACCGTAATGGCATAATGCAATAATGGCATCTAGCAATGTGATAACAATCATAGTTTCAAAGTAGTGATGAATGTTAGTAGGGAACGGTTTACCTGGGGCTTTCCCAGTTTTAGCACTGCAAGTCCCATGTTCTGGGAAGCCACTCAGTCTTGGGCAAACCAGGGCAGTTAGTCACCCTAATTGTAAATACTATTTTAGGTCTCTTCCGTGACTATAATATATGGAAATATCTGTGGTTTCTGTTGGTGGCAAAAAGCACAGGTACTGCCAGTATTACTGAAGTTTGTTGCTTACATTCATAATTGAAGGAAATTCTACATTTCTATTTGAGATTAATAAAAAAATTCTTTTTCATCCAACTTTCTGGGCTCTCTGAGTTCTATCCACAGTTCCCCCTGTTTAAGTTAAGATTCCTGCTTTAGAAATGCACACAATTAGCTGCCCACTCTTGGACCTGATCCTTGCATCGGAAGCCAGCACCATGTATCATCTCGGTTTTTCCCTTCTCTGGCTAAATAGCCCTACTTCCTTCAACTGATCTTCATGGAAGAGCCCTTTCTATAACTCTTGCATTTCAGTTTTACACAGTTCCTTAAAACCTGGCCCAGTAAATAAAACCTGGTCTAGAACATCCCTTTTATTGAAATATGACTAGTATATTTTTATTTTAATCATCATCAACCATGGGAGCTAATGTTTATTGTGCATTTTACATGTACCAGGCATTGGGCCAAATAACTTACATACTTGATTTCATGCAGTCATCTCAACTACCTTCTGTTATGGTCTGATTATTAACCCCATTGTATTGCTAAGAAAACGGAGTCTCAAGGAAATTCTGTACCTTGCCCACAGTCACTTAGCTAGTAAGTGGTATAACTAGGACCTGTAATCCAGGCAACTCACACTCTTAGTTTCTCGAGATCAAGAAAGATATAAAATTTAGATTAAGTTTTCAAAGGAACAAAAGAATTCTGTTCTTTTCACAGTATGTTGATTGAGTAGCCCCACTTACTAATGCTCATAGTATCTCAGACTTCTCGTGTTCCACACGGTGGCTCTGACCCTGGTTATGTGTTAGAATCAATGTCCAAGCTCCACCCCAGACCCTCTGAATCAGAATCACTGGGGTAGGGCACAGCATGAATAATTTCTCTAAGTTCTCCTGGTGGTTCTATGATTCTATGGAGTTGAGAACCACTGACCAGGAGCTTAAACTGAGCTTTTTGCTTTTTGGTCAGGACATTTCGGGAATATTTGCTCTGCCCTAAATTCCCTGACCCGGCTCTGGTTCTCAGGAGTGTCAGGGCTGCCCTGGGAGCCTGCCTGAAAAGTGACAGCTTGCAGGCCCTTCTCTCTGTACATTTGATGGGCAGTTCAACCCGGCAAGTGTCAAGGGATTTGGTTTTGAATCTTCATCTGGTTCCTCATGAAACCTGAGTCAAGAGTTGGTGTGAGCTACCCACATGCTCCCCAGCTCTTCTGACAGAATTTTGTCCACCCAGGAGAAAAAAGCTCATTCCAGGCATGTGTGTCCTGCCTGCACTATGGTGACTTGTCCAGTGCTGACCATGAAACTGCTGCTGATGGCAACATGTCAACCCACTTAAAAATACATTGATTTTAAAATCCATGTACACTTGAAATTGAACATTAAGAACACAACAGAAATTTAAATACAGCAAAGTAAATGGAAGTAGATGGCTTGAAACCATTATCAGAGTTCCCCACACACTTATACAGTCATGAGGGTCATGAATCTGATGTCAATTTCAGAATAATTTTTGGCATGCCTTTATTCATTCCTCCAGTTTCTGGAGCCCTGCCACTTCTTCTGAGAATGTTCACTGGTCCCTAGCTCAAACCTGTCCCTTTCTGTCTGTCAGAGGCCTTGGGATGGGTAATTTCCAAAGAAAAGAACCAAAGAGATGATGCAATCATCTTTTTCCTGCTTCTTAGTCTCTGGAGGCTGGGAGAGCCTGCCACACCTCCTGCAGAGTAAACCTCAGGAACTTCTCTCTCCTTCTCTCTGTCTGGGCTTCCTGGAGGCTGTGGCCATTTTTATTAACCCCAAAGATGAAGCTGGGGGATGGGCCAATTGTCCTCCTGTTCATTCATTTGTTCGTTCTTTCTTTTTTTTTGTAGTTAATTTACAATGTTGTGTTAGTTTCTGGTGCACAGCAAAGTGATTGTTTTATTTATATATATATATTATTTTTCATATTCTTTTCCATTAAAGATACTGAATATAGTTCCTTGTGCTATACAAGTATGACATTGTTGCTTATTCTCCTATCCTTTCTTAAGGGTAATTTCTGAAAGGGAGAGCCTTTTTTGAACACTCAAACATGGCAGGAATGAATCAGTATTTTCTGAAGTATCATATTGTCTCTGCATCTCATTCTTTAGTTTGAGTCTGGTGGAAATCCTTCTCAAAAGTTGCACAGATGAATTATAGCCCCTTTCCCCCTGCTCCTGTAAATTCCATCCTCCACCTAAAAAAACTGCAGACCCCCAAGGTTATTCTCCTGTTCCTGTTCTTCGATTATTTCATGTGTCCGTCCTAGCTCTCCAATCAGATTGTAAGTTTATTAAGGTCAAGAAATGGCCCTACCTTTTGTATACTCTCCATAGTGCAAGCACGATGCCAAGTATTAAGAAAACAGGACAATGCCATGCTTACAATCATGGTCTCTGGAGTCAGTCGCCCTGAATTGAAATTGTGACTTTGACTCCAACACCTACTGGCCATGTGACCTTGGGCAAGTTGTTTAACCTCCTTGTCCCTAATTGCCTTAAAGGTAAACTGGGAATAATGGTTCTTGGGGGATTAAATGAAATGCTACCATAAAGTCCTCTGCACGGTGCCTGGCCCCTCTTCTCGCCCGGGGCTGTTATCTTGCGCTTTGTCATGAACTGTCCCCACCTCCTTCTACTCTTTGGTGCCTTCTCGCACAGGGATGTTTACCGTGGTATGCATTTGAAGGTATGTCCTTCCATCTATGATGTGGTAGCTTGCTTAATCCCTCCCACACGTTTAGAGTATGTGTTATTTGTCCAATTAGTTCCTTTGCCTCACATTAAAATTTTTTTTCTTGTATGCCTTCGTCAAGATGACCCAATTAATTTATGTTTGCACAGCTGTGCAGGGAAGAATGGATTTGAATGGGAGACATTAATGAGGATTAATGCTTGCTGACTGACTAACCATATTGGTATCTTCCTCCTCCTGCCTGTAAAAAATTAAAACCTACCCCTTATTCAGTTACAACCCCCCTTGCCTGCTTTCAGTTTATTGGCTCAACAAGACGGCATATTTTGGCAAGTGGCTAAAGTCTCCAGGTTAAATGTTGGTTAAAGGTGCTTTTCCTTTAAAAAAAAATTCTCCCCTTGCCCGAATTTTGGGGAGTTTTAAGTACCTAGAGTTATTCTGAATATGAAGTACAGGAGGATCCTGCGTCTGCTGGAATCACTCATGTAACCTAGTTCTCCGTGCACTGAATGATGGAACATGGAGAATGTGAAGGTGGCAGGGCAGACAGCCCACCAGGTCCTGTTTTATTGCTTCATTTGTTTCCCTGCCTTGATCCACAAGAGGATTTACCGTGAAAGAATATATACAACAAAATAGAAAAAATGAAGTTTTACTTTTTAGAAATCAGACTAGGAAAACTAAATTAAAAACCAGCTTCTATGTTGCTATTCCCTGTTCTGCTTTCTGCCTTCTAAAATGTGTCTTTCTCCTTCACATTTTATTCTGTTCTCTAGCAGAGAAAATTAAACTTAAGAGGCAGTGAAAAATATTCGCGTGTTTAACATAAATGCCTTTGTCAGCACATATGTCCTGGATTCTTTATTTTCTCTATTATGTGTAAAGGGACCAACCGATAATAAATTCATCTTCTAAGTTGTAACTGTTATGGATGATCAAATATCCATTGAGCCCTGCTGTCCAGTGTTGTAATAGATGGCAGGTGAAATAGCAACATGTCTTGTTTTCTTATCTGGAAATTTGGTCTCCCTGCAACTTGGGTACAGTTGGACTTTGAAATAATTAAAATTTCACAGGGTGCCCAGGTAAGCTGAAAGCCTGTGCTTGGGGACATGCCAGGCCTCCTCTTCCATTACTAAGGGTTATGTCAGGGTCATGACATGGGTATAGGACGATGCTGGCCCCTTCCTGCTGAGCACAGTGAAAGGGAATCCAGTTCCCGGCCAGCCCCTGTGCAGTTTAGTCACATCTAGTGCATCAGTGGAAAATGTGATGGGCTGTCAATAGGACAGCTTTCACTTATTAGCTGCATTGGGGCCGTTTAGAATGAATTTACTTCCACATCTCGGTAGTCACACCAGCTCTTTGGCTAGGATTTGGCAATAAAAGAGAAACAAAAAAAAAAGGAATGAAAAACACTGACCCTGGGCTGTAGTTTAAGGTGAATGTATTCATGGCCACTGTTACTCTTTTTTTTTTTTTTTAAGTTTTGCTATAAACTGTTATTCTTATGTTAGCTTTGGGACACAATCAGATTAGGATGTTTTTCGTTTTCTTCCTTTTCCCCAGATGTCCTGCATAATGAGAATTAGCAGCTGGAGAGGCCTGCCCCATCCCTGGAAATGGGCTGTGGTTAAAATGTGGCCTGAAAAGAATCAGAACCCGTGGGCAAAGTTAAGAGCATCAGATGGAGGCCTGATCTAACCCACACTGTGCAGTTTTTACACAGGATGAACTCAGGCTGCCCATAGAATGACTTCCCCATAGTCATGAGTGATGAAGTGGCCCTCTTCCCCCCCCACCGCCCCTCCCTACCTCCCCTGGGAGCTGACTCAAGTACAGCAGTCCCCTTAGGGCTTATAGGCCTCCTGGAGTGATGCGGATTCAACACTCAAGGACTGAAGCATTTTTGGCAGTGGGGGGAGGGGGTGGTGACCGTCCCCTGACCCTCCACGACTAGACTAACTCACGGCTCAGGCAGGATCTTCGCTGAAAACCTCTTCTCGGACAATGGTGCTAGGGTCATTTTCTGACCCTGAAGAGCCCCATGCAGTAGTTTTTTGTTGCAGCAGCGGGCCTGGATACATTCAGAGCCTCAGGTTAAACAAGCGTCTTAACAGAGCTCAGTTATCCAAATCCCTAACCCCATCACTCAGCCCTTGAACCCCAACCCCTTCCCTCTCATTCAGGCCATCACCCTTCAAATCCTCAGAAAGAACTCAGCAGAAAACCACCTCTGCCTTTAGCAACACAAGGACACAATGATCTTCAAGGAGAGCCCATACGTTGAAACCCAATAGACCTCCTTGGAGGGAAGGAGAAATGCTTTGATTTTTTTTTTCCTTTTTAAAATGGCTTTATTGAGATACAATTCACATAGCATACAGTTTACCTATTTAAAGTATATAATCCATTGGTTTGGGGTATATTCACATATGTATGCAATCATCTCCACAATTTTAGAACATTTTTATCACCTCAGAAAAAACCCCCGTACCCTTTAGCTATCACCCTCCATTCTCTCCATCCCTTCCCCCCTCCCCCAGCCCTAAGCATCCACTAATCTACTTTCCATGTCTATAGATTTCCCTATTCTGGACCTTCATATGAATGGACTCATATAGTATGTAGTCTTTTGTGACTGGCTTCTTTCACTGAGCGTAATATTTTCAGGGTTCCAAGTTCATAGCATGTATTAGTACTATGTGAGTTTTTTCTGCTGAATGATATTCCATTGTATGAATATACCACATTTTCTTTATCCATTCATCAGTTGCTGGACATTGTTTTTTTTCCTGCTTTTTGGCTGTGAACTTTCGTGTACAGGTTTTCGTGTAGACATATATTTTCTTGAGTATATACCTAGGAGTGGAATTGCTGGGTCATATAATTGTGCTTAGCTTTTTGAGGAACTGCCAGACCTTTTTCCAAAGCAGCTGCAGCTTTTTACATTCCCACCAGCAATGTGCAAGCGTTCTAATTCCTCCACGTTCTGACCAACATTTCTTAGTGTCCATCTTTTTGCTTATAGCCATCCTGGGGGGTATGAAATGATATCTCATTGTGGTTTTGATTTGCATTTTCCTGATGGCCAGTGATGTTGAACATCTTTTCATGTGCTTGTTGACCATGTATGCATCTTTGGAGAAATGCCTATTCAAATCCTGTGCCCATTTAAAAAAATATTTTTTTAATTATTGAATTCTTTATGTATTTTGGATATAAGTCCATTATCAGATTGTGATTTGCAATATATAGCTAGATACATGTATAGGTATAGATATAATGAATGGAAGTCAAGAGGGCAGCAAAGAAGGCTTCCAATTTTAATGCACAGTGAATCTTGTTAAACCTTTCCTTTGGATATTGATCTCATTCTTAGTCTTTCTTACACTACCCGACCAGCAACAACTTTCAAGTAAAACTTTCTATCTTCCTTCTCCCCACAATTCTCTCCAAACTCCAGTCTGCTTAGTTTCTCCTTCCTCTTCTGCCCAAGCTTTTTATCATGCATATAGGTCGTTTTTCTAATTATCCAAATTCTGCTCCACAGAGCAGTGGCTGGGAACCAGATTGTCTCCTGCAAACTTGTGCATCACAGGGAGGCATTGAGGAGGATGTCACCACTTCATAGTAACATGCTCCATCATGCACAGGTGCAGCAGGGCCAGGCCTGGGCTGAGACAAGCAGGTGCCTAGGGTGCAAAATTTAAGGAGGCAGGGTCTTGCAAGTGCCAACCCTGTACTTATCAGTGAGCGCCTCCTTAAATTTTGAGCCCTAGGCAGCTTACTTGTCTCACCCTAGTTCCAGCCCTGGGTATGAGGGTCTAAGAGTATCTTTGCTTTAGAAATGCATATTATCTTCTTAGTTCAGGAATGGCCTTGACTAAACACCCATATACCTTAATACAGATATTCTTAAAATATAAGTTAAGAATGGTTCCTCATTTTTATTTTTATTTTATTTTATTTTATTTTTTCTTGCGGTACGCGGACCTCTCGCTGTTGTGAGCTCTCCCGTTACGGAGCACAGGCTCCGGACACACAGGCTCAGCGGCCATGGCTCACGGGCCCAGCCACTCTGCGGCACGTGGGATCTTCCCGCACCGGGGCACAAACCCACGTCCCCTGCATCGGCAGGCGGACTCTCAACCACTGTGCCACCAGGGAAGCCCTGGTTCCTCATTTTTAAAGGGTTCAAAAAAATCACAAGAATAATAATATTTCATAACATGTGAAAGTTATAAGAAATTCAAATTTTACTCTTCACCAATGGAAGTTATTGGAACACAGTCACACCTGTTCCTTTATGTGTTGTTTACAGCTGATTTCTCCCTGTAACAGCAGAGTTGAGTAGCTGCAATCCAGACTGTATGGCCTGCAAAGACTACAATATTTATTATCTGGTCCTCTACAGCAAGTTTGCCTTCCCCTGGCTTAGAACACCCCTTTCTACCTGGCGAATTCCTGCCCATCCTTTCTTCCTGAGCTTAGATTTCACATTCTCTCCATGGTCTTTACTACCAGTCCCCTCCCCCTACCACGGATCCCAGTACAGAGTTTCTCTGACAGTCAGTACTCAATACGTATTTCTTGAATGACTCCCTGAATTATAAATGAATAAAGGCGGTTTCCACCCACTTACGGTGTCTTCTCTCCTTCCCCAGACCCAGTGCAAGCTTGTTAGCTATCCTTCCCCTGGCCCTCAGAGCTTGGAACCAGTTCCTTAGTGCAGTGCCTAGGACAGAATCAGAATTTTCCATTGATATTCAAAAGGATCTTTTTCAGTCCTGTGAACCCAGAGATCCATGCTTGTCACCTCCACAGATTTTGCCAAAAAGATAAAGAAGGGACATGTTTGGACCTCCTTGTTCCTGGCCCACCATTTCAACTGGCTGTAAAGACCTTTGAGAAAGTTTCCAAATGTTTTGTGTTTATAAGGGAACACCTGATTCTGCTGTTATCCGCAATGGGCCAGGGAGGAAAGAAAGCCCCCTCCTGTCAAGACCCAGGAGCTCTGTCCCTGCCCTTCACAACCCCCAGTCCGTACAGGCAGATTTCCGTCATGGACCAGAGGGGATCTAGCTTCTGTTTCTCAGTCACGGTCAGGGATGATGTTGGTGGTAAAGCGATGGGCACAGCATGCCATGTTTGTTAGTTGAGGAGATCATTGTTGGCGTTTGGGAGGTGTTTGGCCAGTTCCTTCAAACCATCTGACCCCTTAATACTCTCAATAATAGACCTGAGGTAGCACCTTCCCACCCCCAAAAAAGACCTAAGTACCAGTTCCAGCTCTACTATTAACTGGTTGTGTGACCTTAAGCAAGTCACTTTAGGACCTGGGATTTTAATTCCTTTGGGTATAAAGGAAATTGAGGACAGGCATGGACTCATTGCCTACTTCGTGTCAGACACTGTGTATATGATTTGCAGATATTAACTTAATGTTTCCTGTTAAAAACCCCAGCAGGCTATGACTTGCTGATTTAAGTCCCAGCCATGGATTTTGGGGTGAGTGTTCTGCCTCACCCAGAACTACCTCCTGGAGGTTTGATTTGGAGAGAAACTTGTCACTCAAACACTTGGAGTAATGGCAGGACAGAGGAGAGATTCTCCTTCATCACTGGCTAAGCACTGAAATGCCTGGAGCAGTACATCAGCAAGCACTTAGTGGGCTCTCACAGGGTGCCAGGCCCTGGGCTTCCCAGATGTCTTTGCTCTTTTCCCTCTCGTAGACAGCAACTGTCTACGAGTCTGATATTATGAACATCCTCATTTCATGCTCATGATAAGTAACGGGACCAAGCTCACACAGTGTCAGGACTTGAACCCAGGTCTGCCTACCTCCATAACCCATGCTCATAACAGCTCCTCAGAAGTTTCCCTGGAAGATTCTGATGTAACTCACCCCGGTAACTTGGCAGAGGTTCTGCTCTCTTATTAAATGTGCAAATGTTGAGCTGGATGAATCCTTGAGCTGTTTCTTTCTTCAAATGTGAGTTGGGTGTGACCTTTGGATGAAATGGGAGACATGGGGAACAATACCAATTCTTAATGTGAGGGGCGTGTTGGCTATTGAAATGGCTAAGATTTATTTTTTATGACTCAGCCTGCAAGGGGGAAGAAACCAAGCCCGAAGGTTTGAATTTTTTACTGAATTGCTGTAATTTAGAAGGACATTTTAAAAGTTTTATAAGTAAGTAAGCAAGAACAAAGTCCAAAGCAAACTGCACACATCTGACTCAGAATCTATAGCTTATTCATGATCACACTGAAATAACCAAAACTAGTGGGAACATAATTCAGTATTTTTCCATTTTAATTTCAAGTTTTCTCTGACCCTTCAAAGATTCTGAGCAACTGACCTGAGTATGAAAAACATTACTCAGTAACATTTCTTTCCATAATCACACCATTAAAATGAAGTTTTCACCTACTTCACAAGGTTGTGGGGCTGGAGGAAAAAAATGAGTTGGTTGTGTATTCAAGTGCTTGGCCAACGTTATGAAATCTCCCCCCAGTTACAACTTTTATTACTCCATGCTCTGAGGATTCAGAGTGAGGTACCTGGAGAAAAAGGGACTCAAAAACTACTGCAGATGCAGCAAAACAAAACCAGAATCAGCTGTATCCTTTCAGACATGCTGCAAGCATAGAGTGTGGAACCTGCTTGCCGAAATCCGACCTTTGGTTTCCCTTTCATGGTGCCAGCCTAGTTTTAATAACGTCATCTTCAACTTGAGACTGGGTAACTTTTATCACCGACACCTAGTTGGTCTTATCCCTATGTTTTGATAGAATAAGGAATCAATTTTTTCAGTAGACCATGCTGAGTAGCCTAGCTTCAGAAAGATTTAGCACCAAATTATAAATGGTGAAACTTTAATAGTGAGTGTGGATGTGTCTCGAGAGCCAGCATGTAGGAGTTTGGCAGTGGGAAAGCCACATGACTTCAGTTTTTCCAGATTGTGTACCCTTCCATCAAATAGTAATTTCTTAGCCTTGAAAGACTCTCTTCCAGAACAAGGGGAAAGTTCATTTGAGTTCTAAATCGGTGAATCCAAAACTTGTTTGGTAGCAAATGCATTATTTTTCTTTTCAATTAGGCCATGAAAATGGTCTCAGGCCCTGGATGGACCAGCCAGTTCTTCTTCTGATGGCCACAAACCAAATATGGGCACCGTGATGATGGTGGGACTGGCATGACTGATAGTTTGTGAGGGTAATGCCATTATTGTAGCAACCATATTTTCCAAATAAAAAGCTGGGAACTTTTTATCGAGAGGAGAGAAGGGCAGAATATTTGAAATTGAGACTGACCCAGGAAATCCAGAATGATTAGACTTGGTAGTTATGGATCACAACGTAAAGGAAAAGCATTGTGAGTGAACTAGCGCAAATCTAATTTGTTGCTAGAAAAATCAGGAGCCTCAAAATGAATGACTTGATAATGGCGGCAAAGAATTGTCCACATGTAAAGATAACACATTAGAAACCCAGAATGGGGATCCAGCAAGTATTTTTCCCAAAGTTTTTGTTTTTCTGTATTTTGGCAAGTATTTGGTAGTTGCCATGATTTGTGAGTGTGAGGTAATTAAATAGATTTATTTTAAACACCAGGACATGTGCAGCTAAATAAGGGTTTTCTTTTTCTAAGGAATCATCTCAAAAGGCTCTCTCTGTTTTCCGTTCATGCTGCCATTATGCAAAATGTCTTAATCCTTTGAGCTTGGATTGAAATTTTCAAAACAGTCCATTCAAGCATCCTGGTTAATGGTGGTTTGGGTCAGTATTGATGTGTGACTATGAAAGATAGGATTGGTTTTATTGAGGGTCTTATAAACTGACCAGAGGTGAAACGAGGTGTCTGACAATGTTTTGAGCGAAGGTAAAATTACAAGTCCTGCATATAAAACAACTTCAATGCAAACTTGGCCGTTGTTTCACAGTCTGGCTCACAGCTTCCCTTCAGCATTGATGGATAGTTCAGAGGCGTCCACAAACCCATAACGCACCTTTGGTTTGGACTCAACCTCATGAGCACAAAGCTCATGCCAGAGGGCAGATTGAAATTTGGCCCCATCTTCTTCATCCCTCTTGGCCAGGTGCCCTTATACAGGGTGCAACACTCTCAACCATATGTGATGACCCTGGGTAGTACCACGTGGAAGAGAATCAGAAGAGCTACTGAAGCCCAAAGCTACAATTGTTTTTTCTCTTAGATTCATACATTATGTGCTCAGCATGGTGCAATCTGTTGAGTTCCAATGGTCTGAAATATAAACAAATTAAATTGGTCCAGTGTGAATGCTTTTCTAGGTGAATATAAAATAAGTATTTGGTAACTTTATGAACTACAGAATTCTTGAGCTGGAAGGCCCATCTTTTTTTTTTTTTTTTTTTTTTTTGCCGTACACGGGCCTCTCACTGTTGTGGCCTCTCCTGTTGCGGAGCACAGGCTCCGGACGCACAGGCTCAGTGGCCATGGCTCACGGGCCCAGCCACTCCACGGCATGTGGTATCTTCCCGGACCGGGGCACGAACCCGTGTCCCCTGCATCGGCAGGCGGACTCTCAACCACTGTGCCACCAGGGAAGCCCAAGGCCCACCTTTTATAACTTTATTCAGCTCCTCATTTTATAGATAAAGTAGCTAAGCCCCTAGACAGGTGAAGCTATTTAACCAGGTTCACATAGCTAATGGTGGAAGACACAGAACTAGAAACTGGATCTCTAAAGACTGTCTTCTCATCTCTAAAATAGGATAAAAATGTGTGAAACAGCCTGTCACATAGTAGGTGGTCTGTTAATGTCAGCTGATTCTGAACCTAGGGTTTAGGGTTCCTGGGATGCATAGATTCCTGGTACAGCACCTGGCCTAGAAGAGTTTATGGTGGAATGGTAGAGGCCAATATGTCTGTGCTATCTTTCATTTATTGCACCATTTTCCCAGATTGTAAACAACTTTGGTTGGTGCATAATTTATCAGGTTTTTCCTGTGTTCTCTGGTCTATTCCAGGTTTCACGGCTTATTCTGTCTTCAGTTCTTTAAGAAACTGGCTCATCTTGTTGCAGTAACATTGTCAGTGCTTTAAGTATTCAGAGATGCCCTTTTAGTTTGAATGTAGCCAAGTTTTGTGAGTTCATTTCTCCCCTTAGTCCAGTTCTTTCCATCCTTCACTTGGCAGGTAGCTCTCTCTGGTTAATGACTGTAAGTTCTTCAAAGCATCCAGAACAGCCGTGGGATCCCTCCCAGTCTCTCAGGAGGATATTTCCCCCTTGTTCTTTTTCTCTTATTTATGGGAAGCAGCGCCAACTGTGAGACACTGAGCCCAGCGGGAGGGGCCAGACCTGGCCCAGGAAGAGCTAGTATGGCCTGAGCTGCAAGGAATCCAGCCAGGAATCCCAGACTCATAAAACGTTAGCACTGGAAGGGCCGTGGAGACCATCAAGTCCAACCTTTCATTTTACAGAAAAGGAAACTGAGGCTCAAAGAAAGGCAGAGGCCTTGCCCAGGTCTGGTCAGGCATCGATTTCAAAGCCAGGCTCTCAAGCCAACTCTTCTCCCCTGTGTCAGAAGCCAAACACTATTTCTGACCCATAGGTATGGGGCTGAATTGACTGTATTATGTCAGTTAAGTTACTGAAGGCTTAAGCCTCCACAGTGGTTAAGTGAGCTCAGGAGCTAGAGTGCCTGGGTTAAAATTCTGACTCTATACTTACTAGCTCTGTGACCTAATGAAAGTTACTTAACCTCTCTGTGCCTCTGTTCCCTCATCTCTAAAGTGGGGATAATAGTTTGACCTACTTCTTTGGCTTGTAAAAATTAATAAGTCATTATATGTTAAATGATAACATATGTTAATGATAATGTTCTTTTTTTTTTAACATCTTTATTGGGGTATAATTGGTTTACAATGGTGTGTTAGTTTCTGCTTTATAACAAAGTGAATCAGTTATACATACACATATGTTCCCTTATCTCTTCCCTCTTGCGTCTCCCTTCCTCCCACCCTCCCTATCCCACCCCTCCAGGCGGTCACAAAGCACCGAGTCGATATCCCTGTGCCATGCAGCTGCTTCCCACTAGCTATCTACCTTACGTTTGTTAGTGTATATATGTCCATGCCTCTCTCTCGCCCTGTCACAGCTCACCCTTCCCCCTCACCATATCCTCAAGTCCATTCTCCAGTAGGTCTGTGTCTTTATTTAATGTTCTTAATTTTAAAGCATTTAGACAGTACCTGGCACTATTGTTGTTGTTTCTCAAGCCTCAATTTTTAACCAAAACTCTGTGTTATCTCCCCATAAATAGAGATTTTTCTCTAGGGAGCCTGACGAAATAACTCTAAATTGTGGGGTCTAGTGTCTCCTGTAAGAGTGGGAGGAAGATTTGTGTAGCCTGAGAAGACTTCCTGGAGGAAGTGGGATATCTGCTGAGCCCTGCTAGGTGTTGGGATTGCTCATCTTCCAGCAGTGAGAAAGCAAAATATTCCATCACAGGAAGACTGACCACCTTTCTCACTTGCAGGAGTCCATGTGACTTATTCCAAATATAACGTTGATTTCAGAGGCCTTCTGCCATTTTGCCTTAGTGATTTTTCCCCCAAAGACATTACTTCACCTAAAACTTAAAGTGATGTAAAATTAGCTTCTATACTTTGCAAAAAGTTTTTGACAACACCTGTTGATGTGAGGAGGCAGAGGACCAGTTTGTTTATGTGTTTGTTTTTGTAGTTGGCCATTTTCAATAATGAAATAAGAGTCATAAACTTATCAGCTGACTAGATGATGGTTAGCATTGTTTAGCAATAAAGAATTTTTTAACTGAGGTATGTGCATGCATTTGTTTTTTATACATAATGGTATTGCACAGTTAATAAACTACAGTATAGTGTAAATGTTGAAATCATTTGGACAAATACCATATAACTTTTTTAAAAAATTTATTTATTTCATTTATTTATTTTTGGTTGCATTGGGTCTTCGTTGGTGTGCACAGGCTTTCTCTAGTTGCGGCGAGTGGGGCCTACTCTTCGTTGTGGTGCACGGGCTTCTCATTGTGGTGGCTTCTCTTGCTGAGGAGCACGGGCTCTAGGCACATGGGCTTCAGTAGTTGTAGCACGCAGGCTCAGTAGTTGTGGCTCGTGAGCTCTAGAGCGCAGGCTCAGTAGCTGTGGCATGGGCTTAGTTGCCCCGCAGCATGTGGGATCTTCCTGGACCAGGGCTCGAACCCGTGTTCCCTGCATTGGCAGGTGGATTCTTAACCACTGAGCCACCAGGAAAGCCCAATACCATATAACTTTTATATGCACTGGGAAACCAAGAAATTTGTGTAACTCGCTTTATTGTGATATTCACTTTATTGCAGCAGTCTGGAATCATATCTGTAATATCTTCAAGGTATGCCTGTATTGTGTTGGCTGTTAAAAGCCCTTTTCCTTTCCATGTATACTGTAGAATCAGTTTCCTGAGTTCTACAAAATAGCTTACTGAGATTTTGATTGGGATTGCCCTGAATCTACAGATCAAGTTGGAAGAACTGACATCTTAACAGTGTTGTCTCCTTGTCCATGAACATGGAATATATCTCCATTTATTTAGATCTTCTTTGATTTTTTGTTGGCGTTTTGTAGTTTTCCACATATAGGTCATGTATATATTTTATACTTATAGCTAAGTATTTAATTTTTGAGGTATATTGTAAATGGTATTTTTTAAAATTTCAAATTCCAACTGTTCCTTGCTCATATATAGGAAGCATTTGACTTTTGTATATTAACCTTGTATCCTGCATCCTTTCTATTACACTCACTTTTCCTTATTGGGGGGTCAGTTTTGGGAGATTTTCTACCTTGAAAATCATGTCATCACAAATAAAGACATTTTTATTTTTTCCTTTCAAAAATAAAATAATAAATAAAAAAATAAGTTTATCAGCCGAAAGTAAAGCTAGGGCCTTGAAATACCCTGTGTACCCTCTTTTGGCCCTCTCATGCCTCTGCCTATCCCCTTTCCCCCCAACCCAAGTACTATTATCCTCAATCCTTTCCATTATTCCCTTACTTTTCTTTTTATACAATGTTGTTGCATCTACATGTATTCTTAAGAACTATACATTTTTACTAAATGCCACTGAATTGTACACTTTAAAATGGTTAGTTAATTGTATGTTATATGAATTTCACCTTGATAAAAAAGCTATGCATTTTAAATTTCCATTGTTTTGAACTTTACATGAAGGCATGCCTATGTGTAATCTTTTGAGACTTTTAAAAACAACATTATATTTCTCAGTTGCATTTATACCGTTCTATGTTGCTGTAGTTCATTTGCTTTGATTGATGTAAATATTCCTCTGAATATATCACAGTTTACTCATGCATTCTCCAGTTGATGGACATTTAAATTGTTTCCACGTTTTTTACTATTTTAAACTGACCTCTGTGACCATCTTTGTATATGTTGCTCGTTTTCATGTCCAAAATATTCTCCTGGATATCCAGTTGACCCTTGAACAACAGGAGCTTGAACTGCACAGGGCCACTTATGTGCAAATTTTGTCAATAAAAACATACTATGTTACTACACATCTTCGGGTTGGTTGAATCCAAAGATGCAAAACCTTGGATGTGTCACACACAGACTTTCAACTGCACAGGGTTGGGGGGGTGCAGTTCAGCGTGCCTGACCACCTGTTGTTCAAGGGTCAACTGTATACCTAGGAGTAGAATTGCTAGAACATAGGGTATGTGAATATTTAATTTGGAAGATAGTGGCTGTTTTCTAAAGTGTCTATACCAGTTTAGACTTCACACCCACCCCGGTGATGTGTAAAAAATTCTCTGGATCTGTATCCTTTCTAATACTTGATATTTTTCAGCTTGTTGTTTTTGCCCATCAAGCAGGTTTAAAAGTATTTCTCTATGGTTAATTTTGCATTTTTCTGATCACTAATGATGCTAGCCATATCTTCATATTGTCATTGTGTTTCTTTTTCTGTGAAATGCCTCCCATCTTTTGCCCATTTTCTATTGGTTTGCTTGTGCTTCTGATTGATTTATAGTAGTTCTTTATATATTCCTGATATTATCCTTTTTTGTTTGTGTGTATTATTAATATTTCCCCCAGCTTTAAATTGTCTTTTCTTTTTTGTAATATTTCCTTTGAAAAACAAAATTCTTAATTTTCATAGTAAAAGTTAGTAAAGTTTTATAGTCAGTGCTTTTTTAAAAGAAATTTTTCTCTACCTGAATTCTAAAAGATTCACTTGTATTTTCTACTAAGAGTTATAAAGTTTTATTGTTGACATTTGATTCCCTAATCCATTTAAATCCTTGATTTTGTATATGGTGTGAGGCAGGGATCCCATTTTAATCTATTTCCACACAGGTATCCATTTTCCAGCTCTAATCTGACATGCTACCCCTGTTATATACCAAAATTCCACATATGCATTGGTCTCCTCTGAGCCCTCTAATATAATTCATTGGATAATTCATCCATCACTGTGCCAATAACATTAGGAAATCCTAACAACTTCTTTTCAGAAGTGTCCTTACTATTCTTGGTCCTTTGCTCTTTATTATTATTATTATCATGAAGTATAACATACCTACAGAGAAATATACAAACCATACAAAGTGTACAACTCACTGTATTTCACAAAGCGAATACAGTGATATAACCAGCACCATAATCAACAAATGGATCATTAGCACCCCAGAAGCTTACCTTGTATCCTCTTCCAGTCTCTCTCTTTTTGCCTCCTCCCAAAGTAATCAATCCTGTTTTCTGACACCATTTGGCCTATTTTTTAACTTTATGTAAATGAACTCATAGTAGATACTATTTTGTAGGTCTTCTTTTACCCAACATTTTATCTGTAGGACTCCTTCATGTTGTTTCATATAGTGGTAGTCTGTGCATTTTCATTGCAACTTGCTACATATTCCATTCCTTTTCAGGAATATCCTACTCTTCATCCATTCCACTGAGTTGTTCTCAGTTTGAAGCTATTATGAATAGTGCTATTCTGTTCCCTACTAGCCTCTAAAGCGTTTGCCTGATCTGGTTCTCTCTTCCTGTCATGTCCCCCTCACTTCACTACTTAAGATTCTGGCCATTTTATAAAACCTTGTTAAGTACATCCCATCCCTTTTGTGAACCTTTCTTAGGCTACCACAATATACCAAGTTACTCTGTCAGGGCTTCAAAACTTATAGCCTGTGAGTTGAACCCTAATTGCAATACTCAGAAGATTTTTGCCAAAAAAGTTTTACAAAATAATTATCATCTAGCAAATATGTACTAATAGGGTATAACTACTTGCCATGAAGAAATCTGAGAAGTTTTTCCTAAACATGTAAACACAGAGTCATATGCAAGGAAAGGAGGAAGTAAGAGGTGTCCAAGAGTTTGTGTAAGTCAAAGAAATGTTTGGGATAACCAACTTCCATTTCATTCTTCTTTAGGAGAAAGTGTAGGCCAGGTTCATAGTATGATGTGATGGAGAAAACGATCAATGTTGTTAATGACGTATGTGTTTTTGCACTTAACTATTGCCAGTTTACGGGATGGGATACTTGGAAGAAGTTGAAACAGAGTATTAACATTTAGTTTATTTTAATGCCGTCAAATGGCTAGGCAATGGAAACTTGTTGAAAAGATCTCCTCAACTACTTTTTCAGATTAAGGATGCTTAGGGACCAAAAGGCTTTATGAATTAGTGAGTGGTTTGAAATGCATCGTTTTCTTGCTAATGGGACAAGACATCTGAATATACTGAATTAAAAGATGTTAAGGTAAAAGCAAAATCCAAACCAAACAAATAAAAGTAAGCATAATGCTGATTTGCTCAAACAATTAAGATATTCAAAGTCAAATTGGACATAGCATTTGAACATTTATTGATTCATTCATTCATTCAGCAGTTATTTATTGAACTACTACTACTATGTGCCAGGTTCTATTAATGAACTAGAGAAACAATGAACAAAACAGAAATGCCCCTGCCCTCTTGAAGTGTATTAGTTGGGATATAGGTTCTGTTGTCTTTAACAGTGACCAAAAATAAAAATAGCTTAAATAAGATAGAAGGGGCTTCCCTGGTGGTGCAGTGGAATCCGCCTGCCAATGCAGGGGACATGGGTTCGAGCCCTGGCCCAGGAAAATCCCACATGCCGCAGAGCAACTAAGCCCGTGTGCCACAACTACTGAGCCTGCACTCTAGAGCCCACGAGCCACAACTACTGAGCCTATGGGCTGCAGCTACTGAAGCCTGCGCGCCTAGAGCCCATGCTCCACAGCAAGAGAAGCCACCACAATGAGAAGCCTGCGCACTGCAACAAAGAGTAGCCCCCGCTCACCTCAACTAGAGAAAGCCCGTGCACAGCAACGAAGGCCCAATGTAGCCAAAAATAAATATATAAAATAAATAGATTTTTTAAAAATTATATAAATAAGATAGAAGTGTTTCTTTGTCACTTAAGAGTGCTCTGTGGTTATTTTAAAATTCTGCCCTACCACATCATTCTGGGACCCAGGCTCCATCTGGTATATTTCCCTCATTCGCATGGTCCAAGATGGCTCAACACTTCGTCCATGTTCTCAACAGTAGGAAGAAGAAAAGCAGGAAGAAATGGCATGCCCACTCCTTTTAAAGGACTGTATTGTCCAGAGATTGTCCACATCACTTTCCAAAATATTCCATTGGCCAGAATTTTGTTACCTGGACACTACCTAGCTCCAAGGGAAGCTGGGAAATATAGTCTTGATTCTGAAAGATCATATACTCAGATAAATTCAAGGGCTCTGAGTCCAGGGGAGAGTGGATAATGAAGGACAATCAATAGTCTCTGTTATGTTCTAGTAGAGGGGAAAATACCGTAGGCAAAACACAAATAAATAGATATTATATAGTCAGATGGTGATATGTGACAAAGCAGGATACATAAATAGAGGATAAAGGGAAAAGAGATGCTATTTTAATAAGAGAGATGAGAGAAGAATTCTCTGATTAGGTGATATTTTATCAGGAGGCATATGGGGAATGTATAACTCCACCATTTATACCTGTTCTTAAGCTCATGGACCTGCAGAGCTACTTAGAACAAATTGAGATCGTAATTGCAGAAGAGATTCACAGCCTTTCACGAGTAAGAATGTGCTTTAAGACTTTGCCAGTCGCGTTGGTGTATCTGGGTGATCAAACACCTGCTTCACCATTGTTAGCTCATTTTAAGAGAAACTGATCCATCTGAAAAGAAACTATGCTCATCAAAAGGATACATCGTTCCTTACATTTTGGTGGTAAGCATACACATCCCAGAACTAGCCCTGGTCACACACAGGGCAATGTTGGAGACCCACGGGCATTATGAAAGTACACTCTTTATCATAAGAGCACTATTAGTCAAACCTAAAATCACCGTTAGTAAAATAAACCTGGATTCAGAATTGAAATGTGCTGAGACTGAATACAGTCCTTAAGAATACAGTCCATAATGCTTGAGGATAGTTGAGCATCCATATTCTTGTTACCGAAACCCAGGTCCGACTGCTTGCCACTCAGAAACGAATACCTGAGAGGCAAATGTTGGTAGAAAGGAAAGTTGGCTTTATTCTGGAGGCTGACAACCAGGGGAGAGGGTGGACTCATGTCCAAAGACCAACTCTCACCTGCTGATCAGTAGGAAAGAGCTTGCTTCAGGGGTGTGTAGGTAGAGGGAGGGGGCTATGTGCAGAACAGCGCAGTCAGCTCTGACAGTTGTCTTGAAATTAGTCAGTGGACTGATCAGTGTCATCTTGATTGTTTAAGTACAGTTAATTTTCAGTCCCAGGGTCAGTTCGTTCCCATTTCTTTGAGGCCAGTTCCCAGAATTGTGGCAGCTTATGTCATGGGTACAGTCTGGTCATCATGTAGTCAACTTCATCCACCTGGTGGGGATTTCAATATCTACAAGACAGCTCAAACGATATGGCTCAGAATATTATCTCTAGCTTTTGAGGAGGAACTTCTAAAGGTCTTTGACTTTGTTTATTGACTAAACTATTATTATTTGATCTTGTTTGACTGCTTTCCTTTGCTTTTGCATTTTCTCACTTCCATGATTAAATTTATTCTTTTTTTTTTTTTAAATTTATTCTTTAACTTAAGTTTCTCTACAGACAAAAGGCAGGTGGAGGACATGGGTAGGGGGGTTTGTCCTGAGAAGACCCCATAGGGTCTTGCTCCATTTCATTCTCATCAACATGATTAAAAGTGAACAGTGACAAGCAAACCATCTATAGACCTATGGGTAGGTTTTTGGTCATCTGATATACTTCTTGGATGCCTTTGTATTTTTATATATTATCTCCCTTACTAGGCTTTAAATTTAAAAAAAGACAAAAGCAATACACGTTCCTTGAAAGGAAAAAATTGTGTATAAAAATTTACAAGTAGTTGATTCTTCCTTGCCTAATCTCCCACCCCTGTCCCAACCCCAAGTTAACAGTTTGCTGGTTCTGGTTCCAGATCTTTTCCTATGAATTCTAATAGGTTTTAAGCTTCTGGAGGCCATGGCTTTCTTATTGAACTTTGTAACCCTTTCTACCTAGAAAAACACTTTGCATAAGACAGGTTCTCTGTCCATATTTATTTGACTAATGATTGATTAATCGGGGATTGGAGGGAGAAGGCCCAAATGGAAACCTTCTGTGAGAAACCAAAAACAAAGTCTTCAAAGTTCAATTCAGTTGTATTTGACAAGAAACATTACTAATAGCCTTTGAAGGAGCTCTCTGATATCTATTTTTCTACTTCCTTCTTCCCGCTTAATACAACATCATGAAGAGATAATAAAGAAAAGCTTGAGAAAAGATATATGTGAGTCCCTCTGCCATCTCCTCCTTCTTAGAGAGTGAAGGCTGTGTAGAATGGGGAGGCCGGGGAAGACAGAGAGGGGCCCTAGCAGCAGATAATTCTCTTACTTTGTATCACCTGACTCTAAAATTTGCTGTGGAGTATTTTTATGGGTAATGTCTTTTACAGATGTGTTTGGAGAAAGTTGAAATTATGTTGGTAAAAGCACTCCACATTGCAACTTTAACATATTGTATTTTATTTCCTTAAGCACAAGGGCAGAGAACTCTTTTTTTTCCCCCTCCTTCTTTTAATTAAAAAAAAAGAAAGAAAGAAAGAAAGAAAGAAAAGAAAGTCCAAAGTGTCTTTTCCTACTTGGACTGAAAAATTAATGATTGCTTTGGGCATAAAGGTAGTGAGCATCAAGTCTCACTCCTAGTTAACCAGGAGTTGCCTTTAACTATAAAGAGCAATGACTTTGGAAGGCTAGAAAAATATAGTCTTAAGGTGTGATTCATATTATTTCCCCAAGGTTTCATTTTTATTTTATTATTCTTCAACTCCATAACTAAACATTTATTTGGTGCTAGCAAATTGAAAAAGTCTGGACTGCAATAAGCCGTTTGCCATCCCTGATTAATTGCCATGGCATGCTTTTGAATCCTCCCGGTGAACCTGAAGTGTACTGTCCCGAGGAGTGCTTTCCAAAGGGAAAACTTCTGGAAGGATCTTCATTTCTTTGAGTTTTCATAATAGTGGAATGTGTTATACAGGCAGCAGAGCGAGCAGTTAAGAGTTGGGCTCTGGAAGGAGTCCCGGCTCCACCGTTAACTCGCAGTGGAGCCTTCAGCAATTTACTTGATCTTTCTAAGTGTCCACTTTTCTCACCTGTAAAATGAGAATAATGAAAACAGCACCTAATGCAGAGAGTCGTGAAGATCGGATATCTGAAAAGCACTAAACATAGCACGTAGCAGTTATTCCAGCAAATTTGAACAGCTGCTATTATGATTATGATCTCTATGACGACTATGAAAAATAATACTAAAATGTGAAGTTCTGTAATAGCTTATTGTACTTTCCACATCTGAGCAAATACTGTACATACTACAATATCTTATAATACACTAACTAAGGTACCTACAGTACCTTAGTTAGTGTGCATGATGTTTTTACTCTGCTAAATGGTAATTGTGTAGAGGCCGTTTCCCCTCCTAGATTGTACACCTCTTGACCTGCTCTCATATATTAGCCTTTGCATCTGCTGGCGTGCCTTCGGCAGGGACTAAAGAAGGGCTTGTTGAATTGCATTGCGAAGTTATAGGGGTTGGGTTCCAGCCTGCTCCAGAGTGAGGGCTCTGTCTTAGAAATATCCTCCCAGTTATTGAATGAAGGCCGGGGATAGGGATTTGGAATTTTGCATTCCAGCTAGGAACTGGGGCTGCCAAAGTCCTAGTCACCATAGTAAGAGCCAGCCTTCCAGCCTCTGAATGAAGTTGAAGAATAAAGCAGATTTGGAAAACAGAAGTTTTACAGCGTGGCCACATTAGTTTCTTTCTTTTTTTTTTTTTCCCTAGTAAGTATTTTAAATTACAAAAAGTAAATGGTCAGAACGTGAGATTCACATTTGTAAATTGTCAGAATCCAGGTTGAAGAAACAGGCAGTGAGAGTGTCAGTACAAATGGTTAAAACATCAAGGGAAAAATGCAAGTTTGAGTGTCTCAGGAGGTAGTTAAGAAAGTCTTACCATGTGAGGGAAGGGGACAGTCAGCTGTAGATCAAGTTGGCCTTGCTGATCTTTCCAGCCAACAAGGATGAAATCAATCCTAAGCAAACAGGAAAAAAATACAGATTCTCTGTACAGTCTGTAAATGAAGTGGTGCCAGATCCTCCCTGCTAAGCTGGTGGTTCCAGGAAGAGTTTGGGGAAAGAGAGGGACCAGGGTTAAATCCAACTGCACAATTGTTTCCTTTTGTTATCTTTACTCCAGTGCATCGTCACTAAACCCTCCATTTCCTTCTTCCCCTCAGACCTCTGCTTTTATGGGATTTCAGTTAAGAATTCCAAATGTCACCATTGTCATTCTAAAACATAACATGTTTAATAATGATGACTCCATACCTTTTGTGAGACCAGTGCTGTATAAGAGGGCTGTTTGATGATGATTTCCACTCGATTCATGATACACTCTTATTTTTGAATCCCTTCCCTGTACCCTATAAACCACTTTATTTATTTATTTGGTTGTGCCGGGTCTTAGTTGCAGCATGCGGGGTCCTTAGTTGCGGCTCCAGGGCTCCTTAGTTGTGGCTTGCTGGCTCCTTAGTTGTGGCATGCGAACTCTTGTTTGCAGCATGCATGTGGGATCTAGTTCCCTGACCAGGGATCGAACCTGGGCCCCCTGCATTGGGAGCATGGAGTCTTACACACTGCACCACCAGGGAAGTCCCAACCATTTTAAATATAGCTTTTGCTCTATGTTTGTAAAGGGATTTTTATCATTTTGAGTTTTTAAAATAATAAATCGTTTGGTTCCTGTGATTTTAGCTGTTTTAAATTTCTACATGACCATGTAGAGTGAACTTGTAGTTAACCAATCGACAGGATGTTACCTTTTGAGGAAATTTCATTTATTAATCTTTATATTGTAGTTTTCTCTTTCATATTTTAGCCTATAAATTATTTCTTCAGGACTTAATCATTTTTTACAGACCCTTAAAAAGTTTGTTAGCTGTGGGCATACCATGATGAACAAAACAAAACAGACCCAGTTTCTATCGTAGAGCTTATAGTCTGGTGGGGCCTTTTCTCTGTCGTGGAAATTAAAGATACCCTGCTAGGTGAAACAAGAGGTCATGTGGAAGGGGGGATCACCCCTCATTTCTGCAGTCTTTTACAGTATCAGAAGATGAAAAGGCACACATGTGGTCTATTCTGTGAGGGAGATTGGTTCGCTGTTACCAAACCTATTTCCCTTCCTCTTCAGCTGCCAGCTAGACCACGTTCCCAGACTCCATTGCAGTCCTGTGCATCCGTGAGCCTGAGTTTTGGCCAGTGGAACGTGGACAGAAGTGAAGTACACCACGTTTAGGTCTAGGAGGTCCTAGGAGAGGCAGAGGGCAGTATGCAAGGAGCCTGGTTCCTGAATCACCACACAGAAATCTTCCTGCTGAGCGCCCACAACTGACTGTGTGGTCAGGAAATAAACTACTCTCTGAAACCCCTGAGAGTTCAGCGTTTCTCTCTTACAGTATTCAGAATTACCTGAACCATTAATAACATTCCCTTCTAGTGCTTTTAGTCTACTGGGGTGAACAGACAAAAATTAAATGACCACACAAATTATTCAGGTGAAACTAAAATGCCCTGCTCAATCAGAGAATACAAGGGCAAGCCTACGTAGATTACAGTCATTTTTTTAAAATAAATTTATTTACTTATGTATTATTTATTTATTTTTGGCTGCGTTGGGTCTTCGTTGCTGCGTGTGGGCTTTCTCTGGTTGCGGCGAGCGGGGACTACTCTTCATTGCGGTATACGGCCTTCTCACTGAGGTGGCTTCTCTTGTTGTGGAGCACAGGCTCTAGGCTCACAGGCTTCAGTAGTTGCAGCACACAGGCTCAGTAGTTGTGGCTCGTGGGCTCTAGAGCGCAGGCTCAGTAGTTGTGGCGCACGGGCTTAGTTGCTCCGCGGCATGTGGGATCTTCCCGGACCAGGGCTCAAACCCATGTCCCCTGCATTAGCAGGGGGATTCTTAACCACTACGCCACCAGGGAAGTCCCCTACAGAATCATTTTTGAAGAACTGAAATTTGAGAGCTGTGATCTGAAAGAGGAATACGAATCATTTTATTATAAAAGGAGGCAATATAATGGGATAATAGTTGGTCCTATATCATAGGATTGTTCTGAGGATTAAGTTAATGATATATTGCAAATAAGCTAATAATTACATGGATAAATTAATAAAACATAGAACATTGCCTGAATCATAGTAAATGTTTTTTGGGTTTTTTTTTTTTTTTCTGTCTTACTTTTCAGTTATACTTCCTGGGTTAAAATCTTTCTTGTTGTAACCTGGGCAGTTTATTTAACGTCTCTGAGCTTCAGTTTCCCCACCTGTAATACATACCTCATAGAGTTATGTGAGTGGTAATGCAGTAGTTTATGGATCTCTCCTCAGTGCCTCATGCGGTGCATAACAAATTCATGGCCTTTCTCTTCAAACTGTTCTAGAGCATCTCTTACCTGGAGCTAGCTCCATGGGGATTCTCTGTGATACCTGCTCATAGAGACCCTACTATCATTTGGGAAGGCAAGACATGCACACAGGATTAAATAATCATTCAAGGCATTACATGATTTTATGTGAATTTGAGTGGTTGTATCACTGTTGTAGCCACATACCGGTTTGATCATCAAAGGACCTTTGAACCCATCCTGAGGCATTGCCCAACTCAGTGGTCTGCATCCAGTGGATTTCTGTAGCCTGGCTAGTCTGTGGATATCTGTACAGCAAGATTATATATACATATTTTAGCAAACTCTTTCCTACCTCAGTAGGTATGAGTTTTCTGAAAGCTAAAGATCCATTTTTTTTGTTCCTTTCATTTTGAAAAGCAGCACCATATACTTAAATTTATACTAATCACTCTTGGATTTTATCAACATTAAAAAGAGAGGGTTGAAAAAAAAGAGATTAGAGGGTCAGACTAGATTAGTGGTTTTTAAATGTGGTTGGAAGATCACCCAGAATTTATTATTCTCTTTTCAAAGGCCATGAAATTATGTTTTATGAAACATTAAACAACTAGGAATAGCATTATATGCTAAATTAAATACCTTCTTATTTTAGATTCTGGGATAGAATGTGGTAGGTAATATAAAAATGTTTAATCGATTTTTCAAATTTTAATATTTGTGTATCTGTTTACAAAATTGAGAATACAAAAAAGAGACAAAGAAAAAATAGTTTTTGTAATTCAACCACCAAAGAATAGCCAGTAAATTTCCTTTCAATCTTTATTCTATGCATATACTTCTTTTTTTCACAAATTTTGAGTCATATCATATACAATGCTTTATTCCTTAGCCTTTTTTTAAAGGTATAATTTACCTTAGCATAAAATTCATAACATAAAATTTACCCTTTTAAAACGTACAATACAGTGGTTTTTAGTATATTCACAGAGTTGTTCAGCTATGACCATAATCAATTTTAAAACATTTTCATCACTCCAAAGAGAAACTCTTGTACCTATTAGCAGTCACTCCTCCAGACCCTGGAAACCACTAATCTACTTTGTGTCTCTTTGCTTATTTTGGACATTTCATATAAATGGAATCATACAATATGTGGACTTCTGTGACTGTTTCACTGAGCATAATGTTTTCAAGGTTTATCCATGAGTAACATGTATCAGCACTTCATTCCTTTTTTGGCTGAATAAAATTCCATTGTATAGATAATACCACTTTTTACTTATCCATGCAGTAGTTATTAGACATTTGGATTGTTTCTACCTTTTGGCTATTATGAATAATGCTGTTGTGAATATGTGTACCAATTTTCTTGTGAATATGTTTTCAATTCCCTTGGGTATATACCTAGGAGCAGAAATGCTGGGTCATATAATAATTCTATGTTTAAAATTTTGAGATATCTCCAAACTGTTTTCCAAAATGACTGCACCATTTTCATACTGTTTTACAGGCTGCTTTTTTTTCAAGAGAGAGAGAAAGAGGGAAATGATAAAAGTATTTCCCACATCAAATTTTAGTTACTAAACCATTTAGGTTCTTACTCTATAATGTTTTTCACCCTTTTCTGCTTCAAAGCTAGTATTCTAGTTCACACCCTCTTTATTTTTATTATTTTTATCAAGGTAGAGTTGATTTATAATATTAGTTTCAGGTGTACAACATAGTGATTTAAAATTTTTATAGATTATACTCCACTTAAAGTTATTATAAAATATTGACTGTATTCCCTGTGCTGTACAATATATCCTTGTACCTTTTTTGTTTTATACATAGTAATTTGTACCTCTTAATTCCCTACCCCTATCTTACGCATCCTTGTTTCCCTCTCCCCGCCAGAAACCGCTAGTTTGTTCTCTATATATCTGTGAGTCTGTTTCCGTTTTGTTATATTTATTTGTTTGTTTTGCTTTTTAGATTCCACATAGAAGTGATAACATACAGTAGTTTTCTTTCTCTGTCTGACTTATTTCACTAAGTTTAATACCCTCCAGGTCCATCCATGTTGTTGCAAATGGCAAAATTTCATTCTTTCTTATGGCTGAGGAGTACTCCAATGTACATATATATCACACCTTCTTTATCTGCTCATTTCCTGAGGGACACTTAGGTTCCTTCCATATATTGGAAATTGTAATTAATGCTTCTATGAATATTGGGGTGCATTTATCTTTTTGAATTAGTGTTTTCATTTGCTTTGGGTATATACTCAGGAGTGGAATTGCTGGATCATACAATAATTCTATTTTTAGGTTTTTTTTTTTTATTCAAACAGAAAGTCACAAAAATTATAATTATCCTTATCAGTTCACTCAGTCCCATTATTTTTAGTTTTTTGAGAAACCTCCAAACTGTTTTCCACAGTGGCTATACCAATTTACATTCCTACCAACAGTGTACAAGGTTTCCCTCTTCTCCACATCCTTGCCAACATTTGTTATTTGTGACTTTTTTTTTTTTGCGGTACGTGGGCCTCTCACTGTTGTGGCCTCTCCCATTGCAGAGCACAGGCTCCGGACACGCAGGTTCAGAGGCCATGGCGCACGGGCCCAGTCACTCCGCGGCATGTGGGATCTTCCCAGACTGGGGCACGAACCCATGTCCCCTGCATCGGCAGGCGGACTCTCAACCACTGCGCCACCAGGGAAGCCCTGTGATCTTTTTAATGATAGCCATTCTAACAGGTGTGAGGTGATGTCTCATTGTGGTTTTAATTTGCATTTCTCTGATGATTAGCAATGTTGAGCATCTTTTCATGTGCCTGTTGACCATCTGTATGTCTTCTTTGGAGAAATGTCTATTCAGGTTCTTCTCATTTTTTAATCAAGTTGTTTGTTTTTTTGATATTGAGCTGTATGAGCTATTTATATATTTTGGGTAGTAACCCCTTATCGGTCTTATCATTTGCAAATATTTTCACCCCATTCAGTGGGTTGTCTTTTTGTTTTGTCAATGGTTTCCTTTGCTGTGCAAAAGCTTGTAAGATTAATTAGGTCCCATTTGTTTATTTTTGCTTTTGTTTCCTTCACCTTAGTAGACGGATCCAAAAAAATATTGCTATGATTTATGTCAAAGAGTGTTCTGCCTATGCTTTCTTCTAGGAGTTTTATGGTTCTAGTCTTACATTTAGGTTTTTAATTCATTCTGAGTTTATTTTTGTATATGGTGTGAGAAAACATTCTAATTTCATTCTTTTACATGTAGTTGTTTTTTTCCCAGCACCAATTACTGAAGAGACCGTCTTTTCTCCATTGTATGTTCTTGCCTCCTTTGTTGTAGATTAATTGACCATAAGTATGTGGTTTTATTTCTGGGCTCTCTGTTCTTTTCCGTTGATCTATGTGTCTGTTTTTGTGCCAGTACCATACTGTTTTGATGACTATAACTTCAAAGTATAGTCTGAAGTCAAGGAGTGTGACACCTCCAGCTCTGTTCTTTTATCTCAGGATTGCATTGGCTATTCAGGATCTTTTGTATTTCCATACAAATTTTAGAATTATTTCTTCTAGTTCTGCATTTTCAGTCTGTGTATGTCTTTAGATCTGAAGTGAGTCTCTTGTAGTAAGCATATTAATGAGTTTTGATTTTGTATCCATTCAGCCACTGTATGTCTTTTGATTGGAGCATTCAATCAATTTACATTTAAAGTAATTATTGATAGCTATGTACTTACTGCCATTTTGTTAATTGTTTGGGGGTTGTTTTTGTAGTTCTTTTTTGTTCCATCTTCTTTAGTTCTCTTCCCTTGTGATTTGATGACTATCTTTAGTGTTATGTTTGGACCCCTTTCTCTTTTTTGTGTGTGTATCTATTATAGATTTTTGATTTGTGGTTACCATGAGGTTTATATATAGCCACATATAAATACACATATATGATTTATATGATATGATTTATATATTTATATGATATGTATATGATATATATGGTTTTTTTTAGGTTGCTGATTTCTTAAGTCCAAACACATTGTTTTTTAAATTAATTAATTATTTTATTTTTTGGCTGTGTTGGGTTTTCATTTCTGTGCGAGGGTTTTCTCTAGTTCTGGCAAGCGGGGGCCACTCTTCATCGTGGTGCGTGGGCCTCTCACTATTGCGGCCTCTCTTGTTGCGGAGCACAGGCTCCAAACATGCAGGCGCAGTAGTTGTGGCTCACGGGCCTAGTTGCTCCGCGGCATGTGGGATCTTCCCAGACCAGGGCTCGAACCCATGTCCCCTGCATTAGCAGGCAGATTCTCAGCCACTGCGCCACCAGGGAAGCACTCAAACACATTTTAACAACCCTGTAATTTTGCTCCTGTCACCACACAATTACTGTTTTTGACATCATATTTGACATCTTTTTGTTTAATGTATTCCTTAAATACTTATTGTAAATATAGATGATTCTATTTTCGTCTTTTCATCTTCCTACTTGCTTTCTACATAGTTGATTTCCTACCTTACCGTTTATTTGCCTTTACCAATGAGCTTTTTCCTTTCATAACTTTTGTGTTTCTAGTTGTAGCCTTTTCTTTTTCGCTTAGAGAAGTCCTTTTAACATTACTTGCAAAGCTGGTTTGGTAGTGCTGAACTCTTTTAGCTTTTGCTTGTCTATAAAACTTTTGATTTCTCCATCAAATCTGAATGAAAGCCTTGCCAGGTAGAGTATTCTTGATTTAGGTTTTTCCTTTTCATCACTTTACATATATTGTGCAACTCCCTTCTGGCCTGTAGAGTTTCTGCTGAAAAGTCACCTGATAGCCCTATGGAGATCCCGTTGTATGCAACTTGTTGCTTTTCCCTTGCTGCTTTTAATATTCTCTCTTTATCTTTAATTTTTGCCCTTTTAATTACAATGTGTCTTGGTGTGATCCTCTTTAGATTGATCGTGTTTGGGACTCTTTGTGCATCCTGGACCTGGATGTTTGTTTCCTTTCCCAGGTTAGGGAAGTTTTTAGCTATTATGTCTTCAAATATGTTCTCTGCCCCTGTCTCTCTTTCCTCTTCTTCTGGAACCCCTATAGTGTGAATGTTAGTATGCTTAATGTTGTCTCAGAGATCTCTTAAACTGTGTTCATTTCTTGTAATTCTTCTTTCTCTTTTCTGTTCAGCTTCAATGATTTTCATTACTCTTGGCTTTTAGCTCACTGATCCATTCCTCTGTATCATTTAGTCTACTGTTGATTCTTTCTAGTGTATTTTTCATTTAATTTATTGTATTCTTCATCTCCATTTTGGTTCTTCTTTGTATTTTCTAACTCTTTGTTAAAACCTAACTTTTCAGTGTGTTAATTCATTCTTCTTCTGAGTTCTTTGATCATCTTTAGAATAATTACCTTGAACTCTTTATCAGGTAGATTTTCTATCTCCACTTCACTTAGTTGTTCTTGTGGGGGGTTTGTTTCTTTTTTTGGAGTGAAAAAAATGTTTATTGTTTTTCCATATCGTATTTAAAAATTTTTAGTCGTATTCTTTATCAGTCTAAAGTCTTCTGAATTTTGTCTTATTTTATTTTTTTAAATTAATTAATTTATTTTTAACATCTTTATTGGAGTATAATTGCTTTACAATGGTGTGTTAGTTTCTGCTGTATAACAAAGTGAATCAGCTATACATATACATATATCCCCATATCTCCTCTGTCTTGCGTCTCCCTCCCACCCTCCCTATCCCACCCCTCTAGGTGTTCACAAAGCATGGAGCTGATCTCCGTGTGCTATCACAAAGCATGGAGCTGATCTCCGTATGCTATGCGGCTGCTTCCCACTAGCTATCTGTTTTACATTTGATAGTGTATATATGTCCATGCCACTCTCTCACTTCATCCCAGCTTACCCTTCCCCCTCCCCGTGTCCTCAAGTCCATTCTCTATATCTGTGTCTTTATTCCTGTCCTGCCCCTAGGTTTTTCAGAACTATATATATATATAGATTCCATATATATGTGTTAGCATACGGTATTTGTTTTTCTCTTTCTGACTTACTTCACTCTGTATGACAGTCTCTGGGTCCATCCACCTCACTACAAATAACTCAGTTTTGTTTCTTTCTATGGCTAAGTAATATTCCATTGTATATATGTGCCACATCTTCTTTATCCATTCATCTGTCCATGGACACCTAGGTAGCTTCCATGTCCTGGCTATTGTAAATAGAGATGCAATGAACATTGTGGTATATGACTCTTTTTGAATTACGGTTTTCTCAGGGTATATGCCCAGTAGTGGGATTGCTGGGTAGTATGGTAGTTCTATTTTTAGTTTTTTGAGGAACCTCCATAATGTTCTCCATAGTGGCTGTATCAATTTACATTCCCACCAACAGTTCAAGAGGGTTCCCTTTTCTTCACACCCTCTCCAGCATTTATTGTTTGTAGATTTTTTGATGATGGCCATTCTGACGGGTGTGAGGTGATACCTCATTGTAGTTTTGATTTGCATTTCTCTAATGATTAGGGATGTTGAGCATCCTTTCACGTGTTTGTTGGCAATCTGCATATTTTCTTTGGAGAAATGTCTATTTAGGTCTTCTGCCCATTTTTGGATTGGGTTGTTTTTTTTTTGATATTGAGCTGCATGAGCTGCTTATATATTTTGGAGATTAATCCTTTGTCAGTTGCTTCGTTTGCAAATATTTTCTTCCATTCTGAGGGTTGTCTTTTCATCTTGTTTGTGGTCTCCTTTGCTGTGCAAAAGCTTTTAAGTTTCATTAGGTCCCATTTGTTTATTTTTGTTTTAATTTCCATTTCTCTAGGAGGTGGGTCAAAAAGGATCTTCCTGTGATTTATGTCATGGAGTGTTCTGCCTATGTTTTCCTCCAAGAGTTTTATAGTGTCTGGCCTTATGTTTAGCTCTTTAATCCATTTTGAGTTTATTTTTGTGTGTGGTGTTAGGGAGTGTTCTAATTTCATTCTTTTACATGTAGCCGTCCAGATTTCCCAGCACTACTTATTGAAGAGGCTGTCTTTTCTCCATTGTATATTCTTACCTCCTTTATCAAAGAAAAGAAGGTGACGGTATGTGCATGGATTTATCTCTGGGCTTTCTATCCTGTTGCATTGATCTATATTTCTGTTTTTGTGCCAGTACCATACTGTCTTGATTACTGTAGCTTTGTAGTATAGTCTGAAGTCAGGGAGCCTGATTCCTCCTGCTCCATTTTTCTTTCTCAAATTGCTTTGGCTGTTCGAGGTATTTTGTGTTTCCATACAAATTGTGAAATTTTTTGTTCTAGTTCTGTGAAAAATGCCAGTGGTAGTTTGATGGGGATTGCACTGAATCTGTAGATTGCTTTGGGTAGTATAATCATTTTCACAATGTTGATTCTTCCAATCTAAGAACATGGTATATCTCTCCATCTGTTTGTATCATCTTTAATTTCTTTCATCGGTGTCTTATAGTTTTCTGAACACAGGTCTTTTGTCTCCTTGGGTAGATTTATTCCTAGGTATTTTATTCTTTTTGTTGTAGTGGTAAGTGGGAGTGTTTCCTTAATTTCACTTTCAGATTTTTCATCATTAGTGTATAGGAATGCAAGAGATTTCTGTGCATTAATTTTGTATCCTGCTACTTTACCAAATTCGTTGATTATCTCTACTGGTTTTCTGGTAGCATCTTTAGGATTCTCTATGTATAGTATCACGTCACCTGCAAACAGTGACAGTTTTACTTCTTCTTTTCCAATTTGGATTCCTTTTATTTCTTTTCCTTCTCTGTTTGCTGTGGCTAAAACTTCCAAAACTATGTTGAATAATAGTGGTGAGAGTGGGAAACCTTGTCTTGTTCCTGATCTTAGTGGAAATGGTTTCAGTTTTTCACCATTGAGAATGATGTTGGCTGTGGGTTTGTCATATATGGCCTTTATTATGTTGAGGTAAGTTCCCTCTGTGCCTACTTTCTGGAGAGTTTTTATCATAAATGGGTGTTGAATTTTGTCGAAAGCTTTTTCTGCATCTCTTGAGATGGTCATACTGTTTTTCTCCTTCAATTTGTTAATATGGTGTATCACATGGATTGATTTGCATATATTGAAGAATCCTTGCATTCCTGGGATAAACCCCGCTTGATCATGGTGTATGATCCTTTTAAAGTGCTGTTGGATTCTGTTTGCTAGTATTTTGTTGAGGATTTTTGCATCTATCTTCATCAGTGATATTGGCCTGTAGTTTTCTCTTTTTGTGGTATCTTTGTCTGGTTTTGGTATCTGGGTGATGGTGGCCTCCTAGAATGAGTTTGGGAGTGTTCCTCCCTCTGCTATATTTTGGAAGAGTTTGTGAAGGATAGGTGTTATCTCTTCTCTAAATGTTTGATAGAATTTACCTGTGAAGCCATCTGGTCCTGGGCTTTTGTTTGTTGGAAGATTTTTAATCACCATTTCAATTTCAATGCTTGTGACTGGTCTGTTTATATTTTCTTTTTCTTCCTGGTTCAGTCTCAGAAGGTTGTGCTTTTCTAAGAATTTGTCCATTTCTTCCAGGTTGTCCATTTTATTGGCATAGAGTTGCTTGTAGTAATCTCTCATGATCCTTGGTACTTCTGCAGTGTCTGTTGTTACTTCTCCTTTTTCATTTCTAATTCTACTGACTTGAGTCTCCTCCCTTTTTTTCTTGATGAGTCTGGCTAATGGTTTATCAATTTTGTTTATCTTCTCAAAGAACCAGCTTTTAGTTTTATTGATCTTTGCTATTGTTTCATTCATTTCTTTTTCACTTATTTATGATCTGATCTTTATGATTTCTTTCCTTCTGCTAATTTTGGGGTATTTTTGTTCTTCTTTCTCTAATTGCTTTAGGTGTAAGTTTAGGTTGTTTATTTGAGGTGTTTCTTGTTTCTTGAGGTACGATTGTATTGCTATGAACTTCCCGCTTAGAACTGCTTTTGCTGCATCCCATAGGTTTTGGGTTGTTGTGTTTTCATTTTCATTTGTTTCTAGGTATTTTTTGACTTCCTCTTTGATTTCTTCAGTGATCTCTTGGTTATTTAGTAGTGTATTGTTTCACCTGCATGTGTTTGTATTTTTTACAGATTTTTTTCCTGTAATTGATACCTAGTCTCCTAGCGTTGTGGTCAGAAAAGATACTTGATATGATTTCAGTTATTTAAAATTTACCAAGGCTTTATTTGTGACCCCAGATATGATCTATCCTGGGGAATGTTCCATGAGCACTTGAGAAGAAAGTGTAATCTGTTGGTTTTGGATGGAATGTCCTATAAATATCAATTTAGTCCATATTGTTTAATGTATCATTTAAAGCTTGTGTTTCCTTATTTATTTTCATTTTGGATGATCTGTACATTAGTGAAAGTGGGGTGTTAACGTCCCCTACTGTAATTGTGTTACTTTCGATTTCCCCTTTTATGGCTGTTAGCATTTACCTTATGTATTGAGGTGCTCCTATGTTGGGTGCATAAATATTTATAATTGTTATATCTTCTTCTTGGATTGATCCCTTGATCATTGTGTAGTGTCCTTCTTTGTCTCTTGTAATAGTCATTATTTGAACGTCTATTTTGTCTGATATGAGAATTGCTACTCCAGCTTTCATTTGATTTCCATTTGCATGGAATATCTTTTTCCATCCCCTCACTTTGAGTCTGTATGTGTCCCTAGGTCTGAAGTGGGTCTCTTGTAGACAATATATATATGGGTCTTGTTTTTGTATCCATTCAGCCAGTCTATGTCTTTTGGCTGGAGCCTTTAATCCATTTACATTTACATTAATCCATTTACATTATCAATATGTATGTTCCTATTATCATTTTCTTAATTGTTTTGAGTTTATTATTGTAGGTCTTTTCCTTCTCTTGTGTTTCCTGCCTAGAGAAGTTCCTTTAGCATTTGTTGTAGAGCTGGTTTGGTGGTGCTGAATTCTCTTAGCTTTTGTTTGTCTGTAAAAGTTTTAATTTCTCAGTCAAATCTGAATGAGATCCTTGCTGAGTAGAGTAACCTTGGTTGTAGGTTTTTCCCTTTCATCACTTTAAATATGTCCTGCCATTCCCTTTCGGCTTGCAGAGTTTCTGTTGAAAGATCAGCTGTTAACCTTGTGGGGATTCCCTTGTATGTTAATTGTTGCTTTTCCCGTGCTGCTTTTAATATTTTTTCTTCGTATTTAATTTTTTATAGTTTGATTACTATGTGTCTTGGTGTATTTCTCCTTGGATTAATCCTGTATGGGATTCTCTGCACTTCCTGGACTTGATTGACTATTTCCTTTCCCATATTAGGGAAGTTTTCAACTATAATCTCTTCAAATATTTTCTCACTCCCTTTTTTATTCTCTTCTTCTGGGACCCCTGTGATTCAAATGTTGGTGCATTTAATGTTGTCCCAGAGGTTTCTGAGATTGTCCTCAATTCTTTTCATTCTTTTTTCTTTATTCTGCTCTGTGGTAATTATTTTCACTATTGTATTTTCCAGATCACTTACCCATTCTTCTGCCTCAGTTATTCTGCTATTGATTCCTTCTAGAGAATTTTTAATTTCATTTTTTGTGTTTTTCATCATTGTTTGTTTGCTCTTTAGTTCTTTTAGGTCCTTGTTAAACGTTTCTTGTATTTTCTCCATTCTATTTCCAAGATTTTGGATCATCTTTACTATCATTACTCTGAATTTTTTTTCAGGTAGACTGCCTATTTCCTCTTCATTTGTTTGGTCTGGTGGGTTCTTACCTTGCCCCTTCATCTGCTGTATATTTCTTTGTCTTCTCATTTTGCTTAACTTACTGTGTTTGAGGTCTCCTTTTTGCAGGCTGCAGGTTCGTAGTTCCTGTTGTTTTTGATGTCTGCTCCCCGTGGGTAAGGTTGGCTCAGTGGGTTGTGTAGGCTTCCTGGTGGAGGGAGCTGGTGCTTGTGGTCTGATGGATGAGGCTGGATCTTGTCTTTCTGGTGGGCAGGACCATGGTTGGTGGTTTGTTTTGGGGTGTCTGTGAATTTATTATTATTTTAGGCAGCCTCTCTGCTAATGGGTGGGGTTGTGTTCCTGTCTTGGTAGTTGTTTGGCATGGGGTGTCCAGCACTGGAGCTTGCTGGTCGTTGATTGGAGCTGCGTCTTAGCGTTGAGATGGAGATCTCTGGGAGAGCTTTTGCCATTTGATCTTACGTGGGGCTGGGAGGTCTCTGGTGGACCAGTGTCCTGAACTCGACTCTCCCGCCTCAGAGGCTCAGACCTGGCACCTGGCCAGAGCACCAAGACCCTGTCAGCTACACAGTTCAGAAGAAAAGGGAGGAAAAAAAAGAAAGAAAAAATCAATTAATTAATTAACTAAATAAAATAAAGTTATTAAAATAGAAAAAATCATTAAAAATTAAAAAGTAATAAAAAAAGAAAGAAGAGAGCAACCAAACCAAAAAACAAATCCACCAATGATAACAAGCGCTAAAAACTATACAAAAAAAAAAACAACAGACAGAACTCTGGGACAAATGGCAAAAGCAAAGCTATACAGACAAAATTACGCAAAGAAGCATACACATACACACTCACAAAAAGAGAAAAAGGAAAAAAATATATATATATATTTAAAAAAATGGAAGAGAGAAACCAAATCAATAAACAAATCTACCAATAATAGTAAGCTCTAAATACTAAACTAAGATAAACATAAAACCAGAAACAAATTAGATGCAGAAAGCAAACCCCAAGTCTGTAATTGCTCCCAAAGTCCACCTCCTCAATTTGGGATGATTTGTTGTATATTCAGGTATTCCACGGATGCAGGGTACATCAAGTTGATTGTGGAGATTTAATCTGCTGCTCCTGAGGCTGCTGGGAGAGATTTCCCTTTCTCTTCTTTGTTTGCACAGCTTCTGGGGTTCAGCTTTGGATTTGGCCCCGCCTCTGTGTCTAGGTCACCTGAGGGCTTCTGTTCTTCACTCAGACAGGACGGGGTTAAAGGAACAGCTGATTAGGGGGCTTTGGCTCACTCAGGCCAGGAGGAGGGAGAGGTACGGAATGCGGGGCGAGCCTGCGGTGGCAGAGGCTGGCATGACATTGCACCAGCCTGAGGCGCGCCGTGCGTTCTCCTGGGGAAGTTGTCCCTGGATCCCGGGACCCTGGCAGTGGCGGGCTGCACAGGCTCCTGGGAGGGGAGGTGTGAATAGTGACCTGTGCTTGCACACAGGCTTCTTGGTGGCTCCAGCAGCAGCCTTAACGTCTCATGCCCATCTCTGGTGTCCGTGCTGATAGCCGTGGCTCGCGCCCGTCTCTGGAGCTTGTTTAGGCGGTGCTCTGAATCCCCTCTCTTTGTGTACCCCGAAACAATGGTCTCTTGCCTCTTAGGCAGTTCCAGACTTTTTCCTGGACTCCCTCCCGGCTAGCTGTGGTACAGTAGCCCCCTTCAGGCTGTGTTCACGCAGCCAACCCCAGTCCTCTCCCTGGGGTCTGACCTCCGAAGCCCGAGCCTCAGCTCCCAGCCGCCGGGTGAGCAGACAAGCCTCTCAGGCTGGTGGGTGCTGGTCGGCACCGATCCTCTGTGCGGGAATCTCTCCACTTTGCCCTCTGCACCCCTGTTGCTGTACTCTTCTCCGTGGCTCCGAAACTTCCCCGCCACCCACCTCCCGTCCCCGCCAGTGAAGGGGCTTCCTAGTGTGTGGAAACCTTTCCTCCTTCACAGCTCCCTCGCAGAGGTGCAGGTCCCGTCCCTATTCTTTTGTCTCTGTTTTTTCTTTTGCCCTACCCAGGTACGTGGGTATTTTCTTGCCTTTTGGGAAGTCCGAGTTCTTCTGCCAGCGTTCAGCAGGTGTTCTGTAGGAGCTCTTCCACATGTAGATGTAGTTTTGATGTATTTGTGGGGAGGAAGGTGATCTCCACGTCTTATTCCTCCACCATCTTGAAGCCACCCTTCTTGTGGGGTTTTATCTTGTTCCTTTGTTTGGAACATGTTCCTCTGTCGCCTCATTTTGCCTAATTTGCTGTTTTTAATTATACATATCTAGTACGTTGGTTACACTTCCCAACCTCGCAGAAGCGGCCTCTTGTAGGGGAAGTCGTATGTGTCCCAACAGCGCACCCCTCTCTGGTCACCAGAGCTATATGCTCTAGGGTTGCCCCTATGTGGGCTGTGAAGGTTTTTCTGTTGTGGTGGGCTGACTACTGTGGGTGGTGTGGTAGACATGGCTGGCCCCCAGTCTGATTGGTTGTCAGGCCCTGCCTTGTGCAGAGGCTGCAGCCACTGGTTGGCTAGGCCTGGTCTTCAGGTGGCTGGCTCAGTGGCTGGCCCCCCTAGGGGTCCTGGGGCTGGTGATGGCTCAGTGGTGGGCAGAACTGGGTTCTGAGGTGGTCGGTTGTGGGACCAGGGTTCCTGGATCTAGTGTCAGCCTGCTGGTGGGTGGGGCTGGTTCCTGACATGACTGGCTGTGGGTTCCAGGGTGCCTCGAAGCTGGTGCTGGCCTGCTAGTCGGTGGGACTGGGCCCAGGTGCTAATAAACTAGGGGAAGAATTGCAAAATGGCACTTGCCAGCACCAGCGTCCACAAAGTAGAACGAGATCCCGAAAATGCCCGCCGCCAGTGTCTGTGCCCCCAGGGTGGGCCCCAGTTGTCTCCTGCTTCTGTGGGAGGCTGTTCGAGATCAGCAGATGGGACTGACCCAGGCTCCTTTCAAATGACTGCTTCTGCCCTGGGTCCCAGAGCATGTGAGATTTTGTGTGAACCCTTTAAGAGTGGAGTCTCTATTTCCCATAGCTCTCTGGGTCTCCCAAAAGTAAGCCCCATTGGCCTTCAAAGCCAAATAGTCTGTGGGCTCGACTTCCTTGTGCAGGACCCTAGGGCTGGGGAGCCCAATGTGCAGTTCAGACCATTTGACCCTTGGAGATAACCTCTCCAATTGTAACTATTCTCTCATTTGGGGGTTGCCCACTCGGGGGTGTGGGTCTTGACTATACTGTGACTCTGCCCATCCTACTCTTCTCATTGTTCCTTCTTTATACTTTAGTTGTAGAAGATGTTTTCTGCTAGATTCTGGTCTTTGTTTTTTTTTTAATTTTTTATTTATTTGTTTTTGGTCGCATTGGGTCTTAGTTGCTGCGCGCAGGCTTCTCTAGTTGCGTCGAGCGGGGGCTACTCTTTGTTGTGTTGCGTGGGCTTGTCATTGTGGTGGCTTCTCGTGGTGCGGAGCACAGGCTCTAGGTGCGTGGGCTTCAGTAGTTGTGGCACACAGGCTCAGTAGTTGTGGCACATGGGCTTAGTTGTTCCGTGGCATGTGGGATCTTCCTGGACCAGAGATTGAACCCATGTCTCCTGCATTGGCAGGCATATTCTTAACCACTGCACCACCAGGGAAGTCCCCAGATTCTGGTCTTTCTAATCAATAGTTGCTCTATAAATAGTTGTAATTTTGGTGTGCCCATGAGGGAAGGTGACCTCAGGGTTTTCCTACTCCACCTCTTGGCCAAGCTCCCAGGCTGCTCTTTCATCTGGCATTATATCACAATCATTTGCATGAGTCATTCAATTTTCTTTGAAAATGTTATTTTTAATAGCTGATCTATACTCCATCATATGGTTACACAATAATTAAGTCAACCATTTTCCTAATGTTGGATATTTTTCATCATTATTATTATAAATAATGATACCGTGACATTGCATGCATCTCTGTTTCTTTTAGAGTAAATTTCTAGAGGTGGAGTGGGTCAATGGGTATAGACATATTTAAGACTCTTAACACTTACTGTAACATTTTCCTCTAAAAAGGATTAACAATAGACCTCCACCAGACAGTGTGCATGGCCCTTGTCACATCCTTTGCCCATTTTTCTAATGAGAGCCTGGCAAAAATCTGTATTAGTTTCCTCTGGCTGCATAACAAGTTACCACAAGTGTAGTGCCTTTAAACACCACAAATTTATTATCTCAGTTTCTGTAAAACAGAAGTCCGGTGCAGTGGGGCCATATTCTCTGCTTGGGTTTTCACCTGGCTAAAATCAAGTTGTCAGCCAGGGCCACCTTTCTCATCGGGGGCTCAGGGTCTTCTTTGAAGCTCATTGGTTATAGGTGGAATTCATTTCCTTCTCACACTTTCTATTCATTAAGTTTCTTTCTTTTTCTTTGAATTAGGAAAAGGCATACCGTTATTCACTTTTAGTAATTGAATACCTATGTTCTACAGGTACAAAGTTTGAGAATCAGTGGAGTAGATTAATTTTAAGACCCTTCTAATTATAATGTTTTACCATTTGTTAGCTATTCAGCCATCTTTCTGCAACAAAAACCCAGCTGTAATTGAACTGGTGTAACAGGGGGACCCCCTCCAATTAACAGAGAAGTTTTTTAATGGAGAGTTAATGCTTCTTTTGTTTGTTACTACATGTTAAAATGCTTTTTTAAATTGTCAGGTGCTACATAAACAGTAGCTGTTAATGATTGTTATTGGGGTATAAACTTGGAAGCTCAGTGCAATTCCCTTTTCAGAATTGTGCCTGTCTCTGGAATCAGAAAAAGCCTTTTACACAAGTGTGTTCTGTAGAATTCCAGCCTTGCACAGTATTCTTTTGAGCCTAGCCTTTTGTGATAACCAGCTTTGGGAAACCTTGCATTTCATATTTTTACTCCTCCCTTTCCTCCCCTGGAAAGTCATGGTACACATGAACATTTGAAAAGTTCTTCAGTAAAGAACTTGTTTGAATTTCTAGACCATGTTTCCCTTGGCCTTGGAATGAGCACGCTGCGGCAGTGCTGCTTCATGTGTCTCCCCGTCTCCATTTGTCAGAGTATGTGGAGATGAGTGGGTCATCGCAAACCTGGCTGATGACCAGGAACCTGAAAGGGTAAGTTCTGGGGGTCCAAAACAAATCACCTCACCTGTCTGGGATGCTAGCTTCTCCTTGGTAAAATGATAATGGGGCATTAATTACACTTTAAAGTCTCAGTTCTAACATTATGGGAGTCTATCATTTACTTCATTATAAAAGTATAAAGGAAAAATGTCTCATAAACACAGCTTTTCCAAAAATAAAATAGTAACAAGCCACACCAAAACAAACAAAAAAATATAAAGTCATCTGCTGGACCTCTGAGAAACAATTGGATCATGGGAGTCTTTCCTCATGAATTTTTGAATAGTCCCATAGCATGAACATGTATACATATCAGAATAGAGCTTGTTGGTCTAACTGTCTAAGTGACACATTCAGGTGCACACTTCCATACATCAGACCCACAGGGTGGTGACAATCTGAAGGGGAAGGGAAGAAGAGCAGTTTGGCTGAACAGACACGGTCATGGTGGAAAGCGAGAAAATTAGATGTGTGTTAAGGAATGCATTGAGAGCCTAAAAGGACATGGGACTAATAGGCAGCCCCCAGTATTTCCTGAGTACAGAAATAACACTGTGAAAGGTATGGTGTAGACCAGTTGCTTGGGCTGTGATGCTAGGACAGATCAGAAGAGAGAATTTCTGCAAAGACCAGGACTGAGGCTTTGGCAGCAACTTGGTGGCAGGAGGTGTGGCTGTGCCAGGCTGATGACTAGAGCAATGTGGAAGGAGGGTTGTTGGAACGTGGTGACTCATGAGGTCTGACTGTTGAGGAAGAAGGAGGAAACAGTGGTAACTCCAGGATGGAGAGCTCAGAAAAGGGAGTGGTGCCATTGGCAGTGATAGGGAAGGTGTGCAAAAGGAGTGATAGAGCTAAAATGATGATTTTCACTAGATAGTTGAGCTCTGAAGAAGCAGTGAGGCAGCCCAGTGCAGCCGGCCAGTAAGCAGGGCAGGCGAGCACTTTGGGAAGTGGGACTCAGAAAAAATAACTCTGTTGCTTTTGAGTACCAGCAATATGTGTGTTCCATGCTAATCTTATTTACTTATGTACTATTTACTCATGTACTATTGCACTGGGAAGGTACCTTTGTACTCCCATTTCACACACCTTCTACCTAGTTTGAAGGTAAATTTATTTCAGTGCTTCAAAACATATGACATTTATACTGCTTTTTTTTTTTTTGCGGTACGCAGACCTCTCACTGTTGGGGCCCCTCCCGTTGCGGAGCACAGGCTCCGGATGCGCAGGCTCAGCGGCCATGGCCCACGGGCCCAGCTGCTCCGCGGCATGTGGGATCTTCCCGGACCGGGGCATGAACCCGTGTCCCCCGCATCGGCAGGCGGACTCTCAACCACTGGGCCACCAGGGAAGCCCCTATACTGCTTTTTGAGCTTTACTTGATCTCTGTATGTTTTCGTGAATGTAATGAGTGGTCCCTGTTTCAACTCAGGCCCTCAGCCTTCTCTTCCTGCTCCTGATAGCTTTTTTTGTTTATTTTCATTTTGAAGAAGTGCCTGGGTTTGATTAAACTTGGTACACTGTTAAGTTACATCAAGTTGTAGTGGAAACGCTATTTGCGTTTTTCATTCGCCTTCTCAAAATAAAAAGGCAGTTAAAAACAATATCCTTATGGGCACTTCTTTAAGGTTCATGATTTTAATGGCATGTGGAATGTAGGTCAGGGCTCTGGTGGTATGAGAGGCAGTGTGGCTTTGAAATGAAGGCTTACTATATGCTGAGGTTTGGAAAAGTTACTTTTCATCTCTCTAAGCTTCAACTTTCTCAGCTGTAATATGGAGTTATTCATGCTACTTATTTCCCATTGTGGTTGTAAGATTCCAGTGAGTTGATATGTATAAAGGCCTAGAATGGTGCCTGGCACCTATTAAAATACTCAGTAAATAGAGCCTACCATTATTATTATCATTATCATTATTACTATTATTAGTAGTTAATAGTAGTAATGGAAATATGTGATGTCTACAGCTGATAGAACCAGCTAGAAAATTTAATTATACACACAGAAGAGAATAAAGACCTAAAAATAAAGGAGAAAATGGGAAATAAGATTAGCTTGCTTTAAATGTCTGTTTCTTAGTTTTGTGAACTTGTCAAGACCTTACTTTCCTGTGCCTTGAAGAAATGAGCACTCTGTGGCTTTGCCTTACAAGAAAATTACAAGGATTAGGGCATTTATATTGAACTCCTGGACTCTCTGATTGCAAAATAGGAAATACTCTTTGCAGCTGTGATGCATTAATGTTAGCATGAACCTAGGCACAATTATGGGACTTAGATTTTTTTTCTGCCCTTTTTCAACTTTTATGAAACTTTTCTGTGTTTTTCAGTTGTGCACCTAAGGAAATGGCAGCGAACATGCCTCCCAAGTGTTTAGCACGGGGGAAGCCATGGGACAGGGCACTGGATGCTCAGCATGACGAGTTTCAAACGAAACCCATTTTGCCTTTTTCTGATCTGAGCAAACTTTCCACAAAACTTGTTTCTCACCGAGACAAGCTGGAGAAACCAATTGTATAGGAAGATTATAAGAGGTTGTGGTAGAAATGAAGTTCTTTATTGGAGATCAAAAGATTAGCTTAAGCAGGTGATCTCTAAATGGTAGTTCTTAAGTCCATTGAAATGGAAAAGACCAAACCAACAGCATGTATCTGTGGACTGGGGACTGAAGCATACTAAGGACCAGGCCCTTAAAGAAGGTATCCAGGACAAATGAAGATCACACAAAAGAGTAGCTGAATTTCTTTAACATTAGTCAAAGAGGAATTGCCTTTTATACTTATGTGATCAAACCATGATCCTCCTGATTTTCTGTTTTTTTGTTCAAGCAAGTAATAAAGTAAAAGTTTAACCAATGGTATCTAAATTGTAGCGCAATGAAAGCTCAAGTACAAAGGGTAGTTTTTTTTTTTTTTTTTTTGCGGTACGCGGGCCTCTCACTGTAGTGGCCTCTCCCGTTGCGGAGCACAGGCTCCGGACGCGCAGGCTCAGCGGCCATGGCTCACGGGCCCAGCCGCTCCGCGGCATGTGGGATCTTCCCGGAGCGGGGCACGAACCCGTGTCCCCTGCATCGGCAGGCAGACTCTCAACCACTGCGCCACCAGGGAAGCCTCAAAGGGTAGTTTTTGTTTTTTCATGCCTCCAGTCATGCCATTTAGAGGGACCGCTCATGTGAGGAGCCAGTATAGTGATGGAGAGCAGACTCTTGAGCCCAACCGCCTGAAATTGAATCCAGGCTCCACCTCTTCATAGCTGTGTACCTTCAGGCAAGTTCCTTGGCCTCTTTGTCCCTCAGTTTCCTCACCTTACAATGTCAGAATAGCAGTATCTACCTCGGAGTTGCAAGAATGAAAAGAATTGATAAGGATATAATGCTAAGAACAGTACATGACATATAGAGTAGGCACTAGTATGGGTTAGCTATTATTATTTTGATAACTTGGTGGTTAAGAATGTGGGCTCTGAACTCAGATGGCCTGAGTTCTGTGCTCCTACTTGGGAGCTGACCTTAGACAAGTTACTAACTTCTCATAGTCTTTATATTTGCTAAATGATTACACCTACTATATAGGACTGATGTGACAATTAAACTTACAGAGCAGTTCATGATGCATACAGTGCCTGACATATGGTAAACACTCAATGAGTATTAGCTATTGCTTTCTGGATTTTTTCCTGTCTTCAGATTTCAAAGACAGCATTATGAGCCCTCAAGAAGAAAACCAGAAAATCTCAGGGTGACAGCTCTGGGGGCTTATCTCTACCTTCCATTGCTGGAATATCCTTCCCAGATTTTATGTTGGCCCCTGAACAGCATAGTCAATTGTTGTCTTTCTGATTTTCCAAGACCACAGTGTTCTGTAGCCAATCCTGGCAATACCTCAGGTTCTAGGAAAGTACACGAATCTCCATGGGACTCTTGACTGTGCACTTCTGAACTTCATAAGAACATGATTCTATTAGCAGATCTCCTAAGTATCCTTTCTTCCCTGATGTTCTCACTTCCTTCCATCTACTTATGTCACCCACTGGCAGCCCCTTCCACTGCTTTCTCGTCCCTGGTTTCATGCCCACCACTCTTCCTGCTGCCTTTAGCCCAATCCCCAAAACGTGTTCAGGCCTTTCTCACCTGGACTCTTTCCCCCACCTGCTCTCTTCAGAACACCTGCCCTCCTGTGAGCAGACCCTGTCTCTGCCTTATTTGCCACACTCCCTCCTGTCCTTCCCTTTATAGCAGTCTCTTTTTTAATGAGGGCATCACGTACTCTGCTGTCTTCACAAGTGGAAGCCTCACCTTCTTTGTGGGGGAGGAGGGGATTTGGCTTTCTCATTGCTCTGTGCTGGGAGTAGGCACTGAACTGCTGCCTTCTCCCTGACTCTCATAGGATATTCATGTCATCTGTCTGAGGTCCTTGCTATAGCACTGCCACATCTCATTTCTCTAATCCCAGACTGAACACCTAGAATAGACCCTGGCACATAGTAGGCATTCTAATATGTGTTGAGTGAACTGAATGAGTGAATGAATCTTTCTAAGGAGTTTTATCAACTGGCACATTTTTTGCCTACCTTGATCCCATTTTTCAGTCATTATTTATTCATTCACTCAATAGATACTTATAAAGATGCTAGGGGTGGCTCACCACTGGTCTTCTCTTCTCTTGAGACATCCCATTTAGTGAAAGGAAGATATATTGCTTAGATAAGTTAATTAGAGTTGTGATAAGTGTTTGAAGAAAAAATGCAGGTTCTGTGGGGCCTAACCTAGTGGGGAATGAGGTGGTCAGTGAGGGCTTTTGTAAGGAAGTAAGGTTCAATTCTGTACTAGGAAGAGGAATGGTAATTGGTTAGGTCAAGGTAGCTGGGAGGAGTAGGACAGAATGTTCTAGGCAGAGGGAGTCACAGGTGCAAAGGCCCTGCGAAGGGAAGAAACACAATACATTTTGAAGAGACTGAAGGAAGACCAGAGGTGCAGGAGCAGGGGTGGCAGCTGAGGATTGTGAGAGGCGGGCAAGCGCGAGGTCTGGGGACTTAAGTATTCATTTTGCTGACCCATGATATTCCTTAACATCATGGCCATCAACTCTGTACAAGTGCTTCCTTGCCCTGCATGTTTCTATACACTGTATGTTTTTATCCCTATAAAAACTCTTTTTGCTTTGCTTCTAGCCCAGAGCAGTCACAGTGATGAAACCTGGAGCAGTTTATTAATCATGGTAAGAGAGGCTAATTGGATGATTAAGAGAATGAGCCTTGCAATCAGGCAGAGCTGTGGTTCAGATTTTAGCTTCGTCACCTAGCTGGATGGTCTTAGGAAACTTACTTTAACCTCTCTGAGCTTCCATTCTCTCATCTGAAAAAGAGGATGATAATATTTACCATGTGGATTTGATAATGATTAAATAAACGAATGGAGTAAAAGTGCTGAGCACAGAATTTGGGTCGTATTAATTGCTCATTACATGGCTGTGCCTGCTGCAGGTCGAGAAGTGTTTAGAGCCCCTGTGCCATAGGAAGCAGACCCAGCCCTTTTCCTGCTGCTTCTTGACCTTTCTTTGCAGAGCCCTGAGCAATAACTGGGGTGAGAGTTCAATTTTTTGGTGTTTTGTTCTGTAACTGCTTTCTTAGAGTATGAGCCAGACTTTTTTCATTCCTTGTTCTGCTGTGAAGACATTTGACATCATCCATGTTGAGTCCTGGTCTGCTTCTCACTCAGCAATCCTTAGGGAAACTGTCGGTTCTTAGGTCTTCTACTAGCTTGTCTCTGACTGTCACGCCCCATTTTATATTTCCCACCCCAGCTGCTCACTCAACCTCTACCTCTACCTAAATTGGGTTCTGAAACCCTTGTGTCCCCTTGTCATTGAGATCTGGTTGTTTCTGTTTTAACTATCCAATAATCTGGTCCCAGACTCTTGGATTTCCCTGGATAGGTGATGTTATATATCCCTTTACCTCCCTTTGATCTACTGGCTCTGGAGACAAGGCTTGCCTCTGACACCTGCCATCTGGGAAAACTTACACTCTGTTTTCCAGTTCTAGACCCAGACTCATATCCAGCCTTCTCTTGGCATTACTTCCTACATGTAAAATCTCATACTGTTGCTGCCTTTATTTCTTCCTAGATAAGAGACACAACTTTTGGGTCCCCACCACCAACTCTGACTCAACACATTGAAAACCTCTTATTTGCCTCATTCTTTCCGTACTTTGGTCAGGTTGCAGGCCTAGAACTTATTGCATCATATTTGCCAGCCCCATTAAATTATGAAATCTCTGAGGACAGCAGTTGTCCTTAATTATCTCTGTGTTCCCAGTATTTAGTTCAGGCCCTGGAAAATAAAGAAGACCTTTAATTAAAGATTTTCAAAATTAATTGGAAATTGTCACCCTGCCAGGGAAGTTAGGGTCAACCTGCACCACTGAGAAGGAATAGGGCCCTTGCCTACTAGAGGGCAGCAGGGGCCTTGGAACAATTCCAGAGATGGTCAGCTTCAGATTATTTTGGGGAAAGTTCTGCAGTCAGCTGAAAGTCAGTGATGTGGCCTCCCTCTCTGCTTGGGGAGGATTTTCTAGATATCAATATGGCACAAAAAATAGTGTATTAATGTTTGCAGCACTTCCCGCTACTCTAGTCTGCTAAGGATATGTCTGTGCTGGCTTTTTCAGTATTCTGTTTGCTCTCTCTTCCTAAAGAGGTAGTGTACTGTCTGGCTGAGAGAGAAGCTAAGTTCATCTACAGACTAATGGACATCCAGGGGAAAGTAGGAGAAGAACAGAAATCAGATCTATCTGGGGAGAGAGTGAACTTGGGGGAGGTCATTTTTCAGAGAGCACTCTGTACCTGCTGAAAGGTGAAAAGGAATTGGAGAGGAAAGAGAAGCAAGAAATGGGCCCCTCTGATGATCTTTTTTTTTTTTTTTTTTTTTTTTTTTGGTACGTAGGCCTCTCACTGATGTGGCCTCTCCTGTTGCGGAGCACAGGCTCCGGACGCGCAGGCTCAGCGGCCATGGCGCACGGGCCAGCCGCTCTGTGGCATGTGGGATCTTCCCAGACCGGGGCATGAACCCATGTCCCCTGCATCGGCAGGCGGACTCTCAACCACTGCGCCACCAGGGAAGCCCCCCTCTGATGATCTTTAAGAAAAGCAAATAAAAGATTTGACTTAGGGACAAACGTTCTCTGCATTTTTTATCTCTCTATCACTTGTGCCCAACACAATGTCTGGCACATGGAATGTTTTCACTAAGTATTTGTTGAATTACTTCCTTAAATATTGGAACTGGATCTTCAACAAATGATGGTACCCAGATAGTAGGCCCTGTATTCACACCATTCACAGTATTATGGGGCTTGGAGCACAGTCCATTGACACCATGAGTCTAGTATGGCAGGGTGTTGTGGAGGAGCAGAGGAACATGCACCAACCGACCCCCAACTTCATAGGGAAATGACGGTGCCCTCATGTGCAGTGCTACTTCAGGACCAAGGACAGCATCTATTGGACACTGCCCCCTCATGTTTTAGTGCTGCTACTCCCATGCTTGTGTGTGACTTCAACATCCTGGGCCCCTTATCCTTCCATTATACCTGCTCTGCAACCCTTCCAGCTAGGATCATTCCAACTACTGCCTTCTCCATTTCTAGACATGGCCTAGTACTGCTGGAGAGAAATGACAAAACTAATCCCTTGGATGGACACACAAATTCATGCTCTCTTGTCTCGGCTCCAACAAGCAGTGCTAAAATGTTGCTTGTCATCACTCTCTACTCCATGCCCCACAGTGGCTATTCTAAACCTGCATCACCCTAGCTCCTCACACCTTTGCCTGTCCTTTTAGTCTCAGTATGACTCTTCCTCCAACTTCCATGAGAAATCGAACGTCCAAGGTGAAAATTACGTTAACATCCTTTTTACACGCACTTTGCTTTGTCTGCCCTCAAAAGGTAAGGTGTTCTTTGGCCTTCTCAAAACAAATCCCCCTACATTTGGTTCTGATTTTCCTCCCTATCTGTCCAGGTTCTCTAGGACCAGACCTTGTTCCATCAGCTGTCCTCCCCTCTCCTCTGGATCTCTACTGGATCCTGCCCAACATACTAGTCAGTGTTCCTAGACAACTGTGAAGTTCTGTCATATTCACATAGAGTCATTATTTAAAGCAGTAGATTTGGGGACCCTTCGCCAGGCCTACTGAATCACAGTTTTTGGTGGTAGTGCCCAGGAATCTATATTTTAAACAAGTGTTCCTGGTTTGCAAAGCACCGTTAAAAGCTCTGCCTTTATTATTGCTGCCCCCAAACCATCTTTCACCCAAGAGCCAGAAATACCTCTCTGAAATGCAAATCTGATCACATCATTCCCTGTTAAAAGCCCCTCAAGAGTTTTTTTAATAAGTTGGGGTCAAGGCAGGATGCACATGGCACATTCAAAATGTGTAATTAAAAGAAAGTTTAATCAAGGTGATATTTACAAAAGTGTGTCAGGGGGTGAGACAGAAATGAGGGCTAGTGCAGTACCCCAGAGCAGCAACAGGAGCCCTAAAAGGGTAAGGGGAGGGAATGGTTCCTTGTCCAGAAATAGAGGACTGCCTCATCTGAGTTGTAATTAGTGGAAAGATGCATCCAACCTGGGACAGCGACAGGACAAAAGAAATGAAAATAAATACTCCTCCTTTCTGCTTCCTTCCTCTGAATTCTTCCCAGTGTTCCCCATTGGATGAGGGAAAGGGAGCCGGGGATGCAGTTTATATTGGGCACCCTCCGAGGTATGGGGCATGATGGAGAAAGGAGGAGAGTGGGATTTGGAGAGGTGAGGGAGAGAGGTGGGGCACACATACCGAAGTTACCTAGCATGGGTTTCTAACCAATGCATATAGGATAAGGGCCAAAGCCTCAAGGTGGCACATAATGTCCTCTTCCCATGAGGTTGCCTCCTCTGTAGAAGACAGGGGCTCTGGGAAGTTCCAGGCTGTTCCTTTGCTCATGCCTTTGCTCATGTAACCTCCTTTGCCTGGAATGCCCACTGTGTTCTGTCCACCTAACAACTGCCAGACTTTCTGAAAAACTAAACCATTCCTATGAAGCCTTTCTTTAGCCTCCTCATCAAATTAGAATTGGCCACTCCTTTTGTGCTCCCAACATCATAATAACAGTTAACATGGGTGGAGTGCTTATCCTGTGCCAGGCACTAAGAAGTTTGCCTGTCTTTACTAGTTAAATCCTCACAACGAATCTATTATCCCCATTTTACAGATGAATAAACTGAGGCACAGGGTGGTTAAGTAAAATTGCACTTGATCATCCAGCTAATAATTGATGGAGCAGGATTTGAAGCTAGGCAGTCTGTCTGACAGCTTAACTATTCTGCCATAGAGCCTCATGGCACCAGTACCACTTGACTGCATTAATGTATTTATATGTCTGTATTCCTCTACTAAACCATAAACTCACCAAGGATAGGATGGTGTTTTATTGATCATTTCCTCACTAACCCCTTGCTTTACCCCAGTACTTAGCACAGAGCTTGGCAAATAGGAGATATTTTTTTCTGCATTCAGGCTTTCTCTAGTTGAGGTGAGTGGGGGCTACTCTTCGTTGCGGTGCGTGGGCTTCTCATTGCGGTGGCTTCTCTTGTTGCGGAGCACAGGCTCTAGGCACGCAGGCTTCAGTAGTTTTGGCACACAGGCTCTAGAGCGCAGGCTCGGTAGTTGTGGCACACGGGCGTAGTTGCTCCACGGCATGTGGGATCTTCCCAGACCAGGGCTCAAACCCATGTCCCCTGCATTGGCAGGCGGATTCTTAACCACTGTGCCACCTGGGAAGCCCAAATAGGAGTTATTTGATAGATGGTTAATGAAAGGAATGAATGAGGAGGGGAGGGAAAGGAATCTTTTGCAAACATCCCCTCTTTACAATTGACAACACTGTGCTGTAATGGCCTATGCTATAATTTCAATCCAGCTCTGCCTGACTACAAAGCCCATACCCCCTCCCCAACATATCAGGTTGCTTTCAAGAGGAATTCAGAACTTTAACGCTGTATAACTGTTCCCAAACAGAAACATGGCAAGCTACCTGGCATAACTTGGATGACTCAATGGAGGTCAAATGCCATTTAAGATTAAGACCTAAAACAGAAACTCTATTCAGGAATAATGAACTAGAGCTAGGGGGTAGAGGTGGCAAAATGGTACAGGGAGAAAGTTCTACGTCAGAATTCAAGGTAATATCCAAAGAGTCAAAATATAAGAACCACAGGTCTAGAAACAAAGGATAGGCCTCTGACCAAATCCTGGCTCTTCTTGAAGCCATGAATTGAGTGAATAGACAGAGCATGTCCATGATTTAAGAAATATGTCTTCCAAGGAGTTGGGTGGGGTTTGACCAAAGCCAGGTCCACAGGGTAGCTCTCTGGAGGCTCCAGTTCTATAAGGTGTACTAAAATATTACTAGACTACATTGGGAGTAATGTGCCAGTTAACTCAGCTTTCCATAGTCAACTCCTAAAATAACCTGGGAAGCAGGAATTGTCCTTTCTCGTGGAAATCTCCTTTCATCAAGTAAAAACTGTTTTAAAGCATACCTACTAGTCCTGGCCACTCTTCAAGCAGTGAATGAGCGTGCAGGCTGTAGCTGCAGCCACAGGCATCCACCTCAGCCCCGCCAATGGCTGGCCAGCTGTCATCAGCAAGTACCATCAACCAATTCCGGTACTGAATAATGCACGGCACGATAGTGACTTACTGTCTAAATTTTAAAGTTAGGATGCCTGGCTTAAGAAAACAAATACATGCCAACGATCAGTGTAATAAATATCTTTTTAAACATAATGAATTAGGTGTACATTTTCTTACTAATAGAGAAGCAGTTTTTGTTCTTGCTCTAATGAATAAATGTTAAGCAAATATGTTAAGAACATCAGTGTAAGGGATGCCTAAATGTCGGATACTCCTCTCTGAACCCACACCCTCTGTTAAATACTTCATCCTAAAAAGGAAGAGCTTCCCACCCTTCACCAGGAGGTTGATCTCCCAGCACTGGCTGATTCGTTCTCCTTCTTTCAGTCTGCCCCTTATCTCCCTTCCCTTTATTTCAGGCTCTAATTGCCCAATTACTGGATCATTTGCCTCCAAGACATTTTAACAGGTTACTCCTTGGCATGGAGATACACTTTTTTTGAGCAAAACTTCCAGGTCTTTCCACAATCCAGTGCCCTTACACATTAAACACTTTTCCTTACTATTCCTGCTATTCTCTTTAACTGGGAACGTTTCCACCCTGGTCCTCACAGACAGAAGGTCTGGGTTCATTGTTGCTTCCAGGCCTTCAGGCACTGCCTCCTCAATTCTGACCATTCCCCATCCCACCCCAGTCTCAATTCTCTTTTCTCTTTAAATCCTACCCACTTTGTAGGTTCCTCCTTCTCTATAAAGCCTTCCTTGACTGTACTGGCCAACGTTAATCCTTTCCTCCTGATGCAACCTTGTACATGCCAGGCACTGAGATGAACACTTTATACCCATCCTCACACTATCTTTCCAACAAACCTGGCAGGAGACATTACTTCCCCATTTCAGAGATGAACACAGTAAATTTCAGGACAGCTAAGCAGCTCAGGATCAGATAGCTACTAAGTGCTGGAACTGGGATTCAAGACCTGATCTTGGACTTACTGTCAGGTCTGTGAAACTAACACCTTTCTCTCAGGGCAAGGCGGTTCAGCTTGGGTGTGTCCCACACAGACTCCAAGGGCTGGGAGGGTTGTCTGTGCTCACACACTGCTTCCCTGCTCCTCTCACACCTCAAGCCCATTCTGGCTCAGGATACTCTCCTCTGTGCCAGTGGCACCACCTTGAGCCTGGCTCCTGGCCCTTCTTTCTTCCTCCTCTGGGAAAAGCCGTCCATTACACAATTCCTTCCTCTCCCGCTGCTTCAATTCCACCTCAGCTGTCCTTCCTGCGGCGCATACACACATCTTCTTAACCTCCTTCCCGCTCTTGAAAACCCTTTGTCTGGTTACAGCAGAAAGTCTGCCTCTTTCTTTGCCATGTCATTACTCCCCTTCCACTCTGTTATCACTCCTATTTTTGTGTCTCCCCTCTCTTTGATATTAACTCTTGTCTTCCTATTTCTGTCCCCTCTTTTACCTCTCTTTCTCTTTCACCCATTTCATTCCACTGAGGAGCTAAGGAATACCTGGAGGGTGGCTGATTAAGAGAGCCTTGTGTTCCATGGCACTATTCGGGGTGGTGGGAGTTGTTATGCCTGGATTCAGCTCCCAGCTCTACCACCTTCTTGCCTTGGACAAATGGCTGGCTCTCTCTTCCTCAACTTTTCATCTGTAAAATGGGCATGAGAGAAGTTACTGAGGCTGAACTGCAGTACTCCTTTATTATTTGGCTGTTATTATCATTATTATTTGAATTTAGATTTGAATTTGAATATTCTTAGTTGGGGCCCATTGTCCCTACCTTTAACCTGTCCTGTTTCTACAACTGGGCCCATGTTACCCATGTCATTTATCTGCTTGCCTCCTGTAGGTATTTGAGCTTGTGATCGACACAGACCAAAGCTTGAAAACTACTCAGAATGTCTCCATTTATTTCTTTATTCCCTTACAAATAAATCTTATTTCTCTCAAGCATCAGCAGTGACACTTGTGGAGTTTAGTAGTAGTATGTTTAATTCCTAGAGCTACTATAAGAGTTTTCTGTTTTCATTTTTGTATGTCACGATGCGGGTTAAGTGAATGTCACCGGATGCCATCAGGTGGCCCTCCCTTTGAGCTCTCCACCCAGACGCATTGGTGAGCAATGCGAAGGCTTACTGTATCACCTTCCCCTCAGCAACAACTCAGACCCCTCCCTGGGCATCTCCAACTACAAAGTCTCCTTTGCCAGGTGACACCAGGAAGTCTTTTTGCTCCCACCCAAGGGGGCACCCAGCTCTCTGGGTCCTGTCTTCATCCTTCCATATCCAGCTTCCCACCCCAAGCTTTGGGCATTTTCTTGGTGTGTAAACCCTCCCCCTACTCCCAGCCACCCCCCTCCCCGTCCCAAGCAGCTCATCACAGTTATTTATTTATTTATTTATTTATAGAGAGGCAGAGTGCCACAGGTAGTGCCTCATTTGCATGTGTCTGAAGTCTTGGAAGCTTGACTACCCTATGTTCTGTAACTGGACCTTGAGAGCTTATTTGGGGGTTCTAGCAGGGGAATGCTGCTACTCCTATACCCTTGACTGAAGAGTGGTCCTCCTCTACCTGGGAAGGTTGCCATCTTCAACGGAGCATGCGGCTTCAGGAGGGATGGACATGGAGCAGTGAGGGAGGAAGGGGACGCCCACCTAGCCAGCCAGATGAGCCGAATCAACCCTGGCGATCGACGGGGTGACAGATGTCATAGCCAGATTGCCTTCACACCCTAGGTTATCTTTAAATGAACGTTCTGGCAAACACATTTTTTCCATGTCATAACTTAGATTTCTCTAGAGTGGCTTAGGATACTAATCAACATCTGTATTACCTTTTCTATGGGTGAACATGTTCTGAATTCCAAATAACTGACTTAAAAACTTGTAACTGATATGTCTAAAGTCACATGGAGCTCAGTGAGGACTGAAAATCATCAGGAATGGCTTCATGGAAAGTGCATCTGGAGTTAGACCTTACAGCATTGTAGAAGGCATTCAGAAAAGGAGATATTCCGGGTGGGGGAGTAAAGAACAGAGGCAGAATTGCTTTGGACAGTGAAGAGGAGTAGAGGAGGAAACATGTTGGGAGAGTTTTTACTACTCAGTAAGTGGAAGCCCATTGAGTGATTTAATTTGTTTCCCTTTCCTCAGTTTTCTTTCATTTTTAAGTCAGGGATGGCAGTGCTGGGCACATATGCTACCATCTACCCATTGCTCCCATGGCAGACTGTGATAATTATTGTGACGCTTTCCTTTGATGAGTCAAGTCATGGCCTAAAATCCCTTCATAATGAAACATCCCAAGCATGTCCACCAGTTTATTAGAGTTGGCTGCATGCGATATGAAATCCATTTGCTATTCGTGTCCTGGGTTTAGTCAACCTGGTGATTTTTGTCACTAGGGACTCTATTATAAATAACTTTTTTAAGTAAGAAATGTAACATCCATTTATGACAGCATTAATATAATTGCTCAAATACATTACGATACTGTCTTGCTAGGATACAGATTTCACAGTGATGCACCAGAGCCCTTTTAACTGATGCTAAACCCATTTGCTTGTAGAAGGTGATGTCCAGTTACTGATGTTGATAGCTTTGTTTGCTCAGATTTCAGTTTTGCATTGATCCATTTTCCAGAGCTTTTTTTAAGAATAACTTTTCTAACACCAAGTAGAACATGTATATTAATAAGTTCTACTCCTTTCTTATCAAATAAACAATTTATGCCTGGACAACACATGGTCTACACATAATGTTTTCCATAAAGACGGTAGGATTTCAAGTGCCTGGGCTTCTGTGGAGTCTGTTCATTGGCTCCCTTCTTCCCTTTCTCCTGGTATTGAATTTTTATCTTTCAAGAAGTGGCTCAGGAATCATCTTTCCTGTGAGATCTTTCCTAAACCTCCATGTCCTCCATCAGAGTTATTCTCTCTCCTCTTTTCTGTCGCACTTTTTTTTTTGCACTCTTAGCAGAATAACTGGGGACGTGCCCACGTCTCCAGATGGACTTGGAGCTCTTTGAGGGAAGCCCTTTTCCTCACCTTCCCCTCCGCATCACTCAACACAGTGTAGGCACCAGGTGCATCCTTTATTTTTGGTTACAGCAATACATCATTTAAAAATACCAGGCTAAGGGAAGACATATGGGAACATATGTTTATGTATGACTGATTCACTTTGTTATAAAGCAGAAACTAACACACCATTGTAAAGCAATTATACCCCAATAAAGATGTTAAAAAAAAAAATACCAGGCTAGTAAAATTTTCATGTCGTTTGAATGTATCAGTGCTCACGCTGGTTTACCTGAGAAAGCAAAATCAGTGTAAAATTAGGTGACAAATCCATAAATGTGGATTTCAGGAGTCATTCATCTTGGAAGACTGAATTTTTCTTTTTACTAACTAAACTGCTGACATTATGTTTTTTACATTAAAAGTGCCATGGGGTTAAAGCATTGGTATTGGTGTCTGTCTCAGGCAGAGCCTACCTTCGCTTGAGTGAGGGGAATGTATTTGGATCCTATGACTGGAAACATGCATGAGATAAATATGCTGGCATTTATGTTAGAACAACAGATGATATCCTCTTCCCGAGTGAAATGGGAAAAGCAGCGTTTCTGGGGAGGCCTGCACCATGACCCCAGTGAGGGAGTAGCATCCAGGATATGTCCCGCTATTCAGCGTTCCCGTCCTCTTGAGCATCACCCCTTGCCTCAGTTTTGCATATGGGAAATGGGTGGAAGTCCGTGGAATTATTGTGTAACAAAAATAGCTAACTCTTATTTCCTATGAGTCAAGTACTGTGCTGAATACAAGAGCTCATTTACTCCTGAGGTGACAGCCCTATAAGGTGACGACATTAGGATCCACACTTAACAGGAGAGGAAACGGCAGCTCGAAAGGTTTAGCGACTTGCCCAAGGTTGACTGCAAGATAATGGAAAAGTCTGTGACTCAAATCCAGATCTCTCTGACCATAGAGCCTGTCCTTTTACCTCTGCCCTAAGCTGCCTCTGTGGGAGCTCTGGAGAGCCTGATAAAAAAGCCAAATAAATAGAAGGGGTCAGGGATATCCTTATTAGAGAGAATGTTCAGTAAGAAGGTAATGAAGATAATATTATGTATTTTCTTGAGAGAGCTCCCAGCCCAGAGTAAAGACAGATGCTGTCAAACTGTACAGTGGCTGATTTAATCAATAAGTTGATCTTTGGCATCCAATTAAGCTTATTTTACTGTCAGGTGGTTTCCGAGACTTTGGTCCATTGCAGTAGGAATTCAGAGGATAAAGGTCTTTATTAGGGCTGGAGGGGAGCAGTGTGAATTGTTTGAGGGGTGTACTGCCTTTTCTGAATTGTGCATTGTTGTCTTTTTTCCTACCAGTAGGTGGAAATAGAACTGAATCTTTCAGCACTTGCTCTTTCAGCTGAGTCCTGGCAGGATTCCTTCAATTTCTGCCTCAAAAGAACAACAACCCAAAAAAACCCTGAGGAGAAGTTTGAAGTGTGTAGTTACAGGATTGCTATTCTGCAGTCAGACTGGAATATTTCCAGTCTGATGGTCAGATAATGATTTTAGCCTCTTACAAGGCCAGGGTGCTGGAAGCAGCTGCTGGTAACCATGGTTCTCCTTTGAGCCCTGCTGGACACCCGCTTCGAGTGGGTGTTTTGGTTTTTTTCCTGTCCTGACCACAAGGCCTTTTCCAAGACATTTATTCCCAGTTTTAAACCTTTGCACACTGTCAAATTGTGTATCATGATTTTTTTTCAGGAACTACATTTCTGAAATTAAAATTTACCAAATTAAAGCAGTCCACAGTAGATAAAGTAGGAGAGGAAAGTCTCCCTTGCCCTCCCCCTGACCTTCACCTGTATTCACTAACAGATACATGTATCTCCACTTAAATAAAATTGGAATCACATAATATGTGTTATTCTGCATCTTGCTTTTGCCAGTAATCGATGTTTTAGGGTTGCCCATGTATGTGAGTGTCTCTAGAACAGTTCTCAACTGGGGCAATTTTGCCCCCAACTGACACTTGGCAATGACTGGAGGCGTTTTTGGTTGTCACAACTGCGGCAGATGGTGGTGCTACTGGCATCTAATAGGTAGAGGACAGGGATGCTGCTAGACATCCTCCAATGCCCAGGACAAGCCCCCACTTCAAAGAATAATCTGGCCCCAAATGTCAGTTGTGCTGAGGTTGAGAAACCCTTTTCTAGAGAAGCTCATTCTTTGTAATGGGTGTATAGTATTCACAGTGTGGAGTTCCATCCTGTATTAATCCATGTTCCTACTGGCAGCCATTTTTTTTGAGGTATAGTTGATGTACAATATTATGTAAGTTTCAAGGGAACACCATAGTGATTCACAATTTTTAAAGGATATATTCCATTTATAGTTATAAAATATTGGCTATATTCCCTGTGTTGTATAATATATCCTTGTAGCTTATTTATTTTATACATAGTAGTTTGTACCTCTTAATCCCTTGGCCCTATCTTGCCCCTCCCCTCTTCCCTCCTTTCACTGGTAACCACTAGTTTGTTCTCTGTGAGTCTATTTCTTTTTTGTTATATTCAGTAGGTTGTTTCATTTTTTAGATTCCACATATAAGTGATAACATACAGTTAGTTTTTGTCTTTGTCTGACTTATTTCACTAAGCATAATACCCTCCAGGTCCATCCATGTTGCTGCAGATAGCAAGATTTCATTCTTTTTTATGGCTGAGTAGTGTTCCATTGTATATATACCACATCTTTATCTGTTCATCTGTTGATGGACACTTAGGTTGCTTCCATATCTACTTGCAGTCATTTAAAAGCTGTTTCTAACCCTTTGCTATTAAAAGCAATGTTGCAGTGAACATTGCTTTACATTTTTGTGCACTGTGAGATCTTATTTCTGTAAGATAAGGACACAGAAGTAAAATGTCTGAATTTAGGGACTTTATTTTAAAAGTAAAAGAACCTAAACACTGAAAGTTTTTTCTTAAGTTCACAGCAAGCTCATTCGGTGGGAAAACCTGACATAAACTGGCATGAGGCGAGTTACAATTTTTATTTATTCTGTATAATGTGAATATTTAGACATTTTGTGATTATGGAATACTGCCTCAGTCTCTACTGGGGATGTTACATACTATATGGCATAAGTACTTCATTCATTTTTTTTTAATTTTAATTTTTAAAAATTTTTACTGAAATATAGTTCATTTACAATGTTATATTAGTTTCAGGTATATAGCAAAGTGATTCAGATATATATATATACACACACACACACACACACACACACACACACACGTATTCTTTTTTTTACATTGTCTTCCATTATAGGTTATTATACGACCTCACTGATTTTTTTTAATCAGAAAAAAATTGAATCCCAGTGCTCTCTTAAGTTTTTGTTGCTGTAGTGATGCAGCACATTTAGTCTATATAATACTCATGTGTTGCAATGAGCAGGTGACTTTGATGATTTTGTATTCAGCATCTAAAATCCCCCCTTTAAAGGTGATTTTGGTTCTGTAAAGAGAAGTTGTATGTATTCAGGTTGTAGTTCTTGCCAGTGTCTTCCGTGCAAATTAGCCTATCAGAAAACATCAAGCATGACCCTGAGAAGCACTTTTTTTTTTTTTTTTTTTTTTTTTTTTTGCGGTACGCGGGCCTCTCACTGCTGTGGCCTCTCCCGTTGCAGAGCACAGGCTCTGGACGCACAGGCTTAGTGGCCATGGCTCACAGGCCCAGCCACTCCGCGGCATGTGGGATCTTCCCGGACCGGGGCACGAACCTGTGTCCCATGCATCGGCAGGCGGACTCTCAACCACTGCGCCACCAGGGAAGCCCCTGAGAAGCACTTTTTGCCTTGATAGTTATAAATATCATCAAAACTATTAACAATAGTTACAACAATTGAGTGCGTACTGTGCCTTATGCTTAATCAACATTACCAAGTCAGACTTTTACGACAATACCACTAAGAGGTGGGCTTTGTAGCTTCCATTATACTTAAGGGAACAGGTTTCAGGAGTTGAGCTCTTGGGCAAAGTAACATATCTGGGAAGAAGCAGAACCCAAGCAGGTATGTGCCGCATCCCTCCCCAGTATTATTACAATTCACTTGCCCCCATGTGGACAGAGTTTTACTATTTCTACATTGGTGGTCATTAAAAATTTTTTGAGGAAAAAAAATTAGTCCCAAGTTGCTTTTTCTCTCAAGGGGCTGCACTTGGACTTGAGGGCAAATAGGCAAGTGTTGCTCAAGTCAAGTGGATATTTTCATCACAACGTTAAGAGAAAGTCACTGGAGCAAATCTGAGGTCACACACTCTCCCACCAGTGAACTCCAGCACTGAGCGTTGTTTGAAATGGGAAAATGTTAATGTCCTCCCTGGAGCCTATATATGATATGGTATTAGGGGAAAGCATTCAGTTATATTTATTTTTCTTGGTATAATCCCAAGAAGATGTCAGTTTCCATTATGAAAATTGCAGGTGTAAAAAATACTATCTTCTGTTTGCTACAGCAGAGCCAATCCAAGAACCCTCTGGAGAAACTCATACCCCAAGCCAACTGGAATTTGTGATTCCTAAATTTTTTGTGTGTGACCAGCCTAGGCTGAGGTGGTGTCCAAGAAGGATGCTCCTAGGTTATCTTTTTTAGCTGCCACTGACATAATCCACTTTGCTACCTCCTGGCTCTAAGAGTTTCTCCAAAACTCAGCATGCAAGGAACCTTCCCATTTCCTCAGCAGATTCCCATTTCTTAATGATTTTTTCCCACGGTGTCCTCTGCAGCTCAGCCTACTGTCTTAAAGTTTCAAGTTTATAATTGATTTTACTTCAATGAAAGGGACTATTAGACCAGTGAATTACTCCTGTTGTTCCTTTTCCTGCACAGCTTTTATTGTTACATTTAGATGTCTTTAACTTTTTACCCATGGTCTTTCACCCCGAGTGAAATCTCTCTGGTTCCTTGGACTTTGAGGAAGACATAGGTACGCTCCCCTTGACCCTGATTGCAATACCCTTCCTCACAATACCCCAGAACCTTTCATGGAGGTTTCTTTAGATTATGCACTAACACTGAACAGGCCTGGACTCCTTTCTGCCTTAGGGCCTTTGCACATGCTGGTCCCTCTACCTGGGACGTATTCTTCTACCTACTACATCTCTGTATCTGGTGGTTGACTTCAGTTCATGTCCTCAAGGAAGCCTTCCCAAAACACACCCTTTCCCCTGCCAATGTCAGCCATTAGGTTATTTTATAAGTTTGTCTCTACCATAAGACTGGAGATGGTATTAGGCCAGAGACCACATAAAATATTTCAGTGCAATAAATATTTGTGCAGTGAGTGGACAAGCAAGGGCTGTACTACTATGGATTTCCAGAGAAGTAGCTCTTCTGCTTTTAGACTTTATTTCTGGACCAACGTTTTCTCTAAAATATGCATCTTTCTTCACATCACTCCCCTGCCTTTTCACTGCCCCCATCTTCTGGTCGTCACACTGGCCCTCTCTAGGGCATCCTGGTTCCCATTCTGGGCCCAGCCAGCCTTCTCAAAAACTGACTTATTTAGGCACTTTTCTATTCTGTTGTACCTCCTCAATATCAACAAGTTTGTTTTATTTATTTATTTTTAAATTTTATTTATTTATTTTGGCTGCATTGGGTCTTCGTTGCTGCATGCAGGCTTTCTCTAGTTGCAGCAACCGGGGGCTACCCGTAGTTGTGGTGTGCGGGCTTCTTATTTCTGTGGCTTCTCTTGTTGCAGAGTACAGGCTCTAGGCGCACGGGCTTCAGTAGTTGCAGCATGCGGGCTCAGTAGTTGTGGCTCGTGGGCTCTGAGCACAAGCTCAGTAGTTGTTGTGCACAGGTTTAGTTGCTCTGCAGCATGTGGGATCTTCCTGGACCAGAGTTGGAACCCGTGTCCCCTGCATTGGCAGGCAGATTCTTAACCACTGCACCACCAGGGAAGTCCCAACAAAGTTGTTTTAGATATAGTTTATTTGTTTGTGTTTACTTATTATGGACATTTCAAGCAAACAGGAAAGTACAGAGAGGCTTATGGCAAATAGCCATGTACCCACTGCCCAGAGTTTCAAGTGTCAACATTTGTAATGTTTGCCTCAAATTTTTCTTTAAAGAAACAAAATGTTACAGAGACTGTTGTAGACCCCACTCCCCACTCTCTCTTCCTGCCTCAGAGGTAGCACTATGTGGACAGTTGTCAGGCCAGTCATTGGAAAGTCTGTAAGTGGAAGAAAATAGAAAACTTGACATTTTGGCTAGCCTTATGCCTTATGGATGGGAAATATTATCTCACTCTTGTTTTCATTAATATTTCCCTGAATACTGGTAAGGTTGAACATTTTTCATATTTATTGGCTACTTAAGCTACTTCTATGAACTGCCTGTTTATAGGTTTTCTCATTTGTCTGTTTGGTTGTCTTTTTATTGTTGGTCTGTAAGGTTTCCTGTGTAGTTGGATTACTCCTTTACCTATTTTATATATTGCAGTTACCTTCTTCTAGCCTGTAACTTGTCTTTTATCTTTGTTTATGTTATCATGTATTTTATAGAAATTTTAGATTTTAATATGATTCAACTAATATTTTCCTTTATGATTTCTGCTTTTTATATCTTGATTAAGAAATCCTTCCTTACTCTGTGATTGTAAAGACATTCTCCTCAAAATGTTTTTAATGTTTTGCTTTTCACATTTGGAATTTTCATTCATCTGGAATTTATTTCTGTAATTAGGTAAAAATATAATTTATTTTTACCAAGCTGCCACACACAGTTGGGTATATTTCTTTCTTTCTTTCTTCCTTCCTTCCTTTCTTTCTTGCTTTCTTCTCTCTCTCTCTTTCTTTCTTTCTTTCTTGATATATTACTTGCAGCAAGTAAGGAGAACACTGGGGATCTTTCCTAAAATAGTGACTTCCAGTTGGTTATATCTCTTCCTTTGCCATCTTTATACTTCTTATTTGTTTTTCTTGTCTTAGTACACTGCCTAGTACTTCTAGTGCAGTATTAAATAGATGTGTCCTTAGACCTATGCTAAATCTCATTTAATTTGATTACACTAATAGTCATTAATGTAGGTGTTATCTCATCTGTATAGATGAAGGGACTGAAACTTGGAGAGGACAAGTAACCCTTCCAGAATCACACAGCTATTAAGTAAATAACAGAGTCAGAATACAGACCCAGGTCTGAGTGACTACAAAGTTGAACTACTTATACTACCTCTTGGTCACAAATGACTTGGGAAAAAGATAGCCCCTTCTACCTTGCCTGCTCTTGCCCAGAACCTCTATGTCTAATGAGGAAAGAAAATTTTATTGAAGTGATGCCAGAAAAGCACTTCCAGTGTGTCTGAACAAAGCCAATAGACTTTGTTTAGTTTAGACCTGCCAAAAGCAGATTAGAGAACCATATAAGTATAAAATCGTTCTTATTCCAGGTGGTATAAGCATTTACTCAGGTAATAAAATCACATCTTGGTGGAACTTCACAAATGAGAAGTAGATCTTCATAGTTAGTTAACAGTCTCAGAAATATTAACAAGTAATTGAAGTTTCCTTCCTCCTTCCTCCGTTCCTTCCCAGCCTCTATCCATGAAAGATCTGAGGCAGCTTACAAATATCTACCCAAAACAAGATAAAATTAAAAGATAAGGAAATCAGGGTGAAGAGAAAAATAGATATGGCAAAATAAAAATTAATTCTGGCCTTAGTGTCATTTGCTAGAGTTTGGCCACAACATAGCCCAAAGGTTCCTAGCAACTGAAACAAAGAAAACCTATCCAGCTACACAATTCACAGTGGGCATGGGATCAAAATAGAATTGTTGCTAAGGGTATAGATAGTATTTCCTAATTCTGAGGGAGAGAGAGGAGCTTCTGCCATGACCTTCATACAGGGACCCTGTGTGGTAATGTGGACAGTGCTTACCAGCATCTTCTCAGTACTGGGGAAGTGTACCTCACTCGGACCTGGTTCCCCTACTTGACCCTGAGCTCCTTGAAAGGGCAGAGACTATATTTATTTTAGTCTACATTATATAACAGAGCCCAGCACCCTACCTGATACATAATAGGTGCTCATAAAGTATTTTTTGAATAAATGAATATTATTTGTAATATCCATCAATAAAAGCCAATGGCTCAATACAAGATCAATATACAAAAATCAGTTATATTTCTTTACACTAGCAATGAACAATTCCGAAATGAAATTAAGAAAACCCATTCCATTTACAATGTCATCCAAAAGAATAAAATACTTAGGAATAAGTTTAACAAAAAAGATACAAGGGGGCTTCCCTGGTGGCGCAGCGGTTGAGAGTCCGCCTGCCGATGCAGGGGACACGGGGTCATGCCCCGGTCCGGGAAGATCCCACATGCTGCGGAGCGGCTGGGCCCGTGAGCCATGGCCGCTGAGCCTGCGCTTCCGGAGCCTGTGCTCCGCAACGGGAGTAGGCCACAACAGTGAGAGGCCCGCGTACCGCAAGAAACAAAAACAAAACAAAACAAAAAAAGATACAAGGCTTAGACACTGAAAACTACAGAACACCATTGAAAAGCCAATGGCAAGACATTGGAGCAAATTTATAAAAAGCAATTGTATGCAAAGTAAAAATATTGATGTTCTAGGTATGTGACTTTCTGATGATTTGATTTGATCAAAGACTACTGTTTAAAATTTTACGAGGAATAGATGGGCCGAACATATTTTTTGGCAATTCTTTGTGATTATTACTTTTTGCATCCAAGTTCCTAGTAATCAGGAACAGCAGGGAGTTGGAGTTTACTTCTTGGTCAAGAATCTGAAAGTAAATATTACATGTTGCCAATAAAAGGCGCAGCTAAGAACTTAGTGAACTCATAATACGTATATGGTACCATAATTGCTTTGTAAATTGGAAGAGTATGTATTAGGTAAAGTAAAATCAGGATGTACGTAGAAAGTGGGAAACTGCCTCAAACATTTAGCACTGTCTAATTTATATTGAGGACATTTATGTTACTGATTTCAACCATTAATCTGTATTTTAATATCTGTCTTAAAGCATGTATCTGCTGTCATTAGCTAATTTTCACTGAGCCCATAATGTGTACCTGCCACTTTTCTGAACAACTTTACTGACATTATCTCATGTAATGCCCATGACTCTATAAAGGAAGTACTGCTATTATTGTCTCCTTCTATAGAAGAGGAAACGGGGGCTAGAGAGGTTAACCCACTTGCCCAGGTCACACACAAGCACATGAAAGTCCCAGAAATCACACCAAAGCCAGGGAACTGTTCCGCCTGTGCCTCCTGCCACCCTGCCATGTTGCCCCACTTATTTCTTGCCCAATGGTGGCAAACACCAGTTTCCTGTGTTCAGCTAGAAGTGAATGTCCGTTTCAGGTGTGGAGTGTGAATGTACTCTGGGGGGTTTTGATGTTTTGATGTTGTCCTTAGGACGCCACAATTAAAGAATTGTCCCGATTTTAAGACTGTCTTTCCAGAGCGTCTCCTAGAATTTCAGGTTACCAACTACAGTTTGTATGGCATTTGCCAAGCATTGGCCTCAGGAATTTCATTGCTCAAACAGAGGCCTGGACACAAGCGTGATTACCAGACTTTGTTCCTGCCTCACAAGGATTCTCGTTCTATAAAAGTAACAGAGTTTGTAGATAAGACCTTGGGCTCTAGTCAACCAAATCAGTTAAAATTCTGTTTTAATAATGGAACCTTCCACATAGTGTTGCTGTAGGCTGTCACTTAGGGCACTTAGCACAACGTGGGGCACTTAGAAAGCTTTTAAGAATGGTAGCTGCTAAAACACACAACCTTTTAAAACGACTTCGGGGTAAGGAGTGCATCTCGACAGCCAGCAGACACAGCCAACAGTTGAGAGCTAAGAGCGGCTTTGTACTGCAGATTCCTAAGGCCACCTGGAAACTCGCCAGCCTGGAGTTTGAAAATTTAAACATTTTCAAATTTATTTTTAGCCAAACGTAAAGAAAAGGGATTCCCACAGTGTGAAGGAGGCTGCTGCAGCTTCACCATTTCCCACAGGGAAAGGGACCGAAGGAGGCTTCTTTTTGTTGGTGGAAGAAATGAGGGGGAGGGCGAGAATCTGGGGTTGGGAAGAACCTTGGACTGGGAGCTTGAATCTGGGTCCTCAGCCAGCTGTCCCTGGAGTTCCCCAGCCACTCTTTCTACTGCTATAAAACCAGGGGGGCTGGACTACAGGCCCTTCCAGCATTGACGTTCTGTGAAGCCATAAACGCCTCCTTGGAGCTACAATTTAATGTGAGCCCTCGGCTTTTATTGTGGGGCCCTTGTAAGTGTGGGCCTTTGGAAAGATGTCTCTGTATCTTTCACACAAGTCCCAGGGAAGGCATTGTCCTTTATGTTACCCAGGGCCCTATATCTCAGCTTATAAATTCCTCTGGAAATTTGGAGCCAGGAGAAAGTTTGTCTCTCGGCTTAAACCCTTACATTTTTTTCTGATTGGATGACATCTGTGATACACCCTCAGTGTGTTTCTCTTAATACTCCACTTGCCAAGAAGCTCAGACCAAAATGCAGTGATTAGCAATAGTGGCTTCCCTCAGACAGCGCAGGCCTCTGAATCCTTCTTAGAACTGGATGTTGTTGTTTGATTTTATGTACTTTAATATAAAAACCACACGAAATCCTTTTGTGGCATTAAACAGGGCATAAAACATTGGTGCAGGATGACACAGTAAATAGATGCAGAAGTACATGAATACTTTTCCTCACGACCAGCGTGTCCATTATCTGGCTTCTTCCCCACTCCCAGCAAATCGGAAACAACAATAACAACTGATATGTAATGGGACCCACCCTGGACCTGGCACTGTTCTAAGTCCTTTACATGTATTTTCTCAGTCAACCACCTTATGTTTGGGGCTACTATTATTTTCTTTATTTAAAGATGAGGAAAGTGAGGCACTGAAAGATAAAGTATCCAGGCAAGTTCTCACCACCCCCTTTCTTCACTAGTGATGGACAGTCAGGCCAAGGGGTCACATTAGACCCAAGGAATTCCTTTGGTCCTGGGAGTCCTAGTAGCCAAGAGGCGTTGGCCTGTTTATATGGATAGTTAGTAAGCCAACCACAAACAAACAGCAGAAGGGAAAAATTGAAGACTGGAGAAGCCTCTCTCATTTTTGACTACCCTGAGCTCTATGCCAAACTCCAGTTGGTCCTGTTTATTTGGGGAACCCCGTGGAGTCTCAGAGATGTCAACCCATTTTTTGGAATGTGTATGGAGTCAGGCTGTGGTTGGGGGATGGTTCCTTGGACTCCCACTTTCCCCCAGACTTAGACCTGGTAGAAGGCCAGCGTGGCTGCGGATACACAGGTCCCCTGCCTCCCCTAAAGGGGCAGTGGAAGCATTTCCCAGCATTGCTTGTCTTCCAGAGCTGGCACGAAGTCAGCCCATTTGGCTACAAGCCCTAAGCAGATCCCGCATGGTGGCTTCTTTAGTACCTGGTTCTCACTCCTCTTCACACTGAATGCCGGAATGGCCATGGGTAGGGACAGGATGGGAAATTGTCTTGGCCAGTCATGGCCAAGCTCACCACCCAGGGCCTGGCCTGGTAGACAGACTGGGTACGTACAGTCTTAGTTTGGCCATTGATCTCAGTTGGGAATGTGTCCACAGTCAACATGCGGATGTCTAAGTGTGACCAAATAATAAAACAGCTTTTAGAAACAAATACTCCAGAATTTATACATTCAAAAGTCTCTGTCGTTTAGTCAGTCAACACACATTTGTTGAGCCTCCCCCTGTGCCAGGCACTATGCCGGATGATGGAGACACAGCAGCAAGCAAGCTCCTCTGGGCCTGCTGATAGGGAGCACACAGCAAGTGATTCTGCAGGCCGTTGCCTCTGCTGTGGTCACGTGGTATGCTTGGGAAGCCTTGTCTTTTGGAATCGCTTTGGGTGGCTCTGCCTTTAATCTGGAGATGGTATCATTGCTCGAAACATTTTTGGAACTGCCTTTTAGGAATTGCCTTCAGAGCTAGTCTGGGCCACACAGGAAAATCCATCTCACTATTTTATAGCCACACCTAGCTTGTGACCAAAAATGGTATTGCCCAGCTTGATGACCCAGTTTATTCCCTAGACTTGGCTCTGATTGACTTGCCTGTGAGCCAAAATTGCATCCACCCTCTGAGGATGGAGATTTACCACCACTGAGCATATTAGCGGTAATTTGGATAATTCTGAAATAATATCTCACTTGCCCAAAACTCCCATTGTCCTGTTCCTCTGTTATAACACTTAGCCCAGTCTCCCTGGCGGTGAGATAACCTCCTTCTGCCTCCATTTCCCCCACCAGGTTGGGAGACTTTGGAGGGCAGGACCATATGTCTATAACCTCTGCAGTGTCCAGCATGGATTAGATGTTCAAAAATGAATATTTACTAAAATGCAATCTACAGGTTCTGAAGGAAGTTGCCGAAGAAGTGTTCCAGAATTGCTGTGAGAGACAAGCGTGTTGGAACATGGGCAGTGTAGTGTAGGTGGAATATGTGGGCTCTGCAATCTATCAGGCCTGACTCCAATCCCTACTTGTCCCCTTTACCAGCTGTGTGGCGTGCCTTACGCAAATCGTTCATTCCCTCTGAGCCTCCATTTCCACAGCTGTGGGATGGAGATAATGACACTGTCTTATAGGGGCTTTTATCAGAACAAGTGAGAATATTCACGTAATGCCCTAAGCATAGTGCCTATCGCATAGTACGGTAACTCATAAATGAGAGCGATTATTTTATTTTACTATTCTTATCGTGGTTGCTGTTGTTGTATTGGAGTGACTTCTCATTTGGATGCATAAATTCAGGGTTTTTTAAAGTAACATCTCACCCAGCACTCACATCATTTAACATCATATGTCACAGAGATTTCATGCTGAAAGGAACCCTAGAACCCAACTAAGTCCAACCTTCTACTTTTTCATAGATCTAGGAAGGGGAAGTGGTTGACTAAGGTCATACTAGTTCATGGCAGAAATGGAAATGGGCCAGACCGAGCTCCTTTTATGTAACATTTGATCCTTGCCCCTACAATTGGAGGTTTTCCACCTTCCTTCCAAGGGCCTGGCAAGCGGGCTAGGGGCTCTGGGGCCTGGCGTTCCTGGGCAGCAACACCAAAGGATTTGGTTTATGCATTTGGGAGCTGCAAACACATGCTTCCCACACTTTTGTGTAGTAACGCTTTGTCACTTTGCAGAGCACAGAGCACGCTTGCGATGGTGTGGTTGTGTCTGGTGAAGCTGACAGGAGCAATGGACTGGTGGTCAAGGAGCACACCAGACAGACCTGGTGCCACTACTTAGGTACCAGGTGTGAGCTTTGGTTTCTTCACCTGCAGAATGGGGACAGTAATAGTATCTGCTGCATAGGGTTGTTGTCAGGGTTAAATGAGGTTTGCATACAAAGTGCTTAGCACAGTGCCTAGCACGAGGTAATTACTTTTAAAATCTCACATTATGAGCGGTAACACATCCAAAAACAAATAGTCTACCTCTGGCCTCCCCACCAGTCTCAAGACAATCTCTGATCGGTTGTAAAACCTTACCCAGACTCTCTCCCAAGCAGGTTTTATTGACAAACCCTTTCCCCTCCCCTCTTCCCCTTTTCATCCAGCAGCAATGTGCCTCTCAGACCCTTCCGTCTCACTCCGATCAGGGACTGTAAGATCCTAGAGTCATCAATAGCAGTTGCCCATCAGGAATGGTGTTGGGAACCCCTGGGCTTTCTTGTTCATCAAAAGTTATAGGAAGAAAAATGGACTTCTGGCTTAAAGAAACACTGCTTTTCTTTGGAGATGTTTCCTTTGAAGGCATTTGCAGCTGTGGGAGGCTCTGGTCTCCTGCAGCATAACAGGCTTCCACATCCCTGGATCGGTGCCATCCACCATTACCACCTTGATACAAGGTTCTTTGCACATGAATACACTGGGTTCTGTTTGTTACCTTTTTTTTTTTTTTAAATCTCAACTAAAACTATGAGTAATTGAGAAGTTCTGAATTTTTATTTGGAAAACACGATACTCGGTGAGACCAGAACAATCCAAATAACCCTAAACTTACAGAGACCAGTTTCATTAAAACCCAAGGGTGAATTTTTTCCCCCACGTAGAAAAATTGTATTTCACAGCGGGTCTTACAATGCCCTGACTCTGGATGGGGGCCCTCCCTCGATTCTGGATATTACATCATTTCATTTCGGCTAATGTAAACACTCATCACCCCGCATGTTACAGGATTTTCAGTACGGTCTGAGATTGGCCTTCACTCGGTGGGTCGTTGCAATGATTAATGGTTTCAGAAGGAAGTGCAGCAGGAAGAGGCTTTGCAGGAATGGAAGAGGTGAGGCAGCTCCATGTGAGACTCTGCAAAGGGATTAAGATTTGGCACCGGGCTTGGTTTCTGTGCAGCCTCTTAGGCAGGGAGCCTCAGGAGAGGGAAGCAGGCTGTCAGCTGGGGCTTTGCACGCTCTCAGCCTGCCTTGAGGGTTGGTTGGTTCTTCCCTCTCTCTGCAATACCCAATTTTACCTTATTAAAGGATGGATGTGGATGCTGAAGGCTTAAAGAAGACCAGGTAAGGGTTCCCATTGTCCAGGAAGTCCCCTGATGTTCTTAATGCATGAAATCTGGGGACTGTTCCTTTTCTCACACCGCTGTGCAGTGTTAGCCAAAACACAATTCCTCTGAGACATTTCACACAGAGGATCAGGGAAGTTTCTTCCCTAATTAAGGAAGTTTCTAAAATGTTTTAACCTGAAATATTTAACTATAGAGATGCAAATTCCTCTTCCTTTGAAGACACAGCTTTAAGATTATTTCTGTGCATTTTAATCTACAAGGTTTTGAAAGGAATCCTGAGGGTTTATTAGATGTTTGTTTTCCTTCCTTTTATAATGGCCTGTGGTGTGTTATGTATGTATCAACATCTAGTTTAATGAAAACTTCTAATTCATTATATTCTTCAGAATACTAGCTTTTGAATAAGTTGATCTTTTTGCAGATTTTATTTTTTTTTTTCATCTTTACCTTTTGGCTTTTGTGAATACAATCCTGGTAAGGGAATCTCCTTAGTTATAACGAATTTTTAAGAGGAAATAAGAGTTCAGTGCAATCATATTTGATAGCATCCCTGGTTGAAATGAGCTACATGTTTTTTCATGCTTCAAATATACCTTATTAAAAAAATTTTCCGTGTACAATGTCCATAGTTTGTGGGAGAGGTGATACAGCTTATCCATGTGGTTAAGCTATCAATACTTATTCACAGACATTAAAAACATGTTAGACCTTTGACACGATTAGCTCGAGAGATATTTGGAAGAGTAGTTTCCTGCTCACCACCAACTCAATTCCAAATTGTTCATTTTCCTTAAAAAAAAAATTCTGGGGTTAAAAATAACCCAGAATAAAACTTGAAAACTGTTTTGTTTCTCTGTATTTGGCTAACTTCATTGCAAAGTACTGTGTTTAAGGAATTCAAGCTATGAAGACTACTCTTGAAATGGCTCACGCTCTATCTCCAAATTTCTATAACCCTTTTCAAGAGCATATGATGTTTTATGAGTATTAGGATTAAATTTTTCAATTAAGTGTTTATTCCTTCTACACCCCTAGTAGACGGGGGAAAATAACATGAGAAATAGTGTCAGTTTCCTGACACAGGCTCATTTTTCCTTTCCAAAGTAGTGTGGAGTTGTCAAAGTGAGGATGGGAGGCATTTGACACACCTGTTTACTGTGAGAGTGTGTGTGTCTTTGTAGGAGTGAATGCCTGGGGCTGTTGTGGCAGAAGGATAGACGCAGGAATTCTTTTTTTTTTTTTTAATTTACTTTTAATTGAAGTATAGTTGATTTACAATGTTGTGTTAGTTTCAAGTGTACAGCAAAGTGATTCAGTTATATGTATTCTTTTTCAGATTCTTTTCCCATGTAGGTTATTACAAAATGCTGAGTATAGGAACTCTTGGTCTCTATTTATTGAAAATCAAATGTTTTTATTCAATGTAGGGGACTCCGACCCTACAGCTTCGGTTGGGTGAGAGGAGGTCTCTGCACCCAGTTGTTCCTACTGTTTTTGTTTGGTGAGCCCTTTTAGTTCACATGGTCTCTGTTTCTTCCTTTGGGAGACAGGCTGGCAGTAGAATCTCTAGCATTTTGTGTTTTCCTGTAGTGGGAAGGCTAATAATAAGGCAGGCTTACAACTCAATTTGAGAAGGTGTGAGAGCAGCTGTAATCTTTAGGAAAAGAGAATCATGCCAAGGATTAAACATGCAAACTCTTAATTGTGTTATGTTCATGCTTTTCCGATTATTAGATAATCTAGATGTTCATGCTTTTCCGATTATTAGGTAATGTAGACACGCTATTGTTATAAATACTTTCCATAATTGAGGTTTTAAAAAAATCATGCTGTATAGTGTGGAAATGGGGAACCTTGATGTCGTCCTGACTTGACATTTTCATGGTCATATTGATATCTTCTTAAGGGATATCCTTAGTCCTCTAATATTTTTAGAAATATTAAACAAAATATATTTGTTATGTTTTTGTTAAGAAAACAACATATGATTTTGTCATATATTACCTTATCCTCATTCTACTTTCTTACCTGTCATTTAGGAGAGAGGGGAAATTGTCCAGGTAAACATTTGGAGAATAATTACCAGGAACGTCCTAGAAGGTTGCCAAGAATGATCCTTTCCCTCTTGGTGTGCTCTTGATAAAGATTCCATTTATTTGTTGTTTTTAACTCTATTGAAATAGTAAGACATGCGTGTGGCTGAAAAAAATTCAAATGGTATAAAAAGGTGTAAATAACGAAAAGCCTCCTCTGTGGACTCCTGACCCCCAGTTCTCCCCTAGGCAATGTCAGAGAGAATTCTGTAAAACAGCTAACAGTGCTTTCGAGCCACACTTTTCAAGCATAAGCAGCACCTGCAGAGCTGGATAAAACACGGCTTCCTTCCTGGGCTCCACCCTGAAGATGCTGGTTCTAGAAGACTAGGGTTGGACCCCCAAATCTGCATTTCTAGCAGTTTCCCAGGTGCTGACGCCACCTGCCGGGACCACACTTTGAATCGTGCTGGCTTAAAGTGAAGGTCTCCTTCTTCTGCTTTCATTTTTCACTTTCTCTTCTCTAGTATTCAGAATGGCTGCAGCTGAAATGAATAGCCACAGTAACCCACTGGCAGAGAACCATAAAATAAAATCACATACCTGTAATCAGAATTGGGGTGGAGAGAAGGGTAGTGATGGGGACAAGCATTCTGTGTGAATAACTGTGGTGTGTGATGTACACACAGAGTGAAGGGCATTGCGTTACAGGTGGGCAGCTGTAAGTTCCAGCCTCAACTATTGTATGATCTGAAACAGTGCCATCAACTAAAGTGAGCACAGCCTCCACCAAAAGTATCTTTTTCTAGGTTGTGATTTTTAAAACATTTATTGTACTTATATATATGTAGATATATACACACACACACATGCTGGAAAAATGACCCGTCTCTGCCCCCGCTCACCTCAGTTTACCCATGAGTGTCACCACATCTGCTCTGTCCTATGGCAAGTGACACACGTAGATCTACTTGACACAAAAGAGCCCAGGTCACGCTTTGGTATTGGGCAGAGTGTTTCCCATGACACCAGCCCGAGTTGTAAACAGATTTGTTCTCATTGATGTATTGGCTCATTCCATGTGGCCTTATGTGCCACACACTGCTGTGCCCTGAGATACAGCAGTGAGCTGGACAGACGTGGTCCTTGCCTTTATGAGGCTTTGGGTATAGTAGAGATTCTTGGGAAAGGAGGTGAATAACCCAGGATGGGGATGGAGAAGGGGAGAATGGGAGGACTATGATGTATGACCCACATGGTAGGCTCTTAGTGATGACTGAGTGTATGAATGTATCCCTTCCAGTTCATGTTCTGTTGAATTAAACAGTTACTCAGGGCTTCCCTGGTGGCGCAGTGGTTGAGAGTCCACCTGCCGATGCAGGGGACGTGGGTTCATGCCCTGGTCTGGGAAGATCCCACATGCCGCGGAGCGGCTGGGCCCGTGAGCCATGGCCGCTGAGCCTGCGCGTCTGGAGCCTGTGCTCCGCAAAGGGAGAGGCTACAACAGTGAGAGGCCCGCGTACCGCAAAAAAAAAAAAAAAAAAAAACAGTTACTCAGTGCAAGTCATAATATTAGGACTGTAAGGGATACCCAGGAGGGTGTGAAACATAGTTCTTGCCCTCAAGGAGTTTGCTGTTCAGGAGCAGGTGATACAACTCTGATAGTCCATCACTGTTCCATTCACAAGGAGCTTTCCCATACATGTGGGCCCCAGTCCCCGCGGTGACAGTGCGACATGGTTGGATAATAATATATAAGCACTTGTCTCTGGCACCCACTTCTGCTACTTCCCAAAGGAGCTATTGCTGCAAGAAGAACAAAAAGGTAAAACACCTACTGTGTTTTAGTTAATGTTCATTTCACACCCTGACTTGCTTTGCCACCAGATGCCAATTGACTTCAAACTGCTTAGACATCTAATACTAATAATTTCCACATTCTCACCTGCAACATGAAGATATACGGAGAAGCATCAGGTGTATGTGTGTGGCAGGGTGGGGGGAGTGGAAAGGGGTTTTGCCAGAAGCTGTGTCTGTTCAGTGATTTCTCCATTGGGGTCCATAGGAATCCAACAGGGTCAGCCCATCATACCCATGAGGAACGAACTGTGGCAACCACTGCAGGCTTAGGCAGGTGCAGGACACGGGGAAGCCTCGGGGCATTCCAGAACCACTTTGCAACAGTTGGCAAAGGGAGTCATTATCCACTGGCACTAATCGGGTGAAGACCTTCTGGTGAAAAACAATGCAAGAGAGATAGGAAATCAATAGGACAGAAGCTGTCCCATGCATGCCCAACTCTCCTTTTGGGTCCCGATACCACAACTTGGGAGCATACAATAGGAAGGTTCTGAAGGCTAATTTGGGAAGCTGAGAAAGACGCTGAAGATCAGAACCTTTTGTGATCATTGCTGAGCCATAGTCATAGATAGATAGATAGATAGATAGATAGATAGATAGATAGATAGATAGATAGATGAGAGACAGACGATAGAGAGATAGCTGTAGTACGGAGCATCCATGACACAGGTGGAGTTTTAGGGTCCTAGTAAGAGCAGGACAGAAAGCTGTTGAGTTTCTCAGAAACCAAAGGCTCTCCTGAGACATTTGGCAAAGAAGGGTAAGAGACCAGGGTCATGAAACAGATTGTCAGAGTGGTGGAGAAATCCAAGGAGCCTCAGCATAAAAATGCCATCAGGAAATGCCTAGTGGGTGGAAATAGCCAACAGTTAATGAAAATATAGCAGTAGAAAGGGGTTATAGGCCACCTGACAAGGATAATGAGATTGAGTTGGAGACTGGAATAGGACTGGCTGAGCTAAAAAAATCAGGCCAATTAGTAATAATGAGGGTGTTTACTCACTTGTAGATTGGCAAAATACCTCCCTGGGATGAATTAGAACAAATGATCATTTCCTGTACTAATGATTTTATAGAAGGAAAGGAAGAGAAACACCATAGAGGGTGCAGGAAGTATTGTGTGTGAACACTGTGATTTAATGGTCCTAATAAGTTTAAGATTAATGGTCTGGTGCAAGTTTGGAAAATCAAGACGATGTATACATAACAGGAGAATTGAGAAAGACGCGAATAGTAATTATGAAACAATTGTCATAAACCTCAAAACTCTTGCCAAGTGATTTTTTTAAAAACATTACCAACACCTTTGGGGAAGCACAAAGTATGACAAGATTAAAAAAAAACATTTGGTGGGTTGGGTTGAGAAGAACTAGCTTCCTTTTCCTACGCCGTCTTCTTTGGCTATAGGATGATAAGAATAAATAACTGTTTGCTAGACATTTACTGTGTGCCAGGCATCAGGCAAAACCCTCTATGTGCCTTACTTCATTTGACTCTCATAGCCCTGGAGGTTGGGATAATAATCTCTGTTTACAGATGCAGCTCAGAGAGGATTGCTCAAGGCAGAGACACCTTCCCAAGAAACAGATGTCTTCAGGAAAAATAGAAAGTTAATTGAGAGGAGAACAGGGAAATCTACCTGGGAAGCCCAGGAAAAAGATCCACATATAATTGAAGGAGCATCCTGTAAGAAACAGACATTAAAGCAAGAATAAGAAGGCCTTTTAAAGTAATTGAATGAAGGAGCCAGCCAAAGACCGGGTAGAACCTTTGTAGATTACAGGAACACTCCTTCGGATGTATAAAAAGGAGCTAGCAGGCATAATAAATTATTTGCCTTGATCTTTTCAGAAAAATATATCAAACCGAATAACACTCTTAAATCATCTTTAGAAGCAGAGGTACTAGATCAAGTAGTGGTAGATGCACAGAATGTTCTAGACCTAGTTGACAAACTGGATGTGGATAAATCATGGGGACAGCTCGGCATTCATCCAAGAGTTCTAAAGGAATTCAAAGGTGAAATCGTGGGGCTTTAGCTTCAAAAACCCAGCAATCTCCTAAACCTTTGTTGTCTGGAAAAGTTGCCTGGCTTCATCTCTCTTTACTACTTCATTTGAACATAAATTATAATAGATATATGTAAAATATGAAATATAATAAATCAAATAAGAAAATAAAGACAGCAGTGATTTTGAATTCTCAAACCTTGTTGTGTCACGGTCTTGAAAGTCTTTGTGAACATTTCATTCTTAAAATTGTTGAGAATTACCCAGCCCCTTACGATCATGAAAAATAAGCTTATAATTATTCATGTGAGCTCAGTAGCAAAAGCACAAAGAAACAAATGGGCAGTGATTCAGGGTTTTGAGAAAGTATTCATCATACGGTTCTGCTTCACTTAAGGGGAAGAAGATTCCTGCAGCCTCGGAAACGGACGCTTACTGTCCATTAATTAAAGGCATGTGGAGGATTTGGAAACTAATCAGCTTTTGAGCCCCTAACTGCACAGTCCAGCTGCCCGATTTGCCTGGTGCTCTGGCCCTGCTCCCAGCTGGCTCAGGCCTTCTTCCCTTCCTCATGGTCTTGACTTTGTCTAGCCCTGCTCAATGGCTAGTCCAGATGCCCTGTTCTCTGCTTTGCTGCAGGTAGCCCTAGTTCTGTAGTGCATAGGGCAGGAGTAGAATGGGCCCGGTTGGGGGGCTGGCCAGAGTCAAAACACAGTCAGAATTTGTGCCAGGTGAGACAGTCCAGTATAGGGAGTTTGTCAGCGTTTAAGCAAGCAGGAGTAAACAAGAGATGGGAGCTGGGGTGAAAGTCAGTCAGTCATTTAATAGGTCTTTTTTGAGTACAATGTGCCAGGCATCTTACTGAGGATATGAATGAGACCACCACTGTGAGAAAGGTAAACGGGTAAGCAATCACACTAGAGCAGGGTCTCTCACCCTCAGCGCTAGTGACATTTCGGGCTGGACAGTTCTTTGTTGTGAGGATGGTCCTATACATTGCAGGTTGCTTAGCAGCATTAGATGACAGTAGCATCCTCTCTCATACACAGTCTTGACAACCAAAAGTGTTTGCAGATATTGCCAAATGTCCCCTGGAAGCAGAATCATCCCTGCTGAGAATCCCTGCAGTAGCGTATAAGTGTCTGAATGGAGAAAGAACAGGTGGTTATGGGAGCTCTTGGTAGGTCCCCTTAACCCAGACTTGGCAGGGAGGGGAGGCTTCCTGGAAGAAGTCATATCAAGAGGAGACTTTGCAGGGTGAGTAGGGTGAAGGGTGAAGGAGACTTTGCAGGGTGAAGGTTTGGAGAAGGAGGGTCAGGAAGGGAAGTGCTCCAGGCCGAGGGAACAGCCAGGTCTAGAGACAAGAGGGAGGCCAGCAGGGTGGTTACTCATGGGTGGTAGACACTCCTTTTAGTGCACAACTTTATCAATGCCCAAGAGACAGCGTTTCACACCCAGGGTCCACCAGCAGGTTAATCCCTTTTGGATGCTGTGCTTACACGCAAGCAACTGCCCCCGAGTAAGGAACCATATTGGTTTAGAGATGCTTAGCCTAGTGGTCTCAGGTGCAAGGGAAGAAATGGGTATCCAGTCCCCTTCCTGGTGAATTTTCCATAGAATTCTAATTGCCCCTTTCAGCTCTAATGTCTATTTTTTTTTTTTTTTTTGCGGTATGCGGGCCTCTCACTGTCGTGGCCTCTCCCGTTGCGGAGCACAGGCTCCGGACGCGCAGGCTCCGCGGCCATGGCTCACGGGCCCAGCCGCTCCGCGGCATGTGAGATCTTCCTGGACCGGGGCACGAACCCGTGTCCCCTGCATCGGCAGGCGGACTCTCAACCACTGCGCCACCAGGGAAGCCCTCTAATGTCTATTTTTGATTAGCTAATTCTAATCAAATTAGAGAAAGATTCAAAAGTTGTTAGCAGAAAACTTTTTTTTCTCACATGGCTACCTCAGGAGTTGTTTCCAATTGCTAATAACTGTAGACTGTTCCAGCAACTGTTTAACAAAAAATATGTTTTAATCACCTTTCAAATGCCCCTGTCTTCATTCTACCCTCTCTGTAACTGATTCTTTTCTAGAGAGAATGGTTTTGATTTCTGCTGGGAAAGGGCTATGAGCCACCTGCTGCATCTCCCCGAGGGTTCACATATCTTCGAGGAAGATACAGTCTGTGTCTTTGCTTTGGCCCCAGCCCCTCTGCAGCCCGCTTCTCCTGTGGGCTCCTTTATCACTGCTGTACCTCGTGGGCTCTTCCATTCCTTAACAGCAGTAATTGACACTGAGCACTTGCTATGTGCCACCACCACAGGGCTGCCTAGGAGAGGAGCGACAGGTACTAGAAGTGAGGGGAAAGGGAGGTAATCAGGTCTGGCACCATACTAGCTGCTTTCATGTAGGATATTTCCTCTGATCCTCTCAGAAAACCCTGCTTAGTGGGTGGTATCATCCTCATTTACAGATGAGTAACAGGACTGATTCCACACAGCTACTAAGGGGTACAGGTGGGATTTCAGCCCACCTGTTAGACTCGGAGCCCATGTTTCTTCTATTTCCATATTCTGGAGAAACTACCCAGGCCATGGGCCTTGCTGTGGCCCAGCTCCCATACCATTAAGACAGACTGGTCAGGGTCTTCTCAGGCTGCAAGGCAGATCTGGGACTTGAGTTACCTCTAGGACTAAAAGTGAGGCTGCCATCTCCAGCTGTTCTTGGGGGCTTCTTGTGATCCAGATTTATCCTTATTTGGGCCATCACTTCATTGTTTCATTCACAGGTTGCTGAGATAGCTTTACAAGCAGGAACCCCGGTTCTCTTCACCCTCCCAGCTGTCCCGGTTACTGCTCCCATGGGCAGCATGGAATGATGCTAAAGAGGCCAGGGCCAGGATTTAGCAGACCTAGATTCTGGGTACCTCTGCCTTTCACTAGCCGTGTGATCTTGAGTGTGCTGCTTATCCAGCAAAATGATGAGCCAACCATAACCCCTACCACTGGTTGCCCTGGGTTTGGAATAACATAATGGCTGTAAAGGCAGACTGAAAAGTTGCATAAGCTACCACTGTCAAGAGGTACTCTGTCAGCACTAGGAGGGACAAATTACCATTGAATTGGCTCATAGTAGGAACTTAATACGTGTGTACTGAACAAGGGAATGAAAGAAACTCCATCAGGAGGTGAGCTCCAGACAGGAACTTCATATCAGCAAGTCTGGTTTCCCTGTCAGGCAAACAGCTGGAACATATAGTAAAGAGGGACTCTCTCTGAACACTCAGCTAACACATCATGTTAGGCACAAAGCATTGTGGCTTCTATAAAAGAAAGTACCCAGAAGATTATACCTGACAGGATCCCGCTGATTACCCAACTGCCTCCTCGTTTGACAGATGAGGAAACTGAACATCAGAAACATTGGTGGCCAGATCACATTCACATGTAGGCAGAGGTAAAGCTAAGACTTTGATTTGTCAGTTAAGGTCTGTTTAGATGTGTATGTGAGAAAAGGGAAACCCTAGAACACCTTTTATTTGGATTTTCAAATAAGGCCTCCCACCAAAGGTTCTTGAAGATTTAGTTATCATGGGTTTGGGGAATGCTATATTGACAAGATGAGGACCTATGCCGAAGAGAGTACTTCATACATGGAGGGAAAATTGAAATCAATGATTTTATTCACAGTGTTTGTTCATTAATGAATCTATTCATTCATTCAACCAGTATTTACTGAGCACCCACAACTGTGTGCCAAGCACGTGACAAGTGGTGGACAGACAAGCCCCTGCCTGTTGGAGCTTCCAGGCTTCCTGTAACCAGATTTATTCTAAAAGAGCTGGAGAAGGCATACAGTGAGCTGCTCAAGGCAGTAAGATGGAGCTCGACCACAAGAACTCCTGAGAGGGCTATGTTAGTGGACAGGGACATAACAGACGGGTTTCGAAATGGCATTTCCAAGTAAGAGCATTAATCTTGGCAGTCTAGAGTTTTAGAAAATCCAACTTTTTGCACAGAAAGGAGAAAAGTCAGAGGAAGGAGGCCTGCCAGGAGGTTGCTACAACAATCAAAATGTGAGGTGCAGGGCTTCCCTGGTGGCGCAGTGGTTGAGAGTCCACCTGCCGATGCAGGGGACGCGGGTTCGTGCCCCGGTCCGGGAAGATCCCACATGCCGCGGAGCGGCTAGGCCCGTGAGCCATGGCCGCTGAGCCTGCGCGTCCGGAGCCTGTGCTCCGCAACGGGAGAGGCCACAACAGTGAGAGGCCCGCGTACGCAAAAAAAAAAAAAAAAAAAAAAGTGAGGTGCAGAGGCTTTAGACAGGGCTGGAGCCGTGAGAATGGAGGAGAAGGGTGTCTGCCTGAGTCATGTTCCAAAGTATCATTGGCTGCCTGGTTTAGGGATGAAGGGAAGGAATGAGACAAAGGCGATATTGAGGTCTCTAGCTAGAACAGTGGAAAGAGATAACAGCAATGGTAGAGCTGTGATAGCAGAGACAGTGAGTTTGCTTGGTGGAGGGTGACAAGGTCAGTTTGGAGCAAGCTGATTGGGAAGGGGTGGCAGAATGGCCCAGGTGAGCGGTCATCACAACGGTACTTAACCTCACTTGTATGATTATGTTTGGGAGCATTACGAAAAGGATGGCTTTTGCACATCATTGAGGAAACTGAACTCTCTAGGAAGAAAAGCAGTTATAGAACAAGACAGAAGATTGCTGGGGATTCATCAATCATTCTTTTTAAAAATTGAAAAACTTCTCGTGTAACTTTTCAAACAAACCCACATAAAAAATGAAAATAGTACACTGAACTCCCATGTGCCCATCCCTTTGCTTCAACATTTATCAACATTTGCCAGTACTGTTTTATCAGTCTCCTCCCAGGAGTATTTTCCCCTCCTGCTGGAGTACTTAAAGGAAACCCAGATTTATATCATTTCATCTATAAATACTTCATTATATTTTTTTTACAGATAGTCTTTTAAAAAACATAATTACAACATTATCATACCTCAACAAATAAATAATAATTCTAAATTAACATTTAACAATAAGCCTACGTTCACATTTCCCAGATTGTCCCCAACATGGCTTTTAATATTTGATATTTGGAATCAGGAATTGGATGAAGTCCAAATAGTACATTTGATTGACATGTCTCTTGAGTCTTTTAATCTCTAGCAGATCTCTCTCTTTTTATACACCATTTACTTATTTAAGAAACTGTGGTGATGGTCCTGTTGAAAATTAAGTCTTTTTTAGAGTCAAATAACTACTTGAGGTTTACTTCCTACAAATGCAGTGGGCATAAAATTGTTAGGTGACTCTGGAATTTCTTTCTCGTATTTCTTCAGTCTTAGGAGTTGCCACCATCATGGCTGATGCTTCCTGGTTTTGCAGAGCAAATGGGGTGCCAGGCTGAGCAAGGGCAGCAAGTATATACTTTCTTTACCAGTTGTGTACTGAGATGCTGTGCCAGGCCATGTGGGATCTGCAGGGGAGACGGAAGTGCCTTTGCTTGGCTCTGAGGAATTTATCAGTCATTTGGAAGGAAGAAAATTACATGAAACTAAGAGATTCACACAGGCAGCACGGTGTTGGGAAATCAAGTCAAGCTGCACTTGGCTCACACGTAAGCCTTGATGCTTAACAGCTGTGTGATCATGGACAAGTCAGTTCACCTTTCTGAACCTAATTCATTTGGGCCTGGGTGCTTTGCTCCCCTTATTTGCTTGAGTAAGAAGGTTATTCACAATTTCTGGAAGAATTCAGAGGAGGGCCATTCGGTCTAAAATTGTAAAGTCACTTATCCTTGGGCCTTAATAGACTGTCCTTGGGACTCTTGCCTGCTTCAAGGGCTCAGTGCCTAGGTCTCTGCAGGTAGGAGAGATTTTAAAGGTCACTAACACTTTGGTGTGAGTTACTCATGTCTGCTCTGCCCTCATGCTATATGCACACCTCCAGGGAAGGTGGATACAAACAGGTAATGATCTGTTTCAAGACTGGTGCACAATACCCAGCTCAGAGGGAGGGCTTCCCGGAGAAAGCACCTAGAGAATGAATGTGACTTGGCCAGAGTTACCAAGAAAAGGAAATAGCATTTACAAAAGCCTGGAAGTAAGAGAGAGGAATGAGTCGATGATGGATTTGGGATGCCTGGGTGGAGCCGTTTCTGCAGAGCTGCCAGGCGCCTCTGGTCTCTCCACAGAGAGAAATGCAGTCATTGTCAGAAGTCCTGCCACGCAGGACCAGGCCTGGTTTACCAAGGAGAGGTGACATGGGACAATCTGGGAGGTAGAAGGAGCCTTTCTTAGGAGTCTGTGGTCTGCTTTCTCTCTCCTGCGTGACTGTGTGACCCCCACAGACCTGGGCCCCAGAGCCCTCAGTGTTTTCATGAATGAAGTGAGAATTCATGAGTTCCTATCAGTGCCTCAGTTCCATGGCTCTCTGAAATTATTTTTAAAGCTGAGAAAAAAAAATCAAGCAACTACTGAAAACAGATTTCAGTCCTTATTAGGTTGCAAAATGGGAACAGAAACAGAACCTGGTATTGAGAAAGAATTCAAAGAAACATTTGAGAAGAGACATCTTTGATATTGAGTAGATAAGGGCTCTGTGGCAATTCAAGTCAACGCTGAGCTTGAATTCCCGAAAAACAAGAAACGAATCACGGGAGAAATCTGAGGAAGAAGAGAAAAATGCTCCTCAGAAGCAAGTGGGCATTTGAGAAAAGGGACCAAGGGCCTCCCCCAGGTGGGGTGAGTTTCTTGGTAAATACAGTGGCCACGGGCTGGCACAGAAGACGTGCAGGGTGATGGCGGCTGCAGACAGGCGTCAGACAGCTTGAGCTCTTAGGAGGCGCCAGCTTGTGTCTGCTTGGAGGTTGTGGGGCGGAGGGTGGGTGTCACTCCCTGCTCTGTGTGCAGGCTTTAGAGGGGTCTGGCCTTAGAGGCCGGAGGCTGTTTGCGAAGCTAAGTGCCAGCTGAGCCGGGCAGGACTGGCATCTGACACGTAGTGGTGTGTGTGTGTGTTGGTAGATCGTGATTGTGTGGGGCACGTACTTGGAGTTGTCTGGGGACCTCTGAGGCCATGGGTCAGAATCCCTGAGGAAGCTGGATGCGTGGGGCTGCAGCTGAGCCGTTATCTGCTCTGCCTGCCGAGGAGAAGTCAGATTCTGACAAGGAGTCCAGGGAAGGAGAGGAGAATAGGTTTCCTCTCCAGTGGCCTTATAATATGAGCCAGGCGTCCTCATCATCATTTCTTCAACTTTGTACTCAAAGCAGTAGCAGCGTCTGTTATTAAACATTAAGCTAGGTCCGTTATCTACATTAGTTCCAAACCTCCCAACGACCCAGCAAGTAGCCATTATCTTTATTATCCCCATTTTACCCATTTTTCCTCCAGTGAGGCAATGGAATCCCAAAGAGATTAAGCCTCAAAACTAGTGAGTTGCAGAGATGAGGATTCACACTTGAGTTTTCCTCCTTCTCTTTCATGAGACATAATATGAATTTTTTCCAGTCCCAAACAGTTGTACCAATGTGCCATGTTCCAGTAATGCAAAAAAATAAGCAATGTTGTTTTAAAATTTTTATTTTAATAGTGTTAAAAACATTGTCTTTGGAACTTCCCTGGCAGTCCAGTGGTTAAGAGTCCGCGCTTCCACTGCAGGGGCACAGGTTCGATTCCTGGTCCGGGAACTAAGATCCTGCATGCCATGTGGCACGGCCAAAAAAAATGCTCTCTTTGTATTCCTATAATTTTCATTTCTTTGATAACTAGTGAAGGGCACAGTGTTTATACCGTCTATCCTCCTGGGGGAATTGTGTTCCTTTTTTAAATTTTTGTCCACTTCTAGCCCTCTCATATCACAGATAAAGACAATACAGTCTGGGGAGTTTAAGTGACCTGTCCAAGGTCACACAGCTAGTTATGGGAAGGGCCACGGCCAGAACTTCTCCACTGGCTCTCTTGACTGATCCTCTGCCCCATTACCCTGAGCTGAGCTCCCAGGGCCTCCATTCTGCCACCTCAGAGGGAGGTACTGGAAGCCCCACTCATTGCAGGGGCTGCCCTGGGGAAGAAAAACAGGACAGGCAGCTCATTGACCAAAGCATCCCGACATGAAATCCTTCCTACAAAGAGCCCTGGAATCTCTTCTGATGAATAATAGACAATGACTCAGGCACACTTTAAAATAGCTAGTTTGTTTTGAAATTAAAAAATAAAAATGCAAAGAAGAAAAACAGTGAGGCAGGCGCGTTTTAAAAGAGTTCTCACTGGAGATTTTAAAAGCAAATATATAAACCAGCTAATAAAGTGCCCATCACAATGCAAAGATGAATACACCTAAGATCTCACTGGGGCACTCGGGGACAAGAACAGATATCCTTGTGAAATCAGCTGTTTAAAGCAGCGGTCCCCAACCTTTTTGGCACCAGGGACTAGTTTCGTGGAAGACAGTTTTTCCATGGACAGGGGTGGGGGTGAGGGGGGGTGATGGCTCAGGCGGTAATGAGAGCGATGGGGGGCGGCAGATGAAGCTTCGCTCGCTAGCCCGCCGCTCACCTCCTGCTGTGCGGTCTGGTTCCTAACAGGCTGTGGACCAGTACTGGTCCCTGGGGCTTGGGGACCCCTGGTTTAAAGAGCGCTGACAGCCAGGCACCCTGCTGAGTGCTTCTTGAGTATTCTCATTTATTCTTCACAACCACCTGATAAGATAGATCCTGTTATTATTATTATCACCATTTTATAGATAGGCAAATTGAGGCTAAGAGAGGTTCAGATATTTTTTCAGGGTCACAAGATAAGAAGCAGCAAAGTTGGGGCTTCAACTAGGGCCTGAATCCAAGGTTTGCTCTTAATTACTTATGCCACCAGACACCCTGAGGTCATGTCTTAGACCGTGGAGTGGCAGCAGCAGCCCTCTGGCTGGCCTGCACGGGGCAATCCTTAGGAAAACAAATTATCCCAGCCACTTTTTATAATAGGCCCTGCTGTAGAAAATAGCGCCCCCAAGACCAGTTTTCAAGACTATTCTTCAGTTCCAGTAATGGAGGCTCAAGAAATTAGTTACTTTATTGTAGGTAACAACTCTAAGTGTTGGAGCTGAAATGACCCAGACTCAAGCACCCAAGCAGCTTGTCTCATCTGACTATAGTCCTTCCCCCTATCATGCATGTGCGCGCGCGCACACACACACACACACACACACACACACACACAACTCAATCACTCACGCAGCAGGACAGCTAAGAATAAAATGAGTTCAAATAACTCAAGCAAACGGTTGAAATTACAGACTCAGGCTGGCGGGCACCATGCCAAGGCATTCTAATTTCATCTCTACCAACAAACTCATATCTGCTTTTTAAAGAGGAGCGTCATTTTGATTTCAGCAGTCCTGGCAGAAGGTTTTTCCATGTAAATTCCTCCCAGCCCTTTCGAAGTAAAAACGAAGAACAGCTAGCTGATCCCTGTCTTGTCTAATGCATGGCTTTCCATAGTACTTTTATGAGTGAGTAGCATGAGTGGAGAGGAAGCATCCTTTAAGAGAGTCGGTGTGCAGCTGCTCTCAGCTGCCTTGTGTTGTCTCTAGCAACTAAGATTTATTTTATAAATGCGTACATAGTGCTTACTGTACAGCAGGCCCTGTTCACATCCTTATCACAACCCTGTGAGGGGGAAACTGAGGCAGGACGGAGCCTAGTAGTCATTTGCCTGAAGTCACTTAGCTGGGGGTTGGCAGGGCTGGGATCAAGGCTCAGGCAGCCTGGCTTTGGTGCCCGTTACTTGTGGGTAGTAGAAGGTTACAGTTTTTTCTAACATAGGGTCGATTATCCTCATGCAGGGCTTTTCTCACACAGAGAGTAAGCCTGAAGTTCACACAGTCCATGACCCTGGAGGAAAAAAGAACCAAACTCCAACAAGCAATGGGAAATGAGTCAGAATCTGTTTATTCTGGTGATTTATTTTGTGAGAGCAGTCTGTTGAATGAATGAAACATGGGCTTTTTTGCAGCTTCTGTTTGGCCACTCTGATATTCAGTAATTCATTTCTTTTGATCTTCTAAGCCATCTAATTGAAATACCCACAAGTTCAGATATTACGATTTATAATTGGCCTCCAGCCCCTGTCTGCATCTGGCACAGTGGTCTCAACTACATCTCACCCCTTGTGCATTTGACCTCTTACTCTAAAAATAAGGGCCAGATGAATGCTTATATTCTTTATAGAACAGATGATGGTTTTACTGAACGGGTGTGGTTTATGCTTTAGAACAGCTGCATGTATGGAAAGAAATTATTGGAGTAACCCATTTTCAGACCTTGACACATACATTTGGCTTCAAATTCAATACGTGCTTTCTCAAAAAGGAAATGAATGTAAACAATCTTCTCACACATTATCCTGCACATCTGAATCCTGTGTTTTAATGGTTTCTCTTGACTCTGGTATATAATACACTGGTAATAGGAAAGGAAGTCCCATTCATTTGCTCATATCCTCTTTGGGATATGAAAGCTATAGAATGTTAGAGTCGAAAGGGGCCCTGGAGATCATCTAGGGTGACCCTCATTTTATATGAGGATTCTGAGGCCCAGAGAAGTTTTGTTCTCCAGAGCCCCTCTGGTCAGTCAGTGGTGGTAAGCATGAGACTGGAACCAGGTGGTCTGACTGCAGGCCAACTGAGTTGGCCAATGCTGAGATAAACCCTAAAAAGCTGATGTTCAGAGGTTCTCTGGCCCACCACAGCTCCCTGCCTGACTGCCAGCCTCACCACCTTGCCAACACTAGGGATTGCCTGTCTTCTCTGTGGCCTTGGATGCCTCTTCCAGGCTTCGGGCCTGGAGTCCCTTTCGTGCATCAGGCCTTCATTGCCCGAATAATGTGTTGGCCTTCTCACTGACAGCCCTAGTCTTCCTGGTCACCTCCCCCCACAAACACACACAAAACACTTTTAAGACATGTAACTATCATACCCAAAAGGCCAATCTTGATTACATCAGACCTTTTCTAAAATATCGTTGTTCGTTTCATTCACTGATGTGTCCCAACCATCTGGAACAGTATCTAGCACGTAAAAGGCACACAATAAATATTTTTTTAAATATTTTTCTAATTTTAATTATGCTTTATTATTTGACCTACATGCTATTTATGATTGTATTGATTAATTTTAAATTCTTTTCTTTTTTTTTTTTAAACCCCACATTTGTTTATTTATGTTTTTGGCTGTGTTGGGTCTTCGTTTCTGTGCAAGGGCTTTCTCTAGTTGTGGCAAGCGGGGGCCACTCTTCATCGCGGTGCGCGGGCCTCTCACTATTGCGGCCTCTCTTGTTGCGGAGCACAGGCTCCAGACGCGCAGGCTCAGTAGTTGTGGCTCACGGGCCCAGTTGCTCTGCGGCGTGTGGGATCTTCCCAGACCAGGGCATGAACCCGTGTCCCCTGCATTAGCAGGCAGATTCTCAACGACTGCGCCACCAGGGAAGCCCCACACAATAAATATTTATTCAATGAATAAATGGCTCCTCATTTCCTACTGAATAAATTAATTCTCATTCCTTAGCCTGATGTTTGAGGCCTTTTATTATCTGGCACTAATCTTTTCCCACCTTTCCCCTTCTATCCTCTGGTAATTTAAAAAACGACAAAAAAATGTATTCTTTTAGGCCAACAATTTATGGAGTGTTCACTATATGCCAGGCCTTTTCTAACCTCTTTATATGTATTAATTCATTTAATTGGCACAACAGCCTTATGAGTACTATCATTAATGACATTTTACAGATGAGGAAACTGAGTCACAGAGAGGTTAAATTACCTGTCACTTCTAGGACAAGGCAGAGCTGGGGTTCAAACTTGGGTAATATGGCTTCACAGCCCATGCACATAACCACTGTGCTCTAGCTAGCTCTCCTGTTTATTTTTCATTACAAATTCCAACAATGTAGACATACCTAAAGTAAAAAGTGACAATTGTCCTTCTCTCCAAAAACTTGAGATAATCCATGTGTATCCTTCCAGGTGGCTTTCTTATGTTTATGTGAATAGTTATATAATTTTAAAACTGAAAGTGGCTCATATTATACGTATTACAACTTGTCTTTTTCATCTATTGTATTTTTGAGATTTTTTCATGTTAGTACATATATTGCTACCTCCCTCCTTTTCACTATTACCTACTATTCCATTGTATGGATACACCATAATTTATTTAATCGGTCACTGCTGATGAACACTTCCTTAGAAAAGGAACAGTGCTGGAATGAACATCACTGTACATCTATCTGTGCAATGTTAATATCTCTACAAGTTCAGAGTCCTAAAAATGTGGTTGCTGAATCTTAGGGTATATACACTTACAACCGTGGATATTGATAAATGGTCCTCTGGAAAAGTTGTGTCAGTTTATCCTCCTGCCAGTAATGTCTTGAAGTTCCCCCTGATTTTCCTTACCTCCATGTACAAGTTCAGGAAGTGAGCCCTAGCTCCCTTCCTAACAGTTCCCGTCCTCTGAGAACTCCTGTTCCCTGCTCCTCATGTCTCTCTTTCGGCAAGGAAAGTTATTTCTTCTTCCAACATTGTTTGGCTATAATCAAACCCTCCCTGATCCCTCACTTCTCACCTGTGTGGGTTCTCTCTGTCTCTGTCTCTGTCTATCTGTCTTTTTCTCTCTCCCTCCCTCACTCTCTCGGTTATGCAACACAAAATATAGACCCTCATTCAGGCCAGGGTTTCTTTGTTACAATTTTCCTATCAGGGAACTTGGAGGCTACATAGAGAAGAGTAAACTCTGTGTTCCTGGCTGCGATGACAGGTCACGTGGTGCAGGCTGGGCTTGATGCTGACAGTCTTGCGGTATCAGTATTTGGTTGTGTAGGTAAAGATGTCATTGTTATCTTGCCCAGCCTTATTTGGAGCACAGCAATGACTATGATTAAGAAAGGAGCAAAGGGTTACAGTGTAAGGCAAAACTAGAGAAGAGCCTTTTAAGTGATGAAGGAGATGGAAAAGGAGGGATAAAGGCATGATGCTTCCTGAACCCCTCCTTTATGCTACCTCTTTTGCTTGGTGCTTTACATATATTATTGCATTTAATCCTCCAGTGAGAACAGACTAAACAGCTTAGGAATGTTCTGTCTGGAAAGAGGAGGAGGAGGTGAACAAAGTTTCTAAAATCATACATAGACTTCCTAGTGTAACTACTAAGAAGAAGAGAAGATAGCCCTTGAAGTTAGAGCAGAGCGAGTCTGGGACAAGAGAAAAGTACTTCCGAAAGTGGCAAGGAAGTAGTGGACTCTGTAGCCACAATTGTGGTGCAGATGGAAAAATAGATTTTTTAAAAGGTTTTAGGAAACTACATGGTAATGCATTGCTACTGGATTTCTAAAGAAAGTTAGAATATTTGCGGTCCATGTCATTCCTGTTGGTGTCAAGGGGTCCAAACATGCTTTTGGCCCAATGTCCATGAAAGTGTTTAGGTTGGGGATGGGTGAAAGGAGACCATTCTGGGCTTCCTTCATCTCTCTTTAAACAAGAATCGCTCTACTTCTTATCTTTTATAAATTCTGGGCTTCTACATGAGATTTCTCTTGAAAATACTTTTTGTGGACTTCCCTGGTGGCACAGTAGATAAGAATCCGTCTGCCAATGCAGGGGACATGGGTTCCATCCCTGGTCTGGGAAGATCCCACATGCCACGGAGCAACTAAGCCCGTGAGCCACAACTACTGAGCCTGCGCTCTAGAGCCCGCAAGCCACAACTACTGAGCCAGCGTGCCACAACTACTGAAGCCCACACACCTAGAACCCATGCTCCGCAACAAGAGAAGCCACCACAATGAGAAGCCCGTGCACCGCAACGAAGAGTAGCCCCCGCTCACCACAACTAGAGAAAGCCCGCACGCAGCAACGAAGACCCAACACAGCCAAAAATAAATAAAATTAAATCTTAAAAAAAACAAAAAACAGTTCATAAGTCATTGCACTTGATTTCACTATTGGAGATGAGCTCTGGGCTGAATGGACTGCGACGCTAACCCACTGTGGCAGATTTTGTCTGTGGACCAAGGCTCCACCATTGCTTCTCTTCATAGCACAGGCCAAGGCCTGCTGGCCTCGTAGTCCATTCCTGACCCCAGTCATGGGGGAGGGCAGGGAAGAGAGGTCACATGCAGCAGCAAGAACTGTTCCCTGTTACTGGAGGAACACTGCCAGTCCATTTGTAAGACCTCCTGGTCCCCACCCCACTCTGCCCCAGGCAGGGTCTGAGCTCAGCTGCACCCAGGAGCTTTACCTGCTGTTTTCCCAGGAGGAAGAGTCAGGGAGGCCTCAGCCTCAGCCTCAGCCTGGCTCACAGGTTCATGCCTCCTCTGTGCTGTCCCTGAGCTCCCTGTTTAACTCCTAACTCTTGCCTGATCTTTCCTTTGGGCTCTGAGTCAGAAGACAGGGGTTGAAATCTCTGCTTGGCCATTTTGCAGCTGTAAGATTTTATATTACTCTGAACGTCTGTCTTGTGTATGTTTCCGTAACTACTCCTATTGGGTGGCTAAGATAATGGGATTGACTGAGATAATGCAAGTAAAGCACTTAGCAGAGTGCCTACAATGAGGTAAACTGTCAGATGGTGGTATCAGTGGTCATAGTTGCTGCTGACGTATGTCGTTTTTATGCCTCCCATCATCATTGCTATTATCCTGGTTCCTAGACCTGTGACTTGGAAGAGAATTTGACTCCTGCCATGATACCTGATTCTGAACCACTGATTCTCCCCCCAGACATCTTCCTGCTTCTTTCCAGTCCCACAGCTCGCCTGATCAACACTGACTTTCCTGTCCTTGACCATACTTGCATTGACATCATAAAGGACAATACACAATACACGGGAATACACAATAACAACCCTCTTCACACTGTCATTGCATGTAGAGAAGTACACTGTATCTCCAAAAGCACTTCGCATATACTGTTTCATATTTGATAGGCTTCCTTTTTTGAAATTGAGCCCTTCAAATGTCAGTGACAAAGCCAGGGGCTTCCTAGTTGCATAGAGGAGTAGAAACACAGGTCCTCTGATTCCCAACTTCTTACCATTCCCTGCCATCACTGAGTTTACACATCAAGACATATTGCTTTGGTACAACATTGCAAGTCAACTATACTCCAATTTAAAGAAAAAGACATATTGCTTTGCTTTATATATACTTGTAGATTTTCCTTTAAATCTGGGATCAGGAAGAAAGTGAGAGTTTAACTTCTACTTCTCTGTAGCCATACTCTAATCAGCTGCTAAAACTGAGGAAAACTGGGCCTTTATGAAAAAAAATTTTTTATCTTTGACCTATTCTTGTTTCAAAATGTTCTGAATTTATCCCAACAACAGCTGTTAAGATGTTTTTCAAAATTTTGCATTCCCAAAGGCCAAAATACCTGAGACAAAGAGAAAATACAAGCAAAAAATAAATAAAAATAAAAGTTTTAACCTAAGCTGCTTTAATAAATAGAAAATGGCCTTATGCTTATAAGAAAGACATTCTAAGTAAAATCATTTTGCCTCTGTAACCAGCAAATCCTTCCATCTTAAGAGCATATTAGTTATGTCTCTTTGTGCCAAAAATCACAAGACCTTTCATTCTTGTTCTCATGATCCACTCCAGCACTCTATTCAAAGTTCTGGGATGGATTCTTTTTTTGCTGGCTCCTTTGAAGTTCCTCAAATGGAGACACTCTTTTTTTTTTTTTTTTTTTTCGGTACACGGGCCTCTCACTGTTGTGGCCTCTCCCGTTGCGGAGCACAGGCTCCGGATGCACAGGCTCAGTGGCCATGGCTCACGGGCCCAGCCGCTCCGCGGCATGTGGGATCTTCCTGGACCGGGGCAGGAACCTGTGTCCCCTGTATCAGCAGGCGGACTCTCAACCACTGCGCCACCAGGGAAGCTCTCAACTGGAGACACTTTAAGTTGCAGGCTTGGAGTATATTTTCAGACCAGCATAGAGCCGGGATCCGGGGGAACATTTCACGTGACTTTTGATATTAGATAGAATCCTTTGACAAAACCCGTTTGCATTTCAGAAATTATGTAATAAGTATAGACCCATTCTAAAATTCATCCAGGAAATAACCACCCATGTAGAAAAAGTGTTATGTATAAATGTGAATATCACAACAGCTTTTATAATAGTGGAAAACTGGAAACAACTAAAATTTACACAAATAAGAGAAGGTTTCATTACACTGTGGTTTGTTCATGGGAACAATGAAAGCAATGTCTTTTAGTAATACAGAGAAAAGCTTGATTGTCATGTTATGCAGCAAAAGCAGAAAATAAGTGGGATCTAATACAGCCACAACTGTAAAAATATACACCGCTGCGGTATCACGTGTGATCTTTTGCTTTTCTTTATTTTCTAATTTTTCTGTAATCAGCATGAATTTTGATAATTGGAGGGAAGGCTTTTTTTTTTTTTAACTGAAAACAGAAGCATCATCTTTTTTTTTTTTTTTTACATACTGCTTGTGTTTTTTGTTTCTTTATTTTATTTATTTATTTATTTGGCTGCGTTGGGTCTTCATTGCTGTGCGCGGGCTTTCTCTAGTTGCGGCGAGTGGGGACTACTCTTCGTTGCGGTACGCGGGCTTCTCATTGCAGTGGCTTCTCTTGTTGCGGAGCACGGGCTCTAGAGAGCAGGCTCGGTAGTTGTGGTGCATGGGCTTAGTTGCTCTGTGGCACGTGGGATCTTCCCGGACCAGGGCTCGAACCTGTGTCCCCTGCATTGGCAGGTGGATTCTTAACCACTGCGCCACCAGGGAAGCCCCCGAAGGTTTCTTTGATTTCTCTAGAACAGTATTTTTCAACCTCAGCCAGTTTGGGGTTGCATAATTCTTTGCTGTAAGAGCTGCCCTGTGCCTTCTAGGGTGTAGCATGTCACCATATCATTGGCCTGTACCCATTAGGTGCCAGTAGCATGTCCTCAATTGTGACAACCAAAAATGTCTTCACATTTTGCCAAACGTCCTCTAGGGGCAGAATGGCTGAGAACCACTGTTCTAGAACCGTGTGCTGATACTTTCCCAAATTCCCACCACCCTCTACGGTGCGTGGGAGACCAGAGAGGTGAGGAGGCAGGAAAGAGAATGTCTGGAGATTTATCTGGAGGGTTTTGGGTAAGAGAGTTATGCCAGGAGCTTGTAAAACATCAGGTCAGTGTGATCAGGAAGAAGGGACAGAGAGAGGGAGGGGTTCCAAAGGGAGACAGCTGCTGGGTACAGCCAGAAGGGCCGAGCTTGCCTCCATAACACATAGTTTTCACAAGGAGGCGATAGCAGCTGGCAGTCCAAGGGCCACCTGGATCGGGGAGACCCACCAAGACGTAGCAGTAGCTGTTCAGTTGTGCAGTGATGGAAAAATCCAGGCATTCATTCATTCATGAAACACTTGTTTGTGGCAATAGGTAGCAGGATTTCTTCCAGCTACAGGGTGGGATTCCAGGAGGGGATTTCAGCCCCTTTCATGCAGAGACGGATTAAGGAAGGAGTCTGGCAAGCAACGAGGACTGAGATTCAAGCAGTTCTGGTCACTGGAAGGAGGTAGAAGACTGACTTCCTAGCCGGGAATGAAAGCAGATAGACTTGACTAGAGACTGCACCAAAGAACTACAGCTCCTTGGTTTAGTACTGGCCTCCCAACTGGCGCAGCACAGAGCTCTCACACAGAAGGAGCAGAGCCGTGAATGAGGAGGTAGAGGAGTGCGCGGGAGCCCTGAGGGCACCAGCAAGTTGGAAGTGGGACTGTGCGGGGTCAGGTCTAGACTGAGACCTTTGTACTTGGTCCTGTAAGTAGGGACGAGACAGGGCCAGTTTTCCTATAGGAAAGATCACTAGAAGAGGCTCAAAGAATATGCACTTTTTGAATTTTATTGGTAGTGCCAAATTACCTTTCAGGATGACAGTATAATAATCAATGGGTAAAATTTAATTGTGGCATTTTATGGTACTTGAATAAAAAATTTATTATTTTAAAGGTTTATAGCTGTTGCAGCTTTGCTTTCGTGACCTGTTGTTGATCTTATCTCTGATTTATATGATATCTAGTCAGGAACACAATCCCTAATCATAAAATATTTCCTATGGGAAAATAACTTGCTTTAGGAAAAACGTGCTTTCCAGAAACAATGTATGACAAAAAGTGACGTTTGTCTACAAAGTTGGTGTTTGTTTTATCTGTTTGTGAATTATCTTGCTTTTGTCTTCCTTAATGGCTCATTTATTTTCCATCCTGTACTAGAAATATATATTTAGTAAAACTTGAAATGTTCTTTTTAAAAAGTATACGAAGCACAAGGAATGTGCATAGACGGATTTGTGAGACGACGGTTCAGACTGAGTATTATATGTACCTTCTATATCATGAAATAAATGCATTCAGTTAGTTTGAGTAGTATGAAATTTCCATTTTGTAACTCAAAACAATCAAATATCAGCAATTTCATATGGTTCAGTCTAACAGGAATGTTAGCTCCAAAGAAAATTTTTGTGAAATGAACATTCTGTTTCTTATTGCTTTCTTTAAGATTCAGATTCATTTCCCTGAAGGCAGGGTTGAAAACTTGGGCTGTGTAGCATTCTAGGCATGGCTGGAATTCAACAAATTATCCTTGCTTAGAATGGTTGTTTCCCTTGGGACAAGAGTTCTCAACCCTAGCTGTTCATAGAATCATATTTAATTTAAAATCAGGGAACATTTAAAAGATACTGATGGGCCCCACACCAGACTGATAAATCTGAACTTTGAGGGGGTGGGGAGAGGCAGGGCTCATGCCTTTTTGTTTCTCAGGTGACACTAAGGTACGGCCAGGTTTGAGAACCACTGCACTAGAATTTCACTTTGAGGAGACTCAGCAAAGCTTTTCTATGTCTTAGATAAACAAAAACACAACACCACTGCTCCTGATTTATTTTCCGAACTTGCTTTGGACCAACAAGGTCCAGAGATAAAATGTGAAAAAAATACGTTTAACTACATGGAACCCATGTTTTGGTTTTCATTCAGCTTTTGGTTTTCATTCAACAAAACATTTATTGGATGCCTACTATGGCCCTGGTCCTATGGCTGGGTATTTTGGGGAAATAGATTAATGACGAGTGAAAGAAGAGTTTGGCCCCCTTAAAAAACCGGGGGATTATATGAAATGCCCAGAATAGGCTAATCTATAGAGATAGAAAGTAGGTAGTGGTTGCCTAGGCCTGGGGAGGTTGGGGGGAAAATGGGGAGTGACTGTTAATGGGTGTGGGGCTTCTCTTTAGGGTAATGAAAATGTTCTAAAATTAGAGAGAGGTGATGACTGCACAACTCTGTGAAAATACCAAAAACCATTGACGGTACACTTCAAATGGGTGAATTATATCTCAATAAAGCTGCTACTTAAAAAAATTAAAAAGCCACAGCTATACTTCGCTAGGAGGACTTAACGCTGACTAAGTGAGTTAGGAACAGCAGAGAAGAAACTCTGCTGTCTACCCATTCCTTTCAAAATAGACAGAGCTTAAAATGGGGACAGTAACTGAGAGCAAAATAAAGTAGACCCTGCTTGGATGCATTTAGTTCTCACCTGTATTCCAGGTAGCACCCTGAGCATTCAGGGGGGAAGATGGGTCAGAAGCCATGCAGATGTCCTGGGACGTCCAGTGGGTGAGAAAAAGACCGGAACTTGCACAGAACTCGCTGAGTCCCAGGCATTGCTCTCCGTGCTTTACATACATATATGAGGAATCACCACACAATATCCCCATTTTCCCACAGTGAAACTGAGGTGCAGAGAAGGTAACTGTCCCAAGGTCATACAGTTATTTCTAAGTAGTGGCATTAAGACTGGGTAGGGTTCTGATAGGAATGTGAAGGTAAAGGTATCCAAGGTGATGTTAGGGTGGAGGGCTTGGGTGTGCTGAGGGGATGGATAATAAGCAGGAACAGTGGGTTCAGGTAGGGTAATAATAATGGAGGATGATGCTAAAAGGATGGACAGGGAGAGGTTATTGAGGAGCTCTCATGACCGTGCTAAGGCATCACAATACCATGGGGTGGGCACCACTGAAGATCATTGAGTCAAAGTAAGGCCATGTCGAGTCTTCTCAGTGCACAGGTATGAGTGTGTCTGAATTGGTGTCTCTCTGGGTCTACTTAAAAGCAGCTCTGGGTGTAATGTCTGAGCACCACCTTGTCCCTTGCATCTCATTGGGTATGTGGTGGGCACACCACAGGACCTGCCAGCCCACCTGGCCCTCTGATAGCCACTGGGGAGCAGCCACCAAAAAAGAAGTCACAGTGACCTGGGGGAACTGAAGGCCTCCATAGGACCTGCCTTAGAACCGTAGATTCTTTGCTGTGTTAGCAAAGTCCCAGCCCAAGGGGACTCCTCAAGCCTAGAATGTTCAGGACATTTGGCATCAAGCCTCCTGGATGAAGAGGCAAACTCTCTGAAGGGGAAGGAAAAGCCTGTTCTCTCTTGACCCCCTCACTCTCTGCAAAGTAGGAGCAAGTTGGGTTTCCCAGCCTTTCTCTCCCTTCCCACTGGGGCACATGGGGGCTGACAGTGATGTGGCCAACAGGGGCAGAGGAGGGAAAGACATCCAGACCCTCAGGCCCACAGTCTGATCTTCAATCCACATCTGCACTGCAGAGCCAGCAGCTTTTCATGCCCATGAACACATTCCTCCTGCCTTCCTAGCCCAACTCTGTGCGTCTTGGGGCTTAGTTCCTTCATGAAGGTTTTTCCGTGATCTCTCCCTGGTCTGACTTCTGTCATGCTTGGATTTTTATACCAAGCCTTGTAGCACCTCACTCATAGGTAGCTTTGCTAGTATGATAATCTCCACATCACCCCAGGTAATCAAGATAATCACAGTGCAGCTGTTCTTTCCTTATTTCTTAATCCTCAGACCTCACAATAGGTTAATTCTGCTACGCCCTGTCTAAGTTTTTGCCCTTGCATGATACTGGGCAAGCAGTGGCCGCTCACATCCCAGTGAAATCAGCCTGTTCCCAGGTGCCTGAACCTCTCTCTTCTCACTTATTATCTCCTGTCTTGTCCTATTTGTTTATTTATTTATTTATGGCTGTGTTGGGTCTTCGTTTCTGTGCGCGGGCTTTCTCTAGTGGCGGCGAGCGGGGGCCACTCTTCATCATGGTGCGCGGGCCCCTCACTGTCGCGGCCTCTCCTGTTGCAGAGCACAGGCGCCAGACGCGCAGGCTCAGTAATTGTGGCTCACAGGCCCAGCCGCTCTGCAGCATGTGGGATCTTCCCAGACCAGGGCTCGAACCCGTGTCCCCTGCATTGGCAGGCAGAGTCTCAACCACTGCGCCACCAGGGAAGCCCTGTCTTGTCCTATTAATTAACTTTCCCAATTACCTGCCCTGCTTTCCCAACTATCCCTGATCATGCGAGAGACACTCGATGAAGCAGAGGTGAGTCATTGATTAATCAGTCAGCACTTCACAGAGTAGGGATGAAGGGTGATAATTGTTCTGTTATCCAAAACCAGGGTGAACCACAGGTGTCTCCAGAGCATGCTCACCTCAGACACACCATCGTGCTTCTTTTCCTCCTGCCCCTGCCTTCCTCTCTACATCTCAAGCTTCAAAATTTTATCTCTCTCTGATTCTCTTCTTGCCAAATTCCTCCCCTACACACACACACACCCCAATTTTCTTAACTGTTCACAATGTAGATCACATTTATCTTCAGCTATACGTGTTCTGCATACCACTCTTGGCTTTTCTTATTTTCTATGTCTTACGTCTAAAAATACTATGATTCCCTCTTAACTTTGTGTGTGGTCTTTGATTTTCGATGTGGGGAAAGGATCCGTGGCTTTGGTAGGAAAAGGTTGCCAAGTCTGTCTTAAGAATTCTTAGGAGTGTGTACAGGGCAGAACGTGGAAAAGCAGATGCTGGAACCTGTTGGAGGGGACGGATGCAAACCAGAGTTAACCCAGCCAGGGACAGCCACGCCCTCCTTCCTAACACAGAATATATTCCACGTCCTAAAAGAGATTGCCTTAGCTTCTCCATGGCTGCAAGGTGAAGAGCTGACAAGGAGCAATTTGGAGGGAGGGCATCAAAAGAAAAGAAAGAGCTTCTGACATCATCCCTGCAGCCCTGACTTTCTAGAGCCTGTTTTCGAGAATCTGTTTCCTCTTCAACCCCAGTGCCTCTGCCTGCTGTTTTCTAGCACATCATGGTCACTACCGGATCACAAACAAGGAAGCATTGAGAGAGTCCTCTGTGGTCTGCTCATCACTGAGGCCCCGTGCCGGGTCCCCGTATGTGGTCCTTCTCCTCCCATCGTGAGCACAACAGAGAGAACTCCCTTCCTCTCTCTTTCACAGACATAAAGTAGATGGCTGAGCACGGTTGGGATTCTTGTAGTGAGGGCACAAGATTTTGAAAGAAGAAAGAACACAGGGAATGAGCTTCTCAATGAACAAAAGGCAGTCTGACTCGTGGGCCATGGATCATAGAAACCTCCAGCTGAAGCCTGATTTGATCTTGAAATCGGATGTCTGAAGAAGCTGCAGAAATGTCTAGGCTTTACATGGAGTGTGGCCCCACCAAAGGGCCCTTCTTCGACTCAGCACTACAGTCACATTTTCGATTCACATTCCGTCAGCTCCTACCTGCTCTGCTGGAAGTGAGCCTCCGTAGTCCCACCCTCCCCTCTAACCCACCCCCAGGCATGGACTCATGCCAAATGCTGGCTGCATCATCTCTGCCCCTTCCTTGATATACTGGTAATGTCCAGTAAATACAGATACCAAGAGCCGGCTGAAATCAATTCAAGAAGTATTTCGTGAGTTCCAACTGTATCCAGCACAACATACCATGGACCACTGTAATCATGAAGGGTACAGAGGAGAGAAAATCTTGGGACACCCACAGGTGGTTGATCCCAGGGGGGTTGGCCGCAGCTGTATACTGTTTTTTGACTTTGTCTTTCGTTACATGTAGTCGCATCTGCGTAGTGTCCTTTATAAAGTCTTAGAAAACCATGACTGCGTCCAGTTGTTTAGGGTTCCCTCAAAGTGAAGGACACTAGTATTTAAGATTGTTGCAAGAAACCCAGAAACCCAGAGACTCTGGAGACAGGGAGAGCTCTTAAGTCTACTTTTCACACAATAGAGCTTCATACCATTATTCTATATATAATCTTTTTACCAAAACACTGTCGCCTGTTTCTGTCAACAAAAGACCTCTTTGTTTTGATAGCCAAGAAAAGCCTTAAGCTCAGTAGAGACAACAGAACAGGCTTTTTAAATGACAAAATGTAAGGGCCAAAATGCCTTATTTTTGGAATGTAAATTAGAAGGCTTTTTTTCTTTAATAGGACTGTAACCCTCAGTTTTGATCAACTTTAGGGTTTTTCCTCTTTTTTTCTTTTTTTAATGATATCCATGGACTTCTTTGGAATGCAGCCCAGGATAACCATAGCTTTTTTATATGGCTACAGGGTAGGCACAAGTGAGGTGGGAGGTGACGACTTTCCCACACTCTTGAGCCCTCTGAACTGTTGTCTTTTTTTTTTTTTTAATGTTTATTTATTTATTTGGCTGCGCCCGGTCTTCGTTGTGGCACTCAGGATCTTCGTTGCAGCATGCGGGCTCTTTTAGTTGCAGCGTGCAGTATCTAGTTCCCTGACCAGGGATCAAACCCAGACCCCCTGCATTGGGAGCATGGAGTCTTACCCACTGGACCACCAGGGAAGTCCCTGAACTGTTGTCTTTGACCTTCAGTTTCTCTGTATAATCTTACTGCTGAACATATGTGCTCAGATGTGCAAGTAGCTGAGAGCCTCTGTAACAGGACAGAAGTTCTCTGTCTGGGGATAGACAGTGTCCCTGACTCTTCCCACGAACTTGAGTACAATTCTAATGCCATCACCTGTTTACTTTTTTGTAGTTCCCAATATTTTGGAACCTTCTTGAAGACTTACCTTTCCACTGCTATCTTCCAAAGGTAGAGAGGAAGGCGACAGTTCCTTCAGAGCCTTCCCATCTCTGTCTCCACACTTCCAACTAGACAGGAAAAGTCTTAACCTGCCACCCACCCAGAGGGATGCCTCTGTCACTGTTACACTGTGGGTATGAAGTCCATCCATGGTCTCTCCTAGTCCATGTTGGCATGTATGTTGGGCACTTCATCCCTTCCTTTTGGTTTTTATTAATAACAAGGAAACCACCACATTATAAGAAATCTTAGGGGCTTCCCTGGTGGCACAGTGGTTAAGAATCCGCCTGCCAATGCAGGGGACGTGGGTTCGAGCCCTGGTCCAGGAAGATCCCACATGCTGCGGAGCAACTAAACCCGTGCGCCATAACTGCTGAGCCCCTGTGCCACAACTACTGAAGCCCACGCGCCTAGAGCCCGTGCTGTGCAAAAAGAGAAGCCACCGCAATGAGAAGCCCAGGCACCACAACTAGAGAAAGCCCGCGCCCAGCAACGAAGACCTAACGCAGCCAAAAATAAATAAATAAATTTTTTTTTAAAAAGAAATCTTGAAAGTGATCATCTCTATCCCTTTGGTGACTTAAGAGCTGAGATTGGGTCATGTTTGTTGTTGCATCCTTAGTATTTAGCATGATACCCCTAAAGGGGTGTTGGATGTCCCCAGGCATAGGAGATATAACCCTCTAGATGTAAACCTTTTTTTTTTTCTATTGAAGGTACTTCCATGGTAGTTAGCTTAGAATATATTTGTGAGAGGAAATAGTTCTGGGCTAGAATTGCAACCACTTGTAAAGACTCAGAAGGACCCTGCTTATCTCCCCAGTCTCGTTGCCTACTCTCTTAGCTCCAGCCATAGGAGCCACTTTGCACATGCTACTCCCTCTGTTTAGAACATTTTCCTCTCTCGTATCTTACTCTGGCCTCACCTTTGCCTGGCGCAGTCTTATTATCTTTAGGTTGTGTCTAGATGTTACCTTCTAGGAGAAACCTTCTGTGACCTTCTTTGACCTTCCTCTGTGTTCCTGAAGCACCTTGTATTCACACTATTGCAGAATCACATGCTGTAATAGAATTGCCCACATTCTGGCCTACCTCCCCTGATACTTGTAACTTTCTTGAGGACAAAAACAGTTTCATTCATCATTTTGTCTCCAGCTTCTGGCATGCTATTTGGCACAAAGTACACATTTAGTTAATATTAGTTGAGTGAATGAATGAATGGTGTCCAAACAAGGAAGATATTCGTAGGCATAGATTTCTTCCCCTTCAGAAATTAAAGTGTAGCCAGAGACTTTGTCCGTGTCTGCACTGGATGCCAGTCCAAGCTTCTCAGAGGATTCCCCTGGGTGAGCGCCCCTGCCTGAGGCCCTCCCGAGGCTGCCTCGTGACCTGACTGAGCTCGTGGCGACTCCAGCTCCTGGAGACCTGGTGGTCTCTATCCACCCATTGCTACCTAGTCCATTTGCTCTGCCTGACGTATGTTCACTAACTGGCTGTTAAGCCTGATTCTACCCTCGGATGAAAGCTGAGAGTCTGTACTGCTTGTTCTAAACAGCTGTCCAGTCTTCTTGATAGCATGAGGCTCTGAAGTGGGTGTCATCATGCCTGCAGCCAGCTCAACTAAGCAAGGCCAGCTTACATTGAGTCCTGTTGCTGAGGGTGGGTCCAGTGTTTTCTCAACTACTGCGTTCCTGTTTTTTGGGGGTGTGGGGGAGGAATGTCCGTAGCTCCTCTCCATTGACCATTTACTTAACTCCCATCAAAGAAGGGACTTTCAAGAATTAAAGCACTGCAGTTTTCTGGTAGAAGAAACACTGTGCATTCAATAATGACAAACACCTGTCCACTCACAATTAGAGGATGGTCTCAGTTTGCAGATCCTCCTAGTCAATACTCCTCCTTTATTCCCACCTTCTTCCTTTGCCCACGGAACTGAAGCTCAAAGGATCCAGATCAAAAGGGGGTGTGAAAAAAATGGGGGTGGAGGAGAGAGGTGAGCCATGGAGATAAAGGGAAGACAAGGAGAGCGAGTGAGGAAGATGGGAAGATCAGGACAGAGTAAGGAAAAATGGAATAGGAGTAATAAGAATAATAAGAAGAAACAAAGTGTAAAAAAGCAAAGTGGGAGACATGAACATGGGGAAGAATAAAAAATTTGAGTGAAGAAGCCATGGGGACCCAGAGAAAGTTGGAGAAAACACCTCCAGGAGCAACCTGGAGAGAAAGAAGAGAGCAGAGAAGTGAGAGGAAGGAAGAAACCTGAGGTGAGAGAGGACTCATGCTATAACTCTCATATTAACCAGAAGGATTAATAAGCTCCCACTTATTGAATGCCACCTGTGTGAATAAGCGCTGTGATAAGGCTTTGCACTTATAGCGTAGTGGGTGCACTAGCCCAAAACTGAGTTCAGAGTCTGGCTGTTCATGGAGCTGTGGACTAGAAAACACACGGACATCTGCACATGAGTTCACATGCGGGAGGCTGGGCAAACTTACATCTGAGCACAGAAGAGGCTCCACAACCTTGGGACCACCAGTGAATAACTAGGAGGGGTGATACCTTTTGAGGGTAGGAAGTTGTCTCAGGTCTTGCAGGCAAGCAGGCGTGTCCTTGGACCTCTAAAGATTCAGGCATGTATGCTGTTATGACCACTTGGATACTCAAGGGCTGTGTAGTTGGAGAACCCACAGCTATCTTTTCTCATTTAATCCTGGTTTATAACAACCATGTGATAACCTCCATTAAAGAAACACAAGTTGCTTTCCCACTGCCACTAGATGGTGGCGCTAGGAGTCCAACAGGATCAGTGTGATGCAAAGACCAGGCTCTTTCCTCTCCACCCTAAGGCGTCTGCTCTGCTCTCCCACCTTTGGTGGCCAGACCAGAATGTTCCAGGAGGTCAGCCTCAGGCAGTCTTCAGGCAAAGAGTAGAGGAAGGAAATGTAGTATTGTTTGGTCCAGAAGCAATGACCCAGGCAGAAAGGGGCCTCTGGGAGCCATCAAGACAGATGGCAACACTGATCCTTTTCAGTTGGGCGGAGGAGGGGAAGATAGAAGCTTGGACGAGGTGAGTAGGGATCCATTTGCCACCCAGGATCAAACAACCTGGCCATACAGGTTGGCCTTGGTCTCCTCCACCTGCTGTGAACACAGCAGCCTGGGGCCACAGGACTCCAGGAACTTTCTTTCCCTCACAGCTTCCCACGTGCACAGCTTAGTAAGAGCACTGCCCCTGAGCCTCTGAGCCAGGGCACCACAGTCTACAGGATTTGTGGAAGTTTGTTTTTGTCTTGCAGGGGCTTTGTCCCCATGTGATTCATTAACTGACCCATTGCTCCTTAGAGCTGCAGGGAGCCTGGTAGTTCAGGCCATTAAATCCCTTCTGTCGGCCTAATTCACAGCCCGACATCACAAGCCTCCCAACATAATCCATTTGTCCTGATTTGATTTTTTTTTCAAGAGGCTTCCTTGGCAGCCAGGTTTTCTCATTACGAATATGATTCATCTGTATGGTAATTCCCATTAGAATTAGTATATCAGACATGATTCATCTTTGGAAATATTAACCCAGAAGCATCATTTCAGAAAGGCCTGTTACCTTCACAGCCAGAGGGAATTTCTGCAAGAGATGCCCCTTCATTCAACTAGCATTTGTTGAGTTGGCCCTGTGCTGGACTCTGAGCTAGGGGCTTTGGGGAATATAGAGACGATAGGACTTCACCCCTGCCCTCAGGAGCTCCCATTCTAGAAGGAAGATAACATAGACATGCGTGTTTATGGGATGGATAATATGAGAAGTGCAGTCAGAGATGAAAGGTAACATGGTCTCGTAAAATCTCAGGTTCTCAAACTTCAGCAGGAATCAAGATCACCTGGAGGGCTCATGACAGCACAGATATCTGGGCCCCAACCCCAGAGTTTCTGATTTAGTAGGTCTGAGGTGGGGCCCAAGAATATGCATTTCTAACAAGTTCCCAGGTGATGCTGCTACTGTTAGTCTGGGGACCACACTTAGAGCACTGGGCTCTAAGACTTCAGTTCTTTCTCCACTGCCCCCTCCCTTCACTGCCTGCAGTGTGCTAAGCTGTGTGCTCCCTGCTGGGGACAAGATGTTGAACAAGACATGACAGGGAGGGGATATCTGTGTGTGTATGGCTGATTCATTTTGTTGTGCAATGGAAGCTAACACAACATTGTAAAGCAGCCAAAAATTAGTAAAAGTAAATAAATAAATTGTACCGGGGTTGGGGGGGAAAGACATGCCCCTGCCCCCCCGGGGAACTGACAGCCTGGAAGGGGAGCAAGCAGTGACTTCCACACTCCACAGAAAGTGCCACTATAGAGTTTTGCATGGGGGCCATTGGAGCACAGAAAAGATACTGCTTAGTTCTTGCTAGAGCTGGGAGAAGACTGCACGAAGGAGGCAAAATCTGAACGCAAGGGTAAATGTGGCCTGGAAGAAGTTATGTGGAAGGGTATTTCCAGCCGCTAACTTCCCAGATTATCAACTGTGAGGGACATCCCCTCACATTCCTTCTTAAATGTTTTCTGCAGTGATAAAGTTTCGACTTAACGTCCTGCAGAATCCGGTGGCATAGCTCGGGCTCGTTGGCCTGGCATTAGCAGAGCTTTTATTTTTGGCTCTCTGTAGCTGCCTTTGGTCAGCGTCTCGTGCATGGTCTGAATATTCTCAGTAGAATGGAATTCTCCGCATAGACACTTGAATAGAATGTAGAGTCAAGAGCAAAGGAAGCAACAGCTTGCTACCAAAATCTTCCTCCCCATCCCTACCTACCACGCGGGTCTCCAAGCTGCCTCAGCTACCACCCGCCACCCCACGGCAGCCTCACTGTTCTTGTTGACGCTTTAGGAAAGTTGGCAGTTCTTACACCATTGTATTTTGTTTAGACACACACATCCATCAGAAATCAAACTTCCAGCATGGAAGTTGTTTGATGGAAATCAAACAACCATCTAGAACACTGCTTCTGGATTCCAGAAGTTAGAAAAGGGGCCCATGAGACCAGTTAAAGGGGTTTGCAAACCACAGCTCTCACACTTGATTCCATGTGGGAGGCTCCTGTGTTCCTACCCATCCTATTAACTCTCAGTTAACACAGTTCAAATAGATATGATTATTTGTTTTTCCAGCTCAGACTACTTTAAGAATCACATTATGGGGAGGATAAGAGAGCTATTAGAAGTAGATATATAGTCACTAGTGAGAAAGGACAACTGATATTAAAGGAGAACACTGATAAGTAAGAAGGAAACTGGAGACCCTAACTATACACCAAATTCAAGAATAATGATGATCAAAATTATCATTAAAATTAAGGTTAATTAATATCCTCCATCCCCCCATTTAAGAAAGCTGAGAAGTATTGGTCATCAAACAGTAACACTAAGAGGGATGTAGGGATAATGTTAGTTGACCCCTTCATGTTAAAGATAAGAAACCTATGAGAGAGGGGTGGGTTTCAGTCACAGGACAGAGTTTGTCTTTTTTTTAAAATCATTGTTCTCAAGCATCTGCCATAGTCTCTGTAACTACAACTCAACATTTGTTGAATTAACCTGAGTTAGGAAAGTCAATATGCGAATCCCTATCTTGTTTTTTTTAAGCCCCATTATCCTTCCAATTTGGCACAAAGTACATATTTCATGAAATCGTTTTCATGAAAAATCAGGATGGAGACTAGATCTAATTAAACACGCTCAACTCTAAGCCAAACAGCAAATGATAAGGGAATAGTATTAAACTATTGGTAAATTTCTCAGAACAGATCATGTTTGGTTAGTAGCAGTCAGATCCTCATCTGGCTACAGCTATTCTGAGTGTTTTGTAAAGAACTGGTGCCATTTCATGTGACCTCTGTATCTGGTGTTCAGCAAATACAGGTGACAATGCAATGCCACCTGTGGTTCAGATGAGTCCAATAAAGTCATGACCCAAAAACTAGAGAATTCTAGCCAATTTCTTGGGGAAGATCTATAAGACATTCATTAATTCAATTAAGAACTATTTATTGAGAAGCTATAATGCCAAACACTTCTAGACCCTGGAGATAGAGCAATGAAAAAGGAAATAAAGTCCATATGAAGCTGACATTCTAGAGGGAGGAGACAAACAATAAAGAGAGGTGGCAGGATCATTGCTACAATTACCCCTCTCTCAGAAGTGGTTTCTTTGACAATTGTAGTATAGGATTCTCTGTTTGGTTTGGTGGTTAGCAGCATTGGCTGAGAGATGGAGGGTCCTGATGCAGAGTCCCAGGTGTGTGCACATTAGTTCCTTATTTTTATGTGGTGGTAATAGTGGGATCTCTTCCTAGAGCTCTTCTGGAGTTTCAGTGAAATCATATCTCAGTGCTCAGTGCCTGCTTCATTTTAAGCACTCAGTAAATGTTGCAGTGATTACAAGTATTATTATTGAGTCAATGGACACCGAAGTAACAAGCCTCCTTCTTGCTGAAAGATTTCAGAAGATATGCCATCAGATTTTGGAACATCATGATTTTCCATAGCTCTGACCCTAGAAAGATAGCTTTTGAAACAGAACGAGTACAAAATTGACTCCCCTTGTCAAGTATCCCTTTGACCCCAGTAGAAGTCAAGTAAAGACAAAGCCCTTTCTGGCTGTATAGAGGAAGGAGCTTTCCTCCTGGGTGAGTGCTGTGGACACAGTGTGTCTGGCTACTTCATGCCTTTCAGTGCACTCCTTCTGAATTACCCAGCTCTCTTCAGCCTTGGATGTTTGTTTTATTATGTTTGGGGTTTGAACTCCATGTCCCAGTGCTGGGTTCTTGAGTCACAAGGAACTTCAAATGTTTTCTTGAGTGTTGTCTAAGCATCGCTTGCTTGTCTGCAAGTAACATCATAATATCAAGGTCATTCTGCTCAAACACAGCACCTGCCATAATGGGAGTAGTATAATTCGAGGGAGAGGATCCACTCACAGTTCACAGTGGTGGTTAAACGTAAGTGCTATGAGGGGCACTGTTTGCAACATTGATCTATAGCTCTCTATATAAATCTTTTTTTATTGAAGTATAGTTGATTTACAATATTTATATTAGTTTCAAGTGTACAACATAGTGATTCAATATTTTTATAGGTTGTACCCTATTTAAAGTTTTTACAAAATATTGGCTATATTCCCTATGCATACAGAGAAAGACAAATACTGTATGTTATCACTTATATGTGGAATCTAAAAAATATGTATAAATCTTATAATTTCTAAGAACTCCACAATGGTCAACTATAAAAACCTTGACTCCTTTCCTTTCCTCATTCCCAATGACTTCAGCAAGTCCTGTAGAGTCCATATCCGAAATATATCTTGACTGTTTAAAATAGTCTGCAATTTTTAATTAACTTATTTGGTCTACTTGTTTATTGTCTGCCTTCCCCCACTAAAATAAAACTCTTTTTGCTCTCTGCTGGATTCCCAAGTCACTGGGCTTGGCACAATGTATACGTTCAATAAATATAAGTCAATTATTGAATGAAGGGATGGACACACATCTGTTTAGCAAGGTTAGATGCCTTGTTGTGACGTGTTGATTTTATCTCAAAAAGGATGTTGACCCATATAGGGCAGTAGTGTCTGTAGTTTTCAGCACCTTCTATTACCACATTAATCAAGTGAGATAAAGTTTATATTTTTTTATCTTGTAATTTAAAACTATAAATCTCCATATAAAGGAAACATATTTGATCATTCATTAGTCATAACTTGACTGTTTTCCAAAGTAATTTAGGGTGATCATGAAAGGAATTATCATGAACAAAAACAATAGCAATGGCAATGTTAACATCACTTAAAACTCTTGCCAAATAATGATGTTTTCTTGAATCCCACTGTTGGGGCTTTGGGTGTGACCATGTTTAATGCAATGGGTAAAGCCGGACTACAGAGTTGAACAAACACAATTTCCACCCTGGCTCAGCCTCTTATCAGCTGTGTAAAGCTGACTGTGTTCCTCCACCTCTGTAGGCTTACTGTCCCCATCTGCGAAATGAATCAGTCTCATAGGGCTAGTGTGTGGATTCAAATCTCATGCAAGGAAATACTCATTATTGTGCCCAACATATCATCATTATGTAAGTTAACTTTTGCTGTGTAACAAGGCACTCCCCAAACATAGTGACCTTTACAACAATCATTTATTTAGCTCATGTTTCTGTGAATTGGCTGGGTGGTTCTCCTCGTCTGGATGAACTGATCTTTGCTAGACTCTCTCATATATCTATGATGGCAGGTAGACTAGCCCCTGGATGATCTAGGATCTAGGATGGACTCACTATGCGTCTGCCTGTTGGCAGGCTGTTGGCAAAGGTGACAGGAGTGACTGGGCCATGGTCTCTCATCCTCCAGCAAGCCAGCTCTGGCTTCTCCACATGGTAGTTGTCTCAGAATTCCCAAAAGCAACGAGAGAGAGCAAGCTCCAACACACAAGATTTCACTTGCAACACGTTTACTAAATTCCCATCGGTTAAGTAAACCACAAGACTGGCCTGGAATTAATGAAAGGAATAATTTATGGCCATTTTTTTAGTCTACCACAATCATCCTTATCGCCATCATCATAAAAACCAGTATCTGTTGAGCATTTACCAAGTGGCTGTTCCAATCATGTTACTATGTTTATCAAAGCTTGTAATTCTTGGGGCTTCCCTGGTGGCACAGTGGTTAAGAATCTGCCTGCCAATGCAGGGGACATGGGTTCGAGCCCTGGTCCGTGAAGATCCCACATGCCACAGAGCAGCTAAGCCCGCAAGCCACAACTACTGAAGCCCGCGGGCCTAGAGCCCGTGCTCGCCCGCGAGCCACAACTACTGAAGCCCATGGACCCAGAGCCCATGCTCTGCAACAAGAGAAGCCACTGCAGTGAGAAGCCCAAGCACCAGAACAAAGAGTAGCCCCTGCTCGAAGCAACTAGAGAAAGCCCGTGCGCCGCAACGAAGACCAAACACAGCCAAAAATAAATAAATTTTTTTTAAAAAACTTGTAATTCTTACCACAACTTTATGGGGCAGCTACTATTATATGCCCCTATTGGAGAAAAGCATACTGAGGCACAGAATGGGAAAGCAAATTATACAAAGTCACACAGCTGGGAAGCAGAGGAGCTAGGACTCAAACCAACACTCTAGAACAACACTCATAATTACCGTTTTATACTGCCTCCTCTTCCCATTCTATGTATATGGGATTTTCCACAATTGCTTCTTTTTTTTAACTGGATGATCTAGTAAGAGGTTATAGCCTATTTTTAACATGTACCCTGAGCACTGCCATATCTACCACCACTTCATCCATATTTCAGCATTTTTCCAACAAGCACTTTGAATTCAGTTCATCCAGTATTGATATGAATGACATGTTTTAGTCCAGATGATGGTAGAACCTTAGCTGTCTTTCTGATTCTTCGTGGATGGGGTGTTAGCAGTAGTGATGGCAGCTCAGAGCTTTATTCTGGGAGCTCTTCCTCTCTTATTTCTTCAGACAAGTTTGAGGGCTTGGAAACAGCTGATAGCAATGCTGAACAATTACTTAATATATACATAACATTTATATATGTTGCAGGTGAGCTGCAGCAGCCCTTAGGAGTAGAGGCCATGGCTTTCTCTCTGTATTCTCAGAAACCAGCACAGGCAAGAGCACACAGAGGACAGATTGGAGGAGCTCAGTACAGGTTTACTGTATGTATCTACCTCCATAGCGATATCCCATTAAAGCAAGTGTCACAAACACATATACTAATGGTGACCAGATAATTGGCCAGGTGTGCTCACTAGAGAGTGATGGGGACTGACACTAACCTGAGAATTCATGGAAATGCTCAGTGTTGCCAGATTGTTCCATTTTTCAGATGATGCTCTAACTTCAGATGTGTATATAAACTTTCCTGATTTTAAAACGGTGTGTGTCAAATGAAGCAGGTCCCTTGGGTGAACCTGGCCCACGGTTCACCAGCCAATTGTTGACCCCCTACATTAGACACTTGTTGGCATCTCTCTGTTGTATCACAGCTGTCCTAAGGGCCTGAGGAGGAAACCTTTAATAAGAATAAGGCAGGGGCTTCCCTGGTGGTGCAGTGGTTAAGAATCCGCCTGCCAATGTGGGGGACACGGGTTTGATCCCTGGTCCAGGAAGATCCCACATGCTGCGGAGCAGCTAAGCCCATGCACCACAACTACTGAGCCTGCGTGCCACAACTACTGAAGCCTGCGCGCCTAGAGTCTGTGCTTCACAACAGGAGAGGCTACCGCCATGAGACGCCCACGCACCGCAACGGAGAGTAGCCCCCGCTCACCACAACTAGAGAAAGCCCGTGCAGCAGCAAAGACCCAACGCAGCCAAAAATTAATTAATTAATTTTTAAAAATAAGTATAAGGCAAAGATGGAGCACTGAAATGATAAGAGAGGCAGGACTTCGAGAAAGCTTGGTGATGGTCTATTTCAGAGATTCCACAGAGGTCAAGGACATGAGAATAAGAAACAGCCATTAGATTAGAGCAAATTATTCCATACAGTGCTGCATTCGCAGGCTATGTTCTTTAACAAAAATCCATGGTCAGATAACATGAGAAATACTCAAAACATTCAGTTCAACAAAATAAAATAGATTTCTTTACTCTGACCCTTTTAATTATTGTTAATATTTTAATAAGCAATGTAAGTCTTCAAAAGTAGAAATACATACTGAGTTTTTCAAACTTCCATGATCAAGGAGTCCTTATTTCATGCAGTTCATCTAGGTCTAATGATGTGAGGAAGACACTTTGGGAAAGATCGATAAGGGACTGAATGAGACATTGGGACGCTCTGAAGGCATGGGATGGACTCTGGAACACATCGGGTAATGAGTGTGGCCATAATGAGCCAACGGAGCAGCTTGGCAAGTAAAGAAAGTGGGTCAACACATTGGCAACTAGGAACCAACAGCATGTTAGTCTTTGTAAAATAAAACCTTTTTAGGATCATTCCTCTGATGAAAACAAACAAATAGACAAGCAAAAAAGTGAACGGTTTCCCACCGCTGATGGATTAAACCTCTTTGCTTGACATTCAAGGCTCTCCTCTATCAGGCCAACTGACCTTTCCAGTTTCCCAGTTATTTCCCTACACTCACTCCCTGCTCTTAATACCTGCTCTGCGCACTGTCCTTAGGACACATTCACTGTTCCAGCCTCTTCACCTTTACTTACCATGTGAGTTGCCTCCCCCAGCTGCCCCAGTTAGAGCCATGCCTGTCTTCCAAGGCACAGCTTAAATCTTCTTTCCCTCTGAATCCTTCTTTAGCTATCAAATCTCACAGTGGGTTCTTTTCCCTGAATGTTTAGAACATTTACTTCTGAAGGACTGTCTCGAGAGTTAGTGTGTTGGGGATCGCCTGTATGATTTGGAGCTGAGAGAAGAAAATCACATCCTGAGCTCTGCAGCTCTCTACCCGCATTTGTCCTCACAATACACCCAAATAAGGTTAGGAGGATATTATCCAGCAGCACCTAAGAGCAAGGGTATAACCCCATCACAGTGAATTTCATCGACTGTGCTCTGTTGTTAAACGGCCACCTGCTGATCCTTGAGGATAGAGTCCGTTCTCTTCTTGCTCAATAGTAATGGGTGCCATTTCTAGACACTAGACTGAGCACTTTATGTGTATTGTCAGGGTGAATCCCACACCATCTCTAAGAAGGGGCAGTTAGTATCCTGTCTGGCTGGTCAAGGCATCCCATATACCTGACCCCAAACCTGGGCTATTTCTGTCCCAGCACACCATCTCTGTGGCCACACTGGCCACCAGAAATTTAATGACAGAGAATTAAAGCTAAAGAATCTGCAGTCTGCCTTCAAGTAGCAAGTATATACCCGTAGGCAGAGGAAGGCGGAGTAGAACTCTAGTTAGGGTGTCAGCACAGTTTGAATATCAGGGGGAATTCTGGGTACATTCTAGGGTCTCATAAGGACTCAGCACAGCTCAACAGGGGTCATTTTGAGTACCCAAGGGCTCTAGTTAAGGTGAGATTCGGAGTGTGCAGCATCACAAGGGTGCATGCAGGGTCTGGAGGGCATACAAGGGTCTTCCCTTCCCTGGCCACTCACTGGTGTCAACAGAGGGGGTGACCTTAATTTCCACCCTACTATGAGCTTTTTGCTTATCTGTCTTCCTTATTAACTGTGAACTCTTTGAGGGGAGAAGCTGTCTTACTTACCCAGGTCTGACACATAACTGGTATATAAACATTGATATAATGAATGAATGACAAGTCAACCAAGGCAAGATGCTCAAAGTGACATGATGGAGACAACACGATACAGTAAAACCTTTATTCCACCATCAGAAAGCTGGATTAACTCACCCCATGTTATCGGTCTTCCCTGTCACTTATACACTACCCAGAAGGCTCTGGCTTCCCAGAGACCTTGACAAAACCCCAAACCTCCCAGAAATAATGTCAAACCTCATAATTTTCAGGTCTCATCTTCTAAATTAGATTGTGAAGTCCTGTAGCACAAGAGGTGTGTTACTCTTTGTACATGCCCCACATCTTTTATCTCAGTGCTTCTCGCAGAACAGATCTATATAAATGCCTGTTGAACGACTGTATTGGAATGGATTGGAATTATGGCTGGGAGACTGTCCTAATAATCCAACCTCCTTGAGATAATTCTTGGTGAATTCAGATGATGAGGGAAAGAGGAAATCAGGATAGTGGCAGAGACAGAAGGAAAGACAGAGGAGGAAAAGCGGGCAGGATCTGTCAACTCATTGGATATGGAAAAAGTATTCAAAGACTTTGATCCAAGGTGACAGATTGAAGGATTACGCCCGAGAGAGAAATGTAGATGTTCTCCTGTCCCTTAACCGTCTCATCCTTACTTCATTTTGAGCATGGAGGGAAGATTCCTCATGAATCAGTCTGCAGTGTTCCTTGGAGATAGATCTGGGAGAGTCACTCAGGAGGATCCAGGAGGACAAAAAGGAAAGGTTTGCCCTTGTCCCGCTAGACGAGCTTTATTCTGCTGAGGAGGAGAAGAAATTTGAGCTGAATATATTTTTGGTTCGTACAAGTTGTAAGTGCTCTGTTTGATAGCAAGTTTGTTTGAATGGCCCATTTCATAACTATACATAGTTTTCCCAAATAAATGGTGTCTGTAGAATGTTCAGGTTAATGCATGAGTCCAGTGTTCGCGAGTGTTTGCACTTAGAGCGACTGAGCCTTCTTTCTTAATAAGTCATCTTGGCATTTTGTCAACAAGTTAATTTGCTTTTCTAAGAAACTAGATTAATACTTCCTGTACTTTGTGCTATTCACAGATCTACAGTGCAGTGAGAAGGGGAGAAGAAACAGCAGAGACAATTAGATCTCTTCTCCATTTCTTCACAAAGCTCCCAGCCTCCGAGACAGCCCATGAAAGGATTAGCATTGGTCCGTGCTTAAAGCAATGTGTCCAAGACACTGTTTGTGAGTATCGTGCCACGCTCCAAAGGACTTCCATATCTCAGTACATCGCCGGCTCTCTGCTAGAAGCCACCACATCTTTAGGAGCAAGAAGTAGCCTTCTCAGTTCTTTTGGAGGATCCACCGGACGAATGATGCTGAAAGGTAATGTCTGAAATTTCACTTTTAACTTTTCGTCTTTGAATGCAGAAAAGAATCTAAGTTAACATTTATTGCATCTCCTGATGGAAAATTGAGTCCACGTATCAGCAACTTTAAGAAAAGATAGCTGCTTTAAGAGAATATATAAAAAGATAGTCCTCTATCAAAATCCCTTAAGGTATAAACATTCCAAATAATAAGCATTAAGATATTGAAATTTCTTTTTCAAAAATAGCTAAAAGGCTATCTTTAATTTTTCTAAGTTATCCAGATAGGTGGTTTCTCCTAGTGGTATTCTATGACAGATGTCAATTATTGTAAAAAAAAGTCTTGTAAACAAGTGTAGTCACGTGGCCACAGTGAAAACCAACCGTTTCATTCAAAATAGAGTGGAATATAGTTCTCGTTTCTACACAGAATCAATAAGTTCATGTTGACCAGCAGAGCTAAAGGCCATCTTCCAGTGACTCCCATCTTAAAAGATAAGATAGGTGTCCTGCTGAAAAATGAAAGCCAATGGAAAATGGGATCAGAACTTCCCAGCGACTTCCCACAAGTAGCAGAAAGGCAAGTCAGAGATGGCAGTGCACCAAAGAACCTTGGAGATTTGTGGACTGCACAGCTGTCACCACCCGCTTGGCAGTCCTCCCTGGCAGGAAGCTGCCAGCCAGACGGGGACCACGCAGAGCAGCATTCCACTGCCTGGGGGCTGCCAAGAGCTCAATCTGACATCCGGCCACTTCTCTCAAGGAGAGCAGCTCTTGTCCCTCCACAGCAAGCCCCAGACCTGCGATTATCAGGCCAGTGGCCTCCCTCCTTGATCCTCAACCTCCCCACTCCCAACACCCCTTGGGCGAGTCCTAGAGGGGGTTCACACCTGAGTGGGTGCCATGTTGATTTGTTTTCTAGAGTCACCTTCACTTTTGTGGATTGGTTATAAAGAATGAATGAAGAAAAACACAAAATGTGGGACAACTAATCCAAGAGACTAAAGAGGAGATACTTGGTTTCATATGTGTTTCATTCATTCAGCATATGTTTTTTGAGCCCCTACTAGGTGCTGGGTAGGGAACAAAACATAGCCCCTGCTCCCGAGGAACTTGCAGTCTCTAGGTAGTAGGCAGTTTCCCCTATACATGGGATTCAAGATTTCCCTACTCTAATGCGGCTCCTGGTAACTGCCCAGCTTACATTCTCCATCAGTGCTCTTCCTGGGAATTTGGGCTGAGATTAGCGTGTAGAGTTGGCATTGCTTCAGTGCTTGTGACTCTATGTGAGGACCTTATCCTGTGAGTTAATCAAGCTGTGTTGATCAGCTACCCACTCTGTGCCCAGCAGTGTGTAGGTGTTATGGGAGATCCTAATAAAGTACAAGTGAATTTACTCCCCTTTAGGTGGTTTATGACCCTAATGAGGAGGCCACATTTGCATGCACCAAGTGTTCAAAGAACAGACTGCAGAGAGTTAAATGCCAAATAATGTGGAAGTGGCTCTAAGTGTTCAAAGAGTTTGGAGACAGAGTTAATGTTCCATGTGACAAATGGCTTGGCTGCAAACAAACAGAAGTCAATAAAAGCCACTTTGTTTCTTCCCCATTGATTGCAAAAGGGCAGATCTCCAGGCTCCCCAACCAAGGCAGGCTGCCTCCAGTCTTACACAGACCTTTGCGGAGAAAAAAGGAGGCCACTGGTTAAGGTGTCTGTTGCCCTGATAATAACTTGATCTCAGTTGCTCTTTGCCTGTCTGTATTCAGATCAGAACTCCTATCAGCATTTCCATCTCTGAGACTCCTTGAATCATCCGCTAATATGTTATCTTTAAATGGGGGTTTTATACAAGAGTTGGGAGTTTCTTTTACTTTCTGTTTTGCAGCTCTTTAATGGCTTCTGATATCCCTCTGTTAGTAGCTTCTGCTGAAGAATACAATTAGCCAGTTGGCTTCAGCTCCAGGCTAATTTCTATAGCTCTGACTTGCTCTCTTGGAAAACTTTTTCAACTTCAGTGCCCACTCCCCTGGGGTTTTCAAAGTCTATATGTGCCACAGTGAAACATACATTTCTTTAACATGCAGTGAGAGATAATGTGTCAAAAAAAACCCACACATGGCTGTTCAAAGTCATGGAGTGTTTATGGAACCTATAGTTTCAGCATACTGACTAGTTGAGTCGAGCTCTGTTGGTCGTATACTCCAGCAGGGGGTCTAGAGGATATGCTTGGCTGCTGTGCAGTGCTTTTCTGCTTGTTTTATTGTTCAGTGTGTGTCCTATGGCATTGAGTAGGCCAAAAACTTTCAGCTGTCTGTCACCAATGAAAATCTGTGGGAAGTGTGTAACACACTCAGTCCCCAGTTTATAAATGACTTGTGTTCCAGAAGTTCATTTCTCAGGAGCTGTGTGGAACTTAGAATGCCCTCCTGGAGAATCAGTATTAAACGTTGTGATTTGGTTCCCAGACTCTAGTCCTCAAAAACCCCTTTAACCCATAACACAGCTGAAATCTACACACTTCCCATGGAACAAAGAGAAAAACACAATTATTAGAATACTGAGAATCAGCCTCCAGGAAAAGCAATACAAGTGAGTTAAAAGACATTTCTTGTTGAGGGGAAATAATTTTAATTAAGATGAGTAGAGTTAAATTGAAACTTTTATGGAGCTTTTGTAAAGAACTTTGGGCCATTTCAGAGATTTTAGATGTTGGCATCTGTAGTTCTGTTGTTACAGTTAATTATCTTTTGAAACTCATATCTAACATGAAAGATTCAGAAAATTATTATCCCAGTAAGTTTTATTTCTTTTCTTTTAATGAGAGACTTATAAATGGAATGAAGAAGGGGAAAGGAGGGCAGGGCAGGGTTTATAATTTTTTTCCCAGAGGGAAAGGATAAGAAAGAGGGTCAAAAAGAATGACTTCTTCCATGAGAGAGATCACATTTGAATTGGATTAAATGGAGTTGGAAAAGGTAGAAAAAAAGGAGGAGGGCAAAAGACAAATGCTGTATGATTCCTTTTATATGGGGCACTTAGAGTAATCAAAATCATAGAGACAGAGTAGAATTGTGGTTGCCAGGGGCTGGTGTGGGGTGGGTATGGGTGGGGAGTTACTGTTAACGGGTACAGAGTTTCAGTTTTGCAAGATGAAAAGAGTTGTAGAGATGGGTTGTTGGTGATGGTGGCATAACATTATGAATGCACTCATTACCACTCAAGTATATTAAAAATGGTAAGGATGCTGAAGTTTTTGTTATAGGTATTTTACCACATACACACACACACACAAAAGAATTGAAGAATTTAAAAAGGAGGAGGAACATGTTCTGTAGCTCTTTGGTGTCAGGTCCATTAAGATGTTAGAAAGAACCGAAAAAGAAAAAGAAATATGAAGACAGCTTTTCAACGCTTTTCACTGCAGGTGCCCCAAGTCAGCTTGTCTCCTGGAAGTGGTTATGATTACAAGATGAGGGTTGGAGCCGCCCATAGTAGGTGAGAGTAGGAGGAGAAAATGTGCAACCCGTTCTTCATTATTCACAGGGCATTCACAAGTCAGGAATCGGTAACTTAAGTGTTGATTAGTCAGAGTTCTGCAGCCTTGCAGCTTTACCACAGTCTACAGGATTCTGCTAACTCTCTGAAATCTCCATCAGCTTGCACACCTCCAGTGGTACACGTGGCTCTAGAAAAACAGCCAACAGTCAGTACATTCCTGGTTTTCTGCCTGCAGGACCAATGAGGATGGTCCATCTACTAAGTGGAAAGTTTGCCAAATAATGAGAAACATTTTCTGATATGAAGCGTCGAAAGCAAGGGTATGCCCTTGATTACAAGGATGTACTGTCTCAAAATGGAAAATGGAGAGCTTACACCAGGGACTGTGTAAGGACTGTCAGGGACTTCCACTAGTTGAGTACAATCAAGATCTTTCTACTTCCCATCTGGTTCCCCTTCTCTTCCTTCCCATTAACCTTGTTAGAATCCCAGGACCAACTCTGTATAGCAGTGGCAGCCAAAAGAATTATTAACTTCAATAATCAGGAATGCATTTTCTAAATCCACCTGCTGTTGTTTCTTTTTTTCCATTGTACTCCCTACTAAAAATTACAAAATCACAATAAAGTAAAAAGCAAGAGAAAAGAATAAGATAATTGATAGTAATGTAAAGCACTGAAATAGCAAAAGTAAAAAAAGTAGTGAGAAGGGGAGGACTTTTCAATATAAGGAGGCTAAATGTTTTCAAATGTGCGTATTGTATCAGCCAATATAATAAATTTAGTACATTAAACTCAATTTTTCCTTCTCAAATTGTTCCTAAGTAAGTCTGTAAATTAAAGGATTAAATATTTATATATTATCAGGACAAAGCATGGTTACCCATATTTAAATTATGTAGTAGACAGTGCTCATTTTTAACCAGTTTGGGTATGTGTAGGTATAGAATAGCTATTAATAAACAAAGTTATCCATCATATATAGACTATAAATAGAATATCAATATGAAAACAAAAACTGCCCTACAGATGTAATATTCTTATTTGAAAATGGGGGTACTCTGTTTCTGATAGAAAGGTCTAATAAATTTTCAACTTATTTTCTTCTACTGCAATAAGTATGTTCTATTTGTGTCTTCTTCTAAAGTAAATGCCTTTGAGTATAAAAATAAGACGTCCTAATAGGAATACACACACACACATTTGAACTATGTGCTTGTACCTCATAAATAATTTAGTTTATTAAGGCTGTCCTGGTTGACTTCCTCATAATCAAAACAATTACCCTTTACATGCCTACCAGGCAAGGGAAGGCATGTCCATAGTTCTAATTCCAAGATTTAAGTGTATTTAAAGAAATCCTCTGACTTACTAGTTTTGTGACCTTGAAATTATTCCTTTGATGTTAAAGTATGCTTTAATGTAACTTGGGGTATGTTTTTGTGCCAGTTAATCAACTAAAAAGTGTTCATTCACTGCCCACTATGCCCTAGGGCCGTGTCACCTCTGGGAAGAATGTGAAAGATCACATCTGGAAGCCTTCAACTTGTAAAATAATATTTCTCACTCCAGAGAAGATGTAATATTAGGTTTCAGGTCTACTGAGGTAGCCCTTACTACCCTCAAGAGATTCATAAAGTGCAAGGCTAGTCAGTTGATGGTGGGGTCTGTAGCTCACTGGGCTGGGAAGTTTGGTAGGCACAAGACAAAAGCCCTCTGCCTTGGGACACAGGTAGCCAGGTGTCATCCAGGAGTGTGACTCCATGTCGAGATGTACCTAAACATGCTCAGGTGTGACTGAGGAGTGTGACTCCACACCCATGCTTATAACCAGGGGGAGCTTCTCCAAAGCTCCAGTGAAGAGTGAAGTTACCTGCCTCAGATATTACTGGAGACATGATGCTTCTTGAGTCGAAACAATTGTGTGTCTTTTGGGGGAGAAGGAGGGTGAAGCAGAGGAATTACATTTATTTTTTAAGTTTTTCAAGATGACATCCCCATTACTGATATCTCTGAATTTTTATTTTATTTATTTTTAATTAATTAATTTATTTATTTATTGGCTGAGTTGGGTCTTTGTTGCTGCGCGCGGGCTTTCTCTAGTTGCAGTGAGCGGGGGCTACTCTTCGTTGCGGGCTTCTCATTGCAGTGGCTTCTCCTGTTATGGAGAATGGACTCTAGGCACGCAGGTTTCAGCAGTTGTGGTTCATGGGCTCAGTAGTTGTGGCTCACGGGCTCTAGAGCGCAGGCTCAGTAGTTGTGGCGCACCGGCTTAGTTGCTCCAGCAGCATGTGGGATCGTCCCAGACCAGGTCTCGAACCCATGTCCCCTCCATTGGCAGGCGATTCTTAACCACTTTGCCACCAGGGAAGCCCCTCTCTGAAATTTTAAACTCTTCCATCTGTAAAGAGAAAGTTGGGTAAAGGGAAGGATTAAAATTAGAATTATAGCAATAGTTGTGAACATTTTTTAGTTCTTGCTTGGTGCCAGGTGTTACTCTGAATGCTTTATATGTGTGATTTCATTGACTAGTCAATGGTCCAAGGAGGGAGGTACTGTCTACTAGGAGACCCAGAGACATGAAGAAACTTGCCTAGGTGTACACAGATAGTCCGTGATGGAGCACTTGAAACCAGACAGCCTGTTGAGTGCTTACTGTGATTCAGGCAGTGCACCAAGCCCTTCATCTGCATTATTTCATTTAGTCCTTATTGTGGGTTGACTTGTGTCCCTTGAAAGAAATATGTTGAAGTTCAAACCCCAGTTCCTACAGATGGGACTTTATTTGGAAATAAGATCTTTACAGATGTAATCAAGTTAAGATGAGGTCACTTTCAGTTAGAATCGGCCCTAAACCCAGTGACTGGTCTCCTTTATCCAAAGAAGAGATGAAGACAGACCATTCTGGGATGAACACCCATGTGATTATAGAGGCAGAGATTGGAGTGATGCACCTGCAAACCAAGGAATGCTAAGAACTGCCGGCTACCACCGGCAGCTAGGAAGAGGCTGGAAAGATTCTGACCAGAGTCCAAGGGCGAGCATGGCCCTGCCAACACTTTGCTTTTGGACTTCTAGCCTCTAGAACTGAGAATAAAGTTGCATTGTTTTAAACCATCCCAGTGGTGGTATTTTGTTACGACAGCACTAAGAAATTAAGACAGTCTTTTTGACAATCCTGTTAGGAAGAAATATTAGCACCAGGAAACTGAAGCTCATAGAGGTTAAGTGACTTGCCCAAGGTCACCCAGATAGTAAGTGTGTGCAGCCAACCCAGGTCAAGCTTCTCCAAGGCCTTTGCTCACAGCCGTGTGGGAGACATGTTTGCAGCTCTCCAATGGCACTGTCCATTTCCGCTTTGTTTTAGTTGTTCGGCCCCATCCTCCTCTCCCACAAACACCTTGCCTGGCACAGGACCGGGCACAGAACAGACAGTCCGTAAACCTTTGTGGATTCCAGTGGCAGATGTGTTCACAGAATCAAGGAACGTGTAATCATTGCTCCTTGCAACACTTAACTGAATGAGATCATTTTAGAACCAAAGAAAGAAAACACTAATTTACCTATAGTTTGCACTAACATATCAGACTCATACAAAATGAAAATACAAATACATTCAGGAAGTTTCCAAGCAGGAACAAAAGCTATATTCAGTGTCTCAAAACCTACTGTCAGTGCAAGGTGCTGGAATGGTTGCAGAGTTATCTCTGGGGTCTTTCTTGCTCCCTGTCTGAACTCCTCTCCCCTCCTCCTCAGACACTGTTGCCTCTGGGGGTGCAGAGCCCCCCTAACTGTATCAGCCCATTCACTCCTAGCTTACTACCTCATTAAAAACACAATCTCCTGTTCTTTCCGCAGTGGACCCCAGCTGGGCTTTGTGAAGAGAGAGGTCTGCCAGGTTGGAATAGAGACCTGGGGTGTTGACTCCTCTGGGAGGGCCAGGGACAGATAGGGGAACTGATGGTAACTGGCAGAGGGAACGAGGCACCCAGGTGTAAAGGCATGAGACAGGAAAAGGCACGGTGTGTTCAGGGACTGCTGGTCTACCAGGCTGTTCTGGCCAAATCTTGGGGCATGCAGGGAGTAAGTAGGAAGGCATGAGCTGGGCTGGGGGGAGAAAATACGTCTCCATGGGATTGTATTTTATGATAAAGAGCTTGGCTTTTACCTTGTAAGTAATGAGAGACACTGAAGGGTTCTAAGGAAGCGTGTGATGTGAGCAGACTGTGTTTTTAGAAAGATCCATCTGGCTGCAGTGTTGGGTGGGGCTGCTCAGAGTGTCACCCTTAGCCCACCTGCATCGGAATTGCCCAGCCTGAGTGTCCAAAGTATAGCTTTCTGGGCTTCACCCCCAAACCTACCGAATTAGGGTCTCTGATACTTCAGGTGAGTATGTTTTGTGTGGAAGGTGGATGGAAGGAAAGAGCAGTGAGAACTGGAGGCATTTAGGAGGCTGTTGCTAAGGCAAGGTAGGGTGCTGCTGGCACATTTAGTAATTGGTAAAAATTACGAAAAGGCCCCCTCCTCACTCTCTGCAGGGTGATGCAGGCTCATACCCACACATATCATTTAGTGCACAGCATGCGGGCTGGATCTCGGACCTCCCCTCCACTCGGGTAAGGACTTTTGTGCCGTGCACAGACTGTTCACTGTACCAAAGAGCCTAAATCCTTGGGAAGCAGCAGAGAGGTGTGAGTAAGAAGTAGAATTAATAGAATGTGGAGGCTGAATGGGTGTAGTGGGGTTAAACGGAGTTAGGTTTAAGATGACCATGAATTTATCTTTAAAAAAATAATTTCAAATCCTTCCATCGTGTTACTAATGGCAAAAATTAATAGAATTATTGGATCATATGCCCATCCATCCTTCCCATCGCTTTAAGAAATCAAGAAATTAAGGGTTGGTTAAATCCTAACGTTGAATTCAGAAAGATGGTTGGTGAGGACAGCAACCCAGTCACTTGGAGTTCCTCTGTTTGAGCTGATCATAAAAATGTCAAGTCCTAGTTACAGAAACTCAGAGTGGGCCATATTCCTGAAACTCATTTTGCAAGATAGTTACTTGAAACTCTATACCCAAAGAAACAACAGTAACTGGATTCCAAGCCTTCTTCCCAAAGCTTGCATACCACGTATAAAACTGAATTCATAACTATTTTAAATCAAAAAGTCCTAAAAGGTGACTTTTCAACGTCAGTAAGTAAATGTTTTCCCAAAACAAACTGGAATAAGAAATCGCTGCATTACTGTTGGTGGGAATGTGAATTGATGTAGCCACTATGGAGAACAGTACGGAGGTTCCTTAAAAAACTAAAAGTAGAACTACTATACGACCCAGCAATCCCACTACTGGGCATATACCCTGAGAAAACCATCATTCAAAAAGAGTCATGTACCAAAATGTTCACTGCAGCTCTATTTACAATAGCCAGGACATGGAAGCAACCTAAGTGTCCATCAACAGATGAATGGATAAAGAAGATGTGGCACATATATACAATGGAATATTACTCAGCCATAAAAAGGAACGAAACTGAGTTATTTGTAGTGAGGTGGATGGACCTAGAGACTGTCATACAGAATGAAGTAAGTCAGAAAGAGGAAAACAAATACTGTATGCTAACACATATGTATAGAATCTAAAAAAAAAATGGTCATGAAGAACTTAGGGACAAGATGGGAATAAAGATGCAGACCTACTAGAGAATGGACTTGAGGATATGGGAAGGGGGAAGGGTAAGCTGGGACAAAGTGAGAGAGTGACATCACATATATACACTACCAAAGGTAAAATAGATAGCTAGTGGGAAGCAGCCGCATAGCATAGGGAGATCAGCTCGGTGGTTTGTGACCACCTAGAGGGGTGGGATAGGGAGGGTGGGAGGGAGATGCAAAAGGGAGAAGATATGGGGATGTGTGTGTATATGTATAACTGATTCACTTTTTTATAAAGCAGAAACTAACACACCATTTTAAAGTAATTATACTCCAATAAAGATGTTAAAAAAAAGAAAAGAAATCACCACATTGATCCCGAAAGAGGAAGGTTTAGAGAAGGATAAAGAGCAGATGGATAACCTTGGGGGAGTTAAGAAATACATTTAAATTGAAATGTAAAGAGAGAAGATTAAGAATAGTATTTAAAGCTGAAACATACAGTTACCAATAGAAAAATAAAACTAAAAAAATATAACTTGCAGTAATGAGGAGAATGGGCCAAATTCCTCATCTTTCATCGAGGTGATTAAATGTATTCTTCTTGAGCTTCCCTGGTGGCGCAGTGGTTGAGAGTCCGCCTGCCGATGCAGGGGACACAGGTTCGTGCCCCAATCCGGGAAGATCCCACATGCCTCTGAGCGGCTGGGCCCGTGAGCCATGGCCGCTGAGTCTGCACGTCCGGAGCCTGTGCTCCGCAACGGGAGAGGCCACAACAGTGAGAGGCCCGCGTACCGCAAAAAAAAAAAAAAAAAGTATTCTTCTTGAAAGGGAAGAGAATATATATTTTTAAATGGGATGAAAATCTTTTTTACAGTTAGGAGATAACTGCCAATGAATAGACAGAATCATGCAAAAATGGTTACCTCCAAGAGAGGCCTCTTACTTGTCACCTCCTATCCATCCTTACTATTTGAATGTTAATTTCCATGTGCACCTACTACATGAGTGATGTTTAAAAAGAGGCATTTGGAACCTGTGTGAAGACTGATGGATTCAAGCCGCTTGTTTCCAATGGTATTGTTTTCTGCAGCCATAATGAAGACCATTTGGGGCTCACATTCAAATGAGAAGGGGGACAGAGGCTTTGTTGAAGCAAGCAGAGAGAGGGGCTCAGAATCAATAAGACAAGTATTATCTGGGGCTCTCTTTGTCCCGTAGGACTCTCAGCCTCTGAGTTGCTTCATGGTTAAAAGATATGAACAGGAGCATCATTCTTTCTTTTGTTCGAGTCTTGACTTCAACACTGTGTCATCTTGAATAGGTGACTTTTCCTTTCTAGGCTTCAGTGTCTGCCACCTTAAAGCAGGAATAAGAGCAACAACCTCACAGAGTTGTTCTGAGGATTAAATGAGATAATGTATATGAAGAACTTAGCGTAGTATCTGGCATCTAATTTGTGTTCAGTAAATGTTACAGTGATGATGTGATGCTGAGGGTGATGATGGTGGTAATGATGATTGCTGCCACCCTTTGCCAACACTGTGAAATGCCAGCCCTCCACTGTTCTTATTTTTTTTTTTAATTTTTATTGGCATATAGTTTATTTACAATGTGCTAGTTTGAGGTGTACAGCAAAGTGAATCAGTACATATGCACATTCTTTTTTTTTTTAATTCTTTTCCCATATAGGCCCTTAGAGAGTATTGAGTAGAGTTCCCTGTGCTATACAGCAGGTTCTTATTAGTTATCTATTTTATATATAGTAGTGCGTCTATGTCAATCCCAATCTCCCAATTTATCTTTCCCCCGTACCCCCCCTCCCACCGCCACCTTATCCCCTGGTAGCCGTAAGTCTCTGCTCTTAGCCAGGTCTCCCTGGCTATGGGCTCAGAGAAGTAGCATCTTACGGGACACTTGAAAGGAGGTATCTAGAGGCTGGAGGCTGCCCCTCTGTATGGTTTGCCTTAGGACTCATGCATCAGGCCACTCATTAATTCATTTAACAAATATTTGTCGAGCATCTTCTATGTGCCAAGCACGGTGTTAGGCCCTGAGGTTAAAACAGTGAATAAGACAAAGTCACCTGATAGTGGAGGAGATGGACAGGTATACATGCAATTTTAGGACCGTAAATAAATGCTGTAGTTGAGATAAGAACAGGATGTAGGGGCTCAGAGGGAAGTCCCTGTACCATCTTGAGTGAAGTCTGAGGTTTCTAAAACCATTTTAGAGCCTGGAGAAATGTGAATATCTATTTAACCAAGGAAAACAAGCCCTCACCTATATTATGATGCTTCTGTTGTTTCAGCTTCATTCTCTGCTTATATCATCTCTCTTCCCTCCAGAGTAGAAAAGATGCTAAGCATTTATTCCTGGGATTGGGCACCATGTCTACTAAGATTGGTATAAAATTTAGTGTTCAAGTTAGAATTTGTACATTTTTATGAAGATGGATGGATTACTCTTTACAATAAAATTAAATGAGATTTTTTTCAGTACGTGTACCTAATCCTCTTGAGTGTTTTAAATTGTTTAACGAACAAAAACCTCATTTAAATGAGCTATGAAAATTCTTGTCCATGGGAACATTTATAGAACATAATGGAAAATGCTTATAATTTGTTTATAATAACATGTGGGTCAGTAGCAAATATTTAAGAGGAAAAAAAGAGAAGATCTCAGGATAGTCTGAGTCATTATTTAAACTTCTGTCAGAATTGAGTCTTAAAACCAAGAAACTTAACTAGTACAGTTAAAGTAGTAAGAGGGCATTTTAAGAGTGTTTAGTTTTCAATGGACTAAATTCTAACAGAAGATTTTACCATCTTCTGGAAGGTCTAAAATGTTTTGCCAACTGGAAATATGTACATATTTGGTATTTTAAGTCTTTTAGCTCTGTATTTCATTATAACAACAAACTTTTTAGAGAACAATTTCTATAATATTAATCCCATAAATGATCCTATGATAGCCTGAACAAATGGATGCTTCAACCTCTCTGAGGCTCTACCTGTGAATTTTACAGTCACCAGAAACACCCTTGGTAACAGTCATGGGTCCCCAGTTTATACAGAGAAACACATTTTTACATTAATAAGCAGACATCTAAAATCCATTTCAAGCAGATATTGTGGATGATCTGAGAACATGGAGGGGAACTGAGAGCATAAAAAGTTTCAGAGACTCTGGCAGCTCATAAGATCTGAGCTTATGGACTGCCGACTCTAGAACCAAAACCTTTAACTGGGCTTAGTGGGGCAAACCCAGCATTTGGTCCCAAGTCTGTCTGATTCCCAATCCAAGTTCTTAACCATTAGGAAACCCTCCAATTTTATCTCCCACTCAAATCTCAGCCTGTCCTGAGCATGTGTGTGTGTACATACATGTATAAGTACAACATGGAACCCCCAATTTGAACACAGGTCCGTCTGACTACAAAATTGATCACTTCTCTGTGTACCTGCTGTCTCCTTGACCTAGAGACCTCCAAGGACTTCAAGGCTATTTCAGGCATTCTTTGATATGGGTACCTATGGGGGTGGGTGGAAGGCTTTTCCCTTCTACAGCTGAGTCAGCAGTCATAGCACAGAATCAACCAAACGGGAGAGGAAGTCTCAGAAAATATTTGTTGAGTGAATGAATGAGTAAATGAATACCTGTGCACAACTCTAGGCTAACACACAGTTACCTGTACTAAATAAAACCAGAAGAGCACATTTGAACCCATCTGATTTGAGCCTGTGAGCATCACGAATATCTAAGGTTAACTTACCAGCAATGGCTGTTTTTCAAACATCATTTACAAAAATCATTTGGGCTGGTCCCAGCCCTGCTCAGTATGTGACTAAAGGTATATGGCAGAAGACAGACCATATGAGAGCCACACAAGGCGTATTTGATCTTCATAGGCCTCTGAGCAGGAAAGTCCTGCCCTATCCCACAGTGAGGCAGACAGCCATGGAATGATTTCTCTGTCGTCTGGTTCTGTCACTGCTCTATATGCCCTCATACCCCTGGGCCTGTTGGCAAGTGCTCCTTAGGGCTTTATCTCTGCAAAGTGGACCCACACTGTTGTTGAGAAAAGAGAAAAGGAGTAAAGAGGAGAGGCTCCAGTCTCTGCATTAGCCCTGCTTTGAAGGGTCTGGGGTCTCTTTCCTGAGCAAAGAGATGAGGGCATCTCCATTCCACAGCCCTCACGCTGAGAGAGGAGCCCCTATTTTCTCTCTATCTTTGGGGAAGGCCCTCTTCTCTGTGGTCATCATACCCCAGCACACCAAGAACAGGCTGCTAGTGGTTGAAATTCATTTACCTTGCAAGTATTATTAAACATCTGCACTGCCAGGTATTAAGAATAGAACAGACATTTTCCCTACCCACATGGAGCTTAAAGACCAGTAGGGAATCATGTAATTACAAAAATAAATGACAAGTTGTGGCCATGGTACATGCTACCAGGGAAAGGGCCATGACTGTGTGAGACCCTCTAAAAGGGGGATTAAACCCAGGCAGAGAAAGCAATGATGTTTCCACTGAGGGCTAAAGGTCCAATAGATATTAACTAAGAGAAGGGGAGCTGGAAGAGTGTTCGAGGCAGAAGTAATCATTTGTGCAAAGGCCCCATGGCAGCCGGGAGTATGGCAAGTTTGAGGTTTGAGTGGAGGGTGCAGATCTGCAGGTTTCCTCAGAAAAGTCAGGAGAACTCTGAGTGACAAAGGCTAACAGGTACTGGGTACTCACTGTGGGCCAGGCACTCTCAGAAGTGTTTTTTTTTTTGTTTTTTTTTTTAATATTATCTAATTTAAGACTTACATTTTTACATGTGAAGAAACTAAGCCACAGAGAGGCAAAACAAACTACCAGATAGTGCAGGGTCTTGTTAAGGGCTCCTGTCTGTATCCCTAGGAGCCATGGAAAACCATCAGAGAGTTTTAAACAGAAGAAGAGACACAATAGGATTTCTCTTTCAAAAGGATGATTCTGACAAAAATCAACTAGAGATGCCCCCACTTACACTGCCTCTCTAGGCCTCTTTACCCCCAAATAAAAATGTTTACATTTAAAACCATCGAGGCTATTGAATCTGAAAATAAATGATATTCTGAAAGAGAGACGCAGCTTGTATGAGCTGTAGTGCTGTGTGGTTGTTCTGAGGAGGTGGGCAAAGGAGGAATAACCTAGTGACCCAGCTTTCTCTACTTTCTGGGAACTGTATTCCAAGAAGTTTAGAAGACAGGCTATGGTGTGGACTAGAAAGGGGGATTGAAGACGCTCCCCCCTGCAGGCCCAGGGGGACTGTTAACACTCCCCCACCCCAAGCCAAACTCACTGAGTGTTGAGTCATAGCAGTGTCTTGCTTTGACCAGGAGAGCAAAAACTCCCTTGTGGGCCAAATTCAGGCTATGTGGCTTTTTCTTTGACAGCTGCAGTATTTTTTTTACATTAGGAAATTTTGCATTAAAATGTGGAGTTCTGGCTTTTCTGACACCTCTGGGCCACCATTCTCCCTTGGCCCCTTGCACTGGCCCTGGTGCATGCACACCCCCAGGCAAGACACACCAGCTTGCTCTCCCATATACCTGGCCCCGCCACTGGGTTGTCTCCCTCCCAGCTCAAGTCTCATTTCCTCACCCGTCTGACCCTGCAGACAGCTACATTTGTGTGCCCTGGATGGTATGCTAGGGAGGATTTCAGTTCATGGGTTTAGGAGGCTGGGCTGGAAGCAGGAAAGTCTTCTTTGAACTGGCTTCTGCTGGGGGTCTCATTCCAGGCACGAGATAAAGTACAGGGTGGGAATGAGCACAGCGCCTGGGAAACAATGAGGAAGTGATTCTCAGCAATGATCTGTGGGCGGATGCAGTGAGGCGTAAGGCTAATTTGGTAGATGTGGTCACAATTTGGAGAGAACAAAGTGAAAATTTGGACCTAAAGCATTAGAAAGCCATCAGAGGCTCTTAAGCAGGTTGAATTTTAGGAAGGAGAGACCAACAAAAACATGGTATAGGTCAAGAGCCTGGAGGTGGGACACCCTCGGAAGGAGGGAGAGTAGTAGTTACAAACTTGCATGAGTATTCCCGGATCAGGAATGGTGCACTCAAAGTAAAGGGCCAGAAGCCAGTGTGAACCCACACAATTTTCGTTGGCACAGGGCAGTGCTTACCGGAAAAAGATTGGTCATGAAAATTTAGCATCATGGGGAGAAAAATGAAATGTAATAAAAATTACGGTTGGTTAAGAATGGAGGCATTTTTACTATGACACAGCCCCACTGTGAAAACCTCTGCATCTGTGCCAAGGGGTGACGCAGTCGGCTCAGCCCAAGGGGCTGGGAGCGGGGCCTCCTCGGGCTTCCATAAAGCACAGATCTTGCCCAAATGTGGAAAACCTTTAGGGACATGAAAACCATGAGGGATCCATAGCCCTGATTTGAACCAAGCAGAATAAACAAACCCCTGCCCAAACTGGAACTCACTGGACGCCTTTCAGAGTTATCCAAGGGGAAAGGCTGGAGGCCTCAGGGGTCTTCAAGTGGGTTAATATCTTGTTTCACTGATTCACTCCAGTCTGATATAACTGCGTGCTCTTTGGTCTTTGTCCTTTTCTGTAGCATCTCTCAACACCTCAGTTGCAAACCCAGAAATGGATTGTGTTCTGAACCTAAAACATATACAGTACCTTTTTTTTTTTTTCTGCTAATGAGATGTTAAAGCCCAAGTTAGACCATCTGGAAGTGTGTTTCATGTTCAGGAACTGGATTGGAAAAGTTCCAGAGAGCATTCACATTTTCCATAGACAGGGTTTTGGTAAGTTCCCAACCTCTTAAGCTCTTACCCTGTCTCTAGCCCACCTCTAGGAAATATAAGGTAATATAACACACTATGAAAACATGTGCTGAGTGCTGGCCATGGCTTTGTCCTAGCCAGGGATGAAAACAATGAAAAAAGGCAGTGTCCTTCATCTCTAGGAGTCATTGATTTAGTTGACAGAAAGACTGACGTTCGAATATGTGGTTACACTGTACTGTGACACATATGAGGCAAAAATTAGTGATTAAGAGTGTGCACTTTGGTAACAGACATACCTAAATCCCAGATCTACAACAGACAAGCTGTGTGACCTGGGGCAGATTACTTAACCTTTCTGTTAACCTTTCTAAGTTGTATCATCCTGCCTGTAAAATGGGGACAATGCAGATACTTGCCTCAGAAAATTATAACAGGATAAAATCAATGAACCTAATGAATATAAAGTGATTAGCGCACTGTCCAAAACAAATAAACAAAAAAAGGTGGAGATGGAGCAAATAAGACATTCCAGAAATAGCAAGAACAGAGGCTTAGATCAGGATGGTTCTCCGAAGTGAATAGCAAGGGGTCAGGTTTGGCAAGAGGGAGGGGGCATGGAGGGAACTGTGGGAAATGGAGCTGGGGAGGGTGCCCTCGTCTGGAGGCCATCTGGAGCTGCAGGTGGCCCCTGGGTCAAGGCAGACCTCAGGAGGATGGGGGTCCAGACAGAGCTATTCCTGGCTCTTGCCCTCAGAGCTCATTTCTCCCATCCACCCCCATCCCTTCCCACGATTCCAGGCTGCATCAACCACCAACAGCACCTCACCTGCCTCGAAGGTCTCTCTCATCTTCCCAGTTAGCTCAGGTGGATCATACACAGGTAAATTCCTTTTTCTCCTTCTCTGCCTCAGCTGTGAGAAAATTGGAATTTTTTTTGAATGCAAAGTCTTCCTCTAAAAAAAAAAAGGATAGAAGGATATGAGGGAGGAAAAAGAGATAGAAGAAGGGAAAGGGAGGGAAGTGGATAGGGGATGGGATGGACATACAGATGTCCAGTAACAGACATGTTCAGCAAAGCACAGACTACCTCATATATCAAAAGTGGGTCACAAAGATCAGCCTTGCCAGTGGATTCCATTTGAAGGACTTCCTATTCTTCTCTTCCTTGCTTCTGTCTGAATGTCTGGTGGACTTGGAGAGATTACACTAGCTATCTGAGGAAAAGTCTCCTTGCCGACATGGATGCCACATCCCTTCCAGAACCTTCTCATCTGTCCACAGTGGGGGGAGGGGGAAGCCCAGGACTTAGATTCCTTTGGCCTTAGGCTGTGTCACATTCCTTTGTGTTTATCAATCTCTCCATCTGTTCATTCAGTGACAGTTACTAAACTCTCCTCTCTGCAGGCGTCCTGCCGGGAGGGAGTTGCAGATAGAAACATAAGCTATAGGAGGTCCAAACAACAGTACTACAGACTCTGAAAACAGCACCAAGAAAGGACCAGGGCTACCCAGAGCACCTTTGTATCACATATATCATACCCAAAGGTGACTGCTTAGTGTTTAACTTGGACATAAATTCTGGTGGTATTGTTTTTTAAAAAGGTTACTCTTGTACCTTTATTACTTTGGACCTAAAAGCAAAAAGCCTGCATTGCTTTAAAAATATTGTTATTAAGACTAACTTCTTCTACTGCTCAATTTAGTACAAATTAATGAGAAACCATGTATTTATGAAGTGACCTATGGTGGAATAACATAATTGTAATTTCGGCTCCTATGTTGAAAATGAATTTTTGATTATTTGATTATTCAGTCTCTCTGAACCTTAGTTTTCTGTATCCACAAAGTGGAAATAATAGGCTTATCCTATAAATCAAAGCAATGTAGGGGCATTCAATTTCCTGACTCTAAGCCATTTATAAACTGTAAGCTGTTGTTGTTAACTGCTGCAAATAATTGTGATGATAAGTAATGACTATGATTGTGGTCCTGGGTGTGGGTTTGTGAAGTCAATGGGCTTATTTTCTGCTATATCTGGATGCTTCTTTCCCTGTGGCCACCCTACTTACAATGAAACTCCATCAAAGCAGTGCTTCTCAAATAGTAATGTGCATTTGAATCTCCTTGGGACTTTGCTAAAATGCAGATTTGGATTTACTAGGTCTGGGGCAGGGACTGAGATTCTGAGTTTCCAGAACATTCCCAAATGATGCAGTTGCTGATGGCCAAGACCCTCATGTTGAGTAACAAGACTCTAGATTACCTCTGGAAGCCTCCTCAAGGGACCTTTCTGTATCTCATGGCTTTTGTGTCACACACCTTTGCCTAAGGAGAACTAACTCATCCTCTGAGGGCCAAAAGCTTCCATGCCAGGCCTACGCCTGGTCTTGGAGCGGGAAGCCCACCTGCTGCACACAGAACAAGAGCCCCATCCTGCGGCAGCACCCTTTGGTTGCTGCCACACACAGGAGGCAGCCTTTTAAAAAATGTTCTCCTGTTTGTTGGTTCCACTTCCCCTTAAGCTCTAATCTTTGGCTCAGAAGGCATCTTCAAAGCTTGGTGTGGTCAGTTCACCAGCCTATTTGAGTCCGTCTTTGAACCCTGGGGCACTGGTCTGAGCCAATCAAGTCCCCAGAAAATGGATTTCTAAACCCAAAGGCACTTGCCCTATTTCTAAGAGCTACACGTAACTCAACCAGTGCGAGTAATAGAAACAATAATAACTATCATTTATTGAATCAGGAACTACATGCCATAAACTGTTCTAAGTGCTTTAGCAACACCAACCCTCTTGCAATTGAAAATGTGGTCCCAGAACCAGAAGAAATCTCAGACCCCACCAAGACCTCTTGAATCAGAATCTGCATTATTTCAACAACAAAATTCCTAGGTAAAAATCCTGGGTTCAGTGCTAGCTGTGCCACTCACTAATGGTGCAAACACTCTTTTCTCCCTTGCCTTCTGTCCTCAATCCCTTGGTCTCATTCAGTTTCAAGGTCACCTTGAAAAGACCGCAGGTCTTTCCCATTGACAAAGATGTTTGAGAGTTCTCTTTGGTGCCCAGGATTGGTGGTCAACAGCTGTAAGTTTCACTCAGAGTGGCCAGAGAGGATTCTTCCTTCAGAGAGGGCAAGGGTCCAGTTGGGTTCCTTCAGGTGAAGAGCTTACAGAGTGATTAGATATGATCCACCAGCTGTTAAAAAATAAAATCTCTTTGTATTATTTATATTTATATCCGTAACTGTAGACAAAAAGGAAGTCACCCTGAAAGAAATAACAGACCAGTAAGTAATTGGGCCTTCAACAGCATGAAAAGCCACATGTCCTTTGTGTATTAATGACCTATTCTCTCCCTTTGCCAACTCTCATGTGCTTATAAACAAGTAAATAATAACACATTCCTTGGGCATATGACAACCTTCCCAGAGTTCATGTGGAAACATGTAGGTCTTCTATTAATGGCCCAGCCACTATACTGTTTTGTGTACACATCATGTAATTCCCAAAGCAACCTGGTGAGGTAGGCTCGTGATCCCCATTTCAAAGATAAGAAAACTGAGACTTAGGGGCCATAAATTGGTACCCCTACAAATTCCAGTTGCTTAAGAAGAGCTTGAGAAGGGGGAAGATAGCTGGTGGCTTTACCTGCTGTTGTCCTGAGCTATTCCCTCTGGCCCCCAGCTTGCCTGTCCCTGTCCACAAACCAAGGCCCTATGGTTAGGCTAAGTGGGTGTCTCTGTTTTGAAAGGCATTTTGGGGACTTCATAGTGATCCCACCCCCTTCCAACTTCAGAGGTTTGCCAGAGTATTTGTCCCAACCACGTATGATATTTCACTTCTAAGGAGTTTAAGAAAATTGATTTTCCCCATCTTCTTGTTTCTTTACTGGTGTTTTGTACTCCTTCCAGCTGGGAGTTCACAGGAAGCTGAGCAGATGGCCTGCTCCACTCTGAGAGATTAAGTACAGGGTTAAGCAACTAGAGGGTGGCTGAGTGGGATTTGGGCTTGGTTCTGTCCCACTTCAGAGCCCGGGCACCTGAGCGCTCTCCCGCATTGCATGTGAAGCCTAGGGCTCCCCCTTCACCACCTCCTTACCACATGCCTCTGGTGGGAGGCATGAGAATGAAGGTGCCCAACGCTCCCAGGCATGCAGCCCTAGTTTGCCCAGTCAGAGCTGGCAGCACTCCGGCTCAGGGTCACAGATACAGAGGCTGGGCAGTCTGAACTGTTTATGTCCAGGTATGGGCACCAGTACCTCCTTTGTCTCTGCTGCTCTGACAGAGGATGACAGTTGTTATTCCAGGTCCTATGACTGTTTTATACCAAATCAGAGGGGAACTGACCTCAGGAAGGAATTATGAGGTCTCTCCAAGACATGATGAAACCTGTGTGTGTTTTCTTTCCACATTTTATTGGGCTGCCTTCACCCTTCTTCCACCTCCCACTGCCATCATGGACATCACTTCACAGAGCCAAATGGCCTTACTTATCCCCTAGGCTTTGGTCTAAGAAGGCTTTTGTGAGGATTCCTCTCAGTATCTCAGAGTAGAGGACAGTCAAGAGGCTGATGCAGATATCCATGCAGGTGGGAATTGAGAGAAAGCAGTGAAAATGGGATGGAAGGGACTGATTCTGGAAATAACTGGTGGACGAGTGGGTGCAAAATCAGCCCAGGACATGGAGGAATAACAGATGCCTCCAAGATTTTGGATCTGGGGAAGTAAAGGTGGCGCCCTAAAAAGAAAGGGCAAAGTTAGATCCAGTTTGCATAGCTTGACTCTGAGGTGCTGGGATGTTCACATAGACACTCCGAATAGAAGCATCAGGATTGGAGCTGAGGGAGAGGTCAGAACTGGAATTACACATTTGCAAAGTCATCTGCTTAGCTGTGATGGCTGCAGCTTGAGATGAGCTTTTCTAGGAAAGAGAGATGAGAGAACTGAGACTGTAGAGTTCAGTCTCAGGAGCTGCAAGGAGACTCAGAAGCCAGTGCCGTTGCTGGAGAGGTAAGGGGAGAGCCAAGATCCTGTAGTGTCCTGAGCCAGGACTCAGGGGAGGTCCATGGTGTGGGGCTTAGACTTGTAGATTACCAGGCTCCCTCTACATGACAATGGCATGGTGATTTTAATGCACCAAATCATAATGTCCTCAAATCTATCATTAGCCACTTTGGCATAGCTTTTTTTTTTTTTTTCCTGTTAAATGTGGCTTTGACTTTGTCAGCAAAGATCTGCTTAAATCATCAAACATAGTCAAAAAGCTATTAATTGCATAATTAAATACAAAGCAGTTCCTGTACAGCCTTGTCCACTACTAGATTAGATACATCCCATAGGTTGAATTCACATGGTAAGTACCTACTGAGTACTTGACTTGAAATAGCATTTGGTCAACAAGTGGGACATGGTGAATCCTAATGCCTTCCAGGTTTTGGTCCCACTTTAGTTGAAAAGGGGAAATGAGTTTTGAGTTCGTGCATAAATTTAACTCTGGTACCTAGAGTACAAGAAATGGTGAAGAGAATGGACTTTGGAGTCAAATGAGTCTAAGTCAGAATCCTGGCATCACTACGTAACTACCTGTGAATATTTAGGCAAGTTCCTTAGCCTCTCTGAGTTTCTTCAGCTGTAAAATGGAATACTTAATCATAGTCAGACCAGAGTCACTGATAGGACTAAAGGAGATACTTAATAAAACGTTAGCAAGTAATGCTGTCAGTACCATTAGTGTTGCCTTTTATGGGAAAAAAAATTCCAGGTCGGTATGTGTTTTTCTTATTAAGTGACTTTGACCTACCCAAAGTCTGGTACAGGTCAGTTCTGCAATAATATGTTCTAAATCAGAAATAACACGCACAAGTTTTCTCTTAAGTCATAGAGCTATTTTAATTGATGCTCATATCGTCACAGGTTGAAAATGTGATTATAATAACAAACAATAATGAAGAGTACATTTTCAACATGAATTTTTAAAATATATATTTCCTTTCTTTAAAACAAACATAATTTTTAAAAATATCAGAGTGTTTGTGATTTGGAGTCATGGTTACAGCCATGTCCCAGTTTGCCATCTGTTCTTGTCCAATGTACAGGTCCAAGTTAGGGTCAGAACTGCAGTTAGACAATAAATGTCTGCTGGTCTCATACAAAGCTCTTCTCAGTTAGACTGTGCTTACACACACAATATATTAATATAAAATGAGTGTACAGTTAAGCATATGAAAATCAAAGTAATGCACTATATTAATAGAATAATGGACAACAACCACATGATTTTCTCAATAGATGCAGAAAAATGATTTGACAAAGCCCAATACCCTTTTACAGTAAAAACACTCAACAAAATAGGAACAGAAGGGAACTTCCCTAACCTGATAAAGTGCATCTATGAAAAACCCACAGCTAACATAATGCATAATAGTGGAAGACTGAGAGTTTTCCACCTAAGATCAGGAACCAGACAAAGATATCCATTCTCACTACTTCTATTCAATATTTTATTGGAGGCTCTAGCCAGGGCAGTTAGGCAAGAAAATGAAATAAAAGGCATCCAAACTGGAAACAAAGAAGTAAAACTATCTCTATTATCAGATAACATGATATCGTATATAGAAAAACCTAAGGAATCTACTAAAATACTATTAGAACTAATAAATGAGTTCAGCAAGTTTGCAAGATACAAGTGCAGTTGTATTTTTATACACTAGCCATGAATGAACAATCTGACAGTGAAGTTACAAAAACTATTTCATTTACAACAGCGTCAAAAATAATAAAATACTTAAGAATAAATTTAACAAAAGAAATTCAAGACTTGTGCACTAAAAACTACAAAGCATTGTTGAAAGAATTTTAAAAGACATCAATAAATGGAAAGATCTCCTGTGGTCATGGATTTAAAACTTAATATTGTTAAGATGGCAATACTCCCCGAAGTGATCTACTGATTCAGTGCAATCCCTATCAAAATTCCAGCTGCCTTTTTTGCAGGAATCAATAAGTAATCAATGCATTACTACAATGCATGGCAAGATGTGATGAATATTTCTTTTCATATGAATAAATGAGGATTTTTTGAAAATGTTTGATTATTGGTGGGCACCACACCAGAGGGTACAAGTTGCAGGTTATAAAAACAAAGCAAAACTTTCCATAGCCTGAAATGGTTTGATATATGACTAAGTCTCTCCATCTGGCTTCTAAGATCAAAGGCCCCAGAATTCCTTCTTCCTCTTTCAAATGATGAATTCATGATGATAAAAAACAGCTAACTACTGAGAGCTGAATATGCACTAAACGTTTTACATGCATTTTCTCATTTTAATTTCCCTATCATCACGGTGACATGGTTGTAGAGAACTTACCCGAGGTCATGCCACAAGTCAGTGCCTGAGGTGGGCTGCAGCCCCACACTTGTGTGACTCCCAGGACCTCACTCATAACCACTGGATTATACTCTCTGTTTCCCTGTTTTCTCCTTCTGGGGGAGATTCCCCCCAAGAGTTTACAGCACTGGAGGTTCTAACCACAGCAAGTAGGGGAGACAGTGGAGTAGAGAGGGAATACCCTGGACTGGGAGTTGGGGGCCAATTTTGCCAATAATCAGCTCCATGACCTTGGGCAAGAAGCTTGACCTCTCGGAGGCATAGCTTCCTGATTTGTAAAGTGTAGAAAATTTGTCCCAACTATTCCTGAATGTAGTCCTTCCAGCTCAAGCATTTGGTCCAAGTCCTGCCTCATTTACCTACCACTGGGAAAACATTTGATTGTCAGTTGTACAGAAACACTGAGACGAACAAATCCTTCAAGTCAGTGTAGGGTGGTGATTTGGGGAGCCTGGACTTTGGTGTTAGACTGATGTGGCACTGCTTCCATCGCTAATCGCAGGGTGATATTGAGCAAGTTCTGTAACCTCTGTCCCCATCAGCTAACATGGGTGTAATAGCATAGGGTGCTATGGCATAAAGTGCTGTGAGGACCGAGTGAGACCTCTTTAGGGAGCTTAGTGCAGTTCTTAGTGTACAGTAAGTAGTGGTTATTATATATTTAATAATATTATAATTTATTTAGTGTTATTATTATTGATGGTTATAATTATAAAATAGAGACACAGAATCCCTTAAGGGTAATTAGTATATGTTTAAGTAGCTCAGCCAGATCAGACTCTGGAGTTCAGGTGGCCTGCTTGGGCTGTGTTCTAGAACTAGCCACATCCACTGGGTTGGCCATCAGGAATGTGCTGCTGGGTACAAGGGCATTAGATTGTCACTGACACTCCAGAGTTTCCCTCCTATTAACTTGGAGTCAGTAATGCCATTTTCCTCTTAAGCACGGCATCTTATTATAGCTTACCATGTGAATTTTGGCTCAGTTAATTTTGTTTACCCAAAATCATCAGAAATAGATTGGTGATCAATGAGAGAGACTGCTAAAACATTTGGTTAATGTGCCGTGAAAAGAAAAGAAATTACTGCTCCCTGGAAATTTCCCAGTGTGGGCAGGGAATTTTTCTCTCTTTCAAGGTTTTTGGAAACATAATAAGCACATATAATGGTATATTTACAAATTCTATCACAGTTTTATTTCTAACAATAAAAAATAGTTAAACATAACATTGACTACTAAAGAGCCATTAAGATCCAATATTAGAAAACTAGTTTTAGAGTTGGGGAAATGTGCACTATAGAGTAAGTTGGGTTTTTGTTTTAAGTTTAGAAAAAAAGTATGTGTTCTGATGCTAATTTTGTAAATGTTTTATATATATATATAGAAAAAATGTGAAATGCTACAACAAAAATATTAGCAAGATTATCTGTGGGTGTAGGATTATTGATTATTTTAATTTTCTTCTGTATATGTCTCTAAATTTTTTATACTTTCACAGTGAGCTCATATTTCATTGGAAATCAGGGTGCAGAGTTACTTTTTATTAATAAGAATTCTGTCAGATTTTTTTCTTCTAAGAGGCTCTTCAGTCCCATAAGGAGTTTTATCTGAATATGGCTTAATTCTCAACCTAGGCATATTGGTTTTTTCTTTTTTTTAAAGTACAACTTAGAAATAATATGCTTCATTGATTTTGTGAACTTGTAAAGTCATGCAGTTTTGAGGACAAACCAGACACATTTGTTGCAAGATTGATTGTTACTCTGAAAACCAATAACAGATAATGAGAAAGAATCACCAGTTAACTAACCTTTCTCTAAACCCATTACTTCCCTGTTGAAAGCAATTTTCAACTCTGCCTGAGATTGTCTTTAAGCCAACTCTGAATCTTTCATAAAATGAAATCAACATCCTTCCTCTCCTGTCTTATCTTATATAATTGGAATTGTATCACTCAAAGGCTACTAAATGTGGAGTTGATGAATCCAGTGCTTAAGTTAAAAAAATAAAGGGATTGTCTACAAAATGAATTCAAATCAAAGAAAAATGTATAGAGTAGATATAATAAAAGTTTTTCGTACTTTCTTCCCTAATTGTAATTTGAAGAAATTTTTCGAAACCAGTATTGCAATATTTGGAAAAGATCTGAGCAGCTCAAATGCCAAACCAGTTTGTGCCCATGAGAAGATTAGAATTTTGTACTCTGGATGAATTTTTCAGATACCATTTTGATATATTTTTTAATACTGTCAAACCTGCGTTAGAAAAAAGTTCAATGAAACAGAACTGTGCAATATATAAACACTTTCATTAGTTTGGTATGTACTAGACAGATACAAACATATACCTACATTTTTAAAATTCTTTTTCCTCCAATAGGTTCATATTCCATTGTTCCCAGCTTGCTTTTTTTTCCACTTCAATTTTCAATTTTAGTACCTATGAATTTACCTCACTTTGTCTGTATTTTTGCAAGAATTTCTGTCAGATAAAATCCCAGAAGTGGAATTGCTAAGACAAAGGGTATGCATGTTTAAGTTTTTGTTTTGCCTTCCAAGAAAGTCTGTGCCCATCACACCACCACTCACAGAGAGTGAGAATGAAAAATAACATTTCAGAAGCAGAGCTATGTGGCAGGTTCTCCCAAAGGTTTTACCTTTGTAAATATATACATACATACATACTAAGCTACCATCAAAATATAATGCAAGTACTATATTCTATTTTTCATTAAAGTCAGATTCCTGTAAGGTATAATCCTGCCTAACTTTTCAACCACCTCTCTCCCTACCCGGAAAAGACTGTGTGTGTGTGTGTGTGCATGTGTGTAACAGAGAAAAACAGAGAAACAGACTCAGCAGGAAATCAGGGGAATCCTTCTCTCCTGCAGGAGATCTCTCAAAATGTTGACCATAGTAGATGGTAGACTTTTGGAGTCAGAGCTGAATTTTAGTTCCAGCCCCATCTCTTAGTAGCAATGAGTCTTTAGACAAATTGCTTAACATTTCTGACCCTCAATTTGTCGTTTATAGAATGGGGGTAATCACGCTTGCCTGACAGTGTTCTTTGTAAAAATTAAAATATGTTACTTCGTGCAAAGGGCTAATAAATGGTGAGGTGCAAGAGCTAGGTGAGTAGCTCTTGTTGAGATGCCAGAAAAGGATTAGGGTGACCAAGCCAAGAGCATCCTGGATGGTAAAGCTTTGAAGACTTTTGCAGAAAGACTTGAGGAAATAGCATTCTAGTTAAAATATGCTATGTAGGGCTTCCCTGGTGGTGCAGTGGTTCAGAGTCCGTCTGCTGATGCAGGGGATATGGGTTCGTGTCTCGGTCCGGGAGGATACCACATGCTGCGGAGCGGCTGGGCCCGTGAGCCATGGCCTCTGAGCCTGCGCGTCCGGAGCCTGTGCTCCGCAACGGGAGAGGCCACAACAGTGAGAGACGCGCGTACCGCAAAAAAAAAAAAAAACTATGTAATACTACCCCTTTCCAACCTCCATCCAATATCTTCCCCTCCCCCACCCATATTATAGTAGTGTTTATCAGTCGTCTCTCCTAGGATGTTCAGTATCAACAAGGATCTTTTCTTATTCACTGAATCCCAACATCAGTGTAGTCTTAACCCCATTGAGATACATTGGCAGCTAATAAGGCTGGCCCCTGGACACAGAGCACATCCATGGTGACCCAGGCTCAGCTTGGTGTAATGCCGAGTACTGGGCAAGGAGCCAGAATCCTCTGATTCTCTCTCAGCTTTTACCAGTTCCAGGGTTGACCACTCACAAGCTGGATTCTTCAGCAGATCTCGTAGCAATTTAACTCAAGCTTTATGAAAAATACAGTTAGCCATGCCAACCTATCATGGCTCCCTCATATTACGTTAAGAGAGTTTGTGAGATTACTTGGTAAACTCTAGACTTGCGTATGAGACACAGCAATAAAGACCTTTTGATAGGGATCAAAAGGCAAAAAGAGAAATCCATGGGAAGTGGCAGGTTTTGCTGAGCTCTAGGCCAAGCCCAAGGCTCTTACACGGCTTGCACCTAAACTAAAGTTTCTGAACAAGTGCTAACCCTGAGGGAGGGAGCAGAATTCCAGGGGTGGGAGTTATGAAAGCCACAATACCCAGGGCATTGGGTGAAGAGTTATCAAGGAAAAGTACTTATCCAGTGTAGAGGCTTTTCTGGATATTTCTGGGTTGCACAATTTGTGGACAGCCCCTGGGAATGGCAGTTCATAGGCAAGATGAGGGCTTTCTGATCACCAGAAAGGAAGAAAGGAACCAAGGATTAAGTGGATGTCTCTCATAGCAGCATCCCTCAAGGGAAGACTTGGCCCAGACTCCCCTCCTTCAAGGTGGGGCGATTGCCTAGATCCACCGGGAGACCCAAAAGTTTAGGCTGTACGTTTCTTCACGTATATGTTTGGATCCTCCTACCACCCCCATTGTTCCTTCATGAGCCACACCTGTTCTCTAGTGCCTTCTGGAAAATAAAGCTTCCTTCATTTTCTACAGTGATGCTCCATCTCTCCCAATGTATGCTACAGCCATCGGCAATGACTTGCAGTTTCCTAAATAAGCCATGGTCTCTCTCACCCTTAGACCTTTACATAGATCTTTACATATTGCCTTTGGCAATATGGTGGACTAAGGTTCTTTGTTTTTTTTATTTTTTGGTTTCATCTCCTGGTTTATTAACTAGCCACGGGCCGCATCAGTGACATAGGTAGTCTCATTCCTCTAATATTAGTTTTAAAAGTACGATTATAACCCAGCTGTGTACACCAACATATTCCTTTCCAGAGGATTCTGTGTTTTCAGGGTTACTGAGGTGTAACATAACCAGAAGCTATGATTCCATATTGATTTCCAGATCAGAAAATGCTCTATCCCTCCAGGTCACTTTAACATCACTATCAATACACCTATGGTAAAAGCAAGTTGCTTTTGCAAAAAGTTTAGTCATCCCAATGTCAATCTCCTGGTGTTTGGTACTGCTTGTAGAAAACGTTACCATTTGGGGGAAGCTGGGGGAAGGGTACACAGGATGTCTCTGTTATTTTTCCAGTTTCCTCTGAGACTACAATTTAAAAATCAATTTAAAAAAAATGTTACTCATGGAATAGAAGATAAACATTTCAGTTCAAATTTTAAAACAAAAATCTGAAAATTCTTCGGAGAGCTTGGGAGTCACCTAACAACTGTGATGCCTCAGTCAGGGGAAGGGTGAAGCCCAGTGAACAAAGGCTTATTTCCTTCTAAAGCGCCTTACTAACTGGCAGTGCTAAACGTGACATGGCATGTCGCTCTGCTCTCCCCAACTCCTAGACCAAGGAGGCTCTGAATTAGCGTCAGCTCACAATCAACAGGTGAGAGGGAGGCCCCCGATTTTGTGAAAACTCAGGGAGAGAACAGTGCAAATAATTTATTTCTGTCACTCGGCGTTTGAGGCTCACTCGCACCAACTGCACAATCCCCGGCCAACAGTCTGCCAGGGCTCAGAGCCCGATCGGGACCCAGGCTGGTCTGGGTTTCATCTCACGACTTCCGACGGCACCAGCGGGTCGGCCTGGCTCAGGGTGAGCTGGTCCTTCTTCTCCTTCTGCAAGACCTGCTCCTCCCACAGCGCCTGGTCCCACCTGATCGTCGGTGAGCACCACGGGCTTGTACTTCTCGTCGAAGAGCCGCTCGTTGGCCTCCGAGTGCAGCTGGTGGGGCCCGACGGCGCGCAGATGTGCCGGCAGGTGCAGGAACTCGTCGTCGTTGATGTCACAGTCGCGCATCCGGGCCCCCAGCACCCACCAGCGGCCCACGAAGCCCACATCCAGGATCCGGTCCAGGAAGTCGACCCAGCCGGGCTACAGGTAGCGGCAGCGGGCCTGGCAGAGGCTGGCCTGGGCGTCGAAGGGGCCCGGGCTCACGTGGTGCAGGCAGCCGCGGCCCCGCAGCAGAGCAGCAGTTGCACGAACGCCTCCGAGTCACGGTTGCGCGTGGCGGGGCGCCAGCAGCAGGAGGGTCCCTGTCGCCTGGAGCAGCGCCTCCTCAAAGGCCACCGTGCCGCCCAGCAGCCCCCCGTACACGGCCGCCCGCACGGGTCGGGCCTTCGCCACCGCCACGTCCCCGCAGGCTTCAGCGTAGTCCCGGAGCAGCCCGCCCACACGCCGGGCTTTGAGGCCGCAGCGTCACCAGTCTCAACGCGGCTTCGGGGCCAAAAGGGACTAAGGTTGTTTGGAACCACTAACCCCACAAGCACCCGAGGCCCTGTTTCCCCCACTGACAAAACTTTTGAGGAGACTGTAATTCCCATGCAAATGATATAGAGATAGCAAGGTTGAAGAGAGCTGCTGTGTGCTGTGATAGTATATGCCCCTCGTGGAATTTATTAAAGGCTCTGAGAAGTCCTGCAGTTAAAATTGAAAAAAAGAAAGCTTGTTTAACTTTGTTTAACCCAGTATGTCTCTAAATTATTAACCAAGGAATGGTGTTTTGCATAAATTCAGTGTTGCACACTTTGGAAAATACCCATTTAAAGCATGGGAACATTCTTATGAATTTATAAGAAGGAAAGGAGAGGGCACTTTTGAGTTTCTATATGCTCCATTCTAATGTAGTTGTAATGTAGTGATTGATGTGATGGTTCCAGGCTGAACAAAGAAGGGAACTGTCCATGCTCTAGGGTCAAATCCTTACCTTTGGAGTTTGAAGAGTTCATTTTATCAGATCAATGCAAGTAAGTAAGCACAAGAATTTGATTTATACTAACTTAAATCACTTGAGATGCATCTAAAATCCAGAATGACAATGTGATATTCTGTCGCTACATGAGGTTGTATGCTGAGTGATCAAGAACACGAGCTCTGAAGTCAAAAAGACCCTGATTCAGATCCCAGGTTCCTAGCTTATTATTTATGTGACCTTATGTGAGCCTCACATAATAATGCTATCTACCTCCTAAATTAATCCATATAAAGTACTGAACTCGGTTATCAGGGAAATAGAACTTGAAGACACTGTGTCTCACAGTAAATTTTGTTAGGCTGCCTAGAGTGTCTAGAGATATGACCCTATTCTACTGTAGAATAACTATTAACTGGAGAACATGGGGCTGAGAGCAAACATTGACTGTAAATGAGATCGATAATTATATTCACCAGAAATTTTCTAAAAATTTTTTCACAAGAGAAGAACTACGGTTGCCTGTGGGATTAATGAACTTTGCTCCACAAATAATGAGGAATGATCAGGGGTCACAGAGCTCCTGGGTCTTTAATCCATCATAGAGTTGCCCGTGTTGCAGAGAGGGAGATCTGATGGTGACTTACAGCTGAGAGTTGGGGCAACGTGGCCTGTGAATAGGAAAGGGGAGCTCAGCAAGAATGAGAGAAAGCGGGAAGTATTTTTAACAGCTGCTGTTTAAATGTGGAACTTGAAGAACACAAAATATGTCCCCAAAAGATTTCTGGGATGTTTCTTTGTGGTGCATGATACAAAATCCCCGAGTAATCCTGCTTTAAGGAAACCTACACTAAAGGTCTACATTGTGTTTCAAGGTTTCTAACCTCAGATCTGTGTTTCCTTTGAGTGTGATGCCGTGCTTATATTGAGACACATGGGGCCACTATATTTATTCGAGTTACACCTACCAGGCTTCTTTTTCTTCTTTTATTCAAATTTGTTTAGGTCTCCTTTATTGCTATTTCCCACAAATCACTAGATTCTTCTTCATTCATTGTAACATCATGTGACTCATGTCTCAAGATACATTGTGATTTACAATATATCATGTTATTTACATATTTTATTACATTATCTCTTCTCTTGCATATTAGATAAGCAGCTGTTTCATAAGATTTGGGAGTTACTTTTATTTCCTTCACAGAGTGCTATGCTTTGAAATCATGTCTTAGAGCTGGTTAATTCTGGGAAGACTTTCTATATATGGTTAATTCCACTGTACATAAATTATCAGTGTCAGAAACTGCAATCTGCCTCTGTCATCATTCAGGCTACATTCTGACTCAATCTGGGGGAAATCTGGTCACTTTCTCAACCATTCAGCAAGTTGGAGAGTGAAGCCACGTAGGCTTGATTTGAGTACCTGCCTTATTTTAATTATTTTCAAATATGAGCTTAGAGAGAACCAAATATGATTTTGTATTCCAAATCAACACAGGAGCTCCCAGGACAGACCTGGTTTCCATTTTTCTGTTCCATCCACATCCTTATTGGTTAATTAATTTGAACAGACTGCGTGGCCCGATTTTTGGATCAGAAGATATGGTCGCCATACTCACAGAGGAAGGAATCAGGGAAAGTAGACTCCCCTTTAGGGAAGGTACATAATGAAGGGTGAGGCTAGTTGGAGTTTAAGGGATAAGGGAAGTTTTACTGGTTTGTATTTAAGGATGAGGGAAACTAATATCTGTGTAGGCAAAGAAGAGTCAGTGGGAAGAAAGGGATTGAAGGTGGAGCTATCCACTGAGGCAAAGCGAATTTGTGCTAAGGGAATAATTTTGAGCCTCTGAATGAATGTCTTTGGTGCTTCTATCTAGTGCGCTCATTAATTTCCCTCCCGCTGCCACCTTCTTGTTACCAGTTGTGGAGCAGGGAATGAGATTTATTTATTTTGTTTATTTAGGTACATCTCCTCATTACCTATTTCTTCCTTACTTGTATAGGTGGTTCTGTCCCTGCACACCTCCAGGTAAATCTCAGTGGAATCAGAGTCTTTGAGGGCTGAATGTTGGCAGAGCAGACCGTGAAGTTTTGAAGCCTGGTGTGCAGAGGGTCCCTGGGTCTCCTGCGTATTCAGACATAGGGTGCATATGCCTATATGTGTACAGGCCTCCTCCCCCTACTGCCTTCTTCCCTCTTCCACTTCAATTGCTGTGCCCATGCCCACCTGCATTTCTTTTCATGGTGATGGTTAGTCCCGGAGGATGAGGAAGCAAATGGTACATTTTACTTCACTGCTACTCTGCAGAGTGTCACAGTGAACTGGTTAGGGAATGGTGTGCTAGATCAGTTCTACTTCTGAAAACAGGAAACTAAGCCTTCCCCTACCTCCAAGGAGTGGGAGGGGGCAGGCAGGAGAGATATCAGAAAGGTCTCCAAAACGGGAGAGATAGTATAGAACTATTCACCAAGCAGAAACTTCAGTTGAGAAACGTATAAAATTTTGAATGGCTCTCAAGTAAATACCTGTCATAGGGGATACCAGCCTTGGTGTAACAGTGACTTTTGTTGCTTTATTTCAGAACGCCAACCAGGCACCTCTATGGCCAATTCCAGTGCCCTCCCTTCAAGTTCAGCTGGGATCAGCAAGGAACTGATTGATCTGCAGCCCCTCATCCAGTTCCCAGAGGAAGTTGCCAGCATCCTGATGGAGCAGGAACAGAATATTTACCGAAGGGTCTTGCCGGTAGACTATCTTTGCTTCTTGACCCGGGACTTGGGCACTACGGAATGCCAGAGGTCCCTGCCCTGCCTCAAAGCGTCCATCTCAGCATCCATTCTTACCTCCCAGAACGGAGAGCATAATGCCCTTGAAGATCTTGTGATGAGATTTAATGAGGTAAGAAGCCACTCTGAGATGTTTTGTAATGATTTTTAAGCATTTCTCCTTTTAGGTTTGTTTGTTACTGATATCTCATCTACCTGTCTGTCTGCCCACTTCCATGATGACTGTCTCTTTTCCAGGCAAGATCATCCTCTCTTTCACTTCACTCCACCCTTCAGCCTAATTGAGACCATCTCCATCCCATACCATTACCATGTCCACAAGCCTTCTCCCTTTGGACAACCAGTATCCCCCCCGCCCCATTTTCTCTATGCCCTTGCCAAAATATTCTCCCTGGGCCCATTTTCAAAGATTCTCCCCCTGTTCCCACAAGTGCTTTTAAGACCAGATGTCTCAATTTTGGGTTTGGCCAAGGGATCATGGGATCTGTCTGGCCCACTCTGTCTTCCACTATCAGACCTCCTCAGCAGAAATTAAACACTAATATACCTGGGTAAGGACAGCTGGGAGGAACATGGTCGTGAGGGGCAATGAATCACCTCATTCCTGATCTCTGCATCCCATCAAGCTCCTCAGCCCCAGAAAGTCCCTCCATGGCCTCCAAGGCCTTGCCAGAAGCAAGTTCTAAAGAGGACAGGTGTGACCAGAGTCTGGGAACACCTAGGAAGGAGGCAGTGTACGAGCTCTAGGCGCTCACTGGGAGGAAAAGAGCCAATGGCTAGCCACCCTGTGGTCCTGGACCAAGGATAAAGGACAGGATGGAGAGGAGGTCGCCATGCTATGCTAGGGTCACAGGATGCTCCTCTCTCAGGCTTAGAGAACACTTTCATTCCATAGCATAACCCCACACCCAGACCTTTCTGTTCTGTGTTTTATTTCTTCTAGACTTCATTTCTATGTCTTGATTTTTAAAACACAAAATTACAGTCTGTGTGTTTGGTGGTTGTTGGTTGGTTGAATTCCACAAATACAGTAGTTTCCTACTTTAGTCATTTAGTAAACTACCTAAATGCTAAGAGGATGCTCCCATCCTAGTTTGTATATATCTCTGATTGACAGAGGATCAATCAGCCTTTGTTACTTAAACACTTTCCAACTATAGCAGTTCACCTTGCAGCCTCCATAGCCTTCCAGTCATGACCCTGGTGATGGTTGTATCACAACAGTGATAAAGCCCAGTGGATGGAAAGTATTAGAGGCTGAGCTCAAGCAATTCTGTATCCAGACATGCCTTGAGCATCATTCCTCAAAGGGAGATCCATTATCCATAGGAATTGCTAATATCCATCTAGCACCGTCATACTAATTATTTAATATGTGCCACTTATTTGTTCCTCACAACAACCCTGGGAGACAGATCCTTGTCATTGACCCCATTTTAGCAATGGGAAAACTGAGACATGAGGAGATGAAGTTCTTTGCCCAAGGTCACACGGGTGGTAGGTGACAACAGTGAGACTCAAGCCCAAAGAGTCAGGTCTCAGAGCCTGGGCTTTGAACCACAACAATATCCTGCCTCTCGCCTGTATCAGGCTCATACTGAGCGTGACACCTGCTAAATTGCAGATTCCTGGTCCACTCCAAACTGAGTAAGACAGACTCTCTGGGAGTCCACATGAATGCTTGTAAACCACACGGCCCCCAAAGTTGCCTTTTAAAATAAATCTGATGTTCTTGATTTTCCTTGCTGATAAAAACAGAGTGGAAAATGAAAGTTCCAGTAAACTGGGTGATTGTATTAGTGGATTTTACTGTATATCATGAATTATTTTAAACTTCCTGATCGACTCACTCAGACATCCTTAGGACCCTACCCTTGTCCTTTGTCGCTATTGTTGTTGTTTTAAATTCCACCTGAAGTTAAAAGTGATTTGCCTGAACTTTAAAAAGCTAGTTTTAAGTTAGTTTTGGAGAGGGAAAACTTGGATCTCTTCCATTTAGTACCATAACTTTGGGAATCAAAGATGAAACAGTGATTTCACTAATTCAGAATTAGTGATGATATGAACCACAGCTGGGTTAAGGCATGCTTGGGACTATCTCTGAAAATAGTTAAGCTAAGCAACTTCAAAATGTAAACAAGGTTTCTGGGAAAACACCTGAACTACTTAAAAGAACAGTCTGTATTCAAGTATTCTCAAGCATCTATTTTCATACATATTATGTGTATGCCGATTAAAAAATCAGTCTAATGTAGTCATTACAGGCAGATCCCAAATGACCTACACTAGGCAAAACTGGGAGAGCTAAATTCTAGTTGTTTTATATCCTTTCAGCTAAAAAGGCTTCATTCCATTGAAAGAGAATTCTTAAATTCAGATTTCACCTATTTAGAATGGTCTTGCCTCCAAATTAGCGTGGCTTTACTTTCTGTAAAGAAAAAGAAGAAAAGGAGCTAGCATTTAGGACTAGACTGGAGATTGTCACTTTTTTTCTTTTAATTTTATTGGAGTATAGTTGATTTACAATGTTGTGTTAGTTTCAGGTGTACAGCAAAGTGATTCAGTTATACATATACATATATTCATTCTTTTTTAGATTCTTTTCTCATATAAGTTATCCCAGAATATTGAGTAGAGTTCCCTGTGCTATACAATAGATCCTTGTTGCTTATCTGTCAGTGTCACAGTTTTTAATCCCACTAATCCTTATGACAGTTGTGTAAGGCAGTTATTATCTCTGACTCACAGGTGAAGAACGTGAAGCTTAAACAACAAAATAAATAATGATAGTATTGGACTGTGGTCCATAGAATAAAGTAAATATTCATGAGTCCATACTGATATAAATAAATAAGTGAATAAATAAATCAATGGGAGGAGAGGGAGAGGTACAGCTCTTACTTATAAAAGATTTCCAATTAATAAATGTAGAAGGGATGAGGGAAATGAGAAATCACCATTAGGACACCCCAGCAATAAATTGTTACAGGCGAGAACCACTGATGAATGCTAAAATTATTGAACAAAATATGAGAAACAAGATATTTGCATAGTCTCAAAGTATCTATTCACAAAATATGTATTAATTACAAAAGGAAAAATAGAACAGTGAGAACCCCAGTAGACACCCACCTTAAGTAAGTGCTCAAGGTCAACATGACCAATAATAAGACATATTGATGTCTTATTACTGGTCACATCTCCTGATGTGACGCACTCAGAAGGACTAGATGTAGTCTCTATGACGTATTTGCCCCCCCTAAAAAAATAACCTAACTCTAATCATAAGAAAAAAACCATCGGGCAACCCCAAATTGAAAGACATTGTACTCTTCAAAAGTGTCAGGGTCATGAAAGGTAAGGAAGGACAGAGGAATCGTCAAAAATTAGAGGAGACCAGGAGTCATGACAACTAAATGCAGTTTGGGATCCTATTAGATCCTGGACTAGAAGAAGGATACTGATGGGGAAACTGGTGAAATTCTAATCAGGCATGTAGTTTAATCAGCATGAATGTATCAATGTTAATTTCCTGGTTTTGATAAAGGGACTATATTTAAGAAAGATGCTAACACTGGGAGAAGCTGGGTGAGCTATGTATGGGAACTCTCTGTATTTTTATAACTTTTCTGTAAATCTAAAATTACTTCAGAATTAAAAGGTTTAAAAAAATAGTGAAGCTCAGAGAGGTTGAGTCACTTGTCCAAGGTCACACAGTGGCTGAATGAATGTCAGAATCCAGATGTCTGTCTTTAAAGTCTATTCTCTTCTCAGCCAACTGCCTTGCCTCTCTACTTGTTAAATTATCAAGTTAAAGTTTGTAGTAAAACCAGAATTTCTGATTTTGAATTTAATTAGCCTCGGTCTCCTTTCCCTCTTCCCTCCCTCTCTCTACTTCTGTTCTAAACCTCCTGTGCATCTACCCTTTTTCTACTCCTACCATTTCTATTTTTATCGAATTTCCTATTACCACTCCATTCATTCACTTAAGACTTATTTATTGAGTGCCTACTATGCTATAACCTTTTCTTTTTTAATTGGCGTGTCACACACTCTTTTAAATAAGAAATGAGCAATATATGATGAAAATTTACAACATTATTAGCCCATACTTTGGTTCTGTCAAAATTGGATTCACAAAATAAATGCACTTTCCTCAGTGGAAGTAAAATATATATTTTTTGAACATGGGAGAATCTCAAAGACAAGAGAGAGACTACTAGCTGCACTGCTAGTTACTTAGGAGAGAAGCGAATGCATTTGTTCATACATTCAGTCATTCAGTTAACATGTTTTCAGCACTTCTCAGAAGCAGGAGACCATGGTGGATAAGCAGTAAGGGAAATGAATAACAGTCTGCGTCTGCCAGAAGCTACCAGTCTTAAATTGTAGTCAGGCATGGGCACAAATCACTCCCAAAAGAGGCAGAAAATACATGCAGTGTGAGTGGCACAGACGGTGGGAGCCGAGGTGTCTAGGTGGGTGATCAGAGCTCTCTCTGCTCAGCACTGGAATTTGCGGCTGGGCCTTGAGGGATGGCTGGGATAGAAGGGGACCATCACGGGAAAGGGAAGGAGGACATTCCAGACGAGAACACAACCAGTTCTTGTCATGAGCAAGAAAGATTCATGACCTAAGGAGGCAGCTTGCCGCTCGTTGTCAGTAAAACCTGAGCATGAGCTAGAAGTTTCCCGAATTCTTACAACTCTTTACGTAATGACTTAACTGTAACGTGGGGAAAGGGGAGAAAATCCCTGATGCCTCTCAAGCAATATTGCTTAACGTTAGTTCTTAGGAAAATATGGTTAAAATGCAATTCCAGGTACAATCATGAAACAACTGAAAGTGTTTGGCTTACATTAAGGAACGCCAGGAGATAAATCATTTAAAATCAATTTAGACTGTGGCTTGGAAGCAATTTGTCTCCCCATTTCCCTATCTCCTGCCCGATGTCAAGACTGGCACTCACCGGAGTGACTTCTCTTTATCCTTGCAAGTAAACAGAAGCAGGTACAAGGGGCTAGGCCCCAAGCTGGTGGTAGTCAAGGGGGCACTGGGGGTGGGCTCCATCCTGCTCCACTTGGTTTGGGAGACAGGGCTTCCTGAACCCTTTTGATCTGGACACCTCTCTGTAGTCATATCCTCGACCTAAAGCTCAAAGAGCCCGTGTTCTCTCTTCCTCCCTTCAGGTTAGGCAGGCTCACTTCCTGGTCACCCACGACGTCTCTTGCTCAGACCGGCTCAAATCATATTGTCCTTTTTCCCTCCTCTTTCTTCCTCTCTCCAGCCTCTACCTGTAGTCCACATTCCTTTTGATCTTACTGTTTTTTAATTCCTCTTCGAATACATTCCAGAGCCATTTATCCCTTCTAAAAGGAGACAGAGAGGCATTTTTGGTAGATAACTTTACCAGAGAGATCACACGCTTTAGCACATGCATTTGAGAAGATATGAAAGGCAAATAAAGATTGAGGAGCATCCTTACTCCCTTTGCGTTCATGCCCTTTTCTTGCGAAGGGCTGTGATGGAACATGGTTTGGGGAGGTGGTGTATTCTAGGATCACAGTTCTGAGTTATGAGTTCTCAAACCTTATGACTCATCAATATAGCCTCTGCTCCTGTCCTGTTGTTCACCCACTGATGATCTTTGGGGTTGGAACTCATCATGGTCTGCATCTACAGCTGGTCCTCAGGATCCGTCAACAGAGTAAATTTTCAGCTCCATAACCTACCACTGCCCACATCACTGCCAGACGCTCTTCTGTGTAACAGTTGATTTCTCTGACTGAGGGCTGGTTTTCAGCTTCAAAACGCCATTAACAGGTTTACTTTTTCCTATGCCCTGAGAGAGCAGTTTTTCTTGTCAGGTACGTCTTAGCAAGACCATTCTCTGGGCTCCTCTTTCAAACCAGCTGGTCCAAGAGCAGGTGATGAGGCCAAGATTGAGCCCACAGTTATACTGAGACCCCAGAAGGCTCTGGAGGGATTCCACCTGGCTTTTTGCCCCAGGTGACCTTCCTCTACCCTCCTGTGTTTGGTCAAACTAAGCAGTCATCAACCCGCTTCTCTAGCCACACAAATGTGGGCAGCCCAAAGTGACACTCAGTGCTGTTCCTTCCATCTGGTGGGTTTCAGCAGATGTCAGCTCAATAGTTTAAAGGCCACCCTCTCTATAAAGAATGTCAAGGTGCAGCTTAACTCTCTGGGAAAGAGCATAAGAATAAATAAACCATCTGGCCAGAGAAGGGCTGTTTGGGCCTGTGTCCTTTCAGCCAGAATTCCTTGGGTACTTCATAAGAGATCACGATCACTTTGACAAATTCCAACATCTAGAAGTCTGTCTGGTCGTAGCCAAGGAAAGACTATTTCGGCATAGTAAGGAAAAAGCATAACGTGTGATAATGACCAAATGTGTTCCTTTACTTGGTTTTGAATTTGTACATTTAACCATGTTAGGAAAGTTTCCTATCAAAGCTTTCCCCTCCCTCTTTTATGCAGAAAGCCAAGCAAATCATCTGTTCAGGTCTGCTGTACAAACTTTTTTCCTCATGTCTGAATACCCATGAGGTAAATTGTTAATAAAGCCCTCTCAAGGTAAGGGAAATTTCAATTCACTTTGGAAAACCAGATTTTTTCCTTGGGAAAGCACATCTCCCTAGAGGCACACCTCTGAGAGCAGAAATTGTATTCATTCCCCAGAATATTTCATGGCACATTCCCCGGTTAACAGAAATTTTAGTTCAGAAGTTTCTGGACTAAAAAAATACAGTAGGCAGTTAAAGCACAGAGACTCAGCTGTGCAGGGCAGTGTTCTAAGAGCAAGGTTATTTGTAGGGGACTTATCTGCCCTGGAGTCTATTGACAGCAAATCATGTTCGGTGGTTCTTGGCAATCAACACCCACAGGATTCTACTCACTCAGCATAACACTAAGTAAATGATGGGGCTGGAAATGAGGAGGGGCTTCACAGCACACCAGAGCCAATATTCGTGCTCCATCTACCTGGTGCCATTGAATCAAAAGCCATAAGAGCCTTTTTTCCTCACCTTGGTCTCTTATTCTGAATGAAACCGTTTGCTTCACAACAGGATTCAAATATTCTTTACTATTTCAATACATATAACATTGTTAACCTCCTTGTTGACTCCTTGATATTGAAAATGTGTCATTTCCTTTGAACTGGGAGACTGTGATCCTTGAAATTGGTAAGACAATGGTGTCACAAGGTGTCTGAGAACATTGTCCCAGAAGAGGAACAGAATAAATTGTCATATCCCAGGCAGAAAAGGGATTTAGGTCTTTGGCTTTTAAAGTTTCCTTTTTGGCTTTGAGGGTTCCTTAGGTACTGGATACCTGAGAATGTAGAATGCCAAAAGAAAATTAAAAATTTTACTTTATTTCTTTAGCTTCATTTCTTGATCACATCACCTCTGCAGTCTTTTTCCTCCTCTTTTTCTGTATTTCAATTTTGCATGAAACCTACACCCCCAAAAGTGATGGCTTTGAAATTCAAAATCTTTAGTTACATCTGTACTCCTAGGAAGACTGGGAGTACAGTTTTTGTGGATTCTTTTTTTTTTTTTTTTTGGCTGTTCTCAGGCTGTGCTCAGAGTTGGGGCAGCAGGAGAAGGCGGTGGAGAGGGGCTGCTAAGCACCTTGTGAATCAGAACCTCCATGCCTGTGTTCATTCTTTGAGCATCAGACACGATTTCCTTTAACAGTGGCTTTCACTGGTCAGCAGAACGAAAGCAGTGGGCCTCAGAATATATATATATATTTTTAAACATCTTTATTGGAGTATAATTGCTTTACACTGTTGTGTTAGTTGCTGCTGTATAACAAAGTTAATCAGCTATACATATATCCCTATATCTCCTCCCTCTTGCGTCTCCCTCCCACCCTCCCTATCCCACCCCTCTAGGTGGTCAAAAAGCACCGAGCTGATCTCCCTGTGCTATGCGGCTGCTTCCCACTAGCTATCTATATTATGTTTGGTAGTGTGTATATGTCCATGTCACTCTCTCACTTTATCCCAGCTTACCCTTCCCCCTCCCCATATCCTCAAGTCCATTCTCTACGTCTGTGTCTTTGTTCCTGTCCTGCCCCTAGGTTCTTCGTAACCTTTTTTTGTTTTTTTAGATTCCACATACATGTGTTAGCATATGGTATTTATTATTCTCTTTCTGACTTATTTCACTCTGTATGACAGTCTCTAGATCCATCCACCTCACTACAAATAACTCAATTTCATTTCTTTTTATGGCTGAGTAATATTCCATTGTATACATGTGCCACATCTTCTTTATCCACTCATCTGTTGATGGACACCTAGGTTGCTTCCATGTCCTGGCTACTGTAAATAGAGCTGCAGTGAACATTGTGGTACATGACTCTTTTTGAATTATGGTTTTCTCAGGGTATATGCCCAGTAGTGGGATTGCTGGGTCATATGGTAGTTCTATTTTTAGCTGCTTAAGGCACCTCCATACTGTTCTCCGTAGTGGCTGTATCAATTTACATTCTCACCAACAGTACAAGAGTGTTCTCTTTTCTCCACACCCTCTCCAGCATTTATTGTTTGTAGATTTTTTGATGATAGCCATTCTGACTGGTGTGAGGTGATACCTCATTGTAGTTTTGACTTGCATTTCTCTAATGATTAGTGATGTTGAGCATCCTTTCATGTGTTTGTTAACAATCAGAATATTTTTTAAATATACACATGCCTGGAGCCGGTCCCCAGGAGATTCTGTGGACTCTCTGTGGATCCGTGGTGGGCCCAGGGATGTGTATATTTTAAAAGCTCCACAAGATAATACTGATGCCACCAATGGTTGAGAATCACTACTCTAGACCATCAGACAGAGGTATTCAAAGAACAGAACAAAGCTGTATCCGAAAGCAAATAGGGGGGAAATGATTCCTGTCTTTGGAATAGGAACTATTATAATAGTTGATAATTGTCCAAAGGAAATTTAAATAAATGTGATGACTTGCTTGCTTTCTCTTTCTTTCTTTCCATCCTTCTTTCCTTCTTTCTTTCTGTATTTTTTTTTTCATTCTTTGCTCCTAAAGGACTTGGTTTTGGAATCTTAAATATTCAAACTATTTTGTTACTATGACAGGATATTTTTATTCTTATTTACCCTGCTTAAAGCTCACATCATGTTTTTAGGATTTAGCCAACCTAGAAAGAGAACTGCCAAAGCCACTGACCCACTGGAGGCCTGTTTTATTCTGTTGAAAGCAGGCATCAAGTTACCACTCAATCCTGGGGCTGATAGAAGTAAGAATGAGTCCAGTGGAAATTAGTAAATAGACAAGTAAGATTTTGACATACATGAATAGTATTTTTTAAATGAAAATAGTTAACATGACTCAGAGAAGTAGTGCAGCATCTCCTCAAGGCCCAGTGTTCTTTTCCATCAGACATATCACTTTAAATGACACTCAACGCTGTGGGAAAGACCGGGTATGCTTTTGTCAGAGACTGGGATTTTGAGCCTCTCTCCAGGACTGAATTAACTGACCCTATTAGGATGTTTAATTCAACTCTCTGAAAAACCACTGTCTTAGAGATCCTTACTGCACATGTAGGAGCCAAGGAGGAATGTATTTATGCTTTGCTAAGAATCTACATTTGCCAAAGAGATTTAAACATTCATAAATCCAATTGCCTTCTCAATGCCTCCCGTTGGCTTTTTTCATTCAACAGATTTTTATTAAGTACCAACTTATATTCTAGGTACTGTTTTGTGTGCCGGGGATATAGCAAAGAACAAGACAGATCCCTTCCACACACAGAGCTTACATTGTAATGTCTAAAAGGCATCTCAAATATGGTCAGAATAGAACTACTGCCTTCTCACAACCCCATTCACATACTACCCAGTATCTTCCCTATTTATCCCCATCTTCCCCATCTCAACATCTACCTGGGTGCTCAGTCTAACAACCTAGGAGTCGTTCTTGATTTACTCTCTTTTCCCAAACTGCCAACATCCAAACCATCAGCAGGTCTCATTTGCTCTACTTACAAAATACATCTTGAATCGGACCACTCCTTAGCATTTCACCCGCCACCACCCTTAGAGCCAGTCACCACTGCACTCACCTCCAGTATTGCTTTCGTCCTTGCATATCCTATAATCCAATCCAAGATCACCCAGCGGCCAGAGTGACCTTTTAGAAACATAAAGCAGATCAGGTCACACCCTTCCTGAAAATCCCCCAAGGTCTTCCTCTTGCATTTGAAATAAAATCCAAAACGGCAAGACCCTGCATGATTTTGCCCCTGTTGACTTCTCCAACCTAACTTTATACCATCCACCCCTCTCTCTGTCTCTGTTCCAGCCACACTGACTTTCATTCTGTTCCTGAACACACTGAGCTAGTTTTCCCCACATAGACTTTGCACTTGCTGTTCCCTCTGCCTAAAACCATCTTCCCCCCACTGCTGTCTTCTTCTGAGCATGTCTTCTGATCATGTCTCAGTTCAAAAGTCAGGGAAGCCATTGACTTGTTTACTTTTTTCCTTAGAAACCTGTTTAACCTCTTCATTGCTGTATGTCTGGTTCTCCGCAAAGTGCCATTTACGTACTAGATGGTCAATAAATATTTAATAATAACTGGTGTTAGCAATTGTTTATTGAAATAGGAGCTGTTAGAAATAATAAGGCAAACAAGACATGCCCCTTTGTTCAAGGAATTTACAATCTAGTTCTAGGCATATAAGACATAAAATATTGAATAAATATACATATTTAGAAAAAGGCAGTGCTTTTCACGGGAGAGACAGTGGTTAGAGACATGCCATAGGTAGTGGAAAGAGTATGATTCTATTGCTAAGTCTGGTTTTGAGTGCAGGTTCTGCCACTTACTCACTATCGGAATCTAGACAAATAAGTGATCACATAACCTGATTTCAGCTTTGTATTTCCCACCTGTAAAATAGGATAATTTTATCAACTTCACATGGTTATTGGAACATTTAAGCAAGCTAATGTGTATAAGATCCCCCAGCACGGGATAAGTACTCAATAAATAGTAATTAGCAGGATTCCGTGCCACATGAGAGACAGGACTGATGTTCCGTGAGAGTGGAAGAGGGAGACCACACAGGCACATGTCCCTTGAGGATGACCAAGGACTTCAGAGCCTTGGAGGTTGGGAAGACTTTTGCCAGACACAATTATGAACTTTATCGTTGATGAAGTTTCAGAGGTTATGTTATGTTCTCCTATCTCCACCAAATGTAGGAATCTCTCCCTTGCGTATTCTTACCTAGCTTTTACTAAAAACTTTCAAAGACAGAGTTCACTCCATTTTAATGAGCTTATGATGTTAATGGAGCATAATTTGTTTTAAAATCCTGCCTTACTGCCGAACTGAAATCTGCCTCCTTATAAATTCCACCTGTTGCTCTCAGGGGAATAATAGAAATTGCCTTCCTTTGGTCTGGTTCTCTTGAGGTTGGACGTTCCCCACATTGTCCAAACTTATATTATTTTTCAATATTCTTCTTTAAAGTGAGTCTCCCTAATCTTTTCTGGACAGTGAGACTCTCCCTTTTTATAGTTGGGTCATTCTCCCGCTCTTTACTTTTTCCATCTAATTATTAGCCCCCTGAAGGTCAACTAAAACCCCTAGACTTTTAGCATGCAAACGGCCATGCTCATCTTTTCTCTGTGTATAGGTTGCCTTGTTTGTTGTTTTCTTATGTGGATGTAATATTTTACATTTAAGTCTACTAAATTTTCTCTTTTGGGGCATTTTGAGTATTAATTTAGTTATGCATTGAATTAGCTACCACTCCCCATACTTTTTATATTCAGGCTTGATACATATGTCCCAAGTTTTTTAATGTAAATTGTAGGTAAAAATGTCAAACCAAATAGGAATTAATAGGAAGCCTTTTGGCACATCATTAGGCTGCTCATCAGGCTGGCCTTGAACCATTTATCCCCTCCTTGCACAGTGTTTTTAAGCTAGATGTGAATTTCCTTAATGCAGTCATCTGACAGATGTTTCTCATTTTGTCTCTGGGTATAACTTGAGATGCTCTGTGAAATGATTTCTTAAAACCAATAAACACCCTTGATATGTAAGTCAAATTATCCTCTAAATAGGAAAGAAAAAATGTGGTTAATTTGACAAATAGCTGTTTGAGGATGTCTAATGGTTATTCCATTTATTTACATAACAATGATGATGATAATGGCAATGTTGGTGATAGAGAAATTAATAATGTAGCCACTGTTAATTCTGTGCCTTGCACTGGGCACCATGCCAAACACTTTACATACCTAATCACGTAGTTTTCATGCAACCCTGAAAGATGTGAATCACTGCTTTATTTTACAAATAAGAAAACTGAGATTCAGAAATGCTACATAATTTGCCCAGTATCACATAGCTAGAAAGTGGCTAAGCTAAGATGAAATTCAGGCTTTCGTGACCCCAAAGCCCAAATTCTTTGTTGTATTGCTATACATGTAGCACTATGCATCTATCAATAGTTGCACAATAAATATTTGCCCCAGGAAATACCATGAATAAAGGAATGAGGGCAGAAAATGCTGGTTTGTTTGAGGGATTTGGGGGGTAACCAAGTAAGACTAGAACAGCATCTCCCATAGTTGTGGTGTGGGATGTCTGTATGCATTCTATGGAAAAATATTGCCCCATGGTCTAACATATATGCCACTTGCTGGGCAAACAGTGATAACTAAGTTTTCCTTTCTGCGTTGCAGGACTTCTCAGGTCATTTATTGTGCTCGTGTACACTGGGACTCTCTTAGAAGACAGTATGTCACAAACATACATGAGTATTGGGTATCTATAGGCCTGATACCTATTATAGAACATGCTTTAAGAAACTCTGTCACATAGGAGAAGTAGGTGGATCTGTCACATAGGGGAGAAAGTGGGTCTGGGCCCTAATGCCTTAGCCTCTCAAAGCTGCTTGGCTACAGATCCTTTGAGAGCTGGAGAAAGAACAGGGAAGGAAGTGAGGATTCAGCTCCAGGTCAAAGCAGGGCAGATTCTGTAGAAGGTGGGGTCTTGGTCCCTCCTGTCCTGGCACATGGGTCTGAATCACATGGTTTTACCGGGTGAGACCCTAATCTCTTGATTCGGATTTCATAAGCCTCACACAAACACAAGTTTCATTCCTTTATCGTTACACCTCATACTTTAAAAATTATACAGACGCTAAAATCATGTATAAATCAACAGGGTAGAAAACGTGCAGGACAGGCCCTGGACAAGAGATGCAGCCAAGAAGTTGGCTGGCATTTCCAGCTTCCACAACAGGCTCTTCTATTCTCCCTCCCCCTCCCCCGCCAGGTACGCACAGCCGCCATGAGGCCCAGTACCCCTCAGCCACACCAATTCATGTTCAAGTTGCCTTATCTTTTTGTTCTGAGTTATTCTGTAATTTTTAAAATGCTGTTCTCTTCCATGAAAAGTAAAGTCACCATATATTTGTGGCAGTTCTTTATTTGGATCAATCGAATATATAAATGCAACAAATACTCCGTGGAAGCAGAGAAAATCAAAATCTGTGTATTTAGAGTCCTTTGATCTAATACTGACTAAAAAGCTCCCTATTGCTATATGAAATATGATTTTTAAAATTTTTAGCTGGAGAAGGTAACAGCCAATCTTGGGGGAAGTTTTTAAGGTATACTTAAATTAAAACCCTTAATCAAATAGTGACACATTTATACTGTGCTTTACACTTACACAGAGCTCATCACACACGTTATCTCATTTAATCCTTATAGGGCCACTCTGATTTTGGATCTGGGGCTCCAGTCTGTCCTTCTGAGTCCAAGACCAGGGCTCTTCCCCTCCATCACTGCAGCCTTTCACTCCTGCTGCATGCCTAGCATTTTGATAGATACTCCTAGAATAGCTTTTCCTAAACATTGTGCTGCAGAACCCTGGTTTCTCAACCTGCTCTGGAGGAGAAAATTTTTTTTTAAATTCATGGTTCAGTACCTTCCAGAAGCATCTTTGCAGCTTCTTTCTTCTGTATGGATATTCCCAATGCACATTAGTGTACTGAAGGCTTAACAAGTCCAGCAATAAAAACACTTACAGTTCAACAGCATTTCACAAATGTATTTCAGCTCAAACTTTATTTTCTTGATCTTTCTTCTAGTTTTGCAGAACACACTGCTCTTAAAAAAATCAAAGACAAAAAATAGTAAGGAACAAAAAATACACATGTGAAATATTTAAATTACATTATAGTTGATATGTGTTCCAGCCTTCCTCTGCCCAGGATGAGGGCTGCAGGTCAGTTAGGGGTGGACAGCTCCAAGATAGGTCAAATGAATGGCAAAGAGGTAGAATGGCAGGGAGGACCTTTTTAGTGAGAGAACCAGCTTGATCAAACATATTCTAGGCAAGATCATGCATGATCATGCATGATGGATTGAAGAAGGAGCCTGGGTGCAGGAAGACACATCAGGAGAGAGTCGAAGTAAACAACAGGAGATGACAGGGAGCCTGGTGTAGGATGCTGGGGAAAATGGCTTCTGATCATTTAGAAAAAGAATCCCAGTAGTGCAGTGACCCATTGAATAGGAAGGCTCAATGAAAGAGAAAGCTCAGTGAAAGAGAAGGTTCAAGACTGATTTCAGGCTTTCCAGGCAGGTCTTTTGGAATACAAGGGGCCCCTGTGACAGCATCTGGGCAGTTACGAAGGCCATCCAGTGTGGTCAAGAACCCATGCTTTGATTCAGACATGCAAGTGTTCAAATCCTGACCCTGTTTCTTATTAGCACAGTGGACAAATTATTTCTCTGAGCCTATTTCCCCAACTATAGAAGGGGCAAGAATATTTTCCTCATGAGTTGTGTAAAGGTTAAGTAAGATAGTGAATCCTTAGCTCAGAATAGTGTCTGGTGCAGTGTAAGTGCTCAACTCATATGTTATTTCTGTTTTTACTATCATCATCATCATCATCATGTAAGGAGATATTCAAGTTGGGACATGTAGATTTTAGGGTGAGAATAAATTAAATTAAATAAATCATTCATTCATGCATTCATTCATCAAATGTTAGCCTTTAAGTTAACTATTTGCCATTTTAACTACAGAGTGTTTCATCTGCTCGGCATATGTATGGATAGAAATTACTAGATCCTGTGGTGTATTTCCTCTGTTCCTGTGTCTTAACCACTTTCGTGCTGTGTTGATATCTGTGCTTAACATTTGGTCTTCGGGGCACTTCTTCCTCAGCGTTTGGTTTCTGTCAAATTATACTCTTCCTTTTCAGTGTTGAAATCCTGACTGTGCCCAACCAGCAAGAAGCCTCACTTGAGTCCATTTCTCAACCTGGTGTGCTTTTTCTTTCTTTCTTTCTTTCTTTTTTAACATTTAAACAAGTCCGATGTTTTAGCATAATAAAATAGAGAAAAAAGCAAAAAAAAAAAAAAAATCAGGTGGGAAGTAAGCAGTGGGAGGTAGGAGCCAGGAGTTCATGTACTACGAGATCGAGGCTGCAGATACAATTTGGGAATAATCCCTACAGAAGGGATGGCTGAGCCATTAGAATTAATTTGCTTCCTAAGACATCAAGTGTGAGAGAGATCACCGGCTCCAAGGATCAAGCCTTGCTAACACTCACTGTCATGACAGGTAAAATCATGCAGTGAGAAGGAGAATGTGGACATCACAGGAGAATCAGGCCGTGTGGGTGATGAAAACCAAGGGGAAAGAATTTCCAATATGAGTGTCACATTATCCTGAGCCAAGGGAGTTGAGAAGTGCACTGATAGCCCAGAAGGACAGAATCAGATGAACAGGTCACAGAATGACATAGCATTTCCTTGCCTCTCCTCTAAACTGGGCACATCTGAAATGCAGTAGTCTGAGGCCAAATTTGCAGAAGGATTTCTACATACCAGAGCAGAGAGGACACTAAAGATTAAAAAGTGTTGTACAAGCAACAGCTGAAGGAACTTGTACTATTTTGACAAAATGGGAGACGACTTCTGAGGTGGTCAGGGTAGGTACATTTCAGTATTTGAAGGGTTGCCATGAAGGTGAAATTGAGTTATTCTTTGTGACTTTAGTAGGCAAAACTAGGGCCTGTCATTTCATCTTGGCCTTGGAACAGTCTGCCTTCGGAGGTAGTAAGCTTCCTACAACTGGAGAAATTTCACACACAGCCTGGGTTGGCCGGCTGCAAAAGCTGGGAAGAAACTCCTGGTTTGGGTTGGGAGGTTGTCCAAGATGAAACTATGGCCTGGCCCACCACCTGTTTTTGTATAGCCTATGAAGTATGAATAATTTTTACAGTTTTAAAAGATTTTTAGAAATCAATAGAAAAGTAATATTTTGTGATGGTTGAAAATGATATGAAATTCAGATTTCAGTGTCCATACATAAAACTGCACTGGAACACAGCCAGGCTTATGCGTTCACATATTGTCTACGGCTGCTTTTGCGCCACAATGGCAGGGCTGAGTAGTTGCAACAAAGATTGAATGGCTCACAAAGCCTAAAATATTTATCCTCTGGTCCTTTCGAGAAGAAGTTTGCCAAAAAGTTTGAAATCATCCACAGGACTTTTTTTCAACTGGGAGATTCTGTGAGGGAGAAAAATTTTTGTCTTAGATTTGGGTAGGAGGTCCTGGGTCACTTGGTGACCACCAGCGCAATAGCTGCAGGGATGGAAAACCAGGGTGCAGTGGTGAGAAAATGTAGATGATGGGGTGGGAATACTTGTTTGAGAAGTAACACAGAAAACAAAGGTGAGAACATAGATGGCACTCATCAGACCAGCACGGTACAGGGAAGGTATGTAGGGATAGAAAGACATGTATAAGCTTGTGTCAGAAGAGAGACATAAAAACTCTTCCTGTGCTTGATGAACCCAGCGGTATTCTTAGTATCTGCTTTATTTTATGGCACGGTTAAACGTATCTGTTGTGATATCTCTCAGCAAGAGGGGATCTTCTAAATGTTCTTGTTTATAAATGTGCAGAAAATTTTTGCACAGGGAGTCATGCTTTCGTTGGCCAAAGAAAGTGAACACTTGCTGATTTTCTGGCAATCCTAACGAAAATACTGAAGTGTATTTATACTCCAGGGGCCAAAATGAATTTCAGGATGACAGTGCTCAGATGCATAATCAGCCCAGCTTTCCTCTTCTACCTCCACGGGGTTTAACAACTTTGTCAAATCCCTTCCTCTGAAAGCCACTTCTGCAAGTGAGTTGAAACTGATTCTCTCTAGTGCCGCATAAACGCAAGGCAGGCTTCCCTGCTGGGCTCTCAAAAGCTTGGTCCCCAACCAGTGGATGAGCTAAGCAGGCTAAATCCATGGAAAGTGTGGTATGAAACTGTATTTTTTAAAGAGCAAAACTTTCACTGCTTTTTTACAGTGTGATTTCCTTATTAACCTTATCTCGTGACCATCACGAAAATGTTTACTTCACGCTGTTTTGAAGCATTATGATATTCCAGAATTTCAAGCCAGACACAGGAACTTAGTTACTGTTCTTATTCCAATTAAGGCAAGATAGCTAATATGTAATCCAGTATAAGTAACTATTATCTGTGCCAGTGAAGGAACCAGATATTCTGCTGATGCAAATCCACACAGAACCAAACATCCTACTTGGGCTAATAGTTTTGCCATCCTTTCCCAGGAGAATTATGTGACAACCGTTAACAAGACCCACATTCATTCATTTGGTTTTCACATTTATTCCCTGGCCCTGTGGCAATAACAAGAGACAGCTCTCTGCTCTTCATTCTCTAGTAGCTCCTTATTGCCAATCCAACAGTGTTCAGGCACTTTTAGCTGCATTCAAGGCGCTCTCCAACGGACCTGTGCAGTTTTCTCCCCCAGTAATCCCTTCCTGCCCCTTTCGCAGGTATAAGCCTGGATGACGCACTGTTGTCCTCTGTGGGGGAGTGACAGGGACCCTGCAGAATTCCAGAGGGGAGCATTCACATAGTGCCCCAAACAGCAGCTCTGGGTGAGAGTGCTGGCTCTGGGGTTTGAATTCAAATCCCAGTTCCACCACTTACTGTCTGTGGGACCCCAGCTAATAAGTTTCTCAACCATTCTATACCTCAGTCTCCTCATCTATAAAATGGTACTAATAACACCCACCTAACATGTAAGGTTGCTGCAAGAATTACAAGAGACCGTTTCAGGGAGTGTGTTTGCCACGGTGATGAACCTAGACTCAAGAGCTCAATAAATAACTAATGATGAAGATAATGATTCTAGGGAACCAATAACTCTGGATCACTACTTTTAAGACAGATAAGAAAAATGTCCTTGTTTCCAATACTCTAACGTTTTAAGATCTCTATTTACAAGTTCTCAAGAGGTTTGGGGAAACGGAGGTCCCCATTTTGAAAGTTCAGCACACCTCTGCGTACCCTTTGAATGATTGCAAAAGTGCCAGATAGACGTACTGATATTAGGGTTGGTTCTACTGTCTGTATCTGGACTCATAGAATAGAGAGACTGCATCTGAAGTAAAGTTTTCTAACATTTTTAACTCATGTTCTCTTTCAAAATTAAAAAAATAAAACCATTCATATCCACATTTAACATGATTTGAAATTTCAAAATATAACTGATAGCATGAGTAAAAGCAATTAATAAGTGCTAAATGTACATTTAAAAATACTACGTGTTCAGGACTTCCCTGGCGGTCCAGTGGTTGACTCCACGCTTCCAGTGCAGGGGGCACGGGTTCGACCCCTATTCGGGGAACTAGGATCCCACATGCCACACAGCGGAGCCAGAAAATAAAATAAAATAAAATGAGCCTTAAAAAAAAATGCTACATGTTCTCCTCTCCCCTACCTGCCCTGCCCCAGCCCTGGCCAAGATTGTCATCACCCTTGCCAGGTGATGTGCGTGTCCAGACTTCACATGACCTCTTCCAGCCCTAGGAGTTTATGATTTGGGGACTCAATGTTGAAACCCTGGAGATCCAAGACTTCCTCTTAACAGGAAAGAAGTCCCTGTGTACAGGGACACAATGAGATGACATGGGAAAGAAGTTTCCCTAAGAAATGGAGGCTTTTTTTCTTTTTTTGTAAGAGAAGTGACATGACAGGACATCTCTGAGGAGAGTAACACCACACCCAGTGATTCCCTTTCTCCTGGGAAGATGAGACTAGTAGGAAAAAAATCACACACACAAAAAGACATTCTATCAGCAATATAACTCCCTGAAGATTTTGAAAACTTCTTTCTTAGAAATCCTAAAGAAAACAATACATACCCCTCTGCTCGGACTTAAGTTACATAACTCTGGACCATGGATGTGAGATCCTGACTTCAGGGAATTTCTGCCATCTCTGTACAATGAATCTAAAAATGGCCAAGGAAACTTTTAACAAGATCATGAGTGTGGAATCTTCCTTTTGCCTCTAGCCAGCCATGTGATGTTGAGCAAATCCTTTAGTCCCTGGGCATCAGTTTCTGCCCCATAAGACAAAGGATTAGACCAGATGATCTCCAGCACCCCTTAGAACTTGAGCTCTGACCTCCCCAAGTTTGAATCCCAGCTGCATGGTTTACATGACCTATGTTACTAAGCCTCTCTTTGCCCCTCTGTCAAATGCCCTGTAGATAGGGTCGTTATGATTAATAAATGCCATCTATTGTTTTAATCCTCTGATGCTGAATACATAAGATGAATTGAACATAATACCGAATCCAAAATATCCATTATGGTACAGATGAACCGGTTTGCAGGGCAGAAATAGAGACACAGATGTAGAGAACAAATGTATGGGCACCAAGGAGGGGGGAAAGCAGGGGCTGGGGGGTGGGTTGAATTGGGAGATTGGGATTGACATGTATACACTTACATGTATAAAACAGATAACTAATAAGGACCTGCTGTATAAAAAAATAAATGAAACAAAATTTAAAAATTAAAAAATATATATCCATTATGCACTACCCACTCAGCATACTCCTCCCTATTTGCAGGGAAAGAAGGGGCAGGAACTGAGTCTACCAGTCCACACCCATGGCCCTGGGCTCAGCAGCTTGGATTCTATGGGGTGCGGTGACAGTGAGGGTTCTGCTATTGCTACATACTATATATTTTATCATGAAGTGTTGTCTTCATTTCTTGGAGGTAGTGATTTCTTGTCTGATCCACCTTCAACCGGGTCATTGCAGCTGGGCAGAGCCCCCAGAGGGGAAGCAGCTACACCCCCAGTTCAGAGTGAAGGGAATCTTCTTAGGATGAGAGGGGAGGATCTATAGCCTGTCTTTCATGGGAGAAATTTAGGGAGAAATGGCCCCACTCAGGCATAATGGAGTGGGACTGCCCAACTCTGCATGCCTAATCCCCCTTCTTGTGAGCTTTCTCTACTGCTGGCAACACTTTTTTCATTTGTTTGTTATTTTCAGTGTTTGTCATTTTGTAACAGCTTTGTTGAGATACAACTCATGTGCCATACAATAGAAATATTTAAATTATACGGTTCAGTGTCTTTTTAGTATGGAGCTGTGCAACCATCACCACAATCAATTTTAGGACATGCTCATCGCCCACAAAAGAAACCCCCTACCCATTGGCAGTCACTCCCTATTCCTCCCTCACCCGAGTTCCTGGAAACCACTAATCTATCTACTTTCTGTCTCTATGGATTTGCATATTCAGGACATTTCACATAAATAGAATCATACAATGTGTGGTGTTTTGTGGTGTTTTGGCTTCTTTCACTTAGCGTAATGTTTTCAAGGTTCATTCACACTGTAGCACCTGTCAGTGCTTCATTCTTTTTTATTGTTGAGTAACATTCCATTATATGGCTATAACTCATGTTGTTTATCCACTCATCAGTTGATGGACATTTGGGTTGTTCCACTTTTTGGTTATTACAAATAATGCTCCTATGAACATTCATGTATGAATTTGTGTGTGGCTGTATGTTTTCATTTCTCTTGAGTATTTACCTAGGAGTGGAATCACTGGGTTATATAGTAACTCAGTTTTTAGCATTTTGAGGAGTTGCCAAATTGTGTTCCAAAGTGGCTGCACCATTTTGCATTCTCACCAGTAGCATATGAGGATTCTGATTTCTCCACATCCTTGTCAAACTCTTTGTTATTACAGCCATCCCAGCAGATGTGGTGTGGTAGCTCATTGTGGTTTCGATTTCATTTCCCTAAATGGCTAATGATGTTGAATATCTTTTCATGTGCTTATATTTTTATATCTTCTTTGGAGAAATTTCCATTCAAATCCTTACATTTCTGACAATGAAGCATTTTATTAAGATACAGTCTCATCCTTCTTAGATTGGCTATTGTCATTCTGAATCCTTAAGTAGGAATGTGTGTCCTGGGTAGGGAAAGTGAGAGTTCTACTTCTAAGTGTGGACAAGTAGAAAGGGATCAGCACTTAAGACTCTCACTCTAACTGGGGTTTATGTCTATAAGCAGAGAAGACAGAAAATCAGTTGTTTTCTGGACAAGTGTCCATTCTCAATAGAAAAACTCTGGGCTTGAAGGTTGAAGACCTGAGTTCAATTCCTGCTTCTGCTTGGTGACCATGTTGCTTAGTATGTAACTTAGTGTCTTTAAACTTTCCTCTCCACTGCCCCCTTTCAGTGATCTTCTTCTCTTTTTTGAAATGAAGTATAATTTGCACACAGAATTCACCCTTTTTTGGTGTACGATTTACATTTTGACAAATGAACACAGTTGTGTAATGACCACCACAGTCAAGATAGAGAATATTTCCCTCATTCCAAAAGTTCCCTTTGTCCCCCTTGTAGTCAGTCTCCTCCCCTACTGTAAACCTGTGTGAATTAATGATCTGATTTCTCTCTTTGTCCTTTTGCCTTTTCCAGAATGTCATATAAGTGGAATCTTACAGTCTTTTGAGGTTGGCCTTTTTCATTAAGCATAATGCATTGGAAATTTATCATTGTTATTGTACATGTCAATACTTTGTTCTGAGTAGTATTCATTGTATGTATATCATACATAAAATTAAAAATAATTTTTAATTTTAATTTATCCATTAATTTAATGGATAGATTAAAAATGGATTTTTTTAATCCATTCATCAATTGAAGGACATTTGGATTATTTTGTAATTATGAATTAAACCACTAAAACATTCTCAAATAAGTGAAGATAGGTGTTCATTTCCCTTGGGTAAATGCTAAACTATTTTGCAAAACATTGTGCAAAGTATCTATATCATTTGGCATTCCCAACAGTGTGAGAGTTCCAGTTGCTCCATGTCCTTACCAGCATTTGTTGTCACAAACCTCAGTTTTTTCATCTGTAAATGGAACAGCAATCTCTGTATTCCTCTCTCAGGATTGTTAGATACAAGTGAAAATGAAATCGCATAAGCAGACGTGCTTATAATCTGTGAAGTACCGTGCCCAAATAAGAAATGCTGCTGCTTTTGATGACAGTGATCATGCCCACTTACATGTAAAACTTGTTTCCCACATGAGCTAAATGTTTTGGTTTTTTCCCCCTACATCCTGGCAGACAGAGTGAGTTACAGCAAGTCTAAAGCAACAAGAGGTTTTGCCTTAGATGCACTCCGAAGTTTGTTTTGGCTCCAGTTTTTGAACTTTACACAGAAGCAGATAAACGGCCAAGATGTAAATCATCAAGTGTGAGTCAGTTTTGTAAAGAAAAATGACGCTACGTGATGGAAATCAGCAGGAGTGGAGTCAGCAGGACAGGCAGTGTGACGTGCTGTGGGAGAAATAAATACAGGCCTAACCAGGCAGTGTCCCCAGGGTAAGGCATTCATAGGACTGCAGCAGTTAAGAGGACTGGCTGCCTAATATGCCCCATCAGGGTAGGGTGGGAGGGGTGGGTAGGAAAACTGAAAATAAAAGTAATAATTTTAACTTTCTCTTTTCAAGTTTGAAGTTTACTTTTTTCCACTTTAGAAACAGAAAGGTGTGAGAAACAAACTAGCAAATGTTTTCTCATTGACGTCAGTATGAAATAATGATTAGCATAATATACAAATGGTTACCTGTAGAAATATTTATAGATATGTATAAATTCACAGGTCACTATACACACATATATTTCCTTGCTCTGACATCTGGGGGCCTAGAAGCAGCTGACACCCCAGTGGCAATGAGCACACCTTCTCCGCAGATCTTGGTTTCTAATTCCATTCTCCAGTAAAAGGAACCAGGGCTCCTTGGAAAAATGGCTGATTCTAGGACTAGGGCCAGAAATATACAAGATGAACCTGGAGTATCTAGTAGTGCTGGAATATAAGTAAGAGGCCAAAAATCCACAGTGATGGGTATGTTAAAGAGGCACAGGAGTCAACTGAAAGAGCCAGCTGAAAGAGTGGGCAAAGCTGGAGCAGTGTGAGCAACAAAGTAAAGTACTACAAGTACCTCTGACTTTTCAAAATTTCACTTTGCTGCATTTCAATTTTACGAAAGATCTATACTAGTACCTGTTTTTTTTGGGCAGGGGGGTTGGGGTTTGTTTTTTTTTTTGTGGTACACGGGCCTCTCACTGTTGTGGCCTCTCCCGTTGCGGAGCACAGGCTCCGGATACGCAGGCTCAGCGACCATGGCTCACGGGCCTAGCCGCTCCGCGGCATGTGGGATCCTCCCGGACTGGGGCACGAACCCGTGTCCCCTGCATCGGCAGGCGGACTCTCAACCACTGCGCCACCAGGGAAGCCCCTAGTACCTGTTTTTGCCAACCAAGAGAAATCCATAAAGGATTTTCATTTTTATGAAAAAAGGCAAAAAGCAAAAATGGCGTTGAGCATTTGTTTTGCAACAAGCAGTTATAGAAGCATCGTGCACCACGACCAGCAGTGAGAGTGGCAACACCAAGCTCCTTCCCTGAGAACTACACTAAACATTTCAGTGCTATAGCTCTGAATTGTATCTGTGAGCATCTGTGCTTTATATCAATTTATTCTGTGTTAGCAGGAAGCGTCCTAAGGTAATCACTTCTCTTTATGCCATTTTGGTTTACAGCAGGTTTCACAGGAACATACTACTTTCAGATAGCAGGGGAAACCTGTATTAGAGTACAGCCCATCGTGACTTTTTAAAATGAGCATTAGTTAAGTGAAACCCCCGGTGTCAGATGGTGAGCCACTGGTTGGACAAAAGACTACTAGGGAAAGGTCCTGGAAGAGGTACCCAGCACACCTAGAGGGGCCACATTGAGAAGTCAAGGCAGGTGCAGGTAGTGAGAGAGGCAGGACCTGGGCCATGTGCCTTTATTAGAATCCATGAGTGGAGTGCTTTGGGGTTCCTGGGCCAAAGCCAGATTGGTCAATTCGAAACAAAAAGAGCAGGGTTTTGGTAAGCTCCACGGGGGTCTTATCTAAGGTGCACAAGGCCTTGAGCAGAGCATTGGGAGAGAGTGCTTATCACAAGAGTCTTTGAGAGAGTCATATCCGAAACCTATATTTACTTGTGATTCTGCAGGCTGTTACCTAGGGCATTGCTGGAGGGAGGGGATAGTGTCAGTTTAATGCTTGGCCACACAGAATGGCTGCCAGGGCAGCAATATCACCGAGTACCTGAGCTCTCAACCTAGCCCAAAGTATAAGAGAAATATTCATGGATCTGTACAGGTATAAGCAAATGATGGAGTAAATAAATAGGAAAAATAGGCAAATCTCCTATGCAAAAGAATTTCAAATAGTTCATTCTAGAAACTGCCCTCTAAGAGGTGGAGCATGACTCCCTGCTCCTTAAGAGTGAGCTGCGCGTAGTGACTTACTTCCAAAGAGGACAGTGTGGAAAGGGAGGAAAAATGAGTAACTTTATAGAATAAGGACATTAGGTAAAAACTGAGGGAAAAAATGAAATTATGGAATTTAGTTAATAATAATATATCAATACTGTTTTATTAATTGTGACAAATGTACATACTAACCTAAGACATTAATAAAAGGGGAAATTGGGTGCTGGGTATATGGGAATTCTCTGTAGTATTCTTGCTATTTTTTGGTAAGTCTAAAAATATTCTAAAATTAAAAGTTTACTGTTAAAAAACTTTTCTTCTCACAAAATAAGAATAGATCTAAAATTTCATTTGTAGATGTATATATAGAACACTTTGTCCCACTGAAAAATATTCTCTGAGGAATTTTAGTTTAATCTTGATGAAATTTTAAGCAAGATAATTTTTTTAAGGTTATATGACATGAATTATGTAAGCTGCAAATGAAACATTTATTTTTTGTTTTTGTTGCTTACTTACATACCCAAAGAAAAGGATGACTATAGATATTTTGGGGGTGTTTTCTTTCTAAAACTTAAATATGGAGAAGTATTTGGTTAAAAAAAGAAAAACATTAAAGCCCAGAAGATAAATCAGGCACAAAAATCAAAGGCCACTTTTTCTGCCAAGTTAAAAACAAAATCCAGCTTGGTTTTCGTTTGTTTTCTAAGATGTTATTTAGTTTTGCTTTTCAAATTAACAAATAAGAGCAAGTGGACCAATAAGATCAGTTTACAAATGGTGTAGAGCCCAATATTTTATAATGTGACCATGGCATGTAGAGTATCTGTCCATATCCAAACATCTGGACCATCTAGGTCAGTCAACCAAGACGTTTTAAACCAAGGGGAAATTTCCATATTCCTTTTATCAACTTAATTTATTCCCGGCCACAGTACCCTCCCCGCCGTCCCTGAGATAGTAGTGATGCCTTTAAAGGAGATGTAACAGTTTCATCTTCCATTGCTTTCTAGGGAGCTTCCTGTAACAGAAAGTTTCTGGCAAGATGTTTCACATTCAGATCCAATTCACTGTCTGTGAGGAAACTGAGCCAAGAACTTCACAAACCACATCCCCCCCCCATAGAAGCTGATGCTCCCCAGCCTCACCCCCTAAGACTCAGGGCTGCCAGTCACTCATTCTGTGAGGGTCTTTTCTCCTTGGGCTTAGGACTGTAGTCTTTCCCTGTTATTACCCTCCAGGGGCACCTTGGCCCATTCTGTGCTCAGCTGGTCATTTATGACTTGATGACAATGTGAGGAAACCCTGGTTCTTTGGCTGCAAGTTATGTAAGTCCAGCAGAGTTAGGCAATGACCCAGGTACACAGTTCATTCACTGGTTTGATGTATCCTAACATAAGTCTGGCTCATCACAATTTCAGTCTGAAAACTGTCTTTTCTGCAGCTATGTCCACCCCAGAGAGTAAAGTCTGTCCTCAGTTAAGTGTACCCAGCACCTCTTCAGTATCTTCCATGTACTGATGGTTTTTCTTTACGATTTTGGCCTAGTTCTTTAAGTAACCTAGTTACTCACTGGCTACCATGGTTGCTCTAACCTGACTCAGGAACGGTGATAGCTGTGATTAGTTGAGCACTTAAGCAAGTCTACCCTGTGGGATTTATCCATGTGGCCTTATTAAATCCTCTGCACAGTCCTGGGGTATCACTGTCCTTGTTTCCGTTTTACACCAAAGCTCAAAGAACTTAGAAAACGTGTCGGAGTTCACAAAGCTGGTACCTGGGAGAGCTGGGATTCCAGACAGTCTGTGTGCCTCCAAAACCCGTATACGTAGTGGCACTCCAGTCAGTTCTGGGCTCTGCCATGCTCTCTGCTCCTCCTAACTGTGACCCCATCCTCCACCGCTCTTAGGGACACCTGTCAGTCTGCCCTGAATATTTGGCCAACTCACACTCTTAGATTCATCTTTCCACTCACCCTATTTTTCCATACAAGGAAACCTAAAAGTACAAATAAGAATTTTTGCTTCATATTAATGTTTTAGGGGGAATTAATTATTTTAAATCCAATCAGTCACACTTGCTTTGGGAGTATAAACTACCATATTTCAAACATCAAAATGTGGAGCCCCTCAGCTTGCTTTAAACTCATGGTGTCCTTCTTTTTGGTGACCCCACAGTCCACAACAAAAATGTCATACTCAGAAATACCTTGTTTCCTCAATATATTTCGTCCATATCCCCGTTATTATGCCTGAGGTCCCAAGTGAATTTGGTAGGTTGCCTACGCAGAAATGATGTGAGAAGTTATCCCCCTCCCTCCCAGATCCAGTCAGCCTTGTGCATTGCTGGTGATGAGTGGGGAGATCGTACAGACCACAGCCTTGCCTTCTTTCCCCAGAAGCGGAACACAAAGGAAATCAAGCAGAGTGAATATTCACAATATCTAAAGGCAGAAGAAATTCTAGTCTTTAATTTGAAATAATATATAGGGTAGTGAGAGAGTGGGAACCCTCACTCTCTCAGGTTTTAGTCTGAAAGCTTCCATTAATTAGCTTTTTGTGGCTCTTAGCAAAGGCAACCTCTCTGAGCCTTATTTTCCTTACGTGTAAGTTGTAAAATGTCAGCATTGGACTCTCTATTAATGGATTATTTATGTCTCCTCCTTCTTGCAAAAAAAGAAAAAAATCTCAAGAAGCTTTTAGAAATGATGGAGTAAAAAGGCTAAAATCATGTAAGAAAGGGTAGAACAATACAAGAAAGAACGCTTGGGCAAAAGGAAACTGATACCATTGATTCAAAAGTTGGTCCGAGCTTCCTGGTAGCCTAGGCAAAAAGAGAGAGAGAGAGAGAGAGATGATGATACAGTATTATTCTCGTTATCTGAAAAAGAAAGTTTAGAGAAGAGGGGAAAGAAGAGGAATGAGAGGAGAAGGGCAAAGAAGCAGCAGCATACCAGCTCATCCAAAAATCCAAGCTAAGCTCTGGGAGGAATTTCTTCTATGTGTCCTATAGAAGGTGGATAGTCTCCAAGAGCTGTTTTGAGAACAAAAGCATTTGCAGAAACAGTCTCTGCCTGGCCATATTTTATACTGACCCTCAATAAAAGGACATAATTTAAAAGCATAGCTCTCTAAAGATACGCATGTAGAGAGCTAAGATAATCTAGTCCAGGTGTGTTGCTCACTAGAGTCTCGCTTGGCACAGGGATGAAGCTTAGAAAATCTCAGGAATGAATGCCTGGTGTGACCCTTAGGATGTCTTTCTCAAATACCAGTTACCGCAGCCAAGCTTTTGACAAGCGTGACATGCTACAGACAATTGAAAATTGAGATTCCAGGCAAGTCCCTTTACATATAAAAGTCAAGTTTGTGAAACTTCTCTCCCCTTTCACCACCTTTCTATTCCCCAAGGACTCTCACCTGTCTACTTGCAGAGAGGGCCGATAAATGTTATTATTAGGGTGACCCATAGTGAGGGAAGGAGGGAGGGAATTTCATTTTCTCCTGTACAGAAGGCTATATTGTTGGATTTTCTTTTTATAACAAACATGTATTGCTTAAAATAATAAGGTTAAAACTAGGGATCCCGTGAGTGGGAGAGAGAGAGAAGGAAAGAAAGGAGGGGGGAGGGAGGAAGAGAAAATGAAAATGAAATACAGTTGCAGGCAAATAAATTTGAAAAAGTCTGTTTAATAAAAAGAAGAAAGGTATGCACATGAAGCCCTAGTGCAGTCCTGTCAGTTAGACATTGCTCCACAAATATTTGTTGAATGACTAAATACATAGAACACAGAGGAGAGGACTGGCCAGCAAGAGTCTGAGGCCAAAGTTGCCAGTTGGCCACCTTGACTAGGAAACAAATGTACTTCAGCTTTTTAAAAACACACCTTGTCGTGAGTGAGGAAGCATCCTAATGCCCTTTCCGGGGTGAACATCTCCAACATGCCCTCCCCCCAACCCCAGTTCCTAAATGGATCACTAAAGGGGTTCATCTGTCAACTAGAATTATATGTCGAAGGCAGGCTGCCAAAAGTGACTCTTCAGATCCAGCAGAGTTGGAAATGAGCTCTTCCTCCTGTCATCAGACAGCTAGCACTTTTGTTGGCTTCTTGAGGCCATGCTTGGGATATCATTCATTTGTTCATTCAATCATTCATCCAGGAATATTGCTTGAATGCCTACGACATGCTGGGCCCTGTTCTAGGCTCTGGAGATCCTGTGCTGAAAAAATAACCAGACAAGAACCTCTACTGATAGGAATTACATTCTAGTTAGGTGGAGACAGATGATAAGATAAGCAAAGCATATGACTTGATAAGTGCTAGAGAGAAAATAAAGCAGGGGAGAGGTTGGGGAGTGTTGGGGAGGAGTGGCTGTTATAACCTGAAGTAGGTGGTGAGGGAAGACCTTGCAGACAGCCTAGTATTTGAGTAAAGACAGGAAGGGGTGGAGGAAATGAGCTCTCTGGACATCTGAAGGAAGAGCTGTCCAGGCAGAAGAAACAGGAAGTACAAATGCCCTGTGGAGATGGCGGGGTGGGGTGGGGGCCGGGGGGGGTCCCATGCCTGGCACATTCAAGGAACAGTAGGGAGGTCAGTGTGGCCGTGGAGAACGGAGGGGACTAGTAGAAGGTGAGGTCAAGCGGCCTGATGGTATAGAGCTTTTCGATTTAATGGTAGACCATTTCAATTTTACCCAGAGCGATATGGGAAATCATTGGAAGGTTTTGACCAAACTGTGTGTGTTTTTTCCTGACTTGTTCTTTCACTCAACTTTGTATTTGAAATTCATCCATGTCGGTATGTGTGGCTATGATTGATTCCTTTTCAATGCTCAATATTATTTTATTGAGTACTCTTTACCTTTCTACCATTGAAAGACTGGTGTTTTTTTTGTCATAATGTAGATATGTCTCTTTCTGTTTGCAGTTGTGGGGAGTAGGGGCGGGTATATCCTATTCACCTAAATGCCACATTGAAATAATTTGGGGATGAGTTAAGAGCTAGGTGGCGCAGTGGTTAAGAATCCACCTGCCAACGCAGGGGACATGGGTTCGAGCCCTGGTCCGGGAAGATTCCACATGCCGCGGAGCAACTAAGCCCCTGCACCACAACTACTGAGCCTGCGCTCTAGAGCCTGCAAGCCACAACTACTGAGCCCACGTGCCACAACTACTGAGCCCATGTGCCACAACTACTGAAGCCCGCACGCCTAGAGCCTGTGCTCCACAAGAGAAGCCACTGCAATGAGAAGCCCTCACACCGCAACAAAGAGTAGTCCCCACTCTCCGAACCTAGAGAAAACCTGCATGCGGCAATGAAGACCCAACACAGCCAAAAATAAATAAATACATATATTTAAAAAAAAAAAAGAGAGAGCTAGGGATCTAGGCCATCCTGTTTCTCCTGTGCAGAGCTGGAGTTTATGCCATCAATGGGGAAATCCTATGCAATGTGACCTTCTGATACCCCTTCATAAGGATTCAGAAGGAATGTGAGAATCCCCAAATCTGGTGAGATACACAGCTTGGCCCCATAGGTCGTTCCTGGCCATGTATCAACAGTGGACAATGGACAAATCTATGTGGCTAAGCTGTCAGCAAATAGCAAAGTGGTCAGTAAAGCCTGTCTTCTCCTTGTTTGGAGTTTGAGGTGTGGATAAGGCTGGTGGTGTTGAAATGATGTTCTCAGGAGCCCCAAGGAATGTTGCTTGAAGAGACTCTATCCCACTCCTCATCCAGCCTCTCTTCATCAGAGCAGCTCTGCTTATTCAATGTCATGTCCTAGGCATCCCCATAAAATCCCGGGGCCCCCAAATTTGAAACCATTTGACTAAGTGACCTCTAAAGTTCTTTACAACTTTAAAGTTCAGCTGCCACGCACACACACAAACACACACACAATGTTTAAATTATCTTAATGTTTACTTTTTTATTAGTGAATGTTTTAACAAAAAAGGTCAAATTTACTTTCACAATTATGAAGTTACTAACCATTGTAGCTTAAACACAAGACACTACTGGTCCATTTACAAAGGATGAATAGCCTTCCCTTTCTTGCCCAGCATGGAGGCGTCAGGAGCAGGCGTGCCTCATTGAAGTGAGAGGTGTGGGAGCCACGCAGAGGTACATCAATGGCACATCAGACAATGTAGGGTGGTGGCGGGGGTATATGTAGGTGGTGGATGGAAGAGAAGGCCTGGATGGCTGGAATACCGGTTACTTTGAGCAAATAACTCAGCTGATTGTATAAATAAGTACTATCTATATGAAGGAAAAATATCTGAAAGCCAGGTTCCTTACTGTTGGAAAAGATACAAACCTAGAAAGAAGAAAGAACCTTGAGGTATTGGAAATGTAGATTTCATTATGAACTTATGTTTTTAAATATATATAAAGAGATAAATATGGGAATAGTTATGGGGTGTGGGGGGATTATGTGTGTGTTTTCTAGCTCTGTGTGCCTAGGAGACCTAGAAACAATGACATTCCAGTAGCATGAACACCCTGAGCACACAGACACTGTATTTTAAATACCATCCTCCACTAAAAGGAAACCAAGGGCTTCTTGGAGAAAAGGCTGATTCCATGGCTGGGGCCGGAAGAAATTAAGAGAAGTCTGAAACATCTTGTTATGCTAGAAAGTAAGGAAACGCTCGAATGATGATGGAGACATGTCAGAAAGACTCAGGATTTGAGCTTCTGCAACAGTTTGAGCTTCATTATGATAGTCATGGATTCCAATATAGTGGGGAGTCTTTGCTGATTTAAGTGAATAAATAAATAAATAAATGGGGGAGAAGGGAGAGCTCATTCTTACCAAGGAAAGCAGCTAATCCATATAGAAGTAAGGGTGGAAATATAAATCATCATTTGGCAGCTCTCACAGGGGTAGCCGGCTGATCCAAGTGGTAGTCGTCAGCGGGAGGCAGATGGACAGAGGCTTGACGACCAGCAGCATTTCAGTGCAATCACTGAACGACCTCCCCACAAAGCACTGATCAGTTATCAGGGGGCAAATGGTGACTTTATGGTAGAGAAATCTGGGCACATGATCAAGATTGATAGGCCCAAGTGGTGCCAAGTGTTGATGTCCTGGGCCCTTTGTTGTGATGTACCGAGCCAGAGCCAGCTTCATTCCGGGGCATTCCTGCCAGAACAGCGTAACCAAAGTCTGGTCATGAGGAAATATGCCGCGGACCTAGGTCAAGGGCCATCCTACAGAGTGTAAGGCTGCAATCTTTGAAACTGCAGAGGACACGAAAGGCAGGGAAATATGGAGGAACCATTCCTGACTGAAAAAGACCGAAGAGACCTGAGAGCGAAATGCAGAATCTCCGCACGTAACCCCAGCCTCAAGCCCAGACCTACTGGATCAGAACCTACATTTTAACAAAATCCCCGAAGGTTCCTGTACACACTAAGTTTGCAAATGGCCGAGACTCCAGATCAGCGGTTCCTAGGCTTAATCAGAATCACTTAGGGAAACTTTTTAATAGGACAGATTCCTCCCCTCCCCCTCCCCAGATCTACAGAATTAGACACGAAATGGCAAACTCTCACAGGTTGTTCTGATACCAAGCTACCGGTCTCGAAATGGTACTGCCCTATGTATGTGACCAAAGTGGGGTTCATTCCACGTGGGCCTGGAAACACAGATTGAAGAATCAAGCTAATCATCACCACAACTCCTACTCCAAGCATGGAGACATGATCCCAAACTAATATTCCAATGCAGGGGTGGAATGTACATAAATATTGCTGGCTCACGTTTCAGGAGTTTTCCAGGACATTTAAGTGGATTTGAAAAATACTTTTGAAAAGATTGTTTGTACAAACATCATACTCTTTCCAGTCCTTGTTTGGCATAGAGTTTAATCAGATTTAAAATGGTGAGTGTTCTTTGTAAGGTTATATATTTCTTTTCTTCTAGGGCATGTAAGACAAGACATCTGGGTTTTATCAGTAAAATACTAAAACATGTCCAGCATTTTTAGGAAATCTGGGCCTGAGTTTATAAGCTGCAGGTGTTGAATATATTTGATAGAAGGCTGTAGTCTATTCATTTAAAGTTAAAAGGAAAAAATTTTTGCAAACCGATTTTGTTTCAGAAAAATATTTGACTAAAACATGAGTTTCTGACCGTATCTTAGAAAATTAGGAGAAAAGAGAAAGAAATCTTTTAGCCAATCTTATATGAAAATGTCTAGTTTTAAGATTACTTATTTTTACATTATACACTGAACTCTCATCAACTCATAGGAAAACTTTCTTTTACGCTCTTACTAACATCTGTTAATTTATCTGTGGGCATAAATAGCATCCTCCTTTATTAGTTTCTTTCCTGCCACAAGAAAGATATAAAAATATTGAATTTAAAGAGTGGGGCTGGCAGACTTCCCTCGTGGCACAGTGGTTAAGAATCCACCTGCCAATGCAGCGGACATGGGTTCCATCTCTGGTCCGGGAAGATCCCACGTGCCGCGGAGCAACTAAGCCCGTGAGCCACAACTACTTAGCCCGCGTACCTAGAGCCTGTGCCCTGCCACAAGAGAAGCCACGACAATGAGAAGCCTACGTACCACAACGAAGAGTAGCCCCCGCTCGCTGCAACTAACTAGAGAAAGCCCACGCACAGCAACGAAGACCCAACACAGCCCAAAAAAATTAAAACAAAATAAATAAATTTATAAAAAATAATAATAAATCTTAAAAAAATAAGAGTGGGGCTGGGGTAATATAGGCATATTCTTTATGCAAGTCTAATAGAGCAGAGGCCAGTGAGGGGTGAGGGAGACAATAAGACATTAATTTAAAAATTGTAATTTCTAAATTCAAAGAAATACCATGTTAAATGTAGGTGCCTCACAAAACCAAATGCCATATCTGGAAGTCATTGAATGCATGTCCATTAATATTAATAACATTGGCTAATCTTTCTACTGTGCTTCTAAGTATAAGCACTTTCACCTTATTTCCTTTAACCCTGCAATTCTGTAAGGTAGGTGTTGCTGACAGGCCTGCTTGAAATTGAAGGAATAGAAGAGACAAAGTAATTGGCCCAGTATCACAGTTAGTAAATGTTAGAGCTGAGACTTCTGACTTTGATCGTGGGCTTCCTACCCCCCACCCCCTGCATCTAGGAAAGAGTATTTGTCCAGTCAGCACCCCAAACACATGGTCTTGGTTTGGTCTGGGCTTCTGTTCCGTTTTGTTTGGGTGTAAGATGTGCCACTTTCTAATACTTAAATGGAAGTTTCTACTTCTCAGTCTCCGTCATCTGTACCCAAAGCATTTTCCAAGTAAATATTTCTCTAAAGAGATTTCTTGAGCCAGATATGGAACATGTCTTTAACCACTCTGGAGTGGAAACTCACCCTCTCTCCACAGGAGAAGCAAGGCTTGTGTTTGGCCCCCACCCACTCCTGCCATGGCTTCAAGGAACCCTTAAACTATCAGACCCCAAATAGGTCAGTCACTTTTACAGGAACTGTCAGCACACCCCCAAAACTGTCAATAGCCCCCAAACTTCTTTAACTGACTCTCCTGAAGAAAACAAGTAGAACTTCAGCCCACTCAAAATCACTCCGAAGTCCTGCCAGCCACGTGGCGTGGCCCCAGTCTCCAAAATAAATCCACTCTTCTGCTGGTCTGAAGCTCCCTCCAGCCTCCCCATGCCCAGAGTTTTGAATTCTGCAGCTCCTGTCCTTGGCTTTATGCCCATGAGCTATTCATCAGGGTCCGCAGCCCATAATCTGCCAGCATCACCGGTGAGCAGCCGCTGTCTCCCTTCCCAGAAGACACATCCCAACAGAAATCTTCTGGGAGGGCTCTTCCCACCTGCCCCCTCTCCTCAAGGAAGCAGAGGAGGCTTCTTTTTTGTTTTGTTTGTTTGTTTTGGCCGTGCCCTGCGTTGTGCAGGATCTTACTGTGCCCCCTGCATGGGAAGCGCGGAGTCTTAACCACTGGACTGCCAGAGAAGTCCCTTTCCTAGTTTGTTTTTGTTTTTTTAGAGGAGGCTTCTTGACTCTTCCTCGGACCTCTCCTGCCACTGAAGACAAGCAGCAACTGCACCAACTATTATTTCTCCCTGTCTTCCTTCCAGCCTCCCTTCTAGAATCCTGCCCCAAATCTCTGTGGGCAGGCGGCTGCCCACTGAGGGCTTCTCAATGTCCTGACTCTTCTTCCTTTTGTTCACCATCTCTTAGGCTCCCTGAGTCAGTGTCTTCAGCAATTCCTGCAGCTCCCAGCTCTCCTTCTCCCCATCAGACCAGGTTAACTCCTTGCTGGCACGTGCCGCTTCTTCACCCAGGCGGAGCCTGCCTCTCTGGACCCACGGATGGAGGGAGTGAGAGGGGGAGGGGTGGCGGTGCATCAGATCCTCTTCAGAGAGATAGCGGAAGCCCAGCAGATTGTGACTATAGGATGTCCTGAGGTCAGGAGACCTGGGGTCTAGCGCCGGCACTACCACTCACTAGCTAGTTGACCTTGGGCAAGTCACCTGACCTCTCTGGTTCTCTTGGGTTTCTTCATCTATAATATAAGGAAAATGAGCTAAATAACCTTTAGGATCCTTGATATATTCGTTGGCACACTGTGTAGTAGAACCAGATGGCTCAAAGCCAGTCTGCTAGGCTCTTTCCTCAGGACTGCCTTGGCTATGAAATGATAATTGCCCACATGCCTTAATCTCCTCGTTTTGGATTTTAAAGAAAATCTTCTTTGTGTCTTGGTTTATAGAATTCCTACAATAATATATTGATTCTGAATTTATGACACCTGTTACAAAACCATATGCTGCCATTTCTGACTATTTCTACCTCCTGAAGTCCACTCACACCGTGCAGTTTCTAGAGATGGAGGAATACGTTCTCAGGTTGAGCAGATGCAGGCCAAGGTCTCCAGAATTACCAGTGGAGACGAGCCTCTGGCTGCGTCGTCTCCAGGCTGTAGGAGCTCAGATAGACTGGTGCCAATATTCCAGGATTTTTCTAGATGCTAGTATTCCTTTGAAAAAATGTCATATGGTATAAAGAATATGGGAAACTCCGAATATTAGCCCCTTCTTGGAGACTTACCATGCACATTAGCATATTTAAAGCTCTAAGAAATCCTGCCAGTGAAGAAATCTTAATTTATCCCAGCATCCCCCAAACCTGTATGGCCCCAGACACTTTCTTCACAAAATCCTGGTAGAACATGTCCCCAGAACACAGTTTGGGGCACATTACCACAAAATCTGGCTGACCTGTCTCTATCTGGGGCTTTGGAGCAGAAAGAGAAAACTACAGCTGCTGGAATATTTACTGAGCACCTACTGTATGCAGAATAACATGGGAACAACTCAAAATTGGCACAAGGGTCTGCCTGCCAAGACTTCGAAATCTAAAGCTGCAGATGGACAGGCACACATGAAGAAGCATGCCAGTCAGCGAACAGGACAAATGAAGTGTCAGGTACAGTGTGGAAGTGCTGGAGCCAGGCCCCTGGGCAGTCGTCTGCTTCCCAAAGTGAATTTCTGCACACTCAGCTGTCAGGCTCAAGATCGTTGCTTTGCGCCATCAGGGTAGTTACCATTCAACCAGTTGCATGACCTCATCAAAGGACAGTCATTGTTTATTTTTATAGGTTGGGTGGTTGGGGAGGCACACCACGTACTTTTATTTTGTGCTGGACATCCTAGAATTTTTGCCTTACATGTACAGCTCTGTTGGGTTTTATTTGGAATTGGGATCTATTCTTTCCCTAGAAAAGGTAACGTCCTTCTCATGAAGTAAGAAAGGTATTGAACTGGCCAGTGTCCCATGCTGTTGTTTAATTTCACTCTGAATCAAATGTAACTGCTGTCCAATGTACCTGATGTTTCCTGGACAAAGGGCCCTGGTTTCTCAGGGCAGCTGCCCCTTTAGAACCTATCTGTGACTCACTGCTATTTTCCAAGCACTTCCCCTCCTACCAAACCATATCCACAAGTCCTCAGACAGCCCTCGCCCACATCCTCCTTCCCCATCTCCTGTTTCCCACCCCTCCCTACCAACTCCGCTTAGACTTTCTTTTGATACTTTTTTTCTCAACTTTTTTCTTACCCCTTTTCTGCCTTCCTTCTACCTCTCCTTTCTGGCCTCTTTAAAAGAAGCAAAGGATCATTCTTTCTTAGAGTTTAATCCTTGGGAACTCCCTCTCTGCTAAACAGAACAGAGAAGCTGGCACTGTGATACGAAGGCCAACATTGTTTCCACAAAGAAACATCTTTGAAGAAGGAGCTGCTTATTCTTTTTTTTCATTATCAGTATTAGTTGACATTTATTGAGCATGTACTCTGCTCCAACCACTAGAGCACATTACATATATTTATTGTATCTTTTATTAGTTACCACACACCACCCCCCTTATGGCAGGACATTTTATGGGTGAGAAATTGAGTCTCAGGGAAGGTAAGAAACTTGCTCAAGGTCACAGAAATAGTGAAAAGCAGTGCCAAGCGGTGAACCTGCATTTCTTTGGCTTCAAATCCAGTGTTCTCCCTTCTCTCCCCCACCTCCCATTGAAACAGGGACGCTAAAGAGGCAGAATTCTGGTTTTCATCAGATTTATTCCCTAACAAGTTCATTCACAGAAGCTCACCCCTACACACATGTACTGCACAGACGGCAGATTTAATTATCTTCTTCTTAGTGATCCATTATATCTACCAGGGTCCAACCGGGCAGGATGTCATTGATCTTGGTGGGATGCCAATATCCTTTGTTTCTTCACACAGACTTGTCTTCAGGGGAACATAGGCCAACACATGCAAACGATTTTATTCCCCTCCCTTCTCTCCTTCCTGCTTGATCGTTGGTATCGGTTTAACTGTTGGTCTCCTGTTACCTGCTCACCATCCGCATTGCGATTGGCAAACATTTGCCATTGGGCCCTGCAAGTGAAATAGTGACTTGTTGGGCTCAGTTATCCTTTCCTGTGACAGGTGTCCACCTGCCCTGGGACCCAGAGTGATTCACAGCAGGTCTCAGAAACTCCAGACCTGTTCGGTGGCCCTGGAAGACAACCTTCTCTCTCTCCCTTTTCCAAGCAGTGTGGCCTGCAGCCAGTGAGTTCCCCATCGGGGGACTTAAGTAACCTGGGAGGCCATTTCCTGAACATCACTCAGGGCACCTCAGAATGGTCCCAGCTCATTCCAGAGCAGACGAGAAAGCCATCACTACCCTAACTCTCTGATGCCCAGTGCTCTCAGGGAAAATGGAATCTTCCAGTCATGGACCCAAATGCCCACAGGCCTTCTATGCCATGGCTCCCAGAGTATCCTTTCCCAGCACAAGCCTCTGAGCCTCCTGGGTGAAGAACAAGCAGACTAGTGATTATAGGGTGGGGTTGCAGCCTCCAGATGCCCTGGGCACTCAGGCCCTTGGACACTTCTGGGAAGGGCAGCACTGACAGGGAGTGGGCTGCTGTGCTTTGTGTGGGACTCAAAGTAAGAAGTTACCGAGGACCCACCACTCATGCTGGACCCTGTGCTGGGAAATAAATGAGTAAAACAATGCCTGCCTTCAAGGAGCTCAAATTCCAGGGACAGAGGACAGGGGGAAAGTGGTCACAGTGCAGTGATAAAGTAATTTTGATTAAACATATGAGGATTCAAGAAAGGCTTCCTGGAGGAGGTGACATCTGGGCTGTTTGGCAGTCAGTTGGATGAGGGAATGGAAGATGAAGGAAGAGTCAGGGACTGGGATCAGGGTGTGCTTGAGGTGGCCTTGGGCCCTCTAGGTGGAAAGGTCCAGTTAATTTTTGGATATACAGGACAAGAGATAGATATTTGGGGACAGCAGCAGAGAGGTGGGTAAAACCAGGTAAGTGAAAGAAATCATCTAAGAAGAGGGCGTAGCATAAGAAGAGATCCAAGAAGGGTCAAGGACAGAGCCCCAAGAAATACCAGCATTCAAGAACCAACTTGTGCCTGCAGAGACAGTATTATGAGCCTGGGCTCTGGGCCTGGGCTGCCTAGGTTGGGATTCCTCCCTCCACAACTTACTAGCTGTGTGACACTGGGAAAGTGACTAAACCTCTCTGTTTCCATTTCATCTATTAAATGGGATGATAATGACATACATTTCATTAGGTTGTTGTAGGATTAAATGAATACATGTTAAGTACTTAAGACAGTTTTTTTTAATGTAATATCTGCAAAGAAGACAGAGTATTTAAGTAGACTTTTTTTTAAAATTAAAAAGGAAAAAAGAATAGGCAGAGAATAAGAAATGGTACAAAATGTAGTAGGATTGGAATGTCAGACAGATGAGTGGCGGGCAACAGTGAAAATTAATGCTGGAGGTGTAAATTTAGATCAGATGGTACCGTGCTTGAAGGCCAAAAAAAGAGGTGTAGAGTTTGTTCTATAGACAACTGTGATGCAATTTGAGAGTATAATCCAAGATGTGTTTAGGGCTTCTCCAGAAACCACCTTCAGGTGCCTCCTTTTTTCCGTCTGAGTCTCTCCTAAACACAGTCATGGTGGAACCATGCCAAGCAGGACCAGGAGTTCAAGAGACTCTTCTGCATTCACTTCACATCAAGGAGGATGCCTGAGCATGTGTAACTTGATGGCCACTGCATCCTTAGTACAAGACCCTGACATTAAGTCCTGGCCTCTGCTTCAAGGAGCTCACACTTGGGAGAGATTGGTTCAGAACAAGGTACTAGCAATACTCCTATGCATACATATATGTAAATATCTACATATGTATATGGGATTGAGCAATTTAAATAGAAAAAAATGGTTAATTTATTCCTAATGAGGAGTCAGGGACGCCTTCAGAGAAGAGGGAATATGAGTTATCCTTTTAGGACAGGCTGTGCTTGGGGCGCAAACCCTTCTCAGGGCAACCACAGATTCTTCCTGGTTCGGCCTTGGGCTACTTCCTTCCTTGTAGTTAGGAAGTGGAACTTGGAGACTCCTCTCTTCTGAATTTCTGTGCTCTGCTTCCTGGAATTCAGCTTCTCTACAGCTCAGGTAGCAATATTAATAGTAGTTGTAGAAGCAGCAGGTGGCCACAGTAGTGAACATCTATTGAGCCCTTAACTACACACTGAGCATCACATTGAGGTCTTAGATACAGCCTCCAGGTTCATCCTGAAAACAGTCTTTTCAGGTAAGTATTATTATTCCCCTTTTACTGAAAAGGGAATTGAGGCTCAGAGAGGGTAGGTCGCTTGCCTCAGGGACCTGGGCAGGGTAACAGTGGAACTGGGAGTTGAAGGCAGGTCCACTTAACTCCGGTGCCCACGCTCCCCACCAGCTATGCTATGCTATCTCCCGCTGGCTCCTCCTTCCACGTTCCAAACCGGTGACAGCCCAAGAACAGTCACAGAGGTGGTGACTTATAGTATTGGACAGGTACTACAGAAGTGATGCTTTCCTGACTCGAGGTTCAGGGGCGCAGAAAGGAACACCGAACCCCTGGGATAGCTCTCAACTTAAGTGTATACAAGAACACCAGGGAGTTATCTAAAAATGCAGATTCCTGGGCTGCAATCTTAGAGAGACTGGTTTCTAGGTCTGGATGTGGCCTTGTAATCTGCATTTGAATAAACACCCTACCACCACTGTGGAGATTTTGATGCCGGTGCTCCATGTTGTGAGGAGTACCGCCTGGGCAGGGGTATTGTGTGTGTGTGTGCACGTGCGCGTGCACACGCGTGTCAGTGTATTGCCTGCGCGTGCATGCCACATCCTCTAGTTCAAGGGTTGTTCTAGTAAAGCTCAGCGGAGGGCGGGTATAGATGTGCACTGCATACAACCCGCTTCAGAGGAGCTTTGTCTAGAGAGACTTTCATTGCCTTCTTCAGATTTCACCGTTTGAGGCTGGACTTAGCAGTGAGGGTGACCAGATACCTGTTACAAAGGATCGTCTTTCTACAAAAACTTCTGCTCAGCATGTTCAAAAAAACTTCTTGGCAGGAAGTCATTTGTCCCCTTTTTCTGGACCTGGGAACAGCAGTAGGAAGTGTTCAGGCCTTTTCCCAAATATAATATCTGACCATTTGAAGGCTGAGAATCCTTTCTGCCTACGGCCTCCTGGGACTCTGAGTGGCCTGCCTGCCGGTCGGGGGCACCGAGCATCCCCACACTGGGGATGTGGGAAAGATGGTCTCTGCCCTCGAGGACTTAAGGTCTGGGGGGGAGACAGAACAGACCCATGTGAAAGAGTCAGGCACACAAATATAACAAAGCTAAGCCAGATGTAAAGCCACACAGCTGTGAGAACCCAAGTGCAGACGTGACGCTGCACTCAAGGTCCGACATTCAGTGAAGGAGAAGCAGGAGGAAGTTGCACGTGGGGCGTCGGTGAGCCATCGGCAAGGCCTTCCCAGGGGAGCTCACGTGCGTTCATTCATAGACTCTCCTCAAGCACTTACAGTGGGCTCTGCTGCTGGTGAGCACGGCAGCCCCAAAGTCAGCTTTTTAGGGAACACGGTGCTGACTGTCCAGGGAGTCTGGGGCACCACGTGATGCACAGCACATGGACCCAGCCCAGGTGGGACATCCGGACAGGCCTCGTCAAGACAGCAAGGCTTTCATCAGATTCCTGAAGGCGGCCCTGCCCCTGACTTTAGGGGATTCAGCACGAGGTACAAAGGAAGGCCCGCCTGTGGCCTTCCCACCTCCTCTTTCCATCCTGGCTCGTATGCCTGTGTATCGTGTGGACACCTCAGGCCTCAGGTGTAAACTGCATCAATACACCACCCTCCCCACTTGGCCAGCCTTCAGGCCTAGAGTTATGATCTACCCTCAGGAGGACTGATCTAGAAAACGGGCCCTTGCCGGCCTGGGAGTGAGCTGTTTGAACAGGGGATTGGGAATCCTGGGTCTACAGGGGTGAGCGATCTGGAGGTGGGTGCACAGCCAGTGGGCAGACAGGTTCCCTCCTCCCCACAGACTTCTCACTCTGGGGGGGAGCACAGCTGGATGAGGGCCAACGTGGCCTCTGTAGCTCAGGGCATGGGCAGGGGGTCAGACTGCAGGTCTAAGCACAGTTCTGCCCAAAGGATGAGTCAACTTTAGCTAAATCAAAGGTGGAGGGATGGGGCAGAGGGGGGCTTCCCACAGAAGGAACAACCAGTGCAAGATCCCTAGGGTGGGAAAAGCCTGGTTCACCTCCCTAAAAGCAGGAGTGTAGTAGAGAGAGCCGAGGTGAGACTGGAGAACAGACAGGGGCCTCAAGGGCCAAGATAAGGATTTGGCTTTACAAAGGACACAGGCAAGACATGGTGGGCCAGGGAAAGGTCATTTTGAATGGAACGAGAACATTCCTCCCAAACGAAGCTTGTGTGATACCAGTAAGGCATTTGATGTGGGAAGAGGGGGCAAGCTCTTCACTTTGGCTGGGCCTCAGAGTACTGAGAAAGGCCTGAGAAGGAAAGAAAAAAAACAATTGTGGAGGACTTGTAGGCATGTAGGAAGGGGTCAGGGTCATCAGGGTAAGCACAGAGCCTCTGGGAGGAATGCTTAAAGAATTAGGCTGGGAGCCAGATTCTTTCTTTATGCTGTGCTGACCATTGAAATAAGGCAAAATAATCTGTCACATTTAACACCTTTCTGCCCTAGGACTGCTCCCTATGTTTGAGTCATAGTACTGTACATGTATGCGATTTTTGTGTTTTTCTGTGTGATTTCAGTGTCCTGAAATTCTTTCTGGATTGGCAACACATCCTCTTGTCCACTTAGTAAATATGACCATGTTTATGCTTTGGGCTACATTTTACAGTCATCACTGAATGCTCGTTTCCTTTTCGTGTCATTTATTTTTTATAATTGTGCTGACACTCTCGTTACTTAATGCCTATGGAATTATGAATACATTAGGCCATGATAAGAATTGTCCCTGAAGTCTGTAAGCAGATGTTGGGGGGGGTGTGTGTGTGTGTTTGTGTGTTTGTAATAACAGTGCTTACATAATCTCAATAACCAAGCCCTGGGGACTCACACTCAGAGACAGAACAGTTGGCTTAAATTAGGTTTCCATGTGAAATATGGTATCACTATTTTTTTCCTAGCCTTGTGGGAAAGTATATGGAAAATGATTTGACTGATAGGAAATAAATCTGGATGTGTGATCAGGACTGAGGCACAAACCACTTGGTGGTCTGCGTCTGCTCTGTGAAGCAGGTCTCTCCAAGGGAAGATATGTTAACCCTTTCAGGTCATTGCACTAATAAGTCACTGTGTGCGACCAAAATAGCCTGAAAGTACAGAGACTTTGCAAAGACACTGATTTGCCATCAATTTCAACAGGAAAGGAGCTAAAGCCATAGAAAAAATATAGCCAGAGGCCTCAAGAACTAATGCATCGGGTGTCTTTGAAGAACTATTTTAACTTTTCAGAGTTTCATTTGTATTTTAAGGAGATGGATTTGGATTTCTAGCTCAGAGTCAATGATGTTATGATTCTGAGTGTTTTCTGATGATTTCTTAGAGCAGGATAGGGCTTATCAAAACTAATCACACCAAAGGAAGAATTGGTTAGAAGCATTAATGACACTCAGTCTTTACTGGCAAAATAATGTCTTGGTCTAGAGAGCCAGAGTTTCACCAGCCTGGTGACTTTTAGCTGGGTAACCAGGTGAAGGGAAAGAGCTTGGAGACAGTGAGCCAGGGATTGCTCACAGCTGCAGGAGAGGGGCTGGTTTTGGGAATCCCAAAGGGCTCCTGTGTGCTCAAAGCAGTCCCAGGAGAGCAAACGAATGGTTATCTTCTTCCAAGAGGCTCTTAATTCCTTGCAGGATGATCTGGACTACGGCTTGTCCTAGGGGTCTGATTCCAGATCTGTCCTCCTGATGTTTCACAAGAGTTCAGCCAAGTCCAGAGCAGGTAGAGGTCGGTGGTGCCTGCTTAGAGCCCACTGGGCTCGTGCTGGGCTCAGGGGTGGCAGGTGGCCCATCACATTCTGCTTCAGCAAATTTCAGAAGGGAAGAGACCGATTGTTACTGCAGCGCTCCTGGCTGCTACCAGATTATAACCCTGTTTTAACACTGAAACTCTCTGTTGCTATTTCCCTATTTGTTTTTGTGTAGGGAGAGGAAAGACATGTTCAGCATCAATCTCTTCTGTTCTGCTTTTTTCATTTTTTTAATCATTTTTTGGTACCTTCTCCTTTGATTCCATCTCTGTCTTCAAATGTGCGTCTCTTATTGAGTGCTTAGAAGGATCTACCAGTGCCAAGTTTACAAAAACTAGCTCCCTTCATCAGCTGAAAGAGCACCAGCCTGGGAGTCCTAGCTTTGACATCAAGAATTGTGACCTTGGCAAATCATTTCTCCCATGAGCCTTGGATTCTTGATCTGGAAGCATGGGGTTGGACTGCCCTCTGCGGTTGCTGCCAGCACTAAATGCCACTCATTCCTCTCATTTTATTTGGAGGGAGGGAGTCAGGGAAGTGGTTGCCTTAGACCTTGAACTCTTTTTTCCCTGCAGGCTTCTCTGTTCAGGCTTCACTCTCGCTCAAGCCAGGGAAATGAGTTGCTCCCCAGGTTTCAGCACTGTTGCTAAACCAGGTACAACTAATGGGCCATGTGGGGTCAAGACCAAGGCTTTGATCTATTAACAACTGAACTTATCAGCCCAGACCTTAGCCAGGATGGAGAAAGTAACGTAAGTGAACACTAGTGTTCCAAGCACCAAAGTACAGGTAGCAGCAAAATAATCTTAGCAATTAATCAAAGGATTTTGAGGCTGCATACCATAAAGGGGGGACTTTAGTGGTAGATTATTATTAAATATTATACTCCAGTCTGTGTAGTAGAAAAGACAAATCACACTAGACTAAATTTAAGCCTAGAGCAGGAGAACAGTATATACATTAGGCATTTAGTGAGTGGTTAATAGGGACACCTCTGGGCCACACACCTCGGTTCAAATTCAGGCTTTGCCACCTATTGGTTGAGGACCTTGAGCAAGTCTCTTAGGCCCTCTGTCCTTCATTCGTCATCTGTAAAGTGAACATAGTTATAGTTCCTGACTCTTAGGATTGTTGTGAGAGATACATGAGTTAACATATATGAAGTGCTATATTGGTTCTATTTTTTAGTCATTTGAGGAGCATAATAGATAATGTTTTCGTGAAAGACAGTTCAAAAATTTTTTTTTGCATTTTTTCATTTAATATTACGCATTTTATTAATTGACAAATGGACTTTCATTTATGGGCTAAGTGCATTGATTGCATTTATTCTTGCTCTTTTGGTCAAATACATTTAAATCATAGTTATCCTTAGGCCTTGTTTTCTTATGGTCTCATGGAATTTTATAGCTGAAAAGAGATTGCATAAATTACCTTTCAGCCTCATTTTAAAGATGAAGCTGAAGAATACAGAGAGGTTAATTCCATTGCAAAGCAGTGATGGAGCTAGAGCTTCAATTCAGTCTCTTGGCTGGGTCCTTCATTTCCTCATACTAAACTGACTTTTTAAAAAAAAAAAACATTTTTCTTATGGAAACGTATGTATCAAGCTTCCAGCGCATGGTTTCAGTGGACGCCCCTCTCTGCATTCTGCAGGTGAGCTCCTGGGTGACATGGCTGATCCTCACGGCGGGCTCCATGGAGGAGAAGCGGGAAGTCTTCTCGTATTTGGTGCACGTGGCCAAATGCTGCTGGAACATGGGCAACTACAACGCCGTCATGGAGTTCTTGGCTGGCCTCAGGTATGGGCGTTGGGGAATATGGTCTTCTGGGGGGTTTCCTCTTACCAGCTGCATGGCACTGAATTAATTGTCTGGGTAACCATATTTACCCAAACCAGACAATTAGTCGTGATTATTTGGGGGAAATAACCTCTGCTAGCGCCACAATCCGTGTCCCTCAAAGAGGCTGCAGAATTCAGAAGTCACGATCCTAATTCACTGGGTCTGCTCTGATCCCCTGCTCTTGGCCAAGCTAAGTATCTGATTGCATAACTCCATCAACCCCATCACTGACCTGTTTCTTCCCCTGCCTGCCCTGTAAGCCCCACTGTTACCTATCTCTTCCCAGCTCTGCCTTACGAATTACCCCAGCACTATAAGCTCCCAACTACTGACTGCCCTTAAAAATAACAGTGGTCACCACTGATAATAAGCATTGAATAATGTTAGCTCTCATTTTTATTGAACACTTACTATGTGTCAAGCATTGGACTAAGCATGTTCTATGCATTAAATCTTTTAATTCTTAGAACAGTTTTTGAGGTAGATACTATTATTATTCCCACACCATACAAAAGAAGAAACTTCTAACTAAGGTAAGAAGAAATTAAGTCATTCACCCAAGGTCACCTGGCATGGCTGGGATGTGACTGCAGGCCACCTTGAGTTCAGAGTCCGTGCCCTTAACCTCTGTGATATCCTGCTCTTACGCCTTCTCCATCAAGCTAATAATAAGATCACCATTCTGCCAATAAAGCCTCCTGCCTTGTTCCGTTTCAGCTTCAGTTACCTTGCACAAAGTAGCTGCTTCTCACTCTTGCAGGTGAAAGTGTGGTGTGAAGGAGACGAGTATGAATGGTCGAATGAGAATAGCAGAGAATCAAATCCTGGCTCCCCCCACCCCCGAATAGCTGTGTGATCTGGGCAAGTTACTTGACTTCACTGAGCCTCAGTTTCTTCATCTGTAAATGGGGACAATAATGAAAAGCACCTACCCCTTTACATAGGATTTAATATGATAATGTAAAGTGTTGAGTATGTGTGTCCGGCATGTAGTAAGGCTCCAGAAAGAGGACCTGTGATTGCTGCTGTAGTTGTCTGAGATTCACCTTCCCATTGAGGGTTCTATAAATCTATAGATGGATCTATAAATAGATCTTGCTTCATAACACTTCGAGGTTTTTCTTTGATTCTCCAGGCCCTACATAGGGATTCAGGGTTGGGGGTGGAGGGGAAAATTCTGAGTTGGAAATTTTTCTGTCCTTTTGAACTTTCTCAACTAAGAATAAACTCAAATGATCATGTCATTGGCATTTAAAATGGTCACACAAACGCACCAAGCATAGCTCGAAAGAAGGAAAAATACTGGGAGAATAGGAGGCTTTATCCAGATGATTCGGTTCTCTTTGTGATAAATTTTCTACAAAGAATTTGTGTTACTTTTCTTAAAAAAAAAAGAATGATCATATTATGATAAAATAGTTCTATTTTAATGGTGCTTATCCTCTGTATTTGACTGGCAAACTGGTGCAGGCTGTTGTCTGGGGACTTCACGTCTTCTCTTCGGGATGTCACTGTCCTCACAGCTTGGCAGCTGTCTCCCTCCGCAGTGAATGATCCAAAAGAACAAGGCTGCAGTACCTTTTGTGTCCTGGCCTCAGGAGTAATACACTGTCTCTTCTGCCATATTGGACTGGTCACATAGGCCCAGCACTGATTCATTATGTGTGGGGACCACACTGCAGGAGGACATGTGGATCTTTGGAGGTTGGCTGCCACATACCATGTATTAGAGCAGGGCTCTCCAACCGATAGTGGTCCATGGCCTGTTAGGAACTGGACCGCACAGCAGGAGGTGAGTGACAGGTGAGCGAGAGAAGCTTCATCTGTATTTACAGCTACTCCCGATCGCTCGCATTACCACCTGAGCTCCACCTCCTGTGAGATCAGTGGCGGCATTAGATTCTCATAGGAGCTCAAACCCTACTGTGAACTGCACGTGCGAGGGATCTAGGTTGTGCGCTCCTTATGCGAATCTAATGCCTGATGATTTGAGGTGGAGCTGAGACAGTGACGCTAGCGCTGGGGAGCGGCTACAAATACAGATTATCATTAGCAAAGAGGTTTGACTACACAGAGACTATAATAAGTCAATTGCTTGCAGACTCATAGCAAAACCCCATCAGTGAGTGGCAAGTGACAGTTAAACTACATCTTACGGAGTAGACTGAACATAAGCCACATAATGCAGGTGTCACTGTCTCCCATCACCCCCAGATGGGACCATCTAGTTGCAGGAAAACAAGCTCAGGGCTCCCACTGATTCTGCATTATGGTGAGTTGTATAATTATTTCATTATATATTACAGTGTAATAATAATAGAAAAAAAGTGCAGCGTAAACGTAATGTGCGTGAATCATCCCGAAACCATCCCTCCCCCACCTCTGTTCCGTGGAAAAATTGTCTTCCACGAAACCAGTCTCTGGTGCCAAAAAAGTTGGGGACCGCTCTATTAGAGACTCTCTTGATACAAGAATGGCCTCAGAATGACCCGTGGAGGCCTTGGGTGAATGGGACTTTTAGACCCAACTTAGTTTGAATTCAAAATCCAAGAAGTCCATAGAGTCAGGTAACTCTTTCTTAGGTGAGGAATAACCCCAAACGAGCTAACCTCACCACTGATTCCTGGGCACCTCAGACCCACTGCTACCTAGTTTCATGCTCCTATATTTGGCTTAAAACTGAACTGATCTTTACAAATAGATGGGTAAAAGTACCAAGTTTAGTAGCTCTTTGGCTGGAACAATATATACAGGAGGTAATTTGCTAGCTGTCCTTATGATGGAATGATTGTGGAGGAAGAGCTCATGTGTGTACTTTCAGGTTTGAAAATATTTAGATTACAGGTAATTGAACTACACCAAGATAACTGAAAGTTTTTTATTTTTAAAACGATTAGATGAGAAGGGGGCTCTTACTGTTAAGTGACTGCTTTTCTGTATACTTTATACATTTTGCTTCCTCAAACTAAATTCTCAGCTGTTTACAGGAAACAATTAGAAGTACAAAGATTTACATATAACAAGATTTACTCAATTTTAATGTCAATATAAAATAACCCAAGTGTCAACTACACTTCAGTTTTAAAATAATAAAATAAAACAACCCAAATGAACAACAATAGAAAAATGAGGGAAATAACATGATGCAGTCATACAATGGAATATTATTTAGCCACCAAAAATTACGTTTATAAAACATTTTTAATATCACTGGAAAACAAGTAACATAAAATACGTAAAACTACGTGGGAACAAAGTGGTCTATACTTAATAACCTCAGCAATATTTATATAACAAAATTTATTAAATGTTTAGACCAGAGAGACACAAATACAGTAAGTACTGGAAGGAAATATACCTAATGTTGGCTGTGGGTGGAAGAACTACGGGTGGATTTTCTATATTTTTGGTATTTTCCAGGTCGTCTACGATGGGCATCTACTACCTTTATAATCATAAAAAGAAATAGAGGTTTTTTAAAAGTGTCAATTCTCAATCTAACAAAAACTCATTTGATCTTTACTGAGGTTTGTCTTTTGCCCCCCAGAGTGCTATGACGGCTCCATTACTCACGGAAAGAAGGATGATTAAATAATGAGAACCAAGTCTCATTCATGTATTCACTTCATTTATTTAAACCTCTACTCCATGGCCCCAAAAGGACTCTCACCACCTTATAAGGAACTGGTTGTAGAACAGGCTGAACTTAGTGGGGTGAAATCAGGAGACAATTTTATTTTTCTGACCTCACTGTCTTTCAAACCTGCCAGTTGGCTCTCCTTCCCCTAACTCTGGGTCGTGTCTCTGGGGACGCTGTGTCTTTCCCCCGTCACTTCTGTAGTTAATAAGCAGTCTCATTCACCTACGCCCATGAGCGTGAATGAACCTGAGAATCGTACAGCAATGCCACAAAAGCAGGTTGCCTGAGAGTTACCTACAGCGTGACACCGTTTGTATGAAGTTTAAAAATGCACAAACAATTCTACAAACTGCTTAGCGATATCTGCGTGTGTTGGGAAAGTATCAGGAATTGTAAGGGAAGGAGAGCACTGAAGTCGCAGTTGTGGTCCCCTGTGGTGAGAGAGGGAGGAGGATATGCTCGTGGAGGAATCCATTGGGGCCTCAATCATATTATTAATGCTTTATTTTTTTAAACTGAGAGGTTGATGTGTGGGTGTTTGTCATGTTGTGCTTCTTTATGTCTTTTGGATATCTTAGATATTACATAATGATCTTTTAATCCAGTCTGATATAAATCAAAACTTCAACTTCTCATTTAAAGCTTCACTCTTTCCCCAATTTTGCAGCCCAACCAGTCTCAGAAAGCTGCGGGAGTGTGGGAAGATATGGTTTATCTTTTCTCTCCCTCTCCCTCCAACTCAGAGTCCCTGCAGAAGAAATGGGCAGGAGAGGAGAGGAGAAGGGTGGAGGGGTAAAGGGAGCCCGTGTTACTTGACTGGGGCAGCGGTGATCTGGCCTTGGATCCCCCACTGAGAGCCATGAGGGGTGGTTTCAGGGTTACTTCCTAGTTACCTGCCTTAACTTCACCCACTGTTCCATAGCCACCTCCCTGCACCGTTACCTGGTAAGGGGCAGTGCACCTCTGGCTGACTACTCAGTCCTCCCCGCTACAGTGTCTAGTTCTGGAAGTCCTACCCTCACAGACTCTTTCCACTAAGGTCACCTCACTGGCAGGCCTTTCAAGATAACTCAGGCCCCACTGACTCTCAGAGTCCGTTCCTGACTCACAGAAACACCCAGCGCTTTGCCCGCCCAGAGTCTGCAAATGCGAGCCACGCCCGCTGGCACCTTCTCCCTCATGCTGCCATCAGGCAGCTCAAGGCAGCCTCTCATCGTTAGACTTCCCCAAGCAAATCACACACCAGTCAGTCTCTGACCCACAGACTGCCGGGACACGGATCAGCCTCTCCATGGAGTTCCCTTGAAGCCCCTGCACTTGGGTGATTTCCTCCTTCTCACATATGGTGCCCTGACAGCCCTCTCCAAAGGAGCATTCCCTACGTGGCTGCTCAGACCCAGCTCCTCTGCTGATGGAGGTGGGAGACCTCTGAGGGCAGAGCAGTTTGGGTCTCCTGGTGCCAACCCACTGCCTCTCTTTAGAAGGTGGGGTTCAATGTCAGCTGTTGTTCTCAGCAGCAATTTCAAAGTAGGAAAAATCTCATTTAACATCCTATTCTGCAAATAATACTTTAAGATAATGTCCCTCAAGACAGGCCAGTGACTTAATGTCAAAGCTGGATTCAGTAGAAGCAATTCAACAGAAGAGGTCAAAACAGGCTTTGTGGGTATCACTGCGGGACTGGCCTAATCCAATAACATTTAAAAGATCAAGAGGAGTGGATGGAACACATTTTCTGCGGGCGATCCTCCATAAATACCTGTAGAAACCATATTACCCAGGAAGTTTCCCTTTTGGGAAATCAGAAAAACTCAAACTTAAGTTCAGTGCCCACCTCTGAAATTAACTCCTCCTACACGTGTGTGTTCGTTTTTTGGCTGCATTGGGTCTTTGTTGCTGCGCGCTGGCTTTCTCTAGTTGCGGGGAGCGGGGGCCACTCTTCGTTGAGGTGCGCAGGCTTCTCATTGCAATGGCTTCTCTTGTTGTGGAGCATGGGCTTGCAGGCACGTGGGCATTAGTAGTTGCAGCACGCAGCCTCAGTAGATGCAGCACGCGGGCCCTAGAGCACGTGGGCTTCAGTAGTTGCAGCACGTGGGCTCAGTAGTTGTGGCACACAGGCTTAGTTGCTCCACAGCATGTGGGACCTTCCCGGACCAGAGATTGAACCCGTGTCCCCTGCATTAGCAGGCAGATTCTTAACCACTGCACCACCAGGGAAGTCCCCACATGTATTTTTGTATGTATCTGTCCTATTTAATTTTGTGTTTCAATTTATTAAAGTAATATTCACATCATTTGGGGAAATCCTAAATAAATATTAAAACAGAAAGAAAACATGAAATAAAATGAATTTTGTATGGAATTTAGGCTATTTCATGTAAATTATATTATTTCTCCTTCAGTCTAAAAACAAAATGTCATTGACTTGTAATAGGTCAAGAAAAGTTTTAAAAATGTGGCAGTTTATGGACCAGTCTGACCTGGAGACGATGAGAAGCCTGAAGGACGCCATGGCCCAGCATGAATCTTCCTGCGAGTACAGGAAGGTGGTGACTCGGGCGCTGCACATCCCCGGCTGTAAGGTGGTTCCGTTCTGCGGGGTGTTTCTGAAGGAGCTCTGTGAGGTGCTTGATGGAGCCTCTGGCCTCATGAAGCTTTGCCCGAGGTACAATTCCCAAGAAGAAACTCTAGAGGTGAGGCCTTTCAAAATCCTCATGGTCTGGTGGGTCGTTATTGCCGCCTGGCTTGTCACTCACTAAAGCCAGAAGAGAGACCTTTCTGAGCCCAGGGTTATCAGTTGTCACTGTTGTGTTGGGTAATAGGTCCTTGAACGTTCCAGAGAAAAGAATGCCAACTAACGCTGTTGGGGCTTAATATTAAGTTAGCTTTAATGGGGCAGTGTGAAAGTACAAGTGCAAATGGGTATTGTTTCCTGATTTTTTTTTAAAGGTTGATGGGGTTTTCTTCTCTCTTATTGGGTGGGAATGTCTGGGTGCAGGGGATACGAGAAGTCAAGCGATAGTGGTAACTTTTCTGGATCAGTGGAACAAAGACTGAAGGGAAGTCAATACTCCCTTCCTTTCCTCCTTTGTGGGAATCTGGTATGTCTTCTAAGGACGAGTTCTGGGCTCCTGATCGCACTGCCTCCATTCCCCCCAGCCCATTGCTTCTCATTCCTGACCCCCAGCATGGAGAAGACCACAGAGCTTGAACACAGAGCATTGGGCATTGGAGAGAAGGGCATTGAGAAATGGAAGAAGATATGGAAATCTCTTATATAGTGTTTAGAAACGATAGAAGGGACTAAAAGGGGGGAACTTTACAGAGAATTTTGAGGAGTCCCATACCTGGAAGTCCCACACCGAAATCTAGAGTCATTCTCACCATGGTGACAGCACCCACTGCTGACCTTACACACACACACTCTCACACTCACACACAGCCCTTCTCAGTGGCAGTGGGAAAACTTCCTAAAACTGCAGCCTCTTCCAGGTCACCTGGGAACAAAAGCATTGCCTGGTATCAGGGAGACTTAGAACCTCTGACAGGTGCCGGCAGCACTACTGGCTTGCATCTCCCTGGCTTATGAGGGAGGGATAAAGTGCAAGAAATGGAGGGGAAAACTTAAAGCAAGCCCCCCAAAGCTGCACCCATACCGCCTCCCTCATGTCTCAGAAGGCAGGAACACCCTATCTCATGGCCTAGCTGCCCCTCTTGTTACCGACCAGGGTTCTTGGCCTTCCCCAGCCAATAGAAATTGACTAGAGGCCAGACAAGAAATTCAGGCAAGGCTTTATTGGGGCCCCTGCTGCAGCTCCCTGAGCGGGGCTGGGGAGAGCTTGTTCCTTATATGAGGGTAGGCATGTGTCCAGGGGTAGGTCCAGACGGGTGGCTTAGGTGTTTTGCCAACCCCTCTCGTGGTGCTGTGTGCATGGGGCATGCTCAGTACCCTGCTTTTGCTCCCCACTCTTCAAAAGTGGCAGTTGGGTTTTTTTGGTCTCTTTGTATCTTTTGGGTCTAGAATTTGCCCCAACTGTGCATGCATCCGGTTATTTTTAGTCCTGTACAGTTTCTTTGCATTTTGTTGCTGGAGGAGAGGTGTGTCCAGGTGCAAGCACTGCAGCACTGCAGCAAAGGGTCCCTGGTCCCAGCACTGCAGCAAAGGGTCCCCTGTCCCAGCACTGCAGCAAAGGGTCCCAGGTCCCATCACTGCAGCAAAGGGTCCCAGGTCCCAGCAAAGGGTCCTAGGTCCCAGCCTGTCTCACTCTGACTTCTGATGGGAGAAACTTCCTGATCACAAATACAGACAATAAGAGCTTATAAACCAGCAGGAAGCCTCTGTGTTATACCGTAAGATGTATGGGAAATAAATAAAGCAAAATGTCCCCCTTTCTCCATCATTTTCTTGGGCCCCAGTAATTTTATCCAGTTCCATAGAATAATACACTTTTGTCATAGTTTTTCTCAATTTCACTACAAGGATAAAATAACCCTGTCCTTCCTCTGTAAAGTGGCTAATCTTCTCCCTAGGGAACCCTTGAAATAATATTGCTTTTTATGTTGTAAATTCAAAGTGGAGTGTTGATTCCTAGCGGGACTAATGTTGTCTTAGTGGAAACAAGAGTGACTTTTGGTATTTCATGCGGTGAAAGGAAAAAAATGTTTTTCCTGGAGGTTTTCTTTCCCCCAGTAAAATAGGCACAAATGCCATTATTTATGACTGTTACGATTTCGTTTCCCTAGCTAAGTAGGTTATTTAGATGTAGTATGTGAAGTTGCAATCACAAATCCTCAATATATTTTTCTGTAGTTTGTAGCCGATTATAGCGGACAAGATAATTTCTTACAACGAGTGGGACAGAATGGCTTAAAGAATTCAGAGAAGGAGTCCACCGTCAACAGCATCTTTCAGATCATCAGAAGCTGCAGTCGAAGTCTGGAGACAGAAGAGGAGGACAGCCCCAGTGAGGGGAGCAGCGCTAGGAAAAATTCCTTGAAGGATAAAGCCCGATGGCAGTAAGTTTTACATTTTAAAAATTGGGATGCTCGGGCTTCCCTGGTGGCGCAGTGGTTGAGAGTCCACCTGCCGGTGCAGGGGACACGGGTTCCTGCCCCGGTCCGGGAAGATCCCACATGCCGCGAAGCGGCTGGGCCCGTGAGCCATGGCCGCTGAGCATGTGTGTCTGGAGCCTGTGCTCTGCAGCGGGAGAGGCCACAACAGTGAGAGGCCCGCGTACGGCAAAAAAAAAAGTGCATAAAAAAGAGTGGATTTGCACCTAGCACCCAAATTTTGATTTCTAATAACATTTTTCAGTGAGAGAAAGCAAAGCTTCTTGGAGAAATGGCTGATTCTAGGACTGGGACAGGAAATACACAAGATGAGCCTGGAGCATCTTGTGCCAAAAACTAAAGAAGTGCTGAGGAAAAAAAAACAAAATAATGAGGTTATGTCAAAGAACTACAGGAGCCAACTGAAAGAGCTCCCGATTGCCAGCTGGAACTATTTGAGCAACAAAATAAAGTAGTATTAGATTATAACCCAAAGTATTATATAAATATTCATGAGTCCATATACGTAAATGATAAATAAACAAACAAATAGGGGAGAAGAGACAAATCTCCCATGCAGAAGAATTCCAAATAACTTATGTATACACTCCACCCTCTACAAGGTAGAGCAGAATTCCTTAAGTGTGGGCTGCACGCAGTGAATTCCTTCCAAAGATTACAGTGTAGAAAGGAGTTCTTTTTTTTTTTAAAGTAACTTTGCAGTGGACATGACCAGCACTACCTCAGCCAGGTCGACATCAACAGAGTAAGTCGTGTTGATAGTATGTTCCCTGAATATGGTGTGATGAAAATGGCACTCTACCTCTGTGGTCTTCCTCCCCAGAACCCAGAGCCCCAGAATAATTATGAGAAAATTAGAAAATTATCAGGCAAATTCTAATTGATGGTCATTCTACAAAATGCCTGACCACTGCTCCTCAAAACTGTCGAGACCATCAAAAACAAGGAAAGTCTGAGAAACTGAGAACGTCTGAGAAAGATAAAGAAATATGATGGTTAAATGAAATACGGATTCCTGGATGGAATCCTGGAACAGAAAAGGCAAAGGCAAATGGGTAAAAAACTAAGGAAATCTAAACAGAGTATAGACTTTAATAAATAATAATGTATCACAGTATTGGTTCATGAATTGTGTCAAATATACCACCCTTAATGTAAGATGTTAATAATAGGGAAAACTAGATGTGGGGTATACTGTCTTTGCAATTTCTCTACAAATCTAAAACTATTCTAAAATTAAATTTTTTTTTAAAAAAAGCTAATGTTTTTGAATAGTTTCAAGTGAATGCATGTGTAACTACCACCCAGAGTAAAAACATTGTCAGCACCCACAAACCCCTTGTTTCCCTTCTCAATTATGTCACCACCTCTCTCCCTAAAGAAAAGTTCACTGCTGTGATTATATGATAGTACATCCTGCTTTTCTTTATAATTTTACCACTGTTGTGTCTCTCTAATATAAACAATATAGTATAGTTTTCCCTGGTTTTGAAATTTATATTAATGTAATCATACAGTATATATGCCTGTATGTCTTGCTTAAGATTTGTCCATGTTGTTGCAGGCAGCCAACCATTGCATGTTCATTTTCATTGCTGTGCAGGATTGTGTTGTATGAATTACTTCAAATTTTATTTATACATTTTATTGTTGCTGGTCATTTGGGTTGTTTCCAGTGTTTCCAGTGTGGGTGATTTGAAAAGGATATTCTGACCATCAGGTTTGTGAGATCCCTTGTGGATTTCTTTTCTTTCTTAAGAATATCTATTTATGTGGGGCAAGGAAGAAGAAGCTCTTGCTGTTTGAAAACAGTAGTGGGATCTTGCTCGGGGACCAGGATCTAGCCTGAGAGTCCAAGAAGCCCAGGGCTGCTGTTTGCCTTGCCAAGAGGCAGTCGGCTGCCCAACTGCCTCAAGATGATGGGAACATTCCTTCCCAGGGATGTATGGACCCAACTCCTTCTCAATTTTATCCACCACTTTGCTAGTGATATCTATGGATCAAACAGCAGAAAGCTTGATCTTAGTAACAATTCCTCATGCTTCGAAGAGAATGAATCTCTCTTAGGCATGTTCCTACCAAGTGGCCAAATAGAAAGGAGGCAATAAAGGCTCCCTTGCCTTCCCCTAAGATCCTTCTGGCCCTGGTAATCCAGGTTCCTGACTCAGGGAAGGCAACGTGCTAAACTGTCCAAGCAGACAAGTCCTTTATGTGCACATGTGCACACACAGGCGCACACACGCATACAGTGAAAATCTAAGATTGAGTCAAGGAGGGCTGTTCTTGCTCATCTGGTACCATGACAGTATTTCCCAATGAGTGCCTTTGAACTAATTGTATTTTATTTTTAGCAGAGGCACTTCGCAGGCCCACTTATTAAGTCTTGTTTTGCCTATTTTAGCCCCATTGTATTTTGTTATGATCACGTAGAAGGCAATGCACCTAGTAATGAATAGCCCAGGCTAAAGGGTCAGACAGACCAGAATCCTGCCTTGGGTAGGTCTCTTCTGAGTTGGGTAACCTGGAGCAGTTACTCATCCCTTCTGAACCTCAGTTTCCCCATAGGTTAAAAAAAAAATAAGAAAACTTACTTTGCAAGTAGGTCAAATAAAGTGCAAAAATGTGTGTATTTAACACAGTTCCTGACACAAAAGGAAAAACTAATAAATAATGAAGATTATCGTTGTTTACATTAAAAATGCAATAACTGGGGACTTCCCTGGCGGTCCAGTGGTTAAGACTTCGCCTTCCAATGCAGAGGGTGCAGGTTCAATCCCTGGTCAGGGAGCTAAGATCTCACATGCCTCGCAGCCAAAAAACCAAAATATAAAACAGAAGAATAGTGTAACAAATTCAATAAAGACTTTAAAAATGGTCCACATCAAAAAAAATCTTTAAAAATGCAGTAACTGATCTAGTAGTTCCTTTCTTTAAGCCTTTTGTCAGACATATTGTTAAATATAAGGTTTTCAAATACAGCTAAAAAAATTACTCTGTGACTTTTAGCATTTTATATTTTCTATGCTAATTTGAATTCATAGTGGAATTAAAAATGGTGTCCAGTGTCAGTGAAAGCTTTTTGTTGTTCTCACTTCTGATTATAAGACAGACCAAATTTGTATCCCTTTCTATCAGGTTTATAATTGGAGATTTGTTGGATTCTGAAAATGACATCTTTGAGGAGCCCCAAGAATGCGACCCTCACGGAACAGAAGAGCCACAGAAGGCCTTTGACCATGGGACAGAGCTCATCCCGTGGTACGTGCTGTCCATCCAAGCTGATGTGCACCAGTTCCTGCTGCAGGGGGCCACGGTCATCCACTATGACCAGGACATGCACCTCTCTGCCCGCTGCTTCCTCCAGCTTCAGCCTGACAATAGCACCTTGACCTGGATAAAGCCCACCACTGCTTCCCCAGCCAGTGCTAAAGCAAAACTTGGTGTGCTTAGTAACACATCCGAGCCTGGCAAATTCCCATTACTGGGCAATGCTGGATTAAGTGGCCTGGCAGAGGGGGTCTTGGATATGTTTTCAGCAAAGGCTGTGTACATGGGACACCCTAGCATTGATATACACACTGTGTGTGTCCAGAACAAACTGAGTAACATGTCTCTCTCAGAGACTGGTGTGACACTGCTCTACGGGCTTCAGACCACGGACAATAGATTATTGCACTTCGTGGCACCAAAGCACACAGCTAAAATGCTCTTCAGTGGATTGTTGGAACTCACGAGAGCTGTGAGAAAGATGAGGAAGTTCCCTGACCAAAGACAGCAGTGGCTGCGGAAACAATACGTCAGCCTCTACCAGGTAAGGGGTACAGCCTTCCCTCTCTCCTCAGTGGTATAATTTTCCAGATATAATTGTTATAAAGACACACTGGACAACTAGACCACCAAGGTTCATTCTCCCAGCTCTGTCACTTCCTACCTGAGTGATGTGGAACAGCCTTTATTTAAGTCTCTGTGCCTCAGTTTCTCATCTATAAAGTGAGAATAATAATGATACCTATTCATAGGGTGACTGTGAGCTTTAACTGAGTTAATATGTGTAAAGCCATAATGTAAATTCATAGGTATAAAGAATAGTGTCTGGCTCATAGTAGGTCCTATTATTATTTTGTACGATAACAGTGACTGTGGTCATTGTACGTCTCACATCTGGAAAGAAACAAGTTAATATAAGCATTTTCACTTACTCAAAGTGAAAATGGAAAGCATTGTATATGAATGCTTTTATTATTAATTAGGGACTAGCTGATACATTGGAAACCTTCACTTTGGAAATTGAAATCCTGTTTCATCTTCTAATGTGCTCCGTGACCCTAGGAGGGTTATTTAACTTACTGTGTATTGCTGCTGAACTGTAGAACTTTTAAGGTTAAAAGAAACTTTCCCAAATGTGAGATAAACTCATACCTAGAGTTCTTCCAAACCAGATTTGTAGTGGCAGCAGCTCTTAGGAGGAGGTTTCTCACAGTCGCAGGTTAAACTGAGCGAGTTTTTCATTAACCCTAAATTATCAGGTACTTTGACACTCCAGCTAAGGGTGGCAGTAGGCCTGGGCTGAATGAGGTGGTGAGAAGAGACACAGGAATAACCAGAGTAGCACACTTGTGGAGGAAGGAGGGCAGAGATTGCTCGGAGACTGAGTCATAAACCCCACTACAAGGTGACACTGTTAGTGGTGTTGTCAAATGAGTTGTACAAAGTATTCGGTTTTTCTTTGCTATGCTTTTCTATCTATTGGGGAGGGGGGGAATTATCTTTTCTACTAGTGTCACAGAACAAATAGAAGTGTGATTTAAATTACTCAAATGACTGATTTCATGCACTTTTCACAGTGCTAACATGTTTCTGACAAAAACATCTTCCTCTCTGGAATGTTAGTAGAGGCACATATAGGACCCCTTCTTTCCCCTTTTCCCACATCCATGCAGTACTTATGATAGAGATCATATCCTGAATAACTAACTTGATTAATGACTTAATAAGCACATAGACCTATATACACGATTATGCTGCACTGCGCAAAGCCAGTTTTAGTTAACTCATCTAAAATGGAAACCAAAATACCTGCTTCCTGTCTATTCCACAGGGAGCTCTCAGTGCTGCCAGCTGCTTGGAAGAAAGGTCTTCAGGAGCTATTATCAATATTGATTTTCTTTTTTTTTCATAAATTTATTTATTTATTTGTTTATATTTTTGGCTGCATTGGGTCTTTGTTGCTGCATGCGAGCTTTCTCTAGTTGCAGGGAGTGGGGACTGCTCTTCGTTGCGGTGCACAGACTTCTCATTGTAGTGGCTTCTCTTGTTGCAGAGCACGGACTCTAGGCGCGCGGGCTCAGTAGCTGTGGCTCGCGGGCTCTACAGCGCAGGCTCAGTAGTTGTGGCACATGGGCTCAGTTGCTCTGCAGCATGTGGGATCCTCCCCGACCAGGGCTCAAACCAGTGTCCCCTGCATTGGCAGGCAGATTCTTAACCACTGTGCCACCAGGGAAGTCCCTTGATTTTCAATTACAGTCATTTCTCAGCCTTCTAGAATCATGAAAATCCATTCAAGCTGGGCATAAACCAAAATCTTTGGGCTCAATTACAATCACTGTCACAAAGCCTATGTGGTTTATTTGCTCCATTTGTTTCCCTCCCCATGTTATAGCATAAAGTAACTGAATTAACATATAAGGTCTACTTAGTTTCTCATTTAACCTGGCAACCTTCAGTTTGTGCTGAAGAAGGCACCAGCTGAGACCATGAACAATGGTCTGATGAGAAGAGGTAAGAGCAGAGACAGAGGAAATGACTTGGAGCAGATTCAGTCCTACACAGTTGCAAACACAGCTACACCCCTTCCTATCTCCCAGCCCCCACCGCTCCACCCCATGTGGAACCAAGTCATCACAGTGTAACAGCAAAATAGCTCCAATATACCTCAGTCACTTCTGAACACTCAGGTGACATTATTCCTCAAAACAATGTACTACGTGAGCTGCCTAAGACAGGCAACGGTCTTAGACACTCAAGATTTCTTTCTTTCTTTCTTTCTTTTAAAGTGAAAAAGGTCAACGGACTACTCATTTTCCCATCAAATAGACCAGTTCCCAAATGATCTCAGGAAACATCAAAAAGATGCTAATTTCGTACTTGGAGAACAAAAGGTCAAACAGGCATCATGCTAAATAAATGCCCCGCTTGTCTGACTTATAATACGACTTAGCACATTTAAAGCTCTGAGAAGTCTCAGAGTACAACCGAAACCTACTTAAATGTATCTATAAATTAAAGAAATGTATGAAAAGTCTTGATTTCTTCCAAACTTCTGTTAACAGCCCTATAAGTGTATCTCTTTATCCCCAGTTTGGGAAGAGCTTATATAGAAAATAATCTTTCTGACATAAGAGTCCTTTTGTGTGATGAATGTTTGCACGGTTACTTTCAAATATAAGTATTTTAGTACTAGTAAATGTAAATTGATCTAATGGCAATAGTAGCAGGAGATAAAGCAAAAGACAAGAAGAAATAGTGACATTTGTAATGAAGCCTAGGAATACAGGAAAGTAAAAGCAAGTAAACTCTGCAGAGATTCCGTGTGGGGTGTGGAGGAAAGGCTGGTATCATGAGCTTTGGCTCAAGGTTATCATGGGCAGAGCTTGGGAACTCATATCCTTGGAAAGATCTCTGGGAAGCGGAGAAGGTTATACACAGGATTATCAGTAAACTTCTTTGATTGTAAGCAACAGAAACAGATTCTGGCTATCTTTAAGGGAAAAAATGGGATCTATTTAAAGAATTAGATTAGTTTCACAGTCTTTAAGATATCATATGCAAAGATTTGCTGGGTTAAAAGTGCATGAATATTTTTTAAGGAATTAATTTCCTAATCCTCAACTTCCACATGAACTGTTTTCTAAAACTGAGAATGAACCTTCACTCACAATAGTCCTTCTCCCAAATTAAAAATGGAAGGACATATTTCACCTATCCTAAACAAGTTTATTGTTTTGTATAAAACGAAAGAAAGATTCAAACTACATTTTAGTTCCCAGAGAGTCTCCTCTAAAGATTAAACGAAAGCATCCTGCCTTTTCCAGGCCTAAAATATTTCCATTAAAAGTAAAGCTTGGCACACGTTGACCTGTTCTGAATTTAGAAAAGCCAAAGCAGTGGAGGCTGATCCTTTTATATGTACATGGTAATGGATCTATTAAATTTTTATATTAAAGATTTTATTTTTTAGAGCAGCTTTAGGTTTATAATAAAATTGAAAGGAAGGTACAGAGATTTCCCATAAACTTCCTGCCCCCATGCCTGCATGGCACCCCCATTATCAACATCACTCACCAGAATGGTACATTCTTTTACAAAGGATGAACCTATGTTGACACATCGTAATCACTCAAAGTCCATAATTTACCTTAGAGTTCACTCTTGGTGCTGTACGTTCTGTGGGCTTGTGCAAATATTTATTGACATATATCCATCACTATAATATTATATGGAACATTATTTATTTATTTATTTATTTATTTATTTATTTTTGCTGTGTTGGGTCTTCGTTTCTGTGCGAGGGCTTTCTCTAGTTGTGGCGAGCGGGGGCCACTCCTCATTGCAGTGCACGGGCCCTTCACTATCGCGGCCTCTCTTGTTGCGGAGCACAGGCTCCAGACGCGCAGGCTCAGTAGTTGTGGCTCACGGGCCTAGTTGCTCCACGGCATGTGGGATCCTCCCAGACCAGGGCTCGAACCCGTGTCCCCTGCATTGGCAGGCAGACTCTCAACCACTGCGCCACTAGGGAAGCCCCTTATATGGAGCATTTTCACTGCCCTAAAAATCCTGTGTGCTCTGCCTTTTATCTCTTTCTCCCACTCCACCCCCACCCCTTCCCCCAGTCCCCTGCAACCACTGATCTTTTTATTGTCTCCATAGTTTTGCCTTTATCAGAATGTCATATGGTTGGAATCATACAATATGTAGCCTTCTCAGATTGGTTTCTTTCACTTCGTAATAATGCATGCAAGTTTCCTCCCTGTCTTCTTGTAGCTTAATAGCTTTCTTTTTATTCTGAATGAAATTCCATTGTCTGGGTGGACCACAGATTATTCATTCATTCACCTACTAAAGGATTTCTTTGTTGCTTCCAAATTTTGACAATTATGAATAAAGCTGGTGTAAACATCCATGGTCAGGTTTTTGTGTGGACATAAGTTTTCAACTCATTTGGGTAAATACCAAGGAGTGTGATTGTTGGATCATACCGTAACAGTGTGTTTAGTTTTGTAAGAAACCAAACTGCCTTCTCAAGTGGCTGTATGATTTTGCGTTTCCACCAGCAATGGATGAGAGTTCCTGTTGCTCCACAACCTCACCAGCATTTGGTGTTGTCAGTGTTCTCAATTTTGGCCATTCTAATAGGTGTGTAGTGGTTTCTTGTTTCATTTCGCATTTCCCTGATGACATATGATATGGAACATCTTTTCATGTGATTATTTGCCATCTGTATGTCTGCTTTGGTGAGGTGTCTGTTAGGGTCTTTGGCCCATTTTTTTAATCGGGTTGTTTATTTTCTTATTGTAGAGTTTTAAGATTTCTTTGTATATTTTGGATAACAGACCATCAGATATTCCTTTGCAAATATTTTCTCCCAGTCTGTGGCTTGTCTTCTAACTCTCTTGACAGTGTCTTTTGCAGAGCAGAACTTGTAAATTTTAATGAAGGGGTCTATTAAATGCTTAAAGATGTGTTATTTAAAACCCATAGATAAAAATTTTACAAGGTTTCTTTCAGAGTATGTTATGCAATAAGGTAGTTAACATCTATTTGTGAAATTGTGTCATGAATTGTTTATTCCACTTTGGAGTCAGTTGTAGTGACTTGCTATCAGGGACTCTCTTCAGCAGGCCTGCACCAGGTGGAATCATCTCCAAGCATTTTCATGCTCTGTATCAGTGCATTCAAGATTCATTTTCCAGGGACAGAAATTCTGATTGGCTTATTTGAATCCTGTACCAACCATTGATCAAGGGAGGCTGTTCCCTTTGATTGATAGACCCAAGACTATATCTAGTGAAAAAGAGATCAAATAAAATTGGGGTATGGTTAGAGAAAAGAGAAATGATCCATAAGCAGGCATAAATCACAAATATCCACGACAAAAGGTCACTAAAAGGTTTCATCAAATGTCATTCAAAAGATCATCAAGTATCCAAGTTACTCAGCATGCTGGGATCCATAACAGGATGCAGGAAGTGGGAGGTCACAACTCAAGTCATAAAATCAGATTGTCATTGAACGTTAGGATGAAGGAGCAAGCGTGCGCGCGCGCGCGTACACACACCTACAGCCTCTTTATTATTTGCATATTATCTACAACAAAGCAAAATCTATTCACAAGCACTTCTTTGGAATTGCAAAGGAAGACTAACCTTAAAAATTTGCAGAAAATAAAGATAGTAAATGGAAATTAATTTTAAGAGGTACCTTTTCTACAACCTGTGAAATATCATCAGTATTGTTTTTAATTTATATGTGACCTTTTTGTGTTTTTATTAACTGAGTTTCCTGACTTATAAGGAGAATTGTTGACCACTGATCATTAATCAGGAGGGATTACTCATTCATTAATCAATACAGATTAATGAATCCCTACTGATACTCAATGCATGTTACACAGAGTTGCCTTACAAGCAGCAGCTATTGTAAACCATCACCTACCCACTGAGTATGTTTTTGCTGCTCACAACATCATAATATGCATGGTGCTCTGAGTCCCCTGGGCTCTCTATCCTTGGATATCAGTCACTCAAGAGGATGGCAGCTCCATTTCTCATGCTTTTTCTTCCTTCTCCAGCCATTAGCCAAAAAGGGTGGTTTCGTTTTGCGCATATGCCATTCTTAATATCAGTGGTGTGCACCTCATTTTATTAAAAAATTATCCAACAAAGAATAAAAAACGAGGTTGGCAGCTCAACTACTCAAGGTGTTCCCAGAGCCCTCCAAAGTGAATTTTGTGTACTCCATCTACTCCGACTTCAAATCAGACTGTCCCAAGCATCGAACTAGGTGAAAATACACTGGAGTGATGCAATAGCAAATAGAACTTGATTTTACTTAAATAGATTCGTACACACACGTACACCCTCCAAGTCCTCCAAAGCCCAGATCTGCAAAGTACATCTTAATGAATTTGCCTGCAGTGATGATTCTGGAACATAACCTCTGAAACTGGGAAGGGAAATTTTTTTGTTAATCCCAGTTGAACGTGGCCCTATTAAAGCACATCACTGGAACTCAGCAGGGTGTGACCAGGACAACAGGGGACATGATGAAATCCCCAACAGAGAGTTCTGACAGTTAGAAAACAGCCACTTGCGTGGCCAGATGTTATTCTTCGGTGACAGCCTATTCTCCTCCACCTCTGGGAACTTACGGGAAGCTGTTAATGTATTTACTTCCCCATTGCTCGCTCTTTCCTTATGTGTTCAGAATGTGGTTGTTTTACAGGAGGATGGACGATACGAAGGCCCAACTTTGGCTCACGCTGTGGAGTTGTTTGGCGGCAGACGATGGAGTACTCGAAACCCCAGTCCCGGGACATCAGCAAAGAGTGCTGATAAGCCCAACATGCAGAGAAACAACACCTTGGGTATAAGCACTGCCAAGAAAAAGAAGAAAATCCTTATGAGGGTAGAGTTTATTTATTAAGCATTAACCCCAGTATTCCAGGACCATTGTATGGTCTACATGACCATAAACTACCTTAGGTCATTTGGCTTGGGGTCAAGATGAGGTGTAAAACAAATGAAACCCAAGAGCTTACCAACCACCTCCTGGATGCCACGCCCAGTGATAGGAACTGAGTCAGCACCAGGGAAAATTCAAGGTCCGTAGAGGGACACAGAGATGTTAACAAACACAGTGAGATCTAAATAAGAGTCACTGTCAAGCTGTCTGCAAAGTGCTGTGGGAGCAGAGAGAAGGAAAATATGGGGCTGAATGGCAGTTGCCAGGGGGGAAGGGGAAGGGGACAAGGGGAGCTGTTCAAAGAGTTTCAGTTTTGCAGGATGAGAAAGTTCTAGAGATCTGTTTCACAAGGTACAAATAGTTAACAGTACTCTACTATACACTTAAAAATGGTTAAGATGGTAAATTTTATGTTTTGTTTTTTACCCAGATATATATATGTATCACTATATATTATATATTACATTATTTATATTCTTACTGTAACATGATAATATATTTTCTTCATGGTTAACTAGAAGGAATCCCAGTCTTTGCGTACGGGAGACCTAAGACATATGTTGATGCCTAAGTTGAACTTTGTCTGCTTCATAACTCTGCCTCTACACAGATTCCAGGAGTCTTATTCCTCCTCTTGTCACCCTCCCCAGAGGAGTGCTGCATTTTAGTGAAGAACACATGGGATAAATATAACACGAGAATAGCTGGTCAGCCTTCACATAGGTCTTTACTATTTTTGTCAGGTGGAGGTGGTATCGAACGTGGGTCAGTGAGAAAATACGGACCCACCTGAACTAAGCAGTGATGGGAGAGAAATACAGAATGAGAAACGATGTGAGTTTTGTGTTCCCAGGGTGAGAGTGGAGAGGCCACCGATGACGAGATGGCCACCCGCAAAGCCAAAATGCACAAAGAGTGTCGGAGCCGGAGTGGTTCTGACCCTCAAGAAATTAATGAACAAGAAGAATCAGGTAAAGCAGCGTCTTTACATCTGAGAATTTTTAATGGGAAAATATATGCATTTGGTTTTAAATTGTGATTTATATATTGTGGGCATTCTTAACAAAACTCTTTATCACATTATATACTTACCTTTGTGTTTCACTAGATGATGGAACCCAAGAGGTATTTCTGCAAATACAAGTTTGCAAACACAAGTGTAATTAAGAAGAAAATTCTCATTAAGTAACTTGCTATTACTGACAAGGAATATTAGGTATAAAAGATACAAGTTGATAGATTAGACCAGTGATTCTTATCCCCTGGCTGGATATCAGAGCTTTTAAAAAATACCTGGATGCCACACCCCAGCCCAACTGATTTAGACGCTCTCTGTCTGGGACCTGGACATCTATGCACTTTTTAAGTTCCCCAGATGATTCTTTTTTTTTTTTTAATTTTTACCATTTACTCATTATTTGTTTATTTATTTATCTATTTGGCTGTACAGCGTGTGGGATCTTAGTTCCCCAACCAGGGACTGAACCCATGCCCCCAGCAGTGGAAGCACAGAGTCCTAACCACTAGACCGCCAGTGAAGTCCCACTCCCCAGATGATTCTGATGTGTAGCCAGGACTGAGAACCCACCAGAATATTTTGATGCTTCTTGTACATTAATTACCTGCATGGATTGATTTCCTCAGACGTTCAGAAGCATCTTTGGTTTTCATTTGATTTCTGAGGGCAAGTATAATCACAGTCATTGTCTCTTTTCTGTCTTTCACCCTCACAGAGGCGAATGCCATCACGAGCTCTCCTAACCCTCTCCCTTCCAGAAGAGCCCACTCTTTGACCACGGCTGGGTCCCCTAACTTGGCTGCCGGGACGTCATCTCCCATCAGGCCAGTGTCCTCCCCTGTGCTGTCTTCTTCAAACAAGAGCCCGTCCAGGTGGGGCCTTAACATGACAAAACAGAAGGACCCTTCACACCCTTCAGGTTGTGTAGAAGGGCATCCTCTCCCAGTGCTCTACGGAAAGACTATCTCTAATTTTGACTTAACAATCACATTAAAACGGAAAACCCCCAATTTTTTTAAAGGTCCTAATTTTCTTGATTTTGTATTCCTACCTTCTCATATTACTGTAACTGCTTCTCATTTTTTGACAAAGATCAGTAGCAGTAACAAAATCTGAGCTGTGAGTCTCTAAATCTTCACTGATATAGCAGCTGCTGGCCACAGGGAAAATGTTAAGTGGCTATTTAAATTCGAATTTTAATTAATCAAAATTAAATAGAATTTCAAATTCAGTTCCTCAGTCATGCTAGCCACATTAAAAGTGTTCCATAGCTACCAGTGGCTGGTGTCTACTGTACTGAACAGTGCAGATAAAGAACATTTCTATCATTGCAGAAAGTTTTATTGGATAGCACTGCTCTAAACGAAGAAGAAATTAAGTTTTAATGTAAGCAGCTTGACCCTTTGCTAATAGGTGAAATATATGTCACACTCTTCTCATGTATGAGAGACACATGTCTAGAGAAGTGAATGTCTTACAGCAAGTTAGATAGGTTTAGCTGGTATTAGTGTAAATTATTTTGTAAGGTCCATGCAAATTACAGATTTGAAACAACAGTTACCCTCTCAGAAGAAATATTATTAAAATGAAAGTCTTTCAAAGGAATCAGAATGCCACATCATCTCCCTCAGCCCCATACTAAAGTTTAAGAAATGCAAAGATTCCAGACAGAACTATGATAAGACAGACATTCTTTACTTCGTCAAACAGAGGAATGGGCGAAGGAAGTGAGTCTGTACAGATATTGGCTTTAGAAGCGTTAATTTTACACACACACACACACACACACACACACACACACACACACACACACACCCCTCCTTCCCCCTTCCTCTCTTTCTGGGAAGCTTGCTACAGAAAAGAACCCTACAGTGACTCATCTTTTAAAGGGAAGCATCCTTTCACAATATGATAATGAACATAATTTCTACACTTGATGAAACTGGGTTACAGGTACATGCGAATTCTTTATACCACTCTTGCGAGGTTTGTAGGAGTTTTGGTTTTTTTTTTTTAATTTATTTATTTTATTTATTATTTTTGCCTGCCTCGGGTCTTCGTTGCTGTGCTCGGGCTTTCTTAGTTGCGGCGAGCAGGGGCTAATCTTTGTTGCAGTGCGCGGGCTTCCCATTGCGGTGGCTTCTCTTGTTGCAGAGCACAGTCTCTAGGCCCGTGGGCTTCAGTAGTTGTGGCTCGCGGGCTCTAGAGCGCAGGCTCCATAGTTGTGGTGCACGGGCTTAGTTGCTCCGTGGCATGTGGGATCTTCCCGGACCAGGGCTCGAACCCGTGTCCCCTGCATTGGCAGGTGGATTCTTAACCACTGAGCCACCAGGGAAGCCCGGTTTGTAGGTTTGTAACAAAATTAAAGCTACAAAGAATCAGAATTCTTTACATTTTATTTCAGCCTATACAGTATTCCGGGTAAATAAAATAGCCAGAGAACTTGGATTAAGTGGTCTTTCTCTTTATTTCAATCACTCATAAGCAGGAAAAGGGAGGACAAAGTAAAGGAGGAAAATCTTTTCAAAGAGGTAAAACTAGAGAAACTACCATGCCAGATGCAAGATCAGAGGACCCTGCCATAGAATGACAGGGGGCAGTGCCCACCAAGTATTCTAAACCAGAAAGAGAAGACGAAACAAGAGAAGAAAAGTCAGCCTGAATGCTTTTCAAGGAGAGAGCAAGACGGAGCCCTAGGAAGGGAACAAGTGGACTGATAGAGTTTCCTAAAGTCAGAGGGAGATGGGTGCCTACAGACAGAGGCCGAACCAGGAACCAGAAGGAAGGAAGGCAGGGAATGTACTTGTTTAAATGCAAATGATAAGCCATTTTGTTATCGGATCTTTTTCCTCTTCCTGAACCTCCACCCTCTGTTTCCCATACCACATTGGCGATCAATAACCCAAGCCTACAAAGTACGATAAATCTATCCATTTGTATTACTCTTCCATTAATGGAGGTGACCTTCTGATGTCAACACAAAATAATTTTTCATGAATAAACACTATTGGCAGGATTGAGGACAAACTAGCTATTCATTACAGTATTCTCTCTACTTTCTTACATATTTGAAATATTTCGAAAGTAAAAAATAAGAGACAAAAGCAAAAATGAAAAAAAAAAAAAAAAAAAGATCCTAGTCATTGATTTGACCAAAAACCAGTCAAAACATTTCTCATACTCTCCTCTCAGGGAACCAGTGTAGAAAATAAAAAAAATATTGTGAAACAGCTAGACTGAATTTTTGACCCAGTTGACTGATATTTTTATATTAAATACATCCAACCTTGGTAGGTGCAAATATAATTCTAGGCAGAGTTGGCTTCTTTCCATCCTTAATATTTTTGTGACTCACATTTTCCATTAACATTAAAAGCCCGTCCTTGTTTTCATCTAAGAACTGGTTAAGAAAAGAAAAAGAGAAGACCTTGATACATTCAAGATTTTCTTCTTAAATGTGTTTCTATATTTTAGAATATGGGAAAGAACATGCATAATCTTCCCTAAGTCATGACTGAGTCATTTGGAGCTCTTTTTTCAAATGACTTTTCTTCAAAACCACTGAATTTATGTGTTTTTTTTCTCCCATTGACCTGAGATTGCAAAGAACTGTTATGATTAGTAGAAGGATATTAACCTCAACTTTGTGCCCTTATTAAATAAGCTATAAACATGAAATGGTTTCAGTGTATACAGTTTTACTTCTTCCGATGCAATGTGGATTCATTTTGAGAGAAATGAAAAGATGTACGTAATTAAAGCAATGCTTAGAAAGAAAAGAAAAGAGCCTAAACCTTCAATGACTTGCAGTCCATATTTTTGTTCATGTTGCTAATCAGAGAATGTCTCTTGGGGCAGAATGACAAAACTGGTCCCAGTTCTGCCCATTAAGGCCGTGTCTTTGTTGCAGTGCTTGGAGCAGCAGCAGCTGGCATGGGCGGATCAAAGGAGGAATGAAGGGCTTTCAGAGCTTCATGGTTTCAGACAGCAGCATGAGTTTTGTGGAGTTTGTTGAGCTGTTCAAATCATTCAGGTATGGCTGGATTTCTTCTTAGCCTTTCTTGTCTGACCCTTACGTTGTTATAACAATGCCAAAGGTGAGATGTTCTCCATCCCGCACCCAGTGTGAGGAGCCGCAAGGACCTGAAGGATCTCTTTGACATCTATGCCGTACCCTGCGACCGAGCCGGCTCCACGGCGGCCCCCCTCTACACCAACCTGACCATTGACGAAAACACCAGTGGTCTTCAGCCTGACCTAGGTTTGTGCGAGAATTTAATATTTCCCTTTGAGACCTTTCTACCTAAAAATGAAATTTAGAGATCCAGTCACACAAGCCCTTAGCCTGTCCCACATGACATGCTGCTACCTGGAGCATTGTGAAATGCTTAGAGAATTATCTTTCTAATGGAGGTGTCAGGGGATAGGGTATCATTAGCATTTTGGACAAGGAAATTCATCACTGTGTGGGTCTGTCCATGGATTCCAGAATATTTCACCAATAGAGCCTCCCAGTCATTCTGACAACTAAAAACCTTTCCCACTGACTTCCAAAAGTCCACAAGGTATGTGGCATATCCCAGTTGGGAACCACCAGTCTCTTCTGTGCCTCCAGGTGGGTGGGTACTCAACCCCAGGGTGGAAGTTGTCTGCGCTTTGACAGGAGAGTTTTTCGTGACCTCAGCAGAGCACTTCTGTCTGAACATCCAGGACATTTTTCCTAATATGTAAACCAGAATGTCTAGTTCCTCGATCCCACTCACCACCACCATCATTACCATAACCACCCATGCATTTTAAGCCTATTATTTTTCTCTTCTGTTCTTGCGGGAAACTATAAACACTAAAAAGCAAAAACAAAAAAAAAAGTCCTCTTTCATGCATTTGCTTTTTAATTATTTTAAAACATACTGTCCTTATGCTAAAAATATTGACCTTTTTCAACTTTAGTCATAAATGTGCATAACTATGGACTAGCCCAGTAGTGACACTTTTTATAAAATTAATAGACTTTATTTTTTAGAACAGTTTTAGGTTAACAGAAAAATGAGAGGAAAGTACAGAGAGTTCCCATATACCCTCCCCCACACACATACAGTTCCCTCCCTTAGTAATATCTTGTATTAGTGTGGTATATTTGCTACAGTTGAGCCAATATTAATATATTAACTGAAGTCCATAATTTACATTTGTGTTCACTGTATTGTACATTCTAGGGTTTTTTGTTTTGTTTTTTTATTGCGGTATGTGGGCCTCTCACTGTTGTGGCCTCTCCCGTTGTGGAGCACAGGCTCCGGACGCGCAGGGTCAGCAGCCATGGCTCACGGGCCCAGCCGTTCCGCGGCATGTGGGATCTTCCCGGACCGGGGCACGAACCCGTGTCCCCTGCATCGGCAGGCGGACTCTCAACCACTGCGCCACCAGGGAAGCCCATGTCTCCATAGTTTTGACTTTCCCAGAGTGTCATATAGTTGGGATCATATAGTATGTAGCCTTTTCACACTAGCTCCTTTCACTGAGCAATATGCATTTAAGGTTTCTCGATGTCTTTTCATAGTTTGATCGGTCATTTCTTTTTTTGCTGAATAATATTTTGTTGTATGGATATTTGTCCTGTTGAAAGACATCTTGGTTGCTTCCAAGTTTTAGCAGTTATGTATAAAGCTGCTATAAATATTTGGTGTACAGGGTTTTTGTGGAGGTAAGTTTTCAGCTCACTTGGGTAGACACCTAGGAATGCAGTGGCTGGATCATATGATAAGTCTGTGTTTAGCTCTGCAAGAAACTGACTGTCCTCCAAGGTGGTTAGAATGAAAATGACTGGCCATACCAAAATGGGTGCACATGTGGAGCAATCAGGGCATTGCTGGTGAAAATGTAAAATGGTACAGCCACCTCAGAAGAGAATTTGTCAGTTTCCTACAAAACTAAACGTACTCTTATCGTGTGATCCAGCAGTTGTACTCCTTGGCGTTTACCCAAATGAGCTGAAAACTTGTGTTCACACAGAAACCTGCACACAAATGTTTACAGTTACACTTTTAAAGTACAGAAAAAACTGTAATCTTAAGGGTACGTCTTCCATTTCTGCAAACATAAAGATGTAGAAGTAGCTAGTCTCAAAAACCAAAGACTGAATACAGCCTGAAGTCCCCAAATAAATTTACATTTCGTATCCATCTAATACTTAATCTTATGGGCTTTCAAAATCTTTGACCTCGCTCTCTCTTAGTTTCTTTTATTTATTCATTGATTCATTTTTGTTTATTCCTTCAACTATGTGAACTTTATTCCTTCAACTATATTCCATCAAACTCCACTGAGTTTGATGGCTTGTTTAGACAGATTAGTGAAGAGTTTCTCCAGCTTAATATTTCCACAACACCATTATCTCCAAAATGAACTTTATAAAAGACGCTGGCTAGCCTGTCCGTGTTCTGTGGGTGGTTCTCTTTCAGATTTGTTGACCAGAAATGTCTCCGATTTGGGGTTATTCATTAAGAGTAAACAGCAGCTGTCCGACAACCAGAGGCAGATATCTGATGCCATTGCTGCCGCAAGTATCGTGACAAATGGCACTGGGGTGGAGAGCACATCCCTGGGCGTATTTGGAGTTGGCATCCTCCAGCTCAATGACTTCCTAGTGAATTGCCAAGGAGAACACTACACTTACGATGAAATCCTCAGCATCATCCAGGTTTGTACCCATTTGGTGTGCAAGCAAGTGTGTAAAGCCTCTAACTATGCTAATTATTTTCTGTAAACATTTACTCTTTCTATATTTCCTTCTAACACCTTTAAGTCTAGGGCCGAAATAGAGGGTTGGGTTTTTTTCTTTTAAGTACCAAATATATTTAACATATGATTAACATAGGTCCTAAGCCTTCTCTTACTCAGTGACTGCTGTAAGGAATCAGTACATGATCGCTTCTTGTAGTTCTAGCACATGCAGTAGAATTAGCAGTTAGGTTGTCAGCCACTTTGATTGTTTAACAAATGTTTATTAGCTTGTACTATGGACCTGGGTCTGTTCCAGGACCTGGAAATATACTAGTTCCATTCTAGTGGGTGTGGCAGACAATAAATGAATAAAAATATAAAGTAATTTCAGGTAATAATGGGTTCTGAAAAAATTGAGCAGAGTAAGGGGATGGAGTGATGCAGGAGGGCTGAGAGGAGTAAGCAAAGGCCACTGTGGGGAGGTGACACTTGGGCTGAGCCCTGAATGCATAAGCCATGTGAAGGTCTGAGGAAAGAGCATTCCAGACAGGGAGTAGCAAGCAGGAGCGAGCTTGGAGTCTGTGAGGAATAACAAATGCCAGAGGGACAATAGCTGACATGATTTCAGACAGGTGGGCAGGGGCCGAATCATCCAGGTATTTTAGGCCATGGGAAGGAATTTGACTCGAGTCCATGTGAGATGGGAAGCTATTGGAGACTTTTGAGCAGGGCAGTAACATGATTTGATTTGTGTTTTTAAGAGGTCACCCTGGCCCCACTGCAGTATAAACTGTGCTAGGGAAGGAGGAAAGCAGAGAGACCGGGTAGGAAGCTGTCACAGTAACCCAGGCGAGAGGCGGTGATGGCTTCCACTAGGGGGCGGCAGGAGCTAGGGGGCAGCAAGATGTTCCTTGTGCCTGCGCCACATGCAGCAGAGTTAGTCTAAGTTTTCAGCCTGCCTTGTCAGCTGATTGGGAATCAGTACACTAGCTGGCCAGCAACTGGACTTGATCGCTGGAAATGCTGAAAATGTAAGGTTAAGAACACATGATTGTGTGCTCGCTATAATACGATGGAGCGCAAGTACAGAGGATTCCATGTGGATTCTTGCATTTCACCTCCCACCAACTCTATGGTAGCTGCCGTTATGATCCCCATCTTCACCTGGATAAACCGATATCATTTGTTTTCATATAAATCAGTCTTATTCTTTTCTCCCACTCTCCTTTTTTCTCTTAAATAAATATGCTTCGTATAATAAACTCACACATAATTAATGTTTTCTTTTAGACTAAAAAACTAGACCTTACCACTGCATAACTAAATTAGTTCAAATATTTGGTTTAGATGTTTCCTGATGAAAACAGAACAGTTTTAAAAAATGATGTGGTGGTTTTTCCCTTTAGTTTCCTTTACTTTTAAATAACACTCTTTTTGTATCCCTTGCAGAAGTTCGAGCCTAGTGTGAGTATGTGTCATCAGGGCCTAATGTCGTTTGAAGGATTTGCAAGGTAACTTTTAAAAAATCTTGGCCCATCATTTAAGAGCATACATTTTTCAAACAGACTTACAAATGCAGAGAACAAACTAGTGGTTACCAGTGGAGAGAGGGTTTGACAGCGGGGCAAGATAGGGGAAGTGGATTAAGAGATACAAACTACAAGGTGTAAAATAAATATGATACAAGGAAGTAATGTACAGCACAGGGAATATAGCCATTGTTTTATAATAACCTTATATAGAGTATAATATATAAAAATACTGAATCAATATGTTGTATACCTGAAACTAATATAATATTGTAAGTCAACTATAGTCCATTTTTTTAAAAAAAGAGTATATATTTTTCCCATGCAATTCTAAGAAACTTTGTTTCCTCTAGGTTTCTGATGGATAAAGATAATTTTGCCTCGAAAAATGATGAGTCGCAGGAGAACATTAAAGAATTGCAATTGCCCCTCTCCTACTATTACATTGAATCTTCACACAATACCTACCTCACAGGCCATCAACTCAAAGGAGAGTCCTCAGTAGAACTCTACAGCCAGGTACTGAGAATTTCACTTGGAATATGGTTTTCATTAAACCTTATTTATGTAACCCCCAAAGTCACAAAAGCCTGACCCCAGACTCCTTTGAAGAACTTATACACTATTAATTGTGAAATGTGAGGAAGCATGATGTGTGGGAAAACCACCTATACATACAGTTGTTTTCTTTACTTCTTTTTGTTTCTTCCCCCCGCCCCATCTACACTTAACCTTTATTCTAGGCAAAATTTAAAAAGTAGTTGTTTGAGACTCATAGCTTTTAGATCCTGGTTAGTCTGACCTACCTCTACTAAAATTAGATTTTCCCATGGGAAAACTATCTAATTGCTTCACTAAATGCTAAATAAATCAATATATTGTAGTGGGAAAGCATAGCAGAAAATGCAGCTGTCTGTGAAGTTATTCCCAAAATATTATTTGTTTTGGTTTTCAATTTGTCAGAAAATTAATCTATCCCTATGGCAACCAACAAAAAAAAATTTTACAGACTGCAGGCACTGTCCCTACACATTTAAATTCATGGGAATATTCTTGAAAACTCAGAAGGGTCTCTGGACTAGAAAAAGCATATCCTTTTGACCTAAACATCCAGCTCTCAATGATCCATATGTCTGTTGCTTCTGTTATATTTTCTGCAACATCCTTGTCTATGCTGCCTGTTTTCTGAACTCCCACAAGGTGAGTTAATTATGGGAGGAGCTAGCTACGTCCAGGTGTGTGTGTGTGTGTGTGTGTGTGTGTTGGGGGGGTCCAACTGTAAAAATTGTACTGTTTACACAAACCCAGCAGACTTGAGCTTCCTTTATTCTGATAAAGGTCTATATATTCCTCAAAGCATTGGTCAAACTTCTGTCCCAAAGCTTATCTGGTATGGAGTATGTATTTTATTTTATTTTATTATAGAAATCCATTTTTAATTTATTTATTTTACTTTTGGCTGCATTGGATCTTCGTTGCTGTGCGTTTTGGGTTTTCTCTAGCTGTGTGGAGCGTGGGCTACTCTTCATTGCAGTGCGCAGGCTTCTCATTGTGATGGCTTCTCTTTGTTGAAGAGCACGGGCTCTAGGTGCGCGGGCTCAGTAGTTGTGGCATGTGGGCTCAGCAGCTGCGGCTCACGGGCTCTAGAGTGCAGGCTCAGTAGTTGTGGCGCACGGGCTTAGTTGCTCCGCAGCATGTGGGATCTTCCCGGACCAGGGCTCGAACCCGTGTCCCCTGTATTGGCAGGCAGATTCTTAACCACTGTGCCACCAGGGAAGCCCTGGAGTATGTATTTTAAACTCTAAAATCTAAGGGCTTTTATTATGAAATGAAGATGTGTCCTTAGAGTAGTGATTTTCAAAATAAGAGTTCTGTCAAGGGGCCTCAGCTGCTGACACAGAAGAGCAAACAGTCACTGAAGAGCAGACTGCCACTGAAGATTTGCTCTTTTATGTACTTTATATATTGGCCCTCCATTTGTACCGAGTATTCCAAGGTTAAAAGAAGTTTGAAATCCATTGTTCTAGGGGAAAAGAATAAAGTGTGTGTGTGTGTCTGTGTCTGTGTGTGTCTGTGTGTCTGTGTGTGTATTTATCCCAGGAAAATAAGCAGGGACCATTGTCCTAGCTTTAATTCCTACTGCATATATACATATATATTTGACATCAGGGAGGTTTTTTTTTTTTACTCCTTAACATACACCTCAAGTAGAGATTGTCACAGCCTTTGAATAAGGCACAGAAACCCCTCAAATAGACTCACAGATGTGATTAAACTTAGTATGAAGCTCCCTTTTATTTCATTTCTTACCACTCTCTGCTCTCTCTCAGCTCTCAGTTACCTCCCACGATTACTGTATGGGGCAGATGAGAAGTGAGAAAAAGCTCTGTTCTCACCTGGAATTTGCAGCCCTGGTTCTCCTATTCTAGCCACATGTGGAAGCCTTAATGTCATGCAGACATTGATAAGGACCTTTAGTCTTTTCATACTGAAAACCCATCTCATCTGCTGCTGGTCAGTGAACATTCTTCCCAGCGAGGCTCACTACAGAGATGAGGGAGCCTCACTTCCCACCTGTCATATTACACGACAGTTTTCAGCCCAAAGCAACACACCTGTAGATACTCTAGTGCTGACAGACACTGATAGCCTTGGGATTCTTTGCCAAAGAATCAGTTCCCCCTGGGAAGATAGGTCACCTAGGAAAACCGGGTGCTGTATGCTGTGCAATGGGAAGAATCTACCAAGTATCTCATATAAAAACATTAAAATAAGGGGGATTCCACTATCCAAGTTATGTTGCAGCAAGTCTAATGGCCACTAGCCCCCAGTACTGGACTGCTGTCACATGAAAATAGTTAGGTGAATTCTTAAATCAGAGAGTTGGCCTATTCACAGATATATCCACCTTTGGTTTTGGTTGACCCTTTCAAAATATGGTCATCTTTAAGATAGTCCACAAATACAGTCTATGGAGGAAGAAGTTGCTCCAAGCAAACGTTACAGAGATGCAACCCAAGCACATATATCAGGAGCTCTGCTTCCAGCTCTAGATCCAGAGAAGCAAATAGGTATCATCTCATCTAATTCACTGGTAGTGTTTCCTGGAGTTCTTTGCTGAGGAGGCTGTGAGATAACACATCAGAGCTTAGGGGGCAAGTATATTATGATTGATTACTGATGACTGCTATGGGTGTGCAGAGGGGACTTTATGGATTATTTGTCATCTCTGCTGTAGAGGCTGTTCTAGGATTAGACAGCAAGGCAAATCCTTGATAACTCCCTGCTTCTACTCTTCTCCCATGCTATATGTTCACAGCAAAGGTATTAGGTGGTGACAGAATGTGTGTCTAAATAGAGGAGATTTTATCCTGATTGGTTTTATATAAATGTTTGGCCAGTTCACTAAGGAATCAGTGGCCTCATTTCCACATCAGCACCTGTGTCACCTCCACTGACATCTGCCCAGATAGAGTTATAGCCTGGCTGTCTCATTTCAGGATGCACCATGTGTAGGTCCCTTGAGGGACCAAAGTTGATGGGAAAATTGTCATATGTTTTTGCTATCAAATTTTACCTTCCAATAGTATTCAGCTCTGGTAAGCACTCTTTCTACCTTAATCTATTCTCTCCCTTCCCCACCCCGATAAATTGTGGCCTTCGGCCAACATGTAATATTTCTTTTTAATCTTAGGCCCTTCTGTTTTAGCCTGGAGAGTGAACACTGATATGTGGAAGCCTGTGCTGGGTTTAATTTGAGACTTTATCTCCATTTGCTCATCTGGGGTGGATTCATTCATTGATCCCACAGGTCCTCCTGCAAGGCTGTAGGAGTGTAGAGTTGGACTGCTGGGACGGAGATGATGGGATGCCCATCATTTATCATGGACACACCTTGACAACCAAGATCCCCTTCAAGGTAATGCTTCATAACTTTCTTTAAATCAGATCACAAAGAGTCATTATCTTCATTCGTGATTTAAATGAATGACTCTTCCAAGTTATACCTTAGTTTGGGAGTTCTTATCCTGGGTCTTAAGGCTTCCCCAAATTGTGTGGGATGTACACATGTTCATTTTCCTAGGAGTTGATCTAGAACTCTCCTTAGATTCTCATTTGACCAAAGTTTAGTAACCATTACCTTAAATTAGTTATCATGTAATAATATTGTTGAAATTTTTACATCATAAGATGATATATAAAAGGCAGGGTCTGTTCTCTTGCTGTAGGAATTAAAGGTCATTTCTCCCGGTGTCCTGCTGACAAAGGCCAACATCATGTGTCAGGAGATGATTAAATGACATTATAAAGTAATGAGAATTGATTCCACCTAGGGAGATTGGCCACCCGGGAAGACTGGTTTCACTGTATTATTATTGCAAATTCTAAGTAGTTTATTTGTTCATTGTGCAATTACTGTCCTCATTCAGAGGGTCTTTGGCTGTAACATCATTTTTTTCTGAACCGTGGCTGGGCTGGAAGGAATTTTCTTAATTTCTGTCTTGTACGTGAAGATGGTGGCTAAAATGCATTTTCTTTTTAACTCATTTTCCTATTTAGCCCTCTTAAAACTTTTTGTACCCTATATTGAGGGAAGGAGTAGTTGATAACTGTGTTTACATACATGCATAAATATATGTGAATATGTGATACATGTCTTATTGCCCCAAGTAGATTTGATTATAAACTCCTTGAAAGCAGGAAAGTATCTTACGCCTTATCATTTTTGATGCTGTAACTAAAACAGTGTCTTTTACTTATACTCAGTATATATATATAGATATAGATATAGATATAGATATAGATATATAGATATAGATTTGTTAAATTCAGGATACTGATAGCTGTTCCTCATAGTATGTGAACAATACTCAATATGAATAGTTTAATGTACTTATAGAAAATAGCCTGTTGCTTAACTTGAAAATACATTTGAAAAGATAAAAACCACTTTGGCCAGAGTCTTCTGCATAAACAGTTTAGACGCTTTCTGTGGCTGTAAATGCCTTGCCTTTTGACACCTTGGGCAGATATCTGAACTCTCATGAGCTGTTTTGGCTCACAGGAAGTGGTTGAAGCCATCGATCGCAGTGCCTTTATCAACTCTGACCTCCCCATCATCATATCTATTGAGAACCACTGTTCATTGCCTCAGCAACGAAAAATGGCAGAAATTTTCAAGGTAAGGTATCAGCTAAATGACGGGATGGTATCTTGGCCTTTGTCTTGTGACTGTTGTTGAGCTTAATTTGGGGCCACTGTGGACCACACCACAGCTGGACCTCAGCTGTGAAGCACGTACAGTTAAGGTCCCTCAGACCTGAGAAATAGGGATACCCTGGGAGTTTGGGCTCTCTCCTGAGTGGTCCATCTTTTCAGCTGGAGTGATAGAAGCACTGTTTTGTGGTCTCCTGAGCATTTCCAGAAAACCTTCGGAGATAACAAGAGACCAACTTTCCAACACTTTTGGTACCACAAATCAGGGATGCCAGGATGTCACCTGTCAGTTGTATGTGGAAAAGCTGAAAATATCTCAGGGCAAATAAGTCAAATCTTCTTGTGGCCCAACTTCATAGATGGAGATCCAAGGTGGCGAAGAGGTTAGACTGGCCAGAATAGTGCTGTTAACACTCGGCTCTTCCTTATACAAGGGAAATATAATGCAGACAGATTTAAGGGCAAATACGCCATTATACTTCCTCCTTCCTCCACTGGTAGAGGCGTTTATGGGAACATGGCTCTCAGTGGGAGGGAGGGGCATGGCTAGAGGGAAATGTCCCCAAATACTAACGTCAACAAAACTAATTAGCCTTTCATGTTGCCTTTTCTTTGCCATCATTTAGAATAATGGTCTCTAAACTTTTTTGATTGCATACCCCATCAGTAAAATATACCGTGTATTCCTGTTGTGTGTGTATTGACTTATTCATAAATTATATACATATCCTACTTATTAACATATTTTATACATTAATTAAAACATGCAAAAATAGAACATAAAAGAGAGTAACATAGAAAGGATAAAGTAAAGAATAACTTTTAAATACTATTATTTATTAATGATACAAAAACCCTTTTGCTATTATAAAAAAAAATTTTAAATAAACTTATTTATTTATTATCTAAAATTTTAGTAGGAGTAATATGATTAAATACACTTCATTATTTTGGAAATTTTTGTGATCACTGACTTGAATGTCTGGTTTTAAGTTTAGTTTATTATTTCAATATTTGGCTTTAACAGCTATAGTAGCTGATAAAAATGCCTTACAAAGATACCTGTATCCAGATGGAAAAGGGGTGTCATTAACTGCACTTGCTAAATCATGGTACTCATTTCTCAATTCCATTAATGAGGCAAAGGTTCTTATTGGAATTTGGCTAGACAATTTATATGTTTCCTGGTATCAATCAGCTTTTCTTATAAACTAATTGAAAAGGTGTTGCCTTTTTTTTTTTTTTTTTTTTTTGCGGTACGCGGCCTTCTCACTGTTGTGGCCTCTCCCGTTGCGGAGCACAGGCTCCGGACGCACAGGCTTAGCGGCCATGGCTCACGGGCCCAGCCGCTCTGCGGCATGTGGGATCTTCCCAGACCGGGGCACGAACCCGTGTCCCCTGCATCGGCAGGCGGACTCTCAACCACTGCGCCACCAGGGAAGTCCGAGGTGTTGCCTTTTATATTTTTAACATATGAGTTCAGACTCCAGTAAATCCTTCATTTAGAGGATTTTTTAACCATTAGAAAATCTGCTTCCAGGTAGCCTGAGTGTGCATACATAAGAGTTTTTATGTTAACACAGATTGTTTCCTACAACAAAATCACATCACAATAGAAATATTTTTAGACAGCTGTCTTTACTCTTTCCAGAACACAGATTTTATCTAAAGAGCAAATACGTTCAGGCTTCCCTGGTGGCACAGTGGTTAAGAATCTGCCTGCCAATGCAGGGGACACGGGTTCGAGCCCTGGTCTGGGAAGATCCCACATGCTGCAGAGCAACTAAGCACTAAGCCCATGCGCCGCAACTACTGAGACTGTGCTCTAGAGCCCGCGAGCCACAACTGCTGAGCCCACGTCCCACAACTACTGAAGCCCGTGCGTCTAGAGCCCGTGCTCCGCAACGAGAGAAGCCACCGCAATGAGAAGCCCGCGAACCGCATCGAAGAGTAGCCCCCGCTTGCCGCGACTAGAGAAAGCCCACGCGCAGCAACGAAGACCCAATGCAGCCAAAAATAAATAAATAAAATAAATAAATTTATTTTTTTAAAAAAGCAATTACTTTCTCACTCAGTGTTAAAACGTTACCCTTATCATATAGGAACAGATTAACAGTGATTTTATCATCATCATCATCATCGTCTGGTAACAAAGTACAGCTACCCACTATAAACACAGAAAAAGTCCGAAATTTTAGGATACTTTTTTTTAAAGAAAATTGTATAACTTAGAATACTCCTTTAATTTACTGCTTTCTCCTTATATAAAATGTGAGCTTCTATATGTTGTAAAAGATTTTCATAATCACTTTTCATCTCATTACAAAATATTTCAAAGAGAAGTCTTTTTGTGAAATTAACCACATGCCGTCACCAAAGCACCCAAACTGTCATCATCTCAATAAGCTGTTAGCAAACAAAGATGTGAGGGACTCACCTTTGCTCCCTCTGCGTCAAGAGATTCCCTCCTCGTCCCTCAGGGACCTTCACGAACAGTGCCTGACATACAGACTGAGGGCGCCATTTTCAGTCTGTACGTTAAGCACTAATAAGCTTCCATTTTGTTCTTTTTTTCATTAAAAAATAACCAGGAATGGAAACTGACATGTTTTCTACCCTCACCCCAAATGGGTCGTCCTGTGCCTTCCCCCACCACCCCGCTCCTTGGGGGATACACATTTCCCTTTGAAGACCAGTGCTCAGAAAAGCTTTATGAGAATGCTGTCTGTGGTTCCTTATACTCAGTGGTGACAAATTCTCCCTATTATTTTTCATTTTTGTCCCCACTTCCTACCTACTTCAAGGTTTGTATCCTTGTGACTTCTTACCCATGTCTGGAACAGACCATATTCTACAAATCACAGCCTCTAACTGAATCTCTTTTTCTTCTTTAGTACATCAGACCCCAGAGTATTTTTCTAAATAGTTAGAGCTGGGCCCCCCTGGAGAGGGGCCTAGACCCCTCCTCCTGGCCTTCTAACCACTTCCCTTCTTTCCAGTAAGAAACTATTCAGGGCTGGGGGGCGGGGGGCACACGGATACAACATCTTTCCTAGTTTCTCTTCCTGGGATTTTTAGAACAATTCAACTGGGCTGAAATATCTAGCTGATGATTCAGGTATAGATAAAGGGCATTGATTACTTGTTTTCCTTTATTGTTTTTAGACTGTGTTTGGAGAAAAACTGGTGGCTAAATTCTTATTTGAGAGTGATTTCTCAGATGATCCAATGCTTCCCTCACCTGACCAACTCAGGAGGAAAGTACTTCTCAAAAATAAGAAGTTAAAAGCCCATCAGACACCGGTGGATATATTAAAGCAAAAGGTACTGTCTTATTAAAGAAGTTATGAGTATGCTGTGTGCCCAGAACAAAGAAATTCATGTCATTCTAACCTTTCAGATGACTGATGGGTAACCAGTTTTTGAAGATTCAGTTTCCCTGAATGATACATTTGATTTTTGGCTTTCCACTGAATAGACTGATAAATACTCTTCCCACTTACATAAACTTTTGTTTTGAAAAATTGATGTAGAATGTACCTCATTATTTAATTTATTCTGAGCAGGATAATAAGTGACTCTTGTCTCTGGGCCTGGGCTTCACCACTGTCAATCCCACAGTGGTCGCTATAGTCCGCTTTAAGAAGAGTCCCCTGTCGGGAGAGCACTTGGACATGGGGTTATGACTCCTGAGGTCAGTAGTAGAACCCCAATAGCAGCAGCCCTGTGCTCCCAGCATGGAAGTTGGCACAGTGTATCACTGTGGCATATGGACCCCAAGGCACTTCTGTACCTGCCTCACCCATGGAGATCTAGTCCCCGAGCACCACAGACTTGCCTATATAGGAGGGCCCTCAGCCCAAGGATCTGTGAAAAAGTTCAGGTCCAGGACCACTGAGTCCATATGCCAGGTTGAACTTACTCATCCCACAGACTGACAGCTGCCAAAACTATTTGTCCTATGTAGGAGAGCACTGTTGGCCCTGAAACACCACTTTTGAAAATTACAGCAACCAAGAGTTGCTGCATGAACCTCAGCCCCCCGCAGGACTAGAATGGTGCAGCCCCGGCAGCATGGACAGTGCAAAGTAAAACTAGGTCACGGCCTAGAGCTTTTAATTTCTCTCTGAGCATCACCTCCAAGCCTCCAGGCCCTACTCCAGCTCTGCTTTAAGTGGTTCCCAGAGAACAGATGGATTCTACGAGCCCAACAGATTTGGAATCTTTGTCCTAAGTCATTGATTAAAAAATGTCAAGTCGAGCTGTACAGCAGAAACCAACACAACATTTTAAATCAACTATACTCCAATAAAATGTTTTTTTTTAATTTCAAGTCAGATTGAGTCGAAAGTCCAGTTTGACCTAGTTGAGTAGTCTGTTTGGAACAATCATCTAATCTTCACTTCCATTAAGAATGTTTGAATATTCTTCCATCTGTGGATATGCTTAGATTTGTGAATCTTAAGACGTGATTTCCAGAAGTCAATGCTCAGGGTCTGACAGCACAAGGACCGTGAAACCATCACCTCTCTTAATTTGAACTTTATACCTCAGTTAACACAACCTAGAACTGTTCTCGCTATTTAAATTCTTTAACGCCTACCAGGCTCATGTTGAGTTTGTGGAGAGCAAAGAGTTCAGTTATTTTCACAGGACTAAACTTATGCCTAGTCTCCCCATTTTTCCAGGTTTACAATTAATTTTAAACTTTTGTGTAGCAGGAGTCTCACATTTATCTCTGTTAAACTTGCTCTTCTTGGTTTTGGTTTGTTATTATAGCATACAAGGTTCTTTGTGGATTTTGACATCTGTCATCCAATTATTTATTAGCAGTTTTCCAAATTGTGCCTTCACCCAAGTTGCCCTTGAGCCAGACGGTCAAGTGGAGAGCCCTGTGGCCCTTCTTGCAGGACCTCCCTCAAGTTTAGGTGATTATCACTCTTGTCTGGTGCTCTCTTCTCTGAAGCCCAGACTTCTGCAGAATCTGCTTCAACCTCTTTCTTTATAGAATAGAAATTGAGATCTAGGCATTTATGGGACTTTCTCCAAGCCACCCAGTTCATAGTGGCAGAGCCAGGATTCTGATTCAGGTCTTCAGGGAACACCTTGTCAAAGACAACACAGAAGTAGGATACGTTGATAACAATCACTGGGGCATTTTTAAAGACACAGATTCTTAGGTCCCAAATCTGCCCAACTACATCAGGATTTCCATAAGGAAGACTTGGTAATCTGTTTATTTAAAAATAATTCTTATCCCCCTGAAAGTTGGAAAATACTGCTTATCTGTTATTTCCCACAAAGTGAGTTACCTTACCAGCAAAGTCCAAAGAGGTTACTGTGTGGGAGATTTGTTCTTAGTAAACCTATGCTTCTTCTTGCTAATCGCCTCTTTATTTTCTGTGTTCTCACAACCAAATAATCCATTCTGAGATTCTGTCAGGTATCACTTTGACACTTTCTACCATACAACTTCCACAACTTGCCTCTTCCTCCTTTTGGAAAAATGGGACAATATAATCCCATTTTCAGTTTTTTAAAATCGCTTCCAGAGCCCCGTGATTTCCCAAGGACTACTGACAGTCATATCTGCAAGACCTTTTAATTGCCTGGCAGGTTGTGGGTCTGGACCAGGTGATCTGAGTTCACACGGGGTTGGGTGAATGCATGCCAGGAGCTCCAGTGTGCTCAGACCAACCCTCCAACTTAGAAGGTCTGGGTCCTTTCTGTGCAAGGAGCGCCCCCTCAGCAAGGATGCACTGACTCCGAGCAGGATTTCTGAAGCCCTCCATCTGCCTCAAGCTCGTGCTAAGGCTCTTGCCGAGGATCCTTAACTACACCCCGCCAGATCACCAGTATGCCCTTGGTCTCCTGAACTCCAACCTGCTAGACTCAGACAGTTCACACTCAGTGACAGGTGCTGTGCTAGGGGCTGGGGGAACAGAGCAAATGAGACATGGCTCCTGCCTGGACCCATGTGAGCCAGTTCTTCACCTGACACCCCACTCTAACCCCCGGACCTATATCTGAATTGCTTTTATCAAGGGCTGGGGTCCTGTTCTTCTGCCTCAAAATAAGTAGGATATGGCAAAGAATAAGGAAGTCAGCTCTTGGCTGGCACTGGGCCACCTGTCCCATACTTCCTGCACTGGGGGAAGTACCTGAGCGTCAAAGGGACCTTGACACTCCACCTTCTGACATTTGCTGGTAGTGGGACTTTGAACGGCAGCACCCCCATTATTGGTTCTCAAAACCTTCTGTCGGGGGCCCACCAGGCTCTTGGCATCATCATTCTTGGTTTACTGCAGGAAGGCCCTTTGCTTATCCAGGACAGATAGACTTGCTTTTGTAGCTCACTTGTGCCTAGAGCAGATTTCCCAAAGCTTGGAAGAACGCTACTCCTGTGAGACACTCTGTAAAAAGAAAAGAAAATTTTCCTGGTTAAATAAGTGTGGGAAATGCTGCCCTGGAGATCTTTGAAGGACCGTGATGCCCTTTAGCCTATTTAATGAAGGCTCTATGAAACTCAGTTCCTGTAAGATGCTGTTTTTAAACTTCCATTGTGTTTTGTGGTTACCGTAATTCTCATTTTTTTACATAACAGCTATTAACACGCATGGAGCTAGTGTTCCATAAAAACGTTGAGCCTAGACGATGCCCAGTTATCTGGAGTAGACTGCATGTAAAAGATTTATCTCGATATCAACATAGCCTACATTGTATCTTCCTTATGTATATATTTTTATTATAAAGGTAACATAACCACATTTCGGAAAGCTTAAGGAAGAATTATTTTAAAACACACATAATTCCAAAGCCAAACACAACTTGTATCAAGGATTCTTAACCTTAGTAATATCCACAGACAGAATTCAGGGGGTCCATGAAATTAGATGAAAAAAATGAAATTTTTTTTTGGCTGCGCCATGCGGCTTACAGGATCTTAGTTCCCCAACCAGGGATTGAACCCGTGCTCCCTGCAGTGGAAGCACAGAGTCCTAACCACTGGACCAATAGGGAATTCCCGAAAAAAAATTACATCTTCATTTTCACTAACCTCTAGCTGAAAGTTAGCCTTTCCTCTGATTATAAATGTAGGGAACAAACCACAGTAAAGTTGGCAGCATCTATGTCTCTGTCACCAGTAGAAATCACAGATGTTTCATATTATATCACAGTTGTTGCTAATATCTCCAAGAATTATTTATGCTCATCACTATTTCAGAAACGTTACTTGACCTACCATTATATATTTTTACTATGTTAATAAATAAACATATATTCCTATAGCACAAATTTTTTTAAGATTTAATAACTGTATCAACATTCTTTTTTTCCTCTGTAATCTTATGTATTTTGTTCTATGCATTTAAAATATCATTCTGAGAAGGGACCTTACCTCACCAGACTGCCTAAGGGGCCTGTGCCATAAAAACAGGTCAAGAATCCCTACCGTATTAACATTTAATAGCTAGCCTTTTATGCACATCATTTTATATAAGTATAATCATTATATGTAGACAGAAAGATAGTTATTGAACAAAGGATGTAGAATTATATATATATGCATAGATACATGTATACATGTATATGCTTACATATCTAAATATTATTTATATCTATACACACACGCAAAATTCTGTATCCTTTGTTCAATAAATACATATCACAATTATTTGTCAAGTCTTAGTCTCTCAAGCAGATACACCATAGTTTACTGACGTCATTCCTCTATTGTTGGACTTTTAGGTTGCTTCCTGTTTTTAATTCACACAAGTAACTTTGCCTATATTTTGGACTATTTCCTTATGCTAGGCTCCCAGATTTATATTTATTCTTGTGTCCTGTGATATTCCTTCACAGTAATTGTAGTCAAATGTAGAAGCACATGACCTCCCCGACAGCACACATCAATTTTCCAGAAATCTCTAGGCCTATTTTGTTAATCTGACTGACGGTTCAAATAAAGATCTGTTGAAAAAACTTTATTTAAACCAACTATTCTTTTAGTCTCATCCATAGGGATTCTAACATTTTTCTCAAGGTCAAAGGCCTTTGATACTATTTTAAGAAGGGGGAAAAAACCCGGTTTCTTAGCAGAGATTTACTTTTCCAAAATGGATGGGCTGATTTGCTTCTTCATCATTTGGGATTGATGGTAGTTCTCTGAAGCACCCAGGTTTCTCCTGGTGGGGTTGTCCTAGGAAACCTGGATGGCTGGGCACCACACACGGATTCCTTGTGATTGTTTCCTAAAAGCTCCTGGCTTCCTCCTGTAGGGACGTTAACATTCACTTAAGCATTGACGTTGTGCTTTAAGTGACTGTAGAGTTTTGGGGCTTTTCTCAAATAACCAAAATTAGGTTAAGCCACTTTTTATGACTGTGGTAAGCCTTAAGTGGTCATTTGGTAAGCTATAAATGCAAGTTTAGTAGCTGGGCATCTGCAGTCTTTAATTGTTGATATGTTACAGGCTCATCAGCTAGCATCCATGCAAGCTCAGGCTTGTAATGGTGGCAGTGCCAACCCTCCACCTGCTAATAACGAAGAAGAGGAAGATGAAGAGGACGAATATGATTATGACTATGAATCCCTCTCTGACGGTAAGAAAGCCAACCCTATGCTATACGCAGGGAAGTGCCTGGAAGATTTTTCTACTGGGTTTTTTGGGTGTCTTTTTTTTCTTAGCAATAGACTTAGCAATAAGTCTATTGCTCCATAGACCAACAATACCGATTGTTGTAATATTATCTAAGAGTTTCTGGAACCCTGCTGCTTAGTAAGAAGGACCAAGCAAGGAAAGGGATTCTGTCAGCCACTACAGACACCACTCAAGGAAAGAATAGGAGGGTGTGGGAAGCAATCCAGGGGTTGTTCCTAAATTAGTTTCTAGAGGAAGAGGTGGAATTACTGCAAAGAGACCCCGTTCCCACCCTTTCAGCATCTGGTGTAGCGGATGCTCTTGGCAGGAATTGTAGACGAGGGCTGACTCTTTTCTCTCCCCTGCACCACCTGCAGGGGGCAGCATCGCGTTCCTGTGCTCTCTGCTGCTCCCCTTCACTCCCCGCCCCCCTTCCCTTGTTCTCACATTACTAAGCCAACCAGACATTTCCTTCTGACTCCACCGAAAAGATATGGGTGATGGCTAATGGTGCAATACAAAAAAGTCACATGAATGATGTTACTTACCTATTAAAGGTGAAGGATTCTTCTTAGGAGATAATTAGGTTTCAGTTGTGTTTCATTTGCACTAAATTAGAGTCATTTGCTAGAGATTGCAAAATGTTTTCTCAGGTACCACTGCTGATGGTAGACTGTTTAATTTTGGCAACTTCTGAAAGACAAATATTCAGTAATGAAAAGAGACCAAAGTTCCTGTTTATTTAAACGTTATAAATGTAGACTATATTACTTCTCTGTAGGATGTTGTCTTGTTAATATGCAGATATGCCCAGACCAGCAACCGTTTACCACTTGCATTAAGAGAATCAAGCTACACTCCTTCAAATATCTGCTTCTCACGCAGCACGATTGTCTCCTGGTCGTGTTTGGTTTTGTGAACCTCCATCATAGCCAGCAGCTACAGTCCAACCTCTTTCTGCCCCCAAATACAATACTAGTCTCTGTCCATGTAATATTTGTCCTTAGTAATTGTTGATTGCTTCATATAATCAACTAAAAGCCAATGTACCCGACCTGAAGTCCCATCAGATAACACGAGGGCATATTCTCTAATGGGGAGGACGAAAGTGGGAGAAAATGGGAAAGAGTCAAGGTCATTTCTTGTATCCTATTCCTCAGAAGTCGTGGTAGTATGAATCTTTTTATATTGACTTATTCCTCCCCGTGGATCTCTACCACAGTCATGGTAATGTTGTTTCATAGAACAAATTTATTTGATAAGAAATGAAAACCACATTTGAGAAATCAACCAAATCCAGATGTTATCTGCCCCTGTGAGAAGTTAGTGCTCTGGAAGATAAATTCACTCTCTATCATAAAATACTTCTGTGTTTTTTTCTGTACTTTTGAAAACAGGAAAGAAAAGACTTTTCTTAGTTATTAGTAATAGTAGTATAGGAAGTTTTGATATGCAGATAACAAAATGCATAGGGAAGGTGGGGGAAGGAGCTTTCTGATTTATTTTCAGTTAGGAGGGTAAAATTTAAACCCTACCCCACTGAATCTCTAGGACAGTTGCACGCTTTTTAAAAACCCACATGTGCTGGGGTGGGGTATACATGGAAAGCACCCTCAGGTTCTGCTCCAATAGACCGTGAGACCTTGGGTCAATGTCTTTTCACCACTCTAGACTTTAGGCCCCTCAGAGGCATAATGGGAAGATTTTGTTACAGGTTGTCAGATGTTCTCCCTTCTAACACTAACATCTATGATCTATGACAGTTAATTCCAATACCACCACATGATAATTTCCCATTTCATTAAAAGAGTCCTTTGACTGGCGGATTCCCAAATAGGCCTTGTAGTTGATTATGCCGGGACTTATTTAAGCTTACCCTATTAAGGCTTCCTGATGCTACTGTTAAATGCCAGACAGTCTTGCACTTTCGGTCATGGTTTGTGGTGCCGAGCTCATCCCTGCCTCCTTCCCTACTTTCTCTGGCTGAGATGAGAAGAAAACAGAAACCTGCTTGCTAAGGGTAGGACCATTTCCAGCTTCTTAGCAGGACCCCAAACGTTTCTAAGCTTCTTGTAATGATGGATCCCTTTGAGGATGAGATGGAAGCTGTGACCAGTCCCCTCAGAGAAATAAACATGGTCTCAAATTTCTACATAAAATTGTAAGAGTTTTCACAGGCCTTCTGAGCCCCTCGCAGGCACCTCAGGCTAGAAACCCGTCTCTAAAGTCTGGGTGGCCCAGTTTATCTCTGTGACAACTCTAGTCCTCAGTTTTCACATATATAAAATGAGCAAATTCGTCTAAAGCCTCTTTTGGCTATAAAAATGTGATAGTTCTGGGCTTCCCTGCTGGCGCAATGGTTAAGAATCCACCTGCCAATGCAGGGGACATGGGTTCGAGCCCTGGTCTGGGAAGACCCCACATGCCGCAGAGCAACTTAAGCCTGTGCTCCACAACTACTGAGCCTGTGCTCTAGAGCCCGCGAGCCACAACTACTGAAGCCTGCATGCCACAACTACTGAAACCTGCGCACCTAGAGCCCGTGCTCTGCAACAAGAGAAGCCACCGCAATGAGAAGCCTGTGCACCACAACGAAGAGTAGCCCCTGCTCGCCACAACCAGAGAAAGCCCACACACAGCAACGAAGACCCAACACAGCCAAAAATAAATAAAATAAAATACATTAATTTAAAAAAAGAACGCTTTAAAAGAAAAAATGTGATAGTTCCTAGGCACAAAATTACTTCCAGAAAATCTAAAGGAAGTTGCAAATGAGGCTCAAGTATTTCAAGAACTGCTACTCTGCCTTTTGGCCACTAAGTTCTTGATGAATATTTATTAAATTAAATTTTATTAAATAAACATCAATTAATTTTTTCCCAACCTTGCTGTTTATCTTGACTAGCTTTGAACACGCACTAGAGTAGAGATTTGAATTTCCAACTTCATATAGACATTCTATGACTTCGTATATATGAAGTCTAATGACTGCATGATTCTAACAAATTAATCAATTTATATCCATTTGACATAAAGTATTTTGGGGAGTATTAGGACAATCAGTAGCTGAAAATACGCAATGTGAATGTGGTAGCGTGATTAACATTAACAATGTTTGCACTTCTTTTATTGCTAGCCTTTACATCCCTTAATAGTCAAAATATTACATCGATGGAAGATTTCTTATTTCATTTACCTTGTAATCTAAGCTGTTGTTATTCATGCTTTGCTTCATACCTTAGTTTAATTTATCTGGCTTTTTGCCTTTATTTTCCTTACTTTTATCCCCTTTCTGATTCTGTTTTTCTGTAGCAGATGTCCTTACTGCTTCTCCTGTTCCTAACAGTCAGGAAGGTAAAGCCACTTGAACCTGACCTTGTAACTGCATGAATGTCGGCATTCTGTTTCCATTTGCTTAGGCCTGATTAGCATGAAGTTGTGACCCTCATAAGAATAAAAATGTAATTAAATGATTGATCTCGTTTATTTCTTGGCAGCCTGCATGGCCCTGATTTGGTATAAGGATATTTTGGTCTAAGCATTTGTGATCTGATGAGATAGTAAAATCATGGGTGAGAAATGAGCTTTTTTGTTTTTTGTTTTTCCTTTTAAAAGAACATAATCATGTTATATCTCTAACACCTTTAAAATCATTTTGAATAGTAATACCAAAACAAGAGCAAAGTATAAGATTATCTGTCATACTTTGGAAATTTTTAGATATATTTTAATTCCTATCCTTAAGATTTTCCCTTAATAAATTGATAGACAGTTATGAAAAAATTACTTTCCAATTAAGCATAATTGTGAAAACTACATTGCAAATAAGTGTCTTTTTCCCTCCGGTTTTGACATTTCTAGAGGTAAAAAAAGCTAATAGCTTCATTTTAAAGTGAGAGTGATTAAATCACGCCTGCACCATCTAGAAGTGCTTCAACCACTAAATCCTTCCCAAACTTGTGTGCTGAGAGCTTCTTGACAGGGTATCTTCCATAATGTTTGCACAGTTCCAACCATCTGTATGAAAATGAGCTTTCTCATTTAGATTACGTCTATATGGTACCAAAACTACTGGTAAATTAGTCTATTCAATCAAAAATAAATGTATCATTTAACAAATTTTTAAAATTATACTTCAAGCCATCATTTTGGTAACATGTAGCCAGTGCCTCAGTCTTACATTACAGACAAGCACAAGTACCTGGATATCCTTGCAATGATGTAGCCATAGCCCTTAAGTGAAGCATTCAGTTCTTGTTTGCTGAAGCCTGCCAACTCATTTTCAGACAACATTCTAGAAGACAGACCTGAAAATAAATCATGTAATGACAAACTTCAGTTTGAGTATAATGAAGAAATCCCCAAGAGGATAAAGAAAGCAGATAACTCTGCTTGCAACAAAGGAAAGGTGGGTGAATGGTTTCTGTTAAATTACACTTGGACCGTCAGTTTCAGATAGGATTTCACTCCCTCCCTATCCTTTCCCTTCACCTCTCCGCTCACTTTCCCTTAGACACCAAAGTCCACATGGTGATGATATGGGACCCCCATCTGCAATTTATAGAAGGTTAGTCATCGATTCGTCCAGCCAATACCTACTGAAGATGTAGTGTGTGGCAGGCACTGAGATAGCGCAGGAGGTGATTTGGCCATGGAGACAAACATGTAAACAGTGCTTGTAGATAAGTACAAAGAACAGTGATTACACAGTGTAATCAGAGCATGATGATGTTGAGAAGCAGACAGAAACAGGGCATTCAGACCAGGAGGCTGGTACATTCAAGGAATTGCTAGAAGTTTTAAAGGTGTTTGGGATGACCAGGAAGATAAACAGGGCTGATTGGGAAGTGTTAACAGAGGAAGGACAACAAGAATAGAAAGAAAAATGAGATACCCGGACCCAACCCTCAAGTGCCTCACAGTGTATAGACTCTGAGCAAATCTATAGACATAGTTACAGTGACATTGTTGGACAACAAAATAATAAAATACGCCAAAAATTTGAGCCACAGAAGATACGTACTCCACTATCTGTTCGTTCAACAACTATGCGTTGAATGTTCCACATTTAAGACGCTGGACTGTGCTCTGAGGGAAGATGAAGAATGAGTTAGACTCAGCCCTTGCTCTCAGAAAGCTTTTCTCTAGGGAAGGTGTTAGGACATGTATATGGATAAGATAGAGCAAGTGAAACACAGTGATGACATGAGAAAGGAACAAAGAGCTTTAGGGATTCCAAGGTGAGTGGCATATACCTTCCCTGTAAACCAGTATCATTTTTCCCTTGTTAGGTTTATGACATGCAACTGGGAGAAGAATTTTATCTTCCTCAGAATAAAAAGGAAAGCAGACAGATTGCACCAGAGCTTTCTGACCTTGTCATCTATTGCCAAGCAGTAAAGTTTCCAGGTAAGAATAGACAGTATCAAATGAACTTATTTACAAACAGAAACAGACGCACTGACTTAGAGAATGAACTGGTGGTTGCCAGGAGTTGGGTGGGGGGAATAGTTAGGGAGTTTGGGATTTACATCTACACACTGTATTTAAAATGGATAACCAGCAGGGACCTAATGTATAGCATAGGGAACTCTGCTCAGTATTATGTAACAACTTAAATGGAAAAATAATTTGGAAAAGAATAGATACATGTGTATGTATAACTGAATCACTTTGCTGTACACCTGAAACTAACACAATGTTGTTAATCAAGTACTCCAATATAAAATAAAAGTTAAAAAAAAAAGAATAGACAGTATATAACTGATTCACTCTGTTATAAAGCAGAAACTAACACACCATTGTAAAGCAATTATACCCCAATAAAGATGTTAAAAAAAAAAAAGAATAGACAGTATCATTTATAGCATTTAAAGATACCAAAAGATTAAAATATGCTATTTATTTAATTGGGCATCATGAATGCTCTCCAAATAACTAAATTGTGTTGCTGAAATCATTGTTACAGTATCTAATAAATATTTATTATTATTATTTGCTTTGATGCTGATGAGGAGAATACCATAAAATGTTCATTTTTCAGATCATATCATGTCTCTCCATTATAGTTAATAATAATAATATTCATAACATCTAATAGCTAAAATTTATTAAGCACTTAATACCAGGATTTATGCTACGTATTTTATGTACATCATCTTAAATGACTCCATAATAATTCTATGAGTAGGTGGATTTATCTCCATTTCTAAATAACAGTCTGAGAGAGATGAAATAATTGGCCCAAGGTTTCAGAGCATATCAGTTAAGACTCTTTTGTTTGAAAGTGGCAGAAGTTACTTAAGCAAAGAAGAAATTTATTGGCTTATGTGTTGAAAAGTGAAGGGATATATGAGTTTCAGGTACAGCTTGGTCCAGGGCTTTCTGTCTCCATATTTCTCACTCTGCTGCTACTATGTTGGCTCTTTTCCCTTTGCGGTTGCAAGGCAGCTGCAGCAGGCTAACACTGCATACTTCTAGATTCAGCTTCAGTATGAGTCTCTTCCAGAACTTTCAGCAGCAGTTTCATGGTTTTCACTGGATCCTTTGCCCATCCCTGAACCAGTCACTGTGGCCAAGGACATGCACTGCTCTGGCTGTCTAGGGCTTAGTCACGTGCCCCATCCCTGAGCTGGGTAGTGAGTCTCCACCCAAACTGCAAAGATCAAGGACAAAGTTTCAGTGGAGAGGTTTCCCCAGTTGGCCATTTTTAGAAGTACAAGCGAACTTAAGCTGATAAACCACTGCCCCCCAAAAAATATGCACTTCAGTTAATAAGTGGTAGAACTATGATTCTGAAGCCTGTCTATCTCCAAAGTCCTGCCTTTAACCCTAGCACGACCCTGCCTCTCTTGTTAGGGTGTGCTGTCAATGAGCTCATCCAGATGGGGCAGCAGGAGGTGGAGGGCAAACAGGAAAGTCCATAAATATATAGAAGTCAGAAAAATTCATCTCCTTCTATTAAGAAGGATTCCCTTGTACAAGATTTCTGAGGACAGGAGAGCAGCTGGAATTGGGGGATCCGTCTAAATGTTAGTAAACAGCATATATGAACTTGATCTAGAGAGGGAAGTTAAAATACCAACCCTCATTTTTTTTTTTTTTTTTTCGGTACGCGGGCCTCTCACTGTTGTGGCCTCTCCCGTTGCGGAGCACAGGCTCCGGACGCACAGGCTCAGCGGCCATGGCCCACGGGCCCAGCCGCTCCGCGGCACACGGGATCCTCCCGGACCGGGGCACGAACCCGTGTCCCCTGAATTGGCAGGCGGACTCTCAACCACTGTGCCACCAGGGAAGCCCCCAACCCTCATTTTTTTTAAGATGGTCTAGACGCGGATCCTGGCTTCCAGAGACTTCTCTTAAGCCCTAGTTCTCACACTCTGCCCTGCAAATGGGACAGAGGTCTTGGACTATTGGAAAACTAGGTAACGAGTGGTCTGTTCACACACCAGAAGGGGAAAAAAATCGTAGATGAAGCTTTCTCAATTTTAAGTTTTCTCCCATAAATTGTTCTTAAACTTCTGGTAGCTGCTGCTGCTTATCTACTAGCAAATTCTGTTGAGGAGGATGAGAATAAATAAGTAGCAAGCAAAGATTTCCAAGAAATGCAAGACCTTAGCTATGTAGGTTTAGTTTCACAGATCCTGACTTTCTGTCTCATAAGTACAGTATGACCTTATCTGCAGCTCGTGAAATTGTTCTTATCACGGGGTAAAATCCTTTCACTGTCAAAGAGCCTCATGGCCTGCATGTCCTTCATCACAGGAACAGATGGGAAGACCACTCCATCCAAGAACCATACTCACTGCATCTCTTGTTCTTTATAAATTCAGCTGCCACTGCACCCAAACCATTCCTCTGGCTTTGTCTTTTCCTCTCAAGCACTGAGTAAACAAAGAGCACAAATTCCAAGAGATATTTGAAGTCACTATGAGAGATAAAGTTTCTGTACGGGTAGAGAATTGTGGAAGGGTCAAAACGTCATTTGGTCTAGCTTTTGACTTGAGACACAGGCGAAGCATGGGGTTATTTGACTTATTTTTAAAATTCCAAGTATGCTGTTTTTTTAAAGTGTTTATATAACACACATTCTTTATAGGTATACTATATTCTAATATATTTTTTTAGTAATTGAAGTTTCTTACATTTTTCTTTCCCCAAATTTATTTTCCTTCTCAAAATGACTAAATTATATTGCCAGAATCATTGTCGTAATACCTTCTAAATATTTATTGTCATTATGATTCGTTTTGATGCTCAGGAGGAAAATACCATAATGTGTTCATTTTCTTGAGCCATAACTTAATAAATTATATTAATTACAATAATAGAAAATGTTCATTTTGCTACACTGTTGATTTTAATTTTGCTACGTTATCAATTTCAATGCATCTCACCTTTCACCATCCCAAGTCCCTTCCAAGGAGCCACATGCAAAAAACTCTTCCGAGCAGTGAGGCACCATGAAGATCATGGGTATGACCTTCTCCAGAAGTAAAGTAACTTCCCCAAGATCACAGACCTGCTTCAGTGGCAGGGCTCCACTACTCAGTGAGCTTGGCCAGGACAGTTCTGTAACTTCTCTGCACTTCGGATTCCCTACCTGCGAAAGAGGCATAACATTGCTAACTTGCAGGGTTATTGTAAAAAGTAGCGATAAGGTATGCAACGTGATTAGCACACTATCTGGAAAATAGTTGGCTCTCTCGAAATGGCTGTTGTCATTTTCATTGGTGAACAGACCAGCAGGGGAGATGAAGGTTCTTTGTTGCTCCTTGGATTACTTCTCTGTGCCTCTCCAGATTCCTTCCCCTTTCTTTATCACCCAGCCCTTGTTTCCTTGCGTGCTCACCCCACCCCAGATAACGCCCAGGCTCCTCACAGGAGGGCCCACATACCCCTGGAGGATGTTAACATGTGCTGGGGTGTGTGCAAAAACCCCAGAAAGAACATGGCCCCTCACTCTGACCCCTCATCTCTTTTACTCGGGAGAAAATCCATTGTTAGATCATTGTGCAGAGGGCAAAATTCACATAAAGTTTTAAGATAAAGCATAAGAATTCACTGTTCCAAGTTTGTGCATCTTTGCAGTTTTGGATACTTCAGAGGAAAAAAAAATGTAGAAACCCCACAGCTGCTGTGTACTGAGCAATTTCTCTGAACAGGACACTCTATTAAGTATGCGGATATACATTATCTCATTTAATCCTAACCATGACCCTTTTGGAGATGAAGAAGAAGTGATCAGAGAGGTTAAGTAATTTGTGTGAGGTCACATCGCAGGGAACAGGGTTTAAACACTAGAGTCTACACGCTTATTAAACACTACTTTATCCTGTCTTCTCTGATGATGTTCTTGGAAGATAAATTTTCATCTCAAAGTGGCCCCTCTGAATGCTGCTTCAGTTAAAGGAAATACTCCCTAATGGTACAATTGTAGACAGTGAGAATGGTTTGGAGGCACTGGTGACTTTAAATTACACTTCCTGCCCTGGAGCCAGGTCTGCATGGTGTGCATTCATTTCCTCATTCAGCAAATATCTGTGAAGTTCCCGCTGCGCTGGGCACTGTGACAGGCAGGAAGGATTCAGGGAGTGGTTGGACCAGAAGAGAGAAAGAGAAGCCATGAAACATGATTACCATCATAATCTGTTTCCCATTCAATCCTCAGATTAACCCTGTGAGTGAGTTCCTATCATTGCACCCATTTTGTAGATAAGAAAACTGAGGAATCAAGAAGGCAGATGTTAAGTCAAAGCTCATTCAGGAAGGAATTGATCCTAGACAATTATGACGCTACCGCTCAGGCTCTTGGCCATTCTTTCATCTCTCCACGCTGCGTGATTAGGTTCTGGAGCCCTTTCTTTTCACGCAATTTTTCGAAATCTTTCTGGTGTACAATCAGATGGGTGTGAGTGTGATCTGTGGTTGTCCTGTAATAATCATGCAGGCCTTGTCACATTTGCCAACAGAGATAAAAACTTTGCTATCATTGCCTGCAATGCTATCATTAACGGTGCTAAAAATGCTAGCAGGTCTTCTGTGCTGGGTTACAAGGGAATAGTAGGACTTCAAAATAAACATTAACAGGGATGGAAAATGTTGAGTTCCCTTGCTTGTAGTTTTTGGCTTATTTATCTTCATTTTATGGGAACAGGCCTGTCAACTCTAAATGCATCTGGCTCTAGCAGAGGAAAAGAAAGGAAAAGCAGGAAGTCCATTTTTGGCAACAATCCGGGCAGAATGAGCCCCGGGGAGACAGCATCACTTAACAAAACATCTGGAAAAAGTAAAGTCACCTTCTAACAGTATCTTTGCTTGAATCTGCATGCTGGAGGATTCCAGTATTTCACTAAGCACTTCGCTGGAACTTTTTAAATCTTTTTTTATTTTCATGAATGTTCATGTTATCTAAGTGTGGTATAAATATTTTTTTAATTACAAAATTACCCTCTTAACTTCCTAAAAAATAGCATTTCACTGAAGGTGTTCTAACACTGTTTGCCTCAAAAATAAAAATTGGAGCCACCTTGGAACCTTCTAGTGGTTCTTGGAACTGCACTCTTCACCATTATAACTCCAGAAGATATATCCATTTTATCTCTAATTACTTTTTATTGTCAAAGTAATAAATTCTCAGAGTTAAAAAACTCAAACAATACAGAGGATTATTAAAGTTTCTTTCCACTCACAATGTCCCAGTTCTGTTCCCCAGAGGTAACCACTGTTAAGTTTATTGTGTTTAGTTCAAGAAAAATAAGATCCTTTTTAAGATAATCCAAATGGGATATAACTGAACATAACTTGTATAACTTTTATACTTGCAATAACTGTCCAAATAGCTTTCTGTACATATAATCTACCTTCTCCTTATTGCCCCTGTGGTATTCCAGTGTGTGGATATGCATTTATTTAACCACTTCCTCACTGGTGGAACTTTTGGGTTGCTTCCCGGGTTTTTTGTTGCTTTTTTTTTTTCTTGCTATAAAAAACACTGCTAGATTGAACACCCTTATACATATACTGTTGTGTATTTATGCAGATATATCCACAGGACAGATGAGGTACTGAGGCAAAGGACTTTCAGGCTTTTAATTTAAAATGGTGTTGCGGCACTCACTTTAGCTCTCCCTTTTTGGGGCAAGGTCTAATTGGCTTTATTATTTATTGACCCTTGAATGGGTAGCATCCCATCTAGCAAGGAGAAAGGCATACCCTCGGTAGCTATCATTTGGTCTCACTCACAAGTAACACTCAAGATGTATTCTGATGTGTGATGTGTTGTGATTCTTTCCTGGGGTGTTGTTCAGGTTTCTCTTGCTAAAATATGTAAAGTTTTCTGCACTAATCTGAGGCTAACCTCTGGGGGGTTTAGGTTCCTGTGAAGGAATGCGACAGGCCTGGGAGGACTCGCCTTCCTCTGTCAACCCAACCACGTCCCTCAGCGCTATCATTAGAACTCCCAAATGCTACCACATCTCCTCGCTGAATGAAAACGCCGCCAAGCGTCTGTGTCGCAGGTGTTCTCAGAAACTGATCCAGCACACTGCCTGCCAGCTGCTGAGGACGTATCCGGCTGCCACCCGCATCGACTCGTCCAACCCCAGCCCCCTCCTCTTCTGGCTCCATGGGATACAGCTCGTGGCGCTCAACTACCAGACAGATGGTAATGGGCCTGCTTCACCCGGAGGGGTGCCCCTTCCCCTCGCTCCTTTGCGTCTTATATCTCAGCAAACGTAGTTCAACAAAAAACGTTTCAAAGGGGGCAAGATTCCCAGCTGAGGCCTATGTGAGGGTAAAAATACAGATGACAGAGAACAGAAGTGAATTCGATACTGAACTGTGCTCTTGACTTTCCAGAGTTAAGGCAATAGAAAAGAACCTTCAGGGAGCCCCTGTTAGTCTCCTGGTTCTGCCCCGTTTTTAAAGCACTTTTCAAACATAGGACTGTTCTTGACAGGCTGTGTCCAGTTTGTTTTTAAAGACCTGATGGGGTAGAGATTTCCTAACACCCTTAGTAACTGTCTTGCTCATCTCTTGTTCTTGCAGTGAAAAAGTAGGGTCTCTCGAAACCCTTTGCAAGTTAATACCATTTTAGCTTCCTCTCATCCCTTTGAGATTGAAATGGAGATTAATGGTCAGTGCTGTAAGAGCAGCTGACACAAAGGAAACAAGTCTGTGAATTACATGAACCGAGAAAGTAGTGTTCCTGCTTCTCCACCGTCCTGAGATAACAGATGAGGCCAAAAACTCCAGGGTACAAGCTACCTTTTATTGCATGTTCACTGTCCACCAGGCACCATCTCAATTCTTGACCCCTATTTTCTCATTTAATCTTTGAAACAACTCTAAGAAGTGGGTACCTTTATGATCCCCGTTTTTCAGATGAGCAAACCAAGACATAGAGCAATTAAGTGGCTCAAAATCACAGTATGACTTATAATAATAAATTCAAGCACTCTGGGGGTTTAGAGAATAAAATGTTTTGGTTCCACTTAGACGTGGTGAGAGGTGGGAGCTACAGCAGAGGAGGAAAGAGCAGATGAGGAACGTTTTCCTAGAAGCTCATTCAAAAACCAGAGTCTTCTCTTTGAACAATCAAGCAGCCTCCTCCTTCCTCTCACGTGAACTGAATCAGATCCTAACCAACTGTGCTGTCCCATCGACCATAGCTTAGCCCTGCCTGCAGCCGAGGTCAAACCACAGTTGTAGCTCTGGGACCAGCTAGCCGCCTGGCACTGGCACCACCAGAGCCCATTTGTGGCTGACCCTGGTTAGAGACATCAGTCATATTTTCTTGCCTTTGTTATATTTGCTTCTTTCAGTTGAAATTGAGTAAGATAATGCAGGTGAAATACCATACTTAGCATAGTGCCTGGAGCACAGACAGCATTCCACAAACGTTAGCTACCATTAAGTGCTTTTGATAAGTTATGAAAACAGTATGATTTGGACTTGCAAGTGGAAATAATAGTGAAATATTTTAAAAGCTGTAAAAATTTATTTTCAATCTGTCCCAAGTGGCTTGTGGGTTTATATCTCTGGCCCTGTCTATAGCCCCAAGTCCACTGTTGCCCTTGGTGGAGATGATACTGAAATATTTTAAGTGAACTGAAATAACTAGCAAAATGGTTTTCTCAAGGAAATGGAAATGCACTTGGTTTGGGACGTGTCCTTTCTCCTGAAGTGCCTAGGCTGGCGCAGACATACTGGCTCCACTGATGGCAGAGGGAGCCGCAGCTGAAGGGGACACGGGTATTGCCCCTCCTTGGGCCTCTCTGTGGTCTGGAAGCACACACTGAGGCTGCACCTTGGCCTCCACTCATCCCTGAAGGCTCTGTCTCTTTCCCAAATCAAGCCGGAGTGCATGTTCCCTTTGCCCCGCTCGGGGTGGGGCAGGAGGCTGTGTTGTGTGATTCATCCTCAGGTTTCTCTACATAATCTTCCAACTCAGGTGGGAGTGCTGCCATATAACCTCTCTTGATTCTAGGCAGCAAGCAATGATTAAAAATCTCCCACGCTGGGCAAAGCTCACGCTACATGCAGTTTCAGTGTGTTCATCTGTAAAAGTGGTCTTCATTCCTGCACACTGGGGTAGAGCCTGGTCAATCCCTTGCACACAGTAGATGCTCAATAAATGCATGTTGCACTGAGCTAACAGATTGTCTCAATGAGCCCCACTGCAGTCTGAACCTATAGTTCTTGATTTTGAGTCCAGCTCTCTTCTAGGTATTGCTATGTGAATTTCAAGTCCAAATAGACAGAGAAGAGTCAACGTTGGAATCACTATTTTTTAATTTTTGAAAAAGAATTCCTGGGTTAAGGAGTTCTTGGTTTTCCAAGAAGCATGCCAGCCAAATAACAAAGAACCCCCTCCCAGTGCCCCTCTAGCCTCCAGATATGTTCCATAGGTCATCTGCCTTACACTTCCTGAATTTCAGGGAACCCCAGTGCCCTAAAGTGGTGTCCATGGACTTAGGGCATCTCTTCCCAAGATCTCTAATGACTCCATCAACTCCAAGAAGGTCTGCAGTGATCTGGAACCAGAAATAGCTCGGGTCTACACTCGGGTCTAAAGATAAGGACCTCACTTATCTTCATGACACTCCTGTGAGATGTACATTAAATGGCTCAGTAGTTAAGATTAGGAACTGTGGGTCAGGCTGTCTGGGTTCGAACCTTAACATTTACCTCTTACTGGCTATGTGCCTTGGGCTTTTTCACTTCTTGTGCCTCAGTTTCTTCATCTATAAAAATGAGAATCTACCTCATGTGTTATTGGGAGGCACTAATACACACGAGTTCTTAGAATGGGGCTTGATACATAGTAAGAGTGCAGTAAGTGTGAGCTGCTGTAATTTTTTTAGCAATGTACTGTGTATCCATTTCTTACTTACCAACTCTTCCTGAGATACTTTCTTCACTCTTTGAACCATTCTCTGCCCACATCTATGTTCCTCTGTCACAGAGCAGCCTGGGAAGAGAATTTTCTCCCACTGCAGGCAAGACAATTGGCCTCAATGAATCAGTCATATTGGGGCTGGAAGGGGTCTGAGAGGTGGGGTCCAATGCACTAATTTTGTAGATAAGGAGACAGAGGTCCAAGGAGCTTTGATATGTGTCTAAGACATCTGACCCTAGAAATTCCTGCACACAATCCCAGCCAACCCCACGTATGGGGAAAAATTTCACACACGAGATGAGGAGCGGCCAACTTCTCATTGCTCTGTGGTCCTCATTTAGCACACTTTTCCTTGATGTCGGTCCATTTATCAGAGTTCATTCTGCACATGGAAGGAATCTATCAGAGGGAACATTTGTCAGGTGTGTCTCATAAACGTTTTGCTCATTTGGAATGTAACTTTACTACAGACTTGTGCCATCAGATGAGCATTTGAGTGTGTAAGAGCCCAGAATCCGTGCAGGGATCCAACCGTTCATCAAACAACTCTGCCAAATAAAATTTGGCCACAGAAGACTGGAAGCTGTTGTGAGGGTTCCCAGAGTGCACTATGGAGGGGATTGTGGACATAATGTGAATCACATGTGATAATGATTTTTCTTTCATATTTAACTACAGCTTAAAAATAGAGGTAGAAACACTACGATTTATGAGTTAAAATTGAAATTTCAAGAAAAAGATACGTTTCTCTGGCTCTTCTCCTGATCTTTCCTGGATTCTTAAGATTTTATCTTATGTTTGAAAAAGCAAGAATTGGTCGTACAATTGTCTTCATGGTTTGGTGTTTAGGGATAAGAAAATGCCATTATGCCTTTCTAAAATTCAGTATAAAATGGGGTATTTCAAAGATTATTTTTTGGAAGGATGTTGTAAATTTTAATTTGCAAAAGGAGTTTTTAAGTGGCAGGTGTTTTTAAGTGGCTCCTGGGTTGGAGTGGGAACATGGGGCATATCCCATAGACAGTGAGCTCCATGAAGATGGGGATTTTGTGTCTTATTTCCTGCTGTATCTCTGGTGCCTAACACGCGCTGGCACATAGTAGGCAGTCTATGGAGTGAGTGCTTGGTTCTCTCTTCTTCCTGCTTACGCTTAGGGAAAATCGAAAAAGTCAATTTGTAAGATGACACTTTAGTGACAAGGTAACAAGTGATGTTGACTGTTTTGCAGATCTCCCTTTACATTTAAATGCTGCCATGTTTGAGGCCAACGGTGGCTGTGGTTATGTTCTGAAACCCCCAGTTCTGTGGGACAAGAACTGTCCCATGTATCAGAAGTTTTCTCCCTTGGAAAGAGACCTGGACAACATGGAGCCTGCCATCTATTCTTTAACTGTAAGTCTGGCCCTGATGGTCCCAATAGAATATAGGAAGGTGTTTAAGCCCTTCCTATATTCCTTTTATATATATATAAATTTATTATTTATTTATTTATGGTTGCGTTGGGTTTTCGTTGCTGCACGCGGGCTTTCTCTAGTTGCGGCAAGCAGGGTCTTCTCTTCGTTGCGGTCTGCGGGCTTCTCATTGTGGTGGCTTCTCTTGTTGCGGAGCACAGGCTCTATGCTCATGGGCTTCAGTAGTTGCAACATGCGGGCTCAGTAGTTGTGGCTCACGGGCTCTAGAGCGCAGGCTCAGTAGTTGTGGCGCACAGGCTTAGTTGCTCCGCGACATGTGGGATCTTCCTGGACCAGGGCTTGAACCCATGTCCCCTGCACTGGCAGGCGGATTCTTAACCACTGCGCCACCAGGGAAGCCCGCCCTTCCTATATTCTATTGGGATTCTAAGGTGTAATGCCTTTAGAACTCAAGGCATTACAAAACTCTCATGTCACAATTTTGTTGGTGCAGATTTAGTTCCCAAAAGAATTTCTTTACTTCTCAGACAGCAGCGGCTGAGGTTTAGGTATGCAGTCACCAGGCGCTGTATTCGCTAGAGCCCAGTAGGTGGAGTTATGAGCTCCCTGCTACCACCTCCATACTGATGATGGTAATTCTGTCTTCCAGGGCCCTCAGAGTCATAACTCTCAGTGCATCCCATAAAAGCTGAGCTCTTTCTTAGAGCAGGTCATCTTAAACTCTAACAAGCTCTTATAAAAGGTAAAACAGGCATCAATATACAAATCAATTAAATATCTTCCTCCTTACAGTTTAACCTTTGTCATTCCTGGCCTTTCCTTATTCCTTTTATTGCCTAATTAACTAACTGTCAAAACTCCACAGACTGCCCTTAACATCAGAGTCCTGGTAGCTCATTACTCATTTTTATTTCCAGCTTCTCTCACTCCCTCTTAGCTGAGGAAAAAAACAAAGCAAAACAAAACACTGAATGGGTGATAGAAAAGACAGGGAGCGATGAAGTTATCCCTCCATCCATCTCTAGATCTTGTCTGTTTCCCAAGCAGCCTCTGCACACAACACCTCAAAACCCTGGGAGATCCCAACTGAGAGATTTTCCTACCACCAAACTGCTTTTTCTCTTTCCCTAAGACAGTAGAGCAGTAGCTCCTTTTCTGTGTGACCATTTTCACTAGACTTGAGTATAGCTTCATGTTGACAGAAGGCTATGAATTTTTTTTTTTTTTTCTTTTTTGGTGGTATGCGGTCCTCTCACTGTTGTGGCCTCTCCCGTTGCGGAGCACAGGCTCCGGATGCGCAGGCTCAGCGGCCATGGCTCACAGGCCCAGCCGCTCCGCGGCATGTGGGATCTTCCTGCACCGGGGCACGAATCCGCGTCCCCTGCATTGGCAGGCGGACTCCCAACCACTGTGCCACCAGGGGAGCCCAGAAGGCTATGAATTTTTAACAACATTCCCTGTGACTTGCTCCAGAACCTAACTATTCAAGAAAAAAATTTTGAAGTTGTAAAAGATACACCTAAAACACTTTGAACAGAACGTAAGTAACACATCTGTGGTTTCATATATAAGGTCTTCTTCTTTCTCAACAAACTTAATTTCATCTTAATTACATGGTTTTTGAAGATATTTGAACATGTTGACAATTGAAAGGTTATAGTTAGGTAAATGCTGTTGACAAAATAGATTTTACCGTGATTCCAGTCACGCAATTACCTGATTGTGATAACTTCTCTTTTTTTAGCAGCCTTATTAATCATTTACCTGGTCCATTCCAAAGGGTTCTTTGTCTTTCTTTGTGGAGGGAAGCGATGAGGCTCAGAGGCGACCTCTGTCTCTTTCGCATCTTCAGTGACTTTGATCCTTTTTCCTCCTCAGATTGTCTCTGGGCAGAACGTGTGCCCGAGTAACAGCACGGGAAGCCCGTGTATAGAGGTCGACGTCCTGGGCATGGCCCTGGATAGCTGCCACTTCCGCACGAAGCCCATCCACCGCAATACTCTGAACCCCATGTGGAATGAACAGTTCCTCTTCCGGGTTCACTTTGAAGATCTCCTATTTCTTCGTTTTGCCGTTGTGGAGAACAACAGCTCGGTGGTAACTGCGCAGAGAATCATCCCCCTCAAGGCTCTAAAGCGAGGTAGAATCAAATTGTCCAAAGTTCATAATTGTATCTGAGCGATGGATGCCCCGGGGTTCATTACACGCTTCTCTCTACTTTCGTATATATTTGAAATTTTCACGTTAAAATAAGAGGCAGAAGCAAATAATACAAGTTTGAACACTGAGCATGTCTCAAAAGACATTTTTCTTTTACGTTATTCTAAAATCCGAAGTTATTGACAGCGTCTGTTATGAAGTGCAGCCTCTCCCACTGTTGCTGATGTTGGGAGCAGCAGTCGTTGTGCTCTTGTCGACATACATCCCTCCCCAGATAGCGCCGCCTTACCCCTGGCATGTTTAAAGCAGGGACTGACGTGAGGAGAGGAAACCGAGAACAGGGAGGGTTGGGGTGTGCTGTGGCATGAGTGGGACAAGGTTGGAGTCGGTGGTGGTGGTGGAGTCCAGTGTCAGAAGCCGGGGGTGGGTTTGGATGCAGAGCAGGGAAGGTGGAAGATTCTGAGCAAAGGCCAGAGCTGCTGGCTTGCTGCATGTGGGCTTTGCCATGGCCCTTGGGGGAAACAGCAGCTTGTCGCACCTGTCTAGAACGTCTGTGCACTGCTTTCTCAAACTTTGATGTGCAGTTGAGTCACCCAGGCTCTTAGTAATAAAATACAGACCCTGATGCTCTGGGCCTGGGGCTTGAGATTCTCCCTTTCTAACAAGCTCCAGGGATGCTGACTCTGCTGACCTCCTTTGAGTACCAAGTTTCCAGGACATACTTCCTCCCACAGCCATACTCTGCCAGCCTCTGAGCACCACCAACATGTTACAGTCTCCTACTTTTTAGTTTTTCCTTGTTTCTCTTCTCCATTGTGTGAGTAGTGCGTGGTCACTGTGTTAGTCAGCTAGGGCTGTGTAACAAAATACCACAGACTGGGTGGCTTAAACAACAGAGGTTTATTTTGTCAGTTTTGAAGGCTAGAAGCCCAAGATCAAGGTTTCAGCAAGTTTGCTTTCTTCTGAGGCCTCTCTCCTTGGCTTGCAGATGGCCACCTTCTCCTTGTGTCCTCACAGGGCCATCCCTTGGTCTGTGTGCACAGCATCTGGTGTTTCTCCGTGTCTGCTCTCCAGTCCCCTCTTCTTACAAGGACGCTGGTCATATTGGATTAGGACCCACTCTAATGACCCATTTTAACCCCATCACCTCTTTAAAGACCCTATCTCCAGAGAGTCACATTCTGAGGTAATGGGAGTTAGGGCTTCAACATACGAATTTTAGGAGGACACCATTCAGTTCATCACAGTTATTACAGAAATATGACAAAGTACAGAGAAGCAAAACCAGTTTTTTTTAATTATTCTTTTTTCCATCTCTTCAAAATAGTTACTTTTGGTATATATCTTTTGCAGGCTTTACAGCTCTACCCATGTATATACATATTAGCATATAGTATATATTTTGCACAAGTAAGCTTCCTACTAATCTTAGTGTTTTGCAACTTACTGGTTTTCACTTACTGATGTATGTAGTGATCAACTTTTCAGGTTAATAGCTATACGTCTTCATTACCACTTTTCAGAGCTGCATATTACTCCATTTTATACTTGCACAAATACACACCATAACTTATTTAGCCAACCCCCTATTGTTGGAATATTTTCTTATCACTAAAGCTGTTCTAAAATGGAATATTTGTGGAACAGTTATTCTAGATGACTTGATAAACAAAAATGATCAGGTTTTCCTACTATATTTGGTTTGAGTTTAAAATTTTCAGTTTGAGTCTAAGTTAAAAACAGACCTTGGACAAGTTAACTACCACTAGGTAGCCCCAAACTGTCCCCTGGGGCAACACTCCTGGGGAAAAGGCATCAGTTTGTTGTCACCCCTGCCCATCTTAAAGTCTTATTTCTCCCTATCATTTACTGACCTCCCTGGGGGATCTCCTTTGCAGAGCTCTGCAGTGCACAGCTAACAAGCTTTTCCCAATTCTGCATTGTTCCAGGATATCGACATCTTCAGCTGCGAAACCTCCACAATGAAGTCTTGGAAATCTCTAGTTTATTCATAAACAGCAGGAGGATGGAAGAAAATTCCTCTGGCAATACTATGCCGGCCTCTTTGGTAATTAAGTTCTATTTCATTCAGCTTACTTGTGGGGATTGCTATGCTGGAGGCAGGCTTTCTTGTGGTCCAGGAATGTGGCCCATCTGAGTTATTGATTAGGTAGCTACGGAAATACTACTAATAATAATGGCTGACACTTGACACTTTCTAAGCACTTTACACATATACTAACTCACTTAATCCTTTCCATAACTTCATGTAATAGCTATTAGTATCATCTCCATGTTACAAAGGAAGGTAAGAGCTAAGTACACCTGAGGTCACACGGCTATAAACCCGAGTTCATCTAGTGCCAAAGCCCATACTCTGAACGAGTACATTATAGTGCCTACCAGGGAAGTGAGCCAAAAATAACAACACGGGGGAAAGGCTAGTTATGCAAAGCCTGCTAGGAAGCATCTTGATACTTCTAGAAAGTTTAGGTTAGACGAGGAAAATCCTTTGCTTCTTCAGCAGTCCAGGGGCAGACATCACAGGCGAGCAGGGTCGGGTGAGCAGCCAGGCACTGCTGGTGACACATAACTGCAAGCATAGCGATCCCCTGGTACCTGGGGAGAGACAGCATCTGCACTCTTGGGAGTGGGAGAGGAACACCGCAGAAAGGGCCACCTTTACAGGAGCTGTGTTTTAACAGGTTCCCCAGGTAAGGTCCAAGCCATTGAACTTCCAGAACCATTGGACCAGCACTCACCCCAATAATGCAGGTTGTTTGCTTAAACAAGGAACTCTCCTTTAATTAACTGGTTAATTCCCCTTTGCTTGCTCTTTAAAAATTAATATTAAAGGCTGTCCATCAGTCGCCTCTTTACATGTTTAATAATCTATTCATGGTTGCATCCATCTTGTACTTCAACAGGGTCCTAACAACCTTTGGAAAGGCGCCTTCTGTGCTCACAATGGCGCTGGGTTTAGCCACTGCTGCTGCCACCTCTGAATAGCCCTGCTTTCTCCTCTGCTTCTCTTTCCCTAAGCTCAACAGTTTCTTCTCTTTCTCTGTCCCTCACCTTGTTTTCTTAAGTTCTCCTCCTTTTCCTTTCAACGAGTGATCGAAGTTGAGCACAGCACTTTGGCCAAAGTAGGGGGAGGTATTGCCTCTGCCTGGTGCAGAGGACTGGGAAGCAGGGACGGGGCTGCCTGGTACCTAAGAGCAAGAATTAGATGCTTTCAGAAAGGCAAGGCAGAGCTTAGTGTCCACTTCTGGGTTGGTTGCCCTCAATACCTATTAGAGCTGAAGATCCCACACATGCCATGAATGAACCATTCTTCCTCACAACACTTCTGACACCAAATGTGTGGTGTCTTCTCGACACTACTTCTCCAACTCTCTGATGCCAGCTTGGTGTCCTACAGTTCAGTTCAGTTCCGACACTATCTACCTGGGCTGAGCATCAGATCCCACAAGTTAAGGGCTCAGTCCCACAGCACGGTCCCCACTTCAGATGCCAGTTGCAAGTCCCAGGCTGTCACTGGTACTCCTGACTGGCCAGCTATAAATCCAAGCGGTTCCCACAACCCCCTCCTTAGGGCCAGTAGTTTGCTAGAATGACTCACAGAATGACTCCTGAACGACTCAGGAAAGTGCTTTACTTACTATCACCAGTTTATTATCAAGGATACAACTCAGGACCAGCCAATGGAAAAGATACATAGGGTGAGATATGAGGGGAGAGGGAGCAGAGTCTCCATGCCTTCTCTGGACACACCACCCTCCCGGCACCTCCATGTGTTCAACAGCCCAGAAGCTCTCAGAATCCCGTCTCTTAGGGGGTTTCGTGGGTGTTTCCTCGCATAGGCATGACTGAGTAAGTCATTGGCCATTAGTGATTAACTCAACCCCCAGCTCCTTTCCCCTCCCCTGAAGTCAGCAGTAGCAGGGGCTGAAAGTTCCAACCATCTAATCATGACTTGGTCTTTCCGGTGATCAGCTCCCATCCTGAAGCCATCTAGGGGCCTCCAGCCGTAAGTCATCTTATCAGCACACAGAAAACTCTCGTCACTCCAGAGATTCCGAGGGTTTAGAAGATGTGTGCCAGGAACTATGAGCAAAGACCAGATATTTATTTTCAATTATATCACACCATACCATCCTAGGTACATCCCAGGCAGCAGCATATATGCTTGGTAAATATGTGTTCTTTGACCTTGGAAGTCATCACCTTCCATTGCTCAAGACAGTAACTGAAAATCATCCTGGGCTTCTCCTTCTCTCTCACTGCCCCGTGTAAGACTCGATAAATCTGTCTCCTTAGTATCTTTCAAATCCATTCATCTCTATCCGTCCCTACCATCTTGGCCCTCGTTCATTCTCACCTGGCTTGTGGCTGTGGGTTCCTAACTGGTCCCCCTCCCTCTGAGTCTGACCACCTCTGTATGTCCTCCTTTAGGGCCTTTTAGACAGTTCTATCTAAAACTCAAATCTGACCATGTCACTCTTCTGTTAAAAACCCTTGCTCAGCTCTCCTTTGCTCTCAGGATAACGTTTGTATGTGGACTGGGCAGAGACTCTGGGAAAGCCGAGAGCTCATGGGTCATTTAAAGGGACAGCTGCCACCCTGCTCTCAGCTCCAGCTGCTTGTTGCCAAGCAGTTTTGCCAGATATTCTGGTTTTCAAGACTGTCAGGACATCTGGATTGGCATAAATGTTGGCAACTATTTCAACTTTTTAAAAATATAGTGCAGGCTGAGCCATACAATTAAAATGCATGTATTTTATGGTATGCAAATCATGTCTTAATAAAATTGATTAAATAATAAAAACGCATTGTACAAGCATAACAAAACAGCCAACCTCTCCTCCCCCACACCAAATAAAAACAAAATGCATGCTAAACAAAATATTTAGGCAGCCTTTTCCCCTCCATCACCTCACGGAATTCATTGAGGTTCCCAGAATGCCTTGCTTTAGGCCACCTCTAACGCTTTATACACAGGCTACACCAATATTGAGGATGTTCTTGTCCCGCTCTTTATCTGCTAATTCACACTGGGCCTTCAGATGATAACCACTTTCTGGAGGTGCTCTCGATTTCCTCCAAACCTGGGCTCCCAAGGAACTTACCATGCTTCTTATAATTGTCCACGTTCTCTCCTAGCTGTTCTATTCAACTGGGAGCCCTTGAAGCCAGGGATAATGTCCCATTTCTCCCTGAATCCCCAGGGGCAGGCAAAATGTCTGATCCACTGCCAGCCCTCCATAAATGATTTTGTATTTTAAATGAATGAATATATCTTAATATACAAACTGCTCAAAGACTTGTGAGTTATACACCTTCCCAACTCCTCCTAACAGAAATACTTTTTGTATCATAATTATTTGTATGCCTGGACAGCAAGCTTCTTAAGGCCAGAATATTTTATTTATCATCTTACCATCCAAAATTCTAGCCCAGTGCCCTGAAGAGGGATGGAACTCGACAGACACTGTTGAATGTCTCTTCATAAGTAAGGACTGACATACATTTCAGATAATATCAGTCCCCTAATTATGATGGAAAGAGACACTGTTATTTAAAATAAATTAATATTTTGGTGGTATGCTGCTAAATATTCTTACTAGACTATTAAGCAAGATGCACCATTGCCTATTGAACCACAAACAGATGCACCTGGTTATAAAAGGATGCTCTTGTTTTGCATTTACGTGTCCCTATACGTACGTCTAAGAACTAGCACTTCCGTATTGGTGTAGCCTAGAAACAATATGAGAATGTAAATGAATGAGAAACCATGTGATCTTCCTTGACAGATGTTTAATACAGAAGAAAGAAAATGTTTGCAGATTCACAGAGTCACAGTACATGGGGTCCCAGGTCCAGAGCCCTTTGCTGTTTTCTCCATAAATGGAGGCACCAAGGCAAAGCAGCTTCTCCAACAAGTAAGTTCACTGAACCTGTAGCTAATAAACAGTTCTCCTTTGAGGGGACTCTCTATGCACAGGTTAACATCTCGCTCAACATTTTACAACGGACTTAAAGTCAGAGAAAGCAGCTCGTGTCAGATTTCATAGATTATCAAACAGAAGCTACTACCAAGGGGTTTGGGGGGCTTTGTTTTTTAAATCCGTCCGTCCATGAACTTCGGTGTCTACTATCACAAAGCACTGTTGGGGTTTTGGAGACGTTATAAAATATGATGATGTAGGGCTTCCCTGGTGGCGCAGTGGTTGAGAGTCCGCCTGCCGATGCAGGGGACACGGGATCGTGCCCGGGTCTGGGAAGATCCCACATGCCGCGGAGTGGCTGGGCCCGTGAGCCATGGCCGCTGAGCCTGCGCGTCCGGAGCCTGTGCTCCGAGGGAGAGGCCACAACAGTGAGAGGCCCGCGTACCGCAAAAAAAAAAAAAAAAAAAAAAAAAAAAAATATGATGATGTAAAGTAAGGAAACATTTCCACGGACCACCCATAAAAAGTAGCATATTACTGTCACCCTACGTGAGTAATCACAGGGCTATAGCTGTAAAGCAGGACTGGGGAGGGAGTGACACTGGCCCTATCATGCAGCTAACAGTGTCGACTGACCTGCTCCTGGAAGCTTCGTGCCCTGAATTATTGCTGTAGTAGTAGCTGCCTTGCCCCACACAACCCACAGCCCAGCATCGACCATAGACCAAGGGCTGGGGTAAGAGGAGCAGAGTCTTCTTGAGAATCTTCTGCTCCCCCACCCCATCCCCAGTTCATTCTGCTTCTCCAAGTGAGATGCAGCAGTGCCAAGTGCTGACTCTGGTCCTTGCATCATTGTTGGGGGCCGGTGGGGGGGGGATGCCTAAAGAGAAGAATGTTTGCTCAATCTAAGCCGGATGGTAGCATCCTTCTCTGGTCACTCACTTCAAGTTTAGCCTCTGTCGGTAACCTGGACAAAAGAAAAAAGTGTGAAAGAAAACATCAGTAAGAGAAACTATCATGATGGCTAGTGTTTATAAGTTCTCCTACTGTGTCTGGATTATGCTTTAGAATCAATCAGTGCCTCAATCGTAAAATGAAACAAAATTAAGAGGTTGTGACTTTGGACTTCCCTGGTGGCACAGTGGTTAAGAATCCACCTGCCAATGCAGGGGACACAGGTTCGAGCCCTGGTCCGGGAAGACCCCACATGCTGCAGAGCAACTAAGCCCGTGCGCCACAACTACTGAGCCCACGTGCCTAGAGCCCGTGCTCCGCAACGAGAGAAGCCACTGCAGTGAGAAGTCAGCGCACCACAACCAAGAGTAGCCCCCGCTCGCAACTAGAGAAAGCCTGAGCGCAGCAACGCAGCCAAAAGACCCAAGGCAGCCAAAAGAGTTTACTGAAAGGGGAATTCCCAGGAACTTAGAACAGATGAGATTAGCAGATGACTGAGTATTTCCAAAAGGAGAATGGGAGATTATCTTGGTAAAAGCTGGACTAGGTTCTTTGCCCTCGGTCCTGTGTTGCAAGATTACAAAGAGCTAAGTTCACGGATTGAAAAACCTAAAGTTTTTAATTCAGTAAGAGCTCTCATTCCAGCAGTGGGAAAAATAGTTATACTGTCTGGGGATTATGAATAAATTGTGTCATTGCCCAGAATGAACATAAACAATCCTTTTTGGACGTAAGAGAATTCTTAGATCTTCCAAAAAGAATTATGCAATGGTGCAGGGTAGGTTTCGCTTACAAATTGCACATCAAACCTATCCGAACCCCATGAAAATAGACTTGTTCTTTTGCCCACTCTTCAGAGGTGTGCCTAAATTTGCCTTTGTTTTTTCTTTAGAGTCTGACCATTGATCAAGACACCAAACCTGTTGCCACAGACTATTTTTTAATGGAAGAAAAATATTTTGTATCTAAAGAAAAGAATGAATGTAGGAAACAACCGTTCCAGAGACCCATTGGTCCAGAAGAAGAGATCATGCAGATTTTAAGCAGCTGGTTTCCAGAAGAGGGATATGTTGGCAGGATTGTCTTAAAAACCCAGCAGGAAGTAAGTGTGTCCTGGGGCAGCCTACATTGTAGCAGCTCATATGTAACTCACCACCTCACCACTAGCCGCCTGCCTCAACTTCAGAATTTCTTATCATTGCAACTTGCTTTATAGTCTTCTTAAGTAAGTGTGGAGAATTGATTTTATTCTTCTGCACATATTCAGAATGTTAACTCTAAGTTACAGAAATTCGGTCTAAAAATCATCCCTTAGGAAACAAAGGGAGAAAGAACTGAAGGATTCCTTAAGCATGTCATCAGTGGTGCATCCAGTGTTTTATCTGTTTATGTGAAGACATGGTTATGAGGGTCACAGTAGTGTGTAATGGAAGGCCTGGAGGCATTTTGCGTTTGGGGGTTTGTTGCCTGTTCAAGTTTTAGCTAACAAAATGTTTTGTGCTAATACGTGAAATAACAGTATTTCTTTGAAAATATTCCATAACTTTACACAAAGTAAGAATAACCTCTCAGCCTTGGTCCGAATTTGTAACAATATTCCCATGATCATTCTCATAACGGAAACAATACGACTGCCCGTCAGCTCCAGATTCTTGGGCTCCTGATGGGGTTTGCTGATGGAACACATTTTTTTTTTTAATAAATTGATAGGAGCCCACTAACTTACTTCGATTTTTAAAAAATGACATACAAGATCATTACACAATCATACCTCATGATAAGTCGATAATGAAGCAGTTGAATCAATTCAACAATTCGATTAAACAAATATTTATTGAGCACCTAAAATGTGCCAAGCCCTCTTCTAGGCACATGATCTGCCTCTTTGGGGCATGTAATAGAGCTGGGCTGGTAAAACGCCCATTGCTGGTCCATGCTTGCTGGGACACAGTAGAGATAAGGAGCCCATTTTCAGCATCATGTGTTACTTTTTCACTCTACCTAACTATGAACGTGGCCTGCAGCATCCACAGAACTCTAGCATCTCCTCTGGGAACCAGAGCCACTGCCTTCCCTCCTAACATTGCCTTAGATGATAAAAGGACACTTGCTTTAAGCAAAGAAACGTACTTGTCTCCCTAGCGTCCTCTCCCCATCAGACATACAAATTACTAAGACGGAGGAAAAGCAATTCTAATAATAATAGCTTTATGAGAAAATAGAGGGCTTAGCTGGATTTTTGAAGCCATCTTTAATTTCTCTCTAAATTTTTTTCCTATTTCTAATTGTCTTTGTCACATGTAAAAAAGTATCCTAGAAATGACAATTTCAGTGAAGAAGTGAGTTTGTTAAACCATATCTTTGCATCATGACTTACAGCATTTAACGCTCTCAAGCACCCACTAGTTTGAATGATCTCATGATGTAATGGAAACCATTCTACACAAAGAAAACAGGTTCAGAGAAGTTAGATCACGCCAGGGTGAGAAGGAGACAGCACTCAAGTCTTACGGCTTCCAGGTCAGTGTTCTTTCCACTACCCTGTGCTGGCCAGGCTGGAGTTGCATCAGTCTCCGCGGCTTCTCCCACACGCACCGTGGGAGGTGGTGAGCAGGAGGAAACGTGGGCAGCCTGCTGAGTGTTGCCTTGGAACTTCATCACATGGTTGGAAGGACCAGGAGTAAGGGGTGCCCCATATGCAACTTAAAATGTATATGACAGGGCTTCCCTGGTGGCGCAGTGGTTGAGAGTCCGCCTGCTGATGCAGGGGACACGGGTTCGTGCCCCGGTCCAGGAGGATCCCACATGCCGTGGAGCGGCTGGGCCCGTGAGCCATGGCTGCTGAGCCTGCGTGTCCGGAGCCTGTGCTCCACGATGGGAGAGGCCACAGCAGTGAGAGGCCCGCGTACAGCCAAAAAAAAAAAATGTATATGACAGCAGGCAATAGAGACATCGGGAACGAATGTTTAATAAAGGCTGGTGGAACAGAAGCATTTTGAAAAAAGGAGGAGAAATTAGAGGGGAAGCATTTTCTGATGAATACAGTACAGCAAGTTCTCCTTTATATGCCTTTGTTGGGAGAAGAGTTTCGAAATGACTGAAGTACATCTCAAAAGATAACATCACATTTCATGTATCTAGGCTTACCGGCTGCACAGCAACACACAGTACAAATTTACTGATTGACGAAATGAATTCAGCGTGCATTGAATGCAAGCGGACACTGGCATAGCTGATAGATTTGGGCTATAAGTATTTCCATTTAGTTACTTTGTGGAACTAGTAACATAAGCAGTATGCCCATGAAGCTGCAGTCTGTTACCTCTGGTCTTACCTGCCTGCCTTGTATGATTTTCTTGTCTTCTGGGCTCTCAAGCTGTTAGGTATCTTCCTATGGTCAATATGCTGTCCTCTGACACCTGCTGGATTTGAAGTCAGACAAACCTGTCTCTGACACAAATTAGATGGATGACCTTCAATGGCTCATCTGAATTCTGTAAACCTCTATGCCCTAATTTGTAAAATCTATGAGAGGAACTACCCTGCTTGACTCAAAAAGATTATCATGAGACTCATGCCAAACATGTAGACAATATGTAGAGAAATGCTTAGTAGACTGTAAAGGAATATGCAAATGAAGGTTATTGTTATGGTCATAATCTGTGGCTTCTAATGTGGCTGAAAACGGCTTAAACATTAATAAGCTCTGAGTAAAGCTCTAAGGAGTGCTCTTAGAAGTAATTCCCAGTGCATGGTCATTGGGATATTTTATGTGGCAACTTAGAACTTTTTTGTTTTTTGTCTTGCTTACTTACATCCTAGCTTTCAGAACCCTGAGATTATAAATTATGTCATGTGAATGAGCACCCAACCCCACTCCCCGATTGGTTAAATATATTATAATCAATGCAATGACATATTATGCAAAATCTTTAGGAACTGACATGAAATGATGATCACAGTCTTTTTTATTTTAATAATCTTATTTATTCTCTCGTTTCTTTCTTTTTTATTTATTTATTTATTTATGGCTATGTTAGGTCTTCGTTTCTGTGCGAGGGCTTTCTCTAGTTGCGGCAAGTGGGGGCCACTCTTCATCGCGGTGCGCGGGCCTCTCACTATCGCGGTCTCTCTTGTTGGCGGAGCACAGGCTCCAGACGCGCAGGCTCAGTAATTGTGGCTCACGGGGCCAGTTGCTCCGTGGCATGTGGGATCTTCCCAGACCAGGGCTCAAACCCGTGTCTCCTGCATTGGCAGGCAGATTCTCAACCACTGCGGCACCAGGGAAGCCCTCACAGTCTTTTAAGTGGAGAGAAAAAAGGAGTTGTAGAATAACATAGGTACTAGAGTACAGTCTCATTTTATGTAATAAAAATAGACAATGGCTCTCTCCCCTTCACGCATAATATGATGAATGGGGTCAAAACAGTTCAGTTGTGTAAATTCTAGGGACCACGACTGCAAGCTTAATGAAATGATTGGGGTGAGGCTGTGTGCCTGGTTGGTGAGAAGCCCCAGGAGCCAGTCCTTTCTGGTCCTGGCTACAGTTTGGCGCCACCTGGTGACAGTTGTCCATTTTGACTTTAAAATCAGTGGGGACTATTCTAGGTCCTGGGGCTGGCTGGACTTTCCAGGACAATGACAGTGATTCTTGGAGTCTTCTGGTTAGGTAGCACCATTTCTGTGGCCTGATCTGAGATTAAGCTAGAATGCTGAGGACTGGAGGGCCTTCCTGCCACATCCTCAGTTCCTGAGATGGTGTTCCCTATTGCTCACTTGCCTTGCCTCCCCCTTGCGGAAGACAGCTTTACATAACCTCATTTGACAGGGGCCATTTGACGATCACATTATATCTAAATTCACATAATTCCAGGGTTTCTTTGTATATATTTATTCACATATACAAAAATACATTTGTATATCCATAGCAGATGGTTAAAAGGATATGCAACCTAATAACAGTGGGTTTTTTTGTGGAGAATGAGATGGGAGAGGTGGAAGAGAAAAAGCAAAAAGGTAGAAATGGGAAGTTTGCCTTTTTATTGATATATTTCCTTACCGCTTGAAAATTTTTTTAAAAGATACATATGTCTATAGATATATCTGTGTATGTAATATATAATTATATATGTAAAATTCACTGAAAGCCAGCCCACCAAAAGCCATCTAACCTGATGACCAATTCTCATAATTATTGAGAATTTTGTCGATATTCCTTTCGATGTGACTTACTTCCAGTCATTGTTTTAGCCTTTCCACTGTGGGTTTTGTTCATCCAGCCTGCCTGAATGCCGATTTTGCATGTTTCACGTTTCAGATGTCTAGCATTTCTTAAGTGCTCAAGGTCTGTGGGGGAATGGGTAGATTTCTCTTAAATGTATTTATTGTGTTCTTATTTGGCTTTTAGTAATTGACAAAATGGCATATTGTCTTTTTACAAATTTATCTCTAGCTGATTTGGACTCAAAATCCACAGCTCATAGGAGCAGATCTACTGGCTTGTTCTGGACCAAACCTTATCAGCGTGTCAACATCAGCAGAAACTTACAGTACTTTCCTCCTCTAAGAAGAGATGTAAATCCTTTTAGAATAGTTTATGAAATAGTAACTAGCGTATGGAATATAAAGCTAAGAAGTTGCTTCCACGTTACCAAGATCCATGTCAAATTTTTGCTAGGCTTTTCTTTCCTTATTCTACACCATCTTACCATCCACTCAGACTTTTCTTCTTTTTTAACACAGAACCTGGAAGAGAAGAGCATCGTTCAAGATGACAAGGAGATGATCCTGAGCTCAGAGGAGGAGAGTTTCTTTGTCCAAGTGCACGACGTTTCTCCCGAGCAGCCGCGGACAGTCATCAAGGCGCCCCGCGTCAGCACTGCACAGGACGTCATTCAGCAGGTGAAGGCCTCCCCTTCCTCCCCTCAGTCCTGTCCTCAGTGTGAACTATTGGGACAAATCAGATTTCAGCTCCCTTTGTGAATGAGGTTTTAGAACAAAGGGGACCTGACAGGGGAGAGTGTGCCTCTTAAGGCTGGGAAATACTGATTCCTTCAACGATACTTGCCCAGTATCTACTGTGAGTCAGGCTCTCTCTGAAGCCTCAATAATGGATCTAGAAGGTGGCTCTGCAGAGCGGGAACGTCATCATCCCAGAAAGGCCTAAGCCAATACTTAATGGCCATCTCTCAGGGATCCTTCAGAGGACATGCAGGAGGCCTCCTCTGACCCTCTCCCCTCCTCTGGTCATGCTTCTCTGTGTACATGGCTTCAGAGAACTCTGTTTCCTTCTTTTGAAGCCCTGTTATGGTTTGCGTTTATTAAACACTCACTTGAGAAGATAGCATAACAGTTACCAGACTCTAGATCAGATTGCTCCAGGTGCAAATCCCAGCTCTACTTCTTACTAGCTCTGAGAGCTTGGACAAGTTATTGAACCATCTGAGCCTTAGTTACACTGGTGTGCTGGTAAACTGGCTCGCTTCAAAAAAAAAAAAAAAAAAAAAGGCCCTGATTTTGTAGCATTTGCCAGTTTCTATCTTGTAAATCCTCCCACCACATCTGATTCCAGTGGACTCCAGCACAACACCATGTGCTAAGCTACCATGCAGATAACATGGAGATAGTACATTAGCACTTTCCTTATAGAGTTATTGTGAAGACTAAGTAAATATATGTAAAGCACATTCGCCTATTACAACACCTAGCACATGGCAAACACTACTTAAGTGCTATTTGCTATTCTTATTGCATGATAGTTTGGTTAATATTAGCCTCTTTAATAGACCTTGAACTCCCCAAACTATATACAGTATCTGGGACATAGTAAGCCCTCACTAAACATGTGATGAGTGAATAAACGCATAAATGAAAGATAATCTTGTACTAAATGAGAAGTGAGACCAGGTAAGTTCTAACATCTAAGACTCTAAGATGAAGAGGGAGCCTCGTGGAACAAAGAGGCTCCCGAGGGTCAAGATTCTGTCCCTCACTGTCTGCATGACCTTCCATCTCTACCAGCTTTGGTGGATGCAGAAAATCCAGTTCAAGTCCTTTTTCTGTTACTTACTAGCTGTGCATCCACTGGAATCTGCCTGACCTCTGTATGCTTAAACTTCCTTGTCTGAAAAACGGGCAGAGTAACACCTAAATCATGGACGGTTGTGAAGCTAAATGAGGCAATGTGGGAAAGTTTCTATAAGCTAGCTACAACTACGACAATGTATAATGAGAAGTGGGATGACATGATCTGAAAGACCCCCTCCATCTCTTAAAGTCTGGTATTTTCCCACCTCAAAGTCTCATCTACAGTGAAGCAGGTGTTGGAGATAGTGTGTCTTTATTCAGTTGATCATAACTTGTCTTTCAGACCTTATGCAAAGCCAAATATTCCTATAGCATCTTGAGCAACCCGAACCCGGGTGATTATGTGCTTTTGGAAGAGGTGGTGAAAGACACTGCCAACAGGAAGTCTTCTACCCCAAAGTCCTCCCAGCGTGTCCTTTTGGATCAGGAGTGTGTTTTTCAAGCTCAAAGCAGGTGGAAAGGTGCAGGAAAATTCATCCTTAAGCTAAAGGAACAAGTGCAGGTAAAGTGCAAGGTTATTTTTCTCTCTTCACAAATTATTTGATATTCATAACTACAGTGTAATCAAATTCAGGAGCTAGTGAAATCTAGGGGAAAGTTCCCGAGTCAAGGAAATTAGTCGGAAGAATGTTGTTTGGCTGTTTTCACTGTGTGGAAAGAAATGTCTTCCCCTCTGAGCTTCCACAGTCCTGAGAGGGGAGTCCCTCAGCCCTGCTTTCCAAAGCTCTACTTACTAGAAAGGGAACAGGAAAGGAAGGGCTTTTTCTGATAGTGTCATGTGGTTGGGGACCCTGGCTTTAACCTAATACCAATGGAAGATTCTCGTTTTCCACAGGCATCCCGAGAAGACAAAAGAAAAGGCATCTCTTTTGCAAGCGAACTCAAGAAGCTCACCAAGTCGACTAAACAGCCCCGAGGACTCACATCACCTTCTCAGGTCTTGGCCTCCGAAAATGTCCAAAACAAGGAGGAGAAACCTGTGGGCGGCTTGTCCTCCAGTGACACGATAGACTATCGACAGTGAGCAAGGGTAGCACGTTTTACCCAGGTATTCTGAGTCATTGCACTGTTCTGAAACGGGGGGGTCAACTTACACTACTTTGTAAGACACAGTCTGTACACTGTCGTTTGTCTTTTCCAAGAGGAGGATGTCCCTGAGGCAGGTAGGAATGGTACCCTGCAGGAAAAGGGCTCTGAAGACACACATCACTTCAGCACTGATAATTTTAGATCTCCTTATTTTGTAGATAACTAAAGGCCCCAAGAGGACAACAAACTTGCCCAAACTACAACAGCCTTATTTCATCAGACACAGAACTGTCTTAATTACTGGTAACTCACATGAACATTCTTGAAGGGCTGCTATGGGCCACTCAGCTTTTATTCCTATGGATTTCTAGTTTGATGTTCTTCTAATTTAGGTCTGATTTACTCTCAACAACCTCAACTTCTTCTGCCTCAATTAAAAAATGAAAATCTGGCATCCAGGATGTAATGATTAAAAAGAAAGCAAAATGACATAACAGCCTGCGGTAAATCATGCCTTTGGTTGCCAGCTTACTGCTTGGTGCTCACATACAGAGTAAATTTCATTCTATCTTAAAACAATTTATATGGAACCTGAATTTAAAAAAAGAAAAAGCATGTGAGGAAACCAAACATAGATTTCTTCTTTTCACTTAGTTTCTTAATGAACCCAAGGGATTATTAACGCCCACCTTTCACCTGTTCCATCACAGTTCTAAGATTTAAAATTCTCAAGAGACCACCTGCGCAGTGAAGGCATTGTTGCTTATGCTACAGAGCTGCAGCATCTGTCTTCATCACAATCAGATATTTGTAGAAGCTCATAATTAAAGAATTTATTAATATCTCTTGACAGGGCCAAATTTGACTTGTAACAGCCCCAAAGAAGGCTGATACATTGAGCCAATGTTTAAGGAGCAGCTCCTAAAACAACTGGTGCCCTGTATACACTTACAAAGAAAGCTCTTTCAAAACAGACGAGGCCAAATACAGGAAACTGCCTCCTCCAGAACTTCTGCACATCCCATTATCTTGGGTCAGGGCTTTTTAGGTTCTGTAAGCAAAGACTCATCAGGAAGAAATCTCGGCTCTACGGCAGCAATCCACATCACACAGCACCAGATGATAGTGAATATGCAGAGAATAGCGAGGCCCCGGGTGTCCCAGACTCTGAGAAGGCTCAGCACCCATTTTCTGTTGCGGTACCTCTGGTATCCCATTTTTAAAGTTCAGACTCACTTCCTTTCCTGCCACAGTGTCACCGAGACAGGCAGTGTCTCCGAAAGCCCAGTGAGCTTTAGGACTAAGTACCATGCTAAGCCTCTCCAACTTTTGGAAAGTGACAGTGGTAGTGGGTGTGTGAGCACACAATAAAGACAGTGATCAAAATTTCAAATATTGTTTTCCATATCAAGAACCTAGCATCAAATAAATCACAGGTGTGATAATGTTATGCACACCTCTCTATTATAACCTCCGTAATGACAGAGTGAAATTACACTCTGCACATAAAGAGCCCTCAGTGTGCCAGAAGATTAATAAGTACGTAAGAATACAACTCCACTAGAAATTTGACTTTAAAATAATGTGCCTGCTATAATGAGCATTACTAGTTGCCTATATTTTAGGAGCGTAGGGAGGGTGGTGGTGATTGAGAGATTGCCTTTGGACTCAATTTTCCTATAGTAAGCAGATATTCAGAATCAGTCAATTGACCTCACATCTTTCACTAAACTTGGGGAAGCTCTTTAAAAATAGCCATTGAGGGACTTCCCTGGTGGTCCAGTGGCTAAGACTCTGCACTCCCAATGCAGGGGGCCCAGGTTCGATACCTGGTCAGGGAACTAGATGCCGCATGCCACAACTAAGAAATGAATGCCGCAACTAAAAGATCCCACATACTGCAACTGAAGATCCTGCACACGGCAACAAAGATCCCTGTGCTGCAACTAAGACCCAGCGCAGACAAATAAATAAATAGATAAATAAATATTTTTAATTAAAAAATAAAATAAAAATAGCCATTAATAGTAATAGCCATTGGTGCATCTATGGGAATATAGATCCCATGTTATTAATTTTACAAATGGTGTTTCGAAGAAAGCATTTGTGAAAAAAGAAGGGCCTTTCTGTATATGCTCGTAAGAAAAAAAGTTTAACATTTTTATTGCTTTCTGAGTGATATATTTCATGTTATTTGTTCTGAAATATTCACCTCTAAAGTTTCAAGTTACCTCCTAATAATAATCTAAGACTTTCTAAACAAATAATTAACTTACTCAACTAGTTGACAGACGTCCACCTTTTTTTTTTTTTTAAAGCTGAACAGTTTAATTATGGTTTTTAAAAAAAAATCTTTCTAAAGAATGTGATGTTCCAGGGCAGAAACAGCCTAATGTTCCACCTCCCAGGAACATCATGTTCTACCACTGTGAGTTTATAGGAAATAGTCTCTCCCCCAGACCTAGTCACCAGAGCTTGGGTTTCTGTTGGTTGAACAACCTTAAACCTTGCTACACTATGGACATTTCTGCTCCTTCACTTTAAAGAGACTAACAAGCCTATGTATACAATTTTACAGGTGAAGATCTTTGGGCAAGAAGTTATAAAGTCAAGAATGAACATGATGGAAACAAATGTAACTTCCTTATTTTCATTAGACTTAAACTGGAAATTGATGATTTCTGAACTTGCGATATGAGGTCCACACTGAGGTCAAGCAAAATGGCACAGGGCTGGCTACCAACCAGTTTCCTGATGAAGCAAAGAAGCCCAGCAGACTGCCACTTTACATGTGTCAACAGTTGGAAAAACCATTGCTAACCTTGTAATAATTGACTTAGAACAAGGGTCAACAAACTTTGTAAAGGGCTAGACAGCAAATATTTTAGGCCTTATGGGCCATATGCTCTCCACTGCAATGACTCAACTCAGCTGTAGTGCAAAAGCAGCCATAGACAATACACACGTGAATGAATGTGGCTGTGATCCAAGAAAACTATATAAAGACACTGAAATTGTAATTTCATACAATTTTCCCATGTAATAAATATTCCTCTTTTGATTTTTTAAAATCATTTAAAAATGTAAAAACTATTCTTAGTTCAAGAGCCATACGAAACCAGGTGGCAGGCTGGATTTGGCCCAAGGGCCATAGTTTGCTGACCTGACTTAGAAAACTGGGAACAAGATGCAGCGGTATGAAAACAAGCAGGCTAGTTTAGTCATACATTTTATGGCTGAGAATTGGAAGATTCTGGGCATTGCAAGTGTAAATATGTCCTATAAGATTCATTAAAAATTAATTCAATTTAGTTTCTATATTGTGTACCATTGTGAATTCTGTAGTATTTCTTTTTAGCTACAGAATGATGTTGGGGTTTTTTACGTTCATTGCTTATATATTCACAGACTTTTGGTTTCCATAAAATGAAGTTAGAATAACGTGTATCTACTGAGTTGTGACATCTTAACAAGAAACTTAACCATGTTTTTAAAGCAAAAGTAGATTGTTTGTGTTTATTTATTTTACTAGGTCTGTACTGACATTGTACCTATATATTTATTATACACAGCTTTCTTGATACTGCTTGCAGATTAGAAGCGTTAGTGGTTCTATCTCACTATTTGAAGACAAATCTCCTAAAAAGAAAATGTATGCTCTGGATATCTGAAACAGGCCAGAATTGCATGTAACTTGCCATTTAATGTAAATTATTTTAAAAACCTTGCTGTATAAAACTATCATGTACGTGTAAAGGATTCTTCTTATTCTTGGCATGAAGCAAATTATGATTTTTAAAATGAAAGGTGTTCCTCTAAGTAAAATCCAAATTTTATCTTTCTATTGACATTAAAATTTAAGATGTTTTTCTTCAAATTATAAAACACACTAAAAATCCTAACCTTTGCTTTGAGAAGTTTTTCACCATAAAAAATGAATAAAACAATCCCCAAGTTCTTTGCATACGCTAACAGAAGTGTTAAAAACACACGGCCCAGCTTTCATGTTACTGGAAGTTCTGACTGAGTCAAAGCTTTAATGCTAGAAGAGCCACATTTGCTTGTCAACAGAATTCAGGCTATTCCAGTTCGATGTCATTTGTACAGTGCTACAGGTTTCTTTTTAAATCAAATAATCAGTCTACAACAAATGTACAATGCTGCCTCATTTTTTAAAATATTCCAGAAACCGTAATCAAGTTTCTCTAAACTAAGAGGCATTTTTTCCTCTGGTTGGGCTTACTGTGTCATAAAAATTGGGTTACTGGTCTAACTGGCAAGAGTCAAGATGAAAACTGTGCAGAGTAGCGAGATGGAAAGCAAGACCGGTCTCACTAGGTTTATCACTTGGCCTTCACTCTAAGCCCTGCAGCGCCCCACCCCATGGCCCTTAGCACAAAGTCTGAAACTTACCTTGAGACTGCAAGGGAGACTAGGTTTTAGCAAGTGAGTGAACCCAACCTCCGGCCTATGTTGCAACCCAACTTGATGGTTCATTCTGAGGTGAAAGGACACACTCTGCTGTATTTGAGTCTTGGGGACTTTAGGGGGGACTACTCTACTATTACAGCTAACCAGCACAGCCTGGTGTTTGCCAAAAGGAGGAAATTTTGATTTAGATCGTCTCTGAATTATAGTTATATTACTATAGCAAATGAAAGAAATTATCCCATTTAGAATGCATCTAAAATAGTCACCCACACTATACCCATTACTACTTCATACTTTCCATACCATTAAAAATTTGGGTAGCAAACCTTCATCAGTAAAGTCGATGTGGAAAAGAATCTAAATAATACAAGCTAGCTGAAACCCCCACCAAGTGGGAGAAATGAAGGGTATGGTGCCCACAAGCACGCAAACCCCAGACCGGCTGGAACCAGAAGGTTGATGATGCTGACTCCCACTTACGTCACCATCAACCAATCAGAATGTCCATGAGCTAATGGCGCCCTCTTTGAACCATTACTATAAAACTCCTCACTACCCGCTCCAGGTCGGGACACACAGTTTTGAGGGCATTAACCCCCTGTGGTCCCCTTTGCCTGGCAAAGCAAGAAGCTGTTCTTTTCTACTTCACTCAATAAACAAACAAACAAATATGCAAACTGTATTTACTACAAGATTTTGAAAAAAAGTATTTTTAAATGCTTCACTAAAAACAGAAAGGAGCATGAATTCTGTTAGGTGGCGCCACGTTTAAGATTATGATAGCTGGCAAGAAAAGATTAGAACAAGAATCCAATGTGATGTGTGATGCTGGAAAAAACATTAACTTCCTCTCAGTCACCTCCTCTGTAACTGTTTGTTTCGCAAACTAACGTGAGATTATATAAGGGTGTGAAGGAGTTGAGAATAAGTTTGAGGATAAATCTGCAGGAAGTAACATTATTTGTGCAGAAAGTGCCTTCTTAAAGGAACGTCTCTTTTCGTGTCATCCTTACCAAGTAAAAGCTGTTTATAAATTCTCTAGCTGGGGAGAAATATGGAGTCTCGACTCAACAAAAGTGAGTCAAAAGTCAAATTTACTTTCACACAAAGGTCTCCCATCGTGATGCCTCTGGAGACACTGGAGGCTCACTAATGAAAGCGGGCCTCCCCTATGGCTCCGTATGTGCTTTTTTTTTAAACACATCTTCCCCTTCCTCTGTTCTCTCCCTTTCTAGTACCTCTGTAGACCTCTCCTCTTCTGCCAGACACCCGAAGGCCTTGCTTAATTCTGAAAAGTAATCAGAGCTTGCGTACTGGCCTGGTAAAACTGAATTAACTAAACCACAAAGCTCCACAACTCTGCTCCCATGCCAGTAAGGAGGATTTTCCTGGCTGGTGTCTGATCTTGAACTTGGCATAGTGAGAGGCAGCCTACACGGAAAGAGCTCTCTAGCGGGCTGCCTCAAACACTTTTAGTTGCTTCTCTTAAATCAGCAGCAAGGCAAGAAGAGGAGAATACCTGGACCCTCCAAAAAGTTGTTAGAAAAGGAGACTGCCTCTTACACAAAGCCCAAACTTGGGTCAACATGATACAGTACATTGTTAACAATTTATATGTTCTCTGCCATTTCTTCCTATCAACTTCCTAAATGCAGTCCTTGCATGATGGCTAAGGGTTCTGACAGGAATACCTGAGTGTTTTTGAAATACTGAATCTCCATGATTACCAAGCTGTTCGTACACATCTCTTAGATACAAAACATACTATGCTCAAGTCTGCCATCCAGCAGGCCTCTGAAACCTTCCCTATTTCAGATGATACAGTTCTCTGAACTTTGAAACAACTCACTCTGACACTGAATTGGGTAATGTTGTGTTCAAAGAAATGTGTGAATGCTCTGACTCAACATGCAAGGGCATGGAAGACTGAGGCTACGTCTTATGCCTGTTATTACCCGACTTCACTTTTAAGTGCGTAGCACAGTGCTAAGCACATAGTAGGTGCTCAATATTTATCTAGTTAAAAAAACAGACATCGAGGCTGTAGTTTATTATAGCCTCAGGGTGTATGTTATTATTAATGACTATAATATTTAGTTCTGAAAATGAAACTCATCAGTACAAGGCTACAGAAGTTAGTGCACAAATGTTTCATCCTCAAATTCATATAGGATATTCAAATACAAGATGTATAATTTTATGGTCCCACTGTGATTCGCTTATGTGTAACAAGGTTAAAAGCATAATACAAGTGTGAAATAGTTGATGAATTTTTATTTTAAAATTGATTTTTCATTTAAACTATAGTTTTTGCTGCCAACGTGAAATATAAATGTATTTGTATATGTTTGGAAAATAAATGATTTGTGACATGTACTGGTCACTTGTGCTCCAACGGCAAAAGACCCCTTGGTCATCTAAACAAATATTCATAACATTCCTGAACTTTAATATCTAAAAAGTGCATTAAAAGCAAGTATTTATATAATGAACCACACATTTCTCACCATTAAATAATCAAGCCTAAAAAAATTGATCTTAAAAACACTTTTTAAAACCACATATAATATGCTAAAAGATTAACATGCGTCATTAAGCTGATATTCCCCACTCTGCTGGAATGATAAAGGAACGTTCTATTTTCATTTACTTCATGAGAAAAAAAAGAACTTTAAGCACTACCCTAGGCCAAAATATTTGGCTTCTACAGCTTTGAAGAAATAGATCTACTTAGTTGGACTGCTGTGCATTTTTTAAAATGCTCACTAGAAAGCAGAAAAATGCAGCTGTTTTATTCAGCTATTCACAGTAGAGGATATTTATAACCTGGTCATTAAAACACTTATTTCATAAGCCATTCCTAGAATATGGCAATAGCTGTCACATAAAATACTGCTTTTTAATTATATTCATAAGAATAGGCATTTCATCTGTTAAAAAAAAAATGAAGGGAGAAAAAAAAAGAAAGCCCCTCGCTGGGTACCCTTTATCCTTAAAACAGAATGGTAAAGAAAGTCTCAGACTTGGTTTTTTCCACCATCACCCTCCAGAGCATGTCAGAAAATGAGACGAACTTCAAAGAGACTAGAATCACACTCAAACTTTCTTTGAAAGTAGCCATGATGAGCATTCTTTTTCACAAATGCCAAATTAGGTTACTTCTTGAAGCATATCGTCCAGTAAGAGCCAAAGAACCTGGTATCCAATTGCAAGCTATTTTTTCTTTTCTCAGAAATTTTCATAAAAATATATACACTCAAATTTAGAATGTTTCTCACTTCCATCATGGTGGTACAATAAAAAAAACACTTATTTCGTTATTAAAAAGTATTTGGTTATAAAGAGTAACTGAATGGTAGAAAGCAATCTCATGGTCTTGATTTTCCTGTGCATATTTTCAGAATTGGGGCAGAACCCTGTGCCACACAAAGGATAATTCTTCCTCCTCAAGAGAAGGTCCTAAATTAACAATATATCTTTATGTGCATCTGCACAAACACACAAATATACAACAAAAGTCCCCTGACTTTTCATTTTTCTATTACCGTACTGATGTTTCCAAATATTTGGTGAAATCCAGAGGCGACTGAGTAGCAACTTCACTACAATGTCTTTTGATTAGTTGACTTATCTCTTCACTTAAAAATGAATCCCCTTGTAAAACTTTATCCTGAAAAAATATTAAAAGTATGAGTTAAAAGTTTGCTTATGCCATAAGCAAAAGCCAAGCCGTGAGCAAAGTTAAAAATGGCAACAGCTGACACCAAACTAACACATGAAAAATAACGACAGGTGCTGGGTCAGGTCTTGGACATATCAGCCATATCCTGCATTGAATGAAACAGTCTCCTGACTGTCTCTACAGAATTCCAACCCCAGAAATCTATCCTACCATCAACTCCTAGCACGAAACAAGTTGAAATCAGGTATTAAGAGACATATTAATTTAGTTTTTATTTCATCCTTTAAAAAAAATAATGAAAAGTGTCACATACCTTCCTTTTGGAATTTGAAGATTCAACAGGAGGATTGAATGTCATTGCTGCCATGCTATAAGCCTCAAAAAGTTCTGCAGGAGATCTATAATCACAAATATAAGAAAAGTAAAGACACCACCATATCTGTGTAACTTGAAAATAGATTGTACCCACAGAATTAGACTGTACACAGAGAAAACAATTAGATTGTACTCATTATTCTAAACCTAGATATAACATAATCCTGCTTTCATTTTTGTTTCTTTTTTCTCATTAAAATCTTCTTTGTCCCAGTTTTATTTTCTTGCAGTTTTATTCAGATATAATTGACATACAGCACTGTGTAAGTTTAAGGTGTACAGCATGATCTGACTTGCATACATCATGAAATGAATTACCACAATAAGTTTAGTGAACCTCCATCATCTCACATAGATACAAAATTAGTGAAATAGAAAAAAAAATTTTCCTTCTGATGAGAACTCAAGATTTATTCACTTAACTTTCATATATAACATACAATAGTTTAATTATATTTATCATGTTGTACATTACATCCCTAGTACTTATTTATCCTATAATTGGAAGTTTGTACTTTTTGACTGCCTTCATCCAATTCCCCCTTCTGGTAGCCACAAACCTGATCTCTTTTTCTATGAGTTTGTTTGTTTTTGAAGTAAAATTGACCTACAACTCTGTTAGTTCCTGTTACACAACATAGTGATGATTTGATATTTCTATACATTTCAAAATGATCACCACGACAAGTCTACTTACCACTTGTCATCATACAAAGATATTGTATAATTATTGACTATATATCCCACACTGTACATTTCATACCTGTGACATTTATTTTGCAACTGGGAGTTTGTACCTCTTAATCTCCCTCACCTATTTCTCTCCTCCTCCTAACCCCCTCCCCTCTGGCACCACCTGTTTGTTCTCTGTATTTATGGCTCTGTTTCTGTTTTGTTTGTTCATTTGTTTTGTTTTTTAGAGTGAAATCATACAGTATTTGTCTTTCTCTGACTTATTTCACTTAGCATAATCCCCTCTAGGTCCATCCATGTTGTTGCAAATGGCAAGCTTTAATTCTTTTTTTCATGGCTGAGTAATATTCCATTGTGTGTATATATACCTCATCTTCTTTATCCATTCATCTATTGGTGGGCATTTAGGTTGCTTCTGTATCTTGGCTATTGTAAATAATGTGGCAATGAACATAAGAATGCATATATCTTTTCTAATTATTGTTTTTGTTTTCTTTGGAAACCAACAAAACACACTTATATAAAATAAATCCTAAATCCCCATGTTATGACATCATTATCCAACTAAATCCACCTCAGAGAGGTCTGGTATACATTTAGAAATATAGGTCTGGACAAAAAGGCTGAGCAAAAAGCCCTCAAGCTCAATATGATCAAATCCCAACTCAACCCGTTATGTGAACGATATGCAACTAAGTGTAAGTTAGTCATGAGAGCATAGGCATGGAGTCACCTTCCACGGATTTCAATCAGCTCAACCCTTCAGCTGTTTGCCTGGATTGAAAGCAAGGAGAGGCCAATCAGGACAGAATAAATGTCTATACCCATGCATGTAAATGAATCCTTAATGACCTGAGATTGGTTCATATTCTCCAAAGGAGATTGGCAAGGGATGCAATCAGGCTCACATCCCAAGCTCCACTCCCCAGGGGAAGCCCATCAAGAGTCTCCCTTCTCTGGGCTTCCCTGGTGGCGCAGTGGTTGAGAGTCCGCCTGCCGATGCAGGGGACACGGGTTCGTGTCCCGGTCCGGGAAGATCCCACATGCCGCGGAGCGGCTGGGCCCGTGAGCCATGGCCGTTGAGCCTGTGCTCCGCAACGGGAGAGGCCACAACAGTGAGAGGCCCGTGTACCGCAAAACAAAACAAAAAAACAAACAAACAAAAAAAAAAAAGAGTCTCCCTTCTCAAGCCTTTGGGATAATCCATTCAACTTCCTCCAGAAAAGGAAACCTCTGGCATAAATGAGGCAAATGGTGAAGATCTCTGACAAAAACATACCGGAAAAGGATTGTGAAGAAGTGACAAAGAATCATTTTCTCCTTTTCCTTTTGAAAAACAAAGCCGGGGTACAGGTGGGAAGTATGAAGGATGAAAGAAGTAAATGGCCATTTTACTATTTAATAAGAGCAAAGGTTACCTCTATCCTACCCAGAAGGAAAAGGGTTTACAGGAAATTACAATATATGTCTCATTTAGAGAGGGATACATCTGACTACTGCCTTGTAAAAATATAGACCTGTTTCGTCAAACCTCTCAGTATTTCAAGAGAAGCTGGAAATGATTTTTGGCGAATTCTTCCAATATTTAAAAGATACCAACCAATTAGATTCTTGTTCAAACTCTGAAGAGGCCAGAAAATCTTGCCTACAGGTCACTTGTCTGTGATCTCTGATTTAAAGAAACCAGTGGGCTTGCAAAGGAGGGGAAAAATCTGCAACAAAATATTAATTCTGAGTGATGGGAATATTACAAGGGTGTCATACCATTTTCTCTTCTTTTCTGTATAACTGAAGTATTTCCTAGTTGACTTTGTGGGGGAAAAAACGATAATTACTACTGTTTCAACTTCTCTGTACGAATTTTTTTCAGATCAAAAAGTTGTGGGAAAAGAAACTTCTTTTAGAAAGACGCTTTTCCCCATTTGGAAGCGTGTAAGGTGAATGCTGGAAGTGTCAGTCCAAACTCTCACAGGTCGGGGGCACTGAACAGAGATGGCTATGAGGGCCAAGGAGAGAAACTGCTCCCTTCTGGGTGGCAGTGTTCAAAGCACTTCTTTTCTCTCCCTCCTCACTTCTCCCTTTCTTGTCCTAGCAGAACCATTTGGATGGGGAAAAAAAAAAGGTTCTGTAGATGGACTCATGGACCTTCACATAAAGCAAATACGGCATCATCTTATTAAATGTTGAACCTAAGTAATGAGCATATGGGGATTCACTATTCTTTCTACTTACCTGTATGTGTGAAACGTTTTATGACCAAAAAAAAAAAAAAGGTTAAGTAATTACTCAAAACAAACTAACAAAATCACAGTCAGCAATGTTTTCTCTTTGGAATAATTCAGGAATATGAAGTGGACCAAGTCCAGATAACCAACCAGCACTTTACATTTTGAAATCTATTACTTTGTAAAACAGATTTCTCATAGTCAAAACAGCTATCAACTGAAATTTGCAGTTCTATAATAAGGCAATGCTAATACTACCTTCGGCTCAACTCTGGTTTGAGTGCTTCCGAGCCTTCGGAAGGGGCTCCAGCGATGAGGTGAGCTGCAAATCTTTGCACTATAGGATGGTAATGTCGCTGAAGGGGAAACAGGACAACCATATTTTGCACGGGTCAATATTTTATAAGATACTAGCTATACTTTAATAAACATTAATTTTTTAAAAAAACCACATATGCATATGTACTTCATTACAACCACATACCTACAGAAAAAAAACAGTATCTTTGCTCACAAGATTCCAACACAAATCTGTTTGATGACCAAGTTCACTGAAGTAGCTTAGTCTTGCTTTTACAGTATGAAAAGAAAAATCAAAAGGCAATTTCTCTTTCAGAGTGAAAAAAGTTAGTTTACAACAGGTTTCCTAAAACATATTTCCACTATAATGCTGCTGCTGTCCGCACTGTAGGATCACACCGTAGGTGAAACCCTCTTGAAACTGGCGGGCCGCAGGCCTCTGGAAGTCCCCCTGAATAAGACCCAATACAAATGTGCCTGATAACATATCTTCTATTCTGAATAGTGTCAGGGAGTGACTTCAAGAAATCTCACCCCACAATACTGAAATCACTTTCTGCTTCCTTAGAAAATGCATCTCAACATCTTAATAGTAAGAGCAAAGTGAAATGTACAGTATTTAGACAGGAATTCTATGAAAGGCAGTCCCAGAACCAAATATGTTAAGTTCTCTGGCAATTATAACTACTTGGGGGAAAAACTGAAAAAGCCCTCACAAAAAGGGGAGGGGGGGGCTCTTACCCTCAGTGCATGCAATTCCCAAAGAGCAGTGTTCTGAGCATTGCAGTACTCAGGTTCATCCAGCTCAGGAAGGAAAACTCCACTACCCTGAGATTCATTGTCAAGCAACAGATCTGTTTTGGGGAAAGTCTGCAAAAATGTCACATAAAAAGAAGGATTAATTAAAGTAATATTATTAATTTTAAGAACGTTATTGGATTCTGTACTTTTACACAATTTGATTTTACAGTTACATAAGAGCTATAAGCACATGCACTTTATACCTAGTTTTAATTTATGCAATTTAAGTTTATTCCACAAGAGAACAAAAGAATATTAGCTTGCTTTGAAAAGAATTAATTTTATCTTGCAAAAGAAAACAGATATTCTTTCATTCAGCAACCCCACTTTTAGGAATCTTTCCTATAGAAATAATTACATCAGATACACTTATAAGAATATTCACTATAGCATCTTTTATAATAGCAAAAAAGGAAATATCTTACATCCATCAAAAGAAAAATGTAAAGTGTAAAAGCCAGACTGCCTAAATTTAAATCCCATCTCTGCCACTTACTAGCAGTGTCATTTTAGACAAGTTTCTTAGTCTCTCTGGACCTCAGTTTTCCCCATCTATAAAATGGGAACAATAATAGTAGCTACTTCACAGAGTTGTTATGAAAACTGAGTTAATTTTTGTAAAGCATTGTAACAGTGGAATTCATACAGTAAGAACTATGTATTTGTTAAACCAATAATCATTAAAGAGACCAAGCAGCTGTATTTGTACTGATACAAAATGTGTTCATCACCATTAAGTGTTAAAAAAGAGTTGTAGAACAATACTGTATATCATAATCCCCTCTCCATTAAAAAAGAAAAAAGTTTTGTGTTTAGTGTACACATTTATAAATGAATTTTTTTTAAGTTTTCTGGAAGGACACCCACCAAATCGTAAAAATGGAGAGTGTCAGTAGGGGTGGAGTGCTTTCCTTTTGTAATTTTATGTACTTCTTTTATCACCTTAACTTGTTACAAGTGTGAATTACTTTTATAATTAAAATAATAATGTAAATGGAGGAAAAAAATGTGCATCGAACAAAACACCATTGTTGCACTGTAAGAACTTAGCTCTATTCGTTTGCATCACTACTTACATGCATTAATATTCTGTTAGTTGCTAAAATGCCAATGCTTGAATTTGGAAGCACATGAAGAGCAAGGGTACAAAGGCGCTTGATGAAGGCAAGGGCCCGCTGCTGAGAAACCTGCTTTCTGCGCTTAGTCAGCATGACATCAAGGCACTGGAGGACGATCTCAACACCTTCATTCGTAGCACCTAAAACAGCAGATATACCCTTTGGGGCTGTTCTCATTACTTTTTCATTATGCAACTTCACTGAACTTTGGAAAAATCCAAGAGGAGCCTGTCGCACCTGTCCCACATCATTTCCCTATGGAAACGATGAAGCAGTGCCAGACTGCTCACACAATAATGTGAGTTGCACTGCATCTCCAGTCAATTCCAAAAGTTCTCTCACTCCAAGTCTCACTTAAGGTTAAATACGGATGTGTAGCACTGGCAGGCCAGCATTTTATATACCTGCTCCTATTTCTCAATTTTCATTGACTATAATTCCAGTCACAAAATATTCTTAGAAGATGAAGATTTATTAAAGACACATTATCTAAACATACATACCTGCATGTAACTTGAACAGTGTTTTGTAAAGATGTGTATAGAATTTCATTGGATCAATATTCAGAACATCACCTTTGAAAATGAGAACAAAAATTAGGTATGTTAAAGCCTCCAAAGGCAAAGAAAACAAAACTTAATCAAGAAAGTACCTTACCTTGCCCAGAAAGAACATGAAAAGCAGTCTGGACACAGTGAAGACTTTCTTGATAGCTTAGGTCCTTAAAACGAAGAGGAAAAAAAAAAAGGATATTAAGAATAATTACAATTTATATCTTAAAAAGTAATTCATTAGTAGAGTTACTTACACCAGACTCAATGAGAGAATGTAGAACTACTAATAAATCATCAAAAAACTCCACATTTATAAGGTGAGCAAACCTAGAATCAAACAAAACTTAGTTAAAAGGTAACCTAAAAATAGACATAAAGCAGTTAAAAATTAAACCTGACTTTAAAACCATATTTTCAATATTACTTATTTCAAAATGTTAGCTATGATGGAGATGATGGTGATTATCGATACTTTTCATTAATTCAGACTGGCCTCTTTGGACAATTCATCCACGACTGGACACTATACTCAGCAGGAATATATGAGGCACTAAACAAACTAAATATATTTCAAAAATACTCCTACCCGGAGAAAGAAATTGCTAAGAGCAAACAAGTTCTCTGAGTCAAGTTGACCAGGTGTCCAACAATGTTCTAAGTCACAAAGGAGTCAGCAGTTACAGCTTCTAGGAAAATGGGGCAGGAAGAAGGAAAGGAGGAAAGATTTTGCTATTAATTAGAAAATGGACCCTATGAAAGCTTTAAAAAGAAAAGAAAAAATCTTGGAGCTAGTGTCTAGTTCAGGCTCAGCAATTAATTACCTATATAATCCTAGTTAAGAGCTGACTGCCCTGGCCTTCTATTTTGAAAAATAACTGAGATCATTCAATAGAGTTAAAGAGAAAGAATCATGTGAGCTACTAAATGTCAGAGGACTCTGTACACTATAAAATATCAGGCACTGAAGTAGTTAAAGTCAGGATATCTCTTCAATATTAGTGCAAGAGCCTTTGACACTGTAAATCTTAGAAGAAGGAAGGACCTCAGAGGTCATATATTCCCTGTGTATTGGTACAACCTTTTGGGGAAGTAATACGGCAATATTTATCAAAATTTAAAACGATCATACTCTTTGACCTAGCAATATGTGCACACAAGTACATTGAAGATATTTCCAGTGTAGCACGGGGACTGACCAAATAAAGTATTAAATATCCATGACATGGAGTATTATGAACTTAAAAAGAAAAGTGGGTCTATATGTGCTAACATAGAAGGATACCCAGAATAACTGTTTATCCAAAAAAGAAAGGAAGTTACAGAACAGTATACATTTATGTGAAAGATTCAATTTCTATGAAGGAAGGCAGGTGGGCAGATTTACATACTGATATAGGAAGGAAGGGAACTTGTGATCTTTTAATTCTTAATTGCATTATTTGAATTTTTTAAATGAGCATGTATTATTGAAAATTTGTTTAAATAAACAAATTGGTCATTAGAACTTCCCTGGTGGCGCAGTGGTTGAGAATCCACCTGCCAGGGCTTCCCTGGTGGTGCAGTGGTTGAGAATCCGCCTGCCAATGCAGGGGACACAGGTTTGATCCCTGGTCCAGGAAGATCCCACATGCCAAGAAGCAACTAAGCCCATGTGCCACAACTACTGAGCCTGCACTCTAGAGCCCGTGAGCCACAACTACTGAGCCCATGTGCCACAACAACTGAAGCCACGTGCCTAGAGCCCATGCTCTGCAACAAGAGAAGCCACCACAATGAGAAGGCCGCACACCACAACAAAGAGTAGTTCCCACTCGCCACAACTATAGAAAGCTCATGCGCAGCAATGAAGACCCAACACACAAAAACAAAAAAGAAATTGATCATTGAAAAAAACAAACAACAGGTCCTACCTAAGGTAAGAATAATCCCTTCTCTTTGAACCTCTGACCAACCTCTCTTTCAATGACAAGGACCACACTATCTTATAAGGCAAAGCATCTCATCACCAAATAGCTACAGTCATTAGAAAGTAATTTCTTCTACATTGAACCAAATTTGCCTTTTCTCTATCTTCCAGACATTAGTCCTATTTCTAAAGCTGTGCTGTCCAACGCAGCCACTGGCCATTAGGGATTTGAAATGTGGCTAGTCCAAACTGAGATGATGTGCTATAATGTAAAACATATATGACTTTTAGAAGATACAGTATGAAAAAAGCCATGCCAAATATCTCACTAATGTTTAATCTCATTGTTTTGACATTAATGTATGTCAAAATAATATTTTAGATAAAATGAGTTCAACAAAATATATTTAAGTTAATTTCATGTTTCTTTTTCCTTTCCAATGTGGTTAACAGAAAATTTTAAATTTCATATGTAGTTCACACTATGTTTCTATTGGATAGCACTGTTCTACAGGACAATACCTCAAATAATTGTAGAAAACTATCCTGACAACCATTATTCTGGCTCACATCCCCCAGTAGGTTCATTAGTGTTGACAGAATACAAGAAGACCTATCTTAAGAGGAACAGATTATGCAAGACTAAAAACTGACTACAGAACAGAAGGAAAGCAGAACTGAGGGACGAACCCTAGGGACAGCGAGAACTAAGTAATAAGTAGGAGGAAAGAGTTAGCGAAGGAGATTTTTAAAATAAAAGGTTTGAGATGAGAAAACCAAAAAAGTGCAGTGTTATGAACAGTTCCAAGGAAAAGCTGGTGACAAATAAAAAAGGAATGAGAACTAAGAAGGACACCGGGTCATCATTAGTGAACCCTGTTTAAAATTCATGGTTACCTCGGTCTTATTGATTTAGAAAGAATCTAAAAGGCTTCAACCTACACAGCCCTTACTTGGCAAGACCTTCCAGAACTGCTGGCAGGAGAGGTGACCTCTGGGCCTTCTTCAATATTCTAAAGTAGGTCACAAACACAATATTCAGAGTCTCCGTGTGCTGCAGAACAGACAAAATGACTTCAGTATAACCTAGTATACTTTCTCCCGAGTTACCACAACTACAGCTTTCAAAACCCAACCTTTTCTGTGCTTTCCCATCACTCCCCACTATTCAATCTTAAGAGCTTCAACAAAGCAGAATGAAGATACACATCCTGTGATTTCCTAAAACTAGCATCATCAATCACATTTATCATTTCTTATACATCATGTATCTAAGCCTCATGAAATAAACCAAAGTCATACAACCACAAGTTGAAGCAATCAATCTCTAGTTGAAATCATTTAACAAAACATTTTAAAAGCATGAGAAAACGTGAAACTGCCTACCAGTTTAAGTTTTTTCTCAGTACTCTCCGAAGCTTCTGCCTCCCGAAGCTCTCTCTCTAGTTTCTCTTCTGCTTTCTTCCACTGAAAATAGATTTTAAAAAAAGAGTATACCACTGAATGAAAAAGCTACCTTCAGAGAGGCATTATGCCAATATTATGAAACACACACAATAATACCACAGACTGTCTACAAATATAAGCAAAAATAGAAAAATGGATAAGAAGCATCCATAACCCAAATTTATGGCAGTGGCTGCCTCCTTGGAGGACGGGAGAAGGATGGGACTGGAGAAGGGACAGAGGGACTCCAACTCTACCACCAATGGTTTCTTTCTTTTCAAGAAAGAAACTGAAGTATATTAATATTTGCTCAATCAGAATGGTAAATACATGGGCTATTATACTACTCTCTGTAGTTTTCTGTAATTTAAATTTTTTCAAAAAAAGAAAGAAAGGAAGGAAGGACATGCTGAGCCCAGAAATAATTCTTATTGTTTAATCATCTATAATGTGGAAACCAGTCATCAACAATGCTTCCCAAACTCATTTACATACAATGCATAAAATCAGATACTATACATACAGAAATTCAACGGAAAACCAACTTTTTTCCACTCCCTTATGCTGTTAGAGCAGCAAACAATGGTTGCTAAGCTGCCTGAGACACTGGGGACTGACTGAGGAATGGCGTTTCCTTCCCTCACATGAAGCTGTTAAAGAGCTGCTTATTGGGCCTTTGCTTCCCCACTAGCCACATACATGCTGTTCCTAACAGGCACATCCAACGTATATGAGGATGGTATGGTATAAATAATTTAAATATTTACCTTCATTTGTTAACAATCATTAAGTCTATTTTGATATTCCTGGCTTATTTTCAAAATTTATTAGACACATTCAAAGATGGATCTCCCTGGAAATTATTTTTTCCTTTGTTTTTATAACCCATTTGATAACCCTAATAAACTGTTTAGAAATGTTTTGAGAAGTGATCATAATAATGGTGGTGGTGGTAACTAATGTGTATAAAGTGTGCCCAGCACTGCACACTCTAAGTGCTTTTCCTATGTCATCATATTTAAACTACACAATCACCCTGCAAGGTAGGTGCTATTTTTAGCTCCGTTTCTCAGAATATTAAAAAAATGTTTCCAAAGTCTCATAGTAAATAAACAAAAGCCTGGAATTTCAACCTAGTTTTCAAATACAAACCAACAGAGAAAGTAGATTCGACTAAAACCTACTTTGTTGCCAACTTCACATGAATGCATCCTTTCTGTTAAGGAAGGAATCTGTGTTATCACGATGAATCTAAGCCAGCATGGGGACTTCCCTGGTGGTCCAGTGGTTAAGACTCCGTGCTTCCAACACAAGGAGCACAGGTTAGATCCCTGGTTGGGGAACTAAGAGCCCACATGCCGAGTGGTGCGGTGTGGCCAAAAAAAAAAAAAAAAGCCAGCACGGCAAGAAAACCTTTTCATCTACTGCTCTCTTTGCTAATGAACTATCTGTTTAAGTTGATTTAATAAAACATTTCTTTGCAATAACTGGAGAAAATAAAATTCTCTAAATATCAGATTTAAAAATATTTATATCTTAACTATGATTTTTACCTGTGCCTATATTATGATTTTAATCTAAAATCAATTAAAACAACAAAGGAAATCAATCAAACCTTTCTCTGCATTCTTGATAGAGTTTTTCTCTTTTCCTTGAAAGTCATGAACTTTTTTTGTTTATTAATATCCTCTGTATCTTTTTTCACTTCTACTTCTTTGATCCTTAGGCACAAGAATGTTTTTAACATCTAGTATTGAAGAAAACACAAATACACAGCTTAATATTTATATTGCCCTCAAATACTTTAAACAGAATAAGCATTCAACAGTGTTCTTCCTTCATGCCAAAAAAACCCAAAATACAAAAAACTTTGAAACATCTTTTATCACATTTTACACAAAGTTCTATTATCTTTTTGTTAAACGTATTCAGTAAATTTTGTCTATGAAAGGACACTAGTATTTGGCTAAATACACATAATACTACTTTGCAGTGGAATAAGAACAAGGAAGAGAGAACACTACCTGGCACTGGTAGATAGGATTACAAAGAGTAGACAGGTCAGGAAAAGGTTTGGACCAGTATGGGAGAAGACGATATTTATTAGACATTTCTAAACCAGCTTTAAATTCCCAAACCAGATTCAGTTTTGCAGTTAACAGTTCTAATCTTTTTTTCCCAACAAAAAAAAATGAAGACTAGTGTTATTAAGACAACTTACTTTTCTTCAGGCCAGTGGGTCTCCAACTTTAGCAAACATCACAATCACCTGGAGGGCTTGTTAAAGCACAAAAAGCTAGACCCCATCCCCAGAGCTTCTGATTCAGCGGGTCTGCAGCGGGGCCCCAGAATTTGTATTTCTAATCCAGCTGATGCTGGTCCAGGGACCACATGTACTATTGCCTTAAGCCATTCAAAAAAGTTCAGAAACTAATTTAGAAACTGATGTACTGTGTGCTACAGCAACCATCCAAACACAAAGACAAAAGGGGTTTAAAATCCTATGTTTTCTGGGGAAGAAACCACTCTACTGACCTGCAGTCACAGCAGCATTCTTGGAGAAAAAAAGAACTACAGGTTTGTATTCTTCTGAGGTTCCAATATGTACATTTGGAAGAAAGCTGAGAACTTCATTTAAAGCATGTAATGAAAACAAGGAAGAACTAAAAGCATAAACACTGAACATGAAGTGCAGAAAATATCTGCAAATCATGTATGTGATAAGGGGTAATATCCAAAATACTAAAGAACTCAAACAACTCACAGCAAAAAACAACCTGATTTGAAAAAGAACAAGGGATCTAAAAACACATTTTTTCCAAAGAAGACAAACAACAAATGACCAACAGGTAAATGAAAAGATGCTCAACAGCACTAATCATCATGGACATGCAAACCATAACCACAGTGAGATACCACCTCACACCTATCAGAATGGCTATTATGAAAAAGACAAGAAATAACAAGTGTTAGTGAGGCTGTGAAGAAAAGGGAACCCTTGTACACTCTTGGTGGGAATGTAAATTGACACAGCCATTATGGAACAGTATGGAGGCTCCTCAAAAAATTAAAGATACAATTATCATATGGTCCAGCAATCCCCCTTCTGGGTATATATCCAAAGGAAATGAAATCAGTATCTCAAAGAGATATCTGCACACCCATGTTCACTGCAGCACTGTTCACAAAAGCCAAGATATGGAACCAATCTACGTGCCCGCCGGAATAAAGCAAATGTGGGATATACATACAACGGAATGTTATTCAGCCTTAAAAAGAGGGTCCTGTCATCTCTGATAACATGGATGAACCTGCAGGACATCATGCTAAGTGAAATGAGCCAGACACAGAAAGATCAATACTGTATGATCTCAAAAAGTCACACCCACAGAACCAGAGAGTAGAGTGGTGCTTGCCAGGGAATGGAGGAAATGAGGAAATCCTGGTCAAAGGATACAAACTTTCAGTTATAAGGTGAATAAGTTCTGGGTAATAATACTGTATCATAGACCTGAAATTTGCTAAGAGAGTAGATCTTAAGTATTCTCACCACACAAAAAAGGTAACTATGAGAGGTGATGGATGTGTTAATTAACTTGATTGCAGTAATCATTTCACAGTGTATACATAGATTAAATCATCACATTGTACACCTTAAAAAAATCACATTACTATACAAAGTATATATATATACCAAGCAAATAAATAAATACCAAGAAAGTAAAGAAAGCAGTTTATATTCTAGCATCATTAAAATGAAAGTGTTTCCCTATGGCCAATTTCATGTTCAAGCCTTATTCCCTGATTACTCTAAAATTCTGAATAATACTTAAGCCCAATATTTGTAATGTTAGCAGTTCAACTAAAGTTATCAGCTATAAGGGATGAAAAGAATTTGACGGCAAAGGAAGAAGACTTCAAAATTAGGAAATAAAACAGTAAAAAAAAAAAAATCAGCTTAACAATCAAAACTATATGACTAAAAATTAATGAAAATATCTAAGACCCAAATGAAGAAAACTATAAAACTTCACTTAAGAACATAAAAGAAAATGGCAAGATACTTGATATTCTTGAATATAAAAAAATCAATTCTGTAAAATAAGTAATTAAAATGCAAAATTTCTATAAAGCAAAAAGACAACACAAAATTAAAGGACAGAGCAACAAATAAATATTTGCAACTTATATAACAGAGACTTAATATCCTTACTATGTAACTTAAGCTCAACAAACACACAGAGCTTTTGTTTCTTTTGTTCACCACTTTATCCCCAGGACCTAGAACAGTGCCCAGTACATGGCTCATATTTATTCAAATATATGCACATTTTAAAAATTATTACATGTCTTTAAGAAAGTCAAATACCTGAGGAGAAAAACTGGCAAACAATACAAACAGGCAAAAAATTCAAATGACTAATAAATGTATGAAAGGAAGTAAAACCTCACTAATAAAAATGTGTAAACAAAATAATATACATTAATTTATGTAATTTTTTACCTATCAGACTAACAAAGATTAAAGAGTAAAAATATTCAACACTGGGTAGGTTGTGGGGAAATGACACTCCTATCACTAGCGGGAACACAAGTGATCAAATGTTTTTGGAGGACAATTTGGCATTAGCTCTCAAATATTTAAATGTGTATACTGTTGGATCCAGCATCCACACTTTAGAAATTTAACTCACAGAATACTCACACAAGTGTGAAAAAACAATGTGGCCCAAACATTCTTTTCCATGCTGACTGTAACAGCAAAAATCTAGAAACAACTCAGCCATCCATCAAGTAGGGACTATATATTATTCACATAATGGAATACTACAGCAAACTTGTTAAAAAGAATGGGATAGATAGCCCTATACATTAGTCCACAATACATTAAATGAAAACAGCTCCAGAATAGTTTCCAAAATATAAACCCATTTTTTTAATTTTAAAATACAAAGTATGTCTCTATCTGCATACAAAAACATCTAGAAGGATACACGCCGAACTGTTATGACTGGTTACTTCTGGGGAGCACTTTCACTTTATACTTTACACATCTATAAAAAATAAATTCCTCATAACAACTGAAAATTAACTTCGTAATTTAAAAGCAAACACAATATAAAGTGAGAAAAAAAAGGCTTACCTCTGGCCTAACTTCATAATTTCTGCCTTTCACAAAACCAGAAATCACTTTAATTACACCGAGTGATGCTTGGCCTAATTTATCTTGTTTAAAGAGTTTCTTTACTGCTTCACAACACATTTCAGATACCTGAAAAATAAAATGTTACACTAAACCAGTGTTTCTCAGCCTCAGCAGTACTGACATTTGGGGCCAGATAATCCGTTGTTGTGGGGCCCTGTCCTGTGCATTGGAGGATGCTTAGAAGCCTCCCTGACCTTTATCCACCAGAAGCCAGCAGCAACAATCCTCCATCACCATAGTCATGACAATCAAAATGTGTGCAAACACAGCCTGAAGAGGAGGGCAAAACCACCTCCTATTCAGAACCACTTCACCAAGCTTACATTCAAACAATTTTCTTGAAGAGACAGTATTTAACAAAGGACCCAATTTTAGCAAAAAATAATAGCGCCAAAAGAATTTTGGGAGGAAAAAAAATAATCACATCGTCTATGATTTTCTGTTAAGGACAACAGCAACAAAAGCAACCCACCAATTTTGACATGTCATTCATGAGAGGGACAATCAGTACAATGATGTTGTTGTGAAAGTTGAAATGAGGCAGGGCCACCAGCAGCTCACACAGGCTCTTCACAGCCACCTCTGCCAGTCCCTTGTAGGCCTTTAAGGAAACCACGTTACTTTTCTTCAGCTTCCTTTGCTTCCAGTCTAATCAAGAGATAACTGTAGTTACTTTATTCATTGGCTAAAATTTCAATTAGTTTGTTTTACAGTAATAAGCAGTAATATGAAAAATCAACATACCATGTGACTTCTTAAGTATGAGCTGGCTACACTCAGACACAAGTACAGATGTTACCGTTAAATTTGCCTACCATGATCCTTCTCTACACTTAGACACAAGTACAGATGTTACCGTTAAATTTGCCTACCATCATCCTTGTCTACGCTTAGACACAAGTACAGATGTTACCATTAAAATCTGCCTACCATCATCCACCCTCTGACTAACCACAATTACAAGAATCTTGGCTTTCCATAAGCATCACTTCCCCTGGCTTCTTGCTGATGCTCACTGTGGTATCTTTACCCAGGAGGTCCAAAAAAGTTTAATTTCTCCTTCAAAATAATTAATGATTCACAGTACCTCTTTTCTAGAAACTTCTACATACATATTCTGTTACTGTAACACAGTATCTTGAATGTGAGGATATGAAAATACGCTGATTTTTTTTCTAGAGTAGGTTCAAGACCTCCTCCTACATCATACACAACCAGAGATGTGAAAGACAATATAGAAGACAGTGCCTTGGCTTCATTTTATTTTATTTTATTATTTATTTTGGTTTTTTTGGCTGTGCCACGCAGCATGCGGGATCTTAGTTCCCCAACCAGGGATAGAACCCATGTCCCCTGCAGTGGAAGCATGGAGTCCTAACCACTGGACAGCCAGGGAATTCCCTAGTGCCTGTTTTAAACTTGCTTCTCATATATGTGATTTTTCCTCAGACTGTATTCACCGTAAGTAAGAATGATACCTTCTATTTACTTAAAACTGACAAGACTTCATAATGGATGGGTGAATGGATACACAAAATGTAGTGTACACATACAATGGGATATTATTCAGCCTTAAAAAGGGAAGATAATATTGACACATGCTACAGCAAGGATGAATCTTGAAGACATTCTAATAGACAGACAGGTAGATCAAGTAGGTAAATAAATAAATACTAGTATGTAGGTTCCAGTCGGGATGCCAGAGCACAGAAGCAATGCCCATGCCACCCATCCCACCTCCATGTCATTACTGGGCCGACAGATTAAGTAGCTCTGCTGCAGCTGAGCTAGCAGCTGGGTGATCCTTAGACCCAGCACTGAGTAAAGGAGCCCAAGTGAGTCAGGTGAAAGCACCTCGCCTTGGCAATGAAATCTCTTCCCCATTCATGCCTGAATGCCTCCCATGTCCTTCCTCTTCTGAACGAAGAGAAAGAGAACAGGGTTTGACAGAAGAGTTTATCATCCCGATAATGTTAAGCCCATTTTCAAGGCACTCACTACAACCAGTTCACATTATCTTTCTCCCCTGACTACCCCCTTCAAATAAAAACCAGTAGAATATATGTGTCAGTGCTAAATTCTCTCGCTTTGTCCCAGCCTACCCTTCCCCCTCCCCTTGTCCTCAAGTCCACTGTCTATGTCTGTGTCTTTATTCCTGTCCTGCCCTTAAGTTCATCTACCAAATGCAAAATAGATAGCTAGTGGGAAGCAGCTGCATGGCACAGGGAGATCAGCTCGGTCCTTTGCAACCATCTAGAGGGGTGGGATTAAGGAGGGTGGGAGGGAGACACAAGAGGGAGGGGATATGGGGGTATACGTATGCATAAAGATGATTCACTTTATTATATACCAGAAACTAACACAACACTGTAAAGCAATTATACTCCAATAAAGATGTAGAAAAAAAACCCTCAAAAAAACCCAGCAGAATAAATTCCAGCCATTCATGAATTCAAGAAACATACAACTACTTACTAGGTAAAGAACTGCAGCAACAATAATACTAATACTGATAGCTGATAAAGCACAGTGCCTAGTATAGGCACTATAATTCTACTTTATATCTATAAATTAATTCACCACTCACAACAATCCTATGAGGTAAAGTACTATCCTTATTCCCATTTTATAGACAGGAAAAACTGAGGCACAGAGAGATTAAGTCCTTTGCCCACCACATAGGTGGTGAACCAGAATTTGAACCCAGGAAGTCTGACTCTATAGACTCTGCTCCTGACCATACGCTACATGACTCTAAACACACAGGACAGAATATAGAATTCACATTCCTGATCAAAGCTAAGTGTGTTACATACTTTTAAGATATTTTTAATATACCTTTAACTATTTGCTCCAGATTTTCCAAGTAAAATTTATATTGGCTAACCAGGCCTTCTTCAAATTCTCTTAACTTCTGGGTTTCTTTGCGGATCTAAAAAGACCAAAAAAGATTATTTCCTTAAATCAAAATACTGAAATCCATTTTTAAATTACCACAAAATATGAGTGTCCCCACTATTTCTCCCATCTCTAGCTATGCAAAATTTTCAGCTTATTTTGTGTAGTAATTATATCCAGCATTACTATTTACAATAGCCAGGACATGGAAGCAACCTAAGTGTCCATCAACAGATGAATGGATAAAGATGTGGCACATATATACAATGGAATATATTCAGCCATAAAAAGAAACGAAATTGAGTTATTTGTAGTGAGGTGGATGGACCCAGAGTCTGTCATACAGAGTGAAGTAAATCAGAAAGAGAAAAACAAATACCGTATGCTAACACAAATATATGGAATCTAAAAAAAAAAGGTTCTGATGAACCTAGGGGCAGGACAGGAATAAAGACGCAGATGTAGAGAATGGACTTGAGGACACAGGGAGGGGGAAGGGTAAGCTGGGATGAAGTGAGAGAGTAGCATTGACATATACACACTACCAAATGTAAAATAGATAGGTAGTGGGAAGCAGCTGCATAGTACAGGGAGGTCAGCTCAGTGCTTTGTGACCACCTAGAGGGGTGGGATAGGGAGGGTGGGAGGAAGACACAAAAGGGAGGAGATACAGGGATATATGTATGCATATAGCTGATTCATTCTGTTATACAGCAGAAACTAACACAACATTGTAAAGCAATTATACTCCAATAAAGATGTTAAAAAAAAATTATATCCAGCATTACCTTGGTAGATTTTTCTGCCTCTGTTAGGGGTCGTATTTTATAAGAAGGAGTAATGTCTTTAAATAACTCCATCAGAGAAACTATCACCAGCTTTCGAACAGTAACAGCCACGTCAGGATCCTGTTCCATCAGCATGGAACGTAATTCTTTCAATTTTTTAATCTGTTAAAGAAATACCTTATATGGCTAGAGAAATGGCAAGACAATTATAAACAAAAGACAACAGCCTCACATCTGGCACAATAAGTGGAATTCACACAATGGCTCACAGTCTAGTACAGCCACACACAACTACAGACACTGCTCACATTTACAAAAGATATATCACTAAAGCTATAAGTTCATCATATTTTTGTTAAATAAGCAGTTAGAAAAAATATAATTTAAAAAGTATAAATTTATTAATCTATTTATTTTTTAGAAATTCTTTTTTTATTAGGTTTTCTATTTATGATGCTACTTTTTTTTTTTTTTTTTTTTGCGATACGCAGGCCTCTCACTGTTGTGGCCTCTCCCGTTGTGGAGGCTCCGGACGCGCAGGCTCAGCGGCCATGGCTCACAGGCCTAGCCGCTCCGTGGCATGTGGGATCCTCCTGGACCGGGGCACAAACCCGCGCCCCCTGCATCGGCAGGCAGACTCTCAACCACTGCACCACCAGGGAAGCCCGATGCTACTTTTTTTAATTGAAGTATAGTTGATTTACAATGTTTCAAGTGTACAGCAAAGTGATTCAGTTTTATATATATATAAAAACATATATTCTTTTTCAGATTCTTTTTCATTATAGGTTATTACAAGATACTGACACAGTTCCCTGTGCTATACAGGTCCTTGTTGTTTATCTACTTTATATACCGTAATCTATACCTGTTAATTCCAAATTCCTAATTTATCTCTCCCCTGCCCCTTTCCCCTTTGGTAACCGTAAGTTTGTTTTCTATGACTGAGTCTACTTCTATTTTTAAAATAAGGTCATTTGTATCATTTTTTTAGATTCCACACATAAGTGATATCATATATTTGTCTTTCTCTGTCTGACTTACTTCACTTAGTCTGATAATCTCTAGGTCCATCCATGTTGCTGCAAATGGCACTGGGTTTTCCTAAAACATGTGTGTCCTATATTTCCCTAAAAACACTTTTTGAAATATATTAAAATGTTACATACATCAATCAAGTATATTATTCACCTATACATGAACTAATCAGGAATTAAATATAATGTATCCACATTTAGTTTCAACAAGATCATAGAAAGATGATTTGTATTATGTGATGAAGAAGTGAAAAGCTGATTTCAACAAATGTGCTTGACTGGATGAACTACCACTGCCTGCTGGAGTGCTCTGCTATCTTCAGAATACGCTGGTTGGTCAAAAATGTTTGCCATATAGTGGTGAGAGGACAAATACGCCACCACCTATTTGCAACCCTAACTTGTATGAAATGAGCATGAGGATCCAGAGTTAGAAGACCTGGGTTCCAATCTAGTAGCTATTAAAATATGAAACAACTTGAATTTGTAAGCCTTAATTTTTCAACTGTAAAATGAGATCAAGAGCTCTTGTCTCTATGGCTTTATACTGATTATATGAGATCATACTGGTGAGAAATATTCCAAATTCCCCTCCCCAATTCTGCTCCAGACCTTTCCCCTCACTTTATTAGAAAAGGACAAGTACTACAGCAAAGCATACCCATATGAATTTTTTTCTATAAATGTAAATAATCTATTTTATCATTCAATAAACAAATACTCATCACAGTAGGATGCTGGGGACACCAAGCTAAAACGAATAGTACCCCTTAAATGACTTCATGTATATTTTATCATTTAATCCTCACAACAGTTTTAAAATAGGTACCATCTGGATTTCCCTGGCAGTCCAGTGGTTAAGACTCCACACTTGCACTGCAGGGGCACAGGTTCGATCCCTGGTTGGGGAACTAAGATCCCACATGCTGCGTAGCGCAGCCAAAAAACAAAAAAGTACCATCCTCTTTTTAGAGATGAAGAAAATGAGCTTGGGTAAAACGACTTTCCCAAAGTCTAACAGATAGTACTTAAAAGAGCCAAGGGGCTTCCCTGGTGGCGCAGTGGTTGAGAGTCTGCCTGCCGATGCAGGGGAAACAGGTTCGTGCCCCAGTCTGGGAAGATCCCACATGCCGCGGAGCAGCTAGGCCTGTGAGCCATGGCTGCTGAGCCTGCAGGTCCAGAGCCTGTGCTCCACAACAGGAGAGGCCACAACAGTGAGAGGCCCGCGTACCGCCAAAAAAAAAGAGCCAAGACTGAACCTCAGGTTTCTTGAGCCCACATGTTATAACTATCACCACCTTTACCCCCATGCCCATGGCTCACTGATAATTCATTATAACTCTTCAGTCTACTTTATTTAAAACAGATAGACTTTTTCCGGACTTCCCTGGTGGCACAGTGGTTATGAATCCGCCTGCCAATGCAGGGGACACGGGTTCAAGCCCTGGTCTGGGAAGATCCCACGTGCCACGGAGCTACTGAGCCCACGTACCACAACTACTGAAGCCCGCGCGTGTAGAGCCCGTGCTCCACAAGAGAAGCCACCGTAATGAGAAGCCTGCACACCGCAATGAAGAGTAGTCCCCACTCGCTGCAGCTAGAGAAAGCCCACGCACAGCAACGAAGACCCAATGCAGCCAAAAATAAATAAGTAAATAAATTTAAAGAAAAAAATTTTTCCACTTACAATTATTCCTGAACTAATCTCACTGGCTTTTGTGTACCACCTTCCTTAATAACTCTGCAGATCAGTCAAGCAACTTGCAAGTTGGTTCCTCCTCCCTAGTACTGTTAATTTTTACACTTAACCACTTTTAGAGTTACAACATTAAGTCCAATATCTTCATTTAGAGATGAAGAAAGTAAGACTCAGAATGTTTAAGTAACTCTTCTAAGACTACAGATTTGGATTAGGCTAAGGTCCTGTGTACTCTTATTCTAACTCAGCTACTACATTTTGTTAATGCTCTTCCTTTCTGTGTGTGCATACAGCTAACAAAAGAATATTAAAAGATTAGACTGATACACGATATAATATGAAGAGCCTAAGGAAATTAATTATACTTACATTACTTTCTGGATCTGATAATATGGCAGATGCCAAGGCTGCGATACGCATTTTCTTCTCCTGTAGTTTCTTCTTCCTCTCAATTAAATGTTCTTCTAACGTCAGCTCTTTAATGGGTTCTTCAATGATCTCTGAAACAGATTAGGTTTCCCCTCTTAAACATGTCTTTATTTACAAGTATCCAAGAACCTTAATTAATAAAATAATTTTCTTGTAGTAACAAATAATCGGGACTTCCCTGGTGGTGCTGTGGTTAAGAACCCGCCTGCCAATGCCGGGGACACAGGTTCGAGCCCTGATCTGGGAAGATCCCACGTGCTGCAGAGCAATAAGTCCATGCACCACAACTACTGAGCCTGTGCTCTAGAGCCCACGAGCCACAACTACTGAGCCCACGTGATGCAACTACTGAGCCCGCGTGCCTAGAGCCTGTGCTCCGCAACAAGACAAGCCACCACAATAAGCCCATGCACCACAACGAAGAGTAGGTCCCGCTCCATGCAACTAGAGAAAGCCCGTGCACAGCAACGAAGACCCAACACAGCCAAAAATAATAAATAAAATAAATAAATTTATAAAAAACAAATAATCATGATAGCTAACTTTTATCAAGCACTTGCCATGGGCCAAGATTACTACATATCACCCTCTCAACAATCACATGAGGCAAGTACTATCATTAACCCAATTCTGTAGATACACTGAGGCAAAGAGAAAGTAACTTGCCTAAGCTCATATCCCTGGCAGAAATGGGATTCAAACCCAGGCAGTCTGACTTAAGAGTTCACATTTTTAACTACTGTGCTAATAAACCCACAATAATTCATACTAATTAAGGGAAAGAGCAATCTCATTTAGTTTTTTTAAAAGTACATGCTCCTTTATTTTCAACTCTATAGTCCTTTGAGCTACACAAAAATACATCCACCTTAAGAAATTCACAGGGAATTAGATTTAATAAACACACAAGCATAATCTGTAATGAGCTGATGAAGGATGCCTAAAAACAGTTAACAGTTGTCCTGTAATCTCATTTACACTAATATGGTTTGCTAAGAGAAAGTAAAATTTAACCAGCTTGTTCTATCACAAATTCCAAACCAATATAGTTTCAAACAATAAAATACGTTCAGGGCTTCCCTGGTGGTGCAGTGGTTAAGAATCTGCCTGTCAATGCAAAGAACATGGGTTCGAGGCCTGGTCCAGGAAGATCCCACATGCTGCGGAGCAACTAAGTCTGTGTGCCACAACTACTGAGCCTGTGCTCTAGAGCCTGAGAGCCACAACTACTGAAGCCCGCATGCCTAGAGCCCGTGCTCCGCAACAAGAGAAACCACCGCAGTGAGAAGCCGGTGCACCGCAATGAGGAGTAGCCCCCGCTCGCCGCAACTAGAGAAAGCCCACATGCAGCAATGAAGACCCAACGCAGCCAAAAATATATAAATTAAATAAATAAATTTATTTTAAAAAATAAATAAAATACGTTCTTTCAGTTTAACTTTGATTAGAACTGTTCTAGCTCTTAGAACCCACATTTAGTTATGTAAAGCAGACATACATGAAGTATAATTGGTCTAAGAAAGAACCAAAATAATTTTGTACCACAGAATCGTTTTTACAATTTAAGCTAAAAAGTGAACAGTTATTTGTAGGTAGGTCCTTCTTTACAATTAAAAAGAATTCAAAACAGTAACAATTTATAAGATTCTTCATGCATACCTAGACATCACAAACATAACTGAATAAAATTTTCCATAATAAAAGCAACAAAAAATCAAATTACAGGGCTTCCCTGGTGGTGCAGTGGTTGAGAATCCACCTGCCAATGCAGGGGACACGTGTTCGAGCCCTGGTCTGGGAAGATCCCACGTGCTGCGGAGCAACTAAGGCCGTGCACCACAGCTACTGAGTCTGCACTCTAGAGCCCATGAGCCACAACTACTGAGCCCACATGCCACAACTACTGAAGCCTGTGCGCCTAGAGCCCATGCTCCACAATGAGAAGCCACTGTAATGAGAAGCCCACGCACCACAACAAAGAGTAGCCCCCACTCGCCACAACTAGAGAAAACCCGTGTGCAGCAACAAAGACCCAACACAGCCAAAATTAAATAAAAAATAATTTTTTTTTTTTTAAAAGACTCAAGTTACACAAAGTAAGACTTTCAAAATGTGGGAAAATGTTCGAAATGAGCTTGAAATGACCAGTACTCCAAAATGCACATTCCAGATTTTATGTAAAATTAATTCACTATTAAGTAAAAAAATGTAATTCTCAATTAACAATTTAGTAACTAGAAAGATGCATCCCATTACCTTCTTCAGGTTCCATCTCTTCTTGATCCTCTTCATCTTGGTTACTGTCAATAACTATATGGAAAATATGCATATTAAAAGTGTGATAATATACATAAGTGGTAAAACCACAAGGAAAACCAGGGAAGTGATTACCATAAAACTCAGGAAAATAGTTACTTTTGTCAGGAGGGAGCAATTAGTGATTTAGGGGAGTATAGGGAAGTTTCTGGGTGCTGGCAGTACTTCCTTCTTGCCCAGATGGTAGTTTTATGGGTATGCTTTTGGTGATAAACCACCTACCTTCACATCTTTGATTTCTAGACTTTTGTGTGCGTTTTATTTCACAAAAAATACATGTAAGGAAAAAAAGGCTAAAAAAGGATGACTAATATGCTCTAATTTTAGAAACAACAGAATGAAATACTCTGAAAAGAATCACCTTAACCTTGTGGCTTCAGCTGTACTCATAGTACAATGGGCACCTGAGATAACCATCTGTATTTCCAGCCAAAATCATCAAGTTTGCTCTATGACTAACTGTAGCTATCCCCTTTTGTAAATATGGGTAAAAGTTAAAATAAATATTGAATGAAAAAATTTTGAACGTGATTATTAGTAAGGAACTAAAATTTTAACTAATACATGGGCTGATCACCTGGTTTCTCTCTCGTCTGTGGGATTATACCACTTTTATCTTTAATAGGAAGTAAGTGAATCAGTTCCTTCTCTGGTGCAGTTTGCAGAGTTCTTGGTATTTTTTCATATTTATCTATAACATGCTCATGCTTCCGCTTCCTGGCGTGAACAGGCTCACTACAAGAAAAAAAAATTTAGTTTTAATATATTTAAAAAAGAACCTAGAGACCTATCATTTTAAAAGCACAGAAAAATAAACCACTAACCAAACCTTTAATAAGCATGTAGATATTAGCATCTAGACCAGGCATTTGTACAGTAAATGAATAAATGAATTGTATGGCCAACCATAAAGACCCAAACTATGGCTACACTTAGTTTTCCCTTTAGAGGCAAAACAAGGTGAAAGTTACAGCAGATTTTTCTTTGAAGAATATTCCACAGAGCCAAGGGTGACATCATGCTATTTTACTTTCCCCAAAACTGTCACAACATAGCATGGACTTTTGACTTAGAAGTATCTAAGTTTAAATTTCAGATCCACTACTTGTGACAATGGGAAAGCATTAGTTTCCTCTCTGTAAAAGGGAATAATATGTACCTAATAGGGTAACAAGGACCGAGGCATGTGTAACATGGCCATAAAGAACTCAGGACTGCTCTGCCTCAAACAAAGAACAGCATACTTCACCCATTCACTCCACTTCACTATTCAAACTCAAAAGAAATAAAGATATACACTAAATAAAATCAGCTTGTTTTATTTATGAACTAACCTTATTTAGGAAATAGACTGAATAGGGTTTACTCTTTGTAAACACTGTGTTCAGAGATGAGCAGCATCTTGCACTAACCACCTAAGTAAAATTCAGAACCAAGTTTTTAGCACTGAAAGGATGTGAATGACTATAATCTAAATGAAGTATTACCTAGAAGAAAGATCTCTCGTTAGAAAAGACGCTCTTTGCCCTAAATCCTTCATTAACTGTAAGTCATCTTCATCCATCATATCTAAAGGAAGGGCTTCCTCCTCTTCTTCCTCTTCCCTCTCAATCCTTTTACCTGTTCCAACAACAACAAGAAATCAGAAACAAGTATTAGAAATGTAGAACGCTGCATTTTTGTGTCTATGATAGGAAAAGCATGTGCTTTACTAACACCTTAGCCCAGTGTTTCTAAACGGGAGCACTACTGATACGCTGGGCAGGACAATTCTTTGTTGTACTTGGGTGTCCTGGGCTAGGCAAAATGCCAGCATCTCTGACCTCTGAAATCTAAATGCCAGGAGCATTCTTAGGTCACTGTAACAACCAAAAAATAAGTGTGTCCACACATTCTGCAATGTCCTTCAGAACATTTGTGATCACCCAGTTCTTAAATGCTGGGTTCCTTAAAATTCTGTTCTAGGTTCTCTTATTTTCATGCTACACAGTCTCCATGGTGATTTTACCCAAGCCTAAGGCTTTGATTACCATCTACATGTTGATAATTCCAAAAACTATTCTCTCTAACCCAGATCTTTCACTTGAACATTATACTCTTATATCCAACTGCCTGAGAGACTTCATTTAGATGCTAAACATATAAGAATGAAGAAATCTTTTGCTTCTATTTTTAAAATGTAATTACTAACACATCATGCTTTTTAAATTCTTCTGAAATTTACATAGATCTTTAAAAACATCTAACTCAACCAATGCATTTTTGTTTTTTAAATAGATGAAGTACCTGGAGATTAAGTGACGGACTAAGGCCACACTGCTAGTAAGCAACAAAATTAAGAGAAAAGTTCAAGTTTCCTGACTTCCAGTCCCATGACCTTTTATACATCACAATAACGTGTTGCCAAGGGATCAAACTAAATAGGTCAGGATAAGAGAATGAGATGGGCATGGGAAGAATGAATAGTCAGATATAGCCAAATATGAATTCCCTGAAAGTATGAGTAACCCTGTAGAAAAACTGGTCTGACTCAAAATGGTCATATTCCTTACCTGTTTTTTGAGTACTTGGGAATTTTTGAACAGGTTTACAAAAGAATAACCCTGACAATTACAGCTTAATTTCACTCCAAGTTTCCAAGTGAAAAGAAAGCCAGAAGTTTAGAAAACTAAGTGAAACTTAGCAATACTGTGAAGAATGCACCAGAGAAAAGCAATGTTCTTACCTTAGCTAACTGCCAGTGAACGGAAAAGTGGCAGCACTGGCATGCCCAACAATTATTTACATTTGCTACTCTGAGTCTGTTTTCCCAAGTATGTATTGTATCTTCAGATCTGCTTTCTAGACAAACTGAAAGGCGAGTCTAGCTCTTTCTCACTGTGAATATTGTACTGAAATGTTTTCTCATACTAATTGTGATAAAGCATATAGGACTACGATCCTTACCTACTTGTAGGAAGACCTGAGAACAAGAAGAGTGATTACTAGAAAGGAAAGTTATTCCATGAAGAACATTTTAAAACAAATCAATGGAAACTGGAACACATGAATGTTTTCACAATTACCTGGTCGTTTTTCCTTTGGGTCCTCCAATGGAATAGGTTTCTTAGACACAGCATCTTTTACAGCTTGTCTTAGTTTCCTCTGTTCTTTTCGGTACTTCTTGAGAGTGCTTTGTTGTTTAAATTGTTTGTTTTTTAGCTTGTTTTCAAGTTTGACTTTACTAGTTTTTAGCAACTTCCGAAAGCTTGGGACCTGTTTTTTATTTCTTCTCTAGAAAACAACAACAGAAGAAGCACTGCATATCCAGAAATTTAAATTATTTTTAAAATCAGGTTAAAGAGAATTGATTATAAAATTTCATTAGACCAATTCCACAATTTTAATGTCTCACAGCCATGGGTCTTGGATATAAAAGCTAAAACCACACTATGGCATTAATTCTACAGAATGGCACTAGATCATCAGTTATTCAACAGGAGGGTCTTCCTGTGACCAGAATCCACAGATGCTCAAAGGAGTCTAAGACTCCAAAAAAGGTGAAGAACCACTAAGCTAGTGGTAAACGGTTATTCAAGGCTAGCTTAACGCCTGTAGTTTGGCATAATAAGAGCAAAATGCTGGCTGTATTTCACAATAACTGACGTTTACATATCGCTTTACTTGTTTACAAAGTGCTCTAACATATTACCTCCAACAGCCTAGTCAAGTAGCGACAGCTGTTATCCTCATATTACTGGGGAAGCTACGGCTTAAAGAGTTTATGTGATTTGTCAAAGACCCTTAAACTAAGGAAAGCAAAACTGAATTCGGGTATGTGGATTACAACTCTCTTGCTGGTGACCTCTCACTCAGAAATTACTCGCTTTTTTATCTCCTACCCTTTAGGGAGGAAAAAACGGACTTATTTCAGGTCCCACAACTCATAAGCTCATTGAAGGCAGGACCCTGCTTCTCATCTGTGAAATAACGGGTTCAGAAGATGGTCTTGTAGAACCCTTCAAATCTGACATCCTATGTATGAACTCAAGACTCCGTGCTAGTCTCACTGCGGTCCCTTGAAGCCAAGCGCGCACACCGGGCGATGAAAAAGGAGCCAGGTCTAAGGGCGGGGACGCTGACAGCACTTAGAGCCAGGAGGGACCCCCTAATCTAGGCCACAACCCCCCATACAAGGGCGAGAACCGCCGAAAGGCTGCACCAGGGAGCGACTCTGTGAGCCAAAGGGGCCATAAGCCGCGGGGACCGGGCTTCTAAGGACACTTACCGCCTTCATCCTTTAATCTGCAGGGGAACCCAGGCCCGACCAATTCACCAGGGGCAGGGGTAATCCGGGAATTCCGAAGAAGAAACACACGTGCGAAACCAGCGTCACTGCTCTAGCCGGAAGGGGCTCCTAGCCACTTCCCACCCTCCGCCGCCGGAAATGGGGGCGGGACTTCCGTAGACAGGATCGGGCACGCGCCCTTTCGCGGTAACGTTCTCGCGTCCCTGGGTCGGCGGCGGCGCGGCGTGCGCGCGCGTGAGCACACACGGAACCGGGAATCGCCAAAGGTGAATGGTCCTAGGGTGGGGTTCACCTCACAGGGTCTTTGAATCTTTGACTCTTGCTCTGTTTCTTTGAAATTCTTAAGGAAATCGGGCTTCTCCCCTCAGAACGAAAGGACTTGTTTTTTTCAATCCCTGTCTTCATTTTGTACGTCTCCTCATGTTTAGCTTGTTGTAGGATGTAGCTCGTCTCATCTTTCTTTTATAGATGCTGAGTTTTGTAGTCAGCTTTCCTCACGTAAAGTCGTGAGGACAGAGAAGAGCTTATTTCTTTCGTGTAGTACCCGCCCCTCGCCTGGCCTTCGACAAGCTCTCTGGGCGCGTTTGTGGAACGGCTAATGATTTCTCATGACCTTTCGACACTCAAAAGTCTATGATTCTTTTTTTTCTTAATTAAATTTTTTATTTTGAGACAATTGTAAATTTCCATGCAGTTATAAAATATAATAGAGATCCCGTATATCCTTTAGCCAGTTCCTCCCAAAGGTAACATCTTGCAAAGCTATGATATAACAACCAGGATATTGAAAAGTCCATGATTCTTAATGTTTTATTTTGAAACACTTTTTGCCTTAATTTTAACCACTGTCTGATTAAGAGTTATACCAGTGAGATTCATCTGCATTTCAGTATCTTACAACTATTACTTTTCTGTAAATTATACTGTCTGCTTAGTAATTCCGCCAGTCATGAGTTTTAACAGGACGATTTAGACATTGCAAGAATAAGAGTATGTTTTTCAAAATGATTGTCTCTCAAAGACTTCTTTTCATGAATAAATTTTAAAATTCCACTTAAGATTTTTTTTTTTTTAAGTCTGTGATTCTGAGCACATCCCTGACAGAGTCTGGCCTAGCAGTCCTGAGCCAGAGGGGAAAAGCCAGCAGAGGCTCCAAAGAATCTGACCTCCCTAGTGGGTGTTGATCTTATAGAGACTGAGAGGAAACCTGCCAATTTCTGGATCCCCCTTCAAAGATCAAGAATCCCATTCTATCCAGAACTCTTCTTACCCTCCCTTCCAACTTCCCCAATTTCCCCATTGCTCTGTCTTCTTTACACACACTCTCAGAAACAGCAGAACCTATCCCACTGGAATATTACTTCATCAAGCAAACTGAGAACATTATCCTGTACTCTTCCCAAGTGGCTGAATTCCTTCCCAAACATAACAGCTTATCTGTGGTCACTCCCATCCTTTCAGCCTTCCATCCAGTCTCTCCAAGGGTGAGGCATCCCCATTTCCATTCAAAACCAACTTCTCCCAGCTTCATCGGACTCCATGTATCGCTAATTATCCCTTTTCTCCTGTATTCTTTCTCTCCCTAATGGATCTTTACCCTTGGCCAATAAATATACTGAAATCTCTTCCGTCCTTAATTTTTTTCCTAATGACTCCATCTCCTTTTAATTTCTTTTTTATTTTCCTCCTTCCCTGTTTGTCTTTACTTAGAAAAAAACAAAAACCGCAAAAACTAGTTTTATCTCCACTTCCTCTTCTCTGTTATCACAGCCCAAGCCTGTACTAGCCTTTTTAAGAATTAAGTTATACTCTTGGCCCGTTTTAAGTTTATAATCAACCAGAAATCTTTGGATCATTTTTAAACAGTTGTTGCCAAGCTAAATCTCTCCCACCTTGATTTTGAGCAATCTGTTATTTAAACGCAAACTTAACAAATGGAAGTTTACATGATTCCTACTAATGTAATCTTCTGGTTTCTCAGTTATGTCGTCCCCAGCTTTGTGTCATTTCCCATTCACTCAAATCACTGCTAAGCTCAGTTTGGGCTCTAGATCCTCTTGGATCTTCCATAGCTTTCCTGGACACTTGAGCTAAGAGGGGGTCACTGGACTACCCCAAAGTAGCTTCACAGGTATCATACCCAGAGTTTCCTGTGAGCCCTTTTGAAACTCTGCCCATAACATTCCACTGAAACTGCTCTCATTAAGATCACCAAGAACCTCCAAGTTGTTGTGAATTTTTTTTAAGTGTGCACAGAATTACATCATTTTTTTTTCTTTTTTTAACTTTATTAGATCTCTCTGCTGCATTTTTCCTTTCTCACATTAGAATTTTGACTCCCTTGGCTCCCTTAACAGCCTCTTCCCCAGGTTCTCCTACTTCCATTCTTTCTTCCTCCTGCCTCTTCAATGTAGATGACTCTCAGGGTTCCACTGTTGGCCCACTTTTTTTTTTATCTCAGACACAATTATTAAGTTTTTTTTTTAATTTATTTATTTTTGGCTGCGTTGGAACTTCGTTGCTGCGCGCGGGCTTTCTCTAGCCGCAGCGAGCGGGGGCTACTCTTCGTTGCGGTGCGCGGGCTTCTCATTGCGGTGGCTTCTCTTATTGCGGAGTACGGGCTCTAGGTGTGTGGGCTTCAGTAGTTGTGGCTCACGGGCTCAGTAGTTGTGGCTCATGGTCTCTAGAGTGCAGGCTCAGTAGTTGTGGTGCACGGGCTTAGTTGCTCCATGGCATGTGGGATCTTCCCGGACTAGGGCTCGAACCCATGTCCCCTGCATTGGCAGGAGGATTCTTTACCACTGCACCACCAGGGAAGTACCAGGCCCACTTTTCTACTTCTCTTTATGTTCTACTTGCTCTTCTGGTGTGATCTCATCCATCTACCTAATGCAAAGAGATTCCTAAATCTTTCATCCGGTCCATATCTCTCCCTCAAGCTTCAGTCATGTAACCACCTACCTCCTGGACATCTCCAGAAGATAACCATGGAACTTCAGATCACCATGTTCAAAATGATACTATATTTTTCACTTGTACCTCTTCCAACGTTGCCTATTTCATTCATTTACCCACAGCCAGAATCCTGATATTCCAGAGATCTTTAGAAATAAGCCAGGAATTTCTCGGCCATTCACCATATTACAGTTCTGTTTTCTATAAACAAACTGGTTTGAAAACTGTCACTAAGTGGGCAAAGTACAATAAGGCTTCAGAGTTTCCTGTCCCACAAGATAATGTATATGTTATAAGAAGGGACCTTGAAGAAACTAAAAGCATGTAATATGTTCAAAGTAGATGCTTCGTATTTCCTTATGAAAAATTACTAAAGGTACCAGATTATAATTATAAGTCTCCAAAATCCCAGCATCAAGAATTTGAAAATATACATGTCATTCCTCTACCTTCGTCAATGCTAAAATATAGTTGAGGAATATATATATATAGTTGAGAAAGATAATTATGCATGACCAAATAGAGATTAATAAGAGATTGCACAGGTGCTAAAAAAAGAAAAACAATAAAAGAAAGCTGCTTTGGAGGAAAGGACAGAGCAATGTATATTTAAGTGGACCCTTGTAGAAATGACAAAGTTCAGGTAGGTGGGATAATATTTTCTAAGTTCAGATAGTGCAAATAATTTATATTGTGTGTCATCAGAAAATAGGCTAAAATAGCTGATAACCATAATTAGAACTAATGATTAATTATTCAATTTAAAATTAACCAAAAACCTAAATAATAACAAAAAATAATAACGTAGCAGATGTTGTTGTTGTCATCCCATTGACATCCTCTCAGCACTTCCTCCATACATGCCGGAAAGAAGTCCTCTGCAAGGGCTTGCAACTTTTCACCTGAGTTTTTCTCAACCCCTGCAGGACAGGACAGAAGTGCTGAGGAATTTTCACCCCTGAGAGCAGCCTTCAACCAATGACAAATGGAAGCTGAAGGATATATACATATACCACCTGTGGCAGGCTGGAAAATGTCCTCTGAAGACATCAGGCCCTGAAACTGTTGAATTTTATGTTGTAGAGCCAAAGGTATGATTAAGGATCTTGGGATGGGGAGATGATTCTTGAGTGTCCAGGTGGGCCCTAAATGCAATCACATGTATTCTTACGGGCTAGGCAGAGAGAGATTTCACACAGAAGAGGAGACGTTGCCACAGAGGCAGAGAGTGTAGTGATGTAGCAACAAGTCAAGGAGTGCCAGCAGCCATCAGAAGGGGGAAGAGGCAAGGAGCAGATTCTCCCCTAGAGCCTCTAGAGGGAGGGTGACCCTGCTGACTGCATGATTCCAGGGATACTGATTTCGGACTTCTGACGCCTAGACCTGTGAGAGAATAAGTTTCTGTTGTTTTCAGCCACCAAATTTGTGATTTGTTACAGCGGCCATAGAACACTAATATACCAACATTTATACTAATAAGTATACCAATGTCCTCACTCCTGAGAAGCAGGACAACTCGGAGGCATCTTCCACATTGTCTCCAGGAGTCTACAGAAGGGCTGAGCCCCACCTGCAGAGGTAACTTACCCATCAGCCCACTCTGTTACTGGCCTTCTCTCCCCAGTCTCACTTCCCCACTCTGCTATCAGTGGTTCCAGGTCTCTCCTTCAAGATAAACCACATACTCTCAAATCCTTGTGTATTAGTTTCCTGGAGCTGCTGTAACAAAGTACCATAAATTGTGTGGCTTAAAACAACAGAAGTTTATTCTCTCACAGTTCTGGAGGCCAGAAGTTGGAAATACAGTAAAGGTGTTGGTGCGATTGGTTCCTCTTCAGGGCTCTGAGGAAAAGTCTCTTCCATGCATCTCTCCTAGCTTCTGGTGATGGCTGACGACCCATGGCATTCTTTGGTTTGTAAATGCGTCACTCCAGTCTCTGCCTCCATCTTTACATAGCATTCTCCCTGTGTCTCTGTGTCTTCACGTGGCCGTCTTCCCCTCATATAAGAACACTGGTTATATTGGATCAAGAACCCACTCTGATGACCATATCACAACTTTAATTACATGTGCAAAGACCCTATTTCCAAATAAGGTCACATTTATAGGTACCAGGGATGCGAATTTTAATATCTTTTATGGGGCACACAATTCAACTCATAACACCTTGACTCAGGGTCAGATTCGGGGACCCCCAACCTAAGACAATTATCACTTATGAAGCACTTTTTATATTTCCCTAAATATAATTATCTTACTTTATCCTCAATAATCTTATGAGATAAATATTGGCTCCATTTTAAAGTTAATAAATCTGAGGATTAGATACTATAGTGTAGTCAAGTCATTGTTGTATCAGGTGAGAAGTGTAATAAGATGCCAGTCCCACCAGTGGGAGTGGTTTTCAGCAAAAGAGGTCAAATGCCTTAAGCTTTTTTTCTCTAATCTGCAATAATATAGATGAGGAAACAATTAAAGAGGGATTTTCCTAGGACTGTGATATGTGTTCTTTTTTATTTAAGACTTTTGTTGATAAACTTCTAAGACCTGACATTTCCTCTTTCTTTACTTGCATTGGCTGTTCAGAGCCACTCTTTATTTATTCATTGCTTTCAAAAATCTGTGGGGAAGGGGAAGTAGTTTCCATGCACAAAGTCATGTCCAGTTTCTGATACTCCCTTTGGCAGCAATAGTTGCTCCCTCTCCTCTCTGTACCAGACTCTGCTAGGAGCTCTCTGTAAAACAATATTCTGTAAAACAAGGACACATTGTCTCAGCCTCTGTGCTAAAGCTGCTGGGAAGTATACTGAGCAGGGAAGAGACTATAGAATGAAACTAACATCTAAGGTATCCTGTATATCATTTTCACACCTCTCACAATGCTACCCCTGCCTATTGTAATATTTTCTACTCCATCTATCACCAAAGGTCAAGTCCTTCCCCTGGTCACAAGTCTGAAAATACTTCCACTTATGGGCATATCCACATACACTCCAAAGACCTGTTTAGGTGGCATTTATGCTTCTGATTGCTTTCCTTCATTTTCCAAGCTGACACTGCTGATTATAATTAAAATCCTCTCGGGTAAATAAATGGATACATAACTGAACTAAGTGGATATTTATGAATAGATTGATGAGAGGTCTGGATGATCCAAAATATCTCCTCCAACATCTGTCACATTAGAAAGAAGATAAAGATCTGACCCTGAGCAATCCCTCTCTTGGGCCCATTAGGAGCAAAATGACTTTTTAATATTCTATTTAGGACTTTTTAATATTCAGAAAAAGGGGAATGGGTGGCTTCTGGAGGTGGCAAAAATGGGAAGTGGAGGAGGGGAAGAAGGTAAGTGAAAGAGGCTCCAAAACAGCTAGGTTTTAGACATAAGACGTGTGTATGTCATAACATGATGATAATTTCAGTAGGCGTATGAGTTATCTATTTCTGCTTAACAAATTACCCTACAAGTTAACAACTTAAAACAATAATAAACATTTATTATTTCACATAGTGTCTGTGGGTCTGGAGTTTAGGAGTGGTTTATCAGGACGGTTCTGGTTCTGGAAGTTGCAATCTAGCTGTTGGTCAAGGCTGCAGTCGTATGAAGACTTTACTGAGGCTCAAGGATTAACTTCTAAGATGGCTCACTCATATGGCTCTTGGCAAGAAGCATCAGTTCCTTACTGGCTGTTGGCAGCAAGCTTCGGTTTCTCACTACCATAGGGCTGCTTGAATGTCTTCATGACACAGCAACTGGCTTCCCCCAGAGCAAGTTATCCAAGAGAGAGCAAGAAGAAAACTCTGCCTTTTTAAGATCTAGTCTTGGAAGTCATCACTTCCACTGTTCAGTTTATTAAAAGAGAGTCACTTAATTCAGACCACTCCTAATGATAGGGGAGTTAGAGTTCACTTTTTTCTTTTTTTTTTGGCTGCGCTGTGTGTCTTGTGGGATCTTAGTTCCCCGACCAGGGATTGAACCTATGCCCTCAGCAGTGAAAGTGTGGATTTCTAACCACTGGACTGCCAGGGAATTCCCAGAGTTCACTTTTTTGAAGAGAAAATATCAAAATATTTGTGGACATATTTCAAAAACATTACTTTTGGGTTCAGTGAACATTTATTGAGCATCTTTACTGGGACCTGAGTAGGCACTTGAATTCAAACACAAGTTATTATCACCAAAGACTAAAGAAATCAGAATTTTTATATAGATAGACAAGAGACAATTTTAGGATACAGGACATTACATGACTATGATAGGTTTAAAGCTGAATGGACATGTAGGTGAGATTTAAATCATGGACAGGATGAGGGACTGATTTTTCTACTGAGCAGACAATAAAGGTTATTTTGTAACCTGTAACCTGTGTAACTGCCCATTCATAAAACCTTGTGGGACCCGAACTGAGAACTAAATACCAAAGTACAGAAGTAGTAACATATTCCATCTTTTAACCCCAGACACTTAGGTCATTACTTTGTATCTACAAATAATCAATTAATATTTACTGTTTTTTGGATTAAATTTAACTGATGGATTAAGATGAATTCTAGGTATAAATTTATATACCCCATTTGCTTGTTGTAGATTTTGATTACTGTAGCTCTTCTGGATGTTTTCTGTTACTTATTTCTTTGACATGGTCAGCTCTTTTCTCTAGAATTTAGAGCAGTCACAGGGGCACAAACTAGAGGCTCATGGGCTAGACTCTGCCAGAGGAATAGTTTTGTTTGGTTAAAATTGTGTATGTTTGTGTGATATTTTTCACTGATTTTTTAATGCCTTTAGGTAGGGCGTACACTCATTATTCAGTCTCGGTTCCCGCACAGGCCCCACTACTTCCTGTTGTCTGATATCCATCAGCCTTACTGGCCCCTAAAGACGCTTGAAATGTAAGACCCATGCATCTAGATTTTAAATCTCAGGATGGCACTGCATAATATTAGTTCAGCCTATTCTTTTGTGTTTTTCTTTTGAATTTTTAAATTTTATTTTATTTATTTTTTATACAGCAGGTTCTTATTAGTTATCTATTTTATACATGTTAGTGTATATATGTCAATCCCAATCTCCCAATTCATCACACCACCACCCACCCCACCTGCCACTATCCCCTGTTGGTGTCCATACATTTGTTCTCTACATCTGTGTCTCTATTTCTGACCTGCAAACCAGTTCATCTGTACCAGTTTTCTAGGTTCCACATATGTGCATTAATATACAATATTTGTTTTTCTCTTCCTGACTTACTTCACTCTTTATGACAGTCTCTAGACCCATCCACGTCTCTACAAATGACCCAATTTTGTTCCTTTTTATGGCTGAGTAATATTCCATTGTATATATATGCCACATCTTCTTTATCCATTCATCTGTTGATGGGCATTTAGGCTGCTTCCATGACCTGGCTATTGTAAATAGTGCTGCAATGAACATTGGGGTGCATGTGTCTTTTTGAATTATGGTTTTCTCTGGGTATATGCCCAGTAGTGGGATTGCTGGGTCATATGGCAATTCTATTTTTAGTTTTTTAAGGAACCTCCATACTGTTCTCCATAGTGACTGTATCAATTTACATTCCCACCAACAATGCAAGAGGGTTCCCTTTTCTCCACACCCTCTCCAGCATTTGTTGTTTGTAGATTTTCTGATGATGGCCATTCTGACGGGTGTGAGGTGATACCTCATGGTAGTTTTGATTTGCATTTCTCTAATAATTAGTGATGTTGAGCAGCTTTTCATGTGCTTCTTGGCCATCTGTATGTCTTCTTTGGAGAAATGTCTATTTAAGTCTTCTGCCCATTTTTCTTTTTTTTTTGTGGTAAGCAGGCCTCTCATTGTTGTGGCCTCTCATTGTTGCGGAGCACAGGCTTCGGATGCGCAGGCTCAGCGGGCATGGCTCACAGGCTCAGCCGCTCCACGGCATGTGAGATCTTCCTGGACTAGGGCACAAGCCCGTGTCCTCTGCATCGGCAGGCGGACTCTCAACCACTGCGCCACCAGGGAAGCCCCTGCCCATTTTTTGATTAGATTGTTTGTTTTTCTAATGTTGAGCTGCATGAGCTCTTTATATATTTTGGAGATTAATCCTTTGTCCGTTGATTCATTTGCAAATATTTTCTCCCATTCTGAGTGTTGTCTTTTCGTCTTGTTTGTAGTTTCCTTTGCTTTGCAAAAGCTTTTAAGTTTCATTAGGTCTCATTTATTTATTTATTTATTTTATTTCCATTACTCCACAAGGTGGATCAAAAAAGATCTTGCTGTGACTTATGTCAAAGGGTGTTCTTCCTATGTTTTCCTCTAAGAGTTTTATAGTGTCTGGTCTTACATTTAGGTCTCTAATCCATTTTGAGTTTATTTTTGTGTATGGTGTTAGGGAGTGTTCTAATTTCATTCTTTTACATGTAGCTGTCCAGTTTTCCCAGCACCACTTATTGAAGAGGCTGTCTTTTCTCCACTGTATATCCTTGCCTCCTTTGTCATAGATTAGTTGACCATAGGTGCGTGGGTTTATCTCTGGGCTTTCTATCCTGTTCCATTGATCTATATTTCTGTTTTTGTGCCAGTACCATATTGCCTTGATTACTGTAGCTTTGTAGTATAGTCTGAAGTCAGGGAGTCTGATACCTCCAGCTCCGTTTTTTTCCCTAAAGGCCACTTTGGCTATTCGGGTCTTCTGTGTCTCCATACAAGTTTTAAGATTTTTTGTTCTACTTCTGTAAAAAATGCCACTGGTAATTTGATAGGGATTGCACTGAATCTGTAGATTGCTTTGGGTAGCATAATCATTTTCACAATATTGATTCTTCCAATCCAAGAACATGGTATATCTCTCCATCTGTTTGTGTCATCTTTGATTTCTTTCATCAGTGTCTTATAGTTTTCTGAGTACAGGTTTTTACCTCCTTAGGTAGATTTATTCTTAGGCATTTTATTCTTTTTGTGGCAATGGTGAATGGGATTGTTTCCTTCATTTCTCTTTCTGATCTTTCGTTGTTAGTGTATAGGAATGCAAGAGATTTCTGTGCATTAATTTTGTATCCTGCAACCTTACCAAATTCATTTATTAGCTCTAGTAGTTTTCTGGTGACATCTTTAGGATTCTCTATGTATAGTACCATGTCATCTGCAAACAGTGACAGTTTTACTTCTTCTTTTCCTATTTGGATTCCTTTTATTTCTTTTTCTTCTCTGATTGCCATGGCTAGGACTTCCAAAACTATATTGAATAATAGTGGTGAGAGTGGACATCATTGTCTCATTCCTGATCTTAGAGGAAATGCTTTCAGTTTTTCACCATTGAGAATGATGTTTGCTGTGGGTTTGTCGTATATGGCCTTTATTCTGTTGAGGTAGGTTGCCTCTCTGCCCACTTTCTGGAGAGTTTTTATCATAAATGGGTGTTGAATTTTGTCAAAAGCTTTTTCTGCATCTATTGAGATGATCATCTGGTTTTTATCCTTCAATTTGTTAATATGGTGTATCACATTGATTGATTTGCGTATATTGAAGAATCCCTTGCATCCCTGGGATATATCCCACTTGATCATGGTGTATGATCCTTTTAATGTGTTGTTGGATTCTGTTTGCTAGTATTTTGTTGAGGATTTTTACGTCTATATTCATCAGTGATATTGGTCTGTAATTTTCTTTTTGTTTAGTATCTTTGTCTGGTTTGCTATCAGGGTGATGGTGTCCTCATAGCATGAGTTTGAGAGTGTTCCTTCCTCTGCAATTTTTGGAAGAGTTTGAGAAGGATTGGTGTTAGCTCTTCTCTAAATGTTTGATACAATTCACTCATGAAGCCATCTGGTCCTGGACTTTTGTTTGTTGGAAGATTTTTAATCACAGTTTCAAATTCAGTGCCTGTGATTGGTCTGTTCATATTTTCTATTTCTTCCTGGTTCAGTCTTGGAAGGTTATACCTTTCTAAGAATTTGTCCATTTCTTCCAGATTGTCCATTTTATTGGCATAGAGTTGCTTGTAGTAGTCTCTTAGGATGCTTTGTATTTCTGCAGTGTCCATTGTAACTTCTCCTTTTTCATTTCTAATTTTATTGATTGGAGTTCTCTCCCTCTTTTTCTTGACGAGTCTGGCTAAAGTTTATCAGTTTTGTTTATTTTCTCAAAGAACCAGCTTTTAGTTTTATTGATCTTTGCTATTGTTTTCTTTGTTTCTATTTCATTTATTTCTATTCTGATCTTTATGAATTCTTTCCTTGTACTAACTTCAGGTTTTGTTTGTTCTTCTTTCTCTAGTTCCTTGAGGTATAAGATTAGATTGTTTATTTGAGATTTTTCTTGTTTCTTGAGGTAGGTTGTATTGCTATAAACTTCCCTCTTAGAACTGCTTTTGCTGTGTCCCATAGGTTTGGATCGTCGTGTTTTCATTGTCATTTGTCTCTAGGTATTTTTTGATTTCCTCTTTGATTTCTTAAGTGATCTCTTAGTTATTTAATAACGTATTGTTTAGCCTCTGTATGTTTGTGTTTTTTACATGTTTTCCCTGTAATTGACTTCTAATCTCATAGCGTTGTGGTCGGAATAGATGCTTGATATGATTTTAATTTTCTTAAATTTACCAAGCTTGATTTGTGACCCAAGATGTGATCTATCCTGGAGAATATTCCATGTGCACTTGAGAAGAAACTGTAATCTGCTATTTTTGGATGGAATGTGCTATAAATATCAATTAAATCTGTCTGGTCTATTGTGTCATTTAAAGCTTGTGTTTCCTTATTAATTTTCTTTCTGGATGATCAGACCATTGGTGTAAGTGAGGTGTTAAAGTCCCCCACTATTATTGTGTTACTGTCAATTTCCTCTTTTATAATTCTTAGCAGTTGCCTTATGTATTGAGGTGCTCCTATGTTGGGTGCATATATATTTATAATTGTTATATCTTCTTCTTGGATTGATCCCTTGATCATTATGTAGTGTCCTTCCTTGTCTCTTGTAACATTCTTTATTTTAAAGTCTATTTTATCTGATATGATTATTGGTACTCCAGCTTTCTTTCGATTTCCATTTGCATGGAAATATCTTTTTCCATCCCCTCACTTTCAGTCTGTATGTGTTCCTAGGTCTGAAGTGGGTCTCTTGTAGACAGCATATATATGGGTCTTGTTTTTTTATCCATTCAGCAAGCCTGTGTCTTTTGGTTGGAGCATTTAATCCATTCACATTTAAAGTAATTATTGATATGTATGTTCTTATTACCATTTTCTTAATTGTTATGGGTTTGTTTTTGTAGGTCCTTTTCTTCTCTTTTGTTTCCCACTTAGAGAAGTTCCTTTAGCATTTGTTGTAGAGCTGGTTTGGTGGTGCTGAATTCTCTTAGCTTTTGCTTTTCTGTAAAGCTTTTGATTTCTCCATCAAATCTGAATGAGACCCTTGCTGGGTAGAGTCATCTTGGTTGTTGGTTCTTCCCTTTCATCACTTTAAGTATATCATGCCCTGTCTGGCTTGTAGAGTTTCTGCTGAGAAATCAGCTGTTAACCTTATGGGAGTTCCTTTGTATGTTTTTTGTCGTTTTTCCCTTGTTACTTTCAATAATTTTTCTTTGTCTTTAATTTTTGTCAATTTGATTACTATGTGTCTCAGTGTGTTTCTTCTTGGGTTTATCCTGCCTGGGACTGTCTGCACTTCCTGGACATGGGTTGCTATTTCCTTTCCCATGTTAGGGAAGTTTTCAACTATAATCTCTTCAAATATTTTCTTGGGTCCTTTCTCTCTCTCTTCTCCTTGTGGGACCCCTATAATGCGAACGTTGTTGTGTTTAATGTTGTCCCATAGGTCCCTTAGGCTGTCTTCATTTCTTTTCATTCTTTTTTCTTTATTCTGTTTCGCAGCAGTGAATTCCACCATTCTGTCTTCCAGGTCACTTATCTGTTCTTCTGCCTCAGTTATTCTGCTACTGATTCTTTCTACTGTATTTTTCATTTCAGTTATTGTATTGTTCATCTCTGTTTGTTTGCTCTTTAATTCTTCTAGGTGTTTGTTCTTTAATTCTTCTAGGTCTTTGTTCTTTAATTCTTCTAGGTCTTTGTTAAATATTTCTTGCATCTTCTCAATCTTTGCCTCCATTGTTTTTCCGAGGTCCTGGATCATCTTCACTATCATTATTCTGAATTCTTTTTCTGGAAGGTTGCCTATCTCCACTTCATTTAGTTGTTTTTCTGGGATTTTATCTTGTTCCTTCATCTGGTACAGAGTCCTCTGCCTTTTCATTTTGTCTATCTTTCTGTGAATGTGGTTTTTCCTTCCATAGGCTGTAGAATTGTAGTTCTTCTTGCTTCTACTCTAGTTCAGCCTATTCTTACTCTCCATCGCAAGGGTGAACTGCTTTCAGATCAATCACTTTTGGCTTTAGGTCAAAAGTAGTGTTTTGGTAGCTATCTCCCTTTTTAGCTTAGTATCCTCTTGCATTCTGCTAAACCCTTGTTTTCTCTCCATCTCTTTTTTCCTTTGCCTTCTATTCAGCACTCTTGGTGAATATTCCCCTTTTCCAGTTTCTCTCAATCCCCACATCCTAAATGGTATATGGAAAAAAGCATGAACATTGAGGGCAGAAAGACTTAGTTTTTAACTACCTTCTAAAATGGGGGAGGGGTTCCCTGGTGGCGCAGTGGTTAAGAACCCACCTGCCAATGCAGGGGACATAGGTTCAAGCCCTGGTCCAGGAAGATCCCACATGCCACGGAGAAACTAAGCCCGTGCACCCCAACTACTGAGCCTGCACTCTAGAGTCTGTGAGCCACAACTACTGAGCCCACGTGCCACAACTACTAAAGTCTGCATGCCTAGAGCCCGTGCTCCACAAGAGGAGCCACCACAATGAGAAGCCCGCACACCACAGCGAAGTAGAGTAGCCCCTGCTCACCGCAACTAGAGAAAGCCCACGTGCAGCAACGAAGACCCAATGCAGCCAAAAATAAGTAAATAAAAAATAAAAAAATAAAATGAGGGTAACAATACTTACCTGTTAGTGATATGGTGTATGGCACCTGGCATGCAAAAGGTGTGGCAAAATTAAGAAGCAGTCCCTCCTTCTTTATGGTAAATAATTTCAAGACCTTCTGTGAGGGTATTTTCATAGTTCTTCCACTTTCTCTTTTCCAATCTTTATTGTCAGTTCATTCATTTACCCTTTTATTAATTCACTTATGTAACAAATATTAACTGGCCTCTTACTCTCTATCAGCCAGTGTCAGGGCATGAGAACGAGAAAATGATACCATCCCTGCCTTTGTTGGGCTTTGGTCTACTAGTGGGAAGCAGATATTAGTCAAAGAACCACACAAATAAATGTAAAGTTTTCTAATTCTAAAACGTTTTGTTGTAATTAGTGCCAGAAAAGAGAGTATACAGTGTTAAGACCTATTATATTAATAATAGGCGGATGTTGTGGCCTCATCAGAGAGGTCATAGGAGGCTTTTACTAAAGAAATGATGACTGAGCTGAGATCTGAAGGAAAGAGGAATTAACTCTGTGTGCGTGTGTGTGTGTGTGTGTGTGTGTGTGTGTGTGTGTCTGTGTGTGGTGGTGGTCATGATTAGAATTTTTAGCAAATGGAAACAGCATATGCAAAGCCCTGTGATCCAAGGGAGCAGAGGCTTATTACTGGTCAGTTTGCTCTCTCTTGCTTTTTCTTTTTTTCTTCTTACTTTCTTCCATTCTTTCTTTCCTCCCTTCCCTTATTTCTTTCTTATTCTTTTAATGCAGAGAGTTAACACCTTCCTCAGTTCTTGACACATTATCGTCATTCATCCATGCAAAGACTCTCAGTTACATTTTTTTTAAGATTTTTTAAAATTTACTTATTTATTTTTGGCTGCATTTGGTCTTCGTTGCTGCACCCAGGCTTTCTCTAGTTACAGTGAGCGGGGGCTACTCTTCGTTGCAGTGTGTGGGCTTCTCGTTGCGGTGGCTTCTCTTGCTGTGGAACATGGGCTCTAGGCACGCGGGCTTCAGTAGTTGTGGCATGTGGGCTCAGTAGTTGTGCCTCACGGGCTCTAGAGCACAGGCTCAGTAGTTGTGGCGTGTGCGGGCTTAGTTTCTCCGTGGCATGTGGGATCTTCCCGGACCAGGGCTCGAACCCATGTCCCCTGCATTGGCAGGTCAGTTTTTAACCACTGCACCACCAGGGAAGTCCCCTGTTACATTTTTTATTTATCAGTATACTCAGTTTTATCCCCTTTTAGCAATTCCTTTCTCTCTTCCATATGCAACCATTTTAATACAGATTTTTTAAATTCATGTTCTTGAAAAAAGGTATATTTGTTTTCTATGTATGTGTTATTAACTTATGTAAATGATATTGTATTATTATTCTCATTTCTTTTTCACTTGGCACTGTTTTTAACATAGTTGTTCTGTGTATATCTGTGTATACTAATCATGCTCTGTGTATATCTAATCTGTTGTTACTATTTGTTACATAGTTCTTCATCTTGATTATTATACATTTACTCCAATTCAGAATTGTCTCCAATTCTTTTCCACCTCACACAAGAACAGCAACAACAACACTGGCACACTTTAATGAGCATCCTCTAACATATCCTCTTAGGGACGAGTGAGAAATTCCTTTGAAGGGTATAACCAGGAGTGGAATTGCTGGGTCATAGGTTATGCACATACTTGATTTGACTAAGTCATGCCAGCTGGATCATCAGAATAACTCAATTATCAGGGGTTTTCTGTTTTATGATTACCTCATCCCCACTGCTCTCCAACAGAGCATCCTAGAATCTTCTATTCAATTCTATTTTCTCCTGTATCCCTTTTATCCTTCACACATCCATTGTGAGTAAGCCACTGGGGTTCTCCTTTCCCCCAGTAGCCTAGATCCAGATCCAGTTTATCACATTCCCCTTCAGGAATTTACAACACACAGTTGTATACTAAAGATAATTGTCATCTTCTAAAGGAGGTTTCTGTTTACTTTTCCTAAACATTTAAAACCCTGTGCCCATAATCTGTATACTTCTCCATGATCCCCTTTCAACTCACAAATATTTCTTAGGATTATCTAATCACTAAGGTGGACTACAAGAAGGTTGGACAAAGAAATTGTTTACTTAGTCTCAAAAGAAGAAATGTAAATGGCTAATATGGGAGTGGGGTGGGGTGGGGGAGGGAGGTCCAGCTTCATTAGTAGTACTTTTCTTTGTTTTATTTTAAATGAATTTATTTATTTATTTATTTATTTATTTATTTATTTATTTATGGCTGCATTGGGTCTTCATTGCTGCGCTTGGGCTTTCTCTAGTTGTGGCAAGTGGGGGCTACTCTTCATTGTGGTGTGCGGGCTTCTCATTGTGGTGGCTTCTCTTGTTGCAGAGCACGGGCTCTAGGCATGTGGACTTCAGTAGTTGTGGCACGTGGGCTCAGTAGTTGTCGCTCACGGGCTCTAGAGCACAGGCTCAGTAGTTGTGGCCCACAGGCTTAGCTGCTCCGCAGCATGTGGGATCTTCCCGGACCAGGGCTCGAACCCATGTCCCCTGCATTGGCAGGCAGATTCTTAACCACTGTGCCACCAGGGAAGTCCGGTAGTACTTTTCAAAGAAAAGTAGTTAGAAATAATTAAGAGAAGTCCTTTTACTGATATAAAGTTGGGGAGTTTTTTAAAGAGATACAATCTATCTTTGGTGAGGTTTCAGGAAGATGGGTGCTTACACACAATGCTGGTAGGGAATGTAAAACTGTACAACCTTTTCACAAAGCAATTTGAAAATGTGTATCAAAGGACCAAATAGTGACTTCACAGTGCAGAAAACTGGAAGGCATCATCTTGACTAAATTATTAAAGTTAATATCACAAGTATTGGGATAAACCAGTATTATGCGCCTCCTGCTGCAATGGATGAGAACACAACATCACTTCGGTAGTATTCTTACTAAACATGTATAACCTGAATTGAATATGAGGAAACAATGAAACCAAACCTAAACTGAGGGATCTTATAAAACAACTGGCCAATCTTCTTCAAAAGTGTCCAGGTCATTCAGAATCAGCTACATAATTTACCGAGCCCTGGTAAAATTCAAATGTGAAATTTTCAAAATTTCTTTAAAAATAATAAAGAATTTCAAGACAACAATAACAGTATTAAATCAAATGTGCAGGGCAGGGCCCTGTGCCCTGAGTCAGCCCTGAGGTCATGAAAGACTGAGAAACTCCTGCATTGGAGGGGTAGAAGGAGACATGAAAACTAAAAGGAATGCTTGATCCTGCACCAGATCAAGAACATTAGTGGGACAAAATGAAATATTTAAGTAAGGTCTATAGATTAGGTAATAGTATGATAGCAATGTTTCTTTTTCCTTTTTTTTTTTTTTTTTTTTGCGGTACGCGGGCCTCTCACTGTTGGGGCCCCTCCCGCTGCGGAGCACAAGCTCCGGACGCACAGGCTTAGCGGCCATGGCTCACGGGCCCAGCCGCTCCGCGGCATGTGGGATCCTCCCGGACCGGGGCACAAACCCGCGTCCCGTGCATCGGCAGGCGGACTCTCAACCACCGCGCCACCAGGGAAGCCCCATTATTTTGATAATTGTATTGTGGTTACGTTAGATATTAATATTTGGGGAATCTAAATGAAGAGCATATGGAAATACCTCGTGCTGTTTTTGCAAATTTTTATAAGTCTCAAATTATTTCAAAATAAGTAAAAGTACAAGATGTGGGAGATCAGTGGGCATTGGAGTACTCACTGAAATTGTCTTGGAAAATAGAGCTTAAAACTGGGTTTTGTATACATTTATTTATTTATTTATTTAATTTTGGGTGCATTGGGTCTTCGTTGCTGCAGCAAGCTTTCTCTAGCTGCAGCCAACGGGGGCTACTCTTCGTTGCGGTGCGCGGGCTTCTCATTGCGGTGGCTTCTCTTGTTGCAGAGCGCGGGCTCTAGGTGCGTGGGCTTCAGTAGTTGTGGTGCGTGGCCTTCAGTAGTTGTGGCGTGTGGGCTTCAGTAGTTTTGGCGCACGGACTTCAGTAGTTGTGGTGCACAGGCTTCGTTGCTCCACGGCATGTGGGATCTTCCTGGACCAGGGCTCAAACCCGTATCCCCTGCATTGGCAGGCAGATTCCTAACCACTGTGCCACCACGGAAGTCACAAAACTGGGTTTTGGATAATGGATGAGAATTTAATGGATAGAAAGGAGATTTAATTGGACATAGGAAAAAAACATGTAAAGGAAAGCAAAATCTTTGGCTTTCAAGTCTAATAAAAAAATGTATATTTATATGATTTCCCCTATTATTCCATTTCTGATAAATTTTCCTGAGAAAATAGCCAAAGATATGTACAGATATTTATATACAATGAATCAAACTGCAGCAGTGTTTATAACAGTAAACAATTGGGAGACATCAAAATGTCCAATAATGGGGTTGGTTAAATAAGCTTATTTTCATCCACAGATTAGGAAACAACACAGCAAATTAAATTATCTATAAAAGAGTATTCAATTAGTATTGAATTTGATTAGTGCTGGGTAGAGGGATTGTGGCTTTTTAAAGATTTTTCTGTTTATGTTTTATTGCAAAATGGCTTCCTGTTATACTTTTGTTATCAAAATACAGACATCACTGAAAAAATGAGAAATATTTAACCTACTTCAGGTCTGGCCCCAAACGTTTCTGAAAATACTAACACTTAACAAATGTTAGTCCTCCTTATAGTGAATTTATGTAAAAACTCTCATTTGATTATAGCAGTACCAACTATTTGCAGAACAGGTCATTGTTTTTGTAAGTCTGTGCATAGTCTTTAAATGTAGGCTTGTAGATGCTTTTTTCTCCAACTGTAGCTGAATGCCCTCTTGCAGCGTAAAAAATACTTGCAACTCTTGCTTCTTCACAATTCATAGCTATGACATGTAGTTGGAAGTGCTTTTCAGACTATTCTTTTAAAGAATTGCCATTTAATCAATTTTAAAATATCATAAAAGGAAGTATAAAAATCCAAAAAACTCCATCATTCTCTTCATATCTATCCTTTTTGACCATTATCAAGCTAGAGATGCAGATTTTATATGTCATTATAATCATGATACGCAATTGTGTATCTCTACCTTTTATTTAATATTATTTTGTAAAATTTCCCCATATTTCTGTATTTTTATCATTTTAATTATCTTCATAATATTTCACTGATATACCTAGTTTTTCCTACACTTCCCATATTATTGACAATTTAAGTAATTTCTAATTTTTAACTATTAAGCATTTTGTTACAAGCATCTTTTTATAGCTTTTATTTTAGTCTCTTGAATTATTTCCTTATGACAGATTCCCAGGAGTAGGATTGCAGTGCCTCTTGATATGTGGTATCAGTTTGCTTCCCCAAAGGATCAGTATGCATTTCTAGAGCATCTCATCAGTCCCTTGGTTTGTGGCTGGCCCGCTGTTGTTTACCAAACAGCAGCTGCTTTGTGATCTTACTATCATGCATTTCCCACATGTGTCTCACCCTTCTGGTTAATCTGCAATACACATATTCTCAATACTTGTTATCTAACTATAACCCACAACCTTAGTCCTAGTCACCTTCTCTTACTGGCTGAGGCTTTACCAGGCATGCATGGAATTTAAATCATTTGTGGAAGTTGAGGATGATTTCAGCAGCAATCCAAGTCACATAGGCACACAGAAGATTGTTTCACAGAACTTTATTTGGATTTTGATACCAAATTTATTCCACATCTTGTCAGCCAATTTTCAAATGGACATACTGACCACAATTTTGTTTAGTCAGTTTGTCATCAAAGACTCAGCTTTCAGATCTGTATATAGTGAGGACAACCTATAGTTATTTTAGGTTTCACTAGTGCATACTCATACAAAACGAACCATCTTTAGGTTAAACGTTCATCCATGGACAATGAAATTGCATGCGTTTAAGAGTGTAAATAGGAATCAGCATCAGGCAGTTTTTGGATTATGGTCTTGAGGATCATAGATATGCTTAATCTGTTGAGTTGGGAATTTCCTGGAAACTAGACACATATTTGATAGTAGTTTTATTCACCCATTTATTCATGTATTCTTTTAATAAATGTTTATTGCTACTATGTTCTTGGCACTGTGGTTGATACTATTGCTAAGAAGGTGAACAAAACAGCCATACTCCCTCCCCTCATAGAGCTTGTAGTGTAGTGTGTGTGTGTGTGTGTGTGTGTGTGTGTGTGTGTGTACAAATGCCAACCAAATATATTTATATATATACATATAAAATTATAGCTGTGATACTGACTACAAAGAAAAAAGGTGCTATGAAAGCATATAACTGGAGTCTAAGCAATTGGAGTGGAGATCAGAGAAGGCTTCTCTGAGGAGGTGACATTAAAACTGAGTCCTGAAAAAGCGTAGGAGTTAATCAGGTTAACAAGGTGGGGAAGAGTCTTCTAGGCAGGGGGACCAACATGCACAAAGACCCTTAAGGAGAAGGGGCTGAGCACATAATTTCAGAAACAGGGAAAAGTTGATGTGAAAAATGCTGAGTGAGGAGAAAGGAAATGAGAGATGAGATTGGAGAGGCAGATAAAAATCAGCATAACACAGACCCAGGTCATCATGGAGAACAACCTAGATATAGAAGCTTGCACCAGGAGCTTTGTAGTAACTATGACAAAAAGAAGACCAACACAACAGAAGTTCAGGGAGTTTAGGAGAGAAGTGGGAGGGGAGACTAGATAGGTAGACAGACCATGAAGAGCTTTGTAGGTCATGAAAAAGATTTTGTCTCTGGCCTTAAGAGAATAGGAAGCCACTTACATTTGGAGTAAGGAAGAGGAACCCTCCCAAAGAGTACTTAGAAGAAACAGCCAAAATGTAGGAGAAAAAAATAGAGACAATAGAGAAATGAAACCTAAGGAAAAAGTGTTTCTTTTAAAAAGTTGAAAGGTTAATATAAAGGTGACTAAAAAAGCAGGGCAGTGACATGATCAGATATGTGTTTATTAAAAAGTACTCCAGGGGCTTCCCTGGTGGCGCAGTGGTTGAGAGTCCGCCTGCCGATGCAGGGGACACGGGTTCGTGCCCCGGTCTGGGAAGATCCCACATGCTGCGGAGCGGCTGGGCCCGTGAGCCATGGCCGCTGAGCCTGCGCGTCCGGAGCCTGTGCTCCGCAACGGGAGAGGCTGCGACAGTGAGAGGCCCGCGTACAGAAAAAAAAAAAAAAAAAAAATTCCTAGGAAAAAGTACTCCGGCAGGACTTCCCTGCGGGTCCAGGGGTTAAGACTTCACCTTCCAATGCAGGGGGTGCGGGTTCGATCCCTGGTTGGTGAGCTAAGAACCCACATGCCTCACAGCCAAAAAACCAAAACATAAAACGGAAGCAATATTGTAACAAATTCAATAAAAACTTTAAAAATGGTCCACATTTAAAAAAAATCTTAAAAAAAAAGTACTTTGGTTGCAGCATGGGAAAATGTTTGAATGTGGCCCCAAGTGAATGTGGAGAGACCAGTTGGAGGGTAATTCTGTCACCCAGGAAAGAGATGATAGTAACTTAGTCTGGGTGGGTAGACAGAGTGTAAAGTGAGTACATTTAGAGGATATTTACATTATATCCTTAGACCTTATCCATCTTATAGCTGAAAGTTTGTAAGCGTCTCTCAGCTGTCTAATTTCAGAAGATCTGATGTAAAACATGGTGAGCTACAGTGGATAACATTGTATTATATAATTTAAAAAAGATATTTAGGAGGGTAAAACAAACAGACTTTAGTGACTAGTTGGTACATTAGCCTTCTAAGGCTGTGATAACAAACTGCCACAGATTTGGTGGTTTAAAACAACATAAATTTATTCTCTCACAATTCTGGAGACCAGAAGTCTGAAATCAAGATGTTGGCGGAGTTGGTTTCTTCTGAAGACCAGAAGTCTGAAATCAAGATGTTGGCGGAGTTGGTTTCTTCTGAAGGCTCTGCAAGAGAATTCACTTCATGCCCCTTTCCTAATTGATGGCACCATCAGCAATCCTTTGGGTTCCTTTGGCTTATAGATGCCTCACTCCAATCTCCTCCTCCATCTTCACATGGCCTTCTTCCCAGTGTCTCCATGTGGAGACATGGAGACACTCCATGTCTTCTCTTCTTCTTTCTTTTTTTCCCCCACTATTTGATTTTTTTTAATTTAATTTTTATTTTATATTGGAGTATAGTTGATTTACAATGTTGTATTAGTTTCAGGTGTACAGCTAAGTGATTCAGTTATACATATACATATATTCATTCTTTTTCAGATTCTTTTCCCATGTAGGTTATTACAGAATATTAAGCAGAGTTCCTTGCGCTATACAGTAGGTCCTTGTTGATTATCTATTTTGTATATAGTAGTTTGTATATGTTAAACCCAAACTCCTAATTTATCCCTCCCCAAAATATGGAACACTTCGTGAATTTGCATGTCATCCTTGCACAGGGGCCATGCTGATCTGCTCTGTATCATTCCAGTTTTAGTATATGTGCTGCCAAAGTGAGCACTCCTCTTTTTTCTTTTATAATGACATCCATCACACCTATTTATTAGGTCTGTTAGGAGAGGGGGTATGTCTAATCCAGGATTATCTCATTTTGGGAGCCTTATCTTAATTATATCTACAAAGACCCTTTTCTAAATAAAGTCACATTCACAGGTACTTGCGGTTAGGACTTGGATATATCTTTTGGGGGGACACAATTCAACCCACTACACCTGGATAAGGAGTAAGAAAGAGGGAGGTATCAAGGATGACTCTTGGGTTTTAGGTGTGTGAACTAAAGTACTGTCATTTGGTGAGATATGGAATATTATAATAGGAGCAGATTTGGAGAAGGCAATTATGAGTTTAGACTTGGACATATTGGGATCAAGGTGACTTTGAGACTACCAAGCAGATATATTGGGTACACAGTTGGCATATAGGACCTGGAGAAACTGAGTGGAGGGTGGTGGTATGTATTAAGATGGAGAATGCTGGAAGAAAACTAGGAAAGACTCAGTCATGTTATGTTTATGATGTCTAAAAATATCTACATGTAAGTATCAAGAAGGCATTTGGATTATAATGTTGGAGCTGTAGATAACAAATTCAAGAGTCCATTTTATAGATGATCATCTAAATCATGAGATTGCCGAGGGTAAAGGGGGTTGAATAAGAAGAAAAGAGGGTTCAGAACTATTCCATTAGGAAATTTCAGCTACAAAGGAAGAATTCTCTCTTCCCTTGAGGAGACTGAGAAGTAGTGGCCAAAGAGGTAGGAGGAAAACTAAGAGAGTATGGCAACAATAGAATAATAAAAACTGAGGAAAAGGAGTGTTTCTTTTAAAAGGTTGAAAGCCAGGTGAAAGAGTGTTCCAAAATGGAGGGAGTGATTAACAGAATGAATGCTGTTGAAAGATCAAGCAAGATAGAGACTGACATTTTTTCCTTAAATTAGGGACAGGGAAGTCATTGATGAGGGTAAAGAATTGTGGACAGAAGCTAGAATGGAGTAAATTGGGGCGGGGGGGGGGCAGGTGACAAGTGAGAAAATAGAGAAATCTTTAAAATGGTATTTTTTGGAAATAAACTTACAAAAAGCTATAAACATAAAATAGTACAAAGAACACATACATCTTTCCCAGATTTGCCTACTGTTAACATTTTAGAAAATTTTATTGAAGTATAGTTTACAATGTTGTGTTAAGCAAAGTGACTTGGTTGTCCATATATTTATTCTTTTTCACATTCTTTTCCATTATGGTTTATCACAGGATATTGAATATGTTCCCTGTGCTATGCAATAGGACCTTGTTGTTTATCCACTGTTAACATTTTATCCCATTTACTTTATCCCTTGTTCTGTGTGTATGTGTGTGCATGCATAATTTTTTTTTCTAAATCATTTGAGGGTAAATTACGTATATCATGGCCTTTTATCCCAAATACTCTAGTGTACATTTCCTAAGAGCATAAATATTTTCTTACAGAATATAGCAATTGTTAATTATAAATATCAATTTTTACATTGACACCTTTACTTAATACACTGTGCTGCGACTTCCCTGGTGGCGAAGTGGTTAAGAATCCGCCTGCCAATACAAGGGACACGGGTTCAATCCCTGGTCTGGGAAGATCCCACATGCTGCGGAGCAACTAAGTCCATGCACCACAACTACTGAGCCTAAGCCTGCGCTCTAGAGCCTGCAAGCCACAACTACTGAGCCCGTGCGCCTAGAACCTGTGCACCACAACAAAGAGCAGCCCCTGCTTGCTGCAACTAGAGAAAGCCCACGGGCAACAACAAAGACCCAACGCAGCCAAAAATAAAATAAATAAATAAATAAATTTATGGAAAAAAAATATCCACTGTGCTTATGACAATTGTGTCAGATGATCTAATAAAGTCCTTCATAGAATGTTTTCCTTTTCTCTACCTAATACAAAACCCAGTTTAGGGGCAGGTATTGCATGTACTTGTCATATTGTTTTAATTTTATTTAATATCAAGTCTGTCCACAGCTTTTATTTGCCTTCTATGATACTGCCTTTTTTTGAAGAATAGAGTACCCCCCATTTCATTTTTTAAAATAGAATTTTCCTCATTTCAAGTTAATCTGATGATTTTGTGTGATTAGACTGAGGTTGTACATCCTTGGCCGCACTGTATCCTTCCCTGGGTATCACATCTGGAGGTGCACAATGTGTAAACATCTTTTTAAAGCAGCTCACTTGTTCAGGGGAGGAGAGAGATAGGTTATAGGTATAAGGCAGCATTTTCCAACCTTGGCTATAAATTAGAATGACTTGAGTGGCTTTTAATACCAGTGTAAAGGCTCCTCCTCCAGAGATATTGACTGAATTTGTCTTGGGTATGGCCCAGACATCAGCATTTTTAAAAAAACCTCCCTAAATGTTGCTGCTAATGTGCAGCTAAGTGAGAAAAAGTGTATGCGGGTGTTGATGATGGTGATTTAACATGATAGAAGGTTAAGCTTTTGAATGCTATTTGGAAATCCAGTGTAACAAGAAAAAAGTTGATTAAAGAAAGAGGAGCTTTGAGGTCTTTTTTGGAGGCCTTTGTACTCTCCTTGAGTACAATTGTAGCAAAATAATAGTATGGGATAATGGTACCATTCTTCACTCTTCAATAACGAGAATTGGGTCATACACATAGAATATGACTAATTACGTGTTTTTTGTTTTAAGGAAGGAAATTCTTTTTAAAAATAATTATTTTATGTTTGGCTGCGTTGTGTCTTCGTTGCTGCGCACGAGCTTTTCTCTAGCTGCGGCAAGCGGGGACTACTCTTCGTTGCAGTGCGCAGGCTTCTCATTGCAGTGGCTTCTCATATTGCAGAGCACGGGCTGTAGGTGCGCAGGCTTCAGTAATTGTGGCACGTGGGCTCAGTAGTTGTGGCTCGTGGGCTCTAGAGTGCAGGCTCAGTAGTTGTGGCGCATGGGCTTAGTTGCTCCGCAGCATGTGGGATCTTCCCAGACCAGGCTCAAACCTGTGTCCCTGCAGTAGCAGGCAGATTCTTAACCACTGTGCCACCAGGGAAACCCTAATTACATGTGTTTTGAGAATTTCTGTGAAAGTCAGATTTCTCAGAAATGTAAGAATCCAAGTATACCAATAGTTTTTCATATTTTAATATTAATATTAATTAATATTTTACAGCAGATTAAGAATATGCCTTCTCATCATAATGATTTCATCTGATTTATAGGACTGTACCAGGATATATTATTTATGCCTGAGTTGTAGTAATGTAATATGGTATCAAAAGTTTTTGATGTCAGACCCTTAAGGATCACAGAAAGGATATGCTACACCTTGAAAGAAGTTTTTTTTTCTTTGTAAGATAGGATATGATACTACTTATCAGAGAAGTCGGAAAGTTTTATTGTTGAAAGTGGGACATATAACCACTAATCACTAAGAAGAACCACTATCATTGTTTATTATGCAATACATATTACTGTAGACAAAGTTACAAAATATAAATGTGTCAATTTTGAAGTCTGCACTGATAAAATAGAAGGGTTGTATGGGCTATTATGGTTCATAAAACCTTCTTCTATTGACCGTGGGAGAGAAAGGAGTTGAACAAAATAAACAATTTGAAGAAACTGTATTTTTAAAAGAGTATGATTTCACAGAGGAAGAAATAGAGTGGTTGCTTGAAAAAAATAAGTTAATAAGTTAGAGAAGGTTTGACAGCAGGAAGAAAATTGCAAGGTTAAATTCTCTAGGCATAGAGGAAAAAGGTTGAAAAGACAGACGATTGAGATTAGATTCTCTTAGCTACCCTCATCTTTACCATTGTACAGCTATACTTATGTCTAGATATCTCCTACATTAACTTAAATTTTTTTATTGGGGTGAAATTCACATAAAATAAAGCCATTTAAAAACGTGCAATTTTAGCTTTTTCCAGGCGGCGGGGACGGAGGTGGGGCTGGCGGGTCCGCGCAGCCTCGGGACCAGAGCCCGGGTCCCCGCCCGCCCCAGCGCCCGCCGCCGGCCGAGACCCGCGCCCCGCGCTTCCGTCCTGGGTCGCGGTGGCCGGAGGCGCACCCGGGTCCGCGGGACAGGCGGGCGCAGAGGTCGCTTGTGTTGGGGGGGCGTGGTACGGCGAGGTTCCGGCGCCTCGGCGGAGCATCGCGGGTCCAGGGCTGGGGGCGCCGCGGCTTGCCATGCTCTCCGCACTTTCCCGGCTCGGAAGCCTCGAGAACACGGCTAAGCAGCAGTAATTTAATGGGGACTTTGCCTGCTGGGAACTAGGGGCCTGCTGGGGTCTCAGTTCTTGGCTGGCCCCGGAACACGAGGTTGCCAGGCGTGTGACAGCAGCAGGTAGGAGTGAGCCGCTGGTGCAGTGATGAGCAGGAGAGGAAGGACGGCGGCTGTTGGCCTGTGAACCCAGGCAAGAATGACCAGCCAACACAATCCAGACCAAGGTCCGTGGGCCCAGCTCGGTCCTGTGCGGCTGGTCAGTGGAATAGACCTGCAGGTGTGGCTCTTGTCACTCTAGGACTGGCTTCAAGACAGATCCTGCTGATGAACCCAGGGCACGGTCCTCAGTTCTCCAGGAGAGTGCGCCGGAGTGGAGCCAGGGTGTTGTGCCCGACTCAGCGACTCAGCACGGCGGCCACGCACGTCCAGTCTGCCGGCAAGGGCAGTGGGGAGCCGGGGGAAGTCATGGCCTTGAGAATGTCCTCTGATGAAAAAGAACCTGCAGGCTTATCAAATAACTTTTGTGTGGATCAGCAGTGCTGAGGCAGCAGGCGTGATACAGAAGTGTGAGCAGAGACCATCTGGAATCCCCAAACTCCAGGGAAACTAGAGGTAACAGCCAGCCTAGTGAAGAGGACAGGAGTTGGGGGCCGGTGGGGTGGCAGCAGCCCAGCAGGTGCCCCTCGTCTCAGGGCCTTAATCCTGGCTCCAGCCGAGTGGTCAGGGGAGCTGCAAAGTCTTCTGGGCGAGCAGAGCCCACAGTCCTGAGCTGTTCTTCGCTGTGTTTGGGTCATCTCCCCCCATCCAAGGGGAGAAATCTAGATGAGGTTTAAGAATCAGTGCTTTAAGAATGTGGATCTTGTAGTTGAAACCTTGGAACACGTGTTTTCAGCACAAGGTGTTGCAGTGAAGGGAAGGATTTAACGCCTTTTCAAGGAGGGTGTCTCCGTGTGGGCAGAACTAGAGAATAAATGGGTCTTAAATAAACAACAAAACAAAAACCCGTGCAATTTGGGACTTCCCTGGTGGCACAGTGGTTAAGAATCCGCCTGCCAATGCAGGGGACATGGGTTCGAGCCCTGGTCCGGGAAGATCCCACATGCCGCAGAGCAACTAAACTCGTGCGCCACAACTACTGAGCCTGCACTCTAGAGCCCACGGGCCACAACTTCTGAGCCTGCGTGCTGCAACTACTGAAGCCCACGCGCCTAGAGCCTGTGCTCTGCAACAAGAGAAGCCATCGCAATGAGAAGCCCGCGAACCGCATCGAAGAGTAGCCCCCGCTCGCAGCAACTAGAGAACGCCCATGCGCAGCAATGAAGACCCAACGCAGCCAAAACTAAACTAAAAAAAAAAAAAAAAAGTGCAATTCAATGGCATTTAGTACATTCACAGTGTCATGCAACCACCACCTGTATCTTGTTCTAAAACATGTTCATCACACAAAAGAAAACCCCATATCCATGAGGCATTCCTGTCCTATTTTTCCCGTTTCCCCAGCCATTGACAATCTCCCATCTGCTTTCTTTCTCTATGGATTTACCTATTCTGGACAGTTCATATAAATGGAATTATATAATATGTGACCTTTTGTGTCAGGCTCCTTTTACTTAGCATAATGTTTTTGAGATTCATCCACTTTGTATCATGTATTGGTACTTAATTCCTTTTTATGGCTAATAGTCTGTTGTGTGTATATATCACATTCTGTTTATCCACTCCTCTATTGATGGACATTTCGGTTGCTTCCATCATTTGTTTTTTATGAATAGTGCAACTGTGAACATTCATGTACAAGTTTTTGTTTGAACATCTGTTTTCAATTCTTTTGGGTATATACCTAGGAGTAGAATTGCTGGGTCATATGGTAATTCTATGTTACTGAGGAAGAACCAAACATTTTCACAGCAGCTATACCATTTTACATTTCTACCAGCAATGTGTGAGGGTTCCACTTTCTCCACATCCTCTACAACACCTGTTATTTTCGACTTTTTTGATTATAGTCCTCCTAGTGGGTGTGAGTGCTATCTCACTGAGGTTTTGATTTGCATTTCCCTGATGATTAATTATGTTGAGCATCATTTCATATGCTTATTAACAGCTATTAGCATATCTTCTTCAGAGAAATGTCTGGTCACGTCCTTTACTCGTATTTGTTTATTTATTTATTTATTTTTGGCTGCGTTGGGTCTCCGTTGCTGCGCGCGGGCTTTTCTCTAGTTGCGGTGAGCGGGGGCTACTCTTCGTTACGGTGCACGGGCTTCTCATTGCGGTGGCTTCTCTTGTTGCAGAGCACGGGCTCTAGGCTCGCGAGCTTCAATAGGTGTGGCACGTGGGCTCAGTAGTTGTGGCTTGTGGGCTCTAGAGCACAGGCTCAGTAGTTGTGGCGCATGGGCTTAGTTGCTCCGCGGCATGTGGGATCTTCCTGGACCAGGGCTGGATCCCGTGTCTCCTGCTTTGGCAGGTGGATTCTTAACCACTGCACCACCGGGGAAGCCCCTTTACTCATTTTTAAATTGGGTTGTTTGTCTTCTTGTAGTTGAGTTCTTTATATATTCTGGATAGTAGACCCTTATGTATATGAATTGCAAATATTTTCTCTTTTCCTATATTAGCTTTTCCACCTGTGTCTTGGAGGTCATTTCTTCTGAAAGATCTTGATACTAAATGTATTGCTAACTGTGCCCTAGCCACTTAGTTTTTACTTAGGGCCTTGAAAAATGCTCATTATAAAAGACACTTGACGTTTCTTAAACTGGGTGCTAGGTACATGGATGACCATTTTATTTACACATTTTAGTACCCATATATAGGTTACATTCACTCTTGTGTGTGCGTATATATATTTTAAAGGCTTGACGATGCTGCTTCCTCTAATTCTCCATTCTCCTACTACTGTCCTTTCATTGACATACTTCTAGAATGAGCTGTTATATTTGCCAGTTCATTTTATCCACAACTAGTGCCTCTTTAATCCCTCGCAATACAGCTTATTTGTCCATCCTGATATAGCGACACCTTTGAGTCTCTGTCCCACCTCCATCTTTAGTCTTTCTTCCTAGATGATGTTACTCATGACTCACCTAGTTGCATTATGCAGATGACTCTTCAATCTGCGTCTCTAAACCGAAGCCCTAACCCAAGATTTAGAACTCTATATGCTGGATATTCTTACTTTACCAAATATATTTCTCCTATTAATCAAGTTATTAACAATCCAAGTCCCTATTTCTTCAAACCACATCAGTTTCAGTCTCAAGAGTTTTGTAGTAATTTGGCTGGTTCCTCCCTCTTCAGTCACTCCTTATATCTGATCAATTATCACATCTGGTGATTTCTACACTTCATTTCCATTCATTGCTTATCACCCCATTTTAATCCATTTTCATGGGGTGCTGGAATTATTTCAATAGCCCTCTCTGCCTGACTCTACTTCCTCTTTCTCCTTAAGTGATAATGGAAATCTTTAAGAGAGGGTGATGTGATGAAACGTGGTCTTAGATAAAAAAGATAACTTTGATAGTATTGGGGAAGATGAAGTGGAGAAGGAAGAGTTTTGACCTGAGGCGAAGAAACCCTAAATTGTGGCAATGGATCGGTGGATATAAAAGTGTAAAGTCGACTAGCGACCAATTAGAGCTGGAAGGACTTAACATCTAACATACTGTATTCTACTCCCATAAATTAAGTATGTCAAGTGCATTTTTGCTAAGCGAGCCATACCCGTGCTTCTGTAAGGACAGTCACGTTCCGCGTGGGCCAACCAGCCTCCGTCATCCAGACGCCGGATCCCAGATCGGCAGTTGGAGTGTCACGGAGCGGGTCTCTCTAGCTACCGTCTCTATGGTTCGTGGAATCTCCAGGACGGGGCTTGACCGGTCTGGCTTTTGCGCGTGCGCTAGCCCAGGCGGCTGCCCGCCCTCCCGCAACAGCCCGAATTCCCGGGAGGGAGGGGCGGGTCTGGGAACGGTGCGGCGGCAGCCGCTGCTGCCCCAGCACTCAGGGCTCTTCCCGGACCGAGCCCGTGCCTCCTCGGGTGGCGCTCACCCGGCCCCAGATGGTGGGTCCGGAGGATGCCGGAACCTGCTCGGGAAGAAACCCCAAGTTGCTCCCTGTGCCGGCGCCCGAGCCCGCAGGCCTGGACGGGAAGATGATTCGGGCCACGGACGGCTTTGGCGGAGGCGCCGGCGCTGTGGAGACTCCGGAGGAGCAGGAGGAGGAAGAAGAGGAGGAGGAGACGCCGCCGCCTCAGCAGCTCCTTAGGCGTTATCTCGCGGAGACCGGGGGGCAGCTGGAGCCCGGGCTGTGCTACTGTCCGCTCCCCGCCGGCCAGCCCCGCGTTCTGCCGCGCTCCGCAGCCCCGCACTCGGACGCCTGCCCGCCGGACGCGGGCTCCAAGCACCGCGGCGCGGAAGCGGCGGATGTCCACGCGGCGCGGCACGGAGGCATGACCAACGGGGACTCGGGCTTTCTGCCGGGCCCAGACTATCGCGACCTGGCCCACGCCGGCGGCCGGGAGCCGCGCCACCGCCGCCTCCGCCCGGAGGGGCCTGGCGACGAGGGCGCGGACGGCGCGGGCAGCCCGTCCGACTGGGCCGCGCCGCTCGAGGACCCGCTGCGGAGCTGCTGCCTGGCGGCGGCGGACGCCAAAAGGCCCGAGGATGCGGGCAGCGGCTCGGGGGGCAGTCCGGCCAGCAGCGGCAGTGGCAGCGAGGACTTGGAGCAGCCGGAAGCCGGCCCCGGGGGTCCCGAGGAGGGCGCGTCGCCGGTCACCTCGGCCGAGAGGACTAGCGGAGGCGCCGGCGCCGAGTCGCGCCTCGTTTTCTCCGACGTTCACTTGAACTCTCGGAACACATTCGAGGTGAGCCGCCACCAGAGCGCCCGCGACCACCTGCCGCCGTCGGCGCCGCCGGTGCCCTCGCCTGCCGCGGAGCAGGGCCCCGCGGGGACCTCGGCCCGGGCTCGACGGAGCGGCGGCTTCGCCGACTTCTTCGCCAGGTACAGCGCAGACTGCGCCGGGGTTCGGGGAGGGCTCGGGCCGGGAGTTGGCGGAGAGCGGCGTGGAGGCTCTCTCTGGCGTCCGGATTGAGCTTTGATTTTTCACCGGGGGAAGAGGAACTAGGTCTGCGTTGTGTATCGGAGAAGTTGTGAGCGCGGGGAGCCAGGCTTTCTGTTCCCTTGTCCGCTGGACGGTCTACCTGCCATTCACACCTGGTTTCTGTGTTTTCAGGCCGGCGTGCTAGTGCCTTACCTACAGTTTTCCGTCTTCCGGAAAAGCAGACCACCTTCCTCGTCCCCATGTACTACAAAGAATTAGGGGCGGGTGGCGGGGCGGTGCGGTGCGTGTGTAAGGGTGCGGTTGTGAAAGAGAAAGGGAAGTCATTTTGGAGAGCTATTTGCGTGGAGTCTAAACCCATTCAAGTAGTTTGGGAATTCTTGAAAGTAGAGGTGGTTGTGTTTCATAGCCTTTAACAGCTTGTTTCAGTGGCCTGTATTAAAATGCCGTCAGTTTGGTGTTTAGAATTTGATCCTGGCCTTTAAGCCAAATTACTATGGCGCTTTATGTAGAAAATCCCTCTTTCCTTTTATCAGATTGGCCTCTACCTTTTTAAAGCATCTTCTTTTTAATTTTTTATGGTGTTGTATATGTGATTTGACCTGCTATTCTTGAAATTAAATTACGGTGCTGAACACTGCAGGGTTCAGAGTGGGACTTTGATAGGGATAAATATGTCGTTAGAAAATACTCATTTTAATGTACATTAATGAAAAAGCAATTTCTTTTGGGTCACATGTTGACACGCTTATTTTTTTTTAAGTCTCTAGGAAAACAGGAAAGTATTCCCAACTTGTAAAACTCTCCCTTTCAAAGTTCTTTCTCCTTTCTCTTGTGTTTTTGTTCCCTTTTTAGGGATCTTGACAAAACCAGAAGTAAACGAAATAAGGAATGCGACTCAAGTTTTAGAGGATTATACAGTTAGTGTGCATATTTGTAGACACACAGGCACAGTTTTCTGATTAATATTTCTTACTCCTTTTTCTACGTTATTAACTTATTTTTCCTGCTTGTATAAATTTACGAATAAATTATGAAGTTGTTTAAGTCAAGATTGGGAAATCCTAATTATGTGTTACTCGTAGGACAACATATATAGTAGTGAGATCTGTATTTATGTCTACAATTGCAAAGATATACTTAAAGCTTGTAGTGGCAATATTTTAAATGCACTTAAGGGGGCTTTCCTGGTGGTGCAGTGGTTAGGAATCTGCCTGCCAATGTGGGGGACACAGGTTCGAGCCCTGGCCGGGGGAGAATCTCACATGACGCGGAGCAGTGAAGCCGATGCGCCACAACTACCAAGTCTGCGCTCTAGAGCCCGCCAGCCACAACTACTGAGCCTGTGTGCCACAACTACTGAAGCCCGCATGCCTAGAGCCCGTGTTCTGCAACAAGAGAAGCCACCACAATGAGAAGCCCGCACACCATAATGAAGACCAAACGCAGCCAAAAATAATAAATAAATAAATAAAACTGCCTGACAGCTGACATAAAAACATGACCAATAAGCACCCAAAAGTTCCACAAGGTTACAAGTAAAAAAACTTAACACACCTTAAGTGCTTTTTAATTAATTAATTTATTTATTTATTTTTGGCTGCGTTGGGTCTTTGTTACTGTGCGGGGGCTTTCTCTAGTTGCCGTGAGCGGGGACTGCTCTTTGTTGAGGTGCATGGGCTTCTCATTGCGGTGGCTTCTCTGGCTGTGGAGCACGGGCTCTAGGCGCACAGGCTTCAGTAGTTGTGGCTCACGGGCTGTAGAGCGCAGGCTAAGTAGTTGTGGCGCACGGACTTAGTTGCTCCGCGGCATGTGGGATCTTCCCAGACCAGGGCTCGAACCCATGTCCCCTGCAATGGCAGGCGGGTTCTTAGCCACTGTGCCACCAGGGAAGCCCTGTCAGGCAGTTTTACACCTGAAAGGGGCTGTGGAGAGCACTAATTCAACCAGTATACCCAGAGTACTTGCTTGGTCCCTGACTTGGAGGTGGAGTGCAGGCTAGTGGGGATTAAGTTTGAAGACAGATACATTATATATGTATTGCAATATTCAAATAATAACAAGGCAAATCTGTTATAAGAGGCTTTCATATTATTGACAGTAGGCAGGAATTTTTATATAATTTAGAACATTTCTTTAACCTGTAGACTAATAGGACTTTAATTAGCATGGTAGTTGACATTCATATGATATACTTTTCACGTGTAGCAGAGCACTGGGTAGGAAATCAGTAAATTTAGGTCCCCTGAAGTTAATTTCTGTAAGCTTCATTTTTGAGATCTGAATGTCAAGATTCTAAGCATGGGGCTTCCCTGGTGGCGCAGTGGTTGAGAGTCCGCCTGCTGATGAAGGGGATGCGGGTTCGTGCCCCGGTCCGGGAAGATCCCATATGCCGCGGAGCGGTGGGACCTGTGAGCCATGGCTGCTGAGCCTGCACATCCGGAGCCTGTGCTCCGCGACGGGAGAGGCCACATTGGGGAGAGGCCCGTGTACCGCAAAAAAAAAAAAAAAAAAAAAAGATTCTAAGCATCATTGCTTGCTTCATTTAACATTCTTGGGAAAGAGCAGAATCAGACAGAGGCATAATTTTTCTCTTAGCATTTAGTCAAAGCCTTAACTGGATTCTGAACACCTTAAAGGCAGAGACTGTGATGTTTATTTCTGAATCTACAGTACCTAGCGCTAGTATGAAGAATCCCATTCAGATTGTGTTGAAGTGAAACTTGCACAGACTCTCTGTTTTTACTCCTCTCTAGGTAGTGTAATTTTGAACAAATCGTCCATCCCCGAAGAGAATAATCAGAAATTTCCCTTATCCCTACAACCTAAGAGTGGTTTTTCTTCCTGTGCACAGTTGTGATTCTCAATTCTGAAACCCAGATGAGGCCTTCCTTTGGGGATATCTTGTTCTAGGATGTATTCCTGTTCTTGGTGCAGCCCCTTCCCTCACTTCATTTTTTGGTGAGGAATCTCACTGTCTAAAGAGAGGAGTTTAGTTAGCTAATAGCAGAGCTGGGATTGGGAACCAGGATTTCTGATTTTCAGTCTAGGAATTTGATTATAACTTCTGTTTACCTGTGACTCTTTTCCTTCCCACCTGATTATCTCCATCATTCCCTTCTCCTTTCCACTTCCTCTCTTTCTCTTAACTGGGCAAAAAATTTATAACAGAAATAGTTTGAAAGAATAGTTTCATGTTTGTTTTAACCTTTTACAAGTAAAGAGAGGGGACCATTTTATAGCAGCATATCTATTACTACAAAAATATGTTCAATCAAGACACATCATTGACAGGGGCTTCATTGAGTAGGGTAGAAATCATGTAGGAGAAAAAGGCATTTGGTCCAGGATGGGACAGCTCTCATCATCTCCTGCTTGCCCTCCCTTCTAGATGAGGTGAGTTCTATTTCAGTCCCTGTTGGGGGCTTGCCCTAGCTTCACACGGGCATCTCTCTGTGTTTATGGTGACTTGATTACGGGAGGCCTAGAAGTAACATTCCTTTAGATCCTTAGCCCTTTCCTGTCTATAAAAGTTTTGAAATGCTAGGTGAGTACCACTACTGCCACTATCACCAACTTAGCAGTGAGAAGAAGATGAAAGCTTAAAAGCAAATCTCTTGTGTTTTCAGGCTAGCCTTCGTTTCTCAAGGATCTGTTTATTACTCTGTTTTGAAAGTGAAGTAGCTTTAAACCATTTTTATGTGTCCTTTAAGCAAATTCATGTCTTAATTGTTTTCAGACTAGAGTGGTTTATTCTTTAAGTCGATACACTCTTAATAGGTGTATTTTTAAAAACCTTTTAAATAAATAGATTGGGAGTTTGGGATTGATAAGTACACACTGCTATATTTAAAATAGATAACGAAGGACCTACTGTATAGCATAGGGAAATCTGCTCAATATTCTGTAGTAACCTAAATGGGAAAAGAATTTGAAAAAGGGTAGCTACATGTATGTGTATAACTAAATCACTTTGCTGTACCTGAAACTAACACAACATTGTTAATCAACTATATTCTAATATAAAATAAAAATTTTTTAAAGGCTGTTTAATACTTTTGAGGCTTGTTTGGATTGCACTGGCAGTTACTGTTGTTTAGAAACACGCAAGTATCTATCTGTGTCTCCTGGTAGTGTTGATAGTTTTTTACAAAATTTTCAAGATGAATCATAAGAATTCAGTGACTTAAAAGGGCATAGCTAAGGTAGGGGAAAAAATACTGAAGGTTTTTTTTCTTTTATCTGAAAAGATAGACTTTATAGATTGTGGAATCTATATAGACCTTTATAGATTGATTTTATAGATTCTGGGACATAGAGATTCATGTAGCTTTCCCAGTAATTATCGACTCTGAAACTTCCTAAACATTGTTGCACAAAATTATTTTCACGGAGCTCTTTTTATTATGAGTAGATGAACAGGGAAGACTAGAAAGGCTCATTTAGTGATTTCTTTTCATATGTAGGCAGTCCCAATCTCCCCAATATGAAAATTGTTGAGAATATACTTTTTGTTATGATATTGAGAATAAAAACTTTCTAACAGTTATAATTTTTCTTAATTTAAGCTTCTCAGAAACTATGAAATTTTCTCTCCTACTCAGAATTTAGTTGGTGAACACTAGTTGATGAAATCATTATTCACCTGACTGAGCCATCATTGACCTCAGTCAGATAGGGCTCCTTTATTTGTTTAACTACAGTTTTAAGACCAGTTTCTCAAAAACTCCCTTCTTTAACATCTCAATAAAGAAAAGGCAAAATATCAAACTTCTGATAAGTTTTAAGAGATTTTTATAGCTCCCCAAAACAAGCAGTTCTTTAAAACAGGTGTGGTATGATTATAAGGAGAATGAAGAAATATCTTGCTGTAAACATTAAATTTTTGTTACTACAAGAGATTGTAAAAATAAAGACTAAAGTATTTGTCTCACTAATGAAACTCTCTTGGACATTACTTATATATTAATATCTGTATATTAATATAATTACAGTGTTTAAAATTTTAGAAAAGCTGGAAAGAATGTGTAATCATTTGCTCTAGAATAAAAATAAGGGTCCTTTAGTGTTGTGAAGCTACCCATTATAATATTATTAGATTGAGGAGCTAATGGCTGAAGAGTCTTTTGTATCTTTCCCCTGTTTCTGACCCTTTTTCCCCTCTCAGATCCAGTATTTTCTTAAAGAAACCAACCAACCGCAAAACCCTAGATATCTATACTAAACAATTGGAAATCCAGCATTGGTTCAAGGACTTCATCGTTAGAGATGTGATCATCTGAATATAAATTAGCTAGAAAGTACTAGGAAACTCCAATTTTGGGGGACTAAGATAGTTTTAATCGCCCAAACATATTATTTTGCTTTTTGTTTTTAATTTATTTATTTATTTTTGACTGTTTTGGGTCTTCATTGCTGCGTGCACGCTTTCTCTAGTTGTGGCGAGTGGGGGCTACTCTTCGTTGCGGTGTGCGGGCTTCTCATTGCGGTGGCTTCTTGTTGCGGAGCACGGGCTCTAGGCGCGCAGGCTCAGTAGTTGTGGCGCACGGGCTTAGCTGCTTTGCGGCACGTGAGATCTTCCCAGACCAGGGCTCGAACCCGTGTCCCATGCATTGGCAGGTGGATTCTTAACCACTGCGCCACCAGGGAAGTCCCCAAACATATTATTTTGAAGTGCTAAACTAAATTAACATTTTAACACTAAGCCCCAATAAGCAAAGCAGGCTATTGTTTGAATGTTAACTTGGAGTTAACTTGTTTGGTAGAAATTTTCTGAACTGTTCAAAATGGGCATAGAGATTTACTTTTCATTTTTTAAAATATTTTTTGTTTAAGAATAGTTTTATATTTATGGAAAAGTTGCAACAGTACTACAGAGAGTTCTGGCATACCCCTCACCCAGTTCCCTATGTTGGCAGCATCACATAACTGTGGTACATTTGTCACAACTTTTATTTGCTAGCCATCACCTAGTAAGGTGGTATTAATTTAGTATTGGAAATGAGTTAGACATGGTAATGAGTTCCTCAGGTGATCTAGAGCAATGGTTTTTAAAGCTTTTCAGTTCAGACTATTTGGAGCAACATTTACTAGATTTAACAACCAGTACCTATTTGTTATAAGTTTTTTTGTTGTTTTTGTTTTTTTTTTTTTTTTTTTGCTGTACGCGGGCCTCTCACTGTTGTGGCCTCTCCCGTTGTGGAGCACAGGCTCCGGATGCGCAGGCTCAGCGGCCATGGCTCACGGGCCCAGCCTCTCCGCGGCATGTGGGATCTTCCCGGATCGGGGCACAAACCCGTGTCCCCTAGCATCGGCAGGCGGACTCTCAACCACTGCGCCACCAGGGAAACCCTATAAGGTTTTTTTTAGATTCTTGAAATATTCCTGTGACCTAACGGGTAAGGTTTATTTTTTTATTTTATACTCATTTGCCCAGAGTCAGATAGTTAATGAATTAAAAAAAATCAGTAACTAGACATAGATATGATTGCTAGGGTTTGGAGCTAAAACATTGATTTCTGTGAATTATAAGAAGTTTATGGGACTTCCCTGGTGGCGCAGTGGTTGGGAGTTCGCCTGCCGATGCAGGGGACACGGGTTCGTGCCCCGGTCTGGGAGGATCCCACATGCCGCAGAGCGGCTGGGCCCGTGGGCCATGACCGCTGAGCCTGCGCGTCCGGAACCTGTGCTCCGCAACGGGAGAGGCCACAACAGTGAGAGGCCCGCGTACAGCAAAAAAAAAAAAAAAAGTTTATGAACAAAAACATAGCTTTTGGTGTAGTGAAAATACTATTGTCTTGAGAAATAAGAAACTTGGCTTTTGTCCTAGGTAGTGTCTTTTCTTCTACCATTAAATAATTGTGTGATCTTGGGCAAATCATTAAATTTCTAGACTTCAGTTTACCCATCTGTGAAATTAGGAGATTCAGAGTCCCTTTCAGCTCCAATACGCTGTGATATTGCACAGTTCTCTTGTACTCATTGTTGTAGACCTCAAATATTTGTTGGCTAAATACTACAAATGTGAACCAAGTTAAAGAGGATGCTTAAAAAAACAGCTTGTTTTTTCATCTGTAAAATGAGAAGGTTGCCAGAGATAGAAATATCCCCTTCAGCTCTAAATTCTACCTTGAACATTTTCTTCGGTAACGGTCTAACTCTGCCTCAGAGTAATCATGCTAAACATCAGTGATCTTTGTTTAGTTTCCCATATGCAGAGAGGACAGACCAGCAGCTCTCATTTTTTTTCTTTAGAAAATTCTAGATTTTTTTTTCTTTAAAATTTCTTTGGAGTAGGAATAGGGTAATAAGTAAATTCTAGTTAATCAATGAACTGGAATTTGAGACTTTTAACTTCCAGACCATGAGTTATTTCTCAAAGTTTGCCGGTGTTCCACTTGGGAGAACTGTTCCTAGCCTTTGTTGTACTTCAGAATCACCTAAAAGCACATTAAAAAAAAATTGGATTCTCCAGAATCCACAACCGCTACTTAGTTGGACTCAGGGGACTTGCTTTTGGCAGGTGGCATCTTCAAACTGTAGGATATAATGTAGTGGTTAAAGATGCGGGTTGTGTGGGCTTCCCTGGTGGCACAGTGGTTGAGAGTCCGCCTGCTGATGCAGGGGACGCGGGTTCGTGCCCTGGTCCAGGAGGATCCCACATGCTGCGGAGCGGCTGGGCCCATGAGCCACGGCCGCTGAGCCTGCGCGTCCGGAGCCTGTGCTCCGCAACGGGAGAGGCCACAACTGTGAGAGGCCCGCGTACCGCGAAAAAAAAAAGAAGATGCTGGTTGTGGAGTTGGACTGCCTGGCTTTGAATAAGCTTACTAGCTGTGTAATTATGGACAAGTTACTTGACCTCTCTGGACCTTAGGCAACTCATCCATAAAATGGGGGTAATAGTGATACCTATCTCATGGGATTGTCATGAGGGTTAAATGAGATAATATACTAAGCGCCTTGTATTTATTATTTTGTATATAGTGAAGATTCAAATGTTATTCATACCACAGAAGACCTCCACAGTCCCTTCCCCAACTTCATCACTGAAATCAACTGGTTGAAAGAAAGGGAGAGACTGGAATGAATTTTTTCTGTACTCCCAGAAGAAACATTGCACAGTTGCTGTAGCAGATTTTTAAATAATTTGTATTGGAATTGGATGGGTGTCAAAATGGACTCTGGTGTAGTGATATAAAATTTCCAGAAGTAGTGAAGCTTTGCCTAAAAAGCAGATCTGAGAAGAAACTGAAAGGAGGGAATGTTGAGAAAGATTAAAATGTTTGCATCTTTTATTGTTTTAAGGAACTTTTACGACAGGCAGAAACAACTTTGTAAGTTTAAATTCATGAAATGTTTAATTTGGCTTACTCATACATTTCATACTTAGTATTTTGTGGTAGGAAAGCTTTGAGGAAAAGTGAAGACATTTGGAGATTTTGAGGTGATACAGCTGTTACCCATCAATGAATGTATTATTCAGAAAGGGAAAGCCAATCCTTTCTGAGGTGGCTTATTTATTCCTAGGAACCCTGTTAGCTACACTAAACGTTGTCCCCAGGGTGTGGTGGTTGCTAGTTGCTTAGACCCTAGGACGGTAATCATTAAACGTTAGTGCTTAAAATCACCTGTGGTGTGGGGCTGTGGGGAGTTAAGAATGCACATTCCTTGAGCCCCCTTTTTGATTTAGTAGGTCTTGGGTGGGGCCTGGTACGAATCCAGGTATTTAACAGAGATTCTCAAGTGATTCTGATGCAGGTGGTTCCCACACTAGAATTAATGAAATACATTTGACCCTGGAAAAACAGGGGTTTGAACTGCGTGGGTCCACTTATATGTGGATTTTTTTGAATAGTAAATACTACAGTCTTACACTGTCTTCTGTTAATTGAATCCCTGGATGCAGAACCACAGGTAAGGAGGGCAGACTGTAAAATTATACTGGGATTTTTGTCTGTGTGGAAGGTAGGTCCCCATAGTCCCTGCGTTGTTCAAGTGTCAGCTGAAATTATCGATAGGCAGGTCTCCTCAGGTAATAACTGAAAGAAGGTACAACATAACATTTATAGTTTAGATTGCTGTATTGATTTAAAATTGGGTCATGTTTAGGTACTATGTAATTGATGAGTATAAGTAGAGATATAGTAGAGAACAGGTATAAAAACAAATGTAGGGGCTTCCTTGGTGGCGCAGTGGTTGAGAATCTGCCTGCCAGTGCAGGGGACATGGGTTCGAGTCCTGGTCTGGGAGGATCCCACACGCCGCAGAGCAACTAGGCCCGTGAGCCACAACTACTGAGCCTGCGCGTCTGGAGCCTGTGCCCTGCAACAAGAGAGGCCGTGACAGTGAAAGGCCCGCGCAACGCGATGAAGAGTGGCCCCCGCTTGCCGCAACTAGAGAAAGCCCTTGCACAGAAACGAAGACCCAACACAGCCAAAAAATTAATTAATAATTTAAAAAAAACAAATATACAAGTATTTTGCTAACTTTCACTAGGTTAAGAAACTGTCTCTACCTAATTAAATCTTATTTTCCTCTTTATTAGTGGGAAAGGTCTTTTGCTTTCATTTTATGTAGTTTAGATAGCCATGCTTATATGTTCTGTGAAAAACTTTAACTCACAAAACCTTACTCAGGTCTCTTCAACATGGAGTCATAACTTTACTTCTCCTTATTTATAGTTTATCAAAAAGGGTATTAATTTCCTGTCTTCCTGCTGGGTAGTTGTAATTCTTCTCCATGCCTTTAAGAAAAACTCCTGCACGTTGTACATGGCTTATTCCCCTCCAGAATTTGCTGCTTCAGCCTTTCTTGCACTTCTTATTTCTGTGGCCAAAACAAGAAAGATGAAAAACCATGTGACTGTCTGGGTTTTCAGCAGGCTCTTTCCTGCAATTAAGAGAAGTTTACCTAGGAAACCAAGCTATAAGTTACGTTCCTACTTAGAGCTAGTTTGAGAGTAAACTTGGTAATGCGTTTAATTTACCTTTGAATTTTGCTTTTTAGTTTCTTTTTAATATGAATTTTACTTTGGGATACATTTCTTGGTTAAAAAATATTTCCTTCTGCCCGTCTCTAACCTCACAGATTAAAACATTTTAAGTTTGGAACTGAACATGATAGTTTTGAAATCAAATTCTGTGCTGTGTTCTCATATTTTCCCCAATACTGTAATATACAACTACCCGTCATACACTGGGCATTATTTAGAATTTCCAAATCTGGTTTTCATCTAGACTATTTGTAGTCATTTTCTAGTCAAGGACGGGAAATACTTTTCTGTGCTGTCCCAGGGAAAAGTTATTCAAAGACTATAACAGTTTATTGGTTTTTGTTGTCATTATTAGAAAAACATAAAATGCTCATATTACCTGCTTTCTAAAAGCAGGACAGGGAATATAAAATAAAACTAAAGATAAATACTTTGTTTCTATACTATTCCAGTTAAGGTGGTAAGAAAGAAGATAAAATTGGGAGGGTGTGGAGGTTCTGTTAGAGAGAGACTGTTAGAGAATGAGTTTGAAGAGGTTTGTATAGAGAAAAATTGCTGGAGAGAATAAATATTAGCTGGAAGTTAGCTCTGTACTTTGGCCTGTGGGCTTCAGAGTATTGGCACAGATTATTTACATATTTATTTTTCTATTCTGCTTACTTCAATGCCTTTGTGGATGTTTCTGGCAACTTCTTAAAGATAGCTGCTGTGCCTCTTCTTCTTAACTTCCCTAATATCCCCATCCCCTCATGGCTTCTTAACAGGTTATATCCTGCAGCAGAAATATTTTTTAATGACAGGTTGTGTATATCAGGTTTAATTTAGACTTTAAAAGTTTAGGTTGTTAGTATGATAGATTCATGTATTAAAAAGTGCATGTATCAAAGTGTAAGATAAATGCAATATACAATTTTACAGAATGTATTCTTACTTGAGTTCAAGTGCTAAAAGGCAAACTTCTCCTACAAGAACCATGGTAAATCTAGTAAACAATTTAAATCTCTCACCCATGAGAAGAAAATTGTTCATTATCAGGAAGATATACTGTGTAGAAATTTAAGTTTTGAAGTAAGTTATTAAAGTTTTAAATCGGTAAAAGGTCTCAATTGAATAAGTAGTTTCTGTGTTTTTGAAAAGTGATAAAATTTAAGTTGCTTTTTTGCTTACATGGTCCTTGACACTCCTCACCCCACCCCTGCTGAATTGACTTTTTAACTTCATTGGTACTACCTAAAATTAGTACCAATGGGGTTGGGTGTTGTTTGGAAAACAAAAGGTTTGTTGTGATTCTTAATTGGGTGTTGAGCACCAAAATTTGTTATCTAAAGACTAATAAAATAAAGCTTTTGGGGCTTCCCTGGTGGTGCAGTGGTTGAGAGTCCTCCTGCCGAGGCAGGGGACACGGGTTCGTGCCCCGGTCCGGGAAGATCCCACATGCCGCGGAGGCTGCGCGTCTGGAGTCTGTGCTCCACAATGGGAGAGGCCACAACAGTGAGAGGCCCGCATACCGCAATAAATAAATAAATAAATAATTTTTTAAAAAATAAAGCTTTTGATAGACAATTATTATATAGGGTAACCAGCACAATAACTGCACATATAACTAGAGGGTGATGTCCATCTTTGTGATATACTTCCAGAAGCACATTAATGCTGTCGAGAATACAGTACTAGGACAGGGATTAACTTTCAAAATTGGTTATACTAACAAAATAACTGAGAATTATACTGCATGAAGAAAAAATTTTAGAAGGTAACCACTATAAAATGTTCTTGATTAAAATAATAACTAGCTATACATTGTAATGAGGAGGTAAGATTGTTTTGCTCTTGTATGAGGCCACCAAAATCTTTTGATTTAGTTGTCCATTTGATGGAAACGTCATAACACCCAGTGGAAAAAAAGACAGTTACCTTGGTCAGGAGAGGTATTTCAACTATGCTGCTGAAGATAGGTTCTATCATGTATACCTTCAATTCAGGAAGTACTTCTAGGTGGTCAGAGGAGCAAAATGTCAACAAAACAAAAATAACAACAACAACCCTAGCGCTAAGTGTCTGCCTCTTTATTGTTAGAGAGTTTAGGCACCTAATAGATGTGGTTTAGCCTCTGCTTCAATTTTTTCACTAACAAGGAGCTCAGTTTCCTCAATGCAGCCTATTGAGGGTATTAATTGTTAGAAGGTTCTTTATGTCAAAGCACAGTGTATCTCTTTGTAATGTTCCTGGTCCTAATTTGCCCTTTAAAGCCACAAAGAACAAGTCAGTTCTTTTACATAATTACAATTCATAAGATTGCTACTGAATCTTTTTTTTTGTTTTTGGATCTTCCCAGCTAAGCATATACAATTCTTATGAGTTAGTTTACGATTTTCTTACCATTTATTCTTTCAACAGATGCTATTGAGCCCCATTTTTTAATACATATATATGTGTGTGTGTATATATATATATATATGAGACATTAAGGGAATTAGATTAAAAATATTTTATTAACAAACTTAAGATGGGAGAGTCATATAAATCAGTACTTACCATATTACCTGATTAGTGTTATAAAAGAAAATGCAAAGGTACATTAGCAGCACTGAAGAAGGAGTGATTAACTTTGGGATGAGATGTTAGGGAACTCTGCACAGTAGATGAGACATGAATGCTTGGTTTTTTGTTGTTGTTTTTTTAATACCAATGAGGAGGGTTTGGATCGGAATGAGGGTGAAGCCAGTACAGGTATACGACAGCATAGGCAGAATTATACATGAAATAGCACAGCACTTTTGGAACTGTAGAGACTTATTAGAATGACCAGGTGAAACCGAGGCACAAAGGTTGGGTCTAAATTATGAGGGAGTTTATGTGACAGAACTAAGCATTTTGAATAGATTCTGTGAGAGTTGGCAGTCCATAGGACCTTTGATGGGTTTTTAAAACAAGGGCAACATGCTTAGGATTGCATTTTAGAACAGTGACTCTTGTAGCAGTGTAGCAGATGTTTTGAGACTTGAGAAACTGGGGCTTGGATACATTTGTGGTAGTTTACCTGTACTTGTCAGGCTCTTTATTAAAGTGTGATATCCAGATTATTCATGTAAACTACATTAAATTCAGTCCCTGTCAGAAGGGGTAGCTAACAGATTCAGTGACATATGCTTATACCAGTAGCTTTTTTGTGAAGCTTTAATGAAGGTAAACTTTGAATCTGATTTTTGTTTCTGAGGGAAGTGGGATGATACGAAAATGGAGAGTGATGTGAAAAATTATGTCTACCATGTTTTGTAAGGAATTTGATGAGGGGAGAAAAGAGCCAGAATAGTTCTTAGGTCAGTTTTTCCCCCCCTAAATTCAAGTATAGTTGATTTACAGTATTATACTAATTTCAGGTGTACAACATAGATTGTACTCCATTTAAAGTTACTATAGGGCTTCGCTGGTGGTGCAGTGGTTAAGAATCCACCTGCCAATGCAGGAGACACGGGTTCGAGCCCTGGTCCGGGAAGATCCCACATGCCACGGAGTAATTAAGCCCATGCACCACAACTACTGAGCCTGAGCTCTAGAGCCCGCGAGCCACAACTACTGAGCCCGTGTGCGACAACTACTGAAGCCCGTGCGCCTAGAGCCCGTGCTTCGCAACAAGAGAAGCCACCGCAATGAGAAGCCCGCACACCGCAAGGAAGAGCAGCCCCCTCTCGCCACAACTAAAGAAAGCCCACACGCAGCAACCAGGACCCAACGCAGCCAAAAATAGATAGATAAATAAATAAATTTATAAAAAATAAATAAAGTTATTAATATTGGCTATATTCCCTGTACTGTACACTACATACTTGTATCTTATTTATTTTATACCTAGTAGTTTGTAGTTGTTGTGGAGCAGAAGGGAAACGATTTCAGGGAAAACCCTGAGAGAATAAAGTGGTAAAATCAAGTCTGTATGTCCAATGCACAAGTTCTATACATTGCTTCATAAAAGTGGGTGGAGGAAGTATACCCATCACCCATTTTTGAGGATTGAGTGAGGTAAAGACAAAGTATTGAGACTTTCATAATTACTTGTATGTATGTGTCTTTTCTACTAAGATGCAAACTCTCTGCAGATATGAAACGTCTTTTTTGCTCTTTTATCTTTGCAAAGAGACATAGAGCCATATATATGAACCATATATATGGAGCCATATATAGGAACACAAAGATTTATTGGATTAAAAACTTTTTAAAAAGTGCGAGAACTTACATAGTCAAATGATTGGAACCTTTGGAGTGATCACTCTGGGAGTATTAGTATCATTTCTCAAAGTATTTTTGGTACCTTTCTCTGAGGGATGTTTCTGTAGGAGAGAAATCAGTTGGGCCAACGTAAGATAGGACTGAAGAATTGAACGTTGGAGGAGAGTCATAGCTGAAATACATTAGGAAGCCAACTAAGCAAGTTCACTTGTATGTTAACTATAGTAAGTACTCTAATATTCTAGATGTAATAGATTCATGCCCAGGCAAATTATTTAGACACACATAATGTGTAAATAGTTGAGGTTAGTGTAAACAAGCATAAATGATTTCACCTCTGGTACTCTTCTGAAGGATTATATAAAGTCAGTGACTTGGCGGTCTGTCACCCTTGAATTTGGTCATCTTTGAGTAGGCACAGCTGTATCAATTTTGGTGAAGCCTACAACTCTTTTTAACAGGGTGTTTGCAAAACAGTCCATATTTAAAGGACTGACTTATATAGGTTGTGGTAAAATCCATAATACAGCATCTGTAACCGACAATGTTATAATGTAAAAGAAATGTTGAACTTTGTAAGTATTGCCTTAATGCCATTGACAGTTTTGAAGTATACTTTTTCCACTTGTGAAGTAAAATATTTTCTTTTGCTTTTCTAATTAATGAAACAAATTATGTATTTTCTCCTATTCTATGGCTTGTCTTTATACTTTCTTAATAGTGTCATTTGATGCACAAAAGTAGAAATGTTTTGGGGTTTTTTTAACATCTTTATTGGGGTATAATTGCTTTACATTGTTGTGTTAGTTGCTGCTGTATAACAAAGTGAGTCAGCTATATGTATATCCCCATATATCCCCATATTAGAAATGTTTTAAATTTGGTATATTACAGTTCTAAGTATGTGTTACCAACTTAGTTTTTACTGTAAAAGGTAAGATATATATGTGTCTATCCAGAGCATAGAGGCAAGAAAGTAGGGAATGTGTGAAAAAGAGTACAGTTTGGCTAATACGTTAGAGTTAATTAGTTTTAAGGAACAGAAGCCACTTAAGCTACCTTAAGTGAAGAAGGGTTTATTGTAGGCATGTAGTAGGCATCTTGTGCACATTCTGAAGATAGAAAATAAAGTATACCCGGGCTACAGAGTACCTGGAATAATGGTTTCTCTGCCTTTCGGGGGATGCTTGGTTTTTCTCATCTCTATTCTGCCTCTTAGCTGTTTAGTGCATGGTTTCTACCTGCAAAAGCCCTATACAGCTGTCCCAACTGTACATGATTTATCAGTTCAAGCATTTACCGTCATTTGACTTGATCTCTAAGTCTTCTGTTTAAAAATCCTGGGAATCTGATTGTCTCAGCCTACATACGAATTTGTCCATGTTTTATCAGCAGTCCAATTTAATCAGTACTGACTGAGGGTCAAGACCATGAGATGCAAATATGGCCACTTTGGGCTACTGCTTCAGTCAGGATTGGGGCAAAGGCACTGTCGAAGTGGGGAGTGGGTTGCAGGTATGCTAAAGCCACATGTATTTCTCCTAGTTGTAAAAAGGGTAGTAGGAAATAATGTTGGGAAAATAATTTGGGTCCAAATTGTAAAGAGTCTTTAATGCTAGGATAAAAAATTAAAACTTTTCCATAGATATTAGAGAGGTTTAAGGATTTGGGGGCAAGAAATGAAATGCTCTGTTCTTTTCTGCTTGTGCTTTGAAGTTTATTCTAGCCAGAATGAGATATATGTCATTCTCCTCCTCTAATTTTCTCTTTGTCTGAATCCTCCCTTGTTCATTCAACAAGCATATTTGAGCACAGACTGTATAGCAGGAAAAGAAGGAGCTAGAATAAAGCCTTTCTGGTAAAGCCAGTGATGATCACATTGCAAACATAAATGCTTACGATGTTGATACTAGCAGGGAGCATGAGATGACGGAAGCAGTATTTATTCCTCTGGCACTGAATCTGGCTTGTAAGTCCATCTTCAGGCTCATTTCAGTGCTTTACAGAGGTTACCAGTGGAGGGAGGGGTAACGACAAAGAGGTAACATGATGGGGTTTTTTCGGGGTGATCCAAGTGTTCATTAACTCGACTGTGGTGGTAGTTACACACATCTATACATGTAGTAAAACTTGTAGGACTGTATGCCAAAATAAAGACAGCCAATTTTTATTGTGTTAGTTTAAAAATTAAAAATTTACTGAGTGTTTAAATACCTTATATGCGGGGTACTGTGAAAGTTATACAAATCCTCTTCTCAATGCACTTATTGTTTAAAAGTAGCATTCAGATCACTATTTAAGGTAGAAAGTGAAAAGTATAAGGAGAGAATGATTTATAGAAGAAATGGCTTATGGGGAGAAAGGTTCATAGAAATAATAGCTCCCCAGACTGCACTCTTCCATTAGACTAGTGTTATAGACTGAATGTTTGTGTCCCCCCTAAAATTCATATGTTGAAACCTGATCCCCAGTGTGATACTATTTGGAGGTGGAGGCTTTGGCAGGTGCTTAGGTCATGAGTGTGGAGACATCATGAATGGGATTAGTGCCCTTATAAAAGAGGCCCAGAGAGCTTTCTTGTGCCTTCTGCCATGTGAGGACACAGTGAAAAAACTACAGTCTGTGAACCAGGAAGCCACCTCTCAGCAGACACTGAATCTGCCAGTGCCTTGATCTTAAACTTCCCAAGCCTCTATAACTGTGAGAAAGAAGTTTCTTTTGTTTATAAACCACCAAATCTATGTTTTGTTGTTGTTGTTGTTGTTATAGCAGCCATAAAGGGATAAGACATCTAATTTGAGGACAGCAGTTCTTTTTTTCTCTGTAGCCCCCAAATTAGCAGACTTTCATTAATGTGTGCAAGCACAGCACTAGGATACAATGGTGAACACAGAGCTCACAGTCTAATGCAGTGGCAACATCATAGAGCTCACATTCTAATGCAGAAAATGACAACTAGATAAATTTTCAAAATCATTTTGGCTATTCTACTTCCTTTGCCTTGCTACATCAATTTTAGAATCAGCTTATCTATATTTACAGATAATCTTTGTTAATTAACTTGGGGAGAATTAACATCTTTACTGTGTTGAATCTTCCATACCTGGAACACAGTATATTTCTCTGTGTATAATTTTGGTCTTTTTTAATTTCCTTTATCAGAGTTTTGTAGCTTTCAGCATACACATCCTGTTCATGTTTTCTTAGATTCATATCTAAATATTTAATATTTTTTGGAGCTATTGTAAATAATACATTTTTTTAAATTTCAGTTTCTAATTATTCACTGCTAGTACTATATAGAAATACGACTGATTTTTGTTTTCCTTATACCCTGTAACCCTGGTAAACTTAGTTCTAGCTCTGGGAGCTTTTCTGTGGATTCCATGGGATTGATTATGTAGACAATAGTGTTATCTGCAAATAGCAAAATTTTAATTTTTCCCTTTCCAATCTGAAACACTTACTTTTCTTCCCTTACTGTACTGGCTAGGATTTTCATTATGATTTTGAGGGGAGTGATGAGAGCAGACATTCTTACCTTGTTTCCAATCTTCAACACATTTGGTCTTTCACATTTAAGTATGATGTTGGCTGTAGGTTATTTTTGTAGATGCCCTTAACTAGGCCAGAGAACTTCTATTCCTAGTTTTCTGTTTATTTATTTTAATCAAGAATGGATTTAGGGTATTATTAAATGCATAAGTTGATAGGATCATGTGTTGTTTCTTCTTTAGACTGTTAAGATGGTGAATTACATTGATTGACTTTTTTTTTAAACATCTTTATTGGCGTATAATTGTTTTACAGTGGTGTGTTCATTGATTGACTTTTTTTGTAATTTTTTTAACATCTTTATTGGAGTATAATTGCTTTACAATGGTGTGTTAGTTTCTACTTTATAACAAAGTGAATCAGTTATACACATACATATGTTCCCATATATCTCTTCCCTCTTGTGTCTCCCTCCCTCCCACCCTCCCTATCCCACCCCTCTAGGTGGTCACAAAGCACCGAGCTGATCTCCCTGTGCTATGCGGCTGCTTCCCACTACTTATCTATTTTATGTTTGGTAGTGTATGTATGTCCATGCCACTCTCTCACTTTGTCACAGCTTACCCTTCCCCCTCCCCATATCCTCAAGTCCATTTTCTAGTAGGTCTGTGTCTTTATTCCTGTCTTACCCCTAGGTTCTTCATGACATTTTTTTTTTTAATTCCATATATATCTGTTAGCATACAGTATTTGTCTTTCTTTTTCTGACTTACTTCACTCTGTATGACAGACTCTAGGTCCATCCACCTCATTACAAATAGCTCAATTTCGTTTCTTTTTATGGCTAATATTCCATTGTATATATGTGCCACATCTTCTTTATCCATTCATCCAATGATGGACACTTAGGTTGTTTCCATCTCTTGGCTATTGTAAATAGAGCTGCAATGAACATTTTGATACATGACTCTTTTTGAATTATGGTTTTCTCAGGGTATATGCCCAGTAGTGGGATTGCTGTGTCATATGGTAGTTCTATTTGTAGTTTTTTAAGGAACCTCCATACTGTTCTCCATAGTGGCTGTACCAATTCACATTCCCACCAGCAGTGCAAGAGTGTTCCCTTTTCTCCACACCCTCTCCAGCATTTATTGTTTCTAGAGTTTTTGGATGATGGCCATTCTGACTGTGAGATGATATCTCATTGTAGTTTTGATTTGCATTTCCCTAATGATTAATGATGTTGAGCATTCTTTCATGTGTTTGTTGGCAGTCTGTATATCTTCTTTGGAGAAATGTCTATTTAGATCTTCTGCCCATTTTTGGATTGGGTTGTTTGTTTTTTTGTTATTGAGCTGCATGAGCTGCTTGTAAATTTTGGAGATTAATCCTTTGTCAGTTGCTTCATTTGCAAGTATTTTCTCCCATTCTGAGGGCTGTCTTTTGGTCTTGTTTATGGTTTCCTTTTCCTTCCTGTGCAAAAGCTTTGCAGTTTCATTAGGTCCCATTTGTTTATTTTTATTTCCATTTCTCTAGGAGGTGGGTCAAAAGGATCTTGCTGTGATTTATGTCATAGAGTGTTCTGCCTATGTTTTCCTCTAAGAATTTGATAGTTTCTGGCCTTACATTTAGGCCTTTAATCCATTTTGAGCTTAGTTTTGTGTATGGTGTTAGAGAGTGATCCAATCTCATACTTTTACATGTACCTGTCCAGTTTTCCCAGCACCACTTATTGAAGAGGCTGTCCTTTCAACACTGTACATTCCTGCCTCCTTTATCAAAGATAAGGTGACCATATGTGCATGGGTTTATCTCTGGGCTTTCTATCCTGTTCCATTGATCTATATTTCTGTTTTTGTGCCAGTACCATACTGTCTTGATTACTGTAGCTTTGTAGTATAGTCTGAAGTCAGGGAGCCTGATACCTCCAGCTCCGTGTTTCATTCTCAAGATTGCTTTGGCTATTCAGGGTCTTTGGTGTTTCTATACAAATTGTGAAATTTTTCGTTCTAATTCTGTGAAAAATGCCAGTGGTAGTTTGATAGGGATTGCATTGAATCTGTAGATTGCTTTGGGTAGTGTAGTCATTTTCACTATGTTGATTTTTCCAATCCAAGAACATGGTATATCTCTCCATCTCTTTGTATCATCTTTAATTTCTTTCATCAGTGTCTTATAATTTTCTGCATACAGGTCTTTTGTCTCCTTAGGTAGGTTTATTCCTAGATATTTTATTCTTTTTGTTGCAGTGGTAAATGGGAGTGTTTTCTTTATTTCACTTTCATATTTTTCATCATTAGTGTATAGGAATGCCAGAGATTTCTGTGCATTAATTTTGTATCCTGCTACTTTACCAAATTCATTGATTAGCTCTAGTAGTTTTCTGGTAGCATCTTTAGGATTCTCTATGTAGAGTATCATGTCATCTGCAAACAGTGACAGCTTTACTTCTTCTTTTCCGATTTGGATTCCTTTTATTTTCCTTTCTTCTCTGATTGCTGTGGCTAAAACTTCCAAAACTATGTTGAATAAGAGTGGTGAGAGTGGGCAACCTTGTCTTGTTCCTGATCTTAGTGGAAATGGTTTCAGTTTTTCACCATTGAGGATGATGTTGGCTGTGGATTTGTCATATATGGCCTTTATTATGTTGAGGAAAGTTCCTTCTGTGCCTACTTTCTGGAACATTTTTATCATAAATGGGTGTTGAATTTTGTCGAAAGCTTTCTCTGCATCTATTGAGATGACCATATGGTTTTTCTCCTTCAGTTTGTTAATATGGTGTATCACATTGGTTGATTTGTGTATATTGAAGAATCCTTGCATTCCTGGAATAAACCCCACTTGATCATGGTGTATGATCCTTTTAATGTGTTGTTGGATTCTGTTTGCTAGTATTTTGTTGAGGATTTTTGCATCTATGTTCATCAGCGATATTGGCCTGTAGTTTTCTTTCTTTGTGACATCCTTGTCTGGTTTTGGTATCAGGGTGATGATGGCCTCATAAAATGAGTTTGGGAATGGTCCTCCCTCTGCTATATTTTGGAAGTTTGAGAAGGATAGGTATTAGCTCTTCTCTAAATGTTTGATAGAATTCGCCTGTGAAGCCATCTGGTCCTGGGCTTTTGTTTGTTGGAAGATTTTTTTTTTTTTTTTGCGGTACGCAGGCCTCTCACTGCTGTGGCCTCTCCCGTTGCGGAGCACAGGCTCCGGACGCGCAGGCTCAGCGGCCATGGCTCACGGGCCCAGCCGCTCCGCGGCATGTGGGATCTTCCCAGACCGGGGCACGAACCTGTGTCCCCTGCATCGGCAGGCGGACTCTCAACCACTGCGCCACCAGGGAAGCCCCTGTTGGAAGATTTTTAATCACAGTTTCAAATTCAGTGCCTATGTATGGTCTGTTCATATTTTCTGTTTCTTCCTGATTCAGTCTTGGCAGGTTGTGCATTTCTAAGAATTTGTCCATTTCTTCCAGGTTGTCCATTTTATTGGCATAGAGTTGCTTGTAGTAAGCTCTCATGATCTTTTGTATTTCTGCCGTGTCAGTTGTTACTTCTCCTTTTTCATTTCTAATTCTATTGATTTGAGTCTTCTCCCTTTTTTTCTTGATGAGTCTGGGTAATGGTTTATCAATTTTGTTTATCTTCCAAATAACCAGCTTTTAGTTTTATTGATCTTTGCTATCATTTCTTTTTCATTTTTTTCTGATCTGATCTTTATGATTTTGTTCCTTCTGCTAACTTTGGGGTTTTTTTGTTCTTCTTTCTCTAATTGCTTTAGGTGCAAGGTTAGGTTGTTTATTCGAGATGTTTCCTGTTTCTTAAGGTAGGATTGTATTGCTATAAACTTCCCTCTTAGAACTGCTTTAGTTGCATCCCATAGGTTTTGGGTCGTTGTGTCTCCACTGTCATTTGTTTCTAGATATTTTTTGATTTCCTCTTTGATTTCTTCAGTGATCACTTTGTTATTAAGTAGTGTATTGTTTAGCCTCCATGTGTTTGTATTTTTTACAGATCTTTTCCTGTAATTGATATCTAGTCTCATAGCGTTGTGGTCGGAAAAGTTACTTGATACAATTTCAATTTTCTTAAATTTACCAAGGCTTGATTTGTGACCCAAGATATGATCTGTCCTGGAGAATGTTCCATGAGCACTTGAGAAGAATGTGTATTCTGTTGTTTTTGGATGGAATGTCCTATAAATATCAATTAAGTCCATCTTGTTTAATGTATCATTTAAAGCTTGTGTTTCCTTATTCCTTTTCATTTTGGATGATATGTCCATTGGTGAAAGTGGGTTGTTAAAGTCCCCTACTATGAATGTGTTACTGTCGATTTCCCCTTTTATGGCTATTAGTATTTGCCTTATGTATTGAGGTGCTCCTATGTTGGGTGCATAAATATTTACAATTGTTATATCTTCTCCTTGGATTGATCCCTTGATCATTATGTAGTGTCCTTCTTTGTCTCTTCTAATAGTCTTTATTTTAAAGTCTATTTTGTCTGATATGAGAATTGCTACTCTAGCTTTCTTTTGGTTTCCATTTGCATGGAATATCTTTTTCCATCCCCTCACTTTCAGTCTGTATGTGTTCCTAGGTCTGAAGTGGGTCTCTTGTAGACAGCATATATATGCATCTTGTTTTTGTATCCATTCAGCCAGTCTGTGTCTTTTGGTGGGAGCATTTAATCCATTTACATTTAAGGTAATTATCGATATGTATGTTCCTATTCCCATTTTCTTAGTTGTTTTGGGTTTGTTATTATAGGTCTTTTCCTTCTCTTGTGTTTCTTGCCTAGAGAAGATCCTTTAGCATTTGTTGTAAAGCTGGTTTGGTGGTGCTGAACTCTCTCAGCTTTTGCTTGTCTGTAAAGGTTTTAATTTCACCATCAAATCTGAATGAGATCCTTGCTGGGTAGAGTAATCTTGGTTGTAGGTTTTTCTTCTTCATCATTTTAAACATGTCCTGCCAGTCCCTTCTGGCTTGCAGATTTCTGCTGAAAGATCAGCTGTTAACCTTATGGGGATTCCCTTGTGTGTTATTTGTTGTTTTTCTCTTGCTGCTTTTAATACTTTTTCTTTGTATTTAATTTTTGACAGTTTGATTAATATGTGTTTTGGCGTATTTCTCCTTGAATTTATCCTGTATGGGACTCTCTGTGCTTCCTGGACTTGATTAACTATTTCCTTTCCCATATTAGGGAAGTTTTCAACTATAATCTCTTCAAATATTTTCTCAGTCCCTTTCTTTCTCTCTTCTTCTTCTGGAACCCCTATAATTCGAATGTTGGTGCGTTTAATGTTGTCCCAGAGGTCTCTGAGACTGTCCTCAGTTCTTTTCATTCTTTTTTCTTTATTCTGCTCTGCAGTAGTTATTTCCACTATTCTATCTTCCTGGTCACTTATCCGTTCTTCTGCCTCAGTTTTTCTGCTATTGATCCCTTCTAGAGTATTTTTAATTTCATTTATTGTGTTGTTCATCATTGCTTGTTTCATCTTTAGTTCTTCTAGGTCCTTGTTAAATGTTTCTTGCATTTTCTCTATTCTATTTCCAAGATTTTGGATCATCTTCACTATTATTATTCTGAATTCTTTTTCAGGTAGACTGCCTATTTCCTCTTCATTTGTTAGGGCTGGTGGATTTTTATCTTGCTCCTTCATCTGCTGTGTGTTTTTCTATCTTCTCATTTTGCTTATCTTACTGTGTTTGGGGTCTCCTTTTTGCAGGCTGCAGGTTCGTAGTTCCCGTTGTTTTTGGTGGCTGTCCCCAGTGGCTAAGGTTGGTTCAGTGGGTTGTGTAGGCTTCCTGGTGGAGGGGACTAGTGCCTGTGTTCTGGTGGATGGGGCTGGATCTTGTCTTTCTGGTGGGCAGGTCCACGTCTGTTGGTGTGTTTTGGGGTGTCTGTGGACTTATGATTTTAGGCAGCCTCTCTGATAATGGGTGGGGTTGTGTTCTGGTCTTGCTAGTTGTTTGGCATAGGGTGTCCAGCACTGTAGCTTGCTGGTCGTTGAGTGAAGCTGGGTCTTGGTGTTGAGATGGAGATCTCTGGGAGATTTTTGCCGTTTGATATTATGTGGAGCTGGGAGGTCTCTTGTGGACCAGTGTCCTGAAGTTGGCTCTCCCACCTCAGAGGCACAGCACTGACTCCTGGCTGGAGCACCAAGAGCCTTTCATCCACATGGCTCAGAATAAAAGGGAGAGAAGGAAGGAAGGAAAGGAAGGAAGGAAGGAAGGAAGAAGAAAGAAAGAAAGAGAGAGAGAGGATAAAAGCAAATAAAATAAAGTAAGGTAAAATAAAATAAAGTTATTAAAATAAAAAAATAATTATTAAGAAAAAAAATTTTTTTAATTAAAAAAAAACGGACGGATAGAACCCTAGGGCAAATGGTGAAAGCAAAGCTATACAGACAAAATCTTACACAGAAGCATACACATACACACTCACAAAAAGAGGAAAAGGGGAAAAAATAAATCTTGCTCTCAGAGTCCACCTCCTCAATTTGGGATGATTCTTTGTCTATTCAGGTATTCCACAGATGCAGGGTACATCAAGTTGATTGTGGAGATTTAATCCGCTGCTCCTGAGGCTGCTGGGAGAGATTTCCCTTTCTCTTCTTTGTTCGCACAGCTGCCAGCATTCAGCTTTGGATTTGGCCCCGCCTCTGCGTGTAGGTCGCCAGAGGGCGTCTGTTCTTCGCTCAGACAGGACGGGGTTAAAGGAGCTGCTGATTCAGGGGCTCTGGTTCACTCAGGCCCGGGGGAGGGAGGGGTACGGAGTGCGGGACGAGCCTGCGGCGGCAGAGGGCGGCATGACGTTGCACCAGCCTGAGGTGCGCCGTGCGTTCTCCCGGGGAAGTTGTCCTTGGATCCCGGGACCCTGGCAGTGGCGGGCTGCACAGGCTCCCCGGAAGGGAGGTGTGGAGAGTGACCTGTGCTCGCACACAGGCTTCTTGGTAGCGGCAGCAGCAGCCTTAGCATCTCATGCCCGTCTCTCTGGTCCGCACTGTTAGCCGTGGCTCGCGCCCGTCTCTGGAGCTCCTTTAAGCAGCGCACTTAATCCCCTCTCCTCGCACACCAGGAAACAAAGAGGGAAGAAAAAGTCTCTTGCCTTTCGGCAGGTCTAGACTTTTTCCCGGACTCCCTTCCGGCTAGCCGTTGTGCACTAACCCCATCAGGCTGTGTTCACGCCGCCAGTCCTCTCCCTGCGCTCCTACCGAAGCCCAGCCTCAGCTCCCAGCCCCGCCCACCCCGGCAGGTGAGCAGACCACCTTCTCGGGCTGGTGAGTGCCGGTCGGCCCTGATCCTCTGTGCAGGAATCTCTCCGCTTTGCCCTCCGCACCCCTGTTGCTGTGCTCTCCTCTGCGGCTCCGAAGCTCCCCAGCTCCGCCACCTGCAGTCTCCGCCCGCGAAGGGGCTTCTTGTGTGTGGAAACCTTTCCTCCTTCACGGCTCCCTCCCACTGGTGCAGGTCCTATCCCTATTCTTTTGTCTCTGTTTATTCTTTTTTCTTTTGCCCTACGCAGGTACGTGGGGAGTTTTCTTGCCTTTTGGGAGGTCTGAGGTCTTCTGCCAGCGTTCAGTAGGTGTTCTGTAGGAGTTGTTCCACGTGTAGATGTATTTCTGATGTATCTGTGGGGAGGAAGGTGAGCTCCGCATCTTACTCTTCCATCATCTTCCACCTCTCTGTCCAGATGACTCACTATTGATGCTATTATTCCATTGATTGACTTTTGAGTATTGAATGAGCCTTGTGTTCTTGAAATACATCCCACTTGGTCTTACTTGGCTTTGTACATATTGTCACTTTTGATTTTTTTTCACTTAAAAAAATAATAGCTTTTTTGAGATATAATTCACATACCATACAACTCGTCCATTTAAAGTGTACAATTCAGTGATTTTTACTCAATTCACAGTTGCGCAACCATCACCACAATTTTAGAACATTTTTATCACCCCCCCAGAACCGTGTATATGAAGATTAAATACATGAAAAGATATCTTTTATTGTAAACAAAAACACTAACATAGTTTTATTTATATAAGAGGCATTAATGGATAAGTATTCACACGTGGTTAATTTTATTCATCATTATCTGTTAGCTTGGTTTTCTTTCCCAACTTTCTCTCTTTTTTAATTTTTTGGTCACGCTGCGCAGCTTGCAGGATCTTAATTCCCTGACCAGGGATTGAACCCAGGGCTATGGCAGTGAGAGCGCCGATTCCTAACCACTGAATTACCAGGGAAGTCACCCAAACTTTCTCTTAGAGGTTAAAAGATGTCTTACCTCCTGGTGACTGGAATATGTTGCTCATATTTTGCTGATGTTGTTCCTTGTTACTGCTCATGTTCCTAAAAGTTCTTAACTGTATCCTTCCTCTTTTGTTCTAGTGGTTTCTGGCTTTCCTCTGAATGTCTTAGGTACTACACTAGGCTTAAAACAACGGAGTTCCTCTTCCTGAGGCCTTTGATACATGATGTAATTAGTATGTAGCAGAAAAGCAAGAATATTTTTATAATTACCTTTCCCCCCCTTAATTGTATTCAATTGTGTTTTCCCATGCAACAAAAGAATAAAAAGATCTCTATCAGTAAGATATTGCCTGAAACTTATTTACTAAAAGAAATAAGACATACCATAAGGTAACTTGCTGACATGAACACAGGAGAAAGAAGAAAATAATTTATGTATTTGAACTGTTTAAATGAGTATCAAGAAACATTTTGGCAATGTGTAGGATGAAAGAGAATAGGCATAGTTGTGAAGCTCTTGTGTCTTGATTGTTCTGTGGAGGACATGAACAAGATAAGTGTGATTAAAAGGAAGAGGAACTGTGCGAAGAGATCTGGCTCCAGTACTTAACTATTGATGTGACCTAAAAGAAGAGGAACTGTGTGAAGAGATCTGGCTCCAACACTTACTATTGATGTGACCTTGGGAAGTGGCTCGTGAACCTTTCTTGGGGGTGGTGGGGTGGCACATTGAATAGTTGGAGCATTTGATGAAAGCTATAGACAGTTGCCCAAGAAAAATGTTCATGAGTACATCATTTACTTCAAATTGTGCATACAGTTTGAGGAGGCTCATGGACCTCCTCTAGCCTGTTCATGTTCTTTTTTTTTTTTGGCTGCGTTGGGTTTTCCTTGCGCACAGGCTTTTTCTCTAGTTGCGGCGAGCAGGGGCTACGCTTTGTTGTGGTGCATGGGCTTTTCATTGCAGTGGCTTCTCGTTGAAGAGCACGGACTCTAGGTGCATGGGCTGCAGTAGTTGTGGTACGTGGGCTCAGTAGTTGTGGCGCATGGGCTCTAGAGCGCAGGCTCAGTTAGTTGTGGCACACGGGCTTAGTTGCTCTGCGGCATGTGGAATCTTCCCGGACCAGGGCTCGAACCCGTGTCCCCTGCACTGTCAGCCGAATTCTTAACCACTGCATCACCAGGGAAGTCCCAAGTTCACTGATTCTTGATGACGAACCTTTGACTTGGTTACTGTCTGAGGCCCCTGGCAGCTCTGAAGTACTTAAAAACAATTATAACCTTACTTTCAGCATTGAAATTCTGGGGTTTTTTGACAAGGAATAAATGATACTGAATTCTGTCCTTTTCTGATAGTCCTGATCTATGGCAATACTTAGGTTAATTAAGCAGTGTGTATTAAATAAAATTCTCTATTATTTTTTGATTTTTAGGATTTGTAATAATGACAAAGACAAAATCCAGAAATGACCTGAAAAAGAAAATTCTTGGAATTAAAAAAAAAACCTATCTGGCAAAAAAAAAAAACAAAGCAAAAAAACCACTTTTTTTTTTTTTTGCATATAGTCAGCTGAAAGTCTTTTTCAAGTGAAAAATGATTGAGGTTTGGAAAGAATGTAAGTAATCTTCATGCCAGATCTTTAATCCAAAATACTCAAGGGTAGCCGAAGTACCACGTTTTAAAGAGACAGTACTTATACTTCTTTGAATTAATTATGTAGTCAACTGTGGCATTCCATGTTCACTAGATAATGTTTTATTTTTGGCCTTCTGTTATACTTTGGGGAAACTTAAGTACAAAGTCCAGGAAGCTGCTGTGTTTTCAGAGGTCCAACTTCTGCTGAGACAGAGTTTGAAGATCAGATTATGATTTCTAGTTTTTCAAGCTGATTTTACTCTCTTGATTAAAGTTGAATTTTTTCCTGTTTGGAAAAGTATTCTAACCTCTTTTTAATGTACAACTACATTTAAGTGATGATTAGAATTTATCTGATGAATCTAAAACGTTAAAATAGTCATATATATGTAAATGTTAGGCAAAAACAGTGTTTTTTGTTTTGTTAGAGGTGACAGTATTGTTGGCAGTAAGAAGGTTCAGGATTAGGTAGTCAGAGTTTTCTGTAGCTGTGTCAGGTTCCACAATCTGAGAAAATATGGAGTTTAAATGTCTTTTACTCAGATATATAAGTAGGTTTGCCAATTCTTAAAGACCCAAGTACTGGAGATTCTACTTTAGAAATGAGGAGCAGAGAACTTATATGGTGTGAGTAAGTTTTGCCCCTTTTTGGTTAGCTTTATCCTTTAATAAGGTGTAGTATGCAAGAGGTCTGACTCTTTTATATCATCTGTAACTCTTTCAGTGCGGTAAAAGAAATGAAGAAATCTTAGAAAAATGAAACAGACACAGATAAGTGAAGCAAGTATTAACAGGTATTAACAATCAAGAGCCATTCATCAACCTTTATTATAAAAACCACTAAAGAGAAGGCTTGGCCTTTTTTCTTCCTTCCTCTTTCTCTTCTAATCCCCGCATCAGTTTTTTCTTGGTGTGTCTCTTTTTTCTTTATGTTTTCAGCAATATAGAAACATTGAACTGCTGTTTCTCAGCTAGTGCTGTTTCTTAACTGGTGCAAGAGATTTTCTCAATTTCTTTTTGTTATGAAGAGTGGACACAAGTTAGTGGAGAGAATGGAAGATAGTGTGTTTGTATCTCTGTGTGTGTAGATGGTTGTGTATGTGAACATAGTGTTGATTTGGAGTGGAGAGTGACTTTAATGGGGGAAAGATGGATTATCACTACCATTCCCTATTCCTTATATATACTGACAAAATGTGTCACAGAATGAAAAAAAAAAAAACCTGAACTAGAAAACATAGTTTTTAATATTTCCAGTATATCTGAAGCAATAAGACACCTTTCAACTTATAAAAACTTGACTTTTGGGGGTTTGGGGAGAACACCTGTTTATCAGCCCATCTGGGTTTGGAATCAGTTGAGAAAAAGATATGGACACAGACAAATAGGACCTCAAAACATCATACTCATGAAATCTGTGTTGAAAGACATGCCTTTGGGTGCAGTGTGCCTCCTAATTCTTCAACTGAATTAAATGTATCCAGCTAGTCACTAGCACAGCAGGCCTTTCCTGTGGAGGTGGGGGGCAGAGGGGTGCAGAGGAAATGACCTGCGTATTAGAAAAGTAGAGCAGACTGTATCTTCTCTGCTGTTTGGCAGCAATGTCTGTCACCAGAATTTTATCCCCTCAACTGGGGATGGATAAGGGGGAAAAGAGAAGCTAGGAGTGGCCCTCTGCCCTGCCTTTCCCCTGAAACGTGAAACGGACAGAATGAATGACCCCCTCTCCCAACACTGCCGTGTAAGTCTCATTCATACAGTACCTCCAGAATTCAGAGAGAAAGAATTGTCCTCTTTCAGGTGTGGGTGCTTGAACACATTTAGTTTGTTTTGTAAAGAAACCTTTAGTGTTGATTTAAATTTAAGAACTTTGACTACCTTGGGGGGTGGGGGATGGGAAAAAGGGGTGTGGGGGGGGGAGAGAGAGAGAGGGAGGCTCTTTGGTTTGAAAAGGTGATGAGGAGGAATCTAGTCCTACACATTTATTTGTATTGAGACCTCAACTTGACCAGTCCCCGGATGGCGGATTAGGAGGGACAAAGGATTGGGCATAAGAGGAAGGACAGAGTATGGCACACTTTTAGCCTATTTATGTACCTTTTCATTGTGTTTTCCCCTTAAGATTTTAATAAAGTGGTGATTCTCTTTGTAGGCTAACGAGTAGAAGCCCCTTTGATCTGTAATGCTGTTTTAATATAATTCTGTGTATTTGCAACAATATTTAAAAATTTTCATTGCAGATGTATATGCCATTTAGCTACATTATAAATAGTTTTTGTGGCAAGGGATAACCTGAAAACCCAATCCAAAATTTCTTAGTGGCATAAGAAATTAATGTGAAACATTATCTGGTGGCCTTTCTTTGCAATTGGATACCTGTGGGTTCGTATTTCCTTTAAGGAAATCTCTTATAATAACCAAGGTTACTGGACATGTAAATATAAGGTATTTAGCTTTGGTTTGCTTTTATGACTTAATGAGAATTTAAACTTCATTCTGAACTTCTCATCGTTGTAATATTGTGCTATAATACATATTGGAGCCACACTTTTTATTGTGGAGGCCATCTATTTGTTTTTTGCTTTTTTCCTTTGTATCCCTGCCAGTCATAGCAAAATTCTTCGGAAACTACATCCATTGAAAGACCTACTGTTGTTTGATTTAAGTAGTTAGTATTCCTTGATTTTAACTTTGGAAGTCCAAAATATTCTTGTAAATTAATTTTGCACATAAACACATACATGCATAACTTTTTTTTAATGATGCAGAATAATTTCTAAGAGTCTTTACTCAAAAATTGGTGTATATTTGGCATTTTGGCTGTGACTTTATTTATGGCTGCATTGGGTCTTCGTTGCTGTGTGCGGTCTTTCTCTAGTTGCAGTGAGCGGGGGCTACTCTTTGCGGTGGCTTCTCTTGTTGTGGAGCACGGGCTCTAGGCGCTTGGGCTTCAGTAATTGTGGCGTGTGGGCTCAGTAGTTGTGGCTTGCAGGCTCTAGAGCACAGGCTCAGTAGTTGTGGCGCACGGGCTTAGTTGCTCCGCGGCATGTGGGATCTTCCCGGACCAGGGCTCGAACCCGTGTCCCCTGCATTGCCAGGCAGATTCTTAACCACGGAAGCCCCTTGGCTGTGATTTTTAAAGAGTTCTGTTTTGTAACTCATAGAGGTATAATGTACAGTATTGATATGTATAGCTTCTAGTTTTTCCAATGAGAATATGTTTGGTAGTGATTACAGTATCTAAATGTAAGTAAAGGTATAGACATAACCACCCCCAAAGCCTCCTTGTAAAACTCTGCACATGAGTTTTCTGATCTGTGGTTATCACTGTCCTTTGGTATAATTGCATCTTACATTTGTGGTCTCCTCATTCTGTTGCTTTGTCTGTGTTCCCAGCCAGGTCACATTCTTTGAAGTTGTGCTTCCCTGGATTTGAAAAAAAATGCTTATGTTCTTTTACTTTATGGTTACCCTGCTTTAATTAATTATACATGTACCCCCTCAATTCTAGAGAATGAAATGCTGTTTTTTTCACCTGACAAGCACTACCTTGTTCATGCATTGTTGTGAGGAGACAAGCAATTTATAGGTTTTTAGACGAGATCGGGTGCGTTCATGGTGGTATGGCTGTAGACTAATTTATAGGTCTTTAGATCTGAAACAGTTAAGATTGTAATTAGAGATCTGATTCTCATCAATGATTGGAGTTGGTGGTAGCTGTGAAAAACAAACAAAACTGGTTGTTCATTGTAGACTCCCCCCACCCAGCCTCCAAGAGCTAAATTGTTAGTGTGAGGCTTCTGACTAAATACCTCAATATGATGAAGACAAATTTATATATAAATGTGAATTGACTCTAAGAGGAGTGGTTAAAATCTGAAACGTTTATTAACTTTGGCCCAAATAAGTATACCTAAGCTTGTGGCAAAAGTGGATGCCTCACACTGTAGGAAAAGGCTAACTTTATAGCTCCTCAGTGGAAGGTTAAGAATATGAGATCTTTTAATTGTTTTAGTTAGTGCTCTTCAGTTACAAGGGAGTTCCACTTGGGACATTAGGTTTATATAACTTAATAAAAACTGGTGGGTTTTTTTTTTTGACACATACAAAAGAAAATATGAAACAGACATGTGAATTGTGATACACAGTATGCATTAGTGAACCCTTTGCCCAATCTCAGAAATAGAACATTATCAGCACTACTGTTGAAAATATACTACCTGTGAGTGTCTTACTATCCTGCTCACCGCTACTATGTAGCAACTGTCCTGAATTCCCTTGGTGTTTTAAGGAATAATTTTTGCCACATTATTTTTGTTATTATTGTATTGTTTTTGAGCTTTATAAAAATGATATACTGTGTGAACTCTGCATCTTGTCCCATCCCCCTTCCCCCCCCCCCCCGCCCCCCGCCGCCCAGCCCTTGTTTTTAAACTCAGCATTGTTTTTAAGCTTTGTCTATGTTGATGGATTTAGCTTTGGTTCATTTTCACTGTGGAATAATATTACATTTACTAATACAGCACAATTTAAGTTTTCTATTCTTCTGTCAGTGGGTCTTAGAATTGTTAAAAGGTTTTTGCTCTTTTGAACAGTGTTGCCTTGACTGTTCTTTTATATGTCTTCTAGTGCACATGTCCAGAACTTTCTCTAGAGTCTGTAGCTAGAAGTATAATCCTAGATGGTAGTGTAGTGTATGCAACTGGGACAAGTGTGATTACATCAACGTAAATTCCTCTCAGTGTTCCTTTCCATCTAAATTTGGTATCAGATTTCTTAGTTTTTGCCAGTCCAGTGTACATAAAATGTTATTCTGGTTTTAGTTTGTGAGCTCACTTATTACCAATGAGGCTAAATATCTTTCGATAGGTTTCTTTATTTGTTGTTTGTTTTCCCTCTTTGTGCAATAGCTTTTATCTGTTTTTCTATTAGTTTGTCTTTTATGAAAATGATTAGTTGGAGTTCTTTATATTTTCTGTATACCAGTTGTTTGTCATTATGTGTTTTGGAGTTTCTCCTCCAAATTTGTATACTTTCTCTATAGTGCCTTTGAACAGAAGTTCTTAATTTTAATGTTGGTAATTTTTATCCAGTTTTTTAAAATGATTAGTGCTTTTGGGTCTTGCTTTTAGATTCTTCTCTACTGTAAGATTATAAAAATATCCTCCTGTATTTCTAAAACTTTTAGAAGTTTGCTATAACTATTTAATCTATTGAAAACTGACTCTTATGTGTGGTAGGTGGTAGGGATCCAATTTCCTTTTCCCCACATTGATAGCCAAAGGTCCCAGCACCACTTATTAGATGATCTATCCTTTGCTTACTGATCTGCATTACTGCCTGTTTCCATTTATGCTTGGGTGTGTTTCTGAGTTGTGTATTCTTTATTCCATTGATCAGTTTCTTTATCCCTGGGCCAATACCATGCTATCTTAAAAATGATAGTCTTAATAAATTTGAATATCTGGTAGGGTAAGTCAGCCTTACCCTTTTCTTCTTCAAAGTGTCTTGGCTATTTTTGGCCTTTTAGTCTTTAATATAAATTTTAAAGTTGTTTTTTCAAGTTCTTCAAATACCTTGTTGGACTTATGATGGGGATTGCATGGAATCTATAGATAAATTTGGGGAGAATTGATAGTTTTATGATAGCATCTTCCTTTCTATAAATATAAGCTGTCTATTTGATTAGGTCTTTTAAAAATGTGTTTCAGGATGATTGTATCTTTTCTCCGTAAAGGTCTTAGAAAACTTCAGTTAGACTTATTCCCAGATACTTTATATTTTGTTGCTATTATATCTCCTTGGACTTTTTCATTCCTAGCTGTTGTTGATGGATACAAAGTCAAAATTGTTTTTTTTTTTAAATTGAAGTTTGGTTGATTTACAGTGCTGTGCCAATCTCTGCTGTACAGCACAGTAACTCAGTTGTACACATAGAGACATTCTTATTTTTAACATTCTTTTCCATTATGGTTTATCCCAGGAGATTAGATATAGTTCCCTGTGCTATACAGTAGGACCTTGTTGTTTATCCATTCTAAATGTAATAGTTTGCATCTACCAACACCAAATTCCCAGTCCATCCCTCTCCCTCCCCTCCTCCCCTTTGGCAACCGCAAGTCAGTTCTCCGTGTCTGTGAGTCTGTTTCATAGATAGGTTCATTTGTGCCATATTTTAGATTCCACACTTAAGTAACATCATATAGTATTTGTCTTTCTCTTTCTGACTGACTTCATTCAGTATGATAATCTCTAGTTGTGTCCATTGGGTTTTGTTTTTTGATCTTACAGCTAACCATTTGCTAAACTAATTTGATGGTAGATTCTTGAGTCTTTAATACAAACTTTCATGTTTTCGTGAATGATGAGTTTTGCTCTTCTTTTCCAATCCTTATACCTTTTATTTCTCTTTCTTGCTTATTGCACTAAGATTTTCAGGACAGTGTTGAGTAGAAGTGGGGATAGTGGCATCCTTGTCTTATTCCTGATTTCAAAAGAATATGTTCCTGGAATTTTATTAAGAATGACATTTACTGTAGATTTTTAGTAGGTGTCATTTATTAAGTTAAGGAGTTCTAGGTCTTTTACAAAAGTTTCTATCGTAAATGAAATATTTAATTTTACCATCTTTTTTCAGCTGCATTTATTGAAGTTACCATACAATTTTTCCCTTTTTTTCTGTTCATGTATTGAAGAACATTTAAGACCTTGTAATGTTTGACTACCTTTGCATTCCTGAGGTAAATCCAACCTAGTCATGATGTATTTATCTATGTTATACAAGATTATATTTAGTTTGCCAATATTTTGTTTCTATGTTCATGAGTTAGATTATTCTGTAATTTTACTCTCCTAAGCTGTTCTTGTCTGTGTTTGCCATTGGCTTTACAAACTTAATTAAGGATTGTTCTCTCTTTTATTCACTAAAATATTTTATACAATATTGGTGCAATATCTATCTTCAAAATTTGGTAGAACTTTCATGTAAAGCTTTTCATGCCTGATTTTTTTTTTTTTTTTTTTTTTTTTTTGCGGTACGCAGGCCTCTCACTGTTGTGGCCTCTCCCATTGCGGAGCACAGGCTCCGGACGCGCAGGCTCAGCGGCCATGGCTCACGGGCCCAGCCGCTCCGCGGCATGTGGGATCCTCCCAGACCAGGGCACGAACCCGTGTCCCCTGCATCGGCAGGCGGACTCTCAACCACTGCGCCACCAGGGAAGCCCATGCCTGATTTTTTTGGGGGGAGGTGGGTGGTTTTAACTATTGTTTCAGTTTTTCAAATAGTTTGGGACTACTGATATTTTCTATTTCTTCTGAGTCTGTTTTGGTAAGTCATATTTTTCCATAAACCTGCCCATTTTGTCAGAATGTTCTAAATTATTGGCAAAGAGTTGTTCACAGTATTCTCTTGCCTTTAAAATTTTTACTGTAGGGCTTCCCTTGTGGCGCAGGGGTTGGGAATCCGCCTGCCAATGCAGGGAACACGGGTTCGAGCCCTGGTCCGGGAAGATCCCACATGCTGCAGAGCAACTAAGCCCGTGCACCACAACTACTGAGCCTGCACTCTAGAGCCTGTGAGCCACAACTAATGAGCCTGCATGCTGCAGCTGCTGAAGCCCGCGCGCCTAGAACCCGTGCTCTGCAACAAGAGAAGCCACCACAATGAGAAGCCTATGCACCGCAAAGAAGAGTAGCCCCCGCTCACCACAACTAGAGAAATCCCGTGCACAGCAGTGAAGACCCAACACAGCCAAAAAAAAAAAAAATTTTTTTTTTTTTTTTTTTTTACTGTATCTGATTTTATACCTTTTTCTTTGTTCCTAATTTATTTCTGTTGTCTTTTTTGGGCTAAATCTCCTGGAAATTTTGTCTTTTTTACTAAACTTGGCAGAAGACCAACTTTTGGCAGTGTTAATACTCTGTTTGATTATTAGTCTAATAGTCTTTTAATTAGTAGCTTTGTAGGGGTATAGTTTATACACCATAAAATTCACCCATTAAGTGTAGAATTCAATATTTATCATTGAATTTATACAGTCATGCAACTATCACCACCGTACAACAGTGTAGTTGTAGAACATTTCCATCACACCAAAGAGATCCTTTGTGTCCATTTGCAGTCAATTCCCATTCTCATCCCCACTGATCTACTTTCTGTCTCTATAGATTAGCCATTTCCACAGTTTATATAAATAGAATTATACAGCATACAGTCTTATACATCTAACTTCTTTCATTGAGCACAATATTTTTGAGTTCATCCACGTTGTAGCATGTACCAGTGGTCCCATTCCTTTTTATTGCCTGATAGTGTTTCATTACATGGATATACCACATTTTGTTTATACATTCAGTAGTTAATGGATATTAGCTTGTGTTTACATTTTGGCTATTATGAATAATGCTGCAGTTAACATTCCTGTGCAAGCCTTTGCGCAGGTTTATGTTTTCATTTCTCTTAGGTAGATACCTAGGAGTGGAATTGTTTGGTTGTATGGTAAATTTATGTTTAACTTAAAAAAAAAAAAACCCTGCCAAATTGTTTTCCAAAATGGCTGCACCATTTAACATTCTCACCAGCAGAGTATAAGGTTGTTTTTCTTCATACTTCATATTGTCTGTGTTTTTTTATTATAGCTATTTTTGAGGTGTGAGGTGGTATCTCGTGGTTTTGATTTGCATTTCCCTGATGACTAATGATGTTGAACAACTTTTCATGTGACTTACTAGTTTTTAATTTATCTTCTTTGGTAAACTGTCTATTCAGATCTCTTTCCATTTTTTAACTGAGGTGTTTGTCTTATGGAGCTGTAAGAGTTCTTTATACTGTCTGGACAGAAGTTTTTTCTCAGATGTATGTGGTGCAAATATTTTCTCTCAATCTTTGGCTTATGTTGTTACTTTCTTAACGATGTCTTTTTTAATTGTAAAATATACAACTTATCATTTTAACCATATTTTAATGTACAACTGTGCAGTTCAGTGGCATTGAGTACACTCAGAGTGTGTACATCTATGACCATTATCCATTTCCAGAACTATTCATCATCCCACACAGATACCCATTAAGCAAGAACTCCTCATTCTCCCTTTTTTCCCAGCCCCTGGTAACTTCTATTCTACTTTCTTTTTCTCTGAATTTGCCTATTCTAGATATACTACATAAGTGGAATTATATTAGTTCCTTTTTATCTGGCTTATTTCATTTAGTGCAATGTTTTCAAGGTTCATTCATACATGTATCAGAACTTCATTTCTTTTTATGGCTGAATAATATTCTGTTGTATGCTGTATTATTTTGCTGGGACTGCCATAAAAACATACAGAGATTGGGTGGTTTAAACAACAGAAATTTTATTTCTTATAGTTCTGGAGGCTGAAAGTCTAAGATCAAAGTGTTTGAAGGTTTAGTTTTCTCTGAGGCCTTTCTACTAGGTTGTGAATGGCTGCCTTCTCTCTGTGTCCTCACATGACCTTGTTTTGTTTGCTGTACCTCCCTGGTGTTTCTTCCTCTTTTTTAAATACACCAATCAGATTGGAAGAGCCTACCCATATGATCTCATTAAAACTTAATTACTGGGCTCCCCTGGTGGTGCAATGGTTAAGAATCCACCTGCCAATGCAGGAGACATGGGTTCAAGCACTGGTCCAGGAAGATCCCACATGCAGCAGAGCAGCTAAGCCCGTGGACCACAACTACTGAGCCTGTGTTCTAGAACCCACGAGCCACAACTTACTGAAGCCCGTGCACCTAGAGCCCGTGCTCTGCAAGAAGAGAAGCCACTGCAATGAGAAGCCCATGCACCGCAACAAAGAGTCACCCCCGCTCGCCGCAACTAGAGAAAACCGACGCACAGCAACGAAGACCCAATGCAGCCAAAAATAAATAAAATAATTTAAAAAATAATAATAAAATAAAACTTAATTACTTCTTTAAAGGCCCTATCTCAAAATGCAGTCACCTTCTGAGGGACTGAGAGTTAAGAGTTTCAACATACGAATTTGGAGGAGACAGAATTCAGTCCATAACATAAGTATATGCCACATTTTGTTTATTCAGTTATCTGTTGATGGACACTTGGGTTATTTTCACCTTTTGTCTACTGTGAATAATGCAGCAATGGACATGGGTGTACATATTTTTGTTTGAACACCTGTTTTCAGTTCTTTTGGGTCTATACCTAGTAGTAGAAATGCTGGGTCACATAGAAATTCTGTGTTTAACATTTTGAGCAACTGCGGAAATGTTTTCTATAGTGGTTACACCATTTCATGTGCGCACCAGGGGTTCTGTTTTCCTGAATCCTTGCAGCACCTTTTTTTTTTTTTTTGGCTGCACCACGCGGCATGGGGGATCTTAGTTCCCCAATCAGGGATTGAACCCATGCCCCCTCCAGTGGAGTCTTAACCACTGGACCGTCAGGGAAGTCCCTAATTGTGGTTTTGATTTGCATTTTCCTAATGACTGATGAATACACTCAATAGAGTATTTTTTCAAGTGTGTTTAATGGCCATTTATAGATTTTCTTTGGAGAAACGTCTATTCAAGTCCTTTGCCCATTTTTTAATTGGATTTTCTTTTTTTAAGTTGTAAGAGCTCTTTGGATATTCTGGATACTAGACCCTTATCCAGTATATGATTTGCAATTATTTTCTCCTGTGAGTTGTCTTTTCACTCTCTTACGGTGTCCTCTGATGCACAAAATTTTTAATGAAGTCCAATTTATTTTTTTCTTTTGTTGCCTGTGCTTTTGGTACCATGCTTAAATAAGAAATCATTGCTGAATCCAAGATAATGAGGAGTTGCCTATACATTTTCTTCTAAGAATTGTACAGTTTTGGCACTTAAATTTAGTTCTTTGATACATTTCGAGATAATTTTTGTTTATAAGGTAAGGATCCAACTTCATTCTTTTGCATGTGGATATTCAGTTTTCTCAGCACCATTTCTTTGAAGACTGTCCTTTCCCCATTAAATTGCCTTGGCACACTTGTTGACAATCAGTTGACCACATTTGTGAGAGTTTATTTCTGTGCTATTTTATTCTGTTAGTCTGTATGTCTGTCCTTTTGCCAGTACCACAAGGTTTTGATTACTGTAGCTTTGTAGTAAGTTTTGAAACCAAGAAATGTGAGTACTCCAAATTTGTGTTCCTTTTAAAGATTGTTTTGACTATTTGAGATACGTTGATATTCTTTATAAATTTTAGGATGGGTTTTTCTGTGTTTGCAAAAAATGCTATTGGGATTTTGATTGGTATTTTACTGAATCTGTATATTGCTTTGAGTGGTAGTGTCAGCTTAGCAATATAAAGTCTTCCAGTCTATGAACATGGGATGCTTTCCATTTTTTTTAGGTCTTGTTCAATTTATTTTTGCAGGGTTTTATAGTTTCTAGTGTAGAAATCTTTCACTTCCTTGGTTAAATTTAATACTAAGTATTTTATTCTTTTTGATGCTATTGTAAAAGGAATTGTTTTCTTAATTTCTTTTTTGGGTTGTTCATGCTAGTGTATAGAAACACAACCCTATTTTGTGTGTTTCTGTAACTTTGCTGAATTCACAAATTAGCTCTTAACAGTTTTTTGATGTGAATTCTTTAAGATTTTCTACATATAAGATCATGTCATCTGTGAAAAGAGATAACTTTACATCTTCCTTTCCAATTCGGTTGCCTTTTATTCTTTTTTTGCCTGATTGCTCTATTACTATGTTGAGTAGAATTGGCAAAAGTGGACATCCCTGCCTTGTTCTTGATCTTAGGGGAAAAGCTTTCAGTCCTTCATCACTGTGTATGATGATAACTGTGGATTTTTCATATATGGTCTTTGGCATGTTGAGGAAGTTCCCTTCTATTCCTGGTTTATTGAGTGTTTTTGTCATGAAAGAGTGTCAGATTTTGTCAAATGTTTTTTCTACGTCAATGGAGATGATCATATGGTTTTACCCATTATTCTATTACTATGATGAATTACCTTGATTAATTTTAATATGTTGAGCTACCCTTGCATTCTGGGGATAAGTGCCACTTGGTCATGGTGTATAATCCTTATAATAGCTGCTGAGTTCCGTATGTTGGTATTTGGTGAGGATTTTTGAGGAATTTGGTCTGTAGTTTTCTTTTTCCTAGAGTCTTTGTATGGCTTTGTATCAGGGTGATACTGACCTCATAGAATGAGTTAGGAAGTGTTCTCTGCTCTTTAGTTTTTTGTTTTTGGGGGTTTTTTGTTTCTGTTTTTGTTTTTTTTGGAGGGATCCCTTAAAGTTAACAAGAAAATGAATCCACTTTCACCATACTGTTTTCAGATTGTATTGAAGGTATTAGCTAGCACAATGACAACATTAGATTGAAAGACTTGTAAAGAGTAAAACCTTTTATTTTCAGGTAATATGAATATGTTCCCATATAATCCATGAGAATAAATGGAAAGTAAGATAATTCAATAAAGTAATAGGATATAAAGCTAAAATACAAAAGTTAATAGCTATTATATGTACAAAAACCATTAGTAGATATATGGAAGAGAAAGTACTATTTTTCAATATCAATAGAAATAAAATACTAGAAATAAACATAGCAAGAATATACAGGGCTTCCCTGGTGGCGCAGTGGTTAAGAATCTGCCTGCCAATACAGGGGACATGGGTTCAAGCCCTGATCCGGGAAGATCCCACATGCCACAGAGCAACTAAGCCCGTGAGCCACAACTACTGAGCCTGTGCTCTAGAACCCGCAAGCCACAACTACTGAGCCCTTGTGCCTAGAGCCCGTGCTCCACAACAAGAGAAGCCACCGCATTGAGAAGCCTGCACACCACAATGAAGAGTAGCCCCTGCTCCCGCAGCTATAGAAAGCCCGTGGGCAGCAACGAAGATCCAATGCAGCCAAAATAAATTAATTAAATAAATTTTTTAAAAAATGAATATACAAAAGATGAGTGGGAAAAACATTAAAGCAATCTTGAAGGAGCTGTGGGGGAAGAAGAAATTTTCCTCTACCTTTCTGAGTTTCTCTGGCTGATCTAAGAATTAAATTGACATGAGAGATTAACAGAAAATCAAACAAAAATTTAATAACATGTATACATGGGAGAGACCCAGGAAAACTATGTAACTCCTCTCCTCTTCAGTTTTTTAGAAGAGTTTGAGAAAAATTGGTATTCTTCTTTCAGTGTTTGTTAGATTTCACCAGTGAAGCCATCTGGTCCTCAGCTTTTCTTGGTTAGGAGGTTTTTGATGTTGAGTCAATATCCTTACTTATAAGTCTGTTTAGATTTTCTGTTTCTTGAGTCAGTTTTGGTATTATGTGTATATATCTAGGAATTTTTCCATTTCAACTAAGTTATTTGATTTGTTTGTGAACAGTTGTTCATAGTATTCATATACTTCTTTTTTTCTTTTTTTTTCTTTTTTTTTCTCTTTTTTTTGTGGTATGTGGGCCTCTCACTGTTGTGGCCTATCCCGTTGCAGAGCACAGGCTCCAGACACGCAGGCTCAGTGGCCATGGCTCACGGGCCCAGCCGCTCTGCGGTATGTGGGATCTTCCCAGACCGGGGCACGAACCCGTGTCCCCTACATCGGCAGGCAGACTCTCAACCACTGTGCCACCAGGGAAGCCCCCATATACTTCTTACTCGTAGTAATCTCCCACTTTCATTTCCACTTTTAGCAATTTGAATCTTCCCTTTTTTTCTTAGTCAGTCTAGCTAAGTTTGTCAACTTTGTTGATCTTTGCAAAGAACTTGCTTAAAATTTTTTCCTATTGTTTTTCAATTCTCTGTTTCATTTTGTCCACTCTGATCCTTATTATTTCCTTCCTTCTGCTAGCTTTAAGTTTAGTTTGTTTTTCTTTTTCTAGTTTTTTTCAGGGCTGCAGTTAGATTATTGATATGAGGTATGGCTCTTTTTAAATGTAGGTGTTCACAACTATAAAATTTCCTCTTAACATTGCCTTTGCTGTATCTCGCAAGTTTTGCTATGTTGTATTTCCATTTCAGTTCATCTCAGGTGTTTTCTAATTTATGATTTCTTCATTGACCTATTGGTTATTTAAGACTGTGTTGTTTAGGGACTTCCCCGGCAGTCCACTGGTTAAGACTCTGCCTTCCAATGCAGGAGGTGTGGGTTTGATCCCTGGTCAGGGAACTAAGATCCCACATGCTGCAGGGTGTGGCCAAAATCTGAAAAAAAAAAAAAAAAAAAAAAAAGACTGTGTTGTTTAATTTCCACATATTTGTGAATTTTCCAGTTTTCTTCCTGTTATTGATTTATAGTTTCATTTTATTCTGGTTGGAAAAGATACTTTGTGTGATTTTAATTTTTTAAAACTTACTGTAATATTTCTGCATTAACATATAGTTCATCGTGGAAAATATTCCATGTGTCCTTGAGAATTTGTATTTTATTGTTGTTGAGTGGGATGCCCTGTGTATGCCTGTTAGGCCTAATTGATTTATAATGTTTAAGTCTTCTATTTCCTTTTTGATCTATCTGGTTGTTTTATTATTAAAAGTAGGGTACTATAGGGCTTCCCTGGTGGCGCAGTGGCCTGCTGATGCAGGGGATGTAGGTTCATGCCCTGGTCCGGGAAGATCCCACATGCCGCGGAGCGGTTGGGCCCGTGAGCCATGGCCGCTGGGCCTGCACGTCCGGAGCCTGTGCTCCGCAACGGGAAAGACCACAACAGTGAGAGGCCTGCGTACTGCAAAAAAAAAAAAAAAAAAAAGTAGGGTGCTGAAGTCTCCAGTTATTATTGTAGAACTGTCTGTTTCTTCCTTCAATATCAATTTTTCTTCATATATTTTGGAGCTCTGTTGTTAGGTGTGCATATATTTATAACAGCTGCATCTTCTTACTGGATTAAACTTTTCTTCCTCCGACATATAATGTTCTCTTTTGCCTCTTGTAGCCTTTTTGACTTAACATCTATTTTGTATGACAATAATATAGCCACTCCAGCTCTCTTTTGGTTACTGTTTGCTTTCAATATAATTTTCCATCCTTTTACTTTCAACCTCTTTGTATTTTTTTATCTAAAATGAATCTCTTGTAGACACCATATAGTGTTTTTAATCCAGTCTGCCAGTCACTCTCCTTTTAATAGCAGAGTATAATCAATTTATATTTAAATTCATTGTTGATGAGAAAGGATTTACTTCTGCCATTTAGCTTTTTATTTTCTGTATGTCTTATATGGTTTTATGTTCCTCAGTTTCTCCATTATCACTTTTTGTATTTAGTTGAGTTTTTCATTTTTTTAATAAATTTATTTATTTATTTTTGGCTGTGTTGGGTCTTCATTGCTGTGCTCAGGCTTTCTCTAGTTGCAGTGATTGGGGACTACTTTTTGTTGTGGTGCACGGGCTTCTCATTGCAGTAGCTTCTCTTGTTGCAGAGCACAGGCTCTAGGCATGTGGGCTTCAGTAGTTGTGAATCACGGGCTCTAGAACACAGGCTCAGTAGTTGTGGCACAGGGGCTTAGTTGCTCCACAGCATGTGGGATCTTCCCGGACCAGAGCTCAAACCCATGTCCCCTGCATTGGCAGGCAGATTCTTAACCACTGCGCCCACCAGGGAAGCCCTAGTTGAGTCTTTTTAGTATACCATTTTGATTCCCTTCTTTTATGTATATTTTGAAGTTATTAGTGGTAACTTTAGGGATTACAATTAGCATCTTAAACTTAAGACAACCTAGTTTGAATGATACCAAATTCATTTCATTAGCATATAAGCTAGTTTCATTAGTGTACAAACACTATGCTACTGTACATCTCTGTTCCTTCTCCTTTATATTGTTATTGTCAGAGATTACACGTTTATACATCGTGTGCCCAACAACATAAATTTGTAAAGGTTATTTTATTCATTTACCTCTTAAATCACATAGGAAAAATGTGGAGTTACAGACAAAAAAGTACAATAATACTGGCTTTGACATTTACCTATGTAGTTAATTTTACCAATGTTATTTCTTCTTATGGCTTTGACTTTTCATTTCACTCTGAAGAACTCCTAACATTTCTTGTAGGGCAGATCTGTTAAGAATGAACTCCCTTAACTTTTGTTTATCTAGAAATATCTTCATTCTCCTTCATTCTTTTTTTTTTTTTTTTTTTTTGTGGTACGCGGGCTTCTCACTGCTGTGGCCTCTCCCGTTGCGGAGCACAGTGTCCAGACACGCAGGCTCAGTGGCCATGGCCCACGGGCCCAGCTGCTCCGCGGCATGTGGGATCCTCCCAGACTGGGGCACGAACCCGCGTCCCCCGCATCAGCAGGCGGACTCTCAACCACTGCGCCACCAGGGAAACCCTCTCCTTCATTCTTGAAGGATAGATTTGCTGCATATAGAATTCTCAGTTGATAGTTTTCTTTCCTTTCAGAACTTTAAATTATGTCAGCCTGACACCTTCTGACTCCCATGGTGTCTGATAAGAAATCGGGTGTTAATCTTATTGAGGATACCTTGTTTTTGATAGTCGCTTCTCTCTTGATGCTTTCAGAATTCTCCCTTTGTCTTTTGACAGTTTGACCATAATGTGTCTCAGAGTATAGCTCCTTGAGTTTATTCTGCTTGGAGTTTGTTGAGCTTCTTGGTTGTGTAGATTTGTATCTTTCATCATATTTGAGAAGTTTTTAGCCATTATTTCTTCAAAATTTTTTCTGCCCCTTTGTTTTTCTCTTCTGCTTCTGGCACTCTTATAGTACATGACTCTGCTCATTTTTATTCATTCTTTTTTCTTTGTGCTCCTGAATTCAATTAGGAATAATTGATAAGTTCAGTAAGTTCAGTTGTCTTACCTTCATGTTTGCTGTAGTGAATTTTTAATTTTATTCTACTTTTCAGCTCCAGAATTTCTGTTTGGTTCCTTTCTATAATTCTGTCTCTTTAATGATATTCTCATTTTGTTCTACATTTCCCCCCTTGATTTCCTTTAGTTCTTTGTCCATGGTTTCCTTCAGCTCATCAAGAATATTTATGACAGTTGATTTAACATCTTAGACTAGTAATCTCATTGTCTCAGCTTCCTCAGGAATGGTTTTTGCCAAATTCTTCTTCCTGTGAATTGTCCATACTTTGCTCTTTCTTACTATGTATTGTAATTTTTTTGTTGAGACCTAGACATTCTAAGTATTATAATGTGGTAACTATGTAAATCTGTTCTCTCACTTCTTAGTGATTGCTGATTTTTGCTCATTAAGGGCTGGAGTCATCTGTTTGTGTTATTTCCAAACTGTTTTTGCAAAGTGTGTAATCCTTTTTGTGTGTGGTTGCAAGTTTCTGTTCTCTTATTGCTGCAGTTAGCTGGTGACCTGACAAAGATTTCCTTAAATGTCTGGATCAAAAAAAGGGACAAAAAGAGTTCTCTTTTAATATTCTGATAGATACCACCAATGGAAGCTGCTGCTGCCTGTTCCAGAAACTATTGCTCCTGGAGCCAGTGGGCTGCTATCCCCACAACTACAGGAGGGAGGAGCTGAGGAATGGGGGATGGTAGTTGGTTCACACATGCTGTTAACTTAAGAAAGATCAACAGCCTCTCCTTTCACACACTCTCTTGGTTGTTTTAAGTGTCTGATAAGGTTCTGTAGCTCTAAAATGGTTGATTCCAATTGCTCTTTCCGTCTCAGTTTTTACTTTGGTGGAGGGATTGAATTCTAGATCTTTCTACTGCTTTATTTTGCATCAGTGATGTCTTTTGAAGTGCAGATGTTTAGATTTAAGCTCAATGTCACATTCAAGAATCCTTTGCATAAACCATGGTGACAAAGTTTTTCTCCTGTGTTTAGCATGGTTGGATGGCAAAGCTTTGGTGTGTAGGCAGGCCATATAGAGGCTTGTGGAGGAAGCATGGCTTGATGAGAACTGTCTGGGGAGTACAAGTGAGCTGTGTGGGGCCTACAGAGGGAATTGGTGCATCAGTGCTGGCAGGAAGCCTTTGGGTGCCAGTTTACATGTTAATAAGACTTCAGGAAAGCCATCTGCAGGTTGAGTTGCTGAGGCTGTTAAGTTTGCTCAGGCACTTAATGTTCTGGGCATGTGACTGAGCAGAGTTCTACTGGATATCCTCATACCCAAACCACTGACCCACTCTGCATCAGCTGGAAGCCACAGGAGAGCAGAGCCCCTTTCTTCTGTGGTGTCCCTTCAGTGCCCTCTATCGAGTAAGCTTAACAGCCTCATGTTTATTTTGAAAGGAGAAATGCTCAAAGGAATTCCATGTTGTCACAGAGCATATATTGCAAGGTGAATATAGGCAATAAATTGATGAGCGGCACATAAGATATCAAATAGTGTTTAAATTAATAGGCCATCATTTGAGGCTTGAAATTTTACTATAAATATACCAGTCCTCAGTATAATCATTATTGAAAACCTCCAACTTAGAGATCTTATAAAATAGAGAATTGAGTCGCTATATGTGGTCTCAGAGATGAAACCTCTAGAGTATCCTAAGCAGAAATTACTCTGAATTGTCATCAGTTCACTTCCATTGCACACCCAAGGAAGTGAGAGTGTTTCTTTAACTTATTATTGATTAACCCATATTCTTTTGTAGGAGTCTGTTGATACCTTTCTAAACTTGAAGAACAGCCTTAACGTTATGCATTAAAAACTTACCCCCTTCTTATCACAATAATGTACTTTTAAGAACAGATATATTTATATGATATTTTGAAAGCCTGAGTTATTTGGGCTTTCAAATACTTTGTGACTGTTTGTAACTGTATGTGAAAATTTTAAATTTTCTTAATGAATATTTATATCACACCTTATATGAAGGCTTTATATTCAGTTGGATTCATTGTACCTTTCTGATTGGTTCATGGTGCCCTGGCATGCTGTATTGATGTATACATATTTTGAATATCATTCCTGCTTACATGTGCAATAGATACTTAATTTGGTTGGTAAGGGAATGGAGATAATAGGTAAAATCCTTGATCCTTGTGCAGATTCTTTTTTTAGATTTTCAGTGAGAGATAGTTTCTTACTAGGTTACATATTGACGCTTTTGCAGTAAGCTTTTCTTGTGCATACCTGTCCTAGGAAAAACAACTTGCATATACATATATTATAGGAATAGAGGCTCAGTAGATACCCTTTTATTTCAAGCAATAACAAATTATTGCTGAGAATAATTAAATAGTATTTTCCCCAAAGATGGTATTACTTAATCCTTTACCTGTTTTATATAAGTTCTCTTTAACTTTTTTGTTCTCAGATTCTTGGCTTTTATTGTCAAGTATATATATAGTCAATTCTAGTACACTTTGTAGCTAACTCAAAGCAAATATTTACATTTTATTTACAGCTGTCATTTTTCTCCCAATTTGTTTATCTCTCTAATATCTCTGTTGATGATTCTTCTAATATTTCTTTATAAGCCAGGTAGTCTTAAGTGAGTCTTGTTAGTCTAATAGTCAGTAGTATAAGTAGTAGAAATAATTTTATTTAAAAGTATTTTGTATTTGTCTTGAGGATAAGCGTACTTTAAAAATTATTAAGTAGTTCCCTGGTTACCAGAAACACAATTCATGTAACTTTTCTGTGTTTCAGAAACCTTTTTCCGAAAAGGACAAAGGAACTCAAGTCAGTTGTACATAGTGCTCCTGGTTGGAAATTATTTGGTAAAGTCCCTCCCAGAGAGAATCTTCAGAAAACTTCCAAAATCATTCAGCAGGTAAGTACTAATGTAGCCATGTGGTTTGTCTTGCTTTTCAGATATTCTTTTCTAGATAATTAACCATATTCTATTTTCATTCCTTTTTCTTTTTAACATGTAAAATTTTGGGACTATAGATATTTGTAGTAACTTTAACTTTTTTTTAAAGCATGACATATTTTCAGTTATCTTTTATGGTTGTGAAAATTCTTTACAGTCATAGAACATTGATTTTGTTTCCTAGTTATTCCTTGGATGGCTTTTTTTTTTCCTTAGCAAACCATTGTCACCACAGACTTTGACTTCTAGCCGAACATGGTAGCATTTGCCAGCGGCACAGATTTTATGGATAATGGGTAGTTGTGAACTGATTAAGCAGCATAAAGTGAAAACCGAGTAGATTTTGAGGTCGAACTCTTTCCTTGGTCACTTTTCTGGTTTTCTGTCTTAACCAAGGACTTTGTGAGAGGGCGGGTGTATAGTCTGTTTCTAGTAATTTAGGAGCCATTTCTTCTGTTATCTGTTTTAATATCCATATTCTTGAGTTCTTAAGAATTTCAGATCTTGTTTGACTCCTGAGCTTGTGCTTCTCAGTACTAGGAGATAAGTGAGACTGGAATGCAGTGAGACTGTATCAATTTGTAGCATTTTTAATTTTAGAGAAGCTGTTTCTCAGGAGATATTATAATAAATTTCCTATTTCTCTCCTTCCAGTTGTAATTTATCAAATTTAGCACATCCAGCATTTATAAAAATAATCACATTAAAGCAATAATCATCATTCAAACTGGAAAAAATACCTTCCTTTAAGTATTTACTAGTGTTCTTTTTATTGCTCAAAAGAAAAACAGGTTTCCCAAGTAAATGAGAACATAATTTTTAGATCTTTAAAAGCATTTGTTATAGTTAATTTTATTTACAAGTAATTAAAATAGTGACCAGTTTATATGTTGCTGAGACTTAAAACTGTAGTGCTGTGATTCCCAAGCTGTGTGCCTAGGGCACCCCATGTGCTGCAGCTAACGCAGGGGGGAACCATGGCAAACTCAGTGATGCTACACATCTGCTGGATATGGTGCAGACTGATAGCTTGAGGTAGTACACAATTTCAACATTAAATGGCAATGTATTATTTTCTGTGGCATCGTATTCTTGTGAATCTGGTTTTTCCTAGTTTGCTATGATAAAAATCAGATACTGTGCAAAAATCAGTGTGGAACAGGAAATGAAGGTGATGGTGTCCAAGCTGATTTCAAGGTTTGTGAAATTGTACAGTGCACAAAAGGCACACATGCCCAATTAGTAATTAATTGTGGTTATTTAAGAATGCAATAAAATGTTTTTCTTTTAATTTATGTGTACTATTTTTTCAAGTGGTTACTAAGTGCTAGGACATAAATCTTTACTTAATTATTGGACATAAATACTTATTAAACAGAATGTTTAAGGATTTCTGTTGGTTTAGGGGGCACCAAGAAAAAATTACTGAGACACTAAGGTTACTGTTAATCCAAGAAAGTTTGGGAATCTTTGCTATCTGGACATTAACTCTTTTTTCGTGAAGTCTTTCAGAAGACCAAGTTTGCCCTCTAGAGGCAAAAACAGTGGTCTTGCTATTGAAGGTTTGTATTCTTGACTTTATGATAGTTTACCTGAAATATGCTTGTGCATATACTTTAATATCTTTATGTAAACTAATATTCTGTGATGTTTTCTTACCATAGATCTCTAAATAAGTTACTAGTGGATAATTATCTGTTGACCAATATGTCTGTGCCTTTAATGTGCTGTTTTCATTTTGGAAAGCCAAGGCCTCACCTCCTCTCTCCTTTTTATATATATGTTGTTTGAAAATTTGATTAGTGGTCAGGAAAAAACAACTCTTATTTTCATATGGGAAGAAGGAGTGAGTTGAAATGCAGTTTCTATCCTCTGTCCCTTTTCTGGCCTTTTACACATGATGATTTCTCCCAGCTGCTTCTTTTAATTTTTGAGTTTTCCATTTGTGTGTAGGTGCTAATGTGTATTTTGGTGCCTTTTTCATGGTTCTGTTTGTTTTGGGGGGGCTGTGATGGATAGCGAAGTCCTTATTCCTCTGACCGTTTTCCACGTTCAAAAATATGTATCTCTTTCACCATGTGATGGAATATGTTTCTGCCTCTCCTTTTCTGCTTTCTCTTTCCCTACTGTTTGTGTCCTCTACTCCACATTTGTCTCACTTTGCTGTTCTCTTCACTGCAATTGTCATTTTAAAAGTGGGCATGATTGGGCTTCCCTGGTGGTGCAGTGGTTGAGAGTCCGCCTGCCGATGCAGGGGACACAGGTTCGTGCCCCAGTCTGGGAAGATCCCACATGCCGCGGAGCGGCTGGGTCCGTGAGCCATGGCCGCTGAGCCTGCGCGTCCGGAGCCTGAGCTCCGCAAAGGGAGAGGCTACAACAGTGAGAGGCCCGCGTACCGCAAAAAAAAAAAAGTGGGCATGATTTTCTTTTATTGGTAATGGTAAAGTTATAACTTTCTGTCTCTGTTCCCACTTGAAAACATTTTTTTACAGCCCTGATTTCTAAACTCTGTAAAATATTATCAATATAAAACTACATTTGAGATCCTTGACCATCTATCTACCCCTTTCAAATGTGTGTTATATGTTTGGAATGAGAAATTTAAAATGATGTTAAGAGTAAAGCCGTGAAGAGTGTTAAGACACATCTGTCATGTTTTAGGATAAGGTCTTAAGCTCTTAAGGCTATAGAAAATGAAGATAGCTAGTATTCCAGTGTAAAACTGCCTGAAACAGTAAGGCAGTGCTAGAAGTACTAAGGAAAAAATAGATTCCTTTGACCTTCCTAAAGATGCCTCACTTGCTTATTGAATGACAAAACAGTAAAATTTGTTAGAATATTAGAGTAGTAGTAGTATTTTATAGGATAATTATTTTATTAAGCAAATATTCAGAAAGGAGTTGCCATATTCTTAAGGATGAGTATATGTTTGGGAGCCAGAATTTTTTTCTAGTAGAGAGACACCTATAAGATTATAAACCAAACTATAGAATAAAGTAGTGTTTGACTTACCATCTTTTTCCTCTATTGTTAATTGCACAAATAACACGATTATGTTCTCTATAAAATATAAAACATTATAGGGCGATATGTCTCATTTTACTTTGCCTTCATATTTTTAGGCCTTAAAATTCAATTTTTGTATGGAAAACACAATTATTTTCACGTGTGTATATTTTTACATATATGGTGTTATTTTTTTCACGAACAAAATATTACTATATATAAATTTTTTTTGCCTTACTTTATGTGTTTTGTACCTATAGATTTTTCAGAGATATATGAAGTCCAAAAGTGAAAGATACTTGTAGGTTAAATATTTTTTAAAGTTTTATTCTTGTAAATTTTATTAAAGGTCTGATCAGTTTTAGTGCTTTCCATGTTAACAGTAAAGAAACATAAACATCATTTTAGGGTAATAACAAAGTCAGACCGACTCAAGTTTGGCATTTAACTTGACAGTAAATTCCCAAATCACATGAATATTCATAATATTATTTTATGAGGATTATCACATGTGTTCTCTTGCAGGTGTGAAATTCCTGCTTGTGGCCATTTGAACCAGTTGGTGAGCCATGTTAAAAGTTGCATCTATTAATTATAAATAGTATTTCAGTTATATGGTAGTTCAATTGACCTAAGTTTTTGGTTTTTCTAAATTAATAGGCTGAAGTTGGAATACAGCTACATAGTTTGTCTTATGACCTCCAAACTGCAAGTGAGAATTATTTCAAATGCACCATGTTATGTATAATTGTAACATGATTGCATACTAGATTGAGTATACTCTATTTATGTCAAACTGACAGTCTTTCAGTAGAAAGTGATTTTTTTGTTTGGCACTGTTTTTATATTGGCATCTTTTTCATTATGAGGAAATTAGATTGGAGTACTTAGATGATATTTCATGTTTTTCATCACTCGTCTTTCTGAGTGATGTTTTAGTTGCGTGGTTGAATCACTTTCAGATATCTTTTGGCAGGCAAGGAAAAAAGTTTTAAGGCACTAACTGATTTCTTAATCTGAGTATTTCAAATTGTCCAGAAGTAGGATAGGTCACACTGCTCAATTAAGCCTTTGATTTTGAATTGTTAACTTCAGGAACAATAGCGCTGTGGAAAGGACTAGAATACACGTGCTTTGTGAGCAGTAAATATATAACACTTTGCAAGTGTAGAGCTTAATTTTCTGGTTACTAACTTTATTGGTGTATGTAGCATTAGGATACTTGAAAACAGTTTGTTGGTTTTAGTTATGCTTAAATATGGATACCTTTGGTGTAAAATTTGAGTGAGCACTGCAATAAATGAGCTACTTCCTTCATTGTTAAATTGTGGAGGGGCTGGACTATGTTCAGAATTTGTTTTTGATAAGTCCTTAAAACTGTTAACACACTTGCATGTTTTTTCACCTTTATTTACCTAAGGTGTTGTCACCTTGAAAAGGTAGTGAATAATTACCTTTCTAGCCGCATGTGTGTTCCTTATTTATAGTTAATGATAAATTATGTCTTTCCTATGTATGAATAAATTTATTTCATAAATATTAATTTGTGTGGTCTGGAGATTGAGAGAGGACTTTATAACAGCTCTGGGCCTGTGCTTCGGGGAGAGGGGAGAAGTGTGAGCCTTAAGAAAGAAGGTTAAATTAGGTAAAGAAAACAAAAAGAATAAAGCACTAACCCCTTTAGGAAGAGTGTTCTCACTGTCCACCGAAACTCAAAAGTTGAGTCACTCTGTATACACATCAGGCTATTTTGGCTTTTACATTGTCTTTAAAAGAGAAGCTCCTATTCTATTCTTTCTTCTCCCAAGACTCCATATTTTACTTCAAGAAGCTGTTCAAAGACTCCTGCCACCCTCCGTTTGAACCGATAGACTGATCTTTTCTCATATTCTGTCCTAGTACACCTTCTTTCTGGTGAATCCCTTTAGATACAGAGCCCAAGCCATCAGAATGTGGTAGGATACCATTCTGTGACCAACTTACTCTGTGACCTCGTGTTAGCAAGCTCTAAACCTTTTCTCTAGTAGAACTTGAAGGACAAAATTCTTTAATTGATCCTAGATTCTTCTCGAAGATTGTCTGGCTTTCATTTCAATGAATGTGTAATTTATGCAACATACATTGACTGTGTATAATACCATAAGCATGGTTCAGGTTCTTGGGAAATAGATAAATATAAGTCCTAGCCTTTCAGTTATTCTAGCATAACTGTAGGAAGGAGGGGGAAGGTTCATATATGGTTTTAATATAGTGTAGTGAGTGCTGTAATACAGTTGTGAACCAAAGTATGAGAGTAGAGATGAAAGAGTGATTAATTCTGCTCAGGATGACATGCAGTTTCTGTGTTATGAAGTATACTAGTAGGAGTTCACCAGGTAGACAAGATGGGGAAAGACATTCCAGATAGAGAAAATTGAATGAACAAGCAGGAATGCACCAGACTTGTTTAGCTCAATTTTAGGTCAGTATTTCAGGGAAGTAGGGTAGATGGTGAAGGTCCTTAACCACAAGGTTAGAAAGTTGGGTTTTAACCAAAATACTTTTAAATAAGGCACTGAGGCATCAAATTCATATACTGGAAAAATTCTGGAGGCATTGTAGAAGTTAAATTAGAAAAGAGTGGGTTTGCAAACAAGGACATTAAGATTTATTGTAGTAGTCTATGATTCTGGTTCTCAAACATAGTGGATTATGTAGGGAATGTGTTAAAAATACAGATCCCTCAGCTCTTTACCTTGAGTTCTTAATGTCAGTTTTGTGTTTTTCAATTCTTGTGTTTCTGGTTGTTTCTTTTTCAAATCTGCTATATCACTTTTTGCAGTTTACAGTTCCCTGCTGAAATTTCAAGCTTGGCCTTTATCTCCTTAAACATAGTAAGTATAGTTTTTATAGCCTGTGTCTGATAATTCCAATGTCTGGAAATTCTATAGGTCTGTTTATATTGAATATTGATTCTGCTAGTTTTTGTTAGCAGATGCTATTTTATCTCTGTGTGTGCCTGGTTACCTTTGCTTGGGTGCTGGATGTATATTTGAAACATCATATGTAGAAAACAATTTGAAGTACATCTTGGTTACTTCCAAGTTTTATCAACAGTGAATAAAGCTCCTATAAACATCTGTGTGTAAGTATTTTTGTGGGTGTAAGTTTTCATTTCTTTTGGGTAAATACCAAGGAGGCTGGTTGCTGAATCATATGGTATTTTAATTTTGTAAGAAACAGCCAAACTGTCTTCCAAAGTGACTGTACCATTTTGCATTCCCACCAGCGATGAATGAGCATTCCTGTTGTTCCATATCTTCACCAGTATTTGGTGCTGTCAGTGTTTTGAATTTTGACCATTTTAGTAGGTGTGTAGTCATATCTGATTGTTTTAATTTGCAATTCTGAATGAACATGAATTAGAACATATTTTCATATGTTTACTTGTCATCTGTGTATGTTATTTACTGAGGTGTCTTTTCTGACCTTTTGCCATTTTTAATTGGATCGTTCATTTTCTTATAATAATAAAAACAGAACTCAATAGAGTTTTAAGAGTTCTTTGTATATTTAGTATAACAGTCCTTTATCAGATGTATCTTTTGCAAGTATTTCCTCCCAGTCCATATCTGGTCTTCTCATTCTCTTGACAGTGTCTTTCACAGAGTAGAGGTTTTTAATTTTTATCAAGCCCTGCTTCTCAATTATTTCTTTCATGGATTGTGCCTTTGGTGTTGTATCTAAATAAAGTCATCACCATACCAAAAGTAATCTAGGTTTTCTCCTGTCTTCTATAGTTTTATAGTTTTTTTGTTTTACATTTAGGTCTATAATCCATTTTGAGTTAATATCTGTGAAGAGTGTAAGTTCTATGTCTAGATCCATTTTTTTGCATGTGGATGTCCACTTGCTCCACGCCATTTGTTGAAAAGACTACCTTTGCTCCATTTTATTGCCTCTGCTCCTTTGTCAAAGATCAGTTAACTGTGTTTATGTGGAACTGTTTCTGGGCTGTCTGTTCTGTTCCATTGACTTCTTTGTCTAGTATTTTGTCAACACTGCCCTGTATTGATTACTGTAGCTTTACAGTAAGTCTTGAAGTCGGGTAGTGTCAGTCCTCCAACTTTATTCTTCTTCTTCAATACTGAGTTTGCTATTCTGGGTCTTTTGCCTCTACATATAAACTTTAGGATCACTTTGTCAATATCCACAAAGTTACTTGCTGGGATTTTGATTGGGATTGTGTTAAATTTGTAGATCAAGTTTGGAAGAACTGACATCTTGATAATACTGACTCTTCCTATCCATGAACATGGACTGTCTCTTCCTTTAGTTAGTTCTTCTTTGGTATCTTTTATCTGAGTTTTGTAATTTTCCTCATGTAGATATTGTATATATTTTGTCAGATTTGTATCTAAGTATTTCATTTTGGGGGATGCTAATGGAAATATTAATGTGTTTTAAATTTCAAATTCCATTCTTTATAGCTGGTATATAGGAAAGCAATTGACTTTCCTAATATCCTGCAACGTTGCTGTAATTGCTTATTAGTTACAGGAGTTTTTTTGACTGTTCTTTCAGATTTTCTACACAGACAAGCCATGGCATCTGAAAACAAAAACAGTTTTATTGTTTTCTTTTCCAATCAGTATACCTTGTGTTTCCTTGTCTTGTTGCATTAGCTAGGACTTCCCATACAATGTTGACAAGCAGTGGTGGGAGGGGACATCCTTGCCTTGTTCCTGATCTTAGAAAACTTAGAGTTTCTCACCATTAGATATAATATTAGCTATAGATTTTTTGTAGATGTTCTTTATCAAGTTGAGAAGTACCCCTATATTCCTTCTTTAATGAGGGTTTTTGTCATGAATGAGTTGAATTTTGTCAAATGCTTTTTCTGTATTGATATGGTCTTGTGATTTTTCTTTCTTAGCTTATTGATGTGATGGATTACATTAATTAATTGTCAGATGTTGAGCCAGCCTTGCAGACATGGGATAAATCCCACTTGTTCATGGTTTATAATCCATTCGATTTGCAAATATTTCATTGAGGATGTTAGCAGCTATGTTTCTGAGAGGTATTGTTCTGTAGTTTTCTTTTAATGTCTTTGCCTGTTTTAATATTAGGGTAATGCTGGCTTCATTGATTAAATTAGGAAGTATTCCTCTGCTTCTGTCTTCTGGAAGAGATCATAGGGAATTGGTATAATTTCTTCCTTAAATGTTTCTTAAAATTTGCTGGTGAAGCCATCTGAGCCAAACTGCTTTCTCTTTTGGAAGGTAATTAATCATCAACACAATTCCTTTCCTCCTTCCTTCTTTCCCTTCTTCCTTCCCTCCTTCTCTCCCTCCCTTTCTCCCTTCTTCCTTTCATTTTTTCCAGCTTTATTGGGGGTATAATTGTTGATTCAATTTTTTAAATAGATAACAGGACTGTTCAGATTGTCTCTTTCTTCTCTGAGTTTTAACAGATTGTGTCTTTAAGGAATTTATCCATTTCCTCTAAGTTATCAAATTTATGGGCATCTGATTGTTCATAATATTACTTTAACGTACATCAGATCTGTAGTGAGGTCCCCTCTTTCATTTATGATATTTGTAGTTTGTGTCTGCTTTCCCTCTCCCTCTCTCCTTTCCCTTCCTCCCTCCATCCTAGAGTTTGTAATATGCATTTACAGCTAATCTAAGCCCACTTTAAAATAACATTTACCACTTCATGTGTAGTGTAAGTACTTTATAATAACAAAATATTCCTAATTCCTTCCTTCCATCCCTTGTGTCTTTGCTGTCATTCATTTCACTTATACATGAGCATGCTCTCACACACACACACACACACACACACACACATGTAACTGAATATATCATTATTATTTTGAACAAACTGTTATCTGTTGGATCAGTTAAGAATAATAAAAATAAAATTTTTATTTTACCTTCATGTATTTCTTTCTGATGCTCTTTCTTTCTAGATGTAGGTAAAAGTTTCTGACGTGTCATTTTCCCTCTCTCTGAAGAGCTTCTTTTAATAGATCTTGCAAGGCAGATCTGTTGGCAACAAATTCTCTCAATTTTTTGTTTGTTTAGAAAAGTCTTTTTTTCTTCTTTTTTTTTGAAGGATAATTTCATAGGGTACAGAATTTGAGGGTTTTGCATTTTTTCTTTCAACACTTTAAATATTTCTCTGTACTCTCTCCTTGCTTGTATGGTTTCTGAGAAGTTGAATGTAATTGTTATCTTTGCTTTTGTATAGGGAGGGAATTTTTTTCACCTCTGGCTTCTTTCAAGATTTTTTTTTCAATCTTTGATTTTCTGCAGTTTAAATATGTTATGCCTACATATAGTTATTTGGGCATGTTTCCTGCCAAATTTTGTGTTCTGAACTTCATGATCTGTGGTTTGGTGTTGACATTAATGTATAGAAATTCCTGGTTATCATTCCTTCAAATATGTTTCTACTCCATTTTCTCTCTAGTTGCTTGCTGCAACTAGAGAAAGCCCACACGCAGCAATGAAGACCCAACGCAGCCAAAAATAAATAAAATTAAATCTTTTTTTAAAAAAGTTCCTTTTCCCCTCCTACTGCTGGAAGCACAAGGAGATTTTTCTCTGACATACACTGTGAGTACCTGATAGAGTTCCTGGAGGTAAAACTTGCAAAAAGTATGTGGGTCTGGGATCTCTTGGAGTCTTAGCGCTCAGACCTGTCGACATTGAGCCTCTAGCAATTTGTCAGTTACAGTTCAGGTTTTCCTACCCTGGCATTGATTCCCACAGAGGTTTCTTCATAGGTTTCTGCTCTGGTAAGTTGTGATTCTCTATATCCACCTATTTCTCTAATTTTGGAGCAGCAGTTTGCCCTGTGACCTCATTTCTCTGAGGAATCTAAGAAGAGTTGTTGATTTTTTTAGTTTGTTCAGCTTTTTACTTATTGGAGTGGGTTGGCAGCTTTTAAGCTTCTTACGTGCTGGAGCAGAAAACAGAAGTTGAAATGCTAATACTTTGTTAAGGATTTTTGCTTCCATTTTCATTTGAGATAATGGCCTGTAATTTTCTTTTAATATCTTTGTCTGATTTTGGTATTGGGATAATGCTGAAATCATTGAATGAATTGAGAGTTTTTTTCTTCGTCTCCATTTTAAAGAATTTGTGTAGAGTTAGTATTTTTTCTTCCTTAAATGTTTGATGAAACTTGACAGTGAAATTATCTAAGCCAAGATTTCTCAACCTCAGTGCTATTGATATTTTAGGTCTTGTAATTTTTGTTCTTGGGGGCCTTTCCTGTGCAGTGAAGGATTTAGCAGCATCCCTGGCCTCTGCCCAGTAGATGCCAGTAGCATCCCCTCACAGTTGTGGCAACCAAAAATGTCTCTAGATGTTGCCACATATTCCCTGGGGCCAAAGTCTACGCCAATTGAGAATTACTGACATAAACCAGGTATGCAGGGGAGACTTCCCTGGTGATCCAGTGGTTAAGACTCCACGCTCCTAATGCAGGGGGCCCAATTTCGATCCCTGATCAGGGAAGTAGATCCCGCATGCTGCAATGAAAATCCTGAAGATCCCGCGTGCTGCACCTAAAAAAAAAAAGATACTGCATGCTACAACGAAGCTCCTGCCTGCCACAACTAAGACCTGGTGTAGCCAAATAAATAAATATTTTTAAAAAACCGAGTATGCAGGGGCTTTTGTTGTTATTGTTGAATAGCTTTTTAATTATAAATTTAATATTTTTATTGATATAGGGGTATGACATTTTCTATTTTTTCTTTTTTTCCCCACATCTTGATTGGAGTATAATTACTTTACAATGTTGTGTTAGTTTCTGCTATAGAACAAAGTGAATCAGCTGTATGTATACAGCTGAGGAGGCCCTCTTGAGCCTCCTTCCCACCCTCCCTATCCCAGCCCTCTAGGTCATCACAAAGTGTCGAGTAGATCTGCCCACTAGCCATCCATTTCACATTTGGTAGTGTATATATGTCAATGCTGCTCTCTCACTTCGTCCCAGCTTCCCATTCCCCCCCTGCATCCTCAAGTCTGTTCTCTACATCTGCGTCTTTATTCCTGCCCTGCCACTAGGTTCATCCGTACTGTTTTTTTTAGATTCCATATATCTGCGTTAGCATACGGTATTTGTTTTTCTCTTTCTGATTTACTTCACTCTGTATGACAGACTCTAGGTCCATCCACCTCACTACAAGTAACTCAATTTTGTTCCTTTTTATGGCTGAGTAATATTCTATTGTATATGTGCCACATCTTCTTTATCCATTCATCTGTCGATGGACATTTAGGTTGTTTCCATATCCTGGCTATTGTAAACTGTGCTACAATGAACATTGTGGTACATGTATCTTTTTGAATTATGGTTTTCTTAGGGTATATGCCCAGGAGTGCGATTGCTTGGTCATATGGTAGTTCTATTTTTAGTTTTTTAAGGAACCTCCATAATGGCTGTCAATTTACATTCCCACCAACAGTGCAGGAGGGTTCCCTTTTCTCTACACCCTCTCCAGCATTTATTGTTTCTAGATTTGTTGATGATGGCCATTCTGACCCGTGTGAGGTGATACCTCATTGTGGTTTTGATTTGCATTTCTCTAATGTTTAGTGATGTTGAGCATCTTTTCATGTGTTTGTTGACCATCTGTATGTCTTTGGAGAAATGTCTATTTAGGGCTTCTGCCCATTTTTGGATTGGGTTGTTTGTTTTTTTGATATTGAACTGCATGGGCTGCTTGTATATTTTGGAGATTAATCCTTTGTCAGTTGCTTCGTTTGCAAATATTTTCTCCCATTCTGAGGGTAGTCTTTTTGTCTTGTTTATGGTTTCCTTTTCCTTCCTGTGCAAAAGCTTTTAAGTTTCATTAGGTCCCATTTGTTTATTTTTGTTTTTATTTCCATATCTCTAGGAGGTGGGTCAAAAAGGATCTTGCTGTGATTTATGTTATAGAGTGTTCTGCCTATGTTTTCCTCCAAGAGTTTTATAGTGTCTGGCCTTACATTTAGGTCTTTAACCCATTTTGAGTTTATTTTCTTTCTATTTTTTCTTGAGTCAGACTTGGTTAACTTACATCTTTTAAGAGATTTTTACATTTCACCTCTGTTGTTGGATTTATTGGGAAAAAATTGTTAATAATATTCTGTTTTTATCCTTTTAATGTCTACTGGTGATGTGATATGGATACAGATTGTCTCTCAATACATTCCTGATTTTAGAAATGGTATCTTCTTTTTTTCTTGATCAGTTTTGCCAGAAGTTATCAGTTTTACTGATCTTTAAAAACGTATACCTCGGGGGGCTTCCCTGGTGGCGCAGTAGTTGAGAGTCCGCCTGCTGATGCAGGGGACATGGGTTTGTGCCCCGGTCCGGGAAGATCCCACATGCTGTGGAGCGGCTGGGCCCGTGAGCCATGGCCACTGAGCCTGCGCGTCCGGAGCCTGTGCTCCGCAACGGGAGAGGCCACAACAGTGAGAGGCCCGCGTACCGCAAAAAAAAAAAAAAAGCATATACTCGGGCTTCCCTGGTGGCTCAGTGGTTGAGAGTCCGCCTGCCGATGCAGGGGACACGGGTTCGTGCCCCAGTCCGGGAAGATCCCACATGCCATGGAGCGGCTGGGCCTGCGCGTCCAGAGCCTGTGCTCCGCAACGGGAGAGGCCACAACAGTGAGAGGCCTGCATACCACAAAAAAAAAAAAAAAAAACGTATACCTCTTTTGTTTCACTGATTTTTACCTCTTTCTCTGTTTCTATCTCATTTATTTTTGGTCTTTATTATTTACTTTCCTCTTGGTTCAAATTTGTTTTTTCTAGTTTTTTAAGGTGGATCATTGATTTTAGACCTTTTATCTTTTTAATATGTGGATTAAGCTATACATTTCCCTCTATGCTTTAGCTGCATTTTACAAGTTTCAGAATTTTCATTTTCATTTGATTCAAAATACTTTCTCTCTTATTTCTTTTGTCATGATTCTTTGGAAGTGTGTTGTTTTAATTTTCAAATATTTTAGAATTTTCCTAGATGTTTCTGTAAATAATTTCTAATTTAAGTCCATTATGCTCATACAGTATACATTATGAAATTTTAGTCTTTTTCAATATATTGAGACTTATTTTATGTTCTAGATATAGCTTGTCTTAGGGAATGTTCCTTGTGTCCTTGAAAAGAATGTGTATATTCTGCTGATGTTGGGTTAGTGTTGTGTAAATGTCAATTAGGCCGTGTTAGATGATAGTGTTGTTCAAGTCTTGTATACTTTTGCTGATTTTCTATTTGTTCTGTGAATTACTGAGAGAGGAGTAATAAAGTGTCCACCATAATCTACTTGGCTATTTCTCCTTTTGCTTTTTTTTTTTCTCTTTTTGTTTTGAAGCTTCGTATTTATGTCTTCTAAATGAATTGACTTTTTTACCATTAATGTAATGTCTTTTTTGCCCTGGTAATGGTTCTTATTATGAAGTTTTTGTCTAACTTTAATTTAGCCACTGAAGCTTGCTTTCACTTAGTGTTTACATGGTATTTATTCTTCTATCCATTTACTTTTTATCCATCTTCATATTTAAAGTGTTTTTTTTTGTATGTAGCTTATATTTGGGTCTATGTAGGCAGTCTAATACTCTCTTCTTTTTAAATGGAGTGTCATTTATTGGTATGACTTGTTTTAAATTTACTATCTTGCTACTTCTTTTCAAATTGTCCCATCTGGTCTTTGTTTCTTTTTATCTCATTTCCTGCCCTCTTTTGGATTAAATGAATTTTTTAGTACTCCATTTTATCTCCACTGTTAGCTTATTCAATATACCTTTGTTTTAGTTTTTCAGTGGTTGCTCTTGGCCAACAGTTCTCAAACGTTTTATTTTTACAACTGCTTTGGATTCTGTGTATGAAGGATCTCAGAGAGTTCTTGTTTATGGGGATTGTTTGTCAATTACTACTGTACCCAGAATTAAAACTGAAAGGATGAAGTATTTATTAATTCACTTAAAAAGTGAAATTGGCCATCCCTTCCCCCCTCCCCCCCCTTTTTTTTTTTAAACTGTGAGTGCATGTCATGAAGAACACAGTGATTAGTAGTACAGTTTGGTGTCTCTGCCTTGATTTGTGCTAGGGCATCAACAGTTTTATTCAATATTGCTTTAGGGGCTTCCCTGGTGGCGCAGTGGTTGAGAGTCTGCCTGCCGATGCAGGGGACACAGGTTCGTGCCCCGGTCCGGGAAGATCCCACATGCCGCGGAGCGGCTGGGCCCATGAGCCATGGCCGCTGAGCCTGCGCGTCCGGAGCCTGTGCTCCGCAGCGGGAGAGGCCACAACAGTGAGAGGCCCGCATACCGCAAAAAAATATATATATTGCTTTAGCAAAATTAGTGCTAATGTCAACACATTGACAAACTATTAGCACTATTAGGACTATAGTTTTGACTTTGCAAACCTCATGAAACCATCTCTGGGACACTGTTGAGAACTGCTGCAGTAGGGCTTATGATATTTATCTTTATCACAATCTATGCTCAAATAATGTTATACCACTTTGAGCATAATGTAATAACATTACAACAGTATACTGCCTTTCTCTCCCTTCTGATTTTGTGCTGTAAGCCCCTCAATACACTGGTATTATTTTTGCTTTAAGTAGTCAGATATCCTTTTAAAAATGACTTTTATATTTTTGTCCCTTATTTATGTCTTTTCTAAAATGTTTTCCATATTTACTATATTTGGTGCTTTTTATTTCTTTGTGTAGATTCATGTTTTCATATGATGTATTCTTTCTGCCTGAAAGATTTCCTTTAAGATATAGAGCAGGTCCACTGACAACAGATTCTCTCAGGTTTTGTTTGTCTGAAAACATTTTTATTGTGCTTTTATTTTTCAAAGATAGATATATTTTTTTGGTATAGGATCCTAAATCAACAGGCTTTTTCCCCCATTATTTTGTTATTTTTTTTCTTCCAGCAATTTAAAGGTTTTTCCATTGTCTTCTGACTTGCATAGTTTCAGGTGAGTCTGAGCATCCAGGTCTCTCCTGAATATCCTATGTATTCAGTGAAGACTTTCCATTCTGGTTGGTGGGAATATGAATACTTCTCAGCCATGGGTGAGCTCTGGAAACTGTTTTGCTTACCATCCACAGTAATAGTTCTTCCCCCAGAAGTTGTTTTTTGCCCAGCCTTGTAGTGTTTCGCCTTACACATGTGCAGTTTGGTATTCAGCTAAAGACTCAAGAGGACTCCTGTGCAGATTTCTGGAGCTCTTTCTCAATGGAGTGCTTTTCTGCTACTCTGGCCCACAAATTCTGGCCCCCATTGACCATTCCAACTAACAGCCAGGCTTTCTTCAAGTTTTCCCTTCCTGCACTGGATGTCCAGAACTGCCCCCATGCATAATAATGGGATGATCGATAGGCTCACCTTGTTTGTTACCCCTTTGGGATCCCAGAGGTTGTTTTCAGCAAGAAAGTTGGTATGAATTACCCAGTCCACCAAGTGGGAATCTACCTATCTTTCTGAAGAATTTTTTTGTCCAACACGTATGTATTAGTTTTAGGAATGTAGATGAAAACCAAATACTTACTTGTTTCTAATTACATATTCAATTCACATATATAATAATATATTAAGAAATAGTGTCTTTTTATTTGGATCTGTTTGCATACATCTTTGATGTCAGTATGTTCAGTGGTATGTTCAGACCACTTTTGTGGTCTTTAACCCCAGAGCACATCATCTTCACTTACGTCAAAGTTGTAGGAGATATAGTGCTTTTTAAGTGTATTATCTTGTTACTAAAATTTTGTCTCAAGCCACAGGTTTCCAGATGCATTACATTTTTTCTTTTATTTGTTCTATAAGTATAAAATTATGATCTCTACAACCTAATCTCTTCCTGTATTGTTCTTTAAGGTAATGTTTAAAAGGCTCTTTATGATAGTTTGCAACTGAATGGTTATATCTCCGGGAATCCTTCGTTACTTTATGTCCATTTTCTTCCTTTCCTTCTCCAATTTAACAAAGCCACAACAAAAAAACCTATTAAAAAAAAAAAATCACCTTCCAGGGGCTTCCCTGGTGGCGCAGTGGTTAAGAATCTGCCTGCCAATACAGGAGACATGGGTTTGAGCCCTGGTCCAGGAAGATCCCACATGCCACGGAGCAACCAAGCCCGTGCACCACACTACTGAGCCTGTGCTCTAGAGCCCGCAAGCCACAACTAGTGAGCCCGTGTGCCACAACTACTGAAGCCGATGCACCTAGAGCCCATGCTCTGCAACAAGAAGTCATAGCAGTGAGAAGCCCGCGCAGCACAACAAAGAGTAGCCCCCACTTGCTGCAACTAGAGAAAGCCTGTGTGCAGCAACGAAGACCCAATGCAGCCAAAAATAAATAAATAAAATAAATTTATTTTTAAAAATTATAAAAAAAAAGTCACCTTCCAAACTAGTGTTGACTGAGATAGTTTCAGGGTAATGCACCTTCTCCAAATAGTGCTTTGCTGTTCAAATTAATAGAGAGAAAGCACCCATAAAATGAGATGTTGTTAAGCAAATGTGCTTTCTCTTTTCTAAGAGATTATTTTGAGGAAAAACATCTTTTTCGTTTATGTGAATCCAGTATTTCTTTGCCTTGGAATTGTAAGTAATTTTTTCTACTTTATGCTTGTGGAGATGACAGCAATTGCCAACCATCTTTTGATCAGACTTAGAATTAATTGCCTGTTTGACTCAAATTTTCTTACAGTAGCTAGAATAAATTATCCTACAGATATTTGCCAGCCTGCCCCTAGCGCTGGTTTCACCTTCTGTTCTAGTTACCCGAGTTAAAGTAAACATTCCATAGAACAATATTTTGAGTGGAAGATGAAGAATAAGTTAAATTAAAAAAAGAAACAGGCTTCATTACAGTATCCCATAAAAATACGTTCCCTAAGTTAAAAGAAAAACTAAATGCCTCTTAACCTTTGGTAGGTAGCTCCCAACAACTCATGAAAATAAATCAGTTAAAACTGACCTTTGGAATTCCCTGGCGGTCCAGAGGTTAGTACTATGCGCTTTCACTGCCGAGGGCCTGGGTTCAATCTCTGGTTGGGAAACTAAGACCACACGTGCCGCGCGACATGGCCAAAAAATAAACCAACCGAACAACAACAACTGACCTTTGTTGGCAGGAAATGAGGTAGATCGATGTGATATTTTCAAACAGTGATTTGCTATAGCTAGCATTATTTACTGATTTCCTTGGACTATGATATTTCCAATTGCTTTTTAATATTGTAAAGTTTCTTTATAACTTATAAAATTATCAATTTTTTTTCCTTATTAAACTTCTATGGAAGGAATATACAGGGGATTTTTATGACATGACCCACACGGATTTAAAGTGAAAATGACTTCAGGAATTTCTCCCATGAGATATTATTTGGTTGTATTTTTAAATGAAGTCTTATTATGTATATCAACTACTTATCAATAACTTGAACACTATTTTCTCTCTCTATTGCCTTCGACTCATCTAAGAATTATGTGATTTTCCTCACCTATAGGGATAGGCCCTAATTAACTTTAACTCATTGATAAAGCTTATTTTTCAGGTCATTGTGATTGCGTGTTGAATGGGGTGTTTCCTGGGACCTTCCAGGAAGGATGCTTTCTTTGTATTTTGTGAGAGTTATTATTGGAAGAGCAACTAGAGGATCTTTGAAAGTTATGCTATGAGGATGTGACAACTGGCTTTGCTACAGTCATTTCTCTGAGCAGCAAGCCAACCTCCAGATGAAGCCCACACATGGAGGAGGGCATAGCTGAGAGAGTAGTAGAGAAGTGGAGTCTCTGATTGGTGCTGTGAGCCTCTTGGTCAAACAGAGACCACAGTTAGCTAAATATATGGAATATTAGTCCTATAGTCTGATACATTTGCCTGAATGTATTTGATATCACTTTGTGATAAATTTTGAAAATACTGATATTTAATATTTTACTACTTCTAATATAATTTGTAATTTTAATCATGTTAGAAGAGCACCTTAAGTTATTTGGCACATATTTAAGTCATTGAAGATGTATGAATCTATCCTACTTTCAGATAAGTATGGATTGATATCATGTTTTAAGCTTTTAAAATAATTATTCTCTAGAAATTTAAAGCATTTTTATGCTAAGCATCTGTGATAGAAAATACTAGAATACAGCTTCTTTTCTCTCTCATGTGAAGAATATTTGAGTGACAATTCTGTATAAAGCTCATTTGTAAGGTAGATACATAAATAAATGATATTTATGTACTTTTGTCTTGCCTTTCTTATTAAACGTGTACTTATTTAGTTAATTTTTAATAAAAGACTTTTCATTTTTTGTTCAGACTTTCAGTGGCTCTCCATTTTGTTCATCATGAATTCCAAATATTTTTGCCAGTGAAAGGCCCCATAATTTAGCCTATACTTTATTTCTCATCCTTTTTCATATTCAGTGAGATTAATGTGTTTCCCTAATCCATGCCTTCGCTTGCTCCCCCTGGCATGTTCTTTCCAATCCTTTCTGTCTATCTAATTAATACCTATCATTTTTGCCCCAGTTCTGATCCCAACTCTTCAGTAAAATCTTTGTGAGTTATCCACCGTGACTATAAAATGATCTCTCTTACAAACAAGCTACTTTATTTCTTGCAAGAAAAGTCAAACAGTACTGAATAATTTAAAGTAAGACAAATGCACTTCATTTCTAGTCTAAGCCTCCAGAGGAAAACCCCTTATAGTTCAAATTCCTTGATATTTTTCTATGTAAACTTGAGCATATATGACTTATTTGGTTATCACTTGTTTTTTTTTTTTTTTTTTTTTTTTTTGCGGTACGCGGGCCTCCCACTGCTGTTGCCTCTCCCGCTGTGGAGCACAGGCTCCGGACGCGCAGGCCCAGCGGCCATGGCTCACGGGCCCAGCCGCTCTGCAGCAATGTGGGATCCTCCTGGACCGGGTCACAAACCTGCATCCCCTGCATCGGCAGGCGGACTCTCAACCACTGTGCCACCAGGGAAGCCCAGTTATCACTTCTTTTGACTACCATATTGGAAAGTACAGTTCTATAGGCTTAATCATATTTGTTTGATTCTTCTTTTGGCAAGAATACTTCAAGAATGATGCTATGTGCTTCATATTGCATCAGGAAACACATACTCTCTGCTGGTCTTTTAAAATAATGTTTAGATGGATCAGTGATTGAGGTATTGTTAGCTCGATCTTCCCATTTTAAAGTTCCCTATCAGCCTCTCACTGAATGATTTCATCTATCTCATTATTTTAAATTGTCATAGATGGTTACTTGACTGTCTGCTAATACATAGTAAGATAATAGATCGTTAAAAGGCCAAGCTCTGGAGCCTACCCTGCCTGCAATTTATGACCTTTGGCAAGTGACTGCACATCTTTGTGCCTCAGTTTCCTCTACTGTGAGTTAGGTGCCTCACAAGGTTGTTTCAAGGATTAAATGTGTTAAGTGTTTAAAACAGTGCATGGTACATTGTAACAGTAAGTGCTAGCTGTTATTAATATATTGATTTAGAAGTTTTTTGGGGGGTGGGATGAATTGGGAGATTGGGATTGACATATATACACTAATATGTATAAAGTAGATAACTAATAAGAACCTGTTGTATAAAAATAAAATAAAATTCAAAAAAAGAAGTTTTATTTTGCTGTCTATGTACTGGCATTTGTTTGCATGGAACATGCTTTACTGGATAGTATTCATCGCATTCTGTCTGGCAGTGAGACCTGGTCACATTGTAGGAAAACAAAGTGCTGTTTAAGTGATAACAAACCTCATACATATTTAGCTTCTATGGTTTTTAATAAGAAAAACATTAGCAGGAACGGGGATTTGTTATACTTGAGTTTGTAATGAAGAAAAGAAACATTGATCATAATTACATGTATATCCTAGATATTAGGAAAGAAAATTTCGAAAGAGAAAAAGGAATGAGTGACCCCATGGCTTTTGACATTGAAAGGCTATGCAGTTCTTTGAAATGGGAATTAAGAAAAATGAACATACACAGTTCTAAATAATTTGAGAAAGAAGTCTCTAAAAATCCAATGCAGTCATGCAAAGGAACTCTCAGATTAACAGCATAGATTTATTAGATGGAAAGGGAGATGTAAAACTAAAGACAGTTATAAAACAATAGTACAAACCATTATAAACAGTGGCAGGAACCATAAAGTAAGCTTGAAGTTTATAGAAAATGACTAAGACAACATAAACTTTTTAAATGTGATATCAATAAGATGAATCTTCAACAAGATTATCAGATTTTTAAGAGGGATGGAATCATCAGTTCATATTTTGCAACTGTCAGATTCGGTAGGGAGAAACAGTCTTTGAGTTAGAAGAGATAATAATAATAAAAGAATTATAGGCCATGGTAGGAAAGCTGCTAGTTAGTAAGTGAAACATTTGACCACTTTAAGTGCATTTAATTTTCTTCATTTAAATTAATGTCTTCTCTAGAAGCCAGTGAGCTCACATATCTACTCATGAAATCACTGAGTAATCTTTGAGAATGTCATGGCAAATATATTTGTTATCTGGAGATGATCACACACTAGCTTGACTTTTTTTTTTTTTTAGAAAGGGGAAAATGTGGGTTCTGGAAATTACAAGCCATAATCTTGTTACTGATCTTTTGCAAATTTCTAGAAATAAATTTCAGCACAAGCTTATGAACATCTATGAAAAATATGCTCAAATGTGGAAATTTAAATGTGTTCACCAAAAACATATCATGTTAAATTAACTTCACTTCTTTTAAGAGAATTATCAATTCAATTGAATGAGAAAAATACTGTAGTAATAGTCTTTTAATTTTAGTGAAGTATTTGACAGTCTTTGGCTATATTTTTGGATAAGATATGTTGGTGAATTATTGTTTCAATTTAGAGTAAGTAGGTAGATTTATAGTAGTTAGATTCAGAGTAGGTTGAAATCAAAAACCGGTGTTTGATTAGAGGTTCAGTGTCACCCTTGAGAGAGATCTTCAGAGCATTACAGCAGGATTACCTATTTCTTGTGTCAACATTTCCATCATTGATCTTGGCTGAACGTTTAGAAAGTAGGCTTATCTGCTGTAGATTATTAAAAGCTGGACTTGGATAACTGATATCATGGAAAGTAAGCAGGAATATCTTTCTAAAACCTTACCTAATTAATCTAGTACATTTATATCTTCTCCTCTTTGAACATACTTTCATACTTTACATATAATGTAAATTCATAGTTTATATTGCTTCAGGGGGAAAAAAGTGACTTTTTTTGTCTACCTGATCTTTTTACCAAATTAATGTATGAATTGTATACCTTATTATAGCATAATATCTTTAATGATACAGATTTAATAATGCAAACTGCAAATTGGAAAAGTTAGTTGCTGCATATGTATATTTTTGTCTACTCTAGGAATATGAAGCACGAACAGGGAGAACCTGTAAACCACCACCTCAGTCTTCAAGACGAAAGAATTTTGAATTTGAGCCACTCTCTACCACTGCCCTGATTCTTGAGGATCGACCGTCGTAAGTATTTTAGTGATCATCAGACACACTGTTTGAATTTTAAACTTTAATTTTTCTTATTATTATTTCATTTAAAAGATACCAAGAAATTAGATAAAGAAATGGGTTTGTTAGGGAAAATTATTTTTAATCCCAGAGATGAATCCTAACACTAATAGGGAAAAATTGTTGATCTCCAAGCTTTATGCATATTTTCTAGAAATCTCTATGACCCAGTGTATGAAACATAAAATCTTGGCTTTTTATATCTGTTCCTATTTCAACCTTCCTCTGCCTTATCTTTTTTTTTTTTTAATTGAAACATGGTTGATGTACAGTATTATGTTTCAGGGGAAAAAAAAGTGACTTTTTTGTCTACCTCATCTTTTTACCAAATTAATGTATGAATTGTATATATTCTGTATTATAGCATAATATCTTTAACGATACGGATTTAATAATACAAACTGAAAATTGGAAAAGTCGCTGCATAAGTATATTTTTGTCTACTCATACTACTACATAATTATTTGACATTTACATACATTGTGAAATGATCACAATAAATCTAGTAACCAACCCTCCCGATATAAAGTTATTGCAATATTATTGACCATATTCCTTATGCTGTTTATTACATCGTTGTGGCTTATTTATTATATAACTGAAGGTTTGTACTGCTTAATCCTTTTCACTTATTTTGCCAATACACCCCCCCGCCTTATCGTCACATGATAGAGCAGTTATTTTTCTTTTCTTGACATTTAATATGCACTTATGATGTATTTGTCCTTTTTGCCTTTTTCTTTTTTTTTTTTTTTTTTTTTTTTTGCGGTACGCGGGCCTCTCACTGCTGTGGCCTCTCCCGTTGCGGAGCACAGGCTCCAGATGCACAGGCTCAGCGACCATGGCTCACGGGCCCAGCTACTCCGCGGCATGTGGGATCTTCCCGGACCAGGGCACGAACCCGTGTCCCCTGCATTGGCAGCGGACTCTCAACCACTGTGCCACCAGGGAAGCCCTGTCATTTTTGCCTTTTATGCCATGCAACTACTGACTGTCAACCAGTTGGTTTACTGTTATTAAGAATATATTCTTTTTAAAAATATTTATTTATTTAGCTACGTCGGGTCTTAGTTGCGGCACGTGTGATCTTTTGTTGCAGTACGCAGGTTCTTCATTGTGGTATGCAAGCTCCAGAGAGCACGGGCTTCGTAGTTGCAGTACACGGGCTCTCTAGTTGTGGTGCACGGGCTTACTTGCCCTGTGGCATGTGGAATCTTAATTCCCTGACCAGGGATCGAACCTGTATCCCCTGCATTGGAAGGTGGATTCTTTTATATATATATATATATATATATATATATATATATTTTTTTTTTTTTTTTTTTTTTTTTTGGCTGCATCGGGTCTTTGTTGTTGCGTGCCAGGTTTCTCTAGTTGAGGCGAGCCGGGGCTGCTCTTCATTGTGGTGTGCGGGTTTCTCATTGCAGTGGCTTCTCTTGTTGCGGAGTATGGGCTCTAGGCGCGGGAGCTTGAATAGTTGTGGCACTCAGGCTTAGTTGCTCTGCGGTCTGTGGGATCTTCCCAGACCAGGGATCGAACCCGTGTCCCCTGCGTTGGCAGGCAGATTCTTAACCACTGCGCCACCAGGGAAGTTCCTGGAAGGCGGATTCTTTACCACTGGACCACCAGGGACGTCCCTCACCTACATAATCCTTTAAGAGTAAGGCTTTTTCCTTTCTTTCATGTCTTTGTTGACTTCTTCAGCCTTCAGTGAATTCTTTTACTTTCTGAATGCTTTTAAGACTTTCCTTTATGTGATTTTCATAAATTAGATTATGGTTGCTTTGGTATGGTTTTCTCATGTTCCATCTGTTTGGGGTCATTGAGCTTAATGTGTCTGTGCATTTATAGTTTTGCATCGATTTTGGAAAAATTTTAGCCTTCGTTTCTTCAACAGTTTTTTGTTCTGCCCTCCCTCCTTTCTTCTGAGATGTCCATTAAACGTGTTACTTGGTATTTTTCCATGTCCCATAGCTCATTTGTGTTTTTGGGGGGTATTCTTTCTCTCTATTTCATTTTGTATAGTCTTATATTATTATATCTTAAAGTTCACTTATATTTTTTTCTTCTGCAGTATGTAATTTGCTGTCAGTCCCATCTTTGGAATTTATCATTTTAGAAATTGTCATCTGTAGACATTTGGTTTGGATCTTGAGTCTCTCTTATCCTGCTCCTGCTTTCTTCTACCTTCTTGAGTATATTTATAGCAGCAGTTTTATCGTCCTTGATTTATAATCCTGTTGTCTGACATTTCTGCTGATTGATTTTTTTTCTCATTATGGTTTGTATTTTCCTGTTTCTTTGCATCCCTTGTAATTTTTATTGGATACCAGCTATTGTATTTTTACATGGTTGGATATTGGACTTTCTTTTATTCCTTTAAATATTTTTTTGGTTTGGTATGCAATTAAGTTATTTGGAATTGGTTTGATCCTTTTGATATAAGCATTGTTAGGGTGCTTCCAGAACAGCCTTTACTTTAGGGCTAATTTATCCTTACTACTGAGGCAATACCCTAAGGACTCTATCTGATACCCTGTCTATTAGGAGGTCTTTCTACTTTGAGGGATCAGTCCAGTGTGATTTTGAGATTGTTCTGCCTATTTCTTGTGTTTCTTTCCCTGGCCACCATAGATTAATTACACGCGTGCATAGGTCAGTGTTCAGGCAAAGCCTCTGCAGCTCCCTTCTCTCTGGTACTCTGTTATGCAAATTCTGGCTGTCCTGGGCTCCCCAACTTCAAACTCTATTTCCTCAACTCAGCAAGACTGGTGGGCTCTGTTTTGGCACTCTCTCCTACCACTGAGACCTGGAAACAGGCTGTTAGGTCAGGCATTTGCAGGGTTTCCTTGTTTATTTCCTTTCTCATAAGGACCACTGTCTTGTGCTGCCTGTTGTCCAGTTATCTTTAAAACTGTTGTTTAATATATTTAACTCATTTTTCTAATTAATTAAGACAAGAGGATAAACCTGATCTCTCTTATTCCATTATGGCCTGAAACAGACATCTTAACCTTTATTCCTCCCTGCTACACCATACCTGAGGAATCTAACTCCAGAAGAGAAGAAGTAGAATGTATAATTTGAAAGTTTGTCACATACCTTTTCCACCTAGCCTGTTGAAAATAATTTAAAAATCTAATTCCAAAAACTGGACCTTATTATGACATATTTGGATATGGTAATATTCAAATGTGTTTCTTCTTGCATAGTCATGTATCTAAATCACTGCCCCTGTGATTTAGTTTATAAACCGAAGTATGGTGTATGCAAGTAACTGATGGTCAAATTTTTATTCAGAATGGTATCTTAAATCTCTAGTAAAGTGGAAAGCGTTTTGTTATAAAAATATACCTGCACTTACATTATGATCTAGGAATTCTGCTCTTAGGTATTTACCAAGAGAAATGAATGCAGAGAGCCACACTTGAAATGAATATTTATAGTAGTTTTTATTCATAGTAGCACCTAACTGGAAACAATCTAAATGTCCATCCACATAGATAAATGGAACATTATTCACCAATTAAAAGGAATACATTACTAATACACAGAACAGCGTGGATGAATATCAAAAATATGCTGAGCCATAAAAAGAAACAAAATTGAGTTATTTGTACTGAGGTGGATGGACCTAGAGTCTGTCATACAGAGTGAAGTAAGTTAGAAAGAGAAAAACAAATACCATATGCTAACACGTATATATGGAATCTGAAAAAAAAAAAAAAGTCATGAAGAACCTAGGGGCAAGACAGGAATAAAGACGCAGACCTACTAGAGAATGGACTTAAGGACACGGGGAGGGGGAAGGGTAAGCTGGGACAAAGTGAGAGAGTGGTAGAGTGTATATATGGACATATATACACTACCAAATATAAAATAGATAGCTAGTGGGAAGCAGTTGCATAGCACAGGGAGATCAACTCGGTGCTTTGTGACCAGCTAGAAGGGTGGGATAAGGAGGGTGGGAGGGAGGGAGACGCAAGAGGGAAGAGATATGGGGATATATGTATATGTATAACTGATTCGCTTTGTTATAAAGCAGAAACTAACATACCATTGTAAAGCAATTATACTCCAATAAAAACGTAAAACTATATATATATGTGTGTGTGTGTGTGTGTATGCTGAGCAAAAGAAGCCAGGCACAAAAGAATCTATACAAAATTCTTTAAAGGCAAGTGACTAATCTGTATTGATAGAAATCAGATATGTGATTGCTTAAGGTAGGAGGTAGGTAAGTATTAAGTGTAAAGGGGTCAAAAAGAAACTTTCTGGAATGATAGGAACATTCTATATCTTGATTGGTCTGTTGTTTGCACAGGTATATAAATTTGTCAAAACTCAACAAACAGTACTCTTAAAACATGTTTGTCCGTTTTGTTGTGTGAAATTATACCTCAAAAAAGTTGACTAGGGATTTCCCGGGTGGTCCAGTGGTTAAGACTCCGCACTCCCAATGCAGGGGGCCTGGGTTCGATCCCTGGTCAGGGAAATAGATCCTTCAGGCTGCAACTAAGACCTGACCCAGCCAAATAAATAAATAAATATTTTTTTTAAAAAAAAGTTGACTAAAAAAAAAAAACTATAGTAAGTGGGTTTAACAAATAACCTAGGATTATTGGCTAAAATTGGACATGTTTAAATGATATATAAACAAATATATATGATATATAAATTTATATACACACAAATGTATAACAAATATTAGCAACCTGGATTCTGATTCTTTTCTAAGATGCAGAGTTCTTTTCAACCTTATACTTTCTTTCTTTTTTTTTTTTTTTGCGGTACTTGGGCCTCTCACTGTTGTGGCCTCTCCCGTTGCGGAGCACAGGCTCCAGACGCGCAGGCTCAGCGGCCATGGCTCACAGACCCAGCCTCTCCGCGGCATGTGGGATCTTCCCGGACCGGGGCACGAACCCGTGTCCCCTGCATCAGCAGGCGGACTCTCAACCACTGCGCCACCAGGGAAGCCCTTTATACTTTCTTAATGTATGAAATGTGAAGGTTGGGTTAGAAATTCTTTGTATCCAGCTATAAAAAGAAAAGAAGTCAATAAACTTAAGTTAGTCTTTTAAAAGTTGACGTAAAATTTGTTTTTCCTCAGAAATCTTCCTGCCAAATCTGTGGAAGAAGCTTTACGTCACCGACAAGAATATGATGAGATGGTGGCTGAGGCTAAAAAACGAGGTATAAAATTTAACTCCAGTTGGTATATTTAATTTATTGGTATCAAAAGGAAATGAATTTCAGTAGGATGGAACATGGTGAAATTGACCAAGCCTGTCTTTAAGATGATGCTGATTTCTTATTTTTCTAACTAAATTTGTTCTTAAAGAGAAATAAAATGTCATTCTAGAATCACAGTTTTTCTGTAAGTACTTTTACAAAACTATTATGAGGAGAAAGGCAGCAGACTATCTATGAGAGACTCTGTAATTGTGTCATAAACCTGGGACTACTAGTATCTTAATTTATAAATGAAGATATTATTCATGAATCTATTCCTGAAATAATTTTTACTTGTTTAAAACAGAAATTAAAGAAGCACATAAAAGAAAAAAAATAATGAAAGAACGATTTAAACAGGAAGAAAACATTGCAAGTGCAATGGTAATTTGGATCAATGAAATACTACCCAATTGGGAAGTAATGTAAGTAAGCAGACTTTTCCTGAATTTCAGTCTGTCTCCAAAGGTCTCGTTTCCAATTTTGTATTTTTATGACTTCCAGCATGTATCTTATGTTTTAGCTAAATTATACTATTAACCAATGTTTGAAAACTTTCATGCTTATCTCTGTGCTTTGCTTTTGTGTATCCCTGTCTCTAATGCCTACTTCCCTTACTGACCACCCTCTGTGCCTGTCAGAATTTTACCTATCATTTGAGTCCCATCTGAAATGTTAGTTGATCCATGAAACTTCTAATTTCCTCAGTTACCGTATTTTCTTAATTCTAACATACCATCTATTGCAAGATGCACTATTGATGTAATAGCAGGTTTTTTGGCAAAGAAAATGTTAAATGTGTACCTTCATTGTAATATGCATTTATTAAATGTTAACTATTAAAGTAGCTTCTAACATGCTTCTCTCATAATCAAGATAGTAAGATATAGATGATCTTTCCCTTCTGTGATGTCTCATTATACTTGGAGACTAATACACTTCTTGCCTTAGTTTGCCTTTTAATTTTTGACAGTATTTTTACACATACCTTATTTTTCCTCTAGACTGGATGGTAGGAGATGTCTTCTGCAATGCCTAGTATAGGATGTGCATTGGGAATTTGTTGAATATTGTCACAGTGTGACAGATACTATATTAGGCTCTTTATACAAGTAATCACATTTGATTCTTATAACCTTTACTCCCATTTATCTTATAGGGAAGCTCAAAGTCAGAGAGGTTAAGTGATTTGCCCAGGGTTGTACAATTAATGGTTAACCAGATTTGAACTCAAGTCTATCTGATTTTAAAGCACACACTTCTTTCAGTAGACTGTGCTGCCTCTCAAAGACTAGGGCTTTACCCATAGTAAATATGTTGTGATTTTGTTTTTGGTACTGAATTGGCAATGCGTTTTTATGTTCCTTTTATCTTCTTTTTTCATAATTGTCCCCATATTTCTGATTCTCTCATTGTATCCTTAGTATAAGTGGCAGTTGTAGAAGGCAGTTCCCTTTAAATTACTATATATTTTTTGGCTTTTTTTGCCTACATACATGAGCCCAAGAAAAGAGTGCATCACATACTTAACTCTCTGTGTTCTGTAGTCACTTGGTCATAGACTAGATAAACCATCATGCAACTAGTGTTTTTGGTATAAAAAGTAACTTTCTCCTTTTTTCTCCCCCTTTAATTCTAGGCGTAGTACAAGAAGAGTTCGAGAATTGTGGTGGCAGGGATTGCCCCCTAGTGTCCGTGGGAAAGTTTGGAGTCTAGCTGTAGGAAATGAACTAAATATCACTCCTGGTTTGTATTCTATATTCAGTTACTCCCACACATGCAAACAGCCATCTTCAGCGTTCCAAAGCAGATTAGTAGATTGGTCATTTGAAAAGGCCATATATGGCCATATACCATATGTGTCATTTTAAGAACATGCTTCATTCCCTACCCCCTTCTAAAACCTGGTAAGATTTAATAAGTAAGTTACTATATTTCATATTATATAAATAAGGTTTGTGGTTTTTCCTTTAGTTTACAGCCATCAATAATAATCTTGACATCTAAATATCTTAACTGTGGGTAATTTCAAAAACTTCTGGGTCAAAAAAAGACAAACTTCTGGGTCTAGGTAACAATAGGTGAATAAACATATACAAGGAAAAATAAAATAGTTGTGGAAAAGTTTCCTCTTTTTTCAAAACCATAAATATTGAGGGAAAGCTAGAAATTTCTTTTCCTATCTTTCTACCCAAACCAGTCATTTTGAATTTTTTTATTTAAAAATTTTAAAGTTTAAAAAACAAAAAGAAGTAAGATTCTCATTGTTTTTATTTTCTTAAGTTTCTTAAAACCTTTACGCATAGGAGTAAAATGTAGATAGGAGTAAAATGTAGTGTAGTTTTGATGAACTAAAAAAAATTACATACAATAAGGATATTATCAGTAGGGTAAAATAATTAGTAATAAAAGATACTAATGGTCTGAGTGATAATGATAATGCCAGATAAAGGTACCACAGAAAGACTTAGGGACTCTAATATAATTAAATAATACATTGTTACTTAAAATTTTTTATTTACATATTTATTGAAAAACAGTCAAGCAATAGTAAAGTACAAACTGCATGTTTCGTCCCCCTCTTCCACCCAAAATTCTGCTCTTGATCCTACTCTAGGTACCATTTAGCAATTTGGTGTATGTTCTTCCAGATCTTTTTTCTATGCACATAAAAAAGTGTACATCTACATATGATAATTTTTAAGCCTTCTCTTTTTCTTCCTTTTATTTTTTCCCACAAACCATCTGAACATCCCTCGATATCAGTGCATAAAAGGGGCACTTATATGTACTGTAGCTGCACTGTATTCCACGGTTTGGCTATAGTATAATTTATTTAACCATTTTCCTAGTGATTGCTAAATCAAAGACATATATGTTAAAACAACATCAGGACTTCGGTCCAGTGGTTAAGGCTCCAAGGTTCCAGTGTATGGGGTGCAGGTTCAATCCCTGGTCAGGGAACTAAAATCCCACATGCATGCAGTGCAGCCAAAAAATAAAAACAAAAAAAACAACATCAAGGTACCTGTCTTTTTTTACTCCTCAAAAGTGATTAAAATTAATGAAAATTACCCACATGGAGGATGACTGAAAATAATTTAGAAATATTTACCAAAAGCATCAAAAAATATAACCTTTGATGGATTTATTCCAGTTCTAACACTTTAAGTAAATAAATAATCAGGACTGGTTTCAAAAGCTTTTCTACAAGGATATTCATTACAGCAATCAGCATTATATATAGTTGTACAGAATTTATAACAAAAATCTAAATGTTTATCTTTAGTCTTAAAAGTGATGCCAACTTTGAATAGCATGATCATGTATAGTTTATAAAATTGATTTTCACAAAAATCCTATAATGAACATGTCATTTTAACTTGACATTTTCTTTAATTAAAAAATTAGAATTTAAAAAAAAAATTAGAATTTAGGGCAAGAATTGAGTTTTAAATTAAGCCTAGAAAAGGTATTGTATTGGTTAAAGTTTTAGGAATCAGTTTTGCATATAGGTGAGATGAAGAAGTATGGGTGGCTATTTGAAGTTTTGTTTGCAGTTTTGTTTTTTTTTTGAGAACTTTGGCTTTACACTTTTAGGTATCCTGACAACTTAGGCATTAAAACATTGGTTAGGTTGGTATTAATCTTTTGTGATTCTCTAATCAGAAAGTTATTTTTTAAGCTTAAAATTTGCAAGGTTTGTAAAATAACTGGTTCATTTATTTTCAGTCATTTTAGCTTCTCTCTACTAAACAGTTATGTATTCAGGAGTGAAATGGGTACTCATTCTCTTCTTCATTAGTGGTGGGAAGAAAGCTAAATTTCAGTGGAAGTAAATTTAGTTTTGATAACTTTGTTTATTTTAGGGGCTCTAATAGTTTGACTCTTTTCCTGTTGTATTTGTCTTAATCATGAAATTTATAACCATTAGAGAATAGTAACTAAGAATAGGGGTTCTAAAGTCAGTCAAATGTGGTTCAAATCTTGGTTCCACTCTGTATTAGGTTTGTGACCTTGGGCAAATTACTTAACATCTAGAGGTCTTAGTTTTCTTCATCTGTAAATGGGGATAAGATAATTAGCTATCTCAAAGGAGTGTTCTAACAGTGATTTGTGATGATGAATATCAAATTATAGTGAAAGTGAAGTTTACTGAGAATGCATACAGTATCATTACTGTCAGAAAACAAGAAAGTGAAACATACACTGATCTCAAAATATTCTCTGCTCAAATCCAAGATACTTCTTTAGTCTGCTTCAAGCTGTACATTTGTACATACAGAATAAAATGTGTGACATGCCCAGTCAAGCATGAAATTGAACTGAGATGCAGGTCATCTTATAATAGATGAGCACTGTAACTCTTCCGTGAAGAGATATCCTTTGATGTTTGGAAATGCATTGCTACATTTTTATTATTGGATCAATTTTGTGACTTCCAAAAGTGATGTATTTATTTCATGAGCCTTTTTTTTCCAAGACAGTTTTGAAGTTTGAGTAGAACAGTGAAACTGGAATTCCTAGCTTGGAATCAGTTTGAAATGAAAAAGTGCAAACCTCAGTCTAAGAACTGCAAAAAAATTATATATCTAAATTTTAAGATTATATCTACATCTTATATCAAAACACTGATGGAGATGGGCACAAATAATAGAATTTTTAAGTTTTTTGTTCTTTTTAAAGTTCTTCTTTCCAAACCATGAGTAGTAACAAGAAGTGAACAGAAGGGAGAAAGGGTCAGAATAGTAATAGTCTATTTGAAATGTAAAAGTCAGCAATTTTATAATGATCTGGTTCTTGTTAGTATATATATTGGGTTGGCCAAAAGATTATTTTGTTTTTATCTGTAAGATGGCTCGTAGCACTTAGTTGTCTTTAACTTCATTCAAAACACTTTTGTTAGATTGTATGTGACAGCTGTCATATCAGCGTGAATTTTAAAAAGACATCAAAATTGGTGAATTTTTGTGCAGCCATTTTAATATTGAAGATGGAAGAAAAATCCCAACATTTTCGGCATATTATGCTTTATTATTTCAAGAAAGGTAAAAATGCAGCTGAAATGGCAAAAAAAGATGTGTGCAGTGTATGGAGAAGGTGCTTTGATTGATCGAACGTGTCAAAAGTGGTTTGTGAAGTTTCGTGCTGGAGATTTCTCGCTGGATGATGCTCCACGGTCAGGTAGACCAGTTGAAGTTGGTAACGATCAAATTGAGACATTAATTGAGAACAATTGAATGTTATACCACGAGGAAGATAGCCAACATACTCAAAAAATCCAAATCAAGCGTTGAAAATCATTTGCACCAGTTTGGTTATGTGAATCACTTTGATGTTTGGTTTCCACATACGTTAAGCTAAAAAAAAAAAACCTTGACCATATTTCCACATGCGATTCTCTACTGAAACGTAATGAAAATGTTATGTTTTTAAAACAAATTGTGGGGCTTCCCTGGTGGCGCAGTGGTTAAGAATCCACCTGCCAATGCATGGGACACAAGTTTGTGTCCTGGTCCGGGTAGATCCCACAGGCTGCAGAGCAACTAAGCCCGTACACCACAACTGCTGAGCCTGCGCCCTAGAGCCTGCGAGCTACAACTACTAAAGCCCATGCTCTGCAACAAGAGAAGCCACCGCAATGAGAAGCCCGTGCACCGCGACGAAGAGTAGCCCCCACTCTCCACAACTAAAGAAAGCCCACACAGCAACGAAGACCCAGCCATACATACATACATACATACATACATACATACATACATAATAAAGTTCCCTTTAAAACAAATTGTGACAGGCGATGAAAAGTGGATACCATACAATAATGTAGAACAGAAGAGATCATGGGGCAAGTGAAATGAACTATCACCAACCACAGCAAAGGCCGGTCTTCATCCAAAGAAGGTGATGTTGTGTATATGGTGGGATTGGAAGGGAGTCCTCCATCATGTGCTTCTTCTGGAAAACGAAATGATTAACTCCAACAAGTACTGCTCCCAATTAGACCAAGTGAAAGTGGTACTCAACAAAAAGCGTCCAGAATTAGTCAACAGAAAACGCATAGTCTTCCATCAGGCTAACGCAAGACCGCATGTTTCTTTGATGACCAGGCAAAAACTGTTACAGCTTGGCTGGGAAGTTCTGATTCATCTTCCATATTCACCAGACATTGTACCTTCGGATTTCCATTTAGGTCTTTACAAAATTCTCTTAATGGAAAAAATTTCAATTCCCTGGAAGACTGTTAAAGGCACCTGGAACAGTTCTTTGCTCAAAAAGATAAAAAGTTTTGGGAAGATGGAATTATGAAGTTGCCTGAAAAATGGCAAAAGGTAGTGGAACAAAAGGGTGAATACATTGTTCAATAGAGTTCTTGATGAAAATGAAAACTGTGTCTTTTATTTTTACTTAAAAACCAAAGGCACTTTTTGGCCAACCCAGTATTATGTATACTTAATATGGTACAGTCATACATTGGGATACTGTGCAGTTGTTAAAAAAAAACCCACAAACCTAAAGTAGATTTATTCTACTAATGTGGACCAACTTCCAGTGTGATAAAGCAAGATGCAAATCAATGCATGTAATATGTTGCCACTTTATTTCAAAGGAAAATATATATGTATATGCATGTGTTTGCATATTTTTATCTTTAGAGAATTGGTAAGCAGAAAGTGCATTGGAGGGAAGGAAATTTGTTTCTCACTCTATACTGTTTTGTACTGTTTGAATATTTTAGAAAATCACATTCATATATTACCTTTAAAAACAAATACATTTTTTAGTTTTATATTTTAATTTAAAAAAAAATTTTGGCCGTGCTCTGCAGCTTGTGGTATCTTAGTTCCCCAACAAGGGATCGAACCCACACCCTCAGCAGTGAAAGTGCCAAGTTCTAACCAATGGACCACCAGGGAATTCCCTAAATACATTTTTAAAAAAAGATTAATTGAAGTAAAAAATGTTCTTGGTATTTTGGGCAATATATAAACGTTGGTATTTGGGCAAGAAGTACTTTTTGCTGTTTTGTCATGGAAATTTACAATTTTTATGTATTTTTAAATATCTATAATAGAAAGTAGAAACAATTAAAATTTGAGAATTGAGAAAATTTTTCAATTTCTTTTATTCTTGAAGTTTTAATGAGATGCTGTATATGGAAGCACAGAGTGGTAGTCTCAAAAAGTGATTTGGCAATTAAAGTAAAAAGATAGGGCTTGAGATTTTTGTATGTAGGCCTTCTGGAGAAATTTGTGAAGTTTAGTAGCTTTGGATAGCTTAGGTAGCCTTAGATAGCAATATCATAATGGAGAAACCAGTTTCAAGAGAGAAGGAAAGCAAGAAGTAGCATTTGCATTTATTGAGGGTCTATAAGGTGTCAGGAGGTGTATGTAAATTATCTTATTTAAGCATCAGTAACCCCATGAGTAGGTGGTGTTTTTCTCCGGTTTACAGATGAAGAAAGCCAAGTTCCAGAGTGATCAAGTACCTTTCTTGAAGTCCCACAGGTAGTAAGTGGCAGAGCTGGAATTTGAATCTAGATCTGACTGACTCCGAGAAAATCATGTCTCTGCTATTCTACAGTGATACTTCTTCTGCAGAAGCATCTCTTCCTGCCTCTTAACATTCATTCTATATTGTAGCTATTTGGATGACCACTCTGCAGTATTTTCTTTGCTATCTTTCTGGTTGAGTAATGAATAGTTTTGGTAGAATCAAGTACTTCAATTTGCCACATTTTTGATGCCGGCTACATAAGAAAAATCTGACCTTATAATAGGATTTTTTCTCTTTATTTTTAAGTAAGTAAAAATAGAAAATATGAGAATAAATTTCTTTCCTATTATTTATGAATTTTTGTTCTTTTTTTCCCCCAGAACTTTATGAAATCTTCCTCTCAAGAGCAAAGGAACGGTGGAAAAGCTTCAGTGAAACAAATTCAGAGAATGATGTAGAAGGTGTGATTTTTTTTGTTGTGGTTAATAAAAATTTCTCAAAATCCAGTTGCTGAGATACTAGTGTGATTTTTACAGTGTATCAGGAACTAGTAATTCTTCACATACATTATCTCCTTTAATGTTATAACCCTTTAAGTAGATGGTATTATACTGAATGATATAAGAGGAAACTGAGGCTCAGAGTATTTAACTTGGGAACAGTGAAGCTGTAATGTAAACCCAGGTTGTTGAACCCCAGAGTCCAGGTTTTAATCACAACAGTAAGACTAATGGGATACAGTATTTTTAGGCCAACTCTTAACTTAAAGATAGATGATCTGCACACCTCACTTGTGACCTGTTGTCTCCCCTGACTCTCACTGACTTTCATTCACTCCCTAATGTATTATTTATAATTCTTATTGTGCCTTAACCTTTGTTCATTTAATTCACGCATAGACTTCATCTTTCCCTCCACTGTCATCAGGTTTTTTTTCCTAATCATTTTGGCGAAAACAGGAACACTCTTTTTTCCTGTCATCATCGTTTATTAAATTTAGGTAAATTTATTTAAATATTTCTTGTCCTTGAATAATGGGGAGCTGTTTATCTGCCAGTCACTTTTCTTTCTACTTCATAGAAGGCAAATTTTTCTCTTCCCTATAAGTAAAACTCTAAAAATGAGCATGGTTTAGGGTAGAGAAATGGTGCATATCTCATAGTGGTTTTCTATGAGTATGTAAACAACTCTGTTAAATTCCTTGAATACTCTTTTTTCTAATTTAGAAAAGTGAACAGTATGGTGGGGAAAATTGACTAAACAAGGTTAGAAAGAAGATTTGATTGGCAGAAAGTTTCATGTAAGTATCATCCCAAGACCTGTTAGCTATGTCAGCTATTTGTGGGAAACTAAAAGTTCAAGGAAGAAGATGTAAGAAGTTTTAATTGGCAGGGCCTCAGCCTGAGTTTTAAACTCACTTTTATGAAATATTGGAAGCGTAAGAATTAAAATTATGAGCATTTACTTCAGAGACATTTTGTCATGATTAATAAATGGTAAAAGTTATATTTTAGTAGAAATTAAATGTAAATGAAGAATTGTTTCAATCAGAAAAACTGTTCTGTTTAAATTACTGATTTCTTATTTCCTGGGTGTTTATAATTTGTAGTTGTCATTAAACTTTTTTAGCCATTATCTTTTCAAATATTACTTCTGCCTCATCTTTCCTCTCCTTCTAGGACTTCAATTACATGTATGTTAGACCATTTAACAGTGTCCCATAAGTCTCTTATACTATTTATTAAAATTCTTTTTCTTTCTGTGCTTCAGTTTAGATGATTTTTGTAATCAGGTTCATGAATCCTCTCTTCTTTTATATCCAGTCTATTAAATATGTCCTATTTATCCAATATATATCTTTAATTTCAGAAATTATACTTTATAATTCTAGAATGTCTACCTGGTTCTTTTTATAGATTCTATTTTTCTGTGGAAATTATCTTTACATCCCACACATTTCCTCACTCATTTTCTCTATTTTCTTTAACATATTTATAGCAGTTAATATCCTTGTTTAATTCCATTCCTGGATCATCTGCAGGTCTGCTTCTATTGACTGGTTTTTCCCTTGATTATACATCATATTTTCCTGATTCTTTGCATATCTTAAAAGTTTAAATTGTATGTTAGTTATTATAAATAAAAAAGGTATAAATTGAAGCTGGTGTTTCCCCTCAGAGGAATTATGCTCTTTTCTGTTAGGCCATTGGGTTATCGCCTCAATTCAGTCAGTAACTGAGCTAGGTTGGGCAAGATTACAGCTTTAGATAGACTTAGTTAATCTTGGGTTTCAAATTTGTTGATAGGACGAACTGTCCTATTTTGACTACAGGCTCCCCTCTTCAATGAGACATTCTCCCAAGGGCCATGTGCTTATGAGTTATTTCATTATGTCTTTCCAGCTTGGCCTTCTGCACTACACTAGCACTCAGCAAAAGTCCCACAGGGTAAAACCAGATATACATTCAGGCTCCTCCAGATCCTTCCTGTCACGTCAGTCTTATGTGGCCATGAAAAGCTCTTCTGGTTTCTCTTTCCCTAAGCAGAGTACCTTTGTCTATGGAGGCTCAATCCTGAGCCCATTCTGAGACTTGGCAGATGCCCCTAGAAAGAAAAATGGCCACTGGTATCCACTCACCTAGGAAAGGGAAGGCTCTTCTCTTTCTGGGATTTATATCCTTTAGACTGCTTTCCTGGCCCTCAGCAGTGAGAACATGGAGTCCTAACCACTGGACCGCCCGGGAATTCCCTCTTACGCCTTTTTTAAAACAAGTGGTATTTGAAATTCATTCTTTTTCCTAGTTGTTATTGTGGCAGCAGTAGCCTTCCCCTACCTTCTATGAAACCCAGAAGCAGAAATCTTGCACCATAAAACTTTCTGATAAATGTATAGATACTTTCTTCATATTAGAGGCTCTAAGTTCCAGTAAAAGCTATATGGCATTTCTTTAAATTTCTTAATTATTCAGCTTTTAACTTTCCTTAAGTAACATATATGCTGTGTGATCATTCTGTGTTGGTAAGATTGAACTCGGTATAGTCAAGTAATCATTTCAATTTTATCTAACTGGCAAATGCAGGTGTATCTGTTGCTGATCGGGAGGCCAGTCTGGAATTAATTAAGTTGGACATATCCCGTACATTCCCATCTCTCTACATCTTTCAGAAGGTAAGGGTTTCTAACCAGCTTGTAACAACTAATTTTTTTTTTAATCCAAGGGAACAAATTCTCTAAATGCATAGCTCTTATTTTTTAAAAGGCAAAACTGTAAAAATTGTAGACCTTTATATAAAAAATGTAAAACTAGTAGGAAAAGAGTAAAGGCATTTCTGTTATTTTATTCCACTGTTTGAATGCATTGCAGTTAACATAGCACATAAAGGTACTTGATGAGTTTTCACTGAAGTGAATTTCTTTGTTTCACTTTCTATTCTGTAAAATATTTAAGTTTTAACATTTTTGCCTAGTATATTGTTAAAATATAAAGAAGTTTGTTCCAAAACTTTAAATTTTTTCATAATTATAATACTATTGAAATAGGAAGAAACAGTTTATTTTTTGTGCAGAGGCTGTTATGAAGTTGTTTATATTTTATGAGGAGAGAAATGATTACATTTTATGTGTCTATATGACTCAAGTCTTTATTCATGGAATTCTTCTATCTTTATATTGATAAAATGAGATTAAAAATTTTACCATTAAGATTAAAATTATTAATAAACTTAATTTCGTGTAGCTTGATGGTTTTCTCTTGCTGAAACTGTATTATAGCAAATGAAAGAATCTATTTCCATTATAATTTTATTGTACCAAATTTAGACATCTTTAAAATTGCACACAAACTACATAGCTTGTATCCATCCATCAAGTGAGTTTATTTGGCTTTTTTGGTTTTCCATAATTAAATATTTTTTATTCATACTTTAGAAAACATCTTTGCGGAGTGATAAAGTATACTGACTAAAACTAGTCATTTAGGAAATGTAAAGTTTATTAACATGTTTTTTGAGAATCAACTTAGAGACAGTTATTTGTATAGCTTGACATTTCATTTTTCTCTCCTCTAAGGGTGGCCCATATCATGATGTCTTACATAGTATATTAGGGGCATATACATGTTACAGACCTGATGTTGGTTATGTAAGTATTTGTTTCAGTCTGCTTTTTGAATATAAACATTTTATCTCTCTTATCTCATAATATCTTATGTTGTATTAGCTCCCAAATGTCTGTATCTTTATGTTTTCTTTTCTTGGTCATATTAACTTACCCGGAGAGGAATCTTCCCATCTCCTACCAGAGGCTTATGAGACTGATAGCCAGCTTTCTCGGAGAGCAGCTGGGGATTTTACCATTCAATTCGTAAACTTTTATTTATTGTTCCTGCTGTGGTGCCTTCTCCCCTTCTCCCTAACTCTCCTTTTCCTGACTGTCCCTTCAGAGATAAACCTCTTATGTTCTGCTGGGTTGAGGGGAAGGTAGATGGATACCTGTCCATACAGGATAGAGGAGGGGATTTGCTCCTTTCACAGATTTTCAACCAATCCTAGTTTTAGCCCTACCTTTCAATTTTAGAGGAACCTGATAACTTCACTTCCTGAGCTTTCCAGATTTTGTGACTGAATTGGCTTGCTGCTTATTGGCTTCCTCCTCTGCACATATTTTAGTTTCAACATTCTCCATTTAATTAAATTAAAATTTCTAAAATGCTGTTGACATCTTTTATCTACTGTTTATATTATTTTCCATTCTTTTCATCCTCCTAAGTTAATATTTATCTTTTTATTTACTGTTATTTTAGTTGGATTTGGGAGGGAACAAAGAAAACTGTATGTTCAATTTGTCATGTTTAACTAGAAATCATTAAACCTTCATCTTCTTGCCTTTGTCTTAAAATAGAAGAATTTTAGAGATCTCACAATAGGGTGGCTGTGTGGTACAATTTATCCTATTTTGTTGCATGTTCATTTGTATATTTGTTTATTGATCCACTTAACAAATATTTATTGTGTGCTTATTGCTATATGCCAGGCTTTGTTCTAGGCATTTTGTTCACCTTAGTGAACAGAAGAAAGATTCTTCCCCTTTTTTTTTTTTTGTTTTTTGCGGTACACGGGCCTCTCACTGTTGTGGCCTCTCCCGTTGCGGAGCACAGGCTCTGGATGCGCAGGCTCAGCGGCCATGGCTCACGGGCCCAGCCGTTCCGCGGCATGTGGAATCTTCCCAGACCGGGGCACATACCCGTGTCCCCTGCATCGGCAGGCGGACTCTCAACCACCACGCCACCAGGGAAGCCCCCTTTTTGATGCTTATAATTTAGAAGGAGGAGACAGACAATAAATAACAACAAATAAGTAAATCATATGTTATATTAAAAGGTGATAAGTGCTATGGAAAAAGTATGGCACGGGTTGAGGGGAAGTGAAGGTTTGGGTATGGAATGTAGTATTAAAGGATATGTCCTTATAAAGGAAGTAAAATTTGAACAAAGAATCCCTCTTGCTCATGTGTTCTGTAATAGAACTGTAAAGACATTATGTAACCCCTTCACATTTTAAAGTTGACATTCATTTAAATTTTTTCATTATAAGTTTAATTGTAAAGGATTTAATTTTTAGCACTTGTTAAATATTGATATTTTAAAATAAAACTCATACTTCTTTTAAAAAGTGTAGCCAGTAGAATTTTAACACTATAATGAGTTTATATATGTCATCATCCATTTAAAGAAAAATATATGAACGAGTTCTTCATTAATAATCTACAGAATACACAGATTTATTGGCTCATTGGATTTATGTAAAATGACCACCGTAGAACCTAATTGGTGATGGCAAGCCTCACTGGCAAGCCAGGCAGTCAAATCAGACTTGTTTTATAATATATGATAAGAGTAGTATAAACTATATTGGAATACATATTTCATGATGTGGTTTGATAAAATAGGTTTTTAACTGCATTAATGAATAATACATACTTAATCTATAAGTAAATCACACAGAAGTTTTATCTGTGGAATTTCTTCAGTATATCTTGTAAAAATTTGGTAATGGTTCACATTCCAGTTATATTTAAAATAACCAAGGACACCAATCTGTATTGCTCTTTTATTTGTTCTCCTGGTCTCTCCGTGTAAGTCTGTTATACAAATCTCTACCAGAAGTGCTCTGTAAACTGTTTTTTTAATGAAAGAATGAATATTTTTACAACAGCAGTTCCCAATTACTTATCTGCTAAAAAATGTGCAATAGCTGCTCGTAACTCACAAGCAAACATCTGTATAGCTTAGCCTTTTACTGAAGACCTTTCATAATTTGTAAATGCATCCTACTTTTTCTAATTTTTCCCATTAATCCCATTATAAATCGTTTGTTCCAACTGTGCTGGCCCTGTATGTCTCTGCTGACGTGTCTTTTCCATCTTAGAACGTTTTTTCCTCATTTGTCCAGCTGCTCTTCCGGGAATCCAGCTTCACTATCCTAACCCCCACAGCCTCTTCTTTCTTGGAATTTCAGCGGCACTTCTCATAGATCTCTCTTTTTTTTGCGGTACGCGGGCCTCTCACTGTTGTGGCCTCTCCCGTTGTGGAGCACAGGCTACGGACACACAGGCCCAGCGGCCATGGCTCACAGGCCCAGCCGCTCCGCGGCATGTGGGATCTTCCTGGACCGGGGCACGAACCCGTGTCCCCTGCATCGGCAGGCAGACTCTCAACCACTGCGCCACCAGGGAAGCCCCTCATAGATCTCTTTTGTTCCTAGTTCTTCACTTTCTACCTCAGACAGATGTGTTATAACAATGGAGACAGTCACCTAATTTTCATTAAATTTTGTGAGTTTATACTCTGAAATACTTCAAACTGAGAGAAAATGAAAACTAGGTAGAATACTGAGATAGACTTTTGTAGCAAGTAAAAGCTGATACTTTTTTCTTTTTTCCAAAATTTTCCCTAATACTTTTTAAACCACATGAGCAAGAAAGAAAAGTAAAATTCAGGGAGATTTCATAATTTTTAATGGTTCTCTATATTTACCTTTGTTGGAAAATAAAAAGAAATTTAAAAACTTGGTTAATTCTACTTTGTAATGTCACTTTGTAATTTTTCAGGAATACAATAAAATAAACTGTATAGAATTATTATTGTAAGCACATTTTGATTAATTTCTTTCCCTTTGAAGGTCCAAGGGATGTCCTTCATAGCAGCAGTTCTCATTCTCAACTTGGAAGAGGCAGATGCCTTCATTGCATTTGCAAATCTCCTGAATAAGCCATGCCAGTTAGCCTTTTTTCGTGTGGATCACAGCATGGTATGGACAGTTGGAATGAATTGTGTTTTTCTTTGACAGTTTCTATAGTCTGAATGCCCTTTTAGAGTGAAAAACAGTAATTAGAAGACTAAGATAATCTGATCTAAAATAAGCTTTTCATTGAATTATTATAGTTTTATGAATGCTTGATGAAAAGACTCAGAGATGTTAAGCAGGATTTTCTATTACTATGAAGGATTTATTTTCTCTATTTCTAGAGTGTACTCTTAAATAATTTTGTTGAAATTTCTATCTTTAGATGTTGAGATATTTTGCAACGTTTGAAGTATTTTTTGAAGAAAATCTCTCCAAACTGTTTCTTCATTTCAAATCTTACAGTCTTACACCAGACATATACTTGATAGACTGGTAAGTCATAACATATGTAAAATATAACTATTAAAAGGAAACAAAGTGTAACTTTCTGCCTAGAGTAAATTTCATGCACAGTACCATACATATAAAAAGCTCTTCGCTTACATGTAGAGAAACTCATATTTTTGTGGAGAGGCATGTGATTAAGAGCATGGACTCTGTGTTGAAATCAGAATCCCTCAGTTTGTGTTTCAGTTTCCTAACTATAAAATGGGAATAATAATATCTATATCTTGAGTTGTAGTGAGAGTGTTTTGCATGGATTATCTCATTCAATGCCTGGTACATAGTAAGCTCTCAGAAAGAGTTACTTGCTGTTCCTTTAATATTCTTAACACGAGGGCTTATGATAGTTATGATAGTGTTTCTTTATCGAGGGCTTTGTTTTTTTCCAAGGCCTTATCCAGCTTTCTGACCGAGTAATGATGCCTTATTTAGGTGCTAATGTCTTTTTTCAACTTTACAATTCTAGCTCTTCTGTTTTAACTTGGAAATTTTGCCTAGGACTCTGGTGAGCAGTAAAATCGATTATAGAGAGGGCGGGTGAACTTTGCCCAAGAGATGGAGCAGTTGATCGTAAGATAGACTGTTAGGAGTACATGTGAAATATTTCAACCTTAAATCCTAATCATTAAACATCAGTGGGTTTCATATAAATGATATTGTTTTAGTATGGAAAAATAAATTAATAATGGCATTGATCAAGTATCTTTCCAGTTGTTTGAGGTTTCTTTTATTTAGGCTTTAAAAAAAAAACTAAGTTATTTTTCAGTGTATTCTCTTCCATTCCCATTAGGAACATTAGAATTCTGTTGAATAGGACCCAAGATCATGGGGAGAGGGTTTTATAATATGGGACCCAAGGGACCAAGATCAAATATGTAAATCTGTAAAAGAAGGGGGGAAAAAAACTCCTCAACTGTCCCTCTTAAGGACTGTGAACATGAGGCAAAGCAGGATCACAATTGATAAAGGGAGCAGGATGGAATTAATACTGAGTGAGTACTGTATACTAGAAACTCCCTAGGCAGTACTGGTACCCTTTCTCATTTTGAACAGTGAATTAGTATTCTCTGTACTACCAAGAGTATCTTTTTTGTTATGCAATTAAAATTATGTGTTTATAACTTAAGAAGTAGACACGGATTTTTGTTTCACTGCCTCTGTTGAGCTTATAACATATGAATCCCAGGATCAGTGGTGCAAGAAAAAAGAGGAATAAATGAGTGGCAGTGCTAAAAGGAATTTTTTTCATTTTTTAGTGGCAGAACCTTTAGTTTCCTTGTTCACGCACGTTTCATCAGCAGTACCTCAGATAAACACAGTCTGTGTAAAAATGTGTACCTTCTTTGCCAAGGCAACATCAAGAGAAGTTCTCTAGCACCTACTCTCCCTACTTCCTCAACCAGAGTGCTACCCCAGAGTACCACTGGATAAAGACTTACATGATCAAACATTATCAGAAAGGATGTGAAAAACCATTTTGGTGATTCTATTGGAGGGTATACATGCTCCAAAAGAAGTAAAGTTTGGTGAAGGGAAAACAAAACAGTGGATGTTTGTGGAAAGAGAAAAGAGGATAGTCAGACTTTATGGTTTTGTATTTAGGTTACTAAAAGATGGTACTTGGTTTCCTCATACAGTAGTAAGAAGTAACTTGTATTGAGCATTTCTTATGTGCCTGGCACTATTCTAAATACTTTACATTTATTAACTCCTTTAATTTTCAAAACAATTCTGAGAGGTAATTTTATTTTGTTTACTAATGAGGAAACTGAGGCACAGCAAGGATGAGTATCTTACTCAAGGTAACACAACCAATAAGTTGCAAATCTAAGATTCAAACTCAGGTATTCTGATTTCAGAGCCCATACCCTTAACCATGAGGTTATTCTGCCACTCTAGTTTGTATTAGGCCATATCTCGACATAAGGTTGTAAATTCACATACTTCATTTCCAACTACTCACGTTCTTTGAGCGAAGGAGCCATATCTTATTTGCCTTTTTCACCCTAATTAAGCACTGTTCTTTTTATATAGAGATACTTAATGAGTGAATGAATAAACGAATGAAAAATTCCAATGACTTTTTCCCCCTAATTTTAGGATCTTCACACTATATAGCAAATCACTACCACTTGATCTGGCCTGTCGAGTCTGGGATGTATTTTGCAGAGATGGGGAGGAATTTTTATTTAGGACTGGATTAGGAATCCTCCGACTATATGAAGATATTCTCCTACAGATGGACTTTATTCATATAGCACAGTTTCTAACTAAATTGCCAGAAGATATCACATCAGAAAAGCTGTTCACCTGTATTGCAGCCATCCAGATGCAGAATAGTACCAAAAAATGGACTCAGGTAGAGTGGCATTTTCCTACTTGTAATAGATGTGTAAAAACAGTCTATTTCTTGTAAAAACAAAAAGTCATGTATTTCTCAAATATTAGTGCTTAAATTTTTTAAAAACTTACAAAAATAATTTTTGACTTTGGAAAAAAAAAAACGAATTGCTCTGCTTTCACCTCTCCAGACTTATGGCTTTATTTTTATGTAAGTCCAGTAATATTTTATGAGTTTAGTGAAGTACAGCCTACAATAGTCATGTATTTGCCAGGGCAATTGTATAATTACCTTGGTATTTCAGATAGACAACAGTTGTTTTAAATACCTGATGTGTACTAAGGGTTTGCAATAAAAAGAATGTAATGTATGATCCTGACTTTTTAGATGCTTAATCTTGTTAGGGAAGCAAATATATTGGAGGGAAGCAAATATATTGGCAGTCAAAAGTTAAATGACATAAAAAATAGTGTTAACACTTGCTCCATGAATGATAGCCAGTAGGCATTATAAGCTCTCAAGTTTTATTGCTTATGAAAATGAAAATATAAGAATATTGGTCCAGAGGATGTTTTGTTACCTAACAGTAATTTTATAATATTTGGCAAGTGATGAAAACTGGAATCTAACTATATATCATAAAATTGGGTTGAAACAAACAAGAGGATTTGAGAATGGCAGTCTTTCAGGGGACAGAGTTATGTGTACTAAAGCTGTTTCATGTTAATAAACTATAGTTTTTAAAATCTCTTTAATCTGCATGGTAGTTTTTTTGAGGATTAATGTTTACTTTATATAATTTCCAGGTCTTTGCATCTGTGATGAAGGACATTAAAGAAGGAGACAAGAATAATAGTCCAGCTCTGAAAAGCTAATCTTCAAAATTAACAGACTAATTGCAATATTAAAAAAATGTTTTTGATAAAAGTATTTTGTTTCCTATGTAAACAGCATGGAAGAAAATGTTGAAGAAAGCTAAGAATCAAGACTTGGAAAACCGCTGATTTTGAATTCCATGGCTGAAGTAAATGAGTACCTATTGACAGTATTAATAAAAAAGTATTTTATAGGGAGAGCCATTTTACAAAGAAAAAAGTTTAAATGGCTAGTTCATACTCCGTAATTTGGAGTGAACAGTTTAATGCAATAAATTTTTTTAACAGCTTTGGAGATAGTTCAAATTTTTACATCTTTTCTTTTTTAACAATTAGCATAAAGGAGGAGCATAACAATTAGCACTTTGGAGGTCAGAACAGGATTGTTAAATACTACTTTAACTTCCAAAATACTATTTGAAATAAACACCTTAGTACAGATATTATCTCCAGTTCCACACATTTGAAGATATTATAGACCAAGAATAAGCAACGTTGATTGTAAATTATTTACGTCACTGAAGTTGTTTATCTTCACTCACAGGTTGGGGCAAATTTAGGTTATCTGGGAACTAGAAATATTGGTAGGAGATTGTTTAGCATTTGTGTAGGTGTTTTTCCACAGTACCATGTCTATTTGTTTTTGAAAGGAAATTGTTTCATTTCCTCAAGGAATTCCTATCACTCAGAGCATTTTAGCCTCTCTGTTTCTAGTCTAAGAAATTGTTCATCTAGTAATTTAAGAAAGCTAACTGGTAGAAGAAATTTCTTTGCACTTTAAAGGACTGAAGGCTTTTTGGGGGGAGTAAGTCCATAAATATAAAGGAGGTTTTTCACTGGTAAGAGTAAAAAGTCATGAATTTTGAGAGTTCTTAATTAGAATGCTACTTGGCAAGACTTTAAATTTGTTAGTTAAAATTCTTTCACTGTAGAAACAAAATCTGTTAATTCCAGTTTGAAATTGGAAATCTTAATATGTAGCCAAGTCCATGACTTGTAAAACACTGTGTATAATTTTCTAATCAAAGGAAATAAGAGTAAAAGGTAAAATTAATTTTTTTCTAATGAGTAACTTTGATTATATTAGGATAAAGGAATGATTAACTATCGGTAAATTGACATTAAATTTATTATAATATGTTTAATTCTTAAACCTAAAATAAATCACTTGAATATCATGAGTGATATCTATATAAAATGGTATTTGGTTAATAATTAGATTATAGTGTGCTTTTATGTTGCAATTTTGTTTGAAACAACACTTAAGCACACTATTTCTGTTAGTGGTATATAGTCTTCAAACTAACAAGCCTGAGAACCTTGTTAGTGTAGCACCTGCCTCTTTAGGAGTATGGGACCAGACGGTACCTATGTATTTTTACCCCATGGGTCATTCTAGCCTAGGGACCACTAATGGAACCCTCAGAAGTTAACTCCTCTCCTAGGAGCTTGCTTAGTGGAAACTAGTAGTGTAGTAAAATATTGAGGGAGTACCCAGGGTCTTAATAGGTTTTAGAATGACATTTTAACTCTGGTAACTACTTCCTTGGTATTGGTGGCCCTGATAGAGGGAATGTAACCCCTGGCAGTAATCTCATTGAGGTTATACTCCCTGCCTAAACTTAATCTTACTTTTGTGTATTTGTTTTCAGAGTTGGACCTAAGTTACTGTATTTCTTTTTCTCATTTTTATTATTGTATAGTTTCTTTACCTTTCAAATATAAATGTGTATATAAAATGTAAATACAAGGAATTTATTAAAAACCACTATTAACAGTTACTGTGTAAATAAAACTCGTAAGCAGAGTAATTACTTGAAATGAGTCTTCATTATTTTGGGGATATTTAACTACATGTGGAGATAAAAAGGGGATAAACTTTTTTGCCAAATTTCTCTTCCTGGGATGCACTGGACCTTTAGCCTCTTGAGACTGACAGTACTGGCACCTAAAATATTTTTACTGTCTTTTCCCTTGAACCTCTTATACATGCAGTATGGAGTTACTCATTGTTCACATGGTCAGTTGTATGACAGTTTTTTTGGTTAAAGTATATTTTCAATTAAAAAATAACTTTCCTAAAAGCCTCAAGATAATGTGAAATTTAATATGGTGTTGTATTTGTTTGTCTATTTAATCAGTATTTCTCACTTCATTGTCCTTTTAGCACAGGTCTACATTGTATTATTTAAATGCTACTGGAAGACTCCAGCAACTAGCATAGTTTTCTAAAGTCAGAGAACATAGTCATAGTTTTTGTTGATTTCTTTTGCAGTGATGACCTTCATATAATGTTGTTGGTTTGAGTATATACATATATATATATATATATATATATTTTTTTTTTTTTTTTTTTTTTTTTTTTTTTTTGCGGTACGCGGGCCTCTCACTGTTGTGGCCTCTCCCGTTGCGGAGCACAGGCTCCGGACGCACAGGCTCAGCGGCCATGGCTCACGGGCCCAGTCGCTCCGCGGCATGTGGGATCTTCCCGGACCGGGGCACGCACCCACGTCCCCTGCATTGGCAGGCAGACTCTCAACCACTGTGCCACCAGGGAAGCTCCATATATTTTTTTTTAATTGAAGTATAGTTGATTTACAATGTTTGTTAGTTTCTAGTGTACAGCAAGGCGATTCAATTCAGCTATACATACATACACATATATATATATTTTTTTCATATGCTTTTCCATTATGGCTTGTTACAAGATACTGAATATAGTTCCCTGTGCTATACAGCAGGTCCTTGTTGTTTATCTGTTTTATATATAGTTTATATCTGCTAATCCCAAACTCCTAATTTATTCCCACCCACCACCCCCTGGCTTTTCCTCTTTGGTAACCACAAGTCTGTTCTCTACGTCTGTGAGTCTGTTTCTATTTTGTAAATAAGTTCATTTGTGTCATATTTTAGATTCCTCATATAAGTGGTATCATATAGTATTTGTCTTTCTCCTTCTGACTTACTTCACTTAGTGTAATTTCTAGGTCCATCCATGTTGCTGCAAATGGCATTATTTCATTCTTTTTTATGTCTGAGTAGTATGCCACTGTGTGTATATACCACATCTTTATCCACTCACATGCTGATGGACATTTAGGTTGCTTCCATATCTTGGCTATTGTGAATAGTGCTGCTATGAACATTGAGGTGCATGTATCTTTTCAAATTAGAGTTTTCTCCAGATCTGTGTCCAGGAGTGGGATTGCTGGATCATGTGGGAACTCTTTTTAGTTTTTTAAGGAACCTCCATACTGTTCTCCATAGTGGCTGTACCAATTTACATTCCCACCAACAGTGTAGGAGGGTTCCCTTTTCTCCACACCCTCTCCAGCCATTATAATTTGTAGACTTTTTTTTTTTTTTTGGCCACACCGTGTGGCATGTGGGATCTTAGTTCCCCAACCAGGGATCGAACCCGTTTCCCCTGCAGTGGAAGTGCAGATTCTTAACCACGGGACTGCCAGGGAAGTCCCCTATTTGTAGACTTTTTGATGATGATGGCCATTCTGACTGGTGTGACGTGATACCTCATTGTAGTTTTGATTTGCATTTCTCTAATGATTAGTGATGTTGAGCATCTTTTCATGTGCCTTTTGGCCATCTGTATGTCTTCTTTGGAGAAATGTCTCTTTAGATCTTCTGCCCATTTTTTGGTTTGGTTGCTTGTTTTTTTGTTATTGAGTTGTATGAGATGTTTGTATATTTTGGAAATTAAGCCCTTGTAGGTCGAATCATTTGCAAATATCTTCTCCCAGTCTGTAGGTTGTCTTTTTCTTTTGGTAATGGTTTCCTTTGCTGTGCTAAAGCTTATACGTTTTGATTAGGTCCCATTTGTTTATTTTTGCTTTTATTTCTAGTGCCTTGGGAGACCTAAGAAAACATTGGTACCATTTATGTCAGAGAATGTTTTGCCTATGTTCTCTTCTAGGAGTTTTATGGTATCGTGTCTTATATTTAAGTATTCAAGCTATTTTGAGTTTATTTTTGTGTATGGTGTGAGGGTGTGTTCTAACTTTACTGATTTGCATGCAGCTGTCCAATTTTCCCAATGCCACTTGTTGAAGAAGAGACTGTCTTTTCTCCATCGTATATTCTTGCTTCCTTTGTCAACGATTAATTGACCATAGTTGTATGGGTTTATTTCTGGGCTCTCTATTCTGTTCCATTGATCCATGTGTATGTTTTTGTGCCAATACCATGCTGTTTTGATTACTGTAGCTTAGTAGTATTGTCTGAAGTCTGGGACTTTGCCTGCAGCTTTGTTCTTTTTCCTCAGGATCGCTTTGGCAATTCTGTGTCTTTTATGGTTCCATATAAATTTTAGGATTATTTGTTCTCGGTCTGTAAAAAATGTCATGGGTAATTTGATAGGGATCTCATTAAAACTGTAGATTGCTTTGGGTAGTATGGCCATTTTAACCATATGAATTCTTCCAATCCAAGAGCATGGGATATCTTTCCATTTCTTTGATCATCTTCAGTTTCCTTTATCAGTGTTTTATAGTTCTCAGCATATGTCTTTTACCTCCTTGGTCAGGTTTATTCCTAAGTATTTTATTTTATTTATTTGATGAGATTTTAAAAGGGATTTTTTTGTTTACTTTTCCCTTTCTGATATTTCATTGTTATTGTAAAGAAAGGCAACAGATTTGGTTTGAGTATATTTTTTGACTCTACAAAAGTTAGGTAGCATTGGCAAAAGGGCATTGAGATTTTCAAAGCCTCTTTTAGGATAACAGCTTTCATTGTAGCTTAGGAACTAAGGCTATTTTTATCTAGAACAGTCAACTTTTTAGAGTATACATTGTTGGAGGGTATAATACTAAAGCATATAATCATGGAATAATTTGTCTTAAAATGCCATATGGTTTATTATGATTTTTCATTTCCTATTTTTGTTTGGATAAGGTAAAATTATTTTGTATTTCATGAGCATATTCACACAGCAGAGATTGGTATAAAAGGCAAAAATCATGTGAGGTAGCAATGGAAAATCAGATTTTAATTTGCCATGATTGTTTTATAGTTTATCTGACATAATATAGTGTCAGAAAACAAAGTCTTACCTCTGGGGGGGAAAGTGATTTTTGTATTGAATTCATATTATTTTGATTTTGTCGAAGCAGTGTCCAAAATATGAATTTCCAAATGTAGTGTCAGGGAAGAAGAAATTTTCCTCTACCCTTCTAAGTTTTTCTGGCAGGTTTAAGAATTAAATTGATGTGAGACACATTAACAGATTAACAGGAAAAGACAAGAGTTTAATAACATGTATTGTGGGAGAGAACCAGGAAAACTGAGTAACTCACCAAAATGACTGAAACCCTCACCTTAACTACTGTCTTCAGCTGAAAACAAAAGGGGATGTGGGGGGTAGTGGTTTGAGACTTCAAAGGGGGAGGCGATGCATGTGGAGATGAAAAGCAAATGTTTGGTACACAGATGTTTGCTGGGCCTTGCAGTACACTGAGTGGACTCTGATCTCTAGGCCCTGCCGAGTGTTCCCCACCTCACCTAGCCCACATTCTTAGCTCTATTCCAGAACAGGCCCTTTGTCAAAATTCTTTTTGGCAGTAAAGGGGTCAGTAACAAGAAAAGCTTCCTGAGTCTTCTGTTTCTTAAAAATAATCAGGCTAAATTAATCCTCATGCCAAAGAGATACATTTTGGGGTGACAAATTCTGCTTCCCTACAGTGGTAAGACCATTAATTTGGACTTCACTGTTTTACAACATGTAAAAATGAAAATTAAATATTTTTTTAAAAGATTTAAAAATATATTTTTTATTTTGGGGAAATTAGCCACTTCAGAGAGAGAAGATAGCCTTGCCCTTTAAAAATATTGTTTGCTAGAAATGCAAATCAAAACTACAATGAGGTGTGAATGGCCATCATCAAAAAGTCTACAAATAATAAATACTGGAGAAGGTGTGGAGAAGAGGGAACCCTCCTACACTGTTGGTGGGAATGTAAATTGATATAACTGCTATGGAGAACAGTATGGAGGTTCCTTAAAAAACTAAAAATAGGATTACCATGTGATCCAGCAATCCCACTCCTGGGCATATATTCAGAAAAGATGAAAACTTCAATTTGAAAAGATACATGCACTGCAATGTTCATAGCAGCACTATTTAAAATGGCCAAGACATGGAAGCAACCTAAATGTCCATCGACAGATGAATGGATAAAGAAGATGTGGAATATGTATACAATGGAATATTACTCAGCCATAAAAAAGAATGAAATAATGCCATATGTAGCAACATGGATGGACCTAGAGATTATCATACTAAGTAAAATAAATCAGAAGGAGAAAGACAAAAACATATAATATCACTTATATGTGGAATCTAAAAAAAGTGATACAAATTAACTTATTTACAAAACAAATAGACTCACAGACATAGAAAACAAACTTATGGTTACCAAAGGGGGAAGGGAGGAGGATAAATTAGGAGTTTGGGATTAACAGATATACACTACTATATGTAAAATGGATAAACAACAAGGACCTACTGTATAGCATGGGGAACTATAGTGAATATCTTATAATAATCTATAATGGAAAAGAATCTGAAAAAGAATATATATATATACACATATGTATACCTGAATCATTTTGTTGTACATCTGAAACTAACACAACACTGTAAATCAACTATGCTTCAATAAAAAACATATTGCTTATTTACTAAGAGTGTAATTGCAGAAGTGAGCTACTTCGTACTTTGAATGAATGCAGGAACACTCGGTAAGCCCTGATTATGTGCCAAGCACTGCCTCAATATTTTGATAGGCTACATAAAGTTACAAGGCTTGGGAAGTTAGCAAAACTGCATTTCTTTATAAACATTCTACCATTCATATTGATCTTCTCTTGGTTCCAATTGAGGTTTTATTTTGTACATTTTATTACGTGAGTTGGGTTTATTTTCTAAAATACTCCAAGAAGGAAATTTGACTTTACGAAAATTGCATTGCGGGCTTCCCTGGTGGTACAGTGGTTAGGAATCCGCCTGCCAATGCAGGGGACACAGGTTCGAGCCCTGGTCTGGGAAGATCCCACATGCCACGGAGCAACTAAGCCCGTGTGCCACAACTACTGAGCCTGTGCTCTAGAGCCTGCGAGCCACAACTACTGAGCCCATGTGCCACAACTACCGAAGCCTGCGCGCCTAGAGCCCGTGCTCCGCAACAAGAGAAGCCACCGCAATGAGAAGCCCGCGCACCACAACGAAGAGTAGCCCCCGCTCGCCGCAACTAGAGAAAGCCCACGTGCTCAACGAAGACCCAACGCAGCCAAAATTAATAAATAAATAAATTTTTAAAGTGCTTCATTTTTTGAACGTTTAAGTAAACAGTACTTCCATTATTTTATTTAAGGTAAAAATGACATGTACTATTGCAATATATTTATTTGAAAAAATCATTTTTGTAATAAAAGTGTAAATGATTAATATAGACGTGAAGGAGTATATAAAATTGATAACAATGGGGTATATACGTTCTCATTTTTCATCTTCATGTACAACACTATACAAAATGGTATAAAAGCAGAAAGTGAAGCCTCAAATGTTTTTGGTCTAAGCAGTATTGATAATCAATATTGTAAGTACATGATGTATTCTGATTATCAAATAAATCCTAAGGCTTTTAATTTTAGCTTCTATATTCTTAAAAAACTTTGAAAGGGAAGTATTAACTTGATTAAAACTTTTGTAGATTGTAAAATGCTTTGAATGCCTGTGTTTGGGCTTTAAAGTGTGAAAATAAATTGGAAAGTGTTTGAATGATAGGGTTTGTTTTATTCTTAATTTATACCAAGTGATTTTAAATAAATTGTGTATGCAGTAAATTTGTCATAACTTAGTGGTAATAGTTCTGATTTGATTTTTAAAGCCACTTATGTGAGCCGTTGAAAAACTAAACAATTCTCATCACACTTTTAATTAGACTGCATGTTTTATGATCTTTTAAACATGTGAATCAAATCCTATTATTCCTTAGTCAGGACCCTCTAGTGACATTCCTCATAATAAAAATCCAAATTTTTATTACAAGTTCCTATTTATTCTAGTCTCTCTCTCTACAATTTCAACTGCCACTCAACCTTATTAACTTCACTGTGGATCTGATTTCTCAATCTCCCAATTTCCTATCTACCTAAGGGCTTTTACTCTTACTTTTCCTTTGGAAATATTCTTTGCCTAAGTCTTCGTATGGTTTATATTATCTTCTCATTTAGGTCTCTACTTAATGTCTGTTTACTCAGAGTCAGACTGTTCTCTACCCATCCTCTGTCAGTATCATGACCTTACCGTACTTCATATTTCTTTATAGTTATCTATTACTTACCACTAGCTAACATTATTTTATATAGTCGTCTATTGTTTCCACTACAATGTAAACTCTGAGTTCAGAAAGATTGTCTTGTCTTTTATTACCTCCGAATTGCTAGTGCCCAAAATAGCGCTTGGCACTACACATGATAGATATGGATGAACAGATTGTTTTTATTTTGGACCATTCCTAGTGAACTTACCTTTCATTTAAAATATTTTTATTAGCTTATACAATTAGTTAGAAACTCAGATCATTTCTGGTTCACTCAGAAGTTCAACACTTAGAGATTGGCTAGAGGAGAATGAACTAGTAGACGTCAGAAATAGGAATATCAGGAGAGCGTGGGGGTCAGAAAAAACAAGGGCCAAATGTGTTTCCATAAAGAAGTGATCAATAGTGTCAGGTGTCAATGAGGTTGAGATGAGGACTGAGAGATGTCCATTAAATTTGACCATGCATAGTCATTGATTTCCTTTGTTACTTTGGTGTGTGTTCAAGTATTTAAGTACTAATGGAAAATATTCAGTAGAGGTTTAAGAAATAAAGAGTGAATGGGGTAATGTATAATCTAAGTTTCCTGAATAGGCTGCAGGGAGATGGATCCAGAGCATATCATGAGAGAAAGTGGAAAAGGTGTTAGATGCAGGTAGGTTTGTAAGCTTGGTGTTGGGAATCTGGAAGGGGAGTTCTGTCTCATAGCCATTGTTTACTTTGTGAGGTAGGCAGGAAGTGGGGCCATATAAGCAAGAGGGAGCAGTGGTTTTGTTTTTTGACTGTTTTGTTTCACTTCTTTGATTGGGTGGATGGTGAAGCCATTAAGAAATCTAGAAGAAGACGGCATTTTGTGGCTCATCTGGACAGTCTACCTCTGATTTTTTTGTGCCACACCCTCTTGTCAACTCTGCTTCAATCATACTGGTCTTCTTCTGATATTCAAAACATACCCAAGCTTATTCCTGCCTTATTCTCTTTGCCCTAGCTGTAGCTTCTGCTTGGCCCATTCTTCCCCTGGACTAGCTGGCTGCTTGACATTTGGTTCTCAGCTTAAAAGTCTGTCACTTCCTCAGATACCTGATTACCCAGTCTAAACTAACTACCCAGTTACTCTCACACCACTCTATTCTAATATTTTGCAGAGAATTTCTCACATATACGTAGTTGTCTCAACTCCTGGAAGGTGAGTGCCATATCAACAGGAATCCTGTTTGCCTGGTTCACTGCTGTACAGCACCTAGAAAAGTTACAGGTACCCAGATGACATTTAAATGTATACCCTTAAAGTGAATGAACAAAACTTTTCATAGCCACTCTTGAGGTCTGCACAGTGGCAAACATGTCCGGAAACACCCAGTGCAACTCATGTCAAGTGTGGGGCTAAGATATTAGATGAGATTCCTGTCCTTTGAGAATGAGATGAAATTGCCTTGAATTCCATCCCTCGTGTGTTTGGATAAATCTTCCCCATTTGATCTCTGAGGAATCAGAAGGGAAGTTGTTGGCCTTGAGTTGATCATCGAAGTCTGTAGAGCAGATACTGCAAGGAACAACAGAGAAAAAACAGACAGAGGAAAGACTGGGGAGGTGGGCCACAATTGAGTTCAAAAGAGGGAACAAGAAAAGATTTTCAGTACCTTAGGGAAAACCCCTGTAAAAAGCAGTATTTCAGAAGTCGGGGCAAGAAATTTCGGAGTTAGTTTGGTGAAGGTCAGAAATCTTAGTAGTGTGAGACTGACTGATAGGTATTGTCTTTGATAAGAAAGAGGTATGATTTAAGAATAATTACTAATGGAGGTTATAATTTATCTTAATACTGAACTAGTTTTCCAAAGACCTGGGTTTGGCTACTGTTGTATCACAAAGTGACTGTAGGCTTCCGGGCAAGTTAATTTATCCTCTGTGAGCATCAGTTTTCTCACCTATAATGTAGGGATAAAAACAATCTGCTCTGCTAATCTCAGTGTTATGAAGGTTGCTGAAGATGGTTATGAGGGACGTGACGTGCATTGTAAACCCTTAAATTTTGTACAATTACAAATAATTAAAGTTGTTGGAGTCAGAAATGGAGGAAACAGGTGGTTACATGGCAGGTATACCATAAATTCTGAGGTTGGGGCGAGGGGTGGCAAAAGAACTTGTTAAAAGGGACTGCAGGTAAGAAAGGGAGGGACTGCAGGCTGAAGTGAAAACCAAGGGACAAGAAAAGCCCAGCTCCTCCCTTCAGGTGCCTTCTCTAATAACTGGTCTATTGAATTCCTGAACCTTACGTCTTTTCTACTGGCCACTCCGGTAGGCTTATCACTACATTAAGTTCTCCCTTATCCTGAAATAACTTTTCAACAAGAACGCTACCATAATCTTATTTCTCTCTCCTATCCCAGCCACAAAAAGAGCCCTCTTCTGGGTCATTTCGGGGAATTTTCACTCAAAATGTGAACTGCAGATGGTGGCAAAGTTTAGCAATATTAGTCTCTGACATCTTCACCTGGATACTCAGTACATCTTTCTACCTAAAGGATCATCCATTGGCAGGATTTAATCACATTAGCCAGTGTGTGAAGGTACCTTGCAAACAGCGCTACTGAAGTCTGCATAGTGCGGCACCATCATCAATTAGGTGAGGAAACCGGGCCCTCCACGGTAGGCAGACTCGCCTAGTATCACACAGCTAGTTTAAGGCTGACTTCTGCAGCAGAACTCAGCTTCCCCAAACCCGAGGTCCTCGGAAAAGCTCACAGTCTCCCAAGAGAGTTCTGACGAAAACCAAACTTCGCCAAGTCTCGCGCCACCGGGACTCGGGGGCGGGGTGGAGAGCACGAAGTATCGCGAGATGACGGCGTTTTCCCGCGAAGGAGAAGCGCGCGTTTTTCTCTGGCTGGACACCTGGCCGGGAGACTGGGACCGGCAAGCGGCTGGGAGGTTTTAGCGCGCGGCGTTGCAGGCGCTGTGAGGAGGGCACCCGGTTCCGGAGTGTGTGTCCAGCCATGCCGGCGCAGCGCCCCGCTAGCAGTGGCGGTGAGTGAGGAGAACCTGCCTCCCGAAGCGGGCGGCGGTGTCCGGGGCGGGGGTGCGGGAGCAGCATGGAGAGACTGCCGCCGAGCTTTTGAGGGGAGAGGCGACCCCGGGCAGAGACTGAGGAGGAAAGGAGGGTTACCTTTTCTGTGGGGAGTGAGTGGGGGACACCCGGAACTGCGCATATTTGCATGGTATAGGAAATTTGACACAGGGGAGCTGCGTTTTCCCAAACATCTCCATTTGTAAACTGGGGTCCAGGCAACTTGTTGACATAGTGAAGGCTTAGGATTTCTTCTGAGAGGTGATACTGGCGTCCCCCTGGGTCTTCATGGTTTGCCGCAAATGCACCTGGGAAAGGGAGGAAGGTTGTTTACTCGGAAGTTGAGTAACTGGTCATTTTTTAAAGCTGCAATTTAAAAGCCTTGTCCCCTCCTAGGGTCCGTAGCTCCAGATGTGGTTGAACAGCCGGAGACTGCCGTGATTACTCCAGCCATGGTAGAGGAGGAAGAACAGCTTGAAGCTGCTGGGCTAGAGAGAGAGAGGAAGATGCTAGAAAAGGTAAAATAGGCATCAAGTTCATCGTCGGGGGTGTGGTTTGTGTGCTTAAGTTTACTAGTCTGGTTTTTCATCAGCTTTAAAACGGGCTTCCTTATTTATCTCTGTTTACCGATGCTATTTTTGAGAAACCTTTGCATGAGCTTTGAATGAGGCTTCTATCAGATATAGTCTTGGTCAATAAAGTGGCCTCATTTCTCTTAGGTGAGCATTTCAAATTGATTGTTTAGCTATTATAATTCTTCCAAAGTCGGTAGTGAATTATTTTTAGTGAATTCTTTCAGTGCTGTTTTCCACCTAAGTGATCAACTTGTTTTTTGCTTTCTTTTACATTTCTTGGACTATTGCCGAGTAAGATCCTTTAGGTTAAAATGTGATGTACTTTTTCAACGAATAGTTAATTATCCTTGTGGTTTTCTGGTACAGAGTATTTTGTAGGTTACTAAAAGCAGTTTTTAACCTCTTGAAAAACTTCAGTTTTTAAGTATATTTTATTCCAGCACTGTCCCACCCTGTTGCTTCATTATTGCATATGCAAGAAGACTGACACCTACTACATCTTATGTGCTGCCTACTAAGTGATTTTCTTGTAATAATTTATTTAACCCTCCCAGTATTATGGTTATTTAGGTACTTTTGATATCTCCACTTACATATGATGAAACTGAGGTAATTGGGGGTCAGGTCACACACTAGTGAACTCAAGTTTGGCTGTCTCCAGAGTTCTTGTCCTTAACACTAAACCTCTCTGAGGACATTAATATTGAATTAACTCCATGTAATTACAGAACTACTCAAATTGGGGAATAATGCACTCCAAAGGCAAGTAATGAATTAGTTAGTCCCTGCTATTTTATATCAACAATAATGATAATTTTGTTAGCATTTTTGACACCTCATGATCATTTATGGTGAGTCAGTCACTGTTCTGAATGCTGTACATGTATTTTACTCATTGAATCCTCAATAGTGTCAAGTAGATATCATTATTAAACTCATTGTGATTACTATTATTAAACTTACTAGTTTAATTACTAGTATAAACTATTACTTTTATTAAAATAGTCTATAAACTAGGTTCTATTTTCATTACACTTTACAGATGAGGAAACTGAGGCACCTAGAGGTTGCCTGGGGTCCCTCAGCTAGAGATGGTAATGTAGGCCATGTGGTTCCAGAATTCACACTTTTTAACCACCTTGCTATACTTTCACTCCAGTATATAATAGTTCCATTATTACTGATCATCTGTAGTTGACCATAATCCGGTGAGGTAGTATATTAACAAATTTTAATAGAATTGGGAGGTCAACCTTGAACCACCTTTACTCATTCTATGCATTCCTACAGTACTTTGTTAGACAGTATTATCCTTACTTACTTGATTCTTTCTCACTTTGTTTCTTGAGGGCACATCACATTGTTTTGTTTTTGTAGGCTGTGCACCTGGCAAATAGTAGGCTATAGTAAATGTCTATTGAATTTCTAACTAAGGTAAAAGAATATTTTATAATATATTACCTAACATATATGATTATATAATAAAATAAATATACTTACTAGCCATTGTAACAAGGTGAATTGTAAAGGATGAATCCTGGGGCATGGTCCAGAGTAGAATCAACTCCAGAGATTGTAAGTGATAAACCCTTAATTTTGAGTAGTGTAGTTCACTTTTATAACCCATGAAGATTGTTGGTTAAGGAAATGCTATTTGAAGAAAGATATGAGGTGTAATAAGAATACATTTCAAGAATGCATGAGTTCAAGTGAAGAAAGATTATTTTCACATTTAAAAAAGGTCTATCAGGGAATTCCCTGGTGGTCCAGTGGTTAGGACTCGAGGCTTTCACTGCTGTGGGCCCAGGTTCTTTCCCTGGTCGGGGAACTAAGATCCCACAAGCGGTGCGGTGCGGTGTGGCCAAAAAAAATTTTTTAAGTAAATAAATTTAAAGGTCCGTCAAAATTTATAGTACCATAAGTATTTGCTGATTAAACTAGGGATCAAAATAACTTCTACTTTCAGTGAAATTTTTAAGCTCTTGAACATTTTGCAATCCTAAAGTTTTTTGGAATTGTTACTCTTGAGGGATAGGTATGGTACAACTAGCTTTTCTTTAGCAGTTATGCACCATAGAACTTAAAATAGCAATTTTTAATCCATTTTTCAGTACTTCCATGAATAAAGCTCTTTTCAATCCTATTAGTGCAGGGTGTAATTTGCTAAAAACCTAGTAGGATTGTGGTTCATTGTTATTATGTATCTTTTTATGTACAGGTATTGAAAGAATTTGATTACTTTTTGTCCTTGACACTTACAAATTATTCCCTCAGTGACTGTAGAGAAAATTCTAAGAATAAGTCTCTCTCTTACATGTCTTTGGAGCCAAAAAATTCAGTACACAAAAGTAATGATTCCTTTTCTTTTGGGAGAATTCAGTATTTATGGGCATATATTTAGAAGTACTTAAGAGAGGAAGAGCTAGCTTAAGTTCTTAATGAGAAGCATTTACTTTGCTTTAGGAGATTTGAAGGTTTGTGAAGATCCTGGAGAATGATTTTGACATTCATTTGCTACAGTTATTTTCTTTGACTTTTCACCTGCATTTCCTTTTGAAAGAAGTCATTGTTAGTCTAGAATACTTGAGAGTAGCTTTAACTTCTCTGTACGTGGGGGAAGGGGAATGGTAAGAGTTGTGAGGGTTCTTGGAAAGGTAAAAAAGGAAAACAGTTCATATTGTGTAACCTGAAATAGAACTCCCTCCACAAAATAAAGAAATAAATAAAACTGGGGTTTGGGAGAGGTAATGGGGTAGACAGTGGAGAATTTATGCTCTTGGTGGCCACTGGCATACTCTCTCACTCTCTCATCAAGAGATGCTTCCCACCAGGCACTCAGTATTGAATACTTTCCACAGATGAAGCTACAATTTACTTTAATATTAACAAATAACAAAATTAAGTCAAGAGAGAGTAATGATAGATGAGAAGATTTACAGAATTATTTTGAAATACAGAAGACTGGGTTTAAAGGTTAACCATTGGCATATTTTAATTATATTATAAATTATTGTTCCATGATGGCGCCTTTAAGCTTTAATTACTTCAAAGATGTATGCTGATTTATTCTGAACAGGACTTAAGGCAGCAGATAAATTAAGCACAAAGTATTTTAACTAAAATAAAGTTAAGTTTAAGAATTCATTTTAATAAAGTTTTAAGTAATTTCATCTCATTTATAATATCCATTTCATTCAGTGACTGACTATTGTAATCATAGTAGTACGTTGGTAATAGTAAAAGAAAGGCTGTCCTAAAAGAACTGAAAATAGAGTTTTATGAGACGTCAACAGATTATCTGCACGGGTAAGACTATGGATGATTTTTTAAAGATTTTTTATTTTCTTGTAATGCGCATGTATTTCATTAAATTTATTCTTAGGTATCTTATTGTCACTGCTTTTGTAATAGAAAATAAATTTATTTTGAAAGAAAAATTAGATGACATAACATCTGGGAAATATAAGTTAGTATATACTGGTGTCTGATTTATAAGGTCAAGCCTTAACACTAAATTAAATTTACCTCACACACGCTCAGGAGTGGAATTGCTGGTTAGTAAGATTTGCATATATTCAACTCTCACTTGACTTCAGCCCACTTAATGCTTTTCTTTTGAGTTCAGATTACAGTATTTGGTTGGCAAATTATGAACTGGATTTGGCCTTATGTCTGTTTTAGTGGAACACAACTTTTGTTTACGTGTTGTCTATAACTGCTCGAAGGCAGATTTGAGTATTTGCAATACAAACCATATCATGCTGAAATATTTAAATATTTGCCCTTTGCCCTTTTACAGAAAATGTTTGTGGACCGTTGAACTATACTATTTATTTGTTGCTTTTGTTTTCTCTCTTGTGCCCTCTGTTATTGTTCTGTTAAAATGTTTAACTTTTATTGTGAATTGAGAGGGTTCCTCCTCAGCCACTAGACTGTTGTATACTCTTACAAATCAATAAATAAATGGTGTGTAAAAGTAATATGGAAAGCAGAGGTTTGTAAATGGAAGGCGTACAGAGGTGAAAGATAAAGGTAAGAGTATGAGAGTAGAAAGCTAAAAGGTAAGGGCAAAGCTTGGGCAACACAATACTGAGGAGGAAAGAGGCTTGTAAGAAATAAACAGTAGATTTAGCACGTTTAAATATTTTGACAACATAGTTTTTAAGTTCTAAAACTAGATGTTCTGATTCCTAGCCAATGAGACTATCTTTTAATTCCATTGCTCCTTCAAATTAAACTGGTGTATAAAATTTTTCTTTTCTGAAATGATTTGGTTTTGTAAAAACTTAAATACAACTTGAATTAAATATTTGCTTTCTCACTTTAATTTCAAATATTTTGAAAATGGACCTTCAATTCTGTAGATGCCAATAACCATATATTCAGTGTCTGAAATTTCAGTATTTTGGTAGCCAAGCTATACTTTGCCAGATTGCCTGTTGAACCCCAGAATCATTTTTTTTTTAGCTATTCTAGGTTTTTGTTTGGAAGATAACCATTTTTAGTAAGTGAATTTAATAAAAATATTTTTCATGAATTACAGGAAATATATTAAACCTAAAGAGCAGTTGTTTAGTCATCTTTGTTACACCTTATGCAAAAAAAATCAGTGTATGTCAGGAAACCGTTAATAATTATGGAAACTTTCTCTTTGGATAGGCTCGCATGTCTTGGGATAGAGAGTCCATGGACATTCGATATCGTAGACTTCAGCATTTGCTTGAAAAAAGCAATATTTACTCCAAATTTTTATTGACTAAAATGGAACAGCAGCAGTTAGAGGTATGTATATGTGATTGATTATAGCTAATAGCTTAAATTTTTAAAATAAGCTTTATTGAGATATAATTACATACAATAAATTGCACACATTTTAAGAATTAGATGAGTTTTGACCTGTGTAACCACCGGCACAGTCAAGATAAAGAACATTTCCATTATCCCAAGAAGTTTTCTTCTCTCAGTGGTCTCTGCTTCTGGCCCCGGACAACCACTGGTTTCTGTTTTCTGCCACTATAAATTAGTATTGTTTTTTCTAGAATATTATATAAATGGAATCATATGATAAGCACTCTTGGTGTCTCACTTCTTTAGCTCAGCATATTTTTAAGATTCACTTACATGTATTAATTTAGTAGATCATTTTTATTCCTAAGAAGCATTCCATTGTATGAATATACCAACATTTTTTTAAAATTATGAATACTGTATTAATTAAATGAACAAGGATTAAGAACTAGGACATTCTAAATATTTTTGCACCTACATTTCTGCTTCTCTTTCCCATCTCCTTGCCTCGTTTACCATCCTAACCCAGAGGTAATTACCATCATGAATTTTGTATTTATCATTTTTCTGCTTAAAAAAATAGTTTAACATATATCACATGTGTATATATCCACATGTGATATTTTTGGTCTTGCTTATTTTGAGCCTTATAAGAATGGTATCATACTATATGTAGTTCTTCTGTAGTTTGCTTTTGTCATTCAAGATGTGTTTCATTCAAGAGTAACTGCTTCTAAGCAGACATTAGAACAAAACTCCTGTTTTTAGTTCCAACTTCATCCTCACTGTGCTGCCTGCCAATCCCTGAGCTGTTGAGTTTCCTCAATATAAATTGCTTTACTCCAACATTTATTTTTTTAGTCAACTGTTAACTGATTTTTATCCTGTCTAGTGATATTTTTTGGATGCCAGAAATTGTGAATTTTATGTTGCTCAGTCTCCTTTTCTAAAAATTGCTTTATTGAAATATAACTGATATACACAAAACTGTACATTTAAAAAATGTATACCCATGAAGCCACCACAACCAAGGTAATGAACATAACCATTAATTCCAAAAAATTCTTCCTGTCCCCCCATTTTTAATGAGATACAGTTGACATGTAACATTATATTAGTTTCAGGTGTACAGTGTAATGATTCAATATTTGTATATATTGCAAAATGATCACAGTAAGTCTAGTTAACATTGTCACTGTACACAGTTAAAAAATTTTTCCCTTGTGATGGGAACTTTTAAGATTTATTCTCTTAACAACTTTCAAATATGCAATAAGTATTATTAATTATGGTCACCATGCTGTATAGTACATCCCCATCCATGACTTGTTTATTTTATAACAGGAAATTTATACCTTTTGACCTCCCCCCTCACCCCCCCACCCCCCAACTACCAGTCTGTTCTCTGAATCTGTGAGCCTTTTTTTTTTTTTTAAGATTCCACATGTAAGTGAAATCATATAGTATTTGTTTTTCTCTCTTACTTCACTTAGTATAATGCCCTCAAGGTCCATCCATATTGTCGCAAATAGCAAGATCACATTCTTTTTTTTATGGTTGAATTCTGCCCCTTTTATTTAATTTTCTCCCATCCCTCACTTCCTGTCTTCATCACCAGATAGCCACTGATCTGCTTTCTGTTATTATAGATTTGTTTGCATTTTCTGTTGGTGTTAGGTTCTTTTAGTATTTATCTCTGAAAAAGTCTTCATCTACCTTTATTTTTGAAAGATTTTCTACTGGGTGAAGAATTTATTTTTCTTTAGTGCTTCCCCCCACCCACTTGCAGTATTTTAATGATGTTTCACTGCTTTCTAGCTTACATTGTTTCTAACAAAGCCAAAGTCCTTAGGATGGCCTACAAGACTATAAGCAGTCTGGTTGCCTCCCTCAACCCCCATACCTTTCAGACCTTGTTCTAGGTGTGTTTCCGGCCTTTAGGCCTTTGCACTGGCTGTTTTCTACTTGGAACCCTCTTCTCAATAGATATCTGCCTGGCTTACTTCATCATCATCTTCAAGCTTTGGCTTACATGTTTTCTCAATGAGACCTGCCCTGACAACCTTAAATAAAGTTACCTGGCACCTCCATCCTCACACTCCTGATCCCCTTTACCTTGTTCTTTTCTTCGCATTGCATTTATCATCTAAGACACTGTATAATTTATTTATAGTCCACTAGAAGTATGAAGATTTAAAAACTTGGGCAAGTGTCAGTACTACAATAAATCCTTTTGTCCCCATCATTCACATTTAACAGTTATCAATCAAGATTTTGCTACATTTGCTAAATTCTCTTTTTCCTTTGTTGAAGCCCTTTTTAACCCTTCGTTTGGTAAAATGAAACAGAAAAACAAATACCAAGCTTAATGACTCACTGTAAGGTAAATACTCTTTTAAACACCTCTTGGAAATGGTTTGAATCGTTTTCTGTCCTGCTTTTAAAGCTTTGTTAGGGGGCTTATGGAACAGCTTTTTTAGTCCAAGAATAACTTGGTCCCTCTTCTGAATGTTCTTGAAGCCCCATACATTAAGAGGCCCTTCAGCTTTGGCTGACGGGAATGTGAACTGTTCCTGAGCCCTTGTGAGCACAGGGATTGTTCTACCTGCTTTCTAGTTGCTCTTTTCCTGGCCTTCATTTTCTTACACTCACACACTGATCAGTACTCAGCCTGAGGATGCCACTACAGATCTTCAGAGCCTCTTTTGTATGAAACTGTCCCCTCTCTGATACTTGACCTTGGTTTGCTAGCTCCTCTGAGTTTTGCACTCTGTCTTTTCAACTCAGGAAGACTGTTGAGCTCTATTTGGGTTCTCCCTCCATTATTTGCACTTGGAAGTTGCCTCCAGGCAGTAAGCTGGGCAGTCAGAAGATTCGCGTGGTTCATGACAGTGTTCACTGTTCTTTGCTGCGTGTTGCTGAAAACCAGATATATTTTATCTAGATTTTAGTTGCTTGAGGCAGGAGGGTAAATCTGTTCACAGGACAGTGTTCACTGTCCTTTGCTGCGTGTTGCTGAAAACCACTGATATATTTAGATTTTAGTTGCTTAAGGCAGGAGGGTAAATCTGTTCTCTGTTACTCCATAAAGGCTTGAAGCGCAAGTTCTTGTTTTTTAATTTTTATATACAGTTTCTTCATTGCGAACTTAAGTTATTTGAGATGTGTGTTTCATACTTTGCATTTTCCACTTTTGACACTAAGAAAAAATTATGTTACAGGAACAGAAGAAGAAAGAGAAATTGGAGAGAAAAAAGGAATCTTTAAAAGTTACTAAGGTAATAGTAAGCTAGAATATTTTGTATATGTTACCTTAGATATCGAAGACATTCTCTTGTATTCTTTTGACTACTGATCATCTATTTAATTTTAATCTTTATCTGCTAACCTATCTTTGTTGGTTGCATAGAAATATGTAAAATCTGTTTCTCAGTATTTTATTTATTTATTTAGGGGTTTTTTTGTCTCAGTATTTTAGATATATGGGAGGAGAGCTAAACTATGACCTTTTTAGTTTCTTATTCTGTGGACTATATTTCATAATAGCAAAATTTCACTTTCTTATCTGGGGAGAAATCTGCAAATATTTTATACCTCAAGGCATTTTATAAGTCGCCAGCTCTTTTGGAGCATGTAATGCTTACTCTTCTTCATGCTTCTAACCTCGTCATGTCAACTTTGAGCCATAAAAATAATCTAAATTTGTATCTTGTACATAGCTGTAGCAGTGGAACCAAAATTGGAACATATGACATACATGGTAATAGCATTTCAGATAGAGCATTCATTTAGGGATAGCCTGAATTTTAGATGTGATCTTTTTGGGGACTATGTTTTAACATGAGGCTGTTTAATGCCATATTGATAGGGATTATACAAACAACACTTGTGTTAGTGAAAAGAGAAATAATAAAGGTAACATTTATTGAGTACTTACTGTGTGCCGGGCATTGTTCTAAGCTTTACATGTTTTTACTTAACTCTCAAAGCAGCTCTGTTAGGTAGAGATACTGTTATTATCTACATTTTATGTATAAAGAAGCTGATGCAAGGAGATAAAGCACAGTTCATCCTCATTATTTATAGATCCCATACTTGCCACTTAGCCTATTTGCTAAAATCTGTCACCTGTGTTTTTGTGGTCATTCAGACATGTGTATATGCAGAATGGCAAAAAATTAAGAGTCCCAACATGCACATTCCCAGCTGAGGTCAAACAAAGCTATCTGCCTTATTTAAGTTGTCACAGTGTAAACAAGTGTCCTCTTTGTGGTCTATTTAATGCCATGATTTTTGCATTTTTGTGGTTTTGGTGGTTTTGCTGTTTAAAAGACTGTCAGCCACATTGTGCTGAAGTGCTGTCTAGTGTTTCTATTGCAAGAAGGCTGTGATGTTCCTTATGGAGAAAATAGGTGTGTTAGATAAGCTTCCTTCAGATGTGAGTTACAATGCTGTTGGCTTTGAGTTCAGTGTTAATCAGCATATGTTTTAAATGAGCTGTGTTTAAACAGCAACATACATAAAATAGGGTTATGCGTTGATCAGTTGATGAAGATGTGACCAGAGGCTTGCAGGAACCTAAACTTGTATTTCTTCTAGATGCACTGATTCAGTGTTCACTAGTTCAGTATTCACAGCGACTTTATAGAACACAACTATTGTGAATGAGAATTGACTAACTTTGAAGGTCACATATCTAATAAATAGTAATGCCAGGATTTGAACCTAGGATTAATTTCGGATTCCACACTTAATTTCTATACCAAACTGCCTTTGTTAGAAAATATCAAAATGCCAATAGGAAAAATAGGTAGGGTATCTTTAAGTCCAGTTACTTGATTCTTAGTGTGGTTATTGGTGATGTTAAAGTACATAGCAGATAACTCTGCAACAAAAGCAATTGTGGAAAACTGATGTTCGACTCAGTTGCGAATTCCAGGAGCTTATTTTGGGGTTTTGAAGAATGTACTTATAATTTTACTGGCTTAATCATTTACTCGGTACTCTTCAAACTGCCGATTTCAATCAGCCTTCACTTTCACCAAGCTAACTTTTTATACCAGGTTTTGGGTTTTTTTCCCTTTATTCTAAAGGTGTCAACCATTAAATTCTGCCTATTCCATTTCACTAGTCTCTTTTGGTATTTTCTTTTTTAATCCTTTAAATTTTTAACTTCATTTTTATATTTACCTTATTTCTTTGTCATTTTTATTTTTCATACATGTTGTCTACCTATTCTTTGCCAGCTCTCATTCTGAAACTTTGTTTTTGAACACTTCTTCCTTTCCCTTATCTCCTTTCACTAGTAATTTTTCAGTTGGTTTTCTCTTTTATTTCTACTGTCAGTTGTATTTAACTTATAAATTATACTGAAAATGAGTACTCCTTCCATACCATACCCAATGAGTATCTTCAGCATAAATATACAGTTAGAGAAGATGTACATGGTAATTTCAAAATAAAAATGCCTTCTTTGTTTAGTTTTGAAATGTCTCTTACATGGAAGAAAACTGAGGAAAGTAGAGTCTTTGGGAAAAAGTAGAGGGATATGGTTACGAACAAGTTATAGTAGGGAAATACAGAAAAAGATTACCTTTTGGTAAGCATAATAGTGAAGAGTTGTGGATGTGGTTCAACTGCAAGGAAAGCTAACCTAATCAGTGCCTTTTAACATGTAATACCGTAGAAGTCTTTAGGAAAATAATACTCTAAATCCTTGTTTTGTAGGGTAAAAATTCCATTGATGCAAGTGAGGAGAATGCAGGTAAATTTCCTTGTTCCAGTTTTGAAGACTATGTGTTTATATTTTTGTTTTAATTACTATAAAAAATAAATTTTTTTTTATAGTTATGAGAAAGAAGAGAGGAAGAGAAGATGAATCATACAGTATTTCAGAGGTCATGTCAAAAGAGGTAAAAATAAAGGGGGAGGGATACATAAGATTCGATGTTGAGTAAAACCTATTGTGGGTTTTGAACCACCTTAAAGCTGTATTGATTACTGTTATTTACCTGGGTTTTCAGCCAGTTAAGTGTTTTAAGGAGGAAGATGGTACCATCTTCCTGTTTGTTAAAGGAGCATGAGTTTGGCCTAATCAGAAATTATTATAACTTCTTAGAACCTCAAAACTGTATCTTAAGAACTCTGTTCTTTGTTTGAAAACCATTAAGGAACTAAAATCATAAACTCATTTCTAAAGCCATTTCTTTTTTCACCTTCTCACGTATTACCTCATTAAATAGAAACTAATTAGAGTGTCCTCAGTTATGACAAACCCTAAATATTCCTTAAGCATAATTTAATGTATCACATTCTTAATATTAAAAAAATTCTAACCTTAATTACCTACTCCATTTTTCTTTTACCTGAGATTCTAACTCTTTACATCTTCATAAGGTATAAAGTTTCACATAATACTTGTCTTTAGTCTAGGGATGTACTCTGATATTTTCCCTTTTTTCCCATTTAAAAATAATAGTTGAGACCCACTCAATTTATTATGGAACACACTCAGCCTGCGGTTTGAAAACACTATTAATGAGATTTATTGAAGTTTAGCTAATCACACGGCTGTTATTTTAATTCATCAAATGTTGGTGGCATATCTGCTATGGACAAACTTTGTTCTAGGTGGATAAGATCAATTAGTAAAGAAAGGTAATTGTAATAGGAAAGAACCTTTTGTATTATAAGTTAGTCACTAAAGGGATGTTGCCTATAAGCTTAAATTATATATAATGGCCCATCTCTGGGAACCCTGCTTCCCAGGAATGAGCATTAAGCTAAAATACCTTTGTTTAGCTCACAGGAAACATCCTGACAAGGCCCACCTGTGAATGACTACAGGGAGGAAGAAATTAACACATCCCCTCCAGAGGCTGATGGGAACCAGGAAATGTTTGACTTTACTCCACCACCACCACCCCCTTTTAGTATAAAAGGAGCCTGAATTCTAACTCAGGCAAGATGGTTCTTTGGGGCATGAGCCCACCATCTTCTCGGTTTGCTGGCTTTCCGAATAAAATTGTTATTCCTTGCCCCAGCAACTCGTGTCTTTTGATTATTGGCCTGTCAAGCAGTGAGCAGTACGAGCTTAGACTCGGTAACATAATCACTGTCTTTGCCTTAGCCTATATCCAGTGAGAAAAATTTAGAAGGAAGTAGTCAAATATAATTGGATAATTGGAAAATGCTATTGAGCATATAAAGGGGCTCTTAACTCAAGCAGGAAGTTCATAAAGGTTTCATCTAGGAAGTTGAGACTTGGATAAAAGTTAAATCATTTAGAGGTGGGGGTAGGTTAATAGGGAAATAGTAAGATATAGGGAGGTTACTGGGGATGTGTTGTAGGAAGAGAAAATAACCTTTGACCAATGTCCAGAGGCAGGAAGTTCCTGGAAAGTTAAAAAAACTTAAAAGGAAATTATATTTGGCTCCAGTTTGTAAATAAACAAGTGGTGAAGGATGAAGCTATAGAGGTAAGCAGTGTCAGGAGTTAAGGAGGTTTAATTTCTAAAAAGAATACTTAGTAATTGGTATCATTTTGAGTCATTCACAAATTGTTCTCCAAAAAGGTTCAGTTTATCTATCCATTTTAAAAGACAGCTCTTCTATCCGTTCTCTATATAAAATCTCTTCGGCCTTAGAATATGAATATCATCTATACTTACATAATACTTTACATATACACATGTATGTATGTGGTGTCATTCACTTACATGTCCTGTCATTTTCCTGTGTATCTCAAATTTGAGATACGCTTAAAATTTCTTGAATGTATCATACTATTTTATTCCCTTGGTCCTCTGCACATGCTATTCTTTCTGCTTGAAATACAGCCTAATTCTGTCTTTAGTGATTATCCCTTGATGACAACTTTTTCAGATAATTTGATATAATACTCTCCTAAGTCACCAGGGACATTGTCTCCTTACCCTTAGCATCTAGTAGGTAATTCAAAATCAGAACACTTTTATTCTGTATTTTTAATGTATTTGTCTTTGCCTCTTGCTCAGGATTGCAAACTCAGTCCTCTAATCCAGAGAGAGGCCTAAAGTGGGCTGGAGTTGGGACTGTAGTACATTTGGGAGTGAATACTTGAATAATGGTAGTAACCTAGAGCAGGGTTTGGAGAACTTTTTTTGTAAAGGGCCAGATGGTAAACATTTTTGGCTTTCAGTAGTTTTGTGGGTAACTAATCAACCCTGAACTTTGCCATTGTATCCAGAAAGCAGTCATAGACAGATTGTAAACCAGTGAGCCTGATTTTGTTCTAATTAAACTTTATTTAGACATTTATAAAAACAGGTTGCCGGCTGGAGTTGGTCCACGGTCTGTAGTTTGCCAGCCTCTGTACTAGAGGACTTTGTGAATTTGGACTTAGTCTATTCAGATAAGCTTTAACTAAAAAAAAAAGCTGGAAGATTTAGGAGTAAATATCCCAATTTTTAAGCGCTGCTAACGAATTCAGAATTTTATAAGATGCTATCGGCTTCATTCCCTATGAATTCATGGCATGATGGTGTAAAGAAAATAAAAGACCTGAACTGTTAAAAAAAAAAAAAAAGATTCTATGGGCTTAATTTTGTCTGAGGTCCACCTGTATTCTAATTACCTTCAAGGCTTATCCCCATTTCCTGGCATAAAATCAGAACAAGAATAAATGTTAAATAAATGAATGAACCACATTCGTTGTTATTTTGTTTTTGTTTTCTCAATGTTTTAGGAAATTTTGTCTGTGGCTAAGAAAAGTAAAAAGGAGAATGAGGTAAGAGATTTATAATAGATATTAAATTTAGGAGTCATATTTGCTTCCCTGATCTCTTAATCACCAGTGTACATTTTTTCTCACTAGTTATCCTATTTCTTAGCTTTTTTTAAAAAAAATAACCATTTGGCTTTTTTTATCCTAACATGCTTCTTATATATCAAGTTTAGGTGGTCTATTGCATGTTCCTTAGTGTGTAAATATTAATTTATGGGTCTTTGGGAGTCTAGCAATGATGCAAGTAACTGTAACCATATGGATATATACATTCCACATGTATATATTCCATAGTTTGTGGAAGCCCTGAGGGATACTTTAATCTTATTTCTGGCCTTCAAGATTTTCTTTGGTTCTGTTTGGGAAGGCTTGATTTTACTCCCACCCCAACCCCTCATTTTATGTAGAGAGGTTCCTTGTTACCTGAGTATTTACTATCCAAACCCCTATAATTACAGGATTTAGTCTTTGTTCAGTATAAGGATTTGTTTATGATGCAGTTATAACCCAACTATGTTTAATGTAAATAAGATTAAGTAAGCATATTTTTAATAAATATTTAGTTGCGTTTTTAAAGATAAAGCCCAATCTAATCTTCTACCACAATTTACTATGGAATTGACATTTTATAATATACAATAAATAAACATAGATCTTGTGTTCATTTGGAAGAATTCTGACAAATGTATACATCTGTGTAACTATTATCCAAATCAAGATTTAGAACCTTATTATGGTAGAAGGATCCCTTGTATCCCTTTCCAGTCATTTCCCTACCCCAAACCTAAAGGCAACTGCCTCTTGACTTCTATTATAGTAGTTTTGCCCAATTTTTTAAAAAACTTCTATCACAATCTAGTTTTCATACAAATGAAATATAAATAGTATTCTTTTATTTCCTGCTACTTTTCATTCAGCGTGGATAATAATCATTGATGTTGTTGAGTTTGTTGCTAGTCGGTTTCTTTTTATTGCTGAGTAGTATTCCATTGAATATTATAATGTCTTAATCCATTTTCTTCATGAGCATTTGGATTGTTTCCACTTTGTGACTATTCTGAATGAGGCTGCTATGATAATTTGTGTAAATATATTTGTGTGGACATGTTTTGATATTTTTTTCTGTATATACCTAGGAATGGAATTGCTGGGTCATATGGTAAATGTAATTCAACTTTATAAGAAAGTACAGATCTTTTTCCAAAGTGAACACACCATTTTACTCTATTGCCAGCATTTCATGTTGTTAATCTTTTTGATTTTAACCGTTCTACTGAATGTGAAATGAATCTCATGTAGTTTTATTTTGCATTTTCTTAATTACTAATGTAGAGTTTATTTTCATGTTTGTAATGGCTGTTTATATGTTTTCTTTTGTAAAGTTTCTGTTCATATCTTTTGCCCAGTTACTGGGTTATTTGTCATTTTGTTGATATACGAGTTCTATAATCTCATTGTTGTCACATATATAGACTGTATTTTCTTTAAGTTCGTGGCTTGCCTACTCATTTTCTTAATGATATCTTTTAATAAGCAGAAAATTTTAAATTTTGTAATAGCCCAAATCATTACCTTTTTTCTTTTGGTGGTTAGTGCTTTTTTGTCTTGTATAAGAACTGTTTGTCTATCACAGAATTATCAAGTTATTCTGTTTTCTTATAAAAGTTTTATGGTTCTGGGTTTGATGTTTAGGTATATCATTTCATCACAGATTTTAGGTAGGGAGTGGTGAAACTCAAGTTTCCTATTTTTCCAGTTGAATATCCAGTTGTGGCATCGTTTATAAGACTTACCATTTGTAAGACTTCCCTTTGAATTGACTTAATCCTTGTTTTCATTTTCTTAGAATAGAGTTGTGGACATAGCTAACCAATAAAAATCTACCATTGGTCATAAGTTGGTGCTGTGTCACAAACAGATAAATTGACATTCTTAAGTTTGATATAGTGAGTTTTTAAACTGTATTTACTTTGCCCCTTTGCCTGTAGTGAAAGTAATTACTTAGATGAAAGTAAATATTTTTATGTTCCTTGAAAATAATTTTTTTAACAGACATTATCTGTTATCCTGCCTATGGATGAAGGAAATTATTAAGAAAATAGTTTAATAAATTCTTGGGTAGCATATTTTAGAGGTTTGGAAGGGATGTTTAATTGTAAAGGTCATTTCAGAAGTATATGCCTGTTATATGTAAGGGTTATTTTCAGAAGTGTTTTTTTTTTTTTTCCAGTGGCTTTGAATTTGTGGGGGAATGGAATTAACTGTCTAGAGGGTTTTATTAAACATGTAGCTTTATTTTTTCATACCCAATGATTATACGACTGGGCAAATTTTGATTAGCAGTTACATTTTCTGATTAATGGAGGGTAGCAGCATTATTATGTATTAAACTTCTAATTAAACTTTTTTCTTTACAGGATGAAAGCTCCTCTTCTAATCTCTGTGTAGAAGATCTTCAGAAAAATAAAGATTCAAATAGTAAAATTAAAGATAGATTATCTCAAACGGTTAGGCAAAATACTAAATTCTTTTTTGACCCAGTTCGGAAATGTAATGGACAGCCAGTACCCTTTCAGCAACCAAAACACTTCACAGGAGGAGTGATGCGATGGTACCAAGTGGAAGGCATGGAATGGCTTAGGGTAATGAATCCTCAATTTTAATGCAAGATATTGGTTCATTTCTATATGATAACCTATTAATATGATGTAACACAACTTGAGTTGTTCCTTCTGTTTCACTATTATATATAAAACAAACACTTCTGTGTAAATCCTTATTTTCTAACTTATTTACCCAGAGTAAATTTTTGAAAGTGAAAAATTATCTTATTCAAGGCTACCAACATTTTTATGGCTTTGATAACTGAGTTCCCACAAGTGTTGTTATAACTTATGGTGTACATATGTCAGTCTCATCATAATTATCATCTTTGGGTTAAAAGAAGAAATAAACTTACTGCTGATTCAATAGGTGTTTATGTCAGCATTTAAATACAGTGTATATTATTTTTGTCCAGATGCTTTGGGAAAATGGAATTAATGGCATTTTAGCAGATGAAATGGGATTGGGAAAGACAGTTCAATGCATTGCTACAATTGCATTGATGATTCAGAGAGGAGTACCTGGACCTTTTCTCGTCTGTGGCCCTTTGTCTACGCTTCCTAACTGGATGGCTGAATTCCAAAGATTTACACCAGAAGTAAGACATGTTTCCTTTTGTTAAATATATTATCATTACAAATGTTTTATTGTTTTGTTGCCTGAATTAAGCTATAGATCTCTTACTAAAATTATGTTGATTTCTGTGTAGCACTATATCTTATTTGACTTATCTTTCAGTCTCAGCAGTACCTTCTCTAAGTTTATATAGAATAAACTAAGTTTCCATAGTAATCTCAGACATCTTGCCTAAAACATCCCTGGGTGGTTTTTAGTGCCTTGAATAATTTGACTCACCTGAGATAGACCTGGGTAGAATTTATTTTTAATTCTGTTCATTCTTATTATGGTGTTTTCCTTCCATACCTATGCATTTTAGCCACATCATTGCCTTATGAGAGTATATATTCCAAAAATAACTTCGCCATCTCTCTCACCTTACACTCAATTTGGTTTTATGGCTTTTTTATCCTCCCATAGTAGCCCAATAATTTATTAGAATTGATTGACTCATTTTGTTATAGAAGTATAGAAGTAAAGTTAAATTATATTTTTTCTTTCAGAAATGATTAACTTTATATTTTACAAATTGTTGTTATTTACATTTTGTTCTAAAGTTGGTTATAAATCAATATAAAATCTTTTAGATTCCTACTATGTTATATCATGGTACCCAGCAAGAACGTCGAAAATTGGTAAAGCATATTCACAAACGGAAAGGGACATTGCAGATTCATCCTGTGGTGATCACTTCATTTGAGATAGCCATGAGAGACCGAAATGCATTACAGGTATGAATGGTCTTATTGGATTCTTTGTAATCCATAAATCACATTTTTCTTAACTTACAACACTTTGTCACCATCCAGTAGCATTTATTTGTTTATTTTTTCTGATGGAAGTAATAGATTGCATTGTGCATATTCCTTTAGAACCTGGAGGTTTATATTAACAGAAAGATTGATGGGCTTCCTTGGTGGTGCAGTGGTTAAGAATCTGCCTGTCAGTGCAGGGGACACGGGTTCGAGCTCTGGTCCGGGAAGATCCCACATGACGTGGAGCAACTAAGCCCGTGTGCCACAACTACTGAGCCTGCACTTTAGGGCCCATGAGCGACAACTACTGAACCTGTACACCACTTTAGGGCCCGCGAGCCACAACTACTGAACCTGTACGCCACTGAAGCCCGCGTGCCTAAAGCCGTGCTCTGCAACAAGAGAAGCCACCACAGTGAGAAGCACATACACCGCAACGAAGAGGAGCCCCCGCTTGCCACAGCTAGAGAAAGCCCACGCTCAGCAATGAAGACTCAATGCAGCCAAAATAAATAAATTTTAAAAAAAAAAGAACGATTGACATGAAGGTTGTAGTCTCTAACAAGAAAATTAAAGCCTTTGGTACTTTAATCTATAGCCACGACACCATTTTATTTATTCATTTATTTTTTAATTTTAAAATTAAAATTTTTTTCCTTGTTTTCTTTTTTTAATTTAATTTAATTTAATTTTTTTGGCTGCACCGCACAGCATGCAGGATCTTGGTTTCCCGGCCAGGGAGCGAACCCGTGCCCCCTGCAGTGGAAGCACAGAGTCCTAACCACTGTGCCACCAGGGAATTCCCTCCACAACACCATTTTAAAATCAACCAGACATAGACCTAACCTGTGAATGTATTACAGATGTCTCTGACAAGTGCTTTAAGTATATAGAACTTATCCGTTTAATTTTAATTAAATAGTGGAATATATGAAGACAAGTTTTTTTTTATTATCTTATGGACCTACTATGGCATAACATTCCCATATCTGTTTTTCTTTGTGTTGTAGCTACTTATTTATTAGTGCCCAAGTTATTGTAATGCAATTGGAAAATGGACTTCTCATTGCCTCTCTCAGTTCAGTTTTTGGTGTTTTTTTTTTTTCTTCGGTAACATGGGCCTCTCACTGTTGTGGCCTCTCCCGTTGTGGAGCACAGGCTCTGGAAGCGCAGGCTCAGCGGCCATGGCTCACAGGCCCAGCCGCTCCGCGGCCTGTGGCCCGGACCAGGGCACGAACCCGTGTCCCCTGCATCGGCAGGCAGACTCTCAACCACTGCGCCACCAGGGAAGCCCCATTTTTTGGTGTTTTGAACTTCTTCCTCACTGCTCCATGTATTTCACATACAGTTCTTTACTGCTTTGTTTTACTCTGACCAGTACAGTTGACCCTTGAACAACATGGGGGTTAGGGGCGCCAACCCTATGTGCAGTAGAGAGTTTGCATATATTTTATAGTGGGCCCTCCATATCTGCAGTTCCAGATATGGATTCAACCACTCATGAATCCTGTAGTACTATACGTGGTATTTATTATTGAAAAAAATCTGCATATGAGTGGACCCGTGCATTTCAAATTTGTGTTGCTCAAGATTCAGCTGTATGTAAGATTTTACTTGTGTGCTGGTGGAACTTTGGAATGTGGTTTGCAGTTATGTCTTCACAGTAAAAGTAATACATATTGCATGTAGGAAAAAGTAGTGTACAGAAAGACCTGAAAGCACTTGTAATTCTACCTGAGAAGTACTACTGCTGTGTTATATAACTATTGTTAGCATATAGGTATAATTTATAAATATGGTAATACTTTATGTTGCTTATTGAAACACCTGTTTTCTACTAAATAATATAACATGAAGATCTTCTAATTATTTTGATTACCATAGCCAGACCATATTGAAACAATAAGCTTCCTTGTCAATTCCATTTGCCAGTGGCTAGAATTTTTGTAATTTTCCCTTTCACTGAATTTTTATTATTATATCAAGGATCCTAGCTTTAGGGGTTGATGGCATTAGGGGTACAGAACTCCTATTCCTGAGTGGCAGCAGAAGTAAATGAGTCCATTTACTAATTCATTTATCAGATTCCTCATCATTTCTGTTGCATTGGGTTTTCTTTTTTGCTTATTCATTTATGAAGGATGTTGTATATTTTGTTTCATTTTTTTAAGGTAGATATAGTGAGAGATTATTCAGGCTATCTGATTTGTTTGCCTTATCAGAAAAAAGTTCCAAGTTTTTTATTAAAGAAGTCATAATATTATTTTAAGCTATGAATGTATAAAGTAAAATGCAAAAGATGTCCCATTTCATACTCTTCCCCCAATTTGCTAATCCCATTATCCAAGGATACCTACAGTTGCCAGTTTGGTACTTATACTTCCCAGAAATATTGCATATTTCTGTATTTTTACACAGTAAAACAGAGGAACTTTAGGTTTACTTAATCAAGATAAAAGAGCACAGATATTAAAGATGAGAAATTAAAACAATTTTCATGACAACTTAATGAAAGTAAATGGTTAGCTTTCTGTGAAGATATACATTACCAAAATTAGCTCCAGAAGAAAGGAAAAACCTAAACAAACCAATAACTATGTAAGAAGTTGAGAATACCATCAGATAATAAAAAGTGTCAATCTCAGATGTGGGCTTCAAGAATGAAAATTCTAACGATATTTAATGTTTCAGAGCATATAGAACTAATAAAGTCCTTCAGTTCTTTTTTTAGGACTGCAAGATAACACTAATTAAAACTCAACAAAGCATTAGAAAGGAAAAGTACAGACTGCTTTGACTAAAGAATGTGAATGGAGAAATCTTAAATATATAACAGCAGGTGTACTTTATTAGTTCAGGACCAAGTGAGGTCTGTTACAGCAACACAAGTATATATCAGTTTTAGGAAATTAATTCATTCTCTTAGTAGATCAAAGGAAAACATGATCATCTCAATAGGTATAGAAATACCGTTTGATAAAATCGAACATTCATTCCTAATAAAGAAGTTTTATCTTTAAAATTGCTTTTAGGAAAAATTGTGAGATCATCATATAAAAAGTTTCCCCTGAATTCCTTTTCTAGAATTGCTACTGGAAATACTTAATAGTAGATGAAGGACACAGGATTAAGAACATGAAGTGCCGCCTAATCAGGGAGTTAAAACGATTCAATGCGGATAACAAGCTTCTTTTGACTGGTACTCCTTTGCAAAACAACTTATCAGAGCTTTGGTCATTGCTGAACTTTTTGTTGCCAGATGTATTTGATGACTTGAAAAGGTAGGTAAGCGGTTATTTAATTATTTCCTATGTTTTTCTAACTGTCTCAAAATCTGTGCTCATAGTTTAAATTAATTTCTATCTTCTAGGTAGCTGGATTAAAGTGATAGCTTTTGGCCAGTTCTTTGTGGTATATATGTTCTGCTCTTTTTATTTTATTTTTTCCAGTTTTATTGAGAAATAATTGACATATCACTGTATAAGTTTAAGATGTACAGTATGACGGTTTGATTTATATGTATTGTGAAGTGATTACCACAATAGGTTTAGTTAACATCCATCATCTCAAATAAATAAAATGAAAAGAAAAAGTTTTTCTCCTTGTGATGAGAACTCTTAGGATCTACTCTTAACAACTTTCCTATATATCATAGAGCTGTGTTAAGTGTAGTCACCATGTTATACATTACATACCTAGTGTTTATTTACTTTATAACCGTTAGTTTGTACATTTTAACCACCTTCCTCCAATTCCCCTTTCCCCAAAAGTATGTTCTACTTTTGACACAAATTATGAGAGGAGATAAATAAAAGATTATTTTAAAGCTTTTATTGCATTGATTAGTAGAGACAAGCTGTTTTATGCTGCCTTAAAAATTTTTTTTTTTTTTTTTTTTTTTGGCCACACTGCGCGGCTTGCGGGATCTTAACTCCCCAACCAGGGATCGAACCTGGGCCCACGGCAGTGAAAGCCCCAAATGTCTTAACCGCTGGTCTGCCAGGGAGTTCCCTGCCTTAACATATTTTTATAAAGCTCCTTATTGTCTTGACTTTGTGAAACACTTTCAGGTGGATTTTTCTCATTATTTTCTCACAAACAAGAGATAGGTTGAAGGGATAGGGGTTGATACATCCCCTGTCTCACACATAAGAAAACCCAAGTGTCAAGTTATTAAAAATATAACTAGTTAATGCCAGAGTCAAAAATATAACCAGAGTCTCCCAGTTTCGCCCTCATGCTTTTTACTCTAGAACTGTTTGAATCTTAGCTTATATCATAAAAAGCAAAAATAAACAGTTTTCAGAAAATCATTAGTATACTCAGAATGGAAGAGTAAATAATCTTACCAGACATTAAAAATAATTAACATAGAAGTTTCAAAATCAGGAGGGCAAAATAATTGATTTACACTTACTTTGGCATCAGTGAAGGAAGAAAGTTAATTTTATATGGGAGAATAACTTTTAATGTTTTATTTTGAGAATGTATTCCACCTCTGGTGACCAGATATTAGCCCAAGGCCAGGCTGTCTTAGGGAACATTTATTAAAAGGCAAGATTTCCAGGTCCTATGCATTTCCACTGAGTTAGAACACTGAGGGAGGAGCTGGGAATCTGAATTTATAAAATGTGCCTGAGGTGACGAAATTTTGGAAATATCTGATGTAACTACTGCATTAATGTTGTTGGCATTTTTCCCAATTGTATTTACTGACAATATAGCGTTACTTAGTGTAGACATGCTTATATTTAATAGCTCATGTTAATAGGGTTGTTTTTTTTTTAACATTGTGAAGAACTAAGGATATTAATAGATATCATTATCAGGGTACATATATGTTGAATTTTAAAAACACTGTAGTGGGTCACATTTTTACCTAAAGAGAGAGATCATGTGGTCTTGATATTCAGAGATAGTTTTCATTTCTTTAACTTTATTAAAATGTTCCATAAAATGTGTACCTCAGGATGTGGGGGCAGTCTGGCTGTGACATCTGTCACCCCACTGATTGCTAGGGTTGATCTGGCTGACCTGACTGGCTAGGCCAGTGTCCCCTTCCTCCCATGGGACATGTGCATTCCTCCCGAAGCTACGTGCTTTGTCGTAGAGGATAACATTCCCCAATAGAGGAGGACCCATCTCAAGGTCCATTTGTAGGAGAACATGGGATAGTCACGCTTCCAAGACTCCAGACATATCCTAATGAAGTCTGCCTTTAAAAAGAGGAAAAAGGGGGGCTTCCCTGGTGGCGCAGTGGTTGAGAGTCCACCTGCCGATGCAGGGGACACGGGTTCGTGCCCCGGTCCGGGAAGATCCCACATGCCGCGGAGCGGCTGGGACCGTGAGCCATGGCCACTGAGCCTGCGCGTCCGGAGCCTGTGCTCCGCAACGGGAGAGGCCCGCATACCGCAAAAAAAAAAGGGGGGGTACTTTAATGTTTATTTGATGTTTATACTCTTGTTAAGATAACATATTTATTGGAATCTAAAAAAAAAAATGGTTCTGAAGAACCTAGGGGCAGGACAGGAATAAAGAAGCAGGTGTAGAGAATGGACTTGAGGGCATGGGGAGGGGGAAGGGTAAGCTGGGACGAAGTGAGAGAGTGGCATGGACATATATACACTACCAAATGTAGTGGGAAGCAGCTGCATAGCACAGGGAGATCAGCTTGGTGCTTTGTGACCACCTAAAGGGGTGGGATAGGGAGGGTGGGAGGGAGACGCAAGATGGGAGGGGGATATGGGGATATATGTATATGTATAGCTGATTCACTTTGTTATAAAGCAGAAGCTAACACACCATTGTAAAGCAATTATACTCTGATAAAGATGTAAAAAAAAAAGATAATTATAAATCAGAAAAAATGTTCCCTTTAAGAAAATATCTGCTTCATAATATACAGATTAATACAAAGTTGAAAATGCAAAACATATGTCATGTTAATATAACTGATTTATGTGTTAGGTTAACTTGTAATAATTTTTTTATTTTACAGCTTTGAATCTTGGTTTGATATCACTAGTCTTTCTGAAACTGCTGAAGATATTATTGCTAAAGAAAGAGAACAGAATGTATTGCATATGCTGCACCAGGTTTTGACTTTTCTTATTCTGCTTACTAGACTCATAGAATGAAAAAGGAACCCTAGAAATTACCTGTTCAACCCATTGTGGTAGAATTTGAAAAGTGAGCCCCCCCACCCCCAAATTTAACTTACTCTCCTGCCCTTTTCCCTCCCCTAGAGGTCTCATGGTGTTAAAGCAAAAGTAAAGTGCTTTTTAAAATTTTGTCCTTTTCACGTATACTCATTTTACCCCTAATGGTTACTGACATGTTTGTCAGCCAAAAATGAAAATTTTTATGCAATGTTTGCCAATAATAGTTGCATAATTTACTTACTTGTATGATCCATTCTACTGTTTTGTACAAACTCCATCTATCCTTTTTTTTTTTTTTCTGTACGTGGGCCTCTCATTGTTGTGGCCTCTCCCGTTGCGGAGCACAGGCTTCGGACACGCAGGCTCAGCGGCCATGGCTTACGGGCCCAGCCGCTCTGCGGCATGTGGGAGCCTCCCAGACTGGGGCACGAACCCGTGTGCCCTGCATCGGCAGGCAGACTCTCAACCACTGCACCACCAGGGAAGCCCTATCCTATCTATTTTTAAACAAACATAATCTTTCAAAGGTCTCCTAGTTTTCATATGTGGGCCTGAAAAGCTTCTCAATTGTGCTTTGACAATTTTATTCAAAATCTTTTTGAAAAAGTTTTTTTGACTTTGAAGTGAGATAGTACGTAAATCAAAGTAGAAATAATACTCCAAATCTTACTTCCCCATATCATTTGCATGTTTTTTCTGATACTTGCCTGTAGGTATATTTGTGTCTGGGCCGCTGTCTACAGATACTTTTTTCTTAAACTACTGGTAATGTTCTCTCTTTCTCTGGAAAATTAAAGTCTCTCTATGCTTGGCTCTATACCTTTGAGGTATTTAAGTACAGAGCCCTAATCTATATGTAAATTAATTACTAATTTAAAGGGAAGGCTATAAAGGATATAAAATGATTTTTTTAAGTTGACTTTCTTTTAAAAACCTAAGTAGTTTAATAATGATATAGTTATCTATTGCTTCTCTGTTGTTTTATAAATGTGGAAATCTCTTGTCATCACAGCTGATGAAGGAGAGTAGTTTTAAGTCTGAAGTTTTAGAACTTATAGAAGGAAACTTTTCATGCCTACTTTTCTGGATCAGTTGATTTTTTGGTTTTCTACTAATTCGAAACCTCACTTTTAAAAACTGTGGGCTATAACTTTATCCCTAAGAAGTACAGATATCACCTTCTTATTTCAGCTTTTTAAAATATTCAAGTTATACTAGAATTTTTGAAAAATTAAGTTGTGAAATGTTACAGATAAACGCTATGAGTTTGTCATGTGGTGGTTTTTGGTCTGGAAAATTTCAAGGAAATATTTTATATCACCTTTTGAGATGTGATAGTTTTATATAGGAAGAAAAGAGGAAGAAGGGGTAAAAGGGTATTTGGGGAGAGTATTCCTTGAAAATACAAAAATGTTTAATATTTATATATGTTTATTCATGTTTAAATTTTAGATTTTAACACCTTTCTTATTGAGAAGACTAAAATCTGATGTTGCCCTTGAAGTTCCTCCTAAACGAGAAGTAGTTGTTTATGCACCACTTTCAAAGAAACAAGAGATCTTTTACACAGCCATTGTGAACCGTACAATTGCAAACATGTTTGGATCCAGCGAGGTAGAGTGTGGATTTGAAATAACCTACCTGTAAATGACAGTTGGCATAGAAAATTTCATGGTTGATTTCAGTCTTATATGAGGCTCATCACCTGTTTTCATGACTTGTTGAGGGTGAATTTCTAACTGGAGTATAAGGCATAAGGCCAATAGCAAAAATTGTCTCCTAGTAATTCTGTGGTCCTACTAAAATTCAAGTGATGGTTCCTGCATTGATTGCTTTATAGTCATCTGAAATACTGTCTGGGGATGGATTTGGAAATACATTTGAATAAGCACACAATATGCTAAGGGCTTGCCAACTAGACCAGTCACCCCAAATATACAATCCCTTTACAGCAGGTTGTTGGTAGCCAAAAAATTTAATAAAATCCTCTATTTGAAAGAAATATCTTTTTTAGTTACCCACCATATTACAAGAAATTGAATTGGAATGTGATTATCTTATAACTGAAGATTAGAAGACCCTTAAATTTTGTTCAGATGTCCAGATTTTTGACTGTTTGCCATGGACCTGTGTATTTCTTTTCAAAGTATTTATGATTACGCATTTCTGTTTTTGTACAACCATTAGACTGTTATCCCATTTTCTTTTTTGTTGTTGTTTTGCGGTACGCGGTCCTCTACTGTTGTGGCCTCTCCCGTTGCGGAGCACAAGCTCTGGACGCGCAGGCTCAGCGGCCATGGCTTAAGGGCCCAGCCGCTCTGCGGCATGTGGGATCTTTCCCCAACCGGGGCACGAACCCGTGTCCCCTGCATCGGCAGGCGGACTCTCAACCACTGCACCACCAGGGAAGCCCTCATTTTCATTTTAATTAAAGGGAATCTCTGGCTTTTTAACTGTTAGAAAATTAAAGTAGTTGCCTATTGGAAGGAATTTCATTGCAGTATTATACCAATCCAAAAAAATAACCTCTGTAGTGCAGATATGTGGAGCTTCATTTCAGCCCAAACCTATTAAATTCCTTTATATAAGTTCAGAAGTTTTATCCATCCTTATTTTTTTCCACTGATATGAATGCATTAACTCTGATTCCAGATATTGTCATCAGTGTTAAAACAATTAAATTTCCCAGGATAAAATTTACATTTGGCTATAGTTTATGGATCCTTGATTTTGGGCCTTTGGAAATTAATAAACTTGATGATGACAGACAAAATTATTTTTTTCTTTATATGTTAAAACATTTTGTACATAAAAATATTATACACCCTACTTTGTGTGTGTGTGTGTGTATAGAATTTAAGAGTATAGCTTTTTTTTTTAACATTCTTTTTAACATCTTTATTGGAGTATAATTGCTTTACAATGGTGTGTTAGTTTCTGCTGTATAACAAAGTGAATCAGCTATATGTATACATCTATCCCCATATCCCCTCCCTTTTGCGTCTCCCTCCCACCCTCCCTATCCCACCCCTTTAGGTGGTCACAAAGCACCAAGCTGATCTCCCTGTGCTATGCAGCTGCTTCCCACTACATTTGGTAGTGTATATATGTCAATGCTACTCTCTCACTTCATCCCAGCTTACGCTTCCCCCTCCCCATGTCCTCAAGTCCATTCTCTACATCTGCGTCTTTATTCCTGTCCTGCCCCTAGGTTCATCAGAACCTTTTTTTTTTTTTTAAGATTCCATATATATTTGTGTTAGCATATGGTATTTGTTTTTCTCTTTCCGACTTACCTTACTCTGTGTGACAGACTCTAGTTCCGTCCACTTCACTACAAATAACTAAGAGTATATATATAGCTTTTTAAAAAGATATTTCTTTAATTTATTGTTTTAGAAAGAAACAGTTGAGCTGAGTCCCACTGGACGACCAAAACGGCGAACTAGAAAGTCAATAGATTACAGCAAAATAGATGATTTCCCTAATGAATTGGAAAAACTGATCAGCCAAATACAGCCAGAGGTAGACCGAGAAAGGTGTGAGTTTAAAAATAAATTTAAGTATTCTTTAAACTGTGATTTTTTTTTTTTTTTAATGCCTCATTCATGGATTCTATATTTTGTGCAGAGCTGTTGTGGAAACAAACATCCCTATAGAATCTGAAGTTAATCTGAAGCTGCAGAATATAATGATGCTACTTCGCAAGTGCTGTAATCATCCATATCTGATTGAGTACCCTATAGACCCGGTCACACAAGAGTTTAAGGTGAATACTATTTAATAATACACTGTTTTGATGTCTGTAACTTTTTATGTTGGGTGAAAGTGTCATTTTTTTTATTATTACTTACAGTAAATACTGTTATATGAAGATTGTCTTCTCCCCCCAAATTCAGAGAACTTTATGAATGTTAGAAAAAAGGTGGTTTTCTATATGTAAGCTAACTAATATTTTTATTTATATATTTCATGTAAACAGCTAGGAATCCTCCTAAATTTAGAGTGATATTGGAAATATAAGTTTTTAAGTAACACAGTTGATTTCCACTCTGTGTTTTAGTTGCTGTCTATTTTGGAGATTGTTGTCACCTTTTCAGTATTCCTTTTAATTAGTATTCAGCTTGTCAAAATCAGTCGGGCTGCTCATTGTTTAAATCTCAACAGATAGCCACAGAAGAGAACAAAAAGTTATGTTGATTTGTGGGCTTTCAGATTAAATGAATGAAATTGCTTTCTTTGGCAGTTGATGGAAAAACAACCTAGTAGTAAAGGAAATCAGTTCTCAGTAACCCTCAATAACCCTGTTTTGTACTAGTTTACAGCAGGGTTCCTTACCCTTGTCAATATTGACATTTTGGGCCAGATAATTCTTTGTTAAGGAAGTGCTGTCTTGTGGACTATAGGCCATTTGTCCAGCATCTCTAGCCTGTAGCCACTAGATGCCAAAATATTTCCCTCCCCCAGTTGTGTCAACGTGTAAAGTATCTTCCAGACACTGCCAAATATAAGCTGGGGGTGGAAGGCAAAACTGCCCCTATTTGAGAACCAGTGTTATAAAGCTTTTCATTGAGTAAGGAAGAAGATAATCTCTGAAGGTAATTAATATTCACCAGAAGGTTAAAAATTTCATTTTGGATACTTAGGTCGCTTATAAGCTCTTATACTTTCTTTAATTTCTACTGAGAGCTTTAGCAGTAATTTTCATACGCATTTGGTTGAAAGTGTACTCAGTTATAAAGAATAAACCTCAACATTAAGTAAGTTTGAACTTAATGTTCTGTTATACAAAGTTTTGGGGAGAGGTGTGGGGAGGATAGATTATACACTTAAACTGAATTTTGTTTTTTGTGAAATCATTGGTTTTAAATTGTAGAGTTTGTCTTTCCTTGAGTATGTCTTTCCTTTTCCTTTTTTATCTTCTGATAAAAAAGATCAAATAACAAGGTCAATTTAAAAAGTTTTATAGGGACTTAATTTGTCATTGAAAATTAAACTGTTAACATGGTTTTTATTTTAACAAAAACAGATTATTAGTAGTTGTTGTGACAATTTCTTTTTTCCTTTCTTTCCCCACTTTTAAGATTGATGAAGAGTTGGTAACAAATTCTGGGAAATTCTTAATTTTGGATCGAATGCTGCCAGAACTAAAAACCAGAGGTCATAAGGTATGGTACTTTTGATTGGATTTTTGGTTGTTTAATTATTCTTCATTAATCAGTATAGATACTAAGATATATTTAAATTTCAGGTGCTGCTTTTTTCACAAATGACAAGAATGTTGGACATTTTGATAGATTACTGTCACTTTAGAAATTTCAACTTCAGCAGGCTTGATGGATCCATGTCTTATTCAGAGAGAGAAAAAAATGTAAGACTGCTTATGTCATACATACTTAATTCTTTTTTGTAACTCCTGTCTTGATTTCTGAAGTAATGTTCAAAATTGACCTAGGGACTTCCCTGGCAGTCCAGTTGTTAAGACTCTGCACTTCCACTGCAGGGGGCACAGGTTCAATTGGGGAACTAAGATCCCACATCGCACATGGCACGGCCCAAAAAAAAAAAGGGGACCTACATCCTAGGGCCTCTGGTTTATTGCCACAACTTAGGCAATAGGCATGATCATTTTTTTGTTTTATGGGAGTTGAGTCTGATAATTTTATCTCTTTCCACCAAATTGGTCATTTTCAACTTTATGGCTGCTGTGGCTTTCAGTATTTATTTATCCCACATCAAAAGTCCTGTGGATGGGGGCTTCCCTGGTGGCGCAGTGGTTGAGAGTCCGCCTGCTGATGCAGGGGGCACGGGTTCGTGCCCCGGTCCGGGAAGATCCTGCATGCCGCGGAGCGGCTGGGCCCGTGAGCCATGGCTGCTGAGCCTGCGCGTGTGGAGCCTGTGCTCTGCAACGGGAGAGGCCACAACAGTGAGAGGCCCGCGTACCGCAAAAAAAAAAAAAAAAAAAAAAAAAAGTCTTGTGGATGCTTAAGAGCTCACACCCAGCTTGAAGAATGCTGGCTTATTATATCCCTTGGGACACCACTGTCCTCCCCTTTCCTTTGCTGGTAAACAAACGGTTATAAGATAGCTGCTTAATATGCAGCTCTATATCCACATTCCAGGCAGGAACAGTTTCTTTCTTTCTTAATTCCTTATGTTTACATCCCTTTTGCTTTTAGATGCACAGCTTCAACACAGATCCAGATGTGTTTATCTTTTTAGTGAGTACACGAGCTGGTGGTCTGGGCATTAATTTGACTGCAGCAGATACTGTTATCATTTATGATAGTGATTGGGTAAGTTGGAAGTGTAGCAATATACTGATTATATTTCCATTCTGAACTTTTAATCTTTCATTGTACACTTTGTAATTTCATTTTTCTGTTTTGAAAAGGTATCCACTTTAAGATGAAAATCATTTCTTTGTCAAGTGTCCAGTGTGTAAAGACTTGAACCTACTTTATCATTGAAGTCACTCTAGCAGTCTAAATTGAGTTAAGGCACTTAAACAGTACCTTAACTCAATTTTAATCAGAATCTTTTTAAACAAAGATTCTGATTGGATCATGCTTATTGACTTTACCCACATAATATGAGTTTAAATAATTTTAACCTTAAGCTGTTAAATGTTATTTTTCTTTTTAACTTTAAGAACCCCCAGTCTGATCTTCAGGCCCAGGATAGATGTCATAGAATTGGTCAGACAAAGCCAGTTGTTGTATATCGTCTTGTTACAGCAAATACTATTGATCAGAAAATTGTGGAAAGAGCAGCTGCTAAAAGAAAACTGGAAAAGTTGATCATCCACAAAAGTAAATAACATTTTGTAGTGCTTTCTCGCTTAAGTTGTCTGTTGTCTGTTGTGAATTTTTGTTATTGTTGTTACTTTCTTTATAAAAGAAATAGGGGCTTCCCTGGTGGCGCAGTGGTTGAGAGTCTGCCTGCCGATGCAGGGGACATGGGTTCGTGCCCCAGTCTGGGAAGATCCTGCATGCCGCGGAGCAGCTGGGCCAGTGAGCCATGGCCGCTGAGCCTGCGCGTCCAGAGCCTGTGCTCCACAACGGGAGAGGCCACAACAGTGAGAGGCCCGCGTACTGCAAAAAGAAAAAGAAAAGAAAGAAAAGAAATCAGTGCAGGATTTAAATAGGCAGTGGGGAATTTGGAGCTGTGAAGACCTAAGCTGGGTTGGTGTGACCATAGACATAATGAAAAATACTAGTGTCTAAAATGAGGAGCAATGGGGCAGTGAAGAGTATCAAGTATACTTTTAAAGTGCCATATCTTAAACTGTCATGGAGATTGACCTGATGTTACTGATTATTCTTTTTTTCATTAAAGAAAAAGAAACTTTTTATTGAAGTATAGTTGATTTCTAATATTATATTAGTTTCAGGTGTACAACATAGTGATTCACAATTTTTATAGCTTATACTCCATTTAAAGTTATTAAAAAATAATGATTGTATTTTTATAAAGTCATTATCTGTGCTGTACAATATCTCCTTATTGCTTATTTATTTTATACATAGCAGTTTATATCTCTTAATCCTCTGCCCCTACCTTGCCCCCACTTCTCCCCACTAACCACTAATTTTTTTCCTATATCTCTGAGTCTGTTTTGTTATTCATCTGTTTTATTTTTTAGATTCCACATATAATTGATAACATACAGTATTTGTCTTTCTCTGTCTGACTTACTTCACTAAGCATAATCTCTAGGTTCATGCACGTTTCAAATGGCAGAATTTCATTCTTATTTATGACGAATAATATTCCATTTTGTATTTTTCTTTAACCATTCATCTTTACCCATTCATCTGTTGATGGACACTTAGGTTGTTTCCATATCTTGGCTATTGTAAATAATGCTGCTGTGAACATTGGGATGCAAGTATCTTTTCAAATTATTATTTTTGTTTTCTTTGGATATATACCCAGGAGTGGAATTGCTGGATCATATGGTAGTTCTATTTTTAGTTTTTTTGAGGAACCTTCGTACTGTTTTCCCACCATTCCTACCAACAGCATACTAGGGTTCCCTTTTCTCCACATCGTTGCCAACGTTTGTTATTTGTAGACTTTTTGATGATAGCCATTCTGACAGGTGTGAAGTGATATCTCATTGTGGTTTTGATTTGTATTTCTCTGATGGATGGCGATATTGAGCATCTTTTCATGTGCCTGTTGGCCGTGTATAGATGTTCTTTGGAAAAATGTCTATTCAGGTCTGCCAGTTTTTTAATCAGTTGTTTAGGGTTTTTGATATTGAGTTGTATGAGCTGTTTATAATATTTTGGATATTAAGCCCTTATCAGACATAGAGTTTGCAAATATTTTCTCCCATTCAGTACGTTGCCTTCTCATTTTATTGATGGTTTCCTTACTGTACAAAACATTTATGTCTGACTAGGTTACATTTGTTTATTTTTTTTGCTTTTGTTTCCCTTGCCTGAGGAGACAGATCTAAAAAATACTGCTAGGATCAATGTCAAAGAATATATTGCCTGTAGTTTCTTGTAGGAGTTTTATGGTTTCAGGTCTTAGTTTAGGTCTTTAATTCATTTTGAGTTTATTTTTGTTTATGGTGTGAGAAAATGTGCTAGTTTCATTCTTTTATATGTAGCTATCCAGTTTTTTGAAGAGACTGTCTTGTCTTCATCGTATGTTTTGCCTACTTTTCATAGATTATTTGAACATAAGTGCTGTGGGTTTATTTCTGTGCTCTCTATTCTGTTCCATTGATCTATGTGTGTGTGTTTATGCAAGTACCATGCTGTTTTGATTACTGTAGCTTTGTAGCATAGTCTGAAGTCAGGGAGCGTGATTCCTCCAGCTTTGGTCTTTTTTCTCAAGATTGCTTTTGTTTTGGAGAGGTCTTTTGTGGTTCCATACAAATGTTGGGATTACTTGTCCAGTTTTGTGAAAAATGCCATGGGTATTTTGGTAGAGATTGCATGAAATCTGTAGATTGCTTTGGGTAGTATGGACATTTTAACAATATTAATTCTTCCAATGCTTCTTTCACCTCCTTAGTTAAGTTTACTCTTAGGTATTTCATTCTTGATGGGATTGTTTTTTTATTTCTGCTTTCTGATAGTTAATTATTAGTGTATAGAAATGCAACAGATTTCTGTATATTAATCTTGTATCCTGCAACTTTGCTGAATTCATTTATTAGCTCTAACAGTTTTTTGTGGAGACTTTAGTTTTTTTCTTGATATAGTATTGTGTCATCTGCAAATAGTGATAGTTGTACTTCTTCCCTTCCAATTTGGATGCCTTTTATTTCTTTTTCTTGTCTGATTGCTGAGGCTGGAACTTCGATACTGTGTCAATAGAAGTGACGAGAGTAGCCATCCTTGTCTTGCTCCTGATTTTCTAGGAAAAGCTTTCAGCTTTTCACTGTTGAGTATGATGTTATTGTTAATGTCTATCCTTTTTTTAAAATAAATTTATTTATTTTATTTATTTATTTTTGGCTGCGTTGGGTCTTAGTTGCTGCGTGTGGGCTTTCTCTAGTTGCGGCAAGCAAGGGCTACTCTTTGTTGAGGTGCACAGGCTTCTCAATGCGGTGGCTTCTGTTGTTGCGGAGCACAGGCTCTAGGCGCAGGCTTCAGTAGTTGTGGCTCGCGGGCTCTAGAGCACAGGCTCAGTAGTTGTGGCGTATGGGCTTAGTTGCTCCGCGGCATGTGGGATCTTCCCAGACCAGGGCTCAAATCAGTGTCCCTTGCATTGGCAGGTGGATTCTTAGCCACTGCGCCATCAGGGAAGCCACTACTATTTATTCTTTTTTTTTTTTTTTTTTTGTGATATGCGGGCCTCTCACTGCTGTGGCCTCTGCTGTTGCGGAGCACAGGCTCCGGATGCACAGGCTCAGTGGCCACGGCTCACGAGCCCAGCCGCTCCACAGCATCTTCCCGGACCAGGGCACGAACCCGTGTCCCCTGCATCGGCAGGCGGACTCTCAACCACTGCGCCACCAGGGAAGCCCTACTGTTTATTCTTGATAAGAGATTTGTGTGCCAAAATGCTTTAAGAAAACTTCCAAGCCTCTTCTTGCAAGTAAAATATATTAAATATTAGAATATTAAAGGTATATTGAAGTAGTGCTACAATAAAATCTGTTTACTTTGTTGAACCTACTATTTCAAAAATATTTGACTCCAGTATGCCCTTTTCATAGTTTCAATAATAGAATATTAAAAACACAGTATTTTTTTTTTTTAATCTAGAAAAGATTTTGAGGATAGAGAAAGTGAAGTGGGTGAGGCATTGGCATTTTATGTTCTGTTCCCTGGTATTCCTTGGAGTTCTGCTTTTATTTATTCAATATAAAATTCTGTTTGGATAAATGGCTTGATGGCTGCCTTAAGAAAAGCTGAAAATCATCTTATATAAGTTTTGAAGCCTAGAAAAATCATAATGTTGAAAATTGCTATCAATTTATTTTATGCTACTTTTCTACTTGCAAATACCTTCTCCAGTATATCTGATTTTGAGGGAAATTGTGGATTAGGCTTTAGACCTCTTTGATTTGATGGAGCATTCAGATTGCAGTTAGAATTTCCATTGGAGGAAAAAGGAACTTGGTCCTAATAAGATGTTGTGCAAATTAAAATTTTTTCACCTGTGCTGCTTTTAGCGATTTGAATTATGAAATAAATTCTGTTTTGTTTTGAATTTAGTTTAAATTAGCTACAGTTTATAGTTTTACTTCCCCAAGTTTTACTTTTACTAATTTTAGAGATTAATCTCAGAGAACAATTTGAAAGGAATTTTTAAAATGCTGACAGTGTTTTATTGAGGTGTTATATACATACAGTAAAATTCCCAGCTAAGTGTACAGCTTGATGCCTATAACAAGTGTATATACTCGATTAATTATTATCCAGATCGAGGTAGTGAACATTTCCAACATCCGAGAAAGTTTCCCTTTCTAGTCATTTCTGAGGCTCCCTTGCTCCTCACTAGAAGGCAACCACTATTCCAATTTTTGTCATATAGGTTAGTTTTTCCTTTAACTTCATACCTGGATTCATTTGTATGTATTCTTTTTTTGCCTAGCTACTTAATATTCGACATAATATTTTGAGATTCATATATGTTGTGTGTGTTAGAAGTTTGCGATTTAAACAAAAAAATTGCTGAGTAATTCATCCATTCTTTTGTTGATGTTTGAATTGTTTACAGATTTTGGTTCTTATGCATAAGCTCCTCTTATACAAATATTTATGGTCATATGTATGTATTTGTTCTTGGTCTTAGAGTGTGTGTATGTTTAGCTACAGAAAACTACCAAACTTTTCCCCAACCATTTTACACTCCCACCAACAAAGTATGATTAATTGCAGTCGCTTTTCTTTTTTTACCAACACTTGGTTTGTCTGTCCTTTTTAATGTAAGGCATTCTGATTGGTTTGTAATGTATTGTATTTTGGCTTTAAAGGCAATTTTGAGTGTTTTGAATTTCTTGAAAATTTTTTCTAGATCATTTCAAAGGTGGTCAATCTGGATTAAATCAATCTAAGAACTTTTTAGACCCTAAGGAATTAATGGAATTATTAAAATCTAGAGATTATGAAAGGTAAGATTATTTTAATTTTAGAAAAATATAATGCATAGTTTTGATTTATCATATAGATGTGAATATCTTGTTTCCTTACAGGGAAGTAAAAGGATCAAGAGAGAAGGTCATTAGTGATAAAGATCTGGAGTTGTTGTTAGATCGAAGTGATCTCCTTGGTAAGTATCTCTCATGGTTTTACTTATTATTTTTACAGAAACTTTGAAACATATACATAAGTAGAGAGAATAGTATAATATACCTCTGTGGATAATTCATTCTGCCATTAATAGTTTACAACATTTAGCCAATTTTATTTCATTGCCATTTTCTTTAGTCAGAGTGTTAAACTCATGACATTTTACCCATAGCCACTTTCTTAGGCATCTTTTACTGAGAAGAACATGTTTTTAAACATAGTCACTATGTCATTATTACATTTAAGAGAGTTGGTCCTGAAACCTTAGTATCAGCTAATACCCAGTTCATATCCAGATTTCTCCAGTTGTCTCAAATCTTTTTACGGTTTGAATCAGGATCCAAATTTCATTGTTTGCTATATCTCTTTTCTTCTATATCACCCTCCTCACTTTTGTTTTTCCATGCCATCGATTTGTTGGAAAAACTGGGTTATTTGTCCAGTAAAATGACCTGCATTCCGGAATTCGCCGACTCCTCCCCCCCTTACCCATTGTTCTTTTTTTTTTTAGTAAATTTTTAAATTTTTATTTATTTTTGGCTGCATTGGGTCTTTGTTGCTGTGCACGGGCTTTCTCTAGTTGCAGCGAGCGAGTGCTACTCTTTGTTGCGGAGCACAGGCTCTAGGCGCTCGGGCTTAGTAGTTGTGGCTCGTGGGTTCTAGAGTGCAGGCTTAGTAGTTGTGGTGCACAGGCTTACTTGCTCTGCGGCATGTGGGATCTTCCCAGGCCAGGGCTTGAACCCGCGTCCCCTGCGTTGGCAGGCGGATTCTTAACCACTGCGCCACCAACGAAGTCCAGGAAAAGGATTCTTTTTTTTTTTTTTTGCGGTACACGGGCCTCTCACTGTTGTGGCCTCTCCCGTTGCGGAGCACAGGCTCCGGACGCACAGGCTCAGCAGACATGGCTCACAGGCCCAGCCGCTCCGCAGCATGAGGGATCCTCCCGGACCGGGGCACGAACCTGCGTCCCCTGTATCGGCAGCATCGGCAGGCGGACTCTCAACCACTGCGCCACCAGGGAAGCCCCAGGAAAAGGATTCTTAAACAGGATACAAAACTCTCAAACTAAATGAAGAGATGAATAGATTTTATTAATTTAAAGACTTCTGTAAAAACAAACAATACCGTAAACAGATAAGAGATAAACTACAAATATTTGCAGCACACAGCGGCACACAGGAAATGTTTATCGTATATAAATAAGTAAATATCAACAAGAAAACTGGACAGCTTAAGAGCAGACGATTACCAGGAGAGAAAGAAACACCCAGCGAACATAAAAAGATGCTTCAATCTCCCTAGGAATCAGAGAATGCAAATTAAAACCAGTAGTGCTTTCATTCCAATAGCTATCATATTGACAAAAATGCAAAAGATAGATTTCATATTAGCTATGGGAGTGTATAAAGATATATTTTCATGATGTTTTGCTTTCCTGCTTTTAAACTAACCATAATTGGGCTTTTTAAAAAATATCTCTGAGAACATAATTCAGATTGGTGTTGTTTATTGCTATGTATCAGTATATCTTAAATACAGCAGAAGTGATTTTGATTAGCAAACTGCTGTTTCAGTTTGTTTGTTCCCTGGAGGCCAGTTCTAGTTTTTAATAAGAGGAGTGTACTTTCTTTCTAAAGTGGCCCACATTTCTGTGGATTTTAAAATTTTGGACAAATGACTCACTTCTCATAAAAACATAGTGGACCTCTCTTTTAAGATTTCTTTTTAAGTTCTTATACTTAAAAAAAAAAAAAACTTGTTTATATATTTTTCCCTTAGATCAAATGAATGCCTCAGGACCAATTAAAGAGAAGATGGGGATTTTCAAGATACTAGAAAATTCTGAAGATTCCAGTCCCGAATGTTTGTTTTAAACTGGAGCTAAAAGAATGTCTTTAAAAAGTTCTTGTTTACATCTGGTGATCTGTATTGGTGTTAAAATCCAGATTTTTCACTCTACTTCTTTGATTATATCAGTTTACGTAATATAACTTGTACCATTGCATACGTTTCTGAGCCTTATTAAGAGCAAAGACATATTCATAGTAAGTTTCAGTTAATTTTTCGGACTCGATAGTACTCCTGGGTATAGGCTGTTGTGTCCTTAACCACTGCCAGATTTATACAGTCTTCCTGTGGAAGTTTAATGTCTTTCCCCCACCCTCCTTTTTAGCAATACAGTTCATGAGTTTTTGGTACTTCAGTTATGGAGTAGGCTTTGGATGGGGGAAAGATTGGGATTATACTGTCTATTGTTGAAATAAGAAATGGTTTGATTTTTTAGGGTCTCTTTCTATAAAATAGTTTGCCAAATAAATGTTTGTTATAAGATGATCTCATCAGATTATTTTTTCAGATAAATAATGGCTCAGGTGAAATACTAGCAAACGTCTTGACTGGCATTGTGATTCAACATTATGGTAACTCTTGTTTCATTCATTAGTACTATACACATATGTCATATAAAGATTTCAACTGGACCTTGGATCAATGCAGAGAAGGCTCTGGAAGAAATTATAGGTTCTTGACAAAAGACCAGAAATTGGAAGTGGCAGTGTACCATGCAAAACAAGAACAGAACAAGAGAAAAGGGACCCTGAAAATTTATAGCAGGGAGGGGTTAAAATAAGACTTAGGAATATAAGTAACACAAGATCCATAACAGAGGAGCAAAATGGGAACCATTTAGGCCCTGTATGTATATGAAAACTGAATGCTCCCTGAACCATACATTTTTGTGGAGGTTGTTATTCTTGCTGCCATGTATATTCAAATGTAGATGAGATTCTCTCTGCCTTAGGGTAATGGAACCTAGGACTCAGAAGAAAAACTATTTTAAGAGAATATTCAGCCAAAGGAAAGAATAGACTACAGAGTGGATTTTTTCAAAGTGGAAATGTTTACCAGTCGCTGACAAATCATCATCGTAACCTTAGTTGGTTGCTTAGTAGTCATACTAAGTTTTTCTAATCCATTCTCTTACATTGAGCTCAAATGATTATTTCATGGGTTTATTTCTGTCCTTAACATTTCTAATACCTCCTCCCTCTGGGCTTGCTCCCTGTCCACACAGAGAAAATAAAAATGATCAGAAAAGAACTTGCCACCACTGCATCTGTAAACCTACCAGCATCTGTGCCCATGTATCGTTTACTTTTATGGATATAGTCTGTCCTAGCTAGAGCCAACAGAAAGGCCCCATTTCTTGTTTTACAGCAAACTCCTTGAAACAAGTCTATATTCACTGACTTGTTTCGCTTCCATTTTTTTCCTAAACCCATTCCAGTCAGATTTTTAAAGTCTCCAGTGACCTCTACGACCTCATTTACTTGATCTTTCAGCAGCATTTCACATAGTTGTTTCATTTCCACTAAACCATTTCTTTAGTTTGCTAGGTTTTCAGCAAACACATTTGCCTGGTTCTTCCTACTTCTGGTTCTTTCTCAATCTCCTTTGCTGTTTCTTTCTTACGTCTTTGACTCCTTAACATTAGAATCTCCCAAGTGGGCTCCCTTGATGGTCTTGTTGCTTTAAATGCCAACTATGTATTAAATTAAATGCCAACTATGTGGTATGACTCAGGTTTATATCTCCAGCAAGAATCTTTCTCCTGAACTCACTTCCAACTGCCTACTTGATATTTTTACTTGGTTGCCTGATAAACGATCCCAAATCTGAACTGTATGAACTTGTTCTCCAGCCTCTTAAGACTGTTACCAACCATGCGGTTATTTTTCAAATTCTGAAATCTTGTGTTGTCATCTCCTGTGTTTTCTGGGAGTTTAATGACTCTTTCATCCTTTGTTACTTTAGTTTCCAGATTTTAGTTTAAGGGGCAAGAGGAACAGATGTATTCACTCCATGATATTGAAACAAATACTCCCTGCTTCATCTGTGTAAAAAGGTATTCTCAGACCAGGATTTGTCTTCCTTCACTTTGTCAAATTGCCAAGAAAAATACTTCATTAGCTTTACTATTCGGTGAGTCATTCTTCTGTATTACAAGGCAGTTCCTGAATGTACTGAGAGGTATAGTGAAAGTGGTACTTGAACATTTCCAGGCAAATATGTTTGATGGAATCTTTCACTGATGTCTTAGCAATTGTATTTGATTTTTTAGTCTTAGAACTTTGAAGTAATACTTTATGAAAAGCCTGAAATGCACTAACGTTTATATTCAAAACATTAAGTAAGTGTTTCTGGTTTTAAATTCTATACTCTTACTTCCTAAGATTATTTTGGTTTTGAGTTTTTTAAGTTAATGGTACTTAAGTTTTTATGATTCTATTTGCTGTATTCAGTACATCTTCACAAATAACATACTATGTTTTAATACTTTATCATTGATTATGGTTATAAAAATCAAGCCCAAGGAATCATATTTATGAGTAAAATTAAAGATATCTTTTGGTCTTTATTTCTTTGGAATCACTTATTGTTATCACTTGGTTTACAACCATTGCTACATTCAGAGAAGAGGTAACTTGTCGAAATCTAGTGAAGTTGTCTTTCCATTATATACATTTTACGTCTCTAACTTAGGTAATGATTTTAACTCTAAACAGGTTTGATTAAAAGTTGAAATGACGTGTGTGTGTGTGTGTGTGTGTGTGTGTGTGTGTGTGTGTGTGCGCGCGCGCGCGCGGGGTACGCAGGCCTCTCACTGTTGTGGCCTCTCCCGTTGCGGAGCACAGGCTCCGGACGCATAGGCTCAGCGGCCATGGCTCACGGGCCCAGCCGCTCCGCGGCATGTGGGATCTTCCCGTACCAGGGCACGAACCCGCGTCCCCTGCATCGGCAGGCGGACTCTCAACCACTGCGCCACCAGGGAAGCCCTGAAATGACTTTTAAAGTGAATTATAAAAACAAATTTTTACATTTTTATTTCTGGCTTAGAGGTGGCAAACTAAGCTTAAAATACAACATGTTGTAATGTAGTCTATGGTGCATATCTAGGACATGAGTTTGACAACAGCACCAAGCAGATGGCAGCCAGATGCAACAAAAATACTGTCTCTCTTAGGTGTTACTTGGTACCAATATAATTGGAAAGTATGAGCACTCACAGGAAGCTGTACTTGATTGTATAGTAGTTGGTCATTCATGTGATCTATAGTGTACTTGTTATACATTTTGTTTAGATCTGATTGAAATGAATACACATTTTAAAACTCAAATTCCTGAGCTATGTCCACAGGTTCCAGTGGAGAAGCGCAGCCCTAAAGGATAAATTAATTTGTCCATAATTTCTCCTGATCTCCCTTTCACAAATCTGTCTCCTCCAGTCAGATCAATCTACAGATCAGCCCCCAAGTCCCATCTCTGGGTCTTTTTTTATTTCTTCCTGAGTCTTAACTACTTTTTAGATTCCTCTATATTATTAACTGTTTGCTTAAATGTCACCATCTGAAGAGGTCTTTGATAGTAGGGGGATTGTGTGAGCCGTTCCTCTTCTCTAAAGTATTTCAGGATGTTTATAAAATAATGTGTGCCTGCTTTTTCATTTTCAGTACTCGCCACCACCCCCCGCACCTATACAATTAAGGTGCTCAGATGAACATTTCATTTCTTCTTAGCTTTAAAAAGTTATTTAAAGAAATATAAAAATAGCACAGTTATTATAGAAACATAGCAAGTTTCATTTTCACTTTTTATTGAGATATAACATCTCAGTAAAGAAATCTTATACTCAGTTTGGTGTATCCACTGTGTAACTTACCATCCAGATTAAATGGGGTGTTTCTTTAAAGAAGGCTTTCTGCCTTCCTAGTTAATAACCCTACCCCAAGGTAACCAGTCTTCTAATTTTCGTCACCACAGACTAATTCTACATAGCGAAATCTATGATGGGTATGCAAATTAGTGAGGTTTGGGAACCGTTAACCAAAAAACATTTCTCAGTACGGATGAAAACCTCTGGTGAGAACAGATCAATTATATAATTATCTTACCCCTCTTTTCTCTTGCTCTCTGTACAATTTATTACTGGATTTTTGAATAAGGATTTTTAGCTGCTGCCACCACCACCAATACTAAGCGTATTTCTTGAAAGATACGAAGTGAATCTCATCTTATCGTTTCATCAAATGAGATCTCTGACCTGACTACCTTGTGCTGGGGAACCAGGCATGGACTCATTTGGGAGCATGGGGTGCAGGAGGCTTTCCTTTACCCTATTTATCTCACCACCAAGGTTATACCTGCTGTGTTCCTACCTTTTTCTCCACCTTCCAATGAATTCTCTTTATACCAGTACTAGGGTGTATGACAAGTGATAGTAGAATATTATACTACTTGGTACAAGACAGGTTTAATCTTTTCATGGGAGAGAATGGAAGCTTAAGTTCTGCATGGACCTGAAGATAGGTACCAGTGATGCCAGAGGTAATCCTAAAAACTAATAATTGATCAACTCCTTACTTACTGTTTGGACTTGTTCTGTCACATTCCTCACTCAGACGTGTGAGTGGTTGGCTCCTTGGCATTCAGGTGTCAGCTTGCATTTCACTTCAGAATGAATGTCCCTGATCCTCCCCCCAAAGGACCACACTTGCCAATCTGTCAGCCTCTCATCACCTCCACAAGGTTGGGTACTTTATCTGTTTTGTTGACTACATAAGAGAGCATGTTGGAAACATGAAGTAGGAATAAAGTTAGAATCATCCAGTGAACACACTGGATAAAGAAATACTGTTCCCTAGAATTAAAGCAAGATGAAAGACCTCAGATTAGATTATCGAGCACTAAACAGAAAAGATACGGAAAACTATACTCCTGGATTCATTATAGATAAAATAACATCAAATGCAAAGAGAGTCTTCTAAAACCAGATCACTCACAAAGGAACAAAGATCAGGTGGACAGCAGATGTGTTATTTTACAGGAAAAATAAGACTTAAAAATTTCAATGTGTTGAAAAAAAAATCCCAACCTAGAATCACATCTGTTTAAATGTGAGGGAACAGTGAAGATATTTCAAGGCATACAAGTTTTGCCATGGAAAAAAGTAAAGTGAAACCAGCCTAACATAGAATCCACATTTCTGACATGGCTCGTTAGTACCTCACTGAGGATCACCCTAATTCAGTACGTACTTCAAAATGTAGCCCATTAAAAAGATTTTTTTTATTGAAGTATAGTTGATTTATCAAAAAAACAACACAATCAAAAAGTGGGCAGAAGATCTAAATAGACATTTCTCCAAAGAAGACACAGATGGCCAACAGGCACATGAAAAAGTGCTCAACATGGCTAATTAGAGAAATGCAGATCAAAACTACAATGAGGTATCACCTCCAGTCAGAATCATCAAAAAGTCTACAAATAATAAATGCTGGAGACGGTGTAGAGAAAAGGGGACCCTCCTACATTGTTGATGGGAATGTAAATTGGTACAACCACTATGGAGAACAGTATGGAGGTTCCTTAAAAAACTAAAAGAACTACCATATGATCCTGCAATCCCACTCCTGGACATATATCCAGGGAAAGCTATAAATTGAAAAGATAAATGCACCCCTATGTTCATAGCAGTACTATTTATAATAGCCAATACCTAAATGTCCATGGACAGATGAATGGATAAAGAAGATACACACACACAATGGAATACTATTCAGTCATAAAAAAGAACAAAATAATGCCATTTGCAGCAACGTGGGTGGACCTAGAGATTATACCAAAAGAAGTAAGCCAGAGAAAGACAAATCATATGATATCATGTATGTGGCATCTAAAATACAGTACAAATGAACCTATCTATGAAACAGAAACAGACTCACAGACATAGAGAACAGACTTGTGGTTGCCAAGGGGAAGGGGGTTGGGGAGGGATGAAGTGGGAGGTTGGGGTCAGCAGATGTAAGTTAATATATACAGAATGGATACACAACAAGGTCCTACTGTGTAGCACAGAGAACTATATTCAGTATCCTATGGTAAACCATAATGGAAAATATAAAAAAAACGGAATGTATATATATGTATAACTGAATCACTTTGCTGTACAGCAGAAATTAACACGTTGTAAATCAACTATACTTCAATTTAAAAAATTAAAAAAACAAACATAGCCTTCACCCCTTATGTGGTGCAGATCTTGGTTTTGATTTCTCATGGGTGACCTTTTTCTCCATACCCAAGGTCCTGCCTGGACTGACAGTGAACGTCTTCACTTTCCTACATTGGTGGATAGAATTCTTTTAATCCTTTTTTTAATAGAATGAAGCAGTCTTGTGAACATCCAGGTCTTATGTAGTTGTTTCAAAACTTAATGCCCCATTTTGAGGCAATAATTCTGTTCTGTCCTTGGGCTTATGAGTCAATTCTGTACTCCACTCTTTATCTTTTGGGTTCTGGCACCTGAATATTTGCCTTTCTTTCCTTTGAGTTTGTATAAAAGTATTTTTGTAATATTTTATGCAGCATTTATATGTGTTTATAGTTGGTGGGGAGCCATTCATGTCAGCTCTGTCTACCGTGTTTCTTTGGATTTATCTTTATATTCTTATTTTATGATTGTTGAAGTTGAATAAGTGAATTTATTTCTTGTAATTCAGTGATTACATGCAAAGCTATACAATTTATATATTGATAAATACTGGGCATTTAATGAGATTTACTTGCAAATAGTTGGGATTTTACTTTTAGAATCTTTTCACACCTTAATTATTATTTAAGATGTTTTAAAATATTTTGAACAGTACTGTCACATGGTGGGTGGATTTTTTTTGGTTAGACTTTAAAAAATGAATTCTGATTTCATTGCATTGGGATCAGTGAATGTTGCTAGAATAACAGTGTTGCTTTTGGTGGTCGATTAAGATATTCTTTGTGGCCTAGTAAGTAGTTAATTTTTGAGAGAGCTTTGCTAGCAGCTTTATCCTGGAGCACATGTAAGGTCAGCTGCACCAAAAGCTTTCAAGTTTGGCTTAGCTGTTCCATTCTTAAATGAGGAGGTTGACTGTCTATGCCCTATAAATCCTGCCTACCTACCCCCATTCTACTTGCATCACATCTAATTTCCCATCAGCCAAAGAGAGTCACTGGGGCAAGCCCAGAATCATAGTTGGGGGGCACTGTAAAGTTATATGGCAAAGGTATGGGTACAGGGACAGATGAGGCATTTATGCAAACCACCACTGAGAATTATTTCTTACTTTCAAACACAAGTAAATACAAAACCAGTTGGAGACAGTTGAAAATGTTTTTGAAAGCCTTGTGATATTTAGTTAGTTCTGCCCAGTCTTCAAAGCTTAGTTCAAATACCATTAATTTTTCTTGATTCCATTAAATTTTCTTGATTCTCACAACAAGGTATTTTCATCCCTTTCAGATTTCTACAGATCCTTCTACCTTTTTTAGGACACTCATTATTCAGTACCTTATAACTCTCCGAGAATATGCATTTTATTCTTGACTAGAGAATAATATCCCGAGGACCACTTCTTTTTTTCCTGAAAAATTTCCTTAATTCCTAATCCAGACCCTGGTGTGCAGTAACTGTCCAATAAATATTTACTGAATAAACACAAGAATGAGCAAATGGAAGAAAGATTAAGCAAACCTTCAGAGAGGGTTTTGGGACATAAGAAAATCCCTTAAATCCCGTGAGAAGTCCTTGTAAGTTCTAATTATAATTATTTTCTTCCTATAAGGAAAATGCTAAATTTCCAGTAATGTTAGTTTAAAACTGGCCTTATTTGAAGTGTTTCTTTAAAGAGAAACAGACACAAATCACACCCAGACTTCCCAGTGGCAATTTATTTCTCCTATAAAGGTAGAATTCCATACTGTATATAAATGCATATGATGTTTGAATTATGAAGCTAATCTCATAGTAACTAGGTAGATTTCTGAAACCAAAGGGTTTTCTTCAATTGCCTGTAAAGATAATCCTAAAATCCTTTAAAGTCTGGTGTTTACAAAGAGCCAATTTCATCATTCAAAAGTGTCTACTTCTATGAAGTTCTAGAAGAGCTAAAACTAATGTGCTAGAAACCAGAGCAGTGGTTGCTTCTGAGGATGGGGATTGCCTGGAAACGGGGTGAGGGAACTTTCCAGGGGAATGGAATTATTCTACATCTTGATAGTGTGTGGTTTACTCAGGTGTTGGTGTTTATCAAAACTGACTATATTGTATACTTAACTCTTATCAGAAGGCCCCAGTGTCCCCAAATGAGCAAGATGTTAAAGGCCGTTTCCAAAAGGAAAGGTGTTTCAAGTACCTGAAAATAAACCTTTTCTCGTGCCCATTCTGATTTAGACCGACCATGTGTTTATGCTTGCCCTTTCAAGGCATAGCTGGGCTTTATGCTTTGCGTTATGATTACAATATTAATCTTGATAAAGATGATTTCTGATGACAAATAATAAAATATTTAAGACAAGATTGGTAAATGCATGTGCAGAAACTCTCCAGTCTTTAAAAAATCAAACCATTCTTTCCAAATAACTTTTTTCCCACTTCTTTCTAAACTAATACATGTTCTATGTTGATAGTGTCAAAACATCAGATACTTTTAAGAAAGAAAAGAAAGAAAAGGAAAAGAAAAATCACTTATTTCACCACCCAGCCACTACTGTTAAAAACCTGGGGGCTAATTCCTTCCCACACTTTTCTATGTGAACATATATGTGTTTACATGTTTTCTTTCAAATGGAAGTTCTCTGTATGTTCTTTTCAACATGCCTTTTTCGCTTGATACATACTGAACATTTTGCGGCCAAGACTGTTCCTGACTGAGTAGAAAAGGGGTGAAGCCAGACTGGGAAGTGGCGGGAAGGGAGTGAAGACACAAGGACTGGCCCTGAGGCATCTCACCATCACTCTGCCCCTCCTTGTCACCGTCTGCTTTGCAGAGAGGGCTGTGCCTCCTGGGATGGGCGCCTGCAGTGCTGCTTGTCAGAGAAGGAAAAAGGCAACCTTCTTTCAGGTAATCCTGGCTGCACTGACTACAGGAAGCAAAAGGGAGCATGTGCAGAGGGGGATCTGCTTGCCCACAGTGTATTTTCAGCCAGCTTGGAAATACTTAAACCCTTTGTCAGGGAGATACGAAGCAGAGTTTTGAGTTACATGCTGTTATAATCATCTAAAGGGCAATGTTTGTTTGTTTTAACCAGCAAATTGCATGTTATCGTACTTCAGAAAAATTTTGTCAGAAGCCAGCTTGTAGACAAAGAAAAAATGCTATAGTGACCGTTTAACGATAATGCCAGCTATCATGTGTGTATAGTGCTACCACGTGCCAGGCCCTGTTCCAAGACCTTTACCTACACTAAATCTTTCAATATAAATCGTTACAAGGCCATCTGTTAGGGACACCTCCCTGTCAGAGTTCAAGTGACCAATCCAGTATGCTTTTTTTTCCTTTAAAAATTAAAGCTTATCAAATAACAGCAGAACTATTCTCTAACAGCTGCTTTTATTCTTATGTATTTTAGGGAAAGATCATATAGGTTGGTGCCATCTTTTGCCAGATTTCTACTGTTATCAATTGCTTCCTGGGTTTTTTTCTACTTTTTTTCTCTGTGAATCTGTCCTCAGCTCTTCCTGCTTTAAAATAAATTGCCTTGGAGCTTGCATAACCTGTTAACTCTGTGTTTAGGCCTCCAGCTCAGCCACTGAATGGCTCCACTGATCAGTGTGGCTTCTGACGTGTCCCTGAGCCCTTTCATCTTTCACTTGACAATGAATGGAAAAAGTTTTCTTGGTGGCTCCAATCTTTCTCTCCAAAGAATATAAAAATTCCACTGCAGACTTAGAATCACAGTGTTTCAGTTGAGAAGGAACTTTATTTAGGGATTAGCTAACTCAAAGATTTCCTGTTATTGATAGTAGTGGCTTAGTAAATACAAACTTGTTTTTGATTGATTATGACCATCTCATTCCATAAACAAACTCTTATTTGCCACAAGGAAGGGCCATGAAATTGAAATAGGATCTCTCAACGTGCAAGCTGGTGGACAATCTCAGAATTTAGCCCTGAAATTTGTACTAAAAATGGTTATACGTGGCAATATACGAAAAGACCACAAGGTGGCATAATTTTCCCAATTAAAACTGACCTTCCCGGTTCTATTTGTCTTTATATTTTACAAGGTTAAGGTTTCCATTTTACTTATTTTATTTTGCCTGTTGAAAAAGGGAAAGAACAACAATTCACTAACTCCTGTATCTGTAACAGCAAGGGAGATTTCTAAGTTATTTCATTATGTTTTAAAGTAGAATCTTCTCTTTTTCTAATTATAAAAGTAACAATTTCAGAAAATTTGGAAAACACAGAAATCATGTTCCTTATCTCTTTCTATGTGCACAATTAAAAGCACACACATATTTACACTCGCAGGATCACATTGTATATAAAACCTAGCAAATTGTTTTTCCTAGTAAGAATATAAGATTTATAATTTATATCCATAATTATTTTCCAAGAATATTATTGAGTACATACTAAATTATTTTACAATATACATGGATCATTATTTTTTTTAAGTAATTGTCTGTTATTGGATAAGTGTTGGATATATAGCGCTGTCTCCTATATAGGTCTTTGTAAGTCTCTGATTTGCTTCTTGGGATACATTTCTATAAGTCTGAAGGTGTGAACATTTTCTAGGCTTTTGATAAATATTGTCTAGGAATGATTTGCCCATTTTAACAACATTTACCCATTTACCTAGCACTGTGTGTGTGTTAATTTGTTCAACCAATTTTGTTAAATCTGGAGTTGTAAATATATGTAAGGCTTTTAATGCATATTGTCTAGGAATGATTTGTGTATATATCTATACCTCCACAAAATTAGAACAGCACTTACTTACTTGAACCAAGTAGTGTGCTTATGTATTCATTTATTCATTCATTCATTTTGTAATTTTTTCAGTTCATTTATGTATGGTTGTGTGTGTGCATTTTCTTGTCATGTCAATATGTTTCTTACTGAAAGTGATAGTAAAAAAAAAAGTGTTTAAAACCCTGATCATATGGTTACTGAGTACCAAAATTCCTACCAGAGTTCTGTTACATATTATTCCTCTGTTCAGGGACCCTAGAGAACAAGAAGTCTCCTGGCTTCATTTTACTGATTAGGAAACTAAGGCTAGAGAAGAAAGCAATCTTCCCAAAGATGGCAGGGCAGAAGCCAGACTCAGAACCAAGATCTCTTGGCATCCTGTACTGAATCCTTTCCATTCTACCATCCTACATAAATGAGCCAGGCATCTACCAAGGGGTGTCTCTGATTAGGTTAGTGATCAAGACAGGAACTAGGAGAGTAAAGAAAATGAATGAAGACAATTGGAAATATTGGGGCCTCATATAAAGTGGTGAGGACATACCCCTTCTAAAATTATTGATGTTAAAAATTTAAAAACAAGATTTCTGTGGCTAGTAAGGAGTTTATAACATTGATCTAAGGCCTTTTTATGGAATAACCAAGCAGTCCCCCACAAGGGCTGAAATTCTATGACATTTATTGAATGTCCATGTTCACTGCAGCATTATTTACAATAGCCAAGATATGGAAACAACCTAAATGTCCACTGAAGGATGAATGGATAAAGAAAATGTGGTCTATGTATGCAAGAGATTACTATTTGGCCATAAAAAAAGAATGAAATATTGCCATTTGCAACAACATGGATGGACCCTGAGGGTATTATGCTAAGTGAAATAAGTCAGAGAAAGACAAGTGCCATATAATCTCATTTATATGTGGAATCTAAAACAGAAAACAACAAAAAAAACCCCAAACAACTAAACTCCTGGATACAGAGAACAGTTTGGTGGTTACCAGAGGTGGGGGCTCAGGTAGGGCAAAATGTGTGAAGTGGTCAAAGGGTACAAACCTTAAGTTATAAAATAAAAAAGTCATGGGGATGTACTGTACAGCATGGTGACTATACATGCCGCGGAGAAACTAAGCCCGTGCTCTACCGCTACTGAGGCCTGCGCGCCTAGAGCCCGTGCTCCGCAACAAGAGAAGCCACCGCACTCAGAAGCCCGCGCACCGCAACGAAGAGTAGCCCCCGCTCGCCGCAGCTAGAGAAAGCCCACACGCAGCAACGAAGACCCAACGCAGCCAAAAATAAATAAAATTATTTTTAAAAATAATAATACTGTATTGCATATCTGAAAGCTGCTAAGAGAGTAAGTCTTTAAGTTTTCATTATGGGGAAAAAAATTCTGTAACTATGTATGGGGACGGATGTTAACTAGACTTATTGTGGTGATCATTTTGCAATACATACAAATACCAAATCATTATGTTGTACACCGAAAACTAATATAATGTATGTCAACATACCTAAAAAATACAATATAGAAACATAATTTCTTTTTTATTGAGGTGAAATTTAGCAACAGGGAATTGTACATATCTTAACTGTACAATTTGATGAGTTTTGATCAATGCTAACACCCATGTAACAACGATTCGATCAAAATATAGAACATTATCATTACCCCTGTAAGTCCCCTTATGTCCGATCCAGTCCATCAATGTCCATAATTGTCCTAAAACAATACTTTTCTATTTCTATAGATTAATTTTTCCCTTCCTTGAAATTCATATACCTGTGTGTAATAACATAGTTTGCCAGTTTCATGGCAGCAAGGGGCAGTACCTACACCCTGGAGCCTGCTGAAATTATTCAAACAGCTAATCTTAAGCTTACTAATCATACCTACCCTGTCTCGCTCATTCCTTCCCACTAAAACCAGGATAAAGGCTTTCGCCCATGCTTTCCCTTAACCCCCCTTCTGCCTCCTGACCAACCAGGGAGCGTCCACATGTGGCCCCGCCTGGTGTGCTGTGCCTCCTGTATCTAGCGAGCTGTGGGCAACAATTTCTTCCTTCATGACAGCCATTTCTGTGTCTGCGTGTCTTACCATACCTGATTAAAACAAATCCCAGGTACGTTTTATTTTTTTATTTTTATTTTAATTGTTTTAGTGAAACAAGTAAAGTGTTTATTAGGAGGGAAAAATCAGGTACACTTTAATGTAAGTAGTTCTTACAAACAAATTCAGGTTTTCTACCTATAAATTCATATCTTTTGTGAAGAAGGAAAATTTTACTTCTTCTTTTTCAATGTTCTTTTCTGTTTTCTTTTTTTTTTTTTTTTTTTGCCATACTTCTCTTACTAAATCCACTATCTAACGTTGAGTAGAGGTGATGAGTGCTTGCCTTGTTCTCCCTAGTGTGGGGAAATGTTTCCATGTTTCACTGATAAAGACAGTGCTAACTCAAGACTCCTTACAGATGTACTTTATCAATGGAGGAGCTTTCCCTCTATTCCAATTTTGCTGGGGGTTTTTTCCATAATGATGGTAATGATTTTCTTCCAAATTTCCCCAAATCTATTGAGGTGAATTTTTGTTTTATCTTTTTTACTTAGTTAACAAGAGTGGACTTAAAATTTGTGTTTTATTTTAAAGGTTATATTGCAGTGTCTGTGGCTCTGGACCAGACTCAGGGCTGTTGATTGTAGCATGGGACTGGCCTGGGCCTGAGACTCAAGACACTTTGCCCAAATATCTGAGACTTCAGTTGTGTGCTCTGCTTCCACACCCGTCCACGTGCCAGCCCTGGGGATACACCTGACTCTGTGTCAGCCCTGCTACTGGGCAGAGCTGCCTCCATACCACGTCCTCCAGTACCAAGGCCCCCACCCAAGCTCTTGGGGCAAGATCCCACTGAGGACATCAGCACGTGAAGCCTAAAGACACCATTTTGAAGAGGGAATTATATTGGGATAGGTCCATCTTTCCAGTATAATTGAGTTGGGGCAGAGGCAGGAAGTGATAGCCTGAGGCTACCTCCCTCTTCATGAACATCTACAATTAATGCAGTCCCTTCCAGAGCTCCCCACAGCCAGAGGGCACTCGACATGGATGGGTCCAGTCCTGCTGGGCTCCCACTCCACAGACTGCCCTCTCCACTCAGTCACCACACACTAGTCATTTAAAAATTCAACCATAATTTACTGAAACCAAGAAGCAATTTTCAGCTCTTTCTTGTAACACTGGTAGATAGAAACATTAACAGAGAAAAGTATTTTTTAATTTCGTGTCTTTGTGGATTAAACTGCTCACAGATATTGTATTGTTTAAACAAAAATGAACTGACTCATCAAAGAAATATCTACTGCTTGTTATTTCTAGATGTACGATAAAATGGGAATGACTTAAACCGAATCGATCCTGATACATTAGTATCAGGATAAAAGAAAGTAAAACCACTTGCCAAAAGTGAGCTTTGTATTCTAAAACTAAATACACGCATAGTTCCAAAATATTTTCAGGAAAATAAGAAACTCAGTGACATAAAAGTCTACCAGTGTATTAGGATTTTTACGACTCATGTCATGAGGGAGGCCACAGGTAACACACTTCAAATTTCAGAATGGCAGTGTCCAGGGAAAAAAGCCAGGCCATGGTGGACAAAAAGGCAGACAAAAACCCCTTGGTAGGATATGATTCAGAGGGGTGTATGTAGGCTTCCTGGGGTGGTGGTGAATATCCTCTTGCCAGGAGCTCTCCCCTTAGACTCACAGTAAACATGGGCTGGGGAACGGAGCTGCAGGGGGAGGTCAGCCTGGCATTCAGGGGGAGGGTTTGAGGAAAGGGGAGCAGCACCCATGCACAGAGATTGGGGAGCAAATGGTCCTTGCCAGATGCTCCTTTGGGATCATCAGATGTCCAAGGAACCACTTCTAGGAGCTCAAGTTTAATCACAGGGTTTTTCTTTGTCTCAGGTTTGCAACCTCTTCTCTGCAGATGATGAAGTTTCATTCAGTTCCCTCCAAAACTCTCCTGAGGTTTTAGTTCCACGGACAGGCTGCCTCTGTGAAGAAGAAACGATTCTTGCCAGCTTTTTTTTGAGATCTTTGAATTGTTTCCTGTAGGTCTTGAGCTCATCATTTTCATGCATCATTAGGTCATTTGCTTCAGAACTTCCCATTTCTTGCTGCCAAGTTACGATCTGCCATGACAGGTCATTCTAAGTTGCTCTTCTTGTCTCTGTTGAAGCTCAGTCATTTCGTTTCCTCCCTCCTTAGGATGTTGATCTGCCCATTTGACTGAAGATTCTTCAGTCTGGACGCCTTCATGAGGATCTGTCAGGTGGGCTTTTCCTTCTCTCTTTTAGCCATGTTGGTGTAGGATAGATCGTTCTTGCTATTTTCAATGTTTGAATATGCATTTGACTTTGGAGCATCCCGCAGAGACATGACTGGACTCTACACTCAGGCTCACAGTGTAGACCTTGAGCCTTTTTCGCAGTCGCCCACAGTAGTTTTAATTGTGATTTAGCTTTTTCCACTTTTTTTGATAGAATTGGTTTCATCTCCCAGAGGCTAGATCTTTTTTTTTTTTTTTCCTCAGGAACAGATATCAACCATTCTTGGTGTGAATAGTGAGGATTTTCTTTCCCCCCATGTTTTATTACAACACATATGATGTTCCTCATCATAGGGTTGAACAAGTCCAGGTCACCAGACTTTTCTGCATTTGCATCCTCTTCCTTCACAGGATGAAACTTGTCAGGAGCATTAAATTTTGCTACAGCTTGTGCTGAACTGCTGACTGGCAGATTCCTTGTTTCCCTGTAGAGAAAGCCGTTCTTTGACTACCTGAAAAATTCTGCCTAAACTCAAGAGAGCTATGAACACCTGACCCATCCCAGCACACTCCACCGTCTCCCACTGATATCCAGGGACAGCGAGCCTGGGTGTCTCACTGTCAGTGCATTCTGCCAGGAAACTCTTCAGCATTTGCCACAATTGCTCCAGGTCCACATTCCTACTAGGATGTGGTTCCTCCACAGTGGCGCCTGAAGCAGAGTCCCCTATACAGCTACTCCCATGGCCAGCTGGACCACACCACATTGTGGAGATCACCGAGCTGGGTTCTGCCCAGAATCACTCCTGTGACAGGTAACTGGGCAGACCATGCCTGCAGAAGGTTGAGTGAGCAGTACCAAAGCAATGAAAACTCACACACCCTCCACCCTGCCCTTGACATTTTCTTTTCTCTACTTACACTTCTCCCTCTGTGGCCCCAGCAGGCCCATCCAATCCTCTAGGCATGCTGTACCCTCAGCCTGGAAAGATCTTCCTCCCATTGCCAATGTGGGGTCACACCCCTTCTTTAGCAATTGTGTTCACTTGCTCCTATGTCCTCAGTGCTCAGGGCAGGGCCTGACTGGGATTAGGGGCCCAGTACTCCATGCATTTTTGTGAGAGGAATACATGAATGAGCATTTGAATGAATGCAGGAAGGAGAAAGCCATCCTTTGCCATCACTGGAGATTCATACCTCATGTTCTGCTGACCCATCAGGCAGTTAAAACTCTGGTCGATGTAGAAAGAAGGAGTGATACAATTAAAAATGTCAAACAAATGTTAATAACAGATGACCATGTAATGTTAATGAAAATTCACCATTTTGGACTATAAAAGACTAGAGTCCAAAAGGACTATAGTCCTATAAAGGACTATAAAAGATCCTCAGCTTAAAAAAAATTAAATAGTGTAATGGATTTCCTGTAATCCAATTTCAGGATAATTAAAAACAAAGTATGAAGTAAATGAAACAACTGCTTGGAGATTTCAGAACTCTCCTAAGTAATCTTTGGATCAGGGACTTCCCTGATCCAGTGGTTAAAACTCTGCGCTTCCACTGCCGTGGACCTGGGTTCAATCCCTGGTCGGGGAACTAAGGTCTCACAAGCCACGTGGCCAAGAAAAACAATCTTTGGATCAAAGAAGGCACCAAAAACAATATTCCACAATACTTTTAAAATCCTAACAACAGATATACCAACAATACGTAGAATAGAGATAATATTATTCAATGAAGAAAATTCATACCATATAATACTTCTGAACACTTAGGACAAACATGTGAAAATGAATCAAACAATGAATAATGTAGCTTAAAAAGCTAGAAATTGAAAAGGAAATACAAAGAAGGCAGAGCAACAAAAATAAGAAGTTTTAGCATAAAGTATTTTAGAGCTCTGAAAATCGGAACACTTGATAGGAAAATATAAGAACTGCTTATAGGGTGGCTATTTTTCTTCTCCCTGAGGATGTCCAGTGCACTCTGTGGACTCCGTAGAAGCTTCCCTCAAGTACAGCTTAAAACTCCACTGGAAAAGTACATACTCCTGTACTAGTGAATATAACAAAAGAGAAACAGATTCACAAACATAGAGAACAAACTAGTGGTTACCAGTGGAGAGGGAAGGGGGAAGGAGTAAGGTAATATAAAGGTACAGGATTAAGAGGTACAAACTATTATGTATAAAATAAGCTACAAGGATATACTGTACAACACAGGGAATACAGCCAATATTTTATAATAACTATAAATGGAGTATAACCTTTAAAAATTGTGAATCACTATATTTTATACTTAACATATAATATTGTACATCAACTATACTTCAATAAAAAACTACATATGATGATATCTTTATAGAATATGCCTTTGTATAAGCATTACTATTAGTGATCTAGTAATGTATATAATTCCAGTGACATTTAGATCCTCATGACCACTAAGTGCTGTTTCCTGTTCAGGTCTGCATGTTGCATTGGTTCTGGGCCATGAGTCTGTTCAGTGAAGTCCCTGTCTTCCATCTTCCACTGAATCCACACCTTTTGTTTTGTCAAAATCTCCCTTCCTTGCTGTGCATACTTCATTCCATTATTTCTGACAATGACAGAACAAAGAAAGCAACCAAAGCAGATGTATCTGGAGGTGACTGGGAGGTGGGGGAAGTCATGGTTTCTCAAACTCTGCCCCCTGAGATTAGCCCTTCCATTAGTTACCTGAGCCAGTTTCACCTCTGCAGTGATGGAGGGGGAGAATCCCTATCTTTTACGTCCTGAGAACCCACGACCGTTTTATCCTTGCAGTCAAGTAACGAACATCTATTTAGTGTGAAACTTGTTATTCTGTAGACATTCACGGGGTGTATGTTCAGAGAAACTAATGTTTTGGGGGTTTGGTTTTGTTTTCCTAAAATTGTTCTTGAGGCAGCTGTGGTGTAAGCCACAGTGTACCACAATGGGCATTAGAGGATATTATTTCAAATCCCAGTTTTGTCATTTATTAGCTGTGTGACACTGGCCGGACCTCCTGTTCTCTGAATTTCCCTTTCCCCATCTGAAAAATAAAAATTAAAAATTTCTTCTTCTAGTGTTTTTTCTGAGGGGAGGGGGAGAGTTTAATGGTAAAATGTGTGTAAATTTACTTAGCTATTTCCTTGATACATGTTTGGACCTTCAAAATGTATGAGTTATGTTAGCTGGTTTATGTTTGGGAAGCTATAATGTTAGTATGGAACTCTAAAATATCTCAAAAGGCTTTCATTTTCAAGGACAAAGTATATTAGTGTTTGATAAAGCATTAAAGGATATACTTTTTTTTTTTTAACATACAAGGTCATAAAGTCCTCAAAGTCATAAATTCTTAACTGGTTACTAATCTGAGAATCCAGAATGTTGAGCAACTTTTTGATCATATCATTTACTTCACTGGTTGTCAACCACCTGGAGTGTTTAAAAAAAATTACCAGTACCTGGGCTCCACCCCAGACCTCTTAAACTGGAATGCCCAGGTGGGGCATTGAAAAAAAGGGCAAGAGCAAAGAACACCATATTTTAATTATCACAAGGCTAAAGTTCCTTCAAAAGAGAAATTAAAGTAGACCTAGCTGATTGTTCAATTTATGAGTCAGAGGCACAAGCTGAATTAGCAGGGACTGTTATAAAAGCTTTAGATTTCAGGTTCACAGCTGTCTGAGTAAGAGGAGAAGGTTCCAGTGGATCCGGCTGTGCTCTGTCTCTCCTGTCTGCTTCTCCTGTCACTCTGGAAACAGAGCTCTGGGAAAGGGCAGCTCCCTCCTGGCCCCCACTCCTCCCCCAATTCCTGGAAATATCCTTAGATATTAGATGTTAAGGACATCAGCAAATCCTTAATCAATGTAAGTAGGTTTTATGTTCATCCAGTGGCTTGCAAAGGGAAAGTAAACGAACATCTACTTTTTTTTTTTTTTTTTTTGCGGTACGCGGGCCTCTCACTGTTGTGGCCTCTCCCGTTCCGGAGCACAGTCTCCGGATGCACAGGCTCAGCGGCCGTGGCTCACGGGCCCAGCCGCTCTGCGGCATGTGGGATCTTCCCAGACCGGGGCACGAACCCATGTCCCCTACATCGGCAGGCAGACTCTCAACCACTGCGCCACCAGGGAAGCCCATGAACATCTACTTTTAAATAAAATATCTTCATTAAAATATATTAAAATACATTACAATATATTAAAATAAAATTATTAAAAGAGATTATTTAAGGCAAACACTCGCTTGGAGTATTACTTTTGGTCTGTCATTGTCAATAACAGTGGAATGCATTTTGTGAGTAGAGAAACATTTAGGGCTTTGTATGGTTGAATCAAAATAATAACATGACAAAAGACTGAAGTGTTTCTTCCCTTTGTTTCACCACCATTTGCTATGATTCTTGGCTGAAGGTAAATGGTAAGGGAAATGTTTTGTGATTAGAGATTTCATTCAAGAAGTCATCTATTACATAAACTGTGTTTTGTTCAGAATAGCTATGAAAATTGAACTTCTGTGAAGAAGCAAATTATGCCTGATGTTAAGGAAATAGCTTGGGAGCAGGACAAGTATGAGTGAATGAAAGAAAAAAGTAATGAGTCAGAGCCAGCTGGGTAGTAATAAAATCCTCTTGGATTCTGCACAAAGCTGCTGTCTGTGGCCAAGAATGATGCAGGATGGAAGAAACTGTTCTTCCATGAGCTGCTGCATGTCCTGGCACTGCCTTTGTGATGCTTGCTCTCTTTCTGTTAGTAATACTAGCGGATCTTAAACTGGGCTGGGCATTTGAATCATCTAGGGTGGTTTTAAAAAATATAGATTTCTAGTATTTATCACTACTGAGTCAGAATTCCCATGGGATGAGCTTTACAGGTGATTCTGAAGCAGTCAACTGGATATTGGTTCCAAGGTAGGCATTGGGGACTGATAAGTTTCTTAGGCATCAGAGGTCAACTAAGCTGTGTTGAAATTTGGGTCTTCTCCTTAATAAACATTCTCCAAAGACACACAGATGGCCAGTAGGCACATGAAAAGATGCTTAACATCACCAATTATTAGAGAAGTGCAAATAAAAACTACAATGAGGTACCACCTCACATCGGTCAGAACGGCCATCATTAAAAAGTCTACAAATAACAAATGCTGGAGAGGGTGTGGAGAAGAGAGAACCCTCCTACACTGTTGGTAGGAATGTAAGTTGGTGCAGCTACTAAGGAAAACAGTATGGAAGTTCCTCAGAAAACTAAAAATAGAATTACCATATGATCCAGCAATCCCATTCCTGGGCATATACCCAGACAAAACTATAGTTCAAAAAGATACATGCACCCCTATGTTCACAGCAGCACTATTCACAATAGCCAAAACATGGAAACAACCTAAATGTCCATCAACAGATGAATGGATAAAGATGTGGTACATATATATAATGGAATACTACTCAGCCATAAAAAAGAACAAAATAATGCCATCTGCAGTAACATGGATGCAACTAGAGATTATCATACTAAGTGAAGTAAGTCAGAAAGAGAAAGACAAACACCATATGTTATCACTTATTTGTGGAATCTAAAATGGCACAAATGAACCTATCTAGAAAACGGAAACAGACTCACAGGCACAGAGATCAGCCTTGTGCTTGCCAAGGGGGAGCTGGGGGGAGGGAGAGGGATGGACTGGGAGTTTGGGGTTGGTAGATGCAAACTATTACATTTAGAATGGATATATAACAAGGTCCTACCATATAGCACAGGGAACTATATCCAATCTCCTGGGATAAACCATAATGGAAAAGAATATTTTAAAAAAAGTATATATGTGTAAAACTGAGTCACTGTACTGTACAGCAGAGATTGGCACACCATTATAGTTGAAGTAAATCAACTATACTTCAATAAAAAAAATTGGGGTCTTCTATTTATTAACTGTGAGACACTGGAAATAAACAGGACAGCCTTTGAACCTTAATCTCTTTATCTATAAAACAGGGTAAATAAATCTAGCTCAAAGTTTTGATATGATGATTAGTAATAATCTGAGTACCAAGTACCCAGGCCATGGCCCGGCACATCAGAAGTGATATAATAATCACCATCATAGTTAGTCTTTTAAAACATTTTTATTGAAGTATAGTTGATTTACAATATTGCGTTAGTTTCAGGTGTACAGCATAGTGATTCAGTTTGTTTTTGCAGATTATATTCCATTATATGTTATCACAAGATATTTTTTAAATGAAAATAATGTGGAGCTTTGTTATTTAAAGAAAAACATCTGGACACACACACATACTCTTAAAGGCTTTCAGGGTGTTGGGAGTGAGGTTTAGAACATAAACATTTTACTAAAATTCTCCAGGTGGTTCTTGATATGAATTACATTATAAATTTGAAGATCAATTATATATTGTAGATACGAAAATTTTTAAAGTCATGACATTTATGAAGGACTACTGGCAGGAACAATATGGATATGTCCATTACCTTTAGCTAATGGTACCCATTTACTAAGAAACAATAGGCTCAGCAACTCATCTCAAACATAAAGAACCAGTTTCGGTCTGATATGATACGGTACTACTTTGAATCTGTTAGTAGTACCATCTTCGTAGAATACAGGCTTCCAAGATGTTTGTTAGCACACTTTAAAATTACTCTGCCATCATTAGACATCAATTTTGAAATCATAGCAATCCGTGACTTACTTATTTCAGGTAGGTCAGATGATGACCATTCTATTCTAGCTTTTTGAATTTGTAAGGGGGAAAACACCTCGTCATGCACCTTTCCCCAGCACATCAAATTTCAAATTGAAAATGTGACCTGCTACAGTAATGCGCTTGCTAGTACTACACACCTTGTACAAAGAAAAACAGAGGCAAGATAGGTATGGAAAGAGAAAAACTTCTTTTGTTGGCCCTCAAACTGAGTGAAGTTTCGAAATGTAGCGATGATCTCTGACATTTATAATGGATACCTGTATGTTCATTGTTACTGTGTAAATAAAATTGCTGCTATGAAGTGACATTAAAGTTTGTCAATAAATGAATTCTTCCTAACTTTACTCCCAGACGAAGGTTTGGATAAACTATGGCTTTCTAACATTTAAATCTACTTTGGAACATAGCAATACAGCTTACACTGTACAAAAGTTTTATGGCTTTTTTTCCCTGTTAGATTTTTCCTAATTGACTCGAGCATTATTACATCTCCATTTTTGCATATGAAGATAGTGACTTGCTCCAAGTAATCCCCAGGTAGTAAATGGCTAGAATTTGAACTCTAAAGCCATGCTTTGCTGCCTGTAAGATTTTCTAGAACAAATCTGATTGTAAACCATTTTGTGTTCGTGTTTCACTTGATCCTCAGGGGAAACAGGGGTGCTATCACCTTGATTTTTCAGGTTTTAGAAACATTTCTGGAGGATCAAATTGCCTAGTGAATGTAGAGCTTAATTTAACTAAGTCTTGATTCCAAATACTTTAAATTTGACCTGAAATTTCTTTATCCCTTTTATCTTTTGATATACTCATATGATTATCCTCTATTTTATCTTGTTGGTTACTTAACTTTTCAGTTCATCTCAAGTTGCAATCTGCCTGGGGGCAGAATTTGAAACTTTAAAAACTAAAAGCCTATAAATTTATAAAACATTGATACCTTTTTTACTAAGTAAAAAAAAACAAATAAACAAGGCTGTGAGTAAATTTAATTCTATGGAACACAGGCAAGGGACTGGAAAACTGAATTAGAAACTTCCTGAAAAGTCAAGTACTGATTTTTGTTCTTTTTTTTTTTCCAAAGGAAACTTTCTACCGTAATTTCTAATGTCAAATATGGCCTCCTCTAACTTTTTTCCTTTTCAAAGAACTGTACTAGCTTCCTTAACAACAAAAAAATCCAGTGAGATATTCACCTGATATAAAAGTACCCACAATTTCTTTTTTTTTTTTTTTGGCCACGCTGCTTGGCATGTGGGATCTTAGTTCCCCAACCAGGGATGGAACCCGTGTCCCCTGCAGGGTAAGCACGGAGCCTCAACCACTGGACCGCCAGGGAAGTCCCCCCCTTAAAATTTCTTATACTACCTGTTTTTCATTGTTATTCCTTGTCTTCAAAAGAACAAGAAGGACAGGATAGGAAAGATAGCACTTAGTTTTTCATGGAGAATAATTATGAAAAGAGATTAACCCCGGAAATCATGCCTTTCTGTGGTAGCCCTTAATGTTTAAGGACCAGGAAATGAAATATCCCACTATTACACAAACAGAACCAACTTATATAAATAATGAAATCACTCACGCTGTGAGGCCTGGAGTATACTCCATTCTCTGTTGTTTGATTTGCATAAGCGAAGATTATACGTTCGTATGTCTTGAGAATGAATGATGGATAAATTTGAACCACCAGAAGGATTTTTCATCATAGCTGAAGCCATTTTATAATGTAGAAATTCCTTTTTCCTATTTTAAGTAACGAAAGTCCATTCTTGAGAATATGTTGTCCAACAACTAAAACACTCTCAGGATCCGTTACTTGCTTGTGATTTATACTGACTCCGCCTTCCGTTATCATCCGATACCCTCCAGGACCGTCTGAAACGGCGTTTGCTTTGCAGCATGTATTATCCAGGACGCTTATTCCAGGGTTCACCTGGTATAAAAACTCGGCCAAACTCACGCCACCTGGGTCTTCAGCCGAGTGTGCACGGTGGGCCGGTTCAGCAGCGTGGCCGCGGGGAAGTGGCCGCCCGCTGCCGCTAAGAAGTCCACCAGGTGCTGCTTCTGATACCACGCCGAGCTGTCCAGCACCGCGCAGCTGTCCCGCACCGCGCAGCTGTCCCGCGTCAGCCAGTTAGTGAGCAGCTGCTGGTGATCAGCAGCCTAGAGCGCCCGGCGTAGGGCGCGCACGTTGTTTTGCACGTGCTTTGCGTCCAGGGCCTTGTGCGCGCAGGTACCGGCGCTGCCGTCTCCCAGGCGCGCGGTGGCACCTCCCACCGACGCGCTCGCACCTCCCACCGACGCGCTCGCTTTGTGGCCCTATCGGTGGAAGTGAAACAGGCCCAACAGTGCCAGCAGATGCCACAAAGGAAGCGAGTCATGGGGTCGAAGGTGCAGTAGATGGTCTGGGGAAAGTTGCCCGCCATACCACCGTCCAAGAGCTCTGGGAGCCCTGTCTTCGTGCCCCTCTCTGGGAAGAACTCCTTGAACAGACCCGGAGCCTTCGGCACCTCCAGCAACCCCCGAGCGCCCGAGTTGGCCTCACGCAGTACCAGGGGAAGACTCTTGACCCGCCTGTGGTACCAAACCACCACCTCGGGAAGTATACCGCGATTTGGGTGCCGCCATCTTCCTTCCTGGTGACCTAGTACAAGAAAGTGAGTTTAATTCCCCGTGCTATACAGTAAATCCTTGTTGCTTATCTAGTTTATGTATATTAGTTTGTATCTGTTAATCCCATACCCCTAATTTGTTCCCCCCCACCTTAGTAACCGTACAGTTGTTTTCTGTGTCTGTGAGTCTTTTTCTCTTTTGTATATAAATTCATTATTATTAATTATTATTATTGGTGGTATGCGGGCCTCTCACTGTTGTGGCCTCTCCCGTTGCGGAGCACAGGCTCCGGACGCGCAGGCTCAGCGGCCATGGCTCACGGGCCCAGCCGCTCCGCGGCATGTGGTATCTTCCTGGATCGGGGCACGAACCCGTGTCCCCTGCATCAACAGGCGGACTCTCAACCACTGCGCCACCAGGGAGGCCCTGTATTATTTTTTAGAGTTGACATATAAGTGATATGATGTAGTATTTTTCTTTATCTGACTTATTTCACTAAGCATATTATCCTCTAGGCCCATCCAGGTTGCTACAAATGGCAACATTTCACTTTTTAAAAATATATATTTATTTTTTTATTGGTCTTTTTTTAATGGCTGAGTAATATTCCATTGTATAAATACACCACATCTTTTTAAGCCAGTTGTCTGTTGATGGGCACTTGGGTTGCTTCCATGACTTGGCTATTGTAAATGGTGCTCCTGTGAACACTGGGGTGCATTATCTTTTCGAATTAGAGTTTTTGTTTTTTTCTGGGTAAATACCCAGGAATGGAATTGCTGGATCATATAGTAACTCTGTTTTTAGTTTTTAAAGGAGTCGCTACTGTTCTCCATAGTGGCTGCACCAATTTATATTCCTGCAGCCAGTGTAGGAGGGTTCCCTTTTCTGCACACCCTCTTCAGCATTTATTATTTGTAGACTTTTGTTGATAACCGTTTTGACTGGTGTGAAGTGGTACCTCATCGTGGTTTTGATTTGCATTTGTCTAATAGGTAGTGATGTTGAGCAGCTTTTTATATGCCTGTTGGCCATCTGTATGTTGTCTTTGTAGAAATGTCTATTTAGGTCTTCTGCTTTATTATGTTGAGATATGTTCCCTCTACAACCACTTTGGTGAGAGTTTTTTTTTTAATCATGAATGGATGTTGAATTATCATCATACATATATAAGATCCAGAAATCTTTGAAGTTATGTGTGGCAGAATAAAACATCAACAACATGATGTTGATAACAATCTTAATCATGAGCAAAATAGACCAAATTGTGACTTCTTTTGCTAATATACATTTTCCAGCTCTCAAAAAAGTGTATGGCCCTGTGTTCACTGGGTATTTTGGCTTGAAGCCCACCATAGTGTTGCATGGTTACAAAGCAGTGAAAGAAGCCCTGATTGATCTGTGAGAAGAGTTTTCTGGAAGAGGCAGTCTCCCTGTGTCTCAAAGAGTTAATAAAGGACATGGTAGGTGTGCGTGTGCGCATCTTCCGCATTGGTAGTGAGGGTGGGGAGGATGGAAAAGAGGAATTTGAAGAGCCCCCCAGCAGATCTGGGTCCATCTGCCAGGCTGCCAAGTGTCAGCTCACTCCTCCTTCCCTAGGGCCTCCCTCCTAGTTTCTGTTTCTCCTCCTGGTAGGAATCCTCTTTAGCAATGGAAAGAGATGGAAGGAGATCTGGCGCATCTCCCTCATGACACTGTGGAATTCGGGGTGGGGAAGAAGAGCATTGAGGACCGAGTTCAAGAGGAAACCCACTGCCTTGTGGAGGAGTTGAGAAAAACCAGTGGTGGGTGATGCTACGCTCTGTCACTCTCACCTTAACAGACTGCTGTCTTCTCCAGTGACATCCTAGGAAACATTTCAGGGACAGCCACATCTTTCATATGAGTCATGGTTGTCAACCCTCCTGTGGAGCGGGGAGAGAGAGGAGAGAGCCTAGAGGGCTTTTGTGTATCTGTGCTTGTTGTGTGTGTACACCCACTGTGGTGCATATAGTGTGGATTAAAGGTCATTTAATCCTATCCTGTCCTGAACTTTTTGTTTTCAAATCATTAGGTCATGAAGGTGGAAGGTTTTGAGTCTCGTTTTTTTCTGGCATTAGAGAATAATGTTTTTTCCCATAGTGTAAATGTGGGTTATGTATTCCAGAACATTTCATCAAGTGGACATGGTGGGAATGACCTCATCACACCCTTATGGAGCGTGAAACAAATGACATGTGCTTTCACTTAACTGGCCTATATTTGTATGGTCGCCTCAGGCACATGTCTGAGGGTTTCTTCTGAGACCCATTGCCTACTGTTCTGGCCAGTAATGATAATTGTCTATGGTTTTAATTGCTTAGGCATCCCTTAGTGCAGACCTCATCAATTGTGATTTCCTTATAAATAACTGTTTTAAAATTAGCAGCTTCATTTACTTAATGTTGCTCCCTATTTAGTGTTGTTTTATATATTTTAAGAAATAGATGCTGTGGCTTAATCCTGAACATTACACAAATACCAGGTTATAAAATGATCTATTTAAACAGATTTCAACTATTATTAATAACTCATTACCCTGCCTTCCCTATTAGTTTCTTCTGTTTTCAGCTTTCTTTATACTTCCCTCCCCCATTATTGATATAATAATCATGTTTTTTCTTTTCTCTACTTTATGATACTTTGACATTTTGGGGGACTTGCAGACCCAGGGAGCAACTGCCTCTCCCAGGGTTAGCTAATTCTGAGATAGAGCATCGCATCTTGTGTGTGAGCACTCCTTTGATTTTCAAACTAGCCTATCCAAAGCCGATACCCCCAGGAAACCTGCTTTATGAAACCCTCACACGCCAAGCCAATATTCTCCCTGCCCTAAATCAACCCAGGGCCAGTTACAGGACAGCTAGGGACCACCCCTGGGACCTAGAGCCCTCTGAAATTACCCAAACTATCCAGTCTTAAACTTACTGAGCATACCTACCCAGCCTTGCTCATTTCTTCCATGAAAACCCCAGTAAAGGCTTTGGCCCATGCTCTCCCCTTGTTCCTTCTGCCTCCTGACTGACCTTGGTGCTTCCCCATGTGGCCTTGTGTAGGGTGCCCCCTCCTCTTGGGAAGTATGAGTAATAAACTACCTTATCATCTCCTGATCTGTTGGCTTTACCATCAGAATAAAAGTAAAACCCAAGTACATTTTAAAACAATTGGATGGTAATTGGTAATTTTTTACCAATTTTGGTACTTTGGTAATATTTTACCCCTTACTGTCAGCTGTACTGACCTATGAAGTGCTTGTTAAGATGGATCTTATTTTCCGTCTGAATTCCAAATTACCCTGCTTTGTAAGTCTCTCTCTCAAGTGAAAGGAAAGATTAAAAATCAGATTTTAGCTGTCACACACACAGAAATCTTAAGGCCTTCTCAAATTATCCCCTACCTTCTAAAGTAAAAGTTTTTCTGCAAGCTTAGTGTCTTGGCATGACACTAAGAACCATGACTTGGTTCAGCTGAAAAGGAGCCTGGCATACGAGCACTTAACTAAATAGGTTCCTATTACTTAATTCCCTATCATTTCATCACAACACTTTGATTCAAGTCACCCTTAACTACATGTATGATGTGATTTGGTTTTTTTGCGTATAAAGTTTATCTATCATCCGATTATAGCAATTTCATGTAAATATTGACCACTAAAAAAGAAAACTACTTTTCCTCTGCTTTAATTTATTTGTCTGTAAAATGATGGACTTCATCTAAATTCAAATTAAAAAATTTGTAACAACATATGGTATTCCGTTGATGGCTATATGTAGCAATATCCCAGAATTCCACAAGAGGGCGTGTTCTGTCCAAATAAATTAAATGTGAGGCCTGATTGGTGATGAGGGACACTATTTCTTAGAGCAGGATGTTCCTCCCCACACCTCCTCTCCATACTGCAATAAAGAAACAAAAGGACTCCATTTCTCAATTTAATCTTTCTTGTTTGCCCTGTGATTTGTTTGAAATGCAGAATTCTTGCCTATTTTTATTTTAGGCAAACAAATCTATCTTACAATTCATGTTCATTTGTGTTAGTTTTCTTCTCGTACAACATGGACAGCTTTTGCTTTTTTTTCTTTGTACCATCAAACACCTGACTTTTTCCATAATCTTTCTCTCTTTAATCTTTTCCTTTCCTGATTGTACAAGTTGTTCCTTCGGCTATTTACTATATATAAAACGTTTCCAGGTTCCTAACTATTGCTTCCTTCCTACGTCAGTGCTTAATTGTCTACAAGTTTACCAGACAGACGTGATTTTGCACTGATAGATAACCTGAATTATTGTCTTAAAAAACTGACCCTTAAAATTTTTTCTGTTCTTTCGCTCTTCAAAATAACCAGCACCTTGACTTAAGGCAGTGATGTAAATGGAGTATTTGGAGACCTATTATTAAACAAACTAGGATGGCATGGTCAATTCATGTTTGGTTTTTTTTAACATCTTTATTGGAGTATAATTGCTTTACAATGGTGTGTTAGTTTCTGCTTTATAACAAAGTGAATCAGTTATACATATACATATGTTCCCATATCTCTTCCCTCTTGCGTCTCCCTCCCTCCCACCCTCCCTATCCCACCCCTCTAGGTGGTCACAAACCACGGAGCTGATCTCCCTTTGCTATGCGGCTGCTTCCCACTAGCTATCTATTTCATATTTGGTAGTGTATATATGTCCATGTCACTCTCTCACTTTGTCCCAGCTTACCCTTCCCCCTCCCTGTATCCTCAAGTCCATTCTCTAGTAGGTCTGCATCTTTATTCCTGTCTTGTCCCTAGGTTCTTCTGACCATTTTTTTTCTTTTTCTTTTTTTTTTAGATTCCATATATATGTGTTGGCATATGGTATTTGTTTTTCTCTTTCTGACTTACTTCACTCTGTATGACAGACTCTAGGTCCATCCACCTCACTACAAATAACTCAATTTCGTTTCTTTTTATGGCTGAGTAATATTCCATTGTATATATGTGCCACATCTTCTTTATCCATTCATCTGTCGATGGACACTTAGATTGCTTCCATGTCCTGGCTATTGTAAATAGAGCTGCAGTGAACATTGTGGTACATGACTTTTTTTAAATTTTATTTTATTTTTATTTTTGGCTGCGTTGGATCTTCGTTGCTGCGTGTGGGCTTTCTCTAGTTGCGGCGAGCGGGGGCTACTCTTGGTTGTGGTGCGCGGGCTTCTGAGTGCGGTGGCTTCTCTTGTTGTGGAGCACGGGCTCTAGGCGTGCAGGCTCAGTAGTTGTGACACATGGGCTCAGTAGTTGTGGCTCACGGGCTCTAGAGCACAGGCTCAGTAGTTGTAGCACATGGGCTTAGTTGCTCCACGGCATGTGGGATCTTCCTAGACCAGGACTCGAACCCATGTCCCCTGCATTGGCATTCGGATTCTTAGCTGCTGCGCCACCAGGGAAGCCCCACATGACTCTTTTTGAATGATGGTTTTCTCAGGGTATATGCCCAGTAGTGGGATTGCTGGGTCATATGGTAGTTCTATTTTTAGTTTTTTAAGGAACCTCCATACTGTTCTCCATAGTGGCTGTATCAGTTTACATTCCCACCAACAGTTCAAGAGGGTTCCCTTTTCTCCACACCCTCTCCAGCATTTATTGTTTGTAGATTTTTTGATGATGGCCATTCTGACCGGTGTGAGATGATATCTCATTGTAGTTTTGATTTGCATTTCTCTAATGATTAATGATGTTGAACATTCTTTCATGTGTTTGTTGCCAATCTGTATATCTTCTTTGGAGAAATGTCTGTTTAGGTCTTCTGCCCATTTTTGGATTGGGTTGTTTGTTTTTTTGATATTGAGCTGCATGAGTTGCTTGTACGTTTTGGAGATTAATCCTTTGTCAGTTGCTTCATTTGCAAATATTTTCTCCCATTCTGAGGGTTGTCTTTTCGTCTTGTTTATTGTTTCCTTTGCTGTGCAAAAGCTTTTAAGTTTCATTAGGTCCCATTTGTTTATTTTTGTTTTTATTTCCATTTCTCTAGGAGGTGGGTCAAAAAGGATCTTGCTGTGATTTATGTCGTAGAGTGTTCTGCCTGTTTTCCTCTAAGAGTTTTATAGTGTCTGGCCTTACATTTAGGTCTTTAATCCATTTTGTCAATTCATGTTTAAGGAACAGTGATGTGTTGATTTTAAGCATGCTTAAATTTTTGCTGATAGGGAAATTTCTAGGTAGATATTGCTTCAGAGATTCTAAAATTATCTGTTATCCACAACAGAGTTTTATATTTATATCTTAATAGTGTTTTATAAATCTTTTCAATTCTTTAGGGTCACCCTGTGACCCCACTTTCATCCTGGGCTGTGCTCCCTGCAATGTGATCTGCTCCATTATTTTCCAGAATCGTTTTGATTATACAGATCAGAATTTTCTTAACTTGCTAGGAAACTTTAATGAAAACCTCAGGATTTATGCGCTCCCCATGGATCCAGGTGAGGTCAGGATCCTCTCTTCCTGAGAAATCGTTTATGCTCATTTCTCTGACAAGTCCAAAATTCTATATGGACCAAGCCATGAAGTGAATGTTTGAAAACTGGACATTTTGGATATTACAACGTGGTAACTCTGGGAATCAGATTCTCCCCTCTCTTTGGTTTTTTTTTTTTTTTTTTTTTTTTGCTTGCTCCAGTTTTTTTTTGTTTCTTAATTTCCTGACCAGGGATCAGACCCCTTCGCCCTGCAGTAGAAGCGTGGAGTCTTAACCACTGGACTGCCAGGGAAGTCCCTGTAGTTTTTTGTTTGTTTGTTTCTTTTCTTTTATTTTATTTTTGCCTTCCACAAGGTGTAGCTATTTGTTTATTTAGTGACTTTTCTAAACTATTTTTGCAAAGTCTCTTTTTTTTTTTTTTTTTTTTTTGCCTTGTGTGGTCACTGGAATCTGTTCCTTTAGCTTACGTCCAGCTAGTGTTTGGAGAGAGATGTCCTTTTTTTTTAGGAGTGATAGATCTTTCTTTTGCTTTTCTTTTTGTTTCATTCTTTTAAATTGAATGAAAGGGTCTTTAAATTCTGTATTGCTTTACAATTTTCAAAAGTTTCACACACATGATTTCATATAATCCCGTAATAACCCTTTTTCCCTCACTACCCCTATACTGCCCCTCCCTCCTTCCCTCTCCCTTCTGATAACCACTAGTTTGTTCTCTATCTGGAGTCTACGGATATTGATATCTTTGAATGTGAGGAGGCAAAAAGAAAAAAAAGATGAAGAGAAAGAGATGGGGAGAGAGAGAGAGAAAGGAAGAGAGGAAGGGGGGAGAGAGGGAGGGAGGGAGGAAATAACTCTTCCAGATTGGCTCTGTGCATGTGTGTAGCTTTCTAAATTTTTCAGTATACAGGGGTGCTTTTGAATGTCCTAATTTCCCAAAGGCACTCCCTCTGCAGCTTTTCTTCCTGGAGTTTGATGCTCTGTTGTATGCCTTAACTGTAATATTTTGCCCCAGGTGGCTGTGGGCTGTTCATTAATCTTGCAAGGTTTTTGAGACATCCCTGCTGCATTTCCACTCTAGGTTAGATGAAACAAAAACAAGTGCCTGTGTCAGTCTGTCAGGTGGCCCCAGACAGGTTAGAACACAGAAACACAGTCTTCGTGACTGAGGTCTGCTCTGGTCCCTCTGGAACCAGGAACCAGGCTCCCACACCACAAGCTGCCCTTGTTAAGACCACTGCCAAGCCAAGGATGGAAGTGGGACAAGGGCAAAAAAAAAAAAAAGGAAAAAGAAAAAACAAGCCACAGATCTTTGCTGCCATTTTTTAAGTAGATTCTGACAGTTTCTGCTTGATTTTCTGACATTTTTGTAGAGGGATAGGCCTTTAGAACTGTCTACTGCATCAGTTTTGCTGATGTTATGCTGTAAGTGAGTGTTTGAACACAGCAGTCCTGCCTTACTGTCATAGAGTGAACATCTGGGAAAGGTGGCTGAGCCTTTATTTTACGAAGAAAAGAAATGCCTGAGTATAAAGCTGGAATTCAGGCCTTGTTGGCTCCCTGGGCAGTGGTTTTTCCACTACCCCCCAAAGCCCAGTTTCCATAGACTACTTTGGTGACTGCCCAAAAGGATGGCCATAGCACTCAGTGGACATCCAGGTCCTTGCTGAAAGGTTTCCATTACCCACAAGGCTTATCCTCAAATATGTAGTGATTTCTTCATCACGTTACTTAGCAGAAATATCCTAATTTAGGAAGGAAGAGACTATCTCTTTCAAGGAGGGACAATGTTTATGAACAGAGGTGCTGCCAGGGAACACTGACTAGGGCAGGGGTGTTTGTTGCTTCAGTTGGGATCTTAGCTGACAGCGTAATTGGGCTTGGGATGACAAAATGATTGGTTCTATGGTGTATGAATCATAAACAGACACCACAGTTTTGCCCTGTGCTGAGCTGATATGTCCTGTCCTCTGCCTAAATAAAATCACATGATATTAGAAAAGTCACTTACCTGCTCTGGTGCACAGCTGCTTTATCCCTAAAATGCTGAGGTGGGTTTCATGCCATTTTTGCACCCCTCTGGGTTATAATATAGCGATTCTATTTCTGAGGCTGCTTGATAGTAGCAGAAATAGCAGGGAGTGGGTTTGTGCTCAGTATCAGGTTACGCAAAATTCCTTAACCTCTGCCCTCATCTACAAAATGTGAATCATAGTAATTCATCTTATTCTGTGTTTCAAGGTTGTAAGGAAGAATTAATTTAAAAAATGAGAGAATTGATATAAATATGCTTTAATATCATAAGGTTGATGTATGAGTATAGGAAATTACTATCAACTTTCATCATCTGGTCAGAGTTTTCTCCCTTAAATACTCTAGCAGCATGAAGAATTATTTTACATGTACACTATAAAATGCTCCTCCTGAAGAAAGAGACCATATTATATTCGCTTCAGTTTTTAACCAGGGCTTGGCATATGATAGATATGTCTTCAATATGTGTTTTTAGTTTAATAAATATATTTTTAAAATCTTTAAGGTCTGCAATAATTTCCCTGCTCTCATGGACTATCTCCCAGGGAGTCATAACAAAGTACTTAAAATTTTTGCTTATGTAAAAAGCTATGTTTTAGAGAAATAAAAGAACACCAAGCATCTCTGGACATTAACAATCCTTGGGACTTCATTGATTGTTTCCCGATCAAAATGGAACAGGTAAAATATTAATGACAGATTGGTTATCTGTTTGCCTGAATTTTTTTGTTCATTGACTAGTTCTGTACTTATTAGGGATATTTAAATGGTTACGGACGAAATGCTTGACCAGCACTTTGGGTACTTATGTGTGCATGGATCTGGATTGAGCATCAAAGGAGATTTAAAATTGAATTGTTAAATAACAATACGTGGACCCTGTTCGTTAGGTACTAATAGGCTACCTGAGGAGAAGGAGAACATATGTCTCAGGTGAAATGGAAATACAAACAAATGAGAAATACAAAATACTGAGCCATAAAAGGAAGGTGGATGTGATCATTTCACACAGCATGTGGGAGAGTGAGAAGGAAGGGCTTAGCCTGGGTGGGCTTCCTGAATGTCCTGAGGTTTGATGTAGATCTTCAAATATTTGCAATAAGTCATAGGGGAGGGAATTTCAGGTTGGTAGAATGGTGTCATGAGAGGTTCAGAGGTGTGTTGTGGTAAAGAGACTAGATGGATGGAAGAGAGAAGCCTTAAACGAGTGTAACCAAAAATAAATTTGGACAGATGTGTAGTGGGAGGTTGGTGTCTGTCAAGTAACTGTAAACGTGAATGTTGGCAGGAGAAGTTGTGATTTGATCAGGTAGATGTATGAGCCAGAACAAGAGTAGAATGCAAATAATTACTGGGGAAGATTATCCAGCTGCCAGCACACTCAGTTTCTGAGCACTTTTATGACCTTGAAAAGAAATCCTGTATGCTTTAGGAGTCACCCCCTTTCCTCCCCAACCTCCCCAGCTCTAAACATTTCCAATCTACTTTCCATCCCTATAGATTTGCTATTCTGGACATTTCATATTAATGGAATTATACAATATGTATAGTTCATACAATATGTATGATAACATCTTTTGTGTCTAGCTTCTTTCACTTAACAGTGTTTTCAAGGTTCATTGATGATGCATCATATATCAGTACTTCACTCCTTTAAATGGTTGAATGATATTTCAGTGTGGATATACCACATTTTATATATCTGTTTGTTGGTTGATGGACATTTTGGTCGTGTCGCTTTTTGGTTATTATGAATAATGTTTCTGTGGACATTTGTGTACAGGTTTTTGTGTATACATATGTTTTAATTTCTCTTGGGTATATACGTAGTGGTAGAATTGTTGGATCTATGATAAATTTATATTTAACCTTTGGAGGAAGTGTGGCAGATCAAAGGCTTAATGTAAGAGCTGAAACTATAAAACTCTTAGAAGAAAACTTATGCATAAAATTCCACCATTTTATATTCTCATCAGCAGTGTATGAAGGGTACAATTTATTCACATCCTTTACAGTACTTCTAATTATCTGTCCTTTTTTTTTTTTTTTTTTTTTTTTTGCGGTACGCGGGCCTCTCACTGTTGTGGCCTCTCCTGTTGCGGAGCACAGGCTCCAGACGCGCAGGCTCAGCAGCCATGGCTTACGGGCCCAGCCTCTCCGCGGCATGTGGGATCTTCCCGGACCGGGGCACGAACCCATGTCCCCTGCATCGGCAGGCGGACTCTCAGCCACTGCGCCACCAGGGAAGCCCTATCTGTCCATTTGATTCTAGCCATCCTAGTAGGTGTGAAGTGGTCTTTCCTTGTGGTTTTGATTTGCCTTTCCCTGATGGTTAATGATGTTGAGCATCTTTCATGTTCTTGTTGACCATTTATGTATCTCTTTGGAAAAATGTCTGTTTCAGTGCTTTGCCCATTTTTGAATTTGGCTATTATTTTTTTAAATTAATTTTTATTGGGGTATCGAGTAGAGTTCCCTGAGCTATATAGTAGGTTCTCATTAGTTATCTATTTTATACAGAGTATCAATAGTGTGTAAATGTCAATCCCAATCTCCCCATTCATCCCACCCCCCCTTTCCCCCCTTGGTGTCCATACATTTGTTCTCTACACCTGTGTCTCTATTTCTGCCTTGCAAATAAGATCATCTATACCATTTTCTAGATTCCACATATATGCGTTAATATACGATATTTGTTTTTCTCTTTCTGACTTACTTCACTATGTATGACAGTTTCTAGGTCCATCCACATGTCTACAAATGACCCAATTTTGTTCCTTTTTATGGATGAGTAATATTCCATTGTATATATGTACCACATCTACTTTATCCATTCCTCTGTTGATGGACATTTAGGTTGCTTCCGTGTCCTGGCTCTTGGAAATAGTGCTGCAATGAACATTGGGGTGCATGTGTCTTTTTGAATTATGGTTTTCTCCTGGTATATGTCCAGGACTGGGATTGCTGGGTCATATGGTAGTTCTATTTTTAGTTTTTTAAGGAACCTCCATACTGTTCTCCATAGTGGCTGTATCCATTTACATTCCCACCAACAGTGCAAGAGGGTTCCCTTTTCTCCACACCCTCTCCAGCATTTATTGTTTGTAGATTTTTAAATGATGGCCATTTTGACGGGTGTGTGGTGATACCTCACTGTAGTTTTAGTTTGCATTTCTCTAATAATTAGTGATGTTGAGCATCGTTTCATGTGTTTGTTGGCCATCTGTATGTCTTCTTTGGACAAATGTCTATTTAGGTCTTCCACCCATTTTTGGATTGGGTTGTTTGTTTTTTTGATGTTGAGCTGCATGAGCTGTTTGTATGTTTTGGAGATTAATCCTTTGTCAGTTGCTTCATTTGCAGATATTTTCTCCCATTCTAAGGGTTTTCTTTCGTCTTGGTTATGATTTCCTTTGCTGTGCAAAAGCTTTTAAGTTTAATTAGGTCCTATTTGTTTATTTCTGTTTTTATTTTTAAATTGTTGAGATGTAAGAGTTCTTCAGTGTTATAGATACAAGTGCCTTATCAGATATATAATTTGCAGACATTTTATCCCATTTTATGGGTTGTCTTTTTACTTTATTTTTTAATTATTTTATTTTTTGCGGTACGCAGGCCTCTCACTGTTGTGGCCTCTCCCGTTGTGGAGCACAGGCTCCGGACGCGCAGGCTCAGCAGCCATGACTCACGGGACTAGCTGCTCCGTGGCATGGGGATCTTCCCGGACCGGGGCACGAACCCTTGTCCCCTGCATCGGCAGGCGGACTCTCAACCACTGTACCACCAGAGAAGCCCTATTTTATTTTATTTTATATATTTTTTGGCCATGCCATGCAGGCATGTAGGATCTTAGTTCCTTGACCAGGGATTGAACCCGCACCCCCTGCATAGGAAGTGTGGAGTCTTAACCACTGGACCACCAGGGAGTCCCTGTCCTTTTACTTTCTTGATAGTGTGTTTTGAAATTCAGAAGTTTTCGATTTCATGAAATCCAATTTATTAATCTTTTTCGTTGGTTGCCTGTGCTTTTGGTGTCATATCTAAGAAACTGTTATCTAATCCAAGGTCACAATGATTCCCTCCAAGTTTTCTTCTAATAGTTTTATAGTTTTAGCTCTTATATTTAGGTCTATGATCCATTTTAAATCAATTTTTGATAGTAGTGTGAGGTATGGGTCCAACTTCATTTTTTTGCATGTGAGTGTCCAGTTGTCCCAGCACCATTTGTTGAAAAGACTATTCTTTTCAGATAGAATGATCTTGGCAACTTTGTTGAAAATTAGTTATAGATGTGAAGGGTTTACTTTTGGACTCTCAATTCTATTCCACTTGTCTATATATCTTGCTCTTTGCCAGTACCACACAATCTTGATTACCATAGCTTTATTGTAATTTTTAATATGGGAAGTGTGAGTCTTCCAATTTTGTTCTTCTTTCCAAGATTGTTCTATCTATTCTTGGTCACTTAAATTTCCACATGAATTTTAGGACAATCTCATCAGTTTCTGCAAAAAGCTAACAGTGATTTTGATATGGATCATGTTGAATCTGTAGGTCAGTTCGGGAGTAATGCCATCTTAAGAATACTAAGTCTTTCAATAGATGAACATGGGATGTATTTCCATGTATTTAGTTTTTCTTTAATTTCTTTCAGCAAGGTTTTGTACAGGCTAACTTATTTTTGATAGGCTATGTGTACATAACCACTGATGCTTCAAATTCACTTGAACAGATGGAAATAGTAATAATGGTTTATAAGAACTCTGCTCTCCTTCTTGGAGAGTAATTTTGAGTTGAAAAGGTTAGAAAACTGTGTGAAGTTGATGTTACCAATGAGGATGACTACTTTTATCTACCAAGTACAACTGTCGATAGGGTTGTCTATCTTAATGGTGTTGGATTACATAATATTGGGCATGCCACAGGTCATTTGGGGATTATAAGAGCCTTATTAAATTAGTGCTGGTCTAGAGGACTGGATAGGAAGAAATTATTTTTTGGTTTGTTAATGACCTCTGTAGTCATTATTTCAGATTGTCCCATTGTTATTTTCAATTTTGAATCACATATATCCCTCATCTAAACCAACCTTAGTTGTCCCTGTGAAGGGCTTTTACTCTCCCAACTTCTGACTTGTGAGAGCTTTATTCAGTCACTTCCTGACCCTTAGCATCTGCACTTGTTTCCTAGACCAAGTTGCCTATTGCCTCATATCTTGGAATACAGTAGTGGCCAGCCCCGTTTTGTCTTTGTGAATCCATTCTCTTTCTCTATAATCTATTCTAGGATGTGCTGCCATGTTAGTTTTTGCACATTTTCAACTTCATAATGGATCTTTAGGCAACACAGAATCCACATAAATTCTTCAGTGGGAGAAGAGAATTGCAAACTCTTGATTCTGGCTTATAATGGTTTTCAAAATATAGCTCTAATTTGCTCATTTCTATCATTTAAGATTGTGTTTGCCTACCAATAAGAAAAAAAATTAACAAAGGCTTAAAGAAACAGTGGGCTTATTTATCTCACATAGAGAGAGTCTCATGTTGGGCAGTCCAGAGCTAGCCTTGAAGTATCATGGACTCAAGTGCCTTCCATTTTTCTTCAGCATTCTTAAGTATATAGGCTTCATCTTCATGCTCAGATACTCATGTTCCAAGATGACGTCTACACCACTTACACCTTCATATCTGTGTTTTGAGTATGAAGAAAGAAAGGGAGAAACTGGCATCAGTAGGCCATTGGTAAGAAGTGTGTTGCTTGGCCAATGTAGCTGCAAAAGAGGCTTGCAATGAAATTTTTAGGCAAGCAAGGGAAAAGGAGTAGGTAATGAAGATTGTGTCAGCCCAATCCACACACTTTGCCATACCGTACAGTTGTTGTTTTAATACTGCACTCCAGCGTCTAAGTTTGCTTAGCTTTATAACAATGTGTGTTATTTTGGATTGACTGTAATTATATATGCTGGCAAACTATCAGATAATTACATCAAATAATTCCTAGGAAAAGCACAATCAACAGATGGAGTTTACTTTTGAAAACTTGATAGCCACTGTAACTGATTTGTTTGGAGCTGGGACAGAGAAAACGAACGCCACACTGAGATATGGGCTTCTCCTCCTGCTAAAGTGCCGAGAGGTCACAGGTATGAGCAAGATGGTGGGCAGAGTGAATTTCAGAGAAGATATTGGGTCCTCCATCTTATTTCTCTTAGAGAAGCTTTATTTTTGAAATTTCTGTGCCACCAGCTATAAGTTTAAAATTAAAATATTTTAAAAAGGTTAAAAGTGAGACAAATTTGTACAATAGGGGAGAAGGACTGAGAAAAGTGAAGACAGTGTGAGCAGTAGCAAAGGCAGTAAAGCTATGGATTTCATCAATAAAAAATTCTGGATAAGTGTCTGGACTTCATGGGAAGGGATTTGCAGCAGGCACAGCCAGCATAAATTGGCCTAGGATTGAATATTAGTTTTCTTAAGAAGAGTCCACTTTGAATGGTAGGTATGTTTTTGCAGAAATCTTTCCTTATTCTGAATATGCAGCATTCTAATGCTAGGGTAGGGGAGATGGGAACTATATTTGTTGAAGTATAGCATAAATTCTAGAAATTTGGTAAGAAAGGCTGAGAAAATTTCTAGTCTGAGAAGTTCTTTACAAGGTTAGATTTAGAAAAAGATCTATGCTATTTAGACAAAAGAAGTGCCTAAAGGAATTTTTTCCCTTTTTGAACAACTTTAATTTTTCCCATTTTATTGAGATATAATTAACAAATATAAATTTATATATTTAAGGTGTACAACATGATTTCATATTGCGAAATCAAATTGCAAAATGATTTCCACAATCGAGCTAATTAACTACTCTTAGCAAAGTTCAGGTATACAATACAGCATTGTTAACTATGGTCACCATGTTGTATTGATACTTTAGATCCCCAGAACTTGTTCATATTATAACTGAAAGTTTGTACCCTTTGACCAACATCTCCCCATTTCCCCCACCCCAGCCTCTGACAACCATCCCTCCACTCTTTGTTTCTATGAGTTTGACTTTTTTATATTTCACATGTAAGTTAGATCATGCAGTATTTGTCTTTTTGTGTCTGGCTTACTTTTTCTTAGCATAATATCCTCCAGGTTCATTCACGTTGTTGCAAATGGCAGGATTTTCACCTTTATTGGCTGAATAATATTCTGTTGTATACATCATCTTTTCTTTATCTATTTATCCATTGATAGACACTTAGGTTGTTTCCATATCTTGGCTATTGTGAATAATGTTGCAGTGAACATGGGAATGCAGATATCTCTTTGAGATACTGATTTCATTTCCTTTGGATATATACCCAGAAGTGAAATTGTTGGATCACATGGTAGTTCTGTTTTTGATTTTTTGAGGAACTTTTATGCTGTTTTCCATGATGGCTGTACCAGTTTACATTTCCATCAACAGTGTATAAGGGTTTCCTTTTTTCCACATCCTCACTAATACTTGTTATCTCTTGTCTTTTTGGTAATAGCCATACTAACAGGTGCATGGTGATATCTCATTTCCCTGATGTCGAGTACCTTTTCGCATACCTGTTGGCCATTTGTACGTCTTCTTTGGAAAAATGTTTATTCAGGTCTTTTACCCATTTTAATTGGGTTATTATTACTGTTATTATTATTAGCTATTGAGTTGTTTGAGTCCCTTATATAATTTGGGTATTAACACCTTGTCAGATATATTTCACAAATATTTTCTCCCATTCTGTAGGTTGCCTTTTCATTTTGTTGATTGTTCCTTTTCCTGTGTAGAAGCTTTTTTATACTGATGTAGTCTAACTTGTTTATTTTTGCTTTTATTGCCTGTGTGTTTGGTGTCGTATCAAAAATTATTGCCAAGACCATGTCAAGGAACTTTTCCTCTATGTTTTTTACTAGGAGCTTTATGATTTGAGGTCTTACATTTAAGTCTTTAATCCATTTTGAATTAATTTTTATGAATGGTGTAAGATAAGGATCAAATTATATTCTTTTGTATGTATCCAGTTTTCCCAGTACCATTTATTGAATGAATCCAGTTTTCCCAGCACCATTTATTGAAGAGACTGTCATTTTCCCACTGTGTATTCTTGGCACCCTTGTCAAAGAGAGTGACTGTAGATACATGGATTTACAGATCTTTCTCAACTTACAATGGGGTTACATCCCAGTGAACCCATTTTAAGTTGAAAATGTTATATGTCAAAAATGTGCTTAATACATCTAACCTACTAAATAGCATAGTTTAGTTTAGCCTACCTTAAACATGCTTAGAGCACATACATTAGTCTATAGTTGGGCAAAATCACCTGCTACAAAGTTTATTTTATTATAAACATTGAATATCTCATGTAATTTATTGAATACTGTACTGAAAGTGAGAAAGAGAAACAGAATAGTTGTATGGGTACAGAATGTGGTTGTAAATGTATTGGTTGTTTATCCTCATGATTGCATGGCTGACTGGGAGCTGTGGCTTGCTGCTGCCGCCCAGCATTATGAGAGAGTATCATACTGCATATTGCTAGTCTAAGAAAGGACCAAAATTCAAAATTCCAAGTACAGTTTCTACTCAATGCATATGGCTTTTCTACCATTGTAAAGTGGAAAAAACTGTAAATAGTACTGTCATAATTTGGGGACCATCTGTATTTCTGCTGTATTCATGATGTTCCATTGATCTATGTGTCTGTTTTTATGCCAGTATTCTACTGTTTTTATTACTGTATCTTTGTAATATAGTTTAAAATCAGAAAGTGTGGTGCCTCCAGCTGTGTTTTCTTTCTCAAGATTGGTTTGTTCAAGGTTTTTTTGTGGTTCCATATGAATTTTAAGATTCCTTTTTCTATTTCTGTGAAAATGTCATTAGAATTTTGATAAGGATTACATTGAATCAGTAGATTGCTTTTAGGTAATGTGGACATTTAGAGAATATTTATTCTTCTAATCAATGACTGCAGGATATCTTTTTATTTGTGTTTCTTCCATTCGTTTTAATCAGTGTTTTATAGTTTCTGATGTACAGATCTTTCACCTCTTTGGTCAAATTTATTACTAAGTATTCTGTTCTTTTTGATGGTTTTATAAGTGGATTTTTTTTTTTTTTTTGCGGTATGCGGGCCTCTCACTGTTGTGGCCTCTCCCGTTGCGGAGCACAGGCTCCGGACGCGCAGGCCCAGTGGCCATGGCTCACGGGCCCAGCTACTCCATGGCATGTGGGATCCTCCCGGACCGGGGCACGAACCCGTGTCCCCTGCATCGGCAGGCGGACTCTCAACCACTGCGCCACCAGGGAAGCCCTAAGTGGATTATTTTTATCATTTCTCTCACAGATAGTTCATTGTTAGTATATAGAAACATAACTGATTTCTATACACTAAGTTGTATCTTGCTATTTTACTGAATTTGTTTATTAGTTCTAACAGTTTTTGGTGTAGTCTTTAGGATTTTCTACATATAAGATCCTATCATTGTAAATAGAGACAATTTAACTTTTCTTCCTTTACAAAATCGATGCCTTTATTTTTCTGGTCTAATTGCTTTGGCTAGGACTTCTAGTACTATGTTAAATAAAAGTGGGGAGAGTAGGCATCCTTGTCTGGTTCCTGATCTTAGAAGAATAGCTTATAGTAATATTAATCAAAGAATTATATTTGCTTAATTGGAATAATATCAGAAAACACCTTTCGATGAAAATCCATCAATGTTGGTATAAATGGGTTAAAATATTCTTTAATAAACTGAGAGTTAAAAGGTTCTGGCTCAAAAGAGCAGGAACAAAATGGTGGGGTCATAATTTCATGTACTATTTGTTTCCCACTCACACTGGATTAAAAACATCATGCTATACATTTCATTTGGTCTCCAATATTCATTAAAAATTATAAATGGTTTAAAATAAATACAATTATACAGCTAATATATTTTACCTCTTAAAAAAAAATAATAGCTGGGCTTCCCTGGTGGCGCAGTGGTTGAGAGTCCGCCTGCCGATGCAGGGGACGCGGGTTCGTGCCCTGGTCCGGGAGGATCCCACATGCTGCGGAGAGGCTAGGCCCGTGAGCCATGGCCGCTGGGCCTGCACGTCCGGAGCCTGTGCTCCACAACGGGAGAGGCCACAGCAGTGAGAGGCCCACGTACCGCAAAAAAAAAAAAAAATAATAATAATAATAATAATAATAGCTTATAGCATTTTACCTTTTTTTGGTTAACCATCCACTCTTCCCTTATTTATTTATTTTAAAATTAAATGCTTTATTGATGTAACATTGGTTTATAACATTATATATGTTCCATGTGTACAACATCACATTTTGTATACACTGCAGTGTGCTCACCACCAAAAGTTTAGTTTCCATCCGTTCACCATACAGTTGACCCCCTTTACCCATCTTGCCCTCCCTTCACTCTGCTTCCCTTCTGGTAACCACTACTCCGTTCTGTGTATCTATGTTTTTGTTTTTGTTTGTTTGTTTGTATATTCCACATGTGAATGGAACCATACAGTATTTGTCTTTCTCTGACTGGCTCATTTCACTTAGCATAATACCCTCAAGGTCTACCCATGTTGCAAATGACAAGATTTCTTTCTTTCGTTCCTTTCTCCCTCCCTCCCTCCTTCCTTCCTTCCTCCCTTCCCTTCTTTCTTTCTCTCTCTCTCTCTCTTTCACTAAGTAGTATTGCATTGTATATATACCACATCATCTTTATCCAGTCATCTGTTTATGGCCACATAGGTTGTTTCCATATCTTGGCTATTTTAATGCTGCAGTGAACATAGCAGTGCATATATCTTTTTAAATTAGTGTTTTCATATTTTTTGTATAAATACCCAGAAATGAAGCAGATCTCCATACTCTTTTCCATAGTGGCTGAACCAGTTTACATTTCCACCAACAGCATACGGGGATTTCTTTGTCATTGACTTTTGGCAGTTTTAATATAATGTGTCTTGGAGAAGGTCTTTTTGCATTGAGGTAATTAGGTGTTCTCTTAGCTTCATGCACTTATATATCCAGTTCCTTTCCCAGGTTTAGGAAATTCTCAGTTATTATTTCTTTAAATGAACTCTGTTCCCTTCTCCCTCTCTTCTCCTTGTGGGATACCCATTATCCTTATGTTGTCCTTCCTAACAGATTCCAATAGTTCTTTTAGAATTTCTTCAATTTTTTTTAACACCCTATTTCTCTCTCCTCTTCAACCAGAATCATGTCTAGGTTTCTATCTTCGGGCTCCCTAATTCTCTCTTCCATGGGGTGCCCTATTTCCAATGCTTTATAACAGCGGTCCCCAACCTTTTTGGCATCAGGAACGGGTTTCGTGGAAGACAGTTTTTCCACAAACGGGGGCAGTGGGTGATGGTTCAGGCAGTCACGTGAGCGATGGGGAGCGATGGGGATCGGCAGATGAAGCTTCGCTCACTGGCCCACCACTCACTTCCTGTTGTGCGGCCCGATTCCTAACAGGTGGCCCAGGGGTTGGGGACGCCTGCTTTATAATGTGTTGTTCATCTCATTTATTGCATGCTTCAGCTCCAGATTTTTTTTTTTTAATGTTTCAGTCTCTTTGGTAAGGTATTCTTTTTATTCATTAATTTCATTCCTTAGCTCATTGAACTGCCTGTCTGAGTTTTGCTGTACCATGTTGAGTTTGAGTTTCTTCACGACAGCTGTCTTGAATTGTCTATCAATTAGATCTCAATATTCTGTAATTTTCAGTTTGGCTTCTGGAGAATTTTTATGCCATTGTCACGATGGTGCTTGATGAGTTGTTCTTCTACTGGTGCATTTGAAGTAGCAAACACCTTTCTTCATTAGGTAAAGGTGTTTTATCTTTCTTTTAACCTTGTTTCTAACAATTCAACAGGTTTGTAATTGGAGGCCTTTTTGTTTGTTTGTTTTCAGTAGATGACACTATAGCACAGGTTTTTGGTTTCTCTTACTTCAGCTGCCTCTGGCTATATTTGAGAATTGGCACTTTCCACCCCACTGCCTTTGCCAGAGGTGTTGTTCGGTGCCCTCATTGTCACTACTGGTGCCTCATTGTCACTGGTGCCTTGCTGTTGCTGGTGTCACTGCTATTGCTGGCATTGCCGCCTGGGGCACCAGAAGGGCAGGCACCTTGTCCAGGGTCGTCTGGGCTGTGGGCTTCACTGCCGAGGGGGGAGGGTGGGAGTTGGAGGGCAGTTGGAGCTATGGTCACCTCTGCTGCATTAGGGGCTTTCAGGTTCATGGGTGCTGCTGCTGTGGGCGGGAGGGTGGGGGTCTAGAGTTGCAGGTGCTTCCACAGCTGACGGGACAGAGTCACAGGTCCTGCTGCCACTTCTCAGTTCCCTGTGGCTGTGGGTGCTGTTGTGACTGGGAGGTCAGAATTGTGTGCAATGCCCCCTTGCTACTCCTGGATTCTCTGGGGCTGTGGGCTTAGATGCCATGACTGGGTGCCAGGATCTCAGGCATTGCCTCACCTGTTCTCTCCATTCTGCCTCCTCTATGTGTTCCAATCCACCCACCTTTAAATGTAGAGAAGTGTGGAATTCTCTGGCATCCTCATGTGTTGGGCAGAGTTCCCTTTGTTGAGTTATGGACGTTTAACTGGTTGTAGATTGAAGGTGGGGACAAAGGGAGTGTCTCACACTGCTGTAATGCTGATGTCACTCCCCTCACCGTTGAGTATGTTAGCCCTGGGCTTGTCATATACGTTGAGATACATTCCTTTATTTTGTTGAGATACAGTCCTTCTATACATAATTTGTTGGGAGGAGTTTTTATCATGAAAGGATGTTAAATTTTGTCCAATGTTTTTTCTCCATCTATTAAGATGACAGTATGATTTTTATCCTTTATTAATGTGGTACATCATATTTATTATTTTGCATATTTTGAACCACCCATATATCTCAAGGATAAATCCGGCTTAATCATGGTGTGTGATCCTTCTTTTTTTTTTAATTTTTTAAAAAATTTATTTATTTTATTTATTTATTTTTGGCTGTGTTGGGTCCTCGCTGCTGTGCACGGGCTCTCTCAAGTTGAGGCGAGCAGGGGCTACTCTTCATTGTGGTGCACTGGCCTCTCACTGCGGCGGCCTCTCTTGCTGCGGAGCACAGGCTCCAGGCACGTGGGCTTCAGCAGTTGTGGCTCACAGGGCCAGCAGCTGTGGCTCGCCAGCTCTAGAGCGCAGGCTCAGTAGTCGTGGCATATGGCTTAGTTTCTCCGCGGCATGTGGGATCTTTCCGGACCAGGGCTCGAACCCATGTCCCCTGCATTGGCAGGCGGACTCTTAACCACTGCGCCCCCAGGGAAGCCCGGTGTGTGATCCTTCTAATGTGCTCTTGTATTCAGTTTGCTAGCATTGTGTTGAGAATTTTTGCATCTATGTTCATCAGGAATATTGGCCTGTAATTTTCTTTTTTTGTACTTATGTCACACTTAAAAAGCAATTTTATTATTCCAGAAGTCTGAGTCCAGAAAAATGGTGTTTGCCGTAAGAATTTCCTTTCAGGGCAATAGTTTTAACTTTTATGAACAATTTTTTTTTAAATTAAAAAAAAATCTTTAAGCAAATTATGTTTTTCTGGGTCAGAACCCCATTGAAATGATGATAAATTAATTACAAATGAGAGTTATTCCTGAAGATTCAGGAGATCTCATGTAGGAAAATGGAGGTTTCAGAGAGGGTGCTGGGCACAAGGTTTAGAAAACTTCTATTTCAAAATGGACTAGGTGGATAAAGCAGTTGGGAGAGGAGACACCAAGAACAAAAGAGAAATGATAAATTGAGGCTTCCCAGTAATTAGAAAATTAATTACTAAGAGTTTGAAACATCTGCCTGAGCATTTGCAATAATTCTAAATTGGCATCTAAAAATTAGGAATTGAAATACATGTTAAAAGACCAAGAATGTACAAAAGAGTCAACATAATCATAGTTGTCTTAGTCATAATGATATAAACAATGAATAGTGATATAATAAAAAATTGTGATATAAATATATTGTGGAAAATTGAGTGAGGGGAAGTTGTGTGTGTGTGTGTCTGTGTCTGTGTCTGTTTGTGGGTACTTATTTTGTATGGGGTGGTGGTTGAGATGTAAGCCCTCATCTCACTTATCAGAAAGTCATTATACATTGTCTAAAAATGGATAAATCAGGAAATAAAAGTAGTAATTTTTAAAATAAATTTTTCTATTTTTTATTTTTGGCTGCATTGAATCTTCATTGCTATGTGCAGGCTTTCTCTAGTTGTGGCGAGTGGGGGCTACTCTTCATTGCGGTGCGAGGGCTTCTCATTGCGGTGGCTTCTCTTGTTGCAGAACATGGGCTCTAGGCATGCGGGCTCAGTAGTTGTGGCTCGCGGGCTCTAGAGTGCAGGCTCAGTAGTTGTGGCGCACGGGCTTAGTTGCTCCATGGCATGTGGGATATTCCCGGACCAGGGCTCGAACCTGTGTCCCCTGCATTGGCAGGCAGATTCTTTAACCACTGCACTACCAGGGAAGCCCTAGTAATTATTTAGAAATATGAAATTTAAATTTCAGAAGAAACTGCTAGAATGTTTCAAAGTGGCCACCTTTGGGAGGAGTATGAGGATTAAAGAAGATAGCATTCAAAGTTGCAAATAAATACACAACACATGTACAGTCACACAAACCATACATACATATACATCAGTTACAGAATTTGATTTTTAAAATGAAATTAATACTTGATTCCTGTTTTTTCTTTCTGCGAGGACAGTAATTTCTTGAGTTAATAATGTAATATTTAGGAAGCCGGAAAAAAACAAGTTCCTGGTGCAGAGGTTGCTCTGCAGCATAATTTAGGCATCGGAGGAGCAGTAGTGGTCACGCTGTACAAGATGGGTTTTCCTGAAGCTGCTGGTTCTTTTAGAACTCATCAAACTGAGGCTGCTCCAACCAGCTCTGCAGTTGATGGATTTAAGGCAAATCTTGTCTTTAAGGAGATTGAGAAGAAGCTTGAAGAGGAAGGGGAGCAGTTTGTGAAGAAAATCGATGGTTTTTGCCTTCAAGGTGAAGGATGGCCCTGGAGCTAAAGAAGCCATCTGGGTGGTGGACGTGAAGAATGGCAAAGGATCAGTGCTCCCTAACTCAGATAAGAAGGGCGACTCCACAATTACAGTGGCTGACTCGGACTTACTGGCTTTGATGACTGGTAAAATGAATCCTCAGTCGGCCTTCTTTCAAGGTAAATTGAAAATCACTGGCAACATGGGTCTGGCTATGAAGTTACAAAATCTTCAGCTTCAGCCAGGCAAAGCTAAGCTGAGAAGAACTCTCTTTGCTTAACTTTGAAAATCAAGATGAGATATATAGATATATGTCCATATATTTCATTGTCAGAACTTAGATTGAAACTACACATTGGCAAATAGCGTATTTGTTTTTAAATGGGTGTGACCAATCCTGTTTTTCCTAAGCTCTGGGTGAATAGAACCTGATGGTGTACTACTGCTTTGCTGAATTGCGTACAACTGTGCATTACAAAGTTAATATGGTAATTATGGTTTGGGGTAAAATTGAGTTTTAGAATAAAATTAGGAATAGCAAAATCCAAAAACTATGTAAACAAAAGCTCTCATTTTGCTTATAAAGTATATTTGAGGGGTTTCCCTGGTGGCGCAGTGGTTGCGAGTCCGCCTGCCAATGCAGGGGACAGGGGTTCGTGCCCCAGTCCGGGAGGATCCTACATGCTGCGGAGCAGCTGGGCCCGTGAGCCATGGCCACTGAGCCTGTGCGCCTGGAGCCTGTGCTCCGCAACGGGAGAGGCCACAACAGTGAGAGGCCCGCGTACTGCAAAAAAAATAAAAAAATAAAAGTATATTTGAGGATTATTCTGCTGAAGACTCAATTTAAGTTTTCCTTGGGAGAACTAGGGAAGAAACAGAATACCAGTAGCTGGCCAGTAATTAGTGTTGTGCACTTAATGACCTTAATCTGTTTTCCACTGATAATTTATAAAATTCTGTACTGGGATTTTTTAAAAAAAAAATCTTTACAGTTTTGCATTTCATGCCATCAAAACAGTATTTTCTTCCAAATCAAAGAAATATGATCAAGGCTGGGGAGAAAAAATATATAGCTGGAAAAAGGCCTATTTTTTAAAACAAAAATATTTTTAAGTGAGTTTCCTTCTTGGAAAAAAAATCAATGTATTAGAATCATAAAACACTGTTGTTAAAAATAATTGAACAAATAAATTTTGCTTTGAGATGCACAGTTTTCAAATTATAATCTCGTATTAATTTAATTAAATTTGTAAAACTCTCCTTCCTTTGTTATAATTTTCCCTTTTCATATGTCTGGTTGAACAAGCCACATTTAATTTACCTTCCTAGTTTTTTTTTTTTTTTTTGCGGTACGCGGGCCTCTCACCGCTGCGGCCTCTCCTGCTACGGAGCACAGGCTCCGGACGCGCAGGCCCAGCGGCCACGGCTCACGGGCCCAGCCGCTCCGCGGCATGTGGGATCTTCCCGGACCGGGGCACGAACCCGTGTCCCCTGCATCGGCAGGCGGACTCTCAACCACTGCGCCACCAGGGAAGCCCCTTCCTAGTTTTTTTAATTCAATTTAAAGGAATACTACTTTTTATTCCTTTTTTTTTTTAAAGGTAAATTTCATATTAGACTTTGTCATGTGATGTGTTTTCCCTATTTTTACCTTCCTAGTTTTTCTAATGCTAATGTTATTTCTAATAACTCGGTAAGATGTGGGGTAAAATAATGTTTTCGGAAGAATGTTTAATAGAAAATTAAAATAGCTCTTCCTCAAAAAAAAGTAATATTTATATTTGAAGCATTTCATAATTTCTATTCGTATTAATGATCCTGTATGCTAATATATAGGTGTGCACAGGTTTATCTCAAAGCCTAGCTTGTATGAAAGTCATATGTACCTATATTATGGCAACTCACTCTGTATGTCTAGGTGTCCTTCTGGGCCTGTAGTTGATGTTTATAATGATGTTGGAACACCTTCACAGAGTTTTATGTAACTCTTAATTGGTATGCAAATGTGGTATGTATTTTCCTGTTTTTCCATCAGTCTCACTTGTGTCTTATCAGCTAAAGTCCAGAAAGAGATTGACTGTGTGATTGGCAGACACCAGAGTCCCTGCATGCAGGACAGGAGCCACATGCCCTACATGGATGCTGTGGTACATGAGATCCAGAGATACATTGACCTTATCCCCACCAACCTGCCCCATGCAGTGACCCGTGATGTTAAATTAAGAAACTGTTTCATCCCCAGGGTCAGATTTGTTTCTCCTGCTGTGGCCTCAATGCTCTTGAAGTTCCCATATTCACAGTATGGTTGCAGTCCTTAAGATGAGAGAATTGCAAAAGTCATGCATGGGGTAGCCTGATGGGTTTTGTGTTGTTTCCAGTTTGTGGCTATAAATCTTTATGACAGATCTTGATTATCTGGCTAAGTCTCCCATATTTGTTCTGCTTCTTTAATATTGTTTTGTCTACTCTTAGCAGTTTACATTTCCAGATAAATTTTAGTATCTATTTGTCAGTTACCCAAAACACTCAGCTATGATTTTTATCAGGTTGATATTAAATCAATTTGGAAAGAATTGACATCTTGACATGTTGAATCTTTCAATTCACAGATACAATTTATTTGGGCTTTCTTTAATTTTTCAGTACTGTTTTGTTTGCAGTACAGTGGCTTGCACATCTGTTATGTTTTTCTCAGATAAATAATATTTCTGATGTTATTATATGTTGTATAATTTTATTTTGTTTTTGTTTTTTATTTTTTGGTCATGCCATGGTGCGTGTGGGATCTTAGTTCCTGGACCAGGGATCGAACCCACGTCCCTTGCATTGGAAGTGTGGAGTCTCAACCCCTGGACCACCAGGGAACTCCCTACATTGTATAATTTTAAAAATGCCTTTTCCACTTTTTTGCTATATGGAAATATATTTGATTTTATTTTGATGACCTTATATCTAGCAACCTTTCTAAATTCATTTATCATTGCTAATAATTTGTGGATTGATTTGTAATTTTTATATATACAATTTTGCCACCTGGTTTAATATTTGTTTTATCTTCCAATTCTCATGACTTTAATTTTCTTTATTGCATTATCACACTGGCAGGATTTCCAGGATAGTGTTGAACAGAAGTGGTGATAGTGGCCATTGTTTAATTTATGATATCCAGGAAGAGGTGAGGGCTTAATATCTCATCATTGAGAATGATATTTTATGTATATTTTTGTAAATATTAAAAAAAGCAGATCAGGGAAATATTCCTAATCTTATTTTTGTATGAAATTTTGGGATGAACTTTATTTTTTATTTTTTTGCGGTACACGGGCCTCTCACTGTTGTGGCCTCTCCCGTTGCGGAGCACAGGCTCTGGATGCGCAGGCTCAGCGGCCATGGTTCAGGGGCCCAGCCGCTCAGTGGCATGTGGGATCTTCCCAGACCGGGGCACGAACCCCTGTCCCCTGCATCGGCAGGCGGACTCTCAACCACTGTGCCACCAGGGAAGCCCGAACTTCATTTTTTAAGAGCAGTTTTGGGTTCACAGCAATATTAAGCTGAAGATACAGAGATTTCCTATATACTCCCTGCCTCGACACAGGCATAGATAGCCTCACCCATTATCAATATCCTCTACCAGAGTGGTGCATTTTTTACAGTTGATGAGCCTGTTTTGGCACATCATTAGCATCCAAAGTTCATCATTTTCATTAGGGTTCACTCTTGATGTTGTACATTCTATGAGTTTGGGCAAGTGTATAATGACATGTGTCCATCATTGTGGTATCATATAGAGTCGTTTCACTGCTCTAGAAATCCTCTGTGTTCTGTATCTTCATCCTTCTCTCCCCCAAACCCCCAGCAACCACTTTATACCCATTGATTAGAAACACCCCATTTTCCCGTCCCCTGCTCTTCGCAATCTGTATAATGTTTTCATAATTGTGTGTACAAAATTTGACCAAATGTAGTCTCTGCATTTGTTTATATGGCATATATTTTATTCTCTGTCTCTCTGTTGGGGTCTGTGTCTGTCTCTCATATATAAAAAGCTCAATTTGGTTTGCTACATTTTATTGAGAACATTTGTATTTATATTCACAAGAGACTGGTCTGCAATTACTCTTTCTCAAAGAATTTTTAATAAGACTTCTGATATCAAGGTAATGCTGGCCTCATAAAATAAGGTGGGTAACTTTCCATATTGTGGGTATATTTTTATTATATATATATAATTGCCCCCTTTTCTTTTCTTTTGGTGTTTGCTTAGTTCTGTCTTCCCTGAACCTGATACATTTTGCTTAAGCTCAGATATTGCATAAGAAATGCAGTCTCAGGTGATGTTTATCTTCTTCCAGAAAGTTTTCATCTTTCCTTCACTAGGCGGACAGAATTACATAACGCCTCCTGTTTCAGAATTGGATATTAACACAGTCAGATATTGACTGTAGATGCCAGTTAACCTTTCCAAGTTTCTTCTGTCTCTGGAATCTGGAGATTAATTTTTTTAAAAAAATAATTCTTTCTTTCTTTATTTATTTTTGGCTGTGTTAGGTCTTTGTTTCTGTGCGAGGGCTTTCTCCAGTTGCGGCAAGCGGGGGCCACTCTTCATCGTGGTGCGCGGGCTCTCACTATCGCAGCCTCTCTTGTTGCGGAGCACAGGCTCCAGACGCGCAGGCTCAGTAGTTGTGGCTCACGGGCCCAGTTGCTCCGTGGCATGTGGGATCTTCCCAGGCCAGGGCTCGAACCCATGTCCTCTGCATTAGCAGGCGGACTCTCAACCACTGCGCCACCAGGGAAGCCCTGGAGACTAATTTTTGTCTGCAGCTTTCCAGTGCTTTCTAACACATGGTTTCTATTTTTATTCAAACTTTATAGTTGGTATCCTACAAGCTGCTGCCATTTGAAGCCTGCATGTGTTATTGTACATAAAAATAAGATGACTGAAATGTCTACTTTGAGGGGAGAAGGATCGTGAGTTTATTAAGGTTGAAATTACTATTGCTATCTTCTGGGGAAGAGGGAATTGTGCATATCTGCGTTGTCCCATATGGTAGCCACTAGCCACATGTGCCTAGTGGGTGCCTGAAATGTGATGAGTGCAACTGAGGAACTGAATTTTAAATTTTATTTACTTTTGATTAGCTTTACTTTAAATATACCTAGCTATGGATCACTGAAAGCTACTGTGTTAGAGCTGATCTAAGTTTTTTTTTTTCCTGTAACGTGGGTTTAGAAATCCCTCCTCCTTAATTCTGCAGTACTAAAAACCTGGAAAATTGAAAACAAATATATAAGTTTGATGCAATTTCATTTGGTGGTCAAAACCTTACTTGAACTGAAGTGAATCTATATATATTCCTTATTTATGCCACTTTATGTGAATATTCATGTCCTGCTGAAGACATTTGTGAACTGTTGATAAAACTAACCTTGCTTACCTCAAAATGTTACAAGAATTAAACCAGGTAACATGCAAAATACAAGCTAAAACTATGAGACACTCATTTCATATATCAGTGTGATGAAGTCAAAGGCTGAGAAAACCTTTTATTAGAGAGGATATGTGTAAACAAGTACTTTCAAGTGCCACTGGCAGGATTATAAATAAGTACATCTTTTTTGGGGGGGACATTTTGGCAATATCTATTAAAAATATAGTATCTTATAATGCAAGAATTATAATTCTTGGAATCTACTACAAGTGCTAATGAAGGAGTGTCCAAAAAATTCATCCTTGCATCATTGCTTGTAATAAAAAAATATTTTGAGCTATCTAAATGTTCATTAGTAGTGTCATGGCACATTTATATTATGTAGCATGATAAGGCAGTTGTACATGTGTTGACATGGGACAATATCTAAATTAGTATTTTTTAAAATTAATTAATTTATTTTTGGCTACATTTGGTCTTCGTTGCTGCACGCAGTCTTTCTCTGGTGACGATGTGTGGGCTTCTCATTGCAGTGGCTTCTCTTGTTGTGGAGCACAGGCTCTAGGCACGCGGGCTTCAGTAGTTGCAACGCGTGGGCTCAGTAGTTGTGGCTCGCGGGCTGTAGAGCGCAGGCTCAGTAGTTGTAGCACACGGGCTTAGTTGCTCCACGACATGTGGGATCTTCCCGGACCAGGACTCGAACCCATGTCGCCTGCATTAGCAGGCGGATTCTTAACCACTGCGCCACCAGGGAAGTCCCTAAATTATTTTAATTAAAGAAAAAAATCAAGATCCACTGGATGCTTGTCATTGGGTAAAAAAAGAAGAAAGTGGTAAGTGGCATAAATGTATATAGGATTATCTGCCTGATATGCATAATATCTCTGGAAGGTATATAACTAGTTGGTGGGAATGGTTGTTTTTGGAAAGTCTAAATAAATTTGTGTAGTTAGATGGGAAGGAGACTTACTTTTTACCATATGTGCTTTTTGTGACTTAATGTATTCCTCTGTTTTTTACTTGAGGTATGAGTTATATAGAAGAAAAATCACCTTTCTAAGTGTAGAGTCTAAAGACTTTTGATCAGTATGTGAAGTTATGTAACTACCACCACAACTAAGATATCAAACATTTTCATCATCTCAAAGAGTTTCCTTATTCTCCTTTTGCAAACAATCCATTTCCCCCATTTCTTGCCCTTGGTAACCGCTGATCTGCTTTTGGTCCTACAGTTTTGCCTTTTCAGGAGTGCAGTATAATGTGACATAAATGAAATAACTTGTAATCAATATATGCCTTTATCTCTTTTTTATGTGGCAGAATATGTTTGAGATTCATCCTTGTTATTGTATATATCAATGGATTATTCCTTCTTTATCGATGAGTGGATATCATGTGGAGTGCCACAAATTGTTTATTCATTCACTAATTGATGGATATTTGGGTTGCTTCTAGTTTTGGGCTATTTGAATAAAGGTGCTTTAAACATTTGATACAGGGTTTTGTGTGGACATAAATTTTCATTTCTTTTGGGTAAATACCGAGGAGTGGGAGTTTAAAGTTAAATGTTTAACTTTATTTAAAGTTTAAATAAGTTAAATGTTTAACTTTATTTAAAGTTTAACTTTATTTTAAAAACGCACCAAACTGTTTTCTAATACGGCTGTGACATTTTTCCCTCCTACTAGCAATATATGAAAGTTCCAATTGCTGGAGGTAGGTACCCTCCAACACTTGCCGTTGTTAGTGTTCTTAAATTTTATTTCATTTTATTTTTAATTTATTATTTCTTATTTATGGCCTCTGCCCTATTTTTTGTTTTGTTTCTGGTATTTATCGGCATTCCTCCAGCCAGATCACCTCGTTCTACCAAAACAATCCAATACGTTTTGAAAACCATTCTGGAGGGGCTGTTCTTGGGTGGTGGTGGGAAAGGGAGTTTTGGCCAGAACGATATTGACTGGTAGGGAAAAAAAAAAATCAGAAAAACACCAAACCAAGTACACGCCTCTCCCCACATACACACCTGTATTTATGTACCCGCACACATGGCCGGCCAAGCCGGCCCTTGGGGGCTTTGAACAATCATCTCAACGCCTCTTTCCGTTTCTCTTGTCCTGAGTATGGGTAGGGGCGAAAGGGGAGATATTTCAGATCTGTAAATATTTTTAAAGCGAAAAAAATAAAACATTTAAAGCATCGTTGTTAACTTTGGTGGAACTGATTGTCTGTTGTGCTAACGCTGGAGGTTTTCTCGCTTTTCCGTGTAAGGGCTTGCAGGCGCGTGTCAGATGTCTGGCTCTCCCCACGTGGAAGGTGGGGCGGGGATCAGGGGTTAAAGGTCGGGGCCTTGGCGCCGCCCCGTGAAGCCGCACCCCTTTCCGCTCGCTGGTGGTACCCATAGTTCCTGAGCGGGCTGAGGCTCAGCCCGGCTGGAGTCCAGCTCCAGATCCCGCGCAGACAGGGTCAGACGGCGGGTGGAGGCAGGCCTCACTGCTGAAGCGGTGGCCTCCCCGAACACGCTTTTTTGCAGCACAGGGAGTGCCTAGGGGTTGGCGGCAGCGAGGCGCCGTGCGACGTGGTCCAACCTGTGACACGTGCCTCCCCTCCGAGGGCGCAGGGCAGGTGGGGCGGTGCTGCCTGGACCAGGTATAGCGCCCGACTTGCTCATCCCCCATCCTGGCGCGACAGCCTGGCAGCGCTCTCAGCTCCGGAGCCGGTGGCAGAGTTGCGGGTCCCGCGCGGCGCGGGAACTGGGGGCGGAAAGACGGCCCTTCGCCTGAAGCGTCTTGAGGCCGGAGACTAGGCAAAGAAAGCTCGAGAGGCAGAGGCTCCTCCCCACACTGTTGTGTTGTTTACGGTTTGCATTGTGCTGGCTAAGAGGCCGGAACCCGGGCAAGCACGTGGCCGCTGGCCCTGAATGGAACCAGGGTGCGCCGTCTGCGTGCCCACCAACTTCCGCGCCCCAACACTTGCCGCCGCACCCTCTAAATTTTAGACACTGAAGGGGTTGTGTAGTGATATCTCATTTTGTTTTACTTCTATTTTCTCGGTGAATAATGATATTTGGCTTCTTTTCATGTGTTGATTGGCCATTCGTATGTGTTCACTGATAGTGTTTGCTCAAAGTCCTATTTTTTATTGAGTTTGCTTTATTTAATTATTGCAGTTCTTTAGTATGCAATCCGTTTGTCATGTCTCAGTGTTGCACATGTTTACTCCCGGTTTGTGTCATTTTCTTTCTTTTTTTGGTTTCTAAGAATGTCCTTCAATGAGCAGAAGTTTAAAAAAAAAACATAGTTTAAAATTTTTATGAAGTCCAGTTTATCGATTATTTCTCTTATGAGTTGGGCTTTTGTGTCATATTTATTTTCCAGCACATGCTATCAAATATTTATGCTTTTCTTTTTCAAGTTTTATACTTTTAGCGTTTATATTTAGCTCTATGATCCATTTAAAGTTCATTTTTACTTATGGAGTGAAGTAATGGTCATATTTCATTTCTTTTCTTTATGGTTAATCTACTTGTCCCAGCACCATTTGCTGAAAATATACCTGCTTTTAAAATCTTAAAGTAACATTTTCCAGTATTATTTGTTTAAAAATATGCAAGGCAATAATTTTAAAAACAAAATTATAGACCTTAAATACGATAAACTTAAGGGGTGCAATTACCCCCAATTTTGAATTTAAAAGGTTTTAAAATTTAAATAGTATTTAAACGTACAATGGATATATATATATATAATATATGAAATACATATGAAATTGTGTATATATCTATATTGTAACTACCTGTCTGTCTGTCATCTATCACACTTAACACCTAAATACTTCAGTATGTATCTTCTAAGAACAAATGAACAAGGACTTTATCTACATAACAATAAAAGCATTCACACTAAAGGAATTATCATCTATATAATATTTTTTTCTGATATATATATACTATAATTACATTTTCTCAATTATCCTAAAATACCTTGTGTAGCTTTTTTTGAGGGGGCATCTAGTGTCCAATCAAGGAACAAGTATTTAATTTGATTATCCGCCCCTTTACTCCCCTGTTATCAAGAACAGTTCCTTTTCCTATGTTTATTTCATTTTAATACACTGACAATTTCGAAGAGTCCAGGACAATTGTCATGTTAAACATTCCTCAGTCTGGCTTTATGTGATTGTTTTCTTGAGATTAGATTCCAGTTGTGTGTATTTGACAAGAAAATTACTTAGGTGATGTTGTGTATGTCCCACTGCATCACATTTCGGCTGAAGACGTGTAATGTCAGCTTATCCCATTATGGGTGATGCTAAGGTGATCACTTATTAAGGAGAAATCTGCCATATCTCTCCATTGCTGAGGTTCTGTTTTCATAGGTAATTAATTAAAAATCTATGGCATGGTACTTTAAGACCTTGTGAATATACTGTTTCCCAAATCATTCATCCAACAGTTTTAGCATTAATTGATGATCTTTACTTGAATTGTTGAAAAATGAGAATTTTTCTAATTTTATCATCTGTTTTTTTAAATCTAGAATTCATCCATAACGAAGTGTTCCCCCACATTTTAAAATTAAGAGAAACAAATTTCATCCCAAAGATAAATGCTCAGTAGTTGTTAGTGTACTTGTTGATATTATCTAAGAAGTCACTTTTCCTCATGGGAAAATTTTCTTTCTTACTGTGGTAAAATAAGTATAACATAAAAATGACCATTTTAGCTATTTTAAAGTGTACAATTCAGTGAAATTTAGTACATTCACAGTGTTGTGCAACCATAGCTACTATCTAGTTCCAGAACATTTTCATCACTGCAAAAGGAAATCCACCACCCGTTAAGCAGTCATTGCCCATTCCTCACTCCTTACAGCCCCCGACAGCCACTAATCTGTCTCTGTATGGATTTGCCAGATGCCATTTTTGATCAGATCAGACCTCTATTTTAAAAAGCCCTATAAACAGATTCCAAATACATCTGACTTTTCAAGAGCCCTCAGAGGCTTCCATTTTAAACTATGATCCACAAATGAGATGTAAGAAAGCTGAAATGATGAAATAGAGTCAAGGGTGGGATACAGACAGCAGTGTGCAAACGTTGTGATAAGTAAAGGGGATTCAGAGATCTAGCACCCAAGTAACCAAGTACACAGTACTTCAAATGCTATTGAAGGCCACTTTAGTAACATCACTGCCACTGGTCTTAAACTCATCCCTGTTTATTACTTGGTCTGTCTGTCTGGAATTGCTGCTGCCCTTCTTTGGACCTGGGACTTCTCATGTCTAGATCAAAAAATGGGACTAAATGACTTGTAACATTTCTACCGCTCCACGACCTCTTTATAATTCATTTATCTTCATCTTTCATTCCAGGGCACGACTATAGTAACATTGCTGAGTTCTGTGCTACATGATGACAAAGAATTCCCCAACCCAGAGGTGTTTGACCCAGTCCACTTCCTGGATGAGAGTGGCAACTTTAAGAAGAGTGACTACTTCATGGCTTTCTCAGCAGGTATTAAAAATTAATTTCCTTAGGTACTTAGGGAACAAGACACCTTTCTGGAATTGGTTGGAACTTAATGATGCCCACTCTGGAACTAAGAATCTGTGACCCTTTTTCCTTGGAGTTCAGGGACATCTATTTGTTGTGAAGCCTGTTATTTTGTGAACAATCAGTTGGGTGTGTATTCAGAGTAACATTTTTGGGGTTTGGTTTTGTTTTTCTAAAATCGTTCTTGAGGCAGGTGTGGTATATATGAGAGTGCATCACAGTGGGCATCAGAAAATCTCAGTTTAAATCCTGGTTTTATTAATTATGAGCTATGTGACACTGGACATTTCTTTTTACCCAGAATCTTCCTTTCACTCATTTGAAAAATACAAAATTACAGTCTCTACCTTCCAATGTTTATTTTGGTGGGGTAGATGTGGAGTTTCAAGGAAAGAGTCATGTACATTTACTTATATAATTACTTTATCTTTGGTCATTCAAGATGTTTGAATTAAGTTAGTGTTAACCATGAATTCCAAGAATGTAGATCTGGTTGAAATCAAGCGGTGTTTATTGGGGGTTTGTTAGGACTATAGCCCAGGAGACACAGATCCAAGAAGCACTTAAATTGTGTTCTTCCAGACTAAAATGGGGAAATTTATAAAGGCAGAAAACCACAAGGGCACATAACTTTTTGTCAAGAATTAGAATTGTAGATGACAATATGTAAGGATGCTTGTAAGCAAGAATTGGTTGGGGTTCGAAATGGTTACATAGTTGTGAAGGGGGAGGGGAACTTTGAACATACAAAATTGTAGCAAGCACCTGTTAGCATATATTGTTTTGAAAATGGCTGGTGGAGTCCTTGAGTTTGACACAGTTGGGAATTCAAGTTCTCAGTGATGCAGGAACATATCTAAACACATCCACAATGAGTATGTGGCTTCATTTTAGGTGTCTGAACCATAGTTATTCCATTCTGATTTTTAAAGGATCTTAAATATGTCATCATTAACTATATTATGTATAGGCAAATGTAATATTAATACAGTACATTAAAATATTTAAAAACCTTTCATTTTTAAGGACAAAGTGTCCTAGTATTAGATATAACATTAAAAGATAAACATTAAAAAACAAAATAAAAAATCTTAAAATTTGTATAGAAACACATAAGACCCCAAATAGCCAAAGCAGTCTTGGGGGTAAAACAGAACTGGAGGAATCAGACTCCCTGACTTCAGACTATACTACAAAGCTATAGTAATCAAGACAATATGGTACTGGCACAAAAACAAATATAGATCAGTGGAACAGGATAGAAAGCCCAGAGATAAACTCACGCACCTATGGTCAACTAATCTATGACAAAGGAGGCAAGAATATACAATGGAGAAAAGACAGTCTCTTCAGTAAGTGGTGCTGGGAAAACTGGACAGCTGCATGTAAAAGAATGAAATTAGAACACTTCCTAACACCATACACAAAAATAAACTCAAAATGGATTAGAGACCTAAATGTAAGACCGGACACTATAAAACTCTTAGAGAAAAACATAGGAAGAACACTCTTTGACATAAATCACAGCTAGATCTTTTTTGATCCACCTCCTAGAGTCATGGAAATAAAAACAAAATTAAACAAATGGAACCTGATGAAACTTAAAAGCTTTTGCAAAGCAGACTACAAACAAGATGAAAAGGCAACCTTCGGAATGGGAGAAAATATTTGCAAACAAATCAACGGACAAAGGATTAATCTCCAAAATATATAAACAGCTCATGCAACTCAATATTAAAAAAAAAAAATCCAGTAAAAAAATGGGCAGAAGACCTAAATAGACATTTCTCCAAAGAAGACATACAGGGCTTCCCTGGTGGCGCAGTGGTTGAGAGTCCACCTGCCGAGGGGGGGGACACGAGTTCGTGCGAAGATCCCACATGCCACGGAGCGGCTAGGCCCGTGAGCCATGGCCGCTGAGCCTGTGCTCCACAACAGTGAGAGGCCCGCATACTGCAAAAAAAAAAAAAAAAAAAAAAAAGACATACAGATGGCCAAGAAGCACATGAAAAGCTGCTCAACATCACTAATTATTAGAGAAATGCAAATCAAAAATACTATGAGGTATCACCTCACACCAGTTAGAATGGACATTATCAGAAAATCTACAAATAACAAATGCTGGAGAGGATGTGGAGAAAAAGGAACCCTCTTGCACGGTTGGTGGGAATGTAAATTGATAGAATCACTATTGAGAACTGTATGGAGGTTCCTTAAAAAACTAAATATAGGGAGCTTCCCTGGTGGCGCAGTGGTTGAGAGTCTGCCTGCCGATGCAGGGGACGCGGGTTCGTGCCCCGGTCCGGGAAGATGCCACGGAATGGCTGGGCCCGTGAGCCATGGCCGCTGGGCCTGCGCGTCTGGAGCCTGTGCTCCGCAACGGGAGAGGCCGCAACAGTGAGAGGCCTGCGTACAGCAAAAAAAAAAAAAAAAAAAACTAAATATAGTATTACCGTATGACCCAGCAATCCCACTACTGGGCATATACCCAGAGAAAACCATAATTCAAAAAGACACATGCACCCCAATGTTCATTGCAGCACTGTTTACAATAGCCAGGACATGGAAGCAACCTAAGTGTCCCTCAACAGATGAATGGATAAAGAAGATGTGGCACATATATACAATGGAATATTACTCAGCCATAAAAAGGAACGAAATTGGGTCATTTGTAGAGACGTGGATGAATCTAGAGACTGTCATACAGAGTGAAGTAAGTCAGAGAGAAACAAATATCGTATATTAACGCAAATACGTGGAACCTAGAAAAATGGTACAGATGAACCAGTTTGCAGGGCAGAAATTGAGACACAGATGTAGAGAACAAACGTATGGACACTAAGGGGGGAAGTGGGGGAGGGGTGGGGTGGTGGTGTGATGAATTGGGAGATTGGGATTGACATATATACACTAATATGTATAAAATGGATAAGTAATAAGAACCTGCTGTATAAAATAAAATTCAAAGAAAAAAAAGTAATAAGTACTTTTTGTTGATCATTTGGTTTGTTGACCATTTTGATTTCCTGCATCATGAAGATGTTCAGGGTTTTTTTATTCCTATATTTATGTTTTCTTTTTTTTAATGGATTCATAGGAATTTTTCTACATTCAGGATATAAATTTTTTGTTCATTTATCAGTATTGTAGTGGTCTCTCCCATCCTGTGTCATTTTATTTTGTTTTGTTTCTTAAAAAAAACAAAATAAAAAAAGGCATAGAATACACCGATTGGCCTCAGAGTCATAAATCCCCAACTGGTCATTGTTTGAATCCAGAGTTATAAGCCTTTTTTCGGCCTCAAATTATTTATTTCAATGGTTCTCAATCCTGGCTGCGCAGTGGGACTCCCCTCTCCCCTTTTCTAAAAAATTATCAATACCTCGACCCAATCCCAGTACAGTTAAACCAGAATCTCCAGAGTGTCCTTGGACACAGAGAAAACAAGACTAAAAGTTTATTTTTATCAGTGGGGCAAGGTCTACTCAGAATGGGAGTGCAAAGTGGCTGTACTTGATTGGTCTGTTTCTATCAGAGAGGCACAAGCTGAATTAGCAGGGACTGTTATAAAAGCTTTAGATTCCAGGCTCCCAGCTGTCTGAGTAAGAGGAGAAGGTTTCTGTGGATCCGGCTGTGCTCTGTCTCTCCTGTCTGCTTCTCCTGTCACTCTGGAAACAGAGCTCTGGGAAAGGGCAGCTCCCTCCTGGCCCCCACTCCTCCCCCAATTCCTGGAAATATCCTTAGATATTAGATGTTAAGGACATCAGCAAATCCTTAACCAATGTAAGTAGGTTTTATGCTTCTTCACTGTCTTGCAAACGGTAAGTAAATTAATCCCAATGATGAAACTAATACATATTGTCATGGGCACACTGTCAAAACAGGCCAGCGTGAGGTAAATTACTTCCTATAAATTTTGACCTTTTTCTTGCCTTTTCAGGCCTGTCATTGTCATAAATAGATGAGCAAAGTAATGTGTTTTGTGAGTAGAGAAACATTTAGGTGTTTGTATGGTAGAATCAAAATAATAAAGTGTCAAAAGCTTGTAGTGTTTCTTCCCTTCTTTGTTTCACAGCCATTTGCTATGATTTGGCACTGAAGGTAAGTGGTAGGTGAAGTGTTTTGAGATTCGAAATTTTCTTCCAGAAGTCATATACTATATAAGCTGTGTGTTTTGTTCAGATGGCCATGAAAAGAGAACTTTTCTGAAGAAGGGCATTGTGCCTGATGTTAAGGAAGTAGCTTGGGATCAGGACCAGCATGAGTGAATGAAAGAAAGTAGTCATCAGTCAGGGTCCAACTGATGGTAATGGTGTTCATTTGGATTCTGCAAGGAGCTGCTGTCTGTAGCCTATGAATGCTGCAGGATGGAAGACACTCTTCTTCCATGAGATGCTGCACGTCCTGGCACTGCCTGTATGATGCCTGCTTTCTTTCTGTGTTAGTAATACCAGCAGATCTCAAACTAGGCTGGGCATTGAAATTATTTGAATTTATTTTTTATAATATAGATTCTAGTATTCATCATAGGGCTACAGAATCAGAATTCTAATGACTGCTCTACAGGTGATTCTGAAGCAGTCAGCTGGCTGTTGGTCCAGAGGTGGGCATTGAGGATCGGTACAATTCTCAAGGATCAGAGGGTGAATACGAAGAGCTTCAAATCTGAATCCTCTATATAGTAGCCCTGGGATGCTGGAAATGGAACAGAATTCCTTAACCTCAGTTTCCTTATTTATAAGTGGGGCAAATAAACCTGCTGAAGGTGCTGATATGAGGATGAATTGTAATCTGTGTACCAACTACTCGGGCCATTGCCTGACACATCAGTGGTAGCTATAAGTGGTAGCTATAACAATCACCATAATAGTTATGTAATAAATACAGAAATATTTTAGGCTACATGTGGCAGAATAAAAACATAATAGGATGATAATATATTCCGCGTCAGGCACAATATATTGACTTTTGCTATTACATGTATGGCCATTCCCAACTCTCAAAAGTCTGTGGCCCTGTGTTCACTGTGTATTTTGGAATGAAGCCAACGGTGGTCTTGCGTGGATATGAAGCATGAAGGAAGCTCTGATTGATCTGGGAGAGGAGTTTTCTAGAAGAGGCAGCGTCCCAATGCTTGAAAGAGCTACTAAGGGACATGGTAGGTGTGCATGAGCACATGTTCAGCATTGATAATGGGTGGGGGTGGAGAGGATAAAAACAGGAATTTGAAGAGCCCCCAGCAGAGCTTGGTTCACCTGAAAGGCCGCCAAGTGTCAGCTCACTCCTCCTTCCCAAGCACCTCCCCCCTAGTTTCTGTTTCCCCTCCCGGTAGGAATCATGTTTAACAATGGGAAAATATGGGAGGAGACCCCGGCGCTTCTCCCTCATGACCCTGCGGAATTTCGGGATGGAGAAGAGGAGCATTGAGGACCGAGTTCAAGAGGAAGCCCACTGCCTTGTGGAGGAGTTGAGAAAAACCAACAGTGGGTGATGCTATGCTCTGTCACTCTGACCTTAACAGTTGGCTCTCTTCTCCAGTGACGTCCTTGGAAACATTACAGGGGTGGCCACATCTTTCATAGGGGTCATGGTTGTCACCCCTCAGATGGAGGAGGGAGGATGTGGAACACAGACAGCCAAGGGAACTTTTGTGTATCTATGCTTGTTGTGTGTGTACACCAATGATGGGGCACACAGTGTGGGTATAAATGTGTTTTAATCATACTCTATCCTGAATTTTGTGTTCAATTCAGAAATCACAAAGAATAGTTTAAAGTCATTTCCTGAAAGAGTTCTAGAACAATGTTTTTCCTGTAGCATTAATGTGGCTTATCTATTCCAGAGCATTTCACCAGGGAATACTTGTTAATTGAACAGGGTGGGAATGACCCTTGTGCAGCATGAAACAAGTGACACGTGTGTTCCCTTAATTGGACTATATTTATATTTTCAACCTCACAGAGATGTCTGAGAGTTACTTCCAGGGCCCAGGCCTACAATTCTGGCAAATAGCAATGACATCTAAGGGTTTTAATCATTTAGGTGTATCTTATTGCATTTCTTCTCAATTATGATTTCTCTGTAAATGCAGCACTATTTTAAAAATACCTTTACTGTATATTTACCTTTACCACTGAGCATTTTCCATTGTAATTTTCCTGTTTCTAGCTGTGGCCTTTCCTTTTCCATTAGAGAAGTCTCTTTAACATTTCTTGTAAACTGGTTTGGTGGTGCTGAAGTCTTTTAGCTTTTGCTTGTCTTTAAAATTTCTGATGTCTTTATCAAATCTGAATGAGAGCCTTGCTGGGTAGAGTATTCTTGGTTGTCAGTTTTTTCTTTTTTCTTTTTTTTTTTTTGCGGTACGTCCCCTGCATCGGCAGGTGGACTCTCAACCACTGCGCCACCAGGGAAGCCCGTCAGTTTTTTCTCTTCATCACTTTTTTTCTTTTTAACTTTAAATTTATCATGCCGCTTTCTTCTTGCCTGCAGTTTCTGTTGAAAAGTCAACTAATAGTGTTATGGGAGTTCCCTTGTGTGTAACTTGTTACTTTTCCCTTGCTGCTTTTAATCTTCTCTCTTTATGTTTAATTTTTGACATTTTAATTACAATGTATCTTGGTTTGTTCCTCTTTGGGTTGACCTGTTCAGGACTCTGTGCTTCCTGGACTTGGATGTCTGTTACTGATCCCAGGTTAGGGAAGTTTTCAGCTATCATGTCTTCAAATATGTTCTCTGCCCCTTTATCTCTCTCTTCTTCTTCTGGAACTGCTATAATGTGAGTGTTAGTATGATTGTTGGTGTCAGAGATCTCTTAAACTGTCTTCATTTCTTTTCATTCTTTTTTCTGTTCATTGTCAGTGATTTCTACTACTTTGTCTTCCACCTCACTGATCCATTCCTCTCTTTCATTTAGTCTATTCTTGATTCTTTCTAGTGTATTTTTCATGTCATTTATTATATTCTTCATCTCTGTTTGGTTGTTCTTTATATTTTCCAACTCTTTGTTAAAAACTACTAACTTCTTGCTCTGTGTATCCATTCTTCTCCCAAGTTCTTTGATCATCTTAACAATCATTACCCTGAACTCTTTCTTGAGTAGATTACATATACTCTACTGCACTTAGTTCTTCTTCTGTGGTTTTATCTTTTTCCATCATTTGGAACATGTTCTTCTGTCACCTCATTTTTTCTAACTTGCTGTTTTTATTTCTATGTATCTGCTAGGTTGGTTATAGTTCCTGACCTTGGAGAAATGGCCTTTTGTGGGAGATGTCCAGTGTGTCCCAGCAGCACACTCCCCTCTCATCATTGGAGCTGTATTCCTCAGGATTTCCCCCTATGTGGGCTGTGTTGGTCCTTCTGTTGTGGTGGGCTGAGTACTGTAGGCAACCTGGTAGGCTTGGTTGGCCCTAGTCAGGTTATTCCCACAGCTGGTATGGGACCACTGATAGGTGGGGCTGGTTCCTGACAGAGCAGGCTGTGGGTTCTGGGGTGTCCAGAAGCTTGTGTTGGCCTGCTGTTTGTCAGGGCTGGGGCCCAGCGAGTCCCGGGGCACATGCTGGCCTTTTGATGGGTGGGTTGGGTGTGCAGTCTGCAGGACTATCATTGTTCTGGGGCTGGGCGTCTTGCCCTCTGCTGGGCGAGGCTGGTGCTGGACCTAGCGTAGGCTAACTGGTGGGCAGGTCTGAGGTCCAGTAAGTCTCGGTTGGTGCTGGCCTGCTAATGGTTGGGCTGGATTTGCAGATTGTGGGCCTGTGGTGGTCCTGTGACTGGTGTCCACTCATGGTACGTGAGGCTGGTCCCAAGGCTAGGGCAGGCTTACTGGTTGACAAGGCAGGGGCCCAGCTGGTCCCAGGGCTAGCCTACTGCTATGTGGACTGGGTCTGCCTGCTGTGGGGCTGTCATTCTCCTGGGGTTCTTACCTACCTGCTGGTGGGTGAGGCTTGTCCTGAGGCTGAGACCAGTACAAAACATGATGATTAGTGATGTTGACCATCTTTTCATGTACCTGTTGATCATTTTTATTTCTTCTTTTTTTAAGTGAACACAAGATAAAGATATTATTTAATTCATTAATGAGGAAATCTGTTACAACCTGTTGTAATAAGGTGTTACTATCTGTTCAAGGGAGAAGGGTAAAAAAGTACAGACTTACTTAGAGTAGAGGAATGTTGACATGAATGTGCAAATGAAGACAGAACTAGCTGGGAAAGTCAATTGAACCTCTACTGGACAGAACAGAGCTTGTATGTCTATAGGCAAGAATTATTTTGTACTGCTATTAGGCATTGATAATTTACAAATTATTACAGACATCTCCAATAAAATCACAGTCAGATAAAGCACAGGGGTGAGGTATAGTATAGTTTTCTGCTGGAGCACACATTTTCCCTGCACTGTAGCTGTAACTACACCTACATATCCAGGTTAAAAAAAAAAAATCGACTTTCTTGAAAGGATGTGATTTACACTCAATATTTCCCCCTCAGCTTTACTGAGATACAGTTGGTATACAACATTGTGTTAGTATAAGATATACAACTTATTGATTTGACATGCTCAGATATTGCAATATGATTACCATCATAGCATTGTCTAACAGCTCCATCAGACTACATAATTACCATTTCTTTGGGAAACATTTAAGATCTACTCCCTTAGCAACTTGCAGGTATATTATACAGTAATGTTAATTGAAATCACAGTTCTGCACATTAGCTCGCCAGAATTTATTCATAATCTAACTGGAAGTTTGTACTTTTTGACCAATATCTCCCCATTTCCCACACTCGCCAGCCCCTGGAAACCACCCTTCTACTCTTTGTTTCTTTGAGTTTGGCTTTTTTAGATTCCACATTTAAGTTAAATCATATGGTTGGTATTTGTCTTTTTCTATGTGACGCATTTCACTCAGCATAATGCCCTCAAGAGCCATCCATGTCATTGCAAATGCAAGGATTCCCTCCTTTCTCATGGCTGAGTAATGTTCCATTGTGTGTGTGTATATATTTGACCCTTGAACAGCATGGGTTTGAAATGTGTAGGTCCACTTATATGCGGATTTAAAAAAATAAATATGTAGTACAGTACTACACGTTCTGTGGTTGGTTGAATCATCAGATGTGAAATTGTGGATATGGAAGACTGACTGTAAAGTTATGCATGGATTTTTGCCTGTGCAGGGGGTCCATGCCCCTAACTCCCATATTGTTCATGAATCAAATGGATATAAGTGAAAAACATTCATCTGTTTGTCAGTGGAAATAATAATAGGAATAGAAAATGATTTTATTTGAGCCAAACTGAGAATTACAGCCTGGGAGACACAGATTCAAGAAGCAGTTGAATTGAGTTCTGCCAGACTACAAAATGGGGGAGATTTATAAAGGCAAAACCCACAAAATACGTGGGTTGTTTGTCAAGAACTATAATTGAAGGTGACAAGAAGTAGGGATTCTTGTTAAGGAGGTATTGGTTTGGGTCTGAAATGGTTGCACAGTTACAAGGGAGACCTTGAGACCATAAGGTTGCAGGTGGCAGCTGTCAGCAGATATTTTGTAGAGAATGGTTGGTGGTGTCCTTGAGTCTGATACACTTCGGAAAATTCATGTTCTCAGTAATGCAGGAATGTGTCTGAAACCACGTCCACCATGGCCACCCAGCCAGCCCCATTTTGAATGCCTGAACCACAGTTAGTCCATTTTAATTTATAAATGCATTCTCTTCTTTAATGGTTAAAGCAGATGTACAATGCATGTTTAAGGCCACAAAACAGGCTGTTCTAGACAGCATAAAATCTAAGCCATATCATGTATAAGCCAGAATGACTTCTCCATACCTCAGTATGTGAAAATTTCTTCCATCATGTTATGGACAGATAGGTTGTTTCCACATGTTGGATATTGTGAATAATGCTGCAGTAAACGTGAGAGCACAGGAATCTCTTTGATATCCAGTTTTCATTTCCTTCAGATATATACCCAGAAGTAGGAATCCTGGATAATACGGTAGTTCTATTTTTAATATGTGGAGGCACCTCCATACTGTGTTACAAATTGGCTGTTTACATTCACACCAGTTTACATTCACACCAACAGTGCACAAGTGTTCTTTTTTCTCCACATCCTATCCAACATTTGTTATCTTTTTACTTTTTGATGACAGTCATTCTAACAGGTGTGAGGTGATGTCTCATTGTGGTTTTGATTTGCATTTCCCTGATGATTAGTGATTTTGAGCACTTTTTTTAATGTACATGTTGGCCATCTGTATGTCTTTGGAAAAATGTCTGTTCAGTTCCTCTGCCTGTTTTTAACCAGATTATTTTTTCCTATTAAGTTGTAATGGTTTCTTTAAATAAATATTTTTGATATTAACCTCTTATCAGATATATGATTTGCAAACATTTCCTCTCCGTTTGTAGGTTGCCATTTCATTTTGTTGATCATTTTGTCTTGCTCGCAGAAAAGCTTTTTAGTTTGATATAGTCCCCTTGTTTATTTTTGCTTTTATTGCTTGTGCTTTTGTTATATTTAAAAAAAAAAATCATTGCCAAGACCAATGTCAAGAAGTCTTTTCCCTGAGTTTTCTTCTTGGAGTTTTATTGTTTCAGGTCATACATTTAAGTCTCTAATCCATTTAGAGTTGACGTTTCTGAGTGCTGTAAGATAGGGGTCCTGTTTCATTCTTTTACTTTTGGACGTCCAGTTTTCCCAACACCACTTATTGAAGAGACTATCCTTTCCCCAATGAGTATTCTTGACTCCCTTGTCAAATATTAGTTGATAGTATATGTGTGGGTTTATTTCTGGGCTTTCAGTTCTGTTCATTGGTCTATATGTCTGTTTTTATGCCAGTATACTACTGTGTTGACTTCCTTTTTTAGCTTTGTGATATAATTTGAAGACAGAAAATTTAATACATTCAGCTTCTTTCTTCATTCTCAGGACTTCTTTGGGTATTTGGGGTCGTCCATATAAATATTAGGATTGTTTTTTATATTTCTTTAAAAAATGCCGTTAGAATTTTGGTGGAAATTGTATTGAATCTATAGATGTCTTTGGGTAATAAGGACATATTAACAATACTAAGATTGATCTGTAAACAGTATGTATCTTTCCATTTATTTGTGCCTTCTTTATTTCATCAATGTCTTGTGAAAGAACATTGTACAGAGCTTTCTCTTGTTTTTCTTTTGCATTCTTTTTTAATATTTTTTTCCATTATGGTTTACCACAGGATATTCAGTATAGTTCCCTGTGCTATACGTTAGGACCTTGTTGTTTATCCATTCTAAATGTAATAGTTTGCATCTACCAACCCCAAACTCCCAGTCCATCCCTCTCCCTCACTCCCTCCCCCTTGGCAACCACAAGTCTGTTCTCTGTGTCTTTGAATCTGTTTCTGTTTTGTAGATAGGTTCATTTGTACCATATTTCAGATTCCCCATATAAGTGATATCATATGATATTTGTCTTTCTCTTTCTGACTTACTTCACTTAGTATGAAAATCTCTAGTTGCATCCATGTTGCTGCAAATGGCATTATTTCGTTCTATTTTTTACGGCTGAGTAGTATTCCATTGTATATATCTACCACATCGTCTTGAGCTTTTCCTTCCTTGGTTAAATTTATTCCTAAGTATTCTATTGTTTTTGTTGCTGTTTAAAATGGGATTAATTTCCTTAATTTTTTCCATAGAGCTTGTTGATAGTCTATAGAAACACAGATGATTCTTGTATATTGATTTTTGTATCCTGCACCTTTACTGAGTTCATTGATTAGTTCTATCAATTTTTAGTTGAGTCTTTAGGGTTTTGTGCATGTGCGAACAGACTTTTTTCTTTTCCTTTGGATACCTTTTATTTATTTTTCTTGTGTGATTGCTCTGGCTAGGACTTCCAGTACTATGTTTAATAGGAGTGATAAGAGTGGGCACAATCATATTGTTTCTTTTTTTTTTTTAATTTTTAAAAATTTTTATTTATTTATTTATTTATTTTTGGCTGCGTTGGGTCTTTGTTGATGCACATGGGCTTTCTCTAGTTTTGGCGAGCGGGAGCTACTCTTCATTGCGGTGCGCGAGCCTCTCATTGCAGTGGATTGTCTTGTGGAGCACGGGTTCTAGGCGCGCGGGCTTCAGTAGTTGTGGCTCACGGGCTCTAGAGCGCAGGTTCAGCGGTTGTGGTGCACAAGCTTAGTTGCACTGCGGCATGTGGGATCTTCCCAGACCAGGGATCCCTGTGTCCCCTGCATTGGCAGGCAGATTCTTATCCACTGAGCCACTAGGGAAGCCCAATCATATTGTTTCTGATCTTGGGGTAAAAGCTTCCAACTGTTCAACTGTGAGTATGATGTTAGCTGTGGGCTTGTCGTATATGGCTTTTACTGTGTTGAGTAAAGTACTATAGAAGTGCTTTTATCATGAAAGAATTTCGAATTTTGTCAGATGTTTTTTCCTGCATCTATTGAGATGATCATATGAGTTTTACTCTTCATTCTTTTAATGTAGTGAATCACATTTATTGATTTATGTAAGTTCAAAAGATTTTGAGAAGGATTGGCAATACTTGCCGATCCTTAAGTGTTTGTAGAATCACCAGTGAAACCATCTGATTCTGGACTTTTTTTTGTTGTTAGGATTTTTTATTACTGATTTGACAACCTTATCATTATTGGTTAGTCAGATTTTCTATTTCTTCATGAATCAATCCTAACAGGTTGTGCGTTTCTAGAAATGTATTCATTTCTTGTAGGTTATCCAATTTGTTGGTAGATAATTGTTCATAGTAGCCTCTTCTTTTTTTTTTTTTTATTTCGCTGGTATTGGCTTTAACATCTCTTCTTCTTATTTTATTTATTGCATCTTCTCTCTTTTCTTCTTAGTTAGTCTAGCTAAAGTTTTGTCGATTTTGTCTTTTAACTTCTATATTAGAAGTAATAGTGGTTTATTCACCACCTCTACATTGTGACAGTATTCTGGATTTGTCTATATATTTACCTATGTCAGCTACCTTTATACTTTCATATGCTTTTTTGTTGCTGCTCACTGTTCTGTTGTTTCAATGTTATGGAATTCTTTTAGCTTTTCTTATAAGACATGTCTAGTGGCAATTAATTCCCTCAGCTTTTGTATATTTGGGAAAGTGTTTATTTGTCTTTTATTTTTAAAGAATTGTTTTGCCAGATTGTTGGCAGCTTTTTTCTTTCTGCATTTTGAATATATCATCCCATTGCTTTCTTTTTTTTTAATATTTATTTTATTTATTTGGTTGCACCAGGTCTTAGTTGCTGCAGGTGGGCTCCTTGGTCGTGGCTCACAGGCTCCTTAGTTGTGGCATGTGAACTCTTAGTTGCGGCATGCACATAGGATCTAGTTCCCTGACCAGGGATCGAACCTGGGCCTCCTGCATTGGGAGCGTGGAGTCTTAACCACTGCGCCACCAGGGAAGTCCCCCATTGCTTCCTGGCCTGCAGTGGTTTTGCTTAGAAGACTATTGTTAGTCTTATGATTGTTCTTTTGTATGTGACAAGTCACTTGTTTTGCTGCTACCAAAATTCTCTCCTTGTCTTTGATTTTGACAATTTGAGTATAATGTATCTCAGAGTGGATTTCTTTAGTTCATCCTAGTTAGAGTGTGTTGGCCTTATAGAATCTGAGTGATAAATTTTCACCCAGATACGGGAAGTTTTTGCCATTATTTCTTCAAATAAGCTTTCTCTCTTTTCCCATAATGTGTATATTGATCCACTTGTTGATGTCCCGTAAGTCCCTTAGGGGTGCCCACACTCATCACTATTATTCAACATAGTTTTGGAAGTTTTGGCCGCAGCAATCAGAGAAGGAAAAGAAATAAAAGAAATCCAAATTGGAAAAGAAGAAGTAAAGCTGTCACTGTTTGCAGGTGAGATGATACTATACATAGAGAATCCTAAAGATGCTACCAGAAAACTACTAGAGCTAATCAATGAATTAGTAAAGTAGCAGGATACAAAATTAATGCACAGAAATATCTTGCATTCCTATACACCAACAACGAAAATTCAGAAAGAGAAATTAAGGAAACACTCCCATTTACCATTGCAACAAAAAGAACAAAATACCTAGGAATAAACCTACCTAAGGAAGCAAAAGACCTGTATGCAGAAAACTATGACTCTGATGAAAGAAATCAAAGATGATGCAAACAGATGGAAAGATATACCATGTTCTTGGATTGGAAGAATCAACACTGAAAATGACTATACTACCCAACTCAACCTACAGATTCAATGCAATCCCTATCAAATTACCAATGGCATTTTTCACAGAACTAGAACAAGAAATTTTACAGTTTGTATGGAGACACAAAAGACCCCAAATAGCCAAAGCAATCTTGAGAAAGAAAAACGGAGCTGGAGGAATCAGGTTTCCAGACTTCAGACTATACTACAAAGCTACAGTAATCAAGACAGTATGGTACTGGCACAAAAACAGAAAAATAGATCAATGGAACAGTATAGAATGCCCAGAGATAAACCCACGCACCTATGGTCAACTAATCTATGACAAAGGAGGCAAGGATCTACAACGGAGAAAAGACAGTCTCTTCAGTAAGTGGTGCTGGGAAAACTGGACAGCTACATGTAAAAGAATGAAATTAGAACACTCCCTGACACCATACAAAAAATAAACTCAAAATGGATTAAAGACCAAATGTAAGGCTGGACAGTATAAAACTCTTAGAGGAAAACCTAGGAAGAACACTCTTTGACATAAATCACAGCAAGATGTTTTTTGACCCACCTCCTAGACTAATGGAAATAAAAACAAAAATAAACAAATGGGACCTAATGAAACTTAAAAGCTTTTGCACAGCAAAGGAAACTATAAACAAGATGAAAAGACAATCCTCAGAATGGGAGAAAATATTTACAAACGAATCAACAAAGGATTAATCTCCAAAGTATATAAACATCTGATGCAGCTCAATATTAAAAAAACAAACAACCCAATTAAAAATGGGCAGAAGATCTAAATGGACATTTCTCCAAGGAAGACACACAGATGGCCAAGAGACACATGAAAAGCTTCTCAACATCACTAATTATTACAGAAATGCAAATCAAAACTACAATGAGGTATCACCTCATAGCAGTTAGAATGAGCATCATCAGAAAATCTACAAACAACAAATGGTGGAGAGGGTGTGGAGAAAAGGGAACCCTCTTGCACTGTTGGTGGGAATGTAAATTGATACAGCCACTATGGAGAACAGTATGGAGGTTCCTTAAAAAACTAAAAATAGAATTACCATATGACCCAGCAATCCCACTACTGGGCATATACCTAGAGAAAACCGTAATTCAAAAAGAGACATGCACCCCAGTGTTCATTGCAGCACTGTTTGCAATAGCCAGGTCATGGAAGCAACCTAAATGCGTGTTGACAGACGAACGGATAATGAAGATGTGGTACATACATACAATGGAACATTACTCAGCCATAAAAAGGAACGAAATTGGGTCATTTGCAGAGACGTGGATGGACCTAGAGACTGTCATACAGAGTGAAGTAAGTCAGAAAGAGAAAAACAAATATCGTATATTAACACATATATGTGGAATCTAGAAAAATGGTACAGATGAACCGGCAGAAATAGAGACACAGTTGTAAAGAACAAACGTACGGACACCAAGGCGGGAAAGCGGGGGGTGGGAGGGGTGGGGGGGATGAATTGGGAGATTGGGATTGACATGTATACACTAATATGTATAATATGGATAACTAATAAGAACCTGCTGTATAAAAAAATAAAATTAAATATATATATATATAAGGGAATAATTTTGAAAACAAAATTATACCTTTTATCTGATAGAACTAGGGGATGGAATTTTCCCCCAGTTTTGTATTTTAAAAAATGTAAATCTAGGGACTTCCCTGGCGGTCCAGTGGTTAAGACGTCACCTTTCAGTGCAGGGGATGCAGGTTCAGTCCCTGGTTGGGGAGCTAAGATCCCACATGCCTCACAGCCAAAAATCCAAAACATAAAACAGAAGCAATATTGTAACAAATTCAATAAAGACTTTAAAAATTGTCCACATCAAAAAAGATCTTTAAAAAATTTAAATCTAAATAACTTTCAAAAATGTATATATTTTAAATGTGTGTGTATGAAAGTGTGTTGAAATCTATGTCTGTCCCTCAGTTCATCATATGTATGTCCCAAGAACAAAGATTTTCTCATTCATAACAGTAATAATATTTGTGCTCAGGAGTTACTGTTGATACAATATCGTCTAATACACAACCTATATTTAAATTTTTCCAACTTTCCTAGAATATCTTTTATAGCCTTTTCTCTTTGCAATTCAGTCTCCAGTGAAGGAACAAGCATATCATTTGGTTATCTTTTCCCTTTGGTCTCCTGTAATCAAGAACAGTTCTCTTTGTTTCTTTATTTCTTTTCAGTACATTTACCTTTTTGGAGTCCAGGCTAGTAGTCGTGTAAAATGTTTGATTGTTTTCTAGATATTAGATTCCAGTTATGATTTTGGTGAGAGAACTACATAGGTAATATGCATGTCCCACTGAATCTCATTGGGGAGGTGAGGGCACATAATATCACTTACCCCATTATTGGTTATGTCAACCTTCTCACTAAATAAAGTGGTATCTCCCAGATGTCTACATTGCAGAGGTTCCATTATCTAATACATAATTAATAAAAATTTATGGCATGGTACTTTAAGACCTTGTGAATATCCTACACCCAAAGCGTTCACCCAACAGCGTTAGCATTTATTGATGGTCCTAAGCTGAATTGTTGCAAAATGATAATTTTTTCCATTTTTATCATCCCTTCTGTGTTTTGTTTTGTTTTGTGTTTTTGTTTTTGTTTTTTTTTTGTGGTACGCGGGGCTCTCACTGTTGTGGCCTCTCCAGTTGTGGAGCACAGGCTCCGGACGTGCAGGCTCAGCGGCCATGGCTCACGGGCCCAGCTGCTCCGCGGCATGTGGGATCTTCCTGGATCGGGGCACGAACCCGTGTCCCCTGCATCGGCAGGCGGGCTCTCAACCACTGCACCACCAGGGAAGCCCCGTTATATGAGTTCTTGAAAGAAGGCTCCGTCCTTATCATGTTGGTATCAGACTCAAAGCAAGGAATAAGACCCCATAGAATAAAGGAAGGGGAGTCCATGACTCAGCGCACACATTACAGGTGTGGAGATTACAGGTTCGAGCCCTGGTCCGGGAAGATCCCACATGCCGCGGAGCAACTAAGCCCGTGTGCCACAGCTACTGAGCCTGTGCTCTAGAGCCCGCGAGCCACAACTACTGAGCCGGTGTGCCACAACTACTGAAGCCTGCGCACCTAGAGCCTGTGCTCTGCAACAAGAGAAGCCACCACAATGAGAAGCCCACGCATTGCAATGAAGAGTAGCCCTCGCTCGCCACAACTAGAGAAAGCCCATGAGCAACAACAAAAGACCCAACGCAGCCAAAGATAGATATCTAGATAGATATCTAGATAGATAGATAGATAGATAGATAAATTTATTTAAAAAATAAATATGTTTGATGCTGCACTGAAAAATTTTCTGAGAAGGGGCATGAGTTTTTAGAAATAATGAATAGCATTTATGTTTACCATTCTACAGAAAGGTAATGTAAAAGATAGTTCATAATTGCTTCTTCCTTCCTCTTTCTAGATTTCACTAGAAATTAAGGTTTTTAAAGGTTTTTGACTGAAAAAAAAAACCCTCACAATGTAAGAGCCATGAGCTGAGCATTATTGAGTGTCTTACTGAAGACTATAGCCTGGCAGACAGCCTCTCAGATAGCTCTGAGGAACCCCTCCAAAGAGGTAAAAGAGGAGCCAATATATATATGAAGTTTTTGGCTGGGAAATACATGTAGTCAAACATATATTTTTGTGAAAAAAGAATTACTGCTGATAAAAAAAGAAATTGAGTTCATGATTTTAGTGCTTATATATGGAAAATGCAAGACTCTGGGGTCCTTAAAATTCTTCCTTAGATATGCACCTTGACTAGGGGCCCATATATCCAAAACACAGAATGCTTAATCCCGAATTCCTTTCAGGGTGTACTTGTAGGTCAGCAACGGCAGTGGCTAATGACTTGATCTTTGTAGAATTGGAATGGTGGGCAACATTCTCTGTTTACAAGGTTAACAATTCTGATTAGTATATGTAATTTAAACTACTAAAATTAATAAGGAAAACATCTTATGCAAGGAACTTTTTTTTTTTTAAGGATACGAAGAATGGAAATACATTTTGTTAAGGGAAAAGAAAGTGAGTTTGCCCTGAAGCTGGTTCTTTCTTTCTTTTTTTGTTTTGGCTGAGCGGGGTCTTCGTTGCGGCATGCCAGATCTTCATTGCTGTGTGCTGGATCTTCCTTGTGGCATTCAGAATCTTTAGTTGTGGCGTGTGGTCTCTTAGTTTCAGCATGCATGCAGGATCTAGTTCCCTGACCAGGGATCGAACCCAGGCCCCCTGCATTGGGAGGGCAGAGTCTTAACCTCTGGACCACCAGGGAAGTCCCTGGTTATTTCTAAATGGAAAAGAAAATAAGGAATGAACTAATATGGAAATAGAAAGTTGTAGAAGGTTTGTGAGAAAAACAGAAATCTTTAGAAAGGAATTTTGTGGGTGGTCAGGACTGGCTAAGACTGAAAAAGTGAATGAGTTTTAATAGTAAAAGCAAGGTGGTGTAAAAGTAGGATTTGTTTTTCTGTTAAGAGGGCAAAGTTTTCTTGGAATATTGATCAACTTTTGATAACAGATTGTAAAGTTTCTCTAACCTTTTAAGTAATCTGTTGCAACTTTCTGTATTTGCCTTTGAAATCTTTTTGTCTCATTGGTTGAGTAAATAAGTATTGTTTCATAGTGACCTACTATCCTATCTGACCAAGTGTTTTAAAATCTGCTGATATCTTTGACAAACTTCCCTAAATCAAATTCTAAATGAAGTTCTTTTGACCTCTAGCTAAATTTGGGATACTTTAGAAGTTCTCTGAAACATCTCAAAGAGAGAGATTAATTAGGCTTTTTTGGTATGTTGAATTACATGGGAAGCATTGTCAAATGAGTAATGATAAACTTTCTTAGGTTATATGGGTAAATGTTATAAATGTTCTAGAAATTATGTGAAATTCCTAAAATTGGATATGTCCTGGTATAATGTTATGTCATAATTTTACTTAAGATGTTATATGTTGCATAAATAACCAAGTTTCTTTGTCAATTGCATTGTAATCAGGTCTTTAACCATGCCATTTAAAGTCTTTGACATTTATATTACTCTGATGCTTTTACAAAAATGAAGATCTTCAAGACGGTTCATAGAAAGGACTTTTTAGAAACAGGTTTCTGATAACTTTTAGATCATACCACCGAACTGGGTAAGAAATTAACAGAATTCTAACAGAAAACCTGATGGCTTCATAAACTTCTAACAAGAGATCAAGATCAATAAGAATTAATTACATGGGACCGAATGAACTGATGAATATGATTTATAAGTTTTATGACTTTTTGTCTGAAATAGTACTGGCTTTTAATATTTGTTTTCCAGATATGAGGAAACCTGCTAACTATGACTATGTATAATATACACAAATATTTAAATTCTATCACATATTATCACTGTTTTATACATTTTTTATTTATTTGGAGTTACCCACATATTTAATTTTGTTCCTGCTTCTCCACTCTTTTATCTGGGATTTCCCCCCTTCTTCTTAAAAAATATTTTTACTATTACCCTTTAGTTCATTATGCTAATGACAAATCTGTTGCTGTTTTTCTGTAAATGTTTTCACTTCTTTCAAAAGATATTTTTGCTTGTATACAATTCTTAGGTTTGTTATTATATCCTTTTAGCACATTAAAGCTACCTTTCCATTGAGGTCCAGTTTCCATTTTTGCTGTTGCAAAATTAATTATCAATTTAAGTTTTTCTTCTTTGGTGGAATCTCTTTCTTTCTTTTCTTTCTTCCTTCCTTCCTGTTCTCCTTCTTTCTTTCTTTCCCTTTTCTTTCCTTTTCTTTCTTCCTGTCTTTCTTTCCTTTCCTTTTCCTTCCTTCCTTCCTCCCTCCCTCCCTTCCTTCCTCCCTTCCTTCCTTTCCTCTTTTTACTTCCTCCTGACTAAAGTATACCTATGTAAACAAAGATGAAGCATTTATCTTTTTCTCTCTACCTGATCCATCCAGAATTTGGCTTTTTCAGCTGGCTTCCCTCTGGATTTGGTGGTGTATTGTGATCCAGACTGCAACCAGTTATACTAATCATTGTTCTAATTTGTTCTTCGTTGTTTTTTAACTGTTTATGCTTTGTGTCTCTCATTGCTGTACTATAGCCGTACTAATGCTATTAGTGCTATTATTCATACCATATTTTATAAGATTGTTGTTTCTTGTATTACCCAATGTGTAACCAGGTCTCTGACGATATTAACGATGGCTAAATGTCTTGAGGCAATTGGTCACGTATATATAGTTCTCCATAAAATTAATTGTAATAGTGTAACTCTAAATATGGGAAAAAGCAATAAGGGAGAAACACTTCCTGGATCATAATAAGCTAGTAAGATAGATGATCCAGAGACTTTTTAGGATAACAAGGCCTAATTCAGAATAGCACACGAATAGCCTATCAACGAAATCCTCACCTGACCTAGGAATGAGTCTTCCCAGCTCCATGGGACAAATTGGTCATGAAATCCCTCCCAAACCTTGGTCAAATTTATGACCAAAAGTGGGAAGTGAACAACAAAGAACCACAAGCATCAGTCATCACCCAGTTACACAAGTGGGTTAAATCACAGCCCACTGAAGTCAGCCACCAACAGTGCACCTGAGGTGAATTCATGAAAAACAGGATGAGGCACTCTGCTTTGGATAAACAGGACCCTAGATAATTAGATGCATATCTCAGGAAGAATTTCAAGGAACCCAGATTCTTGCATCTTCCCATACATAGAAAAACCTAAAATCATTAACTTGAGACGTCTGTTCTTTGTGATTAGCAGTGATCTTTTACCAAGATGCATGCCTGACTACACGTATTTCCCAGCCAAAAAAAAGTCATGTGTATCCTGGCTCCTCGCCCACCTCTTCAGAGCAGTTCCTCAGCGCTAGAGTGGCTGTCTCCCGGGCGGGAGTCCTCAGTAAGACCCCGAATCAAACTCAAACTCACAATTCTCATGTTGCGCATTTTTCTTTAAGTCAACATAGGTTTTGGCTGGAGAAATCATCGGGATGCTTTCAAAATAGCTGTCCTGCTGGAGGACGGGCAGAATTGAGAAGCCAGAGTACAAGGCAATTAGAAGAGATTTGGTGGACACATGGGAACAAGGGAAAAGAACATGGTATCTAGAAGCGAAGCAGAAATCCAAGATGTCTTGTTTTAAGGTAGGTGCAGGTTGTATGGTCCAGTAAGGTAGCCAGTAGCTACACATGCCTATTGAGAATTTGACACGTGGCTAGTGGCATAGATTAAAATGATAACACTTTGGGTATATGGCACTAAATACAATATATTGTTAAAATTGATTTATTGATTTTACCTTTTTCTTTTTCCATGTGGCTATTAGAAAGTTTTAAATTACATGTGTGGCTTTCATTGTACTTCTTTGGACAATGATGAAGCATCCATTTACAGATTCATTCACCAGACATTTGTGGACTATCTCCCTGCTCAGGGCCGAGTAGACGAAGCTGATACAGATAGAGGAATAGCTCTTATGGGGGCTTCATTCCTTTCAGGAGACTATGGTTAGTGTCTCATGTGATGTGTGCCCAGGAGGTGTGCCCTGGATACAGGAGCACAACAGATCCTAGGCCTGGTGGGCCAGCAGAGAAGACTGTCTAGAGGAGGGACGCTGGGGCTTCATCCTGAAAGACCACTGATGTTTACTAAATCAAGAACTGGGGGCTTCCCTGGTGGCGCAGTGGTTGAGAGTCTGCCTGCCTATGCAGGGGACACGGGTTCATGCCCCGGTCCGGGAAGATCCCACATGCTGCGGAGCGGTTGGGCCCGTGAGCCATGGCCGCTGAGTCTGCGCGTCCGGAGCCTGTGCTCCGCAACGGGAGAGGCCACAACAGTGAGAGGCCTGCGTACCGGGGGGGGGACTGGAAGAAGAGCGTTCCAAGTCAGAGGGAATCACTTCATCAAAGTCTGTGACTGTTTTTCCTCTCCAGGAAGTTGTCCAAAAGCTTAGTAATTAAAGGATGATGCAAGTCAGATCAGAGATATTCCAATACATTTCTTCCATTTTGTCTTCATTTTAGAGTAATCGTGACAGAAGAAATAAAATCAGATGAACATGGTAGGCAAGAAGGACAAGAAATAGGTCAAATCTTAAATTGCTCTTGGCAGGAAGTAACTCTATCAATGTAAACTAAAGGCTGGAGGAAAAGAGGAGTTCTTAGCCACAAGACACAACTTGCACTGAGGACAGTAATGCTGACATCCTGTTTCATTTTGTCGGGAAACAAATTAGCCTTGGAGGCCACGGAAAACAGCCATAGTGGTCACTTGACACTCCCAGTATCTGGCCTCCACCGGAAGGGAGGCACCCTGTACGTAAGATCCACTCCTAAGAAGTAATACTGTCGTTGAACAAGAAAAGCATCGGACATTTGGCACATTATCTGAGGAAAGGGACTGGAGAAAGTTCTAAGAATGTATATTACCCATTCATCCCCCTCAGTCAATAAACCCAGGTCACAGTTGTTACTGTATTTGTAAATGCATCAAACTTGCTGTGGTTCAGAGAGCTTTCATTTTATCTTGATTTGCCCAAATTACAAAGTTTCAGCCACCTTGCCTTTTACAAACTTAGAAAGAGTTTAAAATAAGGATTAATAGAAAGAGAAAGGAAGGAAGGAAGGAAAAGATAGAAAGAAAAATCAAGAGCTTTAACATGAAGTAATTTTCTGCCTGGAAGTTTCTGTCTTATAGATTAGAACTGCTTGTGTCTAAACTGTCTGCAGTGTGTCCAAGTTTCAGAGATCTGCCAAGTGAAATCCCAGCACTACCATCTAACTAGAATCCTTACTATTAGAAAGCTAGTCCCTTCATCAGTAAAGGACATCAGCTATTGCCTGCGGTGATGAATACTACTTAAGCGTAGATGATTTGCTGTTTCAGAGGAAGAAGGGCTGGTGGAATGACCTGTCTGTCTCTCTTAACAAATCAGTCTCTAGAGCAACAGGGGTGCTACTGTTTGAGCAAATGACTCCTTTAGTGGTTGGTCACCAAAAGATGACCTACAGTAACCTAAGATCTCTGACTCAAGGCCCCTTAACGGCCAGGGTTCCGGGTCTCTTCCTGGAGGAGAATGCATTTGCCACTTCCCTGAGCAACCTGCAGGTTTAGGACTGCTGGCCACGGTCCTGAGTTTGCTTCCCTTCACAAAGGAGAGGGGTTGTGATGGCAGCAAACCAGCCTGGTAAAAAGCTCACCATCTATTATTTGGAAAGCATTCATTTCCTCTAAGTCCCCAAACAGCCAGATGTAAAGAAAACATTTCATCACAACATAACTATCTTACATTAGCATCAGAGAAAGATGATTTGGACCAATCTTCAAAGAAATGTAAGAACATGGCTGTTGGGAATTGCCTGGTGGTCCAGTGGTTAGGACTGCGAGCTCTCACTGCCAAGGGCCCGGGTTCAATCCCTGCTCAGGGAACTTAAGGTCCCATTTGCCACATGGGGGGGCAGGAAAAAAAAAAAAAGACTGTTTTCAGATGCCAGTTTTCTCACACTTGGAGGAGAAGGCCTGCAAATCTCAGAGGTATGGGAACCCCCAAACAAGAGGAGAGCCCTCAGAAATCTCGTGTGGCTTGAGACAGGAAATAGGATACATGGTTACATGAAAGAGACACCACACTGCCTTGAAGTCTATTAATTTATTGGGTGAAAGGAAATCATTGTCAGACATATTAAATTTGGTTTGGTTCAAGTTTGGCTGGTGTCCATTTGCAGCAGAGATGAATGGAGGAGAAGAGAAGACACAGTGATGCTGGTAAGGGGACACTGAACAAAACCATCTTCCGTTAATGATAAAAGCGGGCGTCACACAGCCAGCGTGAGACAGTTAGCTGACGAGCAGGGATAAAACCAAAGTAAGCGAGAACTTTCTAGATAAGAGAAGACAGAGCTTTCAGAGGACAAGATGCAGCAGGGGCTCGTTGGGAGACCAGCGTTCGGTGCTGAGCTGCCGGCTCACTTGGGGAACACAGTGATCACATCGTAGCCCTCGGGTGGAGTGACCCGCTCCCGGGCGTGCTTTTCACAGTAGATCTGATCCTCCACAAAGAAATGGCCCTTCTGTTTCAGGTTCGTGCCACAGTCGGTGCACACGTAACACTCAGGGTGGCGGTGACGGTCCCGCAGCTTCACAAACACGCCGCTGCAGGAGGGAGGGAGGAGAGGGGCTCCTTTAGTGAGAAGCACCTGAAGGGGGCACCAGGCTTGGGGGCTCCTCCCAAGGGTCCCATGTGGCAGATCAGGGCTTCCTCCCAAGGGGCCCATCTGGCAGATCAGAGCCTCCTAACTGGCCTCCAGTCATAAAGGGGCTTCTCATGCCTGGGGTCCAAAGACGTTACCCTTGAAGCCTTCGGGAAGTCCTTCCCACTTCAACAGAGCAGCCCTGCTTTTTCTGGTTGTACATGTTCATACCCTAAGGGTTCTACAGCCAAGGAAAGCTTTCACCACCTGGCTCTGGGACACAGGACCTACCTGGCCTCTCTGCTCCATTTTCCAGGCAGGATTTTTTTTCTCCATCACACCCAAAATGCGCAACATCCAGCGCTTTCCACATTTTCATGGTTTACCCAACCTGCAGGGCCTCTGATGCCCTGGAAGGCAGATACTCACACAATGCCGGTGCCACACTTGTCACATATGGGCAGCTTCTGGGCGTTTCCAATCGATGCAGCCACTTTGGTGACTGGAGCCTTAACACTTCTGAATCCTGAGGGCTTGTTGGGATCCCCTAAAAGGAGGAAAACACTTGGGTTGGCCGGAAGTGTAGGATTGCGTAAGTATCATTTAGCTCTTTCAGATTCACTTATATGTATGTTCCAGCAAGGTCATGGGCACTGGAGTCAAACAGACTTGACTCTGCTCTGTGATCCTGGGCAAGTTACTTCTCTGGTCTGCAGTTTCCTCTTCTATAAAACAGGAGATCATTTCCCCCTCACAGTGGGACAAAAAGATTAAAAAAGACACATAAAGCCCTCCCTGGCACATGGTCAGCCCTCAAAACACAAATTACATTACATGCTGATTAAATACATGCAAACACTGATATGGGACTTAAAAATTAAAAATGCTTTATATAGAAAAAATAAAAATGTCTGAAAATCGAAAGGCAGTGTAGTCAGATGCCAAAAGAAACCCACATTACAAAGAGAACAAAATCATAGAGTGTGCTACAAGCAGCCAGATAAAAACCACCCGCTACAGGGCAGAGTCAGCGGCAGCCTTCCTGCAGTCAGCTTTGTGTGTACAAGGCAAAGCTCCTAAGTTGCTGGGTGCTGAACTGCCTACAGCCCAGTTCATCACCTGTGTAGAGCCCTGTGTAATGGTAGCTATTAATAATGGTAGGCTACTGAAAGCACTGTTATTGCTATATATTTGGCTGGCTGTGTTTCCACATCACATTTTTTTTTACTGTGATGTGGCCTAGCAAACATTGTTAGGTTTGTCAGCTATAATAGAGGCTCAATAAATACACAAGAAATAGATGATGAAATGCTGTGACAAATGCATGATGGTCCCTCTCTTAGTCCAGCATGCTTTGGCTCAGGAAGCTGGAGATGTCTCTACACTGATGGTTCTGAATGGGCATCTCTGAGCATCCTGGGCACCAGGAGAGATTTCATAAAATTCACAGACCAGGCTCCACCCCAGACCTACTGAAGGAGCATCTCCAGGTGCAGGGGCCCCAGGATATCCTGTTCTATACTCCAGGTTAAAATCCACTTCTTTAGACTAAAACAGCTGTTCTCAAATGCTGTTGTGCATCAGAGTCACCTGGCAGGCTCATTAAAACCCAGATTGCTGGGCCCACTCCCAGAGTTTCTGGTTAAGCAGGCCTGAGGTAGGGCCCAAGAATTTGCATTTTTAACAAGTTCTCAGGCGCTGCTGCTGCTGGTCCAGGAACCACACTTTGAGAACCACTGAATAAGAGCGACAAATGGCTTTTTGTGTCAGGTGAGGGGGCGAGGAGAGGGTCATCCCATATCTGCAGCCATGCTGGGCAATGCTGGGGCTGATAAATGCGGGCCCTAGCTCGCTTGTCCTTTTCAAAACCGAGTCCCCATATGCTGGCTGGCGCTTCTGAACCCAAAATTGAGACTGTGTGTGACATAAGGGGCATTTAGAGTTGGCTAGGCGTGGTAGACTGTATATTTTATCTGCAGTTATCCGTACCCTCCCATACTTCCCAGTAGGTCAGTGCTTCTCTGCTGGTGGCGATCTTGTTCCCTAGTTTTGGTTGTCTCCATTGCAAGGGAGTGCTGTTGGCATCTAGGGTAGAGGCCAGGGATGCTGCTGTGTGGCCTAAAACGCACAGGACAGCCCACTACAGGGGCTTATCTGGCCCAAAGTGTCAACAGCACTAAGGCTGAGGAAAACTTGCTCTTGGTGGCGTATACTCCCCCATCCCATCGACTTTGGGTTTGGCCACAAGACTTGCTTTGGCCATTGGAGTGTGGGCAGATGTGAGCCCTGTTTGGTTAGAAGCACGAAGTGCACTTGTGTGGCTTGGCCCTAACGCCACTGAGCTGCTGCCCTCTGCCATAGGAAATCTGGCCATGTGCAACAGCACGGATGGACCTGGAGGGGAGGATGCTTAGTCAAGTAAGTCAGGCAGAGAAAGACAAATGCTCTATGTTATCACTTACATGTGGAATCTAAAAAATAAAACAAACAGGGACTTCCCTGGTGGCGCAGTGGTTGGGAGTCCGCCTGCCGATGCAGGGGACACAGGTTCGTGCCCCGGTCCGGGAAGATCCCACATGCTGCGGAGCGGCTGGGCCCGTGAGCCATGGCCGCTGAGCCTGCGCGTCCAGAGCCTGTGCTCCGCGGCGGGAGAGGCCGCAACAGTGAGAGGCCCGCGTACGGCAAAAAAAAAAACAAAAAAATGAATAGAACAAAACAGAAAGGGACTCACAAATATGGAGCACAAACTAGTGGTTACCAGTGGGGAAAGAGAAGGGCGGGGCAAGATAAGGGTAGGGGATTAAGAGGTACAAACTACCGTGTACAAAATCATAAGCTACAAGGATATACTGTAAAGCACAGCAAATATAGCCCATATTTTACAATAACTTGAAACAAAGAATCTATTAAATCACTATGTTGTACACCTGAAACTTAGTAATATTGTACATCAACTATATATACTACAATTAAAAAAAAAAAAAAAAGAACAGCAAGCCCTGGACTGTGACACTGCTCTCTGCTGGGATCCCAGATAAAGCCCGCCTCGCTGCAGCGCGCCACCTGCTGGCTCCATTTTCTTCTCTCACCTATTCAGCCAACACTGCAAATGCAAAAGAAATTTCCCTTCTTCCTTCCCTCTCCACTAGCTTACAGTAGAAATAGCTCCCTTCAGACTGTGGGCTACTACAAAAATTTTCAAATATCTCTCCTTCCAATGAATCTTGCATCTCAAAGCTTTTGGGAAGAAAGTGAAAATGAATGGAGTAAAGTACAGCCTTTTTACTATCCACTTCCATGCTCAACAACCCTCTGTGACTACACTACCTATAGGATCAAATTCATGGTCCTTAACCTTGCACCTGGTGGTCCTCCATGACCCGACTGCAGACCATCTGAGGATTTTCCTGGAAGCCTGGGAACCAGCCAAAATGAGCCTAGATACTTCCTGAGCAAGCCTCCAGCTTTCTTATCTCAGAGCCTGGGGTCCCCATTGTGTTTCTCAGTCCATGATGGCTGGGGACAGATAAATGAATAAACAAGATGTGGTGTATACATACCACAGAATATCATTCTGCCTTAAAAAGGAGGGAAATGCTGACACACGCTACAGCATGGGTGAACCTTGAGGACATTATGCTAAGTGAAATAAGCCAGATACAGAAGGACAAATACTGCATATTCCACTCATATGAAATACACGGAATAGTCAAATTCATGGAAACAGAAAGTAGAATGGTGGTTTCCAAGGGCTGGGGAAGAGGGAGCCATGAGGAATGGGTGCAGAGTTTCGGTTTTGCAAGATGAAGAGTTCCTGCGGATGGACGGTGAAGATGGCAGCACAGCAGTATGAGTGTCCTTGGTGCCACGGAATCATATGCTTAAAAACGGTTAAGACGGTAAATTTTGTGTTAGGTATATGTCCCCACAGCGAAAAAAAAATAAAGCCTCCTTCTACCTGCAATTCTTAGAATTTGATCCAGAGCAAGAGGAAGTGTGAGGAACCCAGGACCCTTTCTCCTAGTCCAGAGGCTGAATTTCACCCCAATTGAGAAGACCCACATTGAGTCTGGAGATTTATCACCAAGCCCTGCTGCAGCCAGACCTCCCTCGGGGGCCTCACTGACTGTGCCTGGCACATGACACGCACTGTTTCCCTTAAGGCTTTAAACTACCCGTGAAGTAGCCATTATTAGCGTCACTGGATGTGTGCAGATAGAGTAGGGCTTAGAGAGAGGAGCCACTTGCTGGAGGTCTCGTGGTGGGTCTCGGGCAGAGCCTGGACACCAGTGCTGGTGGTGCAGTGCTGCTTCATGAACCACAGCCCTTCTCGAATGATAGTAACCCTCACGGAGTGCCTTCACCATGCACCAGCCACTGCCCTGAGCTTTGACCATTTCATCTCAAATGAAAACAGGTATTTGAGCTCCCTCACTTGAGAGCCTTCTGCATGTGGTAGATGTCTGGATTGGAACTTATGCTGTTCCATTCAGTGAAAATTTAATGCAAGTGCATATCAAGAGATAAGGGAGAGACCACAAGATTATTTCCCTTTACCTTTTTAGCAAAATTTTTATTTTCTTTGGAGCAAGGAGATATCCAGCCCAGGCGAGAAAAACTATAATTCTCAGACTGTTTTGCAACTAGATGGGGCCATGTGACTAAATTTTAGTCAAAATATAAGTGGAATAGTCATGTGGGACTTCTGGGAAAAAGAAAGCTGGTTCATCTGAAAGGGGGATTCCCCAATTAGCCCTTTCCCTGTTCTTCCTTCCTGGTCCCTGGAAGTAGGCATGATGGCTGGAGCACCAGCTGCCAACTAGAACCATGAGGTAGCCTTGAGAATGGAAGCCACTGGCTTGGCAGGTAAGAATACGGGATGGAAGGGATGAAGCATGAAGAGCAGGGAGCTGCCACCTCAGGGCAACTCAGTGATCCTGGGCTTCAAGTCCTTCTCTGTGACCTCTGTGACCTGAGGGCATGCAGTGAGGTGAGCCCTGCAGTGTCTGTCTATGTTCTACTTTGGGCTGGAATGGACTGACTTTTCCTCTCTTAACTGAAGGGTTTTGCACCCACTTACTCAGAGTATAGTTGTGGTTTCTCACGTTTTGAAAAACCATCATCCTCTAGGGTTGGCCCCCAGGTCATCTGTCAGTTGGGCTAAGACTGGAACTTAATACAGAGTATATGGCGCATTCCTTTCAAATTGCACAGGTACTCCAAGAAAAGGGGGAAATTGCTGGTAGGGACAATATCCTTCTAGCATAAAAGAAGAATTTTCCTAATATCCTGTGCTTGTAAATTGCCAATTTCTCTAAAGAACCACCCAAATGGGGAGGAAGCTTGAGTGCTGAGTGTGTTCAGGAGGGAACTTTCAGCTCAGGAAGGACTCCTGGGAAGCCAACTCTGCAGCTGGGGGCTTCCAGGCGGAAGGTGACTCTTCCAGAGGGCACTCAGCTCTGACCCTCACTGGCCGCCCTGGGCAAAGAACCAACCCCTCAGGAGCCTGGCTGAAGCGGGTCTCCGAAACAGAACAACCAAGTGTCCCTCCCAGAAGTACCAACTCTCCTCACAGGCAGGCACACTGGGAAGAAGAAGAGAGCAAGAGAAGGCAGGGCTCCGGTGAGCCTCGTGGAAAGGGACAGTGCAGACTATGGAGGGCTGGGCCTCGCTGAGACCAGGAAGGGCTGCAAAACCCAACTCTCCAGAACTCACTGGTAGTTAGGCTGATGGCGAGAATCAGAGGCACTTGTGAATGACCACCTGCGAGGTGGGCAAGCCCGAGAGCTGTCGCTCACAGGTCACCTTTGTGAGAAGGGGAAAAAAACATCTCTTGTGCAACACACCCATCTGCCAGAAATTTCTCCTTGTTGTTGTTACAAAGCTGTTGAGACAGCTTTGCTGCCACCCACTTGAAAATTATCGTGAGAAGCACAGAGTGTATGATGTGTAGAGGGCAAAGCCTGTCTCCTGAGACCTGCAGAGCCACATGTGTGGCCCTGGGCGCCTCGGGCATTGGAGCTCACGTGTGGACAAGCTAAGGCTGGCCTGGAGCCTCTTGATGAGGTCTCAAACATCATAACAGTTACGAAGCACCTACTGTGTGCCGGTCACAGTGACAGGTGTTTTGTGTAATTTATAACATTTGATCCACACACCAGTCTTAGAGGAAAGGGTTTTCATCCCTGATTGGCATATGAGCAAACAAGCCTGGAAAGGTTCAGAGACTTGCCTAAGGTCACTCGGTGGGGGGGATGTGGCCAAACTGGGGGCCCTCCGGTTCTCAGGAAGCCATCCTCCCTAGAGCAAGAACAAGCACGTGGCCCCAAAGTAAAGCTCAGAGCCTGGCTTCACTGCTGCTGATTCATTTCATTCTGCTTGTCATTCATATCCCATGGCCTTCACCCACTCACAGGTGCCAACCACCACAGAAGCATGGTGTGTGGGCTCAAACCAAACCAGTGGCCAAGGGACAGACGACAGAATCCCACAACAGTCAAGCTCCCCACGTCCTCAGCCTCCCCGTGCGCCTGTGACAGGAAACAGCTAGGCAGGTGTGGCTGGGAGTTCGTTCATTCCTCCCCCGACTCCACCCCCCTTTTTCTTTTTTTTGGCTGGGCCTCGCAGCTTGCAGAATCTTAGTTCCCTGGTCAGGCATTGAGCCCGCGCCCTCAGCAGTGAAAGCGCAGAGTCCTAACCACTGGACCGCCACGGAGTTCCCTCTTTTTTTTTTAAAAAAAAGAGCTTTTAGCCTTTTAAGAGCCATGCTCTTTCCACCTCTTCAGGGCTGTGTTCATCTGTGTTTCAGCAATGACTGCTTCTCTGCCCAGGTCTTGAACAAGAGCCTCTGACCACGCGCACACACACACACACACACACACGACTGATTACCTTTCTCCTCAGACTCCAGGATTTCCTGCAAAACCAGGAATGAAGTGGACTGTTTTGGAGGCTCATTTAACTCTTGTTTCTCCTGAAGCATCTTGTAAACTTCAGATTCTTTGTCAATGACGAGTCCGCTTGGAAGCTGAGAATGGTCTAAGCTGTGAAGAATGTTTGCAAGTTCATTAGGACATGTCAGAAGTTAGGAGAAAAAAATTCACCAGGCACCCCCTTCCAAGAGAAGGCACCCATGAATCAAAGGGTGGAGAGAAATGATCCCAATGGACGAAGCCTTCTTCAATGCAGCCATAGACCTCCTGCCGATACTGTGAGGTGTCTGTAGGCAGAGCTGGCTGCTGCTTCCAGACAATAAGAGGCTAGTTTTCCAAACAGTTTCAGTGATTCAGTTACTTTTTAGCCTAATCCCATGGAATGGGAATGCCGTGCTTCTTTCAAAATTACATAAACAACATGATGTCGAAAGAAAATTTATAAGAGGGAAAATGTCAACCACAATCCGAGCACTAAAAACTCAGCTGGGTCTCCATAGTACGGGCCACATACTTTCCCCAGAGCAGAAATCAGTGTTGTTTATTGCTGATGACATCAAAAGGCTCTCTCTGTCTCCATAAACTCTCCTAATTCTCACAGCAAGGAGCTCTGGTCTCTTCACCTACCACACAGAAGTAACAGTGTCTGCCCTGCTCAGTTCACACCGTTCTTGGCAAGGATGAGAAAGGCAAGAACTTTGTTTTCTGTTTTCTTGTTTTTTTTATTGGAGTCTAGTTGATTTACAATGTTGTGTTAGCTTCAGGTGTACAGCAAAGTGAATCAGTTATACATGTGCCTATATCCATTCTTTTTTAGACTCTTTTCCCAAATAGGCCATTACAGAGTGTTGAGGAGAGTTCCCTGTGCTATACACAGGGTCCTTATTAGTTATCTGTTTCTACATAGTAGTGTGTGTATGTCAGTCCCAATCTCCCAATTTACCCTCTACCTCCGCCCCCCCTTAACCCCGGTAACCATAAGTCTGTTTTCTCAATCTGCGACTCTGTTTCTGTTTGGTAAATAAGTTCCTTTGTACCATTTTTTAGATTCCACACATAAGCGGTATCACATATTTGTCCTTATCTGACTTGCTTCACTCAGTATGACACTCCCGAGTTAAGAACTTTGTAAACAGTGACGTGCTGTTCCGCTGAGCGAGGGGCAGAGGCCTCAGCTCGGGCCCAGGGACGGGGCAAGCCAGGCCTTGCCGCCCACGCCTCTCCCTGTCCTTCTGGGCTCCCCATGACAGGGTGAGACGGGTAGAGCTGGCGGCCTCTTTCCCCCAGGGCCCATTTTCCAGGGGAGACACCTCTGCTGCCTGGTTTCGGGGAACGAGGAGAGTGATAGGAGGTAAACTCCAGTCAGCTTTACCTGTGAAGTCTGTCCTGAGTCCCACCCCTTTGCACCACCCCCTCCTCCCCTGTCCCAGCCACGCCATCTGTTAACAGCACGGCTGACCAGCTTTGCAACCTGTTCCTCTGCCGCCACTCTCAGCCCCCAGGACCGCCTTACTTTTCTGACCAGAGGCCAGGGTGGTATTTGAAACACAAGAATCAGACTGTGTGGGGATGTGGCTGCAAGTGTTCCCATCTGACTCAGAACCAAATATTCACAGTATTAGTAACAAGACACAAGCTTAACCAAATTCATCTCCTTTGGAGTGAATATTCATTACAAAAAGTAGAAAGGCCCTGCAAGATGTGGCTCTGCTCCCCTCTCCAAACACATCGCCTGGCACCCCTTGCTCGCTGCAGTGAGACCAGCCTTCATGGGGTTTCTAGGACACACCAGCCTCAGGGCCTTTGCACATCCTGCTCCCTCTGCCTGGAACGCTCCCTCCACAGAGAGCCCCGTGGCTCCCACACTTCACTCAGGTCTCTGCTCAGATGTCCCTCCTCAGAGAGGGTCCCCGACCCTCAGCTTAAAACAGTCCACTCCATCCCTGTCACTCCTCCCCTTGCTCTGCTGCCTCTTTCTCCATGTTGTTTCTCACTCACCGTCAGTTATACTTGTTTCTTTATGGTCTGTCTTCCCCTGGAAAGTAAGCCCCACGAGGGCAGGGCCATGGCCTGCCTTGTTCACCACTGTGTTCCTGCCTTGTATCAGTGCCCGGCACAGGGCTGGAGCATGGTAGGTGTTAGAGAAGTGGGTTAAGTGCCTTTCTCCTCCTCACTGCACCCTCTCCCTGCTCCTGTGGGGTTGCAGGGAATCCCCCAGGGCTGTGCCAGGGACATGGGCAGTCCAGCCTCCTGGGCCCAGGTCACCTCCTGCGTCTCAGCCTCAGCTGCTTTTTCAGAAGCCTCCACCCGCTAGGGAAGAAGGGCAGTGCGCCCAGTAGAGCCAGAGAGGAAATACCAGATGGTGGTGCAGTTTATCACCCACCCATTGCATAATCAGTTACCATTCCATTTTAAATGTGACTCAAGGCCCCGGCTGGAAGCAGGGTCACTCGCATCAGTGAAGCTCTAGGTTTTCCCTTTGACTACAACCAGGTTCTCACAATAGAGGACAAAACCCTCAAAGAGTGACATCTGTTCTGCTGCTCTCAGGGAAGGTCAAAATGCAAGTAGAGAGATTCATCAGCTGGTCACTTGTGCAGGCCACGGTGGGGCGGCAGGGGAGGGAAGCCACCACCCCTGCCCGTCCACAGCTGCTGGTCTCTGTCCGTGTCTCTTTCCCTCCGTCCCCCAGGCAGGTGATGGGCCACCCTGAGGAGCGGTTGTAACCAGGGGCCACAGTCTTCCTGTGGCCCACCTTTTTAGCCCTGTTGTCTGAGATACATGCTGGACTCTTTCTTTGAGGCTTGAGTTCTGAGCTTGCCCTATAATAAATGTATTGTGTTATTTTGACAAATATTTTTTTCTATTACACTTAGAACTATTTTAAAATCAAGATCAGACCGTGGAATGTTCTTGGGGAGAATTTTTCCCCTTCTTTGGTGTATGTTGTTATGTCTGGAAGCCACCAAGGGACTGCTAAAAATGACAGAAGCCAAACTACAAGGTCATCACGTATTCTTCCAGCAAATGGTCTTGGAAAGTATTTCCATGATTAATGAAAAGAAAACAGCTTACTATTTATTCTCAAATAATGATAATATCTTTCTACCACTTGACAATTTATAAAGCACTTTCAATACCCATCGCCTTACTGGAAGCATTGATCTGCTTAATTCAAAGATAATATCCTAAGACCCAAGTCTTAGATGTTAGACTATCAGATATAGACAAATGACATCACAATATATTAAAAAAAAAATTCTAGGACAAAAACATGCATGAGAAATGGAGCCCCCAAAAAAAGCATTCTCACTTTTTATATATAGTAACAGCATTGAAAGGAAGAATTCTATAGTGATAAGCTCTCAAAAAATGAGCTACATGACTGAGTCACCAGGAGAAAAACTTCTGAGAGTGGGTCACTAAGAGTAAGCACAGCCTTCTAAACCCAGTCTTTACAATTTTAATAACAAAATACAAGATTTTAATCAAATTCAACTCCTTTGGAGCAACTATCCATTACACTCTTCATGTTTCCTGCTTCTTGTTTCTCCCTGAGTCAGACTTGGTGCTGAATGTACACCAGTTCCCTAAATGTTTTCTTTCAGTCTTTTAGGCCCTGACCACAGGGCCTGTCTCCCCAGGGATCTCACAGCCAGGTGGCGCTCTGCCTGACGAGGTGACTGACGTAGCTGGGTGTTTAAGGCTGGTGGTCTTTCGAACGTGAGAAGAAAACTCCGCTTGAGCTCGTTTGCAAGAAGAGGATTTCAGAAGCTGAGCCTGCAGACCTTATGTGACACAAAGGCCTGTTCCAGGCAAAAGAGCAGCTGGGGTGAAGGTAAGAAGGTCGAGGAGAACAGAGGAGAAGCACACCCATGGTTTTGGAACAGCAACCCTGGGATGAGCATCTACTCCGTCAAAACGGTGAAGTGACCAGAGTGGGGACATAAGAGACTCTTTAATTTTTTTCTTTTTAAACTTGAGCCATCACCCATGGAAGCAGCTTAATAATCTGTATATAAATCTCAGCTAAAACAAGGAAGCCATAAGAAAACAATTCCCACTGCTGATAAAACCTAACGGCGCCATTTTCTCACATACTAAGTCAGCTTTGGTTCTGCACTAAAACTGCCTGTGTGTGTGACAACGTTTGGGACGCAAAGAGGGATTATTTGAATTATAAGATGCATCCAGACAGGAGAAGACATTCTCTTCATAAAAATCGTTTTGCCATCTGGGAAGATGGAGTAGACATAAGTTTCCCTATTCCTCCCACTAAGTACAACTAAAAACCCTGGACATTCTATATAAGATGAACACAAGAAGACTCGGGGGACTTCACTGGTGGAGCAGTGGTTAAGAATCCGCCTGCCAATGCAGGGGACATGGGTTCGAGCCCTGGTCCGGGAAGATCCCACATGCCATGGAGCAACTTAAGCCTGTGCGCCACAACTACTGAGCCTCCGCTCTAGAGCCCGCGAGCCACAACTACTGAGCCCACGTGCCACAACTACTGAAGCCCATGCACGTAGAGCCTGTGCTTCGCAACGAGAAGCCACCACAATGAGAAGCCCATGCACCACAATGAAGAGTGGCCCCTGTTTGCCGCAACTAGAGAAAGCCCATGCGCAGCAACGAAAGACCCAACGCAGCCATAAATAAATAAATAAACAAATAAAATTTATATTAAAAAAAAAAAAGACTCTGAAAGGGGGACAGAAGAAGGTAGACCAGCCAGAGACCTTGGGACCCAAGGAATGACAGTGGTCATACACTCCAGGCTCCAGTAGGGAGCCCGTATGTCACCCCCACCCAGCAGTGACAAGGCCACCACTCAGCTGCAGTGAGTCTGTGGAGGCCATGTGGGTAGCCAGAGCTCCCACTCCAGCAATAATGAGCAGCCTCCAGTAACTCCAGTGTCAACACAGTAGAGTGGGGAGACTGGACTTCTATCTCCGCTTTGGTTGAAACCACTCCTCATGGTGGCCCATCACCTGACCTGGGGATGGGAGGCTCCCACAGTCCCCTGAGGGTGGGCTGGAGAGAGACAGGAGCAGGGACCAGCAGCTGTGGACATACAGGGGTGGTGGCTTCCCTTCCCCCCACTGCAGCCTGTTGCAAGTGACCAGCTGATAAGTCTCTTCTACTTAAATTTTGACCTTCCCTGAGAGCAGCAGAGCATGTTCATTCTGTGAGCTTCATTGCTGTTACTGACCCTGCTTCCAGCTGGGAACCTGAGTACTTCAAGTGCCCCAGGAGGCTGACAGGAAAAAGAAAAAGAGAGGAGAGGAAGAAGTAACTTGGGGAGAATTACCCAGGGAAAACCTATACCTCAGTTTTCTTTCTTTTTTTTAAATTTAATTTTATTTTTAATTTTGGCCATACTGCGCGGCTTGCGGGATCTTAGTTCCCCTACCAGGGATTGAACCTGGGCCCACGGCAGTGAAAGTGCTGAGTCCTAACCACTGGACTGACAGGGAAGTCCCTCAGTTTTCTTTTTAAAATGACATGTGAGCTAGTTATACAATGAGTGGATGCAAAATGAGTGAGTAAACATAACTGGAATAATTCATTTGCACTTGTAAAATTGTCTTTACCCCTAAAGATAAAGTGGTTAGATTTGCTGAGAAAACTGTTTGTAGCCATCGCCTGCATTCTTGAACCTGGGAGACAGCCTGGTGGACTGGAGAGCATGTGGCTTGATTTCTCACAAATTAGAACTTCTCTACATACAAACCTTTCCTTCTGTATTGATAAATTGCACCACCATTTGATATTTGTTCTTTGGCTCCACTGGGTACACTATCCCTCTTCCCTAGAGGGTGGAGGCGTCTGAAAAAACAGCCAAGGCTGAGAGGCAGGAGGTGATCTGAGCCCAGATATCCAGAAAAGGACTAGAGGATATGTTGATGGCAAATGAGCTCATGAAAAGATGTTCAACATCATTACCCACAAGGCAAGTGCAAATTAAAACCACAGTGATACATTACTACACACCTATGAGAATGGCTAGAATAAAAAAGAGTGGCAACACCAAATGCTGGAGAGGATACGGAGAAACTAGATCAAACATTGTAAGTAGGAATGTAAAATGGTACAGATATCCTGCAAAACTGTTTGGTAGTTTCTGTAAAATTAAACATGTAACTACCTTATGACCCAGCAATTGTACTCCTGGTCATTTGTCCCAGAGATGAAAATTTATGGTTACACAAAAACATGTTCACAAATCTTTACAGCCACTTTATCCATAGTAGCCCAAAATAAGACACAACCCAGATATCCTTCAATGGGTGAATGGTTAAACAGACTGTGGTATATCCATACCATGGAATAAAAAGGAACAAAAGAGGATAGAACAACCAGACAGAAGATTTATAAGCAAACTGAGGACCTGAACCACACTATAGACCAGCTGTACCTAACACATACAGAACACTATACCCAACAACAGCAGAATATACGTTCTTCTCAGGTGCACACAGAGCATTCTCCAAGACAGATCACAGGTTAGGCCACAAAAAAGTCTTCACAAATTTAAGAAGACTGAAATCACCAGGTATCTTTTCTGACCACAATGGAATGAAACTAGAAATCAACAGCAAAAGGAAAACTGGAAAGTTCACAAACATGCAGAAATTAAACAACCCACTCATGAACAGGAAATTAGAAAATACTTTGAGACAAATGAAAATGAAAAAAGAATATATCAAAACTTACAGGACATAGCAAAGGCTGAGAAAACATTATAGTAGCAGTAATGCCTAATTTAAAAAGAAGAAAGATCTCAAATAAGCAAACTTTACACCTCAAGGAACAAGAAAAAGAAGAACTAAAATTAGCAGAAGGGGACTTCCCTGGTGGCACAGTGGTTAAGAATCTGCCTGCCAATGCAGGGGACACGGGTTCGAGCCCTGCTCCGGGAAGATCCCACATGCTATGGAGCAACTAAGTCCATGTGCCACAACTACTGAGCCTGCGCTCTAGAGTCCACGAGCCACAACTACTGAGCCCGCGTGCCACAACTACTGAGGCCCGTGCACCTGGAGCCCGTGCTCCACAACAAGAGAAGTCACCGCAATGAGAAGCCCGTGCACTACAACAAAGAGTAGCCCCACTTGCCACAACTAGAGAAAAGCCCGCGCACAGCAATGAAGACCCAACGCAGCCAAATAATAAAATAAAATAAATTTAAATAAATAAATAACGTTAGTAGAAGGAAGGAAATAATAAAGACTACAGCAGACATAAAATAGAAAAGAGGAAAACTGGAACAAAATTAAGAGTCTGGTTTTTTGAAAAGATCAACAAAATTGACAAACCCTTAGTTAGACTAAGAAAAAAAAAGGAGAGAAGACTGAAATAACAAAAAATCAGAAATGAAAGAGGAGACACTACCATGCCTGTGACAGAAATAAAAAAGATCATAAAAGACTATTATGAACAATTGTATACCAACAAACTGGATAGCCTAGAAGAAATAGATAAATTCCTACCAAGACTGAATCATGAAAGAAAAAAAATATGTGAACAGACCTATAATAAATAACATGATTGAATCAGTAATCAAAAATCTCCCAACAGGGCTTCCCTGGTGGCGCAGTGGTTAAGAATCCGCCTGCCAATGCAGGGGACACGGGTTTGAGCCCTGGTCCAGGAAGATCCCGCATGCTGCGGAGCAGCTAAGCCCGTGTGCCACAACTACTGAGCCTGCGCTCTAAAGCCCACGCCCATGCTCTGCAACAAGAGAAGCCACCACAATGAGAAGCCCATGCACCGAAACGAAGAGTATCCCCCGCTCACCACAACTAGAGAAAGCCCGCACACAGCAACGAAGACCCAACGCAGCCAAAAATAAGTTAAATACATTTTTTAAAAAATAAGTCATAAAAGGTCTTTAAATATATATATATATATATATATATATATATATATATATATATATATATATATAAAAACAACTAAAAAGCCCAGGACCAGATGGCTTCACTGGAGAATTCTACCAACTATTCAAAGAAAAATTAACACCAATCCTTCTCAAAGTCTTCCCAAAATAACCGAAGAGGAGGGAACACTTACAAATTCATTCTGTGAGGCCAGCAATACCCTGATAGCAGAACCAGACAAAGATACTACAGGAAAAGAAAACTACAGACCAATATCCCTGATGAATATTGATGCAAAAATCCTCAGCAAACTGAATTCAACAGCACGTTAAAATGATTATACACTATGAGTTAAGTGGGATTTGCTTCTGAAATGCAAAGATGGCTCAACATATAAAAATCAGTCAATGTAATTAATACACTATATTAACAGAATGCAGATTAGAAGACAAAAACCACATCATCATTTCAATTGATGCAGAAAAAGCATTTGACAAAATTCAATATACTTTCATGATAAAAACACTAAAGAAACTAGGAATAGAAGAAAATTACTTCAACATAATAAAGGCCATGTATGACAAGCTTACATCTAACATCATAATATTGAAAAAGTAAGTTTTTACTCTAAGATCAGGAACCAGACAAGGATGACCACTCTCACCACTTCCATTCAACATAGTACTAGAAGTCCTGACCAGAGCAACTAGGCAAGAAAAGGAAATAAAAGTCATCCAAATTGGAAAGCAAGAAGTAAAATTATCTTTGTTCACAGATGACATGATCTTATATGTGGAAAACCCTAAAGCTTCCATACATGAAAAGAATTGTTAAAACTAGGACTTCCCTGGTGGTCCAGTGGTTAGGACACCACGCTTCCACTGCAGGGGCACAGGTTTGATCCCTGGTCAAGGAACTAAGATCCCACATGCCACAGGGTGTGGCCAAAAAAAAAAAAGAATTGTTAAAACTAATAAAGGAATTCAGCGAAGTTGCAGGACACAAAATCGATACACAAAAATCAATTGTGTTTCTATATACTAACAAAGAATGATCCAAAAGGAAAATTAAGAAAACAATCCTATTTAAAATAGCAACAAAAGAATACAATACTTGGGAATAAACTTAGCCAAGGAGGCAAAAGACTTGTTCTGAAAACTATGAAACATAATAAAAAAAAGTTGAAGAAGACAAAAATAAATGGAGATATATCCATTTTCATGGATTAGAAGAATTAATATTGCTAAAAATGTGAATACTACTCAAAGTGATGTACAGATTCAATGCAATCCCTATCAAAATCCCAAGAGCATTTTTTGCAGAAACAGAAAAAAAAAATCCTAATATTCATATGGTATCTCAAAGAACCCCAAATAGCCAAAGAAATATTAAAGAAGAAAAACAAGACCAGAGGTATCACACTTCCTGACGTCAAAACATAGTGGAGGGGACTTTCCTGGCAGTCCAGTGGTTAAGATTCCACACTTCCAATGCAGGGGGCATGGGTTTGATCCCTGGTCAGGGAAGTAAGATCCCACAGGCGGCATGGCAGGGCCAAAACAAACAAACAGGTGTGGGGGGGTGGGATGGAGAGGAGACCATACTGCAAAACTACAGTAACCAAAACAGTATGGCACTTGCATAAATACAGACATATAGACTGAAGGAACAGAATATGCAGCCCAGAAATAAACCCTGGCATATAAGGTCAAATGATCTTTGATGAGGGTCCTAAGGATACACAATGCAGAAAGGATATTCTCTTCATTAAGTGGTATTGAGAAAGCTGGGTATCTGTGTACAAAAGAATGAAATTGGACCTTTATCTCACCATATACAAAAATCAACTAAAAATGAAGTGAAGACTTATTGTAAGACCTGAGACCATAAAACTCCTAGAAGAAAACAGGGAAAAGCTTCATGGCATTAGTCTTGGCAATGATTTCTTGAATATGACAGCAAAAGCACAGGGATCAAAATCAAGTGGGACTACATTAAACTAAAAAGCTTCTACATAACAAAGGAAACAATCAACAGTGAAAAGGCAATCTACAGAATGGGAGAAAATACTTGCAAACCATGTATCTGTTAAGAAGTTAATGTCCAGAATATATAAAGAATTCCTACAACTCCACAACAAAAAACCCCCCAAATAACCAGGTTTTTTAAATGGGCAAAGGACTTGAACTGACGTTTCTCCAAAAAGATACACAATGGCCAACAACCATGTGAAAAGATGGTCAACATCACTATTCATCAGGGAAACACAAATCAAAGCCATGAGACATTATCACCTTACACCCATTAGGATAGATGCTACCAAAAACCAAAACAAAACAAAAAACCAGAAAATAACAAGTGTTGATGAGGATGGAAAAACTGAAACCCTGTGCACTGTTGGTGGGAATGTAAAATGGTACAGCACTATGGAAAACACTATGGAGATCACTCAAAAAATTAAAAATAGAACTACTGTATGATCCAGCAATCCCACCTCTGGGTATATATCCAAAAGAATAAAAATCAGGCTCTCAGAAATATTTGCATACTCATGTTCACTGCAGCATTGTTTACAATAAATAGCTGAGAGGTGGAAGTAACCTAAATGTCCACTGACAGATAAATGGATAAAGAAAATGTAGTATATTCAGATAATGGATATTATTCAGCCTTTAAAAAATAATGCTGTCCCAGAACCTTGAGGACATTATGCTAAGTGAAAGAAGCCAGTGACAGAAAGACAAATACTGCATGATTCCACTTATATGAGGTGTCTAAAGTAGTCACTCTTAGAAGCAGAAAATAGAATGGTGGTTGCCAAGGGCTGGAGGGAGGAGGGAAAGTGGAGTAGTTCAATGGGTGGAGAGTTTCTGTTTTCCAAGACAAAAAATTTCTAGAGATCTGCTGTACAAGAATATGTATGTAGTTACCACTACTGCACTTTATACTGAAAAATGGTTAAGATGGTATATTTTAAGCTATGTGTTTTTTACCACAATTAAAAAATATATATCTTTAGAACAGAAAAAAAGGAACTACTGGTACCTAAAACAACCTAACTAAAATCAGATAGATCTCCAGTGAATGATTCTGAGTAAAAACAGTCAATCTCCGAAAGTTACATACTGTGTGATTCCATTAATAACATTCTTGAAATAATAAAATTGCAGAAATGGAGAGCAGCTTAGTGGGTTGCCAGGGGTAAAGTGGGGTGCAGGGGTGGGAGGGAAGTGGATGTGACTATAAAAGGGAAACCTGAGGAATTTCTATGGTGATAGAAATGTTCTGTATCTTGGCCATATAAATGTCAATATTCTAGTTTTGATTTCATGCTTATGGTTTTCAGGATGTTACCATTGATGGAAACTGGGTGAACGTTATAGGGGATTTCTCTGTTTTGTTCCCTATAAGGGCAATATGAATCTACAAAGTTTAGTTAAGTTTAAGACAAATTTTCTCCAAATGATGGAGGCTAGACACTAACTGGAAATGATGTAGAGGAGATTTTAGTATGTGATTTTTATGTAGGTGGGGAGAAAGGATGTAGGCTGACTCAGAAAAACTGTTCATGTCTGAGCTGCCCCAACCTCATTACCCCAATGTTCACCAAATATGCAATTCTGAGAAAACCTATGTAATCATTTTTGGAAGGGGAGCCTGGTCAGAGTGTTCCCTAAGTTTTAATCTTCCAAGGCCTAGATGTTGGATCTAATAAGAAACCAGAGGAGTAATTTTGGGCACCAGGAGAAGAGGGAGGAACATCCAGACCCCCAGGCCAGTTCTCTGTGGGCTGTGGGCAAGTTTAGTTAGAGGGGCAGGCAGCCACCTTCATGATGGAGGTTTTCTTCTGACCAAGCTCCAGTGCGTCAGGGCTAATATCATCCCTCTGGTATCAACTGAACAAAGAGCAATGAATGCTTCCCTTTATTTCCACTGTACCTGCTTAGAAATCTGCCTCATGAGTTTATGGGGGGATCCCCTGAGAGCACAAATTGGAAGAGCTAGTATCTTGGGACTATTGTGGTGGCTACGGGAGCCCAGCTGCTAATTCCATGAATACCACTCCATCAGGAAGGTAATCAATTGTACTGGTTGGCTGAACTTAAGCTACAGTGCTGGGAAAGAAAGAAACTTACCCTAAGTTACAGCAGAATCTTCTCCATGACATTTGTCTACGTGCTTCCGCCCTCTGGAGCCCCAAGTACTGAGAAGTGATGGGTATGGAGCTCCTTACGCGTGCTGAAATCAGTAACAAGTAGCATTTACCGAGCACCACCAGAGGCCAGGCCCCAGGCTGGATGATAGTTTTTGCACATCGCATTGAAATTTCTCAGTAACCTGGTGGTGAGGTAGTTCATATTATCTGCGTTATAGATGAAGAGACTGAGTTTCAGAAGTTACGTGGTTTGCCCAAGGTCCCACAGCTAGCATGAGGCAGAGCTGGAACTCAGGCTCAGGCCCCTCTATCTATAAAGCCTGCACCTTTAAGAAAGTATCAAGCAGTATCACATATATAATGAAATCCAGGCCCCAAATCACCAGAAAATGACCAGAGTCCCTAAACTCAGTGGAAGGGGGTCAGAGGGCAGGTGAAAGCTTTCTGCTGATCAGAGACACATTTCCTCCACCCACTTGGTACACAGTAGGCACTCAGTAAATGGCTGTTAAGCTGAACTGACCCAGAGGCCCTCCCACTCAACCGTGTGTGCTGGGAGAACAGGAGGCAGATGGCGGGCACCTCTTGCCTGGCTTCCCCGTTGAATTTGGCAGTGGCAACGCTGTCTGTGTTCCTGTCTGACGGGGATGGGGCCCTGGGAAATCCTACAAGACAGACGGCCACACACACACCAGGCTGCTTTGAAGGGCATGCGACAAAGAAACTGAGAGTGCGCCCCAGGGTATCGTGATGACCTCAGATGCAAAGTATGAAGTGAGCCAATTCTGTAACCTCAGCGAATTTCACAGACTAAACAGTGGCGGGTGAGCGCTTGTGACTTCTGCTGACAGAGCGGCAACATGACCTGGTAGCTGCTGGGTTTGCACGAGAATCTTCCTTCACTGATATGCACAAGTGGCCTCTCTAGGAACAGACCAGTAAGCAGAGACCCCCGCACAGGGCATTTCCTCTGCCAGGGGTTGCCGGTATTCCCACTGTTGCTGGATTCATCCTCAGAGAGTTTGGGATAGAGCAGGAGCTGGGACCCCTCTGCTGAGAAAATCTGGACGGAGACGTGTGATAAAGACTCAGAGGCTGCTGTAGCCAAGAAAGTCTGCCACAGGAGGCAGGAAAGGCTCGCAGTGTCCAGACAGTAGAGATTGAATTGTTTCAGACTGGAGGGAGGGAACAGGCGGGGAGCAGGAGAGAAGAAAGAAGACATTAATTAAAGAATAATGGCCAAGGCCATACTAAAAATACCTCCCTGGCACATATTTCTGCCAATGCATAGCAGCCTTTCAATTAAGGATGTGTCATTTCCTGGGTTATTAAATCCAGATCATGGAACATTCCACTCTGGGACAGTAAAAGAGGGTCACGTTCTCAGCCTCCCCCAGCACAAAAGCAGCAAAGAATGGGGATCACGGCTCTCGGTGTTTCCACCACTCAACTCCCCACTGAGCTGCTTGGGAGAAAGCTTCCCTTCGGGGTATGTCCGTGGAAAGCTTAGGGGGGCCCAGCATGGCGCTCTTTCTCAGGTACCCCATAGGCCCCCACAGTCACTGTGAAGGGCATCCTCATCATCTCAAGCCAGTAGGGCCTGGCAGGACTCAGAATTGAAGGACGAAGAAGCATTAGTAGCCCCCTTACTACTACTATTGGTTACTACAATAAATGCTGGTGACCTTTAACATCTTGTAAAGCCAAAGTCACACGGCAGAAAGTCTCCCCTGCTAGGCCCTGCGAAGCTTAAAAGGAAATTGCAAGGCCCTCTCAGTGCTGGGCACAGGGACCTGCGTGCAGCAGTGCCCAAAACACCTGCCTCTCTTTTTTGGAGAGAAGGACTATGTGCACAGTATGATCAAGGGGCTCTCGAGAGATCAAGGGGCTCCCCACAATAGCTCTTTCCAAACATTTAAGTAGTTTGGAACCTCTTGTGCCTTAACCTGTCCTAACCTACATCTGCAGCAGTGGGTTTGCCGTTTAATCACCGTAACAGCTGGGCAGAGTCTTGTTAAAGGTGAATTGAGAAGAAATTGAACAGCAAAATTGTCTTCAGAGCTAGTATAAGAACTGAGGATTCCAACCCTGAATGAAACAAAAAGATAAACCTACAGACTGGGAGAACATATTTGCAAGCAATACGACTGACAAGGGGTTACTTTCCAAAATATGCAAACAGCTCAAAAAATGGGCAGAAGGGCTTCCCTGTTGGCGCAGTGGTTGAGCGTCCGCCTGCCGATGCAGGGGACACGGGTTCGTGCCCAGGTCCGGGAAGATCCCACATGCCGCGGAGCGGCTGGGCCCGTGAGCCATGGCCGCTGGGCCTGCGCGTCCGGAGCCTGTGCTCCGCAGCGGGAGAGGCCACAACAGTGAGAGGCCCGCGTACCACAAAAAAAAAAAAGAGTGGCCCCCGCTTGCCGCAACTAGAGAGGGCCCTCGCGCAGAAAGGAGGACCCAGCACAGTCAAAAATAAATAAATAAAAATACTGAATACATAACTACTTTAAAAAAAAATAATAAAAAATAAAGTGCACCTTTAAAAAAAAAAAATGGGCAGAAGACCTAAATAGACATTTCTCCAAAGACAACATACATATGGCCAACAGGCACATGAATGGATGTTTAACATCATTAATTAGAGAAATACAAATCAAAACTACAATGAAGCATCACCTCACACTAGGCAGAATGGCCATCATCAAAAAGTCTACAAAGAGGGACTTCCCTGGTGCCAATGCAGGGGACACGGGTTCAAGCTCTGGTCCAGGAAGATCCCACATGCCACAGAGCAACTAAGCCCATGCGCCACAACTACTGAAGCCTGTGCTCTAGAGCCCGAGCTCTGCAACAAGAGAAGCCACCACAATGAGAAGCCTGTGCACCACAACGAAGAGTAGACCCCACTCGCCGCAACTAGAGAAAGCCCGCATGCAGCAACAAAGACCCAACAACAAACAGACCCAATGCAGCCAAAAATAAGTAAAGTAAAAAAAAAAAGTCTACAAAGAACAAATGCTGCAGAGGGTGTGAAGAGAACCCTCCTACACTGTTGGTGGGAATGTAAATTAGTGTAGCCACTATGGAGAACAGTGGAGGTTCCTTAAAAAACTAAAAATAGAGCTACCATATGGTCCAGCAATCCCACTCCTGGGCATATATCTAGAAAAGATGAAAACTCTAATTTGAAAAGATACATGTACCCCAGTGTTCACTGCAGCACTATTTACAATAGGCAAGACATGGAAACAACCCAAGTGCCCATCAACAGGCGTTTGGTTTAAGAAGATGTGATACACACACGCATGCACGCACGCACGCACACACACCCCTGAATATTACTTAACCATAAAAAAGAATGAAATAGTGCCATTTGCAGCAACATGGATGGACCTAGATAATATCATACTAAGTGAAGTAAGTCAGACATATTATATGATATCACATGTGGAATCTGAAAAATAATACAAATGAATCTATTTACAAAACAGAAAGTCACAGATATAGAAAACAAATTTATGGTTACAAAAGGGGAAGGGGGGAGGGATAAATTAAGAGTACAGAACAGATACACACCACCATATATAAAATAAACAAACAACAAAGATTTACTGTATAGCACAGGGAACTATATTCAGTATCTCGTAATAACCTATAATGGAAAAGCATCTGAAAAAATATATATATATACATATAAAAAACCGAATCACTTTATACATATAAATACCTGAAACTAACAGAAGATTGTAAATCAACTATACTTCAATTAAAAAAAAAAAAAGAACTGAGGGTTCCAAGAGGAAAAGACCCTCCGAGATCAGACAAGTTTTGAGCACATGGTATATTCCAACAAGTCTGACTGTCAGCAACATCTAAAAATCAGGGGATTTCAGATGAAAAGCTCTCTGCCTTCTGGTTTGATGAAATGAATCATCAGAAATGGGAATCCCAGGCCTGCGTGTGGTGTCTGGCTGGAGCATGCACTGTCCAGCCGCCACGGGTCGCTCTGCTCCCCCTTGTCTGTACTCAGAGCTCTGTCCTTGAGTCCTTATCTTCCCTGCCACCTTTGGGCATGTGAGGTGGTAACTCGTGCCCTAGTCCCTCCCGTTTTCCACCACAGACAACTGATCCCATCTCTTACTCTCTGTCGTCAAACCCAGTTCTCTACCATGGGCTGTGAGATTCCCAGTGTTTCTGGATTCATCTTCAAAGTGTTTGGGAGGGAGTCGACTCTGGGCCCCCTCTGCTGGGAAGATGCAGAGGATCCTTTGGATAAAGACTTAGAGGCAGCTGTGGCCAAAGGCGACAGGCCTCCCCAGCCCTAAGCAAGATGCTTCCTTAGACCTCTCCACCATGGCCACCTGCAACCCTTCCTCTCCCCTGGGCAAGCCCACCTCTGCCTCTGCCCCAGATCTGAACCTGTTCTAACAGACACACATTTATATCCTCATGGACTTCTTTCTATTATCTCTACTGGGCCACTTGAGGGAAAAAGGCAAACACTGCTTCACTGAAAACTGCATTCAGGTGCTCTTCCCTCGCTCAGACCAAATGGTGATCGTAAGCAGAAAGCCCAAACTATAAAAACTGAAGAGTTTCTTGGGAGGCAGCAGAGCTGTCAAGGAAGGAAAATGGTCACTTAGAAGAAGACGATGACCACGGAAACCAGGATGATAATAACATAGGTCTCGGTGAATACTCAGTTGGTGTGTCAGACCCGGTACTGGCATTTTACAGGTTACTTTTTATTTTACAACAGCCCCACAAGGCAGGTGGTATTACCCCCTTTTTAGAGATGAGGAGAATGAACACAGAAAGAACTGTGCTAGAGTAGGCATTCTTCTCCCAGGGCTAGTGGCTGAACCTTCTCCCCGCTGCCTGCACGAGCCTGTCCTGGCGTGAAAAGCCTCTTCCAGGACTGGCCCAGAGCGGACTGCACGGGCCTACTTACGCTCTGCCATTCATCTCCTGCCCGCTGGCTGCCGTCTTTGACTCCAAGGCGTTGTTGAAGTTGGAGATGTTTTCAGGGGAGTAGAGGCCAGCTGGGTTGTTGTACTGGTTTGTGATGACCCTGGGGGCAGGGCTGGAGGCAGGTGAGGCGGTAAAGGGCATGGCACTCCGGTTGTGGGCGCTTCCTATGTGTAGGACCTCCTGCGGGCAGAGATCAGAGGAGAAATCGGGGGGGGGTGTCCAATATGCACCCCTTGATGGACGGTACAGGCTGAGTGCCAGGGAGAGAGAGGTGTTCCAATGAGCTATGATGGCCCTGGCTCAATGCCAAACTAGCTGAGGGGCTCTGACAAACCCACCTGACACGGGGCAAGACTCAGGACGTTGCACGAGCCAGGCACGTGTGCAGTTTCATCCGTCAGCTCTGCCTCCTGGTTCTTCCCTGAGGCCCAGCAGAGCCTGATCTCCTGCTGGGTACCCCTGGGCAGGACACCCCCTGATGCCCTGGGCTGTCAGGATCCAAGTCAGAGCTGAAACACCCTTTTCAGGGCACATTTCCAGAGGGATTAAGTACCAGGAAGAGAGGAACTGGCATCACTTTGGTGCGGAGCAGGAGACGATAAAAGGTGGAGATGAATTCCCCAGGAAGGAGCGGTTTAGAGAAGCAAGATCAGAGGGTTGTGTCACCAGTGAAGCAGCTGCTGACTAGGCAGAGAAGCCTCAGGGCGCTGGCAGAAGGGGCTAACGGGGAATGACTGATCTGGTGTTTTGTGTGGGAGAAGGCCAAGGCTGATCAGATGGAAGGCTGGGGGATACCTGCTACAGAGCGGTGCCCAGGGGGAGCTGCAGGAAAGGACTTTGAGTTCCTCCTGTGCTCATTCCCCTCTTTCTGTAATGTGAGGAAGCGCCTCCACCTCCACACTGGACTGCCAGGGCTTGGTGGATAATCACTACGGCTGCAACACCTAGCAGCTACTTTAAGAACACCCCCAAAACCTTTTTAAACTAACATTCGCCTTTTGAAAAAGATCACGGCTTTTCTGATGACTCAGCAAGATGCTTTCCGCATGGGTGTTCTGGTTCAAACTCTGCTCGCAGGTGAGAGCGTACTCTGTGCAGCCTACTAAACTCGATGTGCGTCCTATTTTCTGGGTCTCCCAGAAATCCTCCTGAATCCTGTACTCCTTGTTAACACCCAGGCCCAGAATGACTGCCCTTCCTTTTTTTTTTCTCTCTCTTTCTTCACTAAACCTTCAAGTCTTTTACACTTTCTTAGAAAACGATGATGAAAACCACCAGCTTAATTCCCTGTGTACTGACTTAAAAGACAACATGAAAATGTGTTTATGATGATTCAGATAGTCTCCCTCTTCAACAAGTCGGAATCAGTGCGGTTTTACTGTATACGTTACGTTGAGCTGACTTTATCCACGTTGGAAAAAAGCTCAGTACACACAGCTTGTTCACCAGAGGGGAAGTATAATTAGTTAAGAAAATAACTTCAGCAGTAATCAAAGAATGGTTAAGTACGTTCCTCGGCACAGCTACCCCAAGGAATAAGAAGGGGTCATTAATGGCAGCAGACTTCCCGAAGGGTGGCCTGGGACTCTGGCCCCCGTCAGTGGCTACCCTGCAGCTCTGTGGGGCAGGTGGACAGCGGCAGCCAGGACTGCAATTCTTTCCTCCTCTCTCCTTCCCCACAGCAATTCCTTAGGAGCATCTTAGGATGCTGAGCACCAGGGAAGAGCCCTCATGTTTCTGTCTTGGCTCAGTTTTTTCCCTGTTGCTTCCTGCTCGGCTTTGGGCAAGTTATACTTCTTTCTTAGCCATTGCACAGTGCCCAGCACACAGCAGACAGTCACAGTGTCATTCCCTTCTCCTTCCATAGAAACACATTTTCAGTTAGAATGGAAGTCAGTAGAAAATGCAGGTTGGAAATTCTGATTTTTTACTTTATAGAGAATCTCCTAAGAATGTATCTGTTTTGTATATAAAAGGAGTATCTCTAACCCCATGTGAATACTGGTCTTTCCAGAAGTCAGGCGGTTAATTCAGGGCCTGCCTTTTGGAAGGGATGATGTCATTGTTTGGGCTTTGTATTTATGTCTCCAAGGAAACTCAATAATGAGGAAGTATAAACTAGGTGTGTAACTACACTGACCTCAGATAAGCTGGGGTGTGGGCTAGCCTTACATGAATGAACAAATCCTTTAGTTATAGATGAACTCTGCTCTTACTCATTCCTCTGTTTTAGAATGACTGGAAGTGGAAGATTTTGGAAAAATGAGAGGTGGGAAGTTTTTCATATGAACAAAGAATTACTGGAATCAAAAGAAATGTATAGTCAAGTTAGATGTTAAAGTGTTGGAGATTTTTTTTTTAACCTGAAGAAAACTACCTTCAAAAGATTAATATAGGTACTCAGATTATATGTTTAAGATGAAAATTCAAGTATAATACATATAAAAAGTATAACTAAAATGTAAGCATTGCCTTACTGAAGTGGAAACTAGGATTTTAGATAGACCACATTAAAACAAAATCATTCCTTACATATTATAAAACATATAAGGACTTAACACATTAAAACAACATTTATAGTAAATCTAATGAAGTGGCTGAGAACTCCCTAGGAAATTGGAATTGACTGTGGCATGTTTTAAATTAGTTTGCACAACTGCCAGTTTATAGACTGAATGCCATTTCATGAACTTTCCTTAGAGGGGCTGTACAGAATAATATGGTCATGTCAGTTTTGACATGCCAGATGCAAAATGATCCTTAAAGTGACTCTTAGGACTAAATATTATTTTTATTAATGGGAAAAATTTTCTATGACTGCATTTCTGACAGTTTAATGGAAGACATTTGAGAAAATAACCATTCACATACAACCACTCAATTTACCCACACTAATGTACCCAGTGAGTTCAATTTCATACAAGTTTCTGTTTTAGGTATAAAAGGTAACGAGCTATATGTTATCTTTTGATTATACCTCAATACACCATAAAAATGAAACAGTGTCCCAAATTTAGAAAAAGAAAATTAAAGTTCAAATCTTCAATTGGGGCTAAATGTATAACAACCACAAACCAGTCTAAAAGGAGTTTCAAAAGCCATTATTGACCTACCTACTAACAACTCATTAATTTATCCGAGAGACACACTTTGTGAAAAGTAGCACATCAGAAAAAAAACAAAACAAACAAACAAAAAGTAGCATATCAGGAGTGAGGAGTTTTACAAAGATGTTCTAAACATTCTTCTCTACGTTTCTCCCCTTGTTTCTAAAGACTACCCATTCATTGTAGATAAGTTAGGAGATGTAGTTAAAGAAGAAATACAGTCGCTTATAATCTATTATGTACAAATATGGGATCTCAGGACAGTCTCCCATCCAGGAAGTTCTGTTTGGCCAACAAATTGTGCATTGACTCCCTATCACATTTTCCAATATGAACTACCACTTTATTTTAGTAATTTTAAGATCTCACTGTAAGAAAACTAGAGATTCCCATCCTAAGGCTCTTGGAAACCAGGCAGTAGGACCCGGGACCCGGGGTGGGGCGGGGTATGTCTGGGTTTACTACTAAATTTCCTTGTAGTTCCTCTAGGCTCTAGGCCTTCTTTTTGTCCCTGGCATGATTCATTTGCATCTGCAATCCATAATGAGCTGAGTCAGCACCCCTATTTTGCCATGGTTCTGCCACCCTGTTCTGCACAGGAAAGCTTCCACACGCTTCCCGTATCCCCTTCCTACCCGCTGTGTCCAGCCAAGGCCCTGGCGTCACTGCCCTGGGGTTTTCCAGCCCCTTCCTCCCAGAGTTCCCTTACGGGAAGAACCAAACAAGAGCCAGGTCCCAGCAGTGTCAGCGGAGGGCCCTCCCCCTGCGTCCTATCCCCTGCCTCCAGGGCAGGAAAAACGGGAGTGTGCCTAGCGGTGTCAAAAGCAGAAAGGCCTCTGGGTGCTGACAGCAAGGGCCATGGTGGGCAAGTACTTACTTGGGGTTCAGAGGCTAAATTCATCTTGTATGGGTGACGTTTCCCTTCCTCTGTCACCAGAGGAGACCAGATTTTCTGTTCAGATCTGCAACAGATTGACAAAGCTGCTGTTTCATGCATGCTAAATAAATAAAATATACTAAAAACGGAGTGGGAAATTGTCCCCTCTTGCCCGACTGCTAGCCTCTGAACTAGCACTCTGCCCGCGCCTTCCCCTCCATTTTGCTATCAGTGTGATTTTCGGAAGCACCAACCTCATGACATCATGTCTGATGGCTGTGTGCGCTCAGCCCTGAGGGATTTCCCAAGCTGCTGTCATTCTTCCAGCCTCATCCTCCCCCACTGCGCTCTGTACCGCTGACCCAGCCACACCGGCCTCCTCCATGCTCCTGGGCATGCCTGATGCCGCCCCACCTCTGCTCAGGACGGAACAAGCTCCTCTATCTCATCCAGTGTTCCCGATCCAGACCAGATAACCAACTTGTTCGTGAAGTGTATCTGGACCAAACAAAAGTGATGCCTCCTTTTCTGAGCTTGGAAAGGATTTCCTTGTACCATTCACACAGCAACTCTCTAGGTCGTGTCTCAGTTTTCATTAGCGTAGCATTTTTTCACTCTTACGGGTAAAGAATATTTGTACTTATCTCTTTATTTTCAGAGTGCCCAGCACAAGGCCAGATATATACAAGATGGAGCTATTCGATGTGTTGGTAAATGGATCAAAAAAATCAATTAATCTGTAATGAATGAATGTCTTGAAGGAGAAGATGTGGACTGAGATAGAAATGGAGACAAGAATGAGGGATGAATGTGCTTTTGAGGGGATAGTAATAGTGCACCTCCCATGGGGGTAGGGCTCTGAAGTGTACAAGATGGTTTTCATTTCATTATACTGATTTCACTACCTCAAAATTTTGGTTAGTTGTGTTAGGTCAAATGAAAATGCAAATATCTTAGAGAAAGATGCCCATACTATGAAGAGCACTGTGAAAATTAGAGAGGAAAATGAGCAACCTGAAATTTCAGTTCCACAGACCTCTGCCTGCCTACACCATACAAGGCACTGAGCTGGGTGGGTAGGGGATCCTGAAATAGGTGAAGTAGTCCCTGTCCACAAGCAGCTTCCAGTCAACCAGAAATGAGCGAGTGTTTCCACGGGCCTCACCTGGTTACTGTGAGAGTCATGTTGTCTGTGCAGCCCTTGATTTTGTTCTGAGCTTCCAAGTGTGTCATATTGCTGGTATTTTCCCCATCGATGGCTGTGATTACATCTCCAACACATAAATTAGCTGTAGCAGCCTTGCTTCCGGGAGTGACCTGGAAAAAAGGAGAGGAGAGCTGGCTTAGTTTACCGTCTGTCTCCAAGGAGACCACTGAGTAAATTACCACTGGATTAAGTATTCACTAATGTGGATCAAAGCATTTAAGAAGGAAAGAAGGCTAAAATCATAAGTTTCAATAATAATGATCCTTTATAGTTATGTAATACATCATGGTTTACAATGAGTTCTTTTCTATATACCATCTCATTGGATCCTTACAATAACCTTGTGAAAAAGGAAGGCAAGTATCCGGCCCTATATTGGTCCCCATTTTAGATACCAAGAAACAGAGGTTTAGAAAGATCTGTGACTTACCTGGGATCACCCAACGGATACATTACTGTATTACTAGTCATCCAACTATCAACAGTGTAATAGAGAGCCAGGACTCAAGCCCTAAAGCAGACCCAATGTTCTTCCCACTGTCTCTTGCTGCTTCCCTAAAATAAGTCACCAATTTAAAAAAAACACACACTTAGAGAACATTATGTACAGAAACATCCTATTTCTATAAAAATCTTAACAATTAATATGCTATTTACACACAAAAATATTGAGATACTGCATACCAAACTTCACAGTATTACATTGCTGTAATGTTTTTGGTTTATACAATGAGCTTGAATTACTTTTGTAATTGAAAAAAGCAACAAAGAATATTTTAAAATACAATAGTATAGGTTTATACTGGTTCATTTCCTCCCAGCCAGGAAACTGACTATTAGGGTTTAGCCCCTTTGGGTGGCTGATTTACAGGCCAGTGCTTCTAAAACCAGTGGTTCCAAATTTATGGGCAACCAATGCTTGGGGGAAGCCAGCCAATGACTGCAGTGGGTCATCAAATTCATCTGCCTAGTGAGCGTTACACGTGACCTGAATAAATATCAAGCTTCACGTGGAGATGTCCAACTATCTTTCAAGTGAACAGACGCTATCGTGATGACCAAAGTATGAACTCATTTTGAAGTAGTCCTAACCTCAGAGATGATTTTTCCTATTAGGTATTTTCTAAACCAAGGTATACTAAAAATAGGACCATCATCCCAAGGTCAGTCCATGACTTTGACATTAAGAGACCTTCCTTGATGAGAAGTCCAAGCCCTCCAGGAGCAGAGTACGCCCAGACTCCCAGCACCCACAGGGCTCTGGCCTCACCTTGGAGAAGGCTCTTGACCCCTGGGAGCCCAGTGAAGAAGATCTTATGAACATTTGAGGGTCTCCGTAAGGCTGAACCACAGGTAAGAGGCCTTTCAAGACATCAAATCAGGACACAAGGCTTATGTCCTGAGCCTCCGTGTCTGATGCAGTTTTCAGCAGCCAGTTTCCAATCGGCCCTCGCCAAATGGAAAACACCGACCCTTCTGAGGTGGGCCAGTGTGGTGGCTGCTGTTGTGGCCATCCCCCCATCAGTGCCCTATCCCCACAAAACAAGGGGTGGATGACTTGATCCTTGAGGTTCCTTCCGGTTCAGACATGCTATGACTTTATCAGGCAAAACTCTCCTGGAATGTAGCAGGATGTGGAAACCAGTGCAGAGATCCTGACCTCCTAACCTTCCTTTCTGGCTTTCCCATCATCTGTTTACCAGAGATCTGGCCTTTAGAAAACAAAAGTCCCCAATCCAAGGTTCGGATCTTCTTCTAATGCAGCCACGGGGAAAAGATATTTTATACAGGCGAGCGTAGGCCACACTCCTTTCATTTGACTTCGGGGAGTTAGTTCTGAGTCACCCAGTACGTGCCATAAAGACAACTTCCTCTCATTTTCTGCCCGTCTTCCTGAGAAGACTCACCTGGTGTGACTTCATGTATATTTTGCTTTTTCTAAAGAACAACACAGACCCCTTGTTTTACAAATGGCCCTAAGCATCACTTTATTTGGGATGAGCCGTGGTTCTGGGTTGGCAAACTCTGTCTCCAGGGAGAACAGCCTGATTGAACTCATTTATCACGACCAACTTTCATGGTCTTAAAAAGAAGGCCCCTTGGATAAAATCCGGAATCACTAATGAGGTTCCTCAGGACTGTGCCATTCCCCTACTAAGCTCTAGCTACAGGGGCCTTCCTGCCTTCTTTCCTGCTTCAGGGCCTTAGCACCTGCTGTAGCCACTACCTGATTAACTTCTTGGCTTAAATGACCCTTCTCACAGAAGACTTTCCTGAATCATCCAATCTAAGTTACATCCCTTGGGCTTCCCTGGTGGCGTAGTGGTTGAGAGTCCGCCTGCCGATGCAGGGGATATGGGTTTGCACCCCGGTCCGGGAAGATCCCATATGCCGCGGAGCGACTGGGCCCGTGAGCCATGGCCGCTGAGCCTGCGCGTCCGGAGCCTGTGCTCCGCAACGGGAGAGGCCACAACAGTGAGAGGCCCGCGTACCGCAAAAAAATAAAATAAAAATAAGTTAGATCCCTTGTCAACCTTCCCCCTGCCCCCCCCCCACCCCGTCAACATTTTCATACACTCTCTTCTTCATGGCACTTGTCAGTTAGGTTTGTAAATCTATTCTGTGGGTTTGTTTACATAATGCTTGAGAGCCTACTAAACAGTAAGGTGTGGGAGAGCAGGATTTGTCTGCCTTATGCACTGTGGTATCCCCAGTGCCTAGCAGTGACTGGCACATAGTAGGTGCTCAATAAATATTTGTCCAATGAGTGACTGAATCCAAAATATCTAGCGGTTGTTAAATATGTAATCATGCTGCTTCGTTCCATCCTTTAAAAAAATGACTATTTCAAAAGGAATCAAATCATCACTTTCCCCAGCATTGCTATCCTGGACTGGGACCACTCACAAAACTAAAATGAGGAGATGGGGGCGGTGGGGGGCAAAAAGCCTGAGAAAATGAAAATAGAAATTTCCTTTTACTTTCATATGCTCAGCTGCTAAGAACTCTGGAATTTCCAGCATTTGGTTCCAACTGTCTTGGAGGTGAGGCATTTCTGCTAAGTACATCCCGACAGATCCTGGACAAGTCAGAACCAGTCTTAAGAGCCCTGAGTCTGAGTAATCAAGGCCTGGCCATCCTATCTTTTGGTCTGATTTATTTTTTAAGCCAAATTAATGGGGAACCAAAGGAAATCTCAGAAAGTTATAAGACAACATTATTAGGTGGGGCTCAGATGGAATCACACATAAATAAAGTCCGCATTCTTTTATGAGCTGTCTATTTCTGGGGGGAAAATGGATTTAAACAAATTATGGGATTTGCGTTTTACAAAGCTCTTTCACAAACATTCTCCTAGTTGAGATAATAATGATGATGACCTCACCACCAACATATAATTTTTCAGATGAGGAAATTGAAACTCAGAAAAGCTGTGACTGACTCAAGTTCACACAGCTAAAGGTTGGAGCCTGAACTTGAAACCAGATTCCCTCATTCCAAATTCCATTCCCCTTCTGCTTTACCACAATGCCACAAGCAGAGGCTCCAAACCCCACTGTCAGAGCCAAAGAGAAATCCAGAATTGAGCAGACTCATCTGTTGTGGCCTTCAACACAGGGAACTGGAGTGTCGCAAACTCCTGCTAAGGCCTGGGTGCCACTCGCCATCCATCAGACAACCATCTCCATTGGTCTACGCTGAGCTGGGGCCCAGTAACTCCTCCCCTTATAAAATACTCAAGTCAGAACTGAAAAGCCCTCAGGACAGAAGGCCTGTGTCTCCAACTCTGGTTAGTTCCCATCATGAATGGAGGACTCCAAACCTTACTGCACACTAACTATTCATCACAATCATAGCAGTATTTATCAGTTAATGAGTGCTAATTATGTGTCAAACACAGTTTGTTTGGCAAGGGTAGAATTTCCCAGTCCTCCTGAGATACTATCAGGTAGCCAACATTATTTGCATCATCATGGAGAAGGAAGTGGAGGAACGGGTTGACAGCTGGTGAATGGCGGGCTCTGGGGCCCCGAGGTCCGTCCACCTAACCTAGCACGCCCCACTGTCTGTTCTGATTTCCTCCTGACCGTCAAATTCCATCAGAACCGGCTCAGAATGGAATCGGCTTCAGTTTCTAGAACAGAAGTCCTATACTCTCCTCCAAAGGGACAGGCCCATTAATTTGTTCAATGGACATTCTCAAAAACCCTCTTCCAGCTTTCTTCCCCAGGGACCTTACAACGTGATCACACAACTCTTGATGCCTGAGAATAAATGGGGTTAGGCACAATTTCCACTAATGAACAATCTGCCGTCTTCTGCAGAATTCACTCATGCCTCTCTCACCCTTTGCCGCCGCAGGTAGACACTTTGCTCAGAGTCCAATCTGTACATCCATCCTATACTGCATCATTAAAGCCTGTGCACTGCCGTCAGACTTCTAAACACAAAAGAAGGTTCATAGAATGTCATTTCTAAATGGTGCAGAACAGGACTATGATGTGGCTCTCCCACTTTCTTCAATTTACATCTAAATAACTAAATATTGCTTTTATACAAAACTGGATGCATACCCTCTGGCCACAGCAAATGAAAAGATGACTTTCTTCCCCCGTATTATGGCATATACCTATTTTATCCCTCCTCTGTTACCTCTTTCTTTCATTCATTCACTCATCAGACAGACATTCCTTAAGTCCATTCTCAAAGACAGTATAGCTTATTAAGATGTCGCTACTGAAGTTAGATGACCAGGGTTCAAGTCCCGTTTCTGGTGCTTGTGAGGTAAGTACCCTTGGGTGGGATGTTTCACCCACCCAAGGGCACTCTTGGGGCACCTGTTTCATAGGTGAGAAGAGTGCCTCACTCTTCTCACCTATGAAACAGGGGTGATAACAGTCCGGGCATCGAAAGGCTGTTGTGAGGATTACCTGAAATGATTCAGGCAGAGCACACTGTCAAGTTCACAATCTCCTGGGGCAGACAGGTATGTACAACAGCTGATGCTAGAAACAAGTAAAGAGGCAATGGGAGCCTAAAGGTGAAATCAGGGAAGGCTCCATGGAGGAGGCATTGCTTAAAACTGTGCAAAGGCACTACAGGAGGCAGAAAAGAGCATGGCAATTTACTGGAATAGCACGTGGACTGGCACAGATAAAACACAGGAAGTGAAGGGAGAGGAAGGGGAGGAGTCTGGAGATGTAAAAATAGACCAGGCTGTAAGAGTTCTGTCATTTTCTTTTTAACAAGACTGTACTTTATCTGGAAAACAATGGGGAACAACAAAGGAGTTTAAACATAGCCTCTGACTCAACTGCCCAGTTACTGCCAAGAAACAACCAATGAGCCCTAGCTCTGTTGAGATTAAGGTGACTGTATTTGTCAGATATTCCCTAATGGCAGTTGAGAGAAGCAGACCCATTCGAGGGGTCGACAATTCAGCCTCTAGGACAGCCATTCTGAGGCTGGCTTCCCCTAGAGGACTTGTCCAAAGGCACTTCTACTTAAAATTACGTGTTTGATTGACAGCCAGATTGGGTTCCTTTAACTCCCTAAGCTCAAGATTGAAAGCTGGAGGAGGCCCATGAAATGAATCCAGTCTACAATCTTAGCTTTTCAAAATTTAAATTACTCTGCCCCCTTTAGCTGAGGCAGACACTCTCCACTTTGTCAGTTCTCACCATGCTCTACTGCCCCCAACACAGAAACCTGGGACCAGCTGCCATTTAGCATCTTTCTTGCAGCTGTTAATTTTTCCACTACCTCACCCTCGAGTCAAAACTCTTTTATGTTGTCTCCGAACCCCTTCATGCAAATGTGCTTGTGACCACTGACTTAGTTAAAAAATTATATGCAGAAATGTTTTATGACTAGGACTACAAGACACCCTGGTTTGCCCAGGATGGTAACAGATTTTCCCAGCTTAATTATCAAAAGCACCCCATTTCATTTTCAACAGTGTGTTTCAGTCTGGATGATAAATTGTATTGCCACTCTTTTGACAGAGACGGGGGTTTTAACCAAATACTTGTCAAACAGTTTAAACAGTTCTGAAGCAGCCTCACCCCACACCCGCAAGGGAAACTGTCCCTGTTCAAAGGTTCTCTGACTTTATTCTGCAGACAGGAATACAGGTCAATTTCCTGAATGTTCACAGAATGTTGTTAACCTTGACCCTTGGAATTGGCATCTAAACTTCAGACCAGAAATTGACCTAGCTCGCCAATAACTTAGGGGGAAATGACATTGGCAAGGATGAGGCAATGGTTCCCAAACAAGTTGGTCGTCAGATCCTCTCAGGTTTTAAAAATATAAATAGATCTCTACTTCCCACTTCAGATCTACTGAGGGGAGTCTACACCATCGGTCCCCAACCTTTTTGGCACCAGGAACCGGTTTCGTGGAAGACAATTTTTCCACAGATAGGGTGGGCGGGGTTGGTTCGGGCAGTAATGCGAGCGATGGGGAGCGGCAGATGAGGCTCACATCCTGCTGTGCGGCCCGGTTCCTAACAGACTGAAGACAGATACTGGTCTGAGGACCGGGGGTTGGGGACCCCTTGTCTACACAGTGTGACCCAGGAATCTTTATTTTTTAAAGCTTCCCGGAAGATTCTGATGCTCACTAGGTTTGGGAACATCAAGGGAGATGCTGACCAGCCTTTTTCCCCCAAAGGTCTCCCTGAACGATGTTAACCAGGTAAACAAAAAATACTTAGAATCTTAAGATCTCAGCGCCTCCAGAGACAACTTCAAGGCTTACATTCTATTAAAATGCATAAAAGGCCCTTAAAAGAAACATCCAGGGACTTCCCTGAAGGTCCAGTGGTTAAGACTCTGCGCTTCCACTGCAGCGGGTAGGGGTTCCATCCCCGGTAGGAACTAAGATCCCACATGCCGTCCGTGGGGCGAGGCCAAAAAAAAAAAAAAAAAAAAAGAAAAGAAACATCCATTAGAATAGTATTTTCCTATCTCTTACCAAAACAAAGAAAAAAAAATCCCCTACACCACTGGTCAACATCCTTGAATGCAGATGGAGTACTGCGGAAGTTATTTCATTCCAGATGCCTAAATAACTTAACATGGTTCCTATTTTGCCTCCACCAGAAAACTCACAGCTAAATGTAGTATGCAATTACAGAAACCACCTCATTGAAAGGTCCTGGCACATCTCTTTCTTCTTCTATGTTCCAAATTTTTAATTTATTGATTGATTGGCTGCGTTGCGTCTTCCGTGGCTGTGCGCGGGCTTTCTCTAGTTGCTGAGGGCTTCTAATTGTGGTAGCTTCTCCCATTGCGGAGCACAGGCTCCAGGCGCACAGGCTTCAGCAGTTGTGGTACACGGGCTCAGTAGTTGTGGCTCACAGGCTCTAGAGCGCAGGCTCAGTAGTTGTGGCGCACGGGCTTAGTTGCAACGCGGCATGTGGGATCCTCCTGGACCAGGGCTCGAACCCGTGTCCCCTGCATTAGCAGGCGGATTCTGAACCACTGCGCCACCAGGGAAGACCCCAATTTTTTGTTACATCTTATGGTGTGTGTTCTTTTGTTTGAAATTTTGTAGCCATGTATTTTGGTGCTATAAATCACCTTACAAGTTGGGTGTATTAATATTAAATAATGATAACTTAATAATTTTTAACATTATACAAACAAGACTGGAATAAAGAAATTTGGAATTCACGTTCAATCTCAGTGCCATGCACCTTTAGGGACAACCTCCTTCAAACTAATGGCTGTGTCCAAGTATTTAGGTATAAATTTTTTTAAAAATTTTATTTATTTTTGGCTGCATTGGGTCTTCGTTGCTGCGTGCGGGCTTTCTCTAGTCGCGGCGGTTGGGGCTACTCTTCATTGCGGTGCACAGGCTTCTCATTGCGGTGGCTTCTCTTGTTGCGGAGCACAGGATCTAGGTGCATGGGCTTCAGTAGTTGTGGCACGCGAGCTCAGTATTTGTGGCTTAGTGGGCTCTAGAGCACAGGTTCAGTAGATGTGGTGCACCAGCTTCGTTGCTCCGCGGCATGTGGGATCTTCCCAGATCAGGGCTCGAACCCATGTTCTTAACCACTGCGCCACCAGGGAAGTCCCTATTTAGGTACAAATTTAAACGACTCTGAGCTGGATGACAAAGCAGAGCCCCGCCCCTGCAGTATGCCACTTAGATGCGGAATTTGAACTCTCCTTGGTCAGACTTCTGACTCAGTTTGTTTGTGGGCCCAGGCTATGGCACAGACTTTGAAGCCACATTATAGAAACAGAAGCTGTATGAGCTTATGCAGTTGGCTTGAAAACCCTAAGAATGTTTCAAAATGTTCTTGGTTACTCCATAACCATTTGCTTAAGAAAATGAGGCAATGAAGTAGTTCAGGTCCAAGTAGCTGAGCTATGCCGTAATCCAGCTTCACTTCACACTCGCTGCAAAAGGAAGCTATTAACGCTAAGGGGTGGCCGATCGAACAGACTTATTGCTCTTAGTCTGAAAGACCATCATTTCTTAGGTAGGAATATAATTAAAAAGCAGATAGCAAAGTAGAATACTTTGACTAATTGATCAAGAAGTCATCAGTCTCTCAAAGGTCCCTATACAAGTCCCAGTGAATCCCGTGTGCTTTTAAACAGCCCCAATAACAACCACCCATAACCCAAATCCTAACCATTCACTAAACACATAACCTTGGGCAGTTACACTCTCCATTGCTTCAGTTTCCTCATTTATCAAATAAAATTTATAATAGGGTCAACCTCATTTGTTGCTGGATTAAATGAGATTTCATTTGTAGAGTTTAGAACAATGTCTGGCCCATAATAAGCACTCAATACACAGTAGCTACCACTAATATATTTTTTTAATAGTACCACTGTATCCTGACACCTTCTATGTGTTAGCCATAGTGCTAAGCTCTGTCTAGACATCATCTTAATCCTCACTACAACCTTTGAAGACAAGGACTATTATTCCCGCTTTACAAATGAGAGCACTGAGGTTTCAGAGGCTAACCCTGCCTGAGGACATACAGCTAATATAGGGACAAGACAAGGTTTGAACCTAGATCAGGCTGATACCGAGACTTCATTTTCCCATGATATCAAGATGGCTTTAATTCTTGATTTGCTGCATTAAAAATAAGGCAGAAAGTACAAAGCAGTGACATCCAAATAGTTCACCATGACATGGTAATTTGATTTTTAAAAATGCTACACGAATGGAAAAATGTCTGAAAAGTTTTGCAGCAAACCGTTAAACAGTGTTTACCTCTGAGAAGTAAGATTGGGGAAGGGTGTTGGAAGGCTTTTACCTTGCGCTGTCCACATTTTTATATTATTTGATCTTTTATAATAAGCACAAGGGTTGTTATGTAAGTTTTTTATTGAGGCATAACACACATAAAGGACACGAATTGTAAATAAACAGCTGGATGGATTCTCACAAAGAAAGCGCACCCGTGGAATCAGCACCAAATAAAGAAACACAACATTACCTGAACTTCCAAAGGCCCCTCGTGCCTCCTTCCCATCACTAACCTCCTGGCAAAGGTCACTGTGATCCCAACCTTTAACACTATAGATTAATTTTGCCTGATTAATCTTATATAATTGCAATGATGTGGTATTTATGCTTTATGTCTGGCTTCTTTCTCTCAACATCATGTCTGCCTGTCTGATCCAGGTCATTGTGCATGGTTGTAATTCCTTCATTCTCATGGCTGCAGTGTTTCATAGCATTATTTATACGTTTATAAATACATTTATATATACCACCATTTATTTCTCCATTCCACTGTTGTTAGACATCTGAACTGTTCCGAGTTCGGGGCTATCGTGAACAGTGCTGCTTTGAAGATTCTTGACGTGCCTTTGGTGCCATGTGGACACATTTCTATTGACCAGTTAACTAGGAGAATTGTTGGGTCATAGGGTCTGATCACGTTCAGCTGTGGAAGTATAAGTATTTTTTTATTTTTTATATAATTTTTTTAAAGAAATGGATGTAAATCATTGCTGCATCACCTGAATTTTATTTATCTGTATGCATTTGACAACTTTATCCTATGTAGGTCATACCTATGTCCTATCTTCTTATCTGATAGACATGAGTAGTCATATCTATTAAAATTAGGCCGAGTCCTTGATCAAGAACCTGGCCTCCTACAAGACCAGAGTGTTCTTCGGAAAGGTGTTTTTCATGTTTATGGCATTTGCTGAGAAGGCAGTGTACTACACATATGAAAATACACCACGGACCTCAGTCACAGATGAGCTTTCCACGTCACCCACGTCGGCGCTAGTAACAGTATCAACAATCACACAGGGCGCTTACTGCCATACGGAAGTTACCTTCCTCGTCTGAGGTTTTCATGGGTACATTTTGTTCTGGACTTGGCTTGGCCGCCACTTTGCAGGCCCATCCTTGGCTGGGCAAGGTGGATCTGTCCTCTCCCTGGTCATCTTCATTTGCCATAAAAACTGCCCCCAAATCCCCTCCTGGCCACCTACAGAGGCTTTTCTCTGGCAAAGCATCCAATTCCTCGGCTCTTCTGTTCTTCCCTGCCCGCACGGCCATGGAATCCTGTGGCTGGTGTGTCAGTTCTCCCAGGTGGGGCCGTGGCTTCTAGCTTTTCAGGAGAAACAGGAAGGGGAGGTGCTGCTCTCTAGGATGCTCTGAGCTCCAGGGGCACTCAGGCTGAGGCCAACCCAGCCAACCAACCATGGGCATGAGGGCCTCTGGGGTGAGGAGCCCAGGAGAGTCCTACCCCTCATGTTGATGACTGCCCCGCCATTAGCACTTCTCAGACCTGGGTGCTGGGTAATATTATTATCAATGAAATATTGACAGTTACAGCTTATCAGGGGGCAGAATACTGTGTTTGAAGCTGGCCTGGGAGTCAATCTGTCTGGCTTCAAATCCCAGCTCTTCAATTTACCGTATGTATTGTGTGTCCTGTGTCCCTGTGTCGTGGGTTGTGGGGAGTACAGAAAAAGATAATGCAAGTGCACACCTAGCACAGAGTAGCCATTCAAAATATATTAGCTACTGTTAAAACATTATTATGACAGAGAGGTTAAGGCTATGGGCTTTGAAGCCAGACCACTCAGCCAAATTCCAGTTCTATCCACTCACTACTGTATGACAAGGGCAAAGTACCTAATGTTTCCATGGCTCAGTTTTTTCATCTATAAAATGGGTATCTTAATTGTATCTACCTCACAAGATACTTGTGACGATTACTGAAAGACTATGTTAAGCTCTTAAAACACTGCCTGGCATATAAAAAGTCATATACAGTTTAACTATGGTCATTGCTACAAGCCAATCAAATAAATAGTCTCACACAAATCTTCCAAGTGTAAGTGGACGCTCTTGTGATTAACATAAGAGTCATTTGGGCACAGATATTCACAGATGAATAACACAACCCAAATTCATCTGAAAACATTTCTGAATTCATATTACGCTTTCTCGTCAACTGGTGGTTGAAGGTACAATTAATGTCATATGAGAGGTTGGGACACTTTTTAACAATTAAAAAAAAAGGGGCCCTCATATTCAAAGGGTACAAAACCACTGGTTTACTTATTTATTATTTTATTTATCTTTACAGAGAATTGAGCCCCAGAGAAGGCACGTGACATACCTGGGGTCACCCAGTGTGGTGTTCAGGACTGGAGTTCAGCCTGAGTTCCTGCCCTGGACACTCTACCAGGCACCATACAGAAGTTCTGGAAGCTTCTCCAGGCTCTCCTCTGAGACATACTGGAAGTCAAATCATCCTTTAAAAATTAATTTTCTGACATAGCCTTTTGCTCATTTTTAAATGAGCCTTTACCTTTTCCTTTACAAAGAAGTTAAGAAGTAGTTCATTCATTGAAAAAATTTGTAAATTCAAACAAATTACCTAACCTATGGGCACTGAGCTTCTCCCCTGTAAAAGGCAAAGAATACTCCTTTTCCTCTCCTCCAGGGAGCAATGGCAAGGTACGGCCTAGGGAATGAGCACAGCTTGGAAGCCACTCCTAACTAGTCCCGGCACAAGAGCAATTCTGGTGCTTTCCCCAGTCCTGATCAGAGTAGGAGAGTGATCTCAGTGGTTAAATGATAACGTCCTCTCAATTATCTGCCCTGTTGCAATACCTTAACACCATTCTCCGCTCTCTCCTCCTCAAAGACAAGCCAGCAAGGTTGGCATCCAGGATTTTAGGTAAGGGGCAGGGTCTCTGGTCAAAGGGACATAACATGGCTTGGTGAATTTCATGCCAGTAGGCTCAAGCATTCACTTCCAAGCCATTCCCTGTAATTCATCCTCTTCCTCCTCTCCTTAGATCAGCTGGAGCAGCTAATATTTCCCGGGTGATCAATTTCACAGAATGAGGGAGTACAGAGCAAGGGCCATTAATGCATAATGAGCCTTTATGGACAATTCTCACTTTTCACAATCTGACAGATAAGCCCTGCTCTTTCGACCTTAAGGACATGACGCAAGCCTACTTGAGTCTGGAAATGACACTCTTTAAAGTCAGAAAAGACCCTGTGACTACAGAGTATCCATTATTAAACACTCCTTAGGACACTTGAGCGAAAACCAGAGGCTCTTAGCAAAGGCTTCCCCAGGACTCAAGAGGCAAATGAGCAACTCCTCCCACCAAGAGCATCCCCTTATCTCTGGCCCCGCCCCTTCCTGCCTTTCGTCAGTTGCTGGGAGAGGAAAAACAGTCAACATAAACTCCGCAGCAATTTTGGCCTGGGTGTGGATTCTCTGAAGACTTCCATGGAAAGCAACTAGAGGAAATAAGAAATTGACATGGGGGAAAAAAAAAACATACCACAACTCAAGGAGATAGACAACTGTAGACCTGGAGCAGGAACTGACAGAGAAAAAAAATCTCAGAGGACAATTGCAAATGTGTCAGGAGTCCAAGGAGGACTTCAGGGAGTCCAAGGTAGAGGCTTAAATGAGAAACTGGTAAAAGGAAGAAAGATAGTTTACGTCCATTCACAGTTGGAGAGCTGGATTGAAATTTTTTAAGTGTATCACAATAACAAAGATGAAAATATTGAGGAACAAAAGCAGCTATTCACACACACACAAATGTGTTCTGTTTGTTTCTGTTCAGAAACTGGCTAAAAACAAGGAGGTAGGTTAGTGAGCTGCTGAGGTCCTGGTAATGTTCTATTTCTTGACCTGGGTGGTAACTCTACAGGTCTTTACTTTATAAGCATTTGCTGTGCATTTTTAGTTTATGACTTTTTAATTTCACAATAAAAAAGTTAAAAAAGAAAAAGAAATAATTTCAAGTATACAAGATTACAGAGTTATATTCAGGAGCTTTAGTAGTTTGACAAAAGAATGAAGCCAATACCAGAATAATTCATGCAAGAGAAAGCAAACATAGCTATTTAAATAAAAGGCACTCCTTTCCCAGCCTAATTTTATGGTTTGCTTTGGTGTGGAGACTCAAAGTCTGCATATACGAAACCACAGCAAACTGTATCTGCCCCGAATGATGAATCTAGCACACCTACCAACCAGAACGTCTGTATAACTTTGCGGATGCTCACACCTCCTCACTACTGTTCACTGTTTACAGAGCAATCTCACATACCTTAACTCACAGCCAATGGCTGGAGTTATCCCCGTTGCAGAGATAAAAAAGGCAGCCACAGACAGTAGAAGACTCACCCCAGGTACAGCTCAAGTAAGAAGCAAAAATCAGACCTATACGAGATCTCAGACAGCTACCTCAGGGACCCTTTATGACAATGACTTTCCCATTCCCAGGAAGTTAGGAGGCCCACGTTTTTTCCATGTGGGAATAATGAGATGAATAAACAGGTAAATTACTGTCAGCAAGAGAATGTCACCTCCTCTGAGTCACTTTCACTTTTCAATTAAAGCACAACCCAGGGCGTTATAAAGATTAGCTTCCCTCACTAAACCATGAACACCTTGAGAGTGGAGCCATGTCTTCTTCATTTCTGGGACTCCAGGGCTTTGCTGTATAGTTTCTAGAATATGCTATATGCTCATGAGACATGTGCTAATAAAAAAATAAACAGATGAGGGTACAAACTAAAGAATTCACAGTATTGTGTTTTCCACCCCATACCATCATTCCTGCACAGGGCCACTTGCATTAAGTCTTTTAACACCAGCTAAAATGGCAGGCAGTAATTGCCCTTTTAATAGATGGCCAATATATTCTCAATTCTTTTTTTTTTTTTAATCACCCCCACTCTGTCCCTCCAGCTCCAGCTCCGACTCCTTGGAGGAAGCCATATTCTCCAGTTCTTAAGAAAGGGTTTCATGTCATACATAAATTCAGAAGCTGAGCCGGCTGACAGGTTAATTATAGACACAAAGAGTGGGGACAAATGGACTATGAGGTAAGCGAGTCTAAATGTGCCTTCCCTGGATAAGCATTTATTAATAAACCTGCAAAGATTTACTGGGCACAGCCAGGTGCAGCTCGGTGCCAGCCTTGGGGGCAGGGGTCCAGATTTGGGGAAGGCACAGTTTCTGCACTTGAGGAATCTGGCTGGTGGCTGGGAAGACAGCATGTACCTGCAAGAATAATCGAAGTTGTCCCCTGGGGACAGCAGGTGGAAGACAGGGCCTAAGAACTGAAGCACCTGCCCCTTTTGGGAGTGGGATGGTCAGAGAAGACATCACTCCACTAGGGCCCACCTGCAAGGGAATGTGGGTAGGACTGTGGCTGGAGAGAAGCCAAAGAGGAAGCCCCAATTCTTTTCCTCCTGCGCCTCCCACCATATTCTTTCGGGGGCTGGAGGCAAGCACCTAAGTCAAAAAGACCCATAGAGATATTCCTTCCCTCTCCACCCTCCCCCTCTAAGAAAAAGGAGGAATGTTCAGATGGCTGGGGAGGCAGGTCTAGGGTCATCTTCAGCAAACAGATGAGCCCAAGAATGGAATGATAGGCCTATAAAAGCTGGGTACCAGAGAGTGTTTGCGCTCCCTTTTTTCATTCAAAAAAAATTTCTTGCCCGCCTTTTGGTGGCACATTGAATGTGGCAACTCTCAGTGGGACATCAACCTTGCCTTTAGCAAGATGACCAAAGCCTGGGCCTCCAAACAGTGAGTCTGGGTCTCCCTCGGGCTTCTGCTTTATTTGGGGATCATAGACCTGGTCGTCTCCGATTGAACCTGGGCCCTTCCAAACAGATGAGGACCCTCTGAGAATTTTTCAAGCACCAACTTCCCCCAGACAAACACATACGGTGGGAACCCCACCGCAGCCCTATTTATGGGGGAAAAGGGCTGATCAGTTGGTAATCCCGAAATGCCAGGCAGAAATACGGCACGGCCATCTCCCGCGAAGTAGTGGAATGTCCAAGAGGGTTTATACGGGTTGGTCTGTTTCCAAAATCCCGCCATTTCTCCAAAAGACATTAGAGAGGTAAAACCTGGCCGTGGATCAAGTCCAAAGAGTGAGAAACTAATTGTTTCGATTGTTGCGTTTAACCTCATTCGCCCTCCCCGCCCCCGCCCCAGTAAACTTCCCATCCTCTCCACCTCACTTTCCAGGTGGTTCCTGCTACTTCCAAACTGCTTTCCGCCGCTCTGCGGCTTGTTTAGAACGGGGAAGCGCTACCTCCCAGCGTGCGGGATCTGCGGGGACCCTGAGCCTTTCACCCGCGGACAAAGCGCGTCCACGCGCCGGCCACGCTTCCGGAGCGAAGGCACGAAAACTGCGCCTTTCTGTCCCGCGGACGCGGTAAGTGGTGCTCCGCAGCCGGCTGGCTCGCCTGGGAGCGCGGCGTCCGGCAAGCGCGGCGGGGGCTGCGGGCCCGAGGTGCGCGGAAAGCGCTCGGCGCACCTGGCGCACCTGGCTGCGCCCGGCCGCCCCGGCTCCGTCCCGGGCTCCGGAAGCCGCCGTCTCCGACAGCGCCCGCGGCGCCCCGGCCGCCCCAGCTCCCCTCTGGGTCACGCCGCTCCCCAGCCCGGGATGGCCCCGCTCCCCACGCGTCCCAGGCTGCTCTTACCCGGGAAATGGCGAGAGGCTGCTCGAAGTCCTTGCCCCCCACGAGGCGGAAGCCCCACGGTCCCGGGCCCTGGAGCGCTATTTGCTGCGTGGTCATGGCGCGGCGACGGCGGTCGGCGACTCCCGGGGACAGACGGGGTAGGACGCAGAGCAGCGCGCTGGGCTCCCCGGCAGCTGTCGGAGAAAGAGAGCGCGGCGCGGGCCCGGGGAGCCTGGGGCGGGCGGGAGCTGGGCGGGAGGAGGGCGGGGGCGGCTCCGCCCAGGCCGCGTCGCGGCCGCCTGCCACGCCTGTCCTCCCGCCCGCGGCCCGCAGCTGTCCCCCGCCCCGGCGCCCGCACAGGGCCTGGCCAAGAGTCGGGCAGAAAGAGCCTGGGGTCAGCTCGGGGGGCTCGGGATTTCAGCAGCCCCGCCCCGGCCCCCAGCGCCACCTCCCTCCCGCGCCAGCCGCCGCCCGGCTGCACTCCCAGCCCCGCCGCGGGCGCTAGGTGAGAGGCGAGTAGGTTCCGGCGACCTCGAAGGAGACAAAGCTTGGCGCTTTTGAAAGAGTTTGGAAGTGCTGTACAAAGTCATCCCTTTGAGGTCAGCTCCTTTTCACATTTTTTTTATTGTAAACGACAACGATGTTTCAAAGGTGCTTTCGAGTGATATCGTTTGAAAATATGAAGCAGTCAGGGCATTTATAGCCCCATTTTACAGATGAATTAACTGGGTCGGCCAGAGGTTAGAAGACCTGCCAGAAGCCACACAGCTTGTCCGTGGGGTAACTGGACCGTCGCCCAGGCTCCCCGTGTTAAAACCGCACACTGGAACTTTTGTAGTGCGAATGAGACCAACGTACGAAGTTGTAAGTGAACTTAAAAACCTTCCTAGAAACATTTCCCCCTGGCTGGATTCACTGTAGGTTCTGCCCTTCCCAACAATTCACACCTCAAGTTTGAGGCGGGCCAAGTGTGTGGAAAGGGAACTGGGTTGAGTACGAAGACCTGGGTTGCTGACTTGCCACTAGCCTCCTAACTGGGCTCTGCCCCCTCCCCCTGGAGTACGTTCTCCTCGCCAGATCAGACCACATCTCCTTGTCCACTGGGTCCCCCACTTCTCTCTGAGTAAAGCTGTAATGCCTAAAATGCTTGTAGGGCCACCCACAGAATGGCCCCAACTCCCTCTCTGATCTCATCTCCTTGTGCTGCTCCCAGCCCACACTGGCCTGTTGCTTCTGCCTCAAAGGCTTTGCGTCAGGGCCTCTGGAATGCTTTTCTCCCAGACATCCTAAGGCTCGCCCTTTGTTCAGATGTCATCATCTCAGTTAGGCCATCTCTGAAAGCCCTATTTAAAACCTCCTCTCTAGAACACCCTGTCACCTTCCTCTGCTTTTATTTTCCCATTGTATTTATCACCATCTGACATACTCAATATTTCACTTATTTGTACTCCCCGGTCACCCCTAAGCATTAGTTCCCCAGTGGTAGGGGTTTTTATCTGTTTGGATCACTGCTGTATCCCAGCGCCTAATAATAGTGCCTAGTACATAGTATTTAATGAACTCAATACATTGGCCAACCTTATGACCTTTGGGTCCCAGGTTCTTCATAGTTTTCTTGGCTCCAATTCATCCTGGCACCTGAACCCCAGTGTTCTGTCTCTTTGTGATCCTTGCCTACCTACCCAGAAGCCCTGTGCACAGATGTACACATAAAAGGATCATCTTACTTGTCCAGTTGTGTCACAGCACAAATGCCGGGTTTGGGAATGGTTTGCTTGAATTTAGAAATCAGAGTCGTTTTATGTCATCTATCCATCCCTCTCTTCTTGCATCCTCATATTCTTTTTTTGTTTTAATCGAAGTATAGTTGATTTACAATGTGTTAGTTTCAGGTGTATAGCAAAGTGATTCAGATATATATGCTTTTTCAGATTCTTTTCCATTAGAGGTTATAACAAAATATTGAATATAGTTCCCTGTGTTATACAGCAGGTCCCTGTTGTTTATCTATTTTATATATAGTAGTGTGTATCTGTTAATCCCAAACTCCCAATTTATCCCCCCGACTCCCCATCCTGGTATTCTTTTTTTTTTCTAATTTATTTAATTTACTTTTGGCTGCATTGTCTTCGTTGCTGCGCGCAGGCTTTCTCTAGCTGTGGCGAGCGGGGGCTACTCCTCGTTGCGGTGCGAGGCCTTCTCACTGCAGTGGCTTCTCTTGCTGTGGAGCGCAGGCTCTAGACATCCTGATGTTCTTGAATCTGAGAAAAAGGAATGTGGAGTTACAGCCAGGAGTCAACTACCTGCTTCATCGAAGCCAAAAATTATACCCTCTTTGATTAAGATTCTCCTGATTTAAAAACATGCTTGTGTTTCAAGTCCCTGCAGAATTTGGGAGAATCGCCAAATTCTGGGACTGCCCTAAGATGGGTAGAAATTTTGAATATTTTGTGTCCTAGGAAGAGAAAAAGGTTGAAGAGCCGCAGCTTCTGTGCTCCCCAAAGGTGGGAACTGCCTCTCGTTCATCCCCAGGTGTCCTGCTAGCATGGACCTGATACATCATGGGTGCCAATAGTGCTTATTCTATACAATATTCTTTTCAGATTTAGGGCAGAAGTATATAGGTTACTTCATTTAGTTTTTAAATGTTGTCAGTTGCAGTCTGGCTCTACATAACAAGAACTATAAAACAGTCAGCACTCTGACCAGGCCATCCCCTTTCTGGGTACTAATTCCAAGGACATAATTTAAAAGAAGAGGTAAAAGTTTTATGTACAAAGATATTTATAGCCACATTATTTATAATGACAAAACAAACTGGCATTAAGCAGCAACAGAAAAGTGGCTAAATATGGTATGGCCATATGAGGGAATAGTATGCAGCATAAAAATGATAATCATGAAGTCTATGAGGGACGTCCCTGGTGGTCCAGTGTTTAAGACTCCACGTTCCCAATGCAGGGCACCTGGGTTTGATCCCTGGTCAGGGAACTACATCCCGCACGCCATAACTAAGAGCCCGCGTGCTGCAGCTAAGATCCGATGCAGCTAAATAAATAAATAAATATTTTAAAAAAGACTGAGAAGGCAGGGCAATGTGTTTTCAAGATATGTAAAAAAGAGTGGAACAAAATTATTGGTAAACCAGTTATTATTTGTAAACAAAATTATAGATTTCATGTTAAAAAATAAAAATTATGTCTACCTATTGCCCAAAATTAGGAGAAAGTACAAAAACTAACTTTGTATTGGAAGATGGAATTGGAGAAAAAATTTTTAAATAATTTCTTCTAACAATGATGTAAAGTTTTCAAAGCAAAAATCAATTAAATGGCCTCAACTCCTTGGATGCAGACTAAATGCTAGTCTTTCTGGGGGTAGGGGAACCTCATCTTCTATCTTTTTGATCTCCCTCTCCCTGCTCCAGCAAGCCAGCTCTGAGCTGGGCACACAGCATGTACTCAGAAAACACCCAGTGATGGACTGACAGCTCTGACCCCCAAACACAAGCAACCTTGTTTTATCTTAAACACCATTATTTATTAATCCAAACTCTGCAATTCCCTCACTGGCCACCCTTGACTCCTACTGAGTACAAGTTGGATGGCCTTAAGCAACTTCTCTGAACTTCAGTTGCCTTGTCTATTATTATTGTAATGAATTCCATGGAAGTTTTTTGACCCTAAACAGCCTACATCAAAATACCTGCATATGAGGGGGTGCAGGTGGGGTAGAGAGGATGCTGAAGAAATGGAAGCAAGGACAGGAAGAGGACAGAGGAGCAATGGTCTAGGAAGTCAGGGGATAGTGGGTATGTCCACCTCTCAGGCCAGTTTAACAAGGTGGACAGGGTGGGTGGCATCTGCTGGCGGATTCCCCCCCACCATCGGGCTTCTGCAGAGTTGGCTACTCCCACACCCAGGGTGCCACTGCCAGGACCCTCCAGAGCCACTGTGCTGAGGGAATAACAGCCCCATTTCTTAAGGACAGTGAGAGTAGGACTGTACTAGCCTTTACATACGGACTTACTTAATCTCCAGGACAAGTCCTGGACCCGCTCAGGGGACTGCAGAGCTCCCATTCCTGGAGATCGCGGCCATGACCCCTCCCCCCTCTGGGACTGAGCCTTGACCCAAGAGGGAGCGTAGGTGACTCCCAGGCTCCAAGCCTCCATTGGGATCTGCGGCCGGCTCTGCCCAGGGGCTAGAGAGCCGGAAGCGGCCAACTGGGCTCAGGGCGCAGCGGCTCCCCCATCCTCAAACCGGTGCAGCTGCCCGGGGTGCCCTGGTCAAATGACATCACAGCGATTTGTTTCTTCTTTCTCTAAAAAGAACCGAAACCCAAGCTCAGAAGCTTGCAAAACAAAGCATCTTTTCCCGGTAGGTCCTATCCCCACTGTCTGGTCCCCATCAACCCTCAACCCCGCTCCCAGGGTCAGCGCGTCCTGTCCTGGGATCCCACGCGCGGCTGGTCCCACTACACTCCAGGACGGCTGACCGGGGGGAGGTGCCCTCGGCTGAGCCAGGGACTGGTCAGGGAATCGGACGCCCAATTTTTTTACTTTCTCCCGCTTTCTGCTCCGGCCCCAGGGGGAGGGGTGGGTGGTGGGTGGGGTGAAGGGGTGGGATCCTGAAGTGGCCGTTTGGGATTGGGCGCCTGTCGGATTCCACACGGAGCATGCTCTGTGGAGTGTCGGGCCCTAAGGACACCTGGACACCTGACCTGGCTGAAGTCCCCTCCGGGCTGATAAAGGTGTGGACAGATGAATTGGCAGATCTAAGGCCTGCCGTGTGCCTAGCAGACAGGAAGCTGTTTTGTCCACCTGCCTCCTGGATCCCTGGACACGTGGCACAAAAATCATCAAGTCATCAAAGAGGCTGGACCACTACCATTTCTCAAGCATCCCTGAATATTAAAAGAAGAAATTCCAAAACAAGATCATAGATAAAGTGGTTCATATTAAGCATACATACTGGAAAAGTTAAGACAAAAAGACAATGTCATGTAATAGTGTTGTTCACAAGATAATTAATGGATTAATAAAAAATATGATTTACCTCCTGATACCTAAATTTAAAGTTGTATGATTAACATATTTCATTGCTGTTATTATATTTCAATGGCTTTATATGTAACCTCATAGGGAAAAACTTCAAAAGTCTAAATCTGAATCTTTAGCATACATGGACCCACCCGTTGGTCACCTCCCCCCAAAAGAGGAAGAGTGGCTTGGGGTCAGAGTCACCCAACAGACCCTAGTCCAATACCCAGTCAATAAACATTGTCCCCATTACTAAACAGTGACTATGAGAGTGTGTGCTAGGAACTTGACATATATTGTATTTCATCCACACAATAGCCCAGTGAAGTATTGTGATGCCCTTTTTAAAAAAAAAATATATATATATATATATATATTTTTTTTTTTTTTGGCTGCGTTGGGTCTTAGTTGTGGCACACGGGCTCCTCTCTAGTTGTGGCCGCATGGGTTTTCTCTCTCTAGTTGTGGTGTGCGGGCTCTAGGGCGCATGGGCTTTGTAGTTTTTGGCATGCGGGATCTCTCATTGAGGTGCGCAAGCTCAGTAGTTGTGGCACGTGGGCTTAGTTGCCCCGTAGCATGTGGGATCTTAGTTCCCCGACCAGGGATCGAACCCGTGTCTGCTGCATTGGAAGGGGGATTCTTTACCACTGGGCCACCAGGGAAGTCCCGTGATGCCCTTATTACAGGAGGAAGCTGAGGCACTGATGCGCTGCCCAGGTCCCCCTTCATGGAAGGACTTATTTTTCCAGTTCCTGGGAGGTGGACAGCCTTCAACTTTTAGCCCCCTTAGGGACTGCCACTGCCGCAGAGAGCAGCCTTGCCCACGGGCATGCCCTACCCCAGACTGCCTGCATTCAATGACTGATCTTGGGATAAAAGACCAGCCATTTGGGCCCAACATGGGACAACTCTGTTGGGTCATTATGGCTCCAGAGATCCCTGTAGCTCAGCTTCTCCCTCTGCCCAATCCAGCTTCCTCTCCCTCCCTCTCCCAGGCACTGAGCCCAAGGGCTCTCCTTAATAAACATCCTGCTTAGACACTCTGTCTCTGGAACCAGAGAACTCAGCCTGCAATAGGCCCAGAGAGGTCAAGAGACTTCCCTAAAATCACTCAGTAACCAAGTAACAGAGAAAAGTCTGGGCTGGGGAGGCAGAGGAGGAGCTACAGGGTCCAGAGGACTTTGTAACAGAAAAAGGGAGGAACAGGAGGTTATTCAGGGGTTCCTAGGATCCCAGGAGACACCTCATGTCCACAATTCATGGAGGGCCCAAGGGCCAGATCTTCCTTCTCCACTAACAGGGACACCCACAGCCCAAGTGTCAGCAACTCAACTAGACTAGAAGTCTTTGGGGGATGGCTTTTTGGACTTCCCCCTTGGAGGAAGTAGAAATTGAGATAAGCTTTAAAAGTATGAAGAAATATGGAGGCAGAAAGGCCATACTGAGCAGCAGAAACAGAGCAAAGTAGTAGGAAGGGTGGGGGATGGTCTGGTGAAACAGCATTATTGGGTGATGGGCAGCCTGGAAAATTCTGTGGGGTGGGCTCTGAGTGCCAGAGGCCTGCTGTGGTGTGCAGTGGGGACAGGCAAAAGCTTTCCCTCCATCTCCTCTCATTCCTCCCATTCCAACTGTTCTCTCTCTCTCTCTGTGACTTCCTCCCCCAAATCCATTTCTTCTCAGGGTTTGATCGTGGTGCTGGCCTGGTCTGGCCATGGCTGATACTGAAACTGACTATTTATAGCATTTGAGGACAGATAGAGCGGCTGGGCCAGTTTCCATGACGCCAGGGCTCCCGGAGTTTGGCTTCCTCTCTGTTGGGTCTCCACCCGCTCGCTCTGCGTCTGTCTTCTATTATCTCTGATGCTCTGCTTCTGTGTGGTCATTTCTTGGGTAGCATCAGGGCTGCTGCTGGGTACGCTAGCAATGATAACTGACTTCAGATACCACACCTGGACACCCCACTCCTTGTATTAGACCACATTCCAGGCTGAGGAGATGTCTCAGCCATCACTGCTGGGTGATGAGCCTGGGGTCTTCTTCTACTTCCAGGACTAGCCACCTAGCCTCTGCCTTGAGCTCCTACCCACTGACCACCTGAGGTTATGAATCCCAGAGGGTAGGAAGAGAAGATACAAATTACAAAAGTCTAGAGGTAGACTTACAAAAAGAGACCAGAAAAAAATTAAGGTGGAAAAATGACCATGAAGACCTGTGCTATCCAGCCAGACATTAGCTCCTACTTTGGGTCTTGGAAGCATGCTAAAAAGAGAGTTCTGTCATTGGTCAGTTGCGAGGATTTGACAAACTACTTAGCCTATTGGGGCTGTTTCTTCTGTTTTAGTCAACAACTATCTACTGAATACTCCCCATTTACTATGTGCTGTTCTGTGCACTAAAAAATCAACAACAAACAAAACAGACGAAAATTTTCTCCCTCGTGGAGCTTACATTTTAGTGTAAGGGACAAACAAAATAAATAAGTAAACTATGGATATACGTTTATGTAGGTGTGTGTGTATTAAATAACTATGTATATCTATGCGTATTTGCATGCATGTTTTCCTGCCAAAAGGGCCTAGGAGCAAAGATACTCCAGAGCAATGAGTACGCTTGCTTTCCTGAACTTGGTTTCTAAATGCCATAAAAGGAACCAGGGCTTCTCAAGGAAATTCTAGGGCTGCAGCAGGATAGGGACAAGAGGAGCCCGCATTAGCTTTTTATGCAGAGAGTATGAAAGTGCTTGAATAAGTGGTGGGCGTATTGCAGGAGAGGGAAATGTCACATCCTGGGATCTGCAGGAGTCCTTAGGGTGGACCCAAGTGAGGGTTCTTGGTCTCGTAAGCAGGAAAGAATTCAAAAGCAGCCAGAGTAAAGGGAAAGCAAATTGATTTAGAGAGACACACATTTCATGGGCAGAATGTGGACTGTCAAAAAGTGAGAGCGGCCCTGGGGCATGGGTTCGTCGGTTTTTATAGGTTAAGTAGTTTCATAGGCCAACGAGTGGGAGGAATCTTCTTGCTATGTCAGGGCATGGTAGGGATTTCCCAGGAACTGGGCCACTGCCCACTTTTTGGCCTTTTTTGGTCCTCCTCGGAACTGTCATGGTGTAAGGGGGAGTGCTTTTAGTATTACAATGAAGGCATAATGAGCTAAAGGTCAATGACTGGACTATTCTCAAAGCCACCTTGGTTTCAACTTATTCCAGCTGGTCTTTATCACATTCCAACAGCTGCACCCCTTCTTCATTATCTAGCGTTTGTGTCCTGCCCCTTTCCCTCCTGTCTCATTCCCTGCTCAGAGATTTTACTCCCATATTCTTATGGGAAGCAGAGGGGCAATGGTCCGTCTTCTGTAGCTGCTTCAGAGCTGAGCAGGGGCATCGACCCTGCCTGTCAGGGAGTAAAAATCTCTGGATTTTTACTGTCCCCTGTCCCCAGGGGCAGGACAGCTTCTTGTTTTAAGTCAGAGGGAGGTATGGGTTGAAATCCTTGCATAGCCATCATTTTGATGTGGAACTGTTGTAACCCAGAAGACACGAACTTTACCAAGAGGTTAAAGAGGCAGGGTCCAAAGGAGAGGAGGAGTATGACCACAACTGGACCCAGGAGGGGCAGGAACCAAGTAAGGCTAGGGAGGGTGCTCTTAATAGTAGACCAGATGGCATTAGGGTCTGTCCCCTGGTTGTGGTGGTATAACCATGATGCCTGTTAATAAATCTTTTTGATGTTCCTCTTGATCTGGCCCGAGTTATTAACGTAGGTACAGCAGGTTTTGTTTATAACCACACAAATACCACCCTGCTCATCCAGGAAGTAATCCAACGCCAATCTATTGCCCATGACCACATTGCCCAGTGAGTTTAAAGAAGTTGAAAGTCTATTTAGGGCATTGCCAGTGGTCAGGGTTAGGCTTTCTAAAGTGTTAGTTAGATTTTCTAGGGTTATCTCACGGAAGGCAAAGCCTTCCCGTGGAGCTGCCAATCCCCCTGCCAGTCCTATTCCTGCTAATATTAATCCGATGGCCCTCTTGGGACTGTATTGAGTATTATTATGAACTGTGACTGTGAATGGGACCAAGTGTCCTAATGTACCCTCTCTCTCGTGCCACACATTATGGATATAAGGATAAGCATTTACAAAGGGGCCAAATTTTCCCTGGGGTGCGCTTGTCTTTGGGCTCTCATTCTGGGACTTGCTACGTATCCAGACATATCCTGAAGGTGAAATAAGAGATCTGGGAACAGAAGAATTTAGCAAGGAAGCAGCCGTAGGGATCCATGGAAGGGACAAGTTATGAACACAATGCAGGGACAAGGGCCCATTAGTAGATTCAAAATAGTTAAGTCCGGAGTATTCCATGCCCTCAGCTTAGATGAGATGGTATAGTAAGAAGGTTTTAACCCACTGCTTCCGTAGAGCCTGACAATTTCTAGTCCAAGTTTTAGTCCGTTCCATCCCTATCCCATAGGCACTTGGGGTCTGGTCTTCATTATAAACACACAGAATGAAGGCATCCATAGGAATGCAGTTTGGGTCTGGGTTCCAAAACACTGTTGTGATATTACCATCTGGTGGCCAGGGATTGCTCTAAAGAGTCTCACCATACCCAGGAGAACCATTAGAGGCGTAGCGGCATCAGAAGCATGACTGGTTTTCTGAATAACAAAAGTAGCCATGATTAATGGAAAAGTTATAAGCACCCTTTCTTTTTTTTTTTTTTTTTTTGCGGTACGCGGGCCTCTCACTGTTGTGGCCTCTCCCGTAGCGGAGCACAGGTTCCGGACGCGCAGGCTCAGTGGCCATGGCTCACGGGCCCAGCCGCTCCGCGGCATGTGGGATCCTCCCGGACCGGGGCACGAACCCGTGTCCCCTGCATCAGCAGGCGGACTCTCAACCACTGCGCCACCAGGGAAGCCCATAAGCACCCTTTTAAAAGGAATCAAACATAGGCAAGATATTGGGCCTGATGGGGAGTATGACCCATCGTGCTCAAATCGGTAGAGGGAGGTTTTTCCATGGGTTTGAATTGATAATACTCTTGTTATATGTACCTATTCGTACCTGTAATTGTTGTTGTAAGCCAGGGATTTTATGGCAGACCCAACAATTAACTAGTTTTTCTCCCCGAGTGACTGTTTTAGATGTGTTTACTAAAACATTATTTTCCTATTCACCCTGAGCCATGACCATCGTCAGAAGTCCTACTAGGAGTATCGTGGCTTTTGACATCATATTACTATATATTTGTTCAGACCCAGCGGAGGCAAAGAAGATGTTTACCTGGGGGAAGGTGTTCTGAAAAGTGACAGAATAAGAGCATGATAGTCAGAAACACAAGGATGACTAGGTCAACCCGTATCTGTTCTCTGGAACAAGTATCTGAGGTCTTCCACTGCCTCACAGGAGTCGGTCCCCTCTGGTTTCTATTGAGTCTCATAAGGTACAGGTTTTATTCTAGACAGATGTACCCAGCTAGTACCTCCTCTTAGCTTGACAGCAGTTGGAGTACTTAGTAACACTTGATATGATCCCTTCCATTTTAGTTGTAGCTGGTCCTCAAGGGACCCTTCCTTCCAAGTTTTTAGTAGGACAAAGTCCCCTGAGTGGATAGAGACCTCGGCCTTTTCTTTTGTGGGGGTGGGTAGCACTTCGTTCCCTTGGAGGGCACTCTGAACTTGGCTCAAGCTAACAATGTGGGAGACCAATTTGTGGGTTTCCTCACCAAACAAAAGATCTGAAGTCAAAAAAGGGCCTTGCATAGGTCATTTCAATGGGGCTCAGTTTTAAAATTCCCTTTGGGGCCATCCTGGTCCATAAAAGGGCTGAGGCAGGAGGGAGACCCAGGTTTCTGAAGTCTCGGCATAAATTAGCAACCGGTCTTTGTAGAACATGATTTGCCTTTTCTACCTTGCCTGAGGATTGAGGCCTCTAGGAAAAGTGGCAGCTGTGGTTAATACTCAGAGCTGAGGAAACCTGTTGGGTCAGTTTGGCAGTGAAGGAAGGTCCGTTATCACTCTGTAAGCTTTTGGGTAACCTGATCTCGGAACTATCTCTTTAAGCAGAAATGTGGATACTCCTATTGCTTTTTCAGTTTTAGTAGGGAAAGCTTCTATCCACCCTCTAAAGGTGTCTATGAATAACAATAGGTGTTTCCATCCCCTACATGGGGGCATTTGGGTCAAGACCACTTGCCAATCCTCCCCTGGATAGGCTCCCCAATGTTGTATGGGCCAAGTTAGGGGGGGAAGTATGGGGTGTCTTCCTGGGCTACTGGGGGCACAAAGCTCACAAGCCTTGGTGACATTTATAACAATTTGGGACAGTCCTTTACCCAGGAACACCTGCGTAACCAGTTTGAATAGGCAGTCTTGCCCTAAGTGGGAGGATTCATGGAAGTGCTTAAGTATTTTCCATTGCTTGGCCCCAGGAGCGAGAAGCTTGTTATCTTTTGTCAGCCACCCGGAGAGGTCTCTTTCCAGTTCCCTACCTGTTCTTCTGGTGTATAAGGTGGCACCACTGAGAAGGGAGGAGCTTGTTGGGTCCGAGAGCTGCAGCTTGTAGGGCCAGCTGTTCTTTGGCTACTGTCTTAGTGACCTTGTCGGCCAGGGCATTTCCCTTTGTAAGGGAGGTGTTGTCCCTTTGGTGGCCTCTGCAGTGAATGACTGCAACTTCCTTTGGAAGCTGGATGGGTTCTAGCAGTTCTAGAATTTCTGCCTGGTGTTTTATAGGGGACCCGTTGGCTGTTAGTAATCCCCTTTCTTTCCATGTGGCAGCATGGGCATATAGTACTAGGAATCCGTACTTGGAATCAGGATATATGTTGATTCTTAATCCCTTTCCTAGCTAGAGTGCCCCGGTCAAGGCAATCAATTCGGCCTCTTGGGCGGAAGTGTGAGAGGGTAGAGCTCCAGACTCAACAATTGACTCAACTGACTGTGACATAGCCGGCCTTTCTAACCCCTTCATGTGTACAGCTGCTTCCATAGGTAAATCATTCTGCATCAGGATTGGTCAGGGGCTCGAGGTCAGGTCTACTGGAGTAAACTTGTTCAATAGCCTCCACACAGGAGTGAACAAGGGACCCTTGGTGTAGGGGGGGGTCTGGACTTAGATAGCTGGGTTCAGCACTTGGCAGACCTTAAGAGTTATGCCTGGAGTGTCTAGTAGGAGGGCTTGGTATTTAAGTCATCATCCACCCATCGGACATTGGTGTCCCTTTGCTTCTAGGACTCCTTGTACTTGGTGAGGATCTAGGGCTTCCAGTGGTTGTCCCAGAGTGAACTTATTGACCTCTTCTACTAGCAGAGAGGGGCAGCCACTGCCCTAAGACATCGTGGCCATCCAGTGGCCACCTGATCAAGTTGTTCTGAGAAATGAGCTATTGGTTTTGGGAGGTCCCCGGGTTTTTGGGTGAGGACACCCAGGGCTACCCCTTGTCTCTCAGCCATATAGAGGGTAAAGGGTTTTTCTAAGTTCAGGAGACCTTACAGGGCCAGTCCCTAATTTTAGTTTTAGAGCTAGGAACACCTGTTGGCAATCTTTACCCCAGTTGAGGGGTTTGTGGTCACCTCCTTTCAGGGCCTCCTAGAGAGGCTTTACTATGAGCCTGAATCCAGGTATCCAGAGCCTGCAAAATCCCGCCATCCCCAGAAAGGCCCTCAGTTACCTCTTAGTCTGGAGGGTTACAATGGCTTCCTTTCAGTCCTGGGCTAGAGTCCTCATCCCAGAGGTGAGCACATATCCCAGGTACTTAACCTGTTGGGTGGAAATCTGGGCCTTGTGAGGAGACTCGATATCCTTATCCCCCTAGGAAGTTGAGGATGTGAATGGTGTTTTTATCTGAGTCTTCCCTAGTGGGACTGGAAATTAGGAGGTCATCTCCATACTGTAGGAGAGACCCGTTGACCAACTGTAATTCTATTAATTCCTTTGCTAATGTGTTCCCAAATAGGTGGGGGCTATCCCTGGAGCCTTGGGGCAGCGTGGTCCAGGTTAGCTGGGAAGTGTTATGAGTATCTGGATCTGTCCACTCAAAGGCAAAGAGAGTCTGGGTGCAGGGGAATGCAAAGGAAGGTGTCCTTTAGGTCCAGCCCTGTAAACCAGTGAGCATTTACTGGAACTTGGGTCAGTATGGTATATGGATTAGGGACTGTCGGGTGATCTGGGGCCCACTGCCTCATTAACTGCTCTCAGGTCTTGAACAAACCTGTATTCTCCACTTCGTTTTTTTTAGCATGTGTCGAAGTTTCATTTATTTTTTAAATTTTATTTTAAATTTTTTTATTGAAGTATAGTTGATTTACAATATCGTGTTAATTTCTGCTGTACAGCAAAGTGACTCAGTTATACATATATATATATACATTCTTTTAAATTTCTTTTTTCCTTATGGTTTATTACAAGATAATGAATATAGTTCCCTGTGCTATACAGTAGAACCTTGTTGTTTTCCACTTTGTTTTTTTTTATGTGCAGAATGGGGGTATTACATAGAAATTGGCAGGGTCATAACAGCCCATATTTTAAGAACTTGGTTATTAAAGGCTGGGCCTCGGGCTCAAGGAATCCTTTTTTTTCCACAGATAATCAGCATTGGGTTTTAATGAAATCTGAACTGGGGGCACATTAGTAGCTCTGCCAGGAACCTCAGAGTCCCAGACAGGGGGGTTTACTTGAGAAACAACATGGGGTGGAAGGGAGACTTCCTCTGATTTGTGACCGAGGCAGTCAGGCTCCCGTGGCTAAGAGCAATTGTTTCTCCTGGTGGGTGCCTTCTCTGAGGGAGTCTCCGAATTGAACTATTGTCTGGAACTTGGTGAGCAAAGCCCTTCCCAACAAGGGGACGGGGCACTCAGGCATGAGCAGGAACTGGTGGGCAAAGGTAAAACTTCCTAGTAAGCAGTTGAATCGTTTGGCTTTGGGCCGTCCATCGATTCCTGTTACTATACAGGATTGAGAGGACAAGGGTCAAAGGAAATCAGTCAGCACAGAGTAGGCGGCTCTGTATTTAATTAAAAAAATAACTTTCCTACTTCCCACGTCAAGGGTTACCCGAGGATCCTCCAGGGAAATGACCAGGCATCCTTTGGGAGCTGCGGGGTGGGGACTTCCTGGGCGCCAACAGCCTTCAGTCCTCTCAGCCATCATCAGTTTCTCAGCCATCACTTCCAGTGGCCCTAAGTTTGCATATCGGGCAGGGTCTTGGTGGATTTTTCCCAAACAGAGGGTGTTCATCCTTCCAGTGGCCCTCCTGGCTGCATTTAAAACATGTCCCTTCTCCGTGGGGCAGTGGCTCTGACCCAGATTTTCTAGATCCTGCCCACCCCCCGGTGCGCTTTCATAAGCCGGGGCAGGAACTCTGAGGTTGTGCAGGGGCTAGGGCTGCTGCCAATAATTGTGCCTTTCGTTGTTGTCCCTGAATCCTTTTCACTTCCTCAACCCTATCTCTACTGTTAAATACTCCAAAGGCCAAGTCCATGAGCTGATTCTTGGGGGGTTGGGGTCCCATAGCTGCCTTCTGTAATTTTCTCCTAATGTCTGGGGTAGATTGAGTGATAAAATAAAAATGGGTATTTACTAGGACTTGCCCTTTGGAGGTATGGGATTAATACTGGTATACTTTCTTTTTTTTAATTGATTAATTAATTTTTCTTTCTGGCAGGCACGTGGGATCTTACTTCCCCCATCAGGGCTCGAACCCGTGCCCCCTGCAGTGGGAGCTCAGAGTCTTAACCACTGGACCACCAGGGAAGTCGCAATATTGGTATACTTTCTAAAAGCTTCTACCAGGCAGTCCTGGAAGAGGGCTGGATTCTCATCTTTTCCCTGTGTTACTGAAACCAAGCAGGACCCTGTGGGGCTCCTGGGCACAGAAGCCTTTCCGTGTCCCACATTCCCTGTTTGTAGGGAACAGACTCCAGCCTCCATGACCTACCCTGAGTTACAAAGTGCAGATTCAAGCAGTTGCTAATCAGAGAAGGGCGAGGTAGATCACGTGTTCCTGATTTTGGACTGCCATTTCATCAGCAGATAGCAGGGCTGCACCAAAGATCCAGCTTTTCTCTTCAAAGGTGCAGCAGGTAGAAAGGGGGGATCCCCCCAAGTAAACTCATAGAACTTTGTCAGCTTGGTGAATTCCTCCAAGGACCGACTGGGGTTCTCAGAAAAAAAAAATGACCAAATTTCTCTTTGCAAGTAGCTAGGTCAGCCATAGGAAAAGGGACATGGACCCTGATTGTTCTCTGTCACCAGCCAGCACTCCGCTTGAAGGACAGAGTTTGGTATTGGGAGGCTGGTAGGTAGCCCTGTTGCAGGAAGGGGGATCCCTTCCAGGGTCTGAGAGTGGGCTCTTATTTAACACTTGGAAATGAATTGTCCGAGGAGACACTCACGCTGATGAGTCAGAAGACTTTATTGGAAAGGGCCTCTCCGGGCCCCCCGGAGAGCAGTAGTGGAAGGGAACCCAGGAGGACTGCTCTGCCACGTGGCTCGAAGTCTCAGATTTTATGGTAATGGGGTTAGTTTCCAGGTTGTCTCTGGCCAATCATCTCTGGCCCATATTTGGTGACTAAGGGTCCTTCTGGGTGACGCACACTTCTCTCAGCCAAGATGGATTCCAGCGTGAGGGCTTCTGGGAGTTTGGCAGGACATATCGTCTCCTCCCCCCTCCTTTTGGCCCCTCCCAAATTTTCCTGATTAGTTTTCAGCGGCAGCAACAGAGACCTCCTGTTGTGAGACAACTCAGGCAAGCGATTATCAATGTGCCTGGCCAAGGTGGGCAGTTTCGGTCAATGGTTCCCTAACAACTCTACTTTGTGTAGCACTGGCAGGACTCACCTCTGGTAATGGAGGATACAGGGCAGGGCTGGAGGGATAAGGTGGTGGAATTTCCAGCTGTCCAGGTGGGGCGCTAGGGGTAGATGGTCTGAAAAACTGTCCCCCCTCAGAATTGGGAGAAGGGGTAGGAGTTCCCGGTGTGGACCTCGAGGAGGTGGACTCATAAGGGGGTCACCTAAAACACGAATGCCAGCTAAGAAATGTAGAGGGAGTACCGGAGTTGAAAAACCATCTTTTTGCAATATCATAGTCAAAATTAATTCAGGCAAGAATCATCACTGGGTGCAAAATCTAGGGTGAGAGTTTTATGAGGAACAGGATGCTTTTATGCTCTTTTTTTTAAAAATAGATCTTCATTGGAGTATAATTGCTTCACAATACTGTGTTAGTTTCTGTTGTACTACAAAGTGAATCAGCCATATGCATACACATGTCCCCATATCCCCTCCTTCTTGAGCCTCCCTCCCATCCTCCCCATCCCACCTCTCTAGGTCATCGCAAAACACCGAGCTGATATCCCTGTGCTATGCTGCTGCTTCCCACTAGCTATTTTACATTTGGTAGTGTATATATGTCAATGCCACTCTCACTTCTCCCCAGCTTTCCCCTCCCACCCCGTGTCCTCAAGTCCATTCCTGTGTCTACATTTTTATTCCTGCCCTGCAGCTAGGTTCATCAGTACCATTTTTTTTTTTTAGATTCCCTATGTATGTGTTAGCATACGGTATTTGTTTTTCTGTTTCTGACCTACTTCACTCTGTGTGACAGACTCTAGGTCCATCCACCTCACTCCAAATAACTCAATTTCGTTTCTTTTTATGGCTGAGTAATATTCAATTGTATATATGTGCCACATCTTCTTTATCCATTAATCTGTCAGTGGACACTTAGGTTGCTTCCATGTCCTGGCTATTGTAAATAGTGCTGCAGTGAACACTGGGGTGCATGTGTCTCTTTGGATTATGGTTTTCTCAGGGTATATGCCCAGTAGTGGGATTGCTGGGTCATATGGTAGTTCTATTTTTAGTTTTTTAAGGAACTTCCATACTGTTCTCCATAGTGGCTGTATCAATTTACATTCCCACCAACAGTGCAAGAGGCTTCCCTTCTCCACACCCTCTCCAGCATTTATTGTTTGTAGGTTTTTTGATAATGGCCATTCTAACTGGTGTGAGGTGATACCTCATTGTAGTTTTGATTTGCATTTCTCTAATAATTAGTGATGTTGAGCAGCTTTTCATGTGTCTCTTGGCCATCTGTATACCTTCCTTGGTGAAATGTCTATTTAGGCCTTCTGCCCTTTTTTTTAAAAAATAAATTTATTTATTTATTTTTTGTATTTTATTTATTTTTTTATACAGCAGGTTCTTATTAGTTATCCATTTTATACATATTAGTGTATATATGTCAATCCCAATCTCCCAATTCACCACCCCACCCCACCCCCGGCACTTTCCCCCCTTGGTGTCCATACGTTTGTTCTCTACATCTCTGTCTTAATTTCTGCCCCACAAACTGGTTCATCTGTACCATTTTTCTAGGTTCCACATATATGCGTTAACATATGATATTTGTTTTTCTCTTTCTGACTTACTTCACTCTGTATGACAGTCTCTAGATCCATCCACGTCTCTACAAATGACCCAATTTCGTTCCGTTTTATGGCTGAGTAATATTCCATTGTATATACGTACCACATCTTCTTTATCCATTCATCTGTCAATGGGCATTTAGGTAGCTTCCATGTCCTGGCTATTGTAAATAGTGCTGCAATGAACACTGGGGTGCATGTGTCTCTTTGGATTATGGTTTTCTCTGGGTATATGCCCAGTAGTGGGATTGCTGGGTCATATGGTAATTCTATTTTTAGTTTTTTAAGGAACCTCCATACTGTTCTCCATAGTGGCTGTATCCATTTACATTCCCACCAACAGTGCAAGAGGGTTCCCTTTTCTCCACACCCTCTCCAGCATTTGTTGTTTGTAGATTTTCTGATGATGCCCATTCTAACTGGTGTGAGGTGATACCTCATTGTAGTTTTGATTTGCATTTCTCTGATAATTAGTGATGTTGAGCAGCTTTTCATGTGCTTCTTGGCCATCTGTATGTCTTCTTTGGAGAAATGCCTGTTTAGGCCTTCTGCCTATTTTTTGATTGGTTGTTTGTTTTTTTAATATTGAGCTGCATGAGCTGTTTATATATTTTGGAGATTAATCCTTTGTCCATTGATTCATGTGCAAATATTTCCTCTCATTCTGAGGGCTGTGTTTTCGTCTTGTTTCAAGTTTCCTTTGCTGTGCAAAATCTTTTACGTTTCACTAGGTCCCATTTGTTTATTTTTGTTTCTATTTCCATTACTCCAGGAGGTGGGTCAAAAAAGATCTTGCAGTGATTTATGTCAAAGAGTGTTTTTCCTATGTTTTCCTCTAAGAGTTTTATAGTGTCTGGTCTTACATTTAAGTCTTTAATCCATTTGGCGTTTATTTTTGTGTATGGTGTTAGGGAGTGTTCTAAGTTCATTCTTTTACATGTAGCTGTCCAGTTTTCCCAGCACCACTTATTGAAGAGGCTGTCTTTTCTCCATTGAGTGTTCTTGCCTCCTTTGTCATAAATTAGGTGCCCATATGTGTGTGGGTTTATCTCTGGGCATTCTATCCTGTACCATTGGGCTCTATTTCTGTTTTTGTGCCATTACTGTACTGTTTTGATTACTGTAGCTTTTGCGGTATAGTTTGAAGTCGGGGAGCCTGATTCCTCCAACTCCATTTTTCTTTCTCACGATTGCTTTGGCTATTCAGGGTCTTCTGTGTTTCCATACGAATTGTAAAATTTTTTGTTCTAATTCTGTGAAGAATGCCATTGGTAGTTTGATAGGGATTGCACTGAATCTGTAGATTGCTTTGGGTAGTAGAGTCATTTTCACAGTATTGATTATTCCAACCAAGAACATGGTATATTTCTCCATCTGTTTATGTCATCTTTGATTTCTTTCATCAGTGTTTTATAGTTTTCTGAGTACAAGGCTTTTGCCTCCTTAGGCAGGTTTATTTGTAGGTATTTTATTCTTTTTGTTGCAGTGGTAAATGGGAGTGTTTCCTTAATTTCTCTTTCTGATTTTACATTGATGTTGTATAGGAATGCCAGAGATTTCTGTGCATTAATTTTGTATCCTGTAACCTTACCAAATTCATTGATTAGTTCTAGTAGTTTCCTGGTGGCATCTTTAGGATTTTCTATGTATAGCACCATGTCATCTGCAAACAGTGACGGTTTTACTTCTTTTTCAGTTTCGATTCCTTTTATTTCTTTTTCTTCTCTGATTGCCATGGCTACGACTTCCAAAACTATATTGAATAAGAGTGGTGAGAGTGGACATCCTTGTCTTATTCCTGATCTTAGTGCAAATGCTTTCAGTTTTTCACCATTGAGTATGTTGCTTGCTGTGGGTTTATCATATATGGCCTTTATTATGTTGAGGTAGGTTCCCTCTATGCCCATATTCTGGAGAGTTTTTATCGTAAATTGGTGTTAAAATTTGTCAAAAGCTTTTACTGCATCTATTTAGATGATCATATGGATTTTATTCCTTAATTTGTTAATGTGGTGTATCACAGGGCTTGATTTGTGTATATTGAATAAGCCTTGCATCCCTGGGATAAATCCCACTTGATCATCGTGTATGAGCCTTTTAATATATTGTTGGATTCAGTTTCCTAGTATTTTGTGGAGGATTTTTGTGTCTGTCTTCATCAGTGATATTGGCCTGTAATTTTCTTTCTTTGTGGTGTCTTTGTCTGATTTTGGTATCAGGGTGATGGTGGCTTCAAGTATCTCCCCACAGATTGCTTATTAGATGCAAAGGACAAAAAAACAACAGTACATTGTAAATAAGCAGGACTCGCTTTTGGTGACACCTCCCCCAACCCCTTTTATTTAGTAGAGGGTTGTCTGATGTTTCCTTGTGATTAGGCTCAGGTTATGCTCTACTGGCTGGAATGTTACATAGCAATGCAGCATCCTTCTCAGGTTGTTATTTTTGAGTCACACAGTGTTTTTTTTTTTTTTGGGTACGTTGGGTCTTCGTTATTGCACGCGGGCTTTCTCTAATTGCGTCGAGCAGGGGTTACTCTTCATTGCAGTGCACAGGCTTCTCATTGTAGTGGCTTCTTTTGTTGCACAACAGGGCTCTAGGTGTGGGGGCTTCAGTAGTTGTGGCACGCGGGCTCAATAGTTGTGGTTCACGAGCTCTAGAGCGCAGGCTCAGTAGTTGTGGCACACGGGCTTAGTTGCTCCACGGCATGTGGGATCTCCCCAGACCAGGGCTCGAACCCGTGACCCCTGCATTGGCAGGCAGATTCTTAACCACTGCACCACCAAGGATGTCCCACACAGTGTTCTTTGACCCCTCAGTGGTGATGTTATTTTTGATCTCCTGGCAAGATGGTGTTGAATTTTGCCATGTTGCTACCAGACGCAAGTACATGTGCCCGATGCACAGTGAGACCCAACGATCCCAATATGTCATGTCAGAGTTTGGAGGAAAGAAATGTTTATTGCAGGGCAATGCAAGGAGACGGGTGGTGCATGCCCTCCAAAGCCTGGATTCCCTGAAAGGTTTCAGCAAAACAGTTCTAAAGGCCAAGTGGGGAGCAGGGTTGCAGGGTACGTGATCAGCTCGTGCACCATTCTCTGATTGGTTGATGTTGAGGTGGTTAGCCGTTAATGAATTCTTAGGTGCTAGTAGGTGTGGGAGGGGGGAGGGAGGCTACGTGCTCATCATCAAGCAGTTAATTTTTTTCCATTTGGTGGTGGTTTTGGTCTCTGAAAAACTCAGGAAATAGGCTTGAGATACTATTATCCGTGTACTTCAGAGAGGAGCTACAGTAGAGGATATGGGGAAGGGTCTGTCCCAGGAAGGACCCATAGGGTCCTGCTCAGTTACAGAGGGACTATCTTCTTCAAAAATGGCAATGTCATAAAAGACAAAGGAAGGATGTGGACATGCTTCAGGTTAAAGGAGAGTAGAGTCAGACAATCCAAACGCAATACATCTGATAGTAGACTTGACCTTGTACTGGAGAGAAAAATGGATACAGGTGGTAGAAAAGCATTGTATCAATGTTAAACTTACTGGTTGATAACTATGGTTGTGTAAGAGAATATCCGTATCTTTAGGGAACATATACTGAAGTATTTAGAGACAAAGGGCCACATGTATATAACTTATTCTCGAACGGTTCAGAAAAATGCTGTGTATTTGTGACTGTGTGAAAGAGAGAGAGGCAAAGAGATCTGCAAATGAAGCAAACGAGATAACATGTTAATAAGTGAATTTGGGTAAAGGATATGTGGGTGTTCTTTGTGCTGTTCTTATTCTTGGAACTTTTCAGTGGTTTTGAACTTATTTCCAAATAAAATGGTTTTTAAGAAGAAAATGTAGCATGATAGATGGCGTTATGTTCTATGGAGAAAAATAAAGCAAGGTTGCAAATGTCAATCATAAAATGATGAGGGAAGACCAAGGAGCAGGACCCTATGGGGCTTCCCCGGACAGAACTCTCCCCACCTCCTCTGCTTTAGCTCCTCTCTGAAGTACCTAGATAATATTATCTGATGAGTTTCAGATGCTGAAAACTCAGTTCCTCAGTTTTTCAGATGCTAAAACCAGCAGCAAGTGGAAGAAATTAACTGCTTGATGATCATGAGCACGTAGCCACAGACCTTCTGGTGCCTAAGGATTGGTCACCATCAACCAATCAGAATTGTGCACGAGCTGATCAGTACCCTGGGACGCCCTGCCCTCACCTTGCTGAAAGCCTTCAGTGAGGTTGGGTTTTTGAGCAGGAGCCTAGCGTTCTCCTTGCTTGACCCTGCGGTAAACCTTTCTCTGCTCCCAAACTCCACGAACTTGCATTCAGTAACAAGACTTCAGGAAAGTGATGTGAGTCAAGACCTGAGCCCGGTGAGTGAGCAGCCCATGTGGCTATGTGGGGGAAGAGCATTCCAGGCGGAAGAAATAGTAAGTTCAAAGATGGGAACAGGGCTTCCCTGGTGGCGCAGTGGTTGAGGGTCCGCCTGCCGCTGCAGGGGACGTGGGTTCGTGACCCGGTCCGGAAGGATCCCACATGCCGCGGAGCGGCTGGGCCCCTGAGCCATGGCCGCTGAGTCTGCGCGTCCGGAGCCTGTGCTCCGCAACGGGAGAGGCCACAGCAGTGAGAGGCCCGCGTACGCAAAAAAAAAAAAAAAAGGGAACAAGCCTGGCACCTTCACTGGCAGTGAGGCCAGTGGGCTGTAGCTGAGAGAGTGAGGGGAAGAGTAGGAGAGGAGGTGAGAGAAATGACAGCCTGTCTGGGCGTTTGAGAACCACTAGAAGTAAGAGGGAAGGTCCTAAGGGCTTCGCACAGAGGATTCAACTGATCTTTTGTTTTCAACGCTCTGCTTGCTGTGCGAAGCAGGTGGAAGAGGAGGCAAGAGCAGAAGCAGGGGAGCAGTAATTGGGTCGTTGTGATAATCCAGGCAAGAGACAATTATTGGCTGGGACCCAGGGTGGGAGCAGAGGGGTCTGCGAGCAGTGCTTGGATTCTGGCTGTATTTTAAAGCATTTGCTGATGGATAGGAAGTGACGTACAGGAGGGATGTCGTAGATGAATCAAGTGTTTTGGCCTGAAGAGCAGCTACGAGGATGGAATTTCCATTAACTGGAATGGGGGAGCCTGTGGGTGAAGCAGCTTTGGGGATGCACTGAGGAATTTAGTTCTTGACTTAAGTTTCAGACACCCATTCAGTATTGCAGTGGAGGCGTGGAGCAGGCACTTGTAGGTAGGAGTCAGGCCATGGGAGAGCCCCAGGCAAGAGATGAGCATGGAGAGGACTTTTAAAGACATGAGAGTCGATGAGGGCACCGGGGAAGTAGGCGAGGGACGAAGACTGGGGCTGGGAACGCCAAATGCAAGCTGCTGGCCTGGGAAATGAGGACAAACTACCAAGGAGGCCGAGAGGGGGCAGCCAGAGAGGGAGGAGGAGAACCAAGAGAGGGTGGGGTCCTGGAAGCCAAGGGAGGAAAGTGTTTTGAGGAGGAAGGAGTGATCAGGTGTGTCAGATACTGCTGACAAGTTGAGGGAGTCGGGAGTTAATCAGCCGCGGGGCAATTATCCTCCAGTAAAGATGTTTATAAAATAAATAAAGCTAATAATAACAACTTAAAAAGAATCAACCGGGGAAGGGGTGGGGGCTTCCCTGGTGGTGCAGTGGTTAAGATTCCGCCTGCCAATACAGGGGACACGGGTTCGAGCCCTGGTCCGTGAAGATCCCACATGCTGCACAGCAAGTAAGCCCGTGCGCCACAGCTCCTGAGCCTGCGCTCTAGAGCCCGCGATCCACTACTTGTGAGCCCGTGTGCCTAGAGGACGTGCTCTGCGAGAAGCTACCATAATGAGAAGCCCGCGCACCGCAAGGAAGAGTAGCCCCCGCTTGCCACAACTAGAGAAGGCCTGTGTGCAGCAAAGACCCAACGCAGCCAAAAATAAATAAATAAATAAATTGATAGGGGGAAAAAAAAATCAACCGCGGGATGTAATGCTGTTACGGGATGTAATGCTGTTAAGGTCATCGAGGTTTCTGACAAGAGAGTTTTATTGCAACGTGGGCGCAAAATCCTGATGCGAGTGGGCTCAAGGGGTAATGAGAGGGGAGGAATTGGAGACAGCGAGTAGAGACAGCTGTACCGAGGCCTTTTGCTGTAAAGGGAACGAGAGAAACGAGGCAGTAGCTGGAGGAGGAGCAGCATCGAGAGGCTTTCCTTAACTGGAGACAGTGGATTGGCTGTGTTTTGCAGCATCCTGGAAAGGCACTCTGTTGTTCCTTATTCTCTCTCTGGCCTGACCCTCCTCCTGGTTGACCCGTAAAGCCCCATGAATTTAAAAGTTTAACTTCCTCTCTGTCCTGTTTCTTCGTGCGGGTCTTCTTGAAAGCTCTAGTTTCTCTTGTCCTGCAGCTCCGCTTTCCCCATCTCATCTGGCCTGTTTCTCTTGTAATTTCCTAGAAGTGCCCCCTAGATCCACACCAGCTGCTCTGGCATATCCCCCTTTACAGTGGCTGCCCTCCTTGACTCCCAATGCTGCAAGTTAAGGAGCCCCACTTTAGACTTCTGGGAACTTTTGAAAAATACGTAAGACGGTTCTTCTACAATGGACTCCCACCTCTAAATCCACAGTGATTCTGTGGGTAGGAAGCATTTTATCATAGAAGAGATTTTAGGAAGTGGTATCAGTTGAGGGTGGAGTGGGGCATAAGATGATGAATTCTTAGCGACAGAAAGGAAAGGACAAATCGAAGATAAGTTCCAAGGAAGAACTGACAGGCCTTGTCAACAGTTGTGTGCCAATATAGATGTGTTGAAAGTCTTCAATATGACATAACCTTTGATCTGGCAATTCCACTTCTAGGAACTTATCTAGAAAAAAATGGTAGGCAATTAAGGTACTAAGAGTACACAAAAGGTTGTTCATCATAGACTATCCATTGTTGCAAAATACTGGAAACATCCTAAGTGTCAACAGTAGAGGGCTGCTAGATATGCCATGTGATCATTAAAACAATGACATAGAGGTGAATATGTATTGTCAAGAAAGGTGCTTGTGATAAGTAAAAACAGGTTACAGATGCTCATGTTACACATATGCATATCTGTGTGGAATACTTCAAGAGGTTTTATCTCAGTGGCAGTGATGATGTGAGTGCTCTGTAACTTGTATTTTAATTTTTTTCATTTTAATTTTTCTTTTTAATTTTTTAAATTTTATTTTTTTATTGAAGTATAGTTGATTTAAAATTTTGTATTAGTTTCAGGTGTACAGCAAAGTGATTCAGTTATATATATCTATTCTTTTTCAGATTCTTTTCCCTTATGGGTTATTACAAAATATTGAGTATAGTTCCCTGTGCTCTACAGTAGGTCCTCGTTGGTTATCTATATATGTAGTAGTGTGTATGTTAATTCCAAACTCCTAATTTATCCCTCTCCACTTCCCTTTTGATAACCATAAGTTTGTTTTCTATGTCTGTGGGTCTATTTCTTTTTCGTAAATAAGTTCATTTGTATCTTTTTTTAGATCCACATATAAGTGATATAATATGACATTTGTATCTCTCTGACTTAGTATGATAATCTCCCGGTCCATCCATGTTGTGCAAATGGCATTCTTTCATTCTTTTTTTATGGGTGAGTAATAGTCCATTGTGTATGTGTGTGTGCTATGAACACTGGGGTGCATGTATGTTTTCGAATTAGAGCTTTCTCCAGATATATGTCCAGGAATGGGATTGCAGGATGATATGGTAGTTCTATATTTAGTTTTTGTTTTTGTTTTTGTTTTTGCGGTATGCGGGCCTCTCACCGCTGTGGCCTCTACGGTTGCGGAGCACAGGCTCCGGACGTGCAGGCTCAGCGGCCATGGCTCACGGGCCCAGCCGCTCCGTGGCTTGTAGGATCTTTCCGTACCGGGGCTCGAACCCATGTCCCCTGCATCGGCAAGCGGACTCTCAACCACTGCGCCACCAGGGAAGCCCTATATTTAGTTTTTTAAGGAACCTCTATACTGTTCTCCATAATGGTTGTACCAATTTACATTCCTGCCAACAGTGTAGAAGGGTTCCCTTTTCTCCACACCCTCTCCAGCATTTGTTTGTAGATTTTTTGTTGATGGCTATTCTGACTGAAGTGAGATGATACCTCACTGTAGTTTTGATTTGCATTTCTCTAATAATTAGTGATGTTGAGCATCTTTTCATGTGCTTTTTGGCCATCTGTATGTCTTCTTGGGAGAAATGTCTATTTAGATCTTCCGCCCATTTTTTGATTGGGTTGTTTATTTTTTTGACATTGAGCTGCATGAGCTGTTTGTATATTTTGTCCGTCATTTCATTTGTAAATAGTTTCTCCCATTCTGTAGGTTGTCTCTTCGTTTTGTTTATGGTTTCCTTTGCTTTGCAAATGCCTTTACGTTTAAGTAGGTCCCACTTGTTTTTTGTTTTTTATTTCCATTACTCTAGGAGATGGATCCAGAAAGGTACTGGTGGGATTTATGTCAAAGAGTGTTCTGCCTATGTTTTCCTCTAGGAGTTTTATAGTATCTGGTCTTATATTTAGGACTTTCATCCATTTTGAGTTTATTTTTGTGTATGGTGTTAGAGAATGTTCCAATTTCGTTCTTTTACATGTAGCTGTCCAGTTTACCCAGCACCACCTATTGAAGAGAGTGTCTTTTCTCTGTTGTATATTCTTGCCTCCTTTGTTGTAGGTTAATTGACCATAGGTGAGTGGGTTTATTTCTGGGCTTTCTATCCTGTTCCATTGATCTATATGTCTGTTTTTTGTGCCAGTACCATACTATTTTGATTACTCTAGCTTTGTCATATAGTGTGATGTCAGGGAGCCTTATTCCTCCAGCTCTGTTTTGCTTTCTTAAGATTGCTTTAGCTATTTAGGGTCTTTGTGTTCTAGTTCTGTGAAAAATGCCATTGCTAATTTTTTTTTAATTAAAATTTTTTTTTATTTTTGGCTGCATTGGGTCTTCGTTGTTGCACACAGGCTTTCTCTAGTTGCAGCGAGCGAGGGCTACTCTTCATTGTGGTGCATGGGCTTCTTGTTGTGGTGGTTTCTCTTGTTGTGGAGCACAGGCTCTAGGCCTGCGGGCTCAGTCGTTGTGGAATGCAGGCTCTGGGGTGTGCAGGCTTCAGTAGTTTTGGTGTGCAAGCTTCAGTAGTTGTTCCATGCAGGCTCAGCAGTTGTGGCACATGGACTTAGTTGCTGCACGATATGTGGGATCTTCCCAGACCAGGGATCGAACCTGTGACCCCTGCATTGGCAGGTGGATTGTTAACCACTGTACCACCAGGAAAGTCCACCATTGCTAATTTGATAGGGATTGCATTGACTCTGTAGATTGCCTTGGCTAGTATAGTCATTTTGACAGTGTTGACCCTTCTAATCCAAGAACACTGTATATCTTTCCATCTGTTTGTGTCATCTTTTATTTCTTTCATCACTGTCTTACAGTTTTCAGAGTTCAGATCTTTTGCCTCCTTAGGTAAGTTTTTTCCTAGGTATTTTATTCTTTTTGATGTGATGCTAAATGAGATTGTTTCCTTAATTCCTGTTTCTTATCTTTCATTGTTAGTGTGTAGAGATGCAACAGATTTCTGTGTGTTAATTTTGTATCCTGCGGCTTTACCAAATTTTTAATGAGCTTTAGTAGTTTTCTGGTAGCGTCTTTAGGATTTCCTGTGTATAGTAACATGTCATCTGCAAACAGTGACGGTTTTACTTCTTTTCCAGTTTGGATTCCTATTATTTCTTTCTCTTCTCTGATGACTGTGGCTAGGACTTCCAAACCTGTTGAATAAAAGTGGTGAGAGTGGGCATCCTTGTCTTGTTGTTGATCTTAGAGAAAATGCTTTCAGCTTTTCACTGTTGACTATGTTAGCTATGGGTTTGTCATATATGGCCTTTATTATGTTGAGGTATGTTCCCTCAATGCCCACTTTCTGGAGAGTTTTTTTTAAAATCATAAATGGATGTTGAATTTTATGAAAAGATTTTTCTGCATCTACTGAGATGATCGTGTGGTTTTTATTCTTCCATTTGTTGATATGGTATATCACACTGATTGATTTGCAGGTATTGAAGAATCCTTGCTTCCCTAGGATAAATCCCACTTGATCATCGTGTATGAGCCTTTTAATATATTGTTGGATTCAGTTTCCTAGTATTTTGTGGAGGATTTTTGTGTCTGTCTTCATCAGTGATATTGGCCTGTAATTTTCTTTCTTTGTGGTATCTTTGTCTGATTTTGGTATCAGGGTGATGGTGGCTTCAAGTATCTCCCCACAGATTGCTTATTAGATGCAAAGGACAAAAAAACAACAGTACATTGTAAATAAGCAGGACTCGCTTTTGGTGACACCTCCCCCAACCCCTTTTATTTAGTAGAGGATTGTCTGATGTTTCCTTGTGATTAGGCTCAGGTTATGCTCTACTGGCTGGAATGTTACATAGCAATGCAGCATCCTTCTCAGGATGTCATGTTTGAGTCACACAGTGTTCTTTTTTTTTTTTTTTGTCTGCGTTGGGTCTTCGTTGCTGCATGTGGGCTTTATCTAGTGGCGTCGAGCAGGGGCTACTCTTCATTGCGGTGCACAGGCTTCTCATTGTAGTGGCTTCTCTTGTTGCAGAGCACGGGCTCTAGGCATGGGGGCTTCGGTAGTTGTGGTTCACGAGCTCTAGAGCGCAGGCTCAGTAGTTGTGGCACACGGGCTTAGTTGCTCCACGGCATGTGGGATCTCCCCAGACCAGGGCTCGAACCCGTGACCCCTGCATTGGCAGGCAGATTCTTAACCACTGCACCACCAAGGAAGTCCCACACAGTGTTGTTCTTTGACCCCTCAGTGGTGATGTTATTTTTGATCTCCTGGCAAGATGGTGTTGAATTTTGCCATGTTGTTACCAGACGCAAGTTCATGTGCCCGATGCACAGTGAGGCCCAACGATCCCAATATGTCATGTCAGAGTTTGGAGGAAAGAAATGTTTATTGTGGGGCAATGCAAGGAGACGGGTGGTGCATGCCCTCCAAAGCCTGGATTCCCTGAAAGGTTTCAGCAAAACAGTTCTAAAGGCCAAGTGGGGAGCAGGGTTGCAGGGTACGTGATCAGCTCGTGCACCATTCTCTGATTGGTTGATGTTGAGGTGGTTAGCCGTTAATGAATTCTTAGGTGCTAGTAGGTGTGGGAGGGGGGAGGGAGGCTACGTGCTCATCATCAAGCAGTTAATTTTTTTCCATTTGGTGGTGGTTTTGGTCTCTGAAAAACTCAGGAAATAGGCTTGAGATACTATTATCCGTGTACTTCAGAGAGGAGCTACAGTAGAGGATATGGGGAAGGGTCTGTCCCAGGAAGGACCCATAGGGTCCTGCTCAGTTACAGAGGGACTATCTTCTTCAAAAATGGCAATGTCATAAAAGACAAAGGAAGGATGTGGACATGCTTCAGGTTAAAGGAGAGTAGAGTCAGACAATCCAAACGCAATACATCTGATAGTAGACTTGACCTTGTACTGGAGAGAAAAATGGATACAGGTGGTAGAAAAGCATTGTATCAATGTTAAACTTACTGGTTGATAACTATGGTTGTGTAAGAGAATATCCGTATCTTTAGGGAACATATACTGAAGTATTTAGAGACAAAGGGCCACATGTATATAACTTATTCTCGAACGGTTCAGAAAAATGCTGTGTATTTGTGACTGTGTGAAAGAGAGAGAGGCAAAGAGATCTGCAAATGAAGCAAACGAGATAACATGTTAATAAGTGAATTTGGGTAAAGGATATGTGGGTGTTCTTTGTGCTGTTCTTATTCTTGGAACTTTTCAGTGGTTTTGAACTTATTTCCAAATAAAATGGTTTTTAAGAAGAAAATGTAGCATGATAGATGGCGTTATGTTCTATGGAGAAAAATAAAGCAAGGTTGCAAATGTCAATCATAAAATGATGAGGGAAGACCAAGGAGCAGGACCCTATGGGGCTTCCCCGGACAGAACTCTCCCCACCTCCTCTGCTTTAGCTCCTCTCTGAAGTACCTAGATAATATTATCTGATGAGTTTCAGATGCTGAAAACTCAGTTCCTCAGTTTTTCAGATGCTAAAACCAGCAGCAAGTGGAAGAAATTAACTGCTTGATGATCATGAGCACGTAGCCACAGACCTTCTGGTGCCTAAGGATTGGTCACCATCAACCAATCAGAATTGTGCACGAGCTGATCAGTACCCTGGGACGCCCTGCCCTCACCTTGCTGAAAGCCTTCAGTGAGGTTGGGTTTTTGAGCAGGAGCCTAGCGTTCTCCTTGCTTGACCCTGCGGTAAACCTTTCTCTGCTCCCAAACTCCACGAACTTGCATTCAGTAACAAGACTTCAGGAAAGTGATGTGAGTCAAGACCTGAGCCCGGTGAGTGAGCAGCCCATGTGGCTATGTGGGGGAAGAGCATTCCAGGCGGAAGAAATAGTAAGTTCAAAGATGGGAACAGGGCTTCCCTGGTGGCGCAGTGGTTGAGGGTCCGCCTGCCGCTGCAGGGGACGTGGGTTCGTGACCCGGTCCGGAAGGATCCCACATGCCGCGGAGCGGCTGGGCCCCTGAGCCATGGCCGCTGAGTCTGCGCGTCCGGAGCCTGTGCTCCGCAACGGGAGAGGCCACAGCAGTGAGAGGCCCGCGTACGCAAAAAAAAAAAAAAAAGGGAACAAGCCTGGCACCTTCACTGGCAGTGAGGCCAGTGGGCTGTAGCTGAGAGAGTGAGGGGAAGAGTAGGAGAGGAGGTGAGAGAAATGACAGCCTGTCTGGGCGTTTGAGAACCACTAGAAGTAAGAGGGAAGGTCCTAAGGGCTTCGCACAGAGGATTCAACTGATCTTTTGTTTTCAACGCTCTGCTTGCTGTGCGAAGCAGGTGGAAGAGGAGGCAAGAGCAGAAGCAGGGGAGCAGTAATTGGGTCGTTGTGATAATCCAGGCAAGAGACAATTATTGGCTGGGACCCAGGGTGGGAGCAGAGGGGTCTGCGAGCAGTGCTTGGATTCTGGCTGTATTTTAAAGCATTTGCTGATGGATAGGAAGTGACGTACAGGAGGGATGTCGTAGATGAATCAAGTGTTTTGGCCTGAAGAGCAGCTACGAGGATGGAATTTCCATTAACTGGAATGGGGGAGCCTGTGGGTGAAGCAGCTTTGGGGATGCACTGAGGAATTTAGTTCTTGACTTAAGTTTCAGACACCCATTCAGTATTGCAGTGGAGGCGTGGAGCAGGCACTTGTAGGTAGGAGTCAGGCCATGGGAGAGCCCCAGGCAAGAGATGAGCATGGAGAGGACTTTTAAAGACATGAGAGTCGATGAGGGCACCGGGGAAGTAGGCGAGGGACGAAGACTGGGGCTGGGAACGCCAAATGCAAGCTGCTGGCCTGGGAAATGAGGACAAACTACCAAGGAGGCCGAGAGGGGGCAGCCAGAGAGGGAGGAGGAGAACCAAGAGAGGGTGGGGTCCTGGAAGCCAAGGGAGGAAAGTGTTTTGAGGAGGAAGGAGTGATCAGGTGTGTCAGATACTGCTGACAAGTTGAGGGAGTCGGGAGTTAATCAGCCGCGGGGCAATTATCCTCCAGTAAAGATGTTTATAAAATAAATAAAGCTAATAATAACAACTTAAAAAGAATCAACCGGGGAAGGGGTGGGGGCTTCCCTGGTGGTGCAGTGGTTAAGATTCCGCCTGCCAATACAGGGGACACGGGTTCGAGCCCTGGTCCGTGAAGATCCCACATGCTGCACAGCAAGTAAGCCCGTGCGCCACAGCTCCTGAGCCTGCGCTCTAGAGCCCGCGATCCACTACTTGTGAGCCCGTGTGCCTAGAGGACGTGCTCTGCGAGAAGCTACCATAATGAGAAGCCCGCGCACCGCAAGGAAGAGTAGCCCCCGCTTGCCACAACTAGAGAAGGCCTGTGTGCAGCAAAGACCCAACGCAGCCAAAAATAAATAAATAAATAAATTGATAGGGGGAAAAAAAAATCAACCGCGGGATGTAATGCTGTTACGGGATGTAATGCTGTTAAGGTCATCGAGGTTTCTGACAAGAGAGTTTTATTGCAACGTGGGCGCAAAATCCTGATGCGAGTGGGCTCAAGGGGTAATGAGAGGGGAGGAATTGGAGACAGCGAGTAGAGACAGCTGTACCGAGGCCTTTTGCTGTAAAGGGAACGAGAGAAACGAGGCAGTAGCTGGAGGAGGAGCAGCATCGAGAGGCTTTCCTTAACTGGAGACAGTGGATTGGCTGTGTTTTGCAGCATCCTGGAAAGGCACTCTGTTGTTCCTTATTCTCTCTCTGGCCTGACCCTCCTCCTGGTTGACCCGTAAAGCCCCATGAATTTAAAAGTTTAACTTCCTCTCTGTCCTGTTTCTTCGTGCGGGTCTTCTTGAAAGCTCTAGTTTCTCTTGTCCTGCAGCTCCGCTTTCCCCATCTCATCTGGCCTGTTTCTCTTGTAATTTCCTAGAAGTGCCCCCTAGATCCACACCAGCTGCTCTGGCATATCCCCCTTTACAGTGGCTGCCCTCCTTGACTCCCAATGCTGCAAGTTAAGGAGCCCCACTTTAGACTTCTGGGAACTTTTGAAAAATACGTAAGACGGTTCTTCTACAATGGACTCCCACCTCTAAATCCACAGTGATTCTGTGGGTAGGAAGCATTTTATCATAGAAGAGATTTTAGGAAGTGGTATCAGTTGAGGGTGGAGTGGGGCATAAGATGATGAATTCTTAGCGACAGAAAGGAAAGGACAAATCGAAGATAAGTTCCAAGGAAGAACTGACAGGCCTTGTCAACAGTTGTGTGCCAATATAGATGTGTTGAAAGTCTTCAATATGACATAACCTTTGATCTGGCAATTCCACTTCTAGGAACTTATCTAGAAAAAAATGGTAGGCAATTAAGGTACTAAGAGTACACAAAAGGTTGTTCATCATAGACTATCCATTGTTGCAAAATACTGGAAACATCCTAAGTGTCAACAGTAGAGGGCTGCTAGATATGCCATGTGATCATTAAAACAATGACATAGAGGTGAATATGTATTGTCAAGAAAGGTGCTTGTGATAAGTAAAAACAGGTTACAGATGCTCATGTTACACATATGCATATCTGTGTGGAATACTTCAAGAGGTTTTATCTCAGTGGCAGTGATGATGTGAGTGCTCTGTAACTTGTATTTTAATTTTTTTCATTTTAATTTTTCTTTTTAATTTTTTAAATTTTATTTTTTTATTGAAGTATAGTTGATTTAAAATTTTGTATTAGTTTCAGGTGTACAGCAAAGTGATTCAGTTATATATATCTATTCTTTTTCAGATTCTTTTCCCTTATGGGTTATTACAAAATATTGAGTATAGTTCCCTGTGCTCTACAGTAGGTCCTCGTTGGTTATCTATATATGTAGTAGTGTGTATGTTAATTCCAAACTCCTAATTTATCCCTCTCCACTTCCCTTTTGATAACCATAAGTTTGTTTTCTATGTCTGTGGGTCTATTTCTTTTTCGTAAATAAGTTCATTTGTATCTTTTTTTAGATCCACATATAAGTGATATAATATGACATTTGTATCTCTCTGACTTAGTATGATAATCTCCCGGTCCATCCATGTTGTGCAAATGGCATTCTTTCATTCTTTTTTTATGGGTGAGTAATAGTCCATTGTGTATGTGTGTGTGCTATGAACACTGGGGTGCATGTATGTTTTCGAATTAGAGCTTTCTCCAGATATATGTCCAGGAATGGGATTGCAGGATGATATGGTAGTTCTATATTTAGTTTTTGTTTTTGTTTTTGTTTTTGCGGTATGCGGGCCTCTCACCGCTGTGGCCTCTACGGTTGCGGAGCACAGGCTCCGGACGTGCAGGCTCAGCGGCCATGGCTCACGGGCCCAGCCGCTCCGTGGCTTGTAGGATCTTTCCGTACCGGGGCTCGAACCCATGTCCCCTGCATCGGCAAGCGGACTCTCAACCACTGCGCCACCAGGGAAGCCCTATATTTAGTTTTTTAAGGAACCTCTATACTGTTCTCCATAATGGTTGTACCAATTTACATTCCTGCCAACAGTGTAGAAGGGTTCCCTTTTCTCCACACCCTCTCCAGCATTTGTTTGTAGATTTTTTGTTGATGGCTATTCTGACTGAAGTGAGATGATACCTCACTGTAGTTTTGATTTGCATTTCTCTAATAATTAGTGATGTTGAGCATCTTTTCATGTGCTTTTTGGCCATCTGTATGTCTTCTTGGGAGAAATGTCTATTTAGATCTTCCGCCCATTTTTTGATTGGGTTGTTTATTTTTTTGACATTGAGCTGCATGAGCTGTTTGTATATTTTGTCCGTCATTTCATTTGTAAATAGTTTCTCCCATTCTGTAGGTTGTCTCTTCGTTTTGTTTATGGTTTCCTTTGCTTTGCAAATGCCTTTACGTTTAAGTAGGTCCCACTTGTTTTTTGTTTTTTATTTCCATTACTCTAGGAGATGGATCCAGAAAGGTACTGGTGGGATTTATGTCAAAGAGTGTTCTGCCTATGTTTTCCTCTAGGAGTTTTATAGTATCTGGTCTTATATTTAGGACTTTCATCCATTTTGAGTTTATTTTTGTGTATGGTGTTAGAGAATGTTCCAATTTCGTTCTTTTACATGTAGCTGTCCAGTTTACCCAGCACCACCTATTGAAGAGAGTGTCTTTTCTCTGTTGTATATTCTTGCCTCCTTTGTTGTAGGTTAATTGACCATAGGTGAGTGGGTTTATTTCTGGGCTTTCTATCCTGTTCCATTGATCTATATGTCTGTTTTTTGTGCCAGTACCATACTATTTTGATTACTCTAGCTTTGTCATATAGTGTGATGTCAGGGAGCCTTATTCCTCCAGCTCTGTTTTGCTTTCTTAAGATTGCTTTAGCTATTTAGGGTCTTTGTGTTCTAGTTCTGTGAAAAATGCCATTGCTAATTTTTTTTTAATTAAAATTTTTTTTTATTTTTGGCTGCATTGGGTCTTCGTTGTTGCACACAGGCTTTCTCTAGTTGCAGCGAGCGAGGGCTACTCTTCATTGTGGTGCATGGGCTTCTTGTTGTGGTGGTTTCTCTTGTTGTGGAGCACAGGCTCTAGGCCTGCGGGCTCAGTCGTTGTGGAATGCAGGCTCTGGGGTGTGCAGGCTTCAGTAGTTTTGGTGTGCAAGCTTCAGTAGTTGTTCCATGCAGGCTCAGCAGTTGTGGCACATGGACTTAGTTGCTGCACGATATGTGGGATCTTCCCAGACCAGGGATCGAACCTGTGACCCCTGCATTGGCAGGTGGATTGTTAACCACTGTACCACCAGGAAAGTCCACCATTGCTAATTTGATAGGGATTGCATTGACTCTGTAGATTGCCTTGGCTAGTATAGTCATTTTGACAGTGTTGACCCTTCTAATCCAAGAACACTGTATATCTTTCCATCTGTTTGTGTCATCTTTTATTTCTTTCATCACTGTCTTACAGTTTTCAGAGTTCAGATCTTTTGCCTCCTTAGGTAAGTTTTTTCCTAGGTATTTTATTCTTTTTGATGTGATGCTAAATGAGATTGTTTCCTTAATTCCTGTTTCTTATCTTTCATTGTTAGTGTGTAGAGATGCAACAGATTTCTGTGTGTTAATTTTGTATCCTGCGGCTTTACCAAATTTTTAATGAGCTTTAGTAGTTTTCTGGTAGCGTCTTTAGGATTTCCTGTGTATAGTAACATGTCATCTGCAAACAGTGACGGTTTTACTTCTTTTCCAGTTTGGATTCCTATTATTTCTTTCTCTTCTCTGATGACTGTGGCTAGGACTTCCAAACCTGTTGAATAAAAGTGGTGAGAGTGGGCATCCTTGTCTTGTTGTTGATCTTAGAGAAAATGCTTTCAGCTTTTCACTGTTGACTATGTTAGCTATGGGTTTGTCATATATGGCCTTTATTATGTTGAGGTATGTTCCCTCAATGCCCACTTTCTGGAGAGTTTTTTTTAAAATCATAAATGGATGTTGAATTTTATGAAAAGATTTTTCTGCATCTACTGAGATGATCGTGTGGTTTTTATTCTTCCATTTGTTGATATGGTATATCACACTGATTGATTTGCAGGTATTGAAGAATCCTTGCTTCCCTAGGATAAATCCCACTTGATCATCGTGTATGAGCCTTTTAATATATTGTTGGATTCAGTTTCCTAGTATTTTGTGGAGGATTTTTGTGTCTGTCTTCATCAGTGATATTGGCCTGTAATTTTCTTTCTTTGTGGTATCTTTGTCTGATTTTGGTATCAGGGTGATGGTGGCTTCAAGTATCTCCCCACAGATTGCTTATTAGATGCAAAGGACAAAAAAACAACAGTACATTGTAAATAAGCAGGACTCGCTTTTGGTGACACCTCCCCCAACCCCTTTTATTTAGTAGAGGATTGTCTGATGTTTCCTTGTGATTAGGCTCAGGTTATGCTCTACTGGCTGGAATGTTACATAGCAATGCAGCATCCTTCTCAGGATGTCATGTTTGAGTCACACAGTGTTCTTTTTTTTTTTTTTTGTCTGCGTTGGGTCTTCGTTGCTGCATGTGGGCTTTATCTAGTGGCGTCGAGCAGGGGCTACTCTTCATTGCGGTGCACAGGCTTCTCATTGTAGTGGCTTCTCTTGTTGCAGAGCACGGGCTCTAGGCATGGGGGCTTCGGTAGTTGTGGTTCACGAGCTCTAGAGCGCAGGCTCAGTAGTTGTGGCACACGGGCTTAGTTGCTCCACGGCATGTGGGATCTCCCCAGACCAGGGCTCGAACCCGTGACCCCTGCATTGGCAGGCAGATTCTTAACCACTGCACCACCAAGGAAGTCCCACACAGTGTTGTTCTTTGACCCCTCAGTGGTGATGTTATTTTTGATCTCCTGGCAAGATGGTGTTGAATTTTGCCATGTTGTTACCAGACGCAAGTTCATGTGCCCGATGCACAGTGAGGCCCAACGATCCCAATATGTCATGTCAGAGTTTGGAGGAAAGAAATGTTTATTGTGGGGCAATGCAAGGAGACGGGTGGTGCATGCCCTCCAAAGCCTGGATTCCCTGAAAGGTTTCAGCAAAACAGTTCTAAAGGCCAAGTGGGGAGCAGGGTTGCAGGGTACGTGATCAGCTCGTGCACCATTCTCTGATTGGTTGATGTTGAGGTGGTTAGCCGTTAATGAATTCTTAGGTGCTAGTAGGTGTGGGAGGGGGGAGGGAGGCTACGTGCTCATCATCAAGCAGTTAATTTTTTTCCATTTGGTGGTGGTTTTGGTCTCTGAAAAACTCAGGAAATAGGCTTGAGATACTATTATCCGTGTACTTCAGAGAGGAGCTACAGTAGAGGATATGGGGAAGGGTCTGTCCCAGGAAGGACCCATAGGGTCCTGCTCAGTTACAGAGGGACTATCTTCTTCAAAAATGGCAATGTCATAAAAGACAAAGGAAGGATGTGGACATGCTTCAGGTTAAAGGAGAGTAGAGTCAGACAATCCAAACGCAATACATCTGATAGTAGACTTGACCTTGTACTGGAGAGAAAAATGGATACAGGTGGTAGAAAAGCATTGTATCAATGTTAAACTTACTGGTTGATAACTATGGTTGTGTAAGAGAATATCCGTATCTTTAGGGAACATATACTGAAGTATTTAGAGACAAAGGGCCACATGTATATAACTTATTCTCGAACGGTTCAGAAAAATGCTGTGTATTTGTGACTGTGTGAAAGAGAGAGAGGCAAAGAGATCTGCAAATGAAGCAAACGAGATAACATGTTAATAAGTGAATTTGGGTAAAGGATATGTGGGTGTTCTTTGTGCTGTTCTTATTCTTGGAACTTTTCAGTGGTTTTGAACTTATTTCCAAATAAAATGGTTTTTAAGAAGAAAATGTAGCATGATAGATGGCGTTATGTTCTATGGAGAAAAATAAAGCAAGGTTGCAAATGTCAATCATAAAATGATGAGGGAAGACCAAGGAGCAGGACCCTATGGGGCTTCCCCGGACAGAACTCTCCCCACCTCCTCTGCTTTAGCTCCTCTCTGAAGTACCTAGATAATATTATCTGATGAGTTTCAGATGCTGAAAACTCAGTTCCTCAGTTTTTCAGATGCTAAAACCAGCAGCAAGTGGAAGAAATTAACTGCTTGATGATCATGAGCACGTAGCCACAGACCTTCTGGTGCCTAAGGATTGGTCACCATCAACCAATCAGAATTGTGCACGAGCTGATCAGTACCCTGGGACGCCCTGCCCTCACCTTGCTGAAAGCCTTCAGTGAGGTTGGGTTTTTGAGCAGGAGCCTAGCGTTCTCCTTGCTTGACCCTGCGGTAAACCTTTCTCTGCTCCCAAACTCCACGAACTTGCATTCAGTAACAAGACTTCAGGAAAGTGATGTGAGTCAAGACCTGAGCCCGGTGAGTGAGCAGCCCATGTGGCTATGTGGGGGAAGAGCATTCCAGGCGGAAGAAATAGTAAGTTCAAAGATGGGAACAGGGCTTCCCTGGTGGCGCAGTGGTTGAGGGTCCGCCTGCCGCTGCAGGGGACGTGGGTTCGTGACCCGGTCCGGAAGGATCCCACATGCCGCGGAGCGGCTGGGCCCCTGAGCCATGGCCGCTGAGTCTGCGCGTCCGGAGCCTGTGCTCCGCAACGGGAGAGGCCACAGCAGTGAGAGGCCCGCGTACGCAAAAAAAAAAAAAAAAGGGAACAAGCCTGGCACCTTCACTGGCAGTGAGGCCAGTGGGCTGTAGCTGAGAGAGTGAGGGGAAGAGTAGGAGAGGAGGTGAGAGAAATGACAGCCTGTCTGGGCGTTTGAGAACCACTAGAAGTAAGAGGGAAGGTCCTAAGGGCTTCGCACAGAGGATTCAACTGATCTTTTGTTTTCAACGCTCTGCTTGCTGTGCGAAGCAGGTGGAAGAGGAGGCAAGAGCAGAAGCAGGGGAGCAGTAATTGGGTCGTTGTGATAATCCAGGCAAGAGACAATTATTGGCTGGGACCCAGGGTGGGAGCAGAGGGGTCTGCGAGCAGTGCTTGGATTCTGGCTGTATTTTAAAGCATTTGCTGATGGATAGGAAGTGACGTACAGGAGGGATGTCGTAGATGAATCAAGTGTTTTGGCCTGAAGAGCAGCTACGAGGATGGAATTTCCATTAACTGGAATGGGGGAGCCTGTGGGTGAAGCAGCTTTGGGGATGCACTGAGGAATTTAGTTCTTGACTTAAGTTTCAGACACCCATTCAGTATTGCAGTGGAGGCGTGGAGCAGGCACTTGTAGGTAGGAGTCAGGCCATGGGAGAGCCCCAGGCAAGAGATGAGCATGGAGAGGACTTTTAAAGACATGAGAGTCGATGAGGGCACCGGGGAAGTAGGCGAGGGACGAAGACTGGGGCTGGGAACGCCAAATGCAAGCTGCTGGCCTGGGAAATGAGGACAAACTACCAAGGAGGCCGAGAGGGGGCAGCCAGAGAGGGAGGAGGAGAACCAAGAGAGGGTGGGGTCCTGGAAGCCAAGGGAGGAAAGTGTTTTGAGGAGGAAGGAGTGATCAGGTGTGTCAGATACTGCTGACAAGTTGAGGGAGTCGGGAGTTAATCAGCCGCGGGGCAATTATCCTCCAGTAAAGATGTTTATAAAATAAATAAAGCTAATAATAACAACTTAAAAAGAATCAACCGGGGAAGGGGTGGGGGCTTCCCTGGTGGTGCAGTGGTTAAGATTCCGCCTGCCAATACAGGGGACACGGGTTCGAGCCCTGGTCCGTGAAGATCCCGCATGCTGCACAGCAAGTAAGCCCGTGCGCCACAGCTCCTGAGCCTGCGCTCTAGAGCCCGCGATCCACTACTTGTGAGCCCGTGTGCCTAGAGGACGTGCTCTGCGAGAAGCTACCATAATGAGAAGCCCGCGCACCGCAAGGAAGAGTAGCCCCCGCTTGCCACAACTAGAGAAGGCCTGTGTGCAGCAAAGACCCAACGCAGCCAAAAATAAATAAATAAATAAATTGATAGGGGGAAAAAAAAATCAACCGCGGGATGTAATGCTGTTACGGGATGTAATGCTGTTAAGGTCATCGAGGTTTCTGACAAGAGAGTTTTATTGCAACGTGGGCGCAAAATCCTGATGCGAGTGGGCTCAAGGGGTAATGAGAGGGGAGGAATTGGAGACAGCGAGTAGAGACAGCTGTACCGAGGCCTTTTGCTGTAAAGGGAACGAGAGAAACGAGGCAGTAGCTGGAGGAGGAGCAGCATCGAGAGGCTTTCCTTAACTGGAGACAGTGGATTGGCTGTGTTTTGCAGCATCCTGGAAAGGCACTCTGTTGTTCCTTATTCTCTCTCTGGCCTGACCCTCCTCCTGGTTGACCCGTAAAGCCCCATGAATTTAAAAGTTTAACTTCCTCTCTGTCCTGTTTCTTCGTGCGGGTCTTCTTGAAAGCTCTAGGTTCTCTTGTCCTGCAGCTCCGCTTTCCCCATCTCATCTGGCCTGTTTCTCTTGTAATTTCCTAGAAGTGCCCCCTAGATCCACACCAGCTGCTCTGGCATATCCCCCTTTACAGTGGCTGCCCTCCTTGACTCCCAATGCTGCAAGTTAAGGAGCCCCACTTTAGACTTTTGGGAACTTTTGAAAAATACGTAAGACGGTTTTTCTACAATGGACTCCCACCTCTAAATCCACAGTGATTCTGTGGGTAGGAAGCATTTTATCATAGAAGAGATTTTAGGAAGTGGTATCAGTTGAGGGTGGAGTGGGGCATAAGATGATGAATTCTTAGCGACAGAAAGGAAAGGACAAATCGAAGATAAGTTCCAAGGAAGAACTGACAGGCCTTGTCAACAGTTGTGTGCCAATATAGATGTGTTGAAAGTCTTCAATATGACATAACCTTTGATCTGGCAATTCCACTTGTAGGAACTTATCTAGAAAAAAATGGTAGGCAATTAAGGTACTAAGAGTACACAAAAGGTTGTTCATCATAGACTATCCATTGTTGCAAAATATTGGAAACATCCTAAGTGTCAACAGTAGAGGGCTGCTAGATATGCCATGTGATCATTAAAACAATGACATAGAGGTGAATATGTATTGTCAAGAAAGGTGCTTGTGATAAGTAAAACAGCAGGTTACACTCATGTTACACATATGCATATCTGTGTGGAATACTTCAAGAGGTTTTATCTCAGTGGCAGTGATGATGTGGGTGCTCTGTAATTTTGTATATTTTTAAATTGTTTTCCTTTTAATTTTTCTTTTTTTAGTTTAATTTTTTAAATTTAAAATTTATTGAAGTATAGTTGATTTACAATATTGTATTAGTTTCAGGTGTACAGCAAAGTGATTCAGTTATATATATCTATTCTTTTTCAGATTCTTTTCCCTTATGGGTTATTACAAAATATTGAGTATAGTTCCCTGTGCTCTACAGTAGGTCCCCGTTGGTTCTCTCTATATATAGTAGTGTGTATGTTAATTCCAAACTTCTAATTTATCCCTCCCCCCTTCCCTTTTGATAACCATAAGTTTGTTTTCTATGTCTGTGGGTCTATTTCTTTTTCGTAAATAAATTCATTTGTATCTTTTTTTTAGATTCAACATATAAGTGGTATCATATGACATTTGTCTTTCTCTGACTTCACTTAGTATGATAATCTCCCGGTCCATCCATGTTGTGCAAATGGCATTATTTCATTCTTTTTTTTATGGGTGAGTAATAGTCCATTGTCTGTGTGTACACACACACACACACACACACACACACACACACAGATATACACACATACCATATCTTCTTTATTTATCTGTCAGTGGATATTTACTTTGCTTCTGTGTCTTGGCTATTATAAATAGAGCTGCTATGAACATTGGGGTGCATGCATCTTTTCGAATTATGGCTTTCTCCAGATATATGCCCAGGAATGGGATTGCAGGAAGACATGGTAGTTCTACATTTAGTTTTTTAAGGAACCTCTATACTGTTCTCCATAATGGTTGTACCAATTTACATTCCTGCCAACAGTGTAGGAGGGTTCCCTTTTCTCCACACCCTCTCTAGCATTTATTGTTTGTAGATTTTTTGATGATGGCCATGCTGACTGAAGTGAGATGATACCTCACTGTAGTTTTGATTTGTATTTCTCTAATAATTAGTGATGTTGAGCATCTTTTCATGTGCTTTTTGGCCATCTGTATGTCTTCTTTGAAGAAATGTCTATTTAGGTCTTCCGCCCATTTTTTGATTGGGTTGTTTATTTTTTCCGTCACTGAGTTGCATGAGCAGTTTGTGTATTTTGTTGGTCACTTCATTTGTAAATAGTTTCTCCCATTCTGTGGGTTGTCTCTTCGTTTTGTTTATGGTTTCCTTTGCTTTGCAAAAGCTTTTACGTTTAATTAGGTCCCGCTTGTTTTTTATTTCTATTACTCTAGGAGATGGATCCAGAAAGATACTGCTGGGATTTATGTCAAAGAGTGTTCTGCCTATGTTTTTCTCTAGGAGTTTTATAGTATCTCGTCTTATATTTAGGTCTTTAATCCATTTTGAGTTTATTTTTGTGTATGGTGTTAGAGAATGTTCCAATTTCGTTCTTTTACATGTAGCTGTCCAGTTTTCCCAGCACCACCTATTGAAGAGAGTGTCTTTTCTCCATTGTAAATTCTTGCCTCCTTTGTTGTAGATTAATTGACCATAGGTGAGTGGGTTTATTTCTGGGCTTTCTATCCTGTTCCATTGATCTATATGTCTGTTTTTTTGTGCCAGTACCATACTATTTTGATTACTCTAGCTTTGTCATATAGTGTGATGTCAGGGAGCCATATTCCTCCAGCTCCGTTTTTTTTCCTTAAGATTGCTTTAGGTATTTAGGGTCTTTGTGTTCTAGTTCTGTGAAAAATGCCATTGCTAATTTTTTTTCTTAATTACAATTGTTTTTTATTTTTGGCTGCGTTGGGTGTTTGTTGTTGCACACAGGATTTCTCTAGTTGCAGCGAGCGAGGGCTAGTCTTCATTGTGGTGCGTGGGCTTCTTGTTGAGGTGGTTTCTCTTGTTGGGGGGCAGAGGCTCTAGGCATGCGGGCTCAGTAGTTGTGGTGTGCAGGCTTCAGTAGTTTTGGTGTGCAAGCTTCAGTAGTTGTTCCATGCAGACTCAGCAGTTGTGGCTTGCGGACTCTAGAGCACAGGCTCAGTAGTTGTGGCACATGGACTTAGTTGCTGCACGATATGTGGGATCTTCCCAAATCAGGGATCGAACCTGTGACCCCTGCATTGGCAGGTGGATTCTTAACCACTGTGCCACCAGGAAAGTCCACCATTGCTAATTGATAGGGATTGCATTGACTCTGTAGATTGCCTTGGCTAGTATAGTCATTTTGACAATGTTGACCCTTCTAATCCAAGAACATGGTATATCTTTCCATCTGTTTGTGTCATCTTTTATTTCTTTCATCACTGTCTTATAGTTTTCAGAGTTCAGATCTTTTGCCTCCTTAGATAAGTTTATTCCTAGGTATTTTATTCTTTTTGATGTGATGGTAAATGTGATTGTTTCCTTAATTCCTCTTTCTTATCTTTCATTGTTAGTGTATAGAAATGCAACAGATTTCTCTGTTAATCTTGTATCCTGTGACTTTACCAAATTCTTAATGAGCTTTAGTAGTTTTCTGGTAGTGTCTTTAGGATTTCCTGTGTATAGTAACATGTCATCTGCAAACAGTGACGGTTTTACTTCTTCTTTTCCAGTTTGGATTCCTATTATTTCTTTTTCTTCTCTGATGACTGTGGCTAGGACTTCCAAAACTCTGTTGAATAAAAGTGGTGAAAAAAAAAAAAAAAAAAAAGTGGTGAGAGTGGGCATCCTTGTCTTGTTGTTGATCTTAGAGAAAATGCTTTCAGCTTTTCACTGTTGAGTATGTTAGCTATGGGTTTGTCATATATGGCCTTGATTATGTTGAGGTATGTTCCCTCAATGCCCACTTTCTGGAGAGTTTTTTTTAAAATCATAAATGGATGTTGAGTTTTATGAAAAGATTTTTCTGCATCTACTGAGATGATCGTGTGGTTTTTATTCTTCCATTTGTTGATATGGTATATCACACTGATTGATTTGCAGGTATTGAAGAATCCTTGCTTCCCTAGGATAAATCCCACTTGATTATCGTGTATGAGCCTTTTAATATATTGTTGGATTCAGTTTGCTAGTATTTTGTGGAGGATTTTTGTGTCTGTCTTCATCAGTGATATTGGCCTGTAATTTTCTTTCCTTGTGGTATCTTTGTCTGATTTTGGTATCAGGGTGATGGTGGCCTCATAGAATGAGTTTGGGAGTGTTCCTTCCTCTGCAGTTTTTTGGAATAGTTTCAGAAGGATAGGTGCTAACTCTTCTCTAAATGTCCGATAGGGACTTCCCCAGTGGTCCAGTGGTAAGGAATCCGCCTTACAATGTAGGGGACACGGGTTTGATCCCTTGTCAGCGAACTAAGATCCCACATTTCGCGGGGTGACTAAGCCCATGCGCCACAACGAGAGAGCTCGTGTGCCTCAAATAGAGAGGCTGCGTGCTGCAAACTACAGAGCTTGCATGCTCTGGAACCTGCGCGCCACAACTACCGAGCCCACACACCCTGGAGCCTGCATGCCACAACTAGAGAGAAAAAACCCACACGCCACAACTAGAGAGAAGCCCACGCGCTACAGTGAAGAGCCCGCGTGCTGCAATGAAAGATCCTGCATGCCTCAACGAAGATCCTGCATGCTGCAACTGAGACCTGATGCAGCCAAACATAAAATAAATAAGTAATAAAATAAATCTTTAAAAATATAAATGTTTGATAGAATTCACCTGTGAAGACATCTGGTGTCAGACTTTGGTTTGTTGGAAGATTCTTGTGGGTTTTTTTTTAATTTTTTATACAGCAGGTTCTCATTAGTTACCCATTTTATACATATTAATGTATATATGTCAATCCCAGTCTCCCAGTTCATCACACCACCAACCGCCCCCCCGCCACTTCCCCCCTTGGAGTCCATACGTTTGTTCTCTACACCTGTGTCTCAGTTTCTTCCCTGCAAACTGGTTCATCTGTACCATTTTTCTAGGTTCCACATATATGCGTTAATATACGATATTTGTTTTTTTCTTTCTGACTTACTTCACTCTGTATGACAGTCTCTAGATCCATCCACGTCTCTACAAATGACCCAATTTCGTTCCGTTTTATGGCTGAGTAATATTCCATTGTATATACGTACCACATCTTCTTTATCCATTCATCTGTCAATGGGCATTTAGGTAGCTACCATGTCCTGGCTATTTGTAAATAGTGCTGCAATGAACACTGGGGTGCATGTGTCTCTTTGGATTATGGTTTTCTCCGGGTATATGCCCAGTAGTGGGATTGCTGGGTCATATGGTAATTCTATTTTTAGTTTTAAGGAACCTCCCTACTGTTCTCCATAGTGGCTGTATCCATTAACATTTCCACCAACAGTGCAAGAGGGTTCCTTTTTCTCCACACCCTCTCCACCATTTGTTGTTTGTAGATTTTCTGATGATGCCCATTCTAACTGGTGTGAGGTGATACCTCATTGTAGTTTTGATTTGCATTTCCTTAATAATAAGTGATGTTGAGCAGCTTTTCATGTGCTTCTTGGCCATCTGTATGTCTTCTTTGGAGAAATATCTATTTAGGTCTTCTGCCCATTTTGGATTGGGTTGTTTGTTTTTTTAATATTGAGCTGCATGAGCTGTTTATATAATTTGGACATTGATCCTTTGTTGATTCGTTTGCAAATATTTTCTCCCATTCTGAGGGTTGCCTTCTCGTCTTGTTTGTAGTTTGCTTTGCAAAAGCTGTTAAGTTTCACTAGGTCCCATTTGTTTATTTTTGTTTTTATTTCCATTACTCCAGGAGGTGGATCAAAAAGATCTTGCTGTGATTTATGTCAAAGAGTGTTTTTCCTATGTTTTCCTCTAAGAGTTTTATAGTGTCTGGTCTTACATTTAGGTCTCTCATCCATTTTGAGTTTATTTTTGTGTATGGTGTTAGGGAATGTTCTAATTTCATTCTTTTACATGTAGCTGTCCAGTTTTCCCAGTACAACTTATTGAAGAGACTGTCTTTTCTGCACTGTATATCCTTGCCTCCTTTGTCATAGATTAGTTGACCATACGTGTGTGGGTTTGTCTCTGGGCTTTCTATCCTGTTCCATTGATCTATATTTCTGTTTTTGTGCCATTACCATATTGTCTTCATTACTCTAGCTTTGTGGTATAGTCTGAAGTCAGGGAGTCTGATTTCTCCAGCTCCTTTTTGTCCCCTCCAGACCCCTTTGGCTATTTGGGGTCTTTTGTATCTCCATACAAATGTTAAGATTTTTTGTTCTAGTTTTGTAAAAATATGGCATTGGTAATTTGCTTGGGATTGCATTGAATCTGTAGATTGCTTTGGGTAGTATAGTCATTTTCACAATGTTGATTCTTCCAATCCAAGAACATGGTATATCTCTCCATCTGTTTGTATCATCTTTAATTTCTTTCATCAGTGTCTTATAGTTTTCTGCATAAAGGTCTTTTGTCTCCATAGGTAGGTTTATTCCTAGGTATTTTATTCTTTTTTTGCAGTGGAAAATGGGAGTGTTTCCTTAATTTCTCTTTTAGATTTTTCATCACTGGTGTATAGGAATGCAAGAGATTTCTGTGCATTAATTTTGAATCCTGCAACTTTACCAAATTCATTGATTAGCTGTAGTAGTTTTCTGGTGGCATCTTTAGGATTCTCTATGTACAGTATCATGTCATCTGCAAACAGTGATAGTTTTACTTCTTCTCCAATTTGTATTCCTCTTATTTCTTTTTCTTCTCTGATTGCCATGGCTAGGACTTCCAAAACTATGTTGAACAACAGTGGTGGAAGTAGACATCCTTGTCTTGTTTCTGATCTTAGAGGAAATGCATTCAGTTTTTCACCATTGAGAATGATGTTTGCTGTGGGTTTTTCATATATGGCCTTTATTATGTTGAGGTAGGTTCCCTCTATGCCCACGTTCTGGAGAGTTTTTATCATAAACGGGTGTTGAATTTTGTCAAAAGCTTTTTCTGCATCTATTGAGATGACCATAAGGTTTTTATTCTTCAGTTTGTTAATATGGTGTATCACGTTGACTGATTTGCATATATTGAAGAATCCTTGCATCCCTGGGATAAATCCCACTTGATCATGGTGTATGATCCTTTTAATGTGTTGTTGGATTCTGTTTGCTAGTATTTTGTTGAGGATTTTTGCATCTATATTCATCAGTGATATTGGTCTGTAATTTTCTTTTTTTGTAGTATCTTTGTCTGGTTTTGGTATCAGGGTGATGGTGGCCTCATAGAATGAGTTTGGGAGTTTCCTTCCTCTGCAGTTTTGGAAGAGTTTGAGAAGGATGGGTGTTAGCTCTTCTCTAAATGTTTGATAGAATTCACCTGTGAAGCCATCTGGTCCTGGACTTTTGTTTGTTGGAAGATTTTTAATCACAGTTTCAATTTCATTACTTGTGATTGGTCTGTTCATATTTTCTATTTCTTCCTGGTTCAGTCTTGGAAGGTTATACCTTTCTAAGAAATTGTCCATTTCTTCCAGGTTGTCCATTTTATTGGCATAGAGTTGCTTGTAGCAGTCTCTTAGGATGATTTGTATTTCTGCGGTGTCCACTGTAACTTCTCCTCTTTCATTTCTACTTTTATTGATTTGAGTCCTCTCCCTCTTTTTCTTGATGAGTCTGGCTAATGGTTTATCAATTTTGTTTATCTTCTCAAAGAACGAGCTTTTAGTTTTATTGATCTTTGCTTTTGTTTCCTTTGCTTCTATTTCATTTAGTTCTGCTATTATCTTTATGATTTCGTTCCTTCTACTATGGGTTTTGTTCTTCTTTCTCTAGTTCCTTTAGGTGTAAGGTTAGATTGTTTATTTGAGATGTTTGTTGTTTCTTGAGGTAAGATTGTATTGCTATAAACTTCCCTCTTAGAAGGGCTTTTGCTGCATCCCATAGGTTTTGGATCATCGTCTTTTCATTGTCATTTGTCTCTAGGTATTTTTTGATTTCCTGTTTGATTTCTTCAGTGACCTCTTGGTTATTTAGTAACGTATTGTTTAGCCTCCATACATTTGTGTTTTTTGCGTTCATTTTACCTGTAATTGATTTCTAATCTCATAGCGTTGTGGTCAGAAATGATGCTAGATATGATTTCAATTTTCTTAAATTTAGTGAGGTTTGATTTGTGACCCAAGATGTGATCTATCCTAGAGAATGTTCCATGCGCACTTGAGAAGAAAGTGTAATCTGCTGTTTTTGGATGGAATGTCCTATAAATACCAAATCTATCTGGTCTATTGTGTCATTTAAAGATTGTTTCCTTATTAATTTTCTGTTTGGGTGATCTGTCCATTGGTGTAAGTGAGGTGTTAAAATCCCCCACTGTTATTGTGTTACTGTCGATTTCGTCTTTTAGAGCTGTTAGCAGTTTCCTTATGTATTGAGGTGCTCCTCTGTTGGGTGCATATATATTTATAATTGTTATATCTTCTTCTTGGATTGATCCCTTGATCATTATGTAGTGTCCTTCCTTGCCTCTTGTAACATTCTTTATTTTAAAGTGTATTTTATCTGAAATGAATATTCCTACTCCAGCTTCTTTTGATCCATTTGCATGGAATATCTTTTTCCATCTCCTCACTTTCAGTCTGTATGTGTCCCTAGGTCTGAAGTGGGTCTCTTGTAGACAGCATACATACGGGTTTTGTTTTTGTATCCATTCAGTGAGCCTGTATCTTTTGGTTGGAGCATTTAATCCATTCACATTTAAGGTATTATTGATATGTATGTTCCTATTACCATTTTCTTAATTGTTTTGGGTTTGTTTTTTGTAGGTCCTTTTCTTCTCTTGTGTTTCCCACTTGGAGTAGTTCCTTTAGCATTTGTTGTAGAGCTGGTTTGGTGGTGCTGAATTCTCTTAGCTTTTGCTTTTCTGTAAAGCTTTTGATTTCTCCATCGAATCTGAATGAGTTCCTTGCTGGGTTGAGTAATCTTGGTTGTAGATTCTTCCCTTTCATCACTTAAAATATGTCATGCCACTCCCTTCCGGCTTGTAGAGTTTCTGCTGAGAAATCAGCTGTTAACCTTATGGGAGTTCCCTTGCATGTTATTTGTTGTTTTTCCCTTGCAGCTTTGAGTAATTTTTCTTTGTCTTTTTGCCAATTTGATTACTGTGTCTGAACGTGGTTCTCTTTGGGTTTATCCTGTGTGGGACTCTATGCACTTCCTGGACTTGGGTGGCTATTTCCTTTCCCATGTTACAGTGGTTTTTGACTATAATCTCTTCAAATATTTTTTTGAATCCTTTCTCTCTCTCTCCTCCTTCTGGGACCCCTATAATGCGAATGTTGTTGTGTTTAATGTTGTTCCAGAGGTCTCTTAGGCTGTCTTCATTTCTTTTCATTCCTTTTCCTTTTTTCTGTTCCACAGCAGTGAATTCCACCATTCTGTCTTCCAGGTCACTTATCCATTCTTCTGCCTCAGTTATTCTGCTATTGATTCCTTCTAGTGTATTTTTCATTTCAGTTATTGTATTGTTCATCTCTGTTTGTTCTTTAATTCTTCTAGGTCTTTGTTAAACATTTCTTGCATCTTCTCGATCTTTGCCTCCATTCTTTTTCCGAGGTCCTGGATCATCTTCACTATCATTATTCTGAATTCTTTTTCTGGAAGGTTGCCTATCTCCACTTCATTTAGTTGTTTTTCTGGGGTTTTATCTTGTTCCTTCATCTGGTACATAGCTGTCTGCCTTTTCATCTTGTCTATCTTTCTATGAATGTGGTTTTCATTCCACAGGCTGCAGGATTTTAGTTCTTCTTGCTTCTGCTGTCTGCCCTCTGGTGGATGAGGCTATCTAAGAGGCTTGTGCAAGTTTCCTGAAGGGAGGGACTGGTGGTGGGTAGAGCTGGGTGTTGCTCTGGTGGGCAGAGCTCAGTAAAACTTTAATCCGCTTGTCTGCTGATGGATGGGGCTGGGTTGGTTGTTGGGCCTGAGGCGACCCAACACTGGAGCTTCCCCAGGCTCTTTGGTGGGGCTAATGGCGGACTCTGGGATGCCTACACCAAGGAGTACTTCCCAGAATTTCTGCTGCCCGTGTCCTTGTCCTCACAGTGAGACACAGCCACCCACCCCCTCTGCAGGAGAGCCTCCAACATTAGCAGGTAGGTCTGGTTCAGTCTCCTATGGGGGTCACTGCTCGTTCCCCTGGGTCCTGATGTGCACACTACTTTGTGTGTGCCCTCCAAGAGTGGAGTCTTTGTTTCCCCCAGTCTTTCGAAGTCCTGGAATCAAATCCTGCTAGACTTCAAAGTCTGATTCTCTAGGAATTTCTCCTCCCGTTGCTGGACCCCCAGGTTGGGAAGCCTGACGTGGTGCTCAGAACCTTCACTCCAGTGGGTGGACTTCCGTGGTATAAGTGTTCTCCAGTTTGTGAGTCACTCACCCAGCAGTTATGTGTTTTGATTTTATTGTGATTGCCCCCCTCCTACCATCTCATTGTGGCTTCTCCTTTGTTTTTGGGTGTGGGGTGTCTTTTTTGGTGAGTTCCAATGTCTTCCTGTCGATGATTGTTCATGAGCTAGTTATGATTCCTGTGCTCTCTCGAGAGGGAGTGAGGGCACGTCCTTCTACTCTGCCATCTTGATTCCTGGACTTTTGTTTGTTGGAAGATTTTTAGTCACAGTTTCTATTTCAGTGCTTGTGATTGGTTTGTTCATATTTTCTATTTCTTCCTGGTTCAGTCTTGGGAGATTGTACCTTTCTCAGAATTTGTCCATTTCTTCTAGGTTGTCCACTTTATTGGCATATGGTTGCTTATAGTAGTCTCTTACGGTCCTTCGTATTTCTGTGGTGTCAGTTGTAACTTCTCCTTTCTCATTTCTAATTTTATTGATTTGGACCCTCTCCCTTTTTTTCTTGATAAGTCTGGCTAAAGGTTTATTAATCTGGTTTATCTTTTCAAAGAACCAGCTTTTAGTTTCATTGATCTTTTTTGTTGTTTTCTTAGTCTCTATTTCATTTATTTCTGCTCAGATTTTTATGGCTTCTTTCCTTCTACTAACGTTGGGTTTTGTTTTTTCTTTTTCTTGTTGCTTTAGGTGTAAAGTTAGGTTGTTTGAGATTTGTCTTGTTTCCTGAGGTAAGCTTGTATTGCTATAAACTTTCCTCTTAAAACTGCTTTTGCTGTGTCTCAGGTTTTGGATTGTTGTGTTTTTGTTTTCATTTGTCTCTAGGTATTTTTTGATTTCCTCTTTGATTTCTTCGGTGATCCATTGGTTGTTGTAGTAGCATATTGTTTAGCCTCCACATGTTTGTGTGTTTTTGCAGGTTTTTTTTCTCTTGTAGTTGACTTCTAATATATAGCATTGTGGTTGGAAAAGATGCTTGATATGATTTCACTTTTCTTAAATTTACCTAGGCTTGCTTTGTAGCCCAGCACGTTATCTGTCCTGGAGAATGTTCTATGTGCACTCGAAAAGAATGTGTATTCTGTTGCTTTCGGATGAAATTCTTTATAAGTATCAAATAAGTCCATTTAGTCTAATGTGTCATTTAAGACCTGTGTTTCCTTATTGATTTCTATCTAGATGATCTGTCCATTAATGTAAGTGGGATGTTAAAATCCCCCACTATTGTGTTACTGTCAATTTCTCTTTTTATGTCTGTTAACATTTGCCTTATATATTGAGGTGCTCCTATGTTGGATGCATATATGTTTACAGTTGTTATATCTTCTTGGATTGATCCCTGATCATTATGTAGTGTCCTTCTTTGTCTTTTGTAACAGTCTTTACTTTAAAGTCTATTTTGTCTGATATGAGTATTGCTACTCCAGCTTTCTTTTGATTACCACTTGCATGGAATACCTTTTTCCATCCTCTCATTTTCAGTCCATATGTGTCTCTAGATCTGAAGTGGGTCTTTTGTAGACAGCATATATATGGGTCTTTTTAAAATGTTTTTAATCCATTCAGCCAGTCTATGTGTTTTGGTTGGAGCATTTAATCCATTTACATTTAAGGTAATTATCGACATGTATGCTTTTATTTCTATTTTGTTAATTGTTTGGGGTTTGTTTTTTGTAGATCTTTCTTTCTTCCTTTTCTCTTTTGTTCTATTGTGATTTGATAAATATCTTTAGCATCGTATTTGCATTCTGTTTTCTTTTTTGTATGTATATATCTATTTTAGACTTGGTTTATGGTTTCCCTGAGGTTTTGATATAGCACACATATATGATTGTTTTAAGTTGCTGATCTCTTAATTTCAAATGCATTTCTAATATTCTGCATTTGTACTCTCTCTTCTCATAATTACTGGTTTTGATATTATTTGTGTGTGGATGATTTCCTAACTTTACTGTATGTTTGCCTTTACCAGTGAGCTTTCCCATTTCATAATTTTCTTGTTTCTAATTGTGGCCTTTTCTTTTCCACTTAAAGAAGTTCCTTTAGCATCTGTTGTAAAGCTGGTTTGGTGGTGCTGAATTCTTTTAGCTTTTGCTTGTCTGTAAAGTTTTTGACTTCTCTATCGAATCTGAGCAAGAGCCTTGATGGGTAGAGTATTCCTGGCTGTAGTTTGTTCCCCTTCATCACTTTAAACATATGGTGCCAATCCCTTCTGGCCTGCGGTTTCTGCTGAAAAATCGGCTGATAACCTTATGGGGGGTTCCTTATATTTTGTTTGTTGCATTTCCCTTGTTGCTTTTAATATTTTCTCTTTAACTTTTGTCAATTTGATTACTATATGTATTTGCGTATTCCTCCTTGGGTTAATCTAGTATGGGACTTTCTGCACTTCCTGGACTTGAGTGACTATTTCTTCTCCATGTTAGGGAAGTTTTCAGCTATTATCTCCTCAAATAGTTTCTCTCAGGGCCTTTCTCTCTTCTCCTTCTGGAATCCCTATAATGCAAATCTTGTTGCATTTGATGTTTTCCCAGAGGTCTTTTAAACTCTCCTCATTTCTTTTCATTATTTTTTCTTTTGTTCTGTGGCAGTGATTTCCACCACTTGGTGTTCCAGCTCACTTATCTGTTCTTCTGCCTCATTTATTCTGCTGTTGATTCCTTCTAGTGTATTTTTCATTTCAGTTATTGTATTTTTCAACTCTGTTCTTTATATTTTCTAGCTCTTTGTTTAAAGACTTCTTGTAACTTCTCACTCTGTGCATCCATTCTTTTCCCAAGTTCTTGGATCATCTTTATGATCATTACTCTGAACTCTTTCTGAGATAAATTGCCTGTCTCCTCATCACTTAGTTGTTCTTCTGGGGTTTTATCTTTTTCCTTCATCTGGAACATATTCCTCTGCCATCTCATTTTGTCTAAATTTCTATTTGTATTTTTATGTATGTGGAAGGTTAGTTATGTTTCTCCACTTTGGCCCTCTGTAGGGGATGTCCTATGTGTCCCAGCAGCACAATCCCCTCTCATCACCCAAGGGCCAGGGACCAGCTGGTCCTGGGGTAGGTTCTGACCTGTGTTTGTGGAATCACTTCTGCAGGCTGCAGGATTGTAGTTTTCTTGCTTCTGATGTCTGCCCCCTGGTGGGTGAGGCTAGTCTAGAGGCTTGTGCAGGCTTCCTGGTGGGAGGGGCTGGTGCCTGCCCACTAGTGGGTGGAGCTGGGTCTTGGGCAGAGTTGTGTCAGTGGTGTGTCTAGAGGCAGCTGTGGGCTCAGGAAGTCGTTAGGTACCCTGTCTGTTGATGGGTGGAGCTGTGTTCCTGCCCTGATGGTTATTTTGCCTGAGACATAGCAGCACTGGAGCCTACAGGCCTGGGTGGGGCCAGGTCTTAGGGCCAAAATGTCAGCCTCCAGGAGAGCTCGCACCAATGATACTCCCTGATACCTTCACCACCAGTGTCCTTGTCCCCAGAGTGAGCCACAGCCACCTCCCATCTCCCCAGGAGACCGTCCAAGACCACCAGTTAGATCTGGCCCAGGCTCCTATGAAGTCACTGTTTTTGCTCTGGGTCCCAGTGTGCACGAGACCTTGTGTGCTTCCTCCAAGAGTGGAGTCTCTGTTTCCCCCAGTCCTGTGGAGTTCCTGCAATCAAGCCCCACTGGCCTTCAAAGCCAAATGCTATGCAGGAGGCTCCCCCTGCTGCCAGACACCCAGGCTGGGGAGCCTGACGTGGAGCTCAGAACTCTCAATCCTGTGGGAGAACTTCTGCAATATAATTCTCCAGTTTCTGGATAGCCCACCTGGGGGTTTGGGATTTGATTATATCATGAGTGCACCCCTCCTGTGTTTCATTGTTGTTTCTTCATGTCTCTGGATGTAGAATATCTTTTTTGGTAGGATCCAGTCTTTTTCTTATCAGTGGTTGTCAGCAGTTATTTGTGATTTTCACGTGCTCATGAGAGGAGGTGAGCTCAGGGTCCTTCTTCTCTGCTATCTTGTCTCAAGTCTCTCCAATAACTTTGTATTGTTTAAAAAGTAGAAAACAACTTGTGGGGGAAAAAGGGGTAATAAAGTTAAGAGAACAGATAAGATTGCCTGGGCAACAGACTGTAGAGAGAAGCTTGGGGAACATTTGTCTGTATTGAAAGGGTGAGGAGAGGATGAGAAGAATTCAAAGAAACAGTGAGGAGCAAGGCAGGAAGATCTCCTGGAAGTTAAAGAAAAAGAGCATCCAGGCAGGGCTAGCCTGTGGTACTCACTGCTGATTGGCTACCCAAAGCCATTCCCAACCGTCTCCTGCCTTGCCCCCTCCCTTTAGCAATTTCTTTTTTATATATATATAAATTTATTTATTTTATTTTTGGCTGCATTGGGTCTTCGTTGCTGTGCACAGACTTTCCCTAGTTGCGGCAAGCGGGGGCTACTCTTCATTGTGGTGCACGGGCTTCTCATTGTGGTGGTTTCTCTTGTTGTGGAGCACAGGCTCTAGGCGCATGGGCTTCAGTAGTTGTGGAGTGTGGGCTCAGTAGTTGTGGCTCGTGGGCTCTAGAGCGCAGGCTTAGTAGTTGTGGTGCACAGGCTTAGTTGGTCCGTGGCATGTGGGATCTTCCCGGACCAGGGATCAAACCTGTGTCCCCTGCATTGGCAGGCCGATTCTCAGCCACTGTGCCACCAGGGAAGCCCCCCTTTAGCAATTTCTTTACAGCCGGGAGTAGCCACATGATTGGCTCCAGCCAATGAAATGTGAGAAGATGTCTGCAGGGGGGCTTTTGGAAAAGCTTTTCCTTCCCTAATGAGGGAAGCATATAAAGAGAAAAAGAGAAAAATTCTGTCCTTTGTGCTGCTTCTTGCCTTCAAATATAGTTGTATGAAGATATGACACTTGGAGTTGCCATCGTAGCCAGCTTATAATGATGAAAGTTCAGGGGACTCAAACACTAACCCAGAGCCCTGTCTGGTTTCCTGTGAAATATAAGACATATCTGTGTCACATAAGCTGCCACTTGTTGGACCACCTGTACTACAGTTAAAGTCATTCTTAACTGATACAGAAAATATGGAGGGGCACAAAGTTCTTAATGACCTTTGAGCTTTGCAGATCTGCAACACTACATAGTGCAGGCAATGAAGGGTTAGTGTGGCAGTGAGGAAACACAGGTCCAGGCAAGGCTGGACCACACTTCTGAGAGGCTTTTGAGTGATAAAAAATAACATGACATGGAATCATGAGGGATACCTGAAAATTACTTCTATGCAATTTCTGCTGTTGTTGGCTCTGGCAGAAGACTGAGGAGGGACATACTGAACTTTCAGTGTTCAAGCACATAATAGGTGCTCATCAAATGGTTATCACTGTTATCATTATTCCATGGGGTCACTCTTGGAAATGTTATAATCTGGGTAAACTTTAGATGTTCCAGAGGTATACTGGTCTGCAAACTTGTTCTTGATGGCTTTCCTTGGAGGCAGTAGAATGTAATCAATGGAAAGGGCCCTGGCTTTGGAGTGAGACTGAATCCACTTACTTGCTGTAAAAAAGAAACCTTGGGCTAAACTTCTCTGAGTCTCAGGTTCCTCACCTGTTGACAGAGAAAAGAATACCTACCTTATAGCTTTGGTATGGGAAGTAAATGAGATAATGCATGGAAAGTGCTGGTACACAGTAGGCACTGGAATAACTGGAGAGCTCTGTGGTGGGCACTGCAGGTTGCCGTTCAAACATCACTTCCTGTTCCTCCTTCCTAACAGAGCCCCCTCTTTGGTCCAGATGTCTCCCCTCCCTGATGAAGAAACCAAGGCTCAGCTTAAGTGGCATTTCTGCAGTCTCATAACCTGATAAGTGTCAGAGGCAGCACTTGAACCCAGGTCTTCTGACTCCCAGGCCATTGTTCTTTTTTTTTAAAATTTATTTTATTGAAGTATAGTTGATATACAACGTTGTGTTCATTTCTGGTGTACAGCAAAGTGATTCACTTATACATATATATATATGTTTTCATATTCTTTTCCATTATGGTGTTAACTGAGAAAAAAAAAAAAAAGCACAACCTAGGTCACTCTGAGGGACTGCTCCCAGGCTTGAAGTCCTTAGAAAGTCTGCCAAATAAAACATAACTCTAAACTTCTAGGTTGTGTTTTTTTGTTTTTTTCGGTCGACAGTTTTGGTGGCCAATTATGAAGGGTCCCAGAGTAGACTTCTCTCCTTTGCCTGAACTCTGCAAGGAACAGGAGCCTTGGTACCAGTAGAGGCCGCTTGGGCCCATCTGCCTCCTCGAGGGGTACAGACGAATTTGGAGGAGTCTCTCCTGGTTCTCGGATCTCTTGATTATCGGTTGATGATCCTGAGTTTTATTTGGTGGTATCTCACCGGTACGTGGCTCCCCAACTGAAAGATATTGGGGAGTGCCCCCCTCCCCCGATTTAAAGGCACTAGGTGAGGCTGGTTGAAAAACACCGGGAGAAAGTGCCCATAACTGAAAGATATTAGGGGAGCCTGGGATTTACTCAGTAAAGGCAACTGAGCGGTCTGAACTGAGAGGCTGGGGAGGAGGCTGACCTGACGTCTTTCATCAGATTGGCTACCTTAACAAGAATTAACAAGAATTTGTCGGGATAAAAGTAAAAATATTACATGAGAGCTTCTCAGCTCTCAGCTTCTCTCTCCTCCTGGCTGGCAACAGCTCTCTCGGGAGGCTGAGAAACTTGCAGGAGTGGTGGAGGCAAAGACCTCATGCTGGGTAGCTGTCCCTATAGGGAAACCTGCTCATTTTAGTTAACAACCTGCTCAAACAGGGACACAAATAAGAACTGGCCATTCCATGATCTGAGCACCCACGGTAGTCTTATGCTACCAAAGGGAGAACCCGAGACATGTAAAAGGGAGCTAAAACAACTTGAGGGCAAAAACCTAGAGGAGTGAAGCTCACGGACAGCACATTAGCCCACCACACAGTTTTCACTAGAAAATTTTATCCCCAATAAATTCAACTTTAAAATGGGAAACAGATTCTCTCAAACAGAAAGGGGCGTCAGAAAGCCAGCTTCCAACTAACACTCCAGCCAGATTCATGTATTCAATACAATACGTACGGAGCTCGCACTTGGAAGTACCTACCCAACTGGGGAAATTATATTAAAAGAGATCTCAACCTTACATGGCCAAATTGGGGCTCTTTTGACATTCCAAAACTGTTTTTTGTTTGTTTGCATACGCAGTTCAGTTAAAAAGCCCGCTTGATAAAAACATATTTTCAAAATTCTGACCTTAACCAGGGGAACTTGCATTTCTCTTCCTGTGTCTTTGAGATGTAAATGTTCTACCTGATCTTAGGGTGTGTGTGTGTGTGTGTGTGTGTGTGTGTGTGTGTGTGTGTGTGTGTGTGTGTGTGTGTGTGTGTGTGTGTGTGTGTGTGTGTGTGTGTGTGTGTGTGTGTGTGTGTGTGTGTGTTTTGAAAACTTGACCTCTGCCATACTATTTTGGGGAGTAAACTTTCTGGATCTTATTTAGGTGACATCCTCCCCACTCTCTTATGGAGAAGCCTCTTGTGTCTTGAATCACTGTTAACATATATCTCATTAATAGCCAGAGATAGATCCTTTAAACTGGAGAAACTTCTAAATTGGTATATTTTTAGAGAGCTCTAATTATAAACAACTGTTTTTTTGGTACCTATAAAAAAAATCGAATGTGAAAATATAAATATATATATATCTCTAATGGTTAACCTAAGAACTCCCTTAGTTTAAATCAAACAAGAAAAACTGGTTTGGAAAGCCTTATAGTGTTCTTAGCTTCCCCTCAATAGGTCTTACAGATGCTAATAAAAACATTAAATTAGGTTGATTAACAGGAAAGAAAAAACTGTAGAGAAAGTCTAGAGACTTTTTCCAACAAGGTAGACATTTAAAAGGTACTTATCCCAAATGGATAAAGAAATCTTTAGATGGTTATTTTAAATGGGATAAATAAAATGGACATTTATGGGATTAAAACACAAGGTTTTGATATTATACTACCTAAGGTTAAATTAGCTAAAAGGGACCCCCTGCTGGTCCCCAACATTAAAGGCCAAACAAGTCTGCTCTATTTACCCCAGTTTAAATTATATAAGGGGCTGGAAAATTACACTGATATACTTGATCAGCAATTACTTGGGGCAACAGTTAGGCCAATTAATCAAGATTGACAAAAGGGCCTGAGGCTCAACCCCTCTCTTGGGATCCCAGAGCCTTTTATATAAAAATAGAGTAAATGGACAGGGAAACAAAAGAAAGAAAAATTTCTAGGATACCTCCTGTAAGATCAAAACTTGTTGTTTGGGTCCTATCCTAATGAAAACTAAAGTTAAGGGTATAAAAGTTGATAGGATTGAGATAAAGTTTGTAAGAATTTATAGATGGGCTTTATATAAGATGGTTACATCTCTTTTTTTAAATCTTTATTTTTTATTGAAGTATAGTTGAATTACAATGTTAATTACTACTGTACAGCAAAGTGACTCAGACACAAACACACACACACACACATATATATATATATATGCACACACATACACACACACATTCTTTTTCATATTCTTTTCCATTATGGTTTATCACTGGATAATGAATATAGTTCCCTGTGCTGTACAGTAGGATCTTGTTGTTTACCCATTCTATATATACCAGTTTGCACCTGCTCATCCCAAACTCCCAATCCAACCCTCTCCCACCCCACTCCCCCTTGGCAACCACCAGTCCATTCTCTATGTCCCTGATTCTGTTTCTGTTTCATAGATAGGTTCATTTTTGTCATACTTTTTAGATTCCACATATAAGTGATATCATATGGTATTTGTCTTTCTCTTTCTGATTTACTTAGTATGATAATCTCTAGTTGCATCCATGTTGCTGCAAAAGACATTATTTTGTTCTTTTTTATGGCTGAGTAGTATTCCATTGTATATATGTACCGCATCTTCTTTATCCATTCATCTGTTGACGGACATTTAGGTTGTTTCCATGTCTTGGCTATTGTGAATAGTGCTGCTGTGAACATAGGGGTGCATGTAATATCTTTTTGAATTATAGTTTTGTCTAGATATATGCGCAGGAGTGAGATTGCTGGTTCATATGGTAATTCTATTTTTACTTTTCTGAGGAACCTCCATACTGTTTTCCACAGTGGCTGCACCAACTTACATTCCCACCAGCAGTGTAGGAGGCTTCTCTGTTCGTCACACCCTCTCCAGAACTTTTTTTTTTTTTTTTTGGCTGCTCCATGTGGCTTATAGGATCTTAGTTCCCCAACCAGGGACTGAACCCTGGGCCCTCGGCAGTGAGAGCTTGGAGTCCTAACCACTGGACTGCCAGGGAATTCCTATACTGGCTTTTAATCTTTGTTTTCCAGAAAAATCTTACCTCATGCTATGACCTACAACAAGTTGATAAAATGTTTTATCTTTGTTTACAGCAGTATACTTTTTTCCTCTCTACCTTATCATTCCAAAATTTGGCTTCTCCAGCTGGCTCTCCTGTGGACTTGATGGTTTATTGCAACCGGATTACAACTAGTTACACTAATCATTGTTTTGTTCTTTGCTTGTCTGTCTCTCTGCTGCACTATGACTTTATTAATGTTACTGGCTCTATTACTTATATCCTGTCTATTTTATAAGATCGTTGTCTCTTACCCAATGTGTAAATAGGCCTCTAACAAAATTGATGATGGTTAAACATCTTGAGTAAATAGATCACACTTAAAACTGTACATAGAATAATTGCAATAGTGTAATTCTAGATATGGGAAGAAGCAACAAAGGAAAACATTTTCTGGATCATAATAGACTAGTAAGACAGATCCAGAGAATTTTAAAGTGTCAACAGGGCCAGACCCAAAATTAGCACCTCGAGTGGCATAGCAACAGAATCTTTGCCTGATCTAGGGATAAGCTTCCTAGCAATGTGGGACAAAAAATTGGTCATGAAATGTCTCCCAAACCTTGGTCAAATTTATGACTGTAAAGGAGAAACGTTGCCTGCCATATCAGTAAACAAAGGATGTTGCAGCTATCAAGCCAACATATTACAGCCGCCCTTGACGGTGAGCCCAGAGGGAACTCAGGATGGAAACAGAATGCTGGTCAACAAGCAGTCAGCTGCTGCAGCCACTCCCCCAAGGGTGCATGCTGAGGAGACTCAGGATGAGAAAGCACAGGATACTGGCCCCAGAGAGCTGAGGAGCACATCAAAGGAATGATTTCAGTGAGCCCAGACTTTGCATCTTCCCACACGTACAAAAGCACTGATTTCATTAATTTGAGATATCTGGTTTTCTTTAATTAACAATAATCTTTTGATGTTCCGACTACCTGGTCTTTGATGCCCAAACTCCTATATATCCTGGCTCCCCGCTTGCCTCTTTGGAGCAGTCCCTCAGAGTTATCTGAGAGTCCTGTCTCCTGGGCTTGAAGTCCTCAGAAAATCCACCAACTAAAACATAACTCTCAACTTCTAAATTGTGCATTTTTTTTCAATTGACAATGGTTTATTACAGGATATTGAATATAGTTCCTTGTGCTATACAGTAGAACCTCATTGTTTGGCCATTCTGTATATGATAGCTTGCCTCTGCTAATCCCAAACTCCCAGTCCATCCCTCTTCCACCCCTCTCCCTCCTGGCAACCACAAGTCAGTTCTCTATGCCTGTGAGTCTATTTCTGTTTTCTAGATAGGCTCATTTGTGTCATATTTTAGATTCCTCATATGCAATATTGTGGTATTTGTCTTTCTTTTTCTGATTTACTTCACTTAGTATGATCATCTCTAGTTGCTTCCATGTTGCTGCAAATGACATTATTTCATTCTTTTTTATGGCTGAGTAGTATTCCATAATACTACTACATTCAACATACCACATCTTCTTTATCCATTCATCTGTTGATGGACATTTAGGTTGTTTCCATGTCTTGGCTATTGTGAATAGTGCTGCTGGGAACATAGGGGTGCATGTATCTTTTTGAATTATAGTTTTGTTTGGATATATGCCCAGGAGTGGGATTGCTGGATCATATGGTAATTCTATTTTTAGTTTTCTGAGGAACCTCCATACTGTTTTCCATAGTGGCTGCACCAACTTACATTCCCACCAACAGTGTAGGAGGGTTTCCTTTGCTCCACACGCTCTCCAGCATTTGTTATTTGTAGAATTTTTAATGGTGGCCATTCTGACCAGAGTGAGGTGGTACCTCATTGTAGCTTTGATTTGCATTTCTCTAATAATTAATGATATTGAACATCTTTTTGTGTGCCTGTTGACTGTATATCTTCTTTGGAGAAATGTCTATTTAGGTCTTCTGTCCATTTTTTGATTGAATGGTTGTTGTTGTTTTTTTGTTATTGAGTTGTATGAGCTGTTTGTATATTTTGGAAATTAAGCCCTTGTCAGTGTATCATTCAAAATATTTTCCCCAAGTTCATAGATTCTCTTTTTGTTTATGGCTTCCTTTGCTGTGCAAAAGCTTATAAGTTTGATTATGTCCCATTTGTTTATTTTCAGTTTTATTTCTATTGCCTTTGGAGACTGACCTAAGAAAACATTGCTACAATTTATGTCAGAATGTTTTGCCTATGTTCTCTTCTAGGAGTTGTATGGTGTCATGTCTTATGTTTAAGTGTTTAAGCCATTTTGAGTTTATTTTTGTGTATGGTGAGAGGTGTGTTCTAACTTCATTGGTTTTCATGCAGCTATCCAACTTTCCCAACACCACTTGCTGAAGAGACTCTCTTTTCTCCACTGTATATTCTTGCCTCCTTTGTCAAAGATTAATTGACTATAGGTGTGTGGGTTTATTTCTGGGCTCACTATTCTGTTCCATTGACCCACATGTCTGTTTTTGTGCCAATACCACACTGTTTTCATTACTGTAGCTTTGTAGTATTGTCTGAAGTCTGGGAGGTTTGTGCCTCCTGCTTTGTTCTTTTCCCTCAGGATCACTTTGGCAATTCTGGGTCCTTTATGGGTTCCATATAGACTTTAGGATAATTTTTTCTAGTTCTGTGAAAAATGTCACAGCCCATTGTTCATTTTAATGCCTCCTTTTGGATGAATTAGCACATTTATCCAACACAACAACTAGGACTTACTTATTTCTAAAGTGTAGTTCAAACAAAAGACAGAAGCCACAATGGCTTTTATGGCCTAGACTTGTTATTGACATACCATCTCTTCTGCCATATTCTATTGGTCACACAACCCTGATAGAATGCAGAAGGGGACCACACAAGGGTGTGAATACCCGGAGGTGAGGATCACTGAAGGTGTTCTTGGAAGCTGGCTACCACAAGTGTCTTAACATTATTATGAAAATAATTTACATTATGAATCTCCTGAGAGGGATTAGGGACTCCTAGGGGTCCATGGACCATACTTTGAGATCCACTGACCTTAATAATGTAAGCTCTCATCAATCTACATGATCTATGCTATTTTGAAGAGTATTCTCAGATCTACCTCTTTTGCAGTTTCATGTGAGTTTGTCAGAAGTCACTTTAAAAATGAGTAAGCCAGAAGGGGCCAGAGAGACTCAATCTACCCAGTATTTTGCCTCTGATGATGCCAGAGTGAGGGGGCTGGAAGAACAGAGTAGTTGTTCTCCAGGAGAGACCTCATAAACTGAAGTGTCACGTGGTCATTCATAGTATCTCATCAGGGCTTTTATATCTGTGGGTTCATCTTAAATTTTCTTTAAATATTCTCCTTTTTTTGAAAAAATTGTTTTTTATTGAAGTAGAGTTGATTTACAATGTTGTGCCAATCTGCTGTGGACCAAAGTGATCAGTTACACACATAGAGACATGCTTTTTTTTTTTAATATTCTTTTCCATTATGGTTTATCCCAGGATATTGAATATAAGTTCCCTGTGATATACTACCCTAGGACCTTGTTGTTTGTCCATCCTATATAAATATTTTCGATCTGAACCACCTTCTTGCCTAATACATTCCACAAACTACTTGTTATCAAGTAGTAACTTCTTTCGTTTGTCCTAATAGGCCTCCGCTAAGTATCCCTGAGATAGGTTTGACATGCTAAGACTTGTCCAATACACCCACATACAACTCACCCAAACACTTCATGACTTTTGAGACACCACTCTTTGTTCCTTTTCAGAAGAATCATACTTTTAGTGTGTGATACGGTTGTGCTATGTCCCCTTGGTCACATCAGCCTCCTCCTCTGGATGGACGTCCCCCTACGCTGTGTCCTTCTCAAGACCTTGGCTAGCAGACCTTCTGCACAGAGAGCCAACATTCAGCTACACTGAAGTTTGTCCTGGGACAGGAAAATGGTGTCCCATTTTCCAGTTTGTCACAATAATGCCTAAAGTCCAGTTTGGAACATTGAGTTCTCTCTCCAGCTGCCTTCTTATAGCAGTCCACCCCCTCGCCTGGCCTTCTCCTGTCCCCTATTCCATGATGTTCTGGTGGGCCTGCCAATCACACTCCAGTCCCTTTAACCCAAGTGATGAGTCAAGGAACACTAAATATTCATGTCGGGCCTGCCAGCGTCTGGAATTGTTTTCAGGGAAGTCACAGGAAGGCCCTTTTGCCTGGTCTCGAGTTACAGAACTGGAAGAGTGAGGCTGGAGCTGCCTGCAGCTGTAGTTCCTATTACTGCATTCAGGAGGTGAAAATGTAGTCAAACAAGACCAACAGAGCCAAGAATAAGACAAATACAGAGAAAGTTTGAGTCTCTGGATTCACTCCTGCCTGAGGCTATTTCCAGCTCCTTTCTTCCCAGGGATGTGACTCAGTACCAGCAAGTATGTTAGTTTTCCACTACTTATCAATGAAAGGAGCCCAGACAATTGACTCTTTGGGCCAAATTATATCGTGGGGAGTCTGCTTGCTGAAGGAGCATGTGTGGAGAGAAAGTAACAGAGGGCTGAGATGTGGTGAAGATCTAGAAAGGGGACTGAGAAGCTGCTGGCCAGAAAAGGTGGGCAGACCAAGGAAGAGCCTTTCATGGAAGCAGACAGTTGGGTGGTGGGGAAACACAACACATTTGGTGGGAGTGTAAACTGGTGCAATTTTTTGGGAAGACAATATTTCTTTAACATTTGAAATGTTCCTGCTCTTTGAGCCAATAATTCTACTCAATGCTGCATTGTTTGTTGTGGTAAAAAGCTGGCAATAACATCAAACTGTTGCATCACCAATAGGGGGGTGGTTAAGTAAATTATGGAAACATGTCCCAGTTCTATCGTTAACAGGGAAAAAAGCATGTAAGACTGTCTAAAGCATTTGTTTAGAGATGTGTTTTGTATGCGCAAAGCGAAAAGCTTGGAGGATCATACCTTGGATAGTTAGGTGATCTCTGTGGGGAGGTGACTTTAATTACAGAGAACTTTCACTTTCTTTCTTTCTTTTTTTAGAACTTTCACTTTCTATGTTTGTAAAAGCCCAGAATATTTAAAGAGATTAATTTCTGTTATTTTTGCTGCTGTAAGAAAGTGACATGATGATGGTTCACTGCTTTCACAATTAGTGTCAGTTTTCTGAGTTCTAGGATCTCTGGTCTGGAGAGGTTCATTGCTTAATTTAATTCATTTATCTACTCATTTGTTTGCTCAAACTAGTTGGCTGAGTGCCAACTAGTTGGGCACTCTTCTACATGTTGGGCATGTAATAGCAAGACAGAATCCTTACCCTCGTGGACTTTATACAATTGATTGTGAAAACAAATATCAGATGGTGATGAGTGTTTGGAGAAGCACAGAGGAAAAGAGCATGGGATAGAATGCTGGGGTTGGAGACCGTAGGATCCTATTACATATAAAGTGGTCAGAGAAAGCCTCCCTGAGAGGGCAACAGGAAGACCTAAAGGAAGGAAGGACGCCATGCAGCTCTGGGGGCAGGGTCTTTCAGGCCTAGGGGACAGCATAGTAAGACCCTAAAGCTGAACGTGCTTGGTGAGTGTGAGGCCGGAAGGACTGTGTGGCGGCAAGGAACAATGAGAAAGGCAGAGGTGAGGGAGGAGGCAGGGCAGTGTCCTTTGGACTCGAGGCCATTGCACCACTCCGAGGGAGAGGAGTAGCTGCTAAAGGGGTCACTCTGGTTGCTCTGTTCAGACTGAGGTAGAGGGGGCAAGGGTGGAAGCAGGGAGACCAGTTGGAAAGTGACTGCAATGACCCAGGTGAGAAAACGGCTTGGACTGTGGTGATAGAAGTGGTTGGGTTCTAAAGGTATTTTGAAGGTAGAGCTGATGGATTTGTTGGACGGGATGGAAGGAAGAAGTAGTACTGGTGACTCAGGGCCCAGCATCAAGGCTGTCAGACCCCTGGAAGATGACCCTTTTCCCAGGACTGTTGAAGGCTTAAGCAAAGGAGATTCCACCGAGTCACCCCAAAGGGGTAGCAGTGCGAATGGGTGCTTTGAGTTGAAGGGCGAAGGACAGCATCAGAAGAGGCAGGGTGGGAGTTTTGGGGTTTTCTACTATGGGACAGACCCAGGCTGCTGTAGCAGGCCCCACCCCAAATGGAGATGCCAGGGGAGGCTGGATGCCTAGTGCCACAGCCTTGACACACTTGGTTTGGGAGTGAACACAAGGACAGACTGCATTTTCACCCACTATGGACTCGTAGCCAGATTTAACTTGTTTAGAAAACTAAGTGCTGTCTCATTTTCTGTACCCATGTCTTGTGGAGTAAATCGAGACCCATTATACATATTTTATAATGGTCACTTTTGCTTTTAAAGGCATGTGCATTATTCTTGTAATCAGAACAAATACAAACATTTTAGAAAAAATGGTGAAATGGTCAACATTAATCAATTCAGAGTGTCACGGAGTTAGCCTGTTGAGAATAGAGTAAGTGGTACCCTCAAGGAGTGAGGGGGAAGCCAGATGTAAGTGAGAATGGAAAAGGAGAGTGTGCACCATTGAAGAGGTGAATATAAGTCTCATTTGAGAAACTTGAAAGGGTAGGAAACAATGAATGGTAAGAACAAACATATGCCACGCAATTCTGAATAAAGTTTATTAAATAACATGTACAGCCAATGTAGTAATTCAACATCTATTTGTCAGATCGATCCACTGCATAAAGAAAAATAGATGAACAGAAAAATCTGTGTCTGCATAGTACATGCTCTTGGTGTATAATTTAAATGGCAATACTTTAATTGGTTATATATAATGTCAGTTATTTTTCTTTCAGAATATATTTTTTGTAGTAACCTATTCTAGCAATAGGCCTTAATACTACTGCAGATAAACAGGACTGCAAAAAAAAAAAATCAAAAACAAAATAAGAAAAACCACTATAATTGAGATAACAGTTACCTTCTCTCCCAGAAAGAATGATTATTTAAAATTATAACACTTTACAAGGGCTATTTTTGTGCTAAAAATCGGCAGGTAAGTTATTTTGGAATTCCTTCATTTAAATATGCAAAAAAACTTCATGACTTCCTTATTTTACTCCCCCTTCGGTTCAAATTTTTAAAATGATTTTTCTATACAAAGTAGGTACATGGACTATACAAAGTTAAATATACATATTTACAGTCCCACTTCTTAAGCATGTGATTTTTTTTTCTCTTACTGATCCCAGAAAGACTGCAGAAGTTAAGTAGTGTGGGGCTTGCCTTTACCCAGAAGCATGGCTAATCTATTCAAAATGTGTTGCAGGGCATGCCGCCAGTTAGTTGCACTTGCAATTAATAAACCTGTATAAATATCTCAGCATAAAAATAGGTATTTCGTATTACTAAATGTCTGAAGACAAAGGGGCAGTTGGAACCCTTTGTTCCTTGTTGTGTCATATGTAGGAAGCTGAAGTTTGATGCAAATTTTAACAGATGAGTTTATTAAAGATGGGCAAATTGGTGAGGCATACCTGGGATTCTGGAGATATACAAAGTCGTGAGGCTGGCATCATATGCAAATGTGGCTTTACAAATTGGTTTATTTTCTAGCTGTATTTAAAGAGGCGTTCAAACTTACCTACTTAATCAATAAGCACCCCTCAAAAAACAGATAAGATCGTGTTATGGATGGTTTGCATCTAAGAAAGACCAGGAAACACATTAGCCAATATACATTCCAAAATGGGTGATGCTGCTGTGTGAAATGCATGTGGATATGCACTTGAACTGTATTCGGAGCGGGGAGGAGAGACAGAAACAGAGTGCCCTTGGATGGTGAGGTGGACCTTCCAAAGCACTGAGGCTTTCTTAGGGAATATCAGTAAGTCCCTTTCTACCCAGGAAGCTCATCCGCCCTCACCTATAGCCCCAGCCCCACCTCCACCATTAGTTCCACAGCCTTTCCCCCTTGGGATTAAGGCTCTGCTAGTGAAAAACCAGTGTTTCTGTGAAGAAATAACACCTTCCTCTTATCAGTCATTTATACTTTACTGTGAAGGAGTCAGTGGCAGTTGCTTTCCTGAGAGCATGCTTTGAAGGACAGGGAGTGAGGGTACTGTGGCTCTCTGACGGGGGTGGGCAGCTGGTGGGGGTCCTAAGATGCGTAGTGGAGGGAGAAGCTGAGGCACTGAAGACAAACTCTGTGCTTATAAAGACTCTGGGACATGGGTCCTAGGCCAATTCTGAGCTATATGCAAAGAGTCAGGGTTCCTGTACACACCCTATCAACCTGGAACTGCTACTCCTATTTGTGACCTTGGATGTGTATTTGTGGGCAGGATGAGAGTTTGAAGACCCTGGAAACAGTTCCAAGTATTTCCAGCCATAAACCACCTTCAGACAAAGGTTCTTCCAGCATCCTAGTTGTTCAAGGTGAGCTAATGGAGACAGAAATATGACAATGCTTTCTAGGGTCCCTTCAGGGAAAATTCATCTCTTCCTCTCTCACACCCTTCTTAGCACTTATCACAGTCTCTCTTGATTCAGTATTTTTGTGTGTCTGTCTCTCCAACCACCTCTGAGTTCCCAGCAGGCAGGGAATGAGTCATTTCTATCTTTATCTCTCCAAGGTGTCTAACAGAGTGGCCAGTAAGTATCCTTGAATTGGATAAAGTTGTGACGGAACACCCCAGGCATCCCAGCAGCCTCCATCCCCCACAAAAGACTGGCCTCCTGGGAGTGGCAGAATCACGGCCTCACTCTTAGGGCCACTGTATCTGCACCTTCTGCTCTAAAGAGAAGCCTCACAGGGTGAGTCAGGATTCATAACCTTGGGTTCCTACGTTTGGGGTAGTCCTTGGACTCCTATGGCCAATGAAAATGGAGACACGGTGAACCTCTTCTAAGGCTTGGAGCGTGGCTTGCTCATCAGTGGCCCCTGGCATCCAGTGTACACTGGTGTACGTTACCTGAGTCACTGAACACCATCCTTGGTTCTCTGTGAGAATAGGCCTGTCAACCCCAAACTGTCCTGGCCTAAAACAACCCAGAAAAGAAAGAGCAGCAATGGCATTCTGCTAAATGAAACTGTGCTGCCCTGAAGGTGACCGTTCATAACAGCCAGTGATACGGGGAAGGAGCCACTGCAAGGGCCCTCAGGCTACAGCGCTTCTTGAGTTAATCACCTGGAAATACAAATTTAACTATCTGCCTGCGGCAAACCTTGTGTGCTGCTGTGGCTGAACACCGGGGGCGTCAGTGGCAAAGCTGCACGCAGGCTGAATGCACTGGGCGCCTACTTTGACCTCCATTTCCCCACCTACCTCCAGTGAGGGACTGGGCCTTGGGTAGTTTGGGGTCTCCACTACTGTTTAGGGATCGCCTTGGCAGCCCTGACTGGTCTCTCACAGCACTAGGGGACTGGCAGGCTCCGGGGCGACTGGGGGAGTCTGTGTGGAGCCTTGGAGGATGGCTGGGGATCTGCCTGTTGCTCTGAGGGCTCCTGCAGGCTAAATGACCCTTTTGAGCCAAAGCCGGTCAAGCCTGAAGCAGCAAGAAGCATTTCTGGCCTGACTGCTCCTGGACCAGGCTGCAGGTCAGATTACTCAAGGTGGGGCGGGGGTGGGGGAGAGGGCAGGGCTGGAGTGGCTCCCAGAAGCAGCTAAGTAAATACCAACTTGCCTCATTCCTTTTCTGCGTGGTTCAGCCCTGATACACGCAGTAAGCTTAGACAGGTTCAGGTTTTAAATGCAACACTTCTCTGTCCTCTCTTTTCTTCTTTATCCACTGCATTAGTTTTCCTACTGACTCAATGTTTAAATAAAGAGACAAATTCATGAATTATGCTTCATCCTCCAATAAAAATCATCTCTGTGGTTTTCAGTCTTCTTATAGATACAAAGGCTTTACATAGTTGCCTGGGAAAGTACCAAACTGCCTTGTCCTTCTTGAAGTACCTATAAAAAAAAAAAAATACACACAATGAGAAGACTCACCCATTTGAGTTCAGAGAGAGTCCTTGGTAACAATCCTGCAGCTTGTAGAAGGGCGTTTGGTTTCCAAATCACTTTCCCCTATCTTATCTCATTGAGGCTGCAGAATAATGCTGGGTGATAAGCAAGGCGGGCATTTCTAACACTCCCATTTTTTTTCACAGAAACCCAAGCTCAGAGAGACAGACTTTGAACCCAGGTCTCTGACCCCCAGCCCATTGCTCTTTCCAGTACTTCTCCTTTATGGAAGAATGAACAGTTACCAACACAACAAGGTACTGGGGATTTAGAATTTCTAAACTGTAGGATTTCTAAAGTCCACTGGCTATGATTGCGCAGCAAAAGGAAATCTCCCTCCTGGGGCCTAGGCCCCAGATTGACTCCCTGTCTTCACTACCAACCTTGTCAAGGTTCCCTCTGAGCCAGGAACATTGAGCTACCAGGGAACAAGCCCTTCCTGGGCTGCTCCACATCCAGCATTGCTGGATCCCTAATCTAGCAATAGGTCCTTCCCTTGGGATTCTCTCTCTAAAGCTGGGAGATAAGGGTGGAGTGGCAGATAGATGTTGCGTCATTATTACCCTCTCATTAGCAAACATCACAATGTGATCATTGCATCCTTTCCCCGACTGGCTTGGATAGGGCTTCAGAATCCTGCTGAACACACTTCAAGCAGCCACTATCAGTGGGTTGGAGTTGTTGCTCAAAGTAAAACTTCTAGGCTAGAAGAATGTGTCAAAGCTAAGGCCATCTAAAACAGCTAGCTGAAACCCCAGGGGGATGGTCAAGGAGGCTGCAGAGAACTGAGATGGTAAAGCCCAGAGATGTGCTCATATGGGTGGTGAGCACCTTTCCTGACGGATGAGAAAAATGAGCTCTCCTGGGTTATTTTCTTCATAGTCTGAACACAAGGCCACTTTTCTAAGTGTTTGAGGAATTAAGGAATCTAAAATATTTCCTTTATTTAGCTGCCTGGCGGATGCCCCTCACCCCATCCCAAGTTCTCATAAAAATGTAAATACTCCTGGAAGAGTTTAACAAATCCCTGCTAGCCTGCACTCTAATAGGACAGCCACATGTGGCTCCTGAGCCCTTGAAACAGGGGTGGTCTGAACCGAGCGATGCTGTGACTGTAAAATACATATTGGATTTCAAAAACTTATGTACAAAAACTTATGTACAAAAAGAAGAACGTAAAATACCTCCCTGGCAATTTTTCATACTGATGACATGTTCAAATGATAATATTTTAAATGCACTGGGCTTAATATATTAAAATGAATTTCACTGGTTTCTTTGTACTTTTTTCAATGTGGCTTTCAGAAAATTTTAAATTTCATACATAGCTTGAATTACGGTTTTTTTGTTTTTGTTTTTTTTTTGGCGGTACGCGGGCCTCTCACTGTTGTGGCCTCTCCCGTTGCGGAGCACAGGCTCCGGACGCGCAGGCCCAGCGGCCACAGCTTACGGGCCCAGCCGCTCCGTGGCATGTGGGATCTTCCCAGACGGGGGCACGAACCCGTGTCCCCTGCATCGGCAGGCGGACTCTCAACCACTGCGCCACCAGGGAAGCCCCATTATGGTTTTTTTTTTTGGCTGTGCTGTGAGGCTTGCAGGATTTTAGTTCCTGACCAGGGATTGAACCCGGGCCCTCAGCAGTGAAAGCACAGAGTCCTAACCACTGGACTGCCAGGGAATTCCTTGCATTATGTTTCTATTGGACTTGCACTGCACTAGAATGTTGCTGACTTTCAGACCTGGTTTCCTTCTGAATAGAACCTCAACGTGGTGAGGACCACAAAACTTCTGCGGGCCCTGGGAGGAGGATGGGGTAGTTTTCTAGGAGGCTGGTGAGGCCAAGGCAGATCTTTCTGTCTTCCCATTTGTGCTAAGGCCTTGTTCTCACGGCCCCAGTCCTGACATTATTTCGATTTAGCAAAGCTTTTCTAGGGAGATAGGAAAGAGGTGGTCTTTGGAAAGAAGATAAAGGTAAAGCCAGTTGTTTAAGGGGTAGAGTGTCAGTGGTTCCCAGCATTATATTTGTGCCTGAGCAGAAAGAACAGAGGCTCAGGGAGAGACGAGCCTAAAGTTCATATACTGGCCCTGCCATTTGCTCCCTGGGTGGTGACCTTGGGGCTAGTTACTTAACCTCTTTGGGCCTCAGTTGTTGAATCTGTGGAAAGAGGATAATTCTTGTCTTACAGGCTGTTTGTTGAGAGAACTTCAGTAAGAAAGTATATCAAGCATCTGTTTTGTTACAGAATCTCAAATTCTGATCTTTCTCTCCCCCATCCTATGAAAGTGACTCCTTTCATTAAGCAGGTTGCTTTGAGGAAAGTTATTAGAAGCCTGGAGTAAATGAGGTCTTTGGAATGTCTACACATATGCTTGAGCTTCATGGCAGAAATCTAGGCTCAAGTGTTCTTGTGGTGTTCCACAGGCGTTCTAAAAATTAAAATTTCCGAATGTAGGACGGACAGATGCGCAATAGAAATACAGAGGGAATTCCCTGGCGGTCCAGTGGTTAGGACTCAGCGCTTTCACTGCTGGGACCTTGGTTCCATCCCTGGTCAGGGAACTCAGATCCTGCAAGCTACATGGCACAGACAAAAAAAAAAAAAAAAAAGAAAGAAATACAAACAGAACTCAATGGATGAAGCTGGCACCTGCCCTTCCATGCAGTAGGTGTTGGCATTTTTGGTTGTCAGGTTCAATGTTAGCATCATCCACACTGCCCTGAGAGCAAACATGAACTGGGTGGCTCATCGTTCCTAATGGTGGTATAGGAACTGAGAAGGCCCTTCTCTGTGTGTAGAGAATAGTGCTCTCTTCGTGACTCATCACGCCTAGTTCTTCCTTCAATACACAACTGGTAAGAAAAGTATGATGTCACTTACCAACAAACCATCCATCGTCACACTTTTCCATGACATCAACGATATCTCCATCCCGGAGCTCCAGTTCATCATCATTCTGTGGTATATAGCTATACAATGCTTGGTAGCTAAATCTGAGAGAGAAATAAACCTCGACTCAAACACTGATGGAATTAAATAATGAGTTTTAAAAACCCATTTCAGCTGAACCAACATTTGGGTAGTGTTTCCTACTCATCAGTGGGGATAAAAGTATTTTATTGGCTATTTCTCTAATAATTTGGGGAGATCCATGTGATAAGCAAATTAAGATTCACAGGGATGGGGAACTTCTGAGAAGCAAGTCCTGATCAGTCCTTTTATTCAGTTTCATTTGGTTACCACAGCCAAGCTTTTTTGTCTAGATGCTCCCCCTTTAAAGTTAATTGAGTCCTTTTCTTAACATAGGGTAACGCATGTCGATTATCAAGGATAATCAGAAGTTACTTAGGTCCAGAGACAGACATTATATTCTGGTCACATACATTGGAGAACATGAGGCAACTGTCATGTATATATATAATTTTTAAAAGTACATCTCAATTGCCTCACTGTTTAGCAAAAGTACCTTGAGTTTCTTTACGTGCCAACACACATTTCATTAATTGCTTTTAAATGTGGATGCCACTTTTCTGAAACTCTTGAAAGCATTTCTAGCCCAGTGATGTTTGGGGTTAAGATTTTTATTTGCTTGTTAGTTGGCCTTAAGGCAATTTGGTCTGTTCTGACAACAGGCTCTGGAAATAGCTGGACTACTTGTGAAATCTGATACCTGTTTTGGCAGCAAATAAACGCTTGCTTTCATTTACTCTTTCGATAGATATTTAAGAAGCACCTACTATGCACCAGTTCACAGTTCTGTTTACTTGCTACTTTGAAACACAACAGTAGCAGGTAAAACTTTGCAAACCAGCCCATCATCTACCATTTTCAGTGGATGTCAGTGAATTCCAGCATGTGGGCAAGAGAGACTAGAAACAAGTAAGTGGAGTCAGTTCCTAGAAACAAGAGGTTCTGCTCTCTGCTAAAACCAAAGGGGCAATTTAATTTTACATATTTATTCAAATGTAGTGAAACTCTGGTAGATGGATCTGCCCGCCAGAAGGAAGGTCTCTAATGAGGAATTAAGAGTTGCAGATGGATTTCCAGTTGGTAAATGAATACATTTTGATGTTTCTGTATTTGCCTGCTGTCTCTTACCCAACCTGGACTCGTTACGATGCCTTAGCCCCTTTACTGCCGCTGTGGCTGCTTTGCCCGTCTCAGCTCTGGGAGATTACTCCTGTTATCTGCCTCACTGTCTCACCCCAGACAGCGGAGACCGGCTGGAAGCAGTCCTGCAACCTTGCTGCTTGGGTCCCCGACTGGCTCTAATTTTGGAGGGGCTTCATGCTGTTTGGACACGGTTCCATAGAGTTCTTCCCCCGCCTCTGAGCAGAGCTTTAATTTTCCTCCCCTCCTGCCCCTACTGCCATGTGTAAGGAAGGGTCCCTGTTCCTGGCCAGGCTAAACTCCCTTCCCTGGGCTATTTCCTCGACTTAACGTCTTCTCTCTTACATCTTTCGATTCTGTTAACTCCTTCTCAAGTATAGATGTGCTTAAGCCTCTGCATCCTAAGAACAACTCCCCCGTCTCTGCTACTCCCCGAACCTACAGCCTCCCTGTCGCCCGCTCCGCCCACTCACCATCGCACAGACTCATCAGCCCTCTGTAACACAGGGTCTGCCTGCAGCAGCGCTGTCATTGCAGAGGTCACCAACGATTTCTCCAGGTGCCACCTGGAGGACATTTCTCATTTCCTACCCTCCTCGCCTCTCTGAAGCAGGGGCACCACTGGCCACACGCTGCTTGCTACTGTGGCACACAAGTGAGTGCTCCTAGACCCTCGCCTGTGTCTCCTGCTGTCTCCTTTGCTGGCTGCTACTCTGTTGCCTTAAAAGTTGGTTCCCCAAGGATCTATCCTCAGTTCTCTTCTCCCTTTCTCCCAATCTCCTCAGGGAATCTTATATAATCTTATATTCTTCCATGCACCAGAGGCCCACTCTTTCCTAGCTCAGGCCCTCACCACTTTTTTGCTGTATTCATATCTCCAAACCACTATCTTTGTCCTTCGTCTCTGAAATCCACTCTCCACTCTGTTAAAACGAGATCCAATTCATGTGTTCCTCTTTTTTTTTTTTTTCTGGCCACGCTGCGTGGCTTGCAGGATCTTAGTTTCCCGACCAGGGATTGAAGCCGGGGGCCACAGCACTGAAAGCGCTGAGTCCTAACCACTGGACCTACCAGGGAACTTCCAAGTATGGTCCTGATTTTAAAACCCTTCAGTGGCTCCTGAGTGAATGCAGACTAAAATCCAAATTTATTTCAGTTGCATTCTACAGTCTGGTCCTAACCTGCTCCTTGAGCTTTGTCTCCATTCCCTCCATGAACTGCACACCGTGGCCACAGGGGTTTTTCGATGTTCTCCAAACACACTACCTACTCCGGGCCTTTGCACATTTGGTTTTCTCAGCTGAGAAGACCTTTTACCTCCCTGCTCTAGCTCTCAAATCCGATTTGTCTTTCAATGCTTATTCCAGAACCCCCTTCCTCTGTGAATGGAGTTTACTCCTTTGTGCTTAGAACATAGATATCCAATACTTTTTTTTTTAAATGAATGGATCAACCCTATTCATTCCTCTCCAGTCGGAATTAACACTCTTTCCTCTACACTATCACAGCACTAGGAATGAAACCAGTCAGCGCAGCTCCCAGTTGCCCTGTATGGCAGTAAATTCTTTACCTCTCTCCCCCAAGAGTCCATGACCTCCTTTATTTACCTGCCACCTATTTTCACGTTGGCTGATGGAAAACAGCCTTAACTAGAAACCCTTAGAGAAGCTTGGAGTGACTGGTTCATCCCCCCAAATGGCTGCCCTTCCTACAGTCAGTCAGTGACCCACTTCCTAAGCCCAACGGTCTACTGAGAACTCGAGAACTGAGGTTCACCAAGTGTACTTACAAATCCTGGGAGGTTTGACTCCTGTCTGGGGTGACTCTTCGCTGCTGGGCTTGAGGTTGCTGAGAAATGATTAGAGATGATTTATTGTCAGAAGGGGATACCTTGTGATGAAAGTCAAGGGGATGAGAAACAGTGCTGCAGTAATGAACAGATTTTTCGGCAATGTTTATGATCTCATTGCAAACTGCTTCCTGTGGTGGCCCCGAGATATCCAGAAACCCCCATAAAACAGTCAACATGGGGACAAAAAAAAAGAAAGAGAGGAAGAGATGTAACATTCCAGACGAAGCACATAAGTCCAGGGAAACAACAGAGTTGAAGATCCAGGTTAAAAAAATAGATATTCCAGTAGTGGAGTGCAGGAGGAATCCAGGTGTAAGCATGGAAAAAAACAGGTAAGATACAGAAGAATTTGGGATTTAGTATGAATATTTAAAAAAAAAAAAAGGCAGCAGCATAAAAGCCTGTAATTAGTGAGTAACTGTTACAAACGGAATAATTACAGGATAGAAATGTAAGTATGTATCCCCAATCATGCACTAATATATTAATTGAATCCCACATGTAGGCAGAGTAGAAATATGGTCTCTAAATTCCTCTGCTTTTTTTTTTTTTTTTTTGAGGGGAGAGGGTGGCCTAACATCTCTCTCTACTACAATAGCCATATAATTCTTGTAAATAATGGCTCTGTGAGTTAACCAGGCATTACTCCAGTCTAGACTCTACAAATCAGTAAGAATTCTCTTTAGAAAAGCTACAGTCTTATTCAACAGGCATCTTACCACATAGCTCTTTTCAGATTCTGTGAGATCAGGTCCTGCTCTCAATGAATGATGAGAAGGCTGTGATCACCAAGCAAATTATAAGGGAGACATTTTAGCAGATGTCACATTGGAAAGGATTCAAAATAAAAGTGTGAGCAAATACACATACCACACCATCACATTCAATGACACCGGATACTCGTGGCCTATGGCCACCGAGTTTCCAAGACAACACGGTGGGTGCAGAGGAGAAAATGCAATGTACAGAGTTAGAAGCAAGGTTCCAGGCAATGAAATGAGCAGTTGGGAACATGGCTGCAGTGAGGTGAGAATGAACAACACAGGGACCCCAGATTGGCAGGGAAGAGACACAGAAGGGCTACCTTAAGGAACAGTTATGTCCCTCTGTAACCACACAGGTTGGTCCCCTTGCTCTCAGCTGGCAAGCATCTATGGAAGGGCTGCTGTACCAAAAGCCAGTTCCACTTATTCTGACTGGGAACCTCCTCTGGCAGAGCAGGCTCGTGAAAGTATCAGGTATGCCATTTTCCCGTGTGTATAAAAGAGCAACACTTTTGAAAAACTCCTTGGTAATATGTGACGTATCAAGTGAGACTGTTCCCCAGGAAGAACCTGCACATGATACTCTCCAGCTAAGTATGCGATCGATGAGTTCTGATATCTCATGGGGCAGAGCTTGCTTCCAGAAACAGGATGGTGTGTCCTGACACACTGGTAGAAATGAAACTATCACTCTTCACTCACCAGCTTAGGCCCCACATGCTGACGTGGAAATAAGGTGCAATCGTGGCCAAGCGGACCTGTCTTTTAAGTAAGGATCCTATAGCACAGGCCAGGCCTTCACTGGAAGAATGTCTGGAATTATCTATCCCAGAGAGGATTCAAATCCAAGCTCTAAGAAGTCTCCCTAAATGAATATTTGAAGGGCCATCCTTGGAGAAACCCTCCAGGTAACGTGCAATAATAGTGATGAGTCACAGCAACTCCAGGGCCTTCTAGAAGAGCACTCAGATCTTTAGTGTGTGACCCACTTGTTTCACAGGAAGGCCCAGAGAGGGTGAGGGCCTCCCCTGAGGTCACCCAGCAAGTTAGTGGTAGACCTGCCTCCTGGATTCACCTACTGTCCCGTTGGACCTTCTCTTTCATCCTTGGACCATTTCCCTCATTATTAAGTGTGCTCACTGACATTATTTTCAATGAGTCCCACAGAAACCCTGGAGACAGGCAGGACAGGGTTTATCATCCCATTTTCTTTTAAAGCCCAGGAAGCGGATGCTCAGAGGGGTTTAGTGCGTTCCCCAATGTCACACAGCTAACAAGAGGTAACACTGCCCCACCACACCATCCCTTCCTGTTCGTCTCCGCTGTAAATTCTCATCCATTAGCATGGCCTGCAGGACCAGCTTTCATCCCAGCCATCACTTCTATACTCCCATCCTTTTGGAAAACGTTTTCAAGTTCTCCAAACTGCAACCTCTTAAACCAGCGCCCTTGGACTCGGGGAGAAGAGACAGAACTGCAAGGGTTCTGCTCTTTAGAAGACGTCTCAGGACCCGCGGGCCTTTGCCAGGTGACTGGGAGCTGACCTTGTGTGGCCCCACTCACTGCCCATCCAGCCTCTGGATCAAGGCTTCTGCATAACAAAGGAAAATAATGACACTCCCAAGCATCTACTATATGGGCTTCTATGTGGCAGCACTGAGTGGGTGATACCTACAGGCAGATTTTGACTTGATAGAAGGTAAAACTTTCTAAACATGAGAGCTGTCCAACAGAAGGGACTGCCTCGAGAGGAAGTGAGTGGTCAGTCCCAGCAGCTGTCCCAGCTGAGGCAGTGTTGACTTTTGCTAGATGGGACATTGTAGAGCCCTGCTGCTCAAACTCTACTGTATGTCAGATTCACCTGGGATCCTGTTAAAATGCAAATTCTCATCTGAACGTCTGGGATGCATCTTAAGCCTGTTCATTTCCATTTGGTGGTGCCCATGCTGCTGGTCCACAGACCAACTTTTGGGGAGCAAGGCTGAAGAGCACCTCAGTTACCCAACACTGAGATTCTTTGTCTACAGTGTGCCAAGACTGGTGGGTCTGGCTCACCTCGTGAAAATAAAAGTTCTCATAAAGAGAGAAAATATTTCCAAACTCCAGCTGGTGGCCTAACAACCTCAGGTCAAGTGCAGCACAAAGAGAGGATGCAGACAATTTACTGACATGACCTCCAGTTTACCAAAGCCCCACAGCATCTTTCGAATCAGCTTTAATCCTAAAGGAGTGACTGGAATCAATCATCTAGCAAATATTTTACACTTAAATTTAAAAGAGTTTTGGTGAATCAGCTACATTAAGAACCACCTGATATTTTTCTATCCCTTTGTTTTTTTTTTTGGCTGAGCCGTGTGGCATACAGGATCCTAGTTCCCTGACCAGGGATCAAACCCATGCCCCCTGGACCACCAGGGAGGTCCCACTGTCCCTTTCTTTTGTAAAGCATCTTTTTTTTTTTTAAAGTGGCTTTCAAAGCACTCTGGTGGCACAGGGGTTGAGAATCTGCCTGCTAATGCAGGGGACACGGGTTCGAGCCCTGGTCCGGGAGGATCCCATAGGCCACGGAGCAACTAGGCCTGTGAGCCACAACTAGTGAGCCTGCATGTCTGGAGCCTGTGCTCCACAACAAGAGAGGCCGCGATAGTGAGAGGCCCGCACACTGCGATGAAGAGTGGCCCCCGCTTGCCACAACTAGAGAAAGCCCTCGCACAGAAACGAAGATCCAACACAGCAAAAATAAATAAATTAATTAATAAACTCCTACCTCCAACATCTTAAAAAAAAAGCACATATAGGTCCATTACCTCACATGACTTTTATACTCACCCTTTGACTTGGGAAGGGCAGAAAAGGAAATTTTAAGGCTCATGGAATTCTGAAGATTTTCACAAGGTGGCAAAGCCACTGAGTACTGAACCTCTCAGGTTCTAGTCGCCATACACCACCTCCCTCTTGGCTCGTGATGGGATAGCTGGGGTAAGGATGATAGCAACACCCAGCTTCTGCCTCTCCTGAAAACAGGCACTGTAACTTCTCTTGAATACTTTTTCTTTGTGTAAAAGGTCCAGTGTGCAGTAATGGATGTCATCCAATCATTAACTCAAGGATCCGCAGTTCTGAGAAGGGATCCTGACCCAGCTGATACCCTCCTTGGACTCAGGTCATATGCAAACCAGAGGATGATCGTCACCGCAACCTTCACATCTAGACAAACTTAACATCTAGTACAAACTCAACTCATCCCTGAGTCACCTGTTGCTTACTTAACGTCTGTGGAATAAATGAAGACGGCAAGAAGAATATTTATCCTGTTCGGGAAGATGATTCAGTTTCTCCCTATTTGAAATGCATTCCTTAGATTTAAGCCAAACATCTCATACAGCGGAAATGTAAACAGTTTTTTTTGGGGGGAGTGGGGTGGGTGGAGTAGAGGTGGGTACAGCATGTGGACCTTTGGTGGAGATGGAAACCATTGATATCTGTTACAGGGACTCGCCCTTCACTTTGAAGGCTGTTTACTTTCAGACATTTTTTCCCTCTGGGCGTATGTTTTGTCTTTCCCTGGTCTCACTTTCTAACCATATACAGCTTTATGTATCTCTTCCTCTGAACTTATCCTATCCAATACGGTAGCCAGTAGCCACATGTATCTACTCAACACTTGAGATGGGGCCAGTATGAACTGTGTCATAAGTGTAAAATTATTTACACTTTTTACGAAATTATTTTTTACAAAATTATTTCCCAAACTTAGTATAAAATGTAAAATAGCTCAACAATTATCCTGATTATATATTAAAATGATACTATTTTAGATATGTTTGGTTAAATCAAATATAACTAAAATTAATTTCACTTACTCCATTTTACTACCAGAAAATTTTAAATTACGTACGTGACTCACGTTATATTTCCGCTGGCCAGTGATGCTGCCAACCCCTCCCGGGTCTTAGTGTACACCCTTCCTTAAGCCTAAAAGTGGACAAAGTTCTAACCAGGACCTCAGCCAGGGCTGGGGATAAAGGGACTATTATCTCATGCTAAGTACACTTCAGACTCTTGGAAATACATTCCAGTTTTTCACATGTTTAGAAAAACAGCCACCAGCACCCCCCGCCCCGCCCCACTGCACTGCCCTCCCGGATCAACAGTAAGCAGGTGATAGTTGCTGATCCAGAAACAGCTTTTCTTCCATATTTGCACACAGAAACACAAGTCGGCCCTCCTGGCCTGGAGCTTTTGTTTCATTCTTCCGAGCGAGCAGCCCTTCATGTGTCCTTGCTCTGTGGCCCTGCTGCCTTTCTACCTTCAGTTCACAGCGGTCCCTCAGAAATCTGACCCTGCATCCCTGGGGCTGTTAATCCCTCTGGATCCACAAAAAACACCTGGTGCTCCTATGAGTTACTAAGCATTCTCTTCCAGCTCTGGGCGTGTGCCAAAGCCTTGAAGCCCAAAATAAAATGTCCCCAGGCTAGAGGCCATCAGGAAGTCCTGGCGACGTGGACAGGGCAGAGGACTCCACCTCCACGTGGCCCCGAGCCCCTCTAGAAGCGGCAGGAGTCTCTGCTCTCCCAACCTGCGTGCGTCTCTCAGAGATGGCGTGCCTCTGCTCATCACATACCCCGAATCTCCTCTCCTCAGACCTCACCTCTCTGGTGACCCACACTGTCCTCCCAGGGGACACTGGACTGGGAGGGAGGAAACTGGGTTCCAGGACAGGGTCTCCCAGTAATTTATTGATTTTTGAGCAAAATGCTTAACTTCTTTGGATTTCAAGTTCTTAGGAAAATAAGAGGCTTGGGCATGATTTACATAAACATCTTTTTTGGCTCTAAAGTTCTGATGTAGTCATTAGACTGTGCTCGTCCTATGAATTGAGAACCAGGGCTGGGCAAGGCTGACCTGGCTTAAGGGGGCCAGCACTCCACTCACTGCCCACTGGACAGTCGCCTCCGGGTGGCTGGAGAGCTCACCTGTGGCAGTGTGGGAGGCGAGGAGCTGCCCGGATGGTAGAGGGAGAGGTGCAGCTCCTGGAAGACCGCAGGCAAACTCTGCCAGAGCAGTTAGAAGACCTGAAAGACTTAGGCTCCTGGCTTTCGGCTCTAGGAAACCTCCGCAGGTCCTGCAGAACAGTCTGACTCCACTGAGTTTTCCTCTTGCATTTATTAAGAAAAAGATCCCAGCTTACGTATAAAACTAATTACCACCAATTAGTTCAACTGCTTACCGCCTAGACTCAATCTCCTTGCAGATCAGTCCACAGACAACACATCGGCGTTGTTGTGACGTGAATCTGATGACAGCACTGAACTTAACACGCTCAGCCTTCTCATAGTCTGTGGCGGGGTATGTTTCTTTCCCAAAACAATCAGACGAGTGATGGCAAATATGTATCCAAGTATGAAGGAACCAAAAGCTTTCCAAGAGGATGCCTTTGTACTCGAGGTGAGAGAGAATAACGAGAAGCACTGATTTACAGAGCGCAAATTCTAAATGTTCTAGTCTGGATTTGTATAACCAAAGGAAAAGAATTCTTCCACCTTCTACTTTCTTGTGTCCCCCAACCCCATCTTCCTCTCCTAGGTGGAATGGAGTAAGGAGGATAAAATAAACTACTTTTGTTTCTTTTCCCTGTCAGCAAGTATTTATCGAGTCCCAGCTACTTGCTCTGTGCTGGGTTCATTCATCTCCAGGAAACCTCATTTCATCCTCATAATAACTCAATAAGGCAATCAGTATTTACCTCATCTTACAAAACTAAGACCCAACATGTCAGAGTTGGGAATTGAAGCGCCAGGATTGGAACCCCATTCTCTCTGACTCCAAGTTCCCTGCCCTCCCAACACACCCTGATCTGCCGGGCTGTGCTCTGCCAGAGGGGAAGACGTCAGAATAGCTGAGGGAGGTGCCCATCAAGAGACCACCTTAAGTTGCCCCGTACTCTGCAGCTGGCATGAGCGTTTCTACTGCAGTCCTCCATTTCTCCTAACACCTTTGTAGGGGTGGACACTGCAACTGCAGGTTCCCTGCACCTTAGGTGTTGAGCGCACACCTGCTGATCATTTTTCTAAGAACTGCAGCCAATGTCTCTCCATCCTGTACACTGTTGAACACCCTCTGTATATATTGAGAGGTTTCCCTTCTGAGTGAGTCAAAGGAAAATGTTTCCCCTTATTAGGTGGGTATTTTAACATTTCTTATTTTCTTTTTGTTCTTGTAAGTTGCATCACATGCTTTCCCTTCTACTTCTGATTTCCATGCTCAAAGAGGGCCTATGCCTTTGTTCTTACCTTTCTGGGAACTAACCTAGTTTCCATGCGGTAAGGGATGTTCCCTCTGAGTTCACCAAAGCACATCTTGCTGTCATCTTTCCCTCTCTCCCCTCCTTTCTCTAAGGCTGTAGTTTGTTCTTATGCTTCTCAGATGCTTTGAAGACACAGAGCTTTCCTGAATACTTTTATTTAAACGTGATGCCCTCAGATTTTACCGTTTGATTGGCTTTCTCCTCTTTAGGACCCAAACTGACATCACATAGGTTTTGTCACTTTTCTCAGCCCTCAGTGCTGTCATTGTAAAAGTAGAGTAGACTGGGGGTTCACAACCTGGGCGAGGGGGTCTGTGGACTCCTAGGGAGCTCTCAGAATGATTCAGGTGTGAATCTCCTAAAACTTTATGCAAAATTGTATGTGTGCCACCCTCTTTCCCAAACAACTGGCCTAGAGTCCTCAGCTAACCTCAGGTTCTCAAAGGTTCTGTGATCCAGAAAAAGTTATGAGTCACTGGAGTAGATGATACTTAAAGATTCTTTTAAATTCAGAAATTCTGTGAGGATCTCTCACTCAGTTGTAGGAGCTCTTAACAACAAAGTCTGGATGCCAGTCTGCAAACAGTGCTATCTTGGGGAAAGCTCAGAAAATATTTGATGATGCTAATGGTGGAGATCTCCCAGATGATATTCCCCTTCACTTTCTTGACCAATTGTCCTAAACCTTCTTGGCCAAAATTTACACGCAACAGGATCCAAGAACTTGGTTGATAATTCTGAACTCTTGGGCATTTTGGATGTGTTTGTGTGTATGTCTTTGTCCAATTGGTTAAGTTGTCCCTCGAAAAAGAAAAGGGAAAGCTTTTGTTTTTCTGTTGTGAAAGTCCACAGGTCTATCATAAACCCCCTCCTTAAAATTTTGTGTTTGTTCTTCTCTCTCCTTGTAACTGAAATTCACAGGATTTTTAGCTGATCATAGAATATCAAAGCTAACAGGAAGTTATCTTTGTCTGAATCTTTTGTTTATGGATGAGGAAGCTGCCAGAGAAAGGAAGTGATTCACCCAAAGACACACAGCAGGCTCATGGCAAAGCGGGAGCTAGAGCCCAGGAATCCTGACCTGCAGTGCAGCGCCCTTCCCAACGATCCCGCTTCCCCTAAACGCCCCCTACCTCTCATTCACCCCTTTCTGCTGTTCAGAGAACACCACGAGCAACCAACCCAATGTCTCATCAGCTTGGGAGTCTTCAAAGGAGTGAAAAGTCAAACCCTTTCACAGCTGCAGAGATGGGGGCAGTGGGCTGGGCTGGACAGGTGACTCAGGAGAAGGAAAGCAGCAAAGCAGGGACTAACACAATTAGGGAATGCTGATGAGCAATTAGCAAGGGTCACAGGACTTGAGGAAGATGACCAGACACCCTGGCAGAAGGTGCTGACCAGTATCCACAAGAGGCACCAATCAGCCCTCCAAGCTCGGCTCCCAGCCCCTTCTGTCCACCTGCGGAAGCGTCAGTGAAACCAGGAACTCACGACTCCCCTCCCTCCTCTCACGTTCCTACTCCTGGGGCTTGGCTGGGCTATTTGCTTGCCTTGAATGCCGCCCTCCTGCTGTTCACCTATCATAAAACCCCCAGTTCTTTAAGCCCCAGATCAAAAGCCGCTTTTCTCTTAAAGTCTTTCCATCTTCCTCTTCCTGCCGCTTATTATTTCTTCCCATCTTGAACTCTCAGAGCGAACTGTTTGTGACCCTACTTCCCTGTCTGCGTTACAATTGTGAACATGTCTCATCCCCCCAGTGGAGCTCATACACTCCTTTAGTTGGGGTCAGTCATATTGTATTCTTTCTTTCACTCAAAAAATATTCATTGAGTGCCTTCCATATCTCAGGGGTTCTGGTCCCTTATGCTCTAATGGTGACAAACAAAGGGACGAATACAATAGAGCTGATAAGTGCCCCTTAGGTCAGGTGCAGGGAGCTGTGAAAGCACAAAGTCCAGCATTTAATCTAGTCTTGCAGGGGGAGGGAAAAGTTGTCAGGAAAGGCTTCCTGGAAGGAGCAACATCTAAGTGGAAAAGTGAAGGACAGGTGGGAATTTCCCAGACATACAAAGCAAGGGAGGCTTTGGAAGGTGAGGCTGGCTTGCTGTCTAAGGGGCCCGATCACATGGGGCCTTCCTAAGCCCATGAAGGAGGAGAGACTTTCCTGAGAGCAAAGGGGAGCCCCTGACGATGTTCACTCCTCTGTGCCTCTTGCAGCACTTAGCACAGTGCCTAGAACATCCTAGATGCTTGAATGGGAGAGGCAATGGTCATAACATTTCCCAATGTCTTTTCATGCTCTCAGGTTAAATTCCCTCGACTTACGGGTCAGATGCTCAACCTAGCTTCCCAACAGTGATAACAAAATTGAACTACTGGTTTAGCACCGCACCCGCAAGGACAAGCGTGGCTGGCAGTTCTCCTGATAACGCAGACTGGTCTGGAATGCATTTATTCAAATAAGTGACACAGCCTGAGATCACATCTTGTGACTGGATCACCAGAGAATACCTGTCATTCAAGCCCTTCCCATCTTTAGCTCTGTCATCCAAAGAGGCCCTCAAGAGGCAGAAAGCTTCTTTTGCAGGACCTCATTTCCCGGGTTGCCATCCTGCTCCCAGTGCCAGGAGGGGAAGGCAAAGGGGCTTGGGAGGGAGTGTGTGGGCAGGAGCCCTTTTCACACAACCCCCAGCTCTCAACAGGGAGCAAGATGGGTGCCGTGGAGAAGGGGCTCGTGCTGGGAAAGCAGGAGGAAGGGAGGGGACAGGAAGCGGTGCACTTGGGGTCTGGAAGCCCACCAAGAAAGGCAAATCAGTTTTCAACAAGCCTGGCTTTCTGTGTTGCCAGCCCCCTCCTCTCCTCGTTAGGAAGCGGGAAGCGCGTACCACTAATCTCACCCGAGCGAGCGCCATGCGCACTTCCTGTGCACACTGGGTCCTGGCGTCAGGCCGCAATGACTCACTGCTGACCATAACGAGGCCTCCAGGCCCCAGGCGCTGACTTAGAACATTTACAGAATTGTTCCTGTGTTGAGACATTCACTTCTTTTCAACCAGCCACTTCACCCGCTCTCCCCCGGCGAACTATTCATTCCTGACTAGACACACCCTTCTTTCCTCACAGAACACCCCTTCCAGGAGCACCTGCTCCCGGGCCAGGTAAAACCCTCCCCAGGTATTCTCTTTCCTCAGGCCCACACAATCCACTTGAGGGAGCCTTCCCACATGCCAGGCACCACACCCACCTCATTTAATCCTTACACTGCCCTTCGAGGGAGGGACAGAGTTCCACTCCTACTTTGCATAGGAGAAAACCAGTGGGGAGGCTAAGCCTGGTTATTTATCATTATCCCACACTGTCCTTCCCTGCAGCAATGATGCCCCACTCCCCGCCACAGGCTGGGGCTGCAGGTCTGGCCTCACCTGTGCTTTAGGCCGCTGGGCTCCTGCGGCCTCCAAGCACACCTCTACTGCTGTGTCCGTCAGACTCACTGAAACATAAGGCTCCTCAAGGGCAGAGATGAGATAACCCCTGTATCCTGCCCAGAGGCTGGTGTCTACAGGCCTTCAATCAACTATTTGTTGAGTAAATGACACTTTAAAGGGAAACTGGGATTGCAGGTCTGAGGATCAAGCATCGTCTATCATGGACATTGTGCACAGTAGATAATAAATGATTTGGAGACATCTTCAAGAATTCTATCTGGTTCGAAAAACATTCTAGAATGTTCTCAGTTCCAGAAGCAGCTCTCCATCACCCAAAGCGGATAGCTTCCATTTGTAAAGTGCTGACATGTTCCGTTCCCAGCCCCTGTGCTTAGCACTTTACATGCATCACTTCGTGGAATCCTCTCAACCAGACTCTGAGGTAGGTGTCAATCTCCATTTTATGGATGAGGAAACTGAAGCTCAGAGAGGGGAAGTAACTCACTCCCAAGTCACTGCACAGTAGAGGTGAGCAGGCATTCAAACCTGGCTGCTTTAGAGAAGCTGCCCAAATCTTTGCCTTCTGGGGTAGTAAACAACGTAGCCAAAATTAGAACCGTGATCCAACTGCTAAGTTCATCTCCCCCTGCCCCCAAATTTTCAGCCCTCAAAACACCCTAGGGCCGCCCTGGTCCAAACCCCCAAATCCGGATAGCTGACCCGGAGAGAAAATGGGACAGTCACCTAAAACCCTGGCCTGCCTTTCAAGGAGCCCAGCACGGGGCCACTCCCCCCAGAACCAAAACGCATTTGCTCTTCAGTGAACAAGTCAGCTCGCACACAAACACGAGACAGGACGAAGACCTGACACGGCTGAGCGCTGGCAGGCAGAGCACCGTGGGTTACGGAAACGAAGCGTGTCGCACACAAAACCGAATCACACGGAGCCGCACCGAAGCCTGGTGTTCTCGGCCGTGTTGGGCAGAGGGAGGATCATCCCCCAGCACGACGGGGCCGGGAGGAAGGCCTGCCTCCTCGTGGGCTTTTGCACCAGCCCAGGAGGTGCCCAACGTGGGGGTCGCTTCTGAATCACCTTGAGAGGCCAGGATACAGACTGTCCTTTGCCTCCACTGTCCCAGCCCTGACACCTTAATGGACAACCCCTCCGTTCCCTCCTGGGTCATATTTTTGTTCCCAAGAAAGCAAACAGCTCTCACGGGCGTCCACGCGGCCAGGGGTGAGCCCACCCTGCTGGCCAGGACACCCGGGCACACACGGGCATGCTGCAGGCCTACCTCGCTCGCGGCAGTCTGAGCGGCCTTCCTCTCGGCCGGCTCGCCACCTCTCTGCAGCTCTGAGGGCTCAGCCTCCCTTCCCGGGAAAGGGCTACCCCGGGGCTGGCGGGGCCGGCTCTCCTCTGGGGTGTGGAGCTCTGTGGGTCTCTGTTCGGTGCTCAGACACCTGACCACGTCTGACGGTCTCAGGCAGCTCTTCTTAGAGATGGCGGGTCCACCCGGGCATCTCTCACCTGCCTCCCTGTCTGCTTTCCTCTCACGTGCTCCACTTCCTTCTCGCCACGGCTGCCGCTCACCCTGGCTGCTAAAGGCGTCACTAAGCTCCGAGATGACCCTGTCCGAACGCCCAAGCCTCAGCTGGGAGAAGCTATCCTTGAGGACCCCTGGAGGTGGCACGTGGGTACCACCATCTCCGCTGGCATGGAGGGAGGTCTGGGAACCGGGCGCCAGGGAGCAGGCTTTGTGCGGGGGAGGCAGGGCCAGCGGGGAGACTGCTGAGCGTGGGGTGGCCCAGGCCGACCAGCCCGAACGGGGGACGCTGAGGGTAAGGGAGGAGCTGGGCCTCGCCCACAAGGCCAGGGGTTCAGGGCTATAGACAGAAGCCTCTGGCAGAGGAGGCAAGGGTGGGGTCAGGGCCAGAGGCCGCCTGCTCGGGACTCCTACGGTCAGCGAGATCCACTCAGAGGTGACAGCGTGCATCTCGGGGGACAGGGCTCGGTGGGCGTGGGGCAGAGATGAGGGGGCTGGCGTGATGAGCTTGCTGTGACCGGGAAACTTCAAAAGAAAAGGAGAGAGAGGAAAACAAAAGAAGCAAAAGGCACAAGTGTCAGCACAGAGAAGAAAAGGGGAAAATAATCACAAGGGCTATATGGAGAGGAGTGAAATGGAGAGGAAGAGCAGGACACTCTGGTGTCCAAAAAGGAAATCATCTGGTTAGGTTGGGAGAGAAACTGGGATGTGGGTGCATGCGTGTGGATGCGCGGGTGTGTGCAGGCGGGGGGAGGATGGAGAAGCACGCGGTATGGAGATGGGAGAAAGGGTCCCATCAGGGCAGGAACAGACGGTGCCGGCTGGTCTGTGGAATCAGACTTGTAAAGGGACACACTGGAAGCACCCCACCCAACCGCCTCTGCCAATGCAGCCTTGACCCAGAGCCATGAGGAGAAAAAGGTGTCCTGGTTGAACCACTGTGCTGTACACCTGACACTAATATAACATTGTATGTCAACTAGACTTCAATAAAAAAAAGTTTAACAAGGCCTGCCACTGCTCTGACCCTTCTTGGGCTTTTATTCTCTCTAGGGGGGCTCAGCAGAGAGCCTTCCAGAGAGGAGTATGAGTATCGTAGTCATCTTGTTTTATAGTTGTGCTTGGCTACAGTCAAGCGAAAAATCTAGTTGAGTTCCCCATGCTATGACGAAGCAGAACGCCCTGCGCCTGGCTCACACCCTCTCCTCGAGAGATCACAGGATCTGGATCTCGCTGTGCAGGAAGCCCTGGGTCAGCCCATCTCATGCTTCCTGCCAAGAACCATCTCCTGGGGTCAGCAGTGGCAGGTGGGAGAGGAGGAAATGATTAGAAGATGAGAGAAAAGAGGCACCATCCAAGTGTCCCCAGGTCCTGCTCTCATTTCTCTGGCCATACTCCCTGTAACTTACCACTTATGGTCAGTCTATTTCACAAGCAGTCACCCCACTGTGCCTCTCCTGAACCCAAGGTCTGATTTTTTTCTTGGCTTTGGGAAAGTGGGGATGGGTTTGGAATAATTTATATTTTAAAACAAGTTTGTTCACAATTAATGTTCAGGCAAGCAAAGATCTTATTATGCCTATGAATCTACTTCTTTTCAGCCCAGTACAGACAGAGACACTGTTCCTTTTCCAACCCGGTTCTTGATTGCAAAGAACACTCTGAATCCAGTCTATATGTCTGAGGATGAGCCCATGAAATTCTCTCTTTCAATCTTTGTCTTCTACAGGCCAATCTTGACCAGTAAGATGACTAAGAGAACCATACTGGCCATGGGACAGTGGTGGTATCCAGACAACCAGCTTCACCCAGGAAGGGATGCTCCCAGAACAGAGTTTTGGACCAACTGATAATGGCGCTTATTTCTCTCTCCCTAATCATCTTATCCCCAGAGCAATCACCTTAAGCACTTCCTTTTCCCCAAGATAGTATTTCTCCCACCAAGGTCTTGAAAAATGCCATTTGTACACATGAGAACAAACCCTGCACTGCTGCAGACGGTTCTTAATCACAGTGTTGCAGAACCACCCCCGAGGGGCTGTGTGCTATTAGCACGGAGGTTTGTCGTGCTGAGTGTGAAAACCAGTGGCGAGAAGCTTAGGTACCTGAGGGCTTGCAGTGGCACTACGACTTGGGGAGGAGGAGAAAGGCAGGTCGATGTAATCCACGGGGTTTTTCACCAACGGCCGTTTGATCACGTCCACATAGGTGATGGGGAAGATGCCTTGCCGGGACGTCCCTGGGATCCTCCCTTCGTACCAGTTCTCGTCCACCTGTCGAAGCAGCGTGATCCTCTCGCCCTGCAAGACACAGAAAGGCAAGGGTCCTTGTCCTAGCAGCCTTGGCACGTCTGAGGCCCCTGCCTGTACCTCGTGCTCTCCTGAATTATTTATTACATTCTTTGTTCAGAAAAACCTTCTTTGCTAGACATGGATGGAATCAGTTATCACTGGGACGGAGATGTTAACAGCAGTAGAGATACCTGGAGGCTGTTAAGCTTGGTCTTTACATATTTTGGTAAAGGAGAAGGTCAGACTCATTCTCTCAAGCTAACAGGCAAACATAGTATTTTTGACTCATCTAATGCAAAACAGACAGATACCCCATCTTCTTCTCTAAGGTAAAGGTTTTTGGGGTTCTTTTTCTTTTTTTATGTAATTTAATTTTTTCCTGTATTATTACAGAAAAATTAAAACATAAACCTGAGGCAGAAAAGAATCATTACCATAATATTATCACTTGGGGGTAACCACTGTTAATATTTTGGTGTAGATAATTCCATGTGAATTAGACTTGCACATACTTTTTTCTTATGAAAACTGAATACGCACTCTATTCCCCTTTCCAACTTGCTTTTTTATACTCAATAACATACAGTGAACCTCCTTCTTTATCAAGAAATAGAATTCTACATTTTTCCTGGCGGTGCACAGCTTAATGGCCCACTGCAGGATGTTCTATTGTACATACATATAATGGTTTAATTATTGGTCTCCTGATGTAAGGCAATTAGGCTGCTTCCAGTGTTTCTTTCTTCTATAAGCTGGCTCATTTTTTTCCAGGCATAAGCTCACGTCCCTCAATCCTCAGTAAAATTAGTAACTTTAATACCTTCAGCCAGTTGAGAATTTTGGCATGTAAAGACAGCGTCTGAATTCGTGGGAAGGACAGTGTCTCTGCACAGCTTAACTGTGTTCAAAATAAGCATGAGCGCCTTGAAGGCAACGATAACACTGTCCTCTCCTGCTCAGTGAGCCCCAACTAGATGCCACGTGTCACACTGGGGGCTTCACTGAGGCTGTTTCATTAAATCCTCTCACAGCCGCTCTGGAAGGGGGCCATTTATCTTCATTTTACATATAAAAAATCGCAGCTCTGAACAATTATTTAACTCCCCCAAAGCCACACAGCTGATAACCTATGACTCTTGGCTTCAAAGTTTTTCAAACTTCCTGGACTTCCTTTTCTCCACATTAATGTTGTACCACCTAGTTACCAACACAGCACTTCTCACATTACTAGGTGCTCGATAAACACTGAATACGGTTTACAAAAGAGGTAGGTCTGTGAGAATTCATGGACCGTTCATTAGTGAACTCAATGCAGGGTTTGTTTTTTTAATACTTCATGGCAGAAACCCTGCAACTGCCCTCTGTGCAATCCTTGATGGGGCACGGAGCTTGGGGGCACGGCAGCCTCACCACAGTGGCCACCGCTGCAGTGCCCCATCCCCACGATGACAGCGCCACCCAGCGGGGCCCCCTGGCGTGGGATGAGAGGGCAGCTTACCTTTCTGAAGGACATCTCTACTTGTGTATCACCATTAAAGTTAAACTTGGCGATAGCTTCGCCGTATTCCAGAACCTGCACTGGTGCCAGCTTTTTGGGCTGAGCCTTCTCAGCAGGAGGAAGAAGCTGAGAAAGGAAAAAAGAGGCGAAGGAGAATGGAAAAGAGAAGAAAGCAGAGAAGTGAAAGGAGGAAACGAAACACAAGTTAAATGAATTGTGCTTTCGGCACGACCAGGCTTTTCCTTAGAAAGAGAAAGAGCCAGAGTACCTCAATGTAGGTGCGGGGGAAGATTCCCACCCGGCCGTGGTGCTCTCCTTCATACCAGTTCTGATCGATCTGCTTATAAATGTACACGACGTCTCCCTTCTGCAGAGGAAGCTCCCTGTGGACAGAGGGTCACAGCATCTTATCAGATGTCCCAATGTGTGTAAGACTAAGATGCTCCTTGTTTTAGCAAAAGGAGACTTCGAGTGAGGTCAAAGGGGACAAGTGACAGAAGCGGCGGCTCCATATGTGGATGCGACGACTCCACTATTCAGGAAACTGCAGCACATTCGGCATTTTTCCAGTCTTGTGGGATGAAGGTTAACTTTCAAACTGACAAGTGCCCAGACACCTTATTAGTTTGTTGTGGTTTCCCCAATGTATTTTTTGTCAATGCTGTCTTATGCTCAGAATATTTATGCAACACACAGTGATGCACCCAGCAGTCTTAGCTGCTGTTCATTAATGAAAAATGTTTCCTTCTAGATACTTTCACTACCCTCTTCTATGCCCTAGAAATGCATGCCTTCATTACCCATGACATTTAAATTACCCTCAAATTGTTTGTGACATACGGATATCCTTTTATCATTCTATCCGTTTAGCCATCCATCCACCACTCATTTCATTACCCATTCATCCATCCATCCATCATCATGCAGTAGAAACGCTCTGATATTAGGCAGATCTGGGTTCAAAACCCAGTTATACCATTTACCAGCTCTGGTACCTTGGGCAAGATATTTAATCTCTCTGAGATACTTTCTTTATCTGAAAACAGGAGCTAACTCAGAGTTGGTGGAGAATTCAGCAACAAACTACAAATAAAACACCTAGCATGGTGCCTGTTACATAGTTAACACTCAGTAAATGTTAATTCACTTTCTTTTCAACATGGAAAAGGGATCTTGGAAAGAAAAGTGGATTTTCCTTCAAATGGTCTTCCTGCCCCTTTTCAACTTTTCCATATACATCCCTTTGTTTGCCTCAATAATATGTTAACCGCTAACCAGGACTCCATTTTAAAAACTGAGAGAGAAAGATAAATTTTAAGCAACACAAAAACTGTACCTTGAAATTTTCTTGCATTAAAAAAAAAAAATGGGGCTTCCCTGGTGGCGCAGTGGTTAAGAATCTGCCTGCCAATGCAGAGGACACAGGTTCGAGCCCTGGTCCAGGAAGATCCCACATGCCATGGAGCACCTAAGCCCGTGCGTCATAACTACTGAGCCTGAGCTCTAGAACCTGCAAGCCACAACTACTGAGCCCGAGTGCCACAGCTACTGAAGCCTGCACGCCTAGAGCCCGTGCTCCACAAGAGAAGCCACTGCAAGGAGAAGCCCGCGCACCGCAAAGAAGAGTAGCCCCCGCTCGCCGCAACTAGAGAAAGCCCGTGCGCAGCAACAAAGACCCAACGCAGCCAAAAAAAAAAGAAAAAATGACTAGATCTTTTCCATTTGCCTCAAACCAACAGCATGGAAAGACAGGACTCTGACTGCAATTTGGACGGGGTGTGCCTGCTTTGCAGTGTGCCAGGAAGTCCCACGGTACGTGAGGGATGCTGGCTAAACAAAGGGGCACATCTGGAAAACCTCACACAAAGTCAGCACTGTGCTGGATGAGAGAACAAGGCAGCCTGTGTGGGTCTTGCACTGGTAGGCAGGATTCTAACCCTAAAGAGGCCTGTGAAGGGGATCTGGGGCATTTGTCTCTGGAAGAAAGAAGGTCTTTGGCCAAATTCTTGCCATAGCCCTCCCTGGGGGAGTTCTGAATCCTCCCCTCCATTTACTCCCAACTATGGGCACACAGATGAGCAGAACCCTCAGAATATCCACCCCTGCTGGAGATCTGCAGGCTCCAAACTCTGCCACCCTGAGTGACTCGCAGGTCACTTAGGCACATGGCAAGGTCTGGTAATAACAAGGTTTGGGAAATAATATGATGTACTTTAGATCTTTTCTGGAGTGTCACCATGTACATTAGCACAGTGGAAGCTTGGAGAAAGTCCTGTGGGACAGAAACCTGTTTAACGTGGTTGAAACGAGTGCTCCCACAGAACACTTTTTTGAGTAACATACTATGGAGGAAAACAGAACCCAGTGACTGGAGATGTTTTGAAATACTCAAGTCTATGGATCTTTTGTTTTCTCTTTAAAAAGTATTATTAACTTTTCTTGGGAGGCAACATGGTACAATGAAAGCATTGGGTCAGGAGGAAGGAGCCCTGTCCCAGCATGAGCAACGTTGGTAAACGGTGATGAGTTCTGTCTATCTTAGCCTTCTCACCTGTTCTATCTGTGAGGATTTTTAAATGAAATCTAGCTAAATGTAATATCACAATACCGTTCAATGATTACATGGAACTTTCTCAATTCAAAGAAAAAAGAGGAAAAGGTACTTCTTGATTAAACTAAAAAATTAATTTACATAACTATATATATATATATTTTATAAACAGAGGTCTCTGGTTTAAAAAAAGGAGGGGGACACTTTTGCTACACTATGCAACATACCTTACAAGTATTACCTTGGCTGCCCTGCAAGAGAGGCCTTTTTTTTTAAGAGAGGCATTTTTATGCCCATTTTACAGATGAGGAAATTTGAGGTGGAGAGGTTGGTGATCTGCCCATGATCAGAGGCAATAAGTGGCACAGTCGGGATTCAAACCCAGGACTTCCTGACTCTAGAGCCCATAATCAACCCAGCACATTATGCCACCACCTCTCATTAGGTGACAAGCTAAAGCACTGGAGTAATTACAAGCAAAGCCAAATGCACCAGATTTGTGCCTAGCTTCTGGAAACAGCAGGCTAGTCACTCATTCTGTGTTGGAGGAGATCGGAACCACAGCCGAGCAGCCTCCATACAGCGTTTTCCAGCGTCCAAGGATGGAGGGCTTTCCTTCCCCTTTCGTCACCAGGACAGCAGGATGGCTGCTGTTCGCTGCTGCCAATGAAAACTCACAACCCGTTTTAATCCATAATCAGATATGAAGTGAGCAAGTTCCTCTAGGATCCCAGTCATTTCTCACATTTCATTCTACGGAAAATGGAAAGGTTTTCTGGTCGTCTAAACTTAGGTAACATTGGCTAGATCAGCTAATTAGGTTTCTTTATTGAAAAACTTCTAGAGAGCCGTTAATATGTCAATAGCAAAGTCTCTCTTCAAGGAGGGGCAGGAGGTACAGACATAGGATGCAGTGGTTTCCAGACTCATTTCTATGATGGAACACTATTTGAGAAATATTTACAGAGCCAGCACTCTGAGGAACATACTTAGAGAAATGCTGGTCTCCTGTGGGTTCACATAAGCCTTTAATCTCTCGGGATGTTGCAGCAGAACTGGCAAAGTTATCTTCCTAGAGACTGGTTCTGGTTCCTTCCGTAGAGAAAGTCAGATCAAGCCACCACTTAATGAAGCAAACTGAGTCCCCACATAGGAGGTAGCAGAGCAGCACAGAGGTGAGAGCCCAGGCTCTGGCACCAGGCTACCTGGATTTGAATCCCAACTCCATCACTGACCAGCTTGGGCAAGTTCCTTAACCTTGCAGAACCTTGGTTTCCCCATTACTACAAGGGAAATAACAATAGCGCCAACCTCACAGGGTTCCAATGAGGGATGAATGAGTTAACATACGTAAAGTACTTTGAATGGTGCTTGCACATAGTACAATCTAAAAACCCCTGTTTCTTATTGTTGTTATTTTCTCCCACTCTTCTCTATGATTGCACGTCTGTGCTTCAAAGCAGTTAAAATAAATGAATATGACTGGTGGCACTTACTTTAGCGTCTGAGCTTTAAAGTCAAACTTGGCTCTGGCAGGTCTCATCTAAACACAGGAAACAGTGACAAGTTAAAATCACAATTTATGCATAATGAAAAGGACACACGTTTACAAGTTTCCGGAAAGCAAAGCAGAAAAATCCACCCTAACCAGTTTACTCTGGTGTCGAAATCTGGGCAGCAATCTACTGGTCTGACCTTAGCAGAGCACTACATGGACGTTCAATCAGCTATGCCACGCGCGAGGATCTCCCTACGGAGGGGCAGATGTGGGGAAGAGACGGCTAGAAAAGTCCTAAAGTTGAAATGCTGGTCCCCGAGGCTGACACCACTATTTAAAAAACAAACAAACAAACAAAACCCAGCCAGAAGTCCTGAGACATTCCTTATCTAACTGTCTTAGTCTTTGGGGAACATGTTCTCTTTACCTGACTTAAATTATGACCTGCAAGTAAATGAACCCTGAGTGACTTCTCACATCACCTCCAACTCCACATATTTCTCCAGGTCTGTGAAATCATCCAAAAAAGCCAGATAAAGCGAGCCCTGAGCGCATGCTCTTCCTTCAAGGCTTCCATTCTTGTTAGGTAGCCCTCTCCTCCTAGCCCCCCAAGACTGGAAGTCATCCACAGCCCCCATCTCCACGTTCTCATCGAGCCTGTCATTAAGTCACGCCAACCCTCCCTCCGTCCCTTCCACAGCCCCACTCAGGTCTGACCTCTATTTCCCACAGGCACAGAGCTTCCTTTGACTTCAGTTCTCTTCACTCTAATCTACTGTCACTCAGGAGCACAAATAACATTCCTCAAATACCTCCATCACATCTCTTCCTTGCTTTGAAGTTGGCCCAGTCTCTCAACTGTGCCTCAGATCAACTCTCAATTCCTGAGGTGGGTTAAGGCCTTTGGGTCATTTCTCCCCACTCATACCTAACCGCCTTTATCTCCTATGACACTTTTCCTGTCCCAGTCAGGCAAATCTACTTGCTGCACCTTGTCTAGACACCCCTTCTCTGTCTGGAATTTCCTCATCTCCAATTCCAACAAAGAGAGCAAAAGGTTCCCTTTTACTTACCATGTTTATTTGTACATCTTTCTTCCCCACCATTAAAAGTGGGGAATTTTTTTTAAAAAAAGAAAGATAGAGGGGAGAAATCATGAGAGCAAGCAGTTTACAGCTGCCAGTATAATGCTGCCCCAGCCATGAGCAGCTCCAACCTTTTCAACTGCTATAACTTTCTGGTATAGGGAAACAATGTGATGAAAATTAAATTACATACTTCCTCTTCAATATTAGAAGGCATGGACAAAGCAGAGGGGGAAAATGGGAGACTCTATGTGAGGAAAAAAATGGTTTTTAGAAGCTTCATGAAGCTTAGTTTTAGATCCTGATCCCTTAGTGAAATGCCCCATATTTCCAGGTTCCTCAAGCTGGGGTCTTACAGGGATCTTCTTTAAGGCCATGGATTCTCCACAGGAATTTTTTTTAATTTTGCATTTTCATGTGATGTTTCCATCTATCTACCATACATGTTAGAAGTCAACTGAATGACGACCTTATAATCAATGTCACAGATTTCAATGCCTGCCTGTGACCAAAGAGCATAATTCAACAGTTGTAAGCAAATAAGAACAAATGTGGAGTTAATGATAAACGACAAGTTCACAAGAGAAAGCCAAATGACCAACGTTTTAAGCACAAAAATTTCAGTGATTCCAATTTAAAAAAGTGGGGGGCGGGGGGGCTGGTTGACAGCCAGCTGTAAAGCTGTATGAACTTTAAAAAAATTTATACCAAAACAGCACGATATTCACACTCTGATTGGCAACTGAGTTCAGGCAAAATTATATCAACCATCAATTAAATTAATAAAATCCAACCATTTGATGAATAGCCAGTGGTGCCTCTGTCACTCAAAAGATAGGGACATGAATATTAATCAGTTCTCAATTAAATTTATAATTATTAAATAAAAATTGTATACGTGTACAGTTTACTATTTAATTTGTAAATTGGCTTAGGTCAACCCAATCGGGTTGGTGAAATTTTTTTTTTCATCAAAGGGAATCCATACATTATTCAAGATTGAGAAACACTGATTCCACTGAACTCTTAAGACATATTATATGAGTCATATTGCCTATACAAAGCATCATCTCCTTCTTTATCTTCCTCCATCCTCCTGAGGCTGAATCGATCTTTTCCTCCTCTGGTTCCCAAGGCATTGTGTTACTTATTACAACAGAGGTAACTGTTCCGAGGGTGCCTCTTCCACTAGACTGCCAGCTTCCCAAGGGCACAGTCTGAGTCTTGTTTCTATCCCCTCACAGGGTTCTGGGCAAATTAGTGGTCATCCAAATTCTACTGAATGGTACAGAAGTACATCTACATAGCCTGGTGTACCTGGGACTCATTGGTCTTTATTGTCCCATGTCTGTCAGTCGACATCTAGGGCAGTGATTCTCAAAATGTGGTCCCTGAACTGCTCAGAAATGCAAATTCTCAGGCTCCACCCCAGAATCAGAAACTTGGTGGACGGGGCCCAGCAACCTGTATTTTAACAAGCGTCTAGGGGATTGTGACACACTTAAGTTTGAGAACCTCTGCTCTAGAAGGGAGGCAAGGCAGGTTAGGCAGAGTTTGCCTGCCTCTGTCCATGGTTATTGGGCCCTGGTTGCATTTCATTTGCATGTATTATCTACACGTGGGTTAGGCAGCCCTAGGGTGCCTTTGCATGTTCCCATCTTCTCCATCACTCACAACCAGGTAGGCCTGGGAATGAGGATAACCCATCACTAGAGCCTTCAGAACAGGGTGGTATTCAGGAGCTGGAATGCTGAGGGCTGGCGGTTGTCCTTCACTTGCATCTGAGTAACTCCTGCTAATTTCTGCCTCCCCTTATTACATTTTATTTTTCTCTATCACCTTAGAGTCTCTTTCGCCTCCCCAGCTTTCCTTCTTCTAGTCTGGTTCCCCCTTTTCTCTCTTTGTTACAGTCACCTTCTATTTCTTTTAAAAAAAAAACCAAAACCCAAACCATTTGATGAACAGCCAGTGGTGCCTCTGTCACTCCAAAGACAGAGACATGAGTATTTGATTGGCTATTACACCGAACGATTATACAACTGTATATACTTTGGTGTCACTGCCCCATTTCCCCAATCCTCCCCAAGCCCCAGGCACACAGGCTTCCCTGAAAGGAGCTAATCTTCAGCAGGGCTACTTAAGGATCACGTGGCCAAACAAACGCTGATGCAAGCTGCGGCATTTGGCCAGCACAAGAATTTCAATATGTTGACCTTCACGCAGGAGGCCAAGGCCTGGATAAAATCACTTCAAAGGCTTGTACTTCTTTGTTCCTTGTATAATATGAAGTTTCATAATTTCAGCTGAGAAACGTCAAAATTAAGGCAACAAAGGAGATCTCTCTCAGAGAGCGCTTACCCTCCATGGCTTACCCTAACTGCAAAAACGGTCTGGCTTTCAAAATTCCTCAGTGAGGCTTCGGCTCTACTGAACACTTCAGTCAATTAAATCGTCACAGGATACCAAGTGGCTGTATTGCATGTAATACACGTTTCACTAAACCATCTTTTCAAAGAAGAACCTCGTAATTGTCCACACCATAGCTACTAATGCATATGAACTAAGGTATAGGTTTCTAAGCAAAGTGCACAGGCAACACAGTCTCATGATAAAATGCAGATGGAGAAGACCAGACTCATGAAGGCAGCCGATGCTCTAAGGCATGCATTCAGGTTGTGCGCCAGCAGATCCCGGTCCCGCAGCCAGGCATGCTTGGACATACAGAGCACAGGACATGATGGGAATCATGTCCACCGACCAGCCAGAGAAGAGCCAAAGCAAGCCTAAGGGAAGCCAGGATGACAGATGCTGTCTGGAGAGGTAATTTGGCCTACAGAGGGCAATGCCGAGGGAAGGCAAATATTGCTTTGGGTCAAGCAGCAGATCGAGGTGACCAAAACAGACCTCTGACCCAGATTTCCTTTTTGCTGTATCGTCTATATTGAGGAGGTCCCCAAAGCGCTCATTAGTGATAAATTGATGGTGCGTCGGAATGACGCCCGTGTGGCGTCGAGCTGCAATATCGGCTTCTTCTTGCTCACGCTTAAGTCGTCTCTGGTCCGCTAAAAGTTTCTGCCATGAAATTGCATAAAATGGGCTGTGAATCATCACCAGGGTATTGGAAAACTGCCAACAAAAACAACTAAGGAAAAAGGTGCTGGGTCAATAGGGAGGAAACATGTTGGGGGGGCTTTATGGCCGCAACTGCAAGGTTCCCGCTGTACCCACCCACGTGCGCTCTGTGTAGGGAGGAGACAGCGCTGCGGGGAGAAACCGGGGGAGCACTGGGCTGCGGGGAACGCTGGGTCCCATACGGTTACGCTGTCTGCAGACTATCTCCCAGCTCAGCCAAAAGCCTCCTGCCTCCTGGCACAAGGCGGCCAGGGCATCCAGGGGGTCCGTCCGGAGCATTCACGAGCATGGAGCATGGTGGGAGGCTGGAAGTGCTATCCTTCCCTCACTCAGGCAGTGATGAGTTCCCACAGTGGGACCAGGGCTGGCTGATTCCTCCTCCTCAAATCAGGCTATTAAAACTGCTGTGGGCTTTTATTGTGTGGTTCTGTGGCAAGCAGGTCGTCTTTGTGCTTCCTATTCCTGCTACTTTATGCTCAAGAGAGTAGAGATACCCATTTCAGAAAACGTGGCACCCCTTCTCCTAGGCCAGCCAACCCTTCCTCCGAGTACGGTTGTTAGGAGGCCTCAGCACATGCACCGAAGGCTATTTATGTGACTGACAGAAAGCATCACTTACCTTGTACTTCCTACTTAACTGTTTCTTCCTTAGGTGAAATGAAACTGAGTTTAAGGGAACGAGGTAGACTATAAATGCAGGAGATAAACTAAGAATAATGGTACCTGGGTTTAGAAGAAATATTCTCTCCTAAATTAAGGAAATAGTCATCTATTTCTATTTTTAAAGGCCTTTTAAAATAATTAAACAAGATTCCATTTAACTAAATGTCCTCATTGCCTACTGAAAGGACCCTATGGAAGAGAATTTTAATGTGTTTTCTTACTCCATACCAATCATACCTTCCTGGGATTAATATTCTTTGCAGGAAAGCATTGATTAGTACTGATCATTCTGAGCATTCTCAATAACGCATTAGTCTTCTCCCAGCAGGTAATTAAATGCCTTAAGTGACACCTAGTCCCAAAGGATGGTGGGCCCACTTTTCTATTCTTCTCCAGGGTCTACCAGTAATAAAGCAATAACTCGTCAAATGGCTGTGGGATTCCCCGTGCTCAGGTAAGTTGTGGTAAAGATTAAACGAGAAAAGACGTGAGAAAGTGCTTTGTGAAGCACGGTCGAGCCCTGGTTTCCAGCTCTGCCTCTGGTACAAGGTAACTGGCTATGTGGCCCGAGGCAAGCCACTGTCCTGTGGCAGTCCTTTCCTGGATAAAACAAGGGAATTGCCCAGATGACCACTAATGTCCCTTCCAGGACTGACAGGCTCTTTTCTGAAATGCCATTATCTTCAATGTTAGTAAGAAGCCACTTGCATGGAAAAATGCCAGGACTGGCATTCCCTGAGCTGGGACATGTGAGTTGTTTCTGTAGCAATGGGAATGGACAGATGCAAATGGAGCAGAGCTCCCTACCCAGTGTGTGACTCTGACCTCAGCAAATCCATCATTCCCATAGTTTAAACACATAAGCCAAAAAACAGGGAGAAAGACCCAAGGATCTGTGAGCCAGCGTCATTCAGGAAACAAGCTGCTCACCCTCTAAACTGCTAAACCAGCAAAGTAAAATCTGCTTCCCATGTGGCAGGCAAGAATTCTACCACGAAACCTGCCATGTCGGATGCTAGGGTTTATCATCCTGAAATGGAATGTCACCTTCCCTCATCACAGCAGGCCAGGCTTCGATAGGTAGAATCTTGTATCTCAGTGACAGTGACAAAAAGGAGTCTGTTCTGTGGCCAGATGGACGTCCACTGTGAGTTTTTCACCATGCTATCACAAATAATTCTGTCCATCAAATGCTTCCTCCTGTTTCTTTTCACAGACAGGCGCAAATGTCTTACTGAGCACTGTCTGTATTGTGCCCAGAGAAGGGCAGAGCTGTGGTTTTATTTGTCCTTTGTCTCTCTAGCTGGCAGCAATGATTGTTACCCTCCAGCTCTCTTCAATGTCAGCCTTACCCTAAATCCTTAAGGAAAATCCCCGTAAGCTCTGAAACCAACTCAACAAAACAGCACAACACAGAAAAAGGGCTTCAGACTTTACGGGGAAAGGGACAGAGTTGCATACACACGAACACCTTCCCTTGCTGCCACCAGGTTCAAAGCAATTCTTCCATCTCTTCATTGCAAGAAAACACTCATCAGAGCTTGTTTAAGCTATAGGACCCTTTCTTCCAGGAATGCAAAGTCTAGAAAACATGCCTCGTCATAACACTTCATCACAACAGCAGCTTGTGATTTTGCCCATTCAGCTGATGTGCAGAACTACCTCTTCCTAAATCCCAAGACAACGCCTTCCTTTCCCGGCCCCGTCAGTCAGATCACTGCAGTACAGACATTTCAGGAGCTGCAGGACAAGGTCTATATCCTGAAGTTCTGGGGGAGAGGGGTTATCAACGTTTATTGGGGTATCTCTCTTCTTCTGAGTTAAAGGCAACTTCTTCAAACTGTTTTTATAAAATGTATCATGGGCATTATTCTTTTTCAGTTTCCTCTTTCTCCTACTGCATATTTCTCAATATGAACTGTGCTTTGTGCCAATAGAGGATGGATTTCCCTGGAGAGTAATAAGGCGGGGGTTAGGGGGAAGGACTCTAGGTTCCCCTTAAAAGGCACTGAATGCAGTGGTGGGCAAGCTCTTTCTGAACCTCCCAGGCAGATTTGGCATTTGGAACTTAGCACCTTGGGGAAAATCAGTCCTACTCTTTGGAAAAGTGGACTAAAAGAGGAGTGACTGAGCTCATGTCATATAAAAAGTCACCTGTGAAAATCCCAATGTTTGCTTCTAACTGCTAGGCCAAGCCACCTCCCTGAATGTCTACTTCCTTCATATTTTTATCTGCACAAGAGCTAAGAGATTTCAAAGGGGGCGATTACCTCTTTATCATCATGACGTCTTCGAATAAATTCTTCTGTGGATTCCAAGTAATCAGCTGGTATAAAATGCCTTGGTGATTCTGAATCTTCAAAACAATAAAGTAAAGTTAAAACAGGCAAAGATTTAGTGGGAAACCAGATTGGGAAAAGATTTCACCTTTCATCCATGACAAATATCAAGTTTGTACCGTCGTCGTTTGGTGGTCAGTATTCAAATTCTGAAGGAAAAAAAACCCCAATGCCCTCCCCCTCCCGATTTTTGGATTTACCTGTGAACTAGTTTCATACAAAGAAAACTAATCAGAGGCAAAAGGTGAGCAAAGAGAGGACCGTCTTTGAAAAGTGTCCCTATTAAGAGGCGTGCAGGATCTTACAGGGACACACACTGTACACTCACACACACATACACAGGGCCACCGAGAGAGGCTGCCTCTCAAAAAACCTCAGGGTGAATTGGGATTGGTGTGAACTGCAAGGGGTTCAGGAGTTCAAACGAACACATTTCTCAGATGAGCTAAACGGCCAATTTTTCTTTCGAAACAGAGTTTGGTGGTTAGTCTAAATGACATGGGGGATCTGTTTTTAAAGAAGTGCAGCCACTATGAGCCATGATTAATTGCCAAGCAAAACAAACAGAAAACAAAGGACGGACCAGAAAATGAGCACCAAGGGCACACTGGAGGAGGGAACAAAGCAAGCAGAGTGGAGAGATGGGTGAGGTGAGACTGGGCAAATACACAGAAGGCCACCTCCGAGGGACGTTCCCAGTTCACTTTGGGGGTTGTTGTTCCTGTCCAGGCTGTGGTCTGAGTACGGCAGAGAGTTCCCATTACTAAAGGCCGTCAGGCAGACCTCCGGGGCCGCGGGTCTCTCCTGAGGGGGCTCTGAGATCCGGCTCAGCCTGGCCATGGTGTGCCGGGAAGACAGCCGTCTGGGAACCAAGGGCCTCCCCCCGGAGGGGGGCTCGTCCTGATGGGGCTGAGACCCCCTGGGGGGGTCTGGCTTCTGGCCTGAGAAGTCCCCGGGACAAAGCTGTCTGGAGGGATGCTGGAAGGGCTTTTTCAACCGAAAAGGGAGGGGGCTCATTAGATAGATGTTCCTGAGGAGTGTGCCCTTGTCCCCCCTGGGATCCGGGCGCCAGTCGGGCCGCCGGGAGGTCTGCTGCTGCTCGTGCCTACGGATGGTGGTGAAGCGGGTGTAGGAGGCCGGGCAGGTGCCCTTGCACTTGTTGAGGCGGTGTTTGGGGAAGTCTCCATGAACGCTGCCGCTGCTGCCCTCTCGGCTGTCGCTGGAGATGTTTGAGCAGCGGTCCAGCTCGTCCGAGCAGGCGGAGAGCGGCTCGGAAGGCACGAGGCCCCTGAAGCCCAAGGTGGGGTCCGCCATCCGGCTACACGCTGGGGAGGCGTAGATGCCCCCAGGGTTCAGCCCGCCTGCCTCCCTGGGCCGGAGCTTGGTTGACTCCAGGAGGGACTCAGCCGAGCGGGCAGAGGTTAGGCCGCTCCGGGCCAGCATGGGCGTGGGGGACTTGCTCAGCCGGCCGGACAGGTCCAGCGACGGCATGGACCGGGACCGCTGAATCAGCTGCTCGAAAGCTGTGATGCGGGAGGAGACGGTGTGCTTGGGGACGTGCTCCGAGCCTTCCTGGTTGGGGCCCAGCTCGCCCCTGGCCAACGCCAGGCTGCTCCTCTCGAAGTGGGAGGCAAGATCCCGCACACTGGAGGAGGAGACGGACCCCAGGAAGAGGCCGGCCCGGTTGATCTGGTGCATATCTCGGTAGAGCATGGTGAACTGCGGGCCAGCCTTCCTCAAGAGTGGGCAGGGCCTCCTGGCGCTGGTGCTGTACTCCTGCAGGCTCATGGTGCTGCTCGACCTGCCGTCGTAGTCCCGCCGGGAGCGCACGAGCAGGTTCTCCGCGCTGCCCCCCACTTGCAGGGGGAGGCCTCTTTTGGAATCATTCAGAGGAACCGAGACACAAAGGTTCTCACAGCTCTGAGCCTTTTCCGATGGCAACAGGACGTTCTTCTGATCCTGCAAAAGAGCGCTGGGGGCAGAGAGCCTGGGTTTGAATTTGGAGGGGAGGATTTCCGAAATGCAGGCTTTCGCAGCGGACAAGGGTTTCTTGTGCTTACACCCGGGGCCTAACACACTGCTAGTGTGAACCGCTCGGCTATGAACTGAAGATGAAGAAATCATGTGAGCATTCCCACCTTTATGATCCACTGGAAAGCATGCAGAATAAAATAAACAGACCCATTAGGTTAAAGCTGAAAGCTACAAGAAAAAAAAAAAAAGGAGAGGAAACATGCTCGTTGGTCATAAGGGGTGTTTTGTCTTTTGTTTTAATTTCCAGTCGATGTCCGGAAGCAAAATAATCTGTGCTGCAAAGCAGGTGCAAAGATGCAAAGAAAAATGGCCACCCTGCTAGAGTTAGGAAAAGCTCCGCTAATTTCTAAGACAAGGGAATCAGAACAAAAAAGAGAGAGATGCTTCAGGGAGAGCAAGGTTGGGGTTCAAAGGGAGGGAAACTATTCGTACCAGAAAGAAAAATGGCCGGTGAGATACTAGGGGAGGGGACTACAAGGGCTCCGTGGCCTGGAGATGGATCTCAACAAGTCAAAACTCATCCCAGTCGCTGGAGGTTCACCCTCGCTGTCATCACCCCAGGAATGGGTGTGGACGGGCGAGAGATATCCTGATAGCCGTGTGGATGGGCGAGAGGCCTGCAGGCTTCGCCCAGTTACCTTTAGTTGAGGCCGAGCTGGATGGCCTCTTGAGCCCACTCAGGCCCTGGAGAGGGATATCTCCTCCTTCCAAGACGCTTTTATAAATCTGCCTCTCATTCTCCAAGCTGGTAAGATCCCCGGGAGCCCCATCTGATTCCCTCTTCACCGCGTGGAAGTTGGAAGAATATACACTGAGAACAATGAAATTTTAAAAGAGAGAAGAAAAAAAAAGAGAGAGTAGGATTTAGTATTTTTAACAGTTTTCTAAAAAGCACATTACCAGCTGAGGACAAGGAAACACACTTCCTGGCATCCCAGCCAAGCACCGTCCCTTCTAAAGGGCGTTCTTAGTTAGACACAGAGCTCTACAGACAAGGCAGGCCCCCAGGTGCCCCGGAATGCTCAGGAATCGTGTCTAAACAGCAAGGTGCTCTATTTGAGATGACTGCCTTGTGTCTTAGAAGAATAACTCTGAGAAACACTGCCTGGGGATGGAGGGCAGGAGGGGGGCCAGACAGGAGGAGGTTCTGGGGGCCCAGCGGTTGCACTCAAGATGGGACAGTCGAGGACATGAGTGGAGCTTCTGACATGTTGCCAGCCAGAGTTGGCCACTTCAAGTCCACCACCTGGATTATTTTTCTGGGTTGTTCCTCACAAGTGCTTTGACCAATGGAGCATTAAAATCAACAATGAGGGGCTTCCCTGGTGGCGCAGTGGTTGAGAGTCCGCCTGCCGATGCAGGGGACACGGGTTCGTGCCCCGGTCTGGGAAGATCCCACATGCCGCGGAGCGGCTGGGCCCGTGAGCCATGGCCGCTGAGCCTGCGCGTCCGGAGCCTGTGCTCCGCAACGGGAGAGGCCACAGCAGTGAGAGGCCCGTGGACCGCTTAAAAAAAAAAATAAATAAAATAAAATCAACAATGAAAGGAGGTGGCCCAGCTGCCTAGGGTCTCCAGGAAAATCAGCCCCAGCTGCAACCGGAAGCTGGGATTCTATATATTCTTATCCCATCCACTGCTTTCAAAATTTGTATTCAGCACCTTATGACATGTATTATGAGTATAAACTATTGCTGGTTTATATCCTTCATTTATTTTTATCTTGTTGAAAGTCTAGGTATTTTTGCAAGTTACCACAAATCCTTTTTGGAATGAGGTGGGGCACAGAAAAAATTAAGAGCGCCTACTCGCTGAACCCTCCCCCTCCCCTAATTCCAGTTTTCTATGCCCTCCCCCACCAACACACTGACATGTGGGCACGCTCACACACTCACTCAGATCAGTGATGACCCCTTTTCCACAAAAGCACTCAGGCTCCTGCCAGGCTGCTTTTCAGTTCTACCAAATTCCATCTACCGGCATCAATATGGAATTTTTCCAGCTCTAAAGATGTAAACAGCTTGATGAAATTACTTCATCCCAATATTACGAATATTATCAAATGGAAAGAAACGTTTAAGGAATTACAGCAGCGAACACCCATATGCCACTCCCAACCTAGATTCTACAAGGAACGCTGGGCTGCATTTGCTTCCTCATACATCTGTCCGTCTCTTTCCTTCTACCCATGCATCACCATACAATCATTTTTATACTTCCCGCAGACTCTGGGTCCCCAGAGTTACACACAATGACGGCAACAGCAGCTGTACACCCTGCTTGTTGAGATGGCCTATGTGCGGGGCACTGTGCTAAGTGGCCGATGATCATTCTCTCTTTAACTCCCACGAACGGTCCTACTTTCCCCATTTTCAGATGAGGACGAGCCACTGGGAGAGTCAGGCACTCATCAAAGCTGGCGCAGTCAGTGCACGGGCGGCGCTGGAACTTGAGCCTTGTTGTCGAGCACCACAGACGGTACTCTCGGCCGCTCTAACGTTTCCCTACCACCTAGGAGACAGCACCTTCCAAGAGCCCAGGCTTGCACATCACGGGGAAACAGGACTTAAGAATGCTGGAGCTCCGTGTGCGTCATCACTGCTGAGTGCTACCTGCCACGAATGCACCCCCGGGACGAGCGTATCCAGAGCCAGGAGTCAGAAGTGGAAAAGAGGTGGAAATTCCGTGGTAGGACAGGCAATGTCTCCACCTCAAAGTAGTCAAGTTCCCCGGAGCAATTCCATTGCTTCCAGCACTGGTAACACCCCCTCCCAGTCACCACCACTTCCCGGGCCCTTGCCATGTGCCCGCCACTGCTTGAAGGGCTTCACGTGCTCTATTCAGGGGACTGCCGGGCTATCAGGGCTCTCCCAGGCCCCTCCTCATTATCTCTGGCCTAGGTCAGGGGGTCAAATCTCTTCCCCTTTCCTCGGCCAAGACAGGAGAACATTATTGGGAATCTAAGGGGAAAGAAAACCAACCCTCAAAGCTGAGAACAAAAAGCATGTGAATATGGGAATTCCCTGGTGGTCCAGTGGTTAGGATTCCACACTTTCACTGCCGAGGACGCGGGTTCAATCCCTGCTCAGGGAAGATCCTGTGAGCCCAGCGGCATGGCCAAAAAAAAAAAAAAAAAAAAGGCATGTGAATGAAATGAGTCTACATGCAGCCCTCCAGGGTTCGTGTCTCAGAGAGAGGCCTCTGGAAAGGTCGGGATGGGGGAAACACTCTTTATTTGCAGGCGCCCACTAGACTATCTCGGACATGAGTATGCTCAATAAATATCTGAGGAATGAATAAAAGGTCACATTTTCTGAAAGTAAAAATTGGCACGTATGATCTGATTAAGGATATGCTTTAATTTGCGAAATTATGTATTTAGAAATTCTTTTACAAGTATAAGGATTATATCACATTCACTGAGGGCTCTTAGCTCCTGAAATCAGTGACCATGGAGTCATCGGAGGGGTGGAAAGAGAAAAACTACAGGGAATTAGGACGGCCTGAGCTCAGGCTGGCTGTCCTTACTGGTGCCCGCCTGGTCCCTGCTGGGAGGTGCCCACTCTCACCCGCAGGCTCTGGGACAATGGCTGCACCCATGCTGCTTCTGGCTCTCCTGCTTTTGCCTGCAGGTGGCGTTCACCGACGCCACCCAGGATCTGATTAATAAAAACCGTCACCTCTTGCTAGAGAGCTGAAGGACCCCTAAAGGTGACTTGCAAGGTTGTGGCACTATCTGCCGATTTAAATAAATGTAAGCTCTTCTAAACCGGGTCTAAGTATGAATTTCACAATGAAGGCAAATCTGCCCCTTTTCTAAACTTCCCCTTCACAGTCCACCCTCTTCTTTTTGGTTGCACTTTCTGATTTTGTCCTTCAGTTTAACCACGTTTCTCCTTTTTTGTACAACCTCAACTAAGATCCATGCATAGATGTCCTTGAGGCTCACCGACCAACAGCCTTTTGGGGAGGGGACAGTCTCTGAAGCCCCGCTCACCTTGGTCTGGGGTTAGCAGACCTCCCTCGGCGCTGGGGGAGTGCCTGACGGCAGTTTCTATTCTGCTGTCCTTCCCCTTGAATTGCCTCAGCCTCAGTCAGAACCTCCCACCCAATGCCCCCTAGTTCCTCCTCACTTTGGTGCTGACTCTCAGCGGCAACCAGCTGCCTGACCCCATACCGCCTCTACTGCACCAGCTGTCAGAACGTCCCTCCCTCCTACCACTACCCCACCTCTGGCTTTAGTCCACCCGTTATCACCGTTTGTTCCTGCTTCCCCACCAGAACAACAAACCAGCACTCAGGAAACCTCTCAGAATGGATTTGCTCTAGCCAATTGTTTTCTTTCTGATACCAAAGCCAGCATGCTTTTTCCACATGTGTAACACTTTGCAACTGAGGGGCTCCTTGTTTCAAAACAGTATCTAAAAACTCTTGACCAATGTTTTTAAATATATCATCTCCGTCAGACCTCCTAATGTTGGAAAGACGTATCATTTGTCCCACTGTCCCCAAAACCGAGGACCAGAGGGGTGAAGGCATTTGCAGAAGGTCACAGAGTTCCTGGGTCTTTGCTGTGTTCAAACAGATCAGAGAAGATGGGAAAATGAGCCAGGCTGATGGAGAAAAGCCCGATCAGGACCAGCAGCCACCAACTGCTTCACAAAACAAGTCGAATTCAGAAGCTCAGCCCTCAGTAGCCTGAGCTGAGCTGTTTTCAGTTCGGAAAGAGCAAGCCGGGGTGGGGGACACTGCGGAGAACTCACCCTCTGGCTGAGATGCAGAGCTGGCTGCTGAGTCTCAAGGGGGATTGAATAAAAACACACTCACTGAAAGGATAAAGTGAGAGAAGAGAGCAATCATCTTAGGCCCAACTGTTTCAATCATGCTACCAGGAGGGCTCTGGAGGAGACAGGCAGGGTCCTGGCAGGCTGTGATTCCAGCCCGGCTCCAAAGAGGAATGTGATTGCTGAGGCAAACCCACTCTGTTTAAGAACTTGGAAACAATCTGGTTCTCTCAGCCTCAATTTCTTTCATTTGCAAAACTAAAAGGTGCAAAGAGACTGTCCATGAAATCCACGCTCAAATCTGTAATCTATGTAGACCTTTCTTTTGAGTTCCAGACACAGACATTTAACTGCCTTCTACACATCCTCACCTACATGGTCCTCAGGCATCTTAAACCCAACCTGTTCTAAACCAACCCCAGCCCTGTTCCTCTGTCCTCCTTCACCCAAGCCAGAAAGCCAGGGGAATCAACCCCTTTCTCCCTCCCCTTGCTCCCCAGACCTAAGCAGTCACCAGGTCCTGCTTACTCCCTGCCCTCGACACAGCTCACATCAATTCTTCTGCTCCTTCCCTCCCGGGACTGCTCACGACCACTGACCACTCGTCTGTACCTCTGCAGGAAGCACAGCACCACTCCCCGAGCCTGCAGCCCTGACTCCCTCCAATCATATCTGCAAATCACTGCCCATGATATTTCTAGAGAACATCTTAATTTGTCCTTCCACTGCTGATTTTATTCATGCCACAAATATTTACGCAGCACCTACTAAGTGTCAATCACTCTCCTAGGTGGAGATTCAACAGAGGACAAAACAAAAAATTCCAGCCTCACTGTTTAAAACCATTTGGTGGTTGGGCTTCCCTGGTGGCGCAGTGGTTGGGAGTCCGCCTGCCGATGCAGGGGACAAAAAACATTTGGTGTTTTCAGGAAAAAAAAAAAGAAAGTAACTCTTTCTAGACTTTGGGGAAGGGAGTCTAGACAATCTTAAAGCCTTTTGTACTGCATGAAAAAAATTTTTTGTATTTATAATGTAATGCTACTGTCATTCACTTTTTATTTGCTGCTGCTCTATAAAACCTTTCTTTCATTCTCCCCAAAACAGAGATGCTCACTCCTTCTTGGGTCCCATCATTGAATTGACCACACTGCATTCTGATTGTCATGTACAAGTGTCATTTCCCAATGACACTCTGAGCCCCTTGAGGCCAGGCAGTTTATCTTACGAATCATTGCATGCCTGGTGTCTAGCACTGTTGTTCACCAAATACATATTAGTGGAAAAAATGATTCTATGAAGTTACATGCCTACAAGCACACAGATTTCTGACATTTTTAAGGCCCAGGGGAGTCTCTAATCTTTCATGTAGCTCTTTAGGTAATGATTTGTGTTTTGATCTTACATTGGATTAAGGGAAATAATGTTTTCTCTAGTGGACCATCACCATTTAGGAAAGAGCAGCTTGTTCTTGAGTGCCACCTGCTGGCCAAATAGAGTAAAGCTCTTTGGTTAGGCAAAAAAATGTATTCGTGCCAATCAATGCCGAAATGATAAGTCATGATGAAAATATACCGCTGACTTATAGATCTGATAACTCCAGGGAATTAAATTCAAAACGGGACATACACTATGATTACAAGTATGAAAGATATTTTTTTGAGAGGAAGGACTGATGTTGTATTAGGATATTGGGGCTATGGGTGGATTTCTTCCTTTCTCTTCCCAGGTTCTTCTAATATTGTGATATGGAACCATGCTAATAAAATGCTAAGCTGCAGTCTGCTCCAGATGTGAAAGTAGATTTAAGACAACACCATCACTTCTCCAGTGACCACAGAGTTTTTGATCCTGGGGTATCGGTGACTCCTCTTTCTTCAGCCCTTGGGTTAAGTTAAGTCAAGCCTTGCCAACGTTTCTTTCACGTTTCGTGTCCATGCAGTGAAAGGGGCCAGATTCCGTTCACAAGCAGCCTGCCTCAGTGCTAAGCAAGTTGGATTCTAGTTAATTAAGATTCACAGATGCATTCATTTATTCAACAAACTCTTACTGTGCATTTTCATACGTATCAGGCACCGCACTTATGTTGACTCCTCACCAATTCCAAATACTGAAAAACCTAACTCATTTGAACAAACTGGGAGAAAACCAAGCCTGAATTACTGAAAAATCCCCACATGGAAGAACAGCAGGAGGGAAAAACTCATCTATTCCTGTCAAGTGTTTCATGAGAGCTGGGCTATGGCTGAAAAACAGAGGTCTCTGGACCTATTTCCATGATACAAATACAGTGCTTGGTAAATTAGCACATCAAATATCTATGTACACCAGTACTCAGAGTGTCTGAAAGCAATTTGCTCTTTTAAAAAGTCTGCATGAGTCCCCCTCAATCCTGCTAACCCACTATTACACAAATGGTTAAGTTGTTTTTTTAACTGCTCAAAACAGTAAACCCTAGCATGCCTTTCGTTAATTTATTACCCAATTTTGAATCAGTACTGGTGCAGGTGAGAGTTTACTGCTGCCACCAGCAGATCTTGGCAGTCTCCTGGCCTAGAACGTCATTGCTCCTACTCTGGTGGTAGTTCTGCCACACACAGCTGTGGAACCTGGGCACACACTACCTTTCTGTGCTTGTTTCCTCACCTATAAAATGGGGATAAAAAATAACGCCTGATCCTGAAATGTTGAGGACTAAATGAGGTAAGGTATATACGATGCTACGCACAGGGCCTGGCACATAGTAAATGCTCGATCAGTCGTTAAAATTATCATTTCATTCAAGACCTGCACTCTTAACTCTGATATCCTGTGGGAGCTGCCTTCTGAATACTTTTAACCTCTACAGTCTATTTCATTCAGTTGCCACATTGCCTTTTTATTTACTAACTTTTTTTTTTTTGCGTGTTTTGCCCCTGAAACTATTAGGGGACTGCACCTTATGCTCCTATTAGAATACCCAGCATAGGGACTTCCCTGATGGCACAGTGGTTAAGAATCCACCTGCCAATGCAGGGGACACAGGTTCGAGTCCTAGTCCAGGAAGATCCCACATGCCGCAGAGCAACTAAGCCCGTGCACCACAACTACTGAGCCTGCGCTCTAGAGCCCGTGAGCCACAACTACTGAGCCCTCGTGCCACAACTGCTGAAGCCCACGTGCCTAGAGCCCATGCTCTGCAACGAGAAGCCACTACAAGGAGAAGCCTGCGCACTGCAACGAAGAGTAGCCCCTGCTCGCCACAACTAGAGAAAGCCCGCACACAGCAACAAAAACCCAACGCAGCCAAAAATAAATAAATTTATATTAAAAAAAAAAAAAGAATACCCAGCATAGTGCCTTAGATCCGGTAGAAATTCACTCAGCCAGCCACCTGAAGCAATTTTTCACCAAAACACCCTAATCCCAGCTCACTGACTTTCAAATGAAACTACTCTTGCAAAATGCCTTCTTTGGCAAGATATGATAGGTTGGATACGCCCAAGTGACCATAATATTTGCCCCCATAAACTCAGCATTCAGACCAAGTCAGGCTTCTATTTGAAGAGGTGAACTTTGCTCATTGTGGACTTACCCAACCCAAATGGAACAGGTAATAGTGTGCCTTTCCTCCTTGTCATATTTCAAAGAATGAGATACAGATGGTGATATAATGGTGATGAGATGAGAAGCTGCTCCTACCAGAACAGCTCCCAAATCTATAGGGTGCACCAGGCAGTACGGAGATGCAGTCCTTGCCCTCATGGAGTTCATAATTTATTATAGTTATAAAAATACAAGAGCATAGGGCTTCCCTGGTGGCGCAGTGGTTGAGAGTCCGCCTGCCGATGCAGGGGACATGGGTTCGTGCCCCGGTCCGGGAGGATCCCACATGCCGCGGAGCGGCTGGGCCCGTGAGCCATGGCCACTGAGCCTGCGCGTCCGGAGCCTGTGCTCCGCAACGGGAGAGGCCACAGCAGTGAGAAGCCCGCGTACCGCAAAAAAAAAAAAACAACAAAAAAAACAAGAGCATAAGTCAGGTAGACAGCAACAGAAGTAAGTGCCATAAGAGGTACTAATGTGAGACTGGGTATAGGAAGGACCCGTCAGAGCCCATCGATACAAGCGGAAGTGCTGGCTATTCACCGTGTTTGTAAGGGTAGGGAGCAGCACGGAAGCATTTTCGGCTGGGATAACACCTGCACAGTGAAGTACTAAGACAGGTAACCTAGGAGAGGACCTGGGATGGTTTGGGGACGGGAAAGGAGTCTGGTGGTCAGCCCATGAAGAAGTGCGTGGGGTGTGCATCCATCACTCAGGCAGAATTCTAAGAATTGGCATGGGGGAATAAACCAGGATCTCTGAGAATCAGACACGTTAGCCCCCTCTTGGCCCCATCCTTCCTCATGATAGGTCCAGCCTGAGGACCTCACCCCACCCCCACCTTTATACCAGACGTGGCCTTAGTCACCCACTCCGTTCCCCCAAAGATCAGCACACATTCTAAAGGTAAAGATGCCAACACAGGGAAAAGCTTATCAAAGGTGATATGAATCAACACAAAATTAATTTGGAAAAGGAGGGGGAAAAAATAATTTGAGGACGATAATTGCTACTTATCACCAAACTGTACGTCATTCAAATTCACTAGACTGATAACAAAATACAACACAAGCCTCTTCCCGTTTCTGATATTTAATACATCAAGCCATGTAAAGAGTGATAACTTACTATCCAGGAGGCTCTGAAGAAATTTCCGGAGTGGGGCTGACTGCTGAGCTCTGTAAATGTCAAAAAAAAAAAAAAAAAAAAAAAAGAATGTAGATGACTTACTTCGACTCAGATATTTCAAGCCAAGGGGAAAATGAGAGAAGTCCTTTTCCTTTCCTAATTTAGATAAAGCCCTCTGAGAGATGGGGGGCTCGGCTGGAAAGGTCTCAGTGCTGGCGGAAGGCGGTGCTCTTTCTCTAGAAGGATTTCTGGGCTTTTGCCTCCCAGTGGCTGCAACCAGGGCTCTCTGGGTGGGTCGGGAGACGCCCCACTCCTTAACATTTATCTCCAGTCGCAGGCCCACTGAAAAGATGGCCCACCACTTGGCAACAGGCACTAGTGACACGGACAGCACCCTCCAGCAGCTTATCCCCCCACCCTCGGAGCCAGACTCCTTCATGCACCCACATGCCTCAACCAGAGTGTCACCCAACACTTCAGGTACGGAACATACAAAAATGCATTTTACGGTGCTTTGTGTCCACCTAGGGGGGTGGGATAGGGAGGGAGGGAGGGAGACACAAGAGGGAGGGGATATGGGGATATATGTATGCATACAGCTGATTCACTTTGTGATACAGCAGAAACTAACACACCATCGTAAAGCAATTATGCTCCAATAAAGATGTTTTTAAAAAAATGCATTTTAAAAGACTGTACTTTTAGATCATTTATTTACCCCTGCAGATTGAGAAGTGTGGAAATGGGGAGAAATGCAGTTTCACAAAACTATTAATCACCATTTCAGCGTGACGGGAGGGAACATATTATCAAATTACAGGCCCCTATGCACAAGGAAGAAAACCAAGAGTCTATGCAGAGAAAAAGCAGCATAATTAGAGTTTAGGGTTTCTATTGTCTTGGAGAAAGAAAGGCAAAGGGTTCAATATATTTGTTTTCAAAAATAATGTGTTAGTTGAATACATCAACATGAAAGTTAACGTTTAAAGATGCTCCTGGGAATTCCCTGGCCGTCTGGTGGTTAAGACTCTGAGCTTCCACTGCCGGGGGCACGGGTTCGATCCCTGGTCGGGGAACTAAGATCCCGCAAGCCACACAGCGCGACCAAAACCAAAAGCTCCTACCTCTACTAATGACCACTTCAAGGAAAACAAGCTCTGCGGAGGATAAGAGGTACTTGGGGAAAGGAGAGAAAGAAAAACACCAGGAGAAGGAAAAGGAAGAGATTGGGAAAGAGGGAGGATGATGGGAGGGGAGGCAGCCTTCGTCAGGGGCTCACCCCCGGCCCTCCTCTGCCCTCCACCCCCCTCGACTCCTGAGAAGGCACTGCTCTCACCTCCACACCCATCCTTCCAGCCCCTTTGCCCGCACTGGTCTCCCAGCCTTGGCACCTGCCCCGTTCTGGGTCTCCATCTTGGAAGAACTTTTGCACAACCCTGCTGAGTCCTCTGGAAACATCTCCCTTCCTTCCTTCCACAATCACATGTTGCCAATCAGTGCTGTATCCCTGGGGGCTCCCCTGATTCTTCACCACATACTCTCCCCCCCATCAACTACTTACCCAGCAACCACCACAGTTTTTAGAAGCCTCATGGTTACTAAATGCACTGACCTTCCCTCAGAGTCTATTTTTGGGGGACCCCTTGGGCAACTCTCATACTTGCTCCACCTCTCACGTTTCCTCCTCACTCTGGTTTTCTCTGACCCGCCCCTCCTCCTATTCTGTGTCATCCAGCATCCCGATGGGTAGCTGCCTGTCTCCCATCCTTTCTCTCTGCATGACTCTCTCTTCGATCTGTAATCTACTCCAAGGGTGGGTGTCTCCACCTGCTCCCAGGGCTTCAACCATCACTTCTCTTCAGGTGACTCGGATTGCCTTTCAACGTCCCTGCCTCTCATGGGACCTAGTTTTCTATTTCCAACTGTGTACTGGATATTCCCTATATGATACCAAACACCTCGAAAATAAACTACCTAAAACCACCTCCTTCATCTTACCTCTGCACTGATTTTCTCCCCACCTTTCTTATGTGACATACTGATGTCCCCATTCTTCCAGGTTCCTGGCCAAAACCCTACAGTTGTCTATGTCTCCATCCCATTACCCCAACTCTTTGTTCTTCACACCAATTAGTTAAAATGTCCCACTGCAATTTCCTCTGTGATTTCACATCTACCCTCATCCCGTCATGCTGGTGCCACTGGAGTACTCACCCCTACATGCCTGGACTGCTGCAGTAGCCTCCTTGCCCTCTCAACCTCCAACTGGAGGTTATCCCTTCAGTTCAACCTCTCTAGAGTGAGGACACTAACCTTCCTAAAACACTAGTCCTGAATCACATCATTGACTGGAGGGCAAAATCAACCATCTCTTTAACCATATTTTTGGAGTCTCTACAACCCAGGGTCAACCCTCTTTCCCCAAACCTGCCTTCCACTGTTATCACCCCAAATTTTCTATTACAGATGAATTCATCTACTTTATTCCTGAATCCATCCTAAACACGTTCACTTTTGTGCTCTCTACCATGCCTCAAATGGATGGCCCCCACTTTTGCCATGTACCTAAATTCCATCAATCCCTTAAGATCTTGGCCAAGTCCTGAGAAGTCTTCCCTGATTTCCTGGAAGATTTCCCCCTCTTCTGAGCACTTAGAGGCTGTGGCGTTCATTTAGCTCTTACCAGGCATTGCTGTGTACTGTTGGAGATCTTTTATTTATGAGTGTGACTAAGCTGTCATGTTCTTGAAGGCAAAGTCCACTCTTGTGCTGATTTAGAACCTCCCTCAGCACGTCACACACACGCTAGGGACTACGGGTAACGCATAATTGAACCAATGTCAAGATGACTCATTCATGCATCAGACACCTCTTCGGGCCCACCTAGCCCCAGGCAGGGTTGTAGGTACTGGATGCCATCTCTGCCCCAAAGAGGCTGCGGTTACTGCAGTAGTTCTCTAGCTGCTGTCCATCCTGCCACACGTTACAGAACCACTCTTATTACAGTACTTTGAAAAAAGTGCCTGCTGATTCACTTCCCCTCCGGCCCCCCAGCTCACTTCAGGACTTACCTGCAGCCACAGTTCTCCTTTAGACCCAGCTCAGACCTCCATTCCCACAGCAGCTACAGCTGGTGCCAGTCTCCGCCCTGGTTGGAGACTCAGCTCCCCACTATGCCCACCCCGTCACGCATCTGCCTGATTGCATGCCCTGTCGCTCACCTTCTGTGTTCCCCTGGGCCTAACCGCTGGTCCTGCTGGCTACCTCATCCTTCGGTGACTCTCAATTCCCAAACCCTAACTCCCCTGCATCAGCTTGCAGTGCTTGGCTTCTGCCCCTCGTATCCCGGGCCCCCCTGGCTGCGGCCATAATCACCTGCTTTGAGTCTCTGGCTCCACATGACTTCGTACCCAAGTCACACACACTGGTGGCCTGACCCTCCTTGTCTCAGTTCTGCTTAAGAATAACACGGTCCATTAGCATTTTCCATTTCTCCTGCCACAGTCTGTGGACGTCCTAGCCTCTTCAGCAGTGTCTGCATTCCTTTTTTTATTTTCTATAAAGATACCCTTTCCTTGTAAGCATCTCCTTTGTTTTGTCAGGGAACCCTGGGGGTAGTTCTCCAAACATTTGGTATTTTTCTTCGCCTTGGGAGCCCATTTACCCTGGACTCTCTCTCTTTCTGACACATCCTTTAATAAACCACATTGGGACATAGCTCCCTTTAAAAATATCAATGTAGGCAGAGTTTCAAACGCTTGTGGCCAGGCTGTCTGGTCCTCGGAGTGCATTTTTTCATTAAGAACTTTCTGACCTTTCAAATTACAAATACTACTATTCTGACAGTGCCTTGCACGCAAGAGGCACTCGAATCACAGCTGCTGTGTTTTTGAAAATGATCTCTGAGGTTGGTATCTCCCAGGGCTGCAAAAAAGACATAGAAGTTGCCCAAAAAAGGCTCCCTGAAAATTCGGAGAAGGTATACACACGAGGGGGCAGAAGGGGAGTTAAAAGGGTGACCCCTTGAAAGCAGAGAAAGAGGATGGTAAGCCGGGGGGGAGCAGTTCAATCACTAGCCACCCTGCATATATATTTGAAAAATCCCCTTTAAGGAAGATGCCAAGCTCAAAAGAAATCCAAACAACAATTAACTTGGGGGTCAGGGGTGACCTAAAACAGGAGTCAGAAAGCCATGCAGCTTAAAAATGACCAGCATAACCATTCATCACCCCAACTACACCAAAAACCATAGAACAAAGAAGAAAGCAAAGGGAACTGAGGGCACGAGAAAAACTCGGAAATACCTGTGACAGGTTTGCACTGGGTGCTTTATTAAGCGTCTCCGTTTTTTCTAAATCTGCCTCTAACTCTGTTTGGCAGAGGTTGAGATCTTTTTCTAGATTAGTCTGGTTCAAGAAAGAAAAGATGGGAAAGAGTGTTTTAGTTAGGAGGAAAGGCAGACAGCATGGAAGGTTACGTTTGAAAAACGAGTTTGTTTAGTATCATACATTAATAAGGCAAAGATGGCATGACTAAAACACAAGAGCTTACTAGAAATGAGTTAAAGACAGGAAAACAGGGAATGCAACATTAGGCATAGAGAATATAAATCCTGTGGTAATCAGAGCTCCAAAACTCTACTCTACTTGCTAGAGAGAGGAACTACACAGACCCCAAAAACCTACCTTTTAGAAATACCTTTTTTCAGAGTATGGTGACTATGACACATACTATATGTCAGAAGAATAAGCAATTGCTTTAAAAACCTCTACACATTAGTATAAGTCTTAAGAGACTTTGTTAAACTGTTTTATCACCAAGCCAAAAAAAAAAAAAAAAAGTTACAATCAAGTTAAAAATAAAAGGGGGGGGATTTAATAAAAGAAAAAAGCCCACAACACACGCACACTAGCCAGGCCAGAGCGCACACACACAGCCCACAGTGGAATTACCTTTCTATCCTCTCTAGGAAGGATAGAGCAGTCTCCAGGAGTATAATCCCATATCTTTTTGGGAGGCTGACGGGAAGCAGAGGAGGAAATGAAGAAATGAGCGTAAAGACATAAAGACAAACATGGAGACCGGCTCAAACCAAGAGGGGCAACACTAGGAGAACTGTCTCAACACAGAAAAGTGAACTAAAAACAAAAGGAGCGGGCACCCTGTCTCCTGAGGCCACCTGGGGACCCCATGGAACTCAGGAGCTGGAAATGTTCAAGTGGGAGGTTTATTTCTGCATCTCTGTCTCAAGAGTCCATCACTGTTGGATTATAAATATTGAAAACTTTAAAAAGAAGAAAAAAAAAAAGCATTAACGCCAATTTGAACAAAAACAAACATTTAAATTCCTCACTGTTCTTTTCCAACTAAGATGGACACTGAGAGCCTACATTTTGGAAGCTAGCCTTCTCACCTGTAAAATTCATTATGTCTTCATAAACGTGTGAATTTGGAGATCTGACCAAGGGTGGGTACATGGTGCTAAATGTGCTTCCTGTGGCTTGTGACGATGAAATCCATGTATGAAACAGGTGTTAAATATTGCACTGTAGAACTAGACAATTTCACTAGATAAGTTTTAAAAAATCTCCTTTCACAGTTTACCTAGACTTTGATAATACTGCTGATGGTAGAGTCAAACCTTCCATCTCTCTTAGAGAGCAGAGTTTATTCTTTGAATTTAAACAGTGAACTGTAAGGTTATTTTTATTTTCTCCTTTAACTGTTCATGTTAGAATTAGAACTGCATTCCCGAAGTAGAAATCTGCCAGGAGAATTGTTTTAAGGGGTGTCCAGAGGGTAGGACATCTGGAAGTTACAAGCCGCTTCTATCTTTGCAACCTCTCTTCCACTAAGTAAACCTTCTTGTTCTGCCCACTTAGACTTGAAATTCCTTACACAATGACCCCTGAGGAGATGATATCATTAATAACTCCTATCATTCTGTGCACATTTCATCATAACCAAGTCTGTGGAAACATTCAAATTAGTTTTACATTTTGCCCTGAGCTTACTTAGAGAAATCACATCCATTTCTGTAGAAATTATGGGGAGAAAAAAGAAGAAAGAGCTGACACTCTAGGCCAAATAAAAAGTAATTGATTTTACAAATGAAACGTAATTGATTCCAAGGTGCCTTCACCAGTAACTTGTGTATGTAATATCAGTTGCGTGTATTCTGCAATTTGTAAAGTAAGTGCCACTGACAATTACCATTCAGCTTTAAGCACTTAATACAGTTGGATTGTTCATCTGGGGATGGAGATGTTTCCAAGTCACTGTTGGTAGCCCTACTCATTTACTTACTGCGAAAAATAAGACAGTGCTTACAAATTAAATTGGTTTTAAATAATCTTGCCCCAAATGGTCCCTGGAGTCTTAAATTAGTTGATATCCTACAACTCATTAGACCTAAAAGGTATTACAGTCAGGAGCTTGCTGAGACTTCAGCTCATTTTGGGTGGCTTTAAGTGAAGGGGCCAAGGAAGAAAGGAGTTCAGGCTAAATGTCTAAAGTTCTGGCAGGCTTTAATAGGGGGAAGTGGGTCCTAGGTTCACGTGGCGTAAAAAGGAGAAACGATGATCCACGTGGTTTGATAGTAGTTTTAATTTCATTCTGCTTCTGAATGACTGAAAAGTCTTCCGAAACAGCTGCCATGGATTACACCCCTCTTATTTACGTCTCTTGCTCTTTTGTGGCCCAGAGTTGATTGGGGTAGGAGAGAAGTGAAGAAAACATTTCTCCCCATCACACCTTCCTCGCAAACTCTGGGAGTCATCAACCTGGTTCAACCAGATAACAAGCCCACCCTCAGGATGACTCAGACCATAAGGACCCGTTCGCCTCAGTGCTGTTCCTCAGGATATAGGCATTGATTAAGCTATTTTGGCAAGTCTTCAAAAGTATCATCTTCTATTACTTTAAAAGACCTACACAAAACGAGGTAGTCCCATTTAAGAAGGACTCTAAGGTCTATGCAAGGAACACTCTGGCTTCAGAGAAAATGACATTTTGGAAAAGCATCTCTAAGTCTTTAAATAATTAAGAGGCAGTTGGGACAATGGGGTAGGAATACAAATTACAGGAAGGTCCCCGTACGCAAATGGACCGTGTTGTCAACATTTGTCTGGATTGGTTGTGTGGGCTCAGACTACAGTTTCCAGCAGAAACGATGCTAATTCACGGAGCTATTCACAGAGCCTATCTAAATATGCTGTGACTGAAATGCTGTCTACTGCTAACGAAGAGTATTATTTACGATGACAGATTTAATTAAACAAACCAATCACAATTAATTAGAAAAAAATGGCTTCATAACTTTTCCTAAAAGTTAATATTTCAGTAAAACTAAAATAGTTATTTGTTATCTGGCAAATGAAGAGATGGCTAGAAATTTGTGGATTCTGAACAGGGTTTCAAAACTCAATGGCATAGTCTCCTTATTATAAACAATTTAAAGCTAATATCTTTTGCTTTCTCTGATGAAAGTATGGCATTATTATTGCGTGTACCAATCATGGTCTTTTTTTTGAGGGGGCAGGGGTACACATTTCTGCAGGGTTTTTTGTGAGATAATTGAGCAGGTTTTAAGAAAAAGAAAAGGAAAAGGGTTAGAATACTGTTAAATCTTCGCATGTGGAAGCGACTGCGTGAGGTAGACTTCATTGATGTGTGAATGGTGGACAGCAGAGAAAACAGGGAGAGAGGGGCGAAGTGAGGTGTGTACCAAAGCTTTGGGGGGTGGGGAGGAGGAGACGGTGCAGACTTTGGGTTGGATGCTTCCCTCTCTGCTGGTCATTAGGTGGCGCTGTTCATCCAGGACACCTCGGCTGACGTTAGGTGACAGTGTCAGGGAGGGGACAAAGTGGGAGGAATGCCTGTTCCTACAAGAAGGGGTGTTTGCAAGGCAGGTGCTCCTAACTCAGAAAATGACTGGACATTCAAACAAAGCTCAGCAATTCCAGAGCAAGTTAAATTTCTCCATCTTCATCTTCATTAAAAATGTACTACAGAACTGAACATTTCACTGAGCTGTAAAGTTAATTGCTATCTGCAAATAAAACTATCATTCTACATCCTGGTGATTCAAATGCCGATTCAATGCTTAAAGTCTCATACAAACATCTAATAAAATGTTTTATTTTTATACACTAAATCCCTCCACCTGTAAATTCTTTTTGCAGCTGTAATAATTAAGACTTTAAAGTAACTGGAGCTTTAAAGTCAGTTTCCAGTCATCTCCAGTGGAAAAAATGAGCTCAATTCTCCCTTCGGTTTGATACTCCTTTGGGTGCAAGGCCAAGAAAATCCTCCTTTAAGTGCCAAAAATCAATTTGTACCAAAGCGAACTCAGACACATCACAGGGAAGCTACAGGCTATTGGGCTGAATATTAAGTTTGCTAGAATTCCTCACTCTCATTTCTAATTTGGGGAAATATTATCCTACCTCAAAGAAATCATTCCCTAAAAGTCGCCTGTAACAGGATGGCATTCGAGGATCACCTCTGCATAGAGAGGCCCTTTTCCACTTGCACTGCCACTTCCCTTGCATGTGTGCTTCTAAAATTTCTATTCAAAGCAGTGACAATGCTGGTCTTTCTCAGTGTGTAATGTGTTTTCCTGGTTGCCTTCAGTACACCATGAAGTCTTTGGTCAAGGAACTGAACCAAAGGCCGAAATAATGCAATCTACAAGGTGTGTGATATTTGTTGCTAGTGGTGGGAGGTCCTGAAACAAGCAATGACTTAGCCATGTCTCCTGGGGGATTTTCTAGCAAGAAATACTGTCCAGAGCTCACTGTCCTTTCTTGGTGAAGTAAAGCAATGGAAAGCTCACAGGTTGTAGCTAGAATAGACAATCCCACCACTGACAGCCAACAAGGCTGCTCCCCACTTCCTGAATTCTTTACAAATAGGTCTGATTTTTTTAGCAGCAACAATGCATCAACAGCACTATTAAAAAAGGTGTCTATAACCACTGAAGCTATTAAACTTACCGGTTTCCCAAACTCCAATTCCGAAAAGAATTTATACCAAGGTTCATTCTTTAAATCTATCTCTTCTGGGCTTATATCCCGACTCTATAGGGGTTGGTGATAGGGAAATGGAAGAGAGAGAAGGATAACATTATGCAGAGATTACATAGGAACCGGCCAGTAGAGATGCAGTGGTTTCCAGAAATATACAGCACCTGCATTCAACAGCAGCGATCATCCATTTCTTTATTGACATGAGCAAAATCAGGGGAGCTGAAACAGGCAGGAAAGGATGTGTTTATGAAAACAGGCACACTGAGGTAGGGAGCAGTGAGGGAGTCATTCTCGGTCCCAAGGCAGAGGGACGACAGATGGAGAACGCTGCACCACACTGCCGCCTTCCCAACAGATCTGAACATGGGCATGACAGTTTCCCTTAGTAATTGTCTGAGTGGTGGGAGAAAAGAGAGCCCTTATCCCTCTTTACAAAGAGCTATTAGTTAAGAGCAAATAACCTGGGGAACACATCAAACGTTTAGCCATCTACGCCAGATGAGTACAGCAAACACTTTTCATGGGCTAGTACAGTTTTAGTACTTATTTGCAAGGCTGCCTTAAGGGTTTCAAAATAAGCAGCAAATACTGACACTTTTATAAAAGCCAATTTGTTAATACTGCATCTTTAATGGCACATGAGTAGGTGAGAAACCATGTCCCATACAGAGTAAAGTGAAAGATGATGTAAGTAAAAACAGTAGACACAAGTGAAAAAACATTTTAAACAAGCATCCATGGGGGGTGAATACAGACAGAATATACTTTGTGTTCTACGAAATAAACGTTAAAGAACTCGGGAAAAAATAAAGCGAGGGAAAAGCTGAACGAGACAGATAACAGAACGATAGGTGGGGAAAAAACTTCGGGGTTATGTTACAAAAATAAGTTAGATTTCTCATTTTATACGACTCTAAAAAGTAGTTCACAGACTGATAATATGATTCCATGGGATTTCATGTTGAATCAAATATTTATAAAGTTCTGGTACCTTGCTCTGTGGAAGAGCATGTGTTTCCGGAAATAATTAGTTGGAAAATGAATGCCTGGAAAGCAAATCAGGTTTCCCCTTAATAAACTGGAGATATGGTCACATCAGATAGAAGTGTTAGAGGCTCACGGCTTAATTCCTACGGGTATATACGTTTCAAAAGATCTTGATAGTCACAAAACAGATAGGTGGTGATATTCTGACAACAATATGGAATAGTAAATGTACATTTTCCACTGTGATTGAAAACATCATAAGAAACTTCACGCCCTCAGGGCCATGACACATGAGGTAGGAAACTGCAGATCCTGTGGACGCATCTCCAAGTGACTCCTTCCCAAAGCTGCTCCTCCTGGATACATTTTTCTTAACATTCCGTTAACAGGCCTTTTGTAGCTTATTGAAATGACTGTAAACTTCCTTAGCGACCTTTACCAATCTCTTCTAAAAATCCCTATAAGAATCTTTACCATTATTTCTACTTTTGCTTTAAATAGAGGAAAATATGGCAGAGGACGTTTCTTCAACAGAAATTAACTGGATAGACGTTAGTTGAAATCAAAGGGAAATATATATTGAAACAGAGTCTGCCCTCTTGAATCCAGATTAAAACCTCCTCCAACTGTCCTTAGGGGCGCAGGGCTTAAATCTTGGAGAATGCGTGTTCCTTCTCAATGGATTTTGCAATTATGTAAAATAATGGATTCTGTATTTATTCAGTGAAATGAGGCACAATATCTACAAAGACACCACTATTCAGGAGAGACAGTTTAGACACAGGGACACCCTAGATCCTTGTATGATGGGGTTCCATGAAACCTATTTCATGTTTATTATTTTAAAAGACTATTTATAAATTGCTCTCTGGGAGTAGTTTCTTTTCATTAAAAAAAAAAAAAAAAGTATCAACTCTTTCGGGAAACTGCCTGAATGTTCTGGTACTCAGTCCTGAAAGAATGAACCCATTTTATTGTCAAAGGTTGTTTGCAGATTGTTTTACTGCTGAGGTTAATGCCGGGCTGAGAACTGAGTCAGGAGGTATGTCAACCAGCTTGGACCCAGAGCAGCCAGCCTCAGCCCTCTGAGCTGCCAGAGGGAAAGTGAAAGAGGCAATACCGCACAGCATTTGATCCTGCATTTATAACTCTGCTACAGATCCAAGTACAGGACGGACAGGCAGAAAACGTCCTTCTAGATGCAGAACAGGCTCTCTGTACTGGCAGGCAAAGCAGATTCCACAAGGCCAGGCTGAGTTCTCTGCTACGGGTGGCTATCTTTTCCCAGCTTGGCAAAATCCTCAGAAAAGGCAGGTGACTTGAGAGGAACACCTGATTGTCCTGAAGGACAGTTTTGCTGCTTGGACGGGAGCCAGAGACTAACTTCAGATTTTAATTAAATAATCTGAATGTGGCCCAGTCATTTACATGGCACTTTATAATGGTCATAGATCTTTAACCCACATTATCACACGTGATCCTCTCACTCAATGCTTCAGTGAGGCTGGCAGGCCAGATAATAATTTCATTTTATAGATGAAAACACTGTGGTTCAGAAAGGTTAAGCGATGTCCCAAGACATAAGGCAGAGTCAGAATTCGAACTCAGAACTCAGACCTTGCAATTCCTAGTCCAGTTCTGTTTACATTTCTCATACTCCCCATGAGAAGGGGGCGGGCCTGCTTAGTTTGTGGATGACACCAAGCTAAAACAGGGGCAAGTGACAAACTTGAAAAGTCAGGAAGGAATTCAAGGTGACAGTGAAATGGGAAGAAACCAAGTTGGGTAAATCCCCTTGTTTTACACTTTCAAATATATATCGTGTCTGTAGTAACGATTTTAATGTCTGTCCTTCCTACTATACCCCTATGGGAGCAGGAACTCCAACATCTAATGCAGAGCTCGGCACATCAAAGTTATTCTATACAGCAGACCCTTGAACAGTGTGGGCAATTAGGGGTGCATGCAATCGAAAAATCCAAGTATAATTTACAGTTGGCCCTCTGTAGCCACGGTTCCTCTATATCCACAGATCCAACCAACCACGACTGTGTAGGGCTATAGCATTTACTATTGAAAAGAATCCATGTATAAGTTGACTGTGCAGTTCAAACCCATGTTGTTCGAGGGTCAACTGTATATATTTATTGAATTGAGCTGAAGTTCAGTTCTATAAGGGACTTTGGAGGAAAGTAAAAGGAACACAGCCTGAAAAAAGCCATTTCTGACAAAGCAGGGACTGACCAACAGGTCTCCAATTCCAAGACCAGAAGAGAAGAAAATGGACTCATACTATGATAAGAGGGAGGCCAAACAGTTATGAAGAACTTCAGGTGAGTTTGCCAGACAGCTGACTAGGTCACCAAGACTGAATCTCCTGGGGGGATTCTGAAGGTAGCACACTGTTTATCTGTCTGGGATGCTGTGGGTTTGCTCCAGGAACAAGATGTGCTCTAAGGCAACCTTTACAGCCTACTCTTCAACTCTTTGTGTGAACAACAGATAGAGAGATGTGCCTGTGAGGCCACAATTTAAATTGCCAGGCTTAAGCAGACACGAGCACCTCCAACTGGAAAAGAATTGGGGGGAAAAGTGGATTTTCCCCCTTAAAAGGAGATGTGCATTTCTGAGAGCACATTTACATTCTACATCTGTCTGTCTCTAGTTAGTATACTTATTCACAGTTAACAACAACAAAAATGTGTGTGTGTGTGTGTGTGTGTATGTATGTGTGTGGTGGTGGGGTGGTGGCTGTGGAAGGAAGGGGGTTCCTCAGATTCTGGTAAACCCGACACTGGAAACCAAAAGGCAGGACTCAACGTACTGAAACTCACATTCCAATGTTTCTGCTCATGTGGCAAAAAGAGCGGGAGAAGAAATTCAAAAATAAAGGACGAGTTCAACCCCTGTGAAGAGTAGACTGTGAAAAGATGAAGATTCTCTCTGAAATGAAAAATGACTCTTTGGGAAGAACAGCGCTAAATAGAGGGAAAGGCACGAAACTAAAACAGCCGCACAGTGATGTTCCTCCCTGGCCAGCCTTTGGTGTTACGTCCTAACTGGGTTGGCCCAGGTCCTGGTACAACCAGGGGGCTCCCTGTGTGGGAACACCCAGACGGTGCTTGGCAATCCACGTGTATGGTCAGCGCAACTCCCCTAAGAGGGCCCCGTGGGCACTGTGCGCTACTTTTCGGGGTTTGTAAAAACAATATAAATGATCCCAAGGACTATGACATGGAAGACATTGTGACCATTGTGGTATCAGTGAGAAAAATAAAACTATGTTACTGTTTTTTTTCCTAGTTTTGAATAGTGGTCAAATTATTAGGAACCAAGGAAAGGAGGAGGAAACAAAGGAGAAATTAAGGGGCAAGGCTTCAATAAATCAATGACCTTCTATGAACAATAATAAATAATAAATTGCCAATACAAAAGCACCCAAAGGCCTACAGAGTCTCTAAAATCATTGAAGTGTACTGACAGGTGATGGTGTGTCCACCACTTGTTATTCAAGTGTCCGGAATATACCCAAAGGACGTGACATTCTTTCTAGGAAGACCTGTATGGAGGATTACCTTTCGTACTTGTTACCTTCTAAGAGAGAGAGAACCTCCAATGCAGGGTTGAGCAGAGGCAAAATTCTCCGCTCCTCTCAGAACTTTTTGCTTAAAATAACTGTGGTGCACAGTAAATGCTGAAGAATGACGACTCTGAAGCACTTCTGTGACCTGTTGAACCTTTTTTCCTAATTAAAATTACTTATCCCTTTGTGCTTTTAAAGATGTCACCTTTTTATTAAAAGTCAAATCAATTATTCCTTAAAAACATGTAGAGCAAAAGAGGTGGAGGGAGAATAATTTGAGCCCTCATTTCAGAGGCCTACTTATTCTGGACTCAGTGTGGTAACAGCATTTTAATAAGAATCAATCCCCAGCATGATAATTCCATCCTGCTGGCACAGCTGCAGGGTTTATAGAGCTTTGGAAGATCCCTTTAACCATGTTCAGAATTCTGAAACCAGCTTTTTCTAATGAAGGGTGAATAAAAGGAAACGTGATCGGCAGATATGAAACAAATCAGTTTGTAAAAATTCTCCCCTGCTTTTGCAGGGTGGTCTGCTATGCCCATACAGGCCATTTTCCCCACTGATAATTGCTTGGAGATGCGAACTTGTATAGGGAACCATAAACCAGACTGAACATGAAATTCGTCCTCTCTATTGCACTTGTCAGAAAAGGAAGACCTAAAAGACACACTCTAACAGCCGGGGGCTTTTTTCCCCCAAGTCACATCATCATATTAATTATTTGGCTTTTAATGATGTACTAGTAACTTCTACAAACTTTGCGCATGTTCAAATAAGAGTCACCTAAGAAACCCCAACTTTAGTCCAGTTAGTAATAAGCCTGATAAACGAATGGTTAGATGTTTAAAAAAAGACAGTGGCAAAATCCACCTTACATTACAAAATTTAAAATTAGTGAAAACCATGAGCAAAGAGAGCAACAAAGCCACAACGAGAGGATTCTTTCAAAGCATTCTTGGGACTTATTTTGTGAACACCTGCAAAAATGAAAAGGGTAAAAATGCTTCATATTTTCATTGTCTTCTAAACAAAGCAAGTCTATTTCAAGGGAGAAAGAATGTAATCCAAGTGCACACACAGTGCATCTGGATTAAAGAACACAGGCAGGGTGAGACAAAAGAACTTTAATATGCACATTACCATCTTTTCGTTGGTCAGAACGGAGGACTTGCCCGGCTGATACTCGTAAATGCTTTTGGGTTCTGCACGGTATTTTCTTGTATCCGCTTTCTTATCTGGGGGCTCCCAGTCGTTTCTGTAGAAAGCAAATCCTATTAGAGCTATTTTCATGAAAATTGGCATCCGACAGGTCAGACTTTGGCTGACTCTAGTCTAATCAAGGAATTTTTATATCCGAGGCACAAAATCGGACTCCGCCCAAAGCATTTAGTTGTGCTGGTTTCCTTCTTCAAACAAACAGATCCCTGTGTTCGCTTCACAAAAGGCTTGAGGTGTCCTGTGCTCACAACCAGACACTGGGAAGCAGAGAGAAGAGAAAGAGAAGAAAGGAAGCAGCAGCAGCGGCAGCAGCAAAGCTTGCTCTGGAAAAATCCTTCACCTTGCTCTGCTCTCAGGAGCTTATCATTCCCCAGACATGCCTGTACTTCCCACTCAGGCTAGTGCAGTGAGAGAGAATGCAGGTCCCGGAGCCAGGCAGCTGTGGCTCCAGCCCTGCTACAGCACTTGCTCGCTAGCTGATCTGGGCCAAGCACTTTGCCGCTACCTACCTTAGTTTCCTCATCTGAAAAATGGGGTTTCTGTAAAGATTAAATGAGACAGTACGTCTCAGCATGTAAATCACTTAGCAGAGCGCCAGGACCCCAGGAACCACTCAATAAATGTTATTTGTTATTATAACCATGTTCTTCTTCCCTATTCCACACCCCATCCGGTAATCATCAAAACTGCAGCCTTTGGCACAAGTACTTAACCCGATCCAGTGAGGGATTTCAGAGGATACATGAAGCCTTGGAAATTATTTGCAAAATTTTTATACATGCACATAATTGCACTTTGCACCGTGATATTATATTCAGTTTTTCCTGCAAGGCTATAAACTTCTTGAAGGCAGGGACGATGATTTATGTATGTTTATATTCCTCCATAGCATCTGGTTCAACCCGCACACAGAATGTACCCAGTAGGTGCTCGATGAACGCACTTGTAAGGATTTATGGGTATACCCAGCCTTCCTTTCAGAGTAATTATCAAATTCCTCAGGCAGATGTCACTTACGTATATGTGGGATTTCAAAAACAGCCGTTCATTTGTCTATGAAGATGGAAAAAGTTTGGAGGTGTGAAACAGTGTGTATTTAAAGGAAAAATAAAGAATTCAGTTTGGCCAGGGCCTTTTTGTGGATTGAGAAGTGGTGGAAGATGGAGCTGGGAGACGCATGGGACACCAGTCCAGATGGCACAGGAGGTTGCTCCAGAGGGCAGAAGACTCAATAAAAGATAGTCGGGTCATCCGATGCGGGCATTAACAGATGACTGATATCATCACAACCACGCAAGCCTTATGCTTTGATAATGTGTTGAATAAATAAATAGATACTAAAAAGCGTGGCTTCATTTTAAAATTATATTCTCCGCTATGGGCCCCATCAGTATGCACAGAGTATAAAAACACATGACAAATCTTACGGCTAAGATTTCTCTTGGGAAGAGGTAAAAAGGGATGATAATTATCGTCGACATTATTAAGTGCATACTGTGAGCCAGGCTCTACTAGAAATGTTACATGCAGCATCTTGTTTTACCCTTGCAACATCCCTATGAATGCAAAATATATCCCCATTTTACAGATGAGAACACTGAGACTCAGAAAAAACAAGTCACTGCTAATAAGTGACAGAGCAGGGATTCAAACTCAGGTCTGCTGCCTGACCCAGAGAAAGATTGTGTATGAGAACCTCAAATCACAGAGCTGATGAGAGCACTTACCTTTCTGGGCTTGATTTTAGCGAGGAAGAGCGGGTCGGGAGGGGAAGCGTGGCCGACCTCTTAACTACCTTCTCACCATCAATGTAGTTCATCTCACTTTTTGAGCGCGGCACAGAAAGGGGAGATTTTGCTGGAGAAGGAAAAAATGGGTTTTAAAAGAAAGACTTAAAACAGATGAAAACTGAAAACAGGAAGATGTCTTCCCTCGTTCACCACTCTCCCTTCCTCCCCTACAGCCAAGAAATTCTAAGTCACTTACTGTCTTCAGAAAAGGAATATCGAGGAGAGTACAGATCTGAATCATCATCTAGTGAACAAAACAAAACGTGATCAGGAGATATCCGGCTAAGGTAAGAGAACCGAGTGACACGTCGCCCACTGCCACTGTCCTGCACCGGCATCCAGCCATACCCGGAAGCCCAGCAGACAGAGGAGGAGCCCAGCACCAGAAGCTACACCACGGCAAACCACAGTTCAGAGCTGGGTTTGGAGAACCCACCCAACCAAACAGACCTGTAGTCAGGAAGGTACATTCATGACGCCTGGGGAAAGACTACTCCTGACACCCAGAAACGCATGGGGACAAATAGCCAGAGGCCCTCTCGAGAGAATTTCCACAAGCAAAGCTGGTCCCCAGCCTGGCTGAGTGGGAAACGGGCTGAGATAGATGCCTGGGTGCTCACGCTGTCTCTGGTCCATACTGCTGAGTTTCATGGAGTCCCCAGGCCTGCTGGATGGGATGGGGAGGCCTGGAGGTGTGGGTTCTAGCTGCCCAGCTCAGCTGTGACCCATTTCATATGCTAGGGTTCCATATACAACATCATGGAGCAAAGAGGTACTGCAGCTAAGAAAACACTTTGAGAAACCCCTCATAATCATTTGTTTTGATTCCACCTCCAACTGGTTCCTCGAGTAGCTTTCCTTCCTTGGAACCCCACATGCCCTCGGCAGATGTGGTCACACAGTTTGCTCTGCAAAGGTGCTGCTCACGGAAAGTACAAACACACGTGGGTTTCTGTGGTGGGAGATGGCTCTCAAAGGGCACAGCACACGTCCCTAAATAAGTGGAACACCGACTGCGGCGCTAAGACTGGCAGAACAAAGACAAGACATAAACCCTTCATGGAGATGGCTGCGTTGAACTAAAAATGAGACCGCAGGTTCACTGACGAGAATAGGTTTTTCTGCTGGGACTGTCCTGGAAACCCAGGATAATTGATCACTACATCCACGATCCCATGAGGGATCACTACATCCCTCCAAAGAATTTCTCCAACAAGAGTTAGGCTGAAACAGCCTCTCCCGTTTTCTAATAGCTCGCTAACCTGAATTCAGAATTCATGAATATGGAATGAAGACCCAACTCCTTCCCTTAAAATCAGTACCAGCTCTAACAAAGCACATGAACTAGCCTGCAAAGACAAGTCAGAGAATCCGATGTAATGTGTCGATGGCTAAGTGTCAGTCAAGTCCTTATCTCCACGCAAGTCATTTTAAGTTTCAGAGAAGAAAAGGCCAGAATATTTTATAAAATGTAAATAAAGCTCACACTGCTGTTATTTTGAGTATTATTCAAAACCAGTCTATCTCCCCTTTCATCTCCCCATTTTATCTGTCCCAGGTCTCCCCAGCTCCAATAATGGAAAGGCTTCAGGTACCAAGATATCTTTTATCCTCCCTCCCTCCCTCTTGTTGCTTTGATATTAACTCTTATCCTCAAAGTTGAGCAGGGCTTTTGCTTTTTAACACAACTTCTGATTATTGTACTGATGAAATGCCACAGCACCAAAGAAAACGAAAAATCAGCTTTGAATGCAGAGATTTGATTGGAAAAATGGTGCCTGCCAAATGAGTAGTTAGCTTAGTTAGAAACCAGTGTAAGTAGTGTTTAAAATCCAGCCTAGCATTTTAGCTCAAAACACTGTCTCTCTCTGAATCATGGGGCAATGACAGCCTAGGAGCAGATGGTGAGGTGAGGGTTAACTTATAACCTCGCTCCTGAGGTAAGCAGCACAGTTTTCATGAGGGAAAAATGGCATTTTAAACATTCAAAGATCTTTGAAAAAATTCTCAGCTCTTTAAAAGTTTTTGCTCCCTAGAGCTTTCTAATGTGGACTTCTAGAGGACTTGTTAAAGGAAAATGAGAAACAGTTCTTCTGAGATGGAAAAAAGAAACAGCATGGCTTGGACAGTTAATCCGTGTATTTTGAAAGTTAGAAGAAGTAGGAAAGAGAGGGGTGGGGGGTGAAGGCAACAGAGAAGTTTGAATGACTGAACCTTCTTAAAGCTGTTTCTTACTTGGGGTAAGTGGAAAAAGAAATCTCCCCCGTCTCAGGCTAGCACAGGGCAGGGGTGTCTCCGTGAACTAGCTTTTCATTTTTCCCAGTGTCCACAGCATCCAAGTCTGACACGTGGATTTCAGTTCATTGACTTTCAAGTGGGCAAACTGAAGTTGCATAGATTCATCTGAACACTAGCAGTAAGGACGAGTTCCAGGGGATGTATAATTTATTCTTTTAATATGTAATGTTTGTCTTGCAAATCTAATGGGAGAAAATTTTACCTACATTTATGAATAAAAATAATAGCTGCTCCCATTATTAAGAGCCTAATAGTAACTGGTAATTTACTAATATTGCCTCACTTAATCCCTGCAAAAACTCCTGGAGGTACGTAAGTATCTATCTTAGAGACAAGGAAATTAGGGCCCAGGGAGGTTAAGCAAATTTGCCCTTAGCCATACAGTGAGAAAGACAAAGCAGGGATGGATTCAAGGTCTTTCTGACCCCACTTCCCTACCTATGCTGCCCCTCATCCCTGCGATAGGGATGCGACTTTGTTCTACCCTCATCTGCCCAATCCTGGGGAGAACTGTGGCTATTCCATTATCATTTTTATTAGGGAAGAGGCAGGGGAGGGTGTTCTTTTGAAACTCGAGTCACGCACTGCAGTGCTGGCCAGGCTGACTTCTAGCCCTTGAAGCCTTTGCTCTACTTTTCTGCAACACGCCCCGCCACCCCCTCCCCCCCCCGGGGACATTTAAGCAAGTTTTCTGAGTTACCCCACCACACTTCTAGCTTTCCTCCTGCCCTTCTCCAGGGAAATGGGTAAAACTAAGTCACTCTTGCTACATCTTTCACTTGCTGCTTCTTGTACCTTCTCCTGGCAGGCTAAGTCTATACTGAGACAGGTGGAGATGCAGCTGGAAATACATTGAATGCGAAAACTGGGTGGAAGGTTCACCTTCTGCATTTCTGTACACCAGAGCTGGCCAAATATGTGTGTGTTTAATCATAGTTGAGACACACTAAATGAAATGTTTCTCAAGTTGTCTATGAACACAGATATCTATGCATGAAATCCTGCTTTCACTCTTTCTCCAAGAGTCCTTTCAAAGAACGTCCTAGTGGGCTCAGCAGAGCCGGGATCTTGTGATTCCTGCTTGGGGTGGAGCCACACGCTGACTGTGTCCTTCAGAGCCCCAAGCAGCAAACATCAAATCTTGGCAGCAATACCCAGAACTTCCCGTGCCAGTGACTTCCAGAAAATTCTAACACTAAGCAGCGTTTACTGGGGGTGAACAACTCACTGCTGAGCCCTGAAGACCCCTGCCGGGCTTTGATGTTTGCACACCAGTGATTGCCCTCTGGGCTTTGGCAGTCTGTTCTTGGAGGCTCCATTTGGGGACAGCTACTCTCCTAAAACTGCCAGGAGGCACATAATTGCCTTTCCAACCACAGTAACTTTAAATAGACTAAAAAAGACTTCTTCAGTTTTTTTTTTTTTAAAGAATTTATAATAATCTTAAAGACACTGGAGAAAGTGCTGTTTGTTCTATAAAAAGTGTGTAATTGACCAAAATGGGATGACTGACTAAAAGCAGTATTTGCATAATCGCTTGCCTATATCAATTAAATTTCAATTTTATGCATTTGTTAGGCCTTTAAACTTAAAATTATTTTTCTAATATCAGTGGCTCATTTTTAACACAATCTTTTTCCACTGCTCAAATTAATCCCTTTTCCTGCTTTACCCCACACACTGAGGAGGAGAAAGGATAAAGGGGTTGAGACAGACACACACACACACACACACCCCCAACAAACAAAAATGGTCAAACAAAAATGTACGCAGAGGTGGGTATAGAGGCTACGTGGGATTGGGGAGGAAGAATAAGAAAAAGGGGGAGTGGGGCAAGATGGTCAGGAAGAGTCCAGGGAGCTTGGGGGAACAGACCCAAAATTGTCTATGTTCTGGTTAGAAGCAATCAAATTCTAAACATTGAAAAAAGATCAATATAGGCTGTTAGAATAGCTACAGAAGACAAATTCAGAAAAAAAATCAAACGTGAGGAGTAAAGAGACTGAGGTGGAGCAGGACGGGAATGAAAGGACCAGAGGGCTGGAAGACAACTCACCGGCCTCATCTCCCGGGGCGTCCCTCCCTCGAAGGTGGAAGGGGACTCACTGCTACTCTCTCTTAACTACCTCGCAGGTCAGACTTCTGCGCTTGCTAAGCAGAGGAATTCTGGGCAGCTCTAGTTAGGGGAGCAAAGGTGATGGCTGCAAGCACTCAGCCCCTCCTTCGGGCAGTACTCGCTGGAGTTCGGGCACAGATCCTGGCCAGGCATCTTAACGATAGAACCATTTGCTTGAATTCAAGCAAAATAAGGCTATTCTTAGAAATCCTTTAAGGCCAGTAGAGGATTATCTTAACTCAAATACAGATATGCTTGGGAAAATCAGCCTCCTGAACCCTTGCCTTAGTGCATCCCCATCTAGGAACGTGGAAGAAGCTCAGTGAGACTGACCACTGTGGCGTGGGAAGTCACCACACCTGAGGATGTCCTGAGGTTGGGTCTTTTTTTTTTTTTTTTTTTTTTTTTTGCGTTATGCGGGCCTCTCGCTGTTGTGGCCTCTCCCGTTGCGGAGCACAGGCTCCGGACGCACAGGCTCAGCGGCCATGGCTCACGGACCCAGCCGCTCCGCGGCATGTGGGATCTTCCCGGACCTGGGCACGAACCTGTGTCCCCTGCATCGGCAGGCGGACTCTCAACCACTGTGCCACCAGGGAAGCCCCCTGAGGTTGTGTCTTGAGTCACTTCACCAGGAGGTGGCAGTGGCCACCATCAGCCTGACAGCAGTGGAAGAGGCATCCAAAAGCAAGGGAAAAAGCTGGTCTCTGAGATTTCACCCTTGGCTGATACGATAGCGCTTTATCCTGACAGGGCCAAATGGGTTCTCGCCGGCATGGACCACAAAGTAATACACCAGTTACTCGGCTTTGCTGACTTGGAGGCATCATTTGAAAATAATCTCCCATTTTCTTGACATGAAGCATGTCAAGAGAGCCAGCATCATCTGGCCATGTTCAGAGTAGAAAAGCGTGTTCTTTTCAATCTGTATTCCCCACTCTCATTCTATATTCAAATCCCCAAATTTGCATTGGCGAGTATCTCCTTCCTTTTTCGGAGGATGAAAAGGGTGGCATTCCTCCACTGCAGCGGTTCTCAGCCCTGATCGTGGGCCAAATTACTGGGGGAGCTTTCCTAACCTCATATTCCTGGATGCCACACCGGGAGACTCTGGCTCAGCCGAGCGCAGCATGACTGACTCAGAAGCAGGGCAAGCTGGATGCCTGGAGTTAGGCATCAGAGAGCCCCTGGCGAAGGCGCCAACCAAGAACACAGAGTGCAGCAGGAGAGGGAAAGGAATCAGCAGAGGAAATAAAAAACCCATGTCTGGGGGACCCCAGAGACCTGGGTTTGGATCCTGGCTCTGCCACTTGCTGTGTGATCTTCCACAAATTATTTAACCTTTCTGAGCCTCATACCCTTTATTGCCAAAAATGAGGACTTGCCTCATGGGGTTGCTGGGAGGATGAACATGAGGTAACAATTATGATGCGCCCAGCATGGAGCCTCGTCTTCAGTAAGGGCTTAAGACAGGGCAGTGCCAAGCACGTCACTGCAGTGGTTGTGCTATTATCACTAGTAACAGGGTTCCACCACAGGGCTACTTCCTAAGGCTGGAGGCAGTGGAGGAGTTTCTGAGGCTGTTTCCCCACAGCATGTCCCTCTGGCTCCTGCTTCAGGAAGAAACCATGGGCAGGATGTCTAGCAGCCCCTCCATGGTCTGGGTGCAGCAGTGGGTGGCGCAGGCTCTAGTCTCTATCAACATCCCCTCTCCCCACGTCCACAATCAGAAAGACCTAGAGGCATCTCAGATGCTGGGAAGGGACATGTGCCTTTAAGAGAGAGACTGGAGTGTAATTCACAGACAAGTAGCTTTGGGTCAGAAAGGAAGGAATGGTGGGCAGGAGAGGGTGGGTCAAGTGAAGGTCTAAAAGAAAAAGAAAGTAAAGTTATCCCCAAAGGATTTCTGGTAAATTCTTTTTATTTTTGATAAGCTTTCTAGGGACCAGGGTATATAGAGAAATTATAAGAAATAAGTCTTCTGAATTCATTCTACGCTTCCCAAATTTCCTAGCCCTAATTCCTCCCAACGACCCCATGAGATAAAGAATAATCAGACATAACCATTGCTCCTGTCCCACAGAGAGGTGTCAAAGACTATAAAATGACTAGAAGTGACTGCACCTTGTTGGAATTTACAGGCTTCTTTAAAAGTACATTTTAAATCTCACTGATTAAGACATGATAATTCTATTTATCTTCTGAAAGTCTGGCCAGAAGTTTACTTTTTCACTGTAGCTGAGGGCGGGGGGTGGGGGAAGGTTGCTAAGCTTGACACAAACTTTCACATAATCCTTCACTATTTAGGAGAATCAGCTTTGAGACACTTAGAAATGTCTTTTTTATACTTTATAATCAACTAGAATTTAGACAAAAGGCAGCCGCCCTTAGGCTAGGTTTTGATAGGTTTATTGTAAATAATTCTAGTTTCAAATTCTGAGTTCAAACAAAACAAAAAAAACAGCAGTAACAACCGTCTCCTCGCCACAGGGGACAGACTCCAGAATGACAGCTTACATTTCTCAGTAAATCCGTCTATTTTTTAATGCTCGTTAAAAACTATGCGTAGAGGCTGCCTTGGTTAGGTGCTAATCCATCTTTAACACCCTTCTTTGAAAGGGATAACGCCTTCCCATGTTAAGAAGGGTGTGCAGAGCCCAGGGCCACCGACTGGTAGCACTGGGGCTGGAGTGGTACCAAGGGCAGGGCTGAGGAGGACCTGCCAGGACTCACAAACATCTAAACCACAAACCTGAGACTCTCTCATTACTTAAAAAAAATTAAAATAACAATTCTTTAAAGTGAGCTAGCTCAAAGATTTCTCTCATTTGTAAAAAGCCTTCATCTAATTGAATACATCTGTGATCTATGTCTGAATCTGTCATCTAGGCAAGAGCGGGGGCGAGACAGAACCTACCCTGTTTTTAAAAAAATCTCCAGGGAAGAAGACTTCTTAGAAACTTGTGTTGAAGTCTAATCATCTTGGTTATTATGAATCTTTTATATCCAATCTAATTTTCTTCCTCTTTATCCTTTAAGATGATTTCTTCCTTTTTGGTCTTTGAAAATAAAAACTGGTAAGGTCTGCTTCCTAAATTATAAGTGAAAACTTATCATGTCATCGCTTACTTTTTTTTCCCTTTTTTGGCTGCATTGGGTCTTTGTTGCTGCACCCGTGCTTTGTCTAGTTGCAGCCAGCGGTGGCTTCTCTTGTGGTGGAGCACGGGCTCTAGGCACGTGGGCTTCGGTAGCTGTGGCTTGCGGGCTTTAGAGCGCTGGCTCAGTAGTCGTGGCGCACGGGCTGAGTTGCTCCGCAGCATGTGGGATCTTCCCAGACCAGGGATCGAACCCGTGTCCCCTGCATTGGCAGGAGGACTCTTAACCACTGCGCCACCCTTAACCACTGTCCCAACCCTTACTCTTTATGCCTCGTGGTAAAATAAGCCCGACTTGACGTGTACCACCAAGCAGACGGTATCGTCAGCCAGGGTTGCTAGGTGCTGCGCCTGATGACATGGCAGCTCTGGGTGTGAGGCCAGAAGGCAAAACCCTTGTCTTCAGCTCAACAGGCTGCCTGGAAGCTGCTGGCACTGCCTGCGACAGGCCTAAGGCATTCTTCCCGGCTGATGGGAGTCACTGTTTTTCTCCACAGGTGGCCTTCCTCTGCCCACGTCTATGGGACTCTACACCTTCAGGCATGCTGTGTGCTGGTCACCTTCCCTAGAAAGGGATCCTATCTTATGAGTGGGTTGGGTTCTCCAAGTCCAAATAAAGCACAAATCAAAAACTGCGTTTGATCAAAATTACCCTAAAAAAATTTCTCACTCATCCAGTTCAGTTCGTTGTTTCTGAAGCAATGCTTTTTGGCTAGAATCAGCACCCCAAGAGCAAAAAACTAGGTTATCCCACACCAGATAGACGCTTGCTGGAAGCAAGGAGGTCACTGATTAAAATGAAATCAACAGCTTTTAATTTTTTAAGTATCAGTTCCTTCCGTAGACTTTTCTTTTTGTTCACAATAGGCCCCAGGCATGAAAGGGTTGGAAACCACCGGGCACATCACAGGGAGACTAAAAATGGAATATGGTATTTGAACTAAAACTGTATCTAACACATCTCAGCATGTCATCGCATATATGTTAAGTGATCGGTAAAAGTCTGGTGAATGACTGAATGGATGACTTCACCAATGACGAGGCGGGTTGGGCAGGATGGTTTGCTGAGCTGATCGGAACAGAGAAGCACTTGAAGACGGGACTGCACTGGGCTTCATCCCTAGGAAGAACTCTGCTTCTGAGGTCCAACAGGTCCACTGTTGCTGAGTGAAGGTCCTTCACTCAGCAACACTCTTCAGGCATGTGCTGAGGACCTACTGTGTACCAGCAAGGTTTTCTGGGGCCTTCTGGACACGCGCTCTCACAACTGCCACCACGCTGGACCCAGTACGATGAAGCACCCTTGTCTAACTCCCTGCCTGACATGAACTTGGCAGAAAAGAGGACATATCTTATTCACGGCACTGTCCTCACTTCCAAGGACAGCATGTGGCACACACACAAATGCTCAATACTACTTGGATGAATGAAGCTCAGAGCACTCAACATCTCATCCTAGAAGAGCATTTAATCAAAGTGCCTCCTGCCGACCCCACCCACTCCTCTCTTTCTGGGTCACTCATCTAAAAATCAGACAATCCCTGCGATTAGAATAATTCTCAGGATGTTGCCCTTCACTCACCTTTTAGAACCTTCTTTGACACCTAGGCTATTTACCCCAGAAAAGAATATCTTTTTAGATACAAGTGTGGCCATCCTCCCCCAGCAGGTCCAAATTCCTAGCCAGGTCTTTCATGAAAAGGTTTCTAGCTTGGTCAAAACCCTTATTTTCAAGGGCTATCATCTCCCACCACGACTGAATCCCATACCTGGATATGTCTTGGGGAATTCCCTACCAAGGAGATATACCTGGAGATACACCCAGGACAAGGGGGGCCCAGTGGAGAGTTAGTTGCACATATGGGAACCAGGTAATGTTTCTCTTGCTGATGCTGGCATGTCTACCTACTGCCCATGAGCCATAATGACTCAGCTTCCCCGAGTCAGTGCGCTGCCACCAGCATCGTGTGACCACCCCCAAATACAAAGCCCTGGGTATCTGAGTACAGGCAGCTTTTCCCAGAGCCCCACACGTTCAAAGTATCGTAACGAAGCCACACTGGTTACCCCATTAATCTTGTAAACTCCAAGGGAACAGGATTAAAATACCACCTGGATAGATTCCTGTTAACACAGTCAGCAAGGAGCAAGAGAACACCACAAAACACAAGGTTAGAGGGAAGCAAATGATGGGGAGAGAGCTCTTAGCAACCAGGAAGAACCCCAAGGTGAAAAAGAAAGTAACAGTATCGGTACAAAGCGAGGCACATGATTTTCCTTTAATTACCTTCAGATTTAGGACTAGGAGTAGATGCAGGAAACTGGTAGGTAGGAGTGTAAGGATTGTCCTCTGTAGCAGAGAAAAGCAGTGGATTTTGAAACTATCCACCACGAAGTGGAGGAAGTGACAAATCTCCAATTGATTCTTTCAAATGACTGATTACCTATTTTAGTGTTATTAAAGCACACGGCATCACACTTGAAAAGACATTAATGAATTAGAAAGGACTTGGTTATTTTAACATGGCACATTCATGCAAATAAGTGAAATAAAATTTCTGCCAACCAAAAGTGACTATCAAAACAAAATCTAAAAGCCAAATCTTATTCCTAAAATGGAACTGTAAGAATTAATTTAAGGCTAGGACAACAGATACACTGTCTAAGTTCATGGTACCTTCAGAACTTTGCTGGATTTCAGGAAGTTCAGGGAATTTGTACGTAGGGAAATAAGGGTTTTCTTCAGGAGTGTCTAGGCAGAGGAGCAGGTTTGGTAGAGAGAATAGAGGAAGATACAAATGGAGAGAATGAACGAATAGGAATCCACACACAATTCAGGCTCCTTGAATTCTGGAACATACTAAGCTTCACCAGTGATGAAAGGAATTCAAATTGCTTTTAAAAATCCAGTCCTTTTGCCTGAATGACTGAGACACGTCTAAAGACACAGTATCATTTCTCTTCTTGGACAAAGAATTCCATGAATAGTCTCCAATAAGCAAAAGGCATTTAGCACAAAGCTTCAAGTTTTCACCTTTTATGGGAAAAAAATATTAAGTATGCTAATAAATTGTGTGTAAAGAAAACAACTGTCATCAAATGATTTTTTTAAAAAAATCAAAGCTTGTGCTGTAGACATTAGAATCAGGACAAATTAGTGGATTCTTAATTTTTCAAATACCTCTGCCTAGGGCAGGTAGTTTCGCTCAGAATCTGTAATTTAGGTTGAGTTATCATCTATAATATATGAGAGGACCAATGCTGCCTGAGGGGCAGAATTACATATTTTTCACATATGCACCTGTGTCTCGGCATTTGGGCCGCCAAAGCTGGATCTAAAGGTGAGAGACAGATTGTTGGGGAAATGGACGTTGGCTTTACGAAGTGACCAGTGCAACTGACACCATCTGATCAGACAGCCAGCATCACCACCGTGACTGAGCTCATCTACCTCAAAAAGAGTGAATTTACTCTTGGCTCCGAAACACTAAATACTGAGCATCTCAAAATTTAGAAACAAATTGAAGAGGGGTACCCCCAGGTTCATTCTGAACCCTGCAGGAGCTAATTAACAGTGATGTTAGCTGGCAGCCACAGTTAATCAGACAGACTGGTTATCTGCGGCACAGGCTGACCAGACAATGATCAGACACTTTTCCTTTGCCTTCGTGTGTCTTCTGTGCCAGGCGGCCAGACTGGATTTGGCCACAGGGAAGGACAGGATGCTCTGCCTGCAGGAGGAGTGGTACCCTTCTCACAGCGCAGCTGCATCCCTGCCCAGCAGCTGAGTGGCGGCACAGGCGGATGAGAGCTGTGGGGCTTGCAACCTGCCTGAGCACTGGCCTGGGGTTCTCCCACCATGCTGGGTCCCCTGCTGGCAGCCCAGCAGGCCCCTGATTTGGAAGCACTACTCTCCCAGCTTGAGCGGGCTCTGTTGTGTCAGCTCTGGACTGGCTCTCAGGGCTCCCTGCCAAGTGCTGGCTCCCAGCTGCGGAAGATTATTTTTCACATTAACACCGTCATACAGGTGCACCATGCGTCCTACTTCACAAGGCAGAATTTGCTCTCATTTGGGCCCTGCCACACCCCTCAGAGGAAGGGGAAGGGAACAGACACAGAGAGGTCCATGATTGGCCCACGGTCACATGAGTGCTCGGGGGACTGAACCCAGACGAGAACACTTTTTAACTCCCAGTTCATGCCTTCTCAACTTGCTCTGCCTACAAGGCAGTCATGGGCTGACACCGGGAGGTGCACCTAAAGCCAGAAGCAGGTGGGAGCCGAAGCTGCTCACATCCCAGGCAGGCAGGTGCTAAAGAACGCGGGCAGAGTGCTGGGCTCAGCCTGCTGCATCCCCAACACCTGGGAGGGAGGACTTGGGAGCCGACCTGAGCTCCCACATGTGAGGCAGGCGCACAAGTTCTCCCGCCCCCTCTGCTCTTGCAGGTGCATGGCTGGGCTCAGGCAGGCCTGGGCCTAATGAGGTCAAGCTGCAGGGCCCAGTCTTCCGGCCAAGTGAGTTTAGGTCCTCACCACAATAGTCAACATATAGGCACAGCACAGCTTCTACAAATGAAAATCAATACCTCTGTTTAGTTTGTGGATCTGCTTAAACATGGTCTTGTACCAGTCTTTTGATCTCTCGGTGTTCTGGAGAAAAAGAGGAAAATAAAATGGAAATCTCAGCACGTTTCGGAACTTCCATGATTACGAAAGCAAAATGCAAAGTGACAACAGTCAAAACTCATGTAATTCTGTACATCACTGTGATCTCACATTGAAATCTTTTCTTTTTTAAATGCAAAACTGTTGAGAAAGAACCGACAAACCAAGGGATTCAGACCTGAATCTGCGAGGTAATATTTGGTCAAAAGGATGCAGGTTTTGAAACCAGTGGACAAGGATCCACTTGAAATGTGTCCATTCTTAGGTAATTTTTAGAGAGAACCTCTCTCCATATATAGATGACTACACTGAAGTAAAGCCTCCTAGAAATGTAAGAAACAAGGAACATATGCTTATCACCCATTTCAGGTTACTCTGTAGAAGTATCTAAGCCACCTGCATAGGGCTAGATTTAGAATGTATACATTAAAACGTAACCCATTATAGCATCCAATGCCAGAGAGTTTCCATCCTAACCACAAGCTGGGTTGTTTTTTAAGATAAAAATAAAACAAGGAAGGAGACAGGTGGTTAGATCAGATACTTCCACTCCCACCTTATAGATGAGAAAATATGATACAGAAAGTCAATGGTCACAGAGCAGGAGAGCAGGTGAGAGGGAGGGCTGCCCAACAGGATGGTTAGCGGGAAGGGTCTGCTCTGTCACCCACGGGTTGTGCAATCCTGGGCAAGTAATCCCGCCTGAGTCCCTGTTTCCGCATCTATAAAGTGGGAATGATATTAATACCTACCCTGTACGGTGAATCATGTTTGAATGAGATAATGCATTAGCAAACGAACACTGCGATCATTATTAGTAATAATTCTTTCTACTACTACTTATTATTATTGGAATACTTATTATTCCTTAGGACAACAATTCTTTTGAGGCTTAGCCCACTGCTGTTTCTATCAGCCTCCCCCAAAGGGACACAAAAACCTGTCCTTTGCTCAATGGAAATCACAGAGAAACACATCACAGCCAGTGTTCTGGTTCTGGCACATGGAGAGAGATGGGGTTCACCCCAATCCAGGTGCAAATGTGGGGCTTCTCTGGGATCCCAGGGCCTGCAGGAGGCTGGCGGGCCTGCACAGCGGGGAGGGCTACGCCAGGGCTGTCACGAGACCCACCCTGTTCTGAGGCCTTGCAGGCTGAATCCACCCTGTGTGTCCCTGAGAGTCTCCCACTCTCCCTGGATGACGGGCTATCTCCCATCCAAGGGAACTTCTTCCTGAACGCATGGTGGCAGGGACCCTGAGCCTCGCACTCTTCCCAGGGTTCTCTAACCCTGGACTACAGCACAATAACAAAGGAGACTGGGAAACACAGCTCACGACCTTCTCCTCTTGAACACACACATGCCTGAAGCCTCTCAGAAGCTCTGCCACAGAGAAAGCAATCTGCCTTTGTTCCACCCAGCTTTCCCCCACATTCATCTGACCATGAAACCCTTTCCTCATGGGTTTAGAAACAGCTAACGTATGCTTTGGGAAAAGTTGTCACCCAGCTCTTGGAGGTTCTGCAGGCCTCAGTGGGCTTAGAGAGAAGACAGTGCTGAGGACCCTCCTTTTGAGGTCTCTGCCACCCACAGACGGGGTTCACATGGACCCAGGGGTGGACACCTGTCACTGGCTTAGGACAAAGCCTAAGAAGGACCTGTAGGTCCGCACTCGTACCCGGAGTGGGATGCCCACACCATCCATGGAAACATCGCTCAGGTCCTGAGTGCTCTTTGCCACCCGCCTGCTGTCATCCTTCACCTTCTTCTCAGCAGCCCTGCCAGGGGAGGTGGGTTTTTCCTGAGTTGGTGCTGAGTCCTGCTCTCCCACTCTTCTTTCCGAGACAGGATCTGGAAAAGAAAAGCAATCATTAGCTGAAGCTCTTCTGGTGGCTCCAAAGCAAATTCCCCACAAACAATCCAGCTAGGGTAGAGTGTGTCTGCCAGTTCTCAGTTGGAAGTTGTGCCTAGAGCAGGGGTCAGCAAACCATGGCCCAGCCCCCGGTTTCTGTAAATAAAGTTTTATTAGAACACAGCCATGCTCTTCGCTTACATATTATTTACTGCTGCTTTGGAGCTACAATGACAGAGCTGAGTAGCTGTGACAGAAACCTTATGGCCTGCAAAGCCTAACATATTTACCATCTGGCCCTTTTTTTTGGTTTAGTATTTGTTTTTTATTTATTGGATGAAAGATTAGATTCTGTAGTGTTTTACAATTTTCAAAAGTTTCACACACATGATTTCATATAATCCCATAATAACCTTTTGTCCTCCTACCCTTACTTTGCCCCTCTCCCCTTCTTCTTACCCCACTGGTAACCACTAGTTTATTCTCTATACCAGAGTCTGTTTTTTTGTTTTATTCACTAGTTTGTTGTATTTTTTAGATTACACATATAAGTGATACCATGGCAGTATCTGTCTTTCTCTGACTTATTTCACCAAGCATAATGCCCTCCAAGTCCATCCATGTTGCTGCAAATGGCAAAATTTCATTTTTATGGCTGAGTTATATTCCATTGTGTACATACCACATCTTCTTTATCCATTCATCTGTTGATGGACACTTAGGTTGCTTCCATACCTTGGCAACTGTAAATAATGCTGCTATGAACATTGGGGTGCATGTATCTTTTCAAATTAGTGGTTTTGTTTTTTTCAGATATATACCCAGGAGCGGAATTGCTGGGTCACATGGTAGCTCTATTTGAGGGTTTGTTTTTTTTTTTTGAGAAACCTCCATACTGTTTTCCGCCCATTAGGCCCTTTTAAAAAATGTGTGGACAGTGTGGTAAGTGCCCTATAGATGTCTGTACTTGGTGCTCCAGACATCCAGGTAGTTCTGACTTTTCTAGGAATTCAGGGAGCAGGTAAACCACACGAGGGTGGCCAGACACTACTTGAAAGTTCTTGTTTCCCCTTGAGGAAGTCACTTAACTTTTCTGTGCCTCTGTTTTCTCATCCAGAAATGGGGATAACACTTCAACTGGCCAGCTCACAGCAATGTTGTGAGGACCTAATAAAATAGCTTACGCCAAGTGCTCAGAAAACGGTAAACTGCTAAATGCACATTAGAGTTTATTTAATTTCATGCAGGATTGGAAGCTACAGAGAGCTAATAAACATACCACGTGTGGCCTATAGATTATAAAATTACTTAGTGTGTTCTGTTATTCCAAGGCATGTCATTTATTTATAGGAGGCATTTACAAAGCACCTGCCAGGTGCTATGCGTTCACATGTGCTGTGGACATGGGGGTGAACCATTCCCAGCCTGGCCTTCAAGGAACTGACGGTCTAGTGGGCAGAAAGAGGAGAGCCAGCAATGAGAATGGAGGCAACCAGTGCTGACAGAGGAGTCCACATCCCACTCCGCTGAGGAACTGGGTTCAGGCACCACCTCTCAGAAGGGTCAGCCAGACAAAGAGGAAGTGAAGGGTGCTCCTGGCGGAGGGAATGGCATAAGCAAATGCCAGGGGCCTCTGGACTACTCTGAGCTTATTATGGGCCAGGCAGTGTGCTAAGCTCTTCACGTACATTACCGCAGCTCATCCTCCCAGTAACTCTATGAGGAAGAAACTATCATCATCCCTCCATTTTTTAAAAAAAGAAACAAGTAAAATTAATTTTTATTTTATTTACTCTATCTAAAATATCATTTCAACATGTAATCAGTATAAGCAGTTACTAGTGAGGTGTTATACACTCTTTATCTTGTACCAAGCACTGCATGTGAGCGTGTGTATTATACCTACAGCACCTCTTGATTTGCATTAGCCACATTTTAAGTGCTCCATGGCCACACGGGGCTGGCTAGTGGCTACCATACTGGACAGAACAGCAGTAGAGTAAGAATGCCCATCTAACCATTTATTAGTGCTGTGGTTTGCATTGAGCTTTTCAGAGTATCAGTTACTGGTCCATTAAGTCATCCCTCCATTTTTAAAAGACAGGCAAGGGGAACAAAGCACAGAAAAGTTAAAGTAGCCTGCCTGAGGTCACACAGCAGCGTGTGGCCAAGCCAGGATTTGGCCTAGTGTCCACCTGACTCCAGCGGTCCTCGCTGAACCACATCCTGTCTGGCCTCCCTCCAAGGTGGGACCAAGGTTTCGAGCCTGGGAGCCTGGCCTGATCCAAACAGAGAAGTCAGGAAAGGGAACTGGGCTGGGGAAGGCAGGGAGAGAAGGCTGTCTGCACTTAGGGTAACTTTGAGGGGACAGCGAGACACTCAAGTAGAAGTGCCCTGGAGACCCTGAAGAAACGTGAGAGTGAAGCCCAGGGAGAGGCCCCGGGAGAGGGCGATTCTGGAGCCATCAGCACAAAAGTGATGGCTGAAGGCAAGGAGATGGAAGAGGTCAGTGGAGGAGATGACAGCAGAGTCAAGGGCCGAAGTCATGCACGAAGGAATGTCACAGTTACAGGCTGAAAAGCAGGAAAAAAAAAGGGTTCCCAGAAGCTTGCAGCTGTTGCTGGAGGGATAGGAGATGAACCGGAGAGGAACAAGTGAGGTGTCACTGAAACCAGAGAAGACAGAGTTCCAAGAAGTGGGATGGTAACGCGTCAGAGGAAAAAACAGAAAAACGAAAAAAAGAAATTGAAGCAGAGGAAGCGGCATTACCTTAGGCAAAAAAAGAGTCACAGGATCTCTCTGAGCGAGAAAATTTCAGGAGGGGAGTGAGGGCAGATGCCAGATTTCAGGGGCAGGAAGCGGGCAGTTAAGTAGGGAGGAGGTCAGCACGGGAGGAAGGAGCATGTCAGATGGTCACCAGAGAGGCCAAAAGACTGGGGGGCAAAAAGGGTTACACCGGGGAGTCTAATGTCCTACCAGTGGAGCCCATGAGGTGAGACGGCAGGGGATGAAGGTGTGCCCTGGCTATTAGTACGTGTCCGGGAAGGATCTGTTCATTGACTGAAGGAGAGGTTCTCATCTCTGAGAAAAGGAAACGTTCCGAGTGCTGGCTGCAGGACTAAACATTCCATGTTCCAGGGTACGTGGAAAGCGGTGCTGAGGTCAGAGATGTCTGTGCGCGGGAGCTGGGGAAACACTGCCGCCAGCGAGCCCAGGTTTACGACTTTCACAGACTGCTCCATGGAGTGGCTCTGCCCGGGTTTCAAACAAACTACTGAAATGAATACTCATTCTGCGACCGCAGAACAATTTCTAAACATTCTGTGCAAGACTCAGCTTCGTGAGTGCTTCAGAAAACCCCATCACCGTAAGCTGTTGTTTTTTCTTAAAGACAGGGATTTTCCTTAATTAAAATGATTTCACACTGCTCTGATTTAATTTTTAATACAATTGTTAAAGGTTACGCTCCATTTACAGTTATTACAAAATACTGGCTATATTCCCCGCGTTGTATGATATACCCTTGTAGCCCATCTTACACCCAATAGGTTGTACTTCCCACCCCCTCACACCACTGGAAACCACTAGTGTGTTCTCTACATCTGTGAGCCTACTTCTTTTTTGTTTTATTCACTGGTTTGTTGTATCTCTGGTCTCACCACCATAAGCTCTACAAGATTAAGACCAGACTGGTTTTACGGGATGAGTTCTCAGGCTCCCACAAAATTCCAACAGGAGGCCAAGGATTTGGCAGGAAGCTCGGGAGCGTGGGGGAATGTTGAGTTACCAGAGTCCCCCCTTAACATGGCTGTGCTGAACACTCCCCACCCGACTGGAAAGGCCTTGCCTCAGTGTGATCAAGTTGCAGCAGGTGAGGCTGATTTCAAGCTGTCTCACCGAGTGCTTAGAGATGCTTGTCCTCACACTCTACTGCCATCTCTTCAGAGGCAGATCACAGATATGCCAACCTCAGCGTTTCCAGACCTAGAGTAATTCTTAAGAAATTGTTAGGGCAGGTGGCTCTAGCAGCCATCACTTAACTGCAAAACTCAGGCTGACAGTCCATGGATTTGTTCCCAAGCTGCCAGAGTCCTTGTGATCTACGAAAATTAGCCCTGAACTCTTTTACTTCAGAAGCCTATGATCATGTGATTTGTAACTGAGTGGGTTTCAACACACAGAGGGCTGAACTGCAGCCTCTAAAGAAGAAGTGTTTCTTTATATAGTGGAAACCCAAGGTGACACTTCATTGTACCATGCAGGTGATGGGGCCACCCTGTGACATCCAATGGGTTACGATGAAGCCTTGCTGCTATTTCTCACTAGGCAAATACATGACACCCTGGAGCATTTCCTTCGAGTTTTATACTGTGCTTTCAAAGGAAGGTCCTGGAAAGGGCCACTCAATAAAGGATGCTGCTGACAACCTGGACAGGGCATCTGTGTCTGTGGGAGGTGGGAAAGCATCCCTAGTCTTCACATCCAAAGCTTTGTGACTGAGGATCACAGCGCTGCTTAAACTTCCCTCGGGGAAGGGAGGGGTGGCCTCTCCGTACCCTATGCCAGCCCCTCTGTCCCAGCCCTTGTTTTCCTGTCTTTCCACCCAGGGGACGGGAGCTTCGTGAGGCCAAATCCCATGCGGGTCTCATTCTTGGAGGAATCTCATTAAGCATGAAGCCCCACAGAGGTTTAATAAAAAAATCGGTTAGTGGGAGGGAGGCTGGTGGTCCTTCCAAGTCCCATCACCACTGGGGTGGGGGGAAAAGCCTTACTTTCTTTTACTCCAGAGCACAGACTAGAGCACCAGCCCCACCAGCCTTCTCTCCTTCAGGAGCTCCTGAACAAAATGGTGCTCTTCCTTTTTAAACAAAACTGCTTTTAGTGAGCACCTACTTTACATCCCGCTCTATCAAATACCCTTAGTAGATCTGCACCAAAAGTGGAGGATGGAAGCGCTGGGCTTATTTTAAAGCGGAGGAAGTGGCCTGAGCCTGCCAGCATGATAGAGAAGCCCCGACATACACACAGCACCTTCCAGTGTGCAAAGCACCCTCCTCCCTCTTCCCATCACAAATGATACCTACAACGCCTCTTTGAGGCAGGGGCAAGGATTACACGCCTATTTCCCATATGAGGAAACTGGCTCAGTGAGGTGAAGTCACTTATGCAGGGACAAACAGCTACTATAAGAGGGAAGAACCAGGACCAAACTCTGGGTCCCCTAACTTGTGTTGAGGTGCCTTTTCAAGCTCCCCAAAGCAGGAAGGCACCCACAGGAGCTCCTTTTCAGAGCCGCCCTGTTCTCAGCAATCTGGGCTGGGGCCAGGGAATGAAGTGGGCTGGAGTGCAGCAGCTCCAGGAGGGGCAGCAAAGGGCACCTTGAACTCAGCCACGGCCTCTCCTGGTCCTGCGGCCAAGTCCTGGATAAAGTGGAGAGGGTGTGAGAACCCCATGTCCTCCCCACCAGGCTCTCCACGAATCACAAGGACAGCAGCGGGATGAAGGAACACAGAACTCATGGAGTAGCTGCTCAGAAAAATGGTGGCTTTTGCTATCCACCAGATCAGGGGTCCTCAACCCCAGAGATCACGAGTACCGACAAATCCATGTGTTTGCATGCATGTGGCTTTTTCTAGAGAATGAATCTACTGCCTTGCTTAGATTCTCCAAATGAGTCCATGACCAAAACAAGGTTACAAGCCACGATGTCACACCATTAGCTGCTTGAGGGCAGCACAGTTCCCTGCAACAGCCCCAGAGCCTGGCTTGGTCCTTACACAAAGTAGGCACTCAATAAAATGACAAGTGAGCCAGCGGAGGCACCTACTGGCAACAGTAGCTCATTTCTATCAAGGACTTGAGTGCCAGTACTCAGTGCTAAGATGTTGACAAGCAGAACCCAGGAGGCGCTACTGCTTTCCCTATCTGGCAGATAAAAACTGATCTGTAGTTTAGATCATCAGTAACCTGCCTTAGGTCTCACCATCAGTAGATGGGAGAACCAGGATTATGGCTCCAGAAAGCCGGAAGGAAATAGCCAAACATTCCCATTCCTGGGTTCCCTCCCCACCCCAAGCTTGTCCCAATCCTGTGCACTTTGTCAGGCAGTGAGCCCTGATATCTGATTATATTTGCAGTCACTCCCCACCACTGTCGGCTCTTGATGAAACCTGCTATTCCAGTGCAGTCAGTACAGAGGGAAGCATCGGCATCGCCGGGGAGCTCGTTAGAAATTCAACTTCTGGGACTTCCCTGGTGGTCCAGTGGTTAAGAATCTGCCTTCCAATGCAGGGGACGTGGTTTCGATCCCTGGTCAGGGAACTAAGATCCCACATGCCGTGGGGCAACTAAGCCCGTGCACCACTACTGAGCCTGCACACCACAAATAGAGAACCCTGGAGTCCACGTGCTGCAACGAAGATGCTTCATGCCGCCACTAAGACCCAACGCAGCCAAATAAATAAATAAATATTAAAAAAAAGAAAAAAGAAATGCAACTTCTCGCCTATACCCATGAAATCCGAAACTCTGGAGGTGTGGCCCGGGAATCTGGGCTTTGGCCAGCTCTCCAGGAGGGTCTGATGCCAGCTCAAGTTCAACAAGCTGTGCTCCCCAACCCTCTTCCAGGCACTGCTGGTCTGGAGGCTCTCCCCTTGGTCCATCATCCCAGGGTCATCTATTGGCATTTGGGTTTGCCACCCAAAAAGGAGAGAACTGATCCCCATTTCCCAACCCCAGATTGTCACACCCTAGAAGAGACACAGAAGCAATAGGAAGGTGGCTTCTTCAATGATGCTGGCCAGGAGCACTCCATCCAAAGCATAGCTCCTTGTCCTTTTTATTCAGAATAGCCAGTTCTTACCGATCAAGGCACTTGTCACTGTCCCACTGGACATGTTTACTAGTTTGCACCACTAGTGTGCCCCCACCAGCCTTCAAGTTCCAGGGAGGCAGGAACCATGCCTGTTTTGATCATCCTTGCAGCCAGCAATAAGCAGTTCCCAACACATCAGAGAAGCTCGCAAGACTTCAATGACTGAACACATCAGGTGGTGGACAGAAGACGGCTTTAGCAGGAACACGTGTTAGTATGTAAATAAATATTTCTCACCTACCTGAAAGGCTACTGAGTCGTTTCTGCTGTTCTGTGATAAAAAACAAAAAAAAAACACAGTGTAAGTGAGATTTACACAGACACGGTAAGACCAAGAAGTCCCGGCATAACTCGTTAGGATCCCCAAACCTGTGTCCTTACTGTCCTCTGGGCTTAGATGCTAAAATGCTGTGTGGTCCAGCTGCATACAGGGATATTAATGTGGCTTCATCATCTGGGTGTGGTGTCTCCTGTCCCTCTCCCCCTAGATTCGTGCCAGGATTCAGGGAACAATCACTGTTTTATGGTTGTTTACCTCTTAAAGTGATCTGATCACTGAAGGAGGCCCTCAACTCCCCTGGTCTCAAGGGAGCAGGACCTTATACACCCCAGTCTTGGTACCTTTTGAGGGAATGTAATCATAACCATGGCAGCTACCATCTGAGAGCTTGTGAAATGCCAGATATTGTTTTAAGAGCTTTCACGTGTGTGAACGCTTTTAATCTTCACAGTAACTCTAGCAGGTAGGTCAGCACTGGCTGAGAGACCTCACATAAGGGGCACAAACTACCCAAGATGACACTGAAAATCAGAGCTGCGCCTAGAACCTGGGTCCCCCAGGTTTCTTTCCAACTCTTATCACCAGGTCCCACTGGTTCCTTAACAGTGAGAGGTCCATTGGTTTCCCACCCTCCTGGGAAGTCTCGCGGTGGGGAGGCCAGCATCTCCTTTGGAGAGTTCTGTGCGTATGTGCTTTGGGATAAGCACAGACATGACCTTTACCTTCTACAGCTGCTAAATATAAAGCAGCCACATGTATAAAAATAGAACACTTGTCAGCCCAAGGGTGCTGTCATCGTCCCCCTTGGCAGCATCCCCACCCTCCCTCCAGAACCAGCGTGGCGAGAAGTAAACAGAGCAGCAGGGGAGCTCGCAGCTGGTGGAAGCTGCCCTGTGTACGTCGGGCACGTGGGCAAGGTTCACACTAGCTGTACCACAGAAGCCCAGCAGAGCCCTAGGCTCAGCTCTGCCAGCAACTTGCCAGATGGCACTGACCAACCACTTAACGTCTCAGCCTCAGTTTCCTTGTCTGTTAAATCAAAGTGCTCACTGGATCTATGGTAACCAAACGCTAGTCTCCAAGCTGGAAGCAAGGCCTTCCCTAGCAATCAAAAGCAAATTTATTCAGTTGAAAAGATTATGTGGTATCGCACTTCTGAGGTGTGGAATAGCCTTTCCTTCATAGAAAGAGATGCATGCAGTGTAGATCACAGTGGTTGTTTTTCAAGAGTGTTATTTAGCAAAAGTTAGAAATTAGCAACCCCAGGCTAGTCCCCAGGCCGTTTCACGTGACCATGAGATCTAGAAGTCTGGGACCGCGGGGAACTCCTGTCCTTCATGTGGTCCATGGACTTGCCCTGCAAGCGTGCTGAGAAATGCAGAGCTTCTCCCCCATGCCTCCCCGCCAGACCTCCTGAATGTGACTCCCACCCAGCATGCTATGCACACTGGAGACCAAGAACCACCCGTGCACTCTCAGTCCTGAGAGTTTTCCAGTTTAAATCCTCCTCCCCAGACTGATCATAAGCCATCTGCCCTCAAACACATGTGGGACGGAAAGCTCCAGAGAGAGGGGCAAGGGCTATGTTTACACAACTGTGAGAGCCAGGCCAGAGGCGCAGTGCCCCTCCGTTTGTTTGCAGTAGGGGGGCCTGAATTGGGGAGACAGGGTTATTGTCGCACTATGCCCTGGGGCAGCCTAGGCGGGAACAACGGGAACCTTTTTTACGATGACTAAACTAGAATTCTAGAAGTGGAGCAGAGTTATCGCTCCCTCAGGAGACTTCGCAATAGTTAAATTGTTTTCACGGGTACGTTTTGTGAGGCAAAGCAGGGCTGTCAGGCTGGGTAAATTCCAAAGCGAAGCCAAAAATGCCTGACCTAAAGTGAGTTGATGATTAGTGATCCAAAGTCAGTTGCACTGGGCGTTTCCGTGCTCCTCAACTCTTCCCGCCTCCTTAAGGAGCGTAGGGGAAGCTACCTTTTAATTCCAAACGGCAAAGTACTTGAACCCTTTCCTGAGGGACGTGTGATTCAGGCTGCACGATTCTGATGTTTAAGCCCAAAGGCAGGACTTGGACAAAAGAGAAAGGCAAGAACCAAAGGCATCTGAGCAAATAAGACTCCATTTGTTCAGGGAAGAAGCAAGAAGGAAGCACAGGCACTTCTGTGCCCAAAAACGTCTCACTAGGTGCCACCAGAAGTAGCTGGCATTACACTTGGCATTTCCCAAAAACCAAGCGGCCTTGGGAGTAAACTGCCCTTCCTTCTGGGAACTAACTTGCTTCTTTTTGAGTGGGTTTTTTAAAAAGATGAGTCATAAAGAAGTTCATAGAGAACCAGCATTTCACTCTGTCCTGCATTATGGGCACTTTCTGGGCAGAGAAGGCTACTGCCAGCAAGGGGGATGGCACTGCTGAAAGGAAAACGGGCTCTTACGTAGCTTAGTGTAGGGGGTGGGGCCCTTCTATCTTTTGAAGAACATAGATTCATGGGTGAAAATTAATATGGGAACCACACAGCATGAAAAAAAACAAAATTACTAAAATAACTATGATTTGAGTGGGATGGCTGTGAGAGAAAATGTTTCATTCATCTGCTTTTCAAGTTTGGGGCAGGAAATAGAAAACTCCATTTAATACGGAAAACAATTAAAAATAGACTCCAGTCCCATTCTCATCCAAGTCAATACAGAGAGGGAGGGGAGGGGAGGAAAAGTATGAAGTAGGCGAGCAGGGAGTCAAGAAAAGGAAGATTTGGTACCGAGCTCTGAGCTCTAAATAAAATAATTAAACCTCCACCGTTCTTTGAAATTCAGACTCAAGAGCCCTTTCTACACTAGGAAACTGCTTGAAGACTTTACGTTTCACATCGCAAAGGACTTTTGTGAAGGGGACGTTTATTCCTCTATGGAATTTCAAAAAGGAAAACTTGGGACTTAGAATCATCTTCTGGGATTTTAAAGCAGAAGGGTCAACATATATCATTACTACCTCAACGCGCTCCGTTTCCCCTATAACACCCCTTCAGAGAAAGGGAAGAACCAACCAGCAGCAGTCAGAGAAACTCTAGAAAACAAACATGAACACCCTCAGCTGTGGCTGCTGAGCCTGAGCGTCCGGAGCCTGTGCTCCGCAACGGGAGAGGCCACAATAGTGAGAGGCCCGCGTACCGGGGGCCACATAGGGCAAGGGGCAAAAAGCCACACCAACGTCAAGTCCCCAGAGGGGGCCACTGAGGGAAAGCCCAGTGCAGTGACTTCTGGAGAGAATGAAGGCCATGAGTCACTAAGAAAAAGTTCAAAAGCCTCTGTTTCAGAGATACAAAAACATGTTTTCTATTCTAGAAAATGTCCCATCCAGTAGGTTTTCCTTTCTTTTTTTTTGAATTTTGGTGCTCAAAAGTTTACTTTCTAGAAAATTCATGTCACAGAACTACAGGATTTAGGACAGTAATTAAAAGAGGTATTACTGCACCTGGATTTTCCTAGCAGGGCCCTGACGAGAACTCTCATGACGGTAATTAAGGGGCAGATGTTTTCCTTTCTGTCTTTTCTTTCTTTTTGGAGCTCCCATCTGAAGAAAACTGAATACCCTGGCTGTGGGACACACGTCACCTACTTACTTATTCAGACACCTGACCTCATGCCCAGACAGGGGCCTCTGTCTGCTGCTGTGATCTACTTTGTGGGTCGTGGGAGTGAGTAAACTGGGGCAGATGGCCTCGGGGAAGGATGGGATTTGTAGAAGATGCTGTGGAATGGCAGAATCCTTGCCCCAGATGTCACAGTGCAGCTATGGCTGATTCCAGCCAGCTGGAGGCGGGGTGCTCCTTGCAGATCCCTTACCTCGATTATGTTGCAAGAGCACAATAGTAGGATTGACAATTGTCGTGGAGGGGTAGGCAGATGATGGCTTGCTAACTGGTGCAAAGGTCTGGGAATCAGTTCCAACGTGCGATGAAGAAAGTTCATTTAGTAGAGGACTTGAGTCCTGAAAAGAAAACAAACGTTGTCACTCACTGCAACTACGTGAAACCGAGAGGTACCACTTTTTAAAAAGAAGAGAATTAAAAAAAAAAAAAAAAGAAGAAGAAGAGAATTAAAGCTTTACAAGGACCTTAATTATAAAAAGAAATGTAACCAGTGAGACATATTAATTCCAGTTAGATAAGTTTAATCTGGAATGTTTATTCTCTTTGTTGGGATTAGTAAAGGGAGAGAAGGAAGGTGACTGTTACTCGAAGTCTCAGCAACGTCATTCATTATTTTCATCTGGTCATAACTGTGGCTCAATCCGGTTACTGAAAAAGCAAATTCGAAGAAGCATAACATGCAAAACTCATGCAATCCCCAATGCAATCTGAGAACAAAAGGTGGTTTAATTGGGGAAAATCAGGAAAGTTTAGTACTTGTTTAGAGCAACACGAGACATTGTGAGGACGAGAAGCCATTGACGTAAGAAGAGGGAAGAGTTAAGCACTGGAACTCTTGGAAAGCTACTCTTACCTACACCACTGAACGACCCTACTAGCACGCACTTCTGAGATCTGGACATTATCTTGTCGTACTGTGACATTTTCTCACTCTAATATTGACTGACAAAGATCTCTGAAGTAAAGACTTATGAAAATCCTGACTTGGAAATCCTGAGGTGTCTGCCAGAAATACCAATAAAATTATTACTACTAACATTATAATCTGCGTGATGGGAATAATAGCAGTCTTTTTAAACACATGAAAATAGGACCTCAAAACATAGTAAAGATATGTAGACAGTTTCCTCTATCATGCCTATAAATTTTGCCAAGTTTCTATTCTGAAGTTTACACACCCCAAAGCCACAATGTCATTCCCCAAAGGTCTGAAGAACAAGACCTTCTAGATAAAAGTGTAGCTCGAAGCAGTCAGTGTGCGCCACCAGAGACCAACTGCTCTGTAAGTACCTGCAGGACAAGGGCTATGCCTCCCTTCCTCCTCTTCCCCCTGCACCTAGCACAATGCCCTGCAGACCACGCGTGCTCAGTAAACGCCACATGGCTGACAGGAGTCGCCTACCAGCAAAGGTGTCTCTGAACAACCTCTGTAGCAAGAGAACACGTGCCCACCAAAAGAGAGGATGTGAGTGTCAGGACCCAGGATAGCTCCTGACACACAGTAGGAGCTTCCTTTAAAAACACTGGCTTGGGGCTTCCCTGGTGGTGCAGTGGTTGAGAGTCCGCCTGCCGATGCAGGGGATACGGGTTCGTGCCCCGGTCCGGGAAGATCCCACATGTCGCGGAGTGGCTGGACCCGTGAGCCGTGGCCGCTGAGCCTGCACGTCCGGAGCCTGTGCTCCGCAATGGGAGAGGCCGCAGCAGTGAGAGGCCCACATACCGCGTACCAAAAAAAAAAAACAAAAACAAACAAACAAACAAAAAAACACTGGCTTGGTCAGCTCACCTCTTCTGAAAGTGCCCTAATGTCATCGCTGTTAATTATGAGTGGCAGCTCAGTTTAGTAAATAAAACCTTTCCCTAAGACTCAAGAGGCACAATATGATCTCGTTCAAAAAGTGCCTCATCTCAACTTTTTCTTTGGTATAGTGGAAAAGCAATTACACTTTTCCTAATTGACTTCCGAAGTGATGTAATAAAGATAAATCTGCCACAATGCCCCCAGGAAACACACAAAAAATCAGGCATACAGCTCCGTAAAGTATAAATGCCTGGATGGATCGTGTGAACATTAAGCATCTCACAAATTTTACTCTGGTGTAACTCTTATCTCGGGAACATCACAAAAATAGCTATTGGCTAAAAGAACCTGGATCAATTAACAGGAATTTTCTTCCCTCTTACTCTCCAATCCCTGCAGATGGAGCAGATATCAACTTGTGGCTTGGCCACCATCCACAGGGGCTCCTGTTCCTCTCGACAATTCTCACTCATTGCAGGAATCCAACCAGTTTCCTTTTTCACCTCTTACTGTTTGTACCCAGGGCCAAACCAGAAGTTATCGGGCCAAAGGAAGTCCTCCTGGGAAGTCAGTACCAGGCTGACCAAACAGGTTTGAGAAATTGAGGACACTGTCCCAACTCATCTGTCCTGGCACACATGAGACAAACTCAATATGAAAAGCTAGATCTATGCAAATGACAAAGTGTAGGGTACACAAGAAAGCTACTAGTGCACTAAAAATAAGATTTGCTTTACATGACGCTCCAGAGAAACCTTCTGTGCCTGTACTCTCCAAAACAAGAGTGGCTTCTAAACGCACCTACAAATTGAGCTGGGGTGAGGAGAATGCATCAGCGAACAATCTGGCACCTTCCTCCAACAGGGCTGAGTGGACAAGCTCCAAGCTAGGATATCCAAAGCCCCTGGGCCACATCTGGCCAGGTCCTCACCTAACCGTGATGTGCTGTATCTAGAGATTAGAGAAGAGGACCCTGCCCGGGATGTAGCCTTTCCCAGCTTTGGCGTGCCTGATATCTCACTGTAATTTCTTTTACAAGTCAAAAAACAAGCTTCCTTCCCGCTTTCTGTGTGACTGGCTTCAGTTTAATGAGCCACTGGAGCCAGTTTTGTAGGCATGCCTCTTTCCGCAGAGGGATGTCAATGAACGTTTAATTCCAGCAGCCGACTGCATGGCCCACTAGGTTGCTACGTTTTAAAATGTGGTCCACAGATCCTCAGCGTCAGAATCCCCCAGGATGCCTGTTACCAAGTCTCAGTCCTCGGCCCCTCCCCAGACCCACTCAATAAGAAACTCAAGGAGTATAACCTCGGAGGATCCCATGTACGCTACACTTGAGCACCAATACACCACTCAGATAAATCCTGTTCACAGCTGTGCCCACAGGATCTAGCAGGAAAACCAGAACGTGGCAGGAACTCAATGATGAACTGCTACTTAGTCAGCCACTTAGTTTTGAGGAGCTCTGGTCCATTTGCTAGGGCAACTCCTCAGCCCCAAAGCTAACAGTTACTGGGCACTCTCTGCGTGCCAAGCCCTGTATCAGAAACTTCTGCGTACTCAGTTCCACTGCACCCACAGCCCCGACAGATCCGTGCGTCCCCATTTTACGACTCACACTGAGGTTCTTGCAGTCTCTCAGCTCCCAGGGCTCCTGAGGGGAGAACAGACTGAGCCCTTTGACTTGGCCTTTCCTCTAAAGCACTTGGGCTTTCCCATTACGATGGGGCCTTGTCCCTCGCAGGACAGGACCTGAAGTGTCGGGACACTCTAACTTCCCATGACCACTGGGGCAGGTACTGTTTTGCCTCCAAAGCCCCTGGCAGCCACCCTGCAGGGGCCCCAGCAATTTTCTGCCTTTTGAGGAAACAGTGCTAATGCTTGTACCAGGCTTGTATATCCATTTGCTCAATTAAACTTTTTTTAAAACCCACTCTCTGCCATTGCTGTATATAAAAGAGAGTTTGCTTACTTGCAAAATCAGCACGAGTGAATCTTTCCCTCCCCTAGAACCTCCCTGCTCCCTGTTAGAGAAACAGTTAGCACCATGCCTACTGATGGCTTTTCCACACAATTCCTCAGGTTTCCTCTGCTCTCCGCACTACATCTGCCTGGCCTACGAGGAGCACAGCCAGCCAAAGGAAAGCCACAGAGGTGGTCTGCTCTGCGGGGAGATGTGCATTCCAAACAGGACAGAGAGGAAGAGGGTCTAGAGAGGTTGCTGGACAGCCACAAGGGGCCCACGGAACACACAGGGGAGGCATGCTCTAGTGAAAGCAAACACGGGTCCCGTCATCACACAAGCACAGGGCAGCCAACATCTCTCTCAGAACTTAGTACTTGAGTGAGAAAGGGATTTTGGGGTTTTCTTTCTTTCTTTTCTTTCTTTTTTTCTCTTTACTGCCGGGAGCAGACATTCAGGAAGGCTGTGAGGAAGGGGATCTAGCAAGCTTACGGTACTCGAAACAGCTCCCGTGAGGCCAGGCTCCGAGATTCTGCGGAGGCCCTCGGGGACCGGAGGGACCAGCGGAGGCGGTGGTGAGAAGGATGGCGGTGTCTGGCTAACGGGGGGGAGGGAGCCAGGAGTGCTGGCTGGCTGGCTGTGGTGAGACCGCCTCTGCAGATGAGGGGGAATGAAATCGTCTAGAGTCGGCAAGGTCAGAGGTGAGCCGGCAGGGACGGCCGCCGGGACCGGGGGGCCGTGGGGCCCCAGAGATGCTGGAGGTCTGTCAGTGCCTTCGTGCCCTCTGTCAGTGTTAACCAGGTAGAGAGGGACAACTATTACCTCAGGCTGGGCTGGGCTGGAGGAAGTGGCATCCTGTAGGAAATAAGGGGGTCATTACGTAAAGGGGTACAGCAGGGAAGAAGGAATTCCATATTTAAACAGCTGAGAGCGGACATGCAGTGATGTACGCTGAGAAACATTTAATCAGTGCCCTTTCCTCAGAGTACACGAGACAGTCAGTGCTAGCCAGTTGGCCTCCTGACACTATGACACAGAGGGAACCCCATCCAAGTTTACTTTCCACCCATCTATTTTTGAGTCCTTTAACACTTGAGAAAAAGAGAACAACAGAACAGGCAGGCAGGCTGTGTTTAACCCCAAAACTGCTTGCAGAGCCTGAAAGCTTGGGAGTAAATACAGTCTCTTTGGCACCTTGTTACAAAACACATGTAACAGAATAGTTCACCATATTATTAGTCTCCGGATTCTAGGCTCCAGCATACTTACGTATTTATAGAAAAGAGAGGCGGGGAGACACAGGGAGGACTGTGCTGAGATGCTCAGACAGAAGGGTTTGCGCCTCAAGCTGCAGCACCGTTCACGGGGGAAAGGAGGTAGGGCGGCCCAGAAAACAAACAAGCTGCTCGCATGAGTTTTCGAAAGAGACGGTGTAGGAGACACACAAACATTCCTAGTTCCTTGCCTTGGCTGGATAACAGGGCTGCAAAAGGTAAGGTTCTTTTCTCTTCCGGTTTTCGGGATCAGAGGTAACCTGGGGGCCTAGCACAGGTGGTCTCACTGCGTCTGCTGATGAAGGCCGAGTCCCCGGGGAAGGACTCTCGCCACGGCTAATGGCATCCTTACGGATGGCAGAGAATAGCTTGGGAGGGCCAGGAGAAGGAGCAGAGGGTGGCTTCCCCGCGCCGGCTGTGCAGGAGGCAATGCTGGGAGCCCGTGCTCGAGTGCCCGCAGCTTCCAAGGGAGTGCCTTTGTCTGGGTCACGTGCAACACCAGAGAGGTTTGCCGATGCCACGGGGCGAATGTTACGGGATAAACAAGGTACATATAAGCTGCTGACCTTTTTATTCCCAACTGCCTCATGACGTGGGTTAGAGCTCACATTCTCTCTATAAACTGTCCTGGCAGCTGCACAGCACTGCTGGGGGTGGGACCAAGCACTGGGGAGCGTGGAACCCGGAAGTGAGGGCCCAGGACACAGCACACCTCCGGGCGCTGATCTGGCTGCCAGGGGGACCGAGACGGGCCGGGGTCGTGAGGGGCTCTGCTGGCTGGGGGTGCCGGGTGGGCCGTATGGCTTTGGTGAGCTCAGGTAAAGGGAGTCCTTGAAGGAACTGCGGGTGCCGGGGGGCTGCCATGCAAAGCAGTCCTCTTGAGGGAGAGGAGGGCACGCGGGAGAGAGGACCTTTGGTAGTATTTTTAAGACAATAAAAAGAAAGAAAGAGGAGGGGAAATGGAAAGAAGGATGACCATTAGAAACAGCACAACACGACCTGAAGAAAAAACAACTCTGGACACGTTTTTAAGCAAATCCTCAGCTTAGACTCCTCATGGCCCATACATTTTTCCTTGCGGTAAAGCCAAGGACTGACTCCTACTCACCTGGAGAGGCAGGCCTGACTCTCCTTTACATCACAGGGAGGCTGAGCTCAGCCCAGGTGCTAAGTCAGGTTGACACGAGTCCTGGGTTGACCTGTACCGTCTGAGACCTCCTGACCCAAGAAGGGTGCCCAAGGGTTAAACGCCAGCGGAAGAAGCCCCAGCGGCCCCAGCTTTCTCCAGACCTCAAAGATTTTCCTCTTTGTACTTTCAGCTTTAAAAGTTTAAGTTCCCTCCAACTCGACTGTCTTCCATTCCCTCCGGAAACGGACAACTGGAAGAATCATCCTCAGTTGTTCACAGGAGGCAGCCGTCTTAATTGAGTCACTAAGATTTAGCATCAGTTCCATAAGCATAACAAATTAAAACTCACCAAGAAGAGAATGCTAGCTAAGGACTTAGAATCCGCACGTCTTGTCTCAGAGGAAACAATGTGATGGAACTAATTATTAGAAGGAAGACAGGCATGAGGTTAAAAGCATGCAGTCTCCCATTTTTGACGCACCCAGAACAAAGAGACCAGGCAATGAAGCATCTGACTGGCTTGGACTGTGCCTGTTCACCAAATTCCAGACCATTCCTCATTCCCACCCGGCCCACCAGGCACAGACAATCCTAAAGGGGGTGATCAGCCTCAGGCTCATGGTTTAAGCCCAAAGCTCTGGTTCCAGGCTCAGAGCTAGAAAACTGTAGTTCCCACCTCATGCCCTCTCCCTCAACACAGCCCCTCGCTCCTCCCTGGGTCTCAGCGAGGCAGAGGGTCAGGAAATGGGGTAAATCTCCAGATGATCCCCATTTCAAGGACAGCCGCCTGTCAGCCTGTGGCTCAACTTGGAATCAAGTAAGATACGTTTATTTTCCTAATGTTATGGACTGGATGTGTGACCCCTCAGATTCTTAAGCTGAACCCCTAACCCCAAGTGGTGGCATTTGGAGATGGGGCCTGTGGGTGGTAATTAGGGTTAGATGAGGTCATGAGGGTGGGACCCCATGATGGGATAGGGGTCCTTATAAGAAGAGGAAGAGAGACCAGAGCTCTGTCTTTCCACCAGGTGAGGACACAGTGAGAAGGCAGGTGTCTACATGACAGGAAGAGAGCCCTAACCAGGAACCTAACAGGCTGGCACCTTGATCTTGGACTTCCCAGCCTCCAGAGCTGTGAGAAAAAAATGTCTGTTGATTAAATCACCTGTCTTTGATACTTTCTTACAGCAGCATAAGACACCTAGATTTTCTTCACTGGCCCCTCTCTTTAAAGATACCCCAGTATGAGAAGACAATGAGAACCTTCCGCTAAATTGCACAGGTAAAGTACATTAGAGTTTGGTTGATAAATGGCAAATGGATTGTGACCCCAAACTGGGAGGGTGCAAGGGTATGGGCCTATTTTATTTTTATTTTTTGTGGAGTGCAGGCAGCAAGGGGGAAGGGATGCTAGTGAGGGTAAATAAGTGAGAATAAAGTATGAGTCTGGACTAGAATATTAACCCAGAGACAGTAAACAACCCATCCCTCAGCAAGCTAGGTTAACTTGATGCCTGTCCTTTCCACAGGGTGCCCAGGACACTGCCAGTGGAAAAATACAAAATGTATCTTCAGTCATTAGTAGGAGCAAAACCATCCAGATGTACTCTCGGTGTCAGTGAACTTAGGCTGGAGGTTGGGGTGTACTCACAGACTAAAACGATGCTCTCCAGAAACAAAACACTTGACCAAGCTCGCGCCAAAGGGACCGCGGGTAAGTTGACGATGGTTGCCGGTGAGGTAAGTAAAAGGCAATTTTGAGTTAGGCTCAAATTTACTTTTACTTCGAGCTCAAGTGTCCCACATGTGATTTCTTCTTGCCCAAAGATAGAAATCGGTTTCAATGACTTTTTAACTTAATTTGGCTGTGGCCATATAAGGTGCCAGGGCTGCATTATAACAGGCCTGAGCCTTCCCAGGGCTCTGACCCTGTAGAGAGGACGCTTCCCCAGAGTGTTGACAACGCACTCAGAGCCAAGGCCTTCCTGTCCTGGGGCTCCTTTGAGCTCTAGAGAAGGAGGGGGATAGGCACAGTCACTTTACATGTAAGGAACTACTTTCTGTTTTATTGTAAACATTGTGGGAACCATATAGGCAGTTGGCATTCCTCCCCAGCTGGCCACTAATGAAATCCCATTTATCTTTTCAGAAGATGGGGTGGTGACAAAAATGGGGCTGCTTGAAGAATCTGACATGTTCCTAGTATGTACAGTTCTAGAAACTATCAATCCCTGCCTCCACTGGGGATCCCCAAGATGCTGCTGTCAGAGAGGGGAAAGCCCTGATTCCGCGTCACTGCGGGTGAGGAGAGCAGGGCAGCAGGAGGAAAGGCAGACGTGGGAGCATCAGGAGATAGGATTCCCCTCTGGCCCGTGTGTCCTTGGACTCCAACTCAATCCTTAGGAGGGGATGCTAGGCCTGCAGGTGTCTGAGAGCTGTCTTCATCTGTAACCAAGCCAGAGCAGAGAGCAGCCCAGCCCACCTTGGCTTTGTCTAAGCCAGCGTATACTTACAGCTCTGGCAATAGCTACAGAGACAAGAAGTCATTTTTGCGTTCAGAAAATGAATCTATGACCTCAAGCCTCTTGAAAGTTGGGTGGCCAATTTTACACTGAATATATAGAGTAACACCTCTACATCAGCAATATGCCAGGTATCTTTTCAGACACCCAGGTAAAAAGAAAATTCCCGGATAGTGACCGATGAGAAAATGCATACACTATTCGTAGCCCACATTACAGGACGATTATCCTTGTTATGAGGTCACCCTTACACACTCCTTGAGGGCAATGTTTACACAGGGATCCAAACACAACAAATGCTCAGTAAAGTTGCTGTAAGTACATGTATTTAAAGGGGATTTTTATTTACTTCACACGCTGTTAAAATTCTCTCTGTAGAAGAGCTATTTAAGCAGCCAAAAGGAATTAGTGAGCTACCCTTCGGGCTAAGTCCCTGATAGTGGAAGAGGATGTGCTTCCACACTTGCCTTGCATTAATCAGAACTATTTCCTACCCTGGATATAGAGCCAACTGTACCCAACCTTGAGAACGCCAAGAAGGAAGTGTGCCTGCCACCAGCAGCAGACTTAGATGCTGGGAAAGGTCTTAGAAACAGGGAAACTATGGCCAGTCGTTTACCAGACAACAGACCTCCCACATCCCGAGTCTAATGAGGACTTCAGGAGGCCAGGCCCATTCACAGCTCCTGGCCCTGACCAGCGGCCCCGCATGCACGTGGCAGTAGCTACAGGAGACAGGCCATGGTAGGGGCGGGGAGGCTGAGTAGTGCTGCCTTGGCACACGATTCAGCAACCTCCTCTAAGCCTGGGAGACAAGGGTCTGCAAAGGGGAAGGAAGGCATCATCTCGGACTTGGTTTCATTCCAGGGACGAGCGCAATTTTATGTCCTCACGAGCAGAACCCAGAGGAATATCGGAGAAGCGGGGGTGGGAACAAGGAAGGCACGTGGATTCCCCAGGCTCCTTGCGAGTTGTGAGAGCATGCGCACAGAAGGCAGGCGGGCGCAGGGAGGTGGACTGCGTAGGGGACACATTTCTGCCGTTTTTGAGCAGCGCAGCTCTGTTTAAAAGAAAGGATTGCTCTGTTCCATGGATATTACTCCGCTCTATAAAAACACTCTTCACAGATTGCCTGAATTAAAACAGGGTCTATTACTTTCGTCAAGATGGCAAAGCAGGGAAGTCCTGGCAGTCCAGTGGTTAGGACCCTCGCTCTCACTGCTCAGGGCCTGAGTTTGATCCCTAGTTGGGGAACTAAAATCCCATAAGCTGCAGAGTGCAGCCAACAGGAAGGGGAAGAAAGAAAGATGAGGAAAACAACGTAGGGGGAAAACTTAAGCAGAATTATTCCTGCTGCAAGTTGTACAACGTGGGGTACACTTTCTTTCGTAGGGTAGCGCTAGGCAGTGTAAAGCCCGCTGTGCTGCCATTCTGACTTCTGCCTGCTCCTAGGCTGCTGGATTCCGCGCTGGCCACAGCTCCCTGATCTTAATCTGTAAGGACGGAGCTGCTGAAACTCTTACAGCCTCAAGACGAGCAAATTAATGAAATAAACACAAGAGTGCAGTCGCCTTCTGAATATTATGCTCTAAAGAGTTTTCATAAAACAGGCTCAGACCTTTTTCCCACCTGGCATTCCCTCTTTCAGAACATTTCCACACACGTTTCAAACCTACGGAATATTGGGCTTATGCTTCTGATACCTGGTACAGACCAGCCTCATCCCATCCATCTGCTTCCCTTGACCTCAACTTCTCCCTAACTCTGGTCCTCCCGGGGCTTTTTCAGAATTGGCCAAAAGTGGGACTCAGAAGCCAGTCCGTCATCCAGCTGGGCGAGCAGGAAGTCACAAGTGCAAAAAGCTAAACGACTCAAGAACAGTCCCCACCCCGCCCTGGGCGCCCACCTACCTGAGGCTTGTCCGAAGGAAGGTTGGGATGCACACTTCGGTAGCCCTTGGCAACGAGTGGAGAGGGCTGGGCGTTTCCATTGGCATCAGCATTGGAAGGAAGCCTCCACTCATCTGAGAGATGAAAAAAAGAAGAAACCCCTCACTCACAGGAACACTCCCTGGTTCTCCTCTTAATTGAAGGGTTCCCCTCTAATTGAAGGGTTCCTGGTGGAAGGCAGGGACAGAAAGGATGCAAGAGAAATCACACCTGCTGAGGAATTCTCTGATTCCAGAACTACATGTGGCGCACAGAGGATGAAAACAAGAAGGGGGGAAAACAGAAATGGTTACGTTTACAGGAAACAAGCACGTACTGCACAGAAAGACGAAACTCCAGCACTCCGTTGCCTGACACAAAATGGCCTCAGTCGCGATGGTCTAATTGCCATAGGAACCCACTCCAAACCATGATGTGCGCACAGGCGCTGACCTTTGAAAACACAAGGCGCACATTCACAGTAATGAAGACACAATTGTTCTTGACATTCTTATTTTACAGACAAGAAGGCCACAGAGCTCTCCTGTCCAGTCCTGACTCACTAACTTGCATTCCCCTTTTATAAGCCTGACGTGGGCCCAGAATGACCTCTCCTCATCAGCAGCCTGGGCTAATTAACAGACCCGGAGAGGGAGACATCGATAAGCACTTTTTCCATGGCTGTTGGTGCTGCGCAAAGGGGAGAACATGATTTAAGCCCCAAGGTATCTGCGGTGATAAGGGCTTTTTTTCCTCCCTGCCTGCCTTTCTTCTTTCCATTAAACGAGCTACATAAAGATTTCAAAATCTAATCACCCTGAGTTTTCATCATACTACAAGGCACCCTTGTCCCCCTTCAGCCAGCTACCACCCTGCCCTCCATCTATTGCCTGGAGCAGCTCAGAGACCCTAAACCTCTCTTAACCTGACCAGCACCATGAGGCAGGACGGCGCAGTGGTCACAAGCTTGGCTGGGAAGGCAGCTGGACCTCAATTCAAATCCTGGCTCCTCCACCTATGGGCTCTGTGGCCCTGGGCAAGTTATAAGCCTCAGTTTTCCCACATGAAAAATAGGGGTAACGATATGCCTGCTTCATACGTGTTGTTTTAAGAATTAAAAGATATAATGCATGAGAGATGCTTAGAACAGTGCCTGGCAGAGCTCAGCAACGTTTGTTATTTACCACCATCTTCTGCATCATTTCTTGTCTCTATTCTCTATCTTCCATGTAGCCCAGGGGTTAGCAAACCTTTTCTGTAAAGGGCCAGTTAGCAAATACTTTAGGCTTTGACGGCCATATGGGCTCAGTCACAACTATTCAACTCTGCTGTTGTAGCACAAAAGCAGCCGCAAACAATATCAAGTGAACGAGGGTGGCTGTGTTCCAATAAACCTTTATTTGTGGAAACTAGAGTTTGAATTTCATGTAATTTTCACACAGCACATTCTTTTTCTTTCAACCCTTAAAATATAAAAACCCAGATGCAAGAAAAAAGCGTCCTCATGCTTTCTGTCCAATTGTGGCAGCCCAGATTGAAGAGGGTAATTTCTTCAGAAGTAACCTTGTGAACAGTAAACCAAAGCCTGCTTTATTCCAAAGAAGAATTTGAGTTTACAAGAAATGTATTGGAAAATTATTCCCCTACACCCTTACCTTCTGATTGATTCCACTTTTAAAAGCGTAAGAGCTAAGTCTAATTAAAGACAAGCCAAAAAATATTAAACACACACACACACCCCATCCCTTGTTAAAGGGATGTACAAAAATAAGCATAGGCCAGATTAGGCCCAAGCGCCACAGTTTGCCAACCCCTCATGGAGCCAGTCCCTTAATTTCCTCCTCCTCTCTGGTTGCCTCCTTATCTCACCCTATATAAAGAGGGGAATAAAGCACTGCAGCTCTCACAGCCCAAGGCTCCATTTCAGTGTGGCTTCCTCAGGGATCAGAGATGGGCTTTCTGGATCGAACGTCTTTCTAAGTGCCAGACGCTGTTGGCCACTTTTGCATATATTTAGTATTTAATTCAGTGTACACAAGTCTGTGAGGTAGATAATCACTCTGCTTCATGGATGAAAAAAACAGAGAGGTCAATTGACTGGCCCAAAGTCACACAGCCAGGAAGTGATAAAGCAGTCAGCCCAGGTCTCCAGAATCAAGTGCAGCACTCTGTCCAGCCCCCACGGCCACCAACCCTGCCATCTGCCACAAAGCAGAGCCTACATTCCAGGGAGATGGTGGAAGCCAAAGGGTGTCAGAGCAAAAGGCCAGGCGGGGGAAAAGGTTTCACGTGATTTGCATCCATGTACAGCAGTCTATCTGCATCGGAGCCACCAGGAGTGCTTGTTAAAACGCAGATCGCAGGGCCCCATCCCCAGAGTTTTTGACTCAGAGGAGAAGTGAGGCTTGAGAATTTGTATTTCTAACATGTCTCCAGGTTATAGTAAGGCTGCTGGTCCATAACCCAAAGCTCACTTTGAGAATCAATGACATACTAACGTACACTCAAAAACATCCTTACTCTGGGAAACCGTATCCATTTTTGCAAATTCCGTCCTCCTCTTAAATGAGCTTTTTATAACCTGTTTCAGTTGCACATTCTTTTAGCAGGTTGGCTCTCACATTTCTGCCACTCCCTTAGGGACAATTCCTAGATATCTGTCTTCTTGTCCCAACCACATGGCTGGGAAATTTACAGGACTTGGTTTTTACTCACATTACTGCGATGTACCAGCTCGTGCCATCAAGGACAAGCTGTTGATCGCCCTAAATTTCACTGTTTCCATCTATAAAATATAATCCTTACCCCACATACACCGCACAGGGCTGCTGAGGTCAGGTACGTGACGTGTCCTAAAAGTGACCGTTTCGAAAAAATTTTTATTGGAGTAGAGCTGATTCACAATGTTGTGTTAGTTTCTGCTGTAGAGCCAGGTGAACCAGTTATACATATACTTATTTCCACTCTTTTTCAGGTTCTTTTCCCATATACCTCATTACAGAGTATTGAGAAGACTTCCTTGTGCTATATAGCAGGAAAAGTGACCATTTTAACACTCACTAGTGCATCCATGCAGATCCTGGCCCCGAGATTTCCTTGCACCCACAGGCCTTCAGGTACCAGGTGCCACACTATGAAAATGTTTCTCCTTCCTCCCCTGTATCTATCACTTTTACTATCTCATCTTCCTTCCTAGGTTATTTCTAGTCCGGCTTTGTCAAGTCATTCTATCAAATTTATTTGATTTACACACACGCACTAAATGTCAATAGGTTCTCTTAAAAAAATTTTTTTTTATACAGCAGGTTCTATTTAGTTATCTATTTTATACATATTAGTGTATATATGTCAATCCCAATCTCCCAGTTCATCCCACCCCCCCCGGCCCCGCTTCCCCCACCTTGGTGTCCATACGTTTGTTCTCTATGTCAACAGGTTCTGATGAGAGGCTATCAATAAAGGATGTGAACTTTGTACATGGATGTGGAAGCATGTTATTTTGTCTGCTCTTTGGCTGGGTTGGTTCTATTCAGGTGATGTTGGCACACAGATGTGTCGTGGAAAGCTGAGGTGAGTCTGTTCCTCCCAAACCCTTAGGTATCATAAAGGGACTGTCACTGTGGAATCAGACAGCCTAGTTTGAATCCTGTTTTGCTCACTGCATATCCTGCAGCAAAGGACATAGCCTCATCTGTGAAATGAGAAATTTTCTCTCTCGTCATAAGGACTAAGTGGAAGTATGTGGCATAAGGTATGTGCTTAGTAAGATCGGGACCCAAAGCATAAGGGGAAAAACATTTCCCAGACACAGCAATTGGAGCAGTTGACTCTGCCATTTGATAAATAGCCTTAAGAACACAATATCCTCGGGAATGAACCCACTTTCTCTTCTCATTCCAAGTCTTTAAAACTGTTCCCCTTACCCTGTCCCCAAAAAGGCAGTTCCCAGGACTCCTCAGAACATTCCTTTCTTATTTACAAGAGCTGCATTTCTAACATTTCACCCTCCTTCATCTGTTACCTACTCTTCTGAACCTTGAAGGTTGGTAGCAGCCCAGGGCCATTTGTGTCTGAGGGTGGCAGGTGAAATATTATGTACATGATCATCAATTATTAACTCTTGGTTAGGGAGACTGTCAAAATGCTTCTCTCAATAAATGTTAGCTCAGAGCTCCCGTGATGGAGGAGGGCCTTGGAAAGCTGGGTCCCTCAGGAGGTTTTGCAGCCCTGAGGAGACCAAACCTTTCCATGAGAAGTTTAATTTATTTTGCCTTATCTTTTTCTCCATCTATTCTTTTTTTTTTTGTGGTACGCGGGCCTCTCACTGTTGTGGCCTCTCCCGCTGCGGAGCACAGGCTCCGGACGCGCAGGCTCAGCGGCCATGGCTCACGGGCCCAGCCGCTCCGCGGCATGTGGGATCTTCCCGGACTGGGGCACGAACCCGTGTCCCCTGCATCGGCAGGCGGACTCTCAACCACTGCGCCACTAGGGAAGCCCCATCTATTCTTTATATACAATCTTTTCTGGCCTGTGGCCACAGCTTACTTATTTTCCTTTATCTCACTCTGTGCTAATTTCATTTTGGTCTGTTGTAAGCTTGTTTTGCTGATCACTTCTTGGGATCTCAGGACACTTTTCATTGAGTTAGATCTGTGTTTCCTGGTAGAGAATCCACGAGTTAGAGGAAAGGTGTTAAAAGTGGGTCTAAGAGCGTTCCATACCTTGTTTAACTTTTATTCATGCTGTGTGGTAAAGAATTTACTCTTCCCCAAAAGGAGGTCTGGCCTTTGCCCTCTGGCTTCCAGGAGTTAATCTCTAAGCCCTTGGAATGTCATCCTGATAGGACTGTCTTTGTGCTAAACCAGTAACGTGACTTAGGTTGGGGGCCTTTGCGCTCAACCTCCTAACGGACTGGAGAGTGAGACGAACCACTTGGGCAGTGGATAACACCTATGTAATAGAGCCCCAGTGAAAACCATGGACACCACGGCTTGTATGACCTTCATGGTTGGCACTGCTCTGAGCATGTTCTCACACGCAGTGCTGGGAACTAACATGTCCTGACTCCACAGGAGAGGGACCACACCAACTCCATGCTTCCTTCTTTTAGCTGATTTTAATCTGTATCTTCTCCCCGTAATAAACCAGAACTGTGGGTATAACAGCTTTCAATGGGTTCTTTGAGTCCTGCTACCAAATTATCAAACCTGAGAGTGGTTGTGGGAACCCCCTGACCTTGCAGTTGGTGTCACAGTGAGAGTCTTCTCTTGTGGGGACTTCTGCCTCCAACTACTTCTCATTTGGCCCCCTTTTCTCATACGTGAGCTCACGAAAAAGACTCTTAGTTAATGGGGGTAGGGAATGTCTAACTATTTTAATGTCAATTTTCTTATCTTTTTGCTACTGTCATTTCTCGAGAGCAAATGTGAGGAAATGAGTTGACTGCAGGTCCAAGAATCTTTACATGCATAGCTAACTTTGCAGTCAAGAATCAGACAGGAAGGATGGGAGCCAACTGGCACAGAATAAGCTGTAAATGTCGAACTGAACTTTGGCTTTTGAGTCAGAACACAGGGATTGATGGTCTCCATGCCATACCAGAAGGAAGCTTCGTACAGCGCCCACCAGCAGTTCAGGCTCCCTGTCTCCTCTTAAGATCACCGTGACCTGGGGACACAGGTGGAGTCACACCTGAACCAACAGGGCCATTACCCAAACCTGGCCAAGCTATTATACCAGGAAGCAGGAATAAGAGGCCTCTCTTGGAGGCCGGGAATCAGCATTAAGATTACTGTAGCTCTTTCCAGATGGTTCAGATCCCAAAACCTAGGTCTACATTCAGAGATTAGGAGGGTGGTCAGGGATCCAGAGTCAAGCTACCACTGAGGGCAGGAGCCTGGAGGTTGGGTTTAAACTGGGCAACTCTGAGGGCTCCGTCTGTCACTCCACCTCAGAGAGCATCTCCACCCTCCCCATGTTCATTTGGATGCCAATGGCTCCCAAATCCACACCCTGGATTCCAAATTTCCAAATGCCTATTAGAAAATTCCTCCTAGAAGTCCTTCTCTTGCCAAGAAACTCAGCACATCAAGAAGTGGAATCCAACACTCCTTCCAACTCCCCTCATAAATCCAGCATCTCCATGAGCGCCACATCTATTCTCCCAGTCAAGCAGGGAAGGCGCCTTCTGCTCCGCACGGAGCCCTACCTCTCCGCACTCCTTAAACACCGTGCCAAGCCCTGCCATTCCACTCTCCAGATACACTTCTCGCTTGGCCCCTGCTCGTCATTCCCACCACCACCACGCTGGGCCTAGACCCTCACAGCCTCTACGAGAAATTACTGCAAGTCTTTAAGTGGCCTCCTGATCCGCAGAAACTAGAATCGTTTCCATTCAAGAGCACCTTGTACATGCCTGGCTCTGTGCTATATCTTGAGATGGAAGAGTTCACTGCATCCCAGCAACTCTATTAAGGTCATCTCCAGTTTACAGATGGGGAAACTGAAGCTCTCCAAGGTTAACTTGCCCATATTACCAAGACAGTAAGTGGTACAGCTGAGCCTTGAGAGAGGACTGTGTGACTTGAGAGCGAGACCACCTCTCACAGGGTAAGGGAGCTGGAGCAAGGACTGGAAATAGGGGCCACCTCTGAAATGCAGGTGTCAAGGGGCCATATGGGGAAAGAAATCAGGCCACAGGTGCTGGGCAGTAACATGAGACCGAAGCTTCCAGTTCAGGCAGATGATCAGCAACTTGGAGATCTACAGGGATGGAGGAATGTGGTAAAGCCAGGGAGCAATGCAGAGAGGAGACAGCCAGAGCAGCTGGGGCACAGATGCTGGCCCTGATGGCAGGGGAGAGACCTGGACGCTATCTGACACCCACTATCTGTGAAGATGCTGGGAAAAGGAAGCACGCCCAGTCCTTGGCAAGAGCCAAGCAAGGCTCCCTGCCTCACACTTGGGCTCCCAGTCCAGGCTAGCACAGCTGCCGTCAAACGCTGCCGGAAACTGTTTCCATGAGGCTGGTCAAGTCTCAGAGGCCTGGTGGGGGCCAGCAAGTTGTCATCCAGAGGCTCAGATGGAGGGAGCAGGCAGGGATGAGGAGGGCTGGGGAGCCACACGGACCCAGCCAGAGTCAAGGGCCAGCAGGATGCTGGCCAATGGCCAGGAGGGTAAGAGAACAAGATCCCTGGTTCTGAGTGTCCCACCTCTGGAGGTGCATCCTCTTTTATCTGCACCTCCAGTGTTAACTCATTCCAGCCTGCTGTTCACCTAATCAGTGTAATTTCCCCCCACCCCTACTCAACCCCAGCTTGTTCCTTTCCACCCAAACTGGCCTAGTGTACAATCCTGAATGTGTCCCCAGTGAATAGGCTTCTGTTTGTGCCAGGTTAATTCCCAAACTTCCCAAGTTCACAGAGCATTCTGGAACTAGAAAGGCTTGAAAACCATCTTTCCCAAGTCCCTCATACTTCATACGTGCTTCAGAGGTGTGACATACGTGTGGTCAGAAAGCATGACAGTGGACTGGGGCTCCACACCTGACTCTCTGGTTGGAACTCTTGTTCTCACATGATGCCCCCAAATTTCTCTCCCTTTTCTTCCCTTCTCGCCACAATTCCTCGTGACTCCCAGTGATGCCTGGCCCCTATAGGATGCAGAATGAATGTCTGCTGATTTGGATTCAATGACCTCTATTTATCTGGAGAAAAATAATCTACAAAGATTAATTTACTGTAAGGTGTGAATGACTGATAGCCATCCCCCAATCCTTCAGAGTATTTTCAATTTAAAACAAGATCTTTTTTTAATCCAAATTATCTGTTATAAATCTGTAAGATATAGAATTATCTGGGGACTAGAGAGAGCTTCCTTAAGTGCTCAAATCACTGCACTGGAGTGCAAAGCTACAGACAGCAAGGTAAAGAATAACATCGGGGCTCTGTGTTAGTGCCACATTGTGACCACCAGGGGGAGCTCAAGGCTCCCTCTCCTGCCATTCACCATTCCCATTCACCACCAGAGGAAGGGCCAGGAGGTTGTGAGGTCATTTTATCGGGCCACGGCGCTGTAGGTATGGTCCTTCTCTTTAAATTATCCCTTAGGTTTCTCTCTTTCTCAGAGGTCCTCCAGCTTGGGAGATGGATCTTCCCAGCGGCCCCACCTCTCCTGGAGACCAGAGTGGCAAAGTACAGTAGGGAAAGAGGCAGGTATGGGTTCAGGAAAACAGAGCCAAGCAGATACTTTCAACCTAATAGTGCTGGAGGCCACTCATGCCTTCCCCTGAGCCTAGGGAAAAAGAAGCTTTCCACAGGGACTGACGCTACCAGAACGGGGCTGGTGCTCAAACCCTAGCCTGGCCTCGTCCTTGGGCATCTGCCTTGGTACCTGTTACGGCTGGCAGGGAACAGAAAGAAAGTCAAGTTTCCAGGATGCTGGGTACTGACCATCTCCATCCTGTACAATTCCATCTTATCACAACACACCACTCCCGACTACCAGAAGAGCTTGCATGTCTCTGGTCCCAAGGAAGTGGTCATCACCCCAATTCATTTTCTCTCCATTTCCTTCCTTCAAGATGGGAGAAAACTCCCGTCCCCTATGGCAGTAGCTCTCAAGTGTGGTCCTTGGCCCAGGAGCATCAGCAGGACCTGGGAACTTGTCGAAAATGCAAAACCCTTGACATACTTCATCCTCACAATGACGCGGCGAGGCAGGTACAGTTATCAACCTGATCCGACAGGTGGGCTCACCAGGGTTGAGGGAGAGCAGCCATCTCATCCCAGGCTGCACAGCCAACAGGTGGTGGAAGTAGGACATGAACCCCATGTGCCGATCCCGAAGTCCCAGGTGTCCACCTCAGCACCGTGCTCCAGGCGCCCGGGTTTCCCGAGGGGCGGGGGCTTCTGCGTTGGCCTTAGACACGCTCTCCTGATCCTGCTCCCTCGGGATGCCTCCCTGCTTTCCGGGAGCTGAGGCCATTCGGCCGCCTGCACTTTTCAGTCTCCCTTGGCTTCTTCCCCAGCCCCAGCCCCTCCTGGATGGTCACAGCTGAGCCCCTAGAAGTGGGGGCGGCTCAGAGAAGCCAAGCCTGGAGGCCATCCCACCACTCCCTCCCCAGGCCCCTAAGCCATCTCCATCCTCCTAAACTAGTCTGCAGAGCCTCAGACTGCTCACGCGTTCCGTCAAAAGCTAGAGTAAAGTGGTCGCCGCAGTGCCTTTGCCTGAAGCAAGTGGGTACCTGTCAGTTTAGGGCAGTGATCACCACCCACCACAGAGACGAGACGGAGAGGACTGTGCCAGGGGCCCCTGGGAGAATCGGTAGGCAGAGCCCCACCCTTCCCCTGGTCTCCGAGGTAGCGCACCTGGTTTCCTTTCCTCTTGCGGGGTTTCCCGAGGGCTCACAGGGCTACCGCTTGGGATCTCCCTGTAGGAGGACGAGGCCCGGAGAGTCACCGCTCCCTTCCCAGTGCAGATTTTTGTAGGATCCGTGTCTGAAAAGGAAAGACCCAAGAGGAAAGACTGAGTCCCAGGCTCCTGGAGGATGAAAGCGACAGCCAGCAACTTGGTACAGCTGGGGAATGAGATGAACCTGGTTACAGACAGGCAAAGTCTGACGGTCAATGAAAATTAACCTGTGGATGGTGAAGAGGGACAAATCACATTTTCATAGGTTTACCACCCATCATGAGGTTAGGAGGAAATGGAGGCAACAGTGAGTTCTGAGTCAATGGATGCGTTACAATGTCAGCTGTAAACATTTCCAAATCAAAGCGGGTTGATTCCTTTTATTAAATGAAGTTTAGGTTGGTGAGCAGCTTCTGACCAATTAGTAAGGCTCAGTTCAAGAAAGAATTTATGAAAGATTTCTCAAGCTCCCACATCATCCTTCTTAAAAAAGAGCAAGTCGACAGCACAGGGAATTAGGTGGTGGTTCTGTAGAGAATCACTGCTCCGTGCAGCCCCCCAACGGAAAAGCAAAAGACAATCTCCTTGTATCAGCAAGCCAAGCCCCCTGCAGTGGTGAGACAGGATATGATGCCTGGGGAGAAAGACCAAGGGCCAGAGCCTCACATTCGAAACTTAATGAAGAAAATTCACACCAAAGAAAACGACTAGAAATGCTAAATCCTTCAAGGAACAGTGTTCGCTGCACTTCCAGCTGAGCCTTTCCCGGGCCCCGACCTCTCCTACAGTTCACAATGGCCTAATAACAGACCAAGGGTATCTTTCAGAACTGCATGGAGAAGGATTTCAAAATAGGCTTCAAAAGATCTGGATGTTCATCCTCCAGGAAAATCAGTAACGGGGAAACAAGAAAGCCACACAGACCACACAGCCCTAGGAGGTACACGTGCTGAATGTTTCTCTCTGTACAGCTGAGCTGAACTGAATTCCACAGTTTTTCAAGTTGCTCACAGCACAGCCTGGATCTTGGACCTCAAATTGTCATGACTGGGATTATGGGTAAAGTTTAAGGCGGGCATCGGGCAGGATGTGGGCTCAGATGTGCAACTCATGCCCATTCCTGTGCCAGGGCCAAGAGGAGCCAAGCCTCTTTGCTTCTCCTTTCCACTCTGGCAGCCCCCTTTCTGACAGCTCAGACAGAACGATCATTAGTGTTACAGAAGAGGACAGATCTGCCGTCAGCACCTCTTGCACTGAAAGCAAAGCGCAAAACCACAATGTATGGCAGGGCGGGCAGCAGCCTTGGAGAGCATCTGACTCATCCAACCCTATCAAGAGGATAAGTGACTGATGTCACAGAACTACTGGCAAAATTGATTCACGGTCTTTTCAAAAGGGTGAGGGGCAAAGTCATGGTCTTTGCCAAAGGCTGAGGGGCAAAGTGACAAACCCAGCCCGTCCACAGTGTCCTGGATGCACAGCCAGATTGGCCCAACTCCTGAAAGAACCACCGGTGGGATGAAGAGCCACCTGGGCCTCCCTCGTCTCATTTTGTACAGAAGGAAGCTATGAGCCAGAGCTGTCGTCTGAACTGCACCCCCTTCCTTGGAGAAGAGAGGCAGGAAGTGACTGCTGGTGAGGTTTGGGGCAGAGGAGGGAGTGCTCAGGGAAATGGTCCGTCCAGCATCACAGAGACGCAGCCAGGTGTGGCATCTAAGGGAGCTGCTTCAAGTTCACACCCATTCAGAGATTCCCTGTGTAGCCACATTAGTTCTTGGGGACAGTGGAGTTTTAAATAAAGTCTTGGGAGCTGGAACATCTAAGGGGAACCTAAGTCGTCTATGTGGCTCAGACCTACACCAGCTGGAATCAACATTCAGCCTCTGGACTGACCTTCTCCTTAAGGGGGGAGGGGCAAGGCACCTGTCAGTTCCTCTCCACACTTGCCGGTGGCTCACAGAAACACACACACACACACACACACACACACACACACACACACACACACACACACACACACACACACACACACACACACACACACACACACACACACACACACACACACACACACACACACACGAAGAAAGGAAACCAGCCAGAGAAGTGAAAGGGAGTGGCTCCTAAACATGCAAGGATTAAGCCTCCAAGTCTTTGTTAGAAGGAAAGAAGAAAGGATCATGCATGATCTGCTAACAATTTAAAAAAAAACAACAAAAACCAACCCAAGGAGAGATACCTGGAGGGATTACTAGGCCTGAAGAATTTTTCACTGTCTTCACAGGGATTATTTTAACAGCAGAAATAGAGCGTGCACGTATAGGGTCTGCAGTTGCTGAAAACACAAAAGGGTAAATGGTGCATCCAGAAAAAACATTTGGGAAACACTCAGGCAGTGGAGGAACCGGGCAGGGACAATAGGAGGAAGTCACCCACACCAGAAGAACAATAGGAAGAGCGGTAGATGCAGTAACTTAAAATAACCTGCTTTCGCTCTTTAGAGTCCTGTACCAAGTCACCAGAACCCTCCCATGACCGTCCCCCAGATGCAGCTGATCAGTGTCTGTGCTGCCTGCCACACCAGGAACTCGCTAGACAAAGAGATTTACAGAGACGCAGATGGCCTGGCAAATAGAGGAAGGGGAGAGCAAGCAGGGTCCAAGGGGCCCCCTGGGAGAAGGCTAGGGTGTCTATGCTGGGGGGAGGCTCCGAGGAGGAGAGTTATGGCTCCTCTAACTCCAGAGGAGTGGAGGAAGGACAGGGAACAAATTTGGGAGCTGCCTGGTCCTTTCAGCCATCACAGCCTCTTCTCCAGGATCGTAACTCCTGGGGTCTTGTGCCTGTTCTGACAACCACAGCTCTCCGGCCCTGAGCAAATCAGAGGCCCCATCTGTTGGGCAGCAGATGGCCTACTTAAAGCCATCCTTCCCTGGGCAAGAGGTTGCCGAGTGTCCAAGTGCCTGTTCAAGACTCTGGGCGCACTCAAGCGCGAGGCCCAGGGTGCTGACACCAGCTGAGCTTTGAAAGCTGGGATACTGCCTGGGATGTGGGTGAATGCTGCTGTCCTCAAGTCCCGGATGCTCATGCTTATCTAGGCACAGGCTTCCCTGGGCCCCCTGCTACCCAGATTCTGGAATCTCAATGGTGGGCATAGTCCCAAACCCTCCTTCTCACAACAAGCCTATGGTGGCAATGTCACTCTTGAGCAACACCCGGAGTTCTTATAGTCCCAGATCCACGTCACACCTTGGGGGGTAGGGCTGTTTGGGAAGCAAGACCGTCACGGCTGCATCAGCATCATGCTGACGAGCCTGTCAAGGGGACAGGAGGGAGGCAGGCAGCTCGGAGGTGGGTAGTTCACCTTCCGGTCCATCAGGCTGTCATTTCACAAGGTCCATGGCAGTCATACAGCCGCCAAGAACTGAGTTGATAATAACAACCCTGCACGTGTTAAGATACAAACAAGCTTTCACAGCAATCCTGCTGACTGCTCCTTACGGGCACCTGGGAGATTGGGTGGGAGGATTCTGTTACCATTTTCAGAGGAAGAAGAGAGCTGGTCGGAGTCATCCAGTGCTCAAGCGAAGAGGCCGAGACTGGAGCCCAGCTGTCCTGGCACCTGGTTTACTGAGTGCCCCAGGCCGCCCTGATGACTCCAGGCTGCATCTGCTTCCTCTTTCCAACCAAAGGTGGGCCTTACCAAGGAGCGAGGGGAATGCAACTCCACGGGCCACCCTGCCCGCCCACCTCCGAGGTCTCCTCTGCTGATGAATTCACAGGGCTGGGGGGAGCATCAGACACGCTCGTCTCCCCGTGTGCTCCTCATCAGATGCTTATTAGGCACCGCCCTTCAACATTCTCTAAGCGAATTGGCCAAGGCTGTCCAAGACCCCGAGAACATTGCCTCACACCAGGCGTGGAGAAGAGCGGCCGGGCAGGGAGACACGGAAGACAGGACAACAGCAGGACCCTCCCAACCAACCGGCCCCAGGCTCCCCATCTCTCCTGCTCTCTACGCCTCCCCTCCTGGCTGCTCTTTCTGACTTTACACTTTGCCTCGTCTCAGAATGAATACTTGGCTGACCCAGATGGTAATTACAAAGTCCAAATATGTCAAACTTTGTTTTTTTCCTTTTTGCGGTACGCGGGCCTCTCACTGCTGTGGCCTCTCCCGTTGCGGAGCACAGGCTCCGGACACGCAGGCTCAGTGGCCATGGCTCACAGGCCAGCCGTTCTGCGGCATGTGGGATCTTCCCGGACCGGGGCACGAACCCGTGTCCCCTGCATCGGCAGGCGGACTCTCAACCACTGCGCCACCAGGGAAGCCCCAAATATGTCAAACTTTGTAAGCGTTTTCTTTGAGGGAGGGTGCATTTTGACTTAAATGCCCATGACAGGACTTTTGCCCTCCCTCTTTGATACCATAATACTTGTGGGATGAGCACTGATAGAATCACTGGAACCTGAATCTGAAGCAGGAAAAAATACTGCAGATCATCAAATTCTCTCATTTTCTAGATAAGGAAACTCATAGCCATAAAGACAAAGGACCTCCCAAGAGGTCTCTGTTTACGAGCAGCAGACCAGGACCCGAGCCCGTTTCCTCACACTGCAAAGTGACATGGGAAGCCTGAGGCCTGGCTGTTCAGGATGAGAGATGGGGCCTCAAAGGTCATCTCATCCATCATTCATTTCACACTTACATCTTTTGTGCTAAAATTTTTAAAATTGAAAATCTGAGAGGATGCGCATGAAACTAAGGTCGCCAAAATAATTTATTTCAGCAATTTAGGCTCTTGCCTCAGGGTCAGGATGGTGAATGTGTCACTATTTATCACAGGTGGAGGTGAAATGCTGGGTAAGAGAGACTGCAGGTTCATAAATGCCATACACACGAGGACTCTGCCCATGTATTTGGGGTCTGTGGTTCACAGCATCCTGTGAGCTAGGGACAGTTTTTAATACATCACCTCACATTGGGAAACGGCAGCCTCAGACTCCTGATTCTCGGACAGCATAGGAACAGGTCTCCAGGTCACGGCCTAATTAGACCAGTGACTGTTCCCACCAGGCAGGTGGCCCGGGCCCTGCTCCTTCTAGAAATGCCAAGTTTCCCTTCAAGAGCCTTACCTCTGTCTTGCCCATTGCTGCCCGGTACCAAACCATTCACCACAGCTTTGGAAGCACCCACGTCGCATTCTGAAAGAAAGAAAGAAAGAGCCCGAGGCTTGTGATCGCGTCTAGCTGCCCTTCCCTGAGTCCCACCCGGTGCAAAGCGCTGGCCCTGCAGGCTTCCTCAGGCCTGAAGAAGGGCCCCAGGGCGTCGTAGCTGAGCTCCGAGAATGCTCTGTGGCAGGGAGAACGCGAAAGCTGTTTGGGATGGGAAGTGTGCTGTGAGCGCTGTAAATTCTCTGGCTTCCTGGCTTGGCTTCACTTCTGACATTTAAAAACAAATCTCCTTAATTCCTTGAAAATGGCATCTCCTGCCTGACAAAGGCTTATCCACCATTCCAAGGCCGCTCAAACGCATCCCTGTGCATCCTGGATGAGAGCTGTCAGACAGTCAGGACAGAAACCTCAGTCTCTGTGACACTTCCCTTCACCCCACCCCACCGCCGCTGCTATGGAAGCCACGCCGGTCCTGCCCCCAGCCCAGGGTCCCCAGCCGAGGCTCCTGTGTTCTGGCTGTGGCGATGACCTGGCCCCCTGACCGCTCTCCTGGCCTTCGTTCTGCCCCTTCTCCACCCCAGCCCTCAGTCTGTATCTGGAGAGCACCCTCTAGACCCCCATCTGGCTGAAAAAGCCCCAGGGAGCAGGACAGAGAACAAAACAGGACAAAGCAACATGATTTTCTAAAACCCTCCACTTTAAATATACTGTATTTCACTTCTATTTTATTTTTTTGTTTTTAATGTTTAAATTACATTTTTACTATTATATGTATTTTTTTATTTTGGCTGCACTGGGTCTTCGTCGCGGCAAGTGGGATCTTTTTTAGTTGTGGCATGCATGAGGGATCTAGTTCTCCGACCAGGGATCAAACCTGGGCCCCCTGTATTGGGAGCGCAGAGTTTTACCCACTGGACCACCAGGGAAGTCCCTATTTTTGTTTTTTTAATTTTTAGTGGAGTATAGTTGCTTTACAATGTTGTGTTAGTTTCTACTGTACAGCAAAATGAATCAGCCGTACATATACATATATCCCCTCTTTTTTGGATTTTCTGCCCATTTAGGTCACCACAGTACATTAAGCAGAGTTCCCTGTGCTACACAGTATGTTCTCATTAGTTGTCTATTTTACACATAGTATCAATAGTGTATATGTGTCAATCCCAATCTCTCAATTCCTCCCACACCCCCTTCCCCCTTGGTATCCACACACTTGTTCTCTACCTCTGTGTCTCTATTTCTGCTTTGCAAATAATTCACTTCTATTTTGAGAAATAAAAATATCAGGGTTTAGTCTGGGAATTCAACCATACATGTTATCATTTCAATTAGGAAACAAATTGAACTTGGAATCAAGTTCCCCCAAATGTACATTAGGAATATCATTTTTTAGTCAGTGAGATGGCCTGTATGTTGGCATAAGTGGTTATATTCAAATGAACAAACTGACCTTCCTGATAATTAAAAGCAAACCAACAAACAAGCCCCAGTAACCAGGAGCTACCCAGGGACAAAGCCTGGGCAACTCATCCCGGACTCCAGGCACTTCAGCCACAGGTCCCAGCCCTTTTCCAGCTGCAGTTCCCTCCTGCCCCTGCCCTCCATGACGGTCTCCTCACAACCCCTTCAGCACTTCAGATACTTTCCGACATTCAGGCCTTGGTTCCTGCAAGGTCTTTGGCCAGAAATGCACGCTCCCCCTTTCCTAGCTTGGGGAAATCCTCTGCACCTTGAGGTTCACCTTGAATGTCACCTCCTGTGTACCAGTGGAGACCTTTCAAAGTTCTGCTCAGCTGCAGACACTGAGACCCTCACTGCCCACCGGCAGCCTAAGCCCCACCCAGTTTCCCGTCCCAGAACTGACGGCAGCAGTCCAGAGAAGACAAGCAGGTGGGACATGTGATCAGTGTGCTTGGGGTGACGTCCCCCAAGAGCAAACCAGGCCACAAATATAATCATAACAGCTATGGGCTTTTAAAGCCCTCTATTTACCCGGATCGGAGGGTCCATGCTCAGCATTTCATAATGAGCACCTCATTTTTATTCTTAATACCCAGGCCCCTGGAGCTAGAAGTTAGGAACTCTTATTTTATAGATAAGGAATTTGAAGCTCAGAAAGGATGCCGGGCTCTAAGATCACTAAATAGGGATTTGAAGTCTGGTCTGGTCCATCCCACCCACAGCTTATCTTCTTTGAACCCAGCTAGGATAAACATTTTTTATTTTTAAAATGAAAGAAGCCCCCAACCCCAGCAGCTCATTGGGCTGAGACTTGGTCACCCTACCTGGGCTCTTAACAATCAGCCTCCCTGACATAAGCTACACTGATAGGCCAGCCCAGGCGCTCCTGGATCAAGACGTGAGCAGGGCTACTGCCCCTGTGCCCGCTCCCCAGGCCCGCCACAGCGGCCATGACCTCCCGACACTGGCCCCATAGGGCCCGTCCTGTTCACTGCCCCCAATCTACCTACAGACAAAGGCTAGTTCTCCCAAAGTCCCCTTTTCACCTACATTTCTGGGATGGATGGAAGGAGGGTGTTGGCAGAAAGCCAGAAATCCAAGTAAAAGAAATATCACCCGTTCCATCACTCCATCGTTTCTGACTATCCCTTCCCTATGCACCTGCCCTAATTTCTCTTGACCATCCCCTTCCTAGGACTACAGGCCTTGCTTTGGGCCTCCCCAGTGCCAGCAGCCTCTGAGCTTCCACAAGGCCCAGACCCATGTCCTTCCTTTCCTTTTGTGTGTTTTTTTTTTTTAATCAAACAACCAAACTTTAAGAAATTTGGAAAAATAATTCCATCACCTCACACTCACACCTCTGCAGCAGGGTGCTGGTGGCCTGGGGCTGCCTCAGGAGTCACTAGCCAGGTGACCCCAGACATGCAGCTCTTTCCACCAAAGGTTAAAAACGAATGTTTTCTACATAGCTGCTTTCTTCCGGATGATCACTTTTATTAGTGGCATAATCTCCCATCAAGTAAACACACATAACGAACCTACTCATTCCCCACCTTCATGTGGGTGTTTTTGCTTCCTTTGAATTAAGATAGACATTCCCAAGAGCGCGATTATCAGGTCAAAGGGTCCAGATTTTTTGGACTCCTCCTAGGAAATGCCTCCTTTCAGCGTCACGCCTGAGAGAGAACTTGGGGAGAAGTCCCACAGGCATCTCTGCACCCTTGACCAGCCCCTCCCTGCCCACTTCTTCCCCCCTTATTCATGCCAGGAGTGGTGATACCAGTTCAGGCTTACCCTGATATTAGAAGAACAAGAAACTTTAGGCTACAGAGCTAAGAAAAAAACAAAACAAAGCAATAAAACCCTGGCCTATTTTGAAGGACAGGAAAAACAAAAAGCCAAGCGAGAAGAAAAACTGAGTTGCAAAGCAGGGACTACTGGCAGTGCCCGAGCCCACCTGGAGGGGAAAAGAAGGGACGCAGCCACCTCGCGCACAGGAGAAGCACCCATGGAGTCAAGGACAAGCCCAGTCCCTCTCCTCGCAAGGAGGGAACCTGAGCTGGTAACCCACGGATGGGACACTGGACAGGCCTCGGGCTCATGCTCAGTACTTTAGAAGCACTGCCTCACTTAATCCTCAAAAATCCCCACGAGGTGGTGCTTTCGTGATGTCCATCTTACAGAGGAGAGTGGAGAGCAGGATCCACCACAGGCCAAAGCCCGCACACTCAGTGTGTGTGGCCCTCCTCCTCCTAATGAGCACACACTGTCCGGCAAGGTTTAGGATTTGGCTAAAAGGGCACTGCACGTAAATAAGCGGAAAGGCTTGTTTTTAACCTCCGGAGGTCTCTGATAGCACCCTGGAGATATCTCAGGATTAGGAGGCCCCTGAGTGAGCTATCCACTAGGTCATCCCCCAGCCCACCCTGCCTGCAGGTCTCAGGAGGTTCCAGGGTGCACTCAGGAGCTAAGGTGGGCCTCAATCTCCAGATGGAAACTTCTCTGCCCCGAATCCTGGGCTGGAGAGCTGACGGCTCTTGGCTACATGAGCAGGTACCTACCTATTCCCTTCTGTCTTCCCTAGCCCGGGCTTTCTACCCCAGCTCTAAACCAAAACTACTCAGAACTGCTCATTTGTGTAGGTCTTGATTTTTACTACCAAAGGCAGAGCAAAAGGGTGGTTTTGCCCTGATAAAGGAAGTGACGGATTAGCTCATACTATGGGGCAATTTTGGTGGATCCGTTTACTTGTGCTGCAGTCACTCAGATTAAGAAATGCCACTGAGGTGTATACATATGTCAACATTTATCAAATAAGATACTTAAAATATCCACAAGTTTATTGTATGCCAATTATATCTCAATAAAGTTGTTAAATCGAGGGAAAGGGAGCCCGTTATAAAGATTAGGACACAGTACATGTAAAGTGTATAGCATAGTTCTTGACAGAGGGTAGGTACTCAGCAAATCATTAATAATAAAGGTTGTGATGACGATTTATGACAAAACTTTGACGCTTACTCAAGACTCGAAAAATAAACAATGAAATGCAGTTGGGGCCTTCAGAGTAAGAGGGAAATCTGGGTAAAGAGTCCAGTTTTGTAGATTTGTCAGGAAGAAGAAGACAGGGTTTTAAATGACTTACCAGAGCTCATGGTGGTGATAGGACAAGTCTTCTGTAACTGGGGCTCTGCAGAAAAACAAACACCACAATGGAATTGATAAACGGCAGGTTCGAGATAAATTCCTATGGTTCACATTAAAAATGCAAACACCGTATATAAGCCTTGATAAAACAGAGCTGGACCAGGTGTTACTTGGCCAGCCTTCTGGTTCTTGGTTGGCTGTGTGCTAACCTGACCTTGGGCACATAACTCAAACTCCTTGGCCTCCATTTTGTCAACTGTACTTGGTTTAGATACTATCCAAGATCCCTTCCACCTATAATATTCTATTAAGAACCTCAAGTTACATGAGTCCATCAAGGAGGGGGTGAAGGAAAGAACCAAGTTTTAGGACAGAGAGATAAAATCACAACACAAACTGATTATTGGAGAGTAATAATAAGATTATATATAGCTTATTATGCTCAAGAAAATGTTCTAGGTGCTTTAAATATATTAATTCATGTGATCCTCACAAGGACCCTATAAGGTAAGAACCAGCATTGTATTAGTTTACACAGATGAGGAAACCAAAGCACAGAGAGGCGAAGAGCTTGCTGCCCATGTGGCAGAATTGGTTCTGGAACGCAGACAGCCCGACCTGAAAGCCCAGGCACTTAGGAACTACACTCTACTGCTTTGAGGTGGGAATGCAGTCCACTTACTCACTGATATGCAAACAGTAACCCTCTCATTTAATATGGTCCCATCTGAAGTCCCCCAAAACCACTGGCTACTGTCACTATAGTTTTACCTCTTCTAGAAGTTTTTTTTTTTTTTTTGGCTGCATTGGGTCTTCATTGCTGCGCACGGGCTTTCTCTAGTTGCAGCGAGCGGGGGCTACTCTTTGTTGCGGTGTGCGGGCTTCTCACTGCAGTGGCTTCTCTTGTTGTGGAACACGGGCTCTAGGCACGCAGGCTTCAGTAGTTGTGGCTCATGGGCTTAGTTGCTCTGCGGCATGTGGGATCTTCGCAGGCTAGGGATCGAACCCCTGTTTCCTGCATCGGCAGGCGGACTCTTAACTACTGCACCACCAGGGAAGTCCTAGAATCTTACATAAATGGTATCATATGGTACGTAATCTTTTGTACCTGGCTTCTCTCACTTAGTATAACACAATTTAGCAACTGGCCATATATGTGTGTGTCCATTTCTGGACTTTGTTCCATTTATTTGTCTTTATCTAATCCATTGTCTTGATGATTAGAGCTTTATAGTAAGTCTTGAAATCGGGTAGTATGAGTCTTCCAACTTCATTCTTTTTCAAAATCATTTTGGTTCTTCCAGGTCCTCTGCATTTTCATAAAAAGTTTAGAGTCACCTTACCAGTTTCCACCAAAACAAAAAAAAGCCTGCTGGAATTTTGAATGGGTTCCTGTTCAATCTATGTATGAATCTGGGGGAAATTAACATTTTAACAACACTGAATTTCCAATTCATGAGAATGAACTCTCTGCCTTTATGCAGGTCCCCTTTAATTTCTCTCAGCAATGTCTTGTAGCTTTCCAGGTACAAGTCTTGCACATGTTTTGAATAGTAAGGTCTAGCTAAACACATCTGAAGGACAACCTGAAAAGTAAGTCTTCATGTGTTGTAGAACCTTACTATATAACATGTGGTCTGCAGACCAGCAGCTGGGAACTTACTAAAAAATGGAGAAGGGCTTCCCTGGTGGCGCAGTGGTTGAGAGTCCGCCTGCCGATGCAGGGGACACAGGTTCGTGCCCCGGTCCGGGAAGATCCCACGTGCCGCGGGGCGGCTGGGCCCGTGAGCCATGGCCGCTGGGCCTGTGTGTCTGGAGTCTGTGCTCCGCAACGGGAGAGGCCACAACAGTGAGAGGCCCGCGTAACGCAAAAAAAAAAAAAAAAAAAAAAAAAAAAAGGAGAAATGCAGAATCAACCCTACACCAACTGAATCAGAATCTGTATTTTAACAAGATCCCCAGCTGGTCCCTAGGTACTTTCAAGTGTGAAAAGCAATGATGTAGAGGATATCAACTCCCCGGTTCATGAATTCTGTATTAAGGTCATGGTATGGTCTGAGGGTCTGCACCAAGAGACACGCTTTAGTCTCCTTTTTAACACTGAAGTCAGGCACCAGTTTCCTTTCTGGGTGGTTGTCTTGTTAACTGTCCTTGGAATTGACTGAATAGAAGCTGGGGGCAAAAAGGAAATCATTCTAAGTCCTTCTCTCCAGCCCAAATCAGCCGTAAGTTTGCCTCTGTCACTGTCAAGTACACCTGAGACTACCCGTGACCTTCAACAGCCCCTCAGATTGTTCTCTAAGCTGTGGAAACATTTGTTCTTTCAGTTAAGAACACAACCCGCTGTGTTCCATATGCCCGGGTGGTTTCCTATCCTGGTTTTATGATACCTTCGTTTGCCTCCCAGGGCCAAAACGGATGTCAGGATAGCATCCAAATGTTTTATTTTTTAAATCATTTAAATAATTATGCTAAGGTTTTATTTATTTAACTTTTAAAGCACGACTATAGAAATGTTTTCATTTCAACACTGAAGTTATCTTCTTTTTTTAACATCTTTATTGGAGTATAATTGCTTTACAATGGTGTGTTAGTTTCTGCTTTATAACAAAGTGAATCAGTTATACACATACATATGTTCCCATATCTCTTCCCTCTTGCGTCTCCCTCCCTCCCACCCTCCCTATCCCATCCCTCTAGGTGGTCACAAAGCACGGAGCTGATCTCCCTGTGCTATGCAGCTGCTTCCCACTATCTATCTATTTTACACTTGGTAGTGTATATATGTCCATGCCACTCTCTCACTTCGTCCCAGCTTACCCTTCCCCCTCCCCGTGTCCTCAAGTCCATTCTCCACATCTGCGTCTTTATTCCTGTCCTGCCCCTAGGTTCTTCAGAACCACCTTTTTTTTTTTAGATTCCATATATATGTGTTAGCATAGAGTGTTTGTTTTTCTCTTTCTGACTTACTTCCAACAGTGAAGTTATCTTAATATTTTTCTTTTTTTACAATACTTTCTAACCTTTATCTGCATAAATAGCATTTACATAGTTGTAAACAACGTCTGGACAGCTTTGTGTTCTAGTTCTCAAATTAAATACTTCATGAACATTTTTCTGGATTTTTACAGTCATCATTTTAATGGCTGTAACGTTCCATAATTCATTTACCAGCTCCCTCTGTAGAGTTTGTCTTAATTTTAAAAATAAGTACATAAATGGAGTATTACTCAGCCATAAAAAAGAATGAAATAATGCCACTTGTAGCAACATGGATGGACCTAGAGATTATTTTACTAAGTCAGACAGAGAAAGACAAATATCATATTACTCATATGTGGAATCTAAAAAAAATGATACAAACTTATTTACAAAACAGAAATAGACTCACAGACATAGAAAACAGACTTCTGGTCACCAAAGGGGAAAGTGGGTGGGGGGGGATAAATTGGGAATTTAGGATTAACAGATACACACTAAGAAATAGATAAGAAACAGGTAAACAACAAGGACCTACTGTATAGCACAGGGAACTATATTCAGTATCTTATAATAACCTATAATGGAAAAGAATCTGAAAAAGTATATATATATTATATACATTATATACATACATATATATATATATAAAACTGAATCAGTTTGCAGTACACCTGAAACCAACAACATTGTAAATCAACTATGCTTCAATTAAAAAAATAAGTACATAGCACAACAGCATTCTTAGGCCGGGGAAGAAACGAATGGAAATGTCTTATAAAGCAAACAAAAAGGACGCGTCAACTCGCACGTGATGTCTTCACCATCTGTCATATGTCGGCCACCCTTTGCACATTTTATATATTTCTCAATACAGACACTAGTAATTTCTAGATGTCAGCACTACCCTTACTTACAAAGTGACCTAAAGTACATATGGGCAGGGATAGTATCCCAAATACTAACCATCACTTTACTACAAACATCCACCAACCAGAGTGGATGCCAGGTGTAGAGTTCTCTGCGGGGGGCCCCTCCCCAGGCCAGGTGTTTTACTGTTTAGTGGTTGGATTGCGAAAAGATGGAAAGAGAATGGGCCCAGGGTGGTAGGACACTATTCCAGTACTTGAAGAACATGTATGATGTAGTAGGCGGCAATGGCAATGCCTAGGTGGGTACTAGCTCTGCACACATAGACTTTTTCGGTAGTAGGCCCTGTTACATGCTCTCACTTGGTTGTTTAAATGGGCAGCAGGTGACACGAAGCAGGGGGTAGTTTAAAGTAATATCAAAATAAAAACTGTGGCAGTGGCAGTTGTGCCGAGGACGGTGCCCAGTGTCCCATCCTCGGCGGTGGTTGCAACAGCAGTGACACCTTATCCAGACTCTTCCGGGGCCTGGTGTTGGCTCTGAGTCCATGCATCTCAGCCTCTTTGAATTTCTGCCTGTTCTGAGTGTGGTTCGCCTGCCTCCTGTAAACTCTGAACTACCTGAGATCTCGCCAATAAATCCCCCTTTCATTCTGAGTCAACCAGAGGCCATGGCTGGTCGTTTGCAACCAAGGCATCTTGAGCAGCACAAGGAGAGGGGGAGGAGGGAGTCCCAAAGGTTTCAGTGGGAGAGGAGAATCTTCATTCCTCCCTCCTGAATAAGGCCGTCCAGAGGGGAATCCCAAGTGGTTCAGCAAACGGTTTTGTCTCTACAACCTGAAGAGCTGAGAGCCAGGGCGGCGGGGATGCAATCAGGAAGCTGCACAAACTGAGTCTGACCAGAGAACGCTGAAAGCTTTAGAAGTCACAGTCTAATGCCCGCAGTTTATTTAGAGATAGTACAAGTATTACCATCATATGTTAAACGTGAGAGTTTATTTTACATAAAAATTTCTGACACTTAATATTTATTTAAAAACTAAGCTGTAAAGAGTTTGAGTTGGTTGAGAACAAGATGGCACATCTTTATAATTTCTCCCCCAAGTCCCCTCCAAAGGAGGCAGGTGCTTTGGTTAAAAGCCAAAAAAGATGAACAGTGCCACCTAGTGGCAAAACTGGACCACTACAAGTGGGCAGCAATCCCCCGGCGGGTTGCAGGAACCTACAGTGTCACGGTTTGGGTGGGCCAGCTAGGCTCAAGCCGCCATTCCACCCCTCGGGCTGTCAAGACCTACCGAACTTGGTCAGAACACCACAGCATCAACAGACATTCCACCAAAAGAACAAGATGTGAAGCAGCCAGTCTTGTTAAGAATGCATCCAGATAAGTAACGGTTCTGCACGGTCCCTCTCTAATTCCACAACCCTATAATTCTGATAAGTCTCGCTGACACAGAGTGAATAATTACCAAAAAGCAAAAGTTGCTCATGCTCCCAGCTGAAATAGAATCCAATAACTAAATATGGGTTGTTTATTGGGGAAGGAAAGAAGGTCCTTCCTTATATGGATGATTCAGGGATATAGGACAAGGGAGGAACTGAGTTTGTCTGTAAAAATAAATTCAAGGTCCAGCAAAGATTCTTGGAAGAGAATGAGTCCCTGGTTGACCTCCCACTCAGCATGCTCCAGCCTCCCCTATGACCTACGGTGTTTTGCCTCCATTGCTTCTTCCCAAATACACATACACACACACACAATTGTAAGATTCTGGAAGGGAGACGCTGTGTCATCCTCAGGACTGAGCATTTAGTGGGTGGGTGTTCAGTCAGGAACTTTGCCCTCATCTCTATTTAGCCTTCGGAACCTAACTTTCAAGTCTTACCTTCAAAATAACCAAGACCCTCCTTATCTCCACTGTAGCTGCCTACAGGAAGCTAGCTCCCCATTCGACCAGACCCTGATTATACTCTAGCTTTGAAATCCAATCTGCCGACCTGATATATACACACACACACACACACACACACACACACACACACATATACATATGCATATATATTTGCAGCTACTTCCAGTGGCTTGAAAAGAATAGGTACAGCTCACACAGCCCCAGAATACATGCTTGGCCTTATTGCATTATACTTTGCTGAGCCACCAGCAAAGGTACGTTTCTGCAATTTTTTGACAGCTCATCTTCTTCTCAATCTCTAATCATGTCGTTTCTCTTCGAATGCACTCTCTGCCTTATTGGAGAGGATGCAGAAGGCTCTTCAGAAAACTAGAAGGGATAAACACTGAGTCGCTAACACTTCCTTTCAAGGGGAGGAAGTTAGGATAAACTCGACCCTGACATTAAGTTCAGCCTGGAATCCCATGACACAGCTGGGGGCTCAGAACAGCACAAGCCCACGGTTTCTGTGGAAAGACCGATGCTTCTGGAGAGGGAGCAATAGGTCATCTCCCACATCCTCCCATTTCCTCCTGGAATCCCTCCAACGTGGTTTCCGTTCTAACCAGTTATCTAAAATGGCCTTCAGAAAGGTTTCCAGTGCACACACATGGCCAAGCGCAACAGTTTTTGCAGTGGTCGGGGCCTCACTGACCTTGCCACTGAATTTAAGACAGTTAACTCCTTCCTCCTCCCAAGCACTTTCTGGTCCTGATTGGTAAACGTCACTGTGGACTGGTTTACCTTGAGCCATGAGACTCTTCCTTCTAGAACAGGATCTTTGCAGTTCTTCTAGGAGTTTAAAGGGCTAGAGGACCCTGAGCTGGGTCCTCATTCCTTTCCAACTGCATGCTCACTTCCTAGAAGATTTCACCTGGACTATTAGAACCAGAAGAATCCGTGCAGGTTACCTAGCCCCTTTTCATGGTTTTCCACCTGTTTGGAAGAAAGTTCCATGAGCCCCCTCAGGCTAACGGGGCAGCTGTGCTTTTATCGATTTCATTCATTTATACTTGCTGAGCTTTCCTTGGATAAACGGGTTGTATGGCCACAAAAAACTCATAAACCAGAAATCTAATCCATCCCCTTATTATTTAGGTGCAAAAATGGATTCAGCAAGTTTCCCTTAGTCTTGCTCTTTATTCCGTCTACTAAGCCCACTTTCCCTCCTATCCCTTTTTTTTTTAAAATTTTTATTAGAGTATAGTTGATTTACAGTGTTGTGTTAGTTTCTGCTGTATGGCAAAGTGAATCAGCTATACATATAACCACTCTTTTTTAGATTCTTTTCCCATATAGGTCATTACAGAGTATTGAGTAGACTTCCCTGTGCTGTACAGCAGGTCCTTACTAGTTATCTATTTTATATATAGTAGTGTGTATATGGCAATGCCAATCTCCCAATTTATCCCTTCCCCCCTTTCCCCCCTGGTAACCGTAAGTTTGTTTTTTACATCTGTGGCTATTTCTGTTTTGTAAATAAGTTTCTTTGTACCATTTTTTTAGATTCCACATATAAGCAATACCATATGATATTTGCCTTTCTCTGTCTGACTTACTTCACTCAGTATGGTAATCTCTAGGTCCACCCATGTTGCTGCAAATGGCATTATTTCATTGCAGCACTATTTACAATAGCCAGGACATGGAAGCAACCTAAATGTCCACTAACAGAGGAATGGATAAAGAAGAGGTGGCACATACATACAATGGAATATTACTCAGCCTCTCATCCCTCTTCCTCCTCAGGGCACCTTCAGCCTTTGTGTCTTGGCAATGAACACTGAATTCCAGATGAGAAGCAACCATCCCCAGCCAATTCATGAACTGGCCAGTGCCAATTCCCCCTTATAACCTTCTGATATCACCCTGTTACTCACCGAACAATGCAAAGTGTTCTGACAATCAGTTACAAAGATTACTGGCCAAGTCCATTACTCATTTTTTCCCACCCTGCCTTCCTGGATTCCCCTCCGCCAATCAAGTTCACTAGACAGTGAGGCCCCTCCAGCAGGGCAGGGTCTTGATCATCTCTGTATCCTACTGTCTAGTATGGTGCCTAGCTCAGAGCAGGCACCCAATCAGTACTGGTGGGGTGAATGTCTGTCTCCTCATTCCCTTGCCACCTGCCTAGTCTTGTCAATTCTTCTGCCTTCATGACTCACACAACCCAGCCAGCTCTGCTTTTCCATCCTCACACTCACCATTCTATTCCACCACCTCATTCCCAGACAATTACAATGTCCTAATAAGCCTCAGAATCACCCTATAGCCCGTGTCCTGACACGTTCTGACTTTAGCAGCGTAAGAGTTCCTCGGTCAAATTTCACTGGAGAAAAAAAATCTGCGGGGCCCCTATAAACTCAGAAGGGTTGGCTGGGCGGTACAGGGAAAAAGGAAAAAAGGCAGCAAACCTCCCAGGAGAGAATAAGGTACGTAAAACACAGGGCTGATGATACCATTCCAACAGCATAACTTTAGCACCTACTGTGCACCCAGAATAGTGCTTGGCCCATAGGAAGCCAACGTGAATTGGACATTCGCCATCTTTGAGGCCACCACGGAGCTGTAGGACAACAGACATGTCCCATTTAATATAATATGATGGGTAACCCTCTGCTAGTGATCTGACCTAAGTGTTACAGGAGCATAGAAAGAAGAGGAATAAATTCTGCAGGGAGAGAGAATCAAGGAATGAATAAATACTAAAATGTTTTAAGTGTTCAACGTCACACCTTCTAAAATCACCTTAAATGTCATGCTTTGGGAAACATTGGTCTAAATGTCCAAATTCCTTAAAATACCATAAGGCTCTGTAAAATGAAGTCCCAATTACTTTTCCAGTCTCATCTCCACCAGGTATCAATAAGCCCTAAACTCCATGTGTATCATATTTGTCATTCCTATTGAATCCTGCACAAGATTTCCCATTTCCAAGTCTTTAATCTCATTGTTACTTCCCACTAATGCCCTCTCCCAAACCTCCCCAAACATTAAGGCCAATCCCAGTCACCAGATCCACCAACCCAACAAAAATGGAAGATTTTAATTTTGGTTTAGTCTTATTTTTTAATCACTACTGAAAGTCACGATGATAAGGAATTCATTTAATAAGACTTATTTAATAAGCACAGCATTCAGAAATCCCATGTCCAAGCTCCCACTAAAGTCATCACACTCTCATCTCAGGCCCTTGCCAGAGACAGGCCGAGCAAGATCCGGAGTTGGAAAGTTAGCTACCGATAAACCTGCAATGTTTTTTTTTCCCTTTTATACTTAAATGAAGTCTTTAAATAAACATGCAAAGTTGATTCTGCCAACAAAATTGCCAATAAGAAAACACAGCCCAAAAGAGTTTCAAGTTTTATACATGCAAAATTATTTGAGCGTCAGACAATAGAATTTCGGAGATAATATGTGATTACAAGTTATGTACTACAACACATGGTTTACAGCAAACATAATAGAGAGGATTAATATCCTTGTTTTATAGTGTACTCAATACTTATTGCCAAGAAAAAAATGTTAAAGGCATGAAGAAATTCCAAGAAAAAAGGCAAACAAATCTGAGAAAAATGTTCACTTAACCTAATTAGTTTAAAAAGAAGATTCAAATAATGGCCAACCATTTTTCCCACTTCTTAAGTTAGTCCACAAATTTAAAAGCACTAATGCTCAGCGTGGTCAAATGCAAAGACATTGACATTTTCCTACAGTCACTGACCCTGTAAATTGTTACCACTGTTTTCAGCATAGCACATCAAGACTTAATATAGCTCACACCCTTTGGGCTTTAGGGGAATCCAATTCAAAGAAAGAACACCAAATGACAATAAAGCTACGTAGACAGAGATGTTTACCACAACTTTGTTAATAGTAAAAACCTAGAAACACTCCTGTGTTCAGTGACAGGGGGCCAATTACATGGCCACTCACCCCCTGGGTGGACTGAACCGTTATGAAGATAATGGTTATGTAGACCGTACAACATGGGGAAACACTTCTCATGAGATTAGGTGAATAAAAAGCAGGATGTAGTTCTGTGTGACGTTTCTGATTATAAATATGTAAAAACCGAAACGTGTACATACTTCAAAGGAAATATGCCCAAATTCTCATAATGATATGGCAGCATGGAATTACAGGTAACTTTTAAATTTCATTTCTATTTTCCAACTTGCATATAATGTGATTATAATACATTTATTTTTTAATGAAAGGAAGTTGTTTTTTAATCTTATCCCTGGCATTTGATATGCAATTGTATAATCTTCAGAACTTTAAAGAGCAAATTCTAGCAGACAAGCTAAAAAAAAAAAAAAAAGCCACTAACAGTCTTGTCCATTAGAACATGGCAGCCCCACATGATGCAATCTTTCTCAGGACCCATAACAAATACCCCAAATATGGAATTGCAACATTAATTGCCAGTGATTGCTTTTGTTTAATGAAGCCAAACTACTCCCATGCAGTTCCTTATGAGGACAAGGGAGGCAGTAAAGTGACTGGAATGTTCAGCTAGATTTCCTAAAGAAGCAATTACACCAAAACGTTTCATCTTAAAATAATCCACAGGGGCTGCCAGGTGACAACACACACAGTACCCCACTACTCCCAAAGCCTGCTCGCTGCCAATTCCCTGCTCCTAACCTGATTCCATGGCATTCCAGAGACCTGAGCTCCTCAAACTCTTTATATGTACAACTCTGGGCACACACAGTTTCTTAAGCCTGCATTGTTAACCAAGACAAGTCTTAAATACAAAAACCGGCCCACGTGTGTGTTTCCCAAATATGGCTGGGTCTACAGAACCAAAACAAAGCTGTCTAACTACAGCATCCGGTACACTCGAAACCCTCCACTTAGGAAGCCTAGATGACTGAAACAAGGGCAGATGCCCAAATTCGTTAGATAACAGCAAAACATCTTAGCTCTGTTTAGCTCTGTTTAAATTGTAAACACTCAACCTCAAACTAATAAAGGCAAGCCCAGGATACAGATGACGTCTTTCTTCTGAAGCAGTTACTACACAATGTCTACCCGTAGAGAAAGCATGAATGAAAGCATTTTGAATTCTCAGGAGACTCAAGGTTGAACCATAGGTTACCGGTAAAGAGACTAAGAAGTCACTGTGGGTGGCTGAAAAAAATCTGAAACAGCTGAAAAGGGTCTTTTAGAGCTTGAGCACGGGAAAGAAGTGTGGGTTTGCTATGGCAGGAGAGGTGTCCACGCTTCTAGAAAATCCCTAATTCCCTCTCAACTTTTCTTTTAAACCACAAAATTCCTAAGGCCACATATTTACCACATCGTATATCATACAGACATCTGCAGTACAGGCCCATACCACGCTGAGGAATGAGGGAACAGAAGTTCCATTCAGTAAAAAGACTCTGGGTCTTTTGCAAATACATAAATACCTCAATTCATAATACTGGCTTATTCAGGAATTGCTTGTTTTCCTTAAGACGTTCTGAAATTTTACTGAAAGTATACTAACCTAGCAAACAGCCAATAGAAACACTGAAAACATCATCTTTTCTGAGAAAACCTCTATTCTCAGCAGCATTTGTTTAATAACTGAAGTGGAACACATAGTCAGGCCCAGAATCCATACTCCCTGAACCCAGACCTTGGAGGCTGAGGGCTGCGTCAGATCCTCGATGCTTAATGGCAATATATGTGAGACACCGACTTCCAGTCATCACTCAGTAAATTGCAGTCTTTAGCTACTTTTCTCTTTTAATTGTATTTTGCACTAACTTTAGGCAATTTACGTTTATCAGGTATAAAAGCTACAGCCAAGTATCTGAAAATACAGTGCAAATTTCTGAAATGAGTTTTCTTCCAACTAAGCTAAAATCACTAAAAATATTCAATATAGTGCCAAGGTCATAGCAAGCATTCAATAAAAAGTTTTTGGCTTTTTTTTAATCTATGTTATTTCTCAGACCAGATGACCTAGAAATCAGCTGGCATCTATTATACATTTATATATTAATAAACATTTTATATACACACACACACACATTTCTGACTTCAGCTGCTATATGTGTATCCAACTATATCAATAATCACTTTGAACATCTATGGTCTAAATGCACCAATTAAGAGAGATTATTAGAGTGGATCAAAAAACAAGACCCAATTTTATGTTGTAAGAAAACTGCTTTAAATATAAAGACACAGATTAAAAGTAAATGGATGGAGAAAAATATACTGTGCTAACGGTTTCTATATGTGTTTAGTGGCTGTACAAAACCACTACAAAAAAAGAGTCAGGGGCTTCCCTGGTGGCACAGTGGTTGAGAGTCCGCCTGCCGATGCAGGGGACACGGGTTCGTGCCCCGGTCCAGAAAGATCCCACATGCCGTGGAGCGGCTGGGCCCGTGAGCCAGGGCTGCTGAGCCTGTGCGTCCGGAGCCTGTACTCCGCAACGGGAGAGGCCATAACAGTGAGAGGCCCGCGTAACGCAAAAAAAAAAAAAAAAAGTCGGAAGAACTGGGTTTGAAACCAAACTCTATCAGGGCTGCAAATTGGGAAGGCCCTTAGTTTCTCAGCCTCAGTTTCCTCCTACAAAAAGAAACGAAAAATACCTAATTCCATAAGGTGTTTCTAAATTTTAAAATCTATATGAAATATTGTAAAGTGTTGTTATAAAAGGAAACGAGGAAACGTATTCTAGCGACCACTAAACGTGGTCTAGTCCTGTTATCTTTTTATTGCTTCAACAGACTGATGAATATAATCACTGCATATCTTATCATGAAGTTGATATTACCAATACTTACCTGTATAAAACGTCAGGCTTTAAAAACTGAAGTAGCATCTAAAAACCAAGAAATCCATCTCTGGCTCTGCCTTCCTATGCAAAATCAGGCAATGGAGGACACTCTTCATAAAAACATATTTTAAGACACTTCAGAGTTGCTCTCTAAGGTCAGGTCTCAAGGAACCACCATTAATTCAAGATCCATTCACTGTGCATGCATTCTATGCAAGGTCCTGTGCACAGGCTTCAGAACAGAGAGATGAACCACCTCCTCATTTCCTAAATGCTGACTGTGAACCAGCCATTTACCTGCATCATTTCTAATCTTGAGAACCCCTTATAAGATTCCCATCCCCATTTTCCAAATAAAAAAAACAGCCTCAACGGAAGTGAAAAGACTCACTGAAGAGTCTTGCAGAAGCAAGTAGGAAAGATCCTGGTTCTGGCTCCCAAGCCCAGGCTCTTTCCAGTCCATGATCCTCACCCAAAGAGGCACAACACAGTCCCTGCCAGAAGCAAGATGCCCCTATATGAAGGTTGTTCAGAGAATAGACACACCTTAAAAAGAGAGATGGGGGACTTCCCTGATGGTCCAGTGGGTAAGACTCTGAGCTCCCAATGCAGGGGGCCCAGGTCAACCCCTGGTCGGGGAACTAGATCCCATATGCCGCAACTAAGAAGTCTGCATGCCACAACTAAAGATCCCTCATGCTGCAGTGAAGATCCTGCATGCCGCAACTAAGACCCGGTGCAGCCTAAATAAATAAATAAACAAACAAATAAATAAATATTTGAAAAAAGAGAGAGAGATGGATAATCTCAGGGGGCATTTTTATCCAGCTGTGGTAATAATCAAATTTATCAACCAAGATAAGAGATGGTGCCTGTCTTCAGAGACCTTACATTGTAGTTGAGAAGACTAATAGCCTTGAAACCCTGATGAGGCGCTAAAGACAGCACGAAAGAGCATTTATGGACTGCCCTCCACTGTAGGAATACGACAGCCAAGAGAATGCCAAGCCTCAAGACTCACCTGGGAAAGATCAGGGGACATGCTGACAAATACACCCCTTTATGAATGTTTAAAATATCCCTGTAGTACTTACAATATTAACTTCTCTATAGAGGGTTCCCAGGGGACGTTAAGCTGAATTAGATCACACACAGCACTTTCTGGCAGCCTGTAGGAAGCAATGACACCCATCAACACCCCCTTACCCACACGCACCTGTAAAAGATGTAGAGGGACTCTAGAATAAATAACTTGGATTTCAGTTGTTGCTCTGCCACTTACTAGATACTCGAGCTGAGGTCTAAAACTTGGTTTCCTCGTCTATAAAATGGGAAGAATAAGTCATCAATCTCAGAGTGTCACGGTGAGCATTAAATGAGGTCAAGCACATCGAGTGACTATCCCAGTGTTACAAAGTGCTCAATAAATTCTAGCTGCTTTCAGCACGATCGGCATCATCAACAGCATCTGAGGCTCAAAACCACTTTCCCCTCAGCTGGATTCTGAGTAGCAGGTGTTCTTTTTTCAAGTACAGGGAGGCTGGTCTCTTCAAGCTAATTAAAAGGACAGACTCAACCAGCTCTCCTTGCAAGAGCTTACTGCACGCACTTCCTCTCTCTCCTGAAGTTACCTGGCCAGTCCTTCCCCAACAGCACAATCCTCAAAAACTCAGCTTCCCATAAGAAGCAAAGTAACGAGTCTACCTTTTCTCCAAACAGTAAATTCTCATGGATAGTTCTGTTCCTGGCTGGGTATCACTTGATTTACATATAAAAGGTATCATCTTTCATGTGTTTTGCTACTAACAAGCTGTTCTCCTCACAAAATTCCTAAGGTGAAAATTTCCAAGGTGGGTTCCACATAGGTAGTGTTTGGTACACAGAAGAGACCCCAGTTCAGTTCAGCTGATGGAAAGGATCTGAAGAGGTTATGGAAAGAACATCGGGTAGGTGGTGTGCCAAAGCCACAAACTGGCCTTGAATGCCAGGCAATGGCATTTGTGCTGGCCTCTTATCAGGACATAGAATTCAAGATAAATTCTTTGGAAGTTTCCTAATTCAAGATTAATCTGACTGAGGCATGCAGGATGAACTACAGAGGTGGGTGCACTGGGGCAGGGAGAATATGTGAGCTGACTGCTTGTGAGCTGAGGTCAGGCCAAGGGCAGTCACATCTAGTGCTTTTTATAAGACTAAGACACACACACACACACACACACACACACACACACACACACACACACACAAATATCCCTCAACCATATACACCCACCCTGCCCAGGAAAGTAGCACCCAAAGAACTTGTTTTGCCCATCGGGCTGTGAAAAGCTCCACAGAGGCTTTGGTTACAGCAATCACAGATGATAACTTCTACATGTGTCTCATCTTGCTTATCTGTAGCAAAAACTCAGAGAGAATTTGATTTTCTGAGCTTACTCCTTATACCTCATTCTGCCACGTTTGCCCACAGCAAATTTTTTTTTTCCTGCTCAATTGCCTTGGTGGCTGACAACATAAAGTTATCAGAAAGTAAAAGATGTCAAGAAACCTTTAGAACTCAAAGAAGCTTACTAACCAAATAGGACACTACAATAAGCAATCACTAAAATAAAAGATTACAGGGATGTTTAAGAGTTTATTTTCAAACTAATGTCGAAGAGAACAGTTCTCAACACAAAATGACCCTGCCTTCACAACTCACATAGATATAAGACACTGGAAGAAAAGAACTATGTACTCAATTACATTCAATGTAGGATTGGGGGCAGAGGGATGGAATGACGACACTGAGATCCCGATTAAGAAAATATTAAATTCCTCACAGCCTACTATCAGCAAAGTGTTCCAGGCGTTTAGGCAGTGACTTTACCATTGTGAACCTCAGTTTCCCCCACATGCAAAACAGGAATTAAAATAGCACTAACATCCCTCCTGTTAAGGATTAATGGGGCCAAGCATTACCCACGTAGCACACAACAAGAACTCAATAAATGGTCATATTGACATAACTGGTCTATTTCCAATTTGCCTCATTCTATCAATAATTCCAAATATGAGGAGAGTCAGAGGTGAGTGGAATCCTCGTTAATAAAAGGATTTAATTAGTCACTACTTTACTATAACAATAGTTTACTAGGATTCTGCTCGAAGGAGGCAAAGGCACTGCCAAGAAATGAGGCTTTTTACCTTTGACAGAAAACATAAAATTTGTGGTAGCTCCACCCAGCCCCCCACAAGGCAGTGCTAGCAGTGGCCTGGGCTGCCTACAATCTTTTAAAAAAGGGAGGGTGGTGATGGTGAAAGGCCATATGATCTGTCTTGAACAGGGTTTCGTACGGCCAAAGATCTCAGAGCATCACAGAATTTCAAGGCTGGAAAGGACCACAATTTCCAAATGTTATGTATGAGCCTTGAAGTCCAGATCAATCCATCAATATGAGAAAATGCAAAATCCAGGCACACATACTCCCTGAAACAAAGAACCCCAACCCTGCCAAGCCCTTCCAACAGGACAAGGGGGAAAGCCAAGCCAGCAATAGGCATTACAGCTACTATGCCTGTGGGCCTGCTGTGCTTTCTAGAAGCTAAGCTCCCCGAAGGCAGGCATGTTACCATGTGAGTTTGTAAGTCACGAGGGCACTAAAATATTATTCTCAATTCCTTTCTAAAATTTCATTTCACCCTTCCCTCTTAAAAAGCAGCAGTAGAAAATTAACATCTAAGGTTTCACAACATTTATAGTAAGTCCAAACGTCTCAAACTGAAGTCAAAAATCTTATATACAAGTACAAAGTTGGAGAATAAATGGCTTTCTCCATTTTTAAAAATAAATCATTAAGGCAAATCTACAATCAAATGCCCTTTGATGCTTCTGAATCCATTAATTCATTCAATAAAAGTTCACTAATGTGAGGCACTGAATAGTGTGGTTCTTCTATTTTAAATGTACAGTATGTCTTACATGTCTGGAAATCGATCCCTCAAAATTCTAACAGAGGACATTTTAAGAAGACTGCAGAGATGGGGGACAGGATAAAGGTCCCATGCAGAAATCTCTCCCACCCTTTAAGTAACAAAAATCTTTCATAAAAATATAACTTTAGAACTCTTGGGTTGGTTCCCCAGTCCTCTTAAAGGGAGCTTGGTGAATATAATTTGTGGAGTTTGGTGAATATAATTACACTTCCGGAGGAAATCCAGTTTAACAAGCTTATAATTATAGACTTCCTATTTAATAAAAGTGCAAAGATAAATTAAGTTCTTTCTTACATAAAAATGTAAAGCCTAAGTAAATACACTAGATCATAAGGGGGCCAAAAAACTAAAAGATGAGCTAAAACTCTTACAACAGAAATGAAAAACACTTGAACTCTCAGCATGGTATGAGGCATTTCAAATTCCCATCTGCTAATATCACAGCTCGAAAAACTAGCCGGCAAATTTAAAGGCAGAGAATCAGGTGCAGTGAGGCCTTGGGCAGCATGAAATCCGGGATGACAACACAAAGTAAGCCAACAGGCTTTGCTAAAGTGTCAAGTCCAATCAGTGAACAGGGACAGAAAACCCCAGTGACTCTGAAAGTTACATATACGTGGAATTTAAAATACTCACAGGACTTCCCTGGTGGCGCAGTGGTTAAGAATCTGCCTGCCAATGCAGGGGACACAGGTTGGAGCCCTGGTCCGGGAAGATCCCACATGCTGCAGAGCAACTAAGCCAGTGCACCACAACTACTGAGCCTGCGCTCTAGAGCCCGCGAGCCACAACTACTGAAGCCCGTGCGCCTAGGGCCTGTGCTCTGCAACGAGAAGCTCACACACCTCAACGAAGAGTAGCCCCCGCTCGCCGCAACTAGAGAAAGCCTGCACGCAGCAACGAAGACCCAATGCAGCCATAAATAAATAAATAGATAGATAAATAAATAATAAAATAAAATACATTCCTACTCCACTGTCAGTTACACCGAAGTCCAAAGAGAAACGAGGGAGGAAGCAGAGGGGCTCAGGAATGTGCCCGAGACGCTGACCAGAGGAGAACTGGCTGGAAAGGGCTTGCCTTGGAGTCTCCCAGAGGTCGGCATTTACTCATTTAACATGGACAAGTGGCCGAGACCTTCCAGTGAGTGCCAGGTGGGGAAACCCTTCTCTGGCCACTCAGCTCAGCTCCCTCATTAAATTCAGAATGAAACCAGCTGCCGGGAAAGGCAAAGGGTGACCCCACCAAAGCTCTGGAAAGCCAAGAGGGTAGACTGAGTGCCTGGATGAGTGCTAGAAGGGAGATTTCAGGCCGCTGTAGGGAAGAAAAGGAGAGCGTCCTCAGGGTGCTGCTCTGCTCCTGGCTGGAAGTAAAGCGTGGTTTCTCTGTAGAATGTGTTGGGGCCACATTCCAGTCCGCTAGGCCTCACTGCCATCAGGGAGGGAGAACAGATGGAGGAAGGCACAGGAAGAAGGGCAGGGAGTCCCCAAAGATAAATAAAACGATGCGGATGAACAGACCAGCTCAGACGATATTTCAACAGAGGACAAAAAAGATCAATTCTGGACAAGAATTATTTAAATTATAAGACAGAAATACACACAAAATTCTGCACTAAATATGAGTGGACTTTTTTTTGGGGGGGGGGTCCTTGTAGCCTAATTTTTTTTTGATACTCTAAGATTACTTTAAGATTTTTTTTCACTTTTTTAGATTCTTTTCCCATTACAGGTCATTACAGAGTATTGAGAAGAGTTCCCTATGCTATACAGTAATTCCCTATTGCTTATCTATTTTATGTATAGTGGTTTGTATCTTTTAATCCCACACTCCTAATTTATCCTTCTTTCCCTCCTTTTCCCCTTTGGTAACATAAGTTTATTTTCTATGTCTGTGAGTCTGTTTCTGTTCTGTAAATAGATTCATTTGCATGATCTTTTGATTCCACGTATAAGTGATATCATATCTGTCTTTCTAAACAGAGGTTAAGTTTTATTTAAATCTTATTTCATTCATTTCTTCAATCAAATGACATTAAGAAACTGTATTCAAATATAGATATGTGACATCATTTTATTTTTATTTTTTAATAGATCTTTACTGGAGTATAATTGCTTCACAATACCATGTTAGTTTCTGTTGCACAACAAAGCGTATCAGCCATACGCATACACATGTCCCCATCTCCCCTCCCTCTTGAGCCTCCCTCCCACCCTCCCTATCCCACCCTCCCTATCCCACCCCTCTAGGTCATCACAAAGCACCGAGGTGATTCCCCTGTGCTATGCTGCTGCTTCCCACCAGCCAACTATTTTACATTCGGTAGTGTATACATGTAGATGCTACTCTGACTTTGCCCCACCTTTGCCCTCTCACCCCATGTCATCAAGTCCATTCTCTATGTCTACCTCTTTATTCCTGCCCCACAACTAGATTCATCAGTACTGTTTTTTGGGTTTTTTGTGGGTTTTTTAGATTCCATATATATGCGTTAGCATACGATATTTGTTTTTCTCTTTCTGACTTACTTCACTCATATGACAGTCTCTAAGTCCATCCACCTCACTACAAATAATTCAATTTCGTTTCTTTTTATGGCTGAGTAATATTCCATTGTATATATGTGCCACATCCTCTTTATCCACTCATCTGTCGATGGACATTTAGGTTGGTTCCATGTCCTGGCTATTGTAAATACTGCTGCAATGAACATTGTGGCGCATGTCTCTTTTTGAATTATGGTTTTCTCAGGGTATATGCCCAGTAGTGGGATTGCTGGGTCGTATGGTAGTTCTATTTTCAGTTTTTTAAGGCACCTCCATACTGTTTCCCATAGTGGTTGTATCAATTTACATTCCCACCAACAGTGCAGGAAGGTTCCCTTTTCACCACACCCTTTCCAGCATTTATTATTTCTAGCTTTTTTGATAATGGCCATTCTGACCTGCGTGAGGAGATACCTCATTGTAGTTTTGATTTGCATTTCTCTAATAATTAGTGATGTTGAGCAGCTTTTCACATGCCTCTTGGCCATCTGTATGTCTTCCTTGGTGAAATGTCTATTTAGGTCTTCCACCCATTTTTTAATAGGACTGTTTGTTTTTTTGATATTGAGCTCCATGAGCTGTTTGTATATTTTGGAGATTAATCCTTTGTCTGTTGCTTCATTTGCAAATATTTTCTCCCATTCTGAGGGTTGTCTTTTTGTCTTGTTTATGGTTTCCTTTGCTGTGCAAAAGCTTTTAAGTTTAATTAAGTCCCATTTGTTTATTTTTGTTTTTATTTGTTACTGTAGGAAGTGGGTCAAAAAGTGTTTTTCCTGGGCTTCCCTGGTGGCGCAGTGGTTGAGAGTCCACCTACCAATGCAGGGGACGCAGGTTTGTGCCCCGGTCCGGGAAGATCCCACATGCCGCAGAGCGGCTGGGCCCATGAGCCATGGCTGCTGAGCCTGTGCGTCCGGAGCCTGTGCTCCGCAACGGGAGAGTCCACAACAGTGAGAGGCCTGTGTACTGCAAAAAAAAAAAAATTTTTCCTATGTTTTCCTCTAAGAGTTTTATAGTGTCTGGCCTGACATTTAGGTCTTTAATCCATTTTGAGTTTATTTTTGTGTGTGGTGGTAGAGAGTGTTCTAATTTCATTCTTTTACATGTGGCTGTCCAGTTTTCCCAGCACCGCTTATTGAAGAGACTGTCTTTTCTCCATCATATGTTCTGGCCTCCTTTGTCGTAAATTAGGGGCCCATATGTGCGTGGGTTTATCTCTGGGCATTCTACCCTGTAGCATTGATCTATATTTCTGTTTTTGTGCCAGTACCATACTGTCTTGATTACTGTAGCTCTATGGTATATAGTTTGAAGTCGGGGAGCCTGATTCCTCCAACTCTGTTTTTCTTTCTCAAGACTGCTTTGGCTTATTCAGGGTCTTTTGTATTTCCATACGAAATTTAAGATTTTTTGTTCTAATTCTGTGAAGAACATCACTGGTAACTTGATAGGGATTGCACTGAATCTGTAGATTGCTTTGAGTAGTAGAGTCATTTTCACAATATTGATTCTTCCAATGCAAGAACATGGTATATTTTTCCAACTGTTTATGTGGTCTTTGATTTCTTTCATCAGTGTTTTATAGTTTTCTGAGTACAAGTCTTCTTCCTCCTTAGGCAGGTTTATTCCTAGGTATTTTATTCTTTTTGTTGCAGTGGTAAATGGGAGTCTTTCCTTAATTTCTCTGATTTTTCATTGTTGGTGTATAGGAATGCAAGAGATTTCTGTGCATCAATTTTGCATCCTACAACCTTACCAAATTCATTGATTAGTTCTAGTAGTTTTCTGGTGGCATCTTTAGGATTTTCTATGTATAGTATCATGTCATCAGCAAACAGTGACAGTTTTACTTCTTTTCCAATTTATATTCCTTTTATTTCTTTTTGTTCTCTGATTACTGTGGCTAGGACTTTCAAAACTATGTTGAATAAGAGCACTGAGAGTGGACATCCTTGTCTTATTCCTGATCTTAGTGGAAATGCTTTCAGTTTTTCACCATTGAGTATGATGCTTGCTGTGGGTTTGTCATACATGGCCTTGATTATGTTGAGGTAGGTTCCCTCCATGCCCATTTTCTGGAGAGTATTTATCACAAATGGTGTTGAATTTTTTCAAAAGCCTTTTCTGCATCTATTGAGATGCAGAAATAAAATAAAAAACATACAGTTTTTATTCCTTAATTTGTTATTGTGGTGTATCACATGGATTGATTTGCATATACTGAAGAATCCTTGCATCCCTGGGATAAATCCCACTTGATCATCATGTATGATCCTTTTAATGTGCTGTTGGATTCTGTTTGCTAGTGTTTTGTTAAGGATTTTTGCATCTATATTCATCAGTGATATTGGCGTATAATTTTCTTTTTCTGTGATATCTTTTTCTGGTTTTGGTATCAGGGTGATGGTGGCTTCGTAGAATGAATTTGGGAGTGTTTCTCCCTCTGAAATTTTTTGGAAGAGTTTGAGAAGGATCCGTGTTAGCTCTTCTCCAAATGTTTCATAGAATTTGGCTGTGAAGCCATCTGGTCCTGGATGTTTGTTTGTTGGAAGATTTTTAATTACAGTTTCAATTTCATTACTTGTGATAGGTGTGTTTATATTTTTTAATTCTTCCTGGTTCAGTCTTGGAAAACTGTACCTTTCCAAGAATTTTTCCATTTCTTTGTGGATGTCCATTTTATTGGCATATAGTTGTTTGTAGCAGTCTCTTATAATCCTTTGTATTTCTGCAGTGTCAGTTGTTATTTCTCCTTTTTCACTTCTAATTCTATTGAGTTGAGTCTTCTCCCTTTTTTTCTTGATGAGTCTGGCTAAGGGTTTATCAGTTTTGTTTATCTTCTCAAAAAAACAGCTTTTAGTTTTATTGATCTTTGCTATTCTTTTCTTCGTTTCTATTTCATTTACTTCTGCTCTGATCTTTATGATTTCTTTCCTTCTACTGACTTTGGGTTTTCTTTGTTCTTCTTTCTCTAGTTGTTTTAAGTGTAGTATTAGACTGTTTGATATTTTTCTTGTTTCTTGAGGTGAGGTTGAATTGCTATAAACTTCCCTCTTAGAACTGCTTTTGCTGCATCCCATAGGTTTTGGGTCATCGTGTTTTCGTTGTCATTTGTTTCTATGTATTTTTTTATTTCTTCTTTGATTTATTCAGTGGTCTCTTGGTTATTTAGTAGTGCATTGTTTAGCCTCCATGTATTTGTGGTTTTTACAGGTTTTTTCATGTAACTGATTTCCAATCTCACAGTGTTGTGGGTCAGAAAAGATGCTTGATACGATTTCAATTTTCTTAAATTTTCCAAAGCTTGATTTGTGACCCAAAATGAAATCATTTTAAAGTCAAAGAAATTTTAAGATAATCAAAGTAATGGTTTCTGTTATGTCTTGACTTTTTTTCCCTTAAAGATGTATCTGCAATATACAGAGCATGGCAAGACACACACTGACGTCTTTTGGCTTTCATTTCATTACTTTAAAAGCCAAAAATGCTGCTTTGTGTAACTATGTGGTGGAAGCCTCTAAGAGAACCATCATTGTCTTTTTTTTTTTTGTGGAGAACTACCTATTCTCTTCTACCCCCAAGTAAGCTATACTTATTAAATACTGGTTTTAGCCTATGATATGAGGTAACATTTGGGTATTTCCATTCCTTTTCCTCCAAATTCAGTAATTCCCTCAAATATACTTTTATAAATTCACAAGTGACTCAATAATCAACGATTTTCTCAAATGTAAGTTTTGTTCTTATGGGTATTGAGAAAGCATTTTAAAGGCCAACTTGCAATGCTACTGCTAGTCAACTCAATTAATTGGGGAATTCAGAAAAGAGCAGGAGGCATTTAAAAAATTATTCTCAAACGTGCCTTTCAACCAAATTCCTTTTTTTATTTAATTAATTATTATTATTTTTTGGCCACACCACACGGCAAGTGAGATCTTAGTTTCCTGGCCATGTGAGATCAAACCCACGCCCTATGCATTGGAGGCACAGAGTCTTAATCACTGGACTGCCAGAAGTCCCCCAAATTCTTAACTTGTACTTCAATTTTCATTATAAAGTTGAATTCTCTGGATTTAAAAATATTTTCAATTCTGATAACTAAAACAATCTTTGCAAAATCTTCCCACTGTCTTCCCAGAGGGTCTCAAAAACTGCCATACATTGACAGAGAAGGCACCTGCTTAAGATGCAGATTGCAGGTTCTGCTCCCAGATATGTTGATTGAGAAGTTCCAAGGAAGCCCCAGGATCTGCATTTCTGGCGGATATGGTTTCAGGCAATACTTTGAGAGACACTGGTCAATATGCCCAGGTTACTGCAGAACCAAGTACTAGACGCCCACAGCTCATCCACAATGCTGTACACAAAGCTGGAAACCATCCTGAATTTGTTGCATCACTTTAAACATAATTTATAATTTGTACTGATTGTGTCAGAATTTCATTTAAGCAGGGAGACAGTTTTTCCTTTTTTCCCTGCAAAATGTTCACAGTGAATAAAACAATGTGCAAATGTAATTCCACTTGCAGGGCCTGCCAGGCATGACTGCTGCCCCATCTGCACACAGTCTGGCACAGGGTTTCCAAATGAGGAAGTAACTCAGAGGACACTCGTCTATTAGCTTAAATACTCCTAAATGGGGTGTTTGAGAAAGCAAAGAATTCAAATGTACACGAAAGGTAGGACGATTTCATATCATAATCCATAAAATGACGCTAACCTAACAAAAGATATATTTTCACACACTGTTGATGCCATCTAAGGAACAAATGTTTATTTTTTAATTAGACAGTCTTTGATTTCTAATAGACCATTAATACTTTATCCTATCATATTGTTGTAAGGGGACTGTTTTCATTTTATATCAGACTCTTAAACTTCCAACTTCTAATGTGTTTCCACTAAATACAGTCTTACTAAATTATTCAACAATAGAGAAGTTTCTTGTAGAAAGCAATTGGAAAAGCAATTAAAACCAAAAAAACAAAAGTGGCTGCTCAAGTATTCATTACGCTCTTTAAGAAGAATCCCCTTTTCATTTCCTTTCAAGAGGAATTTTTTTTAGGGACTTGCCTGGTGGCGCAGCGGTTAAGTGTCCGCCTGCCAATGCAGGGGACACAGGTTTGAGCCCTGGTCCGGGAAGAGCCCACATGCCTCGGAGCAACTACGCCTGCGCGCCACAACTACTGAGCCTGTGTGCCTAGAGCCCGTGATCAGCAACAAAGAGAAGCCACCGCAATAAGCCCGCACACCACAACGAAGAGTAGCCCCCACTCGCCGCCAACTAGAGAAAACCCCTTGCGCAGCAACAAAAACCCAACCAATGCAGCCAAAAATAAATAAATAGAGGAATTTTTAAAGATTTATCAGGTTTATTTTTTAAAGCACAAAAGAAATGTAAGCACAGAGCTAAGCATGTGAAAATTAAGGATCCATAATGTCAGCACCCTAGCACAACCTCTTAATCTGAAGGACCAAATTGTCACAGATATCACTCACACCTTGTTTCTGATCCAGGTAACTGCGAAGTATCCAGGATTATACCACTCTGTAACATGTAAACTTTAATTTGGGGGTGAGGGGCATATACTCAAGCTCTGCTTCACATTTATTTTGAAAGGTAGCCAAATCTGATCTTTTTTTCCTAGCAATAAATTAAATACAACTAATGTTATCACCAAGAACCCCCTGAGCACAGGCACTATGCTTAGCACGTTACATACAATGTCTCATTTAATCCTAACAACCTTAGGATATGTGAACTGTTGCTGCCAATTTAGAAAAGGAAGCAATGGTTCAGTGTCTTCTCTGGGGTCACACAGCCAGTATGTGGTGGAATTGTGACAGAAAACCCCGTCTGACCTTAAATCCCAGGCCCTTAACTATGACCTCATTCTACAAAGATGTGTCTTGCATTGCACTGCACTTCGCTGCCTACACTGCCCTCCCTGCTTGTTTTAAGAACACCTTCCGAGTACATTCGTTTTTATAGTGATGAGGAGAATGTGCTCAACGGAGCATTCCACAGAATAGCCCAGCCTTTCTGAAGCATCTGCTTAGTCCCCACACTGTGCTCAGTCTAGCTGCAGAGATGAGCACTCACTGCTCTTGAGGGGCTTGCAATCCAAGCTGTGGAGGCTGCTTAAAAGCAGGACAGGGGTTTGGGTTTCTTGTTTTTAAGCCACATGGTGCTTGGCCATGGTCCACTGCTGGCTGCTGAGGGTGTGACAGTGAACAGAAGCTTGGACTGAGGCCTGTGAGCAGAGACAAGTGACCTCCCCCCACTTTGGTCCACGAAATGAACTAAGAGATGGTTAAGGACTCTTCACATTGTTTACTCTAAGCCTTTCACACAAATTCCAAAATGAGAATTGTTTGGTTCTGCAAATGGAGATACTAAAAGGGAAACATGAAAGTAAAAACAAGTCTCGGAACATCTGAAAAAGAATTTTGAAACCTGTTCATAGTTATGCTGCTGGCGTCACCCTCCAATCCCAAGTCCAGCTGTTTACTTCCTTGACTCTTGTCAGTTCAAGTGGCAAAGATATCCCAAGTTCCAGTAAACACGCAGCTCTTTATAGCGCTGGCAGGAGTGCTGGAGGGGAGGTGAAAGGAGTTTCTGTGGCCAAGCTTGGGCTACAGCCTTCACAAAGGCATATTCCCCAGGGTCCGGCAAGGCAGTGACAGGTAATCAAGGTAGGAGAACACTAAGGCAATGGATCAATGTAGGTGGCCCATGATCATGAATGTCACCCTTTTCCTTCCATCACTAACCCTTGGCAATTCCATGCTTCTCTTTAATGAGAAGCCTGTTGCCTCTCTAACCCATACCCTTGCCTTCCCTCAGAGGCATGGTGATTAAGAATGTAGGCTCAAAAAAAAGAATGTAGGCTCAATTTGCAGCAACATGGATGGACCTAGAGATTATCATACTAAGTGAAAGAAATCATAAAGAGAAAGACAAATACCATATGATATCACTTATATGTGGAATCTAATTTATCTACAAAACAGAAACAGACTCACAGACATAGAGAACAGACTGTGGTTGCCAAGGGGAAGGGAAGGATTAGCAGATGCAAACTATTATATAGAGAATGGATAAGCAACAAGGTCCTACTGCGTAGCACAGGGCACTGTATTCAATATCCTATAATAAGCCATAATAGAAAAGAATATGAAAAAGGGTATATATAAGTATAACTGAATCACTCTGCCATACAGCAGAAACTAACATTGTAAATCAACTATACGTCAATAAAATAATTTTTTTAAAAAAGAATGTAGGCTCAATAACAATTATCAGCTCCACTTACTACGTGTGCAACCGTGGGTGAGTTACCTCCGTTCCTCACGTGCAAAATGGGGTGATCACACCACTCCTCTCATGTGGCTACTACAAGGCGTGGTTGGGATAATACAGGTAAAGCGCTTGGAAGCACTTGGCACAAAGCCAGGCATAGTGCAAGCGCTTGATAAACGGCAGCTGTTCCTCAGTACTCGGGGCACCCACTGTCTCGTCCACTCTTTGTCCCACTTACGTGACAGCTCCTGTATCGTTTATTCTTCTGTAAACCAGAGATGACTCTCTGAAGGGTGAGAGGTGAGTATTCTACAAATTCTAGAATTTTCTCTGCTCTTTGAAGGGATCTATTCTTGCAGGATGGTCAACAAACGTTTTGAGTTTTTTGTTTTTGTTTTATCTAAGGATGAGGAACCTTTTAAAACTCCCAGGAGAGACTCCTACACTTACTTGAAACTATCTCGGTACATTACATAGTGAAAAGCATTCAATAAAAATCATTGTGGGGTGTATTTTGTTATGAAGGATCTTAGAATATTTAGAAATAATCTTCACTATGTTAGATGAGAAAACAGCTCAGGTGGGAAAGGAGAAGGATGCCCACAAAGTCAGAGAGAGCCTGTGACCCAAACAAGAATGAAGCTAGGGCTTTTAACTCACAATCTGTGCTGTTTCCCCCAAAGGATGCTGCCCTGAGACAAGACACAACTAACTGGCTTTACCTTTCTATAGATCAAGTGGTAAGGAGAATGTCACACTATGTCATATTTCAAGGGAAGCAAAATTCTTTATTTGCTGCAAATATTTTTTTCTGAATTTTCACACGGTGCCTTGGATGTAGTAAAGGAGCAATTAATATTTGGTTGATTTGATTTTACATAAAAAGGCAAATGATACTAAGAACTATATTCTCACTATGAAAAATTCTTCTAGATATTAACTTTCCATATACAAAGAAATAATGGAATGTTCTAAATAATGAAATACACTGGTTTTTATGATTTGCATGTTTCATTTCCCCTCAAAATTCGTATGTTGAAAACCTAACACCCAAGGTAATGATATTAGGAGGTGGGGCCTTTGGAAGGTGCTTAGATCATGAAGGCAGAGCCTTCATGAATGAGATTAATGCCCTTATAAAGGAGGCCCCAGACAGCTCCCAGCCCTTCCACCATGTGAGGCTATAACAGGAAGTCGGCAGCCTGGAAGAGGTCCCTCACCAAAACACGCCCTTGCTGGTACCTTGACCTTGAAGTTCCCGGTCTCCAGAACTGTGAGAAGTAAGTTTCTGTTGTTTATAAGCCACCCAGCCTGGGGCATTTTGTTACAGCAGCCTAAAAAGACTAAGAAGTCCAATTTTTGAAGAGGGAGAAATATTATGAAATGAAATATACTAGCAACCTTTGTACAATTTCCTTTCTATAGGCCACAGGCATCTAGAGAGCATTGCTTTGGGCAATGATCACGATTCCGTGTTGTGGCACATATCCCAGACTATTAGGACAGCCCCCAATTTTCTCTTTGCACCAATAAACAATGTAAAGTTCCCCCCCAAATTCCAGTTTTTAGTAACTGAATAAATCAATTCAGGAAGCATTTTAGGTAAAAAATAAACATAAGACACAAATGGCTAGAAACCCTTAAAGAGCAGGCTCACAAGCTCACCCCCAGAAGCATCTACACACGAAATAGAACCGAGCATGTCTATGGCTGTAGCTGTGACGCATATTTGTAAATGTGCCCCATGTGGAGCCAATGTGACAGCATTGAGCAGCAATGCGGATTCTACCACGAGAATCCTGAATTACCCATTTTCATGAGAAAGAAGCAAATGGCAAGGTATTAAGATATCACAGATTTCTTAAAAATTTTTCTAGATCTATTCTGAAGTCAGAAAACACTGAACTCTAACTCCTACTTTATATTGTTATCAGATTGAACCACTTCAGATGGTTCCTTTAAGTCAAAAATAGCCAAACATTGGAGTATCCCACTGTTCAAACTAACACGTGGCATTATAAGAGTACATAAGACCTCAGTCACCAAAGACAGCCTGAAGCATGGCTTCAGGAAAATTATTTCATAATGACTTTCTTCCATGAGTTCTGGGGTGGAAAAAGCAGGAAGATTTGGGGTTAACAGTTGTCCAATTACCAAAAACTCCGCTGATGAGAACCCTTAATTTTCTAAGCATTCCTATTAAAGTTTTACTGAGGAATAATTTATGAGATGTCTGCGGCATGTTGTGAAAAAAAATATGTCTGACATTTCAGACTATTCTAAAACCTCTCCCTTGTAAGAGGAGCTGGAGGTGTGGCAGGCTTGGGCCTCGCTCGTGCCTGGGGGAGAGAGTTGGAGATTTTAGCAGTTCTGGACAGGAGACTGGCGCTGCTTCAAAGCTCCGAGGCCCAGGCGGGCTTTCCGTACACCCTGAGGTGCTGTTAGGCAAAGATAGCATCTCTGTTCCTCTCTGGGGCCTCAGCACTGTTTGCCCTTCAAGGTTCCCTGCTGCTTAAGGAAACATGCGAAATATTTCCGTAAAGGACTGCTGTGTGGAAGCAACAGGAAGTAAAGGTTTACTCCAGTGACTCCCCGCTAATACAGGGGTGGAGGCCGCATCTGAGAATCACAGTTTTCCAAGCAACTTGTTATTTTTACCAGATGTTTTCAAAGGCAGTTCTTATGCACAGTATTTGAGAGGTGTTCTTGTTTTCTGGAATAAAGGGGATTTGACCATAAGCTATATTCTAACTGGGCATTAAAAACCAACCTAAGGGCTTCCCTGGTGGTGCAGTGGTTAAGAATCCGCCTGCCAAGGCAGGAGACACGGGTTCGAGCCCTGGTCCAGAAAGATCCCACATGCCGCGGAGCAACTAAGCCTGTGCGTCACAACTACTGAACCTGCGCTCTAGAACCCAAAAGCCACAACTACTGAGCCCACGTGCCACAACTACTGAAGCCCGTGCATCTAGAGCCCGTGCTCCGCAACAAGAGAAGCCACCGCAATGAGGAGCCCATGCACCACAACAAAGAGTAGCCTTGGCTCGCCGCAACTAGAGAAAAGCCCGCGTGCAGCAACGAAGACCCAATGCAGCCAAAAAAAAAAAAAAAAAAAACTAAATGCAAAGTGACATGGGGGGAAAGTAGCCTCCTGAGAGACATGACTTTTACATTTTCTTAGGGCATAAGAGAAATAAGGCATTCATGTACTCTGAAACTTCCTGAAGGAAGTAAAAAATCAGTCCTGAGAGAATTCAACCTTTACCATCTTCTAACAAAGGTATTAGGCTAAAGAGACTTCACTGGACCAGCGCGGCCCCAATATAAAAACTGGAGTCCGGGGCACCCTGAGAGCCCATCACGACACCTCTTTCTTCTCCCAACTGCCTGCTCGCCTCCCACCACCAGGACCATTTCCATTTGGCTGAGGCACCTATGTAAAGAGCGCCCTTTCCTTCCACTCCTACAGCCAAGCCTTCCCAAGCGATGCCATATGTCGGAAAGTTCCCTCTACCTCCTCCTAGCCCCTTCAAGCTAAGCTGCCTCACCCACGCCCTTCGAACGGCTCCCATATCCTCCCCAAAAACATTTTCTAGAATGGGATGGCTCCCCCAAAAGGATGGAAGACAGATTTCCACAGCCCCAACCCACCTAGACTTGGAAAGTGCATGTTTACACCTTTCTTCCCCACATATGCAATCTGCATACTTTTATTGTTAATTTACATATTTGCCCAATGTGCTATTTTCTCCTGTCTACTGATCCTAGCTCAGTAAGCACCTCAGAACACGAGCTTCAGAGAGTAGCACTGTCAGGCTCACCACATGACGGAAGAGAGGATGTTCTGCCTAAAGAAGCATGGAGCAGAAGCAGGGGCTGCGAGGCTGGCAGGGCTGTGTGAATTTTGCCTCCATTCCCCAGTGCTATCTCCGGGGAATCTGCCTTGCCTCTTTGAGCTTCACCTTCCTCCTCTGCAAAGTGTGAAATAATAAAAACCTATCCTTGGGGTTATTATGAGGACTAAATGTGATCTACGTAAACACTGCATATATAGAGGAATCCAACTCCTGTGCTGACCATTGCTGCTTTTCCCAAACTCTGCCTACACCTTTTATAAATAGTTCCTTTATTTAAATCTCCTTACATTACCCGATTTGACTGTGCCATGTTTCCTGCCAGGACTCCAATATGCTCAGTAAGTGACATTTTCCTTAATTCGTCTTCCCCACCTCTCCCCTGATATCTGGTTTTCTACCTAAGAAAAACTTTCTGCTTTAAAAAAATATAACCTTTATTCCTCAATGTTTAGTTACTTCTATATCATCTCAATGTTCAAGGTGTTGTGTAAGCCTGGTTTATTCAAATGATAAATTATGGCATCATGTCTGGTTTGCCCTGTAGTTGAAGTTTCTGAATTCCTCACTGATTGGCAGGGCCATAAAATCTCCAGGCTCAAAGTGCCCTTACAGATCACCTAGACCAGCATCTCCCAAAACGGGTCCCACAAAACACCACTGCCAGAGAAGCTGGCAAGTATGTAGCAGAAAAGGTGTTACAGAATCTAAGAAGTTTGCAGACTTGCCGTGCAACCCTCAGGGACCCTCAGTGACATTTAGGCATCGAGAAGTATTGTCATAAAGAATCTTGTTGAAATTCACTAAAGCAGCATTTCACTAACTTATTTGGCCACAGAACCCCTTGCCCATCCCTATTTTTAGAGCACCCATTAACATCGTGCAGAACAGATTTCTATAAAATACCCCTGGACGGGGAAAGAAGAAAGAGGAAAAATTCACTTTCTTAAAGTAGGTCAGTTAGTAAATGGCAGAGCTGGCTTCAAACCCACACCTCTCAGACCCCCAAACCACTGCTCTTCCCACTATAGCAGAGGCTCTTGAACTTCACTGCCCCGCAGAATCACCAGGAGTGCTTGTTAAACTGCAGACTGCCGGGTCCCACCCCGGACTTTCTAATTCCGTGGGGTTGGTGTGCATTTCCAACTAGCTTTCAGGCGATACTCACAGCAGCGGTGAGAACCCCTGCACTACGCCCACCCACAGTGGTACAGGGGCTGGACAGGGCCTCGGCCTAGAGAGTGAGGACCTAGTGGGGAAGCCAGGGCATAAACATGGGAAAACGCCTAAACAACCACAAGGTTAATAACTAACAGTTCAGCACATAAGGCTACATCTAACCAACAGCCAGTCCAACAGCCCAGTGTCAAGACTGAAAAAACTGGACAGTGGGAATTAACCTAGATCTTAAAGGACAGGAAGCCCCAAGTAAAAAGGGAGAAGGGAAGAGCATTCCAAGTGGTACAATGGGTCCTACTGCCCAAATATTTGTTTGTAGAGCCGTGGCTTTTTGTAGCTGGAAGGGACCTGGCCTGCACATCTTTGGATACCACTCTGGTTCTTACACTTGAATACGGGTGTGACTGCTATTTCAAAAATTTGCAGCAAAACACTTAAGGCAAGATAGAGAAGCTCCTCTCCAAGTAGGTGATTTGGAGGATCTAGAGAAGGTCTTCCTGCTCACTTTCCAGCTGTAGCCTCACTTCCCCTGCTCATCCTGGGTGCCCAGCAGCCCACCTCCAGGACATTAAAGCAAGGGCCAAGGAGAGCTGGCCACTAAGTCTACAAGCCAACTGGCTGGTCCTTTTCTTAGAAAGTGGGTGTGAAACAGTCAAAGCCATCCTCCTGCAAGTGCAGTTCTAATGGGGCTTTGATGACATGCAACAGTTTCTAGACATTCCCTTCACCTCCATCCTCCAAACAAAAAGACTATCTGGGAGTATAAGTTTCATGAGTTGGCTATAGCCAACTTGCTCAAAGGAACGACCAAGAGTGAAAATGCCATTCTCTACGATCACGTTAACTCACCGTGGCCCCTAACTCTGGTCTCGCAATGCTGTCGCTAGCTGCTGCTTCCGGTGAAACAGTAATGCCCTCACCGGGGTAGGGACACAGCCAGCCCGCCTCTCCCTCCCTCCCTCACTGGCATTCCTTGAACAGTCAACCTAAGGTAGGATGCAAGCGACACCAACTGAGACAGGAACCGCCCTCCCAGTTAAGGCAGAGAAAGCACAGTGATAAATCAGATGACAAGTCAGGAGGGGAGTGGAGGTGAAGAGCTGAAGGTGGAGGCAGTGACTTCCAGGGGACTGAGGAAGGAGGAAGTGGGATGTGGGAGGGGAAGGTTAGATGGTCCATGAGCACCTGCTCTGCTCTGTACCACACACTGTTGGCTCCTTCACCCACTCTCTCATAAAGCCTCCTTCACCCATTCTCTCATAAAGCCCTATGAGGTGGATCAACGTCTACTTTTACAGAGGGGTAAACAACACCCTGGAAGCCTAAGTGACTTGCCCCAGGACTCACAGTGGGAAAACGCCGGCATGGGGGTTTTAGCTCTGGCTTGTCTGAATCCAAAAGTGGTGGTCTTCTATGATGCAAGATGTACAGCTGACATAAGAGCAGGTAACCTCCAAAGTACACGCTCCAATCTTTGCCAAAGATTTGCCTTATAATTTGAAACATGGTGAAATTAAATAAATTTGGATCATACACACACACAAGCTAGATATTTGTGTAAATTTAATTCTTCGTAAAGTTCTAAATTAGGTATTTATGGGGGGAAGTTTGGACCATTTGTTAAAAATTAACAAAGGCAATTTGTGCCTTTGAAGGGGTTTGGACACATGAGTATAGTGGCCGGAAATACAATCTTCCCTTTTCTCCTCCAGGATGTTCTACAAAAGCAACACGGAAATGAGGGAGGGGAGGGTGAACATTTCAGTCAATTTAGGAGAGAGAGAACCCACAGACTCAAAAACTGTATTATGGCTTCTAAAAGCCACTAGGAATGGTTCAGAAACATGCAGAGATGAGTACAGGATCCGTGTGTTCCCACATCATGCAAAATGATAACACTACTAAATATAGACTTGTCTACATGCCCAGCACTGGTCTGTACGTTTTATATAGATTAGTGTTTTCAATCATCACATCCTACCTATGAGATAAATACTAACTGGCCAAGACCAAACAGTTCAATAGTAAATGGAGAAACTAGGATTTAAACCCAGGCCTTTGGGCTATCAGAGTCCATACTCATCACCACTGAGACGACAGCCTATTCCACAGCAGACTACAAGATCATCACTACACCATGATTTTAGTGGCAGAGGACTAAAATGGCCTACATACCATTCACAGGCCATTGTTTATGTGTTATGACATCTATTCAATGGGAACAACAAAACAATCATATCACGAGGTAGCTCAAAATGTGAGATGGAATGATTTCTAAGATTATGATTAAATAGAAAAACCAAGTTCAAAACACTGTGGATAGTATGATGTCCTTTGTATGGGGAAAAAATATATATACACATATTTATAAACGCAGGGAAAATTTCCACAATAGTATATAAGAAACTGGTGCCCAGGATTGAGTCTAAAGCAAGAAGTATGGGAGAGATGGAAGATTTACATTTTACTACAAACCTTTCCTAACTTTTGAATTCTGAACATGGTCATATATCACCTATGTATTTAAAGAAAATTCAAAAGCAAAAATTACTTTGAGAGAATCATGGTGAAATATTTTCCAACCTAATCCCCAGTAGAAACAGTGAGTAGAATATTCTGGGATAACCTATATGAGAAAAGAATCTAAAAAAGAATGAATATAGGGACTTCCCTGGTGGCACAGTGGTTAAGAATCCACCTGCCAATGCAGGGAACATGGATTCAAGCTCTGGTCTGGGAAGATCCCACATGCCGCGGAGCAACTAAGCCCGTGCACCACAACAACTGAGCCTGTGCTCTAGAGCCCGCGAGCCACAACTACTGAGCCCGTGTGCCACAACTACTGAAGCCTGAGCACCTAGAGCCTGTGCTCCGCAACAAGAGAAGCCATCGCATGAGAAGCTCGCACACTGCAACGAAGAGTAGCCTCCGCTCTCTGCAACTAGAGAAAGCCCGCGTGCAGCAACGAAGACGCAATGCAGCCAAAAATAAATTTTTTAAAAAAAGAATGAATGTATGTATATGTATAACTGAATCATTTTGCTATACACCTGAAACTAACATAGCATTGTAAATCAACTATACTCCAATAAAATTAAAATTTAAAAAATAAAGTCATCTGAAAACTAAAAGAACAAGGTGAGTAGAATAGAAGTGAGAACAGTCTCTCTGACGATTTTCTATTCATTCCATAGAGAGAAGTGGATAACTTCCTGCAATTTTTCATAGTAGAGATTCTGAAATGCTTAGAACTAAAAAAAGAAAAAAATTATGCCATCCATTTTCTTCAACTCAGACACTTGTTTCTTAAAAATGCAGTGGACATATAGCAAGAAAGAATTCCTTGTGTAGATGGCAGTAAAAGGTGTTTCAATGTTTGGGCTTGGGGTGTGCATGACAGCACACGAGAATTCCCTAAAAAAATAAAGATGACAGGTAGTGACCCAGGACAACTACTGTATGGCCAAAATAGAAATGGATATGTCACGTCCATGCCACTAAAGAAACAAAATCGCTCATGTCCTACAAAGCACGCAAGGCATCTTGCCTTGCCAAATTTAAACGGGGACATTATTTTTGAGTTACTATAATTAGTTCACATTTGTCTATGAATCAGTCTTTATGAGGCAACAGCATCTAAGCCCCATCAGATGAAACCTGAGGCAACATCATCTCTGTTTATTATTTTGAAAAGAAAGAAAGGGTGCCAAGTTTCCTGCAACACCCAACTCAAACGCTGAAATTTGGAGGACAGAATGTCCTGTTGTCCACGTTTGAAGATAGGAATATATTTTCATCTAATACATCAGTCCCAGGTTCAGCTGGCAACAGGAAGGAATTGAATTCCAGAGCTCAAAAATAGGACTTAAGTACTAAAGCACCTTTCACTGCTCATATAGGATACTATTTATGTTTTAACCCTTTACACTGCAGCAGTTTTAAGAAGTACTCATGCTTGTGAACAGACATGAAAACATTTCAATCTAAAGCTCTCTGCCTGACAAGAGATTGGCAAATGCAAGCGTTTTAAAGCTATTTTTACATTCCCTCATCCACGGCTTTCATAATTAAGTTTCTCACAAAGAATGAAGAGTTTCAACACCAAATATAAAGGCAGGGGAAGGGGGAGTGGTTCCTATTTAGCCTGGGCTTCTCCTGAATGAAATGGCTCATCCAAGGGGCTCTGAAATCAGGCACATAAATACAATAGCATCTCTAAAAGGAGTCCAGCCAGAGAGCAGGCAACACTAAGGCAGTTAGAATCTGCAAGAGGTTTAAACAGGCAACCTTAATAAGTCTCAGGGACCCTACTGGAAGGTATAAGCTCAATGCTTTAATTCAGAGAACATCATTTAGCAGTACGCCGGCGGACTGTAGCACATTTGACTGAGGCCAGTGGGTGCAGAAGAGGGACAACTGCTATTCACTCGTCTCCAGGTTATATCAAAACCATATTTTCATGCATGCCCACGATACATACATATCGATGCACCTGTATGTTCTTTTATGGCAAAGACCACGGGTTCTGGTCCCAGTTTTGATATTTACGAAACAGATTCCCTTCAGTAGACCATTTTAAACCATCAGAATTTCATTTTTGCCCCTCAAACATAACAACAACACCAAATAAGCAACAGGGAATAATACTCGCCCTGTCTAACCTCACGGGAATTCTATAAGAACCAAAGTGAAATAATAGTTTTATAGTTTTTAACATTCAGCAAACATTTATGTGACACTATAGGCCAGGCACAAGGTGCTGGACAATTCTTACTTTTAATAACCTGCTGACACAGGTACTATTATTATCCCTGTTTTATGGATAAGAAAACTAAGGACGAGAGATGCTCAGTAATGTGCTCAAGGTTACACAACCAGGAGGTGGGATTTGAACCCTGGCAGTCTGACTCCAGAGTATGTGCTACTATATACACTATACTATACAGCCTATCATCATAATTACCATGAATACCTTCACTTAATCCCAATTCCACAAATAAGGAAAATGAGGCTCAGAGGTTAAGTCATAAGCAAGCCGAGATCATAAAGCAAGCACATGGCAGGGAGCCAGGATTGGAAATGGGGTCTGTGCCACTCCGGACACTGCACTCTTTTGGCTTTTGTGGCCGCGTGGCATGCGGGATCTTAGATCCCTGACCAGGGATCGAACCCATGCCCCCTATAGTGGAAGCACAGAGCCCTAACCACTGGATCACCAGGGAATTCCCTGGACCCTGCATTCTTAAAACACAGTTACTAAACTTCAATCCACAAGTATTTACTCTGCAACTACTGTGCTCTAACACGCTTTTTAAAAAAAGGTAAGGAGGTGGTGGTCGTGTTTCCTCAGGAGCTGAAAGGCTTTCGAATCACCTCCATACTACGCCAGCCCCACCCACAGTCACCGAGTTCAGAGCCCCGCCCACAGCAGGTGTCCGGTGATAGCTGATGCCACTGAGGATGAAGATGACCACGGGAATATTAAATGTTGGGATACAGTTTCAAAAGGGAATTAGACTACTCAAGCTAGAGGGGAAAAAGCCCTACAGGGCAGAATGCTGACAGCTTTAAAAATGAACAGGTGTGGCCTATCTAACAGGTAGAACATTGTAGGTACTTTGTTAATTCCTACTAAGGTTTCAACTCCTGAAGCAGGGTGACCAACTCATCCCGGTCCTTGCTGGACTTTCCCAGTAGCCTCACGTCACCCTGGAGGGTAAATATTAGGTTGGCTTTCCACCCCCCCCCAACCCTGGTTCCAGCACAGGTGCCTGCAAACAGAAGGTGCTCACTAGGTTGTTGGTTAGATGGATGGAAGGAGCAATATTTTATTATTTCCAAGTTCACTCACTTCTATGCCACGAGTGTTGCCAAGCAGCAGTTCCCACACAGCAAAATGACTATGTGAGACTCATTTTAACTAGCACTTTCATTGTTTGTATGCAAATGTACATGCCTAAAATGGGCCCTTTAAAGGGCTTTCCCCTAAATCAACAACCGTGAGATTTTTCTCTGTATATCCTTTTAAGTAGATAGTAGAGAGAGAAATTTCAATCCAGCCTGAATCTGTAATAATGGAGTTAAGGTGCTTTTCTTTATAGGAATGACAAGTCTAAAATGAGGAAACGGGAGGCACTTCCAGGCGCCAGGGTAGAGCTGCTCCTTGACTTACTCATCCCAAAATAGGATAGGCACCTCAGAGGGCGCTTTCCCAATACCCAGTTCCAGAAAAGTGAAACACCCCACTGCCTGAGTCCCCCTGGATTAGAATCCTCAAAGCTATTGCAAGCAAACTTTCCAACCTCCCCTTCTATTCCCTTCCCCAGATGTCCTGCTCCAAGCTCAGGCAGCCCGTTCTCTTTGCTGGCCCGTTCCCTTCCTTTGGTTCTGACCCAGGGGCTGGGTAGCCTTGGTCTTGTGCCTCAGCTCAGGGAGAGGCCCAGATGCTCCTTGAGAATTCAACCCTGGCAGAGGGATCAGTAGACCCAGCCCAGACCAGCCCAGCCCTGGGTGGGAGTTCTGAAGAGCTGCTCTCTTGGGGAGTCAGGGTGGGAATCAAAGTTCCGGGTGGTCAGCATGGCTGAATCCTGAGTCACTGACTCAGCCCTGTATGATTATGCCAGGCAGCCCAGGGAGCCGGTCACAACTTAAAATTCGAGAGAACATGACGGCGAGAAGCAAAGTTCTCAGAAGGGCACACAGGGAAAGCAGAGGTTATCTGAGCTTGGAGGAGAAACTCCTGTCGTCCAAAAGAGTGGGGAGGACTGGAGCCAGGAAAGCCCTGGAAAGTTCTTTAAATGGCTGCAAAATGCGCTCCTGGTCTCAGAATGGTCTATTTGCATGTCTGGGCCACAGGAGCAGGGAACGCGTTGATGCTGAACAAAGGACAGTAGTATCTGGTCCACACCTGCTGTTGTCAAAGCTGGTTCTGTCTCAGGCTGGTCACTCTCAAAACTGGCCAGGATGAGGACCACTGCTGGCGGGAGTGGGTCAGGAAGGAGGGGGTGTCAGGAGCGTTTCAAATGGGGTGACATCCTTTTCACCCAGTGACCTGTGGCTGACAAGCCAAGATCCCCGAGTGGAAACGCCTGGCTGGAATGCCTTCTTAGTTCAGTGAGACAAGCATCTTGGGAGTTATTTATTCCAAGGAAGGGGACGTCCCTGAAGGAAATGAGTACATGCCAAGCAGAGAATACAGCAAATCAAAATACTTCTGACGCAGTCCAAACCCTTGGCTGATGTACTTTCAGTTCAATACCTGGAACTCAAGACCAACCCAGAGAGAATCAGAAACAGGCTCCCAAGTGGCTGGGAGCCAAGAAGGTCCGAAGTGGCTTCAGAAACCCCTAAGACCAAAGACACTGGGCTCATCCGAAGCCACAGGATTTCTGAGCTAAAGGAGACATCATCTAGTTCTTACTTTTTTTTTTTTTTTTTTTGCGGTACGCGGGCCTCTCACTGTTGTGGCCTCTCCCGTTGCAGAGCACAGGCTCCGGACGCGCAGGCTCAGCGGCCATGGCTCACGGGCCCAGCCGCTCTGTGGCATGTGGGACCTTCCTGGACCGGGGCATGAACCCGTGTCCCCTGCATCGGCAGGCGGACTCTCAACCACTGCGCCACCAGGGAGGCCCTAGTTCTTACTTTTAAAAGCGGGGGAGGGGGAGGTGCTTAAGGGAAGCAGTGCTGCTGAATTCCCTAAAGTCATGAAGAATTTGAAGACCCTCGTCTTCAAAGTACTTTTTCCAAAATGAGCATTTTTTTCATCATGTACTATTTGGTTAGTTCCCAGAGGAACCAAAAGGTTCAAACCAGTCACCCCTTATCCCCTGTGCTCAATGAGTGGATCTTCCATTCCTGAAACTGACCCCGAGGTACTCTGGACCAAAGGTGATGGGTAGAGAGTTCAGACGATCCGCAATGAACTGGAACCAACCTCACAAAACTGCATCATCCATGAACAGGCAGTAAGGGGACCAGCCACACTCCACCCTCTGTCACGCTGAGACTTTAACCCTAGACAGAACATTCTAAATCTCAGATACTGTCCAAAAGCTCAGAGACACATTTTGGAGATGGAAAATATACAAACAAGCATTTCTAGACACTCCACCTAGTAGCCCATACTCCAGGGATGGGTCTGAAAACCAAGAGGTTATTTTTTTTTCCAACTGATACACAATGGTGCAGATAAGTGTCCACTTTCTCTTCCCCCATGGCTTCCCTTTTCCAGTGCTCTCTCAGTTCTGCGTGCTCCAAGAAGGAAACTTCCACCAGGCACTAGCAGTCTTTAGCACATGTTAAGGCAGCACAATCTGAAGACAGGAGCGGGAGTGACAGCAGCCAGAAGAGGACAGGCTAAAGCAAAAGCACTGAGTGTTTGAAACCACAAGTCCTGAATCTGCAATCCCTCTGTTTACTTAGAAACAGTTGCTGATGCTCACCCCCAAAGGTAAACTAGGACAAACCCGGAAAGGGAAGGGGAAGCAGTGAGGTAAGAGCCGCTGTAAACCTGGCACCAAGCAGAGGAAAAGCGCTGTCAGGACGCAGCCTTCCTCTCGACAAGAAAAATGAGATAACAGACCGCTATGAATAGTGACAGGAGGCTATACCCAGGCGCTAAGCAGAGGCAGAGGCTCGCGACCTTCACACACTTAAAAGTCACCCACAGACAATTTGGAGGTTGCTGTGGTAGAGTGAAAAGAACGTGGCATTTGGAGTCAGAGGAGGCGACTCTGAATCCTGGCTCTGCCCTGAGCAAAGCTGTGTGACATCAGGTCAGCCACTCAACCTCTCTGAGTTTTAGTTCTCTGTGAACTATAAAATGAAGGATTTGATTTACAAGAGCCAAGACATGGAAATAACCTAAATGTCCATCAGCACATAAGTGGATAAAGAAGATATGGTAAGGTTGGGAGGGAGATGCATGAGGGAAGGGATGTGGGGATATATGTATGCACATAGCTGATTCACTTTGTTATACAGCAGAAACTAACACAACATTGTAAAGCAATTATACTCCAATAAAGATGTTAAAAAAAAGAAAAGATATGGTGTATATATACAAAGAAATATTACTCAGCCACAAAAAAGAATGAAATAATGCCATTTGCAGCAATATGAATGGATATAGAGATTATCATACTAAGTGAAGTAAGTCAGAAAGAGACAAATATACGATATCACTTATATGTGGAATCTAAAATATGACACAAATGAACATATCTACAAAACAGAAACAGACTCACAGACAGAGAGAACAGACTTGTGGTTGCCAAGGGGGAGGGAAGGATTGGGAGTCTGGGATTAGCAGATGCAAACTAGTATATACAGGATGATAAAATAGCACGGTCCTACTGTATAGCACAGGGAACTATATTCAATATCCTATGATAAACCATAATGGAAAAGAATATATATATAATAAAGTAAAATGAATGAGTTGGACTAGCTGCCCTCAGTTTTCCTCCAGTTATAACATTCTGTTACACTACTAAATACTGCAGCAAAGCAGTCATGCCCCTTCTATTGAACACCTTCTGTATGTCAGGTGCTCTGCTGGGTACTAGAACAGTTTGCACTCAAGGAACCTTCCAACCCACGTTATGCCAGCAGCCCGTAAACAAGCTTCTGCAGTACAGAGGGAGAGATGTGTGGACAGGGTGAAGGGTCAGCTGACCCAGCAGAGGAAGAGGGCAATCAGGAACAGCTTCCCAGAAGTGATGCCCAGGCCAGCACCTGAAGTAGGTCATTAGGCCATAGGAAAGGGCAGAAGGAATAATATGTACAGAAGCACACAGGAATGGCCCAATAGGGCACACACGATGGGAGGAGTTCAGAGATAAAGGGCTCTTATAAGCCATACTAAGAAGAGCTCTTGTCAGCACCCCCAGGCTCCCCCCAGTCCCCTGCTGTTCACCCTAACATCTCCCTAGGCCAACACCGGGTCAGCCATCACGCAACCACCCAACCCCTGCCCCCCAGCAGTTCCCTGTTTCCCTGAGTCACATGGCCAAACCACACCTGTTTTACACACAGGCTTCTTCGCAGTCACTCAGCAGGCCTTGCTTTCAACTCCTGCTTGGCCCCTAGTGCCCAACCCATGACAGCTGTTCCAAATAGTTTCCATCTTCCGCAGAGCCACGGCTGCATCCCACCTAGCCCGCTCATGCTCAGTAGATGACCCCCACCTCCTCCGTTCCTGGGAATGCCTGTCCAAGCACTGCTCCTGTAGCAATCCTTCTGGCCACCTGTCCCAAGCTCCTTCCTACACAGCCCAGGCCAAGCTGTGGGGATCTCTGCTCATGAGTACAAAAGAAATTAAAAAGAAACAGAAACCAGTCATCCACCCATACAGGCTGTTGCCCATGCATCTGACTGGGCTCTGAAACTGCACACTTCAGTGGGATGAGGTGAATGTATGTACCCTGCACACCAAAAGGCATTACGTAAATACTATTAGGTACTCCATAACTGTTTTTTTGAAGAAACAGGTAAACAGACTTTGATTCTGAGTTGCAAATACATAGTATCTTCAGGCATGTGAACCAAGAATGCAGCCTAGGATTCTGCCAAAAAGACCTTTTCTATAGGCCTTTTCTATAACACAATGGCAAGGCCTTCACGAGCCTAGTCTCTGGTCCTTGCTTTGTTCCTCTACACACAGTCCATTTAATGCCAACCTAAGCAGCACTGAAACATTTTAGTGCCTTTTATTTCTGAAATAAATTTCCCAAAAACACAATATATTTAATATAAAATGCATACTCAATAGGTTCCATATATTGCATGTATGTTATACTGCACTGTGCGTGTAGTTATTTATTTTTCCATGCTCTCAGTGCCAGTATAAGTTCTCAGCCAAAGGAGAGCAGCACAACACAGTCTCAGAGGACACAGCCCCAAGCAAAACACCCAGGGCACCGCCCCGTGGTGACATGTTCTACAATGTGTATTGTTTACTCTGCCAGCACTTCTCTGCCTGCCATTTATTTATTTTTTGCTCTGGTCAACAATTTTGACTCATAATGGACAAGAGACGGTCTGCAACTGGTGTTGGACCTGATACCAAGAAATAAAGGAAAAGTATCACCTAAGATTGATAAATTCGAGTGTCGGGTAGTCTGACCAGTGAACAGGGGTCAGCTTATAGACTGGGAGTACCGAGCAACGGAAGTATGCTACAGAATGCCAGGAAGATAAATACTTCTGCCCAGATCACCTCCACACCATCTACTAAACAGAGCTAGAGAGCTTTCCCACAGTGCTGCAAGGTCAGGGCAACGCCATGAGCTCCCGAGTACACAACTCCTTACACTTAGTTCTCTCATGTTTATTCCAGGTAACTACGAGGAAGAAATGGCATTAGAGACCCTCCTCCATTTGATAGGGACAGAGTAAAGGGACAAAGTAGGTGATTAAATAGTTATTCCCGGAACTTCCCTAGTAGTCCAGTGGTTAAGACTCCAATGCAGGGGGCCCGGTGCTATCCCTGATCAGGGAACTAGATTCCACATGCATGCTGCAACTAAAAGATCCCACATTCCACAACGAAGATCCCACTTACCGGGACTTCCCTGGTGGTGCAGTGGTTAAGAATCCACCTGCCAGTGCAGGGGACACGGGTTCAAGCCCTGGTCCGGGAAGATCCCACATGCCGTGGAGCAACTAAGCCCGTGCATCACAACTACTGAGCCTGCGCTCTAGAGCCCGTGAGCCACAACTACTGAAGCCCGCGCGCCTAGAGCCTGTGCTCCGCAACAAGAGAAGTCACCGCTGTGAGAAGCCTGAGCACCACAATGAAGAGTAGCCCCCGCTCACTGCAACTAGAGAAAGCCCACGCACAGCAGCGAAGACCCAACGCAGCCAAAAATAATTAATTAAAAAAAAAAAAAGATCCCACTTGCCACAAAGTATTTTTTTTAAAAACCAGTTAATCCCACTAGGGGATTGTAAGTAGAAAAAAACACGGGAGACCCCTGTAAGTTAATGATCACTCAAGAAAGCAGGCTTGCTTAGCAATAAAACCATACAACTGAAGCACAAGACATGCCCCCAAACAATAAAACAATGGTGGCAAGAGACCCACATCCTGCCCAGTGAGCTCAGTAAGTTAATGACCCCTAGGACATGTTGGCTGCACACATAAAAAACAATAATTTATGGAAGGTGACATTTCAAAGTGAAAGACCCTCATTGTACTGAGACCTGAAATAATTTTTCCATACTGCCATGACAGTCCGAGCTTGACCATGTAGAGACAAGAAAACTCCCCTGCCCAACCTGCAGGAGGAGCTGATGATGGAAGCGTGACGTCTACTGAAGAATGAGGAAGAAGGTGGTCTTTTCCCCCTCCCCACTTTTCCTTTGATTATAAAACTGTAGCCCACTAAGTTCTTGGGGCGTGGCACCCTCTTGTCCACCCCCTTGTAAATCTCACAAGCATCCTATTCTAATAAATCACTTCTTATCTACCACTCTGCCTCTGGCTGAATTCTTTCTGCGCTGAGTCATAAAGAATCGAAGCTCGTTGGAGCCCCCCGAAATGCCACCTAGCAGTTTCCCATTGAGATGCTGCTCTTCCAGCCCCACAGAACTGGTTACGTAGTCGGTACCCCAAAGTTTCCCGGAACTCATGCACAGCTCTGAGTGGGCAGAGCATGTGACAGAACAGAATTCTTGACTGTTAGGAGTTTGAGTGAAACCCAAACATGATCTCATTCTACATAAGAAACAAACGAAGCCCAGGGAGGGTGGGTTGTCCTAGGGTGGGTGGCAATTCAGGGCCCAGCAGGTGGCCAGAGTGAGAGCTCCCGTCTCCTCTTTAGTCAGTCCAGTAAACCAAGAGTCTCTGATGATCTTTCACCCTAAAGCCAAGCAGCTAAAAATGAAAAAGGATCAAGAGGCTGTCTCCATTCTGGCTAGCGTTTAGTTTTCGGAAGTTTACAAGAATGATTTTAGGAGGAAAAGGGTGTTATTAGAATCAAACTGATCACAGTAGCTCGTAAAAGGGGAATGATTTAGATTAAATTCACACAGTTATTAAAGTTTGAGGATGGTTTGTTGGCTTCTGTCTGTATGAAGCTCCTTGCCTATAATCTACTGAATACTTTGGAAGGTACCAGGGCCCCAAAAAACTAATAATTCTCCTTTATATTTTTGTCTGCTTACTGTAAAAAGGGAGATTAAGAAATGTTCAAGCTCCTTCAAGTTCAGTAGTTCAGTTCTGTTTGAAAGAAGAAGAAGAAAAAAAAACTGGAACAATTTAAGAGCAAATGTGATTAGTAGATTTGTATAAATGTTTCCAACATGGTAATTTTATGAGCAAACCACATTATACAGAGTACACGATATGTTTCAAAACTAATATAATGATATGATAACTGTAAAGAATACTAAACAAATTACATTATTGCTTTCTTTCCTTCCCCTCTTGCTTAAAAATGCACAAATCTCTTTAAGGAAAAAAAAATTGTTTCACTCCACAGCCAACTGTTTTTCTATCATTTTAAATGCAGTTTCCATTATTTTAAAAGGGGGATACCAATGGGCCTCCCTGGTGGCGCAGTGGTTAAGAATCTGCCTGCCAATGCAGGGGACACGGGTACGAGCCCTGGTCTGGGAAGATCCCACATGCCGTGGAGCAACTAAGCCCGTGCGCCACAACAAGAAGCCACTGCAATGAGAAGCCCGTGCACTGCAACAAAGAGTAGCCACAGCCTGCCACAGCTAGAGAAAGCCCGTGTGCAGCAACGAAGACCGAACGCAGCCAAAAATAAATAAATGAATTTATTTTTAAAAAAGGGGGGAGGATACAAAAATGATGTTTTGCTGAACCTCAAGATCCCTTGATTTGTCAAGATAAGATTTTAAACTGACACTGAAAGCCAGGGGTTACAAAACCAATAGGCCGAGAAGGCCAACCAGATAACAAATGATGGTGTGGAACTGCAGCAAATTGGTACTCATATACTCCCACACGATGGGATTCAGGGCTGTTCCACTCCAGGCCACGCTATTCCATGCAAGAATATGGCCCAACACTGCTAGATATTCTAATTCTCAAGAGCAGCTAGAAATCAAATCATGTGAAACTTCCCGACTTTGAAAATTCTGGCCACTTACTTCAAAAACTTTTAAAACAGTGGTGCTTTATGGGCAGCTAGTTTGAAGGACAAAATGCTATATAAACATGATTAATTCAGGGAGCAAATTCATCTAGAAACACTAATTTATTGGAAAATAAAGGTTGATCTCTATATACTCTTTTTTAAACCTATATTCCCCTATAATAACTTTTCTCTTGCCCAAGAGGAAGGAGGATGGGGGAATACATAAATTTGAGAAAAAAAGTAGAAATTAGCTGTTAGAAAGCAAGAAGGGTAAAGGTACCTCTACTTCCTTTTTTATTAAAACAATAGCAATTCATATAAGAGTATGTCCAGCTTTTGAGTCTATGATGGGACAATTCCAGAAGTTGCAAATTTCATTGAAGTTAGGCTGCCCTAGGCATAGCAATTTTCCCTAAACATTTTGTCTAATCAGAAATGCCACCCAGAGCTATCCAGGCGCAGCTGCTTTTATAATGGTATGCTAATGGTTTCTGTGACTAAGTTAGAAGGCATGATAACTGGTTAGGGGAATGTCACCTCCTGAAAATGTAAAAGTATTATCTATGCAAATTATGTAGGTGCATATGCACCTTAAAGGGTTTCTTGACCCTCCCCCCGCCCCTCCCCCCCCCCCCCCCCCCCCGCACAAAAAGTCTAAGAACCAACACCTGATTATAATAGTGAAAGTTCAATTGTGCAAGTTCAAGCATAAATGCATAAATAATGCAGTCGTTTTTTTCAAGCATACCTCTGCAGGAACCATTTTTTAATTTAATCACTGCCTTAATCAGCAGACCAGAGAAAATCTCTTTGAGTGAGGAAAACAAAGTGAGTCACCTCTGTGTTGATAAGGAGACTGCAGGACGAGGGGCACTGTTGTGAAGTACGTATCAGGTGGTGCCTAGCCTAAATTAGTGGAGCAATCAGAATGATTGCTGATAGCCTTGTTTTAGTGGCATCCCCAAGCACAGTCTAACATTTACTTCCCCAAACTGGGGGGCGGGGGGGCAAAAAATGTATCTATTTGTAGTGACTAGATAGAAAAGGAGAAAGTATCTTGTTTTTACACATGGTTGGCTGGCAAATGTGATAGAGCTTCCCGTTTGTTTTAAAAGTATAAAATCAAATGTGTAAATCTCTTGGAGAAACATCAAATAATAAGAAATGTCGGTGCTGCATGAAACGGATGTCATGTCTTTGTAGGACACAAAAATGTTGGCCAGAAACATTATAGAACCTCTGGTAACACAAACCAATATGGCAGCCCAGGGAGATACTTTTAGGCAATAAGCCCTGTAGAAACTGACACCCAAACAGCACACACTCCAAACAGTGTGGTGACCAGCACATTGGTTCTAGGCATTGAATTCTAGCCTTCACTTTATGCAAATTCCATTTTGAACATTTTCTGACAGTAGCTGAGATTCTTAAGATAAGGAAAATGAATTTGGGATGATCACTTTAATTTGACTGAACTCTGGGGTTAGGAACTATCAACCACAACGGATTCCAAATCCCATGGCCTGCTCCACAGTGCAAACAAGACCGCGCTAAAGGGCAGCAGGGAGATGGCCAGTTGAAACAGATGTAATTTGTGGCTCAGCTCATGCCAACTACACCTCATTTGAATCCACATTTGTCTAAAGTAGTTGAATAAAATGTTGGCCAGAAACAACCTTAAATCCTTTTTGAAAGAAGGGAAGGGGGAATGAAATTGGCCTGACATTTCCGTAACACGCAAAAATGAGAAACTCAAGTTAAAGAGGCTGTAGGAGAACAGAATTTGCCACCCAAAACACGTCTCTTTGACATATTATTTTAAACTGGTTACAGTTTCTAAGAAATAGCAGACATGGGAAAAATTCTGAAAACCAAATCATAGTTACCCTTTTGGAAGAAACATTTATCAGGGAAATCTTCATTTGTAAGGGTGTCTCCATGGCTATACCAGGAAGAGGAGGATGATCTGATCTCTAGAAACCCTTAACAATGGAGAAGATGACTAATCTACATAACAACCTTACCCTGGCTTACAGTGCTTTTCCTGGCCACCTCCCATAACTGACGCTCATCCTCTTTTATCTTTAGCTGAGGATGGTATTGAAAGCAACGGAGTTGGTCACTTGGGGGAGTTACTCAGTTTTCCTGGCTCTCTACCATGTATACATGTTGTTACACTTTTGTTTGGTTTTCTCCTGTTAATCTGTCTCATGTCAATTTAATCCTTAGATCAGCCAGAAGAACCTATAAAAGTAAAGGAAAATTTCTTACCAAAGCCTAGTCCCAAGTTGCTGATGTACCTGAAGCCTCAGAATAAAGACAATGGAGACTGAACAGGCAGTGACCTTGGATGACATACACTATGAGAAAGAGTAACGATAAAACCAAGTAGTGAAGGAACTTAAAATTTTTCTAGATCATTTATTACACCTAGAAGGGGCACTATTATCCTTTTTAAAGGTAATACATAAACATGATACAAAAAAATTTAGAAGGACAAAATGGTATAGAGTGAAAACTAAGTTTTCTTCCTATACCACTCCCTCCCGCCTCCCCCCAAGGTTACTTATCTCCAGCAGCTCCTCCTGAGATGGTCCACATGCACAGGAGCAATGAAGCACTATTCTGCATACCTGGCCTTTTTTTTTTTTTAACTTAAGGAAGATTCTACCATTTTTTAAAAAGTCCCACCACCCCTTGTGATGAATTGGGAGATTGGGATTGACATATATACACTAATATGTGTAAAATGGATAACTAATAAGAACCTGCTGTACAAAAAAATTAAATAAAATTCAAAAATTTTTTTTAAAAAAAGCTCCACCCACAGTGGTTGAGAGTCCGCCTGCCGATGCAGGGGACACGGGTTCGTGCCCCGATCCAGGAAGATCCCACATGCCGCGGAGCGGCTGGGCCCGTGAGCCATGACCGCTGAGCCTGCGCGTCCGGAGCCTGTGCTCCGCAACGGGAGAGGCCACAGCAGTGAGAGGCCCGCATACCGTAAAAAAATAAAAAATAAAAAATTTAAAAAAGCTCCACCACCCTTAAGTCTCCAGGGGCATGGGAAGGTACCAAATTTTTTTTTCTCATTCCTGAAATCACTTACTAAAAAGGAAACAGGAGAAATCCTCTCTACTATTACTGCCAGTCAGTTTCATTCTTTTTAATCTTATTTAGGTTCCACTCTAAGATGACAAAGGAAACTAGGGTTGGTGTCAATCGTCATGAACATTCCACTGAAACCTTCACTTTGCCATAAATTAATGGCTTCAGACATAGAATGCTACACAATCAGTGCTCATTTTCCAGAGATTAGATGCTCCAGAAGTCTCACTGAGAATATTTTCACCGAAACACAAGGGTCTTGAGATACATGGAAAAGCAAGCTGGGGCTGCCCGTGGCCCACGCAACTTGAAACAGCACATTTTAGAAAGCTGCTTGTCCCACTGCCCTCAACAGCTGCACTGGTTTCCCGTTCTTTTGTCATTTCCACAAACGGCCTGAAGAAAAAAACAAAACAAAACAAAAACCACAAGCCTGGAGAAAAAGTGGAAATGTTTACAAAGAAAAGAATCTTGAGGATATTCAAAAGTCTTTGGGGAGGCTAACCTGAGGCTCACAGGGTAGTCAGAGATGGTGGGCCCCGAAGCCCAGCAAGAGGGAGGAGGCCGGCAGGCGCTGAGTTGGTAACTGTGGGAAGGGGACAAAAGTGTCTATGGGGGCTGGAGATACCCAGACTAAAGAGACTTCCCAGGTAACCTGAAAACGCAAAAATCAAAGAGCCCAGTGAGAATATGCTGGAAGCTCAGTGGGGCAATTTCTCTGGGAATTGGACAAAACTAATACAGGAGAGCTGTATTTTGTGCCAGAAGCCCACAGAGATGAAAATGTGTATGTTCAAAATATGATTTTCTCATATCAGTGGATGATGGTTAAGGGGTATGGGTGGTCCTGAAACACATACGTCTACTACAACCATCACTTCAACCATCATCAGGTCTATTTTTGCAGCCTTATTATCTTGTAACGTTTATCTTTCGTACTTCAAAGTTACCCAAAATGTTTCCTAAATTGTGGTCCTGCAAATCACGGTGACTGTGTGGCCTTTTCATAAAATTACATCACAACTTTCACCGCAAAATTACTGACTTTCGGGCATTGCTTTCCACTCAGTGAACCTTCACTTAATGAACTTTTGAATATGATCATAGAATGAAAAAAATCTGTAATGTATTAACAGTGAATTAAACTTCATCAAAATGGCTTGTAGAAGTTCTAGTACAGATAAAGAACAGAGTAGCTTACAGGCTATTATTGGCAAAGAATGGTGGACCGTTCTGCTTGCCAGCCAAAGACAGCCATGTGCCAAATGCATAAATGCAGTTTATAATTCGCTCAGCTGGCCAGATTTTAAATCATGCAATTCTAAAACTAATATTCATGATTTGAGGGAGTCACAGTATTTCCTTTTTTTTTTTTAACATAAGGTGAGGATTTATTACTACTGTCATATCATCTAACTTGAATAATTTATATTTACATTACATGAAATTATCCCTTATTCATTAGCATGTGTCTTCATTTACTTCTTAGTAGGGATTTTATATGGAAAATCCACTCTTTGCCTTTCTTTTCTATGTCCAAATCCTACCTATTCCTCCCTTCTCTCCCTCAGTGATTGCATCCAGTCTCATAGCTTCAAATACCATCTACGTGCTAATGATGCTCAAAGGTACCATTTCCAGCTCCAGCCAACTCTAAATCTAAGAAAATCGAATGGGCATCTCAAACTTCATATGCCCAAACAGAACTCTCAGGATCCTCCCCAAACCTTCCTCTTTGGTCCCCATCTCAGTAAATAGCATCATTATATTCACCCAGTCAAAAACACTGGGCTTATTCTTGGCTTTTATTTTTGCTCAAAACACACACCCAACTCAGCAGGCTCTGCCTTCAAAATATACCCCGAGCTTGACCAGTTCACATCATTTTATAACCACCACGCTAATCCAAGCTACGCCCTTATCTCTAGCCTAGGCCGGAAGGGCCTCCTACAGGTCACACTGATTCTATTCTTGCCCCCAAAGTCTATTCTCCATTCAGGACCCAGAGAAATAATTTCAAAGCTCAAAGAAGATCATACTATTCTACTCAAACTTCTCAAAAGGTATCCAATCACACTCTGGGTTTTGGAGTAAATCTAAACTCCTATCATACCTACAAGATCTGGCTCCCACCTACCACTGATCTCATTTCATATCACTCTCCCCATAACAAGCCCCCATTCAAGGCCAGCCAAACTGGCTGCCTTCCTGTCCTTCTATCACGCCAAGCTCAGCCTACACCAAGGCCTTTCTTTTCACTTGCTGTTCCCTCTGCTAACCACTTCCCCCCAGATTCCTGCACTCCACCCAGATCTCTGCACAAAATTTCTACCCAACCCCCTCACACACACAGACATTCTCAGACCTCTTTCAAAAAGAACCCCTCAGGGCTTCTCTGGTGGCACAGTGGTTGAGGGTCAGCCTGCCAATGCAGGGGACGTGGGTTCGTGCCCCGGTCCGGGAAGATCCCACATGCCGCGGAGCGGCTGGGCCCGCGAGCCATGGCCGCTGAGCCTGCACGTCCGGAGCCTGTGCTCCGCAACGGGAGAGGCCACAACAGTGAGAGACCCACGTACCGCAAAAAAAAAAAAAAAAAGAACCCCTCACTCTTTTTATAGCACTTATTATCACTTGAAATTATATTGTCTACTTAGTTATTTCCTTCATTCACAAAACAGTATTTAGTGAGCACTAACCATGTTTATGTTCAAGGTGCTCTTCTAGGAGCTGAGAAGACAGCAGTGAATAAGCAAAGATCCCTGCCCTCATGGAGGTCACATTCTTGCTTGTCACCCCACTTGAATCTAAGCTCCAGTCTGTCTGTGACCACCGGGTCCCCAGTGCCCAGAGCAGTGCCTTGGCACAGAGTAGGCATTCATACGTATTTACCAAATGGCTGAAGCATCCCATCTGCCTGAGACCATCTGCTTCCCTGAGGACTCCCACCCACAGAGTTCTTCCTAACAGATGGGTCTCTGACTGAGGGACCCAGAATGTCTGCTGTGTCCCTTTAGGCACAGCAGTGGGGACAGTCAGCCTCCCATACCTGAGTTGGGTCCCTAACCCTGGGCCTGACTAACTGCCCTTCCTTTCTGCCCACCAAGGCACCCTGCAAGCTCCCCAGGTGGCCATGCCACGGGTACGCATCTCACTGGGTCGTAAGAACACCTGGTCCAAGTGGGGAGCGGACCAGGCAGTCAGCAGCAAGCAAGCCAGTTTCTCTCAACAAAGGGTGGCTGGACTCGAGACGCACGGGTCATACTGCCTCCCTGGCTCAGTGTCCTGCCCTCAGTACTCACGTGAGACCTTCACCATCAACTAGCTAGCACGCCTCAAAGTGCTGTCAGCACTGGAACACACTGGTGTTAAGGACATATTTTTGCCTCTTTCAACTGCCACAGATGCAAGACATTTACCTGCTATGATGAGAAATTAAGTTTCTTTTGGGGGCAAAAAGGAAGAACATTTGTTAACTGTGAAATCATCTGATCGCAAATAAAAATGAAGGTAATTGTGAAACATGGTTAATTTATCTTTCTAAAAAAATGGTAGCTGGACTGGTAGGAAGGAAAAAAAGGAAAATGCAAATCTCTTGAAGAACCACTCTGGAGGACTCCAAATCGGTATTTAAAATCCATGTTTCCAACCTATGTATTCACATCTCATTGTTAGCACAGAATTGCCCAGCTCTACATCTCAGAGCCAAATAGGATTACTCTGTATTTGCTCAGCATTTTATTCCCTTGGAAGCATTCTCATATAAGCTTTCAGCAGGGCAGGATTCATTTCTCTGTCTGGGGGCCCAGCAAAGCCAAACAATGCACCTAAGATCCCACAAGAAGCAGCGAAGTAGGTACCAGAACCCAGATATGCCTATAGGCCCATCCCAGTGTCCTTCCCTCTCTAATAGACAGGACAGTGTGGTTCTCTGAAAATCACATTCTACAGTTCACTGAAAACATGTCCTTTCACTGCAGCAGCAGGAAGAAAACACACACATACATATTCACCAGTGGTTTAAGGTGCTGGAAAGACGCATTGGTCCTGGAGCTGTGGACAGAGAGAAGGTCTCACAAACTCTTCCAATAAATGCCACTCCTGCAATGACAAACATACAAGGCATCTGCTGTGAATCGGGCATCCTGTGGCCTCTCTCCAAGGAGGCCATCCAAATACCAATTGCCAAGCACCCTGTTTAGACTCAAAGCCTCCCTCCTCATCTTCCAGCCCCACTTCCTTCTTACCCTGACTTCGCCTAGTAGAAGCAGAACCTTCAGTTCACTGGTTGAAATGGTCCCCATTAGAATCAATGGATCTTGGACAGAAAGAAGCTCTAGAGATCATTTATAACGGATGTCGAGTGGGTCACATCTAGCCTACAGAGATATTATATTAATCTGCAGGATATGCCTAGAAATTTGAGCCAAAACTTAAAAATCAGAGATGTCACATAAAAACCCAGACTTCGGGCTTCTCTTAAAAAAAAAAAAAAAAAGAGGATCTGTCAAAATAGCCCATGTTCATGTCTGGAAATGATCAGCTGGTGCTAAGTAGCAGCTGCCCTTCACAGGCAGGCTTGGCTATTCCAATACGCCACAGTCCCTACCACTCCCTATCGTCACAGAGAAAAGCTGTGGCGATCACTGTCCTTGCGTTATTTTGTTCGGGGTACAGAAATATTTCCTTCTACCTCTGATTCTAACAAAAGTAGGAACACAAAAAAGGGGCTGAGGTCTAAGAGGAAAAAAAAAATGGTATAGAACATATAGCAACTGAAGTTAGCAACCTCACTCCTGTAGACATTTGCAACCCCTGAACAAGAACAACACTCCCATTTCATACAAGTGTAAGCAGAAAACTAACTTACCCACTCCCACAGTTAGCATTTGCTCTGCCTTTAGACCCTAGGTCCAATCCAAGACTCTTTTGCTATGCCCCATTGCACAGTAATCTTACATTACAAAGCAAAAAGCAAATTTTATGTGTATATACACACGCACACATGTATGTGTGTGTTTCCCTCCAAGCTAGATACTCAATTTAAGGAACTACAGTCGAAGTATCCAACCTACTCTGTACTAAAATGCTTGCCATACCTTCATTTGCCAAAGAATATAAGAGTAAGTTATATCAGGTTCCCTAAGGGCTTGTTTCCTAATGTGACATTTTCAATAAAACATTACTGCTTTAAGCACAGAAATAGTTCTCACAAATACCATAAATCCGCTACTTCAAAAGTGCTCAGTTAACGTTCCAAACTGTCTGAAACACTCCTTATGCTAGAAAAATGTCCTTTAATATGCATCTTGAATACAAGGCTATCCATAAGCTTATGTATAGGTATCAACACTGTAATAAATGAACAATGTTCAACTATAAGGTCGTGGAGGGAGTTATTTATATCGTCCCCTCAAAGCATGTATTGATTCATTCACTCAGCAGATATTTACTGAACCCTATTATATGCCAGGCAGTGCACGAGGTGATGGATACACAAAGATGAACAGACCCAGTCCTTGCCGCTAAGTGGCTCTGTCTGGGTAAAAGATCTCGACACTCAAAGACTTCTAAAACAACGGGTAAACATAAAGATCTGGGTAGGCACAGGTGCTATGGGAGCCCTGAGCAGGGGCTCCTAGTGCAGCTGAGGTGAAGAGATGCTTCCCAGCACGGACAGAGACCTGAGGAAAGCCTAAAGCAGGGGTGGGAGTGGAGCAGTCGGGGGCCGAACCGAGGGAAGGAGGGAATGACAGGGACAGTGTGGGTAAAGGCGAAAAATATGAACAGTCCCTCCCTCCGATTGAGTCTTGTCCAGATTTTGTATCACCTTATGCCACCTGACCCAACATCTGCAGAGACTTGAGGCACAAGCCCCACACGTGCACCCGTGGAAGTTGATCTTGCCAAGTGCCCATATCAACAATGCCACCAAGCCTTTGTGTCGGAACCGCCATCTTCCAGTAATTCGCCAAAATGACCAACACAAAGGGAAAGAGGAGGGGCACCCGCTACATGTTCTCTAGGCCTTTTAGAAAACATGGAGTTGTTCCTTTGGCCTCATACATGCGAATCTACAAGAAAGGTGATATTGTAGTTATCAAGGGAATGGGCACTGTTCAAAAAGGAATGCCCCACAAGTGTCCCCATGGCAAAACCGGGAGAGTCTACAATGTTACCCAGCATGCTGTTGGCACTGTTGTAAACAAGGGCAAGATTCTTGCCAAGAGAATTAATGTGCGTATTGAGCATATTAAGCACCCTAAGAGCCGAGATAGCTTCCTGAAACGGGTGAAGGAAAATGATCAGAAAAAGAAGGAAGCCAAAGAGAAAGGGACTTGGGTTCAGCTGAAGCGCCAGCCTGCTCCACACGTCGTGAGCACCAATGGAAAGGAGCCTGAACTGTTGGAACCCATTCCCTATGAAGTCATGGCATGATAGGTGTAAAGAAAATAAAAGACCTGAACTGTTAAAAAAAAAAAAAAAAAAGCCACCAATTCAGCCCTGCTGCCTGGCAATGCCCACCTTTCACATCCTCAGGGCCACAAATACTGTGCCAGTCTGCAGGACCCAAGAAACATGGGGGTAGAAACACTGAGCCTTCCAGTACTTCCAGAACTTCCATGATGTCTAAGACGAGAGTAAACAGATTTTTTTTCCTGTGCCATCACAGGACGGTCCTGCCTGCATCTCAGGATCTGGATTTCTACAGACAGAATCTACTATGTGGTCGAGCCTCAAGCAGCAAGTTTTGTGAGAAAGTGTTCCAGAATATCTGCCCATCAAAACGCCCAGGTGGAGCTCGCCTTTTCTCCACGGACAAAAAAGGGAGGAGCCACCAGCCCTGATCTAGGCCGAGGCAAAGCCAAGGGGCAGCATCTCTGAAAGACAAGCGTTAGGAAAGGGGCATAAAGGGGAGTGAAGACCAAATATGTGGCCATGGTTAGGGTTCAGGGTCAAGGTCCGTTCGAGAAAATAAGGAAGCATCCCTGGATCTTAACTGGTGGGCAGGTTCCCAAATCTGGCTGAAAATTAGAATCACCTGGAAAACTACAGTTTCTTGGGCCTCAGACCCATTAAATCTGAATTTCTGGTTTGGAGGCACAGGAACTATTCAGGTGATTGTGATGCCTAGACTCTGATACTCATTTGGAAAAGGGTATCTTTCACCCTTTTCCAGAACACTCTTTCACCCTCCAGAACAATCTCAACGTTATTAGTTCAGCATCCTTCCAGCAGGATTCAAGGATCCAGGCTTTGGGGGAGTTGCACATCCTTAGTATGTTTACCCACTCCCTAAATCACACTGTCACAACCATCACTTTACTCCTGTTTATTTTAAATAAAAATAGAAGGCCAGCAGCCAGGATGGCAACTGGGTAAGTGAAGCCAGCCTCCCTCTCTGCCCTTGTCGCTATACATCATGACCCAACGCCGGGGCATCCAGATGATCTACTGGAGTTGTCCAGTCTCAGCAGATCTGAGCCCTTGCACACCTGTGTAGGCTCACCCTGGTAGAGCAAAGGGTCGGGGAGCATCTGGTCACCAAGGTGGCCTTTGAGGAACCGCTCCAAGGCACACAGCACTCTGATCAGATCCTTACTGCCCACCAAAAAGCAGGACACAGCAGGTCAATGCAATGCCTGGAAACCTGCCAAGCCAGCCGAGTACGTCTATTTCCAGGTTTCCACTTGTGGTCAAGAAACGACCTGAGCAATCTCGAGCAAAGAATGGCAAAGGAAGTTCTGTGTACCACAAGGATGACAGATCGGAGCAAGCCGGTTCCCTGAATGGACCAGCCTCCAGAGATCTCTTCCCCGACATCACCAGATGCTACTAGGTGACCTTCAGACAGCCCAGCACCAGAGCAACCCATGGCTGACCAAGGTCAGCCTTCCTGACTGCAAGGCCCAGCAACAATCCATAGTATCCTTCACGAGAACAAGGAGACACTCAAGCCTCCCCTTCAACCTAAGGGCCCTCCACTTCAGCCATAATGCAAATTTGGAAGAGCACAGGTGAGGCAGGAAGTCTAGGAAAAGCACAAGATACTAATTTATCCCTTCTGGGGAGAAAAGCAGTCCAATATTTCTTGCAGTACCATTATATCCTGGCCTAAAACAAGACCATTCTCTGACCCAACCCTCCAAAAGATGTCACAAGAGTTGTTCAAGGCCCTGCCAAACACCCTGAACTATCACCTTCCTCATCTACATCCCCATCTCTAGCCTATCCCAGGAACACAGAACAATCCTGGATGTTGTGAAAGTCACCTTAGCCACGTTCATTCCCACTCAACATCAATCCAACAGTCCAACCAGCTCTGGACCAATGGGAGCCTCTCTGGATACATGTTCTCCTAACTACCATGTATCTCTCCTTCAGAGCACAAATCACTTATTTTTACATTGTTTTCCCACTAACCTATATGTATGGACAAGGATCATGTCAACATTTGTTTTGTCTTTTTGTTGTTGTTTAACCTCTTTTGTTTGCTTGACTTACGATCACTGTATCCCAATGGTGACTTCAAACCCTCTAGGTTCCTTCAAAATATTCCCCAAATTTCATACCTCCCAGCTAAAAGATGACCAAGTCAACCCATTCCCTAACTACTCAGTCTTACCACTGGCCTCTGGAATCTAAGCATCCACTAATTGGTCCACTAATTTAGTGGACTATGAAGGACCCTGCTCAGAAGGCTAGTCTGGTACTGGTAAAGCACTGATCCAGTTGGACTCCCAAGGTCAGGTTCACCTGCAAAGGCCAAAGTCAGCATGGAAAAGTCTACCAGGTGATGAGGAGAGAAGAAGAGAGTCAAGATGTGTAATCTGAGGTTCCTAGTCGACCCTAACCAGGGTCTGACACTAACGCTCAACCTGATGTTCAAAGCACCTGTACTCTGCCTGGTTTCTATCTCACCGGGAATCTGATAATTCTAGTTATGAGGCATGACATGACATAACTTCAAATTTCTGGGACTGCTTGATGCCAGAGCTGTTTCCTATTACTCTTCAGCTCCTAGAAACTTCTGGGTCCCTGACCATTCCCTGGAATTCTGCTTTCATTCCCTGCCCCAACGCCTGCTACTTTGTGTGTGCCCTAACTCCACCTAACTACGCGACGTTGATGCATCCTGCCCATGGCACTCACCTAGCTCCTGGCTCTGCCCCCTCCGCACACACCCCCGCCCCCCAAAACCTGGCACATAAGAATGTCTGCTGAAGGTAACTCGACCTTACCTACCTGCTCTCCTGCCTCTCAGACTTGGCCCCTCTCTCCTTGTTCTGAGTCCAAGGCCCAACTTTCTTCCCAAGCTCATGGGAGACTCCCCTCCCTCACAAATTCCAACTCCTCCATCAACAAACCCAGACAGTCCAGGGGAGAAAAATCAATCCCCAGCTGGCCTTGAGGCTGACCAATTTGGGAAGGAAACAACTCACAATAATTATCTTTCCTTTTTGTGCAGTTTTTAAAATCACACTGCCTTTAATGCTTTAACATGACTTCACTCATGTTTTGACCTTGGAAAGCACTTCCCTATTTCTCACAGCAAATCCCACTGGGGCCGGGGCCACAGCCAGTGCCATATCCTCAGGACCTGAACACTACTGAAGTTTCCAAGATGCTCAATGCCCAGGGGGCTCCTATGTCCAAACCCCACTCACCTCTAGTCCCACTGCCCCGCTGTCCCCCTTTCCCACCCGTTGGCAGAAGAAAGTGGATTTTGGGGATCTTTTTATAGTTCTCCCACCTACTCCACAAATTCAGTAGGAGGCAGAATGAAGTTTCCAAGTTCTCTGAATGACACAAAGCTCTTAAAGTAGAATAAAATTAGTTGAAAAATAGAAAAATGATTTTTATCTCCTTAAAAAAAAAAAAGGACACCTACTTTAAATGATTCACAGTGACTTCGTACTTTCTTCCACTGGAATATGCTTTCCTTCCTCCCAAAGGTGGTCGTACCCTCCTTTCTCCCCATCCAGTCCTAAAACAAGATACCTCCTCAGGATTCCTGTTCTGATTTGGGGGCCCCCGAGAAAAAAAAAATTTTTTTAAACTGAAGTACAGCTGATTTACTAACACAACATTTTGTGTTAGTTTCAGGTGTACAGCAGTGATTCAGTTATACGTATATTCTTTTGTAGATTCTTTTCCCTTTATAGGTTATTACAAACAATTGAATATAGTTCCCTGTGCTATATAGTAGGTCCTTGTTGGTTATCTATTTTATATATACTAGTGTATATATGTTAATCCTAAACTCCTAATTTATTCCTCCCAGAAACATGGGACACTTCACGAATTTGTGTCATCCTTGTGCAGGGGCCACGCTAATCTTCTCTATATCATTCCAATTTTCTCGTGCTGAAGCAGGCACGAGAAAATCTTGACAATAAACAAGTCAGGCAATATTCCTGTCCCCTGGATGGGATAAATAAGATAAGTACAGAATCAAAGTAGTTTTTGCTGGTGGCACTAAAGTTAGGTAGTCAGGGCTGGCCTCAGTTAAGAAATGCTATTTGATCTGAGCTGTCCCTGGTGAGAATACCCCAGCCATGGCAAGAGACAGGGAAAGAGTTCTGCAGGTAGAGAGAGGAGCAAACGCAGAGACTCTCGGGGGAGGAGCCTCGGAGCCACCTACAGGGGATACTCTTCCAACTCATCTCCAATACCCCAGCTTCCCACTGCAGCCTCCATCACCACCAATCAGCTCCCAGCTCAGCTGTGTGGCCCCACCAGGCCTAAAGTCAAAGCCTTTGCTCAGGCCGCTCCCTCTGCTGCCTCGGTAGCTGTTAGCTCCCTCTTGTCCCTCAAGGCCCCCGTGGTTGGGCCCAGTGCCCTTCCCCTCTATCCCACAATCATGATATATTCTGAAGCCCTTTCTTCCGTTTGGTTCCCCCAACTGACTGTGCCTTGATCGCTGGGGTCCAATCTAACTCATCCCTGTTGGTCCGGAACCTGACACATAGGTGGTACTCAGAAAAGGTACACTAACTTGAAGCACCTCACATGCACGCACAAATGAGTACGTATATAAACTGGTGAAATCTGCATAAGGACTGTCGATTGCAACAGTGTCCATTTCCTGGTTTGGATGCTGTACTAGTTATGTAAGATGCCACTACTGGGGGAGGCTGAGGGAAGGACACACAGGACCCTGTATCTTTTGGCGGTGGGGCAAATTCCTAGGAGTCTGTATTTCTAAGGTTAAAACTTCTTTTAAAACCCCAAAGATTTTACCTTTTAAATACTCTGATTTGTGGCTTCTCCTTAATAATAGCAAGATCTGGTGACACTGGGCCTCCAGGCCAACAGTTGGATGGGGCTGGGCGGTAGCTGCTCCCCCTTACATGGGCATGGCTCTCAGATTCCTCTCCCGAAACACCAAGGCCAAGTGTCAGTTGCTGTTTATCATGGTGCCTGCAGTGCTTTTTGTCTTAGAAATATTGCTCTACCAAGAGTAGGAAAATGAAAGACCAAGAGGGTCTTGTATGTCCAGAAAAAAGGGAGACGGCCACATTTTTGTGAAAGTGAAAAACATTCCTGTGAGTTTCGATTTGAAATCCCCTACCCTTCACGCATGCTACCTGCTCGGCCTGAAGCATTTGAGGTTTGGACCCTGGACTCTAACTCTTTAGGACCAAATTTTTTACTCTAAGTCAGCAAATAAATTTTAAAACCAAACCACTGGAAAAGAACACAGCTTAAGCACACAGTAACCCATTCTGCCCTAAATATTTCGGTTCTTTCATCTCACCTTTCCTGAGAACACAGGATCCTGCTCTCGGCCACCAAAAGAGAAGGTGCCCCTTATGCATGATCACATCCAGATAAATAAGCAAGATCTTGTTTTTCCACTGAAACTGCAGTTCTGTTTAGCAGGGGAGGGAAAAGGCCCTCAGGGCATGCCTTCCCCGACCCTTCCCTTCACACCACTACCATCACCACCCCACAAAAGGAACGTGCTTGGAATGCAAGTGTCCCTGAAAGGGGGTGAGGCCAAGGCACAGGACGCTGGTGAACTGCCCAGTGAACGGTTTTAGAACAGTGTTTCCAATCAGGCTACAGAGAATCACCTGGGGCTCTAGACGATGCTCCTCAGGGGACACTCTTGCAGATGGCCCAGGACTGATTCATCCTGTGGCATTTGGAAACCATTAATTTAGAAAACTGTGACCCCCCCTGCTACCCTGGGCAGTCGGCCAAGACACACCTCTCCAGCCGAGAGATGCCAAAGCTGTGCAGTCCTGTAAGGCAGCCACTAGCCACACGTGGTCACTGAGCCCTTGCAGTGTGGCTGGTGTGACTTGAGATGTACTGTAAGGGGAACATACACACTGGATTTTGAAGACTTGGTATGGGAAAAAAATGTAAAATAGCTCACTGATCTTTTTAAAAATACTGATTATATATTGAAATAATATTTTAGATATACTGGGTTAAAAATATATAGTTAAAATTAATTTCATTTCTTTTTACCTTTTTAAGTGTGGCTACTAGAAAAACCTTAAATGACACATGTGGCTCACATCTATTACACAGCCACGCTTGAGGAGACACTCAGCATTCTAGGGTGGGCGTTAACAATCCTAATGGAAAAACATGAGGACGCTGGTCAGGCCTGTCACCTACCGAGTGCATGACCCTCAGCAGGCTCTTGAGCTCTGGGAAGCTCAGCTCCTCCCAGACACGGGCATGAGAACACCCAGCACGCTGGGCCGAGGGGAGCATAATTAGTAACTGGAAGAACCAGGCTGGCATCTTCCCGAAGCTGGTACCCGACACCCGTGACCTTCCTCGCCCTCCTCCTTCCCTGACTGCTTGAAGTCCGTAAAATTTGAACCCAGGATCTCCTGGCATCAAATTTACTAACCACAGTGTGCAGAACTGGGCCGTGACTGCAGATGGACGGCACAGAGGGTCTCCATCCAGAGGGTACAAAGGAATCACCTGAGGAGCCCTAACCCCACCCCCCGCCCCCAACCAGGGACTCTGACTGTCCACTTGGTGTGGGACCAGGTAGGCACATTGCTCATAAGAACCTTGGAACGTTCTGGTACCCATGGCTTAGGATTCCCTCTGAGAAACTGACATGGCTGAGGAACTGTGACTAAAACCATTAGGGCTGCCTTGGGACTTCCCCAGCCTACAGTCAGCAGGCCAACCTGAACAAGGCAGGTGTGGCTCACGGAGAGGCCAGGAGCTGACCAGGGCCCTTCCCCAGCAGAGGGCTACTTTCCTGACATCTTGTAAAGCTAGGTGGGAAATGACTGTCTGCCCTGGATGTTGTTTCAAAAGGTGGCTGACACTTCCTACCTTCACACAAGGCCCCTTAAGAGGATCTAAAAGTACAATTTCAAAGTACTTGGCAATTGGGCTGAAAAGACTAGGCTGCTTGGCACTCCCACCAGCAACATACAAGGGTCCAGGATAGGTCCTCTTTCTGCCCTTGCCTGGTACCCAAAACACCAACGCTTGCCTGAACTTTCTGGATGTCAGGCCAATCCTTCAGGCTCTTCTGCAGAAGTGTTTCTCCTGCTTTCCAAGGAGCCCAGAAAGAGGCCAGAACTTCCATGGACAGACCTGCAAGTTCCAGTAGCCTGTTTATTCTTCTGGGGCCTTCAACCAGTGGAAGAAGTCATCTTACCAAACACGAATGCTAGATAGGCAGAGTGCACAGATCAATCCAACCCTAGGAGGCACACCGGCAGAAGACAGAACTTTATCTCGACCAGTCATTGCTCCTTCCCTTGGATTTAAAACCTTCTCTGTGCTAAGCCATCTCCATCTCAAACCAGTACAAAAGAGCAATTTCCTGGAGAACAAAAATTTAAATATCCTTCCCAGTATTTCTGTCAGTAAAATATGATCACGAAACTCAACCTATTCTTCCTTCTTAGGGCAAATCTATGAAAAAATACAATGTGAACGGATCACTACATTTTCTCCACCGAGTCTGAACTGCCTCATATTTTTTTGGAAATTGGGTACAAAGTGAATAAGTACCAAATCTGAGAACTCCAATATATTTTTTATTTTTAATGCAGGAAAATGATCTGGGGTTTGTTCATAGCAATACAAACTACAAGCTGACTCTGGCGCATCAGCCCTGGGCCCCTGGACCCCAACCACAGAGTATTCTTCCAAATCACCCCCCCACACCAGAATTCTGCTTCTCGCATTCTTCTGCCCCACAGTTGGCCTCTGTCTCCCAGCTAGAACATGCCAGAGTAGCATGAACATAACTGAGTCCCCATGTAGCCCTGTCTTCACTTGGGAGCCATGTAAGCAAACAATCCAGCCCAAACATAAAACGCAAAATGTTACTGATCTCTTGAACACCAATGGGAAGGAATTAAATTCTTTTTTTTTTGCGGTACGCGGGGCCTCTCACTGTCGGGGCCTCTCCTGTTGCGGAGCACAGGCTCCAGACGCTCAGGCTCAGCGGCCATGGCTCACGGGCCCAGCCGCTCCGCGGCATGTGGGATCCTCCCAGACCAGGGCACGAACCCGTGTCCCCTGCATTGGCAGGCGGACTCTCAACCGCTGCGCCACCAGGGAAGCCCAGGAATTAAATTCTTAATGCATTGGGAGCTGTCTTTAAAACCCCTGCTCCTTCTCTACCACTTGCTATCCATATAGAGAGAGCAGCTAACCCTCTAAAGGCTCTTCTCTTCATCTTCCCACTCTCCCCAACTCCCAGCTCATACACACTTTCCCTCTCCTTTCCTTTAGCCTCTGTTCCTTCTTCTCACACACAAGTATTGGGTCTTTTCAGATATAAATACAGCCCCTCCTTACCTGCATTCACATATCCACACTCACACAAACTCTGACCCGCCCTCCAGCTCATCCTCCACTCATTGCCTCTATATAGAAAAGGACCAGGAACTGAGCTAACCAAGAGAAAATTCTCCTTAAAAGGTAGGGTAACTGGGAAAGCTGAGTAATAGACAACAATTACGTTTAACAGAGAGAAGAGGAGAAAGTCTATAAACACGGTGCCATGTGGCAAAGGGATAGAGTTAAATGTCGCCACTCAGATCAGACAAGATGCTCTTTATACCCAGATTATACCGCTGCTGGAGAGACAGCCCCAGCACAGCCATGAAGAAGCCAACACATCTTGGCTTCCAAGAGCTTCCGGTAACACACTGGCTGTGAATATCCATCACTACATTAATGGGATAAAGTAGTATATGGAGAGGGCTATTTCCTAGGTCTCTGTCCACAGCAGAGATTCATCCTGGTGCTTGGAGAGGTCACAATGATCTGAATATGTGGAACAGTGGGCCTAGCACCATAAAGGACTTCTGAGGTGGCTCTGCTTATGCAATGGCCTTGTTCCTTTGTTCATCACACACAGGGACAGTGAGGAGGAAGAGGGAGAAACTATGATGAGAATGACCCAGCCTCTGCTTTCAAGGAAGCAAGTACAGGCCATAAGAACCATACAAGGTAAAAACTGATGAAAAGTTCTGTCTGCTTGTGAAGGAAGTTAAGAGGAGAGATAAGGGACAGCTGCAGGGCACAAGTGAAAGAATGCCAAACTGATTCACTTTGTTATAAAGCAGAAACTAACACACCATTGTAAAGCAATTATACTCCAATAAAGATGTTTAAAAAAAGAATGCCAACCTACATGCTGGCTCTACCAAGAATGGCCTTAGGCAAGTTGCTATTCCTCTCTGAGCCTATTTCCATGCCTGTAAAATGAGAAGGCTGGCCATAGGTGATCAGAGTTCCTCTCCAGCACTGATATTCCACAGCTCTCTGATTTTAAGGATACCTGCAGTGGGGGTCATGAACAGGTGGAGAACAGAATAGAAAGGCAGACAGGAGGAGTATAAACGATCCGAAAATCTTAATTATGATGATCACTATCGCTCCATGAAAATACTCACTGTACCTTCTAAAGCTACAGTTGTCAAGCGTGGCCAGACTTACAGGTAGGTTTCTGGCCCATTAATCTTAATACCAGAACAACATGCACAGTGTACTTGGAGCAGGCCGTTTGCTTATGAAGACACATTAAGGGCAGGGCCTTCCGCCCACAGTGCTGAGACCCTTCCTCATCCTAATGAAGGCCAGAGTTCAAACTCCCTGGTTTGCAAATGAGCAGAGAGACTCGGAGAGCCTGAATGACCCCCCAAGTCATACAGCTTGGACGGGCAGAACCAGGGGGGAAGCCCAGATTGTCTGACTCCCCACCTACTGATAAATGCAGATGAGATAACTGTGTGGGAGCCCTGCAAAGCTTGGACACTTAGAAACTCCACGCAGATGCACCTAACTGGTCCAAAAGGATGGGGGAGGATTCTGTAAAAGGGGAGCCAAGAGCAGCCTCCCCTTCCTCCACCACCTTGACAAGCAGGTTCATCACCAGCTCTGGGGGTTGGTATCTACCTAATACCCCGTTACATGTACACGTTCCCATCTTTAAGCAATGCAGGTGGTGTCCAGTACTCTAGAACTGAGGTACTCCAGGTCCTGGGGTGCAACTGAAATCCTATGTAAAGACCCAACCACTTTCTAAATGCATATCCACAGGGAAGTCATTAAACATCTCAGGGCTTCAGTTTCCTCATTTGTAGAATAGGGATGACAACACTCCACACCTCATAGGGTTATGAGGAAGATTAAAAGAGGTAATACATGTAAGTGCTTAGCACAATGCCTACAACATAAATGTTATTATCACTGCACTTTTTCTGGGGAAGAGTCCAGACACCTGGGATGCACGGGCTCGGCCGCAGTGCCAGAAGCCCTCCTCCTGCACCCTGATGGGCCCGGATAGAGTGTGTTTATTCCTGAATGTGTGGCAATTGGAGCTGGGATCTGGTTCTGTCCTTTTTAATTTCCCACTGTTAGGGTGGGGTCTTAAGGGATCCAAGGAGGCATTTCTCAGCCACAGAAATGCCTATTTAGTGCCTCCAGTGCAATTCACCAGAGTTCTTTTTCTCCTGCTCTCCAGCAGAGAAAGCCTCAAACCCCTTCCTTCTGGAACAGTGAGGATGCTAGAGGAGGTGCTTCCCTTCCCACAGGATGACCTCAGTTCCATTCCAAGGATAGCATGTGGAACGTGGTCTACGTTAACTTTTATTGGGTCATAGATCCCTTTGAGAATCTAATGAAAACTTTGTGGATTCTTCCCCTACTGGGGAACTGTGAAGAGAGAATCAACTAATTCCAGGTACACAACAAGGTGATGTGTTGGGATGTGAAGAAGATCCGAAGCTGAGGTCTTGGTCTGTAAAGCAAGGATTAAAGAAGAAAGAGATTAAAGGAAGGTGTAAGAGATGGGAAGCAACTCAAGTCCTGGCTTTGCTGTTCTTTGGCCTCATGACCTTGGACAAATTACTCAACCTCTGAGTCTCAGCTTCCCCATCAGTAAAATGCGGGGGCTAATTAACAGTCCTTGCTTCACAGAGGAAGAATTATGAGGGTCAAATGAGATCATCTATGTAGACATTTAACATGTATCCGGTACACCTTAAGCACGAACTCAACTGATACCAACTATTATTACCACGATGAGGATGATGAAGGATGAGGCAGAAAAAGGTTAGCACAGCCATGAAGCCTTACTGTACTACTGGTTTTGTGGTTTTTTAGATGTTGCATTTAAAAACAAAATCAAGGCAGGTTTGTTGGGGAGAAATACCAGTGCCAGAGGGAATACAGGTCTTGAGCCCAAAATACAGAAGAGCTCTAACTGCAGAACCCCAACCTTGGGTCCTCAGCTCAGAAAGTCCCACCTTAGGTAGCAATGAAGGTGGAGAACATAGATGAGTGCCTAACGAAGGGCCAACTCAAATATCACATGTCTCTACCCTCCGCTGGAACAGCACCAACTCCATAAAGTAACCCAGTAACTCTCCAATAGGCAGTTAGTCTTTGACTGATCAACAATGGAGGAATTACTATTTAACAAATACAATGTTGGGTTAGATGAAATCTTTCAAAGCAAGGGGCATTTAGAAGAAAAATAAATACATATAAAAATAAAAGAGGCATTTTTGATGGTAAAAAAGACTGCCAATAACAGTTCCCATGGCAGCCCTGGCTCCCAACATCCCTATGTTCCAATCCGTTATCCCCTCCTGTATCCTCCACCTTGTAACCTCATTGGCAGATTAAGAATAAGTTTGGAAGCAGCCATGCTTTCCCAAATAATTTCCTCTAATATAAAAGTAATACATGTTCGTCATATAAAGCTGGGAAAACAAAGGAAATCTCAAAGGAAATGATAATCCAACCATGTTGATTTATTGCTGCCAGTTGCTCTAAGTCAAATAATTTTTATTTATTTAAAGAATTATGTCACATGGCTTTCCTAAAATGGCCAGCATTCCTGAAGATTCAGTAAAAGCAGTAAGAATCAAGAAAAGTTTAGAACTGGTTGACAAAAGGGAGACAAGTGCACGTGCACACACGCACACACACGTGTGCAGGGCTTGCCTCTCAGAGGCCTCTTGAACTCACAATACAGGATGGTCACTATGGCCACCCCTGAGCTAAGAAATTTAAACTTAGAGGATCAAAAAAGAACTCCACCCATTAAAACAATGCTGTTTAAGTATCAAAAAGTCTAGCATTTCAAAAGAGTGTTTTAAATACACATTTTAAAAAACCCAAAGCCTACGATGTGTTCCTTGGCACGAATCTGGGTCAGTTCCTGGTGGGGCTCCAGGGTAGAATTTCAAAAGAGATGTAATTATTCCCCATGTCACTGATACCATTCTATCAGATGCAAATAAATCAAAATCATAACGATAAAGAAAAACAAAACTGAACCTCTCTGGCAACACACTCGGTGCTTAGAAAACATGAGTTTTTACCAGCATCTTTTATGGCTGCCTCTTAAAACCATTTTCGATACCACTTAGGCCAGAAAAACAGGAAGAATAATTTGTTGACTAGTTTCAAGGCTGTCCTCATCTGTTTAGTGGAGGGGCATCCCAGACAAGGATGTCCGTTCAGCAGGAAAGAACTTTCCAAGAGATGAGCACCCATCACTGGAAAAGGGTGGCTCCTTCAGTGAGAGTCTCACTGCCGGAGGTATGCAAGCAGAGTTATACAAACCATGTGGCTTCCAAGGTCCCTCACAACTTTAAAATTCAGCCTTCATTTCAGAAGGTGCTGCCCTGTTGCCTTCCCTCATTCCTCATTAACGAGAAAGATGGCAAGATCACTGGCATGAGTTCTCCAGAACTCAGAAGGGCCACAGATAGAGGCAAAGGGCAAGAGATGGGAGTCACTCCTGAGCCTGGAGGAGACAGGTAAGCCCAGAAGCATGTCCTCTAGGAATGGACAAAGAATTCAGAGATGTCTGTGGGTGGCTCTGGAAACAAAGTGGAATGCTGAGACTCAGAGTAGAGTCCACATGCCCTATCCTGAGACTGGACTGCAGCAGCTTTTCTGGAAAAGGTGGCACTTTTAGGATTTAATATAGATCCCTCTGGGTCCCCAAGACACAGGCAGCTCTGCCACTTTCCCACAAACCCTGGACATCACTGGTCAAATATAAGCAGAAGCCATCTCCTTAAGAGCGTCCTGGAGCTGAGAGGTCAAGAAAGGGGCCTCCTAGGACCCCCAAGATAACCAAGTCCAGCAAACAATGGCCTGCAATTAACTGGGACAGTGTACTTTTTCTACATTCTACGATAGAGGCAAAGGACAACAAAATAAGTTGACATTTGGTCCCAAAAAACCATATCCAGAAGACGTCCTAATTCAATCCAGCTTCTAACGGGCCCTTGGTTATGGTTGGTCCACAGAGCTGGTAACAACACACAGTCTAATTCAAACCTACAGCTTAGAATTTTGGACAGACTTTAAAGTCTTATTGGCAAGATCACAAAAGACCAAAAGATGTGCATGTTATTCCACGTAGGGACCCCCATGTCCCTCTAGGATAAGGCATGACACTCCTGACTTCTGCAGAAGACAGGATTTTTCTTCCTCCAAAGATAAGGGGGTTGGGGCACAGCGCATGGGGAGGGGGAGGAGAGCAAAATCCTCAGGAGGAGCCAATAGATAATACCCCAGAGTAGCAAAACATGCAAGCTATTGAAAAACGTGTAAGTAAACACCAAAAGAATCAGCTATGATTTTTAAGTGACTGCCACAGGGGATGGCAGGTAGGGGGAGGGGAGGCAGGAGAGGGTGTTCCTGGAGAACTGTTTGATTCTTGAAACTATATGCATGTGTAAATTTGATAAAAACTACAAATTGGAGCAGATGTAGTTCGGAAAAACGATATACACACTGGGGATGCTGCTGCCGCCACCCCTCCCCCCAGCAACCTGCACGGAAGCGAAGTTGCCCAGGCTTGTTGGGGCAACCTTCTTAACACGAACGGTGGTGTGACACGTGAACCATGGTTCCCACTCTGCTGCGAGCAGATGGCATGCCAGTTAGCTCTGGAAGCTCGACTGCCAGCAGAGCCAGCTGTTTTCTCTTTTTCCTTTGCAAGTCCAGAAAAGTTTATTGGTGTTGTTACCTTTTCAGAACATTGTCAATAATTAGCCTTACTACATAACTCTCTGCAGTACGGACTAGCATTCTGGGAAAGTCGAGAAAATTTCCCCAACATTGCTGATTTCATACAGCATTACATTCAGTCTTCACGTCTCCAGAGGCTCCTCTTGGCTGTGAGAATTTCTCATACTTCCCTCATTTTTGATGACCTCGACAATGTTGAGGAGCACTGCCCCGTTCTAAAGCCTCAGAGTCCTCTGCTTCAGCTGGGAGACAGGGAAAGGGACAGTGGAGCAGCCACTTCACATTCATGAAAACCCCAGCTTAGAGGAGCTGTCCATCCTTTTGTATTTCTGGTATGGAGCGATGGAGATCTCCTCTAGCACCCAGTGCTAAGGCAACATTTCCAATTTGAATATTCCATTGGTCAGGCTGCTGCAGGCGGCCCAGCTTTAGGAAGACCAGCTGGGTGGCTGATAAAGTCTTGGTGCTCCAGCCGGGTGTCAGGCCTGTGCCTCTGAGGTGGGAGAACAGAGTTCAAGACATTGATATTTTGTGGGGCCAGGAGGTCTCTGGTGGACCAAACAGCAAAAGCTCTCTCAGAGATCGCCATCTCAATGATAAGACCCAGCTGCACTCAATGATCAGCAAGCTACAGTGCTGGACACCCTATGCCAAACAACTAGCAAGAGAGGAACACAACCCCACCCATTAGCAGAGAGGCTGCCTAAAATCATAAGGTCACACACCCCCCAAAATACACCACCAGACGGAGTCCTGCCCACCAGAAAGACAAGATCCAGCCTCATCCACCAGAACACAGGCACCACCAGTCCTCTCCACCAGGAAGCCTACACAACCCACTGAACCAACCTTACCCACGAGGGGCAGACACCAAAAACAACGGGAACTACGAACGTGCAGCCTGCAGAAAGGAGACGCCAAACACAGGAAGTTAAGCAAAATGAGAAGACAAAGAAATACACAGCAGATGAAGTAGCAAAGTAAGAACCCACCAGACCAAACAAATGAAGAGGAAACAGGCAGCCTACCTGAAAAAGAATTGAGACTAATGATAGTAAAGTGATCCAAAATCTCGGAAACAGAACGGAGAAAACACAAGAAACGTTTAACAAGGACCTAGAAGAACTAAAGGGCAAACAAACAACGCTGAACAACACAGTAAATGAAATTTTAAATTCTCTAGAAGGAATCAATAGCAGAATAGCTGAGGCAGAAGAACGGATAAGTGACCTGGAAGATAAAATAGTGGAAATAACTACCACAGAGCAGAATAAAGAAAAAAGAATGAAAAGAACTGAGGACAGTCTCAGAGACCTCTGGGACAACATTAAATGCACCAACATTCAAATTAAAGGGGTCCCAGAAGAAGAAGAGAAAAAGAAAGGGACTGAGAAAATATTTGAAGAGATTATAGCTGAAAACTTCCCTAATATGGGAAAAGAAATAGTCAAGTCCAAGAAGCACAGAGAGTCCCATACAGGATAAATCCAAGGAGGAACAGGCCAAGACACATATTAATCAAACTATCAAAAATTAAAGACAAAGAAAAAATATTAAAAGCAGCAAGGGAAAAACAACAAATAACATACAAGGGAATCCCCATAAGGTTAACAGCTGATCTTTCAGCAGAAACTCTGCAAGCCAGAAGGGTGTGGCAGGACATACTTAAACTGATGAATGGGGAAAACCTACAACCAAGATTACTCTACCCAGCAAGGATGTCATTCAGATTTGATGGAGAAATTAAAACCTTTACAGACAAACAAAAGCTAAGAGAATTCAGCACCACCAAACCAGCTTTACAACAAATGCTAAAGGAACTTCTCTAGGCAGGAAACACAAGAGAAGGAAAAGGTCTACAATAAAAAACCCAAAACAATTAAGAAAATGGGAATAGGAGCACACATACCCATAACTACCTTAAATGTAAATGCTCCAACCAAAAGACATAGACTAGCTGAATGGATACAAAAACAAGACACATATATATGCTGTCTACAAGAGACCAACTTCAGACCTAGGGACACATACAGACTGAAAGTGAGGGGATGGAAAAAGATATTCCATGCAAATGGAAATCAAAAGAAAGCTGGAGTAGCAATTCCTATATCAGACAAAAAGGACTTTCAAATAAAGACTATTACAAGAGACAAAGAAGGACACTACATAATGATCAAGGGATCAATCCAACAAGAAGATATAACAATTGTAAATAATTATGCACCCAACATAGGAGCACCTCAATACATAAGGCAAATGCTAACAGCCATAAAAGGGGAAATTGACAGTAAAACAATCATAGTAGGGGACGTTAACACCCCGTTTCACCAATGGACAGATCAACCAAAATGAAAATAAATAAGGAAACACAAGCTTTAAATGATACATTAAACAAGATGGACTTAACTGATATTTACAGGACATTCCATCCAAAAACAATAGAATACACATTCTTCTCAAGTGCTCATGGAACATTCTCGAGGATAGATCATATCTCGGGTCACAAATCAAGCCTTGGTAAATTTAAGAAAACTGAAATCGTATCAAGTATCTTTTCCAACCACAGTGCTATGAGAGTAGGTATCAATTACAGGAATAAATCTGTAAAAAATACAAGCACATGAAGGCTAAACAATACACTACTAAATAACCAAGAGATCACTGAAGAAATCAAAGAGGAAATCAAAAAATACCTAGAAACAAATGACAATGAAAATATAACGACCCAAAACTTACGGGATGCAGCAGAAGCAGTTCTAAGAGGGAGGTTTATAGCAATATAATCCTACCTCATGAAACAAGAAACATCTCAAATAAACAATCTAACCTTACGTCTAAAGCAATTAGAGAAAGAAAAAAAAAACCCAAAGTTAGCAGAAGGAAAGAAATCATAAAGATCAGATCAGAAATAAATGAAAAAGAAATGAAGGAAACAATAGCTAAGATCAGTAAAACTAAAAGATGGACTTCCCTGGTGGCGCAGTGGTTAAGAATCCGCCTCCCAATGCAGGGGACACAGGTTCCAGCCCTGGTCCGGGAAGATCCCACATGCTGCGGAGCAACAAAGCCCGTGCACCACAACTACTGAGCCTGCGCTCTAGAGCCCATAAGTCACAACTAGTGAAGCCCACACACCTAGAGCCCAGGCTCCACAACAAGAGAAGCCACCACAATGAGAAACCTGCACACCACAACGAAGAGTAGCCCCCGCTCACCGCAACTACAGAAAGCCTGCACACAGCAATGAAGACCCAACACAGCCAAAAGTAAATTAAAAAAAAAAATCTTCTAACAAACAAAAGCCCAGGACCAGATGGTTTCACAGGAGAATTCTATCAAACATTTAGAGAAGAGCTAACATCTATCCTTCTCAAACTCTTCCAAAATATAGCAGAGGGAGGAACACTCCCAAACTCATTCTACGAGGCCACCATCACCCTGATACCAAAACCAGACAAAGATGTCACAAAAAAAGAAAACTACTGACCAATATCACTGATGAACATAGATGCAAAAATCCTCAACAAAATACTAGCAAACAGAATCCAACAGCACATGAAAAGGATCATACACCATGATCAAGTGGGGTTTAACCCAGGAATGCGAGAATTCTTCAATATATGCAAATCAATGAAATAAACCATATTAACAAACTGAAGGAGAAAAACCATATGATCATACCGATAGATGCAGAAAAAGCTTTTGACAAAATTCAACACCCATTTATGATAAAAGCTCTCCAGAAGGTAGGCACAGAGGAAACTTACCTCAACACAATAAAGGCCATATATGACAAACCCACAGCCAACACTGTGCTCAATGGTGAAAAACTAAAACCATTTCCACTAAGATCAGGAAAAAGACAAGGTTGCCCACTCTCACCACTATTATTCAACATACTTTTGGAATTTTTAGCCACAGCAATCAGAGAAAAAAAGGAAATAAAAGGAATCCAAATCGGAAAAGAAGAAATAAAACTGTCACTGTATGCAGATGACATGATACTATACAGAGAGAATTCCAAAGATGCTACCAGAAAACTACTAGAGCTAATCAATGAATTTGGTAAAGTAGCAGGATATAAAATTAATGCACAGAAATCTCCTGCATTCCTATACACTAATGATGAAAAACCTGAAAGAGAAATTAAGGAAACACCCCCATTTACCACTGCAACAAAAAGAATAAAATACCTAGGAATAAACCTACCTAAGGAGACAAAAGACCTGTATGCAGAAAACTATAAGACACTGATGAAAGAAATTAAAGATGATATAAACCATGATACACCATGTTCTTAGATTGGAAGAATCAACACTGTGAAAATGACTCTACTACCCAAAGCAATCTACAGATTCAATGCAATCCCTATCAAACTACCAATGGCATTTTTCACAGAACTAGAACAAAAAATTTCACAACTTGTATAGAAACACAAAAGACCACGAGCAGCCAAAGCAATCTTGATAAAGAAAAATGGAGCTGGAGGAATCAGGCTCCCTGACTGCAGACTATACTACAAAGCTACAATAATCAAGACAGTATGGTACTGGCACAAAAACAGAAATATAGATCAATGGAACAGGATAGAAAGCCCAGAGATAAACCCACGTACATATGGTCATCTTATTTTTGATAAAGGAGGCAAGAATATACAACGGAGAAAAGACAGTCTCTTCAATAAGTGGTGCTGGGAAAACTGGACAGCTACATGTAAAAGAATGAAATTAGAGCACTCCCTAACACCGTACACAAAAATAAACTCAAAGTGGATCAAAGACCTAAATTTAAGGCCAGACACTATAAAACTCTTAGAGGAAGGAAAACATAGGCAGAACACTCTATGACATAAATCACAGCAAGATCCTTTTTGACCCACCTCCTAGAGAAATGGATATAAAAACAAAAATAAACACATGGGACCTAATGAAACTTCAAAGCTTTTGCACAGCAAAGGAAACCATAAACAAGACGAAAAGACAACTCTCAGAATGGGAGAAAATATTTGCAAATGAATCAAGTGACAACGGATTAATCTCCAAAATATACAGGCAGCTCATGCAGCCCAATATCAAAAAAACAAACAACCCAATCCAAAAATGGGCAGAAGATCTAAATAGATACTTCTCCAAAGAAGATATACAGATTGCCAACAAACACATGAAAGAATGCTCAACATCACTAATCATTAGAGAAATGCAAATCAAAACTACAGTCAGGTATCACCTCACACCAGTCAGAATGGCCATCATGAAAAAATCTACAAACAATAAATGCTGGAGAGGGTGTGGAGAAAAGGTAACCCTCTTGAACTGTTGGTGGGAATGTAAATTGATACAGCCACTATGGAGAACAGTATGGAAGTTCCTTAAAAAACTAAAAACAGAACTACCATACGACCCAGCAATCCCACTACTGGGCATATACCCTCAGAAAACCATCATTCAAAAAGAGTCATGTGGGGCTTCCCTGGTGGCACAGTGGTTGAGAGTCCGCCTGCCGATGCGGGGAACATGGGTTCGTGCCCCGGTCTGGGAAGACCCCACATGCCGCGGAACGGCTAGGCCCGTGAGCCATGGCCACTGAGCCTGCGCGTCCGGAGCCTGTGCTCCGCAACGGGAGAGGTCACAACAGTGAGAGGCCTGCGTACCGCCAAAAAAAAAAAGAAAAGAGTCACGTACCACAATGTTCATTGCAGCTCTACTTACAATAGCCAGGACATGGAAGCAACCTAAGTGTCCATCGACAGATGAATGGATAAAGATGTGGCACATATATACAACGGAATATTACTCAGCCATAAAAAGAAACGAAACTGAGTTATTTGTAGTGAGGTAGATGGACCTAGAGACTGTCATACAGAGTGAATTAAGTCAGAAGGAGAAAAACAAATACCGTATGCTAACACATACATATGGAATCTTAAAAAACAAAAGGTTCTGAAGAACGTTTTTCTTCAGGACAGGAATAAAGACAAAGGAATAAAGACAAAGTCGCAGACGTAGAGAATGGACTTGGGGACACGGAACGGCGGAAGGGTAAGCTGGGACGAAGTGAGAGAGTGGCATGGACATATATACACTACCAAATGTAAAATAGCTAGTGGGAAGCAGCCGCATAGCACAGGGAGATCAGCTCGGTGCTTTTGTCCACCAAGAGGGGTGGGATAGGGAGGGTGGGAGGGAGACGCAAGAGGGAGGAGATATGCAGATATGTGTTTATGTATAGCTGATTCAGTTTGTTATACAGCAGAAACTAACACACCATTATAAAGCAATTATACTCCAATAAAGATGTTTAAAAAACACAAAACTACGAATTGTAAAAAGAAGAAAAGAGGGAACAGGGCTAGGATACCTTGGATGTATGTATTTTATTTCCCAACTTAAAATAAATAGTTATAAAATCATCATCCAGAGAGAATCACTGGATGATTTGGAGGTAGTTTCTTTTTATATATGTGTATATGTATACATACATGTATCAATAAGAAGAATTTTTTTTAACTCTTTGGAGTCATCCAATGACCATAAGGTTTCTGTTTGATTTTGGAGAAGGAATATTTTATTCATTAAAGTATTAAATAACTTGGGCCTTCGCTTCGTATATCATCAGTCAATATCAAGCTTTTCTATATATTAGGATAGGCATGCCAGGCTGTCATATTTTGACTACATGGTGTATTTACAAAGAAAAAAATACTTTTTGGATAGGGTATTGTGATTTTCAGTATTCTTAGACATCAAATTGCAGCAGTGGGGTGGAAGCCTTACTGGAAATTGGTTTCACCTCAAATTATGTTTTCTAACTCTCTCCCTGTGTGCCTTGTTTCTTCCCATGCATGTCTTCGCTTCTCTCTCCCCACCCACCTGTCACTAGCTCTCCTCCCCACTCCACCCCACTTCCTTGTTTCATCCTCTCACACCTATACTTTTCCCCTGACACCCTCAACCCGATGGAATATGGAACTGAAATCATATTCTTATTACTTTTTGCATTTGCACAATAGAATGGTCTTTAAGTTTAAAACAGGAACACAGGGCTTTCCTGGTGGCGCAGTGGTTGAGAGTCCGTCTGCCGATGCAGGGGACACGGGTTTGTGCCCCGGTCCGGGAAGATCCCACATGCCGCGGAGCGGCTGGGCCTGTGAGCCATGGCCACTTAGCCTGCGCGTCCGGAGCCTGTGCTCCGCAACAGGAGAGGCCACAACAGTGAGAGGCCCGCGTACCGCAAAAAAAAAAAAAAAAAAAAAAAGAACACAAAGTATTCCATTCATCCATTTTCTAAGGTCCCCGTACCTCTTTTTTTTTTTAAAAAACAAAACAAAACAAAACAAGGCAGCTGTAGCCCCAGGGCACATGGCCTGACTAGGAAACCCTCAGAAATAAGAGCTCTGACCCCTGCCTGGAAAAGCCAGTATAGACGTAGAAGAGGCCTTGTGTGGGCAAGGGGATGGTTTCCCAGAGAGGCCAGGGAGGAGGACTGAAGTCAAAGCCAACTCACACTTCCCCTGGGGACCTGCAGGAGGAAGGGTCATGCCCACAGCCCAGCACCGCCTCCAGTGGGGGCATCAGTAGATCCAGAAGGCAAACCTATAACTATCAGGGCATCGAGCTAAACCACCACCTACTCCTCCATCCCTCTGAGAAGGACCTGCCTCTTTTTCTCATCATCCAAAATGTCTTCAGTCTTTTTTCCCCTGCAAGAGCTTCTTCTAAAATCAGGTTACACCCCCCCATCCTATACCTATAGGACTTTTGTAACCCAGATGTTGGATACATCTTAAAAGAACTTTCTGGGTCCCAATCACTCTTTGAAATATAAGTTCTCTCTTCCAGCCCTCAGAGATCTGCATACTTCCCATGGCTGACTTCCACAGCTCCAAGTGTCTGATAAAAAAATATTCGACCAGGACAGGCCTAGGCACAATCCTAGGTCTGCCACAGAGGCTTCCCACACAGAAAATACAAATCTGAGCTGGTAATCCAGCCAGCAGTGAATCCACCTGAGGCCTTATCACCCAGCCCTCACTTCCCGTTTTAGCTTTAGGCTCCTAATGGGATCCTTCCCCTTAGATGCTTCCCTGAGATCACACATGGGTCACGTACCCAATAGATACAGTATCTACTGCACTTCCCTGAGTTCATGTCAAGAAAGGAGTATATTCCGTTTGACAGGCTTGCACAACTCATACTGGTTCTTAATCACTGGTGCATTCTTCTTGGTAACAGTACCAAGCCATTTTCCCTATGAAGATACATGAAAAAATTTTTAAAGAAAGAGAAGAGCGTAAATGAGGGAGCTCTGCCTTCCCCAAGTATCTCCTGAAGAAAGTCAGGCAATTGCTCCGTTTCTGAGAAATAAACCAGTAAATTCCCATACAGTAAGTTTTCTGCAAATGATATAGGAAACTGGGGGAGGGGGTGTGGAGGGGCGACTAAAACGGGCAGTTCAGTTCTCAAAGAGCAGGAAGGTAAGTTTTTATACAGTGGCAAATGTTCCTTTTGGACTGGCTTCAAACCTGTGTGTGGGCCGATTCTCTGAAATAAACAAAATTCTCTTGTATAACAGAGGTTATGAGGTGACTAAGAGGGTGAGGATTCTGGTGGAAAAGAAGTCACCCCCAAATCACCTTTGACTAGGATCAGTTCTTCTGCCTGCATTGGGTCTTGACTCGGCAAAACCTGACTAGTGACGGACAGCCGTATCAAAGGGTCCATGCAACCCTGGACAGATGGGTATATACCCCAGCTTAAGTCCAAGGACAACCCGACTGGTCCAGCTTTTGAGAGCCCTGAAACGCCCTGATCCACACAGCGAGAGCTGGAATGCCAACCCTGGCTCCAGTCAGATCCCATGCACTGCCAAGGGAGGCATGATGTCCCGAACAGCAGTTGGCCCAACACGTGAGCGGGAGGTGCAGCTGCCGAGCTTTCATGTTTACCAGGAAGAAAGAATGTTGATTTTGCAGATTTTTGATAATGTTTTCACAGCCAGTGTTATTCCCAGCCCATTTGAAAATGCAATCTGAATACCAACCCTTTCCTCATCGGTCTCCTCGAACTTAAATGGTTCCATCGGCCTCAGCCCCGGAAACCCTTCTTTCTCTACTGGCCACATTTCAGGTGGCCAGGTGGAGCAGCGGAGGGAAACCAGGATCTCTGCAATGGCAGTTCAGGGTATGGAGAAGAATATTAAATCCAGAAGTGGGGTACTTGGGCTTAAGACCCTGGCAGCACATGGCTGCGAGATCTCTGTGGGCCAGTTTGGCTCTCCAGGAAGGACTCTCACAGCTCTGTCTTTGGGTCTGTGGTTCTACTGAATCGATTCCATGTTCTCGCTTTAAATTGAGTAACCCAAATGCAATAAGTCACAGATTAAAAAGGACTAGAATGAACCGAGAAGTTACTTTAGACTGAGAGCAAAAATGGGCCAAGCACCCAGCAATCTTGCCGGAGGGAGCGGGCATGACACCACAGAAGGGATGCAGACTAGAAGAGCCCTTGACAAAATGCTGAGAGTCTGCCCAGACCCTTCTGAAAACTGGGTTTTTTAGCCGGTTCCTGAATTTTCCTCTCCACAATCTTGAACATTGACTATTATGTGGAAAAAACAAGAAACAAGCAACATTTAAGGGGACAAAAGTATACCCTTGGGAGACACAGGAAGAATGGTGTCTGAAGTAAGGGCTTCTTCTCTTCTCCCTCATACACAAAAACTCATACACGCTCAACTAGCCTTATGAGTAATACGCCGCCTTGGTGGATGCCCAGCTAACTCTGTCATAGCCAGGAGCCTCTGCCAACCGCTGATGCAGTGGAAGAGTTGTCTGACCAGCTCCCTTCCTGATGCTGGTCTATTTTGGGTGAAAACCTTGGTCTTCAGTTGCCTTGGGCTCTTTCCTTGGAAGTACTATTTGGTGACGGTAATCCTCAAGGGCCTGTACTAAAAATGACTTTCCAGCTAAGAGACACAGTAGAGATCAAGCCAGTTTTAGACCCTTACTGTCATGGTTTTGAGATCTGTGTAAGGATCAAGCAGTGGCCAGCCCAGCCCAATCCAGCCCAGAAGCATCATGGTAAACCTACCTATCCCACCATTAGACATCTGTATGCCCAGCACCATGCAGACATCTTAACTCCGAGGATGCTTACAATATAGTTTGAGATAAAAATCAGCCCAGTGACAGCTAGTCAGCCAGCCATATAAAGGAAAAGAAAAATCTTAAAAACCATTTTCAGTCACAAAAAGTTGTGAGAATGGAGCAAATATGGGCTACAAAGGTCACCCAGACCTTGCACTGGGAAATACACTCTAGGTGAAAGACCTCTTTTAGAGGGCAAAACAGATACCCTGAGGTTTTCTTCTCAGAGAAACCAAAGGTCAGGTCATCTGTTGGTCGACCAAGAAAGTAACCATTAAGCAAACCCCCTCCCCTTCCAGCCCCACGGCTTTGTCTCTCTCGGGGCTGGAATACAGATTCCAAGGTGGGAGACTCTAAGCGGGACAGATGACCAAGCAGGGGCTCTGGGGTGGTCAGTGTAAAAGTGGTGCTCACCACATGCTAGCAGACTGAAAAGCAAGTCAAAATCTCTTTAGTTATTTCCCTAAGTATGGTTTTCAGATTCTGGCATCAGAACCCCTACAATCTCTCTAGACCTGAGAAATCAGAATCTTTGAGGGCATGGCCAGGGAATCTCTGTCTTTAACCCGTTACTCAATGTGACCCCAAAAATGTGAGAACTACTGCTAGCCTGTTCCGGCCTGTCCTCTTCTGACATGGGGGTAACTAGGAAAAGGTTGGGTGCCTCAATGAGGAAAGAGATTTAAGCAGAAACCACACATGTGAAGAGAGAGAAGAAAGAGGCTGGAACAATCAGTGGGAAATCTCTTAGCACGAGAGAGAATGTGATGATGACCACCCAGCCCAACACGGAGACTCTCGCTCCACTGCAACCTTGGAAGATCAGAAGAAAGGGAATTTCTTTACAGGAGCCAAAGAGGGCTTGAGTTTGAGTGGATCTGGGCCAGCCCCAAGAATGGAGGAGTTCAGGAATTTCCTGGAGATCCAGTGGTTAGAACTCAGCACTTTCACTGCCAGGGCCCGGGTCTGATCCCTGGTTGGGGAACTAAGATCCCACAAGCTGCACAGAGCGGCCAAAAAAATAAGTAAATAAAAAATTAAAATTAAAAAAAAAAGAATGGAGGAGTTCACCCATGTGGATGGGACTGTCCAAGTTTGGCCCAAAGCCCCCTGCAATAGGTTCCTTCTGCCCCCCGCACCACAGCCCTGAGAAGTGGTGACTACCAAGTCCTAAGGGATTCCAAGGAAACAGTGAAGTGCTTCCACCCAACTCCAGACATCACAGCCACTTGGCTAATGCCCACTTACTCTGTCTGGTTACCACATGGTCTGGAACTGACATCTACACTCACCATCCCCCAAGGGTCAGTGGGTTTCACCTGTCTCTCCCTAGGCCTGAGGGAGCGGCAGAGCCAAGCAGCTGCACATCTGAGTGGCATGAGCAAGGTGGCCGGCAACATCAGCATTATGTGGGAACGTATTAGAAATACAAATCCTCTGGTCCCACTCTAGAGCTACTGAATCAGAAATTCTGGAGAAGGAGCCCAACAACCTGTAGCTTAATGAGCTCTGAAGGTAATTCTAATAAACAGCTAAAGTTTGAGAACCAGTGTTTTACACTGTTAATATGAACCATAATGGTAAGTCAACAAAAGTGTGGCATGCATTTACCTAGGCCTACAAAACACTTTCAAATATAATATCTTAGGGATACCCCTTCTAATCCTAAGGTCCTATAATTCGTTTGAATCTCATAGCAATGCTGAGGTAGATAAAGCAGAATTATTATCCCATCTTATAGGTAGAGAGACTGAGGTTCAGAGAGATGGAGTGACCGACAGAGTTACCCTCACCCAGAGCCATCACTGACAAGCCACTGGAAAGTCACCAAGACTTAACTCTAAATAATTAAGAGTTACCAGCCCAGGACTTCCCTGGTGGCACAGTGGTTAACAATCCGCCTGCCAATGCAGGGGACACGGCTTCGATCCCTGGTCCGGGAAGATCCCACATGCTGCGGAGCAAGCCCGTGCACCACAACTACTGAGCCTGCAGGCTCTAGCGAGCCACAACTGCTGAGCCCACGTGCCTAGAGCCCGTGCTCCGCAACAAGAGAAGCTACCACAATGAGAAGCCCGGGCACCGCGAAGAAGAGTAGCTCCCACTCGCCACAACTAGAAAAAGCCCGCACACAGCAACGAAGACCCAACGCAGCCAAAGGTAAATAAATAAATAAATAAAATAAAGTTGGAAAAAAAGAGTTACCAGCCCATACCAATTTCTTTTTTCCCATGGCCCCCAGGGACACTGCTGGCAGCAGGAATGATATTGACATTCCTTTTTATCCAGCCCATTGTTACTTACCTCAAGTGACTATTTCTAAGACTGTCCTCCATTAATTCTGGATTTGAACTGAAAAAACAATTTTAAACCCACTTCAAGACACATCCACTTAGTCTCAATGCTGACCTGACACAGACAACGATCCTCAACTGATAAATGGGCTATGCACCAAGTTCATGTATAAACTGGAAGGCTGGAACTCAGATTGCATTTTCCCATGGACACAACATGGAGATGGTGGTTGGATCCTCAGATCAAGCCACAAAAGTCCATCTACAAAAGGGAGAGGCAGAAGAGAGCATAGGCAGGTTTGGCAGTGCCAGAAGGTTTAAATCCCAGCTTTCCCATCATTAACTAAAAGGAGACAAAACCCAAGTCACATGGCCTTTCTGGGCCTCAGTTTCTTCATCCGTAAGACTCACCTGGCAGGGTTGTTTAGAGGATTAAATGACAATGTATGTATAGTGCCTGCCACACAGTAGACATTCAACAAATGCTTGTAGATTATATTAACTCCCAAAGTAGCCGCCATAGTATGTTTCTGCCCTGAAAACTATGCAATTAAAAAAAAATAACATACATTTGGGAATTCCCTGGCGGTCCAGTGGTTAGGACTTGGCACTTTCACTGCTGGGGCCCCGGGTTCAATCCCAGGCCGGGGAACTAAGATCCCGCAAAGCCAAGTGGTGTGGTCAAAATTTAAAAAAAAAAAAAAAGCATACATTTGTAATTACAGAAGGATTGACTGCAGGAGGATTAACTGCCTCCTAAAAGATCAAAAGATTGAGAGAGAAAGGGAGGGTGGCAGGCTCAGGGTGTGGCAAAGGTCAGGTCACCCATCTCACCCACCTATTCCCCTGGCCTTTTTTCAGCTCAACTCAATCGTCACTTCTTTGGGAACCTTCCTTGGCCTCCCAACTTGGGTCAACTCTCTCTAAAATGTTCCCATGGCCCCAAGTAGTTCTTCATAGCCTTACAATGATTAGAATTTTACCCTTAGAGTCTGCCTTCCCCACAACCCCATAAACTCCATGGAGTCAAGGTCCAGGTTTGTTTCTGCTCCCCAGTATCTTTCCCTGGTACTTGGCCCTGTGCCTGGAACACAGTGGGCCCTCAAATATTTGAGGAATGAATCATACTAGGGCAGCTGAGCAGGGATGGGTAAAGGGAAGAGGAGGTTGTGTGCAGCTGGCTGTGCGTGTGAACAGATAAGTCACAAGGTCTTGACTCATGGTTACCTGGAGAAGCATACAACTCTTTCTGTCCCAATTAAAAGAAAAAAAAAATCAATCTGCCTCTGCCATTATCACTTGGTCAATAAAGGCTGACGATAAAACCCCCAAGTTATTAAACCCACAGGCATCCTCCTCCAATGGGTACACATCTCCCAGGGCCTTGGTTTGTTGACAGGGCAAGTGCTGAATGAAGTGAAGATCCAGGCAGGTATGGAATTTGTTGCAGCTCTCCGTACCTCAGTACCAGTTAAAGAGGAATGACTCCAGCCTCATCCCAGCTTGAACTCTGAAAGCATGGAAAACGCTGCTGCAATCTGCAATGTATTCAGTGGCTACATCCTGGAACAGCCGGGGTGATCCTCAAAACCTAACAAGGTAGGCATGGTTCCCACTCTGCAGGTGCGGAAGCAGACTGAGGGAGGTCAGGAACACACTCATGATCACATAGTTAATAAGTAGCAGAGCTAGAAATGGAACCCACGTTAGGCTGCAAAATGTGTGCTGTGAGCCATATTCAGCTACCTCTCCCCACACGGGGTATAGGTTTCTCCAGACTGAAGGGCGTACGGGCTTTGGTGAGCCAACGCAACCTGGTGTAAAACACACTGCAGAAAGACAACAATTCCGGATTCTTCCACGACTCTGTGACCCAGGGTAAGTCACTTAACCTCCCTGGGCCCCAGGGAGGCTGCCTCCCCAGTAATGTAAGAGTGGCCTGGATGGCCATTATGAGAGGAGACCTGCTGAGCACATAAGAATGCCTTCCAGTCAAAACCTATCAAGAAATCACACCTGCCTGGCCCTTGCCAGGACCCTGCCACGCTGCGGCTCAGCTCTCCCTCACCCAAAGTAAAGGTTAACCAGAGACGCTGAGCTTTCAGGTGGGGAGGGAAGGAATGTCAGGCCACTGACTTTTCTTTTTTTCTTCCTTTCATTATCCACATTTCTATATATTATACGTATAGGACAACAAATTCAGGAACAATGAGAAAGTAATGTATAAAACTTTAAGAAATACAGATTACAAAATAATCATTTAACTTTTCATGCAAATGATTAAGCATTTTCATGCACTTGTTAAATAAAGCATACATAAGTCAAAATGTTAAATAATTCTAGTTTCTGACTAAATCATCTAAAGAATATGTTGGTGAAAACTCAAAATTGTCTAATAAGGTATGCATGACCTTGTTTATTTCGTATTTATCATAGATGTCAAAATGATCATGGTTAAAGCCAATTTAAGCATTTACTGAACAGACCCCCTGAAACTGGCTTGGAATAAACCAAGGATAAGCAACAAGCTAAAGGAGACTGTTTACCATACACTTAATTAACCCAAACCTCCCTTCCTACATCAGGAAATCGAAAAAATACCGTATGCTGTGAAAGAAGCAGGTGTCTATATCCCCAAGCTTTCCTTGGGCTCATGCCCACCAGCAGCCTTCTATGCAGCACCAGCTCCCTCTGGGATGTGTTCAACATACACTCAAGACCAACTGCACAACAGCCTTCAGAGACCAAGGCCATCAATCCAAGCAACAATCTCACCCAAGCGTCAGCCCCTGCTGTACAGAGTGATCTGGAATTTAGTCTCTTCCACAAAGCCTTACAAGGTCAAAAATGTTCAAGTTGTGTAATTCCAATGATGACAAGGCTGTGGAACAGCACAGACTAAATGGCCAATATGAATGACACTTCAGAAGACAAAACACAATAGCTGAAAGGCGGAGTCAGCAGTGGGCACAGCGGAAACCAAGGAGCCTGGTGCTGGCCAGGCTTCAGCAGCACGTGAGTCTGTGCTGCCACTGGCCCTGCTTAAAGTCACCACCTCCTGCCAGTCCCCACCAAGGGTTAGCACAGTCACCGCCTCCCCCACCCCCCAGCACCAAAAGAGGAGTCACAAATAGTTGACATCCATTTTGGGAAAGGCTGCTGACCTCTGAGCCATCACCCTCTTTGCAATACCCATACTGACCTTTACACAGGCGGCAAGGCATGGGGACATGGCCAAGGACATTTTCTAAAATGTTTATCAAAATAAAGTCTGAAATATGAGGAGCAGAAGGGGGAGTGAAGGAAGGCACAGCCCTCTTCTTTACCACAAGCCTAGATGCACTAACGTCTAACAATGTACACAAAATATTTCAGGGGCAGGAAAGTAGGGAGAAACAAGGGATATACAGCAAGAAGAAAAGAGAAGGAAAAATAAAGAGGAGAATGCTGTTAAAGAGGAAGCCTAGTGTCAAGTTGCCACCACCTGACACTGCCTTGATAGCCTTGGTCTTCTCCCCCAGCCCTACTTACCAAGGCTGTTCAAGAGGGATGTGCGATTCCACCACCCCACCCCCATCCGCCTACCAAACAGCAGACATCAAAGACATAACAAACCTAACCAATCAACTGTGTGACGTCAGCACCCAATCTCCTACAAAATAAGGAAAGCAAACTGACAAATGCTGAGCGGACCCCACCACCAAGTAAGTTACCAGACACGGAGTTTAAAGACATTTTTAGCTTCTAAAATAAGCCTTTAAATGCCTAAATATACTGAGGCAAACCCTTTCCAATTAAATGATAAAATATACCTTGATTCATAAAACAAACATTTTAAGTTATTTAAAAATAAATGAAACATTATGCTTGTGCAGTGCCAGGGCATGAAAACACCACCAGCATTTTGCAATAAATGCTGGGAGGCTTAAGAGACTGCAGTAAGACTGAGGACAGATCTAATCTATTAGATCTAAAGCTATGATTCTACAAATTAGGGAAAGGGTAGTAGGCAGCTAAACGGAGACCAACAGATTTTCACTCTTTGTAAAATGTGTTAAAATGGACATTTCTACAAAAAGATATTGAGTGTTTTTTATATATTATACTAACCTGAATATTCCAAATACCACCTACCCTACTGTTAAAAAGACACAAACACAAAAAGGATAGTTCCAGTTCTATCCAGGCCCTGAATCTGATGTACTTACCGCAGATGGGTCCCGCACCGGATGAGATGGAAGAATGTTTATTAAACACCTACTGTGTGCCAGACCGCAGAGCTAAGATCCCCCCTTTTGCTCGACCCCTTGTCTTCCCAGTCCCCAAACAGCCATGACAGGGTAAGAATGGAGGGAGAGGACTGAAGATCACACCACACCTTCAGATACAGCTAATATTTCACAGCAGGCAGAGGCGGATGGCACACAGAGAGAGCTTGGTCCACACAACTGAACAGGTCAGCCCTAATTTACAGATGACTTCTTCATCTTAAGAGGCAGACAAATGGAGACTAGTTAACTCTTTCATCATCCTTTCTCTGGAAGTTTCTGAGCCAGTCTTCCCACGCTTCAGGTCCTCCTAACAGAGGGCAAACCTTACTTCCCTAGTTTTATCTTGTTTCTGGTCACCAATAACACTGAATCTGGAATTCAGCAGGACCTCAGAGTGGTAGAAAAGGGAAAACTGGGGCTGTCCAGAAAAAAAAGTATGAAGTCACATCACTAACTTTAAGACAAGTTTCCAGGCCCTCAAAGCTCAGAGCCAGGTCCCAGTGTGGTTATAGGTCAGAGAGAGACAGGAAGGGGGGAGGAAACTTTTCCACAGTCCCAAGATCCAACCCACAGGGGCCTCCTTTTCTCCCTTTTCTTCTTCCCAGCTCCTAATTATTCCCTTTTTTGTTTGTCTAGTCAATCAACACATATTTCTTGAGCCCTTACTTAACATATGCATGTTTTCCATTTTAACACAGCTTTTATTGATGTATACAGAGCAGGTGACATTTCATGAAGTCCGCCCCTGGGGGATCTTGTAAAAAGTCTTTTGTAAAAAAGTGACCTCTGAAGTGAAATTCTGCCGAATACTATTTTACGTTGTTCAACCACAACTACTAGCACCCCACTCCCTGCCAACTTCACGTCAATACACAGATTCATGGGTGCAAAGCACTGATAATGAGAGCAGGGCCAGTTTTTTCTGCACGACCACATATAGGACACACCTGAGGGGCTGACAATCAAATAATAAGAGTAGCCATGATGTATCAACACCTGTTCATAGGTCAGGTATTAGACCAGTGCTTAAGTACCTGGTTCAATCCTTACAAATGTTGAGGTCAATTTTATCATCCCAATTTAATGATGAAAAGCTGAGCTCAAAGACCTTGCCTACAGTTTCACGACAAGTAAGAGGCAAAGCCAAAATCTGGACCCAGGAAAGTCCAACAACTCTTCTCCTCTTCCTGGTGGTAGAGTTGAATCAGACAGGACTCAATGTCTGGAGGACTTGTGGCAGGGCCCTCCCCAGTTGCAGGTGCCCCTCCCTTCTGTGTATGGATCTGGTCAGTGGAAATCAATGCTGAGTGTGGGAAAATCTATGTGCCAGAAATATCACAGAGAACGACAGCAGTAAATACCTATTTGCTTTTCATGATTTTTAAGTGAGGGAAGTGGGAAGGGAGAAGCCTGCATGTAAACATTCTCTGTGCCCCCAGTGACGCCACTTACCTCCTCAACCATTATCTCAAGCTTTGGCGCTGGAACATTCTGAAAGTACCTTGCTACGTAAGACCTCAGCACAGAAAAGCAAGGTCTGACCTTGTATTATTAGCTTCTCTACTTCAACCTCAGGTAACACCAATGGAAATGACAGGGCTGCGTGAACACTGCCAGCCTGGCTCCGAGCTCCTGATTCTGCAGCAGGCCTGCAGCCAAGTTCTGCTAACCCTGAGTCGCTGAAGACCCGGCACATGTGCGTGGTGTTAAGAAAAATACTAACAAGAGGCAATATACTCCCATTTGGGAAACAGAGAAAATAAAACCCCACTCGCCAACACTCCTACTGTGGTATTATTCGGGGACATTTCCTTGCAGTTTTTTTCATGTATGTTTAGCACACGATTATGACTGTGGCTCATATACAATTCTGTTTTCTTTCCCTCCAGCTACTACTTCTGCTTACTTATCAAGGGTCATCTGTCCTGTGGAGCCTTTCCTAGCTACCTCCTTGCCTAGATGAAGCTGACCCCTTTTCTTCCTGATGCTTCCACCACCCGCTGAACACACTTGAATCATGCTCCTCTAAAAACTTTACTCGTTAGCTTAGGCGTCAGGCTCCCCCTGTAAACCACAGCCGTTCCAAGCAGTCTGATTGTAAGCTTTGATTATTTTTCACATAGTTGGCAGTAACAACACCAAAATGTTAGCAGGGGCTGAGCTGGAGTGTCGTGCCATGACTGATTGGTTTTAGCATTCCGTCCACTTTTTGATGTGGCTCCAAATTTTCTTTAGACGACGTATAATTTCTTTCATGCATATTTAACTGACTATAAAAGTTTCTTAGGACTGCAATTGATCAACTTCAAAATCACAAAAGAAGAAAGGGGCCCGATGGCATGAGACAGGGGCAAACGTCCCGATTTTAAAGTAGGAAAGTTGGTGATCCTGACATCTACAAATAAAAAGCCCTGATAGGGCTTCCCCAGTGGCGCCATGGTTAAGAATCCGCCTGCCAATGCAGGGGACACGGGTTCAAGCCCTGGTCTGGGAGGATCCCACATGCCACGGAGCAACTAAGCCCGTGCACCACAATGACTGAGCCTGTGCTCTAGAACCCGGGAGCCGCAACTACTGAGCCCACGTGCCACAACTTCTGAAGCCTGTGCACCTAGAGCCTGTGCTCCGCAACGAGAAGCCACTTCAATAAGAAGCCTGCACACTGCAACTAGAGAAAGCCCGGGCACAGCAATGAAGACCCAACGCAGCCAAAAATTAAAAATTTATATATAAATAAAAAAAGCCCTCATAACTACAAACAATGATTCCTGGCAAAAGTAGAGAACAAATGGTTTGGGGACATTTAGAAAGGAATGAACATGGGGAAGAGGCAATGTGAGTCCACGATGACCAAGCGGTGCCAAAAAGCAACCAGCTGTTCCTTGTTGTGATTACCAAGTTGGTAGACCAGGTGAAATGCGAGAGCTATCACGTATCTTGACTTCAGCAAAGCATCTTTAAAAACTCTTGTGATTCACTTCTACATAAGTTAGTGAAGTAGTCAAGCAGCTTGTGCAAGGCTATGCCCATCTAGCCAGCTGAACAACTACCCCTACAGAATGTACATCACTCCCTCTTTGGGCCATCACTGTACTTTGTACACAGCCCTCTCACGGCACTTACTACACCTGACTGAGCTCCTGGTCTGTCCTCCTATTAGCCCAGGGGTCAGCACTCTAAGATGTGTACACTAGTGTCTCCAGTGGCTTGATGACGAGCTAGAGAAAGGTTACCGACAGCACAACACAGTTTTCGATTCTTCGCCACACCCTGTCCAATGTCTTCTCAACAATGACTTGACAAAAGACAGACTCAGGAGGCAGGCTCACCAACTCCCCAGACGGCACAAAACAGCAAAGAGGAGCTAACGTTATAGCCAGCAGAATCAAGATTCAAACGGTCCCGACAGCCCAGCATTCTGGGCCAAAAACAAAGCCTGTTGTGCAAGTACAGGCTGGGCGGGGGCAGTTCGAAACTTCCTCGAGTCCATGAGACCTGCCCTGGCAACCATCCACGTGAAACAGAGCTGGGTGCAGTCTCTGACCGCAAGGTTCATCGGAGCTCACAGTGCCAAGAGTAAGGCAATCTTAAATGGCATCAAAAGTAGGACAGGGTCCAGTTCATGGAAGAAAATGGTAATACTCCCACTCTATCCCACAATGGTCAGGCCATGAGCGCAGGATTCAGCTAGGACACCACACTTTTAATTTTTTAGCGGGTTAAAATCACAGCATTTAAAAAGCACCCCGGGGCTTCCCTGGTGGCGCAGTGATTAGGAAGCCGCCTGCCAATGCAGGGGACATGGGTACGAGTCCTGGTCCAGGAAAATGCCCCATGCCGCAGAGCAACTAAGCCCGTGCGCCACAGCTACTGAGCCTGCGCTCCGAAGCCCATGAGCCACAGCTACTGAAGCCCGTGCGCCTAGAGCCTGTGCTCCCAACAAGAGAAGCCACCACAGTGAGAAGCCCGCGCAACACAAGAGTAGCCCCCACTCGCCGCAACCAGAGAAAAGCCCGTGCACAGCAACGAAGACCCAACACAGCCAAAAATTAAACTTATTTTAAAAATAAATAAAAAGCACCCAATAGGTTATAGTGAAAAATCTTTATTCCACCCAGTCTCCTCCTCAGAGGCAACCAACATTACCCATTTCTGTTGTACTCTTTCAAATGCACTGCATGTATATACAAGCAAATAAGCATATATTCTCCTCTTTCACTTAAAAAACATATCCTATAGAGTTCTACGCCAGTACCTGAGAAGCAGCCTCATTCTCTTCCACAGCCACAGGGTTCAAAAGCTTGGAGACCCTAGATTGATGAACATTTAGGTTATCCCAGTCTTTTGCTTCTGCAAATCATGTTATAAGAAACAAACACATCATTTCTCACATATGCAGACATACCTGTAGAACAAATTCCAAAAACTGGAATTACAAGGACAAAAAGTGGCTGCATTTGTAGTTGCGACGGGTATTGTCAAATGGGACACTGCCTTTTAAAGAGAGTCATGGACAAAATGGGGTTTCCCAAAAGAGGGGGCTAGAAATTACGCCCTAGAAGGAAAAGGCAAAGAGCCTTAGTGTGGAGAAATGAGAACCGTCACCTTCAAATACCCAGGGCCACCACCAGTAAGTTCCGTCCTTACTCACCACAGCCGGGACACATCCTCGGATACTTAAACTCATCATCCCACATGACTCTTACGACAGCCCTAAGGGATGGGCATTTTTACGCAGACAAGCAAACTGAGGCCAGAGTCCTCTTGCCAAAAGCCACAAAGCTGATAAGGGGCACAGCCAAGACTGAGACCAAACTGGGCAGCTCAACCGTCTGTGCTCCTCAGCCCCCCCAACTCCCGGCTGCAGACGTGAATCACACAAGCAGCTTCTGCAGAAGCTCCGCCTTCAGCTTCTGACGCAGGACGCAGCACGTACAGGTTCTCTCAGGTGAATCCAATATGTAGTGAGGGCTGAGAACTACTGCCCCGGTCTACAGTAGCTCTCCAACAAGGGCAGGCATTGGACTCACCTGGAACCCTTTTAAAACAATTTTCAAGCCCCACCCCACCCCCGAGTTTCTGAGTCAGCAGTTCTGGGGTGGTGCTGAGGAGTTTGTATTTCTAGCAACTTCCCAGGTGATGCTGATGCAGCTGGCTCACGCTTTGAGAACTACTGCTCTGGAAGCAAGAGCTACCACTACTCCTTGTAATAGATAACAATTAACATTTTACAAGGCACGTCACCCCAGTGAACGTTCACTGCTTTGGAAGGTCCAATGGGATAATGTCCTCTGCAAAATGAAGTGAGAACAGACACTCAAGTGTCTTAGCCAAGTTCATACAGGTTGCAAGTGATACAAAACTTTCATTTCTTTCTTTCTTTTTTTTTTTAATAAATGTCTTTGCCTTGTACTGCTGACATCTAGTTCAATGCTCCTTCTACTATACGAATACCAGACTCCAGGAGGCAAGAACCTTGTCTATCTTGTTACTGAGACATGGTGCCCAAAGGAGGAAATTATAAGACGAGTTGATGACAACTCATATTAAAGAATTCTAATAATTAGAAGCATTCAAAAATAAAATGAACTGCCTCAGTGAATAGTGAGCTCCCCTTCCTTGGAGAGACACCAGCAGAAGCCAACAAGCCAAGGGACAGAAATGTCACAAAGCAATTCTACGTTCCAAGGGAACCTCCTTCACCTCTAACAATTTCTGCAAAGCTAAACTTTGATTCTCATGCACCCCAGTAGAGAGGAGGTACTCTCTAAATCCTTCTTCAGTATGGGTCCACTAGCCTGCCAACAGCTTCACCACATAAATTTAGAGAAATTACTTCACTCCTGTGCCTCAGTTTCCCTGGACACAAAATGAAGGGGGCTCATCAGTCAGTCCCTGGGAATTATCTAACAAAATGACTGGCAAATAACAAACAACTAACAGAGGTACCAAAGTACTTAAAATGCCGACGACGTCTGCCTCTTCTCCTCTCTGCCAGTCTGCACTGCAACTAATCCTGCATTTAACTGGTATTTCCATGAAAATTAAACTTAATGAATATCCAAGGGCAAATTCAAAATCACACTGATTCCCCCCCTTTTAATTCCATGTCTTCACCAGTTTAATTACTGGTCTATCATATTTTTAAAATTCATTCTTCAAGCAGCCACCTATTGGGCACCCACTGTGGGCAGAGAATTGCACAAGAACCTCGGGGAATACAGGGGAGACTCACGCCGGCCCTGTCCTCTGGGGCAGCACACCTACGTTTACCACTTTTCGCAGTTTCAGGACAGCTCTGGATTTCTTCCACCTGGGTAATGTGGAGGGCTTCACCAGAATTTACTAGTGTAAAATTCTGTGTTTACAGGTCAACCTTCACAAGGAAAACCACAGCACAGATTAACAGAATGAGAAGTGAGCCAAGATCTTAATTTTTAAGATCTAAAATCCTAGGTGCCAAGGTTTTATCTTTATGAAGGGACAAAATACAACGCCCTCACCTAAGACCATTTCTTTCACACCTGAGTGATATGAAGGGGTCAGGCTGAGAGCGGTTTTCAGGCAACAGCTTCGCAAAGTCACCAGCACTGTGGAATCTTAGGGGCTATTAGGAGATTTCTGAGGGGAAAGGATAAGAAACTGGGGAAGACTCCCAGCCAGCCATATAAAGCCCTAATTTACTTGCTTTGAACACTAAAAACTGTGTTTTCAGACACAATACCAAAAACAAGGGGAACACGCGTAGCAGCTATTAAAAAATTATGAGCCTCCCTTAATAACTTCACAAAGATGATCAGGATCGGAGGGGAAGCAAAGCGGAGATGCCGTTTGTCAAAGAGAAGGTGAAACCTGTGGCTCCATGTTAGACGATGCAAATGACCTCGTCAGAATGCAGGAGCCGAGGCAGAATGACTCAGAAAAGGGAAGCTGGGCAAACACTCCAAAGCCAGAGTTGAAAAGCTGAGATGGGTGTTTATTGCAATGATTCAGCTCATAAACAGATTCTGACGGTCACATTCAGGTGCATGTTAACAAGGCTTTTCTTCTTCAAGGAATATCAAAGCCAGCCTGCTGAACACTTCACAAGCACACACCGTCAAGAATTAGGACACCTAGGGCTTCCCTGGTGGCGCAGTGCTTGAGAGTCCGCCTGCCGATGCAGGGCACACGGGTTCGTGCTCCGGTCCGGGAGGATCCCACATGCCGCGGAGCGGCTGGGCCTGTGAGCCATGGTCGCTGAGCCTGCACGTCCGGAGCCTGTGCTCCGCAACGGGAGAGGCCACAACAGTGAGAGGCCCATGTACCGCCAAAAAAAAAAAAAAAAAAAAAGAATTAGGACACCTAAACTAATGGGCCAGTTTGCTGAAGGCATCAGACCTAGGATAAAACATCAAGTGAGCTAACATTTTATTTTTCCAGTTCCTGTGGTCATATATATGGCTGAGGAGATTAGGGCTGAAAGGATCAGAGGTTGAGATCATGTAGCCCAGCTCCCCAAACTCTAAGATGTCTAAGCATCAGCTGCAGTGCCTGTTAGAAGCAGAATCCCAGGACCCACACCCAAGAGTCTGACAGTATATGAATGGGGAGAGGAGCTACCCCCCACCCCTCCCCAGGACCCAGTATTTCAAGGAGCACCCTGTGACGTTCTAAGGCAGGTGGTCCCTAGGCCACTGCTTGAGAAAACTGACCTGGTCCAACAGCCATTTTTATAAATAAGTGAAAAAAGTAAAGCCCAGAGAGGTGATAGTACCTTCCTTGCCCAAGTCCAACTTCCTAAATCCAGGGCTGGCTCCACCAGGAAGAAATCCATAAGTATAAATAGATGCCACAGTTGCTGAAGGGCAGGGCCAACCCCTAGGGCAGCAGACAGCAAGCTAGCTTCTTAAACAGAGCTCGAGTCACCTCTGCCTGTGAGCATCTGCAGGGCAGGGACTGAGTCCCATTCATTTCTGCATCACCACTCATATAGCAGGCGCTCATGAGTTTGGTTATGGTCAGATGAAAGCTATTACCTACCTCTGCCTACAATGCCTTCCAAAAGGCTGGGCCACCTGGTACATTCCCCACCCAAGCCTTCCAGCCCCAGTTCAGGGGTCACCTCCTCTGAGAAATAACTGTCCTTCCCTCCTAACTCTCCCAGAGGACCCTGTACATGCCTGTTAGCACTTATCACCCAGCTTTGTAATTATCCTGTTTACCTAAGAGACTCCTCAAGGGCAATGATTTTGGTCTTTGAAACCTGGGCCCCAAGCTCAGCTTGCCAAGCAGAAGTTGCTCAACAAATGTTTACAAGGTGTTCAATAAATGGGAGGGGGCAGGAAGGATAAGAGGGAGAAACTAATTTTTTTCATCTTTTATTTTTTTTTATTAGTCACCTATTTATATATATATTAGTGTATACATGTCAATCCCAATCTCCCAGTTCATCCCACCCCCCCACCCCACCTCCTCGTCGTTTTCCCCCCTTGGTGTCCATACGTTTGTTCTCTACATCTGTGTCTCCATTTCTGCCTTGCACACAGGTTCATGTGTACCATTTTTCTAGAGTCCACATATATGCATTAATATACGATATTTGTTTTCCTGTTTCTGACTTCACTCTGTATGAGTCTCTAGGTCCATCCACGTCTCTACAAATGACCCAATTTTATTCCTTTTTATGGCTGAGTAACATTCCATTGTATATATGTACCACATCTTCTTTATCCATTCATCTGTCGATGGGCATTTAGGTTGCTTCCATGTCCTGGCTATTGTAAATAGTACTGCAACGAACATTCGGGTGCATGTGCCTTCTTGAATTATGGTTTTGGGAGAAGCTAATCTTAAATACCTTGCTGCAGACTCAAAACCCTAGGAAGCTGCAGATGTGCTTCCCTGGGGAAAAGAAAAACCCCTATTATTTCCTCTGTTCATGTTTGAAAAGTCAAGTCATTGTCTCTCCGGTGCTACCACCATCAGAGAGGTCTGTTGGCTGCACTTGGAAAGGGCCTCACCTGTCGATTTTCCCAAACCCACACACACCTGTGGTCCATCATCAACACATTGTCATCTCCCTCCTCCCAGCGTACCCACAGCTTCCAGAGCCCCCGGGGTCCTCCCACAGTAGCCATGGTCTGTACCTTCTGAACTGAGCCCAGGGCACTTATCTCTGCCCACTTCGTACTGTTGCCCTCTCCTCCTGGGCATCTGCGGACAATACTCCTCAAGGCACAGGCCAGGCAACACACCCAGGGAGGGACTCCAAACATCCAGAGCTTCAAAAGGAGGCTTTTCAGGCAAAGCTGATTTCTCCTTGAGGTGAGGCCACAGCCAGACACCCGCCCTCCACCGGCTGTGATGTGCCCCTGTGCTGGAGATGACTAACAGCTCACAACCTTAGAGCTGCACTAAGTTTACCACTTCAAGGGGTCTACTCTGTGCTGATACCCTGACACTCTCACCTTTGCAAGTCCTGCCCAGCTGGCAAGGCTCGCCCCACCCTTTACCTCTCTGTTCCCTCTGCCTGGTGAGGTGCCAGCCAGGACCCCATTTCCTCTGAAAGGCTAAGTGACTTGCCCAAGGTCACACAGCACAAAAGTAGGACTGGGGGGAAAGTGAGGCTTTCACACTCAGACTCTGCAGCCAGCTCTCCTTCTCGCTGCCACACTGTCCACCACTGACCCACCGTCTCGAGAACCCAGGGTGGTTTTCCTACCCTCTCAGTCAGGGCCTTCCATTTTCCAATCTAACAAAGCTTTGGGCTCCTTGGAGAGTTTTTCCTATTCACATTTTAGCTGCTATATAACAAAACCAGACTTCCTGTTTCTTTCTTGTGTTTATTATGCTCAGGGTATTTTTCCTAGTGCCCTGAGAATTATTCCCACAGGAAACATTCAGCTCCTCTGGAACTGTTTTGACACTAAAACCCCTTTCCCTGAGAACTTTCCTTATGGGGCATAACCAGGCTGGCAGCGGCTGAAAAGCCGCAGTGTGGAGGGGGGAGCACCGACTTCGAGGCAGGGTGTCAACCATCCTGGCTCCACCACCAAACTGTGCGACCCACCAGTCAGCTTTACCTTCTTGAGCCTCAGTTTCCCCATCCAGAAAATATAGATAATAAAGCCTAACTGAAGAGGTTGTTGCCAAGATTCAAGATCACGTAGCTACTACACCTAGCACAGGGGCTGACAGGCTATTCCCCCCAAACTGGAGCTATTTTTTCAACTGCTTTTGGGCACACGGATGTGGGGGAAGCACAATACATAGTTTTTTTGTGCCCAGAGAATTCTTCCCATAGGCCTCCAGCCGTGAATAATTGCAGTCGGAGGAGAAATCAGAAATGAAGGAGGCTGCTTTGACACCTCAGGAAAGCAAAAAAGGATGATGACTGCTCTCCTAGGGCTAAAAAGGCCTCTCAAACACCCCAGTTCCCTCACTCCCAACCCACAACCTTCTGGCGGCGTGTTATCTCCAAGTCCCTGGAGTTCAGTGAGTCTCATTTCCTCATCTGCAGGACAGAGAGAACCTTACCAACAGCCCCAGCCCTTCAGGATGACGTCAGGCAATGCTTCTCAGCCTGTGGTCTGCAAACCACCTGTGCACTGGGCCCTGGTGGTTGCCTCCCCAGCCCCTAGTCCCCGGTCCTTCTTCCTTCCTAACAGACCCTCCACTTTGTCCAGGTACCCAGCCCTGCTCCAGATGACTCCAGAAGTGCGGCTGCCTCCTGGTGAACAGTGATTGGCCTGGGGTGATCATGGGACCCAGCTCCAGCCAAGGAGGCACCGTGGAAGGTGCTGGAGGTGCCTCAGATGCCTGAGAGAGGGCCGGGAATTGATCTATGTCCTTCTTCCTCTGGATGTGGTTGCGTCTGACTAAAATGTTTGGAAATGCTGCAGCCGTCTTATCCCCAGCCTGCAGATGAAGCCAGCACCCAAGATGGCAGAGATGGGAAGAACTCGGGGCTCTGTTGACATCACGGAGCCACTGAATTAACCCCAAAGCCCACCCAACCTCTGGATTCAGAATCGCCCCCACTGCACAGCTCCGGCGGGAGGGGGGCATAATCCACAGTGCAGACCACATGAATGGCGGGTCGTGGAGTTGAGTAGGGCACCACTCCTGTTTGAGAGATGATGAGTTTCCCTACTGCTGGTCAATCTGAGTTGGAGTTTGTTACAAGCAGCTGAAGATATTCAGACAACCTGTACAAACCTAGGGGACAGTGTTGAAAATACAGATTCTTGGGTCCCACCAGGGAGGAATATGCATTTTTAACAAGTACCCCAAGTGATTCTGATGCTCCCCAAAGCAGAAGAACCACTGCTTTAATGGAATGTAAGAGACGCAGTGCAGGGCCAGGCACACAGGCAAACTCTGTCAGTCCAAAATGGACTAACCAGAGAAACGCTGGCCCGGCTTCCTATTTCCTGTGCAAAGCTACTGCAGAAAGAACAAAGGAGGCAAGAGAGGGGAGGATGAGTTGTCAACCAAACCTTACCTCTTCCCACGAAAGGCTGCTCGGCACAGTTTCAGGGAAACGTCTGCTACCATTCTGCCAGAACCCTCTCCTGTGACAATCCGCCTCTCTTGGTTTCCTCTGCAGCTGCAGCTGGAGCCATTACCTGGATCTTCTTTCAGTGCCAAGCACAGCACACAGCATAGCGGCTCACGGCCACACGGCCCGTCATCCCCGCTCTCCCAGTGGCCCTTTCAACTTTATTAAAGGTCATCTTCCTGGCCTGGCCATCTCTTATCACGCACGGACCACCCCCTGTGGCACCAGGAAACTTCAAGGGAAGCTGGATTTATTAGAAGATAAAAGAAGGAGCTGGCTGAGGCACCAGGCTGATTCCTGAAAGTATTGTTTCCTAAATGTCAGAGGTGCAGTGTCCTTAGGGGTTGGACCCTAACCCCCCTCCTTCCAAGGGGGAAACCAAGACCAAAGAGGGGGTGGGACTTGGGGCTCCATTCACACAGCTCTTCCTCTTCAGCATCAGTCAGTCATGGCAATGGTAACGGGTGGAGTGGGGACAGAGACCGCTTAGTGTGGAAAAAAAAAAAAAGACTGACGGGAGGGGCAGGCACTAATTTAGAGAGACCTTTGAGGATACCAGTTGTCTAGATAAACCACGAAGGCCATGGGCAGCGAAGAACATCTCACCTACCCTTTTTCATGTTAGGATCCTTGAGGCTAATTAATCTGGGCCTCTTTTTTCAGTTAATAAATACCTGAGTGGCTTTTAAATGCAGAGCACTACACCAGGGGTCGAAGTGACAGGAGAAGGGTTCCAGAGCTGAGGAGAACATGAAGGACCTCAGTGTACCAGTGAAGATAAGGCAAATACTTACAGTAGAAAGTAAAAAGCAAGTCCCATTAGGGGAAGTGTCTTCAGAAAGCCTCGCCAACTCCCCCACGCTCAACAGTAAACAGGCATCCGTCTCCCTGTGCCTCCCCACAAGCTGAGCAATGATGCTGCTGCGATCTGCAGCTACGACACTGAACTGTAATCGCCTGTTCGTTCATCTGTCTCTCTCTGTCTCCGACAACAAGGGACTCATCATCTGGTTCATCTCTAGCACAGGTCCTGGCACAGGAAACACTCGGTAAAGGCTGCTTCACGAAATGGATAAATGGATGGATGGATGGATGGGTGGGTGGACGGACAATGGATGGGTAAGCGGAGGCACAGGGATGCCAAAGAGTTCTGGCCAGGGAATCAGGGAAGGATTCATGAGGGGCTGAGGTATGTGAGCTGGATCTTGAAGCATTTAGGCAACTGGAGATGCAGGGAGGACCCATTTCATCCAAAGTGCCTAACACCATCTTAGGCATAAAGCTGGTGCTTAATAAATGCTTCCTGGATGAGTTTACTACGGAACTGGCTTTCCTAGTGAAGGAAGCTGGCTTCATTTCCCACAGCCTTTTGTTTCTCCCTAGGTAAACAGAAGCAACTCTTAAACAGCAGTTAAATTGATAAACCAAGGGAAAGGTCACTGCCTCCCAGTCTCTACAAACACTCCTATCCAAAGACTCCAATCCAAAGTTTAACAGAATGAGGAAACTCCATTTCTGCTGATAAGGAGTTTTCCAGGACATACTGTTAAGTGACAAAGGCAATGTATATCACCTCCCTTATGTATCTATCTGCATATAGAAATATTGGAAGGACTACATAAGAGACTAAAAAGAAATAATAATCTTTAGGGGAATCTAATCTTTAGGGGAATAAATCATTTATCACGTAAACTGGGGTACTTTTGAGCATGAAAGAAGGTGTTACTGATAATTCACTGGGACAGAGAACGTAAACTAGGACTGTCGTGGGCAACTGGAATGTATATTCAGCCCACCTAATGGGGACCAGGTTGGGGGAGGAAGGGAAGTGGACACGGCAGGGGTGAGAATGAAAATTTTCAATGCACACATTTTCACAGTGTTTTGATTTCTGAACCATGTGTATGTAGCAACCATTTAAAAATGTAATCACCTTTTTAATGGGGGGAAAAAGGCTAAAGAATTTAGCCTTCCAAGTCTCTTGGACAAAGGAAGCTCATGTGGGGGCACCATCGAACAGCCACCCTGTAAAGCACCCCTAGAGATTAAATGAAATCATTGCTCACAGCACAACCATCTTGCAGCAGACAAGAAAACAACCCTGAGAGAAGAGAGCCACGCATGGCCTAAAAAGGCTTTGACTCCTCGTGAGGCCAGCTGAGATGGGGAACACGGGGGAAATATAAACAGTGTGACAGACAAAAAGCAGTTCAGGTTTTACACAATCATGGCAACAAAGTGAGATTGATTTGGGACTGAATTAAGCTCTTTATATTGTTTCTACTTAAAAAGGAAATGTATTGACTACAGTCCTCCTCACAGATTTATCTTCCCTGACATCAGGCACATTCATAACCTATTTTAAATTCCAAGGAACAATGCTGTGAATACCAGTCTGTTGCACCAGAATGTTTTAGAGGCTGGGAAGAAGCTTCTCTGACTTTTAATTGCTCAGGAAACGGGCGCAATGTAGATTTTCTTACCAGTCCTAACTTCCGGTTAGAAAACCGCTTATCCAGGATGCAGGTCTACCTTTGGAAGAGCCGCTTTGGAGTAATCTTAGGGACCATGTGTGGTGTCACTTCGGCTTTTCGTCTCTTTTGTAACCATCTCCTCCTTTCAGGTGTCACCACAACTCCTCAGGCTCAGGCCTAAATTACCTGGACTCGAGGTGTCTCTTCCCCAGCCTCCAGGCTCCACCAAGTACCATGGGCACTGACCTCCCCAAGGCCTGCCTGAACGCGTCCCACCCAGGGCTCCCCACAGCCTTTAGGATACCAGGACCGTATGACTATCATCCAGACAGGGACACTTGAGAGTGAAAGAGGGCTCTATTAATAATCACACTGGGGCAACAGGCAAAGCCACCCTGGGAAACTGGAAGGTGAGGTCATCAACTATAGCATAAATAAGCTTGAATTCAAGACTCCCCACCCTCTGGCCTCAACTCATCTTTCCAGTCTTTCTGCATCCTGCATGGTCCAATCCCAAAGGACCTGCAGTTACCCAGCATGCCCTGGGCTTTGCTATCCCTGTGCATTTGCTCACACCATTTCTTCCCCTGCTCTACCCCACCCCTGGCCAGAGCCCCATCTATGTAGGTCTAACTTCTACACTTCCTCCAAAATCCAAGTCAAATGATGCCACTCTTTACTGCATTCATTCAACAAATATTTACTGACTGCTCATTATGTGTTAGGCACATAGTGAAGAAGACTGAAAAAATTCCACCTCTTATGGAACTTTGCGGGGGGTGTGTGTGTGTGTGTACACAATTGTGATAGCAGGTACTAAGGATGGACACCGGGCAATATGCTGGAGGCCACCCTGTTAAGGTTTTGTATAGACACACCTACAGCCCCACAAGGCTGTGGGCTCCTTGAAGGCTATGCCCAAGAGACCCATCTTAGAGCCCTGCTGGACCCATCACACACCCCTAGATACAGCAGGTACTCAACAAACATTTGCTGAGTAAAGAATTAATATTAAAGAAGTTTATTTATTTAGTCTGGAGACAGTTTCCTAACAAGGAGTTCCAAGTTCTCCACGAATCTGTATAGGATCAAAGGGGAACCTGAATTTCCATCAACCTTAGAGGAACACGCCACATCCGACAGCTGTGCCTCTCATTCCACACTGATACTGCAAGGGAGCTAAGGTCACCCTGGTTCAATACTCCACTGTTTCTCCAGAGGTTAACTGACTCACCCAAGTCCTGCGATGTGCAGATAAAACTGCTCAGAGAAGCTTAAGTAAAGGCCATGGGTCCCTAGTCTTTCCCAGATGTGTTTGCAGTTCTGCCCTAAGTGGCCCTGGGCAGACGAGAGTTAGATTAAACAGTAACTAGTAACAAAGGAGTCTGGCAAGCGGCACAGTCACATCCAAGTGCATCTGCAACACGGGCACCCCTTTCTCAGACGTATCGATGGCGAGTAGTCGTAGCAATAATTTAATAAAAGCATTTTATGAAGGAAAAAAATAGACAATTAGCTGGATCTGAGTTCTTATTTCAATTACACCCAGAGAAACAGCTGAATGGGTTCTCAGAGGCCCAGACTGGACCCCACCCACCTCTCACCTGCTGCGGCTCATCCGCAGCCCTGGGTCACCCTGGCCTGTCAGCCTTGCTGGAATGTTTCCTCAAGGCCTGCACCCACCACGCCGGCCCCTCGGGGCTCAGTCAGTGAGGAATCCAAACTGCAAACATCCATTAAGGTACAACACAAGTCCCTGGAGGTAAGGGAACAACTCAAGTTCTTCAGGTGGGCTTTCCAGATGGCTTTCCACTAGCCCTGTGCCTGAGGTGAAGGTACAAGGTCAGGGGTTCTCAACCTCAGCCCACTGACATCTGGCGTGGGATAACGCTTGGTTGTGGGGTTGTCCTGCATTGTCAGATGTGCAGGAGCAGGCTGGCCTCCACCCACCAGATGCCAGTGGCACCCCCTACACTGTGACAAGCAAAATAACTCCAGACATTGCCAAATGTTCTGTAGGGGTAAAACTGCCTCGGCTGAGAACCATGCCTAAAGGGCGCCCCCCCGCCAAAATGTGCTATTCTATACATCCCCAAATGCTCAAGGCATCTGCAGCTCCCAGTCCTATAAAACACCTTAAGGGTTAAAGGCAGAGCTTTTGATCAGATGGATCATGGTTGGAGTCCTGGCTCTACCTCTTACTAACTCTGCAACGTGAGGTAGGTCACTTAGCCTCTTTAAGCCTCAGTTCCTTCACCTGTAAAATGGGAACAATAAAACAGCACCTATCTCATGGGGAGGCCGTGGTAGTTACATAAAATGACGCGTAAAGATTGCCTGACACAGTGAGGATTCAATAAATGTTAGTGATTATTTACAGGCTGGAAAATTCCTTTTAGCCAAGCCTAGAGTTTAGTCTTCTATTTCTGTGGCTTCTGATCTTCCCCCTCCTTCCTATGCCCTTTCCACCTGTTAAATGCCTTTGGTCTCAACCTTTGGTCTTAAGGAATCTTTCCTGCAGGTTCAAAGGCATCTGAGGTTAAAGTGAGGGAAAGAAAACACACACACACACACACACACACACACACACACACACACACACACACACACACACACACACACACACACAGAACCTTTCAGCTCCAACCCTACCCAGACCAGCTCTCCAGACAAAGGCTTCCATTGTTGTCTAAAAACAAACTTTTCCACAGGGAGGCTTTAAAAAAGCCATAAAAATCTCGAAGTCTCCAGATTCTAGTTCTCATCACCATCCTGCCCCTGACCTTGGCATATCCCTTCACTTTCGGGGCCTCAGTTTCCTAATCTGTAAAATGAGGGACTGAGACCCTGATGAGCTCCAAGACACTGCGCTGTACTGGAATGCTGCAGCACGGAGGGCAGCTGGACCACACTTTAAGTAAGTGCTTAACTATAAGGGTCATGAAGACAAATCATTCCCCTTTTTCCCTACATTGCCCTGAGAGCCAGTAGAACATAGTATCTGCAGAATACAGAAATGGGTCTCTGTTGCCATTGGAGTCAGAGGTCTGAGTAAAGTGAAACCCTGCACTGCTGAGACCTTAGGCAAATTAGTTCATCTCTCTAATCCTGTTGCCTTATCTGTAAAATGGGATAATAGAGGCAGAAATGATGTAAAGATTATGAGACAAAGATCATGAAACCAGCCGGCACAGAGCTGGTGTACACACTAGGTATTCAAAAAACATGTGCCTGGGGCTTCCCTGGTGGCGCAGTGGTTAAGAATCTGCCTGCTGAGCAGGGGACACGGGTTCGAGCCCTAGTCTGGGAAGATTCCACATGCTGCGGAGCAACTAAGCCCGTGTGCCACAACTACTGAGCCTGAGCTCTAGAGACCGTGAGCCACAACTACTGAGCCCGTGTGCCACAACTACTGAAGCCCACGCACCTACAGCCCATGCTCCACAACAAGAGAAGCCACCGCAATGAGAAGCCTGCGCACCGCAACAAAGAGTAGCCCCTGCTCACCGCAACTAGAGAAAGCCCGCGCGCAGCAACAAAGACCCAATGCAGCCAAACATAAATAAATAAATAAATTTATTTTTTAAAAAAACAAAAAACATGTGCCCTCCTTTCTGGACTCTCCATCTGAAGTCTTATACTGTAACTCCATGTCAATCTCCTCTTCTGGAAAGTCCTTCCTTCTCTCCTTTCCCAAGGCTCTGTCCAAGCCCTCCTCTGTCAGGAAGGCTTCTCTGCACAGACTCTGCTCCTAAAGGTCCAAGGCCAGAGTCTCCCAAAGGCTGGCTTGGGGAGTGGGGTGGGAGGGGCAGGTGGAGAGAAGGAGGGGCAGGAGTTCACTAACAACCAGTTCCCTGCCCAGAGAATTTCCTTTTTGTGAATCCAGGACGATTAACCCCTCCCCTGCACCACCCCCGAATGGAGCGGTGACCTCAACACTGTCCAGGCTTGGCCGTTACACACTCCTTATGTCAGAGTCTCATAAGCACCCTGAGAGGGCAGGTGAGTCTGGATGGTCTTCTCCCCACAACTTCTCATCCAACCTGGTCACCCAGAGCCCCTCCCCCACCCCCGCTGCCCGCTCCAGGAAGACAAAAACCTGCGGTTTCTTCTCTCTTCTCTGTGGGGCGGCCTCACAAGTTCACAGATCTCCAGACCAGACCCTTCCCCTTGTCCAAACCCTAGGACTGAAATGACTCTGCTGTCTGAGATGAGCTGGAACCATAGGGTAGAGGTGCCTACTGACCAAAAAAAAAAGCGCAGGAGATCAGGGAATTGGCCCAAGATCTCTCAGCTAGTTCAGAGTCAGGGCTGGGTTAGAACAGGGGTCTCTGGGCTCTCTAGACACATGAAGCCTCTGCCCACACCCTCCTTCTCACCAGCCAGGTCCCCTGCTGTCCCAAGCATCACCATCTCCCAGGCAGGGAAGCCCACAGTCACCTCCACCTCTCCCCTTGCCTCGAGTCTCCTTCTTATCACCAAGACCAGTAACTCTTCAGTGATAAGGGGCCACTGTCTGGTCCCTATCACCTTGGGACAAGGACAGCAAGCCTTTTTCATGCCACTCTCCCATTCAACAACCTGCCACGGCTCCTCTGTCCCACTGGATCAAACCTCTCCTGCCCTACACGCCCGACCCCCAGGCACCGCCTTCACCAGCTCTGGCCCACCTGGCCTTACCCTGCTCCCCTACACGCCCCTAACCCTCTCTCCTGGATGTTCTCCTCTCAGCTCTCTCCCCAGACTCTGGCCCATATCACTTCCCTCCTTGGCAAGTCTTCCCTCCCTGGCTTTCTCCCTATCCTGTTGCCCTTCAAGCCCCCCTCTCCAGACTTGAGGGCCTCAGGCTGGCATCCTCCTGGCCCCTGTTGTCACCACGCTTCTGAGCTATCTGAGCTTTATCTCCTCACCAAACCACAAAGAGCCACCCAACAACCTGGCCACATTCCTTCCAGCTCCAGCCTCAGCCTGGCATTCACTCCACAAACATTATCCGAGTGCCTCTAAGGTGCCAGAAAGTGCTTGTCCTCGCTCTTGAAACCCTCCTTACCCTTCAAGGCACCGCTGAGACACCACCTGCTCTGTGACTCCCTCCCCTATCCACCTTCCCCCTCCACCCCCAGGAGTCTTCCTATCTTCACCTTAGGATCTCCTAGTTGTCCTCGAGCCCATGTGCCACTCCCCCCACCCCGTGTCCTCCCTAAGATCCAGACCTTCTCTTCCTTACTCCTGGCTGGGCCCCGTACGATACCCATACCAAGAAGATGCCCAGTGAACAGCCTTCACAGGGAACTGAAGCATAATCTGTCCAGCAGGCCAGTCTGGGCTCCTGGGTGGCCTCAAGCTCCATTCATCCAAGTGACCTCTTACTGTTCCCCCAAGATTGGATTTGGGCCCAGAATGAGTCAAATGACCTCTTATCATTCTTCCAAAATTAGGCTTTCCTCTTTAATTACACCTTATCTAGCCACACTATGTAGATTCCAATTACATAATTACTTCAAGCCCTGGGACTTAAAAAGAAAGAAGCGTGTAGGATTACACAGGTAAGTGAACACATCAAATATGCATACTCACATATACCATGAGCCACTTTCTTGTTCATATACAACTTTTTGTTTGTTTGTTTGGCGGTACACGGGCCTCTCACTGTTGTGGCCTCTCCCGTTGCGGAGCACAGGCTCTGGACGTGCAGGCTCAGCGGCCATGGCTCACGGGCCCAGCCGCTCCGCGGCATGCGGGATCCTCCCGGACCGGGGCACAAACCTGTGTCCCTTGCATCGGCAGGCGGACCCTCAACCACTGCGCCACCAGGGAAGCCCCATATACAACTTTTTAACCCAGAAAATATAGCCCACGGGGGGTGGGGCTGGGGTGTCTAAATCACATTAAGGTAAAAATCTCCCCGGGTAGATGAAGGAGAATGTCATGGAGAAGCCAGACCCTGACAGGGGTTCTGAAAGAGGCTGGAAATCAGTCCCCAGCTCTCTCCCCTTCCCCTCCTGCAATGAAGAGAAGGGGGCTGTGTGGCCTTCGGCATGGGAGATTTTTGGAAGCGTAACTAGGCCTGAGCCCTCCTAAGCAAAATGCCCGCCCTCTTCTGAACTCCAGGTTCTCTCTCTCTCCTAAGGCACATCTGCACAGCTCTAGTAGGAGACCCCACTAGACTGTGTCCACCCTGCAGACAGGGGCCCCGTCTCACCCATTCTGGTATTCCCAATTCTCAATCCCTCCCCCCCCACCGACACCAGGAGGGGCGTCCAGCAGGCCCTCATCCTGTCTTATACTCCAGCCTTATTGAAGCCTCTGCCCTTCTCACGCCACCCTGCCTTCAGCAGGAACGCCCTCCTCCGGGCTGGGTCCAGCTCCCCTCCTGTGTGGCCCCCACGGCCCCCTGTACTTGCCCTAACTTACCGCTCATCACGCTTTGGCATAAAAACTCTTCCACGTGCCTATCTCTCCCTTCAGACCAGTGGTCACCAAACTTTTTGATCATACCTTCCTATCAGTAAAATCGCTTTGAGCACATTTACTGATAATGATAAAATCTGGACTACTATCAATATAAATAGGAAAGCTACATCTTTCTTCTATTTGAGTTAAAGAATAAATAGAACTTTAACAGATAATGTTTCCTCTCAATAGCGACCTTGAGAACTCACACACCGCTCTAGGCCAGGAATTCTGTGAGGACAGAAGGAGTTTGATTCCCTCTGTATTCCCAGAATCTGGGACAGACCTGAAAACTTAGTAAATGAATTCATTTGCTCCACACACAGGGAGCACCTCCTGTGGGCCAGGCACATGCTAGGTAGGCACTGGGCATAGAATGCCTGGCTGCTTGCCTCACAGATCCTACAGACTGTTGGGTAGGCAGACAAACAGGACTGGCCAAACAAGTGTACCAAAGCGGCTGACACAAACGCTGTGCAGAATGCTCTGTCCAAAACCAATGAATCAGGACAGCCTCAAACACGGGGGTTTAATCTGCTCTGGGGGGTCCGAGAAAGCTTCCCCAGGAATATGCTGCTTCAGCTGAGACCTGAAGGATGAGCAGAGCTAACTAGGTGAGGGAGGAAAGAGCACTCCAGGCTAAGGAAACTGCATGGACAGAAGTCCTGAGGCCGGACAGAGAAGCCTAAGTGTCACGGACTAACAGAGGCCAATAAAACAAAATGAATGAACAAGCTCCAAGTTCCTCTCCTCCCCTTTACTCCTCTCTACTTATCAAAACAGACTGCCCCCCAGTTCCTGCCTCTGAAGGGGTCACTCAGCCCTGCTACATGACCAGCCACCGAGCCAAGCAAAGCAGGTGGGCTCTCTTGCCTCCCAGCCAGTCCTGCCAGTGGCAGGCTCCCCCCCCGCCTCCCCCCAACTCCCCCACCCCTCCTCTGCTTCTTAGGAGCCCAAAAGCCACAGGAAGACACTCCTGAAAACCATGCATGTTGCCATGGGCACCACCAATCAAAGGCTCCTGGGCAGTTTAATTTTTTAAAGAGAGTGTTAAATATTTTACATCTTCTAACAGCATGGCTTCTTCCTTGCCTACAATAGAAGGAAAACCCTATACTCCTTGAACTAAGGATTTATGCAAAATAAATGCCAATCTGCAAGACAGTCCAAGGAGGTGCGTACCCACGGTCAAGGGCATCCTCTGGGTGCTCTGGTTGCCCAGGTGTATGTTCCTTGCGAGAGCAACCTGGACACTCCAGAACCACAGCCACAAAACCTCTTCCCTACTGGAGCTCTTTTGACCCCAAGAAGGGAAAATTATTTACAATGATGCTTCAGGTGAGTGTTTAAATAGCCCATGACTTTAATAATTAAAGATAAAACCAAGACTGTGGGTTGTAATGCAGGCTGGCGGGCTGTGGAGCCTCCTGCTGCAGCAGCTGTCTCGAAGAGGAGCCGTATCTTCTATCAGTGCCCAGGCATGACTAACATTTCCCAGGTCCTAGGGGGGTCCTCGCCCCCTCACACCTGCCGGTGCTGGCTCACTAATGCACCAGGTCCAACTAAAGGCCCCACAAAGCAAAAGTGAAATAGTCCTAAAAGGCCTGAGACCGTCTTGGCCCAGGCTCATGGGCCTGGCAGCCTAATCTTCAGCAACCCACCACAAAACCCTGCGGAGACCCTGGGCTCCCTCAAGCCCCAGCTTTCTCCAGCTGCTCTATTTTCTGTCCCTGTTGGGATTTTGCTTTCTCTGGAGCCTGATTCATTCTGTCCTGCTTAAAGCAGCCCAGCTCCTACTTTTGCCTTGACTCCTCCCTCGAGATCCCTGGCCCGCTCTCAAGCCCACTGCCCGGGCCACTGGGGCAGCAACTCATATCTCCCCAATCCAATTCCAGCCTTTCTTACCTCATCCCTGCCTTCCAGATCCTGCCTGCTGTGCGCACTGTCTATAAAGAGAGGCCCAAGCACAGACGGGTCAGCAGTATGTATGCTAGAGCAGCCTTGCAAAGACCCCCGAATAGCGACGTACCGTGAAAATGTTCCCATTTTCTCTCCTGTTAGTTTGTTATCAGCAGCTACAACCCCTGACCATCATTCTGTGTTTGTGGGAAACAGTCACCCAACACTGGATCTGCACTGACTAAAGACCAACTCTGAGTGGAGAACAACCTGCAAATGAACTGTCTATTTTTTTACACATCAGACAAGGGAACTGCTCACGTGCACAGCCTCCAGGTTCCATACACATTCCAGGGACTGGCAGTGACTGTTAGGATTTCACATGGTATGTCCAGTGACTTCATACTGCGAGACCAAGCTCAAAGGTGGGCCTGTGGGCAGGTGTTAATAATCGATGTATAAGGCATGATACAAACGAGTAATGAGTTTCCGCGTCCCCACCCATTTCTATTACAACTGCCATGAGCTAGAACATCCCCACGATGCTGAAAAGTCAAGGCCCAAATGGGAATGAGATCGGCAGAGCAAGGTACAGGTTAAGGTACGGTAGTCAGTATTCCTGCTCATTGGTATTGAAACTCAGGCAGCACTTTTACGGCACGTTGAGAATCCAGGTTGCCAGGAACAGACTGCTCACAGGTCATTCCTGGGTCGATCATTACTACACGCCTGACTTCTCAGGTCCACCACTGGCCTTTCTCTACTACCTGCCACATGGGTTATGCATGTCTAGCGTGTCCTCACTACCCCCACGCCCCACATACTTTGCCACACTATAACCTTCCTACTCAAAACCCAAAACAAACTTGAACGCCTGCCAGGGAAGAGCCCAGCCCTCAGGGTGTTAATGAGGAAATAAACTCCAGGAGGGCGGGGCCTATGTCTACATTGCTCATCAGCATTTGTTTAACAAGTGAAATGAGACTGTGGTTATTGAAGCACTTCTTAAACAAAAGTTCCACGTGCAGGCAGGGATTCACCTCTCAAACGGGGCACCATCTCGTCCCTGGGGCTGACAGCAGAGCTCTCTTTCTCTTCACCCAGCAAAATGGGCACCTCTGGAACACGAAGCTACATTACATGGACCTGCTTGCAGGACTGAGCAATCGTGAGAATGCAAATCACCAAGGGATAGAAACCGCTAAGAAAAGACCAGGATCCCTTCTCTCTGCTGCACTTCTCTGGCACATCCCTCTTCTCCACAGGGGTAATGGCAAACATCTCTGACCTCATCCTTCCAAGGTGGAGATGTCAGGGGTGGGGGGGAGAGGGGAGGAATGTTTGGGGACCAGAGAAATGGCTGTGGGTAGAGGCAGACCAGGAGGAAGGAGACATCAAAAGGATTCTTGTTTCGAGTACCAGTCACCAGTACTGGAGCTGGGACGGCTTCAGGAACACACTGGCATTTTCACATCAGCTCACGTGACCGAAGCAGCCCCTGGCTTAGACGTACTCAGTTATGTGTCCCTCTCCAGGTGGTCAGTCGGCTCTACAAACACAGCTTTGCCTGCCAATGTTTTTTCCACTCCATGGTCTCCTGTTTGAAAATGCCCCCTTGACTCTGCCAATAACTTCAGTCCCCTTCTCATTCTCAATACAGCAACCAGCATTACTGAGTGATTACTACGTGTCAGGCACAGCTCTAAAGACTTACACAGTCCTGTGATGTAGGCACTACTGTTTTCTCCACTTTATAGGTGAGGCAACTGAGGTACAGACTAGAAACTTGCCTGAGGGAGCAGCAGAGCCAGGATGGGGGCCCAAGCAGCCTGAGCGCAGAGATCACACGCCTCGTCACTGCTCCCCGACCTCACTTCCGAGAGAGAAGAGCCGAGCTCCAAGGTAAGAGATCTGCTCCCAGCTCAGGCCCATCCAGCCACAGGACCTTAAACAAATGGCTTTTCTGTGCCTCAGCTGCCTCGACTGTGAAACAAGGCTGATCACGGACGCCTGGTCTAGAAACAGAGACTCTTAGCTCTGTAGTCCAGCGTCTCCTAAGAGAACATCCTGAGGTGATGGAAAGGTTCTCTCTCTGTGCTGTCCATGGGGCAGCTGCTAGTGTCGTGTAGCTATGGAGCACTTGAAATGTGGCTAGTGTGACCGAGAAACTGAATTTTAAACTGTATTGCACTTTAATTAATTTAAACTTACATAGTCACATGTGGCTAGTGGCTACCATACTGGAAAGTTCAACTCTAGTCTATAAATTCCAGGATGGCAGGTGCCACTTCTCTTTGGTCACTGCTGTATTCGCAGAGCCCAGCATAGACCCCAGCCTATGGTTGGAGCTCAGTTAACTATTTGTTGAACAAATCAAAAGCAAAGGACTTTTCAGGTGCTCTAATATGACTTCATTGACACCCAAGCATTGATTCTTCAGGTTCCCTGCCCAGCGGACATCTAACCTCAGCTTGCCCAGGAGCTCAGGCCTCCCAAAGCAGTAAGAGAGGGAGCACCTCTCAAGATGAAAGACAATGGATGGAGACAAATCTTCTAAAAGTTCTACGGAGCTAAACTATCTCCCTGAAATTTCTACTTACTAGTCCTGGCACGCTAGCTCACAGGTCTGGGAAAAACAAAATAAGTTATGAAACAGCCCTTAAACATTTTTTTTTCCTTTTTTGCGGTACGCGGGCCTCTCACTGTCGCGGCCTCTCCCGTTGCGGAGCACAGGCTCCAGACGCGCAGGCTCAACGGCCATGGCTCATGGGCCCAGCCGTTCCGCGGCATGTGGGATCTTCCCGGACCGGGGCACGAACCCGTGTCCCCTGCATCGGCAGACGGACTCTCAACCACTGCACCACCAGGGAAGACCCCTTAAACATTTTTTTAAGATTTTTTTTAACGTGGACCATTTTTTTAAAAAGTCTTTTATTGAATTTGTTACAATATTGCTTCTCTTTTATGTTTTGGTTTTTAGGCATAAGGGATCTTAGCTCCCCAACCAGGGACTGAACCCGAACCCCTGCACTGGAAGGTGAAGTCTTAACCACTGGACCGCCAGGGAAGTCCCAGCACTTAAACATTTTTAAATACAGGATTATATCTGTAAGTCACTTTCTTAGTTAGTATGAGTCCAATCCTAGTTCACTGTAAGGCTGGTTAAACAACTACATGACTGAGATCTGCGTGTGGGGAACAATCCTCCAGTGTCAGGGTTGTGGCCCAGGACTGCTATCTCCGCTGACTTAATGTATTCAGTCCCCCCCTCCGCACCTCCATAAGTGAGCTGCGGCGTATACAGCTAGACTCCCAACGAGCGAGGCTCTATTCTCCAAGCAAGGTTTGGGGATCCTGGCAGAGCAACTCACGTTTTCGTGTCTCCTTGATATATTCTTTCTAAGTGCAAAAATCTAAGCTTCCATACATCTCCTATGAGCTGAGGACTGTGGCAGACCCAGGAGATACAAAGAGAGCTATAATGTAAGCCTTCACCAGGGGCCCACATCCAGAAAGGGTAAGAGGTGCAATCTGCAGAGCATTACCCCGTGCAAGTTACTGAAGGACGATCAGGAGAAAGACATATGAACCAAACACCATCAACTCAGTGTGACACGTGCCATAACAGACACACGTACAAAATACTGAACTAAAGAGATACCCAGAGGGACCCTGCGCCGTGCCTTGCACACAGCAGGCACTCAGGGCAGTGAAATGAATCAAATCTTGATGAACAGCCCCTTTAAAGGCTGAGGAAACCACAACTCAGATGGGTTAAGTGACTTCTCAAGGTGACCCAAGTTGTTAGTGATGGGGCTGGAGATGGCACCTGGATCTCATCACTTACCAGCCCAACAGTCTATAATCCATCTCACGGCACTTCTTATCCGACCCTTCAGGGGGAGAGTGGCAGGGTCTGTCCACTGCTTGTTATTACATCCATCTCAGAATAAACAATGGATTTATTTCTGGACAACTGTATGTTGGGGATTCTTGAAAATCTGAGGAGCTGCTGTATGTATACCATCTTAGAAACATGCGTCCAATCATTTAACAAACATTTCTTGGGAATATACTATATATCAGGCACCTGTTTAAAGGCTTGGATAAAGAGATGAAACGAACTTCTGGTCAGATCAGAACAGCCACATTTATCTCTGCTCTCTCTCAGAACCCCACAAAAAGGCAGCAGAGGAATCTGTTTTTTAATGGAAAGGAGACGATGGCTGATGAGATATGTTAACAGAATTCTGGAAGAGAAAGAGCCGATTGCCATGCGTTCGCTGATTCGGGTTTCTGCTTCATCTGTTCTGCTGAGTGCAAGTAGGGGAGAAAACCACTGAACAAATGGTGACTTATGTCACAGGAACAGGAGAAGGCTCAGGAATGGGGGGCACCAAGGACTGCAAGGGGAGAAGCAGGACGGGACTAGAAAGAGGGGAGCCTGCAGAAAGTTGGCAAAAGGAGCAAAAAGATGCCAGGGTCTCTCCTGCAATCTGCTCAGTCTGGTGACCCCCCTCCCTCAGCCGGCAAGAGGGGGAGGTTCACTGTTTAGGCAACTACACCAGAGACTCTCTGGATTCAGACACAGTTGAGGGAGAGACACAGCGGAGGGAGTTAGGGAGAGGGGGGGCAACTTTCCGAAAACAGATGGACTGAGTGAAAATCTGCATACCAGACAGGGTACCCAGCCTCCTTCCCCATCAAGGCTCCCAGGAGGAGCAACAAACAGGCTATTACACCCCCAGGCATACTCCTCTCCGGGAAAACCCAACATTCCCAGAGAAAAGATCTATATGCACTGATTTCTAGGTGTCCTCAGTGGAAGAAAGGGAGGCTCTCTAATGAATCACTGTACCACGAGGTTCACAAGCCCCTTTCTTGTTGCACAGGTGCCCAATCAGCATTTTGGTCTCCACTCTTAAAATATAAATGGACAGTCAAGGATCAGCATGCATGGAAGGATGGTTCCAATGGGAAATACAGTAACCAAAAGAAGCAGAAAAAAGGGACTTGGAGGAAACAAAGACAATGCAGGGGAAGGAGAAAAACACCAAAAAACGAAATACAACACATATAAGTGGGTTTACTGCACCCATGAAGCAAGAACAAGATGCTATTCAAAACAAAAAAAGAAAAATGAGCCTTCAGAGAACTAGCAAATTCTAGAAAGTAAAGCATGCAAAAATGTTGCAAGCAAAACCATGAAAGCATAAATTAAAAATTCAAAAGGGTTATTAAGGATAAAGCTGAAGATGTCTCTCAAAAGTAAAACAAGGGCTTCCCTGGTGGTGCAGTGGTTGAGAATCCACTTGCCAATGCAGGGGACCAGGGTTCGAGCCCTGGTCTGGGTGGATCCCACATGCCACGGAGCAACTAAGCCCGTGCGCCACAACTACTGAGCCTGTGCTCTAGAGCCCGTGATCCACAACTACTGAGCTCACATGCTGCAACTACTGAGGTCCATGCACCTGGAGCCCGTGCTCCACAGCAAAAGAAGCCACAGCAATGAGAAGCCTGCGCACCGCGATGAGGAGTGGCCCCTGCTCTCCACAACTAGAGAAAGCCCGCACACAGCAACAAAGACCCAACACAGCCAAAAATAAATAAAATAAATAAATTTATAATAATAAAAAGAAAAAGTAAAGCAAAATGGAAAACAATAAAAGATTTTAAAATTACAAACTTGACCCAGGATGTCCAACATCCAAGTAATAGGAGTTCCAAAGACAAAACACAAGAAAAGGGGAGAAAATGAAATTAACAGAGAAAAATATAAGAAAATGTCCCCAAACTGAAGAATTTGAGTCTTCAGATCAAAAGAGCACACCAAGGAGCCAGCATGATAATTTTTAAAGCAAGAACAATCCAAATACAGGGAAAGAAAGAGGATCCTAAAACTTTCCGCAAGAAAAATGCAGGTTACCCGTAAATGATCCAGAATCAGAATAGCATCCAAATTCTGACATCAATATTGGAACCTAGAAGACAGCGGAGCAATGCCTTCAAAACTAAGGGCAAACGGCTTTCAATCTAAAATTCTAGACAAACCAAACCACCAATCAAGTGTGAATGTATAATAGAATAGAACAGCTCAGACATGCAAATGTGAGGTGATCAAGTTGTACAGACCCTCTCTCAGAAACTCCTGAGGAATAAATCAAGAAATAGGAAACAGAGGATCCAACCCAGAGCAAGGTGAGGAAATCCCCATGATGAGTCATGCCCCAGGCCTAGAGGTCAATCAGCAGGGAATAAAGGTGAGGGATGGAGGCCTCTGGGAGGGAGGTCTCCAAGGACAAAAAGACTGTAGTGAAATAAAAAGGAACTTGTGTTATGAAACAGAGATATTTTAAAATGCCATCAGAAACACTGGGAATTAGTAATAAGTACAAAGGAAACTAAATAGGAAAAAAAAAGCAATTATTAACTCAAAAAAATAAAAAAAAGAGACATACAAGAAAGGAAATTTCATTACAGTACAACTATAAGGCTCAGCCATGAACACTATTTACACAGTCAAAATAATATAAGTATTGACTATCGTTGTAACCAAACACTGTGACATAATCACACTGGGAGGACATGAAGGAAGGGAAGTATGTGAGGAGAGGAGGAGTGAAGAGGGGAATAAGGGCTCCTCTCGTCCATAGCAGGACAATAGCCATATCAAGAGAAACAGCTAAAAGGGTTGGAAGTGACTATGGTAGACAGAATAATGGTCCCTCAAAGATGAAGATGCCCATACCCTAATCCCCGAACCCATAAGCATGGTACATGGCAAAGGGGAATTAAGGTTGCAAATGGAATTAAGGTTGCTAACCAAATGAACTTAAAACAGGGAGATTATCCTAGATTATCCAGGTGAGCCCAAAGTAATCACAAGGGTCCTTAAAAGCGGAAGAGGGACGGAGAAGGGAGTCAGGAAGATGTGACTGTGGTAGAAGGTCAGTGATGCATGGGAGGACTCAACCGGCCATTGCCGGTTTTGAAGATGTTGGAAGGGGGACATGAGCCAAGGAATGCAGGCGGCCTCCAGAAAGGGGAAGACGCAAGGAAGAGAATGCAGCCCTGCTACCATCTTGATTTTAGCCCAGTGAGACCCTTTTCAGACTTCTAACCCACAGAACTGTAATTTAAATTTGTGCTGCTTAAAGCTACTACATTGGTGGTAATTTGTTCCTGCAGCAACAGAAAATCGTGTTCCGTGACTAACCCTGGGGAGTGGGTCACCAGGATGAGGAGGGCTGACACAGCTTTCTTTATAAGGCTTGCAGTGTTATTTGACTTTTAAAACTATATATATATATGGGCTTCCCTGGTGGCGCAGTCGTTGAGAGTCCGCCTGCTGATGCAGGGGACACGGGTTCGTGCCCTGGTCCGGGAAGATCCCACATGCCGCGGAGCGGCTGCGCCCGTGAGCCATGGCCACTGAGCCTGCGCGTCCAGAGTCTGTGCTCCGCAACGGGAGAGACCACAACAGTGAGAGGCCCGCGTACCGCAAAAAAAAAAAAGAGCTGAAACAAATTCTCTCTTGCCAGATCTCACAATCTGGTAGAGAAGACAGGGAAACAGCTACTGCTGAAAGGCAAACACAGGAAGAAAACACCTCTTTGAGACATGAGGGCGTCTGAAAGGAGTAGAAGTCAGCCGGGCAAAGGAGAAACAGGCCTTCCGGGGAGTGGACAAAGACCAGGGGGACGTGTAAGAGTTCTGAATGACGGGACATCAGTGGGTCTGGCAGAGTCAGCAGGAAAGCGTGAGTGGGCAGGTCCCAGCACCCCAGGTGTGACACCTGCCCCACTGCTGGCTTCTCTGGCTAGGGTCCGGGACCTGCTGTGCATATTTAGGGCGGGCATGGACAAGCAAAGACCCCAGACAAACACAGCATTTTCCTGGACCATCAACTGTAGTCAACAGTAAAGCATTTTAAATACTTTTATACTAAAACCAGAACAGATGTATTACAGAATACAAAACTCACATGAATTTTTTTTTAAATATTTATTTATTTATTTATTTTGGCTGCACTGGGTCTTGGTTGAGGCATGTGGGATCTAGCTTCCCGACCAGGGATTGAACCCAGGCCCCCTGCAATAGGGAGCACAGAGTTTTACCCACTGGACCACCAACGAAGTCCCCTCACGTGAATTTTTAACATAAGAACTGGAGACTTCAAGGCAACTTCTTGTTTGAGAGGCCCACTTTAGACACTAAACTATCTGCTGACCACTGAGCATCAAGACTCAGGCTTCTCTATAATTAATATGAGTCAGAAGAAAGGTTAAAACACCATAGCATGCATCCATCAAAGCACCCGGGACTTCATAACGGCAACCTGTCAGTGGCTGCCTGCACTCCCTGTGTCACACAAGATGTCCCTTGGGTCCCAACACGAATGGGAAAGTTGAGAAGCATCTCATTCTTTTCCAAAGGGGTCTGGGTCCTACTACTGCCGGATGAGTTAGATCTGCCTGGGGAAATAAAGAAAAACCACCACACTGAACTCTTCCTACATGTCCTCTCTTGTCTCCCTCCCACCCACACTCTAAGCATTACCAGGATCACTGATAAAACCTCAGCTCCCCCATCAGCACCTCCAACCCCTTACAGTACAGGCCCCTGTTAGAGAATACGCTGCAGACACTCTTTCCATGGGAGGAAGTCAAGAAATAGGGCACATCTCTTGGGAGAGGGTGTCCCTTGTGTCCACAAACAAGGGGGAAACTTTTTCTATTGTTGTAGCTGGTTTTGTTATAAAAACAATAATATCCACGTGACAGTGAGCTGGGAAATATTTTTTTCTGTAAAGAGCCACTACTGACCACAGAAGAGGAGCAGAGGGAAAAAAAATCAATGGAAGGCCACACAGAAGTAAAAAGCAATTTAATTGGGTTGGGTTTGTTTGTTTTTTGTGTGTAAAACACATATACACACATTCAAAAAAGTGAACTCAACTGATTTCAAATTAAGAACAGAGAGGATGAGATTTTAATAACACAATAAATATATTAAAATACACTACAGAGCTATGTTATTGACAGTAAATAAAAGATGGAGGAGGAGGTCAAAGAAAAAGGTATAATAGTAGGAGAGAAAAAGAAAGGTAGAGCGGGGGGTGTGGGAAAAGAAGGATGGGAAGACAGCAAGATACAGGGACAGACAGACAGGCATGAGTAACCATACACAAAAAGAGGGAACAACTAAAGGATCCACAGAAAGACTTCCTAGGCCAAAGTAAATTACACTGTACATGGCCAGCTGTAGGCTTGGGCTATAGACTTCAAAGTATTATCACCTTTTATCCTTGCCTTTGAATGGTTACTAATGTGGTTAACCACTGTTCACAGCTCTTTAACTGCTCATTTAAACATTCTGAGGCTTAGCTCAGGTCATAGGCCGGAAGCTCCCTCCATATGAGCTACGGTTCAGTAAATCAGTCACCTCCAATATCTCCTCTGAAAAGGAAGTACAAGAGACACTATCACACAAATCGCTATCTCATAAAATGTACAAAGCACCAATAAGAGTCAGTGGAGAAAATGCTGTTTGAGTTGAAAAAAAAATTCCATGGAAAAACTTTTTTAGTTTTAAATTAAAAAAACAAAACAAAACTGGAACTTCAGCAGAATGGGTTCCCACCTCAGCATTCTCCAGCATCACTCCCGGCACATCTGACTTTCCACGTGTTCAAGTTCTGCCTGCCCCACTGGCTCCAAAGGCCTGAGTTGGCCCTGAAACTAAATCAGCCTCCACCACACACTGCAATCTGAGGGTCAACAGAGAGAGCCCAAGAGACTCCAAGTCAGTCCCAACCCTGGCCTGGACTCCGTTCACCCATCCCAACCCGTGTCTAAGCCAAGCCTCTCCTTACTTACTTCACTCTAAGGGCTGTAGAAATCTGCTATTTCACAGCTGATAAAGCCTCCCCCTTCCAGCTCCATCCCTTTTTCCTCCAAGCCTGGTGTCTGTTTTCCCCTTCCTCATCTGACCTGCCCCCAACCTCCTACCTGGTCTGTTTCCCCAACCTTTCCCTTCTACTGCCCCTAATTTCTCCTTTCTTTTCTCTACCGCATCTTAGTATCATTTCTCTCAGAGGAAGAGGGGACTTAAGAGGTGTATCTAGAACAAGACCTAAAATCTATCCACCTGGGATTTTTGCCCAGCTCTGCATCTTGCTAGCTGTGTGACCTTGAACAAATGGCTGAGCCACCCAACCCCTCAAATTCCTCAGTGAGGGGGGCTGGACCTGGCAATCACAGAGGTCTCTTCCAACTCTCAGGTTCTAAACATCTAAACATTCACCTGTATAACCATAAATAAATCAGTGAGTTAAACATACACAGGGAGAGAGAATGAACTATAGAAACTCCCTTTCCTCAGCATTCTGTCACCCCACCTGGTCTCCCAACCAACCACCCACACTGAGGGGCTGTGTCTCACTCTGGGCTGTTCTAGCTCTAAATTATTTAGATACAGCAAAACCTTACCAATCACACTAATCAAGGAACAGATGCATCTGAATCCAACAGAAGGCTGAGTCCTGGAATGTTTCTTTCGTGCCATCGAGTAATACTGTGAATTTAACATCAGCTTAGCAAAGAATCTAGAAATGCCATCACAAACTGTCTTGTGAATCTAAGAACAGTAATGCTGTCGGGAACCCTGGAAAACAATCTACCCCAAAGCCCTCCACTTTCCCAACAAGGACACAGGCCCAGAGAGCGGAAGCCACTAGCCCAAAGCCCAAAGCAGGTTGGAGCCTGGATCAAAGCCAGCTGTCCTGCTTTTGGTCCAGAGGACCTCCACCAAAGCTTTGTGATACCATCCGTTTCCTTTTTCAAGAGACAGATTAAATCCCAAATTACCAGGGAGTGCCCTCTACAGCAAATCTATTTGCAAGTCCAGGGGAGGGGCCAGAGCTAAGTTTGGATGGCCAGATGACTACTAATGCTGCCTAATACAAGCTCTCTTTCCTGAACCCTGCCCATTCATTCTCTGCAAAGAAAACCCCAGACTGCTATCTATATGGGACTGTATTTTGGAGAGGGGAGAAAGGGAGAGTGGCACAGTTCTTTGTTCTGCCAGTAAGAAGCATCTGCTAGTCCTTTCCCACAACTCCTACCTCACCTCCCAATATTCCCAGTACCTTCGGAAAAGTTCACGGAAACTCGCCAACTAGAATAAAAGAAAGCAGGAGGTAACAGGAGGAAAGGGCCAACAGCAGGTGAGTGTCAAACGGACGGACGGTGACAATACCCTCCCAGCTCTTCGTCCTATGGGGAAGAAAGCATTTCTTTTCAGTTGCTAATACCCTGCGGGGAAGTCACCCGAGCTAGTTCAACTCAGCGCCCTCCAGCAGAGAAATGAGCTCTCTGCAACCCCTGGAGAACTAACCCTTTCCTAACCATCCACTCTAACAGTGCCCAGGGCAGAGGTACCAAAAGACCAACCCTCCCCTCCCCTCCCCTCCCCTCAGGCCAAGAGCCTGAAACATCAGAGCTTGGATGGCAAGGAGCTATTTAAGGCAGCATCAAGAGGGTGGGGCAGAAAATTGCTGGCAGCATCCTCCTCTCCACCGCTCCCTCACAGCCAACACACACACACACACACACACACCCCTCTTGCTCCACACACACCCATCAACCTCACCTGTCTCTAAGGGCTGGAGATCAGGAGTCCCCAAATATCCAGCATATGTTTTCTGTCATTGAGGCTGCTGTCCCCATCTGCTGCCCACCCCACTCTTAATCCACTCCGTTCTCTTCAATCACAACCCAGCCACCTTTCCAATCAAAAACACAAAACTGAATCTAGAGAAGCTCACAAACCAAGGAGGGGGGCATGGAGACAAGCCCTCCCTGGCCTTCACTTAGGAGAGAAAAAGGGCGCAAGGGGTGGGGGGCGGGGGGTGATGTCAGAGGCCTGACATGCCAGACAGGCTCCATGATATCTCTAAATGAACCTCCCTCCTATTGACGGTGAAATCAATTTCGGCGATTTCAGCAGGTCGGCCCTGTGACAGGAGGGGTATCCCAGCGCTCAGTTTAAAACAAAAAATCCAAAGGCTCAGCCAGAACATGCTGGGAAAATCCAGGGTCTGGATAAAACGAGCAACGCTCAGTGGGATCCTTTCTGCCTTTATGTAGCAATGTAATAGCGTAATAAATTCTGTCTGCCTGAAGAAAGCATGCACTGGTGAATTTCAAAGCCATCTTACGACAGCGGATGCACGGGGATGCAGAATTCGACAGCACATTCCCCTGTGAATAAAACGTAATGATTTCAAGCCTCTTTTCCCCTCTATCTTGAATGGCGCTAGCGCTTATCAAGGAAGCCACCTCGGAAAGAAGCCAGAGGAGAGCCGGGGATGCCCGGGGAATTCGGAGAAAGGAGTTGCTTTCTGTTCATCTCGGTGAGGAGCTGGCTAGCAAGAAGCTGCCAGTCACTGAGGGATGAAGGAGCATGGGCAGATGAGCAGGCACCGGCGTCCCCGGACACGGACACACACACACAAACGTACCCGCTCATTCTGGCGGGTCCTAGGCCAGACCGGTAGTCCGTGCTGCCCTCCCGCCTTCCTCTCCTCCAGAGGGATGCTGATGAATGAACACACCTGAGATGCCTCCATCCTGCCGCTCGCTCCCTCCTTCCTCCTCTGGCTACTGCAGAGGAGCCTCTCCTCGGTAGTTTCACTTTACAGCGCAAACCCACGCGGGCTTTGATGTCTCCTCCACCCACCCAAATTGCAGCCAGCCTGAAGCAGGCGGACATTCTCTCCTAGCAGAGGCCATGATCGCACGTACCCCCACCCACCAATAAAAACAAACAAAAAATAAAAAAGACAAAAACCTGGAATCCTCCAAAACCCCCGCACCCTGGGGAACTTTCCCTTAAAGACTGGGGATCCACCAAGCAGGCAGGAAGGAGGGTTCCGCCGAGGGGGACCACGGTGTTCCCCTTGACCACGGGGGATGCTCTGGGGGAGGGGGTCCCTCAAGTCCTTCCAACAGCTGGCCCTTTAAACGCGCCTCCTCCGAGCGTGGAACAAAGGCGCCGCCCGCGGGGGCCGGGCCGGCGCACGCCCCCGGCGCCGGCGCTGACAATCAGGCGAGCGCGGGCTGAGGGGCCGCTGGCGCGGGCTTACCTTGCGGGTCTCCGGGCGGGCGGGCCAGCTGCGCGCGTCCTGCCCAACTCGCACTACACTCTGCAGTTGGCCCCGCTCTGTTTTTCTGGGACTCGGCGCTGACTTCACCGACACTCCGCGGCCGGCCAATGAGCTGCGGCGGCGGCCCCCTCATTAGCATGCGTCTGGAACCATCCACTCCGGCGGCGCCTGGGAGGTGGGCGGTGCTAGGGGGCGGTGCCGGACCCGGCAGTGACAGGAAGGGGCGTGTGCGCCAATGGGAGGCGATGAAGTGCCCCGCCGCCCCGCCCCGCAGCATTGTGAGCCCGGCGCGCGGGCCCGCGGATCTCCCGTCGAGAACGTGCGCGCGGTCCCAGTAACCCTTTCTGTCCCGGCCGGCCTCGGGCTGGGCGGGAGGCTGGCCCGGCGCGCCCTCTGATCTTTCTGAGGGGTCGCCCACGGGGAGCTGGGAAGGAATCTTAGGCATAAAAAAAACAGCTAACCTGTTTTGAGTACATATAACTTACTCAACTCCTGTGCCCCAGTTTGCTCATCTTTAAAATGGTATAATAACCAGTACCTATTTCGCAGGACAGGACATAGAGAAGATTAATATAGTTAACGTATGTAAAGCATTTAGATCAGTGCCTGGCCGTCGCGCTATATAAATGTTTACTACTATCATTATTATACTGTATGTCAGCCAGTATGCTTAATACTTCTTAGTTTTTCTCTCTTTTGATCCTCATAGTCTTTTAAGATAGTCACTATTACTAATCCATATTTTTCAAGTGGGAAAACTGAAATGGTTTAAGCGGCTTGGTCCAAGTCACACAGAAACCGGTGCAATCAGCATTGGAACCCAGGCTCTGAGATTTCATTCATGTAATACTTTTATTCAGCGGCTCTATGGCAGGCATATTCTAGGCCCTGGGGTTACTGCCGAAAATACAACAGACAAGACCCCTCCGCTCATGAAGCTTCCATTTTAGTGAGGGAGACAGGCAAATAAACGAGTGAATAAATAAACAAGATCATCTGCAATGTGCAAAATAGGGTGAATAAAACAAAACAGGGTCATGCGCAAGTGGGGAGAAGAGTACTTTGCTAGATGGGTTCAGAGGTAACCACTGTGATACCATCCTGACCTCCTCCAGTCCCCCTCAGTGTTACAAAAAGAAAACAGAACGCAGAGAGGGGAAACTTCTTGCCCAAGGTCACCGCCAGCAAGTAACCGGCCTGGAACATGCTCCCTCCACGCCTAGCTTCCCACATCCCTGGGGCATCCCTGAAGGTGGGGCAATCATCCCTTGGGCTGAACAGAACTGATTTTTGTCAGCTGCCCTTGGCGAGAATCTTCAGCCAGGGCACTTCCCAGTTAACAGGCTGTGTGTGCAAGGGAAAGAAAGGCTTTGATGACTGCACAGGCTGATGGGAAACACATCTGCTAAGGTTCTTGGATGTCAAGGAACAGTGTCAAGTCTTTGCTGAGCACCTGCTGTCCCCTGCTGTGTAAAGAAAAAAAAAAAATTAGAAGTCTCCTAGCCACCTGGGAACTTATTCTACAACTGAAGAGACAAGAAACTACTAGAAAGCTATTCAATCTAGGGAGCCCCCAGACCAGGTGTCCCCCAGCTTGCACCTCATCCTGCTGTTTTGCAAAGAACACTAGACTAGAAGTCCGGCTTTGCAGGCTCTACTATTAACTTCCACCACAATCTAAGGGAGGCAGTTCCTCCTGGGCCTGTAAAGTAATGAAACGGCTAATGCACTTGTCCCTCAGTATCTGTGGGGGATTTGTTCCAGGAGACCCCATGGATACCAAAAACTGTGGATGCTCAAGTCCCTTATTTAAAATGGAGTAGTACAAGGAATACAGTCGGCCCCCCAAAATCGGTGCATTTCACATCTGCGGATTCAACCAACTGTGAAGAAAATTTGATCACATTTGATTGGGTTGAATCTGCAGGTGTGAAACCTGCGTTTAGGGAGGGCTGACTGCATGTCTAGTCCGCTGTGCAGTATAATGTATTTATGCTAAGAGCATAAACTGACCAGTTTAATATTAACTGACCATAACTGTCTGTTCATACATGCATTAACTGACCAATACCACACAGCAACCCCAGGAAGAAATGCTACTGTTATCTTGAGTTTATCCACAGAGGAGGAAAATAACTGCTGGAGTAACTAAGTAAATTGCCTACTCAGCAAATTCAGGGTAACACCACTTAGAATAGCAAAAAAAAAAAAAAAAAAAAATCAAAAACAATCCAAATGTTCAGTTTGAGTGGATTGGTTAAGAAAATTACAGTACAACCATAAGAAAGAATATCATACAGCCATGAAAAATGAAAAAGTATACTGACTCATTAACAAAAATATGCTCATAACATATTCCTGAATAGAAAAGTAGGTTGAAAACTAGTTTTGCACTGCAATCTCATTAGAACTATTTCTTGTAGGATTATGAGTATTTTTCCCTCATCTATATTTTTCTGATTCTTTTCATCATAAACATCCATCAAATTGTTCAATGAAAATAAAACAAAATCATCTTAAAATGAAAAATCAGACTCTACTTGTGGAGATTTGATCTCTCGGCAAGGCCTTCCCTTATAAGTGGGAAACTGCCTGGGGAAATCTTTAATGAGGCCTCAGTCTCTGAGTCATCCCTCAAATGTTGCACTCCTCTGCTGGTTCCAGTCTGTATGTCATTAGGGTTTATGAGATAAATGGGAAAATACTGAAAGGACAGAAGGGAAGGGAAACAGGGAAGATAAAGGGAAAGAAAAATCCTACTATCCTTCGAGATTCATCTCAAATGTCTCCTTCAAGAAGTGTTCAGAATCATGGTATAATAACATTTTAACACTGAAAGTGCCCCAAGAAATAATCATGTGTACTCATGTCAACTCACTGTTGTCGCCAGTCATTCATGATTCATCTGAGTAGCAGGCCATGTGCTAGGTGCCGGTAAGACCTGCCTCCCCACCTCCCAAAGGTAACCCCTGGGGTAGCAGAAGCTCAGGGAAGTCCTGCTTCATGGGCGTGCTAAGAAGAGTCCCACACTTGGGTATTGCTTTGCTCTCGCCATCTTGAAATTCTTCATTTTTGAACAAGGGGCCCCACATTTTCATTTGCTACTGAGTCCTATAAATTATGTGGCCTGTCCTGGGGAGGAGAAATACCAAGGCCTTATTAGTACAATAGTATATCAGTGACCGAGTCTGGAGTAAAGTTCGGGGCTTTCTACTCTCATCCCAGCCATTCTCTTATATCATATGGCCTCATTCCTGGCTCCCCAGGGAAATGTGAGCACTCCCTGCTTTCCAGCCCTACAGCACTTCATTTATTCCTTTCTCATGGAATTCACCATATTTGGCATGAACTCATGTATATATGTATGCAGTCTTATTCCTCATCCTCTCTCCCCACCAGATTGTAAATTCCATGATGTCCTGGCTTGTGTCTGCTCATCTCAAAGAGTGCTTAGCACTATGCTTTACACACTGTTAAAAATGTGCTTACATTTAATTTAATCTTACTAGTAACTCCTGGTTTTCTCTTCTTCTGCATCAGATTATTCCCAGCAGTCCTTCCACTGTTGGAGAGAAATTAAAATATCAGGCAGGAGGGTCAAGAACACAAACCAGGGTCATAAACGTGCTGTAGGAAGCATCCTTCAAGCAGGCCATTAAGTGTGAGGGACTGGGAGAGGGTCAAGCAGGATTTTGTAGATGTCAGCCCAGAGTCGTCAGCCTTTCCTCCATCTTCAGCATCACACACCCTGGGAGAGAGGGAAAGAAACAAGATGATCTAGAGATGGCGGGAAGTATAGTGGTTAAGCCTGTGGGCAGAATCCTGGCTTCAATGCCTAACGTGGAACTCTTGTGCAAGTTCTCAGGTCCCTCATCTGTAACAGGAGGGAGACACAACCCTCCTCAGGTTTACTTGTGAGCTGTAGATGACAGCACGCATGTAAAGTGCTTACACGCTGCCTGACACATAAGCACTCGCTAAGAGGGTATTATTTTCTTTTTCATATAAGCATTTATTTTTATTAAAAAAATTTTTTTGGGCTGCGTTGGGTCTTTGTTGCTGCGTGCAGGCTTTCTCTAGTCGCAGCAAGCAGAGGTTATTCTTCGCTGTGGTGCGCAGGCTTCTCATTGTGGTGGCTTCTCTTGTTGCAGAGCACGGGCTCTTAGGTGCTCAGGCTTCAGTAGTTGTGGCGCACGGGCTCAGTAGTTGTGACTCGCGGGCTCTAGAGCACGGGCTCAGTAGTTGTGGCGCACGGGCTTTGTTGCTCTGTGGCATGTGGGATCTTCCTGGACCAGGGCTCGAACCTGTGTCCCCTGCATTGGGAGGTGGATTCTTAACCACTGTGCCACCAGGGAAGTCCCAAGAGGATATTATTATTAATATTACTAGGAGGCCAAGTTGTGAAAGATGCTTTCTTAAAATGTGTTGGTTTGGGTAACTTGTTTCCCCAGTTACCCAAAAGATTGACTGTAGTCATTTTCAGACATATCAGCTGGAGAACGCCAGGAGGGAAGAAGAAAATCAAATGAGAGAAAGGGAATTATGAACCCCTTTTGGTGTTAAATCACTAAAAACCCTGGTGGCCATATGCACCTAATTTCTTTTGTAGCATCTTGAAGAAAATGAAGCAAGTAGTGGAAAGAGCAAAACTTCCTTAAAGAATGGATTCTCTTGCTTCTTGCTGATGAATTACTGAGAAGCAAATCTCTACACTCATGCCTGAGGGCACAAAACTGATTTGACTATCGTGGGATGCCAGATCCAAGAATTCCGCATTCTTTGGAGGTCAGGGGGGGCAGATGCTGCTTTGGGGGATTTTGGAGAGACGGGTGGAGGTTGGTCAGGAAGGGGCCAGGTAGAGAATGAGAGCAGGCAAGGACATCGCTGTGCTTCGGAAGCAGGGCCCAGATGAAAATGAATGGGTCACACCAATGGCCTAGCCTTCAGGCCTCTGTTCATCAATCTAAACAACGCTTGCTCCAATATGCCACATGCTGTTGCTCGGATGAAAGCATGTGTACATAATAAAATCCCAACTCTATACATTTGTACTGTATTCGACCAAGGGTGTAAGGTTTGGCTTTGAGAATGTTTCATGCTATTAGGTAATCAAAATAAGACGTTTAAAGTGTTGAGCTGGGTGGACGTTTGAGAGTAACCAGAAGGACAGAATGCACTTCTGTCCACTTCCACTGTATTAATGGAAGGGCCTGCCCTAGGTCAAGGGTTTGGGTGGGGGACAAGAAGAGGGGACAGGGCTTCCCTGGTGGTGCAGTGGTTAAGAATCCTCCTGCCAATGCAGGAGACATGGGTTCGATCCCTGGTCCAGGAAGATCCCACATGCTGTGGAGCAACTAAGTCTGTGAGCCACAACTACTGAGCCTGCGTTCTAGAGCCCATGAGCCACAACTACTGAAGCCCTTGCACCTAGAGCCCATGCTCCGCAATAAGAGAAGCCACTGCAGTGAGAAGGCTGCACACCTCAATGAAAGAGTAGCCCTCACTTGCTGCAGCTAGAGAAAGCCTGCGCACAGCAACGAAGACCCAACACAGCCAAAACTAAATATATTTATTAAAAAATAAAAGAAAAGAGGAGGGGGCAGTTTGAAGGCAGCTGCTGCTGGGAGACCCATTTTTTCCTGACTGGGCAGGGGATTCATTAATTAGAATATGCTGCGTTTACTTGAGAAAGACTTGCTACTCTAAAGTAATTCAGTTAATGAAGCGTTTACTTGAGAAAACCATTTTTATGGTTGGTGAATAGAGCTGACTACTCTGAGAGATGCATTCTGATTGAGGCTGGAGAGATAAAAGGAGGAAGCCAGGAAGAGGGAAAAAAAGGTGGCACAGGGAAAGAGGGGTAGAACCAGAGAACATGAGAGAGACGGCAAAGGAGAGGAAGACAGGTCACTTTAAACGTCCTGAGGGAAAAAATACAGCAATTGCAGAAATGGGGCAACAAGCCTCACCAAACTAATATAACCTTAACAAGGTTAAAAAATCAACAGTAATGGTGTTAAGGTAATAACTGACATTCTGGAAGCTGTTGGAAGCTTGTCAGTGGTGATTGGAAGAGTTCACTGGGGGAACTCATTACACAAGGCCATACTGAGTCACATGGGTGTCCTGGGAAGGTTAGCAACACTTTGTCAGCATTCATCAAGAGGAGATGCTGAGCACCGTGGAAAGGGCAGAAGGGAAGATGGCGGGCGTGCCTATCAGGTATCGGCCCTTCTCCATTACCTCAGCAAGTCTGTCCTGTCTCCAAACTTGCTTGCCCTGTCTCTTAAACCTGTCTTCTAAACCTTCGGTTACCTCGACCCACTTTTATGAATGCTATTTTAGTGACCATCTCTAGTCACTGGGCCATGCCTCTTAGGGATCTTCCTGCCTGCTGCCCCAACTGGCTGAACCAGGCGATTCTTCCAGGCATGCATGGCTCTCTCTGTGAGAGGAGGTCTTGGAAAATCACACATTTCCAGGGATGTTTGAAGCCCTTTTTAAATTGGCAATCTAAGTTGTGCTTGCATGGCCTACCTGTTTATCTGACTCTGTAAGAAGGAGATAATCTGAAAGAATCGTCCTACGGCCCAAGGAGTAAGGGCAACTGGACTTTATACAAGGGAGAAGTGGACAGAGATACCTATCACCTCCCTTAGGCCAAAAGAACCAAGGGCTTCTTCATCTGACCCTGATTAGAATTAGAACAGAACCAGAAAGCATGCTAGACCCTGGTTCTCAGAATCTGTTGCAGCCCAGGCTGCCACTTCCAAAGAAGGAAGGTTAATCATGGTGAGCACTCCAACAGGAGGAAAGTAAGGACCCCAAGGGGTCAGTGGCAGCCCCTCTGTTAGACTCAGTGTGACCCCTGGACAAGGTTCAATGGAGTTAAACAATGTGATTCCACCAGTTGGTATTTAAACTGAAGGCTGCTCCACTCTTAGATTCCAGAAGATACTATACCTGAACTAGGGCTTCTAACACTCAGGCTTTTTCTGGGCTCGACTCACAGCTTGCAGAATTTTAGCTCCCCGACCAGGGATTCAACCCGGGCCCTGGGCCCAGGCAGTGAAAGTGCCGAGTCCTAACCACTGGACCACTAGGGAATTCCTGGCCCAGACCATTCTTGAGGGTTGGGAGCAGAACCAGCCAGGTAGCCCTAGGCTTGTGGGAAGAGAACTCTCAAGTCGTTCAGCTAACAATATCATGTGCCCTCTCTGTTCCAGGTCCTCTACTTAGGGCTGGAGAACCAGAGAACAAGGATAGGCCCTCATCCTCGAGGTGCTCACAATGGAGTGGGAGAGACTGATAAAGACATGGGTGATTACAAGACAGTGTGATAGACACACTCTTTTTTTTTTTAATTGAGATATAATTCACATATCAGAACAGTTACCCTTTAAAAGTATACAGTCCAGTGGTTTTTAGTATATTCATGAGGTTGTGCAACCATCACCACAAACTAATTCCAGAACATTTTCATCACCGCAAAAAGAAACCTTACACCTATTAGCAGTCACCCTTTGTTTCCCCTCTCCCCCCAGCCTCTGGCAATCACTAATATACTTTCTGTCTCTATAGATTTGCCTATTCTGGACATCTCATATAAATGGAATCATACAGTATGTGGCCTTTTGTGTCTGGCTTCTTTCACTTAGCGTAATGTGGAAAAGGTTCATCCTTGTTGTAGCGTGTATCAATACTTTGTTCCTTTTTATGACTAAATAACATTCCACTGTATACATATACTACAATTTGTTTATCCTATCATCAGTTGATAGACATTTGGTTTGTTTCACTTTTTGGTCATTATGAACAATTCTGTTATGAACATTCATGTACAAGTTTTTGTATGAACATATGTTTTCAATTCCCTTGGATGTATACCTAGAAGTGGAATTGCTGGGTCATATGGTAACTTTATGTTTAATTTTTTGAGGAACTGCCAAACTAGCTTGGGTCAGTTTTCTGTTCTTTTAACTGGCAGAACCAATATACCTTGCTGAATGAAAAGTATGGGCCGCTTTATTATTTTATGTATTATTACCTTATATATTTTAATAAAAATTTTCTGAGGATATGTATATGTACTACTAATCATTTTAGACAATTTTGAAAATGCAGAAAAGTTTAAAGGAAAAAAAAACAAGAAAAGCGTCCATATCCCTCAATGTCCAAAGTTACCTCTATCCCCGTTTTGTTTGCTTTTTCCCTTTTAATCTTTTTTTCTGTGTCTACTTTTTATAAAGCAATGTCATACTGTGTGTTTAGTTTTGTATTCTGCTTTTCTCTCCAATCATTATATTGTAAGTAGTTCAGCACTCACTGTTTTATAAACTGGTCATCAATTTTATTTATTTTAATTTTTCTTTAATGTTATCTTTATTTTTCTTACTTTTGAAGAGGGGCTTAAGGTTGGGAGTGGGGGAATTTGGGGGCAAGAGGAGGGAGGTGCCAAATAGAGTATGTACGTTGAAAGAGAAAGAAAAGAGAGCAGAGATGGCCCTTGTTTGCTTTCTTATATGTCCCTATTTTATCCTACCTGGTTCCAGGAAAGACTTAAGGCACTGCTGTCCTTGTGGCCGTAGGACAGCCCTTCAGTCTCTTTCCGGTGGCCGCACTGCAGGGGCTGCTGCTGTTCCATGTGCCTGTGCCCTGAGGCTGAGCCAGAGCCGGCTCCTGCGGGTTGCAATGCAAGACGGCCAATTCGCAACCCTAGCAAAATCAATCTATTGGAAACTAATGAGGCACAAATAGTTCATGCACTTTGAGGCTGATCTGCCAAATGAGATAAACAGGGCTCAATCAGCAGGGAGAATCAATGATGCAAAAATGCATTTCAGACTAGCATTATTTCCCCCCTGGGATGCCCACGACATCACATTCTATTGTTTTGATGCTTCTGTGGCAATTCTTGTCTAAGCCTCTGTGGGCCATGCCAGGAGAACTCCCTAACCCAGGGTTTCCTGTGCCCAGGGGTTGGTCAATGTCAAGATTCGGCAGCTGTGAATAAGGGGCCTGGGCAGCCAACATGTATGAGAAGTGGGACTTTCAGTTTTGTAAGAAAACGCTAACTTCTGTGTTTCTAAACCACCCTCTGTAACAGGTGATGTAATTAGCAAGGAACAGCATTATGAACTTTCCAAGAGAGCAAATCACAAAAGGATTGTCTTAGTAATTCACATTTATAAAACACAAAATATAGAGTGATTTTTTTTTAATTCTATAATTTCTTGTGCCACTAAATTTATTTTTCCTTAAACAGTCTATTAGGAAGATATGATCATTGTGAAAAAATTGGAAACCGTTGATAAGCAAAAAGAAAAACTTTTTTTTTTTAATACTTTGGCCACACACGTTTCTTTTTTTGATATATATATTTTTAAATTTAATTTTATTTATTTTTGGCTGCTTTGGGTCTTCGTTGCTACACGGGCTTTCTCTAGTTGCAGCTAGCGGGGGCTACTCTTCGTTGCTGTGCGCAGGCTTCTCACTGCGGTGGCTTCTCTTGTTGCGGAACATGGGCTCTAGGCGCGCGGGCTTCAGTAGTTGTGGCACGTGGGCTCGATAGCTGTGGCACATGGTCTTAATTGCTCCGCGGCATGTGGGATCTTCCCGGACCAGGCTCAAACCCGTGTCCTCTGCATTGGCAGGCGGATTCTTAACCACTGAGCCACCAGGGAAGTCCCAAGAAAAACTTTTAAATCATCTCTAATAAATTTTATTTTTATCTTGCAAAATTTCTCCCACAATGCAGAATTATTTTAAAAATAAGTCCATGTAAGCAACCTAAGTGTCCAGCAACAGATGAATGGATAAAGAAGATGTGGCACATATATACAGTGGAATATTACTCAGCCATAAAAAGAAACGAAATTCAGTTATTTGTAGTGAGGTGGATGTCATACAGAGTGAAGTAAGTCAGAAAGAGAAAAACAAATACCATATGCTAACACATATATATGGACTCTAAAAAAAAAAAAGGTTCTGAAGAACCTAGGGGCAGGACAGGAATAATGATGCAGACGTAGAGAATGGACTTGAGAACACAGGGAGGGGGAAAGGTAAGCTGGGACGAAGTGAGAGAGTGGCATGGCCTTATATATACTACCAAATGTAAAATAGATAGCTAGTGGGAAGCAGCCACATAGCACAGGGAGATCAACTCGGTGCTTGTGTCCACCTAGACGGGTTGGATAGGGAGGGTGGGAGGGAGACATAAGAGGGGGGAGATATGGGGATATATGTATATGTATAGCTGATTCACTTTGTTTTAAAGCAGAAACTAACACACCATTGTAAAGCAATTATATTCCAATAAAGTTGTTTAAAAAAAATTCCATGTAATTCATGCTGTTTTATAACCTACTTTTTATTTCAATCAGGCCTTTTCCACAGTGTCATGACATTGCCTGGGAGGGTCTCACGCTCTGTCTGTTTGGTAGCCCATTTGGCCCTTGGGGGCCTGACTGGAATGGTTTGGCTCAGGCAAGTGGGGAAGGGACAGGTTAACATCTAAATCCAGGTTAAAATCTAATCCCTTAAGGGGGTGTGTCCTGCAGGAATTGGGGTCCAAGATGCATGAGAAGAGTACAGAGGATTTAGGAATGTAAGTAGTTTTTGGTTTTTTTTTTAATTAATTATTTTTGGCTGTGTTGGTTCTTCGTTGCTGCGTGCAGGCTTTTCTCTAGTTGCGGCGAGCGGGGGCTGTTCTTCGTTGCAGTGCGCAGGCTTCTCATTGCGGTGGTTTCTCTTGTTGCGGAGCACGGGCTCTAGGCATGCGGGCTTCAGTAGTTGTGGCACGCAGGTTCAGTAGTTGTGGCCCATGGGCTTAGTTGCTCCACAGCATGTGGGATCTTCCTGGGCCAGGGCTCAAACCCGTGTCCCCTGCATTGGCAGGCGGATTCTCAACCACTGTGCCACCAAGAAGCCCAGGAATGTAAGTAGTTTTAAGCAAAAGGCTAAAGATATTAATTGAGGCTAGAGTGTAGTGGCCTTGGAAGCTAAGGTCATGATCTTGAATTTTATCTGGTAGCCAGTGAGGAGTCACCCAAAACTTTTAAACAGGGGGGTGGTGTGATGGAGGTGGCATGTAAGCACAAGCCATCTGGTGGCAGCAGCAGGATGGACTGAAGCTGAGAAAGAGAGAAGGCAGAACAACCAGCTGAGAGGTTACTTCAGTAGTCCTGGTGTGAGGTAACAAAGGCTGGGAGGTGACCATGGGCAATGGAAAAGAAGAAACATTTCGTTCATCTTCTCGTTCATTCATTCAAAAATTATTAACCACTGAGAGTCAGGAACTGTGCTAGATCTGGGGACTGAATTCATAAAGGAAGACATGGCACGAGTTGCCTTCTGCTTAGATACAAGGTCCTAAGTGAAAGGTTACCAAAGACGACCCCCCCCCCCCCCCCCCCGCAGATGACTAGGATCATGGTGCCGTCATTAAGAGAAATAGAGGAGTCAGGATAAAGTCGAAATTTGAATGTCTAAGAAGAAATCATTCTGAATTTAGTTTGGTGATACAGTAGGACAGGAAGGTGGAACCACTCATCAGACAGGTGGAGATGTAGGACTTGAGCTGGAGAGGGAGGTCAAGGCAGAAGGTGGGGAATGTGTGTACCTCAGGTGTGCTGTGACTTAGGAATTTCTGAGCAAGCCTGAATGAGCTCCATTCCACACTCAGAGCAGCAAAAGAACAACACAGACCTGGTAAAACCTGCTGCCTCATTCCTGTGATTCCTGACACTCTGGCTCCATCACACACGTTGAGATGATTTTTCAGAAGTTGATGATTCAAAGCCTCCAATCTGACTCCTGTTTCACCTCTGGCTTTGATAGTGCTCTTCCCCCTCCCAGCTAGGAAGGGGTGTACTGCGGGCAGATGGTAAACTGTGAACAGAAATAAACTCTCTTAACATGTAGCAAGTATATTTATATCCAATCCTATAATATTGCTGCAAGCATAATTATAGCCAATCCCATAATTGCGTTGCGGGTATCAGGCATCAGAAACCAGCTCATTGTTGGTGATCAGGAAGATATGGCTACTGGGACAGGAGCCACAGGGCCAGTTGCTGCCCACCTGTGAGAGGACGGGGTGACACGGGGCAGGGCAGTTTACAGAGTGTCCAGGGGCTCTACCAACACAGGTGGGGAGGGAGGGGGTAATTTTGTGGGATACATAGCTCAAACTCATGCTTTTAGTCTTACTTTTTAGTAGAACTGCATGCTTTTAGTCTTACTTTTTAAAAAATTATAAAATCAATGCTTATTCACTGTATAAGGTTTACGAAATATGAAAAACTATCTATAATCCCACAATCCAAAAGTAACATTGTTAACGTTTTTATATTTGCCATTGCAGCGTTTTATTTTGTATGTATGTGTTTTGTGTCATACTGTAAGTAAAGTTTTTTTTCTAACAGATTTATTTATTTATTTATTTTTGGCTGCGTTGGGTCTTTGTTGCTGCATGTGGACTTTCTCTACTTGCAGGGAGCGCAGGCTACTGGTTGTGGTGCGCAGGCTTCTCACTGCGGTGGCTTCTCTTGCTGCGGAGCATGGGCTGTAGGTGCGCAGGCTTCAGTAGTTGTGGCACACGGGCTCAGTAGTTGTGGCTCATGGGCTCTAGAGTGCAAGCTCAGTGGTTGTGGTGCATGGACTTAGTTGCTCTGCTGGCATGTGGGATCTTCCCGGATCAGGGCTCGAACGCATGTCCGCTGCATTGGCCGGCGGATTCTTAACCACTGCGCCACCAGGGAAGCCCTGTCATACTGTAAGTAAAGTTTTATATCTTGTTTTTTTTCTCACTTAATATCTTGAGTGCTTCCCTATATCATTTACATATGCTCCAAAACATTATTTTAAAACTTTTCATTATTGTGGTATATTCAAAAGATGGAATACTCTACAGCAGTTAAAATGAATGAACTAGAGCTTCATGTATCAACACAAATATTTTTAAAGATAAGATTAATAAAAAGATAAATTGCAGAGTCAAATATATAATTCCATTTTTGAGAAGTAAAATATAAAAACCAATATTATATATTGTTAATGTTGACAGACATGTAAAAAGTATAGAAAGGGCTTCCCTGGTGGCACAGTGGTTGAGAGTCCACCTGCCAATGCAGGGGACACAGGTTCGTGCCCCGGTCCGGGAAGATCCCACATGCCGCGGAGCGGTTGGGCCTGTGAGTCATGGCCGCTGAGCCTGTGCGTCTGGAGCCCGTGCTCCGCAACGGGAGAGGCCACAACAGTGAGAGGCCCGCGTACCACAAAAAGAAAAAAAAAGTATAGAAAAATGGGTGGAAGGAATTTTCTCTGGTGAGGGAGGAAAGAGGCTGAAATTAAATGGGAGTGATACAAAGAGGCTTTGTTTCTGTAATTTGTTATTTCTTTAAACAATAATCTAAAACAAATATGGCAAAATCTTAAGGTTTATTAAATCTGCGTGGTGAATAAATGTGTTAGCTATATTCTCTGTATTTTTCTGCACATTTGAAATATAGAATAGATTTTTTTTTAATTAATAGACTATTTTTTAGAGCAGTTTTAGGTTTACAGAAAAATTGAGCAGAAAGTACAGGGAGCTGCCATATACCTTCTCACCACCCCCCAGCATACACAGTTTCCCCTACTATCAACATCTTGCCTTAGTACGGTACATTTGTTACAACTGAGCCAATATTGATATATTCTTATTAACTAAAGTCCATAGTTTACAAAAGGGTTCATTCTTTGTGTTGTATAATCTATAGGTTTTGACAAATATATGACATGTATCCATCATTACAATATCACACAGAGTAGTTTCACTGCCCTAAAAATCCCTCCTGTTCTACCTATTTCTCCCTCCCTACTCCCTCCCTCCACCCAAACCCCTGGCAGTCACTGATTTTTTTATTTTATTTATTTATTTGTTTGTTTTTGTCTGTGTTGCAGGCTTTCTCTAGTTGCAGTGAGCGGGGTTACTCTTCATTGAGGTGTGTGGGCTTCTTATTGCAGTGGCTTCTCTTGTTGCAGAGCACAGGCTCTAAGGAGTGTGGGCTCAGTAGTTGTGGCGCACAGGCTTAGTTGCTCCGTGGCACGTGGGATCTTCCCAGACCAGGGCTCGAACCCGTGTCCCCTGCACTGGCAGGCGGATTCTTAACCACTTCACCACCAGGGAAGTCCCAACTATTGATCTTTTAACTGTCTCCATAGTTTTGCCTTTTCCAGAATGTCATAGAGTTGGGATGATACAGTATGTAGTCTTTGCAGATAGGCTTCTAAATAAATTATTTTATTTTATTTTTGCGGTACGCGGGCCTCTCACTGCCGTGGCCTCTCCCGTCGCGGAGCACAGGCTCCGGACGCGCAGGCTCAGCGGCCATGGCTCACGGGCCCAGATGCTCCGTGGCATGTGGGATCCTCCCGGACCGGGGCACGAACCCATGTCCCCTGCATCGGCAGGTGGACTCCCAACCACTGCGCCACCAGGGAAGCCCTAATTAAATTATTTTAAAATCAAAACTTTCAAGCCAATCATAAGAAGAAAACAAAATCCACCAGGAATTTCACTATTTTGAGATAATCACTATTAACCATGCACACCATGTAACTTTTTTTCATGTAAATGGTATCACTATTTGCAAAATGTTATATTACTTTTTTTTTCACTTCACAAAAATATATCATGAAACCCATGTGATTCAGAATTCTAAATCCTTTAAGAATGTTTTGTGTTGTGGAATAGTATATCAGTGAGCTTACCCTTTACTATTGGACATTTAAGCTGTTTTCACGTGTGGCAGGAATCTTTTCTAGCTTTAGGGAGCCCCCCTCCCCCGCTTTAAACTAGAAAAGGCCCTTGAAATCCCCAGACAATTGGGAGTATTCAGCCTTCTAGGTATGTGTTGCTTAGACAACATGCTTGACAGTGACTGTGATTTCCTTACAGCCAAAGATACAGATTGTTAACTTTTTTTCCTTCTCTCATTGCCAGACACAGAGTCTAGCACAAAGCGGTTGCTGGGAAACATGAGTTGAATGGATCTAAGTGCCTCTAAGCAAGGTACTCTGGGATGGACTCTAAGGAAACTCCCGAACCCCAGAGAGACAGACTTTTTCAAGAGCTTGTATCGTTCACTAGAAACCCAAGGAAGAAATCAGGGAGGCCTGTTTTGTAGAGCAGAGCTATCTGAGTGCCATGAAGAACTGGGACGCTGGCACTGGACAGGAACAGAGGGCAGTGGGCGTGGATGCCGAGAGGCTGTGGTGCGTGGGACAGTGAGAATCAGCCCCAATGCCCTGGGATGACTAGAGTTTTGTGTAGGCGGAGGAAGTGCTCAGGCTCCCCTGAGAGTATTTTCTTTTTTTCAGTCAGTTTAATCATACTGGTTGAGTACTTGGGGTCTGGAATGGGACTTCTGGTTCAAATCCCAATTTTGCCACTCTCAGGCTATTTGACTTTGGGCAAGTAGCTAAGCTGTGATGTCTTCAGCCCCCAAAGGAGAATAGAATACAAAAGCACCTGAAAGAGTTGTTGTGAAGGGTAAGTGAGATTATATGTGCAAAGCCATAAGCAAAATGCTTGGCACTTACTAAATGCTTAGCAATAATAATAACAACAACAACAGCAATGACAGCAGCAGCTTAGCATCTTTTCTTTAAAAAGGCAAGGTGATCAGACAGGAAGAGCACGGATTAGCCAAACCAAGAAAGCCTGCCTGATTCTCACACACACACTTTCCTCCTAGAGAAAGGCCCAGCACATGTCACAATGCCAGGTATGGCCTGGATCCGAGTGGGTAGGGAACTATAGGAGCACGAAATGGAAACACCCTACATTAGGTAACTCAAAAGAAATTTGAGTTACTTTGCTGATTCTTGCAAGCTACCTGCCAGTCTATGTACACTCCCCGTGCTTTTATGTTTATTCTCATGTGTAGGCGTCTCTAGCTCCCATCTTTTGTTTGGTTGCTAAATCCAGCCACTGCAAATGGATTTTCCAATGGATACATGGCTTTGAATTCACCTAGTTCTACTTCCCAGTCAATGAGAGGATTTCTATCCCTAATATCCCTATATCCCCTCGTCTAATCTAGGAGACATTCTGGATTCCTCCCTTTCCTTCAGTCATTTCCAAGCAAACCTTGTTGATTCTTGTTGAGATCTAAAATCTCTCCTCTCCCTGGTATCACCCCTGGCATCCTCCTAGAGCAAGCCTTCATCCCTCACCAAGACTGCCAGGATCCTAACTGGTCCCCTTACTTCCACACTTGCAATCTCACAGTCTATTCTCCCCCAGAATCAGGGTACCTTTTAAAATGTCAGTCACATCAGGACTCTCTCCTCATCTTAGGTTGAGTTCCCCAGAAGCAAACCCCAAGACAAGAATTCATAAGCAAGTGTTTTATTTTAAAAAGTGCCCCAGGAGAAACTGGTAAGGGAGTAGGGGAAGCTGCACAGGCAAGCGGAAGGAAAAAGCCTAGAAGGCTGCAGCGCACCCCGAACGTTGTTTCTGGGCTTTCACACTCCTGCTCTACTGGCTGAGTCCTGGGCTAAGGGCAGTTAGGGGTTGCTCTCTGCACATGCAGGTAAAGAGCTCCAGTGGCCCAAGGGCTCTCCTTGAAACTAAGTTACAGGAGTCGATTCTTATAGCAAAAGTGCACAGATGCTGGGGGACTGGCACACAGTAACCATGATGGGATCCAGGGAACCCTCAGAGGAGCACCCACAAGACCCACTCCAGTTTCCTCCCTTATTGCCTGTCTCAGACCCTTGTTTATTTCCTTCATAACCCATGGCATGATTTATAAGTAGTTTATATAATTATTGGTCTCTGTATTTGTTTATCGCCTGTTTTCCCCAATAAAATGCAATCTCCAGGAGAGTAGTGAGCATATTTGTCTCCCTAGAATACAGATGGCACACTGTGGATCCTCCACAGAAATCTGTATGAATGGATGAATGAACGATGGCCACCTCCAGCAATGGGGAGTTTCTGCAGCCAGAAGCAGCTCATCCCACTTTCAGAAAGCCTTGACTGCAAGTCTGACCCAAGACTGAACTGTAATCACCTCCCCATCACACCCACGGGTCTCCTCTCTGGAATGACTCTGGAGATGATCACCACTTCCAAGTCAGTCCCTCAAATATCCAGTGTCCCACCTTTCTCTCCTCCGGACTAATCAACCACAGCTTCTCCAAAGGCTCCTCTTTTGACATGGATTTTCGAGCACTGGCATCTGTAATTTCACTAGTCTGAGAAAATTCTTCTTCCCTACCTACACAGTGCATAGCAACCCCTCCCATACCACCCTGAATACACCCAGTCTTGGGTGGTAAACTGGGTCAAGCCAGATAAGAATTTGGAGAAGCGAAGCTGAACGTTACCCAGCCAGGGCTCCAGAATCAGCAGCCTCAGGTTGAATCCCAGCCCACTTATCGTTAAATGACTGATCTTGGGCAAAATACTTAATTTCTCTGAACCCCAGTTTCTTCACCTGTACAGGGGAAAAAAATAAGAGCACCTACCTAACAGAGCTAGTGTAAGGGTTAAATTAAATGAGACAGTGGATGTAAACCACTTAGCAGAGTGTCTGGCACATCTCTAAGGACTTGGAGTTTCCCCAAACCTTACCTTGGACCTAACAGCTCTCCACGCCTCTGCACGCTGCTTCTTTCCCAGCCAAATCCTCCTGCTAACCCAGCTCCATCTCCGACACCCCCATGCTCCTTCAGTCAAGATAAGGCTTCAAGCCCTGTGTCCAGATGCTTTCCTGGCTCCTATTTCTTCCCATTTGCTCCTGCTCGCTGTCCACTTCAGGCTTCTACCTCTCCATCCTACCCCTTGCTACCTGTGCGTCCATCCACGTGTCCATTCTCCGTTTCTCTTTTATTGTCCTTCTTGCTCAATTCTTGCTTTTTGTTTTTCCTCCTATCTTTCTTACATCATGTCTTCTCTCATGGAAACCTTAGTAAAGTTCTTTTTTTTTTTTAATTTTTTTAATTTTCCTTTTCTATTCTGCCTCTTACCTTGACTCCAGATAGACGAGAGGAAATGATCAACCTAGTAACAGATTGGTTAAGTGCCAATTGTGCTAATCGGTTAAGTGCTAATAGGCATCTTAAGCTACAGGCCATTTTCCATCACTCCTTGCCACAGACTGAGTGGCAAAATCAAGGCTGGAAAGGAGGCCATCAGCAGTGAGGACTGAGGGGAAACAGGAAGCTCTCTTTCCCTCTCACCTATATGTATGCTTCCCGTTCCTTTCCTTGTCCGCCGCGTTAGTACACTACAGTGAGTTGCCTGTTTTGTTCCTGACTTTAATGGAAATCCTTCAAATATTTTGCCATTAATTATGATTTTTTTCTAGGTCTTGTACCAACTAGCTTTTGTCCAATGGGGGGAGTTCTCTTTGATATCCAGTTTGCTAAGCTTATATAATATGCAGTTGTGAGTTTCTAGGTTGGAGGTAAAGCATGAAAATCAGGGAAGCAGGGTGATAAGTAGGTTGACTTGTGAGGTGTCCTGGGAACATCAGAAGAAAGAATTGAGGCCAAGAGCTCAGGCTGGGGGATGATGGAGCATCCTGTCCTGAGGGACTTTCATGGCTCTGAGAGTTACTCCTATACTCAGCTCTTAAACTGTGACACTGGGGTTCAAAGACTCTCCTGGACGCTTGAGTGTATCAATGACAAAAGTTGGCTCCACTTATAGTTCGTGTTTCTTCTTTCATTAATTTAAGTAAGAAATTCTGAATTTTCAAGAAGCTTTTGGAACTTCTTGAATTGGAGCAGATAACTGAAACTTCATCCCTTTTCACGTGAAAGTTTTTTGGAGGTGGATCTGATCCTGGTTTTCCATTCCAATCAGCTGCTGTGAAAGCCACTTCTTGTTCTTGCTGGGGGCAGATCAAGCCTCTTTTTCTCCTTGATAGAAATTCAGGAAGGAAACCAAATAATTCCCAACAGAGACCAGAGTTGACCACAGTACCATCCAAAAGCACTTTTAAAGATCTCAATCTTGAATATGAGAACACTGGCAACTGAGGTTGGTTACTGGCTCTACACCGTCAGCTAGATAGAGGCTTGGGAGATGTGGTTCTGCCATTTTGACAGGAAAATCTTCTTTGATGGAGAAGAGGTTGCAATTGAAGCATCACTGAGGTGCCCTTTAACACTGGAAAGTTTCAGTAAAAGTGTTTGTGACAAGCATCCGAAATAAAATACTAAACTCCCACATGTAGACATTTCTCAGTAAACTAACCTGCACACGCTCTGGGACTGGTGAAAGGAGGGACATTCTAACATCAAAGTTAATCAGCGGGGCATCTACTGGTTGCCGTTCTATGCCTATTATGTGGTGGCCCTGGGGGTTTTTGTTTTGTTTTTACCATGATTGACAGAAAATTGGCCAACCTGCCCCCAGATAACCAAGAGTTGTCTGTGCTTGACTTATTCACTTAGTTCCACTCTTAACTGAAGAGGGGTGAGGAAAATAAGTGCTAAGAAACCTGTCATAGAGGGAAATTTGAAACAAACTGGTAATGTGTCAGACAGCCTTGGAATAGTCCAGAAGGTGGCAAGTAAATAAATTCTATGAGGGAAAATTGAAAAAACTGGCATAGCTGAGCCTTAAAAAAAAAAAAAAAAAAGGGTGACAGGCTCATATATGATTGTTTCTAGTACAGCAAACTAGATAATGTACATATTCCCAAAACACCTCTGATGCTCAGCTGACGATACACTGGAAAAAGTAGTGGACTTAGGAGAACTAGGCACTAGTCCCACTTCTGCCAGCCGATGACTGGGCAGTCTCTTTGTCTACCTCATTTTCACCTCCATAAAATTTTATAGCTGGAGAACTTTGGGGTTCCCAGCCAAGACTCCCTTTTAGGCTCCACAAAAGAAGAAATGTTTGGACATTTCAAAGCACTCCAATGATATAGCATTTTATTTATTTATTTATTGAAGTATAGTTGTTTTACAATGTTGTTCTTGTTGTTTATATTTTATATATAGTAGTGTGTATGTGTTAATCCCAAACTCCTAATTTATCCATCCCCCGTTTTCCCCTTTGGTAACCATAAGTTTGTTTTCTGTGTCTGGCGTCTATTCCTATTTTGTAGATAAGTTCATTTGTGTCATATTTTAGATTCCACCTATAAGTGATACCATATGGTATTTGCCTTTCTCTGTCTGCCTTACTTCACTTAGTATGATAATCTCCAGGTCCATCCATGCAGCTGCAAATGGCATTATTTCATTTTTTCTTATGACTGAGTAATATTCCGTTGTGTGTGTATACATATACATATATATATATATATATACACCATACAAAGATACATAATAAATACCTTTATTTAGTGATCAGAATCATTTAAACATGGGGCTTGCCAGGAAAAAGAATAACAGAAGAGGTGCTCAGTGATAAGAGTTTGGGAACCGGGCTGTAAGACACTCTAGAGGAGGGATGGTGCCTGCTTCATCTCAAGATCCTCAGTGCTGGCATGTACCTCCTTAAGTGCTCATTAAGATCCAAACATACACAGTGCAAAGAGAACATAAAATAAATTCCCATGTGCCCATGGGAACATGGGAACCCAAGAATCATCCCTCAGGGCCAATCTAGCTTTCCTATGCTCCCACCCAACTGACTTCTAAACCTGCTCACAAATTATTTTGAAGCAAGTCTCAGACATTGTATAATTCTACCCACAAATATTCCAATATGTCACCCTGAAAGATAAGTACTTTGTAAATACAACATCATTACACCTAAAAAATGAACATAATTCCTTAAATATCATCTAATATAAATTCAGTGTTCAAATTTCCATGATTATATCCTAAAAATGTTTTTTAGAGTTTGTATAAATTAGGATCTAAAGATTGCTATTGGTCACAGCAATATATTTTTGGATCCATCTCCTAGAGAAATGTAGGTAAAAACAAAAATAAACAAATGGTGGGACCTAATTAAACTTAAAAGCTTTTGCATAGCAAAGGAAACCATACACAAAACGAAAAGACAACCTACTGAATGGGAGAAAATATTTGCAAACGATGCGACTGCCGAGGGATTAATTCCCAAAATATACAAACAGCTCGTACAGCTCAATATCAAAAAAAACCAAACAACCCAAGCAAAAAATGGGCAGAAGATCTAAATAGACATTTCTCCAAAGAAGACATACAGATGGCCAAAAGGCACATGAAAAGATGCTCAACATCGCTAATTATTAGAGAAATGCAAATCGAAACTACAATGAGGTATCACTTCCCACTGGTCAGAATGGCCATCATTAAAACTTCTATAAATAATAGATGCTGGAGAGGGTGTGGAGAAAAAGGAACCCTCCTACATTGTTGATGGGAATGTAAACTGGTACAGCCACTATGGAGATCAGTACGAAGGTTCCTTAAACTAAAAACAGAGCTACCATATGATCTTTCAATCCCACTTCTGGGCATATATTGAGAGAAAATCTATGTCAAAAAGATACATGCAGCCTAATGTTCATAGCAGCACTGTTTACAATAGCCAAGACGTGGAAGCAACCTAAATGTCCATCAACAGATGAATGGATGAAGAAGATGTGGTATATATATATGCAATGGAATATTACTCAGCCATAAAAAGAATGAAACAATGCCATTTGCAGCAACATGGATGGACCTGGAGATTATCATACTAAGTGAAGTAAGTCAGACAGAGAAAGACAAATATCACATGATATCGCTTATATGTAAAATCTAAAAAAAAAAAAAATGATACTCGGGAATTCCCTGGTGGTCCAGTGGTTAGGACTTGGTGCGTTCACTTCGGTGGCCCGAGTTCAATCCCTGTTCGGGGAGCTAAGATTCCACAAGCTGCACAGTGCAGCAAAAAAAAAAAAAAGATACAAATGAACTTACATACAAAACAGAAATAGGCCACAGACATATTACAAAATACTGAGTATAGTTCTCTGTGCTATACAGTAGGTATATATATACATAACTGAATCACTTTGCTGTATACCTGAAACTAACACAACATTGTAAATCAACTATACTTCTATAAAAAATAAAATACATATCGCAATTGGGTGATACGTGTATTAAGTTTTGTTTAATCTAGACTCACCATACAAACACACACACACTCACACACACACACATTCTGCTTGTGATTTACATTTTGCAGGGGCCAGGTCTCTTGTCCTAGGGTTTTCCACAGGGGATGTTGCTGGTTGCCTCTCCATCATATCATTTAACATGAACCTTGCACTTCCTACAAACTGGTAGTTAGATCAAAAGATTACTTGTGATGGTTCAGGTTTCTTTTGTTGTTGTTTGTTGAGAATTCTTCATAGGTAGTTTTTTGTATTTCCATCAGGAGACACATAATGCCTTTTTTTTTTCGAAAGGGCTTTTAAAAAAATATTGATTGATTGATTGATTTTTGGCTGCGTTGGCTCTTTGTTGCCACGCTCTGGCTTTCTCTAGTTGTGGTGATCGGGGGCTACTGTTCACTGTGGTGCGCGGGCTTCTCATTGTGGTGGCTTCTCTTGTTGTGGAGCACAGGCTTTAGGTGTGAGGGCTTCAGTAGTTGTGGCACGCAGGCTCAGCAGTTGTGGCTCACGGGCTCTAGAGCACAGTCTCAGTAGTTGTGGCACACGGGCTTAGTTGCTCCATGTCATGTGGGATCTTCCCGGACCAGGGATCGAACCCGTGTCCCCTGCATTGGCAGGCAGATTCTTAACCACTGTGCCACCAGGGAAGTCCAATGCCCTTTTTTTTCACATTAGCAGCCATTGATGATCATTGCCTAGATCTATTATTTCATTAACAGTTGTAAAAATGTTGATATGCTAACCTTATTTCTTAGCTTCATGTCTTAATTTATTTGCTGGCATATTTCTATAAAAACTTCCCCTCACCAACAATTTGGCTATCCTGACATACAGTTGGAAAAGGCATTGCAGAATAAACACTGTTTCTTTACCTTTATTTACCAGTTTCAAAATAATAGGCTGATTCCTGGAGTAGCCTTCAAAAGATGACAAATGAGGTGTGTTTTTTTTTTTTTATTTTTAAAGTGCTGTATGAACTCATGAGTTTAAACATATTTAAAGAGCTTGAGTTCAATGAAGTTCTAATTCTTACTGACTATCCCATCATTGGCCAAGGGGACTGTGGGAGCCCCCGATCTGCTCCTGATCCTTTTTGGGCCAACTCCAATAGAGTTTGATAGGCTCTTACTTTCTGTGGACTCAGCTTCCTAGATAATGTCTCAGGTCCTTCTTAGCACTGCCCTCAGACAAGGGGAAGAGGGGGCCTGCCCTTGGCGTCACGTATCATATATGTTGAGACACAATGTGTTTTTTCTTCTTTTGGTCTCTCATAGGAAAGTTTTCTGAAAGGTAAGTGAGTGATCGAGTCATAAAGGGAGGGGACGTGTTTAGGCCCATCTGGTCCTCTCAGGCCAGAGAACGAGGGCTGAGGCTGCCCGTGAGTGTGGTAAGGGTGGGGGATGAGAGGACAGAATCACAACTTCTGCCCTGGGAAGTCAGGGAAAGAGTGCCCACTCTAGTGTACAGTTGGCCCCTCAAATCAACCCAAATGGGTGTCTAGACAGAACTCATTCCTCAGTAACCACCTTCCTGCTCATTCCTCCTTTCCCACTCCCTGCTCCTTGGCTGTGATGGTATCTAAAGTATCAGGAGGCAGCCAAAACTGAAAAGCAAGGTGTGGGGAAAGGGTGACCTGCCCACCTTAACTCTGTTCTGGGATTGGGTACATCCAGTCACCACCCAGGAGTCCTGGGCCCAGGACCAGCTTCTGCCCTGCCCTGTCCCAGCACAACCATGCTACATACGACTCTGGCATCCAGCTGAACAACCTAGGGAGAAGCTGGTTCCTTTAACTTCCACATCTCAGAGAAGTGGGCTATAGGGGGAAAGAAAGACCTGATTGGGAGCATGGGACATCGGTGGATATAGCTTGATTTATAGCTTTTAAACATTTATACATATGGTACATGGGGAAATATTTGCCCTTTTGCAAATATCAGGGCAGTGTTGGTCCTTCCGGCTCAGACATTCCAAGTCAGTTTTTGTGTCTCCTAAGTAAGGAGATGTAGACTTCACAGTCCAGTCTAGTCCTTTGCCCAAATTTTTCCTCTTCCTTTCCCAGTCATCATGGAAACAGACTGTCTTTGGCGTTACTGAATTGAGCATGCTTAGAATTTGGCTTGGGGCTTCTGCTTTTCATTTAAAGTTGATGGAAACCTGCAGTTTTGGAAGAACATGCAGGAGCATGAGACACATCTTGGGCTCACCGTGGTTCTCCCTTCTCTCAGAAGAGTCCTGATAACAAAGGGTGACCTTCCTCAATTAGTAACATCTATATGACCCTGCATCTTGGCTATAGTTGATTAATTACAGGGCAGACACCTTGCTCAAACTCTCTCATCTGAGAACGCTGCCTCTCAGAGATGCAGAGGCTGAACATTTCTGAAACAGTCACACCAATGGCATGATCTATGGATGCTGGCTGCAGAGGTATCTGGTATTGTCCTAATTCTTTCCTTGTCTAAATCTTCTTTGTTCATCTCTTTCTTCATTTAGGTGACACACTCACTGGCCTTCAAAAAACTATTTTCTGTATATTAGTTTGAGCTAACCTATGCCGGTTTCTATTACCTTATGCACACATACCAACAAACAAAAACTCTTAACTAAAACCATTGTCAGAAGGACCACTGGATGAGGAGCCAAAGTACCTGGATTCACCTCTTTTCCTCTGACACCCCCATCCCTGTCATCACAACTTAAAATCCCAGGCTTATTTTTCTCTGCCTATAACCAGAGCTGAAGCAATAAGGTGAAATAAAATAATAATAATGATGATGGTAAAAAAAAATAATACCTATCATTCTTTTGAGCACTTTTTATACCAGGAACTATGTTAAGTGCTTTACCTAAATTATATGACTTAATCTAATCCTCAGTAACAACCCTGAATTCATCAGGAACATTGTGACTCTACATAAGCGAAATCTCAAACTCACAATAGCTTAAATGTAAGGAAATTAGTTATTTTATATGTAACAAGAAGTCCCTAGCAAGGGCGGCTTCAGGATTGGTTAAATCAGAGGCTTGATAATGGCATCAGGGACCCAGGTTTTTTCCATCTTTTTGCTCATTTGGCTTGGTCTCCAGGCTAGCACCTCTCATGACTAAAATAGCTGCTGAATTTCCAGGCATCCAGTTGAACATGACAATGTTTAGCAGAGGGATGGTCTCTTCTTTGTATCTCTTTTTAATTTTTATTTATTTATTTTTTATATTTAATTATTTATTTTTGGCTGTGTTGGGTCTTAGTTACGGCACGCGGGATCTTATCTTTGTGATGTGCAGGTTCTTTGTCGCAGAGCGGAGGCTTAGTGGGCCAGGGGCCCTTGGGATCTTAGTTCCCTGACCAGGGATCGAACCCATGTTCCCTGCATTGGAAAGCAGACTCTTAAACACTGGACCACCAGGGAAATCCCCTTGTATCTCTTTTTTAAGTACAAGAAAAGCTTTCCAAGAATCTTCTGGTTGATCACCCCTCTCACCTCAATGGCCAGAACTGGGTCATCATACACACATGCTTAATCCAACCACTGCCCAGGGAGTAGAATTACTACAATGGGCCTAGACCAAGCATGATTCACTCCTGAGTTGAGAGGGAAAGAGGTGAAACACTCTGGGAAGAAAAAAAAAAAAAGAGGCCTTTTTCAGCAAAGAAGGGACGAAACTGTTAGGCAGTTAACCAACAGTGCCTGCTACCAGCATGTGAGACAAATAGGAGAGGCAAAGCGACTTGCCCAGTGTCAAACAACCAGCTAATGGCAGGTGTGGGATCTGAACCCAGAATGGTCTGTTTCTAAATCCTGCTCTCTTGCCCTACACTATGAAAGGCAGTTAGTCCTCAACAGATTATTTTGCCTTTGAGGAACTCAAGTCTCTACAGCTATCCTGGGCAATTCATGAGATGAACTAGTGTGGGAGCTACCAGACAATCAGATTCCAGGGACCAAGCAACATAGCAACCTCGCTGCTATGGAGAGGACCAACCTCCTTTGGTCTCCTCTCCACAGTTCACTCCATTCTCCCTGGCCATGGTGGAGAGGAAATTTAGAATAATGTAAATTCAGCAAATAGCAGCCTTTGGTTCCAGATTTCTGGCTCTATGAGTGAGCCTCATAGTGAACAAACATCCCTTTTTATGTCCTTTCATTTTTCCTTTTATTCTGGTATCGCCCCCTTTGGGGGATTCCTTCTCCCCAACTTCAATCATTTGGTTCTGGTGAGGACTTTCAATGACAGTACCAAGGAGTGACATCAAAGTAGTTGACAAATGGGAAAGCACAGACACCAACCAATCAGAAGGGATATTTGCAGCAGTGGTAAAGCAGGGTCCTGGAAGCCCCTGGCTGGGTCAGCAATGAACTCTTTAGTTGTTGGATCATGGGGAACTCCAGGATGGTCCAGGGAGGGCCAGTTAGCCATGGAGGTTAAGGAACTCAGGAGGCTTGGGCCAGTAGGTATTTACCAACTGGTAAGGAAGCATTTCATTTAGTGAGTTCTTAATTTCAGATATTGCATTTATCAGTTCTAGAATGTCTATTTGACTCTTTTTTTTTTTTTTTTTGTGGTATGCGGGCCTCTCACTGTTGTGGCCTCTCCCGTTGTGGAGCACAGGCTCCGGGCGCGCAGGCTCAGCGGCCATGGCTCACGGGTCCAGCCGCACCGTGGCACGTGGGATCTTCCCGGACCAGGACATGAGCCCACATCCCCTGCATCGGCAGGTGGACTCTCAACCACTGCACCTCCAGGGAAGCCCTGATTCTTTTTTTATAGATTTCAATTTTGCTGAAATTCTTTACCTTTTCATATATTGTGTTCTTTTCATTTTCTATATTTTCTCTCACGTTTATAATACTTATTATAAAGTCCTTGTCTGCTAACTCAAATGTCAGAATCATTTGTGGGTCTGCTTCCATTCTCTGCTATTTCTCTTATTAGTTATATTCCCCTGCTCTTTGCATGTCTCATAATTATATAAAAGAACCATAGAGGTTGTAGATGATATTTTCCTCCAGTGATGATTCTCTTTTTTTTTTTTTTGGCTGCTCTGTGCGGTATGCGGGATCTTAGTCCCCTGACCAGGGATGGATTCCGCACCCCCTGCAGTGGAAGCAGGGAATCTTAACCACTGGACCTCCAGGGAAGTCCCTCTCGGATGGGCTGAGGGACTGATCATCTCAATCTAGTCAGGGATTCAGCTGCGCTGGGGCTGGATGGTAGTTGTATTAGTCCCAGTCCAACTTTGGGTCGTCTTGTTCCTTGGAGGGAGCCCACTCAAGCTTTTGATTGACAGTATGGTGGGTCTCTGTCTTCTCAACCCTGAGAACCTGTGCAAGATTCAATTCTGTTCTTAGGAGCTCAGGCTCTTTGGTTTCTTGCCCCACACAGTTTCAAAATTTAGCAAATGTCTTGAGGGGACAGCCGTCGTGTTTGATGCAGCCCTCATCCCTCTAACAGGACTTCGTTTCCTACCTACTGCAAGTCTGCGGGAAATTTCCCTCTGCTATGAGACACTTCTAGCTCAGCCTCTCCTGCTGCATCCCAGAATTCAGCAAATGTTGCATGGGGAAAACTGGCCATGTGTTTAGAGCTCCTCTAGATTCCAGTGCCAGATCACATGGATCATCAAAAGCTCTGCCAGTTTCTATTTGTCCCAGTAAAGACCTTATGCCCGGGTCAAGCTCTGATTTGGCAAATATACCCAGGTAAGAAAATGGTCAGAGATTATCAGCTCATTTAGAAAAGGCTCTTTCCTCTCCAGAATTTTAATTCATTAGTCTTTGTTGCTGCTACACCTCTCCAGTGCCTTTAAAAATATGATTTTTTAATTTATCCAGTTTTTTCTAGTTCCAACAGGAACACTGGATTATTGCTACATACTACATCCTACCAGAAGAGGAAGTCCTATGAAATTATCGCAAGATTTAACCATGGCATGGTTATACAGGTATATATGGCTGAATCAACCCAGACCATGCCATGGCCCCTCCTCTACATCTTCACTACAGCGGGGACAGGTGGCCCAAGTAGACCAACTAGAGTCCTTCTGCACTGGAACTGGGAGCCGAGAGCCTTTTTATTTTTGTGGTTGGTCGGGGGCAGGGGGTGGGGTGGGTGAAACAAAGCTGTGAGAATAAGTCTGGAAGCTTCCACTGGCTATGTCCCATGCTCATTAAAGAAGCCAGTTTCCAGCAGGAGGAAATGAAGCCCTCATGCAGAAAGGAGAGGCATAGGAGCGCTGAGGGGATGTTGGGATCCCTGATTCCAGTCACTCGCTCTTGCTGTCGTTTGCTAACCTGAGGCCCAAATTTCTCTTTTTTGCCTGAGCTAGTTTCAGTCTCTTGAAAGGTGGGCCAGCTCTAATATTTTTGCCCTCGGGCTTTATGAGGCACCCTGTGTCCATATAACACATTAGCCTTTTCTTCTTAGGCAAGGTGGAGGTGGTTTATGTTACTTGTAACTCAAAGAATCTTAACTAAGACTGCTTCTTTAATGACAGGCAGGTTCAGAAGGGCCTGGTGAAAGGTTATCTCCCTCACTGCACAGAAGGAAGAGAGGGAGGATGCATGATAATATTGCTGAGACCTCAGCTTTGGATCACGAATCCTCACTACAAGGAGAAGAGGATGCTTTTGGATTCTGGACACCCAACTCACCATGGGAGGAACTTCAGACTTACCTAAGAAGTCAGCCAAATCTGTCTGCCAAAGCCACGCTGTTTTACTTCAATCAAACTGGGAAACTGCATTCTTATCCTCAACAATATTCAAAGATGGGAGGGAATGGAAAGAGGTGGATTCCCGTGTTTGCATGTTTTACCTACTCCTGGGGCTCCGACTTGCTGATGAGCCTGAAGTTTACACCAGAGGGTAAACAAGATAGCTATTTGGACATCACACACCGCTTTGCCAGTTTCCGTTCTCTTGAATTATTTACCATCTAATTGTATGCATTGAAACAGAATCTGGCAACACAGAGTCAGAGATGTAGCCTTATTTGTGCGTTAGAGAAGGAAAACTCGAGTTCAGTGAAGGACCTGGAGCAGAAACCCTTTATGGCTTTCTGACGTTCCCTGGCTTTGGGAGGGCTGTAAGCCCGGGGGTGAAACCCGAGCAACAACACAGCGCAGACGCACTGGGAGCCACGGGTTGGAGGCGCCCTAGAGCTGACTAGTCCAGTGTCTCCCCTGAGGCCACAATCCCCCTACAGGGCAGAGGCCCGGTTCCAGGACTTAGCCCCCTGAGCCTTGATTTCTTCTCTGCGAGACAGACTGCAAAGGGGGATGAAATGGAAAAATAAGCCTCTCTAGATTTAAAAGATTGTTATCACAAATTTTATTTTCACCATCATACCACTAATTTCCCTCAGGAATAAATATTAGTAGCTATGAAAACAAGAAAAATATTCAAAAAATATTTCAAGTAGTAAAAAAGAAACTTTGGAAAACAGAAAAGTATAATGGTGAGTAAAACTCACTATTAATCCCACTACTCAGTAAGAATTGCTCACAATAGAGGGTGTGGAGAAAAGGAACCCTCCTACACTGCTGGTGGGGATGTAAATCGGTACAGTCACTATGGAGAACAGTATGGAGGTTCCTTAAAAAACTAAAAATAAAGTTACCATATGATCCAGCAATCCCATTCCTGGGCATATATCCAGAGAAAACTCTAATTTGAAAAGATCCATGCACCGCCCCGCCCAACAATGTTCATAGCAGCACTGTTTACAATAGCCAAGATATGGAAGCAACCTAAATGTCCATCAACAGATGAATGGATAAAGAAGATATGGTGTATATATACACAGTGGAATATTACTCATCCATAAAAAAGAATGAAATAATGCTATTTGCAGCAACATGGATGGACCTGGAGATTATCATACTAAGTGAAGTAAGTCAGATAGAGAAAGACAAACATCATATGATATTGCTTATATGTGGAATCTAAAATCTGACACAAATGAACTTATTTACAAAACAGAAATAGACTCACAGACATAGAGCACAGACTTACGGTTACCAAAGGAGAAAAGATGCGGGAGGGATAAATTAGGAGTTTGGGATTAAAATATACACACTACAATACATAAAATAGATAACCAACAAGGACCTACTGTATGGCACAGGGAACTATATACTCAATATCTTTTAATAACCTATAATGGAAAATAATCTAAAAAAGAATATATATATGTGTGTGTATGTATGTGTGTATATATATATATATGTATACACACACACACACACACACATATATATATATAACTGAATCACTTTGCTATATACCTGAAACTAATATAACATTGTAAATCAACTATATTTCAATAAAGATAAAAAAGAATCACTCATAATATTTTGATACATTTTCTTCCAGTCTTCTTCCTAACCAAATATATATATATTATAATTGGGAAATTTTAACTAACCTCTTTAAGGCCAAGTTTTTTCTTATTTTCTTTCTTTTCAAAAAGAAAATACTTATTATTTACCTACATTATTCCAGGCATTATAACAGGGATACAAGAAAATTCGATCAAAAATAACTTGGTTAAGATGTCAATATGAACAATAAATATCTTTTCACTGTGGTTTTCTAATTATGAAAGAATTCAAAAAGAGAAAGTAATATAACAGACATCACTGCCCCCACCATCAAGACCAAATCTTAAAATTTTGCCATATGTGCTTCAAATATTTTTTCAAGGAAGATAAAATATTACAGATATGGCTGAAGTCCTACTGTCCTGGACCCAGAATAACTACAGTTGACCTCTGAACAATGCAGATTTGAACTGTGCAGGTCTACTTATACACAGATGTTTTTCAACAGTAAATACTACAGTACTACACAGTCCATGGCTGGTTGAATCTGTGGATATGGAGGAACCACGGATAGAGGTAAAGCCAAGTTTTTTCTTCAACATTTTGTAGTGAGCCTCTTCTCCATTCAATCAATATTCTTTACAAACAAGGTTTTTAATGGCTAATTGTTTTCAAATAGTTCACTGTAAAGAGATATATACCTAAAATACTATTAAGATTCAATGGATTCAGTTTGATTTCACATGAAAATCTAATTGGGGTACTACAAAAGATGCTGAAACAACACAGACTCACAGACTAGATAGAGAGGATGAGGAACAGACCTGGAAGCAATTCTTTACCAGGACAATTTCAGCCTGCACAGTTACCCCACTACTGGCCTATGAATAGGAAGGGAGAGAAGGGAAGCGACAGATGGATTGTCCAGGCAAGGGGTGCATGTGAGCACTCACATGAGGATGTGGGTGGGGAACAGACCCTAGAAAGCTCATGACGCTCATCACTGAATTTATTAGTAAGTGCCATTTTGTTACTCCATATGCTACTGTGGTATAAAAACTGTAGGCCAAGTGCCACCTTTACATTCATATTTCCTTCTAGTCTTTTTTCTAAGCATAGTTTTTTTTTTCCTTTATGTAACTGAAATCCATAGAATGAATATTTTTGACAAACTCAGTCTTTAGGTTTGACTTGTATAACCTTAGGATAGAGGAAAAGGAACTGTGTATCAGTAGAAAAATTTATCCATTTACTAGCTAGGGTCCTATTTACACCATCAATTTCAACTCAAACCAACATTATTTTGAGATTTGCAAGGAAAATGGTTCACTTCTTACAGATAATTTTTGGAATGGAGAATGAAGGAGGTAGACACACATACAATGTGGGAAGGCTGATGCTTCTTTTTCCTCATAGGCAACTAGGGGGAGGGGAAGGGGGTCAGTAAAGGCATGTTTGGGGGAAAGTCGGAGAAGCATCCACACCTGCTCATTATATCAAATGTCTAGGGACTCTGTAAATAATTCAGGTGCAGTCGGCTCCCTCCAGGGGCAGGTGTAGAGGAGAGTTTCCAGACAAGCATCTCCTCTTGCAAAACTGGAGCAGACCTGGGATCTGATTACTTCAAAAGGGGTCTAGTTAGTAGCTATGGCAACCTCCTTCTTCTGCCTTACAACTTGCCTTGGGCTAAGATGCAGGAACTTCTGGGAAAACACTACTGCTACAGGCTGCTGTGGTGGTTAAGAGCTTTGAAGTCTAGTTATCTGTTTCTAATCTAGGTTCTGCCACTTTGTAACCGGGTGACCTGGGAATTTATTCAACCTCTCTGATCCTTGGTTTCTGTGCCTATAAAATAGAGATAATTCATTCAGATTGCTGTGGCATCATTAAAGCTCTTGCTATAGTGCCTGGTACATAGTAGATTATCTCCTAAGAGTGTCCCCACCTCATTTCCTAGGAAGAGATGTTTGGACTTTAAATAAAATAGCAATGTACAGAACTAAGTGAAAGCTATTCTTCAGAACAAAATAAACAGTGCAGCTAACAGTTATTGAAGATTTACCATAAGCTGGATATTGTGCTGAGTGTCTTATATATAATTTCACAAAACCCACTTATGGATAAATTTATCAAAGTTCTGAGATGTTAAGACACTTTCCCCAGCTCAGACAGCTAGCAGGTGGTGGAATCAAGATCCAAACTCTCATCTGTCTCTTATCCAAAAAAAGCCTATGTTCTTACCTTCTAAGTAAATGGATCTCTGGAAGTTATTTTACTGCGCCAGCACTTCATCTCCAGGTGGACAGTCTGAGGATGCTGGCACATGGAGCTCGTTCAGACCTGGACCGACCTCCTTAGGTCTGTGGGGCCTGACCGCCCTCTAGTGTTAGAAGAATCTTAGGGCCAGGTGGAATCCACAGCGAGTTGTTTTTTTTCTGAGGTGGTAGTGAACCTGCGTCCCCTCCTGTCTGGAGATCTGTCTAGTCTGGTGTCTTCTTATTGGCCAAAGGGTTTCTCCTAGGAATAGGGGTAAAATAGGTGGTAGAGACTGGGAGTTAAGAAGAATAATTATCTGGGGATAGAGCAGTAATGCTCAGGTTAAGCTTTGAACCGTTGGCGGGGGTGGGGGGGGGATAATGTCTCTTATTCCCAGCACATGGCACATAATAGGTGCTGACTGAATACTGAATGAAGTTTTACAACTCATCCTCACTAAAGGGGGAGGGGGAGTGCTGCCAAAAGAATGGTTTAAAGGTCTTCACTGATCTTTGCCAGAAGCACCAGCAGAAAAAACACTGTAACATTAACCCACCTTCCACTCCAACAGACTCCAAGGCATGTTTCGAGCACGGCTAGGCGAGAATGATGATGCTGCTCAGTTACTAGGAAATGAGTTGGGGTCAGCAAAGACATATGACCATTTCAGGCTGCCACCCTCCCACCAGTGTCCCGAATGGTCCACGGATCTCAGAGAAGTCCCACTTCCGCCTCCATAACTCTGCCCAGGTAGTCCATGTCACCAGGTGGTCGGTGAGCACCTGTGTGCACTGCTCCTCGCTAGACAGTGGGGAATCCAAAGACAGGCTTACAAGGTGGCTTATCAGAGGGAGATGAACACCCCCCCCACCGCAAGTCACAGAGACTGAGCTGGGTTACTGCAAAATGGGAAGAGATGGTTTCATAAAATAAAGGATATAGAGCAGACAAATAACACCTACTATAATCCAGTCCTTGGCTGCCCAATTTTCCTCCCATATGAATAATTCTGTAAATGCCCCCATAATATATGAATATACTGAATCATTCAGACATTAATTTTATCACTATTATATTTACCTTTATAATTATTACCATCTTTATTTCTAAGTAACAGAAAATCTAAACCCAAGTAAACTTGGCTTGATGAATAAAAACATTTGTTGAGGGCTTTTTTTCCCCTTCGGTGGGGAGGTGGGAGTTTCAGGATTGGTTGGTTCACACCCGGTGCTGCCAGGAGTTGGTGGCCAAGAAAGGGAAGTAGCAGGGCAGGACCACAGAAGGGATTTCAGAATAAAAAGCCAGCTTCCATAGTTAGGACAGGCCACATACTGGAAGACTGCCTGGGTGGGGGTCCCTGTGAAGCTACGGCTGCCTCCTGGCCTTCTTTTGGGAATCTCTCTGCTTTTGGTGGAAAAACGGAGACTGATGGCCCCCACTCTCTGCAGAAATGGACTAAGGACTGAGGTGCCTGCACAAGGGAGAATGGACTTGTTGGATGACACAGCTTTAGCTGCATTTTCTGCACTAAACTCACCCCCACCCCGCGCCCTAAGAAGGGTGGCTCAGGCAGAGGTTGTCTCCCCGCTGTCTTGGATGTACTACCTTCCTGTTTACCCACATGAACTTCAGCCCCAAGCTGGTATATTCACTGCTCCCCAGACCTGCATTTCATCCCCACCTCTGGCTTTTGCTTCCCCAGTCCCCTGCCTGAATGCTCTCGCCTCTCCTTACCCTACAACTTGTCTTTCTCAGGGCCCAGCTCCAGGTCTGCCTCCTCAGTGGAGTCTTCCCCAAGGGTTTGGCCTTCTTGGGTCACTTTCTATTTTCGATTCCAGGGGCGTTTGTTGTGTGGTTGGGAGCCGATTGTGGTATTTGCCATAGAGTTTCAGGCAGGACTTTGTTTATTGCCTTTTCAGGCAAGCTATGCCAGAACTCCCCACTCACAGGGCGGGGCGGGCAGGGTAACGTGGCCGGCCATGTAAGGGTCTGGAAGAGAGGTGCAGCCTGGAGCCAGCCGGGAACATGTTCCCCACACGACACCGTAATTCTTGTGCTCATAAAACCTCCTCAGAGGATAAAAAGAAACATGTAAGTCAGTACTTATTTCTCAGGGAGGGCCCCCACGAGACAAGAAATCTTTCAACTGCAGACTGTCAGGCACCAAGGACCTGAAGAACAGGATGGAGGGAGGCAGGGAGGGCTTAGGGCTGTCACTGAAGCAGGCGATCCTGAGGCAACGCGACGGGCAGAACAATCCACGTGGATGCCGTGTGGACACGGCACAAGGACAGCACGCTCACGTCAGTCACACCCATGAACTTCAGACCATCACCGTGTTTTTAGACCCTAAGCTCCTGGGGCTTCATATCATGTTTTCCTTTCCTCTCTCTCAGCCTGAGTTCCTCCCCTGGGGATCTGCCTGTGCTGCTTCCACTGACACTGCTGAGGCAGATGGCCTCTGTCCCCAACCAACTTCCAGAGAAGAGACTGTGTGACAGTGGGGTGTGAGGGCCACAAGGGAGGGAAGAGGAAGAGGGTAACAACAAGTGACGGAGAAAGCTTAAATCATGCACACAGGCTTCTCATAAGAACTTTATTTCTCAAAAAGGAGGCAAGAATCCAAAGTATTAAAATAATCCTCTAATTTTTGTTTTGGAGGGAGAGGATAGGATGACAAAATAATTCATATAAAAATTTCAAGCACAATGGCTGTAGGTCCTTCATCCTGAAACTTGTGCCTCCTGTCTGCAGCTCCAGGTTCTAACCATGTCACAGGTAGTGCCAAGCTCCTGGATTCAGAGGCTTACAGCATCTGGAATGCTTGTTTATATTTACTCCACAAATAAATACAAAAGGTCAATCTTCCTAGTGCAGATGGTTCAGTCTATTTTTGTGATTGTTTCTAATGAGAATGCTAAAAAGGGCTGCCTCTCTCTAAATTCCAAATCTTTCCTTTCTGAAGACGACTAAGAGAGTGAAAGAAAGGAAATGTGGAGACTTATCAGGTACGACTGGCCCTTATAACAACCACATACCAAGGGAGACTCTACCTCATTGAGGTGATAAAAGGTAAAAAGCGACCATGATTTTTCCATTGCCTTTTATGTGGGGAAACCGCACCTTTCTGTTTCTACCACCGAAGGGAACTGCACTATGTGAAGCAAAGTCCCCCTCTAGCAATTAAGCAAAATCCCTATCCAGAGCAATTATTTTCTACCTTAAAAAGAAAGAAAAGGGTGAGCGGGAATGAGAGTCCTTAGTCCAGGCTGATGTTGCCACACGGCCCAGTAAATGCTGAGGGGCACTTTCCAACAGGCAGGCCCTTCCAGGAGGTGGGAGAAAAGACCTGGTTCACCCCGAGAGGCTTAAGGTGAGTTTAACTGTGAAGACCGCTCGGAACATGCCCGGCTCTCCTCTGAATGCTTTCAGTTGGTGCTTCTCTGAGGAACAGGGAGGTTCTCGTGAAGGTACTTTAAACTTCCATGCTCTGAGAAGTCCGAGACCACGTGGTCCTGGCCTCGCAGCAGCCACTTGGTAGTAAGCAGTCCCTCCAGTCCCACTGGTCCCCGGGCGTGGATTCGAGATGTACTGATCCCCACTTCAGCTCCTGTGGAAAAGCACGGATGAGGGTGTGGCTTTCCCAGCCTCTGCTTCCTGACCACCCGCCAGGCCTGCGTCTCTTCCTTCTCCTCACTTGGCCCCCTCTCTCTGCCCTCTCCTGACCCATCCTCCCTGGGCTAGCCTGACTTCCACTGTCCCCATAAACATGTTCTCTGGTTGCTGTGAGTCACGGTCAGGCCCCTTCTTTAAGAAGAGAAGAAGGGGCCTGACTGTGGGCCTCTCCTTTGTATTTTATCCCCAATCCATTTTGACAATACTACAAGTGCTGTCTCCGATATCTGTCTTGTGTCTGGATTGCATACCATCATCTGACATTTGGGTACTGTTTCTGGTGTACGACAGTGTATAGAGGTTTCATCTCCCCGAGTATCCTTTAAACCCTAGATGGTAAGGGACATGTTCTAGGTACTCCCTAGAACGCCTAGCTCCTAGGTGCTCATGAAATGGCTGCTGACTACACCAAAGAGAGCTTTTCATTTTCCTCCCTCCTGCTCCAGCCTCAGACGTGGGGCACCGGGGCTCTTCCCAGGTCTGGCTTGGTGTTCTGCACCGTGTGCAGTTGAGGCAGGGCTCCTTTGCTCATCACAACTTCACTGAGCAGGCACTGGGCTGGGACCCGGGGATGAAGTGGTGAACAACTGATGTAATTCATGGAGCTTGTATTCTTGTGGGCAAGGCAGCCAAAGAACAGTTCAACAAATAATTCCATGTGGTGATGGGGTGCAGCGAAGGGTGCTGGGACGGAGACTGTGTGGCAGGGCGGCAGCACCCTGGATAGGGTGGTCAGTGGGAGCCTCCCCGAGCAGGTGCCTTTGGCTGAAACCTGAATGAGAAGGAGCCGGCCAGGGGACAGCAGTGGAGAGCCGCTGCAGGCAGAGAGGAGCAAGCGAGGTGCCTGGGGCAGTGGTCGGCAAGGAGATGGTGACCACTGGCTTCAAATTCTGGGTTAATAGCGTAGAGATCACATGACTTTGGGCAGGTTACCTAACCATCTCTTGCTTCAGGTTTTTCTTTTGGAAAAGGAAGAAAATAATAGAATCCATTATGTAGAACTAAGTGAGATAATGCACGTGATGCACTTAGCACGGTGCCGGAAATACAGTAAATGCTCAATGAATATTATCTGTTACTGTTATTCATGCATTTCACAGGAACTTAACCCAACCAGAGTCTGAGCGTTTGCTCTGAGCAGCTGATGGAAAGACAATGGAGTGGTCTTTGCTCCTCCCCCATCTTGGACTTTCACTTGAAAGCTGGGCACCTCAGCCCTTACAAGTGTGCTATTTCTTCTTCAAGAACATGGAATACAAAGATCAGTGCAAGTGATGTGATAATTAAATCAAACCCCAACACAACAGAAACAGGAAACTAAAAATAAAGAGTCCAGTGACTAAGAATAACAGCAAAATTCCCTTTAATAACCTTTAACAATTCAGCGAGAACTATTTCTCTAGGCAGTTCTCTATTCAAACGTTCAGAGGGATTAAAATGTTTTAAGTCGTTGAAATAATTCTCAGATGTGCCACAAATGCCTTATTGGAGCTTTGTAAAATGGTACCCCTGAAAACCAGCGACTGTCTGAGAACTCCTTATACTACTGGGGGATGGAGAATTTATTACTAATGATGGAAGTGGGGAGGGTGCCTTTGTGAAGCTTTTTATTTCAAAGTCTGCATTAGAAGTCAACCTTGCACCTCTGGACTTACCTGTTTGTTTCTGATGCTCATACTTCAGCCCAGCATAGGTACTAACACCTTCTTTTGCCCTGTCCTCAGGGTGGATTCCTAGCTCTGAGGCAACCTGGCTGTGTCCCTCTGAAGGAGCAAGTCTGCAGCGGCAGTGCTCCCACGGGGCCTTGGCATGCACACCTGTCATAATCCATGCATGCAGACACACTGTGGTCTGCTGTACGTGGCACAGTCCAGGCTCTGGACTCACGGAAGTCTGGGTCTGAACACCAGCTGCATGACTTTGGGCAAGTTACTTCATTTCTTTGAATCTCAGTATCCTCAACTATGAAAAAGGAAATACAAGTACCTACCTTCTTAGCATGTGAAATGCCTAGAACACAGGACTTCTACCAGTTCATGGTAGCTGTTATCCTTCTCTCTCATAAACCCACCTTCCCTCGGTATGTCTGCGTCATCTTGCTCATGCACGTGACTGTAAAGGCCAGGTGTCTCCTCCACCCTCACCATGCTCCTCGGGGCCACACAGTGATTCACAAGGGACTCCTTTCTCCCCGACCAGACTCCTTCTTACCCAGTCCGAAGCGGTAGCCATCAGAGAAGCGAGTGCTGGCGTTCCAGAACACACAGGCACTATCCACGTGCTGGAGGAAGAACTCTGCTGTCTTCTCTGCAGCATAAAGGGAAGAAATTGAGTTAGGATGGCCCAGGGAGAACATCCCTGCTTCCAGCCACTCAACAGGGCCTGACTGGGGCAGGGCCCAGGCCCCTGAGGTGCTTCCCCACGTATTAAACATGCAGACTTGTGAAAGCAAACCAGCTTCATCAGTCCTGTTGTTGAAGGAGTAGGTACCTGGGAAAGACTGGGTTGGAATCCAGATCTCCCTGAAGACATACCCTCAGTGCTGCAATGGCCTGTCTACACTATCTGTTTATAGGCTCTGAGTCAAATGCCAAAGTCTCAACTCAAACTCCACACCCACCAGCTGGGTGACTGTGGACAGGCTTCTGAACCTCTCTGTGCCTGAGTACAATGGGGACTGACAGTATTACCCAGCTCCCAGGCTTGCAGAGAGGATAAAATGAACCAACAGCATGGAGCACTCATCCCAGAGCCTAGCAGATGGCAAGTGCTCAAGTATTAACTGTTTTCACTGGTGGTGCTGTGATTCCCCAGTAAACTGACTGCAAGTTCCCTGAGGGGGCCATGCTGGCATCCTTTACCATCGGGCCTCCAGTGCCTGACACCCAGGCTCACCTGTGGAGGGAATGAGTGACTGTGGAGAGTTGGTTTTGCCCTAAACTAGTTGGTTCTGCGCTTAACCTCCTGAACCTTGATTTCCTCAGCTGTAAAATGGGTTTATTCCAGCAACCGGGAAAGACTGCTGCATGGATTAAATGGTAACGCCTCTGAGACAGAGTGAGCCACGTATAAAGTGGAGCGAATCACCTCTTCCCTCGGGGCCACTGTGACAACACAGCGAGGTAACAGATGTAAAAGCACTCAGCAAACCAGCAAGTGCCGCCCACGCCAGGCACTGTTATCAGTCCACTGAGATTACGTTCTCCTGCAGGCTAAGAGGGGCTGAGAGGAGCAGGGTCAGCTTGGAGATCAAGGCAGAAAACGCAGACCCCGCAGACCCCGTGTGCTGCAGCCCCTGCACACTTACCATTCTCTGTGACGATGACGTCCGTGTGGGAGCTGCCATACTTGTGGATGTGGTCGATGGCCTCCTGCACACTGTCCACCACTTCAATGCACAGTTCCAGGTCCCCGTACTCAGTTCGGAGGGACTTCACTTCGGAGGGGCTGAAGGTCAGATAGGAGGCGAACTTGGGGCCTGCGTGAATCTTCACCTGGGACAGAGGAAGTCCGGGGCAACAACATAAACACAGCAGAAAGAGGCAAGCGCACACTCCTCCCTCTGGGATCCAACAGCAAGATGAGCCTGAAGATGATGAGTCCAGGGCTCCTGTGGCCTGGAAACTAAACTAGTCCCTGCTTCCTTTTAGAGGCAGCCTTCCACGCTCCAGGATGCTCTGCTTTGGGAAATGCTGACGGCCACCTGTCAGCAATGGGCCCCCAGTAAAACTGGAGCAGGGATTTCAGCAGGAAGCCTCTGAATGTGAAGAATGTGCAAGGCATTTAATGGGCTACTGACACAAGCCCTTGACTGCTGGCATTTTACTAAAACGAACACGTGGCGAGAAAAATCCCATTCTTAGCATGTGGGACTTAGGCATTGGACTCAGACGGAAAGAGGGAGATGCCACAAACACACTTCTCCTCCCTCTTCCCTGGAGAAGTCCTAGGCGTGCTTTAGAGGAAAACAGTACTTGGTTGGAAACCACTTCAAACTGTGGTTAGTCGTTAGATTTCTGACTTTGTCAGTCTGACCCCATCTCCAGGTTCAGCTCAGGTCCAGATTCTGGGGCTAACCCTGCTTCTGGCTGGAGGAATTTAAGGATGCTGAGGCTGGTCATTGGGGACCCCGGTCACAGTGTGATCCCACTCAGGCCTTGTTCTTCGAGACCTTCCCAGGGCAGCGTTCACGCCTTGATTCTTTAGGGCCAAGCTCTTGACTTGGCTCAAGTCACAACAAACCACATTTGTCATGTCCTCGTTGCTCCCAAGGCCTTGAATGGTTTCCTATCTGGGACCACACTTCCTCCAGGCCTGGGGTCCAACCATGTTCCCCAGGGGCTGGAACCCCACCCGTGTGCAAGTCGTCCTCTGGTGTACTTCCTGCACTACAAGGTGCTGAAGTACACATGCTGGCTCATTCTGACTTGAGGGATTTCAAGGCAATGCTGAGGATCACTGAGGATGTTGTGGGTTTGTCTGAATCAGAACTGGGGGCTTCACTCCTGGATACAGGAGAGCTTTCCTCCTGTCCAGTCCAGGCCAGTGTGCTGCCTGGCATACGTCAGCACTCAAACAGGCCACCAGTGGAAGGTCAGGCCCCAAACGTAAGTGATCATGTGATCTAACTCCCTTATAATTTGTGGGGTACATTTATTTTCATTTTCCAAACTGGGACCATGCCACATTTATAAGCTGACTGAAGTCTTCCTTTTCAGCAAAAGGATGGAAGGGAAGAGACACATGCTCAGGGTCAAAGCAACGAAGACCAGCAGTCACTTTCTCTACTGCTGTGCTAGTTTACATAATTCTGACATCAGATATTGAAGCTTAAAATGCATCCTGACAGAAAATTTAAGATTGTCCAGTTTCACCTGGAGAACATCTATCTTTCTTGCAATCAGGAATTTAGGATGGAGCATACATTTATACTCGGAACTTACTGGCACTGGTGGTTTATAATCTTAACGACATGGTAAGAAAATAATCCAGAGAGGACATTATACAAACTGCTCACTCCCAAATATCACTGTATTAATAAGCACATTAATATTGGTAATTGAAGACATCTGTGGAGGAGCAGCTATATATAAATCTTTGGTTTGAAAACATTTCTGCACAATCTTTTCAAATCAAATCCAAACAAGAATGTGTGTTCAGAAACATAAACTGTATGCCGCCTGAGTAAGAGGTGGCAGGAAAGAGTCCATTCAGTGGGCTGCCATGTGACCTGCTTTATCTTTGAACCCTCTTAGCACTGAACACACACCACTTTGGAATGAAGCTATTTGTGTATGGGTTTCTTCCATCCACTAGACTGTCAGTGGCAAAGGCATGTCTTACTCACTGTGTACTCAGCACAGAACTTTGTATATGGCAGATGCTCAAAAATATTGCTTCTCACACTTCCTTAAATGGTATGGCAGCTGCTCCCAGTCTGATCCCACAGCTTCTAAATCTCGGGAGGGAAGACAGGAAGTGATGGACTTGTCCTACCTGTTCCACTCTCAGCATGTCAATGATCTGGTCAAATAATGGTGTTCTCAGCAGATCTCGGTGGATTAACAGAGTCTCTAAAGCATTACAGGCGGCTGGATATTCGCATTTAGAGTCTCTAACTGAAAGAGGAGGACAAAAAATGGTTTCTATTAATGTGATCCTGAGCCACCGAGGACACGACAAGTATTTTGCCCGCATGAAACGGGACACCATTGAGCTCACCTAGTCTGGTGACCTTGTCGACACTGGCCTCTGAGTCCACGTACATGTGGCAGATGCCTTCACTGTGCCCCATCACTGGAATGCCTTTAGCAGCTTTCTGGATGTTTCTGACCAGCTGAGAGGAGCCGCGTGGAATGATTAGATCTATCATTTTGTCTAGGCGGCAAAGATCTTCCACTTCTTCTCTGGTATTCACCTGAAAAGGCAGAGAATAAAAGGTAAAGATGACATCTTCTGATCACACAAAATATGGAAGTAGCAGCATCCCTTTCACAGATAAATGTCTGTATCTCCTGAGAACTAAGTCTGATGATCTGAAAACTTATTCCAAAAACAAGATTAAGGAACATCCCTGGTGGTCCAGTGGTAAAGAATCTGCCTTCCAATGCAGGGGATGTGGGTTCGATCCCTGGTCAGGGAACTAAGATCCCCCATGGCACGGGGCAACTAAGCCCGTGTGCCCCAACTATTGAGCTCACGCACCTCAACAAGAGAGCCCGTGTGCCACAAACTACAGAGCTCAAGTGCCCTGGAGCCCACGTGCCACAACTACAGAGAGAAAACCTGCACGCCACAACTAGAGAGAAGCCCGCGTGCTGCAACTAGAGAGAAACCCGAGCAGACCGCGTGCCATAATGAAAAGATCCCGCATGTCTCAACAAAGAACCCATGTGCCACAACTAAGACGCGACACAGCCAAAAAAAAAAAAAAGGGAAATAAATAAATATTAAAAACAAAAACAAGATTAAGTTCCTGATCATGGGAATTGAAAGTTGTCCAGCAAATGCTTATCAAACTCTACACATTAGGTCCTGTGCTCTGCATTACAAAACATGCAAGACAGGGTCCCTGCCCTCAAAGAACTCAGAGTCTGATAGGGAAGACAGGACTACCCTATGACTACCCATAACACAGGACAGACACTTCTAAGATGCTAGAAGAGGTACAACGTGCTATCCCTGGAAGGTCGAGGAGGTACAGAGTATGCCAGGCTATGAAGATCACAAAAGGAAGTGGCTGCTCCGTTGGCTCTCTAATCACAGCCTAATGACATGTTGGTCTTGCTAGGGAGTCACGGTTCTCCACGACCCCTGCTGACAACCTCTACCCTGGGATGCTGGCTGGAGTGACTAAAGTGCTTGTGTTAGAACTCTGAGATTATGGGCATTTTTTCCTTCCTCTGGATTTTTAATTTTCCCCCATATGGACATGTTACTCACAAGAGAAGTACAAATATACACACATGTACAAGAAGGTTCATGGCAACTTTAATCTGCATTGCACCAAACCAGAAATAACCCAAATGTTCATCGACAGAAGAAAGGATAAGCTGTAGTACGTGCATATAAATGGAATACTACACAGCAATCAAAAAGGGAAAAGTACTGCTAGATGCAACAATGAGGATGAATCTCATGGACATGAGAAAGAAATACCTGAACAAAAGAAACACAGATAAAAGAGTGCGTTTTGTATTATTTCACTTATATGAAGTTCAAGAATAGGCAAAAGAAATTGAATGTGAAGAAAGTAAAAAGATAGTGGTTTCCTGGTGGTGGGGTGGGGCCTACTGATGGGGAAGGGCACAAGGGAGACTTTGGGGTACTGGAAATAGTCTGTATCTTGATGCGGGGGGTGGTTATATGCGTGTATATAAGCGGACACAATTACAGAGCTGTTCACATGTGATTAGGGTACTTTATGTATGTTATACATCAATAAGAAGGAGGAGAGGAGGAAATCTGTCGAATTAAACTAGGGTATGGAGCAGCTGGGATTGGAGCCCCTACAGCCTGTGCTCTTTCTACCCACTATGTTGCTGTAAGAATAACCCAGCTTCTTGTCAGGAAGCATGTAACGAGGCAGGTTTGTAGACACCCTCCTAGCAGCCAACGGAATCCTGGAATGTTGGAGTGAGTGGGCCTCAAGGGAAAAAGAGAAGGATCTGGAGTCAACCTAGGTCCAAATATAAATTCTGGGTGATTCTGGCTAAGTTATTTTACCAATGAGCCTATTTTTCTTCCATCTATAAAATGGACCTAATAATTTTTCTCACAAGGTTGTTGTGAGGATTAAATGAGATAATGGAATGAAAGTGCCTTGCCCACAGTAGGTACTCAATAAAACTACCTAGTACTTCAAAACCTCCACTGGACGGTTGAGGAGAGTGACACAATGGTTAAAATAATGACCATAATAATAATAGTGCTAACAGCATGACCTCATACTTACAAGCTGCATGACGGTTTCCGACAAACCTTCGTAAAATGTATCTGTCTGACTTGGCCTAAATCACTACCAGTGAGCAGAACCCAGGCCTCACTCATAGTCTGGGTCTGGTATTCCTGCTGCCTGTGACCTTAAGAATGAAGGGCTAACAGGCATTCTTGTAAATCAGCGGTACCAGGACACAGCTGTATGAGACAGCTGAGCCACTCAAGACCCTTCTGGGTCAAGGCAGCCCTGCCATTGTCTAATGTCACCGGCACACTGGACCTGCTGCTCCTCCAATCAAACCTGTCTGCACTGGCTTGGCCTTATGTGGCCTAAGCTTTGCTTCAAACACCCAAAGACCTGACCTGGCCCTCTGGGCCTGACCTGGCTCATTCCCAGGGACCTACCAGCTGTACGGCCTCCTTGATTCCATGGATTGAGAGGGCCTCCTGGGTCAGGAGGTGAAGAATCCGGTTGCTGTGTGAGGCCTCCTTCCCTCCTTTGAGTAACAAGCCATTACCACTTGCGATAGCCAAGGCTGCCACCTGCAGATCAAAGAGGAGAGCAATGAACCAAAGGGAAAAAGCAGTAAAAGTAAGGGTAACATTAGTGCTCGCTGAGCACATTTCCTGTGCCAACCACTGTTAATCACTTTGTAAGGCCTACTATGTTTCATCTTCACAACATTCCAGTGAATTAAGTACCTGTTTTATCCTCTGCTTTACACATAAGGACACTGAAGCACAGAGAAGTTGGTGACTCCCCAAGGTCACACAGCTTATAAGCGGCAGAGCTGGGGGCCTTGACTCCAGAGCCAAAGCCCCGGATCGTAGGAACTCTACTGTACAGCTTCCTTAGCACCATTACGCTGTAACCTGAGTTAAGTGCCCAGGGTCACATGAGCACTCCCGTCGCTGGCCACGGTGGAGGACAGGTGCTCAGCAGCCTCTTGACTCAGGTGTTGTTCCACCTGACGCAGGCTGGGCGGCATCTCTGGCCACATCGTACCCTGGCCCTGTCATTGTTCCGAGAGCTCTAATAGCTGGTGCTGAGACCCTGGAGAGGACTAGAGCCGCCAGCCCCTGGACAGCTGCGGCAGAGACTGCTGGGAGGAAGAAGCAGGCCATCCAGGAGGGGGGTTAGTTACCCTCTTAGAGCCAAGGCTAATGACACTCACCTGACCATCCAAGGCCTGAAGCTGAACTTCCTGAATGCTCTCAGGATGAATGAAAATCTTCCCGTTTTTGTAATGTATCAAAAGAAACTTAAAAAAACTTGCTTGAACACGTTAATCTCCACATGAATGGTTCTTAACCCCTTTTTGTTTTTGCTGCTCATGATCCCCTTACGAAAATTATGTAAACTTTTCCCAGATAAATGCACAAACACACAGCATTCTACATATAACTTTTAGGATTCATGGATTCTGTGATGCCATGTGAGGAACCTCAGCTGTAACTGGCTGAAGAGGAAACCTTTCCCTCATGAAGTATTCGCTAGTACGGATAAAAGGTAGCAGAGAAAACTTAATGAACACGGCCAACAGAGAGACTTAGGACCCACTTCTACCAGCTGATGGGAGTTCTGCAGTTATCTCTGGGGGTTCTCTGTGAGACAGATATACAGCCAGAAAGGGGCTGAGGACAGACCCCAATGGTATGAGAGTCCCTTGGTGGACCAGCTGGTTTTAGGTCATGTCAGGGAATAGCCTCCACAGAGCATGTGGGACTCCCATGGTCACCTATGCCCTAGCATAAAAAGGTACTGGTTCTTATTTATTTATTTATAAAATTATTTTTTAAAAATAAATTTATTTATTTATTTATTTATTTTTGGCTGTGCTGGGTCTTCGTTGCTGCCCGTTGGCTTTCTCTAGCTGCAGCAAGCGGGGGCTACTCTTCATGCGGTGTGCAGGTTTCTCATTGCAGTGGCTTCTCTTGTTGTGGAGCCTGAGCTCTAGGCACGTGGGCTTCAGGAGTTGTGGCACACGGGCTCAGTAGTTGTGGCTTGCGGGCTCTAGAGCGCAGGCTCAGTAGTTGTGGTGCACGGGCTTACTTGCTCTGCGGCATGTGGGATCTTCCCAGACCAGGGATTCAACCCGTGTCCCCTGCATTGGCAGGCGGATTCTTAACCACTGCGTCACCAGGGAAGTCCCTTTTGTTTGTTTTTAAATAGAATCTCTCTGTGACACTTTGGGGCTAGTGCAAAGAAAAGGCTGGTATCATCCTACTGGACAGTCCAGTGGGGAAGTGGTTCCAGATTTCTGGGCGAGAATTTAGGACAATGAGCCAGACCACCCTCTAATACCACCTTATACTTCAGAGCATGGCCACTTGGCAAAACCTCTGCCACATGGTTTTGCCTCAATTAGCCTGTGATTTGTCAGATTTCTTAAAGGGGGTCACACGCTAGTTTCCATTAACTACTGAAAGTTCTTCTTCCTAAGAGATGTACCTACAGGAAGCTATCTGCGACACTGATAATAAATGGGTCTTTTTCACATGGGCACAACCAGCTACTAGGTGAATGAGCCTGCAGTAGGTTAGCAGGGACTCTGTGGTCAGGGAACAAAGTGCTCCAGTGAGCTAAGTTTTTGTTTTTGGCCGCACTGCACGGCATGTGGGATCTTAGTTCCCTGACCAGGGACTGAACCCGCACACTCTGCAGTGGAAGCACAGAGTCTTAACCACTGGACCACCAGGGAAGTCCTAAGTTTTTTGGAAATGTACTCCCGTGTCATGGCATGGGAGATTCATCTGGGCTGGAGGCCCAGCTCCATCCTTACAAATGTCACAGGAAAATTAACTTCTATAAGCTTCAGTTTCTTCAACTGTAAAATGGACATATGAATTACCTTTTTTAGAATTACCAGAAAAATCAAAAACATAAATTGCCTTAAGCGCAACCTGAGAATAAAGTCGCAAAAATTACCTCTGAGGAGAGGAAGGAAGGAAGGAAGGGAGGAAGGGAGGGAGGGAGGGAGGAAAGGAAAGAAAAGAAAGATATCTTCGGGAGATTTATCTGCGTCCTGAAAAGAAGCTCTTCCTCCAATTCCCTACCCTAATGGCAGGCATTAGTCACATACCTGGGGTAGACAGTCAGGGCGAGATTCAAAGATGACCAGTAGAACTCCAATTGGGACAGTCACTTGTTCGAGCTCCAAGTCTTTGGCAATTCGGGTCCGGCGCAAAACCCGCCCCACGCTGTCCTGTGAGGAGGCTGCGATCTGCCGCAGACCGATAGCCAGGCTGTTCAATTTAGACGTGGAAAGGCTCAAACGTTTCAGCAGAGGGGCTGCGAGTCTCCCTGAAGAGGTGTGAAGAGCACATGATGAAGCAGTAGACCTGGGAGGGCTATGGCTGTTTTACTGAACACATGGCACTGTGTTAGGAACAGACATGGAACTCAGGGGGTCTCAGGGAGACAAGGACATATCATTTACACAGCTTTTCTGGGAGGGGCAGTTGGGCAGTATACATCATCATGTAAAGGTGTGGACACACCCACACCCTTGGTGTCAGCAATTTTGGTTCCAGAAATTTGTCATTTGTATCAGCAAACCTGCATGTAGTGAGGATACTTATCACAGCATTTTTATTATAGTGGGAAACTGGATTCTACCTATAGATTCAGCCAATGGGGTACAATGCAGTTACTATAAATAAATGTCTATATTTACTGATATGGAAAGCTGTCCAGGATGTAGTTTGTGAAAAAGGCAAACTATAAAACAGCATGTATGACATCACCGTAGTTATCACACATTGCATATACATGTGCAGAGAGATGTCGGAAAGCATCAAGAACAGTGATGATCTCTGCCTATCTTTCTGCGTTATTTAAATTTTTTATAATGAGTGAATTATTTTTATAAGCAGAAGTAATAAAGATGTTTTCTTTTGAAATAAAAACTTAAATAGAATTATGGTAAGTTCATATACAGAATTTTCTTTAAATTTTCATATAAAAGCATGCACAGTGTGATCATCTCTCTCTCCACACACACAACACACACATACTCAGGAAAACCATTTGGAATCACGTACCATAAATCATTACTATGGTTAATGTTGAATGATATTATGAAAAATTTCCCCTTCTTTTTTATAGTCACAACCACCAAGACAAAATTATAAAAAGACTTCTACTTTGGAGGGGAGGAGCCAACCTTATATTAAGAAAGAAATGAAACCATAATTTTATCAACCAATTACATCAATTTAATTAATTTTCTTCACTTCTCCCCATGTGCTAAAAATCGTTTTAATTGTAGTGCATATTAAATATTTTACTCTAGTTTTTCACCTCAATGCACGTACATTTTCCATGTTGCCAAAATTATTTTAATTACTACTAAATATTCCATTGAGTTGATACAGTTCAATGTACCTGACTGTACCTATGTTATCAGACACTCAGGTTGTTTCCAGTTTTCAACGGTATAAATAATCCTGCTCTAAGAAACTTTATATACAGAGCTATTTTTTCCTCTTGCAATCTTTTCTTAGGGATAAATTTCCTGAAATGGGCTCACGGACTCAAAGGTGATTACCATGCTTGTGTATACCTGAGACTTTGTTCTTAAGCCATGTGTGTCCTTGCGGATTTCCAGAGAGAGATAACTGGGATCAGAAGTCAGAGTTCTACCAACAACTAGGTGTGTGACCTTGAGCAGCAGCTTTAACCCCTGTGGGTCTTAATTCTTTTAACTTAAAGAATTCGATAAGATGTCAATAATAGTAATAAAGATTTCTTCCGTTTATTTAAATTTTTTATGGCTTTCCAATACTGCAAAAATTCAAAAGACCAGATGTAAAGTCTAAAGCAAGTTCCAAAGTAATGGCTCAAAAACGTTTTAAGGAATGAAAATAATGTTGATGAGCCCTGCAAGGTTTCTTTAAAGGGAACACCACTAATTTGGATGTTCAACTTGAGGCACATTTATTCACAAGAAAAGGAAATTTAAAACCCCGTAAAATCAACCCCCATTATTTTAGGGTGGAAAAGACAGAGAATTAAGAAAAGGAGAGAAAGATGAGGGCCTCCCTGACTCCACATATTTAGCTGTCTTCAGTGAGAGTTCAGCCATCTCACTTATGCTACCATTAGCACCTCAAGGGCATTTCTGGATGGCAGACTACATACTGGTTAAGGAACTAGGAGATAAGCTATCTTTCAACACAGGCTGCACAAACTATTTCCACAACTATTTTATATGCACTGTCCATCTGGGTTTCGTTCCCAGATCTGCTACTGGCTGTATGGTTTTAGGCATGTAACAACTTCTCTCCGCTTTAGTTTTCTCCTCTGTAAAACAGGGATAATAAATAGTAGGTACCTTATAGGTACCATGTTCTGAAGAGAAAATCAGATCCTGCCTGTTAATCCCTTAGCATAATGCCCAGAAACACAGAAAGGCCTCAGTAAATGTTAGCTGCTATTAGCTTAATGTCTAAAATAGTGAGGTCCTCAATCTTTTTCTTTTTTGTCTTGAAATTGCCACAGTAGCCATGGCTTGTGACTGTGGGGAATGGAAAGAAAAAGCCCCTCAGTGGGTGGGGGGTGGGTAGGTGTTATATGGAATATCTGAGAAAAGGGGTGGAGGTAGTTAGTACATGTACTTTGAAAACTCCCAATGAATACCAGCCACCAACCCTCAATAAAAATGATGTACACAGTATGTAATTTCTTCCATGACCATCTTGACTTTAGGCAGACTATGATATAAGAATTATTAGTAAAACAAAGAATAAAACCCCAAATAAATCTCTCTAAAACTAAGTTGCCTGGTCTTTACCTTCTGCCTCCTCCAAGTCTTTTTTGTTGGCTAACAGGATCTCATCTCGCTGGTCCGTCAACAGATCAGCCAGATGATGGATAATCTCTGCTCTCTAGGAAAAAAGGTAAAACATTAAAACAAATAAGCAAACATGTTACCCCATAAAAAACGCACACCAAACTTTTAAACCTACTCTTCTGAGTGTGCCCAGCCTTGCTCCTAAATCCCAATCGTCAACGACTGAAACCTCCTTACTTCACTCATTCGTTTCCCACCACTGCTCCCCTCATTTTTCCTTCCTCTCTCACTACTAACCTCCCCATTTCTTCTCACTTTTCTTCCTCTTTTACCACTCTTGATCATGATGATTAGCAAACCACAGCCTTGTGGTGGGGGAGAGGGTGTGATGAATTATTCAGTTTGTCCATGAGACAGGCACCAGCACTTTGAATCAGCATGACATACACATCTCATTTAATAGCACCAGCTGTAAAGCTGATTTCCCAGGTAAGTTTTTGCATCTAGTTCTTCTTTTTCGACAATTATTTATTAAATGAATTCAGTCAAAGGGGAAAAACCCAGTCCTGGATGCTGGAGGAGACCCCAATCCTTACCCACCTAGATGAGGAAACATGGCAAATCAGAGTAGTGATTACTAAAGGAGTAAAAGAATTGATTTAATAGAGAGAGAAGCTAGGGTTCTTCTGGGCTTTCCTTTTCCTACTTGTAGTTATTTTAAATTTTCTTCTCCCTTCTCAGGCCAAAGTACTCCCCAGAAGAAACGTATATACATCACTTTCAAATCCAGCCCTAACACCGCAACCCTTGGGAAGCCAGCAGCCTGCTTCCACCCGACCTTCTCACACTTCATCGTGTCTGCTACTTCAACTGACTGAGTCACTGTGGACAGGGCAGGGCTATGACATGCAGCAGGCTCTGAACTTCCATCTTCTAGGTAATCTTGGTGATTTGGATGAGGTGGGAAAAGTTACTTTCCTACATTTCCCTGCCCACTATGTGGCAGGATTTGGGAGCCTCTCTGGTCTCATGATTTTCATGATACTTTTGATCAAAACATCATAGTGATGCAAAGCTACCTTAGGCTTCAAGCCTATAAAAGACAGAAGGGAAAATGAAATTTAGAAAAAGAAAAAAGGCAGAACAAATCTGAATCAGAGTTGTAACTCAGATCTAACTCTACAGGACTCGAGGAATAAAGGGGGAAACAGCAGGCTTGACTGTGCACTAAACCTCACAGTTATGACTCACTCTGAAAACTAACAAAACTATCAGCTAGGGTTATTACCTGCTCAGGTTCCAAAGTGGCCAACATCCTTCCTCCTGATCGAGCCATTTCTCCCTGCTGCTCCACGGTAGGGCCTGCAAGAACATTTGCCAACATCAGTTCACGGTCAGCTCACTGCCCCCTCACTATCCCAGATGTGCACGGGCTCCTTGCAGGCACACAGCACACGCTCAGGGTCTTGGCGTGCTTTTTTCACATCCAGAGATCACTCTGACCAATAAACTGGCAGAAGAGCATACCAGATTAACTCAGGCAGAAACACAAGAACCTGTCTGCATTTTGGGGGCAGACAATATGATTTATGTCTTCTAGAGTTCTTCTCAATTCCACTTTGGCTTCCATTTTCTAATGTGTTTGCATTTCTGAATGCAGATTATATGGCAGTGCTATCTTTGGGAACACCTGAGAGAGCCCATACTATTTCTTATGCATCTTTGCATCTCCAGTGTTCATTAGTATCTGGCATCCAGCATGGGCCTAGCAAATGTTTCCTGAGAAAATGGATACTTACACTCTTTCACTTAGTGATTTTAGTGAGAACAGGAGGCCTAGTTAGGCAGGTTAGATAAGTTTTACAAAACCAAAGTAGAATCCAATTTTGCAAGCAGTGTTTGAAACTATACCATATTTCATGTTAGCACATGAATTTTGTAAGCTCTCCTCCCAGAGGGAGAGCTCAGTCTTCAGCCCCATCTAGGCCATGGAGTTACTAGCAATCATCCAGAGACCATGGGACTCTATGAAGAACTACTTACCTGCAGGCTTTACTTCGGAAAAGAAGGTGCCAACTTTCTTTCCCTCCACAATGTCTGTGATGACATGCCCAGACACCTTCGGGTGGGTCCCATTGGCAATGACCACAGAAGTACCACCTTGCAAAGCCCAGAGGGCTGCTTTCACCTAACGGGAGAAGTTAGATCCATGGATGAGATTCAGACCTTTGTAGGGTCTAGGCCCCTGCACTTTAAACATGCAAAAACATAGCAAATACAACATGATATTGAGCAATTTAATTATCTGTAGGAAGGTTCTGCACAGCTCAGAAGCTCTCAAGACACGCTCAGCCCATGCACTCTTCCCAACCCAACCCTGGCATGTGTTGTCTAAAGATAAACCAATCCGCCCCTTGTGCTCAGCGTGTTCTCTAAGCCTCTCTAGTACTGGGACGCATAACTTCTACATTTGACTTATTGTGCCAGCTTGCAGCGTCCAGCTTGCTGCTTGCCTGGAATCTGATCATGAGCACTCTTGGGCTTTTGTACCTGGGGTTCTTGTCCTCCTCTCTGCCATTGCTACGTATGATTCTGTACCTAAAGGGTATAACTTCTTAGAACAATTAATGGGAGAGAAGAACTTTTTAAAGGTTTCATCAAGAAATATTTGAGCTCTGGGGCTTCCCTGGGGGCACAGTGGTTGAGAGTCCACCTGCCGATGCAGGGGACGCGGGTTCGTGCCCTGGTCCGGGAAGATCCCACATGCCGCAGAGCGGCGGGGCCCGTGAGCCATGGCCGCTGAGCCTGTGTGTCCGGAGCCTGTGCTCCACAACAGGAGAGGCCACAACAGTGAGAGGCCCGCGTACAGCAAAAAAACAAAAAAAAGAAAGAAAGAAAGAAAGAAATATTTGAGCTCTAATATTAACACTTAGAGGATTTATGAATTATGAAAAAATATAGACCCTGCCCTTGAGGAGGTTATAATATGAACACACGCTTAATATATTAATAAAAATACATAGAAAGACATCACTAAATATAGGTACACAACATGCATTAAACCTGTATTTAGATATGTGTATCTTTAAGTGTGTATGTGCATCAGCCCTCAACTACAAAAGTAAGAAGGATAAAATACAGTTTGGTTTGTAAATTGTTACGGGCAATAAAGGCACCAGATTCTTACCTTGGCTTCCATGCCACCCATTCCCACTCTGGACTTGGTTCCGAATGTCACAGACTGCTGATCACCAGGATAAAATATATCAATGAGCTTTGCATCATCTGACCCTGGGGGGTTGTCAAAGAGGCCTAAAAAGTGGACAAGAGTCGGTAATGCTGTTTAACAGAAGTGAGCATCCCCCAAGACAGACCTCCACAGGGACCTGCCAACTATAACTACTCTGTACTCTACTCATCCAGATAAATTCTGCTATTCCACCAGCTCGAACAAGAAAAGAGGTCAAGGGATTCGTGGAGTCTACTCACACCGAAAACCAGCTCCAGGAGGACGCACCTTACATACTTTTATAACTTTGCCTCATAAATGAATGTTTGCCAGCAACAGAGCGCGGCCATATCCCTGGCACAGAATTTACTGGCCCTGCCCACAGTCTACAGGGAAGCTATCCTCACCTTTGCCATTTCTACTATGATGCTGAACCTTAAGGATGCAACTGAAAAAGATGAGTGGCTTTTGCACAAACAGTGCAGCAGCTGTATACTGTTTAATGTGACTCTTTCCAAGGGCATGACATATGAAACAGGTTCTCATTAACTCTCACAGTACCCTTTGAAACAGTCACATTATACGCCCCACATTATGGGTAAGCCTTTCTGAAGGTTAGGCTGAGTCAGCAGAAGAGCGCATGACTCTTGGCTTTCAGTCTGGATTTGTCACCACAAAGCCTGTGTCCTCTTTATAACTGAGTAGCGTGACATAAAATAAGAGGTACACAAAATGTTACATGCATACCATCTGAGATTAAAAATCCTCACAATTTCACTTCAAAAAAGAATGTGTCTGAGCCTTAGAAGGGGAAAAGAGGGCCTGAGAAAATGGAGTCATGTCAAGGTCTAAGGGGGACACAGACAGGGAGGAACTGCTAGTGGTCAGGAACTGGCTGAAGGACATTTTAGGCAGTGATGTTTTTGGTTTTTAAGTTACTGCTTTTCCTGTGCTAAAATACACCCCTGTGCTTCACTGTTCCAAATCTTTTTTTAAAAAAATTAATTAATTTATTTATTTATTTTTGGCTGTGTTGGGTCTTCGTCGCTGTGCACAAGGTTTCTCTAGTTGCGGACAGTGGGGGCTATTCTTCGTTGCAGTGCATGGGCTTCTCATTGTCGTGGCTTCTCTTGTTGCGGAGTACGGGCTCTAGGTGCGCAGGTTTCAGTAGTTGTGGCACGTGGGCTCAGTAGTTGTGGCACATGGGCTTAGCTGCTCTGTGGCATGTGGGGTGTTCCCAGGCCAGGGCTCGAACCCATGTCCCCTGCATTGGCAGGCGGATTCTTAACCACTGCGCCACCAGGGAAGCCCTATTCCAAATCTTTAACACAACCGTGTCATGTGCACCCTCTCTAGGAGAGTAAGTGAATCGGAGCAGTGAGGACATCAGTGTCTAGTGCACAACAAAGTAGTGCAAACCATGAGCAGCAATTACAGGGAGAGAGAAATAACCTCTCACAACCCCTATCCGCCTCAACCCAGCACCCCACAGTTCCCAGGGTCTTCTGCTGGGTTCATCTCAGAAGGCACTATGCTATGAGATCATGAGTAGTACTGGACAATTCTAAGGCAAACCCCCAGAGATGCCTAGGACTTCCTAGCATTCTGATATTCTGCCTCCTCCTCTTCTTTATAGCAGCTCTCAAACCCACCAAGAGCATATTTAAAATTCAGATAATGTTCTAAAAATCAATATTCAGTGGATAACGAATCAGAGTGAAAAGCACAAACCTGCCAACGACCAGTTTTGGGGTTTGAGGCTGCATTGAAACTAAGGTTTACTAGAGCCTAGTTCAAGTTGGATTTTATATATTGATCTCTCAAACTCATATCCTTTGCCTTGCTAGGCAGTATAGGAGAGAAGAGTGTAGATTTTTAAACTGAAAAGATTTAGATTCGAAACCAGCCTCTGCCAAGTACTAGCTATATGACTTTGAATAAACCGTTTAACTAATGTGAATTCAATTTTTAATTTCTTCACCTGAATAATAGGCTAACCTACCTACTTTGCAGGGTTGCTACAAGGGTGAATAAATTGACATTTATAAAGCACCTAGCACAGTATTTGTACACATCAGAAGTTGAAAAAAAATCTTGTGACTAACCAAAATGCCTTGTTCTCCAGAGTGGCTTACTCTTACCCCAGCTTAGTTGTTCCTATCCTGAGACTTCAAATTTACAGTGAATAAACATGGTACCAAGACTTCATACAGGTAAAGATACTGATCTGTAAGTATGATATCTCTGACCCTCCACGTGCGCAGGAGACAGATCACAGCACTGGTACCTGCCCCTGCCTCCACCAGGCAGCCCCCTGACCTTCACTTATGCTGCTGAAGTGTAAACTGGGGAAAAGTCCTGCCATGTTAACCTGCCATGGGTGTGGGCAGGGAACTAAATAGGTTTTTCTGACTTCCTGGGAATGTAATGGGAGACTTTTGGAATCCTGTAGGTTTGGCCTAATTTAGACACATCTACCATATCTGTGGGTCAAAATGTAAAACGGGAACAGCTTAAGAAAGTGAGACGAGTGAATGGAGAGCCAAGTTGGAGCCAAGAGGGGCCCCTCCACGAAGAAGGCGAAAGCAGAGAGGAAAAGAGTAACACAGAAGAACACAGTGGCCACAGCCTGGATTTTCTGCAGTGGCTCCAATTTAAAATAATGTGTCTTGTGATTTACATTAAAACAAAAAGTGATCAAGACCCCAATGAGGTATCACTTCACACCCATGAGGATGGCTACAATCAAAAAGGCAGATACCAAGAGGGAAATGTTGGTGAGGATGTGGAGAAACTAGAATCCTCATACACTGCTGGGAAAATGTAGAAAGGTGCAGTTGCTTTGGAAACCAGGCTGGTATTTCTTCAAAAGGCTAAACATATGATCCAGCAATTCTACTCCTAAGTAAAATAAAGAGCATCTTCACACCAAAGCTTGTGCACAAATGTTCACAGAAGCATTAGTCACAATAGCTTAAATGTCTATCAGCTGATGAGTAGGTACATAAAATGTAGTATATCTATATAGTGGAATATTATTTGGCAATAAAAATAAATGAAGTACTAATATGTGTATAATATCAATAAACCTTGAAAACATTAAGTGAAAAAAGTCAATCACAAAGGATCACATATTGTATGATCACATTTATATAAAATGTCTAGAACAAGCAAATCAACAGAGACAGAAGGTAGATTAGAGGTTGCCAAGGGCTGGAGAGTTTCAGGGGAAGTGAGGAACGATTGCTAATGGGTATGGGTTTCTTGATGGGGTGATAAGAAATGTTCTAAATTGTGGTGAGGGTTGAACAACTGTATGAATATACTAAAAATCACTGAAATATAAATTTTAAATAGGTGAATTGTATGTTACGTGAATTCTATCTCCATAAAGCGGTTATAAAAAACAAATTAAAGTGCCTGGAGGTAACAACATTTCAGCATTCAAACTTCATCTCCCAGACCACCCCCACCTTCTTTTGAATCACAAAACCCTTTTCGGACCGTATGGCTCAGAAAATAATGGTCCACAGTTAAAAAGATCAGAAGCACTCAAACAAAGAGGGGAACTCATGTGCTCACACATACAGTATTTAAAACAAAGACTGGATAAAAAGAAAAGGCATTGCTTTGTACCTTCTACATCTGAAAGAACAATTAAGAGGTCAGTCTTCATTTCCACAGCCAGACGGGCAGCCAGGCTATCGTTATCTTTAACACTAATAACCTAAAATGCAGGTAAAAAGTCATGAGCTTTGCAGTTCAAAAAAGTTCACGGAAGTACTCAGCTAGGCTCTGGCAGGAAAAATCAACAACCCTGAGTATGTGCATGACAGCTCTGACAGGCCTTTCAGTTTGCAAAACACCATGCCTACTGGCAACCCCCTTTCCAAATATGCACCCTTCTATCCACTGACACACACAAGCCATGCTCACAGCACCACCTTAAATCACTATTGCGCCTCACCCAGTTGAACGAAACCCCCTGTCTTCAGAAGAGCTTATGCAGCCACTGCTCCAGGATGCCAGCTTCTCTCCCCATCTCTCCATCTTGTTTATGCCCAGCGTCCGGTGTTAGTACATGCAGCCTAGCATGGCATTAGTGTCTACAGCATGCTCAACCCTCGGTAATACTTTACCCACATTTACCCCCTGGAGATCACTATTGGGCTCTGCTGGGGGCACAACAGCATCGTTTGTGTTGACAATGGGGACGATGTTCATTCGGAGGAGCTCATGAAGTGTCCCATTGAGGTTCCGGCGCTTCTGCTCATCGTGGAAATCCAAATTGGTCACCAAAATCTATGGGGATATATGTATATGTATAGCTGATTCACTTTGTTATAAAGCAGAAACTAACACACCATTGTAAAGCAATTATACTCCAAAAAAGATGTTAAAAAAATAAATAAAAATAAAAGGGGTAAAGAGATTGAAAAACGCAGGAGACAGGAAAATGATGAACTTCCGAGGAACAGCATCCAAAGGATGCTAAGAGTAGAGGAGTTCAGAATGGAACACACATCTCTGGAGACTTATCCCGTACAGTTCAGAATGGAACACACATCTTTGGAGACTTATCCAATTCTTTTGGAGATTGGAAAAAAGTTAGAATCACCTGGAAGATTTATTTTAGGATGCTTAAGACTTTTGAAAAGTACTTTAATCCTCAGAGAGCTATGAAATCTCGTCCATTTACAAAATTAAGAAAATGAATGTATCTACTTTAGCGGGATACTGGAGGGAGTAATGACTGCCATAAATTTCTAAAATATCTTTGTATCCCAGCATCTGATTCAAAGTCTGGCCATACGCAGTAGGTGCTGAAACATGTAGTGAGTGAATGAATGAATGGTTACTCTGCCTGGAAAATGTATTAAACCACAGGGAATAGGGCCACGTGGTTCCTGTTTTTGCTCTGTGGCTGACCACTGCCCGAGTCAGCAAAGACACGGTCAAGATGAGTCTGAGAGGTTTAGGGAGGTGAGTCTTTAGTCACAAACTGAAAGAAGGGCGGACAAAACTTCGCTCAGGGGACGGGATGCACACAAGCTGCTCAAAGGCAGAGTGGAGAGCCGGGTGTGGGGGCCGGTTAACAGCTCCACTCCCTGGCTTGAATCAGGGTATTAGGCAATGATTAGCAGGAGAGAAAGATAAAGGGGGGTGACAGTAAGAAACAAAATGGTAACAAACTCCAAAGCTCAGGAATAAATGTTTCAGTGAAATCCCTGCAACGTTCATGGAAGAGGGTTCTTGTGATGTAGGGCAGCGCTGACGTAGGAAAAGGCTGGAGGCGGATGGCCAAGAATTCTTGGAAGGTACTGGAACAGTCCAAGTGGGAATGGTTAAGCCCTGAACTAGGGTCTGGCTATGGTAACTGAGAAGATGACAGCAGCCTTAATGATATGGAAAATGTGGGCGAAGACGACAAAATGATAACATCACCAAGGGAAATAATTTACTCACTCATTTGATAAAAAAGTTATTGAGTACCTCTGAAATGCCAGATCCTGTACTAGCTCTTGGGATGGAGAATAAAAATGTTGATGATTTGGGGAAGATGGAACGGGTTAGATCATGAATGTCTTTTCAGAAAGTTTAGCCCTGTGGGAAAAAGGCCTGGGACAAAGGTGAATATATAGATCCTGGTTCTGGTGGTGGAAGGTCAAACAATAAAAGTAAACACGTGTGTGTAGGAGAGGCAAGCCGGAGGTATAAAGGTCCAGTGAAAACACCCGTGGCTCCAACAGCTTAACAAACAAGACATGGGAGACAAGAGACCAGAGAGAAAAGTATGTGCTTGGAGAAGGGCAATCTGTTAGGATGCAAATAAGTTTCATTTCTATGAATGAAAAATAGCTGTTGTCCTTGTTTAAGTCTTTAATCTGACAAACAACTTATGGGAGATTTTCAAAAGCCCCTGATAATGGTCTTCAAAACAAGATTACTAAAGAAAACAAGGAACCACAGGATAAGGGGCAAAGGGTACAGATTTCTTACAGATCAGATCATGGGGAAGGCAAAGGTGTGGGAGTGAAGGGGCCCCTGGATGAAGGCTTGCTGGAAACTGGAGGGCACAGAGCTCTTTTACATCAATATTAATAAAAACAACGGCTAATGTACAGTATTTTTAATGATACTTTCACTAAAACAAACAGACGAACAAAAAACCTCAAGAAGTATCATACCTGGGAAAAAACAAAACAAAACAAAAGCATAGTTCCTGGATCTAAATTTCCTCACCTGGCTCCATGCACTTAAAAAAAAAATTAAAGACTAAAACTGTTATTGCACTATGGAGGAAAAAAGAGCTGATAATAAAAGGAGACAAAAATTGAGATTTCCATTGCATTTATGTAACCGAAAAAAAAAATCTAAGATTACAGAGAGTGGGGTCCCAGCCACAAACGAAAGTATCCAAGTCCATGCCTTTCTGTTTCAGCTCCCTTACTCAAGGACACTCTGGTATAATGCCAGAACGTCACTGTGGATAACAACTTAAAAATGATGGAGAGGGACTTCCCTGGTGGCGCATCAGTTAAGAATCCACCTGCCAATGCAGGGGACACGGGTTCGAGCCCCGGTCCAGGAAGATCTCACATGCTGCCGAGAAACTGAACCCGTGCGCCACAACTACAGAGCCTGCACTCTAGAGCCCGTGAGCCACAGCTACTGAGCCCGCGCGCCTAGAGCCCGTGCTCTGCAACAAGAGAAGCCACCGCAATGAGAAGCCCACGCACTGCAACGAAGAGTAGCCCCTGCTCGCCACAACTAGAGAAAGCCTGTGTACAGGCAGCAACAAAGACCCAACACAGCCAAAAACAAAAAAAATAAAAAAAATAAATGATGGAGAACAGGAAAAGTGATAGGAAATGCAAGGGCCAAACCTGAAAGGATGTATACGTAACATCATCTGTGTATAATAACATCTGTGTAAATGATAGGATCAGAGGCAGCAATTTGAAAGTACCTTGGGGAGTAAGGTTTTTCAGTTGTTTTGTGATATTTAGATGTTTCTATTTAGTGTGTAGTTGTATAGCTGATTAAAAACCCAACTGAAAAAATTCTGGAAATTTAGGTAAAAAAGAAATAATGTAGAAAGAAGGTTCTAGCACATTCAGGGGGACCACTAAAAATTTTTAAGTTCCATGAGGACTAGAACATGGCTGATTTGTTCACTGCAGTATCCCCAATGTCTAACAGACTCCTTGGTACACATGGTGCTCAATAAAGATTTGCTAAATGAATTAAAAACCAACCAACCGGGCTTCCCTGGTGGAGCAGTGGTTAAGAATCCACCTGCCAATGCAGGGGACACAGGTTCGAGCCCTGGTCCAGGAACACCCCACATGCCACAGAGCAACTAAGCCCGTGCGCCACTATTGAGCTGAGCCTGTGCTCTAAAGCCCGCGAGCCACAACTACTGAAGCCCGCAAGCCTAGAGCCCGTGCCGCGCAACAAGGGAAGCCACCTCAATGAGAAGCCCGTGCACTGCAACGTAGACCCAACACAGCTGGGAAAAAAAAAAAAGTTAAATAATTAAAAAAACAAAAAACAACCAAACACCAGCATTTCCCTTCAACACTTAGTAGATATCTATTATATAAGGCAACCAGGTGCAAAGAGAAACAAGCCAGCTGAAGTCAAAGAAGCCAATGAAATAAAGATATCTAACCTTTCTATCTTCAGCAGTATCAGTACTTGTAGTAGTCCTAAGAGTTACTTGTATAATAACAAGAGCTAACACTTACTGAGAAAGTACTATTTAACAGACATATTAAATGCTTTTCATATATTTTCTCACTGAGCCCTTCCAAAAACTCTTTGCAATAGGCACTGATGACATCCTCATTTTTCAGATGAGGAAACTGAGGCACAAAAAGGTTAGACTTAAAAACTTTCTCCAGATCTCCCAACTAGCAAGTGGTGAAGCTGAGACTGTATCCTGGCAGTCTGGCGCCAGAGCCCTGCTCGTATCACCTTGCTCCACGGGAATCACCCTCACAGGTCCCACACCCCCCTTGTGGAGGGTCAGCCTCTCACCTGGGCAGCGCAGATGCTGTACTGGGTAAACATGGCTTCATACAAGGCCATCAGCCCACTCTGTCCGGCGGCTGCACAGGCTCGGGCTTCTAAGACTGGAATTGCCTGTAACATGCCAACAGACAAGGTATGGCTGGGGCGAGGGAAGGGGGCCTGAGGACCCTGTTATAGGGGGTGGGGAAGCCACACTTACCATCTCCTTCAGCTGGTTCTGCCCCGAGTGTAGGGCCTGCCGCACGCTCTGAGACAGAAGGATCTCATGGCGCAAGCGTTGCTTGCCAAAGGCTACAGCTCCACTAGTCACCAGCATCATCTCTCGGCCTTGATTCTGCAGTACTGACACCTGACATTGAGGAAGGAAAAGGCACAAGTCCTTGTAATATCTCTTTCCTTTCATCACAAGAGATTCAGGGAGGGTGGACTAATGAGTGGATCCCAAATGCCGGTTTACAGACCAGCACTGGGCTGGCTCTGGAAGTATCACCCAGGTTGTTTGGTAAAAATACAGACTCCTACATGCTTCCTCGAATCCGATAAGTAGGTGGCAGATAGAAATGAGAAGTTTTTAATAAGGAGATTCCAGTGTGTAGGTAGGTTTGGCAACCACAGGACTTGAAGATATGTGGAGGAGTCTATAATGCGGAAGATCCAGTTGTTTCAGGAAATAAAGCTCAGAATACAAGTCTGGAGCCAGGAATTGCAACATAAACTTAGCAGATGGCTTCTCAAATTCTAAGGCATGACCTGGGGAGACGAAGCTGTTTCTGGGGCGTGTCCGATTCTCATGCTTTGCCTCTGGCTAGACCAGGGACAGTGCTGTTCCACTCTGTCTGCCTAGAACCAGTTTTGGTTACTTTGTTTCCCACCTAGGACGGATCCACATGAAAGAATCAAAGATTCAATATTCCTAACCTGTCCATTCCTCCTGATGCTTGAACCTATAACCTAGCTCAGGAACTTGGAGACAGCTATGATAAACCATGATCTAAAAAAAATAACTTATCATCACAGAAAATTTCATACTTAACCAAAGTGGTAAGAATCGAACTACAAAACCCTATGTACTCTTCACCCAGCTTCAACAACCACCTCTCATGGCCAATTTCTCACTCTCCAATATTCCTTTTATAGCTCCACCATTATTTTATTATTTTATTATTTTAAAATATTTATTTATGTATTCATTTGGCTGCACCGGGTCTTAGTTGCAGCATGCGGGATCTTTACTTGAGGCACACAGGATCTTTACTTGAGGCATGTGAACTCTTAGTTGTGGCACGTGGGATCCAGTTCCCTGACCAGGCACTGAACCTGGGCTCCCTGCATTGGGAGTGCACAGTCTTGGCCATTGGATCACCAGGGAAGTCCCTCCACCATTATTTTAATACAAATCCCAGGCTCCAGACACATTATTTCATTTGTAAATATTTCAGAAAGCAATTGCTAAAACAGAGGGTATAGGCACACATCCACAAAACCATTATTATCTAAAATATTTCAATAATTTCCTAATATCAAATATCTGGTCAGTGTTCACATTTCCCCAATTTTTTCAGCTTGCTCAAATTAAGGTGAAAATTAAGCCCACATATTGCAATTAGCTGAAGTGTCTCTTACTTCACTTTTAATCCATAGGTTACTCTCTATAATTTTTTCCCTTGTAATTTGTTAAAGAAACTGGGTTATTTGTCCTTTAGGGTTTCTCAGCTGTGATTTTCCTGCTTCTGTCTCTGTGGTATAGTATTCTATTTCTTGCAAACTGCTGTTAGGTATGAAGGCTTGATTTTTTTTGTCAAGAATTCTTTACAGGTCATGGTGTCCATCAAGGGGATACATAAGGCCTGACTGTCTTTCTTTTTGTGATGTTAGTTACTGTTGATCATCATCACCAAGACCTATTAATTCATTAGGGGCTATAAAATGCTGATATTCTAATTCATGCGTTTCTTCTTTATTTACAGGCTGGAATAATTCCATAAAGGGAAACTTTCCTTCATTAAATATTTGGCTACCTTGAGGTATGGTTTGTATATGAAAGGCAGCACAGATATGTGTCTCTTTCCCTTTATTTACCAGTTTCCAAAATGAGTAGGTTCTCTAGAATCCTTCAAGATGACCAATGAATTTTTTTAAGTATAATTGTGATTCATAGATTTAAACATATTTCATGTGTTTAAATTCAGTGCAGTAATTATTGATGTTCAGATATTCCCATCTCTGACCAATGGAAGCCTCTTTAAGTCAGCTCCTGAGTCCATCTAACATGATCAGATGACTTGGACAAGACAGTTGACTCCATATGTTAGTACTGCACTGATCTAGAAAACTGTTCCTTAAGGTCCAGGGGTGTCCCCAGAAGGAGAGCTGGCAACCTAAGCAAACCATTACCAGGTTCTCCCCACTGTTTTCATCAAGTTTCTCCTTTGCTCAAAATCTTCAATCTTCCTCCTAGACTGAACCCCAAGTCCTCTACCTGGTTTCAAAGCCCTGCCTAATGGAATTATACACATTCTCCCTGATGAGATCACCACCACTCCTCTCACCTCCTCTCTGGCCCATCAGCTTGCCATACTCATTCCTGCTTTTGTCTCCCACCTGGAAACTACTTGTAGAGCCTCCCCGTCCCCAGAAACATCAGGCTACACAATACCAGGGGCACCATTCACAATGTGCACTTAGCAGCACGGAACATTTCCCCTCTGCTGGTGCAAATCCTATCAGTCACAAAGGCCCACCCTGAGTCTCAGCTCTCCTAGGAAGTCCCAAGAATGACCACACTCTCATTTGACCTTCCCACCTCTGGACCTGTCAGTCACTGTCATTTGTGCCCTCTCATTTGGATATTATCTGTCTTGAACAATCACCTGATTATTTTGGGAGTCCCAGTCTGGCTCCCCAAGGGCAGAGACAACCGTTAGAGGTCTATTAAGGCCCTCACAATGTAGCCCTTTGATAAATATTTGTTACACTGCATTGATCTGAGGGACTCAATCTGAAAGGCAGATTTGATAATAATTGCTTAGTACAGAAAATATATGAAGAAAATTCCATCAAATTTCAGGTTAGTAGTTTTCTAATACCAACTCCAGCAAAATTTTTTTTTTTTTTTTTGGGGGGTACGCGGGCCTCTCACTGGCTCCGGACGTGCAGGCCCAGCGGCCATGGCTCACGGGCCCAGCCGCCGGACCGGGGCACGAACCCATGTCCCCTGCATCGGCAAGCGGACTCTCAACCACTGCGCCACCAGGGAAGCCCCAAAATTGTTTTTTAAAACTGAAAATACGTCTATGGAAGATAGAGCTGAATTACAGCTAGAATGGAAAAGCTCTAGCTTTATCTCCAGGATACTTGGATGTTTGGGACTTTTTGACTCTTGGTCAGGGGTTGGCAAACTATGGCCTGCAGGTCAAATCTGACCTGTGCCTGTTTTTGAAAATAAAATTTTATCAGAACACAGCCCATGCTTGTTCATTTATGTATTGTCTAAGGTTGCTTTTGTGCTACAATGGTAGCTGAGACAGAAACTGTACAGCCTACAGAGACTAACATATTTAGTATCTGGCCTTTTACAGAAAAAATTTGCTGTTCCCTGCTCTTGGAAAAGATAAAGGTAGTGGGATTTGCGATGTGATATTTAAAGTCCAAAACTCCCATGATGACCCCGAAGGTCAGTTTCTTTACTGATAAACTATCAGTGGTCAGCCTGGTTTGACTCCATGGCCAGTGGGGCATAAAGTTCCCACTGAAAACTTCTGCTGTGAGGCCTTCCAAAGCCAAGATTCCTTGCACAGATCTTTTTGTGATTCAGTCTGGAGACAGAGTGTGGTCTCTGTGCAAATAAAAGACCCTAGGGGGTGGGGGATGGCCTTGTGCATAGGATATCTCTCAGACCCTCAATGCTTGCTTACACTCCCTCTGTGGCCTTGTATCCCTTTGCCTTTAAATGAAAGCCTTATATGGGTATTCTCTGTGGAGTCTGGTAAGTCCTTTCACTATAATCTGAACTTGGGAAATCTTTGCAATGATAGCTCATACTTATTTCAAGATTTCTAGTCTAACTAGAAAAGATAAAGCCCAGCAAAACAGGAAAAAAAAAAAAAGCTCAATATTCACACAAGTCCATCTGGGTACTCAACCCTGATTACATATCAATCACCTGGGGAACTTTAAAAACACAGATGCTGGGCTTCCCTGGTGGCGCAGTGGTTCAGAGTCCGCTTGCTGATGCAGGGGCCACGAGTTCGTGTCCCAGTCCGGGAAGATCCCACAGGCCGCGGAGCGGCTGGGCCCGTGAGCCATGGCCGCTGAGCCTGCGCGTCCGGAGCCTGTGCTCCGCAACGGGAGAGGCCGCGGCAGTGAGAGGCCTGCGTACTGCAAACAACAACAACAAAAAAAAACCCACAGATGCTTGAGCCCCATACCAGAGATACTTATTAAATGGTTGACTGTGAAGCCCAGGCACCTCCAGGCCTCTCAGGCGATTCTAATGTGCAGCCAGGATTAAGAATCACTGACATACAAAGCTAGTTCTCACTAAGACGCTTGAGGGATGAACTGCATGAAATCAACTCCACTCCTTGACACCCCGTCTGCTTGCCCTGGGATGGTGTCTCCCAGTGGCACCTTCATCAGGAAACAGAGTTTTCAGACTGGGTTGAAATCTATTGTTCTCAAATCAGAATTATTTTTACGAGCTGAGAAACCTGAAATGACAGCTTAAAAAGCAGATTTTGTTTTAGTTCAGTTGAATTTTCCATCTTGGCAATTACCTGCTCAACAATAGACGCCAGGCGCCCCAGTGCCAGGCCACATTCATCCCCTCGGGTCACCACGGCACTTCCGAGTTTAACCACGATTCTCTTGGCATGCTTCAGCTCACTGCGGTGGGCAAAAGACTTGCCATGCGCACGACTGAGGGGTACCGTGATAAAGGGGATGTTGCTCCAAGAACGAACATGTCTGATGGCTGAAGGCTGGACACGACCTGCAGCCCCCGAACAAAGTCAAATGCAAGAAAAAAGGATAGAAATACACAATATAATTTCTCACTGAAAATATGCGTGCAAAATAGTAACCAGTTTGGCCGCCAAAAAATAGCTTTAACATTCTTAACTGCATAAAACCAGTGTATCAAAAGCCACACCGATCTAGCATGTTTTATTCTAGTATTGTGTGGAGTTTGTACCCAGTACACAGGTGACAGGTACACTCAAACACTGCTGGTCAAGAATTTAAATGAAACATTTTTCCCTGAAGACATGTTGGCAAAATATATCAAAAGCCTTAAAAATGTTCACAACTTTGATCCAGCAATTCCATGTTCAGAAATTTATTCTAAAGAACATATCAGAGGTGGAGACAAAGAGATTTATCAGCAGGCTATTCATCCGTATTATTTATAACAGGAAAAATAGAAGCAGAGTAAACATCCAAAAAAGGGACAAAAGATTTAAATACTTTTAGAATTTTCAATAACATAGGAAAATGCTCATATGTTAGTTTCACATACATTTCTAAATGCATAGGAAAAGATAAATAAATAAAAATATTACTACTTTATCTCATGATGGGGTTACGGGTGATTTATTTTTCTTCTTTATTCTTGTTTTGTTTTCCAAATTTATGCAGTCAAAATGCATTGCTTTCACAATCAGAAAAATATGTGTGCTTTTAAAGAAACCACACCGCTATTAAAAAAAAGTGAGTCTGATTAGCTAAGACAATACAGAACAAAGTAACGGGTATTAAGTAATACGGGTATTAAGTAATAAAAAATCATAGCTAATCTCCCTACAAATTGCCTGTAACAATGAAGAAAGAAACTGGAGCACTTTCTGAAGGGAAAGTAACGTTGGAGTCAGATACTTCTTTGTATCCCTTTAGACATCTGCCCCTAATCAATTCTGTCCTGATTCTTTTTTCTTGAAACATGGAACAAAATTTCTAAGAGTTTAAAACAAAAACGAAAACAAAAAACCAAAAGAACCCCCACCAAAACAAAAAACCAAACTTGATTAAAAAGCTGAAAATCTAACAGTCACGGCTGAATGTCAGGCACTGAACCTCTTCACCACTGCTGACTGCCTTCCCCCACTACAAGTTCTCTAGGTATCACTATAGACATTAATAAATATTGGAATGAGTTACTAAAGTAATCATTCCGAGCCACCTTTCAGACTATTCTACTATAACTGTATTACTACAGAGTAAACTTCCTTCACTTGAATCAACCGTTATCACCTCCCTTTATATCTACAGACAGATTTCTCAGAATTTCTCTACCCAGTGCCTCTAACGCCTGACCACTCTGACCCATCTAGCTGTAATCAAGCATCCACTGTCTCTCTCTACGCTACAGAAACGGTGGGTAAAGCAGGCAGAATCCTATTCTCACGGACGAGAAGATCCCCGTTCTCCCCCCTCTCTGCCTCCTTCATGCACAAACTTGAGAAAGAACATTTTAAATGAAGTCATAAAGAGGCTTTCCTTCTCTCTTAAATAACTGTTTCTTTAAGTGACAATGTTTCAAGTCTGCTGGAGAAACAAGACAGATGATGCGGGTCTTTTTTATCAACAGGCTTGCAGTCCAGTCCCCAGCAGAGAGCTGCACAGTAAGCCCGTCATCTGGGATAGAACTGGGGCTTGGCACCCCTGCTATGGGCTGCCCTGTTCCTGCTGGGGGAGCCCCGAGGACGAAAGCACCGGTGTGTTGTGAGGGCCGTTCCGTGGAGAGCTCCCTTTCTCCATCAGGCTCATCAGTATAGGTGCCCTGGCCCCGCCTTCAGGAATATTACCCTAAGCAATGCACACACCTAAGTCTACGCTTAAAAGTTGTACCCATATAATAGTTCTGGCCTCGCTGACCTGGTGGAGGGAGGGGTGGTAGAGGGAGAGACTTACTCCCCTGGAGTTTGGACCTGGGATCATACCCCTCATCATCTTCAGCTCAGAGCTGCACCCAAGTAATCACGTGTCTCTTTGACAGCTGTCAGAACTAGGCCTGCTGCCTACTTTTCTCTCCTGTGTACTGCAGGGCATGTCCTGGCCTGGCAAAGTGCTGAGCATGGGTGGGCAGCCTGAGAGGGAACCTCAGGGACATAGGTGGTGGCAAGCAGGTCAGTCCTACCAGGCCAGACTAGCATGAATGAAACTCCTGATCCGCAGTCTGTATCAGTAGAGGAGGGTGGCGTGGCTTGGTGCCGGGCAGGCAAGGGTCATTCTCGCGGCAGGCAACTGGGTCACAGCAGATCAGGGCTGATAAGCTTCAAGAAGAGGCTACATCTATGAACAAGGTGTGTTTTTTCGGCAGCGTGACATACGGGATCTTAGTTCTCCGACCAGGGATCGAACCCACACCCCCTGCGTTGGAAGCACGGAGTCTTAACCACTGGACCACCAGCGAAGTCCCTGAACAAGGTTTTAAGCAAGTAAAAGCTCAGTCATATCCAGTGGGTTCTGCACCAAGGAGAGCTCCATGGGGTCCAGGGCTTTTCTGGGTTTCCTATTCAACAATGCTTTCACCCTCCTAGATTGACCCTATCTTTCTTGAGGGCATTTTTTTATGTGCTGCAGTGTATTATACATTTTAGGGTCCATATGAAGGACTAGAAGGCCTTGATTAGTTAAGAAAAATCCATGGCTTCTGGATGGGTAATCTCTTCCCATCTTCTAAGGAAACTTTAGGCTCTAAGTCTCAAAGAAAAGACATCTCCTCCTGTTAAGGATGAGGGGATACCGAGGTATATGTGTATGCAAATGTGTTAGGGGGAGGGGGTTGTCCATATTCCTCAAAGGTGCCATGGGTCACACTCCAAGGGATGAGAAGCCCTTTAGCTTTTCAGCACCAGAGTCCTAATTCTCAGTAATAAATGAGGCTGTGTTCCAGGCCTGAACAGGAAGGAACGCTGACATGGTTTCTATCTCTCTTCCTGGTCTTCCACTTCCCTCTGTTTGTATTTCTATGCTTTTTCACTTTGCCTTTTTAATTTTTTTTCTGCTCTTCTGCTTATCATGGTCAGTGAACATGGGGTTCCAGAAAAATCTGGATACAAAGAAAAATCTAGGGATAAGATCAGAAAGTGCCTCCTTCTGTGAATGAGTCTAATGAGAATAAACAATAACATCAACAATAAAAATACTGAAGTGAACATTTACTATATACCAGGAACTGTGTTAACTATTCATGTACCTTATACAGAGGCAGAGGATATATGAAAGGACAAGTGTAGGCTCTGGAGTCAGACTCCCTGGGCTGGAATCTCAACTCCTTCACTTACTTGCTGTTATCTCATTGATCTCATAAGGTTGTTGTAGGGAATGAAATGAGTTAATGCATGAACAAGGATTGGCACAAAGTAAACCCTCAATAAATACTGGCTGGTATTATAAAAAAGTGTTAGCTATGGGCTTCCCTGGTGGCGCAGTGGTTAAGAATCCGCCTGCCAATGCAAGGACACGAGTTCAAGCCCTGGTCTGGGAAGATCCCACATGCCACGGAGCAACTAAGCCCATGCGCCACAACTACTGAGCCTGTGTGCCACAACTACTGAAGGCCATGCGCCTAGAGCCCATGCTATGCAAAAAGAGAAGCCACCGCAATGAGAAGGCTGTGCACTGCAATGAAGAGTAGTCCCCGCCTGCTGCAACTAGAGAAAGCCCATGCACAGCAAGGAAGACTCAACACAGCCAATAAATAAATAAATTTATTAAAAAAAAAAAAGGGTTAGCTATGCCTATCATCATCATCATTGTTATCATCATCTTCCTGAATTCTCATGAGTTAAGACTCATGAGTTAGGTATTATTATAAAGTAGTTATTATTATTATTAGCTTCATTTTATAAATAAGGAAACTGAGGCTCAGACAAGTTGAGTAACTTACCACCATTACCAGATTGGAAAAATGGCCACAATACTTGAAGCTTCTCCCATTAACAGGTGGAGTCTATTTTCCCACTCCTTGAATAGGGGCTGGCCCTATGACTTGCTTTGACCAATACAATGTAGCAGAAGCCTAACTCTGTGTAAATTCTGAGCTTAGGCCTCAATAGACCTTATCACTGCCATGCTTGCTGTTCTTGGGAAGCATCATGTGAAGAAGCCACAGATAGCTTGCTGGAAGATGAGAAGCCATGTGGAACAGAGATGATCTATCATCCCAGCAGATTCTCCCCTGGCCCTCAACAATCAACCCTGAGCCAATGGAGAGCTGACAAGGACACAGAACCACTGTGTAGCTGAGCATGGTCCAAAATGCCAACTCATGGAAATGTGACCGAAATCCATAGCTGTGGTCGGTCACTAAGTAAGTAGCAGAGATAGTTTTCAAACACAGGGAGCCTAGTTCCAGACCCTGAACTTTTAAACTTTACACTCTTCTTTACATGAATAGGAAACAGATTTTTCCAATGATGATAAGCTTGATTAGCTGATAAGCATGTCCTCTTGCAGTAAGGTTTTGAGACAGACTGTTGATAACATTTAGGTGTTATCAAGAGATAGGCAACTCAAAACATCATAAACAGTCTTTCAACAAATGGTGCTGGAACTAGACCTCTAGATGCAAAAAAATGAACCTCGACCTAACCATCACAACTTATACAAATATTAACTCAAAATGGATCATGGAGGGAGTGCTGGCTACCCAGAGAGGGAGGGAGCAGGCAGACCCCAGCTCAGAGCAGCTGTCTGGACACCTTGAGTTTTGGAGTGGGGGGCGCTGGCTACTGTGAACTTGGACCCCATCATGGTAGCCTTCCTCAGGATGCTCTTTCTTTTGTCTGCCCAGCCCTGGAGTACAGTAGCAGCAGAGAATACTTGCTTCTCTGCAATGTTGTGTTGATTCATGGAAATTCTGATAAGAAAACCTGTGAGCCTTGACATTTAGAGCACATCACTTTCTATGGTGTGAACTGTGCCATCACTGTGAGGGGTTAAAAAAATTGGGGGACTGGCACTTCCAGTCAAACCATCATGTGTAGCAGCATTCTTCATCAAGGGTCTTGGTGCTCTGGCCGGGTGTCAGTCCTGAGCCTCTGAGGTGGGAGAGCCGAGCTCAAGACACTGGACCACCAGAGACCTCCAGGCCCCACGTAATATCAATCGGTGAGAGCTCTCCCAGAGATCTCTGTCTCAATGCTAAGATCCAGCTCCACTCAATGACCAGCAAGCTACAGTGCTGGACACCCCATGCCAAACAACTAGCAAGACAGGAACACAACCCCACCCATTAGCAGAGAGGCTGCCTAAAATCATACTAAGTTCACAGACACACCAAAACACACCACCAGATGCGGTCCTGACCACCAGAAAGACAAGATCCAGCCTCATCCACCAGAACACAGGCACCAGTCCCCTCCACCAGGAAGCTTAAGAAGCCACTGAACCAACCTCGCCCACTGGGGGCAGACACCAAAAACAACGGGAACTATGAACTTGCAGCCTGCGAAAAGGAGACCCCAAACACAGTAAGATAAGCAAAATGAGAAGACAGAGAAATATGCAGCACATGAAGGAGCAAGGTAAAAACCCACCAGACCAAACAAAGAGGAAGTAGGCAGTCTACCTGAAAAAGAATTCAGAGTAATGACAGTAAAGATGATCCAAAATCTTGGAAATAAAATGGAGACAATACAAGAAACATTTAACAAGGACCTAGAAGAACTAAAGAGCAAATAAACAATGATGAACAACACAGTAAATGAAATTAAAAATTCTCTAAAAGGAATCAATACCAGAATAACTGAGGCAGAAGAGAATGGATAAGTGACCTGGCAGACAAAATAGTGGAAATAACTACTGCAGAGCAGAATAAAGAAAAAAGAACGAAAAGAATTGAGGACAGTCTCAGAGACCTCTGGGACAACATTAAACGTACCAACATTTGAATTACAGGGGTCCCAGAAGAAGAGGAGAAAAATGAAGGGACTGAGAAAATATTTGAAGAGATTATAGTTGGAAACTTCCCTAATATGAGAAAGGAAATAATCAATCAAGTCCAGGAAGTGCAGAGAGTCCCATACAGGATAAATCCAAGGAGAAACACACCAAGACACATATTAATCAAACTATCAAAAATTAAATACAAAGAAAGTATTAAAAGCAGCAAGGGAGGGCTTCCCTGGTGGCGCAGTGGTTGAGAGTCCGCCTGCCGGTGCAGGGGACACGAGTTCGTGCCCCAGTCCAGGAGGATCCCACATGCTGCGGAGTGGCTGGGCCTGAGCCATGGCCGCTGGGCCTGCACGTCCAGAGCCTGTGCTCTGCAATGAGAGAGGCCACGGCAGTGGGAGGCCCATGTACCGCAAAAAAAAAAAAAAAAAAAAAAAAAGCAGCAAGGGAAAAGCAACAAATAACATACAAAGGAATCCCCATAAGATTAACAGCTGAGCTTTCAGCAGAAACTCTGCAAGCCAGAGGGAGTGGCAGTACATATTTGAAGTGATGAAAGGGAAAAACCTACAACCAAGATTACTCTACCCAGCAAGGATCTCATTCAGATTCGACAGAGAATTTAAAACCTTTATAGACAAGCAAAAGCTAAGAGAATTCAGCACCACCAAACCAGCTTTACAACAAACGCTAAAGGAACTTCTCTAGGCAGGAAACACAAGAGAAGGAAAAGACCTACAATAACAAACCCAACACAATTAAGAAAATGGGAATAGGAACATATATATCAATAATTACATTAAATGTAAATGGTTTAAATGCTCCAACCAAAAGACACAGACTGGCTGAATGAATACAAAAACAAGACCCGTATATAAGCTGTCTACAAGAGACCCACTTCAGACCGAGGGACACATACAGACTGAAAGTGAGAGGATGGAAAGAGATATTCCATGCAAATGGAAATCAAAAGAAAGCCGGAGTTGCAATTCTCATATCAGACAAAATAGACTTTAAAATAAAGACTATTAGAAGAGACAAAGAAGGACACTACATTAATGATCAAGGGATCAATCCAAGAGGAAGATATAACAATTGTAAATAGTTATGCACCCAACATAGGAGCACCTCAATACATAAGGCAAATGCTAACAGCCATAAAAGGGGAAATTGACAGTAACACAATCACAGTAGGGGACTTTAACACCCCACTTTCACCAATGGACAGATCATCCAAAATAAAAATAAATAAGGAAACACAAGCTTTAAATGATACATTAAACAAGATGGACTTAATTGATATTTATAGGACATTCCATCCAAAAACAACAGAATACACATTCTTCTCAAGTGCTCATGGAACATTCTCCAGGATAGATCATATTTTGGGTCACAAATCAAGCCTTGGTAAATTTAAGAAAACTGAAATTGTATCAAGTATCTTTTCCGACCACAACGCTATGAGACTAGATATAAATTACAGGAAAAAATCTGTAAAAAATACAAGCACGTGCAGGCTAAACAATACACTACTTAATAACCAAGAGATCACTGAAGAAGTCAAAGAGGAAATCCAAAAATACCTAGAAAAAAATCACAATGAAAACATGACGACCGAAAACCTATGGGATGCAGCAAAAGCAGTTCTAAGAGAGAAGTTTATAGCAATACAATCCTACCTTAAGAAACAAGAAACATCTCAAATAAACCACCTAACCTTACATCTAAAGCAATTAGAGAAAGAACAAAAAAACCCCAAAGTTAGCAGAAGGAAAGAAATCATAAAGATCAGATCAGAAATAAATGAAAAAGAAATGAAAGAAATGATAGCAAAGATCAATAAAACTAAAAGCTGGTTCTTTGAGAAGATAAACAAAATTGATAAATCATTAGCCAGACTCATCGAGAAAAACAGGGAGAAGATTCAAATCAATAGAATTAGAAATGAAAAAGGAGAAGTAACAACTGACACTGCAGAAATACAAAGGATCGTGAGAGATTACTACAAGCAACTCTATGCCAATAAGATGGACAACCTGGAAGAAACGGACAAATTCTTAGAAATGCACAACCTTCCGAGACTGAACCAGGAAGAAATAGAAAATAAGAACAGACCAATCACAAGCACTGAAATTGGTGATTAAAAGTCTTCCAACAAACAAAAGCCCAGGACCAGATGTCTTCACAGGTGAATTCTATCACACATTTAAAGAAGATCTAACACCTGTCATTCTCAAACTTCCAAAACATAGCAGAGGGAGGAACACTCCCAAACTCATTCTATGAGGCCACCATCACCCTGATACCAAAACCAGACAGAGATGTCACAAAGAAAGAAAACTATAGGCCAGTATCACTGATGAACATAGATGCAAAAATCCTCAACAAAATGCTAGCAAACAGAATCCAACAGCACATGGAAAGGTTCATACACCATGATCAAGTGGGGTTTATCCCAGGAATACAAGGATTCTTCAACATACGCAAATCAATCAATGTGATACACCATATTAGCAAATTGAAGGAGAAAAGCCATATGATCATCTCAATCGATGCAGAGAAAGCTTTCAACAAAATTCAACACCCATTTGTGATAAAAACCCTGCAGAAAGTAGGCATAGAGGGAATTTTCCTCAACATAATAAAGGCCATATATGACAAACCCACACCAACATTGTCCTTAATGGTGAAAAACTGAAACGATTTCCACTAAGTTCAGGAATAAGACAAGGTTGCCCACTCTCACCACTATTATTCAACATAGTTTTGGAAGTTTTAGCCACAGCAATCAGAGATGGAAAAAGAAATACAATGAGTCCAAATCGGAAAAGAAGAAGTGAAACTGTCACTGTGTGCAGATGACATGATACTACACATAGAGAATCCTAATGATGCCAGCAGAAAACTACTAGAGCTAATCTATGAATTTGGTAAAGTAGCAGGATACAAAATTAATGCACAGAAATCTCCTGCATTCCTATACACTAATGATGAAAAATCTGAAAGAGAAATTAAGGAAACACTCCCATTTACCATTGCAACAAAAAGAATAAAATACCTAGGAACAAACCTACCTAAGGAGACAAAAGACCTGTATGCAGAAAACTATAAGACACTGATGAAAGAAATTAAAGATGATACAAACAGATGGAGAGATATACTATGCTCTTAGACTGGAAGAATCAACATTGCGAAAATGACTATACTAGCCAAAGCAATCTACAGATTCAATACAGTCCCTGTCAAATTACCAATGGCATTTTTCACAGAACTAGAACAAAAAATTATACAATTTGTATGTTAACACGAAAGACCACGAACAGCCAAAGCAGCCTTGAGAAAGAAAAACGGAGCTGGAGGAATCAGGCTCCCTGACTTCAGACTATATTACAAAGCTACAGTAATTGAGACAGTATGATACTGGCCCAAAAACAGACATACAGATCAATGGAACAGGAAAGAAAGCCCAGAGATAAATCCATGCACATATGGTCACCTTATCTTTGACAAAGGAGGCGAGAATATACAATGGAGAAAAGACAGCCTCTTCAATAAATGGTGCTGGGAAAACTGGACAGCTACATGTAAAAGAATGAAATTAGAACACTCCCTAACACCATACACAAAAATAAACTGAAAATGGATTAAAGACCTAAATGTAAGGCCAGACACTATCAAACTCTTAGATGAAAACATAGGCAGAACACTCTATGACATAAATCACAGCAAGATCCTTTTTGATCCACCTCCTAGAGAAATGGAAATAAAAACAAAAATAAACAAATGGGACCTAATGAAACTTAAAAGCTTTTGCACAGCAAAGGAAACCATAAACAAGACGAAAAGACAATCCTCATAATGGGAGAAAATATTTGCAAACGAAGCAAATGACAAATGATTAATCTCCAAAATATACAAGCAACTCATGCAGCTCAATATCAGAAAAACAAACAACCCAATCCAAAAATGGGCAGAAGACCTAAATGGACATTTCTCCAAAGAAGATATACAGAGTACCAACAAACACATGAAAGGATGCCAAAATCACTAATCATTAGAGAAATGCAAATCAAAACTACAATGAGGTATCACTTCACACCGGTCAGAATGGCCATCATCAAAAAATCTACAAACAATAAATGCTGGAGAGGGTGTGGAGAAAAGGGAACCCTCTTGCACTGTTGGTGGGAATGTAAATTGCTACAGCCACTATGGAGAACAGTATGGAGGTTCCTTAAAAAACTAAAAATAGAACTACCATATGACCCAGCAATCCCACTACTGGGCATATACTCAGAGAAAACCATAATTCAAAAAGAGTCATGTACCACAATGTTCACTGCAGCACTATTTACAATAGCCAGGACATGGAAACAACCTAAGTGTCCATCGACAGATGAGTGGATACAGAAGATGTGGCACATGTATACAATGGAATATTACTGAGCCATAAAAAGAAACAAAATTGAGTTACTTGTAGTGAGGTGGATGGACCTAGAGTCTGTCATACAGAGTAAAGTAAGTCAGAAAGAGAAAAACAAATACCATATGCTAAGGCATATATATGGAATCTAAAAAAAAAAAGGTTCTGAAGAACCTAGGGGCAGGACAGGAATAAAGACACAGAGTAGAGAATGGACTTAGGGACATGGGGAGGGGAAGGGTAAGCTGGGATGAAGTGAAAGAGTGGTATTGACATATATACACTACCAAATGTAAAACAGATAGCTAGCGGGAAGCAGCCACACAGCACAGCGAGATCAGCTCGGGGCTTTGTGACCACCTAGAGGGGTGGGATAGGGAGGGTGGGAGGGAGGCTCAAGAGGGAGGGGATATGGGGATATATGTATTATGTATAGCTGATTCACTGTTATACAGCAGCAACTAACAAAACAATGTAAAGCAATTATACTCCACTAAAAATGCTAAAAAAACAAAACAAAACCAAAATGGGTCATGGACTTCAATGCAAAAGTTCAAAATTTTTAGAAAAAGAAACAGGAAATCTTCAGGATCTAAGGCTATACAAAGAGTTCTTAGACTTGACCTCACATGTACAATCCATAAAATGAAAAACTGATAAACTGGACCTCATCAAAGTAAAAAAAACTTTCCTCTGTGAAAGACCCTGTTAAGAGACTGAAATGTCAAGCTACAAATTGGGAGAAAATACTTTCTAATCACAAATCCGACCAAGGACTACTCTGTAGAAGACATTAAAAAACTCTCAAAGTTCAAAAGTAGAAAACCAAACAATCCAATTAAAAATGAGCAAATGACATTTCACTGACGAGGATATACAGTCAGCAAATAAGCACATGAAAAGATGTCCAACCTCACTGGTCAATAGAGAAAAGGAATTTAAAACCACAGTGAGATATCATTATATATCTATCAAAATGGATAAAATCAAAGAGTGGCAACATCAAATGCTGGTGAGGATGAAGAGAAAGTGGATCACTCATACATTGCTGGTGTGAATGTAAAATGGTACAGCCGCTCTGCAAAAACAGTTTGCCATTTCTTATAAAACTAACTACCACATGCAGCTAACATACAACCCAGAAACTGAACTTTTGGACATTTATCCCAGATAACCAAAACTATGTGCACACAAAGTCCTATACACGAATGTTCACAGCAGCCTTATTCATAACAGACAAAAAATGTTAAACAACCAGTTGTTCTTCAATGGTGAATGGTTACACTAACCGTGGTACCCCCATACCATTAAATCCTATTCAGTAATAAAAATGAACAAACTGACAGACACAAGAACTTAGATGAATCTCCAGAGATTTACGCTGAGTAAAACAAGTCACCCCCAAAGGTCACATACTGTATGATTTCATTTATATAACATTTAAAAATTATAAAAATGGAGCACAGATTAGAGGCTGCCAGGGGTTAGGGACAGAAAGGAGAGGACAACTAGAAAAGAGAAACTTGAAGGATCCTATAGTGATGGAAATCTTATCTTGACTCTATCCACCCTGGTCAATACCCTGGTTGAGATACTGCGATAACTGGGGAAAGGGTATAAGGGATCTCTCTGTATTAATTCTTGCAACTGCAAGTGAATCTATAATTATCTCAAAATTAAACACTGAATTACAAAGAAGGAATGAAGAAAAATAGCGTGCAAAAAATCCTGGGGGATTAAATAAAAGTAACACTTTATCTTTAAATTTTTTTTTAAATTTTGAGTTATTTATTTGACATACCAAAAGCTGTACAAAATTAATGTACACAAGTTGATGAGTTTGCAGGTAAGTATACACTCGTGAAACCATCACCATAATCTATGCCATAAACCTATCTATCCCCTCCAAAAATTTCACTTTATTGATAAATACAAACACGATGTTTCACCAGTAGGCTGCCTCCTTGCTTACCGCCTTTGTCCAATTCTGCCAAATTACTTTTTACTTTTTAAAACCTTGTTGAAACACACTTGGACCAAACCTCCCACATATTTATGTTTCCTACGGTACCTACAAGATCTGGAGAGTGTTGTGGATTGGACCCAGGGCAGGAGACGGTGGGTGAAGGACGGGGACCCAGAGCGGCAGACTCGACTCAACATGCTGCGAGGTGGTCACTGACCAAGGTATCTGCAGAATGCATTTTAAAAAATGAAGAATCAAAATACTAGACAATTCACTTTATTTTCGTCCACCTCCCCACACTGAGAGTAAAAACTTGACTCTCCTGCTCCAAACTCCCCTGTATTAGAGGAACTCCCACCTCTTCTACACATAGAAAAGAGAGAAAAAACAAATGGCTCCTTCCCAGGCTCTGACTCTATTCTTCCTTTCTTACAACCATCTTGGTTTTTCTTTAAAATTAATTAATTAATTATTTTTTGGCTGCGTTGGGTCTTCGTTGCTGCGCGCGGGCTTTCTCTAGTTGCGGGGAGCGGGGGCTACTCTTTGTTGCAGTGCACGGGCTTCTCATTGTGGTGGCTTCTCTTGTTGCGGAGCGTGGGCTTCAGTAGTTGCAGCGTGCGGGCTCAGTAGCTGTGGCGCATGGGCTTAGTTGCTCCACGGCATGTGGGATCTTCCTGGACCAGGGCTCGAACCAGTGTCCCCTGCACTGGCAGGCAGATTCTTAACCACTGTGCCCCCGGGAAGTCCCAACCATTTTAGTTTTTATGTAAACAAATTGAAACTAAGGATTATGAATATTTTGAGTGACAAAAAAATCTTTAAGGTATAATGTTTACGTATTGATATTAAATCTTCACCACAATTCCTATACCATTAAGGAGTCTCCAACAGATCAAAAAACAGATTCAACATTCCGTAAGCAGCCATCTCCACCTTCCTGCTCGCACCTCCCGACAGAACTCTGAAAACCACATATTTGAAACGTCAGCTTGATCCTTGCTGACAAAAGGGAGGAAAGGTCGGAGGCTGCTGTTTTGTCTTTCTTCTTGCCGTCCACAGGAATCCAAAGCACACTCTTGAATCCCTGAGAAGGAGTGACAATGCCTGCAAATGGCTGACATCTGAAATGACCGTGGGCACATCTCTTGGAGGATGAGTACATACCTAGAAATCTCAGAGCTGAGAACATAGTGGCTGTGGGCATTTTCCCACGGTAGGTCAAGTTTTAGACAAAGATTAGTTTATTTCACAAATAGGTAGGGGGCTTCTTCATCTATCTATCTTCATATATACATATATATACAAATATATACACACACATATATATATATAAAAACACAGAGAATATGCCATTCATTATTGCAGCTGTTACACTACAGGGACATGGTTGTTTTCACAAGATAAGAAAAACACTGTGTGTTCTTTGCTTGCGGGTCTCCTTTTAACTTCTCTATGTATTGGTAGATATATTCAACCCTCTTAAACATGCCTCAACGTGCTTAAACATGCCTCAAAAGACTAGCATTTTGCCTCAAAGTGAAGAGAAACAAGGAATGGTTAATGCTCTTCAATTTATACTGCACAAAGGTACAGAAAGAAGAGAGAAGAGACTGGCAGGATACATCTGTTGTAAAAGATATGGCCTCTAATAGGCAATAGAAAGTGTTAAGTGCTCTCTGTTGACTTCAGTGTTTGTGACAGTATGGAAGGTCCCAAGAGAAAATTATTTGCATAACACTGAAGCATGATATGAGCCCATGATCTATATTTGCTGCTTTTACAAATTCCTTCAGTAATTATTGCTAAACAATTATTTACATATGAATTCTCCAAAATAACCCTAGAAGAGCCAAAAGGGTAAAATAATCAAATAGTGACACTAAAATTCTAATTCTATCTCCTTCACAAACTTTCCCCAGCAACTCTAGCATTAATTTCTGACTGGTTCATGTGCTACTGCTGATTTTCCCAACTAGATTATAAACTTCCCACTGACAGCATGGTAAACATGGGACACAAGGATTTTGGAGTTGGAGAGATTTAGGTTCAAGCTTCGCACTTGCTAGCTGTGTGCCTTGCTAGCTGTGGGTCTTCCAATCTTTCTAAGTCTCAGTTTCCTCATCTGTAAACTAGGGACAATAACAGTAAGGACTTCATAGAATTATTGTGAAAGAATGCATGGAATGCCTGGGTACAAGAGATGCTCAATAAACATCTGCTCTCCTCTGTCTGTCTTTCAGACACTAATGATATCTTACAATGCATTTCTTTCTTTCTTTCAGGACCTGTCACAGGCACAAAGAATTCCATATCCTCTGATAGACAGATGTAATCATAAATTATATTTATGGACTGTTTACCTCTCTCTTATCTATGAATAACTGAAAGCTCTGAATGTTTAAGGTAAGTTATCAGGTTGAAGACTGATTTAGAAATCAGGCCTCCCTGCCTCTCTCATGGCCTCTGACTGACCCCTACCTCACTGCAAAGGATAGTTCATCCTGCCAGAATTTATTATGCCCTCAAAAAGTACACGGCTAATTCCAGGGAGCAAAGGTTATGTGTGTCTGTCTAGACTCCATGTCATCAAATGAAAAGTTTCCATGTTTTGATTCAAGACATTTCTCAAGTACCTTTTTACAGGTTCTAAATAGAAAGCCCTTATCTTTCTTACTTGAAGAGAGAACTGAACTTTAGTCTCAACAAACGTCGCCCAGAAACACAGGCTTGGTATATGGTTCACCGCCTCTAGATAAAGCTCACCGCCTCTAGAGCAGAGAAAGGTGATGGGGGAGGGGATGGATCTGGGCCCGCGCTGATGGGCCAGAAGGAACTCTTCACAGACCGTATGCCACGCTGCGAAAGGCGGTGGTGAGCGAGCTCTCCGGCTGCGGGGTGGGGGGGAATGGTTTTCAAGAGGGGATAACGAAAGCCCGGGCGGGCTGCGAGGGACTGCACACACACGCCCCTGAGAGTCGCCGTGTGGACAGTCACAAACAGGGTGAAACCCCACCACCCATGCAGGTGCACTGGAAGCTGGCTCCGGACTCCTGGGCGGAGAAGGGGTCCGCTGGGTCGTCAAGCCTCCACATGGATCAGTTCCTGCATTTGGGTGTATCCGAGGGCTGCCACGGAGTTCGGGTGCCCGCAGTCCCCGCTGCGCCTGGGCCTCCGCGCCCGGGCATGTGGCGGTGCAACGCGCTCTGGGCGGCCCAGCCCGCCACCATCCCTCCGCGCTCCCACACTCACTCGCGGGCCCGACCCGCCACCCTGCTGCGGCCGCGCGCCCCGGCAGCCCCCTCGGTCGCCCGCGACCCTGCGCACACACCTTCCCTCGCCCAAGCCCGGGCGACGCCTCAGCCCCCGCGGAGGCACCGGCGCCACCCCATTCCCGCCACTGTCCCCGCCATCCTCGCCGCCCGCCCGTACCTTCCTGAACGCAGCCGCCCAGCCCCGGCGCCCGGCCCGTACTACACGCGGACGGATTCTGGAGCCGGCTTACACTCCCTTTTCTTCCGTCCACGTCCCGCAAGGATGACGTTATGTCCACAGCGTTGGAGTAAACCCAGGCCGCGCGGCCTCCGCTGTTGACGCGACGCAAGGGGCCGGCCCGGAGTTGCGCCGCGGCAATGGCGTAGGCGCCTTCTGAGAATCGGGCCCGCGCTCCACGTGGCGAGCCCAGCCCGCTGAGGCCAGGCGGACGACTGGGGGGCGGGGGGGGGGGGGCGACGGGGCGGGGCTGGAGCGCTCTGGGTGAATGTCCATGTCCCAGGAGCAGACGGGAACTGGGCTGAAGAGGGTCGCCCATCGGGCCTTACAGGGAGGCAGAAAAGATGCCTGGATCCCTCAGCTGCTTGGTCGATCCCATACGGTGTGTTTGTCACTGTTGATCATCATATCCCAGGCACACCTCAGAAGTATCAGTCGGTTGGATCAATGTACACAATTTGAGGATCCCACAATCCAGGCAAACTTCTGCTGCCTCAATGGAAATATGTTGGCACTGTGATAAAATGATTTGCCCCCTAGTCGCCTGGAGATTTCCCCAAGTGTCCCAGCCCAACTCTCGTTCAGCAAGGGCATTGGTGAGACTACTGTAGTTTAAAATAGTTGTATTTAATCCCTGGCAACTGACACCATTCCAAAGGTGAATGCGGATCCACCCTTTAAATTAGATTTCAGACTCTCTCCCTCTGTTATACTTGCTGTGTTTTCCTCAAAGGGCACATTCCTGCATAGGCACAGAGGTAGTGCTGGGCACGCTGGGCACGTGGGGGGTTGGGGAGGGCAGAGCACTTGGGTGGAGGTCGGTGACGAGGAAGGCATCTTGCCCCTTGCGTAGTTGTCCCTGAGAACATTGCTGAGCCTATTTATTCATTCCCTCGCTCTTAAAACGTTGGCTACTTCATGTAGCAGGCATTCCCTAGGTTTGGAGGAAGACATCATCATCTCTCTAGATCAGTCCATAGCCTTATGAGAAGGCAGACAGGTGAGCAAAAGATTACAGCACTGTGTGATTAATATTAGAGGAGGAGGTGCCCAGGGGCACAACAGGCAAGGCTTTGAAAAGAGCAGATATTCGAATTGTGCTTTTTTTTTTTTTTTGTGGTACGCGGGCCTCTCACTGTTGTTGCCTCTCCCATTGCGGAGCGCAGGCTCAGCAGCCATGGCTCACGGGCCCAGCCGCTCCGCGGCATGCGGGATCTTTCCAGACCGGGTCACGAACCCGTGTCCCTTGCATTGGCAGGCAGACTCTCGACCACTGCGCCCCCAGGGAAGCCCTCAAATCGTGCTTTGAAGGACAAGAAGTAGTTCACGTATAAGAGGGGAGCAGGATCACAGGAGGAAGAGGGAATGGAATATGCAGAGGCAGGAGACACCCTATGAGGAGAGGCTGCATGTGGGACATGATAGATGGGGTGTTGGGTGGGGTAGGCGCATCTTGCAAAATTTCTGTGCCATGCTAAAGGTTTCAAGTTTTATCATCCTCAAAGTTAGAGAACCATGACTTTTAAAGTACTGGAGTGACATGATCAGATTTGTGTGTCTGAAATCAGTAAAGAGGGGTATAAGCTGGGAGCTTGGTTAGCCTATCGCAAAGGCCCAAGTAAAGAAATGATGACTGGGGAAAAGGCTCCAGTAGGGGGCAGGGAGCATAAAGGAGGGAGAGGTGACCTCGCTAACTCTTGAAAGGGGGAGGGTGAGAGACAAGGAGGGGTAGTTGCAAATCTGGTGGTGCTGCAGCACAGTGTTAGGAAATAGATGAGGGGAGCAATTCTTTTGGGTGACGGATGAGAACACCGAACACGTGTTAAGTTTTGAGCACTTTGGATTTAAAGTAGGGTAGGGGATACAAAAGAAATAAAACTGCCCTCCAGTAGTTTCATTGGGTACTTGAGCGTTTAAGATTCTCACCATGAACTTAGAACAAAATAGGTAACTGTGGGTATAGCTAAAATCATTAGGGACAGAGGCTTTCTCCACTCAGGAAGTGCTGTTCTGTTCTTCATGTGTCCTTAACCCACACATCGCCTTATGTTAATTGTTTGTCTGCCTTCCCTGCTAGAATATAAGCTCCCAAGAGCAGGGAAGTATATTCCTGGCACATAATAGCCAATAAATATTTGATAAATGAATGGACTTAATTTCCTTGGGCTTAGTTATCTCAAATAACTTCCTTGGGCTTAGTTTTCTCAAATAAGCAATGTGTTAATAATAATGCCCTTGTCTATCTTCTATACTTGCCTATATTCTATATACTATATTCTACATAAATTAGCCTATAGCATTGTTAAGATCAAATATGGGGCTCCCCTGGTGGCGCAGTGGTTGAGAGTCCGCCTGCCGATGCGGGGGACGTGGGTTCGTGCCCCGGTCCGGGAGGATCCCACGTGCAGCGGAGGGGCTGGGCCTGTGAGCCATGGCCGCTGAGCTTGCGCATCCGGAGCCTGTGCTCCGCGGCGGGAGAGGCCACAGCAGTGAGAGGCCCGCGTGCCGCAAACAAAACAAAACAAAACAAAAAGATCAAATATGAAAATCCTTTAACATTGTCCAAATATTTTCTATTTATTTTCATTACTGTCTTACTATTAATATTCTACTTCACCAATAAAGAGAAAGGAGTGGGATATGTGACTGTGGGTTGGGAAAAATCAAATACCAGAATTATAATCTAGTTTGCCTTTCCATAGAAATGAAGGAAATAGAAAATAAAACAAACTAGTGAATATAACCAAAAAAAAATGAAGAAAGAAAGAAAAAAGAAATCAAGGAAATAATACAGCCATGGTATCTTTCCTTCATGTAACTTAAAAAAAAAAAAGTGATTCTATTTGGATTGGAGGGATTTAACTTTTGTCTCAGCAAGTGGAAATAGGGCTGGACATGACCAGAAAGTCACAAAGGAAGTGGACTATTTAGAACTTGACTATAAGAATGCAGGATTGAAGACTGCATCTTTACCTGCCATAGAGTACTAGGTTAAAGTTATCTTAGGGGACTTCCCTGGTGGTCCAGTGGTAAAGAATCCGCCTTACAATGCAGGGGACACAGGTTGCATCCCTGGTCAGGGAACTAAGATCCCACGGGCTGCGGGGTAACAGCCCGCATGCCACAACTACTGAGCTCGTGCGCCTCAACTAGAGAGCCTGCGTGCCACAAACTACAGAGCCCATGAGCTCTGGAACCCACGCGCCACAACTACAGAGCACACACGCTCTGGAGCCTGCACGCCACAACTAGAGAGAAGCCTGCATGCTGCAACGAAGAGCCCGCGCGCTGCAATGAAAGATCCCGCGTGCCACAACTAAGACCTGATGCAGACAAAAATAAAATAAATAAATCTTTTAAAAAATAAAGTTATCTTAGTCTCAGGTTCTTTAATTGTTAGTAACAGAAACTTATTCAAACAAAACAATTTACTAGAAAGAGTAAAATGTAAAGAAGAGCAGAAGGTAAAATTGGATGTCATAACAGGTGGGTACAAGGAACTGGAAGTTGGGAACCAATATTCTCCTCCATTTCTGGGTTTCCTATTTACACTTCTGTCTGCAATCTGCTTCTTTTTTCTCCGTTTAAGATACACTCTTCATTAGTGAACATCTGGTGGAAAATGGCTTCCTCAGCCCTAAAATATCTTTAGTGCCTCCTCCCCACTGACTTTTAGACTTCATCCTAGTTTCATATTCCTAGAGAGAAAATCTTACTGGCCTAACTTGGTCCAGGACTCCATTTTTGGTCTAGTCAGCTGTGGCAGGGAGAGGAGGGGTCATGCAGGTAACTCCAACACAGTAGAGCTCTGTGTGGAGGGGATTCTCCGAGAAAAGGGAGTAGGCTAGGCCGGTAGACATGTTACGTGAGTTGGCAATGTTAGGACAAACACTTAACCAGTTTCAGCCAGACTATGCAATATAACTTTGTAGTTTCACAAACCAGGCTGAACATCAGAAGCACCAGGAAGGCTTTTAAAAGATACAGATTCTTTGAGCCCCAAGTGAATTAGAATCTCTAGATGCAGGGCCGAGGAATCAGCATTTTTAAAGAACCCCAGTTTATGATGTGACTGGCCTTTAGGAACCCCTGCTTTAAAAGACAGGCCCAGAATGCCAAACAAGCAAATATATCAACAGAAATGGGAAGTTACTCATAAATAAGGAACATTCCTATATACAATAAACAGGGAGGTTTTTCCTGGAGAACAAATATTTTCTTTAAAATACAGTTTTATTTTCTCTGATTATAAAAATCAGAAATGCTTATTATTAAGAAAAAATTCCCATTTTAGACATGTTAGCTTTCCAGATGTTTAAGTACATATGTATAAATATTTTTTGTTTTACAAAAATAGCACCATAAAGTATATGTACTGTTTTGTAGCCTATTTTATTCACTAAAAATAGATCATGAATGTTTTCTTATGGCAATAAATCCAGGTCTACTCAATTTTCGGTGGTTGTACAACATTGCAATCTATGGATACATCATAGTTTACTTAACTAATTCCCTATTGTTGGACATCCCCCCCCATAATGTCTAATAAGTGGAATTGTTGGGTTAAAGTTTGTGAACATTTTTAAGGCTTTTGATACATATTAAATAGCTATTTGCCCTTCTCTCCAAGTTTCTACCAGTTTATGTTCTCACTAAAAGTATCCGAGAGTACCTGTTTCTCCACACCTGTAACGGGCCAGCTGGGATTTCAATTTCATTCTATCCAAATTGCACATACCCCTTTACAGTAAAACTTGCTCCTTAAATTGAATACATTATTACAATAGAGACCTCGTGCAGTAAGAGACCTCCTGTATAAATAAAGGGAGGGAAGAACACTACATTATTCTCTAGATGATTTTAAAAAATGTTTTTCAGGGCTTCCCTTGTGGTGCAGTGGTTGAGAGTCCACCTGCCGATGCAGGGGACATGGGTTCGTGCCCCGGTCCGGGAAGATCCCACATGCCGCGGAGCGGCTGGGCCCATGAGTCATGGCCGCTGAGCCTGCGCCCGGAGCCTGTGCCCCGCAACGGGAGAGGCCACAACAGTGAGAGGCCTGTGTACCGCAAAAAACAAAAAAAATGTTTTTCAAAGGTCTGTTACAAGGGGAGTGACTGGAGATAAGAACATCATAAAATCTTATCTAAGATATGTTAAGCAGCTTTGTAATTGGAAACTAAGCTTACAAGCTAATCAAATTAGCAGAGGGGTAGAGAGGAAAAGAATACTTGCGGTATTCCTGCCTTGGAAGAGCAGATGTGCTCATTTCTAGTGTAAGATCTCATACACTACAGTTTAAAAAGCCATGGTAGATCACAATGAGATATCATTTCACACCCATTAGGATGCCTAATATAAAAATAACAAATATTGGGAAGGATGTGGAGAAACTGGAACCCTCACATACTGCTGGTGGTGCAGCCAGTTTGGAAAGTAGTTTGGCAGTTCCTCAGTAGATTAAACATAAAGTTACCGTATTGCCCAGCAATTCCACTCCTTCATTTAGGTCCTCTGTTTTCCTAAATGCTCTCCTCTGGTCATGAGTAGGTGAGGATCTGTTTAGCCAAGATAAGCAGGGTGCCTCTGAACTTCCCATGGGAAAAATTGAAATCTGCTTCTTCTCCTTTTTTTCACTTAGTCTCTAGGTTGAGAACTCCAAGTAGTAAGAGACACAGGATAAGAATGGGAGAGACTGAGCCTTTTTGAGAGTCTACTCCTCTGCTGAATACCATTTTGAAGGGAAAGAAGAAGTCGAATGGCAATTTCCAGTCCATTCTGGGTTGGCCTCTTGGAGGCTCTGGCTTCTGGGTAATGTCCACAAAGGTCACAACAGTTGTCAAAGGTACTTCTGTTTCTTGTTGGGAATCCTGCAGGAAGAATGTCTGTGACAGGTTAGTGCTTGGTACCCATTCAAATAGCCCTCCAATTTGACTGTTATTATTACTTCCCTGAATAAAGACTCAAAACACACTGCTCTAAGCAAGACAGACCTTTTTCTCATGTTGATCCTATGTAGTTCTCCTTCTGAGTGAGACACAAGGAAATTAATTTCTTAGCAATACTCGAGGACACCAGAACTGTGAACAATTACACCTACCAAAAGACTGACTCTAGCTTCCCGCAGTTGGGGACCTGTCTGATATCAAAGAAGCCACTGCTTCTGTTATGTGTTTAGCAGCTCTACCTTATCAGGTAGAAACTGCTGCTGTTAGGTGTTTAGCAGCTCTACCTTATCAGGTCCCAGAAGGTTCCAGGCTCTGAAACAGTACACACGTACTAGCAGTATTTCTATTCCTTCTTCAGTTGTAGAAAGAAATGTGAAACTTCATGGAAAAAGCAAAGAACTCAGTAATGTAGATTGAAAAACCATCAAATTCACAGAATCTCAGGGTTAGAAAGGATCCTCCCAACCAAACACCAATTCAAGTCAAATGAAAAAGATGCTCCTTGTCAAGCTGACTCAAGTATCTGATCTAATAGACACAGCTTTGGGTAGATATGGTTGCAGCCTGATGACTGGAATTAAGTTTGTCTAAACTGAATTCCCTTTGTTCTGACTCTGTTCACTAGGCAAACTTTTGATTATAATTTGACAGTAGATAACTATCTTGTTGAACCAGAAATGAAGATTTTCATTTACCTTCCTTCACTCTGATGCCACTTATCTCTGCTGTGGTCTTTGGCAACAGTAAATATCAGGCTCTGGGAACATAATTTTGCTCGGTATACCCTTCCACAGGCATTTTTAAAATAAATGGATGTGGGGCCAGTGCTGTGATAATCTTGCATGTCATACTGACTCTTTGGATTTTTTTTTTTAAACAGTGACGCTCATATGGGACTTGGCATAGAACTAATGTAACTTCTGTGGCATTGAAAGACCCACATACATTCCAAGTACAGCCAGCTTAGGCTGAAGATGCTGAGGGTATCCTGACTCCAGCCAGGCATTGAAAACTGGCTGAGACTAACCAGACAAAGAAAATGGGGAGGAGTTTATTACTTAAGATTAAGCAATAAACTTTCTTTGGACTTTAACTTACAAAAGGATTTCCTGTTTAGGATTTTAATTTTTCCCTAGGAACTTTATAATGGGGAAAGGATATATATTCAATTTTTGGAGCAAATCTTTGCAGTTGACATTATTGAAATATGTTAACATTGTTATTTAACCTCACTGAAGAATGCCTGATGAGCTATATGAGCTGGGATGGCTAGAAACACTTTGGAATGGGAAATAGAATAGGGAATGAATTTTCAGCCTTGGGTTCAGTGTTGCCTAAGAGTTGATTTAATTAATGGGCTGTTCTGACTCATTTCAGAGCCTTTAGGGGGAGGGGAGATTTTAAACTGCCTACAAGCAGTCCCAGGTGTTGTGGTTATAACTAGGGTAGTGGCCTCATAATGGAAGAGTGTAGTTTTACATTAGGAAGCTCACTGCTACACACCCAAGCCAAATCTACCTATCTAGTGTTTATTAGTGATAAAGCTGATATTTTGATCTCCACCTGACTCTTTTAATTGGTTTCAAGCTGAGGTAGGGAAAAGTGTCATTAGCCCCTGCAAACTCCCAAATCAGGGAACTTCTGGAGCCTTGGGGTCAGCCTATACTGAGAACTGACCTCTTAGATAGCTATGAGCCCAAGAAGGCAAACTTTAGGCCCATGTCTACCCAAATATATATATATATACACACACACATATATACATACATATACACACACATATATATATGTGTATATATATATGTTTAAGTCTATAGTGGTATTTCGATGGCTGGGAAATCCCACATGGTAAAAGTTCTTTGAACTGTTTTCTTCAGACTCACTTGGGATTAGGCTCATCAAGAGCTACTACTGGACTTGATTTTAGGATGGCAATGTAAAGACACGTCTTCTCTCTGTATATCTTAAAACCACTCCAATACAATAAGAAACAGATACAAAATTCCATCTTCACTGAAATGGAGAGATATCATAATATGTGAATACAGAAAACAGATGGAGGCAAGGTTTCACAGAGGGAAAGAAGGCCAAACCTAAAAGCCTTCAGAGACTAGAAGAAGATCTCTGTAGAACCCTGAAAGACTCAGTAACAGAAGACAACAGGGAAGCAGGGATGAGGCAGGGACAGAAAATGGTTACTGAATGATACCCTCCTCAAGGCAATCAGACAACCACCCTTTCCCTATCTCAGCAAGAGACTAGAAAATTTAAACCAGAGAAATTTTGGATTTAGGGCCACTGGACATAGAAAAGGACAGAGTGAGGGCTTCCCTAGTGGCACAGTGGTTAAGAATCCGCCTGCCAATGCAGGGGACACAGGTTCGAGCCTTGGTCCAGGAAGATCCCACATGCTGTGGAGCAACTAAGCCCGTGTGCCACAACTACTGAGCCTGCGCTCTAGAGCTGGCGAGCCACAACTACTGAAGCCCGCAAGCCTAGAGCCTGTGCTCTGCAACAAGAGAAGCCACTGCAATGAGAAGCCCTCACACCTCAAAGAAGAGTAGCCCCCGCTCTCTGCAACTAGAGGAAAAAAAAAAAAAAGCCTGCACACAGCAACGAAGACCCAACACAGCCAAAAATAAAAAAATAAATTAAATAAATAAATTAAAAAGAAAAGGACAGAGTGAGGTATGGAACTAAAAATAGGGCAATTATTATGTATAATGAAATCCCTTCCCCTAGTCTGGCTTCAAAATGGTGAGAGATGGTCTTATACACATACCCTTCAGTCAGGAGCCAGGAAGGGTTTTTTTTCTGGACAAAATGAACAGTCCCAATAAGAAGATAAAAAGATAATGACATTGGCAGTCCTACAACCCTCAAAGCTACAGCACCTAACCACCCTACAGTGAAGCCTACAAGTCAATAAGTCTCACTCATGATCACAGAGCTGTCCATCAGTTTAGCACCTTACTCTTATTTTGGATAGACAGCTAGAGATTGCCAGGTAAGTGGGAGAAGTTTCTCATGTTAAAGAGAAAAACTGTACCAAATGAATGGAATAAACAAATTCAGAGGAAACAGAGATTAAAGATGAAGACAAAAAATTGTTAATATCTTAAAAATAGATAAGAAAAGGATATTATGAAAAGATACAGAATAGGAGTGAGCTCTCAGATATTAAAAATGTGATAGCCAAAAGAAATTCAGTAAAAAGACTCAAAGACAAAGTTGAGGAACTCTTCTAGAAAGAACAAAAAGATAAAAGAGAGACAATATAAGAGAAAAGAAAAAATTAGAGAATCAATATAGTGATCCTGTAACAGATTAACAGGAATTCCAAAAAGAAAGAACAGAAAATAGTGGGGAGGAAATTATTAAACATATAATAATAATTGAAATTTATCAGAACTGAGCTTTAAAAGAGTAAAAAAATCCCATGAATTGTTTGGTATGATGAATAAAGAAAAAATACTACCCAAGGCCTCATTCTGTGGAAACTTCAGACTATTAGGGGTAAAAATAATATCTTAAAATGGCTTCTCAACAGCAATATTGGAAACTAGAGGAATGCTTTCAAAATTGAGAGTGAAAATTATTTTCAATCTAGAATTCTATACCTAGCCAAATGATCAACTATGCATCATGATAATGATAACGATGGTGGTTAAATAAAGTTATCTTTAGATGTGGGAACTAAAGAAAAAAATGTATTTTACATGCTCCTTTTTTCAAAGATGTTATTAGAATTTGAGCTCCACCAAAACAAGAGAATAAGCCAAGAAAAATGAAAAGGTAATGTCTAGTTAACAGCAACTCTAACACAAGTAGGAAGCAAGGGGGAATCTCCAAGATGACAGTAAAGGAAAGTTCCAAAACAGCTGCTGGGCAGCAACTAGTCCATTTTACATCAGATTATGGAGCTCTCCATGAAGAAAATACGTAGGAAAGGTAGAACAAGTAAGCACTATTGGCAAGTTCAGCTGGCAATGCAGCTGGAAAACTGTATTGAGAGAAATTTTACAGAGCTGTTAGAGTATGTGAGAAGTTTTAGCCATTAGCTCAAAGAAAATTAAAGAAATGAAATATGAGGTAATTATTAATTTTAGGAAGAATAAAACATTTTACAAAAATTTAATTACTTGGCTCAACATAAATGTATGATCACAAAAACGAAACACTGAATATTGACTTAATAAAACATTTTGATGTAACTATACTGGGAGAGTGGTGGGAGGGGTAGGAGAAGAGTAACAAAGCTAAACTCATCTACCAAGATAGGATGTCAATAGATTATATAAACTCTAAATTCAAGAGATAACTGAGTATGATACTGCTTAGAAATTGAGACAAAGACCAGCAAGAAAGAGGAAAAGAGTTAAACAGGTTAATTTCTGGAGAGCAGGGGGCATATGGGACTTTATTTTTTGTTAAGAGATCCTCTTTTCTAGCCTTTTTTGACTTTAAAAATATGTTTACATATTATTTTGATAAAATATACAATTATTAATTAATTTGATATATTATACCATTATGTAGCATTAGCCTAATCTGCAGGGGAATTCTGAGCTATAATGTAGGATTTACAGTTCCAACAATTTGTGTGCTCCCAACCCAAGGCATGGGAGTTGGGCTCTCATATTCCTATGCCCTTAAGTCATTAGTTAAGAGCCATCTGGGAGATGTATATTTCCAGGCACTTGACAGGCAAAGTGGGTTCCAGTAGCTTGAGGGTGGCCTTCCAAAACAAACAAAACAAAAAAGGAAGAAAAACTTCAGAATACCTACCAAATTAAAAAAAGGGTGGTGGTGGTGGCGGTGGGGGGGGGTGATGAAAAATACAAGGGTTACTGCAAAAAGTAGGATTACATTTGGTAGTCAACAGGCTATTACCATATAAGATATAAAAGAACTGAATGAAATGTCCAAACAAAACTATCCATCATCCTTGACTCATTCTCTCCCTCAACCTCTGCATCCAAGCAGTCAAGTTCTATCCGTGATAAATCTCCTGAATTCTGTCTCCTTCCTGCAACCCTCACATCTGGGCCCAGGCTATCAGCATATCCTGGATAGTTTCTGTAACAGTGTTCCAAACCTCACCTCGGTATTGCTCCACACCTTCTGTAAGGGTGGATGACGTCTATCTTGTTTACCACACTGTACCTAGCACCAAGCATGATCCTTGGCACAGGGGAGGCACTCAACAAAGATCCTTTGTTGCACAAATGAGTAGAGGTATTTTGGAGATAGGGAACTAATATAAAGTAAGAAGAGGTAAATAAATCACAGGTAGCAAGTTTGCCATAGCTAATTTGAGAGTCAGCAATTACAGGTTACTTTGACTCCTTATCCTTCCCACCACACTGTAATTAGGATCTCTAAAGGTTGTGGTTCATTCATTCATATACTTATTTGTTAATATTTCAAATGAAATGCTTATTCTTCATATATTAAAAATATGCCTCCATATTTATGTGGAGGTTTGGAACAAGTGCAGTCTAGTAGATAATCCAATAATTAAAAGGAACTTGAATGTACTTGCCAGGTCACTGGATAATACTGAATGTTATTGATCCATTTTAGAACCTGTCTTTTAGTGCCACATGAAAAAGATTTTAAAGTTAAGTTCAGTGTGTTACACATGAATTCTTAAGTCTAAACTTTTTTATTTGCATTTTAAAAGTTATATATAAGCAAAATTAGAGAATTCACTGTTTAGCATGTGTAGCAAGAATACTAAAAAAAACAAAACAAAACAAAAAAACAAACAAGCAAACAAAAAAACCCAAAAACCCCTCAAAGTCCGGTTATTGGGACTTCCCTGGTGGCACAGTGGTCAAGAATCCGCCTGCCAATGCAGAGGACACGGGTTCAATCCCAGGTCTGGGAAGATCCCACATACCGCTGGGCAACTAAGCCGGGCCACAACTACTGAAGCCCGCACGCCCAGAGCCCATGCTCTGCAACAAAAGAAGCCACCGCAATGAGAGGCCTACACACCACAATGAAGAGTAGCACCCTGCTCGCCGCAATGAGAGAAAGCCCACGCTCAGCAACGAAGACCCAACCCAGTCAAAAAAAAAAAAGTCCGGTCATCTCATTTCTTTTATCAAAACAAAAGGCACAAAGCCAAGTCAGCACAATTTCTTTTACTATGGATCTAGTTCTGTTATGTATGGTTGACAATTTATTTCTACCTTAAGCTATAATATTTTATGATGTTTGCCACCAGCAATTCTGTTTTAACACTTTGTGAAGCTTAGGGGATTTATTTGTTTCAGTTCAGTTTACATGCACCAAAATACTTTGTCCCCAAGTAAGATTTACTGTTTAATAACATGAAAAGTTTGGATTAGATTCTGTTTGGCTTTGGTAATAAGAAGTACACCCTATATGTTACTATATTACATATTTATAATGATAACTTTTAAACCATTATGTGCTAATCCTCGATGTCAAATCAATACAAATAAAAACTGTCACTATTAGAGAAAAAGCCGTGGATACCATCTCTTAGATTTATGTTTTTGTAGCTACATATTTCAGACTATGGACTATGTGCTATTAAGACTAAGGCTGTGATGAACATTCTTGTACAAATCTTGTTTTGGACATATGTTTTAATTTCTTTTGGGTAAATAACCAGGAAAAATTGCTGGGTCATAGAGAAGATGAATTTGTAAGACTAAGTGATTGTACCATTTTTCATTCCCATTAGCGAAGTATGGGAGCTCCAGTTGTTCTACATTCTTGCAAGATTTCATGTTATCACAGTCTTTTTGATTTTAGCTATTCTAGTGCATATTCTATTGGATATTCTAGTGAGTGGTGTCTTATGCTTTTAATTTGCATATCCCTAATGACTAAAGATGTTGAGCACTTTTTCATGTTTATTGGTCATTTATGTAGTATCTGTTCAAATCTTTTGCCCATTTCTAGTGGGTTTTTTTTTTTGGTCCTTGCATTATTTATTTGTTGGTGTTCTTTACATATTCTCAATATGATCTTCTGTCAGATAATGCATTGAGAAATATGGTCTCCCAAGCTGCAGTCTGGCTTTTCATTTTCATAATGGTATCTTTTGATAAGCAGAGATTTTAAATTTTGATGAGGTCGAATTTATCAAGTTTTTAGTTTTATGGTTAATGATTTTTGTTTCTTGCCCAAGAAATCTTTACCTACTTCAAATTTGCAGATATTCTGTTTCTTTTAGAAGCTTTATGACTCTGTATTTCACATATAGGTTTATGATCAAGGCATAAGTATTTTTGTGTATGGAGTTAGTTCATTTTCTCCCCATATGTTTATTCAGTAGTTCCAGTTTTATCCAGTTGTTCCAGCACCAAATGTTTTAAAAAAAGTCCTTTTCCTATTGAATTTTTTGTGGATCTATCTTTAGATTTCCTGTTTTTTCCTCATTGGTCTATTTGTTACCAGCACCACACTAAGATTTAGAGTAAATCCTGAAATCAGTAAAGTCCTCCATCTTTGTTCTTCTTTTTCAAAATTGTTTTGGCTATTCTAAGTCCTTTGCATTTTCATGTAAATTTTAAAATCTGCTTGTCAATTTCCACAAAAATGCCTACTAGGAATTTTGGGGGTTTGCATTGATTCTATAGATCCATCTGGGGACAGATAATGGATCTGTCTTCTTCTCCATGAACATGGTATATCACTCCATTTATTTAGGTCTCTTGTAATTTCTCTCAGTAATGTTCTATAATGAAGAGGTTTTGCATTCTTTTTGCTAAATTTGTTCCTAAGTACTTTATGTTTTTTCATGCTATTGTAAATGAAACTGAATAAATTCATCTTTAAAATAACATCTAATTATTATTATTATTTTTAATTTTTGGCCATGCTGTGCTGCTTGCAGGATCTTAGTTCCCTGACTAGGGATCAAACCTGTGCCCTTGGCAGTGAAAGCACAGAGTCCTAACCACTGGACCACCAGGGAATTCCTGAAAATAACATCTAGTTATTTTTAGATGTTTTCTTAGTGACTTTGAGAAAGTTTAATTATTACAAAAGCAGTAAATTATACTGTAAAAAATTAAAGAATAATGATAAATAAAAAAGATATAAAAACACCATATTTCCATCACCAAGAATACCACTATTAACATTTACATCTTTATCTATACACACAGACATTGATATATGCATTTTTAACTATATGGGATCATACTGTATAGGCTGTTTTATAATCTACTTTAAAAAAATGAATCTCTATTTTTTCATGTTAATGGTATTTCTATCTAAAATATAGTCTATATTCAAGTTTCCTCAACTATCCCAAAATATATTTTACAATTGTTTGTCCAAATGAGAATCCAATGCAAAAACATGAACTACATCTGCTTGTTATATTCATGAGTCTCATTTAATCTAAGACAATCAGAAATGGTGGTATCTATTATGATTGTTAGAACTTATAAGTACATGATTTTTAAGAAGTTTGCTGATATCTGGTATTAAAACTGATTTTAGGAGAACTAGTGATTTAAATACAGTAAAATCAGTAATAATTTCTGAAAAATAACTAATGAATTATTTATATATAACACTTTCCAGATAACATATACATTATTTCTCCATATTTTCTTGGGGGAAAACATATATTTGAGGGAAAAACCAATGAAAAAATTTTAATACCCTCACTTATTTTAAAGATGTCAGTGAAGTTATCAAGATTTTCAAATGAGTCAAAGAGAATGAGTATGTTAGAGTAAATGTTCCTAAACATCATGTGTCAGGGAGAGATCTTAGCTGGTTATACATTTTAACACATGGAACAATGAGCATAACTTTAAAAAGTTCTTTAAAAAAATGAAAAGAGGTAATAAGATAACAGAACAACCCAGTGAACTAGGTAAAGTTCTATACAGGCTACTAAGAACCACAGAAAGGGGCAGAGAACTTCTGTAGTCTAATCATTCATCGAGACAGAAGCAAATAGTGGTTGACTGATCCTTGAAAAAGAAAGACTTTAGTGACAGAAACTTTACTGACTGTCATAGCAACCAAGTCCACTGGCGGTGTTACTGTTGCCCCTTCTCGGAAGAGAGGTCATTTGGTGTTCTCCAAAACATCAACAGAAACGAGAAACAGAACTGTTTGTTACCAATCCAGCCACTTCCTAGTCCTTTCTTTCATAGCAATTATTTCAAAAAATCGAATTCTGAATTATTCTTATTTTGTTTAGTGTTCTTTATCTTTCCTAGTATACTGCCTGTTTAATTAAGAGATTGTGGCAGAGATTCTTAGCCGGGCTTCAATAAATCAATAAATCCCTTGAAACTATATAAAGAATGTTGTGTGTCTGTGCATTTTTCTAGTAAGTGAATAGCTTTCAACAGATTCTCAACAGGATCCATAAAATTAAGAACCACTAGCTAGACTGATAGCTAGGTTGGCAGTTTTTCTAGCATATGCTATTTAATTGAGGCATAAACACTGCTAACTTTCATTTACAATATAATGAATAAAAGGCATTTATTAAACAATATATTAAGTTTTGAAATGTAGTCAGAGATATATTCTCTAAAAGTTTTTCAAATTGCAAATTGTGACCCACTAGTGTCTACCATTAAAAATAAAACAGAATATATTACAATAGAACAGACTATCACAGAGTGTACTGCATAAAGATAACGTTTTATAAAAATCTTATTTCAGTTTTATATAAGTATGTGTTATAAGCTGGGTTGTGATGTAAAATATATTTCTTACCATGGATGATAGCCAACAAAGGTTGAAAAACACTGCTCTAATTCCTGCTTATCTCTTTTGTGTTTTGCTTTAAACCTATTTGATATGCTATTTATATGGAAATTCAGAACCAAAAAAGGTATGATAATAAAATAATAATGATGATATGATGAGCGATATTTACTGAGTATTCACTATGTGCCAGGAAACGTTAAATGTTTTATTTTATGATCTCATTTAATCTGCACAACCTAATGAAGTATTATTATTAATCTCCATCTTATAGATGAGAGTAATTAGATTTAGAGAAATAAAATAACTTGATTTGGGCCTACGTCTGTCTGACTCATGCCTGGGATCTTAATTACCACCCTCAACTTCAGGCAACAGGTCTCCTAGATAATCCAAAAAGCTTGATGATCCACTTAAATATAGAAATGAATATTATAATTCTAGAAAGGTTCAGAGCCTTGATCCTGTGATGCTACACTGTTCTTTTACCTCACTTATTATTTTGGTTTTATTGATTCAAAATATTCTTTATAACTAGTTGTTTCTTCCTTGAGATATATTTTCTTTTTTAAATTAAAAGAAAGTTTATATTCAGACAGAAGACATGATGTATTTTATCAAGACCCAAACTTAATGATCCCTTTAAAGGACCAATTAGTACAAAAACATAAGCAGCAGAGTACCATGTAAATAAGTCCTATTTACTTCATGGGTTTGTTGTGAGAATTCAATACTAAAAACACATAAAAAATATTACCAGTGCCTGTTACATAGTAAATGTTCAATAAATGTTTTGCTATTATTATTATCATACAAGAAGACAGGGAAGTCTACACAGTGTTTTGCTTAAATTCTTCCCTATTTTGTAGTTTGTTGCTGGGAACATTCCAAAAATTTTGCTGCTTTACTTTTTATAGTGAGAGGAATCTCAAGTGTTTCTAAAGCTACATTTATACCATGAACAGTCATTCAGACAGTTCAGTTCAAAATTCAGCCGACCTTCATTTCAAGGTGCAAAAACACAAATGCCTACCAGCCTAAGCAAATAACCTGAATGAGAGAAGTGGGATGGCTAAGGGTAGGTAGGTATAGGCTGTGTGAATGGGGTACTCTATTAGTTGAAATCACCATTCAGCGGCAGGAGAGTTTATGCCATGCAGGAGTGTAGGATCTTTACCACCGGATTTTCAAGAGAAGTCAGAGATCTGGATGTGAAGGTAAAATTTCTTGATTTTTAAATGTTGACACAAATTTAAAAAACAAAACACTTTGTAGAGGGGGAAGACTAACCTGAAAAGCTAACCTTTACTAAATACTAGAAAAATATAATGATTAAAAATATCTAGACAAGAAAGAGGCACTGGGTAGCTTCAATGCCTAACAGAGCCAGAGATTCAGGAAGATAAAAACAGTCCTGTAGGTATACTCCCAAACTACACAGGTATTCATAAATAAAGATACAGTTCATAAAAATAAAACAATAGATTCAGTGCAGTATCTGTAACAGATTAAATGAGTCTTACAGAGAGTTCTATCTTATTCAGTAAACCAACACAGGGAGAATGGAATGTTCTCATTAACACAGTTTCCAGCAATCTAAGTTTTAACACATTTACAGGCATAGAGAGCTAAGGTGGTCAACTCTGTTGTGAGGGAGGAGCTAAAGGTGTTTTACTTCTGACTTAAATGTAGTCTCTAGTTTCTTTTCTGGGAGGTAAATGCAATGACTTACAGGTAATAATTTCAATTAGTTTTAATTTCCATTAAAAGTTAATAAGTTCATACACGAATCAGTTCACCAGGACCTAATGATTTCTGTTTTTGAACTTCTAAAGCTAAGTGTTAGGTTCTAAAACCAAGATAGATGCTAAAGCTGTCTTAAGGCACATCATAAACAATGAGTATATGTTTACTACATATTAAAATTATTTATTTTAGGGAATTTCCCAGCGGTCCAGTGTTTAGGATTCTGCACTTCCACTGCAGGGGGTACAGGTTCGATCCCTGGTCCGGGAACTAAGATCCCACAAGCCGCATGGTGCAGGCAAAAAAAAAAATTTATTTTTATTTATTTTTGTGGTACGTGGGCCTCCCACTGCTGTGGCCTCTCCCATTGTGGAGCACAGGCTCCGGACGCGCAGGCTCAGTGGCCATGGCTCATGGCCCCAGCCGCTCCACAGCATGTGGGATCTTCCCGGATTGGGGCATGAACCCGTGTCCCCAAAAATTAATTTTAATGGAGTGCAATCAACCAAGAATTGATGACTACAAACTAGCTACAGTAGTAACTTTAACAGCAACCAACAGGCCCAGAGACTCTAATTAGCATGTGACTGTCACACTGAACACAGTTATGGAAAATCTTTTCTGTGGTTGAATCAACCAGTGTAGTAATACTGGTATGATTAAGTTAAAAGAACTAACCTATTACTATAGTCATGAAATTAAAAAAAGAAAAAAAAACAGAAAAAAAGGGATATAGATTGTATTCACCATAAAAACATGTTAAATTTCAGTAACCAGGCAGGGAGGATTGACTTGAAAGTTAATTGTGTCAGCTCATTCTAACCAAACATTGGCTAGTAGCATAAATTGGCTCTCAGAAGTTAAAAAATTATCTGGTCATCAAACGGCTCATAAGACAATCGAGGCTTTGTAAGGCTTGGTGGTCCTTTATGAGCCAAGACTTACCTGTATGGGCTGACAGTGGTATAGGAATCGGGCTCCTGACACATGAGCTTGTGGGTTGGACTGGAGGCCTACATATGCCCACAGTATCTGGATCTCCAAGGAAACTGGTATAACACAGCAGGAAGTACAATGCATAGCCTGCAGAAGGGAAAAGAAGCATTTGCTTCAATTGCTGATGGTTGCCTATAGTTATTTACCATGCATTAAGTAGCCACTGTTTCTTAAACATTACACAATAACAGAGAAGGCAATGTGGCTTAGAGAAAGGACACAGAAGTTCATAATAGGCCATATTACTGTCCATGAGCTTAAAAAATTAATATTCTAAAATGGAAATACTAATGTAGAGATTAATAAAACATGAACCCATGTACAATGGTTATAAGAAGTGCTCAGTGAGTGGTGCAGTCAGTACTGTGGAATGCCAGAAGAAGAAACAGCCATTTCTGGTTGAGGATGGTTTTGTGGAACTGGGATGAGTAATATGTGACTGGAAAAAATAGTGTTTAAAGGAAAATTTACGTAGAGAGATGGCATATAAAATGGTATGCAACTAGAACAGCATATGATGCCACTGAGGGACAGTTGCTGATTAATTAGAATAGTTACTGAGTGTCTCCTATGTGCCAGACATGTGTGAGGCACTGGCCTTGAGCAGATCACTTGACTGAAGCAAAGGACTTGAACACAGGAACAGCGAAAAGATTAAGGAAGGACATTTCAGGGTTAGATTATGAAGTCCAACCAAGCAGTGTGACCCCCAGGAGGATTAATTCCAAGATGCAGGTAGCACTGATGGAAGTGAGGACACAAATCAGGAGGTTACTATAACTTAGCAGATACAAACTATCCTCAAATATGTCTGTGCTTTTCTAACTTCATACTTTTTATAGTAAGGCTCAGACACAGGCAATAACATGTCTAAACTAGGACTAGGGGAAGACAGACTATGATTATGTTCAATTTATTAAGGAACTGTCAAACTCTTTTCCAAATCGGTTCCACCATTTTGCAGTCCCACCAACAATGTCTGAGGGTTCCAATTTCTCCACATGCCTGCCAACACTTGTTATTGTCCATTTTTAAAATTATAGCCATCCCAGTGGGTATGAAGTGGTATCTCCTTGGGGTTTTGCATTTCCTTAATGGCTAATGATGTTGAAAATCTTTTCATGTGTTTGTTCCAAATATTTTAAAATACTTTTCCTTTCATTTATTCTATCTACATTAGGAAAAATTTTCCATGTTATCAAATATCCTTCAAAAATGTGATTTAAAAATATAAATAGTAGGTTTAAGAATAATAAAGAGTAGTTCCACTATAATCTCAATCCTTGTCACTAACCATCCCTTTTCTGTACTCAGCCATGTATTACCCAAAACCACACTCCCTCAGTATGGCTGTATGAAGTTTAAGAGAACTCAGTTTGACTGCAGTTCCCCAAAGGCTGGATCAAGTACATGTAGCTACTTATCCCCCAAGTCTCATTAAAGGAAAGAAGTATACAAGGAATCAAGTCATAATAGTGCTGAGAAAGGGAAAGGGGGCATTTTAAAAATAATCTCTAAGGGGAAAGGCCTTTCAAAGTCTGAACCAAAACGTGAAAGTTGAAAAAAAAAAGAAAAGAAGATTGATAAATCTCACAATATGAAAATCAATTTCTGCATGGCATGAAAGCCATAAACAAAGTCAAAAGACAAATGACAAACTGGGAAAATAATATCTACAAATCATACAAGAGAAAAGAGCCAACTTCTCAAATACAAAGATTTTCTACAAGTTATAAGACAAGTAATCAATAAATGGGCAAGAGATATAAATAGATCATAGTGAAGAAAACACGAATTGTTCAACTATACGTCAAGATACTCAACCTTACTCACAGCAAGAGAAAAATAAAACTACAATGGAATGCTATTTTTCACTTATCAGATGAGCAAAGATTAAAAGTTTGATAACCCAGTGTTGAGGAGAGTATGGGGTAACAAGCCACCTCATAGATGGATAGTGGGACTGTAAATTGGTACAACCTGATGGGAAATAAATTGGCAATACTTATTAAAAATTTAAATGCATATACCCTTTTTTTTTTTTTTTTTTTTTGCGGTACGCGGGCCTCTCACTGCTGTGGCCTCTCACGTTGTGGAGCACAGGCTCCGGACGCGCAGGCTCAGCGGCCATGGCTCACGGGCCCAGCCGCTCCGCGGCATGTGGGATCTTCCCGGACCGGGGCACGAACCCGTGTCCCCTGCATCAGCAGGCGGACTCCCAACCATTGTGCCACCAGGGAAGCCCTGCATATACCTTTTGATCTAGCAACTCTACTTCTAGGATTTATCATATAGGTTTATTTTCACATGTATGAAATGGTGCCTGAACCAGGTTATAAAATGCCACACTTGCAGTGGTTAAGAATCTGCCTGCTAATGCAGGGGACACAGGTTTGAGCCCTGGTCTGGGAAGATCCCACATGCTGTGGGGCAACTAAGCCCGTGCACCACAACTACTGAGCCCACACACCACAACTACTGAAGCCCACATGCCTAGAGCCTGTGCTCTGCAACAAGAGAAGCCACCACAATGAGAACCCCATGCACCACGATGAAGAGGAGCCCCTGCTTGCCGCAACTAGAGAAAGCCCGTGCACAGCAGCAAAGACTGAACACAGCCAAAAAAATTAAATTAAATTAAATTAAAAAAAAGGACTTCCCCGGTGGTGCAGTGGTTAAGTATCCACCTGCCAATGAAGGGAACATGGGTTTGAGCTCTGGTCTGGGAAGATCCCACATGCCACGGAGCAACTAAGCCTGTGCACCATAACTACTGAGCCTGTGTTTTAGAGCCCGCGAGCCACAACTACTGAGCCCACATGCCACAACTACTGAAGCCTGTGCACCTAGAGCCTGTGCTCCGCAACAAGAGAAGCCACTGCAATGAGAAGCCTGCGCACTGCAACGAAGACCCAATGCAGCCAAAAATAAATAAATAAATTTATTTAAAAAAATAATAAAATAAAATGCCACACTGTAACAGCAAAAGGCTGAAAACAACCTGAATGTTCGCCAATAAAACTGGCTAAATAAATTATTTATGGTTCATCCATATAATGGAATAGTATGCAACTATACCATGCAAAGAATGAGGAAGCTTATTATATACTGATATGGAATAAACTCTGAAGGTCAAGTGAAAAAGCAAAGTGCAGAGCTGTGTTTTGATATTATAGCATTTGGATTAAAAAAAAGAACATGAGTATTTTCTTGTGTGAGCATGCAATATCTCTAGAAGGAAAGAAACTAGTAACTTCGTTTGCCTCTGTGGAAGGGAAGAGTTGTCTGAGAGAGAGTTTTATTTTGTACTTTTGGAATTTTGAGCCAAGTGTATGTATTATTTATACAGAAAAATAAACAATTAAAAAGTTTAAGTGAAAGGAAATAAAATGAAACGTACAGTTGATTAAAGCCAGGAGGTAGGGGGTAGGCAAAAGGGGAAGAAGAAAGATTTCTTTATTTTACTTAGACACACACAGATTTCCCTATTTTACTTAGACTGGAATCAAGAGGTACACCTGCTGAGCACTGATGTAGTGGCCACCAGAAACAGTAAAAACAGAAACAGCTAAATGAGATTTCTTCAGGGGCAGTGGGTACTGAGGTTTTTACTTTTCATTAACACTATTCTACATGGTTTGAATTTTTACCCTGTTAATGTATTTTTACTAAACATAAATGTAAAAGTTTTATAACACAAGGAACACAATTTCAACCTCAAAGAAAGAATCTGTGCTGACCAAATATTCAAGAATGTAAGAGAACATTTGAAATATATATGAAATATATTTAGTTTATTCTTCTCCTATTATGAGTAAGGTTGATTTTGAACCAGAGGCCAATCTCTAGACTTCCTACCTTCAAATTTTTCTCTGAGTGAGGAAAGTTATGTATAAACCTAACCTGAAATAATGACTTCAAATGGGCATGATTTCTTATATTCTTTCTTTTATGACAACCACATTATCTTTCTTCTATGACAACCAAATCAACTATGGAAACAGGGCTGGTGTTAATCTTAATAGACAAAAGAGGAAAGTGAGTTTTGGTCAGAATGTGTATTTCTCTCCTTACTGAAACAATGCAGTTCCTGCTGAGGATCCTGGTCCACTCTCCCTTCTGGGCTGGGTCAGCATTACCAAAGATGGCAACGTGCTCTGGTCTGGGACTTCCATGAAGAGTCTGATGAACCTCCCGCTGCAAGTGGCTGCAGTCCATGCTTTTCAGCCTGAAATGAAACACCACGGAGGCTGGAGTCCAATGTTAACATAATAATGTAATTCATCCAAACATTAGAAATGATATCTTAAAATAAACGGAAGGAAATAATCCTTAGCAGATATAAAGGACTGTCAAAAAAAACTCTTAGTAATATTAATATTATTTAAACATTACTCCTAACTAGCATTCTCTGAACTCTGATTTCAAAATATAAAAGTTGCCACATCAACATATTCCCTACAGGCAGAGACAAATTTGTTGGAAATGATGTGGAAGCAGAGAACTACCTGAGTTTGCATCCAGATATAGCATTCACTCCAAATTGTACTTCATGTCTCTTAATAGAGCAAGTTCCATCACCCTTGCTCTGTAAGAGGGTCATCTGAGGTGGAAGGCGATGGTCAAGGAGATCATAAAAGAAAAAAAAGTAGGCAGATTGGAAAATTTATGCTTCTTATTATTTCTTTAACGCTTTTTGTACTTTATTAATATATTATTCAAGTCACAATTCTTTTTCCTCTGGCAATGAAAATATAGAGAAACAATTATTGTTTTTTCAAAAACGGATGACCACACACCAGCATATAAATATTTCATTAAAACAAACAAAATTCAGTCAGGATCCTCACCTATGGCCAGGCTAATGTAAGTTCTAAAGCCTTTGGTAGCATCAACATTTGAGATCCTAATGTATTAATGGTTTAGTAAAGGAAGTCCTCAATACCTAAAAAATGGGGGAACCTCAGAATTGGAAAATCCAAAAGATCAGTAGTTAAAGCTTTTCTCATTAGGCTGCAATAGGCCACCCAGAGACCCAAAAAAGGATACTGAGTGTCTTCTATCACCGGTTAGAGCCAGGAGTGGCTTCTCAGCAATATAGCCAGGATTCCCACTTCTAAAACCAGTAAGAGAAGCAGCTGTGCTCTGTTGAAAAGCCTGCAGAAAGAGTGAAGGAAAAGTCAATATGGAGAAAAGCATGCTCTCCCACCTTCCAGTGTGGCTTCATACCCTTCCTTTAGGCAATGCTGTAGGTTAGCTGCACTGAACAATCTGGCTTCCTTCCACAGTGCAGCATTTTGTAGAAATTGATACTTCAGCATCTTTTACTGTTTTTTATTCACTAAAATAAATCCTGAGGATCTGAACACTGATGTTCACTACATGCTACTTCTACCAAGGATTACAACTAAAGATCTATAAACGATCTATCAATCCTGTTTTTCAAAATTACTATTAATTTAGGGCTATGTTCAGTGTGGCTAAAACCAGGAGTTTAAATGTAATTTAGAAATGTATTTTAATTAAATGTAATTTAGAAATGTATTTTAATTAACTATAGATGTTCCACAGATGAACTCTGAGAGACATGGGATTCAGTTGATCACTTGTGGGCAGAGTTGAGGAGAAACTGGACTCTGCTGGGTTCAAAAAGAAAGAAAGTAGAAGAAAGCCAAAAGGTGGTGATCAAGACTGGAAACTTAGATTAAGTGGGAAATGAGTAAAACGCTGAATGCCCAGAAACATGAAAAAAGCTAGTTAAAGAATTTTTGTGGGATATTAGTTGAGTTTATGATTCAAAATGACTATTTAAAAAAGGAGTTTGGATTTGTGAGTGAAGTCCTGCTTTGCTGGGGGAACATGCTAATGAATAAGCACTGTTGAATCCTTATCACTTGAAGTTAAATTATGGAATATTAAATGTTGAGGCTTCAGTTGACAGATTGAACTAGTCCTTCATATTCTTATTCTATCTTGCATGTGTTACAGAAGCAGGGGTGCTACTTCTAACCCGATATTTCTTTCTTCTTGATCCCCTGTAGGAGAAGGGCCCTAACCCTGAAGCGAATGATGAAGTGTTGCTGGAATGAAGTGCCTGGCTCAACAGTCAGGTTGGTTTGCCCAAAACTGATGGAGACTTTCTGGATTCCAAACGTCCCATTGGTTTCTATCTCATAGATGACCTGAAATACAAAAGTAGAATCAATTAATAAAAATTATTTTGTGGGCCAATTATGTTTAGGACAGAAGATTTCCTGTCTTTAAGGGTTTTATTGTAACTGAATGAGGGAACAGAATGGTGACTGTAGTTAACAATATTGCATTATATATTTGCAAGTGGCTAAGAGAGCAGATCTTAAAAGTTTTCATCACAAGAAAATAATTTGTTAACTATGTGAGGTAATGAATGTTAACTAAACTTACTGTGATGATCATTTCACAGTATATATGTGCATCAAATCATTATGTTGTACACCTAAAACTAATACAATGTTATATGTCAATTACATCTCAATTTTAAAAAGTAACTGGATGAGAGAGACTAAAAAAGTAATCTTAAAAATGCTAAATACAAATACCATGAAAAGATAAAATTTGACTTCATATTATATCTACACATAAAAAAAGAGACTGGATGGAGCTCTTTGAAAGAGTTCATGGGAGAGGTGAGTTTACGGTAAGAACTGAAAGGGAAGAAAAATAAGTTTTGATCTTGTGCAGAGGAGGTGAGTAGAAGCACAGGCAGAGGTGAGCATGGAATGGAAACCTGGTTTGCCTGGCTCTCACAATGTCCGAGGATGAATAAAGATGGCAGCTGGAGACGGAAGTCATGAAAAAGTGAAGGTAACCTGAGATTTCTGAGCATAGTTTTTAAAATGATGCTTTCCAATAATTCTTACTTTTGTTGGTTGATTAGAAGAGACAGAATAAAGGAAAAGAAGATGACTAGTCTATTTCAGAGGTTCAGATGATACTGACTTTGTCAATAAAAGAAACTGTGGTCAGTAAAAACCATAACAGACTGCACATAGGCAAAGAAAGAGGAACTAGAAATAATTTTAATGTTCTGGATGTGAAATGCAGGAGGATGGCAGCAATGGAAACGACTGAAACATGTGGGGAGGAAGGTGATGGGCTCAGTCCTTGATGTGTTAAGTTTCAGGTAATGCACAAAAATTCACGTGGGGTTGGCCTGGTACTTAATGGAAGATGAAGCACCTCTGCTAATGCTGATCAACATACATCAGTCCAGAATCTGAGGTCAGCGTCCCTACCTGGGAAACAACATTCTGACAAGTGTTTCCAGCCAACAGAGGAGAGTCAGCCTGTGAGACAGGTGTTACAGGCACCTGGAACTAGCAAGGGAAAGAGGCAAATCAATTAAAATTGAAAGCAGCACTTTTTCTTCTAGTTACATATTATGCTGAAATGAGTATTTTTCCTTTTTGACCATCACCTTCCCCTCTCCTTCCATTGCCAGTCTACAACTTAAGTTCAAAAGTCATTCTAATTCAGCACTTCTCAAAACATATTTTTTGGAACATTACTTCTATTAGATATAAAATAAAGGTTCCATGGTCAAATAAGTTTTAGAAATACTATATCTGGCACTTCCCTCTTAGAGATTAAGAAGACCCTCTAGCATACTAAAGACTTCAAGTAGTCCATCCTAAATATAATGTTTAACTTTATTTACCCAAAGTTTCTCAAACTTACCTAATACCTTATGATTCTTATTCATATGATGCTTATTAATTATATAGAACAAAAAGAAAAACACTCTTTTAGACTCATACTTGAACAGTCTGACGCATCACAAACACATTCTCTTTCACCATTACAATCTAGAGTGAGACTGCCTCAGATGTAAAGGGACCAAATATTCTCTTTCGTTTTTCCTGATAAAAAGCATCATACCTTTGTATTCTGCAGATCACTCAAACCTCTTGGAACCTAGTATAAGAGAACAGCAAGGACATGAGTGTGCATATATCTTAACATAAAATCTCCAGGAGCTTGTGGTTTCTCATTTGGGGGAAAAAAAAATCAACATTTTTTTTCTACCTGACTCTTCCTTACACTAAAATGCCAGAAGCAGGGCTCAGCTGAGGTTGGATGGACTGTGATGCCCACCTACTCTGAGTAGAGTTCTAACAAACAGCAAAAGCAAGAAGTTTTGGTGAGATGTCACCCATCCAACCTCCCCTAGCAAATTCCACTAGCCAGAAAGGTGAGAACCTCTTATCCTATCTATCCCTACTTCTTTCATCTTTCTTCAGATGACAGGGCTTTTAGGCCCTCTGCCTTCTACATAGCTCTTGGGCATCCTGACTTCCAGTTCAGTGCTTGTGGGAAGCATGATAACTTTTTAAGTCCACAGCGGTGACAGTGGGGGGAGAGAAGGGACACCCACCTTCAAGACTGTGAAGTTATGATAAGAGGCAGCGTTGAGGGTGGGATCCAAGGTACAGCTATCTGCCAGATTCTTGAAGAAACGAGCACAGGTTGTACTTTTACTCTCCAGGAAACCTTAGAATTAAGGGAGTGGTACATGAGAAAGCCTATTTTAAACTGAACAAAAAGGCTGGCGCTTGTACTCCAGGCTCACCTGCAGGATTGCTCTCAGCACAGAGTCCCCCAGCTCCGACTCCTGCAGGTTGCCTCAGCAAGCCTATTACAGACCACTTGGGGAAGTAAGTCAGAATGGGGTCCCCAGCCTAAACAAAGTACAGCAGAAATTTATTCACAGCGAGATTGGACTGAACTCCACCAGAAAAGAATAAGCAGAAACAAGTAAACTCAATAGGTTGTTAACATGGACAATACTGCCCTCCAAAAGAGCTGACAGTGGCTTACCTAGTTGCAGGTGGGTATCTCAAAGATACCTCGTCAATTGTCAGTATGTGGGGAAAAACAAATCCAAATGATCCCTCCCGCTTCCGTAGGCTCACCCTGTAAAAAGGTGGTGGTGACTGGGTTTGGAATGTCGAAGTGAATGATTCACCTCCAAACTCTGTAGCCAGGGCCTGGAAGCTGGTTGCATTGACCTTTTGGAGCTTCTGGAAATAGGTTAATTTTGCTAAAATAATTTTAAAAAGAAAAGGGGTTTAGATAAAATAAAATCATTTTTAAGTATCTGGCATACCAAGAAACTAATCTTTAAAAATATTTTTATTGAGGCGTAAAATATACACCGTAAAGTATGCAAATGCACTCACCTTAAGCATAAACTCAAAGAAGTTTTAAACATTTATATACTTTTATTACTACCACTCAGAACATTTTCCCAGGTTCCCAATCAATATGCCATCTTCAGAGATAACAACAATTTTGATTTCTATCACCTAATAATTTATTTGTAATTTGTTAATTCAATTATTGCTTTAGTATTAAGATCTGAGATAAGAATATGACCAACGAATGCCAGTCAGTTCCATGCCTCTGATGCCAGGAATGTGTATGATTAGCAATTTGTGATGAAAATAGGAGTCTCAGTAATGCACACATTTGTCCCATACCAGAGGAGTCTCTAGTACAACAAAATGGTACTGTTTCCATAGGAAGATGGCAGAGTTGGAGACAATATTTGACTTGTCTTCTCCAAGTCTTCCAACCTCCTCTAAACTTCAACTAACCAGTCCTCATAAGGCTTCCATCTCTCAAGTATATGGATTTGTTGTATTTTATTCCTTTCACCTTATAATTTCTACATTCAAGATTTTTCAAATACACTCAAAGGGTATTTTCTCTAACAATTCTGTAATTTATATTATAGCAATGTATAAATCTATCCAAGCTCCTGCAGCCATCTCCTTACGGCACTTCAGAACCAGGAGAGAGATGTAGGTAAAAGCCTCTGACATTCTCCCCTGCCCAGAGGGTGGCCTGTAATGAACAACACTCTGCTTTACCACCCAAGTTTTCTGCTAACTTGAAAAAGGGATGTAGCAGAAAATTGGCCCATACTAGTTTCTTTCTTTCTTCATAATTACGGTCATTTGGACAGATTCAAAAGGAAATCAAGACATGTAGCACCAAAAGCTAATGAAGATGCCACATAACATAAGCTTGTCCTTTATCCTCTGTGATCACAAAGTCCTACTCATTTGACTTTTCAGCTTTCTGACGGACCACGAAATGAAGATAACTCTCAATTCTGGGGCCTTTCAGGCTACTCACTTTCTATCTGTCTCCTAGATCTTTGTTACTCAAAGTGTGGTGCACAGACTAGCAGCCCCAGCACTACCTGGGATGTTGTCAGAAATTCAGAATCTTAAGCCATCTTCCAGAACTACTGAATCAGAATGTGCATGCTAACAAGATCTCCAGGTGATCTGGGTGCATATTAGGATTGAAAAGCCTTGCTCTGGAACAGGTGATGCTAGTGCTGCTGGTCTGCAGACCACCTTCTTCCATCTCTGATCTGAAATGTTCAAATTTTAAAGCTTCCAGGCGCTGTTTAATAGTTCCTTCAGAACTCATACCCTGAAAACCACATGGAAGAAATACTTACCTCATTAAAAAATGTAGTTATTTCTATCTTTATAAATGAAAGAAAAGTTAAGCTAAAAAAGAAGGTATGTTGACGGGCTTCCCTGGTGGCGCAGTGGTTGAGAGTCCGTCTGCCCATGCAGGGTACAGGGGTTTGTGCCCCGGTCCGGGAGGATCCCACATGCCGCAGAGCAGCTGGGCCCGTGAGCCATGGCTGCTGAGCCTGCGCGTCCAGAGCCTGTGCTCCGCAATGGGAGAGGTCACAACAGTGAGAGGCCCGCGTACAAAAAAAAAAAAAAAAGGTACGTTGAGATGGAAAATATCCATCTGAATATTTTTTTCATGGCTTAAAAGAGTAAGAGAACGTTAACATTTTGTCTCTCACTGTAGTGCAGGGATATTGGTGGTAGTGATGGTAAGCAGGAATAATGCAGATAAGAAGCACAGGCTAAGGATAAATAGAATTTCTACCTAAAATTTCTACCATCATATATGGTACATTATACCCAACAGGGCTTAAAGGTATTTAGACTTAGATTGATACAATTTCAGATGTGGAAGGAAGCCCAGAGATCATCTGGTCCAATTCCATTAGGAAATTTCGATCCTAAGAGGTAAATGAGTTGCAAAAGGCCACAGAGCCATCTGGCAGAGCCAGGAGTAGATCACAGATCTCCCGATTCCTGGCCTAGGATTTTTCCCACTCCATCATGTTTTACAGCCTCTAACAATGTCTGTTACTGATGATTATTATCAGCAACTATTAAGCACCGTGGGCAAAGATATGGTCCATCCTTTCTATGCGCCGACAATTTACCTGGGGAGACACAACATTCATATAAAATGCTAACAATTCAAAGTATCATATAAGTTCTAAAGGAGTGACTCTCAGGTGTTGCTGGGGAAAGAAAGTTCAGAAACACTGGTCTGGAAACAGTATGGCATGGGAAGCAGGAGGGGATTAAAAGCAGGCAGCACCAGTTGAATGCTACTGCGATATCCCTGGAGCATTTTCATGAGGCTAGAACTAGAAAGCAACGGGAGATTTGGAAAGGATGGGAAAGCTGCAGCTTTATTTTATTAATTTATTTTTTATTTATTTTTGCTGTGTTGGGTCTTCGTTTCTGTGAGAGGGCTTTCTCTAGTTGTGGCAAGCGGGGGCCACTCTTCATCCCAGTGCACGGGTCTCTCACTATCGCGGCCTCTCTTGTTGCAGAGCACAGTCTCCAGACGCACAGACCCAGTAGTTGGGTCTCACGGGCCTAGCTGCTCTGCGGCATGTGGGATCCTCCCAGACCAGGGCTCAAACCCGTGTCTCCCGCACTAGCAGGCAGACTCTCAACCACTGCGCCACCAGGGAAGCCCTGCAGCCTTAGTTTAAAATGCAGCATTTGCCTTGCTCCCTTTACCTTCTCACAACCTGAATGGCCACAAGGCTACTGATAACTGCTTCCAAATTCAAGTCCCCTCAAACCCAAACTTGGTTGCTTTAGGAAACAAATATAGTTTTGCAGTTTATTTTCTAACAGATGAAACCAGGATGAGCTGACTTCCAGAGTGTAAGGGACATTTAAGTCTATTTTATGTGAGAACATTATCTTGCTTCTTAGACAATAAATTAAAAAAAGACATATTAGATGTACATCTTTAAAAATGTTATACTCATCACCAACAAATTTTTACGTCTATTTATTTATTTAGGCTGTGTTGGGTATTCGCTGCCTGCTTCGCTGCTGGGCTTTTCTCTAGTTGCGGCGAGCGGGGCCCACTCTTCCCTGCGGTGCACAGGCCTCTCACTGCGGTGGCCTATCCTGCTGTGGAGCACGGGCCCTAGGTGTACGGACTTCAGCAGTTGTGGCACGCAGGTTCAGTAGTTGTGGCGCACAGGCTTAGTTGCTCCACAGCATGTGGGATCTTCCCAGACCAGGGCTCGAATCTGTGTCCCCTGCATTGGCAGGCGGATTCTTAACCACCGCGCCACCCCAGAAGCCATCTAAGTCTATTTAAAAACCTTAATAACAACTACCTTTCATTTTTATTGCACTCTACAGTTATAGAGCACTTTCATATTCAGAATTAGTGATATTATTTCTCATTCTGCAGTTGAAGAAATGAGCCTGGAAATTTGTTCAAGACTGTGCAGCTGGTAAGTAAATGAACGGCTGAGACCCAAGTCAAGTGTTCTTTCCCCTATATTGTTGCCTCTTAAAATAAAAACAAGGTTGATGTAGACTCATTTGTCAAAGACATTCATTCACGTATTATTTGGTGCCTCTTATGTCAGGCACTGGGGATTCAGTGAGCCCCTTCATGGAGATTGTAGCAAGTGGGAGACATAGTCTATCTGTAATCCTCTGAGCTAAGAGGGCTGACTGAAATTAAAGTTCTGTATGGGCTTTCTGACCACAGCCAAGAGGGCAAAAGAGATTGCCAATGTTCACTAATAAGAGAAAACAGAAGGGGCAGGGGGACAGGTGGAAGGAGAGGGAGCATGATAGAGATCCAAAGGGGGAAAAAAAAGTTTAAAAAACAAAGAAAAGGAATAAACGTCAGAGACTAAGCTAACCCTCAGTAAATGTTAGGCAATAGGAATAGCCAACATATTTCTACTCACAGTTGTTCACATGGACACAAAACTGCTTAATTCCATTTGAATCCATGAAAACTCTTGAAGGAAACGGGGAATTACTTCGGAAGATAAGAGAGTTGTCTACACACACCCAACTTGAAGACCTGAGGAAACAGGAGGGAGAATAGATACATTTAGAATGAGGATTAGGTCCAAAGAAGGGTGCCCCACCGGTATCAATCAGATGCCAAAGATAGGACTCCTTGGGCAGCCACAGGACAATACGAAGATTCTATTCTATTGGCCAGCCCTGCTCTAGAGCATCAGAAGTGGAACGGCTCTCCTGGGAAAAACCAAGGTAGTTCCATTCCCAGGAGTGGAAGTGGGGATGGGAGGCACGAAGGCTAACTCTTCCTACTTCCAAATGTTACTTATTCTATTGCCCCAATCCCCTTTAGGATTCAACCTGAGCATCGCAGCTCACCTCACGCTGCCTGGAAGGCAGAAGGAGAAAACTGTCCTGGGATGGAGAAGATAGCAGTCCCTGTCGCAGCAGCAATTCATATCGCAGGCACCGGGAGTCAAGTCACAGACACAAATCGGTAAGACTATAAAAGTACAACATAAAGCAGAGCAAATGGGGTATGCATCCCCAAACTCTTCCAAGTGTTAATTCCCCTTCTTCCAACAGCCCCACTCCTTACTTTATGGGAATTCACTTTGTTCACAGAATTTGGATCTAAGTCAACAGTTTCCAACCCCGCATCCTCTCCCCTCACCTGGGAAGAGATCCACGGTCCTATTCCCAGGCGCCGAGGGAGTCACGACAGTAGGAGTCACTGTAGAGACGCCAGGCACCTCCGAGGAGGATTGAAGGGTCTCGCCCTGCGTCCTTGGCCCCAGGTCCGATTGGATGGACACTGCCCCAGACGGGGACGGAGATGGCTGAGGCCGGACGCCCTCGGGGACCATCAGGAAGAACACCTGCAGCAGCGCGAGCTGCGAGGTAAACATGCGGTAATACAGACGTCTCCACCAAAGGGTTTGAGGTGGGTTTCGGTGGTCTCTAGACGCGTCGCTAGAGAGTGGGTGGGAGGAGTCGCATGGCGTCTGACGTCATCCGTATGCGTCTGCTTATTGGCTCATGGCAATGGCCGAGCGCTCTTCAGCCAATAGAAGGAGGCGTTGTTACAGATCCTTCAGCATCTTTCAGTCTGCGCCCTCCTCCTTAGGTCAAGCGCGGCACTGTCTCCGTCGCTCGGCAACCGCCAAACTGGCAAAGGAGCCCTTGTCTCTTCTCTCCGCTGAGTGGCAGTAGGAGTTCAGCCCAATGCCCAGTGTGCACAGACTTCGCGGCCCAGAGGGCAGAGCCCTTCCTTGATAGAGGGAAGCCTCAGAGGCTGCAACTAGAATTGCGTATCTTTTTCACTCCGGATTCTAACGGTGAGAATCCTTTCTTTTTTTTTTTTAAGTATGAGCCCATTTTTAGAGAGCTCGTTTTATTTATTTAAAATTTTATTATGTATTTATTTGGCTGCATTGGCCCTAGATTGCTGCGTGGGGGCTTTCTCTAGTTGCAGCAAGCCGGGGAGCGGGGGCTACTCTTCCTTGCCATGCGTGGGCTTTTCATTGCGGTGGCTTCTCTTGTTGCGCGGCATGGGCTCTAGGCACGCGGGCTTCAGTAGTTGTGGCACACAGGCTCAGTAGTTGTGGCTCGTGGGCTCTAGATTGCAGGCCCAGTAGTTGTGGCGCCCGAGCTTAGTTACCCCGCAGCATGTGGGATCTTCCTGGACCAGGGCTCGAACCCGTGTCCCCTACATTGGCAGGCGAATTTTTTTGTTGTTTATTTTATTTTTGGCTGCGTTGTGTCTTTGTTGCTGCGCATGGGCTTTCTCTAGTTACACCGAGCGGGGGCTACTCTTCGTTGCGGTGGGCAGACTTCTCATTGCGGTGGCTTTTTTCTTGTGGTGGAGCACGGGCTCTAGGCGCCCAGGCCTCAGTAGCTTTGGCTCTCAGGCTCAGTAGTTGTGGTGCACGGGCTTAGTTGCTCCGCAGCATGTGGGATCTTCCCGGACCAGGGCTCGAACCCATGTCCCCTGCACTGGCAGGCGGATTCTTAACCACTGCGCCACCAGGGAGATCTGAGAATCCTTTTCTAAAGGATAATCTTAGGGAGGAAATCACACTGATGGTCACACTGAGAACTTCTTTAAATTTAAAAAATAGCCAAGGGACGGAGAAGAAAACTTATTTTTTGCTATTATTATAAATCGCCACTTCTTTTTTTTTCTTTTTGGCTGCCCCGCGGGGCTTGAGGGACCTTAGTTCCCCGATTCCCCGATTAGGGATCAAACCCAGACCCCTGCCACTGAGCATGCCAAGTCCTAACCACTGGACTGCCAAGGAATTCCTTAAATTGCCACTTTTTGTAGCCCTCTTTAGAAAGTTTTGTTTTTTCCCAGGAGTCGTGTGCCTCTTCTGATTCCCTAGAACAGCACTGTCCAGTAGAACTTTCTGCAGTGTGGTAAATGTTCTGTATGTACACTGTTCAGTATTGCAGCTACAGGCTATATGTGGCTACTGCGCACTTGACGTGTGGCTAATGTGACTGAGGAGCTGACTTTTAAAATTTTAATTAATTCAAAGTTAACCACACCTGACTCGTATTTAGCATATTGGATAGTACAACTCTAGGATATCAAAATCTTGTTCCTGCTAGACTCACTGTTTTTGTCAATCTGCACAGTCCTGATATCTGGATTATTTCAATTGCTTGGTTGGGGATATAAATTAAGATCTGTTAAGAGTTACCTAACATCTAATACCCTTACCAAAACCTAGCTAATACCTTCTTTTCCAAGTGAATCGCTTAGTCAGATAAATTTTAGGGCACCTGACCTTGCTCACATTCTCAGACAAGATATTGATATTCTGTTGTTTTGAAGTCAGTGGCTAAATGTATCTCTGTGTTATAAACGTTCTCAAAATCTTTTTATGTGATTGTGTGTTGGACTACTATAAGAGCTATCTATATTTGTGTTTGGGCATAAAATATTTGTCTACCTTTTTAGTAATTTCTGTAGGAAAAGGCCACGTTCATATTATTCAAATTATATGCATTTATCAGAATATAAGCTCCACAAAGCAGAGGGTTTTGTCTGTTTTGTTCACTGTTTGTATCCCCTGCCTAGAACAGTGCCTAGGGCATGTTAGATATGCATTAAATATTTTTTAAAAGATTGTTTTGTTGAACTCTTTAGATTTAGCTGCTATGAATATTTAGTGTTTATATGATTTCAGGATTGCATTTATTTATATAAAATTTCTATTGTACAACCAATTGGAGACCATTTTAGATTTCCAAGTTTGCATTTTACTCTTTAATTCTCAATCAGTGGTAAATCAATGATAAGTTATTAATGAATTTATTAGTGTTGGCAAAAGAGCCTGTTGATTGAAGTAACTTCAGAGTTGAGTGTAGGGAAATAACATTTCAAGATTACTGAGTTGCTTTTTCTTATTTTTGAATTTTAGCACTTTACATATTTTTTAAATACTCTTTTTTGTTATAGTTGAGCAAAAATATTATTTATATTTTGTTGTGATATGTTTTTGGGAATTTCTGTAATGCGGAACTCTCAGGTCTTTTGAGATATTAAAATCTGGAAGATAATTTTGAGGAATGACAATGAAACTTATTCACATGTGTCATGCAGATGCCAATTTCAACATGGGGATTGAGTCTTAAATTGAAATAGCTTAATATGATATCACCTCAGAAGCAGAGCTTTCCAAAAAAGATCATATGATACTAGCAGCTGTCTGTGTTTGGTACTAAAAGAGTTCAATATGTGCTTAGAAATTTAACCAAGAGGTTGAATCAAGATGGCAGACCAAGAACAAGTTCTAGCCTCTCCTGACTCCTCCCCTCTTTAGAAAATCTCTAAAAATTACAGGAAAGTTAGATGAATACACCCTCTCATATGCATCCATGTACATACGTTGATATTGAAAAACATGAAGGAGTGCTCTCAATGGCCCAGACATTATGACAATCTTTGAAAAAAGAAGGCCAACGGGACTGGAATATAGTTGGACAAACAAAAGTTGCATAAGCAGAGGCTTAATATAGAAGTAGGAGTGGCCCTTGGGGGTGTTCTAAGCACACAGAAAGAAGCTATTGATATCTGTAGGGCCCTTGGACAATTGAGTTATTGATTGGGGTACCACTGTAGGAAGAGTCAGATAGGTCAGCCTCTCAACCTCGCTTCCATGTGAAAGCAGTGGATCGAAGAACTTGCTCCTAAAGAAGGCAGGGACAGTCATGTAGGCACTTTTGTTAAAAAGATAGGACAGGGCCCTGGATGGCTTTTGACAACTAGGGGGAAGAGAGAGGCCCCACATCTTGAAGACTGGTATCAACTCCCTTTATCAAGCTGTACACCCAACATTCCCTCCTCCACAAATCTACCAAAAATATAGTTTTAAAAGGACATATTACTTTCAAAAGAGCAATAATAAGACTCACACCTGACTTTTTAACAGAAATAAGGAAATCCATGAAAAGTGGAATAATGTTTTAAAAGAAGTTAACCTAGAAATCTATACCCAGCAAAATAGACTTCAAAATGAAGATACAAATGTGTTTAGAAAATGAAAATTGAGAAAAAAAACTTTTTTGTTACAGACCCACACAAAGAATTGTTAAAGAGAGTTATTCAAGCTCAAGGAAAAATGACCCAGATGGAAGCACAGAAATGCAGGAATAAATTAAGAGCAATGGAAAGGATAAATACAAGGTCAGTATATACAACTCAATTGTATTCCTATATTATAGCAATAATAAATTAGAAAATAAAAAATTTTAGGTGATAAAATTTATAATAATATAAAAAATTAAATACATATGAATAAATCTAAAATAGTGCAAGATCTCTTCATATCAAACTATATACTATTTCTGAGAGGAATTAAAGAAAACCTAAATAAATGGAGGGCTGCACCAAATTCAGGCTAGGAAGACTTTTAATGAAAACATATTACTTCTTCCAAATTGATGTATAGATTCAGTGCAGTCCCAGTAAAAATTGACATTTTGTGGTAAAAATTGACAAGCTGATTTCAAATTTACAGTTGACCATTGAATAACATGGCTTTGAGCTGTGTGGGTCCCCTTACATGTAGATTTTTTTTGATAGTAAATACTAAGTTACTAGATGATCTGTGGATTTTCGACTGGGTAGGGGTTGGCGCTCCCAACTCCCTTGTTGTTCAAGGGTAAACTGTATATGTAATTGCAAAAGGCCAAGAATAGCCAAGAGAGTCTCAAAGAAGAACAAAGTTGGAGGGCCTATACCTACCATATATCACCTCTTATTATTGAGATAAGCTCATTATTAGGATAAAATGGTACAGCTTTGGCTCTAAGATAGACAAATAGACCAATAGAAAAGAATAGAGGCCAGAAACAAACCGACACATATATAGTCTTTTGATTTATGACAAAAGTGATACTGCAGTGCAGTGAGGAAGTGTGAGCTTATCAATAAATTATGCTGGGTCAATTGGATATTCATAAGACCAGTGTGTCTTGACTCCTAGCTGTGTATACCCAAACATCAATTTCACATAGATTGTAGACTTAGGTAAAACAACAAAGCTACTAGAAGATAACATGAGAGAACATCCTTATGATCTGGGGAAGGCAAATATTTCTTAAACTGTACAGAAAAATCACTGATCATAAAAAGATTGATAAATAGTTTATCATTAAAGTCGAGAACTTCTCTTAATAAAAATATGCCATTAAGAGAATTAAAAGGCAAGCTTCTCAATTTTTTTTCCTTAAGAAAATAAGCAATGAATATGCATTGAATCATTTTCATCAACTGATATTTTTTAAATTAAATTTTAAAGTTTATGATAAGTGTATATTCACGTGAAGTTGTAGGATATAATACAAGGAGATACTGTGTACCCCCTAAAGATAACAACTTGCAAAACTATGGTACACACAACCAGAATATTGGTATTCATACAATCCACCCATTTTCTTCAGATCTTCCCAGTTTTACTTTTACACGTGTGTGCGTGTATATTAAGTTCTATGCAGTTTTATCACATGTGGTTTCATGCCTCCACCACCACAGTAAAGATTCAAAGCAGTTCCATCACCACAAAGTTCCTTCCTGTTGTTCTTTCATAACCATTCCCACCCCACCCCCCACTCTGTCTCCCCAGAATGCATTTTTAACCATCATTAATTTTTGTAATAACCACGATTAAAATAACTATGTAATTTATTTATTTTTTAAAAATTTTTATTTTTTTGGCTGCATTGGGTCTTCGTTGCTGCACGCGGGCTTTCTCTAGTTGGAGCGAGTGGGGGCTACTGTTCATGGTGGTACGCAGGCTTCTCATTGTGGTGGCTTCTCTTGTGGAGCTCAGGCTCTAGGTGCATGGGCTTCAGTAGTTGTGGCACACGGGCTCAGTAGTTGTGGCTCGTGGGCTCTAGAGTGCAGGCTCAGTAGTTGTGGCACACGGGCTTAGTTGCTCTGCGGCATGTGGGATCTTCCCGGACCAGGGCTTGAACCCATGTGCCCTGCATTGGCAGATGGATTCTTAACCACTGTGCTACCAGGGAAGTCCAATAACTGTGTAATTTAAACAGTGGTTCACAAGCATTTATCCAAGTCAATCAAATAAATGGTGCCTATATGTTTAACAGAAAGCAAAAGTTTAGTAACTCTGGAGGAATTAATTTCCTTGCTTGTTAAGAGATTAATAAACAAAGAATACATTATAGAAGGAAGAAATATGTTTTCACTTTGAAACCACTTAAAAAAATTTCTTTAGCTGTTAGTATTAATAGTAAGTATTATACTAATTAGACACTGCCTACCATTCCTAAATAGAAACTCACTTATGATGTTATCCTTCTTAATGCAGGAGGGGTATCTATTCCTTTTCTTTTCCATTCTTTTCTTTTTTTACTTTTCTTCCTCATTTCATCCTTTGGAGACTGTCTATAGTCCCACCTTTTCTCCAGTCTGAATCTTGAGTAGACTGATAATTGCTAACCGCATACCCATTCTCCTTTCTCTCAAATAAACAGAGTCCCAATTTTCTACTGAGCACAATGTAGCCAAAAGATGACTACATTGCAGCAAGTTGGAGTTTTGCATATAGTTCTGACCAAAGAGATATACATTAATGAACTGATGGGACTTCAGGGAAATCTCTTGAGAAATGAAGGCTGTTCCCCCTTTTCCTCCCTTCTCTATCCTGCTGCTTAAGTTTTGAGTGAAATGGCTGGAGTTTTAGCAGTCATTTTGGAACATGGGAAGACATGTAAGTAAAGCTAAGCAGCAAAATGGAAGAAACCCGGATCCCTGACACCCATAAAAACTTTGTGCCTGCACAGGACTTGCTACCTCTGGACTTCTTTCGTATGTAAGAGAAATAATTTTGTAAAGGAAATCATAACATATTTTAGCAGCTTACCCATACTTTCATAATAATTAGAACTCCCAAAGACTGATTCACATGATTACTTTAAATATATTTACATATTTAAATCAGAATTTTTGCTAGAATTTAAACTAGAGTTAAACTAGAATCTCTGTGTTCGTGTCTATTGATTATCTTTTGTCATTCAGTTTGTGATCTTAGGTTATAGGTATGATGGATTTTTGGTCAAAACTTGGACATTTTGGTTATTATGTTATGGGGCTCTGTATCTTAATTTACTTCTCTTTTAGCCAGCTTCCTCAGATACTACTGTGGAAGGGATATGCTGCCCCATTACTGCCAGGTGGCAATGAAAGTCCTGGTTCCCCACTCAGTCCCCATTGATACCCAAGGGAGCAACACTGCTTGTTACTGCTGGGTGGGAGTGAGAGCCAGCTTCCTCCAAGTCTGGGATGTATAAGGCAAAAATAAATCCTAGGGAACTCATCACTGTGTCTTTTCTAGGGTCTCTAGGTCACTAGCCAATCTGCCTTTTTCTCTCCATCTTATAGAATCTTCTTATTTTTTTATATACAGTGTCTAGAGTTTTCAATTGTACTTAACCAGCAAGAATATGGAAAAATATATCTATTCATTCCTCCTTGAAGCATTTATGTGTTTTATTACAGAGAGGCGTTGCTGAATCCCTCATGCTGCCAAAACTGGAAGTCCTTCTTTCTGCTTTTGTCCCTTAAACATTTTTTTCCTTCCCTCCACTTTTATAATTTCTATCACTAGTTTAACTAATAATCATCTTCAGTAATATAAGTTAAAAAATAAAATGTAACTGTATTCAAAGCATTCTAGTTATCTATTTGTGCATAACAAGCCATACCAAAATTTTGTGGCATAAAGTGACAACTACTTTATTGTCATTATGGATTCTCTGGGTCAGGAATTTGGGCAGGGTACAGCAGAGATGGCTTAGCTTTGGTTCATGATGTCTGAGGTCTCTGCTGGCAAGACTTGAAGAGCTGGGGGAGACTTCACTGGCTGGGGTCCAGAGTCATCTGTAGGTTTCCTACTCACATGTCTGGTGCCTGGGCTGGGAATACTTGAAGACTGGGTTTAGTTGGGCCTATTAACTGGAATGCCTATTATGTGGTCTCTCTTTGTGGTTTAGGCTTTCTCACAGTATGGCAGCCTCAGGATAGCTGGACTTTTTAAATGGTGGCTCAGGGCTTCACAAGTGAGTGTTCTAGTGAACAAGGCAGAACCTGAATGGCCTTTTTGATATAGACTTAAAAGCCATATAGTGTCACTTCTACTTTACTTCATTGGCTGAAGAAGTTTCAAGCCTACTCAGAGTACTATATGGACACCCCCCCTGACCTCTCTATGGGAGGGTGTAAAAGAATTGAAGCCAATTTTTTAAACTGCCACAAAATGTATACAAACTTTGAATACCTTTTATACAGAAAGTTTAAATTAAAGTAAATGTAAAAAAGTTTACAAACAATGCCTTCAAGAAATTATTTTTCTTCTAGAAAAGGACCTACAAAAACAAATCCAAAACAATTAAGAAAATGGTCATAGGAATATACATATCGATGATTACCTTAAATGTGAATGGATTAAATGCTCCAACCAAAAGACACAGACTTGCTGAATGGATACAAAAACAAGACCCAGGGCTTGCCTAGTGGTGCAGTGGTGGAGGGTCCACCTGCCGATTCAGGGGACATGGGTTCATGCCCCGGTCTGGGAGGATCCCACATGCTGCGGAGCAGCTGGGCCCATGAGCCATGGCCGCTGAACCTGCACATCCAGAGCCTGTGCTTCACAACAGGAGAGGCCACAGCAGTGAGAGGCCCATGTACTGCCCAAAAAACCCCCAAAACTAACAAACAAACAAACAAACAAAACAAGACCTATATATATGCTGTCTACAAGAGACCCACTTCAGGCCTAGGGACAAATACAGACTGAAAGTGAGGGGATGGAAAAAGATATTCCATGCAAATGGAAATCAAAAGGAAGCTGGAATAGCAACACTCATATCAGATAAAATAGACTCTAAAATAAGGAATGTTACAAGAGACAAGGAAGGACACTATGTAATGATCGAGGGATCAATCCAAGGAAAAGATATAACAATTATAAATATATATGCACCCAACATAGGAGCACCTCAATACATAAGGAAACTGCTAACAGCTATAAAAGAGGAAATCGACGTAACACAGTAATAGTGGGGGACTTTAGCACCTCACTTACAGCAGTGGACAGATCATCCAAAATGAAAATTAATAAGGAAACACAAGCTTTAAATGACACAATAGACCAGATAGATTTAATTGATATTTATAGGACATTCCATCCAAAAACAGCAGATTACACTTTCTTCTCAAGTGGGCACGGAACATTCTCCAGGACAGATCACACCTTGGGTCACAAATCAAGCCTCAGTAAATTTAAGAAAATTGAAATCATCAAGCATCTTTTCTAACCACAATGCTATGAGATTAGAAATCAGTTACAGGGAAAAAAACATTAAAAACACAAACACATGGAGGCTAAACCATATGTTACTAAATAACCAAGAGATCACTGAAGAAATCAAAGAGAAAATCAAAAAATACCTAGAGACAAATGACAATGAAAACACGATGATCCAAAACCTATGGGATGCAGCAAAAGCAGTTCTAAGCGGGAAGTTTATAGCTATACAAGCTTACCTCAAGAAACAAGAAAAATCTCAAATAAACAATCTAAGCTTACACCTAAAGGAACTAGAGAAAGAGGGACAAACAAAACCCAAAGTTAGCAGAAGGAAAGAAATCATAAAGATCAGAGCAGAAATAAATGAAATAGAAACAAAGAAAGCAATAGCAAAGATCAATAAAACTAAAATCTGGTTCTTTGAGAAGATAAACAAAATTGGTAAACCATTAGCCAGACTCATCAAGAAAAAGAGGGAGAGGACTCAAATCAATAAAATTAGAAATGAAAATGGAGAAGTTACAACAGACACCGCAGAAATACAAAGCATCCCAAGAGAATACTACAAGCAACTCTATGCCAATAAAATGGACAACCTGGAAGAAATGGACAAATTCATAGAAAGGTATAAGCTTCCAAGACTGAACCAGGAAGAAGTAGAAGATATGAACAGACCAGTCACAAGTAACGAAATTGAAACTGTGCTTAAAAATCTTCCAACAAACAAAAGTCCAGGACCAGATGGCTTCACAGATGAATTCTATCAAACATTTAGAGAAGAGCTAACACCCATCCTTCTCAAGCTCTTCCAGGAGGAAGGAAAACTCCCAAACTCATTCTATGAGGCCACCATCACCCTGATACCAAAACCAGACAAAGATACTACAAAAAAAGAAAATTATAGACCAATATCACTGATGAATATAGATGCAAAAATCCTCAACAAAATACTAGCAAACAGAATCCAACAACACATTAAAAGGATCATACACCATGATTAAGTGGGATTTATCCCAGGGATGCAAGGATTCTTCAATATATGCAAATCAGTCAATGTGATACACCATATTAACAAACTGAAGAATAAAAACCATATGATCATCTCAATAGATGCAGAAAAAGCTTTTGACAAAATTCAACACCCATTTATGATAAAAGCTCTCCAGAAAGTGGGCATAGAGGGAACCTATCTCAACATAATAAAGGCCATATACAACAAACCCACAGCAAACATCATTCTCAATGGTGAAAAACTGAAAGTATTTCCACTAAGATCAGGAACAAGACAAGGATGTCCACTCTCACCACTATTATTCAACATAGTTTTGGAAGTCCTAGCCATGACAATCAGAGAAGAAAAAGAAATAAAAGGAATACAAATTGGAAAAGAAGAAGTAAAACTGTCATTGTTTGCAGATGGCATGATACTATACATAGAGAATCCTAAAGATGCCACCAGAAAACTACTAGAGCTAATCCATGAATTTGGTAAAGTTGTAGGATACAAAACTAATGCACAGAAATCTCCTGCATTCCTTTACACTAATGATGAAAAATCTGAAAGGGAAATTAAGGAAACACTCTTTTTTACCATTGCAACAAAAAGAATAAAATACCTAGGAATAAACCTACCTAGGGAGACAAAAGACCTGTATGCAGAAAGCTATAAGACACTGATGAAAGAAATTAAAGATGATACAAACAGATGGAGAGATATACTGTGTCTTAGATTGGAAGAATCAACATTGCAAAAATGACTATACTAGCCAAAGCAATCTACAGATTCAATGCAGTCCCTATCAAACTACCAATGGCATTTTTCACAGAACTAGAACAAAAAATTTCACAATTTGTATGTTAACACAAAAGACCATGAACAGCCAAAGCAATCTTGAGAGAGAAAAACGGAGCTGGATGATTCAGGCTCCCTGACTTCAGACTATACTACAAAGCTACAGTAATCGAGACAGTATGGTACTGGCACAAAAACAGAAATATAGATCAATAGAACAGGATAGAAAGCCCAGAGATAAATCCATGCACATATGGTCACCTTATCTTTGATAAAGGAGGCAAGAATATACAATGGAGAAAAGACAGCCTCTTCAATAAGTGGTGCTGGGAAAACTGGACAGCTACCAGTAAAAGAATGAAATTAGAACACTCCCTAACACCATACACAAAAATAAACTCAAAATGGATTAAAGACCTAAATGTAAGTAAGGCCAGACACTATCAAACTCTTAGATGAAAACATAGGCAGAACACTATATGACATAAATCACATCAAGATTCTTTTTTGACCCACCTCCTAGAGAAATGGAAATAAAAACAAAAATAAACAAATGGGACCTAATGAAACTTGAAAGCTTTTGCACAGCAAAGGAAATCATAAACAAGATGAAAAGACAACCCTCAGAATGGGAGAAAATATTTGCAAAGGAATCATTGGACAAAGGATTAATCTCCAAAATATATAATCAGCTCATGCAGCTTAATATTAAAAAACAAACAACCCAATCCAAAAATGGGCAGAAGACCTAAATAGACATTTCTCCAAAGAAGACATACCGATGGCCCAGAAGCACATGAAAAGCTGCTCAACATCACTAATTATTAGAGAAATGCAAATCAAAACTACAATGAGGTATCACCTCACACCATTTAGAATGGGCATCATCAGAAAATCTACAAACAACAAATGCTGGAGAGGGTGTGGAGAAAATGATGGAGGGTGTAAATTGCTACAGCCACTATGGAGAACAGTATGGAGGTTCCTTAAAGAACTAAAAATAGAATTACCATATGACCCAGTAATCCCACTACTGGACATATACCTAGAGAAAACCATAATTCAAAAAGACACATGCACCCCAATGTTCATTGCAGCACTATTTACAATAGCCAGGACATGGAAGCAACCTAAATGCCCATCGACAGACGAATGGATAAAGAAGATGTGGTACATATATACAATGTAATATTGCTCAGCCATAAAATGGAACGAAATTGGGTCATTTGTAGAGACGTGGATGGATCTAGAGACTGTCATACAGAGTCAAAAAAAGAAATTATTTTTCTTTGAATATATTCAATATTATCTGCTAAGTTCAAAGGCAAAACATAATAATAATGACTATCAAAATTTAAGTTAAATTTAGTTAAATATAATTGAAAGTTTTAACTGTTTTTTGAAATTTAATTAAGTATTATAATTTTTTTCTATAAACCTAAACTATTCATAATTGTAGCTATCAATGTGAAGAATAGGTGTTGTGTTTAATATATGTTTTACCTAGACTTACATATATACAGATTTAGGATATTATTAAATTGTTTAATATTGTAAATTTTTCTCAGATACCATGTGCAACTGTTGTAAAAACTGTGCTAAATTGTGAATATTGGATGTAGAGAGTTCAAGACAATGAACACTCTGCTCTATGACAAATAGTTTGCTATTCAAAAATCTATTGTGGTCATGATATTTGAGAGAAAAGATATGATGAGCTAATTTTTTTTCTTACCTAATTATTTCTCCAACTCAAATGCTCCTCATACTCTGAAGCATTGTCCATCTCTGATATCAGCAGTGCCACAGTCCTCAATTCTTCATTTGAACATAGTTGTCTTTTATGGACACAGGGTAGTGTAGCAGAGTGTTTCTCTGGTGCCTAAATGGTGTGAATCACAGCAGCAGATGTGTTGGATTGTGAATTGCCCAGTGTCATCACTGAGCACTGGGTCCTGAGTGACAGAAGTACCAGTGTGATTTTTACCAAATTCATCATTTATGGTTTTCTGGTTTATGGGTTCGTCTAAGGTGCAGGACTAGGGCAGGGGCCTCTTGCCTGGGTTTGAAGGCATTACCACTTCTCTGGGAGCATGAACTTTCAAACTTTGTCTAGTCACACTCACTGCTAGCTCTAGTTCAGAGTTTATAATCCAGGGAGCTTCCAAGAACATGAAGTTCCTTCAACAGTGTTTCCACAGTAAATTATGCCCCAGCTTAGGTTCAGAAGTTGATAGGATGCCCATTTGTCCCATAATATGGAGCTCTAACATCAGGGGTTGTGATCACACTTGGTACTCACAATGTTTGCTGACCTTTAGAGGTGAGTCGTAGCTTTGGTACATTGAATTTTCTCATTTGAGGGGAAAAAGGACTCATTTAATCAAGCAAAACTCTTGTATCAGTGAGCCTAGACAACCTCCAAAATGTAAGGCCTCTATTTGTATTTATTCTCTAGAATTTCTTCTCCGTATCTGAGTACTGGGGTCAGAATTCAGTCTAGAGATGACCTCAAGATCTCTACCTTCTGTTTGGAAGTTGTCTAGGAATTTCCTGCAGATAATATGTATGCAGTTCATACTTTACAATCATAAAGATTTATTTTAATTAATACCCATTTCATTGGGAAAGAACTCTCTCACTAGTCAATCAGCCATAGAAGAACTCAAAATGTGTTCTGGGGAGAGCATAACCTCTCTATCCCCTCTTTCCCATTTATTGGTCAGATCAATATTTACAATTCATATCAATATCAATATTTATAATTCATTTAAGTACATGCATTTTCTTCTTTTTTAAACCTAGAAATGGTATCTGTTGTTACTTTTCTCATGGCTATTTACAGCTAATTGTGAATTTGTCCACAGTTAACAGAGGTCTAAAATCTCAGCAGGCAGGTGGTAGAGGTATTTAAATTTTGATTGAGGCTCTCTTAACAGCACCCTAAAAATAACACCCAGATAATATCTATCTGTTTGATTATTCCTAGCAGTCTGATGCCGAAACCCAAACCAATCTATAGAGTTTCCACATTTGGAAAGAAAGTTGTGTAAATATCAGAGTATTCACTTAACATTCTTTGTAAATTAAATTATTTGAACATCCCTTCCATCAAAACCTTTTTTTAAATCCTAATATAAGTTTGTTGTTTTAGGTATTACAAATTGGAATAATCTTTAGCAACTTTAGGAATATAAAAATAATAGCTTATTAAGGCTAGCTAACCACTGAATATATTTCATCTTACTTGAATTTTCTTCTCCAGTATTCTCCCCGTATCTCTCTCTCCCTCCCTCTTCCCACCCTCCCCCCTCTTTTTTTAAGCACATATCAGACATTCTAGCATTTTAAATGGAGTTTCTAACAATTATATTCAGAGAAACGTAAACATGGACAATGAAAATTACCTACATGGAAAATGGCTTATCATTTCATAGAGAATTTTTTTTAAGTAGTTTCCTTTAACCTTACTGGGAGGAGGGTCTATGCAAAAACTTTTCTGGAGTGGTCAGTCCTGAGGTGCTATGTCTGTTATGCTTCTTGCCAAAGTTCAGGAGGGCAGTATCTCTTTCCTCAAGATGGTGTGATAATGGGGTATTGCAGTGTTCTTGATGTGAAGCAAAGAGGTAACAGCCAGAAAGCTAAGTAAAATAGAGTTAACTTGCTTTAAGGAAAAGGGCAAAGCCTTTTCCTTCCCCCTGCTTTAAAGTCTTCCTGTTCCCACCCACCAGGAAGACTTGAAACAATAGAGTCAGCAAAAAGAATGATATCTTTATGTTCACTCTTTTTAAAAAAATTGTTCATTCTTATGAAATGTCTTATTTTGTTTCCTTAATGACTTTGTCTCCACTTCCTCTACCTTGTAGATGGGTAAGAACTATCAAATGCTTATTTTCCTAGTGGTGGTACATTTAAAAACAATCTCCCCTCCCCCAGAGTTCCTTCGTGAAAACTTTAGGCCAGCCAAATGAGTTACTACACTGGTTGGGATCTTAAGGCAGTAAGAGTGTGATAACACCACAGGAAACACTGCGTTTTGTTTCATGAATTTCTCTGGGTTAATGTTATCTTGATTCCTGATTTGTAACAAGGCAGCAACTCTGACATCTCCATTTAGGAACAATAATTGTAACTTTATTCATTCCTTGGATTGGTGATTGCACCTAGAAGATGTTCTACCTAGTATTTCTTACTATAATCTGATGGTGCCTCCATCATTAGCCTTATTTTCTACATTAAAAGGGAAGTGAAAAGAGAAAAGACGTAGAATTGTGATCTTGGGCATGATTACTGGATCATCAGAAATGTTGAACACATAAGGATGAAAGAAGAAGTGGTTAAAAGAGTAAAGCACACTGTCAACAATAAAAGGAAATAACTAGAGAAAAATGACTATGCCTATTCATTAGAAACTGATGTAATTAATTGAATGTAGATTTTTTTGGTGGGGGATTAGTGGTCAGAAAATAATTATAAGTAAATACATGTTAATTATTTTTGCCTTGTCTCATTAAAAATTTTTGTGGTGGTAGATATGTAAATATCTTCCTAATTGAAAAAAACATAGTTAAACAAAATAGTGGCATTTCCTTCCTAAATGTGTTTAAAAGTGGTATTACTTCTCATCTGTCTGGAACAGTGAGGGTATACTAACACCTCACTGTATAACCCTTTTAATTACAGGGTATTTTATATTGTTTTGATTTTCATAATATCTTTGTTATGTCAATAGGACCTTGCCCTATTATAAGGATGAGGAAACAGCCCGAAGTACTAAATGACTTGCCCAAAGTGGCATCATTTGTAATTATTAGATCCAGAACTAGAACTTAGGTCTCCTCTCATTTTCTTAGTGCTCTCTCTACTGCTTGGACTCACAGAGATGTTTTCCAAGGTCCTTTCCAGTCACAGGTTTCTTTAGTTTTAGCGAAGATATAAATGTATCACAATAATTTCTATAGTCAAAAAGTGCTGTCCTAGATTTTATTTTATTTTTTAAAAAAATATTTTATATATTTATTTATTTGGTTGCACCGTGTCTTAGTTGTGTTATGTGGGATCTAGTTCCCTGACCAGGGATCAAACCCCGGCCCCCTGCATTGGGAGCACAGAGTCTTAGCCACTGGACCACCAGGGAAGTCCCTGTCCTAGATTTTAAATATAGACATTTGGAGACAGTGGGAGGCAGATGTGCTGGATATTCTCTGCTTGCTCCACAGTCCACTGTTCATCCTCTTCCACCCTGATCTGTGCCACGGGAGGTTGTTCAGAGTGAACTGAATCAAGGGGCTTCTGATTAGGTTCAGCAGGAGATGGGAGGGCAGAGAGTGAGGTCAGGTATTTATTCCTCTGCTCCTTCCCTGCTGGGCCACAGTGGCAGTGGCTACAGTCCTTAACTGAAGGTATAGCAGATGCCATAGGTCCCCTGCCCAGGTACCCTCAGCCCTCACCATGCCTGATGTACGGTGGTGGCTGCTTCCTGTGTGAACACCCGCCACTCTCTGCCTGAGGGCTTTTTCTGGCCATGGAAGCATGACTACCCCATGCGCAGGGCAGGGCAAAGGTACTGGACAGTTGATATCCCCAGGGAGCAGCCCTTAACCAATGATGTATGGGAATTGGTGGGTAAACACCCCCATGTCCTCTCCCCCAGGTTGGGACAACTCTGAGCCTTGTTCTTCACCATCTCCTAGAGGTCCCTATCGAGACTGAGCCCCATTTGCACTCAGTGGTGATCTGCTGATCAGTGCACACTGTGTTGGCCTCCTTCCCTCCCCTGTCTCACTTACCCACCCACTTCCAGTGCCTCTTGGAATTGCTTCTAAATAAACTACTTGTGCTGAAATCCTACCTTTGAGAATTACTTCTGGAGGATCCCAACCCAATGCAGAAGCCACAGTTCTTGTCAGACGACTGTCTTCTGTAGCTACAGCTTACTCTGTGGGTTCCAGGAACCTCTTCCTTCCTCTCCCTGCCCCTTCAGGTCAAGTGTAGTCATGGATACCCATTGTTGCTAGCCCCAGAGTGATTCACTGCTCTTGTACACACAGCTGCAAAACAGGCTGGGCAATGTAGTCTTTATGCCGGGTGGCTAAACAATGGATATTCTTTTAGATCGGAAGAAAATGAGAATAAGAGGAGTGAACAGCTAGCAGTCTCTTCAGAGGAACACTTCAAATTTTAGAATTTTTGGAGACATACTGTGGGATAATTAAATGGTTGACAGCAACACAAATCAGGCCAGCAATGATTATAACGCAATCGCCACCATAATGTCAATAAAGGTATCAGGGTTATCTATGGGTTGCTCTTCAGGATAACTGCTGTTGGAGAAGAGCTGGTTTTGCCCGGCTGTGCTCTTCTTGGAGGCAGAGCTCGTGGAATTCCTCTGTAGCCCTATCTGGTGATATGCTAACCTCATACTGCTTAGTTACAGCAAAGCTGCTCTACACTCAGCTGCCTGATATGCTTCATTTCATGCCTCAGGCATTGCTGTGACAATATTTATACTCAACTCTAGCAAAAAGTTTTTTTAAAACATCAGTAAAAATTTGGAGTGACTAAATTTTTACCGGGGAGGGGGGATTTGACTTCTTGTGTGCAGTGGTTGAGAATCCCCATGTTAGGTATTTTAGAGGATATAAAATGAGTAGTAAACTGTCCATTCCCTCCAGAACTCCAAGTCTAGTAGTGATGGAGAGTGTAGTGAGGACTGAAGGGAAATTTGGGGTGGGAAGGAATGGTAACTCAGTGTAAGAGGCAGGATACTTTGTTAAGGTGTTAGTTATTGTGGGTCTCCAATCCTACCCTAGCTTGTTATTGAAATTGCGCAAGGTGCTCGGAAGCAATAGAGTATTCAGGAAGAAATAAAGGGGTACCTTTGAGGGCCAGGGAAGAGTGGAAATTCTGGAGCACTGGGAAGGGGGTGGAGGTTGGTGGGCCATGGGTACTGGGCACCCTTGACTGTTCTGTGGTTGTGTCCTGGTCAGTAGGATGGCCAGCGCTTCCATCAGAGGCAAAACTCCCTCGCCAGTCCTCCTCCATCCCCATTCAGCACTGGAACAGAAAGCCTGTCACATTTCAAGGCTGGGCAGTGAGAATATCAAAAGGGATCAAAGTAAATGAGAGATTAGGAGTCCTTCCCCTATTTTCTGATACATGCACTTCTCCCAGATTATGGTGTAAACCAGGGAGGTGAGGGGACTCCAGTAATGATTGTGATTGATTTTCTTGGCAGCTCAGAGGGAACTGAGATGGGTTTAAGTTGATATAAAGAAAATAAACATAGCAAAATTTCTTGGATACCTAAATGTGGTGGTTTAAGATTGAATCTGCTCCATGCATAAATAACCCAAACAAAAGCAGAATATGACAAGTGCTGGCTGTATGGGAGGCTAAGGGATGTAGCACAGCTATAATAAATCATGGCATACTGTTTGGGAGCACTGCAGTCTCTTTTTCACAGGGCTTTTCTGGCTAGGCAGAAGAAGGAACTGGAGGGCAGTTAAGCAGAGAAGGGGAAAGTATTCTTTCCCTCACTGATTCTCTTCTAACTTACTCCCTTTTCAAAGCACAGTAACATAATTGTACATGTGGTAAATATTTATATATTAGTCAAATATTAATGAATTTTTTTTTTTTTTTTTTGCGGTACGCGGGCCTCTCACTGTTGTGGCCTCTCCCGTTGCGGAGCACAGGCTCCGGACGCGCAGGCTCAGTGGCCGTGGCTCACGGGCCTAGCCGCTCCGCGGCATGTGGGATATTCCCCGACCGGGGCACGAACCCGCGTCCCCTGCATCAGCAGGCGGACTCTCAACCTCTGCGCCACCAGGGAAGCCCTTAATGACGTATTATATCCTGGTAATTCCTTCTACTTTCCTCTAGTTGCATGTCACGCTTGAGTATGTCCTGTAAAATCCATGTTGTCCATCCTCCGGATTATGGCAGCAGAAAAAACATTGTCTCGTCTGCAAGGCATTGTTGACACACAAAGTGCAGATCCTTGTGTTCCCGCGTTGTCCCTCCCACAGACACCTTTCTCATCCGGCAGCTTTCTCTTTGCCATTGCAGAGGCTTTGGAGCAGGGAACCCTATGTAATTTCTATTTTTCCTGGAAATTAAGGTGAACGGTTGTGTGGGTAGGCTTACAGACATTTTCTATATGTAGTCTGTATATCCTTAATTCTAAAACACGTGATAAAAACAGATTTTAATGTTTTGAAATTAAGTGTGTGTTTCGCAATTAATGTCAAAAGAAATCAGTCTGTTTCCAGGCAGAACTGTAAGTTATGCTGTGTTTGTCTTTGTGCACGTGCATGCTTCGTGTTGTGTGGAAGGTATCTTTTCATCTGATTGCCAACTCAGATGAGCTGTTTGTAACAATGCCTAATGCAGGTGAATTTTAATTTAATTCATGACTCCCAGTTGGCTTTTGAAACCTTTTAAAGATTACAGTTCAGCAGTGGAAGATTACCTGTCATGTGCCGAGTAATGAATTTAAAAAAACAATAGGAATTGTTACATACTTTGAACTAGATCAGAAAATTTCGGAGTTGGGAGAGATTTGAGTGACCAATTCATATGCTGAGAAGGAGTTTTACTCGAGAATGGTTCATCTATTAAAAGGTTCTAGCTAACTTTTCCCCCTAAAATTTAAGCACATATGCAAAACCCTGGACTGGGTGCTATGGAATATGGAAGATATGGATGGGGAGGAGAGAAAAAGAATTTGCAGTCAGACTCTATGTTGTGCATATGAGATAAATCACACTTGAAGCTAGCAATGCAAGGCATTAAGCAAGTGCCAAGCTATTTGTCACTTAGAGAGAAGAATTATACTCTCAGAATTTGGAGGAGCTGGAAGGCTTTAAAGATTTAAGGTTTGAACTAGACCTTGAAGGATGAGCTGGGATAACTGTCTAGGCTAAGTAATAATCTCAAAAGCCAGAAAATCACTATTATCGTTTCCCACTCTATTATTTCTTCAGGCTTTGATGGTCCTGAATGGATGAAGGGCCTAATGTAAAGGAGTGCAGGGTGCCTGACTTTGGCCTTGTCTCCAGGGTTTGTCACCCCCGGCAGATCTCTGCAGAGGCAGAGCATTAACAGCAACATGGGAGCTTCTTGCTACAGACTGGCCTGGTATTACGGGCTATTATTGTCTTCAGAAACTGGGTGTTTGAGCCATCCTGTTAAGGTCTTGAGCATAAGATTCTAGAAGCCATGTGTTCTTTAAAAATTTCCCCTGCCTCCTAGGACCAGAAATGTCCTAAATTAGAAGACAGAGATTTGTGCCCTTTGTAATCTTGATTGCTTAGCAAATGCAGTCAGGCACTTAGGGTCAGTTAAATATGATGAATTTTTCTTAACTCCAACTTTTCGCCTTCTCGGAGCTACTTTAAGTTCTCTGGCAATGTTCCCCTATGACGGTGGCCGTCTGAAGAAGCGTAGGCATTTCCCTTCCTTTATTATTATTTTTTTCAAGTTCTGGAAGCAGCAGTCCGTTCTCCTTCCTGCCCTCACTTGGCCCCAGAGTTTCTGACTTCTCTCCAGAGACACTTATTTGGAAACTTTTTGAGCCAGTGGGGAATCAACTTAGAGGCTTTTTTTCTTTTAGACCAGTGGAAATATTGTGTGTCATGGATGAAAAGATTTGAGTACTACCAGTATCACACTGAGTCTATATAACAAGGCTGTTTCCATGTCTTGGCCCACAGCCTGAGTTAATTTTGCTTTGCTGGATGTAGAGACAATGAATTGTTTGAACAAGAAATCATGTGTAACAAATGCTTTTGCAAAACCGTGTCCTTTTAGCAGTTACTTTAGTAAAGATGTCCTTCAGCAAGGGGTTTCGGTACAACAGATGCCTTTAAACACCTATACAATGCTTAACAACATAATTTTAAAAATATACTTTAAATTTTAGAATAGTTTTTGATTTACAGAAAACTTGTAAAGATAGTACAGAAAGTTCTCCTATACTCCATGCCCAGTTTCCCCTGTTAACATCTTAAATTAGTGTGATAGATTGTTATAATTAGCCACTTACCCTTGCCTGTCTGTAACCTTCCGCTCCAACAGTGAGAACCCTGACTCCTACTGTCATCTATTTACATAATTGTTCAATTCCAGTATACATATGTAGTGGTCTCAGAATTATGAACCTGTATCCCCATGGGAAACAGCTTCATCAAATAGAGTAATATGTTTTTGTATAGTTCCTTTTGCCTTTAGTCTTACAAACTTTACTCATTTCCAAAGTGACTCAGGTCAGTACCCTTTCCCCTACTCCCTTCAATGAGGCTCTTTCATACATTCGTAATACAGTTAGATTCTTTTGTCACAATCAACATTCCATTCAGGGATCCCTTAACCCCATGGATGATTTTTTTTAAAACTGTATACATTAAGGTTCATTTTTGTCCTTTACATTTCTATAGGTTATGAATATCGTCACGTTTACATTGGCATTGCAGTATCATACTCAATAGTTTCACACTCTAAAAAGTCCCCTGAGCTTCACCTATTCAGACCTCCCTCCACCCCAGTGAATCTCAGGCAGCCACTGATCTGTTTACCATCTCTATTTAAATTTAACATTTAAAAAATATGTTAAAATTAAAAAAAAATTTTAAATAGTTGGGGCTTTTATAAATCGATTGGACTTTCATAGATTGTGAGTACTTTCTTTGGAAATGAATGTCTTTGACCTTAAAGATGTTATAGCTGTTATCAGTTATTATACCTGAAACTCTTGGATTTGGGGCCTGCCTCTTGAGTAGCAATACAATTTTATCATTTTTTAATGAAGGGACACTTCACTCATTATGTCTGCAAACCTCTGAGACATTCAGAGGAATCAGGGCACTTGAAGTGGGGGTAGAAGGATGAAGGAGGTAAAGGAGATGTTTCAACAGAAAATGCAAGAGATTTCAGCTAATGCGGGGGCAGTAAGGGGTAGTTGTAGCTCAGATAAGAGTGGTTATGAATCAGTTGTGAAATACTTGATGTAAACCAAGATAATGCTTACACAACACAGACTTCATCAAGTACTGGGATCAGGTTAGGCATTTACCTGCAGTTCAGGACCTTTATTTCAATTCTGCACACTCCTTATTGAGTGTCTGCTGTGCTTGACTTTGCTGTGCTATGTGCTCTGAGCATGCCTTCTTCTGGTGCAACTGTTTGGTCACATACTTCCACTTTGGAAGAGCTGGCCATTCTGCAACATTCAAGGGCTTCCCCTAACTCAAGAGTTCAGGGCATTCCTTCCTGACTACCAAGGCCACTTGCTTATCCTGGAACAACAAAGGCATGGGTGACCCTTGGTCATACTTCACTCCCCAATCCCGTCTCTCAGAATGTCCCTAGTCCCACAGTTGCTGTTGAATATGTAGGATCACATTAAATTTGGGGAAGGGAGGTGGAGAGGTACTATGTGCTGTTGGAGGGAAGGGACTTCTGTTCTCATTCCCTTCAGTTGCCCTGGGGTTACTTCTGAAAAATAAATGGAAGATATGGGAGGGGGAGAAGGTCTGAAAAATAAATGGAAGATATTGGAGGGGGAGAAAGTAAGGGACACAAGAAGAGAAGACAATGTTTTATTTAATCTGAACCATATACCTAGCAATAAGTGAAGAGGAAAGGAACTCAAACTTGTTGAGTGCCAACTATGTGCCAGGGTCTCTGTTGGGATTTCTTACACATTTATTTCCCTACAATGACTCTATGAAGTAGATTTTTAAAAAAATCTTTATTTCTCAGATAAACTGAGGTTCAGAGAGGCTCACTAACTTGTCTAATTTTACACAGTGAAGATTCAAACCTAGATCTCCTTAACTCTAAAACCCTGGCAGCACATTAAAATCACCTGAGCCCTTTTATGAGAAATCCTTATCTGAATCCCAGACCAAATTCCAATTTCTGAGGGTAGGGATGAGCATTAGCACTTTTAAAGCACCCGCAGTGATTACATATAATGTATAATGTGCAGGTAGGGTTGAGAACCATGGCTCTGCTCCGAGAGACAGTGCCTTTCCTACTCCTCTCCTAAAAGAAGGGAAGGGGCATTTTCTGAACCAGTGTGCATTCTACATACTCTCAGAGTACTTTTATATCCACCCCATGCCCTATTTCCTATCCCTCACAGGGGTTTTTATCATCCCTAAATACCTGTAAGCAGGCAGGTGGAGTGGGGGCAGAGGTTATTACTGATGGTAGAGAACTACAAATATGATTGAGTTAATCTAAACAATTTTTTTGATAAGATGTGCATGTGGTGCTGATAGATTGTCAAAGTACAATGTCAAATAGTGTCAAGAAAATTTGATATGATTTTCAAAAGGTGCTGGCAAATTTTGTTTGTTGAATATTCATACACCAAATACCAAAGAGTACTGACTTAGTATCTTAGTTTAAAGCAGGTGTAAGAAGGTGGGATTTGGGTGTGTTCCTGGTGGAAAAAAAAATCTATGAATTCCTGAGATTAGATTTGTTAATTGCCATACAACATTTAACATGTTTCTTGAAGTATGATTTATCATGCCTCTGACATCCCTATCAATGATAAAACCCCATTCTTTTGCAGTCTCCTTTTAGCCTTGAAACCAACCAAGAGTAAGAACCATTTAAATAATATCAAAAGGACATAAATAACCACACAGCTCATTCCCCCAGGTCTTCACTAAATTATTACCTTCTACCCCTGGGAAGTCCTGACATATATACACTATTGATACTATGTATAAAATAGATAACTAATGAGAATGTACTATATAGCTCAGGGAACTCTACTCACTGCTCTGTGGTGACCTAAATGGGAAGGAAATCCAAAAAAGAGGGGATATATGTATACGTATAGCTGATTCACTTTGCTGTACAGTAGAAACTAACACAAAATACATATTGTAAACACATATGATAAAGCAACTATACTCCAATAAAATTAATTAAATAAAAAAAGAGTAAAAAATTTTTTTACCACAATAGCACAGATATCAAACCAATATTATTAGAAATGGAGTCTAAACTGGCTCGGGAGAAGGCATCCACTGGATTTTCATTTAGTATAATTAGTTTTTATTATAAATGGCAAATGCTGTAAATCTGAAACCTTTAGTAAGGTGAAGAAAGAGTATTGTACAGACCCAGATTTATTAAAGCACCAAAATTTTTATTTATTTATTTTTGGGGGCCGCACCATGCGGCTTGTGGGATCATAGTTCCCTGACCAGGGATCGAATCCATGCCCCCTGCAGTGGAAGCGCAGAGTCTTAACCACTGGACCACCAGGGCAGTCCAGCACCAAACATTTATTGAGCACATACTATGCTGCTGAGCACTGTGCAGATTGCAGAGATGCCTAAACTAAAAAAAGCCCCTGCCTTTATTGAAGTATGATTAAAAGTATAATGGAGAATATATGTTATATATAGAGTCAAAAACAATCTTTATTGGTGACAAATTTAATGGCTTATGGTATATTTGGAAGAAAAATGTCTTATGGTACAATTGGCTTTAGATACCACCTCTCATGCTGAAGAAACAGTGTAGAAAGAGCATGAACTAGCAATCAGTGAAATCAGATTTACGTTCTGCTTTGCTGCTGTTTATTAACTCAACCATTTATCAAAAATTTACTGAGAGCCTACACCGTGGGAGGAACTATATTAAGTGCTGGAGAGCATGGTAGCAACCAGCTCCCTGCTCTCAATGTGAACATGAACTTGTAGCTTAACATCTCCACGCCTCTATCCTTGCTTAGACTAGATGTCCGAGGTCTCTTTCAAATCTAAAATGCTAAGGTTTGTGACAGCCTTGTGGAGGGGGAAGCTGCCCAGACAGGCAGCCCTGGGACTTGGGAACTTACCTTCCTCTCTGAGGCTTGGCTGTTGTCCTGATTTCAAAATAACTTCATATACACAGTTTTAAAATGTTTTGGTCAGTTTCTCATCTGCATTTGGGTCATGTTGGCAAAGCCTGGGTGTAGCAATTCTTGCTCATAAGACTTCAGAGATAGGACGTCTAGGTTTGGAAAAGGTAGACAACTTGCATCAGTACAGCTAGACAGCTGTTCCCAGCGAGCAGCCTCCCCTGCCATCCCACCCTGCCTTCTGACCAATACCACGCTTTCTCCCGCCACAGCATCTTTTGCTAGGGTGACCCGTTGCTCTTCTGGTGTAATGAGCCTCTAAAAGGGATTGCTCATTAGGGGACCAGAAGTGATCAGATTCATGGGGCTGGAAGAACTGTTCTTGGGTCCCACAGTTCTTCCGGTGGGTATCAAGGTAACAAGTTTCTTGGACAGTGTCCTTGTCCCCACGGTGAGCCACAGCCACCCCCCGCCTCTGCAGGAGACCCTCCAACACTAGCAGGTAGTCCTTTAAGATCAAACACATCCTAAAAGATCTACATGTTGCTGGTTTCCAATTCCATGGGCTTGGCCGGCTGGGGCTGGGTGCCAGCGGCTGGTAGTGGCAGGCGCCCGCTGAGCAACAGAAGCCCAGAGAAAGAGGGAGTGGCAGCAGCAGTGTAGAGGACATCGTGGGAGAGAGGCCAGGAGCGAGGAAGGGTCCCTGAAGCCCGCCCCCTACCCAGCGCCAGACTCTGTGGGCGCACTGAGTGAGCATGGTCGGCGGGCAAGTTTGCAACCGTGTGGATGAAAGGCTCTTGGTGCTACAGCCAGGAGCCAGTGCTGTGCCTCTGAGGTGGGAGAGCCAACTTCAGGACACTGGTCCACAAGAGACCTCCCAGCTCCACGTAATACCAAACGGCGAAAATCTCCCAGAGATCTCCATCTCAACACCAAGACCCAGCTTCACTCAACGACCAGCAGGCTACAGTGCTGGACACCCTATGCCAAACACCTAGCAAGACAGGAACACAACCCCACCCATTAGCAGAGAGGCTGCCTAAAATCATAATAAGGCCACAGACACCCCAAAACACACCACCAGATGTGGACCTGCCCACCAGAAAGACAAGATTCAGCCTCATCCACCAGAACACAGGCACTAGTCCCCTCCACCAGGAAGCCTACACAACCCACTGAACCAACCTTAGCCACTGGGGACAGACACCAAAAACAACGGTAACTACGAACCTGCAGACTGCAAAAAGGAGACCTCAAACACAGTAAGATAAGCAAAATGAGAAGACAGAAAAACACACAGCAGATGAAGGAGCAAGATAAAAACCCACCAGACCTAACAAATGAAGAGGAAATAGGCAGCCTACCTGAAAAAGAATTCAGAATAATGATAGTAAAGATGATCCAAAATCTTGGAAATAGAATAGAGAAAATGCAAGAAACATTTAACAAGGGCCTAGAAGAACTAAAGAGGAAACAAGCAACGATGAACAACACAATAAATGAAATTAAAAATACTCTAGAAGGGATCAATAGCAGAATAACTGAGGCAGAAGAACAGATAAGTGACCTGGAAGATAAAATAGTGGAAATAACTACTGCAGAGCAGAATAAAGGTAACAAGTTTCTTGTTATCTTGCTTCAAAATTGCAAAAAGTAAGTAGCTTTTTTTTTTTTTTTTTTTTGCTTGCAGCCAAGATATACTTTTTAGGGGAAAAATGGATTTCTGTAACAAAGGGAGAGGGAAAGAGCTGAAGAGAGATATCTGAACATACATTGTTTCAAGATACAAAAAATTGCAACCTGGGGAAGCTTTAGGGGAATGAGCTGTTGGACTTCTCGGCCAGTCTGTCCTTTCAATGAAAAAGACATAGGGTTTGAGGTTCCTTCCGAAACGGGGCAGGCTAATTTAGCCCCTCCCACGAGCCCGAGGGTCTGTTATATCTCTGTTCCTTGAGTACCTCTCTCACTGAGACCGACCACAGCAAGCAGAGGCTGAAAAATAAAGAGCAAAGAGGAAGAAAACAAAAGCTGCCAATTATGGAAGATAGAAGGGGTAAGAGCAAAATTGATTTGATCTGAATCCTTAAGAACAAACAAAAAAAAAAAAGGAAAAAAGAAAACCAAAAGCCCGGACCAAAAGCAAGTACTTGAAAGAGCAAGAGGCAAAAAGCCCTAAATACACTTTCCCACCCTCTCCTTCTGAGAGGAGGCAGAGAAAAAACTTTGGGAAACATTTTAGGAAGCCAGGCTCCGGGGCTAGAGTCAAGGGTGGCTCCTGAGCAAGCTGGAGCAGCTCATGAATATTCATTAGCAATTGGTATTCAGATCTGGTTTTTTAGAGGCAAAAGACTTCTTCCGTCCCCTCGCAGTTTAGGAGGCAGCTGCCTCATTTACAGTCCAGAGTCGTCTTGCTTCGGGTCAGTACCTCAGTGAGTTTGCTTGAAGATGCTGGGCTCTGTGTGTAGATTTGCCTTGTTCTCGAATTTCCTGTGTGCGTTCCTGTTGTGAAATTAGCAAAGGCTTCTCTGCCTGGAATTAGACAGAGAAGTTAATGTGGCAAGAGCCTGTCACAACAGGACCCGAGAGTATGTCTTACAAAAGACTAAACTTTTCTTGGGAGGTGTGGGGGGGGAGTGTGCATGGGTGTGGGGAGGGAGGGAAGGGGTATAGGTACGAAGAACAGTTTTATCTTTAAAAAGCAAGGCTTATCGGACGGACTATATTTAGATTTTGTCTAAAAACTGCGAGAGCAGCCTGGTTTGTACAGATGGTGTGCGGTCTCTGTCCTTTACCTCTTTTGGGCATTTTCTGCCAGGACAGAGAGCCAGCTGCTTGCCAGCCCGTGGGAGCCAGGAAGAATGTCTGCAGCATCGTGGTTGTGTAGGGTTGCAAACCTTCATCAGCTCTGGTCTCTAATATCCCCACATATTTTTATCACATACAACGTGGAGGAATGGGATGAGTAGTCAGTAGAGTTCTTAATAATGACAGTAATGATAGCTGTTAACGTTTTCATCTTTACTCTGTGCTGGGAGCTGTTCTAAGCGTATTACACGTGTTACTTATTCCTCACAGCAACTTATAAGGTGAGTGCTATCATTATCATCCCCATTTCCCAGATGATGGAGTTGAGGTAGTGAGAGAGTAGCTTACCTTGGGATCACACAGTAAGTGGTGAATTTGAATGCGGGCGACAGATGCAGGGTCCGAGGGTCTATTTCCCTACCCTGTTGCTCCACTTCAGAGTCTCTTGTTACTGCTTCGACGTTGTTGATTTGGGTTTGCAAATCTTTGAAGCTACAGGGGAAATGATACTGGTGAAATCTCAAGTCTGGTAAGGAATTTGTTCTTTGCTATCAAGTTTACGTGCATTTTTCCCATTTGGCGCCCGTGGCCATTCTCTGTGGTAGGGCCCAGGTATTGTTATTATTGACTTTTACAAAAGGGAAAGACTGAAGCCAGGAGGGGTTAGATGGCAGGAACCACACAGCTCGTTTTCAAAAGTCCAAAGCAGACTAGAAATCCCCTGCCTCTGGTTTCCCTTCTAACCTGCAGATTGAGCTGAGTCATCTCTGAACTTCTGTCCCCACCCCCAGACACTTTCAGTTCCTCAAGGGACTTGGGGAACTTCTTTCCTCCCTTCCAGATTGTTTCAAGACACTTGCCTCTGCCTTGAAGGCTGATTTGGCCCTCTCCTCCTCCTTTAGTCTGGAACCAAGCTGCTCAAGTTTGAATCCCAGCTCCACCCTTTCCTGTGAGCCTCAGTCTCCTCATCTGTAAAATGAAGAGAATAATGTTATCTACCTCACAGGGTTGTTGTAAGGACTAAATGAGGGATTCATGCAGGGTTCTCAGAACAGGGCCTGATGTATATAATATGTGCTCAATAAATGTTACCTGTGGCAATCACTCCTTCAAGCCTCATCTTGATTGTTAGTCCCTCCTTTAAGCCTTATAGTAGCCTTATACTGGATGTTTCTGCAATACCTCACCACTTACACCTAAGGTGGCACTTGTCATATTTGTCCACACTCCTGCCTTCTGCATTGCTTCCCAACCTTCCCCTGACTATAATTTCTTTATTTACCTTTGGATCTGCAGTGTCTAGCACAGTGTTTAACACATAATGGGCGCTCAATAAGTATTTAGTAAGCTAAGTAATATTATCTTAGTTGATGTTCATCCAAGCGTCAGTAGGCTGGTTTAAAAGGGGACCTTTGAGTTTGCAGTGGAGTCCTGCTGGTACAAACAGCTCTTTTGTGCAATATGTAAAGACATCCCTCTAAGTGAATACACTGAAAAACAAAATGCATTTCTTCTAGGTGGGTGACCTTCAGAGCTGATGTGACTCTATGCTAGGGCACCCCATTTGGCCCGTCCAGTTCTGGCTGAACTTCAGCCCCCAGTCCCCTTTCAGCTGAGAACCAAACTGGAGATTTCAGATTCCTCATAGCACAACTTCACTATCTCTGAACAGAACATCTGGTTCCAGAAATAGTGTCCCGCCAGCCCCATTTTATAGCGACCAATCTCGTAGTCTGAGACAACATACTCTGGTAATAGAAGAAAAGCAAACACCACAGAGGTTGGCCCTGGATAAAATCATAAAGTACATTAAATTTGTTTCAGCACCCTCCCTTCCCTTTTCTTGGCGTACCTTCAAACCCGTTTGACAAATATTATTGTGTCTTCCATTTGTAAGTCCCTGTGCCAGATGTGTGGGATATAAACAGTTTGCTCACAGTCTAGTGAGGGAGGCAGACATATATACAACCAACTCTAATTGAAGCCAGACTCTGTGAAGTGCTAATAATCATAGCTAACATTGGTTTTTTATTATGTGCAAGGCACTGTAATTTTTATACATACATCTGGCATTGTCTCATGTCATCTTCCCAAAAAAACCTATGATAGAGATTTCTGCATCTTACAGCTGTGGAGGGAAGTTACTTGGCCAACATCATCCAGATAGTAATAGGCAAAGGGGGGAATTTAGACCAATATAGTTAGGCTGCAAAGCATGGGTTCCTAATAGATAAGTTCTCCTACCTCCCTAAGAGCCATAATAGAAGTTTAAGGAAAATCCCATGAGAAACAGAACAGGGATTGATGATTTGGGGGAAAACTTCTCAAAGATGTGGAACGCTTCAGTTGGACCTAGAAAGATGAGTAGAGTCTGGTGCCCACAATAAGCCCTTCCACATCCCAGCAGTGCTTAAAGACCTTTCTCTTTTACCAAAACTGCAGCCTAGATTTAAGAATAAAAAGCTTTTTTCACTTTTTTCCAGGTTCCAAGTAGGGAACCTATTTACATGTTCATCCTGGAGATTTGCAGGCAGAAGTCCAAAGTTTAGCCTTGATTATGAGTTTGGGATTACCAGTCCTGTAATCTAATAAACCTTTACAAAGTCAACAGGTGCATATTAAATGATTTCTTTAATCATGATTGTCTTGCATGGTCATTGGGCACATGTGGTAAACAATTTTTTACAAATGGCAGTGATTGGTCTTGCTTTTACTTGGCCAAACCGTATTTTAAGAGTATTTTCTCCCTTGTGTTGTCTTTATGGTTGCTTCTGCACTCCATAACCAGTGGTTGTGCCGAAGGGCATTACTGTTTAATTCCACCTGCCTATGCAGAGTGAAGGTGAGGACTGGGGCACATCCCATCGGGTCTGTTCCTTGTGAGCTCCATTCCCTGAAAAAGTTTGGAGGGAGGCCAAAGTTGAGGGCAGCCCTTGTGGTGAAGAATCATCAAACCTCTTGAAGGTTTGATGGAAGTGCAGATGAGCAGAGGCACTGTCTTTGTCTTGGTGAATGTGTGTGTGTGTTCTGAGGCAGTATTTCTTAAACTTCGATATGCATGTGCATCATTGGGGATCTTGTTAAAATGCAGATTCTGATCCCGCAGCTCTGGAGTGGGGTCTGAGATTGTGCATTTCTAACAAGCTCCCAGGTGTTAGTAATGCTGCCCCTACATAGGCCACACTTCGACTAGCCATGTCATAGTGTCATTGCAAGCCATAGTGTCAGGGCTTATTTTGGTACCAAACAACCAAGCCCTCCCTTCCCCAGTGCTCCCTGCCCTGCCCCCTCCTCTGAAGCTACCACTTTGAGTCACTGATCAGTTATGTCATTACAGGATGATGGGAAACCTAATTCATGCATTCCTTTGTTCTTTCAGTAAACATATGTCCTAGAATTTTGCCATACAAGAAACAAATCTGAATCTTTATCACATACAATCTGTAATTGTACATAAAGGCTCTGTGTTGGATTTCCTAAACATCTCCCACCTTTTCTCTACGGCTCCGAGATTCCTTATGCTGCTTTCATTCCCTTCCTCCAACCTGAGAAGTACTGGAACAGAACATTTGGTTGCCCCAGAACCCTTTGCTGGGTGTTTGGAGTGACCGAGAGCTGGGGCTAGCAAGGATTCAGGACTCTGAGACTGGGAGCAGCGTGCCAGGGGGGCACTGTCGGCACTGCAGAAGTGAGGTGAGAATGATCCCAGACGCAAAAGAGGATAATGAATGCAGAGAGGACCGATAGGATTTCTTTAGGTTTGGAAAATTGAGGGAATCATAAGGAAAAAAGAAGTCGTTGGAGTAGAGAAGGCAAGAGGGAGTTTGCCTAACATACTTCCATCCCACAGTTTTTGTGCTAGAGTATCAAAATGAATTTAGAGACCCAGGAACAACGGCAGTACATGCCCTACGTAAAAAGGTGTTTCCTGGGCTTCCCTGGTGGCGCAGTGGTTGAGAGTCCGCCTGCTGATGCAGGGGACGCAGGTTCGTGCCCCAGTCCGGGAGGATCCCGCATGCCACGGAGCGGCTAGGCCCGTGAGCCATGGCTGCTGAGCCTGCGCGTCCGGAGCCTGTGCTCCACAACGGGAGAGACCACAACAGTGAGAGGCCCACGTAACACCAAAAAAAAAAAAAAAAAAAAGGTGTTTCCTTCTGATCCATAAGGAGGATGTGGACAATTTCTTTCTGTCTGTGAAGATATAAGTAATATGGCATATACTCATTAAAGAAGACATGAAATATGGATTAGAGGAGAAAGAAAAACAATCGCTCATGACAATATTTTGGTGTATTTCCTTGTAGTTCCTTTTTCTATGCCTGGGTTGTTTCTCTTTTTTAGCACTTATTTGACTACAACCTTGAAAAATTACGAGGTGACATTGTGATTGTTAGGCTATACATACAGTTTTAAAGCCTGACTTTCAGTGTAGCAGTGAAGCACAAGTATTTTCCACCTTATAGCATAGTCTTCGTTAGCATAATTTTTATAGTCACATAGTTTTTTTTAAGTGTCCCTGTTATTGAACATTTAGGTTGTTCCCATTTCCAATAAACATCTTTGTGAGTGAAGTTTTTCCATATGTAGGGATGCATGCTGCGGATAGAATCCCAGAAGTAGAATTACTGGATTAAAATTTGTAAATGTTTTTTAAAGTTCTTGATTACTATTAACAAGTTGCTTTACCAAGGATGGACCCTTCATGCTCCCACGAGGAGTTCTTGTTTTGCTCCATCCCTGACAACTTAGGTGTTTTGTTTTGTTTTTTTCTTTAAATAATCGTGTCCACTTTTATGTTGTTTTAGTTTGTTTAATTACTGGTGAATTTGACATTTTTCACATAATGTGCTTCTTCTTTTGTATACTGTTTACATCCGTTGCCTGTTTATTACTTATTGGATTTTATGTTTTAAATTAATTTATGTGAGCTCTTGATAAAATAAAGATATTCAGGTTTTTCTACTATATTTACAACAGTTTTTCCAAAACCTTAGTGTTTTTATACAGAGACTTACAGCTATGAATAGATCCAATACATTTTTATCTGTGGTGTTATATTTTCAAAAAAGTTTGATATTACATTTATTGTCTCTTTAACCCAGGATAATTTTTTGAAAGTTCCAGGTAATTGTCATTTTTGTTTAAACCATTAATTTTTATTAATTTTTCATTTTATCTCACAATGATTAGAGAATATGGCTTTAGTATTTCTGAGGTTTCTTTGTGCCTAAGCATGTAGTGAATTTTTATAAATGTGAACACTTGTGAATAAGATATATTCTGTTTTTAAGATATAAAATTGGATATTTGTAAATCTATCCAGTCATTTCAAGTATATGGTAATCCCTCCTCAACCATAATATTCTCCTATGTGAAATTATGGTACATCTGCATTTACTTTTGTGTACTTTTATTGTTACCTATGAGAATTTTAATTCCAGGAAAAAGAATGAGCTGTGAATAACTTTTTATTGTGGCTTATTAGAAAAGGGTGGGGGGCAGTGATAGAGAGTTGGGACTATAAAAGGAAGTAAAATAGATGCGGAGAAGGAGTAAGTCAATAAAGTCTTGAGAAAGATGAAAGAAGATGAGATAAAGTTCTCAGCATCTTAGGCAGCTGAACCTTGTATGGCTATATAACTTTAGGAAGTATTGTAGTATGGTGTGAGTGAAAATTACCAAGTCTTTCCCTCCCAAATAATCATGGCAGGCCCCAGGAGGCCAGAGCCAGGAGGTGGGTCTGGTTGGCAGGATATAGGAGGTGAGGGTCAGAATCTCTGAACTATAAAATTGAAACAGTATTGCTCAAGTGGATAAAGACTCAGACATATGCACAAAAGACATCTGAAGCAGTGTGTCATCAGCAAAATAACTTTTTAGGCACTGAACTGAAAAGGCAGGGTAGGGAGGACTCGAAAAGTTTCCAGTGAACAAAGGTTGGTAAATAGAAAGTAATAGTGCAGTACTCATATTTTCTAATTTAAGCTGTGTGAAATGTTCTTGATACCATCTTTTGCTTAATGTCTTCTTTTTTATGGCTTTATTTTGGTGTACTTACAAATAATCGTTAGGGCTTTTTCGTAGATTTATTTTCTTTTTCTTCGTTTTTGGTTGATATAGTAACAGTGGTAGCCTGCAAAGATTACAGCTCTGAATCCCCAGAATTTATGAATGTTACCTTATACGGAAAGAGTCTTTGCAGATGTGATTAAATTAAGGAATTTAAACTGGGGAGATCCTGGATAATCACAGATGGTCTTATAAGAGGGAGGAGGAGGGAGACCTGACACAGAAGAAGGCAAGGCAACCACTGTAGCAAGATGCAGTGCTACTGGCTTTGAATATGGAGGAGAGGTCCACAAGCCAAGGAATGTGGAATGCGGAATGCATGGAATGCCATCAGGCAGATGGAAAAGGAAGAGTAGCCCTGCCTACAGCTTGATTTCAGTCCAGTGAAATTGATTTCAGACTTTGAACTTGGAACTTCAGAACTGTAAGAGTAAATGTGTATTGTTTTAAGCCAATGGGTTTGTGGTAATTTGTTATGGCAGCTGTAGGAAACTAACAGAGTAAGTGTTCAATACATGGAAGTGGTGATGGTTTAGTTAGTTAATCTACAGGTTTGTAGTGTGTATTGAGCCACGTGTTGTTCCAGTCAACTTACAGATGTTAACTCAGTTCTCAAACAAGTGTTTGAAGTCGATACTATCCCTGTCTTACAAATGAGAAACCAAGGAATGAGTAGTTAAGTGACCAACCTAAAGTCTCTCAATTGGTAAGTGCTGAGGTTGAGATTTGAACCCATAGTTGTTGATCTTACTATTATTTTGAGATATAATTCACATACCATATAATTAACCTGCTTAAAGTTTACAATTCATTGTTTTTAAACATAGTCACAGAATCGTGCGGCCATCACTACAATCAATTTTAGAACATTTTATCACCACAAGAGGAAAACCTGTACCCATTAGCATGAATTTAATTAACTTTAATATAGTTCTTTTCTCACTATGACTTGCCCCATTTTTGAGTTCTTAATTTTTGTTCCTGTCAAAATGATCTGGTGCATATGAAAGTAATTTTTTTAGAAAGGGCATCAGTGTGGTAAGAGAGTGACAACTTGTCTAAATATAGATAGCTTATCCCCCTCAAGTAATTGGAAATATGCCCGCATTGTCTTGAGAAGTTTGATGCTGTGAAGTACTTTGAGGACACTTTTTCAGCCTGAACATTTTTCTGTTCTCTATTCCTGACATTTTCATAGTGAGACAACTGAGTATAGACTTCCTTTCATTGATTTTGCTTAGAATGTGGTAAACCCTTTTGATTTCCAAATTCAGGACTTCTTTAGGGGCAAGAAGGATTTCTCTTTTCATAACTTTAATCAGTGCTCCTACTCTGTTTGCTTGCTTTTCTTCTTCAGGGACCTATTATTTGGATCTCTTATCTCTGAACTTACTCCATCCGTTTATCTCTCCCTTTCTTCCCTCCCTCCCTCCCTCTCTCTCTCTCTCTCTCTCTCACTCTTTCTTTCCCTCTCTCTCTCCTTTCTTCTTTCCTTCTTTCCTTTCCTTTCTTTATTTTCCTTTGTATTCTGACAATATTTTCCTAATATTCTCTACATCACTGATTCAGTTTTCCTTAATTATTTCTAGTATAAACTTTCATTCAGCTACAGTATTTTTAGTTTCCATGAAATCTTTTATCCTAATCTGTTCTCTTCTCAGACCAGCATCCTCTTGTATCTAACCAAAAAATAAATAAAGATTTCCCTCTCTTTCCTGCATCATATCTATTTTGGAAGCAAGCTTTTCCTCTACCATTCTTTCTACTTATTGCAAAATTTATTTAATCTAAGGCCTTATCCTTGAAAGAAAAGAGATACTTTCTGTAGGGGTGCACAAATGAATGTTATGTGTTTTTCATCTTATTCTAAAAAGAATTTAAGGAAGCACTAGGGGAGATTCATCCCAGTTCAGTGTTAGAGATGGGGAATGCCTGGTCTACCCTTTGCTCCCTTAGATTCCGTTTGGATCCTAGAATAATTCAATCACCAAATGGAACATCCCCTTCTATGTGTGGGAAGACATCTCAGTCCTCTACCCAAGAAAGCTCACTTGGATCCAGGAAAGAAGGCAACAGTCCTGTTGCCATAGAGTCATGTTTCAGAGGATAGAGAGGCTAGGGCTCTCAGGATTCTGTCAGTATTTTTGTCCAGAGGCATAAAGGCATTCAGGAAGGACCCTTCTCTGGGCCCATTTTCTTGCCTTTGCCCCTTTCCCACTGAGAGCAAACCTTCATTAAACTGCGGAGTGAGCTCCTGCGCCACTGCTTAGCACCTTGCCCAAGTAATGTCTTTGGTTGGAGATCAGTTCTAAGTCTCTTTATACTCATGGTAGAGTGAGCTTATCAGTTCACAGAGGCAAAAATAAACACACAAACAAGCAAAACAAAGCAAGACAAAACAACAAACCTGGGACTTCCCAAAGTGTTCCCTGTGCCCCTCCCGTCACACCATGCTTCTCTTCTCCCACAGTGCGCTTTTGTTGATCCCAAGTTAATGAGTGTTAGGTGGGCCAGCTGAGGCCTCTGCTTACTTGCCTCCCTCATGCTGCCTTGTCTCAGAAGAGGTGATGCTGGCCATTAGCGTCATTTCTTAATGCTAATGCACTGACGTTTCATTTGAGGAAAAAATATCATTTCTTTTAGGATACAGATATAGATTTTCACAAGAATGTGGGACAGTGTGGCAAAGTATTTTCACTTATGCTGTCATCATACTTAGTGGTCCTAAGACTTGGCTCTGTGAGAGCACTCGGGCAGGAATGAACCAAGAAGTTGGTGAGCAATGGGAAGAAACTAGTATTGGGCTTTTGCAATAGTCCAGTGGGTGAGAGATGATGGGGACCTGCACTAAGGCATTGATGGTGGGTGGGTGGGGGAGAGGGATGGATGAGAGGAGCTGGATTTAAACAATATTTATGAGGTAGAGTTTGAGGTAGAGGGCTAGGTGGTTTGTTGGGAAGGAAGGAGGAGGAGATGTTAAGATTTATTCTCAAGTTTGGCTTTAGATGATTGGATTAATATTTATGAATAAGACTGGGAATAAGGGAGGGAGAGTGGATTTGGCAGGGGAGGAGGGAGATAATAAGTTTATCCTGGCACATGCTAAATAAGAGATGCTTGTAAGATATCAAGGCAGAGATATTCTGTTGGTTGCTGGAAATGTGGATGTAGAGCTTGGAGAGGTCTGGCCAAAATCAAGAGATAATGGGAGTTAGAGTTGGAGCATGGAGTCAATAGTTGAAAATATGAGCATTTAAAGTATGAGTTACCCTGGAAAGTATAGGGGATGATTGTTATACAGCAGAAACTAACACAACATTGTAAATCAATTATACTCCAATAAAGATGTTAAAAAATAAAACAATTATGCTAAAAACAAAAAAAGAAAAGAAAGTATAGGGAATGAAAACAGAAGAGATAAAGAATGGAACCCAAGGAAACACCAACAATAAAGGGATGGGAAAAGAAATGCCTTAAGAAGAGAGATTCAGAAAGAAAGCCTAAAAAGGTAAGAGAAAGCCAAGGAGAGTCTGAACCCAGTAGCCAAGGGACAGTGTGGTTTTTTGTTTTTTTTTTTTTTTTTTTGCGGTACGCGGGCCTCTCACTGTTGTGGCCTCTCCCGTTGCGGAGCATAGGCTCCGTACGCGCAGGCTCAGCGGCCATGGCTCACGGGCCCAGCCACTCCGTGGCATGTGGGATCTTCCCGGACCGGGGCACGAACCCATGTCCCCTGCACCGACAGGCGGACTCCCAACCACTGCGCCACCAGGGAAGCCCGGGAGAGTGTGTTTTGAGACCAAAGTTTCTAGAAGAAGTGCCAAAGCTGCAGATTAGACAAGAAGGAGAATGAGAAGAGGTATCGTATTTTCTATTCTTCGAGCACCTCCCACCCCTGCCCTCTACCCCTGCCCCACAGTGTAATGTTTTTGGGAATTGGGATGCACTTTATAATATTTCCTACCCACAGACCCTTAATCCCTCCAGCAAAAACCCTTAAAACTCTAATGGTACATTTTATAGTGGGAGAGATGTGGTGATTGGGTTTGAGAATTTGGAGCTTATAAATATCCTTGGTGAAAACAGACTTAGTAGAATATTAAGAGGTTAAACAGCAGAAGTTAGCAGAAAGTAGGAACAATGAGCTTATTGGATAACTCAAGAAGTGAGGTGGTGGAGGGAAAGAGAGAGCTGACGTGAGGGATGAGTTGGATCAAGGGAAGAATGTTGCAGACTAGAGTGGACTTGATGATGTTTGAAGGATAAGAGCCAACAGGGGGGATTCCCTGGCGGTCCAGTGGTTTAGGACTCCGTGCTTTCACCGCCAGACCCAGGTTCAATCCCTGGTCAGGAAACTTAAGATCCTGCAAGCTGCGCAGTGCGGCCAAAAAAACCCCAAAAGAGCCAAGGGAAGGGAGATGGACTCATTCATTAACAAATATTTATTGAGCAAAGAGTATATGTCAAGCACTGTTCTAGGCACTGAGGATACAGTGGAAAGCAAAACAAAATCCTTAACTTCACAGGGTTTATGTTCTGGGTGGAGGGGTGGGGTGAGGGCAGACAGATAATCATCAAAAAAAAAAAAAGTAAGATGTATGGTATGTTAGTGATAAGTACTAAGAAAAAATCAAAGCAGGAAAGGGGGTTGAGAAGTATTGGGAGGTTACAATTTTACATAGGGTGGTAAAATAGAAGGTGATTGGGAAGAAAGACCTTAAAGAGGTAAAGCAGGCCAGCATGTGGCACTCTCTGGGAAGAATGTTCCAGGTGGCGAGGCCAGCAAATACAAAGTCCTGCAGAGAAATTAAGTGTTTAAGGAAGAGCAAAGAAGCCAGTGTGGCTGAGTTGAAGAGAGGTGACAAGGAGGTGAGAGCTGAGGGACTTCCCTGGCGGTCCAGTGGTTAAGGCTCCATGCTTCAAATGCAGGGGGTGTGGGTTCGATTCCTGGTCAGGAAATAAGATCCCACATGCTGTGCGGCCAAAAAAAAAGGGAAAAAAATGCAGGAGGTGAGAGCTGAGAGGTGAATTTGAACTAAACAGACTGTCTAGGGTCTTGCAGGCCATTGTTAACCTTTGGCTTTCCTTATAGTGAAATGGGAAACCACTGTGGGTTTTGAGCAGAGTAGTGACTGGATCCAGTTCACATTTTGATAGGCTCCCCGTGGCTACTATGTGGAGAATAGACGGAAAGGGGGCAAGGGTAGAAGAGAGAGATCAGTTGGGAAACTACTTCAATAATACCAGTGGGAAATGATTGTGTCTAGTCCTAGGTGGTAGCAGTAGAAGTTGTGAGAAGTGATTGGATTTTTAAAGATAGAGGTAGAGTTGATTTACGATATTATATTACTTTTGAGTATATAGCACAGTGATTCAAAATTTTTATAGATTATACTCTATTTAAAGTTATTATAAAATATGGGCTATATTCCCTGTGCTGTACAATATATCCTTGTAGCTTATTTATTTTATACGTAGTAGTTTGTATCTCTTAATGCCCTGCCCCTATCTTGCTCCTCCCCCTTCCCTCTCCCCACTGGTAACCACTAGTTTTTTCTCTATGTCTGTGAGTCTGTTTCTGTTTTGTTACATTCATTCATTTGTTTTATTTTTTAGATTCCACATATAAGTGATAACATACGGTATTTGTCTTTCTCTGTCTGACTTATTTCACTAAGCATAATACCCATCTATGTTGTTACAAATGGCAAAATTTCATTCTTTTTTATGGCTGAGTAGTATTCCATTGTATATATATACCACATGTTCTTTATCCATTCATCTGTTGATGGACACTTAGGTTGCTTCCATATCTTGGCTGTTGTAAATAATGCTGCTGTGACCAATGGGGGTGCATGTATCTTTTTCTTGAATTTGTGTTTTTGTTTTCTTTGGATATATACACAGGAGTGGAATTGCTGGATCATATGGTAGTTCTATTTTTAGTTTTTTGAGGAACCTTCATATTGTTCTGTAGTGGCTGCACCAACTTATATTCCCAACAACACTGTACAAGGGTTCCTTTTCTCCACATCCTCGCCAACATTTGTTAGTTGTGTTCTTTTTGATGATAGCCATTCTAACAGGTGTGAGGTAGTATCTTGTTGTGGTTTTGATTTGCATTTCTCTGATGATTAACAATGTTGAGCATGATTACTATTTTTGACAACATATTTTACATATTTCTCTTTTGTGTATCCCTTAACTGCTTATTGCAGATATAGATGATTTTACCACTTTTGTCTTAGAACTTTTCTACTAGCTTTGTATGTGGTTGACTTACTACCTTTACTGTATATTTGCCTTTACTGATGAGCTTTTTCCTTTTGTAATTTTCATGTCTTTAGTTGTGGCCTTTTCTTCTGTCTTAGAGAAGTCCCTTTAACATTTCTTGTAAAACTGGTTTGGTGGCCCTGAACTCTTAGTTTTTGCTTGTCTATGAAACTTTTGATCTCTCCATTAAATCTGAGCAAAAGCCTTGCTGAGTAGAGTATTCTTGGTTGTAAGTTTTTCCCTTTCATTACTTTAAATATATTGTGCCACTGTCTTCTGGCCTGCAGAGTTTCTGCTGAAAAGTCAGCTGATTATGCTTGATATAATCTTAGAGGTCTCTTAAACTTTCCTCATTTCTTTTTATTCCTTTTTCTGTTCAGCATCAGTGATTTCCTCTACTCTGTCTTCTGGTTCGCTGATCCATTCCTCTATATCATTTAGTCTGTTGTTGATTCCTTGTAGTGTATTTTTCATTTCAGTTATTGTATTCTTCATCTCTGTTTGGTTCTTATTTTTATTTTCTCTCTGTTAAAAACTTCTAACTTCTCACTCTGTTCATCCATTCTTCTCCTGAGTTCTTTGATCTTTATAATCATTACCTTGAATTCTTTATTGGATAGGTTGCCTATCTCCACTTCACTTAGTTTTTCTTCTGGGATTTTATCTTGTTTCTTCCTTTGGAACATGTTCCTCTGTCACCTCATTTTGCCTAAGTTGCTGTTTTTATTTCTATGTTTCTGGCAGGTTGGTTATATTTCCCAACCTTAGAGAAGTGACCTTTTGTAGCAGATGTCCTATGAGTCCCAGCAGCACACTCCCCTCTGGTCACCAAAGCTATATGCTCTAGGGGTGCTCCCATGTGGGCTGAGTCCTTCTGTTGCGGCAGGCTGACTGCTGTGGATGGTCTGGTAGGTGTGGCTGGCCCCCAGTCTGTTTGGTTGCCAGGTCCTGCCTTGTGTGGGGGCTGCTAGCTGCTGGTTGCTGGGGTTGGGTCACGAGGCAGCTGCCTGAAGAACCCCAGGGGTCTCAAGGCTAGCGCTGGCTCACTGGTGGGCAGAGCCAGGTTCTGGGGTGGTGGTTGTGGCGTCAGGGTTCCCTAATCTAGTGTTGGCCTGGTGGTGGGTGGAGCTTGTTCTTGACATGGCTAGCTGTGGGTTCTGGGGTGCCCTAAAGCTGGTGCTGGCCTGCTGGTGAGTGGAGCTGAACCTGGGGCAGCTGGCTGAGTAATTCAAGGTATCTCAGAGCTGGTGTTGATCTGATGGTGGGTGGGGCTAGAGCCCAGGGGATCCCAGGGATAATGTTGGCCCACTGATGGGTGGACCCATGTCTCAAGGTCTCTGGCTACAGGGCCCTGGGGGTCCTGAAGCTGGTGTCAGCCTGCTCGTGGGTGGGGCTGGATCTCAGGGAGTCCCAGGGCTGCTGCTGGCCCACTGGTGGGCAGAGCCGGGTCCTAGAGTCTCTGGCTCCAGAGCCCAGGGGTCCAAGCACAGGTGTTGGACTGCTGGTGGGTGGGGCCAGTTCCTGGCACAGCTGGCTGCACGATCTGGGATGTACTGGAGTTTGTGTTGGCCTGCTGGTAAGTGAGGCCCCATCTCAGTGTGGCTGGCTGAGGGGCTCAACTTGCCTCAGAGCTGGTGTTGATCTGCTGGTGGGCAGAGCTGGGGCCCAGTAGGTCCTGGGGTTGGTGCCTACCTGCTGGTGGTGGGCTGGGTCCTTCCATGGCAGGATGCAGGGCTGCGGTTGTCCTGGGGCTGGTGTCTGCCCGCTGGTGGGTGGGGCCAGGGCCCGGGGTGTCCTGGGGCTGGTGCCTGCACACTGGTGTGTGAGGCTAGGTTCTGGGCCCTCTGTGGACAGGGCTGTGTCCAGGGATGGCTCCTGGCTCAGGGAATCTTAAGGCAGCCTGCCTGCTGTGGGTGGGGCTGTGTCCCGGCCTGGCTAGTTGCTTGGCCCGAGGCATCCCAGTACTGGTGCTTACTGGCTGGTGAGCGGGGCTGGGGCTAGGTCCCAAGACTAATAAGGTAAAGAGAGGATTCCAAAATGGAGCTTGCTAGCACCTGTGTCCACACAGTAGAACGAGCTCCAAAAAATGCCTGCTGCCAGTGCCTGTGCCCCCAGGGTGAGCTCCAGTTGCCTCCTGCCTCTCTGGGAGACTCTCCAAGATCATCAGGTGGGTCTGAGCCAGGTTCCTTTCAGATGACTGCTTCTGCCCTGGTTCCTGGAGCATGTGAGATTTTGTGTGAGCCCTTTAAGAATGGAGTCTCCGTTTCCCATAGCTCTCTGGGTCTCCCAAAAGTATGTCCCATTGGCCTTCAAAGCCAAACGTTCTGGGGACTCGACTTCCTTGTGCAGGACCCTAGGGCTGAGGTGCCCCATGTGGGGCTCAGACCCTCGCTTTTTGGGGAGAACCTCTGCAATTGTAATTATTCTTTCCTTTGGGGGGTCACCCACCTGGGGATATGGGTCTTGACTGTACTGTGCCTCTGCCCCTCCTGCCCATCTCATTGTAGTTCCTTCTTTATATCTTTTCCGGTAGGTTCTGGTCTTTCTCATCAATAGTTGCTCTGTAAATAGTTGTAATTTTGGTGTGCCTATGAGAAGATATAAGCTTCCTACTCTACCCTCTTGGGAACTCTCCCAAGAAGTGATTGGATTTTGAAGGCAGAGCCGATAGTATTTCCTGACTGGATCCGGATGGAAAACAAAGAGAGAAGGAAATTTGTTTCCAAGGTTTTGGGCCTTCCAAAAACGAGAAGGATGGAGTGGCCTTGAGCTGAAGTGGAAAGCTGAAGTAGGAGGAACATGTTTGAGTGGGAAGCTCAGGATCTCAGTTTTGGATGTTTTAAGTTTGAGATGCCTTTGATAAGAAATGCCTGTTTGGGGATTTCCCCGGTGGTCCAGTGGTTAAGACTCCCCAATTCCACTGCAGGGGGCGCAGGTTCGATCCCTGGTCAGGGAACTAAGATCCTGCATGCTGCACAGCGTGGCAAAAAAAAAGAAAAAAAGAAAAAAGAAAAGAAATGCCTATTTGACATGGAGATTTTGAATTAAGCAGATGAATATACAAGTCTGGAGTTCAGGGGAGAAGACTGTGCTGGAGATACAAATTTGGGTCATTAGGTGGTGTTTAAACTCAGTGAGACTGGACTTAAATGCAACGAGACTGGATGAGAGCACCAAAGGAGTGAATGTAGATAGAAAAGAAATTCCAAGGACGGAGCCTTGGGATGCTACAAATTTAATGGTTGGGGACAAGAGGAGAAATCATCCAACAAGACTGAGAAAGAGTGTGTGTGTGTGTGTGTGTGTGTGTGTGTGTGTGTGTGTTGGGGTGGGAGGAGGGGATAAACTAGGAGAGTATGTTGTCCTGAGATCCAAGTAAAGAAAGTGTTAAGAGGAGGAAGTGGTTGGCTGGATCTAATGCTGCTCATGGGTCAAATAAGGTGAAACTGAGAATTGACCATTGCATTTAGCACAGTGGAGGTCCATGGTGATCTCGGTAAGAGCCTGTTTGGTGGAGTGCTGGGAGCAAAATTCTCACTGGAGTTCATCCTATTGCTTCTCCTCTCCCCCTCCTTCCTCCCTGAACTAAGGAGAAATCAGTGGTACCTGAAGAACATGGTTGAGTGTGAGGGAGGCATGGTTCCTCAAAGGAAATTCAGAGTCCTAGTACCAGAAGAAGGGGAAATGGATTCTTGGCAGACAATACAGCAAATGTTCACTTTAGCTAGAAATAGCCTGTTCCTGTCCTGTGTATCCTATTTACAGTCTCTAGCATCAGTTCTCTGTAAAGATTTTTAGGAATGGAAACTTTTATAGGAAGGCATATAACCCCTGGTGCTGATAGACCATCCAGATTGCAGACATTTTCTCTGAAAGAAAAGCCAGAGACCCTACAGGGCTAGGAAGTGTGTTCTTTTACAAATGTGTCTTTCTCAGTGAGCTCACTCCAGGATTCAGACTGTGAAGATAGCCCAAACCCCAGGCTCCTAGTCACTGTTACACTTTCCAGAACTGCCTTATGGTTTCATGTGGTATATCTGTTTGCAAAATCCAGTGATTTGGAGGACTTTTCACTTTAAGAGAGGATAAGGGCAGGGTAGGAGTAGGAAATCACAATTCAAACATGGTCTAGATATTTCTGCATTTGGCATTTTAAAAAGACTCAGTGAATGTTAGTGCTGGAAGGGACTTGAGTATTCTCAAATCTCTTCATTAAAACAGAATTAATTACATTGCTGTCTTTTAAAATTACACAAATAATTCAAGTTTATTACAGGAAATTTGGGATACATAAAGAACAAGTAAGAAAATAATTCTCTGTAAGCTCACTGTTCATACTTCTTTGTCATGTCCTTCTCTTGTTCTCTTCTTTCTCCTACTTTTTATTGTTTATTATTAATTTTTAAAAAATTTGGAGCCATGTTTTTCATACTGATTGTAATCTTCTATTTTACTACATAATTTGTCATGACAATCAAATGGCTTTTACTGTATGATTTTTAATGACTGCATATAGTATTCCATCATTTGAACATATACCATGTACTTATTTAACGATTACCTTTTATGGAATACTTAGGAAATTTCCAAATATTTTACTATTATAAAAACTGTTGTGGATCAATCTCAGTGCATGTCTTTGAAGATGTCTTTAGGATAAATTCCTAAAAGTAGAATTTCTAAATTGTTCTCCAAATTACAGCAGTATCTGAGTGACAGAAACACTGACGTCCTGAGTTAGGAAGGAGTATGCCCAAGTTACTCAGCTGGTCAGTGGCTGAGTGTGTTTTGGAGTCCAGCTCCCTGTCTTTTGAGAGACCCTTTTCCTTGACACCATGCTTCCTGTTACATTTCAGCTTCTTCTTAGTGATGTCCTGCAGGAACCCTTAGACCTTGATGACATATAAATTTTTCCTGCAAACTGTGTGGCTCCCACTCATGCCAAACTAGTCCTCTAATTCATCTGTGGGCGTGAACTCTGAACAGTTAGAGACACCTTTGTTCATGAGAGACGATGGTGCTCCTCAGATACCTTTCCCCTTTAGGGTGATAAATATTTCTTTATTAGTCAAGAGCCATACCCACTAGACATTTCCTCATACACATGAAGTATTCCTGAGGTTTCTCTGACTTCTTTTTGCCCTTACTGTTTATATACTTTCTTTGCAAAATCCTGCTTCACAGTAGTGCTTCTCGATAGGAAGGCCACCTTTCAGTGGACTCCAGTGATTGAGTCCCCCTCCTACCCGAGTTGTGGTTCACTTTGACTCACCCCAACCCATCCAACCAGTTGGCAGAAACACAGCAAGGCCTACACGTTGGAGCAAGTTGTACTGGTGGCTCTTCCATAACTGAGAAACTTTTAAAAGGCAATGGCGATTTGGCCAATTCTTAGCCTATAAGACCTTCCCCAATTTACAAATATATTTATTAGGTTGAAGCTTTTGAAACTGACAGTTTTGTACAGTCAAAAATTGTCAAGTATTGGCAATTTCTTATGATTCATCCTAATATGTAAAATGATCCTAGATGTCAAAAATATGCTATAGAAAACATACCAGTTAAACATCTCAGAATATCCCCAAGATAGATTCCAGAAGGTCTGCCACTGACCCCTGAACACCCAACCAGGGCTGTGTTTCTCACATATCAAAAGGCAAAGTTTTTTGTTTTTTTTAAAAAAATGTCCATTGTTGTTGAAGAGGTGGCCCAAATTGTTGGCGAGATTGTTGGCAATGGGTAAACTTTTTTAGAGGGAAATGTGGCTATAATTATTCAAAGCCTTAAAAATGTGTACACTCTGACCCAGAACATCTACTATGAAAACTCACCCTAAGTAAAGCAGCCTGGATGTGTGCATAGATGTGCCTTCAAGGATATTTATTAGAGCATTGTTTGTAATGGTGAACAACTATAAATAACCTGGAGTAATGTATATGTCTAGGTGAAACAACCAAATAATTAAATGATGTTGTGAAAGAATTTCCAAGGACAAGAGATAAAAAGCACTGTTGGGAGAAAAACAAGTTATAAAGTTGAACAATCAAGACCCATTTTGTTAAAATATTTAATAAATGTAGACATGAAATATACACAGGAGGAAGACTGGCAAGATATATAGTGAAATATTAAAAGGACTATTTATGGGTGATCAAAAGAGTGAATTTTATTTTCCTCTTTTCTGTATTTTCCAAATTTTTAAGAGTAAGCATATAATATTTTGCAATCATAAAAAAATCTGTCATGGAAAACTTTTAACGTTAAATGAAAAGTAACTAATTGACTAGTAAAAAATTAAGCAGGTAAGAAATACACATGAATTTCAAATAGCAGAAGCAGGTGAAAATAAGAATGAAAGTGAAATGAGGAAATTATGTTGGATTAAAAAAGAACATGTGTTTACAAAACTGAAAACTGTTAAACTCTTAACATATGGGTATAGTAAGGTTGGCAACGGTGCTCCTTTGCCTGCCTTGTAAATGAAGTTTCCCAGCAAAGAACAATAGATCCACTAGAGGACATGAGGAAATCAAATAAGTCTCAAAGCAGAACAGGCCTTGATAACCGCCTAGTTCAGTGGCTACAGGAATTTTTTTAAAAAATAAATTTATTTATTTTTGGCTGTGTTGGGTCTTCGTTTCTGTGCGAGGGCTTTCTCTAGTTGCGGTGAGCAGGGGCCACTCTTCATCGTGGTGCGCGGGCCTCTCACTATCGCGGCCTCTCTTGTTGCGGAGCACAGGCTCCAGACACGCAGGCTCAGTAGTTGTGGCTCACGGGCCCAGTTGCTCCGTGGCATGTGGGATCTTCCCAGACCAGGGCTGGAACCCGTGTCCCCTGCATTGGCAGGCAGATTCTCAACCACTGCGCCACCAGGGAAGCCCAGGAATTTTTAAATTTGATGGACTGGCAGGATTTTTCTTTTTAAAAAGTCAATATCAATTTTTACCAAAGTAATACATGCATATAATTAAAAGTCAAGTTTAATAATCATAGCAAAGAACTGCAGTCACCCATCCCATCACTTTCTACCCTCCCCTCACCCTTAAACCCTATTCTCCAGAGTAGCCCTTTACATCTTTTTAGGATTTCTTTTGCCATTTGTGCTTCCTCTGCTAATTTAGATGTTATCTGTTGCTTTCTATTGTGGTAGCTGAGTACTTTGCTTTCTTACATTCCCTCAGGGTTGTCCTCTCCATACCACCTCTATATAGTGATATCACAATTTTGGGTTAAATCAGTACCCAATATTTACCTTAGCATGTCTAGGTAAGTATTGTTTGTGCCTTAGATTTCCTTTTCTTTACAACTTTTCATTTTTGCTGGTGTTAATAAGGTCTCATTTCTTCATCTATGTCTCTAATAGTAATTTTTTTTGCAAACCCTTTGATATAATTTCCTACATAGTAATCTTTTCTTTTTTGTTCCCCTTCTTTTCCTGTCTGTCCTTTTTTTAAAATTTATTTATTATTTTTATTTATTTATTTAATTTATTTTTTAAGGCAAATCCATTTATTATTTTTGGCTGTGTTGGGTCTTTGTTGCTGTGTGCGGGCTTTCTCTAGTTGTGGCGAGCAGGGGCTACTCTTCGTTGTGGTGCACAGGCTTCTCATTGCGGTGGCTTCTCTCATTGTGGAGCATGGGCTCTAGGCAAGTGGGCTTCAGCAGTTGCAGCATGCGGGCTCAGTAGTTGCGGTGCCTGGGCTCAGTAGTTGCGGCACGCGGGCTCTAGAGTGCAGGCTCAGTAGTTGTGGCCCACGGGCTTAGTTGCTCCATGGCATGTGGTTTCTTACCGGAGCAGGGCTTGAGCCCGTGTCCCCTGCATTGGCAGGCAGATTCTTAACCACTGCGCCACCAGGGAAGTCCCCCTGTCTGTCCTTTTTTAAAACCTCCTTTCTGAATCTGTTGTCCTGTTCTAGTCTAAGCTGGCTGCTCTCCTGGCCAGCTGCAGAGTTGTCATGCTGGGCTTCCCTTGACCTCTCTCCTGTGTTGATTCTCAGTTTGTATTATATCTCTTCCTCTTTCTATGTTCACTACCTCATTTGGGTGGAGCATACCCTTCAGTAACTTCCTGAGAAAAGGTGCATTGGAGGAAAAATGTTGAGGCCTTTGTGTATCAGAATTTTGAAGTTCAATGCTATTCTTATTCCCAATTATTTTTATATCACTTGTCCCTCCCACCCCACCCTCTGTTTCCAGGAAGCATTTAGGATCTTTTCTTATCCCTTACGTACTAAAATTTATGCTGATGTACTTTGATGTGTGTTTTTCATCCATTGTGTTAGGCATTCAGCCCCTCCCGTCTGGCAACTCAGATCTTTCAGTTCTGGGAAATTTTCTCATATGGTTTCTTTGATAATTTCCTGCCCACGATTTTCTCTGTTCTCTCTTTCTAGAAGGCCTATTAGTCAGATGTCTCTCTTGTGGTAATAATTTTCATTTCATTTGTTTTCTCTCTTTACTCTGACAGTTGGCTCTACCTTCTAGGATATTTCCTCAACTTTATCTTTGAACCATTTGTTAAAATTTCTTATTTCAGTTATTATAGTTTAAATTTGTAAAAGCTTGTTTTTATTTTCTGATCTCTTTAAACAAAACTGTACACACTTTTGGTCTCATAGATGTAATATTTTCTTATTTCTCTGAGGCTAGAAATTGAAGCTTTCTTCTGTTTCCTCTTTTTGTTGTTTGTTTTCATTTCTGTCTTCCATGTTGAAGACTTTTTTTTACATATTATTATTATCTTCACACAATTCTATCCGGTTGATATTATTATTATCCTCATTTTATAGTTAATGGGTCTTAGAGAGTATATTATTGTTTTATTTTTCTTACCATGGATGTCTGAAAAAGTCATCATGGACCAGCCACATCCACAGTCCAGCTTCTCAATCAAGTTGGATTCTCTATTGAATCCTTAAAGTTTCTTCTTACCCTCCTATATTTTACTTCCCCGCAATACCCAGAGACAGTCTTACTATATTAGACAGCTGTTAGAAAGATCTGATCGTTCTAATGTTTAATTGAAACATTTCTCCTTCCCTGCATTTTTCCTCTGACATTAGCACTAGTTCTGTCCTCTGGGCCATAGAGATATGGACCAAATCTAAATGCCCCTCCATAGGATAGTCCCTTAGATATTTGAAAGGTTACTGTCATGCCTCCTCTGTGTCTGCCATTCCCCAGCCTGAAGAGGCCTAGTCTCTCCTACTGTATTTCACTCTTTTGTCAAGCTCCAGTTGGCTAACATTTTGTAAGGCTTTGGATCAGCTCCTAGCTGTCAAGGTCTCACTTTAAGTGTAGTATCTGTAACTTAATGCAGACTCCAGATGTGCTTTGAAACACTGAGCCTTGAGTGGGATAGTCTCATTTTATTTATATTTATTTATTTATAGCAATTAAAAAAAATTTTTTTATACAGCAGGTTCTTATTAGTTTTCTGTTTTATACATATTAGCGTGTATATGTCAATCCCAATCTCCCAGTTCATCCCACCACCACCCTCCCCTGCCACTTTCCCCGCTTGGTGTCCATACGTTTGTTTGTGTCTTGCCATTGGTTTAGTGTTAGCCTGGGAAGTTTCATGTGCATCTTTTCCTAGTAGGTGATAGTTTTGATAAGTTTCTCACAAAGTTTAATTTCTGGGCTGCTTTTGATTAGTGTTATGGGTTTTTTTTTTTGTTGGGTGTGGGGAGGTGGGAGATCAGGGAGATGGGGATGCAGGGAGGTGAGGAGTGAGGGGAGGTGGGGATTCAGGGAGGTGAGAGATGCAGGCAGCTGGGGGTGTAGGGAGGTGGGGTCATGGAGCTGAGGGGTGAAGAGGTAGAGGGTGCAGGGAGGTGAGGGGGTACAAGTGGGTAGGGGAAGGGAGGTGGGACACAGAGTCTGCATCTGAGTCCTGTCTCCACAGGTCACCTGATTATTGCTGAAAGCCTCTGTGAGGGTAGAGGCTCAGGGTTTGTTGCCAGGACTGAATAAGAAAGCCCATGAAAGCACTCATTACAGTGTCAGGAGGACAGCAGGCACCCAACAAAAGTTAGGTACGATTAAGTGAGGTGAAGTTAAGATCTAAGAAATGAGAAGGCAGAAACTGGGGGAGGATGTGGCAAGGGGAACATACAGCAGGAAAAGGAAACAGCATATGCCAAGGCCCTGCACTGGGAAGAGGCTTGGTTCGCGTAAGGGACAGGGAGGGTGTCGGGGACGGAAGTGTCTAGTGAAGGGGTGGGGGTGGGGGACTCTATGTTAGTTACTGTTTTAACTTCTTAGGATTTCCTTTTCCAGGCCAGTTGCACTTGACCTTGGATAGTATTAACCCCAAACGGAGGTGCTAAGGTGATATTGAAAAATGGAAAGATCTTGTTAATGTAAAGTGCATAAATAAAAAGTATAATATGCATATTTGAAAAGGAAAGCACAACATAAACAGGGTTGTTCCAGGCACCATGTTGAATGTTTTGTACACATTACCTCACCAGACCTTTGTAGTAATCTTAAGAGATGAGAACTACTGTTATTCCCATATTAGAAGTGAGTAAGTGAGGGCAATGCCTCGTATAACTAGGAGGGCCAAAGGTGAGATGCAGACCTAGAAATGCCAGACTCAAGGCTGATAGTGTTGTTACCTAAAGAAATGAAGCTCACCCATTACACTGCGTGCTAATTATAGCTGATATTGTTGAATGGAATTATCTAATTTACTAAGGTATAATGCATCTTTCCCTTTTCTTTAAGAGAGCACACCAAACATTAAAAAAAAATGTATTTGATAGGTCAAGGTGATGACATTGACATTCTGAGTATTAATTTTTATGGTTCTTTACGAGCAGTGATTAAGTCTTATTCATATTTATATATCCAGTACCAAGCACATTCCAGGCAATCAAACATGATTCATATCCGTGTGCGCATGAGTATATGAATGCGCGCATAGTTAATGGATGAATGAATGGATGAAATTATAAGACAGTAATGACTATTAAAGTTTTTAGGTCTATTATTATTTTTAGACTTATTTGCCCCTATACTAAATCCTAAATAGACTGCTTTGCTCTATGAGCTCATATGTCTGCTCTTTGTACATTTTTCCCCTCCTGTCAGTGTTCTAAATGGGATATCCGTAGACATGAGATATGCCTGCAGCTCTGCAGATGGGAGAGAGTGAAAGGAAGTTGCCCTGGTTAGTTCAGATCATCATGTCCAAGGGGGAGGAATAAACTCATGTTTGATCCAGGCCATGGCCATATTTAAGGGTTTTGATCTGAGGTGTGGGGTCCAGCTCCAGCGGCATCAGGGGAGTACATTCTTGGTCTGTAGCCAAATCGTCAGGTAAGGAGATCTGTCTGCGTGAGCACCAGGGGGACATCAGAAACTGAATTTAGATCCTACTTGAAAGGAGTGGACTGAAACCAGTAGAGGGAGTCAGCCCCCTACCAATTTGGTTAACATATATGGCCAGACTCTAGTCCTGGAGTGGAAATGAAATGTAGCCAGACAGACTGGTATACACTTTGGGATGGATTTAGCTAACGAAGTTTTTCCAGATTCTCCCAAAGGGGAGGTTAGAGTCCTTCCAGGGCTCTTGACACCAGGCATGGGAGAAATCATGGTTTTTCAGACGCTTTCCCGCTAAGGTGAAAAAGTTCCTAGTATGTTCCAGGACTTAGGTGGGGTTGCTCCTCAGGATGAAAACCAATTATATCTTTACCAGAGGAGGGCAAAGCTGGGCAGGGGCAAACAGAGAGGGACAAATTGCTGCTGGAAGTTCAGTGAGTAGGAGCTTCTTTCTCTTCTTTGGACCTTCTTCCCTCTGGCTTCTTAATGTCTTTCTCAAAACACACTGCTCTGACGTGTGTAGCTAATACTGCAGAGATAGTGCCATGAAGGCACTGATCTGCAGCGATCTATAAAGGACTTAGGTTGTGCCAGCCCCTATTAAGTGCTTGACTTTCACTACCTCATTTACTCCTACAACAGCCCTTTTTGTCCCCAACTTTATGGTTGATTTATTGAGTGAAGAACTGAAAATCACTTTATGGGTGGTACATTTCCTTTGTGCATCACATTGAAAGTGAGATGTTGATTAACTGGGTGGGTGGATGTATCCAGAAAGGGGAAGGATCCAGAGGCCACATTATATAAAGAACATGTGCTGAAGGGGGTAGGGACATGAATGTGACTGGTACTAATATGGTAGTTCCAAGAAAAAATTGGAAACTTGCTCCTGGTCAATCAGGAAGTTTAGCCAGAGGACTTTAAGCCAGAGGACTTTAAGGGACTATCCAATATTGGAGGAAAGGGTTATTATAGGGCCATTTGGGGAAGTCCTGAACAGACAGTCATGAGCAGGGAGGAAGAGAGAGAGAATTTCCCTGTTGCCTTACTGACTTCATCCTGCATTAGTTCATCTAAACACTTCCTGTTTGTTTGTTTCTCCACAGTCTTTCTTTTGTTTTATCTATTTCTGAATTGATTCCCTGAAAGCTCTAAGGATGCTTTTTTAAAATTTTTTATTTTTTTTACATCTTTATTGGAGTATAATTGCTTTACAATGGTGTGTTAGTTTCTGCTTTATAACAAAGTGAATCAGTTATACATATACATATGTTCTCATATCTCTTCCCTCTTGCAGCTCCCTCCCTCCCACCCTCCCTATCCCACCCCTCCAGGCGGTCACAAAGCACCGAGCTGATCTCCCTGTGCTATGCGGCTGCTTCCCACTAGCTATCTACCTTACGTTTGGTAGTGTATATATGTCCATGCCTCTCTCTCACTTTGTCACAGCTTACCCTTCCTCCTCCCCATATCCTCAAGTCCATTCTCTAGTAGGTCTGTGTCTTTATTCCTGTCTTACCCCTAGGTTCTTCATGACATTTTTCATTGCAGCTCTATTTACAATAGCTCTAAGGATGCTTTTTAAAATTCCGGTCCTCTGTATCACAAATCCTGTTGGTTTTAGGATTCTTGGATGATAGTGGGAATGGCGAGGTGGAGACATAGAGAACATCTAAGATAAAAGGACACGGGGCTGGGTGTGGAAGCCTTTGTACTCCCAGCCACATACAGATTGGACAATTTCCCTTGCTATTTAGCCTCAGCTTTTACATACCTGAAAACGGGATTTATGTATGTGTGTCTATGTATCCTCTGTGTCCTAGAGAGTTTTTCTGAGGATCGGAAAAGAGAGTGGACGTAAATGTGTTTGCAAACTGCTGTTGAGACCATCAAAATGTAAAGTTTTATAACTGTCACTATTGCTATTGTGACACTGCCATTTGCTGAACCTCGTTTAATTTGGAACCTCCCTAATTCACAGTGATTTGTGTAGTGGGGTCATTACCACATTGGAGCCTTAAATGGAGACTTTATCCACGATTCCTGAAAGGTCAGCCACCCTGGAGTCACATGAGAACAGAAAGCAAATCTCGTTTGTGAATTGGCTTCAAGTACTGTCAGTTTCGAATGGAGGTCTTGGGGGGTCCTTGGCTGGCACATCAAGGGGGCATTTCAAAGAAAAGAGGCTAAACCTTGACTAGACCTCAGAGCAAATGTGCACTCTTCTCTTTGCTACTCCCTTTCTAAAAAGGAAAACAAATTCTACTTACTTGAGTGTGTGTAACTTATGTGTATCTGCTTATTCTGATCCTTTCCCCCCAAGCCTTCCTTTGCTTGTTCCATTTTATACATGGTATAATCTTCTAACATGCCCAATTTTTATAAATATCTTCTATTTTAGGACTTTCACAGTATTCCTAGAAATTTTGCTTAAGTAGCACTGTGCCTTCTCTATTTCATAGGTCTGCATAAAAAATCCAATATCCATTTACATTCTTCCTAGCATTTTGATGGTAGGAAAAATATCTTGAGTTTATTTTTAGGGCAAGTCACATAACAGAAAGGATAGCAAATATTTGTGGTTGCCTTGGGAACTCAGTTTCTAGATATTACTGATTATGGAAAGGAGGAACAGATTTGGAGATGGGACAATTTGGGGATCAAGAAATAGAACAGCAGGAGGCCCTGGAAGAGGGTGGAAGGAAGTAGATCTACGTAAAAAATGCAGGTTCCTAGTCAAATTTTTTTTCTTTTTGTCTGTTTCTGATTACTGTATACTGCCTTCCTGAGGGCAGAATATGGTGGGATGCTTTAATAACCAGGTGATTTTCTTCTTCAGTTTTGTTTTTTTGTTTTTTGTAGGAAAGATCAGGATAGCAATTTGACTATTTGCCAAATTGTCCATAAGACAGAGTATCAAAGGGAAGAGACACTGAAGCCAAGAAATCCTGCTTTTTGTATTCCTGGATCTTTCTTGGAACAGCCCATCATGCGTGACATCTGAAGATACAGCACCAGCTGCTCATGAATACAAGTTCCTTAGAGTACCCAGACTTCATGGGAGCACTAAAAACGTATTACATGGTTTGTTGCCAGCATTTCCCGCACTGACTCTCACCAGCAACTCTTCACTCTGGCCAACCTCAGAGACATGGGGACTGCTGTGCGCTCTGATGTCTCACGTAGAGAGTCTCATGGGCTAACTGCAGGTGTGAAGGCCTGGAAAAAGATTCTGTCTTTACTCCCCAGCCACCCCAAGACCCTGGTAGACCCAGGAAGTGGAAATTCTGGAGACCGATACTTGTATGGCCTTCTGAGTTGCACACTGCATCTGACTTGCTGTTCCCCCAGGAAACAGTTGATACACACCCAGAATACTGAGGGCCTGTTGGAAAGCAGCCCTAGGCCTCAATGTTTTCTCCTGGAGCTGGCAGACAATGAGGAGAGAGGGGAGAGAGTTACTTGTTGGGAGAGGAAGTAAAGCTGGAGGCTGGGGTGTGGTTAGAATTCAAGCATCAGGATCTGCAAGGCTCCAAGGCTCTCTCCACTCCATTCCATCAGGCCAGATTAGGATGGGGTGTGTTGCAGGGGGTTTAAGCCTAAGGGAGTGTGTATGTGTCAGGCACAGATGATACGGACTGGGTTCTTTTTTTTTTTTTTTAATTAGTTTACCATTTTTTAATAGATTTATTTATTTATGGCTGCGTTGGGTCTTTGTTGCTGTGCAGGCTCTTTCTCTAGTTGCGGCGAGTGGGGGCTACTCTTCATTGCGGTTTGCAGGCTTCTCATTGTGGTGGCTTCTCTTGTTGCGGAGCACGGGCTCTAGGGTGCGCGGGCTTCAGTGGTTGTGGCTCACGGGCTCTAGAGCGCAGGCTCAGTAGTTGTGGCGCATGGGCTTAGTTGATCTGTGGCATGTGGGATCTTCCCGGACCAGGGCTTGAACCCGTGTCTCCTGCATTGGCAGGCAGATTCTTAACCACTGCGCCACCAGAGAAGCCCCGAACTGGGTTCTTTTACCTGAGGTTATAGGAGTTGACAGGCCCATACGGAGAAGTCAGTAAACACAAGTAACAGGCTCTATTGCTGCATATCAGCTGGAATGGGGGCCCCTTTGTTGCGGTTGTTGTGCCAGCTCACGTGAATGGACAGCTACTGTGGAAGTCTCCCCCTCCGATCATTCTTGCATGGCAAAAACTCCACTCTTCTCTGATTCTGTTCTCTGTTCTGCAGCATCTGCTGCAGTAGCTGGACAACTCTCCTTTGTTGTCACTAATTGATTTCAGGAGGGTCTCTTTTTCCAGGCCAACTCCATTGATCTTTCCCCCAAAAGAAGGTAGAGTAGGGTATTCAAACATTCAGATGAACTGACTTCCAATCCTAGTTCTGCCTCTTACTAGCTATATGACCTCAGGTTGGTAACTTAACTTCTCTGAGTATCAGTTTTTCCACCGGTACAATGGGATTAATATTAGTACTTAGTTCATAGCTTTGTTATAAATATTAAATGAGATCATGCAAGCCCAGCCCACACTTTGGCTCAAGCAGCAGTTGCTGGAACAATCTTTTGTGGCCAAGATCATAAGGTCACGGGACTGGAAGGTTAGTCACAAAACCCAACCTAGCAACTTATGAGACAGAAACCATCTGTTGCAACTTTTCTCAGAGGATGGCTATGTAAACTGGCTCCACTTGGCTGAAGGAAGTGGATAGGTGGTAGGTGGGAGTGGCAGGGATAGAAGAGAAAAGAGTTAAATGATTATCAGTTCCTCCTGGTGATTAAGAGCATAGACTTCCCAGAGTCAGACAGGCTTGTGTTCAAATTCCAGCTCTGCACTCAGTGTCTGTGTGACCATGAGCACACTACTAGACTCTCTGCCCCCCAGTTTCCTCAAGCGCAAAGTGGGCTAATGATATCTACAGTGTTGGAGGATTTCGTGAATAATGCATGTAAAGTGCTTAGCACAGTGCCTGGTACCCAGCAAGCACATAACAAATGATGATGAACATGACTGTGAGGATGACGGGAGCTTTTCTGGTCTAGAGTCCTGCTCTTTCCACCTGAGGAGGTGGGAAGGAGACAGGGTAGGTACTGGGCAAAACTGGGTGCTGGTGAAGTAATAGATGTGTTAACTGAGGGCCTCATTTCTGAGCCACTTTTCTACTCCTGTTCCCTCATGTCCTCCCACCCTGCTGCCCAGTGCCTGGGAGCTGCCTAAAGCCCTTTGCTCCTAAACCATCCCAAGGGGTGGTTTGCCCCTCTCCTGTCTATACTACTTCCAAACTCCTATTCTTTCTGTTCAGCTATGCCACAGCCAGGTTTGGGGAACACAGTCCATCTCAACAATTCACTCTAAGGTGTGAAGGACCACACAACTCCCTTCTACTTTTAAGGTCACCAGACTATTTCTTCTTTAACTCCTCCAAATTGGAAATTAGTTGAGTGAGAAGCAGTGGAAGGTAGAGGGTACTTAGAGCACAAGGCCCTCCATATTGCCCTGAAAAGAACCTGAAAGCCAAACCTGGGGAAAGGGGCAGGATCAGCAGGAGAGGAAGAATGTGTGGGTTCCCTAACCTCCCTACTGCATCCCGCTTCTTTGCCTGAGAAAGTGAATCCTGATTCTAGAACATGAGGCTAATGTTGCTACCCAAGGGAGAGGGCAACTCAGGACTGACACCCACCAAGCCAGGGCCAGCCCTAGATTCTGGCTCCCTATACCCATTGTCAGCAGCAAAACTGGCTCCTAAAAGCACCAAATCCTGGGAGGAAAAGTATCAGCAAATGCTAAAGTGACAGGAATCTTTTCATCCACCCTAGACTTTTCTATCATAAGAAAAAGAGGAACCTTGGAATTTTGGGAAATTAAAATTTTCAACCCCATTTACAGATGTAAAAAGCCTCTGGTTACTCGGGTATTGCATATTTGCATATTTGATTTTATATGTAGATTACAGGTGAAGTTATGGCGTTGTGGACTATAATCATCATCTTACTAATCATCCAGTTCATTTGGCAGTTTCTTACACATTATTCGATTAAATTTAATCATCTTAACAACCTTGTCAAGTAGGTATTACCATTAATCCTCATTTTACAGCTGAGAAAACAAAGGGTGAGAATGTGAGTTTACTCAAGATCCCAGATCCAGTTTTGCTTTTGTTTTTTGATTTAGGTGAGCGACCAACGTTAGAATGAACTGTAGAAATGTGCTGGGCTATGGACTTTGCATCTTCCAGTGTCAAGCATAATAAGCTATATTAATTTCCAGGAAAAGAGCTGAGAGAGAAAAAAGGAGACTAAATCTATGATTCATGATACAACTTTTAGGAAAATTTGATCAGTCTAGTATTCCAAGTTTGATTTTGACCATCTTCTTTTTTTTCTTTCTCTTTTTCGAACCAAAGTGTAACCTATTGAAATAGACATGCTGCTTCCACTCTACATAGACATGAAGCTCTATATGTTACAAAGAGCTTAGAAGGATGGACCTCCTAATTAATTAAGGGCCACGAAGTCTATTTCTTATTTAAAGACATAGATGTTTTAGGGTGGGGAGCGAATGTTAAAGATAATGTTTGTCTATATCAAAATACAAAGAAGCATGAGATTGGTAGCTCCACGAAGGGCTTTGGGTGAGAATACAAAGGAGAGTGAAAAGGACATTGTTGTATGAGAATAAGATAAGCCACCCCAGTCAAGTGGAGGCTTTGGATGAAGTGTTTTTCTTACAAATTACAAAGCAAGGACAGGAGCAAAATAGACCATCAGTGGAATATTTCAACTAAGGGAGGACTTGGTACACTGGATATGCAAATTATTAGTACAGTATTTCAAAGATATTCTACCACATTGTCTTGGAGAAGTTGCTTAACCTATCTCATTTGCATTTTTCTTATCTGTAAAACAGGGGCTAAAACAGTACTTAACATTCAGGACCTTTAAGATTATTAAGTGAAAAAAAGTTATGTGAAGTGCCTACTATAGTGCCTGGCCTGAAGAAGGTCACAATAGATGTTGGCAACCCTGTCCTCCACTATCCCCCACCACAACCCTGTATGAAATTCTGAAGCACTATAACTTTATGTAGACATTTATTGGAAATATAATTTTCCAAAAAATACAAAGAGTGAAAAATTCTTGATTTTTCTTGCAAGTTAGAGGAAGATATTAGTGCCCTTCTTCCTTGATTTAATTCTGATACAAAAGAAAGATATGGTTAGGAATGTAGGAGAAGTGACTAGTTCATTTAGGCATTGATAATCCTGAAGAAGAGAAACATAAGGCAATCAGGCACATGGCTTCAATTTTTAAGAAGGCAGATTTTTTAAAAAAAATCAGAAAGATATCATGGCCAGATTTGCTAAAGAATATGGCTCAAAAAGGTTAAGAGTCTAAAAATGAAATAACCAACTAAATGAGACATATGCTCATGTAATCACAAGTAATCTTAATGGATAAGAAAAGTGAAAGGCATTTAAAACACTCATTTGACCAGAGGGAGTTTGATAAGGAGCTCAGAAATTATGGGGGAGTTTTTTCTTTTATATTATATATTTCTCTATTTTCTAAAAATTTCTATGATGACCATAACTTTTATAAAATAAAAAAAATTTCCCCAGGTATTTGTACAATAGAGAAAAAATGGTAAGTGAGAAAATGTTTAGAAGCTAGGAGAATTCTTTTAAAAGCAGTGTCACTTGGGCTAAGTATCACTTGGAGATGAGGCATGCAGGAAAAAATGCTAAAGATAACAAAAAAATGTTATTTTGGTTATGGTTCAGTGCAAGAACATGAACAGGAAGGGAGATGCACAATGATAATGGATTTTACAAAGGAATTGGAACCTCTGAACTTCCATTTTGCTTCAATCTAGAAAAATTCAGTTCAATCAATTCAAACTAAAACATGTATCATTAAGAAGTCATTGAAACAGATGGGAAGTTATTAGGAGAGCCCCTGACTTCTCTAAATAAGTTTAAAGAACATTACAGAGATGATGTTCTTTAAATTCTCAGAGTTAGTAATCTAAATCATAAAATATGGGAGAGGATGGATTCTGGAAACTCCACATGAGGTTGATTCTTGGCAAATCCTTAAAATAAACATGAAAGATTTATTAACACCTAGGACAAAAAAAGTCCCCAATCACTTGAAACTGACATAGTTTTACTAAGTCAAGTTATATCAAATTACCCCAATTTGATATGGGGTAATTATGGGGAAGACGTGCAGGAAGTTGTTAGAGTTAATAAATTTTGGTGGTCTCTCAAATATATAGAAATAGTGTACTTTATTTCAGCAAGAGGTTCACAAAATTTTTTGGTTATAGAAAATTTCAGACAAAAACAAAGAGAGCATGTACCATCAATAAAGTACACTGTACCCAGAAAAAAAAAAAAAGAGAGAGTAGTATATAGTATAATAAACCTCTACATACCCATTACCCATCTTCAGCATTTATCAATACATGTTCTGAGATTTTTGTTTCCTCTGTTACTCTCCCTTCCACCAAGCCTTTTTGTTGTTGGTATTGGAATTTTTTTACAGCAAATCCCACATATTATGTAATTTTACTGGTAAGTACTTCAGTATGAGAAAGATGTATAACAAAGTCTTTCATGATATGCTTAGCAGTTGCTAAGGCTAAAATTCACGTGCACTCTAGCTGTTTTTTCCAGTGACAGTGTCTTGCTTGCTTGCTTGCCTACCATCTTGCCAGGGTGCTGGCGTCGGGCTCAGTAGCTTTCTTTGGTATACCTTGGAATCCCTTACTCCACCTCTCCCCGCCAACCTCTGATGAAACCTCGTAGAGTGATTTTGAAGCTTGCTTCTTTGAGGAGCTGCTTAGGAATTCCCTTGCTGCTATTTCAACCCCCCTCCACCACTGTATTAAACAATCCGGAAGTCAGCTTTAGAAAGCTGGCTGGCTTCAGGGATGGTGAACCAGAGCTGCCTTTAAAAAGGAGCCTGGGGCTTCCCTGGTGGCGCAGTGGTTGAGAGTCCTCCTGCCGATGCAGGGGACACGGGTTCGTGCCCCGGTCTGGGAAGATCCCACATGCCGCGGAGCGGCTGGGCCCGTGAGCCATGGCCGCTGAGTCTGCGTGTCCGGAGCCTGTGCTCCGCAAAGGGAGAGGCCACAACAGTGAGAGGCCCGCGTACCGCAAAAAAAAAAAAAAAAAAAAGGAGCCTGGAAGTAGCTGACGGAATTGCCTGTTGGGAAGAGATTGGAGGTGTGCTGCCCCCCATACCTTCACAGTCTCTTATAAAAAGAGACGTATGGGTGGGATGTGTTGAGTTGTTTACAAAAATAGCGTAGAGAAAACCCCTCTGAAATCATGGGAAAAAGTCCCATGGTTGTGCCTTAAATATAAAGAATAAATTAGATACAGTCTTCACCCACTGTACCCCTAAAAGCTCTCACAACTTCTCTATTTTTTAAAATATCAGCCATTAAATGGGAGGTAGCAGTGGTTTTCAAAGTGTGGTCCCTGGACCAGCATCCGCAGCATTACCTAGAAACTTGTTAGAAGTGCACATTCTCTGGCCTCACCCCAGACATACTGAATCAGAAACTCTGAGGATGGGGTCCAGCAGTTTTTGTTTTAATAAACTTTCCTGGTGATTCTGAGCAGGTTTATGGTTGAGAACTGGACTGTAGGACTATAGAAACTATGTCTTTAGAAGGTTCTCTAAAAGTTGTACAGAGCCTGCCCTCTGACACAGGCCTGAACAGGAAAACTGCAAGCTGAAGAAACTTCGCCTGTAACCACTGAGCCAGGGTGGGGAGTGCGGTTGACATTTGCTTAGTAAAATAGGTCATGTGGCAGGAGAGAAAAACTACTAATAGAGAAGAGCAAAACCAAGTGGAATCAGAATGACAAGGTAGTGGCCAATACACTTGTCGTTACAAAACTAGAAAGTTCCTATTCAAATGACTGTAGTTACTAATACATACCTACATAGAAAGGAATAAGATATGAATTGAGGTTTTCTTTTAATATGCTGTATTTTGTTTCACCTTGGAGACGTAGCTTGTAAAATATTTTGTCTAGTAGGTCTGGTCAGTCCTTAATAAGCTCTATGTTGACAGGAAAATAGAAACTTGCTGAATTTTAAAAACATGATTTGGCTGCTACATAATTGGAGTTTTGTGGTAAAGAATCACAGATGCCAGAAGTGTGAAAAAGTTATGATCTTAATCATAACCATATTGACCATAACAGCAACAGCAATAATAACCATGACTACAGTTACCATCTATTGAATGCCTACTGTGTGCAGACACTGCTGTGTGCTTGGCACTAGGGATAAAGTTGTGGATAAGCAGACCTGGTCCTTGACCTCCAAAGCAGTGGTTCTCAACCTTGGCTACATATTAGTTGCACCAGGAAGCCATTAAAAAATAACAATGCCCAGGCTTCACCTCAGTGATTCTGATTTAATTAGTCTGGGATGGGACTCGCGGGTTCGTATTTTAACAAAGTTCTCCAGTGACTCTAATGTGCAGCTAGAATTGAGAATGACTGACGAGGTGAAAGACTTAAGCATGTAGTTAATTAATTACAGTAGCCTTAAGTGATATGAGGAAAAATTTAGAGTGCTGTGAGGAGTGCCAGCTAGTGTGGGGTTCATGGAAGGGGTCTCTGAGGCATCCTTGAGGAAGAACTTGCACCTGGAATCTGAAGGCCGAGCAGAATAGAGCTAAGCAAAGAGAGTGGGAGGAGAATGTTCTAGGCAGAGTTAAAAAATTGTGCGGGGGCCCGTTGGCAGGGGAAGAAAGGTGAAGTGAGGGCTGAAACGAGGCAAAGAGTGAGGGAAGGGTAGTGATAAGGGAGGCTGGAAACCCAAGAAGGGGCAGGACAAGTAGGACCTGTGGGTTACATGAAGGATTGTGGTCTTTATTCTGAAGTAATGGGAAGCTATGAAGGGTTTTAAGTAACTAGTGGGTGATGTGATCATATGGAGACTTTGAAAAGGTCACTGCGGCTGCAATGTGGCAAACAAATTGTCGAGAGGCAAGAGTGGATGCAGGGAGACCAGTTAGGAGCCTGCTGTGGGAGGTGGTGGTGGCTGGACTAATAAGGTGGCATGGTGATGGAGTGGGGGGCGTGGGCATCAGAATCTTTGGGAGGTAGAATCCCAGGACTTGACACAAGCTCTCAGTAACATTTGCTGAATGAGCGGGCTCCTTGGATGTGAAGGACAAGGGTGAGGAAGGAATGGAGGACGATGCCATTGTTCTTGGGTCACAACTGGATGAGTAGGAGATATGCTCACTGAGCTATGGGCATTGAACTATGGAGAACTGGGGGAGGAACAGGTTTGGGGAGAAGGGGAAAGCATGAATTCTGTTTGGGCAGAAAAGGTTTGAGGTGCCTGTGAGTTATCCAAGGTGAAAGGTCAAGGAGGCAGCTGAAAGGTCAGGAATACATATGTCTGGGCTAAATATAAGTTAGTGTATTTCCCACATATGGACAGTACTAACGGAGGCCATGGGGCTGGTTGGGATCACTCTTATCATTCTTTTTGTACAGAGCTCACTGCATCTTCACATCAGCTCCCCAAATTAAGTGATGGATGTTTTTAAAATTTCAGTCTAGAAAATGAAATTTAGAAAGGCTAAGTAACTTTCTCAGGTCACACAGCTAGTTAAGAGGCAGGGGTGAGTGTCCATCCTACGGGATAGTTATAAGAATCAAAAACAAGGAAATAGATGCATTATTACCTAATCATACTGCTTCTCTTAGAATGACTCACTGTCAGAGACAATGTAGTTAACCATGCTTGCTTAGAAAGGACCAGCTAAATGTGCAGTTCCTTCTATTATACACTTATCATCTGAGTCTATTATTCTTGGTAATTCAGCGAGAAAGTATTCCATGGAGGTTATGACTAAGTTCTGGGATCCAGATTTGGGATTTACTGCCTAAACATCTGTCCTCTTGCTTCCTACAATACATGCAAACTGAAATCGAGTTGCCTGGCAGCTCACTAAAAATAGTCAGAACCATAGAGTTGAGAAGTTAAAACACGTTTGGAATAATCAAATAAATCTCCCCTTTTCTTGAGGGAAAACACTGTGTACTAAAAATTCAAATCAATCTTATCCATTCATTTATTCAACTGACATATGGAATACTGACACAGACCAGACCCTTTGCTGGTTTCTGGAGATCTAAAAAGGTATACTGTGTTCTCAAGGTGCTCAGTCTCATAGAGGAGACTGACACAGGTTAAAGGCCATTATAGCATTGTGGGAGGGAAGCTATGAGACAGATGCAAAGGAGGGTATTAAATCCATCATTAGAGGAGGGGCAAGAGGCTTTCAGGAAGACTTTCTGGAAGTGGTGACACATAAACTGATTATCCTCAGCTTCAGTTTCTTCATAAGGTACAAAAAGATAAAGAAGAGAGCTTCAGGCAGAAGAGAAAAGCAGGAACATTGTACAAGACATGAAGATATGAAAAAGAAGGGCCAATTTAGAGACTAACACCTTGAACTACACCTGAATTGTGTGGGGGCTTGGCCTTAAAATTGTGGTTAAAGAGCGTAACTTTTATTTTGAGACACATGGGAATCATTGAAGAAGTTCACACTGGTGGGGTCATATAATCAGGTTTGCATTTTTAGGATGATCATGGCAGCTTCAAAGTAGAGGACAGATTAGAAGGGGCAGAGCCTAGATGTGGGGAGGCCTCTACAGAAGCTACTGTAGAAGTCCAGGCAAGAAATAGATAAATGAAAAGATTTGGGAGATATTTAGTGGGTAGAATCAGTAAAACCTCGGAGGGAGTTTGCTTGGAGGGAGAAGGGAGAGTCTGGGGAGACTGGAGGCATGGTGCTAACCTTCACTGAGCAGATTATACAGAACAATTGGAGTGGGAAAGAAAGTTTAGTTTTAGACATGGTGATTTTGGCTGTAGAACATCAAAGCAGGTATGTTCAGTAGGTGACTAGAACTATAGATTTGGAGCTCCAGATAAAGTCCTGTACTGGAGATACAGATCAGGGGGTCATCCCAATAAAGTTTAGGGAGCCATCACCATTCAGTTGGTCGTATGTGTATGAAGCGACATGAGCCAAGTTTCCAAGATGGAACACTGTGGAACATCCCTATTTAAAGGGTATGGTGAGAAAAAGGTGCCAGCAAAGTAAGGGTCAGAGAAGTAAGAGGACTATTAGAAGAGTCTGGTGTCATGGGAGCCAAGAAAAGAGAGTTTATGTAGTAAACAGTGTCACATTCTATAGGAAATGGAAAAGCATCCATCGGATATTTGTGTGAGTGGCATTAGTAGAATGGTGGGACAGAAGCCAGGTGTGGTGGATCAAGGAGTGAGTGGGTTGTGGGAAGGTGGAATTTAGGAATGCACAGAGTGCAAGGAGGAAAACAGAACAAGTCAGAGGAAGTCAAATCTTAAGAACTGGTGCGGCCTGTATCAGCTCACTGGGAGGCTGGAGGCAGAGAGCCGAAGGCAAGAGAAATGGAATGAACGTCCCTGCGCTGTATAAAGCTCTGAGAAAAGGGGGAGTGGCCTTTCTCCACCCTGTCCTAAGAGCCTTGGTGGTGGTGGGCCCAGCAGCGTCTTTTATCTGATTTAGCTATCCCATCCCTGAAGACGGTCTACCAATGCAGCATTCTCAGAGGTCAGTTCTAGGCAACAAAGACTTTCCTGGAAGGTGGAGTAAAATTTTCCTCTTCAACTCTTGCATTCCCCAGAGTCTTTGGGTGTGTACGAATTTTTATAAAGAATTTCAACTATTTTAGCCACCATTTCCAAGGACCATAAAGTATGGTTCCTTGTACGGTATCCTTGTGTGGTATCCTGAGCTTTTGCTGGGGTGGAGACACTTTCCCCTCCACTCAGAACATTATTATAATTCCAAAGAAGGGAAAGTATATGGGATCCCTCTTGTCTGTTTTGACTCCCTAAAGTGTGCTTCCTTGTCTGGCTGAACCCCTCCTACCTCTGTGAATCTGAGCAAATAAGAAAGCAGCCCGCCTGGGTGTGAGCAAGAAGTGCATAGACTGTGCTGTACATGTGGCTCCTGCGGTCTCCGCATTGCATCAGTATTCTACAGGCAGCCTGCGTCTCACAGGGAGAGACAATCTATTTCACTTTGTGGAATAAAGAAAATGAGAATCCCATGAAACCAAACATGCATATGAGGTATCTATATGTGGCATAATACCCCCTATTGTTTAACAATGATTAGCTCACTTTTCACCTTGTAGAAAAATCATGGCAAGATAACTTGAACATGAAATCATAGTAGGGGGTTAGTTTGATTAACTTTGCGGAGTCATCCTACATCACTATGGAGAAAGAACTTTCTGGGAAGTGACCATGAGCCAAGGCACCTTCTCCCCCAAGGCTGTGCTAGAGGCGCACTGCATTGACCAGTTCTTTTAGTTGCCTTTTCACTCCATGCAGATGACCTTGCCTCTCCATATTCACACATCTTTCTTCATTCAGTATACAGAATTGAGTAGGACATCAATTTCTTAGTTGCGTTCTGGATTCGAGGAAATACTCAAGTCACAAGATTGAAAATACTTTTTTTTTAAAGTGTGGGCGATTTTGGTAGGAGCTGCCCCCATCTGTTATGAGTTGATCTTATTAGTTTTTCTTTAAGGAAGACACTTTCTCCAAGGTCCAGGAACCTTTCTTTAACCCCTCCTGCTTTCCACCTCACTAAATGAGTACAGAAAATAGGCTTTAAAAAATCTAGGGTACTCTCAGATTGCCCCTCCCAAATATCAGTTGTATCTGTCACATCCTTGACAGGAACCAGATACTAATCAATTTAAGATTGCGTTCTCACATAAGCATCTAAAGTGCAGATACTCTGTGTTGATCGTTGAAGAGAGCTGCTTAGATACCAGGTGATCTGTGACAGAGTTACCATGGACATTTAGAAACTTGATCATATCTTATTCAGAGAGCTGTTCCCTCTTGTATTGATACGTGACAGCAGAGGTGCCAAATTTCCCTTAGAATAAAGCTTTTAATCCACCCAAAGCCTGGCCAAATGAGACCTGACGATTTTGCTCTAAAGAATACAAAAGAGATGACATTGATCTGGGAAGACTGAATGAGTGGGGACCCAGAGACGGATGCTTGGACTAATTAAGTTGGTGGGTAGCTGGCACAGTGGTAGAGTGGGCAGAGGATCAGCAAAGTTGACATCAAATCACCAACGTATCTCTTCCCATTTACCCTATGCCCACCTTCCAGGTTCCTAGCATCTTTGTCACTTTAATCCAAACTGGAAACCCTCTGTAGATTCTTTCTCTTCAACTCAGAGCCTTTGGGTTTTCAGGAATTTCTATTAAGAATTTTTAATTGCTCAGAGAATTAAGGAAGGAAGGAAGAGAGGGAAGGGGAGAAGAAGGAGGAGAAAAAGGGAGGGGAAAGAAGAAGGGAAGGAGTAAGGAAGGTCACATGGTAAAATATTTTATGAATTGCTCAATGCAAAAGGGCATTAACATGCAGGCCTGGGACTCTATCCTTGGGGGGACCTGCCTACAGGGTTGGCCTTTGGCTGGTGTCTGGGAGCTTGGATTTGGGGAGGGCTCTCACCATTTTGAGAATTAAGGAAATGGCTTGCTGTGCCTGGACTGTTTGTGCAGGTAGTGAGGTTTGTGTTGGGCATCTGCTTTCCATCTGGAGTCTGGAATCTTGATGTATGCTGGATGGTAGGTGCCTGTGTGACTGGCCCCCAGTGAAGGCCCTGTGCTCTGGTGAGCTTCTCTGATAGATAACATTTCACATGTGTTATCACAACTCATTGCTGGGGAATTAAATGTGTCCTGTGGTCTCCACTGGGAGAAGACCCTTGGAAGCTTGCACCTGGTTTCCCCTAGACTTTGTCTGATACTTCTTTTCTCTTTGTTGATTTTTCTTCATATTCTTTGACTGTAATAAATCTTAGTCATGAGTTATGACTATATGCTGAGTCCTGTGAGTCTTCCTAGTGAATCTATAAATTTTCAGAAATGTCTATGCCTTTACCCAGTGGCAACATACTGTTCACATTGTTCCACATCTTGCTTTTCACAATATAAAATGCTTTGAAGACTATTTGCATCAACCTTCATAGATCTTAATCTTTTCCATGCCTGAATAGTATTATGCATAACTGTACTAGAATTTATATATTCAGATCTCAATTAATGGACCTTTAGTAACTTTTATTATTGCAATTACAAATAATGCTGCATTGAACATTTCTATACATGCATCTTTTCATACATTGATAAGTATTACCAGCAGGTTAAATTCCTAGAAGTAGAATTCTTGGGTCAAAGGATATATATGCTTTGCTCTTTGATAGATATTGCAAAATTGCCCCCCACCAAAGAGGCTGTGTGGATTTTTACTCCCATCAACATGCAAGAAGTACCTGTTTCCCCATATTTTTGTTGATATATATTTCTTTATCAAATTTTCAATAAAATTCACCCTTTTTAGGTGTACAGTTCTGTGAATTTTAACAGATATATGTAGTCTTGTAACTACCACCACAATCAAGATATAGAATGTTTCCATCATCTCAGAAAGTTCCCTTGTGGACCTTTGTAGTCAATCCTCAGTTCCTGAAACTGCGTATTGATCTGATTCCTGTCCTTAGTTTTGCCTTTTTCAGAATATCATATAAATGAAATCACACATAGTCTTTTGAGTCTGGCTTCTTTCACTTAGCATAATGCTTTTGAGATTCATCCATGTTGTTGCATTGATGAGTAGTTTATGCCCCTTTTGTTGCTGAATAGAATTCCATTGTATCACAATTTGAGTACATTTCACTAGTTGATGCGCACTTGGGTTGTTTTGAGTTTTTGGTGATGAATAAAGCTGTTAGAAATATTTAGGTACAGGTTTTTGTGTAGACATGTCTTCACTCTTTTTGGGTAAATACCTAAGAGTAGGATTGCCTGGTCATATGGTAAGTATATGTTTAACTTCATAAGAAACTACCAAACTCTTTCCAGAGTGGCTGAGCCATTTTGCATCCCCAGCAGCAGTGTATGAGAGTTCCAGTAGCTCTGCATCCTTGCCAACATTTGGTATTGTCAGGTTTTTTGGCCATTCTAATGAGTATGTAATAATATTATATATAATCAAACTTTAAAAAAACTTTGCTATTCTAAGTAATAAAAGGTATCTCAATTTTCATTGACTACATTTCTTTAAGTTAGGGTAATTAGAATACTTCTAATATGTTGAAAATATTTCTTTTTCTTTAAATTGCCTATTTATGTTCTTTGCCCATTTTTCTACTAGATGGGTTGATCATTTTATTAATGATTTTTAATGACTCTGTATATTAAGGAAACCAACTATTTAATAGTCGTTGCAAACATTTTCCTCAGTTTGTTATTTTTTACTTTGCTTATGGCATATTGTGCTGCAGAAATATTTTTATGTTGCTTCTGACTTTTGTACCTCATAGGTACAAAACTGAGGAGGTAGAAATAAGGTAACTTACAAATGTGAGATGTAGAAGACAGGGGGCTGTAAGGCTGGGAAACGTGGGTGAATCAGTTCACCCCATCCCCACTCTGACCCCCACACTAGTGATATTTGGCCAGCACAGATTGTCTCAGTCTTTCTCACCAGCAACACATACCCAAGGCTTGTTGACAAACGCAGCTGCTTTGAGAAAAGGTAGAATCCCCAGGGCACAATTCTTCAATTTCAGATGTGGAAGATGATTTGTTTAGCGGGAGCAATGTGTTTATTGCAGAGACCATCAATACACGAGATTGTTAACACTGGTTGGCTGAGACACGGAATTCCTGTCTGCAGTCTCAATGATATCACTCTGCCAGAAACAACCCTCTTCTTGCCAGCCCTATACTTGAGTATGGGATTCGACGATGTCCGCAAAGACCTATTGTGCTCCATGCAGTCTGTGGGTAAAAGAATTCAGGAAAGGCCAGAAGGGGTGTGGGTGAGGAGGTAGACGGAATGGTGGGAGGAAGTAAGGAGAAGGAGAGACAGGGAAGGGGAATCCTTTGCTTCCTTATTTCCCACACCCAGATCCTCTGTTGGCATTTGATTTTTGCAGTCATTAACGTTTTTAGAGTCAGGCACATCAGTGCCAAGTCAGTTAGTTACTTGCTGCTAATCTGAGAAGAGCACAGCCCACAGCAAAAGGAATGGTGGGATGGAGAGTGTGGAGTTGGCAGAGTCTGATTTGCAGGAAGAGCTTGTGCACTCCCACCCCGGTTCCACTGACCCGGGTCACTAAATGGGCTCTTCCCACCCAAAGCTGAACCTCTGAGGCGCCCACTCAGGATCAGCCAGTCTACTTTGTTAGGATAAATGCACTCCTTTTCTAACTAAAGAGCTGTGAACGGAGACTAACCAGCTAATTAACATCTCAAAGAGCAGAAACAAAAGATCATTAAGTAAAAGCAAGTAACTTTCTCTGAAGTCTTGGGTTCAGGAGTTCAGTGGAACAGGACCATGGGTATTTACTCAATAACCTGACTCTCTACCTCTCTTTCTATTCCCACCCCCGCCTATCCCTTCCCTTCTTATTCTCTGGCTCCTTCTCCCAAGCCTGTGTCTATCTTGTTTTCCCTCCTCTCCTTTACTTTTCACCCTTTAACTAACTGGTCATCATTGAGGCCTTGAAGTACATTTTTAGCATTTGTCTATTTATTGACATTGTACTGACTTCCTCGACCTAAAAGCAGGCAGGAAAAAAACCCCACCAAATTAAACTGCTTTATCCTCAAACTTGACTCTGGATTTATTAATTGGGAGAATATGGGGGGGGGGTGTGAAATGTAAGATCTTTCTATTTGAACAGAACTTTGGGTGAGTTCTTTTGCATTGTGTCACCTGAGAAGGAATGAAGCTGAGTAATTTCTATGCATCTCTAATGCAGGGCAGTGCTTAAGGCAGTGGAGTGGAGTTGAGAGACTTGGATCCAGTCACTGCTCTGCCAATTGCAAGCTGTGTGACTTTGAGCAAGTCCCTTAACCTCCCTAGGAACTGTAATCCCAGCCTCTGCCTCTTAGCTGCTAGCTTCTGACCATCAGGGACTGAGAGACTTCATATTTTATTTTATTTTTTCACATCTTTATTAGAGTATAAATGCTTTACAATATTGTGTTAGTTTCTGCTGTACAACAAAGTGAATCAGTTATATGTATACATATGTCCCCATATCCTCTCCCTCTTGAGCCTCCCTTCCATCCTCTCTATCCCACCCCCTAGGTGGTCACAAAGCATCGAGCTGATCTCCCTGTGCTATGCAGCAGGTTCCTACTAGCTATTTTACATTTGGTAGTGTGTATATGTCAGTGCTACTCTCTCACTTCGTCCCAGCTTCCCCTTCCCCCACTGTGCCCTCCAGTCCGTTCTCTAAGACTTCATATTTTAAAAATATAACATTGTCTGGTGTCATCAGTGACAACAGTCCAGACAGCCCCTTCAGCCAAATCCTCAAAGTCAGTCACTTTTCGCTTCTGGATAATGAGGTTGGCTTCTACGTACAGCGCTAGTGCCACACAACAGGCACCGTACTAAGCCACAGTCATGTGGTGTAGGGTAGGGTGGTGGCTAAAAGCCTGGCCTCTGGATCCAGAATGCCTGACTTTAACTCCTGGTCCCAACATTTACATCAGTGTAAGTTTGGGCAATCTTCTTAACCTCTCTCTGACTCAGTTTCCTCACCTGTAAAGTGACAATAATGAGGATAATAATAGTACCTGTAATTTGTGACCTTATTTGGAAGTAAAGTCTTTGCAGATGTAATTAAGGATCTTGAGATCATTCTGGCTTTAGGATGGACCCTAAATCTAATGACTGGTGTCCTCCTAAGAGAAAGGAGAGGGAAATCTGATACACACAGAGACAGGGAAAAAGGCTATGTGCAGACAGAGGCAGATATTGGAGTGATGCAGCCATAAACCAAGGAATGCCGGGAGCTACCAGAAGCTGGAGAAGGCAAGAAAGGAATCTCTCCAGAGTCTTTGGCCCTGTTACCACCTTGATTCTGGACTTCTGGCCTCCGGAATTGTGAGAGAGTAAAATTCTATTGTTTTAAGTCACCATGTTTGTGGTAATTTGTTGTGGCAGCCCTAGGAGACTGATACAGATGATGATAATAGTACTACCTCACAGGAGTGTTGTGAAGGTTAAATTAGTTGCTGTGTTTAAAGTGCTGAGAGCAGAATCTGGAATGCATCGAGGGCTCTTTTGTAGGTTGTTATTTAAATTGTTTGCTCACTGACTCTTACCTAGCAACCCTATGAATTCCGTACTATTGTGACTCCCATTTTGCATGCAAGGAATTGGAGGCTTAGAGAGACTGAGCAAAGGCGAGGTTGTTTGGACTCTGCTCTAGCTTGAGCCACCCTTCAGAAGTCTGTGGAGTTTGGCTTTCTACTGATGGATCCTGGTGACTGTTGGCTTGGCGACCCCTCATAATGGTGCTCTCTCAGCAAAGATTCACCAGTCCTGGGTCACCAAGAAGCCCAGAAGGTATAGAGAAGACCTATCATGATATGGTACTTGCTCCTCCTGGATGCGTCTTCTCAGCTCTGGTCTTGGCACAAGCAGAACCACGCTCTGTCCACACTTGACTGTGTGGTTGTCCTATGACCTGACTTCACGGGGGTGCTTCAGCACCTCATCACAAGAGACAGCGGTGCGCCGCCTAAAAGACCACACCCTTCCTATCCAGGTACTTCAAAGATTCCTGGTGGTTCCTTGTTTACCCCTATGGTGCTGAGTGTAAATTATACAAATGATTAGAAGTAAGTCGGATCACTTAGAGTAAGACAAAGCCCTCACCAGAACCTGCAAGGCCCCACAAGCAAGGCACCCAGTGACCCCACCCCTGACCATCTCTTACTATTTTCCCTTTCATCACTCATCCAGCCACACTGGCCTTATGGCCAGGCATTGTTCCACCCCAGGTCCTTTGCACATGCAGTTCCAGTTACCTTAAATTCTATTGCCCAAGTGGTATGCTTGCTTTCTCTTTATTCCTATCACTTTTAATATCACCATCTCAGGTCTTTCCTAATTACCCTATCCTGCCTCTTCACCTGCTTTTTCTGTCTCCTTAGCACTTATAATTATGTAACATACTATAAATTTTACTTATCTTGCTTATTATCTTTTCTTTCAGACTAACGTCTAAGCACCATGAGGATGGGGATGTTTGTTTGATTTGTTCACTGCTGTAGCTCAGAGCCCAGGGCAGGTCTGTGAATAGTATAATGCATTCAATAAATAATTGTTGACTAATTGAACAATGAATGAAACAACAACTATAGAACTCCCGAACCGAAATAGGCCAATCCATTAAATATCCAGAGGTAGCACGTGAAGAGAGGACTACTGGAACAACTGAGCTTTGGAGCATACGGAGGGGAGCTTGCTTTTGAAGGTGACAAGGAAAAAGATTTGGTGGAGAAAGAGGGGAACAGAATTCCAACTGAAGGAAATCTCATGTTGACAAATGTCAGAATCCAAAATTCATTTATTCATTCAACTAGGGATATAGCAATGAATGAGCCAGAAAAAAAAAGTCCCTTCACTTAAGGAACTTACAGTCTAGTGGTCATAATGTCAGGCATTATGATCTCGGGCACACACATCTGCTTATTGGAATGGTGAGATGGGAAGGGCTTAAATTTCTGAAGGGCTGAGGGGTCCAAGTAGACCAGTGAGGCTTTCATCTGGCAAGCAGAAGGAAGCTACATTAAATTCTTAATTAGGGAGAACCCTGGGAATGTCAATTATGGAGGAATTCTGCAGGCACATGAAGGATGGATTCTGATAGGAAAGGGAATTAGGGAGATACCAGAAAGGGCTATTGTAGAAGAGGTGGGGGTGACTGGAACAGGGGGGTGGATATCACCATAGAAGAGGTTAGGTCTAAGGGCCCTGGAATGAAGCACCTGGGAAAGGATCTTAAAGCCCTTGAGTGGGAGAACAGTCTAAGTGCGTGTCACCAAGAACTCCTCCGTGATGGAGAGGAAGGAAGATCGCAGAAAGGGGGCAGAGACTCTAGGAGTTGGGGAAATGGCAAAGCCAGATTAGGACCAGTCCCCTGAGCTTCAGTGATTCTTCCATCACTGGGCTGTGTAAACACAGGAAGGACCACAGCACTGCACTGATGTTTACTCTCCAGTGCTTGTCTGTATTGGCTGCTTTGTTCTCTATGTGACAAGCCAAGCTTGGTCCGGATGTGACCCATCAGAAGTTGGAAGTGATTTGAATCTAGTGAGTCTCACTGAATCCGCAGAGCAAAACTTTTGTTGTTTTTGCCAAAAACCCACCACATCTGTCAACACCCCAAATCCTTTTATTAATGGAGTAAAATTTTAGGATAATGTTTGGTACCATGAAGTGGAGGTGCTGGGATTTCTCTGTATAGCAGAATTTTGACTAAGGACAGATTACATAATTTTAATCATTAATAGGATGCCAACTGTGGATGTCCTGATGGCTGTTTCTGTAAGAATGAAAAAGAATCAGCTTTTTTTTTTTTTTTTTTTTTTTTTTTTTTGCCTCTGAAATAGCTAATTGGCTTGAAATCAGTCTGTGTTTTCTCAGAGCTTGAATTTCCTTCACTTTTGTCTCTGTCAAGTGAAGAGCTGACATTTCTACCTGGCTCTCACCTCAAACAGAAAAGCTTTCTCATTTGTCATATGAAAGGAGGAGAATGGGAGGGAAGTGGCAGTCTTGAATTCTCCAGGATAGTGAGACAATTCAAAGGAAAACAAATACAACACTTTGCTGTTGATAGATATTTTTGGTAAAAATGTTCCCTGAAATTGTTTTTTGAAATACTGTTTCACATTGTATGACATAAGTCACGTTTCTGTTATCCACAAGGGAAATGAATAGCTTTTCAGGGGGAAATACAGTCATTGTGAATTTTCTGTAACAGAACTTGACTGTAGCAGTCATGGCATCTGAAAGAGCTCTGGGGCCTGGGAAGAGAGGGCAGTTACTGAAGTGGTTCCCTTTTATGAATACATCCTAGATATGTCCACCTAGACCCCCGCGTCTGCTACCGCTTCCTAAGAAGAGTCTGGCTTCCTCCATGTGATAAGGACTTTTGAAAATTACCTGCCATGGTTCATAGAAAACACAGTATTTTAATTATTCCTCTCTGGGTAATCTAGTCGGTCACATGAAAAACAAACTTAGCCATTATTTTTTTGATAATACAGCTTTTGAAAATTGTGTATGAAAAATTCCTAAACTTCCTCTCTGATCTAAGTTCTTTTTCTTATCATATCTTTAATAAGACAAATATGATGAAAGCCTTGAATATATTCTAATAATATGGATATCATTGCAAAAACTGGGCAAATGTGGAAAAGTATACTTCCTTATTTTTATTCTCTATTTTTTTACTGAAGTACAGTTGATTTACAGTGTTGTGCTAATTTCTGCTGTATAGCACAGTGACTCAGTTATACACACATATACGCATTCTTTTTTTTACATTCTTTTCCAATATGGTTTATCTAAGGAGATTGGATATAGATCCCTGTGCTATACAGTAGGACCTTGTTGTTTATCCATTCGAAACGTAATAGTTTGCATCTACTAACCCCAAACTCCCAGTCAATCCCGCTACCTCCCCCCCTCCCCCTTGGCAACCACAAGTTTGTTCTCTATGTCTGTGAGTCTGTTTCTGTTTTGTAGATAAGTTCATTTGTGCCGTATTTTAGATTCCACATATAAGTGATATCATATGGTATCTTTCTCTTTCTGACTTACTTCACTTAGTATGATAATCTCTAGCTGTGTATCCATGTTGCTGCAAATGGCATTATTTTGTTCTTTTTTATGGCTGGGTAGTATTCCATTGTATATATACACCACATCTTCTTTATCCGTTCATCTGTTGATGGACATTTAGGTTGCTTCCATGTTTTGACTATTATGAGTAGTGCTGCTATGAACATAGGGGTGCATAGGTCTTTTTTTTTTAATCTTTATTGGAGTATAATTGCTTTACAGTGTTGTGTTAGTTTCTGCTGTACAACAAAGTGAATCAGCTTTATGCATACATATATCCCCATATCCCCTCCCTCTTGAGCCTCCCTTTCACCCTCCCTATCCCACCCCTCTAGGTCGTCGCAAAGCATCGAGCTGATCTCCCTGTGCTATGCACCAGCTTCCCACTAGCTATCTGTTTTACACTTGGTAGTGTATATATGTCAATGCTACTCTCTCACTACATCCCAGCCTCCTCTTCCCCCGCTGTGTCCTCAAGTCTGTTCTCAACATCTGCATCTTTATTCCTGCTCAGGTTCATCAGTACCATTTTTCTAGATTCCATCTATATGAGTTAGCATACAGTATTTATTTTCTCTTTCTGACTTACTTCACTCTGTATGACAGACTCTAAGTCCATCTACCTCACTACACGTAACTCAATTTCTTTCCTTTTTATGGCTGAGAAGTATTCCATTGTATACATGTGCCACATCTTCTGTATCCACTCATCTGTCGATGGACACTTAGGTTGTTTCCATGTCCTGGCTATTGTAAATAGTGCTGCAGTGAACATTGTGGTACATGTATCTCTTTGAATTATGGTTTTCTCAGGGTATATTCCCAGTAGTGGGATTGCTGGGTCATATGGTAGTTCTATTTTTAGTTTTTTAAGGAATCTCCATACTGTTCTCCATAGTGGCTGTATCAATTTACATTCCAATCAACAGTGCAGGAGGGTTCCCTTTTCTCCACACCCTCTCCAGCACTTATTGTTTCTAGATTTTTTGATGACGCCCATTCTGGCCGGTGTGAGGTGATACCTCATTGTAGTTTTGATCTGCATTTCTCTAATGATTAGTGATGCTGAGCATCTTTTCATGTGTTTCTTGGCAGTTTGTGTATCTTCTTTGGAGAAATGTTTATTTAGGTCTTCTGCCCATTTTTGGATTGGGTTGTTTGTTTTTTTGATATTGAGCTGCATGAGCTGCTTGTATATTTTGGAGATTAATCCTTTGTCAGTCAATTGCTTCCTTTGCAAATATTTTCTCCCATTCTGAGGGTTGTCTTTTCATCTTGTTTATGGTTTCCTTTGCTGTGTAAAAGCTTTTAAGTTTCATTAGGTCCCATTTGTTTGTTTTTGTTTTTATTTCCATTACTCTAAGAGGTGGGTCAAAAAGGATCTTGCTGTGATTTATGTCATAGAGTTTTCTGCCTATGTTTTCCTCTAAGGGTTTGATAGTGTCTGGCCTTACATTTAGGTCTTTAATCCATCTTGAGTTTATTTTTGTGTATGGTGTTAGGGAGTGTTCTAATTTCATTCTTTTACATGTAGCTGTCCAGTTTTCCCAGCACCACTTATTGAAGAGGCTGTCTTTTCTCCATTGTATATTCTCGCCTCCTTTGTCAAAGATAAGGTGACCATATGTGTGTGGGTTTACCTCTGGGCTTTCTATCCTGTTCCATTGATCTATATTTCTGTTTCTGTGCCAGCACCATACTGTCTTGATTGCATGTATCTTTTTGAATTATAGTTTTGTCCGGTTATATGCCAGCAGTGGGATGGCTGGATCATATGGCAACTCTATTTTTAGTTTTCTGAAGAACCTCCTTACTGTTTTCCATAGTGGCTGCACCAACTTACATTCCCACCAACAGTATAGGTGGGTTCCCTGGAAAAGTACACTTTCAACTGTTCAGTGATAATAATGAGTTAGTAAATATTCTCATTAAGAAAAGAAAGAAACAACTAGAGTCATATCAATCTATTTCCCACCTCAGGGCTTTTGCAGTTGATACTTCCTCTTCCTGGAATGTTCTTTCTCCTTCTCATAGCTGTTGTTTTCTCATCATCCAGGTCTAAGCTCAAACGTCACCTTCTCAGAGAGCCTTTCCTGACCCTCAGTCTGATCTCCCCACCCCAACTCTGCTGCAAGTCACTCTGTAACATTCCTTGGTTTTAATTTCTCCTCAACACTTTTCATGACCTGAAGTCACTTATTTGCATACTTCTTTTCTGGTTCATCTATCTCCCCAACTAGATGTGAACTCCAAAGATCAGGGACCTTGTTGGTCATTTTCATTGGCTACTAAGATTAGTGCCTGAATGAATGGAAGGAAAATGATATAATCAAAATTGTTGTATTTACGGAAACGACTAGGTAGAACTTTTGGACAGTTTGAGGGAGGAAAGCATTCAAAGTTCTATTATAGTAGAAACATTGCTGCAGTGTGCAACCCTCGGGTATTAGATATGTAATGTTTCGTCTAAAACGTGCTTGTTGTAAGCTGTGTTTGTCAATATCACGACTTTGGGAAGTGAGGTAGGTAGTACTCAGGTAGGTAGGCAGTACTTAGGGGGCTCTTTTCCAAATTCCAGAGCCCTGGCAGCAAAAAGGATGTTTCTGCCACACCAGGATGTTTTGGCTTCAAGGTCTTTAAATCATGACTCTAATTGGATCAAAGCGTAAGTCTCATGGGAGGATCAGATCAGGGTTAGCTGTTTTAGCAGCTCAAAATGCTTTAAGAAATCAAGTTCTTTCCATCTCTCTGCTCAGCCATCCTTGGCTGGACAGTGTCTGAGGAAGAAGAGAGAATGCTTCCTTTCTTTTCCTAGGCTTGCCCCAGCAGACTTCCTCCAGGGTCTCACAGGCCATTTTGAGAGTATATGTCCACTGTTGAACCAGTCACTGGAGAGGGATTATGCAGAACAGTCAGCCCCTTTCTAGGAGGTGTATGGGCTGCTTGGGGGAGTGGCAGGCATCTGAATAAAACTGAGGTTCTTTTGGGAAGCGAGAAGGGGGGAAGTGCTGTATATTTCATTTATGATTCCCTTGTTTGGAAGCAATAGATAATGGTGTTGATAAAACTTTTTCTCCTAAGTTTTGTACTGTTCGGTCTGATGGGTACAAACTGGTCCAAGATTCTAGAGATGGATGCAGACTGGAGACCCAGGCAGTTCCAGTCCTTTGGATTAAGTCCAACCTGTGCTCACAAGCTCGAAGGGGAGCTCCTGTGTTGGTGCAGCCACAGCTGCTGAGAAAGAGGGAAAGAGGAGGAGGGGACGCAGGTTCCTCTTTCAGTTGCTTTAATCCCTTCCCCTGTCCTTAGAGAAGTGAAAACTATTTTGGAGAACCCATCTCATTTCCACATGCTTTTTTATTACTTGATCCTATCTTTCTTCCCCAAAGCCTAAGAAAAAGGCTTGGGGATAGCTTGGGAAGCTGAGAGAGGAAGGATGATAATGGAGGGAATGGTGTAACCATTCCATTTCCTGTTTACCTCTGCTGTAGGCTCTATTTATCCTGATTAAAGTAAATTTGCCTTTTATAGAATTCTCCTTCTGGAACTTTTTATGTCCCATGATGGTAAGAGTATGAACAGGATAGACAAGATAATGTGAATGATGAAATGTTCAAGACTCCACAGCCCCTACGCTGTTACCAATTACTTAACATATAAGTGTGGTTGAAGTGAAGGAATGTGTCAAGCCAGGAAATGTCATGAAGTAGAGGGACTATGATGTTCGATGATACACTCTGAATACTTTTTAATATCATGCTCATTTTCCGGTAGATTTTAGAAATGAGGAGGGCTATCCTTGCTTTCTTTGTTACTTGAACCTACATGACCTATTAAACAAGCTGATCACCGATCTAATTCTGCCCATTCTCCTTACCATAGCCACTAACTCAGTTTTGGCCTTCGTCACAGTACAGACAAATCCTTTTGTTCTTGTATTATTTCCCAATTACTTTGCAAGTGCCTCATGGATAAAGATCAGCTTTTATCTATCTTTGCTGTCTCCAGAAAGCCAGCACAAGGCCATATAGAAAGGGGAAGAAAATCAATGTCTATTGATTTCTTGTTGATATTTTCTATTCTTCTTCTGTTTTTAGAGTCTGAAGTGAAGATATTTTGCTCTAAAAACATACTGGGCATCCTTGGCTTCTCCTGTGTCATCGCTGTGGTAGCACTGCTCGCTCTGGGGCTGACCCAGAACAAACCACTGCCAGAAAATGTTAAGGTAACTCAAACCCCTGAGTGTGTGTGTATGTGTGTGTGCATGCACATGTGTTTGAGGGGCCCTGGGTGGGGCGGAGGGAAAGTGAGGTTATGGTAAGTCAGAGCATACAGTAGAAGTTGCGGTTCTGGAAGCCCAGGAGCAAGTCAGTCTCCGTGGAACTGGGCAAGTAAAATGGCAGCGGATGCTCATTCTGAAGGAAAGAACGCCTTGAATCAATTAGTGGTGGGAAGATGATTGTCTTTGATTGTTCAGCAAATTGATTAAATCAATATTCTAATAGAGACAAATGTTTTTATTCACCACATCCAGATCTGTGATATACTGTGCTGGTATTCTACGATCTAGTGCTATCTCTGCTTCTTACTCACTGTTTCATTGTGGAAACAGTGAACTCTTTGTTTATTGAACACTGCATTCTTTGTTCTTTTTACTCCATTATTATTTTATTTATTTATTTTTTGGCTGTGTTGGGTCTTCATTGCTGCACGCAGGCTTTCTGTAGTTGTGGTGAGCGGGGGCTACTCTTAGCTGTGGTGCGCGGGCTTCTCATAGTGGTGGCTTCTCTTGTTGTGGAGCATGGGCCCTAGGCACGTGGGCTTCAGTAGTTGTGGCAGTCAGGCTCAGTAGTTGTGGCACGCGGGTTTTAGAGTACAGGCTCAGTAGTTGTGGCACACGGGCTTAGTTGCTCCACAGAATGTGGGATCATCCGGGATCAGGGCTCAAACCCACGTCCCCTGTGTTGGCAGGCGGATTCTTAACGACTGTGCCACAAGGGAAGTCCCCTTACTCTATTATTATCACTATCACCAAAGTTATAAAATTTATTAGACAGCTCTGTATAAAGCACTTTGGGAGACAAAGATTGTGGAGAAGACTTGTTCCTCATCTCCAAAATATTAAATAAATCAATTTTAAAATCAACTTAAAAAAGACCCCAGAGAACACATACATGTATCAAATATAGTAATTTGAAATGAATTCATGGATGAACAGACTTCTTGTGAAATTTCCACATTTGAAGAGCTAGTTAGTATCATTAAAAATAATTAGGGTCATTAACTCTGCTGTGATTTAGTTCTGCTTCCTTTCAAATTCATCAAAGTAGAATTTCAGAGACATGGATAGCTCACTAATACCTTGTAATATGGTCATCATTTTATTTAATCCATTAATGTAGAAACATATGGTAAGTTTAAATTTGTATTGCAAATACACCAATGTTAAACTTTCATTTGAATTATAATAAATAAATCTTCAAGGGCCAAGAGACCAATATGCTAATGAAGGCATACGTACACGTGGGCAGAAGTTAACTTGACTACAGAGGCCCTGGAATACATATACAGAAGTATATATTTTTTTGCATTTGAAGATACCAAACTGTGAGCCTGGAAAAATGGATGCATATGCCAGGCCTCTGAAACTATTGCCAACCACCCAAGCCATTTGCTATATAGCAGAGGCCTGGATATTACATTGGCATCCGTTTGCCACACAGATTCAACCCAGTGGGGCTGTGCACAGCAGTCCCTTTGTCAGCACAGAAGGCTGATACTGTCTCATTGTCAATGGTCTCTTGCTTTTTAATATTGAGTGATATTGGCTCTCCTGGCAAAACTTCACTCACAACTTAAGGCTCATGACATCTTGGTTTTGCTATTTGTTTACCAGCTCCAAAAGTACATGATTGCCTTCTTGATTTGACCTTTTTATATCTTCATTATTGCATCACTGGAGAGGGAGACTGCCTAGGAGGCAAAATCCACGACAGACTTAGGCTCTGTGTTCTCGGTGAATACCCGTGGTCGTGGATGACCTTCCGTCATTCATGATGTTTGTCTTCAAGACTGCCGTGATTCTGTGTTATTGTGTTTGCCTGGAAAAACGGAGCAAGGTCTTTGGCATCTGAAGTGTACCTTTATAGCAATGTCACTGGCTTGATCCCACTAGGACCCTCTGAAGAGCCGTGGAGAAAGCACTTCAGAATGATCTACCCTAGGGATTTATCTCCTGGTTCTCATCCCCTGTTGGTCAAGGGTCGTCCCAGAGGTTGTTAACTCCTGGGCACTTCCAGTTTTGCACATGTGTCAGAAGGGCTATGTGGGTACCACAGGTGACCTACTAGGTGGTAGGAGAGAAGACCCTGAGAAGAAATAGAGAGATGAGAAGGTACAGGTGGAGCTGGAGTAAGAAGGTTGGTCAAGGACATGTGAAGTGGCCACAAGAGGTATCTGAAGCATCACTATACCTATTGCTTTTTGTAGGGGGAGAGTCGTTTGTACAAATAGTTTCAGAACAATAGAGACATATTAATACAGAGGTAGGTGCAGTGCTATGGCAGCCCAGAGGTAGGAGTCACCAATTGTGCCTGGTCACATGAAGACTTCATGGAGGCGGCAGCCTTGGGGCCAAGTAATAAGGAACACTAGGAGTTTCCCAGAAGGTGAGGTAGGACATGTTCTTTACAAAGACCACACCATGTGTTACAGAGTGGCAGCCTAAATTAGCAAGTGATCTTGGGGAATCACCAGCAGTTCAGTATGGCTGGAATATTAAATATGGGGCAGGAAGGAATGGTGGGAGAGGAGACTTGAGTCTGAGCTTAGTTTGCCTAGCTCAGGAGTGGATGTCTCATCCATTCAACTCTAGTAGTGCTCAAGATTGGCTCCATATTAAAAGCACCTGGGAAGCTTTTTAAAAATACTCATATCTGGGCCCTACTCTGGGTCAATTAAATCAGAATCTCTGGGGTGAAGCCCAGGCACTGCTATGTTTTAAAAGCTTCCCAGGTGATTCTAATGAGCAGTCATGCTTGCCAACCACTGCTTCGAAGGTTTCAAACAGGAAGGTTACGCCCAGATTGTGTTTCCAAGATTCCTCTTGGCTGGAGAGCAGATTAGGAGGAAAGACCAGTTAGGATGTTCCTGACATTGTGTAGACAAGGCAGTTGAGCCTGGAACTAAGGCATTGTCTGTGGAATTAAGGCATTAAGGAGATAATGTGAGAGACACTTAGGTTGACCAGATCTTAGTGATTAGATTTCTTAGAGGACATTTTAGGATAAAGATGGAACACGTTGGGATGTAATGTTGAGAACAACCTCTGCATGCTTCTGTTTAAAGAGGGTGGTGGCCATAAGCCCCTCTATGGAAAGACTTTCAGCTGTCTCTCTACCCACTGCCTCTGATTCTTCATCCCTGTCTTACTGCAGGGATAATTATTCTGTCTGCTCAGAGTGTGACACAACATGGGCCATGGGTTCACACTGCCTGGGTTTAAACCTCAGCCCTGCTCTTACAGTCACAGGACATAACTTCTCTGAGCCCCAGTTTCTCCATTTGTAAGACAGAACTGATAATTGATATCTCATAAATTACTGTAGGAATGAAGTGGGATAAAGTAAATGCAGTGTGAAGTATGGAATAGGATGCTGGCCCATTGCAGGTACTCAGTGGTTGGTAGCTCATGTGTTATCATTATCATCTTTGTAGCCTATCTGTCTGGTGACAAATCGCCACTTATCTTTTTCCCTGCCTCTTCCCATCTGACTTGCCTCTTCCCATCTGACTTGCCCTCTTCTAGCCCAGTTCTGGTCAGCCCTCCAGTCCTGAAGATCCAGTCTTGTTGTCTTCCTGCCTGGTCCAGTCTGGGTTCAGCCTTGCTGGGGAGGTGGTGGCCTCATGCCTGGGCCACATCTGGCAAAACACAGGAAGTCTTTATTGTACTGATGAGTCTACTTGCCCAGCTACCCAGCTTGTAAGCATATTGAGGACAAGGACTGGGTTTCATTTGTCTTTGCCTATTTTTTAATACTCTTTCACTCAATTTATTCATTTAATAAATAGTCATTGACCGTCTACACTGCTTTAAGCCCTAGGGATACAGCACTGAGCAAGACTGGCAAAGTCCTGACCCTCATGAAGGTTATAGTCTAGTGGAGGAGATAATCATTAACCAGATAGTCACAAAATAAATGTTAAATTATGACAGCACAGCCTCTGACTTGGGTGGCTGCCTCATAGAAGTTTGCTGACTCAGTGAGTAGAGTGAGCATCTTGAACAGGTAAAACTGCTGCCTCCTTGGCTGTGAAGAGCGTGTGAAGAAGGACTAGCCCGACAGCAGAATCTGTCAGCCTCTGCCTCAGGCTCCCCTGCGGATGCTGGCTCCCCGTTCTCACTCCCAGAGCATACCCAGTTCAAACCTCCAGGTCGCAGAACCTGGGAATCTACACAGGTAACAGGCGTCCTGGGCTGTTCTCATGACATTGAAGTCTGGGAACTACTGCCATGTAGATACGCAACGACCACGTTGCAGAAACAAACAAACATAGGGCTTAATGAACTGAAGAATCATGAGCTGTACCTGTGTCCCCTGGGAAAGTGCCTTTGTCCTGGTGGACTTGGCGGGGAGGTAGAGTTGAGGTCTGCTTGGTTTACCACTTCCTTAATTGCTGGTTTGTCACTGGCAGTTAGCGAGTTGTCAGATATTCCTTTAGCACAAACATTGTACATTCTGGCACACACAGAACACCACAGGTTTCTCTCGAAGGCACCAAACTGATCCAGTCCCAAACCACGTGCCTTAATTAAAAGCTGCCACTTCTGTGGAATGCTGGCCAGGGACCAGACAGCTTTGATTTCAATCCCAGATCTGCCATTTGCCAGCTCTGAGACTTTGGGCAAGTGTATTCTCTCTACACCTGTTTCCTTATGTGTTACATGGAGATGGTACCTACTTGGAGGATGGTTGTGAGGATTAAATGGAATAATATCATACCACTAACTCACTTACCAGAGTGCCCAGCACATCAGAAGCCCTCAGTGGAGACCAGCTGTCAACACTGCTTTGGGGGAGATAAGTTCTAGGAAAGGCCCTTAGCTGTTGGTGTGTTGTGGTCACTGAGCTGGGTGCTCCCAGGATTTCCAACTGCTGCTAAGGGAAAGTGGCCTGTCCCCAGGCATCTGCTTTTGTCACCGGGAACTGAAGTGCTGTTCTTAGATGAGCGCTTGTGACTTTATCTTTTTATGGAGAATTTGGAAGAATTTACCTCAATTTTCAACCTCAAATACTCTTGGAAAATATATTATTTTTACTCCAGTGGACTTTAAAAAAACAACAACTGGAGATGAGTGGTGGTGATGGTTACACAACAATTTGAAAGTACTTAATGCTACACTGTACACTTAAAAATAGTAAAAATGGTCAATTTTATATTCAGTGTATTTTACCACAATTAAAAAAATGAAAACAACAACAAAATTGAAGTTTGTATTAAAGGTCTAGAAACTCCAACTGAAGAAAAAAGAAAGGAGGAAAATGGTCTCTGTTTCCAGGCCCTGCCAGCATCACTGTAGCTAATGGAGACCTGATTTGTTTATAGAGTACTAAAGTCACATTCAAAAGGACAAGCTTTGTTTATTCAAAAGGGCTAACTGAGGCAGACTGATGAGGTTGCTGAAGTTGCTGTTAAAGCTACAGGGACACCAGAGGGCAGGCAGCAGAAGCAAGAAGAACTACAATCCTGCAGCCTGTGGAGCAAAAACCACATTCACAGAAAGATAGACAAGATGAAAAGGCAGAGGGCTATGTACCAGATGAAGGAACAAGATAAAACCCCAGGAAAACAACTAAATGAAGTGGAGATTGTCAACCTTCCAGAAAAAGAATTCAGAATAACGATAGTGAAGATGATCCAGGACCTTGGAAAAAGAATGGAGGCAAAGACCAAGAAGATGCAAGAAATGTTCAACAAAGACCTAGAAGAATTAAAGAACAAACAAACAGAGACGAACAATACAATAACTGAAATGAAAAATACACTAGAAGGAATCAATAGCAGAATAACTGAGGCAGCAGAACGGATAAGTGACCTAGAAGACAGAATGGTGGAATTCACTGCTGTGGAACAGAATAAAGAAAAAAGAATAAAAAGAAATGAAGACAGCCTAAGAGACCTCTGGGACAACATTAAACGCAACAACGTTTGCATTATAGGGGTCCCAGAAGGAGAAGAGAGAAAGGACCAGAGAAAATATTTGAAGAGATTATAGTTGAAAACTTCCCTAACGTGGAAAGGAAATAGCCACCCAAGTCCAGGAAGCGCAGCGAGTCCCATACAGGGTAAACCTAAGGAGAAACATGCTGAGACACACAGTAATCAAACTGGCAAAAATTAAAGAGAAAGAAAAATTGTTGAAAGCAGCAAGGGAAAAACGACAAATAACATACAAGGAAACTCCCATAAGGTTAACAGCTGATTTCTCAGCAGAAACTCTACAAGCCAGAAGGGAGTGGCATGATATACTTAAAGTGATGAAAGGGAAGAACCTGCAACCAAGATTACTCTACCCGGCAAGGATCTCATTCAGATTCGATGCAGAAATCAAAAGCTTTACAGACAAGCAAAAGCTAAGAGAATTCAGCACCACCAAACCAGCTCTACAACAAATGCTAAAGGACCTTCTCTAAGTGGGAAACACAAGAGAAGACAAGGACCTACAAAAACAAACCCAAAACAATTAAGAAAATGGTCATAGGAACATACATATCGATAATTACCTTAAACGTGAATGGATTAAATGCTCCAACCAAAAGATACAGGCTTGCTGAATGGATACAAAAACAAGACCCATATATATGCTGTCTACAAGAGACCCACTTCAGACCAAGGGACACATACAGACTGAAAGAGAGGGGATGGACAAAGATATTGCATGCAAATGGTAATCAGAAGAAAGCTGGAGTAGCAATACTCATATCAGACAAAATAGACTTTAAAATAAAGAATGTTACAAGAGGATCAGGGGCCGGAGACCTACGGGAACAGCGGCCCGGGACCCGCGCTGCCCCCACCCCTCCTGAGCAGGCGCCCCCATGGCCCGACCCCACTGATTGCTTCACTCGGCCATGCTCCCACGGCCCCTGTGGCTGTTTTGGGACATGAACCCCCCCGGGGGAGTTGTGCTGAGCAGATTCCGGAGTCGAGACCCCGAAGAGGGTGGGGGCACAGGTGGCCGGGGTGTGGGCGGGGGGCAGGAGGAGGAGGAGGAAGACGATGAGGCCCCTGTGTCTGTCTGGGACGAGGACGAGGATGGTGTCACCTTTACTGTCACAAGTCACCAGTATCAGCCTGTTGATCCCTTGGCCCTGAGGCCTCCCCCGCGTTACTCCCAGAGGCTCTGAGCTGGCACTCTGGAGGCCCTGGTCCGACACCTGCTGGACGCCTGGACATCAAGGACTGACGTGACCTTCACAGCAGCCTTCCTGGCTACTCACTGGGCCTTCACCTCCACGCCTGCCCTGCTAGGGCTTATGGCTGACAGGCTGGAAGCCCTTGAATCTCATCCTACTGATGAGCTAGAGAGGACAAAAGGGGTGGCCATCTCTGTACTGTCAACCTGGCTAGCCTCTCACCCTGAAGATTTTGGCTCTGAGGTCAAGGGTCAGATTGACCGGCTTGAGAGCTTCTTGCTTCGGACAGGGTATGCAGCAGGGGAGGGTGTTGGGGGGGGCAGCGCTGACCTCATCCGCAACCTCCGGTCCTGGGTGGACCCCCAGACCCCCGAACTTCCTAAGCCCCTGGCCCTCCCCGGCGATCCCCCTGCTGACCCCACGGATGTCCTGGTGTTCCTTGCTGACCACTTGGCCAAACAGCTGACCCTGATAGATGCGGAGCTATTTCTCAATCTGGTCCCCTCGCAGTGCCTGGGGGGTCTGTGGGGTCACAGAGACCGGCCAGGACATTCCCACCTCTGCCCATCTGTCCGGGCTCACAGTTTAACAAGGTGGCAGGGGCAGTGGTCAGCTCTGTCCTGGGGGCTACCTCAACCATAGAGGGGCCTGAGGAGGTGACCATACGGCCACTCCGTCCACCCCAGAGGGCCCGGATGCTGGAGAAGTGGATCCGTGTGGCAGAGGAGTGCCGTCTGCTCCGAAACTTCTCTTCAGTATATGCTGTGGTGTTGGCCCTGCAATCCAGCCCCATCCACAGGCTTCGGGCAGCCTGGGAGGAAGCAGCCAGGGACAGCCTCAGAGTCTTTTCCAGCCTCTGCCAGATTTTCTCCGAGGAGGATAATTATTCCCAGAGCCGGGAGCTCCTCCTGCAGGAGGTGAAGCTGTAGCCTTCTCTGGAGCCAAATTCCAAGAAGTCCCCGAGGTCTGGCTCCCAGGGTGGGGGTGTGGTCCCATACCTTGGCACCTTCTTGAAGGACCTTGTGATGCTGGACGCAGCCTCCAAGGATGAGCTGGAGAATGGATACATCAGTTTTGACAAGCAGAGGAAGGAGTTTACTGTCCTTTCTGAGCTGAGGCAGCTCCAGAACAAATGTCGTGGCTATGACCTCCGACCTGACCCCGATATCCAGCGGTGGCTACAGGGGCTCCGGCCACTGACAGAGGCCCAGAGCCATCAAATGTCCTGTGAGGTGGAGCCATCCAGTACCAGTTACCCTCCTGCCCTGCAGGTGCTTCGGCCTACGCTGGTCATCTCGCAGTGGACAGAGGTGCTGGGTTCTGTTGGAGGTCCCACACCCCTTGTCTCCTGGGACTGGCCCAGTGTGGTGGCAGAGGAGGTGCCTGGAATCCCCGCTCCACTGCTGACCCGGCTGGCCCAGCACATGAAGTGGCCGTCTGTCTCATCTCTGGACTCCGCCCTGGAAAGCACTCCAGCCCTGCAGAGTCCCGCTGATCCCAGCCACTTCTCTCCCCCAACTTCCTTCCTGAGGCCTTCTCGAGGTCACTGCTGCTCAGCCTCCTGTGGCTCCCCACTCAGTGGGGGTGCAGAAGGGGCCTCCAGGGGGGCTGGATATGGGGGAGGGGGGCCTGGGCCAGGGGCTTCTGATTGCCGCATCATCCAAGTCCAGATGGAGCTGGGGGAAGACGGCAGTGTCTACAAGAGCATCTTGGTGACAAGCCAGGACAAGGCTCCAAGTGTCATCAGTCATGTCCTTAAGAAAAACAATCACGATTCTGCGGTGGCTTCAGAGTATGAGCTAGTGCAGCTGCTCCCAGGGAAGCGAGAGCTGACTATCCCCCCCTCGGCTAACGTCTTCTATGCTATGGACGGAGCTTCACTCGATTTCCTCCTGCGGCAGCGGTGACGGCCCTCCACTGCTACAATGGGCCATGCCAGTGGCCCTTCTGCCTCGGGAACTCCCCCAAGTGAGGGAAGAGGGGGTTCTTTTCCCAAGATCAAGGCCACAGGGAGGAAGATGGCCCGAGCACTGTTCTGAGGAGGAAGCCCTGTTGGCTCCTAGAACTCATGGTGGCCGTGCCAGATGTGGGGAGCCATCCTGAATGGTGGCAGTTGCTGCACTGGGAAAAAATCCAGAAGGATGGCCAACCACCCTGGGGCAGTGAAGCGCCAGTGGTTTACCAGACAGCCGAGATCCAGCCCTATGGGAACTGGTAATCTTGGTACCCAAGACGGATACCTGTGTATAGCTTCCCACTTTCCATGAATGCAGCACACAGCTAGTGCTGGAAAAAGGATCCGTTTCTGATTCCTGGCCACATCCTAGCATGCTAAGGGCCAAGGAAAGGCCTGGAAGTAGGGGGAAAGGAAAGGCCTGGAAGTAGGGGGAAAGGAAAAGCCTAGAGGCTCTGAGCCCCAGGGGAAGGGAATGGTAAGAAAAAGGTTCTAGTAGGAGTTCCTCTTCCTACTCTGGGTGTTCCTGTCACTGTGACAACACTAATAAACCAAAACACTACCTGAACTCTAAAAGGAAATGTTACAAGAGACAAGGAAGGACACTACATAATGATCAAGGGATCAATCCAAGAGGAAAATATAACAATTATAAATATATATGCACCCAACATAGGAGCACCTCAATACATAAGGCAACTGGTAACAGCTATAAAAGGGGAAATCGACAGTAACACAGTAATAGTGGGGGACTTTAACACCTCACTTACACCAATGGATAGATCATCCAAAATGAAAATAAATAAGGAAACAGAAGATTTAAATGACACAATAGACCAGATAGATTTAACTGATATTTATAGGACATTCCATCTGAAAACAGCAGATTACACTTTCTTCTCAGGTGCGCACGGAACGTTCTCCAGGATAGATCACTTCCTGGGTCACAAATCAAGCCTCAGTAAATTTAAGAAAATTGAAATCATATCAAGCACCTTTTCTGACCACAATGCTATGAGATTAGAAATCAATTACAGGGGAAAAAATGTAAAAAACACAAACACATGGAGGCTAAACCATATGTTACTAAATAACCAAGAGATCACCGAAGAAATCAAAGAGGAAATAAAAAAATACCTAGAGACAAATGACAATGAAAACACAAGGATCCAAAACCTATGGGATGCAGCAAAAGCAGTTCTAAGAGGGAAGTTTATAGCTATACAAGCCTACCTCAAGAAACAAGAAAAGTCTCAAATAAACAATCTAACCTTACACCTAAAGGAACTAGAAAAAGAAGAACAAACAAAACCCAAAGTTAGCAGAAGGAAAGAAATCATAAAGATCAGAGCAGAAATAAATGAAATAGAAACAAAGAAAACAATAGCAAAGATCAATAAAACTAAAAACTGGATCTTTGAGAAGATAAACAAAATTGGTAAACCATTAGCCAGATTCATCAAGAAAAAGAGGGAGAGGACTCAAATCAATAAAATTAGAAATGAAAAAGGAGAAGTTACCACAGACACCACAGAAATACAAAGCATCCTAAGAGACTGCTACAAGCAACTCTATGCCAATAAAATGGACAACCTGGAAGAAATGGACAAATTCTTAGAAAGGTATAGCCTTCCAAGACTGAACCAGGAAGAAATAGAAAATATGAACAGACCAACCACAAGTAATGAAATTGAAACTGTGATTAAAAAATTCTTCCAACAAACAAAGTCCAGAACCAGATGGCTTCACAGGGAATTCTATCAAACATTTAGAGAAGAGCTAACACCCATCCTTCTCAAACTCTTCCAAAAAATTGCAGAGGAAGGAACACTCGCAAACTAATTCTATGAGGCCACCATCACCCTGATACCAAAACCAGGCAAAGATACTACAAAAAAAGAAAATTACAAACCAATATCACTGATGAATATAGATGCAAAAATTCTCAACAAAATACTAGCAAACAGAATCCAACAGCACCTTAAAAGGATCATACACCATGATCATGTGGGTTTTATCTCAGGGATGCAAGCATTCTTCAATATATGCAAATCAATCAGTGTGATACACCATATTAACAAATTGAAGAAGAAAAACCATATGATCATCTCAATAGATGCAGAAAAAGCTTTTGACAAAATTCAACACCCATTTATGATAAAAACTCTCCAGAAAATGGGCATAGAGGGAACCTACTTCAACATCATACAGGCCGTATACGACAAACCCACCACAAACATCATTCTCAATGGTTTTTCCTCTAAGATCAGGAAAAAGACAAGGATGTCCACTCTCACCACTATTATTCAACACAGTTTTGGAAGTCCTAGCCATGGCAATCAGAGAAGAAAAAGAAATAAAAGGAATACAATTTAGAAAAGAAGAAGTAAAACTGTCACTGTTTGGAGATTACATGATACTATACATAGAGAATCCTAAAAATGCCAGCAGAAAACTACTAGAGCTAATCCATGAATTTGGTAAAGTTGCAGGATACAAAATTAATGCACAGAAATCTCTTGCATTCCTATACACTAATGATGAAAAATCTGAAAGAGAAATTAAGAAAACACTCTTTTTTTACCATTGCAACAAAAAGAATAAAATACCTAGGAATAAACCTACCTAAGAAGACAAAAGACCTGTATGCAGAAAACTATAAGACACTGATGAAAGAAATTAAAGATGATACCAACAGATGGAGAGATAGACCATGTTCTTGGATTGGAAGAATCAATATTGTGAAAATGACTATACTACCCAAAGCAATCTACAGATTCAATGCAATCCCTATCAAATTGCCAATGGCATTTTTTCCGGAACTAGAACAAAAAAATCTTAAAATTTGTATGGAGACAATACAGACCCCGAATAGCCAAAGCAGTCTTGAGGGAAAAAAACGGAGCTGGAGGAATCAGATGCCCTGACTTCAGACTGTACTACAAAGCTACAGTAATCAAGACAATATGGTACTTGCACAAAAACAGAAACATAGATCAATGGAACAAGATAGAAAGCCCAGAGGTAAACCCACACACCTATAGTCAACTAATCTATGACAAAGGAGGCAAGAATATACAATGGAGAAAAGACAGTCTCTTCAATAAGTGGTGCTGGGAAAACTGGACAGCTACATGTAAAAGAATGAAATTAGAACACTCCCTAACACCATACACAAAAATAAACTCGAAATGTATTCGAGACCTAAATGTAAGGCCAAACACTCTAAAACTCTTAGAGGAAAACATAGGAAGAACACTCTTTGACATAAATCACAGCAAGATCTTTTTGATCCACCTCCTAGAGTAATGGAAATAAAAACAAAAATAAACAAATGGGACCTAATTAAACTTCAAAGCTTTTGCACAGCAAAGGAAACCATAAAGAGATGGTAAGACAACCCTCAGAATGGGACAAAATATTTGCAAATGAATCAACAGACAAAGGATTAATCTCCAAAACATATAAACAGCTCGTGCAGCTCAATATTAAAGAAACAAACAACCCAATCCAAAAATGGGCAGAAGACCTGAATAGACATTTCTCCAAAGAAGACATACAGATGGCCAAGAAGAACATGAAAAGCTACTCAACATCACTAATTACTGGAGAAATGCAAATCAAAACTACAATGAGTTATCACCTCACATCAGTTAGAATGGGCATCATTAGAAAATCTACAAACAACAAATGCTGGAGAGGGTGTGGAGAAAAGGGAACCCTCTTGCACTGTTGGTGGGAATGTAAATTGATACAGCCACTATGGAGAACAGTATGGAAGTTCCTTAAAAAACTAAAAATAGAATTACCATATGATCCAGCAATCCCACTACTGGGCATATACCCAGAGAAAACCATAATTCAAAAAAGACACATGCACCCCAATGTTCATTGCAGCACTATTTACAATAGCCAGGTCATGGAAGCAACCTAAATGCCCATCGACAGACGAATGGATAAAGAAGATGTGGTACATATATACAATGGAATACTTCTCAGCCATAAAAAGGCATGAAATTGGGTCATTTGTTGAGACGTGGATGGATCTAGAGACTGTCATAGAGAGTGAAGTAAGTCAGAAAGAGCAAAACAATTATCGTATATTAACGCATGTATGTGGAACCTAGAAAAGTGGTAGAGATGAACTGGTTTGCAGGGCAGAATTTGAGACACAGATGTAGAGAACAAACGCACGGACACCAAGTGGGGAAAGCCGCCACAGGGGGTGGGGATGGTGGTGTGATGAATTGGGTGATTGGGATTGACGTGTATACACTGATGTGTATAAATTTGATTAAAAAAAAAAAAGCTACAGGGACTTTTAAGAAAGATTCTAAAGGACCAGTATGTCTGAAGAGACCAAAAGAAGTTAATTCACACCATTCACACCGTTGCCCATGTTACCCGGCTTCTGGGGTTTTTGTTGCGGGGAAGGGGTGGAACTCAGCCCCATGGCACTACTTTATATTAGACTGTGTATATTAACATCTTTTAGGACTGGAAGGAGTTTAGGGACTATATAGTTCTAACTCCCCTTATTCATTCATGTGTTTTGAGCAACAGTTGTCTGTTGAATTCCTTCTTTGTACCTAACATATAATAGGATCTACCATTGTGGATGCTGGATATACCATAGTATGCAACACAGACCTGCCCTAATATAGCTTAGGATCTAATAGGGAAGACAGACATTAATCAAATAGCTACGTAAATATGTAATTACACATTGTGGCAAGTGCTGTCTTTAGAGGGAAAATACAGATTGTCTGAGACATGGATTAGGAGGGTAGACTCAGATCTGAGAAGGTCAGGGAAAGCTGGGATCTCAGGTGAAAGGCTTTCTGGGCAAAGTCTCTGGAACAGAAACCTCGTGGCCAGTGGGGAACTGAGAGTACGCTAGTGTGAGGGTGGGTGTTTTCTGAATGAGGAGAGGGTTGAACATCCCACTTCTGCCGAGTCAGGAGTAGAAGTACGTCATCTACTGTTCCAATTTTCTCTTTCTTTTCACATTGAAGGAGACTTACTCAGAAGCCTGGACCTGTGACATTTGCACAGGTAGAATTATTTCCATCCAAAGACAGGATCTGCCCCACTTCCACATGGCCTCCAGTCTCCCTGAGCTCGGGCTCTGTTGCTACCCACATCTCCAGATCTTCACCAAGGCACACTGGTGTCTCATGACCCAAGCAAGGTCATTTCTGTTGACCCTCTTTCTAGACCACTGCTTCTGTTCACTCAGCATAGCTCATGAAGATCAGTTATGGTTGATAAAATCATGTGTATGATCAAAACTAGCTTAAGATGAAGTTTATACACAGTATGATTGCAACTATATAAAAATTACCATGCATTAAAAAAGACCAGAAGGAAATAAATAAAAAGAACAGTGATGTCTAGTTGGTGAAATCTTTTTTTTCCTTAATTTTATTTTTTTTATCGGGGTATAGTTGTTTTACAATGTTGTGTTAGTTTCTACTGTACAGTGGAGTTCCTTGTGCTATACAGCAGGTTCTCATTAGTTATCTATTTTATACATATTAGTGTATATATGTCAATCCCAATCTCCCAATTTATCCCCCCCAACTCCTTTCCCCCCTTGGTGTTCATACGTTTGTTCTCTACATCTGTGTCTCTATTTCTGCCTTGCAAATCGGTTCATCTGTACCACTTTTTTAGATTCCACGTATATGTGTTAATATATGACATTGGTTTTTCTCTTTCTGACTTACTTCATTCTGTATGACAGGTTCATCCACATCTCTACAAATGACCCAATTTTGTTGCTTTTTATGGCTGAGTAATATTCCACTGTATATATGTACCACATCTTCCTTATCCATTCGTCTGTTGATGGACATTTAGGTTGCTTCCATGACATGGCTATTGTAAATAATGCTGTAAATGAATATTGGGGCTAGTTGGTGAAATCTTTAATGTCTTTTTTTCCCTTTTCCTTTCATTTTCTAGATGTTACTTAATAAATTTATAGTACTCTTAAAAGAGAAAGTCATATTGAAATAATAATATTAAGGAGATGTCAGATCTCTTCCTCACTACTCAAATCTTTGATTTTTCTTTGATGTGAAGGACATACTTATAGGGGTTTTAGAAATGTTTTAAATATGAGCTACAGAGAAACATTGGGTACGAGTAATAGCATGACAAGGCACAGCATTTCACAAAACATTTCTATAGGATGGAATTTTTATTTAAAACAGAATTCTGTTATCGCTGAGTCTGGGGGATGCTGGTTTAAACTAGGTTAAGTGGGTTTCTCCACTGTTAGAATTCTCTGAAGCAGTCACTACCTAGTGGGTTCGTGAGCCCACGATGGGGAGAGAGCATGCAGCATTCCCCAGACTTCTGGGAAACTTTCTTCACTCAGGTCCCTGCAGGCTTAGTGCTCTGTGGAACATGCTTTGGAAGATGCTTATGTGGGGAAAGAGAGCAAAAGCTGGTGGCTCCTGGGGCTCTAGATGGATCAGGTGAGGTATAACTATCTTTACTACCCATTCAGCAAGTCAAACTGCTCTGGACCCAGTTTTCTACTATAAAATAAGAGGATTGATGAAATGAACTTCTAGCTCTAAAATGGGCCAGCTATGAAAAACAAGTGATTATGCTTGTAGGTTTGTGACAATGAAAGGCAAACTCCCCGAATGTTCAAACAGAGAATTTTCAGACAATCAAGCTTTATCTTTCCCTAAAGGCAGCAAGTGATGCCGAATTTTCCTTCTGCAATTCATTTGGAAGACAAAGAACATTTGTTCCAGTTCAACAGGTTAGCACTCCAGGCTGCCATATACAGCAGGAAATGCCCTCAATTTCTGTGTCAATGCTCTACCCGCCCTTCTCAAGCACTTGCCAAATGAAATGTAGTAAAAGTTTTCCTTTCTCAACCACCTCACTGTGTAAGGCCTTAGAGAAACAGGCTGATAGGAGCAAGGCTGGTTCCTTTGCTCTACTGGAAGAGTATCTTTCATGTCAACATAGTAGACAGAATAGAACATCCTGATTCCAGATAAAGGCTTCTTGCTGCTGCTGCCTCGCTATCTTTTATCATATACTTCTGTGGTTAGAACATCTTCTGACAGGAAGAATTCAGGAATCCTGTTAGGGAACAGCAGGATTTTCTGCCGTGTAACGCCTGAGGCTTTTGCTCCACCCTGAGAGGTTTCCCACAGGTTCAAAGGCCCCAGACCTCAGTTAGACCCCTGTCTGCTCACAAAGGTCACCGCCTAAGCCCGTTCTTGGTTTGATCTCACTGCAAGCCTAGCTGCTGAGGAGTCTGCGCAGCTTCCTTCCTTGCTGCTCATCTGAGCTGTGGCCCTCACAGTGCGATCTGCCACTTGATAATGCTTAAGTCAGCAGTTGTTTTACATCTATCCCCTCATATTGTCTTATCACCTGGGAAGAACCTAAAAACTCCAGGGAGAAAAGAAGACAAGAATTAGAATTCAACTCCCTGGACCACTGCGGATAGCTAAACGTAGAGCTTGTTGAGCTGTCAAGTTTTCTTCCATTTCACCCCAGGGAGTATCACTGTGCTGCTGTGTGAGCATCCTTGACCTTGCATAACATCTGCAGTATTCTCCGCCTCCTTCTGCACAGTGGGGCTTCCCTGTGGTAATCAGCGTTATGCCCCCGTAAAGAAAAGGGCCCACATGCTTGCTTCGGGCAAAGTGATTAGGTGACGGAGCCTGGATTTGGATCAGAGTCAGACCCAAGACCTTGTGCTCCTTATACAGAGGAACAGAGGAGCAAGGTCCAGACTATAGTTTTCAAATTGGTGCCCCACTTAAAGGCCTGACTCTGATCGAAAACCAGGCTCCGTCACCTAATCACTTTGTATCTTGACTAAATTACTTAACCTCTTTGTACTTTAGTTTCTCATCTGTATAGCGGGGATGAAAACAGTATGTACCTTATAGTACTGGTCTAGCAGTTAAGTCAGATAATTCTTATAAAATACTCCTCACAACACTAGGCTGGTGCACGTCATGCCCTCATGAAATGTGATGTGGTGACTTTGTTCTTCTCCTTTCTCTTCTGACCACCTAGTTCTTTCTCATATTGTCTTTTTACCTTTCCTCTTCCACCTTCTTTCTTACTTTATTCTTCCATTCATTGCCTTCTACGCTTAAGAGCCAAAAGCATGAAGTTAAAGTACAAATCTTTTAAAATTTATTGAATACAACTTATAGTTATATTTGTAATTAAAAACAAGCACACTTAGTATTTTCCATGTCTCTTTTCCAGAGTACAGGCCACATACCAGGCCAGTTAAATCACAAATCTGGGGGTCAGACATGGGCATCAGTAGCCTTTGAAGCTCTTCAGATGATTCTAATATGATTCCAATGTGCATACAGGTTTGGGAACTGTTAGATTGATGGCGTTCTACTCCCTCTATATTATCTCGGCTACTTCAGTGTATGGTTCTGAATCTTGCCTCCAATTTAGAATCACCTGAGAAGCTTCTAATAATACGGGTGCTTGGGCCCTACCTTGGCTAAGGCCTGGATATTTCTAATGTGCAACGAGCACTGAGAGCCATAGTTCTAGAGGGATTGGTGTCCTGGTAGATCTTATGATCAGCACGACTCCAGGCACTCACTCCCCCCCAACCTACCCCCACTATGAATTAAAATACTTTCTCCTCTGTGTTTTTGAAAACCCATGTCTTTGTCTCCTTTCTGTTGCAAGCTGAATACAGAGAAGAATGATGTAATGCTGATAAGTTCTTGGTTTGTTTTGCCCTCAGTTTGGGATTGTGCTGGATGCGGGCTCTTCTCACACGAATTTGTACATCTACAAGTGGCCAGCAGAAAAGGAGAATGACACAGGGGTGGTGACTCAGATAGAAGAGTGCAAGGTAAAAGGTAAGATGAAGAAAAAGGGACCGAGAGACAGTGGGCATGAGAGGCATGTGGGAAGTGAAACAAACACACGAGAAAAAGGGAAGTCAAGTGAGAACGCAGCGGAGCTGCTATTGTTGCTATTTTATAAATAATTGCTACTTTATTATCATTATGAAAACGGTACTGAAATCAGTCCTTAATGATGAAGCCCTTGAAAGATAAACTTCCAAATAATTGGGTAATAGTAACTCCCATCAACAGAACAATTCTATGTGCCATGCACCTGGTACTGAAAATGTGTTATTTCATCCTCACAGTCTCCCTTTGAGGAATGTATTATTATTCCCATTTTTTTAAAATGAGGGCACTGAGGTTGAAAGAGGTTATGGCACTTGTTTAAGGTTACTTGAGCTAGTTAGTAAGTGATGGAACTGGGGCTCGAACTGAAATCTGCCCAAACTTAACTAAACCCTTATCAGTCATATGATTAGCAAATATTTTCTCCTATTCACTAGGTTGTCTTTTCGTTTCGTCAGTGGTTTCCTTTGCTGTGCAAAGATCTGCCCAACTTTAAACCCATGTGTTAGCCAGTGGTTCTCAAATTCGAACCTGTATCAGAACCACCTGGAGGGTGTGTTAAAGCACAGGTGCTCGCTCCCGCCCCCAAGTTTCTGGTTCAGTAGGTCTGGGATGAGGACTGAGAATTTGCACTTCTAACAAGTGCCCAGGTGATGTTGAGGCTGGTGGATCCAGAGCCTTGCTGCTCTTAATCTTTGTCCTCTAATCTATGGCTTGGAAGGGATTTTCAAAAGCCTTTAGCTTCTGTATAGGCAGGCAAATCATAGACCCTTAGGGCTGCAAAAAGGACCTTGTGGATCACTGAAGTCTTGTTTTATAGAAAAGGAAGCAAAAACCTGAAAGACTAGTGACTGGCAAGGAGGAACAGAACCAGGACAAGAATCTGGGCCTCCAAGTCGCACTGCAGGCTTCCTGCTACTCTGAGTCACCACACTGCGTATTAAGTCTTTTCCTAGTTACTTTCCTTTTAAGGTCACAAGACCAGTTAGAGTTGTGGACAGCAAGCAGCTCTTCCCGCTCCCTCCTGCCCAACACTCCCGGCCGTGCTCTCACCTTTCTGACCTTCATCTCTCTTGGCCTTTTTAGCCAGGGACTCACTGTTTAGTTTTGGTCAGACAGGTATACTAGGCCCCAGAATATAATTGACTTTTAGTTTGGTGGCCTGTGGTGTCCACTAATTTTCATAGTTTATCAAGAAAGCTGTAGATAGGATACGTTTCCAAGAGAGCAAGTCGTTCTACCCAGTAGCCTGATGTCCTCAGAATCTGGCCCCATCAGTTCTGAGGTAGTACTTCAAACATTTTTTAAAACCCAAATCCCTCGTTTTATTGACTTCTATTTAATAATTCACTGCCTTCCATTTCTTCTTCCACGTGTTGTTGTGGTGTTAACCTAGCAGCTGTCTCCTGAGACACATATCCCCATGCGTATTTGGCCTAATAAATGCAGTAATTTTCCCTTCTCAAAAGATAGCTTCCCTGGTGGCACAGTGGTTGGGATCTGTGAGCCGTGGCTGGGCCTGTGAGCCGTGGCCGCTGAGCCTGCGCGTCCGGAGCCTGTGCTCCGCAACGGGAGAGGCCACAACAGTGAGAGGCCCGCGTACCGCAAAAAAAAAAAAAAAAAAAAAAATAGAGTTCTCTAATCAAATATTTAAATAGAAAGGTGAGTTGAAAGCTACCGGTTATGGAAGGCCAGGCTTTTTGAGTCAAAACACTTAGCTGATAACTTGGAGCTGATTTTCTCATTGCAGTTAAGTAAACAGGCTATTTAAAATCTGGTGAACGAGATATGGATCAGATATCTGGTTACTTATTGTTAAAGCAAATCCTCACTATAAAGCACTGAAAATGTAGATGTTTAGCTTAAAGTGAGCCAAAATTGTTAACTGTTAAATAACTTCAAAAAGCATAAAGCATCTTGGCTCTCTAATCCTCTCCACAGCAGCAGTTAAAACAGCTCTAAAACTGGACAGTTTTACTAGGCAGACAGGGTATCAGAGTAGAAAAGCTGCTGAGGAGACATGGGTTCTATGCCTGTTTCTTCTAACAAAGGAAGAAACATTGCTGCAGAAATTTTAGTGTTAGTTAGTAGCTGTTCCTGTCTTTTCAGTAAAAGCCCATGTGCCTGGTACATATTTTAATTTTTGTTCTGTTATCTTTTGCCTTTCCCATCTTCTAGGAATTAGTGTTGTTAATTACAACTTTGTGGAAGAAGCGTCATAAAACAGCTATATAGAGTAGTTATCTATAAGATCCCCATTTAAGTCTGAGAGAGCCTGGTTTTAGGAAGGCTATGCATGCAATTAAATGTGAAAATTGCGCCATCCAGTGGCAAGATTACTGAACAGCAGACAGACCCAGCTTGAGGTCTGAAAATAAATCCTACTGAGGCTAGATTCAGTGAGTTACCCTCTAAGTACAAAAACTTAACAGATATCACAAAAAGAAATTGTCTCCTTGCATTTTCTCAGAAAACATCAGTATTTTCTCTAATAATGTGAAGATATGTCCTTTACTTTTAAAAACAATTTTCATCTGCTTCTACTTGCTACTTTTTTTCGTCTGCTTTCTCTAGGTCCTGGAATCTCAGAATTTGCTCAGAAATTAAGTGAAATAGACATTTATCTGACTGCGTGCATGGAAAGAGCCAGGAAAGTGATTCCAGCATCCCAGCACACAGAGACACCTGTTTACTTGGGAGCCACGGCAGGCATGCGGTTGCTCAGGTATAGCAGCCTGTAGGGACTGAGAGCTGCAGGGAGATAGGTTTGGCAGTTGCTAGAGCCTCTGAGTTATAGGCGAACGCCACACTTCTCTAACACCCCAATTCTAGACATGCTAAATGTCCACACCTAGGAAAGAAAATCTCAGTAAATGGGTAAAATTCCCAAACTCTTAGCTTGCATAATGATGGGAGTTTAAGTAGGTAAAAAAAAAAAAGGCCTCTTACTCATCTCCCCACAGGGAATTCAAGGGAGTGATGCACAAAGAGAGGAAGACTGAGCCCTTCTACTCTGGGATTTGGGGCTACAGGTTTAGCAATTCCACATCTGGGAGGAGGAGGGCCAGAGGAGACTCGCAGGCATCCCGAGACACGAATCATCACAATTAGCACATCTTTGCTGGTCACCACTTAGTATCTGTGGGCATTATTTGTTCATTTGTTTGTTCATTCATTCATTCAGTTTGTATTGACTGCCTGCTCTGTCCCAGGACATGGAAGTAGGTGACTCATCTTCCAAGATCAGGGTTTTGATACAGGGCGACCAATTCTTTGACAGAAGAGTGCTCAGAGCTGCTATGGGAGCATACTTGTCCCTGCCAAGAATGGGAGGAGGTCAAGAAGACTCACCAGAGGAGGGGATACATGAGCCAAATCATGAAGGACTTGTGGGGGGAGGGGGCAGGGCATTACAGGCAGAGCAGACATCATGCGTTCCATAACCTATGTTTATTTGGCACCTGTTATGTGTCAGGCATAAGTCCCTGCTTTCCTGGATCTTGTGTTCTAATAGATGCACAAAGGAGTGATATGTGAGAGATCAGGGCATGTTCAGAGGACTATAGATAGTTCTGCATAGATAGAACGTAGGGTACATAGAGTTAATACTAATAATGACAGTAGTAATGGTAGCAGCTTGTATTTGTTGGGCCCTTACTATGTTCTTAGCACTGTGCTTTAATTTAAATCACTGTAACTCTATGAAGTAACAGGTATTATTAACTATTATTAATCAGATTAAGGAAGCTGTGGTGTACAGATGTTAAGTAACTCACCAAAGGTCACATACCTGGCAAGTGGTAGAGCCAGGATTCTGAGTGGGATTCTGTGAAGGCAAGATTCAGATCACAAAGTGCCTTGTGGGCCATGCTAGGGAGTTTGAAGTTTATCTGGGAAACAATGGGAAGCCATTAAAGGATGTTACACAACTGGTGCCAGTGGTAGAGAGGTGGATTGGAGGAGAGGAGAACTAGGGACAAGGAGGCCAGTTGATAGGGTAAGGAAGCCATTCAAATGAGAGATTACTGGGGTCTAATGCCAGATGGAAGGCAGCATTTTCTGACCCAGAGACTCTCAGTATTATATTGCCTAGATCTTGGAAGCAATTGTATTCCATCTTCATTGTGACAACCCTGCAAGATTTCTTCTTTAGATCTCAAGGTCTCAGACCCAAAAACCAAGGCAGAATATGAGAAAGATTTTTTACCCCACTCCGGCACCAACTGAGGTTGGGTATCTGTCCCAGGACGTTTTCCGCTTGGTGTCTGCTAGAGCCCTAATTAAAAACTTCAAGCAGAGCCTTGAGGCTACGTAAGCAGCTTGAAGCCACCGGCAATGGCTAATGTAGCACACATCAGCTCTAGGCTTGGTGATCAAACAATATCCAGCTACCACCACCACAGCAATTAAAATTACTCTGATAATTTCTTGGAGCCAGGGAACAACAATGAAAATGGTATTTTAAGAGGACCAACCTACGTAGGGACTGGAAGGATCTGGATTTGGAGAAGAGGGGCCAAAAGAGTAGTTATGCTCCTCCCCAAAGGAGGGCTTCTCAGACAGCCATGTGTGGGCAGCTCCATCCTTCTGTTTATTGCAGTGAGCTTATGCTTCACTTCCTAGGGGAACTGGCTGGAAGCTCTGGCTGCAATGGGTAGTCATAGTTATTCAAACAAAACCAGTAACCTCAGCTCTTTGTGCAGGATGGAAAATGAACGGTTGGCAGACAAGATCCTGGCTGCGGTGGCAAAGAGCATCAGCAGCTACCCCTTTGACTTCCAGGGTGCCAGAATCATCACTGGCCAAGAGGAAGGTGCCTATGGCTGGATTACTATCAACTATCTGCTGGGCAGATTCACTCAGGTGATTGTCTCACAGCATCCGTGGAGGTGGCTCCCTGTGGGTCAATGCCATTGATATCTCAGGCAGTACTTGGATCACTAGACAGAATGAATGATGGATAAATGAACAAATTAATTTACCCTCACATTTGCAGGGGTCACCAGAGGTATAATTCTCTCACAAGAACTCTCACTATTGGAGAATAAGGAAGCCATATACAGAGATACAGAAAAAAAATTTTTTAATCTATCATTAAAAATAAAAATAGCTAACATTTGTGTAGTGCCATGTGTCTTGTGCTATGCAAAGCACTTTTCATGTACTGTTTGACTTAATCTTCAGAATAACCATATGAGGTGTTCTCTCATTTTAGAGCCTCAAATCGAGGCCTAGAGGAGGCAATTATTCTGCCCAAGGTCACATGGCTAATAAGCCAATGAGTAGGGATTTGAACTTGGGTCTTTCTGGCCCCAGATCTTGTGTCTGTAAACTGTTCCTATGTTGCCGCAGTCTGAGCTATGTCTTTGAAGCCCCTGTTTTCTTGCTGTTGATCTGATGCAGACTCAGGAACCTCTGGTGAGCTTTGTTTCACCCTTATCCTCCTGCTCCTTTGCCTTAGGAAGTCCCTGAGTCCAAGAAATAGCATGAAAAGGGGGATGTCCAGATCCTTCTACCACTGGTGTCGGTACTGTCTTTCAGAAATTGAGTTGGTTTAACCTGAAACCAAGTGAAGGCGATACTCAGGAAACCTATGGAGCTTTAGACCTTGGGGGAGCCTCTACACAAATCACTTTTGTGCCTCGAAACGAAACGACTGAGTCTTCTAACAGCACTCTGCACTTTCGCCTCTATGGCAAGAACTACGGTGTATACACACACAGCTTCTTGTGCTATGGGAAGGATCAAGCCCTCTTGCAGAAACTGTCCAAGGACCTTCAGGCGAGTGTAACTGAATCCAGACCACCCTCCCCACAACTGGGCCACCAGCCCCCCGCGTCGTTTTCTCTTTCTATTTCAGTAACTGATCTGAAGTTGGTTACTGTACTTTCCAAACCTTTTCAGGCAGGATATCTAACGACATCTGGTCAACCCCTGTGAATTGTCCCATCCAGACACCACCTCCTATGTTTGTTTACTGCACTGTCTCCAAGGACATGACTCAAATCCTTTCTTTGGAAATAATTTCTCACCCCTGTGGGGCTGACAATGAAAAGTACATGCTACAGTAGTGTGTGTATGTGTGTGTGCGTGTGCGCGTGCACACAGTTTTTAAGCTCTTTCCCACTTTTCAATCTCCATTTCCTACGAACTGCAGAAAACAAGGCTATTAGAAACAACCTGGAGAGGAGGAGAAAAAAAACTTCAGAGAAAATGCAGAGTTTATTGATCAACACTTCAAATCTTGTCCCTAGACACTTTTTGCGTTTTGAAGGCGAGAAAAGTTAAACATACTCAAAATCATGCAAGTACCAGCACATCCTGACAAACACAGAGCAAGGATGTCAAATCCAGCTGTTCCCTGTCTCTACTGAAAGGACAACCAGTTCTCTGCTTTCCTCCAAAGCTCGCTCTCTGGTTCTCAGAAACACTATCAATAAGATGACTGCCATGGGAGGAGGGGCTGCTGAGAGACGCCTAGTGAGCCCTAAGTTTCCACCAAGCCTCTCATCCACAGCAGCCCCTTTACTTCTCATGAACATACTGGGTTGTGGGTTGAAAATCATCTTGATACTCCTGCCTTAAGTGATCTGAGGCACTTCCAGCTCTTGAAGCTTTTGCTTTTCGGCTTGGAGGTAGGGCCAGGGATATAGGCAGACCCCCAGAGAACTACCCTAGGCTCGGAATTTTGAGAACCTTGAGAGTTTTCCTTGTGGATCTGCTTCTGACCTACGCGATTAGTACTAAGCGCTAGGGGCCATTCCAAACTAATGGAATTTCTGGGCCCAGCTTCAACGATACTAGCTTTCTGTGAATAGCAAAAGTTCATTTACATCTGATGCCACTTCTGGTGCCTGTTATACAAATATGACTGTTACCCAAGGGTAAAAAAGGCAGCGCAGGGGCATATGGATGCCAGTGCTGAGTGCCTGGCTGTTTCTCAATTGCTACACATTGTTGAAGTCAGACTGGTGCTTTTGTACTCAAAGCATTTGCACATGATGCCTTCAAGTGATTTTTCTATTCAGGCTACAAATGGAACCATCCGTGACCCATGCTTTCACTCTGGATACCGGAGGAAAATGAACATGAGTGACCTTTATGAGGCTCCCTGCACCAGGAGATTTGAGGCAACTTTTCCATTTCTTCCATTCCCTGAAGTTGAAATCCGTGGCACTGGAAACTATCAACAATGCCGGCGAAGCATCCTTCAACTCTTTAACACCAGTTACTGCCCTTACTCCAGCTGTTCCTTCAATGGGATTTTCTTGCCACCCCTCCAAGGGAATTTTGGGGTAAGTTTGTGACATGATGATATATTTGTTACAATGGTTTTTGGTTGCAAATTACAGAACATATGCCTACAAAGGAGAGGCCACAACAGTGAGAGGCCCGCGTACCGCAAAAAAAAAAAAAAAAAAAGATGGGAGTTTTGTAACTTTTCCTCTTCTTTTTTCCCCATCTTTCTTTCTCCCTGACTCTCCCATTAAAATTATCGAGAAAATTAGCTACCAGATGGCTCAGAAATGCATGTCAGCAGCAAAGTGACCCCCTTCCAGGAAGGAAGCAGCTGTTGGGGATGGAATATCACCTGATCCATAATTTACTCATCAGAGATTTCCAGGCACTGTCATTAGGCCTTCTGGAGAGTGAATCAGTGTCCCTCTGTGTTGGACATTGCACCAAACTCAGCATTTTTCTCTTGTAGGCATTTTCAGCTTTTTACTATGTGATGGAGTTTTTAAACCTTACATCAGAGGAACAGTCAACTCATAAAAAGATGATTAGCACGTTGGAAAAGTTCTGCTCTCGGCCTTGGGAAGAGGTAAGTGACTAGAAACAGCATCTGTTACCATTGCTCTCTGCCCTTGACAGCATGGAGGATGTGAGTCTGCTCTTCAAGTCATGCTAATGTGACCAAGATCCAGCACTCATGTTAGAGAAGCCTAGATGGTACACTCAATTAAGAGTAAGTTCACTGGCATTCCTTGATAACTTGGCATACAATGGCTTAAACAAAAAAGGTCTTATTGTTTTCACCTAATTCGAAGTCCGGAAGTAGTCAGTTGCTGGCATGGAGTGGGCAGCCTGACTATCTCAGCCATTCTTCAGCTGTTGTTAGGCCTGTTTCCTCACGGAAGCAAGGTGTAGCTTCAGGGATCACAGCCGTGTTCGAGGTCAGAAGAAGGATAGCGCCGGATCCATCTGTTCCTTTTTATAGGAAAGCAAAAGCTATCCCAGAAGCTCCTAGGAGTCTTTTCTCTTACATCTCATTGGCCAGGACTGGCTGGGAAAGCAGGATGCAGGATTTTATGACTGGCTTAGAGCCCTAGATCCATCATGAGCTACTTCCTGGAGCTGAGCACATTGTCGCCCACTCCTTCCCCCAACTCCCAGGGAAGACAGGCAGTTCACAGAATCTGCCACAGACGCCATTGTGGTAAGACCCTTTTTTCATCAGACAGGTCCAAGGTATCTCCTACTTATTCATAAATCTGAAGCCCAAAATTTTTCTTGTCTGAGGCACTGAGTCATTCAAGATCCAGTGCTACCTGATGAAAGTTTCCAGGGACGTGAGAGAAGGATATGGAGTCTACTCTGATTTAGAAAAACAGATCACCTAGGAGTGGCTCAAAACAGCAGCTGTTTTAAGTTGACAAAAGTGACTTAAAATGAGTGATTTTAAGAGAGATTGCAAAAGTGACCAGTGCTTTCATTCTGAAGATATGCAATTAATTAAAAATGAAGGCTGTTCTCGTGGGCACTGACAACAGAGGAAGGAAGGTTGTGCAAGAGCCTGGACACCTGAAATTTTCTCTAAGTATTTTGTCTGAGTTAGAACATGAAGGAAGGGTATTCAGGGCTTTTGGAAAGAGCAGCTCAAATATGCCTCAGCACTTTACAAAACAGGGGAGGCTTTTTGCAGCTAGTGGTGATCTGTGGAGAAAGACGAGCATCTCGGGTTCTTGAACAAAATGCTTCCTAAACTGGGTTCCAGAGCAGTGTTTGTCAAATGTTACTACGTATGTGATCATATGGGGGTCATATTAAACAGCATATTCTGCACTGGCAGATCAGGGGTGAGGATTAACAAGTTCTCAGGGGATGCTGCTGCTGCTAGTCCAGAGACCTAACTGAGGGGCAAGGCTTGTTATGAAACTGTTTCTTCAAGATGCTTATAGAGGCTCTAAATCAAAGACTTTGGTCAAGAGCATACAGAAAACTCTGGTTAAACAAAGATTAATAGATTTCTTTCATGCAAGATTTTTCACAGTTTTTAATATGCTAATGTGATTGTGAAACTCAAGTTTCACAAGGGATGGCAAACTACAGTAAAATTCAGTGTTGTTGAACCTATCAGACCACAGAAACTACTTTTTTCCTAGAACACTTATCAGTGTCTCATAGAACCCTGTGGAGGAAAAGATTGCTTAACAGACCCTAAACTGTGAACCCCTGCACCCACTGAAGGAGTGCAGCACCACTCCCAAAGCTCTCTGCAGGGGCCAACTCTCAGGCCCATGTGAGCTGGGGCTTTTTCCTCTCTTGATCAGCTCTAATAGCGAACATGAGGGCTATGGAGAAGTGCCTGTTGTTGTCCAAGTATGATGTTTTCTTCACTTCACTTCCAGCTGCAGATGTACTTTGGTGAAGTGAAGGAGAAGTACCTGAGTGAATACTGCTTTTCTGGCACCTACATCCTCGCTCTTCTTCTGAATGGCTATCATTTTACAGCTGAGTCCTGGAAGGATATTCACTTCATGGGCAAGGTTTGTTAGGTTGTGGGGAGGTTGGGTGGTAGTGACTGAAGCAGCTTTGGGCTTAAAAGAGGTAGGAGTCAACCTGATTTAATTTTGGCCTGATGTCCTGTCCTACCACTTCACCTCTAACCCAAGATGGCATCTCCTGATAATGTTGACCAGCCAGTTGTGGATATCCTGTCTAAGGAGGGCTACTTGCATTCTCAGCCTCGCCTTTCTGCTCACAGAACAGTGACTAACCCCTTATAAAACAAAAAATGAGATAGTAAAGTAATGTAACAGTGTTTCAACAGCCACAGTGATTCTGCGTGCTGACTTCAGCATCCATCCTAAAGGCCCCTTCGTGAATCCAGAGGGATGATCATGGTTTGTCACAAGGGGTTAAGGCCTTGTTGGTTGTAGCTTCAAGACTCACCAATCTGAAAGCTCGCTGTGAAGAATGAGATGAGTGGCTGTGAATGGGGGCCTTTGCTTAGAAGCCAGGCTTAGCGTGAGCCTTAAAGACGCAAGCCCATAGCTTTGCATTACCATAGCATTACCTCCAGGCATACAGCAACATTTACATCGGCAGCGAGACTCACGGGCACACTCATGCTTGATGAAAAATATCAAGAGCAGTGTTTCTCTACCTTTTAAACCCATATCCACTAATGGCAAAAACAATTTACCCCTTTATTAAATATGGTGACTTCAAGCAAAACAAAGCATTGAGGCAGCAGAGGGCTGTAGTAGCCTTAAAGATACTAGTTTCATCACACTCTTATCAATATTGACTTTGCTAATTAAAATCTTTTCCTTGTTTTAACATCCCAGTCTTCCTTCCGTTCCATCACAGTTTGTCCGTTTGAGAGATATGTCTATGTCAAATTTACCTAGTGATTTATATTCTTTGAATTCCAATCTATGATCCATTATTTCTAAACCTTAAGTGATAACTCCTCTAACTCTGGAGGCTTCCTTGACACAGGCAGTCAGATATGGTTCCATTCCCCATAAAGGGACATGGGCCTTTTTACAAATTATTAATTCCCAGTACTGGTAAAGGTTTAGGGGAGAGGAGCATTCCACATGGTATTGGTTGGAATGTAAACTGGCATAACCATTGGGAAGACTGTTTTGGCAACATGAGCTAGGAGCCTTAAAACATGTACATCATTTTGTCCAGTTGCTCCATTTCTAGGATTTATAAATAATTGAACAAAGTGAGTAAAAGTGAACATATAAGGCAGTTCATGTCAGTGATGATGTTGCAGAAATCCCTTAAGAGACATGGGATGATGTTTACAAGGAATTGTTAAGTGAATAATTCTACATACAATTTAATTCCATTTTTTATGTGAAAAACATGCACAGAGAGGACTGGTAGGATATGTCACAAAATGATAATAGCAGCAACTTCTGAATGATGAAGTTGAGGTGGTTTTTATTTTCTTTTTTAGTATTATCTGTACTTCATGATTTTCCTACCATGACCACATACAACTCATGTAATAGAAACATTTCCACAATTCTTTGTTATTCATAGACTACCTGTATTTCAATACATTTTGAGGTGACTTGAAAATATTCCTAGGAAGATGGCAGGGTTGGAAAATGTTTTTTTATTTAAGAATAATCCTTTCTCATGCATATGCAGTCTTTCATCTTTCGTCAAGTAAGACTGACTTGCTGGGATTATTCCCCAATTTTTCCTTAGTTGAATCATAAAAGAAGTCCTGGTTTCATATGGATGAGATTCCTGGGCCTGACATTGATACACAAGGCCAGGGACAGTCATTATTCTCTCACCCTTTGCCCGCTTCCCGTCATCCACCCCCCCTTCCCCACCCCAGCCACCCACATTCACACAAACAGCAAAAGAAGAATGCAAATTTCCAAAGGCCTAATTTAAATTAAGTTCTTCTAGGCAGGAGAACTGAGCCGTCATTCCCCAAATTCCTCTCTGAATTTGGGGAATTTAGTAGTGAGGCCCCACACTCTTCTGAATTGGGGGAATTTAGTAGTGAGGCCCCACACTCTCCTTCTTAATCACTTGCTCCTGCTCCATTTTCCCCACAGCCGCCTTCCCAATTCAGAATATAAAAGTAATCCATTTAGAGAACTGAACATGGTGCTCTCACTTCCTGGTTGCTCAGTGTTATGGATAGGGTTGCAAGAAAGCTCATTTAATCCTCGGACCAGAAACAACAGACTTTCCCCACTGTTTGCAGGTCCGGAGCACCAGCGTCGGGTGGACTTTGGGCTACATGCTGAACCTGACCAACATGATCCCATCTGAAGAGCCATTGTCCACACCTCTCTCCCACTCCACATATGTCTTCCTCATGGTCCTCTTCTCCCTGATCCTGGTCATAGTGGTCGTAATAGGCATATTTATCTTTCACAAGCCTTCGTATTTCTGGAAAGACGTGGTATAGCAGGAACAGCTGAAATCTGCTGGCTGGAGTGAGAAGAAAACTTGCCCAGGGAGCACTTTCCTCCACAGTGGTGTACAAGGCCAGTGTTGACCAGCATGAAGCTTCCTTGGCTTTTGCTGAAGCCTTTCCATGGGAGGTATTTACCACCCACTGCCTCAAGAACTTCCTGGCAGACATTGTCTCTTTTGTGAGTCTCTCCAAACTCCCCCCCTTTCTCTTTTGTACTCTGTGCTTGTGTAGCTCTTGAAGACCTGCCTCCTTTCATGATAGTTGCTTTATAAAAGAACAATATTGACTTTATCCAGAAGAACTGAGACTCCTGAGTCCTGTGCTGGGAAGTTGCCCTGGCTAAAAGAAGAATCTTGGGAACTGATTCAGTTGTGGTCTTACAGACCCTTTCTCTCTCCTGTTTCCCATTTATTAAGAAAGCCATCCAATGCCTTTGGAGAAGACAGACACATATCCCATGCCCAGCCTGCCCTTTGCATGGGAGAATTTTCTAGTCTAGGCAAGTATGTGCTAGGGCGAAAGAGTCCTACAAAGGAATTTATGGGATGTGCAGTTAATCCAATAGTTAATCCAAGACAAAAGAGGGATGTGGGTAAGTCACATATTCCTGGGTGATGCCAAAATGCCAGAGTGGGACACCCAGACCAGAGATCATTTAAAAAGCTGCTGTACATATACATAGGCATTCAAATATCAGGGCATATTATCTGGTAGGTGTACACATGTCTGGAAGAAAAATACAGTTACAACACAAGGTCAGGAAAGTGCATCCTCCAACACATCTATTGGGGTTTTGTTTTTATTGCAGTAAAACGCATATAACCTAAAATTCACCATTATGACATATACAATTTAGTGGCATTTAGTACATTCACAATGTTGTGCAACTGTCACCAATAGCTAATTCCAGAATATTTTCATCACTAAGAAATTATTGGCTGGGGATAAGACCATCCTGTGGTAGGCTTGAACCATCAACCATTTCCATGTAGCCAAGCATGCTAACCGGTTGCACCACAAAGATGCTCACTGAGTTTTAAAGCCATGCCATATCTTACTGTCCCAGGGTTTAATTTAGTGAAAGAGTTGCATTAGTGAAGAGTGGCATGCCTTTTTTGTTGTCATGGTATTTACACAACAAAATGTGCAAGGAACCACATCTGCAAGTTTTGCTGCCGGTTCTAGGTACTTTTGCTTTAAGCATCTTTGCCATAGACATTTTTGCCACAAACATTTCACTGCAAATAATTGGCTCTAAAGCAATTTTGCCATAAAAGATAAAATAATGGAAAATCAAAGAGGGATAATTAAAAGGACATAATGAAACGAATAACAAAATTCAAGACTTATTGTGAAATATAAAATATTTGAGTACATTTAAAGTGTGTGTTGATTCATGGCAATACTGTGCACATAACTGATTTTATTTTGTGGGTTGTATCTAAGCACTTGTCTTCCAAGTCTTTCATTCATAGCATTTTATACTTTTTTTTTTTGCTCATTGATTTGTCTCCTCGTTCTGCATCGTACTTTTTCTTTTTTGCTAAAATTTCTTCCTTCGTAAAGAGCGATGTAAGTTTCCAAATACTTAGAGGCATCTTTGTAACTGAGCTTTGTGTTGTGTTTTGAAAGCTTCTACACGGTTGTTGTTTGTTCTTGGCATATTGTCACGTGTCCATTGACAGATGGTTCCAAAGTTGTGTGGGAAATGTGGATTCACCTCTGCACCTTCCAGGACCTTGGTCTCTTTCTCCTCCACTGTAGTGTGTTTCAAAATAAGAAACCAACTTTTGGGGCAAATCACTGTCATATGCCAGCTCGATAAAGCCATCAATAATGTCGCCAACTGGAAGAAATGCTAACATATTTCAACCAGTTGAAACCAAACTGTCAAACCAAAAACTGTCAACCAGTTATTTTATCTTTCACAGGGAATTTGCCTTACAGCCAATTAGTTATTCGACGAAAATGTTTGTTGCAGAAGTGCTTGTGGCAGAGATGTCAATGGCAAAGATGCTTATGGTGAAGGTACCTAGAACCCATTTCAAGATGTAATTAATATATGTTACTAATGATATATTTTTTAATATTAAGTCTTTGAAATCTGTTGTGTGTATTACACTTACAGCACATCCTAACCAGGACTCCATTTCAAGTACTCAATAGCCACGTGTGGCTAGTGGCTACCATATTGAATAGCACACGTCTAAAAGTACATTCACAGCTAAAAAGACACAGGCAATAACACTTTGTCTTTCTCTTGAGGGGGGGAATTTTCTTTAAACAGCTATAGATGCTATAACATTCTTGCTATTATTTATTATATATGAAGTTTAACATTATTCTTAACAAGCTTTTAACATCCCAGCTCAGAATTTCACATTACTCCTCAGGTTTTGTTGCCTTTTTTGTGAAGACACAGATGCCTATTATTCAGGCCAAGATGCCTGATGAAAGACCTTTGGGAAATTTAATCTGGATTCAAAGATAATACAAGATAATTGGATGCTTATATTCTATGGTCAAAATGTAAACTTGAATATTAAAATAAAGATTAGTCTCTTAATAGCTCACAGAGCAAAGTTTACCATATAATAGTAACGTTACTATTAAAACATATTCTCATTTATTGTCAGTTTGAAAGATGAGCTGAATTTCACTGAAATTGGTCTCATTCCTCTCTGATTCAGAGTCTAATAGTTGCTATCTTGTTAGAACAAGTTGCTCATAGTTAGCCTATGCTAGCCAGGTATTTCTTTCAGTTTGTGCTAGTTTTATAATTTTTTAAAATTTCTTATAACAACCTCAAAATTTCAGTGGCTTACCACAATAAACATTGATTTTTCATGTTCATGGGTCTGCAAGTCAGCTAGTATATCTACTTGCGGTGGTAGGTCTGGTTCAGGCCTGCTCCATATATCTCCCACTCTCCTTGTCTGGTGGCTTCCTGAGCCATGTTCCCATGATGAGTGGTAGGGGCACAAGAAAGGGAGAGAAAATACAGGATGCCTCTTCAGGCCTTGGCCAGGACAGGCCCCTGTCACTTCCATCCACATTCTACTGACCAAAATAAGTCATATGACTAAGCCCAACATTAGGGAGCTGGAGAAACACTGGGAGGAATGGCAGAGTCATGTGGCAAAGGACATGAATAACTAATTCTAACACAGAAAATTCGTGAAACATTGGGCACAACGATTCAATCTACCACAGCGTCTCATTAACTGAAACATAAAGTACGTTTTCTTCAAATTAAAATCTACTTATCTTGCCAAAGAATGTTCTTCTTAAAAAATGTCATTTCTTCTGTGACATCATCAATTACAACTTTTTTTCACAGCCTTAATCAGGGTGCTCTGGCAGCTCGTAAATTAGTCTCACGTTCTAAAATGATAGATTTCCTAAGAGACCATCTATTTATTTTCCTTATATGTTTAGGACAGTGTATAGTTAACTACCCAAGTTTTTATTTGCACAAGAACCTAATACAACTGAACATAATTGGTTTTATCACAGGTATAATGGATTTTTTAATAAAAGGGAAAGGAATGTCTCCAAAAGCCTTCTCTTTCAAAAGTGGCATTTAAGGACTGTGCATGTGGTAAAAGCATTGTTGTACTTTTTGCATTTCTCTAGTTTAAGTAATTTAATTTCTAAATTTAAATCGATGATATAATGATGGCACCACTGTCATCAGCATCTGAGTTGACTTTTTATTTTTATATCCCTTTTGCATGATGAATAGCAGAGAACATGGATTAGTCAATGAGAAGTGAGATACAGTCACCTAAGAAACAACATCATTTCTTATAATGAAGTTCTAAGAAGAGAGGGGAGGAAAGTCATGTGAGCCAGATAGGGAACAGTATGTATTTAGGATGACTTAAACTGAACTCTACCCTTCCTCCTAAACCTGCTCCTCCTCCTGCATTTTATCATGATTAATGCCACCACTGCCTCTAGTAACCAAGATCAGAATCAACTTTATCAATGTTGAAGTGACAGGGGCCTGTCCTGGCCAAGACCTGCCCATTCTGCCTTTGCAGCATTTTTCATTTTGATTCCCCTTTACAATCTTCTTGTTATCACCCCAGTAGAGACCTGATATCAGGAACAGTAAGCTTGTCTCCAAACTATTACTTCCAGATTAATCTTTATAAAAAGTGGGCTTAATCACATTGCTCCTCAACTAAAACTGTTGGTGACTTTCTATTGCCTATGAAATAAGGTCATACTCTCCAACAGACATTCAGGCCCTTTGATCCATGCCTATAAGCTCTCCCAGGCTTACATCCCACTTTACCCTCTGATGTTCCTTACACTCTAGCCAAGGTAGACTGATTCTTTACCCAGAGCTGTTCAGGTTATTTGCTCAACTTGGAGCACCTTTGCCCCACTCTGCGTTTAAGGCTCAGCTCAAATGACCCTTCTTCAGTGAAGTCTTCTCCAAATCTCTAAGTCAGAATAAACTGCTTCTTCCCCGTGCTATCACAGCCCTTTACCTGGGCCTCCATTAGAGCATTCAGACCATTCTATTCAGTATTTGGGTTAAGCTTCTTGGGGACAAGATATGTGACCTATCTCTTTTTGAAAAGTTGGGCTCAGGGGTATTTTAGCAGGAACTAAGGTAACAGTCCTAGTTAATCGCTCTTTCCATTGCCAGATGGGCTGGTCCATACCACTGTTTCTGCATCAGTATCCTTATTTATGTTATCTCTGGGCTGGTCCATACCACTGTTTCTGCATCAGTATCCTTATTTATGTTATCTCTTGACATGACCATCCTCTTCCTCCAGCTTGTAAGGACCAGCTCAACTCCTGACTCCCCAGTGAAGCCCTCTTTGATTTTACCCACATTGAACTTTCCCTTCTGGACCATGCATTTAGTTTCAACAGAGCTCACTGCATGGGAACTGATTGTACATATTATGAAAGTAGAATTTTAAGGATTAGAATGTACCTTAAAAGGTGATGTTTATCAAAAGTTAATGTGTATATGACTTACCCAGGGGTCTTGTTGAAGTAAAAATTACTTAATTTTAATTAATAAAAAATGATTCAGTAGGTCTGGGGTGAGGCTGAGGTGTTCTACATTTCTAACAAGCTGCCAGGTAATGCCACTACAACTGTATGGGGACCAAACTTTGGGTATCAAAGATCTAGATTACTTTCCCATTCCATGGAGTTCCTTCTAATGGCTCTCAGATAAGTGGCCATCTACTGCCTGACTGCCATGCTTCATTTGGCAGCCTGTTCCACAGTGGGCCAGCTCGACTGCCACTTACAAAGCTTACTCCCTCTGCTACACAACAACCCCCAAGTGTTTCTTCCTTTGTCAGTTTTCTGTGCCTCAGGAGTTTTCTGTTTGTGCTGCGCTCTGCCTTTGGGGAGCCACTGCCTGGCACTCAAGTGAAGAACTGGTGTGCCTCAGAGGGATTTCTCCCAGCTCTTCACCCTGCCCCTAGCCTTCAGTTACTGCCTGTGTGCTCTTGGTAGAACCCTGTGGGAAAGAGCTGGAAGGCGATCCATAATGCACGCCTACATGCAACCTTTAAAGGTTCTTTAAAATTTCTGCTGGTTTCTTATTATTTTTGTCTCTGATAGCTTTTTCCTTTGCTGTCACTCTACCAAGGATGAAAGAGTTCTGATGGGTTTTAAATACTGTGATTTTGTAGTCTAGCCAGCTGGGTAGAAGCTACAATCTCTTGCCATATGCACACAAGAATTATTTGTAAAATGAAAAAAAATGAATCATAAGGAAATTATTTTTTACAAAGTTTACAACCAGAAATGCAATTCATTAGCATATGTAACTAAAAGTACAGCCTCAATAAATTAGATTTCTGATTTTGAAAAAGCAACAATTATATATGCTCCACACTGTTAGTTTCCTTATATTTATAAATACTCTTAAATATGTTAAAAAATGTAGATGGCTCATTTTGTAATAACACAAGTTGCCTTTTGACATACAACTTAAATTTTCTATTATGAAATGATTTTTGGCCAAGTAACAATGAAAAAGGGGCAAAGATAGGTAAATGGTGGGCTGTTTGTAAAGTGAACGACTCAATACCAATTGAACTTTTCTCTGATGGTAAATCATAACGCTCTCTCTAAAGCTCATCAGTATACAGGCATACATATTTATAATCAGTAGCTTAAAAATATGACTTTCTGTGCTATTCTGTACCTCTTGGATTTTTACCTTACATTAGTCAACCGAACCACCTTTTAGGAATACGCATGAAGATGGAAGTCCCTGTGAAGAATATGGTGTGAATCTGCTCTGTCTCCTGCAGTTAAATCCATTTGAAGGATATATTCTTCGATTATCATCTGGACAGAGAGGTCTAAATAGAAACAAGTTATTTTTAACTTTTTATTATGAGAATTTTCAAACACAAAGTAGAATAATGCAATACACATCCATGTGCCCATTACAGAATTCGTCAATTGTCATCATTTTGCTAATCTTGCAGAAACAAGTGTTAATTATAATCAGAGATAAAACAGGATTCAAACTTAGTGGAAAAGAGTAAAATATACTTTTTTACCAACAGTCAAATGGTGAAAGTGGGCAGAATCATTGCATGGTGCAACATGGTAAAGTACATAGAGGGTTAAGGTCCTTAACAGAAGGATGCATCTTGCATGAAAGAAGGTGGGACATATTTTATAGGCCCCTCTTCAAGCTGCAGGAAGAATCAGGACCACAGCTACACTTGCCTATTTATTTTTTAGATTATGAAGTTAAAGAGAATAGCAGAATCATTCTGGTATAGCAGCAAATCAATGGATTACGTTACTTATAGATAGTCTCTTCTAAAATATTCCTTTGACACTGAGAAGCTGAAGAAGGCTAATGAATCACCTATTTTAAATTGTAATTTTTGCTTTTCATGTATGTTTAAACCTAAAACCTCTCTTTTAGTACGACTGAAATATACCTTCGTGGGATAAGTCTAGCACGTTTTTAATGTAAATATTCAATAGTTTCTATAAAGATCCCTGTTTTTCTCCCTGCTACAGTCCCTTCTTATCCAAATTGTTAATATGCTGTGTTACTTAGGCCTGCCAGTGCTGGGTAAGCTAAAAGGAAGAGGGCAGGAAGAATTCTGTCTTTGCTGTCATCTGGCTTTTCTCCCCCTTCAAAACAAGGTCTCTTTTAATCTATCTAAAATTTTCCTTTAGGTTTTTTCCACCTAAGCAGACTATCTTTGAGCCATTTTTTTTTAAAACAACTTTATTGGAGTATCATTACTTTACAATGCTGTGTTAGTTTCTGCTGCATAACAAAGTGAATCAGCTATATGTATACATATATCCCCATATCCCCTTGCTTTTGTGTCTCCCTCCCACCCTCCCTATCCCACCCCTCTAATTGGCCACAAAGCACCGAGCTGTTCTCCCTGTGCTATGCAGCTGCTTCCCACTAGCTATCTTTTTACATTTGGTAGTGTATATATGTCAATGCCACTCTCTCACTTCGTCCCAGCTTACCCTTTCCCCTCCCCGTGTCCTCAAGTCCATTCTCTACATCTGCGTCTTTATTCCCAACCTGCCCCTAGGTTCATCTTTTTTTTTTTTTTTTTTAGATTCCATATATATGTGTTAGCATACAGTATTAGTTTTTCTCTTTGTGACTTACTTCGCTCTGTTTGGCAGACTATAGGTCCATCCACCTCACTACAAATAATTTCGTTTCTTTTTACGGCTAATATTCCATTGAATATATGTGCCACATCTTCATTATCCATTCATCTGTCAATGGACATTAGGTTGCTTCCATGTCCTGGCTATTGTAAACAGTGCTGCAATGAACATTGTGGTACATGACTCTTTTTGAATTATGGTTTTCTCAGGGTATATGCCCAATAGTGGGATTGCTGGGTCGTATGGTAGTTCTATTTTTAGCTTTTTAAGGAACCTCCATACTGTTCTCCATAGTGGCTGTAGCAATTTACATTCCCACCAACAGTGCAGAAGGGTTCCCTTTTCTCCATACCCTCTCCAGCATTTATTGTTTGTAGATTTTTTGATGATGGCCATTCTGACTGGTGTGAGGTGATACCTCATTGTAGTTTTGATTTGCATTTCTCTAATGATTAGTGATGTTGAGCATCCTTTCATGTGTTTGTTGGCAATCTGTTTTCTTTGGAGAAATGTCTATTTAGGTCTTCTGCTCATTTTTGAATTGGGTTGTTTGTTTTTTTGATATTGAGCTGCATGAGCTGCTTGTATATTTTGGAGATTAATCCTCTGTCAGTTGCTTCGTTTGCAAATATTTTCTCCCATTCTGACGGCTGTCTTTTCATCTTATGTTTTCCTTTGCTGTGCAAAAGCTTTTAAGTTTCATTAGGTCCCATTTGTTTATTTTTGTTTTTATTTCCATTTCTGTAGGAGGTGGGTCAAAAAGGATCTTGCTGTGATTTATGTCATAGAGTGTTCTGCCTATGTTTTCCTCTAAGAGTTTTATAGTGTCTGGCCTTACATTTAGGTCTTTAATCCATTTTCAGTTTATTTTTGTGTATGGTGTTAGGAAGTGTTCTAATTTCATTCTTTTGCATGTAGCTGTCCAGTTTTCCAAGCACCACTTACTGAAGAGACTGTCTTTTCTCCATTGTATATTCTTGCCTCCTTTATCAAAGAAAAGGTGACCATATGTGCGTGGGTTTATCTCTGGCTTTTCTATCCTGTTCCACTGATCTATATTTCTGTTTTTGTGCCAGTACCATACTGTCTTGATTACTGTAGCTTTGTAGTATAGTCTGAGGTCCGGGAGTCTGATTCCTCCAGCTCCATTTTTCTTTCTCAAAATTGCTTTGGCTGTTTGGGGTCTTTTGTGTTTCCATACAAATTGTGAAAATTTTTTTCTAGTTCTGTGAAAAATGGAATTGGTAGTTTGATAGGGATTGCACTGAATCTGTAGATTGCTTTGGGTAGTATAGTCATTTTCAATATATTGATTCTTCCAATCCAAGAACATGGTATATCTCTCCATCTGTTTGTATCATCTTTAATTTCTTTCATCAGTGTATTCTGGTTTTCTGCATACAGGTCTTTTGTCTCCTTAGGTAGGTTTATTCCTAGGTATTTTATTCTTTTTGTTGCAGTGGTAAATGGGAATGTTTCCTTTATTTCTCTTTCAGATTTTTCATCATTAGTGTATAGGAATGCAAGAGATTTCTGTGCATTAATTTTGTATCCTGCTACTTTACCAAATTTATTGATTAGCTCTAGTACTTTTCTGGTAGAATCTTTAGGATTCTCTATGTATAGTATCATGTCATCTGCAAACAGTGACAGTTTTACTTCTTCTTTTCCAATTTGGATTCCCTTTATATCTTTTTCTTCTCTGATTGCTGTGGCTAAAACTTCCAAAACTATGTTGAATAATAGTGGTGAGAGTGGGCAACCTTGTCTTATTCCTGATCTTAGTGGAAATGTTTTCAGTTTTTCACCATTGAGAACGATTATACATCACTTGAGGGTGCTGATCATTAAGAAGTCTTGACTTTTTCCCAGGCCTGTGGGGGAAAATATGCTATAAGTCCTTAGTATTCTAACAGTAAGTGAAGGATAAATGCTAAGTTACTAGCAAAGTCTCCCGTTATTCAAGTCAGCAGAACACAATTTTGTTGTGATGTCCCCTAAATTGGGAGGGATGTGCCACATTTTAACTTTCCTTCTTTGTATCTGCTAATGAGCACAAAATTCTCTCTTGCAGCTATCAACTTGTAAATTTCCAAACAAAAGTGTGTTGGTATTAAACAGAATAGTTTTTTTTCTGAAAGTTGGTGAACAACACATTTCACAACATCTTTTCATTTAAAGGACTATTTCATAACCAGATCACTTTTACCACAATTTATATGATATGGGTTAAGGAAATAATCTTAAAAATATGGCTGATGACATGCTGGATTACTGAACTGACTTCATGTCACAAAATATAATAAAAACATATATTTATTTTTATATAATTATTCCTAAGATCTATTAATAGATTATAATAGAAAATATTTAATATAAATACATTTGGGCTGTTTCCAATTTTTGACTATTATAAATAAAGCCACTATGAGCATTCATATCAGTTTTTTGTGTAAACACAAGTTTTCATTTTTCTAGGATAGATGCTCAAGACTGCAACTGCTGGGTCAAATGTTAAATCCATTTTTAGTTTTATAGGGAACTGCATAATTTCATAGGGAACTACAGAACTACATATAGGGAACTACATAAACATAAAAATACACCAACTTGATACAGAGTTTAAAAGAGGAATAGATAGCATTTGGAATGACAAAAAGATAACTATTAAAAACACAGGATGAGATATTATAATTGACCACAAAGTCAGAACCTTGCTTTCCAGCAACAAGAAAAGGAAAGTTTAATTAAAAAACAAGAACAAAAAACCCCCAAACTAAACAACAAAAAACCGTAATATTGTCTTAAAAAAACCCAAATGAATGGGAGAAAATATTTGCAAATGATATGACTGATATCCAATATATATAAACAGCTCATACAACTCAGTATCAAAAAAACAAACAACCTGATTTTAAAAATGGGCAGACAACCTGATTTTAAAAATGGGCAGAACACCTGAATAGGCATTTTTCCAAAGAAGATACACAGATGGCCAACAGGCACATGAAAAGATGCTCAACATCAGTAATCAACAGAGAAATGCAAATCAAAACCACAATGAGATATCACCTCACACCTGTCAGATGGTCATCATCAAAAAGACCACAGATAACAAGTGTTGGTGAGAATGTGAAGAAAAGGGAACCCTAGTACATTGCTCGGAATGTAAATTGGTACAGCCACTGTGGAAAACAGTATAGAGGTTCCTCAAAAAACTAAAAATAGAACTACCATATGATCCAGCAATTCCATTCCAGAGTATATATCCAAAGAACAAAAACACTAAATTTCAAAAGATATATGCACCCCATATTTGTGGTGACAAAAGTTTTTAGAGAAGATTTGATTATCAATAGAAGGATGGTAGAATAAACTAATGTATAGTTTTGGACCATTATATAACTTTTACCAGGAATGAGTTCAGTCTTTATTGACCTGATGGAATGTCTATAATATACTATTAAGGAACAGTATTCATTGAAGGGTAATATGTACTGTTTGAGATCCCATTTTTATTTATTATTATTATTATTATTAATTTTTTTTTTTGTGGTAGGCGGGCCTCTCACTGTTGTGGCCTCTCCCGTTGCGGAGCACAGGCTCCGGACACGCAGGCTCAGCGGCCATGGCACACGGGCCCAGCCGCTCCGCGGCATGTGGGATCTTCCCAGACCAGGGCACGAACCCATGTCCCTTGCATCGGCAGGTGGACTCTCAACCACTGCGCCACCAGGGAAGCCCTATTTTTTATTTAAAAATTTAAAAAAATTTTATTTTTGGCTGGGCTGCGGCTCATGGGATCTTAGTTCCCCAACCAGAGATTGAACCCGGGCCACGGAAGTGAAAGTGCCGAGTTTAAGTGCCAAGTTTTAACCCTTGAAGAGAAGGAAAACAATACTTAAAAATCTTTATTTGAAATTTTGATTCTTATGGGAAAACGGAACATACCTCTGGATGGACATGAAGCTGATGAAATCCCAGAAGGTCTCTTTACTCCTGATAACTTTCAAGCACTGCCTGAGTACCGGATCAATTCTGGCGAAGAGGTTCTGAGAAAGCGCTTTGAGACAACAGCAGTTAACACATTGTTCAAAAACATAGCAGAAACAGATGCTAGAGATCTGTGAGAGCTGCATTCGGGAAGAAACCCTCAGAGAAGTGGGAGACTCTCACTTCTTTTCCATCCTCACTGACGATGTGGTGGACATAACAGGGAAAGAGTACCTGCCTGTGTTGGTGAGGTTTGTTGACGAAGCTCACAACCTGAGAGAGGAATCTGTGGGCTTCCTGCCTTATGAAACTGATGCAGAAATTTTGGCTATGAAATTTCACACTATGATTAACTGAGAAGTGGGGATTCAACATAGAGTACTGTCGTGGCCAGGCTTACATTGTGTCCAGTGGATTTTCTTCCAAAATGCAAGTTGTTGCTTCTAGACTTTTAGAGAAATATCCCCAAGGTATCTACACACTCTGCTCTTCCTGTGCCTTAAATATGTGGTTGGCAAAATCACTGCCTGTTATGGGAGTATCTGTCGCATTAGGAACAATTGAGGAAGTTTGTTCTTTTTTCCATCTATCACCACAACTGCTTTTAGAGCTTGACAATGTAATTTCTGTCCTTTTTCAGAACAATTAAGAAAGGGGCAAAGAACTGAAGGAAATTTGCCATTCTCCAGTGGACAGGCAGGCATGATGCTTTTGAAATCTTAGTGGACCTCCTACAAGCACTTGTTGTATGTTTAGATGGTATAAAGAGTGTCACAAATGTTAGATGGAATAACTGTATAGCTGGCCGAGCATTTGTACTCTGTAGTGCGGTAACAGATTTTGATTTCATCGTTACCATTGTTGTTCTTAAAAATGTTCTATCTTTTACAACAGCCTTTGGGAAAAATCTTCAGGGGCAAACTTCTGATGTCTTCTTTGCAGCCAGTAGTTTGACTGCAGTGCTGCATTCACTAAATGAAGTGATGGAAAATATCGAAGTTTATCATGAATTTTGGTTTGAGGAAGCCACAAATTTGGCAACCAAACTTGATATTCAGATGAAACTCCCAGGGAAATTTCACAGAGCTCAGCACAGTAACCTGGAATCTCAGCTAACCTCTGAGAGTTACTATAAAGAAACTCTTAAGTGTTCCAACAGTGGAACACATTATTCAGGAACTGAAAGATATATTCTCAGAACAGCACCTCAAAGCTCTTAAATGCTTATATCTGGTACCCTCTGTCATGGGACAGCTCAAATTCAATACATCAGAGGAGCATCATGCTGACATGTACAGAAGTGATTTACCTAATCCTGACACACTCTCTGCTGAGCTGCATTGTTGGAGAATCAAGTGGAAACATGGAAAATTATAGAACTTCCATCCACTATTTATGAAGCTCTTCCTCTGGCAGACATCAAGATTTTCCTAATGTTTACGCATTGCTCAGGGTCCTACGTATTCTTCCTGTGATGAAGGTTGAGAATGAACGCTATGAAAATGGGCAAAAGCATCTCAAAGCATACCTGAGGAACACTTTGACAGACCAAAGGTAAAGTAACTTGGCTTTGCTGAACATAAATTTGGATATAAAACACGATTTGGATTTAATGGTGGATACATATATCAAACTCTATAGAAGTAAGTCAGAGCTTCCTATAGATAATTCAGAAACCATTGAAAATACCTAAGAGACTTTTAAAATACCCTCTCTCTTATATTTGATATTTGAAGAAATCTGTAAGCAATCTAAAAATACCTTACAGAAAAGTTGTAAGGTGTACGTAGGCCACTTAATCACTGAATATCTTGACCTGTAGGCCTCCCATTGAGTACATTAGTCATTGATAATCTGCCTGTTTAAATGGCCTGTTTGAAGTCCCATGCTTTGGAGACCTAACTGTTCTTCCAGAAGATAGCATTGAAAGTACCATGTTACACTCTGTGTGATCTCTGCTAATGGCACTTTGGAATTGTATTAGTTAAGTCATTTTAGACATTAACATTTATCACTGTGGATCCAATTGTCAGGTATTGAGTTATCAGTTCTTTGAAGAAATAAATTTTGAGGAGGTATGGGTGGAAGGAATACATTTTATAAACATTACAGTGAAGCTCATGACTGACCTTTGAATAGTAGGAGTTTTAAGTATGCTGTTAAAAATCTGTAAAGGACTCTTAAGAAAATTACCAGACTGTAAGAGAAACGTGAGCTTGCCAAACAAGGATTTCAGTGTAGATTCTGTCTTTATCAAATGAACTTAAAGTAACAAGTTATAGTTAAAGTTTGAATGGAAGAGCCTGCCATTGTTGTTCCACATCTGGTTGTTGTTTATATTCCTTTATTGAGCCTACATCTTCATAAGCTTTTTGGCAGGTATATGTTGAACACTTCTGTTTCATAGTCAAGACAGGATCAGAGGCCATGGATACTGACAACTGATTTGTCTGTTTTTTTCTGTCTTTTTCCATGATCTACTGCCTCATCTTGATTTATAAGCAAAACCTAGAAAACCTACAAAAATAAGTGTTTTGTAGTTTATCTAGGAATAATACAGAAAATATTGCTGTAATTTTTGGTGAAGAAAATCAATTTTGTATAGCTTTTATCAACCTAAACAAAATGTGAATTTTGTTTTTAAAAACAAGTGGGGTAGGGCTTCCCTGGTGGCGCAGTGGTTGAGAGTCTGCCTGCCGATGCAGGGGACGTGGGTTCGTGCCCCGGTCCGGGAAGATCCCACGTGCCGCGAAGCAGCTGGGCCCGTGTGCCATGGCCGCTGAGCCTGCGCGTAAGGAGCCTGTGCTCCGCAACGGGAGAGGCCACAACAGTGAGAGGCCCGCGTAAAAAAAAAAAGTGGGGTAGAAAGTTTAAGGAACGATAAAAGAACAGTAGCTGTGAGTAGGAAAAGGAAAAAATGGCTAGCTACATTATAGACCATGACAAATCATCACCACAATAATCTGGCTATGTGATTTTCACTACTAGAATTTAGTTACATTTATATATATATATCAGTTGAAAAAGCAAATGGCTAAACTGAACTAGGGTGGAGAGTATGCTGGGAAAAAGTGGAAGCAAGACAAAAGGCAAGGAAAGTTTAGATACTAGTGTGAATAAATAATAAACCAAGTAATGTGGCTAGACAAGGAAGAAAGTTAATCTATTGACAGAGACTACCGATGATAAAATGGTAGTCAAGAGACAGGGTCTTCATGAGGTGAGGGATTAAATATAGAAAAATAAGGGAGAGGGAGAGATGAAGAAGGAGAAGAGAAGAAGAAGGAGAGGAGAAGGTTAGACTTTAGGATTTTTAATATTGAACAGTCTTAGATGTTATGGTCCTGCAGTCAGTTAAGGGAATTTGGGGTGCTGAACCTGTGATACACGTGAAGTTTTCTGGGTGTTTACCAAGTATGACAGAACGTAGAGGCAGTGTACGATTTACCGATCTCTGGATCTTAAATGAAACTTTCATAATACTGTTTCGGTGCCAAGCTGCCAAAGACATTGGGACTTTATTTGGTTATTAAGGTTAACATCAGTATTAGTTTTGGTGACTATACTATTAAAAGATAAAAACTCTAAGAAACTCAGGTAATTAATGAATCTCAAAATAAAAAGATTGATAATGTTTATACTCTTCTGTCATTAATATATACATTTAGAAAATAAAATCAAAGCTGAAAAACTCATCAGAGACTCACACAAGATAACTGTAAATTTCAAAGGCGAACTAAAGGTTACCCCTTGAAGCATGAGTACAGTTCGGAACAGAAAACAGTATTTTAACCTCTAGAATGTACGTTTATAGAACACTGCTTAAAAATGTAAATCAATTTTGAATATTTACATTAGAGAGTGAGGTCCCAGCTTAAACTCACCCAGTGTTTGGCAAGAATCATGTATGACAGCACTCTGTTCCCAATTTTCAGGATTCACGGACTTCATCCCCCTCATCCCCATACAGGGCTACAACTGCCCTTCTCATGGCAGACCCTCTGGTTTTGTGCCAGAAAAGCTCTGAAAAATGGGCAAATAAGTAGAGTAAGAGGGAGACACAGCTGTATGGAATTGAAGATCCCAGCTGTTTTGGATATGAGTATGGAACTCAGTGTGGTTATTCTGTCACAACATATATAATCCCACTAGGACGCAAATATAGCAAAGAACAGAATTTTACTTGGAAAGAGAGTGGGTCCAAAGTGTAACTACCAGGAACTGCTCTTATATGAGGAAAGTGTCTCAAAGTAAAGAAATAAGGCAGAGAGCTTAATAAAAGAGTTTTCCATTTGGATCAAATAAACAGAGAACATCTCTGAAATACATTTCTAAAAACTTTAGAAATCCATGGGAAAATGAATTTTTATTTCAAAAAACAAAAGCAGACCATCTGTCTCCAAATTTAGATGACTATAATACTTCAAATCTGATGCGATCAAAGTATGTTAAGCAGCAGGGTTTAGCAAAGGTCATTTCTCACCTCTCTCTATCTTCTCTCTTTTACTACCATCATCCCTATCCCTCTCCCCCTCCCCCCCCAAAAACCCCTCATGTCAAAATATTCTATAATTTAAAAGGCAATTGTACATTTTTTTGTTCTTTTCTAAATCGACCCCAATCACAGTATCTCTTGTCTGTGGCCATATATTTCCCCTCCCCCTCCCCCACTTTGGGAAGAGAGGTCACTGGCAGGTAAAAGTAAATCTGTACCTCCAGATAAGAAAATTGCTGCTTTAGAGTTATTGCAACTAATTTGTTTAATGGTTTTACATTTAACAAAGCACTTTCATATTTCACGGTCACATTTCACATAATCCCAGGTGGCAGGCAGGAGAGGGAATATTATGATCATCCAGGTGGTTCAGATGACAAAACTGCAGCTTAAAGGACTCTAGGGATATCTGAGGCAGATTCATCTTCTGAGGCTGACATCACGGAAGGTAACCGCACCTCTTGACAAAACAGTCCTTCACAGCACTGTCTGGAAACAGTAATATAAATTAAGGTCCTTCTTCCCTCTTACCCTATATAGCTGGAGTTGCAAATTCAGACGCCAGGCAGGATGACACATCTAAGTAAAACATGCCCCAAATAAAGAAACGATAAAATGAAAAGGTAATTTACACTAAGCCTCAGTGCTGAAGGGGCCAGAGGGGGGTGATGGTAAATGGGAGGACTGGACAACCAGAGAGGCTTTCTGTTCATAGCGAAGAGAGCTGCAAATCACTTACAACTGACTATTGCCTTGGATGACTGCCATGTACAGATCTGGTTTTTCTAAGTCTGATTTTTCAAGAAATACAGACTTTTATGTTAAGTCTCCTGACCTTTAAATGACAGAAACTTAAAAAAAAAAAAACTGAATCAAAACACTTTGGCAAGTGAGATTTGGCCCACTAGTTTGAGATATCCGCTGGACTGATACTGCTTTCCTCTTCTTCCCCCCAAAACACATAATGCTCTTTAAACTTGAATATATTTAGGGTTGATATTTTTCCCCCTCTGAACTATGTCTACGATTAGAGCTCAAATCCTACCTCTATTTAGCCTGTTCGTTATTTGGGCCTATATAGTTCATAACAATTAGGTGTAGTCATAATGATACATCTCAGAGTGTTCTTGTCCTCACGTTGAGCCACAGCCACCCTCAGCCTCTGCAGGAGACCCGCCAACACTAGCAGTCTTTGAGGGATTGCAGTATGACTCCATTTCCTTGGTGCATCCATAAAATGGTTATTGAGTGAAGACAGTGAAGATTATTGACAATGATACCCTGCTTTTCTGATGGCCTTCTTCAGGAAGTTGTGATTTTTAAGCCATGTGGATGAAAGGCTCTTGGTGCTGCAGCCAGGAGTGAGTGCTGTGCCTCTGACGTGGGAGAGCCAACTTCAGGACACTGGTCCACAAGAAACCTTCCAGCTCCACGTAATATCAAACGGCAAAAATCTCCCAGAGATCTCCATCTCAATACCAAGACCCAGCTTCACTCAACGACCAGCAAGCTACAGTGCTGGACACCCTATGCCAAACAACTAGCAAGACAGGAACACAACCCCACCCATTAGCAGAGAGGCTACCTAAAATCATAAGGCCACAGACACCCCAAAACACACCACCAGACGTGGACCTGCCCACCAGAAAGACAAGATCCAGCCTCATCCAGCAGAACACAGGCACTAGTCCCCTCCACCAGGAAGCCTACACAACCCACTGAACCAAACTCAGCCACTGGGGGCAGACACCAAAAACAACGGGAACTACGAACCTGCAGCCTGCAAAAAGGAGACCCCAAACACAGTAAGATAAGCAAAATGAGAAGATAGAAAAACACAGCAGATGAAGGGGCAGGGTAAGAACCCACCAGACCTAACAAATGAAGAGGAAATAGGCAGCCTACCTGAAAAAGAATTCAGAATAATGATAGTAAAGATGATCCAAAATCTTGGAAATAGAATAGAGAAAATGCAAGAAACATTTAACAAGGACCTAGAAGAACTAAAGAGGAAACAAGCAATGATGAACAACATAATAAATGAAATTAAAAATACTCTAGAAGGGATCAATAGCAGAATAACTGAGACAGAAGAACGGATAAGTGACCTGGAAGATAAAATAGTGGAAATAACTACCACAGAGCAGAATAAAGAAAAAAGAATGAAATGAAATGAACTGAGGACAGTCTCAGACACTTCTGGGACAACATTAAACGCACCAACATTCGAATTATAGGGGTCCCAGAAGAAGAAGAGAAAAAGAAAGGGACTGAGAAAATATTTGAAGAGATTATAGTTGAAAACTTCCCTAATATGGGAAAGGAAATAGTTAATCAAGTCCAGGAAGCACAGAGAGTCCCATACAGGATGAATCCAAGGAGAAACGTGCCAAGACACATATTAATCAAACTATCAAAAATTAAATACAAAGAAAACATATTAAAAGCAGCAAGGGAAAAACAACAAATAACAGACAAGGGAATCCCCATAAGGTTAACAGCTGATCTTTCAGCAGAAACTCCGCAAACCAGAAGGGATTGCAGGACATATTTAAAGTGATGAAGGAGAAAAACCTACAACAAAGAATACTCTACCCAGCAAGGATCTCATTCAGATTTGATGGAGAAATTAAAACCTTTACAGACAAGGAAAAGGTAACAAAATTCAGCACCACCAAACCAGCTTTACAACAAATGCTAAAGAAACTTCTCTAGGCAAGAAACACAAGAGAAGGAAAAGACCTACAATAACAAACCCAAAACAATTAAGAAAATGGGAATAGGAACATACATATCAGTAATTACCTTAAATGTAAATGGATTAAATGCTCCCACCAAAAGACAGACTGGGGCTTCCCTGGTGGCGCAGTGGTTAGGGGTCCGCCTGCCAGTACAGGGGACGCGGGTTCGTGCCCCGGTCCAGGAGGATCCCACATGCTGTGGAGCGGATAGGCCTGTGAGCCATGGCCACTGGGCCTGCGCGTCCAGAGCCTGTGCTCCGCAACGGGAGAGGCCGCATTGGTGGGAGGCCCACGTACCGCAAAAAAAAAAAAGATACAGACTGGCTGAATGGATACAAAAACAAGACCCATATATATGCTGTCTACAAGAGACCCACTTCAGACCTAGGGACACATACAGACTGAAAGTGAGGGGATGGAAAAAGATATTCCATGCAAATGGAAATCAAAAGAAAGCTGGAGTAGCAATTCTCATATCAGACAAAATAGACTTTAAAATAAAGACTATTAGAAGAGACAAAGAAGCACACTACATAATGATCAAGGGATCGATCCAAGAAGAAGATATAACAATTGTAAATATTTATGCACCCAACATAGGAGCACCTCAATACATAAGGCAAATACTAACAGCCATAAAAGGGGAAATTGACAGTAACACAATCATAGTAGGGGACTTTAACACCCCACTTTCACCAATGGACAGATCATCCAAAATGAAAATAAATAAGGAAACACAAGCTTTAAATGATACATTAAACAAGATGGACTTAATTGATATTTATAGGACATTCCATCCAAAAACAACAGACTACACATTTTTCTCAAGTGCTCATGGAACATTCTCCAGGATAGATCATATCTCGGGTCACAAATCAAGCCTTGGTAAATTTAAGAAAATTGAAATTGTATGAAGTATCTTTTCCAACCACAACGCTATGAGACTACATATCAATTACAGGAAAAGATCTGTAAAAAATACAAACACATGGAGGCTAAACAATACACTACTTAATAACGAAGTGATCACTGAAGAAATCAAAGAGGAAATCAAAAAATACCTAGAAACAAATGACAATGAAAACACGATGACCCAAAACCTATGGGATGCAGCAAAAGCAATTCTAAGAGGGGAGTTTATAGCAATACAATCCTACCTTAAGAAACAAGAAACATCTCGAATAAACAACCTAACCTTGAACCTAAAGCAATTAGAGAAAGAAGAACAAAAAAACCCCAAAGTTAGCAGAAAGAAAGAAATCATAAAGATCAGAACAGAAATAAATAAAAAAGAATTAAAGGAAACGATAGCAAAGATCAATAAAACTAAAAGCTGGTTCTTTGAGAAGATAAACAAAATTGATAAACCATTAGCCAGACTCATCAAGAAAAAAAGGGAGAAGATTCAAATCAATAGAATTAGAAATAAAAAAGGAGAAGTAACAACTGACACTGCAGAAATACAAAAGATCATGAGAGCTTACTACAAGCAACTCTATGCCAATAAAATGGACAACCTGGAAGAAATGGACAAATTCTTAGAAATGCGCAACCTGCCAAGATTGAATAAGGAAGAAACAGAAAATATGAACAGATCAATCACAAGCACTGAAATTGAAACTGTGATTAAAAATCTTCCAACAGAGCTTTCCTGGTGGCGCAGTGGTTGGTAGTCCGCCTGCCGATGCAGGGGATGCGGGTTTGTGCCCCGGTCTGAGAGGATCTTGCGTGCCGCAAAGCAGCTGGGCCCGTGAGCCATGGCCGCTGAGCCTGTGCGTCCGGAGCCTGTGCTCCGCAGCGGAAAAGGCCATGGCAGTGAGAGGCCCGTGTACAGCACCAAAAAAAAAAAATATCCAGCTACAAAAGCCCAGGACCAGATGGATTCACAGGCGAATTCTATCAAACATTTAGAGAAGAGCTAACACCTATCCTTCTCAAACTCTTCCAAAATATAGCAGAGGGAGGAACACTCCCAAACTCATTATACGAGGCCACCATCACCCATCACCCAAACCAAACAAAGATGTTGCAAAGAAAGAAAACTACAGGCCAATATAACTGATGAACATAGATGCAAAAATCTTCAACAAAATACTAGCAGACAGAATCCAACAGCACATTAAAAGGATCATAGACCATGATTAAGTGGGGTTTATTCCAGGAATGCAAGGATTCTTCAATATACGCAAATCAATCAATGTGGTACACCATATTAACAAATTGAAGGAGAAAAACCATATGATCATCTCCATAGATGCAGAGAAAGCTTTTGACAAAATTCAACACCTATTTATGATAAAAACCCTGCAGAAAGTAGGCATAGAGGGAACTTTCCTCAACATAATAAAGGCCATATATGACACACCCACAGCCAACATCGTCCTCAATGGTGAAAAACTGACAGCATTTCCACTAAGATCAGGAACAAGACAAGGTGGCCCACTCTCACCACTCTTATTCAACATAATTTTGTAAGTTTTAGCCACAGGAATCAGAGAAGAAAAGGAAATAAAAGGAATCCAAATCGGAAAAGAAGAAGTAAAGCTGTCACTGTTTGCAGATGACATGACACTATACATAGAGAATCCTAAAGATGCTACCTGAAAACTACTAGAGCTAATCAATGAATTTGGTAAAGTGGCAGGATACAAAATTAATGCACAGAAATCTCTGGCATTGCTATACACTAATGATGAAAAATCTGAAAGTGAAATTAAGAAAACACTCCCATTTACCATTGCAACAAAAAGAATAAAATACCTAGGAATAAACCTACCTAAGGAGACAAAAGACCTGTATGCAGAAAATTATAAGACACTGATGAAAGAAATTAAAGAAGAGACAAATAGATGGAGAGATAAACCATGTTCTTGGATTGGAAGAATCAACATTGTGAAAATGACTATACTACCCAAAGCAATCTACAGATTCAATGCAATCCCTATCAAACTACCACTGGCATTTTTCACAGAAGTAGAAAAAAAATTTCACAATTTGTATGGAAACACAAAAGACCCCAAATAGCCAAAGCAATCTTGAGAACGAAAAACAGAGCTGGAGGAATCAGGCTCCCTGACTTCAGACTATACTACAAAGCTACAGTAATCAAGACAGTATGGTACTGGCACAAAAACAGAAATATAGATCAATGGAACAGGACAGAAAGCCCAGAGATAAACCCACGCACATATGGTCACCTTATCTTTGATAAAGAAGGCAGGAATGTACAGTGGAGAAAAGACAGCCTCTTCAATAAGTGATGCTGGGAAAACTGGACAGGTACATGTAAAAGTATGAGATTAGAACACTCCCTAACACCATATACAAAAATAAGCTCAAAATGGATTAAAGACCTAAATGTAAGGCCAGACACTATCAAACTCTTAGAAGAAAACATAGGCAGAAGAGTCTATGACATAAATAACAGCAAGGTCCTTTTTGACCGACCTCCTAGAGAAATGGAAATAAAAACAAAAATAAACAAATGGGACCTAATGAAACTTCAAAGCTTTTGCACAGCAAAGGAAACCATAAACAGGACAAAAAGACAACCCTCAGAATGGGAGAAAATATTTGCAAATGAAGCAACTGACAAAGGATTAATCTTTAAAACTTACAAGCAGCTCATGCAGCTCAGTATCAAAAGAACAAACAACCCAATCCAAAAATGGGCAGAAGACCTAAATAGACATTTCTCCAAAGAAGATATACAGATTGCCAACAAATACATGAAAGAATGCTCAACATCATTAATCATTAGAGAAATGCAAATCAAAACTACAATGAGATATCATCTCACACCGGTCAGAATGGCTTTCATCAAAAAATCTAGAAACAATAAATGCTGGAGAGGGTGTGGAGAAAAGGGAACACTCTTGCACTGCTGCTGGGAATGTGAACTGGTACAGCCACTATGGAGAACAGTATGGAGGTTCCTTAAAAAACTACAAATAGAACTACCATACGACCCACCAATCCCACTACTGGGCATATACCCTGAGAAAACCATAATTCAAAAAGAGTCATGTACCAAAATGTTCATTGCAGCTCTACTTACAATAGCCAGGAGATGGAAGCAACCTAAGTGTCCATCATCGGATGAATGGATAAAGAAGATGTGGCACATATATACAATGGAATATATTACTCAGCCATAAAAAGAAACGAAATTGAGTTATTTGTAGTGATGTGGATGGACCTACAGTCTGTCATACAGAGTGAAGTAAGTCAGAAAGAGAAAAACAAATACCGTCTGCTAACACATATATATGGAATCTAAGAAAAAAAAATGTCATGAAGAACCTAGGGGTAAGATGGGAATAAAGACACAGACCTACTAGAGAATGAACTTGAGGATATGGGGAGGGGGAAGGGTAAGCTGTGACAAAGTGAGAGAGTGGCATGGACATACATACACTACCAAACGTAAAACAGATAGCTAGTGGGAAGCAGCCACATGGCACAGGGAGATCAGCTCGGTGCTTTGTGATCACCTAGAGGGATGGGATAGGGAGGGTGGGAGGGAGGGAGACGCAAAAGGGAAGAGATATGGGAACATATTTATATGTATAACTGATTCACTTTGTTATAAAGCAGAAACTAACACACCATTGTAAAGCAATTATACTCCAATAAAGATGTTAAAAAAAAAAGTTCATCCAGAAAGAAAAAAATAATAATACATCTCAGTGAATACATGCTATATGTATTTTTAAAAACATGTACCACTGTATAATAATAATTCCAGGAGTTAGGTGTAGTTAAGGAACACCACAGAGTACATATCACTTGCATATGCACGCATACTGTATAATGTTGCTATTTAAGAGATATATTGAGTTGGCCAAAAGGTTCATTTGGTTTTTTCCATAAGATGGCTCTGGTAGCACTTAGTTGTTTTTAACTTCATTTGAAACAATTTTGTTAGATTGTATTGTGACAACAGTCATATCACTGTGCATTAAAAAAAAACTCATCAGGCTTCCCTGGAGGCGCAGTGGTTGAGAGTCCGCCTGCCGATGCAGGGACACGGGTTCGTGCCCCGGTCCGGGAAGATCCCACATGCCGCGGAGCGGCTGGGCCTGTGAGCCATGGCTGCTGAGCCTGCGCGTCCGCAGCCTGTGCCCCGCAACGGGAGAGGCCACAACAGTGAGAGGCCCGCGTACCGCAAAACAAAACAAAACAAACAAACAAACAAAAAAACTCATCAAAATTGGTGAATTTTTGTGTAGCCATTTTGCCGAAATGCAAAATGTTGCTGAAAAGCAACATCTTTGGCATATTATGCTTTATTATTTCAAGAAAGGTAAAAACGCAACTGAAATGCAAAAAAAGATTTGTGCAGTGTATGGAGAAGGTGCTGTGACTGATCAAACATGTCAAAAGTGGTTTGCGAAGTTTCGTGCGGGAGATTTCTTGCTGGACGATGCTCCATCGTTGGGTAGACTAGTTGAAGATGGTAGCGATCAAATCGAGACATTGAGAACAATCAACATTATACCACGTGGGAGATAGCCGACATACTCAAAATATCCCAATCAAGCACTGAAAATCATTTGCACCAGCTTGGTTATGTTAATTGCTTTGATGTTTGGGTTCCACGTGAGTTAAGCCAAAAAAAGCTTCCTGACCATATTTCCACATGCGATTCTCTACTTAAACATAACGAAAACGTTCCGTTTTTAAAACAAATTGTGACGGGCGATGAAAAGTGGATACTGTATAATAATGCGGAATGGAAGAGATCGTGGGCAAGCAAAATGAATCACCACCAACCATACCAAAGGCCTGTCTTCATCCAAACAAGGTGATGTTGTGTATGTGGTGGGACTGGAAGGGAGTCCTCTATTATGAGCTCCTTCCGGAAAACCAAACGATTAATTCCAGCAAGTACTGCTCCCAATTAGACCAACTGAAAGCAGCACTCGACGAAAAGCGTCTGGAATTAGTCAACAGAAAACGCATAATCTTCCATTAGGATAACGCAAGACCGCATGTGTCTTTGATGACCAGGCAAAAACTGTTACAGCTTGGCTGGGAAGTTCTGATTCATCCGCCGTATGCACCTTCGGATTTCCATTTATTTAGGGCTTTACAAAATTCTCTTAATGGTAAAAATTTCAAATCCCTGGAAGACTGTAAAAGGCACCTGGAACAGTTCTTTGCTCACAAAGATAAAAAGTTTTGGGAATACGGAATTATAAAGTTGCCTGAAAAATGGCAGAAGGTAGTGGAACAAAACGGTGAATACATTGTTCAATAAAGTTCTTGGTGAAAATGAAATATGTATCTTTTATTTTTACTTTAAAACCAAAGGAACTTTCTGGCCAACCCAATATTTCTAGACATTTTCTCTTTCTCGACTCTCATTGTTCCTAAATTCCTATACCAGAAGAGCCCTAGAAAGAGGGGAGACCCTGCAAGGATTTTATTCAGTATGACAGTTTGGCCAAATGATTTCAAGGTTTGGACATATTTATCCGTATGCATTATTTCAGATTATAAGGTGAGTGGAACTTCAGTTCTACTTGTACTTATGCCATAATATACCAATATAACCTGGAATATTAGTTTTGCAGCAGTTTCTTTACTTCCACATCTCCCCTTCCCCAAATGTACAAGGTTTGTTAGAAGTTTTAAACACTTTCTAAATTTCTCTAGGGTTAAAGCGCTAAGCACAACGCCTCACACAGAAAGCGGCCATTAAACATCTGAACGTTTGAATGAATGAAAGCGTACGTAACACTGCTGTGCTGCTTTCCATACTAGCAAGTTTCCTCACTTCGCCCCCGCCAGAGTTTCCCAGGACAAGTTTCCAACCACGGAACATTTTATTTAACTCGTTATTTTAACACGGGGTGAGTCACTGGGAAAAGAAAATAAATCAATGTAAGTTGTTTCTTTCATTAAGCGAAGATGACATGTCACGAGTGCGCATGCCCAGCATGCCCTATTTTAAGAGTGCAAAATAATTAAATTGGTTACACTAATAGCAAGCTCTGGAAAGAAAAAAGACCCCTCGCATATTCGGGGCGCTCTTTCAGATGCCACACCCAAAGCACCTGAACTCTAAGAACCTCTCTCCTCGGGGCAAGGCAGAGGCAGGTCCCGCCGGCGAAGACCCGGGTCTTCGTGCTCCTCGGCGACCCGCACGCAGGTCACAGGCTCCGGGGCGTATCTGGACGGTGCGGGCGACCGCACTTCCACGGCGGGCTCGGGAGCATCCTCCCCCGGGAACACCCGCTCAGGGGCGACCCCGGTGGTCACCGCGGGCCCGCGCCGGCCAGGGAGCGCGCGGCCGATACTCACCCGTTGGGAATAACGGTTCTTCTTCACCGCAACGCGAGAGGTGCGGGGTTCTCACGACCCAGGCCACCCCGCTCTCAGATCTCTTCCAGAACAGCCGCCAGGGCAGTTGCGGCCACTGGAACACAGACGCAGGCGGCGGGTGATCAAAGCCCGTGGCTCCCGCCGGGCGCTCTAGGCGGAGACCGGGCCGAGCCCCAAGCCCACGCAGCCGGGTGAGCAGACGTTGCGCACGGAAGATTCCAGAAGGCACCGGCTCCTCGCGCGCGCCGGGGCCGCACCGCGCATGCTCCGCACCGCGCATGCTCCCGAACCGCCTTGAAGTTCAGCTAGAGGAGCAAGCGCCAGGCTAGCTTGTGGAGCGGACGTCGGGAGCGCTGCGGGGCGGTTGGTGACCTCTCAGAGTATGCGGTGAACGGTGCGTCCTGCCTTCGCTGCCCAGACGTAGCAAAAGTGCAGTCCATCCAGGTGAATGTCTTACTGCCCCAGAAAGCCTCCACCCTTCCCTGTCAGACGCTCCAGTATTTTGTCTGGTTGGAGACCGGCTCTGTGGGTTCCCCGGCTACCAGGGCCAGACCCGCATGGGCCACTGGGACTTGTAGTCCCCGGGACCTGGCCCACCCATTAGTCATCCCCTTGGGAATTAATCGGGTTGAGAACAACTCCATTATATAGCTTTCGAGAGCACTGGTTGATTTACTTTGAATCCGGGACCGTATTATTTATTGAGTCCCTACTGTGTGATGAACACCTTGCTAGGATTGGTGGAGGGTAGAAGAAGATGAGTTCATGCCCCAGCCCACTGTAGGTAAGCAAGTGGCCTTGTAAGGTAGACTGTAATGAACAAAAACTACGTATTATTAGTGGTAGTGGAGGTCCCAGAAGGACCGGAGTCAGAAAAAAATTTCCTGGAAGATGTGGGGCTTGAATCCGGCTTTGAAATGTGGAATGCTCTAGATTACGGGAGAAGCTGGAAAAATCAAATGATGGAATTGCGGGGAGTATAAAGAAGAGTTTGGTCTGGGTATAGTTGAAGGTTTATGAGAGAGTGGTGAGCAAGGCTTAGGTGGGGAAGTGGACACAAGCGTCTTTTGCCCTCACTTACAGAAAGGGCCTTTGTTTTGAGTTTCTCTCCAGTGGAGACTATAAGTACAGGCACCCAAGATACATCTTCAGGTTTAAATAAAAGATAACACCACAGGACTTACTTGTGTCCAGTTTCTGGACCTCATGGCCCTTGTTGCTCTATGAATTAATACATTTTTATCAATCCTATGATGAACTTGTGGGTAGCAAAATTACATTGCATTGTGTGTTGGATATAATGTTTCAAAATATACTACAGTTTTTATAATTTGTTTTGTCACTTATTCAATTTTTTTAAATTTTATTTTATTTATTTTATTTTTGGCTGCATTGGGTCTTCGTTGCTGCATGCGGGCTTTTCTCTGGTTGCTGTGAGTGGGGACTACTCTTCGTTGCAGTGCGTGGCCTTCCCATTGTGGTGGCTTCTCTTGTTGCAGAGCACGGGCTCTAGGCGTGCGGGCTTCAGTCATTGTGGCACGTGGGCTTAGCAGTTGTGGCTCACGGGCTCTAGAGCGCAGGCTCAGTAGTCGTGGTGCACGGGCTTAGTTGTTCCTCGGCATGTGGGATCTTCCCGGACCAGGGATAGAGTCCCGTGTCCCCTGCATTGGCAGGCTGATTCTTAACCACTGCACCATTAGGGAAGCCCTCAATTTTTATATACCAGAAGTTTCAAGGGAAGTGGATCCAGTCTTTCTTGACCTACAGAAGCAGGTTGTGATGATTTCTGACTTAGTCCTGAGAGCAGTGGATGATTTAGTTTTGATGCCTTTCAAAGATGTGTACAAATTCACAGATCAGAAAATTCTTTGTCAGACTGTTGGTTCCTAGGTTTTCAGTTTAGAAAATAAGATCACAGTTAACTAAAAGATATTAATTTTCAAACTTAGGTAATGGAACACCTGGAAATCTTGATCGTTTTCATGAAACACTGTGAAATAATGCTGTGTTACACTTAATTGTGGAATATTTTGGTTAAGTTCCACCTTTTCCATATCCCAGTACCAGTAAAGGGTAGCTGGTGACATGTATTTAATAAATTTTAATTTGAAAAAGTGCTATCCATTGCTTTAATTTTATCATAACTTTGAACAAGACTAATTTTTTGGCATAGCATCCCCATTCAAATCAAATGGGAGAACATGATTTGTCAAACATTGCTATAAGGGAGTTCAGAAAAGGTTCATGATACTATGTGACAATAAATGAACAAAGATAAAGATGAAACTGGGTTTTGGACTGAATTCTGTTCTGCTAAGGAAGAAAAGTGGATTAATACATTTGAAGTTATTTTTAACAAGAGCTGGGGAAAAACTGAAGGAAAAACAAATTTCTAGTTAGTTCATACTTAACCAAAGAAATATTATTAGATACCAGAATATGCATTTTGTGATCATTTCATACACTAGAGATTTTCCTGTAATTTTGTTCTGCTAACACTCCTGAAACCAAGTGGCAGGTGGTTGAATGTTAAATTTACACGCAACATAGAATAGGCTTTAGGAAATTTTATTTCAGCAATCACCATAGTGATAAAGGCATTGCTGGATGTATTTGCAGAACCCAGAGATTTCTACATGCTAAGCAAGAGGCAAACTTTTATACTTATAAAACACTTACAAAAAATTGCCTTCTGTTTGGTATGGACCAGAAAAGGTTGAATGAATTACTTCACTTTAATTCTCAGGCTTTGACTGTGGACCTCCAGTTCATCTGATACAAAAATAGCTAATCTTCAATTTCCTTGTCTTTTAGAAAAAGCTGTAACTACAAGAATTGTAAATTAGCAATATCCTTGAAGAGAATATTGGATTTAACTGTTGGAGCCAGTTTTTTAATACAGAAAGTTGAATTTCTGTAAGAAGGTGGAAGTCTGAGTCATAATTTTTCCTTGCTTCCGCATGTGATTTTTCGACAGGGCAAATGCAATTTTCATCCAGATCTTCAATTTTATCTACTATTTTGCCTGTAATCATTTATTTAGTATTTATTATAGTATTTATGAGACGATAAATAAACTAGTTTAGAAACATCTACAGGTCTGCAAAAAACGTGATTAATAATTTCTTCTACAATAAGATATTTATTTAATAATTTATTATAATTTAACTATCTATAGGATGTGTCACTGCTAATGTTTTCCCTAGCTTTAGCAGATAAAATTTGCAGGTGTAGGCATCAGTAAGCCAGGTACTGATTTGAAGTTCATTTTTCATTTTAGAAGTTCTTGCAGAGTGGAAAGTAAATTCAAACTTCTCTTTTCCCAACATTCTATTCCTGTTGTATCCATTCTTGGTATGTTGGTGGGAAAAATCTTAAAGGTGTTGATTCTTTTCAAGAGTCATGGAATCAATCTCTTAAATGCTTTTTTCACTGAGTAAACAAAGGAGTTAGCTAACTTAGAACTGGTTCTCTTCTGCTCCAAGTCAGTTCAGTATTGTTAATCACTTTTTGGACCTCTCACCTTAATGTCCCGTAAGCAGCCTCTGAAAACTGAACTCTTTTAACTCCTTCCCCAATTATATTCGACAATACACAGAATGATACTACCTCTCAGTTACTCAAGCCCAAACCTTAGAATCCTTGATTTCTCCCTCACTTTGTCCTACACATCTAGTTGCTCACCAAATTCTGTGAATTCTACCTCTTAACTGAATCTCCATCTTCCATTCCCGCTTCCACTTTTGGATTCAGATCTCCAGAATCTCTCATCAGGACTATTATAATGGCTTCTTAACTAGTTTTCCTGCCTCCAGGGAATATCTCTTTGTTTAATCAGATTTTTTTCTCACTGTAAAGTTTTATACTTTTTTGGGGGGGGAGGGTCCCAAATATTTTCATTGAAGTTATTCCTATGTATTTTGAAAAAGTTTTGTATTGCTGTTATGAAAGTGATTTCTATTATATTTCTAGCATATAGGAAAGCTGGTAACTTTGCCATACATTCTCTTGTATTCTGCCACTTATCAACTTTCTCATTTTTTCTAAAGTTTTTTGATTGAATGTCTTGGAGTTTCTATGTATAAAACCTACCCTCTACAAAAGAATCAGTTTGTTGTCTCCTTTCCAATAGTTTTACCTCTAACTCTTACATGTCTTATTGGACTAACTAGAATTTCTATTAAATACTAAAGGTGATCAACAACTAAATACTAAAGGCAATAGTGTGTTTCTTTGTTTAGTTTTTAGTTAAATTAAAAAATTTAAATAGCATGTTTATCTCAAGCATCAAAATAATTGTTTTCTCTCAGTAATATGATATATAATTCTTAAAAATATTTCTTATTTATTTAGAAGGTGGAAATGAAAGAACCATCATGAAAAAGATTTCAAAGAGAAAAGAAGATATTTTTAGAAAAGTAAGGTATTAATGGAGTTTATAAGGATTTTGATTATACTAAATAGCTCAATTGTAAATGTAGGAGACTCTTGAAAAAATGTGATATATTTGGTTCTATATACAAATCGTATAGTTCATATGTTAAAAAATAATAAGAGAGTTTACAGATTAGTTATACTCTTTGGTCTGTCAATTATGTAATAAAGTATTAGAGGTGAGTTATTTATATATTTATTTATCTATTTATTCCCTTATTTAAATATTTATTTCTCTGTTCTCTCAACCAGCTAACAATCCATTTCCTGCTTTGCTAAAAAAAAAAAAAAAAAGTTTTTCTTTTTTAAATCAATGAATGAGTGAAACATTTTTAGGACTGGTATCTACGTGTCACCTAGAGTAAGTCCAATTAAGATTCATGTTTTATTCCTGCCTTCTAGATGGGGATGGGAAGTTATGAAAAGTATATCCAGAATGCTGGGTGAGATTATTGGGAATTGAAGGAGACATCTATCAATCACTTGCTGGGGTTAATGTCCCATCACACCTTCAAGGGTTACTGTCTCCTTGGTCAAGAGTGAAGTTAGGTATTTTTAATTTTGTTGAGGAAAATACTGAAGGCTTAGTAAGAACAGAACATCTTAGTTCATACTGACCTTACTCAGTAGTTCTTAAGTGTGGTACAGGAACCACTGGTGGATTTGGAGTTCTTTCAGAAGGTCTATAGACTAAGCTCTTACTGTGATCATGTCAGTATACCCTGCTTTGGCTTTTGACACGAATCCATGTTTTTACTGTGATTGGAAATCTGATGTGTGTCTGCTTGCTCTTCCCATTCCAACTGCACATTAGTTTGGTTAGCATGTACAGTTGTTATTTAAGGAGTCTTTTGCTATTCTATTTTTTCAACTTAAAATGAAAAACTTATCCATATTCTAAAAAAAACATTTAACGTTGCTAGTATGGTTTAATTTTAGAATATTGAGGTTTAAAAAGTGGTAAAAGAAATAAATGCTCATTTTAAAATATTGAATTTTTGATAATGGTAGTACATTCAATTAGAAATACCAGTAGGCAACTAGAAATATGGTATTCAGGAGAGCAGTCAAGGTTGGAGACAGATTTGGGAAGCCATGGGAATCCATGCACTCTCCAAATTCTTGGAATGTGCCCACATTTAGGCTATGAGGAGAAGTGTGACCAAGAAAGGATACAAGGAATTAGTGGCCAGAGAGGTATAAGGGTAGAGGAAAAGGATATAGAAAGCTTTTAGAAAGTTATCAGATGCTACAGAATACTCAAGTAATAGCTAACATTGATATAGTGTTGAGTTTCAAAGTATTTTCATATGTTTGATCTCATTTGACCCTCCTAAAAGGTATATGAAGTAGGCAGTATATGAACACCAACAACTATCTACTGGATTTTATCATTAAAAGGTTCTTTTTGATATTACAGAGAGCAATTTTTTAATTAAAAAATCTATCATATATAAAGAGCTCATACCCATTGATAAAAGGATGAAATTTAAGAAAACAGGCAAAGGATATGAATTGTCATTTTAAAGGAGATGACTTTCAAAGGGCTGATAAACCTATGAAAAGATGTTAAATGCCAAAACAAAAAGATACAAGGTAACGCTTCCCCCCTTTTTTTTGCAGATGTCAGAAGACACAGATAACATTGCAGTAGAAGAAAATGTAGACAAGCATCTCCAGAAAGGTTCTCACTAAGTATACCACAGCTCTAATACTGTTGGACTTTATTTTTAAAAGATATAAATGACTAATCCTATCCCAGGGTTTCATTTGGGAACACAGTTTCTTAAGGGATAAGTTCAAACAGAAACTAAACTTCCTATATAATACAAGTGGGTATAAGGAAATAATGGTAAAGTCAGTGCATGTAATAAAACTAAGTTTTGTTTTCTCTCTCTCTCTCTGCAAACATGGAGAATCTTCTTGTTCTTCAGACTATGTTACACCATAAAGATACAGAGATATAGAACCTGTTTCAGGAAGTTTCCAGGTCTCAGGGAGAAAAGTATATAAATAATGGTTGACTCCTGCTTCATTTATCCAGCAAATATTTATTAAGCACCTACTATGTGCCATCTGTCATTCTAAGTTCTGGGAATAGAGTATAAACAAACCAACTAATAATTTTTAAATTTTATCATGGAATACTGCAATTAAGAATGAAGATTCTCATGACCTATACTGATTTAGCTTTATGCTTACCCTTTATTTCCACTATTTTCTATTTAACCTTTAACTACTCAAAGGCAGGGAGAAGAAAAAGAAAAATACAAGGCAAAATGACCAGTAGGTCCTCCATTTTCTATTGTACCTAGGACTGCATAACCCCTGTCTTTCTCAATCCATACAGTAGATCATCTGGTGGATGAGAAGAAAATAACATGAGGTTTGGAGTACACATAGCAGCTGGAGCCTTCTTTATACCCAGCAAGACTGTTTCATTTCCTCTAAGAGCTGGCAGTATTATACTGAATTTACAAAACTGACATAAGTAGTTAGAATGGATGCTTGGAGACTTACCTTTCTTTTTTTCAGATTCCTTCCTCTTCAGTTTAATCGAGTTGAAGTAAACTGGTTTTGATATTTGTATATTCTGTGGACTATAGAGCACTTTATATAGAATATTACTGTTTTCATTGATTTTTTTCCTAAAAGGAAAAAGATAAAGGTTTGCTTACTTGAACCCTATTTTTTTTTTTTTTTAGCCTCACTACAAAATTCAGTATTTATGCATGAGTATTTATTCCAGATGGAAGAGGGGGAAGTTTCTAAGCTTTATTTTCTAGGTTCTAAGCTCTCATGGGGCAATGACCCAGTCTTCATAATTGTCATGATCCAAAGAAATTCATGTTATTTAGCTATTTAATAAGTACTTTTGTTGCTGTTGCTGTTTAATTATATTATAAGAAAGTATCATGAACTCCATATTATGTTGGCTTCTTGATAGATTTAAATGTGGAAGAAAATCAAGACATAATAGAAACTCTGAGAGGCAAAGTAAGAGAAAAGCTAAAAAATGCCAAGGTAATATTATTTTTTCTTTCCTATTTTCAAATTTACTGTTTAAATCAACATATATCATGATAAACTTTTCTTTATCAAAAAGAGCTAAAATTCTATTTTAATATAGCTCCTTAAATCCAAAAAGCTTCAAGTTATTTTCCATGCTTTCTATTTCCAAACTTGAAGCCAAGAAAAGTTAAGTGATTTGGTTATGGTAACTAAATTTGACATCTCAGGAGAAAACATGTATATACTTTTTAAAAGAAAAACATTGAGAAGTCTTTGTTTTTATCCATTTTGGACAAAAGACTTATGAACATGATTATGTCTATATCTGTGAACATTAAGTTTTCCATACTATTTATTTACATTGTGTTTCAGATTAATCAAGGCAAAAAATCTTCAACTCAGCTTCTCATTGATAATAAGATATATCAGTGGTCTAAGGTGAATAACTTTTTTTAAAAAACTTTTTAGAACAGATTTATTGAGGTGTACTTTACATAGCAAAAATTCATCCATTTTAAGCGTATGATTCAATGATTTTTAGTAAATTTACAGAATATATAATCAACATTATAATCCAATTTTAGACCATTTTGTCACTCCAAAAAGATCTCTCATGCCAATATTTAATCACTCTCTATTTCTACTTGACATTATTTCTTATCTTAAAAAATTATAATAAAATATTATAGGTGATCCCCAAATTACAGATTTTGTTTTGAAATACAACGTGTAATCACATATTTGAAACTTCAAATGACAAAAGAACTCACATCTTGGGCGAACTGCATTATTTAGAGTAAAGGCTAAGCAGCTTTAACAAAAAGATTCAAAGTAAAATGTCTTAATTAAGATAGAAGTTTTATTTCTCTCTAGTGTAATAGATAAGTAGTCCAGGCTACTAGGAGAGTTCTGCCATCTTCAACACTTAGTTTCCATCTCTGAGTCCAATGGCAAAGCTACTGTGTCTTCATTTGCTAACCAAAGGGGAGGGAGGAGGAAGAGAGCCATAGGATTGCAGATTGATCTCTTACAGGACAAGACCTGAAAATTGCACACATTATTTCCACTAAAGGAATGTGGGAAACAATGTCTCGGTATCCAGCTAAAAGTAAGTTCTATTATTAGAAATGGGAGAAAAGACAGCAATGAACAACTAGTCATTTCTGCCATAAGCAATGAGAGTATTTAAAAAGTACTCTCAAATTTTAAAATGTAAGGAGTGTATCTCGGGTTTTTAAAAAACTCATCTTTGTCTTCTCTGCAGGGTCCCTCTTGGGTGCTTAGTAAAAATTAATTAAATTTAATAGTAAAAGCAGACTAAAAAAAGATGATTGTATACATGTTGTTCATTCAACAAATGAATAAAAATGAGCCTAACTTGGATTAATTTAACTATGAATAGTAAAAAATTGGAAGTTTATCAAGATAAGTCCACTGAATATCAAGAAAAGAGGTAAAAAGGAAGAGAAATTGGCTTCTAAGAGTTTCCATTACAAACTACTAGGAAGGGATATCTGCTCAGGAAGTTGAGGATTTTAGCAAATGATTTTTCAATGAGCAGAGACAGAGGGAAGTAAAAGTATATATGGACAGTTTATATATCAGTATTGTTGAAAGGTACATAACTTTTAAAGTTAATGGGACAGCGATATTGTAGATACAAACAGGATGTAGGATAAGCTTTTGTATTTTACATATTTTTGAATTCTTCAGTTCCTAGGAACCAGCAGATTTCCTCCTTCCTTCTTTCTTTCCCTCCCTCCCTCCCTCCCTCTCTCTCTCTCTCTCTCTCCCCCTTCCTTCCTTCCTCCCTCCCTCCTTCCCTCCCTCCCTTCCTTCCATCGATTCCTCTCTCAAACCTCTCTAAAAACAGTTCATTTAAACGTGTGTGACAAAGAAGTGATAGGTGATTTATAATTGAAAGATTCAGACTTTACAGTATTGAAAAATGAGAGCCTACTTACAAGCAAGTTCATCACTAAGAATATGCCACTTTTAATACTTTTTATTATCTCTAAGTTCACAAAAGATTATTGGTGGGGTGGGGTGGTACTTGTATGTGAGTGCATTCATACATGAGAGCACCCAAAAACAGGGAGAGAAAAGAGTTTGCCCTGAGTCCAATTTTGATCTAACTGTAAGGTAATGCTCTCAATACTCTGACTAGAGTGAAGAGATAGTTTGGGAAGATGGAGAAGATTTGGACCCTATATTTTAATTTTTTAATTTAAGAAATTTTCTAATTGAGATATAATTGACACATTATATTACTTTCATATAATTGACACATTATATTACTTTCAAGTGTACAACATAAGGATTCAATATTTGCATATATTGGGAAACGATCACCACAATAAGTCTAGTTAACATTTGTCACCATATATAGTTGCAAAAAAAAAGCTTTTTTTTCTTGTGATGAGGACTTTTAAGTTTTACTCTCTTGACAACTTTCAAATATGCAATATAGCATTATTAACTAGTCACCGTGCTGCACATTATATCCCCAAGACTTATTTTATAGCTGGAAGTTTGTACCTTTTGACCCCCTTCACCCATTTTGCCTACTGCCCCCTGCACCCCCTGCCTCTGTTCACCACCAGTCTGTTCTCTGTATCTGTGAGCTTGATTTTTTGTTTTGTTTTTTTAAAATTTCATCGATAAGTGAGATCATATGGTATTTGTCTTTCTCTGTCTGACTTATTTCACTTAGCATAATGCTCTCAAGGGCCATCCATTTTGTCACAAATGGCAAGATTTCATTCTTTTTATGGCTGAATAGTACTCCATTGTGTGTGTGTGTGTGTGTGTGTGTGTGTGTATCTTTGTCCATTCATTGGTTGATGGACACTTAAGTTGTTTCCATACCTTGGCTATTGGAAATAATGCTGCAATTTTATTGTGTTTTTTTTTTTAAATCACAGTTACCGGACCTTAAAAACAAAACAAAATACAAAAATAATTCATGAGCCAAACAGACGCAAAGTTAAATATTAACTTGATACTATCTCTCCTACTGCTTTTTGTTCTTGAATAAGATACAGTTACTATTACCATATTACAGAGAACTACTTCTTTCCCTTAAAAGCAGAAAAAGCTCTCACTTCAACACTGAATACTGGTTTTCCATTGTTTAACCTGCAGACTGAAGTCTCACTGGATGAAGGTCTTTCGTGTTTTATTCTGAGTGGTGAAGAAGACTCAACTTTAGGCCAGTCTGCAGAGCAGGTTGGATTTGTTTCCCTTCCTCCTACATCCTCATTCTCAGGAAAAATAACTCTTTATTAAAGGCATAGAATGAAATACTTGAAGGGAGGTGAAATTTTTATTATTGAGCTGCCTTCTCTTTATTGAGAAGCTGTTCATAATAATAATTCCTAACATTTATTGAGTGCTTACTGGATGCCCAGTGATATGCTAAATTTTTAATGTGGATCATCTCATTCAATCCTCATAATAACCCTGTGAGGTAGGCATTATTATGATCTCTGTTTTATAGGTGAGGAAATAGGCACACAGGGGTAAGAGCTGATAGAGCCGGGAAGTACAGGCTATCAGCTCCAAAGCCTGTGTTTTCTTTTGTTCTTCCTGTTCATTTCTCCAAGTGCCCACGTTGTTCTCTGTAATCTCTATTACTCTTCATTGATTCCCCATTCTTCATCCCTCCTTGTACAATCCCAGACCCTTCTAATTTCTGTCAGTTCTTCCCAAACTCTTCAGCCCACTGTTATTCTAGGGCCGTCCTCTCCTCCAGTCCTAATCAGTCTCACTAGTCTTTCCCATCTCCTGATTTGTCAGTCTCATTGGTCTCCCTTCTGCTCCTATTCCTCTCAACTTTCTCCATTCCTCTCTACCTTCAGATCTCTCTACAGTTTCCTTGAGCCCCCTCCTGTATTTCCAGAGTTCTACCCAGTATCTTCTGACACCTCCCAGTCATTTCCAAATCCTTCAGGTCCTCCTTCTGAATTTGTCTTGGACCCCGCTTTGCCTTTCTACTTATTTCTCAGTCTCTTCCATTCCCCTTTCTTTGTATCCTGTATCCTGCTCCCGTCTTTACGTTCCTTTTGTTGTTGTTTGTTCCACAGAAAAGAGCTTTATCTTTAAAAAATATAACAAATTTATTATATACATTATAAAAACTTAATGCAGAAAACCATGAGGAAGAAAATAAAAATCATGTGACATCCCACTGCTCTGAGATAAACCACTATTACCCTTTTTTCATACTGTTCTCTATGCTTATACCCATATATGCACACACAGACTTTTATATAAATAGAATCACAGTATAGCAATTCCATTTTTCCAATTGCTCAGCCAAACCTTGGTGTCATCCTTGGATCCTCTTTTACTCCCATGCCTCATATCCAGTTTGTCACAAATCCTGTTGGTTTTACCTTCAAAGTATCCAACCCACTTCCAGAACCCAGCCCACTTTTCATCACCTCCCCTGTCACAGCCTAGTCTATGCGGCCGTAACCTCTCATCCAGATCATTGCCATAGTCTCCCTTTATTTTTACTATTGCCCCAACAGTCTATTTGGTATATCATATAGAAGTCAGAGTGATTCTGTTAAAATCTAAGACAGAACATTTTTTTTAACACCTTCTAATGGTTTCCTATCTCAAAAAAAAGCTGAAGTCCTTATAGGGGCTTCCACGGCCCCCTTAGTACCTCTCTGACTTCCTTTCTCACTAGTTTCCCCTTCTCCCACCCAACTCCGGCCATACTGGCCTCCTTCCTGTTCCTGCCTCAGGGACTTTGTACCTTTTAACTGTCTAGAAATCTCTTCTCTTATCCTCATGCTCTCTCCCTCACTACCTTTGGGTCTCTGTTCAAACGACACATAATTAAAAATACTGTGCCTGAAAACCTTATGTAATAGTACCCCCCAACCCCCAACCCCCCATCCCAGTATTCTCTAGCCACTTATCTTGCATCATTTTTCTTTATGACATTTATCACCACCTCGCATGTACTTCTGTCTCTTTGTTTATTTTCTTCCTTGAACATATCAGGCACCCCATGTTTGAGTGAATATTGAATAAATGAGTATCAAACATGCACATGCTCTGCCAAGTCACTTGATACCCCAGAATCCCACGATATGGATTAAGGAATGGACTTTTCAGGGGGAACGAGAAGGTCCACCCAGCAGAGGGCACCAGGACGAAGCGCTGTGGTTATGGCTGCTTTTCCTTCTCACAGGGAAGACATGAGAGAAATTAGGTCAGTGGGGCAAGTAGACTGGGCACAAGGAAGTCCAGGCTTGGATGTGGGTTGTTTAGAGAAGTTGTTTGGAAAAGCCATCTGCCCTGCACCTGGTAAATTTGGGGACAATGGGAATCTACTGTCCTCATCACAGGAGGAGAAAGCTACTGTTTTGTGGGAGGCTGAGTGTGACTGTGGCTCCTTCCTACTGGGAGAAAGGGGAGAATCTCTCTCTCTCTCTCTCTCTCTCTCTTTTTTTTTTTTTTTTTTAACCACACCGTATTCAGGTGCATTCATTTAGACTTATGCATGGAAAATTAGGTGGTTGCCTTCTGACCGCATGCTTCCTGTCACACAACAGCTAACAGCACAGACACTGGTCTGCTGTGAGCTGCATAGTGAAGACCAGGAAGGTGATTATATTGGTTGAGATCATAGCTTGTCTCAGGCTAAAAATATGGGTAGCTGTAGTGGGGTAGGATTCATGAAAGAGACCTACATGGTTATAAATAAAAGGCTGGGATCCAAGATGAGAGCCTGACATGACTCAGCCATCAGGGCAGACCTCAGCTCTGAAGGCAGGTTAAAAGCCCTGGCCCACACCAGGGGTGCGGTGAAAGTAGCTTGGTAATGGGACCTCCAGCAGGAGCAAAGAGCCCCTCTTTGTCTATGATTGGAATATTCAAAGAGATCCCCTATGTGAAGATCCCTCAAATCTTGCTCCTAGGTGCCAGTGTCATATCTTGTTAGACTTCTGAAAATGATGCCACAAAGATTTCTGGATATAAAATACTTTCTTGATTTCATGACAGGGATATAGGGAAGGTATGATGATGTGATGACTTGATGTGAACCTAGGTGATGCTTAACCATGTTACTCACTTAATTTTGTCAGAGTTGATCAGGGCCATCTACGGTTATCTATTCAATGAAATTCTATTATTAATTCTTTTAATTTAATTATTTACCCCTAAATGTATGTTTTTGAAAATTAAGGGGTTTTTATTTGCATGACTCACATACTCTGTCTCCTTCTCTGTATCAACATATGTAGATTTTAAGTTAGACAACTAAAGTCATCCAAAATAAATTGGTAATATTTTTTGTGAAGAGACTCATATAAAATTTCTGATATAATATAAAAGTATACATTTTTATATTTAGTAATACATCTGTTTCAATACCTACATTCAGATTGTTTGTAACTTTTATATATCATATTTCAGAAATGTATCATAATCAATCACACTGCCACAGACTTCTATTTGTATCTTTACTTTTCTTTCTTTTTTTTCTTAAATATCATCCAGAAAACAGCATGACTACTCCACATCACCTTAGGTAGTACTTCTTTCTGAATGGTGGAAAAAAATGGGGCTGAAGACCACATGGCTTGATGTCTCTAGACTTTGCCCTGCACTGTGAATTCTCAACAGTTGAAATATCATAGTCCAATATTTCAGAACATTTTCCATAGGAGAGGAGAGACTTGAATTGTAGTTCTTTTTCAGTAGTCTTTCATTGAGAATTTCAATGAAGGGCTATAGAAAAATCATATTTTATAATATTAAGCCTTAAGTGAGTTCCTCTGTGTTCAATGAAATTTCATTGTCACACAGTTTCAGCTTGAACTTGAACTGGGTGGCATAGATCAGAAAGACTTCACAGCAAGCTTCTAGTACCTTTCATTTATCTGCCTGTTAATCATTGAGGACAAACACATATACTTATTTTTCTTTTTGGTATTCAACAGAGATCAGTAAATGATAGTTACCACAAACACTTTTCACTTGGTGATAATTTACAAAACTTTGCTGAGGGCCGAGATGAAGATTTTATGGAAGAAGTCGTTTTCCTAGATTTACTTGAAGTAAAGGCTGCCGATTATGAAGATGATCAAGAACAAGTAAAAAAACAACAGGCAAATATTTTTGTTCCAAGCAATTCTCCGGGTAAAGTTTTTACAAGAAAATATTCAAGTCATTAATGAATCATATTGTAGGATAATAGCTTCTTTGTATGCTGGATAGATAAAAAGTACTGATTTAAAATTATAGAAAATTTTCTATATTTGTTCTTCATGCTTTCTCTGAGTTAAAAGGAATTGGTTTAAAGAGCTCATTCATTGTGTGTGTGTGTGTGTGTGTGTGTGTGTGTGTGTGTGTGTGTGTGTGTATGTGTATAGACTTTCTGCTAGGCTTTAGTGGTAGAGTATATGATAGTTCCCTTTTGCTTCTTGTTTGGTCAATACCAGTTTAATATTTTGGACTTTAAAGTAATATCTATGTTTTGTTATTAAGTGATCAACCAACTTAAACTGCCAAAAGATATGATGCCACGCATTTTAGAAGAAGAAGGATTCTATGTTCACAAAAAGCCAGAAATATATAAAAAGACCTGCAACAAAATGGAAAATCGCCTGCTTAAACTAGAAGAGGCAAGTTCACTAGCTAACAAGGGAAACCACTCACTGATGGTGTGTGACATTTGTTTTTAGTGTAATATTTACTTACTATATTCTTAAATATTTTTGATAGGGGAAGTGTTGGTTTGAAGAAAGTGGAGAAATAATGTCATTACCTTCACCTGTTAGACGGTCATGGAATTTCAGACTCAACATAAGTAAGGAACCTTTAAATCCAGCACTGAAGACCATATACAGGAAGGTAACCAACAACAGTTTATTTATGATTATGGTTAGAATTCTTGTAATATCAATTATAACTTATATACTTATTTTTGTGGTGTTAATTCACCTTTTAAAGATATTAGTAAGTCTAGTAAAGGCAAAACTATGATGATATATTAAATATCCATTAAAATTATGTTTTCAAGGAATATTTAATGATATGGAGAAGTGCTCAAAATAAAATGTAAAGTTAAAAAAAAGCAGAATGCAAAATTTCATATGATCCTAATTTTATAAAAATAGATAATGAATGAATGAATTTATCAATGAATGAATAAGTACGTACATATATGTGTATGTAGATAAAAAGACTAGAAAATATATCATAGTCAATAACTATCTCTGGATAGTAGGACATAGGATTATTTTTATTTTCTTTGTTATACTCTTTTCTATTTTCTAAATTTCAGAAATGAATATATGTTATACTTATAATTAAACTAATTTATGTGTATTCCAAAAGACATTATGAAAATTAGCAGTCCATTAACCTAATGAGAAGAAATATTTAGACAGAAATAGTTATGTTAAAAATTTGGCTTGAAACAATTTAAATAAGAATTTTGTACAAAAACCTAATTGCTCAACCACTTGCATTAACCATTCCATATATAGGAAATATGGCTGTAGGTAGATACAAAGTGGAAATAATACTTCCTAAAAATACCGTCAACCCTTGAACAATGCAGCAGTGGGGCACCAACTCCATGCAGTCAAAAATCTGCGTACTGCTCTCTCTGCCTCAAAAATAAAGAAATTAATAACTTGCTCATCCAAAGGCAGGAAGCTGAGACAGTTTGGGTAGACTCAGGACTCAAACCCTAGTTCTTTTGATTCCACACATTGTGATCTCTAATCGAACACCAACTTTTCCCCACACTTAGTTAATTTAAAGATCTGTAAAATGAAAATATAGATACTGTAATTATTGAATAAATCTGTGTATAAGTGGACAAGCTCAGTTCAAACCCATGTTGTTTAAGGGTCATCTGTACTTACAGGACTTCATTCTCTATTCCCTCTGTTGCTTTAAACCTGTGAGTTACTTCTCCTCTTCTAGTAATTATATGCCTTCTGTAGTTAATGCTTTTTCTTTACAGTTGCAGTTCTGTGTTTCTTGCATATTCCAGTAACTGCAACATTTTAACAGCAAGAGCACTTAGTTCCTTATAAGGCTGTTACTTCTCAGCCTCCATAGGAAATGAGATTTCTCCCTAAACTGAAGAGATTTATACTTTTGGAGGTCTCTTTCTCTTTCTGTAACATGTGAGGATCTTCTTTCTTTATGATATATGCTCTCTTTTCTTCTCCACAGTTTCTATTTCTTTCCCAGAGAAACTAGAAAATTTGAAAAAAAAAGTCTTCCTTATGTTGTAATATGTTTTTTATATCTTTATACCACTCACAAATTTCTTTCAGGATTTTCTAAAAATACACCAAAACTTTTTGCTGCTAAGAAAATCTTTTACCATTTTACCATGCAAAATGCATTTAAGCTTTAATTAATTGTCCTACTTTTTTTTTTTTTTTTTTTTTTTTTTGCGATACGCGGACCTCTCACTGCTGTGGCCTCTCCTGTTGCGGAGCACAGGCTCCGGATGCGGAGGCTCAGCGGCCATGGCTCATGGGCCCAGCCGCTCCACGGCATGTGGGATCTTCCCGGAGCGGGGCACGAACCCGTGTCCCCTGCATCGGCAGGCGGACTCTCAACCACTGTACCACCAGGGAAGCCCAGTTGTCCTACTTTTAAAATTAAAGACATATACAAAGATTTTTATCATGAATGAGAGTTGACATTTATCAAATGCTTTCTCTAAGCCTTAAGTATTGTAATAGTATTTTCTTAACTTTTAATGTGGTGAATTACACTGATTTTCAAATATTTCTGAAATAAATCCCATTTGTGATGCATTTTCTTTTTATATATTACTGAATTTGATTTTCTAATATTTTGTTCAGGATTTTTGCATACATGTTCCTGAGATAACTTTTTCTTTGATTTTTCTTCCTTGTAATGTTCTTGTCAGATTTCCATCTAGGTTACACTGGCTTCAACACAATTTGGGGTGTGTTCCCTCTTTTTCTCTTCTCTGGGAGAATTGTATAAGATTGGTGTTATTTCTTCCTTAAATGTTTGGGAGAATTCACTGCTGAATGCATCTTGGCCTGGAAATTTATTTGTGGGAATGTTTTCTATTATAGACGTATTTTTTAAAAAAATAAAAGACTGTCCAATGGAAGCACATCTTGTGTTTGTGGATTGAAAGACTTAGTATTGTTAAAATGTCCATACTACCCAAAGCAATATACAAATTCAATGCAATCCCTATCAAAATCCCAATGGTATTTTTCACAGAAATAGAAAAACAATTCTCAAATTCATAGGGAACTTCTAAGGACCCTGAATAGCCAAAACAATCTTGATAGAGATGAGCAAAACTGGAAGAGTGACATCATCATTATGTCAAGAGTTTTCTACCATCTTTCTCTCCAGAGAACACTGATTTTGACAATCACCCATGGACAAGAGTGCCATTATGGAATTCTGGGAGTCCAGTGGAGAAGTTCCAGCACACCATTGAAGTAAATGGTCTAGAATTCTGGGTTGGTTGTTATTCTTCTTTTAGCACTTTGAAGATAACTTTCCACTCATTTCTGAATCTCATTGTTTCTACTGAAAAGTCAGCTTAAAGTCTTACTGTGGTTTTCAGTTTTTCTCTTTGTCTTTGGTTTTCTACTATAATATGTTAAGGTGTGACTTCCATTGTAATATGTTAAGGTATGCTTTTTCTTTATACTGATCCTGCTTTGGGCTATTAGGGCTTCCTCACTGTATGCCTCCATGTTATGCATCCGTTTTGGAAAATCCTCTGCCATTATCTTAGCAAATACTGCTTCTGCCCTAATCTCTTTCTCTTTGTGTTCTGGAACATCAAGTATACATATCCATTTTATCTTCTGCTTTTGCATTGTTTTCATCCCTTTTTCCCTCTGAGTTTAGTCTGAATATTTTCTGTTGCCCTGCCCTCTAGTTCACTTAGCTAACTTTCTACTGTGTTTAATCTCCTGTTAGATCCATCTAATGAATTATTTCCCCTTCTTCATTTATTTTTTACTTGAAAAGATTTCTCTTTTTTTTACCTTAAGGAAAAAGCATTCTGTGATCTTTGTTTTTGTGTTCCTTCTAGTTTAGGCTTAATGTCTAAATACTTAAAAAAATTTTAATTATTTCTATTACTCTATTGTTACCTCATTTCTGAGTTTTCCAAATTCTGGTTTGTGTTCTTTAATGTCATAAATTTTCTTAATGTCTTTTGGCTTGTTTTGTAATCCACATTTCTATTTTTATGTTTTTGAATGTCTTTCTGGTATGCTTTGATTGTGGGGATATTATATTACTGTTTATTCATTTTTATTATAGAAACTTTGTATAGATTTAATCTTGAGCCTTTTCTGCTGTTCATTCTTATATTAAATTAGTTTTCCTGAAATTTTAGGAAAAAAGCTTGTTTCAGATAACTTTTCTGATGTCACAGAATTCTGTTGTTTTTGTGTAGTGTTAAACAATATAGTGGCTGTATTCTCCTTCCCAGATTTTTTTCTGTATCTTCTATTAATCTCTGTGGTCCCTGACCATCTCAAGTTTTATTCCACTTCCAGTAGTTTCTCTTTAGTGTGAAGCCTTGTCATAAAATTTTCTAGGGAGTAGGCGCCCCTAGCTGCTTCAGAATTCCTTGCTGTAACCCATAACTGGAGTAGACAAAACCTCTAACAGTTTTGGCTGATGGCTTTTTTTTTTTTTTTTGGCTGTGTTGGGTCTTTGTTGCTGCGTGCGGGCTTTCTCTAGTTGCAGTGAGTCGGGGCTACTCTTAGGTGCGGTGCGCGGGCTTCTCATTGCGGTGGCTTCTCTTGTTGCGGAGCACAGGCTCTAGGCGTGCAGGCTTCAGTAGTGGCGCATGGGCTTAGTTGCTCTGCAGCATTTGGGATCTTCCTGGACCAGGACTCGAACCCTTGTCCCCTGAATTGGTAGGCGGATTCTTAACCACTGTGCCAGCAGGGAAGTCCCCTTTTACTCTATTTTTATAACACATTAATAATAGCTACCTTAAAGTCCATATCTGGTAACTCCAATATCTGGGTCCCTGAAAATCTGTTTTTTTTATTTGTTCTTCTCTCTTGATTTTGCGCTTTTAGTCCTGTCTTTTATTATAGTTGGTATTTTTTTATTATATTCCATATATTATATATGAAAAGTTGTAGAAACTCTAGATCATATCTTCTTGCAGAAAAGTTCATTCCTCTACTTTTTAGGCATATTGAGTGGGGATAATCATCTTAATCCAATCAGGGACTTAACTGATTTCAGACTGGGTTGCAGTTTTGTTAAGGCTCAATCTCTATCTAAGTCTTCTGTTTACCTAATCTCTTCCCTGCTTGACTGTAACCAGGGTAAGATTTTCTTTTTGTTTTGTTTTTTTAAATCACTAGCACATATCCAAATGCCTAGCATATAGCAGACACTCAGTGAATACTTATATAATTTGTAATGGAATTCATCACTTCAGTAGATGTAAGCTTTTAGGGTCCTGTATAATTTAGAAGAGAAAGACATCAGTTGACTGGCATAATCTTAGACAATCCTATTTTCTTCATGGTGCCTATCACACCATGAGAGCCTGGCAATGTCTCTGCCTCATCGTAATTCATAGTATAACACATTTACCAAGATTTTATAAATGACCCCCTCACCCCCACCCAACAGTGCAATATCTTTCTGTTTTTCCCCAGTTACTATAAAATCCATCTCCATTAAAAAATCAAAAAATAAAAGGATAAAAGAGGAAGGAAGGGAAATCCCTGGTATTTATTTTATCTTGTTTTTTGTTGTTACATGGCATAACTTTTGCATGGTATGGTGACAGTGTGTTTTATTTAAATTTTGCTCAAGATATAGCACAGATCTTTTAACATAATTATTGGAGACCATTGCTCTTGGAGAAGGAGGTCCTTGAAACAATGGCAGTTTGCTGAATGAATGAGTGAGTGCATGAATAACTGAATGAACAAAGCGATGATAAGTAAATGCAGAAAATATAATTTTTGGATAAACATTAACCACTATGCAGATTAACCTTTGTAACCATCTGGAATCCCAAGTTGGAAACCACTGGGCTGAACAAGTAATTTTTCCTCAACTGCATCTGTCTAGCTTCATCCAAGCTAATTTCAGTATTTCATGGACTCTTAGAGTTGGGAATAAATGTAAATGTCACTTCATCAAGCATGTAAACTGAGCATTAAAATTCATTCTGTAGCAGCATCCTTAACAGCTAATGTTCTCAAATTAGTGCCACACAAATGCCTCTGCCTGCCTTTCCCTTCTATCTTCTCTACATTTTTTACTCTGCTCAGCCAGGCATGGAGGCAAGGTTCATTTGGGGTTTCTCACTGGAATAAAAATAACATAAGGGCCATTGAAACAGAGATAATAGCTCCCTGAGTATCAAAATCCTCTCTTTGCTGTTGCCTTGGCCAGGTACTTTAATACTCTGTCATACCTCTATTACCCCAGGTCTTATTTGCTTGTTTTTTGTTGACTAGTTTTGCGTAATTATTTACTATATGCCCTTTATTCCTTCTGGCATTCTTCTTATACATTTACCTGGATTTTATACATGTGCATGTAAAAGTTACATTTATGCTACCCCCCTGTAGTTTATTAAGTATTCAATAGCATTATGTCTAAAAAAACGCAATGTACATACCTGAATTAAAAAATACTTTATTGCTAAAAAATGCTGTCATCTAAGCTTTCAGGGAGTCATAACCTTTTTGCAGTGGTAGCATCAAAGATCACAGACCACAGATCACCATTACAAATATAATAATGAGAAAGTTTGAAATATTGCAAGAAGTACCAAAATATGACACAGAGACGGGAATTAAGCAAATGCTGTTGGACAAATGGTGCTGACAGACTTGCTCAACAAAGGGTTGCCATGAATCAATTTTTACAAATTAAAGAATTTGTAAAAAAAATGCGACATCTGAGAAGTACAATAAAGCAAGTTACAATGAAATGAAGTATGCCTGGATCTAAAACTACATGGCCACTATATTTCCAGAATCACCCATCTAATGAATTATTAATTTCGGATATTTTCAGTATATTTTTAGCTTCAAAGTGTTCATTTGACATTTGATTCTTCTGTATATATTTCAGTTTTCTTGTGGAATGCCCTATGTTTTCATCTTCTCATCTTTTCATGTATTTTATCTTTTACTCTTTTTAAAATCCATTAATAGTAGCTACTTTAAAGTCCATATCTGATCAAACTCCAATATCTGGGTCTCTGAAAATCTGTTTTTTTAACTTGTTATGCCATGTAACAGCATGGATGTTTTTGTGCTTTCATCTGGTTTTTGATTCATTGTTGCCTAGATCTTTGTTCTTATGGTCTAACACACTTACCTAGTTCTAGAAGTTCACATAATTCCTTCAGTCAACTGCTGCTTTTAACCAGTGTCATGGAGCTTACTATCTCCCAAGAGAGCTCATTCCAGTATTAGGCAGTTCCAATTGTTTATTGTTTTCTGTGTGAATTAAAATCTGTCTCCTGGATCACTATTGCTCTTTTGACTTTGGCCATAAAGAACTCATAAACTACCTCACTTATGTGACAGCTCTTCAAATATTTGAAGCCTACTTCCACCTTTAGCTTTTGCTTTCCAGTCTAAACTTGCTTCCTTTGACTGCTGTTGGATATTCCGCCATCTCAGTTACCCTTCTCTAGCATCTGAGCACCACAATCAGTAGGTATTGAATAGGACGGGACCGAGGGCAGATGTTTGTGTTATTCCAGTAGAAACCCAAAGCAAGTAAGCAGCATGGTTATTCGTCCAGTACTGAATCTGCTTAATAAGACAGGCATCTCTAGCTTAGCAACTTGAATTTCCAAAATTATTCCATTATAATTTGGTGGTGTAAAATGGAAACTGTTTATTTCCTTGGTGGTTTTGCCTGGTTAATGACCAATTTACTACCGATTACTAAATTTTATAGGTGGAATTAAGTGCAGGTTTCCCTTTCTGAGTTGGCCTTTACATTGAGAATAGAGACTTACAAGATAAGGATAAAACAAAAACAAGCTTTATTACTATTTTCTTGCCTCCCCTCAACCCAGAGAGGAAAAAGGAGGAGATTCCTAGCTCAAGAGAGAGGAGGGAGGGAGAGATGTAGGCATCATCCTGGTGACCTACAGTCCTTGAGAAGCACTGGATATGCCACACCAGATCAGGGGTGGGACAGCAGTTTTTTCAGTGTAATAACAGGTGTAATAGCAATGACACAGACTGGAGGGTATGTTCTACTACTACAGATTGATCTAGAAAGAGCTCATGCTGTGTTTTTTAGGTGGTTGCAGTCATGGCTCATATCAGGAGTGGCTAGCCATTCATGAATTAAGCTGTACGTGCTAAGTAACCCATTAACCTTCTCAAACTGTATCACTAAAAACTAATCACATGAATATTCAAACATAAGTACTTAAATTCAAAGTAGTGTACTAAAACACTGTTGAATCATTTTTAATACAATCTAAGGCCTACGGACTTCAACTAATTTAGGGACAATCTGGTTTACAAATGGAGACAGTGTCATGTATAAAGAAAGATGGTCTCCTTATAACATTTGCTTAGAGAGTCCAGGCCCCTCCAGGGAATTTTCCAGGGAATTACCAACATATTCACTTAAGAAAAATGTTTTAATAAGGGTTTGTCATTTAACTCTGGCCACAGATGACTGTTAGAACATCACATAGTGAACTATTGACCCACCAGTTCTAAACACCATTTTTCATGGTGCTCCTATAGGAAATTATTTGGCGGCTTATAACTTGAAAGTTCAACCTCTACCAGCACACAATAGTAAGGTAGATGACAGTAATTTATAGCAAGGTGATTAAAATGCTGCAGTATAAATATATTTTATGAAATCAAGGGCTATAATCAATTTTGAGGAAGAAGGAGCAAATAATTGTTTTTTTTCTTTTCTGTATCTCAATTTTCTTACAGTTAACATATTACTTTTTAAAGAAGTTACTTGTAATTTCAAAAGAAATAGAATAAAATTAATATCCTGTAAATATTTTTCTTTAAAAGGCAGTGAAATCTGATCTAGAAAGCTCTATTAGGAACAAAATGGAAGGTCAAAGGGAAAGGTACCAATTAGATCTCAACATTGTGGGTTTGCAATTCAGTCATCATCCTCTCTTCAATCAAGAGCAAGTGTTATGTGCTAGGCTGCTCCAACTTTATGAGTGTTTTCAGGACAGGCAGCAACAGAATTTACCTCAGCTGCTTTATGAGAAGGTGAGAATGGTTTTCATTATATTTACAGAGCTGAACTTTTAATATTGAAAGAGAAAAGAGACTTCTTAGTACAGAGCAAGCTATCATTGAATATGTTCCCTTAGCACTTTGAATATTTAATCAAATAAAAGAATGGTTGATTTCAGTTTTCCTGAAAAGAAACTATAGGAATTAACTGGCTAGGGAGGCAGCCTCAAACATATCCTGCAGGATATTTAGCATCTATAAATGTTTGCTAATCAATGGTATTCTTGGTCCTATGACTCAAGAAGAATATTTGAAATCATTACTATTTAAAAGAGCCAAATGGCTGTTTTCAATCTTGTAAGAGTGTATTTTTGATAAAAATATTAGTGACCTTGAATCTCTCATCAAATATGAAGAGTGTTAGTCTGAGAATGATTGATCCAAGTAGTCATCTAATGACGTCATAAAGGGTACATAAAATCTGAAGAGAAATCGAAGGAGTACCCACTGATTATTTTTATGAATTTGCACCTCTCATCTAGACTCTGTGCTGAGTTTTTGATACATGAGCATTTTGTTAACTAGTGTTCTCTCTGAAAAGATATTTTGATAGGTCTCATTCAGCTAATTAATACAGTTAAAAATAAATATTTAGTGAGGTATTTAGCTAAATATTCAAAACTAATAGAGTCACCAAGATATTCCAATAAGCTGGAAATGAATTGTACCTTAATATATCTGCCTTTTAAAATACAAGTGCAAAAACTACAGGACTTAATCCATTTGATTGAATTTTCACATAGCAATTGTGTGGGAGAACTTAACAGATGAAGACCATGAATTAATAAGGTCAGAATATTTCCTAAAACAAATATTGAATATTCTAACTTTTAGTTTAATATGACCATTGTTTTTATGAATGAAGGAATCAACTCTGAAATTAAGATGTAGATCATTGAAAAAGTGACTTGATTTATAGATTTCTACTTAATAGACAGTTTTCCAACAGTATTGTATAATTTTTGAAGTCTGATCTAGCAATATCAATTATATTTCACTAGAGTACTATCTATTACTGTACATAAAAACTCTACATTTGTTTTTCATGTAGCATGGCTCTCTGTATAATATAACATTTGGGGATCATTATTTGTAACATGTTTTTTATTATTATTATTATTTTGATTCTTAGGAACCCAAAGTAATTTCTTAGCTGATTTTTACTTTTCTTCAATTTATTCCCTTATGTGCACATAAACATTTTCTCCAATTTCCTGGTAAATTGTAAAAAGAGAAATTTGGTAGGTCATGTTCATGCCCTTCTAAAATGAAAGAGGAGAAGAACAGTAGGGAGGAGGAGAAAAGGCCAAGTGTTACAGAGTATGTCCATTGGTCTCCTACCAAAATACTGATTTATAATGTATGTATCCTTTTAGTCCGTTGGTGTGAAATGTATGGCTCTGCTTGTTCTCAGTGGGTTCAAACCAACTTCAGAGTAGTGGGAAACTCACTGACATCCAAGGAATTCTGAAACTGGAATATGTCCCTTTATATGAGTATGAATCTCACTTAAAGAACAAGGAGAAGTGCTGCAGACAGTATTGGAGAGTAGAAAGGATCCTCAACCTGGCAGCATTCTGCTATTTTTCCCTCCAGTTTTTTTTAAATTACACAAGTAATACAGGAGTACATTCTCATTGTAAATGATTCAGTGTAGAAGTTTCAAAGTGTGAAAGACCCACTTCAATCTTTACCTCATGGTTTGAACTACAGCTTTAAAGTTCTCTTTTCATGTATCTGTGTGTATACATACGCCATGATAGTTTTCAACATAAATTGGATCTTCCCATATGTATTATTTGGCAACTTCGTTTTTTAAAACTAATTCTGCATCTTGGAGCTTTTTCCATATCACTATATATAGACCCATAATATACCTGTATTTTAATATGTTTAATCACTTCCCATTCACGACACTTAGGTCATTTCCATCTTTTTATGATTACAAATAATAAAGCAATGAACATCCTTGTACCCATATATTCGAGCACACAAGTGAAAACTTCTTTCACACAAGTGAAATCTAGGCTAGATTCATAGAAGTGATATTTTTTGGTCAAGGGTAAGGGTGCATGAAGTTTAAATTTTATTAGAGAGTAATGAATTGCCTTTCCAAAAAAGGTTTTCAGTTTGAATTTCCACTGACAGTACAGGACAGACCCCACTTCCCAGAGTTCTAACCAGTAGTTGATATTATTTGCCCATTTTTCTGTAGCTTTGTGTATCTTTATAAGAGTTTTCATATATATACACATATACGTATATACACATGTACACACATACACACACACACTGGATGTAAGTCCATACAAGATATATGTCTTTTGAATATGTTTTATATATTTTTGTCCCATTCTGTTTCTTACCTTTCAACTTCATTTTTCTTATCTCTTGGAAATATTTAAAATTTTATGAAGTCAAATCTGTCAGTTTTTTTCTTTGGGGATTTTAAGTTTTGTTGTTCACTTACTACGCTTCCTAGATTTGTATCAATTAGCATACCTTTGGTTACAACTCACAGAAAACTCTCTCTCAATTGCTTTAAACAATAGGGAAAAAGTATTACCTTCTGTATCAAAAGTCCGAAGTTAGGGCAGCTCTACAGTTGGTTAATTTGATGGCTCAACAATATCATCAACAACCCTGGCTTTTCTCTCTTTCTAACCTTCATCTTCAGAAAGTTGACTTGGTTAGCTCTTCTCATGGGAACTAACAGAGTGGCTGCTCCAGCTGAAGGCATGCTGGCCAGACACACAATATGCAGCCTAGAGTCTCACTTTGAGAGCCCTCTCCAACCTTTCCCTTATACCACAGCAGATTTCCCCTCATGTCTCATTGCCTAGAATTATATCACATTAAAATGCCTAAACCAGTCACAAGAGAGAAGAATGACATTGCTACAAATGGCTAGACTCATCAGGGTTTACGTCTAAAATAAATGGAAGAAGATTGAGCAACTGAACAAAATTGGGCTCTGCCTACCAAGAGAAATGAGTATTCAAGGGCGACCAATAGTGTCTGGCAAACCAGAATTATAAAGATGCCTTTCTAAGGATGCTCAGCATCACTAATCATTAGAGAAATGCAAATCAAAACCACAGCGAGGTATCACCCCACACTGGTCAGAATGGCCATCATCAAAAAAATCTACAAACAATAAATGCTGGAGAGGGTGTGGAGAAAAGGGAACCCTCTTGCACTGTTGGTGGGAATGTAAATTGATAGAACCACTATGGAGAACAGTATGGAGGTTCCTTATAAAACTAGAAATAGAATGGCCATATGACCCAGCAGTCCCACTACTGGGCATATACCCTGAGAAAACCATAATTTGAAAAGAGACATGTACCACAATGTTCATTGCAGCACTATTTACAATAGCCAGGACATGGAAGCAACCAAAGTGTCCAGTGACAGATGAATGGATAAAGAAGATGTGGCACATATATACAATGGAATATTAGCCATAAAAAGAAATGAAATTGAGTTATTTGCAGTGAGGTGGATGGACCTAGAGTCTGTCATACAGAGTGAAGTAAGTCAGAAAGAGAAAAACAAATACCATATGCTAACACATATATATGGAATCTAAAAAAAAAAGGTTCTGATGAACCTAGGGGCAGGACAGGAATAATGACGCAGACGTAGAGAATGGACTTGAGGACATGGGGAGGAGGAAGGGGAAGCTGGGACGAAGTGAGACAGTGGCATTGACATATATACACTACCAAATGTAAAATAGATAGCTAGTGGTAAGCAGCCGCACAAGGAGATCAGCTCGGTGCTTTGTGACCACCTACAGGGGTGGGATAGGGAGGGTGGGAGGGAGGCTCAAGAGGGAGGGGATATGGGGATATATGTATACATATAGCTGATTCACTTTGTTATACAGCAGAAACTAACACAGCATTGTAAAGCAATTTTACTCCAATAAAGATGTTAAAAAAAAAGTCTTTCTATATATTCTCCTAATAATGTGTGTGTGATATGTAATTTCTAGCTTTTTATTCTATCTAGAGTTTATATCTGTGTTTTCTGAGGTCAGGCTTCAACTCAATTTCTTTCCCCTAAAAGGTTAGCCTATTATTTCTACTGATTTAAAATTCTGCCTTTATTGTAAACCAGCTTCACATATTTACATAGATTTAAGGACTATCTACTCCACTGACTTATTGGTCTGTTTCTGCCCTGTTTTAATTACTATGTTTAATTATTAAATTATGATGTGTAAGGACAAGTGCCTCCTTATTGGTTTTTTCCTAGGATGTATTTGCATATTCTTATAGAGTTGATCTTCCATATGAACCTAAGAATTAGCTTGTCAACTTCTATTTTAAAGATCCTATTACCAAGGCTTCCCTGGTGGCACGGTGGTTAAGAATCCGCCTGCCAATGCAGAGGACACGGGTTCGAGCCCTGGTCCAGGAAGATCCCACATGCCGCGGAGCAACTAAGCCCGTGCACCACAACTACTGAGCCTGCGCTCTAGAGCCTGTGAGCCACAACTACTGAATCCCGCGCACCTAGAGCCCATGCTCCGCAACAAGAGAAGCCTGCACATCTCAATGAAGAGTAACCCCCTCTGAGAAAGCCCGCGCACAGCAACGAAGACCCAACGCAGTCAAAAATAAATAAATAAATAAAATAAATAAAGATCCTACTACCAAAATAATCTAAAAAAAAAGAAAGTGGATACATGTATATGTGTAACTGATTAACTTTGCTGTACACCTGAAACTAATACAACATTGTACATCAACTATACTCCAACAAAAATTTTAAAAAAGATCATATTACCATTTTTATTGTAATTGCATTGTTATATTAATTTTGAAAGAAATTTTATCTTTATAAAATTTGGGTTTCTTCATCTAGGAATGTAGTATGTCTTCACATTTGTTGAGGTCTTCTCTTATGTCTTCCACTAAAAGTTTATATCAGTTGACTCTAGTCGTGGAGTTGCCAGAAACTGTCGCTAACTGCGATAGACGACTTCTGCACATTTTAGGGTTTTGTTTCCTCCGGTTTTATTTCTCTGTCGATATTCTCTGTGGTTATTTCTGTCTGTTTTATACTTTCCTCCATATATTTTGCTGATTTTATTTTACTTGTTATCCTATGTTGTTATACACTTATTTTATAGTGAGATATAGATGTGTTGATATAATTATAAAATACATGTATAGGTATGGTTGTGATGATGGTAGTGGATATGATAAAGAGAGATAGATATCTTTTCTGTAACCATGGGATTTTAGATAGAAGATAAGATAGATGCCTGTGCTCAATATATCATCTTGATTGATTGGCATTTCTTTATATTAATTGATTAATTACTTAGAAGTTTCAAGGTATAATGTTTGTTTCTTAGACAAATATTGAGGCTCTTCTCAGTTCTGCCCCAAGGTGCTTATATAAAATATATTTTGGAAGACAAGACAGTAATATACAAAAAGTTATACACTTGTGCTTCTGCTGCTCATACCTAGACCTACAGGTGAATTGGCATGATGGTAACAAGTGGATGAAATGTACCAAAAAAGCTCTTTTCTTTGTTGTAGCTTAAAGCACTGAAGGATGCTACCAAATTAGCAAACGAAAATTTGGAAACAAGCCAGCTGACCAGAAAATCTTTACAGGATTATTATTGGCAGATAAGGTAGGTTTTAGGCCATTCATGTATTCATCAAGCATTTATTAAGTAATTTCTTTAGACAGAGTATAGTACAATGCTATGGATGATATAAAATAAGAAAATAACAATATCCTTACTCTTTTTTTAAAATTAAAGTATAGCTGATTTACAATATTTTGTTAGTTTCAGGTGTACAGTAAAGTGATTCAGTTGTATTTTTTTCAGATTATATTCCATTATAGGTTATTACAAGATATTGAATATAATTCCCTGTGCTACACAGTAAATCTTTGTTGCTTGTCTATTTTAGGTATAGTAGTTTGTATCTGTTAATCCAATACTTCTAATTTGTTCCTCCTTCTCTCCTTCTCCCCTTTGGTAACCATAAGTTTCTTTTCTACATCTGGAGTTTGTTTCTGTTTCGTGTATAGATTCATTTGTATTATTTTTTAGATTCCACATATAAGTGATGTCATATAGTATTTGTCTTTCTCTTTTTGACTTCACTAAGTAAAATATTCTCTAGGTCCATATGTTGCTGCAGATTACACTATTCCATTCTTTTTTATGGCTGAGTAATATTCCAGTGTGTGTGTGTGTGGCTGTGTGTGTGTATTTTTTTTTTCTTAAGCCAATCATCTGTTGATGGGCCCTTGGGGTTGTTTCCATATCTTTGCTATTGTAGATAGTGCTGCTATGAACGTTGGGGGTGCATGTATCTTTTCGAATTAGAGTTTTCATTTTTTCTGCGTATATACCCAGGAGTGGGATTGCTGAAGATCCTTAGTCTTTAGGCAATTATAGAAATGGTTCCAACCTTTTGTAAAAACTCATTTTTGTGTAAGAATATTTCATAGAGGTGTCACATGAAAGTAGTTTTACAGTCTATTTTAAAAAAATACATGTTGATTAAAAACTACTATGAGCTTATTAATACCTTTCAATTGACTTGGATTATATTTATCTCAAGTGTTTGTATATGTTTGAGAATTAGTCCACATACACATATGTGCAGGATATATTATTAATTCCATCTAAAAACAATACTCAGATAGTATATAGAGTTAAGGACCCCTGTAAAAAAACGTGATCTACAAGTTGGGAATCATTGGCTGATAGACTTGTTGGGAAGAGAAGTTAGGAAAGAATAAAATAACTGGAAAAATAATTTCAGGACAACACATGATTATGTGTCAAGGAATCTTCAAAAGCAAGAAGGCTCTCTGGGAGCCTTTTTTTGGGTAGAAAGTTAAACTGTGCACAAAGATATGACAACTGTGAGAGTGATTTGATAGTTAAAGAATTTCCCTGACTCTCTGCCCATTGACCTGAAATGGCTCTACAAGCTCTTAACCACTAGAGGCAAGTTGTTTTAAATAATTGGTTTCCTAGAATAACCTAGTTAAATGCAAACAATATTACTTGAGGAAGTTGACATATGTCTTGTACAAGTACTGGCACATAGTGAACTCTCAATAAATGTTAGTTGAATGAATGAGTGAATGAACAGAAACCTTCAGTATTTACAAAACAAACTAGTGTTATTTATAAAATTAACTACAACTTAAGGCAAAGAACAGTCATGGCATAAGGAACACAGAGCAAGTAAGGAAGGATTGAGGAGCAAAGAGAGTGGTAAATATGTGGGTAAGTCTCAATGAACAATCATGTAGTGATATAATGATGTCTTACAGTGTATAAAAATATAGAGAGAGTTAAAATATAAAACTTTTAGGGCTTCCCTGGTGGCGCAGTGGTTGGGAGTCTGCCTGCCGATGCAGGGGACACGGGTTTGTGCCCCGGTCTGGGAAGATCCCACGTGCCGCGAAGTGGCTGGGCCCGTGAGCCATGGCCGCTGAGCCTGCACGTCCGGAGCCTGTGCTCTGTAACGGGAGAGGCCACGACAGTGAGAGACCCGCGTACCGCAAAAAAAAAATAAAATAAAATAAAACTTTTAGAATGGAGTAAAGAATGGAGAAGCATAAATGTAATTAAAGATACTTGCATTGACTAGGAGGAGAAAAAGGTAAAGCTTAATATTAGACTTCGATAAATCAAGGACTTAGATTTTAACTTATGACCTCTAAAGAGAATTTAAAAATATGTCTTCCAAATCAATTGAAGAGGAAAATGGTATAATAAGAAAATACTCAAACTATCCAAAAGAAGGCAAAAAAAAAAAAAGAGAGAGAAAAGGGACTGTAGAGACTGATGAGACAAGGGGAAAGCGTAAAAGAAAATGGTGGAGTTAAACCTAAATATATCTAAGTGAGTTAAGTGATCCATTTTTATCTAGACTGGATTAAAATAATTGGATTTTTTTTCTGGAATTTTTCTTTGTGGCACTTATGTCCGAATTTTATTTTATTTTATTTTTATTATTTTTGGCTGCATTGGGTCTTCGTTGCTGCGCACGGGCTTTCTCTAGTTGTGGCGAGCGGGGGCTACTCTTTGTTGCGGGGAGCGGGTGGCTTCTCTTGTTGCAGAGTACGGGCTCTATGTGCATGGGCTTCAATAGTTGTGGCACATGGGCTGAGTAGTGTGGCGCATAGGCTCAGTAGTTGTGATGCACAGGCTCAGTAGTTGTGGCACACGGGCTTAGTTGCTCCGTGGCATGTGGGATCTTCCTGGACCAGGGCTCGAACCCGTGTCCCCTGCATTGGCAGTCGGATTCTTAACCACTGCTCCACAAGGGAAGCTCAATAATTGGATTTTTAAAAATCCAGTTATATTTTATTTAGGAGAGACTTATCTAGAACATAGGGATATAGAAAGTTAGAGAACAAAATAATGGAAAAAAATGCCACATAAACACTAACAAAAGAAAGCTGGCATAGCTAAGTTAGTATAAGATAAAATAGATCTTTAAGGCAAAAAGCTTTACTAGAGCTAGAGGGCCACATCAGAGTATATGGTTTAATTCACACGTGTGCATACACACACACACACACACACATATACATATATGCATATCATAATATGGCTTCAAAATATATAAAGCAAAATTTGACAGAAATATAAGGAAAAATAGAAATTCACAAATGTATTGGGCAATTTTAACACATTCCTCTCAGTAATTGATGGAATAAATAAACCAAAAATTCTCATTAAGGATATAGAAGATTTGAACAACATGCTTAATAGACTTGACTTGGTGTATTTGTAGAATATTGTACCTAACAACTGCAAAATACCACTGTCTTCAAGAACACATGGAACATTTACAAAAATTGACGTTATGTTATCTCAACAAATCTCGGAGTCTCAATATATTCAAAGGATTTAAATCATTTAGTGCAGAAACCCAACATAAAAATGCAAAAAATATTGCTAGGAAATCTCCGTATGTATGGAAATTAAGAAATACAGGTCTAAATAATTTGTTAACCAGAGAAGACATCATATTGATCATTGGAAAATGTTTTGAATTTACTGATAAAAAACTAATATGTATCAAAATTTGTGAGATACAGCTAAAATAATTCTCAGGAAAATTTGACTATTTAAATACATATATTAGAGAAAAAGAAAGGTTGAAAATTAATGAGCTAAGCATCTTTCTTAGAAAGCTAGGGAAAAGGATAGAAGGAATGAAATAAATAGAACAGAAATTAATAAGAAAGCTAGGATAGAATCAACAAATCCAGATGTTTGATAAAAAATTGATAAACTCGGGACTTCAGTTTATGAGGTTATATTATCCTTGAAATTAAAACCTAACAACAACACAAAAAATACTGCAACCCAATTTCATTCACGAAATATGCTAAACAGAATTTTATCAAATAATATAGCTAAACTGTGGTCATTCCAGGAATGCAAGGATGATTTAATATTAGAAAATCAATCAGCATAATTTACCATACTATAGTGAGTTTGCAAAGTCAGGAAACCAGTAATAGTATATTACTTCAGCATCCAAATAATCTGCTCACTACCCGTCAGGCAAAGTACCTCTAAATTTGAAGCAATGGTTCTAATTGTTAATCTGAAAAAATGTATAAGAAATATACTACAGAATGTCCAGAAAATCTGGAAATACATGGATGTTAGCAGAGCACTTTTGAGTAGTGAAAAATCTTTAAGAGGTATGAATCTCTAAATGGAATTTCATTCTCTACATCAAGATGTGGGTAAAATGAAAAAAAAGGAAGGGTGGGGGGCCCCAGAAGAGTTAGTACAATACATTCTTCCAGGCCATTTGTAATGACTTGTACTGTAGTTCTAATCCACTAACATATTTTTAAAATTTTATTTGTTTTTGGCTGCATTGGGTCTTCGTTGCTGCGCGCAGGCTTTCTCTAGTGTGGCGAGCGGGGGCTACTCTTCATTGCAGTGTGTGGACTTATTGCGGTGGCTTCTCTTGTTGCAGAGCACGGGCTCTAGGCATGCAGACTTCAGTAGTTGTAGCACGCGGGCTCAGTAGTTGTGGCTTGCGAGTGCTAGAGCACAGGCTCAGTAATTGCGGTGCATGGGCTCAGTAGTTGTGGCTCATGGGCTTAGTTGCTTCGTGATATATGGTATCTCCCCAGACCAGGGCTCAAACCCATGTCCCCTGCATTAGCAGGCAGATTCTTACCTACTGCACCACCAGGGAAGCCCCACTAACATATTTTTAATCTAACATTATTGTAGGAATACAAAACAGCTCTATGACTTAGAAAAGGAAAAGGACTTCTCCCTACTACAGAGTATATTATGGACTTGGAAACAGATGAAATCCCTTCGACAACGCCAAGGGTTTACAAGCACCTCGATAAAGTTGCAGTTTCAGAGGTGAGTGGCTGCTCTATTTGTCCTTATAGGTCTCCTGAGGAGCTGCCCATGAATAACTGGGAATTCAAAGTAACTTGGAAAAGAAAATCCAGAAGCTAGTCAACTATTTGACATAGTCAACAAAGAACTTGTATCTTGAATGTGTAAACAACACTTACAACTTAATAAGACAACTCAATTTAAAAATGGGCAAAAGATTTGAACAGACACTTCATTAAAGAAGGTATATGGATGGCAAATGAACACAGGAAACAATGCTCAACATTATGTTATATCAGTAGGGAAATGTAAACTAAAACCGCAATGCGATACACTACACACCTATTAGAATGGCTAAAATCCAAAAAAAAAAAAAAAAAGAGAAAAGAATAGAGAGAAGAAAGAAAGAAAAGAAAAAGGCAATAACAAATGCTGGCAAAGCAACAGGAACTCTCACTGATGGCTGGTGGAAATGCAGAGTGGCGCAGCTACTTTGGAAACAGTTTGGCACTTTTTGATAAAGTTAAACATAGACCCAGCAGTCATACTTCTAGATGGAACATGTAAGTCACAAAAACATATCTAGTGGAGGAGATAGTTACAAATTAAAAACTTTGCTTGCAAATCACTTCTTAAGCTGTTTGTGAACCCACAGTGAAATAACTGGTTCTCTCCCACAAGCCGTTGTCCTGGGTCTTTTGTTTTTCAAAACTATAAAAGATTAGTATAATTTCAGGCAATTAAGAAAGATGTTTAGCTTTGTTGATTTTTTTTCCTGCTGTAGTAGTTTTTAACAAAAGTGCTTCTGACAGTTTCTAAACCTAACCCAGCATGGACTTTGTTTATCTTAGGCTCCTGAATTCATGTAAACTTGCTGACTTGCCTCTCATATTTTAAACCGGTCTAATACACTCTTGCATTATGAACCCCTCTTCAGAAAAGGAGAGTCACAGATGCAATAAGCTTGTTCAGAACAGTAGCTCTGGACCAATATTCCTGCTCACCACCTACTCTTATTCTACGAAACTCCAATCCCACTTGAGGCCCTTTGCATTTGTTCCTTCTGACATTTACCATTCAACTTTCCCCGTGGACTTTGGCTTGGGTTTGCCTCTCCAGATTGCTCCTGTAGACTTCTGAACTAAACCCCACAGTGTCAGTGATGAGTTTGGCCGCACAGGACTAGCTAGCCCCAGCTACACTAAAATGGGGCATTTCACTTGATCAAAGTATCATTCTTTTTTTTTTTTTTAACATCTTTATTGGAGTATAATTGCTTTACAATGTTGTGTTAGTTTCTGCTGTATAACAAAGTGAATCAGCTATATGCATACATATATCCCCATATCCCCTCCCTCTTGCGTCTCCCTCCCTCCCACCCTCCTTATGCCACCCCTCTAGGTGGTCGCAAAGCACCAAGCTGATCTCCCTGTGCTATGCAGCTGCTTCCCACTAGCTATCTGTTTTACATTTGGTAGTGTATATATGTCAATGTTACTCTCTCACTTCGTCCCAGCTTCCCCTTCCCCCTCCCCATATCCTCAAGTCCATTCTCTACGTCTGCATCTTTATTCCTGTCCTGCCCCTAGGTTCTTGAGAACCATTTTTTTTTTAGATTCCATATATATGTGTTAGCATACGGTATTTGTTTTTCTCTTTCTGACTTACTTCACTCTGTATGACAGACTCTAGGTCCATCCACCTCACTACAAAGAGCAAAGTATCATTCTGATCAACTAGAAAAGCTGATGTTTGAAGGCGCTCCTGGGAACTCTGTTTCCAGGCTAGGTGTATCACCAGCAACCTCACCACAGGCCTTCACCTTGTGAACCCTAATTGAATAAGCTTGTAGCCAGGCCTATGTGAAAGACAGTACTTATGACAGGAAGACCTGGGACCTAGACACTAAGCTCAGCTTATCTTTTCTTCATATATTTGGTTTTGGGCATATTGAATTTGATAAGCTTTTGAGACATCCCTAAATAAAGCAACTGAATGGGCAGCTGGATGTATGGTTTATACTAGAAAGAAAAATGCTGAATTTTTATGGCAGAGTAATAGTAATTGAAGCCATGCATGTGCATGAGTCTGCTTAGGAAGAGGGTAGAGAATGAGATGAAAAGAGGGCCGAGAGCTAAATCTTGAGAAACTGCCTTGAATGGCTTGATAGAGGAGGAGAAACCAGAGGAGGGACAGAGAAACACCAGTTAGAGTGTTTTGCCACAGAGGCAAAGAAAGGGGAGTATTTTAAATAGGAGGGAGGGTTAATAGTATTTAATGCTTCTGAAGTATCAGTTAAGTCTAGGACTAAAAATGTTCATTGGATTTCCTCACATGGAGGTTACTGATTGAGAAATTAGAGCAGGTTTGATGAAGTGATGGTGGCAGAATAAAATAGCAGGAAATTGAGGATATAGTCCTGTCTTCTCATTCAGGCAATACATTTTCCTTGTCTCACGTTACCAACACTACATTAAACTTAGAGAAACTGCCTGGGTAAGTAGCCACAGACCTTGTTGTAATTTGGCTACTGAACCCAAACCACAGCACTGGTAAGTAGCACGGTGAACCCAGATTCCTGTATATTGTCTTCACCTGTGTTCTCTGTTAGGCTCCTACTTACCTGGAAGGGATCCAGATAACTGTCAAAGGGGCTTTTAAAAGATATAGAAAGAGCAATCTATTCAAGCAGGAAAATCCATGTCATTTCCCAGAGCTACTGAATAGAAAGGAGGAAGCTATGGAACCAAGATCACTGTCTCGGTGATCTCCTCAAAAAGAGACTGCCTGTTAAAACACCTATTGTCTAAGTACTGTACATTGCCTAAGTTACTCTCCACTGGAATCACTTGGGAGAGATCTAAAAACCACTGTTATGATTTAGTTGGTATGAAGTATGGTCTGGGCATCAGGAACTTTAAAAATATCCTCAGGTGAGTTTAATATGTGACAAAGTTTGTGAGCCATTGGATTAAACAATAAGTTAAATGACTTTTATATTGATTACCCTGAATCAGAGGAAAACAATAATAATATTTGTTGAGTGTTTGTTATACTCCAAGCACTGGACTGAGCACTTTACATGAATGAGTGCATTTAATTCTCATAACAACCCAATTTTCAGATGAGAAAAGTAAGGCATAGAGTACTTAAGTAACTTGCCCAAATTCCATAGTGTCAGTAATGGGTCTGGGCTTCAACACAGGTAGTCTGGTCTCTAGCCCATATAGGTAGTATCTACACTAGGTTCCCTATATTTTACTGCAAAAGGCAAAAAGCATATGATATTTTACAATGATAATGAGATATACTTCACATACCATACAGTTCATCCATTTCAAGTGTACAGTTCAATGGTTTTTAGTATGTTCACACCACTGTGCAAGCATCACCACAATTATCATTTTATAACATTTTAGGCACCCCCCCCCCCGTAGAACTATCTTCCTATTAGCAGTCACTCCTCACGTGTGTAGATATAGTTTTTGTTTTTCTTGGGTATATACCTAGGAATGGAATTGCCGGGTCATATGGTAACTCAGTGCTTAACATTTTGAGGAACTGCCAGACTTTTCCAAAGCAATTGCACCATTTTCTATTCCCAACAGAGTATATAATACTTAATCAAAGAATCTCCTTTTTAAAAGATTAAAAATAAAAAACTGAACTTTGAACTGAAAAGAATAAAAAGTCAACTCCCAGACCAATTATTTTCTGAAAGGGTTCCAGAGAACTGGGGTTTTGCTGGACTACTAATAGAAGAGGAATAATAGTAATACCTACTTCATAGGGTTGCTGTGAGAATTAAATGAGTTAATATGTATAAAGTACTTAGAATATTGCCTGGCATGTACTTAGTAAGTACAATGTAAAAGTTAGCTGCTGCTACTACTAGTAGTAGTACTGGTGGTAGTAGTAGTAGTGGTGGTAGTAGTAGTAGTTGTTAGTGGTAGTGGTGGTGGTGGTACTAGTTGTAGTAGTGGTAGTAGTAGTAGTTGTCGTCATTGTTGGTGGTGGTACTAGTTGTAGTAGTGATAGTAGTAGTAGTTGTCATTGTTGTTAGTGATGGTGGTACTAGTTGTAGTAGTGATAGTAGTAGTGGTAGTAGTTGTCATTGTTGTTAGTAGTGGTGGTGGTGGTGGTAGTTGTGGTAGTGGTAGTAGTAATGTCATGAACTGCTTACTGTTTATGCATAAACCCCAAGGAGTATAACTGAGATTTACCACTTAATATTCCTATAGTGTCCTGCCCTTACACATGGTCATGTTCTCACAGCTTAAAAAATATGGGAGGGACTTCCCTGGCAGTCCAGGGGTTAAGACTCCATGCTTCTACTACAGGGGGCATGGGTTCAATCCCTGGTCGGGGAACTAAGATCCTGCATGCCATGTGGTGCGGCCAAAAAGTTTTTTAAAAATATGAGAGGAAGCAAAATGAGAGGAAACATGGCATGTGCCCTTAAATTTGTGTCTTCCATCCCCCTTGGTTACTCATTCTCACCAGAGAGGTTTCTTGATGTCCTTAGAAAAGGCTGAAGACACTAAGTAGGGAGAAATCTGTGAAAACTAAGAACAAGTTTATGAAATTTTATGTATATACATATATATGTGTGTGTATCATATTGATAATTTCCTTGGGATGTAAAATTATTTTATGTAAGAAATTGTGGGGTGTGTGTGTGTGTGTGTGTGTGTGTGTGTGTGTTGGCAAGATATCTAACAACTCTCAAATCCATTATTCCTGCTTTAAATAATTCTATTTATTATTAATTAGGATGAAAATGAATAAATGTGATGAACAAAAACAAGAATTGTCAAAAATATATGAGACTCAGAAGAAAACTGAAGGAAAAGCATTTAAGAATGGGGAGAAACAGGAGGTATTTATATTGCAAAATAACATTCAACTCATCTTAACTAGTTATAATATTTGTTTGGTAGAATAGGAAATCTTGGTATTTGTAACAGTTACCCAAGAAAATGACAAATATAAGAAATAAAGTTTAATTTTAAGAATAATTGTCCTAAGCAATGAACTTACATTATAAATTATATATTTATTTTTCTGTTTCTAGAACTTCTCATATTTAGCTTCAGAATTTGAAGAAATAGATATTGAAAGGATAAATCCAATTACCTTGATGCCACAAATTTCTTTCACAGCAGAATTAACAAACTTATCTAGATGTTCACTGTAAGCATTTTTAAAAGATTATTTCTTCATTATATATTGTCTAGTAATTGTATTGTTTTTTTAATAACGTTAGATTTCTTGAGTGAGTACCATATACCAGGCACTTAGCATGCTGAGTTTAAGAGGACACAGCAAGCCTGTTGACTTAGAGCCACTTCCTTGAGGTTATTGAAGACATGGGGTGTGTGTGTGTGTGTGTGTGTGTGTGTGTGTGTGTCTTTTAAAAGTTAGAAAATATTTTTGAATTCTCAATTCAAGCTCCGCCACCCCCATTCCTAAGTCTCTCAGCTTTCTCCTCTCATGAGACATAATGGGTAAGTGCTATAATCTCTTTAAGTTATAATTTAGTAAAATAGCTGAATGATTTATGGTACCTTAATTTTAGTTCTTTTTGTATTTTTGAGTAAATGTCTTTTTAAAAAAACACTTGAGGGGTAGGAAAGGCTTTTATCCACATATAGGCAAATGTTATTGGGCTCAAATATTATTTGTCCTCTAAAATGATCATATTTTAACATGTTGAGGTACATTTTGAAAAGAATAATATTTTATATCTGGTTTGCTTTTCAAGGGTCCAATAAAGGTTTATTTAATTTTTAGGCATGAACAAAAGAGGAGAGCCAAAATTCAGAAGCTTAAATATTTTATTAAAATATTATACAACAATAAACAAGTTTCTTGCACTTCAGTATCTCCCCTACAGTTTGATTTTAAAGTCATGTTTCAACAAATTTTCAATATTCAGTTAATATATTGGCCTGAAACAATTTGCTTGGAGGTATGCCGTTGTCATTTAATTTTGTATCTTATTTTATGACATACATAATTTTAAATTTCTTGTTAGTTACTGTTATATGTGATAAGTAAGTTCTTTTATATTGAGATGACTGATCTATATGGATAGACATTTATAAATAATATATTTATAATTCATCAATAGTCTTTTATTAATAGCTGTAAGTACAAAATTATTTGATTTGTAGTTGTTCTAAATACGTCTATCCTGCTGAAATTCTTGCCAACCCTAGATGTGCAGCATTATTATTCATTTGTTAGTGAGGTGGAAGAGGGTTGTTTAAACTATGAGTAGTATAGCTATTGTAAGTGTTGAATGATTTCTCCAAATTGCCCCAACCTTAACTTGGTGATATCAGTCTCGATATATTTGTTCATCTTTTAAAAAAATTTTGGATCCCTTTAAGAATCTGATGAAAGAACACACATACAGCAGACCCCTGATTCCTGCCCAAACACCCCACCATAAGAATTCCTTCACTAAAAGAAGAAGAAAATAGGATGATGGAGAAAAATTAGAGACAGTAAAGGAGTTTAGACAAGAAGTCTTGCTGGTTAATATAAGGGTTAAACTTGTACCTAGAGCTGAAAGAAAAGTTAGGAGGGAATAAAGATTTGTTAACTAATGAGAACCGGCTGTATAGCACAGAGAACTCCACTTCACTGTACAGTAGAAACTAACACAACGTTGTAAAACAACTATACCCCAACAAAAAAATAAAAATAAATAAAAGTAAAAATAAAAAGATTTGTGTATGTGAGTGTGGGGTGGAGTTTGAGGTGTGGGGAGAAGATTATTATTACAAATCTAAATCAAAGTTATTTTTCAATGCCTAAAATAATTTTGTGCTATCCCTGATCAAAAGCTGTATTCATTTTGTTCATCTGAGCTGTCAAGTTACTATCATCTTAAAATGTACCTCTGTTGAAATTTTTATTTAAAAAATATATTGACTATACTTTCCTACTATTGTACCTAAAATAAATTGTGATATAATAATCCAACCACTTGAAGTTTAAAATCTGCCCCCTCCCAAAATAGATAAGTGTGTATTTTGAATCCCTCATCATCCCATGAATTAGCACATGATCTTAACAAAACAAGAGGCAGGGAAAGAAAGGAATCTATCTAGGGATAAGTTGTACCATTAGCAGTGCAAAACTTGCTAAATAAATCTATATGCCCTAGACTAACATTCTAACCTACATTTATAATTTTCTTCCTACTATTCTTCTTTACTCTTTCTTCACTTCAGCCAAACTGAACTGCTTGTTTTTTCCATACATTCTTGCAACTTCCTACTTAGAGTTTTGAATATTCTACTTTCTCCACTTATAATGCCTATTTTCATTCTTCACACTCCATCTCAGCCACACAGTGGTGTTGATAGCTTCCATTAGGAGACAAGTCTGTCTCTGGGGAGATTCCAGGTAGAATTTGCTACCTTTACATTTGCTACCATCCAGGATCTGGCCTCCAGCTCTGCAGTCTCAGAAACTGGATTTAACAGTTCCATGAGAATGCATCTACATACCCTAAATAAATTTACAAGGACGATGTGTAAAATCAGATTACGAATTCAATATCTGAATATATTTATCAGTTCGTTGTCTCTTTTTAGTCAATTTACTAATTTACAGTAAGAAAATTTTTTCACAGACCTAAATACTTTAAGTCCATTAGCTATAACCCCTACAAACATTTCTGTATTTAGGGAGGCCTTTGTCAAAGGGACCAATGTGTTGGGTTAAATTCACTCTTACAGGGACAGTATTTAGATGACCAGAAAAAATTTGCCTCTTCGTCTTTCCTTTTCCCCTGCTTTCTTGGTTAATCAACTATCCTTTTGATTGGTACATTCTTTTTTATCTTTCACGGGGCATTTACCACCCCCCACTGTCCATTTCCTTCTTCTTAGAACACATACCACTGTTTCCCCAAACACTAATAACACAGTATAAGTCAAAATAAGATTTTTCTGTTGAAAAAACTTTAGATTTGTAGTTATGGCAGTGATGGAACTATAGTAGAAAGCACAGCATACAGAATCAGAAGACCTGGGTTAGTACCCAGTGGACATCTATGGAACAGTCTACCCAGCACCTCCCTGACTCATTCTGGGACTTTTCCTCCCTTCCCTGCCCCATAGCTTGTTTAACCTGTCCTTGGATTCCATGAGCCAGCACATCTCCCCTTTTCTTAAGCACTTCACCTGGGTTTCTATCACTTTTAATAAAAATTAATATAGTTTCATATAGAGACTCCATTTCTTCATTTACAAAGTGGGAAGAATAATACCTATTTCCTATAATTTTTATCAGGTTTAAATGAGGTAAAGAATTTTAAAAGTGCTACACAAAAGTGAGTTATTCGGGTATTGTGTTATAGGTAATATATTCACGGAACTGTATTTGTAATCCTTTTATTCAATTGATTTTCTTTGAAACCAGTAAAAGGCATTATACTTTTAAACACCTAGGATTATCTACTTTTCTCACAATCATGTGGATCAAATGCTATAGAGCAATACCTATTTTACATTCTAGTATTTTTAAAAGAATTATGTTAGTGATGATCTTTATTTTAGTTCTTTTTCTATTTTGTACTTTCAGTGATTTATCAACCATTTCTTTTATATTTAGGTTTATGAAATAAGTAAAAGGACAAGCTTATTGGCAAAACTACATTTACCCTTACCTAAAAACACAGAGCTAAAAAGCAAAACTGTTTTGGAATATGTAGAATTTAGCTCTGATCAGCTGGTCATACCTGCATATGGAGAAGTAGGAAGCAGTAAGTTTATTAGAAATGTTTCTTCCCTCCTATTTTCTTCATGAGTTCCATATCCTAAATGACCCTGGGTCATTTATATGAATAAGGAATCCTATATTTACAGTATTAGGTTAAAAATGAATTAAGTTCTTCTTCCAGACATTAAACTAATTTTTAAAACTTTGACTTGAATCATCTTTGGGATATCTAAAATTCGGGATTAGCCCCTTTGCTTTTCCTGGGACATCTGAGACAAGGGCGCTATGCTCTCTGGAACGTGAGCTCCACTCCTGAATGCGTAGGCTGCTCTGCCTCTGCCTATCCTTTAGTAAATCTTAAAGATGCTCCAGGACAGGTTGATTCATCTTTGAACTGAATAGGGGAGGGAGGAAGAGAAAGAGAGAGAAAGGAAGAGGTAAAGGAGAGAGGAAAGAAGAAGTGATGTTTTTGTTTATTGTTGTTCAATTGATTTTACTCCTCCTGCAATTAAATTTAAGTTAGCATGTCTGCCAGAATGCTGTCATTTCTCTTCTCCCCCAGCTCCCTTCTCTTTCACCTTCCTAGGGGTTTTGCAGTTGCTGCATCCAGCTGGTAAAAAGAAAGGGAGTATGAATGAGTGAGCAAGGAGGAGAGAGAAGAAAACAAATAGGCAAAGGAACCAGGGGAGAACAGAAAATGAGGGAGGAATGTAGTCTGCTTAGACAGAGTCCAGATGAAGCAGAAAATAGGGTTGTGGAGACCCAGCAGAAAAGACTTAAGAGTGAAAATTTTAGGGAGCACTAGGAACTTGGCAGAAGTTTCAAGGAGTATCGTTAAGCTCTCTGAAGACAGAAAGAAGATGAGGAGAGGGGGAACGCTCAAGAATGTAGGAAAGGAGACACACAGTAGCTCTTTTTCTGCTGCCAATATTTTTTTCTTGCTGGCAGCCACTCCCAGAAAGAATGGGTTAAAAACTTCTGTGTCCAGATAAATATGTTCCTCTCTCTTTTGTAGTCTGTTTGAAGCAGTCTACCTGAGGGATCTTAGATGTGAGGTGAGGGAGAGCTCTAAGATTAGAGCCTATGGTCGACATAAACTTTGTGTTCCTGAGGTTCCACAAGTAAAAGTCTGGGAAAAAAACTGTAATGTGCTCAGATATTCATTTGTTTTTAATGCCTTTTATAAATAGATGTGCCCTTTCTTCTTGAGGGAAACGGAACTGAAGAACTTTGTCTTTTGACTTCAGGAAAACTAAGCTATTCTCTATCATGGGCCTTAGATGAAAATGGTGTTCCTCTGACACCTATGTCACAGTCATTAAGATCTGCTTACTGCAGGTAATAAATGTTTATGCTTGAAAAATAATGCCAGTCCTCAGCAAAGCATCTCACAAGACCTACAAAAGGGAAAACTCTAGAAACAGTTTAGTTTACTTGGATGTTGCTTTATTTTTTATTTGTATTTATAAATATGTAAAATATTTATATATTTTATTTATAATCACTCTACTAAGACAATAAGTATCTTTGTAGGTAAGAGAATGTATCTCTTCAATGCTTAGGATTAGAGCCACATGGATGATGAGAGAGGCAGTTCCACAGTCCTTAAACTGTAGGCAAAGGCCAAGACTCCGAAGGATTTTACTTCTGGGACCTTTATATCTCCCAGTCGTTCTGGATTATGAAAGAATCATTTTTTGCCTTATCAATTTGCTGGAAGAAATTGCTGGACATAGAAATTTCATCTATATCCCAGGACTTCCTAGGGGAATTGGGATTAACTGCTAGACCACATCCACAAACAGGATTACTAGAAGTAAAGTAAAATTCTATAAAAACGATGATAATGCTGGCTTACCTATTGTGCTATGTTTGAGTAAGACGGTATATATAAAGGACCAAAAGATCCCATCATTTAAAAATTAGTGAATGATAATAACAAGAAGATAGCCTTTACCCTCCCCATCTAAACACATATTTTTTTAAAAACCATGGCTATATCCAACTATATGACATTATGGGAAAGGCAGAACTATGGAGACAGTAAAAAATGTGAGTGGTTGCCAGGGGTTAGGAAGAGAGGGATGAACAGGCAGAGCACACAGGATTTTTAGGGCAGTGAAACTACTCTGTATGATACTATAATTGTGGATACATGTCATTACATATTTGCCAAAATCCATATAATGTAAGACACCAAGAGTAAACCCTAATGTAAATCATGGACTTTGAGTGATAATGATGGGTCAACATAGGTTCATGGATTATAACAAGTGCAATTCTTTTATTGCAACAAACATAATAAATTATAACCCTGGTGCAGGATGTTGATAGTGAGGTAGGCTGTGCAGGGTGTTTTAGGAGAAAAATGGACAATTAATAAGGGTAATTCATTTTGGAACTAGTGAATAAGCTTTTAATATGCTGAACCATTATTTTCTTGTGTTTCTTAGTATTTCCCTAGCACAGTCCCCACTGCAGCTATTTTTAATCTTTGCCTCATCATACTATTCTTTGCCTTTTTCTTGGAGTCAGGTGTTTGTTCTCCTCACTCTAAAGCTAGCTTTTATACAAGTAATTTGGAACTTTCCTTCGTCTCCATTAGGATTCTGCTGACATATTTATATCCTTTTCTTATCTTTTCTTCAACTTTTCCGTTTCCTACGCTATAAGTCTTTTGTATCCAAGAAGCTTTCTGTGCTTTGAAACAAAGAAAAATCCAAGCGTTTGATTAAACCCTGAAAACTCTTTCTGGTTGTTTTTCTCGCCCAAGTCCTCATATGGGTGGTCTACTGGTCTGCATACATTGCCTCTACTTTTAATTCACACATTTCGTCCTTAACCCAACTCAGTTATTCCTGAAGGCTACCAGGGACCTTCTGGACATATTCATTGGCCTGTCCTCCTCGTTTTGCTTCTTGAAGTCTCTTGTCTCATGGCTTCTGTGATGCTGCACTTAACAGTTCCTGTTAGTTGGGAACTCAAGTTTCTAAAAGATTGAGAGTAATTCTGCAAGATTGGAACAGATGACAGGTTTCAACAGGGAATGAATTGCAGGAGAGGTTTTCAAAGTTCAAAGTCCTTTCTAAAGTGAACTAGAAGTAAAACTTTACAGTTGGGGCCTCTGAGATCAGAGAAGGAAGTTACAGAACTCTCCTCCTCTACAGTTGTGGGAGCCCAAGGACTGGTGAGGAGCAGTGGTTCTAGGAACGGGATGGGTGCTCCAAAAGGCAAGATTGACTTGTGAGAGTCAGAGCATGGAGCCACAGGAGAGCACAAAGAAAGTGTGTTCATTCACTGTTTCACTCACTCATTCATTCATTTATTCATCAACTACTGACAGAGCCAGAGACAAAGAAGTGAACGAAAAGAAGATCTTAGAATGCTTCTGTGTAACATTAGGCACACCTCTCCAATCCCATGTTGTCTAGAGTTTTTGTTTAATACATTTTTAAAACATAAAACAGTTTTTCTCACACTCACTAGTTAATTATTTTCTGATGTGGTTAATTGACTTTTATGTTTGCCTTCATTTCTTACCTCCCACGACTTTCATTCTGGATTTACTTGCTGAAAGTTGCTCCTTTCATGATTCAGTTTTCATGGCTAGCAAGCTTGTTTAGTCTTTGTAGATCTGAAAATGTATTTATATTTTCCTCCTTCTTGAATAATTGTTTAGATGGGCATAAAATTTGAGGCTGATATTTACTTTCCCTATTTGAAGCTATAGTTGCATTATCTTCTGGGATTTGTCATAGCTGTTTAAAAGTCTGCCATCAGTTTAAACATTAGTATTTTGTACATTGTCTTTTCTCCCTGGTAACTTAAAAATTTTTTGCTTAATTCATAGAGACAAAGCCAGGGGCTGAGGGGAGGGAGGAATGGAGAGTTATTGTTTAACGGTACAGAATTTCTGTTTGGAATGATGAAAAATTCTGGAAGTACATAGTTATGGTGGTTGTACAATACTGTGGGTATACTTAATATCACTGAATTATATTACTTGCTTAGCATTTGGTTGTGAAGGAGGGGGTGCAGATGACTGAGGAATTTTGCCATAGCCCACAGCTAAACACCTGTAGGGCCAGCTGGGGGAATCAATATAGCAAGGGCAGGAAATGTTCTGTGGTCTTTATTACTTCCTGAGGCAGAAATCTGGAGACTACCTTGAAATACAATTACAACCTGAGGCAGAAATCTGGAGACTACCTTGAAATACAATTACAACCTGAGGCAGAAATCTGGAGACTACCTTGAAATACAATTACAACCTAAATTTTTTAGGCTATAATGGGATAAGTTTCTCTCCCTAATCTATTCTTTGACATTTAAACTGTACCTCAGCCTTTGTTCTCTAGGGGACCTGGGCTAAGAATCTTCCCATGAGAAGGAAAATTTGTTACATGATGGTGTTAAGGGTGTCAGGCCCTAGATATCTCTTATGACAAAGACCTTAAAACAGTTTAAATATGAGAGCAGACATAGGAATTAAAGAAAGGAAGAATACTCACTCAAACTTTATCTGTTTGTAATTTTGCTTAACATCCTATCATACCATACATTGGCTTTGTTAGCAATAGCTTCCAAAGATTCATCGTAAAAATATGAATAGATACTGATGGAAAGTAGACAGTGTAAAATGTATGTCCATGTTTGGGTTGACATTATTGAATCTGAGTCAGAACTGTATTTCTGGAATCCTAGTTTATGGACTGGAATTTTTCTTGAGTACTTTACAGAAAGGATCTTAGAAATCTTCTAGTCCAAATTGCTCTAATTCTACATGATGAAACAAATTATCTGTGAAGAGAGAGATTAAATAACTGGGATAATTGATGGCTGAAAATAAACCCTTACTGTTTAGGGTTGAATTCCTTCTTCACTTAGCCTATAGTTGAGGTCACTAAGGATGCATTATGAGTCTAGCCCATCTTTTATAGCTCTCTTGACTTCTGAAGATGGCCTCATATGACCAAAGATATTCTTCTGGCCCTTACTTCCCAGTTAATTGTATTACATACTCTATATTATGTTTCAACTGTAAAGATATAGCCTAAAGATTCTTTTTATATTGTGGACGTTAGATAGCAAAGATGAATATTTACAGACTTTACCCTTAAGAAGCTTACTTGTCTCTTAAGGGAGGGGTAGACATTTATCAAAAAGCTATGATACACAGCTAGGTGGTTTGTGACCACCTAGAGGGGTGGGATAGGGAGGGTGGGAGGCAGGGAGATGCAAGAGGGAAGAGATATGGCAACATATGTATATGTATAACTGATTCACTTTGTTATAAAGCAGAAACTAACACACCATTGTAAAGCAATTATACTCCAATAAAGATGTTAAAAAAAAAAAAAGCTATGATACAGTTAGAAAGTGAGAAGAACCAGGAAAGATATCACATCTAAACCTTCTATTTTATCCTTAAACACAGGATAAGCTTTATCTTTAAATACCTGGAATGGGTAGGTTTTACCCCATATAACAGATTTATCACCTGCATATTATATAGAAGTTCACAAAATATTTTCCTTTATGTTAGTGTGTTTAGGGATGTAGATGCAAGAGGTGTTCCTGGAATTCCATGGCTTATTAATGCACAGAAGCTTTTTGAATGGGCAAATGAGGTCAGAATTGACCCAAATAATCCAGAATATTCTGATTTAATGGAATTTGTTATGGTAAGTTACAGCAAATATCTGTACTGTAAATATGTTTTATTTCTTAAGCTCTACACTCTTACACTCCTCCACAGTTTGCAGTGTATTTTTCTAGGCATTAGGAGGCATTAAAAGTAAATCTGAGGACAGATAGAGTTTTCAGACAGTTTATAGTATTGTAAGGCAGTTAGAAATTCAGCAACTGAAATAATTACTACCTTAGGCCTGGTGATTGGTACTCTGCCACTATTTAGCAGCCCTTGCTTGGTGCATCTTGCATCCAGGCTGACATCTATTGTACATCTACTGAATGCCTGCCATATTATTAAACGCTGAGGATTGTAAAGATGATTTATAGATACACTCCTTCCCTCAAAGACTCTATTATCTATTCACTTCTACTCCTCCTTACAGCCAACTGAACTGCTGTGTGTGCTCCAACAGGCTTTCTTCATACCTTTATTCATGTCGTTCCCTCTGTTTAGAAGCGCACCTATAGCAGCTGTCTTACCCACCCTGCAAGTCTGGGTAAATCCTTCCTTGGCAACCTCAGTTAGATATGGGCTTTTCTTCCCTTGCCGTCCTGTTAACTTTTTTTCTTTTTATAAACTCTTATGGCTCTAATACCATTTTGCCTTTTACCTTAGTTATTTGTTCATGTGCTTTATCTTTCCTTGTGGAACTACAACTAGTAAATCTTTGTCTCTCTTATGGCAGCTAGCACTTTTCCTTGCATGTACCATGTACTCACATTTACATTTATTGAATAAAGCAGTGCATGCATAGATTATTGCAATTAAGTTTCTTCAGATCAGAGCTTCTCAACTGATGTGCTGAATTGATTACATGTGTATGGAAATATTGAGCCTCTGTCGACTCATAGGGCAACCAGACACAAAAACTCTCCTCTTTTAACCCACTGTGCAGTACAGATGTTTTCATTTTCTGTATAAATCATGACCAGGAAAAGACTGAGAAACTTCATAGGCCGGATTCTGCCTTTTTTTTTTTCAGATTTTCTGTACAGATTCAGTTGCTCCATTTCCTATTTTTATTGCAACTCTCATATCTCACAGTTAGGGGGAAAAACTGTTTTGAAATAATTCTTGAATTTCAAAAAATTAATATTTTAAGTAAAGACTTTACATTATTTGTGTTTTATAGTACATGAAACATAAAGAACAGGATATTCCAAAGTATTTTCGTCTCAAACAGTTGCAAGATGAATTTAACTTTGTTTCTGAAGAGGAAATGAAAAAGAGTAAACGGTTCCAGCTATTGCAGCTTAGAAATGCAGGTCAATTAGATGTTTTCCTTCTGCCGCAAATGCCTCTCTATGACAGAGAGATTCCAGATTTACTCTTCCAGGTACTTGGTTTCTATTTGAATATAGTTTATTCTATGATAAGTTAACGTTTTGCTGCTTTAAATCTATCTTAATTTTTTTTTAAACTGATAATCTGTAGACAACAATTTTCCCCTCTTAAAATTTTTTTAATTGAAGTATAGTTGATGAACAATATTTATATAAGTTTTACAGGTGTACAATATAGTGATTCACAACTTTTAAAGGTTATACTCCATTTATAGTTATTTATAAAATATTGGCTATATTCCCTGTGTTGTACAACATATCCTTGTAGCTTATTTTATATATGATGGTTTGTACCTCTTAATCTTCTACCCCTGTATTGCCCTTGCCCACTTCCCTCTCCCCACTTGTAACCACTAGTTTGTTCTTTATATCTGTGAGTCTCTTTTTTGTTATTGTTATATTCAGTTGTTCGAAACAATATGTTTTGTTGGACATATTAGGCAACATGTTGGACATAGATAGGCAACAGTCATGTCCATGTTGATAATACTTTCTCTTTCACAATTAAGTCGAGCTTGTTACATGGGAATTTTTCTTTCTTGATTTTTTTGGGATCCCCTTTTCTTTAGGCATTAAAAATGTATAGCTCTCCCAAATTTCAGAAAGTCCTTAGCTTAATTTTGCAACTTAATTGTCCCAACAACCTATTTCACAGCCAGACTCTTTTAAGTATATTATAAATTTATGTAAATATTGTGGGTTTTATTGTAAAATATATCACCAATTTAATGGCAACTTTGGGGGATAATGGAGAGAGACACTACCACATTAAACTTACACTTGATTATAAAGCACATCTCAATTTCAGAAACTTTAAAATGTGGGGAAAAAAGAAAGAAAGAAAAGTTCATCTTATGCTGTGTAGTGATGGCGCGCTGGAGCCTGCTGGCACCAGCTGGTAAGAGCCTGTTGTGTGCATCTCTTCCCCGCTCCTCCTTCAGTGATTTCATGTTGGTTGCTTTAAATGTATTGCTGGGAGAATGTCTACACCATAAATCAACAAATGCTGCAAATTGGGGCTTCCCCTCCCACTCCCAGAGAACTGGCTGTTAAACATTTACCAGCACTCCACTAGGCTTAAAAGAATGGAATTATAAGAGCTAATTCCTGTAGAAAAAAACAATTGTACTAATCCTAACACTTGTGCTTGCAAAGAGATGGTTCAAGAAGGAAGAAACCAATGTTCCATCTCTGAAGAAAATGCCTGTGTAGTAGAATTACCACTGTAGGGTGATGTCAGCCAACTTAAAGATAGCAGATGCTGATGAAGGATATTGAGGTTTATACATCTTATGGGTCAGAAAGAGTGAATGCCTTATACTAAAATTGGTTATAACAGGTTTATTAACTTTGGTGAATTATTATCAATTGATAAAAAACGGATAAACTTTTTGATATTTGATTTCCTTCGATTCTGGACTGAAGGGAAGTAGCAGCAAGCCACTTAATATTAAAAATAGTAAAAGTTACTTATAAAAAGGTTTATGTTTTTTCTTGTTGTTGCCACTCAGCCATCCTTTAGCTGTTATACCCTAATATAGAGGAGACACAAACAAAACTATACAGGACTCATTACATTTAAAACTCAAGTAATAGTGGGAAGACGCTCATGGCTGAACCAAGTGGATTGTCTGAGAATCTCTTTTGGTGTGGCTCAGAGGTGAAAGAGGAAATGCAAGTCAATGATTTTTCAATGATAATATCATGGCACCACCAGTTAGCACATATGACTATAATAGTCATAGGATTTGCAGATTATTCATTATTTTCACAAACATGGGTGAGTAGAAATATATGTATTCACAAACAGACCAATTGATATTTGGCTTTGGAAAGCATTGCTCAACTTTTAATTGTGATTCATCTGTTTTGAGACCTTAGGAATTTCAGTTAGTAAACTGCAGTGGGAAGCCCTTGGCTTAGAATGGCTGAAAAGTTATTCAGTTTCCTCCTGCTTCTCTCAATGATTGAATTCAATTCTACAGTTCCGTAAACTACTGTGGGCAAAGCACAGTGCTCAGCATAATTGAGGATATAACTTCATAAAAAAGGAAGAATTTCTGCTTCTGAAACTAGGGGCTTTGCTGACTTTCCTTATCTTATACAAAGTATTGAGAGAACACAAAAAGAGGGAAAGCAACCCAACTCATTTTCTGAGGTTGATGACCTTCATGCCAAAATTGGGCAAAGAAAGCAAAACATGATCATTTTAGGTCAATTTCACTTATGAGCATAGATGTGAAATTACTAATAAAATTTTAACAAATCAAAAAGCAATATATTATGTATAAATATATAATTATACACCATAATCTAGTAGGGTTTATTTCCAGATAACAGAGCTAAGCTAATCTAATCAAGGAATCTATTAATATAATTTACCACATTAACAGAGTTAAGGAAGGAAAAAATATGCTCCTTTTAAATGCCCAAGGGACTTCCCCGGTGGTCCAATGGTTAAGATTTCGCCTTCCAATGCAGGGGGTGTGGGTTCCATCCCTGGTCGGGGAGCTAAGATCCCACATGCCTGGAGACATCTTCAGCCTGTCCCCCTCCTCCTCCTCTTCCGTCCCTCTTACTCCCCCCTCTCCTCCCCCTTGTCCTCCTCCTCTAATTTGTTTACAAGAAGTATGAGGAATAAAGGAACAAGTTAAATGACACCACAAAGAAACAATCAGACAAATTTGGAATGTGGGCCAACTGGCTAGCAAGTACAACTGTTTCTCTCTGTTGCATTTTGATCTCTTTAAAAAGTCATCATTTTTAGACCTAAATAAACATTTCTTCAAAGACATACAGATGGCCAACAGGCACATGAAAAGATGCTCAATATTGCTAATTATTAGAAAAACGCAAATCAGAACTACAGTGAGGCACCTCCTCACACTAGTCAGAATGGGCATCATCAAAAAGTCTACAAATTAAATAAATGCTGGAGAGGGTGTGGAGAAAAGGGAACCCTCCTACACTGTTGGTGGGAATGTAAATTGGTATAGTCACTATGGAGAACAGTATGGAGGTTCTTTAAAAACTAAAAATAGAGTTACCATGTGATCCAGCAATCTCACTCCTGGGCATACATCCAGAGAAAACTCTAATTCGAAAAGATACATGCACCCCAATGTTCATAGCAGCACCATTTACAATAGCCAAGACATGGAAGCAGCTTGAGTGTACATTGAGAGATGAATGGATAAAAAAGATGTGGTATATGTATACAATGGAATATTACTCAGCCATAAAAAGAATGAAATAATGCCATTTACAGCAACATGGTTGGACCTAGAGATTATTATACTAAGTGAAGTAAGTCAGAAAGAGAAAAACAAATACCATATGATATCACCTTCAATTTAGGAAATGCATTACAAAGTCTTAAAAAGAGAGCTGTGCAATTATGTGCTCATACACATACGTCCCTTGATGGTATTAGGTTTGCTAGGAATTTCCGGGCTGGAATCAGTAGCAATTTTCTAGAATTTTGTAAAGCCATCATTTGGCTGTCTCATGTAAAGCTTGTTCTCAATAAAATAAGACGAAAGAAAAAAATATCATATGATACCACTTATATGTGGAATGTAAAAAAATGATACAAATGAACTTATTTAGAAAACAGAAACAGACTCATAGACATAGAAAACAAATTTATGATTACCAAAAGGGAAAGGGGGTGGGGGAGGGATAAATTAGGAGTTTGGGCTTAGCAGATACAAACTACTATATATAGAATAAATAAACAACAAGGGTGTACTCTATAGCACAGTGAACTTTATCCATATCTTTCTTGTAATAACCTATAATGGGAAAAAAATCTGAAAAGTATATATTATATATATGGAGATATACAATATATATATAGTGAAAAAACAGCAATTGGTGAAAAAACAGCAATTGGTGAAATTTAGATATTGGACTATTATGTAATATTGATAATTGAATAGTAGATATATTGGAAAATTGTTAGTTTTGTTGTCTGTGATTATGGCACTGTGGTTGTGTCCTTAGTTTTTGGAGATTCATGCTGAAGTATTTATTTAGGAATGAAGTGTCATGGTGTCTGTAATTTATACTTTGAGATATTTAGCCAAAAAAAAGAAAACAAAAGCAACAGATTAAGCAAATATGGCAAAATATTAATTACTTAATCTAAAGGGTAGGTACATAGATTTTAACATTCTTTCTAATTTTCTGTATGTTTGAAAAACTTGAGGAAAAATTAAAAACAAAAAATAAATAGCATTCTATACACCAACAAAAACTCACTAAAAATGTAACTTAACAAAGATACACCCTACAGTAGCAATAAAAACTCTTAGATTCATAGGAATATATTGAACAAAACACGTACAAAAACTTGATGGAGAAAATTATAAAACATTTTTGAATGGTGTAAAATTAGATTCAGACCTCACAAAAGAAATAAATACTATGTGTAATGAAGATTACACATGAAATGCAAAACTTTAAATGTATATCTTAATCTTGGGCAGGAAAATCTTTCTTAAACAAAACACAAAAAGTATAAATTATAAAGAAATAGATTAATAAACTTGATAATATTAAAGTTTAAACCCCACAGATTAGGAAAAGATATTTTCAAATTATATATTAATTAATAAAAATTAGTATCCAGAGTATTTAAGTAACTCCTATAAATTAATACTTTTAAAATAAATAAAGTGATATGAAATAGTAATATAATATATCCCTAGGTAAAATGTTACTTGTCAACAGGATTAATTTCAAGATTTCTTGTGGATAATTAGAAAAACAAATAAATTACTTTCAGATAATTTATCTACTTAAGGTAAGAGATACTTCATAATTTTTGTGTCATCTTTAATGCTCTCTATAATGTAAAATGATTTCAGTGTGCAGTTAGGAACGTATCCCACAAATGCAGCTATAACAGATGCAATTTATTCTAAATTATATAGATGAAGCATCCTGACAAATAATCTTAGACCCACTGCTGGATGTTAAGTTAAAGTTATTGATTATGGCCAGCATATTTTGACTACTTACTGTATGCCATGCACTTTATAGATATTGTTTCAGTTAAATCTCACAGCAATCCTGTGACATATTAATAACAGTAATATTATAATTATTACAAAAGAGGAAACTGAGGTCTGCAGTAGTTAATCATCTTTTTCCCAAACCACAAAGTTAATAAATGGCCGGGCCAACGTGAATCCAGGACTATGGCCTCCAAATCCCACTCTCTTGACCCTTATACTCTACCACTTTCCATTTCTTTTGTTTCTAGTGATTACCAGGTAAATGCATGCATGAAGAATTGTTCTCAATCGTCTTTACATTTTCTTATAATTTTCTCAATCGCAAATTTTTTCTCAATCATTACTCAGTTTTAAAAGATGAATGGACCTCCTCCTAGAAGCAAACAAAATATGTGTTCTTAGCTAATTCTCATTGGGAGAATCTAAAAGAAGTATTCTCTCCTCTCAATTCCAGAGTGTTGCCAATATCTCCTACACATGAACTGAAATGAGTAGTTAATATTTTATTGCAGTGTATCATATCTAAACTCTGTTACCTTCAAGAAGTGAAACTAATTTAATTCTCTGTTTATAGGAATATGAAAGTCAGATAGAGAAGGATATGTCCATTTCAGATATGAATTCTATTACCGCACAAAGGATTAATTCTGCCAATTTTCTGAAAAAGGTAACAACAACAGAATAGTTTTATCAATATGTTTGAATTTACTTTTGTGAAAACTGGTCTGCTGGATGCACAGTACTATACTCTTCCCAGAGAGTCAGATGGACAGACTTACTTACTCATCACCTCTTTCTGATCACCGAGAGGTTTTCTGTTCTATTCAGACTTCCTTTTCAGAGTTAGTTACTGACCATCTGTAAATGTACACTGTTGATGTACATTGTTGATGCAGCAGTTACTTCAATTGACAGCAAACTCATTATTAAAGCATATCCCACTCTTTCCATTTACAAATGAACGTTAAAGACTTCCCATCTCTTTTTGACCCTAAAAGTTCATTTTAGGAAGTATGCCAGCATTTTGCCAGAATCCCTAGTTTTATTAATAACTCATAATGCCGTACACCAGAGCAGTTCACGGGACAAAGGGAGGAGCCACTAGGAGACAGAACACCGTAACAAAGCCTAAACCAGGTTTGAGGTGGAATCCCTCACTGAATTTCACCCCTGATTTCTTTCCACTGACCCCTCATCGCTCCAGTGACTATATGTATAGATCCATCATGCCCAGCACAGTGCTCTTCACTCAGAAAATGTTGAGAAATGTTTGAACAATTAATGAAGTAAGGGATAAAATTGCAGGCTGAGGAGGTTTCTAAGACTTCTGCAAGAGTAGAATCTATACTATAGGGCTATAGGGCACCAGAGCAGCCTTTTAGGGTAACTTGAAAAGAAGCAGAGAGCCATGGGAAGATCTAAGAGGTACACACAATTCCCTCGTGGAGACAGGAGAGAAGCAACCTTGTGTGACTAGAAAAGCCCTAGGCAGGTGTGTGAAGACCTGTTCTGACCATCCTGTTTGTCTTTGGGCAGGTAATCTATGCACTGAGTCCTGCCTTATTGTTCTATAAAAACAGACAATAAAAATGCCTGCCTTGCTTTACTTCTGAAGTAAGGGGCAAATAAGATAGAACCTCAAGGTCTATGCTAGTTTGTACTCTGTTCCTATGGAAGTGTGGTGGAAATGCAGACCACTATAGCTATTGTAGCCTGAAAGAGCACCTCCTCTTTATTGCTGGCAGACGTTTTTTTCCACTCACTCTTGCCCCTCCTACACCTTCTTCATTAGCTCCATATATATTTTTTTAAGTTGAGATGTGATTTAATAATGATATTTGCGTCTTAGGAAATAAAGAGGTGTTCTTACTCATAAGAAAAGAGAGGGCTTCCCTAGTGGCGCAGGTTGAGAGTCCACCTGCCGATGCAGGGGACATGGGTTCGTGCCCCAGTCCGGGAAGATCCCACATGCCGCAGAGCGGCTGGGCCCGTGAGCCATGGTCGCTGAGCCTGCGCATCTGGAACCTGTGCTCCGCAACGGGAGAGGCCACAACAGTGAGAGGCCCGCGTACCACAAAAAGAAAAGAAAAGAAAAGAGAATACATATCCTTCTTATGCCTTCTCTTTTTTTGGTGTATGAGGAAGCCCAGAAGGGAGGGCAGCAAAAGATCAGGAATGTGGTAAGAGAGCAAGTGTCTGAGGATGCTTGACCTTCATATAGGAATCCTGGGAAGGAGCTTTAAGAACATTGTGTGATTGGGTTTCACCTCCTTGTGAAGACTTCTTTGCTATCTCAGGATAGTTTAAAACTACAGGTTTAAGGGATAATTACTTTAATTACAGGTACTGGAATCCTGCTTTGACACTGGAGGCCTAATAGGGCCATGGTGTCTAAATCCTGCTGCGGGAGGGACTGTGAGTTATATGCATTACACTTCCTGCTGTGTTACTGGGGTCAGTGGTGGCTGAGGCCGGGACTGGAGCAGTAAAGTCCCGGCAGTCTCAAGGATTGCTAGATAAAGTTTTGCTGAAATATTTGCATCTAAGAGGCCAGTGCTTCTCCTCAACCTGTCCCTTTCATTAATTTACTCAATAAATACTTATTGGGCACCTGCTGTGAATCAGTCATTATACTAGACATTGGAATTACAGCAGTAAACAAAATAGATTAAAATCCCTGGCCTCCTAGAGGAGGTCGTTCTGGTGGGGGAAGTCAGATAATGAACAGAACATGAGTATGTTAGAAAGTGATATGTGCCATGACAAGTGAAGTAGGAAGAGAGGACAGGAGTGTGTATGGGGGTGGGGGGGTCAGGTGTGATTTTAGATAAGGGAAAGCCTTCCTTAGATCAAGGAAAGCCCTCGAGATGCTAACGCTTCAGCAAAAGACCTGAAGTGAACTGAAGGAGCTAGCCATGGAGGTTTTTTGGGAGAAGAACGTTCCAGGCTAATGGAACCACATGTGAAAACTGTGAGGAAGGAATATGCGTGGCCTATGGGAGGAACGGCAAGGAGCTCAGTCTGTGTGATAGCAAGGGAGCAAGGGAGAGGGAGAGAGAAAGAGAGAAAGACAGAGAGAGAAAGCACAAGTGAGAAGGCTCAAGCACACTGATGGGGTCAGAGGGAGGAGGGCTGTGGTTCACCTTCAAAGGAAACAATTTGTTCCCCACATGGCAGGGTAATTCTTAGGAATTATAATTTCCCATTCTCCTATCACCCCATTTTCCTATCGAATTTAAGCAGATCATTAGGCTTTAGTTTACATTATCTTTGGGATGATTTGTGGCAGGACAGAAAGAAAATTGCCTCCAGACACACTTCTTCCTGGTTTCATTTCTAAAAGTGTAAACCTGTTGTGAAGCATGGGGTTAGGGGAGAAAGGGAGGGATTTCCTCCGACTAAAAAGAAGAATTTCAGAGTCCTTGGAGGAACCAAGATCTGTGGGTTCTCCAAGTTGCAAGGGCTTAGGGGATTGGCTCTGTTCAAGCACTAAATATCTTACCAAGCTGACAGAATGAGAGCTTAAGGTCAGAATAGGATGGACTCAAAGGAAATACAGAAATGTGACCACATTTCCTTGTGAATCAAGATTTGTGTGTGTACAAGTGACTGTTGTAGAAACACATTCACAGGATAATCATCTCCTTTGGTGAAGATTAGTTCTGTCCACATATACTGTGAGTTAGGTGGAAAAAGAGATGAGAGGGACATTAATGAGAGCGTTAGGAGTGATTTTAATAATGGTAGCAAACAGAACCATACTTTCACTTACCTAATTCCCCTTTCCATTCATTGCTTGAAAAAATTAGGAGTGAAAAATAGTGACACCAGTAGCATTGTATATACTTAATCTTAAAATATAAACTGCATTTCTTTAAATTCTAAAAATTTTTTTGTAGATGAGAAGGTCGATAATGAAAAGAATTGCCAAAGTTAACAAATTTAACTTATCAGATATTGTGGCTGATTATGAAGAAATTGTATCTGCAAGGTACATACTAAAATTATTATTATTTAAGTACAAAATAGAAAGCTATAAGATAATACCTTCAAAGTCCTCTAATAAGTTCTCTATTTTTATATTAATTAAGTTAATGTCAAAATGCAATTACAAAGCATAAAATGAAACACAGTGACTTAATTTTTTTTTGTCATTTTAAAATTGCATTTTGGACATAACTATATGATTTGTATTTTCAATTGTATAATATTTTAGATTTTAACCCTCTCCTTATTGATACTTTTTAGGGCAAGAAAGAAAAGAAAAAAAAAAAGAAATACTTTTGTCCCAAATTAGTTTTGCCCTAAGATTTCCCTGTCCTGAGACTGCTACTGGAAAAGTCATTGCTGGTAGCACCACACACTAAGCCTGTAATCTCTCCCTTTCAAAATGGAATCCTCAGCCATATAAGGGCTCTGTGATCCACAGGCAGCAGTTGGGGGAGCCTTTGGCTGAAGTAACTCAGTTCTCATACTGTCCTATCTGGGAAACTTAAGGGTGGGAGCAGGAATTAGGGATGCTGCGTTTGGGGAAACCGCCCTGGGGCCACTTGCAGATTCTTAGTATTAATAATAAGGTTTTAATTGGTGTAGGATGCTGAAGCCTATTTTTTTTGAGGGGGGTGTTCTATTCTAAAATATACCTTGAAGTAATTCTTTCATGGGCACATTTTTTAAATGAAAACTTACTTTTAAAAAATTTTTACTGGGGTAGGGACTTCCCTGGTGGTGCAGTAGTTAAGAATCCGCCTGCCAATGCAGGGGACACAGGTTAGAGCCCTGGTCCGGGAAGATCCCACATGCCGCGGAGCAACTAAGCCCGGGTGCTACAACTACTGAGACCACACGCCACAGCTACTGAAGCCTGTGCGCCTAGGGCCTGTGCTCTGCAACAAGAGAAGCCACTGCAATGAGGAGCCCACTCATTGAGGAGCCCACTGCAATGAGGAGCCCACTCATTGAGGAGCCCACTGCAATGAGGAGCCCACTGTAAGAAGAGTAGCCACTGCTCGCCGCAACTAGAGAAAGCCCATGTGCAGCAACGAAGACCCAACACAGCCAAAAATAAATAAATTTTTAAAAATAAAACTTTTACTGGGGTAGAGTTGATTTACAATGTTGGGTTAGTTGCAGGTGTCCAGCAAAGGGAATCTGTTATACATATACATATGTCGACTCTTTTTTAGACTCTTTTCCCATATAGGCCATTACAGAGTGTTGAGTAGAGTTCCCTGTGCTATACAGTAGGTCCTTATTAACTATCTATTTTGTATATAGTAGTGTGTGTGTGTCAATGATGAAAATTGATTTTTTTAAACTTTTTATTTTTTATTGGAGTATAGTTGATTAACAATGTTGTGTTAGTTTCAGGTGTACAACAAAGTGATTCAGTTATACATATACATGTATCTATTCTTTTTCAAATTCTTTTCCCAGTCAGATTGTTACAGAATATTGAGCAAAAGTTCCCTGTGCTATACAATAGGTCCTTGTTGGTTATCCATTTTAAATATAGCAGTGTGTACATGTCAATCCCAAACTCCCTAACTATGCCTCCTCCCCTCCCTTCCCCCAGGTAACCATAAGTTCGTTCTCTAAGTCTGTGAGTCTGTTTCTGTTTTGTAAATAAGTTTATTTGTATCTTTTTTTTTAGATTCTGCATATAAGTGATATCATATGATAGTTCTATTTCTCTGTCTCACTTCACACAGTATGACAATCTCTAGGTCCATCCATGTTACTGCAATGGCATTATTTCATTCTTTTTAATGGCTAATATTCCATTGTATATATGTACCACATCTTCTTTAACCATTCTTCTGTCAGTGGATGTTTAGGTTGCTTCCATGTCTTGGCTATTGTAAACAGCACTGCAATGAACATTGGGATGAATGTATCCTTTTGGACCATGTTTTTCTCCAGGTGTATGCCCAGGAGTTGGGTTGCAGGTTTATATGGTAGCTCTATTTTTAGTTTCTTAAGGAACCTCCATACCATTCTCCATAGTGGCTGCACCAATTTACATTTCCACCAACAGTGTAGGAGGGTTCCCTTCTCTCCACACCCTCTCCAGCGTTTATTGCTTATGGATTTTTTGATGATAGCCATTCTGACTGGTGTGAGGTGATATCTCATTGAGGTTTTGATTTGCATTTCTCTAATAATTAGCAATATTGAACATCTTTTTCTTAAATTAATTTTTATTGGAGTATAGTTGCTTTACAATGTTGTGTTAGTTTCTACTGTACAGCAAAATGAATTGGCTATACATGTACATATATCCCATCTTTTTTGGATTTCCTTCCCATTTAGGTCACCACAGTGCATTAAGTAGAGTTCCCTGTGCTATACAGCATATTCTTATTAGTTATCTATTTTATACATAGTATCAATAGTGTGTTTGTGTCAATCCCAATCTCCCAATTCCTCCCACTCCTGCTTTCCCCCTTGATATCCATAGTTTCTTCTCTACATCTGTGTCTCTATTTCTGCTTTGCAAATAAGATCATCCATACCATTTTTCTAGATTCCACATATACGTGTTAATATATGATATTTGTTTCTCTCTTTTGACTTAACTTCACTCTGTATGACACTCTCTAGGTCCATCCACATCTCTACAAATGACCCAATTTTGTTCCTTTTTATGGCTGAGTAATATTCCATTGTATATATGTACCACATCTTCTTTATCCATTCCTCTGTTGATGGACATTTAGGTTGCTTCCATGTCCTGGCTATTGTAAATAGTGCTGCTGTGAACATTGGGGTGCATGTGTCTTTTTGAATTATGGTTTTCTCTGGGTATATGCCCAATAGTGGGATTGCTAGGTCATATGGTAGTTCTATTTTTAGTTTTTTAAGAAACCTCCATACTGTTTTCCATAGTGACACTATCAATTTACATTCCCACCAACAGTGCAAGAGGGTTCCCTTTTCTCCACACCCTTTCCAGCATTTATTGTTTGTGGATTTTTTTTTTAAGTAAATAAATTATTTATTTATTTTTGGCTGCATTGGGTCTTCGTTGCTGTGCACGGGCTTTCTCTAGTTGGGGCGAGCAGGGGCTACTCTTTGTTGCAGTACGCAGGCTTCTCATTGCGGTGGCTTCCCTTGTTGCAGAGCACAGGCTGTAGGCATGTGGACTTCAGTAGTTGTGGCTCGTGGGCTCTAGAGTGCAGGCTCAGTAGTTGTGGCACACAGGCTTAGCTGCTCCGCAGCATGTGGCATCTTCCCAGCCCAGGGCTCGAACATGTGTCCCCTGCATTGGCAGGCAGATTCTTAACCACTGTGCCACCAGGGAAGCCCATTTGTGGATTTTTTGATGATAGCCATTCTGACTGATGTGAGGTGATATCTCATTGTAGTTTTGATTTGCATTTCTTTAATAATTAGTGTTGTTGAACATCTTTTCATGTGCCTCTTGGCCATCTGTATGTCTTCTTTGCAGAAATGTCTATTTAGGTATGCTGCCCATTTTTTGATTGGGTTGTTTGTTTTGATGATATTAAGCCACATGAGCTGTTTGTAAATTTTGGAGACTAATCCCTTGTCAGTCACATTATTTGCAAATATTTTCTCCCATTCTGTGGGTTGTCTTTTCATTTTGTTTATGGTTTCCTTTGCTGTGCAAAAGCTTTTGAGTTTAATTAGGCCCCATTTGTTTATGTGTGTTTTTATTTCCATTACTCTGGGAGATAGATTGAAAAAGATATTGCAGTGATTTGTGTCAGAGAGTGTTCTGCCTGTGTTTTCCTCTAAGAGTTTTATAGTGTCTGGTCTCATATTTAGGTCTTTAATCCATTTTGAGTTTATTTTTGTGCATGGTATTAAAGAATGTTCCACTTTCATTTTTTTTACATGTAGCTGTCCAGTTTTCTCAGCACGGTTTGTTGAAGAGACTTTCTTTCCTCCATTGTATAGTCTTGCCTTCTTTGTCATATTTATAGATTAATGGACCATAGGTGTGTGGGTTTATTTCTGGGCTTTCTATCCTGTTCCATTGATCTATATTTCTACTTTTGTGCCAGTACCATACTGTTTTGATGACTATAGCTTTGTAGTATAGTCTGAAGTCTGTGTTTTATTTTCAGTCTTTGGAGGAAAATAGGTGTGACCATAAAGCTATAATTGCATAGATTTGTGTTGCCAGGGTTGGGAGCACATATAACTAACTCCTATTCAGAACCATGTAGAAAAGTTGAGTATCTAACCACTTTCGAGAGAACGATTCCTAAAAAATGAATAATCCTTTGATATAACATCATGTTTCATGGAATTACCTCTCCACGCCCTTGTTTCTTCTTGGACCATACACCCAAATTACGTGGAGCAATCACATTCTCTCTTAATATAGCATCTCTTCTATGCTCAGAAAAAGATTCTTTCCTTGGGTCTAAGACAACTCTGTCTCCCCTCCACAATGGAGAGAACGTGGTTCAGAATAATGGCCTTATTTATAATAATTAATTTTAAAAATTGATATATTTCAAATTTTAAGTTATCTTGTATCTATGTGATTGATCATTTTTTACTCTTTAGCCAGTTGACACGTGCAGTTTGTAAGCTTCTTGAACGACGAAGAAAGTTAAAGCCTCAGAGGCAAGAAAGGAAAAAAGTGGCAGCACAGACTATCTGTGACGGAGATATTAAGATTCTTGTCAGAATATTGAGGGCTTATAATATTCCTACAAGGAAAGCAATAGTTAATAGGTAAGGCAATTGCGCCAATTTTTGGAGTTGCAAAAGATGTCTTAAATGTAAATTTCTATACTATCTTCTTAATAAAACTTTGCACTTGGGGCTTCCCTGGTGGCGCAGCTGTTAAGAGTCCGCTTGCCGATGCAGGGGACACGGGTTCGTGCCCCGGTCCGGGAAGATCCCACATGCTGCGGAGTGACTGGGCCCGTGAGCCATGGCCGCTGAGCCTGCGCGTCCAGAGCCTGTGCTCTGCAACGGGAGAGGCCACAACAGTGAGAGGCCCTCGTAAAAAAAAAACAAAAAACAAAACAAACAAAAAAAAACAAAGAAAAAAACTTTGCACTTTATTAATGCAGAAACTAAATGAAAGTTGAAATCTTCATTTGGATAGTCAAACTTACTGTCATTGCTGTGTATTACAAATTTTCAGAAGTTTGAGATGCCCGAAGTACCTTTAACATGTATATTTTTGGGTGCTATATCAAATAAATACCTTCTGTCCCTATTCCCTATTGTGAAAACTTAAGCTGCTATTGCTAATTACACTGTTCTCTGCCACTGTCCCCTCACAGTATTGGAAGTATATAGACTACAGGAGAGAGTAAGCTCCATTTTGGATTTATCATTTTAGGTGACTTCTACAAAAATCAAATCTTACCTATCTCTTCTGCAGGCACGCAGTGTGTTTTATTTGCGTTTCTTGGGCAGAGGATATGTAGGGTCAGAGTGGCCAAATTAAGGCATCATGAATATTAAATACTCATGAATATTTAGTATAACCCGAATTTCAAGTGTTTCATATATTTAATCTCATGTATAATTTATGTATTGTGAATATTTAGTGCCCAGGTACCTCAGGAATACTGAGTAACCCTCTCTGTCTACATTTAACACTTATGTGCTCTACTTGCTTATTTTGTTTACCACATCCCATGAACTCTACATATGCAAAACAAATATTTTGCTTACTAGCTACGAATCTATAGTTAAAACCTCTTAAAGGTTTTGCCTGTGTTTTATATTATAAAATATGACTTTATTTATGATAGAATTGATATTCTCAAAACAAATGCACATTTCAAGGCTGTTTTGTGAAATAAGGACATTATAAAATTACCACCATTTTCTATAATGATCAATTTGTAAAAGAAAGAATATTGTAACACCAAAAATAGGAAGAATATAGTCTCAAAGTATTACTTGCTCTATTTTTTTCCTTTTGCTGAGGGTCAGTGAAAACTCTGTCACAGACTGGTTCCAATCCATAGTTCAGCATTTAGGAGCTACCCTTTCAGAGTAGTGATTGTCACGTATTTATCTCTAACCACCTATGTTATGAAGATCCAAAGCAAACTCTATAAGATCCAGGGTAGCTGACTTATATACCTCTATAAGCAGAAGCAAAAAGCCACCAAAACTAATATTAAAATTAATTAAAGTGCCTATCTCTATATTGTTTTTCAGAAGAGCCTTGGATATTCCTACTTATTTGATATCATCCATGTCTCGCCTCAGACATAAAGAAACAATCAAATCCGTAACCTCAGATGAGATCTTAAATGAGGTAAGTATTTAACACTTCTATAAAGTGCCGTTTTGATCATGTTTTCCCTGAATTGCAACTGGCCCCTAACTGGACTATCCATCTAATTCTAGTTTACTCTCCATAACACAGTGAAGGTGCTCTTTATAAAATGTAATTCTAACTATTTCATTCTCTGCTACCCTGCTCTCAGGGTCTATAGAATAAGGTGCAAGCTCCTTACAATGGTAGCTCCTTAGAACGGCTACCACTCTGTGATGGTCTGGTTCTTACATGCCAATCAGCCACATTTCTCATCAGCCCACAGCGGTATCATATCATACTACTACTTGTTCTAGAAGGCCTCCGTATATGCCCTTTCCTTTGCCTGGAATGGCCACCATACCTCCATGTTATTGGCGACATGAACTACTATTTAATGTTTCAAAGCTCAAGCCCAAGCAATGTTTTCTCTGTGAAGTTCTCCTTGTCCTCACCCCAGAGAGTTAATCATTCTCTCTCCTGAGTTACTATTATACCTTGAATATATTTCTTACATTTCATTGCAATTATTTGTTTACCTGTTTATTTTCTCCTGATAGACTTAAGATAAAAATCCTTAAGGATTTCCATTTATTTTTGGATCCTAGCAAAGTAGTACCTGATATTGAATAGGTTGAAGAAATGTTAATTGAATGAATGAATGAATAATTGTTGTTTGAAAAACTGGAAAAAGTAAGCCATCCAGTTATCAGCCAGTAACTAATTTCTACCTTCTATCAGCTATATAAAATATTACAAAAATCTAGTCGTGTTAATTATGTGTTTCAGGATACTGTGCACCCCTTTGTGGAAGTTTCCTTTCAGCACACTGTGTACCAAACCAGTGTTGCAAGTGGATCTCATCCATGCTGGAATGAAGAAATTAAAGTAGATTTTATGTAAGTTGGAGTCCATTTTTCCTCAGCTTCTAAAATAGAGCAGTAACAAAATTATTTTCTTGAGCTGGTTATTGAAAATAATGATGGATATAGGCTTAATTTTTAAGTTTTTAAATTATGAAGTATTTCTTACATAGATATTAATATATATAAGGTATATGTAAATGTAAGTTCTGAGGAAAAATGATAAAATGAATACCTCTGTATCTACCATCTAGCTTAAAAAATGGAGTATTAGCAATATTTTTGAAGGCTCCACTGTGCCAATAACTATTTGTATCCCCTTTCTTTCTCCCCAGAGGTAACAACCATGAATTTGTTTATCATTCCCTCTCTTTATGACTTTAAATCATAGGTATTTATCCCTAGCTATGTTTTATTTACCTGTGGATGTTTTCCAACTTTATGTAAATTGAATGATCTTTTGCAATCTGTTTCTTTACTCTTATTTTGAGCGATTTATCCATATTCATATGAATATGAATTCATATTCCTTCCTTCCTTTATTTTCACTTCTGTATAGTATTCCACTGTATTAAAATGCCATAATTTATTTATACTTTATCCTGTTGATGCAGATTTGCCTGGTTTTAATGTTTTTCTATTGTAAATAGTATTGCTCTGAACATTCTTGTACTTGTCATCTGGAACACACATGTAAGAGTTTCTTTTTAAGACAGTAGTTCTCAAAGTATTTTGTGCACTGAAATCACCTGTACAGCTTCTTTAAACAGATTGCTGGGCCCAACTCCATAGTTTCTAGTTCAGTAGTTCTCATACATAATTCCATTTCTAACAAGTTCTCAGGTGTTACTGATGCTCCTAGTCAGGGGACACTTTGAGACCCTTTACTTTAGGATCTGTATCCAGGAGTGGAATTGCTTCAACTTTACTAGCTAATGCCAAAGTTTTTTCTAAAGCGATTGTGCCAATACATACTCACAACAGCGATATAAAAGTTCCTATTGTGCCACATCTTCAATAATATTTTGTATTTTTAAAATTAATGTTTCTAATACAGTGGATCTAAAGTGGTATTCTTGTTGTGGTTTAATTTACATTCCTGGATTTCTAATGAGATTGAGTTTCTTTTTTTTTTCCATTTTAAACAAATCGATAGGCTTTAATTTTTAGAGCAGTTTAGGTTCACAGTAAAACTGAGCAGAAAGCACAGAGTTCTTATACATCCTCTCCCTACAACACGCACACACAGCTCCCTAAAGTGTCAGTGTGGTACATTTGTTACAATCAATGGACCAATGTTGACACATTATCAAAGTCCGCAATTTACATTAGGGTTCACTCTTTGTGTTGTACATTCTATGGGTTTTGACAAATGTATGATGACATGTATCCACCACTGTAGTATCATACAGCATAGTTTCACTGCCCTAAAAATGCCCTGTGCTTCACCCATTTATCCGTTCATCCTTCCCCTGGAACCTCTGGCAACCACTGATCCTTTCACTGCCACCATAGTTTTACCTTTTCCAGAGTGTCATTGCATTTCAGGGTTCTCCATAAAAGCAGAACTAACAGGGTGTGTGTGTGTGTGTGTGTGTGTGTGTGTGTGTGTCTGTTTGACTCTCTTTACCCTCTGTAATAGGGGTGTGCCTCATCCAATTGGTTGGAGGCTTAACAGAAAAAAGGCTTACCCCACTTAGGAAGATGGAATTCTGCCAGCACACTGGCTTCAGACTTGAACTGCAGCTCTCCCCTGGGCTTCCAGGCTGCCAGCTTACCCTGCAGATTTTGGGCTTGCCTTCCCCCACAATCACGTGAGCCACTGTTACAGAGGGTAGTTTGCCTTACTCAACGTCTACTGACTTTTTTAATGTGGAAAGAACACTTAACACGACATCTACCCTTTGAACAAACTTTTAAGTGTGCAATATACTACTGCTGAATGTAGGTAAAAGGTTGTACAGCAGATCTAGAGCATATTCATCTTGCTTCCCTGAAGTTTTACGCCTTGTTGATTAGTAACTTCCCATTTCCCCCTCCCCCCAGCCCCTGGTGACCACCATTCTGCTCTTTGACTCTATGAATTTGACTACTTTAGATGCCACATACAGGTGGAATCATGCAGTCTTTTTATGACTGGTTTATTTCATTTAGTATAATGTCCTCAAGATTCATCCATGCTGCCACATATTGCAGAATTTCCTTCTTTTTAAAGGGTGAGCAGTATTCCATATATATACCACATTTTCTTTATCCATTCATCTGTCAACAGACATTTAGCATGCTTCCATACTGTTGTGAATAGTGCTGCAATGAACATAAGAGTGCTAACATCTCTTTGATATTCTGATTCAGTTCTTTTGGATAAATACCTAGAAATGGGATTGCTAGATCATATGGTATCAGTTCTATTTTTAATTTTTTGAGGAACCTGCATAACGTTTTCCATAGCAGCTGCACCATTTCACATTCCCACCAACTGTGTGCAGGAGTTCCAGTTTTACACACCTTCACCAGCACTTGTTACTTTATTTTATTTTTTTTGATAATAGCCATCCTAACAATTGTGAAGTGATATCTCATTGTAGCTTTGAATTTCCCTGATTATTACTGAGTGTTTTATTATTAGTAATTTTGAGCATTTTTTTCATGTATCTATTAGCCATTTGTATGTCATTTTTGGAAAATGTCCATTCAAGTTTTAGTACATTTTAAAATCAGATTATTAGCTTTTTTACTATTCAGTTGTATGAGCTCTTTATGTATGTTGGAGATGAACCCCCTTATAATATATATGGTTTGCAAATATTTTCTCCCATTCCATAAGTTGACCTTGTACTCTGATGATTATTTCCTTTGCTGTGCAGAAGGTTTACAGTTTGATATAGTTCCACTTTTTTATTTTTGCTTTTGTTGCCTGTGCTTTGGTATCATGTCCATGAAATTATTGCCACAACCTATGTCATGAAACTTTTCCCCTGTATTTTCTTCTAGAAGCTTTATAGTTTCAGGTCTTACATTTTAAATATTTAATTCATTTTGAGTTGAATTTTGTGTATGGTATAAGATAAAGATCAAATTTGATTCTTTTTTTATTAACATCTTTATTGGAGTATAATTGCTTTACAATGGTGTGTTAGTTTCTGCTTTATAACAAAGTGAATCAGCTATACATATACATACATCCCCATATCTCCTCCCTCAAATTTGATCCTTTTGCACGTAGTTTTACCAACACCATTTGTTGAAGAGATTGTCCTTTCTTCATTGAGTAGTCTTGACACCCTTGTCAAAGATCGGTTGACCTGACATAGATGCAAGGATTTATATCTAGGCTCTCTATTCTGTACCACTGGTCTATATGTCTGTTTTTAGGCCAGACTGTTTCAATTACTGTAACTTCGTAAAATATGTATTTTGAAATCAGGAAGTGGGATCTCCAGCTCTTTTCTTTCTCAAGGTTCATATTTGATGCTAAAGCTATATAAATAGTCTTTTGTAATTGAAAATAAAGTGCACTGATCAAGACAGATTTAAAATGTGGAACTTAAAATTGTTCTCTAAACTCAAGTAGCAATTTTCAGTTGTTACTTCCTATACATCTTTAGCTCTCCCTCGGGTAAAAGGAATATAAAGAACTGTCAACTACATCTGTTATCAAAGTCCTTTGTCTTTTCCTGGCGCCCTTACCCCCTTCTCTTGCCAATCTTGTTCATCTCCCTCAATTTCTGCAGATCATATGGTTCTTGACTATTTGCATGGTTTTTTGATGGCATCCCTCTGACTTTTTTTTTTTTAACATCTTTATTGGAGTATAATTGCTTTACAATGCTGTTTTAGTTTCTGCTTTATAAGAAAGTGAATCAGCTATACATATACATCTATCCCCATATCTCTTCCCTCTTGCATCTCCCACCCTCCCTATCCCACCCCTCTAGGTGGCCACAAAGCACCGAGCTGATCTCCCTGTGCTATGCGGCTGCTTCCCACTAGCTATCGATTTTACATTTAGTAGTGTATATATGTCCATGCCACTCTCTCACTTTGTCTCAGCTTACCCTTCCCCCTCCCCGTGTCCTCAAGTCCATTCTCTAGTAAGTCTGCGTCTTTATTCCTGTCCTGCCCCTAGGTTCTTCATAACTTTTTTTTCTTTTTTAGATTCCATATATATGTGTTAGCATATGGTATTTGTTTTTCTCTTTCTGACTTACTTCACTCTGTATGACAGACTCTAGGCCCAACCACCTCACTACAAATAACTCAATTTCATTTCTTTTTATGGCTGAGTAATATTCCATTGTATATATGTGCCACATCTTCTTTATCCATTCATCTGTCGATGGACACTTAGGTTTCTTCCACATCCTGGCTATTGTAAATAGTTCTGCAATGAATATTGGGGTGCATGTATCTTTTTCAATTAGACTTTTCTGTGGGTATATGCCCAGGAGTGGGATTGCTAGATCATTTGATAGTTCTATTTTTAGTTTTTTAAGGAACCTCCATACTGTTCTCCATAGTGGTTGTACCAATTTACATTCCCACCAACAGTGCAAGAGGGTTCCCTTTTCTCCACACCCTCTCCAGCATTTATTGTTTGTAGATATTTTGATACTGGCTTTAATGAAAGATAGCAGTTGTCCTGAAAGCACATAGATTTTCTTATCTTATACTTTATAAAAGAAAATAATGCAGGCAATTTTATAGTCCTTTATGAATAATGCTTTTATAAAATCAATTAAGCATTTAAATACGTTTTTCTTATTTACAGCTTACCAGGACATGATTATAGCGTCTCAAGCTTATCTAAAATAAAAGATAATATATATATCAACATTTTTGATGAAATGATTATTGAAAAACATGAGGTAAAGTAAAATAATAATCAATGTTGAAATAATTATAAGTTCAGACTGAATGAAGTCTATTAACATATTTGTAAATTTGATTTTAGATACAGTATCTATTTCCAACATTTTCTAAAAAGGATATGGGGCAACTTGAAATAAAATCAGACATATGACAAGTCAATTCAAAAATAACAGGGATCGGGCTTCCCTGGTGGCACAGTGGTTGAGAGTCCGCCTGCCGATGCAGGGTAGACGGGTTCGTGCCCCGGTCCGGGAAGATCCCACATGCCGCGGAGCGGCTGGGCCCGTGAGCCATGGCCGCTGAGCCTGCGCGTACGGAGCCTGTGCTCTGCAACGGGAGAGGCCACAACAGTGAGAGTGTACTGCAAAAAATAAATAAATAAAATAAAATAAAATAACAGGGATCATAAACCACATAGAAGAGGAGGAGAGATAAATATACCAAGAATTTGGGAAAAGTAGATTTCTGCAATTGAACGTTACATTTACACGTGAACTTCCTGGTAGCCAAGCTTTAGCGTATGTTTGAAGTTTGCTGCACTAAGCATATTTACTATGATAAAGGTATATACGTTAAGATGCTTTACACTGTTTACTGACATGTAGCAAGATATCCAAAAGCAGTGGTTATGAACTGAAGGCAGGAATCTGGGGTATTGGCAGCTTTTTTCAAACTTCGGCCCTTCCCCAGATTCAGGTACGTAGCAACAACAATCCCAGGGCTTGGAAATTGAATACCATGGCTTTCTTGATATTCTTAACAGTTGCATATGATCACTAGAATCTCAAAATTGTCTATTATGACCCTGGACTCCCTGGCATTTGTTCTTCTTAGAAGAGAGAGATCAGATTAAAATGGGAGCCAGAATATACTGCATTTTCTTTTGCAAGGTTTTTACATTTCTAACCTGGACTATCTACAAGTGGACCATCAGATGAATTTTCTAAGGAACGGGCCATGGCAACCTAACTGATACCATTATTTCTTGGCAGTAAGCCAACATGGTCCATAATTACAGCAGCAAGGCAGAGGTGGATGGTGGAAAGGTAAAAGATGAAGCAGAAAGCAAGATAGTGTGTGAGGAAAGCTACAATGAATTACCCTTTTTATCTCCCTTCTTTTATCCTATCTCCTTACTTCAGCCCAGATAATAGTGTATAACTTTAATATTAACAGAAATTCTGAGTTTATGGATTTAAAAGAAGTCACGTTAACATAAATAATCTAAGGTCTTCCTCTTGGTCCACCCTCTACTCACAGAACCTCCACCAGTCCCTCCGAAAATTTTCTGGAAGCCTCCAAGTAGTCCTCATATATGTGCCTAAACATGACTGTTAGCTATAGTCATCCTTCCCATTTCAACAGTGTGTGTGTGTTCTTTTGATTCAGGCTCCACAGCTCTCAAAGCCACTTAAAAGAATCTCACCACCACCACTGTTGACATTGCCCCTGATTAGGATGCCATCATCTGTGCCAAGGGTATTATCTCCCCAATTATCCTTGAGCCCAAAGCTATGAAACTTCAGAATACCCAAGAGGCACTGGATTCTGCACAAACATGGGAAGAATGGCCCTATTTTCTCTGAATTCATGCTACATATTATATATCTAGATCTTAAAGCAACAGTATTGGTACACAAAATCTCACAGTAGAAGAGCTTCTCCAGCCGCCGACCCTAATCATCAGGGGTCAAACCCAGGACAAGGGACCTAGTGGGGTACAGTGCACACCAACCCTTTCCATGTCCTCATTGTCCTTTCTCTTCACCTTGCTTCCTAAACTCAGCCCAACTGCTCTCACCTTCCCTAATTACAAACAAAAAGATTCAGTGGATATAAGTACATACTAGTGCTAAAGAGAGGGATATTGCCTATACTAGTCTTAAACAAGCAACATGCCTGTTCCAAGAGGTATTCTCTAACACCTTTCCTATATTCCCCCATTTCAGCACTTTTGTTGATGAAGTGAAAAATTTAAATGGCTAAAAGTGGAGTGAATCATAGAGTACTGCCAGTGGGGTTGGTCGTGGTGGTAAATGCCAAACCCATTTATGTCTAGTCCCTGCTTCTCTTACTACACATACTTTCTCTAATTTAAAAAATAGGATTATTGTGGCATAATTATCATATAATAAACTGCACATAATTAAAGTGTATACTTTGACAAGGTTGGTTTTTTTTGTTTGTTTGTTTGTTTGTTTTTTGCGGTACGCGGGCCTCTCACTGTTGTGGCCTCTCCCGTTGCAGAGCACAGGCTCCGGACGCGCAGGCTCAGTGGCCATGGCTCACGGGCCCAGCCGCTCCGTGGCATGTGGGATCTTCCCGTACCGGGGCACGAACCCGTGTCCCCTGCATCGGCAGGCGGGCTCTCTACCACTGCACCACCAGGGAAGCCCCTTTGACAAGTTTTGACGTATATATACCCATAAAACCATCATCAAAGTCAAGATAATGAACATATCCACCACTCTCAAAGGTTTTCCCCTGTCCTGTTAGAATACCTCCCTCCTTCCTTTCCTTCCTCCCACCCCAGGCAACCACTGATCTGCTTTCTGTAACTATAGTTTACATCTTCTGGAATTGTATAAAAATGGCAGCATACAGTATGCACTTTTTTCCCCTTGGTCTGGCAACTTTCACAGAAAAATTATTTTGAGATGTGTCTCAGTTGTTTTATTTATCAACTAGTTCATTAATTTTTACTGTATAGTGGTAGTCTATTGAACACATACATTCTGTTGTACATTTAAATATTCAGCTGTTGATGGACATTTGGGTTTTCTTTGGGGGTGGCTATTATTAATAAAGCTGCTATGAGCATTTGTGTATAAGTCCTTGTATGGACAAATGCTTTAATTTCTCTTGGGTAAATACATAGGAGTGAAATGGCTGGATCATATGGTAAGTAGACATTTAAGAAACTGCTAAACAGTTTTTCCAAAGTGACTGTACCATTTTTTATTTCCACCAGCAATGTATGAGACTTCTTGTTCTTTCACAGTCTTACAGACAAGTGGTCAGACTTAAAAATTTTAGCCACTCTAATAACCGTGTGGTTGTATCTCATTGTAGTTTTAATTTGTATTTCCTGATGACTAATGATGGTGAGCACTTTTCCGTGTATTTATTTGCTATCTGAATATCTTCTTTGGTCAAGTGTCTGTCCAAATCTTTTGTCTATTTTTCAAATTGGGTTATTTGTTTTCTTATTATTCAGTTCTGAGGATTCTTTACATATTCTGTGTACAAATCCTTTATCAGATATATGATTTACAAATATTTTCTCCCGGTACATAGCTTGTCTTTTCATTTTCTCAACAGTGCCTTTTGAAGAGCAAAGTTTTAAGTTTTGATGAAGTCAAATTTATCAACTTTCTTTTGGTGTCATATGTTTTAGCTCTGTTTTTGCTTTATATATTTTGTAACTCTTTATTAGGTGCATGTACTTTTCTTAATTTTTGAATTTTATTTTATTTATTTTTTTATACAGCAGGTTCTTATTAGTCATCAATTTTATACACATCAGTGTATATATGTATATATGTCAATCCCAATAGCCCAATTCATCCCACCCCACCCCCCCCGCCACTTTCCCCCCTTGGTGTCCATACGTTTGTTCTCTATATCTGTGTCTCTATTGCTGCCCTGCAAACTGGTTCATCTGTACCATTTTTCTAGGTTCCACATATATGCCTTAATATACGATATTTGTTTTTCTCTTTCTGACTTTCTTCACTCTGTATGACAGACTCTAGATCCATCCACGTCTCAACAAATGACCCAGTTTCATTCCTTTTTATGGCTGAGTAATATTCCATTGTACACATGTACCACATCTTCTTTATCCATTCGTCTGTTGATGGGCATTTAGGTTGCTTCCATGACCTGGCTATTGTAAATAGTGCTGCAATGAACATTGGGGTACATGTGTCTTTTTGAATTATGGTTTTCTTTGGGTATATGCCCAGTAGTGGGATTGCTGGATCATATGGTAATTCTATTTTTAGTTTTTTAAGGAACCTCCATACTGTTCTCCGTAGTGGCTGTAGCAATTTACATTCCCACCAACAGTGCAAGAGGGTTCCCTTTTCTCCACACCCTCTCCAGCATTTGTTGGTTGTAGATTTTCTGATGATGCCCATTCTAACTGGTGTGAAGTGATACCTCATTGTAGTTTTGATTTGCATTTCTCTAATAATTAGTGATGTTGAGCAGCTTTTCATGTGCTTCTTGGCCATCTGTATGTCTTCTTTGGAGAACTGTCTATTTAGGTCTTCTGCCCATTTTTGGATTGGGTTGTTTGTTTTTTTAAATTGAGCTGCATGAGCTGTTTATATATTTTGGAGACTAATCGTTTGTCTGTTGATTCATTTGCAAATATTTTCTCCCATTCTGAGGGTTGTCTTTTGGTCTTGTTTATAGTTTCCTTTGTTGTGCAAAAACTTTTAAGTTTTATTAGGTCCCTTTTGTTTTTATTTCCATTACTCTAGGAGATGGGTCAAAAAAGATCTTGCTGTGATTTACATCAAAGAGTATTCTTCCTATGTTTCCTCTAAGTGTTTTATAGTGTCCGGTCTTACATTTAGGTCTTTAATCCATTTTGAGTTTATTTTTGTGTATGGTGTTAGGTTTTATTATATATTCTTTATCACAGTCTATCTTTATATAATATTATGCCACTTCATATATAGTGTAAGAACAGGATATTACTATACTACCATTTCCCCTCCTGTGCTTTGTGTTAGTGTTATCATACATTTTCCTTATATGTATGTCACAAACTCCACAACAGGTCATTATTATTGCTTTAAATGGTCAATTATCTTTTAAAGAAATTTTTTAAAGGGAGAAAAAAAATCTTTTCTATTTACTCTTTGGTTTCTTTTTAAAAAGGAAGAGAATTTTTTATACTTACCTACATGTTTGTGTGAAATTATCCAACACATGATATAGAATGAGTAATAGAAAAATTATTTATTTTAATAGGATCACAGTTTCAAGAGCTGCAGTGGTCATTCATATATAAGAAAGAATTGGCTTGGATCCATTGTCTTCCCTTTCTCTGCTCTCCTGCAACAATCTGAGGTAATAGAAGATGATTCTTTGCTAATTATTCTGAATTTTTGTCTCTGGCTAATAGAAATACCTGTGTCTTTGAGTCAGATTCTGACTGGCAGGTTGATAAGTCAGTCAAAATGATCCTGTATTCAACTGCCCCATGGGTGTTGGAGTATTTGAAGGTTTTAGCTGTCTCTGGAATAGGGGACACCCACAAATTTATTTCATGTATTTTTAGAGTGTTTGTTGATGAAGAAAAGGACAGGTAGCCTTAGATCTTAAAGCAACATTCATATTTGCTCATAATAGTTTTGTAAGACCAGATTCATAAATATTCTGATTAATGACATTGCTTTGTAACCATGGGTTCCAGGAGTTTCAGCTCCTCAAACACTGTTTATTGATAATGGTGAGACTGATGATTAGCATCTGTGTCTGTGGTACCCCCAGAGGGCTCTGCTGTTGGGTTTTGCAGCAAGAAAATGCCTACATGGCCAGCAAAATATAAAAACCCCATTCTAGATTTCATCTGGGGCCCTGTAACTTACAGAGATATGCCAGTTACAGATGATTCAGCAATGAATTTTCTACCTCAAGGAGTTCACTGTCTATAGAAGAAAACCATTTCAGTACGACATGGTAATGCTGTAGGGCTTTGATAGGGGCATGAGGTTGGTACTATGAGAACACTGAGTAAGGAGTACCCTACCCTTCCTGGTTTGGAGGGGGAAGCAAGGGGGTGTTCAGAGGGGTTCGGGGTAGGTGAGAGGAGAATGAGGAGGAGCATGAAAGGTCAGGGGAATATTTACAGAGGAGATAACTTTTAATCAAGTCCCTAAAGATGCATTTATCAAGCACACAAAGTCATTTGACTCAGAAGGATTTATGTGTCTATCAGTTAGTACTGTATTCAGTCATATGCAACAGAAAACCTGACAGTGGCTGTTGTAAGAGGTCTATTTATCTCACAAAAAAGAAGTCTAGATGCCAGTGCATCTGCTCAAGAATATCATCAAGGATCCAAGCTACTTTTGTCTTTCTGTTCTACTCTCCTTATCATGTGACTTTCATCCTCATAATTGCACCTCCAGCCTCATATTCATGCTGCAGACAGGAGGTGGGGTGAAGCAAGAAGGGACAGTGCCTGTATCAGGAAAACAGACACTTCCCCAGAAAACCTCTCAGACTTCTTGCATTTTACTTATGTGACTTGGTCACTACATGGCTGTCATGTTACCACCTAAAACTGTTGGTAAGAAAGGAGAAGAGAATGGAGGAGAATAGAAACGTCTGCGTATTATGCAATCACAGGATGTCATGAGGGAGCACGTTGAAAATACAAGTGCTGCAAATAAAGAGCAACGGAGATTTTAAATTGTTGGAGGTATAGGGCTTCCTATGTTTGTAAATCCCTGCAGGTGTTTCTCAGTCTCAGGCCAGATGCTAGGATAGAGAAGTAGTTAAGAATGTGAGCTTCAAAGGGGGACCAACCGGGCTTCCCTGGTGGCGCAGTGGTTGAGAGTCCGCCTGCCGATGCAGGGGACACGGGTTCGTGCCCCGGTCTGGGAAGATCCCACATGCCGCGGAGCGGCTGGGCCCGTGAGCCATGGCCGCTGAGCCTGCGTGTCCGGAGCCTGTGCTCCGCAGCGGGAGAGGCCACAACAGTGAGAGGCCCACGTACCGCAAAAAAAAAGGTGGACCAACCTGGGTTGTAATCCCGGCTCTACTACTCATTAGTTTTGTGATCTCACACAAATTACTTACATGCTCTGAGCCCCAGTTTCCTTATCTATGAAATGGAGATAAGAGCGGTATCTACCTTATTGAATAATATGATCTATATCAAGCACTTGGCAGAATGCCTTGTACATAGTAAGTGCTCAATAACTATTAGTTATATTAGTAGTATTATTAGTTATTATTGTAAATTATCTCCTCCCAAACATGCGCGTGCACACACACACACACACACACACACACACACACACACACATAAGATCCCTCCTCCAGTGGACTTTGGGTCATCCTTCCTGCTGTTATATTTTTTTTCCTCTTTCCAGACCCAATACAAAATGTATCATGGTCTTTTAGCATTTTCTCTGAGCTTAAATTAGATCTTCTAAGAGCTTTTATCACTCTGGTCCATTAACTTGCTTCATTGTTTCATCCCTTTCTTACTTCTGCCTTCTCCACGTACTACATATTAGACAGGGACCCAGGGTGTCAAGGTTGCCTATGAACAAATCATCATGGAGAACCTTACCATCCTTGTGCAAGTACCTATTAGTAGAATCAGCATGAACCCATGCAAGCCTGTTTCCTGCCATGGAGAAGACTGAACTGAGCTATACTATATTTGACTGATGTTTATTTTCATCATGCAGAATCCATTATACTGATATACTCTTTCAGATTAGTGGAACATTTCAAGTAAATATTCCACCGGTTTTGCTTGGGTATACTTGGAGTGAGACTTACGTGTCTCCTAAAGAAGATTATAATGGACAGAATTTAAAAGAATGTACCTTCTTAAATATTTTTGCTACTATTGAACCTCAAATATCATATGCCATCTGTAATCCAGAACTAAACAAGGTAGGTTTTACACTGAATTATTTTCATATATACTATCAAAGAAGTGTTAATTTCAAAGCTGACAAAAATGAATGTTGGTTCTTGATATTTTCCTGTGGAGACAATATAGTACAATGTTGAAATGTTTTCAACTCGATTCTAGTTTTCAGGTCAAATAGATGTTTTGGAGAGAGCACAGATTTTTAAAAAAAATTGTAAGGCATTATTTCCTGAACGAAGAATCACAACTACTGTTTTTAATGATGAAGGGATACAGATCTTAGTAACAAGATACATCAAGGCATTGAATCCACCTCAACAATTCCTGGATATATTTCTTCATGATTCTAATGCAACACTTGTAAGTTATATTTATTTTAGTAGCTTTATTGTGATATTCGTATACCATACAATTTGCCCTTCCAAAGCATATAATTCAATAGCTTTTACTTTATACACGGAGTTGTGCCACCATCACCACAGTAAACTTTAGAACATTTTGATCACTCCAAATTTATATTTATTTTAACTTGTTTACTTTTTATTATTAACTTTGAGTATAACTTTCTTATTAAAATTACTTTACCTTCAGAGACAGTTTCCTGAGAGAGAAACCATCTATGTTGCAATGTGTCCTCTTGAGCACCAGATGGAAGAAAACATTTCTTCCTGATCCCCTTCACTTCTGCCCACTTGTACTAGAGAGTCACTGTTGCCACAACAGTTCACGTGACCATATCAGCTTCACAACTTTTCTGTCAAACTTTGAAAAATGACACAGAAAAATTCCTTTGACTTCCAGGCAAAATTAAAAGCTATGTTTCTAAAGGAGTTGTGCCCTTCTAAGGATTGCTTCTTGTTGTATGTGGGAGTGAAGAAACTATGTTTTTTTGTTTTATTTATCTTTGGCTGTGTTGGGTCTTCATTACTGCACACAGGCTTTCTCTAGTTGCGGCGAGCGGGGGCTACTCTTCGTTGGCGGTGTGTGGGCTTCTCATTGCGGTGGCTTCTCTTGTTGCAGAGCACGGCCTCTAGGAGCGCGGGCTTCAGTAGTTGCAGCACGTGGGCTCAGTAGTTGTGGCGCACGGGCTTAGTTGTTCTGCAGCATGTGGGATCTTCCCGGACCAAGGATCAAACCCGTGTCCCCTGCATTGGCAGGCAGATTCTTTAACCACTGTGCCACCAGGGAAGTCCAACTATGTTACGTTTTGCTCTGTAAACCACCAACATAACACTTCCCACCCCATCCTTATGTGGCTTTATGCATATCTGTTATTTACCAGCTGATAAAAGAGACACGTACCTGTATTCATTACGGACTCAGAAGAGAATGTAGCTTCTTCCACTTTGAGAAACGAATATGTGAAATCAGAGATCTAGTCTCCCGTTGAAGAAAAAAATAAGCTTTGCAGACACCTTTACTTTATAAGGTTGGAACAGCAGCACCATCCATGAAATACAAACCACAAATTTTACTGTTTCTGAAGTTCCTATATTGTTATTAATTTTGGTCTTAAGTTGATAGATTCCACAGAAGGTGATAAGTATCTTTTACCTCTTCCTCCATTAGAAAATTAGTTTAATAATGGATTTCTTGATCAAGAGCATCACCACTTACTAAAACGTACATGGAGAGAATAATCAATAAACAGGCTTTCTAGGATCTTTTTTTTTTTAAGTCTTCTGCAACATTTATTGATAAACAGGAAAGGGGTTTTAATTACAGTTTTAAAGCTCTTTTTTGTCACTATTATTAGTAATTCTCTATCTATGTATGGTAATATCCAGTTTTAAAAATACTTTATGATTTAAGACTTTAAGTCATAACATGTCTGTTTAGCTGATTAGTTCTCCCCTATACTTCTAAAAGAGAAATTGTACAGTACAAGAGTCATTCATTGGGATTAGATTTATTAATCTAGTTACCTACTAGTTTGACATTTTAGGAAGGAGGTAATTGGGTTTTTTTAATGATGGATAAACTTGTGCTGGTGTTTTGGATCTTATGATGCTGAGCATGTTCTGCACTGGTGCTAATGTTTAACATAATTTTATATTTACAAACATACCTGCTACCCAGAGGCAAGTATTAATTTAGTCCATATGGACTACTGACCCCTCTTGAGACTGCAACATACATACTCCTAAACACACTCATACATATTGTGTTTAGACTTTAAAGTATCTTAACCCATTTCTGGACATGAATGTGTTATAAACCTCCTGATTTCTAGCAACATATAAAAAAACACTGCTATTAAAAACACTTCACGAGTCATTGTCAGCCATTGCTGGCATTCTGTCACTAGAGAATACACAGCAATATCTGGTATGTTGCATGCTTTCAAGATAGCCTGGATTTTAAAAGTTAGTCCATTAGTTGTATCTGATGGATGTAAATTTGCCTCCTAGTTCACTTTGTGTCAAGAGCTAAAACTGTGAACTTTCTCTTATTGGTGGGTAATAACTGAAAATAAAGATTTTATTTTCATAAAAAAAAAGAAAAAAGAAGCTTTGATTAAAGGGCATCTATGAAAAATCATTTATACCTTTTATTTATTCAGGCTTGATTGAGTCAATTGACTCTCCTCAGAAAATTTATATTATTTCCCAGTATAAAGCTCTTACCTGGATTCTTTAAGCTAAAATCAAAAGTCCTAGTTTAGATCACCATTTGCTACACTCTGCTTTTCCATTACGTGTTTCTTCTTGCCTGTTTCCTGACACCGAAAGTCCAAGGAGATAATAATGCTCTCAGATTTCTTTCAAGGACAATCTTTGCCTTTTTAAAAAAGCATAAATCCTAGCTCCTTTGCTTATCAAGGATTGTGAACCATGTTTAATTAATTGCATGAAGTCAGAAACGTGACCAGTGTAGGAAGTCATAATAGTGCATAAATGGTAGCTATTGTAAATCAGTGAAAATGTTGAACTTTCTGTGTTAGCTCATTGTTTACTTGTACTCCTTTCTTCTTTCCTACTCTAGTCTGAGTCCTTATCTCCAGCCCTATAGGGGGAACAATCCACAATAGACCTTCTGTTGTTGGAAAAAGTCGGCTGCACCAATGACTTCTTGCTGCAGCAACTTATAACTAGTTTTTATTAATAAAAATATTTCTGCTAGATTTTGAACCTAAAAGTAAATCAAACTTTTGCTATTCTTCAACATCTTTTTTCATTTTTTAAACAGTTATACTTTAAAGTATACATGTAATGTATCGTGTTTAAATTTTTTACTTATTACAATGAAATGTAATGGTTAACATGCATGCTCTGAAGTCACGCTAACTTGGGCTTATTCCCAGAGACCCATAAATTGTGTTCGTGTGTGACCCTGAGCAAGTTATCTTAGCACTCTAAGCTTGTTTCTTCTTTTGTAAAATAAAATTAATAATAGTGTGTACTTCATAGGCTTGTAGGATACACTAAATGTGATGACAGTGCATGTAAAGCACTGTGCTTGGTGATAGGCATATAGTATGCTCTCAATAACTGTTAGTTAATATTATTTTAGGACCTCGTTGCTCGCTTTGTATCTTTGATTCCTATTATGCCTGATACACTGGATGAAAATGATGGTTTTGACATATGGATGACATCAGAGGTAACAAATGACATTTTATAATTTAAATGTATAGTATTTCTTACTTGCTTTTCTTTTAAAGAAAACTTTTTAAAAATATTATGCACTTATGTAGTAATTTGCTTCGTGCAGTTTGAAGGTAATTGATAATTTAATACATCATTTTCAGCTCTATAACGATCCGTAAAAATAATTCTTAAAGACCAAAATTCTTATTCAACATTTTAAGTAGCTCATAATATTGAGATTCAATGGGAATTCCAGGAGTACAATATTATGACATTCTCCAGAGAGAAATATGGCTTGTTCACTATAGAGGTGGTCAGACCCTGAAGTCTAGCAGAAATACCACCACTTCCCAGAAGCTTTCCCCAGTTTTCCCACATCTGAATGAAGAGCTTGTATAGCAGTGCTCTTCCTTGGCACTTGGATTAAAATTGTCTTTAGTCTGATTTCCAAGTAAAATACAGGCCCCATGCAATATTTGGGACATATTTATACTAAAAAACTACTTGTTTATCTGAAATTCAAATTGAACTAGGCATCCTATTCCCCACCCCCCTCCACAAGTGTGGCAGCCCTAATTAGAGCACATTTTCCATTCCACCTTAAATTATATTTAGTTGCTTATATACTGGCCCTATACCCACACACTGTACATATACATCCCAAGTTTAATCTCCTTGAGTGGTAAGGAAGATTTGATTCTTATTTATTTTTATATTCGTCACTTGTACGTACTTTAAATTTAGCAAGTATTCAATATTTTTAATGGAAAATACCAGCCTGATGGGAGCCTAAGAGAAGGACACTCTCCATCTGGAACTGATAGTCCTGGCACTTATCTAGAATGTTTTAGAGGTTAGGTTTTTTTAGCTGAAATGGACTTAGCGGGCACAGGACTAACTTAATAGGTCAGCTACCCTGCCTTCTGCTAAGTGGGAGTAAGGGAGATACAAGCACATGGTTTGTTTCAGGATCCAGTGATTCAAATCTGGTAAAACTCAAAGAGGAGTCAGTTAACTCTAGATTCTTCTTAGACTCTTCAAACTAATCAGAATGTGTCCAGGGGTATTATGATCCTGCAGAACATTGAAAGATAGCCTCTAAAGTAGCTAAAAATAACCACAAAATAACCATTCAGGCAAATACTAGTGCTCCCGAGTGCCCTCCAACCCAAACAATACCCATAATCCACAGGTTACCACAGTCATAGGCTTCCTCTTGGCCAATGTCTTCCCATTGACATGAACTGTTTGGACTTGGGATACCCATGAGTGAATGACTAATTAGTTTGTCACAAGACAAGAGTTATTTCTCCTACCCAACATACAGTCTTGGAGTCAAACAAACCTTGGTTCAAATCCTACGTCAACCATCTGATAGCTGTGTGACCTAAGATAAGTTATTTAGCTTCTTTGGACCTCAGTTTCCTCATCTTTGGCATACAGGGGTTTTGAAAGGATAGGCACCTGGAACGCAGTATGTTAGTTACCTACTCTCATCCATTCCCTCCTTCTCTTATGAAATCCAGTCAGGGGAACCTCCTTGGCCTGACGTTGAAGACTGCTCATAATCTGCTCTTCATTCTCCTGTTCACACACACCTTTCAGAAGAGCCACGTTACCATCCTCCCTAGCCTCCTCAGCATCACATTCAGTCGGTGTGTACTGATGTGGCCATATCAGTTGTTAAAACATTGAAATGCTTCCAGACTGGTAAATAGTCACTCCAAGGGCTCCTGAGCGCCCCCTCCCCAAGCTCCCTGACCACCACAGCCCTTTCTCTGGGACTAATGAAATGGAAGCACACGTGCAGTCTAAATGGTGCAGCCGCTACTCAGCAATAGCACATCATTGCCATATGAACATTTGGGCCTATACATTTTGTTAGATCCTTTGATTTTTCAAGCCAGAAATCCAGAGTTTTATATGAGATCTTCCAACTTTTAAAAGCATTTCGGGGCCAAACGAAACACACCTATCAACTAGAACTAGGTTACAGACCACTGGTCTGCCACCTCTGCTGTGCTTTTTCTCTCCTGCCACCACTGCTTTACTAGGCACCCTGTATGTGATTACACCCAGCCCAACTGTTCAGCTCTTTCAATTAAAGAAGTTTCCATTACTCTTTCTGATTGGGCTCCAACTCAGATCTCTTCCTCTCTTTCAGTTGAGAGCACTATGTTGGTACAGGACAGAGTGTAGCTCCATTGACCAAACGATCCCTTCCTCCAAAAACACTATGTGATTTCCCATCAGGTGAAGTTCCTTAAAATATCAGCCAAGATATCCCTGTTTTCCAAGGGTATATGTCTCAAACAAAAATGCCCCATTTTGGAGGATAAAATTATTGGGTCACTTACACAGTATCCACATTAATTATGCCATGATAAAGGTGATCCTTATGTTCCAAGTTAATGTTCTCTCTTTCTAATGCCCTAGTGTGTTCACAGGCAAAGGGTGCTGGAGCTTTCGGCTTTGCAGTCATCTTAGTGACCTGGCAAGGATGTGTGTGTGAGGGTTTGGAGGGACTCTAAATCTGTTGAATGCTTGCATTACTCAACTTTCTCTCCTCCCCTCCTTTTTTGTGTCCTTGTTGCTTTTGTTTTGCCTTAGCGCTGCATCAGTTTGGCTATTGGAAATAAGGAGGAGCATGCCATACTTCTCTGTAATTTCTTCCTGTATTTTGGAAAGAAAGCTTTGGTCCTCCTAGGAACCTCGATGTTGGAAGTAAGTGTTGGACTTAATATTTAAATAGTGTAAGCAAAACTAATTAGCTTTTAGCTGCAAGTTTAAAAGACTTCAACCCCAGGTTTCCTTCTTTTCACAAGCTAATTAGGAAATTTCCTAGGCGAACAATTATTTACTTAGGAGGATAATGTTCGTTCATCAAAATTTCTACAATGTAAAGAATGACTTCCTTTTGTTTTTCTTCTTCATAAAGTAGTACAAATAAGAGTGCTACTTCATGGAGCTACTAAAAATATTAAATTACATAGTAAATAGCACTGGGGACAGCACCTGGTTTATGTGGAAAATGCTCGATAAAATGGTGGTGGTAGGTGATGTAGTAATAGTTACAGTAGTAGTTATAGTGGTTGTTAACCATCATCACCACCATCATCTTTATGTGTCCCTAACACTATATTTTAAGATCCTTAAGAAGTACTTCTTCCTGTTTTACACTGCTCAATTTTTAATCGTGTAAGAAGTGGGCCAGAAATTTATGTTAACCTACCTGAAATTTTTACAACTTATATACACTTGCATTCAAACCTCCAGAAAGCTGTCTTCTTTTGGATGTTTCTATTTCTACTATGAATATCTTGATAAGTGTCAAAAACTTCCAGTCTTGTTCTTGTCATGATCATTTATTTCTCTATATTCCCTTAATTTCCCCATATGATCCCCCGCTGTAGTTTTGAGTGCCACTAGATGGCAGTAAACAGCCAACAATATTTCAACAAACATTTTTACAGTTTTACCTCTGAGTCAACACTGGGTGGCAGCACTCATCTGTGCCTTTCACCTCTGCTACTGGTTGAGGTGAAGCCTCTTTACTGTAAAGATGAGCACAGTGATAAAGAGCAAGAGCTTTGGAGTTAGGGAAACCAGGCTACACAGCACAGTGTTAAGAGTACAGGTTTGGGGTTTCCCTGGGGCTTCCCTGGTGGCGCAGGGGTTGAGAGTCCGCCTGCCAATGCAGGGGACACGGGTTCGTGCCCCCGTGTGGGAAGATCCCACATGCCGCGGAGCGGCTGGGCCCGTGAGCCATGGCGGCTGAGCCTGCGCGTCCGGAGCCTGTTGCTCCGCAACAGGAGAGGCCCGCGTACCGCAAAAAAAAGAGTATAGATTTGGAAGTCATAAGAGGATTTTAAAACCCAGAAATGACGTTTACTAACTGTACGATCTCAGCCTTATTTCTCTGAGCCTCATTTATCTCCTCCCCGAAAAGGAGTCATTCCATTTACTGTTACCCTAGACAAGCTTCATGTGAAAGATGGGCATGACCATCATCCCTGCCTCACAGAATCTGGAATTCATGTGAGAAAATTAGTGAGTGCTGAGTACAGTAGCTGGGGTACTCAATAAATGTTAGATAGTCATTATTATTGTTACCTGACATTTTTATTCTTTGCTAAATAAGAAAGGTTTATACTTCAAAAGTATGTGCAGAGCGAAATAATCACATAATGACTACTTTTATTCCTCAGGTGCTTTCCTGTGTAATTTCTCTCTGGCCTCTAACTCTGTATCTTGCTCACAAAATTAATTTTATGGCTTTTCAACTTCACTTGGCTTTTCAGAGCCTTAGGCAAAATTCCATTCCCTAACTCTGCACGGTGTTCACCCTTGGTCTCCAAGTATGTTCCACATAAAGCAGGGCTAATCCATGTAGCACCTTCGTGTGAATCACACAAAAGCGCCCCTACCTCCAAACCCTTTAGTACTGGATACTGGGAATTGGTCATAATATACTGATTTTGTTAGAACAACATATTTTATTGCTATGAGGGTACACCCTTCAGGACCATACGTGGCAGCACTAGCTCAAAAGTTCTCATTTGAATCCTCATGCTAGCCTGGGCCTGAGGATTTCAGTTGCTTTGGTTTTATCCTTTTCAAAAAAATTGTAAAGGTCCTAAAAAAGGCTTTTAAAAATCAGAGATAGCAGGGAGTTCCCTTGTGGTCTAGTGGCTAGGATTTGGGGCTGTCACTGCCGTGGCCCAGGTTCAATCCCTGGTCAGGGAACTGAGATCCCGCAAGCTGTGCGGCAAGGCAAATAAATAAATAATACAGGAATAAAGAATAACCAAGGTAACTGGCAATATTATCTATTAAAAAATCAGAGATAGCACATGCTTACAGTATAATTTCCACATACGAAAATGAGTGAAATCAATCATCCACCAAAAATGCCTTTAACTCTTTCTTCTCACAGGGGCATGTGGCTTATGTATTAACGCCAGAAACTGATGAATATTTGCTTTGGAATCCATTAACTGGGCAATGTCATAAGCAGTTTGACCCATTTTGTCCCTTACAAAGTGTAGATTGTTTGTTTGATGGTGAAAATGTAAGTATATGGCGGGGGGCGGCGGGATCTTGAGTTATCACCTCAAGAGTTAAACCTGTGGTTCTGTACACTGACCATACATTAGAATCATGTGGGAACTTTGAAGAAGCTATAGATGTTCAGTTAGAATCCCTGGGGTGTAGGGCCAGGGGAATCTTTTATCCCCAAGGCTCCTTAACGTGATTCTGCAGTGCCTCCGAGGTTGAGAACCAGCGAGCATTCTAGTGCGCACACACCCCTGGAATCTCTGTACCTCCTGCCTCAGAACCATCCTTGGCTTCTGCCACTTCACTGGGGAGTAGGACTGTAAAATTTTGCTCCGTCCTAACCTACTATGGGCTTCGTACTCCTGTGGGCCTCTACTGATTTTATGTTGATGTATTAATAGGTCTGGTTTAACATTCAGCAAAATAATTCACCAGGGGCTGTATATTTTGACTATTCAAAGGAAAGTTTCTGGAAACAGTTGCTTCCAAAAAATTATCAAGGGACGAAAGCACAAAGCATACAGGTAAATTATACTTTTCCAGGTGTGTCTCTATGAAAGTTACCATTGGTTCTAATCTTAGGAATTGTGACAGCTCTTATTATGTTTATACAGCTGATTGCTTATTGAATTATTTGGCAGTATTAATAAAACCTAGTTTTCTCTGCCCTCCAGCCTGAGTTTGGGCTATTGTGATCCTTTTTCTCTACTTGCAGAAAAGAGGAATTGAGAAGAAGGTATCATCTTAATTGTGAATTTAGGTTTTAAAATAAAAATTTTAAAATGTTCATCATGAAACATAAAAAATAATGTCAAGATGGTGTAATAAGTTCTTACTTGGACCTAGCCCTTCTACTACATATCCATAACAATGATAAAGTATAAAAATTGAAAAACAGAAGGCTTATCTGGGCTCCCAACCATGATAGTTATCTCATGGAATAGAAGCAGGACAGAAACACTAGCAGTGAGTGGGGCCCAAAGAGGACGGCACCAAGGTCTGAAAATGCTTCATGAAATCCAGAGAACCAGAGCCAGTCTCACTTTTTGAAGCCAGGGACTGTGTTGCGGCTCCCCTACTTTGCTACTCTTGAGAGAAGATGGGAAAGAAAAGCAGCAGACTCACTGCCTGGGGCTCAGGAGGTAAGAGACCAAAGTACAGAGCTGAGAATCAGGAACCAACCTAATCACCAGATGGCTTGTCCAGGGGATCTATGATGTACTCACTACTGCTTTGGGAAGGCACCCAAATTCCATTTCGACAGCTGTTTCTGGATTGAGAGCCATGGTATGGCAGTGTGCAGGCAATTGCAAAATTCAAAAACTAGGAGCTATGACCCAGAGGAAGAAAGAGAGGGGGGATGAGAAAAAGGACAATGGAAAAATAGGAAGAAGACAATTCACAGAAGCAGAAACTCTAGGGCTCAACGTCACTCATAACGAGGGAAATGCAATTTAAAACAATAAAACACTATTTCACATGTAGAAGATTGGCCAAACTTTTTTAAAAGTGTGATCACATCTAGTATTGGCAAAGAGGCAGAGAAACGGTGGGAGTGTGAATTGCTATAAACACTTTAGAAAGCAATATGGTAAGGTTGGTAAAGCTGAAGAAACCCAGCCTCTGATCCACCAGTTCATCTTCTAAGTATATACCCTAGAGATACACGCACAGGGAGACAAGTACACGAAGGTCATTACTGAATTGCTTGAGATAGCAATAAATAAATAAATAAATAAAAGGAAACAATTCATCAACCAGAAAATGGGCACATGAGTTATGAATACTCCTACTATAAGATATTCTATACAGCAGTAAAAAAAGAGTATATGAAACTACTTTACTGTAGTTCTTAACTTGGCTGTACGTGCAGTGTATCGGAATGTCTGAGGGAAGAGCCCACGCATTGGTATTACTTAAAGCTCCCCACGTGATCCCACATGCAGCCAAGGTTGAGAACTACTGACCTAGAGCCACTGTTATCCGCATGAATGAATATAAAGAATGTAATGTTAAGCAAAGTAAGGAAGATGTGAAATGACACACTTACACGAAGTTTGAAAAATATATGTTGTTTACGTATATAGAGATATATAGTGATAGTGTAAAAGCTTGCATGGGAATGATAAACACCAAATTTAGGGTAAAGTTTACCTTTGGAAAGAGGAAAAAAAAAAGAATGATATCAGGGAGCAGTATACAGAGTACTTCAAATCTGTCTGTAATGTTTTACATCTTTAAAAAAAAACCTAAAGTATGGAAGAATGCAAAGATTAGATGTAGCTTGGTGGTATGTATGTTGGGTGGATGTTCACTACATTATTCTCAGTGCTTTATCTGAGAATGTTTGACATAGTTCATAATATCAAAAAGAAGGAATGGTGGTTGTGGGGAGAAAAATCAAACAGTATCAAAGTGTAAAAAGTGAAGAGTTTCTCTCCTCTTCAACATCTTTTCCCCACTTTCTAAGAAATAGCCACTGTTGGTAGCTTCTTGTGCATCCTTCTAACATTCTCCTTGCAGATGTTTGTAAAGTCCTTATAAGGAAGGGGAAATGTGCTTATCTCTCTTGAGCAAACCACATTTATGGCATCCACAGACCTTGCTTGCTTTTCCCATCCCAAAGTTGTGACCAAAAGTATTGCTGCCTCCTAGGGGGGAGAATGATATATTTAGAGTTGAAGTTTTTTGTTTCTATTAATCATTCTCTTATTAATTCAGGTAATGTGTATTGAGTGCTGCAGCAGGCCAGCACTGTTTTAGGTATAGGTACCACAAGGAAAAAGACATGTCTCAGTGCTCTTGGAGCTTGTGTTCTAGAGGAGGAAACAGAAGGAAATGAGCACTTGCTGTACAGAGCGATAAATGCTACTATAGAAGAAATGAATGTGCTTTGGGGAGCACTCAGCAGGAGGCCTGAGGTGAAGGGGAGTTGCAGGGGCTTCCTGGGGAAAAAAAGTGATGACTAGCAGAGTGAAGAAGGGTGAGCAGGAGCTGGTTTAGATGGAAGTTAAGGAGGAGTATGGTCCCAGCACAGAGCGGGGACAGCAGGCATGAAGACCTGCAGTGGCAAGCGGATGTCTGTCAAGGAGCTGAAAGGCCAGCCTGGCTGCTGCCAAGGAGTGAGCCGAGGACAGTCAGAAGCCAACATCACCAAGGCAAGGGCTGCCATCATCAAAAGTGTATTTTTAAAAGCCACTAAACCCTTTGACAAGTTGAATATATAAATATAAAACTCATAGTTGCATTTGACTTGTATCCCTACTGATTTCTTTCCTGTGGGTTAATGGCCCTTGATCTTCTGCCTTGTCGCACACATACAGGAATAAACCACTATCTGTGGTGAGCACTGTTGTCGTTTTTTTTCTTAATCGCAATGGAGAACACAAATTTGAGTGTGTATGATGAGAATATGGGTATTCAGAGATGGAGTTAACAGGGAAATCCTCTCAAAGTTTTAAAGGATATGAATTCCCTGAAAGGGGCCTTTGCCTGAAAAGAAAATAGACTAACACTCCATAAACTTATCAAGTCAACATAACCCAGGCCTCTTTTTCAGGCCTGAAAGTGGCCTAACTAATCCCTAAGAGTTGCCAGGATAGGGGTGCGGGGGATTGTTTTGGAGGGGCAGACAGTGGTTGGTGACAGCAATCAGGGACTTCAGTTTACCTGTCCTGACTGTGATAGTTGGTGGCCCCTGTAAGGTGATGCTGCAGTTTATGCTTCCCTTTCTCCAGTATCTCTCATCTCCTGCCGTGTTCACTGTGGGGAAAGTCACTGTGCTTGAGCCTATGCTCTAATCTAGTGGTTATCCAGCCACGGCAGGCATCAGAACCTTCTGGAGGGCTTGTGGAAAAATGGATTGCTGGGCCTTACCCTCAGAGTTTCTGAATCACTGGGTCTGAGGTTGCTGGTCTGGGGGCCATGTTTTGGGAGCCACTGGCTTAGATCATCACCTGACAGACTGAGCCCCCTCAAATCACTCCCGAAATTTTCTAAGACCTAGAGGCCTAGCAAATGTTTCCTTCTTTTCGTACAACCCTCATTCCACTCATGAGGGGGAAACATCTGTCCGTGTCTCTATAGCTCCTCTATTTCTCAGCTCAGAAATATCCTAAGTAAAAACCGCCTAAACCCAACCCCTCACTCTTGTCTATATGAGCCCTGCAGGGAGGGGAGGAACGGGTTAGGTAGTGGGGAGGGGGTTGGAGAAGTCCTCTCCTCCTCCCAGAAAATCCTGCTCAGGGGGCAACATGGGGAAACATGGTAGAGCATTGCTCTCTGCTGTTGCTGGGGTGCCTGGGGCAAAGGCTTGGCGACAGGGAGATTGAAATGGACTCTGCATGTATGTGCGAGTGTGTGCACATGCGCACATGCAAACACAGAGCCCTGACTCCCGCCTGCTGAAAGGAACAAATAATCAAAGAAGGAAGATGATACACCATGTTACAAGAGTAATAATAACAATAGTATCTGATCTTTGTTGAACAATATGTGCCAGGCTTTACATGTATTACTTGATTTTAAAATCTTTGCATGATCCCAGGGAAGTAGGTACTGTTATTGTCCCTCTTTAAAAGACGTGGTAACTGAGACTCACAGAGGTTAAGTGACTTCACCAAGGTCACAGTTAATAAGTGGAAGATACCAGTGCAACTTCCAAGATTATCTGGTAGAATCAATAAACATGTCCAATGCTTGTTTGAATAAACAGATGGGGATAGCAGATCTGTCTTCTTCTGTCATGAAAAATATCTTTTGTAAGTCCATTCTCCCTTCCATGCCCTGGTGAAGTAGTAGTAAAATCAGAGGGAACACTGTGACCTGTGTTACCTTTGTGCCTCTACCATGGAGTGCTTTTGCCACATGAGACTGGTTTAGGTTCACCCTCATTATAATCAGCACTCCAAGGGCCTACTGACGTAAACATGGTCTCCCTAGAATCTTTTCTAACTTTCAGTTTTCTGTATTTCAGCCTGAAGAAATAATTTATTCTGATACTAATAAAAGCATGGTGGAAGATCTAAAGAACAGGTATGATCTCTATTTATATATTATGAGTATCATGTTTTCTCTCTAATCTCTCATTCAGCCACCCTTCAGTCCTCTAACCCAGGCTCTCAAAATACCCATTAGATTCAGCAACAGGAGCATGAAATGCAGATTATAATCGTTCCACTGAGTCATCTGTCTCTTGGTGCATCAAAAGTCACCCCTCCGCTATCCAGGGTGCTTCTTGAAAACACATGCCAAGTTAAATATGGTTGCATCTGGAAAACACCGTGGGCTGCCGTTAGGAAGTTCTCAACACAGACACCTGTTGAGCCGTATAGTAATAATAATGCAGTAGCTAACACTTCTTGAAAGGACAGGAAGGTAAATGGCCCACAACCTGGTGTGTGGTAAAAAGAGCCAAGCTGGGTGGCAGCAACATCAGTACTGTCCCTCGTAGGCACCCTCCCCCTCCCCCCACCACACACACACACACACACACACACACACACACACACACACACACGTCCGGAGGAGTGGTTGAGTCAAGCCCAAAGGGTCACAGCCTTGCAGCAGACCTCACTCCTACTCCAGATGTGTCAGAAGCTTCTAGATCTGACTACCTCCAGTGACTCATGCTGACACAGCAGGCTGGCATGTAAGCCGCTACCAACTAATTGAAACAGTATATGACAAAAAGCATTTTGCCACTCCCTTTTCTCACTAGCACACAACTCTCACCTCTTATTCCCCTCCTTCTTCCCCAACTCTTAACAAAAAAGGAATAAAAGCACTAGGAAAATGGTCCCCAACTTCTGGTTTTCATCAGAAATTGCTTCTAGAACTATTGTAAAATATAGGTGCCAGAGGTCAAGACCAGACCTGTTGAATCACTATCTGGAAGATAGTGAAATATTTTGATAAAGTCCTACAGGTGATTCTGGCGTATAGCCGTGACTATGACTCTCTGCAAACTTGAAACCGCTTAGTCACTTTATGGACTCAGCTGAGAGGAGAGGCCCAGCAGCTTCTTCCGGAGCACACAACGATTCTGCCCAGAGGAGAAGCTTCCATCAACCAACTCACACTGTGCTCCACTTTCTCCCCTCCCCGAAACAGTTTCTCAGCAGGCACTGTTTTAGAGGCGGCATAGGTAGGCAAAACTCCCTGCCCTCGTGGAGCATACGTTCTGGTAGGGAAACTGCTCATCATACTGACCAATCCAGTGCTTCATTTCCTCCCAATGCTGCTTGCTGAATTAACTGATCCAGTTACCCCATTCCTGCTAACATTATCCCAGACAAGATATCTGAATTTTTATAAAGGCATTTCTTGGAAACACAATGTCTTATGTCAAAGGAGGGTCTTGGAGAATAGGAATGCCAACCCAGTAATCAGATGGTAGGCAAATCACACCCAGTAGGCAGATATCCCTAGCCATAGAGGTCTGGTTTTCTCCTAAATCAAAAAAGTATCATTCTCATACTTGAGAAAAAGTGACAAAACTTTTTCCACATTTATTTAAATGAGTTGTAATTTATCATAAAATAATCTTTGCATTCTTACCTTAGGATTGAAAGAACTCTGAAATATAAAATAATGGAATGGCGACCTAAACAGCCAACACGTTGGAATAGACAATGTACTTTCATTTTAAGACAAATCCTTCCTAAGTTAGAGCTTGGCACCGGAAACGTTGTTTCATCTGAAGAAGAGAGTGAATTTGAAAGACTGCTACAATTTTATTGGGTTTGTATATGATTTAATGCATTAATGTCATTTGTTTTATCTATGTTATTAATTGCCAGATGATACTAATCTTAAGTATCCCTGAAATGCCTTTTATCTTGATCTTAGGTGATACATGCTATGGCATTAAAATGCATTTACTTATAGACTGAGAAATTTCAAATGTAGTGAGTAACTAGTACCATGACCAGATTGCATGACATTTTCTTGGAATCAGTTTTTTAATGTATAAACCACAAACTTTGGAAAGAGATACCCAAAAGGAAACCACTTGCAACTAAGAAACTAAAAAATGATTTCTAGATGGTACAGTAATAGAATGGATTCCATGTCCTTGCTTCTGGGCAAGAGGACTAAGGCAAGCTTTAATATCTTCTACATGCAAATTATTCTCAAATTTATACATCCAGCCTGGACTTCTGACCTCCTCTCATATATTCACCAGCACATTTGACATCATCATGGATGGTAGAAAGGCACTTCAAACTCAGTTAAGTCCATAATCAGACATGGTGGGCATCTGGTGTATTGTTAGGGTCCTTCTTTTCTTCCCCTATGATATCCTTAGTTATGGAATCCTCTCACCTCCTTTTCCCTATGAATTGTTCCAGTGGTTTTTTGGAAGCCCCAGCCTCTCAATAGTGATATTCCTTCCCCCTACTATCCCGTAGACTAGAAGATGTCTCCTCGGGAAACCCTCTAAGAGAAGAAAGGAAGGAATCTGTTGGGAGTTTATACTCAGGCTGCCAGGGAGGGATCTGCAGGCACTATTCATTCATGAATAGGGAGGAAGTTGTTTTGTTTTGCTTTCTTTTTAATAGAATTAGGGGGTAAAGAGATAAGCAAAGCATAGTTAAGTATAAGCCAAGGTTTAAAACTTGGAGTTCCTTTGTAAAATTATCTGCTATTTAATAACACACATTCATGAACCTAGACCGAATCCTGCAGCTTGGGTTCAAATCCTGGCTCAACCACTCATTAACTTTGACCAGATTGCCTAACTTCTCTATACCTTCTACCCCACGGCTCAAGATAAACAGGGATAAAAAGAGTTACCTGCTTTGTGGTTGTGGTGAGGATTAAGTGAGCTGCTTAACCATAGCACCCAGCACTTAATAAATGTTAACTATTATTTGTATCCTATGTGGCAGCCATTGTGCTAGACACTTGGGGTTATGACAGTAAACAAGACAGATACAATCTTGAGCATTCACAGAGACTGTGGGCTAGTTTGAGAAATGGACCAGAAAACGAGTAATTGCAGTATATTTTATTAAATAAGCTAGGAAAGGACAGTGTCCTATGCAACCACAAGAGAAGAGCACATCAACAGATTTAAAGATCAGGAAAAGCCTCCTGAAGTAAGCAAACTAAGTCTTGAAAGAAGCTAATGACTGTCCTTTGTATATTCTTAAATAGAAAATTTTACATGGGACCATGTTCCGTACCCCTTAATTCTGTCATATGGTTATCAATAAATATAAACTGAATCAATGTTAAATAAATTCTTCCAAAGTGCTCCCTTAAGTCTGTCACTTATAGGATCAAGGTTTCCTTGTTGGCAGTTTGCGATTCCAGAAAGGGTGCAAATATGTGGAATGTTAAGTGTGCAGCCTCTGGCATTAGACAGACCCGGTTCTGCTCCTCTCTCTGTAAAGTGGGGATTATAACAAAGCCTACCTCATAGGGTTGTTTGAGGATTAAATATGTATGTGAAGTATTTAGCATTGTGCCTAGAACATAGTAAGCACCCACAAAATGATAACTATTATTATTATTTTATGACTTCCATTTCTTTGAGGCTTCTGTAATCTCTTTGCATCCAGTAATTCTCCATCACCTACGTGACCGTAATGTGGTTTGACGTGTTATTCTGCCATTTGTCTAGGTCGCAGGATTTCCTATCCAGATGCCATACACTGATGTACAGTCAGTTATTGATGCTGTGTATCAAACTGGAATTCATTCCTCTGAATTTCCTCAGACAGAATTTGCTCTAGCTGTGTATATTCACCCCTACCCAAACAACATATTATCTGTTTGGGTGTATTTGGCTTCATTAGCGCGGTATCAGTGAAAAGGAATAAGGGAAAAGGGAAAGATTGTACATAGCCCCCCTCCAACCAGAAGCCAAACTTTTCTAGTACTTGGGATTTTCCTATTTATCCTCAAATCCAGACAGGTGTGAGCCCAATTTTTGGTTCACTTATAGAGTTGGGCACAAGACTCACTCCCTGAGTCTTTGAGGACAAGCATAAATGACCTCCTCACCGGAGACCTCGTCAGGGAGGACACTTTGGGAAGTCTGGTGCCTTGGGTCGCTGTCTACGGCAGGTCTTATTCTGGGAAAGAAGCAATTCTGACTTCTCTCTGAATCAGTGTTACTCAAATTGGGGGCCCCACACCACCTCCATCAAAATCACCTGGAAAGCCTTATTGAAAATGCAGAATCCCACATCCCACCCAGGACCTACTAAATGGGGATCTCTGGGAGTACAGCTCCAGAACCTACATTATTTTAAACAAGCTCCCCAGGTAACTCTCTTGACCAGTTAAGAGTGAGAACCTTACCTTATAGAGTGTTGTCTTTACTGAAGTGAGGCTAGTACATCTGATGCTGGTTCTGATGGAATTCCAGGCAGAAGTTATTCAAATAGAAACCCAAGGTCATTGCTTCTCGTGAGATAAAAGATTATTTCACTGGTTAAGAATAAGAGGGAAATATGCCATGTTGGGTTGAGGACCGCTTCTGGCGGCTTCTCAAAAATTTTCTCTTTAGATGCCACTGACCTGAAGTCATTTCATCTCCAAGTATTTGGAAGGGACTCCCAGGAAACACTACCTAAATGCTTTCCTGATTCTGTGACAAAGGGAGAAAATGGTCTTACCAAATCCCAGAGCTCCTTTTTTTCTTAATGAGCAGCCCCCCATTCTGCCTCTGGCACTTTTCTGCTGCTTTTCTTTCACAACGGTGCCCCCAAGGAGACCCATCTAGGGCCTCAAGAAAGAATGGATAGGTATCTAAGTAGGAAACACTGTACTTTCTTGTATTTGTTCTGTGCTTCATTGAGAAGCGTATTCATACAGTTTATTTAAATGTTACATAACAACTTATTTTTTTTAATCAAAAGATACAGATTTCCAAAGGTTTTATATGATGAGAGCAGTTTTATATGAGGTAAAAGTCATAAAAAGAAAATTCACTTCTCCTGCTGTAGTGGCACTGGGGCTTCTTGAGTCACTCCCACAAGCAGAGAGCAGAGACCCCAAATTCATCCTCAGGGAACCCTCAGTCTGTATCCCCTCCCCCAATATACCTGCATAGGTTGATGCCAGAGAAGACCTCATTTATTTGCAGGGTGTTAGTCTCGGACCAAACTCAAGATTACTAGAAGAGTAGAAAGAGTGGGCATGTGGGTAAAGAGAATGCTTTCTCTGCAAGGTTAAAACCTAGTTATATATGTCCTCTGACATGCATGAGAAAAATGATCAGAATTTTTGTTTTTATTTGAATGTTTGTGTTTAAATGCTATAGGAAGTTTTGTTATTAACAAGTCTCCCACACTGATTGGGGTAGCACAGAATTGTATCTATGAAAAGACAAGTTTGCCAAAGAAATGCTGAATTCATGCAGTTCATTTTTGTGACACACTGAATGTTTACATAGCTATTTTGCTAATCGTTTGTGGTTTTAGAATTGATAGGCCACTTGAGAGTAAGGTAGAAAGTGTTCATAGGCACGTGTGTATTGTATTCTGTATTATATGCATTTTTAAATATGTGTATGTGTTTCTCAACTAAAAATTTTTCCTAAAAATTGTGATTGTCTATAATGAACAAATGTTTTCATTTTACTGTTTTAAAAATACATGATATTAAATGTAACATGCAATTATAAAATTCTATGAATCGTTCCACAAATAATTACAAAGCATCCATTATGTACCAGACACTTTATATGTGCTGGAGGACAGTAGTGAAAAGACATTCTTACAAGGGAAGTTTACATTCTTACAAGGGAAACAGCTCAGAAGCAAATAAACAGTAAGTAAGTGAGATCATTTCAGGATATGATGAGTGCTATAAAGCAGTGGTCCTCAACCTTTTTGGCACCAGGGACCGGTTTCGTGGAAGACAATTTTTCCACGGACGGCGGTGGGGGAGTGGAGGGGGTGGGGTGGGATGGCTCAGGCGGTAATGCGAGCAGCGGGGAGCGGCAGATGAAGCTTCGCTCACTCGCCCACCGCTCACCTCCTGCTTGGCGGCCCGGTTCCTAACAGGCCGCTGACGGGAGGCTGGGGACTCCTGCTATAAAGGAAGCAAAAAGGTTGGCATGATGGAGAAGGACTTTATTGGGGATGGAGGATATAAGCAGTGTAGTGAGGGAAGGCCTCTCCACGGAGATAATGTTTGAGCGGAGATTTAAAAGATGATTTATCAAATAGAATTGCATTCAGTTGCATGTAACAGAAACCTAATCACAGTAGCGTAACCAAATAGGGATTATACAACTGCCAAGTGTGAAGGAGGCAGTCCAACTCTAGTGCAGTAGCTCTGTGATGTCAGAAGTGTACTAATCTTCATCCGTCTTCTTCACCATCTCTAAGGAGACTTCTGTCCTCTTTCTCAGTGGCTCTCAAACTTCAGCATGCCTAAGAGTCACCTGAAGACTTTGTTGAAACACAGATTGCTGGGCCTAACCTTCAGAGTTACTGATTCAGTGGGATCTGGGGTGGGGCCTGATAATTTGCATTTATAACAAGTTCCCAGGTGATACTGAGACTGCTGACCTGGGAACCACAGAGGCCATAGCCTCGCAGTCATTTTCATGGCAAGAAAATGCAGAAAGGGAAGGAGGAGGTAGAAAAGGCCTCTGGTTTAGCTCTTTTAAAAGGCTTTCCGGGAGGCTGTGTCCAGTAACTTCTACTTACATTCCATTGGCCAGAATTGCATCACTCCTAGCCACAAGAGAGGCCAGAGATCAAGTATTTTAAATGGACATATTGCTCTCCCAGTAAAATCAGGGTTCTGTTGGTGAGGAAGTAGGGGAGGATGGCTATTGGGTAGGCATCTGTGACTTCCACAGTTGAGAGGAAGCCAGTCATGCAGAGACCTGTGGCAAAAGCATTTCAGGCAGAGGAGACTGCAATTACAAAGGCCTCTAGTCCAGAAAGAGACTTATATGGAGAGGGAAGGGTAGTAGCACATAAGGTTGGAGAGGTAGACAAGGACCAGATCGCACAGGTCATGGTAAAGAGTTTGTATTTTATTTAAAGTATAATAGCAAATCAATCATTGAAAGATTTTAGGTAACCAAATAAAGTAGTATTTTTCCTTTTTTATATTTGAGAATACTTTAAAATTATTTTTAGAGGGACTTATTATTTGTGCATAAAAATGATCATGTTTTAAAGTGCAGGTTTTCTTTTTCTTTTCCTTTTCTGCTTGGGTCCCTGTCCTACTATTCTCCCCTCCTCCACCCACATTATTCACTCCACCCACCCCCTTACCAACAGGTATCTTCCACTTACCAACATTCTCATGTATACATATATACATATATGCATATGTTCCTGTTTGTTTTATAAAAATGGGACCACATTGTGTATGCTTTCCTGCATGTTATTTTTCTCCTTCAAAAATAGTGAAAATACTCCAAGTAAACTAATTCATTCTTCTTAAAACATCCATATTATTCTAAAGTGTGGGCAGGACCACTACGTGCACTTAAGCAGCTTGTGTGCCACACAACTCACAATTTATGTGCAAGGGCCCCTGGAGTTGTATATTATGTGACAGCCCTGGTTGTGAATATTATCTATTATAGTTTATTCATCATTCTCCTACCGATAAGAATAACTTCTGATCCAGTTAATCAAAGTGTTGTTTAGTTTTTCTATATCCTTGCTGTTTTTCTGTATACTAGTTCTATCAGTTACTGAGAGAGGAGAATTGAAGTTGCCAACTGTAATTATGAGTTTGTCCATTTCTTCTTTTAGTTCTATCAGTCTTTGCTCCATGTATTTTGAAACTCTGCTGTTAGATGCACACAGATTTAGAATTTATGTCTTCTTGGTGAATTAACCCATTTATCATTGTGCAATGTTCCTCTTTATCCTTAGCAATTTTCTTTGCTCTGAACTCTATTTTGGCTGATGTTTATATAGCCACTCCACCTTCTTTGGATTAGTGTTTACCTGGTGTATATATTTTCATCTTTTTATTTTTAATTTTATTTTATTTTATTTTATTTTTTTGCGGTACGCAGGCCTCTCATTGCTGCGGCCCCTCCCACTGCGGAGCACAGGCTCCGGACGCACAGGCCCAGCGGCCATGGCTCATGGGCCCAGCCGCTCCGCGGCACGTGGGATCCTCCCGGACCGGGGCACGAACCCGCGTTCCCTGCATCGGCAGGCAGACTCTCAACCACTGCGCCACCAGGGAAGCCCCTCATCTTTTTATTTTTAATGTATCTATATAATTATATTTGAAGTGAGTTTTTTGTAGATAGCATATAGTTGGGTTATGTTTTCTTTTTTAATACCTTTTGACAATTTCTTTTTTAATTGGAATATTTAGACTGTTTACACTTAATACAATTATTTATGTTTGGACTTAGGTCTACCATTTTATTATTTGTATTCCATTTGTTCCATCTGTTTTTGTCCCACTGTTTTCTCTTTCCTACATTATTAGGTTATTTGAACATTTCTTAGCATTTCATTTTAATATATCTATTATTATTATTTTTATTTTATTTATTTATTTATTTTTTGCGGTACGCGGGCCTCTCACTGTGGTGGCCTCTCCCGTTGCAGAGCACAGGCTCCGGATGCGCAGGCTCAGTGGCCATGGCTCACTGGCCCAGCCGCTCCGCGGCTTGTGGGATCCTCCCAGACCGGGGCACGAACCTGTGTCCCCTGAATCGGCAGGAGGACTCTCAACCACTGCGCCACCAGGGAAGCCCCTATTATATTTTTTACTATACATTTTTGTATATATTTTTTAAAGTTTCTTTGAGGATTGCAGTATACATAGTTAACTTTTCACAGTCTACTTAGAATTTTTTTTTTTTACCACTTTAAGTGGATTGTAGAGCTATTACCACCTTATATGTTTCTTTTTTTGTTTTAGGTTTTTTTATTCCTTTTTATTTTTTAAATTTTAATTTTATAATGGAGTATAGCTGATTTACAATGTTGTGTTTCTTTTGGGTGTACAGTAACTTGATTCACTTATACAGAGACATCTATATATTCTTTTTTTTTTCTTTTTCCTTTCTTTTTTTTTAATTGGGGTATAGTTGTTTTACAATGTTGTGTTAGTTTCTACTGTACAGCAAAGTGCAGTACCCTGTGCTATGCAGCAGGTTCTCATTAGTTATCTATTTTTTATGTATTAGTGTATATATATGTTAGTCCCAATCTCACAATTCATCCCACCCTCCTTTCCCCCCTTGGTGTCCATATGTTTGTTTTCTACATCTGTGTCTCTCTTTCTGCCTTGCAAACTGGTTCATCTGTACCATTTTTCTAGATTCCACAAATATGCATTAACATACTATATTTGTTTTTCTCTTTCTGACTTACTTCACTCCGTATGACAGTCTCTAGGTCCATCCACATCTCTACAAATGACCCAATTTCGTTCTTTTTTATGGCTGAGTAGTATTCCATTGTATATATGTACCACACCTTCTTTACCATTTGTCTGCCGATAGATATTTAGGTTGCTTCCATCCACCTTATATGTTTCTTTACATTTCTGCCTTTATGCCATATATATATATATTTTTTTTAAGATAAAGAATTGTCTCATGCAATAATGAAGGCTGAGAAGTCCCAAGATCTGCAGTCAGCAAGCTAGAGACCGAGGGGAGCCAATGGCGTAAGTTCCAGTCTGAAAGCCAGGGGGCTCAAGACCCTCAAAGTGTCAGTGTTTTTGTTTTGAGTTTGAAGGCTGATAAAGATCTGTGCCCCACCTCATAAGCAGTCAGGCAGGAGGAGTTCCTTCTCATTCACAGGAAGGTCTGCCTTTTTGTTGTATTCAGGCCTTCAGCTGATTGAATGAGGGCCACCCACATTAGGAAGGTGTGATATTATGATATAATAAATATATATTTGATCTTTGTCTCAGTTCTGACACAGAGCTTCTAAAACCCTTGGAATTTCCTGAGTGATGGGGGTGAGAGAAGTATCTTTTGATATTCATAAGCCCCTTTCAAGCATATACCTGAGTTCATGCTAACAAGGTACCTCTTGGTGGGCCCCTAGATAGCTTCAGGATGGGGGCTGGAACCAATGCATGATTAATTAAATCACTGGCCATTGGTAATTAACTCAATATCCAACCTGTCCCCTTTCCCTGGAAGTCAGGGAATAGGGCTGAGAGTTCCAACCCTTTAAACACATATAAAGAAGAACTAATACTTAAACTTCTCAAACTATCCCCAAAAAATTGAAGAGGAGGGAAACTCCCAAAGTCATTCTATGAGGCCACCATTACCCTGATATCAAAATCAGACAAAGACACTAAAAAAAAGAAAAAGAAAATTCCAGGCCAGTGTCTCTGTTGAAGATAGATGCAAAGGTCCTCAAGAAAATATTAGCAAACAAATCATTAAGAAGATAGACAGATAGATAGACAGATGGATAGACATGTACTTGCCACCATTCTGTTACTTGGTTTCTGGTGGTTTTTGTAGTTCTTCTCTATTCTTTTCTTTTAGTTTCTTCCCTTGTGGTTTCTCTAGTGGTATGCTTGTGTTCCTTTCTCTCTAGTTTTTGGGTATCTATCGTAGGTTTTGATTTGTAGTTACCATGGGATTTATATATGTTGACCTATAACTGTATCTACTTGTTTTAAACTGGTATTCATTTAAGTTTAAACATATTCTAAAAGATCTACATTTTTTTACTCCTCTCTCCCCTGTTTTGTGTTTTTGATGTCATATTTTACATCTTCATGTTTATCCCTAAACTGTTTATTGTGTTTATAGTTGATTTTACAATTTGTGTCTTTTAATCTTTATACTAGCTTATTTAAGTGGTTGATCCACAGCCTTTACTAGTGGGATTTTCCCTTTTCTATAACTTCTTACTTCTTGTTGTAGCCTTTTCTTTTCCACTTAGAGAAGATCCTTTAATATTTCTTCTAGGGTCAGTTTAGGATTGATGAACTCTTTTAGTTTTTGCTTGTCTGAGAAGTTCTTTCTCTTTCCTTCAATTCTGAACAATAACTTTGCTGGGTAGAGTATCCTAAGTTGTAGGTTTTTCCCTCTCAAGACTTTAAATATATCATGCCACTTCCTTCTGGCTTGCAAAGTTTCTGCAGAAAAACCAGCTGATATAGCCTTATGAAGTTCCCTTTTGTATGACTCTTTGTTTTTCTCTTGCTGCCTTTAGAATTGTCTCTTTATCTTTTGCCATTTTAATTATTATATGTCTTGGTGTGGGTTTATTTGGGTTCATCTTGTTTGGGACTCTCTGCTTCCTGGACCTAGGTATCTGTTTCCTTCTTTAGGTTTGGGATTTTTTTCAGCCATTATTTTATCAAATACTTTTTGGCCCTTTACTCTCTCTCTTCTCCTTCTGGGAACCCTATGATGCAAGTGTTCATACACCTGATGCTGTCTTAGAGGTCCCTTAAACTGCTCTCATTTTTTTTTAATTTGTTTTTCTTTTTGTTGTTCTGATTTGGTGATTTCCATTATTCTATTTTCCAGATCACTTATGTGTTCTTCTGTATCACCTAGTCTGCTCTTAATTCCTAGTGTGTTTTTTTAATTTCAGTTATTGTATTCTTCAGTTCTGATTGGTTCTTTTTATATTTCTAGTTCCTTGCTAAAATTCTCAGTATGTTTCTTTATTCTTTTCCCTAGTTCAGTTGGCGTTCTTATTACTAATATTTTGAACTCTTTATCTGGTAAATTATCTATCTCTTTTTCATTAATTGTTTTTTTCAGGTTTTTTATTTTTTCCTGTTATTTTGTTTGGAACAAATTCCTCTGGCTTCTCATTTTGCCTACCTTCCTCTGTCTCTATGAAGTTACATGAGGGACTTCCCTGGTGGCACAGTGGTTAAGAATCCACCTGCCAATGCAGGGGACACAGGTTCGAGCCCTGGTCCAGGAAGATCCCACATGCCGTGGAGAAACTAAGCCCGTGCACCACAACTACTGAAGGCCGCATGCCTAGAGCCCGTGCTCCACAACAAGAGAAGCCACCGCAATGAAAAGCTTGCGTACAGCAATGAAGAGTAGCCCCCACTCGTCGCAACTAGAGAAAGCCTGCATGCAGCAACGAAGACCCAATGCAGCCATAGATAAATAGATAAATTTAATTTAAAAAAATTAGGTGAAACAGTTACCCATTCCAGTCTTAAAGCGTTGTCCTTGCATGGGAGCATTCCTCTGCAGTCTACACTTGGGATTCGGTGGGGGAGCTGGATCTGAAGTAAGCACAGGTCATGTCTTCCCCCCAGAGTGTGCTGGCAGCTATCAGTTGGTGGGAGATGGGGCTGGAGGGGGACGGGCTAGAGCCTGAGCCAGGTGTGAGCCAGGGCTTCTCCTAACCTCAGTGGCTGTCACAGCCCTGTGGGGGCAATGGCAGGTCCCAAGGTACTGGAGCAGAAGCCCTGAGGGTTGGGTAGGAGCTGGTTCTGTTCCGTCTAGGTGTGCACTCTCCCTGCTGTCAGCAACGTCTTTACCTTAGAGGGGAGCAGCACTAGAGCAAGGAGGGCTGGAGTGGGCACCGGTGCAGGTTGGGGCTTGTGCTGGGGTGGTTCCAGCATACCAGTCATAGCTCAGGACAGCTCCCCATCCGCCACTTCCATGAGCACCAATAATGCCCACCCTTGCGCCATTCAGACGCAGTGCTGGGTCCAAGCTGGCCACTCTTCTGGGCACAGCAGCCTTCACCCTAGTGGGGAACTGCACTGGGGGTAGAGGTGCCAGAGCGGGTGCTTGGCATGGGCTGGGGCCCATGCTGGGGTGGTCATGGGAAACTGACCAGAGTCCTGGGCAGTTTCAGTCTGTTTCCTCTACCTTTTCCAGTAGTAAACAAGCATGGGTGCACTTTTCTTGAGCAGAGTCTAGGTTTCGTATAGCCCTCCTGTTAGTCCCACTGGTTTTCAAACCAGCTAAGGGAACTCTTCCTGGTGTCAGATCCCAGGGCCAGGGTGCCCAATATGTGGTTCAAACTGTTCACTCCCCAGGGAGGATCTCTGAGCCCTTGTAATCTCCCTCCTCTTCTGTGTCCCCCTCTAGGGGCACAGGTCCCAGTTCTCTTCCCTTCGTACCTGACTCTGTGTGGATCTTGCTTTACAGCCTTGGTTGTATAAGAGTCGTTCTGCCAGTCTTCAGTTTGTTTTCAGTGAGAATTGCTCCACGTGTAGATGTATTTTCGATGTGTACGTGGAGGGGGGGAGCTCGTTGTCCTTCTATTCCAACATCTTAATCTCGGGCCACGCTGATATGCTTTAAATTTAAAACCTTTACAACTGGATAATGATCAGAGCTTATGGGGAGTGTTAGGCCTCTTTCACTGTAGAGGACTTTGCAAAATGTCCTCTCATGTCTTTGCAAGAGCAAAGAACCTAAAATGTTAAAGACAGAAGCAATCTCAGTCATCACTCAGTTCATCACTCAGGAGGGCATCACTCAGGAGGGCATCACTCAGTTCATCACTCAGGAGGGCAGTGACCTGCCTTAAGGCCACTCCACTAAAAAGCAACAAATCAAGAACCAAGAACCAGAGCCCAGGGCTTCTGACTTCAAGTCGTTTGCATCCAGTCGAATATGATGTAGACATTGAAAGGAATTCTGGAGGTTCTGTTATGGAATGTTCACCAGAATATATCGTATGACAAAAGCTAGGGACACAACACGGTGTAATGTGTTACCATTTGTGACAAAATGGGGCAAGGAGATAATGTACATGCATGGTTATAAATATCTGGATATCCCTGGAAGGAAAGAAAAGCAAATAGTAATAATGTTGCCTCTAGGAAGAACTGGGATCAAGGGAGAGAGGGAGAAATGCTAGTCACCTACAGTCTTCTACTGTTTGAATGGTTTACCTTTTGCATGAATTCATTTGAATAATGAGTGAATTGTTTAAATAAACAATTTAAAATCAGTAGCTTTTCACTGTCTAAAGTTCAGGGAGTTACAAAAACTCTGCAGACTCTGGTACCCGCGCATCTCTTGCCAAGCCCATCTTGTGCCTTATGCTGCAGGCACGTGGGTTCCTTGCAGTTTCCTTACTCTGCTCATTAAATAGAAGTTCTGCCTTTTTAACTGCTTTTAAGACTTCCTATCTCTTCACTCCAGGCATACCCTGTCCTTCATGTTCATTCCAAACATGCCTTTCCCTTAGGGCCTTTGCATTTACTGTTCTCTCTGCCTGGAACACTCAGCCTCCAGATAGCTGCATGCTCCCTAACCTCCCTCGGGACTTGGCATACCCTACTTATCATAAAACAATGTCCACCCACTGTCACTTTCGTTTCTCTTTTTATGTTTATTTTTCTTCATAGCACTTGTCACTATGTGACTTTGTTTGTTGTTGCTGTTCACTTATTCTCATTAGAATATAAACTGTATTCTATATAGGGAGCAGACTCTATTTTATTTAGGAATTAAGTAAATACCTAAATTGTATCCAGCTTGCCCTAAAGGAATTAATGAAGAAATGTAATAAACCTGAATTTTGCATTTTAGGGACACATTGGGAAAATTATATATATATACTCTCTCACACACAGACACACGCACACACACGCTAAAATGAATACACATACACATTCCAGTCCTTTTATCATATCCAGAAATCCAGAAATTGTGAGAATGATTTCTGAACACATATCTCCCAGTGAAAAACATCTTGAAAGTAGAAGCCATGAGAGACAGCCTACTTACTAAACTGATGATTATAGTCTGTGACCCATTCTTCTGAAAGTGTTCTTAAATAGGCTCTGGACATTTAAGTTACTGGGAAGCCAAATTATTGCCATAAAGTTGCTTAGGGCACATGAATTGGAACCTGAGGAGGTAGGTACTATTTAAATGCCATTATAAATGGCATGGAGCTTTCAGCCTGACGTGGCCATCTCCTCTCTAGGAAACTAAGATAGGCCAAGGCAGCCTCTCCCCGAATGATGCTGGGCTAGACTGGGCTCTGCCAACTTCTGCTTCTGAGTTTTCCTTGTCTTGCCATTGGTTCCTGGAGCCCCACTCTCCTGAGCATAAGCATTGTGTCACGTGGCTCACATACATATTTGTAGCTGTTCTTCAAGTATATGAAGAGGTCATAACTAAAACTCAGATTCATTCAACATACATTCATTACTTAATTGTAGATCTCTATCATGCATCTTTTGGGACAAAGGATTCCAAGTAAAAGGGTTAGGGTTTCATGATTTATTTTTTAATATTTAAAGAGGTTGATGTACATTCTCAGAAGTGAGGAACACTGTCCTAGTCTGACCATCTACTTCTGTTGTGATATTCCACTAAACAAGTTAAAGTACAGTTGATTAGATTTCACACTTAAGGTCTTACATCACCTTAACTGGAGTTTTTCCACAGTTTTTTTTTCCTGATTTACGACCACAGATGGTTAATTACATCCGCTACAGATTTGACAAGCTAGGTTACTAAAGGTAATCTTCACCGCCTTCATTCAAAGCTTTGGGAATCTCTAAAGCAAAGGAAATATGGAGGACGAAGAGATTAATTTAGGTTTCTAGAAGGAATAGGTTTCGAGGTGGAACTTGAGACAGAATTTCACAAAGAAAGCAACTTTAGGGGCTTCGGAAACGGGTAAAGCACAAATGGAGGGACTGATAATCCCATCCCTCGCATGTGCGGGGCTGTTGTAACGCGAGATGAGGCCGACTCAATCCACTCCGAGAAGCGTTTATAAAACGCCAATTTGAGGCATCGGAACTTTCCTCCTCCGCATCGGGGAGCCATCGAAGGTTCTCAGCAGGTGAGGGGCATGACCGGATTGGCCAGCGGAAGGATGATCAGCATTTTAATTTCTCCGGCGCTGTCTTCAGCCCTCTGCCCGCACCTCAGGCCGGCTTTGCGGTAGGTGGTGTTAGGGCTCTCGGGCAAAGCGAAGCGCAAGGCAGCATAGAGCAGACCGGCTATGCTGCCGCGTCCGGCTGGGGCCGCCAAGCCGCTGCCGGGCGTTGCACCTGGGCCCGGCCCGGCCGCCCATTGGACGGCTCTGGATGACCCGGCTGTATCGCGAGACGAGATTGGCAGCGGCGGGGCCGCATGTGCCCCCGCGCTGGCTTTGTACGCGGAGCCGCCTGCCGGTCCTTTAACAATGGGCGGCGCGAGCGCCCCGGCGCTGGGCCCGAGCTGAGGCCGGCGCTTCGCGGCCGACTGTCCGCAGCATGAGCGGGGCCGGCGTCCCCCGCACGCTGGCGGGGCTGGGCCTGTGAGGGCCGCGGTTCCGGGTAAGGGAGGCCGCCGTGGGAACCGGCAGGCCGGGGCTGGCGGCGGGGCACCGGACCCGCCCGGCCCGGCCTTTTGTTCGCCTTTCTGGGGCCGCGCGATCCCGTGCGCTCCTCTGGATGAGGAGGCGGCGGCCTGGGTGCGCGCTGGGGTCGGCCGGGCCTCGAGGAAGTTCCCGGGGAGGAGGGCGCCCCCGACTGTCTGCGGCGGGCACTCGGAGCCGCGCGGGCGTTTGTCTCCGGGTTTCTCGGCGGGAGGTTTTCACCTCAGGGGGGCTGTGACTGGTGTCAAGTCTCCTCTTCTCAGGGCCGGCTGGAGAATTAAAGCCGGGGCTCGGGGAGCCCGAAGCCGGGCCTCCAGTCCGGCTTTCCCGAGCACGCGTCCGGGTCCGCGCCTTGGGAACTAGGGCCCAAGTTGGTCCCAGTTTGCCCGGCGCCCGGTCCGGCCGTTATCCAAACAAGCCGGCTTCTCCTGACCGGTGGCTCGGGCCTTACGTGCGGCGTCAGGGAATTGGTTTGGATCGGTGCTGATTTTAGGACGAGTCAGGTGAAGATGAACAGTCGCCCAGGGTGGCCTGAGGTCACACACCTCGGGGAGGGGGCGCGGAGGGGCGCGTGGAGGGAGCTGGCAGTGACCGCGTCTGGGGTGTGTCTTACAGACTGAAGTTGCCGCGTCTGGCCAGGCGCGCCGCCCGGTCCCATGGAGCTGGAGGGTCAGTGGTGGCGGGGACAGCTGGCTGCAGATATCCATCAAGCTCTTCGATACAAGGTAACCGCGATGCCCCGACCTTTCCATTCGGTGTCTTATGCCAGTTAGTATGAATCTCGGCTCCCTGGAAAGCCCTGTCCGGGTCTTTAGCCACTAGTTTCCAGACCAGAAAAGGTGAGTTTGCCTATTTGCTCAAGGTTAATTAACTTCTTGGCTTCTTCCCTGGGTTGTAGCAGAAGAACCTGAAACTTGAATGAGGAGGGGGTGGGGCGTGGTAGTTGGGAGAGGGAAGGTGTGAAGGGACATTCTGATGTCCTTGTTTCCAGATGGAACATGGATTTGATACTGTATTTAAAAAGATAAGTGTGCTGGCTTTTAATTGGGCAGAGCAGCCCTGCTTTATTCTATAGTTGCTGTTGCATGCAGCTGTCTGTTACGTCACATTTGTACAACAGTAAATTCCCCAGCCTTTCCACTAACTTGCTGTGAGACTTTGGACAAGTTACTTAATTTTCTGCTTCTCAATTTCCTCATCTGTCAGATGAATAATAGAACGTGCTTTATGGGACGACTGTGAAGATTAAAATGAGGTAATACTGTAGATGTGCTCAGAACAGTGCTTGGCATATAGTAAGCACTAAGGAAGTGATAACTATTTGTTATTCTCTACCCCCGAAACCCCAAGACTTGGGGGGTGTTCAAAAAGCCTTAAGGTAGGAGTTAGCTGCTCCTTCAGCTAATATCAAAGGCCAGGAGTAGACCTAGTATATTTTAAAAGATTTTGGGGAAAAAGTACACCTTTCTGGCACAATGCAAATTTTGTTTATTGTTGCTCCTAAGTAACAATTTTATTCTGTATGTCACATCTCAGCGAAATGTGTCAGCTCTGCATCTTTGATAACCAGAAGAGAGACCAGATCCAAAATTAACTCTAACTTAACTTAATTTCACTATGGATAGAGAGAGCCACTCATTATGTATAGAAAATTGGAAAGAAGCAAAACAGCTGACTCTTTAATAAAAAGGCTGCTCACTGTTGGAGTTGAGAGATCCTGGGATGATAATGAACTTGTATCTTGATTTTTTTTAACCAGGTTAAGTAGATTAGAAAACCTAATTCTGGCTTAAATTGTTACAGTTGTACTCTTTTCTAAAGTTTGAGTTCTAAATGCTGCTTATTAATTCTGACATTCAGTCTCTTAGACACTAAATACACCTCAGCCCCCTAAGAGGCTGTTTGTACTACAGAAAAGTCTCAACTATGGCATGGTTCTCTGGAATGTTAAGAAGAGAGTTGCGGGTTTTCCACTTCGAAAATTGTCCAAATACCTTTGTTTTTTTATTTTTTTTTCAGATGTTGTCTTTCAGTTTTAAATGCTCTGATTTTCTAAGTGTCAGCTCTTTATTCCTCTGGTATGTGGTGAAAATATTTGATGTTAATGATACGTATGTTTTGTAATGACATGAAACTTAAAAGATTTTTCTTGGTGATTTCCATGGTTTTCGATTCTTACATTTTATGAGTAATTTTAATCTTGAGTGATTACCTGAATTAATTTTGTTAGTTGAGGTTGGAAATGGATTTTTTTTCCAGCAGATTTGTTGAATGTTTTTGTGTATTGAGCTCTGGGGAGGATCCAAGGAATAAGACACAACCTGTACTAAACTTACTTACAAACTATCAGAGGACGAGATAGCACAGGGCCTGAAAGAATGCTACTGAAAGTTGTCTTGGGCCACCTGTGGCATGCTACTGTGGGTTGTCTTTATTTTATCTTTAAGCATTGTGTAAGCCACATTCTTCCTATTTGACACAATGGCCACACTTTATAATTTGTTAATCAGTAAAACTTGAACCTGTGGAATTGGAGAGACCACTGTTTACAGTATACTGAAGTCAAGGAAAGTTAAAATGAACTTTTCTCACAGAGAATACATGTTAATTCCAGGCTATTAATTAGGTGATTTAGTCGGGTAGTCATATGCTTATTCAACATATCTGCATGCCTACAGTGTGCAAGGTGCTATGCCAGGGGTTGGAATGGTAATAGTGAATGAGACAGACATGATCCCTACCTTTATGGAGTCTAATCTCATACAATTTAGAGCATCTGAATTTAGGTCTTCCTTTGGGCAGTTGCCATTCAGGCACAATGGAAGGTATCTGTGTTTAGGCCCAAGGTTTGTGGAGGAGTAATTGGTGTGACCAGCCTTGCATCTACTAGGGAAGAGTAAAAATTACAACAAATGAAAATCCTCTTTAACCCCAAATGCCAGCTGTATTGTTTTTGTAAAATACAATCACTTCTCCCACCCCCCCACCCCCAACAAAGCAGCTGTCCTCTTATACCCTGTGTCTTCTCTTTCTTCTCATTGTTTTGGTATGTATACTAGTGTCTTAGGATGCTTGGGGAAGTATTTTCAGGAGCCTTTATGACAGATGGGACCAATGCTAATTTTGTGAGAAGCATCAAGAAAATATCCCACAGAGTTGTGACTATTCCTTCTATGCCTTTATTTCCAGCCTGACAGGACAGTTAACCCATTCTGGGAAGGGGATGGCATTTAGGGTGGTGAGCTAGTGGGGACCTGAGATTGGAGATGGAGATGACATGTTTAGGTCTCTCTGTGCTTTGGTCCTGTGGGATCCTGAGAAGCAGACAGGAACAAGAGCATTCAATTCTAGGGGATCAGGAATAGACATTAGAAAAAACTCATAAGCTGAGAAAAGCATAGGTCATTTCTCATGCATATAACTGCACTACATGGACAAGGAACTAAATCTGACAGCCATATGATAAGCCCTTGTACTTTACCATTTAAAATAATATAAAGAGAATGTATTGGACACATTGTTAACAGTCTCCTAGTGACGGCCCTTGGATTCTTGCCTTTGTTTTATCTTCATTTGGCAAAGTTAACATTGTTAAAAATAAAGTCCACAAGTGTCTTCCAGCTAAGTTTCCCAGTGCATCTTTAAGACCTTGTTCAGGCCTCTTTTACAGAAAGCCTGCCCTGGTTTTGTTTTTTCCTAACATCCCACCCCATGAGCTGGGTTAGATCTCCCTCCTCAGTGTTCTATAATACCCTGTCATTACTATATTATATTCTAATAATCTCTGTATTTTGGTTCACCTGCTGGAGAGAGGCTTGAAACTGTATTCCAGCTTTTATCCCTGAGGTTAAGCACAGTATCTGCTACATGGGAGATGCTCAATAAATGTCACATGATGACAGCTAAGAAAGTTGAAATTTGAAATGGTAACTCATTTGCACCATTGTAAAAATCTACAGAAATGGTAAAAAAGAAGAGAAAAATCCTAGAGACTACATGAGAAATTCACATGTTCCCTTTATTTAGAGAAATTAGTATTTTTTCTCTTCAAAGAGTTGAGCAAGCCTAAGCCAATGTGTTTTCTTTTTCTTCAATAGCATTTGTTGATTCTTTTTTCACTTATACAAAAATTAAAAACATAAAATAGCCCATTAGCCCATTAGCCTATCTCCCAAGTAACTCCTACTAATATATTTTTAAGTGATACATGCATATGGGTTTAAAAATTTTGGGATAGTATCTGGTGTTTTATTTATTTGTTTGTTTATTTACTTTGGCTGTGCTGGGTCTTCGTTGCGGTGCACGGGCTTCTCTAGTTGCGGCACGCAGGCTTAGTTGCAGTATGTGGGATCTTACTTCCCCTACCAGGGATCGAACCCGGGCCCCCTGCATTGGGAGCGCAGAGTCTTAACCACTGGACCACCAGGGAAGACCCAGTATTGGGTTTAAAATGAGCTTTCCCCAACCCTCACTATTCCCTGATTCCCTAAGGTTACCAGCATTATTGGTTTTTTTCCTGAAAAGATACCCAATAAATTAGTATATTTGCAAATATAATTTTTTTGTTGTTGATACGAGAGGTTGTAATACATATTCACTGTTCTGTACCTTCATCCCACCCCACCCTCACTCAGTTTGTCAGAATTTTCCATATCAACACATATAGGTCTACTGCCCTTTATTTTAATGTCCACATTGAATCGATGTCCCTTAAGTTTATTTAATTAGTTCCTTGTTGCTAGACATCAAGCTTTTAAAAAAAATTATGCTTATTTCGAGACCCCCTATACCCTTGACCCAGTCCTCCCTCCCCATCTCCCCCCCAACCCCCATGGTAACCATCTTGCAAAACTATGGTGCAATTATCACAGCCAGGATAGTATTGATATTGATACAGTCAAGGTACAGAACATTTTCTGTACATTTATCACCACAAGGATCTCCCATGTTACCCTTTTATAGGCACACCCTCTTTCCTCCCATCCTCATCCTCCCTTAACCTCTGGCAACCACTGATCTATTCTTTATTTTTATAATTTTGTCATTTCAAGAATGTTACATAAGTGGAATTATGCACTATGTGATCTTTGGGGATTGGCTTTATCCACTCAAAATAATTCTCTGGAGATCCATGCAGGTTTTTGACATTAACCTTTTTATTCTACCATTTTGCTATTAAAAAGAGTGCTGCAAAGGACCTCCTTATATGTAGGATAAACTCCTAGGCCTGGTGTTGTTAGCTTAAGGGGTATCTACAGTCTGCATTTTCAAAAATTTATATTACCTAGTTCTCCTTCAGAAGGTTATATCAATTGTCAGTGTCACCAATAATATATGGGAGTTCCTATATCCACTCTTGATAGCATAAGCAAAAAGTTAATAAAATATAATCTGGTAAGTGAAAAACTATATAGTTATCCCTCAGTATCCATGGGGAATTGGTTCCCGGATCCCTGCGGATACTGAAATCTGAGGATGCTCAAGTCCCTTATATAAAATGGAGTAATATTTGTGTATATCCTACACACATCCTCCTGTATACTTTAAATCATCTCTAGATGACTTAATCATCCATGTTGTAGCATATATCGGAATTTCATTCCTTTTTAAGGCTGAATAATATTCCATTGTATGTATATATTGCATTTTGTTTATCCATTCATTTGTTGATGAACACTTGGGTTGTTTGTTTCCACTTTTTGGCTGTTGTGGACAATGCTGCTATGAACATGGATGTATAAATATCTGTTTGAGTCCCTACTTTAACTTCTTTTGTGTATATACCTAAAAGTACAATTGCTGGATCATATGGTAATTCTACATTTAATTTTTTTTGAGGAATTGCAATACTGTTGTTCACAGTGGCTGCACAATTTTATAATTCCCGCCAATACACAAGGGTTCCAGTTATTCTATATCCTTGTTGACACTTGTTAGTTTCTGTTTTCTAGATTTTGTTTTTTGGGTTTTTTTGACAATAGCAATCCTAATTGGTATGAAATGGTATCTCATAATGGTTTTTATTTGCATTTCCCTAATGATTAGTGATTTTGAGCATCTTTTTATGTGCTTATTGGCCATCTGTACGTCTTCTTTGGAGAAATGTTTAGTCAAGTCCTTTGCCCATTTTTTAATTGAGTTGTTTTTTTTGTTGAGTTGTATATATAAAAGAGTCCTTTATTTAATCTGGATATTAACACCTTACCAGATATATGATTTACAAATAGTTTCTCCCATTCTGTGTGTTGCCTTTTCACTCTGTTGATAGTGTCCTTTGATGCACAAAAGTTTTTATTTTGATGAAGTCTAATTTGTCTTTTTTTTTTTCCTGTGCTTTTAGGGTCATATCCATGTTACTTCCTTCCATTGTGATACCTTTTGGGTTTAGTGTGGCATTATGCTGAGCTCATAAAATGAATTTAGAACCCTTCCATCTTTCTCTGTGTTCTAGAAATACTTTAATAGTATAGAAATTTTCTAATTTTTAAAAAATGAGAAGCCTGATTAGAAGATACTAGTGGATGTATACTAGTCTGTACCTTCCACATCCCTGCATGTATAATACAGTATGCATCATACGAGGAACATATCTGTTACCTTCTAACCAAAAGCTTTGAGCTTCTTGTAGGGAGTGTGTATGTATGGTTTGGTTGGTATTTTGGTAATGCTGTTTTCCTGAAAACACCTGGTAGGGAAAACAGGATTCCCTTATTAAAAATCTTGTTAGAATACATTTATTCCATAATGCAAGAAACACCTACAACTGGTTATGTCAGATATGGTTAAGAATAAGGAGAAAAGTTTGGTTTTAAATTTTAAATGCCATTCATTATCCTGCCACTCATCTTCTTCATTTTTGTGTTTTACTCAAGAAAAGTGTGTTTTAGGCACTTGTATCAGTAATATATTGGGGGGAAAGTGTCACCTTTGCACTGTGGGAATAATTCTTCTATATGCTATGTTAGACTGAATGTTGTTCCTCTTGATTTAGGAGCTGAAGTTACCTTCCTACAAAGGCCAGTCCCCTCAACTAAGTCTTAGAAGGTATTTTGCTGACTTGATTGCCATTGTGAGCAATCGTTTCACCCTCTGCCCTTCTGCCCGACATCTTGCTGTCTATTTGCTGGACCTGTTTATGGATCGGTATGACATCTCTATCCAGCAGCTGCATTTAGTTGCACTTTCCTGTCTGCTTCTAGCAAGTAAGTATGAATCTGATATACATGACTGGAAAATTCCATTGTTTATAATAAAATAAATTTATATAGAACTCAGTGAAATATCACCAAATTCCTTTCATTCCAGTTTACTAGTATCGGAAAGTTTATGTTGAAAGTGCTTTTTGGCATAGCAGTTCTTAACCAGACATATTAAAAAGTGGCTCTGGAGTCTTAAAAGCATGTGTGCCTGGTCCTACATCCTAAAGATTCTGATACAGATGTCTAAGCCATTCCAGGTCTACTGACTCAATCCACATCATGGGGCCTGGATATTTTTTAACTTTTTAAAAGTTCCAAAGGTGATTCTGATGTACTTTTCCAATTGAGAACCATTGTCTTAAAGCAGTGGTTCTCAACCAAGACCAGTTGTGCCTTATGGGGGGTATTTGGCAATGTGTGGAGACAGTTCTGGCTGTCGTCACAACCTGGGCAGAAGGTAAACATCTGCAATTCACAGGACAGCCCCGCACAACAAAGAATTATCTAGCCCAAAATGTCAGTGGAGCTTAGGTTGAGAAACTCTAAAAGGTACCATACTCTCCTGTTGTTAGAATACCTTCTACTGGGTATGTAATGAGTTGGATTAACGAACTGAAGATTCATGTGCAACTGCTATAAATGTGAAAACATCTGCTTTTGCAGTAGGCAAAACTACGTAGTAAGCTGTAAGGGAGAATCTGATAATGAGCCTTTTGGTGCCTTTCTCTTAACATCTTCCTGTAACACATTTCATTGTTTGTTAGTACCTTGAGAGAAAGAGGGTGAGTAAAGGCATTGAAACTGAAAGTTTTCTTCTTTTAGTAATGTGAAAAGATGGTATTTGATATTGAAGTTGAATCCATTATGTAGTTTTTATATTATTCATGTCATTACAATAGAAATTTAAGTCCCACTTAAAGTAGCATGTAGAAACACTGACTGCCTTCACCTTTAACCTCCACTTGAGGGTTTAGGATCCAATGTGATTGCTGTCTAAGGAACATTCCTCCTCTACCCTGCCACCAGAATTCTTTCTAAAACACCTTTGCACTTTGACTGCAAATAAACCTAAACCAAATGCAGGCCTGTGTGGTATCATTTATGAAACCAATCTCTCCTCAGATTTTCTTTTCCTGCCCTTATTTTTCCTTTCATCTGATGACCTCAACCTCTTATCTCCTTGAGCAGGTCTTTTTGTAAGTTATTTCAACTCCTTTGTGGATCAGGCTGAATATAAATAAACATAGCCCACTGATGACTTTCCACTGCCTGTGGGTTGAGGTGGAAACTCCTTATTGTAACATTTAGAACCTTTCATCTGGACCCAGCCACCTTTCTAGACTTGTCTTCCAACCCTGTCCCCATGTCACTTAAGTCAAATTCTTACCAGAATAGTATATTTCCTGAATATCTATATTTCTCTCTTAATCTGTTATCCTCTGAGATCCAGACACATCACCTGCTCCTCTCCCCACCATCCAGAAAGCCAGAGTATGCTTGTACATTTATAAGTAACCTTTAATTTAACCTTTAATTAAGGTTTCATCCTCATAAGCAATCATGTGTACAATTCTGTATGTTTCATCACTAGCTATGAAGCCCTTTGTGGTTTAATAGTTTGCATAGGATTGGAAAAACCCATACTTGACATGTCAAATGTGTGAGTATCCACATGGAATGGCTTCTTGTTATCCTGAGAATGTTAGTTTATTATAGGATCAGTTTATAGTAGAGAGACACTGGAAGTCAAACATGCAAGTTAGGTTATTTTAAAAACTTGGGATCATTAATGAAAAATTGCCTGCTATGGTTATCACGGTCCTTTTACCACTACCAAGCCCTACCTGGTCTATGCCTATGGACTGAAATTATGAGTGATGCATAGTCAGTTCGTATACTGACTTACATTTGTGACTAAAATTACTAGTAACTTACTAAGTTACTTGGGGATTATAAACTAGATATTCATAAACTACATGTCACTACCAAAGTTCACCGAGGTCTCTAGTTGAATGACAACTCTGGCCACGATGCAGTACTTGGCATTGGTGTCAGGTTTCTGCAATTTCCACAGTTTGGGGAAAGGATACTTTATTTGTGCACCATCTTAGATTGGTTGGAATGGAGTTTTCAGTTGTTCTTGTTTTTAAATTATCTATTACTGTTAGTTTAACGTCGTGATCAATTTATTTTATTGAAGGTTATTTGATTTAATCCGTGTAGTAGTATGTAGTTCTTTTGGCTCATTTTCCAGGAACTAGGATTTGCATTTGCTGTGTTCAAATGTGAACTGTTTACCACCTGTTACTAAAAGAGTCAGATACCGCCTCCCTTTGTTCTACTGACCCCACCCCTTTTTCCCTGAGAGAGAATTGCTTTTACATTGTTCCTCTTCCACTGGAGAGTGGGAAAGTGTGAGATAGGTGTCCCCCAGGGTCTCAGCTCCTCCCAAGTAGGCACTGGTCAAACGAGTTCAAGCTATCAGCTCTTCACTAGGGTCAGGAATCAAAGAGACTGGCCCTTAGTAGCCCACTGCAATCTCTCCTCCCTCCAGTCTAACTTTACTACAACAGAAGTGCTTAGGATGCTTATAAACTGGTAGCCTGTTTTCAGTATCTAATGTCTGTTTTAAATTTGTGGAGTTCATTCTAGTGTTTCTTACACTCTGTCGTCTTATATTTGGATTCCGATGTCAGCTCTCCAATTAGTTATCATAAACTTTATTCAAATAGTGCTTCTCTCCTCACAGAATGGATGTCCCCCTCCCCCAGCTGCTCCCTGCTTTGGGATGGGCAGCCTGTTGTGTAAAAGTGAGAAACAACTTACAGCTGACAGGACTGGGTGACAGCTGTATTTCAGTTATTAAATAGGTCAGAAGGCTTTTGGGAGTTTGGCTAAAAATGGAGCACAGCTTGTAAGTTCAGGTACTAATGCATATCCTGCTGCCTGGGTGTACATACTATTAGAGGTAGGAAGAAAGGGCCTACAGATTGGGGAGAGGCGTGTAGTGTTTTAGAGCAGGGATTATAGGAAATCTATATGGATATAGGTTTGAATCTCGTCAGCAATATGAATTTCAACCTGAACTTGAGTCTCAAGTTACTTATCTATAAAATAAAAATAGACACCTTACAAAGTTGTTGTGAGGATCAAGTGGGGTAATATGTTGAAAAGCATGTATGAAATTGACACATAAAAGTTAGCATTGTAATGATTAATTCCTCCGTAAGTGTTCTATAATCTTCACTGGCTCCCTAGCCCCAAAGGTTTTGGCTCATTCCAGAAAAGACTGATTTATCCTGGGAAATTCTCAAACTCTAACTCTTTGACATGTATACCCTGGCTTCCCTTGCCTTCTGTGATCAGCATTGAACTTGTAGAGAGCATGGAAACAGTCTTAAACATGAGGCTTTTGATAATTTGCTCAAGGTATTGTGTAACTAAGATTTTGGAGTCAAGATGAAGCCAAAGTGAGATTATAGGCTTTTAATAGTAAAAATTTGTGACAAGAACTTGTTTCTCCTTGCTCACCAATACTGGGTTGACAAAGCTTTTTACTATTTGATGGGTGAAAAACTGTATTTCACAGATGATTTTGTTGATATATCAATTTTTAGTGAGATTAGAACCTTTTTTCTTTTTCCTATGAATTGTCTCTTCTGGTTCCTAACCCATTTTTTAATTAGATAGATAGTCTTATACATTTGTGAGAGTTCTTGGTAAATATTAAGGATGACTTTTTTCCTACTTAGTAATAAAAGACTAGAATGTGGGTTGGCAGAGATTACAGTGACATCTGATCCATGCCCTACTACCACATATCTGCCATTCACTCCTGGCTTTGAAAATGTGCTGGTTTCCATGGCTGATCTGAACATTTCCTATAAAGACAACCTGATGTTTTGTTTCTGTGGCCCCTAATTCTTTGTTTTCTGGGAAGCAGATGAGAATTTCCTGTGCCTCTATTTCCTGTTTGGGGGCCTTTATCAATATAATCACATGGCTTCTGGTATTTCCTTTCAATTGAAGAAACTGATCTTTGTGATCTGTATGTGGTATTAATGGATAGTAGATTTAAAATAGTCACACACATAGCGTTCAGCACAATAAAAACTGGATATGAATGCAGATACTCATTGACGCTGTCACACTTTTTGAAATCCTTTAATATCCATGTATCTGAGTGTATTACTATATATAATGAAAAGGTTCCAAAAAAACTTAAACATTAATTAAAATCCCAAGTATGGTTATTTATGCAGCATGCAGGTTATTTTTTATCTTTGCAAATCAAGATGCAAAGGCTTTCATGCTTGTAATAGCCAAGTACTTTATAAATATAAAAACCCCATGGATGCTTAATAATATAAAAGTTTGTCTATTCTGGTAGTTGTTGTCCCCATTTAACCTGGTGTAGTACTTTGGTCTAGACGCACAGATTTGGGAATTCAGACATAAATAAGTCTTCCATTTTGGGTTTGACTCAACTTAATTGACTTTAAATGAATTGGCCAACCTTGCTACCTTGGTTTCTTGAGCTGTGAAATTGGTCATATACAGTTGTTTTCTATGTTGAAAGTTTCAAGGAGATAATATGAAACATTCTTGATCCTTGAATTAAACAGTGGATTGTGGTATATTAATTTCTTCAAAGGAACGTCAAGCATGATATAAAAAAACTCATTAATTTTTTACAATACTCCTTTGAAGTATACTGCCAGTATTGCTGCTTCTACACAAATAGAGTACTTTGAAAGTCTTAATGATTCATCCAGAGGGACTGAACTAAATTCCTAGGTCATTCTCCTTCTGAAGAATTCCATTCGGTTATACTGAGAACAGTGCATCTCCTATATTTATGCAGTGATCATGCTGGATGACTGTCATTAAGACCACTTTAGTGCTTTCAGCTGTACTAATAAATGCCTCTGGCAAAACTTGTGAAATTTATCTTTATGTGATTTGAATTGGGAAGGACTATCTAGATTCTTGAAAAGTCTGAATTATGTAAGTTTTTTGGATCATCTCTTACCTGCAGCGATGTTAAGAGTAGTTTAAATCTAACAAAGTTCAAAATTTCTGGAGTGGGAGCGAAATTTTAAACTTCTCTGGGACTAGACTCTTCTTAAAGTTATGAGCTTAGAGTCTCTTGGCATGGGAGACAAAACCTTCTACTCTCGTTCACCCTCCCTAAGCAAAGACCAGGGTAGTTAGCAGTACTTTTTCCCCAGCCCCTAAGGCAGGCTGACTTGAACAAACCTCACTGACTCCATTATGTGGAACATCTGGGCTGAGTGATTCTGGCCACTACCATTTGTTGTCAGAACTTCAATGTGTGGTGTAAACCCATTCCTTCTGGAAGAGAAACTTCACAGGGAAACTCATTTGGTTTCTTCTGGTTTGGTAGTCTTCGTGGTCTTCCCCCCAAAATGTTTTTAAATGGATAAAATTGTAAGATTTCTAAAGAAATCAAATATATTTAAATAGTTATCAAAATAGTAGAACAAAAAATTTATATAGTAACATATAACATATTCTAATTATGAGCAAGTGCAAAAGCTATTGTGAGAAATCTATAATAATTGCAATATAATATGACTATTTTATACCTTAATGTAAAATAGAACATAATGCTAGGAGGTAGAAAGCTTCAGTTTTAATTTCCCTTCTTCTATGGATAATCATGGAACAAAGACCCAAAGAGATTTGACGATAACTCTTTTGGTTCTGTTGCTGCATTTGGAAAATCATAATAGTACTTGATAGCTTGAGTTTTCTCCAGCCATAACTTTTAGAAACATCTAAAGTGAATGATTTATATATAGTAAATGCTTGCTTGGAAATTAAAGTGTGAGATGGTACATAATCCATAGAAAAATTATTCAGGGGCTGGAGAGGGCATTTTATTCCTCAGCTGTGCATATGGATGAGTATTTCCTGAAAAGAAGTTAATGCCTTCAAATAATGACGTTCAGCCATCAGAGCATCTTTACTCCTATTCTGCTTTGAGTAAGGGGATATAAAAGTGGTATAAAATATCCTCCCTTTTCTTAATAACAGACTTGGCTAGGTTTTTGTTTTGAATTTAGAAGAGGAGGAATAGGATTTTTTGTATAATGAGAATGCTTATGTTAGATATTCACCCAGTTTTTTTCCTCTATTTGTATCTCTCTGGAATTGAGATTATGCTGAAAATATGCTGAGATGAAACACTTGAAGCTTAGCTATTTTTGATTTTAGATAACTATGACATTAAATTCTTTAAACTTTCTTCTGTTCTAACATAATTTTCTTTTACCAACTACCGCCTGACCCCCAAAAGAAAGTTCCTGAAAAGATTCAGCTGGTGAGATGATGGAGTTATTTTTTCATTGGCACATAGGACTGTTTTCATTACACAGTAGGACATATATCAAAATGTTTACACATTCCGTGTTTTTTTTTTTTTTTTTTGGTTTTTTTAGGGGAGGGTGAAGGGTGGGGAACAGAGGCACTAGGAGAGAAAACATGTAGACATGAGAACCACAGAGTTCTGGCACAATTGTATCTGCCCAAAGTAGGGGAAAAAATATCTTTGGATCTAAATCTTTGCACTAGGACAGCAGATCCCATTTAAGTGACTAGACTTATATTGATCACCCACCTAACATTTTCTCTCTCACTCTTATTTTCCTTTGCTTATAAGGTAAATTTGAAGAAAAAGAAGATAGTGTGCCTAAGCTGGAGCAGCTCAACAGCCTGGGTTGTATGACTAATATGAATCTAGTATTAACAAAACAAAATTTGCTACATATGGAACTATTATTATTAGAAACCTTTCAGTGGAACCTCTGCCTTCCAACAGCTGCCCATTTCATTGAGTATTATCTCTCCGAAGCTGTGCATGAAACCGATCTTCATGACGGCTGGCCAATGATTTGCTTGGAAAAAACTAAACTCTACATGGCCAAGTATGCAGATTACTTCCTGGAAGTATCTTTGCAAGGTGAGTCATTGTAGATGCCAGTAAGTGACTTGTGAGCTTGTGACTTGCGCATTCTGTTGCTTAGGTTCATTTTTGGTGTCTCCACAGATTATGCCTTTCTAAATTATGCACCTTCTTTAGTAGCTGCAGCATGTGTGGCTTCTTCAAGGATTATACTTCGTCTTTCTCCAACGTGGCCTACAAGACTGCATCGTCTTACTGCTTACTCCTGGGATTTCTTAGTTCAGTGCATTGAACGGCTATTGATGTAAGCCTCTTTGTTCTTGTGTTTGTAATTTCTTATTAACATTCTTCATGTATAAGGGGCCCTGGGAACAAGTTCTCAAAGGCCCAGAGCTTTTAGGATACTGGCTCTGACAGCTGCCTGCTGCCATGAGCAAGCCCCTGTATGAGCAGTACTTGGTGGAAGGGGAATTCCTTTTGGCTGTTACCCAGGTAGAGGTTGTCATTGCTAGTATGATTCGGGGTACATAATAAGGAAAGGAGGTGCTCTTGCGTGAGCCCACAACTCTGAGATCATCCAGGCAAATCTTGCCTCATTCCCACATCTTTGAATTGTGGGACCATCAGGATGTCACCAAAGTGGCAGTCATATTTAAGTACTTATTGTGGACATAGCTCCTAAGCTGAAAATAGCCCTTAAAGCTACCAGCAGCCAGTTCCCAAGGGCTCTACCAAGGAAAGGAGCTTTTAGAAAGCTAAGAGTGAGATCTTTCTGTTGAAATTATGGTTGCAGTGACTGCTACCTGGGCAGTGGGGCAGTCCAATGAGTCAGCTGTTAAGGAGTTGGGTGTGGTGCATGGCTTTCCTGCAAATTTTTCTCAAGTTAACATTAACAACAGTTTCCTTTCTCTCCATATTGCAGCGCTCATGACAATGATGTGAAAGAAGCAAACAAACAGAGAGGACAGGCAGGACCTCAGCCAGCACAACTAAGTGTGTTCCAGACAGCCTCCCAGCCCTCTCGGGCAGTTCACTTTCAGCAGCCTCAGTATCTCCATCAGACGCATCAGACCTCGCTGCAGTATCGCCATCCTGTATCGGAACAACCAAGCTGTCAGCAGATTGTATCTACCACACACACCTCATCTTACACACTACCGACATGTCCTGCTGGCTTCCAAACTAGTGTTCAGGGCCTTGGGCACGTGCAGACTGGTGTTGGGATGTCACTGGCAATACCAGTAGAAGTTAAGCCCTGTCTTAATGTTTCTTATAACCGGAGTTATCAGATAAATGAACATTACCCTTGCATTACTCCATGCTTTGAAAGGTGATTTTATGAGAAGGTAAGACTGGTAACCCAGACTGTTTGTGACTCAAAGCTCTGGGGCAAGCTTTTTGTAAACTTCTCTTCAAAAGCAAAGGGATCCAAATGGCATCAGAACTCTTCCGACACCAGCACCAGGAAGACGGAATATCCCTTCCAATGCACCATGAATATCTGGGAGGACTAAGCTAACACTGCAAACACTTTAACAGTGTGTATGTCAAATGCTGTTAAAATACATCCTTATATGACACAAATTTTAAAGCCCCAACTGATGGTCCAAATATTTCAAAAACATTCAACACAAGAGAAAACTTGGACAGACTTCAATTTGCCGTTTTGTGATTTGACCTGTGGTGGCCTCGGCCTAAAGTTGGCTTATATGTCAGAAACTAATGTTTATCTGTGGACTTGCCAAACAGTCTTCTTATGAAGGAAAGTTACAGTATTAATTTTTGAAGAGGTCCTTTTTTTTATTCTGCAGTTTTGAGTTATATTTTTGATCTACAAATGAATTTCTGACTAAGTTTAAACTCATGAATTGCTATGATATACCAGTCTGTGCAGTTAAAAAAATTTTTTTTAGATATTCTATATAACTTCCTTATCACAGGTAGTATAGGTATCTGGATTTATGTACTAAAATTAAGGGTGGAGTAGCTCTCTTATCTTAAAATCATGGTCATAAATTTTTGTTGTTTTTTCCCCTAAAGATCAGCCTCAAATATTTAGAATTAAACACATTTAACTCAGGGAATTTGAACTACTTGGAAACTCTTAACTGTAATGCAACATGCTTTGGGAATGTTATAGTATGAACTACCTTAATAACATAGGTTAGTATACTCCTGCTAGAATGTGTTTTCAAACGAGAACATAATTGTATCCTAGAATGAATGAAGTGGTGGTTCCTATCATTCATAATACATATATGAGTTTTGCATTTCTCAGTGCAATCAATGATTTATACTCAGATTTGATATTATTCTAAAAAAGTTTTTTCAAGGGAAGGCAAAACTGTAAAATGTCAGTACTAGAATAAAGTCCCATAGGTTTATTTTGAAGTGGAACATGGCCAGGGTAGTTCTCAGGTTGTGCTAGAGCAGCACTTTGTTACATGGAAGACAGGTTTTATAAGCAACCTTTGAATCCAGCTAGTCAAGAGTAAGCAGGCAAAGGTGACTTTCATTAGATTGGCCCCAGGACTGCCCTGGGACATGTCACTATACTGGTGATGAGTGAAAACAGCAATAAGTCATTACAGCAAGGGCAATTTGGGGGTAAAGAGTTTGGAGGGAATAAACTGAAAAAGTAAAAAGAAAAAAATCATTGTAATAACTGAAACTGTATACATTGTGCTCTTAACTGTGGGAGAAGAGATATTTGGTGGAGGGAAGCTTTCTGATTTAAAAATTAGTAAGTTGTGTCTTTTTGTTTGTGTTTTTTTAAAGGTAGCACTTGAATAGAAGGGAAACTGCATGGCAGGTATGTAACTGCCACAATATGCATTGAAGACAAACTTATTATAAAGATGTTGTGGGTATGCAGCAGGAGTCTCAGTAATCAAGCCAATGGCTTTTGTTAGGAAGGGAAGGGACTCAACACAGCAGCGATCGATCCAGATGGCTCCAGTAGATGAATGTGGGTGGGTGGCTTCTGTCAGCATGAATTCTTAGAGAATATCCTTTCCTTTAAAGAAAGGTAACTTTTAGAGTACATAAGTACATAGGGCATGATGTGGAGTTATTAGTCTGGTAGATAAAATGAAAAACCACTCAGGTAAGAACACTCACTCATGGCAGTTTTCAAGCATGAAAATTGTTTTCTGAAAGTATCACCACTTTCTCTTTACAGAAGGCTGCTAATTGGATTTTGGTAGTTCTTACCTCAACAGAACTTGAATTATTTGGGGGAAGGTGGGTTCAAAAGAGAATATATCATTCACATTCAGAACCTAGCAACCTGGACCAATTTTCAGTATTTTAACTACCTCAATAATACTATGAATGTAAGATACTGGGATAGAGATCCCAACTTGAAACAACAACTGGTGCCTATGGTAATTTAATGTCTTGTCAAATGCTTTTACTGACTGGTTTAAATGTCATTCTTGTTATAGAATATGCCTTTTTAAAAATCCTATAATAACACTTTCCCAGTTTATATTTAAAAAAGCTAAAGAACACTGGATTAATTTGGGGGGGGGGGCGGTGTAGAGTAAAATAAATAATTGGTTCCTGTCGCTGCATACCCAGGGTGGGGTGGGATGGGGTGGTTGGAGAACCAGAACTATTTTTAAAACATTAGGTTTCAATATAAATACAACTCACAACTGCTAGCTTCGGGGGGTGTGGGTGGGGGAGTGGTGTGGGTTTTGTTTTGTTTAATTTATTGATTAGTCTTTAAAGTAGGTTTTTTTGTTTTTTGAGATTACCGGACCATCATTAAATGTGTACTGTGAAGAAATTAATGATATGCATAAAGGGCTTTACCAAAGTCCACTAAATAAACACTAAAGTACAGACTGCAAACCAAAATGTATCTGTTATGACATTAATTGCAAATAGCGGTATGGTGCTGAAGTCCACACCAATGGAATTAGATGAGTGCTATGCACTTAATTTTAAAATAAAACTAGTTTTTGGTAAAATGGTTTTGGTGTTTTGTTTTAAATATAAATATGGTTATCTGCAGCTTCATTAAACCATATCATGTAAGTCAGACTTGGAATTATACTTACTAAGAAAAGGCTATCCAGATGGAGAATATAACCATAGTAGTGGGGAACATTTGTCCATTCATTATGTATTCCATACTGAGCACCAAAGCCAACAAAAGTATATTTGACACCACCTTTTTGGACATTTGAACATAAAATCAGTTGTTTGTTAGTAATGTTAGAATTGCAGCGTATAAATTAGGAAACAATGCAAGCTGCAGAAAATCTGAAGTCTGATTTCAAAAGTAGGGATGCAGAAACTGGTCAAAGGTGTCAAAGGTGTGAGAGGGTCAACAGTAATAGTCTTCATTTAAGCACCATTTGCTACTTAATTCAACTTAAAATTTAGCAGATAAAATTTGTTTTGAAGAGTAAAATTTTTTAACAGGTTTGTACATGTGGGTTAGGAATTTATATCCCTCAGAAGTATTTTTTTAATTAGTTCTGTGTACTGTCGCTTACTCGCACCTCAAGAGAGTCAGTTAATACTCACTGTTCTTTAAGGCTGAATTTAAGAAAAAGAGCAACAAGCATTCCAGACCAGGGGAGGTAGCTGTACACTGAAGTAATTCTGAGCCCCGTGTGATAAGTTTATATTCATCAATAACTGGCCTTCTCAAGCACATAGTGATAGACTTACCACCTCTCTAGCCTCAAGCAGCTTACATTTAGCTTGATATGACAAGCTCACTTGAAGTATTAGAATGGTTATAGTCTGGAACTCAGTTTAAAATTATCTTGGTTAAGGGATCACTCAACTTTCATTTTAAAATCTAAGATTAAAAAAAAAATTTTTTTTTAATTAATAAGTACAGTCAGTTGAAAACATCCAGACCAGGCTCCTGCTCCCTATGAAGATGCCTCTCATCCCTAACCCACTGCCACTTTTTTTTAAATTAAAATTTTCTATGACATTTTTTTTTAAGAGCAGTTTTGGCTTCACAGCAAAACTGAAAGGAAGATGCAGAGATTTCTCCCTGCCCCACACATGCACAGCCTCCCCCATTACCAACATCCCCCACCAGAGTGGGACACTTGTTACAGCTGATGAGCCTACACTGAGACACAATCACCCAAAGTCCATAGTCTACATTATGGTTCACTCTTGGTGCACATTCTATTACCACCATTATAAATGTATAAAGGTGCAATGGCATACAATTATAAATGTATAACGGCATCTATCCATCGTGTATTTTCACTACTAAAAGTCTGTGCTCCACCTATTCGTTCTTCCTCATGCCATTCCCCACCCCCTACCCACTGGCAACCACTGATCTTTTTATTGTCTCGGGACTTTTGCATTTTCCAGAATGTCACACAGTTGGGATCATTACAGTATGTAGCCTTTTCAGATTGGCTTCTTTCACTTAGTAATACGTATTTAAGTTTCCTTCATGTCTTCCCATGGCTTGGTAGCTCGTTTTAGTGCTGAATAATATTCCGCTGTCTGGGTGGATCAAAGTTATTTATCCACTCACCTACCAAAGGACATCCTGGTTGCTTCCAAGTTTCAGAAATTATGAATAAAGCTGCTATAAACATCCATGTGCAGGTTTTACTGTAGACATAAGTTTTCAGCTCCAAAGAGTGAAACTGCTGGATCGTAGGGTAAGAGTATGTTTAGTTTGTAAGAAACTACCAAACTGTATTCCAAAGTGGCTGTAGCATTTTGCATTCCCACCAGCAATGAATGAGCTCTCTTGCTCCACAACCTTGCCAGCATTTGGTGGTGTCAATGTTCCAAATTTTGGTCATTCTAACAGGTGGGCTTTAATTTGCATTTCCCTGATGACAAATGATGTGGAATATCTTTTCATATGCTTATTTGACATTTGTATATTCTTCTTTGGTGAAGTATCTGTTAAGGTCTTTAGCCCATTTTTTAATCAGGTTGTTGTATATTTTGGAGAATAGTCCTTTATTAGATGTATTTTGCAAATATTTTCTCCCAGTCTGTGGCTTGTCTTCTTAATCCCATGACACTGTCTTTTGCAGAGCAAAAGTTTTTAATTTTAATGAAGTCTAGCTTACCAATCTATCATCATTTAGGAAAGAGAATTACAGATACTGAAAGTCTGGCTAAATAAATAGATCATTGAGGGTATTGTATAACTGGGGTATTACAAACGTAAATAACTATGGGAACGAAAATATAAACCTCACAGAAACCTACACACAGAAAACAAAGCAAGGAGTTTATATAGTAAAATACTTTAAAAGGTATAAATACAGAAACTATAACAATATGACACAACTAAGACCATATATATCCAATTAACAAATGTAAATGAGCTAAATTCAACTATTTAGAGAAAAAGAATTTCAGACTGAATCACAAAGCAAAACTCAAATCTGTTCTACATAAAAGACCTACAACAAAAATGAAATGATTCAGAAGGGTTGAAGATAGAAGGATGAGTAAAGAGATACTAGAAACAAACAAGTAGCAACATCTTAGTAATAGATATGGCTGGATTCAGTCCCAAATTAAACCAGACCAGGAAAGGGGGGGGTACTCTGTAATGCTAAAGGTTACAATTCACAATAAAAATGAACAGTTATGAATATCTGTGGATCAAATAACCTTGCAACAATATTACATAAAATCTACAGAGGATATAAGGAAAAATAAAAGAAAAACATAGGTAGTAGGAAACTATAATTCATCTCTCTTGGTCCATGAGAGGTCAGTAATTTAAAAAATAAGATATAGAAAATCGTAACATATTGTGGTATACTTAATTGACATATATTGAGAAATTTTGAGAAGGGAAATGGTATAGACCTGGCATAACTAAGACGGATAGGATAACAAAGGACACTGACAGAGCCTGTCACCTATGCCAACAGCAAAACTCTCAGTCTCCCAAAGAGGCTTAGACAACTGACACTGCTTTTTTTTTGACTCATCAAGGTGTCTAAAATCAGAATTTAGGTCCCAGCCAGCAGAGACTTTAACGGGTCTCTGCTGGCTGCCAGCTAATCTGCAGCTCACCCCCAAAAAACAAAATCCATGGTTTCCAAACTACACAAATTCCCATTTTTGCTTTTGCTAGATGAAATTAATCCATTACTGGTTTCCCTTGTGTACGAGTAAATAGTGTACTAATAATTAACTATACCTAAGTTTTCTTTCATAATATTAAGCTCTAATGTGAAGTTTCACAAAACTTGACTATGTATTAACCCATATAGAAAACAATCAATTTCAAAAAGTAAAGTTAATGTAGAAAACATACTCTCATGAAAGTGCAATGAACAAAAAATATATAATAGGACCTCCCAAAAAATCTCAAACAATTCTTGGATTAAATAAGAAATCCAAACCAAAATTTCAAGAGTATGTACAAAATCACTATTGTGAAAATTCTACACACCAGGAACTCCAGAATAAACCTAAAACAGTGCTCAGAAGAAAATTAACATCCAACTGAAAAAGTATGAGAAATAACAAGTAAACCAAACAAAAACAGAAGGAAAGAAATGCAGAAATTAATGGATTATTAAAGAGAAAAACAAAGAAACTAATACATACATGCATGCAATGCAGCCAGACAAAAGAAAATACAGTTTAAAAATTGGAAAGGAGGAGGTAAAATTAGCAATATTTGCAGACATGATTGAACACCTGGAAACTCCAAGATAATCAATTGAAAAACTAATACAGAGAATAAGTGAATTCAATACATTGTCTGGGTACATAATTAAAATAGCTTTTATGTATGCAAACAACCACCAGTGAGATTTACTGAAAGATATACTCAATTACAATGCCCACCAAAAGAAGGTAAAATGCCTAGCAATAAATATAAGAAATGTGCAAGATCTACATGAAGAAAACTTTAAAATACTTGTGAGTGACACATAAGAATACTTGAACAAGACATACCATACACTGGGGTAAGGAAAATCGACATGATAAAGATGTCAATTCTCCTTAAGTTAATCTATAAATTTAACAATCTCACAGGCTTATTTTTTTAAATGAACTGAACAAGTAAGAATAACTAGGAAATTTCTGAGAAAGGGATAATGAAAGGAGATAAGCCCTCTAACATATTAAAATACATTATGAACATGCAATAAATAAAACGCTATGGTACCAACAAATGACTTGACAGATAATTCAATGAAACAGAATAGAAATTCCAAAAATAAACCTAAATATATATGGAATTGAATATGTGATAAAGGTAGCACCTCAAGTCAGTGGAGGAAAACATGGATTATTCAATAAATTGAGTTGGGTCAGTGGGTAGCCACCTGGGGGAAAAAAAACTGATCCCCATCTCAAAACATATAAGAAATCTAGAAGCTATAAAATTTAACTATATAAATTAAAACTTTTTTCCGCATGGCAAAAATCACCATAATCAAAGTTAAAAGACAATCACATGGGTCAAGTATTTGCAACTGATCTCTAGGCAAGGGCTAATTTTCTTAACATACAAAGAGGGAAAGATATAAACAGGCAGTTCCCAGAAAAAGAAATACAAATGTCTCTAAAGGAAAGATGTTTAACTTCATGTTGAAGTTTGATGACAGTGTTGGTAAGGGGGTAGGCTTTATCTTACATGACTTATGGTAGTGTCTGATTAAATAAAATTCTATGAAGGGCAAATTGGCAATTTGTATCAAAATTACAAATGCAAAAATATTTTAACTCAGAAATTCCACTTCTAGGAATTTATCCTACAGGTAGAGTTACATACATGTGAAATGAGCTAGGCACAAATTATTTTACTATTTTTGATAAGAGCAAAAGATTCATAATCAACTTAAATATTCATCAATAAAGGACTTTGTTTTACTATCATAAATGCATTTAAAAGAACAAAGTTGAAAGAAATTAAAGATGATACCAGCAGATAGAGAGATATACCATGTTCTTGGATTGGAAGAATCAATATTGTGAAAATGACTATACTACCCAAAGCAATCCACAGATTCAATGCAATCCCTATCAAATTACCAATGGCATTTTTTACGTAACTAGAACAAGTCATCTTAAAATTTGTATGGAGACACAAAAGACCCCAAATAGCCAAAACAGTCTTGAAGGAAAAAAAGGAGCTGGAGGAATCAGACTCCAGCTTTGTAGTATGACTTCAGACTATACTACAAAGCTACAGTAATCAAGACAATATGGTAGTGGCACAAAAACAGAAATACAGATCAATGGAACAGGATAGAAAGCCCAGAGATAAACTCACACACCTATGGTCAACTAATCTATGACAAAGGAGGCAAAGATATACAATGGAGAAAAGACAGTCTCTTCAATAAGTGGTGCTGGGAAAACTGGACAGCTACATGTAAAAGAATGAAATTAGAACACTCCCTAACACCATACACAAAAATAAACTCAAAATGGATTTGAGACTGAAATGTAAGACCAGACACTGTAAAACTCTTAGAGGAAAACATAGGAAGAACACTCTTTGACATAAATCACTGCAAGACCTTTTTTGATCCACCTCCTAGAGTAATGGAAATAAAAACAAAAATAAACAAATGGGACCTAATTAAACTTAAAAGCTTTTGCACAGCAAAGGAAACCATAAACAAGACGAAAAGACAACCCTCAGAATGGGAGAAAATATTTGCAAACGAATCAACAGACAAAGGATTAATCTCCAAAATATATAAACAGCTCATGAAGCTCAATATTAAAGAAACAAACAAGCCAATCCAGAAATGGGCAGAAGACCTAAATAGACATTTCTCCAAAGAAGACATATAGATGGCCAAGAAGCACGTGAAAAGCTGCTCAACGTCACTAATTATTAGAGAAATGCAAATCAAAACCACAATGAGGTATCACCTCACACCAGTTAGAATAGGCATCGTCAGAAAATCTACAAACAACAAATGCTAGAGAGGGTGTGCAGAAAAGGGAACCCTCTTTCACTTTTGGTGGGAATGTAAATTGATACAGATACTATGGAGAACAGTATGGAGGTTCCTTAAAAAACTAAAAATAGAATTACCATATAATCCAGCAATCCCACTACTGGGCATATACCCAGAGAAAACCATAATTCAAAAAGACACATGCACCCCAATGTTCACTGCAGCACTATTTACAATAGCCAGGTCATGGAAGCAACCTAAATGCTCATAGACAGACAAATGGATAAAGAAGATGTGGTACATATATACAATAGAATATTGCTCAGCCATAAAATGGAACGAAATTGAGTCATTTGTTGAGAAGTGGATGGATCTAAAGACTGTCATACAGAGTGAGGTAAGTCAGAAAGAGAAAAACAAATATCGTATATTAACACATGTATGTGGAACCTAGAAAAATGGTACAGATGAACTGGTTTACAGGGCAGAAGTTGAGACACAGATGTGGAGAACAGACATATGGACACCAAGGGGGAAAATTGCAGTGGGGTGGGGACGGTGGTGTGCTGAATTGGGCGATTGGGATTGACATGTATACACTGATGTGTATAAGATTGATGACTAATAAGAACCTGCAGTATAAGAAAACAAACAAAAAAAACCAACTAATACTAAACTTTCTTGGGGTTATTTGTATGGAAATATGTTAATATAAATGTTTCAGACATTACATGAAATCTCTAAAAATCTTATATGTTCTGGTATAATGTTATAAGTCATAATTCTAGTTATTACTTTAAAATGTATATCTCAGAAATAACAACAACAAAAATAGAACAAAGTATTTCTCTATATAAACTGATGTGGACAATCTCCAAGATACATCAAAGAGTGTAGAGTATGCTACCATTACACCAATGCTCACAGGATCACATGAGGTTTCTGTTTGTTAATGTTCACTGCTTTTTTTTCTGATTGGTGAACATAGAAAATTTGGAAAATGAAAAATATAAAGCAAAATGGCATAACTAATAACCTCCTTTTGGTATCCTTCCTGTACACACATATACACTTACATGGTTTGCACACTGAATATTTAATTCTTTTTGTATTTCATAATACATCTGCAATATTTTTATGAAATTAAAATATACTCAAAGTATATCCAAATATATTTTAGAAGAATTGTTGGTGCTAAATTATGTGAATACAATATATATTTTAATCATTTCCCAATGTTTTGAAACAATTAAAAATGCTCTAATGAACATGTATTTTACCATTTTCCTACAATGGATATTATTATCAAATTTTTTCATCTTCGTAAATATAACAGATGAAGATATCTCATTTTTGTTTTCATTAAATTCTGAATGCAGTTGAAAAGCTTTGAGTAAGTTTATTGGCCACTTATAATTCTTCTATGAAATACCTATGCCATTCTTCTATGGAATGTCGATTCATTTGCCGATTTCTCTTCAGTTGTTCTAATTTTGTTTTAAAAAGCATTTCATATAGTCAGGAATTAGCCTGCTAGCTATTTTACCTGTTACAAATATTTTTACCAGTTAAAATTTTCTTTTAAAGTTAACTTGCTTATAGCGTTGGGGGTACATCTTCCTATCCAAGAGTAAGATATACCTATTTATTAAAATCTTTGATGACTCTCAGTACAATTTTAAAGTTTTCTTCAGATAGATCCTACAGATTTCTTGTTGCATTTACCTCTGTGTATCTCACCTTTTTAAAAAAATTATCACAATTGTGAATGGGAATCAAAAACTTGCATTTTTAAAAGGCAATACAGAGTATTCTGGTACAGATAGTCTTGAGACTGTACTTTGAAAAACTATGCTTCATATAATGCAGAAACAAGGTACTTCTGTTGTACATGCGTTTCTTTTCCTAAAGGCTCCCAAGACACCAGGTGACATCTTTTCACCATAGAAGGCCACCTCATTGTAGAGGGCAGGGCTAAGTGGCACGCGCTCCAGATTGCAGCCGTGTCCTTGTACTGTCTGCAGATTATTCCTGTACCTACCTCCATTCCTAGATATTAGGTTACTGGGCTAGCATCGCATCCAGGAAGGGTGACAACCATGGCTAAAGTCTGGATCTCTTATATAGTTAAGTGGCATCAGAACTGAGCTAGTGTCAACATATGTCCTCAAGTGCTCTTTGAAGGTTATTCTTAACACAATTGCTAGTACTCTTATTAAACACTACCAAACTACTAGGCTTCAGGCATTATGTGTGGCATTAGAGGGAATTCAAAAATGACTGCTCCAGAAGTCTTCATAAGCAAATGCCACCACTAATCTCCATCCCAACACACCAAAGGCAATAAAGTGGCTCAGCAAATGTTTTGTGTCTTTGCTTCTGGCACAGATGCCTCATGGATTTCAGATAGTAGGGAACTGGCTCGCTATAATCTGAGATGATAGGACCATATCCTTCAATTTCATACCTCTCTCTCTTCTTTCACACACCAGAGGGAAATACTGTTCATATCTTTAAGAGAATAAAGCCTCTACTGGTCCTATTATCAAGGCATCACAAAATGTCATCCTAGAAACCATGATCTCCAAGAAGTACTGAGAACCACATACTGAAAGGATTGTTTGGGTATGTGCTGCAGATTAGCAATTAATACATTTAGGAAGACATGCTTTACAGAGATTCCTCCCAGCGAAGTGTGAAATGAGAGCAGTTGTTGGATTATTGAGAGGCTCAAAGCATTCCCTTATTCACAAATCACTTTAGGGTATTCCACTGGGTATGTTTAACTAATTTAATTTGATCATCTCAAAGGATGTTTGTCAAAGGCTTTAACATAGTTATTGCTGAGTAGTGGGCCTGTGGATGATTTTTATTTTTTCTTCTGTAACTTTGTCTGTGTTCTTTTTCTACAGTAAATATGTATTACTTTTACAACTGGAGAAAATACATTTTGTTTATCTATCTTTTTAGGGAGAACAAAAAGCCTCTCAGATCAAGTAGACTGAGTTCTTCATTATGCCTCAAAGAGGTTCTAGATGAAAGCCTTAGAAAGTATTTCTGCAGGTTTCTTTTTAATAGGATCCCACTCTCAATGCCCAAAGATGTTTTACTTAGCAGAGAACAAATAAAGAACCAGCATGCTTTCAAGAAAAGTCATTTATATATCAACTTCACAATAAATCAATTCACTCTATAACTACAGACACTCTAGGTCAAGGGTCCCCAACCCCCCAGGCTGAGGACTGGTAGCAGTCCGTGGCCTGTTAGGAACCAGGCCGCACAGCAGGAGGCGAGTGGCAGATTTGTATTTACAGCGGCTTCCCATCGCTCGCATTACCACCTGAGTTCCACCTCCTGTCAGCATTATGGTGAGCTGTATAATTATTTTGTTATATATTACAATGTAATAATAATAGAAATAAAGTGCACAATAAATGTAATGCTCTTGAATCATCCCGAAACCATTCCCCCCTCCCCTCCCAGTCCGTGGAAAAATTGTCTTCCATGAAACCGGTCCCTGGTGTCAAAAAGGTTGGGGACTGCTGCTCTAGGTGACCCAAAACATTTAAATTAAAACCCAGAGCTTGTGAAAAGATTAAACTTTTGGCATTATGTTACTGTTGAATGTGTAGCTTGAGGTGTCCTGCACTTTTCTTATAAGGCTACTGAAGTTATATGTTTCTGCCTAATATATTTGCTACTGGTGATGAAGACAGATAATATCACTTGTAGAGACTTATTTTTGTATAATGGTAGAAGCTTTGAATTTTATGGGATATTTTGTCAAGTACTGAAATAAAAATGACTTCACCATTAAGAAAAAACAAAAACAAACAAACAAACAAACAAAAAAACCCCAGAGGTCAGGGGCTTCCTTGGTGGTGCAGTAGTTAAGAATCCGCCTGCCAGTGCAGGGGACACAGGTTCGAGCCCTGGTCCAGGAAGATCCCACGTGCCGTGGAGCAACTAAGCCCGTGCGCCACAACTACTGAGCCTGTGCTCTACAGCCTGCGTGCCACAACTACTAAGCCTGCGAGCCACAACTACTGAGCCCGTGTGTCACAACTACTGAAGCCTGCGCACCTAGAGCCTGTGCTCCGCAACAAGAGAAGCCACCGCAATGAGAAGCCCGTGCACCGCAACGAAGAGTAGCCCCTGCTCACCGCAGCCGGAGAAAGCCCACGCACAGCAACGAAGACCCAACGCAGCCAAAAAAATAAATTAAAAAAAAAAACAAACCCAGAGGTCTCTGGCTACCTAACAATAACACCATCAAATAAAGCCCTCAAGAAGATGGTGATGTTTTTCCATTTCGGAGAGGACACATTTCAGCATAAAACAGCTTTGAAAGAGGGGAACCCAACAGACAGACATGTGCTCCCACTATTTCCACAAAAGCAAAATAGTTTTTGCCAACTGTCAGAAACATGATAAAATTATAGTATATAAATTGTGTAAACAAAACATGTTTTATTTGTTCAATAACAGTATAAAATCATGTTATTTTCATCCAAACAGAAAGGTTTATTCCTCTAAATCCAAATAACCTAAGGCACCAGTTCCCACCCTAATACTTTTGATGTGCTATGTATAAGCTTTTGGAATGCCCTCTTTTGTGGGCAGTTGTAGAGCAGTGTGCTCTGTGGAAACCATTTCCGCATGACTGTTTTTATGACTCTGGAAGAGTTTCCCTTGTATCTGGATAAGTACTCTGATAACAGACACTAAGTCAAAGACCTTGAATAAGATTAAGCCTATCATGAAATCCTCTGGAGATGGTCAACCAAGGTGCCATTTACTCAAATGTCACCACTATCAATTTTTTAAAAGCCCAGGTGCTGTGGAGACAAGCATTTACCAGAAGAAAAAAACCTAAAGCAAAATATTTAAAATCATTATACCTATTTATTTTGAATTTTTAATGACCAGCATGGTAGAAAAATTCCATGCTGACATTTTGTTCATCAAAGTATTGTCATCACCAGAAATAGAACTAACCTTAGAATCTGATCCAGAACTTTGGAAGAGTATGGAAAACAGAACATCACAAAAGAAATCTGAAATGGTAACTTTCTAAAGACTTTTGGGATGACGCTTTTTGTTAATACTAATAGGAGTTTTCACAGACTGTACTGAGAGTCCTTGGACTTTAAAATCTGGTTTCTCTCATCATAACTTAACAATGATCATTGTGAGGCACCTTCCCAAGCAGGTAGCTGTGACTAAACTCAGTGTCTGGTTTAATTCAAGAGTCTATTCAAGGGCTCAGAGAATATCTGGACAGGGCTAAGTGTATGACACAGACTGTGTTACCTACCCAAACACATGCTCTCAGTCAGCCTTAGTAACAAAACCCCAATTCTCAACTGGGCACATATGGTCACCGAGCCTAATTTCCCAGCCTCCCTTTCAGTTAGGTAGAGCCCTGTGACTAAGTTTCAGCCAATGAAATATAAGTGGAAGCACTCTTTGAGACCTCCAGAAAGTCTCCTTTAAAAGGGAGGGGGAGGGAATTCCCTGGTGGTCCAGAGATTCCAATGCAGGGGGCATGGGTTTGATCCCTGGTCAGGGAATTAAGATCCCGCAAGTGGCTAAGCATGGCCAATATAATAATAATAAAAATAAATAAATAAAAGGGAGGGGGAGATATATGCCGAAGGCCACACAACCAGTAAGTAGTGAAGCTGGGATTCAAATGCCTAACCGTGTGACTCCTCTACACCCTAAGGGGGTAGCAAAATCTTGTGAGCCATCTAGAGCAGAGTTGGGCAAGCTTAGGCCTGAAAGCTAAGAATATTTTTACTTTTTTAAATGACTGAAACCTCTGTGTTTCCTGGCTTGGCTGGAAAAGTACCAAGAGGGTCACTTACTGAACCAAGGGGTAAGATGAGTACTTTCTATACTCTCCATCTAGCCAAACTACTCTGTCCCTAAAATGGCTCATCAGTCCAAGTATGGAAGCAGAAGGAGAAGACAACTGGTTTGGAAGACAGTCTAAAGTAGTAGTTAAGAGCATGGGTTCTAGTGGCAAGCTGCTTGGGTTCGTATTCTAGAGACACTACTTAATAGATAGAAACTGTACTTTAGTTTCCTTATCTGCAAAATGGAAATAATAATAATGCCTATCTCACAGGGCTGTTATGAAGATTAAAGGAGACAATCCAGGTAAACTTAGAAGAGCAACTGGAATACAGTAAGCACACAGTCCATGTTAGCGATTATTATCATTTCTGACCTTGGGTTGGGTTTTATTGGGTAGGTGCAACAGAAGGACAAGAGTGCAAGAATGTAGTGGTTGAAGTGATGGGAAGTGGAAAGCAGAAGAAACTGATAGAGAAAGAGTAGTGCAGTCAAGGGCTTGGAGTCCTTGAAGCTGAAGTACAGATGCACTAGAAGTCATTCAGTTAGAAAGTTGGGAGAATGGGCAGAAAGTCGAAGAGTTTATTTTAAGCTTTTAAGGGTGAAGCTGACATAAATGATGACAAAGTCCAGGGAATGAGTGGCGTTGCAAAAAGGTAAAGGTCATTGAATTTAAGGAAGTCAAGCAACTGAGGGGCCAGGATATTGCCTGGGTTACCCATACAGAATTTTTAGTCACGTGGCTTAAAGGTGGGACTTGGGGAAGTAAGGGAAACTTAAAGCCAGGTACCAAAAGTCTTTGGTGAATGAAAGGAAATGAATGAGAAAGACATGAACATGAAGGGTCAGAAAGTGCTAGTGTGAGCGTGTATAAAGATCAAAAATGGGGAGTGAGGAAGCCAGTGGCACCTCCTGACCCCAGCTGAAGCTAGTTGGTGGGAAAAGACCACAGATACAAGGCTGCTAAATATCCTGCAATGCTTATGAGAGTCCAGTGGTGATGAACTATCCTATCCTATGTTAACGCTGTCCCTGTTGAGAAACACAGCCACCAAGTTGCTTAGAGGGCTTTCACAAAGGAGCCTGTCTCTTCAAGGTATCAAAGCTCTATGAAGCCCCTCCCCTCCCCTTTATTTAATATGCTCTCCAGATTCTGGGAAGAATCACTGCTGCCTCTCTCTACTCCATGCATACTTTCATCACAGTATGGATCATCCTTCAGCAACAGTTATATGTTTAAACATCACTCTCATATAGGTATTCCCAGGCTGTGGCAAGGTGTAGTCATCTTTTCATGTCTATCTCTTAACCCTGTGTAAGCACTTCATAAATGTTGTTTCTTAAACAAAAGACTTCTCACAGTCGCCAAAGTAGGAGGCAGAGCATAAAAATAATATTCTGCCAATTAAAATGGGCCATCAAGAATTTAAGCAATTAAATATAAAGATTGATTTTCTAATAAAGATTAGAAAGGAAATTTAATATTTCTTCACCAACTTGTAGGATAACATTTATGAATACTCCATATTAAAAGAAGTCATGGGGGGAGAACTTCAAGATGGCAGAGGAGTAACATGTGCAGATCACCTTCCTCCCCACAAATACATCAGAAATACATCTACATGTGGAACAACTCTTACAGAACACCTACTGAACACTGGCAGAAGACCTCAGACTCCCCAAAAGATGCCAGAGGGTGACCTACACGCAGAGGCGAGGCCAAATCCAAAGCTGGACCTCAGGAGCTGTGCGACCAAAGAAGAGAAAGGGAAATATCTCCCAGCAGCCTCAGGAGCAGCAGACTAAATCTCCACAATTAACGTGAAGTACCCTGCATCTCTGGAATACCTGAATAGACAACGAATCACCCCAAAACTGAGGAGGCGGACTTTGGGAGCAACTACAGACTTGGGGTTTGCTTTCTGCATCTAATTTGTTTCTAGTTTTATGTATATCTTAGTTCAGTATTTAGAGTTTATTATCATTGGTAGATTTGTTTATTGGTTGCTCTCTTCCATTTTTTAATATACACAGACATATATATTTTCTTCCTTTTTCTCTTTTTGTGTGTATGTGTATGCTGCTTTGTGTGATTTTGTCTGTATAGCTTTGCTTTTACCATTTGTCCTAGGGTTCTGTTTTTTTTTTCTTGTTGTTCGTCTTTTGTTTTGTTTCTTTAGTATAGTTTTTAGCACTTGTTATCATTGGTGGATTTGTTTTTTGGTTTGGTGGCTCTCTTCTTTCTTTCTTTTTATTACTTAAAATTTTTCATATTTTTAATAATTTTTAAATATTTTTTATTTTAATAACTTTATTTTATTTTTTTCTTTCTTTCCTTTTTTTCTCACTTTTTTTTCTGAGCTGTGTGGCTGACAGGGTCTTGGTGCTCTGGCTGGGTGGCAGGCCTCAGCCTCTGCAGTGGGAGAGCCGAGTTCAGCATACTGGTACACCAGAGACCTCCCAGCTCCATGTAATATCAAACAGCAAAAGCTCTCCCAGAGATCTCCATCTTAACACTGAGACCCAGCTCCACTCAATGACCAGCAGGCTACAGTGCTGGACACCCTATGCCAAACAACTAGCAAGACAGGAACACAACCCCACCCATTAGCAGAGAGGCTGCCTAAAATCATAATAAGGTCACACACACCCAAAAACACACCAGCAGACGTGGTCCTCCCCACCAGAAAGACAAGATCCAACCTCATCCACCAGAACACAGGCACCAGTCCCCTTCACCAGGAAGCCTACACAACCCACTGAACCAACCTTAGCCACTGGGGCAGACACCAAAAACAACAGGAACTACGAACATGCAGCCTGCGAAAAGGAGACCCCAAACACAGTAAGTGAAGAAAAATGAGAAGATAGAGAAACACACAGCAGATGAAGGAGCAAGGCAAAAACCTATCAGTCCAAACAAATGACGAGGAAATAGGCAGTCTACCTGAAAAAAAATTCAGAGTAATGATAGTAAAAATGATCCAAAATCTTGGAAATAGAATGGAGAAAATACAAGAAATGTTTAACAAGGACCTAAAAGAACTAAAGAGCAAACAAACAATGATGAATAACACAATAAATGAAATTAACATTTCTCCATAAGGAATCAATAGCAGAATAACTGAGGCAGAAGAACGGATAAGTGACCTCGAAGATAAAATAGTGGAAATAACTACCACAAAGCAGAATAAAGAAAAAAGAATGAAAAGAATTGAGGACAGTCTCAGAGACCTCTGGGACAACGTTAAACGTACCAACATTCAAATTATAGGGGTCCCAGAAGAAGAGAAAAAGAAAGGGACTGAGAAAATATTTGAAGAGATTATAGTTGAAAACTTCCCTAATATGGGAAAGGAAATAGTCAATCAAGTCCAGGAAGCACAGAGAGTCTCATACAGGATAAATCCAAGGAGAAACAGGTCAAGACACATATTAATCACACTATCAAAAATTAAATACAAAGAAAAAGAATTAAAAGCAGCAAGGGAAAAACAACAAATAACATACAAGGGAATCCTCATAAGGTTAACAGCTGATCTTTCAGCAGAAACTCTGCAAGCCAGAAGGGAGTGGCAGGACATATTTAAAGTTATGAAAGGGAAAAACCTACAACCAAGATTACTCTACCCAGCAAGGATCTCATTCAGATTCAATGGAGAATTTAAAACCTTTACAGACAAACAAAAGCTAAGAGAATTCAGCACCACCAAACCAGCTTTACAACAAATGCTAGAGGAACTTCTCTAGGCAGGAAACACAAGAGAAGCAAAAGACCTACAATAACAAAGCCAAAGCAATTAAGAATTTGGTAATAGGAACATACATATCGGTAACTACCTTAAATGTAAATGGATTAAATGCTCCAACCAAAAGATATAGACTGGCTGAATGGATGGAAAAACAAGACCCATATATATGCTGTCTACAAGAGACCCACTTCAGACCTAGAGACACATACAGATTGAAAGTGAGGGGATGGACAAAGATATTCCATGCAAATGGAAATCAAAAGAAAGCTGGAGTAGCAATTCTCATATCCAACAAAATAGACTTTAAAACAAAAACTATTACAAGAGACAAAGAAGGACACTATATAATGATCAAGAGATCAATCCAAGAAGAAGATATAACAATTGTAAATATTTATGCACCCAACATAGGAGCACCTCGATACATAAGGCAAATGCTAACAGCCATAAAAGGGGAAATTGACAGTAACACAATCATAGTAGGGGACTTTAACACCCCACTTTCACCAACGCACAGATCATCCAAAATGAAAATAAATAACGAAACACAAGCTTTAAATGACACATTAAACAAGATGGACTTAATTGATATTTATAGGGCATTCCATCCAAAAACAACAGAATACACTTTCTTCTCAAGTGCTCATGGAACATTCTCCAGGATAGATAATATCCTGGGTCACAAATCAAGCCTTGGTAAATTTAAGAAAAATGAAATCGTATCAAGTATCTTTTCCAACCACAACGCTATGAGACTAGATATCAATTACAGGAAAAAATCTGTACAAAATACAAACACATGAAGACTAAACAATACACTACAAAATAACTAAGAGGTCACTGAGGAAATCAAAACATACCTAGAAACAAGTGACAATGAAAACACGATGACCCAAAGCCTACAGGATGCAGCAAAAGCAGTTCTAAGAGGGAAGTTTATAGCTGTACAATCCTACCTCAACAAACAAGAAACATCTCAAATAAACAACCTAACCTTGAACCTAAAGCAATTAGAGAAAGAGGAACAAAAAAACTCCAGAGTTAGCAGAAGGAAAAAAATCAAAGGTCAGATCAGAAGTAAATGAAAAAGAAATGAAGGAAACAATAGCAAAGATCAATAAAACTAAAAGCTGGTTCTTTGAGAAGATACACAAAATTTATAAACCATTAGCCAGACTCATCAAGAAAATAAAGCAGAAGACTCAGATCAATAGAATTAGAAATGAAAAAGGAGAAGTAACAACTGACACTGCAGAAACACAAAGGATCATGAGAGATTACTACAAGCAACTATATGCCAATAAATTGGACAACCTGGAGGAAACGGACAAATTCTTAGAAAAGCACAACCTTCTGAGACTGAACCAAGAAGAAATAGAAAATATAAACAGTCCAATCACAAGCACTGAAATTGAGACTGTGATTAAAAATCTTCCAACAAACAAAAGCCCAGGACCAGATGGCTTCACAGGTAAATTCTATCAAACATTTAGAGAAAAGCTAACACCTATCCTTCTCAAACTCTTCCAAAATATAGCAGAGGGAGGAACACTCCCAAACTCATTCTACGAGGCCACCGTCACCCTGATACCAAAACCAGACAAAGATGTCACAAAGAAAGAAAACTACAGGCCAATATCACTGATGAACACAGATGCAAAAGTCCTCAACAAAATACTAGCAAACAGAATCCAACAGCACATTAAAAGGATCATACACCATGATCAAGTGGGGTTTATCCCAGGAGTGCAAGGATTCTTCAATATAGGCAAATCAATCAATGTGATACACCATAATAACAAACTGAAGGAGAAAAACCATATGATCATCTGAATAGATCCAGAAAAAGCTTTTGACAAAATTCAACACCTATTTATGATAAAAACCCTCCAGAAAGTAGGCATAGAGGGAACTTACCTCAACATAATAAAGGCCATATATGACAAACCCAAGGGCAACATCGTCCTCAATGGTGAAAAACTGAAACGATTTCATCTAATATCAGGAACAATACAAGGAAGTTTTAGCCACAGCAATCAGAGAAGAAAAATTAAAGGAATCCAAATTGGTAAAAAAGAAGTAAAGCTGCCACTGTTTGCAGATGACATGATACTATACACAGAGAATCCTAAAGATGCTACCAGAAAACTACTAGAGCTAATCAATGAATTTGGTAAAGTAGCAGGATAAAAAATTAATGCACAGAAATCTCTTGCATCCCTATACACTAATGATGAAAAATCTCAAAGAGAAATTAAGGAAACACTCCCATCTACCACTGCAACAAAAAGAATAAAATACCTAGGAATAAACCTACCTAAGGAGACAAAAGACCTGTATGCAGAAAACTATAAGACACTGATGAAAGAAATTAAAGATGATACAAATAGATGGAGAGATATACCATGCTTTTGGATTGGAAGAATCAACATTGTGAAAATGATTATACTACCCAAAGCAATCTACAGATTCAATGTAATCCCTATCAAACTACCAATGGCATTTCTCATAGAACTAGAACAAAAAATTTAACAATTTGTATGGAAGCACAAAAGACCCTGAATAGCGAAAGCAATCTTGAGAAAGAAAAACAGAGCTGGAGGAATCAGGCTCCCAGACTTCAGAATATACTACAAAGCTACAATAATCAAGACAGTATGGTATTGACACAAAAACAGAAATACAGATCAATGGAACAGGATAGAAATCCCAGAGATAAACCCACACACATATGGTTGCCTTATTTTTGATAAGGGAGTCAAGAATATACCATGGAGAAAAGACAGCCTCTTCAATAAGTGGTGCTGGGAAAACTGGACAGCTACATGTAAAAGAATGGAATTAGAACACTCCCTAACACCATACACAAAAATAAACTCAAAATGGATTAAAGACCTAAATGTAAGCCAGACACTATAAAACTCTTAGAGGAAAACACAGGCAGAACACTATGACATAAATCACAGCAAGATCCTTTTTGACCCACCTCCTAGAGAAATGGAAATAAAAACAAAAATAAACAAATGGGACCTAATGAAACTTAAAAGCTTTTGCACAGCAAAGGAAGCCATAAAGAAGATGAAAAGACAACCCACAGAATGGGAGAAAGTATTTGCAAATGAAGCAACTGACAAAGGATTAATCTCCAAAATTTATAAGCAGCTCATGCAGCTCAATATCAAAAAAACAAACCACCCAATCCAAAAGTGGCAGAACACCTAAACAGACATTTCTCTGAAGAAGATATACAGATTGCCAACAAATACATTGCTCAACATCACTAATCATTACAGAAATGCAAATCAAAACTCCATTGAGGTATCACCTCACACCAGTCAGAATGGCCATCACCAAAAAATCTACAAACAATAAATGGTGGAGAGGGTGTGGAGAAAAGGGAACCCTGTTGCACTGTTGGCGGGAATGTAAATTCCATACAGCCATTATGGAGAACAGTATGGAGATTCCTTAAAAAACTAAAAATAGAACTACCATATGACCCAGCAATCCCACTACTGGGCATGTACCCTGAGAAAACCATAATTCAAAAAGAGTCATGTACCACAATGTTCACTGCAGCTCTATTTACAATAGCCAGCACATGGAAGCAACCTAAGTGTCCATTGAGAGATGAATGGATAAAGAAGATGTGGCACATATATACAATGGAATATTACTCAGCCATAAAAAGAAACGAAATTGAGTTACTTGTAGTGAGGTGGATGGACCTAGAGTCTGTCATATAAAGTGAAGTCAGAAAGAGGAAAACAAATACCGTATGCTAACACATATATATGGAATCTAAAAAAAGAAAATGGTTATGAAGAACATAGGGGCAGGACAGGAATAATGATGCAGACATAGAGAATGGACTTGAAGACAAGGGGATGGGGAAGGGTAAGCTGGGACGAAGTGACAGAGTGGCATGGACATATATACACTACCAAATGTAAAACAGATAGCTAGTGGGAAGCAGCCGCATAGCACAGGGTGATTAGCTCGGTGCTTCGTGACTGCCTAGAGGGGTGGAATAGGGAGGGTGGGAGGGAGACGCAAGAGGGAGGAGATATGGGGATATATGTATAGCTGATTCACTTTGTTATAAAGCAGAAACTAACACTCCATTGTAAAGCAATTATACTCCAATAAAGATGTTTAAAAAAAAGTTAAAAAAAAGAAAGAAGTCACGGATGAGACCTCAAAGGAAAAAAATCAAGATCTGAGGAATAAGGTTGTTAGGGAACTTGTAAAATCCTTTACCCTCAATATACCAAACTAAAACCAGATATCTTAAATTAGCAACATTGGGGCTTCCCTGGTGGCGCAGTGGTTAGGAATCTGCCTGCCAATGCAAGGAACACTGGTTCGAGCCTTGGTCCAGGAAGATCCCACATGCCACGAAGCAGCTAAGCGCATGTGCCACAACTACTGAGACTGCGCCCTAGAGCCAGCAAGCCACTACTACTGAAGCCCATGTGCCACAACTACTGAAGCCTGCGTGCCTAGAGCCCATGCTCTGCAACGAGACGCCACCACAGTGAGAAGCCCGCGCACCACAACGAAGAGTAGCCCCTGCTCGCCGCAATTAGAGAAAGCCCGTGCACAGCAACGAAGACCCAATGCAGCCAAAAATAAATACATTTATATTAAAAAATTAGCAACATTGCATTTATATTCCTTGCCCTAAAGAGTAAACGTAATGCTTATAAATTCACATTTGATGAAGGTAAATAATATGAGGGTTTAAAATTTTTGTTTCTAGTCCTCCTTTCAAGCGTCCCATGCCTTTCTGAGTTTATTATTTTGCATCAGTGAGATTCTCGCCAAATGACAAATTTTCCAAATTATCTACATTTGATATAAATTCTTCTTTTACTGTGACTTATTTATAGGAAAACCGAAAGATGGAGAAAAAAGGTGTGGAAATAGTAGAAATTTTAAAGAAAAAAACTTTGAGGGGCTTCCCTGGTGGCGCAGTGGTTAAGAATCTGCCTGCCAATGCAGGGGACACGGGTTCGAGCCATGGTCTGGGAAGATCCCACATGCCGCGGAGCAACTAAGCCCGTGAGCCACAACTACTGAGCCTGCGCGACGGGAGAGGCCGTGACAGTGAGAGGCCTGCGCACCGCGATGAAGAGTGGCCCCCGCTTGCCGCAACCGGAGAAAGCCCTCTTAAAAAAAAAAAAAAAAAACTTTGAGGTAGTACAAAGCAATCATTAGGTAACTTAAGAAATTCTTCAGTTATTGAACTCAAGGAACATATTTGCTCCAGACTTAATGATAAATATCACTCCTCCTTGGAGCACTCGCCAAACCTTGAGAGGAATAAGCCTTTAATCAATAAGCATAAATTATTTTTAAAACCTCAAAAAAAAATGAATTGTTTTATTTGGGCCCATAAAATAACTTCCTGTGGGCCCCTGGGCTTATTCTCCTTTGGGTTTGGGGATTCGGGAAAGTATACATTGATACGGTCTGTGAAAGGAAATAAGTACTAAGAGGGGTGAACATTATTCCCTCCTCATTATTACACAGGCAATAACTTATAAAGGAATAAAAACTGCATTTTCTGTGAAAAAGGGTCATGAGAAAAGCAAACTGATAGTAGAAATTCAGAGAAGTTACTGGTTAATTTTCATTCAGTAATAATGTGCTGTAATGTGGTACAGAGTTTATTTTAGTGATAGAAACTTTAGTAGCTATGTAAATGACTTTATTACTATTTAGGAGTATTAGTATTTAGTCTTTAAAAGTCAGGCATACAGGCATATAGACCTTCCAGAATCCTGTGAGGAAAATTATACCTATAGTCATATTTAAGAATTGAGGGAATTCCCTGACTGTACAGTGGTTAGGACTCGGTGCTTTCACTGCCAGGCCTGGGTTCAATCCCTGGTCGCGGAACTAAGATCCCACAAGCCACACAGTGGTGGGGACGGGATTGAAAGGATTTTGAACATTCTGGATCTATCCATCATGAATGTAAAGTAACTGCATGTATCTCATGTTTAGACAGACCACTGTGTATTTTGAGGGTAAGATATTGTTTGTTGACTTTTCCCAAATCCCTTTCATGATACCTCACATCTTGTTGGCCTTTCTGGCTACAGAAGAACACTTAGTTGATTATCTCCAGATAACAGTCTATACAACTGTATAATAATTCCTATGCCTTCTTCCTGGTTCTAACTGAAAGTGCAGGCATCATTAGACATACTATATAGTTGGGATAATTTCTTTAGTTACATTATTTTACACTTGCCCACCCCAAAACCTAAAACACTTTTCTGCCCATTCACATAGTTTCAAACTATTGTGCAATTATAATTTATTTTCATCATTCATAACTCAGACACATTTGTACATTTGGAAGAATGGCATGCTTAATCACCTCCAGAATACTCATAAAAAGTTAATAAAGATATGAAATAACATTTTCCAACTTTCGTTAAATTGAAGATCTCTGTGATTCCTTTTTAAAAAGTCTCTATGTTGGCATTTCAATTTTTATCATCCTCTTCAAGGACCAAAACATACTACAAATTAACACAACACTGTGAATCAACTACACTTCAATAAAGTTTTTAAAAAAATTTTTTTAAATGTACTCCACATTTGATGACAATCAACAACAGTAAGCAGAAAAGATGTTTGGAAAGAAACACCACTGTTTTTTAACAGTGCACTTTTGCATTCAAAAAAATGTTAGCAAAATATTTTTGCACTGTTGATACTATTATATTTTACGTCAACTTCAAGTAGAGCACAATTTTTTAAAAAGTTGTATTTGCAATATGAAATGAAGATTTGCTTAATTCATTCAGTAAATATATATTGAGCATTTACTACATGCTAGGCATTGTTCTAGCTATTGGGGATTCAGAGGTGAAAAAGACAGAAATGATTCTTACTTTTCCACTAGCAAGAAGCTTACGTTTTATCTTGAATCATTTACATTAAAAAATACATAAACCAGCAATAAAATGTTATTAAGTCACAGATGTCATAGAACGGAGGTTGAAAAGGAGCTCAGAGATCACCTATGGTCTGTCATCAATTCCAAGATGCACAGTATTTTACATTCTGACATCTCTGAAATCAGCCACATCTTACAGTGTGGTCAGACCAGGCAGCAATAGAGTTGTCACTGCTAGCATGTGTGCATCAAAACTTATGGAATGAGTGTCAGGGGCTTGGAAGAAAATCCAGCAGATAATGGTGAAGGCACCCTTTTAAGGATTTTTGATGACCCAGGATTCAATAAAGTATAATAGTTCAAAGTGTTCATCTGTTACAGCAGAGGAAAATGAAATTCAGAGAGGTTAAATGACTTGTCCTAATTCACAAAGCAGAGTAGGCAGGACAAGAGTCCAGGTCTGAGTTCCAATCTCATTCTTCTTCTACCTAAGTCTTCAGTTAATGGAAGGAAAGCCTCTAGTACACGGCTCTAACTTTGGGACCAGGGGCAAAGATCTTAATCCCTCTTTGCCTCATTTCTCTATCTGTAAAATAGGAAGTTTAAGAGACCTAATTAATATGTTACTTTAAGTATTAAGTGAGATAATGCATGTATAGGACTTAACACAGAGATTAGCAAATGGTAAGTGCTCCAAAAAAGTTAACTATTTGAGATCAAACTTTACATTTGGTAGAAAATAAACTGATCATGAATTATCCCACAAATACAGATCACTATATGAAGCTCACATCTAGTCATTTGGTTAAAGTTTCAGAAAACTAAATAGACTGGTCAAACGTTTGAACTGATTAGTGTAATAAAAATGTCCACCTTAACAATGCTTTTGTCCAGGTCCATGTGGTACTGTGCCAAGACCCCAGCAGACCTACCTGCAAGAAACCATACAAAAAGTAAGAATCTCCCCCTCCACCCCTGACCATCAAATTACCAGTACTCTAATGTGTACAAATGCACTTGTAAACACAACCTCAAAGAACACATAAACAAGGAAGAACATTTAAAATGTATAACAGAGCATTCATTTTTGGTTTCTTTAAAATACTACTACAACTGTATATATTAATACTAGTACAAGAACTACATGTTTGGAGCTTAAAATGCACCACAGGGAGACATGATTTGGCCAGAAGAGTGAGAGTAATAACTGTTATGATTTATATATTACTTTATATATTACAAAGCACTTTCTCGTCCATTCTCAACTCAGTGCTTTGCACATAGTATGTAATTGTAAAAACAAATCCCAGGTGCTTTCTAATGTCATTTATTTTCCACTCAAACAACAGAATATTCAGAGAAGGGGTAAATGTTCACATTTCTTTTTTATTTTCATTTTTAAGACTTCCTAGGTCAGCTCTTTTAATTTTGAGAGTTTAAGTGAAAATCCAAATTACAACACATTACACTACATTGAATCAACCTGCTTTAAATATTAGTTTCCATATTTTTGTTTCTATAAAAATAGTAATATTCTGTATGTCTTCACACATTATCAGCTCATTACCTATTTCAGACAAATAATGGTTTCAATTGAGATTTGGAATCCAACAGATATACAGTTAAGCATTTAGGAAGTAATTTTAACTTCTTAAAATTACTTAATAAGTAATTAAGCACTTAAGTAATTTTAACTACTAGGAAATATTAATCAACTCACATTTGTTCCTGTTTCACCCGATGACAAAACCTATAGGGCACCCTGCAAGAGAACTAACTCAAATTAATATATCTAAACCTAGAATTACTGTTGCACTTTCAGAACCTTCTGGCAATTAAAGCCTTATCGTGAGGTACAATTCTGGCATCTTCATGTTTCATCATAACTGCACAGCAGCAAAGCTCAGTAAAAGAATGCTTTTGGTAAAATCTCGTAAGCACTAGCATGTTATCCAAATTTAAACCTTAAAAGAAAACCACCACATGACTCAACATGCGAACTTTCCCTATTCTAAAGCTTACTAACATTATTAGTTTGCTTGTATTTGGGACAAAAAAAAAACCAATCACATACTGCATTATATCAATACATATCCTAGATGTTTTTGAAGATCAAAGTTGAGTAAAGTTGGGTCGGCAGGGAAGAGCTCTATGGCTTACTCGGAGCGCCCCTTGGTGAGAAGCATCTCAGCCTCTAGGGTCCAGGCTCCAGAGGGGGCGGCAGTTCGGGGCTGTACTCTAGGGCGCCCCCAGCCTGGCCGCCTCAGAGTCGCCAGCGCGCCCCACCTATCTCTGTTCTACACTCCGGCCCACCCGCTCCTCCCCGGCCAGCCACCGCACTGCCCCCTCAGCTCCTAAGCAGCTGGAAATGCCCGAAACAGAAACCCGGCACACAAAGAAGTGCTGGGTAGGAAGCGAGGCTCCACCCTGCCAAGAGGAGCGACCCCTCTAGAAAAACTTGGCGGCAAGTTAACAGGAATCGCGGAGGCGCAGTTTCTAGGACCCTTTGGGACACCCTGCCGCCCAGCGATCTCATCTTTTGTCCTTTGACAGGCCTCCTTGAAGCCCCAGACTCTGAGGGCTTCCCGAGCAACTCTTGACTCGACCTCCATTGCGGTCCATCACTGATAGCAGCCATGATAACTGCATCCGGGTGTGTCGGGAAGCCGCGCGTAGCTCTCCCGGAAGTGACGCTAGCGCGGAAGGATCGCGTTCGGCTGAGAGGGGCTGAGGTGAACAGACAGCCGAAAGCCGGAGCGGAAGGGAAGCTGTTCGTGGCGGGGAAAGGTCGGGGACTTTGTGACAATCAACTCCCTAGAATAGTTATCACGTGTCTGGCATTATGCTTAACACCAGCATTGCCATACCACTTAATCCCTTCTTAAACAACAGTCCCAGGAGAAAGAAATTTTATCATTTCCATCTTATGTACGGGGAAGCTAAGGCTAAGAGAGGGCAAGTGATTTAAGATCATAGAGCTAGTATTTGGTGAAGCTGGTGTAACCCCGTCGTTTTCGCTGCGGAACCTGTGTTTGAAACCTCCTGCGTCGTGCTTTATTTAGAAAAGTTCAAACCCCTGGTGCTTGTTATCCTGGTGAGCCACTTCTGCAAGGGCTGTTTACCTTCAGCTCTGCATCCTGTTGCCCTAGAAGTGGGGCCGAGTCACAGCCCTTGTGCATTTTACGGTGGGCACAAGGCCGAGCGAGTGCCCGGGTCACCATCGCTATCCCGATGACCTGAGATTTCTCTTGGTCTCCTATCCCTTGACCCTGCACCGGCCCTCACAGTGCAGGTTAACTGAGGAAACTGGCACTGGCTATTCGGCTCGGGGAAACATTTAAACTCCTGTTAGGTACTTGTAAATTCGGGACTGTTAAGACAACTGGAGGTCAGCATCATCAAATGCAGTCTCTGGTCTTAACAAAGGGCTTGACAAGTGTTATCTTGGACTTTCCACCAAGTCAATTATGTTTCTTCTGGTTTCTGTTTCTTTAGAATATGACTGAGAATCAATCCTTTGATCTTATGTCTACATAAACCCTCAAATAACAAAGTGTGAATAGCCACTAAGGTCATATTTTTGTAAAAACATTATGCATAGAAAAAAGCACTAACAAATACATCAAACTTAACAGTGATAGTACTTGAAGAGTGGCCACTGAATCCTTTCATTTCTTTTATATTCGTCTACTTTCTATTTTCCATATCTGCTATATCTTTTTAATATAGACAAATTGTCCACAGTAAAACCTTTTTAATTGCCTGACATTATAATGAAGGCAAAGATATGTTGTCACATTTTGACAGATGACAGTCCTTGGTGCAAGTCACATAGTGGAATCCTGTTTGCCTGGAAGAGCATTGAGGTTTTATCAGGGTATTATCAAAATACAGTTTGGGTGAACAAGCCTCACAGGAAAAATGAAACAAATGAGTAAAAATTGATGTTTTTCACGAACTGTTATATAAAAAATATACTATAATCAAAAGTTTTTCTTCTAAAGAAAAAAGAGAGGAAGATATTTTGGGTTCTTGAAATTCTAGGGAACAAGTATAGAAAGCTATTTTTATTCTGCCTTCTTTGGGGTACAGATTTAAGCAATTTATCTTTTTTCAGACTATGCAAAATAAAGACTTCATTCTCTATTCTCTCCCTATATGGTGGAAAGATAGAAGAGAGAAATGAGAAGAAATCAGGGGAAGAAGAAAAGGTGGAGGAATAAAGGAAGAATCTGATATTGGCGTTGAGGTTACTTTGGAATTCCAAGGTGGCATGTAGCAACCGTCTCATCCGAGTCCTGGCACAAGCCCAGTTGCCCATCCAAAGGTAGATTCACATATACAGTGTCTCCACTCACACACTCAGCACCCACAATGATAACTGTGGCCAAAATTCACTTTGTACTTTTACAAATTAAACATATATTTTAACAAAACTGGGAGTCACTGAACAACAAGAAATATAAAGTCCCATCATTTTCCATGGTGCTCCCTCTTACCATACCATTCATTCATCTCATGATTAATGGCCTAAATGGATATTGAATTGGAAGTTTTGCCTGCAGTATTACAGTGCAACAACTATGAAACATCAAAATGAGGTGCTGACAGATGCATGTTTTTGAAGGAAATATCTTTGTGTTAGTCTGGTCCTATGAGAGGTGGTTGCTAAGATGAAATTAAATGTGCAGCAGTTTTATTAGAGGAAACACTTGTGAGAGAGAATGGGGAGGGAGCCAGGGGAGGCTGGGAGAGCTATCCAACTGTGATACAAGTCTGAAACTGAGTGTAGGAGAGAAGGAGGGAAGGTTGGTGGAAGTGTCCTAGACTTCTACACAGTCTGAGGAAGATTCAGCAAGGCTGTTGGGGATCTATAAGCCGAAATCACTGTCAGAGGAGTCCTCCTAGGGAAGAGCCTGCCTTATTATCTGTGCTGCACTCGGTCATTGGCTGGAGTAACCCATTGGAAGCTTGGCTTTTGGTGCAAATGTGGCAGAATCTAGGGCTTTTGGTCAATTTTGCTCCCTCTATTTGGTCACCACAATCCAAGAACTAGTTTTTCAATTATTGGAACTTTTCACCAGTTTCAGGCCTAAAAGCAGACTTTTGAATGAGATGATTTCATGAGGAGGAGTTTTGGAGAGAGCCATTGTTATGCTTTCCCATGCCCCTTCACGTCTGGTGAGTGAGGCTTCAATGGCGCTACTCAGAGAGCTTGATATATGTCCCCTGGCTTTTGAGAAGTACGATAGTGTCTGACTCACATCTGGGAAATCCTAAGGGTAGGAGAAATGGGTCAGTAAGAAGTTTTGGCACAGGAGCAAAGGAGAGTTGCTATGTTGGGATCAGCTGTCCCTCCCACCAGGGAAAATGATGTTTGAGTATTTCTCATGCACCAGATGTGGGGCACATGAGAGAAAGAGAGAGCTTGCCTGGAGCCTTTTTGACTCTTTCCCAAGAGCCCTGCCTGGAAGGGAGATGGGGCACCAAAAGAGAGAATCTGTGTGGTGTGGCTTACTAGAAAATTCAGAGCTGTAAATGGAGCAGTAACTGGGGGAATAGAATGCATCGCCCACCTAGGTTGACCAGCTTTTCCAAGTTTGCCTGGAACTCTCCCTGCTTTAGTATTAAAAATCTTGAGTCCCAGGAACCCCTCAGTCCCAGGCAATTCAGGATGATTGGTCATTCTACATGTCACAGAAGGAGTTGCAGTCAGAAGGCACCCTAGCAGGGAGCCTCCAAGAACCCAAAAAATTGCTCGTGAGAGTAAGAGTCAAGTTGAAATATCAAGCAGGTCCAGAGTATGTGAAGCCAGCTTATGACCAGGTCGGTGTTAAAGTGGTTTTTATCAGAGGACAATTGGAAAATGATGCTGAAGCAGGATCTTCTTCTCCACACTATCCTTTTGGAGTATGTGTTAGTCTGCTCGGGCTGCCGTAACCAAATACCACAGATTGGGTGGCTTAAACCACAAAAATTAATTTTCTCACAGTTCTGGAGGCCAGAAGTTCAAGATCAAGGTTCTGGCTAATCCGTTTCTGGTGAGAACTCTCTTCCTGGCTTGCAGATGTTCGCCTTCTTGCTGAATCCTCACAGGGGCTTTCCTCACTCTCTCTCTGTGTGTGTGTGTGTGTGTGTGTGTGTGTGTGTGTGTGTGTGAGAGAGAGAGAGAGGAGAGAGAGAGAGGTATGTCTCTGGTGTCTCTTCTTATAAGGACACTAATCCTATCAGATCAGGGCCCTACTCTTATGACCTTATTTAACCTTAATGACTTCCTCATAGGCCTCATCTCCAAATACAACTACACTGGGGGTTGGAGCTTCAACATATAAACTTTAGGGGGACAGGAACATTTATTTCATAACAGAGTATGACTTGGAACACAGAGATACCTTTTTTAGTGGGGAGCATAAGAATATTAGGTCTGTCCCATGCCTCACACCCTTATGGAGAAGATATGCTATAGTGTATCTGTATCTTTTTGTGAACAACAGTAAACATTATATTTGGAGATCATTTATGACTCTTTTAGAGCTATTCAGACATTATTTTAATCTTATCAAGGTAAAGATGGACCCACCCAGAGGACTGTTTTCTTCTGTCCTACAGAGCAGAGGAAGACACAAGCTAATGCTAACACTACCTGACCCATAGAGAAACCCACAACGGACTGTGTAGACAGTGATCAGGACTTGGACTAAACAGAGATTTAGCAAACATTGGGACTGTTCTGTATGGTGCTGCTTGTATGTATGAAATTTGACATTTAAAAAAATGTTACGTGAGAGAGAGAGAGAGAAAGAGAAGAGGAGAGAATTGGATGTCTATGTTCATAGAATTGAATGTTGGATAGCATCCACTTGAACCCCTCCAGGAAGCCTAGCTGTTTTTGTTTAATTCTTTAAGGGCTTTAGTAGTTGGAACTAGGTTCAGCTGTGAGCACAGAGTAACAGAAGGCTCTAAAATGAAAGTTATTTAAACATGACATACATTTATTTTTTTCTTTCAAGAAATCTGGATGAAATCGGTCTGGGATTAGTATGGTGATTCATGGGGTGAGGTTCCTGCTATCTTGTTGCCTACTATGTGTGGCTTTCATTTTCTAAATTCATTTCAGTGTCCAAGATGGCCACTAGAGCTCTGGCCATTGCAGTGAACAGGGAGGATGAAGCATTCGAAAAGCATAACTCTTCCACTTAGGGCAATTCCCAAAAGTTGTACCCAAGCTTCTGCAAAAGAGGCTGGGAAAACGTAGGGTTTTTTGTTTTGTTTTTTTTTAATAAGCCAGTGACTAGCTAAAAAATTGGGGATTCTATCACTCTAGAACAGAGGTGCAGCAAACTATGGTCCACAGGTCAGCCGCCTGTTTTGTTTTCTTGGTTTTTTTTTTTTGGCTGCACCACGCAGCATGTGGGATCTTAGTTCCCTGACCAGGGATCGAACCCGTGCCCCCTGCAGTGGAAGCACGAAGTCTTAAACACTGGACTGCCAGGGAGGTCCCAGCCACCTGTTTTTATAAATACAATTTTACCGGAATACAGCCCTGCCCATTTTACCTATTGTCTATGGCTACATATTTGTAAATAGCTTTATTAACATATACTTCACATGCCATACAATTCACTCATTTAAACTGTACGATTCAAAGGCTTTTATTATATTCACAGAATCATGCGTCTAAATCAATTTAGACCACAATTTAGAATATTTACATTACCTTGACAAGGAGCCCCATACCCCTTAGCTGTTGTCCTTGAATCTCCTGTTTCCTCTTCCCCCCAAGACCTAAGCAACCAATAATCTACTTTCTGTCTCTATAGATTTGTCTATTCCAGACTTTTCATATGAATGGAATCATACAATATGTGGTCCTTTACGACTGGCTTCTTTCACTTTGCATAATGTTTTCAGGGTTCATCCAAGTTGTAGCATGTATTAATACTTCATTTCTTTTTGTGGCCAAATAATATTCCATTGTAGGGATATGCTACATATTGTTTATCCATTCATCAGTTAATGGAAATTTGGATTGTTTCCACCTTTTGGCTACTGTGAATAGATCATCTATAAACATTCATCTACAAGTTTTTGTGTTGTATGTTTTCATTTCTCTTGGGTACATATCAAGGAGTGAAATTGCAGAGTAGTATGGTAACCGTTATGTTTAACCATTTGAGGAACGGCTAGATTACTTTCCAAAGTGGTTATACCACTTTACATTCCCATCAGCAGTGTATGAAGGTTTTGATTTCTCCACAGCCTTGTCATGCTTATCATCTCTTTTATTATAGTCATCCTAGTAGTTGTGTAAAGATATCTCACTGTGGCTTTGTTTTGCATTTCCCTAATAGCTAAAGATGTTAGCATCTTTTTATGAGCTTATTGGCCATTTGTATATTTTCTTTGGAGAAAAGTCTATACAGATCCTTCTTCCATTTTTCAGTTGGGTTATTTGTATTTTGTTATTGAATTGTAATAGTTCTTTATATATTATAGATATAAATCTCTTATCAGAAATATAATTTTCAAATATTTTCTTCCATTCTGCTGGGTTTTTTTGTTTGTTTTGCGTTATGCAGGCCTCTCACTGTTGTGGCCTCTCCCGTTGCGGAGCACAGGCTCCGGACGCACAGCCTCAGCGGCCATGGCTCATGGGCCCAGCTGCTCCGCGGCATGTGGGATCTTCCCGGACCAGGGCACGAACCCGTGCCCCCTGCATCGGTAGGCGGACTCTCAACCACTTCGCCACCAGGGAAGCCCCTGCTGGTTGTTTTTCTTACTTTCTTTTTGGTACCCTTTGGATCACAAAAGTTTGTAATTTTGATGATGATCAGTTTATCTACCTTTCCTTTTGTTGCTTGTGCTTTTGGTGCTGTCTGTGGCTGCTTTTGTGCTACAATACCAGAGTTGAGAGTAGTTGTGACAGAGATTTGTAGAGTCCTATGGCCACATAGCAATCCTAAAATATTCCGTATTTGGTCCTTTAAGAAAAATTTGCCAACTCCTGCTCTAGAAATAGAGGGGAATGGATATATTGGGCAACTGCTCATAGTCCCTGTTGTGAGGAATGTATTTTGACTGTGGGAAACCTTTTCTAAAGCATCCTAGTATAGTAATGTGCTAAATATTTCAAGTACCTCTTTTCATCTTCTAATAAAAAACCCTATTTTGCTTCATAGCTGTTGAAAGGGTGCCAAACACTACAAACATTGTAGATCTTCTACAGCTTCACTCTTCTGCCAGAACTTTTAACCTCCTGTTTTAGTATTGATAGAATTATTCTCTTTGCCATGATAACAGCAGAGAGATGAATGAACTGATAAGTTAATTAGTACCAAAGTGGCATATTATCATTTCTGCTCACATGAGCACAACACCTGTTGAGCCCAAGCTCAAGGTTAAGAGGATCACATTGAATATTGGGAATGACTCCTGGGCTTGTTGTAGTCCATTCCTGCCGTTTCTAGAACTAGGACTGATTAGAGAGATGTTTGAATCTGAGCACAGACCTAACACACAGACCTACAGTTTTAAAGAAGCAAGCCAATAAGCAAAGAGAAAAACAAAGATCAGCAACAAAGAGAGAAGACCCTATTGTTATTGCAACTGTCCCCAGGGTTGGCTCTATACCTCCACCGTCTGAGATTTGCTTATGTGAGCAAATATGTCCTTCTTTTCATTTACTAGTTTGCTTTGGATTTCTGATATTTGCAACCAAAAGAGCTTCAATTAATACAGAATGTGAAACTGCTAAAGCAGTTGTGCAGTCATGGTATTATTCATGCTAACAAGAGGTGGTTTTATAAATAAGCATCTGCAAAATACAATAAGCTGTTTAATATCAATTGTTATAAAAGTAAATAGCAACTACCAATATCCATTTTCTCCTGTTCCTCCTGGGCACACAGCCAGACTATATTTCCCAACTTGACTTGTTTCTAGATGAGTTCATAAGTCACCAGTGGAATGTGGGAAGAAGTAATGTGTGTCATTTTTAGGTTGTGATGATTAAGAGTAGGTATTGGCTTCTTTATTTTCCCTCCTTTTCTTTTTCTGAAATCCAGATGTGGAGAATTTGGAGGACTCTGAGCCCCTTGGTGGAGGTGGAGTCCCTAGATATAGGAAACCTAGGTCCCTGAGTGTCTGCATGGAACAGAGCCCCCTCCCCGTGTCTGTTAACCCACATTGGACTGGTACTAGTTCCCAGTTTGTGAAAGGGTTCTCAGCAATGCTTAGAGATGAGATGTTACCTACAGTCTGCGTGGACATAAAGACATGGATGATCTAGATAATAGTCAATTACCCTGATGACAATGTAAAAGTTTTCACAGTGGATGTCCATCACTGAAATCTTGCATCATTTACATTGTTCTAAATGTATTCTTTGAGGTAAGAGAACTCAGAGTACCAATCTGAATGCCGCATATGTGGTTCTTTACAAACCATCTCCCTTACTGCTTCCTCTTCTGCCTAGAACAAACAGATAAGTATACAGGCTCTATGGATAGTTCTATGAAATCTTTGATGATAAGTCTTTGATGATAGTTCTATGAAGTCTTTGATGAAGCTGAAGGGGTCAGCTTTCTCTATTGCTTAGCTATAATCGCCAGCTCTAGATTTGGGTAGCAGAAGTGTAGCAGTGACATAGAATGAAGCTGACATGCAAACAGTAACTGAGATAAGAGATTGATGGAAAAACATCTGAGAATTTTTATTTTTTTCAATTTATTTTATTGAAGTATAGTTGATTTACAATGTTTTTTTAAAATTTATTTATTTATTTTTGGCTGCGTTGGGTCTTTGTGGCTGCGCGTGGGCTTTCTCTAGTTGCAGCGAGTGGGGGCTACTCTCTGTTGCGGTGCGCAGGCTTCTCATTGCGGTGGCTTCTCTTGTTGCAGAGCACGGGCTCTAGGGATGCAGGCTTCAGTAGTTGTGGCTTGTGGGCTCTAGAGCACAGGCTCAGTAGTTGTGGCGCATGGGCTTAGTTGCTCCGCGGCATGTGGGATCTTCCTGGACCAGGGCTCGAACCCGTGTCCCCTGCATTGACAGGCGGATTCTTAACCACTGCACCACCAGGGAAGCCCTGATATACAATGTTGTGTTAACTTCTACTGTATAGCCAAGTGACTCAGTTATACATACATACATATATATATATATATACATTCTTTTTCATATTCTTTTCCATTATGGTTTATCACAGGATATTGAATATAGTTCCCTGCGCTACACAGTGGGACCTTGTTGTTTATCCATTCTACATATAATAGTTTGCATCTGCTCATCCCAAACTTCCAATCCATCCCTCCCTCATCCTCCCTCCCCCTTGGCAACCAGCCACAAGTCTGTTCTGTACGTCTGTGAGTCTGTTTCTATTTCATAGGTAAGTTCATTTATGTCATATTTTAGATTCCACATATAAGTGATATCATATGGTATTTGTCTTCCTCTTTCTGACATACTTCCTTTAGTATGATTATCTGTAGGTCCATCCATGTTGCTGCAAATGGCATTATTTCATTCTCTTTTCTGGCTGAGTAGTATTCCATTGTATATATGTACCACATCTACTTTATCCATTCTTCTGTCAATGGATGCTTAGGTTGTTTCCATGTCTTGGCTATTGTGAATAGTGCTGCAATGAACATCGAGGTGCATGTACCTTTTTGAATTAGAGTTTTCTCTGAATATATGCCCAGAAGTGGGATTGCAGGATCATATGGCAACTCTGGAACCTCCATACTGTTCTCCATAGTGGCTCCAATTTACATTCCCCCCAACAGTGTAGGAGGGTTCCCTTTTCTCCACATCTTCTCCAGCATTTGTTATTTGTAGACTTTTTAATGGTGGCCGTTCTGACTGGTGTGAGGTGGTACCTCATTGTAGTTTTAATTTGCATTTCAGGTCTGAGAATTTTTATATCTCTGATTCTGAGAGTTTCTGAGACCCAGTAACATTCCTGCCCTTTCAGTAGTTGTATGTTTAACTCTTCCTTTCATTACAAAGGATATCACACCTTAGTATTTTTCCAATAAATTCATCTTTTTCAAGCTAGTTCATTTGTTTGAAACTAAAAGTGCATACATGATCGTTGCCAAAAATAAAAAGCAACTATTATGCAAAAAGTGGGGGATTTCTCTTTCCATCTCAGTATTCCCATTATACTGAGTTAACTACTATTAACATATTTGCTTAATATCTTCCTGTATTTTTTTCTAGGCATGTTACACATATGAAATCATATCACCTTAGGAGTACTTTCATTTACATTTCACTGTTTCACTCAGCAATCTGTTGTGGAATTCTTTCTAGATTAAGATATATACAATATACTTCATGTTTTTAATAGGTATATAATATACTGTTATATGGTTGTGCCCCCAGTTTATTTAATTTCCTGATAATAGATATTCAAAGGCTGTTCACAATTACATGCTATTACAAAACAAAGATATAAAATTCTTTCATTCATTTATTAATTCAGCAAAAATTTTGGTGCCCATACTAACTGCCAGGCACTTTTCTAGGCATGGTAATTTCTGGAGTTTCTGTTCGTGGGAGGGGAAGAAATAAACAAGAAAACAACTAAATGTGAGCTAAATAATTTCACCTAGTGATAAGTTTTGTGAAGACAATGAAACATGGAGATTTGAAAGAGTGAAGAGTGTGTGTACAGAACTTCTTGAGATTGGGGGATGTGGGCAGTGTTTCCACAGCTGACCTTTGACCTAAATCCAGAGTGATACATAGGAAGCAGCCCTGTGAGACCACAGCAGATGGAACACCAAGAGCAAAGATCCTAAGGCAGTAACATCTTGGCAGTTTAGAGGAAAAGAAATGAGGCCAATGTATCAGTTACAGTTCTCAGTGACAACCAGTAGAAACTAATGTAACAGTTTAAGGGGAAAAGGAATTTACTGAAAAATACTTGGCAGCTCACAGAATCTTTGGAATTACCAGAGAACCTATCTTAGAGATTGACTCAGCAAGACAAACTCCCCCAAATCCTACCACAGAACTGGTCTAGCGGGGGCGTCACTGCTGTGACTGCTGGTTATAGACTCTGTGGCTTGCACCAATGACAATATTGCTACTGCTGGCTCTGAAATTTCAATGTACCTGCCACCATTCCCACCCAACCCCCAGCCACCGCCCTTATTTGCAGCACCAGTTTCTAATTTAAAGCCAGTATAAGTTACTCGCTCACGTAGATCCTAAATATGTATCTTTGCACATTCGTGCTGTTATTTCTATAGACTAAAGTTCTAGAGGAACTGTTGGGTTTAAAGGGAAGCACATCATGGACATATATACACTACCAAATGTAAAATAGATTGCTAGTGGGAAGCATCCGCATAGCACAGGGAGATCAGCTCGGTGCTTTGTGACCACCTAGAGGGGTGGGATAGGGAGGGTGGGAGGGAGGCGCAAGAGGGAGGAAATATAGGGATATATCTATATGTATAGTTGATTCACTTAGTTATAAAGCAGAAAATAACACACCACTGTAAAGCAAGTATAATCCAATAAAGATATTTAAAAAAATAAAAATAAAAAAATAAAAGGAAGCACATCTAAATTTTTGACAGGTACTGCTAAATCACTCCTCCCTAAAATGTTGTAGTGATTTATACTCCTACAAACAGTTTATAAGTATGCCAATTTCCTCAAAGCCTTATAAATTCTAGGTCTGTGTTTTACAGTAGTTTTGTAAATCTGGACTCACCTTGCTTGATTCTGGCCCCATGACTTAGTAATTGTGTGTCATTGGGAAAATTAGTCCATTCTCTGGGTTTCATTTACCTTGTAGTTATGATATGGAAATGATGACCATGTTGCTGAAACTCCTAGTTGTCCCTTGATATCAATTTCCCCTTCTACACTCACAGAACCCCAATTTTTAGTTAGATCCATAGCTGTCCAGGGTCAATACTAATTTACTAGCTTCTTTTAGTCATAACCAGCATCAAAACCTGCAGAATGGGTGTAAGCTGTGTGTAATAATATCCTGGAGGTAATAGTTAATCACTTTTTAAAGAAATGCTGGATCACAAACCTGTGTTATCGTACAGAGGGTGACACCCAATAGAAAAACTCAGATATTTATGCCTCCAAGTTAAACTGATTGAGAACACAACTCTGAATGTGAAGAAAATTTTAAAATACCTTGGATGATTTATTTTGCTTACATATTCCTTTTTATATATGCACATAAGTAATATGTAATTAAGTTCATGTGTAACTAAAGCAAAAAGTTCTATTTCAATAAGTACACAATAAAAATTCTAAGTGATAAGCATTGTCACACTTTTATTGGGGGAGTTTTTTTGTATTCTTAGATTCAATTAAGAAACAAACAGTAATGGTCTCAAATATCCATTCTTGCCTTCTTCTGCAGTATAGAACTCTCAAATTTAGTGGGTCACAGGCCTGCCAAAAACAAAAATTCAGCTTCCTAGCAATTGGGTCATATGACTTAGTTCTGTCCAATAAAGCATGAGCTGAAGAGATGTGTGCAAATCTCAAGGTTATGTCCTTAAAAGGAAAAGATGTGCCCTTTCCCTCTCCTTCTCCCTTCCTTGCTAATGGGAATCTAGGTACAGTAGTGAGTCACCTTGGGCCATTAACCAAGGGTTTTTATTTGAGTAAAAGTCCTTCATCAGACCGTTGTTTTGCAAAAACTTTCTCCCAGACTATGGCTTATCATTTCATTCTCTTAACAGTGTATTTCACAAAGCAGAAGTTTTAAATTTTAATGAAGTCCAACTTACCAAGTTTTTCCTTTCATTGATCATGCTATTGGTGTTGTATCTAAAAAGTCATTGCTAAACCCAGTGTCACCTACATTTTCCCCTGTGTTATCTTCCGGAATTATTATAGTGTTGCGCTTTACATTTAGATCTATGATCCATTTCAGTTATAAGTTGTGAAAGGGGCAAGTCTGTGTCTAGATTCTTCTTCCTCTCTTCTTCCCTTCCTCTCTCTCTCTCTTTCCCTCCCTCCTTCCCTCTTTCCTTCCTTCCTTCCTTCCTTCCTTCCTTCCTCTCTCTCTCCATCTCTCAATCTCTCTTTCCTTCCTTCTTTCTTTCCATGTGGGTGTCCAGTTGTCCCAGCACCATTTGTTGAAAGACTACCTTTCTTTATTGAAGTGCCTTGCTCCTTTATCAATAATCAGTTGAATATATCTGTATGTATCTATTTCTGGACTCTCTGTTCTGTTACACTGATCTATTTGTCTATTCTTTTACCAATATTACACTGACATTATTACCATGCCTTTATAGTTAAATCTTGAAGTCGTGTTGTGTCAATTCTCCTACTTGGTTTTTCCTCTTCAGTATTTTGTTAACTATTTTGGGTCTTTGACTTTCCAGTAAAACTTTAGTTTGTTTATATTCACAAAATAACTTTCTGGGTTTTTATTTCGATTGTGCTGAATCTATAGATAAGATTGAAAATGTTTGGTTGAGAAGATGTTAACATGTTAGTATATTTGGTTGGGAAGCCCAAACATCCTAACAATATAGAGTCTTCTTATCCATGAAGTGGGATATCTCTACATTTATTTAGATCTTACATTTATTTCATCAGGTTTTAAAAATTTTCCTCATATAGATCTTATATTTATTTTGTTAGATTTGTTTCTAAGTACTTCATTTTTTGGTGCTAATATAAATAGTATTTTGTTTTTAATTTCCAATTTCACTTGTTCATTATTGAAATAAGGAAAGCAATTTACTTTTATATTATTAATGTTGTATCCTGAAACCTTGCTGTAGTCACTTAGTTCCAGTTTTTTAGATCAATTCTTTGGGATTTTCTACTTAGATAACTATTTCATCTCAGCCTAATTGTTGCTCTTTATTTCTAGCTGGCTTTATGTTTCCCCCCTCCCCCTCTCCCTCCTCCTCCCCTCCTCCCCCTTCTTCTTCTTGTGTGAGTGTGTGTGTATTCTTCAGTTTGTCTAAACTGTCTCTAGGTATAGTTGTTTTTCTATTTATCTTACTTTGTATTTGCTGGACTTCCTGAATCTGAAGATTTGTGTCTTTTCATCAATTGCAGACATTTTTAGTGTTTATTTATTCAAATATTTCCTATCCTGCATTTTGTCTATCATTTTCTTCTGGAACTCAATTAGACCTTTGCTGAAATTCTCGCTTCTTTGTATCTTAGTTCTTTTCATTGTTCTTTTCTCTCTGACAGTGCTGCATTCAGGAAATATCTTCAGATCTATCTTCCATTTTACCACTCACTTCTTCATGTGTTTCTAATACATAATTTAATATAATTCTTGAGTTTTAATTTTCAGTTGATATATTTTCATTTTCTGGAAATTCTACCATTTTCTGGAAATTCTACCTGGTACTTTGTAAATATCTCTGGTCAGTTTTGATAGGCTCTTGGCTTTTTTCTCTGAGGTAATTTGTGAATTTTTAGAATAGATGAACATATTCATAACAGAAAGAATCAGTTCCACTGGGCTGAGGAGACAAACAACTGGAACTTGAGGGACAAAATTCCACAGCAGAGAGAATCAAAGGAAAGTGAGTCCAAAAACCTGTATGCCATCTTGCCTCAAGACAATTGCCAATTGTGGAGCTTTATATACACAGGATGATATTCCAAGAAATCCAGTATAAAGGAGTATCTTTGAGGCTAAAGAGCTTAACAGAGATTCAGCAACTTCAATGTGCTAGGAAGACAGAGGATGGACTTAGACATTGGCAAAGGTAGAGAAACTATGTAAATTCCATGGACTTTTAGAAGAGACTACAGAAAAGCCATATCTTAGGAGTAAGGGCAAAAAGTAAATCATCTTTAACAAAGCCTAAAACCAAGCCTAGATAGGATTAAGATGATCTATTGTACCATACCTATTTGCCAGAAGAAAACTTAATTGGCACAGGAAAGAGATAGTGTCATACATTTTTAATACATGATGTCTGGTATCCAGTAAAAATTATGAGGCATGCTATAAACAAAAAAAAAAGGTCCAAATTACCAAAATCCAGATGGTGGAAAAAAACAGATGGTGGAAATATCCCCACTGGTGGTTCATATATTGGAACCACCAGTGCATACCTAGTCCTCATGCTTACCTAGTCCTGATGTAGATATAAAATTTTGGACTTGATGTAATGGGATGAATCTTTTGAGGATGAGTGTGTTTTGCATATGAAAGGAGCAGAGTGTAGAATGTGGTAGCCAACCACCAAGATGGGCTACGGTTATTCTACTCTCTCAGTGTTAACACATTTGTGTAGCCCCCTCCCCCACTGAATACAGTTGGCCTCTGTAACCTATAGGATATTGTGGAAATGAGGGAGTGTAACTTCTGAGACTATGTCATAAAAAGCAATGTGGCTTTCATGCCAGACCTACCTAGTTAAGCTGCTTTTGGATCCCTCACACAAACTATATAAGATGTTAAATATTTATTGGTTTTATCGGCTAAGCTTTGGACAATTTTTTATGCATTTATAAATAGCTAATACATAAAAAAATTCCAAAACTGAGGGGTTTTTTTCATTAAAAAAAAAGCTGAGGGGTTGTTTTTACATACAAGAAAGAAAATCATAGTAAGCACTTAAGAACCAAACTGCTGAAGTCCGAGACAAAGGGAAATTTTAAAGCAAAATTGTCTCCTTACAAAGATTTTAAGAACACGTTATTTTCCATGGAACAAAGATTGAATAGATAGCTGTGACTTTTCAATAGAAACAGTGGAAGCCAGAGACAACTTAAAGATATCTTCAAAATGATGTAAGAAAATAACTGCCAACCTATAATTAATTCCATACTAAACAAGATACCCTTCAGTAATGAAGGTGAGATAAATACATCTTCAATGACACAAAAACTGAAAAAAATGAATCACCAGCAAACCCCCACTAAAAGACAAAAAAAGGGTATTCCTTTTAGGCAGAAGGAAAAGAATCCCAGCTGGAAGCTTGGAGTTGCAGCACATTATGAAGGTAAATAAATCTGAATCAATTATGTCTGTATAAAAAAGTAATAACAAAGTCTTTTGGCAGTTAGAATATATAGAGAATTATCATTGTCCAGGAAAAGGATGAAGTACTAATACATGTTAGACACTAATAAGTCAAGGGTCAATAAAATAGGCTACGGGTAAAGCACTTACAGAGAATTAAAGAATAAATAACTACCAAGTTGATAAAAGACAGAAAAGAATACTAAAACAACCAATCAATACAAAAGGAGAAGAAAGACCACAGAAAATGTAGGACAAACAACAACAAAAACAGTAATACCATAGATTTAAGTTCACAAATGGCCAAGAGTATCCACAACAGTTTGAAAGAACAAGAGGAAAAAGGTGGGAAGACTTTCTCATCATATATCAAGACTTACATAAAGTTACAGTAATGAAGACAGTGTTCTATTGATTCAAGTATAGAGAAGTAGAACAATTGCCCAGAAGACACAGTCTGGAAATAGACCACATCTATGTGAACACTTGATTTATGAAAAGAGTGGTTCTGTAGAACAGTAATGGATGGACTGTGTTTTCAATAAATAATGTTGGGCAAATTGGATATCTTTAGGGCAAACAAATGAAGTAATGTCTACTTCTAAATGTGAAAAGTAAGCAATAATACTTCTAGAAGGTAATATATGAAAATATCTTCCTTCTTGGTGTGGGAACGTAATTCTTAAACAGCATTCAAAAAGGCACCAAGTCTAAAAGGAAATATTAACAAGTTTAAAAGTTTTGTTTATCAAAAGATACCATTAAAGGAAGTTCTATCATTTGTGACAACATGGATGGACCTAGAAGACATTATACAAAGGAGTATGATCACTGCATGCGTGATTCCTCTTATATGAGGCATCTAAAATAGTCAAACATATAGAAGCAGACAATAGAATGGTAGTTACCAGGGGATGGAGGGAGATACAGGGAGTTGTTGTTCAATAAGTATGAAGTTACAGTTATATAAGGTGACTAAGTTCAAGAGATCTGCTGTACACCATAGTGCCTATAGTTAACAGTATAGTATTGTGAACTTAAACATTTGTTGAGGGCAGATCTCATGTTGTGTTCCTATCACAAAACACAACAAAACTACAAAAGGATACACAAAAAATCTTTGGAGGTGATGGATATGTTTATGACTTTGACTGTGATGATGATAAATGAGTGTATGTATACATATGTCCAAAATCACCAAATTGTATACATTAATTATTTAAAGGTTTTTTGTATACCAATTACACCCCAATAAAGTTGGAAAAAAAGAGATTGAAAGTGCAAGCCACGAAAGGAAGATTGTATTAACAACATATTTAATCTACAAAGAACTCATATCCAGAATACCATATCCAAAGAACCTCCTGTAAATCAATGAGACATACAACCAAATAGAAAAATGGATAAAAATTTACACACCACACAGAAGAGAATCCACCTAGGCAATAAGTATATAGAAAGATGCTCAACCTCTTTATTAAGTAGTAGAATACAAATCTAACTACATTGTCAAGTATTTGTGTGCATGTGGAACCATTACTATTTTCGTATGTTTCTGGTCAGAATGCAAATTAGTATAAGCATCTTACAGATGATTTGGCAATATATGCTAAAAATAAATATACACAGTCATATGATCTGCTAGGTTCACTTCTAGGTATATATCCAGCATAAATGTGTGCACATGTACAACAAAAGACACGTGTAGAGTGTTCATAGAAACATTATTTGTAATTATCCCAGATTGGAAGCTGTCCAATTGTCCATCAACAATAGAAAGGATTAATACATCATGGTGCATTCTTACAATGTAACAGTTTATAGCAATTTTAAAATATCTCATGCTACACAAGAAAATGGATAAATGAATAAATACACACAAGCACGCAATCACCCTTTATAATTTCATTTATGTGAAGTTAAAAGGACAGGCTGAACTAATTTACGAGAAAAAAAAGTCAGGAAAGTGATTACCTCTGGGAAGAGGAGAGTGTGTAATGATTCGGAGGAGGCATGAGAGTGGCTTCTGAAGTCCTGGCAATTTTTTTACCTATGTCGTGATTATATATATTCACTTTGAGAAAATTCATTGTAGTAAACCTTTTTTATTTGTGCATTTCTCTGTATGTTTTAAAAAATATTTTGTGAAAACATTTTTCATGAACTACTTACTCTTCTTGGGCAATAGCTACATAAAAACACCAGTTCTTGGCAGCCACGTTATGGCAGATGCACTGAGGACAATTGCTGGCTCTGGTACTTGTTTATCCCTGTGGAGTCATTTTTGCTCTGGTCTCTATTTGAGTTTTTTACCTCTCTACCTGATCAGCAATATTTTTTTTAATTTAAACTATTTTTGAAATTTTAGGCAGCATTTTTCAGGACTTGGTACTGGGGGATGTTTCTCTACACATATAATCTACAAAAAAAATTCAGAAGACATTAATGTATTTAAATTCTGAAATGTGTTCTGTCTGAAGTCAGATTCAATATGACTTTTATGAAAACATCAGTGTTTCTTACAGAAAAGCTGGCCACTGAAGCATGTTTCTATAAAATACAACTCACTACAAATGTGACTATGAAGTTTACGGTTAAAACACTGGCTCTGCAAAAATCATCTCTTTCCAGAAAGAGATATACCTCATTAAAATGTTGAATTAAACAAATGTTTGTGAAATCTCCATATTCTTCAAGAGCAAGATGAAAATGGCAATCAACACAGCAAATCTTCTATTTTAAGATTATTTATTACTCCAGGTCAAAGACTTATAACAACTGGAATATGAACAGGACAACACTGAAATGGATATGGATGACTTTCTGTGGAATCTCATTTACATGAGATGACATTAAAGAATATTAAAACTTTACTGGAAATGTTTTCTTTGAAACAGACTATAATAGTTTACATATAATTAAAATTCTAGACTCAGAATCATCACATGGAGATAGTATTATTTGACAATGAAGGAGACAGATGAAAAGATTTGACATGACTTTTAACTCCCTTCTTGCCATTTTCCATCCTGGTATAATTAACTTTCTAAAAATTATTAAATGTTACTTCATTTTCTATTTTTCATTTAAATTAAATTTTATCAATTTTGAGGTAGCTGCTCAGGTATTTTCCAATAGCTTATCTTTTGTCACCACTCTATTTGTATTTGAATGATAGGCAGGTTTAATGATTATATTTTTTAAAAATTGTGTTTTGCATACTATGGTTTTTTTTTTTTTTTTTTTTTGAGTATAGTTGCTTTACACTGCTGTGTCAGTTTCTGCTGTACAGCAAAGTGAATTAGCTATGGGTATACATATATCCCCTCTTTGGATTTCCTTCCCATTTTGGTCACCACAGAGCACAGAGTAGAGTTGCCAGTGCTATACAGTAGGTTCTCATTAATTATTTGCATGCTATTTTATAACATATGTTTTTAGGTTACTGTATTTGAATTGTATTTAATATTTAGTTTTTCTCTTTTTTTTTTTTTTTTTTTTGCTGTACGCGGGCCTCTCACTGCTGTGACCTCTCCCGCCACGGAGCATAGGCTCCGGACACGCAGGCCCAGCAGCCATGGCTCACAGGCCCAGCCGCTCCTCGGCATGTGGGATCTTCCAGGACTGGGGCACGAACCTGCGTCCCCTGCATTGGCAGGCGGACTCTCAACCACTGTGCCACCAGGGAAGCCCTAGTTTTTCTCTTTAAAATTTTTCATTAATCTTGAAAATTTTAAAGAAAATACCCATCTTAATATGCATATTTCACTACGATGTGAAGTGAAATGAAACCTTATTTATATTGTCATTTTATCCTAGTTTTGGAATCATTAGGTTGTATGGTATTAATTCTAGGAAATGTTTTAGCACTTTGTGTCTTAAAATGTATTCAAGTTTTGTATTCCGTTTTTCTATTCTTAGCTTTTTAAGTGCAGGAATATATAAATTAGATGAAGCTTGATGGTTTTATTGTTTAAATCTCTATCCTTCCTAATTTTTTTTCTGCTTGCCCTATCAGTTTCTGATAGAGTGGTATTAAAATCTCTCTCTATGATTGTGGATTTCTCAATTTCTTTAATTGTTAGTTTTTGCTTTAAAAATTCCAATTTTAAGTTGTTATGTATAAATTCAGGATTGTTATACCTTCTTGGTTGATTGTTCCTTTTATTATTACATATAGTGACTCTTTTAAATCCCTATTACAACTCTGTCTTTAAATGATATTTTGGACTCATATTAATATTTTAAACCTGTCTTCCTCTAGTTTAATATTTTCTTGGTGTATCTTTCTATCCTTTACTTTCAAACTTCATAGTTTTGTTTTACATTTTCTCTTGTAAGCAGCATAGAGATGAAATTTGTTTTTTGTGATATATTCTGAGAATCTCTCTTTCAATATGCAAGCTTAATTTGTTGAAATGATTATTGATATATTTAGACTTATTTGTTACCATAGTACTTGCATTTTTTATTTACCACCTTTTATCATTGTATCTTTATTTTTTCCTTCATTATGTTGGATTGAAAAAAATTTACTGCCTTTTACTTCCTCTTCTGGTTTGGAAACGATGGAATGCATCTATTCTTTTCATAGTAACCCTTAATTTTACAATTTTTCTGACAATATGTGTAATTACTCAGTATTTCTATCTTCTGAATACAACATAACTTTTATCAGTTGAACACCAATCTTGTAGTTGTTGCATAGATTTTTTTCAAAGCTAAGATTTTTTTTGAAGAGTTATTAATTTACAGAAATACATTGTAAGTTTCAGAACTTACCATTTTTGTTAAATCTCAAACCTCTAGGTTTACTTACCTTCTGGCTAAAATTCATTCTTTTAATAGTACTTTTAGGGAGGATATATGGGGAATAAGCTTACTTGATCTTCATATAATGGCAAATGTCTTTATTTTGCCCTCATTATGCTAGTTTAGCTAGAAATGAAATCCTAGGTTGACAGTCACCATCTCTTAACGTTTCAAAAATCATGCCATTGTCTATGGCATTTACTAAAGTATTGAAAATTCTGTCTTTGGGCTGTCAGTCATTTGTATTTAATCTGTCTTATCTCACTGAGAATTTAAAGCAATTTTCTCTTTACTTTTCATATTTTAAAATTTCAATATGGTGTATCCAGGTATCTTTTTATTTATCCTACTGATGGTTTGTGGTACATTTTTAAATGAAGGGCTCATATTTCTTCAATTCAGAAAAATGCTCAGCTTTTATCTTTCAAATACTGCTTTTCCACCATTAACACACATGCATACTTTTTGTACTCCTCCAACAGATGTATATGTTTGAGACACTCAGTTTATTCTCCACATCTATTACCTGTTCTTTCACATGTTTTAATGTATTTATCTCCCTTTACTGCATTTTGGGGAAATTCCTCAGAGCTTTCTTCACATTTATTTTCTTTTCTATTGTAGCTGCTGTAGACTTTATCCAGTCTGTATCATGTTATTTCAATGGCTATTCCAGGATTATCTAATTGTATTTTAAATCGATTCTTTCAAAACATCAGTCTATTTGTGTTTCATTCCTTCCCGCTTCATAATTGTTTGCCTGTTCTTTTTAATAACATCATTTCTTCATTTGCTTTTATGAGTGAGGCAGTTCATTTTCTTCCAGAGTGAATTTATGTTCTGAAGTTTGATGTTATAGGCTACTTTCATAACATTAGATTACTTTATGAGGTTTGGAATTTAATTTAATTTAATACAGTGAGAAGTTTATCTTTTGTTTGTTCTCTTGCTTGCTCTTACTCTCTCACTCTTTGCTCACTTTTTCCTGTCTAGTTATTTTGAAGCTGTCTTTTTCAGCCTATCTCAGCCCTATGGAATGGAACAAGGTCTTATATGATAGATTACAAGCCTTCTCTTCCAGAGTAAATTGAGGCTATCACAGTTCCCCCACAGATCCAGTGGATGATTTTGTTTTGTTCCTGGGACTTTCTTTTACTATTACACTAGGATTTTCTTGTTCTTTCTCCTGACTTACGTCTCCTATGTCCTGGTTTCCATGTCTTCCTCTTTCTTGGTTTACTACCGCAAGAGAGGTAAATTTTGGAGAATTTCCCTTTCTGAAAATGTCTTGACACTACTCTCATGTTTAGTTGATAGTTTGACTGGTTGTAGAACCCTATGTTGAAAAAAAATTGGAAGGTATTCAGAATTTGAAGATATTTTTTCAATTATGTCCAGCCATTTGTGTAATCATTGAGAAATCTGATTCTATTTTTATTTACAATCGTTTGCATGTGACCTACTCTTTCTCTTTGAAAGATTATAGGCTTTTTATATCCTGATTTTCTGAATTTTGCAATGATATATCTTGGTGTAGTCATTTTGGTGGGCATTCAGTGAGTAATTTCAGTATGGAAATTTGTGTCCTTCAGTTCTGGGGCATTTTCTTATAATTTTTACTTAATGATTTCTTTTCATTTTCTGGAATGCCTATTAATTGCATGTTAGATTTTAATTTGTTAATGTTTTTGATTTTTTAATTCTGAATTTTTTTTCTGTTTTGGGGGGCAGTAATTAGAATTTTATCTTCAAAACTATTTATTAAATATTTAAGAGTACACCTTTAATTTTCAAGAGTGCTTTCTTGGCCTCAGGATATTCCTTTTTCATAGTATTTCTGCTCTTCTTTCATAGATACAATATATTTTCTTATCCATCTGGAGATATAATAGTGCTTTTGTTTTGTTTTGCTTTCTTCTGCTTGCCGCATTGAGTCTCTTCTTCAGTTACTTTTTCTGTTTTCGATATTGTTTTTACAAAAAACAGTCTATGTTTTTGTAAGCTTTTCTTAAATTTCTGACTATTTTTGGCTCCCTAAAGCTTTTATATTTAAAGGTGAGGCACTTGAGTGTTGAATGGGTTGCTTATGACTAGTGGACTTTATTGAGGAGGCTTAGAGTTTTACTGAAAGACCCTAAATGTCAACCTCTATGATAATTTTCTTGAATCCTTCCATTTCACTAGAGGGGGGAAAAGGCAGTGGTGTAATTTCAGTGTCCATCTGGGCATTTTTTCATTTAAATCCATTGGATCTCCACCCTTTGTCCTAAGGACCAGTTCCTTTTGCATATCTCTGGTTTCTTGTTTTTTGAGGAACATTGGCCATATTGGTGATAGGATCAATTAAAGTGAAGACCTATGGTGTATGGAGATATTTCTCTCTCGCAGTTGATTTATTCAGTAAATGGAAAACAGACTCTCAGGATAGTATCTCCCTTTTCTGCTGTGGTCTAGTCTTCCCTCCAAGTTTCCCCCACTGTTAGGAAATCAGTGAAATTTAAAATGTCTTGACTATAGGCTCTCCTTCAGCTTCCCTTCCTTCCCTTTGTAACAACTTTAAAAAATATTTTACTATGGAAAATATAAAAATGTAGTGCATATACCAAAAATAGACAGAATTTTATAATGGTTCCTTCTATGCCCGTCTTCCAGGGCCAACAATTATTAACTCAAGGCCAATGTTATCTCATCCATACCCTCACGTATACCTCTACCTCTTTATTTTGAAGTAAATCTTGGACACATTATCAATTTCATCTGTAAATATTTCAGCATGTATCTCTAAATGATAAACTTTTAAAACATAACAGTATATACATTACACCTAAAAAATTAACAAGACAATTCTTAATATCATCAAATATTCTCAGTCTTCAAATTTCCAATTGTCTCAGACGTGTCTTACGTGTGTTTTGTCTTTTGGCTTGAATCAGGATTTAAATAACTAACTTCTACATATAGCAGTTGATTGATAAGCATTTTAGGTCTCTTTTAATCTATAGATATCCCTTCCATCTCTCTTTTTTTTTTCTTGCAATTTTTTGTTTGGTTGAGAAAACAAGTCATTTATCCTGTGCAGTTTCCTAAAGCTCATAGCAGATTTTATACCCATGGTGTAGTTTAATATGTTCCTCTGTATTTCCTGTGAATTGCTAAGGTTACTTTATAGGTACTCTTTTGTTCTTCCATAATTCCTGGTTATCTCTCCCTCTTATTTTGATAGTAGCAAATGCCAAACATCTTCCACTGCAAACCAAAAGTTTCATTGCATCCTCCTCCTTGCTAGTTAACTACTATTTTTTCTCAGGTGGCAATTTGCCCATTCCCAGGGTATAAATCATAATTGATTTAAATCAATCACAACAATCCTGTTTTCCGTTGCCATTTCCTTTGTTCCAGGGGAGAGTATGTTACTCAGTCCTGGCCAATAAAATATAAGGAGAAATTTATTGGAATAGGTTTTTCTCCCTGATAAAATAAGACAGAAAATTTTGCTCTTGTCTTTTTATATTTCTACATTTTTCCAATGATTTCTTGCTCTTGCTTTATATACTATCTTCCCTCATCTCTTTATGTACTATCTTACCTCATCTAAGTATATTTAGCATGTTTATTTTAAAACATTTGTCTTTCTGTTATAATAATTCTTCATTATATAGTATATGTTGTTTGGTTTGGTATCTTTCTTTCTGTTAATTTTTCTTTTCACGTGTCTGGGGAGCTTGTGCTCCTCTTTCAGGTAATGTGTATTTGGGTCAGGTTGAAAACATATAGTCAGTATGTGTCCATTAGTGTGTGTTCCTTGGAGTGTGAGTTTAAGGAGAGAGGAATGAAAGAACCCCAGAGATGAGAGACCAGGTACCACAAAGCCACTTCTGATCACTGTGGCCAATCCACTCATCCCATCACATCATGAACAACTTTTTCCTTTTTGTTGATTAGCCCTAATTCACCTTAATAATTCCTGTTTCTGCTTTCTTTCTTTCCACTGAAGAATTGTTTAGTTTCTCTGAGCAAGAGCAAAGCAAGTCAAACATTTCTGAGATTATTTGCTCTTAACAGATAAGATTTCCAGCACTTTCCCTTTATCATACAGACCATATGTAGACCATACAATTATAGTCCAAACTGGAACACTTTTGACTGGAAGAGTGAGAGCTAGGGAAAGCAGGCATTAATCAGGGCTTTCCAGGGCAAACTGAGTTGTATGGTCCCTGTATTCAACATAGATGAACCTTGTGTCTGAGGGCAAGAGCAGGTCTTTGTATCCCCTGGCCCTTAGCAGGCATTCCAAAATGATTACTGAACTCTGGGCCACTCTTGTAATTTATACTTTGATAGTATCATTTATCTCCTCCATCTCTCCGAGGCTTTCTGAATCTATTCTCATATCAATCCTAGCTGTGTTTTTGTGTGCCTTTATATTCATCCACATGGTTTCCTCTGTGTTTCCAACTTCCAACTGATATCTTTCCATACATATATGTAAAGTTTTAGAATAGAGCTTTTCTGCCTCCTTTGCACTTAATTCTTCCCTCTTTGACAAATTATGCTCTTCCTATTGCTGTGTTATACACTTAAATCCTTTGCTATCCTAGTTCTCCAGGGTTTCCTCATCACCTTGACATTTTCTAATGTCAATAGGAACAAGGCATGTAAAGCTAAATGAAATGAGTTATTGGTTCTTTTAAATTTCATAATTGTTTCTCATTTATTCCATCAGACATTTCAGGATATACTTTAAGGACCTGTCTCCTCACATCCTCCACTTTCCCAACAAACGACATTAACAAAAACAGAACATGAACCACAACATTAATACAATTTTAAGACTTCTGAGGCATCATATATAGCAGTATTAAGGCATTATTAAAAGAAGTAAACAACCTGGGCTTAGGCTTTTATTTTTTTAAAGAGAGGAGTTAGAGAAATGTGCAGATGGATGTAACTTGGAAATTTTGGAGTAATGAGCCATAATAATCTACTCTTACAAGTTCTTAAGTGTAATTTAGAGATAATAACATGATGCAGTGTCACTGGTCTCACAGAAATTAGGTTTACCCTTTTAAAAAAAAAACTTTCCACAAAACATCAAATTAATTTACGTAGTATTTAATCTCCAACAACAATGAAAAGAAAGAGAGAGAGAGAGAAAGAAAGAAAGAAAGAAGAAAAGGAAAACTCTATACTTTTATTTTTTTAAAACTTTAAGTAATGAAATGTACTATTCATATAAAAGTATACAAAGGAGTATATATAACATATATATGTACCAGGTTTGTTCTTAAAAGAAATATAATTAACTAGCATTCAATTCCCTCTTTTTAGTTTTGCAAGGCCTTGAGTTATCTGAGCCCTCTGTTCTCTTGCCTTCGGGATACAGTGAATCTTAGAATTTTACATAATTCTCTAAGACAGGGAAAGGTGCCCTAAAATATTTATGTAAGGCCAATATAGTTTATATAGTTTAACATTCTTCACAGTTGAATATATTATCCACTGAAAGAATTAAGAGAGACTTTACTATCTTTAATAAAAACAATAGAAATAGCATATCCAAAGTCTTGGTCATCTAGGAGGTCTGAGTTGAGAGGAAACTGGCAGGGATGCCTACCCTAAAAAATATCTTTCTCATCACCTATCACAGTGTCTGAAATCCCACCTTTGTAATTGCTGTGTTGAATCATGAAATCTTTTAGGTATCAAAAATCTCCCATCATAATTGTTACTCCATGAGGGGTCATGTCTTATCACTAGCACAGTTTCTGGCACATAAACAGTGTTCAAGAAAATGTCTGCTGAATAAATATTGAATAACAAACATTGCAGAGGCCATTGGGAAGGATGATACTTGAAGCTCATGTTCAACTAACACTTGTTTGATAAACTGAAGAGAGTAATCAACCTATAATTTCTTAACCAAGAAGTGTGAGCACTTTAAGCTAGATCACCCAGGCTCTTGGTATCTCTATTTTTCCAATTCTGGTTACACTTGATTATATTTTTGGAGGTAGGGTGTGTGGACTTGAGAGATCAGCAAAAAGGAGACAGCCATTTAAAGAGAATTGTTCTCCAAATTAATATCATTTAATTCTTTAATTATGGTTGTAACAGTTATCATTTTTATAATGCTTATGATATACAAGCTACAACTAAAAGCGTGCTTACATTTTTGTAAATGCATATATAAGCTTGTTATAACTTTATTGTGGTATGATGTTATCTATGATTCGAAGGTGTGAATCCCTATAGTGACATGTAATTTCCACTTATATGTTAACTATTTTTGTGAAGTATAGAATAATCCAGAATCCTTTCTTAAGCTATGTTTCAATATCCTCTTCTTTGTATTCTTTCTCGCTCTTTCTTTTAACCATCGTCTTTCCTTCCTTGTGTTTCGTTCCCTTTTATGTGCTAACCTTAATGTTCTAAAAAGAGGGCAAGAGAGTGGATGGAGGTTGTGTGATACAGATGGAGGAAGAAAAGAGGGAAGAGACAAGTTTGGGGCCGATATAAACGTACAATCTAATTCTTTCATAACATATGCAGGTTTGCAAGATTTTTTAGGTGAATGTATAATGCAAGGGTGAAGTTGTATGTACTGCAGAGAAAAGGGGTGAAATTTCTTAATGTGAAAAACAAAAATTATATCAAAACACAAAATAACTGTTCATGTTCCCAATTATCATCATCTTTTTTGCTATTAAAAAAAATCCTACTTCTCTTTCCTCTGTGATGTATGTGCATGTCTGACTTGCATGGAAATAAAGACAGGAGAGAGGAGGAGGATGTTTAATGCAAAACAAAATCCATTTTGTAAACATGTTCTTCATTCCATATTGGCATTCCTTTAGGTGTTTATGTAAGATTTCTCCTTGTGTGTTTTATACAGGCATACGAGTACAAGATATATGAACACACCTAATGTGTACTACCCCTCATTTCCTTTTTTTGAACTATGTAGACCAGTAGACAGTGATAAGAAAATTCCTTAAAGACAGAGTGAGGATTCCACAGAGTACATTTTTATTAAAGGATGCAGAAAATCGTGTGTATGGTTACATGTCAACATTTTCAAATCATACTCTAAGACAGTGAAAAATGTTTAACATTTTAAAAGTTTTTTTTTTCAATCACAAACGGCATATATACTTCCTAAGAACATATGGAACATAAAAAATAGAAGACAAAAATTCTATCTCACTGCCCCTTTTAATATTTTGGCATATCCCTCCCCTCCAGTCACGTTATTTTTTTCATTTAAAAAAAAGTTGCCACCATAACAACCCCCACCCCCTCCCAAGGAAGGTTAATTTATGTAAAAAAGTAAGGTCAATTAATTTCATTTCAGAAATCCGCTAAAGGATAGAAGAGACATACTGGCCCCTGGCGCAAACCTAATCATATTAATTGACCTCTTTGTCAGCCCTGTGTGTAGTGTTGGAAAAGATTCCTTTGATGGGGATGAGAGCCTCTCTTGTTGAACGATGGTTTTCAGATCAATTATTAAATATGTACATGTTTGGAGTTCAATATGTCTTCCAGCGCTGCTTGTGGCAGCTTCCTTCGTTGACATGGGCTGCAATGGCTGCTAAACCCTGCCATGTCAAAAGGAAGGAGTGGGGGAGACGCCATTTGCAAAGCCGGAAATGATTAAAATCTCAGGGTTGAGACCATTCCCAGTCAAGCAAGGGTTTGCCAAGAGCACAGTTCCTGCTTCTGATGTCTTCTCTGAAGGGCATAGAATGGAGGTGTGTCTCTCATTCCATTGAAAGTAGGCTCTCTCCAGCTGCTGGTGAGCCAAGGGGGGGGAGCGAGCCACTGCCGTGTCAGGCACCCGTGAAGCGCGCTAAACGAGAGGTCAGCAGCGAGCCCAGCTCCGTGGCCTAGACTCACCAGGGTGGGGGGAGGACCCTGCCGGCCTCCGTCCTCTTCCGCTCGCCTCAGGTGCGGCACGAATCCCTCCGCCTCAGCGAGCGCTCCCGGTAGTGCTGCGATCGGCTTTTCGGCAATACCCGGATGGAAGCATAATGGCCGCCATCAGGGACTCGCAGGCAATGGGGACCACGACAGGTATTCCCCGTGAGCGGGGCCGCCCAGACCTGTTAGGATGCCGGGACTTATAGAGAGCCAGCCAGGGAGCAAAGGGCGAGTTTGTGGGGGCTGGAGGACCCCCCGAACCCTCTCAGGGTTCCGCCTCTCGTGATAGGAAGCGTCTGTTAAATAGTCCCGGCCATTCAGCGCTTCCGCCTAACTTGTCGCAAAGTTTTTCTAGAGAAGTCGGTCCTTTTTCTAGGCGCTCCTAGGCTGCCAGAGCTAACCTTCAGTCCTTTAGCCTGGGCTTGCTTTACGTCGAGGCTTTTTGAACTCCGCACTCTCCCCACAGTCCAGGAACGGGAGCGGGAGCGCGGCACAGTGTGCCTCCGCGAGCCCGAGGGGCAGCCGAGCCCCGGAGGAAGGGGCGGATCGGGCGCGGTGTTTGGGACGGAGCGGGGCGCGCGGCGCTCGAAGCACCCACTCGGCGCGTACCGGGGCTGGTGGAGACTGCTTGGGCACCCCTCAGACCGCACCCCTCGAGCTGTAGGTTCGCAGGTCCACGGCACCCCGACTCGACGGCGTCCCCATTGTGGGTTCAGTCTGTGGTCTTTGGAGGTCTTTTTGTTGTTGTTGCAGATATGCTCAAGTCTCTGGCGCGCGCGCCCTCCTCCAGAGTTGGCCAAGGGCGCTCTTCCGTGCAGACCCCAACCACACCCAGTGGCAGATGGATTTCTTTGTAACTGGCTTTCTTACTTGTAGGGTCCATTTTGAGTCTGTTCTTAACATGATGTCCTTATTGTCAAGTAGTAGACAGTCTCTTCCTAGATGGCTATGGTAATTGAAAATATATAGGATGAATGTATGTAAGGTAAAATGTTATAGCTCTTAAGTAGACCAATGAAACAAATACGGTAGCTTTAACGTTCTGAATGCAAAAGTCCAGGTTCAGTTTTCTTTTTAGGTTTAAATTTGGGGGCGTTTAGTGTTTGTGAACAATTTTAGCGAAAACATTCGTTGGGTATGTTTGGATATCAAAACTTAAAAAAACACTAGAAAAGTAAAATAAGTCAATGTTTAAAGAATACATAATAGTGTTGAACTCTGAGCGGTTGTCATGATGATGAAACATACCACCAAACTGTACATCAGGGTGGGAATTTCGTTAACTTTGAACGTCTATGTGTTAGGCCTAGTTTACTGAAATGGTTGAATTGTTTTTCATGCAGGAAGGGATCTGATTTGAGTGTACTGTAAAGTTATTGTACTCAAGTTGAACAGATAGAAATCACTTAAATGGATTCTGTGAAGTACCCTAACATTTTTCAGAGTTTAACTGCAAGTCAATAGAAATGGGTTCATTATCTTTCAGCAAAACTGAATTTTCCTGAAATTCATTAAGACATTGCATTGTATTAACTTTTTTCAGGGTGTTAGCATTTCATGAGGACGGTAAGCATAGTAGACCATGTTGATTTTTGTTAAAATTCTCATAAATAAGATGAATCCTAGATCTAGAAAATTAACAAAAGGGTTGGGAGGGAGAAAAATGTAGGTATCTAACACCTGTTCTGTACATCCAAATATTTCCTTGTTGTTGCCACGAAAAGTAAGTACAAGTATCAATTCAAAACGTTTTATGTCTGTTATTTGGGAAGGATAAAAGGACAGCAACCACAGTGAATATCTACTTTGCACATTGATAATGTATGAACTTTTAAATGCTTGCGATGTTTATCATCACACTTCAGATCTTCTCCTATCCTGTCTGGTAATAGTGTAGTCTGTTGTGATCCCAAAGTTTTTATATCTTGAAACATTCCAGAGGGGATATATTTTAGCATAACTCTACAGTTTGACTTTAAAATATACTTTAAACATGCTCTTTCAATATACTTTTATTGTTTACTGTTTATTTTTGTTAAGGCATTGTGTACTGTAGATCACCTAATACAGCTTTTTTTTTTTTTTTTTTAAAGATAAAAGACTTGGACCTTGCCCAGTTTCCTTCAGTTACTCTACTAAAAGTTTTTTGGCAAAGCACTATAAGCAAAAGAAAAGAGTTAAAGTTGGAAGTATTCTTAGTTATCTTATATCAGATGTGTAGGCTATGAGTATTTCGGTCCTATATGGGGTATTGGCTTCACATGGTGAGCAGTTTTCATGGAACCATAGATATCAGAAGTGAGTATTAAGAGGTAGCATTATCATGGTAGGATATCTAGGTTGGAATCAGATCCAGATTCTAGTTCTAGCTTTGTGAATTTAGACAAGACTCATTTTCCTTATCATGTAATAAATGAAGATATTGAATTAGATTGATTCTAAGCTCCCTTCTAAGCTTTGAGTTTTGTGACTTGTAAATTGATGACATGTTATCACTGGGTGTCAATGGTAGGTTATTTGTCTTAAGTGCAGAGAGATTTTTTTCTTCTAAATTTATACACATACATTGACTATGAAGCATAACTGAATCAAAAGTTTAAAAACATTTTATTGACAGTTTTTGCAGTCAAAGTTTTAAAATTTTGGTCTTCATTTCCAGATATCATCTCTTCTTTTGATCACTGCTCCTGATTGTGGCTTTGTCCAAGCATTAAATTGTGTGCCTTTTGTTCCTTGAAGAAAGAGGTATGGTGAAGATTGAAGTACTATAGTACATAGTCTATTAAGTAGTAAGTTAATATGTTTTAATATTGGGCAAAATGGAATAGTTACCTATATATGAATTTCCGTAAGTTATAGTTTTACTTTTGGCCTAAATAAAATACATGTGGGTTTTCATTTTAATGGAAGCAAAAAAAGTAGTTTTTTGTTTCATAGTTTATGTTTCAACATTGCATTAGAAATCTAAAGATGATTTTAACTGTATCATCCTTCTAAGTATAAAGATGACATTAAGGGCTCCTAGGTAATGGATGATGGAGATAAATACGGTAGGAAGATGTTTTGAAGCTGTATAAATGGCCAGAAGAGTGTTTCTGTTTTGCTCTAGTAAGTGCAAAGTAATGCACCTAAATAAAAATTATCTAATGTATATTTGTATTGTGATTAATGATATCTGCATTGTGAGACAGAAAAGGGACTTAGGAATCACTATAGAAGTTATGACTTGTTTCCTGGAAACAGTCGTCTGAATATCCTGGTTTGGACAAAAAGAAGGAAAAATGCCTGCCAACAAATCCATGGTGTTATAATAAGGAAGGCTTTGCACTCAGTGGAAAATACTTTACCCTTGTACGAAAACGTGGCATATTTATCCTTGAAACACAAGTGCCTCTTGCTGTTTGTGTTGGATAGATTTGGGGATATCACAGTATCATATAATTCCCCTCACCAAATGTATACCCATAAGTAGAACCCTAAGTTAGGAATAAGATTGTGTATGTAACTACTAAAATAATTTAAGTAGACTATACCAACTTAAATTATTACTTTAGTAATTGTAACCATGTTCTGTGAACTTTACTAGCAGATGGATTTTTTTTTTCAGGCCATTTTTCACAAAGGTACAAATTATTTTATTAAAAGTTAAGGTAATATAACAACTACAGTAAGAGAGCAACAAAGCTAAGTTGAGATACAAGGTTATCATTTATGTTCATTTACATGTGTCATTTCTTCGTATATAACATTTGTTTGATCTCTTACCGTGAGATTCACATGGGTACTGTGTTGCTCCTTAACAGAGAAAGTAAATGCTGAGTGCTAAGAGTTTTCTTTGCTAAGTTTGAGCCAAACTACTCAAAAAAAGTAACATGGTGAACAATGAAAGCTTCACGTGTAACGAAGTAAATAAGAGACTGCTGTATGGTAACAGATCAAAATGATTTGGATTATCTGAGCTTAAAAATTATAATCAAAATCTGACTAAAATTTTAAAATCATGATTGGTGTGACTGCATGAAACCAGTGTCAGAATATTGGAATGCAGGTGCATGACTTGAAGCTTAGGAAAATTAAGTGGGTTTCATGTGGGTCTCATTTCAAAAAGTGGTAATAGCTGAAAACAAATATTGGCTTTATAGGAAGTCAAATAATTTCAAAATATGGTAAAGTCATCACCAATTCCTAATTAAAATTGAGTTGTTGGAGGTTGTGGCTGGTAGAAGACGTATATATATGTGTGTACACATATTGTTTTCGTCAACCCAGTATCTCTTCGTTTGGGGAACCATCCTTCCCCTGTTATGAGTGGTTGGTGTCTTGTCTTATGAGTCAGTGTTATAATGCAAGCCCAGTCGTCCCTGTTGCAACAGTGATTGCCCATTACTCAAGCAGAGCCAATCAGAATCCTTTGAAATTGATATATGAATGCTGGGAGAAAGATGCTCCCTTTTCTCTAATGTTGTTAATCTGGGAGGATGCTAGTGACATTCTTTCCTATGTGTATGAGAACCGCATTTGTAGTAGGTGAAAGTGAAGCCATATAGATGGGAGATAGATGGAGGTAGAGTACCACTTTTAGTCCCAGGAGCCATGGTATGAGGTATCTATGGGGTTTTTTTGATTCTGTCTGCTACCCTGGTGTCCTTTCCAGTCCCTTGGCCCAAAATTCTGCATATAAGTTAGTTTGAATTGGATTGTAGCAGAAAACCTCCTGATGAATATATGGCCTTTATGAATTTAAGATCTATAGCTTCAAGTTGATCATTCACGTCCATACATAATTTGCCCTTTCCCTCTGCCTTATAAAAGATACCTTTTATTCATGCATGCATGCATGCATGCATTCATTATACATGTATTTAGTCCTTCATTCAATCTACAAATATTTATCGGATACATAGTAGTATGTACAAGTATGTGCACCTGCCTGGGTAGTCAAGGTTTGTACATACTTGGCTGAGTGGATGGTGGACTTTTTCTAATACAGCACATTTTTATATACTTAGGTTACACAGATCAACAAGCGTGTGTTGAGAATAATCTGTGGTGTACTTAGCTTTTTAGTAATATATAAGAATAAGAGGAGCTCTTTGCTTTCAAAGTGCTTATAGTTTAGTTAAGTAATCCAGATTAATATACATGAAACATAATACAAATGGCTAAAAAGTTTAAATGAACGCACAGTCATATGGGTTGTAAGTCTGAGTTCTGATAGGGAGGAAATTAGTGAGGGCTGGCCCAGTCTAGAAAGGTTTCTTGAAACGAGATATAACTTCAAATGGATTTTGACTTATGAATTGGGTTTTGATAGGCATAAAGAATAATTGAAGAATGGATGGAGTTGAAAATGATTAAGTGCTCATCCAAGATTGGGAAGAGACTGGTTTGACAATAACAATTTGTATTTTGGGGGAATGAGAGGTAATGGGATATAAGGTTGGCTGTTTTAGGTAAATCTATGTGTGAGGTATTTGGAAAGCCAGGCAGAAATTTTGCTTCTTTCTAGTAAGGTGGAGCTTTCTTTGAGTAAAATGTTTGTATTTCTTTCAGTGTGATACCATTTTTGTGATGCTAAGATATAAAATAAGTGTATTCAAGTGGTGTATATTTATTTGTCATGGAAAAGATCTTGTTGCTAATAACCATCCACCTTGAAAATTAAAAAAAAAAAGTAATTAACCTGCGATGCTGTTCTGTGTTTTATATGTAGTTAATTTCTTCTTACCTCCTTCTTTTTGAGAGCTCCCTTAGTACAGTGGCGAAACCATACCTCCTCTGTAGAGATAAAGCCAGTTCAAAACTAATATAGCGATAGTTATAAAAACATTTGAAAAGAGATAAGGAGTGAAATTAAAGTAATGTTTGATTACTCATAGAATATTTGTTTAGAGCTCCAGGTATTAGGAATGATGTATAGGTTAATGTGTCATTCTCACTAAATGCTGTTGTTTCCTAGGTCTTTGTTTATCTTCTTTCTTCTTTGTTTATCTTCTTCTCTTTTTCTTCTTTCTTCTTTGTTTCTTCTTTTCTATCTGGTCCTCAGCTCAAAGAGTTAACAGAGATTCCAGTATACCAGGGTTGGCAAACTTTTGCTATAAATGGCCAGGTAGTATATATTTTAGGCTTTGTGGACATATGGTTTCTATTGTACCTATCAGGTGCTGTGTAACACCAAAGCAGCCATAAACAATATGTAAATGAATGAATGTGGCTGTGTTCCAATGAAACTTAATTTACAAAAATAGGCAGCAGGCCAGAATTGGCTGTTGGCTGTAGTTTGCCAACCCCTGTCGTAGACTTAAATGAGGCATTTCTGTCCACAACCTCTCACAATAACATCTACCCACCTGCTGATGTCCTTTTCTTTCTCTCCAGTAACTACAGGTGAATTATCTTTGTTCTTTTCTAAGTTCAACTCTTCCATTTGTTCACTAGATTGCATCTCTTCTCACTTACTAAAGGACATTGCCTGCATTTCTTTTCTTTCTCTCTTCCATCACTAATTTTAACATTTTTACTGGATCATTTTTATGAGCATACAATCATACTATAATTTCTTCTACCTTTAAAAAACAAACAAATCAAAAAACTCCAACTCCTCTATTTCTTGGTCCTTTGTAGTAAAATTCCTTGAAACAGTTGTCTGTATTACACCTCTATGTCTCTTCCCATTTTCTCTTAAATTCATGTTTGTGAGCCACTGAAACCATTCTAATCAGTGTCACCAGCACTCTTGACATTAAGTCCAGGGGTCATTTCTCAGTCTTCATCTTATTTGACAGAGTTGATCATTATGATTCTGGAACCACTTTCTTCACTTTGCTTTGACGGTACCACTCTCCTAATTTACCTTCATTCTCACTGCTCATTCCTTTTAGCCACACCAGCTCTTCTCTTCTTTATCCTCTAAATGTTAGGGTATCTTAAGGCTCACGCCTTGGACTTCTCTCTTTTTTTACTTACCCCTTTCATTCAGTTCTATGTACAAAAATACATACACATATATATACGCAGACTAATAACTCCCCAAATTTTATCTTAACACCTAGACCTCTGTATTTTGTATTCGGTTACACATTCCATGTTTCCATTTGGATGTCAACTGGATATCTCCAATTCTACATGACCAAACCAAATTCTTGATATCCTTTCCAAACCTACTACTCCCACACTGTCCTTTCTTAGTAAAGAGCAGCGCATTTCTTCCAGTTGGTGAGGTCAGAACTTTCAGAGTTATCCTTGATGTGTTTCTTTCTCTCATAGACCAAATTTAGTCTGTCAGCAAATCCTGTAGGCTCTATCTTTAAAATATATTCAAAGTCTGACCATGCATTATTGTCTCTACCAAGCCACCATCTCTTACCTGGGTAATTGTCGTATAATAGTCTCCAAAGTGGTCTCCTTGCTTCCATTTTTACCTCCCTCTCAAATACTGGGTTCTTAACATAGCAGCCAAAGTGATCTTTTCAAAAAACGATTCAGCTCATGTTATTTCTCTACCCGAAATGCTCCAGCAGCTCTCCTCATTACTTCTTTGATTTCATCTTCTCCGGCTGCTTTCCCTCTGGTGCTTTCTGTTCCCATCATACTGACCAACTTCTTGCTGTTCACCGGACATGTTAGGCACACTCCACACTCAGGGTGTTGGCACTTACTCTTTCTTTTCTTTTCTTGGAATGCTGCTTGTCTGCCTCAGCTCCTTAAGATCTTAGCTCAAAACAGACCATTTCAAGTGAGGTCTCCCTGACTTTGTATTTAAAATTAGAACTCTGGTTCTGCCTTTCCTTCTCTACTTTGTTTTTCTCCACAGCATTTGTCACCTTTGACTATATTATATAATTTACTTGTGTTGATATTATCTAAATAACCAGTAGAGTGTTAGCTCCATGAGGGGAGGGATTTTTGTCTGTTTCATTCACTGCTGTATTCCCAAGGTTTAGAACAAAGGCTGGCACATATTTGGTGCTAGCTACAAGGCCAGCACTGTGCCAGATGCTGGTGGTATAGCAAACAACGTGACAGGTGTGGTCCATGTGTTTATGTGCTTTTATTCTAGTGGTAGAGACAGATAGAAAATAAATTGACAAATAAATAAAATATTGCCAGAGGGGAAAATGTTATAGAAAAAGAAATACAAGGGGCTAAAATAGGGAACAATTTTTTTTGTTTGAGGAGGGAATGGCTTATAGGTTGGGGAAAGCCTCTCTGAGATGGTGACATTTGAGCTGCCTAAAAGATAAGAAGGATCTAACCATTTGAGGAATGGGAGAGAGAATATTTCAAGCAGGGAGTAGCAGGTGCAAAGGCCTGAGATAAGAAAGATAGGAAGGGAGTATCGAGGAACTGAGAGTCTATATATGGTAGCTTACTGGAGTATATTTACAGATGGGAAGAGTGGCATGAGATGAAGTTGAAGAGTGAAGTCCAGGACCAGATGTCACTGTTTCTTGCAGGCCTTGGCCAAGAGATTAAATTTTGCTTGCTAAGTGCTTTGGGAAGCCCCTGAGGAGTTCTAAGCAGAGAATACTGTAACCTGTTTTATATTAAGAAGATCACTTTTGCTTCTGTGTGGAGAATGGATTCAGAGAAGGGTTGGTGGGCAGGGGAAAGCATGAATGCCAGTTAGGAAGACTATTATTTTAATCCAAGTTAGAGATGACAGTGGACTAAGATGATGCCAGTGGGAATGGAGAGACGAAAATAAAAGAATAAATGAATTAAGAATTTGTTAGGTCCCTGTGTGCCCAGTCTTCTTGGTTTTTGAGAGGGATAAATGAGAAATACAAAATAGAACTTATTTTTAAGATGCTTATAAGTTATCTTGGGAGGTAAAACTTAAAAATGAAATGATGTATCGATAAAAGTGTAATAAAGTGATGCGCAATGGCTATCCTTGAAATGAATATTCAGAGAAGGGGGGAAATTAGTGTGTATTGCAGAATGTTTCATGTCCCTACAGGAAGTAGAATTAGAAAAGAAGTTTGACCAGAATTGAATTAAGAGAAAGAGGGATGACAAGCCTGGTGAAAGGAAACAGTATGAACAAAGGTAAATATAGGTGTATATATTGCGGAGCAGAAAGCATCTTATGTGTTGGGCTGTGTGTGTGTGTACAGTGAGCAGTTATAGTTTCAGAGAGTAAAAAGAAGATTCATCTGAGTCAGGAACTGCTTCTGTATTTTAATTTTTATTTTAAACTCCTTCATAATTGTATACCAGTGTCACAAGTCTACCTGAATGGTATGTGGCTTACATGTACACTAGCATTTTGAATATTTCTATATCTGTACCTGATCACATTTGCATACTTAACTTTTTATTTCTCTTTTTTGTGGTAAGTTAGGTCATTAGACCACAATGATTTGAAGGGAGCTGACTTTCAATATAAATTTCTACAATATTTATTTTTCACTTGTTTAAAATAAGATAGGTGTCAGCTTCTGGGGTAAACTTTTTAAAAACTTAAAACAGCTACAAAAAGAGTAAGCCCAAAATGTTCCAAGTCATGAAAAGATAATAGTTTATTTTGAGGACATTAAAATAGGTTCTGTTAGTTTCTACTAACACAACATTGTAAAACAACTATACCCCAATTAAAAAATAAAATAAAATAAAATAGGTTCTGCTTTGAAAATAAGAGTTTTAGTATTTTGTGTATTCTAGGTTCCTTTTAGGCAGAACTTTATGTTTTTCAGCAAGCTCTTCCTGCTGCATGCTGCTTTGTTCTGTCTCCAATTGTATGTTTATATGATTGTTTTGCATTCAGTTATCTCTGCAGAGAAAAATTCAGTAACTCAAGGAATGCAGTAGTTATAAAAAATAATGACTAATCAGTTTTCTTAACTGTGTATGGACAATTAATGTGACAAGTTAGGTTACAGAGGTACATGCTGAGTCACAAATAGGGCTAAACTAAGAGTTTTTTTAGTTCTTTGTTTAATGTTTGAGCAACTAGAACGTTGTGAGTTAGCACATAGATTCTTTTTATACCTTTCCACTAAAGCTGAACACTGTAGAATGTTTTTGCTTTTTAAAGCAAAACAAAACTCTGTTGTAGAAAGCAAAAAAAACTCTCCAGGAATGGCACTTTTTGATTCACTCTAAGTCTCTATCCTTGGCATTTTATTCTGGGAATCATCTTTTAAAAACTTTCTCTGTACCTACTGTGTGATTCCTAACATATGCTAACACTGCCAGTTCTCTGGTTCCTCACTTTTTTGTTTGGATTGTCACTTAGTCCTCTTAGTTTTCTCACTTCTATTTTTACTCTCTTTCTCCAATATATCTTGCTGTCTAGTAGCATTCTAATACTATTTCTAAAGTACTGCTTTCATAACTCTATGCTCATAAAGTAATATGGATGGCTCCTTGTTACCTTTCATTTCAAGTTCAAATTTGTCCTTTGTAGTCTTCTTTTTTTTTTTTTTTTTTGCGGTACGCGGGCCTCTCACTGTTGTGGCCTCTCCCGTTGCAGAACACAGGCTCCGGATGCGCAGGCTCAGCGGCCATGGCTCACGGGCCCAGCCGCTCCGCGGCATGTGGGATCTTCCTGGACCGGGGCACGAAGCCATGTCCCCTGCATCGGCAGGCGGACTCTCAACCACTGCGCCACTAGGGAAGCCCGCCTCTGTAGTCTTCTTACTTAACCTTGCCATTCTGTCTGTGATCTAGATCCTGCAGTTCTTCTAATATTTCTTTTTTTCTAGTCTAGATAACCTTTCCTCATTTCTTACATGTTTAAGTCGTTTAACTCTTTAAAGGATCATCACAAAACCTTCCTTTCTGTGAAATAAACACAGTCAACATTGATCTATTAACTTAATGTCAGTGATGCAGACGTAGAGAACAGACGTGTGGACACAGGGAGGGAAGGGAAGGGTGGGATGAATTGGGAGATTAGATTTGACATAAATACACCACCATGTGTAAAATAGATAGCTAGTGGGAACCTGTGGTATAGCACAGGCAGCTCAGCTGGGTGCTCTGTGATGACCTAGCTGGGTGGGATGGGGAATGGGAGGGAGGTCCAAGAGTGAGGGGATATATGTATACATATAGCTGATTCACTTCCTTGTACAGCAGAAATTAACAAAACATTGTAAAGCAATTATACTCCAATTAAAAAAAAACAAAAAGAAAGAAACTTTGGTTACAAGTAATAAAACTAGCTTAAGCTAGTTTAAGCTAATGTTAGCTGAAAAGGGGGAATTATGTTAAGGATACAGAATTTCCTAGAATTCAAGGGCAGGAATATACAGGCAGGCCTCAGTAAAGACTTGTGGTAGTGACATTGCCTTCTTGGTTTCAGTCAAGGTTCTTATGAGATCTGATGATTCTTTCCCTGTTGTTTTGGTTTGTTTGTTTTTTTGTTTTTGTTTTATTTTATTTTGTTTTTGCTGTGCCATGCTGTCATTCCTTTAAAATAAATTAACCTGTTATCAGTAGTTTGAAGGATATCTATAAATTTGTCTATGTACAAACATGTACTCATAGGATCTTTGCTTCTGACATAAAAACAAGGCTCTTTCCTGCTAATTTAAAAATATATTACATGCCTTAGTCTGCAACTTCCTTTTTTGAAAACTAAAAAAATTTCACAATAAATATCTTTCCAAGGCAATTCAATACATATACCTCTTTCTTTATATTGTTTTCATGTGGATATTCCATAATTTACTTAATCATTTTCCTATTCGTGGACATTTAAGTGCTACTGATACATATCTCTATGTTGTGCTTTTATTTCTGTAGGATAGATTGTTAAAAGTAAGGTTTATGGAGGTATACTTAGAAAATGTGAAGGAAATTGCTTTTTTTTTTCAAGGAAAACATAAATTGCCAAAAGTGATTTAAGCAGTAGAAAACCCAAAGATCCCAGAAACCGTAGAAGAACTTACAAAGATTGTAAGTCTAAAATTTAAAGAGGTACCAGACCCATATGGTGTGTTGGTGCAGTCTGTGTAATTTTAAAGAGCAGGCAAGTCTCATGTTCAGTGAACTGTTCAAGAGCAGATTAAATGATGGAAGGTACCCCAGTTCATTTTACAAATTCTTCATAATACCAATACCAAAACTTAATGAGAACACTAGAAAAGAAAATAAGAATAAATACAATTTTGTCAGATCAAAGCCAGTACTTTATTAAAGAATTATATGCTTAACTACTGCAAAAACAGTTCAACATTATACTTGCTATTTATTTCTTTATATAGTGTATAGAAAAAAAAAGTCAAATTTAGATTGATGTTACAATTTTTATTCTTTCTTTTAACAATGTACCAAGATCAGGAATCGTATTATTAGTTGAATACTATTTGTTTTCTGTATAAAATACATACAACTTTTTATTTGTTTAACAGCAGTGCATACATAACTGCTATTCTGGTGGTGCCAACTCTCTTTTTACTTATTTTTTAAATAACCTCATGGCTTTCAAATTAATTGTTAAATTAAAAAATTTCTCTTCATAGCATGAATTTATGAGGTATAGTGACATCTAATAGCATAGTTCTTCATTCTCTTGAGTATTATGTTTGCCATTAGCTTTGTAGCTGTTACAGTGTAATTGGGTACCTGTGTGTTGATAAGGGGAGGACAGCGTTGAATAATACCTATTTTGTTTTAATTTCTTGTCCACCTTTAGTGTCAACATTCTTCAATTTTGTACTGGTGTCAAGTTTACTATTTTGAGTTTGTTCAGGAAAAGCTTAGTTGGTTTACCACAAAGTCAGTTGCTTTGTTTGAGAATTACAAAAGTTTCATGGATTCATGCCACTTTTTTTGATAAAGCTTCATAATAGTGTGGTCTAGGGACAAAGAGATTGTCATTCTTGTTACATCCAAATGTAAGCTATTTGCTTGTGCTATGATAAGGACGTATGCCAGTGTGGAGGTCATAGTAATCCAAGGATAACATTTTAAGAAACACTGACCTAAGGATAACCAGTAATCACTATAAACATTTTTTGTGTGTATGTTCTTGACTTCTTACTGAGAGTTTGTAGGGGACCATGTGTCTGTTTATCCATCTATTTTCTACCCATCTAATAGTTGAACAAATTAAATCCTAACATGTCTACTGTTTGAATTCTGTTTTTTTCACTTAATGTGTCTTGGATCTCTTCCTGTTAATAAATGTGGGTTTACAATGTTGCTTTTAAAATTGAAGAATATTCCATTGAATAGAAATACCGTATTTATTGCTGGGCTTTTAGTTATTTTTAATTTTGTGATTTTGTAAACAGTGCTTCTGTGAACATCTGATTATTACCTTTAGGATAGATTTCTAGGAGTGAACTGGAAGTTAATGTACTTTCTCCCCCAGCATATATGTAGATGTAGATATGTTTATATTTATATTATTTTATAAAAATTATTATAATATTTATAATAAATACATATATTTTACAAACTGTTTTTTATGAAAGTTCTGTCAGCTTACATTCCCATCAGTATGTTGTAGTGCCTTTATTTCTAGAAAATGAAATTTTATAGGAAATCCATGCACAATGTTTATCGAACGAAAAATAAAATGATTTTTAGCATGGTAAAAAACAAAAAAGAAAATGAAATTTTAAAAAGAAAGCATGCAAAACAAGCCCAAATTTTTATTGTTGGATTCAACAGACATAAACTTAACACTGTAAAAGTGCTGTTACAGTTTCTAAATGCTTATTCAGTTTCTGTACAAATCTTGTCATGGACTGGTGACAAATGGTTCATGGATCATCAGCAAACCACATTTTTAGTAGCCCTGTTTTAGCCTAGGAGCCAACTGGGGCATGGCATGGGGTTTGTGTCTCATATGTATATGGTCACTTAATCCTCTTCTTTTTGGTGTGGTACCCACTTTCTCAGCTGTGTCTGGTATCCTGTATTTCAAAGATTCTGTTTTACTTTATGCAGAGAATAACCTCCAGACTTCTGCTGTGGTTGGGGAACAGCAGTAACCTAGCTTGATGGAGTGGGGAAGAGAATCTTAGCATCTAACCAAAACTCAAGCAGCTTTCTCCAAAATTCTCTTTATTTTATCTTCCTCCTCCTTTCTTCTTCCCATTTCAGAGTGACTTGGTGCTGCCAGTTCCTAAGTCTTTTGAAGATTCAGAGTATAAAATGGGTTAGTTCTTAGTTTGCACTGTCTGCCTGGGATTGTTTTCTTGAGTCTGCAAGGTCATTTACTACTTATCTCCTTTCCAGTATCTAGAATTTTGTTGCTATTGTCACCTCTTCTGTTTCCCATCGTTAATTTTTCTGTAAGGGCTTCTTATATATTTGTCATTTTGCAGATGTTCCTATTCTCCAGTCTCTTCTGCTTTCTTAACTGTGTTTACAAACTATTTACATTTATTTCTCTTTTGTAGATGTTATTATTGACAGATATTTCTTTTATATCACATTATTTTTTTTAGTTCTTTTTTTTTCTGACTGAAATTTGGTTTTTGCTGAAGTATTAAAAATTTTCCTAGAAACAGTGCATATGTAGTATATTCTCTGAATCTTTGCATATCTAAAATTGTGTTTTTCCCTCCCATATGAGAGTTTTCCTGGGTATAGAATTAATTCTTGGGTTAATTATTTTCCCTCAGAACTCTATAAATGTTATTTCATTGTCTTCTAGTGTTTCGAATTGTGAGTAAAATGTCTGATTAATATTGATGTCTGATTAAAGTTGGTACTGTGAATATCTTTTTAGGTAATTCCCATTCCACTCTTTTTTGGTAAAATTTCATTTTTATTTTTTAATTCAAACATTTTACTAGGATAAGTTTAGATACTGAGTTTTATATTTTCCCACTAATAATCTTGCCTGGCATTTTGGGGAGCCTTTGGTTTTGAAAATTCAAGGCTTTAAAACAAAAAAAGCAACAACTCCATGTAATTTTTTTCTCCTGTTTTCAAAACCATTATTTCTCCCCCATCTACTTTGTTCTCCCTTTCATGGCAGTATGTTTTTTTTTTTTTTTTTTTTTTTGCTGTGTGGGGGCCTCTCACTGTTGTGGCCTAGCCCGTTGCGGAGCACAGGCTCCGGACGCTCAGGCTCAGTGGCCATGGCTCACAAGCCCAGCCGCTCCGCGGCACGTGGGATCTTCCCGGATCGGGGCACGAACCCGTGTCCCCTGCATCGGCAGGCGGACTCTCAACCACTGCGCCACCAGGGAAGCCCGGCAGTATGTTTTATTTTTGTTTTTTGTTTTTCTCAGTATACTAGCTCAGGTCTTAGTGACATTGCCAATCACTACTTGATTTTTTTTTTTTTAAGCTTTCTCCGTTTTCCTCCAGTAACTTTCATTGTAGTTATTCGTTTTCACTGCTGGTTGAGAGAATGGGTGAGAGGTTTCTCTGAGTGTTCAGATTATTTTCCCTTTTTTGAGCTGCTGCATCCAGTGATGTTTCTGCCTGCTTATCTTTTTTGATGGCATTGGGAGTTGAGATGTATTGTTGGAGAATAAACCAAGATTTTCGTAGTTGGTTAGATGAAGTGGAGAAAGTTAATGTAACTTTCTTCTGACAGCTTAGAGTTAGTAATTTACTTACATTGAGAAAAGGCAGCACTCTTAAACAGAACAAGATGGCCATGGATTTAGGAAGATGTATCTTTGTTCAGAAATGATGTCTTCTTTACATCTCTCCTGACAGCTGGTGCTAGCAACCCCCAACTGTGTCTGGTCTCTGGACCCAGCTCAAAGCCCTGGATTCATTCTCTTCCCATACCTCAGCCTGAGCCTTCTGTCACCCCAAAGGGCTTCACACAAGCTTCCTCTCAAGCCCTCACTTCTCTCACAAGGTATGTTTAGGAGAGGGAGTGGGTGGACTTGTTACTTTTTTACTTAGGGCATAATAGATAGATACTCATTGAATATTGGTTGAATGAATGTCTCCTAGTGTGCTTCCTGTTTAAAAGTGGTGCTTTAAAAGTGCTGCTTGATCAGCATTTGTTTTCACTCTTCTCTCTCTGGACCTTTTCTTTCCAAACACCTTGTGGCATAGCTGTGGAATGTGTTTTAGTTTCTTGCCATTTTGTAGGATTTGTTTTAATTATATTTTTTGGTTTGTGTTTCAGTTGGGAGAGGGAGAAAATCAAATGGCTTGAGTTGCTATCTTGATGCAGCAAACTCTGGGTTACTTTAAAGGGCCAGTCATACTTTAAACAAATAGTATTATTTTAAGGCTTGATGAGATGTTTTTCAAGTCTTATGAGATAATAATACATATATGTAAGGCAGTAATTTAAGTAGGAGATTTAAAATCAGTAATCCTTGTTGGTGGGGTGTAGAGATTGGTCTGTAGTGAAAATAGCATTAGCTAATAGGTTGGAAGATTAAAATTATAATAAAATTTCTTTCCTTTTTTTTTTTTTTAATGGAACACATCTTTTCCCCCCCATAGATGGCAACCGTAGTATAATTTGCTACCAGGTGTCATCTTTGATTGCTTCCACATAAAACAGGTTGAAAAAAATAAAACACATTCTCCAAACTTAAAATTTGAGGGCAAATAAACCCCAAAATACCTAAAATGCACAAACTCTCTTAAAGCTTCATTATATATGCCATACATTAAATATAAAAAATAATGACATTCAACATCAGTTAATTAGCAGTTATCAGACTTAAGTAAAAGCTAAGTGGATTTCTTAATGAGGTGGTCCCTTTTTTCAGCATTGTTTTTTTTTTTGCGGTACACGGGCCTCTCACTGTTGTGGCCTCTCCCGTTGCGGAGCACAGGCTCCGGACGCGCAGGCTCAGCGGCCATGGCTCACGGGCCCTGCCGCTTTGCGGCATGTGCGATCTTCCAGGACCGGGGCACGAACCCGTGTCCCCTGCATCGGCAGGCGGACTCTCAACCACTGCGCCACCAGGGAAGCCCTTCAGCATTGTTTTGTATGTGAGGAAGGGGCATGTACACTAATGGGTGAACTCTGTGGCGTCTGTTTTGGCTGCCATGCATCCTACTTAACTATTTTCTATTTTTTTGTATTAGAAGCTTAAGGTTGCTGGATGATCAACTCTGAATAAGCAGTATATTAACTTATTTGTCCTGCCTCTTCCTTTAGATTGCGAGCTGCAGTTAAGGGTAGGGACCATGTTTTTGCATCTCTCCATAGCACTCATCAAAATGCAACACATTTATAGTAGGTATTTTTTTAGTAAGTATTAGTTGATGAAGTTATTTAAATCACACTGGTTGTCAAACTTTGGGATATGTGTTTTCTTCTAAGAAAAATTTTAAATTATATAGGTATTTTGAAATGAAGTTGATGGTATTTAGAAATATTATCAAAATATGTAATTTTTTAGCATTATACATTTTTGGAAACATAATATTACTATAAGAAGCAATTTGCCTTTTGTAATGAAACCTATGATACAGACTTCTCTTGATTATATATAGAAATACAAAAGCTTGGGTATGGATAGTCTGGAGTGACCACAATATGGTATCCAAATGTGGAAGAATCATTACTTAATGTGCTTTAAAAGTTTCACATATTTGAGCCCCACCCTCAGATTCTGGTATGGTGTAAACTCCATAGATGACCATGATGCTTGTCACTCACTGTTGAGAATGTGATACTCTGTAGAGAATCTTCTCAGTTGGTGTGAAGTATCCACCAGGTATCATTGAACTTTTTTCCAGCCATTTATTATTATTCTTACTTTTGAAGAAAACGTCTTTACATTTAGCTTTAAATAATATAGTAAAAAATTTAATATTTTTTTTACTGTATTAGGCATGGTATGTAAAAAAATTTTTTGTCAGTAAACTCATACCCTTCTAATGAATTTATTTTCAAGTCAGCATATATATATTTGAAAAATATTGAAGGTGTTTTTTAGACCCAACCAAAAGTTTTAAGTTTGAGAAATATTCAAAGGGCCTCTTAGTAGTAATGTAAAGTAATTTAACTTTTAATTTTATTCTCTCAGAAGGGATTTTTAAAACAGTGAAGTTCCTAGTTACTTAGATTAATTGAAGTTTAGAGGTGAGACCTTTGGATAGACATGGATGAAGCTTAATGTGATTTATACTTTATTTTTTTAGCTTACCTAATTGTATCTATTACTCATATACATATTTAAGACCATGAAAGTAAGAAAATGTAGTACTGCTTGATATATTTACTACTGAACCTTCAGTAGTCAGATTCCATTCTCAGCAATATATTGTCACATCCTTTTTTTTTTTTTTTTTGGCCCTGCTGTGTGGCATGTAGGATCCTAGTTCCCCAACTAGGGATCAGACCCGCACCCCCTGCAGTGGAAGCATGGAGTCTTAACCACTGGACAGCCAGGGAAGTCCCTGTCACATCTTTTTAACTCTACTGTTTTCTGTTCCTCTGCACCTTGAATCATAATGTCTCATACATGGTGATCACATACAGTAATGGTGGTAGCTACAGTTTATATAGTACTTTACAGAATTCTGTTACTTACGTGTCCTCATTTAATCTTTACAACAACCCTGTGAAAGGGGTAGGGGAAATACTAATTTTTTTTTTTTCATTTTATAGATGAAGAAACTAAAACACAGAGATTGAGACTTGTCTAGAGTAACACAAACCAGTAAGTGTTTGAATTAATGGAGGCAGCTAGTAATGGGTACATTCTAATCTGCCAAGGGCTTGCCTTGCTGCCACCTGACTTAGTTCTAGGGACAAAAAAAGCCAAAATGGTAGGGAATCAGAAGTAGTAGCTAGACTGAGGAGTACCCCAGGGAAATGTGTTGCTCCTTTTAATTTCTTCTTTTTTTACCAGTTATTAATGCTAACTTGAGACAGCAGGCAATGTCTTTTTGTTATTGTTGTTTAGGTGAATGAAACTTTTATTTTAAACGTAAATTATCCCTGAGGCACTAGGGAAGTAGAAAATCTGCAGAGAAGTCTGTTGAAATTCTCACAAGGTAATAGCTATAGGGTCAACTAAGTAATTGAGAAAGTTAATGGTATATATGTACAATTGGAACCATGTGTGTCAGTGGAACTTAAGTTTATAGGGCTCTCTTGTTGAGATTTTTAAAATCCTGTTTAAAAACTGTAGTATCAACTTTATATAAAATCTTAGAGCTTAAAGGTGCATATCCAATTGTGGTTTTCTTTAGATGAGGAAACTGAGGTGCAGAGAAGTCAAACCTTACCCAGTGTTACAGAGCAGAGCTGGAAGTAAAGCTTGTATTTCCTGAGATCCAGATTAGTGTCATTTCTACTTCAGACTATTACTTCTTGGTAAGCTGTTCTTAAAATACTAAATAGGTCTTTTCTGTCTTTTGTTTGATCAACATTCTTGCTTTGTGCCAAAATAAACTTAAAATATGAATTTTACTGATACTTCTGTGATGAAAATTTCAGTTCTTTGTTTGATTTTAGGTGAGTTAATGTGGGAAAAGTCCTGGTATTTTGAAGATGTCTCGGCACAGTATTGTTTCCTGTTCAAATTACAAGTAACTTCAAGAGTTTGCAGGAAAAAAAGAAATTGGGATATTTTTGGTTAAATCATGCCATCTGAACAGAAACATTTATTTTTTGATGAAAAACAGAATACTTTAAAAAGAGATTATGATGTGAAAAATGAGAGAGTTGATACTATCAGATCAGTACTTAAACCAAAAATTTCAGAAAGTAGTTTTCATTATGAACTAAAAAATGTGAAAATTGTTTTGCCGAAGATAAATATTCCAAATGAGGTCCTATTGAAACATGAAGTTGACAAATACAGAAAATTATTTCAGCATAAACCACAGACTGCAAGAAAATCTATCGGTATAAAGACTGTAAGCTGTGTAGAGGAGTGTATGTTACTCCATAAGTCTGAGAGAGTTGAAGAAGAAGGTATAAAAATGTCTGCAAAAATACTCAACTTCAACTGTTTGAAGTGCCGAGATAGTACTCGGTATAGCCCAAATGATTTGCAGAAACACTTCCAAATGTGGCACCGTGGTGAATTACCTTCATATCCTTGTGAAATGTGCAGTTTTTCAGCAAACGACTTCCAGGTATTCAAACAACATAGACGAACCCATAGAATTACTTTAGTAAAATGTGACATTTGTAACAATGAGAATTTATATACTTTATTAGACTTGACAAAGCATTTTTCATCCACACATTGTGTAAATGGTAATTTTCAATGTGAAAAGTGTGAATTCTCCACCCAGGATGTTGGCACATTTGTTCAGCACATACATAGACATAACGAAATCCTTTATAGATGTGGTAAATGCCATTATATATGTTTAACCAAAGGAGAGCTTCAGAAGCACCTTCATATTCATTCTGGTACGTTTCCCTTCACTTGTCAATATTGTAGCTATGGTGCTACCAGGAGAGAGCACCTTGTAAGACATGTTATAACTTTGCACAAAGAACATTTATATGCGAAAGAAAAACTGGAAAAAGACAAATATGAAAAAAGGATGGCAAAGACTTCAGCAGGACTTAAACTAATATTGAAAAGATATAAAATAGGTGCATCAAGGAAGACATTCTGGAAACGTAAGAAAATCAACAATGGAAGTGACAGAAGTATAGAAAGAAACACTCAAGTGCTTAAAAAAGTGAACAAAACACAGGCTAAATCTGAAGACCAGAGCCATCTTGTTCAGGAACATATAAATGAAGAAAAGGATGAAAGACTATACTGTGAGAATAATGATAAACCTGCTGAGTCAGAGTCAGAAAAGCCAACTCTTCTGTCCACTGGGCAATGTAACGGAGCTGAAGAGGGATCAAATTCTACTTCAGGTTTCTTGAAGACTGCTGTACAAGGACCTACAGTGTTAATGGTAAAAAATAATAGAATAACAATTCCTGCTAACTACAGTGCTAAGTTTATGGGCTTTAAGATGGTGGATGGAAAACAACATATTGTAATAAAACTGTTGCCTACCAATAAACAGAATTTATATTCACCAGGCTCACAGTCAGGTGCTGTAAGGGACAATACTGCAATTTTGCAACCCCAGACTTTGGACACTACTGCATTTTTAACAGGAATAACAACTGAGTTAAATGACACAGTTTACATGAAAGCAGCTACTCCATTTTCATCTTCATCTCCTATACTTTCAGGGAAGGTAACTTCAGAAAAAGAAATGGCTTTGCTATCTCAAACAAGTAATATGCTTCCAGCAATGGATGATGGAAAAAGTGTTTCTCCTTTGCCAGTAACATCAGAATTGAGCACAGCATCGGTGAATTTGACCACAAAAGTAGAAACGAGAGAGAATGTTGACTTATGGGGAAGTCATATTACTCAGTGTCACCCTGAGGTATCAGGTAGTGCCATTAAAAGTCAAGATAAAGTCACCTGTACTACCAAACCAAACTCATACAACAGTGGAGATATGCATAACTATTGCATTAATTATGTCAACTCTGAGTTACCTGTTGAATCTTCCAACCAAGGATCATTACCTTTTCATAATTACTCAAAAGTGAATAATTCTAATAAACGTCATAGGTTTTCAGGGACAGCAGTGTGTGAAAACCCTCAAAGAGAATCTTCATCAAGCAAGACAGCAGTTCAACAGCCAATAAGTGAGTCAGTTTTATCACTAGTGAGGAAGGAGAGCTCAAACCCAGATAGCCTGTTAGCATCTATTAGTCGTTTAAATACTAAAGATGGAACTTTAAAAGCACAAGCTGAAATTGAAGAACAGTGTGTTTTAGAAAAAGGACGAAACATTGATGGGCAGAACCTATACACTAATGAAAATCAGAATGTAGAGAGCATGACTGAAAAGCCTAAATGGGATGACGTTTCTAGTGTTGAATCACCTATGATGCCTAGAATTACATCTGTTTTCTCTCTCCAGAGCCAACAGGCGTCAGAACTTTTGCCACCTGAAATAAACCAGTTACTTCAAGATGTATTAAAAGCAAAACCTGATGTAAAACAAGACTCTAGTAACACTCCAGATAAAGACCTGCCGCTTCATTGTGACCAGTCATTTCAGAAACATGAGGGAGAAGACAAAATAGTTGAATCTTCAAAAGACTTGAAAGTACAAGGCTTCTTTCCAATTCCATCTGGTAATATGGGGATTAATGTGGCTACAAATTATCTGAATTTAAAATTTAGTGGAAAAGAAAAACAAATGTTGTCAATGTCACAAGATGTGAGAGATTCAGAGAAGACTCCTAGAATTTCTGGTTTTGGCACATTACTTAAGACTCAGTCAGATGCAATAATTACACAGCAGCTTGTAAAAGACAAACTACGAGCCACTACGCAAAATGTAGGTTCTTTGTATGTGCAGAGTCCACTTGTAAATTCAGAACCAAAAAAGGCTATCTTTGTTCAGACTCCAAAAGGCTTTTTTGTACCATTGCACGTTGCTAACAAGCCTACATTACATGTTTCAGGAAGACCACTTCCATTGGTTAATACACAAGGTGTCCCTGCCTCTCTCCTTTTAAACAAGAAACCTGGGATGATTTTAACATTTAATAATGGGAAACTTGAAGGTGTTTCTGCTGTCAAAACTGAGAATGCTCAAGCTTGTGGAACTACAAGTAAGGAGCCTTGCAGAACACCTTTTTTAAAAGTAGAACCAAACAGTAATTGTCTAACCCCTGCACTTTGTTCCAGCATTGGCAGCTGTTTGAGCATGAAAAGTAGCTCAGAAAATACTTTGTCATTAAAAGGCCCTTACATTATTAAAACGCCAGCAAGTTCTTCAGTGAAAGGTGTTCCTGCTCCTAATACAGTATCTGAGCATCAGGGCACTAAGTTGAATATCTCAGATTCAGTAAAACAGCAGAACAAGATTTTTCCAAAACCACCTCTTTACACTCTTTTGCCTGATGGCAAACAAGCTGTTTTTTTAAAGTGTGTGATGCCAAATAAGACTGAGCTGCTTAAGTCTAAATTAGTCCAGAATAGTACTTATTATAAAAATATACAGCCAAAGAAACCTGAAGGAACACCACAAAAAATATTGCTGAAAATTTTTAACCCTGTTTTAAATGTGACTGCTGCTAATAATCTGTCAGTAAGCAACTCTGCGTCCTCATTGCAGAAAGACAATGTACCATCTAATCAGTCTATAGGAGGAGAGCAGAAAGAGCCAGAATCTTCTAGAGATGCCTTACCCTTATTACTAGATGATATGATGCCAGCAAATGAAATTGTGATAACTTCTACTGCAACATGCCCAGAATCTTCTGAGGAACCAATAGGTATCACTGACCATTCAGAGGCCAGGGTATTACGGTGTAAAACAAATTGTAGAATTGAGAGAAACTTCAGTAAGAAAAAGACTTCGAAAAAGAAATGTTCAAGAATAAAAACTCATGAAAGAAGTAAAGATTCTGAAACTTCCTTTGTATCTAGAAACAGAAACTGTAAACGCAAGTGTAGGGATAGTTACCAAGAACCTCCAAGAAAAAAAGCATTACACAGAAAGTGTAAAGAAAAAGCAAAGCCTGAAGATGTCCATGAATCATTCGGATTCAGCAGACCTAGGCTTTCAAAAGATTCAGTCAGAACTTTGCGGCTTTTCCCCTTCAGTTCCAAACAGCTTGTGAAATGTCCTAGGAGAAACCAACCAGTTGTAGTTTTGAATCATCCTGATGCAGATGCCCCAGAAGTAGCAAATGTAATGAAAACTATTGCTAAATTTAATGGACGTGTACTTAAGGTTTCATTGTCAAAAAGAACTATCAGTGCGTTACTGAAACCAGTTTGTTATAACCCTTCTAAAACAACTTACAATGATTTTCCCAAGAGGCACAAAACATTTAAACCTGTTAGTTCTGTGAAAGAAAGATTTGTGCTAAAATTAACTCTCAAAAAGACAAGCAAAAACAATTACCAGATTGTGAAAACTACCTCTGAAAATGTTCTGAAGGCTAAATTTAACTGTTGGTTTTGTGGTAGAGTATTTGACAATCAGGATGCTTGGGCTGGTCATGGTCAGAGACATTTAATGGAAGCTACTCGTGATTGGAACATGTTAGAATAATTTACTGTAATTACCAAGGAAAAGAAAAGTAAAAGTACCTTAGAAGAAAATAGTGGGTTGAATTACTAATGCAGACATTTTTTACTTCAATATAGTACCTGAAGTTAAACATTTAAAAGTTGACTATATTTCCATGGAAGAGCAAAAGTTTTAGTGTGATATTTGAAAATGCTGTCAGTGCACATGTAAGTTTTGAAAGAAACTAATCAGCACAGATATACCTTGATTTAATTTTTTAAAATGTGTTCTCGGGAAGTTAGGGCTAAAAATTTTGATAAAACAGTTTTCCGAGTTTAGTGACTCTTAGTAGAGAGTAACAGGTGACAGCCCCATTCCCTCTCTTCTTCCACCAGCCTTATGATTCTGATAACTGTAGCTCCCCTGAAGAGGTTGAGAGCTCTTTCATTATGGAACTGAAGGAGTTTCTCATCATTTGTGAAGATACTCTAAGAGAACTTGGGTAAAGAACTTACTCTACATCTGCAAAATGTAGTTCTTTTGAAGGTAGTTAAGCTCCTTTGAGGGTACATTTAACTCACTACAGTTACACCTCATATGATGGTTGATAAGAGTTTTTGACAAGCAGATCTTTTTTCCTTGTAAGCTGTGTTACATGTCATTGATTGGAACACCCTTCCAAGGTGATTTTCTTTTTCTAAATGGCTCTCAAGCGTTGCAGTAGATGGGCAATCTCGAGAGAAGAATTAAACTCTTTGTCTAGTTTGAAGTTCATTTAAAGAACTTGAACATTTTTTTGAATTTGGTTATATTCCCCAGTGATTCCCTTCCACAGAACTATGTTTATTTGATTTAAATTGTTTGTCCCCTCATAAACCAAGTGGCCAATTTTTTTCTTGGTTGCCATCCCTTTAAAAAGAGTGAAACATAGAAGCACTTCCAAGGGAATGGCTTTTCTTGAAAATTAAAAATTATTCCTCAGAAACAATATTTTGAAGTAAGATTAGCAAAGCAAATCATACTTTTGTGTTTATTATTAGTGTCTGAACATGTCCACATTGGGACAAACCATTTTTGTTAGCAACTTCTCAGTATGACTGACAACCCAAAGCAGATTACTGATTGTTTGCAGTTGGAAATTGAAGAAGCATTAATAGTGGACTCAGTGACAGTGCATAACACTTCAGGACAGATTCCGAAGGGATATGCCCAACAGGTAGAGTTTTAAAATGAATATTTTCGTGACAACAGAATCATCAATTTAAACTTCCCACTTTGTAAGTTTGAATCAAATTTTGTTGGACCATTGGACAATGGAGTTCTTGTATTAAAAAAGTACATACTATATAATTTTTGTTACATTGTTACTACTAGTGTTATGACATTTTCATTGATTGAAAACTTCAGGGCTCCTTTTCTGTATATAACAAAGAATTTAAAACCTGTACATATTTTTGTACCTTTCAGTTATGTAAATTTTGCACAGAAAGTTTTTGACATAAAAAGTTTATTTTCTTTCAATTTAGTTCTGTGCATGCACTAATAAAACTTGTCGTTTAATTTAAAAGGAATATGTAAGACTTTACCCATGTTATTTTTTTGGTTTTCATTTCAGATGTACAATTTCTTTTTTTTGATAAATTCAGTTTTCAGGGATTGAACACTATTGTTAGCAAGTGCCTAAAAGATGTGAAACAGTTTACATACGTCAACTGTAACATTAGGTCCCAAATGGGCCCACTCCCCCAATAATTTTATTTTAAAGAAAGCCATACATAGATGCTTCAAGCTATCTTGCTATGCACATTATACATGTACTGTTTTTGTGCAGTTTGTCTACTTTCTTAGAAGTGAAGTATTTTTTGTATAAAACCTGTTACAATTGTGTTTCTTAAATTGAGCCTAAGAACGGAATTGATTGGAAATATACGGTATATATTAATAATGTATATGGTGTTTAAAGAATGGTAAGCATTGTTAAAATCTGTACCGAATGTCTTCTTCAATTAAATTTATCTTAAGTTTGTGTTTACATAATTTTTTTTACTATGATGAAGTCAAATGGGAATTTTATTCTAGTGGGAAATACTTAGTTTTCAAAGCTTTTTTTTTTTTTTTTAATGCTAGTGAATGCAAAATGAAGTTTGGGATTTTATTCCCCAGAAATTATAGGTGAAATTTTGAGATTTTGTTTGAGAAGGGTAACATATATTATAATTTAACTATGCTGGTAAGAAAAGCCACAGAGAGGCTTATGTTCTTCAGTACCCTAATGGCAGTAAAACTGAAATGTTGCTCTGTTATGGTTAGATCTATTATGATGCATCACCTTCTGTGAATAGAGGAGAGAGAAGGAACTGTCTTGCCAATGTTTGCAGCACTATAAAAATACATTTCAGAATAGCCATACCAGTAAAAAAAAAAAATCTAATGTCAAGATACATACTTTTTGCCTTAAGGTTTTAAAAGCTATTTTAAAAAGCTTCATGCCCCAGATACTCTAGTTGATACCTTTTATGAGTTTTTTTGTTTTGTTTTGTTTTTTAAACTAGGTTATTCTGAAGGAGGAAAGCCTGCTTGGAGCCTCTTTATTGCCAGAGCAGAAAGTCTGAAAATAAAACCCTCTATCCTTTCTTTCCTTCTGGCTGAAAGTTAGCTAAAGATGGCTTTCCAAAATATGATATTCATTAGTTTGAAGTTCTTATTACAACTGGAAGAGTTAGTGTTATTTTTGCAATCCAACTTCTGGGTCAGGAGATTTTCATTTTTTCCTATTTGTTCTTCTGCATTGAAATGGGCCTCACTATTTGTCATTCACTTAAAATAATAGTTCAACTTTTACAGTTTGAAATATAATTTCAATACTAAGCATTCAGCACAGGTTGAATTCTAATAGTTTTTTATAAAAATTTTTGTTTTCATTAAGGAGTCAGGTATTTCAGTAAAGGGTCAGACAAATAACTTAGGCTTTGTAGGCCATTAGTCTCTGTTGTTAACTACTTTGTCATAATGCAGAAGCAGCCATAGATGACACATGAATGAGTTTGCCTGTATTTTAATAAAACTTTGTTTAAAAAAAACCTGTCAGTGGGCCAAATTTGGCCCATCAAATGGTTTACCAACCCTTGCTTTCTCTCAAAGATCGGTTTTTAGATTGAGATTTTTATTCAAAACAGAAGTTTGATATAGTTTTTTTTTTTGTGATATACACCAGCTATATAAAAGTTACAAGTATAAAAACTAAAATGTATGTATATACAGTTAACCAAGGTAGATGTATTTGTTTGAAAGTGAAGTGAATGTAAAGGTAATGAAAATAATTAGTGGGTGAAGTAGATAGGTCTTTTGTGTGCTAAGGGTAATGCAATTTATGGAGAGATTAAAAATGAGATCAGTTGCTGTGAGAATTTATGTCCAGGTTAGATGAGAAATAGATACTAGTTCTTTTAGTGACTTGAAATCACTGGTGAGAAAAAGTAATAGGAATTCTTTAGGATGGGGGGAAATGGAGGTTAGCTGAAAACAGGATGTTGTATTAATTCCATGCAACTCACTTCAGATTTTTTCTTTTTAGTAAGATTCCTTTTCACCATTGACATCTGCTTACTTAGGATATGTCCCATTTGTGTTGAGGTGTTGGCTCTGTTCCTTGTCACAGCAATTTGTTACGATCTTTGTTTTCAGCAAAGTGCCTTGGGGATCTCACCTGGTAAAACTTGCTGGGGGATGTTAGTTAAGAGTGCAGTATTTGCAAAAGAATTTCCCTATAATGGAGAGCTGAAATAGGATCAGCTTTGTTGATTTGGGTATTCATTGCTTTAAGTATGCTTCCTTTAATAACTAGACAAGAAGTAGCCAATATCTTGGAAGAGGTGTTTGATAATCTTATTTGAATTATTTTTTGACTATTTCTCTGTCTAAAATGACTTCTGTTAATAAATGCCCCAAGTTTAAGAATCTTTTTTCTTTAAAAAGTGAACATCATAAATTATCATAGTGTAAACTTGAGTAATGTAGGAGGAATGTTAATGTACATCAATTTTGAAAATCATGATTTTAGTCAATGCCAAGAATGTACTTATAAAAAATATTAATGCCTAGTAGAAACATTTTTAATATGTTAAAAGAAGAATTCTTCCTTAATAATTTAGAGTCCTTCAACCAAAAGTGAAGGTTATATTCAGGTTGCAACTCAAATTGCCTCTTTCAATTAAGTAGTGAAACATAGGTGCCTACTGTCATCAATTATTTCATAACTTACTGCTATGTTATTGTAGGAAAGCAAAATGAAAACTTGGAGAGAGACCAAAATACTATTTGCAAATGACTTTATTTCAGTATTTTGAAAATCCAAGAGAGTACGTTGAGAAATAGTTTTCTGAACACTTAAGAGTAATCATTTGGGAGGCAATAAAAGAAGACCCATTTATAATAAGAGCCACAAAGTAAAAATTGTGTGAAGCTTCCAAAAGAAAAACCACAGAACCTAACTGGGAGAAATACAGTGTTTCTGGGTGTAAGGTTAAATATACTGCTGTTCAGAAGATCTCATTTTCCATTCTTGTGCCCCACAGAAGGCTTGTATTGAATAAGGTGGTGGCGGCTGGGTTGTGGTGCCCATTGCCCCATTCCTAATTCATGCAGTATAAAAATCAGGACAGGGCAGCTACAGAACTGTGCAGTCCCCCTTTCCCTCACAGCTCTGTTATAAGCGACTTAACCTGCTGTGGTTGGATTGGCAGTCATGTGGCAGCATACATCTCTCCCAGCTTTCTTGGGGCAGGAGAACTATTGTATGTACATTCAGCAGCTGGTGAACCTTGGCACATTCTAGTCTCCTCCTATGCCTTCCCCAGCCACCAGCACAGGTGTTCCACAGGGAGTATTCAGGGAGCATTCAATGTAGACCCAGTTTCTCAACATTCCCCCACCCCACAACCTGCTCCATAGCACAGAGGCACAGGGGTCCTGTTCAGGGGAGGGTTGGAGTGAGCTTCAAAGATTTGGTAAACAGGCTGTCTGGGGCCTGACTTTATCTGGATCAGACTGGAGCAATTTATACCCTATAGTATTGTTGAAAACAATAGAGCAATCATCTAGCAGTAACTGAAGGCTAACAGTTGCTGGTGATACCACTAGATATCACTGAGAAGCTTAAAGATGAGAGAGAGAGAGAGAGAGAGAGAAAGTCTGAATAAAACTGCAGACGTCCTTTGTAATCAGAAAGAATGTGTGCATGCTCAAGGCTGCAACCGCATAGGAGCAACACTTGCTGAATGTAGGGCAAATCTTGTAAACTCCCTAAACAGTGAAAGCAGCCTCCAAGTCACAGATCCAATGGTAAAGGGTGTAAATCTCTTACTGATTCAGGGGGCTTAAGCACAACCTTTGATCAATCTGGCTGGTTGCTAGGTGGTGTTGACTTGAAAGCAACCCCTAGGAAGTCAGGCTTAAAGATAAAAATGAGGGGGAAACAAGTTGAGCAGTGACAACAGAGGGTGCATACTGTGAGGGGAAAAAGACTTGGTGAATTAGTTTAGCCAAATTACTAAAAACAAGTCCAGAGTGGGCGAGGAGTATGCAGAGATCCTACAATATGTTACCTAAAATGTCCAGCTTTCAATATAAAATTAGACATTCAAAGAAACAGCAAAGTGCGACATATGAGGGAAAAAGGCAATAGAAACTTCCTTTGAGGGGTACCAGATGTAGGATAAATGTTAAGCAGCTATTATAAATAGGTTCAAAGACCTAAAGGAAACCAGATTTAAAGAATTAAAGTATACTGACAATGTCTCATCAAATGGAAAATGTTAAGATAGAAATTACAAAAAAAGAATGAAATGAAAATTCTTGAGTTGAAAAGTACAATGACCAAGGTGAAAAATTTACTAGAGAGGCTCAACAGTAGATTTGAACTGGCAGAAGAATCAGCAAACCTGAAGATACATAGAAATTGTGAAATATGAAGTACAGACAGAAAATAAAAATGAAGAAAAACAGTCTTCCTCACACCACATACACAAAAATTAACTCAAAAGGGAGTATAAACCTAAATGTAAGAAAAAACTATAAATCTTGTAGTAGAAAATACAGAAGTAAATATTTATGACCCTTGTTTAGTCAAAGCCTTATTAGACTTCTTCTTTGGTGTCATCACCAAAATCACAAATGAAAAAATAAGAGACAAAAGATATATCGAGTTTTTATTAGAAGAAGACATTGTAAAGCTGATCTATTTCACCTAGTTTGGATTAATACCAATTTAATTTCATTAATAAAAACTTTGCTCTGTAGCTTCATCTCTCCACCTCCCCACGTGCTGTTATTGTCACAGATTATATAGCTTTATAAATTGTGTGCCCATCAATGTAGATTTATAATTATTGCTTTATGCATTTTTCTTTTAAATGAGAGGGAGGAAAAGTTACAAGTAAAATGTGTGTATTTTTTGTCTTTTATATTTACCTATGCTGGTATTTGTATTTACATTTATCAGTTGTGTATTTCTTTGTGTGGAATTGCATTACTATGTAGTGTCCTTTAAACCTGAAGAACTTTTTTTGTAGAACAGTTCTGCTAGCAGTGTTTATCTGAAAATGTGTTAATTTTTCTTTCCTTTTTGAAGGTTAGTTTTGCTGAATATAGAATTCTTGGTTGGCAGTTTTTTCTATGCAGAACTTTGACTATGTCATCTCACTGCCGTTTGACTTCCATGGTTTCTGATGAGAAATCAGCTGTTAATCTTACCGAGAACCTTTTGTATGTGATGAGTCACCTCTCTTGCTGCTTTCAAGATTCTCTGTCTTTCAATAGCTTGATTATGATATGCCTTGTGTGCACATTTTAAGTTTATCCTACTTGAAGTTCTTGAAGCTTTGTGGGTTGATAGACTAATGTTTTTCATCAAATTTGGGAAGTTTTTATTTCTTTAGATATTCTTTCTGATGCTTTTTTTTCTCTCCTTCTGAGACTCACTTTTTTTTGTTTGTTTGTTTTGTTTTGTTTTGTTTTTTGCGGTACGTGGGCCTCTCACTGTTGTGGCCTCTCCTGTTGCGGAGCACAGGCTCCGGACGCGCAGGCTCAGTGGCCATGGCTCACGGGCCTAGCCGCTCCGCAGCATGTGGGATCTTCCCGGACCAGGGCACGAACCCACGTCCCCAGCATCAGCAGGCGGACTCTCAACCACTGCGCCACCAGGGAAGCCCTGAGACTCACTTTTTAATATGCTGTTATGCTTGATAGTGTCCCACAGATCTCTCAGGCTCTGTCCATTTCTCTTCATTTTTTGTGTTTCTGTTTCTCAACATGGGCAATATCAATTGACTTATCTTTAAGTTCATGGATTCCTTCTTCTGCCTGTTCAAATCTGTTGCTGAGCCCCTCTAGTGAATTTTTCATTTCAGTTATTTTACTTTTCAACTCTATAATTGAAAGTTCTAGAATTAAAAATTCTTTTCATAAATTCTGTCTATTTATTTATATTCTCTATTTGGTTGAGACATCATTGTCTTACTTTTTTTTCATTCTTTAAACATAGTTTCAGCTCTTTGAACATATTTAAAATAGCTAAATTAAAATCTTTGTTTAGAAAATCCAGTGCCTGGGCTTTTTCAGGATTTTTATTGATTGCTTTTCTGTGTGTCTGGGCAGTACTTTCCTCTTTGTTTACATGCCTTGCAATTTTTTTGTTGTAAACAGGACATTTAAAATATTATAATGCGGCAACTCTGAAAATCAGGTTCTCCACCTCCCCACACACACCCTCCAGGGTTTGTTGTCATTTTTGCTTGTTGTATTTGTTTGTTTGTCTAGTAACTTTTCTGAGCTAAGTTTGTAAAGTCTTTATTCTTTGTTATGTGTCACCAATAAAGTCTCTGTAATGTTAGCTTAATGGTCAGCTAATGATTGGACAGAGAATTCCTTATATACTTGGAATGAAAAAGTCTCTCAGTGTTTACCAAGGGACACTGTGTGTGTTTTTGTGGTGACCCTCCCGCACTTAGCCAGGCAGTTTACAGCTCTGCCTTAGCCTTCACTTCTTACTTCAGCAGAGCCTCCAGGTCAGCCAGATAGGAGAGCTTATGGCATTCTTAGGTCTTTCCTTAGTGTACACACAGTCGTGGGCATGCGTGTGACCTTCTAGATTCCCAGGAGTATGTTAAAGCTTTACAAAGCCCTATTGCTTTTCTCCCTAGCTTTTTGGTTAGGGATAACCGTAACCAAATCGCCTCAAATTTTATCTGTCGCATCAGACAGCAGCGACTAAAACATCTGCCTGTCAATGTTTTCAACATGGCCCCTAGGTAGCAGCTGTATCTCTCTGCCAGCTTCATGTCAGGCAATAGCCAATCTTCCAGGAAGTCACCAGAGTAGTCAAAACAAATAATTACAATTCTCTATGAATGAAGTCTGTTTTGTTTCCCTCTGATACCAGGAATGAGGTTTTTTATTTATAGGACTCTGCTGACATCAAACTTAAGGGTGAAAGACTGACAACTTTCTCTTTAAGATCAAGAACAAGAAAGGATGTCCACTCTCACTGTGTCTGTTAAACATTGTACTGGTGGCAGTTAGGCATCCAAATGGGAAAGGAAGAATTAAAATATCTCTATTTTTAGGTGACATGATCTTATGTGTGGAAAATCCTAAGGAATCCATTAAAAAACCTCATAACTGGGCTTTCCTGGTGGCGCAGTGGTTGAGAGTCCGCCTGCCGATGCAGGGGACACGGGTTCGTGCCCCAGTCCGGGAAGATCCCACATGCCGCGGAGCGGCTGGGCCCGTGAGCCATGGCCGCTGAGCCTGCGCATCCGGGGCCTGTGCTCCGCAATGGGAGAGGCCACAACAGTGAGAGGCCCGTGTACCGCAAAAAAAAAAAAAAAAAAAAAAATCTCATAACTAATAAAAGAGATCAGCAAAGGTGCAGAATACAAGATCAATAGAAAAATCAATTCTATTTCTATACTTCAGCAGTGAGCAATCAAAGTGAAATTAAGAAAAAAATTCCACTTGGCATCTAAGGGAATAAAATGCTTAGGAATAAATTTGACAGAAGAAATGCAAGACTTTTACACTGAAACTACAAATCATTGTTGAAAGAAATTAAAGAAGACCTAAATAAGTGTAGAAACATGACATGTTTGTGCATTTATTGTTAAGATGGCAGTACTACCCAAGTTGATTCACAGATTTGATACAAGCCCTGTCAAAATTTCAGCTGCCTTTTTGCCAGAAATTGACAAGCTGATTCTAAAATTCATATAGAAACACAAGATACAGAATAGCCAAAACAATTTTTAAAATTAATTAATTTACTTATTTTTGGCTGTGTGGGTCTTTGTTGCTGTGCGCAGGCTTTCTCTAGTTGTGGCAAGCAGGAGCTACTCTTCATTGCAGTGTGAGGGCTTCTCATTGCAGTGGCTTCTGTTTGTTGTGGAGCATGGGCTCTAGGCACGTGGGCTTCAGTAGTTGTAGCACGTGGGCTTAGTTGCTCTGTGCTATGTGGGATCTTCCTGGACAAGGGCTCAAACCCTTGTTCCCTGCATTGGCAGGCAGATTCTTAACCACTGCACCACCAGGGAAGTACCAGCCAAAACAATTTTGAAAAGAAGAATAACATTGGAAAACTCACACTTCCCCATTTCAAAACTTACCACAAAGCTACTGTAATCAAGACAATGTAGTACTGATGTAAGAATAGACATATAGATTGGTGGAATAGAATTGAGAGTCCAGAAATAAACCCAAACATTAATGATCAATTTATTTTTGACCAGAATGTCAAAAGACAATTCAACATGGAAAGAATAATCTTTTAACATATACTGCTTCAACAGCTGGATATCCACATGCAAAAGAATGTATTTAGATACTCCTTCATACCATGTATAAAAGATAACTCAAAATGGATCAAAGACCTACATGTTAGAGATAAAATGATTAAAATATTAGAAACATATAAGTTGAAATTCATTAAATTGAAAACATTTGTGTTTCAAAGAACTCAAGACAATCCACAAAATGGGAGAAAACACTTTCAAATCATATATCTAATGTGGGAATTGTACCCAGAATACACATAAATGATTACAACTCAATAATAAAAAGACAAACAACTCAGTTAAAAAATGGTCAAAGGAGGGAATTCCCTGGCGTCCAGTGGTTAGGACTCTGCGCTTTCACTGCCGAGGGCCCGGGTTCGATCTCTGGTTGGAGAACTAAGATCCCACAAGCCATGCAGCCCAAAAAATAAAAGGAAAATTGTCAAAGGATTTGAATCGACATTTCTGCAAAGAAGATATACAAATAGCTAATAACAACATGAAAAGATGGTTAACATTTTTAGTCATTAGGGAAATACAAATCCAAAGCACAATGAGATATTACTTCACACGCTTTAGGGTGGTTACAGTTGAAAAGACAATAACAACGATTGATGAGTATGCAGAGAAACAAACTCATACACTGTTAGTCAGGATGTAAAATGGTGTAGTCACTTTGGAAAACAGTTGGGTGTTCCTCAAACTGTTAAGTATATTTGCCATAGGACGCAGAAATTCCACTTTTAGATACATACCCAAAAGAAATGAAGAACATACATCCACTCGAAAACTTGAACAAAATTGTTTATGGTAGTAGTATCCATAATAGCCAAAAAGTGGAAACAACTCAAATGTCCATCAATTGATTAATGAATAAACAAAATATGGTATATCTATATAATATGTTATTCAGCAATGAAAAGAAATAGAGTACTGATACTATAACATAGATGAACATTGAGAACAGTAGGCTAAGTGAAAGAAGGCAGTCACAAAGGACCACATATTGTATGATCCCATTCATATGAAATGTCAAATATGCAAGTCTATAGAGACAAACTAGATCAGTGGATGACTAGGATGGGAGCTCGGGGAGAGTGGAGAGTGTCTGCTTATAGGTATGGAGTTTCTTTTTGATGTGAGAAGATTCTAAGCAGATTGTGGTAACGGTTGCCCAACTCAATATAGTCAAACCCACTGAACTGTATAGTTTTAAGTGGGTGAATTTTATAGTATGTTAATTATATCTCAATAATACCATTAAAATTATCAACTAGTAAAAGTTGGTTAACTATTAGAAGGGGAAAATTGGATATTAAGGAATGCAGAAATGACAAGTGAGAATAAGCAAGGAAGAAACTAAGCACTTAGAATAGGTCTCACCAACCCCTAGTCTGAGATTCAGGCCTTGTTGAAGAGGTTGTAGCTGCCACAGGGACATTCAGGCTGCTGATAGTGAAGAAATTTTCTAGAAGGTGCAGACCTGACTGAGCCGGTTTGTGGGAATAGTCAATTCAGTGGCTGTGAAACTCATTGGAGGGTGCTGGTCAGCTAGAGCTGGTCTACTCCTGCTAAGAGTTAAAGAAACTCACTGGAAGGTGCTGGCAGCCTTGAGCTGGTCCACAGGAAGTTTCCTCACCGAGTGGCAGACAAACTCATAGAGGGTGTGGCCAAGCTAGAGCCTACTGGGTGGCTGAGAGAAATTCATTGGTGAGAACTGGTGGGATAAAGCCAGTTAGCAGAACCTGGCCTGGGGGTGCTGCAGAAAAGCTCAGTGGAAGACGCCACAGCCCAGAACTGGTCTGCAAAAAGTGACCTGCTAGGTGGCTGAGAAACTCAGAGGAGAGTGATTGTCACTGGGCTTCCCTAATCCACTGATAGGGAAAAAGCACACTGGCAGCAGGGAGGGAGGGATATATATGTGTATATATATAAAGCAGCACCCTTATTGGCCCATACTCTGCCTCAATTGATGCCATATTCTGTTAGCCTTATCCACAACTCTGTGAGCCCCCTTGATTGGTATCCTAATCTTGTTATGATAATTGAGACCCCCCTGGCTTCTGATATGTAAGTGCTGCTATCTATGTCCCAGGGTTTAGACTATTAGCCCTAGCTACCATTAGCCCTGGCCAGCAGAACAGGGCTACCAGTGAACTTCTTAGTGATATTTGCTCCTTTCTTACCAGTGCATTTCTAATGGCCTTGGTGATCACACTTGTCCTTTGGGACATAATTCTCTGGTGGACCTTCTGCCCTCACATAATATATCCACTCCAGCACGCTCAGTTCCCTGAGCCTTTTAATTCTCTCCTCTACTATCTGCCATAGCAATTCAGGCATTTCACCCTCAATCAGTGAAGGTCATCACTTTTTCTAGTCTTCCAGGAGCCACTCAATGAGTTTGCATCATCTCCTAGGGTCATTGCCAGAGTATTAAATTATGTATCCTGAGAAGCGCCTTTAAGTTAATAAATTATTCCTTATCCAATCTTATATTCTGGCTTCTTTGCTCAAGTATTCTCAAAATCTAGTTCCATGGTACTCCCTCAGCTCCTGCCAGTACATGGTGCCTAATTCATCAGTCTCTTTCAGGATGTATTCTTTCCTCCCTCAGCAGGCCTAGCACATTTATAGCTGATTTAAGCTGCAACTTAACTTTAGTTATTGGCCTAGCAGCCCGGACAGAAGGTAGGGGCATATCCTGAGGGGTATTTCTGTTGCCTTGCAGGGGAGAGGCCTCTGCAGTGTCTTCCCACACAGGCAGAATGCTATTTCTTAATGACAGGGGTTAACTCTGCTGACTCTGAGGGTTCAGAGGAGTCTGGGAAGCCAAATAATTGGTGGCATTCACCATTAATGATGGTTTTACCATCATTCATCCCCAGATGTTCTCATCCCATCTGTCAGGGTCTCAGGGTTTTTGAACTAAGACTCTGACCTTGGTTGGACAGACCTGTCTTGGTTTAGCATTAAATTATCTTTGCATGGAATTCCCTGGAGGTCCAGTGGTTAGGACCCAGTGCTTTCACTGCTGTGGGCCTGGGTTTGATCCCTGGTCAGGGAACTAAGATCCCACAAGCCACACAGTGTGGCCAAAAAAAAAAAAAAATAGTTTTGCAGTTCAGCAACTGTATTAAATCCTGAGTTTGGTCTTCAGCTTTTTCTTCTCTCCCACTGCAGGAGATTAGCAATTGGGTCACCACTTTGTACCAGGGATGGTTCATGCCTCAAATACCCCAAGGATGGAGTCCTTATTGTCAACTGGGTGGTGAGTAATCTGGTTCAAAGATGCCATCTTAATGCCTACTTTCTTGAAACTACTCCTGGTACTAAATCTGTCATTTGGGTCTTCTGGGGAGAAGATGCTGAGATGTAATTAGGAGTACAAGAGGTTTATTGGACAGTAATGCCTGGGGGATGGAGCAAGATTGAGTAAGAAAAGCTTTCACACCGTAATGCAGATCTGATACTGGTGAAAGAAAAGGTTGGTGAGTGGAAGCAGAATTAGGTATAGAAAGCCTCAGACTTCCATGCACCACTGACAAATTCAGCCAACTCAATGGATACTTTAGGTTAAAGACTATCCATTAGTTAGAGGAATTCCATGTTGGGCAGAATTAGCGAGACTGAGGGCTGCTTAGGAAGAGCATAGGCTTGGCTCAAAACCCAAGGCAGATTCTGAAGGCATTAACAGCTAAAGGCTGTCAGCTAATTGCACTCCTACAGCTGAATGCCAAATTTTTTCCTGATGGGAGATCCAAACAGTGCACCTCCATGGCTGCCATACGATGGGGCAATATCAAGTAGTGTGACATTCATGTAACTGGAGTCCCTGAAGGGGAGGAGAAGAAGGATAACAGAAAAAATATTTGAAGAAAAAATAATAATTGAAACTTTTCCCCTAAATTTGATGAAAGCTATAAATACAAAGATCCAAGAAGCAACATGAAGCTCAAGCAGGAAAAAGAAAACCATACCAAGACACATTATAATCACATGTTCATCATCACAGGTGATAAAGAGAAATGTTTTATTGCAGCCGGAGGAAAAAAGCACACATTATGTACTGAGAATCAAAGATAAGAATTACTGCAGACTTGTTGTCAGAAACGCTGCAGGCCAGAAGAGTGGAATGATATCTTTAAGGTACTGAAGTCATCCTAGAATTCTTTCTCTAGCAAAATTACCCTTCAAAAATGAAGATAAAACAAAGAAAATTTCACAAAAGAGAAGTCTAAGATATGTCATCACCAGTAAAGTTGCTCTATCTTAAATGTTAAGAGAAATTCTTCATGTGGAAGGAAAATGATACCAGGTGGATATTAGATCTATACAAAGGAATTAAGAGCTCTGGAAATGGTGAGTAAACAAATAAATATAAAAGTGAAAGGGGGGTATTATGACATTTAAGAATACAGTTATTTTTATAAGTGAGTTTGTGAGTTCATAACCTTCTAGAATTTCAAACTCCTTTCAGATTGCTGTCTTACTCAGTGATCAAGTGCATTCCTCATTTAATTATTAGATTTATCTTAATTAGCTGCTTTATCATTTCAGTGCTGTCTAAAGTGCACAGTAGGATAAAAAGCTTTGATATGACAGAGTATAATACATTGCTGGGACAACCTAAGACCTTGGATACGGCTGCTCACAATGGTATCTCTTTTATTCCTGAGTGTTCATCAATGTCTGCTTTTCTGCCCCTGTTCTGTGGGCTGTTTCCCTAGGCTTTTAATCTAGTTTTGCTCTCATCCCACTCTGAACCTCATATCAAGTTTAGGGTCCATTTAATAGACATGCAGATCAAAGAGGGTACAATTATATTTAATAAGCTAAGCTAACAACATAATCATGGATAAGAAAGTTCGTATCTGTATACATCTCCCATGCTTGGGAGCTCACAAAAAGGAACCATTACATCCCCCTTATTTGTATTTATAAATATCATATATTATCTATATTTTATTTTCTACACATTAAAATTTTAACCAAGGCAATTGTCAAGCACTGACAGTAGGCGTCCTAGTTACACTGGGGCACTAGGACCATTGTGGTGGTCTAAATTTTCAGCAGCTTTGTTTTATCCAAGAGCATCATTTTCTTTTTCTGGAAGTAGCGCGTTATTTTCTTACATGACTGAAAATACTTTACACCTGTTTTTTTAAATAAAGACATTTATTTGGAGAATATTAGTAGCATATTCTCAGCCTCACCAGATATTAACAGTTCATCAAGTCAGGCAACAGAACATGTCCATGTGAGCTTCTTATAAGGAAATCGACGACCACCTCAACAGCTTCCTCATCTTCTATTTTATTACTGGACAATTCATAATCCAAAATATGAAGTTTTTGGACTTTTTCCTCAAAAGTAGAAGTAGGTAAAATGTCTGAAGCAATGATGTTGACTTCCTTTAAAAAATTTTTTTTAATTTATGAAACTTTAACTGCATATTTCAGTCTTGTGGAATCTTTTGTGTTATTCTGACTGTCAATAAGAACCAGGGGACTGTGTTGATGATTCTTGATGATTTCAGCAACACTTCCAAAGTACTAGAACAAGAAAACATAGATGAATTATAAATTGGCGTTTATATTAACAGTGAACTCCACTCCTCCCATCTTCTCCAACTCTTTCAAGTTAGTCAGAGTTACTAGGTCCCAGATGACATTCTATCCAAAAAAGTCTAATTTAACAATGGCTGTAACCTTTGAGGTGGCAGACCCTGGCCATTCAATGAGACTGAAAATGCAACTGACATCCTCAATTAGTATAACTTCTTAGGGAAAATTACTTTATTGAGTTATGATGTAATATTTTAATATTTTGTTTTTTATTTAGTGCCAAGTGTAAAACTGTCATACATTGAATTTCTCTGCATTTTTATAAAACATAGATTATCTGTTATGTTGCATGTATTAGATACAAGGACTGATGTAGTAAATTAACGTTAGAATTTAATGTGAAGAGAGTTATTTCCCAGGTTAATTCATGTTTGTTTTTGTGTTCTTTTTTTTGAATAAATAAGGGAACCTTTATAAACCTTCATATACCCATTTTTGCTTTAGCTCTCAGTAAGTTTAGAGCTAAATTAGTGCCTAGTTAATAATTTCATGCTAGGCTCTTACTATACATACATATTTTTCCGTATATTAATTCCTATTGTCTATTGGTTTTAGTTTAAGGCTATCACAATTTTTTTCTGAAAAATGATCAATGTTTTAAGTGAAAGATAAAATAAGTATAATACAGACCAAGAAATGAAATGCATTGATTATACAAAAGTGCTACAAGCTCATGATCTTCAGATAAATGCATTTAGAGTCTTTTTTTTAAAGGGATAATTGTTTTGCAACACTACCATATAATTTAGCAGTTACCACCAATTGACTTCATTTTCTCTTAGTTTTTCATATAAAGATAAACATTTGGAATAAAAAATGTTTAAAAGCCTTTATTAATTATTTGAATAGCTTCCAAATATTATATATTAAAATAAGTAAAGTATTCAGAATACTAGTCATTTTTCAAACAAAACACCAGTTGTCTTTTAGGTAATTGGCTTCTGAATATTAGGTCAGGGAGGAGAGACAGAGACTTTCAAGTACCTTTAGTCCTTATTTCTTACTTTCTCTTCAATCATTCAGCCCTCCTGTACTTGCCAATGAATTGTTTTTATGATATTCATAAAGACATTCATTCTGTTTGTTTGGCACAGCATATTGTTAATCTGAATGCAGTTGGAAGTTAAATTTATGGACTAACACACCAGGAAATGAAATAGTACAACCTCCTTGAAGTGAATTCCAAGTGAAAAAGTGTGTTCTGAACCCAGTAAATATAGGAGAGAGTTGTTTTGCTTATACAAATAAGCATCTCATTCTGTCCTTATACTCTTCTGAATATTTCTGAGGATTGCTGTGTTGCGGAGTTTGGGGATTAAAATGTTTGAAGTAGGGGGTTGAGCTGAGTTGAAATATTTGAAGTAAGGACTGGACTTGAGGCATATTTGTGATTTGACTGAATGAAGGATTGAGCATAACTTAATTGCAGTTTCCCCTTAACACTTTTTTTTTGGTCTACACTAATTCAGTGTATTTGAGATATTCATACATGGACAGAAAAACAATTGTTTGATAACTCAAAATCCCATGGTCAATAAAATAAAGCAAACAGATCTCAGAGTGATAAAATACTCACTATGTATCCACATAATGTCAAAACATTTGCAAAAAAATTAAACAGTTAATCAACTAGTTACTTTTTCTACCCATGAATACCCAAACACAAATACAGACAAACAGACTTTTCAAGATCTCCACATGGTTGACATCATGTAACCAAAGTTTTCATTTTTCAATTCAGATGTTCAGTATATGGGAGAAATTATCTTTTTATTATAGATAATTTAAGTAAGTGTTTTAAAGGACTCTGTCAGTACTTCCTGATGCTATTATAATAATATGTATTTATTTTGGTATCCATAGGCTGGATAATTGGGGAGTGGGGTGAAGCTCTGATCTATTCATTCTGAGGTAAGGATGAAGATTCTTTAAGCCAAGAAGAATCACTGTTTATCAGAGTTTCCTAGCAGGACAAGGAAGTCCAGAGCCTCTCTGAGAGCTCAAAATTTATCTGACTGAATTTCAGTACCACTAAAAAGGACAGCGCCTTCACCTACCCCTAAGCCTCTTATAGAAGTACTGGACCCCTGGGGAGGCTTTTTTTTAAAAAAAATTTTTATTATTTATTTGTTTATTTGGCTGCATTGGGTCTTTCGTTGCTGCGCGTGGGCTTTCTCTAGTTGCAGCGAGTGGGAGCTACTCTTCATTGCGGTGCACTGGCTTCTCATTGCAGTGGCTTCTCTTGTTGTGGAGCACAGGCTCTAGGTGCACGGGCTTCATTAGTTGTGCTTGTGGGCTCTAGAGCACAGGCTCAGTAGTTGTGCACAGGCTTAGCTGCTCCGCGGCATGTGGGATCTTCCCAGACCAGAGCTCAAACCCATGTCCCCTGCATTGGCAGGCAGATTCTTAACCACTGCGCCACCAGGGAAGTCCCTGGGGAGGCTTTAGAATGTAACCATCCATCCAAAGTCACTCTGTCCTACTAGGATCACCACCATATCCTACTACTGATTACTGTTGAGGAGCATATAGTTTAAAAAATTTGTCATATCAAGGTTTCAGTGAGAATGAATGTTTTTGTGAGTAGGGAGAAGCAGACAGTTCTGTTAAAGTTTAACTGGTGTGAAATGAAAATGCAATCTATATTTTAAAACCCATTTGGTCTTTATCAGTGTTTTGTGTTTTCAGAGTTTTGCATTTTCTAACTATCTGAGACTTTATTAAAAGCAAAATAAAACTCCAAACTATAAAACTCCTCGAAGAAAACATAGGGAGAAAGCTTCACGAGACTGCATTTGGCAATGATTTCGTGGATGTTACACCAAAAGCACAGGCAACAAAACAAAACATAGACAAATAGGACTACATTAAACTATACGACAAAGTTATAAGAGTTCTTTACATATTCTGGATATTAACCTCTTATCAGACACATAATTTGCAAATATTTTCTCCCATTTCAGAGGTTGCCTTTTTACTCTGTTGATTGTGACCTTTGATGAACAGAAAATTTTAGACCATTTTATTATACCATATACAAAAAGAAAAATAGACTCAAAATGAATTAAAGATTTAAATGTAAGACCTGAAACCATAGAAATCCCAGAAGAAAACATAAGCAGTATGCTCTTTGACATTGGTCTTAGCAATATTTTTTGGACATGTCTCCTCAAGCAAGGGTGACAAAAGCACAAATAAACAAATGGGACTACACCAAACTAAAAAGATTTTGCATAACAAAGGAAACCATCAACAAAAGAAAAAGGCAACCTACTGAATGAGAGAAGATATTTGCAAATAATATGTCTGATAAGGGGATAATATCCAAAATATATAAAGAACTCTTGTAACTCAGTATCAAACAAACAAATAAGCAATCTAATTAAAAAATGTGCAGAGGACCTGAGTAGACATTTTTCTGAAGAAGACATGCAGATGGCCAACAGGCACATGAAATGATGCTCAACATCACTAATCATCAGGAAAATGAAAATCAGAACCACAATGACATATCACATCACACCTGTGAGAATGGCTATTATCAAAAAGACAAGAGACAATATGCTTGTGAGGATGTGAAGAAAAGGGAACCCGTGTGCACTGTTGGTGGGAATGTACATTGGTACGACAACTATGGAAAACAGCATGGAGATTCCTCAAAAAATTAAAAATAGAACTGCCATATGACCCACCAATTCCTATCCTGGGTATATATCCAAAGAAAATGAAAACACTAATTCAAAAAGTTACGTACACTCTGATGTTCATACAAGCATTATTTACAGTAGCCAAGATATGGAAGCAAACTAAGTGTCCATCAAAAGATGAATAGGTAAAGATGATGTGATATATATATATACAATGGAATATTACTCAGCCATAAAAAGAGTGAAATTGTGCCATTTGTGACAACATGGGTGGACCAAGAGGGTATTACACTAAGTGAAGTAAGTCAGACAGAGAAAGAGAAATATACCATATGATTTCACTTATATGTGGCATCTAAAAAACAAAGCAAACAAAATGCCGAGTCAGACTGACCTCATTAAGCAACAGGATAAAAGAAAGCTTTTACATCATACCAGTCGTTCCTCCTCTCTGTTCTCTCATAGGATATACTGCCCAAACATAGTATTTTATCTCGTACTCTGTGACAATGTGCAAGCCTTAGGCCAGGTACTCTTGTATCCTTTCTCCACATCTCTGGCACCTAATACAGTATGATGGCATTGTGCTCAAAACATAGTTATAGAGTTGGATTAGAAGAGAAATTACTGACCTCTTCACCAGTTTTCTTTCTGCCCAAAGCATACTGTTTTGTTGCTTCAATAAATCGCACAGGGATATTATATACTCGCTTATTAAAAAATACAACTAGTGTATATGGCTGTTTGGAATCATGGCCAGAGCTTTTCCGAATAAGAAATGATCCATCCTGTTTATTAAAAGAAAGAATAATTATGATTAGTGTTACTTGTATTCCCATAGGTTAAAAATCAGTTTATGAAAAATACCTATATTATATTCAAAAGGTAATTATTTAGGTATATGATTTTTATTACTAATTAGAGCTTGTTTTATTATTTTGCAAGAAAATACTTCAGTAAAATATATACTTACAGAAAATTCTGAAAGAAGTAAATGCTGGCATTTTGAGGCACTAAATAAGACCTTATGTTTATAGGCTTTGGAAATGTGTGAAGGGACACATTAAGATCAAACCTAAAGGGCACTCTTGAACTAGGAACCATGTTCACAAGTTGCCTATGAATAAAAAAATATATCAAACAAATTCCATTCAAAAGTGCTATAAGAAGAAAACAGATATTGGGAATCAAAACATTTCAGCTGATAAAAATTCTCTCTCCAAAAATTTATGTTGAAGTAGAAAAAATATTGTAACACAACATTCCAAATTTAATTAAATATCTTGTAAAATATTCTACAATCATAAATTCAAAAATTATGAACAAAAAATAGACAAAAACAGGAAGAAGGAATGCAATAAAAGTTGATCAAACCTGGGAAAAAGCACTTACCTGGTGGCACAGTGGTTAAGAATCTGCCTGCCAATGCAGGGGACATGGGTTCGAGCCCTGGTCCAGGAAGATCCCACATGCCACGGAGCAACTAAGCCCATGTGCCACAACTACTGAACCTGTGCTCTAGAGCCCATGAGCCACAACTACTGAACCCACGTGCCACAATTACGGAAGCCCTTGCACTCTAGGGCCCGTGCTCTGCAACAAGAGAAGCCACTGCAATGAGAAGCCCGTGCACCACAACGAAGAGTAGCCCCTGCTAGCCACAACTAGAGAAAGCCCACACACAGCAAACGAAGACCCAGTGCAGCCAGAAAAACCCACAAAAAACCAGTATATTCTGACAAGGCAAGGTGCAAGTGGGCGGAGAAAAGAGAAAGAAAAAGAAAAGTGGCACTTTAATCTTGGATTGTCCAGACTGTTCTAGTGTTCCTATATGACTGGGCTTCGACTCTCCAAAAATTTACTTCCCAGTACTTTTTGCCACCTTGATCCCAATCTTTTATCCCAAGCATTGATCCAAAATAGTCTGTTACATTTCACTCCTGGGTGGATCTCATGTAGCACCAAGCCTTACAGAGATCCCCTCCAGAGCTTTCTTCTCTTCCACTATTTGGAGAGCAGTGGAGCCTATGGATCCGTGTGTAGATGAAAGGATAAGCAGCAATACGATAGCGGAACAAAGAAAGAGGGAGGTACTTCAAAGAGAGGAGGGGACGGCAGTTCCTCTTGAGTAAGTAAAGAGAAAAGATCCCTGCATCCATAATTGTTGCAATTACTTAATTAGCATATTATCGGGATGACAACTGTGCCGATATAGGCTGAGGGCACAACATGAGATTTTAAAATGGTCAGACCTTGTTCGATCTGTATAATGCCTCTTCGGCCGACTTTCGATCGCAGGCACCAGCGTACCATGGTTTACAGTGAACGTCAGCTTCCTGTGAGTGAGAGGGCATTATTAAGCATGAGATGGCCCTTCAATGACACTGAACCTTCTGTGCACTAGAAACAAAGTCCCATTTTGCATTACCAGAAAGGCCTAAGTACATTTGGGCCAGTAATCTGAAAATAAGTTTTATGCTTCTTTTGATCAACCACAAGGATTATAATTGACTTTTCCCCAATTTGGCTGTAGGGGGTAGACTTAGTATTTGAACTTGAGACCTAATCCTGCTAGATTCCTGAACCATTTATTCCTTTCTCCTAAATAAGTTATAATCTCCCTTTCTATTATGATCTTACTGTTGCTTTGTGGAGCGTTTTATAATTTCCGAAGTGTTTTTACAAATATCTTATTTGATTCTTGTAACAACTTTGAAGGCAAGACGAATACATGCTATCATCCCTATTTTACATTTGAGAAAGCTTAGAGACTTGCCCAAGGGCACACTGAGTCCTTTCTCTGTCTTTTCTTAAACTATGCTATTTTATGTGTTTTAATATCATATGCCTCCACAGATCTATTCTGAAAAAATTACATAGTTTAAATAGAATCTATGTGAGAGGAAGAACAATAAAAACAACACACTTCTTTGCTAGTTTTGAAGAAACACCAATTGTTACTTATGGCATCCAGAATACAAATTAGTATAAATGGAGCAAAGTCTTAACAGTTGGGAAAAAAATGTATTCTGTACCCATCAGCAAATGACAACTCACAGGCTCACTTAAAATAGAATCTGTTTCCAAGCTTCACTCCAAAGTCTCTCTTATAAGAAGTCATGCCCTTTCCTGCAGTTTACTGATAACGAGTTCATTTCATACCTGTTCTGACAAATTGGAATTAGATGAAAAGCTGGGTAATGGGCCATCCACAGTTGGGCTTCCCCCTTCTGGAAATCCTGAAAGGGATTTGAAAAATCAGTGGATCCCATTATATCTTGAGCAGTTACTCTGCCTATACCTCAACACTGTGCTGGGAGCTACAAGGAACACACACACTGAAAAATCACACACATAAAAAAAATCCTTAAGAGTTGTGCTTCTCGAAGTGAGGTCTGAGGACCCTGGGAATCCCCAAGATTCTTTCAGGGCGTTTGTGAGGTTTTTTCCAAATACATATCTCTGTGAAGCCCAATTTTCCTCATATACTTCGACCAGTAAAACATATTGTAACAGATTGAATGTAGATGCAGATATGAGAATTCAGCTGCCTCTGTTATTCCAGGCATTAAAGAGATTTTAAAAATGTAAAACAATGCCACTCTTCCCCCTAAATTTCTTTTGTTTGGAAAATGTATTTTTTTCATAAAAATATGTTGTTAACATGTAATGAGTTTAATATTTTAAAAATGGATTCATAAATGTTTTAAATGTCTTCTAACTAATACATTAAATATCGTTAGAAAGAAACACATAAACCATAGTTCTTTGGGTCTGCAATGATCTTAACAGTGTTAGAATGGTCCTGAGGTCAAAATGATTGAGAATTTCTGCCCTAAGGCATAAACTCCCTCAGGGAGTTTACCATCTAAATGTGGAGACATGGAGACACATGAAATGGAGAAAATACTTAGCTGTATTCATTCATTCATTCATCCACTCACTCATTCATTCTTTATTGTGTACCTGCCATGGATCAAGGCTTTGGGAATATACAGCAGTCAACAAAACAGCAAAATGCCCCTCCTTCTTGGAGCTTAAATTTTAACGGAGTGAGATAGGCAATAAAGACATAAGTAAATATATATACAATATTACAAAGTCGTAAGTGCTATGAAGAAAAGTAGGCAGGGAAGTGGGTGGGGGATATCTTCGGATAAGTAGTATGTTTAAATAGGCTGGTCAGGGAGAGCCTCACTGAGGTGACACTTGGGTAAGATCTGTAGGTGGAGAGGGAGGAGGCCTGTGGATATCTGAGGAAACAATGTTGCAGGTGTAGGGAACAGTGAATGCAAGGGCCTGGCGTATTTGAGGAATAGAGAGGGGGCCACTGTGCCTGGACTGCAGTGAGAAAAGGGGTGAAGAATAAGGGATGAAGTCATACAGGAGGTGGTGAAGGGACCAGGTTTGTGGGACCCAGTGGACACTTAGCATGACTTGGGCTTTAACAAGCATGGTATGGGACGCTTTTGGGGGGTTTTGAACAGAATAGTGTGATTTGCCTGTCTTTTAACAAGGTCACTCTGACTCCAGGGCTGGAAATAGATAGAAGGGAGCAAGAGCAGAGAGAGGAGGTCAGTTGAGTCTTGCAAGCCCAGGCAGGAGGTGATGGTGGCTTGGAACAGATGGCATCAGCAGAATTAGCGAGAGTGACTGGATTCCAAATGTATTTTGAAGGAACGGCTGGAAGGTGTGAAGAAAGCAAGTGAAGGGACTTCCCTGGTGGCGCAGTGGTTAAGAATCTGCCTGCCGTTGCAGGGGACACGGGTTCAAGCCCTGGTCCGGGAAGATTCCACATGCCACAGAGCAAATAAGCCCGTGAGCCACAACTACTGAGCCCGCGTGCCACAGCTATTGAAGCCTGCGCGCCTAGAGCCCATGCTCCACAACCAAAGAAGCCACCGCAATGAGAAGCCCGCGCACTGCAACGAAAGGTAGCCCCCGCTCGCCGCAACTAGAGAAGGCCCACACGCAGCAATGAAGACCCAATGCAGCCAAAAATAAATAAATACATTTATTAAAAAAAAAAAAAGGAAAGCAAGTGAGGAGTCATGGGTGACTCTAAGGTTTTTGACCAGAGCAACTAGAGTTGTCCTTTCTTAGGAGGGGAAGTCTACAAGAGAAACAGGCTTAGATGAACCAACTGCTTCAGATAAAAGTGCCCTGGACGTTCAAAGGTGACAGCCACCATTGTTAACAGGAGGGAGCAATGAGGGCTTGGCAGGCCCAGGAGGGCTGAGTATGAAGGAAGGCTGTGTTCTGACAGGTGGGGACAGTATTCCCGGGTAGGAGCAGGAAAAATAGGGTGGGAGGTCACGCTCTTCTAAGGTACATAGTACAAGGAGGTTGGTGGTTTCCACAGTTTGGGCAGTTGGGGGGGTTCAAGGCTGACATTTTCTGATCCCTGAATATGTGCCAGCCCTGTCCTGTTTCTCACATCTTAGCTCACTTTGCCTTCACTTCCGCCCTTTATGGGAGGAGCTATCAGACCCCATTTTACAGGTGACGTCTTCCCTGACCACAGCAGCCCTCACTGTCTCCATTCCTCTCTGTGCCCACCCACTGCCACCTTGCTTTATTTTTCTTTATATCACTTTAACATTTGCCTGATATTGTATGGCTTATCTAGTTGTTTATTTCTCCTCTAGTAGAAAAGAAGCTCCATAAAGGAAGGTACTCTGTTTTATTCACTGCTGTATCCTCTGGGTCTAAAATATTGCCTGGCACATGGCAGACAGTCAATAAGTATTTGTCAGTTGAAAGAATGACTTGGGTTGAAAAACAATAAAGGGTATAATAAAGCTTTACGTAGTAAAAATACAATAAAATTTCTATAGCTATACCATTTCACTTTGTGTTCAGAATTTTAGAAAAGTTTCTTTTATTTAAGATGAATCAAAAATCCAATTAAAGCCTAAGAAACAGATTTATGTTTATATAAACACACATACTTTTTGTATATAATAATTATTCTCTTTATTTAAATTTATTGAATCTTGATTACTTTGGAATATTTTCCAGCTTATCCATGTACAGGAGGGTTTTATTTTGTGTTTTCATTTTTTTCCTACATTGAGTAGAAAGTAAATCAAGGTTTGGGCAGCTGTGTTCTGTGAGTCTGACTTCATATATTTTTAGGGTATTGTATTATTAGCCTAGGGAAAATTATCCAGATATCTGCCAGATCTTCTTTTCAGGGTGCCCTCTGTAGGTACATTTTACGATCATTAAAATGTATTTTAGATTCAATTTAAATAGCTATCATTTACTGAGGACCTTCTATGTACCAAGCACAATATGCTGTTTTACTTAATCATCTTATTTTGAAAACAGTTGTATTGTTGTTGTGAAAAAAATTAAATAAATAAAGATGACCAGTATGACCAGTAAAATATTCAATCAAAACTAAAAAAGTAAAAATGATCTCAAATCTATTTACTTTTCAGAACAGCTCCATGAAATAAATATTCTTGGCCCCGTTTTACGGATGAGGAAACAAGCTAGAGAGGATACTAAGATACTCCAGCTGGAAGAGGCAGTGTTGCCCTGGACCCCCAGGTGGCTCAGACGTGAAGAGCCAGCCTTAGCCGATACCTGATATTGCTCTCCGTGCCTTCATTGTACTTACTTGGCAGAGGTATGGGTTTTTGATGAATTGGTCTGAAAGGAAGAATTTCAGATTAATTAAAGGGCAAAGCACTAGATGAATAAGTTTGACTTTTTGCTTGCACTGAAGATACTCAGAACAGGTGCATCACAAAAGATCAACAGGAATGGCCAATAAAACATATCTAAAGATAGGAGAGGCACCAAAACCTTCAGGATAAGTAAAATTGTCCCCTTTAATTTTATAAAAAGAGGAGACTTGACTAGTGTTATTTTTTAGTGAAGTCCAATAATTAACCCAAATATTAGTTCAGTCTCTGTAATTCTAAGCAGTTTTTTTTAAAGTTGTTACCTACTTAACACCTTTTTAAATTTAATTGCGAAGCAATGAAATATTAAATCTTTACCAATCACAACAAGCCAGTGTTTCTGTGCAGTATAACAATGCAGGTGTTAAGGAAACTTTAACTTTTTTGGCCACACCGCGCAGCATGTGGGATCTTAGTTCCCCGACCAGGGATTGAACCCGTGGTCCCTGTAATGGAAACGTGGAGTCCTAACCACTGGACTGCCAGGGAAGCCCCAAGGAAACTTAGTTTTAAAGGAAAGAATTCTTACTTCTGGGGAGGAGGAGGAAAAACTTGTGACTGCATATTTTCTTGTCTGTGACTAGACCCTCGGTGGCGTTCAGCAGGTATAGGTTTTTCTGCATTAAGAAAATTATCATAGTAGGATTAGGGTGAAATGTCTGTCCCCATGCCCAAACTCAGAAACATCAACCAAGAGGAACCAGATTTGGTCACATGTCTTCCCATGAGCATGTCTTTCACCAGGATGTCATCCCTTTGTGCACCTGTCAGTGTGGTGGTGTGTCTGAGCTATTAAGACCAGGACTCCTACTCAGCGGTGTTACAAGCACACCCTACCACCTCTGCATTCACCTCTTGGCAATGTACAAATACGTGGGGACTGAACCTGTGGAATCTGGACCTTTAGGTGTGTGATTACAAGTAAAAGCCAGAAGATGGGCAAGCTTTAGCCACCCCTGATTCCTATGTGGCCTCCACATAGGTGTTACAACACCCTGCTGTGTCTTCATTAGTCATAAGACATGGTATAAGTAATTTCTTACTGATAAGAGGCAAAATATCAGCGTTTGAGAATGATCTACTTTTTTGAAAATTGAATTGAGCAAATTCAAGGTTATCCCTATAATAACGTTAAATCTCACTTGCATTTCACTCTTTTCCTGAGTGAGAGAGGAAGGGGTGGAGTTATAATTAGTTCACAGGGAAATGTGCATAACCTGAAATCTAAGAAGTTTATGGTGAAGAACATTTATTGCTGAACCACTAATAAAAGTGATTATAAATTATTGTAATGCTTTATTCTCCCTCGAATTTCGTCTAGGGTGTGTTAAAGTCTGGGTATGTCCAAAGGTCTGTCTCCTGCATGGAAGAAAGTTTGAGAACTACTGATCTCCCACTAGAGGATCCCCAAATAAATAAAAGCAGTAAGAACTCAAAGACTCAAATAAATGATGATAGACTTCAGGGTTTCTTGAGGTGCAGAGAAATTCAGAAGTTTTGAATCTCTGAAGATTGTTTCAAGTTTGTGGCAAGTTACTTCGAGCTGCCACGTGAGATGTTTTGTTCATGACTTTACAACATGGTAATTTCAGGAGAAACAGTGAACACTTTGGTTTCCCACGGCCTGATGAGCTTTGACCACCCCTGCTTTTGCGCCCGTCCTCCAGGAGGCTTCCTTCCTAGGTCAGAAGAGGCCGCTCACCCGCTTTGGGTTTGGATGGCCATTGCCTCTACTCTTGAAATGAGAGACCACACTCCTGCACTGGGAGCCCTTTGGGAATGAGGACACCCGAGCCGCATGGGACATGCCAAGAGCCTGTTCTCTGATGGTTTTCAGAAGCTTCTGAAGCCATGAAATTTGCACAGGGTTGTACTTACTTCCTACAGAGTCTCACCCTAATGCTCCATTATCACTCCAAGCTCCCTGCTCAGCAGGCATGGAAGACTGTAAGGAATGGAAGGAGAGCAAGGCAAAAGCATCAGGAAAGGCAGAAGAAAGCAAGACACAGGAAGGGAGCGGTACCTCAGGAACAGCCTGGGAGAAAGATGTGGGAAATGATGTAAAAAACTCAACAGAGCAGTCAAAGCAGACAGGTGAGTTGTAATGCACATTCAGAAAATGTCTACCGTCCATTGTGAGACCAGGTGTGCCCACATTAACTCAGGAAATGGTGAGCTTTTAACATTGGGTACCTTCAAGATTGGAATTAGACGGGTGCAGGATTTTAATTTCTATATAGTGTTTTAAGTGTTGAGATTATGGATGATTCTTCTTCTTTCTGTTTTTTTTCCCCCAGTATTTTTCAAATACAAATATTTTTTTAATGGGAAAGTTCTAATAAAAAGTATACATAAGGGTTTTAGGTTATGATAAAACAAAGGAAGGGAAGCATTGAAGATGTACTAAGATAGATGTTTGAACTCAGGAAACATTATTTTGAAAACTTAGCACAAGAACTTGTTCGAACAAACAGGTTTTTAAAAATTCATTACCTTAGCCATTAATTCGAAGATACATGACTGGCTCTAAATAAGTGTTCACACCTATGTAACACTGTGGCACTGTTTCTGGCAAGTCATATCTGTCTACAAACAGGCAGGTTTTGGGCATGTAGACTGTGGCCTGCCCCAAAGGTGCAGCCTGGCATGCGCAGGTCCTGATCAGCTTTGCTACTCACTACTCATGGCAAAGTAAAGACTGTTCTGTTTAGAAAACTGAGTTTTATGTTCACAGTTGCCTTATGAATAATTAAAGAAATTTAGAAATACATTTGTATACAAATCCTTAATCAAAATAACTTTCGGAGGACATGCACATCTGTCAAGGTAACATAGGCTTACCTTCACAAGCACTTGAGGCATTCTGTTGAGAGACAACTGGAGTCTATTTTAAAAAAAAAGAAAGGCAAGGATCTTCAATAGAGTGTTATGTGGAAATAAAAGTCAAAGCAATCTTATTAAAATAAATACTGGGGGAGAACATTTCTTTGATGCATAGCTTTTTTTCAGTCACAAGACCAACAATTAAAAACACACAGTCCCCCGGCCCACTTTTGCATTAACTGACAATGGACTGGAAGTGTGTCAGGGAAGGAGCAGTGTCATCCTGGCCTCCCCACTCTGTCAACAGGGTTGGTGGATACCATGACCCCCAGCAGCTGCTGGGCAGTAGCGCTTATGCAGTGGAAATCTGGCATCCGGCTTTGGTCTCAGGGCCCCACCGTCTTGGTGTTTGTAAGGGACTGTAAATGTCAGGCTACAGTATAGGTACCAGGTCAAGGTGGGCTTCCTCGAATAGTGGGCTGGCCCAGGTTCCCCACGTTCTGCCCAGAAGTTGAGTGTACTCAGGCCTTTGTGCCTGATACGCAGTTGTCAGTCATTAGTTCCCAGGCCTGCGGGTGGGAAGCAGACACAGGGGAAGACAAAGGTCTTGGGACGCAGGGAGCCTGACCGCTGATCGGCCGTTCATATTCAGTGAAGCCACTGGGTTCAGGGAGGATGTGACCCTCCCATGCAGCATCTTCCCTACCCAGGTGAGGATTCCAAGTTTCTCTTGGACTGTCTGGGCAGCAACATGATTGCTGTGTTCACCTTAGCGGGAAGCATCGTCAACTTTAAATAAGTGGACAAGAATAAACATTGCGGGAAACATGAAGCACATTTAAAAGCAGAATTAACTCACCGTCTTCAGCGGCGTAGCTGTTTTTTTCCTGGGGGATGAAAAGAGATTGGCTTTGTTAAAACACAACAAAGATAAAGAGGAGCTGATTTTACTCTCAAATTTAAACTAGAATAGTGAAAGTGATACAGGTGTGTAGGAAGACTATCCTTGAAGGGAAGAGAGGGATGAAAGCAGGATTTAGCCATGATCCTTCATAGCCTCAGATAGGGTCTGCTGACAGATGGCAAAGGGGTTAATGGGGATAAACAGGAGGACCAGTTGCCAGGGAATCAGGATAACTGAGCTCTTGTTCCAGTTCTGCTACTGATTACTCTGCAACCTCAGGCCCGTTTCTCTCAGCTGTGAGGGCCAGTCTGAACTTTAGTTTCTTCATCTGTAAAATGAGGACCAGAATCAGCGTTTGCAAAGTGTGTATGTAGAGCCGTCCCTTCCCCCAACAGCACCCCAGGGCTACTGTCTTGGGAAGGAGGGTGGAGACACGAGGGTGGCCAAGCAGGTACGTTTGTAGCCAGCACCTCCCCACGCCAATGTTCCCCCTGCTTCAGGTGACTCTTCTCTGCTAGACGTCTGCCTAGAATTTCATTCCAAACAGATAAACCCAAGACCAGCACAACACAAGTTTGAAACCCACTCTGATCTCTGGTCCTGAAGGTGCTTGCCTGACCTAACGTACTGGTTTGTCTTAGTTCAGTAGAGATTGGGCTCTAATATTGCTAAGGCTTTATAATTCTCTTCTGTGTTTATTTCGAATACTGGCTTTCTCTCTATCTCTCACTTTGTTTTGGCTGAGAGCTGGAAGATTGGGGGAAGAATACTAACAATTCCCAAGTGCCTCTAAGACGCCTGGCACTGGGTTAGGCTCTTCACATATTTTTAAATCTCACACTGTCCTTTTTAAATGGGTGTTTTTATTACATTTTAGAGATTAGGAGACTAAGTAACTTGCCTGAAGTGGTAAACCTAAGCCAAGAGAGAAGTGCGCAGAATTTTGTTTAATAAACCCCTGAAATGGAGAATTTCTTTGCTTTACTCAGAGGCAGAATTAAGGCTATAGCCACGCAGGCTTGCTTTGGACAGATTTAAATGTGCTTTTAAAATAACCTATTGAGCCAATATGAAATTATGGGGTCACTGTTTGTAATATTAATATGTTACATTCACCCAATATCTTACAAAGCTCTTCTAAGTTCAATGAGAAAGAATGCCTCTCTCATCTCCCTTTTGAAAGGAACCTTGGCAGTGTTGCTTTGATTGAACACCCAGTGCATGCTGCTCTGTGTACACATTTGTTTGCAGATCACTAACTACTTGGAAGAGAAACCGAGGAGTAGAAAGTAGGAATGAAACCTGCTAGTGGGTCTTAAAATTATTCAGGTGCTGGAGCTTGTGTCTTGTGGAACACAAGTCAATGAGCTCAAGATTTAGCTATAAGTTTATGGGAGGAAAGACTACTAGTTTTTGATGTCAGCAGGGACACCCCTAGTCCAACTTGAAGCATGCATGGGTGTGGAGAACACCAGGGCAATAGGGTTTCATTTCCACACTCTTCAGGAACACACCTATTGTAATGTTAGGTGCACCTGCATATGAGCTTGGGCAGGTATGCTCTTCTGAATGGAAACAGCAGAAAAACACCCCCCTCTGGCCCCCAGATTCTCAAGCAGGACTCCTATGTGGATTCCAGGCAGCTCTGCTCACAGCAGTGATGGAGACCATACACTGAATTCACAGAGTTGCTTCTCTGCAACAGGAACTTACCCAGCCCTGGGCAGTGGGGATGGTGCAGCAGGTGAAGAGGTTGACTTAGAGTCCCAGGCCCCGCTCTTTCGACCTGCGCAGACATATACACAGGTCAGTCTCTAGCCCTGAACTGAGGGCTGATGGTCACAGTGAGCTGGCCTTGCTGGCAGGCTTAGAAATACATGCACATTTTTTCTTACTTTCAGCTAAGCATGTATAAGTAGTTACATTGAAGTTTTGGGGGAAAACCTATAGGCAAAGGTGATGAAACATTTTATAAATGCCAATTTATAAGCTCAGAACTAGGATGTTAATTAGGAACTCCATCTAAACATTGCTAAATGACCTTCTCATTTCCCCCATGGGACAAGTTCAGAGCCCCTGATTCTGTGGGTTCAATAAGAGCTCACAAGGGTTCCTATGGAAGGGAGCTAAGAGCTCTCACACTTGTATCTATATGCACTGCACAAATGTGCACAACAGCAGTGCCTAGAGACAGAGGGGCACAGACCCACCACTCCTGATCACACCTATAGACACTGCTCATTCCTAACCACATTTACATGGTACACAAACCTAACCTCACATTTGGAGAACACTTATTCATTCATTCATCTCTGAGTTCTTAGGGCCTTTGCTCATTGCAGAAATAAACAAATGGAGAGAAGCAGCAAGCTATTACCCAAATCTCATCTTCTGAAGTCACAGAAGGGACCCAGAGGGCCTTGTCCCCCACGCCCATTTCCCTTCCCTCTACCTGAAGATAGAAGCCAGAGCATCGTTATGAGGGAAGAAGGTGAGAGACAGGCAGAGATTCACTGCTGAGATAGGCAGCAGGCCTGGATGCGGAGAGGCCAGAGCTAAGCCAGCTCCCCTCAGCGTGTCCCAGCTGCCTCCTCTCAGGCTGATACCGCCTGCCTGGACATTACTGCTCAGTGAGATAAAGGCTCTCTACTGAATTAAATTGAACTGAATAAATGTTTTAATTAAGAACTTACTACATTTATAAGTCCACAATTCCTAATGGACTTAAAGGGGATACTCTGTACATATAGGTTGGACTTGCCCACAGTATGTATTTGAGTTTGCAAGATAAAGCACACATAAGTAAACACTGAGGTAATAATCTATTAGCAAGAGTTATTGAGAACCTGGTATGTGTAAAGCCCTTGGAGGCACTGTGTTAGGGGCTGTGGAAGAGCTGAAGAAGTAGACATAGGCTTCTGCCCTCTCAGAATTTATAACAAGAGAAGACACATGCACCCCCATGCCACCTCATCTGACAGGACCACCTATTCCAAACACAAAAAAAGGGAAAAAGTCCTCGAAAAGTATTAAACACAGAGATCATAAAGTTCATTCTCATGTACTTGACTAGAGAGAGGCCTTCAGGCTCTCACTCAGAGCCCATTTACTCTTTCTACACATAGTCCTTACATAGGGCTAATTTCCATAAGCACTCACCAGCGGCATCTGGTGAAGGAACGGCCCCTCCCATGTAACCCTTACTTAGATGTAAGCTGACCCTGATGGGATTTTTAAAAACATTTTGAGAAAGAGACTACATATGGAATTTTTTTTTTTTTGCGGTACGCGGGCCTCTCACTGTTGCGGCCTCTCCTGTTGCGGAGCACAGGCTCCGGACGCGCAGGCTCAGCGGCCATGGCTCACGGGCCCAGCCACTCCATGGCATGTGGGATCTTCCCAGACCGGGGCACGAACCCGTGTCTCCTGCATCGGCAGGAGGACTCTCAACCACTGCGCCACCAGGGAAGCCCCATATGGAATTTTTAACATTTCCTCGGACAATAAACTGAAATGTCATCTGAATGTGTAGTAGTATGAGTCTGTGTTTTATTAGCAAGGGTATCAAGTTGATATTGTTCTTCACATTCTCAATACTTAAGATTCACATTGTGAAAATACACTTTGCTACTCATAGATGTTGATAGAAAGTTTTGGGGAAGAGAAAAAAAATCCCTCGTCTGAAAAATAAGGAAGCAGAAAGAAGGTCTAAGTCAGAATTTCCTCCCAGGGGTCCCCTCTCTTTTCACCAAGGGCTCGCTTGGCCTGAGCATGTTATTGTTGTCATATCTACTGCCTGGCTTCTTTACTAAGCTTCCCTTTCCTTCATATCTGCAAACAGTTGGCCAACGTCTTCCTTTCCCCTTCCCTCCTCGTAAATAACTTCTGCAGTCAGAGGAGAGGGAGGGGCATGCTGGCTGTCCTCTGTGGTGGTGGAGTCCAGTACAAGCTCTGGTTTTGCATCAGGAAGACAGGGTTCCAGTTATTTCTCCGCCACCAAACTGGCTGTGTGACCTCTTACGAGCCACTGTGTCTCAGTTTCCCCCTCTGTGAGATGGGGATGCCACTAGCTACTTTATCTAACACAGAGTTACTGTGGTTAGGTAATAAGGTAACTTTGAACATGTAAAGAATTAGCCAAATATAAAGTAATATTGCTGGAAAGGGACTGAAAGTTTTGAGGGTCAAAAATGTTATGCTAAGTGAAAGGAGTGAGATGGAAAAGACTGTATATTATATGACTCCATCTATATGAATGTTTGGAAAAGGCAACTCTATAGCAACAGAAAGCAGATCAGGGTTACCCAGGGCTGAGGATGGGAACAGCATTGACCACAAATGAGCATAATGGCTCTTTTGGAGTTGGGGTAGGCACAGAAAGTTTCTAAAACTGGTAGTGCTGGTTACAAAACTCTATAAGTGTAATGATTTACAAAAAACATTGAATTATACATGTAAAATGAGTGAGTTTTATGATACATAAGTTATAGCTCATAAAGGATCTCAGTAAATATGATTATTGCTATTTTCATTTTCTCATCTTGTTATCTACCACGGCAGTATCTCTAGGTGCCGGGCACTGTGCCAGGTACTTCACATGTGCCACTTCTAGGCCTCACATAACATCAAGGGAAGCAAACAGAGGCTCAGAGGGGTTAACGGGCAGGGCCAGGGTTGGAAACCAAGGCTATTCAAGTTGAAAGCCTAGGCAGGCAGTGTCCTCTCTAGCCAATATCTCATAATGTTACTCTGGGGCATGATTTGGCATGTCAGATTCACTTGCTGCTTCTCCCTTATGTGGGGAAAGATTAGTGAAACAGAGGGCTGCTTTTGTGAATGCCCACGGGAGGATGGAGAGTTACTCCTCGTAGGCCAGTGACCCTCTCTGCCGCCCTGGCTGAAGTCAGACCCCGGGGCATGGCTGGGGTAGGACAACACTGTACCCTTCTCATTGCCAGGATCCCTGCTTCCTGGCCAAGCCGAATTCTTGGTTGGAAAGCTCCAAGGGAGAAACTGGGGATGCAATAGAGGGAGATGTGTCCAAAAGCTTACTAATAAAAGAGAAAAATCATCTTTGTTTAAATCATAGGGAGCAAAAAGTTATGTTAAGGTTTGATTTAACAGCACAGGCCTTGCACAAGCTGGTGCTTACCGAAGTTTCTTAACTTGGAAAACAATTTACCCTTAGTTTTTCCTTCTACCACGTATATTTTATACATCATCCTCTTTTCAGTTTTGCATACAGTGGTGGTAGGTTTCCTTATTCTTAATGATCTCAGTGTTGGCATTGTAAGCCCTTGGGATTTAACTCTCTTTTAGCTGTTATAGACACACTATTATCATTAGTGGGGCTTGCATACTAGCCGAAGCATCCCTTACTCACAGGTACTATATGAACTCTTACAAAATACATAAAAGAGATTTAATTTAACAACTTAAGAATAATTTGGGCTATGGGTAAAATTCTGCTTGCATATCAGCAGGGCATTGTAAATTCCTAAACTCCTCCCCTATTTTAAGAAATAAAGAGATAGAATACTTCAAAAATGCTGTTTACTTAGAGCAAGCTCAGAAATACATGCTCTGTCTACCCTTTTCTGACAAAAGCTACAAATTAGGCAGAGGTTGCGCTGCCTTCTTCTAAATGCTCATTTAGAGATAAAGCACAATGGACTTCAGTCTTTCAGTTTGTTGAGACCAGTGCTTCTTAACTGGGAGTGATTTTGTCCCCCTCCCCCAGGGACTTTCTGCAATGACTGGAGAAATCTTTGCCTATCACTACTGGGGAAGGGGGTGCTAGTGGCATCTAGTGGACACAGGTCAGGGATGCCGCTAAACAGCCTGCGATGCACAGGACAGCTCCAACAAAAATCACCTAGCCCCAAACACCAGCTGTATTGAGGTTGAAACACCCCCGAAATTTAGAGTAAAACTTTATATGGAAAGGAAGAAACACTTCTCTGAGGTGTGTACTGGGTGATGTGCCAGGCTGGTCATGAATCAAGGCAGGTTAAACAAGGGATTCTGAGCAATAACAATAATAAATCACAAAGCTATCATTTTATGAGTGTGATTCATATCTTTTTACTCATGTAATTCTCACAATACCCCTAGGCATAGGTGCCATTTTCCCCTTCATTTTTTTCAGGAGAGGAAACTAAGAAACAGAGGGATTACTTAGCTTGCTCAAAGTCTGGCACCTAGTGAGTGAAGACTTGGACCCTCTGGCTTTGGAGTCTGTGCTAACTCCCGCTACTGTACTTCCCAGTATGGAACATGAAGGAGAGGGAGAGCCGACCTCTGCACCTAATTCGCTGTGTAATCTGCGGCCAGCAGCTTATTAGCCATCAAAGAGCCAAAAGCAACATTAACCAGAGGCAAGTGTCGTGGCGTGGGAATTTAACAGAAACCCTGAAACCTTAGCACTTTCATGATGCCTATCAGGGAACTTTCTGAAGCCTTTAAAGACAATGATCTGTTATTTAAAGACACAGGCAAGTAGTCTGATTATTCCTTTTATAAAAATCATCTCTGAAAACTGTACTGTTTGCACACTCAGAAACTCGCTCTAGCTGTGCAGGTTTGTTCCCTACCCACGCCCCGCCACGTCCCCCCGCTCAAGTTATCTCACTTCCTTCCTCCTACTGAACTTCCTCCTGTCTATATCCAATAATCATTTAACCAGGAAATTATTCTCTTGTTCAGGTTTGGTTTCTTCATCTGATGCCTCTAGTGATAAAATATAGCTATACTAGGTTAATATAAAAACTAATGAATAAAAAAATCCAGTGGGCTAATGCCTTCATGATGGGGCCATGTGATTCCTTAAAGACAGCCAGAGTTGGGGGACTCAATCTCTCTCTCAACCAACTGACCCATCTACCATTTCAGCACCTACTCTGAGCCAGGTCCTGTCTAGGCCTTGGAAACACAGCTATGAGCAAGACATGGAGCTGAGAGTCTTATGGGAAAGACAGGCTGATTGGAGTACTGGGTGTGTTTTAGGAAGGAGAGGTCTGTGTAAGGCAAGAAGAGCATTTTAAGATGTAAGCACCAGAGAGTATTAAACTATTACTCTAAAGGAGGGTTTAAGCCTTCATTTATCTGTATCAGTGAAAGGTTCTCTATTCCAGTAATAACAGCCCTTCTGAGTTATCAAGTGTCAGGAGTCTCCGTTTCAGTTGGGACCCAAGCGACCTTGCCGTGACGTTTTAGGTTGGTGTGTTGACATTTGTTCCCAGAAATTAAGATGAGCTGGATAAGATGGCTCTGACCTCTAGTCCCCAAGTATAAAAAGCCTGTGGATTCCGAGGGGGAGGATAAATAAGAACTTGTGAAGAGGATGAGCAATTGCACAGGAAATGAGTCTAGGAAAAGATTTTTAAAAATACTCTTCTTTCATTTTCTCTCAAGGAGCACGTCCCTGAAAGCAGAGGTCAGTCTCCCAGTCTCTGTGTTCAGCCTTCAGGTCTGGGACAGAAGGGAGAGAGTGTGTGTGTGTGTGTGTGTGTGTGTGTGTGTTTGGTACAGGGTGGGGGAGAGGAGAAGGAGAGAATGCTGTTGAGGAAGCTCCTGCACTTCTCTGTGCTGTAAAAGGGTTGGGGTATGGGCGCCACTCAGTACTGTGGGCCTCAGTCTGGGGCTTGCCAAACCCTACAGGAGACATCTAGGAACCACTGAGTGTTCATGGTTTGGGTAGGGATGACATGGTAAAAACTAACTTTGTAATGGAATGAAGCTAGCAACATTTGGAGGGGGTCAGAAGCTCATCTCAGTGACTGAGGAGAGAGCCTAGAGGCAAGATTATGGCTAGTGGACTCTGTAAGACAGAAGGTATGAAGTGATAAAGTAAAGAAAGCCTGGCTCAGGTGGTGGCAACTAAAATAGAACAGCAAATTCAGGAAAAAGCAAAGCAGAATTGGGACAGAACATGGGCACTCTGAGACATGGAGCCAGAGGCTGATGTGTAAAGAGGAATAAGGATGCCCAAAGAGTAAGGGTGTTGGATGCACTGAGCTTGAGGTAGTGGGAAGGTCAGTGTGTTCAGAAGGGAAGAAAGGTCAAGGTTGGACACCAGAGAGTTATCAGCTTAGACCAGAGAAGTGAAGCCAGAAGAATGGATAAACCAGGAAGAAGTGAAAAATACTACTCTACCGAGCACCTACTGTGTGCCAGGCACTGCATTAAGCATTTCCCATTCACAATTTCAGAATTCTCCTGTCTCAGGGCACGGGCTATCGTCTCCATTTACCGATGAGAAAATGTGATGCTTGGAGAGGTGAAGTACAGACCCAAAGTGATACAGTTGATAATGGGGAGCACTGGGATGCCTGGCCCATAACCCAAGCTCTTAACTGCACGACGTTCTGAAGGAAGAGCAGAGGGCTGAGGCTGAACGGTGCAGGCGTCCTCAGTCAGGGGAGGGGAGAAGGAGGGCAAGCCAGCCAAGTGCCCAGAGAGGTAGGATGAAAAAAAGGACTTGTCTGATAGAGGCACAGGGGCATGGGGGCGAGGGTCCCCTCACATAGGTGCCCCCAGACGGTGGATGAGCCTGAGGAGAAGGCCTCTGTTACCGTTTATTAGGACATTTGGATATACAGGGATTATTTCTTAATATTTGCTCTGAGTTGTTTGTTTTATTTAGAACAGATTAAAAATGAAACCCCCAAATGCAATCATTTCACAATAAAAAAAACAGAAACAAAACCACCAAATCTTGTGTACACTCTACCTGAAGCTGTCCCTGGAGGTGAGGCTGGCTTTGAGAAGTTATTTGGCTTGGTTGATCTATTCACCATGGGAGCTGAAACACAAAATCACACCTATATTGTAATTATATATACACATACACACACACACACACACACACACACACATATACATATATAGTAGATAGTCTACTGAGGGAGATTCACACTTATGGAAAAATGCATTGTGGAAATGATGGGTCAGACCAGAGAATCTGCAAAGAATGGGGGACACAATTAGTAAGCCACAAGCCATTAAAAGAAGCCTTCTCAGAAGAAAAAAACATTTTTAGAATGAATATATTAATAATTAAAGTGAATACTGGCTTGGAATTTCATTTGCCAAACTGGGTGTCTAGGAGATGAAAGAGTTTGTTTTTTTACCAGGAGACGTGCATTGAACTAACAATGGAGGGGCCAGATTAATAGCCCCACCTTCCCTGCCACACGTAACACACATAGCACATATCATTCCTCTTGGATTTTGTAGGTTTTTGGGGGGTGGAGGTGGGGGCATTTAATTTGTATTTATTGTTTCATGGTGATGGGTGAATTCAGAAATTCTGGTGGGTCTAGAAGCTGTCGGTGATATTTAGGGCGTGGGAGAGGGCTGCGACGTGATGGCAGTGTAAAAACCGAGTATTGCTACCTTGGAGTCAAGTTTATTAGATGAGTAATGTTACTTGAAGAGGCAGCGTTTATACAGGATTATATTTTCCATAGCGACTATATCCAGAGTAATCACACACTGTTCCACACCTCATCTGAGGCTATGTGGCACGGGCTTTTGGAGATAATTTGTTTGTAGCTGCGTTTGTTATTTCGTGAAGGATTTACAAGTGAAATGTTTCTCATGGGCCTGAGATAGTACTCAATTTTAAAGAATTAGAACATAGAGCATATTTTACTCTTTCATTTTTTCAGTCCTCTGCAGAAACTGTTCTGGGGCAATATTTGTAAGGTCAACATGGTGGCTCATGACTTTGTGAGTATTAGGTTTTATAAGAAATCCATTCTAAGTGAGTAGCTAAAGAGAAGAACTTAGGTGCTTTTATACCTTGAGAAGAGAGTATTAAATCATGGAAGAGGATGGAGAAAGAAGGGTAAAGGCTATAAAACACAGAGATGGGTTGCTCACTATGCTCTCTGTTCCACTAGCCAAAGAAGGCAAATGCTACGGCCACAGAGGAGAGAGGCCTGGGCACTATCATTTCTGAGCCCCTTAGAGCTCGCTACCAAATGGTCTTGTATGCCTCTATCAACTGCAGAAGTTTTCAGGTGCTTAAAACTACAAACTCTTGCCTTTTTCAGATGGGGGTGAACTGTCTTCTGTGGGATGAATATAGTTTTCATCTTCATCTTCCACAGGGACCACATAATCAGCCTAAAAGAAATACAGAAATGCTGTATATTCAGAGTTTACTGCATAAGAAGCAGTGATATTTAGAAAAATCTTCTGAGATATAATCCATATACCATTAAATTCCCCAGTGTAAAGTGGTTTGGTGATTTGTAGTTTATTAACAGAGTGTGTAACCCTCACTGCAATCTAGATTTAGAACATTTCCATCACCCCCAAGAGGACCCCTGCACCCATTAGTCACTCCCATCCATCCCCTCCCCCGACCTAGTCAACCACCAACCTTCTTTCTATCTTTAAGATTTGCCCGTTCTGGACATTTTATATAAATGGAATCATACAATATTTCAATACACAGTCTTTCATGACTTCTTTCACTTAGCATAGTAATTTCAAGGTTTAACCACGTTTTAGTACTTCATTCCCTTTTATGGACAAATTATATTCCATTGTATGACTATACCACATTTTACTTATCCATTCATCAGTTGATGGACATTTGGGTTGTTTTTACTTTTTTGGCTATTATGAATAACGTTGCTGTGGACATTCATGTACAAGTTTTGTGTAGATGGACATTTTTCTTGAGAATATACCTAGTGGTGGAATTGCTGGGTCATATTGTAGCTCTATATTTAATAGTTTGAGGAACTGTTAAATTGTTTTCCAAAGTGGCTGCACAATTTTTCCATTCCCACTGGGAATGTATGAGGGTTCCAATTTCTCCACATATTCACTAATACTTGTTATTGTCTGTCTTTTTGATTGTAAGCATCCTTGTAGGTGTGAAGTGGTATCTAATTGTGATTTTGATTTGCATTTCCCTTAATGATGTTAAGCATCTTTTCGTCTGCTTATTGGCCATTTGTATATCTTCTTCAGAGAAAAGTCTGTTCAACCCCTTTGCCAACTTTTAATTGGGTTGTTTGTCTTTTTTATTCTTGGATTATGAGTTATTTAAATGTTCTAGATTTAAATCTCTTATCAGTTATATAATTTGCAAAAAAATTCTCGCATTCTACACGTTGTCTTTTTACTTTCTTTATGGTATCATTTGCGGCGCAAACGTTTTACATTTTAAAGTCACTTTTATCTACTTTTTTCTTTTGTTGTTTGTGCTTTTGGTATTGTATCTAAGAAACCATTGTCTATCCCAAGGTCATAAAAGTTTATACCTGGGCTTCCCTGGTGGCTCAGTGGTTAAGAATCTGCCTGCCAATGCAGAGGACACGGGTTGGAGCCTCTGGTCCGGGAAGATCCCACATGCCGCGGAGCAACTAAGCCCATGCGCCACAACTGCTGAGCCTGCGCTCTAGAGCCTGTGAGCCGCAGCTGCTGAGCCTGTGTGCCACAACTACTGAAGCCTGCGTGCCTAGAACCCACGCTCCACAACAAGAGAAGCCACCACAATGAGAAGCCCGCACACCGCAACGAAGAGTAGCCCCCGCTCTCCGCAACTAGAGAAAGGCCGCGCGCAGCAACGAAGACCCAATGTAGCCAAAAATAAATAAATTTTTAAAATTAAAAAAGAAAGATTTATACCTATGTTTTCTTCCAAGAGTTTTATAGTTTTAGCTCTTACACTTAGACCTATGATCCAGTTTTATTTAACTTTTTATATATGGTGTGAGATTGGAGTACAATTTCATTCTTTTGCATGTGTATATACAGTTATCTTAGCACTGTTTGTTTAAAAAACTAATTTTTCCCGTTGAATTTTCTTGGCACCTTTGTCAATAATCGATTGACCATAAATATAGGGAGGGAGGGATTTTATAAGAGGTAAATAAAGTAACCAGATCTCAGAAGTGGTTTTTACAACCTGCCTTGGTTGGTTGCCAACATGGGGACTGGGAGAAACAAAAACCAAACATGTATTGAGCGCTTCTTGCCAGGTGCTCTTCTGAGTACTTTACGTGTGTAATCTCACTTATTCCTTGTAATAACCCAGAAAGGCAGGTGCCACTAGTACTATGCTGTAACACTATACTAAAGCTGTTACCTGCCAAAATAAGCAGATGGTCAAGAATCATCATAATCTGTGTCCTAACAAGTTCATCTTCACGGTGCTGCGGTGTTTTGATATAAACCCCATTATCCCATGTTCACATCACAAAAAACTGGCTGTAGTTACATGAATAATTGGTCTTTTGAAGCCAGGCAGATTATTCTACTGCCACAACCTACATGCTATTAGAATCCTTCCTCAGCTTTTACAATGGCATGATTAAAATATAGATGATTATTTAAACAATCATCTTAGATCAACTCCAGTGTTTAGATGTTCAGTATTAAGACACCTGCTGTAGGTATTTACATGTTTGCCTTCCCCCAAACTTTAAATGTGAAAAATAGGAGCACCACGGATTCATCTTATTTTCACTTTCCCATTGCCCTTCACCCCATTCCATGTCAGGAGTCGTTAAGATGAGCTATTAAATGCCCACATGAGTTTCTTGCTTAATACAACTCATGTGAACACTTAATAGCTTTACATACATTATTTTACTGAATTCTTTCAATGATACCTACGATTAAGTTAGGTGTACTTATCCTCATTTTACAGGTGAGGAATTTGAGAGCAGTTGAGTAATCTATCCAAGGTCACATAAAATCACAAAACTGATGCCCTGCAAGGACATGTACTGGGTCTGCTTTGGGCACCAATGAAGCCCTGGCACATTTGTGTTGAATGAAGAGCTGGTCTCTTCTCAGTGGATACTGGAGAGGTGGCACAGGATAGCTCTTTAGCACCTGGGATCTAGTATGTAATCATCTGATTTCAAATGCTGGCTCTATCATTTACCTCTGTGACCTTGGACAAGTTCTTCAACCCCTTTGCACCTCATCTGTGCCATTTCCTCATCTGTCATGGGGGTGATAATAGCACACACTTCCTAGGGTTGCTGTGAGGATGTAATGAGATAATACATACGGAGTGCTCAGAACACCACCGACACACAGCACTGGTCAAGTGTCAGCCGCTCTCGTTGTTATAGCACAGATGCTCCTTCCTCCCACTGCCAACTCTCTGGTCAGCCTGAACCCCCATATTATGCCTGTAACCTGCATGGTAGGGCTAAACGTCTTCATTTATGCTTCTGTTTGACTTCTTTTCCTGTCTAATGGCTCAGCCAGATCTTAATGTTGGCTTCTTTTTTCTTTTTTAAACCTCTTTCTCATCTTGACTGTCCATCTGCCCATTCCAGAATGTGCCTCCTCCAGACTTCTCCTTTTCCCACTGGTTCAGGCTTGCCTGAGCCACCTCCACAGGCTGCTATTAGCAAAGCTCGGCCTCTCTCCACTGGGGCCCACCTCCAGTTAGTCACAGAGATGGAGAGCTTCACATAACCCACAGTCTGCATTTGTATTCTGTGTCTGAATTGATATCTTCATATGGATTTGCCGAATGCTGAAAGAATTCACCGTGAGACCCTAACAGATGGTCTCCTACCATGTCCCACGCTCAGATTCTCCCGGCCACCCTGTTCTCACCCTGAAAGGGCAGCATCCCCTCTCAGACTGACAGACAGACTGAGGATTGACAAACCATACTCATTCTCAGTCTGCTGACTTCCTGACTTAAACTGTCTCTAGAGAGGGGGCCATAAACTCAAATACTTATAGGAGCAGGCGTGGAACAATAAGGGGACATGCACAGAGTCAGGGTGTGTGCAAGTCTTGTATGAGTGATGGGGATGATGACAAATGGAAACAGGGGCCAGGGATTCACAGCTGAGCTGGAGTATTGCCATGAGGCTCAGCTGCTTTGAGGCCATGGCTGGCCAAGTGTTGACAGGCCCTCAGTCTTCAGGAGAAACTAGAAAACTGGATTTTATAAAGAATCTAGAATATGGTAGAAAGGAATCCAATATCTATATATGATACATGGAATCCTTTGTGTGAGGCACTGTATTTAGTGATTATATATATATATATATATATATATATATATATATATATATATATTCCTTTATTAAATCTTTAAAATAACCTGAAGAGAGGAAAAGTTGAGACTCAGAGAGTTATCTGACTTGCCTAAGTCACACAACTAGTAAGGGTCAAAGCAGGAATTTGAGCTTGGGTGCTGCCTCTATTTTATTTAAAAGTCTCTTTTCCATCTCTTCTTGGGCTACAAATTATTCTAAGGTGGAAATGAAGGTCATTTCACAACATGCTCATAAGCTGTAGGTTTTACCATCTACAGGCATTTAAAAACAAGTTACTTCTGGGGCTTCCCTGGTGGCGCAGTGGTTAAGAATCCGCCTGCCAATGCAGGGGACATGGGTTCGAGCCCTGGTCCAGAAGATCCCACATGCCGCAGGGCAGCTAAAGCCGTGTGCCACAACTACTGAGCCTCTGCTCTAGAGCCCATGAGCCACAACTACTGAGCCCGTGTGCCACAACTACTGCAGCCCGCGTGCCTAGAGCCCGTGCTCTGCATCAAGAGAAGCCACCGCAATAAGAAGCCGTGCACTGCAACGAAGAGTAGCCCCACTCTCCGCAACTAGAGAAAGCCCGCGCGCAGTAACAAAGACCCAACGCAGCCAAAAATAAATAAATATATACATAAATAAATTTATAAAAACAAGTTACTTCTTCGAGAAGCTGCAGTAAGATTATGTCGTGATGGTTAAGAGTTGCCCCTAATGTTCTTTTCTTTCTCAGACTGTTACACTTGTAGGGTTGTTCTAATGGCTAAGTTTGAGGGCTTGTCTGACTTTATTTAAAATACAAGTACATCTGGGAGCCATAACATATTAGGCTTTATCAGTCATTCCTCCAATAGCCTGAATGGGTTTACCTGTTCATTTTTAAATTGGAACAATTCCATATGGAATAAGACGTGAAAATCTAGATGCTGGCAGAAGGGAGATTGATGACATAAACCGAGAGTTGGGTCCTGGACAATCGGCAAAGATGGTCCCTGGATACCCGGGACTGGGGAGAGGGAGTGAGAAGCAAGAGCTGCCAAGGGAAGCGGGGGGTCAGCTCCTCCACGGGTTGTGCAGGGTCTTCCTACAGACTAGGGGTCTCCAGTGTATGTCCCACTGCACCCCTCTGCATTTTAGAGGAGGGGGGTGGAGGATCAGAGAGAAAAGAAGGTGGGGGAAAGAAAATGAGGCAGGACAGGGAGAGAAGCAATGGGGAATAAAGAGGGAAATATATTATGGAGGAAAGAGAGGCTTGCAGGAAACTGAGGGACTCTTTCTCGAAGGAATAATTAGAGGGGCACAGTTCCAGTATGGATATATATGCCTGTAGTAAATGAAAGTGCTTAAAATAAGACCATATATGCCATTTTTAAAGAAAACATCCTTTCAGCATTAACAGTGGAGAGTTAGAGGGGGCAGGGTGGCTAGTGCCGGCTGGAGAGCAGGGCCTGGAGGAAGGAAGACACGCCTGAGGCCACACTGTCCTGCCCCTCCCCCTATCCGGCCCACATCCTGCCTTCCACTGGGTCTGGGCAGTCTTCTGGACAGAGTTACTTTACCTCATCCTCAAGGAGCTCTTTGGGTCTGGGTGGGACTTGAGGTTTGTGCAGAGAAGTCGGGGCTGGCAGAGTGGCGGCTTGCCTCGCCTTTGCCGAAGGCCAGTTGGGTTTACTGGGAAGGGTCTTGCTGAAGGGCGGAGACTGCCTCTGGCTTGACCGATTGTCTTTGAGAGGAAAAACAACAAGAACAACAAAGCATAAGATGAACGGGTTCTGGATCATTCCTTGGGCGGAAGCCACCGAGATCTAGAAAGTATAAAACCCCCAGCATCTATGTAGCCAACACATTATTAACTGGGGCATTCCCTTAAAGAGTAGAATGACATGTTAGGCAAAGATTTCAACTGCCCATTGACTTACATTATAAAAACCAGGAGAATGTCCTCATCAAAAACATCCTCCTAGGGACTGATGGAGACCCACAGACCCAGGAGAGCAGACAGCCCAAACACTCTGCTAAACAGAATGGATGGTGACCTTGTGTGTGTGTGGGGGGGGGGGGGCAGGGTCTCGGGGGGGCGGTACTCCTCAGTGGTTCACTTTGCTCCATGAAGCCTTAAGGGCAGTGATTCTCAATCCTGCCTACACATAGGAACCACCTGGGAGCTTTAAAAAATGCCAAGGTCCCACTCCAGACATGCAGTTTGAACTTCTGGGGAGGGACCTGGTATTATAAGTTTTAAAATTCCCCAGGTTATTCTAAGGTGTATTCAGGGTTGCAACTACTTATGCGGGTGAACCTATACGTTCCTCCCCTTGATGATGTCCTCGAATCATGGGGAAGTCGTGAGTACCCCCTGGTCCAGGACCGTCCTCACCAGGTGTCAGGGAAGGAGTCCAGGCTCCTGCTCTCCACCCACCAGCGGCACTCCTTTGGGCTGCTTCTTCATTATGTAACCTCTCTGGGACTCACATTCCTCATTTTTAAAATGAGGATCGGAGCTATCCACCTCAGAGAGTTATTGTAGGGATTAGGGAGAAAGCAGCAAGGCAGAGCCGATGCCTAATATACACAACTAACCTTACCTGCATAATGTGGTGGAGGGCTTAGGCAACAGGGCGTCTACCCGGTTGATCTGCGAGCACACATTCTGACTGATACACTGTAGGAAAATCTTCGCATAGGAGTAAGCTGGCGGGTTCCCCTTCCCGGAACCAGCCCAGGCGCTTACCCTGGCTTCCTGCTCCTTCCTCCTGCTACGGCCGGCCCCTCCCTTGGTACAGCTGCCGCTGCCCCTGCCTGGCCCACTCTGCTCTCCTCCCGGCGCCTGCTCCAGCCCTCGGCCCGCGCTTCTGCCTCGCTGAGGGTATGTGGTTAACTTTACACTTGGTGCCTCCTTCTGGTGGCGTAGCTGCGTTCAGGCGCCAAGGCATCTACTTTACTATGCCTATGACTGTCAATTTTTGTAGTTTTATTGGCAGCTCTTGGAGTTTACTGAGATTTCTTAATATAAGATTTAAGCCCATCAGAAGGAGCAAAGCATAGAAGACAGGCTTCGAAGAGTATGACCTGGAATGAGCCGCGTAACCGTCCCGAATAGCGGTTTCTTGGTCTGTAAACAGGCCTGATGCAGCCCCTTCCTCCCCAGGGTTGTTGCGATGATTGAACGAGGTCACAAATTTGGTTGCGGTGTGTGGAGCAGAGTGGTGAAGAGCACGGGCTTTGGAGGCTGAAAGGCCCGACTTGCATCCCAGCTCTGCCACTTATAAACCTTGGCCCAGTGAGTTCACTCCTCTGAGCCTCACTTTCCTCCTTTGTGATTATCGAGAAGGTGAAGTAGGCCATGACTGTAAAGCACTAAGTTGTAAACTGTAAAAAGTCGGGGAGTCTGCCTGTCCTGCTTGCTGCTTAGCATAGCTCCAGCACATAGTAGGTCCTCAACAGATGTGGCGCGAAGCAGGGGCAGTACCTGGTACCCCATAAGGAGGAAGTTATCCTCAGGGATAAGGGACACTAAACCCTTTACACATAGGGATGCTCTGTATGACTCCTAGCCTCACGGTGATCACATGGACACACTCCCCACCTCACCTTGCTGAACTTAGTCACCTGTTAGAATGGAACACAGACTTCTTCTTGGGGGAGGGCGGGGGGGGGGCATTAAAAGCTACACTCAGGCCTGGAGGCCACACTTAAGACTCGTCCTTTTAAACAATAAGGCTAATTCCAGGCTTAGAGGGCTTCACTCCTATCCCCTCCCCTTGCCCCTCCCCTCAATTAAAACTCCACTGTCCAGACTCAGTGTATCTGTACAGCCTGCCAGCGTGGGGCTGCGGTGGGAGGGATGGAGGAAGGAGGGGCCTTAGCAGACACTGGGATCCCTGAAGGTCATCCTGGTTCCATACAGCCATCTCAAGAGAAATTCCAGAACCTTGTACGCAGGAAGAAGGAAGAGAAGAAGGGACTAATCTTGGGTTGATTTCTCTGGGGACTATTAGGAATTGAGGTGGGGTGGGGAACCACGTCAGGATGTGCTTGTTTTATCTTTTGCCTGTTTTCAACATTCCCAGTTTAGGCAGGATACCCCTCCCTTCCCCAAAGGGCAAACTTACCAGCGGGGCCTCCAGTGCCTGTGAGTGACCAGATGACCCACTTGGAGGTGGTGAGAGTGGGAGGTGCCCACCATGCTGTGACCTTGGCCTGCCCGGCTCCCTGCTGCCCTGAAGGCCTAGCGCCCAAGGTCTGGGTGGGGACTCACCTACGTACTCGCCCCTGGTGAAGGGCAGGGCCCGGTGAACTATCCGAGTCTCCTGCTCGGCGGGTGGTGGCTCATAGCTGTCGTCCCCAGCCTCCTCGGCCGGCAGCACATACATTTCCGAGTCGGAGTGCTCATCTGGGTTTTCATAATCGCTGTCCTGCAAGTACAGATACCATGCTCAGCGCCCCACGCGTGCTTAGGAGGGACGGAGGAACAAGAAAGCAAGGCTGGGAGGGGTCGGCTAACCAGGGTTAGGCAGCTGTTAGCAGCAGCCCTGGGGTTGAAGCCGGGCCTTTTGCCTGCAAAACGTATCACCTGGACTACTATCCTGGGGGAACGCATGGACTACTAACCCCAAGGGTGGCTGAATTCTGTATGTCTGCAAAGAACAGCCAGAGATAAAATATATTTTAAGAAGACAGAAAAAGGACCCAATAAAATAGAATAACCAAATAGGTTTTATTAATCATGAAGGTTGATGGTTGAGGAAAATGTAAGTTTAATAAGAGAGGGTAAGGAGAAGCTCAGGAATATAGACACTTTTGAGGAGATAAGGTTTGTTTGTTTTAAACAGAGCTGGACAGTTGCAGGGACAAGGACTTCAAATTGACTCAGACTCCATTCTCTTTCTTTTTGTTTGTTTTTTTCATATAAATTTTATTTAAGTCCATATTGAAAATACGTTGAGCCAGTCTAAAGTTCCAACAGTTCACAAGGAGGGAAGTCTTCCCAGCCACTCAGTTCCTCTCCCTAGAGGCAAACAGAGGGACTAGCTTCTTGTGCGTTTTGTTCAGAGATAGTTTATGTGTGTAGCACACATACATATACTCATATGGAGGAAATATTTGATTCAGGACTTAAGAGGTCCTCTGGCCTCTGTGCCCACTGCCCCCTCACACTGCCTGACATGTTGCTCAATCCATACATGATTTTCCGATGAATCTATGATGTACCTGCCTTTTGGCCTGTCTCCTTTCCCTGGCAATTGTGTAACATTGAGGCAGGTATAGCGTTTCCTTCATTGCTGTATCCTCAGGGCCCGTGACAGGGCCAGCACATGAGAGACACTCAGGATGTTTGGAACAAATGAAGGAATCAGTGAGCGAGCACTGTGCTTTCCTCCTCAGTCCGTAGGGAGATGCGGGAGAGGAGAGGAAGAGGGTGAAGAGTGGGATAAGGAAAGAGAAAGGAGGCTGAAAATAGAGCTTTTCCCGAGGTGGCTGGAGGAGTCGAGGGAGACAGAATAAAAGGAGGAAGGAGCCCAAAGGAGGGTGCTTGTCCTTACCCTGGCATGGGGGAGCCAGGAAGGGACAGGGAGAGGGGGGAGGTAAGAAAATTCCTGTAGGGGGGATTTTCCCAAACCCCTAGGTCAGAAATAGCAAATGGGAATATGAAATTAGGCTGAATAAAGTAATGATAATAGTAATGATTATTATTATCACTAACATATCTATGCACTGTATACCTCATTGACCCCTCATCACAATCATATGAGATAGTTTTTTAAAAAGTCACATTTTGCACTTGAGGAAACTGAGGCCCAGAGGAGTTGAGTAATTTAAGCCTGCGGTCTGTGCTCTGGGGAAGCCAAAGACTGTTCCCAGGCTGGAGGCCTGGGAGGTGGAGTGGGGGTGAAAGGGTGGGCCAGGGGGAGGCTTAACAGAGCAAGACCCTGGCTTCCCAAACCAGGGACTCTCTTCATCCAGGCCAAGGACCCAATTAGTGCTGCTGCAGCATCCCAGGGAGACGTCAGTATGAGCACTGAGAAGCAGTTGCTTTAATAGACATTCAGAAAGTGAAAGAACCAGTGGGCAGCCAGACACATGTGCCTGAGTGGGGGACGGTTTGGGCACCCCACTTTGTTTCCGTTTTCGTGGAGCAGGGACTGGCTTCCTAGACTTAATTACCTGGAGGCTGAGGATCAGTGTGCATCCCGGGGAGGAGTCTGGAGTCCTTGCAGCCCCTCCGGCACAGCAGTCTGACTGAGAGGACCAGGTTGGCAGAGGTGGCAGAGAAGGTAGAAAAAGAGAGATCCCACGTCAGCTGTTCCTGGCAGCCGTCCTCTGACACTGAGCTGCCTACCAGACTGTGCCCCCATGAGGACCAGACTGAGACTATATATCCAGGGCCCAGCATGGGACCTGCTGCAGGGTAGGTGCACACCCAGCATACTTGGAATGAATGAATGCACTGAGCTGCTGCCTGGGCTCTGAAGGGACTGAGGAGGAGGGAATGGACGCCCTTCATTTGGGAAGTCTTTTCTGTGGGAGATGTACCACAAGCCCCTCCTACTTCAAGCACAGTAGAATGCGTTGAATACCTTTTCATCAAGAGAATTAAAAGGGAATCTATTCAAACTTCTGAGAGTTTAAAAAAATCCCCTCCCCCCAAATTATTCTAAATTATGACAAACAAACTTCTTTTGTTAATTAATTAATTAATTAATCCATTCATTCATTCAATACTTGAGGAAGTACAATACTTTGGACAGTCTAATGGGAACTTTGAAGAAGGGAATGTGTAATCAGACAAAAATCTTCTCAAATTGTCCATTTCTTCATGCATGTAATCAATATTTATTGAGCACCTACTATGTGCCAGCCATCATGCTTGACTCAGAGCACAGTCCCTGGCCTCATAGTGCTTGTATGCTAGCATGGGAGACCAACAACAAACAAATAGTGAATAATAAATAAGTAAATAATCAAACAGATAAAATAGATATGCCTGGTCATAGATGCACTGAGGGAATGATCAGGTTCCTGAGACAGAGAGCAAAGGGAAGAGGGATTCTGTCTTGGAGAGGGGTGCTGGAAAGGCCTTCCTGGTGAGAAGCAGACACTTAAGCCAAGCCTGAAGTACAAGAAGGAGCCAACCAAGTGAAGAAGGATGGGGATACCCTGGTTTCTCCTTTCTTCTGCTCTTCCTTCACCTGCCCAAGGACCATGAGTCTGATATTGCTGAGTTAGGCAGGACCTCGACCTGCTGTAGGGACTGAGGGCAGGCCTGTGTGCCTGGGCTGGGATGAGCAACCCCTGCTGAGGGGGTGCAGGGAAGGCTAGACATGGCTGCAGGGGTCAGATTCCATCAGGTCTGGAGGCTTTAGCAACAAGCCTGGATTTCATTCTATGTACCAAGGGAATCCAATAAGGTAAACATTGTGAGTGAATGTTCAATCAATCCTTACTATAGCTGGTACCTTCATTTTGGTTGTTTAACTCTGGGGACACAAGTCATTCCCTCCTCTTCAGGCTGATTTTATTTTGTGTTTGCTAGGTCCCCACCTTGTCTTCTTCCAGCCAGCTGAGCTCAGTTTTCTCGGTTGCCTGGGGGAGGTTGGTCCAGCGTCTTAACTTTGCTTCCGATGTGGCCCTGTGTGTGTGTGTGCCTCCAGCAGGGGGCGCAGCTGCAGTGCTTCTGAGGGATCAGTGCTGCTGGGCCCTGGAAGGCTCTCCATGCCTAGGTGACCCACAGTGAGGCCACCTCACTCCTTCTTTACAAAAATATTTTCTCTGCAGTTGAAACGGGAGGAACTTCCGTCTCCTGATACTCTGAATAAACCCCAGGTGATGTACACAGTGCAGAGCTGGGCTCAGGCTCAATTCTGGGCCCTGGACAGGAGTCCTGGGTTCTCATCCTACTGGGTCACTGAGTAATTGAGAGATGGTCGGCAAGTCATTTTCAGGCTCTTGGCCTCAGTTTCCTTATGGGGTATGTGGTTGTGTGGAGGCCCTCTTGGATCCCTTCCAGATATAAAGCTCACAGACTGGAGCAGCCTAACATTCTGCATGAATCTGATATGTGAGGAATAATCATTGTACAGAAAAGTTTTTAGGATGTCTTGTCTCTATAAGATTCAGGCCCAAAGAGAAGTGGCCCCTGGGGCCCTGTGGGTTGCAGAGCCATCTTGAAGAGGTTCACAATTAATTCTGACACACCACTCCAATGTCATCATGGTCAGGGAGAGCCCTCGCCATCTGTGGCCCCCAGAGTCCGTTCATATCTTCTTGGTCACAGCAAGCCCCTTGAGTTTTAAAAGTCTGCTTCTGAGATCTGAGAGACTGGGTTTGAATTTTGGAATTGCAAGTTACTTAAACTCTCCATGTCTTGGTTTCTTCACCTGTAAAATGGGCAGGGCTGATGTCCAAACTGTTTAAGAACAAATCCAGCCCAGGTACTGACCGTGACCTTAAGGAGTGTCCCGGAGACTCCCCGATGTGCCAAGCATTCACTCTCTAGTTTGTTTAGGGCTCCTGGCAGGGACCAAGCAGTGATGGGGCACTGCGGAATTCAGGGCAGAGGCATTTGCCAACTGAGGTGGAAATATTCAAGCATTTTAACGTCTGTTTTGGCTGTGCTGAGTACTCTGAATACCAGCAGAAAATGGGGATAAGAATGCCTACTCATAGGGCTGTCATGAGGATTACATGAGGGAATAAGTAGGAAGCTTCTAGCCTGGCACATGATGGTGCTTGCTCAAGTCAGCCGTTGTGAGGTTATTGCTGCCCTGCCTATAGGTGGCCCTTCCAGCCCAGCCATCTCCCCTCCGTGATGGGCAGCTGACCACCAGCGTGTCATTCAGAAACAAGTCTTTATAAAGGCCTCCCAGGGGCCCTGGTGGAAATGATACCCTTCTAGTCCCAGGAACAAATACTTACAAAGTCATCTGACCACTGCTCCTCTTCGTCAGCTGGCCTCTCTGAAATGGCATGTGGGAAGCAGAATGCACAAACATAAGTCTCAGCTGACCAGCTCCACCCTGTCCACAAGCACCCCGAACCTGCCTTCTCTGCCTTTGAGCCACCAGCTCCTATCTACTAGGCCTTGAACGGTTATTACAGTCATCTCATGTTCATTCCTTTCAAATCCTTTTTTTGTTTGTTTTTTTAAAGTCAGTTCTCAGAGGGAAGTTTATAGCTATACAAGCCTACCTCGAAACAAGAAAAATCTCAAATAAACAATTTAACCTTACACCTAAAGGAGCTAGAGAAAGAAGAACAAACAAAACCCAAAGTTAGCAGAAGGAAAGAAATCATAAAGATCAGAGCAGAAATAAATGAAATAGAAACAAAGAAAACAATAGCAAAGATCAATAAAACTAAAAGCTGGTTCTTTGAGGAGATAAACAAAATTGATAAACCATTAACCAGACTCATCAAGAAAAAAAGGGAGAAGACTCAAATCAATAAAATTAGAAATGAAAAAGGAGAAGTTACAACAGACACCGCAGAAATACAAAGCATCCTAAGAGACTACTACAAGCAACTCTATGCCAATCAAATGGACAACCTGGAAGAAATGGACAAATTCTTAGAAAGGTATAACCTCCCAAGACTGAACCAGGAAGAAATAGAAAATATGAACAGACCAATCACAAGTAATGAAATTGAAACTGTGATTAAAAGTCTTCCCACAAACAAAAGTACAGGACTGGATGGCTTCACAGGTGAATTCTATCAAACGTTTAGAAAAGAGCTAACACCCATCCTTCTCAAACTCTTCCAAAAAATTGCGGAGGAAGGAACACACCCAAACTCATTCTATGAAGCCACTATCACCCTGATACCAAAACCAGACAAAGATACTACAAAAAAAGAAAATTACAGACCAATATCACTGATGAACATAGATGCAAAAATCCTCAACAAAATACTAGCAAACAGAATCCAACAACACATTAAAAGGATCATACACCATGATCAAGTGGGATTTATCCCAGGGATGCAAGGATTCTTCAATATATGCAAATCAATCAATGTGATACACCATATTAACAAACTGAAGAATAAAAACCATATGATCATCTCAATAGATGCAGAAAAAGCTTTTGACAAAATTCAACACCCATTTATGATAAAAACTCTCCAGAAAGTGGGCATAGAGGGAACCTACTTCAACATAATAAAGGCCATATATGACAAACTCACAGCAAACATCATTCTCAATGGTGAAAAACTGAAAACATTTCCTCTAAGATCAGGAACCAGACAAGGATGTCCACTCTCACCACTATTATTCAACATAGTTTTGGAAGTCCTAGCCACGGCAATCAGAGAAGAAAACGAAATAAAAGGAATACAAATTGGAAAAGAAGAAGTAAAACTGTCATTGTTTGCAGATGACATGATACTCTACATAGACAATCCTAAAGATGCCACCAGAAAACTGCTAGAGCTAATCAATGAATTTGGTAAAGTGGCCTGATACAAAATTAATGCACAGAAATCTCTTGCATTCCTATACACTAATGATGAAAAATCTGAAAGAGAAATTAAGGAAACACTCCCATTTACCATTGCAACAAAAAGAATAAAATACCTAGGAATAAACCTACCTAGGGAGACAAAACACCTCTATGCAGAAAACTGTAAGACACTGATGAAAGAAATTAAAGATGATACCAACAGATGGAGAGATATACCATGTTCTTGGATTGGAAGAATCAATATTGTGAAAATGACTATACTACACAAAGCAATCTACAGATTCAATGCAATCCCTATCAAATTACCAATGGCATTTTTACAGAACTAGAACAAAAAATCTTAAAATTTGTATGGAGACACAAAAGATCCCAAATAGCCAAAGCAGTCTTGAGGGAAAAAAACGGAGCTGGAGGAATCAGACTCCTTTACTTCAGACTATACTACAAAGCTACAGTAATCAAGACAATATGGTAGTGGCACAAAAACAGAAATACAGATCAATGGAACAGGACAGAAAGCCCAGAGATAAACTCACACACCTATGGTCAACTAATCTGTGACAAAGGAGGCAAGGATATACAATGGAGAAAAGACAGTCTCTTCAATAAGTGGTGCTGGGAAAACTGGACAGCTACATGTAAAAGAATGAAATTAGAACACTCCCTAACACCATACACAAAAATAAACTCAAAATGGATTAAAGACCTAAATGTAAGATTGGACACTATAAAACTCTTAGAGGGAAACATAGGAAGAACACTCTTTGACATAAATCACAGCAAGATCTTTTTTGATCCACCTCCTAGAGTAATGGAAATAAAAACAAAAATAAACAAATGGGACCTAATTAAACTTAAAAGCTTTTGCACAACAAAGGAAACTATAAACAAGACGAAAAGACAACCCTCAGAATGGGAGAAAATATTTGGAAATGAATCAACAGACAAACGATTAGTCTCCAAAATATATAAACGGCTCATGCAGCTCAATATTAAAAAAACAAACAACCCAATCCAAAAACTGGCAGAAGACCTAAATAGACAGTTCTCCAAAGAAGACATACAGATTGCCAAGAAGCACATGAAAAGCTGCTCAACATCACTAATTATTAGAGAAATGCAAATCAGAACTACAATGAGGTATCACCTCACACCGGTTAGAATGGACATCATCAGAAAATCTACATACAACAAATGCTGAAGAGGGTGTGGAGAAAAGGGAACCCTCTTTCACATTTGGTGGGAATGTAAATTGATAGAGCCACTATGGAGAACAGTATGGAGGTTCCTTAAAGAACTAAAAATAGAATTACCATATGATCCAGCAATCCCACTACTGGGCATATACCCAGAGAAAACCATAATTCAAAAAGACACATGCAACCCAATGTTCATTGCAGCACTATCAACAATAGCCAGGTCATGGAAGCAACCTAAATGCCCATCGACAGACGAATGGATAAAGAAGATGTGGTACATATATACAATGGAATATTACTCGGCCATGAAAAGGAATGACATTGGGTCATTTGTTGAGACATGGATGGGTCTAGAGACTGTCATACAGAGTGAAGTAAGTCAGAAAGAGAAAAACAAGTATCATATATTAACGCATATATGTGGAACCTAGAAAATGGTACAGATGAACCAGTTTGCAGAGCAGAAATTGAGACACAGATGTAGAGAACAAACGTATGGACACCAAGGGGGGAAATTGGTGGGGGTGGTGTGGTGGTGTGATGAATTGGGAGATTGGAATTGACATGTATACACTGATGTATGTAAAATGGTTGACTAATAAGAAAAAGAATTTTGAAAAAAATAATATAAAATAAAATAAAGTCAGTTCTCAATGTGTTAAGAAAAGTCTCACTGGGGCAGAGAAATGGTGCATCTGACCCTTATATGTCTTTGTCAAGGGACATTTTTGGGACCTGGGAGTAGCAATCCATACTGTGCTGCTTCCAAGGATTTCTTTGAGTCAATATGTGGATGGTGTAATAGGAAGAGCACTGGACAGGGAGTCAGATAGACCTAAATTCTCATCCAGGATCTGTTTCTAACTAGTTGGAGAGTAGGCAAGAATATCTAATATCTCTCGGCCTCAATTTTCCAGATCTATAAAATAAAATCCCAGATCTCTAAAAGAGAGTAACTTCTATGATTCTCTGTGGCTCAAATGTTGACTTTCTTATAAAAAAAAATTTTTTCTGATGCTTTACTCCATGCCAGGCAATATTATCAGAGCTTTGTACTCACTTAGCTCTCTCAAAAATCTTATGAGGAAACTGAGGACTAGAGAAAATAGATCATTTGTCGAAGGTCATATAGTAAATGGTAAAACCAAGGGTTGAGCCCTGGAAGTTGATTGACTTCCAAGTGCATGCTCTGAACCCCAGCGTCATGCTGCCTCATTGTCCTTGGGCTCCAGGGTGCAGGCACTGTCTTAGGCTCCACAGGGTGTATAAAAATGGATGTGACAAGTCTTAAGTAGCTTATGATCTTGAAGAATAAAATAGGTCTGGATTATGACAGTCAAGGAGACTATTAGACCCCTTTCCCACCAAAACACGTTTAGAGTATGAGAAGCTTAGCGTCAATCCCATCACATAAACTGACCTCAGAGTCTAAATACAATTCACTCAATGAGACACAGGTTCAGATGGCAGAGTGGCTCTGATGACTGCACCATAAAGCATCCCATCTTCCCTCCCACCCCACTGAGCAGCCATGGCTAGAAGGCCTGGTGGATGGTCCCTGAATCCCCCAGAACCTCAGTGGAAGCTTTTCTTGCCATTTCTATCCCCTGCCACAGCAGACCACTGACTCCTGAACCAGGGGGAGTCCACAGAGGCACAAGGAAAAGAATTATGGAGCTGAAGCACGGCCAGAAGCAAGTCTTTGGATCAAGGTGGCCAGGTTTTAAGCAGTGGCATCAACAGCGCCCTCTCTCAGGAGAAACGTGATAGAGGCTCTAAGAAGGAGCTTCATTCTACACGTCAAACGTGAGTAAAACCTTGACATTAACAGAAAATAATTCTTATGAAATTATTTTCTGGGTTGACTTATACCAAATTATAGTGTATTCTCATCATTAGGTTTGCCAAGAAACTCTAGAAGAAGAGGTGAACAAGTCCTCTTCCCAATATGCCAATAATGGAACAGTGGGGGAAGAAATTTCTAATATCTTAAGTTTGGGGATAACTGAAGGTCAAAACGTAAGGCAGCAAGATGTTTTTGTTTCAATCATTTACAATAGAAACCTTTATAAAATGCTTTTATAAGGTACACTTCCCTGCCTTGCTTCACTCCTGTTCTCAGTCAGGCAGGGTCCACTTTCTGATTAGCTACTGGTGAAAGCAGTTACAGCCATCGTCTAACTAGTTTTCCTGTCTCCACTATCCTTCCTCTTCAATTCATCCTTCCGACCGTTTCTGGCTATTTTCTTAAAATAAAGGTTGGATCATGCTGTTCCTTTCCTCAAGAATCATCAGTGGCTCCCTATGGAATAAAGTCAAGCTTCTGTATCAACACATTCAAACGCCTGAACCTGCTGTCCCTCCATCGGCTCCTCTTGCAGCCGGATCGTCCTTGTTCACGTCTAGTAATAACAGACGGCTGGTTCCTCCAGCCTGCACTTTTGATAGTTCTCTGCTCTGCTAGCGCCGCTCCCCCAGCCCATCTTCCTTCTTCCATGGAAATCCCTGTCATCCCTCCTCCATAAGGTCTCTCCCAGTCCCTCTGCTCATAACCCATCAACGTCTTCCTCTGAGCCCTCGTAGATGCTGCTGGCCCCTTGTAGCATGTACTTCATTCTGCCCTGTGCTATGACTAAGTTGTTTGTGTCTCTCTGTACCGAAAAGCAAGACCTATTTAATTTATCTTTGGGTCTGGATGGCATTTTGCATTTGTAGTTCTGCATTAATAAAAGCATAAACTGATAAATGTGTTGAATGGGTGACAATGAGGAAAATAATAATAGATTCCATCATTGAATACCTCCTATGTGCTGGGTGCTAGGGGAAGTGTTATAAGTGTATTTCTTCATTTATCCTCAAAGCAGTACTGTGTGGTAGGTGCCATTATTATCTCTGTTTTACAATCGAGGAAACTGGGGCTAAGGCACATGTGTCTGAGGCACATGGCTGGTGAGTATGGGGGCTGGATTGGAGGCCAGGCTGTGTTGGCTCCTGCAGCTGAAATCTCATGTGAGCCACCTGGCCCTCCACTGAGCATTCAGATAAAACCAAGGAGAAACAGAAAGCTCTGCTTCTATGGTGGGCATTTACCCAGCAATCCCTGTCTAAGTATCTTTCTTTGCCCTGAGGTCTCCCCGCTTTATCATTGCTCCGATCTCCTCCCTGAATGTTATCAGTGGTGGGAGGAGAAGGTGGACCTCCTGGGGACATGACAACAGCCCCTGGCTGTCAGGGCCCTAGGGTACAAGGAGAGAGGCCTTGTTCAGTTCTGACCTCTCAGGGGCTTGCAGAGTGACGAGTGGGGCTTCTGCAGTGACCCCAGAAGACTCTGGGGGCACCACGACTGATCTCCCCTCCCCACCCTCCCTCTCCAGCCAGACCTTAGACTCAAAGATAGAGGAGGCTGTTCAACTCTGAAAGTTCAACAAGCAGGTGTTAATGTCAGAGGCTCTGGGGCTTTCAGAATAGTAAATAAGAAATGCCCCAGAAAAGTGTAGCCATCCCAGCTTGGGTCAAAGGGAGGAAAAATGGAAGCCTGGGGTGGGTCTTCTTTTTAGTGGCTGCAGTAACCTTGGACAGGTTACTTAATGTTCCTGAAACACATTTTCCTCATTTGTGAAACTGAGATAGTCATTTCTATATAATGTGCTAATGGAGATTAAATGAGCTAATGTCTGTAAAGAGCTTAGCATAATGCCCAGGACAGAGTAAACACCCAATATGTTTTGGATATCTTCCTTTCCCACAACAATGCCAGCTGCACAGGAGTAATACAGTTTGCTCAGTGGACCGTGAGCTCCCTGTGAGCAATGTTCCCTCCTCAGAGACCAAGTAGGGTTGTGAGGTCTGAAGTGAAAGCAACAGGCTGCACGCTGGCCTGACCTGCATCTGTAGGAGGTCCAGGCCTCCATTCTTTGTATAATTCAAGCTTTGTCCTTACACACTCCACTAGAGGGACCGTGGTTACTCTTTTGCTGACCTCTGGGGGGCGCTGGCTCTTTCTAGCCTCTGCTCGCTGAAGGTCAGCATCACCAAGGTCAACACACTCTCCAACTTGGCTTAAAGGGTTTGGGAAGCCATTTGCTTCCGGAACTGGAAAGAGGACATAATTCCAGCATCCAGCTGAAACAGGTGGGGCTGTTTCAGAAGCCTTGGGTGGATCAAATCTGCACAGCCCTCCAGGGAGCACTCGATAGGCTTCCTGGGCTCAGGAGGTCTGGTGGGCTAAGGTCTCCAAGCACTGGGGCCTCCAAGATCCTTGAAGATGCTATAGGTTCAGGAGGAACTGTCAGGGTTGGTTTCTGAGGCCCCAGGCTTGCAGCTGCGCAGGGACCCCAAGGCTCAGGGAAAGTAGCTGGAAATGCTCCTGGGACATGAGTTGGGGGGGGGCAGGGATTGGCAAAGGGGGTACTAACTGCAGGTGATGATGGTGGTTTTGCCAAAAGGACCTTTTCCAGGGATTGAGTGTAAGAGCAGGGAGATTAAGCAAGGCCGTACTGGTCTGGTGAAACAATAGGATGAATTTTAGAGATTCTGGAACTTCAACAGATTTGTCTTTCAGTTCAGGAGAATCAATATAAGAACAGAGTTGGTGGTTTGTAGCAGGGTTTGTCAAATTTAATGTACATTCAAATCCTCTGGAGTTCTTAAAATGCAAATTCTGATCCAGTAGTTCTAGGGTGGAGCAGAGATTTTGCATTTCTAACAAGCTCCCAGGTGATGATTTTGCTGCCAGGCTAGGAATTACACGTTGAGTAGCAAAGACTTAGAAGACATGACTGGGCCAGGTTTCTGTGTTCCAAGAGAGATTAAGTACAAATGTACTGATATCAAGACTATTTGGGGGGTTTCAGGGAAGAGAGCAGGTGTCTGAGGTCAAGAAAGGCAACTTCTGAGCATCAAGGAGATTGGAAGAGGCAAAGTTCTAAAGCCAGGGAAGGTTAGGAGAGACTTGCTTCATCACTGGGCCCTGGGCTCCCAGGACTTGTGTTTCTGCCAGAGTGTTGAGTATTTGCTTTGGCGGGAACCTAACAGGTCTTCTGGTTCAGCCCTGCATGATCTAGAAAAGGAGAAAAGAGCGAGTTGTCCAAAGTTACACAGCCATTTAGTGGCTAGGCATTGAAGGACCTTGTATGCAGGCTCGGTAGTTTGCAGTTCTTCTTGTTGATGATGGAGAGCCATGAAAATATTTAAGCAAAGGTATTTCAGAACAGTTCTCTGGTGGAGGTTGAGAGGACCCCGTGGAATTAGGAATTCAGGAGACTACTTAGAGGCTTTTGTTCTAGGACAAGCAAGAGATGACCAGGGTCTGAGCTGTAGCCATATACATAGAGAGGGACAAAAATATTTGAGAGACACTTAAAAGAGAGAATTAATAAGTTTTAGAGATTAATTTTTTTTTGTAGAGTTTGAAGGAAGAGGAGGAATCAAGGATGATCTCCAGTGTGTGTGGGTTAGGCCAAAGGGTGAATAAATCATGAATCTCCCTGTCTTCCGCCCAAGTAAAAAGTAGAGGAAAGGAAGGGGCCTGGGTGAGGGCATGAGCAAGGAGACAGTTGAGTATGAGGAGGCCAGACATCCATCCTGAAGTCAGATAGATCGAATTGCCTCTGAGCACCTAATGTTTGTATCCAGCATCTCCAGTGCTGCTGGGTCATCTACAAAGTGACAAACGTTCCTCCTAATTCCCCAGGATCCAAATTGAATGTCACCGTCTCAGAGAGACCTTCCCTGACTGCTTACATTGTTCCCTTACCCCATACTGATTCCCTATCACTGCATCTGCCATGTTCCTTCACAGCAGTTACCATGTTTGGTAATTTGTATTTACCTGTTTATGTTCTGATTTATTATGTGACTCCCCACTAGTCATTAGGCATTTTAAGGTTGAAGACTATATTTTGTTCCTTATTATATATCTAGCACAGTGAGTGTCAAACAGGACACTCATGTAATATTTGTTGAGTGAATCAAAGACTGTGTGGTATGGCTGAAGCACCTGGAGATGTTTATTCTAGAGAAGAAGCCATTCGAAGGACCTCACTTCTTAATTCTATCCTTGAAGTTTCACAGAACAACTCTGTTTCCCCTTTTTTTAATATTTAAAAACTTGCACTATGTGGCCACCCGGAGAGACTTAGGAAGCCACAGGAAATGGATCACATCTTCATCACTCCAGGGTTGTCTCTCCATGACTGGACAAGACAGGCTTGGGAGGTCATCACAGGAGGTGTCCAAGTGGAAAGCGGGCCTTGTGTGTGGTGCATGGGGGGGGGGTATCTTTAAGCACTGGATTGGATGTTAGATTATATGACCTCTGGGGTCCCTGTAAAACCTGAGACTCCATGATTCCATATTTTCCGATCAAACCTTTGGGTACCTAACAGGTTCAGTCTGCTTTGATTTCTTTTCTTTTTTAGAACTTGGAGGGAAAATGTATTTGTTCTCTTTAACTTTTCTTTTTTTTCTGGCTGTACCGCTCGGCTGGTGGGGTATTAGTTCCCCAACCAGGGATTGAACCCGGGCCCTCCGCCAGGAAATTCCCTCGTTTGCTTTTGATTAAGTAGATTTTAGACAAGATTGGGTGTGTTCAGGGTGGTATGGCCATAGACAAATCAGGTAGATTTTAAAAGTCAGGACGGGGTGTTGATTCTTTAGCTCCAAATTGCAAAGGAATCCCCTAATCAACTGTCTAGGCTTGCTGACTGATTGGCAATGTGAGGTCAATAAATACTGTGTGACCTAGTGAGTTCTGGAAAGTGACCAATGGGTCAGGCACCAGACTTGGTATGCTGGTCAGCATTTCTGAATGTGATAAGATTTCATCAGTGCCCAAGGGGAACTCAACTACCTGATTTAATGCTATCTTGATCAGTGGCAGAAAAAAATAAAATAAAATAGTAATCATCCTTTAAGGGTGTGATTTGGTTTTAGCTGTTGCCCTATAGAGGAAGAGTCTTCATCAATGTCTGTAGCCTTGTGGTTTTCACTGAGGGCTGTATAGATCTGTCCATATCCAGGACATTTTTATATTTAAGCCAGTAGAAAGAGATTTTAGACTTATCCTCCCAATGCATCTGTTCTAGAAAAGGCAAGTGTGGTGGATGGTTTACTTAGCTTACTGCTGCCATAAACACTACCAACCTCAAGACTAACTCCTCTTCCCTGACGAAGTTGATCTTAGGTGGAATGGGGTTGCAGGGCTAAAACTTGGAGAGCACTGAGTAACTACGTGCTATCAGTAATTTATTCCATACCCCTCCCCCCACCTCACTGACCTTCAAATATCTTTTTAACAATTCTTTGTCTAGGAAGCCTTCCATTCCCCACTTCCTGCACATTCTCCACCTCAGATTAGATTAGGTACTGTTGCTATGTACTTCCATAGAACTTTGCGCTTCCCCATCACGCTGAATTGTAATTGCTTTTAATATCATTTATCTTCCCTTCTAGACTATAAATTCTGTGAATATGGAGATTATATCTATTTTATTTTCACTGTATTTCTACTAAAGCCTTGTATGTGCCTGGCACATGGAAGTTGCTTAGTACATATTTGATAAATAGGTGAGTGGATGTATGTATGTATGGATGGATGGATGGATGGATGGATGGATTGAAGGATTACTACCTCCCCGCTACAGTCAAATGCCTAATAGATTTGGTCATTCTTAAAATTAGGATGGGCTCCTTTTGTTTTCAAATGAGGAGAACAGTGTTCCCTTTTCAAGAAGTAACTGTGAACATTAGAGTAGTCAAGAGTCCAAGTATCTTAGAAATAACTCTTACCTGAGGCATAGTCCCTTCGCGGAACACTTGGAGGTGCTTTGACTTTCAGCCTGTAAATAACAAATTAGACAACTGGTCAGTGAGTAGGACAACTGTTGTCAAGGTCCATGATATAAGCATGTTTACAGATAATGGATAGATAACTAATAGAATAATAGCTTCTTTTGGACTCATCACATTGAAAGGCTAAACGTACTGTAAACATAGCGAAGCCATTAGTGAGCGGTTTCCCACCTCTCCCCATCTCCCCGGTGTGGCTGTGACTCGACAAAAGTGAAGTTGGGAGGTGAAAGGGCTCCGAGAGGCCAGAATACATGTAAGTGCTGAGCTCAGAGGTCCAAGGAAGGTAAATATTGATTGGTTGATAGGAAGGGAAGAGAAGATGAACTCTATTTTAACAAATAATTTAATAAACGCTTTAAATAATAGTAAAAAAGTTAGCTATAATCAACAGTTTAGCTGTAGGTGGGACTGAAATTATTTTTGTACTATTGAAAAAATGCCAAATAAGTGAGCAGTGAGTGTCTCCAGGTTGGGGATTGTGATATTTAGATTAGAAGTTGAACTGTTTCAAGCACTCTCAAAACTGCTATCTTTATGCACATATAAAATGTTCTGAATATGCACAATGCTTCCCCACTCATTAAAAGGAGAAAACTAAAATTACATTTCAAAAACGTATCCCAGTTTTTAGGCTTTTTACAAGTTCTGACAACACTTTCTCTTTCATTATTTGAAATGTGTAAGGTTTATAGTAAATTATTATTTTTAATAATAGTTACCCATTTTATTTAAGAATGATTTGCTTAGTGAAATTTAAAATATATATAAATAAACCTATATAAAACTCAGTAGCCTTCATATACTAAAATATCACATCTCTTTATATAAGCAGTGTATAAGGTAACCATTACATACAAAACATATTTCATTTTGGGGGGAAAAAAGCGGTACAGAAAATCACGTTTGATTACAAAAAACAAGCCTTATAAACCAGAACTGTAATGTTGCAAAACTAACAATATTTATATTTGCCTAGAAATTCTGCGTTTTGTTTCACCAAAGGCTCTCCTGTTTGTTATTTCATTTAATTCTCAGCAAGCCAGCAGGGTGAGCTGGAAAGACATTGTCATTAGACCTATGATGAGGTCCAGAGAGAGATTGTCCAAGGTGATGAAGGGAAGAAAAACAAAAACAAAAGTGTATCTGGTGTGAGATCTGTTCATGGAACATTAAGATTTCAAAAAACACAAACCAACTATTACTTTTTATTGCCTTCCTTTCAAAAAAGAAAAGAAAGGGTATTTTAATACCCCCAAATGTGTGAAGGTCATCATCTCAGAATAAATGACAGATTCAAGAGATTACCGTTGTTCACTGAACACCGACCAGGAATAAGAGGTGTGGTTTGGGCCTCACTGAGCAGCCAGCAGCTGCATGCCAACCCCCAATACTTCAAGGTCCTTATTTTCTCATTTGACCATGAACCAGTGACAACTCTGTTCTGCTCTTCTGTTAGGAAACCAGTGTACTCAACTGTGCTTCCTCCTTTCAAGGTGGCACCTGTTACTTGGTTACGAGTGAGAGCTTAACTTCGGGGCACTTAGACCCAAAGGGCCATTGACTTCACCCAGGGTAATGACTGTGGCAGCCATATTTCCCAAGCTGAGAAGAAAACATGGTTTGTCAAGTAAAAGTGCATTTAGGGACAATGGGCAGAATGACGTAGAAATTATATGGAAAACTTTGAGCTCCATGGCTTCTGTTAAGTATGACTGGCCATGGAATAAAGAGACATTTTATACAAAGACTTCATAGTATTGAGAGAATTGGTGTATTGTAAAATTGGCAACTGTGGGATAATTAATCTAGAATTGCTAGTAATTGAAACAATGACTAGCAGGGTTCTCTCATTTCAATGAGATTCTATATATATCAGAAATAAGAAATGAAAATAATCACACACCTCTCCCCATCATAGGACAGAACATGAAGACAAATTCTTCTCCTGTATGAGGTGACCACTGCCCCACAAGCAGAAGACCATTTTAACTATTTTATGGTGATCAGTTATACATATTGAAACTCGTTTACATTTTATAGCCTAAAAACACCACAAAAAGTGATTTCTTACTCTTTTTTTTAAATTTTATTTATTTTTTGGCTGCATTGGGTCTTCGTTGCTGCGTGCAGGCTTTCTCTAGTTGTGGCGAACGGGGGCTACTCTTCTTTGCTGTACGCAGGTTTCTCATTGTGGTGGCTGCGAAACACAGACTCTAGGCGCGCAAGCTTCAGTAATTGCAACACACGGGCTTCAGTAGCTGCAGCACGCAGGCTCTAGGGCACAGGCTCAGTAGTTGTGTGGCGCATGGGCTTAGTTGCTCTGCGGCATGTGGGATCTTCCCAGACCAGGGCCTGAACTCATTTCCCCTGCATTGGCAGGCAGATTCTTAACCACTGCTCCACTAGGGAAGTCCCTGGTTTCTTACTCTTAAGTTTCGCAAAGACCAAAAAAGAAAAAAAAAAGATACTCTGTTCTGAAGGCACAAGGAAATGAACTTTTATCCACTATTGGTGGTACAAAATTTTTGGACAGCAATTTGGCAATATCAAGCAAAATTTCAAGGGCACAAATCCTTCTACCCAGAAACTAGAAATTTCAGTTCAGGAATTTAGCTTTCTGGTCCATTCAAAGTCTGCAAAGGATATTTATTGAAGTATTATTTGTGACAGGTAAACTAAAAGAAATGGCCACAAAATTTTGATAGATATTATCAAATTGGCCCCAAAAATGTATGTTTAAACTCCTACTCCCACTTTAAAAAATGTCCATCAATATGTAGCTGGTTAAATTAATGATAATACATTTATAGTAGACTATTAATTATCTGTTTAAAAGGTATATGGTGGGCTTCCCTGCTGGCACAGCTGTTGAGAATCTGCCTGCCAATGCAGGGTTCAAGCTCTGGTCCAGGAAGATCCCACGTACTGCGGAGCAACTAAGCCCATGCGACACAACTTCTGAGCCTGCGCTCTAGAGCCCATGAGCCACAGTTCCTGAGCCCGCGAGCCACAACTACTGAAGCCCACGTGCCTAGAGCCCATGCTCCGCAACAAGAGAAGCCACTGCAATGAGAAGCCCATGCACCGCAACGAAGAGTAGCCCCACTCGCCATAACTAGAGAAAGCCCGTGCACAGCATGAAGACCTAAAGCAGCCAAAAATAAATAAATAAATAAACTTTTAAAAAAAGGTATATCGTTATTTTTACATACTAACAAAGAAAGATGTCCGTGATTTAGCATTAATTAAAACCAACAAAGGAAGTTGGTAGAATGTGTATGTGGTATGATGCCACTCATGATGAAAATGTATGTACTATATCTATGTCAATGTGTGTATGTATGTAAGCATACACATATAGATATATAAACCAACTTCACTCATGCTGTGTCCATTTCTGGGGAGTGGGTTAGGGTGGGGATAGGAGAAAGTGAGAGATTTTGACTTTGTACAATTCTGAACTCTTTGATTTTTTTTTTTCCTGGTGAATCTGTATTACTTTCATAAAAACAAAAACAAAAAAGCCGTAAACAAAATCTTAACAGAATACTATTTCCCCTTTCCTCTTGACTTAGATTTTGAGTGGCAAATGCTGGTATGTACAATGTACAATTTCTATTCTCTAAAAAGCAACAAAAAGAAACTTAGGGGCTTGTATGTGTGTCTGTGTGTGCAGGAAGGTTTGGAATTCTAACTTGCCCTCTCCAAGTGCCAACTGAAAACACCATTTTAAGGCCATAATTGAAAAAGCAGAAATCAAAATATGGAAACAGTTATGGCATCCTAAAGAAGTCAGGCTGTGTTCTTGCAACTTCTCTTTTGGACTTCTCCAAGTGTGTCCTAGTGACCCTTGGCTAAGTGGTCAGAGAAGCTGATTGTCCTGCTTCTATAAGGGTCTCTTTTGATGTTTGCCAGGCACCTTGCATGGCATAGCTCAGCTTTCCAGCAGTGAGAGAGAAAAGCAAGGTGCCTGAGTACCACCCACTCATTCACCATGTTTCCTGAATGTGGGTCTGACCACCACGACTCTAGCCATGAGTAAGAAAGTGTCGCATGCTAAAGAGGTCGCAACTCATCACTCGGGTAACAGGGAAGTTTTGTGTTCTTCCACTTAGTGCAGGCTGACGTAAGATGTTATTTACATAAATAAGTGTTCACATAGTCCTATGGCATCTAACTTACTTTTTGATCTTGTTCATTATTCCACCTTCATTGTTCTTGATATCATGGACCATTTTTTGAAGCTGCCTGTAAGAAATGAAATTAAACATAAAATATTAACAACTAGGTTGATTTTTTAAAAAGTCTTCTCTCCTTCTTAAGTATAAAAAAAAAGAGAGAGAGAGAGAAAGAAACACCTTACCATAAACCCCCAAACACCCGTTCAACGCCCCCACCCGTTGAAGTCTGGGTCAGTCTCAGGCTGTAAGAGGAATTCTGATTCTCAGATGAGAACAGAATATCTGTTCTGAGGAGACATGTGAGCTCTCATAAGCCTCACTGTTTATCACATATTGTCCTCGGAGCATCAACATTGCAAGGATGCAACTACCTTGAAGGACACAGTATAGACAGAAATCAGCCTCAAGATTTTTTTTTCTTGGTTAACTTTACTAGGTAGAATCTGGAAAATTGCACAGATATCTGAAACTTCTGCAGAACAAAAAGTAATATGCACAAAATCGAAAGATAAATGCCATGCTGGAAGAAATATTTGCAACACATAATAATAAGAAGAACTACATGTTTTGATTAACAAAGAAATCTTACAACTCAGTTAAAAAAGTTTAAAAATGTGGTAGGAAAATGAGCAAAAGATGTGAATGCAGAGCTAACAGAAAAAAAATACCAGTGGCCAACAGACCAATGAAAAGTTATTTAACATCACTTACATTTAAAGAAATCTAAATGGAAACAATGAGATATCATGTTCTACCTATCAGATGGGCAAAACTTAAGCATAATAATCCCCAGGATTGACAAGTATATGAGAATACAGATATTCTTGGGAATATAAATTATTACAATCAATATCTGTCAAAATGTAAAACCACTATGCCTTTTGACCTGGAAATTCCACTGCTAGGAATTTACCTTATGAACATAGTCACAAGCTATACAAACATTATACATATCAGCATGTTTATTGCAGAATTATGTGTAATAACCCTACTCCTTCCTGCCTTTCCCACTAAAAACACCTGGGAACTACCTAAATGCCCATTTATCATTAAAAGGGAACTAGTTAAATACACATTGATAAAACCATAAATGGAATACCACAGACCTTAAAGAAATACATCTATATTGCTGATATGTAAAAATACTCGAGATATTAAATTAAATGAAAATGGAGGATGAGGAGAAAGAAAAGAAAGAAGGAAAATTCAGAATATGCATATATTTTTTTGTGGGAAAAAGAAGACATACATACATGTGTGCTGATATGGGCATAACTTTTTAGAAGGATATGCAAGAAGTTGTTAAATGGTTTTCAAAGCTAATTGTAATTAGAAAAGTTTACAAATTAGAAAAAGGGTCAGAGTATAGGACCATGTTTTGTTTTCTTAATAATGATTTTCTAACTTAAAATATATCTAAATAAAATTTCACATGGTTCTGCCTTGAAAGAGTAACATATTTGAATTTACCTTCCAGGCAAGCCTTTCCTTTGTTCTGAGAAAACTATTTCATTGGGCCCTTTAGTTAATGAAATGTAAACTTGTATATAGCCATTGTTCTAGAAGAAAATGGACTTTTTCCATTAAAAAATGCAGATTTTTCTCACTTTGGGAGCTAAGCCCTCTGTTAGCTAATATGAAGAGTAGTGCATAATTAGGCTTAGCATAGGTCTAGGAAACCCCATTGATTGGAATTGGAATCTGGGAGAACTAGTCTCTTGGACTATGTATGGATTTATGACTCATATGCTGCAAAGTTTTTTGGTGTAGGGATGGAGCAGTTGAGAGGATGAGAGGACAGCTTGTCCGAGGAACTCCGCCTGGCCTGGCCTGTTTGCGTCCTCCACTAAGTGTTAATCTCAGGCTAACTCTCCTGTGCTGATGTTCTGCTGTAGTTGTTTCCTGAGGGCCGTTGGGCATCAAGGAAATGGCGGGAGATTTATTGCATAAGTGATAGACATTCCCTCTCTCAACAGCCTTGGGAAAAGGGAGATTGTCAAACAAGAAATGGGAACTTAGACTGGGGATTTGGGGGAGCGCTTTTCCCTTCTAGGTCTAATCACTGTGAGGACCTGGAGACCTGCAGAGCAGAGACAAACCTGAGGGGTTTTCAATGGTGGGGAGCTGGAGGGGTGGGGAGGTAGCCCTGAACCTAAGACTGGGTCTGGGCCTCTGCGTTGAGAAGAGCCATCCACAACGCCATCCGTAGCCATTTTCAACGAGATAATTCTCTTTATTGTCTCTGAATCTTCAGTAGTATCCTGTCAGGATCTGTAGCCCAGCCTTGGTTGGGCTGTGGGGAAGAGTGTGTCCCATTGGCACGGAGCGGTGGAGTGCAGAGGGAGGACAGGCTGGAGAGTGCAGTAGAAAGAGAAGAGAGACTTCTTTCAGGACATCCTTAAGGCTGCATCTTGGGGAATCATTTACATAACTGGGGGACCCACTGAGGGGCCCAAGTTCAGATATGGGAAGGTCAGTGCAAGTCATAATTTGGGTAACAAAGGAAATGAGGCCACATCTTATATCGCTAGTTAGGGAGGCTGGGCATGTTGACTCCATATGTGTGAGAGCTCAGCAAAGCACCAGGCTCAGCGGCAGAGAGAGAAGGATGGATGAGAGAGAAGAGGACCAACTGGCCCATCAGAGACACACAGAGGGTCCTTCAAGCTGGACTCTTGAGTTACCTCAGAACCATACAATATTCTAGAATTTGTTCACGTACATCCTGTACAAACCCCTTTCTCCTTTACCGGAGGAACTATAGAGAATCTGTGAGATAGAGGAATGGGTGAAAATGAAAAATAGGAGGTCTGGGAGTAGAGAGGAAATGAGATTGAGAGAGAGGTTGAAATGGATTGATTGGAAAGAACTTGAATAATTTCAAGTGGAGAGCAGAGGGCACCTCTGGTTATAAGCTGACTGTAACCGAGTGGAAAGTCTTTAGCCTAAGTTAATGCCTAAAGGGGTAAAAGGCCAAAATGAGCCAGAGTGAAGGATCCTATCAGAGGTCTGTCAAGAGTGGGACACAGGCAGAGTAATAGGGAGCCAGAGGCTGATTTGCATAAGTGACTTTGCTGTAGGCGTAGACAAACAGATGTTACAAATAGTTGCAAAAAAGTTTGAGGTAATTTTGTCATTTGTTCAACTTGGTAGCTGATGCTTCTTGGCATTTCCTAATTACTTTTAATTATAGATTATTAAAATAATTATAATCTATAACTATAGTAAATCGTTGAATTTTTCTCCTCCCTCTGCGTCTCATTCACACAAATCCTGACGTCCACAGACTGCTCAGTTACAGCTGCCAAACTTAGGTTACCTTATAAGTCAGTGTCCCCCAAACCAAGAAAATGTGGTAACGCTCTCAGCTCATTCTATCAACTCTTCATACACTGTGCGATGCACAGCTTTTGCTGCCCTCTAGTATCTTCTGCTCCATGTTGGAGCACAGTTTTTCCTCTACCACAACTTGAAGGATGTGCAATAGCAAAGAAATGTGCAACTGGACTGTTTCAGGAGAGGATGCTCTCGAGCTGAACATCAGTTGTTTCACCGTGATAAGTTGTGTGTGGGTGAAAATAGGTAAGGCATAAAAAAGCTGCACTTTTGATTTTTCGTTTCTGAGATATCCTTCCATGGTTGGGAGAATGAATAATAGGATCACAATGTTCTAATTTTTTAAAGTTGTGAAGAGACAGCCATGTGTACATAACAAAATAAAACAAAGGACATAGCTTATCTAATACACATTTTAAAACAATATTAATATGCAATTTTTAAGCAGTATGGCATTTAGGCGTTTAAAAATGGTGAGAAGGTAATATAAATAATTATATTTATTATTCCTTGTATAAACCAAATTGAATTTTATATTCTCTCCTTGGTCATTGTTTCAAATTTATTTTTCAAGGTTTTGAGTTAATATCAACAAATTTATTTAACAACACACTGTAGTGTGTTGGCTGAGCCTGGATCTCAATAAATTTAGATGCCATGAGGTCCTGAGAGAGGAAAAATCATCATTTGAAAGTTACAAGCAGTTTTTTGCCTTCAAAGAAGCAGCTTACTTTAGAATCTGATAGACCCGTGGTCCTCACACCAAACTGCACCGGAATCACCTGGAGGCCCTTTGAAACCCAGAGTTTCACTCCACCCCCGGAGTTTCTGATTGGGTACTTCTAGGTGGGGCTGGAGAATTTGCATTTCTAACAAGTTCCCAGGTGATGCTGACTCTACTGCTCAGAAGCCCACCCTTTGGGCTCAACTGTGAAGGATCATACCTTTTCCCACTGCGGGTCTTTTAGTTGTGTCAAGTAAAGCAAATACCTGCTTGAGGAAAATTAAAATCCTTGTTAACCCCGTGCAAAGTTTCAGACAGAGAAGCTGAGTGGTCAGTTTGGTAACCTAATTTGGACGTATTCTTTACCAGACTGTCACTTCTTTATGGGACCTGATTTTTCTCTGTGGGAATTTAGACTACCTTGTGCCTGTATATTTTTATTTTTCTTATAGTCACACACTTTCTTCTTGAGGCACAGTTTGTAAAAGCTGCAGAGTGGAGATGAAGGGGCTACAGGAAGGATGTGCCCCTGACACTGTGCAGTAGTCCAGAAGCAACTGGACCTGCTCTGAGCGGAGTGCTATGGCTGGGATTTTGCCATTCCTCATATGGTGCTCTAACACGGAATGTGGTGGCGTTGGGATGAAGACACAACCATAGCCCTATCTGTGGGGGATGAGCTGTCCTTGCTGTCACTCATCCTGCAAAGACTCCAGTCCAGAAACCGGCAGTGAAGAAAACGAGGATGTGGTCGGCAGGTCTTGGGCTCTGGTACCGGGATGTTTCCTGTCTACCTGGGGCCTCCCAGTTGCTGGTCCCTGGACTACAGGTTGAGTTGACCTCTAGTAGCATTCATTCTCATGATGCAGAGGTGAGCTGGCACTCGACGTGGTCTCTGGCTGGGAGCAAAGCAGGGAGGACCTGAGGAAGGGTCCAGGACACTAAGCGAAGCCTTGACTAGTAGCAAATATGTGTCATTCTTTGTGTTATACTTCCCTTCTGTTATTCCTCAAACTTCAGTGAAGTCTTATTAACTCTGTTAGGACTGTGGGGAAATAAGGGATGGGTTGGTGGAAAGAGGTGGAAGGAGCCCAAGAAATCCAGATGGAACCTAGAAGATACCCTCTGCACCAGAGAATGGCTCCTAGAGACTGGTGAATGGATCTGGACACAAGCAAGAGCCAGAGTAGAGATGTGGGACGTGCAAGCAGCCCCAGGACACTCAGAATCCCAGGGGAAGGAAGTCTGTAAAAGTGGGCTAGGGCTACTATGATTTGAATGGCAAAAGATAACCATTTTTCTTTTCTTTTTTTTTTTTCTTTTCTTTTTTGGACTTACAGGTAAGTAGTGGCTGGTTACACAGGCTGTACAATTTTTAATTTCTGATGATTTCTGATTTAAAATGTAATGTGTGCTAAGTAAAAGAATCCAATCTGAAACAACTACATACTGTATGATTCCACCTGGAATCTGGAAAAGGCAAAACCACGGAGACAGTAAAAAGATCAGAGGTTTGTTAGGAGCTCAGGAGGAGGAAAGGATTTTTAGGGAACATGGGATTTTTAGGGCAGTGAAACTATTTTGTGTGAGACTGTTAATGGCAGCTGTATGCAATACATGTTCATTGTAGATGAACTTGGGTAGATTTCCTCCAGGCCGGAAGGTACCCCAGAATTGGGTTTTATTATTATTGTTGTTGCTGTGGGTTTTTTTTTTTTTTTGGTAGTGGCAGGGAGGGTTAACTGAGAACACTCCCGAGCCTGACATGGCTGGTTGGCATGGAAGGATGGATTGGTGGGATGCAGAGCTCCACTAGGGCTGGGATTGGGGTGGGGGGCACTGGGAGGGCAGTTGCACGTGGCCAGATCAGCAAAGAGTAGTCCAAAAACAGACATATTTCACTAAAAACCTTTCTAATAATTTTTATTATATACAGGACATGATTTAAAATATGCTATCATCTGCAAGAGTGCTTTTTTTTAAAGTTTAGTAGAAAAAAAATCAGAAAACATCTTGTTTTCCTTTTAGCTTCTTATTGCACTCACAGAGGACCATGAAAAGACAGGTTTTAGTGTATTTTTTTTCACTCTGTTTTTCTAGAAAAAGTGGAATGTAAAGCAATGTTAATCTGAGAAAATCCCTATTTAATCTGGATTTCGGAATGGATTAAAGAGGGTTTCATATTCAAGCAACTCTTCACAAACAAAAAGAGCAGGCAACTCCTTCCTCCTTCTTCCCCCCCACATCTTAACCTCAAGCCCAGTTCTGGAGTTTCATCCTTTCAGTATGCGCGGGGCTGGTCCTTCTCCTGCAGCCAAGATCCACGCCTACAGCTGCCCCTTTGCACCAGGAAGAAGCTGCCTCCGCCCGTGTACCTCTCCAATCCACGCTCTGAAGCTTTGTCAGGGCCTATTCAGCTAATGTTTCTAAAACCCAGCTTTCACCAGGCCGCTCCCTCCTCAAGGGCCTGCAGCACCCCAGTGTCTATTGAATCAAGCCTGGCTTTTTGTTACTCTTGGCCGAGAGTTACTCAGTCTCACCCTGCGTTCCCGGAACTGCGAGGGTGACTGCCTGTGAATTAGCTACACCTGCTTGGTTGGGTACTCTTAGGACATCTACCTGTGTTCTCCTCACAACTGGCCTGGTATCTCCAACTTCTATGTTTCTTAGATCAAATCGGAGTAGAAATATCTCTAATATTGTTTTTGGTATATGGAGAGGCAAAGAGAACATCCAGTCTCTTAACTACTTCACGCTATGAACGGATTTTTTTAAATGTAACTCTCATCACTAGGTCTGCTGATTCTTTAGCTGACTTCCCCCTTTTACTTGAGTTTAAATGATCTCATTATTGACTCTGGATGTCTTTTTTAAGATGCTACTAATCATTTTATGGTATATTTTATTTTTGTTATTAAATTTAGCAAGTAATTAAATAATCTGGTGTTCTTGGATCTTCAGGCTTGAAATTTCCAAGCTTTTTTTCTTTTTTTTTAACTTTTTCTCTCTCTCACTGACTATTCATCTCCTCTCACCAGTTACATCAATTCATCTTTAGATGCATCTTACCCATCTCTGTACCCTCCTGTCCACTCCTTCAGCTACAGCCATTGTGATCTCATGGATGATGGACTATGCCAGTGGTCCCTCATCTTTTGTTTTTAACTTTTTATTTTATATTGGAGTATAGTTGATTAACAAGTTGTGCTAGTTTCAGGTGTACAGCAAAGCGACTCAGTTATACATACACACGTATCCACTCCTTTTCAAATTCTCCTCCCATTCAGGTTGCCACATAACATTGAGCAGAGCTCCCTGTGCTGGTCATCCACTTTAAATACAGCAGTGTGTACATGTCAATCCCAAACCCCCTAACTATTCCCCCCACCCCGCTTCCCCCTCGGCAACCACAAGTTCGCTCTCCAAGTATATGAGTCTGTTTCTGTTTTGTAAATAAGTTCATTTGTATCATTTTTCTTTAGATTCCTCATATAAGCGATATCATACAATATTTCTCTCTCTCTCTGTCTGACTTACTTCACTCAGTATGACAATCTTTAGGTCCATCCATGTTGCTGCAAATGGCATTATTTCATTCTTTTTTTTAAATAAATTTATTTATTTATTTGTTTTTTATTTTTGGCTGTGTTGGGTCTTCGTTGCTGCGCATGGGCTTTCTCTAGTTGAGGCAAGCAGGGGCTACTCTTCATTGCGGTGCGTGGGCTTCTCATTGCAATGGCTTCTCTTGTTGCAGAGCACAGGCTCTAGAGTGCAGGCAGTAGTTGTGGCGCACGGGCTTAGTTGCTCTGCAGCATGTGGAATCTTCCCGGGCCAGAGATTGAACGTGTCCCCTGCATTGGCAGGCAGATTCTTAACCACTACGCCACCAGGGAAGCCCTATTTCATTCTTTTTATGGCTGAGTAATATTCCATTGTATACATGTACCACATCTTCTTTATTCATTCCTCTGTGGTCCCCCGTCTTGTCTCCCTACCTTCAGTCTCTCCCCTTCCCCATGTTCATTTTCTTAAATTGCTTTTATCATGTCATTCCACTCATGAATAGTTCTTCGATGTCTCCCTGTTGCTTGCAGGATAAGGTAAAAACTCATTAGCTTGGCATTCAAAGGCCTTCAAAATTTGGACACCAAACATTTTAGACATAATTAACCCACTGTTATGAACACACAATTGTTCCCATTCCATCCCACCAGCCTACGGCCCAGCTCAAGTCATCCCTTTCCCCTTACAGATCATTTCTTGATCTGTACACAGGAAAGGCACAGGAAGGGAGGCCACTTAAGGAAAGAGCACTGGATTGAGAGTCTAGAGATGCAGATTCTACTCTAATCTCTGAAGCTTCCTGGCTGTGCAAATCTGAGCAATTCTTGTCACACTTAATGCTTCATTTTCTCCTGTAAAATGAGAAGGCTGGATTACACGGACATTCAAGTCTTTCGCAGCTCTAAATTATATTTCTATATATCCTGAATTCATAGCACTCACATAGTACTTAGTCATTTAATCTCCAGTGCTATAGCAATTTTTGAATTATGATTTGGTTCACATGACATTTTTTGTATTTTATATCTTAAACTGTTTTTTTGTCCTAAACTGAAAATAGTTTTTTTGTTCAGTTTATGAAAGTAATACAGCTAATTTTTTAAAATTCATGTGATACAGACAGATAACAAGTGAAAACTACTCATAATTCTTTGCTGGGAACAAGGAAGATCAGAGAGCTGTAAGAATCCTAAAAAGGGAGTGACTGCTTTGAGGTTTTAAGATGAAGTGACCTGAGAGCTGGATCTTGATGGGAAAATAAAAATTCACCAGGCAGAAGAGTGAGGAACAGCAGCTAGGTAGTGGGAACAGCAACTACAAAGGCTCAGAGGAAATTGTCTGAGATGTTTGGGGTCTAGTGAGAAGCTGAGAGTGCCAGGAATTGGGGGTATGGGGGGGAAGGTGCCGTCAAAGCTGAGGCTGGGTTGGGGGGATACAGGGAGTCAAGGACCTTGTTAGTCAGGCCAAGGAGATGGGGTTTATGGGCAACAGGAAGCCTTTGGAAACCTTTACTCAGAGGAGTGTCATGATTAGGGTGGAAGAATGGAGGAGGGCCTAGGCATGGTGACACTGGTGGCTCAGAGACCAGTAGGAAGGCAACTCTGCTGGGCCCTGGCCCAAGCCCACAGCAGTGGGATCCCCAAAATAGTGGAGTAACACTAGGAGTGGCCTTCAGGGCCTCAGCTGGGCAGAAGAGAGAATTGATGGCCGCAAGGCCAACAGTTCTCACAGAGGACTGTGCTGGAACACAGCGCCGTGTCAGTAGCCCTGGTCCTGTCTTCATTTAAAATGTTAATATTTTGTTCATCATGGAATTTTTTGCATTAATTTTGATTTTTAAAATATTACATGAAAATATTATTTCTTGATTTACTGACTTGGGGGGCCTCCTCCTTAAAGTTTAATATTATTATTTGTTTTATGTAAGACATGTATTTGACTTATTTACTCCACAAATATTCAGTGAGTGCAGACTGAGTAGGGCATGTGTGGATCCAGAGCTACCCTGAACACAAACCCTGTGTCTGGTAATGCAGGAGGAAGGTCCCTTCTGCCACCATATCACATGACAGAAGCCTATGACTTATATCAGACCAGAGGACAGAGAGAGGCAGATGGGTGGGGGGTAGGAATTCTCTGATTCACACAAAATATCTTCCTTTTGGATAACTTCCATCTCAAAACTGAAGTCTGGCTACCGACCGTCATTTTGAAACAGAATGCCACTTTTTAGTGAGTATTCTGTTTTTTGCATGCAGCAGACCTTGTCCTATCACCAGCTTCCCTCCTCCGTCCTTTCCACAGCCTCTTCTAGCCCTGGCCTGGCTTCCTCATGCCCCATTTCCTCCAGGCCAGCCTTTCTGTGGTATTATTGGTGTTATATTTAGATTTGCAAATTCAGCAACCAAAGCTGCTTCCTTCTGGAGAGCGAGTCCACGGTGAAGCTGGGACAGAAGTTTTGGCAAGTCCTTTCCATCCTGTGATAACCTGAGAAGCCTCCCAAGAGTGAGGTAGCTCCCCCAGCCCCATTCACAGATGCAGATACAAGGCCCAGTAGGTCACCGGGCTGGTCTCAGACCACGCAGCTCTGAAATCCCAACTCCTAGTTTTGCCTGTTATCAAGGTAGTCACAGAAGTTTGATGGTGAGAGAGACTTTAGGAATATCCTGGGTCAGCCTCCTACTGGAAGGGAGGACACTAAATTCCAGAGACATTTTCCCATTGCACCAAGATCAATTATTGAGGATTCCCCCAGCTCTTTCCCTCACACCCTGCTCCTTCCCTTTCCACACATGGTCCGAGTCTCCTTCTAGAGGAGCAGCTTTTCCATGGCAGGGATGTGCCTTCCAACTTCTCATACCATAGCCCAGAGCCATGGTTACAGTCCAAGCCCAGTGAGCCAGGCTAGTGGTCAGTTGGATAATCAATGGCGACAACAGTGAACGCCAGCGCTCACTGAGCATGTGTTATGTGCCAGGTACTTCGCGTGCTTATCTCATTTAACCCTCACAACCGTGTGAGGTAGGTCTTATTATTATCCCCATTTTAAAAAGTGTGATCAAAAACTAACCACACAACCTTAAATTTATGATCGTAACCAATGTTAAGTGTACAGTCAGTAGTGTATTCACATACGCATTGTATATTCACATTGTTGTGATTATCCTAATTTTTATAGTGAGAAAATATTTGCCCAAAGAAGTAATTTGCCCCAGGTCCTACATGTAATAAACAACAGAGCTGGAATTCAAAATCGGGCCGTCTGACTCCAGAACCCGTGCTCTCATCACCCCTGGATGACATGTGCTGACTTGTCTCAGCCTGGGCCCCTCACCAGGGTGGATGACCAGCTTCACCACGGGCCTCTTTGGGCACCTTCCTCTCCGTCCCTGGAGAAGGCATCCAATCCCTCTACCAGCCAAGTGGGTTTTACCGGGAACACATGTGCCCCCACTGCCCTGCCACTAGTCCCCAAGGTCAGACTTGTTGCTAGACGGTTGCGTGGTCTCTTAGGGGCCTGTTTCAGTCTTTAGGGAGAGGCAGAGAAAAAAGAGGAAGGGACAGATGGCAGGAAAAGGCGGAAAGAGAGGGCAGGGCACACAGGCGGCAGGAAGGAATGTGGCAGGGGCTCTCTGGGTCCGGAACAGGCTTACAAGCAGAGTGGCTGCGCTCAGCTGCAAGGAGACCTGGGTAGCTATCCCTGTGTGCCCTTCTTATCACCCTAGTCAGAAAGGCCACCTAAGAGTCCTGGAGTAGGGGCATGTGTGCACATTGCACGTGAGCATCTCGCAGCCTGGGTTGTCTTACTAACCACCTATTAACCAGAGAAAGTAATTTTCAAGTTTCTGCAGACGCTCCACCATTTCCTTCTTTTTTTTCCCACTGAGATCTGCAAATATTTTGTGGTAGTCTCTGGCATATCTAGATTGCTGATCTCGGTTATAAGCAGACCGAAATTGGGCTGACTTGGCATAACCAGGACCAAGGATGATCCTACTAATACCCTGATTCCTTTCCAAAAAACTCCTGGCACACTCAACCCTATCAGAGGCAGTGAGGCTTGGGCCACACCGCTCTGACGCTGATGAGATGACAGGAAACTAGGTTATACTAGCTGTAAAAAGTTCTTAGAAGATTTGCCCCTTGATGTGACAGCAGAAATTGTCAGGCTCCCCCCCTCCCAGATTTTAGGGGTCTGTAGGGATGCAGCACTTTCCTTCCTCTTGCTGGTGCTTGCTCTCACTCACCCACACAGCAGGGAGGGGCTGGGATAGAGGGAAGCTTCTTCCTAAAACATGTGAAAGCAGGTTGTGAAAAGCAAAAACGTTAAGGGAGACTCATGGGTTTGGAAGAACCCCCAGAGGTCCTGTTACTTAATCCTGTACTGGGCTCTGATTTTTTTTTTTTAAGCCTATTTTTTTAAATATAAATTTATTTATTTTTGGCTGCTTTGGGTCTTTGTTGCTGCGCACGGGCTTTCTCTAGTTGCTGAGAGCGGGGCCTACTCTTCACTGCGGTGTGTGGGTTTCTCATTGCGGTGGCTTCTTTTGTTGCGGAGCACAGGCTCTAGGTGTGCGGGCTTCAGTAGTTGTGGTGCGCAGGCTCAGTAGTTGTTGTCGCTTATGGGCTCTAGAGCGCAGGCTCAGTAGTTGTGGTGCACGGGCTTAGTTGCTCCACGACATGTGGGATCTTCCCGGACCAGGGCTCGAACCCATGTACCCTGTATTGGCAGGTGGATTCTTATCCACCGCGCCACCAGGGAAGTCCCTGGGCTCTGATTTGCTTCTTGTTCTAACTAGTTGCTGGTAGCAGGAATTTTGTGATGTTTACAGTTTTTCCTCTAACAGCATGAAAATTATTGTGTGAAACTGATGATTCTCAAATTTGTAAGACTCAAGGATAAATAAGTAACTCTAATCATTTTCATAAAATTCTGAAAATATAATCCTATGTAATTCTAGAAAAGGAATATGTTTTAAGAATTTGAGCGTGTTCTTTAAAAAATTAGCCTCAATGTAGAAAAAACATGAGCCTTGGCTGTGTCTACATGGTACACCCACTTGTCTGGGCATTCATTTCTATAGCTAAAAGCAAAGATATTTTCAGGGAGTAAAGAGAGATTTTGCAGAATGGTATTGCCGATACATTGAAAAAATTTGACTGAAGCTCATTTCTTTGGGATCTTAGTGAAAAAAAGATATTGGGGAATATCACGTGTAGGGATTGAAGTGGAAGGAAGCATTGACATTCTTAAATGTTTACCATCCAGAAACATTTATCGATAATACATTTTTTATTTTTTTGGGCGCACCGCGCGGCTCGCGAGATCTTAGTTCTCCAACCAGGGATCTAACCCGGGCGTACGATAGAGAAAGCCCTGAGTCCTAAACACTGGACTGCCAGGGAATTCCCCAGTTAATACATTTTTTTTTTAAAAAAACAGCTTTGATACAGTATCTAATTGGTCGAACAAAAATATGATCATGGATCCTCATAATATTTTATGGTAAATATGGAAAATAATTTCATTATCAAAAATTCATCATTCCACCACTTCAAAGTGTTCAATTCAGTGGCATTTAGTAACTTCACAGTGCTGTGCAATCACCACCACTAACTAGTTGCAGAACAGTTCCTCACCCCAAGTAGTCATTAACAATTTTAAAGCGGATTTTTTTTTCCAATTTACTTTTGAGGCACATGAATAACTTTTGTTTTAGTCATGTTAGGAGTTGTTTTCAGCATTCATCAGGTGAATCTGACCAGTCATCTGGGATTGGTTGGGCAACTGAAATAATCTGTAAATGTGGTGATGACATGAAATCAAAAGGTTTTCAGTTGTAAAAAGCAGATTTTGACCCTGAACAGGCTGTAAAGACAATTCAAAAGGCAAAATAGTTACATGTATGTAGAGGGCCCAGTTTTCCAGTGATGTGGTATTACATTTGCCATGCTCCTTTTTGAAAGTATATTTCTCATGTTTGTATTTGATTCTACTGTAGTTATTTGCACTAAAATGACTGTTTCCTTCCTGTCCAGGATTAGGTATGGTCATTAATATGTCAAACATGCTTAAAAGGTACTCTTCACCCTGCAGTTTTTGCACTTTGAACCAAGTGAAGTTGTAAAGTAAACAGCAACAACATAGTCAATGGGGGAGGGCATTTCTTTCTACCTTTGAGCTCAACTCTCTAATCCTCTGGTCCAAGCAACCTCAGTCACAGCCTCCCCGCTGGGAACTCCCTTTACTTAGGTGTGGTCTCCCTCCTCTGACCTTCCCCTCCTTCTTATCACCACTTTCCTGAACAATGTCCCCTTCTTTCAACTAACAACCATAGACTGAGCCACCTCTGTGCTGGAGACAGAAGAGCACAGCTCTCTGTCCCCACGGTCTGAGCTGTTAGACTCCCACTTGGGTGTTAGTGACGGCTAAGGCTTAATGCCTTAACCTATTACACATAGTGATGTTTAAGTTTGGACCAGGACTCTGAGACACGCCTTATCCCAGGAGGATGTCTCTCTAATGACACAACTGGGGCAACAGGAGAGCCCAGGCCAGGAGGGACTTGTGCAGAGGGGACATTGACTGAACTTTTACTCTCTATTTAATATGTTTACTGTTACAACACCCTTATTATATTATATATTATTATTCCCATTTTCCAGGTGAAAAGCTGAGGCTAAAAAGGATTAAGTAACCTTCTCAAAGACCAAGAACAAGGGAGTACAGAGCAAGCATTCAAACCTAGGTCTGCCTGATTCCAAAGTTCAGCAAAAAACACCTTTCTGGGGCCCTTCTTAAATTATACAACATGGTCCTGTATGCTTAGTCTACACATAAGACCAACTCTGCTCTTTTTAATTATAACTCACTCTCAGATTCCATGAACAATTGTGGGAGCATTCCTTGAAAAATATATAGTCTCAGTAGGGTACCAAACATGACTGAGTCAGTGTGAAATTCAAGTTTGGACCTGGAAACATATAATAGCATGAAATACTGACAGTAATATTCTGTAGGGCCTCACTGGGGTTTCTGACTAGTAAATTAGCTGCTTTTTAGTTAAACAAAAAAAAAAGTCTCAGAAAAATACAGAACACAGACTAAGCTAGAACGTTTTACTGGCCAGTAAATAACACAGGAAAAAAAAAAGGAAGGCGTGGCCTGCTGTTCCTCCCTCCTCCTAGGCAAACATGGAGGTGTAGTTCTAGACTAGGCCTTTCTGGTGTGAGCTTGGATAAGTGACTTCACCTCTCTGGGCCTCTTACCTGAGGGACTAGAGAGATGGCCGCTCCCTCTCACTTGCCCTGTAAACCTTTCTGATTTGGGGGCTGGGGAGAGGAAAGGAGGAGGCTTCTCCACTGATGTTTGCGTCCTGACACACTGCAGGGAGAGCTGGCTCAGCCGAGGGGGCTCACGGAACTTGTGGCCGGCACTGGCTACCTAATTTCTGGGGCTCAGTGTAAAATGAAAATGCAGGGCTACTAGTTGAAAATTATTGAGAATCTTAAGACTGCAACAGCAGACATTAAACCAAGCATGGGGCCCTGTGAGACTGCACAGCACAGGCCCAGGAAACTTGGTGGCCTCTGCTGTGTATTCCCTACACTGTGGGGAGTGTTGAAACCTGGACGAGATCTGGGGCCCCCAGCTAGCCTGCTGGGAGGCAGAGACGCCCCTGGGATAACGAGCTCCTTTTTCGGGAAAGTGGCCAACAGGGAAGCACCGCCCATCAAGGACATGCAATACATCCCTTAAGCTGACTTCCATGCCTTGCTGTGGAAATGAGCATTGAAACAAGCCATGCTGGACTGAGGGACTACGGCCTGTTTGGGGGCCTAGACCATGATGCTTTAAAAGGGTTGTGAAAACACCTGAGTGGAAAATCAGCCTGCAGATATAGCTGCTGATGGATGACCTTTCGGAAGGGAGGTGAGACGGGACAGGTAGGAGAAGGCGGGTCAAACAACGAGGAGCTGGAGGGAGGAGTTGTTGGGAGCAGACAGTCCTCAGCTGTGGAGCGAGGTACAGGCGTGGGAAGGAAGACAAGCTTGCCCACTGAGGGACGCAGAACTGGGAATGGGAGCACATGAGCCAGCGAGAGGCTCAGCCCACAGCAGGAGGTGTGCTTCTCTGAGGGAGGGTTTCCACCGCAGACCAGGGGACCTGTGCTCCAACATCAGAGCCCGGCACAAAAGCTGCTTCGCTACAATGTGCTGGGGGTCCTTGAGGTCAGTGGGACCTAGCGGACAGTTAGCTGGAGCACGCTTCAGGGTTCACGGCTCCCTGGATCTGGAGGCAGGACTTGGATGGGGCTGGAATTCCACCCAATCTGCAGGGGGGGCCCATTTCTGGAGCCACAGGTGTGCCATCCTCTTAACCTCTAATTGTGTGCTTGGTCCCTGGAGGCTTAGGAAGCTGAGCAGGTACATGGAATGAGAAAACTAAAGCTGTTTCTGAGAGCTTAGACATCAACACTTAAGGGAGCAAATAGAGAGGTGCAGGGTCACCTTAAAGAAGCAGAATGGTTCCAGGTCAGTGAGATTTAAGGGGACCTGATGGATCCAAATCACAAAGTAAGAGACACAATGTGTCTGATGGGGAGGCAGCGGCAGCCCCTGTGACCACTAACCTACAGAATCGGAGTCTGACTGACTTTTTATCCTAACTCTAGTGGTGTCCACTCAAGTTGCCCAGTCTACTTAGAGAGGTAGAAACATACTATTCTAAGGCGACATGATGTCTGGAAATCTTTTCCTGCTCTCACTTCTCTATCCAGGAGAGAACAACTTATGCTTCAGTGGTGCGTGGAGTTCCTGGAATCTAGTTTTGTTTGACACTAAAAATTCTTTTTTTCAAAAACAACTCATTGAAATATAGGCTCAAGCACTTCTGAACTTTCCCCTTGGCAACCCCTGACCCAAATCATCCCAGACAGAGGAAAATCAGTCCAGCAAGCAGAGGCCACATCAATTGCAAAGATATGTATTATGAATACATACTGTCACTATAAGCACATGCAAGTGAATCTGTGCTTCCTGCTCTACACAGAATTCATTCCACTTGGTCTCGATCAGAGTTTCCCAGATGCAGCACTATTGACATTTTGGGCCAGATAATACTTTGCTGTAAGGATTGCTCTGCACAGTTCAGGGTGTTTAGCAGCACCCCGGCATCTACCTACGAGGTGCGAGCAGCACCCCCTCCCCAAGTGGGATAGTCAAATGTCCCCTGGAGGGCAAAATTGTCCCTGGTGGAGAACCACTGATCTAAATGATGCAGCTATGTTTTGGGGGAGGGCAGAAGGAGATAACTTCTATGGGGTTTATTAAAAAGCCAAAGAAAGCCATCCAGTGTTTCAATATCTCTATAACAAGCTATTATTTAATTTCTTTTTTTTCTTATTCATGTTTTCTTTAACAAGCCTAGATTCCTTCATGTCATTGCATGAGGGCAATAGTAAGATCCTCTTTGAAAAGGCACCAAATAAGTAAATTCTCCACAGAACAGATGAGGTTAATCATCTGTGGGGGAAAACCGAGAGATTGTAAATGTGTGCTTAAGGCATCTGGTACCAGCCCAATCTCCTCCCGTCCAGTGATGTAAGAGGCAGGGCTAGAGTGTAATTGTGGTTCAGTTCTTGGAAACTGAATTAATTGCATCATAGCCACTTTGGGGACAGGTTGCACGAAGAGGGAGGAATTGTTCAGCCACAGCACATATTGTTCAGGTGATTATTGGATCCAGAAGAGAGGGTGCCTTGAATATGTGGACTCTGGTTTAGCATTTTCCTGGCAGACCCATGCCCAGAGTGGATGAGAAAGAGTGCCTTGAGTTTTCCTAGGTGATGATCCTGAAATCCACAAACACCAAGCAAATGTCTAAAGTGGCTCCCATGTAGCTTGCCCATGAGAAGACAGAGACCTTGTCTGAGAATTGCATCCATTGGTACAACACAATATAGCCTAGTTGTGCAGGTTCTCAGCTGACATAAGGCAGGTAGGCAGTGTGAGGAGAATAGGAAACCATACTTCCTGGGAAGTCTATCTTATCTCTACCATTAGATGCTGTGCCTCCTCTTGCCCTCCCACCTCAGCACTGGCCTCTGATCTAAACTTATAAAAGAATGAGAAGAGAGATGCCCGAGATACACTTGTATTCAGGATGTGCTCTATCCACCCACTGTGAGCCCCTGGGCAGCTTCCTGCTCTGCTTGCCCTCCAGTTAAAGGGGGTTGGATCTTCTACCGTGAGTAGGAAGAGAGAGAACAGATGGTCATTCATGAAGGGTGGGTTAAAGTACTGATTGTTGTATTTACTTTTTATTTACTTGTTATACTGACCATGTGACAAATATTCTGGGCACTTTAGCCCATGTCTTCACAACAAGCCTGTGAGGAAGGCATCTCTAGTTTTATTTGACAGTTGAGGAAACTGAGGCTTAGAGAAGTTGAGTGATTTCATCAGGACCCATAGCTCGTAATTGGCAATCGGAATCCTGACCTTTTGGGTACCAATTGCTTTGTCCTTCTAAATACATCATAGCTACCTTCTAGATGATGCATCTGGATGCTGTCTAGATTAATCCTCTGTTCCCAGTGTTCTGAGTTGGGCAGTTTTCAAAAACTTTGTAAGAAAAGAGTTTGAAAATATTTTGAAAACTATCTCAAACAAGTTGATAATTCCATCAGGAAATATTTCCTGAGGGTCATGGGATGAAATGGTAGCCTTAGAGGATGTAACATTTCAAGCATGGTCTTCATGGCTAAAGGATCACACAGCATCAGAGCTGAGAGGGACTTTGAGAATTGTCAGATCCAAACTCCTCATTTTGTAGCTGGGAGACACAGGGTGATGAGGACCTAACCAGGATGGTGTGGTAGAAAAGGAAAGAAAAGGGCATATATGGAAGCATCATGAAAGAAAGACTAGAGGTTGTGTTAGGTGAGTGGAGGTACAGAGGAAAGGATGCATCAGGCTTAGAGTTGATGATGACACCATTGACAGAAACAGGGAGGACCAGAGAGAGATCTAGTGGCAGAAAGGTGAAAAGAAGATAACTCTGTTTCTGAAGAATTGAACTTGAAAAGTCAAGTAACTGGAAATGCCAATTGAGGATTCCAAGACCTGAGAAGAAAAATCATGTCCCAGGATCTGTCAAATCGGATCTCCAAATGAGAGCCCTAGCCGTGAGACCCAGACACCCATGGCAGGGCTCTGTCATGCTCAACAGTTTATTAGCCACTTAGATTAGGGCAGAGAAGGGACGTTTGTCACGTCACAGCCCATGCAAAGCTAAATGCCACAGATGTCAGAAGCAACAGGTAAAATAGACAAAATAGCTAAAAAGAAGAACTGAAACTGACATGAAATTTATCAAGGATCAACATAAAGTACTATGTTTCTGTTCGGAAAATCAATTGCACACCTATAGAATTAATAAGAATAACAATAAGATATTAAATAACCACCATTTTTCAATCCAATAATTACTATGTACCAGGATCACTGTAATCCTTACAACAGCCCTGTGGGATCAGTGCTGTTATTATCTCTATCTTTTCAGCTGAAGTAGCCGGGACCAGGGAATTTAAGTAAACTTTCCTAAACTCACACATATGTTAGTTTGACTGAAAAATACCATACTCTTCAACCAATAATATAAGGATTAGGGAGACTTGGCTTGACCACACCTGTGTCAAAGACTTTTTCCATTTGTAAAAATAAGTGAGTACGTGTTTATGGGAGCTACAAAGAAAAATACACATGCACAGACGATGAGTCATCTGGGAGGTTATTAAAAATATAAAAACGTAAAATTTCCCTTACAAACTAGTTTCACTAACTTGAAAGGAATATAGTCATTGTGATTCAGGACTGTAAATGTTGAAACGTTTACCTAGGAGTGTAATATTTTTATGAATAGGAATACTTACTGTGGAAGGATTGAGACCCCAGGTCTGAGCTGAGTTTCTGATGATATCATTACCTTATAAAATCCAGGGAAAATCATGGCTAAGAATCAACTAAAAGATCCTGAGAGTTTTTGAATTCCCATTAACAGAGAAACCAACTTCATGTAGTGCCCCAAAGGGAGAAAAAAAGCAAGAATCTGTGCTCACACATTTCTGTGGTCACATACAACTTAACCACTTCGCCTTTCTCAATTCCTCTGCAGTAGAAACTCTCAGGCTGACTACTCATCCCCAGCTGTCCATCTGGGAAGGTCCATCTGGAACCTTCTCTTTCTCCTTCATGTTGAGAATCTTTTTTTTTTTTTTTCCCCAATCATGCCTGCTCTCTTTTTCTTAGCTGACTCTACTTTCCCTCCCTCCTGGTCACTCCTTCTGCCTCTAGTCTCTTTCCAGCCCTGGGAATACACCCCCTAGATCAGGGTCATCCCTTTTACTCCCCCTTGATGGACACTCACTATCTCTCTGTTTTTTCTGGCTAAGAATTTAAGCAAATTATCATATAAACTTTGATAAACCTAAGAGTATGAACACAGCTCTTCACTTATACTGTCATCTGATGCCAAATAATTACACAGCTGGCAACATTCTGAATTGGTGATAACCTGTCAGGACAGAGGATACAAACCACAGGGATCAAGTATTCATTGACCTATTCCTCGCCATCCCATCTAATTACAGAAAAGATTTAAAATGGTGCTTCAAGTTCACTGTGTTTACAATTTCATTTCTTTGAAACGTTTCACATCGACAGTGCACATTTTATTAAAACAGGCCAATTCTGTAAAAACAACTCAGTAACCAAGTAGAAAAAAAAAAGTTACTTTTGCCTGAGCAGATGAAGGTAGTATATGATTATCCACAATACGGTTTTGGTTTTCTACCCTCTAATCTAGTGTTGTATGTTGTCTATCGACTGCTCTGTGACAAAGCTGAACTTTGTCCCCGAGGGAAGGATCATAAAGTGATTTAGGTTCTGTTGCCTCTCTTTATTTAAATCCCCATCTGGATATCCTGAAAGAGGTTCTAAGACTTAGTATAGGCCTAGGTTATGGAATATCTCTGAAAAGGACCTTCTAAACCCTCTTGCTCATTTGGGAGAAATCTTAATATCCATGCCTTGTTAGTTTCTTTGGCATGTCTTTCCTTCGCTCTCCCTTTTCACTGCTCTGCCCCAAGTCCAGGCCTGCAGCACTAGAGGCTTGGGTTACTTAACCGCCCCTCTAACTGAGCATCCCTGCCTCCAGGTTCCGCCCCCTCCAGTCCATCCCGCCAACCTCCCTTAAGCCCACTGGCATGACATCTGTCACTGTATAAACCGTTCTCCAGCCCTCCGTGGTTAGAGCCCTCTCTGCCCTTTGTGATCTGGCCCCACCCTACGCATCTAACCTTTTGAGGACTTTCTGGTCCCACAGGCCTATTCTACAGCCTCTGTTGGGCAGAAGACTCTCCTCATCATCCTACAAATGGACCTAGTCAAGTCCAGCTCCCAGCGTCAGCTTCCGTCTTTCCTCCCTCCCAGCACATCAGGCTTTCCCTCCAATTCTCCAACTTCTTTTATCTTACCTGCCTCTCAAAGGCTAGCTCTTTATTTATTTATTTATTTTTATTGAGGTAACATTGGTTTATAACATTATGTACATTTCACTTTTACAACATTATATTTCTACCTCTGTATGTACCATAGTGTGCTCACCACCAAAAATCTAGTTTTCATCCATCACCATACACTTGACCTCCTTTACCCATTTCACCCTCCGCCCCCTGTCTCTTCACTTCTGGTAACCACGACTCCGTTCTCAACATCTACATGTTCGTTTTCATTTGATTTTGTTTGTTCATTTACTTTGACAAAGCTCAGCACTTGAAGCGTCTTCTCTGTTCAAACCTCTCCAGCTACTCCAATTCACTTCTTATACTCACTGAGTCACTTACTACTTGCACTGTTTTACCTACCCACCTCCCATGACGGTGTAGCAACGTGAGACCAAGGGCAAGACTGAGGAAGCTTTTTGTCTCCTTATCAACACACCCTTGAAAGGGCTGACCGCGGCCATGCTGCCTCTTGATTCCAGACCAGCAGTTCGTTTCAAACTATCATTTACCAAGTGCCTACCAGGTCTATGACCCATATTCTAACTGGGAAGGGCTGTCCCTCTGCCATTCTCAGACTGATTTCTCTTAAATTCTGTCTCAAAAGCTCTGATTCTCTAGCTCCTTATCATTTCTGATAACTTCCTTGCTACACGTGTCACATCACCCTGTGAAAAACTGAAGTTCAAGTGGTAGCTGAAATATAAAACACTCATTGAACACTTAAAAGTTCCAGTCTCAAAAAGCCATGATGTTGTCACAAAGAGACAAAAAGAAAATCTTCAAAATAAAAATTTGGGAAGTCTTTTCTTCTATAAGTCAGAAGAGTTTCTTGATTCTTTCCCCTTGGGACACTTCTGGTTTATTTATTCTTTCTAAGTGGCTTTTTATAGATAATTGTTACACTGACATGGAGACACTGGAAAAACAGATCTAATCTCCCCAAAACACTTGTGACATACCGCCACAAAATAAATGAGATAGTAAAACGACAACGGATACAAATTATTACAACAATCTTTAACATTAAATAGTAATCCACAATGAAATATTTGAGTACTCAGATTAGACCAAACTCTTTTTAGAAAAGCTTGCTGTGTTCAGACTCTCCAAGCTGACCATTGGTAGAGTCTAAGCCCTTGGCTTTTCTTTTTTCTTTTCTCTTCAAAGCTTTACACTTCAATCCATCACTGGCAAAGCCAGCTAGAGTAAGCTCACCTGTTCCTACACATTTCTTTAAAAATGCAAGTCCCTTTCCCTGTAGCAATTGACACCCCACTGCCTTACAGCTAGCAAAGTATTCCAGGATTTCAGTATTTCTGAGATGCAGTAAGATCATTGAAAAAAAAAAAAAAAAAGGAGAAGAAGAAGGAAAAGTATTGGATGGCGAAAATCTTACCTCAACTTCTGACTGGCGGGGACAGTTATTTTATTAAGCTTATCCATTATTTTTGGTAACTATACGAACCACAGATCACTGTCCAGTGGTCACGTCAGCAGTCCCTGGCTGTCCTGGGGAGTAGCATGGTAAGCCTTTGATCTCAAGAGTCCTAGTCACTTGAGTCTGATTTCTGAGACTGCAGGCTGCTGGCAGACACCCCTGCACGAGGAAGAAGTAAAACTTGCTTGAGCATGTAGTCAAGTTTCGTGTTTCTACATAGTCATGTGATCTGGGTAGCCAGCCGGCTTGGCCGATCACTCCACGTTGTGTAAACTTTAATAGTGAAACCTATTGGACATGCAAATTGCTTTCCAGCTGCTTTCTTCTGTAACCAGATTTATAATCAGGTCAGGGCAAGCTTCTGGCTGGTCACTACTTCCTGTTGTCCTGAACACATATAGTCCTTGTTTTCAGCAGGTGTCATGCTGTCCCCTTCCTGAGCTCAAGGAAAAGCAGAATAATCAATTCCATCTGAAAGTCTCTTTGGGACTTTCTGCTCATTTGCATAAAGTCATGGATAAACTTTTCCACTTAAAGGATCGTTATACGAAAATGGCATTTTTGTGTAGTTTCTCCTCACTCCTCTCCCCCAAATGGTTTTAAATAAATATCAAGATGACAGTGACACAGTGGTAACAGTTTACTTTGAGAGTTAGAATTCAGTTTTCCTGAAGATCTGTGTAAAATGGGAAGACAATTCTCTAGGCAAGGTCATTAGGGATAGAGACAGATAGGAGATCTGGAAAAGGGGAGAGGATCTCCATTGTACAGCATGGCCCCTTTATGAGGTTGATGGTGTCAGGAGTTGTGCTGATAGCCAGATGCTTTCAAACAAAATCAAGATGTACTCAAAGGTCAGCTAGGAACAAATTTAACAACCTCCCAACAATGCAGTTCTGACATCAGGCCATCCAGAAGTCCCCTTAAAAGCAGAGTGCCACTCTCCTCACTGCCTTTGTCCCCTCCTGGCCTCATCCACTGCTCACCTTCATCCCCTCACCAGACCTAGTGATGGGCCAGTGAAGAGGGGAAGAGGAGCGGGAGGAAGGTGAGAGGCAGAGATGGATGTAGTAGATGGATGCCTTTCCTCCTGTACCTCTCCTTTGTACAAACAGAGGTTCTGTATTTCTCCAGGTAAATCTTTTTTTTTTTTTTTTTTTTTGCAGTACGTGGGCCTCTCACTGTTGCGCCCTCTTTCGTTGCGGAGCACAGGCTCCGGACGCGCAGGCTCAGCGGCCGTGGCTCACGGGCCCAGCCGCTCCGCGGCATGTGGGATCTTCCCGGACCAGGGCACAAACCCGCGTCCCCTGCATCAGCAGGCGGACTCTCAACCACTGCGCCACCAGGGAAGCCCCTCTCCAGGTAAATCTTGATTATTCACATTCATGTACCGTCTCTGAATTTCTCGTTTAACCAGATGGTCAGGAGCAGAATCCACAGGGCTATTGAAGGGTGGGGCCCTTCTGCTCGGCCAAACCCCTGAATTGGCCAGGCCAGCAAGAAAGATCATCTTTCATGAGAAAAATGTAAGTGCTTGGCTCTTCCAATTGTTTATTTTCCCCAAACAGGAAGCTCAATTTTCTTGCAATTTATCTTGAAAGAGTTCTAGACCCTCGCCCCTCAGCTCCTCACAGGTCTTAACAGAAGGGAACTAGTAGACCAGGAGAGTGAGGGCACGGAGAATGTCATCAGGGTCAGGAAAATCAAGCTCCAACGAATGGGGCAATAATCGGCTTGTTCCTTCTAAATTACTGTAAAGTGCACCCCATCAGCTACTTGACTTTTCTCTCAACCAACAACTCTGTTCAGCACCTGCACTGCGTACTTATTATTTCCCCAGAGAAAAAGACCAAGGACAAGGGTTACACTTCTGCTTTTTCTTTTTACAGCCACTTGTCTTTCTTCTTTTTACTGTGTCTAGTCTGACGTGATAAAAATGAGTGTCTGCTTTTCCAGACTGGGCATTTTACCCCATGTGGTACGTAGTGTGATAGCCATGATGTTCCAGGCTGCCACTACTTGGTCAGTGCAAACATGGAAATTGAGGACACCAAATTTTAGCCTATGATTTGTGAAAAGAGTAAGACCACACAACATGGTTTCCACAGCACATGGAGATCAACGTACCATGATAAACAGTCTCGAACTACACGGCACAGTGAACATGACAATTAATTAATTACTAGATTAACAAATGAAAAATGGATAATACCAACCTTAAAGAAAATGTGGAACTCCTGTACACTGCTGATAAAAATATAACTAGGTACAACCACTTTGGAAACAGCTTGGTATTACCTAATACACTTGATGACATACATACCTATGACCCAGCATGAGGTCATACATAACATAGCACTGTGTCAGAATACTAAAAATATACCATGTACACCAAGTCACGTGCAAGAATTGTCATTGAAGCACCATTTCTAACAGAAAACAAAACAACACTTGGAACAACCCAATTGCCCCTCAACAGGAAAACAGATAAATTAATTGTGGCATATTCATGCAGTGGAGTACTATTCAACAGCGAAAAGGAGTGAATACAACTGATCAGTATAGATAAATAGCAAAAATAATCTGAGCAATAAAGGCAAGTTAAAGAAGATCATACACCATGATCCAGTTATATTTAGGTTAAAGACATGTAAAACTAATTTATTATTTAGGACATATACATATATGGTCAAACCAAGGGAGGGAATGATAAATATAAAATTCAGGTGAATGGAACTAGGGAGTGGGATTGGAGTGAAGGGGCACATAGGACTTCGAAGGCAACGGTAGTGTCCTATTTCTTAAGTTGAGTGGTGGGTATATAGGTACTTATTGTAGATATTAAATATTTAACAAAAATATATAAAATAAGATCTGGTCTAAAGCTATGGGGCAAAGCCAGGACAGTCCGCCCAAGTCTCAGTTAGCTCTGTGAAACGATGAGGCTTGAGAACGAGAAGACATTATATTGGAGTCTGGGGATGAGACCGACCAGCCCTGGTTTCTGTTGGGTTCTTTTCCTTGCATCCGTTAATGACAACCAACAACAACATGCTTTTTCAATGCTTTTATGTTCGTGTACTATGACACTATTCATTTTTTTTTCTTTTAATTAATTTATTTATTTGGCTGCGCCAGGTCTTAGCTGTGGCACGCGGGATCATCGCTGTGGCATGCAGGCTCTTAGTTACGGGATGTGGGATCTAGTTCCCTGACCAGGGATGGAACCCGGGCCCCCTGCGTTGGGAGAGCAGAGTCTTAACCACTGGACCACCAGGGTAGTCCTGACACCATTCATTATACATGTGAAAAAACGGATTCATAGGGAGGTTAAGTAACTGGCCCAAAGTTACACCACTCGTCAATGCTGGGATTCAAACCCAAGCTTGTTTCCATAGTCTAAGCTGACAATCACAGGGTTTTGCCATCACAAGAGATACCTGTGCTTCAGCAGAGGGCCCTGTCCTGACATCAAGGCACCAACTTAACCAAGACCTTGGGTGAATCACTTAATCTCCCTGGCCTCAACTGCTCACCTTTAGAGGATGAGAAAGGGTATTCAAGAAGGGCTCAGACTCCCTCTGACTTGGCATCTGGACATTGGCCCATGTGCACAGAAACTGGATTCCGTGAGCAGAAACACTCTCACAGCTTCCAGAAGAGATGTCTTTGGTGGTCTGTGCGAGATTGCTTCCCAGAGCGAGGCTAGGTGGTTGTGTCAGTTTACAGACCTTTGGAAATAGTCCAAGTCCTCACTGAAACTGGAAGGTGAGCCACGGTTCACCCTCTCTGCTCTGCCACCCACCTGCTCATGGCTCTTCCCCTGCCAGGGCTGGTTGAGGCAGATTGCCAAAGGAAGTAGACGAAGTGTGGCATGGACACTATGCTTCTGTTGTTCTAATCATAACCTACTCCCTCGAAGGTCAGCCTCACAACAACTCTATGAGGGGGGTACGCTTATCATTCACGATGTGAAGTCTGAGCCTCAGAAAGGTGACAGCACTTGCCTAAGGCCACCCATTCTTCCTGATCCCTGAGCCAGGGCCCTTTAACCCCCAAACCATTCCCTCTCTTTTCCCCGTGCTGGCCCCCATTCTTGGGATGGGGGTGGGGGGGCTGTCCTGCAGGAACGGTGGCCCTGGCAGCTTTCTGACACGTGCAGGCCAAAGGAACAGGGGCTTGCTGTTGGTCAGGCCCATGCCTGGTGAATTGGCCAGTGCCAGTTAAGGGCCCCGATGGAGGAAGGTTTGGGAGGAAGTTAGGGAGCCTGGGTAAAGCACTGGAGAAAAATAGCAGACGAGGCCAGAGAAAGGCCAAGAGAGAACAGGAACTGAGGCAGACGCTGCTAGTGGTCTATCTGTTCTCCTTTGCGGGGAGGGGGCAGGAAGGGAGGAAGAAGGAAGGAGACGACACAGCTGTGACTTGAACAAAGCGGCAAAGGCTCTTTTAAGCTCGAGGCTTCACTTTCTGTGACATGAATCAGTTCCCTATTTCATCTGTTCAGTAAACTCAATATTCTGCATATGAAATTTGCCTGGAGTGCAGTATCCGTATTACGAGGAGAATCGCTTTGAAGAAAACCGTCCAAGTATCAGTCCAAGTCCTTGGTTGGTAAGAACATTACCATAGCCTGTTGTCAGGACAGACAACTCCTGGCCTTTGTCTCATCTTCACCTCCTCCCTTGCCTTCAGCCCTCAGAGCCAGTCTGCGAGCAGGACTCTCCTTTGTAATATTTCCACCCTCGCCCAGTTCTCACTCCAGCCTAGATCCTCACCTGGATCACTGCTCAGCCTCCTGCTTCTTCTCTGCAGCTAGATCCACCCCCACTCTCATTCCCAGGCCATGTTCCCAACTGCTGACTCTCAAGAAGGATTTCAGAGGTTTTTCCTTTCTTCTAGAACCAAGTATGAATGTCATTCATGCCCCTGTCACTGAGTCTCACCTTGGGGCTTCATCTTATTCCTCACTGATTCCCAGCACGTGACCATCCCTTTGGTCAGACTGATTCGCAAACACCCGTACTCCTCATCAGTCACACGGCCCAGCCACCAGCCAGAAATAGCTCTCCAAAGATGGGGTGGGAGGCAAATACATGGGGTCCTCGATGGTCAGGAGGCCAGGTCTTCCCTGTTAGTCAGGGCCACGATGAAGCCAGAGAGCAGGCAAGGGTGGAGAGGCAGAGTGCTCTGTCCAAGGAATGGGAGTGTCAGAGAAGTAGAAAGCCAAGGTAAGGCTCATGGCCTCCAGGGGTTGAGGTCCTGGAGGCCAGGAGAAGCCCTTGAGAGCAGATGCTGTGGCTGTTGATGACAGATTTCTGTTACCTTTTATCTGGTGGAGCGCCACTAGTCTCCTAGTCCTCTTACCCAGACAGTCCATCTAGATTCAGAGGGTCCCCGACTAAAGCAGACTTGAACAAATCGGGAGATGGTCCATGTTCTTGGGTAGAATGACTCAGTGTCACCAATGCCATTATCTCCAAGTTAATATATAAGTTTAATGTGATGCCAATAAAAATAGCAATAAGATCCTCTCCTCCAACGACACCTGAGGGAAGTAGATTCTAAATTTCCTCTCTCTATAAAAACAAGCAAGAATTGCCAAGAAATCTCTGACAAAGAAGATCAAGGGAGTGGAAGGAGATAGACCTCTCAGATTTAAAGCACGCTATGAAGCCTCTCTAATAAAAACGGCATGGTATTTCTGCATGACCAACAGAACTAAAGAGAAAGTGCAGAAATAAACAGAAGAATTTAAGGAGATTAAATGCTATGAATGTGGCATATCTAATGGGAGAAAGATGGACTTTTTTTTTTTTTTTTGCGGTACGCAGGCCTGTCACTGTTGTGGCCTCTCCCTTTGCGGAGCACAGGCTCTGGACGCGCAGGCACAGCAGCCATGGCTCACGGGCTCAGCCGCACCGCGGCATGTGGGATCTTCCCGGACCGGGGCACGAACCTGCATCCCCTGCATCGGCAGGCGGACTCTCAAACACTGCGCCACCAGGGAAGCCCAGAAAGATGGACTTTTTAATAAGCAGGGCAATTGCAAAGCCACTGGGGAAGAGATAACATTTAGATTCATACCTCAAACCATTCAACAGAAAAAACTCCCAGTGGATCAGAGCTCTAACTATAAAAATGAAGCCATAGCTGTACCAGAAGTAGACACAATTAAATTTCTTTATAACCTTATCTATGACTTAAAATCCAGAAGCAATCAAAGAAAAGACTGATAAATTTAACTAGAAAAACATAAAGAACTTGTTTGTGGCAAAAAAAACATTATAAACATCATCAAAAGACAAAGGACAAATTGGGAGTAAAGAGTTGCATCATGTATCACAGATAAAAGGCTAATCTCCCTAATAGATAAAGAGCTCCTAAAAATTGAGACGGAACAAAAAATGACCATGAAAAGCCTTTAAATGGATGGAAATATGCTCAATCTCCTATTAAGAGAAAGGTTATAACCAGGCCGAAGAACATACGCATGTTTACGTACCAGATTAGCAAAAATCTGCAAGTCTGATGATAGGATGCTCTTAGGAAACAGGCACTCTTTGCTAACAACATGTTACAATCCCATGGAGGGGAACTGGCAATATTTAACAAAATAAATGAATTGACCTCGTAACCCAGCAATGTCACTTCTAGAACCCTCTCCTGAAGATACACTTTCACAGACACAGGCATGCCACATCTGCACAGAGTTATTTGTTGCAGTTTTATTTGCAACAACGAGAATTGGAAAAACCTAAATGCTTTTCAGTGGAGGACGGGTTGAATACATTTTAGTTCATCCTTGTAGCAGAGTTCTGTGCCGCCATAAAAATGGTGTGACCTCTGGGATACGGTAAGTGGAAGAGACAAGATCAGGACAGTGTAGGCTACTTCTTTAAAAAAAACAAGAAGATAGAGGAAAATACACATACTTATTATTGCAAAAACAAACATAAACACTAGAAGGAGAAATCATAAACTAATACAAATAGTCATCTATAGGAGGCAGGAGGGAGCTGGAAACAGAGCAGAAGTGATAGGGATGTAGATTGATTCTCGGGATCTATCTTTTCATAGTTTTGACTTTTAAACTAGATAATGGCTTGACATATAATAAAAAAACAAAATTAATGCAAAAAATTTAAAAAGGCAAACTTTAGAATAAAAGTAAACAGAAACAAGTGAATGTAAATAGTAACATACCCTGGAAAAGAGAATTATTTTGACTTTTTTTTTTTTTTTTTTTTTTGCGGTACGTGGGCCTCTCACTGTTGTGGCCTCTCCCGTTGCGGAGCACAGGCTCCGGACACGCAGGCTCAGCGGCCATGGCTCACGGGCCCAGGCGCTCCGCGGAGGGGCACGAACCCGTGTCCCCTGCATCGGCAGGCGGACTCTCAACCACTGCGCCACCAGGGAAGCCCTATTTTGACTTTTGAACACAGTCCTCTGTGCATCCTCAGTGAAACATATTCTAAGAATGAAAATGTTACAAAGAAATCTCAAACTCTACTCAGTATTTTTATTTTTAGTAATAAAATGTGTATTATAATTTTCAAAGTTTTTTTTGGTATAATGTAGATAAAGCTAATAAATATGTTCATATTAGCAGAAACTAAGGTTTTTAGTGTGAGAGAAAAAATACAAATATAAAATCAAAGAAAAACTTGGTAATGTTAAATTTAATTGGAAATATCAATCTGAACTCACTATTTAGTTCCTAGCACTAAATCTTGAAAGGACCTAGAAGCAATGACATTCCAGATTTTAAACACATGAAGTGATGCTCAATTACAATTATATCAAGAAACAGACAAATTCCCCACTAGCAGGAGCTAGAGGCTAGAAGGCAGGGTTGATTTCAGGTCTGGGGCATAGACAATGGAAGCTGAACCTGGAACATCTTGTGCCAGAAAACATCAAAGATCCAGGAGCAGATCTTTGAAGGGGGTGATTTGAGCAACAAAAAAAGAATAATGACTGTAATTTATTTTAAAATTTTGAACAAATTAAAATCCACTGGTGTACGATAATAAAACCCAAAACCAAAGTCAATTGCGAAAATTGGAGATAACTATTCCATCAACTCCTTACTTCTGGTAATTAACACATTAGAAATGAAGGAAGCATTTACCATTTTTTAAGAGGAATTGAAAATCCTCCTTGATTTTCTAAGAATGCTAGCTAGTAAAGAATGCTAGCATTCTAAGAATGCTAGCTAGTACAGTAAAAACACTGTAACAGAATAAGAAAATCACCATTTTGCAATGGCAAATAAATAATTGATTAAGGTGAGGATCATCAGTTATTGCTAAAACTAGTAGGTGAATGTTGGGGAACAGGATAGTCTCAAGGTGTGAAAGGCTCATCCCATGGGCTGCTGGCTAATTGCCAAGGGAAAAGCCAATGTTTGCAGAGATGAAATCTGGCTGTCATTGTCTTAAGTGTTCAAACTCAGCATGATCCTTACTTCTTCCTGATGTGATGCAAAACTAAATACATCTCACTAAGAAGCACTGTTGCCACAAATGTTTGATCGCAATCTAATCAATTTTTAGACCTAACTTCCAGTTCACAGAGAGTGAACATATAATCAATCATCCAAACTAGGGCACTTATGAGAGTGAAAGAGGATTCATTTAACAATTATGCCAGGACTACAGGTGTAAACAGGCAGGACATTCCCAGATAAACTGGAAGGTGAGATCTCGCTAAGTTTACAGGAAGTAAAGGTGGTAGAGAAACAAGTTGGACAGCACTAAGAGGGAAGAATATAATTTTTAAAAATCCAGATGTGGGGAATTCTACAGAACAACTACCTGGTCTTAAAAAAAAGAAAAGAAAAAGAAAAAAATAGAGGAGATGTTCAAAATTAAATCAGACTGAAGAGTCGTAACAACCAAATGCAATGCATGAACCCAAATAGGATACTGGTGGAAAGAAACCAACTCTAGAAGACATTTGCGGACCATTGGGAAAATTTTCATATGGTCTGGAGATTAGATGATATTAGGGAATTGATAACATTCTTAAGAACAATCATGGTATTGTGGTAATATAGAAAGATCCTTATTAGGACATTTTTGGGAGGTGAATGATTTTGGATTTAAAGGTTTAAGTAGGCATGTCTACAACTTACCTTCAAATGATTCAGAAAAAAAATGTTAGCAATGATTGAAGCTGGGTGGTAGGTATACAGGTGTTTGTTGTACCATTCTTTCAACTTTTCTATACATTTGAAATTTTCATGTAAGAGTTTAAAAAATGGCAGGACTCCAAATGTTTCTCACCCTCAAGCCCTCTACAGAGCCATCAGGGGTACTGGAACTGCCTGGTTCCCCAGGCCTCCTCATCAGCGCCCTCTCCATCAATGTAGAATCCCGCTCAGGAGTTCCCAAGCACAGTCTTTCTGTCTCCCATTTCTGGCCCCAATCTTGACCACTTTCTAATTTCTTGTGGCCTGTCCAAATCCCACTCACCTTCAAGGCACATTTCCTCCTGGAAACTTGTCCTGTCTTCTGGTCCACCTGGGCTACTACTCTGACCTCCTCCAGCTCTTCGAACTTGGACCACAGTTTTTGCTTTTAGCCATATGCCAACTCTCTAATATTTTTCCCAAGTGTATATCCTACTACCTTGATGAGATTATAAACATACCAGTGAAAGGACTATATTCTATTTCTTTGGTCTTTCTCTGTAGCAAGCACAAAACTAGAATACTTTCTGAATTAAACCTGACAGTTATTAAAAGATATGTGCAAGTAAATAAAGTAAAAATTAGTTGTGAGACACAATTACTATTCAAACTCAGGAAGTGAATCAATGTTAAAAATCGTTGAAGTTGCTGGTTTCATATGTAAGGAGCTTGGTAGTTGTCACTCCATCCTAACAACAAGTGAAAAACTGAATAGACTGAAAAAATCAACAATTCTTCTTTGCTCTGTAAGAGAGGAAGTATACAGTGCAAACTGCTGCCCCCAAGGTCGAAGAGACCGACAGGTGCATACAGGTCATTATGGCTTACTGGAGCAGAGACTTGCTAGCAAAACCACTGTAGGAACGAGTAAGGGTGTAGAAAAACCTGAACTGCAATTGATGAATTGCTGGAGGCTCAGTGGGGACAACTCTGAGGATTAAAAACTCCAGGAAGACCCAGTCATAAGGCGACAATATTTTGAGATTTACCTCTAGGAGCTTGACCAGGTTCCCACAGTAAATATCAGAGAAAAATCCCCTTGAGATTCCGGTAGGGGTGGAGAAGAAAACATTTTGAAATAAATCAGAGCACTCCATTATTAACAAGCCCTGCCCCCAGTGGAAACTAGTTAACCATGGCCTAACCTGCTGGTGTATTATCAGAGCCTAACTGACCTGGGAAAGGGAAGTACCCAATTCCAGCCCACTCTAGTCATGCTGTCCCACCTAAGTGGGAGAATAAAAAAGAGAAGCATTTGTGAAGTTCACGGTCCAGAGGCTTAAGCTCACTAAGACTGAGACCTGATCACAGGACTGCAGAATGCTCCCCTGCCACATTACTAAAGACCTGTTTACAGCAGTTCCTTTTACCTCATACATCATGTCTAGCCATCAAAAGAAAAAAGAAAAAAAAACCAAGGCATACCAAAAGGGAAAACCCCACAATTTGCAGAGACACAGTGAGCATTAGAACCAGACATGGCAAGGATGTTGGAATTATCAGACCAGGAATTTAAAACATCTATGATTAATACGTTAAGGGCTCAAATGGATAAAGGAACCCAGCATGAAGATCAGGTAGGCAATGTAAACAGAGAGATGGAAATCCTAAGAAAGAATCAAAAAGAAATGCAAGAGATAAAAAACACTGTAACAGAAATAAAGAATGCTTTTGATGGACATATTAGTAGACTGAACATGGCTGAGGAAAGAATCTCAAAGCTAGAGTAGATTTCAAGAGAATCCTCAAAACCCGAAAAACAGAGAGGACAAAGGCTGAAAAAAAAACCCCAAACCAGAACAGAGTACCCAAGGACTGTGGGATAACTAAAAAGTTATAACATACACAGAGTGGGAGTACCAGAAGGAGCAGGAAGAGAGAAAGAAGCAGAAGCAATATTTGAAACAATAAGGATGGAGAATTTTTCCAAATTAATGTCAGACACCAAACCATACATCCAGGAATCTCAGAGAACCCCAGGCAGGATAAGTACCAAAAACTACACCAAGGCGTATCATTTTCAAACTGCAGAAAATCAAAGCTAAAGAAAAAATTCTGAAAAAAATCCAGAGGAAAAAAACACACAGAAAAAGATAAGAATCACATCCGACTTTCCTACACAGAAAAAGATAAGAATCACATCCGACTTCTCAGAAACTATGCAAGCTAGAAGAGAGTGAAATGAAATATTTTAAATGTTGACAGGAAAAAATCACCAACACAGAATTTGGTACCCTGTGAAATTATCCTTCAAAAGCAAAGGAGAAATAGGACTTTATCAGACAAACAAAAATTGAGGAAATTTGTTGCCATTAGAATTGCCTTGCAAGAAATGTTGAAATCAGTTCTTTAGAGAGAAGGAAAATAATAGAGGTCAAAAAACTGGATCTACATAAAGTAAGAAAGAGAATTGAAGAAGGAATAGATAAAGGTAAAATAACTTCTATTTTTCTTATTCTTAATTAGTCTAATAGATAACAGTTTGCTCAAAATAATAATATCAACAATGTATGTATGTTTATGTATATATTTTATGTATATATATGCTTATGTATGCTTATACATAAGTGAAATAAATGACAGTGATGATACAAGGGATGAGAGGGAAGAAATTAAGAGTTATTTTATTATCAATATAAGGTACTGACACTACCTGTGAAGTGGTATATTCACAGGTTATTTGAAAGTGGACTTGGATTAGCTGTAAATGTATCTTGCAAACTCTAGCTCAACCACTGAAAAAAGTAAAGAAGGAAGTATAAACAATATGCTAAGAAAGGAGAGAAGATCGAATCACATTAATCACTGGATCAAAACCACGAAAGCCAGAACCTTCCTGGACTGAACAGGCTACAGAGTTACATATATGGTTAGGACTGTTTTTCATGTACTCTGGGCCTCTTGGTTAATTCCTTACTGGCGAGATGGCTCTGGCTCAGTGGGCTGCTGGATGTAGTTCATACCAGCTCTTGAGAGACAATTGTTAAAATTTTAGGAATTTTGTGAGCCTGTTGTTAACATAGCCATTATTTGAAAGAGATAAATTATTTAAGCCTACAATTAAATGTTATAATTAAAACAAAGGTAATACGGTGACTTCCCTGGTAGCGCAGTGGTTGAATCCGCCTGTCAACGCAGGGGACAAGGGTTCGATCCGTGGTCCGGGAAGATCCCACATGCTGCAGAGCAACTAAGCCTGTGTGCCACAACTACTGAGCCCATGTGCCTCAACTACTGAAGCCTGCGCGCCTAGAGCCCGTGCTCTGCAACAAGAGAAGCCACTGCAGTGAGAAGCCTGCGCACCGCAACAAAGAGTAGCCCCCGCTCACCGCAACTAGAGAAAGTCTCCACGCAGCAACAAAGACCCAATGCAGCCAAAAATAAATTAATTAATTAAAAACAAAAGAAACCTTAAAAAAAAAGGTAAAATATACTCTAAACTCATCTTTCATAGTTATTTTTTTACATTTTGCTCTTATCTGTGCTCTTAAGGTTATGTACATCCATTGCATCCATGTCTGTGGTGGAAGGATTACGTGATGGTGGTGCTTCCCAACTCGGTGTTCAGCAACATTAGGTTGGAGCTTGGAATCAGCCATGGTGGAAATGTTTATAGCCCTGGAATTGGCAAATACTGTACTACAAATCAGGGCTGGGTTTTTTTTGAGAGCCAATTATTAAACATTGACAAATATACCACTACTCTGCTCTAGCCTCACAGTCCCTCAGGTTCAAGAACAACAGAATGGTGACAGCACCCTCAAATGTAGTGATATCTACCCTGTTTGGATATTTTGGTCATATCTCCATCCCTGAACCAAACACCAAGGCCAGGGGGAAATTTATGCCCTGTCCTCCACCCTGGACCTTGGTCAGAGGCTGTCCCATGCCCATGTATGTGGGGTGATCCCCACATGAAAATCAGGGGCTTTCACTGGAAGAAGGGACATAGGCTACTAGAAAAACTTCAAAATATAACCACCATAGCTTGTAAAGCAGTGGCTTCCATGTAGTCTCCATCTCCCCTAACTCACCTGAAGGTGTCTTGGGCAAGAAGCAAGTGGTTCTGGACCAGTGAAGCTCCTGGTACGTGGGGAGAGATGGGGAGGCTCTGATCTGAGACCTCTTCTGCACAATCTCCAATCTTCCCCTTTGGTGGAATGATGTCCCCACTATCTTCCCCCCCAGTCCTGTTTATTCCTGCTCACAGCTTGCTTCCAACTTAGACAAATGAAACATGCATTCTTGTGTTGTGTGGGTTTCTGAGATATTTTAAAAATCAATTTAAATTATTTTTCCTGTGATGGGTCCTAGTTAAGTGGAGGAGATATACAAACAAATTATTACAAAGCAATGTGAAGTGAGTTTTCAAAGAGATATTTATAAGCTGTGCTGAGAGCTAGTGGGGAAGTTAGTTAGGAAAATGGGGCAGCTCCCCAGAGAAGAGGACTTGTGACCTGGAGATTTACATACAAGTAAGAAGTTCCCTATGTGGCAGGAGATGCACAAAGGGGACTATCTATTCCAAAGGAACAATGTGAGTTGTGGTACCACTAGGTCAAGCAGCTTCATTTATCCCTTCTCTCTTTTTCCCAATACTCTAGACACCTCGGGAAAATTTCCCTTCCTCTCTTGCTCTCCTTTCTATTCTGAGCCAAAAATAGAACCCAACCATGGGAGTCGCACCAAAACACTGTGGGGTGCACCCTTGCATGGGGGACAAAGAACACCAGGGCTTTAAACTGAACATGCAATGAGCCCAGGCCATGGAAATGACCCACATGCACCCTGGAATCTCCAGCTGCCTCTACTACCTCCTCAGGTGAAACCCACTCCTCTTAAAGCATAAGCATTCAAAGCAAACAAGTTCTTACTTTGTTAGCTTTTCTCTTTGGCTCAGTTACTATATTGCCAGAGAGTCGTTTTCTATTTTCATCACCAGAGCAGACATTTCTCCAACAGTCTTTTGAGCCTGGGGACCAAAGCACCATTTATAGCTTTGCTTCTATGGGGAAAAGTGCTTTCAAGTTCCAAACAACGGACTTACAAATAAATTATTGAACTCAAACTGCTTTTAAGCAATGAGCTTCCTGTAATGTTCTGCACACTTCAGTGCTAAAGGCTGGTGTGTGTGTGTGTGTTTAAAATTGTCTAAATATGGGTGCCAGGTGTTACATTTTCAGACTGACCGAGTGTATCTTTTTTTCCCTCTTAAAGCAACAGAATCATTTCTTTGCTGAACACATATCCGCTTTAAAATAACTGATGAAAGAAATGACTGGGGCTGCAAAACTAAAATAGCAATGCTGAAAATTCAGGGGTAAAGATATGTATTTGCGCAGTATGCGAAAAACGGTTACCTTACTTGTAAACTTTATTATTTCAGGTTCAGGAAAAACAGTAAAGTACCTCCAAGCACAGGGAGAGTTAAGAGATCAAAGCCACCTGTACAGCTTGGTTTTACTTCGAGTCCAGTCACCCAAGGAGATCGCCAAGATGAGGTTTCTAGTCTGCTTTGAAGCAAGCCAGACACAGAAAAATTTAAAAACCACACAGTGAAGAGAGCACACAATCTGTCTCCCTGTTGTCAAAAATATCATCAGATAATGCGCATATCAGTCAGAAGGGGTGAACATGCAAAATGCTTTTTTCCATGGAAAGAAGACTCTTGGGCTCAGTACTTGATTCATTTCACTCTCCCACCCTCAATTCCTCCCTATTTCTTTTCTACACCCTTGACTGCTCTTCTCTGTTCAGTCTCTTTATTTGTCTCTCACTTCCTCTAATGATAGGAGATGACATGGTTAGAATTAATCCTCCTGAACCAAAGAAATTAATTCAGCTACAGTTTTTTTCCTTTCAAAACCTTTTATTTATTTCTGTTTATTCCAGATTCATACCCTATATATATATACATTGTCATAATGAAGCATTTTTCCCTGTGAGCATTAGCGTGTAATTTTATATGTACCTGAACAGTAGGCATTTAAAAAACTAAATATGATAACTAGCAAATTAAACATTTTTTAAAAACACCTGTTTGCCCTTTTGAACAAAGTCCAATATTTCATAGTGAGCAGAACTGGCTATATATTTTCTGGGATCCAGCAGAACATGGAAATGTGAGGCCTCTTGTTAAAGAATTAAGGATTTCAAGATGGTGATAGCAGAGCACTGAACCACTGTTTGGTTTTTCTGAAAGTTGGGACCCTACATGACTGCACAGGCCACATGCCCATGAAGCTGGGCCTGCTGGTGGGATTTTATTAATGAGAGTGACACACACATAGACACATGCACATTTCTCTAGGCTGGTATAGAATTAACCAGCAAATTTACATTGAAAATGTAATAATGTGACCTTACAAAAAAGTGCAAACATCTTTTGGTGGTTTCCAATATACTTCCTGAGAATTCACTTATTCACAATAACTGACACAGAGAAAATATTGTAATTTGTTATGACGTCTGGGACAACTGATGAACAGGGTGTTTTGGATGACCTGTTTTCAAATTTTTAGAACTTGATAAAATATGCTCAAAATGTGCTAAACATGGAAAAGGAATTTTGAAGCCATCTTTCCCCTGGGGCTAGAAGCATTTGTAGTAATGTATGTGGAAGGGCTCTGAGTATTGACAGCCACGATCAACCTTAGCCATCATGTAACAGATTAACAGAATGGCCGATAAAGCCGAGTTTACAGCTGAAGGAATCCTGAACAATTTCTCTGGTTCCAACAAATTAAATCACAGTCACATTTTTTCTTCATTAAGTGTCCCATAGCTGCAACTCGAATGGTGGTTTCATTCTCTCCTGGTCCTTCTTCTGCTAGTCTCATGGATGCCCCTCTTTTAAATCTCCATCCAGTGGCCCCACCCATTTTCCTCCTGAACACTCTATCTTCCCCCTGTGGTGATGGAGTCATCATCCCATGTCCTTTCTTGCAAACTTGGTGGGATATCAGTGGCACCTTCCTCTGTCCAGACTTCTGCTAGCTTCAATGTGGGGAGAGGCATTCATCTGCGGGATGAGGAAGGCTGATTGCCTGGACTCCAGTTGCATCTGCCTCCAGCCAGATCAGTTGCAGACAGACTCTGCTGCATTTTACAAGGACCACCATTATGAAATTTACACTTTTTCTTCAACTGCCCACTCCAATCCCTGATCTAGTCTCACACAAGTATGAAGAATGCATATATGAATATCATTGCTTTGAAGATGAGAAAACTGGGCCTGCAAAAAGAAGAGGGACTTTGATTCAACCACTGTACTATCCTACTCTTAGCCTCTACGCTGTACTGCCCTCCTGTAAATTAAATTATGAAACAGCAAATTTTAAAATTTTCTAGGAAATAATTATAAGATTGCAGATAAGCTCATTCACTCTCCCTATGATTCTCCGTGTTTTCCATCCTTCCAGCAAATCTCTCTCCTTCCCCCATGCAGATTCACTTCCCTCTCCCTCAAAACCGAATGGATGATTCTAACTTTCTAATCTTCCCTTCTCTTCCTCTCACTACCTCCCCAACTCAGACGCTGTCAGAAAACACAAAAATAAACAAAAATTAGCAAACGCAGAACGCTCACCAGCAAAGAGAAAGAAGTTAACCATCTCCAAAGAAGTTGGAAGGATTTCAAGAAAATTGATAAATTTAAAAATCTAGAATTTTGTTGCTTAAGTCAACTGGTAATGCTGTACCAACTTGTAAAAATTCAAAGAACAACTAATATGCATATTGCCCTTTATAATTTATAAAGCTCTTTCACATTTATTAATGCTCTTGAACTTCACAATATAGTATGACATAGATGCTATTATTAGTTCTGTTTTACAGAGGAGAAAACTGAGGCACAGAGCAGTTAAGTGACTTGCCCACAATTACTCAACAGGAGAAGTGAAGTCAGGTTTTCTGAGCCCATGTTCTTTCCACTCTCCCACACAGCTATTTGTTGAACTAAATTTTCAGATCAATGCATGTTTATTTCTTCTTTTTCCAAATGACAAGAGACACAATTCAGAAAGAGCTAAGAGCCTAGTCTAAAGTTCTACAGCTTGGACATCCTCCTGCTGCCAAATGGAGAAGTTACTGACCTTCTTTCAAAACCTAAGTAGGTTTCGAATCAGTGGAGAAAATACGGATTATTTAATAAAAGGATCTAGGACAACTCAAAAGCTTATTGGAGGAGAAGAAACTTGGATCCAATACCTCAGTTTGTACACAAAAATAAACTCCAAGCAGATTAAAGATGTAAACATGAAAATAAGGCTGTAAGAAAACTAAAAGAGAAGATGGGATTTTTTCCCCCATTTTAGAATCTCAGTGTGGGAAAGGGCTTTCTAAATATGACACAAAACATAGAAGTCATAAAAGATAAGATTGAGATATTGACTATATTAAAAAATCTATATGTTTGAAAAACATCACCATTAACCAAATCAAAAGTCAGTAGGCAATCTGGGGCAAGTATTTGCAATCTATATGCAGGAAAAGGGCTAATTTTGTAATATGCAAACAAATCCCACAAATCGGTAAGAAAAAGCCAACATACCCAACAGAAAAAGACAAAGATATAGATGGGTGATTTATAGAAATAGGGGAAAAGAGGCATAAACTCACTTATATTAAAGAAAATGCAAATGCAAACTCCACTGTGATACCTTTTTCCACATGTCAGATTGTCAAAGATCACAAATAATAATATTTGATAATGCACTGTGTTAAGAGTTTGAGAAAATGGGTGTACTAATGAGTGTAAATTAGTACATCCTCATGGAAAGCAATTTGCAGAAGGGCAATAGCTATAATTTAAATGTACACATGGAGGATTTCAGCCATTTACCTGTCATCAGGTGTAAATGATAGAACCTAGACTGGGTTCCAAACCCCACACTATTGCACAGCCCCAGAGCTGGAGGACCATGAGGCCAGAGCAGCCCCTACCTGTCATGTTAAACAGACATTCAGTAAGTACCCGTGAGTGCAAGTAACACCTTTAATTTTCATGATAAGCTGGATGTTTATTATGCATTCTTATGTATGAGAAGACTGGCTCAGAGAGGTTAAGTTTCTTGCCCAAAGCCACACAGCTGCTAAATGGCAAAGCCAGACTCAAAGCCAGGGCCAGCCTCTTTCCACAGTACTGCTGCCTCCAGTGGCTTCCTTTGCCCAGTTTATGCTGATAGCTGGAACCCCAAAAGCTCTGTAAGAGGAGGGACCTGTATTACACCATGCTGATTTCCAACATCCGTTGGTCATATAAATGAATGGTGTAACCCTACGCTGGCCTTTGTAGATAAAGAGGATGCTGCCCTTTTTCTGCACAAAGGGAAGAAAATTACAAAGCAGAAAATGAAGGAGTGAATTTCAGGGAGACAAACATTGAGCCCATAACAATTGGTAAAAGCCAAAAGCAAAACCAAAAACCACTGTTTGCGTGTTACATGCATACATTGTTACATAAATATTGGTTCTGTACTTAGGACATTGGTTCACAACACTGGCTACACAATAGAACTACCTGAGCTTTAAAAATATCAGGAACCGGGCTTCCCTGGTGGTGCAGTGGTTGAGAGTCCGCCTGCCAGATGCAGGGGACGCGGGTTCGTGCCCCGGTCCGGGAAGATCCCACATGCCGCGGAGCGGCTGGGCCCGTGAGCCATGGCCGCTGAGCCTGCACGTCCGGAGCCTGTGCTCCGCAACGGGAGAGACCACAACAGTGAGAGGCCCGCGAACCGCAAAAAAAACCCAACAAAAATCAGGGACCAGGCTCCATCCCAGACCAATGGAACCCCAGTCTGAGAAGGTGGAGGTGGGGCTGGGCATCTGTGTGCTTTTTCACAAGCTCCGCATTTACCCTCCTGGGCTGCCAAGATTGAGAAACTGCTGGAAGAATATTTTTTTAATTAAATAAAGTAATTTATTCACAGTCAAATGCTCCAGACTTTTCTCCAACAGGAACTTTGCTTTACAACCTAGAGACATTTTAAGATAGAAAATAGTGACACCAAATGGTGACAACTAGAACTTCCATGCATGGGGCAGCAGAATCTGGGAATGAAGCCCCGCTGCGTCCGGCCAGCTCACTGAATGATGTCAGTAGTTCCCCGGCAAACCGGCTTGTCAATGGCACCACTGACGGGTTTCATTCTGCAGCATTTCCCATATGCATATGTCAGGATTTGCCTCCAAGAAGCTGGTATTTCTTCTCTGCCACCAGAATCCCAGACCATGCCAGGTGCTGCCCACCGCTGGCCTGTACTTCTGAGTTCTCCTTCTATGGAGGCATATACATATACGGCATATGCAGATTGTTTATAAGCTCATGTGTCAGGTTGTAAGATCACTTACCCTACCTTATGTGTGAAGAGAAAATGTGAGCTTTGTTATTTTGTCCAGAGAAAAGCTGATTTTCTTTCTTCTTGCTGGAATGTGGGGAAAGCACTAAAGTTTAGTCCCATCTGGCCGTTTTGGTTCAATCCAAGAATTTAAATTGTCTCATTAGGTATCTCAGTTTCTGCTTGGAAAACTCCAGGAAATGTCACACCCCCAAGATGGCATCTGGGTATGGGAGAAGCATGTGACCATGTGTCCCTGCGGCATCTTGGACGCTGTCTCACGGGGTGGTGATGAAGTGGAACTAGTACTCAAAGGGGGGCAATGCCTTCTCCTGATGCCCTGCTTGATGCCATTTGGCAAGTGTTGGTTGGTGTAAGTTTGAGGTGTCCAGAATATTGAGGAAAATGTTCCACCAGTTAAAAGTAGTGATTTCCACCACTCAGAATGGCCATCACCAAAAAATCTACAAACAATAAATGCTGCAGAGGGTGTGCAAAAAAAGGAACCCTCTTGCACTGCTGGTGGGAATGTAAATTGATACAGCCACTATGGAGAACAGTATGGAGGTTCCTTAAGCAGCTAAAAATAGAACTACCATATGACCCAGCAATCCCACTACTGGGCATATACCCTGAGAAAACCATAATTCAAAAAGAGTCATGTACCACAATGTTCACTGCAGCTCTATTTACAGTAGCCAGGACATGGAAGCAACCTAGGTGTCCATCAACAGACGAGTGGATAAAGAAGATGTGGCACATATATACAATGGAATATTGCTCAGCCATAAAAAGAAATGAAATTGAGTTATTTGTAGTGAGGTGGATGGATCTAGAGACTGTCATACAGAGTGAAATAAGTCAGAAAGAGAATAATAAATACCATATGCTAACACATGTATGTGGAATCTAAAAAAACAAAAAAAGGTTATGAAGAACCTAGGGGCAGGACAGGAATAGAGACACAGACGTAGAGAATGGACTTGAGGCTATGCGGGTAAGCTGGGACGATGTGAGAGAGTGGCATGGACATATATACGCTACCAAATGTAAAACAGATAGCTAGTGGGAAGCAGCTGCATAGCACAGGGAGATCAGCTCCCTGCTTTGTGACCACCTAGAGGGGTGGGATAGGGAGGGTGGGAGGGAGACGTAAGAGGGAGGAGATATGGGGACATATTTATATGTATAGCTGATTCACTTTGTTATACAGCAGAAACTAACACACCATTGTAAAGCAATTATACTCCAATAAAGATGTTAAAAAAAAGTAGTGATTTCATTTAGCAAATCCAAATATCAAAAGGGAGTAGGGCAGGAGTCTGTCTCTATATCTTTTTATCTATATATAAAGGAGGACAAAATAGAGTTAGCAACGGCAGCCATACACAAAAAATTCTAAACCAGCAGTTTCTCAAACTTGGCAGTACAGGAAGGTAATTGTGGAGTTTGTAAAAAACACAAATGCCTAAACTCCCACCCCCACCCTCTGAGATTCAGATTCCATTAGTCTGGTATAGAGCCTGATCCTTGATATTTTAAAAGCTTAGCTAGTGTAGCCAGGGTCATAACCAAAGTTCTAAGCAGAGAAAAAAGTATGTATGTAACAATGTATGTATGTCACAGGCAAACAGTGTTTTACGGTTTTGTTTTTGTTTTTACCCATTGTGATGGACTGAATGTTTGTATCTCCCCAACATTCACATGTTGAAGCCCTAATCCCCAGTGTGATGGTATTTGGAGGTGAGGCCTTTGGGAGCCCATTAGGTCATGAAGGTGGAGGCCTCGTAAATGGAATTAGTGCCGTTATAAGACGAGACACAGGGAGTTCCCTGGTGGCCTAGTGGTTAGGAGGTGCAGGTTCAATCCCTGGTCAGGGAACTGAGATCCCGTAAGCCACACGGTGTGGCCAAAAACAAAAAAATCATACTGAGTGAAGTAAGTCAGACAGAGATAGACAAATATATGATATCACTTATACGTGGAATCTAAAAAAATGGTACAAATGAACCTATTTACAAAACAGAAATAGAGTCACAGATGTAGAAAACAAACTTATGGTTACCAAGGGGGAAAAGGGAGGAGGGATAAATTGGGAGATTGGAACTGACATATGCACACTACTATATATAAAATAGATAACTAATAAGAACCTACTGTATAACACAGGGGACTCTACTCAGTACTCTGTAATGACCTATATGGAAATAGAATCTAAAAAGAGTGGATATATGTATAACTGATTTACTTTGCTGTACAGCAGAAACTAACACAACATTGTAAATCAACTATATTCCAATAAAAATTAATTTTATAAAATTAAAAAGAAAAGAGGAGAGACACAAAAGACATGATGTCTCTCTCTCTCTGCCATGTAAGGGTACAGCAATAAGGTGGCAGTCTGCAAACCAGGAAGAAGGCCTTCACCAGGAACCATATCGGTCAGCACTTTGACCTTGGGCTTCCCAGCCTCCAGAACCATGAGAAATACATTTCTGTTGTTTAAGCCACTCAGTGTATGGGGGGTTTTTTTGTTGTTTTTTTTTGCGGTACGCGGGCCTCTAACTGCTGTGGCCTCTCCCGTTGTGGAGCACAGGCTCCGGACGCACAGGCTCAGCGGCCATGGCTCACGGGCCCAGCCGCTCCACGGCATGCGGGATCCTCCCGGACTGGGGCACGAACCTGCGTCCCCTGCATCGGCAGGCGGACTCTCAACCACTGCGCCACCAGGGAAGCCCCAATGTGTATGGTATTTTTGTTACAGTGCCTGTGCTGACTAAAACACCCGCCATGCCCCAGGAGACTCTAACATCTAGAATTTACTGAGTTTTCCTCTCAGAGCTGACAGCCTCATCTTGAATTTTCCTGGAACTCTCCCCCTTCTCTCTCTCTGTCCTTCCTTAAAGCTATCTGAAGCCAACCTCTTCCTTCAGCCAAAGTTCTTTCTTCTGAACCCTCTTCTGCCTTTTCTAATAAAGCTCAGACTTACTAGTAGTGCATAGGTTTATTTTCTCTGAGACTAAGTAACCTGCTGCCTCAGAAAACTTTTGAAAGGAGCCAGGCTTTTTTACACCAAAGTAGCATATAGTTTCTACAAGCTAAAACATTTGATTAAATTTAATCACACCATTTAGCATATAACTTACAAGCTAAACTATTGTCTCCACTGTTTTAAAACATTGCATATGAACTTTTTTCAGCTTTTTAGAAAGTAAACAATTGCCACAAACCTTTATGAAAAAAGTTATGATGTGGAAGTGAGCCTCTGCTCCTCACCCCCTAAATTATTCTCTTTGAGAAGCACACATTCAACAGAAATTTCTCAAAGTTGTTGTATCAAGAACTGAGTTTCATACCATATTCACCAATGCGAGGTTGTTTTTACTGGGCCTGAGCGGTTGAACCCCTTTTTCCTCCCAGGTGGTGATAAAAGACTTTCACTTCCTGGCAGGGAATCAGAGAGGGTTTTGGCTGCAAAACCAGCTTCAGAGAAATGGTTTGGCACAAACATCTGTGGGCCTGAGCTCTCTTCTTCTATGCACCAGGGTGTGTCATCCACACAATTCTCATTGGTCTCCTGGATGAAAGCAGAAATGGGCTCTTAAGCCTGTAATTAGGGACAGTCATTTACGGATAAGGACCCTGGAGGGTACACAAAGAGGTCAAGCACAGTCTCCTTGCCCTCAAGGAGGTTTTGAAGAGAATTTCAAGATGGCGGAGAAGACGTTGAGATCACCTTCTTCCCCACAAATACATCAGAAATACATCTACATGTGGAACAACTCCTACAGAACACCTACTGAACGCTGGCAGAAGACCTCAGACCTCCCAGAGGGCAAGAAACTCCCGACGTACCTGAGTAGGGCAAAAGAAAAAAAGAATAAACAGAGACAAAAGGATAGGGACGGGACCTGCACCAGTGGGACGGAGCTGTGAAGGAGGAAAGGTTTCCACACACTAGAAGCCCCTTCGCGGGCGGAGATGGGGGTGTAGAGAGCAAGCAGAGAGATTCCTGCACAGAGAATCGGTGCCGATCAGCACTCACCAGCCCGAGAAGCTTGTCTGCTCAGCCGCCGGGACGGGCGGGGCTGGGAGCTGAGGGTTGGGCTTCGGAGGTCAGACCCCAGGGAGAGGACTGGGGTTGGCTGCGTGAACACAGCCTGAAGGGGTTAGTGCGCCACGGCTAGCCAGGAGGGAGTCCGGGAGAAGTCTGGAGCTGCCGAAGAGACAAAAGACTTTTTCTTCCCTCTTTGTTTCCTGGTGCTCGAGGAGAGGGGATTCAGAGCACCGCCTAAACGAGCTCCAGAGACGGGCGCGAGCCACGGCTACCAGCACAGACCCAAGAGACGGGCATGAGACGCTAAGGCTGCTGCTGCCGCCACCAAGAAGCCTGTGTGCAAGCACAGGTCACTATCCACACCTCCCCTCCTGGGAGCCTGTGCAGCCCGCCACTGCCAGGGTCCCGTGATCCAGGGACAACTTCCCCAGAAGAATGCATGGCACGCCTCAGGCTGTTGCAACGTCACGCTGGCCTCTGCCACCGCAGGCTCGCCCCGCATTCCATACCCCTCCCTCCCCCTGGCCTGAGTTAGCGAGAGCCCCCTAATGAACTGCTCCTTTAACCCCGTCCTGTCTGGGCAGGAACAGACGCCCTCAGGCGACCTACACCCAGAGGCAGGTCCAAATCCAAAGCTGAACCCCAGGAGCTGTGCAAACAAAGAAGAGAAAGGGAAATTTCTCCCAGCAGCCTCAGGACCAGCGGATTAGATCTCCACAATCAACTTGATGTACCCTGCATCTCTGGAATAGCTGAATAGACAACGAATCATCCCAAATTGAGGCGTTGGACTTTGGGAGCAACCGTAGACTTGGGGTTTGCTTTCTGCAACTAATTTGTTTCTGGTTTTATGTTTATCTTAGTTTAGTATTTAGAGTTTATTACCATTGGTAGATTTATTGATTTGGTTGCTCTCTTCCTTTTTTTTAATATATAGATATATGTATTTTTTTCCTTTTTCTCTTTTTGTGAGTGCATGTGTATGCTTCTTTGTGTGATTTTCTCTGTGTAGCTTTGCTTTTACCGTTTTTCCTAGGGTTCTGTCTGTCCTTTTTTTTTTAGTATAGTTTTTAGCACTTGTTATCATTGGTGGATTTGTTTTTTGGTTTGGTTCTCTTCTTTCTTTCTTTTTTCTTTTGTTTTAGTACTTTTTACTTTTTAATAATTAAAAATGTTTTTATTTTAATAACTTTATTTTCTTTCTTTCTTTCTTCCTTCCTTCCTTCCTTTCTCCTTTCTTTCTTTCTTTCTTTCTTTCTTTCTTTTTCCCTTTTCTTCTGAGCTGTGTGGCTGACAGGGTCTTGGTGCTCCACCCAGGTGTCAGGCCAGTGCCTCTAAGGTGGGAGAGTCGAGTTCAGGACATTGGTCCACCAGAGACCTCCCAGCTCCATGTAATATCAAATGGCAAAAGCTCTCCCAGATATCTCCATCTCATCACTAAGACCCAGCTCCACTCAATGACCAGCAAGCTACAGTGCTGGACACCCCCATGCCAAACAACTAGCAAGACAGGAACACAACCCCACCCATTAGCAGAGAGGCTGCCTAAAATCATAATAAGGTCACAGACACCCCAAAACACACCATCAGACGTGGTCCTGCCCACCAGAAAGACAAGATCCAGCCTCATCCACCAGAACACAGGCACCAGTCCCCTCCACCAGGAAGCTTACACAACCCACTGAACCAACCTTAGCCACTGGGGGCAGACACCAAAAACAATGGGAACTATGAACTTGCAGCCTGTGAAAAGGAGACCCCAAACACAGTAAGTTAAGCAAAATGAGAAGGCAGAGAAATATGCAGCACATGAAGGGGCAAGGCAAAAACCCACCAGACCAAACAAATGAAGAGGAAATAGGCAGTCTACCTGAAAAAGAATTCAGAGTAATGATAGTAAAGATGATCCAAAATCTTGGAAATAGAATGGGGAAAATACAAGAAATGTTTAACAAGGACCTAGAAGAACTAAAGAGCAAACAAACAATGATGAACAACACAATAAATGAAATTAAAAATTCTCTAGAAGGAATCGATAGCAGAATAACTGAGGCAGAAGAATGGATAAATGACCTCGAAGATAAAATAGTGGAAATAACTACCACAGAGCAGAATAAAGAAATAAGAATGAAAGGAATTGAGGACAGTCTTAGAGACCTCTGGGAAAAATTAAACACACCAACATTCAAATTATAGGGGTCCCAGAACAAGAAGAGAAAAAGAAAGGGACTGAGAAAATATTTGAAGAGATTATAGTTGAAAACTTCCCTAATATGGGAAAGGAAATAGTCAATCAAGTCCAGGAAGTGCAGAGAGTCCCATACAGGATAAATCCAAGCAGAAACAGGCCAAGACACATATTAATCAAACTATCAAAAATTAAATACAAAGAAAAAATCTTAAAAGCAGCAAGGGAAAAACAACAAATAACATACAAGGGAATCCCCATAAGGTTAACAGCTGATCTTTCAGCAGAAACTCTGCAAGCCAGAAGGGAGTGGCAGGACATATTTAAAGTGATGAAAGGGAAAAACCTACCAAGATTACTCTACCCAGCAAGGATCTCATTCAGCTTCAACGGAGAAATTAAAACCTTTACAGACAAGCAAAAGTAAGAGAATTCAGCACCACCAAACCAGCTTCACAACAAATCCTAAAGGAACTTCTCTAGGCAGGAAACACAAAAGAAGAAAAAGACCTACAATAACAAACCCAAAACAATTAAGAAAATGGTAATAGGAACATACATATTGATAACTACCTTAAATGTAAATGGATTAAATGCTCCAGCCAAAAGACATAGACTGGCTGAACAGATACAAAAACAAGACCCATATATATGCTGTCTACAAAAGACCCACTTCAGACCTAGGGACACATACAGACTGAAAGTGAGGAGATGAAAAAGATTCCATGCAAATGGAAATCAAAAAAAAGCTGGAGTAGCAATTCCCATAACAGACAAAATAGACTTTAAAATAAAGACTATTACAAGAGACAAAGAAGGACACTATATAATGATCAAGAGATCAATCCAAGAAGAAGATATAACAATTGTAAATACTTATGCACCCAACATAGGAGCACCTCAATACATAAGGCAAATGCTAACAGCCATAAGAGGGGAAATCAACAGTAACACAATCATAGTAGGGGACTTTAACACTCCACTTTCACCAATGCATAGATCATCCAAAATGAAAATAAATAAGGAAACACAAGCTTTAAATGACACATTAAACAAGATGGACTTAACTGATATTTATAGGACATTCAATCCAAAAACAACAGAGTACACTTTCTTCTCAAGTGCTCATGGAACATTCTCCAGGGTAGATCATATCTTGGGTCACAAATCAAGCCTTGGTAAATTTAAGAAAATTGAAATCGTATCAAGTATCTTTTCTGACCACAACGCTATGAGACTAGATATCAAATACAGGAAAAAATCTGTACAAAATACAAACACATGGAGGCTAAACAATACACTACTAAATAACCAAGAGACCACTTAAGAAATCAAAGAGGAAATCAAAATATACCTAGAAACAAATGACAATGACAACACGATGACCCAAAACCTATGGGATGCGGCAAAAGCAGTTCTAAAAGGGAAGTTTATAGCAATACACTCCTACCTCAACAAACAAGAAACATCTCAAATAAACAACCTAACCTTACACCGAAAGCAATTAGAGAAAGAAGAACAAAAAACCCTGAAGGTAGCAGAAGGAAAGAAATCATAAAGATCAGATCAGAAATAAATGAAAAGGAAATGAAGGAAACAATAGAAAAGATCAATAAAATTAAAAGCTAGTTCTTTGAGAAGATAAACAAAGTTGATAAACCATTAGCCAGACTCATCAAGAAAAAAGGGAGAAGACTCAAATCAGTAGAATTAGAAATGAAAAAAAAGAAGTAACAACTGACACTGCAGAAATACAAAGGATCATGAAAGATTACTACAAGGAACTATATGCCAATAAATTGGACAACCTGGAGGAAATGGACAAATTCTTAGAAAACCACAACTTCCAAGACTGAACCAGGAAGAAATAGAAAATATAAACAGTCCAATCACAAGCACTGAAATTGAAACTGTGATTAAAAATCTTCCAACAAACAAAAGCCCAGGACCAGATGGTTTCACAGGTGAATTCTATCAAACATTTAGGGAGAAGCTAACACCTATCCTTCTCAAACTCTTCCAAAATATAGCAGAGGGAGGAACACTCCCAAACTCATTCTATGAGGCCACCATCACCTTGGTACCAAAAACAGACAAAAATGTCACAAAAACAGAAAACTACAGGCCAATATCACTGATGAACATAGATGCAAAAATCCTCAACAAAATACTAGCAAACAGAATCCAAGAGCACATTAAAAGGGTCATACACCATGATCAAGTGGGATTTATCCCAGGAATGCAAGGATTCTTCAACATACGCAAATCAGTCAATGTGATACACCATATTAACAAATTGAAGGAGAAAATCCATATGGTCATCTCAATAGATGCAGAAAAAGCTTTTGACAAAATTCAACACCCATTTATGATAAAAACTCTCCAGAAAGTGGGCAGAGAGGGAACCTACCTCAACATATTAAAGACCATATATGACAAACTCACAGCCAACATTGTTCTCAATGGTGAAAAACTGAAACCATTTCTTCTAAGATCAGGAACAAGACAAGGTAGTCCACTCTCACCACTATTATTCAACATAGTTTTGGAAATTTTAAGCACAGCAATCAGAGAAGAAAAAGAAATTAAAGGAATCCAAATCAGAAAAGAAGAAGTAAAGCTGTCACTCTTTGCAGATGACATTTTACTATACATAGAGAATCCTAAAGATGCTAGCAGAAAACTACTAGAGCTAATCAATGACTCTGGTAAGTAGCAGGATACAAAATTAATGCACAGAAATCTCTTGCATTCCTATACAATAATGATGAAAAATCTGAAAGAGAAATTAAGGAAACACTCCCATTTACTGTTGCAACAAAAAGAATAAAATACCTAGGAATAAACCTACCTAAGGAGACAAAAGGCCTATATGCAGAAAACTATAAGACACTGATGAAAGAAATTAAAGATGATACAAACAGATGGAGAGATATACCATGATCTTGGATTGGAAGAATGAACATTGTGAAAATGACTATACTAGCCAAAGCAATCTACAGATTCAATGCAATCTCTATCAAACTACCAGTGGTATTATTCACAGAACTAGAACAAAAAATTTCACAATTTGTATGGAAACACAAAAGACCCCAAATAGCCAAAGCACTCTTGAGAAAGAAAAATGGAGCTGGAGGAATCAGGCTCCTAGACTTCAGACTATACTGCAAAGCTACAGTAATCAAGACAGTATGGTACTGACACAAAAACAGAAATATAGATCAATGGAACAGGATAGAAAGCCCAGAGATAAACCCACGCACATATGGTCAAATTATTTTTGATAAAGGAGGCAAGAATATACCATAGAGAAAAGACAGTCTCTTCAATAAGTGGTGCTGGGAAAACTGGACAGCTACATGTAGAAGAATGAAATTAGAACACTCCCTAACACCACACACAAAAATAAACTCAAAATGGATTAAAGACCTAAATGTAAGGCCAGACACTAAAACTCTTAGAGGAAAACATAGGGAGAACAATCTATGACATAAATCACGGCAAGATCCTTTTTGACTCACCTCCTAGAGAAATGGAAATAAAAACAACAACAAACAAATGGGACCTAATGAAACTTAAAAGGTTTGCACAGCAAAGGAAACCATAAACAAGACAAAAAGACAATCCTCAGAGTGGGAGAAAATATTTGCAAATGAAGCAACTGACAAAGGATTAAAATTTACAAGCAGCTCATGCAGCTCAGTATCAAAAGAACAAGCAACCCAATCCAAAATGGGCAGAAGACCTAAATAGACATTTCTCCAAAGTTGACAGATTGCCAACAAATACATGAAAGGATGCTCAACATCACTAATCATTAGAGAAATGCAAATCAAAACTACAGTGGGGTATCACCTCACACAGGTCAGAATGGCCATCATCAAAAAATCTACAAACAATAAATGCTAGAGATGGTATGGAGAAAAGGGAACACTCTTGCACTGTTGGTGGGAATGTAAATTGATACAACCACTATGGAGAACAGTATGGAGGTTCCTTAAAAAATTAAAAATAGAACTACCATACGACCCAGCAATCCCACTACTGGGCATATACCCTGAGAAAACAATAATTCGAAAAGTGTCATGTACCACAATGTTCACTGCAGCTCCATGTACAATCATCAGGACATGGAAGCAACATAAGTCCATTGACAGATGAATGGATAAAGAAGATGTGGCATATATATATACAATGGACTATTACTCAGCCATAAAAAGAAACGAAATTGAATTATTTGTAGTGAGGTGGATGGACCTAGAGTCTGTCATACAGAGTGAAGTATGTCAGAAAGAGAAAAATAAATATCATATGCTAACACATATATTTGGAATCTAAAAAAAAAGTTATGAAGAACCTAGGGGCAGAACGGGAATAAAGATACAGACCTACTAGAGAATGGACTTGAGGACACAGGGATGGGGAAGGGTAAGCTGGGACGAAGTGAGAGAGTGGCATGGACATATATACACTACTAAATGTAAAATCGATAGCTAGTGGGAAGCAGCCGCATAGCACAGGGAGATCAGCTCAGTGCTTCGTGACCACCTAGAGGGGTGGGATAGGGAGGGTGGGAGGGAGACGCAAGAGGGAGGAGATATGGGGATATAGGTATACATATATCTGATTCACTTTGTTATAAAGCAGAAACTAACACACCATTGTAAAGCAATTGTACTCCAATAAAGATGTTTAAAATATAAAAAAGGAGGTTTTGACCTGCGTAGGACAAGTCATGCTTCTCTACATAAAGAAAGGTATGTTAGGATCAGTAGGCAATAAATATAGGATAAGTGGGCTTCCCTGGTGGCGCAGTGGTTGAGAGTCCGCCTGCTGATGCAGGGGACACGGGTTCGTGCCCCGGTCCGGGAAGATTCCACATGCCGCAGAGCGGCTGGGCCTGTGAGCCATGGCCGCTGAGCCTGCGCGTCCGGAGCCTGTGCTCCGCAACGGGAGAGGCCACAACAGTGAGAGGCCCCAACAGTGAGAGGCCCGCGTACCGCAAAAAAAAAAAAAAAAAAAGATAAGTAACAAAGGGGTGTTCTTAGTGTGAGTTCCCAGGAAGCTGGCCCTGAAATGGGGATTTGTATGCAGGAAGTCTATTGAGGATGCTCTTGGGATCAACATCTGTGAGGGAGTGAAGGGAGTGGACTAGGCAGAGGCAACAGTGATCCACAACACAGTCACAACACAGGCTTCAGTCAATCCCACAGGACGCTCTGGAGCTGGGGACTCCTTCAGAGTTGTCACCCCTTGAAACAAGATGGCCTCACCTGCATAAACCTCCCCGACCAGGAATTAGATGCAGCTGTCCCCAGGGACGGTCCTGACCTCAGGCCAGGTGGCTCCCTTTGGCAGTGAGCCATCAGCTGGCAACACTCCCAGCAGCAGAGGAAATGGGTGCCTGGGTCCTGAAGGGGGGCTCTAGGCAGTACACCACAGCATCCACTGCAGGGGGGATCGGTGACCTTGGTGATAAATGTTCATAGCAGGAGGAGGCGGAAAGGCCCATTCCTAAGGAACTAGGAGCAATCAGGGAATTTGAAGCATATTATTATCACCAGGCTCGGTTTGCTATTCATTTCACTCTGACCTAAGACCATCTCAGACCCCTAGAGTTACAAATACTACTGCAATGTAACATTTGCCCCATAAAATCTAGTAAAGAATAATTGAAAACTCAGCTGGCTCTTTTCAAACCGTAAAGGTCAAACACATTCCAAATTTGGTTTAATTATCTATTTTACAATTTTGGCTATGATCCTATTGTTTTCCAAAACACTGTCTAAATGACTGTGAGATTCTATCTTTATAAAATTGTTTCTTTCGGATTCGCCTCCTTGGTCTGTCACATTTATCCCAAGTCTCCATTCCTACTGCCATTAGCTTCTTTCAAGTCTTTGCCCAAATGTCACCTCCTCAGTGAGGCCTTCTGACCATTTTTTTTTTTTTTTTTTTTTGGTACGCGGGCCTCTCACTGTTGTGGCCTCTCCCATTGCGGAGCACAGGTTCCAGACGCGCAGGCTCAGCGGCCATGGCTCACGGGCCCAGCCGCTCCGCGGCATGTGGGATCTTCCCAGACCGGGGCACAAACCCGTGTCCCCTGCATTGGCAGGCGGACTCTCAACCATTGCGCCACCAGGGAAGCCCTGATCCTCTTCATTTAAATTGCCCCCCTCACCTCCACCTTAACATCTTTATTCTTTCCATAGCACTTATCACCGTCTGGCCAACTCTAATTCATTTATTAGTTGTATTTATTGGTTCCCCCCCACCCCACTCCGTGATAGAATGTAAATTCCATGAGGGCCAGGATAGTCTGTTTTATTCACTCTGTATTCTTATTGTGTAGGATAGCGCCTGTAGTATAGTAATCGCACAATAAATATTTGTGAATGAATGAATTAATGAATAACCCCAGTTTAGGCCTCCATCAGCTCTCTCCTCTCCGTCTCCACGTCTCTGAGGTGTCCCCTTTCTAGACTACTGCGGCATCACTGCTAGGCTGACTTCCTCACGCCACTCTCTGCTCGGAAGCTCTCCATGGCTTCTCAATGCCTACTCAGGCTTTCAGCACTCTCCGAGAGCTGGTGCAGCCCTCCCGGCCCTGGACAGGCCCCCTCCTCTGTGAGCAAATTCTCTGCCTCTCCCCTCCCCTCTCTCCTCTGAATTCCTCCAGCAAGAGATTGTAAGAGGGGCAACTTAAACATCCTCTAGGGTGCTCTGAAGAGTGAGTGTGAGGTTGAAGGTTAACGCACGTCACAGAGACTAACATCTTTACAGATGACCACGACTGCTATGCCATCATCATACGATTCTGCCATCAACTTCTCATTTAAATCATAGGTGTCCTGAAGCTAGGAGCTAAAAAATCAAGTCGGATTCTCCAGTTTACTAGAAACAAAGCTGATCTAGTGACTCAGATCACAGTGGTGTATCAGAGCTGGCTAGTGCCAGCTAACAAGATCCAAAGGTGAAATGTTCTAGAACTTTGAGAGCGGATTGTTAAACATTCACACACTCCTGGCCACCTATCTGATTCCTGTGTTTATTTCTGGTTTGCAATCCAGAGGGGATAGAGGTGTTACTGGTTACTTCAGAAACACTATCAAGTGAGGAGAGAATTAAAAGGATCTGGGGACAGAGGTGAAGGAGAAGTTTGGGGAGTGAGGATAGAAGTTCTGTTTCAGACATTTTGAGTAAGACCCATAAGAGGAGACTATATGGGCTAGGCATTCAAGGGAGAGGAATGAACCAGAGATAAAGATTAGGAAATCCCCTGGTTCTGGCAGCACTGGAGGACTTACCCCAGGGATCCAGCAGCCACTGCTAACCCCGTCCACCCAACCTACGGCCAACAGCACAGTCACCAGGGCCTGCCTCTGTCACTTTAGACTCAGTTCAGGTTCTCTCCTGCCGTCCCAGATCAGTCTTTGATTACCTCATGCCTAGATTAATCCAACGGTCTCCTAATTTCTTCCCTTCTCTACCTTTCCGATTCATCCCATTCATTACTGCCTGGTTGGTTTTCTTGAGGCTCCATTTCATCACATTGTGCCTTTGCTCAAACACCTTCAACAGCTCCCAATTCTCTGCAAATAAAATCCCAACTCTCCTATTCAAACTCTTCTTCAAGGCAAATACCTGTACTTTCTTACCTCCATGCTTGACACCCATGCTTTCACCCACTATTTTGTCCGCAGCTGGAGTTCAATAAATATTTTTTTTTATCAAAGTATAGTTGATTTCCAATGTTGTGTTAATTTCTGCTGTACAGCAAAGTGATTCAGTTATACACATATATACTTTTTTAAAATATTCTTTTCCATTATGGTTTATCACAGGATATTGAATATGGTTCCCTGTGCTATACAGTAGGACCTGTTGTGTATCTATTCTATATATAATAGCTTACACCTGCTAACCCCAATCTCCCACCCCATCCCTCCTCCAACCCTACCCCCCTTTGGAAACCACCAGTCTGTTCTCTATGTCAGTGATTCTGTTTCTGTTTCATAGATAGGTTCATAGAGTTTAATAAATATTTTTGAATGAAGACTAGAAGTCACAAATAAGCTGTTGTTTCCATCAATTCCCTTGTTCTTGCCATCATTCCTCACCTTGTGGATGAAGGGGAAACCTCAAGTTATAACTAAAATATAGAATTTTCTTGTATTTATTGGCATCAAGGATACAGAGCTACAGATTGATTTTCAGTGGCAAGAAGCAAATTTTCCAAGATTTTTGTCATTCAGGAAACCCCAGGAATTTTCCTGAGGAGGCAGTTCAAAGCTCCAAAAAACACTTGCTGCTGAGAACCAAACACAGCTGTCCAGGCAGCGGAGGAAGCTGGTGCTTGGTGAGAAACCAAACCAAAACAAAGCCCTGCCCGCACATTTGAGGATGGCAGAGTTCCCAGGTCGACAGCTTGAAGTGAGTAGATGATACAAGATTTTTGATATAAAAGAAAATAAAACTACCGGAAGCAGAAGTTTTCTCTCTCAAACTGACTTCTTCTAATGCACAGAAACGGAACAACAACAAGACTTCTCAGGACAAAAATAACGTTTTGGTTTTTTTTTCTTCTTTTGACGGGAAGAAGCCCACTTCCCCACCCAACCCAGGGAGAACCTGCAACCCTCTCCCTTCTCTCCTGCCCCAGATACTCATACTCAATAAAGGTCTGTAAGATCAATCATATGGATACCAAGTATTATCCCAGATGGAAAAACAAATCAAGATTAAATGAAGGAGAACAGCAACTGCATAGGAGCCGGAGAGTGGCAGCCAATGGCCAGGTGTGCTCTCTGTTTCCTCATAGCTGCCATCACCTACCCAAGCCAGGACCACTGGTTGTGTCTCCAGCACATGGGAGTGGCAGTACAAAGGGGAGGGTAGATTAGGGACCACGAACCCACAGTGGGCCAGGTGGCTATGTTCATGTTATCTTGTTCATCACTTACAATGCAATGAAGTCGGCACTATGATTGCCGTTTTACAAATCGGAAGCCGAAAAGCCCACAGGTTAAGTGACTTGCCCAAGACCACACACCTGGTGAGTGGCAGGTGGTTACCAGGCCTAACTCCAAGACCCCAGGCTGAGTGTGTATGCAGCTGCCAACACCTGTGGTGTTCAACAAGGTGATCTAGGAAACAAACCAACCAAAAATACAAGCAAGTTGGGAATACATTGGGCTAACCTAAAATAAACAGGTTTCTTTACTGCAAGGCTCCCCGAATAGTCTAACACACATAAAGCTTTTCTGGCTTCCCTTAATACACAGAACTTTCTGTTTTGCATGGAACACTTCATGAGAATGGTGTCACCCAGCACCCATTTTGGGAATCATGGCAGGACACCCTTCCAGTCTCATTGAGATCCTCGGTCTGTTCTTGAGTGGGCCTGACACCACTTTTGGAAGAGTCTAGGGAAATCAAAAGTCCAGTGAGAAGTACACTGACAGAAATACCTCTCAATTGTGTGGGAACACCACAAGGGACAGGGGAGGGAAGGGGGCAAGAAAGATGAGCTATTATAATGACAATGAACACTTTTTAGCACTTGCTGCCTGCCGGGACTCTTTGAGGTAATTATTTAGTCCTTATAACCACCTATAACATAGAAATAATTATAACCTCCATTGCACAGATGAGAGAATTGAGGCACAGACAGGTTTGATAACTTACCCAAGGTCACACAGCTCATAAATGTCTGGGTGTTGAATTCAGGTAGTCTGGCTCCTTTATTACTGTGTTATACTTGCTCACATTGAAGAGACATTTAGGTGGGAACTTGTAGCATGGAGAAAGGCAGACATGGCAGAAGATTCACATCATAGTTATCCAAACAGCATAAAAGCTTAACAAAAACACCAAGTTAGATTTGATTTCTAGTTTATTCTACTTTTACTGGTGCCTACTGTACGAGGAGGTGTGTTAGGTGCTGGGGATTCAGATGTTAACATGCCCTACATGATTCCTGTCCCAACAGGACTTACGGTCCAATAGAAGGTACACACAAGGGATTAGTGTATTACAGCACAGAATAGCATGTGCTCTTATGGGCAAGGAGACACAGAAGACTGTGGGAGCACAGACGGCACCTGACCCAAACTTAGGATAGCCCTAAGTACTTTAGTGCTTTATAAAGTACTTTCACCTCTATATGATGCTTGAAAGAGGGAACAATTGGTATGAAGTTATTTCAGGGGGGTCACATCTTCTTGTCCCCAGGACCATACCCACAGCTTGGAATTCTGGCAAGCGCCCAGAATGGCCTGACCACTGTACAGTGTGGTCCCCCTCTTGAAGCCTCTCCTCTAGGAGGTGTAGGGCTCTGGCCCTCCCTAATCTCTTCCCCAGGCTTGGTTCAGGTGCAGTAATGTCCCCTTGACTGGGAGTCTTCACAACCATCTGTCAGCACTTAGCTTGATCCTAGGCATGGCAGAAACAGGAACACTCCCCCTAAATCCCATGTGCTCCCCTGCATTTCCAAGCCCTGCTGTAGTTAGGTGGACTATGTGGCTAATCCTGACCAATGGGCTATGACCAGCAGTCATATGAGTATCATTTCTGAGACAAATTTCCCCTTAGAATAAGTATGCCTTCAGCAGTGTAGGTGATTCTCCATTTCCTACACCCTCACTTTCACTGGACAATGTATTTGTCAGTCAGGGTCCAGTTAGGAAATAGGAAAGCACACTAGATCTTTCAACAAAGAGAATTTAATATAGGAGATTGGTTTAGCAGGCATCGGAGGGCTACAAAGAAAAATGAGAACACTGAGATATCTCAGAGAGAGTAACTGTAGGAAGCATGTCCCACCCCAAGGGCTGCAGGAACAAAGGGACAGAGCAGGCATTGTTGAAATCTGAAAGTTTGGAGCAGGCAGTCCCCATGGAGCTGGAAACCAGATCTCTGAGGAAAGGGTGCTGCCTGCTGCTGGTGTTGCTGTAGGAGTTCATAGGAAGATCCCTGCAGAGCTGAGACTGTGCCAAAAAAGGGGGAGAAAGGTTAAAAAAACAAAAGCTGGAGATGCCAGAGAGAAGAACCATTACTGAGAAGACCCTGAAAGTATCAGCAAGCAAATCAAAAGGGTCAAGTCCTCCCCTCTCCAGGCTTGCAGTCTCTCTCTCTCTCTAGCGCCACCCTATCGGCAGGGCCCAACACGGAGCCAGATGACATGAGAGATGGAGTTTGCACGGTCCTAGCCCCAAAGGCATAGAGTAGATCATAGAAAGAGAGATTTCTTGATTGAGAGACAATAACCTAATAACCAGACAGGCATCATCACATTTTTAATTTTTGATAGTAATCTTTCCAATACAAATGATTCAAAGCAAATTAAATAAGACATTGGTTAGCATAATATTTCAACGATTTAATAGCTTTATAAATCATATAGAATTGATTTCAGATCAAAGTGGGACTTCTCTAAAAACAAAACACGAAATCACTACCAACTGACATTTATTTAAAGTGCTTCCTCTGTGCCATACACTCCACTCAGGAGTTGCTGTGGGTTACCTCAGTCAATCCTCATTTTACAGATGGGGAAATCTGAGGTTTAGAGAAGTGAAGCACCATGCTCAAGGTCACAGTTCCAAAGCAATGGAGATGATGAGATTTGTACAGGCAGCCCGATGTCAGAGCCTGAGCTCTCAGCCATGTCTCTGTACTTCTCCATCCCTTTTACCACTTAGGTGACATACTGGTTCTTCCTCTGGCCATACCCTGGAGGTGAACACGACAATCCCAGATTCTTGCCAGAATCTTTCCCCTACTCCAGGCCACGGGGCCACTTGGTAGTTAAGACTGCATTCTCACGTGAAACATTCAGCACTTCAGTAACCAAAAGCCTACCAGTGAAGACCACAGTGGACTCTCATCCCAGATTTTGATCTTTGGCAAGCAATCACAGCACACTGGAACGGTAGAACTGCAGTAAAGGTCTTACCAGATGTTTAAATCCCTTCTGTAACATTTCAACAAACAGTTGTTTGGACTCTATTTGAACAATTTTTCATGACCTGTAATATCCCACTATGCAATGTGGCCTCTCTATTTTTAGAGAACCCTAGTTAATAAAAAGTTCTTACTCTCAGAGAGTTAAAATCTATTACTCTGGAAATTCCCTGGAGGCAGTGGTTAGGACTCTGTGCTTCCACTGAAGGGGGCGTGGGTTCGATCCCTGGTCCAGGAACTAGGATCCTGCAAGCTGCCGGCTGGGGCCAAAAAAAAATGTATTACTCTATAAGTTCCATCTGAAGATTTTTGATCTTTCTTAATCAACACAGATAGCTTTGCAAAGGCTTGAAGGCAGCTGTCATATCACTTTTCCCTGGTATTGTGGTGAGGAGTTCATGTACTTTTGAAGGTAGCAACAGTCTCAAATAAGGCAGAATGGATGAGCAGAGCTCAAATTTGTTATTGGGGAAGACACATGTAGAGGAAGGCTTCTTTGCAGTTAAGAGCACAGGTTTCATACTCAGATTAAATTCAGTCATTTCCTACTTGTGACCATTGACTAGTTCTGTGACCTTGAGAAAGTTGTTAAACCCAGTGGGGATGCTAGTACCTACCAGACAGTGGTGTGAGGATTCAGTCAGCTAAGGCTTTTAGGTGCTTGCCATGGCCACAGAGTAGATGCTCCAGAAATGAGATTAGTAAAGTGTATTGATGAAAGACACGAAATTTATTTTACACATAAGGTTATGAAAATGTCTCTTTATGGCAGTAATTCTCACCTAAAGATCATCCCATCCCATCCCAAAAGATTAATTTTAGGCTTATATAACAGACTACTTAGTCTCCTGAACAGACAACATTAGTCTACTGAAAAGCTGAGATATTTAGCATTTGAAACCCAAAGACCTAAATCAAGATCTGATTCTGCCCCTTATTCTGTGATCTTGAGTACATTGAGCCTTTGTTTCCTAACTTATAAAATGCACCAGCATAGTTAAAATGCCCACCATGAAATTCCGATGGAGCAATTAGAGGCAACAGATTAGAACACAGAGTAATGTGAAAGGATCCGAAAACACAGTTCTGAGTGAAAAATAAAAAGGTGACCAGCAGGATGAGAAGTATAACAGTGCCATTTATGTAAAATCAAAACAACCATACACGATGAATAACACCCATGCTAACTACAGAAATCCAATGTATTGCAGTGCCAACCTATGAGGGGAAGAGAATGCAAGCTACTTGGGAGGTTAAAAAATCATCAAAAATAAGGACAAGTAGAAAAGGGAACCCTCTTGCACTGTTGGTGAGAATGTAAATTGTTATAGCCACTAAGGAGAACAGTATGGAGGTTCCTTAAAAAACTACAAATAGAATTACCATATGACCCAGCAATCCCACTACTGGGCATATACTCTGAGAAGACCATAATTCAAAAAGAGTCATGTACCAAAATGTTCATTGCAGCTCTATTTACAATAGCCAGGACATGGAAGCAACCTAAGTGTCCATCGAGAGATGAATGGATAAAGAAGATGTGGCACATATATACAATGGACTATTACTCAGCCATAAAAAGAAACGAAATTGAGTTATTTGTAGTGAGGTGGATGGACCTAGAGTCTGTCATAGAGTGAAGTAAGTCAGAAAGAGAAAAACAAATACTGTATGCTAACACATATATATGGAATCTAAAAAAAAAAATGATCATGAAGAACCTAGGGGCAAGACGGGAATAAAGATACAGACCTACTAGAGAATGGGACTTGAGGATATGGGGAGGGGGAAGGGTAAGCTGGGACAAAGTGAGAGAGTGGCATGGACATATATACACGACCAAACGTAAAATAGATATCTAGTGGGAAGCAGCCGCATAGCACAGGGAGATCAGCTTGGTGCTTTGTGACCACCTAGAGGGGTGGGATAGGGAGGGAGGGAGGGAGGGAGACGCAAGAGGGAAGAGTTATGGGGACATATGTATATGTATAGCTGATTCACTTTGTTGTAAAGCAGAAACTAACACACCATTGTAAAGCAATTATACTCCAATAAAGATGTTAAAAGAAATAAATAAATAAAGACAAGAGGGGTCTCAAGAAATTTATAATAAGTAAATAGATTAATTAATTAATTAATTAATAACATGGGGAAAATGATGCTTCCCTACCTTCCTCAAAAGGTTATTCTGAGGATCTGATGAGATTATGCATAGGCACCCTAAAGTTAATTTACCATTTCCATTATCATCTCTGTACTGGACAAATGAACAGAGGTAGCAATTCCCCATGGATCTTCAGCAGGAAGTCATGAACAGGGCAGAGCCCAGTGAGATGGTGAGATGACATCAGGGCTCCTTATGAAGGAGGGGCAGGCTCTCCCTCACTTCTGGAGACACCACTTGTTGGCACAGCCAAAGGCAGCAGCAGTCTCTTCCCATGGATCCGCTGCACGTGGCCCCCTCAGGCCCTCGGAAGAAGAGACCCAGGCAGCTGGGTGCCTCAATGGCCTCCCCTTCTTATGACATCAAGTTTGGAGATTTGGTCCTCTTCATTTTGGAGAAGAAAATGGGAACCACCCGCAGAACCTTCCTCATGGAGCTGGCTCGAAGGAAAGGATTCAGGGTTGAAAACGAGCTCAGGTAAGACATCACGGATTTCAGTTTGTGAATAAGCAGGGCTTCTTTGGAACCCGTGTTTTCCTCCACCTACAGAAGAGGTGACTCTCCCACTGGGAGAACAGGTATGAAATTAAACAACAAATTTGAGGCCATTAGTTAAGGGAAATAAGATGAGTGGGGATTTGATGCAATTATATTGAAACCAGTTGGCACCAAAAGATAACGTAATTTTCTTTTTTTTTTGGCCTTTCACTATTATGAGATGAGGTATCTAGGGATGATCAACAGAAACCTAGTTGGGAAGTTCAATTATGAAACCATTCGAGTTTGTTCTTGACCAAATTAAACTAAAGCACCACTGAGTTCAATCAAAAACTGTCAGCTGCTTGGAAGCAAAAAGATTGGTTTGATTGCTTGGCCCTTGAGCTGTGCATCTGACTGTGCTGAGGTGGGTAGTGTCTGTGATGGTCTAGGATGAGTGACTAGCTGGCTCACCATAGGCACCAAATGTGGCTTTGATCATGCTTTTCTAAGCAGCAGTCTGAGTGGGATTTGTAGAGAGAGGGATGCTGGTTAAAGATTCAGGGGCAGCTCTGTCCAGGGGTGATGGACACCACGCTGAGAGTGATGAGCTCAGAGCCCAGACAAGAAGGCAGTTGAAGCAAGCATGTGGGGCACCTCAACTGGTTCACTAGCAAACCCACTCACATCCCAGCGCTGGCCCTGCTTTTTTTCTAACAGTTACGTAAACTCTTCACTGGTTTCAAACAAAACAAAATCCAGACACAAATGGTATTAGAACCTTGGCATAAACAGTTCCAAACAGAATTGCCAGAGGGCTTGTAGTGAATAAAGAATGATAATTAATGCAATTGGCTGGCTCTGATTGTCCAAGGAATAGTTGGACCGCATTTTTTTTTTCAGGAAAATCGATAAGAATTCTGTGTGAAAATACATTTTTACTTTGAAGATGGTCTTTGACATTAAAAAATAAAACTGACAAGCATTTCCTGAGGAAGTGTCAGTTTCAGATTGCTAGAGAAACATATGTCAAAAGTCAGTAATCAGATATGATAATTTTCACAATACCCATAATTCATATGAAAAGTCAATCTCATAGAAACATTTTATTTATTTATTTTTTACTGAAGTGCCCCATTCAGAAATTCCTGAGTTTCCCATGGTCTCCCTCACCCGATTTCTCTTTACATGGTCTCCTTCCCCCAACTCCTGCCTCTTTTTTCCTTTTTAACCCCTATCTCATTTGGGATATTAAGCTCAAAATCTCATTGAAACATCCCTTCCACAAAATCATAGATGTCATCCAATTGTTGAGTCTGCCTTATTTAACAGACTTACATAAAATATTGGAATCAGGAGGGGGAAAGACGACATAGGTAAGTGGCTAAAAACCGAAATTGAAAAAAAGGAAACTGAAAAAGTAGAAACTAGAAGCCTTAGCAAATATGGAACTGCTCTTTGTGGTAAAGAAATTTGGCAAAGGGCCAGACAGGAAGGTGAGAGCCAGATGGTCAAGGCATCACTTACATAGAAAGCTCTCTGTCGAAATGTCCACACTTCCAGCAAGAGCTGACTAGTTTAGTTACAGGCACAGCTACGAATATGCACACGGTAGCTGAGGCAGGTACTAGGAGAGACGCTGGGAGGCAAGCTTCTTCTTTTGACAAGAGCCCAACAGGCAGCTTTGCTGCCAGGGACCGAGCCCAGCTGCTCAGGCGACAGAGGAAACTGGCGCACGGTGAGCCAACTGCTGCTGTGAGATGACGGTGGCAAGGTTCCCAGGCTGGCTGCTCAGAAGACACATTAAATACAAATGTGTTTTATGGCACAAAAATTAACCACAAGAAGTAAAAGTCCTAGCTCTCAAACGGAATTTCCATACATAGTTATATAGACTTTAACTGGAAAAGACAATGGAAATTATTGTAGGGGAAAATCTCTAGATAAGAAATCTAGAGACCTCAAATTCTGGCTCTGACCCTTCCCAGCCATGTGATGTGGGGCAAGACCCCCCTCTTCTCTCTGACCTTAGTTTCTTGATAAATGGTCTAGTCTATCTGATGTGATACCATATGTGATGATGGATGTCAATATACTTGGATAAATTAAAACAGTTATACAAATGTAAAGTGTGGTTGTCTTCTTGTTACTTAGCTGAATCCATTGACCTTTACAGTAAATCCCTAAGGAGAAGGCTCTCTCTCCACACTCTGAACTAGATCAAATGACATAAATAAATAGAACAAGGAAAGGAAGGAAACCCATCAAATTGTCTATTTCGTAGGGAAAGGGGTAGTAGGGAGAGACTAGGCAGTAGGCGGAGGAGGTCGTAGGGAGACATTATGGCTGCTTTTATGCTCTGTGTTTTCCAAATGTTTTTACAATAAACGTGTATTTTTAAAATGAAAATAAAGGAAGTTGTTTTTTAAAAGAAAGGATACTTCTCAATAAGAACAGCTAGATCTCTCCTTTTGATATATAGGATTCAGAGAAAGAGGAGCTAAAATTAAAAATGCTCTGAAAATAGACAGTAATCTCCATAGTTTCTAACACATTCTTTGGCTGCCAGGAGGATTAAATTTGAGGAAAAATCTGATTCCTACTTTACCTGGACCTGAACACACAGCTTAGAAATGGGGTACCTGAATGCATAGAACTATCTGGAACTATTTAAATTTCTAGCATATGTGCACTGTATCTTTATAGTTGGATTGGACTTCATTAATATTTGTTATATTGCAAAAGACATGCTATTCCATGTGCCATAGGAAGCTGGTTCTTGAAATATAAATCAGGAGAGGTGTCAAGTCCTTTGAGGCATTTGTGCACATTCATTAAAAAGGTTTCTGAATTTTATTCCATGGCCAACATCCTAAATTTTAGAGCGGCTTCATGATATTCGAGCTACTCTAGCTGGGACAAGATAGAGAAGGATCAGAATCTAGTGTTTGTCATGTTCTTCTTTTATCCTTGATTCCAGTACTTTGAGCTATTTTAAAACTTTATCTGCATCAACCCTCCTCTAGGAACATATTAGCTAAGCCTACCATCTATGTCTTGACCTAAATCATTGATGCTGAAGAAGAAAGGGCTGGGTAGGAAGGGTGGATCTCCATGGTTACATCACCCAGCAGATTAACACTTGCTGAGTTCCACTGTTCAAGCTGTAGAAACCCATCAGAGGATACTTTTGCCCTTCCTGGACCTGCATAATTTGTCTACAAGGGTACCTTTGGAAGGCACTGATTTTACTGAAAGCAAGATAGACCATCATGGCATCACATATAAAGGGTTCTGTTAGTACCCACTCTGCACAATATGTGTCAGGTTCTGGAGACAAAAAATAGTAGAAGACTTGAACCCTGCAAGCAAAGAGTTTAAAATCAGACAGGAGAGTCAGGAACTGTACCTTTGTTGTCACCTAGCATGAAAAGATAGCATAATGTATTTTCCAAGTATGTACTCGTCTTCCTCTTTTTTTAAAATTAGCATTTTCCTACCCAACACTTCGAGCCTTCTTGTGTCATTTTGGTTTCCATCCATTCACTACGTAATTTTTGAAACGTGGCTTCTGCCTCACTCATTATCCCAAAACTATTGTCTTCACAGAATTTCCTGGCAGTCAAATCCATGGTTTTTCACCTGAATGTTGATAAAGACTCTTTCCTTGACTAAACTCTAGTGTGGCTTTTAGCAGCTTAAGGCCATGTCCCTAGGATTGTACCCCTGGCCCCGCCTTAAAATGCCTGCCTGAGAAAGTTCAAGATTACCGGAGAATTTACTGTTTGTTCCAGCCAAAACCTGGCGATAGGCAGATAGACCCCTGAACCCCCTCTTAGAGCAGGTACTTTAGAAACCTTGCCAGTATAAACCCTTTCTGTGCCCCTTTGAGATGTAAATCTTCCAACCACCCAAAACTGTCTTCTCAAGGACCTGAGAGCAAACATCCAAGGAGATCATTCTCACCCCCAGTCTCTGCAGGAAGGTAAAGGCCTAACTTCAGTGGGCCCCTTGCTCTAACTTGCCCCACTGCCTCCTGTCACAAAGATTCCAGACGTTTTCTCCTCTGAATAAGCAGCAATTAGCAAATCCAGGTGGCCAGGTCACAAGGACCAGCCCCCTTAATGCCCCTCGGTGCCTTTCCCACACTCCAGCCTTTACAAGGTCTCCTGCCTTCTGTTCGCTCGAAGTTGAGTTCCATTCATGCTGGACCCTCTTCCCTATTGCAATAGTTATTACTGAATAAAATCTATTCTTACTGCTTTCAGTAGTATCCAGCTCTGTTTATCTTTGACAATGTCTGATCACTTCAAATTTGTGGTATCTCAAATAAGAATATTAAAAGTCATTGTTTGCCAAATAAACTAAACACCAGATGAAAGAGCTGTTACCTGCTCTAGAAAATACGATGTGGAACTGGTCCACCTCTAGGCCTCTTCTGGGTCCAATGTCCAAACACATCTGCATTGGTTTCTCTTTATGGGTTTTTCTCACTCTTTCTCCCCCAACCTTGAATGGCTCCTCCCTGCACCTCTCTGCATCTAAGACCTAAGGTCCCTGGAAGCCTTCCTAGAGAAAGAAACTTCCTCCGTGGACACAGGTGTGATCCATGGCCTAGGGTTGGGCCCCGGCTCTTCCACTTGGGTTTGCTCCTCATCTCACCCAGTTGCCCGTCCCTGACTCCATAAGGGCAAGGGCGTCATCTGGGCCATTGTGTAGACCTCATCTTCATACCCTTGACAATTTTCTTACCCAGAGTAGGCTTCAGGAAATATTTGCTCAAAGAATGATTTATCTGGTGAATATGAAGCCAACCAAAGGAACTTATGATTACCAAGAGTAATTTTTGTCACTAAACTTTTTTTTTCTACAATGCACCTATATTATCTTTGTAATCAGCAAAGTAATGAAGACTTTATTTTTCTGAGTTCAAGAGTATGCAGTGTAAAAATTAGTCCTGCTCTGGTCCAAAGTATTTTATATTTCAAAATTTGTGGACTTTAAAAATGAAAATGTTGGGCTTCCCTGGTGGCGCAGTGGTTGAGAGTCCGCCTGCTGATGCAGGGGACACGGGTTCGTGCCCCAGTCCGGGAAGATCCCACATGCCGTGGAGCGGCTGGGCCCGTGAGCCATGGCCGCTGGGCCTGCGCATCCAGAGCCTGTGCTCCGTGGCAGGAGAGGCCACAACAGTGAGAGGCCCGCATACCGCAAAAAAAAAAAAAAAAAAAGAAAATGTTCATAGTCCCATTTACTGTGGGTCAAAAACTCAAAGCAAGACCCTCTCAGTCTTAAGTATATCAAGGACTGGAAATAGAAACTTGGCTTTACTGGTGCTAGTAAGAATGTGCGATAAAACCAAATAAAACTACCTTGATTTTTCAGTGTCAGGGATTCTGAAACAGATCAGTTGCTAGGGAAATTTGCAAGAGGATATTTTTAAACTGTGAATGTCTCTGCTCAACTATAAATAACTATTTAAAGTTATTGTTTATAAAATAAGTCCTATGTCAGATGGAAAGAATTAAGAAATTAACAGATACAAACTACTATACATAAAATAGGTAAGCAACAAGGATTTACTGTATAGCACAGGGAATTATATTCAATATCTTGTAATAACCTATAATAGAATATAATCTGAAAAAAATAACTGAATCACTGCTGTACACCTGAAACTAACACAATACTGTAAATCAGCTATACTTTAATTTAAAAAAAAAGAATGCCCTCCCCAGGGAAAGAAAAGAGTTTTAAAGACAAAGAAAAAAGCAGGTGACCATCCATGAGGACAGCTTGGGGTGTCAGTCTGGCTCCTGGCAAAGAAGGATGGCTGCCTCTTTCCTCATGGAGAGTTTTTCTAATTGTATCAAGAGGCAGGACCAACTGGGAAAAGAAAGACAGAAAGATCAGGAATACTGGTATCTGAGAAAAAAAATCGGAACTGAGATTTGTGAGTTACTCTTTCAGTTTAGAGCTTTCTGGACATCTGAGGGCCACATTCATGATCCTTATAATATCTTTTACCATATGGATTATATATACCTAATGTGTTTCTTTTAATTGCCCCTAAACAGAATCATTGCAATTTAGCCCTATCTTAAGGAATAATAATCATAAAAACCATGGGTCTGATATACATAATTTAAACATATAGGTTTAATAAACATATAAACTTTTAAAATGTTCAGTTATGTACTCCCTAAAATTATTTCATGTGCCTGCAGAGAAATGAGTACCATGTGGGGAAACCTTGCTGTAATTAAGCAGCAAGTCCAGCATGGGGATCAGATCTAAGCTGGGGCAGGTAAAGAGCGATCTTTCTCTATAGCTCCGTTCCACAAGGTGGAGTTCTTGGGCTGTGAGGTGGTTTTGAAATATGGTGGCCCCCACGGAGTGACAGGGACTATTTTCCCTTTCCTTACATTGGGGGTGGGGGGCCTGGTGTACCCGATAGGGTACAGCAGGAGTGACACTATGTGGCTTTGGGGGCTAGGTCATAAAAGGCCCTGAGGCTTCTGCCGTTCCTTGGACCCCAGAGCCTCAGGTAAGAAGTTTGAGTTCCCCCTGAGAGAGGCCACTTAAAGGTGCTCAGGCTGATCGCTGCTGCTGAGCCCAACCTCCCAGCCACCCTCGCCAAGGTGCCAGACACGCAGGCTGTGTGGAACACCAGTACCTCCATCAGCTGTATATGCAACAGAAGGATGGCCCAGCTGAGCTGCCTAAATTCCTGACCCACAAAATTGCGAGAGGTAACAAAACTGTTCCTTTTCAAAGCCATTACATTTGGGGATTGTTGGTTGTGCACCAAGTAGATAACTAGAACTGACTATGTCAGAATCACCAAGGGAGCTTGTCAAAATCCATATTTCTGGTCCCTAGGTGAGATTTACTGAATCTGAATCTCTGGTAATAAGGCTCATGCATCTGAACTTTAGTCCACCTTCCTGTGTGTCTCTAGTAGACACTAGAATTTTAGAAACGTTCCTTTAGAGCTATAGATTAATCAGTTCATTCTACTAGTGGGCTCTCTATTGATCATTGCTATAAACCTAGCCATGAGCTGGGTGCCAGGCATGATTATAACCATGCAGATTATAACCAGGCAGATTATAACACTGTCCCTGCCCTTAGCGATGCCAAGCATCAAGTCAAGCACATTTCAGTTCAGCACCAGTTGAGGAACAGGACCCTGCATGGTTTTCCCTGTGGGAAGCTGAAGGACAAATCCGAGTTCAGGATTCCTGTCATTGGTTCACAGCCTGCCAAACCTACTCCAAGGCACTATTAATTGGTCATGGCTAAGAAACTGGATGCACTTAAAGAATGGAATCCACTGATATTCCAGGAACAGCCATCTCAGCACTGCCTTGGGGTCTTTAGGAGAGATGGAAGGTGGCTGCCTGAGGCTCGCTGCCACCTTGTATCATAAGAAGAAAGCCCAGGTCTTTGGGGCCAGCCCCAAACAGCCATCTCAGCCCCAATCCCAGGTTGCTTTGCCCTTGAAAATGACATGCATGTGTATTTATTCCTTTAAGTGGAAAAGTGATGAAAGATGGTTCATGACAGAAAACGGGAAAATATAGAAAAATGCTTAAAACAAACAAAACCTCGCACAGGGGTCTAACCACAGTCTAGCAGAACGTTAAGAGATTGCTCGAGTCATGAACACCTGGGTTTGAATCTTGGCTTCATGTAACCTCTGTAGGCTTGGTTTTCTCATTTGAAATTTTATTCCCCACCTCATAAGACTCTTGGGCGGATTGAGTAAGAATATATCCGTGTGTGTGTGTGTGTGTGTGTGTGTGAGAGTGTGTGCGTGTGTGTGTGCGTGCATGCGCGTAGTTTTTGTTATTCTTGCTGATTGTCTGGAATGTTTCTCTCTAGTCTTTTTCTTTCGTGTATACCAGTATTTAATTGTTTGTTGATTGTTTTACAGCACCCTTCCCCCACATCCCTAGGCATTCAGAATGTCTGTTAGAGGCAGGGCTGAGTCCAGAGATACCTTAGGTGAGAGATGGTGCGGAGGAACCGGGGGTGGTAAGTGTGGATGGTGAGGGACCTGAATTTGGAAGAGGAGCCCCGGGGGTTTCTCCTGAGCACATCTATCTCCCTCCGAAGTTTAGGCAAAACCCAGAGCTCAGGGAGCCTGACAGCCCCTCTGTGACTACTCCATCCTGGTGTGTAGCCATAGCAACTGTTCTTTCAGACTTTCTGGGACAGTCCTTATTGTAGCCCATATTATACTGGACATAAAACATCGAAACATGAATCCTATGTGGCAGCAGCAGGGAGAGAGTGTCTAACAGTGTTATGTAGGAAGTGTCAGTCCACCTCTATTTCTGCACTTCGGAGAGAATCTTCATCGTGATCATGATGGTGGTGGTGGTGGTGGTGATACTCATCCTGATGGTATTCCTTTTGAGAAAAGGAATAGCTCTCGCCAGAGCCATGGAATTAAGTACAAAGTCACAGAGGGACAGCTCAGTGTGGTCTAGCACACAGGTTTTATTCTATTTTATTTTTTTGGCTGTGCCACACAAGATCTTAGTTCCCCTACCAAGGATCGAACCAGCACCCCATGCAGTGGAAGCATGGAGTCTTAACCATTGGACCACCAGGGAAGTCCCCCAGTACACAGATTTTAGATTAAAACAGACCTCAGATCAAATTTCAGCTCCACCAATTATTAGCTGGGTGAACTTTTAATGTCTCTCAAAAGCTCTCTTTTCTTATTTTTAGATGGGGATAATCATACCTACCTCATAGTGTTATTGACAATTAAATGAGGTAGTGTATGAAATGTGCCTACCATGGTTCTGCTATGTGGTAATATTCAAATATGATTAGTCTTTTCAATACTGGAGTCTTCAGGGCAGAGAGAAAACCACTGTATCAGCAAAGGGCTGCCACAACACAGCAGTAAGACACTGGCAGCAGAACATACTAGAGGGGATGACCCTTCTTGGTAATACTATCTGCTAAGGGCTCAGAACAGAAAGTGAACAAATGCTTTATTGTGGTGGTCTGGAACCGAACCTGCAATATCTCTGAGATATGACTGTACTGTGATGATGTCAAAGTTCCTAATGCTGACTTTCAAGCTCTTACTTTGTGGGAACGAGTGACAAACAGTACTGAACTCCGAATAGCACAATGTGAATGTTTGATTTTTTGTTTTTGTATGTGCTTTATTGCTGTCGTTGTTGTTTTGTTCTGTTTGCTAGTTGCTTAATGAGCAGGGGTTGGAAGTCTAAATCAGAGTCTTCCTTCATATGATGTATAGCCTATATTCACAAATACGCTTATATGAATTCAGTAAGAGATGAACGTGGTCCTCATCCAATAGGGTGAGCTCACATATCCCCACTGGGGGATGGTGGTACAAGAGTGGATGGTGAGGGGTCTAAATTTGGACACTGAGCCCCAGAGCGCCTCCTCAGCACACCCTGCTCCCTCTGAGGTTCAGACAAAACCCTATTTATAATAATAAGAATAAATATTATAATAAATAATGTAATAGTAAAATTTCCCTTCAAAGGGCAGAAATATAGAAGGAATAATAATTACTATGTAGCCCTGTTAATTCTTTTGTTGTTCAAGTCTTGACATAAACAATCTTTCAAGAAGTTTACCATAAATAATCTTTGGAATTATGTGGATCTGGATTAGGGAAGCAGCTAGCCGTCTTTCCTCATCCCCTGTAAAAGGTTGTTTTACCCTGACTTATTTCTGCCTGGGCCTGCTGCACATCCTGCCATCCAGATGGTCTCAGCTCTGATCTCCAGCCCTCACCTCTCTCCCAGCGCCAGCCTCAGATCCCAACTGTCAGCCAGCTATTTTCACTTGGATCTCCAGCCATCCTTCCAATGCAGCATGCCTGAAATAAACTTCAATTCCACTCCCCCACCCCTTCCCCCAAAGAGATGCAACTTCCTAAATCCCTGTTTCTACCAAAAGTGATAATACTTGAGTGTGATAGATATGCTGGAGTCATATGTGAGTCTATTCTCCACACCATCTTTCATAGGCGATGCCAGCTGTCCATCATATGTCTTCTTTGCCTTCCTTTCTAGAGCTATAGGAACCAGAGTGGGGTTAAAGTCATCTTATATCTGGTCCAGTGATTCATCTTCCTAAGTAGCTCCCCACCTTTCCCCAACCCATGACTCCCCCTTCCAAATCATTGTGTGTAACAGATTAGTCTTTTAAAATAACACGACAACGCTATCCATGTCCTGCTCACAAAAGCCTTCAGTGGCTCCATAATCCCAGAAAACAAGATCCAACTTCTTCAGCCAGGCTTCCAAGACCCTCTGTAATGTGGTACTCAGCCACATCTACAACTACTTCCCAACATGAATTCTTCACTCCAGTACAGGCCATTCTCCTTCCTTTCCTCTGAACCTTTTCTTCCAGGACGACCAAAAGTTCTGCCTACCAGGTACCTTATCCCTCCCTTCCACCCAGACAGGGCACAAATCCTGCTTTTCCACAAAGCCATCCACCTCTCCCAGCCCACACCAAATTCTTTTCCCTCTCTGTGTACCATCTGCAGATCCTGTCCATGTCTTGTGTCTTATCATAACATACTGTTAACATAAGATACTGATGCCCAGAGACTTCTCTTTTCTTCTTCGGTACCCATCACCACCACAAGAAACCTAGGGCTGTGCATATAAGAGCGAACCAAAAAATACCCAATGAATCCAAGAGTCAGTCAAGAAAAGGAGAAGGAGAAAGAAGAAGTCAAGCAAGAGAAGTGGGAAAAACAAGAGAAAATTGATTTTTTTTCTCTTAGATACCTAAGTACACTATTTGCTCTTGTTATTTCCCAGATTCATAGACTACTTGAACTGAAGGAGCCTTAAAAATTATTCGTTCCAATGATATAATGCTGACTGTGGAGACTTCTTAAAAACTAGAAATAACATACTTGACCCAGAAAAGACAGTCAAAAAGGATAAATATTATTTACCAGCTGTGTGACCTTCAGGATGTTCTTAACCTCTCTGTTCTTCAGTTTCCTCATTTTTGAAGTGTGACTAGTATGACATTTACTTGAGGAGCTATGTGAGTATTAAATCAGATAATGTATGTAAAGTACTTGGACAGTGCTGAAACATTGTAAGTGCTCAGTACTTACTAGGGAAAAGATACAGGGTCTTACGTCACAGGGTTGTACTTTGAAAAACATGTAAAACAGGGGCTTCCCTGGTGGTGCAGTGGTTGAGAGTCCGCCTGCCAATGCAGGGGACACGGGTTCGTGCCCCGGTCCGGGAAGATCCCACATGCCGCGGAGCGGCTGGGCCCGTGAGCCATGGCCGCTGAGCCTGCGCGTCCGGAGCCTGTGCTCCGCAACGGGAGAGGCCACAACAGTGAGAGGCCCGCGTACCGCAAAAAAAAAAAAACCACGTAAAACAATATTTCTCAAAGGCTGGTCACCTCCTATTAATGGGTTGTGAGATCAGTTTAGTGGGATGTTATAAGCATATCGACATCTACATCTATATTTTGGGTGATGATATAAAATGTGTTTCTAACTGTGGGTCACAAATAAGTTTGAAAGGCACTGGGTTAAAGCCCTCTACAAATAAAAACAAAGTGGCACATCAAAGCCACAAGCAGAGTGCAAGGTGCTAATTTAAGAACGGTTTTATCCTCCATCCTCTCTGGACCTTGGTTTTCCATTGACACCACAATCTTACTAATGTTTTCTTAATTTTTCTTGCATCTGGTATGTAACGTAGACCACTGTTGTTACACTAATTTAAGTAGAATTCCCTTGCATGGAGGTCTAGGTTCTCTGTGCCTGTGGTCAGGTCTACTGTGCATCTTTCTCCATCAGATGGAATGCTCTGAAACGCCTCAGGGAAAGAGGAGAGCTTCTCATTTCAAAAGTCCCTTCAGCTGGTAACTTTGTCTTGCATTCTGCAGTGATTCTGTCACCCACATTGTGGCAGAAAACAACTCTGGTTCAGAGGTTCTTGACTGGCTTCAGGTACAGAACGTAAGAGCCAGCTCACAGCTAGAACTCCTCGACGTCTCCTGGCTGATAGAAAGTATGGGAGCAGGAAAACCGGTGGAGATTACAGGAAAACACCAGCTTGTTGTAAGTGTCACGAATGTGATTTTCATTGCCTTTTGCTTGATGATTAAGAACATGGGCTGTAGAACCAACAGACCTGAGTTAAACCCCAGGTTCTCTGCTTATTCCCTGTGTGAACTTGGACAAGTCACTTAGCTTTTCTGAGCTTCAGTTTCTTCCACTACATTATGAGAATAATAGTGCCTGCCTATCTTGTAAGATGGTTATGAGGATTAGAATAACACACATGTAAAGTGCTTAAGACAGAGCCTGATTTATATATGCACTTACTAAATGGTAGCTATTTTTACAAACAAGTCTATACACAAATATTTCAAAATATTGAAGTCTTGATGTCTGGCAGTCAGAAAAGTAGAAGGTTCTTATTTTTTTTCTTACTGTGATCATTCATAAAGAAAAAAACAAAGTTAAGCTCTTAATTCCACACCCATCACCAACGGACCATAACTACATAAGTTCACAGAAAAGAGAAATGGTATTTAATTGGTAGTATTTTTTCATGTTATGTTTTCAGATTGCAAAAATAATACATGTTAATTGTAGCAAATTCAAATATTAGAGATGCATATAACATAAAATTTGAGCCTCCTATAATTTTATTCTCTTTCCAGAGACAATTACCATCAAACTGCCTTTTTCTTCACACACATCTATTATTATTACCACTATTAATTGTTATTTAAAATGGATGCTTATGCATTTGTTTAGGTGAGAACAGACTATTCAGCTACTCCCAACCCGGGCTTCCAGAAGACTCCACCACTTGCTGTAAAAAAGATCTCTCAGTACGCGTGTCAGAGAAGAACCACTTTAAACAACCGGAACCACACATTCACGGTAATGGAGATTTACAACAACACCTAGAGCAAACGCAGGGCTTTCTGCTTCTTTCCATGAATCTCCAAATTAAGTTATGAATATTCCTGAAAATCTAGGAATGTTTTTCACACCCTTACCCACTCCTCTAACCTGATCTCTGGTTCCTCTTTCTGTCAAGAATGGGTCTCCTTTTGTCATGGAAATAGACAAATATATTCGGAGCACATCCTTTAGAGACAGTAGGTTACTACTTATCAGAAGTTGTCATTAATGGACGCAGCAGTTATCAAAGGCAAATATTCTGAAAAAACAAATATGTACTGTAATTAGTCCATTACATAGTAACAGCAAATTACATAGAAATAGCAATTGTGCATAAATAGCTTTGCTGGGAAGCCAGAGGATTGAGAGTCAGCAGACCTGGATTCAGCCTCTCTGATATTAACTAGCTGGGGCAAGTCAATTCCTCTCTCTGAGCCTCAGTTTCCTCATCTGCTCAAAAAGGAATTAGCTATAGATCATCTCTAAATTCAGCCCTGAAATTCAATAATTATGTTTCAAATGACCCGAACAAGCCTATAACTGCTTGTCCTCCAGCCTAGAGTCAGTAGTCAGACAGATAAAACATGCATTAGTATATCAAATACAAAACTTCTCCTTTCTAGTCTTCTAGCCCCACGTGTGCAAGGAGCACCAGGAAATTGCAGCTACTGGGCACACTGAGCATCAGGCCGCACAGCTGCAGCTGCTTCCTCCTCTGCCAGAAATGCAAACGTGCCCTACCTTAAATAACCCCCTACCTTAAATAACCCTGCCTGTGGGTTTGCGCCACTTATGATTATACCCATTCATTCAACAAGCCTGTGCTAAGTGCTGACTATATTTCACGCATGAAATAAGAGATGGGGCTTCCCAGTGATCAAGACAGAATCCTGGCCACAGGCTGCGGGGACAGTCAGCAAAGAGGGAAGGATCGTGCCAAGTAACAACTAGGAAGATGCAATGAGCACAGTATCATTTTATAGTTATATCACTCCTGAATATCTAATGGCAGAGAGCTCAAAGTTTCCTTACAAAGCACTCTGTGGCCTGTCTTTTCAACTCCATTCCGCTCATCCACCAAGGGAGGGGTGTAAAAGTACAGGACACCCAATCCTGATCTTTGAGGAAATAGTCACGAGGTGTTCTAATACTTAACAGAGAGCAAGAGGTGTTTGCAAGTGGCTGCTGGCTCGGGGGCTAGGGGCCGAGAAACAGACTGTGTTTTGCTCATCTGGTTTTATTCTTCAGGATGCCTTTGAGGTATTGGCTGAAAATTATGAGTTTAAAGAAAATGAAGTCTTTTGTGTGGAATTTACTAGAGCAGCTTCTGTACTTAAATCTCTGCCATTCACAATCATCAGTATGAGGGACACAGAAGGAATTCCCTGCCTGGGGGACAGAGTGAAGTGTGTCATGGAGGTAAGGGTGAAAGGTGATTCATCCCAACTCCTGATAGGTAGGGAGGGAGGGAGGGAGAGAGAGAGTTGCAGTTAATGGATTTTCCTGTTAACTATATAGATGTGGTATTCATGACTTATTTTCCTTTTTCTCTAATATAGATTATATAGATATATATATTTTATAACATATATATTACATAGATAGATAGATACACATATATATTTGTTTAATTCCTACTCCAATATTTTCTCTCCTGGAGCTACGTGGGGTCAGCTAGTGGGAAAATAACTCTCCCGTATCATTAATCACAGTTGAAGACTCTAGTGACCTAAAAGCTCAACGGGAGAGGATACTATGACTTCAAACACAGGCTGTGTGAAGAACCTCACTTCCACTCAGGGGACATTGCCCTCCAGAATGGTGGTGGGTGTGATGGGCAGTGGAGCTGATTCTGCATCTCTACCTGTATATTCTAGGAAGAGAGCCAGGGATGGGTAGTTATTTATTTATTTTGGTAGTTATTTATTTAATGATGTTTAAGGATTCCCTGGCAAGGCAAATTGGTCATCCAAGAGTAAGTTTCGATATAGTCAAGCTCGAGGTAAATTATTCAAGGGAAATAATCCCAGCTCTATTTAGAGGATGTTGGGTGGCTCTGAGCTGGACATCATAAGGGCTTGAACCCGGATTAGCTTTTCAGTGGGTCCAAAATTAACCGGCTCAGATGAAAAGTCCTCTTGTTTCAGCTAGTTTATATTAATTGAAAAGAAAACTATCTCAAATATTTAGACACACCTTTGTCAGTGAATCTTTTGGTTTGGTGTCCTGTAGCTTTGGACCCTAATCATTCTGTACCTTCCTCCTTGAGGATTGTAAAGGGGTCCTTGGAAATATAATAACCTGAGATTTTTCAAGCAGGAAATGTCTTGTTTTCTCCAGATCAGCTAAGGAAATATCCTGTATACAGCAGGTGTATTTCATGAAAAATTAAGCTACTAGATCTGGGGATTTGAAAATCTTAGACTGCAGTTAACATCACTAAGGTAATATATTTTTCAACTGTTCGTGCAGGAAATTATTGAAGATGGAGAAAGTTCTGAAGTTAAAGCTGTGTTAAACGATGAACGATATCAGTCCTTCAAAGTACGTGATTTTTATATGTATTTATCAAAAATGGTTTTTCAGTTAATCCTATTACTTATTCTAAGTGGTTGTATTAGTCAGCTTGGGGTACCATAACAAAATGTCGCAGACCAAGTGACTTAAACAACAAATATTTATTTTCTCACAGTTAGAGCCTGGAAATCTGAGGTTGGGGTGCCAGCATGGTTGGGCTCTGGTTAGGACTCTCTTCCTGGTTTGCAGACGGCCTCCTTCTCAATGTGTCCTCGCATGACACAGAGAGAGAGCAAACTCTCTGGTGTCTCTTCTTATAAAGGCACTAATCCTATCGTGAGGACCCACCTCATGACCTCATCTAAACCTAATTACCTCCCAAAAGCCCCATCTCCAGATACCATCACACTGGAGGTTAAGATTTCAACATATGAATTTGGGGGGGGGGGCACAATTCAGTCCATAGCAGTGGTCTAGGAAGGAGAGGCCTAAATAAATACGGGTGCTCGAGCTTATTGCCATGCTATGGTGAGATAAAAATGACCTTACCTCCCAAGAGTCTGTCACTCCTGGGTACCCTAAGACTGTGAGACAAAACAAACCTACTCTTAAAGAACAAACCTGTTCTTTAAGAAACCTGCTCCTCACTGAATCCTTGTCTACTTTGAAGCAGGGTTTGTTACCTCCCAATGTTCCCTACCTTGGAGTTGCAGGGTCCAGAGACTTCCACCTAGCAATCCCTTGGGTTCAGAAGTGATGCTCAGGCTAACCTGTGGTCGAGGGCAGAAGGCCAGGCTCAGAGGGCGGACAGACTGGGTTGAGTCTGGGCTCTGACACTTACCAGTTGTGTGATGGTGGAGAATTCACGCAACCTACACGTGCATCCGTCTTTAAATTGTGAGGGTGAATGTGCATGAGTGTGTGTAAGACACTCTTGGCCAAGGGTTGGGTACAGATCCCTGTGGTCACGCATTGACAGTGCAGGCAGTCCTTATTGGATATCTGGAAGCCCTCGGCAGTGCCAGAGGCGGGCTCCTCCCTTCTGCTTCATTTAGTAATAACATATGTCAGGAAGGGACCCTCCTGAAATAGAAATGCCTCTGAAAGATTACCATTGCCCACCGGCTTGTCATATTCAGGAGGAACTAGGTCAGAGCTTGTTTACACCTTTTCTTAATCGCTTGACCTTGAAAAGTATCATTTCATTGACATGATTGTTTTAGAAACTAAAGGCATGCCTTTCCCTTTGTTTCAGCTCTTTACTTCTGTATTTGGAGTGGGATTGAAGACATCTGAGAAATGGTTCAGGATGGGGTTCAGATCTCTGAGTAAAATAAGGTCGGACAAAACCTTGAAATTCACAAGAATGCAGAAAGCAGGTGAATTGTCTCTCCTAAAAAAAATCTCATGTTGTTGCCAGGGGCTGGTCAGGCTGTGGTAGGGACCTGTCTGCTGTACTTCATACGTCAACTCCAGTCTTGGTGAGCTGGTCTCTTGTTTGGCCTCTTTTCATGCTATGGCTAAAAGCCCAAGCTTTTGGAATCAGACAGACCTGGATCCAAATCCTGGCTCTGGCACTCTCCAGTCGTGTCATCTTGAGAAAGTTAGTTAAAATCTTTGAGCCTTCGTTACCTCATCTATAAAAGGGAGGTAACATCAGTACGTAAGTGGGGAACAGATCAGATCTTGCAGGCAAAGCGCTTAGCCTGGCACAGAGCAAATATACCCTGCATGAGGGCTGTTGTCATTCCTTTATCCTGCTGTCAAACCTGGTTGCACCATTGATCTAGTTCTTACTGAACTGATCCTTTCAGATATTTGGGTCCTGGCTGGGTAAGAGGTATGGGTGAGGAATCCAAGACAGAATGTTGACCTGGAGGGTTGGGGAGTAAAGAATATTTGAACGAACTAGAGCTGTAGCTTGGTACAAATACGGGTCTGCTTTAGAAACTGTAAGAACCAGGACATAGAAGGGAAATGGTGGAAATCTAGACAGGGGTTTATCTACCCAACCAGGACTCCTTAACCCAGAAGAGTGTAGAGACAGGCATCTGAAAGCCTGGCAGGGCCTCACGGAGGTTGAAGATGGCTTGATCTCTTCTATTTATGAAGGGTCCTGGTATATTTTTTTCAATCAAGGAATGTCAAAAAACAGGGTCAAAAATTGTATGATTTAAATGTTTATTTTTAATATGCAATAGAAATACAATATAACTGGGATTTGAAAGGAAGTCACAGCCCCAGTTCTGAGCACTATGGCTTCTGAGTTACAAAGAATGAGGATGTCATCAACATTTTTAATCATATGAAAGTAAGGGAATCTTCTACAAGAGGAGGCCAGAAAGAAAGAATGAGGATGTTGTCAACATTTTTAATCATATGAAAGTAAGGGAATCTTCTACAAGAGGAGACCAGAAAGAAAAGAAAAGAGAAAACAGCTATCTTCTGTTTAAGTGATGAAAAGAAACAAGCAAGAGGAGAGGAAGAAATCAATTCTTGGTGGTTCACATCAACACTACCATAGAATTCCCCAACTTCATTAAGTTGCTAGTCTCCGAAAAATTGCTAATAAGGTTTATAAGATGCCACATAGGAACTAAAAGAGCCTAAGGGAAAAAAAGACCCACATTCATATTCTGGGCTTCTGAAAGTGCACACTTAATAAGCGTGATGGACACCAGCTCTAGAGTTGCCATAGAAATATATACGTAAGTATTAAAATATACATAAGTATTAAGCATGGCTCAGAATGATAGTAAGGGCTGTCAACACATAGAGAGAAAATGGGAGGCAATGCCGTATTTCCCTTAGATGAAAACCTTTATCAACTGACACCGAATGCTCTTGGGATCCAAGTAGCTCCCAATTCTCCAGCTTTGTAAACTGGATTTTTCTCTTCCTATTTGGGCTCTTCCAGACAGATGAATGAAGCAGCTATTATTCTCTCAATCCATCAGTGATGGCCATCCGACTATCTAATGCTTTTGTTTTATGTAGAACTCGAGGAATGCCTTCCTATCATACTTATAGCTGAAAAACCCAGGCTTTATGTGTCCCTTGTAGCAGCGCTACAATGAATGGACTTGTCAATGGGAATAGTTTAGCATTTTGCCAAGGGTAAGCTAACTGAACATGTTGAAAGTACGATCCAGGGGTGAAACCCTGATTCAGTTTTACTTATAATCATACTTGGTTTTAATTCCCTGAGGCTTGAGGATTCACATGCCACATTGGTTTCTGAAATATAACAGCACACATGTAACCCTGAACAGGGTAATAAGTTAACCTCCCTACCATACCCAAAAGGAAAGCCAATTAAGTTGCTTTCATAGGTGTCAACAAATTATTAAACTATCTCCATGTTCATTCCTGACACCTGCATATGTCCTTAAAGAAATTGCTGTTAATCATGACTTTTGGTTTAGGTACATCCTGAGTAATCACAGGAGTTTTATGGTTACCAAATGAGTTGTACTGTGACTATCAGCCATGATGAAATTTTTGTATCAAAAAAGAGCCAAATGGAAATTGTTGTTCATTTTTTTCACATTTATACATGATTTGTTTAATTTTATTAAATTGATTTTTTAAAATATGGTACGAACACAACATGAGATCTACCCTCTTAGCAATTTTTCTTCCATTGGTATCATAATTTATTTACCCATTTCCTGTTGATGGACATTAGAATTATTTCCAGGTTTTGGCTATGAACATTCTTGTACCTGGGGATATATGTCCTCATTTCTCTTGTGCATACACCTAGGAGTGAAATTGCTGGGTCAGAGGCTGAATAGCTATTGATTTAGCTCTAGCAGACACCCCACCAGCACTGTGTCAGATACATAATATGCAAATATCTTCTCCCAGTTGGTAGCGTGTTTCTTCATTGCTTGATAATGTCCTTTGATGAATATACGTTCTTATATTCAATGAAATCCAAATTATCAATCTTTTCATTATAGTTAGTGCCCCCACACTAACTGTATTATTTATTTTTGGCTGCGTTGGGTCTTCGTTGCTGCGCACAGGCTTTTCTCTGGTTGTGGCGAGCAGGGGCTACTCTTCATTGCGGTGCGCGGGCTTCTCATTGCGGCGGCTTCTCTTGTTGCGGAGCACGGGCTCTAGGCACGCGGGCTTCAGTAGTTGTGGCACGCGGGCTCAGTAGTTGTGGCTCGCGGGTTCTAGAGCGCAGGCTCAGTAGTTGTGGCGCTCGGGCTTAGTTGCTCCGCAGCATGTGGGATCTTCCCGGACCAGGGCTCAAACCCGTGTCCCTGCATTGGCAGGTAGATTCTTAACCACTGCGCCACCAGGGAAGCCCCCCGCCTTCCTATTCTTGACTTCAATTCTGTAATTCATCTATAACCGTGCAACCCAAAATCTTCCCACCCCTAATCTTTATGCATTATCTTTTTAAAATAATAGGGCACAGCTTATTGGTCAGGAGGGCTGGTTCTTCAATAGGAAGTCAGATTTGAACAGCTTGGTTCTAGGATATGGAATATTGCCTCTTCCTTAGTCAGGAAATTGTAAGTCTCTCAGTCAGAAAGCAAAGAGCCATTGTTAACATGAAAAATTCACAACCAAGAGAACGCAGATCACTCGGTCTCTGGGGAACAGTTTGGCATTGATGTCTGTGGCCACGTTAGCTCTATGTGGGGACAGATCCCCTCTCACTGAGGGCTGGTCATTTCACACGAGATATGTCCCTTTCTCCATTGACCTGTCCAATGGCCTCTCAGGATTCCTCTATTATGAAGACCTTGTCAGCTGTGTGACCAGGGCCGAAGCAGAGGCAGTCGGTGTGCTGGTTAAAGAGGCCGTCTGGGCATTTATGCCTGATGCCTTCGTCACCATGACGGGAGGATTCCGGAGGTAAATAATGCTGACGGCTGCTTTTACCTCCCCTGCTCTAACACCTTCAGTGGCTCCCCATGCTCAGGAGTTTGGGCACAAAAGGCCTTCCGGGGTCTGGCGCCAGCTTCTCTCTGCAGCCTCATCTCCTGCACCTCATGCTTCACTCCAGCAACCCCAGGTGGCTGGTCACTCTCAGCACACACGGAGCTCTTTCTCACCTCTGTGACTTTGCTCCATCCCACCTTTCTGCTTGGGCTTGTTTCCCTCAACTCATCAGCTGGCTCACTTCTCCTCATCCTTTAAGCTTCAATTCAGATGCCACCTCCCCCAGAAAGCCTTCCTTGACTCCCTCCTCCCCATGCTGGGCGAGGCACACCTCCTCAGTTCTCCCTGGACAGCTGTCAAGTAATTGTTTGTATGCGTGTTTCCCCACTAAGGTTCGGGAGCTTAGTGCTCAGTGAGAGCCAGTGCGTGGTGCCTGGCACACAGTAGGCACTTGAGAAATATTGGTTGTGTCAATGAGTGAATAAATAAACTCTTCACAGAGATGTGTGCAATTTTTGGATATTGAAGCCCCGTTTCAGAAAGAGACTCCTTCCCTCCCACACCCTTCTCCATCTCTCCCCGTGGTCCTCTTACATGGTGGCTGTTGGCTGTGGAGGTGACGGAGAAAGTGGGAAGACAAGATCAAATCCAAGAAAATGCCCTTAGTCTATGTCGTAATTGCAAGAACCCTATCTCATGTTACGTGAATATAATTCTTGGTTTGCTTGTTGTCCAGCTTGTCTCTGGTGTGTGGGAGTGTGTGCACGTGTGGGTGTGGAGAAGAAATAATCTTTGCCATTTTTACCCACATGTACATAATCATATACGTACCGTATATGATTTTTTAATTTTTCTGTGTCATAAATTTATTTTGCAAGGAGGAGAGTTGTGTAACCAAGGATCTTTTGTTTAAAAGATACATCATGAGCATTTTGTGTTGCAAACCTTAAGCATGGGGCATAGAAACACAGGTGGCTTTTTTAAATTGAGAGCTAAAAATCTAATTCATTTCAATTCTATACAATTTTTAAAATCAGGCGTAAGAAGACTGGGCATGATGTAGATTTTTTAATTACCAGCCCAGGATCAACAGAGGATGAAGAGCAACAACTTTTGCCGAAAGTGATAAACTTATGGGAAAGAAAGGTAAGAAGAAAGATCATAAGTAGATGTTTGGGCACTCAAGAATTATGTTAATACCGTTGGATTCGGCACACTATTGACCTTGGAAATGTGTAATGATCATCTAACTGATTCTCAGTTGTTGGCAACAGCTTACACAGTGCCAGTGACATGCAGCGAGACGTACCTGCTTTGGGTCCTAGAGTCCGGGTTGTGAGCTTGTGTATACACACTCGTCCTGTTACCAAAGGGGCCAAGGGCGGCTTGTCTCTCTGCTGGATGTGCGGAGGCATCAGAGCCCTAAATAAAATGAACAGCGTGTGCTGAGAAGACCTGGGAGGTGTGAACCAGGGTAGAGCAAGCTTAGGGGTGGGGCTAAGACTAGGATAAAATCAGCCCGAGAGGTGTTGGGGCTGCCTTGAACTCTATGCTGGTCAATAACCACCTTGACTTTGTGCTGAGATGGGAAGAAGTGAGCTAATGAGGGCAAGCTGGGCCCAGCAGAGGTCATGGCTCAGGAGCCCCCACCCACTGAGATCGGATTTGCCCCGGGCCGCATATTGCCCAGTGGAGGGAACTAAGGATGACCCTGTGGCCAGAGCCACCTGCAGGGCCCTGACTCCTGCCCAACCCCAGTGAGAGCGCTGAGGAGACCAGAGGGCCCTTCCCTAGGAACACGTAGGCCTGGACGGCTTGAGGAGGCTGGGGCTGGTGTCTTCCAGCACAGCCTCATTTCTCCTGAGTGATTTAGCATCTTCTGGGTGTGGACAGATCTCCCTGACACACAGGAGAAAGAAGACCTCAGACACAGTTAGTGGAAGAAACACACGACTCTGGTGCCAGGAGTACCAGAATTGAAGACCCAACTTTGGAACCAGATCCAAATTCACCCACGAGGCCCCTCTCTCAGGAGCGGGGATCCAGACAGCCAGGAGCTCTGAGCGTGAGCATCATAGGCTGAGCCAGGGGAATGCCGGACGAGAAAGAGTCAGCCGAGTCTAGGCTGGCCCTACTTCTCCACTCGAGCAGGAAAGCTGAAAGATTCTCATGGACAGACAGCACCCTGAGGGGCTCTGCCAGCCACGGCCTGGGTGGAGACAGGGCTGCCTGCACCCCCTTCAGGGGCTCTGGCAAGGGTGGACCTATTTGACCTTGGTAGACAGTCACCACCCTCCCCACGCTCTGAGACTGTTCCAGCACGACATGGGATGGGGTTGGGAGATGGGGACAAGAAGCCTCATTTTCGTTGGTCTGTCTTCGGCCGCCAGGCAGCCGTACTGCTGGTCCCCAAGCAAAGAGATGGGCAGACACTGGTGGAGGCAGAGGTTAAGCACGCGGGTTTTAGATTTAGGATTTTAAAAGCACAACCCTGCCATGTACTGGCTGTAGGAGCTGAGACTCTCTCCTAGCTTCTCTTTCCTCATCTGTGAAACAGGGATAGCAAGCCTCTCTCATTTGTTAATGGCAGGATTAACTGAGAGAATTAGTGCAGGGCTTGATAAATGCCTATTAAACAGTGGCTGTAGTCATGATCTCTCCTGCACGACTGTATACTGAACTCTGCCAGAGAGCCAGTCACTGTGCGGGGTGAGGGGACCCAGGGGAGAACGCGAGCAGCTGTTCCCCCTCCCTTGCTGACAATCGGGCACCCACTCTGTCCACACCCCTGCAGCCCCACGCCTGCCCCCAGCACCTCTGTTGTGAATCATGGTTAACTTCCACCTCTACCTCACTCCCCACCCCTGCCTTTCTTACCAAAATCTGCACTTTCCAGATTAAAATGATTATATCTCATGCAGGCACACTCGAGCACATGCTTACACAACACACGCATATACACATACGATGTTTTACAACACCTGCAGAACGAATGAACAGCCAATGGGTATGGTTTTCAGTTGCCTATCAGATGAATCTACATGTGGGCCTTGTAGAAGACCTCTCCGTGGGAGAAGGGGAGGAAAAGAGCTTGGAAATACTGATCTTGGGGGGAGAGTGCCATCCAGAAGTCTCCACTGGCCACCAGCAATTCACCCCAAAGAGGGGAGGGCTGGCTGGGTGTAGTTTGGGTTCCTGCCTGGTGGGTGGCCCGTGTGTCTATGACCAGCCAAAGTGTCACCACCACGTGGCAATAGTGCAAACACAGTTTACAACTTTTAGGAAGCCAGCTTTGTGAATTTTTTTAAAGGGGGGAGGGAAGTTACAAACTTGGCTTCAAAGTAAGACTGTTTTGATATTTTAATAGCTCGCTTTTCAGATTTACATAATTGAAATTGACACGAAAGGTTGTGATATTGACTAATCTTAGTAAGTTTCATTAAAAAGCAGAATTGTGTCTTCCCGGAGGTGGTTGTTAGATTTGCCTAGGGCAACACCTGCCTCCTGCACCAGAGGCTCTTCCTGACATCAGCGCTGCCCCACAACCCCCCACTCCCCACCCCAGCTTCAGACGGCGCCGCTTCTTCCTCATGCCTTTTCTGGGAGAGGCACTGAAGGGCCAAGTGTTCCCTCTTCTGAGATCAGCAAAAGGAAACGCATCCCCTTCTCAAAGTGTTGAGTTGAATTGAAACAATGTCTCTTGGGGGTGGGGGTGGATTGCGCAGGAAATGCCAAGCGCTTCTAATAACAATAGCAAATGGAACGAGTGATGCTCCAACTGTGGTCCCTAGATCAGAAGCATCAGCACCACCTGGGAACTTATTAGAAATGCACATTCATCTCCCCCCCCCCCGCCCCGCCCCCGCACGAATCACTCCGGGGACAGGACCTCCCAAACCGTGCTTTAACAAACCTTCCAAATGCGTCTGATGATAATATTTGAGAATGTCTGACCTAAAGAATCCGAGAACAGAACATACACCCTAATAGCTATGACTAGATTATTTTCAGGTTATTTGCTCTTCTAGTTGATACTCAGATTCAGCAGTTAGTTGCATAGCTCTGCCTTTCCCTACCCCACATCTGCCCTGTGCCGTGAGGAAGTCCCACGGAGCAGATGAATTGGAGGATGGCAGCTTGCTGGGCGTAACTTTCTGACTAGGCGACGTTCGGTGACGTGCCACCAATTTTGTCTGAGTCTCCAAGGCAGGCAGAGCAACAGTCTCAAAGTGCTCCCTAGAAAGAGTGAGTCATCAGGCCCCAACGCGGCTGAGCCTGAGCCACAAACTTTGGGGCCAAGTAGACCTAGTCATCAGTATTTTATGCAGGGACACTAAAACTCAACAACCGCATAGAAACGGCACGGCTTTTTGTTCACAGTTGGTTTGTACTTAAGGGAATGCGGCACGTTTGTGAACGCTGGTCAGCCGTCAGACCTTGCGGGCGTAGATTCTCTGGCAGCTTTGCCATGAAGTGGCCTTGGCTTGGCCCCTCTAATCGCTAAGTTCCTCTGCTGCAGAGGGAGTGTAACACACCCACTCCATGGCTCCCTCTGCTACTGTCGCCAGGTGGGCTCACAAGGCAAGGACAAAACGCACCCACGTTTTGCTTAAATCTGCAAAGCTTTCTTTAAGAGCGTTCATTAAGAGCCCAATATAAAATCTCTGACCCTCTGCATCAGGGACTCTTCCTGATGTCTTTCTGCTTATTTTCAGGGATTACTTTTATACTGTGACCTTGTGGAGTCGACATTTGAAAAGTTCAAGGGGCCAAGCAGACAAGTGGATGCTTTAGATCATTTTCAAAAATGCTTTCTGATTTTAAAATTGCACCATCAGAGAGTGGACAGTGACAAGTCCACCCAACAGGAAGGAAAGACCTGGAAGGCCATCCGTGTGGACCTGGTCATGTGCCCCTACGAGCAATATGCCTTTGCCCTGCTGGGCTGGACTGGCTCCCGGGTAAGCGCTACCTGTATCCGTGGGATGGTCTTAGCTTTCCAGAAGAGGTAGACTGGGTCTACCTGGGCCCAGGGGAGAGACAATGGCAGTGGGGGTGGGGATGGGTGGGGAGACGGACAAGGAAGGGGGAGGGGGTGGACAGGAGAGAGGGAAGTGGCCAGAAATCTCTAAACCAGGGCATTCCACCTGCACGTGGTCACCTGAGACAGATGCATTTAGAACAGTTATTCTCAAAATGAGATCCCCTCTGAATTGGGAGATTGGGATTGACATGTATACACTGATGTGTATAAAATGGATGACCAATAAGAAAATAAATAAATAAATAAACATTAAAAAAAAATATGACACACACAAAAAAGAAAGAAGCCAAGACACAAAAGGCCACATCTTGTATAAATCCATATGAAATCTCCAGAATTGGTAAACCCATAGAGACAGAAAGTAAATTAGTGGTTGCCAGGGGTAAGGTGGAGAAGAAAAGGAAGTGACTGCTAACAAGCATGGATTTCTTTTGGGGTGATAAAAATGTTCTGTAATTACAGATTGGTGATAGTTGGACAACTTCATAAATATACTAAAAGCCACTGAATTGTACACTACAAAACAGTAAATTTTACTGTATGTGAACTATGTCTCAATTTAAAAAAATAAATGAATTAACACAAAATATGTAGTTAGTGAAACTTACTGATATATTAAATGAAGCATATCTTAAATATTTCATCTGTCATGAAATCTTACCCTTCTAATAAGTCTAAGAAACTTGTTTTTATGATGTAAACATTTTTGATAAAAATAATGTCACAACTGTCAATAATTTTTACCGTGTTTCAATGTACCCATCAAAACTTTAGATTAAAAAAGACTTTAAGAAGAAAAGTTGCAAATTAAAACAAAACCAAGTACGGATTTATACCAGTTACACGATTCCCTTAGAGTGGCTCATGAATCATTGGTATATTCTGAGCATCATAAATGATTATGATTACAGACTTATTTACACAAGGTAAAGTTTATAAATCTTTGACTAGGAGTCAAGTTTCTAACAAGGAGTCAATGACTGCTAATTTTTTATTTTGTACCACAACGGATGTCCAAAACCAAGTGTTTCTGCTCCTGTTATGTCTCAATTCTATTAATTCCCTTCTGGGGAAAAAAAAAAAAGACAATTCTACAGGAACTCAGAACAACTGCATGTAATAGCTTAAAATCGTATTAATTCAAATTAATATTACTGGAGGAATGTATGACATTACTACCATAAAATAATAATGTGTGAATTATTAATATATGAAAATAAGAGAATCTTCTTATTCCTACTACACAGAGTAATTCATTTTAATTCTAGAGAAGTATAGTTAACTGCCAAGCCAAGAGCCTGCCTCCTTCATTAAGTCAACAACTATTGGCTGAGCCGTTATTATGTTCACAATATAAGGAATACAAAGATACTGGTCCCCACGCTCAGGGGATTTATAATGTAATACAATATGGAAGTGGGCAGGTAATAGAATGTGGGGATGGATTATAAATGTTGAGGATCTTACAGTTTAACCTATAGGTAACAGGGAAACTATTTAAATGATCTGAATCATCTACTGAGTTAGACTAGGAGGATAACACAACAGTCTAGATAAGGATGAGAAAGATCTAAATTAAAGTAATGGCTGGGAAGGGCAGATGAAGAAAGACTCTCAAATCTTATTTAGGTGGTAAAATCAGTAGGACTTGGGTGACTGCATATAGAGGAAGCAATACCACCTATAAGTTAAGGCTTGCATAGGCTTTGAAAACACACACACAAAAAGAAGAAAAAAAAAAAATGAGATCCCGTGACCAGCAGCATCAGTCTTACCTGGGAACAGGGGAGACATGTAAATTCTCCACCCCACCTCAGACCTTCTGAATCAGAAACTCTGGGGGAAGAGCCCAGCAATTTGTGTTTGAAAGAACCCTGCAGGTGACGCAGCTAAAGTATGAGAACCATGGAAGCAGAGAAAGCAGTCTGGTGGCTAAAGGCACAATGTGGCTCATCCCAGACCTGGTCACAAGCCCCTGCTCTGACTCTTGCGAGCTAGGTGATCTCCGACAAGTTCCCCATGTCCTCTGAGACTTAGTTTTCCCATCAGGAAAGTCAGGGCAAAAATGCCTCTACCTCCCTGGGTTGCAGAGATCCAGTGAGATGAAGCTGGCGAAGCCCCCAGCACCACGCCAGGCACGGGGCCAGTGCTCGCCGAGTGGCAGCTCCCAGCTCCCATCATGTGATATTCATAGACATGGCGCCCGAGATTCGTCCCATTAGCTTGTGCTCCACCCTCCCAGCTAACACCCCACACTGTTTTCCCATGTAGTTGGCTGTTGCTTTGAGTGACATGAGTCGTTAAAGGATTTTATATGATAAATGACGTAGAAATTAATTGTCCTCAACCTTGAGTTAAATGTCAGGTGTGTTTGCTTTCAGCCGGAATCATTTCAGCACAGGATCTCAGCACTAGAGCTTCTTACTCTAATCAAAAACGTTGGCTGGCATCTTTCATTCATTAAAATTAGAAAAGCTGATGAAACAATACATCATAAATGCACTTTGTTTGATAGACATACGTCTCTGGGAACAGAGTCTGTTGGGAAAGGGGAGAGTTCCAAAAAGAAGCCCAGCGTTATGCAAGGTCATGCCAGTCAGGATTCGTTGGCAGAGATGGTTGTTCTTTGTTCACTTTGTTTTGAACATGGGCGTCTCTTCAGCACATTTTATTCTCTTTTCTCAGAGTTCTCAGAAATTACTGTTATTGGCTCTGCGGGGCACTAACAGAGCACTAAGCTCTCCCACTTTTTAGCTGGGTGACTTTAAACAAATTATAACCTCTTCAAGTCCTAGTTGCCCCATCTATATTGTGGATAATAGTGGCGCCCACCTCCCAAGTTTGCCATCCAGTTAAATGAGATGCGTGTGTTTAAACGTGGTAAGGGCTCAGCAAACAGTAGCTACTTGTGTTACCATCTTTACACCCCAGCTTATGTGACCGCTGAACGCGATGTGTTTTGTCCCCAGGTGGATACATGTTGGTGGGTGACCAGGTTTAGATCTGGTCTAAAATTTTGTAGGTTAGAAATTTAATTTCACCTTTTAACCCAAAGATTTCAGCACCTGGGAAATGTTCTTAAGCCACTTCACCTATTAATCTCACCCCAGTTTGGGGTCATTAAGTTACCAGGTTGTCTCATCTACTAAGCTGACAAAGTTTCCTTTGGATCTTGTGCCCTAAAGATTTCTTGAGTAGGATGCATCCACTGGGACACATTAAGCTGAGGTTTTTCTAGAACCATCCAAGTACAGTGCAATTTCTGGACTGGGTATGGACTTCATTAGTTTAAAAAAACAAACAAAAGAAGCTTTTGTTTTCCTCTGAATCATATTTCTTCAAACTAGATGTGCCGTTTGTCAGCATGACTTTATTGGCTGAGATTCCTTCAAGAGTATTGTCCACGTTTGTGTCAGATGCTAGAGGAGGTACACTCTCTCCTCCGGAAACACATGGACAATGGTGGCTAGATGCCTAGGCTACCCCAGCCTCTTTACTAGCCCAAATGGCCCCCTTTCGCCAACTTTAAAAAGCATCTCTTCCTTAAAATACCTTACTGCCATTTCCCAGAAAATTGTCATAAGAAACATGCATATTTACAAAGACTACACAGTGAATGGCGCCCTCTAGAGTTTTGCAGTGCACAACTTGCACAACTGTATGCAGCACGCACGGGCCAACCTCTGAAGTGTGTTGTGACCAGTGATACAGCCAGACTGTAGTATCACTGCCCCTGCTCAATGTTCAGTTTTCTTTATCTGAAACAAAAGACACCATCCTTGCCCTGCCTATCTCACAGGGTTGTTGAGAGAAACTAAAGAGCTTGTAAAGCAGAAGGCAGAACTGTCCAGGGTAAAGAACCTGAGCTTTGGGATTCAGGAGTCTGAGTCCTATCTCCATCATTGGCTGTGTGGCCTTGGGTAAATTACTTAGGTTCTCTGGGCCTCCTTTCTTCATCTGAAAAATGGGACTAATAACAGTACCAACCTCACGGGGTTGTAATGAGGATTAATTAGACAGTGCCTTCATCTTAACACAATTCTGAGGCTAATTGTATACTTAATACTGTTCTTTTAGAAGTATTGTTAGACTCTTTTAGAAGCTGTTAAATACTAGTGATAATAGAGTAGATCAGAAATTAATATAAAGCAAGAAATCAGCCCAGCACCCAGCACAGGGTAAGCTCTCCATAAACATTAACTAGGATATCATTGCCCGGATTATGACCACAGCTGTTCTGACTGGTATCTTGCCCCCTACAGCCGAGTGATCCTGTCATAACATAAGTCAGATCGGGTCACTCTCCTGCTCAAAACTTGGCAGGGGCTCCGCATTCAACGCAGAGTAAAGGCCTTCCAGTGGCCACGAGACCCTGCGTGGTCTCCCCACACCCTCATCTCTCTGAACTCCTCCCCACTGCTCTCTCCCTAACCAGGCAGGCTCGCCCCTCCCTAAGGCCTCTGTTCTAGCTGTTCCCTCTGCACGGTGTGCTCTTCCCAGAGTCCACTTGGCTAGCTCCTTCACCTTGGGCGAGTCCTTGCTCAGATCCTACCTCCTTTATGAGGCCTGCACTGTACGCAGCATGACCTTTTAACATATCATGTAATTTACTTATGCTGTTACTGTGTCTTATTTGTGTCCCCTGTTGAATCCAAGCCTCACCAAGGCAGACATCATTGTTTTGTTCTCTGTTATAGTCCAAGCATCCAGAACACACCTGTCACATAGTAGGTGCTCAATAAATATTGGTTGAGTCAATATGATTACCCTTCAAATGGAAGACATCATTATAATTCCTGACAGAATATGGAAAAATGCTCCTGAGGATTTAGCAGAGGAGTCCAGGCATAGATCTCTCACCACACAGAACTGGGGAGCCAAGGGGGGCTTCTCACTGCACCTGTTACCCCATCCTCTCCAGCCTCCCCCCACGCCCAGTGTGAGGAGCCGTTGCTCTAAGTGCTGGGGGGACGGGAGGCAAGTGGCCCAGGACTGTAGGAGGCCGTGTGCTAAGCAACACTCCTGTACTTTCACAGGCCAGCAGCTACTGCACCCAGAATCTGCTTCACCCTGATTCTTCCACAGCCATAGTTTCTCTTCCACTCCCTTATAAAGAACTTCTGGCTGGAAAGTCTGTCTTCACACAGCCAGGTGAGGAAGGGCAGTTCCCAGTCTCTGCCAGCTTTCCCATACTCGCCACTAGAGGGCGCAATGATTCCCTCCTTGCTCCCTAATCCCACATGGAAAGGACAACATTTCTAGATCTGTGCTTCTTAGGAAAATTAACCTCAACGACAACTTCATTCATTGTCCTCCTTTTCCAGGGTTTCCCTGTCCTCTATCTAAGGCTGCAGGTTTTGCTCCCTGGAGCCTCCGAGCTCACCCTGATCATAGGAGATGCTACTCTGGGGCAGGTGGCTCAGACCATCAGTTTTACAGAATCTCGTATGAGAGGATGTTACAGCCAGAGGGGACCTTACTCATGCACTTCCTCCACCCTCTGAACCGAGATTCAGAGAGGCTGGGTGACTTGCAGAGAGATGCACAGCCAGACAGGAACAAAATCCAGGCTGGAATCTGGGTCTCCTAACCCCTCATCCTCTTTTATATGAGTGATATTCCAAATAAAAAACAACACCAAGTATTATTTATCCAGCATTTACTCTGGACCAGGTATTATTTTGGACACGATCCTCACAATCCTCATGTATTCATTCAGCAAATATTTGCTGTACATCTATGTGCCAGGTGTCATTTGAGGAGGAAATATGGTTATGAACAGAACAAATCAGGTTCCTTTTTTCACAGAGCTTACAGTCTAGTGTGTGCATGTGAGCATGGAGCTTTGTCATCGTAGACTATTGCCCTGGGGGAGAAAATTGCTTGGAGAATGTTTAGTGGAGGTAGACATTTCATTACAGTAAGTCCTCTACATAGTAACCTTCAAACTGTGAACTTTCAAAGATGCAAACGTGCATCTGGTTCCAGCAAGGAACCAGAACCTGAGCCATCAGCGTCAGGCATGAGTGAAATCGCAGCTTGCCCTCTGTCTCCTATTGCTGACGATCCTTCAGCTCTACCATCTCCCACCTCCTCTCCCTCCTCCAGTCAGTAACTCTTCTTGCCTGTTCACTCGATGCCAGCCCCTGTATGCCAGCTGTTGTCCTGTACTACTGTACTTTTCAAGGTACTGTACTGTAAGATTTTAAATGTTTTATTTTTCGTGTTTGTTTTTTTTTGTATTATTTGTGTGAAAAGTATTATAAGCCTATTACAGTACAGTACTATATAGCCGACGGTGTTAGTTGCGTACCTAGGCTAACTTTGCTGGACTTACCGAACAAATTGGACTTACGAATGTGCTCTCGGAACGGAACTCGTTTGTATATAGGGGACTTCCTGTATTGGGATTTAAATATCTCTAAACACATAATACCGAAGACATTCTAGACTTGATAGTAATTTATTTATTTATTTTAAAAAATTTATTTATGTATTTGGTTGCATTGGTTCTTAGCTGCGGCAGGCAGGCTCCCTAGTTGCAGCACATGGGCTCCTTAGATGTGGCATGCATGTGGGATCTAGTTCCCTGACCAGGGATCGAAGTCGGGCCCCCTGCATTGGGAGCGCAGAGTCTTAACCACTGCTCCACCAGGGAAGTCCTGATAGTAATTTATTTTAATTATTTCTTATCCAGCAGTTTGAGAGAGACCTCCGGCGCTATGCTACACACGACCGGAAGATGGTGCTGGATAACCACGCTCTATATGACAAGACCAAGGTGGAGCTGTCTCCCTGAGATGGGCCTCTTTGATCCTCATCACCAAGGCTGGCTCCCTGAGTGCTTTTCCAGAACTAATTTTAGTGTCCAGGTTCAGTTTCCTTTGCCCGAGTGCCCTGTCCGCACAGATCACAGTTGAGGGCAGCTGGAAAGATCCTGATGGGAGCATAGTCCCCACCTGGCCCAGAATGCACCTCAGAGGCTTTGGACTCAAAGATGATGGGCTAGTTGGGCCCCTAGAACCAGTCCAACAGTGAATATTAATTGAGTTTGGTATATCCTTGGTAACTGCAATGAGTAACTCCAAAGAAAACTAAGGATCCCCCCAAATCACAAATATCACTCAAGTACCCCTCAGATGCAGTGAGAATTAGCATTTTGAGTGATCATATAGGTCATTAATGAGAGTCCACTGCAAGAAGGAGAGCAACAGAGCTGCCCTGAGATGTAGATGAGCAGTCAGCTAGACTCACACACCAGCTGAGACTCACTTGGTATGCTAGCCTTGCAGTAGTCCAAATGCTGCCTCAGCAAAATGATAGATTACTGTATGAATTAGGAAGAGTTAAATATTCAACTAAGTCCACAAATGCCAAGATCTACTCTTCCTACGGTGATCAAAGACACTAAACAGAGCTCTGAGGAGGAAGAAGACACAAAATAACTAGAAGTAATGGCTTTTACCCTATAGGAGCTTATAGTCTAAATGAGGTGTATTTAGTTAGCACTGTCTCGCAAGTGTCAGAAACCGAATACAAAATGGAAATGGCAAAAAAAAGAAAAGAATTTGGCTTATATACTGTAGCATCTGGGATAACATGGACTTCAGGTGTGGCTGTATCAAGGTGATCATGCAAATTTCCCTCAGTGTTGGTTTCACTCTCAGGCAGGGTATTCCTATAAATTCCATCCTTCTAGCTTAGCTACCCCTTCAGAAAAGAGCTTCCTTCCTAATAGTTCCAGCAAGAGCCCTAGCTGATGTTCACTGGCCAGGCCTGGGCCATGTGCCAATCCCTGAACCCTTTTCCATGGCTCTTATTGGCCAGGCTTGGGTCATGTGCCCCTCCTTGGAGGTGGGATTAGCCCCACCTGACCCTCAGAGACTGAGAGTAGGGAGGAGTGGTTTCCCAAAGAAAAATCAAGGTGCTGCTGTCATAAGAGAGGGCTGTGGATGCTGGCAGGAAAGCCTCAGTGGTCTAGCATGTGAGTGGAGACAGCTTCACATAACACGATGTAGGAAGACTTACAAATTGACACGTAACAAATAGTTCAACATAAGCGAGTGCCTCCTACAGGCCCAACGCTGTGCTATAATAAGAAGGGCTGGAGGAGAAGTGGTGCTTGCTCTAACAGAGATCATGCGGTGGGAGGCTGGCGGGAGCGGGGCAGGGGTGGAAGGCCAGGAGGAGGCCCCAGCATACACAAGTATCCTATAATCACCGCTCCTCCTTACCAATGGCAGCAGTATGTAATCCTGACTGCACAGGAGAATTTCCCAGCCCCCTTAAACAGATGGAGGACAAGACCTCTCCGAGCTTCTGACTTCATTGGACTGGGGTATAGCTCAGTTTTCAACATTTTTTTTAAAAAACTCCTTCAGGTAGTTCTAATGAGCAACTGTGGTTAAGAACTACAGATCCGTAGGAAGAATAATGCCTCTAGTTGAATATGTAAGGCTGTCATCCTTTTACCTTAACTTATTAAGTTTTGGGGGGGTGGGAAAATACAAAAAGTACGGAAGTCAGGTAAGATGAATTTCTATCCTCAGAAGCAGGGTAATGTGTTTTGGCAGTGATTTGTTTTGACAAAACAGTTCTACAAGTTATATTTTCACTGTGTCAGCATCGAGATGCTTAACAAAAATATCTGAATGCACACATGTCTTGTTATGCTTTCAGAGGATGTTTCTCAAAGCAGGAAGTGAAGAAGAAATCTTTGCACATCTGGGATTGGATTACATCGAACCATGGGAAAGAAATGCTTAGGAAAAAGTGGTCGACTTCTTTTCTGGTTTTTTTTTTTTTCAGGTTAGATAAATTATGCTTCATATTATAATGAAAGATGCTTTAGGAAAGTTTGGGATTCTTTACATCTTACTGAAATGCAGATTGCTTCTAGAAATAAATAGTTTGGGAAACATGATCATGCCCCACCTGGTAATGGTTTATGCTCTAATAGGCCATTTGTGGGACTGTTACTTAGGATTCACAATGCATTTGCCACAAAAACAGTGTTGTAATTGGTGGCTTGTTCTCAGGAAAGCTCATCAAAGCCCACTATGCCCACAATGTAGCTGAAATTCTGTATATTTCCAATAAAAATAGGAGAACACAAGATGGTGGAGTCTTTTGTTTTTCACTCAAATATTTTAAACTATTCTTAAACAAAAATGTAAGAAAATGAAAGAATAAAGAGTTTCAGGTTTACCTTCAGGGGCAAAATAGGTTTAATCAGAAGATCAGAGATTCTAGAGGGGGTTGTGCGTCCCTCCTGGAGCTTTTGGAGGAGGGGGACTGAGCCCTGACTCTCAGCTCAGGTCAAAGCCTGCTCCTCCCCTGTCACCTGGAGCTGTGTCCCTTGGTGTCCTGGCACAAGGCCACATATGGGATGTATTCTCACTGCTTTCACTCAGAAGGAAGCACAATTTCCTAAACCACCATCTCTGAGTCTCTCTCAGGGAGATGATCTCTCTTGCCCTCTTCATCTCAGGGCACCCAAGGGAACGGAGGCAGCCTTTGGAACTCCCAGGCTGCAGACCCATTTGGATGTCATGCCTTCTCTAGGAAGGCATCGACTCCATGCCTTGAAGAGACCCGAAAGGCCATCTGTTCCAGCTGCTTCTGTGTCCTCAGCCTGCTGGAGAGCTGGGAGGCCTCACAACGATCCTTGCCCTTTCCTTCCAGCCCCCTCAGAGGAGAGGAGATGGCGAGATCCAGGACCCCATAGAGAAGCTTGATGCCCCGCCCTGGGCACAGGGAAGGAGTCTCCTTCCCTTCCTGGTGCTGGAACCTGGGGGTGGGGTGTATATGAGCTAGTATTGCCCCAAATTCAAACTACCCCAAAACTCAGTGGCTTAAAGCAACACAGATCTGTACACAGCCTGGGGGTTTGGCTGAGCTAGGCGGGGCTCTGCTCCTCGGGTCCATCCTCCTACTCCAGGGACCTGCGGGCTAACCTGGCCCTCTCCTTCTCAACGATGACAGCGGAGACAAGAGAGCAAGCAAACCCCAGCGTGCATGTGCTTTTCAAGACTCTTTCCATGTCTGTTAATATCCAGTGGCTGAAGCCGGTCACGTAGCTAAGCCTCCAGAGATGGGGCGTTATGCTTTGTCACAATGGGATGTATCGCAAAGGGCATGAATGCAGGGAGGGTGAGGAATTGGGCCCATGAATACGAGCTACTTCAGACAGTTACATGTTTAGTTTCTTTTACATTCTTTTCTCTTCCTATAAAGCATCTCTTTTAATCCTGATAAATCCTGATAAAAGCCATTAGAAGCTGGGGAGGGGATTCTTCTGCTCAGCTGGTGACCATGAGCCCATACACGGGGGAGCAGGGCCAGAGGAGAGCACGGAGGAAGCCGTGGGAGGGAAGGAAATGGGAGCAGTAGTGCCAGGAGGATGGAGGCAAGGTCCCCTGCCAAAGCTGGCTTCTGAGGGATGGCGGGGACATGGGGAATGCCTGCTCTCCTGGTCAGCAGTTCCAGTGCCCATCAGGGCTTCACGGCTCAGCGTGCTGGTCCATGACAGTGAGGTTATCATCACCCACCTTCCTCTTCTGGATTATTCAGCAGAACGCTCTGTGGCTGGGCTCAGGCAGCATCTGGGAGATGGACTCATAGCAACACGTGGCAGACAAGCACAGCCGCGCCCTAAGGATCGAGGATGAGCACGTCTGTCTCATGGGTGCTGGGCCCCAAACCCAATGGCCAAGCAGCACCTGGGACCAGGTGAGCAAATCGGTGGAGAAGGATGTTTGAATCAAAGCTCCTCTAGACACCACATTAGGCATAAAGAGCATGAAGAACAAAGATCTCAAGGAGCCCAAGGGTCGACAGCAGAGCACAGCTGGGCATCCCCGGAACCGCTCCTTGGAAGGGACAGCCAGAGCTGACTCTCAGGGCTCCCATGCCCACCTTGCTTCTCTCTTTCTACAGCCCAACAGTCCTTCAATCTCCTATTGAAATCTTCTATTTCTCAAGACAGAATCTGATAGGGTCAGCTTGCCAGTTTCATGTAGGCCAACTGGTCACTGGCTGCTCTCCAGCTAATAGGTGCGCTGCCTTTGGGCCAGGTGTGCATTATGGGTCCAATCAGCCATGTGACGGGGTGTGTGTGTGTGTGTGTGTGTGTGTGTGTGTGTGTGTAAGGTGAGGTGGGTGTGGGTAGAGGTCGTTCCTCTTGGAAGGGCTATGACCATTGGAGGCTGGGAGCTGTAGCTTCTTAGGGCACAGCCGCTCCCGTAGAACCCAAGGCCCCAGGCCCTCCTCCGTGCTTGGTCCACTCTCCAAGTTCAAGTGGCCTCGAGGTCTACCCCCCAGCACCCCTCAGCACGTCTGTCACCAAAGAAATGTCAGCCTTGAGGCCAGGGAGTCAGCAAGGAGCCCAGGCCTCCTGGGGAGGCGGAGGGAGGAATCATGCATCAAGGGAAGTCAGGTCTCGATGTCCAAAATCCAGATCTCCCCTTCATCATAACAGTCTCTTTCCAGGAGAGACCTGGAAAACAGCGGAAAATGAACAAGACGACAATGCCAGAGAGCAATGGCTGGTCAGCACAACGGTAGCAGTGCTGCCACCTAGAGGGGAGGATGGGCAATGCGGGCTTAGAAGTAGGAGAGCCCTGTGGGCCAGAGGCCTTCACAGAGGAGGAGGGAACACAGCAGGTTTTTTTCTTTTTTTCTTTTTAATTGAAATATAGTTGATTTACAATATTGTATTAGTCTCAGGTGTACAATATAATGCTTTATTTTTATAGATTACACTTCAGTTAAAGTTATTATCAAATATTGGCTATATTCCCTGTCCTGTATGTTACATCTTTGTAACATATTTATTTTATACCTAGTGGTTTGTGCCTCTTAATTCCTTTCCTCTATTTTGCCCACACCCCCTCCTCTGTTAACCACTAGTTTGTTCTCAGTATCTGTGAGGCTATTTCTGTTCTGTTATATTCATTCATTTGTTTTATTTTTTAGATTCCACACATAAGTGTTAACACACAGTATTTGTCCTTCTCTGTCTGACATATTTCACTAAGCATAATACCCTCCAGGTCCATCTATGTTTTGCAAATGGCAAAATTTCATTCTTTTTTATTCTACTGTTTTAAAGAATGGGAGGATTTAGATCCACATTCGTGGTTCCAGCACAGAGACTAGGGAAAGTACATCATGTTTTATAAGCAGCAACAAGGGTAGCTGATCCAGGAGCCAGAGCTTTTGTTTTTATTTTTGGGGGGCTGCACGGTGCAGCGTGCAAGATCCTAGTGCCCCGACCAGGGACGGAACCTGCCCCCTCTGCAGTGGAAGCACGGAGCCCTAACCATTCGACCACCAGGGAATTCCCAGAGCCTGTTTTTGGAATGAACTTCTGGAAATGAACTTCCCAAGCCTTCCTGTGCACGCTGAAAATGTCAAAGGGGGAATAAGAAGTTTTTTTTATGTATGACAGAGGTAAAAACTGGCAGCCCATGGGCCAAATACAGCCCATAGGTGTATCTTGTTTGGCCTTCACTGTGTTTTAAGAAATTTTAAAATTAGTGGTCAATGCTTAAAACCTGATAGAGTACATTAAAAAAAAAAGGATTTATAGCTTCTCTCGGGAAACAATCCATGGCAACAATGGGCCACATTCCTACCTGACATCACGGGCTATTGCTGAGGGGTGCTGCCCTCCGGAGCTGGGCCGAGGTCTCCAGTTCGGCACCAGCCCCCAGGCATCAGTCACTGCCGCTCCGTTCAGGGTCTGAGCAGCTCCCTTTGGTGTCAGTGTTTGGGCTCATCCTCTCACCTGTGGAGTTCAGGAGTCCGAATGGTCAAAAGAACCAAGTTACAACAATGACGCAAGAGCTACTTTCCCCATTTGAGAGTCAATCTATGGAAGTTAGCCCGCAGGGAACACAGATGCGCGACAGGAATGCCACCACTCCCCCTACCCTGTAGACATTGATAATCAATCCGCTGGACACAGAACCTTCTCAACACAAGTGACTTTTCCAAGAAAGGCTTTTCCAATTTATCAGGTGAAAGCTTTTTTTCTTTTTTGGTGACAAAATATATGTATCATAAATTTCACCATTTTAACCACTTCTAAGCGTAAAATTCAGTGGCATTAATTACTTTCACAAAGTTGTGCAACCACCGTCACAATCCATTTCCTGAACTGTCTCATCATCCCAAACAGAAACTCTATGCTCATTAAACAATAACGCCACACTCCCCTCCCCCCCATCCCTGGTAACCTCAGGTCTACTTTCTGTCTCTATGAATTTGCCTATTCCAGGTACCTCATGTAAGTGGAATCATACAATACTTATGCTTTTGTTTTGGGCTTGTTTTGCTTAGCATAAGGTTTTCAAGGTTCATCTATGTTGTGGCATTTGTCCCTTTAAAAGGCTGAATAATATTCCATTGTATATCTAATATACCACATTTTATTTATCCATTCATCAGTTGATGGACATTTGGGTTGCTTCCACCTTTTGGCTATTGTGAATAGAGCCAGTATGAGCATTGCTATACAATATCTGTTTAAGTCCTTCCTTTCGGTTCTTTTGAATATAAACCTAGAAGAATTGCTGGATCACGTGGTAATTCTGTAATTTTTTGCAGGAACCACTGTACTGTTTTCCATAGTGACTGTACCATTTTGCATTCCTGCCAACAGTACACAAGGGTTCTAGTTTCTCTACGTCCTTGTCAAGATTTGTTATTTTCTTTTTCCTTTCTTTTTTTTTTGTTTTTTTGTTGTTATTTTGTTTTGCTTGTTTTTAATGAGAGCCATTCTAGTGGATGTGAAGTGGCAGATGAAGACTTTTTGCCTATCCTGGAATCAAAAGAGAGTTCAGGCTGAAAACAGTTGTACGCTGGACAGGGCTTCAGGTATATGTACACGTGTCACATCTGGAGTTGCTGGCTAAGGTGAGCTGGGGAAATGGGGGGGTGGGGAGTGGACGGCAGCTACTCCCACTGAGAAATGCCTCATGGTCTGACACCACATGGCAGGTCAGTTCACAAGCCTCAAATCCCCAAATCACCAAGTTTTCTCCTAGTACCTTCCACTGCCTCAGTGTTTCCCGAGTATGATATTCAAGATTATATAGGTAGTATGTAGATGAATATCTTTGTACTGATATAATAAAAAATATCCATTGAGTGCCTACTAAGTAACTCATTTTTCTAGGCATTGGGCATGGAACAGAACAAAACTCTCTGATTCTAAGCATGGAGGTTATATTCTAGAAAGGTTTATTTTCGTACATGTTACAAAAATAATGCTTTTCCATTTATAATAGTGATAAAAAGCTTCCCTTTTTTTTTTTTTTGCGGTATGTGGGCCTCTCACTGTTGTGGCCTCTCTCGTTGCGGAGCACAGGTTCCGGATGCACAGGCTCAGCGGCCATGGCTCACGGGCCCAGCCGCTCCGCGGCATGTGGGATCCTCGCGGACCGGGTCACGAATCCGCGTCCCCTGCATCAGCAGGCGGACTCTCAACCACTGCGCCACCAGGGAAGTACAAAGCTTCCCTTCTGAGTACACTTATTTAAGTGAGAAAAATGAATCAACGTAAGGGAAAACATTTAGTAAATATTACCAGCGGGATGGGGACATGGCAAGAATCGGGAGGGAAGGTAGAGAAGCACAGGGGGCTGATGTTTGGGAAACGTGCAGGTGGCCTGCTTACCTTCACTCACCAACTGCCCAGCGCTGATTCTCTCAAGGTCCCCACCACACAAAAGCCCTAGGAGGTACGTGATGGAGGAGTTTCCCCATGAGAACAGCAAAGATTCTAACAGGGGTTCTTGAAGTAATTTTCTTATTTGGAAAGCCTTGTTAGGAATTCCACAAATTCCCTCTGCTAAAGCTGCACACGAATTTTTGTTCTTGGCCAGAATTTTATCAATTAAGGGGGCGACTATTAATGGGAACTCAGCGTTCCCCAGTGCCTCCTGCTTTGGGAGCAGAGCGCCCTCTGGTGGCAAACAAAAGAACCTTCGGCGGCAAGTACAACATAATAGCAGATCAAAGGCGGCCAAGAATATTGAACAGGAACTTGGGAGACATCCTAGTCCACCCCTCTTGTTGTGCAGGTGACGAACAAAGGTCTGGAGAGAGGCCCTGGCCTTGCCAGAGTCACACAGTTCATGCCAGAGTCTCTGTTGATTCGGCAGAAAATATGCACACAGGCCGGGCTCCCCTCATTACTAGCTGTGTGACCTTGGACAAGTTACCTAACCTTTCTGAGCCTCGATTTCCGCTTTTGTGAAATCAAGATGATAATGGTTTCTCCCTTTGCATCTGCTGTAGGATTAGATGAGCTAACACTGTAAAGTGCTTGATCTGGGATCCTTTGTATTGTGAAGGACCAAAGAACAAGTTACTTTCCTTGGGGGAAGTAGCACTTAAGTACACTGCCAGTGCTTCACTTGCAGTACTTTATACCAGTAAGTACCAACCCCCTGAAGCCAGAACAGCAGGTGGTGAAGATTAGGACTACTGTCCTGGCTCTTGGACCCCCAGACTAGAACCTGTCTTGACCTGACCAGCACCAGCTACGCCGCCTGAAACTCTCTAGACACCAGGCTGAGGGTGACAGGAGGCAAAGGTCCTGTCCCATGACTCTGGAGTTTCTTGGAAATCAAGGGCTACTTTACGGGGACTTTCGGGTACTCACCGACCTTTATCTCTTACGGACAGATGGGAGCTATAGTGGGAGTCAACTTTATCTGTTTTGAATGCACTTTTTATCAATTAATTCACACCACTGTAAGTATTTCAAACCCTTCCCTCCAACATGTATATCAAAGGACCCAGAACAGTACAGAAACCCACCGCTATTATCAATTAAACTCATTATCCTTTACTCTTTCTGCAAACTTAAATCATCCCTCAAAAGCAATTTGCTTTACAATGTCCAGGACCAATAAAATTACCTTTGTAGAGCCCCAGTTTTCTCATCTGTAAAATGGACATAAGTAACACCCACATGGCATTACCTGCTGGGTTCAGTGTAAAAATCAAACAAAATAATGAATGAAAAGTGCTTTGAAAACTAAAAAGTGCTATAAATGTAACAGGGATTAGTCTTTTTCATATAATCTGGGCATCGTTCAGGCACCTGGGGACTGCTTCCCAGAAAGGCAGGCATACGACTTAAGAAGACAAATCAGTCCTCTCATACGGGCTGGCACTGTAAATCCAAGGACAAGAATATACTGTTTTAAAGAAATCCAGCTCCTTTGCTGAAGCTGGAAACAAGGGAGACTCTTCATGACCCTCACTGTGGTGTACTTGGACTCGAATGGCACTGTGGCCTGCAATCCGTTTTGCGTCCCACATGTCCCTGTTCTGTAGGGGATAATATTTTCACAAGAAACAAGTACGAAAGTGTGTCCAGTGTTTTAGCCTTCCTTAACCCTGGGGCAGGAGGCAGAAAGAGTGAGGTTATTCACCTTCACCATCTCTACCTTCTTGCTGCAAAATTGATGATGATGATGATGATGATGATGATGGGGGACAGGATCTCCTTTGGAGGCTGAATGATTTTCCAACATGATGCATCGAGTGTGAAATACAGCAAAACTCACACTCAGGCTTCTTACCTATAATTCTTACCAAGTATTCTCAGCAAATCATCTCCATGACCTTCATGAAAACAGGCATCTATATAGGAAAGGTTAATTTTTTCCCTCCATTTTCCTTTCTCTATAGAAATATAATTATTAAACTAACAAGGCACAACCATTACTAATTTCAAATCAGTTTGTATTAAAGGTGTGGAGACAAGTCGCTTAAGAAAGGTTGAATTTGACATCTTTGTCACTAACCTTCAACTGTAATTACCACTGTTTACATTTAACTGTTGGGAGGGTGTTGCAGATCCCTTTGAGAATCTGAAGGGAATCATGGAATCTGGCCCCTGAATAATAATTATGCATATAAAATTTGCATACAACGTCACGGAATTCACATCTTCCTAAACTACATTTAAAGGAGTCCTAATTTTGCCTCTAGTTTGGGTAACTCGCCCATCATTCTTCGGGGTAAAATTCTTCTGCAGTACATGTGGTGTTGGGAGCTTTTCAGGTCTTCAGGTCAGGCTGACACTGAAAGCCCTTGAGAGCAGATTTCATTCTACATTTTAGGCACTGAGTACATGAATCGATTTTTGTCTATTTCTAACTTCTCCAGAAAAAGACTGCATTTGTCCTTCTAGGACACCAATCACATTCCCACGTCCTCTTGTTCTCCTGGCAAAATGCTGAATAAAGAAGGAGAGATTTTGACTCTGTGTGGCTTGAATGCTTTAAACAAACAAACAAAAAAAGCTTAATTGAGGTAGAATTGACTTTCAATAGATTATATGTTTAAAGTGTACAATTTGATAAGTGTTGATGTGCAATAACACCCACGAAGCTATCACAACAATCACGATAGAGAACATATCCTTACCCCCCAAAATTTCTTTGTGGCCCTTTGTAATCTCTCCCTCCCACCCTTCCTCACCCCACCATCCCCGGGCAACTGCGGATATGCTTTCTGCCCCAATTGATTAGTTTGCATTTTCTAGAATGTGACTGGCCCAAGGTCATCCCAACGCTAGCACCGACCCTAGGTTGGGGGGCTGGAGCTTCTGACTTCTGGTCTCAGCATTTTCCTCACAAGGTGGGCTGCCCTCTGTGAAGGACTGAACATCTCCATCACGGGCCCAGCCAAGAAAGTGTCAGCACCAGGAATATCCCTGGGATACCCTTGATTCCAGCCCCAGGGTCAATGTCATATACTTCAATATAGGCGAAGAAACACCATAGACGTGTTGAAGGTCCACAGGAATGACCATTTTGCTTTTCACTTTATTCTAAAATGGGTTCTTGTGCATCAGAGCAGAAAAAAAATGACAGAAATACTGAACCTAGCGAATTTAGTAGAAACCATTTAAAATAAAGATACTAAGTAATGGATTGCAAGTAGAATTAAAATAAATGATCCAAAATACAAGTCTCACTTTACAGACTACAAGGCTCATTCACTTGCCTTCTCCAGCCTCACAACACCCCTAAGGGCAGGAGGAAGAAAACGGCTGTCTCCATTTTGTACACAGAGAGCTAAGGCCCATGATATGCTCCAGAGCTCAGACCTTTGAGTGTCAAGGCTAAGGCCACAGTCATGTTCTCAGCAAATCCAAGGTCCTTCCCAACGTGTAAGAGAAGTATAAGCACCTGGATCCCTGGGCATGTCCGCTTAAAAATGGACAAATCTGCTTGTTAACGTGACTAGACTCAGTGGACTTGGTACAAAACTGAATTTCACAAAGAGCTTTGAAGAGCACGTGTCAGCGTGTGGCAGTGATTGGATGTGTATAACCTGTCCTTGGTTATGTGAAGAAGAGGAGGTGTGTTTCTGAGCAATCAGGCACCCCGTATGAGAAAGGAATGTTTCCACAGCATTTCAAGGAGGCCCATGGAGCTGGTGGGTGGACCCCAAGATGCCCTGGACCCAGGTTCTCCCACCAGGAGGCCCGGCGTGCTCACAAGCCATGGACCTGCATAGGGGAACCAGGACTCCTGTAAGCCTCCTCACAGAAGCGATGGTGACACTGTCCATGGGCTCCCCTCAGCCGACGTCACGTTGCTGCTTGGCCCATCCCTTTGGTCCTGTGTTCATCCACTCAGAGTCCTCTTGATCTTTCTTCCTGCTAATGAGTTTTTCCCCATGATGGTCCAACGACTTGGGCCTTTCTCTCCACTCCCGCAAAATGGGTATAGCCCTCATCTCTAATAATCTTTTGAAACAACCCCTGCTTTCCCTTCTCCCTATTTACCCTCCGTGCGCACGCACCCACACACAGACACAGAGCCCATTACAGAACTGCCTTCCTTAGATACCCTCTGATCACAAGTGATGAATGATGCAGCAGTGGGCTGTCCCTGTGGTCAGGGAACATGTGGTTCCACATGGTTTCTACCCTGAGTTGTTCAGAAATAAGGAACTGCTTCTCTTCACACATCCCCTGTACGTTTCATTTATATCCCAACTTCCTCCATGCTAGCTTGGCCAACCTGCCCATGGAAGCCAGGTCTGACGGCTTTTTTGAGAAAATGGATATGAAAAAAGATGAGGGGGCAAGTCACCGAGAAATCAAACCCCCTTCCCCAAATCACAAAGAAAAGCAAATCCCCACCGGGGTCAAGAGCAGGACCCAAGGGCTCCTTTTGATGCACAATGACTTCACTGCTTATTAAACCACAAGGTCTGAGCGTTGGAAGGAACCTTACTAGATCTGTCCCTTAAAGAGTAAAGTCAGCCCCAAAGTTTTCCGGATCTGCAAATGAAATTTGGATTGGTTAAGAAGCAGCGTGGCGTCTCTCCTCCCTCCGAGCACAAATCCCTGTGTGCTTAGCTCTGTTCCAGCTCCAGATCTGCTCCTTGGCTGTGCTGCATCACTCCATGCTCAGTCTGGGAATAAGCCACCACAACGCCCTCCTTCTCTGCACTTCAACAGCAGGACGGTAAGTGTCACGAATAGGCTCCTCACTTCCTGGAACAGTCTGCACGTATATGTGGGCTTCTTCTGCTCCCGTGATATTCTTCTCCTGTGTGGGTAACCTCCTAGGATTCTTGAGAAAACAAACAGGTTTAAAAAAAAATACATCAAAGACTTTTGCTTCTGGCCAAGTTGGAGTAACAGAAGCCAGATTTACCCTCCCACCTGAAACAACCAACCGTCAGACAAAATGTTTGGAACAGTTTTCAATACATGGGACACCATCAGTGTGATCATTGATATGGTTGGGTTTTAATCTACCATCTTCCTATTTGTTTTCTATTTGTTCTACCTGTCTGCTGGTACTTAACATTTTTTTCTGTCTTCTTCTGTATAGATTTTAGAAGCACCTTATTGAGTTCCATGAAAAATATTTGCTGAGGTTTATACTGGAATTACATTTATTATACAGATCACTTTGAAGTTGTTTGATATCTGTATACTATTGAGTCTTCTTATCCAGGAGCATTGAATACCAACTCCCATTATTTAGGTCTTACTTAATATCTTTTACTGAAGTTTTATTATTCTCCATAAAGGGATTACATGTTTTTGTTAGATTTATTCCTCATCATTCTGTGTGTTTTTATTACCACTACAAAATGGTATTTTTTAAAAATTACTTTTTCTAATTAATTGTTATTGAATTTTAGCAATGTGAATTACTTTTTAATAGTGATTTTATATCCAGTAAACTTGTTAAAATATCTTGCTAGTTCTATTAATTTAGCTGTAGATAATTTGGCTTTTCTATGTAGATAATCATATCATCTGTAAATAATGACATTTTTGTTTCTTCTTTTCCAGTCTTATGCTTTCTGCTTCTTTTTCTTTTTTTTAAATCTTTATTGAGGTATAATTGACAAATAAAATTGTAAGATATTCAAAGAGAACAGTGTGATTATTTGACATACATATACATTGTGAAAGGATTCTCCTGCACTGAGTTAATTTCTACTTCTTTTTCTCATCCTGCTGTGTTGACTAGGACCTAAAGTATAATATCAAATAGAACTGGCAACAACGAGCATCCTTGTTTTGTTTCTGATCTGAAAAAGAATCATTAACATTTTACCTTTAGGTATGATATTTGCTGTAATTTTTTTTTTAAAGATGTCTTGTTTCAAGTTAAGGAAGTGCCTTTAAAATTTTTGGTTTGCTGGGAGATCACATCACAAATGGCTGTATAATATTTTTGAATTCTCTTCCATGGAAATGGTCACATGATTTTTCTCTTTTACCAGTGAAATAAGTGATATTAAATTAATTTCCTAATATTAAATAAATCTTGAATTCCTGTCCAGCCAGTAAAAATATAATGAGAACCTCCTTTGTGCTTACCCTGCACTTCTCCTGTACACCAGAGGCTTTAAGACCCTTAGCTTGCTTGCCATGTGAATGATGTATAGTGATTATAACCAAGAGTTCTTACCTCAGCTATCCTGGGACTGTCATAGATTTCTGAAATTTCACAAGGCCTCTCACTTTCCTAAGTTGTTTTAAAAAATAAAACAAAATAGAGAAGAAGAAGAAATGAAAGGTTACAGCATTTGCCCATGACCATGATTAAAATCAGTGGTTCTTAAACCTGGCTGCACATTAGAATCACCAGAGAGCTTTAAAAATAAAACAAAATAAACAAACAGATAATAACTCCCCCCTCCCAGAAAAAACATAAACAAGAGATACCACTGTGAATTACTTCAAAAATAATCCAGGTTGACAGTGTGGAAAAGTGGGTGGAAGCGGAGATGAAACAAGATTGGCCGTTGTTAATAACTAGATTCATTATACTATTCTCTCTACTTTAGTATCTGCTTAACGTGATCCATCATAAAATGTTGAGATATTTTTGGTACCAATGCCACAGCTCTAACATTCAGAGATTCTGATTTAATTGGTTTTGGTGGTTGGTATTTTCATAGCCTCCAAGATGATTTTAAAGTGCCCTGAAAGACTGAGGAACCATTACTTAAATAATACCACCAACAACCACAATATTTCTTAATATATTTAAAGTTTACAGCTTGTCAACACATCTTTATACCCATGATCTCATTCCATCCTTACACCTCCGCTTACCTCTTAAAATAAGTTGGGTAGGGACCTCCCTGGTGGCGCAGTGGTTAAGAATCCGCCTGCCAATGCAGGGGACATGGGTTCGAGCCCTGGTCCAGGAAGATCCCACATGCCCGCGAAGCAACCAAGCCCGTGCACCAAAACTACTGAGCCTGCGCTCTAGAACCCGCGAGCCACAACTACTGAGCCTGCGCTCTAGAGCTTGTGAGCCACAACTACTGAGCCTGCATGCCACAACTACTGAAGCCTGCGTGCCTAGAGCCCGTGCTCCGCAACAAAAGAAGCCACCACAGTGAGAAGCCTGCGCACCACAGTGAAGAGTATCCCCTGCTCACCACAACTAGAGAAAGCCCGCGTGCCACAGTGAAGACCCAACGCAGCCAAAATTCAAAAAACATTTTTTTAATTAAATAAATAAGGTGGGTATATACTTTTTTCTTTTTGGCCGCACTGCACAGCTTGTGGGATCTTAGTTCCCCACAAGGGCAAGGAGGGATTGAACCCTGGCCCTTGGCCGCTGAGACCACGGAGTCCTTACCACTGGACCGCCAGGGAATTCCTGAGGTGGGTAGTTTTTATGACTCTTATTTTGGAGTTGAACTAACCAAGAAACAGAAAATGTTAAGTCACTTGTCCAGGATCATATAAATTGTACAGTGGCAGAGCCAGGGTTAGAACCTACGTTTTTTACTCCCCGTTAACGCCTACCACTGTGAGAACGATCAGGAATGTTCATAAATAAGGATGGAATTAGAGCCCAGAGTCTACACAACACAGTTGCATCACAACCATGGACGCTGGCTGGATGTGGGTCAGGGTGGCCCTTGAATTCTGAGCCTGGTCTCCAGAGCAATCTGGTATTTGCATGGGGTGGGGTCGGGAGATCCCTTGTGACTGATGTGTGTTCAGAAGTGGGAAAAAGACAAAGATAAACAGAGTCACATACTCCTGGACGTATCCCTACGATAGACGCCTCAGGGTCTGTTTGTCTCCCATCCTTCCTAAGATCACCTCCATCCTCTTTGTGAAGCTTGTGGCCTTGTTTCTCAAGGTTAGAGAACACACCTACTGTACCGACGTGTTTGCCGTAGCAGCAAACGTCCCTCTCCGCTGCTACTTTTTGCCATCCCAGATACCGTCCTCAAGTGACACAAGGGTTGTGTGACAAATCAGCTCTGCCTGGAGGATAATGTCATGAGTCTGAGACAGAAATTGAGGCACAGAAACATCCACCATCTTGTCCTCAGAAAACAGACATGGGTCCTGACACCCTCAGCCCAAAGCCAGTTCATCAAATACCGATTCTTGCCAACACGGCCAGACCCAAAGAAGCTGCTAATCACCTCGGTGGACTCACTGCTGCTTCTTCTTTGGTGAATCAGAGTAAATAGTAAGGCCACCAGCAGGGCCGTGGCCACCAGGGACGGGATGCCAGCTGCTAACCCAAGAGAAGGTCCACAGTCCTGCACAGAGAAAATAGTCAGGTTCTCCCGGAAAAAAAGGAAGAGTTTGATTGATTAAAAGTAAAACAAAACCCTACATGGACCCTAAGTATCGTACACAAAATCAAAAGGGTCATGAAATAACAGTGAAAAATTGTTTGCAACGTACATGACAAACGGCTCATTTTCATAGGAGTTAATGTACATAGTTTAAATCAATTGGAAAAGCGTGATAATTCAGTAGAAAATTGGACAAATATATGAACAGGCCATTCCTAGGAACAGAAATACAAATGTTGCATCAACACAGGAAGAGCTGAAATACAGTTCAAAGCAACAATTAGATACCATTCTTATCTATTAGTCTGGCAAAAAGTAAAAGGTTTTAGTGTATCCCACAGCATTTTGATATGAATTTTTTAATTTATTTACATTAAATGCATGAGCCAATTGATTTTCAGACTCCCATTTTGCTTTGATCTGAGTGGAAATAGCCATGCTTGTAGCCCCATAGGTTTTCAGATTTGCAGATTATTTGAAAATACCAAAGATAGTGTTCAGAATCTCTACACACATGCAATGTCGTATAATACTGGATTCTTCTTCATTTTTGGGGGGATGATTTTATTAAAGAATGACATGATACGTAAAAGTATATACATTATAAATATACAGCTTGATGACTTTTCACGTGATGAGCCCACCCATGTAACCAGCACCCAGATGAAGAAACAGAACATTACCAGCCCCCCAGAAGCCCCTTGGGCTCCGTTCCAGTCACTTCATGTGTAACCTCTATCCTGAAATCCATCACCGTAGGTTAGTCTTGTCTGTTTTTCAACGTCATCTAGATGCACGTAGAAAGTATGTAGTCTCTTGTGTCTAGCTTCTTTTGTTCAACACTTTGGGAATCATCTGTGATTTTGCATGTTCTCCTTCCCATTTGAACTGAGTTGGTCATAAGAATAATAGTTGAGGAAGATTCTGTGCTTGGTGACAGTTCACATATCAAACTTTAATCCTCAAAACGAATGCATGAGATGGGTACAGCATTATCCCCATTTTCTAAGTGACCAGACTAAGGCTCCATAATTTAAGTGATATACTTACTGCTCCTTTCCCACTGGTAACAGCTGGGGAGGAAGTCTGGGTGGAAAAAGAATATACGTCTTAAGAAAACAAAATCACACGTCACACGTCACACAACACAGTCTGTCCAAGGCTAAGCTGTAATGCCTGAAGTATATACCTTTGCTAAACTTTTTATTAAAAACAACTGCCGAACAGAACCCTCTTTGGTTGCTTCTCAGGTAAGAAGGAATAAAATTGGGTTACAAGGAGAGAGAAATCAGAAATTCAGGTGAGGTCTTCATTATTCACCCTGTGGATTTGCCATAACAGGTTTCAGAACTCAAAAAGTTTTTCACCTGTCCTAAGTCCCCACACCCTTCCCAGCACACTTTGGGCCTACTTGTCCCCGTTGCTAGAAGGGAAAAAAATTCAATACCAGTGGAAGCCAGGCTCTTTAAGGAGGCCTTACCTGTTTCCAAACTGCAATGAAACAAATGGCTTGGGCAGGTATCTGAAGTTGTGAATTATCCATGCTCCTGGGGTAATTCTACGCTGAATGAGTACAGTACATGTTCCCATGTCACATCTCCACTCAAGGAGGGGCACTGGATTTTACCCATTTATGAGATATATCAGATGAGAGTCTTATCTGGATCAATAAATCTCAGGGCACAGAGTTCCACATTAGCAACTGACCCACGTAAGCTACGCTAGGTGATGCCGTGTGGGGTTAAGAGCACGAGTCCTAGGCTCACACTAGCCGGAATGAAATGGCGATTTCTCCACTCACAAGCTAACGAGCCTCATTTCTTCATCTATACAATAGGGCTGTGAGTACCTACCTCTAGGATTGGTAAGAGGATCAAATGAGCGCCAGGAGTATAAGCTTTTGTCATTCCTTTAAACTTGGCAAAGCTCTGGCCAGACCTGTTATATATTGAATATTCTCATCAACCTCAGTGAGTACACTGGAATCCCAGGGGCTTGGACTTTTGACAGTTATTGTCTCTATTTTACAAAAAAAAAAAAAAAAAGATCCGGATCTCAGAGAAGTTATAGGTCTTCTCCCAGGTTTCACAGATAACCATAAATCTACCCCGAATGTGGATGTTTGCGTTCCAAGCCTAAGCCCCTTTCCCAGAGAGCTCCCATCAAAGGAGAGATTTGCTAACCAGGTACTGACACTTGGTACTTAAATGGCTACAGTTTTTAAAAATAGAACTACCGGGGCTTCCCTGGTGGTGCAGTGGTTGAGAGTCCGCCTGCTGATGCAGGGGACACGGGTTCGTGCCCCGGTGCGGGAAGATCCCACGTGCCGCGGAGCGGCTGCGCCCGTGAGCCATGGCCGCTGGGCCTGCGCCTCCGGAGCCTGTGTTCTGTGACGGGAGAGGCCGCGGCAGTGAGAGGCCCGCGTACCACAAAAAAAAAAAAAAAAAGAACTACCATATGACCCAGCAATCCCACTGCTGGGCATATACCCAGAGAAAACCATAATTCAAAAAGAGTCATGCACCACAATGTTCATTGCAGCTCTATTTACAATAGCCAGGACATGGAAGCAACCTAAGTGTCCATCGACAGATGAATGGATAAAGAAGATGTGGCACATATATACAATGGAATACTACTCAGCCATAAAAAGAAACGAAATTGAACTATTTGTAGTGAGGTGGATGAACCAAGAGTCTGTCATACAGAGTGAAGTATGTCAGAAAGAGAAAAACAAATATCGTATGCTAACGCATATATATAGAATCTAAAAAAAAAATGGTTCTGAAGAACCTAGGGGCAGGACAGGAATAAAGATGCAGACACAGAGAATGGACTTGAGGACACGGGGAGGGGGAAGGGTAAGCTGGGACGAAGTGAGAGAGAGGCATGGACATATATACACTACCAAATGTAAAGAGATAGCTAGTGGGAAGCAGCCGCATAGCACAGGGAGATCAGCTCGGTGCTTTGTCACCACCTAGAGGGGTGGGATAGGGACGGTGGGAGGGAGGGAGACGCAAGAGGGAGGAGATATGGGGATATATGTATATGTATAACTGATTCACTTTGTGGTACAGCAGAAACTAACACACCATTGTAAAGGAATTATACTCTAATAAAAATGTTAAGAAATAAATAAATAGATAAATAAAATTTAAAAAAATAAATAGCTACAGTTTTACCGAAGCGCAATCTCACCCCACCCCCACCTTAAAGCTGCATTTACCTTAAGGGTTCTATTTCTCAGGGTGATGCCAAGAGTTGCATATCGTTTTGGGTAAAATGTTTTGTCTTCAGGTTACAGAAATTCACTTGGGCTGGCTTTGGCCCCCCAAAATGAGTTACCTCTAAGGATTCAGGGGTACCTCATGGAGCCCATGTGCAGTGGGAATCTGGCCTCTCTAGGGACTGAAGCTGGGGACCGGCAACTTGTCAGAACCAAAGCCATCCCTCCTGGGATCTCTCCATCACTCCTGGGTAGAATGGCCCTTCACCAGTACTTTTCCCTGCCTGTTTGCTTCCTTCTTTCTCTCTCCAGATGGATTTTTCTGCCCTCATGGACACCTGCTAATCGTACCAGCTAATGCTTATGGAGAACTTACTATGTGCCAGGCTGTTCAAGTACTTTTCCTGTATCAACTCATTTATTCTTCACCATAGCCAGTGAAGCAGGACTACAACGATCCCCATTTTACAGAAGAGAGGAGTGAGGCACAGAGAAGTCAAGTAACTTGTGCAAGGTCACACAGCCCTAAGTGGCAGATGCCGAGTGGTCTGGCTCCAGGGTCCAAGTTCTTAACTGTTGGACTACTCTGCCTTCCATGACCAAATGCAGCATCCCAACCCAGTTTTTATACTTGACAGTTCAGTATGGCCCAGTAGGGGCGGACTTGCATAGGTGGCCCTGTCCCCAGCTCCCTGCAGAGAAGCTCTCATGAGCTGAGTATCCACCTTTCCCTACCTTCCAGGGCTCTGGTGTTCCCAGTCATCCAGCTGCACCAAAACGGAAGGGTTCTGTGGTAGAGATATGACTGCCAGGTAGGGTGGCCAGCCGTCCTGGTTTTCCCCAGAAATTGCCTAGTTGGTAGCGCATTCAGTGCTAAAACCAGACAGTCCCAGGCAGGCTGGGGTGGCTGTTGTCCTACATAGGTTCAAAGGGAGGAGGGACAGTTCTCAGAGAGATGTGCTGTGAACCAAGGAGATGCTCCCAAAGTGATGACTAACAGTGTAAGGGCCTGCCTCTCAACCCATTCACCCTCACCGCCCCAAGCAACGGCTTCTTGCTTCTCTGAGTTACCTTCGTAGACTGGGCCAAGCCAGGATAAGACAGAACCCGGGGTCTCTATGGACCTGCTGGCTTCGAGCAGCCAGGGGGAAAGCACCAGCAGTGGCCATATTAAAAGGTTTTGACAGGTAAGGAGAGGGATAGGGGAATTTGTCTGCAGACAACAGGCAGAGGCAGAAGCAGGGAGCAGAGTAAGTCAGGGAGGGTCTGAAGGCAGGGCCGCCCCGGGAGGGTAGAGCAGGTGCCAGGGAGTCACGGACAGATGTCAGGGCCGCCAGTGGCAGCAGAAGGCCGGCAGTGAGTCTCGAGGTTCTACCTTTCTGCTGCTCTCCAGAATGACGCCCCCACGGTACAGTAAACACGAGCACGGGCTTAAGCGTCCTCTTTCCTGATGATTCAGTTTATTCTCTTTGAATAACCATATGACTTTTCAGAAAACTTTGGCACAGCCAAAACCACTGAAAAACTGGGCCAGGAAAACACCTGACTCCATCACAGCAGCACTTCCGCTCAGAAAACAGAGATAACCTGGCGTGTTAGCTCTACACAGCACGAGAACAGAAGACGGAGGACCAATTCTGGATTGAAACGGTCCACCATCATCAATTGCAAATCTCCATGTGGACTTGCAACTAAATGTCACAGAGCCATAAAACATTCATCCTTCTTGACCCAATAATTCCCCTTCTAGGCTACATTCTAAGGGAATCAGCTTACGTGCTGACAAGGATTTATCTATACCTACGTTTATCACAAAATCATTCCTAATAGTGATTAATCACTTAAAGAAAGAATTCACTTGAAGAAATATCATGTGACCACCCTCAGTACGGTTAAAAAGGTGGACGGAAGACATTTATCATATAAAATTATGGGTAGAATAAGAAGCCCGTGGTACAAATGCAACAAAAGTCAAAATTTATGTCGAGTCGGACAGGACTGGAATTAGTGTCCCCAGTGTTTTCTGCTGATGGCAAGTTAGCTGTTTTGGTTTTTTGCTATTTTCCTTTTCAAAATGTGTATTTATAATTTTTATAATCGAAAACATTTCTCTCAGCACCCCCAGCTCTTCGTAATGCCTTTGGAACCCATGTAACTTGTTGCTTCACGTGAGCTTTGGCATCCTGGAGGCCCAGTGTCAACTCTGCATTGATCTCTGCTGACCTGCCTGGTGAACGGGGACCGCTGTACTCACTGTGTTGGCCGGCAGTGTGAAGTTCAGTGAAAAACTCTGGAAGAGAGAAGGAAACATTAAAGCTCCCAGGAATGGTCAGCCAGGCTCCTCACCCCTCCACCAAATGTCACTGGCCCTGGCGGATTCCGACCACGGGCTCAGTCAGTCCCAGCCTCCCCTCCCAGTCTTGGCCCCAAAAGACGGCAGGGGAGCAGCGGAGCCTGAGGTCAGGAGTTCCTCCCTCGGCATCAAGGCAGTCTTGGCCTCTCTCCTTTTCCAGGTCCTCAACCAGGGCCAGATTAAGGGACCAGCCAGTGAAGCTATTGCCTGAGCAGTCCTGACCCAAAAGGGCAGCAGAAACATCACTAGAAATTCAGCAGAGTGCTAAAAATTGCTTTCCCCCGGAACTCCCTTCAGGGAGGAAACTGTAAAGTGATGGCGCTTTCTTCTTGGGGTGGGAAGTAAGACCCCCCAGGGGCTCCAACAAGAACACCTGCTCCGGGCTTCCCTGGTGGCGCAGTGGCTGAGAGTCCGCCTGCCGATGCAGGGGACGCGGGTTCGTGCCCCGGTCCGGGAGGATCCCACATGCCGCGGAGCGGCTGGGCCCGTGAGCCATGGCCGCTGAGCCTGCGCGTCCGGAGCCTGTGCTCCGCAACGGAAGAGGCCACAACAGTGAGAGGCCCGCGTACCGCAAAATAAAAAAAAACAAAAAAACCCCGCTCCTTCAACCCCCTCCCAGGAGGAGAAGCTGAGGAAGACAAGCTTCTGTTTTTGCAGAGTCTGAGGCAGGGGTTCCAGGCTGGAGCTGAGCTGGTCAGAACGACAGAGGAGATGCTAACCCTCTGTGCCATCCCCTCACTCAGCAACCAGCCTTACCTCTCCCCCCAAATATGGCATCAGTATTTAAAGACTGTCGGCTCAATGGGGCACCAACATGTTAGCCTGCCCACGTGCCCACCTACCCGGGTCAGACCCTGCCCAGGGCCTCCAGTGGCTCCTTCCTCTTCCCTGTCCCCATGTCCTGTCACTCCAGTTTGGGCTCTTCGATGCCAGTTTTTCCAGGCTGCTCTTTACCCAGTCCCTTCTCTGCCTGGATGTGAAAAATGGGTGGAGTTTGCTCCAACTCAGCTGGCGACGCTCTCTGCCCCTTGTTCAGGGAGCTGAAGTCATGTGTCTACTTTCCGGACCCCTGCCACGCCCCCCGCTCGTGTCCACCAGCCCTGATTCCTGCCTCCTGGCTGGGCTCTCATTCAGCCCCAGCCTCCCTGGTTCCCCACAGCTTGGCTTAAACTCCAGCTCCTGATCTTCCTGAAGCCTCCCAAAACCTGGTTCTGTCGTTCTAGAAGCAACGTGTTTGCTACGTTTTAAAATTAAATGGTAGCCAACAATGGGAAGATTGGGAGGGATTAGAGAATCCAAGAGAATCCTAACATTTCAGACCTGAGGTGCCTTCAGGATCATCTACCTCAGAACTCTCATTTTTTTAAATACATCTTTATCAGAGTATAACTGCTTTACAACGTTGTGTTAGTTGCTGCTGTACAACAAAGTGAATCAGCTATACGTATCCATATATCCCCATATCCCCTGCCTCTTGCGTCTCCCTCCCACCTTCCCTATCCCATCCCTCTAGGTGGTCACAAAGCACAGAGTTGATCTCCATGGGCTATGCAGCAGCTTCCCACTAGCTATCTATTTTACATTTGGTAGTGTAATATGTCAATGCTACTCACTCACTACATCCCAGCCTCCCCTCCCCCCTCGTGTCCTCAAGTCCGTTCTCTACATCTGCATCTTTATTCCTGCCCTGCCACTAGGTTCATCAGTACCATTTTTCTAGATTCCATATATATGCGTTAGCGTACGGTATTTTTCTCTTTTTGACTTACTTCACTCTGTATGACAGTCTCTACGTCCATCCACCTCACTACAAATAATTCAATTTCATTCCTTTTTATGGCTGAGTAATATTCCATTGTATATATGTGTCACAACTTCTTTATCCATTCATCTGTCGGTGGACATTTAGGTTGGTTCCATGTCCTGGCTATTGTAAATAGAGCTGCAGTGAACATTGTGGTACATGTCTCTTTTGGAATTATGGTCTTCTCAGGGTATATGCCCAGTAGTGGGATTGGTGGGTCATATGGCAGTTCTATTTTTAGTTTTTTAAGGAATCTCCATACTGCTTTCCATAGTGGTTGTATCAATTTACATTCCCACCAACGGTGCAAGAGGGCAGAACTCCTATTTTACAGAAGAGGAAGCTGAGGCCCAGGGACTCCTCAGAAATTACCTCACGGATAAGTGAGAACAGGTGGAGCTTATCTCTTAAAACAGGCCAGGTGGGATTGGTCCATGTGACTCAAATCCAACCTGGAAGATGGTTCTAGAGGCAATAGAGGCAATAGTCCCAATATATGCAAAATTGATGAGACACCTGTTTTAGCCAGCTTTCTGGAAGGTTGGAATTCAGAGAGGTTAATGAATGAGAAATTCCTTTGCGAACTAAAAATGTTCCAAGCACCTACAAAGTATAGTTCCCCCTACCCCCTGCCTCAGAGATTATGTCTTTCAATTAGGATGTCCCTAGCCAGCCGGCACGCTTCAGTGGCGACTCTTCACTTCTCTGTCTCTTAGCAACAGGGGGCCCTCACTTTATAGAGAAGAAAATCGGTGAAGAATTTGAACAAGTTGCCCAAATTCACATGACTGGGTCTTTTGGTGACAGCCTCTTTCTGCTACATTACAGGCTTCCTCAGGACTTCTAGAGTTTCTGCAGAATAATTGGAGCCCCCAATTATTCTGCACCTCCTCTTCCAGGACAGTATTAGGACAAGAGGGACATCTGGGCCACCTCAGGTCAGGGTCTTCCTGCTCAAGGGACCTAACCACTACCTTTCATGGTAATGCCAACTGAGCCTGCAGAGGACACTGGATGTCTCTGCCTCAAACGCAGCTGCCCAGAGCCTTATCTCATCAGTGAGCACCGGGTACTGATGTCAGCAGGCCCAGAACAAAGCTTCCTTTGGGGGGACAGCAGAAGGGAGGAGCAGCAACAAGTGGGCCATTGCACGTGCTGTTTATCAACATTTGGATGACGAAGGTTTTGGCTAATTTCAGAAAGACATTTATATTTTGTAGAAGCACACTACAGCGCTCTCATGGAAAGAAAAACATCACGTAAATGTGGGTGGAGAAGAATCTCACGCAGTGTCCTTTAGAGAGGCAGCTGGGTGGGGCAAGGCAACCCTGGGCTTGGAGCCCCCTGATCTAGATTTGAGTCCAGACTCAGCCACTTAGTAGCTGTGTGGCCTGGGGAAAGTGAATCAAACTCTCTGGTCTCCATTTCCTCACAACAAATCTATTCTACCAGGCACTGTTTTTCCATCCTCAAAACAGGGATCTATTAACTAAGCCCAAAGGAAATAATGTCTGTGGCAGCTCTTCTGAAACTGTAAAATACTCCAGGTGGAAGATCACATGGTGTCATATTCTTCATGGCCTAGTCAGCACAGAGCGAGGCACAGAGAAGCCCCTGGGAAGATCTTGCTGGATGGAATTGTCTACATGGATTAGCAATATTCAAAGTACTGGGATTTGGTACAAGGCACTCATTGCTAGTCTAAGCACTAGGTGGTATCTACATAATGGTTCTGAAGGTACATCAGGATCTCAGTGGCTGAGTGTCACTCATTATGAGTCTGCTGTTTGTGATGGGAAGGAGGGGGGATGGGATAACCACCACTCACTGTTATGAGTGAGTGGTCACACGCTGCACTCATAACCTCCCCACAAGGGGGGCACTCTCATCTCTACATCATGGGTGAGGTGACCGAGGTCCCCAACTGGTAAGTGGGAGAGACTAGACCACAGATCTTCCCAACTCCAAAGCCTGAATTCAACTCCTTTTTGTTCTTTTTTAAAGTTTTAACTTCTTGTTAAAAGACTTTCAAGAGGGCTTCCCTGGTGGTGCAGTGGTTAAGAATCTCCCTGCCAATGCAGGGGACACGGGTTCGAGCCCTGGTCCGGGAAGAGCCCACATGCCGCGGAGCAACAAAGCCTGTGCGCCACAACTACTGAGCCCGCGCCCTAGAGCCCGCGAGCCACAACTACTGAGCTGGCGTGCCTAGAGCCCATGCTCTGCAACAAGAGAAGCCACCACAATGAGAAGCCCATGCACCGCAAGGAAGAGTAGCCCCCACTCACCACAACTAGAGAAAGCCTGCGTGCAACAACGAAGACCCAATGCAACCAAAAATAAATAAATAAAATAAAATAAATTTATTGGGGAAAAAAAAAAAGATTTTCAAGAAACAAGAATGCAGAGGGCGTCTTCTTTAGAGGACAGCCTTCTTCCTAACCTTCTGAACCCTCCCTGAACCGCCCTTTCCCCAGGAACTGGGTCCTGACTGTTGAATTCTGACCCCTAAGTCTCTAGTCTGGCTACTGCCCCAGCCCCTAGTAGATAGAAATGCGGGTTCTGGATCAGGAGAGCTCTTCCAATATGGTGCCAGCAGGCAGGGCCCCTCCCCACCCCCTGAGGCCCAGAGGTGGGAGAGGTCAGCCCTCTAACCTGGGCCTGCAGCCCTTCAGTCCTCCTGTCACTCACCCCTCCCATCCTACATCTATTCACGTGTGCATGCTTCTAACAGACTTTACTCCTAGATGTCAACTCCTCTTAATAGTCTCTTTAGAAAGGAATCACAGAAGCCTCTTCTAACTTACCAAGCTTCATTCGACTGAGTCATAAGCAAACGTGTATCAAGTCAATAAGGAAGGTGGAAGGTTTCCGATGCAACTTACGACTCTCCCTGTTGCTGATCACGCAGCAGAAGGCAGACCGAACAAATAAGGATAAAGGCATGGGTCGGACCCATTGCTTCAACTGGGAACTGAAATTAGCCGAAACATTTACTTTGCACCCTTGTATGTGGGGTTTTAAAAACAAAACCTTAATATTAAAATATAAGATGGAATCATCAAATACTAGATAGAATGTTTTTAAATGATTGTACATTGGAAAAGAATTAAAAGCCAAGCTCCTTAACTTCTTGCCCCAAGGGTACAGTTATATTTGAATTAGGAGATGTGAAATCTAAACGTCTGGGCATTGTTTTCTATAGAGAGAAATGAAGGTTAGGCAGAGGAAAGACGCTAACTAGCACTCACCATTTCCGACAGCCTCCCGAGAGCTTTCTCCAAACACTGCCCTCAGCAAACTCCTTTCTTGCTGGTGTTATTGGCTTGTGTCTTGCATTTGTGGGAACATCCAGCTGGGAGAGCAAGGGTGACAGGAGAAGAGGCGGCTCCCACAGAGCTCTGGCCAAGCCGTTTATGGTCAGGGGAGGAGCCCAGTCCTTGGCCCGCCCCTTGGGGAAGCTGGTCTTCTGCTTCAGGGCCACTGTGTAAGGGCCAGGTCATCTACCTTCGTCGTCTTCATTTTCTGTCCTTTTTACTTTTCAAGCCCCTTCCTTGGTTACACCTCCATCTCAGCAAAGAGCCCAGAGCTGGCCTGAGAGCCTGGCGACTCCTGCACCAACATCTCTTTAGAAACAATGGGTTACACAGGCTGAGGGAGGCGGGCCACTCCACCTCCAGCTGCCAGGCCGTGGCGTGATCCCCGTCCCAGCAATGATGGAGTCAACACATCACCAGCACCGATGTAGGGGCCTGGGAGATGGGGGCTGCAGCCCGCTCTGTGTCGGAGGCTGTAGCTGCCTCAGTGAGCACACGCCTCAGGCAATGAGATGCGTGGCGGTGAGTTAGCTTCACTCCCTTTCTGTTCTCACATTTTAATGGGGAGCCTCACAGAGCTGGAGGAAGCCATGAATGTGGGCTGCCTTATAATTCTTATGAGTTCTTTGTTAGGAGTTTGCTTCTTTAAAACAATGAAGGAGGTGGAGTCTCACGTCCACAAAACAATTAAAACCAATCATTTGGTCATTTCAATGAGTGCATTCATTCATTTACTAAACAAATCTTTTTGACAACTTCTCTATGTCACGTATTATTCTGAGCACTGTCCTGGGCTTGGTGATAAAGAGTTCGGAGGCCCGAACTCTTAGGGAATGTATGTTCCAGCGAGGCAGACGGACAAAAATCTGAACTAAACAGCAAAAACCACTGTGGAGGAGCAAGCGGGGTGTCAGGGAAGAGTGACTGGGGTGACCAGGAGGCAGTTGCTTTAGACGTCTCTGAGAGCTGACATTTAAGATGCACGTGAAAGATGAGAAGAGGGTCCCAGGCGGAGGGAACAGGAAATGCAAAGTCCCGGGGAAGAAGCAGGCTTCGTGCGCTGGGACCAGAGGGAGGCCAGTGTACCTGCAGGGAGGGCCCTGGAAGAGGTTAAAGACAGAGTGAGCTAAGGGCCCGTGATGTGAGCAGGCAGTGCACGGTAAGATTTCCACGTAGAGCAATGGGAACACCTTCAGGGCTTTTGAGAGGGAGAGGGGATGATCTAACTGATGTTGACAATATTACCTGGCCCCTCTGCGGAGCCTGGTTTACAGGGGACACAAGTGTTAACCTGGAGACGGGTTAGCAGAGCCCAAGTGAGTGGTGAGGCTGGCTGCCCTGGGACGAGGACAGAGGAGATGGAGAGGAGTCAATGGGTTTGTGGCTTATTGTGGGGATAAAGGCAGTGGGGCTTGACGATGGAAGAAATGTGGGGCAGGGGAGGGGAGAGAAGGGGAGGGGAGACGAGGGGAGGGGAAGATCGGAATGAAGCCGACTCCTGGGTTTGGGGCTTGACTAACAGGCATGGAGGCACCAACTGCTTAGGCAGGTGATACTGGAAAACGGGGTGTGGGGATCCAGGCACTGGGATGCTGTGCTGAATAAGACCTACGTGGCCTCTGCCTCATGGGGCTTCCAGTCCCCAAGACGCCACAGTGACGGCTAAACTGAATCCACAGGTGCCTGGACGTTGGGGAGACAGCACAGTTCAGAGAGGCCTGTGTGGAAAGCCTTGGCCGCCCTTCTGGACCGTGTGAGGTCTTAGACAAGCGAAGTAACTTCTTCCAACCTCCGCCTGAATCTATCAAGTGGAGAAAATACAGTTTACAATGACTGGACTATTTAAATCAGCACAACTGGTACAAATTATGCTTCTAACTTTGCTTGGTGGGCATAGACTCACACCTGGACCAGAGAGCTGGACCAAGGAACTTGAGTTGGTGGCCCCTGTTCCCTCTGACTAGGCTGTCTGTGGATGGGCAAGGCCAGCAAGGTCCTTTTGGACTCTTTTTGTTTGCTATGCATCCACTGATCACCAGCTCTCCCTCTGACGGACACGTTACTTCTTTAGAAGAATTGCTAAGACCTCCAGTCAGAGGGTGCTCTGGCCTAAGAGTCTGGGTCAGTCGTGGTTCTCTGGTCATAAGCTTCAAAACAGACTCTTTTTAATTTAAGAAGAAGGGGAATTGGTTGGTTGAGTGTAGGGGAGCTCACAGAAAGAAGAGAGGGCAGGGACCCCAGCTCTGGGTTTTCCTGAGGCTTCAGCAGCAAGGACTCCTAGATAGTCCTCTCAGGATATCCTCCCAGGGAAAACCAGCTCCGAAGTAGCTTGGCCCTTTTGCCCCTTGACCAGGACTCCAGTTCCAGGAAGACGATCTGATTGGTCTTGAGACAGACTGGGATCTGGGACCTGGGGTCCTTTGCTTCAGGGCTTGCCCCTGGACAAAACCCTCCTCAAGCAACAAAATACAAAGAAACTATAAGGGGCTAAAAATAACTGTGTGCATGTGCAGTTGGGGCAGATCATGAACAACAAGATACAAAAAGACCAAAAAACCCAGCTGCCACTTCTGAGATGTCCGAGCAGAAGCAGGTACTGTGCATACACCCTGCACGTGGTACCACCAGCGGGGTGGGCAGACCACCTGAGTCACCCTTCTGGCCTGACCCTCACCTCTTATAAGGGACGAGCTCGTCCCCTCAGAGAGTGAGCAAGAGAACCTGTTCCGTGTTTTCGCTCCCTGGCGCTGCAGCAGGAGTCCCAGTAAGGCCTTGCCTGAATTTCTCATCTGGCCTCCTATCAATTTCTATTGATCAAAGAGTCCAGGGACCCTGGTTGGTAACAGTCTGGTTTGGGTCATGTGCCCAAGCAGGACCTAGGCCTGGCTGACAGTCTGCCCAACGTGGGTCCCTCCAATGTGAGACGAGATGGTTCTGCAAAGGGAACTCGACATCATCACGCAAAGAAGAGGTTATGGGCGAAGTGAGGTTATCGGCTCACTTCCTCTGGAAGGTATCGGATCTGAGAATTATCACCTTAGAAACTGTAGAAGAGATGCCCTTAGCGGGTGAGAGGTTAGGGCTGCCAACCCTGCGATTCTCTAATCATTTGTATTTAAACCTGTACAAGCCCGATCACACGGATAGTTTGCCAGGCGACAACTGGTCAGTTTAAAAAGCTGGTCCATTCCAAATAGTAGGTGGTCTTATTCTGGTTTTAAAATATCTTTATCTGAAATATCAGTAGGGAAGTAGTGATGAGGTAAGCTGTGAAAACACACAGAAGGATTCTGGTCGTTTCCTGACCTATGAATGTCACACGTGAGAATCATTGGTGGGATCCACCAGGCAGTTCTAGTTCATTTGATTCTTAACGGGAGTTATGAGTTGTTTTGGCCAATGCCATGTGGGTAGAAGTGATGTGTCACGCCCAGGCAGCCACGAGAGGCAGTGTGTGATTTGTCACGCTCTCTTTCCCTCTGCCACAGAAATCAGCAAGCCTCCAGGTAGCAGCTGCTCCGTCAGCCTAGTCCTGACTGAGGACGGTGTGGAAGGGCTTCCGGACACCAGAGACGAACACGTAGTATGAACAAGAGATAAGTCTTTCTTCTGTAAAGACCCTGACAGGTGAGGGTTTTTTGTTGTTGTGGTGGCATAAGCTACCTTATCCTGACAGATACATAGAGCACTCACACCCCTGCACCACGGGGGCTCATCCTTTAGGTACTGGTGACTGCAAAAGGGCAGAGAAGTCATAAAGCCTTGACACTCTACGTAGAGCACAAAACAGTTGCGTGTGTTAGTTCTGCATTAAGACTGAGTGTTTTTAAAAACATGGCGCCATATTACCCTTCCCTGATTTGACCCACAAAACTGCAAACACACCCTAAAGTCTCTTCATCTGGTCAACCCCAAAAGACCGTCCTTGATCAGACGGCGTCTCTGTCCTTGTGTTAGAAATGGACCCTGTATCAGCCAGGGCCCCCACAGGAAATGAGTGATATACTCAACTAGCTATATTTAAGGGGGCTTATTAAAAGGACTATTTATAAAGGTTCCCCTTGGGGAATAATGCAGCACGAGGGTTAGACGGGCAGAGTGTCATTTCCCCCCCAGGTCTGAAGGGACAAGTGAAAGGAGTGGCTGCCCGAGTCCAGAGAGAAAGCCCCCTTATGGGAGCCGTGACCTTCAGTTTTAGACATCACATGTGGTCCTCAGGCTCAAAACCAGGTGGAGAGAATTGCTGAGGGACAAACGGAAGATGTCTACCACATCTAGCACTGTTACAGCTGCAACCAGCGCCACGATGTCCGTGTTGTCAATTTCCAGACTGTTTGGGTCCAAGAAAGGGGCAACTTTGAAGCCCTCTTTAGCTTTGCTCATGACTTTCTGGGTCCAACAAGGAGCTCTGTTCTGGAGCCAGGCACTGGGTACTCACCAGAGAGTAGAAAGCCAGAGAGAGGGTCCCCTTTTTTTTATCTCCTCCCCAAGTTCTCGTGGTATTGGAGAAAATGATCACAAAGATCTTGTCTGAACTTATGATACAAACCCAGGACACATCAATAAATCCTCATTCTTTAATGAAACACTTCTTTCTAGACATATGTTAGCTCCTCTCCCCTTTCCCTTTGAAACTGACAACATTTCATGAAATGTACAATTACACAAAATAAAAAATACAATATATTTATAGATAATGCTCTAAATGGTTTTTCTTTTTTCTTTATAAAGAATCCTTCTAGGCATTTGGGATTATTTTTCAGAAGTTCAGTCTACAAAGGAAACTTGAAAAACATATGCTGAAGCCAAAGGAACACTTGTTGACACACTGGACAATAACAATACCATGAATTATCTGAGATTTATCAAATAGACCAGATCAATGCAAACCTCAGTGTGATTTGCTAGTTAACAAGATTTTACAAATGATTTAACCAGGCTGAGCATTTCATGAGTAATAGGAAACTTAACTTTAGAGGAAAATAGTCTTACAGTGAATCGATGCACAGCCTCATTTACTGTTTGGAGAAATTCCACAAGCTGAAGTTAATTCCAGATCCTTACCCTTCCCTGGGATCCAGGTTCTAGCATCTACTAGACCAGATTACACTAGAATTGGACCAGGCTGAAGACCCAGACCCCAAATATTTCATCGGGTCATCAAGATAATTCTCTGAACTGAAGCCAGTCTTCTTGGAGCTCTGTGACAGCCCCAAGGACAAAGCAGGCAGGGGTAATGTCCCCTGGGATATGTGCAGGAAGGTCACTGGGCATTTGGAAGAGCCAAGGCAGGGGCCTGGGTCTTTCTGCTGAGTGGGCTTTCTCTCGTTGAAGCCAGCTGTGCGTTCGTTGCAGAACCTGCACTGTGCGTACGTCCTGTGAGTCTGAGTTTCCAAGGGGAGTGGTCTGGCCAGCCCCAGATGAATCAGAGCTTGTCTTTTCTAGGAATACGTCACTCACAGAAGGCCTAAATAAAGGTTATCATAAGAGTCCCATTGTTTCAAATTGGCCACAGGTTGATAATTGTTGAAGTTGTGTTTTTGAAAATATTCATACTAGAGAGAGAAAAATAAGTACCATTGTTTCATGAGGGTGGCAAATACTGAGGCAGAGCTGACTCTGTTTCTGACTCCCTCTCACTCTTCCAGGGAATTCATTAATCTTATTCAGACTTCTAAAGGCTGAAACTACAGAATTTTCATGTTCTTGGAGAGAGACCCTTACCAGTCACCTTATGCATCCTGATTTCAGTTTCAACTCTGAAGATCAGATGGGGCAAAATAAAAGCCGCCAAAACACAGAAATCAGAGGAATGGAATCCACCCTATGAGGCGGGTAAGGCCTGAACCAGGGACAAGCTGCTCTATGTGCTGAATCAAAGATCCCCCGGAGGGCGTCCCTGGTGGCGCAGTGGTTGGGAGTTCGCCTGTCGATGCAGGGGACGCGGGTTCGTGCCCCGGTCCGGGAGGATCCCACATGCCGCGGGGCGGCTGGGTCCGTGAGCCATGGCCGCTGGGCCTGCGCGTCCGGAGCCCGTGCTCCGCAAAGGGAGAGGCCCGAGTACCGCAAAAAAAAAAAAGATCCCCCGGAAACAGGGGCTGTGATAGATCACAATATAAGAATGTAGGCTGGACCTCCGTTCGGGGCCAAGAAAGGCCAAGAGAGAGCTTGGTGAAAGAAGACCCACAAAACACAGCACGAGTCCAGAAGGGCCAGTCGGTCAAATCAGTGGGTCAGTATTTATCACACTGCATTGACTAAGGCTCTGACAGTTGATCCTTTACATTCATACATATATACAGACATATATTATTATTAATAATACTTTGTTTTTTGCTGTTTTAAGGAAAAAACAGTCCCATGCATTTCTTCTACCTTTCTTTGTATTCTTCTTTTTTCATCTTTTTTTTTTTTAAACTCCCAGCAATCATTTTAATTAGACATAGTCCTCTGGGAGTGTATGCTGATCTTTAAAAAATACCACCTTTACTCTTTTACAAATACTTTGTTTCAAATGAGGCTGATTCATCCCAAAGGAATTCTGGTGCTTGGGAGTGATCTCGGCTCTCACCGAAAACCCTCTCGTGCGCTGTCCTGTGTTCGATACCAACCACACGGGACTTACGGTCATGTAAACATTATTTAAAAATTATTCCAACATAAATACTCTTTTAAAGCTAACATACCACAGGTTTTAGCTCATAATGCCCATAGATGCCTTAATGAAATGCCATTCAAAACTACCTCACTGTTTAAAGTACGCCTGGAGGTTTCAAAATTATGTAAACAACATCCTCTACACTTCTCTAGGACAAGTGCCAAGTGTGGTGAATTCTGATTGCGGGTTGGTGACTGAGTGCTAGTTAGCCTGAGCAACGTCACCCATGCACTCTTGAACCCTACTGGTTTCAGGAAGTCAGTCACAGTAGACTTGTTCCACAAGGTGTTGATTCTTACATAACTTATAATTAACCAGTTTTCAATGATGTTAACCCCACGAGGGACCTGAATGGTCCCTCATAAGATGTCTTTGCACGTCTTGCAAATGCAGTTTGAGTTGGCTGTCAAGAGTCAAGGTCAACCACAGCAAGTGCCTCTAAAGCTGGAGGAATAGATGTTCTCAGCCCATGGAATTCCAAGGCCAGGCGGAGTCTTCTCCAAGTCAGCGAGGGCAGGAGGACAAGTCAGGATGTCTTCCTGGCAGATTAGGGACTCTCACCAGCAAATGTTCTGCTGAAGTTACAGCAGATGCCTTAGTCCTTTAATGCAGTTAGGGATGGGGGAGCCCAACGTGGGCAGGGAGAGCCGATGATGCAGAGGAAAGGCTGGAGGTCTCCTTGCTATGTGACAGGGATCCTCACACACCAGCTCCCTCCGTGCACTGCTTACTGTGATGCCTTTTCTAGTCCTGACACCCATATTCTCAGGTTTCATGGGTGACGTGTCCCTGGCAGAGAGATAGCAAAAGTCTCCAGCCAAAGCTGTGAGGAGCACATGCGCTACAGCCAGGCTTTTATCCTCATTGCGCGGTGTAGACAGAAGATGATCCGAGTCTCCAGGACACGGTCACACTGCCTGACACCTATGGAAGCCCATCCGGAAATAGAGGAAGGACCCACCCAAGAGTGGGCTTTTACCTCATAGGAGCAAGGGACAAGGAGAATGAACAGGCATAGCTTGAATAGTCAGGGACATCAAATCTTAAAAACTCCATGATTGATAACATTGCAGCTGGAATCAAAGGAACATCTTCTCTCCTTGTTTTGGCCGAACTTCATCAGATACACACACTTTCAAGGCTAAATGTTGAGTTTTTGTTTGAGAATAATACTGCACACTGCTTTAAGGAAATTCACAAGGTGCCATTGTTATAACAAAAACATTCTCATTTCCTGTTTTCCAAGCACAACGTTATTTCTTCATGTGCAGGGCATCCTGGAACTTGGTGCTCGTGTACTGGGCCTGAAAGCCCTTCTTGTTGATGGTGTCGTCCGTGTGGAATCGAATCATCAGAGAATCCCCTGCAGAGTAGATTTCTTCCAATGGCTGAGGGGAGGAGAAAGGAAAACCAGAGGGACTTTAAGCCAGTTGGCTGTGGTTGGAGTTTAAAATAAGGAGAATGAGACAGAACTTTACACAAAGACATAGGATGGCTGACGATGCCGCGAGGCATCCCTGGCACCAGAGGCTCTGAAGGGCAACAAAACAAGCTCTTTTTCAAAGGAAAGCTTTTCAAGATCTGCTCTAGAGAGCACCCCCGCCCCCTGCCCCAGCCGTGCTTTTCCAAAGACAATCTGAAATGCATAGCTCATATAGAATCTGTTATTTATTAAGTGCATAGATTAATTAAGTGCACTTCTCTAAGCACTTTCAGATCTCATCTCATGTAAACTTTACAACAACTTTGTAAGGCAGGTTCTATCTCTATTCTATACTTGAGGAAACTGAGATGAGACTCAAGTTCACACAACTAGATAGGCTGCAAGCTCAGGTTTTTCTCACTGTAACGTGTATACCATGAATCACCCGGCTCTAGGGTCGCCACTGTGATGTGTCTTCCAGGAGACCTAAGACAAAGACCACTGTTGAGGTCCATGTCCTGTCCAAGGACAAAACATGGGACGGAGCCACTACATTTGTCAGAAAGGTTTTGCCAGGTGGTGGATGAAGGGGAGCCAGGTTCTGAGGCTGCTGTCTGACAGATTCTAACGGAACCAAGCTGGGCTTCCCGTACATTTCACTGCTCAGGACCCTCCGAGGTTTTCCTCTGCATGTGGACCCCACAGTTTGAAAGACTTCAGCTCTCAAAGGCACTGCATCAGCTAAGTCACACTTCGGCATCCTTTCTTCTTTGGAGGGTGAGAGAAGATGAAGGGAAATTATTCAAAGACTCATGCAAATGCCAGTTTGAGGTTCTGTTTAGCACAAGCACTAATGACTCCAAAATGATTTAATGTAAGTCCAGCCAGTTGCAAAGAAGCTTGAGTGATCAGCCCTGGAGGTGGACGGTGCCCAGCATGGTACAGCCAGAGAGGGCCCAGGACACTGAACTGGCTGGTCCACACACTGTCACTGAGCACCAACTACGTGCCAGGCCCTACTTCAGGCGCTGGGGAAATAGTGATCAAAACAGGCCTGCCCTGTCCTGAGGAGGTGGCCCAGGAAAGAGGTGATAATGAGAAACATGATCATGACCTTGAGCATAACTAATATGTTTGGAGTAAAACAGTGATTCATAATTTTCACAGGCATTTGGTTTTATTGGGAGAGAGAATTGTGAATATGTGGAATATGCAAAAGTATAATAAAAAAAATTTTTAAAGCCTGAAGGCTAAAGAAAAATGGGTGTGGGGGGGTGGGGGGCGGGGAGAGACAAACCCTTTGCAAAACTAGGCAGTCCTAAAAAGGTCTTGCTCTTACCTAGCTGACCTCGGTATTAGGTCCCCGGTACCTCCCAACCTCCTCTGCGAATACCCTCCAGTTTCCCTCTGTGCTCCAGCAGAGCGGGTCTCCTGGCCGGTGTTATAAGCAGCAGGGACCCTGACGCACGTGTGTCTGACCCAACAGCTCCGCGGCCCGCCTCCCCCGCATCCCCGGGACTCACCCCGGAGCCGCAGAAGCGGCCGAGCCTGGGCGCCGTGCTGTCGTAGCCATCGTACGCTTCCATGTAGTCGTAGCCACAGTCGGCCTCCTCCTCGACCTCAAAGGTCCGGAATATCAACTCCACGCCATAGCCGTCCTCCGCCGCGATCACCCAGTCGCAGCGGGCCTGGCTCGGGTAATTGTTGTCCCCAAACTGGGCATGGGAATAGAGCTCTTTGGTCTGCACTTCGGCCTTCAGCCTGCCCCCGCACTCTAGAGCGGAGAGAGAAGCGCGATGCCCCCTCCGCACAGAGAGCGCACGCTCTGCATCCCCTCTTCCCGGCCCCCCGTTTCTCTTCACACCCTCCGTACAGGCCAGTTTTCTCCACGAAGCCTGGTGTGTGCCCTGTGCGAAGGGTCGGGAAAGTTTCATCAGCCCATTTTACAGAGGAGTAAAAGAGATCGAGGAGTTTCAGGGCTCACTGGCGAGTCCAAATTGACCCTTACGTACAAACCAAGGTCCTGTGTTCCCAGATTGGGCCATAAGGAGGCCTCGGGGAATACCGGGGCATGCTACTGACAAGAGCCTTTTCCTCTCTCCAGTTATGGAGACGTGGGGCCAATGGATGATTTGCCCGCCTGGTCGCTGGGATGTGACGGATCATTACCACTTTACTGCGTGGAAGCGCTAGAAGCATCTGAAAAGGGCTCACACTTGCGCGGCCGACTTACTGTAATTCGTTATTTTGCCAGCAGAGGGCACCAAAAGCACATCAAAACTGCTGGTGAGCGCTCAAACCAGAAACCTCAGAATAGACCTGGCTGGAGCCTGCATTTGAGAGCCTAACTATAGGCCAACTTTGAAACCCCTGTGAGTGTTACAGGCGAGCTGCGCCGTGTACTTTGGACTTGTATTCTGTAGCCTTGGCTTCTGCGTTTTTTCACTGGGGCAGTAACTCTGGTTGGCCTGAGTCCCATCCTACCATGTGTCTGGGCTGCTAGAGACCACATAATAAAAATGTGTAAATGAGAGGGATGGGGAATTAGAAAGCAACAGAAATTCTGAAGGCAAATTCCTCCACAGCAGGTCCTCAATGTGTTCCATGCCTCCTCCCTCTGGCGTGGCTTCCACACTATCTGGTAACGTTCCCCAGCCCAGCTGGAGCTCCATGTCCAGCCTGGCCCCAGTCCTGTCCGGCTGCCAACTCTTAATCCCATGTGTGCTCTAGCTTAGAATTTCTTCCAGATCTGAGCTGTCTTTGGGAAATTTCAAATTCTTGAGACGTGGCTGGCAAGGAAATGGGCACTTAGCAGGGCAGGATGCCTTCCATCCATCCTGCCAGATCCCCTCTCCATTCTTCCCCACCTGCTCTGGGCCCCTGGAGGCAGACCTCTGGGTCTACATGGATGAGCCCTTTGCCTTCATGATCCAGCCACAGGGAACACCAGCAGATCACAGGAGGGAGGAGGAAGGTCAGGGCATTAGTCCCAGGCCCCCTCCTTGCCTGGGCCTCGCTCCTGTTGGGGGGCCCTCTGTTTGCTCCCCTCTATCTCTAGGCTCCAGGAACCGTTCCCTCCTCTGGTATCCAGGCCAGGGGTAGTAACAGCCTTGCAACCTAGCCCTGGTTGCTGCGCTGTCCCCATGGTGTCCTCACACCCTGCCCACCCCTCTGTAAACAGTCCCTTATTAAACTCTCTTCAATTAACGATTCTACCTGAGTGTGCCCCCATTGCCTGAAGGACCCTGACCTACCCTGAGCACCCACACTCAGTCCGCAGGGACAAGAGGGTGAAGTCACTAGTTAGTGGCTTTTAAACTTCACCGGGGAAGTGACAACGCAGCCGTGAACGGTGGGGAGTTTTCTCCCAGGCAAGGGCCAGCCAGACGGAGAAGGTGCTGGCTGTCATTTTGTCTCACCTGATTCATGTTTTCTGGTTCTGGGAAAAAACTGGGAGGAGGGGCTGTTAAAGGGATCAGAAAACCTCACAGTGATCGTCATCATGATCTCAGACTCTGAGTGGGCTGCACAGTCACCGCTTTGCCAGAGGGCCAGGATCAGAGAGTCAAAGTTGCTTCAAGGGTTCTAGTCCCAGGTTGTATCCTTTAAATGGCTAAAGAGCAGAGCCAGTGTTCTTACTGACTTTCTTCCGTTTAACACAGTAAATAATGTAAGTTATATGCATAAACATTTTCCTCCAAAGGGCTGAATAAAGTTATTTATTTCAAGTGAGGAAAAATAATGGGGAACAAAAACACTTTTCATTTTCTGGAACTGATCCTTGGAGGGTACAAAGGGCTACTCTCCACCACTCAGCACCCAGACTCAGGGTTTCACAGACCAGCAAAATTACAAGTAAAATTTTAAAGGCGGGGTGGGGGGCGGTGGGAGGAAGAAAGAAAGGGAGGAAAGAAACATGGCGCCGACAAAGGGTTGCCCCTTTCAAAGGTTGTCAATGAAGGACATTAAAAGAAAACAACCCTACACCTATGGTTGCCCATGTTTCATTTTAAAAGGGACATGTTATCATACACTGCTCATCCCCCATAGTCAGAATTAAAGGTGGTCCTTCCCCTGCCTTGATCACCCATCTATCTCCAGTCCACATGGGGATCAGCTGAAGGCCGGGCTCCCAGCCCACGCACCTGTGCTGTGCATGGCTTGGAATCCTCTCCTCTGCACCGAGGCGTCTGAATAAAAGCGGAGAAACAGGCTGCTGCCCGAAGCCACCACGGGGTCTGGCTTCTTGCTGCCGCAGAAACGGCCGAGGACCGGGGCCAGGCTGTCGGGCCCATCGTGAAGCTCCAGGTGGTCATAGGCACATTCCTGGTGCTGCTCGATCTCAAACTCGTTAAACGTCTAGGGATGGAAGAGCAGAAAGTGAGGCAAGGTCACTTCAGCTGGGGCGGGCCCCCCTCTCCCGCGGTGGGAGAGGAAGGGGCACGAGGACACGCATCTGCCCAGCCAGCTGTGCAGGCGGCATGGAGCCCGTGGTGATGGTGGCCACATCTGTTGAGCAGGTCTCCAGCTGGCCCCTCTCTTGGTCCCCAGAACAACCCTATGAGCTGTTGCTACCACGACCGCTTTGCGGATAAGATGGCCGGGGTCAGAGCGTTTCGGTGCTTGTTGTGCTCCTCTGGCACATCCTGCGGCTTCTCCCTCAACGATGAGAGCAGCAGGGACCAAGGTGTTCACTCTGAGCCAGGGGCTGTTTTAAATGCTTTGTAAGTAGTCATCCTCACGACCCTGTGAGGTGTCCACCATGAGAACCTCCACCTTACAGATGAGGAAACTGAGGCACGGGGCTGTCGGATAACTTGCCCAAGGTCACACACTGGCAGAGTTGGGCCATGACCAGGAGGTCAAGGAGCCCTTGCGCTTAACCTCTGCACTGCACCGTGTGAACGAGGCTTCATGAAGTGCGCGCTACTCCACGTCATTGTCCTGAGAGTGGCTGGCCAGAGTTGAATATTTTTTTCCATGCAGAGCCCTGCATTTTCTCACTCAGTTCTGATAATACTGTAAGGGAAGAGCTACTATTATCCCCAGTGTGCAGAAGAGGAAACTGGGTCTTAGGAAAGTTAAGTGGCTTGCCTACGTTCAGACAGCTAGAGAAGGATGGAGCTGAACTGGACCCCCAGCCAGCCTGACTCCAGGCCACACTCCTAACCATCACCAGGCTATACTGCCTCCCTCCTCTCTGTCCCCGCCAGACCGTCCCCTGAAGCAGGCCAGGGCAACCCCATAATTCCAGGCTGTAAACCAGGCTCTGCAGCCCCAAATGTAGGGCCTCTCAGGTGCTAGGACTGGCCGATGGCCTGCCCATGGCTACGAGGGGGATGGGACAAGGTGAGAGGGGACAGTTTAACTGAAGACTTGGACCCAATGACAGAGAGGGAGAGAGAACATTAGCTGGGGGTTGGAAGGGATCGCAATTCACAAGAAGGGGCCCGGGGTGACAGAGCAGAGATGGAGTTAGGGAGAAATAGAGGGGCCGTTGGCTTTCGTAAGAATGACACACACATCTTGTGTTTGAGCTTTGAAATGGGCAAAGCTCTTCACACTTATAGGAAGGGAGGTGGGGCCAGAGAGTTGGGGTAGGGATGGTGGCCAGGAGTAGGAAGCGGGGGCTGGTGGGACCAGGGTGAGCAATGCAATGGGAGGGTGACGGTGGGCCAGGGAGACGGGGTGCTCCCCAAAAGTCCATAGGACACCCTGTGGCTATCCCTGTGCAGTCAAACACTAGCTTCCTGGTAAGTATTCAGCCCACACTCTGGTAGCAAAAAGGTAGAGCATGATCAGTGTACCCACCATCCACCTCCCAAGGAAGCATTTAAGAACTAGCGCATATGCATGTGCCTCAGATCAATTGGAGATCTGGGTTCACTCTGGCCACTGTGATCGGTTGCTTTATTTCCTCAGTACTGTAGAGAACAGGAAAAGACGTTTGGGGCAGTTAATAAAACCTTGTGGCCCTTCCAGGGAAGCGCCGCTACCAGTTGTGCAAATTGCGCGTTCCCAGCCCCAGGGCGCGCCATTCCCCCGCGGTCTTCAGAGATTTGTGTTGCCATGGCGATCGTCTTCCGGCAGACGGCAGCCTTTCTCTAATGCACTTGCTTTAATTCACCCTCGCCCAGATTCAAGGCTGTTCTGACTGACCCAGGAGAGCAGCCGAAAGCATTTCCTACGCGGACAGCCATGCATACGAGGCGCCCACGTGGGCACCCGTGGTCAGGGGCCCTGCCTTCACCCCTCGATGCCCCAGGCCTGCACCCGTGCCCAGCCTGGGCGCCCATTCATCCACCTGTCCTCCTCACCGCTCTCGCCAGTAAAGACCCACGCAAGTCCCTGGGTGATCGTCTATTTATCATCACCTTCTCCTTTGTTCTCTCCCCTTCTCCCTGCATTATTGGTCCATGATGCAGGGGGACATCCATATACATTCTGAAGAGCTTAGCTATCTCCAGAGCTAGAATGACCCATTTAAAAACTGTTTGTCTGCTGGAATACAACAACTTCTCCGGAAGGCAAGAGGGCTTGTTTTACACTCCACGATCTGGGAGCCCCTGGTGGCTGAGAAACAAGACTTGTGGGAAAAACTCATTTCTCTTTTGAAATAACCGAGCATGGTGCGCAGACCACCACAACCATATGCGTGGATGGGACTTTAAAGAAAGGCTGGGAAGATATATATTTTTAATTCAAGAGAGAATTAGCATACATAACTTAACCTCCTATTGTTAACTGGAAAAAATGTAAGTCGTAGAAGAATATGAAAAATAGAACCCGTTTGAGAAACGTGAGCAAGAAAAAGGGTACGTATTTGCTCCTGTGCGCACACACACAGAGATTTCTGGAAGAATTCACAAGAAAATGTTCCGAGAAGTCATTCCTAGAGTGAGCATGGGGATCTGGAAACTTGATTTCCACTTTCCAACCCTCTGACTGACTACATTTTTTTTTAACCTTGAGAATGTTTTGTTTTGTAAAATATTGTAACTGGAAACTATTGAATCTCAAACAGCGCTTGAAATCTGTATGATGGGTGCCAGGTCATACTGACACCACTGTGAACAGGTGCTATTTACAGAGCTTTTCTCACCCACCACCCTGGGCGGAGGGCTTCAGGTGCCTCCTCTCTTAATCTGCACAACAGCCCGGAGAGGTAGGTTTCATTAGCAGCCCCATATTCCAGATAACAAAACTGAGTCCTGGAAATGTTGAGTAACCTCCCCACGTTTCAGAGCTGGGAAGAGGCCGAGCAGAGACTCAGACCCGTGTCAGCCTGATCCCGAAGTCCGTGTTGTCCATCAACTTTGAAAATAACTCACAAGTTTCACCCTGTGGCCCGCGGTTGAAGAGATGTTCCAGGTACACTCCCTCCGGCTCGGGTATTTGTCAGGCCAGTTGGGGCTCACCAGGGTCCCCTCTGCACTGCTGATCTTGTGCACACAGCCAGCTGGGGGTGACGGGGTGGGGGGACACAGAAGAGAGAGAGAGGTAATTCATTTGTGGGTCTCTTCCCTGACCTCTTGTCACATGGTCATAATATGTGAGGGCAGGGTTTGGCCTCAATAAAGGGTCCCCCAGCTCAGAGATCTGCTGATTTATTTGGCTTTGCTGCCTTCCTGGAGCCAGGTCACCTTTCTTACTGCTGCTATTCTCATTGTGATTGTCACTGGAAATATGGTAGAGTTAGTGGATGAGACCACAGGCCCTGGGGTCAGATGGGCCTCGGTTCAAGTCCTGGTGCCACCACCTACAAGCTCTGGGACTCTGAGCCTTGTGTCCTTATTGGTAAAAGGGGCGCCAACATTGTAGCGGAGATGCATGGATTAAATGAGATAATGCATGTGAAATGCTCAGGAAGTGCTAACAAAGATCTCCATCACTATGCCTCTGTCTTTTAGTTTCCAAAGCAATTTCAGTTGGAGGCTACAGATGTTGGCCTGGTAACCATGCTATTTGCAAAGAGTGGTCCCACGACTTGCTTAGTAAGTAGCGTTTTCGCCAATAGCTGGAATTTGTCTCTATCTGTGTCGAGCACTGCACTAAGCACTTTGATTGCATCCTTTCATTTAATCCTTCCCACCTTCTAATTGAGAAAATAAGCTGAGAGATGGCAAGTGACCTGCTGGTCGGGGGTAGAGCCAGGCCTGCCTTTGCTCTTGCTGATTAGGAAATAGAGGGCGCTGAGGAGGTACCACTGCTGTCTCTGCCCTGTGGCTTCAGGCTGAGGCAGCTGGAGGTTGAGGGTGGGTGAGAGGGAGGGGCGGCTGCACGGAGGTTCCCCCTCATTGCTGCCTCTGCTCTGCAGCCCCACAGAGAACGGGCGCCAACAGGGGCAGCAGCTCAGACGTGGGATGTTCGCTGCCGCACTCCCTGCCACCCTGGGGGAACGCATACAGTTCACCTGATGGGACCTTAGCGGAGTTATATCCCTCCTGCCCGCTCCCCCCCCATCCACGCCACAGGGGCTAAACAAAGTTTTTTTTAAGTTCCAGAATGACAGTTCCTTCCAAGTTCTTCCAACCCACCTCTCAACCCAACCTGTGACCTCCTGTGTCCAGGTCACAGCGCTGGGCTCGAGGGTGGGCTTCTGAAGATGTCTAAGCTCATTCTTTAACCTTCCGGGGAGGCCCTGACCAGTCTCTGTGGCGCCCCAGCCAGTATCTCCTAGTTCTGAAATGTTTATCCCAGAACAGGGGTGTGAGGTCTTCATATCTTCCCTCACCCTGATGTGCATGCGGGGCTCTGTGGTGGGGACAAGGCCTGGAGGCCTGTGTGTTCATCGAGATGCTCAACTCCCTTTGCAGGATGGGGTAAGAACATGGAAGGCCTTTCCCAGAGTGACTGGACGTGAAAAGCCATCTGGACTCCCAGTAGTGAATGGAGCCGGGAAAAAAGTCTTCCCCAAATTCTATTTTACTATTAGGCCTGCAAACGGTAAATATGATTATGACATAGATGGCTGATATCTATCAACATTTCAAGCGCTTAATATGTGTCAGCCTGTCTGAAATACTTTCTAAGCATGCTCTCATTTAACCCTCACAAAAACTTTAAGAAGGAGGTATGTTTAGTCCATTTGAAACAGAAGAGGACACTGAAGCTCAGAGAGGTTAACTAAGTCTCCCAAGGTCGCACAGCTAGTAAGTAGCAGAGCCAAGATTTAAACCTAGGTGGTCTGATTCTGGAGCCTGGCGTTTAACCACTTTGCAATAATAACCGTAGGAGAGCACTCAAGGGCCCCTACAAGCTTCCTGAAGGAGTGACTGCCCTGGTGAAAATCACTCTTGAGCAGGAAGGTGGGAGGAGGGAAGGCAGAAGCTGAGCCTCAGTTCGGGGCTTGCTAGACCTGGAAGAAGCGCCCCTCGCTCTCACTCTTACGCATGCGCACACTCGGGCAGCCAAGGTGAGCCTCCCTGCGCCCTCCACCCCGGTCACGCTCCAGCCTCACCCTCTTTGCAGTCCTGCCGGTTCTCATGGAGCCGGTAGCCGTTCCTGCACCTGCACAGGTAGCTGCCGAAGGTGTTGACACATTCGTGCTGGCACCCGCCGTTGTCCTTGGCGCACTCGTCCTTGTCTGCGGAGATCAACGGACTCTCCTAAGAGGAACCACCAACTTGGGAACGTCCCTCACAGCCCAGAACCCAGCTCAAAAGGAGTCTCCACCAGGGAGCCTCCCTGATTGTCCCAACTCTGATTATCCTTCCACGGGGCCGAGGGTGGGGCAGTATTCCTTGGCTACTACCTGGCCCTGGTACATGTTGAATTCCCCATGCTCCTAAAGCACTTTAATGTATATATAGGTTCTCCCCTCCTGCTCCCCACCCAAACCAAGGAGCTCCTTAAAGGATAGGCTAGTATTAATAATAATATTAACAATAATAAAAATAACCACCGTGCACTGAGTATTTACCCTGTGATGGACACTAATCACTCTATTATACCCTCTGTATTATCTAAGTTAATTTGCACACAACTTTAGGAGGGAAGTGCCTATGCCCCCATTTTACAGGTAGGAAAACTGAGGCTGAGAACGTTAACGTGCCCAAGGTTACTCAGTGAGCAAGCAGTCTGTGTGACCAGAGGCCTGGGCTGTTACTCCACGGCCCCACACCTCCTCCTGCCTGTGGAGCAGGTAAGCGTGCGAGCCTCGGGCCAGGCGGCCCAGTGCCAGCCTTGCTCCTCCACTTCCAGCTGTTGTGACCTTGGGGAGCCCTTGACTTCTGTACCTCAGTTGCCTTACCTGTAAAGTGGAGTCACTTATGGTGTCCTTACCTCACAGGATTGTTGAGAGGAGGAAACGAATTAGTACAGGGAAAGCACTTAGAACAGCGTCCAGCCCTGAGTCAGTGTTAGTTTTTATTTATTATTATGGATGGACTCAGATGTTAGCTGTTGTCGTTATGGATCTTGTAGCTCAAGCCGGCACAGTATGCAGCCCTCTCCTAAGCCAGCTTCCTTCCCTGTTAACCGAGGACCAACCTCCATCCGCGGCCCTCCCACCAGGATAACTTCAAGGGTCAGGGACATCTCCCTCCTCTCTGTACCCTCCGCCCACTGCGGGTAATGTGTCACTGAACACTTGGTGCTTTAGTTTTGCCCTCTGATTCTATGAGGACAACTAAGAATCCTTAAAGAGCCCGTAAAAAATAAAGAGATGAAGACCACCCAACACTTCAGTGCTGGAACCACGGGCTAGAAAGAGGCAAGGAAGGCTCCTCCCCAAGCCCTCTGGGAGAGTACAGCCCTGCCCACACCTCGGTTCCAGACCTCTGGCCTCCAGAGCTGTGAAAGACAACAGTTTTTGTTGTTTTGAGCCACCTGGTTTGTGGTCGCTTGTTTTGGTAGCCCTGCAATAACATAGCCACCACGCTATAAAACCAGGACCGAGGCAGAGACACTGTGAGGGCCAGGGCAGCGGGCAGAGAGGGGCGGGAGGGTGCCCCGAGGCTGGGAGCCCGCAAAGCCGTGTTGCCCTCAGCCTGTGGTCTTGCCCCCAAACCTGCACACCTGAGAAGAAGTGGGCCCTGAAGCCGCGTTTGGAGACCGTGTTGTCGGACTTGAACTCCACGCGCATGTTGTTACTCTGCGAGGTGATGACTTCGGGCGTCTCAGAGCCACAGAACTTGCCGTGCAGCCCGGCATCAGGGGACAGGCCGCTGCGCACCTCCACGAAGTCGTACTTACACACCTGCAAGGGGGAGCCATGGGGAGCCGCCCGGTTCCCTCAAGTCCCGCCGCAGACCCTGGCGCATGGCAGGGCTGCCTTCCTGAGAGCTGTACCCTGCCAGGTGGGCAGTCGAGCTCTGTCAGGCCCAGTGGGAGGGTCCTCTCGACTCTTACTGGGATCCCTCCAGCCCAAGGTGCAGACAGGGGGCACTCCTGACTAGCTGTCCAGCTGTAGGGCTCTGCCTGGGCCTCGGCTGGCTGCCTGGATCATCCCGTGACCACCGCCCAAGGGAGGGAATGGGGTGTTTATGCCACCCTGGTCGCCAGCTGCATCTCACCGCCTCCATTCCTCCCAGCTGGATGCCAAGCCCCAGATTCCTACCCCAGGGGATGTACCTGTCCTGACCACCTCGCACCCCCCGCCCCCAAGACCCGCCTCCTCCTCTCTTGTCCTGATTCTCCTCGGATTTATCAGTGACGAGAGGGCCAAAGCCCTCCATCTGCAGAGGGTGTGCCGCTGAAACTGCCTCACCAAACACCCCCCCGAGTCCGCCCAGCTACAACCCCGCGACCCTAGGAGGCCACCTCCCCGCCTGCTGAGCCCCTCGCCAGTTTTCAGCCCTGAGCCACATCCCAACATGATCCCCAGTCAAATGGAGTGCAGAAACGTACATCACTGCCTTCCAGTTCAAACACTTCAAACTGAAGGGAGATCCGGTACTGAGCGGGGACCACCACTTGCCAGACGCAGTTTTTGTTTGTAGGATACTCCTTTGGCCACCCAGGACTGGTGATGGTTCCATTCAGCTTGGTCATGAAACCGCCACAGGCCACTGCACGGGGTGGGGGGGGGAAAAAGCAAGATTCATCTGGTTTTATTTCCAAGTGACTGCAATTTCCCCCAAGCAGCAATAAACCCTGCTGTTCTTTAATAACAACAACAATAACAACAACAACAAATAGACCATCTGAACTGATTAATTCAGCCTCCTTTCTTCTAGTCTGTTTCAACTGAGGATTTGGAGGGATGGAGTGGAGGACAAGTCTTTACAGCTTTTTTAAAAAAGATGATGCGTTTGTGCTTACCTCTCACTCAGAGGCATAGCTGGGGACTTCACATGACTTGGACCAAGGATCACACACACACTTGTAGCTGCCCAGAATTTCAAGATTTAGAAATGTTTGCACCAAGCTATGCAATGTCCCTGGCTTCCATGAACAAGCAGTCATTCAGGTGGGCAAGGAAAACACCACCAGCCAGGTAGGAATGGAATGAATGAAATGCACTGTTCGTTGAGTCACACCGAAGTGCTCATACTTATTCTTTGCTTTTATTCGCTGCCTTAATAATCATATGAATTTCACACAGTCACAGAAGAAAATGAACCATGGTTCCACCTGCACAGTTGCTGGGGTGGAGTCCGATAAAGTCATCTCACGTTTGTGGCTTCATCGAGTTGTTTTTCCCTCCAGGAAGGAGGTGGGTCATCCCCACAGCTGTCCATTGTTACTTCACAGCCAACCAGCTGCCCCATCTTCACCTGCCCCCCTTCTCCTAAGACTTGTCCCCCATCCCCTCTCACTCCAGCTTGGCAGGTCCAACACCAACCTTCACACGCCTTCTTGTCAGAGGCCAGCTCATAGCCAGGATCACACACACACTTGTAGCTGCCCAGAGTGTTCACACAGCGCTGCTCACACCCGCCGTGATCTGGCCAGGAACACTCATCCACCTCTGTTGGGGAGGAAGGTGACCATGGTTAAGTCATCACAAAGCTGCCAGGTCTGTTCCCCATCGCTTTCCACATCCCGGGATTCCCTCTAAGAAAAAGAGCGACTCCTGGTGACCGCCCTCCAAGGAGTCCCCCGTCCACGTCTCAGAAACCAGCAGCAGCCACAGCTGCGAGTGGGATCTTGACAACACACAAGACTAACTCGTTAGCCAGAAGCAGGGCTCCTTTGAGAGGAGACCGGGCCTGGTATAACTTCATTCTCTGCAGGGTTCAGTCAGCAGTATCTGTGATCTTAGAAAATCTCAAAGCTTTCATACCAAAGACGATCAATTTCAATGCCGTAAAATTGGGGGTCCCCCATAAATGCGGAACGTCTCAGGACGTTAAGCAAAGGGTAAGGACAAAGGGACACCTTCCTAGATGAGGATGTATAAGTATTCTCCAGGGACAGAACCAGAAGCTGTGATTTAGCATTTTGATCACTAATCTGAAGAGGTGATCTTCAAGGTTACAGAAAACGCTGGCTCTTAGGTGAACCGATGCCTCCAGGAGAAACTACAGGAAGAGGCCACAGAGAGACTCAGTTAGCGGGGGAGTTACATGGGATTCAGCACCGACAAGTGTCCAATGATGTGTCTGGGGCAATTAAATAACAGCAAGCAAGACGCCGTCCAGAGGCAGAACGTGGGACTCATTGGAGAATCTCCCCGGACGTGTCAGCCCACGCACCACTAAAGAAAAGAAAAACCCAGTCCATTGGGCATCTCCAAGAAGAGTATCAGAAGTAAAAGGAAAAAAATCATTGTTTTCTGTTGCCAAGTTGTGGTACATTTATCCCTAAAGAGCATGCAGGTGGTAGCCTAACAGCTGCAGAGTCTAATGAAAGGACAACTAGACACAGAGACATCTTCAAACAACAGCAGAAGCCCAGCCTAGGAGGAAGAAAGGGTTGGAGAGCGGGTGGAAGTGTTGGTTCCTAACGCCAGGGAAGGTAAGAACAGAGCAAGGACAGAATTCACGAAATCTCGGGACACCTCGCATTACACATAAATGAGGACATTTTCAAGTTGGTAAAGACTTGAAAAGATCCCCAGTCCTGCCACCTCAGCAAGGATCCATTTAGTAACATTTCTGGTAGGTGGCTTTTCAGAGCCTGCTGGAAAACACCTAGAGATAGGAATCTTACCATTTTTAAAGGTATTTCTTGTCCTTTGAAATTTGAATTGTTAAAAACTCTGACTCCTTGCAACTTCCAACCCAATGGTCCAGCAGAAAATGCAAACCTTTCAACCACCATATCTCCTTTTTCCAACTCAAATAAACTCCAACTCAAACACATTTCCTTCCAATCTCCCTGATCCATGAGGCACAAAATACTCATCAACCTGGTGGCTCGTCACTGGGTGCAGGACAGTTTGTAAATATCCCATCATTTCATATAGTGAGGAGTAAACTTAGGTGACTCTAAGAGTGATGTGTTCTTGGGCTCAACAAAAGCTTAAATAAGTTGGTCAGTAGGGGAGACTGGGTTTAGGAGACATGCTCTAGACAAGGGGTTGAAGTTGTCCTTAGCTTCAAAGAAGTATAAGTATTAAGTTTGCTAAAGTAATAACAATCCTGCAATTATTTACTACTTTACAGTAGGCAAAGTACTTTCTCTGACATTTGCTAAAAAGTATAAAAGGAGGAGAATCAATAACAATGAGGAATAGAAAAAGTCCAGTCTTTAGAGTGAGCCAGACAGACCTGGGTTGGATTCACCAGGGGATCTTCCTTCAGTAAACTGGATGATTTGACCTTCTGAGCCTTCCTCCACTTTTAAGATGAGAATAATATCTGCTTTTAGGGTTGTGGTGATTGAAAATGATGCCTGTGAAGTACCCAGCATATAGACACTCAGTACACATTAGCTATTGCTCTAGGAAAGAGCAGGGTTGCTTTTGAAATTCCAGTGGATGGAGAGACACAATGATGGGAGTAGTGAAAAGGATACAGTTACCTGGCATCCCTGAATCAGGGAAGAGTAGAGTAGGCCTGGGGAGGGGAGAGAGAGACAAGGCAGGAACAGAAAGAAGGAAAAAGCATCAAGGATGGGCCAATGAAGGAAGACTAGATGGGCAGGAAGGCAGCACAGCAGAGTCAAGAAACTGGCGGGAGGGCGGAAAGGAACCATGGAAAGAGCCCATCAACATAGAGCAAGTTAAACAAAGGGCCAAGCTGGGTGGTTGGGGGAGAGGAGACTGATGCCAGAAGATGCAATGGGCAGGACACACGATTGTCATAGGCAAGAAAAGGAGGACCACTGATAAGTCTCCTGGCACCATCTTAGCCATGTGGAGGGAGAGAGGCTGGTGGATTGGATTTGCACCTAAAGCAAAGAGAGTATATTTCCTCCAAAGACTAGAAGGGTAGGGTGTTTGGCCCAGGAAGATGGGTAAAAGGTATACGTTTACACCTGAGCTCTCTCCAGAAAGAGCAGTGGGATGTTTGGCCATTTCCACCCCTGCTCCAGCTCGGGTGTATGGAAGTGAACCAGGGGCCCTGCTCTCAGGAGGAGCCTGGGTGTCCTCTGAATCACCTCCACACTAGAATGAAGTATCAGCTGCTTCAAGCCCACAGGCTCATGCTTGCTCTGGGCTACAGTGGCCAAGGCCAAGCAACCCAGAAAAATCTGGGAGAGCGTGGGGGTGGGAGAAGAAGCTGAATCAGGGCCCAGCTTTGCTGACTCTGGCTTTTTTTGGCCTTCCCCAAGTAGTACCAGTGAAAGAAGGAACCATTCTGAGATTAGATAATGAGATGACTCAGGTAGGATCCCAAACATTGTTTCAGAGAGAGTTAAGGAAAGGGAAGGCAAGGCACATCCCTAAGCTTTTGAAGTACCTTGAAGGGAGCCAGCCCCCCACATCACAGATCCCATGGTGGGCCATCAGTACTGGGACTGTGGAGCACGGGGATCAAGGTGGGAAACCCTCCCATTTATGTGGGGAGTGTGGCGCCAAAATGGCCCTGCCAGCCCGAAAATGCACTTGCCATCTCCCCAAGTAAGCAGAGATGTGAGGTGCCTTGCCTGCTGCCCGGCCAGCAGGCCCCGAGAGGAACTTCCATCTGGCACCAGGAGAGGGATGCAGAGGCCAACTGGCACCCTGGACAGAGCCACGTGCCAGCTGGGCCCTGGGCAGAGACTCCTGCCAACTGGCACCAAGGCAAGAGCTCCTTTGGCTGGTCCAGCTCTTCTGCGTGGCCTTTGTAGTTACTCTTCCACTTTCTTTCACTGGAGAAGTCCTGACACACGCACTGGCCCCTGTGTGCTCACAGGACATCCTACTGACAGCCTTGCTGGAAAAAGGCTGACAAAGAGCTGGCTGTGTCGGGGCTCTAGACCTGGGCTAACCTGTGCTAGACCCCATGTGACTACTGAACACTTGAAATGCAGCTATTCTAAATTCAGATGTGCTGTGAGTGTAAAACACACTGGATTTCCAAGACTTAGTGTGGAAAAAAAAAAAGCCATAAAATCTCTCATTAATATTGTGTATATTGGTTACATATTAAAATGATAGTGTTTTTGATATATTGGATTAAATATAGTATTAAACCTAATTTTGCCTCTTTCTTTCTCTGCTTTTTTTTTGTAAGGTGGCTGCTGGAAAGTTGAAAGTTACATTCATGGCTTGCATTTGTGACTTGCCTCCTATTTCTGTTGGACGGCACTGCTCTGCACTGTGGTCTCTGGCCTCATTCACCCGCGTGGGAACCCTGAAAGGTAGGCAGAGCAGGGAGCAAGAAGCCCAGTCCACAAATGAGAATCTGAGCCTTATCCATTCATCCACTGCCCTGTAAGTATTTATGGAGCCCCCTGTGGGTCTGGCACTGTCAATACGGAGGAGGACAAAGCAGGTAGGATCAAGTCTCAGAAAGGAAAATTGACCCTGAGAGCAGCAAGCTGGTAAGAAGTGTGTGGGCAGGGCTAGACCCCGAACTGCAGAGGCTGGATCCAGGGCCCTTCTCCCTATACTCCCATGGCAGAAGGGTGACGGATGTCAGCATCAAATCAAAAATTCAAATCCCTTCACTTAACTTTCCTGTGGCTTTCAGGTCTCTGCAGAGGAGAGAGAATGAGCTGTGAAGTCCTACACATGCAGGGCCTACTTCTAGCTCGGCCACCTTAGAACTTCAGTTTCCTCAATTTTAAAATGGGGGTAATGATGCCAAGCAAGGGGCTGTCCTGAAGACAAAGTGAGGTAGCTGGTACAGCCTCTGGCATACTCGATAGATGTCTTTTCTTTCTCCTTTAATAGGTCCCAAAGAGGCTTCCACCAGACCTGACTCCTCTTTTAAGATTCAGGGTCAAGGTCAATGCTGTATAGTTCTTCTCTTCTAAATGTGGCTCTCTACAGTCCTTCTTTGTTTTTTTTTTTGGCGGTACCCGGGCCTCTCACTGCTGTGGCCTCTCCCGCCGCGGAGCACAGGCTCCGGACGCACAGGCTCAGCGGCCATGGCTCACGGGCCCAGCCGCTCCGCGGCATGTGGGATCCTCCCGGACCAGGGCATGAACCCGTGTCCCCTGCATCGGCAGGCGGCCTCTCAACCACTGCACCACCAGGGAAGCCCTCTACAGTCCTTCTTAACATAAAAAAGATGTCAAGCTGGGCCTGTGCACTAAGTTAGTGTAGATGGGCTTCAATTAACACCTTTACAGGCATCTAAAAAGCTGTTTGCCAACTGACATGTCCTTGAATATCTAGGCTGGGTGCTGACCCCACCCCCATGCTGAGTGAGACCCTCCTCCGATGTCAACACTTCACTATCACTGCCCACTGGCTCACAGGTCTCCTTTGTCACCATGTTCTCCTCTGTCCCACAGCCCCTGAGACAGTTTGGTGACTGCTGAATAAATGTTAAAGGTAGAAGAGGGAGAAGATGGCATTTTCTAACCACTAAAACGGAGCTAGTTATCATGGCTGCTCAGAGCAGGCCAAGGTTCTAGACTCAGTCCCTCACAAACTGGTTTAGCATCACAGATAGAAACACCCCTCCCCACTGCACTGACTGGAATCTCCAGTAGGGTTGCCACAAAAAAAGCAGAAGGATCCATTAAAGTTGAATTTCAGATGAGCAATTATTTCTTAGTACAGTATGCAATATTTGGGACGCACATATACTAAAAGATCATTCTTTATCTGAACTTTGAATTTAACTGGGCAAACGGTTTTTAAAAATTTGTTCAATCTGGAAACCCTAACCTCCAGTTTTAGCTGGTCCTCTCAAAGATTGCAATGCTGATCGTCAGCAGAACCAGGAATGAGATGTGGGTGGGCCAGTGCCAACTGGTTACCAGTTGTCTTACTGGAAAGAAGCCCCAACACCTAATTTACGGACCTGGGGGTGGAAGTCAGGGAAGGAGAAGGACAGGAGAATTAGGATAAACAGAATTAGAATAAAACCTCACGATTATTTGTGACGTGGTAAGTAAAATGAGGTCTCCCAAAGTCGTCCACATCATAGTCCTGGAACCTGGGGATGTTACCTTACCCTTACGTGGCCAAAAGGACTTTGCAGATGTGATTAGATGTGATTTCAGGTTCTTGAAATGGAAGATTATCCTGGATCGTCTGGGTGGGCCCACTGTAACCATAAGGGTCCTTACAACTGAAAGCGGGAGGAGGAGAGTCAGGGTCAGAAAAGGAAACGTGATGATGGAGGCAGAGGTCTGGGATGCAGCCCGAGAAGGTCCCAGCTGCCCTTGCTGCTTGAAGACCAAAGAGCACCACCAGCCAGGGAGTGCAGGTGCCTCCCCTACAAGCTGGAAAAGGCAAGGGAATCTGACCTCGAGAACTGTAAGATGGTAAGTTTGTATTGTTTTAAGCCACCACATTTGTGGTCATTTGTTAAAGCAGCGATAAGAAAGTGACACACGGCAACTGCAAGAAGTTGTCACATCATTTTTTCCAGAGAGAAAAATAACTTCAGAGATTCCTTCCTTAGCAAAAAAAATTAATGGGACTAAACATGACACTATGTGTGTTCACTTAATGCTATTTCATTTTCTTCTGACAATAACTCTGCGATAACCTGGTAGTATTGTTTCTACAGGTAGAGAGATAGGGGCTCAGAGAGGTTTTATAACTTGCTGTAGGCGACCCAACCAGCACGGCCGCTAAGTCAGACGGGGGTCTCCCCAGGCTGAGAGACACCCAGCAGGTGCAGTCTGGGCTAGGGTGAGGCGAGGGCTGTGCATCTCTACTTCTACTAAGGCATCTCTACTAAGACTCCCACGTCCTTCTTCCCACCACAACCACTAGGCGAACTGCATTTGAAATACACTTGATGTGGCTTGGGTTTTTGGTTTTTTGTTTGTTTTTGCTTGGGAAAGAATTAAACTTTGTCTCCAATTATTCAGAGCATTAGGATTCTGCTCTGTTTCTGTTTGGGTTTGCTGTCCCCAGATGGCTCAAAGCAGAAAAAAAAAAAAAAAAAAAAAATCCCACACACTTGTGTGGTACTTTTCAGCTTATGAAGTGTCTCCACAGCCATCATTTCATTGGGGCTTCACAGCTGGGTAAAATGGGCAGATTTCCTTCTCCCTGTTTTACAGAGAGGAAAGCAGGGGCTTCAGTAAGGACAAAGGGATGCTTGCTCGGGGTCACACAGCTTGAAGTGGGTTCTTCTGACACCATCTGCTCACCTAAAACTTGGGAGAAGGGGATAAAGAGGGGGCAGTTGGGGAGACAGAGTAAGGAAGGGACCAGGAATTCTGGGTTAGCACAGCCAGGAGCCCTGGGAGAGGAGGGAGGAAGGGGTCACTGATTGGGGACCACCAGTTGCAGATTGGATATCTCCATTCAGTGGCTGCTGGTGTGATGGTGGGCGCCCAGTCACAATGCATTGGGGAATAGCCGATATTTCATCTTAGCATGTGGTCTGAGGAATTCCAGGGCTCTGAGAGCAGAGAAGGAAAACCTATCTATTCAAAAGAGTCTAAGGATGGACCTAGAGTCTGTCATACAGAGTGAAGTAAGTCAGAAAGAGAAAAACAAATACCATATGCTAACACATATATGGAATCTAAGGGGAAAAAAAAGGTCATGAAGAACCTAGGGGTAAGACGGGAATAAAGACACAGACCTACTAGAGAATGGACTTGAGGATATGGGGAGGGGGAAGGGTAAGCTGTGACAAAGTGAGAGAGTGGCATTGACATATATACACTACCAAACGTAAAACAGATAGCTAGTGGGAAGCAGCCGCATAGCACAGGGAGATCAGCTCAGTGCTTTGTGACCACCTAGAGGGGTGGGATAGGGAGGGTGGGAGGGAGGGAGATGCAAGAGGGAAGACATATGGGAACATGTGTATATGTATAACTGATTCACTTTGTAATAAAGCAGAAACTAACACACCATTGTAAAGCAATTATACTCCAATAAAGATGTTTAAAAAAAAAAAAGAGTCTTAGGAAGCTCACTCTGCTGGGGCCAGGAATGCTGGTCTTCCCATGCCATTCTGCATCTGACTTTATCAAGATCTTACAGAGCAGTCAGTCCCTAAGGTGGCACCGAGGTTTGTTTCCTGTGAGCGCCACACTTTCTCAGTCTCCCCCCGCCCCCTGCCCAGCTCTGCCCACTTGAGGGTAGGCTTGTAGACTGGGAGCTGATGCTTCTGGAGCCGCAGACCTGGGCTGCCTCTCTGGCCCACATCAGGGCATGCAAGGCAATGTTCTAGAAAGAGTTTGAGCTTCGGAGTCAGACTGTGTTTAGATTCTTGATCTGCCACTTAACTGAGTGACCCTGAGCAGCCCTTCTCAACCCTGATCAAGCATGATCTAAACCCAACTCAGAGGTTTATTTTGGGAATTAAATGACATAGTGTAAGTCAAGTACCTTGCACCGTTCCTGGCACACAGTAGGTGCTCAATTAATGATAGTGACTACACAAATATGTATTGTTATCAATGCTCAGTTTCACTAAGGTTCATGAAGATGACCTTGGAAACTTATAAACCTAATTTCCAAGTGCCGCAGCACAACTTTCTGCCACAAAGAAAGAAGCCAAGGCTGAGCCTGTTCCCGAGTCAGTCGTGAACTCCGCTGGGGAATCTACGCACAGCTCTGAAACGCTGGCTGCCTCCTCACTGCAGGAAGCCTTGTTTGGTGCTAAGGTTCCCTATGGGTTTTGTGATTCTTAGGCCAGGGGGGCAATACTTCATCCTGTGACTAAAATGGAAACAACGGCTAATTCATACCCTTGAAAAAATTGGCTGCAAAGCCTGCTTTATTGATAGAGCCATCAGACACAAACTTCATCCACATTCTGTTGGAGCTGGACTTTACATCCTCTGGCTTCTCATAACCACAGAAGTGGCCGATCAGGGCGCTCTCTTCTGCAGGGCCGTCGCGGATTTCCAGGTAGTCGTATGCACAACTGTCGTGTCTTTCGATCTAAACGGAGAAACGGAGACAACGTGAAAGACAGCAGCTTGGCCTTAAGGTTTTCAATTTAAGAAAGGAACCTAAATATCACTCTTGAAAATCTAACCAAGAGACAAAAGGACCCAAACGTGTCCTGGGCTTTTCCAAGCTGTCTCCTACTTGTGCAAGTCGAGGATGAATCAAGCTGCAAAGAGATTAAGTCATGATAAACAGGGAAGAAAGATTCAACAAAATGCCCTGGGATCCCATTCTAGACGACTTCTGCTTCAATTATTCCCCCACCCTCTCCAGCAGCCTTCAGCAAGGAGGCAGATGTGATTTCAAAGCCTGCAGAGGCTCTGATAACCAGATGTCCTGGCAAAATGCATCATGGACTTGAAATGGCCTCTTAGGTTCCTGTTTTCAACCAAAAAAATGGAAACGTATCTTTATAGACCACAGTGTCTAAGATCAGCAGTACTTACCTCAAAAGCTTGGAAGGTGAGCCCCACGTGAAATCCCTCCGAAACCGTAATCCTCCAAACACATTCCTTGGAAGGTCTGTAGTCATCCGGGTAGTTTGGAGATTGAATCTGACCGGCATCTTTGTTAATGTCTCCCCCACAGGTAGCTTTAGAAAAAGAGCCAGGAGGAAAGGGGGGGTCCCTGGTCAGACCCTTACTAAGGAAGTACACCACTAGGTGGCTCCACTTGCCAACATTTTCATTTCCATTCAACCAAGACTGTGCCTCCGGAAAGGCGTAATCTCATGTGTTTGCAACTCTGAATTTTTCTCATATAAAGAAAATAACTGTATAGAGCAGTGGTTCTCTACCTTTGCTGTGCATCAAAATCACCTGGGAGATTTTTCAAACTATGGGAGCCAGGGCCACATCCCAAGAAGTTCTGATCAAGTGTGTCTGGGTGATCACCGGAGGTTTGAGATCCCCCAGTGATTCTGATGCAGAGGGTGGAGGTCTCTGGTACAGAGTGATGTGTACACACGCACACGCACGCTATTTCCTTTATAAAAACAAAGCTCTGGCCCCTCCAAAATTACAATTTAAGTCCCTAAGGGGCCTTAATAACTATTTAGTGTTTTCCTTTGGGTGGAGGGCGGGCACAGGGGTAACTAGCCAGAGAAACCCAATATGTGGAACAAACAGAAGCAGAATTGCCCTGGTGGCAGCTGCCTAGAGCCCAGACCTAGGGCTCTAGGTTCCCTCAACTCAACCACCATGATGGCCTCAGAGGCCCTTCCAAGAAATGTAGCTGGAAATTCCTTGACATTGTCCAAAGTCCTCTTTTCACAAATGTAGCTCAGAGAGTTTGGATTCTTTGCTCAGGCTCACACAGCTATTCAGAGGCTGCTTTCATTTCCAAAGTGTTCTATAACCCCCAACACAACACCATCCCCGCTGGGTGGTGACAGGTAGATGGCGCCTGTCCTGAAGGGAGCCCAGCTAGCCTCTCAGCTTCCATAAGGTGGGAGAAGGGGACGGTGCTGCCCCACCCTCAGGGCTCCGGCAGCTGCCACACGTGCAAGGGTGGGAAGGGACACCGGCTGCATGTGAAGGACTGAGGCACATCAGGAACCACGCCGGCGGCTCCTCTCATCATGAACAAACCTTCATACACCGCGAAGAAGCCCTTGCCCAGGATGTTGCTGCTGCTTCGGAATTCCACCCAGAGCCGGCTGTCTGTGGAGATGAGCGGCTCCGGGACTTTGTCGCCACAAAACCTACCTGGGAAGCGGAAAAGAACGGTCAGGCTGCTGGCGGACAGGACGGAGGGACTCAGTGCAGGCAGAGAGAGAGCAGTGTTGCTTCAAATGCAGTTCAAGGTGAGCAGTCCTCGCTGGGCAACTCATCCTGTAGCACATACGAGATTAAAAGCTGGGATGGAAACAGTCACACGCCTGTATGCCTCCTTCAGGAGAGTCTCAGATGCCAATCAATCAGATACCCTGAGTGTGGCCCAGGCACCCCCTCCCCTACCAGCGGGTCTTGTTGAGGTGCTGAGGGGGATGAGGACGTCCCAGCAAGGCCAGTGGTGGGATGGTGGTCTGAGCGAGTGATGAGTGTCCTCCCTGGTATTTCTATTACATATACACCCTTCTATTTGGGGAGCATGCCTTATGCCTTCCTTGTCTCGGGGAAGGGTTGCCAGAGGACACGTGATGACAAAATCAGTTCTTGGCTTTTGAATTCCACAAGTCTGGCCACAATACCAAAGATTTGGGAAAATACACAGTGAATAAGAGCACATTTCCCCTGCCTTGTAGTCTTAGAAAGATTCCTAGGATGGAGGAGCAAATCCTCTCCTAGAGGGAGAGAGGATTGGAGAGGGCACCATGGAACCTCCGAAAGGACCCTGTGCCCTGGGTGGAAAAGGTTGATAGAGACCCCAAGGAGGTTTAAGGAGCTGGGAGAAGCAGAGAGCTGTGCCCCCAGGGCAGTCCCTGGCACAGGCTGGAGGGGCAACAAGACCCTGGATTCCCCATGTCCCACCTGGGGTCAGAACAGGAGTGTCTGTGTGTTTTCGTAAGACATTAGGCCAGGAGACTGGCATGCAGAGTTCTTCAGGGAAAGCGGGACACGATGGCAGCAACAGGACTCCTGGGAGGGGATGGAAGCGACTTTCCCAGAGCCCAGAGGGCCTGGGGAGCCATAGCACGTCTCCCATAGAACGTCTTCTAGGGAGATGTGGACTTGGTACCAATCTGAACTGGCCTAGGGCTGAGCCAAGGAGGAGGCACCGCAGCCACTTAGGTGGACAGAGGACTGGAGACAAGAGGGGGATGAGGACATCCCAGCAATGCCAGTTGGGATGGCAATGTGCCAGACACCATGCCCTGGCACAGTGTGCCCCCCACTGGCACCCTGCGGGAAAAACCACAAATTAACTGTAATTAAGTTCCCACTACCTGATGGAAAGGGGCTCAAAATTGCTACTGAACTTGTGGTATTGAACATACAAATAAATGTGTATTTCTTAGACACGTGAGTACATTGTGTGAAATTTGGACCCTTTACGGAGGAAAAGGGGGAAGGCCAGGCCTTCCCAGGGCACGGTCATCCTTGGCCATATAATTTCCAATGCCACATAAGGATGGCAGCCAGGGCAAGAACGGGGGTGTGGTGGGAGATGGACTGAGTCATACTCATCATCAGCTCACAACACAGACCAGCCAGGGTCTCTCAGAACGGAAAGCGTCCGTGGCTCCACCAAGCGCTGACTGTGTGAGTCACTCAAGCATCCATTTAACGTGGGGAGGAGGGGGAGTGACGGTTAATGGGTATGGGCTTTCTCTGGGGGATGATGAAGATGCTCTCAGACTATGTGGCTGTACAGCTCTGTGAGCACACTGAAACCACTGACTTACGTGCGCTAATGATGAGATGTATTATGGGGCATGAATTTTATCTCCAAAACATGTTTTAAAGTCCATTTGACAGATGTTTAGTGGGTATCCTCTTATGGCCAGCACTGTGTTAGCCACTGATCGACCCCTTGAAGCTGTAACGCTGCTCTGCCCTTCTGAGAACTGGGGCGGGGGGGTGAGACTGGGGGAGTAATAAATGTCACTACAGACACTACCTAGTGGCCAACTGTGGTCGACATTCTTTGGGGAGACACAGGGGTAGAGGTTGCTAATCTTCCATTTCCTTCTGATTCTGGTTGCCTGTAGCCTTTCGGATTTGGGGAGCTTAATATTAAGGGAGATGAGCTAAAACTGCTGTTGAGAATTGGGCAAGGAAAAATCCATCAGAAGTCTATACACTTCCAATAACGGTTCCTCGGGCATGGCCAATTAGTATCAATTAGTTCTTGGAAAACAGCATGTAAGCCTGGGGAAGTATTGCTCACGAGTGAGAAGACGGAGCCACTGAACAGCAGTGAAGCAATGACGGTTCACAAAAGGAACTCTCTTAGCCAAACCGAGTTTCAAGTCCAAATTTCTCCTTTTAAAACCCCAGCTGTCACAGCCGCTGGGGAAGTTTTCAAAAGAGAAAGGGACTTCCACCACCTTGCTGCCTAAGAAACCACGCACCCATGGGCCACAGGACCACCCGCCTCTGCTCCGTACCCCGGAGGAGACAGGAATTACCGGCTCAGGTGTGTTTTACTGCCTTGGCAGAGCTAGACTTGGTAGAATAAATTACAAATTATGTCTAAGCAACGTCTCCCCAGATCACCTTGTAATTCTTAACTAGAACCGTCTACATTGTCCCTGGACTGATGTCTCCAGATTCTCACCTTCACTGTAATGGTTCTGACAAAAGCTCCCTTTGGAATTGAACCAGACTATGCCAGACGCTGTCCTACACACTCTACATGGATTCTCTATTTGCCTCCCTACTACCTTCTGAAATAGGTGCTATTATTAATCTCACTTCTGAAAAAACTGAGCTTTGGAGAACCTGAGCTGAGTTACACTCAGGATTGTAAGTGGCAGCAGGATTTGAACCTTGGCAATCATCAGTCTCACGCTCTTCATCATCATCACCATCACCGCCACCACCATCCAAAGGAACTCCTCTGTTTGAGGTGCAGTTCTGAACACTGCACCTTTTTTGGATCAGCAGACATCAAATCTGCTGTCTGGAATGTAATCACTATTCCCATTTCCCAATTTGGAAACAGACACATAGGAATGAAGATCAAAGACTCAAACCATAAAGCAAACTTGTGGCAACACCAGGCTGGCCAGTTTGATTCATGCCATCGGTTCTGCTCACTTGGGGGGCCGCCCCTGCCCAGGGAGCCCTTAGTAGAGGAGCCACGCGACACTGATTGGCCAGCCTGGCCTTTCTGAACTTCCCTCCCCACTTCAGGGAAGGCGGAAGAAAAGCCTTTGTGTGCGTTGTGGTGGGACAGAATGCCCGAGGACCGTTCTGCCTACAAAAGCGCATTGTTAGAGTAATTCCTCTAGCAGAAATAAGGGAGGGGAATCCAATTAACAGGCCAGTGTTTCAGATTACTGGATGGTTCTGTATGCGGCCACCTTCCTCCCCTCTTTAGGTGCAATCTCCTCAGTGACCCCCGACACTGAAAAAAACAACCTGCTATCTTTAAGCAGCCGTGAAATGTTCTCAATCTACTTACATTTCCCTTTAATCACTATGTGAAAAGCTGGGCCCCAAACACCCTTCTCCCAAGGAGACTAGCAGGCTGGAGAGAAAATGGACTAGAGAAAAGGTGTCAGATTCCTAAACTGAAATCTGGTTCCTGCCTTTGGAGGAGGAGTTTAATAAGGATATCAAGAAGAGGAAATGCAGATGAGGACACTACAAGTGGACTCCATGGGGAGTCATAAAGGGTTCATTCATAAAAAGTTATGCGTCCATTATGCCTGGATTTTCACACACTGCCCTGGGAAAATATGCGATGCACAGTTTTTCAGAGCAAGATGCATACTTTCACAATCCGCCCTAATCCGCTCTCTCTCCTGCCAAAGGGGCATTGACCTGCCTCCTCCCGGCAGATTTCATGGCACTGACCCCTCCCAGGGACCAGCTCGGCCCACACAATGCACTTGTTCCAAACACAAAAGTTCACTAACAACTGCATCTGGAAACATCAGAGCAGGCCAAATAGTTGGCAAAGGAGAACTCCTGCAAATGAAGAATGACGGTTACAGGCGCTGGGCCATGCCTTGGCTACAGCACACTCGGTGCGCGCGCGCGCTCTCTCTCTCTCTCTCTCTCTCTCTTTCTCTCTCTCTCTCTCTCTCTCTCACATCCACACACTCTCACATACACATACACACACTCACTGCAAAAGTGTGTAAAATATAAGCAAAACAAAAAAAAAACCAAACAAAAAACCATCGTGGATAATGACGAACAGCAAAAGCTCCACCCAATCACTGAACGTGTGATCAGAGTTCCCAGGATCTGCAGCGAGAAAATTCTTGTTTCAAGTTCAAGGAACAGCTGGAAATCCCTCTGCCTGTGCCCATTTTCAGGAGCATGCCTTGGCCCTCTCCATGGAACTTTAGGAACAGAGAGCTTCCCCCTCCTGAGCTTTTTAAAGTCTATCACATTCCCTGGGGGGTATAGGGTTGCCAGATTTAGCAAACAAAAATACAGGAAGCCCAGTTAAATTTGAATTTCAGATAAACAACGAATCATGGCAGTCCTATGGGGAGCCCCTTCTAGATTCAGCAGTCCCCTTGCCCCATCAGCTGGGCATCTAAGTTCTGACCTGATCTCAGCCACCAGCAGGCTGTGTGGCCTTAGCGAGTTGGTTTTGCACTTGGGGAGTGTGGTTTTCTCATGAAGGTGTGTGATTAAGTGACTCTAAGGTCCCCGAGATTCCATGTTATCATGAAACTCCTCCCAAACAGTTTCTTTGATTAATTATAAAATAATATCTGAATGCATTCTTGTAAAAGAGCCAAATAATCCAGAAGTATACACACCAAACCATGAGGTTGCCCCCCACCCTGTGCTTCCTTTCTCAGAGTGCAAGGGCGCTCATCAAAACTTCTTTACAAATTCCTGTCTATTTGTACCTTTAGGAATTTAAACTCATGGCCCTCTGGACTGAGTGGGCTTGTGTGCCTTTCTCAGTGGTAGCTGATCTGGCTGAGACCCTTTGGCCATACAGAAGCTTAGTACCTGCCAGGCCCCCCTGGGTCCAGCCAGACCCTCTGTCCCTGTCTCTTCCGATCTACCCCAGAATCTGAAACGAAGCTGGGCTCAGTCTGGCAGTGAAACTCCCCACCTTAGCTCTCTCCCTTCTTTCCGGCCTCCATCTTTGGTCAGTTGTCCTAATAGCAGCTCACACTCAGGCCAGTCATTCGAAGCATAACAAGTATGGCTTTTCTGCCTACGTGAAGACATGCCAGGGACAAAGTCTGCACCGCGAACTTACGCTGGTCCAACTCAGAAGCCCACCCTGAATAGCACTCTAAAAATGAGAACAATCCACTCTAAGCGGACACCCTCCCAGCTGGCCCCTTATGACTCTGCTTCTCATTCTGGCTCCACCATGGTGGACATTTCTGGGCCAAACGAGTCCCCATGTCCGTTGTCCTAACACTGATGCCATTTGTCCTCTATATGACGGTAATCTTCCCTGGTCACCCTGAGAGACCTGCCCCTGGTGACCAATCCTGAGTGAACTGACTTTTCTCTTTATGCCACCTGCCTACCTTCTCTCACTCAAAGGTCCACCTGCCTTTTCATGGATGAGTTCAAGCACTGTTCATCTCCCCCAAAGAATACACGCTCATCATAGAGAAATTGGAAAATATAGCTAAACCAAGAACAACAACAGAATAATTTTAAAAAATACTCCATCATCCTGAAATAACCACTGCGTGTTATTTATTTATATGTCTTGTTTTACTGAATATTTATATTGTAGACCACAAAATGGTTTCTTCCAGTCAAATCCAGGCTGCACAATGTTTTCAGTAATTTTGTTTTGGGTAATTTGAGTCGGGATATTTACTGTTCAGTTTGCCACACTCCCTGTCACTTCTTACTTTATTATACCAGCCCCGTCTCACTCATTTACACCTTATACCCGAAGGCATCTGGTTTTGCAACGCCTGCATCGATATACAAGTGTATTTTTGTTAAAACGGAATCCTACGTGTTGCATATCCTATTTTGCAACACCTTTTGTGTAGCAATGTACAATGAACATCTTTCTGTATCAATAAATAGCCCCCTCCAACTTTATTTTTAACGGCTGGATAGTTTTTCATTGAAAAGATGTATTATAATTTATTCATCTAACCCCTACTGTTGAATATTTAAATTGTTTTCAATGTTTCCTGCTTCACTGAACATCCCTGTAGTGAGAGCTTTGCACACTTCCTTAATTAGTTCCCTAGGATAAATTCTAAGAAGTGGAACGGCTGGGTCAAAGAGTATTCGCAGTTTTAAAAGCTTTTAACATGTGCGGCCAAATGGAGTGTTCAGAGTTTTACAATGACACCGACCCGTGAGAGCTTCCTGTGACTGGCGGGATGGACCCTTCCAGATATTAACAGCATCGCAGACAGCATCTGAGCACTCCTCTCTTAAGGCTTTCTGAAGTCAACTCACCCAACAGGGGGGCTTTTCTCCAATAACCATCCCGGACCTCCACGTAGTCGTACCAGCACAGGCGGCTTTTAAACAAATCCATGGATGTGAAGTTTAAGGCGATCTGCAAAGAGTTGCCGTAAAGTGAGTTTTGGCAGCCAAGCCTGAGGAGTTTTGAAGATACGTCTGGCATAGCGGTGTTCTCACGTTACCCTTTAGCATACAGAGCTTTCAGACCACAGTAGGAGTGTCCTCTCAAAAGCACATTCACAGGAAACCTCATGACATTCAATAATAAACCTTAAACAGGATGGGGAATAAACAGAGGAGATGGGTTCTTTGGTTCTGTCTGGGGAATAACTTGGGCTTTTGAAGTCACTTGGTGGTTTATAGAAAGCAAGATGCATTAAAAAGACTGGTCGGGATGCGCTGAGACTGGGGATTTGGAAGGAGGTAAGAGGTCAATGGAGTTTAGAGATACGAAAAGATCTTAAAACATCATCAATCATTCCAAAGGGTTTGGGGTGAACCCGAGTGCATCCGAGCACCTCTGTGATCAGTGTTCCCCTGGCCATGACCTCACTCTTCTGAGGTGTGGTGTATCTAACAGCCTTCCTACAGTTAGTCCGTTCATTCATTTATTCATTCATTCCACCATTGTTAGTTGACCCACTGTGTGCCAGTCTGTGTTGGCCAATCAAGATAGAAAGATCAGTAAGACAGAGTACTTGCCTTTAAGGAGCTCAGAGAATGAGGGAAGGGCAGATGTGCCAAGCCAATGAGAACACTATGGAATAAATGCTGAGAAGAAAGGGATGGACAGAAAGGCACTCTGGAGCCCCAAGGAAGGAGAACTAGATTCTGCCCGGGAAAATCTGGAGAAGGCTTCTCGGAGGAGGTGGCATTTAACCTTAGGAGAATAGGGGTCCAGGGGCCAGAGAAGGAGGGCCAGACAGAATTCTGATGCAAGGGACTGACACGAGCAGTGCAAGGAGATGTCTGGGGAGCCGCGCCATGCATCTAGCAGGGTCATTGTGCGCATGTCTGGAATGAGGGGGCAGAAGAGGTGAGGAGGAGTGAAGGCTGGGGAGGGGGGTTCCGAGGGACTGGGAAGGAAGGTTTCCAGTCCCTCTGGACACACTTGAGGCCATTCAGTGGTGCCCCTGCCCACAAGCAGTGGAGGGGAGGGGGGGCCCTACAGACTTGCACCCCTTCCAACTCAGACGGCCCAGACCGAGGTCAGGTTTGCTCTCTCCCTTCAGCCCCCTTCAAGCCCCGCCATGCAACGTGCCCGGGATTGTCTGGCTGCAGCTCCCAACTGGGCTCCCTGCCCGTCCTCGGCGTGTACCCTGCCCGCCGTCTCTCAGCCCTTTCGCTCTCCAGAGTCCCCTGAAGTGCCCTGCCCCAGCTCCTGCACCTCTGACCCTATCTATGGCTTTTCCCACTCGGGGGGGACCTTGCTATCGGGCAGTTCATCTTTTTCTAGCGTCTTCACTCTCCTCCCTCTGCTGGCCACTTTCTTTTCTATTCTTACAGCCCTGGGTCCCACTGTCCCTAAGTAAACCCCTTAGGCTGGAGGGCTGTGGGTCAAAGTTTGCAGTGCCCTCCCGGCCACATCGAAAGGACTTAGTTCTTTGTCCTTGTTCTCTGGCCCCTCTGCTTTGAACCTCTCCTCTCTGGTTTCCACCACACTCTGTCCACTGTTCTTTCTCCTCGGCTGGCTCCCGTCCTCCCCGCTCCCCTTCTGAGGTAAGGACACCTCAAAAGAAAGCATTGTCCTCCCAGCTTCCCTGTCTGTAGGTGACGTCCTCGCCCCGATCACTGAGGTGCTGTACCTTGGGGTTAGCTCTCCTTGGCCTCTATTGCTTATCCCAGGGCTGACGGACTTTCTTCCTTTGAGATGTCTGAGTTCCCGCTCCAGGTCAGTCTCGCTGCCCCTTCAACAGCCCTGCCTGCATTGTTCCTGCTGAGATGATTCCGGAACCCCTCCCTGCCGTGCCCCCGTCCATTCTGCACACTAGGTCTTCTGGATCAATCTTGCACTTACAGCTCATGTCTACCAGATCCCTCCTGTGCTCAGAAAACTTCAGCAGCTCCCTATGCCCCCATCTCATAAATTAAGCTCTGATTACTTTCCAGAGCCTCCAGCACCCATCCCATGTGACCTTATTTCCTGGCGCACCCTGATATATCCATGCTAATAAGACCCTCCCATGCCTGGATAGGGGGCCCCTCCCTCCCCCCGAGTCCTTCCCTGATTTCCCAGATGGATATGATCTTTCCCTCTTTGGAACTCCTCCCTCCCTATCTTAGAGTGACTCTAGAGCAGGCATTTTAGAGGCAGGCAGATCTGGATTTCCTCCCAGCTCTACCCTTCCTGGCTCTGGAATCTTGGGAAAATACTTGTCCTCTTGGGCCTTTAGCTTCCTTGTCTGGAAAGAAACATGCACACCATTGGGCTGTTGAGGGGACTGCACGAGAAACTGTACATGGCATGTGCAGTGCTATGCCTGGCACGTAACAGACACTTGATGAATGGCGATTTAAAACATCAAGCCACACTGAACGTACACTTAATGCACCATGAACCGGACACACAAAGTGCTCTTCACACAGGCTGCCCATCTTGAGTGTGTCCACTGGCTCCCTTGTTCAGGTCTCAGGACAAGGAGCACCGTCTTCCACAAAGCCCTGTGATCTCCTAGGAGATGAAGTCAGTACCAGAAAATAACTGGCCAGCTTACCTGCTGTGTTGTAGTGTGTGTGTGTGTGTGTGTGTGTGTGTGTGTGTGTGTGTGTGATGTCACTTTTCTTTCAACCTGCTTGTGGATTAGAATCACCTCAGAAGTTAAAAAGATACCAGTGCCAAGCAAATGCCCCTCCTTCAATTAAATGAGACTCCCTAGGGGTGAAGGGCGGACCCCAACTAAACTCTAAGTCCCTTGAAGACAGGGGTTGTATTTAGATTTCTTTCGTCTCTCCTGCGGTGCTAGCATTCAGGTGCAAGGGCTCGGTAATCCTTGCTAACTGGCTGCAATGTAATTCTTCAGCCTTTGCTTTTTAAAATTTCAGAAAGGAAATGTTATTACAACTTCCTTGGTAACACGTTCACGATCTGAATGAACGGATAATTATTCAGGCTAATTATTTAAGTATGTTAGTGAACCATAAAGACCATAGGGGAAGAGGTGATGAACAAGAGGTGAAACTCAAATCAGTCAAGTTTGCTGATGACCAGCAGCTCTGGGGAAGGCTGGGTGGGTGAAGCAGAAGTTGAAATAATTGGTTTTGGAATTTCAATGATATATTCTCCCTGTCCCCAGTCAGCAATAATAATTAAGGCTTGGTGAATCTCATGCAGTTCAAACAGATCACAGAGCCTCTGCTATTCAGGGCAATTCAACAATTTAGGGATTGCCAGATCCCTTCCTCCCCCTCCCCCTTCTTCCCTCCCATGGATGCCTCCTGCAGGCACAGGGACCTCATCTGCCCAAGGCAGACAGGTCTGAAGTTCCTCAGGCTCACGATGACAACCACACAGTCATAAATGCTTAGAGCCAGAGGAAGGATGTGTGCGTGTGGCTGTTGTGTGTGTGCGTGTGCGTGTGTGTATGTGTGCATGTAAGTATGTGTGTATGAATGCATGTTCAAATGTCTATCAGCCTGTCCCCTTTGAGGAATAATTTAGGATGATAGTTAAGCATTCAGGCTCTCAGAGTCAAATTGCCTGGGGTCAAATCCCAATACAACAAACTGAGTAGCCTTAAGCGAGTCCATTTCCTTAACTGCAAAGTGATGTGGTAATAGCGCCAATCACATGAAGCTGTTGTGAGGATTCAATGAGAGACTCCACACGATATGCTGAGAATAGCGCCCAGCCTGCAGAAAATGCTCACAATGGTCTAAGCCATTGTTTCTCTCTAGTTATCACAGTATATTTAACTCAACATTTAAGTGGACATCTTTTTTATAGTGATGAATTAGGAATATCTGAAGATTGGCTACAGGCACCTGAAAATCCAACACCTCCCACTGCACGCCCATTCAGCCGCTCATCCATCTACACATCCATTCAACAAATAATACTTATTGTATGACTCTGTGCCATGGGCTGTGTTGGGTGCTGAGGTGAACCACGTCTGTACTCAGTGAGCTTAGGGTCTAGAAAGGGGACGGCCAAATAGCCAGCAGCCATGATCCTGTGAGAGAAGCCACAACAGGATGACTGCAGGGAGACAGGCCCGAGGGGCAGAGATGCAAAAGTAGCTGCATCTAGGTTGAGACAACATGAAGAACCCTTGGCTTTGTAGTGAAGTGTAGGGAAAAATACAAGCTTCGAGGTGCAGAAGCCCCAGTTCCCAGTTCTATATCTTCCTCTGAATGTGGGCAATTTTAAAAATGTCTGGGCCTCGGATTCCTTGTTCAAATAATGGATATAAGGAGATGAACCCTGCAGAAAGGTTAAGAATATACCACCCCTGGACCAGGGCAAAAGAGACCCCTGAGCTGGGCTCAAGTTTAGAGGGTCATGGAATCTTCAGAACCAAAGGAATTGCCTACACAGAGTTTTCCCAGCTCCTAGACCGCACCTCAGGAGCCCAGGACCTTAGAATTCCCTGCCCCAATAGCCCTGAGGCCACTTCCAGGTGTACAAGGACCTCTGCCCTGGATCCATCCTCCCGAGCGTGGACAGCACACCTGCCCAGTCCACCTCCACTGGAGAAGGAGTCAAGAAACAGCTGTTTGCAAGGTAGGAGTGGAGGGTGCTTGGGATTGTGGGCTGGGGGTTGCCCTGGGTGCTCCTAGATGGAGCTGGGGCTGGGAAGAGGAAGAGGGGCCAGCCGTGTTTGGGGGCTAGCTCTCCCTGTAGTGCCACCTTCCAGAACAGCGCTCCGAGGTGTCAAGAAATTCTAAATTGGATCCTCACCTTCCAGGACATCCTGATGGTGTATTTATCAAGGGAGGAGGGTGGCACCTACTTTGTTTTACATACTGTGAGCTTGATTTATAGCTCCTGTAGACATTTAGTACATAGGCCTCCATTTGTATGGGGGAGGCTGGTGGGAAAGTCCAGAAATCATGAACGTTAAGCAAGCTTGCCCAGTGACTGGCACATAGTAGGTGCTCATAACAGCTATTATTATTACTATTAATAATAATACTAGTTCCTCATGCCTCACCCAACTCAAAGAATGCGCTGTCATTTCCTGAGGTGGTTTCATACCTACCTTTTCCCCTGGAGTGACCGATATCCTCCAGACACAGTGGGAATAAGAAGGGTAGCCATTCGGGAAACCAGGTGCGGAAAAGTTTCCCGTCGTGTCCTGCAGGGTCTCCCCACATGCTGCACAAGCAAAACAAGACATGTGATCCAGGCATGTGCACACACTCCCCGCCCATGCAGCCCCCTGGACAGGGCTGCTGAGCAAATTCACCCCTTTACCAGCCAAAGCTCTCAGAACACCTTGGCAAAAAGCATGTCAGGCACATTGACATTTTTCTGGCAAAATGTCAATAAAATAAAAGCAAATACATGTCAATAAAAGCAAAACTCGGGCCTGGGGGCCAAAAAGTAACACCCCAGGGGTTTCTTCTGAGCCTCTCAGGATTGAGTACAACCTAGAGGTTTGAATCTCAGCACTCTAGCCAGCTGTTTGGTGGTGGGCAAATATCCCAGCCTTGCTGGGCCTCAGTTTTCTTTTCTGTGAAATGGGTGGGACCTACCTAGAGGGTTAAAGAAACCATCTGCATTATATGAAATGGCTCAGTGCAGTGCTTAGCACACTGTGAGTTCCCCCCCTACATAGTGGCCGTTATAATTACTGCTAATAATATCTGTGGCAGAGAGAATACAAAAGTGCAAGCACATGGAGCAAAAAGAAAATGCTTTGAAATTTATTTCAGCTGTTAGTTGGAATCCTGTCTCTTCTTTTTCTGCTACCCACCTCTGAAAGAGCTACGGAATAGTCAAGAAAACAGAGGAAAATGACCAGAAGCACAGGAAGCTGGAATATTCTAGAATAGGCTAGTCTGCCCTTGAATGTTTGAGGGTTGCCTGGAGTCTAGAACCTAGTCCTATGTATGTGAAAAATATTTCCCCTAATTTGTCCTCAAAAGAAAAGGTTATGCGTAACCTTTTGTATCCCCTCATCTCTAGGGATTCAGACCCCAAAGACAGGTACATCGGTTTGCTGAGTGCCCCTCCTTTCATGGGGCCACCTCCAGAGTGTGGGAAACACACTTCCTTACATTTCTTTTCCTACATGCAATTCAGCGTCTGCGCGGCAACCACCTTTGCTTTCAGTTACTACTTGAAACTATTTGAAGATGCAGTTTTTGGAGCTGCAGGAAGGAAGAGCTGGAGAATGGCCCATATCGGCCTCAGGAAATCCTGGATATCGGGGCTTCAATATCATGTTACCGAACAACTGCCAGGCATCATGAGGATTATGCCCAGCAGTGAACACCCCCGAGGGTTCCATGGAAATTATTTTAGAATAATCATCAACGTTCTGCAAGAACACATACATTACTGCATGGCTCCATGGTATTTACCAGCTGCTTCCAATCCTTTCGGGAAGTAAGAAGCATATACATTATAACTAAATAAATACTATGGCATTTCCCAGGGAACGCTATAAGGTTCCTCTTTCAATTCAGCAAGGTTATATGATATGTGTATCCTGTATTTCAGCCCTAACATGCCCCCAGATGACTAATAGCTGGATGGGCTTATTTCCCAGAGTGTCGTGATGGAGCAGTCCCACACGGTCCTTTGAGCACCCCGTCCTTTGCACACGAGCTGGGGAAGCCAGAGACCTTTTCTGTGCAGGTGCAGGGCACAGATGGTCGGGGGGTCTCCCAGAACGGTGGCCTGGAGGGAAGCAGTGCCAGCACTGCGGTCCTTTAGGGGTCGAGTATGGTTGTCGCTTTGCGAGTGAGCGTGTGCTGCCGGCAGTGTCGTTTGAAAAAAAGCTGCGAGTCCAATTTTCTAAGATGGCCCCTATTCCAAATATTCTGTCCCATGATCGAACCACGTGTTTGGTCTGGGAGTTTGGAAAAGGTTGCTGGACCTTTTGGTAATGGAATTTCTTTCTTGCCCCCCAAACCACCAAATCGCCTTCTCACCCATCACTGGTAAAAACTTGGCTGCTGTCAAGGAGCGCTTTACACTGAAGCTCAGCAGCTTAAAGGGGCCAACGTGAGCTCCCCGCTGGGAGGCAAGGGGGGCGGGGGTGACAGTGCTGAAGGCAACGAGATGGAAGCAAAGAGGGCAAAGCCAAGGGGCGGGGGGTTTCGAACTGGCAGAGAAGCAGACATCTGCTTGGATCCAGTGTACCGTCCCATCTCCAATGGCAGAATACTGGCCACTGACTAGCACCCTGGATGGCTAGGAGAGCCCAAGCCCATAGAAATGATCTCATTTACAGCACTGAGATGCCCTCTGCCTTCCAGTGTTTGGGAAGCTGGCTTCTACCCTTTCAAAAGCATTCTCCTTCACTCTTTGCCTTTCTGCAAAACCTGGGGTTCTTGTTTTACCAAACCCACGTCCCCTACTCCCATAGAAAGGAGAGTGCTTTGACCCCTATGGGAGGCACACCGCACTGGACTCCCGTTCACTACTGCACCACTACGCCTCTTCCTCTTCTGAACGTCAGGGCTTTGCCGGAGAATTCCAAAGCTTCCCACAAGTTAAGCTGTGGGCTCTAAGACCTATTGTTTGCTTCACCACCTGCAGCCCCTCCACCGCTAGGCTTTCTGCACTGTCCAGCACCTCAGCACGCCAGGAATGACAACTGCCAAGGGGGAGACTCTTCATGTCCCCCAAGGAGTCTTCCCAGCACCAGGGATGTTTGCCTGTGGTGGTTGAGTTAAGTGGTCTCCATGGTGCTCTGGAGGCCCTGGAACCCCTGCGATTCAGTTACCTGGGCATTTGTACAGCTTCCTGGCTTGAGCTATGTCTCCCTGACTGAGCCGCACACGCTGGCCAATGGTTGGCCTGATGCCATTGTCGTCTCGACGGGGGAGGATGGTGTCTAAGAAAACTCCTCTACAGGAAGAAAGGAGAGAGCGAGAAAGGAGAACGAAAAGTCAAGGCTGTCAGGCTGTCCGCGTGGGGATTTCGAGTCTTCATTTCCTTTGCCCACAACCCCATGAACATTCCTACCCCCTGGCCTGCTCGCCCCAGGCTGACATAACTCATGACGTTGCCTCCCCTTGTGCTGGCATGTTAGCATTCCATTTCTTCAGCTGCCGGCTCCCTTTCCAATGGGAAAATGACTCTGCCAAGTTTAAAACTATGCCCTAGCCCAGTGGCCCTGAGGGCTTCCTTACTGAAGTGTACCGAGCACCTCCACAAAGGCCCTGACAGGTCCAGGCCCCAGGGCCCCCCCACTGCACAGCTGCAGGGAGCACCATTCAGAGAGACAACTGTGTGAGTGGCGCCCTCTGGAGTTGTGCGACGGGCAGCTCCCAAAATGGGTAAGTCTTGGAGAGGCTCCAGAGAAAGCTTGGGAACCAGTACAGTGTGAGGTTCTCAGGGGCTGGTCAGCAAGCGCTCGTTGATGAGTTGGTGAATGAAGCAGTTCAGGGTTTGGGGGCCTTAGCTGGCAAGAGGGATAATCAGACGGAAAACGGGATGAATGCAAAGAACAGGAGGTAGTCAAGAGAGCTCTGGCCTAGAGATTTCTGTGTAAGGCCTCACTGCCACCTGTAAGGCCTCACTTGCCTCGGACAAGTCCCTTCCCTCCCTGAGCCTCAGTTCACCCCTCTGAACAGTAAGAGATTGGCCTAGATGGTCATGGCAGCCCCTTCTAACGTTCACATCTCATTCTGCTCCAGTGGGAGTGAAACCTAAAAGGAGCAAAGCAGACGAATGTCCACCAGGATGCCTGGCGGGGTACTGGCTCTATTCACGCCTCCATTTGGTGGGTGTGGTTTACCCCCTGCCTGATCTTCCCACTCTGCTTCCAGACCCCCAACCTGGGACCTCTCCTGGAGGGTAGGGCCTTCCCTTGAAAGGACACCTTCTCCAGTTACCACCCTATTCCTTTCTGTCCCTTCTTAACCAAGTTTCTGGAAAGAATTGTCTCCATTCTCTGGCTGCCTACCTCACCTTCACTCCTCAATCCAACTGCGATCTGACCACGCCAGCAACGGTCCCCAGTCCCCGACCAACTGACAAGTCAGATGGCCCCTTGCCAATGCTCACCTGCCCTCTCGGCAGCACCGCCCCTTTGCTGGCCCCTCCTCTCTTGGACTCTCTTCTCCCTGGTTCCCAGGCACTGCTCTCTCTGAGCCGTAAGTTAGGATCTCTCCCTCTTCTGCTTCCCAGGAGTGCTATCCCTAGGGTTCCGCCTTCCCCCTCTTCTCTCCTCTCTCCTCTCTCTTGCTCCACTTGCTTCCCTGGGTTTTAACTGACACTTACAGGCTGACAGCTAATTCTCTGATTCCAGCTCTAGAACCATCTGCTAAGACAGAAGTCTGGTGACCGCTCCACTGCACTGTCCTTTGGAGCTCTTATATGCAACTCATTCAAAACCTAATGCATTCCGTCCTCCTGCTCCTTCCATGAATCTGTCTCCTGAGACTGAATCTGAAGGTGCCCTTGGCTCTGTCTTCTTCCTCCCACTCCCTTGTCAAAACTGGGAACCAGGACCTGTCCATGGCACCCTCTCTACATCCCCTGAATCTATGCCTTCCTCCTCATTCCAGACCACTGGTTTAGCAATCAGCATCCCCTTCCTGAACTCTCTTTCCAGTAGCTTCTCAACTGGCCTCCCCCCTGTAGACTCTGCCACCTCTGCTCTACCCTCCACAATGCTGCAACGTGATCATCCTGAAATGTAAGGACAGGCATGTGCCCGCTCTGCTTACGGGCCTTCGCCGACTTCCAATCACCACCTGGATCTCCAGGCCTGTGGCTCGCTGGCTTCTGCCTTTCTCTCCTGACACCTCCACCTCACTCGTTATCATAAGCAAGCTAGTACTCCTGCCAGCCCCAAAAATGCCCTTAAACAAGCTGTCCTCTGCCCAGGCTGCCCATCCTCCATCTTCTTGACCACTACCAAACTCCTGTTCATCCTCCAAAACACCACCAGATGGCTTTCCCTCTTAAAAGTCTTCCCAAGCCCTTTCTATCCCTCCCATCCTGAGTGAACCACTCCTTCCTCTGGGCCTTATTCGCCTAATACGATATGATTCTTATCATACTGTATTGTCTTTTTGGGGGTGATGATAATGGTCTTTTCTGCTAAACAATAAGTTTCTTCAGCAGAGAGGCTGGGTCCTTGTCTCTATGCCCTCAGGAACCAAAGTGTAGCCAACTCAAAACATGCTTCTTGAATTAATTTACGCAGCCAAGATAGGACACTGGCATCAAAAGATTTTGCAAAATAATTATTTATACTCAAAAGGAAATGCAAAAATGCTTGTTACCTAGTTATTAGCTGCTCTTTCCTTTTTCTTCTCTTTCTCTCTCAAACATTTCCTTTTCCCTAAATTCTGCACTACTTTGGAAAATATATATTATCCCTAGTTCCTCCTTTTTGTTTGTGTAGATACTTTTCCCCTAAATCAGATTTCAAGCTCGTTTTCTTTCCTATATTAGCACACCAGAGCCTAGATTGCCTGCCGATGTCCTTTTCAGCACCGCTCTCCCCAACATTTAACCACCTGGCCTGTCTCTCTCTAATTGCCATCACCTCATCTCTGGGTCCTTCAGAGAAACTTTTGTGGAATCTTTGGTCTCCCTCAGTGACCTCACCAAGTTTGAAACCACAAGTGATAACTCTACATAAAATTCTAAATTCAATCACATATGAATCTTAAAAATGGGTACTTCTGCCCTAACGTAAAATGTGTTCACTTGTAATCGTTTTCTTGATTCTCCTGGAGAAAGACATTTTGCTGCATGAAATGCAAGGCTCAGTACAATCTCTTGGCAACTCAGGCTAAATGACCACGTGGAAGCCCACACAGTGCAGGCAACTCAGGCAGCAGCCTGCTGTGTGGAGAGTGTGTGCTCACACCCGCTGTGCGTTCCCAAGACCTTCCTATGTGCCAGGCCCGGCCTGGACCCTTTAAATGCACCATCTCATTTAATCCCCACAAACACCCTAGGAAGCAGGTGCTGTTTATTAGGGGTCCTCTCTACAGGTGAGAAAACCAAGCCTGCGGAGCCTAAGGGACTCACCCGAGTACAAAGCTAGTGATGGGGAGCCAGCCGTGAACTGGACGCAGGCAGGCCTGGAACCTGCCTCCTAGCATCTACCTCCCTCCAGCCAGTGTTTCCCACCACCCAAGAAACAGGTCTTAATGTCTGTTAGGTACGTGGTAGAGTTAGGAAGCTTGGAAACCTCTGAAACCAAAGCAGGAGGAACCACCTGGGCTCACACTCAGACAGCTCTGCGAGCTGAGACTCCCTCCCCTGCACGTCCCTGAGCTGCCAGCACAGCGGTGGGCTGTGGAAGATGTTTACTACAAGAGACATCCCTATATAAACCGCTGCAATTACATCCCCCCTTTTTATGTAGGACACTCTCAGCATTGACATTCTGCTAAACTAAGAAAGGGTTTGGCAGATGCCCTTAGGGAATAAAACTGTCAGCTCTGAGTTCTCCAAACAAAGAAGCCCCTGTACCAGAGAACTGTTTCCTAATCTCCTGGACCCTTGCCCAACAAAACCTCCAAAGACATCACTCCCCACAGCCCGGGTCCAACCATGGGGAGGAGGGAGGGACTGCAATAAACTAGAGGGAATAAAGTTGGAAGGACAATCGTAAAGACACATGAAGATTGGGTTTCCCATCAGCAGGAATAGCATTTGCCTCTGAGATGAGCAAATGTTCTATAGGCCATTTTCTACTCTTTCACAGAATCAAAGACAATGTGCGGGCTAGCTCCAGGGGACATGTGACCAAGAGTAATGACATGGAATTAGGGAGAGGGAAAATCTTACAAAAAGTACCCAGTTAAAGACTCCATTGATAAATGCCCCCAATGAACAAAGTAGTTTTCTGAAAATCCATGCAGAAAATTGGCATAGGGGACAATGCTACAAAATAGATTTGCCAAAATCATTCTCAACTCTGGGGCAGGGGTGTGAAGGTAGCTGCGGTGGATTGTTAAAATAACAAGTCTGTGCCTCCTAACATCCGTATCCCTCTGCAATACGAAGTTGCAACTCCTCCCATTAAGAGGTAGAATCTCTTTCTTCATCACTTGAATCTGGGCTGGTCCTGAGCCTTGCTCTGGCCAACAGAATGTGACAGAGGTGATGTCACGCACATCCTAAAGCCTGGGTCTTAGGAGTCTTAATGAGTATTGCCGTGGGAGCAATCCCAGGCAAGCCCAGAGAAGAATGAATCAGAATGACCCACAATGTCATAAAAAATAAGTTTTTATGAGCTGTTAAGTTTGGGGGTAGATTGTTGTACAACAATAGATAACATCATGTGAGCAGAAGGGGACTTCTGCCGCCCTTTGACCCCTTCAGGGAAGCTGCTCCTCTCCTAACTAGCCGCCCATCACACCCATGTGCTGCTCCCTTGCCAAGCTCCCTTCTAGGTGGACTTTTGATGAGGAACTGTTATTTCATGGGTTTGGTCCATGGGTTTCCATTGGTCTGTGCTGATAAAATCCTTCACGCTGACAACGGTGTTAAAACGGTTATCTCCTGAGGGGCAAAAGGGATGGCATTACGGGTTAGAAATCAGAAAAAAAAAAAAAAAAAAAGAATTTTTTTTCTTGAAAGACAAGAAAAGAAATGTTGGTGCTAGAAGACAGTCTGTCTTCACTCTTGCCTCGGCCTCTGGCTTCAGAGCTTTGCACAGTTACTGGCACGTCGCAGGCATGGAGAAGGCAATGCAGTTTCTATATCCCATTTGTAGTTATTTATCCAAAATTTCCTACATAATAGAAACTTGTAGATTTTTCTTAATGAAGTGACCACTGTAACTGCATGTGGAAAGAACTGCAATGAGACGATGGACTTTTCTTCCCTCACCTAGTCCCCAGCACTGCAGATCTCCTGTCTCCTTCGACTCATTCATTAATTTATTCATTTGACAAATATTTATTGAACAGCTACTCTGTGCCAGGCGCTGTGTTGGGTGCTGGGGATTAGAAGAGAATGAGATAGTCTCTGTCCTCAAAGATCTCAGTCCAGTGAGGGAGAGGAGAATGCAACAGATAAATATTAATAAATAAATTTATAAGAATAATTGATAGATAAGGTGTAAAGCAATATGAAGAGTTTGGACAGCTATAAAAACAAGACCCAAGGTACAAGCTTCTCACCTGGACCAACTTGACCTTGATTCCCTGAAAAAATCAACACTTTGGCTCTACTTAGCCGCCTGCAACCCCTGGGGCCGATGCGATGTGAGCTGGCTATTCCCTAAACCATTTCCCAAACCTGAATCAGTCCCACCGCCACACCCAAGCATCCCACCTCTGACATCTGCAGAGGGGCCACTTATCCTGACTCTCACACCCCCAGGTAGGTCCCTCAAAGTCTCAGTTTCCCAGCGTGGAAGAGGAAGCCTCGGATTTCCAATACGGCAATGAGTGTGATCATATCTGTCAATCCCTCACCCATTCTCGTTAAGAAATTACAACCTGAAATGTTCGAGCTGGAAGGGGCTCAGGGAACATCTGGTCCAACTCTCTCATGAGGGAACTGAGGCCCAGGGAGGTGGCGATTTGACCCTACACACAGCTGCCCCGAATTACTGTCTGGACCTCCTTCAACAGCAAGGTACATGGGAGAGAACGAGGGCTAGAATCCAGCCTTTGACTCTCAGTTCAGTGGTCTCATCACCACATCACATTGCCTTCTGTGTCTTCTGATAAAGAGCGAGGAGAAGAGTAAAGAAAACAGGGTAGGTCACTCCCATGCCAGGTGTTCAAAGATGCTAACTTTGGCCAAACTCCTCCCATTAGAGTTCTGGAGAGCCCCTGCCTGGGTGCAGGATGGCCATCCTAACTAACTCAGCTGTGTGGCCAGAGCACAGTGCCCCCGTGGAACGTGGGATGCTGAGGGTGGGAGGATGTCTCCCACGGTTCTACGACCTCATCAACAGGATGCTTTCAGCAGCCGTACCCAAGAGCCAATCAGCCTGCGTAAATAGTCTTCCTTCCACTCCCAAGAGCACTATGTCTCCTGACCTAATGGTTTCCTTTGATCTTTATGGACACAGAGACTTATGAAATGGATTGTTTCCCTCTTTGCTGTGACTTGCTAGGAAGCACAGGGCAGGGTTTTCTGCCAACCCCAACAAAGGGTACATGACTTTATGGCATATATTCTGAATACCAAACTGATGCCAAGCTTCAACTTAGCCATCGACCCTTATATTTCCCTCCCCCATCCCCAAGTCTTCTCACCTAGTTTTTCTTCTTGTGTATATTGGGAATCACCTCAAATCTTTTTTAATGATTAAATAAATAAAGAGCAAACAAGCTGGTTTTAAGAAGAGACCGGGGGAAAAATGCCAAGAGAGAATACTCGCACTGTGTCTCCTTTAAGTCGAGTGGAAAGACCTACAAAACTGGGACTAGCGGGCGAAAACTTCTATATACAAAACACTTATATGATCTAGAAGCAAGGGCAATACAGAAAATACTTAAATACTGGGTCCAGCACAGCACGAACTCATCAAAACAGATCCTGCTGATGCCAGCTGCACATAACTGGTGTGACCACGCTTGAGGAAAACAGCTACCCTCATGCGCAGCCAGCAGGCAGGAGACCTGGAGTTTTGTTCTCACTCTAATCCCAGCTACCTGTGTGCCCACCAGCTGGCCGGAGGCTCATTTTCTTCTAAAATGAACCCATGATTTACCACCCTCCCAGCTCTGACACAGTCTAGGTTCCAATAAACCACACTGCTTCTAGGAGAACTGGTTGGCGTCACCATGCTTACATCAAGGACATACTTCAGAAGATACCCACCCCCCCCCCCCACTGGAAATTTTATACAGAGCCTTTAAGTTATTATCCCAGCTAACCTCTTGATAATTTCCCTTTTCTAGTTTGCTGTTTGTGACACGAGGGCATGATGAAACACCAGCTTCACAATGGGATTCAATCTTATTAGCGGGAACCTGATTAGATTATATTTCACTGCAGCCCAGAGGCCACTGTATTTCAAGGACAGACACGCCAACCGTGCTAGGGACATGCAGAGACCCGCTCTCTGCAGACCTCCAGGAATCCGACCCAAGCCTGCGGCAGGCACATTACAACACAGACGAGGCATAACCATAGATTCCGACCTTGAGAAGGTGTTCCGGGCGTAGTGCATGATGCTGTCAAAGTCGTACATCTCTCCCAGAGAGCTCACTTCCCCAGCTTCCATTTTTAAGAAATTATACTCCTGACCTGTGACATAACACTCTGTTAAGGCCTTTGAAAACCAAGGCAGGCACCTGAAAGGAGGCACAGGAGGGAGAAGGAGGGCCCATAGCAACTTCCGAGAGCTCTGTTAGCCCAATCAGACAAATGACAGGTTTGGTGGTGGTTCTTGTTGTTTTTAACAGATTGGAAATTTGAAACAGAACAGCACTATGTGGTCACACCCCACCACACAACACCCCTCCCAAAATGCCACTCAAAACTCCTAAACTCGGGCTTCCCTGGTGGCGCAGTGGTTGAGAGTCCGCTTGCCGATGCAGGGGACACGGGTTCGTGCCCCGGTCTGGGAAGATCCCACATGCCACGGAGCGGCTGGGCCCGTGAGCCATGGCCGCTGAGCCTGCGCGTCCGGAGCCTGTGCTCCGCAACGGGAGAGGCCATAACAGTGAGAGGTCCGTGTACCGCAAAACACAAAAACAAAAACAAAAACAAAACTCCTAAACTCAGTTAGTAGACAGGTTAATTATCAGTCTGCTTGCTCAAAAAAAAAATTGTTTTTAAATCTCTAATCTTGCTATTGACAGAACAAAAGAAAACAAATCCAAGAGTTAACTTCAACCCCACATTCACAATTCAGGCTCTCAAAAGCATTTTTAAGGCAACTATATTATTCAACCAGCTACTTTCATGTTCAGTATGAATTTATGTATAAAACTGTTTCACAGGAGGAGGTATTTTTAAGAAATCTAGACACTATCTGCCTTGGGATAGGCAGGAATACTCTTTTTACGTGTACTGTATCTTAATTATATTTCAGTTTCAAAAATATGTTGCCTACATCAGCAAAAATGAGTCTTAGAAAAGCAACTGGGAGAACTCTTTTTCTGGCTTATCAGCTTTGATGCTGCAACAGTGTTCTGGTAGATTCTGTTCCTGTTAGGAAATGGAATTGGATTCCTTTACAACGTGGAAAGTTATTTCACTTCTGCTCTCTCCTACAAGCTCTGGCAGATGACCTCCCAGGAAGGGCCACCGATGGACAGTGCTAGTGACAAAGGCCTCCATACTTATAAACGAGTGTTGTCTGCTCCCCACCCCTGCCCCTTTACTCCTTCCTGACCCCATGGATGCCACCTGCCTGACCGGTGTCTTCCAGGCTCCATACAGACTCCTTACCTGGCTGGATGTTCTCTCTGATGATGGTGACGTGCTGGTCTCTGTCTGGCCGGGTGTGTTCATGCCAGAACCCGACCACGTGGCCCAGCTCATGCGCCACAATCCCAAACTTGTCACAGTTTTTCCCAATGGATATGGCCTGCGGGCCTCCACCTCGGCGCCCAACATAGGAACAACAGCTGGACAGTTGCAGAAATACCCAGGTCAGCAGATCAGGGAATAGCAAGAGTCTAACACCCCTCCCTTGGTGGTGTGTGTGTGTGTGTGTGTGTGTGTGTGTGTGTGTGTGTGTGTCTAAAAGAAACGCAGACTTGAGAGCTGAAAATGATCTCATCGTCTAACTTCCCTCTCAACGCAGAAATTCCCTCCAAAAATGGTTCTTGACCTTTATGGTGGTCATGGATTCCCTTGAGAATCTGAAGAAAGATATGGCCTCTCTTCCAGGAAAAAAGCAACTAACTTCCCCCACCCCCCAATCTCCGCTGGACCATCTCTGATGACAAGGAGGAGACAATGGTTTCTGTAAAGCATGAGTCTTGATACTATTACCAGAGGAGCCTTAGAGATGACTCCCCTTCTGGGCACAGTTATCTTTTTAAATATATATTCATTATTCCTAATATAGAAAAGTATAAAAAATAAAATGGCCCATAATCCCACCACTCAAATAACTTCTATAAAACATTTAAAAAATACACGCCCATGTTACAAAAGATTTAAGTATTAAGGCTCTGAAGATAACCACTGTTAAGTTTCTTAAATGCTATTCCAAAATATGTAATACATCTATGTACATATATTCTTTTAATTACAAAATACACCATGTACATTGTCCTTCATCTTGTCTTTTTTCCTCCTTAATTTATAGATCTTCTTATAACAGCACATGTAGACTTATCTAATTTTTTTCAAAGCAACATAGTATTAAAATTTATTTAATCAGTCTCCTATTAATGTACATTTAGGCTGACTCCAGTTTTTGCTATTTAAACAAAGCCTCAGGGGAGAGGGAGACAAAACAAACAACAAAATGCAAAACAAAGAAACCATTAGGGTCTTTCTCGTTTGTGGTAGGGTAAATTCCTAGCAGTGGAATTAATAGAAGAAAGAGTATGTGCATTTGATATTTTGATAGATACTATCAAACTGCAATCCCAAAATGTTGTGTCTCTTTATATGCCCACTAATAGTATATTAAAAAGCCCTGTTTCCCCACAACTGGGACAGCACTGGTTTTGCCAGACTATCTTTGTCAATTTGATAGGTGAAAAGTGGTATTTCACTGTACTGAGGTTGGATAGTTTTTCATGTTTTATGTGACATTTATATTTTTTTCTTGGGAACTGTGAGATCACATTTTCCCCCAATTTTGGGGGGTTGTTCATCTTTTTATTACTGATTTGTAAGAATGCTTTGTACATTATGGGATCAAGTCCTTGACTATCAGACGTGTTACAAATATTTTTCTTGCTTTCTTATTTAACTTTGTTTTTTGTGTTGTTTTTGTCATATAAAATTTTAATGTAATTTCTTTATGTTCTTATGTTCTGTTTAGAAAGGCCATCTGCATTCCAAGATTATAAGTAAAATACACTCTTGCTTCCTTCTAATACTTTTCAAATTTTTGTTTCTTTTTCTTTTCAAAATGTTTATATCTTTGATCCAGCTAGAATAATTTTTGGTATAAGAAGTGAGGTAGGGCTTCCCTGGTGGCGCAGTGGTTAAGAGTCTGCCTGCCAATGCAGGGGACATGGGTTCGAGCCTTGGTCCAGGAAGATCCCACATGCCATGGAGCAACTAAGCCTGTGCGCCACAACTACTGAGCCTGTGCTCTAGAGACCTCGAGTCACAGCTACTGAGCCTGCGTGCCACAACTACTGAAGGCTGCACACCTAGAGCCCATGTTCCACAACAAAAGAAGCCACTGCAATGAGAAGCCCGTGTACCACACGAAGAGTAGCCCCTGCTTGCCGCAACTAGAGAAAGCCTGTGTGCAGCAACGAAGACCAAACGCAGCCAAAAATAAATAAATTAAAAAATAAATTAATTTTTTAAAAAAGAAGTGAGGTAGGATTCCAGCTTCATTTTTTTCACAATGAGCTATTTAATTATCCCAATGTTCAAATATCCCAATTGACTAATCCATCTTTCTCTCACTCATTTAAAATGCTACCTAAATTTGTGTATAAACATATTCATTTTAAACTCTTTTGTTCCATATTATCTATTTTTTATTGAGTTCCAAATGGTTTTAATTGTTATTATCTTCATTTGCATTTTAATATCCTATATGTTGGGATAGGACACCAAACACTCCCCTATCTCTGTCCCTGTCACTATTGTTTGGTTTCTCTCTCTCTCTCTCTTTCTCTCTCTCTGTTATTTCTACATGAAAAATTCTAATACCATTTGTTCAAGTTCTTAAAATACATGTATACACATACCCACATATACATACAAATCAGAATGGCATGAATTTATAGGTTATTTTAGGAAGTCCTGACATCTTTACTATGTTGGGCATTTCCATATCAGGAAATGGTATGCCTTTTCATTTTTTCTTCTTTTTTAAGTTTCTTTAGAGTTTTGGCATTTTCTTTCTATAAGTCTGGCATATGTTTGCATTTTTGTTAAGTTCATTCTTAAATATATTATCTACTATGTTTCTATTAAAGTTGTGATTTTCTCCATTATGAAAGTATATCAAATTATTTCATTAAAGGAAAAGTAATTAATTTTCTGTTTATTAATTTTGTAATCAGTCACTTTAATAGAGTCTCCTTTTGTTTCTGATAGCTCTTCGATTGATTTTCTGAGTGTTTTAGGCACACATTACATTAACTTCAAACAATACAAACACTGGCTTGTTCCTGCCAATATTCATTGTGTTTATCTCTTTCTCTTGTCAAATTACATTAGCTATTATTTCCAGAAAAAAATGTTAAATAATTGTGGTGATCATGAACATCTTTGATTTGTTCCTGACTCTAACAGAAATGCTTCTAGAATTATCTCTGATAAACATGAAATGTGCTTTGGAGATATATATATATATATACACATATATATATATGTATGTATGTGTGTGTTTGTGTGTGTGTGTGTGTGTGTGTGTGTGTAAGTCAGGGATCTATCCCTGACATCTCTTCTTGTACTACCGTGACTACTTTTTTAAAACAACAAAGGCATGTCGAAACGTGCAGATGTCTTTTTAGCATCTATTGAGACATGAATATGGCTTATCTCCTTTGATCTATCAATATGTTGAATAATGCAAAGATTTCCTAATGTTGAACTAGTCTTGTATTCCTTAGATAAACCTTCTTGGCAGCCTACTCTTCTATTCTATTTTTCACGGCTGTTCATAAGTTAGATGAGTCTATAATTTTCTTCCCTGGTGTCATCTTTTTCATTAGGGGGTAGCAATGCCATGATACTTCATTAAAAGTTAATTGGAAGAAAGTGTTCTTTTGTGCTCTAAAAAACTTAAATAGTGCCAGAATAATCTGTTTCTTGAAGTTTTGAAAGAATTCATCTGTGAAACTCTACATTGGAGGCGTGGGGAGAAAGTTTTTCTGTCAATTTTCTGATTTCTTTCAGTTACTGGCCTGTGCCAGCCCTTTATATTTACCTTGAAGTCATTCACATTATCCAGATTTCCACATTTCTTGCCTTAGAGTTTTATAAAGTACTCTTTTATGATTCTGCTGAATCTGTGGTTATTTCCCCCTTTTGCATGTCTGATTTTGTATATTTCTGCATTGTCACTTTTTTGTCTTAGACTAACGAGTAAGTAGTTTGTCTACAGTTGTTTGTTTATTCAAAGAATTTACTCTTCAATTTATCAGTCCTATAATGTGTTACCTTGTCCATTTTCTTCTGCTCTCACTAGGTTTGTTTTGTCGTGGTGGTGGGTTTTATGTATTTATTTATTTTGCTTATGTCTTTGACTTGAATATTTCATTGTCATTCTTAGTGATGTGGATATCTGAGGCTGTGGGTTTTCTTATGGACATAGCTTTACCCAGATCTCTTCAATTCTGAATTGTAGGGCTTTCATTTATCTAGACTTCTTATCATTTTAATCCTGATTTCTTTATGACCTAAGAGTTGTAAAAAAGGGAACTTTTAACTTACCAGGTAATGCAGGAGTATCTATTCTATCTTTTGTTGTTATTATGTTATGTCCAGTTTCACTGCTTTGCAATCAGAGAGTATTTTAATGTTATCTCTGCCTTTTAGAATTCATTGAGGTGTTCTTTTTTTTTTTTTTTTTTCGGTACGCGGGCCTCTCACTGTTGTGGCCTCTCCCGGTGCAGAGCAGAGGCTCCAGACGCGCAGGCTCAGCGGCCATGGCTCACGGGCCCATCCGCTCTGCGGCATGTGGGATGTGGGATCCTCGCGGACTGGGGCACGAACCCGTGTCCCCTGCATCAGCAGGCGGACTCTCAACCACCGCGCCACCAGGGAAGCCCACTGAGGTGTTCTTAATACTTAACAGATGAACAATGTCTATAAACATTCAGTAGGCATTTAAAAAATGTGTTATCAGGTTATAGAATCTGACTCATAGGATCAACTCTACTAATTATATTCTTCCAGTCCTCTACAAATCTCTACTTATTTTTCGGTCAACTTGACATTGACCTACTTGGGTTCACAGACATGAAATAAAGTCCTCTGCTGCTGGTGTTTCTCTCAATTTACCCTTGAAACCCCTGGGGCTTGTTTTATGACTCTTAATGCTATGCTATTTGGTGCATAAAGATTTATGACTGTTATATTCTCACCGTAGTTTGAATTCTTTCTCATTATAAAGTGTCTCACCATTTTTTTTTTTAGTACTTTCTGACTTAAAAAACAACAACAACAAAAAAGCCTGTCTACAACTAGAATTGTGATCCCAGCTTTATTTTTGTTGGTATTTGCCTGTATGCCTTCTTACCTTTTGCTTTTAAACCTTTCTGGATCATTTTCTTCAGTAGTCATCTCATGTATACAGCATGTAGTTGGGTTTAAGTTTTTGAACTAATATGGGAAACTTTTCCTTTCAATAGGAGAGTATATCACACTTACATTTATTGGCATAACAGACAGTCATAATCCAGTCATCTTATTATTTGTTATGTTTTCTGGAGGAAGTCTGTAAGCCCATGGAGCCCACAAAATTACATGAAGAATTTTGCATATATGTACATCCATAATGAGGGAGCCCATAGCTTCATCAGATTCTCAGTGGAATCACTGGCCCCAAGGCGGTTCAGAACCACTTTGTATGAAACACTCCCAATTCCTTCAACTGCTCCCATGACAGGAGATACAGACACCTTGTCATTCTGGAGTCTTCCTCTTGACCTACCCACTTTGTCCCTGGATTGTGAGTTCATTGAGGGCAAGAAGAGTTCCTGACAAATGCTGGGCTTCTATATATTACAGCATATTGGAAACACTTTGTTTCAGAGAGAAAATTCAAGACTCATGAGCCATCTGACTTGTCTGCCTCAGATTCCACTGAGGTGAACTTGCTTTCACTTACCCACAGGTTCTGTAACTGAACACAATAAAGCTTTCTTCATCCGTCCTCTCTATGAAGGTCACACAGGTGTGCTTTTCCCAGTGTCTCATGGCCTGCTTAAAAATGGCTCTCTGGCTTCCTGAAATGACAGGTCCATACCTTCCTTAGATGCTGGCTGACAACAAAGCATGTTCTAATGATCAAAAAAAGCTCATCTGGGTGCCCCAGAATAAAAATGAACTAGGACTAAGGATTTCCCTAGCTAAGAATACAGTATAACTTTCCTGAATTACCGAAACCTAGAGAGTAGGAGTTTGTGAATTGGGAGAGAGGGTAAAAATAGATTTTTCAGAATGTCCCCAGCTTCCCAACTTTTCCTTTGTATTGAAAGTACTTTTCTAAATTTTAAAAAATGTTACTCAGGTTATTCAATTTGGCAATTTTAGGCTCTTGAAGTAAATCACCAGCACTGCGTTCCACCCCTTCATTCTATTTTATACCTACAGGATGGTATTCCCATATGCTCTATAAATTCTATTTGCATGTACATTCATGCTACTTTTGCATTGGGGTTCAGTGTTTGCTGGGGGTTCCTTTTTTTTCAAATATAATAATCCTGTTGTATCATTCTTTTTTTAACATCTTTATTGGAGTATAATTGCTTTACAATGGTGTGTTAGTTTCTGCTGTATAACAAAGTGAATCAGCTATACATATATCCCCATATCCCCTCCCTCTTGAGCCTCCCTTTCACCCTCCCTATCCCACCCCTCTAGGTGGACACAAAGCACCGAGCTGATCTCCCTGTGCTATGAGGCTGCTTCCCACTAGCTATCTATTTTACATATGGTAGTGTATATATGTCCATGCCACTCTCTCACTTAGTCTTGCTGGGGTATCCTTGAGCCTAATTTTCTGCAAGTCCTTTGAAAACAGATGAATTTCATACTTCCTCTGAACCTTTCTTCATATTTCCCTGATTAGAAATTGGAAAAGCAATAAGTAAATTGGGAGCAAGAATAAAGTAAACTCTAGGCTGATAGTTTCATCTAGTCAATAAGTATTCTTTTCAAAATCTATCAGTCTGAAATAAATAATACTACTGTATTTTGATTTTGCTAGAAGCAATGAGAAGGATCTAGAAAAATAGTTGTTTGGGAAGTACACAGGATGGTTGGGGATTGGGTCTGAATTCTAGAAAGACTTTGTTGCAAAAAACAAACCAACGAACCATTGGGAGGCTCCCATCATAGTGTAGAAGATGCGGATGTGGTGTCATAATGTCCCCCCAAAACATACATATAGAAGAAAGAGTAACTTAGCCATCCAAGTGTCAAGTGACATCTTGACACTTTTAGTTAAAATTGTTTATAGAGCAATTACTCACCAAAATGGCAATCCTACTAATAACAAATATCTCCGTGTAAACAAAGTTCTCTATATAAAATTAGTTAATTTGGAAGAAGATTATATAAATCTTTGGCCAGAAAAGCACACCAGACCTGAAAGAACATGGTTAAGACACCAAGGAACAAAAGTTAGTAGCTGATGACAAGTCCCACATTTTAATTCTTTAGGAACACATCTCTCTCTCTTATTAGGGCTGAGGGCCCCTTGAGAGCAGGATGACATCTTAGTCATATTTTTATCACCAGCACCTAATTAAGGATCTGGCACTGGTGGCCCTGGGTTAATGCCATGGGAGTGCAACGGAACCAAGGGCATGGATGCTGTCAGGAAGGAGGGTGGGGACTCCACCAGGGTCATAGGGTCACCACCTGCATGAAGCCTCAGGGACTAGGTGACCACTTTTGAGGACATAGCACCAACAGAGACTGCAGTTTCCTCAGGTCGATTGCACTAGACCCTGTGGGCAAGAGGGAGCTTCAGCAGGGGGACTGCTATGGCTCCGGCGTCTGTTCCATCCCACCGAAGTCCTTCCTTGGAGGACTTTGCCCACCTAGGAAGACAAATCATCCAGCCCCAAATCAGGCCTCATTTGGAGCTACTGACCAGTGAAGTTCCCTCCAATGACATAGGGGATGACCCCTCCTGGCCATATCCTCTCTGTCCTTGAGGTTGTAGCTCTTCGGACCCGGGGAGAGAAGGTCTCAGCTCCAGCATGCAAGGTCCCAGGGCTCTGTGGAAGCATAGCATTCTCCTTGCCATCTGCAAGAGAGTCATGATGCCATTTACTTTGTGTGGACATATATTTTCAGTTCTCTTGGGTATTTGCCAAAGAGTGGAATTGTTGGGGCATATAGTAATTCTATGTTTAACCTTTTAGAGGACTATCAGACTATTTTCCAAAGGAGCTGCATCATTTTACATTCCCACCAGCAAAGCATCAGGGTTCCAGTGTCTCCACATCCTCGTCAACACTTGTTATCATCAATCTTTTTGATTATAGCCATCCTAATGGGTGTGAAGTGGGTGGCATCTCATTGTGGTTCTGATTTACATTTCCCTAATGACTAATGATGTTGAATGTCTCTTCGTGTGCTTACTAGTCATTCGTATATCTTCTTTGGAGAAATGTCTATTCAAATCTTTTGTCCATTTCTTAATTGTGTTGTCTTTTTATTGTTGTGTTGTAATTATTCTTTATATATTCTGGATACCAGACCCTTATCAGATATATGATCTGCAAACATTTTCTTCTATTCTATAGATTGTCTTTTCATTTTTATGATACTGTCCTTTGAAGCACAAAAGTTTTTAATTTTGATGAAGTCCAATCTATGCATTTTTTTGTTGCCTTTTTGTATCATATATAATAAATTACAGGCATACCTTGTTTAATTGTGCTTCACTTTATTGTGTGTTTTTTACAAATTGAAGGTTTTTGGCAACCCTGAATTGTCAGGTGATGGTTAACATTTTTTAGCAGTATTTTTAAATTAAGGTATGTACATTATTTTTTTCAGACATAATGCTTTTGCACACTTAATAAACTACAGTATATTGTAAACATAACTTTTATATGCAGTGAGAAACCAAAAAATTTGTGCAACTCACTTTATTGCCATTTTCATTTTATTGCGGTAGTCTGGAACCGAACCTACAATATTTCTGAGGTGTACCTGTACAGCTTAATCCAAACTCATAATGATTTATATCTATGTTTAGTTCTATACTTTTCGCTCTTGTATTTAGCTCTTCAATCATTTTGAGTTAATTTTTGTATATGGTGTGAGGTAGGGGTCTAATTTCATTCTTTTGTATGCAATATCCAGTTGTACTAGCACCGTTGGATGAAAAGACTAGTTTTTCCCCCATGGAATTGTCTTGGCACCTTTGTAACAAATCAATCGGCCATCCTTTTCTAGCTTCTTGAGTTGAATGTTTGGCACATTAATTTTCAATCTTTCTTACATTCTAATATTACCATTTTAATACTAAAATTTCTCTGAGTTCCTCTTTGCCTGCATCCCATCTTTTGACATGTACATTTCAATGTTAGACTTTGATATATTCTGTAAGTTCCATTTGGACTTTGTTCTTTGATCCTTGGATTATTTAGAGGTGTGATTTTTAATTTCTAAACATTTGTCTCTCTGTGTGTGTTATTGATGTCTAACATTGCTTTGTGTTCCAAGGACCTATTCTCCAAGGCACAGGTCAGCAAACTTTTTCTGTAAAAAGCCAGATAGTAAATATTTTAAGTTTTGTGGTTAATATATTCTCTATTGCAACTACCCAACTCTGCTATTATAGTGTGAAAGCAGCCGTAGACACTGTGTAAATGAATGGGTATGGCTGTGTTCCAATAACATTTTATTTGCAAAAACAGATGGCAGGCTGGATTTGGCCTTCTGGCCATGGATGGTGGCCCATGCTCCAAGGTATCAATTCTTTGTTGTTTTGAGCCTTGCTTTGTAGCCCACTACGTGATTGTTTTTATAAATATTCCTTATAACCTTGAAATAATGTGCATCAGTTTCCAAAATTGATGGTTGAAGGGTGCTACATCTGTTCAAATATTCTACTTACAAATGTTTTTGGCTCCTTAGTGTATCTGCTACCGAGAAAAGTGTTTTAAACAACCTTGAGAACTAAGCCTGTGAACTGTCATCTTCTCCTTTATTTTTAATTTTTCCTTCATATTGTTCAAGGCTATGCTGGTTAAATAAGACAAGTTAAGGATTGTTAAATGTTCTAGATAAATTGCTTCTTTCATCATTAAATACCTTCTGTATCTGTAATAATGTTCATCCATAATAAAGATTATTTTGACTGATATTAATATTGCTATGCCAGTTTTATTTTGATTAGTATTTGCCTCATATAACTTTTCTGCATCTACATATTTTCAATCTTTTTGTGTAATTATGTGTTTTGTTTTAAATGAGTCATTCAATAGGTGTTATTCTGTGAGCAATACATTTCCCACAAGAAACAATAAAACAAGTTTTGCAATGGTCATAATGTTGAGGTTCAATATTACTTTTTTACTGTATATGAAATAGTTTTTGTAAATTGAAAAAATTTTGAAATAATTGTAGATCTACATGAAGTTGCAAGAAATAATACTGAGAGACTTTTTATACCCTTTACTCTGTTTCCCCCAATAGAAATATTTTATGAAACTATAGTACATTATTGCAACTGGGATATGGACATCTACTGATCTCATTCAGATTTCCCCACCATTATGTATACTTGTGTGTGTGTGTGTGTGTGTGTGTGTGTGTGTGTGTCTAGTTCTACACAGTTTTATAACATGTATAGGTTTGTGTATCTACCACCACATTCAAGATACTGAATAGTTCCATCACCATAAGGATCCCTCATATTGTCATTTTAAAATCACATCCACCTCCCTTCCCCTCCCTCCCAACCCATCCCTACACTCTCAACCACTAATCTGTTCTCCATTGCAAAAATGTTTTCATTTGAAGAATATTATTTAAATGGAATCCTACAATGTATAACCTTTGGGAATTGGCTTTTCTCACTCAGTGCAATTCCCTGGAGATTCATCCAAGTTGTTGCATGTATAAATAGTTTCCTTTTATTGTTGAGTAGTACACAGTTTGTTTAACCATTTACCTGTTGAAGGACATCTGGGTTGTTTCCAGCTCTTACAAACAAACCTGTTATGAATATTCATGAACAGGTGTTTTTGTGAAGATATTTATTTCTCTGAGATAAATACCCAATATGCTGGGTCATATGGTAATAGGGTTTACTTCTGGGTTCTCTATTATGTTCCATTGATCAATGTGTTTATCCCTCTGGTAATATAACACTGTCTTATTACTGTAATTTTATACAGTCAGTCCTCCATACCCCTGGGTTTAACATTGGAGATTCAACCAACTGTGGATCAAAAGTATATTTTTAATTCCAGAGAGTTCCAAAAAGCAAAACTTGAATTTGCCGTGCACCAGCAAATATGTAGCATTTACAATGCATTAGGTATTAAAAGTAATCTGGAGATGATCTGAAGTATATGGGAAGATGTGCATAGTTTATATGTAAATACTATGCCATTTTATATAAGGTGCTTAAGCATCCACAGATTTTGGTATCCATGAAGGGTCCTGAAACCAATCCCCCAGGGATATTGAGGAAGGCTTGTAGTAAGCCTTAATATCAGGCAGAGTGATTACTCTCATTTTAGACTTCTTTTCCATTGTTTTAGCTATGTTTCCATATGAATTTTGTGTCTTTCCATATAAATTTTAGGGTAAGCTTATCTATGTCTACAAAAAAAAATGTTGAGATTTTAATGGGAATTACATTAAAACTACAGATCAATTTGGAGAGAAATGGCATCTTTATTATATTGAGTCTTCCTTCCAATCCATGGACATGGTATTTCTCTCCATTTATGTAGGTCTTTATTTCTTTCACCAGCATTGTGTAATTTTCAGTACACAAATATTATACATGTTTTTTAAAGTGTATAAGTATTTCATTTTTGTTGAGTGATTATAAATGGTACTGTGTTTTTAATTTTGGTTTCTGCACATTAATTATTAGAAATATAAGCATTTTTTTGTGTTTTGGTCTTGTATTCTGCCATCTTCTTAAACTCACTAATTAGTTCTAGGAGTTGTTTGTTTGTGGTAGATTCCTTGAGATCTTCTATATAGACAAACACGTCATTTGGAAATCAGAACAGTTTTATTTCTTCCTTTCCAATTTGTATGCCTTTAATTTCTTTTTCTTGCCTTATTACAGTGTCTACAACTTCTAGAACTACTTTGGTTTTCTGTTTGTTTGTTTTTTTAACATCTTTATTGGAGTACAATTGCTCTAAAATGGTGTATTAGTTTCTGCTTTATAACAAAGTGAATCAGCCATACATATACATATATCCCCATATCTCCTCCCTCTTGTGTTTCCTCCCACCCTCCCTATCCCATCCCTCTAGGTGGTCACAAAGCACTGAGCTGATCTCCCTGTGCTATGTGGCAGCTTCCCATTAGCTACTGATTTTACATTTGGTAGTGTATATATGTCCATGCCACTCTCTCACTTCATCCCAGCTTACCCTTCCCCCTTCCTCGTGTCCTTAAGTCCATTCTCTACATCTGCATCTTTATTCCTGTCCTGTCCCTAGGTTCTTCAGAACCATTTTTTCTTTTTTTTTAGATTCCATATATATGTGTTAGCACACGGTATTTGTTTCTCTCTTTCTGACTTACTTCACTCTATATGACAGACTCTAGGTTCATCCACCTCACTACAAATAAGTCAATTTCATTTTTTTATGGCTTAGTAATATTCCATTGTATATATGTGCCACATCTTCTTTATCAATTCATCAGTCGATGATCAACTTAGGTTTCTTCCATGTCCTGGCTATTATAAATCGTGCTGCAATGAACATCGTGGTACATGTCTTTTTGAATTATGGTTTTCTCAGGGTATATGCCCAGTAGTGGGATTGCTGGGTCATATGGTACTTCTATTTTTAGTTTTTTAAGGAACCTCCATACTGTTCTCCATAGTGGCTGTATCAATTTACATTCCCACCAACAGTGCAAAAGCATTCCCTTTTCTCCACACCCTCTCCAGCATTTATTGTTTGTGGATTTTTTGATGATGGCCATTGTGACTGGTGTGAGGTGATACCTCATTGTAGTTTTGATTTGCATGACTAGTGATGTTGAGCATCCTTTCATGTGTTTGTTGGCAATCTGTGATTACCTCCGAAGCCCGAGCCTCAGCTCCCAGCCCCCGCCCGCCCCGGCAGGTGAGCAGACAAGCCTCTCGGGCTGGTGAGTGCTGGTCCGCACCAATCCTCTGTGTGGGAATCTCTACACTTTGCCCTCCGCACCCCTGTGGCTGCGCTCTCCTCCATGGCTCCAGAGCTTCCCCTCTCCGCCACCCGCAGTCTCTGCCCATGAAGGGGCTTCCTAGTGTATGGAAACCTTTCCTCCTTCACAGCTCCCTCCCACTGGTGCAGGTCCCATTCCTATTCTTTTGTCTCTCTTTTTTCTTTTTTGTTTTGCCCTACCCAGGTACGTGGGGAGTTTATTGCCTTTTGGGAGGTCTGAGGTCTTCTGCAGCATTCAGTAGGTGTTCTGCAGGAGTTGTTCCACATGTAGGTGTATTTCTGATGTATTTGTGGGGAGGAAGGTGAACTCCACGTCTTACTCTTCTGCCATCTTGAAGCTCCTCCCCCTCAGATCTATTTTCTGTTTCAATAATTCTCTCTTCAGTTGTGTTCAATATACTATTTATCCCATTCCAGTTTCAATAAATACAGTTATCATTACCAAAAGCCCTATTTAGTGGCTTCTAAATTGATCTGTTCTTTTTCTCCCCCACAATAGTTTCAAATTCTCCCATTGGCTCTTTAGTCATTTTATGTATACCTATTTAATCTCACACAGATTCTTCTATTATTTCTGCATCTTGGGGTACTAATTCTCCAAGTTATTGTCTCTGTTGATTATCCTTCATGGATTAACTTTTTGTGTTTCTAATGTTTTCAGTTAAAGTTCATTTTTGTGGGGGAGGGTTATTCCTTTCTGCAAGAATCTCATATGCCCTCAGCAATGAGTGTGACCCTGATTTTCATTTTTTCAGGGCTCTTGGGATTCTATGGGTCCTAGATCAATTTTTATGTTAATTTCTAAGTTTATGGTTTCCATACATAGGAAATGAAATTTGAGAACTTATACCTGTCTCAGGAACAGGCTTTGGGATTCAGTTTCTCATAGAAGATATGTTTTTACCCCCACTTAGAACCTAGGAAAGATAGCAAGATTTCTTGCCCCTTCTTTCAGCCACTGGACAGAGTTTTTCTAGTCTTTTCTTTTCTTTCTTTCTTTGTTTTTTCTTTCTTTCTTTCTTCTTTCTTTCTTTCTTTCTCTCTCTCTCTTTTTCTTTCTTTTTTAATGATTAGGAAGCCCTTTGAAGGAGTTCATTTTATGCAAGATCTCAGTCTCCAAGGCCACGGGACCAAGGCCACAAATCCTGAACCTATATAGCTGTTACATGGGCATAAAAAAACCACCAGCCCTCAGTACCCCAAATCCTGGCCCAGTCTCAGTGCCCTCTGCACAGTTTTGCCACCATCTGAAGCTTAGTTTCATGGGTTTATGTTCCCTGTTCTTTTCTGATAATGACAATTTCCCTATCTTTTCTTTGAGCTTAACTCTGTATTTTTAATTTGGAGTAAGAGGAAGGTTATATTTTTTTCCAGTAGTTCTATGTTTGTAAAAGGGGTCCCTGCCAGTTCAGTTGCCAGAACAAGAAAGTTGGCATATAACACATTTTTAAGCCTGAACATAATTGTTTTACTGCTAGAATTTCTAGATCAGAAGTCACACACTTGCAGCTCTTGGGATAAACCCAACCCACAGATGTGTTTTGTTTGGCCTGGATGCTTTTGGCCTACACTTTGGGTTTTTGTTTTGTTTTGTTTAAAAACAAAGTTGGCTTCTCATTTGAGAAGCCAACTTTTAAAAATCAAGGAATTTCACATAAAAATCCAGATTTTCTAGTTTTTCTTTAAAAATGGAAAGATCTGGCAACAGTGGGCCCATCTTCCATCATTTACAACCCATAGCAGTTAAGTAGCACCTGCTCTCTACAGTCAGGGTACACGTTTTCCTGGTTGTTAGAATCTATCTCCCACTCCTCAGGGTCCCATCCAGGCATTTCACCCATTGACATTACCTGCTTGGTCTCTACAGATATTCTAACTTGCTCTCCCAGCCCAGGACTACAAATTGCATCCAGATTTCAAATGTGAGTTGCCCCAGTAGACTGACTGGAAGCTCCATGGGGGCAGGGACTGTGGTTGGCTCATTCACCACTCTATTCACACCCAGCACAGTGTCAGGCTGGTGGTAAGCATTCGGTGCTCTTGGATTTTGAATTAATTAGTTAAAGAATGGATGAGTTATTCTAAAAATAAACAACCCAACAGTCCAAACAATTCTGCGGCAGAAACCTCTCCAAAATGTTGGCAGCCCTGAAGTCCTTAATGTTTAAATCCTGAGAATCCTGTCTTAAGTAATCACAGGCAGTGATGTAGCAAGTGGAAGTTTGTTATTTCCCATACGGTTTTCAACAAGTCTCTTAATTTTCCTCCGCCGCCAACTCTCCTTTGGAGAATGGGCAAAAATATCAATACTTCTCTATCTGAGGGACTAACACTAAGAAATCCAATGTTTCTCAGAGAAGCTGTGCTATATACACACGTGACCCAGTAATGTTAGGGCCTGGTGCAGCCGAGTCAGCATGGGAAAATCTTAAGTGCACCTGGAGAGAGACTGGGGTGTAATTTCCAGAGATGGGTTATTGAATGACAGCTTCCCCCTCGGTCCAGTGAGAAATTTAATTTGCTGAGGACTCAACACAGGAAGCATTTGCCGATTAAAAATATGTCTAAACAGATGTTCTGCTTAGCCTGGAAGAAGGATCTTAATGCAACTGTCATTATTGGATTTTCTTGGATTACTACTATCTGGAATTGGAGTCCCAATAGAAGGATGTAATTATTTATTATGGTCCAAGAGGCCTGCATCTGAAGAGGAGCAAATGCAGAGGAGGACTCCCTTCAAGGGTGTCTGAAGGGATTTAACATGCTGGGGGCGGGGTGGGCTGGGGGATAAAGTCCATTTAAATTCTCTGGCTCTGGGAGTGTACCCTATCCTCTCTGAAAATCTGCCATAGCTATTCGATGTTCCGTTTCCAGCTGAAGGCACAGCCGTATTATAAATGGCACAGCCTCCTCAAGCAAGGAACTGCGGATTTTCGATTAGTCAACCGGTCCCTCCTACACTGGAAGTAAACATCCTGACAGTCCAGCCACCTGCATAACCCTCACCCCACGGGTGACTGGCAAATTCGCACCTTGCCTGTGGCGATCTTGAAAGGCTCAGTAAAGGGGGAGACTGTGGATTATTCTGCACGATGGTTCCCAAACCTGACTGCACATTGGATTCAATCAGGAAACTTTTAAAAAATTCTGGTGTCCGCCCCCCTGCCCTGAGATTGGGACTCAATTGGCCTAGAGGACTGTCAAGGCATCTGTGCTTTTTCAGGCTCCCCAGGTGATCCGGATGCATAAGGAAGTGTGAGAACCACTGATGTAGCCCAAAGATTACGAGCAAGAGATTCAGGGTCAGGGGGACTTAGGCTCAAGGTAAATGCTGCCATTCACTACCTGTGTGGCTCTAGATGAGCCACTGTCCCCTGAGATCTCCTTCCTGCTGCATGGTGATGTCATGGGCATGGAACCAGGCAATGAACATCAAACGTCTGCTGTGTAAGGGCTCAATGAGAGCTGCAGTTATCACCATCACATCTGCATTTGGGGACAGGCTAGAAAGAATGCCTAAAGTCAGGTTCAATGGTTACACCCAGATATGCTGACATAAGTGACATTCAGGGGTCAGGTGAGGCTCTGTGCCCAAGTTTGAGGGATCCCTGCTCTCTGGTGCAACCTGATTCCATTATTATTTGCGGCAGCACAGAGCCCTTAGGGACTGCTACAGAAAGTGAAAGGTCCATTCTCTTTTATGAATATGGTTCTGGAAATCAGGCTCTACCAAAACAGTCGCAGCTTCATTTGAGGAACAGTTACACACTCCATTTCATTAATCCCATTATCGGCCCCGAAATGCATGCTGAGCTCTCATCTCCAGGGTAGGAAGGCTCCTCAGACCAGTCTGCCAAGGGGTGCCGAGTGAGCAATTCCCCAAGCCCCCCAGACCTCCCCAAAGCTGGAAGCACAAATCCCCGCCATCAGGGCTGAGGGGAGCAACATAATGCCAGGAAATACACCTGGTCCTGCAGCCAGCCGACCAGGGGCTTCCCTCAGATCCTTTCTCCTGCTTGGGCGGTCCCTTTTTCTGAGGGTGGCGGAAGCGGGGTGGGTTGTGATTAAAGGGGAATCTGAGATTGACACAACTTGCCTTATCTTTAATTCAAACAAAAACAAGAGGCACCCAGGCTGGCACCTGACAGTGTCCTGGAGGGACAGATGGGAAGGCTGGGGGAACAAGCTAGAAGGGATGGCCTTCACCTCACCTTGGGGGTCTCCTTCCTCCTCAGGCTCACCCTGGATGCTTAAAGACCTGCTCGTCTGCTGCTGTAATACAGAGTGAAGGGACTGGCCTAACCTTGACATTATCCTCTTGAAACACACCAGGATCATTTGAGGGGCTGCAGACTATGGATGTAGCCAGCTGCAGGGGTGTGCGGCATGGGTGGGGCAGTGCTGTCATCATCCTCCTCAAGACACCCAAGAAGATCTCTCGTCGCCGTGTGAGTACCGTGTACAACCCAACCAGAGGCAGAATTGTAATGGGCTGCGGGAGCCTTATTCCTTCCTGTCTTCCTTAATGGTGTTTCTGTGCAGCTGTTAAACAGCTGTGAAATCCCAGTCCAGAGGTGGACAATGCACTTTTCGTGCTGGATAATCTAATTCTTGGAGGTGAAGGTGGAGAGAGAGAAGGGGAAGAGCTACACTCATTGGGTACCTTTTAAGTTCCAGACACATGGCGATGAGCTTTGCATAAATATTGTTTCTAATTCTCTCCAAACCTTAGATGAAGAGCTGGATAACTTATCCAAGGTTGTAACTACTAAGTGGCTTGCTGGGATGCAAACCCAAGTGTGTCTGACTGTTCAAGTTTATTTGGTTGGGTAATATGATGCCCAAAAAACCAGTAAATATTAATATTAAAAATTCTGACAATAGCTATTGCTGGTGAGCAGGAAAGATGCAGGGAGGGAAGGCAGTAGATGGTCTCCAAATATGGCCACAGCTCTCATCCCTGTAAGTTCATGCCACTTCTCACATTAAGGGGTGGAATCTATTTTCTTTTCCTTGAAGCTGAGCTGGCCCTTTGGCTTGTTTTGACCAATAGAATGTGGCAGAAGTAGCATTCAGAGTCCATGCCTTAAGTGGACGGGTGGCTTCTGTCTCCTCTCTCTGGCAAGCCAGCCACCATGCTATAAAAAATCCTTAGACAACTAAATGGTGAAGGTCCATGTGGAAAGACAGCATGTGGAGGCACAGTGAGGCACCAAACATGTGACTAAAGCTTTTTTTTGGCCCTCTCGGCCCAGCCCAGCTGCTAGATGAATGTAATCAAGTGAGTGACCCCAGCTGACGTCAGCCAAAGAACCACCCCCGAAAGCCCAGTCAATGCACAGAATCATGAGAGATAACAAATCACAGTTTGAAGTCACTAAGTTTGGGGGTGGTTTTCACGCCACAATAAATCACTTAAATCGTGAAGGAAAAATTAGGTGTGGCATCTACATCACTGAAGGGTAATGGCAAATCCTTCTGGTTTCATCCTCACACCCTGTGTCCATTTTCACCACTAAGTGCTGGTCATCTGCGGCCAAAATGAAGTGACACGGATTTTACCAGGTGACTGGGAGCCTGAAAACGCCTAAGTCAAAATACCTTTGAGAAAGCAAAGCAGAAAAATACAGCTTTTAAAGGGGCCCTGCGCACGGTCCCAGCAATACTTGGTGCGACTTAAAATCAGATGCACGTTTGTCAAATGGTGGTGGTGGGGGTTGTGAGTGGAAGAGTCTGCCTCTCTCTAAAGGAGATCAGACTGCTGAGAGGGGATCAGCAAGCCAACAGGAAAATGGGCCAAGGACAGGAAGAAGCGAGTCACAGAAGTGCACCCCCAAATCACTGACAAAGGTAGGAAAAGACGCTGAAAGTCACCAGGAGTCGGAGAAATACAAATTAACTAATAAGAAGCTATCGTTTCCATTATTAAAAACACTGATAATACCTCGTGCCAGGGAGGACATGGTGAAAGGAGCACACTTACACCTTTTGAAATGCATTTTAGCAGCATCTGTTTAAAACACACTAAGTGTGTGGGGTCTATGTTCAGGTATTTTACTGCAACACTGTTTATGATGGCAAAGACTTGAAGTTATTATTAACTGATAAAAGAAGGGTTGAATAAGTTATGGCCCATTCAGACCAGGAATATTTTGCAACTATTCAAGAGAATAAATTGAAGTTATACAAGCGTCTTGGAGGGGTTTTCCACGAGGTACTGATGAGTGAGAAAAGCATAATGCATAAAAAACACGTATCAAATATGATCCCTTCTTAAAAAAAAGGACAAAACATATCTGTATATATGTTTATGTGTTTATATGTATGTTTATGTATGCATATGTAGACATCTCTGCATCAGTGTATATGTGAATATATGTGCATGGAGAAAAATATGAAAGGGTGAAAACAAAGTTACTAGCATGCATTACCTGGGGAAGAGTAGAGGGGTAACATGTGGAAAAAAGAAGTGAAGGAGGTAGCCAAATTAAAGGGAAAAGAAAAAAAAACAACACTAAGAAAAGTATATGATGATATCATCACATTTGTACATTACTGTGAAGTTATATATATATTGTGTGTGTAAAATATAAAATAACATTAAAGAAAGAACATAAAATGAAGTGAATAATGGTTTGTACTTCACCTCTACAGAAACATCCCTGAAACACAGGATTCTGGCATTTTAAAAATGATTCACTTTGCTCTGCGTTAATTTTATGTATCAATAGAAGGAATGCCCTTGTCGGCAACAAGCCCTGATTCCTGCAGGATGCAGGCTGGACAGAAGCCCAGCAGCCCTTCTCCTTCAGCACAGCTTCTGAACAGGAAAACCTTCTCCAAAACCAAGATGCTTCCAGTGAGGTGCCTCCCATAATCTCCACTAGAATCTCTGAGAGCGCATGCGCGTCTGGGCGCTGGTGTGCAGACAGGCAGAGGTGGTACCTCCAGGCAGGCCCCTGCCACAGACAGCCCCCCCGCAACTGTCCACGGGGTCTCTAGTCTACACCTGCCTCCCAGTCCCCACCCCAGCTTTAGCTCCCTTTCTTGCTTCCCAGGCCCACTCATTCTGTCAGACCCCTGGTTCCCAAAGCCCCGTCATCCCTCCTCTCCGTCCTCCGGGCCTTCAGCTCGCCAGCCAAGGGCTACAGAGAAAAGTCACGCCCAGACTGCAGAGTCTAACTGGAGGCCATCCAGTCCCCGAGCAACCAAATACCACCCTTATACCTTTCTCTGGCAGACGGCCCACCCCACTCAACAAAAGGCCTCACTGCCCCCTCATTCACAGACTTCACTGCTTCTAGTTCACTAAGATTGAAGTAAAAGGTACAATAAGAGGTTCCCAAAGCCAGGATCAGGGATGGGGGAGGGAAATGGGTGCGACTGGAACTAGATAGTGGTGATGGTGGTACGACATTGTATATGTACTTAATGCCCCGAAATGGTACACATTAAAATGGTTAAAATGGTAAATTCTAGGTTATGTGAAATTTACAACAACTGAAAAACAAAGAGTGCCCCAAGGCCTGGTGGGGCCTCACATTACCCTCTCTAGCTTCCTCACTGCTGGTATTCGTGGCTGTAGCATTCGACCAGCTCTCAGATGGCTGCTCTCCAAGCCCACCTAAAGGAACAAAGAAGAAAAGAAACGTGAGGACGCACCAGCCTTCTTTGCACCAGCACCATGAGATGAGGGAACAAACCTGGTCACCTGGGGGATGCTCAGAATCACCAGTGGGTCAGTAAAGATCTGTTAACAAAGGATGACTGGGCCCCTACTCGATGCTCAGGCCAAAAAGAACTTGCTTTCTTATAACCATGAACATAGTTCAGAAATTATAAATGTAGCCTCCTCGATCAGTTCAAGGGCACTTGGAGTGAAACATATAAAGTTAACAGGCGAATCCCAAAGTCAGCTTCCTAACCCCCAACTCCCTGAGAAAGCCCAACGCAAACCGGACACTCTCAAGTTCTGGAGTCCCCCGCACGGGATGCAGGGAGACGTCACCAGTGCCACTCCTAAATATGTGATGTGACAGTTGCTGCTGCCTTGGCTTATACAGGCATCCTGGTTTCCTCTTTGGGGTGTGAGTCTCCTTTTAGAAATTGCTCTGCTTACTTTATAAATCAGACTCTGCCGACACTGCCTCAGTCAAGGGCAGTGATGCACGTACTCGTTTGCTAGTATCATCATCTAGAAACCAGATTCACATCTGTCCCCACCAGGAAGATGGTCTATCACCATCTATTATTAGACCTACTGTGAACCAGGTACAGTCGCGGGCAGCAGGGATTCAGCAGTGAACAGGACAGACAGTGCCTAAGTTCCAAATGGGCAGTTGGACAGTAAATGGTAGGTAAGAAAATAAAGGAATAAGATGATTGCAGGTTCAGAAAATGCTCTGAAGATCAAACGCAGTATGTGGTAACGCGGCCTGGAGCAGCTGCTTAGAAAGAGGTCAGAGAAGGCCCTTTAGGGAGGTGACAGTTGGGTTGAGACTTGGAAGACAAGAAGGAGCCAGCCACACAGAGATCCGGGCCAGCGGGTCCCAGCTGAAGGAGGATCAGGAAAGAATCTGGATTGGGAATGAGCTTGCCATGTGGAGGGGCTGACCGTGGTGGAGAGAGGGAGGCTGGATCCTCAGGGATATTAAGAATATAGTTGGAGGCACAGCAACAGGAGAGGCTGATGGCTTAGATAGGAGGGACTGAGGGGGTCCCGAATGATGCCTACATTTGGCAGTTGAGCAGCTGGGTGGGTCGGGACACCAGGGAGCAGATTTGAGGACAAAGCCTGTGTCCAGGAGAGACTATCATACACGTGAAACCACACCAAAGCACCTACAGGACAATCTACTCGTGCAAAATATTTCTTGCATTTGTTTAGAAATCTGCAGCTTACAAAGCAGTTTCCCCATCTCCCCTTTGACCTTGATGAAAACACTCTGTAGCAGAAGTGTAACCCCATTTTACAGAGGAGAAAACAGATTCAAAATGATCAGCCCCGGGTTGCCAGCCCGTAAAGGAAGCTGAGGGCTCAGGACAGTCTCCTGGTCAGAAGCCCGATGATATTTCCTGTGCTCCATAGGTCACAGGCTTCCAGAGCTGCTCAAGGAAGGGTCCCAAACATGGAACCCAATGCCCTGGCCCCTGACAACCACGGAAGACAGGACCTGTGGTCCTGCATCCCAACTCCTGACATGCAGACCACCTCTCTCCCTCTGGTGACTGACACTGGCGGTGGACCAGGCGCGCGCAGATATTTTTACATGCCTTCATCCTGCTCGTCCGCTGCCTTTCTGGCCAAGTCAGAATCCACTAACACACTCCCTGCAGCTGCCGGGGCGTTCGCTGCCAGCTCCCAGCCCTCTGGGTATTCTTCCAGTTGCGATATCATTTCCTCTAGGGCTAAAGGTCAGGGGAAATCCTGATGGTATGAAAATCACTGGCCAGCAGAGGAATGTGCCCTGTGCAGACTGAAGGAGAGCCTGAGGCCAAGGCTCTCAGACTAGCTTAGTCTTCACTCCCTGTGTAACCGAGGATGAGACCTTGGGTGTTAGTACTTTTCATCTGTCAAATGGGCTGTTCCAAGTTCCGAATGAGGTAATGGTTTGTTTAGGCATTTGCTCATTCAACAAATGTTCATCCGACACCTGCTGCATGCCAGATGCTGTTTCTGCTGCTCAGGATATGACACTGAACAAACTCTACCCTGACCTCATGGAAATTATATTCTGGTGGAGGGTAGAGGAGAAAATGATAAACAAACAGGTGACTAAATATATAAGTCGGTTGTTGACAAGCGCTATGAAGAAAATAAATAAGGGTGAGGGGAACAGTGAATGCTAGGGGTGAAGGATTGCCATTTCATACAAGGCAGAAAAGCAGAAGCCTGAAGAAAGTGAGGGAGAGGGTCTGCAGATATCTGGGGAAGAGCATTCCAACTGAGGGGACAGCAGGTGCAAAGGCCCTGGGGTGGGAATGTGCTTGACAGTATGGAGGTGGGTATGACTGGAATGGAATGAGCCAGGGAAAGAATAATAGGTGATGAGGTCAGTGAGCAGTGGAGGGTCTGGGGGGGTCAGCTCCTGGGGGACCTTGCAGGCCATTTTCAGGATTTTGGCTTTTATTCTGAGAGATCTAGATGGGAGCCAGAGGACGTGAAAGGGTTTTATAACTGCACTGGCTCTGAATATGATCCGGGTTATTAGTAGCGAACAGGAGGGGAACACAGGAGCTGGGATTTGAAAGGAGGTTCTGCAAAGCACCAGTCCATCATGGAGGGTTGGAAAGTTTAGACCTGCTTGGCTCCTACAAAAAAAAAAAAAAAAAAAAAAAAAAAAAGACCTGTAAGGATACCTGAGCACAGCCTGGTTCAAGGTTAGCTGGAAGCTGTGGTTGAGGGAGCGATGGCTGCGAGAGATTGATATTCAGCTTTGCAGCAGGCAGAGGAGGTGGGGGGATGAGGACTTCTGATTCCCTTGGCCCCCTGGCCCTTGGGGTTACAATGGGAGCAAAGCTCTGGAGCTGGGGGGAGACCAGGGGCCCCCTAGCAGATGGAGGTGGGGAAGGAATCAGTGTTTACTGTGTGCCAATTACGGTGCTGACCATGTGCTGGGAACAGTGCTAAACGCAGAGTTTTGTAATTCTAGCCTCATGAAGACTCAGCGACAAAAGAGCCACAAACATCCTCGTCTCACAGATGTGGAAACAAGGTTCCAAGAGGTGAAGTGACTTGCCTGTCCTGAAGGTACAGAGATGGTTAGTAATGGAGAAGCTGAAGGTGGGTCCTGGCGGACCTCCCCAGATCTGTGCTCCTTCCCTCAGCCTCAGACCCAGAAAGAACAGGAGAACAAGTGGGATGTCTTGGGGGGGTGGTGGTGGTGGTGGTGGTGGTGGTGGTGGTGGTGGTGGCTGTCTATTCCCAAGGGAAAGCCACTGATGAGACTGGGGTCACAGCAATTAAGAACACACATCCCTTCTCTGTCACCCTTACCAGCAAGAGACTGGCAGCTCTCGTCATTTCTCCAAAGGGCAGCAAATCGCATGCTTCTAGTACAGCTGAGCCTGGGATCTACCTGGAGTGAATGTGATTTGGCCACTCCCCTGATGAAAACCCTGCCAAGGTTTCCCACTGCCCTCGGGATGAATTCTAAGCCCTAACATGACCCATGAGGCCCACCCCTGTGATATGGCCCTGCTGGCTTCCTCCAGCCGGTACCTCAGGGCTTCCTGCTACTCCCCCACTCCCACTCTGTGCTCAGCCACCTAAGCTCCTCACGGTCCTCTTGGATTTCCATTCTCCTCTTGTTGATGCGCCTTCCTCTGCCACACCCACCTCTTCATCTGGCCAAATCCTACTGGACCTGCAAGGCTCAGCTTGAACACCACTTCCTCTGGGAAGCCCCATTGCTCCTCTTGGGTTAGAAGCCCCCTCCTCTGTGTTACCAGCACCCTGGGCCTTTTCACATCCCTTGCCACAAGTAATTGGGATCTCCTCTCTACTCAGCTGATCCCCTAGTTTAGTTTTTAGCATCCTGAAGAAAGGGACCTTGCCTTGTCCAACAGTAAACACCCAGCACTGTGCCTGGCAATAAATAAAATATGTGATTGATGGATGAATAGATGGATAGACAGATGGATGAGTCAGGTAGACAGTGCTTACAGAGAAAACCCACTCATTTCTAACTCATCATCACTGACGGAAAAGTTTGTCTTTTTCAGCTTATGGAGGGAGGGAAGTAGATATTCTTGGAACAATGGCTTTCAACCTTCGCTACACTTCGGGATCATCTTGGGAAGCTTTTTAGAAAAGTACTGAGGCCTGCATCCCACCCCCGGAGGTTCTTATTTGATTGGCCTGGGCCTTGGGATTTTAAAAAGCTCCCCAGGTGATTCTAAGGTGCAGCCGAACTTGAGATTCTCTACTTAGAGAACCCTGTAAGAGGTAGCCTCAACTCATGATGTTTTCTTAAAACTAACCTCCTTCCTCCCCAGCTCACCAGGAATGGAAGATGTGGAGCTGAAGACAGACATCAAGTACTAAGAAAAGTCATTTCTCACATCTAAATCAATGGAATGTGTTGCTCCATTTCAGTAAAAGCAAGCAAATAAGACAGGTGTGCCTGTGGCTATAACTGCAGCCATAAGCACGCAGAACAAGGAAGAGAGAAATATAGTCTGATGGACAAAGATTGGGGGCAATGGGGGCAGGGAGTATTCAGGGTGTAGGGATATCTTTTTCCTTGGGTGTAACTGCAAGACAAAAAATATTTGAAAAAATACATATATATGCCCATATTTGATCTTTGGTTAATTACCTCTTCAGTGAGAGGCTATGCAAAGACCCCGTAGATTTCATTAGTCACAGGGGCTTATTCAAACGTCTCCTTTGCATAAGAAACCCAGGCTTACAGCTGGTCTCTGGGAAAGAATGCCCTCCAGGCCTTGAAAAGAGAGCTCCAGGCCTGTTCATGCAGAGGTCAGCAGCCCGTGATGCATGGGGCCAGGCTGAAATGTTTCTATCCAGCATTTGCAATTCAATCCCACAGTTTCCTTTATGGAACAATTCACTAAATTCAGAGTTGTTCTTTTTTCTAATTCACCATATAATTCACCTCCCAAGTTCAATTAAGAAGCAATCTGTTAGCAACTTTGGGAGCAAGCTGCTTTTCTTTGGGAAAGCCCAATTTTCTTCCGCTCCCAACAAAAAGTGGCTTAATTATATGCATCATATGAGACATTGATGTACACACAACGCCCCTCTACATAATTAATGAAATATTAACTATATACACCCAAAGACATCTAGGTAGAAAGGGATGGGCTTTTCCAAAGCCCGAAAAGACAGCCTTGGATCAATACTGTTCATTTGAATATATGATAATTCATAGTGACTATGAATTAATATTCATGAATATAATTAACAAACAAAACCTTACAGTAATTATTCCTTCTGTCTCATTCTTAGAGCCTAACGTTACTTGGCCCTCAGTTTTCTTTTTTTTTTTAATTTATTTATTTATGTATTTATTTTTAGCTGCATTGGGTCTTTGTTGCCGTGCACGGGCGCTCTCTCATTGCGGTGGCTTCTCTTGTTGCGGAGCACGGGCTCTAGGCGCGTGGGCTTCAGTAGTTGTGGCACACAGGCTCAGTAGTTGTGGCTCGCGGGCTCTAGAGCCCAGGCTCGGTAGTTGTGGCGCACGGGCTTAGTTGCTCCATGGCATGTGGAATCTTCCTGGACCAGGGCTTGAACCCGTGTTCCCTGCATTGGCAGGTGGATTCTTAACCACTGCGCCACCAGGGAAGCCCCATAACTGCCATTTTTAAATGCTGATTATTTGCAGGTACTCACATATGTTATCCTGTATTTAATCCTCAAACTAATCCTCTGAGGTGGGTATCAGTGCCATTTTACACGCAGTGTAACTGAGGCTTAGAGCACTTAAGATATCACTGTGGACACACAGCCATTGGGTGGAGAGGTTGAGATTCTCTCCAGATCAGTCTAGTGTCAAAGCCTTTAAGATACAACACAAATAACCCTGCTAGGACACCCTCAGCTCTCACAGTTACTGACTTTTTAATACCTGTATTTACAGCTCTGTCCCATCAGAGGTAAATCTAGCACAAAACTGCTTTGCTTTACTCTAAGAAAAATTAAAAAATAATCTCTAGCACAAGAGCTTAAAAATCACTTTATTGCCAGTCCATTCATTCAATAAATACTGATTGAGTGTCTGCTTTGGGCAGCACTGTGCTGGGTTCCTGAAGGCAGAGACAGGCAGAGTCTATCTTCATGGTGCCTTCATGGTGCTAGTGGAGGGAAGAAAATCAACAATAAACAATGAGATCCTGGGACTTCCCTGGTGGTCAAGTGGTTAGGACTCCACGCTTTCACTGCCATGGGCCCGGGTTCGATCCCTGGTTGGGGAAATAAGATCCCGCAAGCCGCATGGTGCGGCCAAATACAAAACAGGACAAAACAAACAAACAAACAAAAAGAGATCATTCTATGGAGGGATTAAGCACTTTCAAGAAACTAAAACAGAGTTTATGAAAGAGCAATGGGGGATGGGAGCCCAGGGAAAGTCTGAGTTGGTGAGATCTAAATGATGAGAGGGGGACACCCATCTGGGGAGAGTGTTCTAGCAGAAAACAAAACAAAACAAAACACCAGCAAGTAAAAAAAAGTCCAGAGGGAGGAAAATAAGAGTCCGATGGAGCTGGAACTAAGGCTAATACCTGAGGGATGCAGGGCCAGTTTGCCTTTGAGTCTTACCCTCACAGTCAACTTGCCTTGCCCTTTGGTCATATGTAATACGCACAGCAATCCTGTGAATAAGTAATATCATTCCTCTTCTACAGAAGAGAAGACTGAGGTTCATGAATAAGTTGCCCAAGGTCACCCAGCTGGTAAGAGACTGAAGTTGCCTTTCAAGGCAGCCCCTTCTGACTCCAGAATCCATGCTCCTAACCCCTGCCCTCTACCTCACACCTGTACAGGTGTGGTCTGAACAAGCATCCCAAGCAAGGCCGATGGACGACACATCTGCACACCTCTGTCAGAAAACTACTGGCGAGACACACACAGCAGAGCTTTTCATTATTCATTAGGAAAAAAAAAACGAGGCAAAGCCCCTTTAACAGGTTGATTTAGGAATGAACTAGGCAACCACTGCGGTAATCAGTGTGTAATCCTAAGCAATTCAGTGCCAAGTAAAGTTTATATCTGTGCCAAATTTCAAATGTTACAGAAGGGAAAGAGAAAATGGGTTAAAAGATCACTGCCAGTTTTTGTTAATGAAATGATTCAATATTGGCAAGTGTATAATAAAACGGGAATTCTTATACACTGCTGTTGAAGGAGGAATATACATTGGTAACATGTTATGAGATAATTTAGCAAGATGTATCAAAGTCTTTTAAAACAAGCAATAGTATGATTTTGACCCAATGATATGACTTCGACCCAATAATATGACTTCTAAATATCAGTACTAAGGAATCGATTGACAATGAAAACAAAGGATGTTCATTCTCAACATTTTAAAGACGGACTGTAACAACCACACACCCCCAATAAAGGAATTATGATATAAAGGAACTTAATGTAACATTTTAAACTGTTTTAGAAGAAAGATTGCTAAACGGGAAAAATGTTCATATTATAAGTCAAAAAACAGGTTAGGAAGTAGTACCCAGTATGATTCCATCTTTTTAAAAAGCATATACGAAAAATTATGGAAAAAATACTGGAAGGAAATATGCACAATGTCCATTGTGATGATCCCTGATGGGTGATTTTTGGGTGAATGTTACTTTTTTATATACTTTTTGTAATTTCTAAATTTTATTCAACATATTACTTTTATAATCAGGAATTAAAAATAAAGAAGAACTATATTACATCATACACTTTGCCTAAGAACATGTGCTCTGCACTTTGTAGTGTATGTCTGTACACACATACACATACACACACACACTGTTGCCGGGAAACCCTTTTCCGATGGGAAAGAAACATACTCGTGTTTATGCAGATGGAAAGGTTGTGGTCCAATCTTTTTTTCTACTTTTCTGCTCTCACCATGGAAAGAAAAAATAATGAGTCCACACCTTGGCAAGATGGAAGAAAGGAAAGCTAAGCTCATTGGTGAGAACGGGAAAGGGCTTGCTGGAAACTTCTTTAAGACAGTGTTGGATGGGCTCTTGGGAGATCCAGTGCGCTCTTCCCCAGTCAGTTAACTGGCTCCCACCTGTGTCCTAGCACTGGCTGATGAAGCCTTGGAATTTGCTCCGACCCCAGGCAGAAGCTCATGGGAGGCTTCTTAATCATGCAAATTTGAGCTCTCTCTTTCCAGAGCCTCCAGCCAGATGTCCATCTTGCTTGGTGTTGGACCCTCCACCCATCCTGAATGCCTGTGTCTGCATCTTTCCTAGTCCCTGACTGTTGGCTGAGCTACACCAGACCTTCTGCTTAGGGATGCTCTTGAAGGACTTGCTGCTCACCTGGCTTCAAACCTTCAGTGCTCTCCTGGGCCCTGGACTCTAGGTCTTCTTGCACACTTGGTCCACATCTTTCACACCCAGCCTGGCCTTGGCTTCTTGGCCATTTCCATCATTTATTGCTGTATAACAAATTATCCCTCTAAACAGAGTGGCTTAAAATAACCACCATTTTATGCTTGCTTCTGATTCTGAAGGCCAGGAGTTTGGGCAAGGAACAAACGGGGCTGACTTTTCTCTGCTCCGGGACCTGAGCTGGGTTGACTTGAAATGGCCGAGGGATGGCCGAGATGGCTCATGTGGAAGGCAGCATTCCAAAAGGATGAGCCCCACCGTGCAAGTGTTTGTCAGCTTCTGCTTCCATCATGCTTTCTAATGTCTTACTGGCCAAAGCAAGTCACACAACCAAGCCCAGAGTCACAAGGAATGACTATGCCAGGTGAGGTCTGTCAGGGACCACGAATGGAACAGCCTACCCCCTGTTTGAGCTCTAGAGACTTAAAGTTCTAGCAAGTCAGGTGGTTTGCAAGATGGACCTAGAGTGCCAGCTCTGGAGTCAGACTGTCCAAGGTTAAACCTTTACTATGTCACTTACTAGCTGTGTGATCTTAAGTCACTTAACCTCTCTATGTTTCAGTCTCCTCATCCATAAAATAAGGATGAGAGTATTCACCTCTTAGGGTTGTTACGAAGATTAAGAGAGATGATACATTCAAGACATAGAAAAATGCCTGGCCCACAGTCAGCACTCATTGAGTTAGCTATTATTACTATTGGCTCTAAAACTGTTCTGAAGGCTGAAAGAGCAGAATGGGTTGAAACAGTAAGCCACAGAGACAAGACATTTTATACCAGAAACACCACAAGTGAAGTAAAAAGTTAAGTTCTCCTTAAAGTGCACTGAACGAAACCAAGTTTAGGCTGAGGACCCATTAATACTCATTGGCAGGCAGTGACAATAAGACATCCACTGTACCCAAGCATGTTATTTTTTTAAAACTTGCTCCATAACAATTTGAGACATCAAATAACTAAAAAATTAACCAAAGATATATGTTAAGAAAAGACTCGGGTGACTAGGCTGTGTGTAGTCATCCTGTTATCCCTGGGAGAGTGGAGTGGCTTGGCCAAGATAGTTAAGAGTCATTCACTGAGTAGTGGGTCCCAAATTACAGGCTAGAGCTTTGCTGAGAGACCCAATAATGTTTACTGGGTCTTGTGTGCCAAGGACTGTGCTTGCTGCCTTACGTGTATTTTCTCATTTAATTCTCAGCACAGTCCTGTGAGGTAGGGACTATTACTGGCTTTACTTACAAAAGAAAGAACTGAGGCTTAGAAAACTTTAAATAACTCACCCACAGTCACACAGCTAGTAAGAAGCAAAACCCAGATATAATCCCAGGCCCATCTGATTCTACTGATGGTCTTTGTAATACAGGGCTAGGGATTCCAACCTTAGTAATTGACAGTAAATGTCCCAATATATAAGGCTGGGAAAATCCCAGCTCCTCATTCTCTAGAGTAAGTTAGGTCAGTGGTCCCCAATCTTTTTGGCACCAGGGACCGGTTTCATGGAAGACAATTTTTCCACGGAATGGGGGGTGCAGATGGCTCAGTTAGCAACGCGAGCGATGGGGGGCGGCAGATGAAGCTTTACTCGCTGGCCCGCCGCTCACCTCCGGCTGTGTGGCCCAGTTCCAAACAGGCTGCGAACCGGTAGCAGGCCACGGCCCCAAGGGTTGGGGACCCCTGAGCTAGATGATAAAGGGTCATGTTCCCAGGGAGATCTCTCTACATCTCAGGCATGGTTCTGAAGGCTCAGTGACCCGTGTTTGTATTGCGAGGTGGGAAGTGCACAGGAGACTGGAGCAAGACCCCTGAGGAAGAGGAGGAGAAGACAGATGATGAATGGGAACCTGAGCTCCCAGGGAAGTTGTCCTGCAAACCACTCTCCACTCCCTGGCGGCTGCCCCAGACACACTGACAGTCAGAGCTCTCCAGCCCCAAATCAGGGATCATGCCAGATGTCCTTGAAGACTGAGCAGGTTGTTCCTCAGGAATAGGAAGTGGTCCCCTCCAGGCACAAAAGAGGGCCCCTTCACTTTCGGCTGAACTCAGGACCACTGGATTCCCTCAGAGCCATCTAAGGTATCCACCTCTAGCGAGGGCTCACCACCTGCCTTGAATCAAGCCAGTTCCACAATGTGCTATGAATCAGACACCGCCCCATCCACAGGAGCCATGAGGCAGAGAGAACAGTAAGAGCAACCTGGTGAAGGAAATCCCACTCTCAACCTGGAAGTTTAGGAGGGCTTCCTGGAGGTGGCATTGAAGGACAAGAAGGGTTTCAATAAGTAGAGACGGGAGGGAGTCAGGCAGGATAGACCATAGAAGAGAAAAGACTAGCCCAGCTTGGTAGCACAGCTTTTTTGACCTGAGTGATCTTTGGCATGATACTTAAATTCTTAGAGCCTCAGTTTCCTCATCCATAAAAAAGGACACAATGGGATCTAACTTTTTAGGTTGTGAGCAACACATAATACAATGTCTGGCACCTTGTAGGGACCCCATAGCCTTACTGATGATTATTCTCTTTTTTTTTTTTTTTTTTTTTTTGCGGTACGCGGGCCTCTCACTGTTGTGGCCTCTCCCGTTGCGGAGCACAGGCTCCGGACGCGCAGGGTCAGCAGCCATGGCTCACGGGCCTAGCCGCTCCGCAGCATGTGGGATCCTCCCGGACCGGGGCATGAAGCCGTGTCCCCTGCATCGGCAGGCGGACTCTCAACCACTGAGCCACCAGGGAAGCCCAGCCTCTGGTATCTTGATGACCATACTAAAGTTTAAGCTCTGGCCAGGAGCACAGCTATACCAACCTGTTATCTGTCTTCAGACCCCAGCCTGCGAAACCCAGCCTCCCCCATTCAGGACAGAATGGAGTGTCCTGACAGAATGACAGCTTTTCTCTGCCCTACCCCTTGCCCAAAATTTTAGTAGGGTCTAAGAGCACATCCCAGTGTCATTTAGAAGAAGGAAGGGGAGAGAGGGAGGAGGAGACAGATGAGAAAGGAGTAGCTGCTCTTTCCCTCAGACAACTGTCACCTGAACTTCCCATGGGGTTTGGTCCTTTTTGGTTCACAAAGCTGTAGAGGGGAATTGCTGGTCTTCAGAGGCCCTGGAGGGACTAGTTGGGGCCTCTTTCACACGGATTTCCAGAAGCTTCTGGGGCAGGGGGGTGCTTCTAAAGCAGGGAGTGGCTGGGTGAAGAAGCGGTGGGGCAGTAGAGAGGCAGTGGGGGAGAAATTCAGACACAGCGCTCATGGCTGATGGTGAGGCAGGAAGGGATCACAGGGATCCAGGAGCACGGTGGGACACCGATTAAATTCTCCCCTGAGACGCTGAAGGCCAAAATTTGGACCACCAAGCTGAATGCATAAGAGGAAGATTCTAGAAGAATCTTCTCAGTCCTCATTTATTTCCTTCGGGGATCACTGAGCATTACCAGGAACGATCTCATTTATTTGCTCACATGTTTATTGCCTGCCTCCCTGACACCCTCTAAAAAGCTAGCTCCATCTTCTCCCCTGATGTACCCCCTGGCCTGGGACAGTACCCAACACATAGGAGGTGGCTGCCGGTGGGAGGGGGGACTGGGGAAAGGGAGGCTGCAGGATGTGAGGCTACAGCGGACATTAATGCCTGTCTCCAGTCAAGAAGTGGTGGCGTCCTGGAGAGTTGATAGGACTGTAGGGATGGCGAGAGTTTGCTTGGGAGGGCTATTTAGGTGATGGGATGAACATAACTCGGTACCCAGATGGATATGAGAAGAGAGATGGAGGGAACTCCCTTCTCAGCTCTTAGATGTGATAAAGGCATACCCTTGCCCATCCTTCACACTGAAATATGCCAAAAGAAGAGAAATTTTCAGAGGGTCCGTTCGAATAGTCAACCTAAGAGACTTGGGATAACTTTAACAGGAAGGGTGGATAACTGCAAGAGGAGAATTATACATTTGTACTGCAGTTTATAAAAGTAGTAGTAAGTGAAGAAAAGACATTCCATGTTCCTGGATGAATTGGGTAAATGCTACAAATGTATCCATTTCTCCAAATGAAGTTATAAGTTTAATGCAATCATGATCCAAATTCAAGAGGATTTTGTTGGGATCTTCCTAGATTTTTGTGGAGAAGTGATCCTCAAATTCATGTAGAAGGATAAACAAGTGAGACTATTCAAGAAATTTCTAAAAATGAAAAGCAAGAACCATGAGGAAGGATGGCCACCAAATATTAAAACATATAAAGAAATTAACATGAAAAGACACACAGATGAATGGGATACAAACGCTAACGCTACATGTAAAAACACACACTATGTGATAAAGGAGACATGGGGAAAGAATATGAATTAGATGGTAATCCCGACAAGGGATTAATCTCCAACATATAGAAACAGCCCATGTAGCTCTAGTCAAAAAAACAAAAACCCAATCAGAAAATGGGCAGAAGATCTAAATAGGTAGCTCTCCAGAGAAGACATACAGATGGCCAAAAAGCACATGATGCTCAAGGTCACTAACTATCAGAGAAATACAAATCAAAACTACAAGGAGGCATCACCTTGCACCGGTCAGAATGGCCATCATAAAAAGTCTACAAACAATAAATGCTGGAGAGGGTGTGGAGAAAAGGGAACTCTCCTGCACTGTTGGTGGGAATATAAATTGGTACAGCCACTATGGAGAACAGTATGGAGGTTCCTTAAAAAACTTAAAATACAGCTACCATATGATCCATCAATCCCACTCCTGGACATATATCTGGAGAAAATCATAATCCGAAAGGACACATGCACCCCAATCTTTATTGCAGCACTATTTACAATAGCCAAGACGTGGAAGCAACCTAAATGTCCATCGACAAAGGAACGGATAAAGAAGATGTGGTGCATAAATACAATTGAATGTTATTCGGCCATCAAAAAGAATGAAATAATGCCATTTGCAGCAACATGGATGGACTTAGAGATTATCATACTAAGTGAGGTAAGTCAGACAGAGAAAGACAAATATCATATGATATCACTCATATGTGGAATCTAATTTAAAAATAAAGACACAAATGAACTTAACGGAACAGAAGCAGACTTATAGATATCGAAAGCAAACTTATGGTTACCAAAGGGGAAACATTGTAGGGTTGGGGGGAGATAAATCAGGAGCTTGGGATGAACACATGCACACTACTATATATAAGATAGATGACCAACGGGGACCTACTGTATAGCACAGGGAACTCTACTCAGTACTCTGTAATGGCCTATATGGGAAAAGAATCTTAAAAAGAATGAATATATGTATATCTATAACTGAAGCACTTTGCTGTACACCTGAAACTAACACAACATTGTAAGTCAACTATACTCCAATAAAATTTTTTAAAAATTCTAAAAATGAAAAGCAAGGACCTTGAGGAAGGATGGCCACCAAATATTAAAACATATAAAGAAATTAACATGAAAAGACACACAGATGAATGGGACATAAATGCTAACATTACATATAAAAACACACTATGTGGTAAAGGAGACACGGGGAAAAAATATGAATTAGACGGCGTTGAGATTATTATTCAGAACTTGGGGGGAGGGGTGCCTCCAAATAAAACCCAAATGGATTGAAAGAATTAAGTATAAACAAACAAACCATAGAAAAACTGGAAAAATATGTTATTTCCCAGAGCTATAGTAGGAATAATTTTATACGTTTAGAAGTATAAGAAAAAGAAAATCTGACTTGATATATTTAACTTCTAAACTTTAAAACTTTTGTATATCAGAAAGACTAATCCCCTAAAATGAAAATAAAACACCCATACAAGTGAAAATATCTGCACTGAAGATAACAAATGGTTACTATCCATATTATATAAATAGCTCATGCAAATCAATGAGAAAATCTTTATGTCTAATATGCATTGGATAAAGGAAATTGGTGAACATGTCATAGAAGAAAAATGTAATTAGTAGGTAAATATATAGAAGTTGTTTACCCTTGAGAAATGAAAATAGAAGCAAAAATAAGGTACCATTTTCCAACTATTAAAGTAGCAAAGTAAAGAGATTAATGGTAACGATGATGCTGAGTCAGGTGGAAGTGGAATTTTCATTTTGTGAAGAATTATTTGTTCAGCAAATTTGGTGAGCATCTACCATGTGCCTCTCACAGGACTAAGCACTGGGAGGGCGCAGATAGATGATAACTCACAGAGCTCACAGTCCAGTCTGGGAGAAATAGGAAGACATCGGGCATTCAGAGGCTTCCCCGAGAGGGGCTGGCTGAGTTTGAGGGAAGGGCAGAAGTGGGGGCACGAAGACTTTCCGGGCACTGAGGCGGGGTAGAGGAGGGCCCATGGAGGAGGGTCCAAGTCCTCAGCCAAGTCCCACAGGAGTCTGATCCCAACACTCCTTTCCAGCTTCTCTTCTCCCCCAAGTCCCACCTTCTCACCCACCTGTCAACCCTGCCAAGCTCCCACTCCCATGACTGTGTTCAGGCTCTGCCTTCCACCTGCAATGCCCTCCCCACCTCGATCCTAATCAAATTCCTTCACAGCCTCTTCCATGAAGCCATCCCTTGCCTCTGTTTCACCTACATCCCCCTCGTGGCCCTTTACTCATTCACCCGTTCATTCATTCCCTCATTCAACATGCTTCCTCGGGGCACCTCTCTGTGCCAGGCACTGTACCAGGTTCCAGGGATAGAAAAAAAGATCAGACACAGCCTCTCCTCTCAAGGAGCTCCCAGCCCTGATCATACCATGCCTGGAGTATAATTATTTGCAGACCAAGTCTATTGTCCCTACAAGGCACTTAACCCCTTGAGGATGGAGATAACATCCTATTTCCATTGTGTGGTGTCATAGCAGAGGCTTAACAAATATGTCTATTTGAATTGGACTGAATAGGATTGACTGATGCTTGCATATATTATCTCAGTTGTGTGTATTCTCACTGCACCTATGTGGGGTGAGGTATTATTGTTACTCCCATTTTACAGATGAGGAGACTGAGGCTCAAGGAGGTTAAAGCACTTGATCTGTGGTCACCAGCTGGTATGTAGCAGAGCTGGGAGGCTCTAACCCCCGGCCCTTGCTCTGTGCCTCATCACCCTGTCCCTTGGTGTCTGACAGGAGCAGAGAAGGAATGGAAAACCCCAGGCAAGGAAGTTTGTAGGAAGTTAACCTACAACTAAGGGTTAAGACTTTCTCACTACCTGGTAAAAAGTCCTTCAGAAGAGACACAAGTTTGTCCTCATAGAACATCTTAAAAGGATTTTATCACATGGCCTTTGCACAGATGACCGAATGACCGATAAAGATTTACAGATGTCTCAAAGGACCCATGAACTGGGTCACAGAAAGAGTAGCAAGGAATTCAGGAATCAAAGAAAGGAAGACCAGCCCAAGCCCTCTGCAGGGAACTGGAGGAGAGAAGCAGAAAGAGAACCATGGAGCTCCATGGCCTGTCTTTGACCTTTTGGGACAGAAGTCATCTCAGTTCAAGGAGAAGTACAGATAAATGGCTTCACCTTTAAGAGATAATCTAGGTGAACAGAGGTTCGGGTAACTAGTGTTTTTCTGGGTGGTGGCATATGTCAGTGAGGTGGAATGATCCTTTTGTTTCAGAAAGGCTAATAGCTATTAATGGTCCCATCCCTCTGATTCACTGGGGCAGAAAGAACCTGTTTTGATGCCAATACATGTGCTGGGCCATAAACCACCCGCTGCAAGACACTGTCCTGTTGGCCTGTTCTGTATTTCACCCCAGTGCCAGCCAGAACCTGGGACATGGCATGCTGTGTTGCAGGGGTGGGGAGGGTTTGGAGGGTGGGGGTGGGGAGGGGTTAGAGGGTGGGGTGGGGAAGGGTTAGAGGGTGGGGCATGGGGAGGGGTTGGAGGGTGGGGGTGGGGAGGGCCAGAGATTGAAAGTTCAAAGAAAAGCAGAAAAGAGGCTCCAGAAGGATCGTCTTCCAGACGACTGGGCAACAGTTAAAGTCTAGGGACTCCTCTCTGGACGCAGAAAAGAGAAGCAGCCCTGGCCGGTGTCATGGGGCCTGCATTAGGGCCCAAGGATGTTGTCCCTTCCCCACTGGCCCAATGTGCCAACTCAAATGCCTAGAGTTGGGGGCCCAGGCAAGGAGTACATCAGCACGAAAGAGGTCAGTGTGAAAGATGAATAGGGAGTAATGGGGTCTCTGGCAAACCACAGAGCACCTGCTCCTCCAGCATCCAACCCATCGTTATGCGACTCCACTGATTGTTGCCATGTGGGATTGCTGGACCCGTGTGACCAGGTATTCCAACTTTGCAAGAGAAGCCAGAGTTCCGGATTTTTATGAGAAATTTGATTCTTAAATTTTGGCAGTAAATTTTTAAAAATATTAAGCACTACAAAACGTATCTGCAGACTATATCTGTGTGGTGGACTGGCCGCTTAGGACCTCTGGGCTGCAGAGTGAATGGGAAAGTCGTGCCTCTAGGGGGTGCCCATGTCAGGGAAGACAAGAATTCCTCTGGCAATGGCAGTAAGGTCCAGGGATGCAGGAGGGTCATGGAGAACCTGGGAAGCAGAAGGCAGTAGCAGCAGGAGCAGGATGGGGGCTGGATAAAGTTCAAAGGCTCAGCATCAAGGTCAGCTGGGGCTTTTCTCTCACTGTTTATGGGCAGTCTTATTAAAGGACACTAAGAGAAATAAGATGACCAGAACGCAGAATGAGATTCCACTGGCACCCCCACCACCTTCACCACCTTCTCCCTCTGGATCTCTTTGGAAACCACAGAAATAATGACCCACAGACCTCAGTGTAAATGGCCCCAGAGAAATGTGACTCTGTCCGGGCCATCCAGCACTTCAGCCACAGGTTAGCATGATGCGGGGAGTCTCATCCCAAACTCACACCGCAGAGCCACCCCTTGAACTGCGTCTCCAGCTCTCCCAGTCCAGCCCCCTTGTCACCGGTGTCCAGTGTCTACATCTTTCACGCGGCTCTGGGGCAGGGGGCGGTCTGACCTTTCTCAACCTCCTCTCTCCAGCCCATTGTTTGTTGTTGTTTTCGAAGATGGGACAAAGGGAGGCCACAGCCGCGTTGCTGCCAACACCTGTGGAAGCCCACTGGAAGGTCTCTAGAAGGTCTAGTGTTAGATTTGAACAGACTGTTCTAAAGTTCCACAAGGCATCACATGAAGGGAGGGCTGAAGACACTGCAGGTACTAATCAGCTGTGACACAGCGACACCGTGCACTGAGTCCCCATACATTCCTGGATTATCTTTGGCAAAAGGACTGAGAGACTCATTCTTGGCCCTCAGAAAGCTTAAAGTCCAACCCTCCACTCTACAGATAAGGAGTTCTCATGAGGTGAACTGACATGCTGTACAGTGGGTAACTGAAAAGTTGTAGCCCTGGTTTTGTTCGAAAACAATTTAGTTCATTATCATGCCCAATAAGAAAATACTTGAGTAGTAAATGCATTTGAAACAAAGGTCAGTTTCCAGCTGTAACGAAATGCACACATCCAAAAGAGGCCGAGAAAAACAAGCGCAAATTTGCACGAAAACTAAACATGCTATATTAAAAAATTTTAGGGGGTGATTACTTTTTGGATAAACAAATCCTTTATTTTGTCAAAAAGGATTCACCACAGGGTGCTCTTAGGTCAGGGTGGGGAATTACGTCTATATTGAGGCCACTGATGCTAGAACAATCAATTGGAGGGTTGCACAAATAAAAAGACAAAGTATGGTTTATTTCATTTCATTCTGCTTTAGAGATCACCTACTATTTAAATTAAGAACAGAAAACATAGAATCCCATTTAGTAAACACAAACAAAAACATACACAGTTAACAGAGCATGAAAATAGAATCAGATTAAGAAGCAGCAAAGAGTGATGCTCAGGGAGTGAGGCACAATCTTTCTGTTGCCAAAACTGACAGGCGAAGGTTAGATCCTCACCTGAAACATCCCCAGCTCTCATGAGGCTGTGTTCCCAAATTCCAGGGATTAAGATGGCTAATGGGAACTCATAAAGTATTTTCCCATGAAAATAATATAAATGGCAAAGTGGGTGTGAGGTTACCAGGCTTGACCTCAAGACTAGGTTAACCCCAAAGGGAGCTACTTCCACATCTCCACATGTGGGAGGTCAGTTCACTCACCCATCCTCTCCACTGACCAGAGGCTGCCCCATCCTTCATTCTCTCTCAAGCCACAGACACAGACCATTATCAGTTCCTTTCTTCCTCCTGCCTCCCTGGGGCACTGATCAGCTCACTTTATATACTCCTTCCCTTGGCAATTTCTTCCACTCTTAGGGCTTCTTCGGTACCCTTATGTAGGCGGGTACCACAAGCTTTCAGTGGGGGACACTCGAGAAGAGGGATCATGATACGACTCACACATGGTGGCCATGATGGGTCAGGCGCAAGAAGAAGAGAAAAAGCAGAAAAGAGATTATCTGTGGCCCCTGAGAGAAGAAGCCAGCCTTGTTCTTTTCTCTTCAGTCTCTAGTCAAGTCCCCAACAGGCCAGTTCTTCTGCTTCTGTCCTTGGATGGCCATGAGAATATATTCTTAAATAAACTCTTTTATCGACCTATCTTGAGTACGATTCTGTATCTCAAAACCAAAAGAACCTTGCCTAGAATGTCAGGCGCTAAACTCTTATTTGTCCTGGTTTCTCAAGCTAATCTTCCAGTTTTGACTCAGGCCCATTGGCAGGGGCGAGGGGCAGGGGTGGCTGGAATAACGGCTCCCTGGATGGATGGCCAAGGGTGGTCACTGCCCCTCCCCCACCTGGCTCTGCACCCTGTCGTGACTCCAAATGGACTCCCAGCCCAGTTTCTCCAAATTCTGACAAATGCAGTCATAATAAAAAATCAACCTAAAGGTGAATTTACTTTTCCCAACGCTTCAAGTTCACAGTGAATTCTGGCTTCAGTCCAAGGTGTAATCAGCCTCTGAATGAGGTCCCAGGGAACCAGATGATAGAATCCTTATGCTGCATTCTTTTTTCCTTCCCAAAGAGCAGTTGTGCACTTTATCAGATGCCTCTTTATCATCTCAAATCATCTTACTAAACTGAAAATTTTATGAGCGGAATAACTGTCAGGCGTCACCCGGTTCCTGTACCCCAGCCCTCCTCTTCTCCAGCTGCTGACTGCTGTCTGCACGCACAGCCAGCCCCGTCCTCGGGTGGGGGGATTTAAGGATTTGGGGCTCAACACTCGAGGGTCACAGCAGCACATCATCTTTGGCTCCGATTTTGATCTGAGGGATTCTGCTTAATTTCAGACCTTTGTCCCCATCTTGTTCTCTCAGGCCAAGCCTCTGACTTCTTGTCCTCCTTAATACCCACTTCACGGAAGAATCAGGTGTCCTTGCCTTGTTCTTCTGAGCTCCCAGCACAGCACTGGAACTCTCTGTGAGTTCTATTAAAGGCCTCTCTGATGTTATTTGCCTGGGTCTCTGGCCTCACACAAACATTCCTGCCTCCCATCAGGCCCTGTGTCCCAAACTGGACACCCAACACCAACTTCTGCCTGGATGACGACTGTTACCTGGGGCTTTCTCTCCAGGTGTGAGTTCTGCCCACTGGACCATGTCTCCTCTGGGAGGTCGGTGGGGCTCCACACCAGCGGGGTCACAGGTCCTCCCCCCCCACAGCCTGCCCCATTCCTCCAGTACTGCCAAAGCATGACCATAATCACTTCCATCATTAAAACTCCATCTCCGGGCTTCCCTGGTGGCGCAGTGGTTGAGTGTCTGCCTGCCGATGCAGGAGACGCGGGTTCGTGCCCCGGTCCGGGAAGATCCCACATGCTGCGGAGCGGCTGAGCCTGTGAGCCATGGCCACTGAGGCTGCACGTCCGTAGCTTGTGCTCCGCAACGGGAGAGGCCACAACAGTGAGAGGCCCGTGTACCGCAAAAAAAAAAACAAAAAAAAAACTCCATCTCCTTAATGGCAGAAGAAAAAAGTGGGTACGGCTGTATCCTTGGTGCTGAACACAGAAGAGGTCCCCAATTAGCATCTGTTCCTTGAAGGAAGGAAAGAGGGAGAGGCAGGAGAGAGAGGGAAAAGGACAGTAATCAAGAAGGTGGTGTGAGAGGGTCAGCAGAACTGACACAAGGGGAGTGTAGGTCATGCCAGAGGAGCAGTGTAGCCATAAAGATGAAGTTCTAGACCATGGGAGCCAAGGTGAACTGCCACGGGAGGGGCAGGGGTGAAATGGAGCCGTCAACGGTGGGGTGGGGGGAGTGGGCGCAGGTCTGTGAAGAAAAGGGCTGAGCAGAGCCCTGGAGGAGTGAGCAGGAAGGCCAGCACCCTCTCTCTGCCTTGGAAAAGACCTAACAACCACACCTGGGGTTCTGTCTGAAGGGCTCAGTAAAGACAAGGTATTGACCATGTGGCCAAAGAATGCCCTTTTCAGACATTCCCTGCAAGGTGATCTGGGCTTGCCCAGCCCAAGTGCATCACCCCTGAGCATAAGCCTTTCTTCCATTGCAGGCTCCCACTCTAAGCATCACACATTCAAACAAACAGGGGAGCAGAGGGGCAAGGAGGCCATCATGCACTCCTGAGACTCCATCCTCAACTCACAAGGGTTTCTCTGGTGCTGTCGCTGTGCCCAGGCTGATACTGGAACTAAAGAGGGAGGGCCAAGGCCAAACAAAGACAAGTCACAGCTGTTGACAGTCTGGTGGATGCAGCAAGGCACATACTGAATGGCAACCTGAGATGACAGAGGGCAGGATGAAGTGCAGCCCCAGAAGTGAGTAGAACTTGCCCATGTCTCCTATCAACACCTCTCAAAGGTAGTCGTGGGGGGACTAAGTCTTCACAGCTCAAGACAACAGGGTTAGTGGTGATGCCAGCATCTATTTCCAGAAGCAATGGAGTGAAGAGGCTAAAAGCAGCCTTTGACATTAGACAGAGTTAGGTCCTAATCTTGGCTCTGCCAATAATTAGTTGTGTGATCAAAGAAATGTTACTCACCTCTCTGAACACACCTGTAGGTATCAACAGTACCTGCCACATAGAGCTGTTGCTTGAAGATAAATGAGATCAGACTTCCCTGGTGGCACAGTGGTTAAGAATCCACCTGCCAATGCAGGGTACACAGGTTCGATCCCCGGTTCTGGAAGATCCCACATGCCGGAGCAACTAAGCCCATGCGCCGCAACTACTGAGCCTGCGCTCTACAGCCCACGAGCCACAACTACTGAGTCCGTGTGCCACGCTACTGAAGCCCGCGCACCTAGAGCCCGTGTTCTGCAACAAGAGAAGCCACCGCAATGAGAAGCCCACGCACCACAACTAAGAGTAGACCCTGCTCACCACAACTAGAGAAAGACCGCGCGCAGCAACGAAGACCCAACACAGCCAAAAATAAATAAATAAATAAATAAATAAATAAATCTAAAAAAAAAGATTAATGAGATCATTTAAGACAAAAGTAGCACACAACAAATTGTAGTTATTATTATTCTTTTTGTTGTTGCTATCAAAGAAGAACCAGCATCTAATCAATTCTCAGATCTCTGTTTGGCCAACTTCATGACCTAGAGTTTGACTCAGGAGGACTAGGAAAGGCTTCATGTTGGGGATTGATAGAGATTCCCCATGTGCTGGTGGAATCTAAATCCAAGGATCTGGTCAGGTCACATTGGTGCAGGTCCAGCTCCAGAGACCCCAGGGGGGTGCAGGCAGGGTACTGCAAAGGAGAAGACTTCCAAGGCATCTAGGAAGTGTGGAGTCTGAGACACAGAGGTGGGCCGGGGAGGAGAGAAGGCAGGACCCAGCACACAGGCAGCCATGTGGCTACTATTTCTTGAGCACCTACGAGGTGTCAGACTCTGGGATGAGTGCTTTACCTCCTATACTTGCCCAATCCCCCCTCTCCAATCCCATTTTCCAAATAAGGAAGGAGTCTCCCTTACTCCTGCAGTTAGTCAGTACAGAGCCAGGGAGGCCTGCCTGACTCCAGTACCCATGCCTTTCTACACTGCAACTCTAGGATCCAGGATGTCCACGTGAGAACACCTCCAACAGAGTGGAAACAGACAGAAAAAGGGGGCTGTGGACTTGAGGTGCATAACTGGGGATCCACGGAGTAAAATTCTTGAAATTGCAAACAAAATTGTGTGTGTACCTTTTTCTCGGAGAAGTGCTGAAAATATTCATCAGACTCTCAGAGGGTGTGGGAACCACAAAATGTCAAGTACAATACACGTAGAGAAAAGAAGTCCCCAAAACCTCATTCCAAAGCTCTTGAGGAGACAGTGGAAAGGACGAGTAAGAGTGCCCCCTGACAGCTTCTTGTCCCTCTACTCCAGTGGCCCCAGCGGCAGAGGCCACCAGATCTCACCGAGACGGTGTTCCATGATGTGAGAGAAGACAGCCTCGAACCCAGCTAACTGTCTCAGCAAGTCTAACCTGGCATTCATCCGTAAGCTCAGGACACTGTCCTTTCTACAGATGTCACAGGGAGCCACCACTGCCCCCACTTCTTTCCTGGACACTGGTCAGTCAGCAGCACTCCCACCACCAATAAAGAAAATTAATGAAAAGACGAAGCCATGTCTACAAAGCCTGGGGAACGTCTGCATGGGAGCAGAGCCAGAAACACCGCAGCCTGTCGATTGGGCTGCTCAAAGCAGCCCCACTCGTGAGTTCTCTCAAGGGCCTCAAAGCTAAAAACATGTTGGGGACAGAGATGTTGGGTCCCTTTTAGACCCTCAAGCCTTGGAAGGCAGGACCCAGAAACCCGTGTAGTACATGAGGGTCTCTCACGGGTGCGTTTTAGCCTTTTGTGCCTAAATTTAGTCCCTCGATGCCCAATGGCCTTTGTGTCCCCTCTTTTCTCCAGCCTGAAACACCAGCGTTCAAATCCAGGTGCAGGTAGTTATTCCGTTGGATATGGTTTCAGGAGACCCTCTCTTCAGAGGGGACACTTGAGACCAGGTGACGGTAGTATGTGCCCCTCCAAGTCATAGACAGCATAGGAAAAGGAACTCAAGGAGTTGAAGACTCTGTGGGGTCCATCTCTGAGTGATGAGGCCCAGGGAGAGGAGGCAAGTTAGCCAAACGAACGTCTTCGACTCTCTCCTGCTAATTTATTATTTTGAACTCAAATGCACAAACTCTTAGGCTTATGTGGATGCCCTACACAGATGGCAGGAGTTTAGACTAAGGTTGGTTTCTTAAATAGAGGTGGACACGGCCCAGTGGCTCAGAATAGACAAGACGGGAAACATCAGCTTCCATCAGAGCCAATAAGCAATGAAAGCCATTTCCCCTTCCAGAGTCTTCATTACAAAGAGCAAGAAATCAGATCCCTTACCCGGAGGGAGATAACTGCAAGATGAGGTTTCCTCTCCAAGTTTCCAGACGTTCGCAAAGATGAGAATGTTCAACTTTGCTTCCAGGACTCTTTAGGGAAGAAATAAACAACCAAAAAGTCCCCAGACATCAACCACACGGGGCTTTCCTCCACACCTTGTGTGGTTAGGGGGTGAGGTGTCCCAGAACTCAGAAGTGGGGGTGTCAGGTTCTGCACCACCACATCGAAGAGGATGCAGGAGGATGGGAGAGTGTGTGTGTGCCTGCTCATGTATCTGTGTGTGTGTCCAGCTAAGTACTTCCTTCACTACACAGCTAATCCGATTAGCAGCTTTAGGAAACTCGGCAATGTTAATTCAAGGGCCCCATTCATAGAACAGCTTGGCCCATGCCTGCCCAGAACTCCCATTCTTCTCACTGCAAATAAAATGCACACAGAAGGACTTTCTCTCCCTGAAGAATGCGCTCTTGCCTCCTTGCCCCCAAGCACATCCAAAAGGCTGCTGCCACTTCCTCTGGAGGCTCTCACGACAGGGGAACGGGACTGTCTGAAAATGGGGGGAAAATAGCGCTCTCTCCATCTGAGGCACAAAACAAGGTTAATTTTAACAGCGCTGTCAACCCAGGTGGACTCCCAAGCTGGCAGCTGTGCTGACTAAAGAGGTATCATGAATCCCACCAGATGTAGGGCCCTGGGTGAGTCTTAGGCTGTCCGTGGACCTTCAGTTCTTTTTCTGTAGAATGGGGACTTGGAGCAGAGGGCAGAGCTGGAACAGAAGGCTGGAAGGAAGGACACTTGGGGCCTGTAGACACGACGTCACTGCGTTTGGCAGGAGGCTGAGGGGCGGGAAGGGAGCCGGATATGTCAGTTGTGGATAAAGCGTGGAGGGCCTTGGGGGCCAGATAAGGAATGTTTCTGATAAGTGATAGGCAGCCATGGAAGGGTTTTAGAAAACACAGTGGTATCAGCTATCTAGGGCTGCCGTAACAAGTTACCACAGAGTTGGAGGCTTAAAAACAGAAATCCATTCTCTCACAGTTCTGAAGCCTAGAAGTCTGAAATCAAGGTGTTGGCAGGGCCGTGCTCCCTCTGCAGGCTCTGCAAGAATCCTTCCTTGCCTCTTCCTAGTCTGTGGCAGCTCCCGGCAATCCTTGGTGCCCCCTGGCTTATGGCTGCATCATTCCAGTCTCTGCCTCTCTCTTTCACGTGGCCTTCCTCTGTGTGTCTCTCTGAGTCCTCTCCTCTTCTTATAAGGACTCCGGTCATTGGATTGAGGGCACCCCTAAATCCAGGCTGATCTCAAGATCCTTAACTAATTAGATGTGCAAAGACTTTATTTCCAAATGCGGTCACATTCTGGGGTTCAAGTAGACATAAATTTGGGGGGGACACTATTCAACCCAATACGGTGGTTGCAAGGTCAGGTCCAGGAAGATCACCTGGAAGCAGGATGCGGAAGCAGAGACTGGAGGCAGGGAGACTGATCGGAAGTAATCACCACGAGCCCGGGGTCCTAAGTGAACAGCGAGGATGCTCCCTACTGGGGGCCCGAGAGCTCTCAGAGGCTTTTTTTCTGTGGCCAGCACAGCACCCTGAGTGGGCTCTCATACCAACCCGGGCACAAGGTCTTTGCTCGCTTCCTGGTCCAGAAAGACTCCAGCTACTTTCCCAGGGCTGGCAAAGGAATGACTGCATGCACCTCTGTTGTTTTCCATTCCTTCCACCTGGCAACATGGCAGATGGGTTGGTACAATGGAGGACACAGCCTAGGAGATGGGAAACCTGGGTTCTCGTTCTGGTTCTTCCACTGACTGAATGTGGGACATTGGGCACATCTATGAAACGAGGGAGACTAGATCACTTCTAAGGCAATGACATCGTTTCATTCTGCAACCAGGAAAGCAGCTTCAAGTTCACAGGATAAACCAGGGAAAGGAGGCATCTGGGGCTGCATTGCATCCCATCCACCTCCAGGGATTAAGCCCTCTTCCCACGCCACCGCCCAAAAAACCAGGGGCAATTACCAAAACTTGGAAATGAAATAACCGATATCTAAGAACACATCCTTTCACACATGTGGAAGTAGAAAGAGCAGATAAAGCTGTGGTTCCTTTTAAATTTTTTTTTTTAATCAAAGCAAATGTTTAAAGAACAATAGCACAGTGTTGTTCACAGCATCAACATTTCTAATAGAAAAAAACACTACAGAAAAGAAGGGAAACAACCGTCATGTCCATCCGTATGGATTCATTCGATAAATGGTGGCAGAGTTGCATATTAAATGTGATAGACCTCAAAGTACCACATGAAAAGATGTCCATGGTGTGGTGTTAAAGACACAGGTTACACAACAGGGTGTTAAGAAAAATTCCTTTTATGTTTAAAAAATATCTGCACATGGCCTGAGCACAGTAAGGCTGGAAGGAATCCAGCAAACAGATCATGATGGGGAGGACCCCCAGGGCTGGGATAAAAGGGGATTTTCACTTTCTACAATTTTGAGCTATTGCACTTTTTTTTTTTTTTAACAACTAGCAGTGTTAGTTTAATCAGCAAAAATAATTTAAAATATTCCCATTCTGAAAATAAAATAACTATTTTAGATAGATGCAAAGTACTATTGGCCCTCAGAGAAAACTGATCAGGGTAAGAATCACCTTGCCATAAAAACATAGTGGAAAAAAAAATACATATCTCAAGCTTGGGAAGGAGGAAACACCAGAAAGGTACATGTTTCAAAGGCCTCTTGCCCAAGCCCCCGAAGTTCCCTCCAGGACGTAGCAAATTTCTCCCATTCTCCACTTTAGCCTTAAACCCTCCCAGGTCAGTGTTCTTTCTGCAAATACTACTACTAATAATAATAAGGAAGAGAAGGCAGAGTTGATATTTATTGCACATTTCTTATATGCCAGGCACTGCACTCAGCACTTTCCACGTATTCTTCCTTTTCTCCTCACAACATCACTCTGAGGTAAGGATTATTACTATTCCCATTTGACAGATGAAGAAACTGAGGCCCAGCCCGAGGATTCAAGCCCAGACAGTCTGAGACCAAAGCCTGTGACGGTGGTCAGCGCTTTCACTGCCCTCCTGGGAGCAAAGCCCTGTGGGAGTTCTTCACCCCAAGGCCCCTGGGAGATGCTCCAGGGCCTGCCAGTCTCTGTCTATCTCTTCCCTCTCCCCTATCCAACAATGCTGGCCAGTGCCTTCTAGATACAAAGTGCCGGGCCACCTCTGAGGGATCCAAAGTCAAATATATGTGGACTCTGCCCTCTCTCAGCTCACAGGGGAGAAGGAAAAAGAAGACAGGTACTCAGGTTCTTAGACCATGAGGCTGACCATGGCAGTCAACTGCCATGGTGGCTGGCCAAGGCCCAGACTCTCTCTGGGGTCTCTCACTCACATTTGCCAAGCTTGGGTCCCCATGCTGTGCCATGGCAGGTCCCCCAAGGACAGCAGAAGGATTGCTGACAGGACCAACCCTGAGCATTCGTGATGGTGTCCTATGCTGTGCAGGTCTGGAGGTGTAAGTGGGGTCCCCAAGCCAGAGAGACCAAGACCCAAAGGCCTCCTTGGATCCTGCGTGGTCACCCCCCACCCCCTGCCCTGCTTTCCAAATCCATGTGTACCCACACAGAGTGTAAACTGGTACTACCACTTGGGAAATCTGACTGATTCTACTAATAACTTACATATACCCTGTGACCCAGCAATTCCATTCCTGGAAATGAGTGCCGAAGGATATGTACAAGAAAGACAATAGCAGCTTTAGTTATCATAGCCCCAAACTGTCAACTGTCCAAATGGCTGTCAACAGAAGAATGAATAAACCAGGGTACATTCATTCAGGAGAACACTGCAAAAGATGATAGGACAAACCAGCGCTCCACCCAGCAACATGGGGGAATTTCACAGCCACAAAGCTGAGGGAAAGGAGACAGACACAAACACACACTGCATGGTTCCATTCATGCAGGTAAACTGCATCTGTGGGGACTTCCCTGGTGGTGCTGTGGTTAAGAATCTGCCTGCCAATGCAGGGGACATGGGTTCGATCCCTGGTCTGGGAAGATCCCACATGCCGCTGAGCAACTAAGCCCGCGAGCCACAGCTACTGAGCCCGCGTGCTGCAATTACTGAAGCCCGTGTGCCTAGACTCCATGCTCTACAACAAGAGAAGCACTCGCTCTCGCAACTAGAGAAAGCCTGTCCACAGGAATGAAAACCCAACATGACCAAAAAATAAATAAAAATAAAAATAAAATGCATCTGTGTGGAGAGAGGTCAGACTAGTGGCTGCTGGGGGGTGGGTGCTGGCTGGAAGGAGGCATGAGGGAGTCTCCAGGGGTCTGGAAATGTTCCATCCTTTGGTCTGGGTGGTGGTTACGTGGACACGAACACATGTAAAAGTACATCACACTCTATGTTTGAGCTACGTGAGGTTCACTAGTTTTAAGTACTAAAGTAATAGTGCAAAAAGGAAAGTTAAAAAATTAAATCAGGGCTTCCCTGGTGGCGCAGTGGTTGAGAGTCCGCCTGCCGATGCAGGGGACATGGGTTCGTGCCCCGGTCCGGGAAGATCCCACATGCCGCGAAGCGGCTGGGCCCGTGAGCCATGGCCGCTGAGCCTGCGCGTCCGGAGCCTGTGCTCCACAACGGGAGAGGCCACAACAGTGAGAGGCGCGCGTACCGCAAAAACAAACAAACAAAAAAATTAAATCACACGAAGTTACAATCAGATCAACTTCTCTAGGCCTCCAGGTAAGAATCTGGCGGGGTGGGGGGAGGGGGGGAGCGTATGATGACTTGGAGTGACAGAATTATGAAGAGATGCTGCCTTTTGTTAGACCTCAGTTAAGGTTGTGTATACAATGGTGTGAAAAATAATCTGGATTCCAAAACCCCATTTAAAATTCAAATGGACTTTTCAAAACATCCACGAGAGGTCCCCCAAATCCGAAGAAGTGATAATCATAGAGCCAGACACCAAAAACGTGACTAATCGTTCCTCCCTCCTCCCGACCACTGGTGATGAGGACCCCTGGCCTTGTGACAGCCTTTGCCCTCTTGCCTTCCTCATCCTTACATCCTGTGTGGAGCCTGGCCTAGCTCCTATAGCTGCTCATGTCCCCCTGAGCGGTGGGAGGCACCCCCCACTCTGGGCACAGCCCTACCACCCCCCCCAGAAAGAGGGAACCAACCACTGGACAAGAAGGAAGCATGTGACCTCCTTAGTGTAGGTTGCCATCCCAGTTCCCACCCCAAGAAGGACGACTCCCTCGGTCTGGAATGTCCTTCTCTAACCTCTGACTCCTTCTTCTCCATCCTGGGAAACCCCTCCACCTCCCCAGGACCCCCTCCTCTGGGAGGCCTTCCTGGCTCTCCCCACAGCAATGGTCCCAGTTCTTCTTAGTGCCCTCCACTCCCACTGTGCTTCCTGGGACACCCCACCTCCACCTCTCACTCTTTACCCTTTTTGGTTTCCGCATCTATTTCCTCCAATAGCTGGTAAGTCCTTAAAAAGAGAAACCTCATGGCTTCCCTGGTGGCTCAGTGGTTGAGAGTCCACCTGCCGACGCAGGGGACACGGGTTCGTGTCCCGGTCCAGGAAGATCCCACATGCCGCAGAGCGGCTGGGCCCGTGAGCCATGGCTGCTGAGGCTGTGCGTCCGGAGCCTGTGCTCCGCAACGGGAGAGGCCACAGCAGGGAGAGGCCCGCGTACCACAAAAAAAAAAAAAAAAAAAAAAAGAGAAACCTCAGTCTATACCATCTCAGGGTCTGGCACAAGACCTGGCACAAAGTGAACACTCCATAGAGGTTTCAATGAATAAGTGAGTGAGTGAGTGAGTGAATGAATGAATTGGGACCACATCCAGAAACATGAATACAATATATTCTTCTCCTTCCCTCCCAAGTGGATACAGATCGCAGGGCCTTTTGTGCCAGGAAATACTGAAATGAAGAACTGGTGAATTAGTTCTGGTGGAATCTTGGAGCCTTGCAAGACACTCAGGGATGGGGGGCTTTGGGGATGTACTTGGAATCTACCAGGTTCATCAGCAGAGGGAAAGGGGTTGCCTTGACAACCCCGCTCCCATCATCACCACCAGCAAGCAGCATGGTGAGGCTGCCCAAGCACCCAGCGCGGAGCCCAGCAACCTCAGGGCAGCTGGTGGGCTGTGGAGAGCAGCGGGAGAGGGGGCTCCACCAAGACTCCCCCAAGCCAAAGATGAGCACATCACGTTCTTATTCAGAAACCTTGGGCAGGACCCCTGCCACCCACAGGGGAGAGCTCCAGCTCATCAGCGCAAGAGGCACCAGGGGAGTTGCCTCCTACTCTGGGCACATTCCCACCCACCCCGCCAACAGGCACCTTCATCATCTACCCCAGCAACTACTCCTGGTGCTTCTCTCTACGACAGCCCCCCGCAAGAGCCACCCTCCAGTGACCCACACCTTTCCCCTGTTCCTCAACTTAAGACAGCCCCTCTCATACTCCCTGCCTCTGCACACAGTTTCTCCTCTGCTGAAATATCTTTTCTTGATTCTTTCCCTAAGGAACTCCTACTCATCCTTCAAGACACAAGGCAAGAGTGCCCATTCCCATGATGCCTTTCTTGGCCCATCTTCTTCCCACTGCTCTTGATTCATTGTAGCTCTTGTCATGAGGAATTACAGTTTATCTATCTACCCTTCAGCCAAATTCCTCCGGACTGGGGTGCTTAGTGATAACATCTGCCTTTGCCGGAGAACGTGCCATGTGCTAGGCACCAGGTTAGCCTGTTACTTTTGGAGTCGATCCTCCCAACCCCTGCTGAAGTGAGTGCTGGTTTCATCCCCATTTTACAGATAGGAAAACTGAACTTTGGAGATGTTAGCAAGCTTGTCCACCCTGTCTGCCTGGCGTGAAAGGTCTCCTTGAAGTCAGAGGTCACATCTTATTCCTCTTTCTCTCACCAGCACCGCATTAGATCCGTGATAGGTACTAAAAAAGGGGGGTGGTGTATAAACTTCAGTTATACAAGATGAATGTTCTGGAGATCTGCTGTATCACATCACGCTTGTAGTTTATGGTACTGTATTGTACACTTAAAATTTTGTTAAGACAGTAGATCTCATGTTAAGTGTTCTTACCACAATTTTTTAAAATCCTCGAGAGAAAGGAAGGGAGGGTGGGTGGAGGGGTGGCAGGTAGCAGAGACAGTGTAGCATCAGGCACACACGAGCCTTGGTCACTGAATAATAAGCCACAGTCAGCCACACAGCCTATCGGCTCCCACAGCTCAGTGCCTGGGGTTGCTTCTGAGAATGGAGATTCCACAGAGGGGAGGCATCTGAGCCCAGTGGGCAGGGAGGTGAGGAGAAATCAGGAGACCAGTCTCATTACTATTCACCCCAAGGTGAAGGCAAGGAGGAAAAGTAATCAAAGGAGAAGAGTAATCAAAGTCTGACACCCAATCTGTGTTTCCTGCCCCCAGGGGATGGTCACCTGGTTTGTAGGCCAAACAAGTGCACAATACCACCCCGCCCCGGCCCCAGGCAAGCATCTTCCCACTGCTAATCAGTATCAGCATCACCATCAGATATGCCCTACATGGAGCCCATCCAGGAATACTCTCCATTGGGAAGTTCTGGACCCTGAGGCCAGAGTCCTGAGAACCTATGTTGAGTTCAGCTCTGAACTCTGAGCTCAGGGTTGAATCTTTGGATAAAGACGCTAATGAAGATTTTCTTAGAAGGATAAGCAAACTTGGAGGCTCCAGCTTCACAGCCTGCAACAGACAAGGGGTGACCCCTCTGGTTTTCCATTGACAGGTGGGCACTGGACTGATAGGTCAAATACCTATGTCCACATCACCCCGTGCTGGAGTCCCTGACCCTTCTCTCCAGGGCAGGGGTGAAGGGGACGCAGTACTTACCCGTGCTGTGTTCTGCTTCCTCCACTGACTCCTTGATCCAGTCACGGGTTTGGTTGATGTGAAATAACTTCAGGTCCTCTTCATCTAAGGCAATGTCTCCCCAAAAGACAGCTGGGAAGAAAAAATAGAAATGGATCAATTTAAGCTGGAGACCAAGGAATGAATTCACTAGTGGCCCAGAGGGTATTGGAAACTGAGTAGTAAACTCTAGAAAAGATATTCCATCCAATCAAATTTCTTCCTGAGCCTAAGAGATAGGACTGGTAGAAAAAGAACAACAGATAATATATCTGTGCATCAAAGCCACAGGGCTGGGGACAACCACAATAAAGGTCAAAGGCCTAGGTCTGTAAGGTATTTTAAAAGGTCACCCTGTCTTACTGTCACTGTAGGCAGCTGTGGGCAAAACCACCACACAAAGACAGCTGTTTCTCCCTTCTTCAGAGTTTTCAGGATATTTTTTTAAAAAGCATAATATAATAAATGATACTAATGTTCATAATATTTGCTTCCCTTCCCTGGGAAAAGATTCTATTTCCCTTCCCCACTGATGTCAGGATTGGCCACTTCACCTGTTCTGGCTAATCAAATGTGAGAAGGAGCTTTAAGAGCTAGTGTATGATTCACCATGTCCTCGTTCCCTCTCCCAGAGGAAAAGCAGTGGCTTAGATAGGGGTGACTCTAAAACCCTAAGTTCTGGAGTAAATATGATATGGAGCGGAGGGATGGCTGATTAGGACAGATATGTAACATGAATGAGGAAAATAAAAACCATTATTTTTATAAGTACCTGAGATTTGGGGCTATTTGTTACTGCAGCACAACCTCTTTATCCTGACTAATACAGAAATTGCTATCAGAAGTGGTATGTTTCTTGGTAACAAAAATCCATTGTCTTTGGGCCAGGTAGTGGGTATCAAGGAAACTATTACTGAAAGCTGGAAGAAGGCAATCAATATTATACAGTGATGAAGTATTTGGTAAAACTATTGCCTGCATTAACTTGGAAGGCAGATGATGAACTAAATGAGCTTATGGCTTTAAGTGAAGAGATGGGGAGTCAGAATGTCAATAGCACATCTTGGTTACCATTAGCTGTGTTTGACAAGATACTACAAGAAAGATAAGGGCTTTAAAAAGAACTGGGCATGGAGGCATCATGCTCCCTGATTTCAAACTATATTACAAAGTGGTAATAATTAAAACAGTATGGTATTGGCATAAAAACAGATACATTGATCAATGGAACCCAAATAGAGAGCCCAGAAATAAACCCATGCTTATATGGTCAATTAATTTATGACAGAGAAGCCAAAAATATACAATGGGGAAAGGACAGTCTCTTCAATAAATGATGTTGAGAATATTGGAGCCACATACAAAAGAAAGAAACTGGACCACTATCTTATACCATACACAAAAATTAACTCAAAATGGATTAAAGACTTGGACATAAGACCTGAAATCATAAAACTGCTAGAAGAAAACATAGGCAGTAAGCTCCTTGACGTAAGTCTTGACAATGATTTTTTTGAATATGACACAGAAAAGCAAAAGCAACAAAATCAAAAATAAATAGGCGAGGACTTCCCTGGTGGTGCAGTGGTTGAGAGTCCACCTGCCAATGCAGGGGACATGGGTTCGAGCCCTGCTCTGGGAAGATCCCACATGTCATGGAGCAACTAAGCCCATGTGCCACAACTACTGAGCCTGCCCTCTAGAGACCGCAAGCCACAACTATTGAGCCCACATGCCACAACTGCTGAAGCCCATGCGCCTAGAGCCCGTGCTCCGCAACAAGAGAAGCCACCCTGATGAGAAGCCCGCACACCACAACGAAGCATAGCCCCCGCTCACCGCAACTAGAGAAAGCCCACGCGCAGCAACGAAGACCCAATGCAACCAAAAATAAATAAATAAAATAAAATTTTAAATAAATAAATAAGTGAGACTATATCAAACTAAAAGTATTCTGCATTGAGAGGAAACCATCAACAAAAATGAAAAGGCAACCTACTGAATGGGAGAAATTATTTGCAAACCATATTCTGATAAAGGGTTAATATCCAAAATATATACAGAACTCATACAACTCAATAGCAAAAAACAAACAATCCAATTAAAAAATGAGCAGAAGACCTGAAGACACATTTTTTCCAAAGACATACAGATGACCAGTAGGTACATGAAAAGAGGCTCCACATCATTAATCATCAGGGAAATGCAAAACCACAGTGAAATATCGTCTCATACCTCTTAGAATGGCTGTTATCAAAACGACTAGAAGAGCAAGTGTTGGCAAAGTTGTGAGGAAAAAGAAATCCTTATGCACTGTTGGTGGGAATGTAAATTGGTGCAGCCACTATGGAAAACAGAATGGCGGTTTCTCAAAAAATGAAAAATAGAACTATCATGTGATCCAGCAGTTCCACTTCTGAGTACTTATCTAAAGAAAATGAAAACACTAATTTGAAGCAAAATCTGTACCCCCATGTTCATTGCAGCATTATTTACAATAGCCAAGATATGGAAACAACGTAAAGTGTCCATATTATTCAGCCATAAAAAACCCAAAACCTTGCCATTTGCAACAACATGGATGAATGTTGAGGGCATTATACTAAGTGAAATATGTGTATCTATATCTATATCTATATAGATATTTCATATATATATGAAATAGGTGAAGAGAAATAGGTGGAAGAAATAGGTGAACTCTTTTTGTTTTATTGCTGTTTAAATAAATTGAATTTTTTAAAAAAAGAATTGAGCAATTTATAGTGGGAATGAAAAGGAATGGAGAGAGTCCAGAAATTCAGGGACTTGAGGAGTTGGAAGAGCCAACCTATTCTCATCGCTAAACAGTAAAACAAAAACTGAGTAGGCCTTTAAGTAACAAAGACTGATTAAAACTCAGGCTTATGGTGTAGAGAATTGGAAAACCTCATACACTGCTAGTAGGGATGTAAAATGGTATACTCCCTAGGGAAAGCTACTTGGCATTTTCCTAAAAAGTTAAACTTATCACAAGACCCAGCAATTCCACTCCTAGATATCTTCCCAAAAGAAATGAAAACACAGGTCCACACAAAGACATATACTCAAATGTTAACAGCAGGCTTATTAGTGATTGCCCCAAACTAGAACACAACCTAAACGTCTATCAACTGTTGAATGGATAAACAAATGTGATCTCTCTATACGATGGAAAACCACCTAGCAATTAAAAAGAGCAAACTATTGACACACGCTACAACATGTATGAATCTCAAAAACATCATGCTAAGTGAAAGAAGCAAGATGCAGAAGACTACATATTATATGATTCCATTTATATGAAACGTCTAGAAAGGCAAGTTTATAGAGCTAGAAAGGTCAGTGACTGCCTATGGCTGGGGGTGGGAATGAGACTTGACTATAAGTGACCATGAAGGAACTTTTCCAGGTGGTAGAAGTGTTCTAAAACTGGATTGTGGTGATGGTCGCACAACTTCAAATTTGCTTAAATCTTTGAAATGTACACTTATTTTCACCTTGTTGAAATGTGTAACAAAGCTGGCTCAGCCAAAGATGGTTTCCAGCTGCCGGTCCTGAGCCCCTCCCACCTTCCTGAAGACTTCACACAAGTTCACAATACAGTGCCATCTCTTCCTCAAAGAAAAAACGTCTGTGTCAATGATGGTATTCACAGTGGTAGATCATCAGGAACACTTCTCACATTCTGAGAGCAGAAAGAGAAGCAAGAGGGCAGATGGAGAAGGGAGTAGATTAACAGGACCTGGGAAGACTCCACCAAGCCACGGAAGTGCTCAAACTTTTGTGCTCGTGTATTCCCAAATAATTTTTAAAAACCACATATCCTTATGTATATTGTGAGCCTGACATTTATGATTTTTCACCATGAGTTTAAATGTCTTTTTATTTTGTTCATAAGAAGTAAAAAAAATAGTAAACATTTTATAAGATGAGGATTGACTGTAGCTGTAATAAATGTTTCATGATGTGATTTGGTAAAACAGATTTAACCACCTTATTGAATGACATAGGCTGCATCAGAAGGAAAACAAGAAATTATTCATCTTGGTTTTTATCCACATATCTTGAAACATTAGAAGTCCAGAAAACATTGCAGTTATACTTAAAAGAATCACTGTCATTAACTTACTCTATTTCAGTTGTTCTGAATTCAAAATATTCCACTAAGCACCAAGCCACCCCCTTAACAGAAATTCACACAGACAGGAAAAGACAGGAGAAAGCCAGGTCTAGATGCCTTGACTCATCATCAAAGAAGGCTGCTCTGTGACCAAGCGTTCTCATTTTCCCTTTAGCGCTCAGAGGTTTTTGTACCCCAGCCGATGCACGCAGTGGGATTCAGGATGAGTGACAAGTGAGGCTCTCTTCTGTAAAGTGGGGTAAGGATCACCATGACCAGGGCATCCTCCAGTAGTTTTAATAGAATCTTATAATAGAATCATATAGAATCTTATATGGAAGCACCCCTTGCTAAGTCTCTGGTGTACCTGCACACATCAGTTTGCAAACCAGAGTGTGACAGAGGTCAGGGCAAGGGAGCATAGGGCTGCTCTTCAGCAACTGCTTCCTAAGTCAGAGGGCTGCTGAGAATTCTACTCTTCTTGCACTGTCCCCAGGGCTTGCTCAGCCCGCCTTGGTCTCCATCTGCTTTCCAGCACTTCAATGCCCAGCACTCAGGCATCCTCTTGACCTCAAAAGGCAGTAGCCGCAGGCTGATTCCCATGCAAGGAATTCTTCCCGAAGGCACTTCCTGCCTGCAACTTTTGTATTGTTCACCTGTGGAGGCAGGTTGATTAAAAGCATGTGCTTTAGAGCCAGAGAGATCCTGGGTTCAAATCCCATTATTGCCATTTAATAGCTGCGTGACCTTCGGCAAATCACTTGACTTCTCTGAGCCTTCTCCCCAACATCAGGCTTCAAACCAGAGTAACTGGCACCCCAGAACAGAGGTCCAGAATCAGGATGCCATCTCCAGTCCTACGCTTATCCCGTTCCATAGACATGAGCATGTTGTGCAGAGAGGCTGAGTGACTTGTTCACAATCACTTACCAAGTAATCTGGCAAAGGCGAGACTCAAGTCCAAGACAATTCTCATTATGCTCTGGTCTAACCTAGCAGAGTAGAATCTGTCCACATACAGCTGGGAGCCAGGGGTGAAAACCCCAACACCAAAGGGGCTTTGGATATTCTAAATAAGCCTGAGGCAACAGTGGGGAGTCACCACCCCAGACTCCTACCACAACGTGCTCTTCCTAACATAGTTGCTTCAAGGATCTCAAGAGTGATCAGGAGTCAGCTTGGAGGCAGGTGGTGTCACTCTGGGATTCCCCGGAGGTCACAACTCCATGTCAACACAATATCTACTATGGCTCTATGGCTTGTCTTCCAGGAAAAAGGCACAATGAAGAGCAGACTGAGGAAGGAAGGCAGGAAGGAAGCATTTATTGAGCCAAGCACACAGGAAGGGCTCTGTTTGCAGCCTAAGAGATGGCATGGATGCCACCAGAGCCTCCGGCCAGGCTCACATCCCGAGAGACAGGCTCCACCTGCACTGCAGGGACTTTGAGGGCTACATCCATGGAGTTACAGAGAGAGTGCCTTTCTGAAACAGCCTCCCCTCTCAGCTAGAGAAAGCCTTTGTCTCCTGTTTTTTTCCAAGATAGTTCTTGCCAGCCTCTCCTGAGTGTCCTGAGGGTTGTTCCAGAAGGGCCACAGGACATCCTACCCCTCCTGAGCCATCCTGAGTCATGAGGCCACACTCTCGAAAACAGCCATTCTACTCCAACTTCTCCTATGTGACCTCATCACAACCGAAGTTAATTAACTTCTATCTGTGCAGTTCCATGAAGGCAAGGACTGTGTCTGCCTGCCCCATAGGTCCATTCTCAGCACAGTCGGGGTGCAGGAAATATCTGTGGAATGAATGCCTTGCGGAAGCTTCAGAGAACTGTCTTCTGCCCTGAGTCTCTCCACCCTAAGATGGAATCTGAGACCCAGCAGAGCTTCTAGACCCTTCTTTAAAGGTTATTTACACCTGAAATAGAAGGAAGTGCACATTCTCCTGTAGGGATGGTCACTGTGTCTCAGTCCAACAGGCCGAGGCCATGTCAGGAAATGAGGACAGGCCATTAGCTCTTAACCCCATGGGAGATAGTCACCAGGCCACTCTCAAGACTAGAAAAAAGTATTATGCACAAAAATCAGGTTGAATAACTGCCCTGGTTGGGAAGCCACCATAAAACCAGAACCCAAGGTACCACTAGAAGGTCTGTTAATGTAGGCAAAGATTTTTGCCAACTTTTTTGGCTACAGTATCCCTGTAATGCCCAGAACAATGTCTGGCATTGAGAATATGCTCAGGAAATACTTATCGATAAATTAATGAAAGGAAATGAAAATTACTAGAAATTAATTCTATTTATGTGAGTTCAATCCCCAAAGCCACCTGCCTGGGAAGTAACCGTGTCTCCTTCTTTTGAGATGACGGGAATGTCTGAAAACATTAAACTGGTGAGTTTTCAATACAGAGTGAGTCTTGTTTCCTGCATCCATCCTGCCACTGTGGCCCCAGTGAGGGAAGAAGGGTGAAAGCTACTTCAGGGAAGGAGCTGGATATGACACAGGGGAGTCCCCATCAGACAGAAGGGGGAGTAGGAGGAAGCCCTCCACGTCAGAGGACAGGAGCGGAACGTGTGGTGGGAGGGAGCCTGGGCACATAAGGCTCTTAGCCAACTCCCCGAGGCATAGCCCAGTGAGGTTCAAGTCTGGGAGAAGCTGCCCATCCACCACACACAGAGGCAATGGGACAGCATGAGTAGAGGGGAGTGTCCAGAGACGTGGGCCCACGGTGCTCCCAAATCTGGCCCCCAGAACCTGGTGTCTGGGGCTCTGGGTGCTCCCACATGCCTAGGGAGGATGCAGAGGTGCCAAGAGGGCCAGTGGACCAGCAGAGCCCTGAGGTCAGGGTGAAAAGCCACAGAGGAGGATTTATAGGCAGAACCAAAGGGTCAAGAGTACAGGCTTCACCATCAGAGACCACATGTCAGGCTGAAATGCTAGAGCTGAGCAGATACTCCTCAGTATTTTATTTTATTTTAATTAATTTAAATTTAAACTGCCACATGTGGCTAAGTGCTATAAGTATACAATGTAAATAATATAAAATAAAATTTTATATAAAGTACAGCAATATAATATAAATAATATAAAATAAAATAATAAATTCTGTTTACAATAGCAGCAAAGAGCATCAAATATCTGGGAAAAACCTTGACACAAAAAGCAGTGCTATGTTGACACTGTAAAATTCTACTAAAAGTTATAAGAAGTGACAGGAAAGGAAAGACATACTGTCTTTCTCTGAAATGTTCTTTCCAAATTAATGCATAGGTTTAATACATTTTAATCAACACCTCAACAATTTTTTTATTATTGACAAAATGATATTAAACTTCATCTGCATAATTAGGTGATAACAGTCAAGAAAAAGAGTACCAAAGGAAGGCTGGTCTCGTCTGACATCAAAATATGTTATAAAGCTTCAACAACCCTGCAACATGGGATAGTCTGGAAGCAATCCCTAGTCTATATAAGAAAGTTCATTTATGACAAAAGAGGTCTCACAAATTTGTGGAAAGAGGGGGACTAATCAATGAATTACGTTGAGACAACGGGTTAGCTCTTTGAGGAAAAATCAAGTTGGCTTTGAACCTCACACTATACACCAAAATAAATCAAAAATTAAAAAATTAAATCGTTATGGCTACCAGGGGGTAAGGAGGGGAGGGATAAACTGGGAGATTGGGATTGACATATACACACTACTATATATAAATAGATAACTAATAAGGACCTACTGTATAGCACAGGAAACTCTACTCAGTACTCTGTAATGGGCTATATAGGAAAAGAATCTTAAAAAGAGTGGATATATGTATATGTATAATTGGTTCACTTTGCTGTATAGTAGAAACTAACACAACATTGTAAATCAGCTATACTCCAATAAAAATTAATTAATTAAAAAAAACCATAGTCTAACTAAAAAAATAAATAAATTAAAATTAAATTGACGTATTGGTTGAACAGTACTTAGGATCTAATGAGCCAAGTCTATACATTCAAAACACAGAGCTACTGAATGGTTACCAAAAGGCAAAACATGTCAGCCTCCTAAGAGAAGACTCTCGAAGGAAGGACTCCTATCACCCGGGTAACTTTCTTCTTCTACCACCACTGACCCTTGGCTACTCAAAGTGTAATCTCTAGACGGGCAGCATTGAGCTCATCTTGAAGCCTGATAGAAACACCCACTCCCAGAGCCCACCCCAGAGCTGCTGAATCGGAAGCTGCATGTTAACAAGATCCCCAGGCAGGACGTGTGCACAGAGAAAGTCTGAGAAGCACTGACTCAAGGCTTTGCCTCCAGCAACCACGCCCCCATGGTCCCAGGCTCCTCTGCACCTCTCTATGCCTGTCATGGCTGCCACAAAGAGGTCAAGCAGGGTAATTCTTCACAGAAATGTAGACCTTGAATGGATAGGCCATAGGAAAGATCTAAAAGGCACACCAATGGAAATGCTATCTGCTCCAGTCTTGGCTGACCCCACTGGACCTCCAACCTGCAATTCAGGGAGTTGTCACCTGGTGGCAGTGTTTTGTTATGAAGCTCTGCATAGTGACTATTTCAGGAATAGATTATGAGCTACAATAGGAAAATTGCTTTTTGGAAATCAAAAACAGAAACCTTTAAAGTAGTCAAATAAAATTTTAAAGCTATTATATAATAAATTTAAAAATATAAAAAGAGACATTTTAAAGAAATACTTTCGAACGATATATAATCAAAGATGTGCAGATATTTAACAATTGCCTGGGTGAGGAGAGAGCCTTAATTTGTAGCATTTGCTCATTTCTCTGGTGTAAATACTCCCACCGAGGCTGACTTCAAGATCACAAAACATGGAGATGGAGAACATGTGTACACTCGGCTCTCACAAGCAGGTAACAGCCAGCTCTAGCACACTACTGTAATAACAATAAATATCTGTAAAGTCTCTCAGTTTCTAAAGTTATGTCGTGTTCCCCATCTGGTTCCATAAGCCTGATTCTCGAGGCTGCAAAAGATGACCTAATCCTTGCAGGGAAAGGTCCATCACTGCAACTCCCATCTCGGGGTCTCCACAGCACAGCATCTTGCCCAAAGCAAAGAGCCGAAGCAAACAGCACCCTGTCCCAGGTATTAGGATAAATGCCTTCTATATCATTAACCCTCCCAAAGGAAGGCTCCTCCGCCCAGAGAGGAGGTAGGAATTGGCCAAGGTTGTGTAGGCAGGATGAGGTTTCATGGGTGTTCTAAGTCAGAAAAGGCCTCCCAGATTCCCAAATCACAGTCCTCCTCCACCAAGCCAACTTTTCCCAAAGTTTCAAATTCTAAGAAGTTAATAAGAAATGCTATTGTAACTGAGCAGGACCCTATGAGGCCTTCCCAGAACAGACCTCCACCCATGTCCTCCACCCACCTTTTCTCTGTAGAAGAACTTTAGTCAAAGAAAAATTTAATCAGAGAAGTGAGAAAATGCAGAAAGAAAGGAAAACAGTCAAGTAAGACAAAATAATAATACTTTAGCCATTAAACAAAGTCAAGGACCTTTAGTTCTTCCTCAATGACTACAAATACTATTCTGAGCTGTGTCCTTTGAGCTGCGTTGCAGATACTGAAACCCCCTACCAGGTGGAAGAAGTTAACTGTATGCTGTCCACAAGCATGCAGACCCCAGACCCGCTGGAAACAGGAGGTTGATGATGCTGACTCCCAATTACCTCACCATCAACCCATCAGAAGAACGCCCACGAGCTGATCACGCCCTGCTCCTTGAACATTATAAGATTCCTCACTACCCCCTCCAGGGTGGGACACACAATCTTGAGTGCATGAGCCCCCTGTGGCCCCCTTTGCCTGGCAAAGCAATAAAGCTTTTTTTAAAAATTTATTTTTATTGAAGTATAGTTGAATTACAATGTTGCGTTAATTACTGCTGTACAGCAAAGTGACTCAGTATGCTATATATACATTCTTTTTCATATTCTTTTCCATTATGGCTTATGACAGGATATTGAATATAGTTCCCTGTGCTATACAGTAGGACCTTGTTGTTTATCCATTCTATATATACCAGTTTGCATCTGCTCATCCCAAACTCCCAATCCAATCCTCTCCCACTCCCCCTTGGCAACCACCAGTCTATTCTCTATGTCCCTGATTCTGTTTCTGTTTCATACATAGGTTCATTTTTGGGGCCACTTGACACAGCCTGTGGAATCTTAGTTCCCTGACCAGGGATCAAACCCGGGCCCCCAGCAGTGAACTGCTTTTCTTTACTGCAGTACTTCTCAGAGCCTTTACAATCCTAACAAACATCACAACTCTCCAAGAGAAAGAGAATGCAGCATTTGCCAATGTGGTTGCCCTGGAATTTCTTTTCACTGAATCTTCCGTCCTAAGGAACACCTTTTAGAGACTGCTGCAATGCTCAGCAATCTTCCTAGGACTAGAAGGGGCCCTACTGATCGTTGGGTCCAACCCACCATGTGATGCCTGAGTGGCCTCTTCTCACACCCCTCCATTGACAGGGAGCTCACGCCCTTCCAACACATCCCCCTTTATCTTGAAACAGCTCTCTCTGTTTCTTCCAAATCTGGTGTTTTAATTCTTCTCTCAGGACCAAGGCACTGAAAAGGAAGGGACTGATACTTCTGGAGCACCAGCCACATGCTAGGCTCTCCACACTCTCCTAACCCTCAAGACAGCAACTCTGTGCAACAAGCATCATTACGCTCTTTTTTCTGATGAGGAAAGTACGCTCAGAGAGATTAGGCAACTTGCTCTAGGCCACCTCTCAATTCTAACTCCCAACTGCCATGCGTCTTTGCCTTGAAGTAACCCCTGCTGCTCAGGCAGGGACGGAAGCGTGGATAGGAAGAGGGACTAACTCAGCCTTGGGGGTGGGATCAGGGAAGGCCTTGCAGAGGGGGTGATACTTGAGTAGGAAGGTGACCTGTGAGCAGAAGTATGGCAAGTGGATAACAAGAAAAAGGGCATGCTGGTCAAAGAGACAGCATGTGCAAAGGCCCTGAGGGGAGAAACAGTGAGGCACTGTCAGGCAGGAGCAGAAGGGACCCGGTGAGGGGCCCTGGCTGAAGTGGGGACCCAGTCACGTGGACTGTCAACGATAGTGAGGCAGGAGGTGAGGCTGCAGGAACCGAGAGGCTGGGCAGGGGCAAAAGGAAGTCTCAGACACAGGGAACAAAATTCCAGGGTTATTAGAGCACCCAAGGTGGAGCCGGGCACAAGGAGTCCCTCACTCGGGTGCAGCACTTCACAGTTTGTATCCCCTCCACGCACACGTTCTTCCCCACCCCACCCCACCCCAGCACCCTGCTCAGGGACTGGCAAGGACCTTCAGTTCTGGGACCTTCCGTTTTCGTAAATGAGCCAGTGAGTGAATGAGCGTTCCTCACCAAAGTCCTAGGGGAAGGCAAGGCAAACACCGTCAGCCCCATTTCATGGGGGAAAGCCAGGCTCAGGGAAGTTCACGACCAGCCTGTTAACTTACAACTGTGAGAAGGGGGTGCGGCTTGAGGGCAGACCTCTTGGCTCTAAACTTGGAGCCCAGTTCACTGCCTCACAGAGGACCCCGTTTCTAGAACTGGATTCAAGGTGGGGCCTGATCTCATGGTCAGCGGTAAGAGCTCTGTTCCCAGATGAGCTGCTGGCCTGTCCAAGACCAGACAGTCCAGTGGGGGTGACTGGAGGGGACAGAGGACAGGAGGGGTTGGCCAGAGGGTCCTTCACAACCCTCCCCCCAACGCCCCCTGAGATCCAGAGAGTCTCGAGCGGGGATTCTGGGGATATTAAGTGGCCCCTGGCTTGGGGCCTGCAGAGCTGGAAAGTCTGTGAGCCTGGGAGAAGCCCAGCCAGTCAGAGGGAGACCCCTTCAACTCTACTGTCACCTTCTGTTACCAGCCACACCCTCCCCAAGACTGCTTCCTGGCACCCAGAGAACGGGAGGCCCAGGAAGGGCTGCCACAGCTGGAGGATAACTCCCCCCCTCACCCCCTGCAGCCTTCCAGCCCATCCCAGCCACAGGCCCTGCCCTACCCCAGGGCTCACTCCAAAACCAACAGAGTCCTGGATTTATCCTGCAGGGGTGACCTCCAGCAGGTGCTAACCTGGCCTCATCTCACCTCGCCTCCACCAACCAGGCTGGTCCCTGATTTTCACTTCTACACTACAGCCTGGCCTTGCAGGTTTATTTTTCAATTAGTTTCCCACTTAGGGGCCTAATCATAAATGTTCCACAGTAGAGCTGCAACTTGGGACACGAAGGGCCAGAGTTAAAGCAGTATGGAATCACAGGCATGGCCTACACTGGGAAGAGGGCGCTTGATGCTGCATGTGACACTGGGTGGACCACTTTTCCCTTTGGTGTCATTTTTTTCACCCATACACTGAGAAAGCTGAACCAGCTCAGGGATTCTCAAGGCGGGGATTCTCAAGGCGAGGCCACAGACCACTTTGTTAGAAGTGTCTAAGGAGTGTTGATACACAGATCCCAGGCCCCATCCACATCTACGGCATCAGACTCTCCAGGAACAGGGCCCAGGAACATGCATGTTAAGTTCACATCCCGCCCACCCCCACAGGTGACTCACGGTCACTGAAGTTCGGAGACCAATGGAGGTGATGTCTCGAGGTCCCTCTAGCTCTGATGATTGGTTTATACAATGTCTACTAGAGAAGCGTAAGGCATCCACCCAGGGATTGCCATTTGTCCATCCCAATAACAAGCTGCTCAAGAAGGACCTTGCTAATGTTCCAGAAAATGGTCACCTAGAGAGAAGCTGAGATTACCGGAGGAACTAAATCCGGAGGCTTCGAACCATTGGAATTCCTCTCAGGAAACAGGGAGGGGCCAGAGGCAGGGAGAGTTACAGGGAAATCCTACCCAGAGACACATTTAGTTCACTTCAAGTTCCAGCAGAGGGATTTAACAGGTTTAAAGCAGTTTTCTGTGAATCTTTGTCAAGGGAGTGTATGTACAAACAAACAGGGAGGGGTTTTTTTTAGTGAAAAGTTAATCGGCTTAAAGTGTGCAACTAAATAAGCAAAGCTTACATTAAAGTGACCCACAGAGAAAGGACCCCATGGAAAGAAAGTTCTAGGAAATACAATATGGCCTCTATGTTCTTTTGTAGTTCCATGCTATAAATATTCATGGCGCGGTGTTAATGGGGTCCACAGCTCTATGCAACCACAATAGTTTTTTTGTTTATTCTCAGGACCATGAACTTTGAAACCATGAACCTAAATTTCAGGACTCTGCATTCAGGCGTGTTTGCAGAGCAGGAGGCGAGAGGCGCAGGCTTGAGGAGGACAGAGGAGAGGAAACAGGGTGAGATGTGAATCATGCCTCCTGGATCTTTTGGTTGAGATTAAAGAGGAGAATCTGTTTAGTATGGGAGACCTCCGTCTCCAGGGTCTTCTGCTGCTCCAGCCTGGGGAAATGGCCTTCACAGGCATGGAGGGCTTAGTTACTCAAGCATATGGCAGAGAGGGGTGGGGAGCTGGAAATAGTTTAATTGGATCAAACAGACTTTTTGCAAGTTCTACACTGAAGACTTAAAAAAAAAACCCAAACTAGTTTGAATCATGGCATTTCTAAGATGGAGAGAGTTTAAACGTCACCTAAGCCATGTCCTTGCTTTAAACGTAAGGAAATTAAGGTCCAGGAAGGTTAATTGACTTGCTCAAAGTATCACATCTAGAAGCCACATCTGCTGACTCGAAACCAGTGATGGCAACTATGAGACAAACATGTACCCCTCTTAGCCCCTCTGTCCCAGAGCAAATATCCTTCATTGATCACAGCCTTCCTGTCCACTGAACCTGGACACAGCCTCCAAATCTATCTCAACACAGTCTACAGAGGGCCAGCACAAATGGATAGAAATGGCAGATGAATTGAGACCTATTTGCCATCTATGCCCTAAACCATGCTGGCAATGTCCATAACCCATTGGCCATTTGTTCCAGCTAGGAGTTTTCTATTCAAAGCCACTTAAAGTCTGAACTCAGGGGTCTGAGCGTGCACTCCAGAAAAGTAGCAGGACCTGAAAGTCCATAGGACTTTCCATGTTAAAAGTCAATCCTGAAAAGATGCTCAGTATGGCTAATTATTAGAGAAATGCACATTAAAATCACAATGAGGTATTACCCCACACAGGTCAGAATGGCTATCATCAAAAAGTCTACAAATAACAAATGTTTGAGAAGATGTGGAGAAAAGGGAACCCTTGTATACTGCTGGTGGGAATGTAAATTGGTGCAGCCACTATGGAAAACAGTATGGAGGTTCCTTAAAAAACCAAAAATAGAGCTACCATATGACCCAGCAATTCTATTTCTGGTGGAAATGAAAACACTAATTCAAAAAGATACATGCAGCACAATGTTTGTAGCAGCACTATTTACAACAGCTAAGATATGGAAGCAACCCAAGTCCCTATCAACAGATGACTGGATTAAGAAGATATTCACATATATATATATATATATGTATATATATGTATGTATATAATATTACTCAACCATAAAAAAGAATGAAACACTGTCATTAGCAGCAATGTGGATAGACCTAGAGAATATTATGCTTAGTGAAATAAGTCAGACAGAGAAAGACAAATACTATATGATATCACTTAATATGTGAAATCTAAAAAATAGTACAAACAAATGTATGTACAAAACACAAACAGACTTACAGATGTAGAAAACAAACTTGTGGTTACCAAAGGGGAGAGGAAGGGGGAGGAACAAATTAAGGGTATGGGATTAAAAGATACAAACTACTATATATAAATAGATAGGCAACAAGGATATACTGTATAGAATAGGGAATTATACCCATTATCTTGTAATAACCTATAATGAATATAATCTGCAAAAAAACCTGTGAATCACTTTGCTGAAAATAACACAATATTGTAGATCAACTATACTTCAATTAAATTTTTTTAATTGAAGTATTGAAAAATTAAATTGAAAAATTGAAAAAAATTTCAATTAAAATAAAAATTTTACAGGTCAATCAGTACCTAGGAGAGCACCACACACAGATGGGTACCAAAGAGCAACTGGTCTCTGAAAGCTGATTCCATCTCAAGAGAACACCTAGTCCTGCCTTCTACCTTGGCGGGCATCATCCTACTTTACAGAGGAGCCAAGAGGCCACCTTGCTCAAGGCAGACATCACCTCCTGTCTCGCCTCTTCATCTACAGTACAATAAGGTTGCACCAATGCATTTCAGAGCCATGCGACAGCTTGGCTTTCCAAGCAGGACTCACTTGGCTTAAGAAATACCTGCTCAGCTAATTCCCCAGAAAAAAAGATTCTCTACCAGACTAGCATGAGCAGGTAGGCCATATTTGCAAGGCCAGGTAAGTTTTACACCTCCAAATATATTTCATCTCACATGCCCAGCCCACTCAATTGGTGATGTTTTCTCTAAGTGCTGTGCGGTGACTTCTTGGACCCTCAGGAAAAGGAGCTGTGATCAATTAGCCATGTCTGACACTGGCCTGGGGAGGGAGTGGCACTGGAGGTGCCACACATGGGCCATTTACAAATGTATGTTGTAAAAATACTAAAATAGTTCCATCCATGGGAAAGAATATCTGCAGCAAGGCCTGAGCTATGATTCAAGTTATTCTTTTTATACTTACTTTCCACCCTCTCTGCCCTGCTCTGTGCCCAGGAAGGCGGATCCTGTGGACTGCTTCCTCCACGTCTCACTGCTCTCTGGCTTCTGCTTGCATTCAACCAGGAGGAGATCCTGGCAGATCAGAGGGAAGAGGGCAGAGAGCTGCAGGCATTTCTTCCCTGCTTTCTCCCTGCTTTGGTGCTGTATCCAAACTACTATATATAAAATATATCAGATAGGCAACAAGGATATACTATATAGCATAGGGAATTATACCCATTGTCTTATATACGGTCTTATGTACTGTCTTACCTATACTGGAATATAACCTGCAAAAAAAACCCTGAATCATTATGTAGTACACCTGAAACTAACACAATACTGAAAATCAACTATACTTCAAGTGACTCAGCCCCCTCCCCTCCTGCACAGCTCCAGCTCCTGTAACACGGCTCCCTTCCCGTTTCTTCAGCCACAGGGGAGACTTGTTAGTCTCTGGGTGCCTCACACCCTTCTTTGCATCCTAACCCTGTCTCTGTAAGTAGTCCCTTCATGAAGGTCTCTTCATTTGAAACATCTGGGGTAAAGTCTGGTTCCTGCTGGCACCTGGCTTGTACTGCTGTTCTAAGAAAATCCTCCCATTATTTCCACAGCTAAATGGGTAGATGGCATTCTGACTGGTAAACTGAATGGCTACTTTGGCCTAAGATAACACTTTTCACTGCTTAATTCCAGCAGCATATGACTTACTGCTGTCTCACACCTCCTATGTTCCCATAGCCTAAGCTCACATGGCTTCCACTCAGTAACGGAGAAAAGGGAGCAGTTTAGGTTCTAAAAGCCAGAAGCTTCCTAGGCTCTAATTTTGCATCTTATGTGCCTGATTCCAAGGCCAGGTATATCTCATAAGCTCTAATACCTCCACTGTGGAATGATCTCTTGTGGAGCATTAAGTTACCAGTGCAATTAAGCAGGACTCATTCTGAAGACAAAGGCCCATGGAGACCCTAAGTAGTGCAGAGAGTGGAAAGATACACTAGGTGGAGAGTAAAGGAGACCCGGGGTCCACCTCCAGGCATGCCGGGAGCTATCCATGTGAACTTGGACACATTACTGCCCTTTCAGGCCCTCAGGGTTCTCATAGGAAACATGAAAAACAGTACAAATAATTCCAAGGGTAACTTCCAGCTCTAACATTCTAAAAGATTTTACTCTAAAATCTTACCTTGTGTATCTAGTTAACATTCAATAATGGTCATGAGCCTATCATCACTTTGACTAAATTTTCTTCATAAAGTTCCAGCAAGTAGTCTACTGTGGCAGACTTATTGGCCACCAATACCTTTCCTCCCTTCTTCCCTAACAACAGAAACTATGATGTTCAGTTCCAGACCTTCCAGAAGAAATATTTCCCAGAATCCCATGTAGCTATCTGAGGTCATGTGATTAACTTCCAGCCAACGAGATGAAAGCAGATGGCAGATGGCATCTCCTGGGAACCTCTCACATTCTTAGTTCTTTTTCTTTTCCATGCCTTCCATGTTCAGACCGTGTTTGTGATGGTTTGAGCTCTGGCTACCATCGTGGACCATGAGGACAAGGGCCTCAGCCCAGGGAGAGTGGAGGGGCAGGCTGGAAGGAGGCTGGACCCTAGAGGACTTCCTGGACCTGGCCATAGACTGTGGACCTCCAGACTTTGATGTGAGAAAGAAAGAAACTTCTGGCTTGTTTAGGCCAGTGTTCCAGCTATCAATATATTGCCTATCAGCTCTATCAGCCTATCACCCTTCTTTGTCATGCTTTGTGACACCAGCTGGACCCCGAAACATTTCTCCTTTGTCAGCTGGCACATTAGATTTTGTCAGTAGAGGGCACTAGAGGGACTGCAAGAGGAAGGGAATTCTCTTCCTGCTTCCGGGCCTCATCTTTCTTGCTCCTGTAGAGTGTAGCCACCAGCAGTGTTTGGGAAACCCACTGGCACCCAACTTTCAGAGTTTTGCCCAGACTCCAGTGGGCAATTCCCCACTTGTCAGCCGCTTCCTGTAGCATCTCAACAAACTTCTCCAACTGTCAGTGGGTCACAGCCACATCCTCTCCTATGAAGTTACAGCCGGGGAGGGAAGTGTGTGGGGTGACCTCTTCCAAATGTATTCCTTCCCTAGTAGCTGCTCCCTATATCTACTATTCCTGTTTTCTTTAAAGTTCTCTCTACCTCCTTTTGCTAGTTAATAATCCTTTATATTAAATTTTTGAATTATTTCTGAAATTACTGATGTGGTTTCAGTCTCCCAACTGGACCCTGACGGCCACAGCCAATTAACACGGGTTCATTACTAGCAATTTAACCTGATCTTAACTGATAGAGCCATGCAATCCTCTCCACGGAACAAGTGAGTGATATGGTACAAGATAAACTTTCTGCTTTTTAAAACTCTTCTCTCCAAAAATTATTTGTGACAAACGTGTCAGATAAAAGGTTGAAGTCCTAATCTCTAACAGTTCCTACAAAATGTTTAAAAAATGACCACCTAATTAAAAAATGAACATAAGCAGAAAGAAAAAGGGTCCATAAATAAGAAGGAAAAAAAGCCCATAAATAGGAAATTCACACAGCAAAATAAATACAAATGGTTAAAATATATTTAAAGATTTTTGTTTTATGTGGCCATTTTTAAAGTCTTTATTGAATTTGTTACAATATTGCTTCTGTTTTGTTTTTTGGCCTTGAGGCATGTGGGATCTTAGCTCTCCGACCAGGGATAGAACCCACACCCCCTACATTGGAAGGTGAAGTCTTAACCACTGGACCACCAGGGAAGTCCCCCAAATATATTTTTGAAGGTTCAAAATTATTTGAAAAAGAAATACAATTACAATATAAATGCAAATTAAAGAAACTGTAAATTATTTTTCTCTTATGAAACCACAAAGATTTTAAAAACTAGAATACAAAAACGTTAATCTTAATGAGAGTGCAAAGGAGTAAAAAAAAAATTTGACGGGCAATTTGAAAAAAAGAATCAGAAGCCCTAAAAGCATCTATACTTTTGACCCAGCAATTCTATGGGTAGAATTTTTTCTAAGAAAATAATTTAAAACATACACAAAAATCTAGCAATAAGGATGACTCCAGCATGATTGTTTATAATAGCAAAAGAAATGATTGGGGGAAAAAATCTTTATGTCCAACAATAGAGAACTGATTAAATTAAATTACATCTATACCGAACAACTTAAATTGTTGCCATACAAGTACATGTATTACATAAGCATCTTTATTATCGTGGAAGGAGGTTCATGGTACTAAGTGAAAGTGAAATACAAGCAGATTCAAAACTATATGTGTAGCATTTTTTTTAAATTACAACCATGCATGAAAAAATTTTGGAAGAATATACAACAAAGTGTTAACAACGGTTACTCCTTGGCCATGGAATTGCTGGAAATTTTTACTCTTGCTTGCTCTCTATATTTTCTAAATGTTCTCCAGTGGATGTATATTAGCTGTATAATTAAGAAAACTGCTTTATGTTAAAAAAAAAACAATAATCTCCCTTTCCGGCCCATCTCAAGGGCACCCCAATGCTTGCCGAGCATCTCTGGATGAACTCATTTATGTTTCACTAGACTCTGAGGCAGAGCTCAGCTTGGGACCTCTCCTACACACAAAGCCATGATCTCTCCCCCATTTTCCCTTCCTTTCCATTCCTGAGGCCCAAGTCTGAACTTCACGCTCCCAAGCCTAGAACCCCTGGTGGTCCTCCTATTTCCCGCTTCTACAGATCCTAAACATCATTTGTCTTCATCATAATGGTCGTCTGCTCAAAAACCATCAAGCGCTCCCCGTCTGCTCAAAAACCATCAATAGCTCCCCCTTTCTTAAGGGGCATGATTTAAATGTCTCAGCTTGACATTCACTGTTCCAAGCTTCTTTCAATCTTGCCACTACTATTCTGCAAAGTAAATCAGGTACCCCCACAGCTCCAGACATATCCAAAGCATTCCTGCTGCCTTGCCTTAACTCACGATGTTTATTCTACCTGAAATGCCTTCCCCTGCACCCCGGTTTCTCCAAATCCTTTCCATCCTTCCAGGCCAAACTCAGGGCTCACCACCCCCCTTACCAGGAAGCCTTCCTTGACTGTCTCACAGTGATTGATCCCTTTTCCAAATCCCTATAGTATCTCATTTGCTCAGTTTTTCATTTGGCAAATATTGGTTGAGCACCCACCACGTGCCAGGCACTGTGCTAGTGACTGGGAAACCAAATGAGGCTAATTTCTACCCCTTGAAGTTCACTGTCTGATATGGAGACAGACATTGAGCAAATCAATAGTCACTCCAATACCCAGGTACGGACTGTAACACGTGCAGGGAAACACAGGTGATGAGAGATTTAAAAGAAGGGACCTGATTGAGAGCAGGCCTGAGAAGGCCTGGGGGGGGAAAGGATATGTAAACTGAGGGTCCTAAGTGGGTCTAATTTTGCAAACATGATCAAACGTGCAATTCAAAAAGATCATGCTGCCTGCAACATGGAAAACAGATTTTGGGAGGCAAGGGGAGGGAGACGGGTTCAGGTACCATCGCAGTAGCCTACGTGGGCGCCGGTGGGATTTAGACCAAACAGTGGCAGCAAAGATGGAGAGAAGTGGATGGGCTTAAATTTGGAAACAGAATCAGCAGGACTTGGGTTGGACTACATGAGAAGGGGAGGGAGAGACCCGTATCCAGGATGGTACCGGGTTTCTGGTTGAAGCACCTGGCATCACGACAAGGTGCCACCTGGCACATGCCACCATGAGGCCCAGACCTTAGCGAACCACAGCCGACTCTGAGCCCAGGGGGAGAGGATGGCGAACCAGTGCCGGCTCAGCGGGAAGGAAAACTGACCCAGGGATGCGAAAAAGAGTTAGGGCGGAAGGTGGCCTGCTCCTGTGGGAAACTGGCTCACACAGGACTCACATCAACTCAAGGCCAGTAACCCCGGTGGGAGGAAGGGCAGGAGGCTCGGTGCAAATTGCAGGATGAGCCGGGACATACGTGGCCCAGCTGGTGGAGCGGGTGAAGACTCGGGGCTGAACATCAACACTCAAGTGCTCACGCAGGCGAGCTGGAGAATAGTTATTGGTAATTGACAGACGTGGTTAGAGGATGGTGTGATCACAGATAGGTCTGTAACCAATCAGCAGGAAAGTTCGGTTCCTGTTGCTATGTCTGCATCCGGGCAGAACCGTATTATGAGCGGGCTAAGAGGATACCCTGAGAAACCTGCTTCTATGCATTTGGTTTATCTGTTATCCGCTCCCTGCTTCATGGATGAGAGCAAGCGAGCTGTGGAGCGATAAATTATCACTTGCTGCACACTCTGTATCCCAAGAGAACTCGCTGCAGAGGGAGAGATAAGCCGACACAGGCCACTGAGAAATTGTCACTTATAGGGAAATTCTTAAATAGGGAACAATAACAGGCGTAATCATAATAGCAAGGAGAATAGCTAAAAATTAGTGACCGCTTGCTAAACACTTCTTGTTCACTGCCTCATTCAATCTGCAAACAAACCTAGTTCATGGGTATTCATATCACTCCCATTTTCTAAATGAAGAAACTGAGGCTCAGAGAGGTTAAGAAACTTAGTCAAAACCACACAGGCAGTGAGGACAGAGGCAGGCTTCAAGTCACAGGCTGCCTGATGCCAAAAGTAGTCTCTTAAACAGGATGTTTCACTGCTCTGCTCTGTTACCCAGGCTGCCACTCACCCAAGGCTTCCTTAGGAAACATGGGCCATCGAGGCCCTCTCCCTCTGGGCTGGGGAGGGTGGCTGGACCCATCGTCCTCAACTGACCTGACACCCAGGCACTGCCCTGGGCCGTGTGGGAAAGGGATGGGGGAACAGAGAGGGAGAAAGTTGCATTTCAACACCTTGTATGATTCATTTATTCTTCCCTATGCTTTGAGACTAAGAGTACTCTAAAGGCCAGAACTGTCTCATCCTTGTTGGGTTCCTAGCTAAGGACGGAGAAAACAGTGGGGAGAAGGTGGTGGGCTATGGTGCTCTGTGGAACAAGTGTACAATTATGACCTTCAGACTGAGCAGCAGGGAGATGCTTGTTGACTGGGGGGTCAGGGATCCAGGAGAGGAGAAGCCGTTCTGGGGCTGGAGAGGCGGTGTGCTTCAAGGGGAGAATAGGGGTTTGAGGTGTTTGTCCCACTGCTTACAAGTTCAGTGTCCTATGCGGGCCCTAGCCCAGCCTCTCCCCTGGACAAGCACCCAGACCTCGTCCTGCAATGCCCACAAGATCATAAGATCTCAGAGCTTCTCCCGTGAGTGCCCGGATCACCTCCTGGCTATCTGAGAGACCAATGGAGAGAACAGAAGGAAAGGAGCTTTATAAACAATGCTAAGGCAATGCTGTAACCACTGTGAGAGGTTAATATCATTGTCCTTCCTCTTGAAAAACATGGTGAAGGGTGAGAAGGCAAAGGTTTGGGGACCAATCAAGTCACAGCCTCTATTCGGATTGCCTGACTATCTATGGTAGAAGGATGTGCATTGCCATCAAATGTGACGTGGGCCCAAATCCTGCTTGTACCTCGGCTATTTGGACCCTGGAGGAATGCTGCTGGAAAGAGGAGTGGCTGGGAGGAACCACGGGCTGAATGGAGGCTCAGACTCAACACCATTCACACATCTCCAGTCAGGGGCTGGCTTCCCGGGTGGGGCCTGGGCATCTGGTTGGCTTGCAGTGCGTGGAACCCCCAGCCTAACAGCAAGGAAGCCAGTGAGTGCCACGGCAGATTTGTTTTTAGAGCAAGGTCTCTGGATATAGAGGAACTATTGCCATCAGCATGGCTTGGAAGCATAAAACTCTGAAATCACCTGCTCCAGTTGTTCAGATACTTGGTTTCCTGCTCTTGGAAACCTTGTTGGATTTCTGTGGGATGATAATAATAAAAACAACAATATTTACTGAATGTTTACCGTGTTCCAGGCACTAAGTGCTCGGTCTATGTTAACTCATGCAACCTTTATAATCACCCTCTGCAGTAGACACTAGTATCCACATTTTATGGGTGAGAAGACTGAGATCAGAAAGCTTAAGAGCCTGGCTCAGGGCCTCACAGCCATGCAGTGGCAGAGCTAGGATCTGCAGCCCGGCAATTCGCCTCCAGAGTCAGCTCACTCCTCAGCGCTCTCATAGGAACGGAAAGTGATGCTGTTCGTGTAATTCAATTTAATGCGCGCGACAGGTTCTTGGGAGGCCACAAAACGACAGCAGTATTTCACATTTATTGAGTGCTTCTATTTGCTCAGCACAGTATCAACAACAGCCTGTGAACTAGAAGTATCTCTTGACTGCATGATGGACATGAGGAAACTGAGACTTTAAAGGCTGCGGGACTCGCTCAAGGTCTCACGGCCAGTAAGTGACAGAGCTGAGAAGGAAAATCCAAGTCAGTCTGACTCCAAAGTTTGGGTACCGAACCAAGAGGCCAGCGAGGACCTAGGCGTTCAAACAACCATGGCCCCTGGGCCGGGGAGAGCCCTGAGAGAAGCAGCGGTCAGGGAAGGTCCAGAGCTGATGGGAGGCGCTGCTGGCCTGTCTGCCCTCGGCTTCCATCAGGAGTATCTTCCCGCTGAGGAGGCCACGCCCAGGAGCTCCCGGGGACAGGGCTGAGGTCTGATTGGCACTTAGCTCTTCAGCACCCACGGCCTGGCAGGCGCCCTGCAGACCAGGGGCTGTCGTCATGGCTCCGCCTCTCCTCTCACTGGGCTGGATGGAGGAGTAAAGGGCACTTCCCCACACACACACCACCCCCAGGAGAGGGTGCAAGACACTGACCGCTGCACGGCTGGGCAGGAGAAAGATGGAAAAACGGGTTCCACTGACATCAGAGTTGCGGACCCACTTGGAGACTTTTCTGTCTCCAGTGTAGAGCTCTGCCTACAGAGAGAGCGTCAGAGGTCAAAAGAGGACCCATGTCGGGCAGAGGGTCTAGGCCCGAGGGTGTGTCTCCAGATGCAAAATGGGAACCATCCCAGCTGCTTGCCTACTCGGGGGCTGGGGTGAAGGTCAACGGGCTGGTGTTCTTACTATCATGCAGCTCTAGGAACATCCTTGCCCAAAAGGGGCTGACGCGTTCCCCTTCTGACCTCCCCTCCCCCAGATGCTGCACCCCCTGCACCCCCCAGCATAAGTCATGGTCCTGGCTGGGACCTCTGGGCTCTGTTGGGCACCTGATGGCCACACGTTCTCTGCCTACTCGGTCAGCCGAATCCTCAGTGTGGGCAGCCTGTGTCTCTCAGCCGACAGTTCCTCAGGAGCCAAGACGGTGCGTTTCCTCCCCCAGCCTCTGCCCCGGCCCCTACTCATCATCACTGACTTTTTCCTTTTTAATCTTTATTGGGCTATAACTCACATACCAAAAAAATTCACCCTTCACTTACTTTTGAGACCCTGTTTACCAATAATTATCAGGTCTGAATTTACGAATCCCTAACTGAATACACTACATGAAATCACTTGTTCACTTATCACAAAAATTCAAATTCCTCTAGAGCATTTCAACAAGAGTTCAAGAAGTACTGGTGAGCAGCTGCTCTGTGCTCTAGTAATGTACATACCCATCACTGAACTCTTGCCTCGTCCAGAAAATGTGCTGAGCACGTGACAAACATTCTATCATTTGACCCTTGCCATGACCCTGAGAAGTGAATATTAGTACTTCTCAAGGGAGGGAACTGAGGCTCAGAGAGGTTAAGTAACTTTCTCAAGGTCACAAAGCCTTGCAGGGGCAGCAGATTTTGGATCCAGGTCTGTCAAGTGTCAAAGCCTAAGCTCTTCACCACCTCGTGCCCTGCCCCTGGGCACTTCAGGGGTGATAAATTGGAGACAGAGGTGGACTAGATGCGCCTCCTGCCTGGAGAAGTGGGAAAGATGAATATTTCATCTCCATACAGCCCTGAAATATTTTGACTCCATCAAATCAGCACCTGCCCGAATCAGCAAGGACACCATGACAAGTAGGGATAAAAATAAAGTTGTAAAACTGCCAGCCGCCCTCACCTGGGTGTGGCCGCTGGGGAGAGACAAGGTGCCAGGGAGATGGCAGCTGCTCCCGCTCTGGGGACAGGCTGTGCCAGGGAGACAGCCTTCCAGGAGGTACCATGGAAGCCTCACATCTGTACAGAAGAATCCAGGGCACCTGCCCCTGCCATGAAGGATGGAAACTCTGGGGGAGCTCTGCCCAGGACCACATCCCCCAGCTCCACCCAGAGCGCTCTCAGGAGGGCTGCTGCCCACTGGGATGGCTCTGCTTCCCTTCCACGCTGACAGTGAGCTTGGAGGCTCCTTCAGCCATGGACCCAACCCACACAGGTCCAGAATCATCATTCCCTCATTCAGCAAATATTGACAAGTACCTATGACGTGTCGCTGGGCACTGGGATTACAGCAGTGATCAAAGCAGACAACAATCCCTGACCTCACAGTTTGACATTCCAGCCTCGTATCAGTAACGTGAGGGCTGCTGGCAGGAGCTGCCCAGAGAGTGCTGTCCTAGAGGGCTCTGATGACCCCCCAAATAAGGAGCTGATTGGTAAGGTCACTGTCTCTGGGAGAGAATGACAAGATGGAGTGGGGCCCCAAATTCCAGGCAGAAGTCAGGTCTAAAAGTGAGAGGAAGGACTACAGACTTGCTCGTGAGGAAAGAGCTAGTTCCCAGGCCAGCACCCTCACCCTGGCTCCTGAGCCATTAGCCATCACGGACTGCCGACTGTATTTACTGATGAAGTAATATATATGTTTATCATATGTGAAGGCCCTGGCATTTATCAAGCCACCAGCTGAAAAGTAAAGCTGCTGTCAGCCAGTTCCCTTGGGTTTAATAAACCCAAAAGGCTACAGAGCACTTTACAGTTTACAAGGTTATTTGCATATCGTTTGAGCCTCAGGTAGACAGTGTTGGTGACCTGAGTCCCATATCCTCAGCTCAACTCTGGGCAGTTCCATGCATCCACTGCATGGCTCCCCACTTTTCTGCTTGAGAAATTTTTCGGAATCCATAGAGCTCAAAGCGCCTGCCCACGCAGGTGCAGGGAAGTTCATGCCTCAAGGAATGGTCATATTCTCCCAAACCGGCTGCAACAATAGCCCCCATTCCACATGCTCTTTTAACAATGTGACTCTGACATGCCTCTGGTGGAGAGATGGGCTATGTTCCCTCCCCTGAATCTGGGAGAGCTTGTGACTGTGGTGGAAGTGATGATACGTAGCTTCTGAGGCAAGGTCATAAAAGGCAATACAGCTGCCATCTGGTTCCCTTGGGATGTGTACACTTAGAATCTAGCTGCCATGCTGTGAGGAAGCCTAATCAGCCCGCATGGAGGGCACACAGAGAGGCTACCTGTAGGTTCTGGCTAAGAGTCCAACTGAGGCCCCAGGCAACAGCCATCCTCAACTGCCAGATATGAGAGAACAAGAAAGCCTCCAGATGATTCCAGCCCCCAATTGTCAAGTCACCCCCAGCCTGCAAGTCTTCACAGCAGAGGCTCAGACACTGGGGAGCAGAGGTAGGACCACTTCTGCTGTGCCTTTTCCAAACTCCTGATCTATAGACCCACCAACATAGTAAAATGGTGGCTGTTCTATACCACAGAGTTTGGGTAGTTTTTTTACACAGGAATAGAAACTGGAAAAGGGAGCAAACAATGAAGGACAGCAGCCTTTGGATAAATGCTCCAGCCTCCTATTCCCTGGGCACACAATTACGGGAGGCTTTATGGAAGGGCCGGGTGGGGACATGGCCCCATCAACTAAAGCAGCTACCTCAATTCCACTCCCTTCATTGGATTTCCTCTTTCCCTGTCATACTAGCCCTGCTCCCTCACCCTGTTCCTTGGGGTCACCTCCTAAACAATTTATCTACACACAAGTCCTGTCTAAGACTCTGCTCTCTCAGGAGTACAACTAGCCTTATGTCTATCCTAAAAGGCAAGCAGTTTTGTTCCCACCCCCATTTTGCAGATGAGGAGACTGAGGCATGGAGGCATGGAGGACCTGCTCAAGGCCATACGAAGAGTAAGAGGCAGGGGCAGGACAAGAATCCAGGCCTCTGGCTCTGAACGCAGCTAAAGAATTATGGGTGAGGGCAAGCAACCTGGAGAAGCCCTCAGAAGCTTTGCAAAAGTTGTTCTCAGGGCCGTGGTGGTTGGAAGGACGCCTTGTAATTTACTGTCAGTTGAACTCTTGACCTCACTTACAGTATCAGATGAAAAACAAACAGCAGAGCAGCGGACCACCAGACAGAGACCACACCCAGGAAGTCCCAGGCATTTACCAGCCCCAGGCCAGGAGGGCTTCCCAGGCCCACTCCCACTCCACAATCATCTGATTTTAAAAGGTCCCTTTTTACAGCATCAAATAGATTGTTTGCTAGTAAATTTAAATTTTACACCTTAAAACTTACTTCAAAGGTCAGCATGAAGATGTTCTTTCACAAGTTTCTAGGAAATCTGTTCATAAAGTACCTAACTATATGTCAGGTACTGTCCTAAGCACATTAATCTGTTGGGAATCATCCTCATTTACAAATGAGGAAACTAAGGCATGGAGAAATTCAGTGACTTGCCCAAGGTCACACACAGTTTGTAAATGACAGAGTAAATAGTAAAATGTGTAAATGGTAAAACTGTAAATGACAGAACACTGACCCGTTTGCTCAGCCTCTGAGATCCTGAGCTGGAAGCAAAGGTCATAGAACCATAGAACACTGAGAAGGAAGGGGCCAGGGGCACAAACTCAAGTGCCCACAAGGAGTGAAGAGGGCGCAGGGCAAGATGGCGGATGTGGACTAAGGGAGCCAGCTCCCTGGACCTGTCAGTTTGCCACCCTAACTAGTCCAACAGTTTCACTCTATGGATGAGGAATTAAGGGCCAGAGAGGAGGGGCTTGCCAGGGAACACAGCTCCTGAGAGGCCAGGAACAGACCCCAGACTCTCTGTACTCTGCATCCACAGTAGAATGGAGACACACCCCGCCCCCGCCCCAGCACAAGAAGCGGCAGGTGGGAGGTGTTTTAGGTTCAAAGCCCTCAGGCAGGTCCTAGGCAGAGGACTTCTGGCTAGAGGAGTCAGGGAGTTAGCATGGGACCGGGATAGGAGGAAAGGCTGCCCCTTAAGGTTTGGTTTGAATATGGAACCAGGAAAGACAGTGTTCCCCGCAAGCCAAGAGGCACTTTCTTACACTGAGTCTCCAGTCCTTGGTGAACTGCTTATTGTCCTTCCAGAAGGCAGTTCCCTTGCTCAGGTAATTTCCAGAAGCATGAGTAGACTGATGTGACATTTCCCCTAGGTCTCCCTTGCCATCGCCCTCTTCTGGTCACTCTTAGCATCAGCATGGATGAAGGAGAGGTCAAGGGGTTGGGAATATGGAGGATGGCTGCGGAGGATGAATGGAGCTGGCTGAAACCATACAGCTACTTTCCGGCCCTGCTGCCCATCCTGTCCAGTCTGTGAAGAGTCACAGAACACGCATGCCCTGGTTATCTAGCATTTTCTCCAAAATTACTGGAGAAAACTGAGGCCCCAACAGGCAAACCTGCTTTAGTGTTATTCCACAAGGCTGAGACCAGGAGCTGGAGAGCCCTCACAGACGGACCTATGCCTCTTTCACCGGGATTCTCAGGCCCTAGATCAGCACCCAGCATCACAGAGGTGCTCGATACATTCCCGAACACACTGATTGCTGCCTCAGCCCAGGCCCCAGCTGCCCACACTGCCTCCCAGAGGCCCAGTTCACATCCAGTAAAGTCCAGGACCTGACAGGTGCAGGTGATGGCTGATCACTTCGCCCTCATCCCAGTTTTGAAGCCCCAGTACCCCTCATTTCAGGCAAGGGCACCATTCAGTGCTCCAGAGACTCTTCAACCTGGTCAGGACGGAGGTCCCATGAGGAACTGAGATACCTTAGTCAGGGCATACTACCTGCTGATACTCTCTCAAATTAGCCAGGAATCAACTCTGCCCTCCTTCCTAACTCAGAAGCCCCACAAGGTACAGTAATAGATGGCTATACTGGAGGAATCTTCCTGCAGCATAAGCCCAGGACCCTCGAACCTGGTATGATCCTCAACCTTCACAAGATTCTCAAGTCTCACACTCTCCTAGGTCCTCTGACCTCCCAGTAACTTGGTCTCCCCCAGACTTCACCCAGTTCTGACGTGCCCAACCCCCAGCCTAGACCACACTCGCTGCAGTAACAACACAAATAATTACAGTGTCATCACAATTATTCCATTTGCAGAGAATTTCTCCATAGGTTATCTGAGTCCTCCTACAATTACTGTCCCCAATTCAGATGAGGAAACTGAGGCTACTAGAGTTTTCCAGGGAGTGAGGGAACGGGGCCACACTGGATCATGCACGGCACTTCCCTCATCAACCAGGAGAAAAGCACCCTGTCCTTCTGCAGATGGAGGCTGCGAGCTTCCCTTGGTCCGCTCATCTCTGCGGCCCGCCGAGTGAAGCGGCCGGACCCTGCCTAGAGATAAACACCAGGACCGGCGGCCCCTGGCCACCGGCCAGGAGCCGCTCGGCGGGCTTCTGAGACCGTCCGCTCTCGGGGGCGTGAGTATCCCTCTGTCCCAGCTGGGAACTGTCCCAGACCCATCGGCTTTCTTTGGAACATGCGCTTGGGCCCTTCTGGGGCTGACGCCTCAACTATTCCGGCTCGGAAGCTGCTCCCCTTGGGACACACAAGCCAGTTGGTGGTTAGTGGGAAGCGGGAGTTGCAGTGCCTGGGCCGCGAGGTGCGCCAGAAAGACCCCCGCGTCCTGGGGCGCGGCTTCCTGGCGGGATTAGAGCACCTGACGGCGTCCATCTCCGCCGGCCCAGGGAGACCCCCAGGCGCGACCACACTGAGGGGGCTACAGGGAAGTTTGCGGCAACTTGAGTCATACACATTCCCCCTCGGCTACCTCTTTCTTTTTGCCTGCTGTGAAGCTTTTCGCTTTTTATACTCTCTTCCCAAGAGTAACCACAAGATCTTGGGAAACTTTGCGTTAAACTTACAAATGTCATGAAATCGGAGCCAGCAACACCGTGTGAGTCTGAGAACGCCGCGCCCAGCCCGGCTCCCGCTCCTCTGCTCCAGCCCAGCGCGACCGACGGTGGCCCGTGTTGACCACCTGGCTGTCAGGCGACTCCGGCGCCCGCCCCAGTCCTTGGGCGCCCTCTCGGCCTCGGGCACCCGCCCTTATTCGCTTTGGGAACGCTCCCGCGGCCGCCACCCTGTGCGCGCCGCAAACCAGGGGCCGGGACGTCCCAGTCGGAGTGTTATTTAAGCAGCCCCGCTGGGACATTGTTTTCCCGGGGAGCTCGAGGGATCTCGGGGGGGGGGGGGTTTGGGGTGCGGAGGGGAGGGGAGACCCGCCCCACGGACGGCTGAGCTGGCTTGCCCACCACCTCATTTGCATTTCAAAGACAAACTTCTGCCGGACATCCCCGGCGGCGGCGGCGGCGGCACCTACCGGCTTTGCACGGGTCATGGTAATGCTCCAGCTGCTGCTCCGCGCTCTCCTCGCCTTCCAGCACCGAGTAGTCCCAGGTGGCGTCCGAGCGCTCCCCGAGCCCCCAGGCGTCGCGGGGCAGCGGCAGCAGCAGCAGCAGTAGCAGGAGAGGCAGCAGCAGTGGCACAAGGGCCCCGGGCGCAGTCACCCGGGGCATGATTGCGAGGGGCCGGCGAAGACCGAGGGAGTTGGGAGCACCGAAATCTGGGCCCTAGCGGGGGACGGTGCACAGGGTCGGCTCGGCGGCGACCCGGGAGAGGCGATTACGCGCGGCTGCCCGGCATGGCTCCGGTGTGGAACCAGCAGAGCGCGGCGTCCCGGTCCGCGTCGGCGCGCCCAGGCAGCAGCAGCCGCTCAGAGCTACTTGCCCGGCTGCCGAGGCTGAGGCGGCTGCGACCGTGGTAGTGGCGGCGGTGGTTGGAGCAGTGGCCGCTCCGCCCCTCTCCACCCGGGCTGGACCGCACAGACCTCGCCAGGGGCCCCGGGCAGCCAATCACTCGGGCGCCCGAGGCGAGGCCCCTCCTCTTCCCGGCACCTCCGCAACTTCGGAGGAAGGGGAGCGAGGTGAACAGGCTGAAGGCAGGGACCCTGGGCCAGCCGCGCTGCCCCAGAGCCAAGGGAGCCCTTCTCCGGGCGCCACCGCGCCTCCGGCCCCCCAAAACGCTGCTCTGGAAGATCAGGGCTGGACCTCCCGCCTTGTTGTATTCTGAAAACTCACTTTGCAACTCCCCGATGCACACGTGGGTCGAAGGCAGGCAGCAGTGGTTAGAGCTCTGAGCTCAGGGCCGGGAACCCGATGCGAGCGATCCCTGATACCAAATCACTATGTGCTTTTCGGACAATCGTTTCTCTGTAGGGATGAAGCGAATCTTCTCTCTGGTTGCTTTCGGAGCAGAAAATAGATAGATAGATAGATAGATAGATAGATAGATAGATAGATAGATAGAGGATTAAGCTCCTCTCAGCTTTCTCAAACTTCCCTCGTCCAGCTGTGAAGGGCGCCTGATTGCAGCGCCGACCTAGCCTAGCGCGTGGCTGGTGATTTGAGTGGCTTAGGGAAGGATGATTTAAAATGATGGACTTCCCCTCTTTGTGACCCCATCCTTTAGTAAAACAGTGTAAGATGCTTCAAACAAGCAAAAAGATTGACAAACAGCTGTACGTGCTATTTGTGTTAAACTACAGACATGTTTTATTAAATAAGCCACTCACCATTAACTTGATGAACAAAAACGACCAATTTCTTTAGTCTGGTTAATTTTGTGCCAATTAAAAACATATGCCCAAATAATTTAAGAGAATAATCAAGAGCTATTTGAAACCCCCTCCTACGTTGTACCTTAAATGTAAACTTTACCTTAAATGTAAAAATTGTCAGAACTGAGCCATTTCGATTTACAGACATAAAAAGTACTATTACAGAGAGACTTTTCAAAGACCTTTCTATGCAAGCAAAATTGCCCCAGTCTTGAAGTAAAACACACCAATGTGTAGAGATTTTCAGCATCACTCCCAGTAGAATCTTTTTTCACTTAAACTGCAAGCAGAAAAAGTGGACTGAGCTTTCCTTTTAGATTTCTATATGGTTTCACAGCCACTAGTGACAAAAGAGCTGACAGGGAGCCCCAAGCTGGGCTTTACACAGAATTCCGAATTTCTTGCATTATGATCATCTGTCTTCTCATCTAGTAAGTAGGGTAACAAGTCCTTCAAACCAGTAGACTTAAAAGTTAACCACTAGAAGGGGGCTACTGGATATTTTGTCTTGGCCCTCAGAAATGCAAGTTGACCCTGCTTCATGCTAAGTCTTCATCAAATGGGCACATACAGGACGGAGCCAGATTGGGCAAGAACTGACAGACAGGAGGAAGTAATCTGGGGTGGGTGTGTGGGTGGAATGGATGTCACCAAATGGCAGGGAAGGCCAAGTGGCCATTAAATAGGTGTGGGAAGGGGTCAAACGTCATTTCTGCCTGAACACTAGGAGTCAAACCCAACGCCATAGGTCTCTGCATTCAACCCAGTGAAGGTCACCACCTGTCAGTAGAGGAGTCCACAAAGTCAACAGCTCAAAAGCCTAACAACCTTCTGTGACACTTCCAGGTCTCCAGATGGCACTAGGCAAACAGCCAACTGGCCTCCTCATTAGCAGGGAATTCCTCCAGAAAATAGACATTACAGGCAACCTCTTGGGCAAACACTGAGGTTGTGAGCTTTTATTGCCTCTAATCCCCACCTCATGAGTAGCTGCCAGGCTTCTCACCAACACTCTTTGCCCAAATATTTTGAAGACAGTCATGCTCTGGGATGAGCAAATGGCAGTTTTATGTCAGAAGCCCTGTTTATATGCTATTTTAAAGGCTATCAAACAAATCAATGAACTATTTGAGTTATAGTACAGAAGTTAGGAACAATTGAAAGGGATGGTTAATATTTTTTTCTCAGTTCTATGGTTTCTGATTTCACTCACCATTTTTGTATTTTAAACTTTAATCGGGATTCAAATAACTTTTAAAATGTATTCTTTTAAATCCCACGAAAAAACTAGAGATAGATTTAGAATAAAAGGCTTTGTGACCTAAAGCCACTCAACTCAGTTCCATTATCACATTCATAATTATTTGTGGGTTTCCTCCTCCACAGCTCATGGTCCTGTGGAAACCTGAATGTCATTACAAGCTTCCCCCCATTTTAGTCAGATGTCTGTCCTCCACTCAACTCGTTCCAGCTCTACCCCTATGCCCTGAGTGATGCAGCTCTCTTGCAGCAGCTCTTAAATGCCTCCACATCTACCAAGTTTTACCCTCCTTACCTACTCCACAGAGGCCACTTTCTCCTCCTTGTGCCTGTCCAGGTTACTATACACCACCTTCTCCAAGGCAGGGAGCAGAACCTCCAGGGTAAAGCGGGCACTCTCATTTGCTGGTTCATTTCTTAGTTTACATTAACTGACCACTGAGAGGTACTTTGAGTTTTAAAAATATTTAATACTGTTACAATTTTTAGCAGCTGTTGAAAACCTTCTGTGGCTCCTCTGAAACCTCTACCCAAGCCCGTGAGGGTGGCACATCAGGTCCTCCATCCACCACCAGGCCGTCCTTCCACATGGATTCCAGCCTTGGCTCTTGCCACCTCCGTCTCTCCACTCCTGTTGCATTAAACACCTTGCAGTCATCCTAACAGGGCCTTGCTGCTTCACACCTCCATGTCTTTGCCGGGGACACCTTCATAACCACACAGCCTGCATCTTCATGCCACCATTACTGCAGCTACCACACCTATGACATTTACCTATTTATGTCTATCCTACCCTTCTGGGTCTCTAGCCTGCAGCGGATCTGTCTGACCAACTCCAACTTGGAAAGCGCCTTCCACGTCTTACTCTCTAGATCCTCTCTTCCCTTCAGTGACCTCCAAGGTTAAGTCCCATAATCTTAGTGGCTTAGATTGAGCCACTAAGAACTGCAACATTGGCCAGTTTAAATGCCTGACATCAAGTTCTCCCTACAACCATGTCCTCCATTTTTAAAATTTGAAACCCCTATCACTTTAAGCATGCAACACTTTGAAAATAACTTTAAAAACGTTTGTAGACTACATTACCACCGTTGACTCCATGTGTCCCAATGCAAGCTTATTCCCTCCCCCTTTTCTAATGTTAAACTGTAGATTAGCTATTTAATAAAAGTTCTCACTTTGAAATCCAGAAGGTGGTTGTAGAGCAGATTCCTTTATACTCCTAGTTTTCCAATCAGACAAAAAAGTGTTCACTAAAGAGATCAAAAGTAACTCAAATTTGCACCAATATAACTATTTGGCTAACAGGAATTGCCAAGTATAATATGTGTCAACTGAGTCTGGTAATAAAATCAAGGGGAGAAAAGAACCAAGGAGGTTGACAATAATTTAAGTAACTAGTTAAAACCGAAGAAGAAAAAAAAGTACAAATAGACCTGGAGAAACTAACCACTAATTTTGATGTAGTACAATAAAAATAAGCCCTTCCGTTGGTATAGAACACTCATTTCTGATATGATCTCTATGACAATATTTCCAATATTATCTCCTCCATAGGCTGGAGAGGTGACATCCCCATTTTACAGTTACACCAGTCAAGACAATAGGACCCTAATTTTGATTACTTCTGGGCTAAAAATAAGAAACTCTTTAGCTGCTCTATACCTATAAAATGTAGCTGTCTACCCTATCAGCTTCACAGGATAGTTGTGAGAAAACATATGTGAAACTGTTGTGAAACAGTAATAAGTACTAGACAAATGCAATGCATTACCAATCAGAAGAATGACAGGCATAGGGGTAGTGGGGTTTGAATGCAGGAGTCAGAGTTTGTATATAAAGAAAGTCAAAGGAATGATAATAAAAATCATTTCTTAAAAAGACAAACCTTGTTCATTGTGCCATTCTTTCCATTTTCTGTACTTTTTTTTTTCTTCAAAATATAAAGCTGGGGAAAAAACCAAATCTCAATTTTTAAATCCTTTGTTTCAGGGGTCAGCCCACTATGGCCCACCGGCTGTTTTTGTTGTTTTATTGGAACACAGCCATGCTCATTAGTTGATGTACTTTCTCCCATGGCTGTTGTGCTACAATGGTAGAGCAGTTGTTACGGAGACTGTACGACTCTCAAAGCCTCAAATATTTCCTATCGGGCTCTTTACAGAAAGTTTGCTGACCCCTGCTTTATTTAATTGTGGAAAGCTATTAGTAATCTCTTCATATGCGTGCCAATAATAATAGGTTATCCCTTATGCTTGGTTCACCTGTTTCAAAAAGGAAAGAAATAAAGCATCCAAGGGAAGAACATTTGACTTTTTATTACTTTTTAAAAATCCAACTTCAGTTAGATTAACAGACGAGATTAGAACTTCAAATGTGATACATTATCTGCACTGGATTTATATTACTAAAAAGCCAGTTGGAATATGGCCTACACGAATCACGGGTGGGTACAAAAATGGAAGTAATCATTGAGCATTAACTGTTTCCTTTCAACTCTGTCACCGATTGTCTGTACTCTGTGGGGATTTATAGATTCATGTTTGACACAGTTGAAAATCCCAAGTGGGACTGCTTTTCCAAAGATACTCTGTTGTCCTTCAAATAGAATGCCATGTTATTTCCTCCCTGCCTAAGCTCTTACTTGTAATGTTTATAACTTTCAAATGACCTAAACTGATGAATTACAGTTAACACACAGAATGCTGCTTTACCAGTCAATCATTAGCAAGACTCGTTCACCAGTACCTCAAGGTAAACATTCTTCACAACAGTTTATTTCCATCTCCTAATACAGTGAAACAAGAACTTATAACTTTAAGTGAAACTTAAAACTTTACTTTTGTCTTTGCACAATTCTGCCTACAGTTCCAAAGAGAATGTCAAATTAGATGGCTTTTAGAAAATGCTCATAGGAGAGAACAAGAGTTATTCCTCATAATGAATTTAAATTTTATAAAATTTCTGCAGCTATATGTTAACTTTCTGAACTACCCTACCTCTAAATCTAGTCTATTTCTATACATACTTCCAAACAATCTTTATAAATTTTCACTTCTCTGATCTCAATTGCTAAAATATAGCTTCATAAGTATGCAATTTTTATGAAGATATAAAACATTAATGAATACTTGTGTTCTCATATGTCACTACTCCTATTTATTACGTGTTCCAATAAATCAACAGAATGAAGCACTAAGACACGCTGAAATCTAAACTTAAAACCCAGATGGAACTGCAGTGTATAGATTACAAATAGGCTTTTCTTTCCCAGAATTCATATACAGAAGCCCTTCGGTATATAGCTTTTCCTGAACAAATGACATTAATACATTTTTTTCTTTTTTACATTTGTAAAAATTCAGGAAATCTTAATATTTATTTGCAAGACGTTTGGCATAAGGTGATCAATAAACATTTAGGAAACAAAAGGTCTATCGAAATGAATACAATTTGTGGATAAACCCTGAATAAGTGGCTTTTGGAAGAACTGGAATTTGCAGCAGCCGCCTTTAGAAAGAGGGCCATCCACTCGCAATGGAAAACACTCAAGCATACCGTTCACTAGGTTCAGAAATCACCACAATATAATGAATTCTAAGGGCGTGGGGCTCAATTTATGGGCAAACTCAGCACAATCTACGAGCCCAACATGATATACTAAAGAATGCTTTACCACCCTTCCAGCCATTACATTTCCACCTTATCCTACTCTTGTACTAGGATATATGTATTAACAATGTCACTTACTAATGTACCTAAATTTCAGGAGAAGCGTGCTTACGGATACAAATCCCCAGTTTTTGAGAGTGTTCAAAGCATCAGCTGATAAGTTGAGCAAATGTTAACAAATGAAAGACAACTAGCATTTATGGAGTGGAAAAGCCCTACCCTTTAATTAACTTAAATAACATATTTTACCATTCTACAACTGAGAGCTAGGGAGCTAAACTATTTGTGCATTACATCTTCTTCAAGAGACACACACACACACACCCAGCCCCTCTAGGAAGCCATAAACCAAAACCTATTTTTTAAAGGACTTTTCAAGGTGACTTATACTCATTTTAATGAAGCTCTTAATGTATGTGGAAATTAGAAAATTATTTTTCAGTGAAGATTCCAAAGGACTTTAAATACAGATCAATTTAGTAAAAGAATTGGTGTACCTGAAAGCAGCTAAACCACTCATTCTTTAAAACCCCTACACCTTACTTGCAAGATTCATGAGAAAGAAATTTCATTTTATTAAGACAAAAGCTTGCCACCCAATTTACAATCTATCAGACCCTATGTTCTTATAAGTACTTTACACGTTTAAAATTTACATAATATAAACCATTAAGTACTGACTTTTAGTTCCTTTTAAGATCTTAAAGGAAGGTGTGAGAAGAAAGAGAAAATGGAGGAGCCAGTAGATTACACTTAATATTTTGGTTTGAAGAAGAGGATTTACCTACAGCTTTTGATCAAATTTCTGTTTGTTCATGTCAGCCATACTTAAGTAGTAAGAAATCAAATTTTTCACCCTTTATAGTCCTTACATGCTACATTATAGGATGCAGTCTCTTAATTTATAGAAACGTATTTTGTAATGAAAACACCTTACGTAACTCTGAATGGCATGAGTTTCACATTAAGGTTTAAATTACAGCTGTTTTGAGTCTTTCTAAAAATACCAATATACAGTATTGTTTTAGGTGGTCATTTGCATAGCAAACTATTAAACTAGAAACTCAATGGTTCTAGGAAAACTTCACATTATGGATCGTTCCAGAAAGATGTATTCAAAATTAAAATTACTTCTCTTAGAAAACTATAACCTTTATTTGCTCATCCCCTAGTAAGCTAACCACTTTTACCCATCCCCACTTTACATGGTACACCAACCTGAACAGATTTTGTGCCACAATTTCATTCAAAGGGCTTCTCATTCACTTTGTGACTGTACTGGATAATCTAGATGTACGCAAGTTTGGGGATTTTAAAGTAATTGTCCCCTGTATTAGAAAAGCATGGTTTATAGTATAGTAAAAAATTTGCATTCAGTAATTGCCTTTTGAAAAAGATATCTTCAAATTGCAAACACATGTATTTTCACAAAACAATTTGGTCAGGAAGTTTTATTTTAACATTCTAAAGCAGTAACGCTTTAGATGTTACTTAAGTGCCCCAGACAGGATTAACAAAATTAAATGTTTCTAAATTACAAATTTAGCTCCTGTAGGAGTCTCAGGAAAAAACCAAATAATCCCCCCTCCCAAAAGAAGTATGAACACACACATTTTGAAGAAACCCCAATGTTTCATGCAGTGGTAGGCAAGATGTAAAAAGCCACCCAAATTCACACATTTCTACACCAATCATATCAGAAAAAAGTACTCCGTAGTCAACCTGTACATCCAAATGCATTTGGGAATCTACACCTACGTTACATTATTTAATGTTATATACATTTATTACCCACCCCCCTTGTTTTTAATAATTTCTTATGTAAAACCTTCATTCAAACCCCAAAAAGATGTAAGACTAACTTGGGGGGTAGGGGGCAGATAATCACTTTAGACATTCAGTTAAAATGTAGTTTATCTAAATCACAAAATGTTTAATAAAAACAAATATCTCCTCCATTTAATACTTTGCTTTCTAACTGTACAGTAAATTGCATTGTAGAGAGTACACCTCTATCTTCAGACTGTATCTTCTTTGGATGGAATTAAGATGTAATTGGATAGTTTTAAGATAAATAAATGGGAAGTTGGTCCAACTAAGATGACAGCAGATATATTACACGCAGGATTTAATATTTTTAAATTCTCTCTGTAAAAAAAAAAAAAAGGATGCAGTTGAATTGGAAAAAAAAAAAAGGCAGGTCAAAAAAGAACCCAGGTTCAATATATAAAAATGTCCCACAATAAGTTGACGATGGCAGTAAAAATAAGAGAAAAAATTAATCTTTCTGGAACATCATTTTTCAATAACATAGAAACACTAGTGCCAGGAAGATTTCTATTCATGTAATTTTAGCATCCAAGTTTCCCTCTATTTATTTTATTGGAACAAATGCTTTAAATAAACTATTTGTCCTCTTCACTGAAGAGAGCTGGTCTATTTCATCTTTAATGAGCTAGTTTTTGGGAAGATTAGCCATGTACTGTAGTAATGCCTACTGCATAAAATCCAAGCATTTGCTGTGAACAGTTGGAGAAAGCAGTCAGTTAAGAACCTAGGATCAATGGAAATAGATGTTACTTTAAGCCATCCACAAAAGAGAGACCCACAAAGTACCCAGTGTTAAAGCCCAAATCTCTTCTTGCGCTTTTTTTGCTGTGCAAGTTCCACCCCTGTGAAAGAGAAATTGATCCGAAGTTCCAGGTTTTCTTGGGTCTTTAGTCAATTTTCACATTAGTATAGATTTTTCGGACAAAGGCACTTGTTCCCATGTAACCAATTGCTCCTGTAAAGATAAAATAAGATGTTTTGAAACAAATACATATAGAGCAGTATCCATCATTTACAAACACTAAATGCTCTCTGCTCTGTAAAGGTATTATTTTTCCATGATAACATCTTTTGTTAGTATTCTCTCTGAACTTATTAAAATAGTATCATTTGTTCTGCAAATCACCTGTTACTGTAATACACCAAGTGTGACCTGATGTAATGTTTTTATAATTAAATATCAATTAATACATGAAATTATGAACTATATGAATTAAAATAATCTCTTATAAAGAATAATTTCAGAATGACAAAAATTTGTTAAATGAAAAAAACATGTTCTTTTAAAATTTAAGCATAGATTATTCTAGGTCATTAAAACAATATTAACATGTTCCCCAAACCATATGATACCTTATGGATAATTCAGTAAGAAGTGACTGGGGATTCTCTCAGGGAAGGACTGAGAACCACGACCAAGTGCCATTTGAAGCTCTAGAGAGGAGGCTTCTTTTTTTTTTTTTTTTTTTTGCAGCACGCGGGCCTCTCACTGTTGTGGCCTCTCCCGTTGCGGAGCACAGGCTCCGGAAACGCAGGCCCAGTGGCCATGGCTCACAGGCCCAGCCGCTCCGCAGCATGTGGGATCTTCCCGGATCGGGGCACGAACCCATGTTCGATCGGCAGGCGGACTCTCAACCACTGCGCCACCAGGGAAGCCCTGAGGCTTCTTTTTTTATGTTTAAATTGTAGAGGCTATGTGATTGGTAGAGAGGCAGGCATTTGAGGGCATGCATAAGAGAGACAGGTAAGTAGATCACGAGTTTTTGAATAATTAGCTTCAAATGGGACCCAAAACACCAGAGAACACGGGTGTTTTTGTCTGTTTTGTTAATTAAGTTTCTGCCTCCTGGGCCTCAAAAAGTACTTGGCACATGATAAGATACTCAATAAGTATTTGTTGAATGAATGAATGACTGTATAGTTCTTTAGAGCAAGTAATAAGGGATCTTTAAAACAAGACAGTTGGTCATTCATATCATAGAGAAGATTCTCCACTGGATTTAGGAATTTACCATCTAAGCCCATTATTCAAAGTCTAAAAGTATATCTTCCATGAGTTAACGATACATACATATATACCTAATTGTCCACCTTTGAACTGACTTTTATTTGCCCAACTGGTGTATGCAAGGAAAAAATAAGTCTCTTCTGCCTTTACGTATGTAAACTGTACCTCAAAGGAACCAAATGGCTGATAAAAGGAAGTTTCTCCTTAGAGAAGTATCCCAGCTAATAAATATAAAAGGAACAACAGAACGAGAATATTATAACCACTAACGACTTATTTGAGCTAGGCAATAATTATCAATGGCTGCTAACCTCACAGAGACAACCAGACATTAAGGGCCTCCTTATGAAAGTGCACAAACCACCTGCTAAGTATTCTTGGACAAGTATTAATATTCTTGAGTATGATTAAGTCTGTAGCTGTAACTACCACTTTACAGAAAATATGGGGGGAAGAAGTACATAGAGAAGCATTAAATAACACCTTAGGGATATAATCAGCAAAATCCAGAGTGTGAAAAACTCTACAGGAATTAAAACAAACCAACCCAAACCCAAGTTTCTTAAATAATTGCAAGGGAAAAGAGAGCAAACTGGATCTTGATGCAAACAAACTGTATTAAAAGAGAAATGAGGATGTGTGGGGCAAATTTGAACACTAAGTGAATATTTGAGCATATTAATAAATTATACTTATATATTGAATATATACTGAAATAATTTTATATATTATATAACTGCATTCATCCATATTATAGTTATATAATAATTATAGTATATAAACACTGCACATTTTATACACACACACACTGAAATATTTACAGCTGAAATAACATGAGGTCCAAGATTCATGTCAGAAAAAAAGCGGGGTAAGGTGGGACTATAAATAAGACAAGATTGGCTACCAGTTGATAATTACTGATGTGTTAGGTGTGTTAGGTACATGGCGACTCACTACATATATATCACTGTTCCTCTTTTTGTATATATTTGAAAATTCCCCATTATTAAATATTGAAAATATTTTTAAAAACCCACCCAAACAAAGCAAACCTATTTTTGCAATGAATAGACATTTATTTTTTAATATGAAATAATTATACTACACTTGAAAATAGTGATAATTCACTTTGAAATAATTATATACAAGTCCTTACAAGGTAAGAGAAAATACCATTCAATTTTATAAAAATAAATCTGAATTCTTATAAAAATATCTATAAAATTTTAAGTAGAATCAAAAATTTAACTGGCATAATACAACACTAGTCCAATAACCAAATCCAGTTTTCCAGACTTACAAAACCTTGTTCCATTTTGAGCAGAGGTACGCTTAAAAGCAAAACAGTGTCAACCTAGAGTATCATTTTTCCTAATCTTATGAGTATCTCAAGAATAAGCTTATAAAAATATGGCTTTATAAAAGGAAGATATTGAATATGCACTCTAGAAAAGTAAATGTCTTGGGAATAATACACTTTAAAACTTAATTTCCTTAAAACTAAAATGCTATGCTCAAAATATAAAGTCTACAACAATATCTAATTATTTCCCACCTTATAATTATTTATTTTTCCTACATTAAAAAAAATCTAATATTTTTCTTTCAATTACTGACTGAAAAAGCATTTTTAGCAACATAACCTGATGCGTATGTATAACTTTTGTATTATGACATTTTAATCATTTCCACTGTGAAATGTTTCCCCTCCCCCCAAAACACCAATTAACACTGAAGGCATACAAACCCTTTAAAGAATAAATGTTGGGACATTGCCAGAACAGCAGGGAACTGTAAATGTGCCAAGACTGTTAGGCAGTAAGATGAAATTTCAACAGGAAATGCGTTCAAAAACTTTAGCTAACTTAATTCCATTTTCTTTGTAAATGTCAAGATATTACCTCTCCAGGTCTTCCTTAAATCATATTATAGAAAGATTCAAGAAAAAAGTAACCTTCTGCATAATCCCATGACTCCATACCTCATTGATTGCTGGTGATAATCAAGAAAGATTTCAGAGGAGGAACCAAGATGGCGGAGTAGAAGGACGTGCTCACTCCCTCTTGTGAGAACACCAGAATCACAACTAGCTGCTGGACAATCATCGACAGGAAGACACTGGAACTCACCAAAAAGATACCCCACATCCAAAGACAAAGGAGAAGCCACAATGAGACAGTAGGAGGGGTGCAATCACAGTAAAATCAAATCCCGTAACTGCTGTGTGGGTGACTCACAGACTGGAGGACACTTATACCACAGAAGTCCACCTGCTGGAGTGAAGGTTCTGAGCCCCACATCAGGCTTCTCAACCTGGGGGTCCGGCAATGGTAGGCGGAATTCCTAGAGAATCAGACTGCGAAGCCTAGTGGGATTTGACAGCAGGACTTCCAACAGGACTGGGGGAAACAGAGACTCCACTCTTGGAGGGCACACACAAAGTACTGTGTACACTGGGACCCAGGGGTAGGAGCAGTGACCCCAGGGGAGACTGAACCAGACCTACTTGCTAGTGTTGGAGGGTCTCCTGCAGAGGCGGTGGGTGGCTGTGGCTCACCGTGGGGAAAAGGAACTGGCAGCAGAAGTTCTGGGAAGTGCTCCTTGGCGTGAGCCCTCCCAGAGTCTGTCATTAGCCCCACCAAAGAGCCCAGGTAGGCTCTAGTGCTGGGCTGCCTCAGGCCAAACAACCAACAGGGAGGGAACCCAGCCCCGCCCATCAACAGTCAAGCGGATTAAAGTTTTACTGAGCTCTGCCCACCAGAGCAACAGTCAGCTCTACCCATCACCAGTCCCTCCCAACAGGAAACTTACACAAACCTCTTAGATACCTTCATCCACCAGAAGGCAGACAGCAGAAGCAAGAAGAACTACAATCCTGCAGCCTGTGGAACAAAAACCACATTCACAGACAGACAAGATGAAAAGGCAGAGGGCTATGTACCAGATGAAGGAACAAGATAAAACCCCAGAAAAACAACTAAATGAAATGGAGACAGGCAACCTTCCAGAAAAAGAATTCAGAATAATGATAGTGAAGATGATCCAGGACCTCGGAAAAAGAATGGAGGCAAAGATCGAGAAGATGCAAGAAATGTTAACAAAGACCTAGAAGAATTAAAGAACAAACAAACAGAGATGAACAATACAATAACTGAAACGAAAACTACACTAGAAGGAATCAACAGCAGAATAACTGAGGCAGAAGAATGGATAAGTGACCTGGAACACAGAATTGTGGGATTCACTGCTGTGGAACAGAATAAAGAAAAAAGGATGAAAAGAAATGAAGACAGCATAAGAGACCTCTGGGACAACATTAAACACAACAACATTCGCATTATAGGGGTCCCAGAAGGAGAAGAGAGAAAGGAAGGACCAGAGAAAATATTTGAAGAGACTATAGTTGAAAATTCCCTAACATGGCAAAGAAAATAGCCACCCAAGTCCAGGAAGCGCAGAGAGTCCCATACAGGATAAACCCAAGCAGAAACATGCCAAGACACACAGTAATCAAACTGACAAAAATTAAAGACAAAGAAAAATTACTGAAAGCAACAAGGGAAAAATGACAAATAACATACAAGGGAACTCCCATAAGGTTAACAGCTGATTTCTCAGCAGAAACTCTACAAGCCAGAAGGGAGTGGCATGATATACTTAAAGTGATGAAAGGGAAGAACCTACAACCAAGATGACTCTACCAGGCAGGATCTCATTCAGATTTGCTGGAGAAATCAAAAGTTTTACAGACAAGCGTAAAAAAAAAAAAAAAGTTTTACAGACAAGCAAAAGCTAAGAGAATTCAGTACCACCAAACCAGCTCTACAACAAATGCTAAAGGAACTTCTCTAAGTGGGAAACACAAGAGAAGAAAAGGAACTACAAAAAACAAACCCAAAACAATTAAGAAAATGGTCACAGGAACATACATATTGATTAAACGTGAATGGGTTAAATGCTCCAACCAAAAGACACGGGCTTGCTGAATGGATACAAAAACAAGACCCAGGGCTTCCCTGGTGGCGCAGTGGTTGAGAGTCTCCCTGCTGATGCAGGGGACGCGGGTTCGTGCCCCGGTTCGGGAAGATCCCACATGCCACGGAGCGGCTGGGCCCGTGAGCCATGGCCGCTGAGCCTGCGTGTCCGGAGTCTGCGCTCCGCAGCAGAAGAGGCCACAACAGTGAGAGGCCCGCGTACCACAAAAAAAACCAAAAAACAAGACCCATATATATACTGTCTACAAGAGACCCACTTCAGACCTAGGGACACATACAGACTGAAAGTGAGGGGATGGAAAAAGATATTCCATGCAAAAGGAAATGAAAAAAGGCTGGAGTAGCAATATTCATATGAGATAAAATAGACTTTAAAATAAAGAGTGTTATAAGAGACAAGGAAGGACACTACATAATGATCAAGGGATCAATCCAAGAAGAAGATATAACAATTATAAATATATATGCACCCAACATAGGAGCACCTCAATACATACGGCAACTGCTAACAGCTCTAAAATAGGAAATTAACATTAACACAATAATACTGGGGGACTTTAACACCTCACTTACACCAATGGACAGATCATCCAAAGTGAAAATAAATAAGGAAACAGAAGCTTTAAATGACACAATAGACCAGATAGATTTAATTGATATTTATAGGACATTCCATCCAAAAACAGCAGATTACACTTTCTTCTCAAGTGCGCACGGAACACTCTCCAGGACAGATCACATCTTGGATCACAAATCAAGCCTCAGTAAATTTAAGAAAATTGAAATCATATCAAGCATCTTTTCTGACCACAACTCTATGAGATTAGAAATGAATTACAGGGAAAAAAACGTAAAAAACACAAACACATGGAGGCTAAACAATACATTACTAAATAACCAAGAGATCACTGAAGAAATCAAAGAGGAAATCAAAAAATACCTAGAGACAAATGACAATGAAAACATGATGATCCAAAACCTATGGGATGCAGCAAAAGCAGTTCTAAGAGGGAAGTTGATAGCTATACAAGCCTACCTCAAGAAACAAGAAAAATCTCAAATAAACAATCTAACCTTACACCTAAAGGAACCAGAGAAAGAAGAACAAACAAAACCCAAAGTTAGTAGAAGGAAAGAAATCATAAAGATCAGAGCAGAAATAAATGAAATAGAAAAAAAGAAAACAATAGCAAAGATCAATAAAACTAAAGGCTGGTTCTTTGAGAAGATAAACAAAATTGATAAACCATTAGCCAGACTCATCAAGAAAAAGAGGGAGAGGACTCAAATCAGTAAAATTAGAAATAAAAAAGGAGAAGTTATGACACTGCAGAAATACAAAGCATTCTAAGAGACTACTACAACAAACTCTATGCCAATAAAATGGACAACCTGGAAGAAACGGACAAATTCTTAGAGGGGTATAACCTTCCAAGACTGAACCAGGAAGAAATAGAAAATATGAACAGACCAATCACAAGTAATGAAATTGAAACTGTTATTAAAAATCTTCCAACAAACAAAAGTCCCGGACCAGATGGCTTCACAGGTGAATTCTATCAAACATTTAGAGAAGAGCTAACACCCATCCTTCTCGAACTCGTCCAAAAAATTGCAGAGGAAGGAACACACCCAAACTCATTCTAATGAGGCCACCATCACCCTGATACCAAAACCAGACAAAGATACTACAAAAAAAGAAAATTACAGACCAATATCACTGATGAATATAGATGCAAAAATCCTCAACAAAATACTAGCAAACAGAATCCAACCACAAATTAAAAGGATCATACACCATGATCAAGTGGGATTTATCCCAGGGATGCAAGGATTCTTCAATATATGCAAATCAATCAATGTAATACACCACATTAACAAACTGAAGAATAAAAACCATATGATCATCTCAATAGATGCAGAAAAAGCTTTTGATAAAATTCAACACCCATTTATGATAAAAACTCTCCAGAAAGTGGGCAGAGAGGCAACCTACCTCAACATAATAAAGGCCATATACGACAAACCCACAGCAAACATCATTCTCAATGGTGAAAAACTGAAACCATTTCCTCTAAGATCAGGAACAAGACAAGGAAGTCCACTCTCACCACTATTATTCAACACAGTTTTGGAAGTCCTAGCCATGGCAATCAGAGAAGAAAAAGAAATAAAAGGAATACAAATTGGAAAAGAAGAAGTAAAACTGTCACTGTCTGCAGATGACATGATAATATACATAGAGAATCCTAAAAATGCTACCAGAAAACTACTAGAGCTAATCAATGAATTTGGTAAAGTTGCAGGATACAAAATTAATGCACAGAAATCTCTTGCATTCCTATACACTAGTGATGAAAAATGTGAAATAGAAATTAAGGAAACACTCCCATTTACCATTGCAACAAAAAGAATAAAATACCTAGGAATAAACCTACCTAGGGAGACAAAAGACCTGTATGCAGAAAACTATAAGACACTGATGAAAGAAATTAAACATGATACCAACAGATGGAGAGATATACTTACCATGTTCTTGGAATGGAAGAATCAATACTGTGAAAATTACTATACTACCCAAAGCAATCTACAGATTCAATGCAATCCCTAACAAATTACCAATGGTATTTTTTACGGAACTAGAACAAAAATTCTTGAAATTTGTATGGAGACACAAAAGACCCTGAATAGCCAAAGCAGTCTTGAGGGGAAAAAGACGGAGCTGGAGGAATCAGACTCCCTGCTTCAGACTATACTACAAAGCTACAGTAATCAAGACAATATGGTACTGGCATAAAAACAGAAACATAGATCAATGGAACAAGGGAGAAAGCCCAGAGATAAACCCACGCACCTATGGTAAACTAATCTATGACAAAGGAGGCAAGGATATAAATGGAGAAAAGACAGTCTCTTCAATAAGTGGTGCTGGGAAAACTGGACAGCTACATGTAAAAGAATGAAATTAGAACACTCCCTAACACCATACACAAAAATAAACTCAAAATGGATTCGAGACCTAAATGTAAGACCAGACATTATAAAACTCTTAGAGGAAAACATAGGAAGAACACTCTTTGACATAAATCAGAGCAAGATCTTTTTTGATTCACCTCCTAGAGTAATGGAAATAAAAACAAAAATAAACAAATGGGACCTAAAGAAATTTAAAAGCTTTTGTACAGCAAAGGAAACCATAAACAAGACGAAAAGAGAACCCTCAGAATGGGAAAAATATTTGCAAACGAATCAACGGACAAAGGATTAATCTCCAAAATATATAAACAGCTCAATTAGCTCAATATTAAGGAAACAAACAACCCAATCCAAAAATGGGCAGAAGACCGAAATAGACATTTCTCCAAAGAAGGCATACAGATGGCCAAGAAGCACATGAAAAGCTGCTCAACATCACTAATTATTAGAGAAATGCAAATCAAAACTACAATGAGGTATCACCTCACACCAGTTAGAATAGGCATCATCAGAAAATCTACAAACAACAAATGCTGGAGGGTGTGGAGAAAAGGGAACCCTCTTGCAATGGTGGTGGGAATGTAAATTGATACAGCCACTATGGAGAACAGTATGGAGGTTCCTTAAAAAACTAAAAACAGAATTACCATATGATCCAGCAATCCCACTACTGGGCATACACCCAGAGAAAACCATAATTCAAAAAGTCACATGCACCTCAATGTTCATTGCAGCACTATTTACAATAGCCAGGTCATGGAAGCAACCTAAATGCCCATCGACAGATGCATAGATAAAGAGGTTGTGGTACATATATACAATGGAGTATTACTCAGCCATAAAAAGGAACCAAACTGAGTCATTTGTGGAGACGTGGATGGATCTAGAGACTGTCATACAGAGTGAAGTCAGAAAGAGAAAAACTTATATCGTATATTAATGCACATATGTGGAATCTAGAAAAATGGGACAGATGAACCAGTGTGTAGGGCAAAAGTTGAGACATGGATGTAGAGAACAAATGTATGGACACCAAGGGGGGAAAGGCGCGGGGGTGTGGGGATGGTAGTGTGCTGAATTGGGCTATTGGGATTGACATGTATACACTGATGTGTATAAAATTGATGACTAATAAGAACCTGCTGTATAAAAAAATAAATTAAATTAGAAAATTAAAAAAAAACGAAAGATCTCATTAAATAACGAGGAGTTCGGGGAACAATATTCTGAAGGAAGGATGGCCAATAATACTAAACGAAATTTTTGATTGCCAAGGGATACACAGGATGTTCGCATACAACACAAATCCAGACTTAGCTTTCAGTTCCTATTCAACTTTCTCTCAATTTTGGTTAACTAATTATCACAAGGCAAGGTTATCACAGCGGCTATAAATAAAAATGTGTAACTATAATACAGAGAACTGTCTTCCCTTATAGCTGGTGAAATTACTTTTACTACTTTACAGTCAGTGTCATTTGTTTATGTGTGTACACAGTGGTCACATACATGGTATATACGAACAGATTTTTTTTTTAACTTTTATTTTATATTGGAGAATAGTTGATTTACAATGTTGTGCTAGTTTCAGTAGTACAGCAAAGTGATTTAGTTATACATATACATATATCTGTTCTTTTGCAGATTCTTTTCCCATAAAGGTTATTACAGAGTATTGAGTAGAGTTCCCTGTGCTATATACAGTAGGTCCTTGTTGATTATTTTATATCTAGTAGTGTGTATATGTTAATCCCAACCTCCTAATTTATCCCTCCCCTCCATCTCTTTCCCCTTTGGTAATCGTAAGTTTGTTTTCTAAATCTGTGAGTCTGTTTCTGTTTTGTAAATAAGTTCATTTGTATCATTTTTTAGATTCCACATGTAAGTGATATTATATGATATTTTTCTTTCTCTGTCTGACTTACTTCACCTTGTATGATAATCTCTAGGTCTATCCATGTTGCTGCAAAAGGCATTATTTCACTCTTTTTTATGGCTGAGTATAGATTCTTTTTTTTTAATTATCATGTAATATTATATTAGTTTAAGGTGGACATCATAATGATTTATGTATGTATTGCAAAATGATCACTCAATAAATTTAGTTAACATCCATTACCTTACATAGTTTCCAAGGTTTTTTTCTTGTGATAAGAACTTTTAAGACCACTCTCTTAACAGCTTACAAATGTAAAACACAATATTCTTAAATCTAATCACCTTACTGTACATTACATCCCCAGAAGTTATTCATCTTATAATTGGAAGTTTGGACCTTTTGACCACCTTCTCTGGCAACTACCATTCTGCAGAACAGATTCCTCTGATGAAAGAAGAAAGCAACCTTGGTACCCTAAAGAGGTCCACAAATGTCATACCAGGACCCAGGTTTTAACAAGATAATTCTGTTTTCCTTATTCTATTGCCCATCCTATAGCTAAAGGCAGAATTACAAAAAAAAAAAAAAAAAAAGTGTGTGGGGGGGGTAGTTCTGAATTATACACTATCTGGAAACGTCTCCAGAGTGATTATTCATTAAGCCTTACATCATTCCTATGAGGTAACTAGGGAATTAGCTTCATTTATTGGGTAAAAACCTGAACCAGAAAAAAAGTGAGCTGCTTGTACATTTTCCCTTAAGATACCTCTGCCAGGACTCAGTGTCATGAAATTGCTCTGAGGTGAAAACACATGGTGTAGAAACCCAAAGAATCTACAGAAACAAAGACACAACCCCAGAAGAGAAGGACAGCCCAAGACGCTTGGCCCTCCTCAACCCCGTAACAGCAGCAGCCAGCACCCACTGAGCATCTGCCATCCACCTGATGTTTACCCAGTCAATCACTGACTCCTCATCACAACCCTGCAAGGTAGGTATTACTACTGTTTTGCAAATGAGAATGTTGAGGAAGAAAGGTTAAATAATTTGGCCACAGTAACAGGGCTATTAAGTAGGGGCAATACGATTCACAACCAGGACTAATTGGTCCCCCAAAGTCTAGCTCTTCCCAGAAATTCTCCACCATGTCTCCCATGTAACTGGCTATCTCTTAACACCTAATAACAGACCTGCATTACACTTGGTGCTTTACACACATGACACTATCACAAATAACTACTCTGAAAGCTATGCCCATTTTATAGATTAGAAAATGAGATTTAGAAAGGTTGATACGCCTTCCCATGGCCACAAAAAACAGTGAGTGGCAGCATGGAGATTTAATCCAGGTCTCTCAGGCTTTTCAGTCCATGTCTTTTCCATTTTTCATGCTGCTTCCAAAAGTTCTTTCTTTGTTTTCTAGTTATTTCACACATACTAGAGACTCTATCATTGGTGATAACTATCACGTCTTCCATCTAAGGGAAGATTGTGATAGACCTATGAAACAGTGGTATTATCCTCATTTTACAGAGGCTTGGAGAGCTTAGGGAACTGGATCAAGGTATAGAACCACAGATGGCACAGCCAGAACTTAAGCCCAGTCTGCAGACACCCAAGCGTGTACTGGTAACCAGTCAACTGTGCTACCTCCATGAACGGTGGAACAGAAACTTCCAAACAAAAATCATTCAGCCAAACCTTAACCTGTTTACATAATAATCTTTTCCAAAGAATCTAAACTAAACAAACAAAAACAACAATTCTCAACATGAATAAGAAACTAATTGTGGTATGGAAAATAAAAATAGTGCTATACAGAATTACTAAAAACAGGAAAGTAAAAAAGAAATCAATGAGGTAATAAATTAGATTTTGAGGAATAGTCAAAAGAATTGAAATCAGATGCTTGAGTTTATTTTGGTATTCCTGATCAAACAACAAAAAGTAGTTTCTTAATTTCCAATTACTGTATTTTTCTGATTCAGAAGCACTCAAAGATTTACTCATGATGTTCCAGGAAGTTCAGAACTTACCACACATTATCCCTAAGGCTGTGCTAAATACCGCCATATATCCAAAGTAAAATGATGTCTGAAATAAGCCATACATCCTGAAATAAAACCAAAAAATTATATATAGTATATCCATTTTTACTTTAGACATAAGGCCTAAATTCTAGTATTTAAATGACAAACTTAGCTTCTAAAATACAAAATGAAAAATTGTCTCCACTTACTTTGTTTTGAAAAAATAGTAGTAAAAGGAATACATGTAAACATAAATTGCAGTTGATGCAGCAGAGAGAAAACTTGTCCATTGCCTGAAGAAAAAAAATAACCCTTTTGAATGGATGGCACTGAAAGATTTTTAAGCAAAGACTTTTATAAAAATATCCTTTAAGATTCTGTATATTTAAAAACAAATGCATGTACAAATGTACAATGGCATTTAAATATATCAACGAGGAGAAAGCCTAAGAATTGGAAGGAGAGATCCTAAATTTTGTCAAATTTACTATTATAAATGACCCTAAATAAACCATTTCCTTTTTCAGACCTGTCTCCTAGTGTTTAAACTAATGACCCTCATTAATACCAACAAAATTTTTTTTGACTAATATTATTTTTCCTCTAAAATCATCAACATTTTTATAATTGAAAAAAAAATCCCTGTACTATCTTAAGGAGGAAAATTTCTATACAGATCTTTTACTCCACTTGATACACTTCAAATGGAATCTTATTTTAAAATATTATGGTCCCCAGAGGTTCTTCCCAGAAATAAGTACTCACCACCTATAATCCTCTGCATTTAGTAGAAAGTATGTGCACACGATGGTCACACAGACGGTCACAATGCACAGGATGACCAGCACCAGCATCATGAAGCCATAGACATAATAGATCTTATACGCCCAGAAAGATGTGAAGATGAAATACCTAAATACAACACAACGAAGACACAGTTTTCTAGTCTTTATTCATGTAGCTCACACTGCTCTTGCTAAATCTCACTTGCATCTTAGTTCTCACTTTTTTCTCACTTAAATCTCAATATTTTTCTTTCAAGTAACTTCCAACAGTTTCCCTTACCCCCTTTTCATTAAGTCATTTAAAATTCTCTCAAAAATATTTTCTTAGATAATCTTTCAAGACCAGACTCATTAGGAGGGTAGGGTATCCATCTCTAAGCAAACTAAATAAATTAGAAGCTTAAGGAGTATACTGTGGAAATGAAAATAGCTAAAAATTCTTATTTTTTAAATAAAGTCAATTTCCTTGTTCTTTCATTTTTTTCTAGATATGACACTTTATAAACAATGTATTTTATATTTTATAAAACACCCTATTAAATTTAAAAAAGGTTTGATATAGTAATAATGTATAAAATTAGGAAAATAAAAATAATTAGGAAAAGAAAGCCTATGGAAGCTTCATGCCATTTTCACAGTACCACAAAAGAAAGGGCATTAAGATTTTATACCAAAAAAAGACCCTTTACTCTAATTCCATTACACAAGCCATAGTTAAACAAAAAGCGTTTTGTTTTGTTTTTTGCAGGACATGGGCCTCTCACTGCTGTGGCCTCTCCCGCTGCGGAGCACAGGCTCCGGACACGCAGGCCCAGCGGCCACAGCTCACGGGCCCAGCTGCTCCGCGGCATGTGGGATCTTCCCGGACCAGGGAACGAACCTGTGTCCCCTGCATCGGCAGGCGGACTCTCAACCACTGCGCCACCAGGGAAGCCCGAAAACCACCTTTTAACAGACTACATAGACCCCTTTCTAGAAGCATGGACTTAACAAACTAACTCTGTTAGCTGTCTGCCCATCTGATGATTCTATACCTATCCTAACTCCTAAATTTTCTTATTACAATGAAATCCCCCAAAACATAAATACATTGCCAAAACTTACATTTCAATAAAGATTGAGCCAAAAGGTAAAATTCCTCCCAGGCAAACAATAACTGCAGGCTCCATGAACCTGGAAAATATTAAAATTAACAGTAAACTTCTAGTATGATTTCCACATTATATTATATAAACCCTGATAATAGAAATGAGATGCTTGGTACTTAAAAATAACATAAGGATAGAAACAAACCAATAAACAGAAAAACAAAAATTCAAAGAGGCACAATACTGAGAGGGGACTTCAAATTAGCCATAGGTTATAGTCAAAATTCTTTTTGGCATTAAAGGCTGAGATAAGAACTTGTGGAACACAAATACTTGCTTACTGGCAGAACTCAAGAAAAACTATGAGTATTTGCTCCTGTTCTATACTTTTCAGTAACTTCTAAAAATTTTCGTCATTTACCTTACAGAAAGCCATAGGGAAAGAAAAGTCTTGAGACCCCCCTGCATCTGAAATAATGTTTCCCAAATTGTGGTCTTGCCAATCTCTTTGCTCATGCTTTCCTTGGTTCAGTAACTTGTTCTCCTATGAATCACACAATTAAGGTATTATGGGTTCTGAGTTATAAAAGGAGTCAAAGAACGAATAAAAAATAAAATTCAAACCTCATTCATTCACTCAACAAACATTTACTGATTGCAATCAGTAATTCTCCACCTGCAATGCCTTCCCTTGTCTCACGGTTCTCTCCTGTGAGCACTGACTCAAGTGTTCGCCCCATAAAGCCTTTCTCGGGTCTCCCAAGAAGAGGTGGGTTCTTCCACTGTCTCTTGAACGTAATTCCACGGCAGCACTTACCACACTATACTGTACTGTCTAATTAAATACCTCACTAGATTATAAACCCTGGCATGCAGAAGCTATTCATCTAGGTATTCCCAGTGTCCAGCACAGTATGTGGCACATAAAAGATAGTAAACTACTATTTCTGAAATGAACAAACTACAAAACTGAGAAGAAAATGAGTTTGAGAGCCGAAAAAAAAAATTTTTAAGTCTAGTCTTCTTTCCTCCTTTTATGGAAAGCCAAGATCCACAGAGGTTAAAAATGACATGCCCGCCAGATCTAGTATTCAGATTTTGGTTCCCATACAACTATATAAAGAAAATGAAGAGACACGCAAGCCTTCCTACACCTAAATGTGACCCATGGTTATTAGCAAGGTCGCATGTTGCTCCTTCCTCTCCTTCACCAGCCCTAGTGAACCAGAGGAACTTTTGTGATTTCTATGCTTTTCCTTTAACCTTATCCTCCCCAGTAATGGGTAAAGGAACAAACATTAGGGTATCAATGAGCCTTAATAGTCTAATCTTGATTTGAAGATAAAACTGACTTTAAAAAACAGACTACAAAAGTTCTCATAAGCACCAATCCTAGAGAAAAAGAACACGGACAATTCCTAGGACTAGAACAGATCATTCTCCTTTACACTACGGGGCTATTTTATTCAGCCTCCACTTCTGCAAATGTCTACATACCTCCAAGTCTACAAAAGACTATATAAGTACTTAAACATAAGTTATACTTACAATATAGCAAAATATCTAGGAATGGAGGCTTTTCAATACATATCCCTTATTATGAATATGTAGAGTCTACCGTACAGCTATTCTTATGAGACGGGAAATAAAACAAATGTACAGTAAGACTGTTCTATTTATGTCTGCAAGTAAGAATTAGGAAAATAAAGAATGCAGAATAGCATAAATCAGCACTAAAACGTTCAATTTACTAATTTTATTTTTTATTTATTTATTTATTTTTTTTTGGCTGCGCCATGCGGCACACGGGATCTTAGTTCCCTCACTAGGGATCGAACCCGCACCCCTTGCAGTGGAAGGGTGGAGTCTTAACCACTGGACTGCTGGGGAAGTCCTCAATTTACTAATCTTAAAAAGCAAAACATATAATGAGTTCACATTTTGTTCAAATTTGAATTATGAAAATTAGAAATATAAACATATTAGTAACATCTCATTTTATGTCCAAAAGTTGAAAAAATACAAACCATCTCAAGTTAAAAATCCATCAAGAATCACTATTTCAAAGCTGAATGGTCAAATGAACTATATGCTTACACTACTGCAGTAGAAGAATCGCTTTAGCTGTTAAACAGAAATACCTGTCATCCTTTGTCAGGATTAAATCTTGAATTATGGGAGATCCTCAAAAATACATTTTGTGCATAAAATGTGAAAAATGTATTTGAGAGATTCTACACTATCCCAGAAGTGAAGGTAAAGAACATAGGTCGGTAAGTTATAATTGGTCTCACTACTAATTCCTCTCTCATTTGATACAAAATCTATGGCTATAAGTCAATGTTGTTTCAAATAATAAAATATCTGGAAAGGAAAGTGAAATTAGAAGTCAGGGGTTGGCAATCTTTTTCTGTAAAGGTTCAGATAGTAAGTATTTCAGGTTCAGGTTTTGCAGGTGATATGGTCTCTGTCATAACTACTCAACTTTGATGCCACCCTGTAAAAGCAGTCACAGACAATATGTCAACAGGCATGGCTATATTCCAACAAAATTTTATTTATAAAAACAGGCAGCAGGTTAAATCTGCTTTATAGACTGCAGTTATACAACAGCTGCCGCTTTAGGTCCCACCCACCTCTGTGCACTAGTGTACTTACCAAAGCATTTGATTTCTCTGTAAATGGCACCAATATTCAAAAAAGTGAAATAAGCATATCATTTATTACTACTCCTAGCAATATAAATTGAAGGAAAAAGTAAAAAGACAAATTCTTAAGTTTAAACTTATAAATACATGCCAATTCTAAAAATTATGTATACATAATAGCCTTAGGAATTTATATATTGTGAGAAGCAATCACATAAAATTTAGCATTCTCTTTACCATTTTTTCTCCGGTATGGGACGAGGCACGGCATTGACACGACACGGAAAGTTCGGTTGACCTGACAGATTTCGGCCAAGTATTGTACCAACAAGATTTAGAGGAAGGATAACAAAAAAACAGATGCAACAAACGGCCACCTGTAAATTAAATTAAAATATGTGTGATTACTCAGAGAACAATAACACTAATAAAAACAAGTGAAAACAACACTTAAAAATTTAAATACAATTTGATCACAAGAGAAAATGTTTAAGTTCAATATGGGTTAAAATTGTGCAGAATATATACTAATGGCAATAGGAAAAGAATGTGCTTTAGAATATTAGAATTAAACTAAATACAAGTTGAACTGTTTCCTATCTACTGTAGTTCCCAATTTTTCCTATTCTTCCATACTGTCCCTACTACAATCCTTTTTTCCTCTCCTTTCACTTTCAGCTGTCATGCTTTTAACATATCCTTTATCTTTTATCATTATAACCAACTTATTTACTTGCCTACACTTCACTGAGCTCCTAATATCCACAAGGACCTTTATACATGTTATTTTTCTACTTTACAGATGAAGAAAATGAGACTTAAGAGAGGCTAAGTAACTTCCCATGATCACACAATTAGTAGGTGGCCGAACTAAGATTTCAATTCAGATCTGCCTGTCTCAATCTGTCTGCTCATTTCTATTCTACAATGCCTTAGGATCTTAAAAATAGAAGAATATCACTATTTATGTACATATGTGTATTACTAAAATAATGAGTATTTTTCTGCCAATTAGTAATTCAAAGTCTAAAGTTACAGGGAAGACCACACAGAGATTCTAGAACCAAAGTGGTTAGTTAATAAATAAATAAATTTATTTTTGTGATTTTTTTTTTCTTTATATAAATCTGTACACTCAAGGAGACACACTCAAGCTCTTTTCCAGCCAGCATCTGGTTAGGATTATTTCACTCTGAACTTCTAAAACTGGAATAGGACTGAATCACCTCTAAGATCTCTTTCAATTATACATTTTGGGGTTCTAATAAATCAAAAGTAAAAGTGAGATGCAGCTCAATATTAAAGAAATAAACAACCTAAACCAAACATGGGCAGAAGACCTTAACAGACATTTCTACAAAGAAGACATACAGATGGCCAAGAAGCACATGAAAAGCTGCTCAACATCACTAATTATTAGAGAAATGCAAATCAAAACTACAGTGAGGTATCACCTCACACCCGTTAGAATGGGCATCATCAGAAAATCTACAAACAACAAATGTTGGAGAGGGTGTGGAGAAAAGGGAACCCTATTGCACCGTTGATGGGAATGTAAATTGACACAGCCACTATGGAGAACAGTATGGAGGTTCCTTAAAAAACTAAAAACAGAATTACCATATGATCCAGCAATCCCACTACTGGGCATATACCCAGAGAAAACCATAATTCAAAAAACACACATGCACCCCAATGTTCATTGCAGCACTATTTACAATAGCCAGGTCATGGAAGCAACCTAAATGCTCATCAACAGACGAATGGATAAAGAAGTTGTGGTACAGGGACTTCCCTGGTGGCGCAGTGGTTAAGAATCCACCTGCCAATGCAGGGGACACGGGTTCGAGCCCTGGTCTGGGAAGATCCCACATGCCGCGGAGCAACTAAGCCCGTGAGCCACAACTACTGAGCCTGCGCTCTAGAGCCCACGAGCCACAACTACTGAGCCCATGTGCTGCAACTACTGAAGCCCGTGTGCCTAGAGCCAGTGCTCCGCAACAAGAGAAGCCACCACAATGAGAAGCCCATGCACTGCAACGAAGAGTAGCCTCCTCTCACCACAACTAGAGAAAGCCCGTGCACAGCAACAAAGACCCAACGCAGCCAAAAATAAATATAAAATAAATTAATTTAAAAAATGTTGTGGTACATATATGCAATGGAATATTACTCAGCCCTAAAAAGGAATGAAATTGAGTCATTTGTGGAGATGTGGATGGATCTAGAGACTGTCATACAGAGCAAAGTAAGTCAGAAAGAGAAAAACAAATATCGTATATTAACACATGTATGTGGAACCTAGAAAAATGGTATAGATGAACCGGTTTCCAGGGCAGAAGTTGAGACACAGATGTAGAGAACAAATGTATGGACACCAAGGGAGGAAAGCCACAGGGAGGGTGGAGATGGTGGTATGCTGAACTGGGCGATTGGGATTGACATGTATACAACTGATGTGTTTAAAACTGATGACTAATAAGAACATGCTGTATATAAAAAAAATTAAATTAAATTTTAAAAAAACTCAATAAAATGTACCTTGATGGGAAAAAAAAGTAAAAGTGAGAGAAAAGCTGAATGAAAACTGTGAAGAAACTGACTGAGAGAAATGAAGAGGTGTGGGGTAGAAAATTCACAGTGATCACATGAGAAGGAAAGAATCTATTTTGAAGCAACATTGTGAAAACTCTGCATCTTCATTATATCCTTATGTGTGCTTGTGTGTGTTAAACAAGCCAAGGAGTATTTTCATCTTCCTTTCAGGTAAAACTTGCATAAATGTATGAGAGTTAAGAGAGTTCTGAAATTCCATTTTAAAGCTCAGACTTAGGAAGGCAAATCATTGGTGTCTCAGTTTAGACCTGTTAATAATATGAATTTCTGGGCTTCCCTGGTGGCGCAGTGGTTGACAGTCCGCCTGCCAATGCAGGGGACACGGGTTCGTGCCCCGGTCTGGGAGGATCCCACGTGCCGCAGAGTGGCTGGGCCCATAAGCCATGGCCGCTGAGCCTGTGCGTCCGGAGCCTGTGCTCCGCAACGCGAGAGGCCACAACAGTGAGAGGCCCGTGTACCGCAAAAAAAAAAAAATAATAAATAAATAAATAATAAAAAATATGAATTTTTGCCCATATAAATAACAAGAATATGTGAAACATAAAAAATAAGCAGACATTTTAAAGATATTTTAAATACTACGATATATTGTGAATTATACATACCTCATATTTGGGGGGTGAATTCTGTCTCAATTTTTGTTATTCATTGTTGATTGCTTTTTAAATTATTATTTTGCTATCATTAAGCATATAAAACTCATAAATATTAACACACTGTGATAGAGACCTATGTATTTTCCCCTTAATTTACCAGAATTCTAATTTCAGATAAGGATTGAAGAGAAGCTGGAGAAAACATTCCTATGTGGAATGACAATGGTCTAGCAGAGTGGTCTTCAAACTGTTCCACAGAACCTCAGGTCCTGCTGAAGAGTTTCAGGAATTCCACAAGCATTTGATTTGAGTATCCTTTTGAAAATAGTTTTTTTTAAATAATATTTTTAAGTGTAATAAAAATATACACACTCAAATTAGTTCTATATCAAATATTAATAACTGGAGATACCACAATCATGTTAACTCATTTTCATGCAAACCTCAGAATAAAGTTTCTCCTGCTATCTCTGTGTATATATTTGGACTCCTAGTAAACGTGTCATTGATTAGGAAGGCTTGTAATGCTACACTGGTCTCTTGTTCTCCCTCCCCATCCTCCACCCCGACCCCATTCAGGCCTGCACATACTTGCTCACTAAAAGCTTTACAAGCAAATGCACTACAGCACATGCATGTCACAAGCAATTAAGTGGCAGGTGAAATGAGGGCATATCTTGCCTTGTGTGCTTAATCAAAGCATAACAGCAGTCATCAAAGGAACCTATAAACGGTCTCATCAAGACAATATCAACTGTTTAGCATTTAATTTTTTCCCCTTTTCCTGACTTTTTAATACATGATAAAAAATGTGAGCAGTTTGTTAGAAACTGTTAGTGACTGAACTGTGAAACCAATTTCCTACTCCTTTATGTCCAAGTTCTAGATGACTCTACTTGAAAAATACTCTGAGACTGCAAGGCAAGCTATTAAAAAAAAAAAAAAGTCACATGGAACTAAATTATCCGAGAAGTCAGGATTTTTCTCAATACTGATATTCAACCAAACAAACTGGTTACTGAAGAAGAATGTTACCTGTACCCCTTGGTATTAAATCTGCATTCATCGCAACTTTACTGCTCTCATTAAATTTAGAATGCTAAAAAAACTGAATTTGCAAAATTTGTTTATACTAACAGAATCAAGCTTGTATCTGTTTTCTTTATTGGGCTTCTGCATTAAGCTTTCGTTTAAAATGAAATTTAACAACTAAGAGTTAAAAAACCATTAGTCTAATACACTGGTGAAAACCCTGGAACTCAAACTAATACAGGGCCCACCCCTAGAGCTTCCTAGCCTCTGTTCATGGACCAATGAAAAGTGAAAACAGGGACGGGGGAAGGAAGGACTCACTCCAGGTTGAGGGCCTCCCCTAGCTACAATGAGAACAAGACAGAAACAAGTACTGCCTATCACTGCTTAATATCCCAAAGATGTACCAACTGGTCAACTATTCTCAACCTCAGTCACAGACTAAGAATGTGACTATTATTCTATCTTTATTTCCAGACTGGCCTTCTAAGGAAATCTGTGGTGTGAGTGGAATGGAAAGGGAAAAGGCAGCCTAAGATGGGCTATTATGGAATACTAAAGGATATAAATTTTACTGAGGATGATAGACAGTAACTGCTTATAGGTAAGGTGATTCTCAGAAAATATATCATCTTGTCAGTCATTACGTTTACGCATTTCCTTGACACTTGCTCAGAGTAGGCAATTTTTATGACTCCTTTTCTACCTTATACATTTTATGCCTTTATTTCTATATAAAAATTATTTAGCTTCAATTTAAGCATGTTGATAATAACCAAACCTAACAATCAGGACATTGCCAACATAAACACAAATGCTTATAAGAAGCCTATCTATTTTATAGATATTTTCAACATGCTAATTAATAACTCCCCATTCTGTTTCTTGGGCAACTTCAATACTGTAATAGAAGAAACACTGGGTTTGAAGTTAAAAACTTATTCTATAATGCTAGCATTATCCTGATAACAAAACCATAAAAAACGACATTATAAGAAAATTGCAGATCAATATTTCTCATAAATATAGGTTCAAAACAAAAAGCAACAAATTTTAGCAAATGGAATCCAGCTATATTACAAATTGAGGTTTATCAAAGGAATGCAAGATTGATTTAAGATTCAATAATCAATCAATGCAGTTCACCATATTATCAGACTAAAAAGAAAATCATAGATCATCTCAAAAGGTGCAGAAAAAATCATTGCAAGAGCCAACCTCCCTTCACAATAAAACAAACTCAGCAAACTAGGAATAGAGGGGAACTTCATCAACTTGATTAAGGACATCTATGGAAAAACTACAGGTAATATTTCTTGATGGCACAAGACTGAATACTTTCCCCCTAAGATTGGGAACAAGAGAAGAAGTCTGGTCTCACCTCTTCTATTCAACATTGTACTAGAGGTTCTAGCCAGTGCAATAGGCAAGAAAAAGAAATAAAAGGCATACAGATTAGAAAGGTAGAAATAAAATTGTCTTTATTCTCAGACAACATGACAATCTATGTAAAAAAAATCTTCAGGAATCTACAAAAAAGAAATTAGAACTAATAAGTGAGTTTAGCAAAGGTGCAGGATGCAAAGCCAACACGCAAAAATCAACTGTTTTTCTATACACTAGCAACAAGCAATCAAAATTTTTAATTTAAAAAATACCATTTACAAATAGCATAAAAAATATGAAATACTTAGGGGTAATTTCAATAAAAGCTGTACAAAACCTAAATATTAAAATCTATAAAACATTACAAAGAAAAAGTAAAGATACCTAAATAAGTCAAGAGATATACTGTGTTCATTAATCAAAAGACTTAATATAATGTTAAGATGTGAATTCTTCCCAAATTGATCCATAGCTTTAATGCAATCCTAATCAAAACCTCAGGGTTTTTTGTAGAAATTGACAAGCCGATTCTAAACTTAACATGCAAATGCAAAGAACCTAAAAAATCCAAAACAACTCTGAAAAAGAACTGATTTCAAGACTTATTGTAAAGCTACAATAATCAAGACAGTGTGATACTGGCATCAAAAAAAACCAAAAAACAAATTAATCAATGCAACAGAAAAAAAAGTTCAGAAATAGATACACATAGATACGTGGTCAATTGATTATCAATAAAAGTGCTAAGGGAAATCAGTGGAGAAAGAGTAATCTTTTCAACAAATGGTGCTAGAACAAATGAAGAGCCATAAGCAAAACAAAACAAAACAAAACCCTTGACCCTTAACTCATACAATATATAATATTAACTACAAATGGATCATAGACCTATATTTCAGAGCGAAAACTATAAGATTTCTAGAAGAAAACATATGAGGAAAACTTACTGATCTTTGATTTGGCAAAAGATTTCTTAAAAAGGACAGAAAAGCACAAATCGTAAAAGGAAAAAAATCAATAAATTGGACTTCAAAATTAATAACTTTTGCTCTTCAAAAGACACTCTTGGACTTCCCTGGTGGCACAGTGGTTGAGAATCCACCTACCAATGCAGGGGACACAGGTTCGAGCCCTGGTCTGGGAAGATCCCACATGCCATGGAGCAACTAAGCCTGTGTGCCACAAATACTGAGCCTGAGCTCTAGAGCCCAATAGCCACAGCTACTGAGCCTGCGTGCCACAACTACTGAAGCCCACGCACCTAGAGCCCGTGCTCCACAACAAAGAGAAGCCACCGCAATGAGAAGCCCACACGCCACAATGAAGAGTAGCCCCTGCTCGCCGCAACTAGAGAAAGCCTGCGTGCAGCAATGAAGACCCAATGCAGCCAAAAATAAATTAATTAATTAAAAAAAAAAGCATGTCCCCATCTTGTCCAATTAATATCAAGCAGATGTGGGGCAAAACCATCAAAAAAAAAAAGATACTCTTAAGAGAATGAAAAGACAAGCCACAAAATGGGAGAATATACTTGCAAGCTACATATAAGACAAAGGACTAGTATCTACAATACATAAAGAACTCTTACCATTCAACAAGACAAGCTATAAAAAATAAGCAAAAGATTTAAACATTCATTAAAGAATATATATGGATGGCAAATAAGTACACAAAAATATCTTCAACATTAGTCATTAGGGAAATGCAAATTTAAACCACAATGAGACAACACTACACTTCCACTATAATGGCTAAAATTTAAAAGACTGACCATATCAAGTACTGGAGATAATGTGAAGCAACTGGAACCCTTATAAATACAATGCTAGTGGGAATGTAAAATGGCAAAACCACTTTGGGAAAGTTTAATAGTTTCTTGAAAAGTTAAGCTATAATATGACTCAGTCATTCCACTGTAGTTATTTATCCAAGAGAATCAAAAAATATGTCCACACAAAGATTTACATATGAATACTCACAGCAGCTTGATTTGTATGTAATAGCCAAAAACTGAAAACAATTCAAAAGTTCATTACTGGGTAAGTGGATAAACAAACTGTGGTACTTCCCTTACAATAAAATACTACTGAGCAATACAAAGGAACAAAACTATTAATATATGCAACAACATCAAGAGATTTTTAAAATAATTTTCTGAGTGAAAAAAGACCAAAAAAAGATCATACTGTGTGAGTCTACTTATATGAAATTCTAGGTAATGCAAACTAATCTAAGATGACAGAGAGCAGACCAGTGGTTACCTGAGAATGAAAAAGGGAAGGGAAAAAGAAAATTTTTAAAGTAAAAAAAAGGAAAAGGAAAGAAAGAGAGGGACTTCCCTGGTGGCACAGTGGTTAAGAATCCGCCTGCCAATGCAGGGGACACGGGTTCGAGCCCTGGTCCGGGAAGAACCCACATGCCACAGAGCAACTACACCCGTGCACCATAACTACTGAGCCTGCACGCCACAACTACTGAGCCCACGTGCCACAACTACCAAAGTCCGCGCGCCTAGAGCCCGTGCTCCGCAACAAAGAGAAGCCACCGCAATGAGAAGCCTGTGCACCGCAACGAAGAGTAGCCCTTGCTTGCAGCAATTAGAGAAAGCCCACACGCAGCAACGAAGACCCAACGCAGCCAAAAATAAATAAATAAATAAATAGATAAATAGATTAAAAAAAGAAAGAGGGAAGGAAGGAGGAGGAAAAAGGGATAAATTACAAAGGTATATAACAAAACTTCTGGACTTGATAAATAACTTTTTTAAAATTGGGGTGACTGTTTCCCAAATATATACATATATCAAAGCTTGTCACACTTTAAATAGATACAATTTATCATATGTTAATTATACCTCAATACAGCTGTAAAAACATACAGACCAAAAAAAGGCATAAAACATTCTTCATTCACCGCTCTCGGCATAAACCTGAACTCCGGGCAGAAAGGAAAAAAAGAAAAAAAAACTAAAACAGATCATCACCACCACCAGCACCACAACAAAGAAAATGTGACTTTAAGTGAAAAACTGAATCCTAGTTTTTTGCTTGGTAAAAGCGGGATAATGCATACCACTATCTCTATCTCTTTGAGTTCTTCTGAAAACCAGGTGAGACAAGGGGTGTGAAAGTGTTTTGTAAAGTACAAAATGCTACGCAAATGTACCTGTCCTTACTATAACTCATCTTGTTAGATATGGCTCATCACTTCCGTCAGTTGAGATCATTTTAGATGCTGTCTTCATCATTCCATATTACTAGTCCCTGCCCCACACCCATCTCATGTCCTTGTTCAATTTAATCATCAGATCACTGTGCCTTTATATGTCATCAACAATGATTTGAATAGGTCAAAGTCAAGAATATCTGTCACGTTCTACTAAAAGACAGTATGTGACATATTATGGGTAATATCATACCAATACTTTAATTCTATAATTATTTACATGTTTACCTGACTGTACTATTCTACCCACATTTCTCCATCTTGTCCAACAAGATATAATACTTTATTTATACTCTTTGTTCTTCTAGTCTTGCTAAAACCTACTGAAGAGAGGAACTGAAGTTGTTCTGGCATTTTTGTTTTAATGAATCCATAACAGCTCCTAATGTTCATTACTTCCCGTGATTTAAAAAGTAAATTTTAATAACACATTCTAAAATCTTGTGCCTCATCAACATCAAGTTCACTATGTTTTGTAAGGGAGAATCCACTTTCTTCATTTTCCTTCTAGAAAAACAATTTGCCTCGTCTTACACAGTTATTCAAGCATTACTTATCATCATGATCTCTCAGTATCTCTAAAAGATCAGTTATATGAGCAACTAAACTTACTAAGGCAGCTGGGTACTCCTGTACAATCAATCCCCTTATCTAAGGCTTCACTTCCCTCTTATCAGGGATTATTTCCTCTTGTCTTTTCTTGTTTGAAGGTTATTTTATTTGATGAAAAATAAAAAGAGAAAGAATGAGATAGAGCGATTCTTCTTTTACTCTGTTACATCACTGATCCCATGTAATGAGCCTTTGGTCTTGCTATCAAAATATTTTTACAAAATCCTTTTGTTAGCCTTAGCACTTGTCAAGAGTTCAGGTTAGGAAACGGAGGTTTTCTAACACTATTTTTATAGACTTTAGTATCCTTTCATACTTAGGTATACTGTACTCTTCTCACAACCTTTGAGAGATCACAAAATAGCATGTATCCATTACTCTTTGTCTCCATTTTTTCCTCATTGTGTTAATTTCTGATTATATATCATGAATTTCTTTTTTTGTGTGTGTGTGGGGGGTTACGCCACACGGCATGCAGGATCCTGATCAGGGGTTGAACCTGCGCCCCATGCAGTGGAAGCGCAGTCTTAACCACTGGACCACCAGGGAAGTCCCCATGAATTTCATTTTTGAAAACCTCAAATTCTCAAGCCATTTTCCCAGTTGTGGCCCAAGACTTGGGTCATGAGAGAGCATTTCCCTAAATATTTGTGAAATCTGATTTCCTAAAACCTCGGGCCTATTTCTGATGACTTCCCTCCCAAGCTAAAACAAACCTCAAGATGACAAATATTACATGGCTCATGACCCCTGTTACTTCTCCATCAACTATTCTACCCATTAAGAGACAAAACCATAAAGTATGATAAGTCAAGGATTTATCAGTACATTCTGAACTGAGTAATATTTAGATTAGAAAGTTTATTAGTTTCTATGCTACCTTGCCTCTGAGTTTAAAACTCTGCAACTTGGCTCTTTGTCCTTTGAAAGCCTCCAATAACATTAAATTAAGAATCTGAGATTTACAACCCACAAAAGACTTGATGCCTAAAATGTTTTTTTCAGAATATCCTGGCAAACCCTTCCTCATTCCCAAGAAACTCTCATAGGACCAAAAACTCTGGGTATAACACCTAAATCATTTCTGAACAAATTCCAAAGGAAAAAGGTTTTACCTTACCAGATACAATTTAATTTGAAGTACACTCTCTCTGACTCTCTGTATAGTACCTCTGCCAGAACACACCAACTTCAGAAACAGGTATGTTCATCTCTGAACAGTCTTTGACCCCAAATTTCATTTAAATGCTCTCTTACATTGTTTTGTAATACTCTCTAGGAACCATGACTTAAGCCTGGGACACTAGACATTAGCTGAGATTACCACCACCACCCTCTACTTATGTTTCTTTTACCTTTATTAACCTGCTAAGATTGACTATTATTCAACAAGTTTAATCTGGCATGGATTTAATGGCTTTTTATGTATAATCAGGTACACATCAGCAGAGAATTTGGGGTCCAGAGACAAATTTCATCCATTTTCAATTTTATCTTGGGCTAGTCCTGGGGACAAAAGCAGTATTCTGACAAGACTCCAGATCCCAAGTGGGCAAAATCCCCATTGTTCTGGTGCCTCTGTAGGGCAAGACAGAGGCTGAAGTCACTATGACTACATCTGGATTAAGCCTTCAATTGTGGAATCTCTGAGAAAACAGAACCAGAGCTAAGATCACCAGAGAAAAGGCTCAATGCCCAAGAGATCAAAGGAATGGGGGACAGAATGAGCTAAGGCCTCGGGAAGAGCATATAAGAGTATCTGAAGACTCTGATTTTCAAACTAGGCTATTTTAGTAGGAGAACCAGCTTCTCAGACACATGTGGTCTGGGAGCTTTTCAGCTGACAGATCCATCCTCAGATGCTGGGAACCACAATCAGGTAAATAGTAGAGACTGGGTTTAAAGCAGGACAGATAAATTGGCATAGGATGAAGCCCTGGGCATTGAAATTTTTAAACTCCCCAGTGACTCTAATGTGTACCTACGGTTGAGAACCATGGAGTTTGTGAGAATATATAACCATTTCCTTCATAATGTCAACAAGTCAAATAACTTAAAATATAAGTTTAAGTAGTTAAAACACTTAATGGACAACTAGGTCAAACATTCACATCAATTCTTAAATTTCATGTTCTAAACAAGTTCTGATACGCTTAAAAAGAGGCAAAAAATGTTAGACCACACACCTGATTAAAACCTGAGGGCAGTGGAATGCCCTTCACTCAGCATTTCTTCATTATAAATTAGAATGCAAATTAAGACCATGACATTGTAGGAGGCCGATAAGCACCAACAGCCAGTCTTTTATATGCCAAAGATCAATTTTACAAACCATCTCTGGCTCAGCAGAGAGTTTGATATTGTATTTGAATAATTAGTAATTATTCAATTATCTAAAGGCAAGTTACAGTGAATATTAACATTTAAAACCCCATTTACACAGTGGTAAAATTTATAATTTTAGTGAAACAAAGCATATAATTTTCACCACATCAAATTCAAAACTTTATGATGAAAATTATAACAGAACCAGAATTTTAATTTTTTAAACATTATGAAAGTAATTAATTCAGTAGATCATCTTTAAGAAGTAACTTGAATCTCTCTATATACTTCCTGATGGCCTGGAACTACTATGAAGCAAATTCTTTTCCAGTTAATTAATGAATGTAATTAATTACTTTACCCTTTCCTAACCTTTATCAGTTACTTTGCAAAAACAAAAAACAAACAAAAGCTTTCAATTTTGAAGCAATCTGCAAAATATTCCTAAATAAAAAATATTAAAGACTTAGTAAAAATATACATGCAAGGTGTCTTTGAAAAACCTAGACTGTAAAACAACCAATCATCTGGAATTTCTGTGAAACCATTCAATAACTCCCATACGATAGAAAGAAAGCCAAAACGATTAAAATTCAGATGGAGATATGGGTTCCAGTTACAGTTCTGCCGTTAACTATCTGTATGACCTTAACCAAGTTAACTGCCTCTCTGAAAAGCAGTAACCACCTTCCAACTCGCATACATATATGTACATGTGTGCGCAAGTTTGCAAAGTGTACATTAAGACTAAAGTCTACTCCAGGCCTAAAGTTGTTTCTAGTAAAAAGACAACAGGAAGAATCTGAAGACTGTGAGTTAACTGTGTAAAGCGCCAGTATTTCTGTGCTTTAGCTTTAATATATTTAAATAATCTAAAACATTTCAAACTCTGTGATAACAGGTAAGATATGAGACAGGATTTTAATATCTATAGCACATATATTATCAATATTAATACAGATGCTTTCATAAGGTTCTAAAAATAGTACACTATTACCAAAAAAAACCACAAAATGTTGTGGAGAGTCTTCACTTCCTACCACTGCACTCACCTACCACATTAAAACACCCATGTTGCTTGTGTGTCATCATTCTTCTAAAATATACTCACCAGTTTATCCCTAGCTGTTCTTTCACTTTATTGGTTGACAGAATCAAGAAAAAATGTTCTTTACCTAACTTTCCAGGACTGGGTAGGGACTGGCTGCAAATGGCAGAACTCCTAGTTAAGAGGTTCTCTGGAGAGACAGCAGGCCTCACATTAGAGAATGCTTACACTCTTTCAGTTTAAAGGTAAGATGCAAGCAACTCACCATTGTTCCAAAAGGAATGGCTCTCGAAGCATGGTAATAAATGGCTATAAAATTGATGAAGAAGGCAGTGCCACACACCATAGCTGGGATGAGGAATGCACCAATGAACATCTGTTTTATCCATCTCCTTCCTGAAAGAAAAGGGAAACTATAATAATCAGAGAGCTAGGTAGACAGACAGACATATATTAATGTTTAAAAGGTGGTTATTTAGTACCAAATTATCTAAAATTTTAATGTAAAGAACTTAAATTTGACAACCTAATAGCTGTTTCAAAACAACAGCTAATAAAGACCAGTCCAACTATTCAAGTATGTCTAGTGGAAACACGCTTTTGATGTGGGTGTACCAGAAAAGAGCAATGAACTATGGTAAAATATTCTGGTGTTTTGTCCTGATTCTGCCACTGAACCGCTGTGAACGTTGGTAAACCACTCAATCTTTCTGGGCTACAAGCTGGCCTAGAAAGGTGTTATCAAACACCTAGGTGTTACTTGGAGTTCTGGAGCTTCTAAGAGGTGCCCATGAAGTCACCGGTAAAGGAAGGGCCCAGGTCCTCCAGCCCTGCTTCAACAGAACAAGTTCATTTTCAACAGTTTCACACATTATAGTTTCATATATGCCCTCATTTGAAAAGAGGGTTACATTGCTTTAAACAAACAAACAAACAAACAAACAGAAGTTTAAAAACCCCTGGGTTAACGTTCCCTAAATTTACTCTTAGCTCTATGATTATAAACATATATTTAAATTCATTTCTATGTTTCAAAAGGAAAAATCAATAGAATGTGTTTCATGAGCTTCCTCTCAGCAATTAGAACTAAATATTTATAAGTTTTACTATTTCTTTGAACCTCTTTGTATTGCCAAAATTCTATTTACTGAGAATCTATTATTTAAATAACCCAAGGAAAGAATTTTTAAACTATGTAATCAAAAATTTTTTAATCAAATTCATAATGACCAGAAGCACAACAGGAGCTAGCTTTCTAACCCAGCAGAGCACATGAGCAAGCACACCTCCGGGACACATCTTCATACTGCTCAGGAACGTAATGTAAAGATTTAACATGGGATCACTATTAAAGTTCAGCCCCACAACCATAAGCAACAGGACCCAAACAGAAAGTGCTACAGGAAAAACAAGCAATATCCTAACTTTTATTTTCTTCTATATAAAGTTCTTTTCAAACATCTGTCTCATAGAATTACTACCCCAGATCTTGACATTCTTGCAGAAAAACTCCTTGATTCTGAACTTTTGTCTCTATTTAATTTCTTTCTCAGGTACATTTCAAGAACCCCTCCTTGCTAAACTAATAATACTCAGCATTTGAACAAAGCAAAAAGGGTAAGAACTAATTAAAATGATTATTTCTCTTATTAAATTCCAACTCTTTCCTAGCATTCTCTTTTCCTGCACTTTCCATTATCTTCTCAGATTCAGACACGGGTTAATAAATTCTATATTCAGCTATATTCAACTCTCTCTTTCTCCCTTTCCCTCCAACAGTCAAAAAGAATCCCACGGGGCTTCCCTGGTGGCGCAGTGGTTGAGAGTTCGCCTGCCAATGCAGGGGACACGGGTTCGTGCCCCGGTCCGGGAAGATCCCACATGCTGCGGAGCGGCTGGGCCCGTGAGCCATGGCCGCTGAGCCTGCGCGTCCGGAGCCTGTGCTCCACAATGGGAGAGGCCACAACAGTGAGAGGCCCGCGTACGGCAAAAAAAAAAAAAAAGAATCCCACGTACGTTCCACTGGGTACAATCAGTGGCCCAGGCATCTGCATTGTGCTTCCTACTGCTCCTCAACACCCTTGGAGACTCTGGTCTTTAAATTGGGTCTAGAGCACTATCCAGTGCACTGAGGACAGTATGAAGTCTTTGAGCTCCACTGTAGTTCAGATCCTGAGATAACCTGAAGAATCCTTGATTCTCTGGGCTGACCTCTATAGTCACCTGGTTTTAGGGATCGCTCAGACAAAATATCAGGACATGATCAGACCTCCTCAGGGCACTGTCAATCAGAAAATAACCTTTAGATTATTCCTGGTAAGATTTGATACTCCTAGGCTTAGGTCTGAACTCTGTCAACTTTCAAGAATAAGTATAGTAAAGTTTGGTTGGGTGTTCTTAACTTGCAATTGGACTAAAAGCAAATTTATGTCCAAGGATGAATAAATTTCCTGTTTTGAGTAATCTGTTTCTGCTGTGGAGACTTTTTTGGAGGTCATAAACTGTACAATTCTTAGCCTAACTAGTTTTCAGGTTAAATTCAAAGTAGGAGTTACCTTAGGCATCCTTATTTCCTCAGGATGGTAGACCTGTGTGCTAAGACTCATTTCCCATATCTAGACGTAGAACAGAGAAACTGAACAGCTAACTAAAATAGTCAGGAATCTGCAATGATACTCCCTCAGGCAATCCAGAGAACTATCTCTGCTGAAGGTATACACCACATTAAGTCTGGTAGGACCAATTTTTTAAAAAGCCATGGTAAACCAGGATATCCTGAGGGAATTTTAAATGCTCTGAGCTCCTATAGACGATATGTCTAGTCTACTAAAAGAAGGCAGGATTCCCTAATGACGACACTGCTTAGGATGGGCTGGGAAAATCACATTAAGAAATCTCTATCCTTAGGAATATAATTTTAATGTTTTTCAACAACCCGTCATTCATAAACTAAAATATGCTAATCTACTACTTTTAGCACGTTTCTGACTCCAAACAATTACAGGGGAAAAAAAGGAACTTAAAAACCCTGAATGCCATCACAGCAAGAAACACCAAGGCGCAGTGTCCTCGTATCATCCATGTATACCCCGTCATTTCCAGGTCACAATAATAAAGAAGCAAGGGGGTATTCAAGATGAAGCTCTCTTAGCAAAAGATTGTGACAGAAAATCTTTGTGCATGTCCTTTGATAAGTATTTAAGAGTCAACAGAAGTAAACAGATTTCCTTCCTATGCTCTTTCACTGTCCAGACATTTATCCATAAACCATGAAACATGCCTTTACATTCGGCTATGAAGCTATATATTCTATGTGGAAACATCCCATGGAGCACTACTAGGGAACTAGGCACCTGAAAGCAAAATAGTATCAATAACTTAAATACACTCTCTCCTACATGTTCCTCAGGGCTAATTCACAGTGGACAATGGAGAAATCTATTCATTATTCATAATTTTAGGAAATAAAATACAAGGATTCCATAAAAGCAAATTAGAACATATAATAGGTATGGTGGAGATTATGTGAAATGGGATAACAAAGGACTTTACAATGGCTGTACTGCACATTTTAAATTCCATATACCTCACAGTGTAATATTGGCATCTATAATTAAAAATACAAAGCAGTAACTCATAAATTACCTCCTTGTCTAGCATACAGACTTCCTCCAAAATAACCATTCACTGGAGATGTAGCAGCATAGACAAATATGGCTGTACTGAGCATTGACCCCCTCCTAAAAAGGCAAAACAACACATATGATAAACTAAAACCAACGATTTAAAGAAAATATCATATAGCCTATCACATTAACATTAGTTTAATTTCAAAAATAAATTTAGCAGGAACACAAAAGTATCCTTCTGGACTGCAAAGGACCTCAAAAGGTCGCCTAGTGAAAGAATTTCTAGTTAAAATTGCACTTAAATAATAACAGACTGATCCTCATTCTTTTTAAATTTGAAGTTAAATTTCATAATATTCTAAACAAATATTTCACATTTCTTTGGCAAACATATTAGAAGCTGGCACTAAAACTGTTTTGCAACCCTGTGAACCAATCACATCATATGGAAAAGGACATTCATCTGTTAAGAAAAATAATTAGAATATTCCTCTATATAATTTAACTGCTGGAGATTCTTGCCTGCTGATAGAAATAAAATGGAAGTACTATAACCTATATTATTGCTATTACTTTAAATGGTATAATACTGAGACTTTTCCTATTTAGTTTCCTTTACATTAACTCAGATCAACAATTTCTAACCTCCTCTTCCAATAATATCTAAGCAATTCAGACCAACTCTCCTATTAAATAAAACTGGACAAAATATTTTAAATGCCATAATATAGAAATGTACTTAACTCACTAAAAATAAAGATCATTTCTGAAACTCACCACAACTAGGAAGGTAAAAGACTATAGATAGAAAATATAACCTTGTCAGTTTGAGATAAATACTATTTTAAATAGAATTTACAAGAGTATCACACTAATGTGTGCACTGGAAGGATACACAACTTTCAAAAATTAACCACCTTCTGGATAATAATTATTATTCCATTCCATTGTCCACCTACAAAGGAATCATACAGTCTTGAAACATGTACCACTCTTCCGTTCAAACAATTATGTTCCACTTCTTAAAGAAGATACATAAGTTAAAACACTGCAATGTTTAATAACACCAATATATAGCTAAATACAAGTGTCGCATAATATAAAAGTCTGTCATTCCCATGTTTAGAAGACTGTGGGTCTCTCAAAATCAATCAGTTTAAAAACCAGATTTGCCCACAGCCAACATCATTCTCAATGATGAAAAACTGAAACCATTTCCTCTAAGATCAGGAACAAGACAAGGCTGTCCACTCTCACCACTGTTATTCAACATAGTTTTGGAAGTTTTAGCCACAGCAATCAGAGAAGAAAAAGAAATAAAAGGAATCCAAATCAGGAAAGAAGAAGTAAGGTTGTCACCGTTTGCAGATGACATGATACTATACATAGAGAATCCTAAAGATGCTACCAGAAAACTACTAGAGCTAATCAATGAATCTGGTAAAGAAGCAGGATACAAAATTAACACACAGAAATCTCCTGCACTCCTATACAATAAGGATGAAAACTCTGAAAGAGAAATTAAGGAAACACTCCCATTTGCCATTGCAACAAAAAGAATAAAACACCTAGGAATAAACCTACCTAAGGAGACAAAAGAGCTGTATGCAGAAAACTATTAGACACTGATGAAAGAAATTAAAGATGATACAAATAGATGGAGAGATATACCATGTTCTTGGATTGGAAGAATCAACATTGTGAAAATGACTATATTACCCAAAGCAAACTACAGATTCAATGCAATCTCTATCAAACTACCAATGGCATTTTTCAGAGAACTAGAACAAAAAATTTCACAATTTGTATGGAAACACAAAAAACCCCGAATAGCCAAAGCAATCTTGAGAAAGAAAAACAGAGCTGGAGGAATCAGGCTCCCAGACTTCAGACTATACTACAAAGCTACAGTCCTCAAGACAGTATGGTACTGGCCCAAAACAGAAATATAGATCAATGGAACAGGATAGAAAGCCCAGAGATAAACCCACACCCATAAGGTCACCTTATTTTTGATAAAGGAGACAAGAATATACAATGGAGAAAAGACAGCCTCTTCAATAAGTGGTGCTGGGAAAACTGGGCAGCTACATGTAAAAGAATGAAATTAGAACACTCCCTAACACCACACACAAAAATAAACTCAAAATGGATTAAAGACCTAAACGTAAGGCCAGACAGTATAAAAGTCTTAGAGGAAAACATCGGCAGAGCACTCTATGACATAAATCACAGCAAGATCCTTTTTGACCCACTTCCTAGAGAAATGGAAATAAAAACAAAAATAAACAAATGGGACCTAATGAAACTTAAAAGCTTTTGTACAGCAAAGGAAATCATAAACAAGACGAAAAGACAACCCTCAGAATGGGAGAAAATATTTGCAAATGAAGCAACTGACAAAGGATTAATCTCCAAAATTTACAAGCAGCTCATGCAGCTCAGTATCAAAAAAACAAACAACCCAATCCAAAAATGGGCAGAAGACCTAAGTAGACATTTCTCCAGAGAAAATATACAGATTGCCAACAAACACATGAAAGGATGCTCAACATCACTAACCATTAGAAAAATGTAAATCAAAACTACAATGAGGTATCACCTTACACCAGTCACAATGGCCATCATGAAAAAATCTACAAACAATAAATGCTGTAGAGGGTGTGGAGAAAAGGGAACCCTCCTGTACTGTTGGTGGGAATGTAAATTGATACAGCCACTATGGAGAACAGTATGGAGGTTCCTTAAAAGACTAAAAACAGAACTACCATATGACCCAGCAACCCCACTACTGGGCATATACCCTGAGAAAACCATAATTCAGAAAGAGTCATGTACCACAATGTTCATTGCAGCTCTATTTACAATAGCCAGGACATGGAAGCAACTTAAGTGTCCACCGACAGATGAATGGATAAAGAGATGTGGCACATACATACAATGGAATATTACTCAGCCATAAAAAGAAACAAAATTGAACTATTCGTAGTGAGGTGGATAGACCCAGAGACTGTCATACAGAGTGAAGTAAATCAGAAGAAGAAAAATAAATACCATATGCTAACACATATATATGGACTTTTAAAAAAAAATGGTTCTGAAGAAACTAGGGGCAGGACAGGAATAAAGATGCAGACGTAGAGAGTGGACTTGAGGACACACGGAGGGGGAAGGGTAAGCTGGGATGAAGTGAGAGAGTGGCACGGACTTATATATACTACCAAATGCAAAATAGATAGTTAGTGGGAAGCAGCCACATAGCACAGGGAGATAAGCTCGGAGCTTTGTGACCACCTAGAAGGGTGGGATAGGGAGGGTGGAAGGGAGACGCAAGAGGGAGGAGATATGGGGATATATGTATATGTATAGCTGAATCACTATGTTATAAAGCAGAAACTAACACACCATTGTAAAGCAATTATACTCCAATAAAGATTTTTAAAATTAAATAAATAAATAATTAATTAAAACCAGATTTGTTTTTTCAAGTATCCAATTAAACACTGTAGGTACTAACTTATTTCTTCCAGACTATCATTAACAAATTGATCCATTCTGTTTACAACTGGGTGTGTGACCACTGACAGAGAGTTCAAAAACGCTGCTCATGTGACTGAGAGTCCACAATGACTACCAGCGGGTTAAGTTTGTAGTCCCCAGAGACATTTCCACTAAATGGAAGTGTGAGTACGTAAGTTACAGTTTTAAAAATCAGACGTACCCTTGCACCTCTTTGTTCATAAATATTTTGTGGGTATTTTACACCCAAAATAGACCATTTTCATCTACACTGAAAAAATCTGCTGAAGTGGGGAACTGTCCTCCTTGTTCATCTCTCCAAGACTGGGGGTGGGGGGAAGAGGGTGATATCTAAGTAGCTACTTCACCTACACTTGCCATCTCACCACTGCAAAGCAAGTTTCAGCACAGCAGCTGCATTTTACCAGACTTACCCATACCTTCTCAAACACCATATGCCTTCTCAAGGGTTAATATCACACTAACCTGCATCCCTACATTGATGTTGATCCTCTACCTATCTAAATATTTTTTTCTTCCCTGATTGCTATGACCATCATTGAGCAAAGTAATTTTCACATGTTACATTATCTGCTTTTTATCCTCTAGAATCCTTTAGATTCCTACTCTGGAGTGAGTCTTACAAATTTTATGTGCAAGTTTTTCATTTTCTCACCGCTTTGTATTTTTACTATCTCTATCTTCATTTCTACAGCCCAGAAAATTAAGAGACACATTCTGGAGTAAGAGTGCCTAGGTTCAAATCCCAGCTTACTAACACCCTTTACTAATAGCTGTGTGATCTTACTCAAATTACTTAACCTCCCTGAGCTTTACTCTTCTCATCTGTGGGATGCAGATAAAAATAGTCCCTTTACGGGGCTGATGTGAGGATTAAATGAGCTAATGAGCATAAAGCTCCTAACACGGAACCTCAATAATGTTAGTCATTTTGATATCATAATAATACTGATATCATATCATAATAATACTGATATCATAATAATACTCACAGCTGCAGTACTTACCATGTAAATGATTAATTATGTTCACTTCAAATAAGCACTACGTAGAACAACTATCAATAATAATGACAGGCTAAAATAACAATGCATGACTTGCCTACTAATACCATCTATTAGATGCGGTTTCTTATTTCTAAAAGCTGAAGGTCTATAAGCAGAACAGCTTCGGAATTAAAAAATGAACTGCCAACGCTGTAACCCTAACATTTCAGAAGGAACAAAGCAAAAACTTGGATTCTAGGAGAGGTTACCCACTACTAACTTATAAGACTGTGACTACTCCAAAGAAGACATACAGATGGCCAAGAAGCACATGAAAAGCTGCTCAACATCACTAATCATTAGAGAAATGCAAATCAAAACTACAATGAGGTATCACCTCACACAAGTTAGAATGGGCATCATCAGAAAATCTACAAATAACAAATGCTGGAGGGCGTGTAGAGAAAAGGGAACCCTATTGCACTGTTGGGGGGAATGTAAATTGATACAGCCACTATGGAGAACAGTATGGAGGTTCCTTAAAAAACTAAAAATAGAAATACCATATGACCCAGCATGCCACTACAGGGCATATACCCAGAGAAAACCGTAATTCAAAAAGAATTACTACCCCAATGTTCATTGCAGCACTATTTACAATAGCCAGGTCATGGAAGCAACCTAAATGCCCACTGACAGACGAATGGATAAAGAAGATGTGGTACATATATACAATGGAATATTACTCAGCCACAAAAAGGAACAAAATGGGGTCATTCGTAGAGACATGGATGGGTCTAGAGACTGTCATACAGAGTGAAGTAAGTCAGAGAGAGAACAACAAATATCGTATATTAACACATATATGTGGAACCTAGAAAAATGGCACAGATGAACCAGTTTGCAGGGCAGAAATAGAGACACAGATGTAGAGAACAATCTTCTGGACACCAAGGGGGGAAAGTGGCGGGGGGTGGTGATGGTGGTGGGCTGAATTGGGAGACTGGGATTAACATATACACACTAGTATGTATAAAATGGGTAACTAATAAGAACGTGCTGTATAAAAAATAAAAGAATTCAAGAAAAAAAAAGACTGTGAGTATACAGTCAGTGTCAATTCCGTAGTGATGCAGTTAATCCAGTATTTAATGTAAAGCATGACTTCTTGAAAGATTTGAAATGCTTTTCTTGAATTTGGGATTTCATTTGAAATATATTATATCCTAAAATAAGAACTACCTACCAGAACACTGAAGTTTAGGTTTTGGCCAATTATTTAAGGTTCATGTGGTAAATAAATTACAAAGGTTATATTAAAGAAATATGACAGAAACTATAGAGAAATAACTTTGTTGATTAATACACATTCACTGCAGTTCAACAAGCACTGATTGAGTACCCTGCATATACGAAGTTCTTGAGGTACTCTCAGAATGCAAAGATAAGACCCAGTCCTTGCTCTCAAGGAGCTTACTGTCCCGTGGAAAAAACAGCAAGTTAATATAGTTAAATATTTAATATACAGCTAAAGATCCATGCTTTCAGCAAAACAATTTACTGCTTGTCCACCAAATGCCAAGCATATTTAAGCAAGAAGGCATCATGAACTGAAACAGAGGTACGAGATGTAACTGGGGACAAGTGTCATTCTGACTGAGGACTTAATGGGGTGGCATCTATACCCCAGGCTTAGAGCATGTTTGCTTTGCTGAGGTCATGGTTCTCTGAGCACAAGGTTATAGTGCTACTAAATAGGGACTTGAGATCTTGGTGAATGTACAACTTTTTCTTATGATCCAAAGGCCTCACATCAAGAATTTCTTGCAGGACTTCTCTGGTGGTGCAGTGGTTAAGAATCCACCTGCCAATGCAGGGGGCACGGGTTCGAGCCCTGGTCTGGGAAGATCTCACATGCCGCGGAGCAATTAAGCCCATGCACCACAACTACTGAGCCTGTACTCTAGAGCCCACGAGCCACAACTACTGAGCCCGTCTGCCACAACTACTGAAGCCCACGTGCCTAGAGTCCATGCTCTGCAACAAGAGAAGCCACTGCAGTGAGAAGCCCACGCACCGCGATGAAGGGTAGCCCCCACTCGCTGCAACTAGAGAAAGCCGCATGCAGCAACAAAGACCCAACACATCCAAAAATAAATGAATTTATCAAAAAAAGGAATTTCTTGCAACTGGTTCTGTTTTCAAAGAAAAAATGTACCAGAAAACCATGTAAAGATAGGATAAGAAGTCATTCAATTATTTTTCTAACCTCATGTGCCTTTTCCACCACTCTTTTTGCTGTTATTTACAATGCTTTCTTCTGTCTGTAGAGTCTACAAGTTTTGGAGGCAGATGTGAAGTACTAACTCAGTAAATGTGTAATCCTTGTGCGTTTCTTATAAAGATCTAATTGGATCTTCAGATTTCAAAAAAGTGCCTATTCACTTTGTCAAACAACTCTGATTTGTAACTAATTCTGCTCATACCTCTAATGGAATATAACCTTTATAACCAACCAAAATGTTCAGTAAAGTTAATAATTTTAGGATATAACAGAAAAATATACTTACAGCTAAAGAATACTGCTCATTATTTATTTGCAATAATGATATTTAGGCTATTTAAATTCTAAGATAATTGAAATCAGCAAGTATTTAATTATGATTGACTTAAAGGTTCCAATTATTAAAACTATTCAAGAACAACAAAAAAGTAATAAAGTTAAGCACATGAACTTACTCTGTATACAAATCTTCTATCATTGCAACAATAATAACAATGAGAGACACAGCAAATATCTGACATCCAGAACCAATGAGAGAGGAAAATATCAGCGGGTGACTTGATGGTCTAAATACATCTCCATGCACCTGCTTCCATCCATACTCATCTCCTAGGTCTCTATCCTATATACATATATATGTTGAGAGAAAAGAAAATAATTCAGAATGAAATTAAAATACATAAAATAGGTAAAAATTTACAATTACAGTCGTAAGTTCCCTCACTACAAACTTAAAGGTATTAAAAGGGTTTCAAAATATCAAGAAAAGACATTTGTTCAAATTTAAAATAATTTCTGCCTTAATAACTTATAACAGTAAAGTGCTGTAATATTACTGAGGCTCAGGAAGATGGATCCTGGTTGTACTCAGAGAATCTCAAAGAATGGAAAAAGAAAAGGTCTAGGTGCAAAAAGAAATGGTCAAACTGGGAGAAAAGCCCAATGGCTCTCTGAATGTTACTTTCAGACACTACTCTTGACCTTTACATCATGACTAAGGCTCACATATGAGTGGGGGCCAGGAGGAGAGCAAAACTGAAGATTAAAACCAGTACTAGAGGGCTTCACTGGTGGCGCAGTGGTTGGGAGTCCGCTGGCCGATGCGGGGGGCGCAGGTTCGTGCCCCGGTCCGGGAGGATCCCGCGTGCCGCGGAGCGGCTGAGCCCATGGGCCATGGCCACTGGGCCTGTGCGTCCAGAGCCTGTGCTCCACGGCGGGAGAGGCCACAGCAGTGAGAGGCCCGCATACCGCAAAAAAAAAAAACAAAAAAAAAACAGTACTAGATGCCCTAGCAATGCAGAAATCTCCCTTATAGCCTGGAGCCTAAGAAAATACACAGGGAATATATCAAATAGTTAAATATCATTTAACTGTCTATAGCATTTTTTAAAAAGGATTCAATTTTGCCTTTTCAACCCAAGTAAGCAAATAACCAAAACACTGTTTCTTAAGAAATATCAGTCCCTCAAGATAATCTTTGTGGTTTTTTTGGCCTTGGCGGGGGGTGGGGGGGTCCTGGTCAGCTATATTTGAGAGGCACCAAATATTTCATCTACCCTCTGATACTTCACAATACACGTGAGCGTATTAAAATTTTAATTTGTTTAACTGTTTTCCAAACTTATTTAATGATGGAGCATATCTACACAGACTAGCCATTAACAACGGAATCACTCTGCTGTACGCTTGAAACCAACACATTGTAAATTAACCACACTTCAATTAGAAAAAAAAAAAAGAATAGCCATTAACATTCCCTGGCAGTCCAGTGGTTAGGACTCCAAGCTTTCACTGCTGAGGGCACGGGTTCAATCCATGGTCAAGAACTAAGATCCTGCAAGCCACACAGTGCAGCCAAAAAAATTAAAAACAAAAAAACACCACTTTTCCTCATTTACGACACTGTTCAACAATTTAGTAAAAATAATTTAGAAACAACCCTCCCCTTTGAACCTATTAAACTAAATGTAAATCAATCCTTCCACCTACTCCCTTAATTTTATGCAATACTTAACAGCATTAGAAAGATACCAATACAAGTCTACGACCTCCTAGCTGCAATTCTGAAATCAAAAGCTCTGAAAAGTGAAAAGTCTGCCTCACAAGTTTGACATATCCTTATCTGGTGGCAAATCTTGGAGCTAACTAACAAGAGGTTATTTATACTGTTTATTTATCCCACTTAGGGTGAACATTCATATGTTTTGCTGAAAACACATTAATATATTTGATTATAGGACATGTAATCAGGGCATGTAAAAACATTAAAATATTTAATTAGAGACCCCTCAGGGAGCTTTCTACCTTCCTAAAACCTGAAAATTCTGAATTCTAAAGCTCATCTGACCTCAGGATTATGGACTTGCTTCCAACATTCAATAACACTAAGTTAAATTATTTTATAAATACAATGTAAAATGTTTGCTTACCATGTCATCCATTTCTTCTTCTTTACTGTACCGGGCATAATCTTTTCTTAAAGTTCTCATTAAAATCATTGAAACTAAGCCCACCAAGAAGATAACCATCATGAAGGAGTTGAATATTGAAAACCAGTGAATCTAAAATAACAGAAAATAAAATATTACTTACTTGAAATACCAGTTACAAAATTCATAGGTTTCAAGAGGACAATGGGATGTTAATGCAAAAAAACCCCACAAAAGTCTTCTAAAAACTTTTACATGAAAATCCAAAACTAAGATATACTGGGAAAGAGTAATCAAAGGGATTGGCTTTCTTTCCAGTAAGCTTTAGATGCATTAAAAGTATGATACTGTTTACACGGATTATCACAATCAAATTTATTGTACAAATAAAATACAATTTGGCCGCACAGAATATGCTATTCAGCATTAGAGAGAAAGAACATGGGTTTTGCAGTCAAACAGGTCTGAATTTTAACACAGGCCCTGACCCCAGTTTTCCTACATCAAAAATGAAGGAAATAATACTATATCGTAAGTGATTTGTACGGTTTAATACATATATAAACTGTACAGCACCGTGTCTGGCACAGAGCAGTAAATAATAAATATTAGTTCCCTTCCCTCTAACTAAGCAACTACCTGAAAACGTCTTTAAAATTATAAGACTAGGGCTTCCCTGGTGGCGCAGTGGTTGAGAGTCCGCCTGCCGATACAGGGGACACGGGTTCGTGCCCCGGTCCGGCAAGATCCCACATGCCGCGGAGTGGCTGGGCCCGTGAGCCATGGCCACTGAGCCTGCGCGTCCAGAGCCCGTGCTCCGCAACGAGAGAGGCCACAACAGTGAGAGGCCCGCGTACCGCAAAAAAAAAATTATAAGACTAAACCATCATAGCTGCCCACCATGAACTTAGGCCACCTTCCTGAATGACCTGCTTCACTTGCTTCCAGTTCATCCTCTCCACCCTGCCGCCACCATCATGCACTCCTCTCCAAAGCAGCTATCCATGGTACAGAGAACTCTGAGGTACTCCATAGTTTCTCAATGCCCCCAAGGCTCTTGACTTTGATTTTACCCACACATTTGTCACAAAATTATGTCCAGATTCAGCACAGCTGACTTCAACTGTCTGTGGCACTGTCCAACAATTCCTTTATATTTTAATTCCCAAAATTTCCTTATGGATAGTTCCAAAATTTCTCTTCTCTCTCAATTTCATTTATTTTTCCCTTCCTCTCTATTTCCATGCCATCACCTCATACCTGATAGCTCTAATGGCCTCCTAGATGACGACGTTTATGTTTGGTCTTTCTCCTTCCTTTCAATTTATCCGACAAAAGCTTATCCAGCAAATCTTTCTGAAACATCATGTTCATGTATCACTTCACTATTCTAAAACTTACAGTGACATTCCCTATTTTCTCACATAACAAACCTAAACTATTTTCCCTAATATTCTGTACCCCTTGTAAGATGGCCACCTCAGCTTAACTAGCCAACCTTTCTTTCCACTGTATCTTATATTCCAATCAGGCCTACCGTTCCTCAATGACCCAAAAGTACAGCTTATTCACTTCCACCTCTGTATCCTTCTCAGAATTTCTTCTCACATGGGACCCACTTCTTTCTACCTTTGTAAATTCTATCTACAATTTAAAACCCAACTCAAAACCCCTGTCCTCCATAAAACCTCTCATACACATATTTTAATTATTCACAGATATTCTCCTGCTCTAAACTTCTACAGATACATAGAATATTTAACATGAAGGAGGTACTGTTCTATACAATTAGGATTTTAATTAGATTTTAACTTGGGCTAACATGCTGAGCATGTGCACTAGAGTGAAAAGCAGTACTGGCTGTTATCCACCCTGAGGCTTCAGGCAACTGATAAACTATGGCTTCCCCTGAAAAACAAGGGGCAGTCAACTGCCTCTGCCTCTTCATAAGGTCATTTCTTCCTTCATTCAACAATTTATTTATTAAATACCTATTGAAATTATAAAGGAAATAATGAATGCATTATATTTTGAAATATTTACCAAAAAGGGTTGTATAAATTTAAGTTTATCACAAAAGTATCACTTAAGATTTATAAATGCAGTCTATAATAATAGGCTTTTCCAAAGGTTTGATTTTGTTTCTAATCTGGGAAATTAATGACCCAGAAAAGGACAAGAGAGAAAAAAATTTACATATATATACATATATATATACACACATATATATAAAACTCATATCTCTTTTCAGTCAATTTATCAAATTTTTGAAGAGAAAAAGGTTTATATAGTTACTACTTAGTAATAAGAAAGATACACCCCAAAATGCAAAACTTTCTAGCAAAGCTCTCTATCTTCTAATCTAATATACAAACATTAAACTAATACCGATTATAATGTACTACTAATTAGTTAGTACTAACGTACTAACCTGACATTTTATAATATTCCTTTATCCCCCAAATTATAAAATGTTGCATGATTCTGAAGTTATTAACCAAGGGAAATATTTCTTTAAAACAATAAAGAAATGAGATGTCACAGAGGGGTTACTAACCCTACGAACTGCTGACTCCAGCACCCCTAGTGTTGCTAATCCGAAAGCAGCACCCCAGGTTTGTCATAAACGTTAGAACACTGGAGATTAACTAACTATACCACCAGGGCTGCCTCTTCCTGAGCACCTGCTGTGGAAACACTGAACCAGGTGCTTTATATGCACTGTCAAATGGAATTTCACAACAACTCTGCAAGGAAGTATAACCCCTGCTTCACTACTGAAAAGCAGCTAAACAACTGAGTCATCTGACCACAGTTACAGTAAATGGCAGAGACAGAGTCTGTATCCAGCTGGGGCTCCTAAGTCTATGTTTGTAGCCACTGTATTAGAAACAATCCCAACTCTTACACAGTAGATCCCATCCACTCCTGCCTACTCAAGGAAAATGCTTCAGTAATTCTCCCCAATCTCCTGAATCATCAGTTTTGTACTCTCTACTGAACCCCATCAACATAACAAACATATTTTTCTTACATTTCAAAAAAAAAAAAAAACCCAAAAAACAAACGCCCACCCCCTTCCTGATTCCATCTTTCCTACCGGCTACTACACCATTTCTGCACTCCCTTTAGTAGCAAACTTGCTGCCTCCAATTCCTCTCCTCCCATTCTCTCTTAGACCAGCTCTGTTGAGATTTTGCCCCACCACTACACCAAACCTGCTCTTTGTCAAGTTCAGTGATGACCCCAGATGAATCAACACGTACTTTCAGTACTCATCTTACCTGACCCATCAGCAGCAATTCAGAACTAATCTTTCTATCCTCTGTGACAGACTTCCCTCTCTTGGCTTCCAAGATACCATACAATCTTTTTTTTGCCCCATACCTTACCAATATCTCCTCAGGGCCCTTAGCTGGTTTCTCCTTTTCTCCCTGAACTTATACTACTGCTCCCAGGGCTCAGTCCTTAGTCCTCTTCTATCCGTACATACTCTTCCTTGGTATTGCACTCAGTCTCGCAGCTTTAAATACTATTTATATGCCAATGGCTACAAAATTTGTAGGCCTCTCTTTTGAACTCCAGATTGATATATCCAACTAGCTGGTCATTATCTCTGGATATCTTACAGACACTTCAAAACCACCATGTCCCAAACTGTACTCTGATCTTCCCCTCCAACTCTCCAAATACAGCTTTTCCACCCCACTGACAGCAGTTCCACTCTGATAGATGCTCAGGCCAAAAACTGTGGAGTCTTTCTCAAACTTTCTTTATCTTTCTATCCATCAGGAAATCATGCTGGCTCTACCTTCAAAATACGTTCACAATCTGGCGTCTTCTCGCCACCTCCACTGCTATGCCTTGGTCTGAGCCACATTTACTTCTTATCTGCATTAATGCGACAGCCTCTCCAGTGGTAACCCTGCTACTCCCCGTTTCCCACACCACCCATTTTCAACATCACAACCTGAAAGACCCTTTTTAAGAAGAGGTCAGATCTGCCATTACCCTGCTGAAAACACTATCCTGCCCCCTTTGCACTCCAAGCCCTTAAAGCAGCCATGGATGATCTGGCTCGTGCTGCCTCTGACTTCATCTCCTACTTCTCGTCCCCTTGCTCTGCTCCAGCCATATGGGCCTCCTTGCTATTCCTCAAGCACACCAAGCATGTTCCCACCTAACAGGCCTTTCCATGGTGGTCCTTCTGCCTGGAATACTCTTTCTCCAGATGGCCACATTCCTTATTTCCTTCAACTCCTTTAAGCTTCTGCTCAAAAGTCCATCTCAGAGGCTTACCCTGTCCTCCATACTCAAAACTACAACTTGCTCTATCCACAGCACTCTTACCCAACTGCTCTTTTTTATTTTTCCATGTACACATTTTTCAACATATTATACATTTTAGTTATTATGTTTACTGCATGTCTCCCCCACTAGTATGTAAGCTCCAAGAGGGCATGGATCTTTGACATTCATTCTCTAATGTATTCCACTTACTGAGTACAGTGCCTGACACACAGCAAGTGCTCGATTAATATTCGTTTTAAAAATATATATGGTAAAAAAATATATATATATGGTATACAGTTCTACTAGTGAAAATGCCAAAAGGCAGCCTTTCCATCAAGTTGTCACTACCCCATGAGACTAGAAGCAAGTAGACCTAGGTGTTCTGGTAGGGAATGTCAGTTGGAAGTCCTCATATTCTCAAATGCTACTTAAAGTTGAAGTTATTTGTGCCTATATCTTTAAATGGACTACCATGTTCAGGACTGCCTGAGCGCTAAATCTGAGGAAAAGCCCTGGGAGGGTCGGGGAGGGAATCATAGCTCCAGGAGTAGCTCACTAAATCTTTCAGCAGGGGCTAAACCTCAAAGATCTTCATTTTTTTCTCCTAGGACCCCATGGAAGATTAGAAGTAGTAACAGGTTCTGGTGGAGTCTAAATGTGGAAACTGGCTGCAATGATATAACTCTGAGACAAAAAAAACTTATAAGCCATCTCAAAAATTGGTGACTAATAAACTTCAGGATTTCAGTCCAAAAGATAGAAGAGGCAAGTCAGGAAGAAAGTCAGAAGAATGGATATATCCCCTTATACCTTGTAGTTTTTTCAGGTCCATCCTTGAAGGAGTTGAACGACAAAAATAAAATCTGTTTTTTGCTAAAAATAACCAAAGCTATCTGTACAAAACCAGCAGCAATGCCACTAGACTAAGGATCTGAGATCCAGTGTATACCTGCAGGTGAGGGGGTGGGAGGCATCTTTCCATTCTTGGTGTTTCTTTGTATGTGGAAGGATTTCCCCTGGCAGAAACTCCTGGTATCACTCCACTCTTGTATTCATTCCTCCCTAGAGGATGCATACATTCTGCTCTGTTTCTCCACACTGTAATTTTTACACACACAGGCACCCAGGGAGGAAAACTTGAAACAGTCCAGCACTGTCTGAGTGTAGTAAGTTTCTCCAATTCTGAGTTTCAATATTAAGAAGCCCACTTGACCACAGTTACAGCCACATTCTCCAGTATTAGCCTCATTAGCAATAAAAGTGGTATCTTGGCTTCCCATATGCTGTATTCTTCCTTGTGTATCTCTTCATTGGTTTAAACCAGGCATGATGAAGGGAGATTTTGACTGCTCCTCTAAAACTCTCTATCACTCTTATGACTCTGAGCTCACATCTGAAATCAGCCTTCGTTAAATCTTTGAGATCCACAACCCTAGCACAGTGCCCTATATGTGGCAGATGCCCATTGTTTAACTGATTGAAGCACATACTGAACGTCTTAAAATACACAATTTACCTACCCTGTGTTGAAAAAAGGATGGATCAAGGTATTTGTCAAATCGATCTTCAAATTTTACATCTGACTTTTTCCATTTTACCTGAAAAAAATTTTCTTCATTTGAAAATCAAAGCCAGTAAACAATAATCTGATAAAAAAAACTCTGAGCAAAATTTGAAAAGATTTACACACTTAGAATAAGATACTAGAGAAACAGTAGAAAGTTACTACCAATTTGAGAAGTTGAAATACATGATTAAAAAAACTAGCCAACTTTCCTCTCTGTGTATTAACAAAACTTATGACTTAGAGGGATCATTTCAGTTTTCAAGGACTATTAACTGTTGCTGACTTACATTCTCTGACCTCATAAATGTGATAACAACTCAATTAAACAGACCAAATAAAATAAGAATCTGTACATCTTTGACTTTAGATTGCATTAGTTTTATTACAATGATGTTTCTTTATAAGTATGGTTATGCAAATATTATTTGCCCTAGGTACATATGCCCAAAACTTGAAAAACTTTCAAAACTGTCTACCAGCAATGGATTCATTCCAGTTACCTGGAAAAAAACTACTGAAAAGAGAGGCTACCTACGTCGGATTTCTCTTCTTTCCACTACTTTTAATCCTAACAGAACAGAATTAACTTGACAGTTGCAAGGGGCTCTGACAAGCTCTTACTCTGCAGGAGTATCTTATTCCACCTGATAAGGCAAAATGTGGTAAACTATACTCATCCAGAAATTTTCAACATGGCATCATCTCTTAATCTTCAACAGTAAAAAGGAAAGAGAAACAAGGAGTAATGTAATCTAAAAAGTAACCATGAAAACACATGGCTGGGTTAGCTAACTGCCCAGTTATAATGGTAAAGTTTGCTGAAGCAAATGGTAGGTCCTGCCAATGCATAACAGGTATCTAATACTACAGACCTTAAGTAAACCTCCCTGCTTTTAGGAGGCTTACTTACATACATTAATAATAATCTGTTGCATCCCATTTCAAGCTACAATTTCAATTACTAAAGTTGTAAAACATACTTAATTGTTGATATTAAGTGACAAATACTGCTTCCTGTATACAATTATTTTAATACTTACCGAATATGACATCTGGATTTTAGTATTGGGAACCAGTTTCACTTTTCCTTCACTAGTTAGATTAACATCAACAATTCGATTTCCATTAAAACCTATTTCAAGTTTTTTATAGGTCCAAAGATAGTAATCTTCCCCATTTTCATCTGCTTCACCAACAATACCTTCAAAAGAAATAACACTTCACACAAGGTATGTAATATCACTTAGTATTTAAAATACATTAGAAGCTAAAAGCTCATTAAAAAACATTTTTATAAAAAAGCAATACTACCATTATTCCTCATGGTTAGAACAATGAAAAGGTACCGGCTGGACTTCTCTTTGTTAACGACTTGGCAAACACAAAACTATTTTCACACCATGGTAAAAAAAAGTGATGCACAGCTCAGCATAACCTATCACTAATTTGATCCTCAAAGTTCATGTTCTGTCATTAGTATCACCTTCATTGTAATAATCATGACTGTGTAGTTTATATTCCTTAGTATCTCAAAATTTCAGGGAGCACTATATCACTATCTGGCAAGGTTCTCAGTTTCGAGGTCAAACTAAAATTAAAACCAAGGTCTCCAGAGGTCTAGTCCAGTACTTTCTCTAATAACCTATGATCAACCCATTCCTAATAAGCTGCACATATGTGTATAGTGGGTACCAAAACTTAAAACGCCTCCCCTTTATACCTCAAGCATTGGACTTATCCCTGGGAAGTCAACAAAATGAAAGGAGAGTTGAAAATAAATGGTAATGAGGCAAAAATTAAAATGATCATTTTGATCACAATTTGGGATACTGAAGGAGAAGACTCAAACAAGGGAGTAGGTAGTACCTGAGGATCTCTCTCTCGTGCCCTCATACTGTCAGCTATTTATCCAATGTTCCCTACCCAAGCCTATATATTCATTAGCGCCTTAGGCTCTAAAAGTTACTCCTTAGGCCTTCCCTCTACGGTCAGTGCAACTCATGAAAAGCATTAGTGGGAAAAAAATGATCATTTCTTATTAAGAATTATTTGCTTATTAACCAAAGTTGTTCTAATTCGTACAAGTTCAAGGAATACAGTTTCACTTTGTTTGAGGTTGTAGAGGGATAATAAAATCCTTCTAATTTTAATTTCACCAAAGTTTATTTACCTATCTACTCTGAAAACTCTGAGGGTGGAGACATAATTATACCAAATAGGAAACTATTCTCTCTAAACGACATTTAAAAGACTGTGAAACCTTTATCCCAAGAAAAGCCAGATAAAGATTTTTTTCTGACAGGGTTTCCCATGGTTCAGACATTCTAGGACATCCAAAAGTATCTGTCCTAAACATGGCAGAAACCCAGAGCTAAAAAAGATTTATGTTAAGACAGGAAAGCACAGCTGCCATGTTGCTTATGGAGGCCCACAGAAATGACGGAAAAAACCTAAGGTTCTAGACATGAAACGCGTAAGCAATGCAAAAGACCTGCTCTCTCACCAAAAAAAGAGAAAACCCAGATTAATGTGGGTTCTCCTAAAACTACAGGCTCAGAAGTCTTCAGCGAATATTCAGCATATCTTCCTACTACCCTCAGAGACAATCACAGAAATGTCTGTTATACTAATTACAGTCATTTACATGAAATGCTTACTATTTATATCTAATTAACATGTAACACAGTAATGACAATGCATACAATTATATCTTGATATTAACTTTCTTATAAATTCCATCTTAGTACCATATTAAACTCTGGGCTGATATGTTCAGTCTTTCAGTTTGCTGTTCATGAATACAGTAGTCTGCTAATAACTTTAAGAATTAGAATATTAATTATATATTTTTTATATATAAGAACAAGTGTCCAAAGACCAAAAAACAAAAACAACAACAACAACAACAAGCCATTAAGAGAAAAATGTGATCAAACATGCTGGCTGTGATAGCTGGCTTTGCTTTGCATATTAAGTAATTTAATCAAGCCCAGCACAAACAATGTTTGGATTATGAATAAGTTGGTATTAACTACTGCATTGTTCCTCTCCATTAACACAGATGAACAAGGACATAAAACATAAAAAAGTTTTTAAAATTTTAAACATAATAGACTTTTGGAAAATAACATAGGAACTAGCAAAACAAGTCATTCAGGAGACTATTATATCTAAAAACCATACTACCACAGTCCCACATGAGAGAAAGCCAGAATATAACTTTAAGATCCTATTCAGTCCCTTTGATTGTTATTTGATAAAATAAGTCAAAATAAGATGTGAGAAAAATGGAGGGAGGGGGAATATTTCGGATTGTTCAAAGCATCTTTTGACCTCTTGAATATGAAAAGTTACACTGTATAAAAGTTATATTTTCAGGGATTTTTCATGTAAAGTTTGACAATGTCAAAAACCCTTCAAGTAACAGGAAACCATAAAATTGATGTTAAAATCATTCTGTGGAAAACAGTGAAAACACATTTATTGATTCAGTGTACAATCACCTGAATAGTCATTACATAAATCTTGCTTATTATCCAAATATTCCCCAAACTTTAAAAATAACATACAATACTTACCCCATATTGGTAAGTCATCTATGTACATCTGGTACCAGTAGTGATTTTTGATAGCATACACAAATGCATCTCTCTTTTCTTTATCTAAGTCAATTTCACAGTAAGTGGCTGGCATCATATCATCTGCATAAAATAAAAATTGCAAATCAGTACGCTCATTTGCAAAATAGTTACAGGAAGAATAACACACAAAAAAGCCAACATTTCCTGAAGTTAAAATTTCTACTCATAAGAGTTGAATCTCGGTGATATATATATATGGATTCAGTATACAATTCTTTCCTTTTTTGTGTATGTTTAAGATTGCTCACAATAAAAGAATTTTAATCATCTTTACTTTCAAAGATTATCTCACTAAGTGAAGAAAGCATCTCTTATATACAGAAAATTATACAGAACATTTACAAAGTAACTTTAAAATGAATAAACTGATTTAAAAACAGAAATGAAAAAGCTTAAAACACATAGGAAAGTTTTCACTTCATACAAAAACTCAAGAATATGATCTTAAATAGAGCTAACAATTTCTAGCTATGAGATCTCTGAGATAAATATTCATTTGAACATTCCTGGAAGTGCAAGTCACTGGAGGCCACAGATTCTATGAGGAATCCCAGTGACTCTTCATAATTCAGAAGATTAAAAGGCAAACCTCTATCTAGCAGGCATCACTGTTTATAAATTACCCAAAATTCCCTGGAGATGAGTCATTTCCACTCTTGACTGCTTTTAAAAATACTCCTATCTGAAAATAATATTCAGATGGTCTCTAACTTATAAACCTTTCAAAAATGTGCTTAGGATCATTAGTTTCTAAATAAAACAAAGCAAAACCTGAAAAGCACTCTAGATGTCCATCAAAAGGACTGAACTGTTTTTGTATGTTACTTAAGCAACTAGGAAAAAAAAGAGAAATCAATCTTAACAACAACAACGAAAAGCACAGATGCTTAAGTTCTCCTGTACTATAATACTGGTTATTTAAAACATGAAATACAACTTCCTCCAAGAAACAATGTTAAATTTCCCAAATGTTCATTAAAACAACTTAAATATAAATTGCAGCCAAACTATAATTAAAAGCCATCTATAATGTTGTTTCTACGAGAAATAACAATCTGACGTATAACTCCAGACACCACCACGTTTCCCCAGTTCTCAACAGAGAGAATAGCTTATTATTGCTCAGCCCAGAGTGGACACCCCAAAACTACAAAACCAAAGATGGCAGGAAACACTGAAGTCCCATGAAAGAGGGACAGGGAAATTCTCTAACCCAGTGGGAGAAGAAAACTGCTTTGTATCCAACAACAATGGCTTCCACACACATTTTCTTTCTACCCAGGCCATTTTTAGGCAGCAAGAAATTTAGGGTTTTCATAATGGCAAAAACTGAGGCTGAGCAGAGGAGAAGGCAGGGAGAGTTAAGAGAGAGATTACTACAAAGGATGCCTACAGCAGGAGCTAGGAGAACTGGCAACAGGAAATTATAGCTACAGAGGAGAGAGCAAGAACCAAAGGAAGGTCCAGGTTGAGCAGCAACGAATGGCCACAGTGGCGTGGGAGGACTCACAGCTACCTCTGCGAAGCCACCAAACTCCTTGCTGTCACAATCAGATATTCACTGATAACTGTCATTAATAATACAGCAGTTTCCTGTATGAAGTTCTGAGATATGCAATATGACATTTACCCGTATATAAAGCTTTTAAAAGATTCCTTACAGTCTGAACTTTAGTTCAACTCTCTCTTTCCCCACGCTCCACCATCCTCTCTCCCTATACTCTAACCAGACTCAGCCACCTGCAGTTCCCACACACCTCGTGCTCCCTTGGCCGCCGGATTTGTTGTTTGTGCAGTAAACCCCACCTCACATGTCCATCCTAAAATCTTTCCCATGCCTTACCCTGTCCCCCAGAGTAATCCCTGATTCCCCAACCCTCACTCCTCTCACCACACAGCCTGCCCCCTTCACTGAAGTCCCATGGCTTTCTCTCCATATCTCCTATGGCACCTAGGCCTACACCGCGCACAACCTCACACCAGTATCTTAGCTCCTCAAAAAGACCATTAGGTCTTGAGAGCTATGTCTATAACTGATCATAAACTTTTTGGCTCCAGCTATGCCTGTTTCAGTACGCTGCACAGAGCAGGCATTAAACAAATAAAATATTTTAACAAATTTTAAGAGCATAATTTTCCATTTATTTGGCAAAGGAAGTCACTAAGTACATCAGAGTATGCACATATACATGCATCTGTGTGTGAATGGTGTGTGTGTCTGTGTGTAAGGACAAAATGCCAATATAAACAAATGAAATTTTTGAGCTGAGTATCTCCGAAGGATTGACAAAGAAGTCTTGAAGAATATCTTTCACTAATACGAAACCTAGAAAAGAAATGTTGTGGTAAAAGAGAAAACATCATTATGGAAGGCTATAATAAGGGCCTGGTTGGTCATATTTTAATGAAATTCCTCTTGCAGGCAAGTAAGCAAATACAAACATCACAAATAATTAAAGAGCCTGGTTGCTCAACTGAAAAAGCACTTCTCTCAGGAGGGAGCCGCTTTGAAGATAACGAATTTAAGTGCCTGAGTATACCAAATCACCACTCAGCATTCTACATGACTGGAAAACAATCTGAAAATCTATTACCACAAATCACTACTTTAAAATTACAATAGGGCATACCCTTCTCACAGGAAATACACACCTATGAATCCTGAAGGGGATGCAATTAATATCTTACCAGTGCAAATACTTTTTATGAGGGAAAAAAGAAGAAAACCAAAGTTATAAAGTGGCAAATGTCAATACTGATTTTTCAAACAGAAAGCAAGGGTAGATTCTGGAAACAACATGCCAATAAGTCTGTCATCAATTCTCAACAACACTCCAGACTAACAACTGAATAGACAGTGAAAGCACTGAAAAAAGAATGTGACAATTATTCATGAGTTCTCTAAGAACATATCATGCCTTACTTTGTTTAGTTTCTCTTTTAACAGCATTACTGAACTGGAAAATCAGAAATACTCTACCTCAAATTCAGCAGCACTTAGCAAAGTTTCTCATGAAGTCACTATAGACAAACTACAGAGAAATGGGCAGAAACTTGGGTTTTAGTCTGGGTTCCACTACTTACTAGCTCTGTGAATAAAAGCAAGTCACTTAACCTCTGAGAACCTCAGGTCTCTCAACTGTAAAACAGATAACATCTATGCTATCTCCTTCCCAGAGTTGTTTTAAGGACGAAAAGTGCCAATATATTCACAGTGTTAAGTTTTCTTGAGCCACACACCCCTTTGAGAATCCAATGGAAGTGATATCTCTCTTGCCCTCCCAAAATGCACAATCACTCAAAATTAAGTGTACAATTCCAGAGGTCCACAGACCCCTGACACCAGAGCTTCTGGTTCAACTCTGTATACCCAGAGTCTTCCACAGGGCTCTGGAATACAGTAAGCTCTCAAAACTGCTGAATGAACTTTTTACAGGACTGGAAAAACTGGCATATTCACCATTAATTAATCAACCATCTACATAAACCAATATTGATTAACTGACCAAACTGGCTGGCAGTATAAACTGTACAATTTTTTTCTAGATGGCTATTTGGCAACACGTATCAAGAACTGCCTTAAAAATGATTATACCTTTTGATTCAGTAATTGTACTTCTAACAATTTAACCTAATGAAACATTCATAGATGCATTAAAATACTTATGTGCTAGTATAGCTAAATGCATTCTTATTTCTAACAGAAAAAAAAGCAAAAGCAAGGAAGAAAAGGAAGAAAGAAGAAAACAATGAATATCTTGTCATTGGGAAATGGGGAGAAATTACAATATCAAGTTATAGAATACTATATAAATATATTTTAAACAGAGTAATTAACAATATGAGGACAAGCTGATAAGATGTTGTGGAAAAAAAAGAAGAGTAAAAACTAATTTATACATAACTTATTAAACGAGCCAGCAAGTGCTTAGAATGGTATCTGGTACATAATAAACACTATACAAGTGTTCATTAAATACATTTTTAAAAATCATATATGGAACATGAACCCAATATTTAAACATTTTAAATAATGTGGATGAATGTAAAGATGGTCAGAAAGAAAGAAGAAACTGTTACTGGTATTTATATCCAGGTGATTTTTATATTCTTTACACTTCTCTGTAGTTTCTAAATTTTGTACATTGATCCTATATCACTGTTAAAATCAGAAAAAATATATACACACAACAAAAGACAGATGTCAATCTGAAAAGAAAACAAAAAAAAGACAGATGTCAATCTGAAAAGAACAATGTTAGCAATGGTTTAAATAAGAACTTATAAAAAGAGCATGCTTATCAAATTTGCAGTTAGCACAAAGTTTAAAAAATTGCTAATACCAAGAATTCAAAATATCTAGAGTCAAGATTCAATACAAGATTCAAATTATTTGGTCCAGCTAAAACACTTCAGTTGAAACCAATAGGACAAAATATTGCATCAAGTTCCCAGACTTCCGATTAAACAAGGCAGATTAACCACAAGTGTCTTTTACCTCCTGAAACTCCATTAAAATGTCAATAAAGGAATAAAAAGGATGTAGGCACACAAGGACAAAAAGAGGAGAAGACAGTGAGAAAAGATTTCAATCAATGTTGGGGAAATGGAAGACGGTGAATGACTAATAAGGCAGAGGAAACTGTAACAGAAGGGACAACAGGATTGTTGTCACAGAACACAGGAGACACTCAGAACTTGGAGGCACCACAGACGTTGAAAGGTAGAGGAGAGATAGATGTAGGGCTGAACACACAGGGGAACTGTATAAAAATATGTTTACGGAGGGGTTGGATGCCTAGGTCCCCTCCTGCACCCATCACACAGCTAGATGAATAATCTCCTCAACCTCCCCGCTGCAGACCAGAGGCACTTTCCCCTAGAGAACTTCAGCGGAGAGGCTCCAGAATCAGGAAGAGCAGGAATAGTAGAATCCAGGGACTGGAAACAGGGTGGGGTTCACCTTAAGCAAAAATCTTCGTTCGGGCTGAATGAAAAGAACTGCCACCTCCCAAGCCCTTTCCCCACCCTTTGGCAAGCAGGCTTAACTACCCAGCCAGATATCTGGAGGGAAATACCGCATAGTAGTTAAAAGCTCAAACTCTTAACGCTAGGCTGCCTGGGTTCAAATCCTCACTCCGCCACTTTCCATCTGTGAATCCTTAGACAAGGTTACTTAGCCTCTGGGCTCCAACTTCCTCATCTGAAAAATAGGTATAATACACCTCCATAAGCTTATTTCGAGGATGAAAACAGACGAGACTGAGAATCACGGAACTAGAAATACATATGGCTCTAAGCAGCCCTTGTCATATCTACATAACTGCAGTACTCTCAACTTACCATTTCACTCTAGAGAAGTAGAAGAAATACTAACAAAATAATTTCACCCCTCTGTTAAGTTGGAATACTCAAGGAAGAGAAAATTCAAGGGAAGATCAATAAAATAAATGGGAGGAAGGAATCCTCTAGAAGTCAACTTTTCAACAATTAATATCCTTCATTATACTGCAAGAATTCTCAAATGAGATGGAAGGGACTGGGTGGTGACCTCCTCTGCTTAGGAATTACTATTCCAGATCACCTAATGATCATAATGAACCAATTATAATGAAGAACAAGTAGGCACAAACTAGGTGCTAGACAATTTATTAAGAGCTCACCATGTCTTAATAGCTAAGGATGCAACAGTGAACAAGAATGCAACTGTCCCTGCCCCAGTGGAAGTAACTAAATTACCCAGCAGGCTAGTGCAGCAGCTTGAGGATAAATCAAATCCTACACTCAATAAACTAATTTAACATTTCATAATTGCTAATACAAAATCAAGTTGGAAGCACAGACACACACTATGTGCTATTAGTATTCATAACAATAACCATTTCTTGAATGTAAACTATCAGGAACTTTGATAAATGATGTACATGCACTATCTCATTTAAACATGACAATTCTACCAAGTGGATATTATTTCCCTCATTTCATAGATGAGGACAATGAGATCAAAGAGACTGAATACTTTGTCCAGGACTACATAGGTAGGCAGAGGCAGAGCTGAGATGCATCAAGTCTCTCTGACTCTAAAACACGTGTTCTTTCCACTCCACAATGGCAATATTCTAGGGGGTACCCTTGAAAATTATAGGGTAATGATTTCAGGTCTGGTTGAAAGATATCCAATTTAAGTTTGCCCTTTTCATTTAATTTTGTCTAAATGTTCTCAATGCAGCATTTTGTCTAGCGATAGTATAAAAACATTTAGGAAGAAAAAAACAAAGTTGTGCATAAAACCTCAAAAGGGAGCTTTTGAGGCATCCTACATTAGACTCAAAACTATTGCTAGTTCCCTATAATAGTCTATTTAGTGACTTTCATTTTACAAAACCATACTAATCCATTTAGCCTGACAGAATCCACTAGGTTAAAAAAAAAAAAAAAAGTTGTGTGTTTGTGTGTATGCACATATTTAAGTGCGTATGTATATGTATAGTTTTTCCTAGTTTCACAATATTTCCAAAATTTTATTTTCTTACTATAATATGCCTTCAGAAGAACCTTTAAAAATCAAATACTTAAGGGATGAAAGATTAACAATATAAATATTTCTACAGTTTACACAGGGACAGAGGGTTCAAGTTTCCACACAGCATTAGTATGCTGTGATACGCCTTGGGTAACTCATCTTTCGGCCTCCCTAACAGGAAATCAGATGACACAATCGCTAAGGTGCATCCCACCTTTAAAATTTTACGATACTACAAAGAACAACCAGGAAACCTCACAAAACACTTTTCAAAGCACAATCAACTTTATCTTTGAACGGGGTAATCAAGGGTCTACAACAGAAAGAGAAATCTAATCAGCATTTACTATTGCATCTGGACCACTTAACGTGGCAGCTTCTTTAGCAGCATATCCATGATGGAGTGTAGAGTTGACAAGACTCCAAGGAACCGCCGACTCTTAGGGAGTAACATCTGGCCAGTTCTGATTCTTTTCATCTAAAGGTGTTTAGTCTGAAAGGAAAATAAATCCCACTTTTATAGCCCACGAAAACCATACCCCTCTATCTAAATAATCTTTCCATCTCAGCCTCAAGAAACTAATAAAAGAATGGTTAAGACAGCTGAATGAGTACTCTTCTTTAGTAAATAAGAGTGAGGACTGCAACAAGTGATGAAATCTGTCCATAGCAGCAAAGTAGGACTTGGGGTTTTTGCCTGTTTTCTCTCTGGTTCCTTTTTAATAAATTAGAAATGTGTACCAAATATGGAAAAGGAGAGAGTATGTGAATAAATGTAGTATTGAGGTTCCCAAAGATCACATACTCTAGTCTAACTTTTCTCCTTACCTGTAATTAAATATTTAAATTACCTCATTAAATTAAAACAAGCCTCAGGGCATGTTTACAATAATTCATGAAGTTATAAGCCATGCCACTGTGGTTTAAATTTACAACTTAATTTTATAATTAAGCCCCAAGAAATAATACATGGGAAAAAAAATGTAAATATGTATACCTATTTTCAACAACAGTAAGAAAAAAAATCCTAAAAACAAGAATAGAATTTAACAAATCAAAATTAAACATTATCTTCAAAATATTATCTTTAAAATATCTCATTTCACATTCTCCTCCCAAAAGCCTAAAAATATCAGAGGTCAGTTACTATTCATTTTATACATGTAGACAATGAAGTCAAAATTGGAGTAAACAACTTTACTAAAATCAATAGAGTAAAAGAAATAGAATTGAAATTCAAAGCTTCTGATTATAAGATCCATGCTCTATTCAAAAATCAAGACACCTGGGGCTTCCCAGGTGGCACAGTGGTTGAGAGTCCGCCTGCCAATGCAGGGGACACGGGTTTGTGCCCCGGTCCGGGAAGATCCCACATGCTGCGGAGCGGCTGGGCCGTGAGCCATGGCTGCTGAGCCTGCGCGTCCGGAGCTCCGCAACGGGAGAGGCCACAACAGTGAGAGGCCCGTGTACAGCAAAAAAAAAAAAAAAAAAAAAAAAAAAAAAAAAAAATCAAGACACCTAATCAAAGATCCTCCAAAACTTCAATTACTCAAGCTTCTGCTTACCAGGTTAAAAATGTCCATGCAGGAAATACACACTCTGACAAACTTCACAGAGAAAAATAAAAAATCTAAACACACTCACAGGAACTGATAACAAAGAAGATACCTGCATAATAAATAGATAAGGAGGGTATTTTTCCAATTTTAACAAGTCCTTGACTTAAAATTTTAAACCACACAATCTAACAGGTACTGAAGATAAATTAATACAACACTGATAAATACATTGAGCCAATGGTACAAGTTTGAATTTGAGGCTTTACACATAATTTTTAAGTAACCATATAGCCCATTACATCCCCACTCCTCTGGAAATTACCTCATTAGGAATCTATGAAGGCTTTCCCTGACCACATTATGTCCAATCCTTAAAGGATTTACTAGAAAACACTTTTCAGAAATAAATATGTTAAGGAAATGTAATTTTATGAATAATCATTTATTTTATTATTTTATAAATATTCAAAATAAATCTTTGTTAGTTACTAATATACTTTTCTACACGTAATACACTTAACTTAGAGATTAAAACACATTTTAGGGTCTAGAGCAGTGGTTCTCAACCAAGGGCAAGTAGCAATGTTTACAGACTTTTCAGTTGTCACAACTGGAGAGTGCTACTGGCATCTAGTGGGTGCGGGCCAGGGACTCTGCTATATGTCCCACCCTGTACAGGACAGCCCCCACAAAAAAAAATAATTATCTGGCCCCAATGTCAACAGTGCCAAAGTTGAGAAACCCCAGTCTACGATCTAACTTTTATCATAAGGACTATTAAGGTTTACGTACCTCTGAATTTAATATCCAGACCACTAAATTCCAATTCAACTCCTTGAAGCGCTTCTCCCAGAGTTTCATGGTAGTGACTGATGCTTTTTTTTGACCCCACACAGAATGGAAGTGAAAAGTACTTGTATGTCTCTTGGCGATTATGGTAGGGCCCAACAGTATTCATCCATAAGACAACTTCCTCTTCATCTTGATACTGAAACCAAAAAAAAAGCAAGTAAGAATATGTTTTTTAAAAATCTAATTCAAATTAAGGGAATATTTGTTATTTGTTCCAAACAGAAATGTACTATCTCAGTTTGGGAAGCTCTAAAATAAAATGCTGGAAGCTTGTTTCAAAAGGATGGTCAATGTCTACACATTAAAAATGAAATTCGGGGCTTCCCTGGTGGCACAGTGGTTGAGAGCCCGCCTGCCGATGCAGGGGACACGGGTTCGTGCCCCGGTCCGGGAAGATCCCATATGCCGCGGAGCAGCTGGGCCCATGAGCCATGGCCGCTGAGCCTGCGCGTCCGGAGCCTGTGCTCCGCAACGGAAGAGGCCACAACAGTGAGAGGCCTGCGTACCACAAAAAAAAAAAAAAAAAAAAAAGAAATTCAGTGAATTTTAAAATTATATCCTCTGATTGTGGTCTCAAGCAGATTCACGTTTTCCAAACTTTGTTTTACAGAAGATACTGTTTAAACAAAACCCAATAACCTATAAGAACATGTTTATAATTAATATTTACACTATCAAATAACGATGAACCTAAAACCAACATGATTCACCATGCTAACGTGGACAAGGAAGGAGGAAACAAAATCAATAGCTTATCCAGAACCTCATGTTAATCACTAGAAACTCCAAAAACCTAATGCTGTCAGCAAGCACAAATAAAATTTCATCTCCTTTTTTCCCCAAAGCCATTGATCAAAGTACTAGAGAGGAGAGAAATGACTAAACAAGCGGAAGAAAAAGCCATACTATGAAATCTCCACAGCCCATTCAAGTCATTCTATGTTTCCCTTTATCAGCCTGAAAGACAGGTACTGCATGCAAATTTCCTTGAATAAATATTATGGCTTTATCCATCAGTGAATACTATATGCAGCTAAACCTGGAGTGTGGTCTGATGACTTTGGGTAGGTGACGTCACCTTTCCAGAGTCCAACGGGGGGCAAGTGCCAAAGATTTCTAAGATCTCCTCAAGTCTAAAATTCCAATGATTCTATGAAAAGCAGTTACCTGAGTAATTTTAAAACTAGTATTCCTAATTAGCAATACAAATTAAAGACAACAGTTGCAGCTTAAGTCAACTAACAGTGCAGAAATTAAATCAGTGAACAATTATTTACTGAGTGCCTACCATGCGCCAATAATTGTGTTTGTTGAGGATACAGCTTTGAACAAGACACATTCCCTGACACACTGGAGCTTAGAGCCTAAAGGGAAAGATGGACACTGAACAAGCAATTATAATAACGTAGGGTGCTGTGGAGCACGTAACAGAGGAACCTATCCAACTAGCCCAACTACCAAACATTACCTCCAGTCTTCCATATAAAATGAATAAACATTTTCCATCAAAATCCAGTATCTCCAAAACCAAACTCATCCCACCCAAAACCTAACCCCCCAAACTTTGTTATTCTAATGGTACAATCCTCTCAGTCATGGCGACTCAAACCCCAAGCCCCCCGCATTCCAAAAAACACTGACTTGTCTACTCTTAGCCAAAGCATCTGCCTCTTTTGATTCATACCACCACCATAGTAGGACTTAGATCTAATCACCTCACCTTCAAACTTAATAAACATCTCATTGTTCATAAGACATTATCCAGGTACCTCATCAAGGAAATAAAAAACTACCTGACTTTTTGAATACATGAGACATGTACCATGCACAGCATTAGGTGTTAAGGTTATAAAGATAAATAACATACTGTCCTTTCCTTTAAGTAGTTCACAATCCATAGTGGAGCCAGACAAGTAAATGATTAACAATGAAGAAATAAGTATTACAATTAAGGTAAAAAGAGCTATTGTAGCAACAATAAAAATGATTAATTCTGCTTTGGCAGAGAAGGGTCAGGATGAATAACAATATAGAAAATCATAAGCTGTTTCAAGTGAATTCAGAAAAACAGCTGTAGATAACCTTCATGTATGAAGGAACCAATCAAAGGTCTGAATGTTATACATAGATACCCATTCATAACTACTCTTGTCACTTTAGGGGGTTGACAAATATACGTATGCCACCACTCTTCCATCCAATGTTCAAGGTTACACTGCACTAATCAATCAAGGTACTCCTTTCTGCACAGGGATATAATGTAAGAATTCTCAGAACGGTTCTCTAAACCAATCACTATCCACTGAACAGGGCTGGTATTAGAATTGAAACCTGTTCACTGAGTAGAAAGCTCTTGGCATAGTATCATGTACACAAAAAGTATTGAATATGATGAAAAAACACTGAAGAAATGCTGAAATGAAAGTTTATTAGCAACTTAGTGAAAGAAGTTTGAAGTATGTGCACTGACTGAGATAGCATCCTTTGAGAGAAGTAAGGAAGGCGAGGTAACCAAATGCATCCATTTAGGATTACCACACTGAAAGAAAGGACCTATTCTGCAGAATTTTTATAAATGTAACTCGTGAAAATAAACACAAAAACACTTTCTCTATAAATCCTAATACTCATATTCCTTTAAAAACAGACAAAAAACTTGAACATAAATACTTGTTAAAACAGAGCATTCATTTATTTCATACATACTGAAACACAGGACTAAAATAATTTAAGGGTCACAGTATGCGTTAAACTACACGTTCTGAAGTCACTCATTTTAAACATTCATGAAACCTTGATGGGGCAGTAAAAATCTGACAACATGATGCAAACTATACTATAACAAAATGTGTACCATTCTTTTGTGTGTGTGTGTGTGTGTGTGTGTGTGTGTGTGTGTGTACCATTCTTTAGCCTAGGATTCCTTCTGGGAAGAGGACTGAAATAGGGATTAGAAAGAAAAAAAAAATATATATATATGTAACATAGACACAAACATATATATACACAAATACAGACAGATTAGGGTGAATATTAAGGCTAAAACTGTTTTTCTTTTCTTTTCTATTGCTCCTTATGCAGACCACAATCAGATTTCATGAACTTAAAATGTTTACTTTTGGGGCTTCCCTGGTGGCGCAGTGGTTGAGAGTCCACCTGCCGATACAGGGGACACGGATTCGTGCCCCGGTCCGGGAAGATCCCACATGCCGCGGAGCGGCTGGGACCGTGAGCCATGGCTGCTGAGCCTGCGCGTCCAGAGCCTGTGCTCCGCAACAGGAGAGGCCACAACAGTGAGAGGCCCGCGTACCACAAAAAAAAAAAAATGTTTATTTTTCATTATAGTTCTTATTTATCCCTGAGAATAAGTGTTCCCAAGACAACGTCAAGGGAAGAGTTCTTTTTCAAGAGAGAAAACGTGTCTTAAAATATCGTGAAATTAGAAAATACCAAATGGAAGAAACTTTTTAAGGAGAAAAGCCTTTCCTTTCCCTAAGCTGCCAGGAAAGTCCCTGGGCTCCCCCAACTCAGTGGGAAGACAGCAACAGGTAAGGCTCTTCCCTCCACCCTTGTCTGAAAGGCTAGTCTAATTTGCTTTCAAAACATTCCACAACGTCCTAGCAAGCTCTTTTTAGATACTTTCCTCGGAAAAACTCTTAGCTGCCAATGACACGGAGAAAGATGGAATTTTATAACTTACCTGCAGAGTGTAACCAGAAGAAGGGGAGAAAACAAATCAAACAGGCACAGCAGTGGATCAGGAGATCCCTGAGCATGGGGGTGGCTCCTTCCATGAGGCCTCCCTGGGAAGCAGCCAAAGGACAGGAGGCCAATTCAGACTACCTGCATTCCTCACTTCACTGTTCCATTCGTTTCCAGGTCTCAGAAGTTTCACTGTTACACTCAACTTCTACGCTGGCCACTCCAGCCAAAATGGCTTATAACACTGTCTTCCTTTCCTTTCCTGCTCCACCTTGTTTCTTACGTCATTCCCCCAAGTCTATAATGCCCTCCTCCTACCCACCTGGCCGATTTCTACTTATCCTTCAGAACTGCCCAAATCCTCCTTTCTCCAATCCTCAGGTCAAACTTTAACTGACCAATCACTAACATGCACATGCTTACCGTCTTTTGGGATAGTATCATTATTAGCCAAAACTTAACAAGCACATACCATGCGCTGGGCATATTTCTAAGGTCTTTATATAAACATTTAATCTCTCAAAGCTCTGTAAGACAAGTCCTATTATTTCCCCCATTTTACAGATTCAAACAAACTAAATAGAGATGTTAAATAATTTGTCCAAGATCATTCTAACTAATTAGTATCACATTTACAAGCTTAGGACTACATTTTCTGCTAATCCCTAGTCAGCTTCATTAACTGAAGAGCAAAAACTAAATGAAGGAATATGGGGAAAATACAGCTGTACAAAGCACCTAAGGAAGTGCTGAATGCTGAACAACTTTTCTATTTGAGCCTTTAATCTGCACTAAGGAAAAAAACCTTCCTAAGAAGCTCCTTGTCCTCTGATCTCAAAAGGAATGACCTTCATTCTCAAGAAGTCACCAATGTTGGATCTCTCATTTAAATACTATTTATGTGCTGGGTAAGTGTAGGTGAGGAAGTTTCCCTCCTTGATAGAGATCGTGAATTACTTTTTCTCAGAAGGAACACTTCAGGAGATAATGTTACTGAATTTCTCGTGTAAAATCCCAATAAAGAAATCAGAATTTATGTAGACAGGCAAAGGACTGAGGGCTCAGACTAAGCACCCAAATGCCATCATTTTTATGGGATGAGGGGAAAGATATATGCTTACTTTAAAATACATATCTGAGAAAGCAAATTCCAGTTCAGAAAAATATTTCAGAAATCATAATTTCAATGTCTTTTAATTATTTAAAACACATACATCAGAATTCTAATACATATAAATTATCAGTGTATTTTTGGATAGTCTCTTGAGATAACTGCTCTCTCCCTCTCAAAATAGCTTTGTACCTAAATAAACTTTTAGGCTACCATAGAGTACAGCTGAAAATAGGACAATGAATTATGACACTTCCTAAAACTAGATCCATATTAAAGCACTCACAAATTCACTTGTAGCTAACAGCTTATCCTCTTTATAAATCTTCACATATGTTTTACTAGTGCCATACTCCCGACAGAGACAAAGACTAAAGGCTTCATTGCCTAAGTAAAGCAAACAAAACATCTTTTTTTTAGCCCGTAGTGTAATAGTGCTTATGGCAAAGGTTCAGAGTAGGCTATCCTAGACACAGATCGGGTCCTTTCAACATTACCTACCAGAGATACAACGGGCCACAAAGAAATGGGGGTTTAACCTAGGTAAATCACAACAGGCATCCCCAAGACTATGCATCTTAAATGAACAATCGTCTGCATTTGTTCACTGCTTTAAACGGTAGGGTTATCATGCTTCCAACACTGCATATTCTTATTCCTGGTGGATCCCTAATTACTCAAGTCACTCAACAAGCACTGATTAAATACCAGTTGCTGTGCCAAGCACAGAGCCTGGTATGTAACAGACGCAGAAAAAAAAATTTTTGATTTTCTGACCTTGAGGAAACAAAGCCAAAAAAAAATTCAAGGCTCCAGTGTAAACCATAAAATGCTTTTAAGATTCCTGTGCCACTGATTACTGTTTTTTTGGTGCTGACATTTTTACATAGTATTACTATGGAAATTATATGTTCAAGACAGGTAGAAAAAACGACTAGAAATCAGGTAGCTCAGACTCTTTCTGTGGCCCTGGGCCAGCCACTGGGCCTCTTCAGGCCATTAGAAAAATGAGTGTGTTGAATTCAACGGTCTCGAGTCTTTCCAGTTCTAAAATTCTATGATTCTCAATTTGCAATCCTTTTAATGGAGTCCTCTGGAATCTTAGGAGACATGATAATCTAACTCTAGATGTTTCCAAGTGCTCCAACTGTCAGAAAACCAAATAAGCATAAGCCATACCCTATACATCTTTCACTCACTCTAAAGTGTCCTTTTTATGATCCTTCAATCACCTATTAAGAGCCTGTCTTTCATGAAAGTGTTCTTTTTTATTTAAAACAGTAAATTTGGGACTTCCCTGGTGGCACAGTGGTTAAGAATCCGCCTGCCAATGCAGGGGACACGGGTCCGAGCCCTGGTCCGGGAAGATCCCACTACTGAGGAGAAACTAAGCCCATGTGCCACAACTACTGAGCCTGCGAACCACAACTACTGAGCCTGTGTGCCACAACTACTGAAGCCCATGCGCCTAGAGCCCGTGTTCTGCAACAAGAGAAGCCACCGCAGTGAGAAGCCCGCGCACCACAACCAACAGTAGCCCCCGCTCACCGCAACTAGAGAAAGCCCGTGCGCAGCAACGAAGACCCAACGCAGCCAAAAATTAATTAATTAATTTTAAAAAAACCAAAACCAGTATGTTGCGTAATTCATATATGATTCAACTTTTAAAAACTGAAAGGAACCCATTTTTATATATTCTACATGTGTATATACTCTAGAAGTCAGCAGCACATTCCCTTCTCATTATTCTTCTGAGAATATTAAGAGCGTTGGATAAATAAGCACATAAAAAATGCCATATGAGTCAAATGGTCAGCTGAATCCTAATTCAGTAGGTAAAGTAAGAGAAATCAAGGGCTTTCTGGAACTGCATGAAGTAGTCAGCTGCTCCTTCTTAGGACCAGCTATAGAATTTGTGAGGCCCAGCACAAAATGAAAATGCAGAAAGTATTAAGAATTTCAAATGGTGACAGCAGAGCATTAAACCAAGCAGTCTTTATGTCTTACACACATTAAGCGACTGCAAGGGTCACATGCCCACTGCAGCCCTGTCCCTCTTTAATGCTAACCCAAACACACCTTCAGTAACAACCCACTATGGAGCTAAACTTACCCAAACATTTAAGCACTTAAAAATACTATCAATACAGAGAATTATTCAATTTAATGCCAAGTGTATTACTATCCTATTTTTAGGATAAAAGGCCGTAGAGCATATCCTATGAGAGCGTAGAAGACTATAATTCAGTTTGCCTGAGTTCAAATCCTACCTCTACCTGTACTGGTTGTGTGGTCCCAGGCAAGTTACTTAACTTCTCTGGCATCCGTTTCCTCATCCATTCAAAGGACATAAGACCACTCACAAGATTATCAATGTATGTTTAAAATATGAGTTAATACATATAAAGTACTTAGAACAGTACCTACCACATATTGCTACAAAAGCCCTATTAGCTATTATTTCTATCTGGAAACTGCCTTCATAAAAAGTTAATCTAAAGGGCAAACTTTAACTTCTAAAGATTGTTCTTTAATTAATAATCCAATTCTACAAGTATTTATTAAACACTTACTCAGCAACCTTCCCTTGACAATTTTTCTCCTCCTTCAGTATCATTCTGTCTTCATTAGCTACTTCTGCCTTCTTGGTGGAAAAAAAATTCACTTGACCATAGCCTTTTCAGTATTATTATCTGCTTGAGGTGAATGCCTAGTTTTCAAGAAATATTTTCAAGAAACTTGTAAGAAATACAATATTTTGGCTAACAGCCAAAAAATATATGAATGACAAATTTTTTAGTTATATCTTAATGCTATTCTTCCTATAATTTTTAAAATAATAGGTAACCAAGTGAGAGCAGTTCAATGTAAACATGACTGAAATAAAATGGATTCTAAATTTTTTTGTCCAACAATTCTCTCATACGTGTCATATTCTCTCAAAAACCTTTTATCCAATATTTCATATTCAATTTCTGGCTTCAAAAATTTAAATGTTAAAGCAGAAACTAACACACTATGGTAAAGCAATTACACTCCATAAAGATGTATAAAAAATTTTTTAATGTTCCTGGCAATAAAATTTCAATGAAATTGGCGTTTACATTTTAAATCTGTAAATTAATCTAAGACCTTTTTATTCACCTCCAATTTGTGAAATTTTAATTAATACGTACTTTTCCCTATTACAGCAGTTTATATAAAACACGAGATAAAAAAGTAAAATACTACTCTTAAGCTTATATGCCTGTATGGTGGAACTATACTTGAGACAATTCTGAGTTTTACACAGCAACTTTCCTTAAGTATTCAAAAAATTGGAAAAATATTAGTAACCACTGGCTAAAAGAATGCCCATTGGAAATGAACACTTCTTACACTTTGAGACAAGTTACTTGACGGAAAAAACAACAAGAAAATGTTTTTAACTGTTTAACCAGTGAACAAAATTATCTTAAGGTGAAAAGTCACAAATACAGCACAAAAACATGTCACCAGCTCAGGATTGTGTCCCTTAAAAAATATACAGGTAAGAAGTTTCTGGCTGTGACTGAAGGTACAAACGCCAAAAGTTTAGAACTGTTGTTAGCTAAAAGAAGAGCCCAGCTAACCTACCGACTAGAGAAAAGAAGTTTGGTTGCTTCATTTTCTCACCTGTCAGGAATGACAGGAGACTTGCAGATTTAGTACCACACAACCTCTCGTGCAAAATCGTATCATTAATTAGTTAAGGTCTAAAAACACAACTACTCACAAGCACTCTCTAATTTACATGACTTTACTGCCCTGCTCAGATCTACCTTTCAGAAAGCCACCGACTTGCATCCCTAAGTGAAAGTCACTAGAGGAGTCGGTAACATCCAAGCTTTGATGTGGAAAATGCCAATTAAATAAACAGCCAATCAATTTCAGGCCAAATGCAAAAGGGAGTGTTCCCAGCCAGACAAGAGGACTGGGAAACTCAAGACCCCTCACAGTCAGAAGCCGCCTAGTTAGAGACCACCGGAATGGGAGCCTCATCTAGGGGCCAGAAGAGGGTGAAGAGAAAGTTACAAGAAAGGCCTCGCAAGCGGGTGCGTGTGGCTGAGTGCCTGTACACGTGTAAAGTGCTCTTCACCCCAAGTTTATCAAGGCGGTCCCCACGCCAGGATTATGATCCGGTTTGGGCAGGAGGGGGAAGAAAAAGGCCGGTGAGCACCATAAAGTGGTGGGTATTTCCTGGTTACTGTAAGACGAGTAATACGTGGTGCATACATCTTCCGCCGTGTCGTAGTCCCCAGCAGCCCGGGCGCTGCTCCCTTTCCTGGGGGGCACCAGCTCCAAGCCTGGCTGCCTGCGGCCCCCACTCCCGCGGCCAAGTGAGCCCCGACCCTCAGACCCCGCTTCTTTCCCGTCTCCCAGGGCCCCTGGACCCAGGGGTGCGGCACCATTTAGATCCGGGTTGGGGAAGGAGGCCCAGGCACTTAGGGAGCGGAACCCTGTCCCGGGAGCGCACGGAAAGGGCTCCTCCCCGCTCCCGGGGTTCCTGCTCCGCCAGGCCCAACCGGAAGGCGCCCTCGGGCGGCCGCGGGGCTCGGCGGGCCGCTGGGCCCTCCAGGCCGCGCCGGGCCCGCCGAGGCGGTGGGCCGGGGGAGAGGGCCGTAGCGGTCGCGCCGGCCGGGAGCAATTCTCACCGTGTGCTCGTGCTCGTCCGCTCGGGCCCGGGGCAGCAGCAGCAGCAGCAACAGCGCGGCGGCCGCCGCCACGCCGGGAGCGCCCGGCAGCGGCCTCATCCTCCGCGCTCCCACCGGCCCGGAGCTGGCCCACCGACTCCTCCTCCGCCGCCGCTGCCGCCGCCTCCGCCGCGGCCGATTCGCATCCACGGGGCGCGGACAGACGCACGGGGGCCCGGGCCCAGCCTTTGGCTCCTCCGCGCCGCCGCCGTCACCGCCCGCTCCGAAGCCTTCCCCGCCTCCCGGCGCCTCCTTGCCTCTTCCTCTGACTCAGCCACGTCATCCGGCCACCCCGGCACACGCCGGAAGTGCCTCGCGAACCGGGGCCGCAACCGCCGCCGGCCGCCCCGCCCGAGAGGGACGACCCCCGCAGCCCCGGAGGACCGCGCGAGGGCTTGCCCTCCCGCCGGCCGCCCCTGGGTCGCGGGAGAGGCGGCGCGCACAGTGGCCCCGGCCTCGCGCCCCTCGCGGGTGCCTGGCCCGCGTCGCAGGGCCTAAGCCGCCTCCATTCAACTTGTGCAACCTAGGTCAAAACGCTTTACTCTTCCTGGCTTCATTTTCCTCGGCTGTGAAGTCGGGTAATGGTCTGACCTACCGCCTCTCGGTGGGGTCGGATCAAGTAGCCCTCACAAGGAGCTCGGCTCCCGCCGGGAATGAATCACCAGCTCTATAATCGTCATTAAGGGAGATTGTTAAACTGGTATCGGGTTGGATGAGTGTCTTAAAGTCAGTGAATATTTACTGAATATTTATTTCAATCTTGTTGAAATTCTTGTTCGTTTGTTTATTTATTGTTTGTTGGGTCTCCAGTGCACAGATATAAACACCTCTTAGAATCTAAGCTTTTCTCCTAAGCAGAGATCCTGTTCACTGACATATACTAGAACGGTGTCAGGCCCATAGCGGAAACTCAGAAGATATTTGTTAAATATATACATGAATATGGCATCACCATCTACACAGTCCTCTAAGCCAAAACTCTGGAAACTGGAGTCGGATTGTCTCCATCTCTCAGCCATCAGCAGGCAACAAGTTCTAGCGTTTGTTATCTTAGAAATGAATCAAGAATTTATTTTTCCTCTCCTCTGCCAGTAATAGCCAATCTTCTACACCTCACTCACTATGTATTACAGCAGCCTCCTACCACGATCCCTATCACCAATCTTCCCTCCCTGTTTATCCTCCCCAACAGGTGCCAGTGAGTCTTCTAAAAAGAAACCTGATTATATCACTCTCTTGCTTAAAACACTCCTTGAATATTGTTTACATAAATCAAGGAATCACAGCTAAGATTTTCATCTGCCAGGCACTATTCTGAGTACTTCACATGTATTGACTCAATCCTTATGCAACAGGCACTGTGAGTTATGTTCATTTTACAGCAATGATCGCTGAAGCCCGGGGGAATGGGGGGTTTAAGTGGTTGCTGAAGGACTGGATCCAAGCATCTGGTTCCAGAATCAGTCTTTCTTACTACTCATGGACTACCATCCATACAGTCATTTTAAGAAATGAAATAGAGGGGCTTCCCTGGAAGCCCCTGGTGGTGCAGTGGTTAAGAATCTGCCTGCCAATGCAGGGGACACGGGTTCGAGCCCTGGTTCGGGAAGATCCCACATGCCGCAGAGTAACTAAGCCCGTGCGCCACAACTACTGAGGCTGTGCTCTAGTGCCTGTGACCCACAACTACTGAGCCCTTGTGCCACAACTACTGAAGCCTGCACGCCTAGAGCCTGTGCTTCGCAACAAGGGAAGCCACCGCAATGAGAAACCCGCGCACCGCAATGAAGAGTAGCCCCTGCTCACCGCAACTACAGGAAGCCGGCACGCAGCAATGAAGACCCAACGCAGCCAAAAAATTAAATAAATTAAAAAAAGAAGAAGAAATGAAATAGACCTGTATGTACTGGCATGGAATGATAGCCGAGAGATAATTTTAAGTGAAAACACTTGAAAATATAGAGTATGATTCCATTTTGAATATTAGTCTACCCACAGAAAACAATCTGACAGATTATGACTCAAACCATTAACATTGCACATGCATACAAATATTTGCACGTATGTGCTACATGTGTAATCAGGAAAAAGAAATCCTAAAGTATACTCCTGTTAACATGCAGCTGCAGAATCGGATCCCAATTTATCTCCTCAGCTTCACCTCCCACTGATCTCTTCTACCTCAGGCTATAGCCCTATATTTCCCAAATATACCAGGTTCTTTTATACCTCTGTGCCTTTGCTCTTTTTTTTTTTTCTTATTGGAGTATAGTTGATTTACAATGTTGTGTTAGTTTCTGCTTACAGCAAAGTGAATCAGTTAAACATATATCCACTCTTTTTTAGATTGATTTCCCTTTGCCTAGAAAGGAAATGAATGGACAAACTTTGTTACTCGTTTTACAGGGCGAAATGAATGACCTCTTTAGTGAAAACTTGCATGATGCCCTCAGGAAGTTGAGCATCCCTTCTTCAGGATTCCAGTTGCATTTATGTCATAACTACCATAGTCCCATTTCCTCTTCTGTACTACATTCTGACCTTTGTTGATGGCAGCCAACAAAGTACTGTACTACTATTTGTTTATATCTGTCCCAGCTGCTGGGACAGTGCTTGTCACATCATAGACATTCAATAACTGTTTACTGAAGACATTCATAAGTAAAAAGTCGCATAGCATAGAAGGATTTAAAGAACACATTCTAGATAGTCTAAGACGCATCACAAAGCAGTACATGATTAATTGCTGAATGAATCATATGCCAGTAATTACAATAGAAATCAGAGGAGGCTTCTTATACATCTTTGTATATCCCCCAGAGCACCTAACACAGTGACTTCCTCATAGTGGAAGCTCAGTAAATTCTCTGTGAATGAATAATCACAATTTTGAATCAAGTGATGATGGGCAATTGAAGAACAAGCAGTGTAAGTGCTGAATAAAGATGCATGAGTAGTTTCTTGCTTAAACATCCATCACCAGCCTCCACAGATTTGAGGCAGTAAGCATTTGCTAGGTGTTGTCAGGTGCTCTAGGTTAGCAATTACTTTGGGGTGGGGAGGACACAAGAAAAAGTATGAAGTATTCACTTGGGGAGTGTAGACCTACAACCAGGAAACATTACACATAGAAGAGAACAGAGATTACAGTGTACAAAAAAGAACTGCACAAAATGTGACCAACTCTGCAAATGTTTGATAGGCAATAAGAGCAATGGGCGACACTCTCACCACTATTATTCAACATAGTTTTGGAATTTTTAGCCACAGCAATCAGAGAAGAAAAAGAAATAAAAGGAATCCAAATTGGAAAAGAAGAATTAAAGCTGTCACTGTTTGCAGATAACATGATACTATACATAGAGAATCCTAAAGATGCTACCACAAAACTACTAGAGCTAATCAATGAATTTGGTAAAGTAGCAGGATACAAAATTAATGCACAGAAATCTCTTGCATCCCTATACACTAATGATGAAAAATCTGAAAAAGAAATTAAGGCAACACTCCAATTTACCATTGCAACAAAAAGAATAAAATACTTAGGAATAAACCTACCTAAGGAGACAAAAGACCTTTATGCAGTAAACTATAAGACATTGATGAAAGATATTAAAGATGATACAAACAGATGGAGAGATATACCATGTTCTTGGATTGCAAGAATCAATACTGTGAAAATGACTACACTACCCAAAGCAATCTACTGATTCAATGCAATCCCTATCAAATTACCAATGGCATTTTTTACGGAACTTGAACAAAGCATCTTAAAATTTGTATGGAGACACAAAAGACCCCGAATAGCCAAAGAAGTCTTGAGGGGAAAAAAAACGGAGCTGGAGGAATCAGACTCCCTTACTTCAGACTATACTACAAAGCTACAGTCATCAAGACAATATGGTACTGGCACAAAAACAGAAATATAGATCAATGGAACAGGATAGAAAGCCCAGAGATAAACCCACGCACCTATGGTCAACTAATCTATGACAAAGGAGGCAAGGATATACAATGGAGAAAAGACAGTCTCTTCAATAAGTGGTGCTGGGAAAACTGGACAGCTACATGTAAAAGAATGAAATTAGAACACTCCCTAACACCATACACAAAAGTAAACTCAAAATGGATTCGAGACCTAAATGTAAGACCGGACACTATAAAACTCTTAGAGGAAAACACAGGAAGAACACTCTTTGACATAAATCACAGCAAGATCTTTTTTGATCCACCTCCTAGAGTAATGGCAATAAAAACAAAAATAAACAAATGGGACCTAATGAAACTTAAAAGCTTTTGTACAGCAAAGGAAACCATAAACAAGACGAAAAGACAACCCTCAGAATGGGAGAAAATATTTGCAAATGAAGCAACTGACAAAGGATTAATCTCCAAAATTTACAAGCAGCTCATGCAGCTCAATATCAAAAAAAACAAACAACCCAATCCAAAAATGGGCAGAAGACCTAAACAGACATTTCTCCAGAGAAAATATACAGATTGCCAACAAACACATGAAAGGATGCTCAACAGCACTAATAATTAGAGAAATGCAAATCAAAACTACAATGAGGTCTCACCTCACACTGGTCAGAATGGCCATCATCAAAAGATTTACAAACAATAAATGCTGTAGAGGGTGTGGAGAAAAGGGAACCCTCCTGTACTGTTGGTGGGAATGTAAATTGATATAGCCACTATGGAGAACAGTATGGAGGTTCCTTAAAAAACTAAAAATAGAACTACCATATGACCCAGCAATCCCACTACTGGGCATATACCCTGAGAAAACCCTAATTCAAAAAGAGTCATGTATCACCATGTTCACTGCAGCACTATTTACAATAGCCAGGAAGCAACCTAAGTTTCCATCGACAGATGAATGGATAAAGAAGATATGGCACATATATACAATGGAATATTACTCAGCCAGAAAAGGAAACGAAATTGAGTTATTTGTAGTGAGATGGATGGACCTAGAGTCTGTCATACAGAGTGCAGTAAGTCAGAAAGAGAAAAACAAATACAAAAAACAAAAACACGTATGTATGGAATAGAAAAACAAAATGGTTCTCAGGAACCTAGGGACAGGACAGGAATAAAGACACAGACATAGAGAATGGACTTGAGGACACGGGGAGGGGGAAGGGTAAACTGGGACGAAGTGAGAGAGTGGCATGGACATATATACACTACCAAATATAAAATAGATAGCTAGTGAGAAGCAGCCGCATAGCACAGGGAGATCAGCTAGGTGCTTTGTGACCACTTACAGGAGTGGGATAGGGAGAGTGGGAGGGAGACGCAAGAGGGAGGAGATATGGGGATATATGTATATGTATAGCTGACTCACTTTGTTATAAAGCAGAAAAAAGTTATGTCTGGAAAGTTCTGAAGTTTGCATTGATTATTTACACTGAGTGGCATTTCTCTTCAAGACTAATATGAACTTACTAAAACATGAAACAAATTTCCCACGGTTCTCAAAAAAAAAAAAAAGAGCAATGGGCGAGGAGAGAAAAGCAAACCCTATTTTGGTGGAGTATTTGGGAAAGTTTAATGGAGGGAAGAGCATGTAGGGCCATTAATTCAAGGAATATTTATTGAGCATCTATTATGTGCCAGGAACTCTGGTAGGTACTAGGAAATGATGATGATAAATGGCTTTAGGGGATAAAAGTCTGATAACAGTAGGCTTGGGAAGAAGGAATAGGAGATAAAATAACTGATTAGAGAAAAAGGAATATGGCTTCAAAGATTCTTGGAGGCTGATGACCCACAGGGCTCAAAAATTGTTAGGACTCAGGGGCACCATCAAAATCAGGGTTGTTCTGCCAAACTGGACAGTGTAAAACATTGATAAATCTTATTTCATCAGTTTCTTCATCTAGATTAATGATCTCATTCCCTGACACCAAAAAGGTTGAAGGGGAAAATGCCAGTGAAAGGAAACCCCTCCCAAATGGCTGTACAACTTCTTTTTCATGATAATTCTAATAAGACTCAATTGGTTAAAGAGTTTATGACCAGCAAATGATCCAGAAAACCAGAATTTCAACCTTTTATTCTTATCCTTAATAAACATGATCATCAAAAGTCTTGGTCTATAGATGACAACATATCTTCTGATTTCCATCTTCAGCTACCTTTTCTTTGAAATTTTATTTCTTCTTTCTACTTTATGTTTGTCTTGCTAGTAACTTTTCTATTGCTATTTACCACCTTCTACCTCTACTTTTTCTGTTCTAGATGAAGTGTTCTAGATACTGAAGAATTTTATAATTGGTCTGAATTCTTTCTTTAGGAAACAATCACTTAAAACATTGGTTCTTAGACCAAAGAGCAACTAAAGCTATTAATTTCTTTGTACAGTTCCCATTTCACTGTTTCTGACACATTTCTTTTAACTGATCTGTCATAACGCTGATACAGAGCATGGAATGGGAGTTGCCACATAATAAGATCCCTTGCTAATTAGGTGGTGAGTCTAGTAAGGTTGTCTCCCTCCTTCATCAGAATGAGGTATTCCCCACCAAGGGGAATTGTCTTAGTCCTAAACTTAAAGAGGTGAAGGGACCTGAGTTATTACTAAACACAAAACATTTTACTTCTCAGATGATGGGGAGTCAAGTTAAGTGAATTCAGCAAGTCAGCAGCAGTCCAAAATAAAATCCAGGTTTCCTGACTTCCAAGCCATGTTCTTTGTCTACATCATGCTAACTCTTACTGCATGGCTAGCTAACACATTTTCTCCTATACTGTGGGTTAAATGGGCTCTGGCGAGCTAGCCAAGGAACCTATTTATTACAGTTTCTATGAGAAAACGAATTCTGAGTTTTGCCTCAGAAGTCAGAACACATCTTTCTACCTCCCACTCATCCTCTTACCACTCTGATGAACATAGTATCTGGCCATCAGGAATGAATTAGGAAGGCCATCTTATATTCTTAATAACTCACCTGGAAATGAATAGAACACTATTTATCAAACCAAAGCAAATATTTATACAGGAAGATTCTTCAAAATTGAGGATTGATTTTTAGGATGAATCTTCTAGAGTTATCCAAATTAGCTACTTGTCTTTCTTAGAAATAAATCTGTTACTAATACTTCCTCAGCCAACCAGCTGCAAAACCACACACTATGCTTTGAAAGATAGCACAGAAAACCAACTTACTTCCAGGGGCAAATGCGAGAGGGATCTAAAAATCCCAGCTATTGAGGTGATGTAGGACAGAGTAGGATCTCTCTTTTTTAATAACAAAGTGAGACAAAAGAGGGGGAGAGGGTAGGTAACTTAGCTTGACTTGTAAAAATATTCACTGAAGTCATTTACATACTATTACTTTGCCTAATTATGGCAAAGCATTAGGGATTATTCACATCATTAAATACATCAAGTTAAATTATTTGATTGCAATACAAACCTCCTGTTCAGAGTCTCTCAGTATTCATACTGTGATGCTCATATAGTTGGGTTGTCTGCTCACAGGTTTTAACATAAGATGAAGGAACAGTGCTGGCCTGGGAACTGGAGGACAATGTACCTTGCACAGTTAGAGGCAAAGGCAATGGCAGTGAATATGACCAATAGCTTCACTGTCTATGAGCCAGTTTGTAAAATCTTGGGGAAGGATGGTGGCCACACAGCTGTCTCCCAAGGCATCATATAGAGAACTTTTTAACTGTCTCTTTGGACACCTAGCTACAATTTAGTTTCTGATTCTCATTGTATTTAAATTCATGGTTTTGTTACATAATGTATTCCTAAAAATGTATACAAAAGTTGAGTGTGTGGAAGTTGAATAAATTTACATTATAATGGGTGGTTCTGTTTCTAGAGAATGAAAAATTTCACCCAAGCATTAGAGACATTCTTTGATAACATGGTCCCAGTGTTTCATCCAAATTTTTCATTTTCCTCTTTTACTTTTACACACAACCAATCGTTTTGGATGTTCAGTGAACATTCAATGAGGATTTAAGACTTGTCATTTTTGACGTGGCACTCCTGATCATTTCCTTCTGTGTCTCAAGTGTGTGTCACATTTATGAAACCCAGGTATCTCATAAGCACTTTTAATTTTATGTTTTCCACTTATTTTCATATAAGAATATAAATGCAATAAAATATTCCAATATTGCACAGTGATGTGCATACAAAGATGGTAACACCATTGGCTGGGAGCAGATTTTGCCATGTTACTGATCTAAATGCTAGTTAACCAAAGAATGTAAAAAAAAAAAAAAAAATCTAAATTTCCCATCCAAAAGGGAGCTTAGAGGTACTAAATATCTTTAAAAGTATATCTTTTATCAAGATCAAATGTGCTTAAAACAGAGCCTATCAAGAAGAGGAAGGATAACCATACCAACCTTGTATTTCTCTTCTCCTTTTATCTCATATCACCCTATTTCTCCCAGATAAGTGACCAGGAGAGTAAAGGGACCATTGCAAAATGGCTACTATGTGCCAGGCATTGTGGTAGGTAAAATTTCCACAAATACTCTCTTAATGGCCGGCGCCAATAGTGTATTTTATGTCAGAAAAAAACAAAACAAAACAAAAAAACAGAAAAACAAAAACCCAAGATCTCAGAAGCTATTAACTTCAATAAGTCCTTGTTTGCTGGACTGAGGAATTCGATTGAAAAAGAACCATTGATCATTACAAAAGGACCCAATAAAACTGTACTTAACTGGATCTTTAATAGTATGGCTTTTATATCTTTGTGTGGGATGGAGAATAATTTCATGGAGAAGCACCAGATTTCTGATAATTTTTAAAGAAATAGGTCTGATACTAATTGTACTGTATGTTTAAGCATCAGTTAAGGGCCTGTGCTTTGAAGGTAGATTTATGTGCTAGGGACTCAAAATTAATGATATGTTTAAGGCTCTACATTCTCTGCACAAATTTCCCAAGCCTGGTGGTAATAACGTGTATATAACGAAATAGATAACTATTTCTACTTTAAGTTCCTCCTTCTTCTTCTGACCCATCAGCAGAGTAAAAGTCAAGGGTCCTCCTCTCTCCTATGGCCAGAACTAAGATCTATTGCTCTGCATCTAAGGGTGCAGAGCAATAAGTGGGGTCCCTGGCATCCCAAGCTTCTGGTTCCCAACCATTTTTTAGATGTTCTTTGGTAGCATCACTGTTTTGCAAGCATACTGACTTATAAATGCTCCAAATACTTGATAGTCCCATACCTGGGAGATATGGAAGAAGGAAACTTCTGGAAGGCCAATAGTCAGTCACTGACCAAATTTCTACATCTGCCCATTTCTTGAGGGAGAGAGCTTGGCTATTTGGAGATGGAAAGTATGGTGACCTGATATCAGCAGGTCCTGATTCTAGACCCACCTCTTCGTCTAACCAACTGAGTGTTCTTGGTTCCAGGCTTCTGTGAAACCTCAGATTTGCCTTCTATATAAAAGGAGTTAGGACTCATCCCTCTCTAAAGTCCTTTTGAGTTTGTTGTATGTGACTAGCCCTGGCATTTAAACACCCTCCTGAAGCTACAGAAAAGCTGAAGAATCATTTAAAAATTAGGACATATCTTCTTACTTGAATACTGTAAGTCAAATCATAATCACTTCTAGAAATTAGATTGGACTAGCAAATAAGTAAGACCTAATATAAGTACATTTCAGTAAAATCACTTGTAATGTACATTTCTGAACAATCTTTTCAGGCTCCTGACATGCCAAATTAGAGGTAAGTATTCCAATTAAGTCGTCATCCTTTTGGCAAACAAGAATAGGGATCAATATACTTGATGATGGTGAATGAAGTCCTTAGTTTCACCTCTTTGTGCCTTAATAATATCTTCTTCAAGGAAAGCCCAGACCAGCAGGGCTGCGACAATATCAGCAATGAGACTGGGTCTTAAGGTCAGCATTCAGGCCATAAAACTCAACATGAAGACATCATTAACAGGCTGAAAACCACAAGTCTCAAGGTCCCGAAGTAGGCAGGCTTTAGGAGGTGGAATCAGCGACCTCTGGGTGGAACAGGTGGAGGAGGATGGAAGGTCTCCCTGGTCGGAGGCCTGAAATGAAAGATAACACAATTATTATCAAATGAATTTAATTAACTAGTTCTCAGGCATCCATGATTTGTTGCAAACTTGGTATACTATGCAAAGGACATGTTCTTCAATTAACAAAAGTGGAGAAACATACGGACCTTTCAGTGGCATACATGCTAAGCTGTGGCTTGCAATCCTAGCTGCACATCAGAATCACCAGCAGAGCTTTGAAAAATAACAGTTGCCAGGCTCGATCCCAGACCTATTCTATCATAATCTCTGGAGGATAGGGTTCAAGCATCACAACTTTTAAATAGTGTCCCTCCTTCAACCAGTTATATTAACCATGTTGTTTATTTTCTGAGGCTTTGACATCTGGGCCCTGGCTGATCCTGGAGGGCCTGCCCCTCCTAGGGAAAGCTAATTCCTAGAGATAGCAAACAACCTGCAGTGAGCACACCTTTCACATGCAAACTAACCAGTCCAGAGCCCATACTCCAACCATGTCCTTTAATGGGACTCTCATATTCGGGACCACTATCCACTGCCCTAATCACCCCAGGGCCAGGTGCTAGACAACTGGAGACAGCCCCTTTGCCCCGGAGCCCGCTGAAATTATTCAAACTAGCCAATCCTTAATCTGCCTAGCCTGCCTCACTTGTTCCTTCCTGCAGAACCCAAAATAAAGGCTCTTGCCCATGTTTCTCCCCTCCCTGACATTTCTCCTGCCTAAACCTGGGGCTTTCCTGTGTGCCCCACCCCGGCATAATGTGCCCCCTCCTCTTGGGATCTAGGAGCATAACAAACTCCCTATTCAAAGGCAGTCGTGGGGCTTCCCTGGTGGCGCAGTGGTTGAGAGTCCGCCTGCCGATGCAGGGGACATGGGTTCGTGCCCCGGTCCGGGAAGATCCCACATGCCGCGGAGCGGCTGGCCCGTGAGCCATGGCTGCTGAGCCTGCGCGTCCAGAGCCCGTGCTCCGCAACGGGAGAGGCCACGGCGGTGAGAGGCCCGTGTACCACAAAAAAAAAAAAAAAAAAAAAGGCAGTTGTCTCCTGATCTGCTGACCTTGCCATACCTAAATAATAATAAAACCTATATTTTAAAACTCCAGTGATTCAAATGTGCAGCCAGGCAGGAGACACACTGCAGTGGGGAGGTCCCTTGAGAGGACTTGAGAATTTCTGAAGTCGGCTTCTCACAACTACTTCCACCTGGGATCACTAAGGGTGTTGTCCCAACTCCATGTCTGCTTTCCTAGAAGCCTCCCTCCACGTTAGTCTAGGTGGTTTTTGAACGGTACTAAATGACACTCCAGACAGACCTGGGTGAATGTATTTACAGAGGGTTCAACAACTACAGATGGTATTTCCTCATGTGTGCTGTAAAACCAATATTTAATTCTCTTGGAAGCAAGTCAGTAAGTCAAGAAAGAGAGCTTTGTCAGGTGCTGTAATTGAACTGTGCTACCCTGGAACTGCGTACTTGAGGACTGAATGAATCAATGAGTAAATATTTACTAAATGTCTCTTGAATGCAAGTTTGCGTAGGTCAAGGAAACGACAAAAGAGTTGGGAAAAGACAGGCCATTTCAGGAGCCAGAGAGGGAGGCAGAAGTAGAAAAGAATAACAACAGACATCCTCAGGAGGGTCTGCAGTGGCACCTGGGAGTAGATGGTTTTGTGTGGTTGTCTCTTTATCCAGAGAAAACAAATGGACGGTCTCCTTCCATTGCCCGACCTGCCCTGCGAACCATGGGCTGAAAGGAGAAAGCTGAAGGACAGTCAGGTGATACCACTTATCACTTGAGTAAGCTTAGGCTGGCTTCCTTGCTTCCTTGCTTCCTCTCAACAGACATTTATCTACTGTGCATCTACTCCTGGGTGTGGGATATATCAGCAAGTAAAGTGGGCATGGAACTTTCCCTTAAGGTGCTGAGAATATAATGGATGAGACAGACAACAGGGAAAATCAGTACGCTGCACTGAAAGTTTTGATAGGGCACATTCAGAACCTATGAGAACGTATGGCAGAGGCATTTATGCACACATCTGGAGAATAAGTTCAACTTCTCTGAACCTCTTTCTCATCTGCCAGACAGAGGTAAAGATACCTATGTTGGAGATGTAGGTATCTATATTGGAATTGCAGATACCTATACTGTGTGAGATGACAGTTGGAAAGTGGATAGCACTTTTGGCTTAGAGTAGGCACTCAAGAGGTAAAGCTAATAATTTTATTATTATTATTAAAGATGTATTCTTAGAACTTTTCCCCATGTATGCCCCATAAGCCTTACATTTTACCTTCCATCACAAAGAGGGTCACGATTCCCTACTGGTCCCTCTTCCTCTGCTGCCCGACTCTGCAGTTGGGGCGAGTCTACAAGCAAACCATCTCCACATTTCATTCTGATGAACAACCCAGCTAAGGATTGGAAGCCCCATCTCAGGGAAATGGGTTTGTGATTATAGACATATCAGAACCATGAAAATAAAGGTTATTAAATCAGAATCAAGTGGTGGCCTGTGGGGGAGACGGCCTCTCCAGGACGCTGGGAAGTTGGAGCTGGAGACAGGATTGTCCAGTCCAGAGACCCGGGCACTGGCTGTTTTCTCCTCCGTGTTGAGGGTGAGGTCTGTGCTGATGACAAGTTTGGTTCAAGAACCCAGCAATCCTAATGTTGGTTACATTCTTTTAAAGCAGGCCTATTATTTAGATGGTATGCTTTTGTATGATCACAACATTGTTAAAAATATCTTTAAGCTTCCCTATTAGTAAACAGCCTCCGGCCCAAGTCCCCTTACTCTCTGACCACTACCCCCCATCCCCCAGGGACTTCACAGATCTCCTTACAAGTCAGCAGCTAAAGGATTAACTCTTGGTACTCCAGGAGGCCTTCAGAAGTATGTTCTGATTTGGCAGTACCTAGGCTACCCCTTAAAGGGGAATGCATAGATTGTTAGTGATTGGCAAATCACTAGTAAATGTCAAAACATATTAAAAAACAAGGGGGCAATGGCTCAGCAAGATGTTGGCTTCTTTTTTTTTTCTCTACTGGCACGACTTTACCTATGAAGAGTGTGATATTGTCAGCTGCCCACTCTATAGGGACTAATGCCCTGCAAGGGAAATGCCATGCAAAGATATAATGCATCTGCTCCTGTTCTTGTCACCATCTGCCTTTCCTAACTTTGAAGTATAAATATATTAGGAACTTACAGCGGGTGGGAATGTGAAGCTTCTTTCCACTAATCTGTAACCCACCTGCACTGTGGTACACGACTTGATGGCTAGCTGTCAACCCAAGCAGTAGCAGTCTATCCATCCACCCATTCACTCACTTGCATGATAAATATTTGCTAAATTCCTAGCAGGCGCCAATTACCGATTTAACTCCATTCTGTGCTGGGGAGAGTAGAAAAAAAATTTTTTCTTATCAAAAATCTCTAGGGACTTCGCTGCAGTGGTTAAGAATCCACCCGCCAATACAGGTGACAACGATTCGATCCCTGGTCCGGGAAGATCCCACATGCTGCGGAGCAACAAAGCCCGTGTGCCACAACTACTGAAGTCCCCGCGCCTAGAGTCTGTGCTCCCCAACAAGAGAAGCCACCACAATGAGAAGCCCGCACACCGCAGCGAAAGAGTAGACCCCGCTCGCCGCAACGGGAGAAAGCCCAGCGCGCAGCAGCAAAGACCCAAAGCAGCCAAAAATAAATAAATCCATAAAATTTAAAAAACAAACAAACAAAAACAATCTCTATTCTTTTGAGGTTTACCATCTACTTGAGGAGACAGATGTGTAAACAAGGGCCACAACATGGCATGAATTATAATGGAGGTATTTGGGGAACCACAAGAAGGTTCACTCTGAATAGGAACATCAGGGAGGCTTCACAGAAGAGGTAATGTTTGGACAGAGTCCTAAAGGATGTGTAGGAATTTTCTAAGCAGAGATCGGAAGGGTAGGAAGACAACATTCCAGGCAAAAGGAACAGATTGAGCAAAGACAGCACGAAATGACACAGCCCACTAGGAATTCTTAAGGGGGAAACATCAGTGACTACAAGAGAGGGGTGGGACTCAGGGCAATGGCATGCTAAAAAATAGAGAATTAAATTTAAGGCTTTCATGCCAGGAGGTGCCATCGCCAGCTATTTCTGCTCTAGAATGGGCACTCTCTGGTGCAGTGGAGGAGGGACTGCCTGGAGGCAGGGAGGTGAGTGTGGGCCTACAGGGATGAACTCAGGCACTGGCAGATGGAGAGGAGGGGTAGATCTGAAAGCTGCAAGGGCAGCAAAATGAACAGAGCCTGGGGCGCTTCGAGGGAGGCAGGGATGGAGGCTGACCCCGGGGGCAGGCGCTTGGGGAAGAGAGAGAATAGTGCCACGTCTCAGGCTGGGGAATGGTGAGAAGAAGGCAGTTTGGGGCAGAGGATGGCAGGTTGGATGATGAGTTCAGTTTTGCATGGGCTGCGTCTGAGATCTTGGTTGGACACCTGGTGAAGTTCCCAACGAACAGTAGGAAACAGAAGGCCAAGGTACAGATGGCGATGGAGACTTGGAGTCATTGCTGACAATTCAAGCTCTGGGGACAGCATGCAGAGTGAGAAGAGGAAGGGACCAGGGCTGGAGAGAGTGATGAGCAGGATGTGCTGTTTGAGAGAAAGGGGGGGTTCAGGAGAACATGAGTGGGGAAGAGCGGCCAATTCCCAGATCTGGAAGTGGAGTGGAGACCACCAAGGTCAGCCTCCCCTCCTGTCCGTCAGTAGGTCAAGCATTCAGGAGAGAGGCCCATTTTATTCTTTGCTCAAACATCTCCTCATTTTATTATGAAAATTACATACACCCTTTCAGAACAATTGCATCTTTTCCAATCTTCACACCAAAAATGCACCCAAACCCCGTTTCTATCAGAGATTTCTTTGCAAACACCATTTCTTTAGTAACATATGTTTTCCTCCTTTTCTCTCCCCATCTTTATCACAACATGCTTCCAGACTCCCCCAAAACAATTCATCTGCCATCTCTCTTTACACATTAAATGCATCCCAGTTTCCAGCCTTTAATTTCTGGAACCCATTTCCCTGGTTGTTCCCTCTCCTGTAGACAAAATCCCACAGAGTCTTTGTAGCTATATATTCGAGACTGACATTCTTTTTAATCTTGGTACAATTAGATAACTGCCTCCAAAGTCTTTACCTTCAGGAATAAAAGGTCTGAGATCTTGTATCTTCTCCCATGACACCTGGACCTCCTTGGACAGGTGTAACAAAATGACTAAAAGACTGGACCCTGGAGTCAGGCACACCTAGGTTTGCCACAGACATAAAGTCTCCATCCAGTCTTAAGCCCCGGTTTCTACATCTGCAAAATGGGATAACACTAAACATCTACCACCTAGAGTTGTGAAGAGAATTAAATGAGCTAATGCATTTAGTGTGTTTAACAGAACACCTGACACATAGTAAACGCTCAATAAATATTAGCATTTATTACCACAATTGCTCTCCAAAAACACCCCTCCCCAATCCCCAACTATATATAATTTTCAAGCAACAGAACATTATGCAAATTCAGGTGATTGGACTAGGTCATCGCTAAGGTTCCTTCTAGGGCTAATGTTCTAATATGTGAACTCTATTCTACACCAGGGAAACATGCTCCGTGAGTGTGAAGCAGCTTGGGACCGAGGGAGGCTTGTGTAGCAAGTGTCAGTACGTGAATGTTGCTGGGAGCACACGGAAAAGCGGTAATAGCAAGGGGAGAAATGGAAGGATCCTCAGCGCAGGGTCAGCTGCTCTTTCCAGAAAAGCGGAAGAAAAGCCTCCTTGTGGTACTTTCTCAACAAATTTCACTGATGAGGTTCATTTGAGTTACAAGTTTCAAATTGGAAAAAAAAAAAAAAATCCTAGTTTAAAAAAAACTTCATCCTTTTAATCTCCCCCCACCCTCCCCCACCCCCCACCCCCCCACGCCACATTGTATTTCAGACATCAAAGAATTAAACTCCCAAGGCAAGCCTAGGCTTTTATTCCCAAAGGCTCCTTTCTGCCTTGGCAGACAAGCTAGCTTTGACCACCTCTTCTGTGACTCCAGAAGACCTTAAAAAGGTTCCTGCCAGAAGCCTGAACACAAACAAAGACATACATCAGAGCCCCATAAGTCAGTCACACTCTTTTGTCTAATGCCCAGTTCCAAACCTCCATAGGCTCATCCTTCTCATAAAAAACACTCAGACTGTTGGGCTCTTACTAAGGGCCAGAAACACAATACTTACGACTCTGTGAGGAAGTTCATTGACTATCTCCGTTTTTTTTTTTTTTTGGCCACACCACGCGCAGCATGAGGGATTTTAGTTCCCGGACCAGGGATCAAACCCGAGCCCCCTGCAGTGGAAGCTCAGAGTCTTAACCACTGGACCGCCAGGGAAGTTCCTACTATCTCCATTTTATGGACAAGGAAAGTAAGGCACATGACAGTTAAATAATTCATCCAAGTTCACAAGTGGCTGCCGGAGACTTCCCCAGGCAGTGTTTCCCCACCACCACACCTTGCTGCCTCTCACCTTTATTTCCACTCCCAATTCCTTCTTATCTCCTTGTCCCCAAAAGGCACTGTCTCTACTATGCGGCCAAGGGAATTAGTTATTCGGGAGCTGACTTCTAACCAGATAAAAATTATGCAAAACATTGACCTTTACCGATGTATTTCACTGACAAAATATTGCATTTGTTATTTAGAGTATGTGCAACTGAATAAAGCATCCCTCAAGTTAATGAAGAGTCCACATTGAAATGTGTCCAAAGTATGCATTTCAGTGAGTCTAGCTCTGTGCTTATTCTTAGGTCATTTTAGATGTCCCCAGATCCTACACTCCCCTGAAACTCAGAGAGTGAGGAAAAAATGTCCCGTCAGCTTCGATGTTACCTCTGTGAGGCGGCTCGGGGCGGCACCCTGGGGGGCCTCTCAAGGGGCATGATGGGTGCGCTGTCCACTGGTGGGGGGCCTGGGCTACGACTTCTGGCAACCTCGGGGGCTTCATTATCCTACAGCAAAAAAGATGAGAAAGAAGGGTGAAAATCACATTAAGCAACAGCATAGTTGGACACACTCCATCCCACAAGCTCCTCAGCCCTCCCCAGGCTTTGGCTGAAGGTTACTTACTGACTGATAATCAACCCAGCAATACCAGGGCAGTTTTCCACTGACACTGACTCCCAGAGTCACTGAGGAGACCATCAGACCCAAATTATCATTAGCGATTCGAGCTCTTGTTCCTCACTACTCAGTGTGACATGTGGGCCACCAACATCACCATCGCCTGGGGGCTTGGGAGAGCCACAGGGTCCCAGGCTCCTCCCCACACCTGCTCCATCAGAACCCACATTTTCACAAGATCCTACGTATTTCTTATGCATGTTAAAGTTTGAGGAGCATTGCTCTATGTAACCAGATAGGGCTGGAGAAGTTTTATTTTTAAACAAAAGTCTCTTTTTGGGACAACAGAACGGTGACTGGTCCTCAGTCACAGGGTCATACGAGCTGTGCACTGGTGGGCGGCCCACCCCTAGGACCCTACCTCAGGGAGTCTCCTAGGTTGGCAGTGACCCACGTGACCTCACCCGCACATCCCAGCTGCTGGTCACTGGATCAGGATACACACCCTGACCCAAACTGGGCCTCAGCCTAAGGCAGCAACTTACACTCTGCTCAGAGACCTTGCGGCTCTCGGGAACTGTCTGCCGCTATCCATGTGGAGAAGCAGAAAAGGCCAGTGCGCAGTGAGAGAAAAAGGAGATACCCACAGGGAAGAGGAGACAAAAGAGCGTGTGGCCTCGGCGGGTACAGTGAACAGCGGCTCCCGCTGTGGCATGCCCCGCTCCTGACCCAAGCCCCGAAAGGTGACCACTGCCCCTGGAATCCCTGATACTCATCCAGTTCCCTCTCACCCCTTTTGGCTCAACCCTTCCTCCTTCCCTCTCTTCCTTTCTTCCCCTCTTTTTATTGAGGTGAAATCCACATAACATAAAATGAACCATTTTAAAGTAAACAATAAGTAGCACTTAGTACATTCACAATATTGTGCAACCACCATCTCTATCTACTCCCCAAACATTTTCATGACCCCCCCAAAGGAAACACTGTACCCCTTAAGCAGTTTACCCGCATTTCCCCTACCCCCAGGCCTGGTAACCACCAATCTGCCCTCTGTCTCTACGGATCTACCTTTTCTGGACATTTCATACACACGGAATCCTACAGTAGGTGACCTTTTGTGTTGGGCTTCTTTCACCTGGGTTTCCATTTCCTGCAGTGAAACGACCCCCAGGACAAGACATATGGGGGTGCGGGCCCCGGCTCTCACCTCGTTGTCCCCCTCCATCCCGCTGCTCACACTGAGGAGGCTCCGGGTGCTGGATCGGTTACTCGCGCTGCCTAAAGGGCGCAAACAAAATCAGCTGGACAGTGGATTGTCTCAAGGTAAAGGAAATTTTGCAGAACTCTAGCTCTCACTTACTGATAGAACCAATACACAAGCTGTGCATACGGGCTTCTTCAAAATGCTGCCATCTAATAACATTACCATGTTATTAGAGTTCAGTTTTTCTTTCAGCATAAAATGAAATGGTTCATCTTTGTATTACCACTTTTTGCCTTATAGCTACCATTTACTGAGGGCTTACCTCACGTTACATGCTTTAAAAGCACGACTGCAGTTAATCCCTAGGAAAACCCTACCCGATATTAGAGCTCCGATCTGACAGACAAGAAAGCAGAGACGCTCCAGTTCTCACGTGTTCAGTGGTATTTCTAAAATCTGCAAACAGCTTTTGTCGCTAAAGTTTTTTTTTACCTATTTAGAAATTACGGCACGTGCGAGTATCACACATGTATACACACCTTCTAAAAAGGTGCCAGTGTGACACAAAACACAAAGCACAGATTCAAAAGTTTAACTTACACGCAGGGTAGGAACTGTGCCTTATGTGAGTTTAGGTGCTCAAGGATGTAAGTTGGGGATTTATCACCTACCTCACTGAAAGAGCATTATCCAATAGAACTTTCTGGAAATGTTCTGTTGTGTGCTATCCAATTTGGTAGCTAGTAAGACACATGGCTAGTGCAACTGAGGAACTAAATTTTATTTAGTTTTAATGAACTTAAATTTAAATAGCCACATGTAGCTAGGGGTTACGGTATCGGACAGCACAGCATTAGAACTAGCTCAAGAACGTGATTGGTCTAGCAGTGAAGAAGGAAGAATAACAGTTAATCAACTAAAACTTTGACTTTAATTTACCAATATTGCCTTTAACCGTATTGCCAGATCTTAGGTCTGCTGAATTTCCACTCAAAATAGCTCCTCATCATATTAGTTTACGGGTAAATTGCCTTAGTTTTGACTTCATTATGGTACCAACTTTGACCTAATTAATTTAGATGTTAGCTTGACGAGAGTCAGTTAAGATTATAATTTTGGATTGTTTCTCGGAGGCAGATTTTTAAATTTAAAATAATGTGTTGAAAATATTTCTAGAAACCAGGGGATTCAGAGTTAGTCTATTAAGGAGCACGTGACCCTGTCTCTTTCTCTCCAGCTACCCACACATAACACTGCTTGCTCAGCCAGAATGTCCTTTTCTCCCTGCTCCCCCCAGCCCACCCCTATCCACAAATTGAAAAGCTCCTGTCCCCAACGCTCAGGACAAATGCTGTCGAAACCTTTCCAGATCCCCCCAAATGGAAGTAAACCCTCCTATCCACGGGCTCCCACCCCTGTGGAGCCAAGCCTCCCACGTCATTCATCATTGTTCATCCCCTTCCCTTACAACGAACCAGACTCCTTCCAAAGTTTATCCACTAGGAGGGAGCAAAAAGCTGTCCAGGCACTGGCTCCAGGATCCTGGAAATTCGCACCAGCCAGCTCCCCTTGTCCCTTCCCTTGGTGTTCTTGAATTTTTAACGCCCACCCTTTGGCTTTGAGGCTTCGCTCCTGGTTTATCAGCCCTGGCTGGCCCTCTCCTCTCTCCAAGGCTGCTGATCTGCTTGGCCACAACCTGGCTGGACTGCACCACTGGTAGGAGGCTCTGGCCCCAGCCCCCATCATCTTCACTCTTGCTGGGGGAAGGGGGCAGTACCCAACCCCTTGCCAGGCTTCTGTCACCAGGGAAGAAGGATCAGACAAGCATCTAACTGGTACTATATTTATACCTTCTCTCCTCCATTATAAGTCCCCTGAGGACAGACCCTATTTCTTTTTCAGCTTTATGTCTCCAGTATACAGTCTAGCTCCATATGCACAGGGCTGTCCTCAATATTTGGTGGAGGAATGAATGAGAGAAAAAAAATGACCCTATATATATGACCCTTAAGAAACTTGAACCAGACAACTTAGAAGAAGGTCAATGGTCTTTCTGTAATGAAACTTCTGTTCTCTTAAACATAACACTAATATTTTGTGCTTAAAATTATAGTCACAACCAGATTTAACCTGCAACTGTTTTCCTGTAGTTCCCAAGAGATGACAGCTGCACCATAATAAAATAGTGCTGTTTTTAGGGTGTGACTCCGGGGGTTGAGGGGCAGTTGGTGGATCAGAGCTGGGCCATCCTCACTCTCCCTCCTTGCCCTGGAAACTGTTTCTCTTTGGAAGGCAGTATGTCCCCATGGTTGAGCACACAGAGAGATCTGGATGTGAATCCCAGATGCCCTGCTTAATTTCCAAGTGACCCAGGGTAAGATGCCTAACCTAAGCCTCTGTTCCCTGGTCTCACAGCACTGCTGTATAGAGTGAGACTGCACGGTAACAGGCTTGGCACAGAGCCTGTAAGCGCAAGCATTTGATTAATTACAGCAGCTATCATCATCATCATCGTCACTAGTCTCAAAATGGCAGATCATCCACTAGTGACCCAAGGGCTCTCACCTCCAGTGTCCACACCTTTGTGTAGCCTCTTCCTCACCTCCCTCTCGGCTTAGCCATGTGACTTACTTTGGCCAATGTGACGTTAGCAAGTGTGACGCAAGCCAAAGCTCGATAAGTACTTGCACACTGGGGCTTGTCCTTCTGGAATGCTCCCTTTATGGATCTTGTTATCATACAAGAAGTTCAGGCTATTGAATTAGAGGCCATAGGTGGAGAGTGAGAGGCCATCGTGGATGCTCCAGCCCATGCCAAGCTTACAGCTGAATACAGTCACATGAGTGACCCCAACTGACCACAGGGGGTGGAGGTGAACAATTCCCATTTGACTCCTGGCCAAGTTGAGAATCAGACATAAATAAATGATTATGTTTCAAGCCACTGCATTTTGGGATAGTTTGTTACATAGCAATAGATAACTGTGCAACAGGGCCTGGATGCAGTCTACAGCCACAGAGTAAAATAAAATCCTCTGGTCTGTCATTTAATAACATTTTCTACCCCAATAAGATAGCCATCTCTGGGCAGTGCACCACCATACAAGGTAAGAAGCACAGTTTATGCTTTCCAGTCTATTCTCACTCCAAGCTAACTCAAAGTAAAACATACGCATAAAATGGTTTAAATTAATCTGAACCTGAAGTGAGAACTCTGCATTCATCTTGTTAAATTTTCCCTTCCCGCACCCCAGAAAGCCCTGCCCTCACCCCAAGAGTGTTTACACCACGTCTCCTCTCCTCTGTGACACGTCTGAGCCGGCTGCCTGCCTGTCCCTTGCTTCCTCTGCCACCTGTGATCACTCCCATTTCTGAACTTATCAGAATTCTCTAAATTGCCTAAAGGGGGGGTGATACACATGATCACCCCCATAACGTAAGGGGAGGTTTTCTTCTCTGTTAAGTCTAGGCTTTTCATGTGGTTGTATGATATGCTTTGGGTCTGTTTCAACAGGTAACAGTGGCAGAGAGAAGAGCTGGGTTCTACTCTCATTTTGCCATTGACTGACTGTGGGACCTTGGGCAAAACCCTTTCCCTTTCTGGGTTACAAATACGCTATTAATAAAGTAAGGAGGGGGAATAGTTCAGAGGCTCTTGACCTAAGTCCATGGATGGGCAAAATTGTGTGTGTGTGTGTGTGTGTAAACACATGCATGTGCATTTTTATAGGAAGCACATCCAGATCATATACCAGACTCTCAAAGGGCTTTGTGATACAGAAAAGATTAAGAACCCCTGGGTTAGGTGACCTTCCAGTTCCTACATCCATGTGGGGGTCTTCCACCTGACGTTTAAGGAGACGTGAGTCCTGAAATTCAGCTTGTCTCTTGCTCTTTCACTTCTCTCCTAGCTGTTTTGATAACACTGAAGTGTTTGAAAGCAGCGAAACTCGATCTATTTGGCTTGTGAAGCTGGTGTGTCTGAAGTCAGCTAATACCCCCCTGGATCTGGAAACAAAGCCCCAGCTCCTGCCTGCACATCAGCGTGTATTGCCTTGTTGCAATCAGACTCCTATTCAAGCTGTCAAGCCAAAAAGAAGACATTTCCCAATTAGATCCTCAACTTGCCTCTAAAGTTGGAATTCTCAAATCCGAGTTCACTGTTTTCTAATGTTTCTGACTTTGTGCCCTTTCCTTCCCCTTCCCACAGATGAAGCAAAAAGAAAAGTAGGCAAGAGTCTTAGCCTGGATTCGGTCCACCTGAGTTCAAATCCCAGCGCTACCACTTGTTAGCTATTTAACCTAGAGGAAGGCACTAAGTTTCCAGTTTCCTCCTTGGTAAATAGAGGTGATAATACCTGTCCTGTAGAGTGATTATGAGAATTAAATCAGAGAATCTGTGGAAGAGGCTTAGCATATAGTAAGTGCTCAATAAATACTAACAAGTATTATGATTAGGATTTTTCATTTATAAAAGCAATAGAGTAATAATTATCATGCAATCTGGCTTCACGGGATATTTGTATAAAGGATCTTTGGCGCCCTGAAAAAGGCAAACCTCACAGGTTAAATGTCCCCCATTTCTTACACCTCCCAAGCCCAGATCAGGCTCCAAGTAAGATCTTCTGGGCTCATAACAGAGCACATTTCCAAGGCCCAAAGGCACCTGCGGGCCACCTGCTTACTTGCTGTGCTGGAGGTACTGTCTGTTTTCCAGTCTCCTCGTCTTAGCTCTGTCCTTGGGGGAAAGACGCTTTTCCTGGGGCCACTCTCATAGACTCCAAACTCCACTTTCCCTGGCAGGTGCTGTGAGTGCCGAATTGGGACTGTGATCTCCAAGTCTGGAATTAGAGGGAAAAGAGATAAGGTTTAAGGCACCAGGATGCCATTTACAAAACTGCTGGGCTGCTCTCTCTCCACCCACCTCCTCCACCTGAATCTGGAGGGTGCCTGGAGGGGAGGGGAGGGGGAAGGAGGAGGAGAAAGGGAGAGGGAAGAGGGTGGGGGTCCTGTCCAATTCAGCACTGAAACTCCACTGACTACTGTGTGGCAACTGTTGACAGAAAGTTGGGGTGGAGGAATGTTAGAAAGGGCAGAGAAATGCTTTTGCATCATGTAGAAGAAAGAACATGTGATTAGGGAAAGAGGCCGGGGCCCCGGCTCTGCCACTCACCAGCTGTGGAGCTTAAGTCAGTTGACCCCTCTGAATCACTTCCCTTTCTGAGGAGGGGTTGCGAATGCCATTGATTGTAATAATAGGTTATCCTGTGCATCACGCAGAGTTCTAAGAGCTTCCGTATTTTTAGCTCCTTGAATCCTCCCGAAACCCATGAAATAAATACTATTGTCAACATTCTCAATAGAAACTAAGGTACAGAAAAGTGAAGTAGCGTGTCCCATGTCCCTGTCACACAGTTGGTAAGGGGGACAGCTGGGATTTGAACCCAGGCTCCAAAGTCCAGGCCCTTAATCACTACTCAGACTGCCTCTCAATCCCTTAGTAAGTGATGGATGAAGGGTGGGTGGTCCACAATGACAGCAATGATCCAGAGAGTTCACGAAAGGAGATCCATCAGGCCCATGAAAGATTTGGTGACTTGCACAGCTCATCAGTGGTTTGAGACCCCACAGATTCATAAGGGTAGATTATCCCTTTGCCCTGCAAAGCGTTAACCTAACCTCTTTACTGGCTTAGCCCTGCCCAGTGGTTGGTCTTTCTTCCTCCCTAGATTTCCACCCCTGGGTGCTATGAGCAGCGAACAACTCCAGCTGACAAGTGGAACAAAACATCTGTGCGGGCCCAAACCAGCTTCCTCTCCAGGGAAGTGTGAGAGCCAGGTGATCTCCTGTCACAGGGCTCCCCTTGAGGCCCTGGACCTTCCCAAGCCCTGGGGCGGGGTCTCTGCGAAGAGGTGTAAGTGCGGGGGGGACTTTTGGGGACATGTGGTCTCATTCTCAAGGAACCACTTCCTCCTCGCCTCTCCTCTGCTAGGGATGGGTGTGGCAGGAAGTTCAGGGAGCGCAGCGGCAGGGGTGGCTCCGCTTGCCAAAGCCAGAGGTCTGCCAAGAAGCGTAAACGGGTAAACAAGCGCAGGTGCGAGGACAGGGTAGACCAAGTGTGCTCAACATTCAGCGTGGAGAATATTAAAACAGTGGACTGCTGGTTTGCATGAGCTCGAGCTTTCCTCATCCTAGAGACTCTGGTTCCAAGCGTAGCGTCTGGTCCTAGTAGTAACCCAGCTTTCCAGGTCTCGGTGGAACACAGATCTTTTTCATGTCCTTGGGCTCTCTTGCTTACAATTGAGCAGTGAGTGGAAGCACCCACCCAAGCTTGGAAGCACTTGGGTGGAGACTAGCCAGTGTACCCACACATGGGTGTGAGCCCATGGTGGCTCAGAGCCCAAACAGGTGACACTTTTTTCCCCCCCAGCTTTGACCGAGCTGTTTAACAACAGTCTCTTAAAGGGAGGTTCCTGTCTGCTTAATTCACTTCAATGAAGCAATTTTCGACTCTGAACAGTTCGAGGAGGAAGGAAAGTAAAATACACAGGAAAAAAGTTGGGAGTCAACAGTTCAAAAAATCAAGTAGAGCCAGTCTAAGTGTCTACAAAATCCGGATATTCTTTGAATAAAGGGACACTGCCAGGAAAAATAATTATCATCACTATACTGCGTAGTACTTTTGCCAAAGTGCATTCACATGTGTTACTATTCCTCCCTTGAACTTTGCTACTCCATGAAGCAGATAAGCTGGGTGTAACCACAGATGAGGAAACTGAGGCACAGAGTGGTTAAAGGAAAAGACCTGGATCATGAAGTGATTCAGTGACAAAGCAGGGATCAGAACCCAGGCCTCCTGGGACCCAGCCTGCTTCTCCAGGTCCCGCCGTGCAGTGGCCACAGACACGCCCAGAACACGAATATTGATATTCTCCTCCATGGGGCCAGGCCGTTCAGCAAGTCGGGAGTCAGCCAGCCCTCCTCTGATTTCCTACACCATCAGCGCTCTGCACCGTCTCAGCGAGAAGAAAACAACTCCCCAGGGCTGAAGAAATACTGGCAAGTTATTATGAACAATCTGTTACTTTTTAATCGTCCCTGGTCTTTTAACCCAAATTAAAGAAAAATCACCATTGTTTTTCTTTTCTAAGGCAAATGAGGTTTCCAAATGAATAGAGTCAGTCCTTGAGTGGAGTGGCCTCCATTCCTGGAAAAGGTCCTTCAAGCAGAAATGCCATTCATCGGCCCTAATTTTCCTATAGGTCAATGTTATCCTGTGTCGACAGTTTTCAAATGTTTTTTTGTTTTTTGTGAAGCAGGATTCTTTCCTCTAGTGAAAACAGAAGATCAGTATAGGAAATGGAGTTTTTAAAAAGGAGCTGCAATGGTTGAAGCAGAGTAAGTGGCCCCAAACCCTGTTCCAATCCAAATCTACTCCCCTACCCCATCCCCAACTGTCCCCCAGTTCCTACCTGCTACCCCTACAAGCATGGATGGAGCAGCACTGGAGCACCTGAGTGTGAAAATCCCCAGAATAGGCAATTCCAAGTTAGAACGTACTAAATACACAATCGAGTTTTATGCAAAGATCTAGTATATCATATTCACTCAACCGTAAATGATGCCTTCTCTTTGGCAGATGCTCTGATGACCTTGGGCCTCACCAGGCAGTACAGGGTCCAACTTCCAACTGCCTGAGCTTTCTCTGGGAGCCGGATTACAAGTGCCCGTCTCCCAGCAGGCCTCACCCAAAGACACGGGAGCTGGTGTTTAAATGCCCCGCGGGAGGGATAACTCTTCCAGAGTGCTCTCCATTGACCCCCAGCGTCTCTGGGGAGATGAAACTGCAGTCGCCGTGGTTCTAACTGCACGCTGCTGGCCGCCTTTCCTTCCTCTCTCACTTCCCACCCGCTCCTGTGTTCTCTAGGATCACCTCCCATATCAGCTCAAATCCTTGTCAGGGAAGAAAAAGTTCCAGAAATGGATACTGTTCATGGCTGTACGTTATTTTGAGTGTACTCAGTGCCACCAGATTGTACATTTACATGCAAATAGGAAATTTTACCTTATGTACATTTTACCAAAATAAAAAACAAAAATATAGGGAGACTCTTAGTGCTGATGGACAGAACACTCTCCCCATGTGGGCTACGTGCGGCCCCCAGCCGTTCTTGCTCAGTGTCAAATTATACATAGTTTAATCTTTTAATAGTTATGACATTAATTAAAACCCTTGATGTAAAAAGTAAAAATACTTAACCCTTCACCACCACCACCCCCAAATCCTGGTCAGGGGTCTGCTTCTTGAAGAGTAGGGTAGCAGGGAAGGTAGGGCATCTAAATCACGTTCCTTTGGAAAACTTCAGACATGGACCATTCTAACCTAGACTAGAGCCACTGGTGGGTATCACTTATTCGCAGCCTGATTAGCCTTGAGTGAACTTTGTGAAATGCGTCAAAAGCCATGATTCCAGGCCTGGCCCCTGGATGGTGAGTCCCAGCTCAGCGCACTCTCCCTGGGAAGCCCTGGCTAAGAGGATGCCAGCTGATGTGCGGGTGGTTTTCAGAGTGCCTCCATGTGCTGGGCACTGGGCCTGACCCCAGTTATGCCCTAACTCACTGAATCTTCAGAGCGACTCTCCTGGATGGGCACCTTTATTTGTGCCATTTTGCAGATGAGGACTGAGGCTCAGGCAGGTGAAGTATCTTGCCCATGGTTCCCAGCTAGTTAGGGGTAAACAGTGAGCAGGAACTTGACCTCAACCCTGCTGGCCCCAGGGCCCATGCCTGCAACCCTCTACTCCTCGGCATGCGTGTCTGTCTTGCTTCCATCTCTCCAGTGGGCCCAGGTGGAGCCTGGGTGGGTGGTACATATGTGATGACACCAGTGGCTCAGTTCTGGAGCCCAGGCTGCTGAGCACACACGACTCCAACACTACGACTCACCGGCCTTCAAACACCACATGCCCCACCAAATCGCAATTTTCTTGATACTACCTGTATTTAAAAGCTTGAAATGTTTCATTCAGTCAAGGCTTCTATTGACCTCTGGGTTCATGTGCTCTAGTTTTAAAAAGCACCTCAGCCCTCTACCACCTAGAACCCTATTGTCTGACCCTAGGATGAATGCAGCTCTTGAAACAGATTTTCTCCCTTCTTTCCTTTTTCCTCCTCTCAAAAGGAGGCAGACAAGTATGAGGGTGGGTAGTGACAGCATACATTTAAAACTTAGTCACCCAGGCAGGAGTCTGAGGATGACCCCTCTGACTTTCTGCCACGGTTGTATCCTCTTTACCCCTCTTCTTCCAAAAAGTCAAACTCAATAATATTCACTAGGCTGTATTGCTTGCAAAACACTGTGCTAGGCATTGTGGGACAGGCTGTAGCTGGGAAAACCAGACCTACACAAATAAAAGACTAACTCATGAGCTACCAGATGGTGAAGATTGCATCTTACAGGTGTAAGATTTGTATTTGGCTGGACGCCTGGTGCTCAGTAAGTATCTGTGGAATGAATGAATGGTGTCACCAAACGTTTCACTCAAACCAGCCATTCCAACAGAGACTTCTTGAGTTCCACCAACGTACTGTGCTACATGCTGGGGATTCAGCAGAGCACAAAACAGACAAGTTCTTGTCCTTGCAGAGCTTATGCACGTGGTGGTGGCAGGTTTGGGGGGAGAAGGGGTGTGGAAAATAACCATGAGAATAGAAACATAATTCCAGTCTGTGATTTGGGAGAAGAGGGTGAGCAATGGCACAGGAGGTGAGTCGTGGAGGGCTACTCTGGAGAGAATGGCCTAACTCTGAAGGATGAAAAAGAGCCAGTGGGTAAGGATGTGAGGAAAGAAGTGGAGTGGGCACAGCAAGTGCAAAGGCCCTGGGCAGAATGCCCTTGGCATGACAGAGCAACGAAAAGCAGTCCATTGCGACTGGAACACAGGGTGTGGGGGAAAGTGGAGGATGAGCTCAGGCATCACACCATGCAGGGCCTTGTAGGTCACAACGAAGACTGTGATTTTACTCTTGGGACAAGAGCCCCCAAGGGTTTTGAGCAAGAGAGTGACATCATCTGATTTTTATTTTTGAAAGGCTGTTGACTACAGTTTGTAGGAGTAACTGTAGAGGAATAAGAACGGACACAGGGAGACAACTGAAGAGGCTTCTGCATTAATCCAGGAAGAGGTGGTGGTGGCTTGGATGCAGCTGTGGCATGGAAGGTCGTCAGAAATGATAACAGGTACTTTGGATGCAGAACTTCTGGGAACTGCTGATGCTTTGAAGGGATGAAGTAATAACAACCAGAGGCAACAGAAAAGAAGTGCCAGGTGGACGGAAGGGATACTAGGTTCTATAGATGCTCAAATGAAGAAGGAGTACAATGGCCAGGAGTGGTCCAGGAAGGCTTCACTGAGAAGGGGCTGTCAGGGCTGGGTCTCCCAGCGCCAGTAGTTTCATACAGGTGAGGAGGGAGAGGCATGAGCAAGTGGCCTGTGGCAGGAAGAGGTCCTGTTTGAAGACCAGGGTATTACCAGACTGACCAGGTTCATGGGAAGTCGGGCCGTTGGTGGCAGCTGGAGACAAACTATAGAAGTTATGCACCAGCGTAGTTCTTTACGCAATGGAGCGCCATTCAAGATCTGAATGCCTCTGAAAGTCTTTTCTTGCCAGCTCTTCTTGGTATAAGGCTGGCCAGTGTAAATAACAGAGACCCACCATGGCAGAGGCTCTCAGCGAGGATATGCAGTGCGGGCAAATGCCCATTCCTTGCTCAGGGGTGGTGGTGCCACATGGGTAGCACCTGGGGGAGGGAGGGTCAAGGGGGACAGAGGGGCCTGGTCCTGGGTGAGCACAACTGGAATCCATGGCCCTGCTATTGGGCCCCCACCACACACGGCAGGAGCCCTGCTGCACCTGAGACCGGGGCTTCCAAAGCAGTGTTTGCTGTGGACACTGATGACGCAGTGCCCTGCTTGAATCAGAAACAGACACTATGTGAATGGGATTTTCTCTTTTCTCTGCTCAAAAAAAAGTGTCTTCCTAAATGCCAAGGGGAGAGTCAGGTGCCTGGGGAGAAAGCATTATCATCCTCTTTCATGGGAGGAGGGATGCAGAGTTCAAGCCTTCCTTTCATTCATTTGCTGATGTGCCTTGTGTGCCAGGTACTAGATTTATAGAATTAACAAGACAAAGCCATTGCCCCAAAAGACCTCACAGCCTAGTGGGGGACCCAGATCTATAGACAGGTGACAGGTGCTGGGCAAGCATTCTGCCCACTCAGGCCCCAGCAGAAAGGAGAGTCAAGGACAACAGACCACAGCAAAGTCCCCCAGCATGCAGCACCCCCAGGAAGCCACATACCTGTCTGCTTTCCTGATTTTTGCTTCTCTCTCTGTCTTCGGGTGATGCTATCTCTTAGCCGTTTAAGATTTTCCTGGAAAAAAATTTAGTTTATTTTAAAAATATACCCCAGAATTATACCCTCTGGGCATTAGAGTTTCTTTCTGATTTTATGACATTTGCAAGATATATCACATTGCAATAACATTTCCAACGTGCCGACGAGGCTGGAGTGCATTTGCAATCGGCTCCCAGAGAAATCCAAGCCCTCTTAGAAGTTGTGCCTGAAGAGAAGACATCTTGTCCACAGCAAAGTATTTCCCCTCCTCTCTGGTTCTCAGCTCTTTCCCAGCCTTATAACCTACCACCCACTTTGCACGCCCCTTAGAAAAGCCTGTCTTCTACTTGCTTACAAGCTCTCCACCTACATTCCTACCTCTGAGACTGTGTCCTCACACATTCCCCTGACCCTGAGGGTCATGGATTCCATGACTTCGCTCCAAGCCTGGGTCAAGGCCCACCTTCTAAGCGCCCCCTCCCATAATGCTCCAGTCCTTATTGCTGCCCATGCCATCTGCTACTGGGCTACACTGCCTTACCCTGTGCGTGTGTGTGTGTGAGTGTGCACACGCGTGCGCACGTGTGGTCTCTTCAGAGGTACTGTGAGCTCTCGAAGGGCAAGAGACCAGGTCTCGGACCTTTCTGTAATCCTGCAGTCTGGTCTATCGCAGTCATTCAATAAATGTTGAACAGACATGTGAGGGTCAAGATTTGTTGCTATTTTAATCAATAAATAACAGTCAGCTTGAAGTTAAGTGTCTGAGCATTCTAGGGAAATGCCCCAGGGACCAACATCCAGACCATCTGGTTGGAGCAGAAGGTTCCTGTGAGGGAGCCACAGAGGCAGGACTGAAAGGCTGGTTGGGTTGTGACTGCAGCTGAGAGACTGAGCTTGGTCAGTCTCTGACCAAGCAAATGTTCTCAGGCCCAGTCACAGGTGTCCAGTTACAGCAATACACAAGACAGCCACGGACCCAGCCCTCCTCCACTGTCTAGCAGAGAAACAGACACAAAACAAAGTCTATCTGGAGCCAGTTACCTGCTGGAAACGAAAGGACTCAGACCGCTTCTTCTGGTTGAGCTGCCACTCTTTGAAGTGGAGCACGGCCTCATCCACGTTGACGATGCCCAGCTTCACCTGCTCCTGGAGGGTAATAAGCTGCCGCTGGCCTGGCGTTTTCATCCCAGCAAATGGGTCATACATGCTTGACTGAGGCCTGTCCCTCCAGGGTCTGACAGGTGGCTCTGGAAAGGATGGAGAAACTCAGCTTGACAGCGGCGCTGCTGGGGAGAGCTGACCGGATGAGTGGGGTTAATGAGGCTGGCCATGGGCTCAAGAGGATGTGTCTCAAAAGAACAGTTACATGTGGAACCAAGAAAAGGGAGGTATGACATGGAATCAGAGAGAGGGAAGCAGCTAATAATTTCAAATCCTGTTACACTAAAGTAGACAAGGCCACACCATTTTAGGAAGTGAGGCATCCACGGAGTGAGTCACCATGAATTACTGAGAAGCCTTTAGACCAGCCTTTCTCAACCTTGGCACTATCGACATTTTAAACTAGATAATTCTTTGTTGGTGTTGTGTAGCTGTCTTGTACACTGTAGGATGTTTAGCCTCATCCCTGGCTTCTGCCCACTTGATGGCAAGAGCATCCCCTTCCTCAGTTGTGACAATAAAAAATGTCCCAGACATTGCCAAATGTCCTCTGGCCGGTTGGGGGGTGGGGAGTGAGGAGAAATCACCCCCAATTGAGAACCACTGATTTAGACTAAAATCCACTGATTTAGACTAAAATCCACTCCAGAAGAGAATATACAGGCAATTCTAACCAGGCTGCTTCTCCCAGCACCACTTCCAGCCCTCCCCATCCCCCCTGCCTCCAAGCAGCATGGGGCACAGTGATTGTGGACCGACGGGTATGAACTGCCTGAGGAAACTGGAGTGCTAACAGAATCATGACCCAGTCAAATATCACCAGGTAAAAATTAGGTTCTGGGTCCCAGCTGACTCTCCTTGGGTTGTTCATGTGCCAACCTCTCCTCCGTATTCAAAACTTATAGTTCTCTGCTTTGGATACTCTAGGGAAGTATGAAGCCAACTCCTCTCTCTCTAGGCTCTGTGACTCCACTAAGTTCTGTGGGAAGAAAGAGCTACTTGAAGAGGTGATGGGGCCACTGGAGCATATGAAAACGACTTGACATTTCACTGCTCATTTCCTGTAGGGCTATCTTTGATTCTAAATTTCTCCAGCAGGACCCCATGTGAGCATTGTGATTCAGGGAGACGGTATGAAGGAAAAAGAGAGATGACTTCACCAGTGGGTATTGAAAAAGCTTCAAAGAAGCTAATGTATCATTCTTACCAACCATTTACTCATCTGTCTACACACACTCACATAACTTACTCCCAGGTTTGCCCTCTTCCAGGCTGTCTTTAATTGTGTTGGGAGATGGAGTGTGGGGACAAAAAAAAAAATGCAAAAGCCAATCAGTTCCAATCTCCTACCACCAAAGCCCTTAGGGAAGTTTTCAAACGCTTAGATGGTGTCATAGTTCCTTTTCAGAAGAATCATCAATGGGATAATACTGAATGCCTCTGTTTAGCACAAGGAAATTCATCAAGAACAAAATACTTATCTCTTCAAGCTTCCTTAAAAGGTCTTTGGAAAAAAAAGAAAAATGTCACCCAGTGGCAAGCAAAATGTCTCAAATAAAAGTTGAATTAAAGTATAGTTTAGCTAATACAGATAGGGTAGGTAAATAGCACGGTAGGGCTGCATCACCAGGTAAAGACTGGGTGCTGGGCTGCCCACTTTCATCCTGTTGGTATCAGTCTCAATGTTTAAATTGTACTTTAGTGTGCTGTTACAGACACTTTCTAGGGTATTGATGTCGTTGGCATGATCAATTTGTACAGTGTTCTAAGGCACCCCAATCTCTTCTCCTCTCCCTTTACCATCAGTACAGCTCCACTTCAGGTATCTCTTGGACCTCTCTGTTTTTCAAGGATAAGGAGCTGTTACACCTGGAAATCACTGAAACATGAACACTTCCACCACCCAGAAGTTCAGGTCATACGAAAGGAAGCTGAGGACATCTGCTTACCTTTCCTGATGCTCTCTGAAGTAACGTAGAAATTCTCAGGCCGCTCTTGACTTTTTTCTGCAAAAACTATGAGATAAAGAGTATTCTAAGTAAAGCCAAATAAGATCCCTTTCTAAAAGGCTTTATAATAGTTTATACATTTACCAAAAAAATTACCAAAATCTTGTACAAAAAAATAATAATAATGGATCACAACTTGGACCACTGTATACAGTTCTATAAACCAAAACTTTAGGAGGCAACCAATGAGCAGAAGCTATAGGGATTATGAAATGAAGACAGACCAAACCAACAAGGTCTCAAACCAGAAAGACAGAGCCAATCAGAGGACATGATCAGCATTTACGAGATCATTAAAGAAAAGGGTAAGGTGAACAAGATTACCCTTTTCCTTGAATACTGAAGCAAGCCGTGGAACACCCTGAAGTTTGAGAATAAAAGGAAGTGCCACTTCACGTGTCAACAAGTGCCCTAAGACAGAACTCAGAGCAGTGGAACAGGTGAAATACGTGCAAGGCTCCAAGGGGACTTAGATGAAGTCAGTCATGCACAAGAGACACATAAAGACTTGTAGGGGGGACTTCCCTGGGGGCTCAGTGGTTGGGAGTCCGCCTGCCGATGCAGGGGACATGGGTTCGTGCCCCGGTCCGGGAGGATCCCACATGCCGCGGAGCGGCTAGGCCCGTGCGCCACGGCTATTGAGCCTGTGAGCCACAACTGCTGAGCCCGCATGCCACAACTGCTGAGGGCCATGCGTGTCTAGGGCTCGTGCTCCGCGGCAGGAGAGGCCACCACAATGAGAGGCCCGCACACCGCGACGAGGAGGGGCTCCTGCTCGCCGCAGCTAGAGGGGGCTCGTGTGCAGCGGCGAGGACCCAAGGCAGGCAAAAATAAAAAATATATAAATAAATAAATTTATTTAAAAAAAAAAAAAGACTTGTAGGGAAAACTGGGAAATGACAAGCGTTCACTCAGTGGTAGGACTGCATAGTGATTAAGTCTCCCTGGGCTCTGCACACGACTCTCTGGGTTCAAATCCTGGCTCTGCCATTTATGAGCCATACAACCTAAGAAAAGAGGCTTCACCTCTTCTTGCCTCAGTTTTCTGATATGTAGAATGAGGATAATAATTGTACCCTCCTCTTTGTGGGGATTACACGAGTTAATACATGGGAAGTGCTGAGAATAGTGTCTGGCACATGTAAGCACTCCATGTTAACTTTTATTATTCACATCTAAACCTTGAGATTGATGCCAATAAGACAGCAATACCTTGGCCTGCTAGTTAACACAAGGGATGTCTACTCAGTGCTTTCCAGTTTATAAAATAGCTCCTCATGTATGATTTCATCTGACCCTCACAATAAGGCTCTGGCAGAGTATTATTATGCATCATTTATACATATATTATTATGATACCCATTTTATAGATGAGGATACTAAGGCCAAAGAGGGTGAAATGACTTACCCAATGTTCCATACTGTACAGCTGAAAAATGTAAGAGCTGAGACTTGAACCCAGGTGTCCTGGACTCCAAACCTTTGCCCTTTTTGTCATCTCCTGCCCCTCTCCTTTCCTTTCCTCCTCACAGTTTCCTAGCAAGTCCATCAAGGCTCTTTAGGAACCACCTATGCCCCTCCCAACTGAACTTCCCACAATGAGCCAGACCATCAACACCCTCTCCCCAACCCCTGCCATTTAGGCATTATCAATATATATTTGCAAGCTTCTTCATTTGGGTTCCCTTAGAAGCAGACCTGGGGGACTTCCCTGGTGGTGCAGTGGTTAAGAATCCGCTTGCCAGTGCAGGGGACATGGGTTTGATCCCTGGTCCAGGAAGATCCCACATGCCACTGAGCAACTAAGTCTGTGCGCCACAGCTACTGAGCCTGTGCACTAGAACCCGCGAGCCACAACTACTGAGCCCGTGTGCCACAATTACTGAAGCCCCGCGCGCCTAGAGCCCATGCTCCGCAATGAGAAGCCCGTGCACTGCAACAAAGACCCAACGCAGCCAAAAATAAATAAGTAAATTAATTAATTAAAAAAAAAAAAGAACTCTGGAAAAAATGTCTCTCAAAAAAAAAGAAGCAGACCTGGGGACAGTTATCCAAGTACATGTAGACTATGTGAGAGGTGATGGAGGTAAGACAGGGAAGTGGATAAAGCAATAAATGGTGGGTTACCCAGTAAGTCACCATGATGGGCAAGCTGGGGAGCTCTGGAAAGCAATGTAGAGCATGCACCCCAGAGTTCTCCCAGTAAAGGGGCAAGTAAGCTAGGGTACTCATCCAACAACTCTACTCAGTCAGTGGTTGAGGGCTGCATCCAGGGGTGATAATCCCCCAACTCTTCCAGCCTGTCCTGCCAGAGAAAGCCATCAGGCTAAAAGACACAGGTTCTAACAGGCAGGGTCGATCCAGTGGGCACAAAAACATAAAGAGCTGGGGGGATGTGAGCAGGACACTGACAGTGTCTGCTACACACGCCGAAGGAGATGCCATCCAAGGGATGGCAAACCATGAGCACGGATAGCACTAGGCAATATATAATATCCCCCCACTGTATTTCTACCCAATTTAAGGTTGCCAGATTTAACAAACCAAAACCAAAACTGAAAAAAAGAGTGCAATATTTGGGACACACTTACACTAAAAAATTATTTGCTGTTTGTCTTAAATTCATACTTAACGAGGCGTGCTGTACTTTATTTGACAAGCCCAGCCCAACTACCTGGGGCTCTGGTTGAGGGCTATCTTCCCCAGTTTCTAATCTTTGCCATACCTTCCATAACCTGCTTATACTATTAAAAATGGAAATGGAGGGACTCCCCTGGTGGCGCGGTGGTTAAGAATCCTCCTGCCAATGCAGGGGACACAGGTTCGAGCCCTGGTCCAGGAAGATCCCACGTGCCGCAGAGCAACTAAGCCCGTGCGCCACAACTACTGAGCCTGCACTCTAGAGCCCACTCGCCACAACTACTGAGCCTGCATGCCACATCTACTGAAGCTCGCATGCCTAGAGCCCGTGCTCCACAATGAGAGAAGCCACCGCAATGAGAAGCCCGCGTACTGCAATGAGTAGCCCCCACTCGCCACAACTAGAGAAAGCCTGTGCACAGCAACAAAGACCCAACGCAGCCAAATATAAATAAATAAATAAGTAAATAAATTTATTTTAAAAAAATGGAATGGAGGTCAAGTGCACAGATCTGGCAATTCCTATACTCTTACAGTACTTGTAATCATATTAATAAAATCAAGTCCTGAAAGATAGTGAAACTGACGATGCTATCAGCATCTAACTAATGTCCCAGGGATCATTATGGGTCAAAACCCAATTATCACCAACTTTTATCAATGTACGAAGGTAGACAGCATAGCATTGTGGCTGAAAGCCAAGGTTGTGGAGTCAGATTCCTTGAGTTCAAATCCTGGCTCCGCTACTTGGTAATCAAGTGACCTCTGTAAGCCTCAAAAATGAGGGCTTACATTTTCCTCATCTGTAAAATGGGGATGATGACGGCCCTTACCTAATAGATTATTATGACATATTCCAAATAGAGCACTCTTGGTAGATTTCAATAAATGTTAACTATTAAAAAATAATAATAATGAGAGTTTCAGGAGATAAAAATTTACCAGGGATCTTGCCATTTGGAGTAGAGGGACATCTTGTTTATCTCTGTCTTCACACTATGCATAAATTCCTCCAGGAAGGCCAGAACTAAATCTGACCACTGCCCCTAGTCTAGTTCCAGAATCTGCCCCAAGCTCTGACTCTGTCTCCTGGGGCTGGTTGGAGACCATTCAGAAGGGAATGGTCTTGAGCAATGGTTCAGGAGGTAGAGGATCCAGGGAATTCCTGCTGAGAGGCTCTGAAGATCCCACTGTGCATCATTCCCTGCCACACTTGCCTTTAGAAATGTATGGTTCATTGTCAGACAGCTGGTGAGTGCCAGAAGCACTGGCCTCTGGCCTGGGCACTGGGACAGGCGGCCTGTTGGCCAAGTCCACGGAAGAGGCCTCATCATCATCCACTGTGTGATAAACATCTTCTTCCTGCCCGAGATGGTGTACTTCCCTCTCCAAACTGGACATTCCCATGCTGTTGCCTAGAAACAGAGAGAAAGGTGACTGAAAGCTATTGTCAAACCCTGGGGCCCCCAGGTCATACAGCCAGCTGCCCTGGGACCCAGCTCTGCACATCAGCAAGCTGGCCACCTCCACATTAGGTAGGGCCTGGCAGCCAACCAGGCCGGGGGCCAGCCCCACCTACCTGCACACTCACAGTAGTTGGCCCTGCCACAACAGAAAGGCCCATGGGGCACCACTAGAACACATAGCTCTGGGGACCAGAGGGGAGTGTGCTACTGGGCCCCACAGACATCTGCTACATAAGGCCACCACTCTAAGATTGGGAAACATTGCCAAGCTACCTAATACACAAAAATTAAAAGAGAGAATTAGGCAAAATGAGGGACAGAGAAATATATTCTAAATGAAGGAACAAGAAAAACCCCAGAAGAACTAAGCAAAGTGAAGATAAGCAATCTACTTGATGAAGAGTTCAAGATAATGATCATAAAGATGTTCAATGAACTTGGGAGAGGAATGGATGAACACAGTGAGAAGCTTAAGAAAGAGCTCGAAAATTTAAGGAACCAAGCAGATCTGAAGGATACAATAACTGAAATTTTTAAATACACCAGAAGGAATTAATAGTAGATGAGATAATACAGAGGAACAGATCATTGAACTGGAAGACAGAATAGTGGAAATCACTCAAGCTGAACAGAAAAGAAGAAATGTTTTTTGGATCTCTGAAGGAGAAAAGAGAGCAAAAGGGGCAGAGAACATATCTGAGGAAATAATAGATGAAAATTTCCCTAACCCAGGAAAGTAAACAGACATTCAGGTCCAGGATACACAGAGAGTCCCAAACAAGATCAACCTAAAAAGGTCCACACCAAGACACATTGTAATTAAAATGGCAAAAATTAAAGATAAAGGGAGGGGCTTCCCTGGTGGCGCAGTGGTTGAGAGTCCGCCTGCCGATGCAGGGGACGCGGGCTCGTGCCCTGGTCTGGAAAGATCCCACGTGCCGCGGAGCGGCTGGGCCCGTGAGCCATGGCCACTGAGCCTGTGCGTCCGGAGCCTGTGCTCCGCAACGGGAGAGGCCGCAACAGTGAGAGGCCCGCATACCGCAAAAAAAAAAAAAAAAGCTAAAGGGAGAATATTAAAAGCAGCAAGGGACAGACAACTAGTTACGTGTAAGGGAACTCCCATAAGAATACCTGGTGCTCTTTAGCAGAAACGTTGCAGGCCAGAAGGGAGTGATATCATATTTAACGTGATAAACATAAGCTTATAACCAAGAATACTCTACCCAGAAAGGATATCATTCATATTTGAAGGAGAGATAAAGAGTTTTACAGACAAGCAAAAGCTAAAAAAATTCAGCACCATTAAGCTGGCTTTACAGAAAGTGTTAAAGGGACGTCTCTAAGCAGAAAAGAAAATACCACAACTAGAAATATGAAAATGAAAAAAAGAAAAATCTCATTGATAAAGGCAAATATACAGTAAATATACAGATCAACCACTTATAAAGCTAGTAGGAAGGTTAAAAGACAGAAGTATTAAAATCACCTATATCCACAATAAGTAGCTGAGGGATACACAGAACAGAAAGATGGGGCTTCCCTGGTGGCACAGTGGTTGAGAATCTGCCTGCTAATGCAGGGGACAAGGGTTCAAGCCCTGGTCCGGGAGGACCCCACATGCCGTGGAGCAACTAAGCCCATGTGCCACAACTACTGAGCCTGTGAGCCACAACTACTGAAGCCTGCACACCTAGAGCCCATGCTTTGCAACGAGAGGCCACTGCAATGAGAAGCCCGTGCACCGCAATGAAGAGTAGCTCCTGCTCGCCACAAGTAGAGAAAGCCTGTGCACAGCAGTGAAGACCCAACGCAGCCAAAGATAAATAAATAAAATAAATTAAAAAAAAAAAAAAGAATCTGGCTGCCAATGCAGGGGACATGGGTTCGAGCCCTGGTCTGGGAAGATCCCACATACCACAGAGCAACTAAGCCCACGAGCCACAACTACTGAGCCCACATGCCACAACTACTGAAGCCCTCATGCCTAGAGCCCATGCTCCGTAACCAGAGAAGCCACCACAATGAGAAGCCCATGCACTGCAATGAAGAGTAGCCCCCACTTGCCGCAACTAGAGAAAGCCCGTATGCAGCAACGAAGACCCAATGCAGCCCAAAGTAAAGAAATTAATTAATTAAAAAAAAAACCTCATGGTAATCACAAACCAAAAATCTATTATAGATACATACAAAAAAAGAGAAAGGAATCCAAACATAACACTAAAGATAGTCATCAAATCACAAGGAAATAGGAAAAGAAGAAAGGAACCAAAAAGAGATATTAAAAACCAACCAGAAAACATTAACAAAATGGCAATAAGCACATACCTACTAAAAAATTGCTTTAACTGTAAATGGACTAATTGTTCCAATCAAAAGACATAGAATGGGGCTTCCCTGGTGGCGCAGTGGTTGAGAGTCCACCTGCCGATGCAGGGGACGTGGGTTTGTGCCCCGGTCCAGGAAGATCCCACGTGCCGCGGAGCGGCTGGGCCTGTGAGCCATGGCCGTTGAGCCTGTGCGTCCGGAGCCTGTGCTCCACAACGGGAGAGGCCACAACAGTGAGAGGCCTACATACCACAAAAAAAAAAAAAAAAAAAAAGAAAAAAGACAGAGTGGCTGAATTCATCTATGATGCCAGCATCACCCTGATACCCAAAGCAGACAAAGACATCAAAAAAATAAAATAACAGGCCAATATCCTTGATGAACATAGATGCAAAATTGTCCTCAACAAAATATTAGCAAAGGGAATTCAACAATGCATTAAAAGGATCATGCACCATGATGAAGTGGGATTTAATCCCAGGGATGCAAAAATGACTCAATATCTGCAAATCAACGAATGTGATACATCATATTAACAAATTAAAGAATAAATATCATATGATCATTTCAATGGATACAGAGAAAGCTTTTGACAAAATTCAACATCCATTTATGATAAAAACTCTCAACATAGTGGGTATAGAGGGAACACACCTCAACATAATAAAGGCCATATATAACAATCCCACAGCTAACATCATACACAATGGTGAAAAGGTGAAAACATTTCTGTTAAGATCAGGAACAACATAGTATTGGAAGTCCTAGCCATAGTAATCATACAAGAAAAAGAAATAACAGGGACTTCCCTGGTGGCGCAGTGGTTAAGAGTCCGCCTGCCAATGCAGGGGACACGGTTTGATTCCTGGTCTGGGAAGATCCCATGTGCCACAGAGCAACTAAGCCCATGCGCTCTGACTATTAAGCCTGCACTCTAGAGCCCATGAGCCACAACTACTGAGCCCACGTGCCACAACTACTGAAGTCCATGTGCCTGGAGCCTGTGTTCCGCAGCAAGACAAGCCACCACAATGAGAAGCCTGTTCACTGCAATGAAGAGTAGCCCCCACTCACCACAACTAGAGAAAGCCCGCACGTGGCAACGAAAACCCAACACAGCTAAAAATAAATAAAATAAAAAATAAATTAATTTAAAAAAAAAGAAAGAAAGAAAAGGAATCCAAATCAGAAAGGAAAGAGAAAAACAGTCACTGTTTGCAGATAACATGATACTGTATATAGGAAATCCTAAAGATGCCATCAAAAAACTACTAGAACTAGTGGCGCTTCCCTGGTGGCGCAGTGGTTGAGAATCCTCCTGCCAATGCAGGGGACATGGGTTCGATCCCTTGTCTGGGAAGATCTCACATGCCACGGAGCAACTAAGCCTGTGCACCACAACTACTGAGCCTGTGTTCTAGAGCCCGTGAGCCACAACTACTGAGCCCGCGTGCCGCAACTACTGAAGCCCACGTGCCTAGAGCCTGTGTTCCACAACGAGAGAAGCCACCACAATAAGAAGCCCATGCACTGCAACGAAGAGTAGCCCCCACTCACGACTACTAGAGAAAGCCCACGCACAGCAACAAAGACCCAACACAGCCAAAAAAACCCACAAAAAACTGTTAGAACTAGTAAATGAATTCAGTTAAGTTGCAGAATACAAAATTAATATACAGAAATCTGTTGTGTTCACTAATAATAAACTATAAGAAACAGAAATTAAGAAAAAAATCCCAATTACAATTGCATCAAAAAGAATAAAATACCTAGGAATAAATCTAACCAAAGAGGTAAAAGACCTGTACTCTGAACATTATAAGACATTTATGAAAGAAACTGAAGACAACACAAATAAATGGAAAGATATACCACATTCGTGGATTGGAAGAATTAATATTGTTAAAATGACCATACTACCCAAAGAAAAGTATGGATTCAATGCAATCTCTATCAAAATACCAATGGCATTTTTCACAGAACTAGGACAAATAATTCTAAAATGTGTATGGAAACACAAAAGACCCCAAATAGCCAAAGCAATCTTGAGAAAGAAGAACAAAGCTGAAAGTATCATACTCTCTGATTTCAAACTATACTATAAAGCTATAGTAATCAAAACAGTATAGTATTGGCATAAAAATGGACTACTGTAGATCAATGAAAACAAATAGAAAGCCCAGAAATAAACTCATGCTTATATGATCAATTCATTTATGACAAAGGAGCCAAGAATACATGGGGGGGGCAAAGACAATCTCTTCATAAATAGTGGGAAAACTGGACAACATATATATAATCACTCTCCAATACAACCTTGACTTAATAATACCTGTGTATGTTCCCCTATGTTCTCCTCCTTCACCAGAAAGTAAAGTCTCTTGAGGGTATTGATTATATCTTATTTTCCTTTGTGTCCCCTAGCCCAACAACTAAAATAGTGCTTTGCTCATAGTAGGTACTCATTAAATTTTGGTCAAATAAAAATAAACAAGTGTATTTAAAAAGAAATTTTGCTAAAGGCAACTTGTTTATCCAAAGCAGTGGGTCCAGTGGTGGGAACTTCTGGCTTACTTGTAATAGGCTTATGGGGGAGCTTGTGGGAATAGAGTGCCTTCAAGCACACCATGTGGCATGTACATGGCAGCCCATTCCTTCAGTGGAGCAACCCTCATAGGGAGCCAGGCAATATCTTACCTTTATTTCTCTTTCCCTCTTTTTGCTTCCCTGTTCACTGCTGCAACTTACCTTCTAAAAACTTGCGGATCATAGAATCCTTAGTGGTCCGAGAGAAACCATCTCCAGGCATTGGATTAGATGTACTGGCCTGAAGCATTTCAACATCTAGAAGGAAAAGGAGACTAAGAGTTTATATGTTGTTCTTCCACACAGACAAGGACATTTTATAAGTGGATATACAAGGTTTGACAAATCAAGAGATTCAAGAATTCACTAAACCATCCATCTACCCATCCATCCATCTAATCACCCATGCATGCATAGGTCCATGCATGCATCCATACATCCAATTATCTACCTACTCAATAAGGACATTCAGTAAATATGGGGTATAAAGGAGAGCAACATTTACAACCTTCAGGCCCTTTCCTAGACCACAGGACTCAAAAGGTATAGATATGCTCATTTGTGTTTGAAAGAATTAGCTTAATTTTTAAATATATAACTGTAGTCTTTATAACAGCAAAAACCCCCACAAAACGACAACAACAAATAATTGGAGGCAGAAACGACAAAGAATCGATAAATTGTAATTTATTTAAACAATGAACCATTTTCAACAGTTAAAAAGAATGTATGGGAGCCACTCTATCAACATAGTACCATCTCAAAAACATAACCACCAGAACTCTATTTTTAGGTCATTCATGTAATTGGTCATTTATAAGGAAGAAGCACATAGACCTTTGGTTTTTCACTATTAAGCATAAACCCATGGGGACCAAAACTGTGTGTGAAAACTATTCAACTGCCACAGCAGATTCTACTAAAACCTTAGTAACCAACATTACTTTACGTTACTTTGTGACTCTGAAGTATGCATTTTGGGAGCAAAATTTCAGACTTGTGTTAAAAGCAGAACTTTGATAATATCAAGAGGTTGCGTTCAGTAAGGCATATCACACAGTTACTGGGGACTTGTTTGCTTAGGCAAAATATGTAGTTTGAAGTTGAATAGTATACTTTGAGAAAAAAAATCATTTGAATTTAATCAGTATACACAGATATACTGTTCCTACTACTTTGATCTTTGGGGACCAGTTAAATACAGTCTGGTGAATTTGTATGAAATATTTATATTTATATTACATTTTCCAAGAATATTAATTGAAAAGAGGTCATGGTCGTAAAGTTATGTTAAGGATAATGAACTTCACATGACATAATCCTAGTTTTGAAACAAAATATCTGTATGTACGTAGAAAAAAAGCCTGAAAGGCAATACATCAAAATGTATATAGTGGCTATTTCTGAAGTAGTATGGATAGGTCATGGACATTTCAGACCATGGACATTTTATTTTCTATTTTACACTTTTCTTCGTCTTCCAAATTATCCATAGTGGCTTCTGTTGCATTCATATATGAGAAAAACCCTATCAGCACTTTTTTAAAAGGCCTAGGTAATTATGATCAAGTATGTACAATTAGATTCCCAAAGCAAAAATAATTTCAGGTTATTTAAAAAAATTATGGCTCACCTGTCAATTACCAGATTACTGATTTTCTAATTATAAAACATACTGATTTTTTAAAAATTTATTTATTTATTTGTGTATTTATTTTTGGCTGCATTGGGTCCTCCTTGCTGCGTGCGAGCTTCCTCTAAGTTGCGGCAAGTGCGGGCTACTCTTCGTTGCGGTGCGCAGGCTTCGCATCGCGGTGGCTTCTCTTGCTGCGGAGCACGGGCTCTAGGCGCGTGGGCTTCAGTAGCTGTGGCACGCGGGCTTCAGCAGTTTTGGCTCGCGGGCTCTAGAGTGCAGGGTCAGTAGTTGTGGTGCACGGGCTTAGCTGTTCCGCAGCATGTGGGATCTTCCTGGACCAGGGATCGAACCTGTGTCCCCTGCATTGGCAGGCAGATTCTTAACCACTGTGCCACCAGGGAAGTCCATACTAATTTTTAAACTTTCCAGTGACCAGATATTACATTATTACATAGCATAGCTCTTACCCGACCTTGTTTCAAACTTTGACAATCTTTTAATAATCTAAATATAAATTTTGTGACCATAAAACAAAACAAAACACAATGTTGACTGAAAAAGTTGCAGACTGGTGTTTGCAGTATATAAAGCATTTTATATAAAGTAGTTTTCAGTATATAAAGTACTTTATATAAAGTTTTAAGGTCTATAAAATGATACTACATGTAGTTTATGAATTCATAAATATCTAGTAAACATATGAAAACATGCTGAAATGCTGGAAAGGATAAATGTTGAGTTCATGGTAGGGGTTACCTCTGGGAGGGAGGGAGGACAATCAGGTTCCAGAGGGGGTTCATGGGGGCTATAATATGTAATTTTTTAAAAAAAGATCTGAGACAAAAGAAAAAAAAACACACTCTTGATGAATCAGAATCTTTAAGAAATACAACATTTTTGAAAATTAATATGCTACCTTTTGCCCCCAAAAGGGGAAAATAAGATTCTATTTTTGTATTTTCCTGTATATGCAAAAAAGAAACTCTGGAAGGAGATATAAGAAATTAAGACCAATGGTTTCCTGGGAACTAGAAAGATGACAGACAAGGACTGGAGAAAGGTTTTTTCACTGTTCATCTTTTTATATTCTAGTTTTTCTATCCTATTGGAAAAATAAAGGAAAGAAATGCAGAGCTCTGATCATGTTTTCGTTACCTTAAATATTATCCAAAAAAAGGGAAGATAAAGCAATTCCCTTTTTCTACCTTTTCAGTTTAATGTTTCTTGAAATGTGTGTAGTGGAGACATTACATTGAATATAATGTACCTTGATACCCTCTGGTCCAGAGCCCTGTAATTCCAAATGAGTAAACTGTTAATTCAGTGAACTTCTCTTGGCAACACTGAATTATTTAAAGTAAACCGTAGAGAGATTAGGGTGACTGTACTGATCCTGAAACACACCTAGAAGTGTTTTAATTTTAAAAATAAATTTCTGGGACTTCCCTGGTGGTCCAGTGGGTAAGACTCTGAGCTCCCAATGCAGAGGGCCTGGGTTCGATCCCTGGTCTGGGAACTAGATCCCACATGCATGCCACAACTAAGAAGTCCACATGCTGCAACTAAAGATCCCACATGCTGCAACTAAGACCCGGCACAGCCAAAATAAATAAATAAATAAATATTTTAAAAAATTTTCTAAGAACTCACAATTCATTCCTTAAAAATTCAAGACCAGAAAAATGCCACTTATTTGAGATTTCTATTTAAATTGCTTAATTGTGGTTTTATGGGACATGTTTCTCATGGAGTTAGAAAATTGGGAAGAAAGACATATCCTACAGGTGTGCCTTACTGGGAACAGGACCCTCCTCTACCCTCCTGACTCCTACCCCTACAATACCTCACCCCTCAGCTGCCTGACCCTGACCCAGCCAACTTTTGAAACTCTTCATTCACACAACAATAAAACACAGAGGAAAAGACCCTGAAGGAAAGACTTGCTTGCATCAGACACCCCAGAGATGAGGGGAGGGAAAAGCTTTGTGGACCTATCGTTGGGCTCTGTCATGCCCAGTGCTGCATCCTCCAGGAAACCACAGCGCCCTCAGGCTCCAGCATCTCTAAGAACCTAGTGAGGGCAGAGCAGCGTCAGGACAGTTTCAATCACCAATAACCAGATCTCCCAGGCTGGCAACACCAGAGCGCAAACCTCACACACAAAATCGGCCACCCCCACTGACAGAGGTAAAAGAGATACGCACGGCCTGGCTACTTCACTAACAAAGTTCAGTTTGAGACAACTGATTTCCACATCTGAGATGTAACTGCAAAATTGAAGGAGCTACAAAGAGTGTTGGAAAAACAAAATGTAGAAGAAAAATGGAAACAGCAAGAGCAGCCCTGGCTGGACCTGGCACGCTTCTATAACAAGGAGGCAGGCTTCTGTCTCTGGTACTATGACCCCATCATAACGTGCTGAATTTTATGTGGGTTAAAGAAAGAATTTTAAAAAGAAAAGAGAGAAAAAAGAATGAGCACCAGTAATAACATGTCAATGTCACGATCCTTTGCTACAATGCACTGAGGATGCAACATCATTGCTATGGCCTTCTTGCCCCGAATTTATAACCTCAGTCCAATCACAGAAAGCATCTGACAAACCCAAACTAAAGGGCATGCTACAAAATAACTGATTGGTGTTCTTCCAGAGTGTCAAGATGAGGAAAGACTGAGGAACTGTTACACATTGGAGGAGACTAAGGAGAATAACAGCATGCACTGCAGGATCCTATCTAGGTTCAGCATCTAGTCCTACTTACAAACAGAAAAAGAAGATTAGGGGGAACAGTGAAATTTTGAACAAGGTCTGGAGGTTAGTTAGTGGAATTGCACCAATGTTAATTTCTCAGCTTTAGTAACTGTACTCTGGTTATGTAAGATGTTAATATTAGGGAAATCTGGGTGAAAGGTATACAGGAAGGGTAGCATTTTTGCAACTTTTCTCTAAATCTAAAAGTACTTCAAAATAAAAAGTTTTTTTTTTAAGAAGAAGAACAGGTAGGAGGGAAAGAGATGAGAAAAGGAGAGGAAGAAATGCAACAGCAAAACTAAAGAAGCATAAGCACTGGCAATGACCTACGCTGACCCTTTCCTGTCCATCTACACTATCAAGTCACCTTCCAGGGACTCCTGTGAGCCACGCACCTCTGGGTACGATGAACAAGGCAGGGCTAAATGAGCCACCTGTGCCAAACAAATCTTTTTACTCTACGGTCACGCTTTCACTGGTGGTTAAGAGCATGACTTTGGAAGGAGACAAACTAGGATCTGCTAAAGATCAGTCCTGAGACATTAGTAGAATTATTTCTCCTATTTCTAGGCACCCTAAAAGGATGGTGAGAGGTTTGGGCACTGTGGTCAGAATGCATAGTTTCCAATTTTGACTCTTCCACTTCTGACTACAGGACTGCAACACCCACCCGTCCAACTGACTTTTAGATCCAACTTTTTGGATCCAGCTGATCATTTGGACTCACAAGACGACCGTGGGCCATGCTGGTGCCAGCCTACTCAGAAGGATGGAGGATACAGACCAGCAGGACAGTACCAAGCGGCCTTCCTCATCAAAGGCAGTCTTTACACCAATCCAGCAACTCGCAGGCAAGGAGAAAAGATCCATATCAGGCAGGTGGAGAAGCTGCCATGGTGTCTCAAAGGAGCAGCATTTCCCAACTCTGGAGTTTATTAGCAACTCCTGAGGCATTAGCTTCCAGGGTCCCCATAAGAGGCATCCAGAGACGTTGCCCTCAGGGAAGCCCAAAGTATGGTGTCCCTTTCAGGTATTTATAGTTTACATACAACTCCTCTCATTTCCAGATGCAATTTACCACCATTTAGGGGTCATTTTTATCATAGGCAATGTTGCCTAGAGACATAATTGACATATGGCTTTTATCAGGTCACCAGGGTAACAGAGTGGAAGTCAACAAAGGTCAAACTCTCCTGCAGAAAGGGAAATGAGAGCTGTTACATTAACTCTTTGCCCACAACTATCTTGGGCCAAGTTGTTTACATCCTCTCAGGATCTGTTTTCCTGTCTGTAAAATGGTGATAATAATAGTACATATATCATAGGTTTGTCATGAGTACTAAATGAGAAGCACAGTGCTCAGCACATAGGAAGTGCTAAATGCACGTTAGCTGCTATTATTACTGTTATCTTTATTGTTAAATTCTACACCCACGCTAATGTCCTAAGTAGAGAACAATTTTAAAAAGAGGACTCAATTTGTACTTTTTAATAGTAACTTTATTTGTTTGAAGTCAAGTCTCCTCCTTCAGAGTAATAAATGCTTATGGGTTAATTCTAACATCTGAATATCCACACATATTTTCAAATTACCTTTCCTAGTAAAGAATTACACCCAAGCAATATTTTCATATTGAATATACTTAAAGCAAGGAGGCCTTGTAAGATAACAAACGATAATTCTTCACCATGGAATTATGTGTGGAAACCTGACTCACAAACAAGGCTTGCCAGGCGTTGTCTTGATCATGGCTCCTGAACACCAAGTCCAGGCTGGACGGAGCTGGAGGCTTCTTTCCTCCTTGGCCAAGGCTCTGCCGCTGCAGTCCAGACCTGACTTGGAGGCCCCATGCCCATTACCTTGTGCTTTCCTGAGGCTTATCACATTTTTTATTAGAGGGCTCAGCAATGAGCACCAAGGGGACATTCTAGCAGCTCTTCAGTCGCTTCTGGCCCCACCCCATACTGCCGGGATCACAGGTAGAGGCTGATCTTAAGGTCAGAGCCTAAAGCCAGAGGATCCGAGGCTTGGCTGAAAGATGATGGAGGCAGGGGCACAGGGAGGAGATGGGTGGTCTGCAGACACATGAGAAGGCCTGGAAGTCAGCTGTAAAGGCCCTGACAAGGGCTGGAGCCAAGTGAATGGTCTGCATTCGGGCGGCAAATGTAAGTCAGAGAAAGGCAGCAGTCAAGGCCAGGCAAGCAATAGAGGTCCAGGACACTGGCCGATAATGTCTGTAAAATGGTGATAATAATAGTACGTATCTCATAGGTTTGTCATGAGTACTAAATGAGAAGCACAGTGCCTAGCACGTAGGAAGTGCTAAACGAATGTTAGCTGCTATTACTATTGTTACCATTATCTTTATTATTAAAGCAGGTCAAGATCACAGTCGGAGGTGGTGATTACCAGCGTGCACTTTGATATCCTGGAGACCGGGGTTCAAGCCCTGGCTCTGATTCTTAGCAGCTCTGTGTCCTTGGACAAGTTACTTGATATCACTAAGCTTTCATATCTCCATCTGTAAAGTGGGTATGGATAACAGTACCTACCTCATTGGAAGACTGTATGAACCAATTGAGACGATGCTTATAAAATGTTTAGCAACAGTACCAGGCACTAAATATTAATGGTTATCATTATATTGAGGCAACCTAGACAGTTTATTAGCTTTCTATTGTTGCTGTAGCAAATTACCACAAACTTAGTGACTTAAAACAACATCCAGTTCTGTAGTTCAGAGGTCTGAAATGGGTCTCACCGGGCTAAATCAAGGTTTCGGCTGGACTGCCTTCCTTTCTGGGAGATCTAGGGGAGGTTCAGTCTTCTTGCCCTTTCCAGCTTCTAGAGGCCCTGCACTCCTCGGCACGAGGCCCTCTTCTTCCATCTTCAAAGCCAGTGATGTTGGACAGAAAGCTCAGCTGAACTGAGTCCTTCTCATGGTGCCATCTCTGGTCTAACCTGATTCCTTCTTTTACGTTTTTTTTTGGCCACGACCAGGGCCAGAGATTGAACCCAGGCCACCGCAGTGCAAGTGCTGAGTTCTAACCAGTGGATCACCAGGAAATTCCCATCTTTCTTCTACTTTCAAGGTCCCTTGTGATTATACTGTGCCCACCCTGATAATCCAGGATATTCCCGTTATTTTAAGGCCAGCTCATTAGCAACCTTAATTCCATCTGCAACTTTCATTCCCCTTTGCCATGTAATCTAGCATATTCATAGGTTCAGGGGCATTATTCTGCCTACCACAGGTAAGACCAAATGTGAGCACAGTCAACCTGTCATGAATTCCCTTCCCATGTGGGACTGGCGAGGGGAGTGGGCACAGGGACCAGGGTGCGCTCAAGCAAGTCCTTCACGTCATGTCCACATACGGACTCAGTAGCCCTGGCCTGATGTGGGCACAGGCCTCTGTTGAGTCTCTGTAGGGGCACTGCCTTAAATGAAGAAAAATACTTTTCTTTCCATTTATATTTTAAATAAAATGATTATTTTTATACTGAGTTCAACGTAAGTATCTTTGAATTAGAACAGTGGATACACACATTGGCCTCCACGTCCCTATTGTGTACTCAAGGCAAACATCCCTATTCAATCATAGCACTCTTTGTGGCCTCAGAATCCTTCTCAACACAGCTCCCCAGGCACTCAACGCCAGCTAACTGACACTGACACATGAAATTACTTTTAAAACACTATTTGCCATAGCTATATTAGGCAGTAAGTCCTCGTAGTAGCAGATACTACTTTCGTAATAATAAAGAAGAGAAAAGAAAAAGTACCTGGTGGGTTGGAATTAATGAGAGATAAAACCCTCAAACTGTAAATTTGACAACCCATGCGTACATACAACCCAGGCACACAGTAAAACAGGAGCGACTGAAATAGAAAATTCTGGAGGTGAAAGGAGTCCGTTTCCAGACAAAGGACATTTTGAAAAGGAAAGCACAGCAACAGATCCCTGCGTCCCTGGATGCTCAGGGTTTGTACTTCAGATTCTAAGCATTTAACCTTCACCACTTAGATAAACTGAAATGTGCTGAAACCTGCTGGTCTAAGGAAAAAGTGCAAAGTTCTTTCATTTCATTGGGAAAAAACCCCAAAACAATAACAAGGAAACTCTGGGGCCACAGTCTCCTTCTGGGAAAAGCAGCTGCAGCGTTACACTATACTTTTTCAAAGGAGTCAATCCCAAAGAAACCATTCCTGGGAAGAAAGAAGCTTGAACAGATGAAGAGAAGGCAGGCAGGCAAGTAATTAAGGAATGAATCAAGAGCAATAACTAATTTTCAAAGAAGCTCATATATGATACTCCTCATGGGACATAAATCTAGATCACTCGGCTGCAGTGGAAACTCCATCCAGATTATGTGTTGTTAATTTAACAGAAAACCTAATCTGAGTATGTAATACAGTAAAATGTCGGATACTGAGAAACTATTCTTCTGGAAAGGCTCTCAAACGCTGAAAGCAGGCCAAAAGAATTTTTTTTCAGCAAGTGCTTTTGTGGCCAGAAAAGAGGCTTAGAACAAGCATCAGCATGGTAAAACATGTGAAGAAAACCTGAAACCCGATTGGTTCCATCTGCACACAGGTGGAACGGACTGCTGTGATGGACCATGTCAATAAGAAAGTCCAACCTTCCCATACCCTCATGGAGAAGTGAAGGGAAGCAGAGAGACAGACAGAGACAGAGAGGCAGAGACAGGGACAGAGAGAAAGAGATAGTCACACACATGCAGAGGTGGCGGGGGAAGGAGAGGGAGAGAAAGGGAGAGAGACAATGAGACACAAAGAAAGAGGGAGTTGGGGGAGGGGAGAGACAGAGACAGAAACAGAGACAGAGAAACAGAGACAGAGAGAGGAGAAATGGCAGTCTGAAATTAGAGGTGCTAAGGAGTGACTGACATTGAAAAAGAAGCTAAGCATGAAAGGGTTAGGAGAAGCAGCATGCTAAGTTTCGTGGATTTCTTAGCAGACAACAAGTACCTTAGTGCAGTGCTCCTGGTAAGCACACAGGCCCTCTGTCTTGCAGGAATGAGTCCACGGGATGAGCTCCTGATCTGGTGTAGTGGGTACTATGACTTGCTAAGTCACAGGCACCCCTCCCCCAATCCATTCTCTACTAGCTGCCCTTTCCTCAATCGTACTGTCACAGTTTGTAGTTATATATTCAGTTATGCAGTACCTTTGTTTAATATCCAACTCTCCTGCTAGAAGGGAAGCTCTGGAAGGCAGAGATCATACCAGCTTATTTACTGACTCCTCATCACCCGGCACAGTGACTTAAACATTCAAGGGGGTCGATAAATGTTGTTGAATGAATGAATGTGAGAATGGACAAACTAATGGGTAATAAGCAAATGAATACATGAATACGGAGATCTTTGGGCTTTGTTAAGGAATCTGGGCATTTCCCAAGCTGAGAAAAGAGAAGGGCAATTCAGGCAGCAGGAACAGCACAAGCAAATGTATGGAGACAAGAAAGAAAAGGCAGCTGGGAACAGCCAAAGACGTCCCACCTTCAGGGACATCTAACAGGTATCTCACTACCACCTATCGGGGAAGTGACGTCCTTGCACTGGAACATCAACAAACAATTCCACACCACAACATCTAGGATGATTTCTTATTTTCTGGTAACTCTCAAATTCAAGAAATAATTGAGCACCTGTTGTGTACAGCCTGTGGATGATACATGCTTCCTAACTGAAGTAGGAGCAGGTAAGCGGAGGAGCGTGTACATAACCAGAGTGCAAAATGATCTGCATGCCGTGCCCGGGGAGGGTGTGACCCACAGCTGTGCAGGTGCAGAGGGGAACAAGGTCGCTGCTGATGGTGAGGATTTTATCTTATTAATTTAAAAACATTCAATCCAGCATGCTTTCACTAAGTGCCTATCTCCACAACACAGTTCTTGTACATCTAGAGGAGGGAAAAGCTACAGAAGTCAGGAAGTGCCCTGAGGATCCCTCCGCTTCACCAGGTCAGTTTCAGCCCCAGACAAGACAGGAACAGCCAGCCCTGCCTCAGAGGGACTTCCTTGCTGGTAAGACCTCATGCCTTGCACCCAGCCCCACTGCCTCTACGGCATTTCTTGGCTCTACTAGCCAGGGTCTTCCCAAGATGAATAGCAGGAGGATGGGAGAGACTCCGCGGCTGCAGGAAGGAAGACTCTTGAGAGAAAAGTGTGCAGATGGAGGAGATATGGGAACATATGTGTATATATGGCTGATTCATTTTGTTGTAGGGCAGAGGCTAGCACACCATTGTAAAGCAATTATACTCCAATAAAGATGTTAAAAAAAAAATGTGCAGATGGGGAAGGTAACATGTTCCAGTAACTTAATTTTACTTACAAATGGTCCTTCAGGTGGGCTCAGACCTTACATGGCTGGGCTATGAGGCTGTTCACTGGGCCCAGTTATGCCCCCAGCTCAGAGGGGACCCTGCTCACAGAGACTGTAACCAGAGAGCTCCAGTAAAGAAAACACTGCTGGAGATGATCTGTTACAAAGACGGCAGTTACCAAGGAGGTTGCTAAGGGAAGTCAGCAAGTTAGCTGGGGCTAAGTTGGCTCTCCACTGCGCACAAACTTGAGCCACAGACCCAGGTTGAGGGAGCAGGGGCTCAAAAGAAACGTTCAACGCAAGAGTCACAAGAAGCAGAACAGCCCTCTGGGATGGATTAGTGTGACACGTGTGAGTTGAGTCTCTAGTAGCGAGACACTGCATCTTTCTCCTTTTACTCCTCTCTCCTGATGCAGAAAGACAGACCTCTGAGATAGTCACGCAGCACTAAATCCACAAGCGGATTGCCTGTGTAACAGCTGGACGAGGGCCTCCCAGAAATGGCTCCTGAGGCCTTAGTACCCAGAGCCTTACCAAAGTGCCCAGTCACTGGGTGAGGCTTTCCACACAAAATGTATTACCTAAGTCAAAGGACCACCAGGACCACCGCATCATTCTCTGAAGGCAGGGTTAGAAGCAAACGAAGTAAATGAGAAAAAAATCAGGAGATAGTGAAGACACCCAAAGAGAGGTGTGTTGTGATTTTTAGTTAGTGTTTGCAGAAGCTTACCCTAAGGACATTTATTTCTTACATAGTACGGTGCGGAAAATGATGGTTTAAATCTGTGGGCGTTTGAACACAAAATTCTCAAGAGAATTGAGAGCAAAGTTGAAAGTCTGATAACAAAGATGTAGTTACCACCTGGTGGCAGCATATCTAAACTAAAGACAGTATGAAGAGTGTGTGTGTGCCTGTGTGTGTGTGTGCGCGCGCGCACGTGTGCACACGCACCCACGCACGCAAGTTCAGGGGAAGGATCATAAAATCTCAGGATCAGAACCCAACATTGCTGCCCAGCCAATTCATTCAACACTGGGAGTTTCCCTGACAATCTTCCTACTTAGTGCTTGTTTGGATTCCCTCTGGGGACCTCATTACTATCCCCTTTCCAAAACTCAAGTCAGAAAGAGGTAGATTTGTCCCAACACGATCAGATGACCTCCAAAGCTGTGGTAAGGAGATGGCATAGAGCCTGCACTCCATAATGTTTGTCCTGTGAGTGAATGAATGAATGAGTGAGCGAGTGAGTCAGCTAGTGAATAAACACGGCCTAGTTTCCTTCCTATTTTCAGCCTCTAGGGTTGAATGGTAACAAAACAAATGATAACCTCCGCTATTTAGATTTAGGCAATAGCTCCCCTGTAAGTATCCGTCCCAGGGCTGGCAAGTTCTGACCCTAGAAGAAGGGCAGGCCAGGAGGGTCCTCGAGCTCAGTGGGCAGCTGACAGACTTGACCCCTGGGAATATGCAGACCCAGATTCCTGACCTAGTTCTCCCTCGATTAGACTTAAGTAAGTTACTAAATCTTGAAGCCTTAGCGGTCTCCTCTATAAAATGAAGATAACTTTATCCACCAAGCCCCAGGACGCTCAGATGAGATCACAGAGATGAAAGCAGTGTGTTGACTTGAAAGGGCCAGAAGATTACTGTGCTGGCTGGTGTTACAAATATGCATCTTAGATTTATCAGTCTGTCCTACTTATTTATGACCTAAACTGCCTTCTCCCCTAGAGAGTCACCGGTAGTAAGATGAAGGGTTCCTCCCCAGGTACAAGTTGCTGCTGCTTCTGGGCCAGTAGGTAAGTGTTCATTCTCAAGATTAAACCACAGAGACAGAAACACAAATCATATCTAGATTCAGAAAATTCAGAGTTTATATGATCTGGCAAGTGAAAACTGCAGTGGGTTTCCTCTGCCCATTCCCCAAACAGCAGAATTCTACAGCCTGCCTGTTGGTGGCCTCCTTCTAGCTCCATGGCAACCAGAATTCCCCCCCACCCCCCCACCCCCTGGAACTTTACAAGATGCCAACTGGCCGCAGACCAGGCAAGCTCCACAGCACTCCACCGCCTTGGTAAGTGCTGAAGAGGCTCAGCGCTCACGCTGTGAGAGGCCCAGCAGACAGGAGTCATGGGATGGCTGCTGTTAGCATTCCGTACAGCTTTGCACTGCTGTGGTGGGGGGATTTCCTGTGTTGGAGCATCTAGAGGGATAAGAGGTGTTAAGGCTCTCTGTCAACACTAAACCAACTGCCAGTAAAGTGCGCGATCCTTCAATTGTTCAACTGCCCCACCGTAGGGACACAGGGCAGAAATGATGATGCATGGTCTCTGGCTTCCCAGAGGGGTACTAGTTTTTCTCCAAATGTTCTTTTGTGAATGAGTCTCTGTTCCAGACTGAAAAGGACTGTGTCTTCCCTCCACCCCGTTGTCTCACCAAAAACCAGGAGTGGGAGCGGCAAGTGGCAGAAACACAGATGCTCCGGAATGCTTGTTGGGTACATGGAGAGATGGATGGATGTACGAGGGTAGGGGCGCCAGAGGCTGTTTTGTGAGCTAACATCTGGGCCGCAAAAAGAGGAGGCGTGGCTGGAGCTGCTAGATGGTTTTTCTAAAAGAAACCACGACTAAAATTTGTGGTGTTAGATGGAAACTTCTGGCACAGAATAAGGAATATGGTCCTAAAGACAGAGAGACCTGGGTTCAAACCTGGACTCTATCACTTATTAGCTGTGAGACTTTGGCGGAGTTGCTTAACCCCTCTGTGCCTCAGTTTCCTCATTTGTAAAGCACAGGTTAATAAAAGCACCCCTGTATGGTTGCTTTGAGGATTCAGTGAGGTAGAGGATGTGGATGGTGAGGATGACGCCTTCTCTCCTCACCTTCCTGCTGGGTTACGGCTCATTTGGGAAGAGCTTCCACAAGTACTTCAAGTCCTTCCAGTTAGATACTGAGAGAGAGCTTCTACCTTTCTTTCCCTCTTTCTTCTCCTCCCCCAGAGGCACAGCCAGTCTGACTAGCAAGCACCTAACAACCACTGGACCACATCTTCCAGGTGTTAGGGTTGCAGTGTCAAAGGCTCTGCTGGTGTCAGGGTTCACCTCTGGCCCCCTGACCCACCCACATTTCCTGCTCCAAAGCACCCTCTTAATGCCTGCTTTTCCGTTCATGGATGGGAAAATCAGGCCCAACTCCTTGTGGGCCCAGGTCCCCGCTTCTCCTCAGGCTGAAAATTGGCAATACTCAATCTAGCCCATTCCAGAAATTCCTCTGTCAATAAAGCTGATGGATGCATTGATAGGTATTTGTCTTGTCTTTCTTGAATCTATTTATTAGACGAGAGGGAAGGAGGGAGAAGTTGTAGGCAGTGTTTCAGAGCTCTTAGCATCTCGTAGCAAATGGTGGTAACATATAAAGAAGGCCCTTAGAGGGCCGGTTGTGTGGTCCTCCTGCTTCAACCCCGATATGTGCATCGAAAGCCAATGTTTATTTAGACCAGTGGTTCTCAAGGGGAGTGGCACTGCCCTCTAGAGGGTGTTTGGAAAATCTATGAGGGTATTTTGGGTTGTCACCATGATGCAGGGACACTACTGGCATTTAGCAGAAGGGAGAAAGATGCTAGACAACCTTCAGTGTGAGGGACAGCCTTGTTTTGTGTCCCTCATGACTTTTAAATATTTCACTAGATACACATATGGGTTAAAAAAAAACTGCTTATGATACATATTTATACATATGTGTATATTTGTACATATCTGTTTATATGTATATGTGTATTTTTTTAAATTTAACATCAGCAGGTATAAGGAAAAATATGGGCAAAAATCCCCACCGAACTATTACAAGTGCTATATCAGTTGGTTGAGTGAAGTCATGAACTTTTAATAACTCGGTTATACATTTCTTTTTTGTTTCCAATTTTTGGAAGAATGTATTATTTTTGCTATTAAAAAGAATTAAGATAAACAAAAACGGGCAAAATTTGTTAAGCAATTTACCAAAAAAAATCATATCTTGGAGATATGATATTTTGGAAATAAGTTTATTATATATTAATCCAGTAAAATCAGGTTATCAAAAAAACCCTGCTTATAATTTTCTGAGCCTAGAAGCTAAACTGCTTCATTTATAAAATACAACTTGTATTTTTGCATGGTTTTGATATACACCAAATTTTCCAGGAATTCAATTACTATGAAAATGGAGAAGAGAATGTGAGGAATCATTCACCATTTAGGAAAATCCAGGCATTGATGCCAGCGCTGCTGGCGGTATCCAAGTCACTGATACAATAAACATGTCGGTCAGCACTTGAGGCTGTGACATTGGCAGTGATTCTGAGTGTAGGTGACTGCAACTGACTAATGCACTATGTCCTCGCATGGAGGCACATCTGAGCATTTCCTCTCCTATGAGTTCTCTTCTATATTTCAATTGGGACTTATATTTGATTTCTAAAAATTTCATATGTAGGTAGGTTATATTATATGTATCTCATGTCAGGGTAGTAGCGGGGGCATTACAAAATGTTTGCTATAAAAAGGGCCCGTTGGAACTGGCAAAGTCAAAAGCCACTGGTTTCGCTTCTGGATCACAAGGCAACGCCTTCATCGACTCTGTAAACTTTCCAGTCACACAGCAGAGTCATAGCAGAGGAAGTTTGGAGAACGATTCTGCTTGTCACAGCACATGATGACCTGTCTAACTTTGTGTAAAACGGGATCTTCATCACTCCGGAGTGGGGCAGGGGGTAAGCAAGGGAATTTCCCCACACACAGCAGAAGGAAGAAACGCGTTTCTCAGCAGAAAGATGGAAGCGGAACTGCGCTGTGCTACTTACAGAGGTCCTCGGTGGCAGCTGGGACAAAGGTCGCCATGGACTCATACAGCTCCTCGTCACAGCCGGGGTTGAGGGAGCACTTCATGAGCAGGTCTGTGGAAAGGTGGGCCATGGACTCATACACAGAGTCAGCCTCCTCCCCTTGCATCAGTTCCTCTTTAATGTGACTCTTCAGCATGTCCACAGTTTCCTGAAAGAGAAGGTGGGATCCCACAGGCGCACTGACACAGCCGGGCTCTCTGGGTAGAGTCAGGCCCTCGAGTGGGCTTGTGACAGCAAAGTAAAGCCTCACACGCATTAGGGTTGCAACTATGTGCGCATGTCTGTTATTTCCCACCACACTGAAAGCCCCTTGAGGCCAGGCTCCAAGTCTTTTTCTTTGTTTTATGTTCTTTGTTTTAATCTTTGTATCTTCCTCCAACACTAAGAACAGAGTTATGCACTCAGAGGAGACACCGGTTAAATGTCCAGTGCCCAGAGGATACAAATTTAAAACTTTCTCGTGGGTACCTATTACGTGTCAGGGACAGTGCTAGGGATGTGCCTATACATTATCTCATGGCATCCTTTCCACCACTGTTTGAGAGTGTCTCCTATTCCCTGGTCAAAAGATGTGAAAACCAAAGCTCAGAAAAATCTAGTGCCTTATTCATGGGTCTGCAGTCCTGGCTTCTGACCTTTCTACTATACCTTAGTGGTTCCTCAAATGGCAACAAATGGCACACAAAGGTATAACCCTTGCTGATTAGTCAAATGGAAATTCAAATGGGCTAAACAGGGCTGCAGCCAAGGTGCTCTTGCGCTTGTGTGTAGTCAGAAGTCCCCTGGGGACTTGGTCCACTAGCTCCTTCCTGCTCCTTCCACCTGTTCTTTCTATTAGGCTGCTTCAAAGTGCCCGACAGCACACCGCTCCAAAGCATCCGCCTCAGTTTTACAGCCTGTGCCCAAGAAGAGAGACGGTCTCGGGTGAAATGCCCTGAAGTCAGAGAGGCCCCCTTTGTCATTCTGCCTCCAGGTGGTTGTGAAGCCAGAGAGGTGGCTTCTCTGAAACCCCTGCACAACTTTTCCTCGTAAGAAACTTTGGTGTTTCACAATCATTTCAGCATCAACCCACAAAAATCCTCATTTTCATCATCACCACCCCAAGAGAGCTAATCTGCTATCTGACACTCTGTGTTGGTTTCCTGATGAGCCCCAAGGAGTGGAGTGCTGGAGACTCAAGGTCTGGCATTTGGTTCTGATATGGTGGAAAGAGGAAATGGGACGGTTCTTAGAGGTCATGAACAACACGGAGGAGCAACCTTTTGGGGGCAATGCTGGAGATGCATCGGTTGAAGTGATTGTACTTAGAAAACAAAGATGATATGACAAATGTGAACCAGATTAAGTTCAGTGCAACCTGAAGTGCATCTTTCCACGCCCCTGTGACAGAAAGTAGGAGAATGCTCACCAGCTTTACCATCAGCTAGGTTCAAATCCTACCTCCACCCTGACTAGTGTGGGACCCTTGGCACCATGACTCGGCCTTTCTAGGCCCTTTTCCTCCTTTGTTGAAGAGAGAGAACAATATTGTCAACCTCAAAGGACTGTGATGAGGATTAAAGGAGAAAATGTATTTGCCAATCAACTAAATTCAATAGATAGTAGTGATTAATATGAATACAGTATGTTCTTAATAAAAACTATTGGCAGGGAAATGAAACACTGCATTTTATACATTTGTGACTCCAAAGTGAAGTAAACACTCCTGGACCGTAAGTACCGTTTAGCCTCATTTACGTCAATGATGCCCCAGACAGGCACTCATGCTATTCTGTTTATTCAATACATTTAACCACCCCCCAAATTTTGGGAGGCCTCCTCTGTATGTCTCAGTGAGTTGCTGCCTTGTAGATTGTCAAGCACAGAGCAGAAAGCTAAGTTTCTGGGGAGGTGTCAGGCTCACTCCTGTCTGGAGGTAGTGTTAATTGTTCCTTTTGAGGTCACAGCCCCATATGAGAGGATGAGCTATTCCCGCGTCACTGCTGTGAATTGTGAAAATGGAGGAAAACCAGAAAAGGGTCGAGACAGGAAGGGCAGCTGCCTTCAAAACAATGGAAGCAATATCGGGGCATGGAACAAGGCCTAGGCATGGGATGAGATTACACTTAAAGAAAGACCCAGAAGTCAGTGATCAAGGAGGATCTGTGGGTCCAAAACCAGGGAAGCAGATAAACCTTAAGACGGGCAGAGGCTCAGAAAGAGAGAGAGGTTGTCAGCAGAAGGTGGGGCCTCACGGTCGGCCTCCCTGAAGCCTCAGGTGCAGAGCTTTACTGTGGTCTCCGCTAAGGAAGGAACCAAGCCTAACAGTTCACCTGGGCCTGATGGTGGGCGAGGGAGCTGGGAGCATCCTGCCAAGTACCTTGGAGGTGGGTGGGGAGGTGACTGAGAAAGACGGATCAGCGTCTACCTTCAGCAGATTCACTCTATCAATGCTCCGTAAATTCTTCGAGGGCAGATCTCAGTGCTTTACACATATTATTTCTTCTTATTCTCAAAACAACCCTAAGGGTAGAATTATTATAAACTTTCTCCCGCATATCACGAAACTGAGAGAGACAGAGGACAGATGCATGATTTGCCCAAAGGCACATGGCTGACAAGTATTGGTGAGGAATTTGGATCCAGATCCATGTGACTCCGGAACTCATCTCTTAAGCCCATGCATACTGGCCCTGCCAGAAGAGGCACGTGAGAACATGCTAGAGATGAAATCCACCCAGGTCTTTAGTGAAAAGGCAGCCCTGGGACCACACATGGTGCATTTCCAATCCTAGAGCCTCTCCTGCCTCGACCTTACCACATACTCGTCGATGAACTGCCGCAGGTCCCGGAAGCCGTGCTTCTCGGCAATGGTGTTGGGGTAGTGGCCGTGCTTGTTGGCCACACTATAGGCCTGTAGGGCTCCTGGGCAGGTGAGCAACAGGGCAGTGAGGTTCTTCAGTCCATACTTGGCAGCGAAGTGCAACAAAGTGGGCAGCTCTTCATCCCTCTGATCTGAAAAATTGTCAAGGAAAACTTAATGGTCAGATAAAAAGGAAGGCACAGGGTGGTGCGGGGACTTCCCTGGAGGTCCAGTGGTTAAGACTCTGCACTTCCACTGCAGGGGTCGTGGGTTCGATCCCTGGTCAGGGAACTAAGATCCCACTTGCTGCATGGCACGGCCAAAAGATTAAAAAAAAAAAAAAAAAAAAAAGGAAGGCACGGGGCACCTTGCTCATGGAGATGAAGCTAGAAGCCTAGTATGGCATCCAGCAGGTGCTCAATCGTTACTTCTTGGTTGATTGACCTAACAGCTTCCTCTGTGGCACCACTGAAGATGACAGAAGAAATGATATGTCAATTAATTAGCAAATCTAATCATTAATAGCCTACCTTCTTTCTTTAAAAAGATTGGAGAATCCTGAGAAATAATACTAGTTCAAAATGTGCTGATGTTCCAAGGGCTTAAGCAGCAGCCACAAAGTACAACAGGGATCATGTTTCGACCTTCTCTTAAAATTTCAGAGCACTTTAAAACAATTGCTTTATGCTGATTAAAAGAAAGAAATTCTGGGACTTCCCTGGCGGTCCAGTGGTTAGAACTCAGCGTTTTCACTGCCGTGGGCACAGGTTTGATCCCTGGTCAGAGAACTAAGATCCCGCAAGCCATGTGGCCCAGCCAAAAAAAAAAAAAAAAAATCCATCTTCTTAGCTCTTACACCCAATTTCATAAAGTATGCCAAGTAGTCCTGGGGCTGTTCCTTAGCCTTTCTGTGGCCCTTAGTTTTGAACTAGAAAATATTTCCAGACTATCTCAAAGGGACCTGCAAAGATTAACAAGATGGTTTTCAATGAGCTCTTTGTTTAGGACAGGTTTTGAATGATGGTATTAATGCGTGAGAACCCCAGGATGCCCATTAACCCTCTGATTTGTGGGAACAAAGTACTTCTGAGAGTCATTGGATCCCCATGACACCCTCCACCTACTAATATCTGGATACAGCAAGTTAAACTCAACCAAGGAAATAGACATGTTTGTGTTGTGGAGTTGGGAGACAAACCTTTTTTTTTAATTTTCATAAAAGTTGATTTCTAAACCCAAGAGTGATAGATAGATGTATATATACATATATTCTTTATGTGCATATATATATATATACACACACACACACACATACATATGTTTTTTTTTTTAAAAAAAACTGCTTTTCATTTATTTATTTTTTGTTGTGTTGGGTCTTCGTTTCTGTGCGAGGGCTTTCTCTAGTTGCGGCGAGCAGGGGCCACTCTTCATCGCGGTGCGCGGGCCTTTCACTGTCGCGGCCTCTCCCGTTGCGGAGCACAGGCTCCAGACACGCAGGCTCAGTAGTTGTGGCTCACGGGCCTAGTTGCTCTGCGGCATGTGGGATCTTCCCAGACCAGGGCTCGAACCCTTGTCCCCTGCATTGGCAGGCGGACTCTCAACCACGGCGCCACCAGTGAAGCCCCCATATGTATTTTTTTTAATAAGACAAACTCAGCTTCCTATTCACCAGGATATGATCCTTGGAACGAAGGTCTGAAAATGTCCCCAGGATCCCCCATGATTGTCAAACTATGAAATACTCCCTCCTGGGCTTCCCTGGTGGCGCAGTGGTTTAGAGTTTGCCTGCCGATGCAGGGGACATGGGTTCGTGCCCCGGTCTGGGAAGATCCCACATGCCACGGAGCAGCTGGGCCCGTGAGCCATGGCCACTGAGCCTGTGCGTCCGGAGCCTGTGCTCCGCAACAGGAGAGGCCACAACAGTGAGAGGCTCGCATACCAAAAAAAAAAAAAAAAAGAAAAAAAAGAAATACTCCCTCCTGAGCCTCAAGTTCAAGAATAGAGAATATTAACACCTGTTGGAAGTGACGTGAGAACATTCCACAGTAGGAAAATGGAGAGAGGCAACAAGAGAATGTGCCCAGGAGAAGGACATGAAGGTAATATAACCTCATCCTTATTGTCCTCCGAGGCTGTGGAAAGATGGAACGCAGGCACTGGGTAACCAGGGGCTTGGGTCCCATTTGTGTAGTGCAGCTGAGATGTGAAGGAAGAGTGGTGTCTACAAAAGAACCGCACCAGGCACGCCAGGCATCATCCCCATGCAAGTGTTTCTCCCAGCTCCTGGCATGTCACATATGCCCATGAGACTACTCCTCCCTCATCAAACAAATATTTGTTTTGAGCCTACAGTGAGCCACCAGGCACTGTCCCTGTCGTCATTCAGCTGACAGACTAGCAAAAAAGACAGGCACAGCTGAAGAGTGCAAGAACCCAACATGCTAGGGGAGCTGTAGCACGTAGATGGAAACTACCTGAGGAAGTGCTGCAGGATGAGGGGAGGAAGAAACTGCGTTCCCATGGGTCGAGGTGGCAAGAGGCAGGGCGGAATTTTCATTAGGTAAAAGAAGTTCATACCTTCCACAGAGCAGAGCACAGAAGCCAAGGGAGAGAGTAGAGAGAGGTGAGAGCAGAAATGCAGCAGGAGCCCCTTGGGAAGGCCTTGTATAAAGGTTGAGGAGTTTGGACTTTATCTAGAAGACAAGTGGGAAACACAAAGTGTTTTTTAGTAAGGTTATGACATATTCAGATTTAAAATTTGGAAGAATCCCGGGCTAGCCAGAGAAGAATGACTGCTTCTCAGAGGATGAGCTGTAGAGCAGGACCCAGCAGAAAACATGAGCATGGACTGACTGCACGCTGAAACTGACAAACTGGAATCAACCCACTTCTGGTTTCCTGAGGTTGGACTGTTGACTTACTTGTCATCATATCTTCTTCTTCCAGCTGGTTGATTCCAAAGAGGTGCAGCCCGCTTGCAGGGATGTTGTTCTTTAGGGACTCTGTTAGCAGTTTATCAAGGGTCTCTGTGTTGTAGGGCACAATTTTAAAGGCCTAAATACAAAAGTGAAGATGGTCAGATTTTAAATCCAGCTATCTCCCATCCAGCAGATTTGAGACTGGTGAACCATGACCAGAAACTACAGGTCTAGAAAACTCCAGTGTCCTTTCACCATCCTTACCTGACACATGAACTCCACAGGATTTGCAGCATTGGACAATAAATTCCCAATTTCCTCCATGTCAGTATAATAGCTGATAATGGTTTCGCACACCACTAAATCCCCAGAATATATCTTCAGAGAAACATTCCCAGATGAAAGCTCTGAACAGAAGAAAAGATACCATAAAACCGCTCGTTTTTTGTAGTACAAGAGTACAGGGAAAAGCGTTCATGGATTACTTAAATGGTGAAGAAATTAATTGGGGACTGGAAGAAAGATCTTGGAGGTGAGCTGCAGGATTGGGAAGTGAGGGAAACAGTAGAAGTAGCGGTGGGCACACTAACACACGGGAGGGCTCTGAGTCAGAGGAATTATCCTCACTGGGTCTGCAATTTAACTTTCGGAAGATTTTCATCTGTTTTGCTCATTACTGTAGGCCCAGTGTCACAACAGACAGGAAGAATAGTTGAATTTAAAGCACTTTATACAAAGGGCAGTGGTCGCCAGAGGTGGGACCTGGCGGTGGGACTCCGCCGAGCTTCCACCCCATTGGGCCAGTAGAATTAATTCACTTGCTCTGCTGCCATCATTACTATGTGCTCTCCTTGGGTGCTCTCTCTCTTCTACACCACAGGAAGGGGTTTTGAGGGGGAAAGAAAAAATTAAAAATACACCAACCATAAAGATTTGATTCACAAAAGAGGAAATGCGACAAGTAGAGAACATGGAAAAATATTTAACCTCGCTAGAAATCAAAGGAATGCAAATTAAAACAATGGACTACTTTTTAGAAACATATCAAATTAGCAAAAATATTCAAAGTGATAATGCCTAGCATTGGTGACAATATAGCAAATAAACGAGAATAGTAATATTTCATAAAGCAATTAAGCACTATCTTCCAGGACCCTTAAAAATGCCCATTGTTTCAGGGATTCCATCTCAAGGACATAATCCTAAACACAAAAGAAAAAAACGCTGCCTGCATAAAGATGCTCAATATATCATCATTTAAAACGGTAAGACAATAAAACCAGACAGAGAACGGACTTGAGGACACGGGGCAGGGGAAGGGTAAGCTGGGACGAAGAGAGAGAGTGGCACTGACATATATACACTACCAAATGTAAAACAGATAGCTAGTGGGAAGTAGTCACATCGCACAGGGAGATCAGCTCGGTGCTTTGTGACCACCTAGAGGGGTGGGATAGGGAGGGTGGGAGGGAGATGTAAGAGGGAGGGGATATGGGGATATATGTATACATATAGCTGATACCCTTTGCTATACAGCAAAAAACTCACACACCATTCATTGTAAAGCAATTATACTCCAATAAATATGTTAAAAAATTTTTAAAAATAAAATAAGATAGTAGGAAATCAGAAATTACATAAATATGCAACAATGAGGAAATGAAAAATTTAAAGATGATACTTCTATTCAACTGAGTATTATATAGTTTTAAACATTATGGTTTTAAGATATAGATCCAACACAAGGAACTGGTTTTATAAATTATGGTACATCTATACAATGGAATACCTTGCAACCATTAAGCATCATTTTGTAAAAGAGTATTTATTAACATGGGAAAATATTCATAGTGTATTTCCAGGTAATGCAAGTTGGTTACAAGACATAAAGCTATGTACACAGATGTGGGAAAATACAGAAACCAGTGATTTCCTTGGCAGGGTGGGCATATGGGTAATTTTCTATCTACTTTCTTTTATGGTTACTGTATTCTCCAAGTTTGCTGTATTGAGCACACATTACTTTTGTAATAGAAAAAATATGTTATAAAATAGAAAGTTACAAACTCCCTATAATAGTACAGGGGTAAAGGGATGAAGAGAGAATAAATTAAGATTACATAAAGAAAAACGGAATATAAGGTAATAGATACTATTGGAACAACTATGTTTATAAAAATTATGAAAAAAGGCAAAAAAGACTGAGTGGTAGGGTGTCAGATGACTTTTCCCCCTACTTTTCCTATTTTTCTCTAATTTCAAAAAATGTTAATATATGAACTTTATAAACATTTTAGTATATCCATCTCCCCCCGCCCCAATCACACGTATATGTTTATATACCTTCCTTTTCCTTTAAATAGAACATGGCAACCAAATCCACATCTTGGCTGTCACTTTTCTCAGTGGCTGATGAAGACAGTTGTCGGCAAGTAAAAGAAAGTAAGAGGGGGCCTCTTGACATGATGCCTAATTTCTGGAGGTAAATGGGGCAACTTACTGGGAGCTTTCATGGAGACGGTGTACTCATTCTCCAGCTTGGCTTCCACCCTTATCGAGGGAGAATCTTCAGGAGAAAATTCGGCTTCTGTTGTCACCCTCTCATCCAGCTTACATCTCACAATGACGTAGACAGTGGTTTCTGCCTGGAACGGGAAACCGGTCATTGTCCCTTCTCCCTCCTGTTAGGGTGCTGAGCCAGAGGGCCTCCCCAGCTTCTGCAGCCCCAGCTCTACCTAGTGAGGCTGTTCCAGAGCAGGGTGGGGTCTGCAGTCCAGTGGCGGGCAGTGACTGCTGGCCACGGGTCCCAACAAGACAAGTTACAAAACCCAAGAGTGAACATTTATAAACCTTAATAGCAATTTGATAGAGTAATTTTATGTCTGTCAAACCTAATAATAATTTTAAAACCTGGGGCTTGTATTTCATATGTCTTTTTATTTAATTTTTATAGCATTTCTTTTTTGTTGTATATTATAAAAGTATTGGTCCATGGCAGAGTTGGAAATTTAAAACAACAAAAATTTTTAAAAGTTCTTCACCACAGATAGTTTGAGAAGCACTATTCTAGATCAGCCTTGCTACTCAAAGCGAGGCCAAGGGACCAGCAGCATTGGCATCCCTGAAAGCTTGTTAGAAATACAGAATCTCAAGCCTGCCTGGACCGACCACACCAGAGTCTGCATTTTACCAAGACCCCTAGGTGACTCATGCACCTTACAGAGTGAGAGGTACTGATTTAGAGAAGCCCTCTTGGGTTCTGCAATTTATGCTGTTCTTAGATGGACAAAAATAACTTACTGGAGGATTAATTTTCCCAAGGCACTGAGCAACCTAAGTGGCTATTTTACATTGCTTTGAGACCTCCTGCCAAACCTGCTAAATAGAATTATCTGTTTTACTGGGCTGGTTACGCGGTTAAGCTCTTAAGACACTGAACTGGAAAGAACAGGCCCTCCAAAAAGCAGGGGAAAAGGAGAAATTTCTGGCCACAGCTAATCCCCAAATGTTCATTGTAAGATTCTGCTCTCCAGCCCTTATAGTAGGCCTTCGTGACAAGGGCCACGATTCCAGAACAGGTGGGAGGGGGATGTGGTCCTGGCTCACGGAGACTGCTTAGGGTAAATGTGAGTGTGTTTGTGGTTGACCTGACTCCCACTGCAGGTCTAGCCCTCTCCCACCTGCCCCTTCTCCCAGGGAGCATGGGGAGCCAGAGAAGACGAGTGTGTCTCTCCTATTGACAGTCATGACCCAACCCCAGCCTAGCTGCCCCAGGAGCCAGGGACCTGGAGCAGGCAACAGTGAGAATCCTGGGTCAGTGGCAACCAGCACAGGAGAAGGAGCCAAAGCCTGGAAAACCAGGGACCATGGGAGGGGCATCATCCTTTAGTTCTAAATCCTCTCCCCACAGGCACCCACCAGCATGGTCTCAGGATGAAAGGGGCATGGGGCAGGCAGGAAGGAGTACAAGGGCAGTGGAAACTGAAATGCCCACTACAAAGGCCTGGACGGTAAGGAAAAGGAGTGAAGTGGGTACAAAGAAAGGGGAGTGATGAGAACCAGTGACCTGGGGATGCACAGCCCCACCTAAAGGGTCACTTGGCCCAGCTGCTCATCTCAGGCCTGGTATTACCAGATTCTGATTCAAAGGAGGCTGGAAACAGGTTTTCATGCCTAACTCTTTAAAACACTGTGCAGCTGGAACCAAACATGTCTATGAGTTCAATCCAGCCCGAAGCAGCAGTTTGCAGCCCTCATGGAGGGAGTCCTTGCCCAATGCCTCGTGGCCTCAGGCCGCACAGAAAACCACTCACAAGTGCAGGGAAGCTAGGACTTCCCATTTCCATGGCCATCATGCACTTTTGCCTACAGGAGCCCACAGTGGCAAACTTAGCACAGGGCTCCTACCCACAAAAAAGTGTTTCGGTGCTCTGAACCAATATCACACATTTCTCATCAGGAAAAGAAAGATAATGAAAAACTATCAATACTATGGTAGGATTCAAATGACAGTGGCCCATCAGTTGGCCATCACATTCAGGTCACCTCTTAACATAGGTCCTACCCCTGAAAGCGTTAGTCACATGCTCAGGCATTAATTTTCTCCCTTTTGCAAGCAATGCTGGGCAGCAAGTTTCAGCCACCGAGCTTCAAGGCATTCATTTGGGCCGTAAAGGGGGCCAGTTGATGGAGAAGCCCAGCGCTAGGCTGGAAGGAACAGACCCAGGCCTCTAACTTCAGGGTTGGCATATAAGTGTTTTGTAATATTCATGTCTGCTGGTCTTCAACACGTTCTAAGTTTTTGATCATGAACTTAATGTCTTAGATTGATGACATATACATTCCTTGGCTCGTCTCCCTTTGACTTAAAGGAGTGAGTTGTGCCCAGGGCCCAGGCACCGGGGGTCCCAGGGTAGCTAGTGCACAGGGAAACCCCACAGGAAGGCTGGGATTATAGTAAGGTGCAACAGGAGAACCCTGCTCCCTTTACTACAACAAACTTCCACTGAAAAGCCCCAAAGCCCATGCTCCAACATCCATCCACCAGCCCCAACAGTGCCTACCCCACAGCGGATGCGGTCCGGCTGCACCACCATCAGGCTCCCAGGTGAAGTCTTCGATGGCAGGCTCTGCTGCTCCGAGTAGGGAAGGACCTTCTCGTCCTCAGTCTCAGTGTCAGTGACTGAGTCGCAGCCAGAATCTGTGGCACAGAGAACACGGCTGAATGGAAAGAGAAGGAAGCAGTGCTGGGTATGTTCCACCCCCATTAAAACCCCAGAAGTTACCAAATAGGAAATGGCTCCGGCCGTCAAACAAATACAGGCTGAAGGTAGTGACTCAGGAAATCATGAAAGAGGACCTCATGGGGAAAAGTCAACCACCATGGAGGCCATGAGGGTAGGGTGAAAACAAGAGGACGATGGTGTGGAGAAAAGCCAAAACATTTGAGGCAGGCTGCTGTCTGAGGCTGACAGGTCTGGTCGCAAACAACAGACTTCTGGAAGCTTTACCTCGGGACGTCTTGCAGGGCTGGCTTCAGTGATTGTGAGGAAAGAGGCCCGTCTCCTCAGGGGGGCTCAAGAATGGACTGCGCTTTCCAGGAAGCGATTATTCCTCAGGGTCATGGCTAGCTAACGTACTCTCTCTGGAGCAAGGGTAAAAAGCAATCACTTTCAACAAATCTTAGAGTATAACCGGGTTCCAAATCAGTACCACAGCCAACACCTCTGCTGTGGAAAGATTAGAGCGTGCACAGATTCAGTGAAGGCGAGCAGGGGTGTGCAGATAGGGTGTGGCACAGAATGAGATAATGCTGAGATGGGGGTAAGTGGAACCTCCCAGCGTTCTAGGGCAGGGGCTCTGAACCAGGACTCATTGATTGATAGGGTACCTGTGTGCAAGATTCTGTGTGTGTGTGCGTGTGTGTGTGTGTGTGTTCCTCAAAGAGGAACAAAACGGTTAAGAATGGATACAAGGAGAGGGAAGGTTCATCTAGTCCCTTCGTTGGGCTTGCTCTTCTCCATTCCTAAACCACTGACAGCCAGACAAACATACTAGGTACTGTGAGGACATGAAGGTGAACCAGACATCCATCCTACCTTCAGAGAGCCTGCAATCTAAAAGGGCTGGTGAGAGGTAGGGGTTAACTTGGCTGATTCCTGCAGGCTGGCCTCACGGAAGGAGTGCAATCCTTCCTGGGAGAAAGCTGGGGTGGCAGACCAGGCCACTGATATGTCCCCACAGAAAGCTGTAACACAAGCTTGCACTCTAGATCCCAGGTCATGCCAGGGGAGGGCTGTGCTCCCACCACCATGAAGGCTGAGGTGGCAGAGCAGGGATGGGGAACCAAGCACCACCACGTCCTAGGGCTGTAACTGTGAGGCAAGGGCCTCCGGGGACCTTCTCAGGCCGGGGGAGGGGCTGAGGCTTCCCAGATAAACAATTTAAAAGCCCCACAGCCTTGGACAGGGGTCTTGTCCTAGAGCCTGACATGTGTGCTGACAGATGTCTACACAAGGTCCCAAAGTGTGATGGGCAGTGAGGCACATACTCCTGCTGCTTGTCCCCTGTCTGTGATTTCTCCCAAGACGCACTACTCCAGAAGGCCGGGCTGAGTGCAGCTTGGTCTCCAACCTTGTTCACACAGCAGGAATCCAGGCGGATCTTAGTGCTAAGAGAGGGGACAAAGAACCCTGGGAGTGTCAAGGAGGAACCGTTTATGACTAGGCATCAGAACCATCAATGTCCTCTATCTTTCCTTTCAGTCCTACCTCACTTACTCAGTGCTAATTATCCCCCTGCAAAGGCTAAGTGCAGTGGTCTTCCCACCTCTCTGCGGTCCAAGCCAAGTTAACGGAAGGCTGCCATTTTCTCCATTGGATCTGCCCTTCCCCACATCCTTTTCTCCTTGACTGGTTACTACTAAAATGGCCAGGGACCATCTCCATGGACAGAGCTGTACACGCCATCCAAGCAACTCCCACCCACCACGGGAATCTGTGAAAGGAAGAGCCAAAAAATTAGGGATAATTGATATTCTTCTTCTTAATAATTATATAACACCACATCAAGCTTTAATTTTGTATTATTTGATGCCTGAACATGCCATTTTTTCATTTCTGAGGTTCTTCCTGGATGAGAAAATAACCCCATTGACTTAAAACATTCAGTCAGTTTCTTAAAGCTGCGAGAAGCACCCTGGAACTACTTATCATTCTAGAATTGTTTAGACACTATCCTGTGTGGCTAGCGTGGTGGGTACCAACCTATTATAATTTACTGTGCAGGTATAATCTCATTGGGATAGACCCACAGTACAGTCTATTGCTTCAAAAAAAGAAATCTCTTCAGGGACTTCCTTCATGGCACAGTGGTTAAGAATCTGCCTACCAATGCAGGGGACACAGGTTCAAGCCCTGGTCCAGGAAGATCCCACAGGCCACAGAACAACTAAGCCCGTGCGCTACAACTACTGAGCCCGCGTGCCACAATTATTGAAGCCTGCGCACCTAGAGCCCATGCTTTGCAACAAGAGAAGCCACCACAATGAGAAGCCTACGCACCGCAACGAAGAGTAGCCCCCACTCGCTGCAACTAGAGAGAGCCCGCGTGCAGCAACGAAATGGAGCCATAAATTAATTAATTAATTGATTTTAAAAAAGAAAATCTCTTCATTTCTCCCAAATTACTGACCCAATTAGTTGGCTGGCCAAAGAGTCAAAGCTCTAGTAAATATAATCAAGAAAAGAACAGAGAAATAGACATAAGCCAAATAAGAAAGAGATGATAACAGCAGAGATGGAGAAGAATTTTAGAAACATACTGACGTGAAAACTCATTGCTAAGAGTTTTGTTTTTAATTTCAATACAACTCTTATAGAAAAATATAAGTTACCAAAATTGTCTCAAAATAAGTAGAAAATCTGACTAAAACAATAATCACACAGAAAATTCTTCTCACTTTTCAAATAAAATGTAAAGTACAGGTCACACACCCACTGCTGCATTGAATTTTAAATTGTAGTTGCCATGATGTTTTTCTTTACAACATTTAATTTTCCTATCTAGGAAAATTCCATTTATATAGGTTTTGTGTCTCCTACTAAAGTTTAAAAAACAATAAAGGATAGTCTTACTTTATATTAAATTTATTTAAAAATTAAACCAAGCAATTAAATACAATAGACAACTGCAAAATCAAGTTTCATTCTCATAAAAACTTAATATGTGGTAAAGAAAGCACTAAAAATCAGTACAGAATAAAGAAAATGGTTGTTGAGGATGACAGCAGATGGTACTGAAAAAATTTAGCTATTTGGGGTGGGCATGGAGGGACAGAGAGACTGTTTAGAATCTTCCTAATTCTTATACACTCCAAAATAAAATTTAGATGGATTATAGATTGAAATGAACAATGAAAACAAATTTTAAAAATTAAAAAGACAAAAATATGGTTGAAAATTTTATCATTGTTTTGGGAAAAGATTTGTTTACTTTAAAAACAACTGAAGAAATACAATCCAAAAAGCAATAGAGTTGATGACATGAATTTAAAATTTTAGTAAACAAATTTATAAAAACCTAAAAACTAAATTGTAATGCTTGGGCAGCATTAGTCATAATAGCCACAGGTGGAAACAACCCATTGTCCATTCTTTGATGAATGGATTGACAAATTATTCAGCCATAAAAAGGAATAAAATACCAATATATGCTACAACATAGATGAACGTTGAAAACATTATGCTGAGTGAAAGAAACCAGCCACAAAAGACCACATATTATATGATTCCAAATATGCGATATGTCCAGAATAGGCACATCTATAGAAACAGAAAGTAGATTAGTTATTGCCTAGGGCTGGGGTTCTTGGGAAGCTGGGGGAGGTTGGGAGATGATAGCTAAGGGTGTGAGGTTTCTTTTTGAGGTGATGAAAATATTCTAGAATTGACTGTAGTGATAGTTGCACAAGTCTGTGAATATACAAAAACATCATTGAATTGTATACTTTAAATGGGTAAATTGTTTGTTATGTGAATTATATCTCAATAAAACTGTTACTGAAAAATTCAATGGCAAACCACAAATTGGTTAAAAAATTTGATATAAATATGCCAAGGGGCTGATCTCCTTAATATATGAAGAGGTCATAGGAATCTCTTTAAAAATACCCAAAGCCCAATAAGTAGATAATTCACAAAGGAAGATATAAAACTCACCTTCCCATTCAAAAAAACTAAAAATCATTCATTATCTCTAATCATCATGGAAATGCAAATAAAAATAATATATTACTATTTCACCTTTTCTAATTAGGAAATATTTGAAGGTGAGGTAGGACAGATACTCTCATTTGTTGCTGAAGAAACTATAAACTGGTACACCCTTTCTGGAAAGCCATGTGACCATATACAGAGAAAGAGCAAGTCTTTAAAATGTTCATATCTGGCCACATAATTCTACTTCTAGAAATCTCTCTTAAGGAGGAAAATAACTGTTCAAAATGCAGACCAAGATAGTGAACCAAGATGTCTGCTAAATAATTCTTTGCATTGCTGAGAAACTAAAAACAATCTGTCTGATAAAAGAATATTAAAAATATTATTTTCAAAGAGTTTTAAGTAAAAGCTTATGACATGTTAAGCAAAAAAGCAGAATATAAAATCATATATCTTATAATGTAGTATATCAATTATATAAAGGAAAATGCATTTTAAAAGGTCAGAAGAAAATGTATGGATAAACTGCATGATCCTTCCCCCCCGCCTTTTCTTCCTTCTTTCCTACCTTCCAACTGTTCATGTATTTTCATATTCTCCACAACGAGAAAGCACTTTGATGATGGGGATGGGTGAAGAGAGACGTTAACAGCTGACTCTCTTGTCTAATCACTTCATCAGCGTGGTATCATTTATGATGAGATTGGTCCTAATAGTACAGCACTTGGCAGATTTCCCCAGCGTTCAGATGGGTCCTATAAACGATCGCTTCCAGTAGGTCTATTCATTTAGTCACCTGAAATGAATTAGCTACTGGCAGCTAATTCATTTCAAGAAGTCAGGCAGGATGCCATTCACTCTGTAGGGAGATTCTGGTGGCGCTGATTGACAGCACCATCACTTAAGTTTCTTCAGCCACATCGGCCTCTTCCACAGCGCGCTACAGACCGAGCCAGGGTCCAACCACTTGAGCAGATGCAGAGTTTCCTTTGAAGCATGTACCAACCCAGACAAAAGTACCACTGAAACCCACCTGAAAGAGTGAGATGGCTCCAAAGTTTCCCACTTAAACGTGTAGATTCCTCTCGCCCCCTCCCCACCTTGAAGATAAACACCAGCTTTACTGTCCTGCGACTCAAATAAAAGTTTGAGTGAAGGCACACTGAAAACCCCAAGGATCCTCGCCAGTTAAAGTCTTATTAAGACACCAATAGTAATCCTTACTGCTTTAAAATTTAACAATATCCTCTCAGCTTTTATAAGGCCTGGAGAAACTCTGGAGAAATTATAGAAGAAGACTTTCTTTGTGCATCCAGCTCATCTATAAAGGGCCCTTGTGGCAAACACTCCTTGAGTTCAGTGGCAGGAAGTTTGTGTCCCCAGAGAACTTGGCTGCTTTCTCTCATTAGACAATAAGAATAAGCTAACATGGTGTGTTTCACCTTCTGCCCTTGCTGCCAGGTAGCTCAGTCTCAATTTTGGTTCTTAACCACTGTTAACATTTTCATCCAGGTCTTGGTCTTTCCTATTTCTCTTTTTTATATTGTGTTTACTTTTGGAGGCTGCTTCAAAACTTTGGGGATCTAGGCAGGATGTGAATCAATCTTTCTCAAAACTGGTATCTGCCAAAAGTCCTCAGATGAAGTCTTATGAGAATCAGTGCTTGGGCTTTGCATTTAGATGACAATGCCTTTAAAATGGGATGAAAAGACATTCCAGATTATCTGGATGACCACATTATAACTGGGCCCAGCCACAGGACTGTGGTGCCCGTGTGTGTGTGTGTGTGTGTGTGTGTGTGTGTGTATCATTTTGCAACTAGGTCATGCTAAGCTGTCAGGGGCTAATGAGGAAAGAAGACAGGGGGCAGGATGACATGTAAATGAGGCATTTGTGCCAAGTGAACACAAGAAGGTTTCCCCATACACTGCTTCACATAGAGAAATGCAGTAGGAGATCCAAGTCCCACAATAACACTGGGGAGCTGTAGCAAGCCCCTGGGACAGAATCAGCGAGCACCACAGCTTTGAGCCACATTCATGATGCTGCTTCAGTAAATGACCATCATCTATGACAAAACAAATGTAGTCAGTTTGCCCTGTATTTATTTTATGCGTGTATTTGTATCTGGTTCGTTTGTTTTGCTTTTGGAGCTGGGAAAAACAATAAGCATCCGGAGTTGAATACGTTTATACGTATTTCAACAACATCAAAATAATCTACCAACACTAAAGGCTCATAATTCTTTTTCCTTTACAAGGGAGTCTAAAAAGTTATTTAACATTATTCGGGTCTAAAGAAACTATGAATTTTAAATGAATTGAGTATGTGTATGCACTTGGACACACACCAAGCCACATGGACAAGCTCATACTAGGTAAGAGGGCTGGTGACAGACTCCTGATTATTACTAATATTGACAACAATAAAAGTTACCATTTATTGAACATCGTGGTGCCTGCTTTAATAGTCAATCTCATTTAGTTCTCACATCAACCCTGTGAGATAGAAATCAATATCCTATTCCTATTTGATAGATGGAAATGCGGTACCTGAAGGATTGAAGTAACCCAGCCCAGGTCCTGCAGCAAGCAAGCAAGAGGCAGAACGGGAATTCGCCCCCAGGGGTCTGTGCCTCCTTTGAGGATGTGGACCAGGGCAGGAAGCAGCATCACTTGCTATTCCTGGTCTGGGGTTGTAACTGTAGCTCATGAGACATGACATAGGCTTTTGCTCACCAACACCTGGTGGTCCTGCCTTGTTCTAAGCAATACTGCCTTGGTTAGGTATGCCATGACCTGCCACCACGGCCAACAGGCACATTCCAAGGATGGGGTTTAAGTCAAAAGACACTGAACTCCAACTGAACCAGCCAGGGTCCCACGTGCTCCAGGGGGCCTCTGCCCCAAAGCTACAACTGTCTCATTTTCCAAATAAGTTTTCAGACCACAGTGCTTACTGCTTCTTTCCTGTACATTGGTGTTCAGTCAGGACTGTTTTTTGGTAGTCTGAGGGAGGGGTAGGGTAAGGATGGCCAGAGAATGATGTTTTCTGATCTTGAAGCGTTTTTTTGTTTGTGTGTTTTGTTTTCCAGAATATACACGCTAACTTCTCTTGTAAGGTAATGCTAAGCTTTGGGGAAAGTACTATAAACAGGTATCTTTATTCTTTAAAATGACCACAACTGCCATTGTTGAGCATTTACTATAGGCCAGGAACCATGCAAAACCCTTGATATATGTGATTCTATTTTATCACAACTAAGAGATTGGAATAATTCTGCCCATTTCACAGATGAAAAAAATAGGACACCGAAATTTAAATAAATTGTCCAAGTCACACAGTGCACGCTGTATAGAAAGTTAACCCCCAAATCCACGCTCTCGTGTGCTCTGATAGTTTACCACACTGGGGAGCAGGTGACTGGTACACAGGAGATGATTCCAAAGTGTACAGCAAACATGCAGTGACACTGAGCCACACAGTAAGAAAGCAGTCCCCTTTCAATTCTTTCAATCCCACTCATATCAAGAAGAAAGGCTCAGTTTGGTAAGAGGATGTTTTTAACTTCTCCTTAACATGCTTACCTCTCTCTCTGAACCAGGGAAGGAACAAGACCCTAAGCCCACAGGCTTCTGTAGGCATGAGTGTCTAGTAGAATTTAATACCACTGTTTTGTTTTTATTGTCTTTATTTTTATAGTTACCTTGTTTCTATCAAGAGATACTGGTTTTTCACTTATAGCAGCAAAGTTTCCTTTTAAAATAAATTTATTTAAATAAAAAAAACGGGAATTGACTTAAAGAAAATATTGTTAAGAGTACAAGGAAAAGTTTGGAAACAGATAGTGGTAATAGTTGCACAACATTGTGAATGTATTTAATGACAAATTGTATACTTAAAATTGGTTAAAATGGCAAATATTATGTTACATATGTATATACATATATGTGTATATGTATGTATATATTCACAATTTTTAAAAATTGATAATGTAGGGGCTTCCCTGGTGGCGCAGTGGTTGAGAGTCCACCTGCCGATGCAGGGGACATGGGTTCGTGCCCCGGTCCGGGAAGATCCCACATGCCGCGGAGCGGCTGGGCCCGTGAGCCACGGCCGCTGAGCCTGCGCGAATGGAGTGTGTGCTCCGCAACGGGAGAGGCTACAACAGTGAGAGGCCCGCATACCACAAAAAAAAAAAAAAAAAAAAATTGATAATGTAATATACCCCCCAAAACCATTGAATCGTACACTCTATATGGGTAAATTGCATGGCATATAAATTATATCTCAAAAAAGCTGTTAAAAAAGATAAACCAAAACCCATGTTGATGATCCTCAAATGACTGAAGTTTGGGAAAAGCTGAATTATGCTATACTGCTTTCATTGTTTTTTTTTTTTAAATCACTCGTTTTATTTATTTTTTAAATTAATTAAAAAAAAATTTTTGGCTGCATTGGGTCTTCACTGTGGTGTGTAGGCTTCTCTTGTTGCGGAGCACAGACTCTAGGCGGGCAGGCTTCAGTAGTTGTGGTGCACGGGCTCAGTAGTTGTGGCTCGCGGGCTCTACAGCACAGGCTCAGTAATTGTGGCACATGGGCTTAGTTGCTCCGCGGCATGTGGGATCTTCCCAGACAAGGGATCGAACCCGTGTCCCCTGCACTGGCAGGCGGATTCTCAACCACTGCGCCACAAGGAAGTCCCTATGCTGCTTTCGTTTTGTCAAGCTACATTTAGTAGTGATTTATTTTAAATAAGGTAAAGCAAAGGTGGGAAGGCAGGAAGAAGGCCTGTAGCATAAACATGTCGAATTATTTTATCTGACTTTTAGATAACAAGGAAAAAGAAAGTGAACAGAGAAGGAAATTAAGGAGATAAATTTCAACTGAGAATTAAGAGCCTTCCACCAATCTAGCCAAAAATGGAATGAAATAGAAGTGGTCACTGGAGCCAGACAGGGGCCCACATGTGTCTCTGGGCTGATATGAAGTAGGAGGATGTTATCAATTTGCATCCGGGATTTCCAGTGTGGCTGATGAAAGAAAGAGTGAAGAAGATTCAAAGGTTTCTTGGAAGAAAGCAGAAATGAATAGCGAAACAACCTAGGCAACGTGGTCCATGAAGGAAAGGGGCCATGTTCCCTCTGCATTTGCATCCCGGATTGAGACCCAAATTTGACCACCACACAGGTGGGGCAGGAGTACAGAGAGTTGCCTGAGGTCTGGAGAAACTTCTGGAGGCTTTTCCACTCAGGATGAAATTTCTCAGCTATTATGAAGCTCATCCAGCCTATCTAAGCCATGATGATGAAATCATAAAACAACTATTTCTCAAAGCCTGACATAAAATGTTCTGAAGCCTGAGCTTCCTAATCACTGAGCAAGTATCTACTGAATATGCATGACAAGGATCCCACGGGGGTTCCCAAGAGTGTGCCTCAAGAGTGTCGGCCTTAAGGAGCTTACAACTGAACTGGGAAGGTGAGGCTCCATGTGAAATAATTGAGAGAACTATGTGATACCAGCAAGCATTATGAGACCATAAATATAGCTAACTAAAGTGAGTTATGTTTCTTAGTGTTTATAAAAGTGCCGGCACATGAAAAATGTAACAGAAGTTTAGAAAGTTGAGAAAAACTTCCTGAAGGATGAAGAAGACAGGTTAATTTACTTTAACTAAGGCAAATAGCATTTAGGTGCTGAGATTACCATTCTTGTGAAAAAAGCATATTTTCCATTTAAATTAATAAAATAATTAGTAATTCATTCCTTTATTCCTTCAACAAACATCCAATGCCTATCAATGAGTAACAAATATTCAAAGCCTATCCTAGGCCCCCTAAGAAATGTCAGGGTGAGAATATTTCTGTCCTTGCTGATAGTGGAGGGACCGCACAGGAGAGAAACAGCTTCTCTCCAACTTCCACAGACAAATGATAACAGGAATAACTTCAAAACAAAACATTACAATGGATAAGCAGGGATTTATAAAACACAGTTTATGGCCACTAAAGGATCAAAGAAGGAAGGACATCCCCAAAGACGTGACAAGTAGGGCCTTGAAAGGCACAGAGAATGCGGGCACCGGGTAGGAAGGACTTTCCTGGCAGAGGTAAAGGCATGATTAAGGACACGAAGGCAAGACAGCAAATGATGTGTGTGGGCCACAGGAAGCAAGGGGGGCACCTTCTATATGAAGCAGGGAGGGAGGGTGAGGGGAGAGGGACAGGGAGGGAACCCCAAATGCCATGCTAGGAGTTTGGTTTACACATAGAAGACCTGTCACTAAATAGTATTCATGAGAAAAAGAAATTCTGTAAAATATAGATTAAAACCCTAGTCTGTTTGTTTTTGGCCACGCCACGTGGCTTGCAGGATTTTAGTTCCCGGACCAGATCAAACCCGTGCCCTCTGCAGTGGAAGTGCAGAGCGCTAACTGGACCACTAGGGAATTCCCAAAAACGTAGTTTTATTTTTCTGAAAGTTGAAGAATTTTCTTGAATTTGCTTGTTTTTGAAATAATTCCAGACACACAAGTAGAATATGTCAGCTCTTTTCTAAATCTTGGTCAGAATCGAGACGCAGAGGGGCTGAGCACCCACCACACCTTGAGCAAGCAGTGTCTTTAAGTCTGTAAAATAACATGAACTAGTGGCTAACAAAGTGTTACCAAGCCAACATCCTGCTCTACCTGCTTTCATGAGCAAATAAGATGCTATAATTAACCCAATGTCTGAAAGCATACCACAAGCATGGTTCACAAAATGCTTAGAAAAATGGTTCTTAAGTAGACGAAACATTTCTCCTACCGTGTATCTTGTTTACACTAGCTATAAGCTTAGAAAATCAATGTCATAGCTATTGTTATGTCCTTAGAAAGCACAAAGGGAGATCTCAGTCCTGGCCTTGTCCCCAGATTCCAAACGTGTGGATCCCAGTGAAGGAGCTTCTGCTCCACTGCAAAAGCATGTGGGTTCGCGGGGGTAGGTGAGAGGCTGGCAGTGGTGGGACTCAGATCTTGGGTTTCAACAACCCCACCTTCTCGCAGCTTCCTGGCAAACATCAAGATTGCTTTTTCATTTTAGTCATCACCCATGGGTCTTTCTTTCTCCCTTTTCACCCACCTTGGTTAATGGGTATTGAATTTCCCATCCACCTAACCCCTTTCACTTAAAAAACTCCCAACACAGTGACAAGTATACCCAACCCGCAAGTCACAAGCTACCCCCGGAAGTCATGTACAGTCATCAATCAGAACGATGTTAAGAGGGTCAGTGGAACGCCAGACTCTTACCCACCACATGTCTTACTGGCACTAAAGTCAGGGGAGGGAGGAGGTGATGATTATTTAGTGGTGTTAGTGTGAGTTCATTAGAGTGACATCAATCATTGTCCTTGTCACCTTCATCATCATCATCCTCATGATGCCAAAAAGGTAAGGCAGAGCCCTGTGGACACATCCCCAATTCAGACTTTAAATAAACTCATGGTGGCCACTCTGCCTCCCTGGAAATAAGGAGAAAGTAGTAGAAAGGAGAAGGAAGAATGGATCCGCTCCTCCCATAAGCCCACACTGACTTCCTGAGGCAGTCGACGCTGCTGACTTTCCCCACACAGGCTGACTCACCTGTCACATCCGACCTGCTTTGCCATCCAGATGGTCTGTGTCAGCTGCAGATTCCTGAGGCTGCCCAGTTTCACTACACATCGATGGATCTGCAGCACTTGGTAGAGGGCTCTGGATCAGGAATCTACTGTACATCAACCCCAGTCTTTTCCAGCTCACATAGACAGGGAATCGTTTTTCCTTTATTCACCAGGTAATTCCCCTGGCCCTCCTCAAGGTACTCAAAGTTCAGGATAAGGTGGTAGGACAAGAGGAGAGGAGAGCTCAGGCCCCTAAGACCTTTATCCTGGCCCCACCTAGTTGCTCTAAATGAGCTATTCGAAGTGTCAGTTTAGTTTAGTTTTGTTTTAAAGCAAAGGATGATGGTTCTTCCCGTCCCCTCCCCACCTCACCCTACTTGCTCTTCAGCTTGAATAAAAATAGCCCCACAGCTGAGGCTGCCATGACAACCGATGAAAGTATGGGCTCACCCTTGCCCACCAATGATAAAATCTGCCTCCAGCTCTCCTACCCGCCCAGCTGGGGCTGGGGCCCTCCAACCCCCTCCCAAGTTCAACCTTCAGGAAACTTTTCTGAGTACCACAGCCAAGTCACTCTATCCTCACCCAACAAGCTGAGGGATATTTAGAGCTCTTGCACCACCCAGTGCCTCAGAACTTTTTAATGTGTTTTCATTTGTTCTTTTCTGTGTTCCCAGGCACATGTGACAGGTGTGACCACCTCCCTTTTGCAGATGGGAGAACTGGAGGCATGGGGACATGAACTGACTGGCCCTAGGTCATTAGCTGCTAGTTTAATGGTTGAACCACATTAAGAGCTCAAGATTGCCATCTCCTAGCCAGTTCCCAGACCAAAGGAGCAGCTGCTCTGGGGAAACATGACCCCAGTGGGGAAATAATTTCCCTGTGTGAGCTGCTTCCTGGCCACAGGCTGAAGTTCCCTCAACCAGTCTCTGCGATAAATCTGGGAAGGGTTGGGGAAAAATCTGCTGCCACATCATGGGATCCAGGTTCCACAGAAACCCATTTCTATCCTGGACCCATCATCTCTGGGGCTGCTCCAACCAAGCACAGCTTCACTGCCCAAGTTTATCAAGAGCTTTAAGACACACTGTCCATACCTACATTCCAAGGGCCACCACTGGGGAGAAAGTTCTCCACCAGGGCTCTCAGGGCTGGAGGCCAGCAGGTCCCTGTTTCATTGCTCAGGAAACCCCATTGTTGCTAACAAAGCAGGGGCTACTACAGCCCCCCATGAAAGCTTCCTCTTTCTTCATCTCTTTCCGACACTTATAAATGTGCTTCCTCTCTGTATGTAAATTTTGCTCAAATGGCATGACACAGACTTGTAATGAGGCCATTAATAACTAGTCTTTAAACTGCTTCTTCTCGGTTTCCTGGATCAGGAATCAATTCTAATCTAAGCAGACACTGATATCTGGATTTACTGGTGTGAGGACAAATGGGCTTTGTTTGGAGCAGACCACGAAAATGCAGTTTATTTTCACCCAGCCAAGAACTGACAGGATGAAGGCAACTCTTGATAGTAGAACCAAGGTTAAGAAATTGTAAAGAAAACTCCTCTTCTTTTGTTTCTCTACCACTCAGTCATCACACTTCCAGGAAGGGCCAAGAGGGTGTTTACCTGCCCCCACTTTTGCTGACATTTAGCATTCTAACCAGCTGAAACTCTGAAACTGGACTGGTCAGTTTCATTTTCCATCTTTGGAATGGGTAACTTTCTCTCACTCCTCACCCTGAAATGCTGTGTCTGGTTTTCATGTACCATCAAGTTGGGGTGGGAGCATGCTCTCCTCAGTGATCTGCTTTAAAAAAAATACAAAACAACAAGATGGCATCCAAATCTGCTTAAATAATTGTGGGTCAAAATAAAAACCCCTTTATTTTTTATCCCCAAATAAAAAAAACCCAGGAGCTGCTGACTGCCCCCAATAATTAAAACCTGGCTACTAAGGGCAAGGCTCTAAAGATATGGTGTAGTATTTCCTAGCAACATAAATGCAGCTACCAAGGGGATCTGGAAGAGTACAGTCAAGGAAGCCACAGAAGGCCTGGATTTAAGTCCCATCTCCCAAGTCACAAGGTATTGTGACTTTTCAAAGCTTCAGTATCCTTTCTTTTAAAATGAGAATATTCACACCTGCCTGGCCTGCTGCACAGGCTTATTGGGATTAAGTGAGAAACACTTAGAAGCCCTTTGAAAACTTTAAAGTACTAGACAAAGTTATTTGTTATTTTTGTTACTATTCATTTAACGAATGAGAGTTCCTATGAAATGATTCTCCATGTGGAAATGAGCAGAAGCATACCTCTGCATAAAGTAGTCCAGGGCTAGCCAGTCCAACGTGACCCAGGAAGTGAGTGTCAGGCAACCCAGGGATGCTCTGGGTAGCCATGGAGACAGACACCAGCAGAGATCCTGCTACCTCCGGGCAGGCAGGAGCAGCAAGTCTTGATTATCCACAACAAGCAGGCATCTGCACCCACCAGACTGCCCAGCAGATCACTATGGCAGCTGATAGGGAACTATCAGCTGGGAACTAAAGTGGGAACTGAACTGCTCTGGGCTCAGGGTTTCCATCGCAGTGGAAGCCTGCATTCCCCAGGCACAGTCACACTCTTAGAAGAAGTGGCATGGCAAGAGGCAGTGTAGCACAGCAGTGAGTGAGAGGGCTCTGCATGTGTTCAAATCACAACTCTGCCACTTACCTCTCTGTGCCTCAGGCTCCCCGTGTGCAAATGGAGATGATAATACCACCTACCACATTCAATAGTTGTAAGTATAGAATGAGCTGATTCATATAAAACACTTGAAAGAGTACCTGACAAAGAGTAAGCACAGAAGAGTCATTAGCAATTAGAGTCGTTTATCTGTCGACCAAATTGTTCTTCCACTAGTCTGTGATTTCTTTGAGGGCAGATTCCCTGATATTCATCTTTGGATCTCCGGGGTCTAGAAATCACCGTGAGAAATCAATAAATGCTTCTTGCATGAATGGATGAATCAATGAATAAGACCAACCACCTAAGTTGCCAGCTGGGGGGAAAAATAACAACACAGGGAGGATCACTGAAAGGCCTTGGGCCTTGAGTCTCTTAGTGTGGGATCTGAAGAGAAGCAGGAAACTGACTAATCCCCACTTTATGTTGGCAGGCTGAACCAAGCTGTCCTGAAATTTGGTGTGGTACACTGCGTTAGTCCAGGTCTTCTGAGAAGCAAACACTAAAATGGGATTAAAGAGGATGCAAGGATTTTATTAGGGAAAGTGCCTGCAGCAGAAAATGGGGAGGGAAGCTGGGAAAACCATCAGATGGACCGAGCCTGATAGAACAGCAGGAAGGAAGGATGGGTGGAAGCAACCTAGACCACTGAGTAGTCTAAAGAAAGTTCTGCAAGATAAAGTTGGCTATTGGAGGAATCCTGTGTCTTCTGGGAGCTGACCTGGGAGCTGACAGCCATGCTGTCATTGGCTGGGAGCAGCCCGTGGGAAAATGCCATGATGGATTCAGAGCACAGGCCTGGGGCCCTTAGTCAGTTGCACTCCTGGCAGCTGGAGGTCTGCAAGATGCATTCTCATGGCTGCCACATATATGGTAGTCCTTAAGAGCATGGGATTTGGTGCTCTTACCAATCTAAGGTGAATCCCAGCACTTATAGCTGGTCACCTTAGGCAAGTTACTCAACCTCTCCATGCCTTATTTTCCTTATTTGTTAAATGAAAATTATAATTTCAACCTCTTAGGATTGTTATTGTTGAGCACTGTACCTGACACATATTAAGTGCTCATTTAAAAGGCAGCTGCCATTCCCCTGACCATTATTATTATTAATAATGAAGTACTTCTATTAACAGTTAGGACATGAGAACAGCCCCCACTGTAACATACTTGGATTTGAGTTTTATGAGTCTAAAACCATGGCTTGGCAGTATCACAATTCAAACAACCAAACCAGTTTGTCTACAAATGAAAGGTCTTAGGGACTTTCCTAGTTCGGCTATTTCCTGAAAGGGAAAGGTGGGTTGTATTGTGCCAGAATCCATCTACAGCCACAACTCCCTCTGTTCTCTTCCACTTGCTGCACTTCATCTGCAATGTCCTTGGCCTGTCCCCTGCCAGCTATCCACCTTTGAATGAAAGCGTAGTCAGCACACCTTCCCCCCAAGAACAGGCTCAGAGAGACACGACCCTGCTATGCTGTATGTGTTCTGAGCACCTGTTTGGGACTCCTTGCTTGCCTTTGTTTCTGTGACCTTAATTCTTTCTTTAAAACCTTGGCCAACTTTCTGGTAGTGGTCACTGCTGGCCGCTGCTGGCTTCTGGCCACTCCATCTGACTGGAATCCACAGTGTCCCCCTGTTGGGCTGGCTATGACCTAGGGCAATCACAGCTTTCATGGCCCCAGTTCAGCGGGCTTGGGCCTCTCCCAGCCTTGCTGACACTTGTGCCTTGGTGGCAGTAACAACTAAGAACCCACAAAAAAGAAGTCCCCAAACTGGAAACCACACTCTTATCCCTTCTACCACTACCTCAGAGGCTTTTTCTCTAACCCCCATTTCCCAGAGGGTTACCAAAAACACACTGGGATTTCTGGGTTTTGGTTGTTTTTTTAGGTTTTTTTTAAATCTTTGAAGGAATGACCTTCAGGTTTTTTTTAACTTGAAAAGAGTCAAAATCAAACTAAAAATTATTGATTTTATTTAATAATTAACATCTTAACAAAGCTGATCAAACTGTTTCTTCCAGAATGATATTCTCCATTTTAGAGGGACTTTTCTAGGGAATTTTAAGTTTCTGTGTTGGAGCTGGAATCCAACAATTGAGCTGCCTTGTTTTAGCCTGACGTTGGAAAGCCAAGAGCAGGAAGTAAAGAAACTGGTTGAGTGCCCCCCAATGAAGCCGACTAGGCTTTCCCACCCGAGAGGGAATGAGGTCTCGGAAGTGAAGGTAAAGCCTCAGAGCGGTAAACAGGCTGGCCACTTACACATATGGCCAACGTGAGCACTGAGCCCATCTCCGAACTTGGCTTCTTTTTCTCCTCTGGTTCCCCAGACAGAGCTAGGAAAGTGCTGGCCACCCTGACACCAGAAATGCCCAGTGCCTGAGACTGAGAATTCCCACCACCAGGGAGAAACACTGGTTGGACAGTCATCTGCCCCCATTACACATGAAAATATTTACAAGCTTAGTAATTAGCCTCTTCACACCACCTTGGCCTCCTGTTTGCGTTGATCCCTCTCACTAACTGAAAAATCAATCAGATTTGATTTCCTTGCAAATCCAAATTCTTAAAAAATGATCCCCTGAAGTAAAATCTGGGCGTGCTCACACTCCTACCCTCAGGTCAGGGATTCATTACCATTGGCCCCCAGTGAGTCACATCCCTGCTCACAGATGGCCTCCCTGGCGTTACGATAGAGTGGACAATACAATTGTATTTCGGAGCCCCTGTGCAGCTCTGACACTCTGTGAGTGACACCACACCAGCCTCGCCAACTACATTCTCAGCTTCTGTGAACATTTCTCCCCAACCAGCCCAGTCTGGTTATGTAGCATACAAGATATACAGTGTGAGGTCATACTTTCTGGTTCAGAGTCATGAGCATGACGGCAAAATACAGTTTTCACTACTATTTTATATTTAATTACAGAAACCACTAGAAACCTAATCAACATTGGGACCAGTATCAAGAAAAATCTATCCCAGTGATTCAAAATTTCTCAGAGGGGAGGCAGGAGTGTTTGCAAATGTCCTGTCAGTGATGAATTAGAATGGAGAAACTGTGTAGCTTTTAAAGCACAGTCAACATTCTATTATGTTTTAACTATAATTTTTATAATATGAACCATGGAAGGGGGACATTTGTCAAAAGGGAGCATGGGTTAAAACAGGTGGAAAGGGACTTCCCTGGTAGCGCAGTGGTTAAGAATCCGCCTGCCAATGCAGGGGACATGCGTTCGAGCCCTGTTCCAGGAAGATCCCACATGCCGTGGAGCAACTAAGCCCGTGAGCCACAACTACTGAGCCCGCGCACCCCACCTCTGAAGTCCGCGCGCCTAGAGCCCGTGTTGCACAGCAAGAGAAGCCACCACAATGAGAAGCCTGCGCACCGCAACGAAGAGTAGCCCCCGCTCGCCGCAACTAGAGAAAGCCCGTGCGCAGCAACAAAGACCCAACACAGCCAAAAATAAAATAAATAAATTTATTTTTTAAAAAAAAGCAGGTGGAAAACTGCTTCCCTGTAATCCTTGCAAGGTTTAGTCTACCTCTCACCCCTCCCCTCAGCCTCTGTGCCCCTCCCACTAAGAGCCCACAATCCACAAAACCTTGCTCTTGCTCACTTTTCCTCTCCATGATATTGTAGGCCCTTTGTATGTTGTCTTTTGCAAATCCAGCAGTCACAATATGGTTTATTTCCCTTTTGGTTAGGGTTCAGCAACCTTCCAAAAGTGGGGACTCCAGACACAGACCCTTATAGGCAAAGAGGACAGTGCCACACTCATGAAGTAGGCAAGGAGCACCTGGAAGGCTCTCATGCACAAAACCTCCCCCCACCTCCACATTCTACTAATAAAAGCTTCATCTGAGTTATGCTGGAGATAATGCAAATGCCCCGGGGAAAAGTTCAGCTTCATGGTCGCTCACACCTTAGTAAGAATTATTTTTGAATCTTACGTCATCAGGGTTTGAATGACACCTGAAAATCATTTAGAGCAAAATTCCACTCAATAAAGGATTTTTAAAAAATCATAGTCAAACTCTATTTGAATTCTTACAGTAACAAAAGCTCCCTTCTTGGAAGGGTCTAACTCTACTGATGGGTATTTGGAATTATCTGTGAAAGCTCATCCTTGTCTTCAGCCCAACCCTGGAGAATCTGTTAAGATGGTTCTGCTACAAGTAAAGGAAATTCCAACTTAGGATGCCTTAAACGATAAGGACATTTATCTCTCAGAATAGCAAGTCCAGCAGCTGGGAGGTTTGGGGGTGGCTGACATAAGGATTCAGAAACATCGTCACGGCCCTGGTTCTTTCCATTTCTCTATTCTGTCATCTTCAGCATGAGCTTCATTCTCAGGTTGGTAGCATGATGGTTATGGCAGGTGCAGGTTCACTTTGGACCAGAGGAAAAAGAGAAAAATATTCCCCCCGAGCGTGGAATATAAACTCTTCCCTTCACTCTGACTGTTTCAACTTATGTCACATGCACAATAACTATCACCAGGGGGATGCCAGGCACTCACTGACTCCACTAATCCTCCAGGGTGGAAGGAATGTTGGAACTTCCACTGTGATGTCCACCACTCCTGCCTCCCAGGAACATCCACCTCAAATAGAGTTCTTCCTTCCCCCACAACTCAAACACAGCCACAACCCTTTCCACGACATGACAGCTCATACAACATGTTTCCAAACTCTCTGGTTGCCCTTCTCTGGATATAATCTAGTTGGTCAGTTTCCTCCTAAAAAGGTGTCACCCAGAATGAAACACCATTCTAGGTAGATATAGTGAAATTATAATATTCCACGACTGGGGAGCTATCTTTTTATTAATGTAGCTTAATTTTGTAACAGCTTTCAGCAGCTGTTAAGTAGTCAACCTTAACCTGTAGTTCATCTTTACAGGTCAATTGCCATGCTGGACAACTAACTTGCTGCACTAGTTGAGTTGCTTTTATGGACCTCAGAGCAGAACTTAGGATCAACCCCACTGAACTAGATCAAGATAATTTTGAATAATGCTTCTGCCACTCGGTGTAATAACTACCCAGCCACCTACAAATGTTATGCATCTATAAATCTGTATTAGTTTTCTAGGGCTGCCATAACAAAATAACACAGACTGGGTGGCTTAAACAACAGAAATCTATTTTCTCATAGCTCTGGAGGCTAACTCCAAGATCAAGATATCAGCAGGTCTGGTTTCTGGAAAGGAAATCTAAGACCAGAGTCTGGCACTCTGCTAGATAATCCTTTAAGGAGGACCGTAAAAAATCCAATTACCTTCTCGCATTATGCTGAGATCAGTCACTTTGGAGAGGAGATTTTGACTAAATGTGGGAGAGTGTTGAAGAGAAAGATCATTCTGGAAACTGGGGCATTTCTAAGTTGAGTAAAAAGAGAAGGACTCTACTAGGGTGTTTCCACAGTCAGAGTGTGTGACTTTGGACATGAAGGTGCTGAATCAGGGGGCTGCTGAGCAGTGAGCTGTCTGGAAATTGGAGGAAAAAGAGCTAGAAGGTTATCAAAAGGTAAATTCAGTTACTTCCCAATTTTACTTAGGACATGAGTAGCAGCAACTGAAATTGAGACACTGACAATTACCCTGAGTGCCCATAGCATAGATTAGCCATGCCTGTCTTCACTTCTTTGGTCTGCAATTAGCCAGGTGGGCAGTGACCACTTGGCATTTTGCCCAGGGACTTGAAGACCCATGTTTTATAGACATGATGAATGGAAAGCAATTGCTATGCTTTCTCACTCATACCCTCTTTAAAAAACATAAACACAAATATAAATAATAAAAAAGTATATGGGGATGTGCTATTAGAGCAACTACACATAAATACTAAAGAATTAAGTAGGTAGCAATAGTTAAACAAACACCTGTTTGTAATTAGCTCAGTTACTAACTGATCCTTAACTGTTCCTTCTTAGATTAAATCCTTAATTTAAGAGGCAAAAGCCTACTCTCCAGGTGGATTTACAATTCTAATGCCTGAAGCTTTAGGGTAACATGATGTTATTAACCCCTCTAGCCAGGTGTTTGTTTTTCCTTCTTGCTGGTTTGAGCAAGCACTCAAAAGATGGGGAAGAGTGGCTAGAGGGTCTGCAAAGGACATCTGATGCTTGAATCTCCTTTCCCACAACCAAACGCCTATTTCAAACCAATAAAACTGGCACATGGGAGTTCATCTTTGCAAGAGCTGCCTCCTCCCCAAGGAAGTTCTCTTGTCTTCAATTTCCTCAAGGAAGAAATTGTCAAGGGAGAAGAGAAGTACCATTTTTCGTTTCCTGCTCTAATTTGTACTGCCTTAGCCAACATTATGTGGTTAGTATGTGCTGACATGATACCTGGGTGGGGAGAGAGCTGTGTGACCCTCTCTCCCCACTTTTTTTTTCTTTTGCCCCATTAATAGATGATTTTTAGCCAATTTACCAACTGACACCAAGCCTTGCCTCTGGTCTCTCATCAAAACCTTAGCAGAGTTTTACATAAACTGAAATTTACATTCAACCGTCACCATAGCAACCATCACACAGAATTAAATACAATTTTTCCCCCCTCTGATATCATCTACTTTTTTTTAAGAGCTGTTTTTCTTTTCAGTTGCTAATCTGAGCTATTCAGAAGATAACCATTAAAAATCTATTTTGAAAAACTGCATTTAAACAGATTGTAACGAGGTTTTCAAAACAGGCATTTGAAATGGTTTCTAGACATTTAGCACCATACACTTTCTCCCTCAGTTGGTGGCTGTACATTGCTGAAGTCTCAAGGATTCGCCTCTGCACTGGAAATTGTTAAAATCAAAACAAGGCTTCGCTCATAATTGTGACAACCATCCCTTGAAAGGTGCCCCTAGATAATGACCCTGAGCTAGGGCAGAAAATTCTGCTAATTTCAAAATGGATTTACATCATGTTTTAAAAAAAAACTTTTTTTAATAAAACATTTCGGTTTGACTATTCAATGTGAAATTGGCAAATCTCCTGAAATTTTCAGGATTCACCTGTTGACTGAAGAGGAGATATTCAATTGTGAATGTGGCTCAAGGCCATGTGGAAATATGCAAAGGTAATGGAGAGTAAACTAGAGATAAAAGGATGAAATATCCCCACCCAAGAGGTCTACTTTTTTCTTATTCTAGAGTAAAATGCCACAAGAGCCCTGAGTATTTGCAGCTGTTGGAAATATATTTCAGATTTAGAAAAAGGTAAGAAAAGATCTTTCTAAATTTTACTAAGACCAAAAAAAAAAAAAAATCTACGTATGACCCTAAACCCAGTAACAAATTAATGTGCACCTATCTCGTTACTCCATCTCATTCCCTTGCTACTTACAGTCCCAGAAATTGGCAATTCAGTTGTACTGAAAATTGAGACAACAAAATTAAGTCATTTTTCATAAGCCAAATAATTTGATCTTGTTTATTTAAAGCCAAACTATAATGTGATACTCCAATCGTTCATCAAATATTTATTGAGCACTAGATGCTAACATATGCTGAGAGCTACATCTCACAAAGACGAGTGAGACTTCATCCAAGACTTCAAGAGCTTTACTCTTCTAATTCCATCGTATGGCAGATGTTTTACACCAAAATGTCACAGAAATCTTAATGTATTTTCTCTGAATGAATACTAAATGTTGTATCTGTATACAGGAGGTGATGCCCATCCCATGGCTGTGCCCATGACCTCAGTCTGGACAGCAGAAACTAGTCCAATGGCTCACTTTTACTGCTAAGACCTAGTAGACCTCACCAGAGGACATTCATTTTGAGATTTCTGAAAACGTTGCGACTTGCTCCCAGTGCAGCTCTGCCACGCAGGAGATGTGGCTGAATCCTACCCTAAATGATAAAGAAGCCTCCCCGAAACACTTCTAACAGTCGGGCATTGCGGAAAGCAAGACAGCTCATAAAGGTTCTCAGTCATTCTTTTCCATTCAAGAGCATTGGCATAGCTGGTTAGGCAACATGAGCAGGAGGTGGGGGTATTTCCAAATAATGGTCAAAATACCTTATATGCCTAAAAGTGAGAAATATTACATATTACGTGAGATATGTGGGAAAAGTGCAAGACCAGGAATGGGATGCTGGTTTCATTCACATCAAGTGCCTGCTCCAGTGGATGGGGATGGATGTCTAGACCACTGAGTGAGACCAATGCTGAGGCCAATACCAGATCAGTGAGAAAAGATGGCTTGATTTATTAAGTCTGATCTATGAGCAGGCAGGCTGCACTGTACAATATGTCCCACTGTATAAGACCATGGGAGGGGAGCCTGGGCCGTGCTGGAGGAGGAATGAGGAGATACATGCCACTGAGTTACCTAGGAAAGAGTAGGGAAATAATCAAAAAGAAGCTCCCAATGCATTCAAAGACCAATGAACCTGTGTCAGCAATCTTAAGAAAAAAGTTGAGGCACAATTGGCAGAATTTAAGACAGAATGGGTACCTGCCAAATAGCTGGAAAAGATAAGAGCCAACCGAACACATTCCATATTAGAAAAAAATGTACCAAGAAGGGTTAAAAAATGGAAAGCCTAAATATAAGCACAGGAATCAGAGACCAGAACATCTGAGATGACACCCTCTGACAGATATGCCATGTTGCCAATTAACCAGACAGGCTGAGGATAAAGTTCAAATCCTTTTCTAACAGTTGAAGAGCCTAACCAACATATGCATTGCAACCAACACAGGAGTTCCTGGCTTTTGTTTTTGCTTTTTTTAAAGATAAGTAGGAAGATTGCAATCTCCCCCAACACAGTCTCCTGGTAATGAAGCAGACGTGTGGCTTTTGTGGTCAAAGGAAGCAAAGAATGTCATTTTGAGTATCTTAAGGCTGTAGACTTACTGCTTTTGAAAAATATAAATAAATAGATCCACAAAAGCCACAAAATTCAGCTTGTGAGTTATATATGTCTTGATTTTTTTCAGAGTTTCTTATGACTGGTGTCGAATCTAAAATGGTCCCAGCGTGGTTTTCGGGTGGTCATTCAGTGGTTATCAAACTCAAGATGCACAAAGCTATCACTGGTGTGAATTAAGCAAAGAGAGAGCACCCCCAAGTCTCCCCTTTCTGTTTAGGTCTATGCAGATGGGAGGAGCAAAGGCAGCCAGGTTGTGGTTTGGCAAGAAGGGATGCTGACCATCCGTACCTGCCTGCAGCCCCAGGGACCACTTCCAAAGCTATACTGACAGCAAACTATGGGCCTCACACACCCAGCGATGGGAATAACTGTATCTCTTCCTCACCCTTGTTGCAGAGGGAACTGTCTGTCATACCTGACATGCTTTCTGGGGATGAAAAGTTTATTGAGCATTTACTACGTGCCAGGCTCTGAGCTAGATACTGGGACCATCCAGCTGGATTCATTTTGTTTTGCAGCTTTCTTTCTATCTTAGCTCATGGACAGCTGTCCTCTAATTGGTCTTCTTGCTTCAATCATAAAGGATCACAGTCTTTGGATCATAAAGATCCAAACATAATAGTAACTCCAGAGCAAAGAGAAAAGGTCAACAATAGGAGAAGGCCTAATATGTTCACCATGAAAAAGGACAGAAAAGCGACAAGAATGAGTCTCCAAAACTGGCTCTCTAAATCTCCATGTCTAAGGGAGGACATCTTAGAATCCAAGAGGAATCATTCAGGATACGTCACCAAAAAGTTAATAAACATGAAATTCATTTCCTCCAGGTAAGAAGGTTAACAAGAAGCTTCCAAGTTTGTTTTTTAAGAATTGAGTTGCAGGCCTATGATGAAAAAAGAGAAGTTGGGAAGGTTTGTCTACATCTCTGACCTTTTGAGGCTGATCTCACAAAGGACCAAAACGCCCTAAGAGAGAATATAAAGCAGGATAGAGAATGGGGCTTAGGGTACAGGGAAGGGTGCCTGAGCAGCTGGGGTCTAGAGGCCCCACCTATGTACACATTAACCCCAAGAGCTCCATGTGTACCTGTTTAATACATTGGGGGTACACATAGGTTTTGTTCAGAGGACAAAAGGTTTCTGCTGCTAACAACAACAACAACAAAATCTAAGAAATACTCCAATAAAGTTGCAGAATTCAGCAGGGGACAGATGGTAGAGAGCTTTGAACTGTCAGATCAAGAAGTCTGGACTTTATCCTACGATCAATGGTTCCCCATTTGGGTTTTAGAAAAATCATTCTGGTAGGTTGGTGGAGGATGGGCTGGAGAGGTATGAGATGGAAACAAGAAGACCAATTAAAAGACAGCTGTCTATGAGCTCAGATGAAAAGCAAACTGCACAATAAAATGTACACAATAATCTACTTTCTAAAGAAAGTCCACATGTGTATAAATTCACACACAAAAAATCAATTAATTGAAAAAATCAAGTTACAGAATAATATGTATACAATGATTCTATTTATAGAGAAAAAATGTCTGTGTGTATTTTATAAATTCATAAAGATGGTCTGGAAAGACACACCAAACTGTTTATGGTAGTTACCTCTAAGAGAATGAGGATTTGGGGAAACAGACAAATATTTTCATTTTTTCCTGTACAGATTTCTGATGGTTAAAATTTTTTTATATAACAAACATGCATTACCTTTATAATTTTTGAGACTTCTAAAACTTAAAAAAAAGGATTACCATAAAGTAAAAAGATATAGTTTCTGTGACAAGAAATGATCAGGGCTTAAAAGCAAACCAGTAGTCATGAGGATAGAAAGTGGGGAGCAAACCCAGCAGACAGATGCTGATCAAAGAGCAGATATGAGCCCAGGGGAAGGAGGTGGCTGTGGGAAAGTGAGGGGCGATGTGTTTCCATTTATCTTCTCAGTTACATTTGCTGATAGCCCTGAGAGGTGGGCATTTCCACCTCATTTTACAGATAACGAAATGGAGTCTCGGAGTATTTTGCCCCTTAACCCAGAATTGGATACCAAAGCCAGGACTAGAACCCTGGCCCTCCTGACTCCACGTCTTAGACTTAACTGCCTTGGCCAACTGATTTCCTTCCTATCCAGGGCCCTCTTAACTGACTTTTCTGTGCTCAAGTTCTGATCCCATGAGGCAGTAGGGAATAAGGGAGCTAGTTCTGACAACACAGGCTGGGACAGGGGGGAGACTGGCAAGGCCGAGATGTGTTCCCATCCTCCCTGTTGGGTAGCAAGTCCCATACGCTGAAACTGGCCTGTAACAGAGGAATGCCCACATGCCAGCTTAGCTCATGAGGATTCTTGAAGGCAGAGCCTATGTTTTCTACAGAATCTGTAACGCCTCTACAGCATCTATTACAGTACCAAGGCCTCACTAAATTCACTGAGTGGGTGTTTGATAAATACATATTAATGGGAGGGCAGCAGGATCACCTGAAGCAAATATGAAACTGCATTTGATTCCTTATTTAGATCATGAGTGTTCTGAAAGCATTTTTTTTTTCTGAACAATTCAGGATGTAGGTAGTCAATGCACATTTGTGACAGATAATGACTGTGACCCTACTAGAGAGTAATTTAATCACTCTGTCGAAGCTGCTTTAGCTGCAAAGTAACTATCATATATGTGCTCCAAGACTTCAGCCAAGCAGCCAACCAACCTTACAGCATTTACTAAGATCTCTGGGTGACCACACTGTGCTAGGCATAGTGGAGAATCCCATGGAATAATACATGGGCCCTATTCCTAAGGAATTTAAACTCTAGCTGGGGAACCCAACTGAAATTCAAGAAACGATTAGATAAATGAGTGTTACCTGTGGACGTCCTGCAAATGAGTTCCAAAGGAGTCCAGAGAGAGGAGAAACCATGCATACCACAATCTAAAGAAGACGGACGTGGGCAGTGGGGTAAAGGATAGTACCAGACAAAAACTAGGGCTTTCCCCAGCCTCTTAGGAGCATAATGGCATTTCATAATATCCATAAAAGCACCCGTAACTCTCAGTTTATTCACCCTCCTACGGAGCGGCTGCTTTGCCAGAACTCTTTAATGCCTTGACCACCCTCTGTTATGTTTATGTGCAGATTTAGGAACAGATAACCCCACCCCACCCCCTGACATGCCATTGCATTTCCCCTGTTTATTCAATAGGCAACACTGGGTCTCTGCTCCTTCCAGGCAACCATCATTCCCCACCCACACCGGAGATGAGGCCTTGCACAAACACACCCCCTGAGCTCTCCAGAGCATATACCACTGATAGTAAAGGGGGGCTGGTGATAAGAATCAAAGGGCAAGAATAAGATGTCAGAGGAGCTTAGCACTTGCTGTTATCTCAATAGAATACATGAGCTTATATAAATTGACTGGAATATTTCATCAGAAAATCTGTATGTAACATGGGTTCCATTTCTCGTTTAAGTAGGGTCTGTATACATTTAGCTCTACACCCAACTGACACTGGAGAAAAGGCTGCCTTAAAAACAGGGCCCTGACCCTACTGCCGCTTTTCAGCTCAGGCCCATTATCACCTCTCCCCTAAAGGATACAAGAGGCTCGTGCTCAGTCTCCAGCCTCCAGCGCTGGCCACACAGCCACCAGACTGAACTTACTGAAAAGCAATCCTGATCACGTCAGACTCGACTTTCAGCTCTTCAAGGTCTCCCCACGGCCTTCAGAGCAAAGTTTAAGCTGTTCAGAGAATTATGAGGCTTTTCAGGATCCGGTCTCCCCTCCAGCTTTCCTTAGAAAGCTCTAGACCAGTGGTTCTCAAACTTGAATGCCCATCAGAATCATACTGCGTACTTGTAAAACAATGCATATTCCCAGTCCATTCCACACAGACATTCTGGTTCCTTAGGTAAGAGGTAGGGCCCAGGAACATAAATATCTACCAAAACTGTGGGGTTCAAACATATGGGGAACATGAATATTTATAAAAATATGAGTTTCAAAATATTTGGCTCCGCATCAAAACCAAAAATATATGGTTCTCACACAGGTGTTCTGAAGATCACATTTTGAGAACACCTGAGAAAGACACTGTAAAAATGGAACTGGAAACAAACATTTTTTGAGAAGCCATTGAATGTAGTGGTTAAGTCTCGGGGCTTGGAAGCAAACATGAAGTTTCCACATGCCACTGGGAAAGTAACTTAATGTTTCTGTGTCTCATCTGTGAAAGGGAGATAATAATAGTATCTATATTATAGGTTAAGTTTCAATGAGATAATCATTGTAAAATGATCAGCACAGCAGTTAGCACTGCAAACGCTGTACAACTGGTGGAAGCTGTAGGAAAAGAGTGAAAAGCAACATCGTCCAGGTTTTTAATCTACAGTGTCTCTGGGCTGGAAGGAATTTGAGGGATTCCTTCTTCAGCATCGTTGGCAGATGTTTGCATAAACATCTTTATCTGGGGGTTTGAGGTGGCCACATGCTCAATAGGGATCAGCAAGGTAGCACGACTGCTCTAGGGTGCAGTCTTTAGTCTAAGGCTTCTGATGATGGGGCTTCTGGCCACCACCTCCTAAGGTAGCCTGCTCCATTGCTTGGCCATTCCAGGTGTTGACATTCTTCCTTAAATCTAGTAGAATTCTGCTTTTCGGTTACCACTGCCCATGAATCCTAACCTGACCTTTGAAGCATCATCAGATAACACCATTCTTATTTCCACATACCAGTCCTTCAAATGTTTGAAGGTAATCTTCTTGCCTCTCCTTGATATTTTCTTCTTTAGGAAGACAGTCAAGTGTAGTGGATGAAACTCTGAGTTCAGAATTCAAGGCCTGGGCTTCTGTCTCTACCCAGCTGTGTATCCTTGGGCAAGTCATTTGACAATACTGAGCCTCAGTTTCACTCTAGCCCCAATTCTATGATTAAACACCCCTTGGTTCGTTCCTCTGTTCCTCAGGCACAGGCATGTTTCCAGATCCCTCACTGCGGCAACTGTCTTTTGCATTGCTTGACAAGAACAGAATATCAGACCCTCTTCAGGAAAATTCTGCATCCCTCCACTCTCACCAAGTGGCTTGAGTGGAAGCTGCCAAGGTTTTGGAAATCCCACCCCCCAGGCTATCAACATGGGCCAGTCATAGTCCTCCAACCCCAATGGCCTACAGTTAGGCACCTGACCCAAGTTCAATTAGTTAGCTCTTACCCTGGGATTTTTAAATTTTGGACCAGAGAGAACAAGTATCGATTCCTCTTTGGAGTTAGAACTGGAAGGAGTAAGGAGTGGCAGCTCCTATGGGTTGTAATACTCCTTCTTGGAGATAACTCATCAGGGAATGATGCCACTTTGTGGACAGACATAGAAGGAGAGGTGGAGAGGTAACCCTGGAGTTCAAGTCCTTGATTCCACGTTATCTCTGAGGACCAACTACATTCCTACCTTTCCCATAGTTTAATTAATTTCTCTTTGGCCCAGGCTGGGGTTTTCTCCCTACAAACAAAAAAGTCCAGAGTAATACACTCACCTTTCTAAGCAGGCTCCAAAAAGAGAGAGCTCGGGCTTATGTGCCTCCCCACCCCTACAACCTAACTTTCCACTCCTCCACCTTCTGCCAATAGCTACTCCAGATGGGTAGCTACAGTCTGTGTGTAAAACAAGAAGGGCTATCATTTCTGCCAATATGGCTATTGTTTAGAAGGGCAGCTCAAGACTGCATCTTAGAGCAGTTGTGCCACCCTGCTAAGTCATATTGAGCATGTGGTCACCTCAAACCCCCAGCTCTGTTTCATGTAAACCATGGAAGCCAGGACTTTCCCTCTGCCATGTTATAATTCTATAGCTCAGTTTGTTTTGTTTGGGTGGGGGTTGAAGTTTGAGACCTAATTACAAATAAACACCTAGCCTTGTTAAATGTTATATGTTGGATTGGAGCCAGTGTTCCTGCCTGTCAAGATTGTTTTGACTCAAGATCCCATCGTTAACGGCAAAGCTTCCCAACTGGTCTACCAAATGGGATGGGTGACAGATGTTCCAAGATACTCATTCCCTCAGTTCTCTGCTTGGTGAAACAAAGGTTGGGAGCTGAACCCATGTTAGTGGCTTCCAACTCTGGCAGCCTTGTCATTTTCTGAGTCCTCCTATTTCAACTCTCCATAGTTATGGTACCATAGGAAAGCTAAACTTTTCATAACGTAAAAGCATTTACTAACAAGATGCACATTTACAAAATTGGTCTCCACTTAAACATCTCTGCTTGCTTCATGTCACATATTTATTGCTTATTCTCTCCTAGATTTAGAATTTATCCACAATAAACTATAAATGCAATGTGATCTGGTTATATAGGGTAATTCTAGATTTTGCAAAAGAGTCATCATTTTATAAAGCTGACGAAAGTGACATGGAAAACTGTTTGAATCACAAGTCAAGTCACTGTCCATTGGAAAGGTGACCAACTGGACGGGATACAGTCCACAGAGATGCTGCCCAATAATCAAAAGCAAATGATAGGACTACATAATGATCGAGAGGCGGCCTTGAAAACTGTAAAAGTCAAACGGGCTGTGAATCTTATTTCAATACAACTGTTTTTGTGAAAAGTCAAATGCGAACTAAGGAATGTTATTTTGTGCTGGCATAAAACTGTGTCAGAAAACTGTACTCAATTCCTCTTCCATAAAAGCCAACAAGAGTTGATTCAGTCTCTGTGTGGCTTAAGACTTAGTATAGAGCTGAAATTATAATAAAACCTGTGTTAATATGATCAAATAAATTTATTTTCTTAACTTTTAGAGTTACTTTTCAAAATAAAGTCCCAATAAAAAAAATTTTGTAATATTTACTGTAAAATTTTGGTCCCTGCTTAAGTGTATCCACTTTAATCTGACCTTTTCCTAGGATCAGTTGTCTTTGGATTACGAGGGCCTTCTAAACCTGCATTGTTGCCATTGTTCCACCTTTCATCCATTGCTCCTTGCCCTGTCCACCTCAGAAACACAGAAAAGCCCTGCTCCTCTGCTTTTCCATGTGAAAGGCCTTCAAAACTCCATAGACAGTTTCCATGGTTCCAGTGAAACTTCCTTATAACAGATTTATTTCCTTCAACTGTTTATCTGACAGAATTTGAAATTACCCCATTCACTACAATCAGTCATTTGACAACTTATGGAGGGCCTACTATGTGTGAAGCATTGTTCTAGGCACTGGGAATACAGTAGTGAACAAAATCCCCACTTTCCTGAGGCTTACATTCTATTCAGGGGACAATAAACAAAATAATTGAATGGATGGATGAGTGGATAGATAGATGGATGGATGGATGGATGGATGGATGGATGGATGGATGGATGGATGGATGGATGGATATCTGTATGTGCTTCCCATTGACATATAGAACACCTCTCAGGTAAACTGACTTGTAAGCGTAGAGGAGGAGCCTCTTCTAGGACACCAATACTTCTGTTCATAAATCCTCATGTGGCATTTACTATTTTTGGAGGTGACAGTGCTCTGTTGACCATGCTTAGCTTGCCTTCAACTAAAACCACCAGATCTTACAAGTGCAACTCTTAAATATATATCCCTTCATCCTGCTCTTGTACAACTGCTCAATTATTTTCTTGAACCCTGAGCAGAATTTTATATTGATTCTTATTAATTTTCAACTTATCTTTAGCCTGTCCTTCCAACCAACTCACATTTAGGTGAACTAGAATGTAAAACTTCCAAATTGTGGGAACATAGTAATATATACACCTCAATATCACTGCCATATAGAAACTTAAGGGAACAATCAAAATGTTCATTTTAAAATTAAGTAAAACTACGTAAAATCTTAGACAGTCCTAATCACTACTCTGAGAAAATGACAGTCCTGCCTGAAAGCCGTGGTTAACTTGGGCAATACGTTACCATTAGATAAACAGGTGCATAATACTTGCCATAACTACAAGCCTTGCCTTTTCTTCTTTTTTCCAAGACGGATGCTCAGGAAACTCGTGCTTTCCTTAATGGATGATAATGAGGAACTATCAAAGGGGCCCTCAGGAAATCACAAGTCCCCTTTATTATTCATAGGGAGCTCCCTGACTTCTGCTTCATAATGCTGGACACTCCTGGCATCAAGCAATTAACAGGACAACAGGCTGTTTAGTGGCCATCTACCTCCAGGACACATAAACTCTGCAAGAGCAGGACTTGAATACGACTTTTTCATCAGGTCTTCCCAGGGCCTTGCAGAGTGCCACCCCCATGGCAGGCACTCCATAAGCTCAATAAATATTTGTTGAATATAAACATAAATTAACAGTCTCATCTCTGCCACTAACTGTGTAACACTGGGCAATTCCTCCACCCCTCTGAGTCCTACTTTGTTCATTTTAAACTAGAGAGACTGTGCCAGATGAGCCCAGAGTTTCCTTTTCTAATGTTAATATTCTATATTTCCATCTGGTTGACTCAGTGGCTCCCTGTATCTCTTTTCCCATTAGAGACTCTAAAGCTAGATTGTTTCCAGAGTATAGGCAAGTTTTAATCGAATGAACACCCTGGACCATGGAAGGGATTGTTATTAAAAATAACATTTAGGCTACCCAATTACTGTATGATTATTTCAGCATTACATTTTTCCTGAAAAACTTCTAACATGAAAATGCTTTATAATCACAGTTGGAGACCTTCTCTAGCAAGAAACCAAGGCTTTGGGAGATGATATTCAGAAAGTTTTGGAAAATTAAAAGGGGGATCTGTTTCAGAACAATAACAGTTGACTCTGTAAGCAGATAGGTTAGAGGGTCCCTGGAAAGAGAAACAAAAATTACTTTCTTGATTTAAGAGAAGCCATTTTGGCCTAAGCCATTTTGTGATCTAAGCCTGGCCACAATGCTTGCCCTTGAACAGGTCTCAGTAATTGATAATCTTTTTTTTTTCTGGCCGGCTGTGTGGCTTACAGGATCTTAGTTCCGCAACCAGTGATTGAACCCGAGGCCGCAGCAGTGAAAGTGGGACCACTGGACCACCAGGGAATTCCCAGTAATCTACATCTTAAGGGAACAAACAAATGCAGAAACAGAGAGAAGGCAGTCAAACAATAGTGCAGTGATAAAGCAGAGTCCTAGTTCCTCCTCAAGGGATATACATAATAATATATCTTTGAGTTCTACAGGAACTAAAGCCCCCACCCAGGTGGAGGATGGAATGATGAAGTTGACCTTCCCGACTTCAATCAACTAAAGCTTGGACTCTGTCCACCTCTGCCCCAATTCTATGCTTAATTCTCGTCTGCTCCAGCCCCTTCATGAATATGCATATACCCTTAGCTTAAAACTTCCCCAATTTTGCCGTTCAGGAAGACACTGCTTCAGGAAAGCGCCCGGAGTTCTCCTTACTTGCTGCAAGTAATAATCAGTCCTTCTCTCGATCTTTGGCTAGGTTGTGTCTTCTAGCTCAACACCCACCAAGAGGTGAACCCAGTTTTCTTTTCAGGTTACAACTCCACTTGTGATGCTAAATGCCATATCCTGCAACAGAAATGTTTTCCCACATTTTACACGCTCAAAAAAAAAAAAAAAGAGTCAACAGCTAACGCTAATGTTCTCCTATCTGCTAGTTTTGATGAATGTCTATCCCACTGCAAGCCTTAACAATAGCTACAGCCTCAAACATTAGCTGTATACGTAAAAGAAGACTTATTTTCGTCCAATTTAAAAGTAGAGCATTTTCATTTCATCATCAGTCTCCCCTCTATTTCCTGTGTTATCAGATGTTAGAGAGTGAGCCAACAATCTGCTGTGAAACTGGCGACTTGGCAGATAAAATATGCACATTCAACCAGTATTCTTTTAAATTAAAGGCTAGTATGGGTCTAACCTTGTAAGAGTGTTAAGGAAGATACACATATGCAGAAGATACAAACCCAGAAAAAAAACCTACCAAGGAATTCCCAAAACCACTAAGCCAGTTCTAGAGGTCTCCTCTGATCATTTCAGATTTCTTCACTTTAATGCTCTCCTTCAGAAGGACACATCCAATTTAATTTCTGCTACTAATGATCCACATGCACCCCATGGAGTTAACCATTCAAATTATTAACTAGCCTCTGTAATGGCATACCTGGTTCTTTTCTGGGATGGGTTGTCATATCTGGCACATTTTTAAGTATGAACAGAGCAAAAAAGGTGCACTTGATAGACCCTGTCTTGCTCTGAATCAGTCAGTTTCTGTTTAGACGCATCCTGACTACGTGACCACAAGACAAACCTGCTCCATGGTGACAGCTGATGATCCAAAAGGCACCAGCAGCACAGGCTCCCTAAGGATACTCATGGGAAGGATATCTTTTTCTCCAACTAGGACATTCAAAATGGGCTCAAGAGTAAGGAAAGTGGACAACAATCCATGGTTGCACCCACCCATCCAGTCATCCATCCATCCACCATGTACTGGGCACAAAACACTTGTCAGTGGAAACCAGCATTTTCTTTAAAAACATAAACACAGTGAAAATAAAGTAGTCTCCAAATGCTTTTTCCCCTACAGAAAAGGCAAGTTTATCAATTATTGATTTTGTTCGTTTTTCTGTGTCGTGGAAAACCAACTTACCACTGTTTACATCTACATTTTACCAAACTGGCTAAATTAGGAAGTTTTCTGCCCAGCAGTCTATATGACAAGGCTACCATGGTTTCAGTAACTTCTCCAGTGAGCAGATAAAGAGTCATTTACAGCATAAATCATCCTATTTCTTCAGCCAACTCAGACACACTCTCAGTCATGTGAATGGCAGTGGAAACTAAATTGAAAAGCTGTCAAAACATCCTGCAAAAATAGGGAAATTAACAGACCCATTCTGTCATGCATATTTGCTCCCATTTCCGTTGTCCCCATTATCTTCCTATGAGCCCACATTCATATATCTACATGTACACCATAATAAACTATATATATATAAAATGTTAAATACATGCATTCTTTCATTCCCACACAGATAATGGCATATTGTTATGTCCTCCTAAGACTGAACTTGGGCTAATGTCCATAAACAGAAAGCTATTATTATGTCATTTCAGGTTCTGTTTAAAATTCTGTTGCAAAGGATAACTTTTTAGCTGAAAAATTCCCATTACCTTGATGGGATTTTGAAAAATATCAGATTGAGAACCAGCAATGAAATGTAAGATATTTAAAATCACACATGGTTGGAATCATGGAATTTCATGGCTGCAAAGGTCTGAGATGTCAACTTGTGCTCCTCCCAGCATTTTAATGAAGATAAGAATAGGTCCAGGGTGGCCAGGTGACTTGCCCAAGGTGGCACAGCCTGTTAGTGTCAGAGTCTGTGAAATACACCCACATTCTCTTACTTCTTGTAATAAAGACTGTAGTAACCTAAGAAGACATCAATCTAAATTCCACAAGAGTCAAATTCCATTTGACAAGAGTAAGAATATGACTCAAGGATAAGTAGCTGTTCCCTCTTTTCAGGCATAGCCCACACGGAGTGAGTGATGGTACAGACATTACAGCAATAACACAAACCAACGTCACTTCCCCTTACCCAGAAAATCAATCTAATGAAGCTGAGAAAAAGGCCAAGGAGTTTGTACAACTCCTTGTTCCTTGTGGAACTTAACCCGAAGCTCAAACTACTTGGATTAGCTTGTGTAAGCCCAACTCCTTCCTCTAGATCCATAAAATCCCCATGACCCCATCAGTTTTCTCTTCTAAAATCCCTGAGAACAAAAATTAACATTGTAGAAAAATTAAAACACTGGAGAAATGTCTAAAACAAAAAGTTCAAAATGTCCACCATCCACCCAAAGGCAACCACTATCAACAATTTCTTGTGTATCCTTCCAGGAAAAGAATTCATAAACCAGTATAAAAAATATATATATACACATATACACCAGCATAAATATAAATAAATATATATAAATGCTGCTATATACATACTTTTAAATTTTAGATAGATAGGTAGGTAGATAGATAGAAGCACCCTGGTTTGATTCTGCCTTCACATAGGTTGCCAGGAGCTCAGTCTCACTAGTTCAGATGATAAACTGGTTATTCCAAGGACAGAAACCCTGTTGTTAATCAAAGGTAATTTTGTCTTACCTGGCACTGTATTTCTGGAGCCTGGGAACATAGCTAAACAGCTAACGAAATATAGAAAGAGACAAAGAAAGGGGAGGAATGAGGAATAAAAGCAAGAAAGAGGAGATCAGAGAGGAAAGGAAAGAAAAAGATGAAGAGCTATTCCCTACAGACCAGCACCTGGCAGATACTCATTCAATACTTTCTGAATGACTAAGTGAATAAATGAATATTTATTTCAGGACAGGCATTTTTTAAAACACATATGACATTTAATGTATTAAACTTTTAACAGATACGGCCCCAATTCTCTGAGAAGTAAGCATCCTTCTCGATTTATACTGTCCAATGTTGTAGCCACTGGCCACACGTGGCTATTGAACATTTAAAATGTATGCTCTATGTGTAAAATACACACTAGATTTCAAAGACTTAGTATGAGGAAAAGGATATAAAATATTTCATTAATAATTTTACATTGATTATATGTTAAAATTTTACATATATTGGGTTAAGTAAACCAGATTATTAATTCACCTGTTTCATTTTATTTTATTTTTTTTACTGCAGCTACTAGAAAACTTTAAATTTCACATGTGGCTCACATTATACATTTTTTGGAAGTGCTGGTCTAGAACATAGATGCTATTATAGCAGTGACTAGATCTGTCTTCCCTGCTCTATTCCAGCACCCAGCACAGGGCCTTGAGAATGGAAGGCTCACTGTGATATCTAGATAAGGCAGTAGCAGGTCTTGAACAACAAGGCAAGAGGCCCTTCCCCCAATCCCAGCTCTAATGGAAAAGCAGCTGTGTGAACCTGCCAGGCCTTGTCTTCCTCATCTTTAAAATGGTGATGATAATAATAATGTCTGCCTTATAGGAAAATAGCATGGACCAAATGAGATAGTGTTTGCAAAAGGGCTTTGAAGGGGTAAAACAGATGTCAGGTTGCTCCTAAGTTCTAGTATCCTCCTCTAGCATAGTCCCAGAAGTGAGATGCAGAAACTACAGAAACAGCAGCGTAAGAAACTAACCGATAAAATTCCTATATCTGATATTTCCATTCCAGCTGTGTTAGAAAGTTTAGACAAAAACAGGTGCAAACTTGAGATTCTCACACTAGTGGAAACTTCAGCATTCATCACTCCCTTTTCACTGCATCTCACCAACCACAGTTGACAAGGTGACTTGCAGATATTTTCCTTGAGGGACCACAGAAAGTCTAACAACTGGGAGCAGAAGGCTGCCTCTGGGTGGCTGACGAGGTTCACAGCTTTGTGGGAGATTCATAATCCTAGGGGACTCGGAGGCCTCAGGGGAAAAGTTCTGTGGGCACAAAAATCTATCATGGGCATTAGTCCTCGTTAAGTGTTTCAGGTGTAGCTAGGAGAAAGTATCTTGTTCTACAAGGCGGTCAGGGTACCTGGCAAGGGATCTCCAAAGGACCCTTGGACATGCTGTAGCTTTCAGTGACACTGGGACAGATTTTACCATCCCAGCTGGGCATCTTCCTCTCCAAATCAAAGATTATCTCAAAAGGAAGATTGTACGAAGAAAGTATTTTTCTGCAAGGGGCATTTAAGGAGCCTTACGTGTGGACTAACCCACAGCGGAGACAGAGCAGACCCAACAACCCAAGGCCACAAGGCAGGAGGACAGCAGAACAAAAATAGTCAATTTCAAGAGGCCCAAGTTCAGATTCTCCCCTCAGTCTCTGCAAGACACCACAGAAGCCCAGAAGCCATCAATGACTTACCACCGCCGAGGTCGCCACACCAAAGAGAGCAAGGAGGGCATGGTGACTTCCCCTTTGCTGGGAAGGTCTGTCACTCTTCCCCTCTCTCAGACCTGCTGCCTGTGACGTGGAAGTGAGCTGTGACATGGCCAAGCCCTGAGCCCCTGGGAACACTGCCCCGTGACCTGCCCTGTGACAGCCCACAAGGCCTGAGTTGCTGCCAGCTCCTCTAACCGGAAAACCAAGGGACAGGGCAGCAGGCATGGAGCACAGCTTCCAGAACATGGCTGCAGAGCATAAACCACAATGGAGGCTTTTTAAAATTCATATTCCCCAAACCAACCGCTGAGATTCTGGTTCAGTACGTCTAGGGTGGGGCTGAGGCACCTGCATTTTAAACCAAGTGCAGGGGCAGTGCCAATGCCCAGTCTGACTTGGGAACCTGTGGTCTAGAGAACTCAGGGAAGCTTCATTGTCCTTAATCCTTTCTCTTTCACAGGCTTTCTTCATGCTTCTTGTCCCCACGTGGAAGAGGAGGGTGTGGGGAAGAGGCTTAGATGTAAGCAAGGCAAAGCAGAGAAGGAGTCTGAAGGCCTTACGTTCCAATGTGAGTTATTCCCAGTCCTCATGCAAGTCATTTAACCTTTCTGAACCTCAGTTTTCTCATCTGTGAAGTGGGGGTAAAACCATCTACCCACTCAGGGTTGTGAGGGGAATAAACACCCATGAAGTGCCCAGTGCATGACACAGGGTAACTGTCAGAGCATTCACCTTAGTATTAGCTCTTTCCATTAGGGGAAGGAGGGGTGCAGGGCAGTTCCCCATACGAGTATCTTTGCAAGAGAAAATGTAAATAACTGACTTAGGCATAAAGGGAAAGCAAAATAATTAAATAAACTGCAACAACAAAAAAACCACAGTAAGGGGCCATAAATTCAGGTTACATGGGGAGGGTGGGGAGATGCACAGAGCAGGTGTGCAACACCATCTCTGGGAGCTCTACAGACATTGGCTGGGAGGAAATCAACAGAGATTCACAAAGATTTAGGCACAAAGCTGTGCGAAGATTTACTGCAACATTATTTTTTTAAAATTAGAAATAGCCTACAGGCATTTTTTCATTTTCCATTTTTTTTTAACATTATGATAAACATGTATTACAGTTGACCTTTGAACAACATGGGTTTAACTGCGCTGGCAAGTCATACACAGATTTTTTTCAGTAAAAATGATCAACTACATGATCCCCAGTTGGCTGAATCTGCGAATGCAGAACCGCAGATACCGAGGGCCTGTGTGGGACTTGAGCATCCGTAGATTTTGGTGTCCTGCTTGGGTCCTGGCACCAATCCCCTGCCAATACCAAGGGATGACTCGAAGATTTTTGCCTGCACAGGTGGGGGCAGGGGAGTCGGCGCCTCTAACCCACATGTGGTTCAAGGGTCAACAGTGCTTTATTTCAGAAAAAAAACATTCCTTTTTAAAACTGGGTGAAGATTTTGGAATCTGTTAGACTAGCTAAAAGCACCTGTATCCCAACTGTTTTCCTTTTAAACTCCAGTTTAACATTCAGATTAGAACATTAATATCAAGAAAGGAAGGCCTCTAAATTTTCCCCATGTAAACAAAAGGCAAAATACATTATAATTGTGGGTACCATCAACACTTCTGAAGCACAAGGGGCATGAGGAAGGATTGGGGGTGCATAAAGAGAAAACACATAAAGAAGCAGACAAGATCTCCAATGTAATCCCGAAAAATACTAGAAGAATTGGGTTCACTGCTTCCCTTCGCCCTCAACACAACAAACATACACACACGCATGCGTGGACACACAAAATTATGAGAACTTTTGAAATAAAACTCAACGTTACCCACCAAGTCCTCTCCCGCACAGATCAACAGAATCTATTTTTATATTCCAGTGAGATTTGCAGCAAAGAATAGAGCACCAGTAAAAAGAGGAAATAATTTCTGTGCTGTACCTGGGTTTTTCTCACTTCCTTATTTTAAAATAATCACCTAACAAGTCCAAAAAATTCAGAACAATAGTACAGTCTTCTATGCACTGGGTATATATCCCTGCAGACATTTTGGAGCTAAACTGAACCACTTAAAAGGTTCTGGGTAATTTGCCATCTATTTAGAAAACTTATAATGACATATTACAGCGCTGGGGGGCTGGAAGAAACCTTCCAAATCATCTGGTCCAACCCCATCATTTTATAGATGAAGATCTTGGAAAATAAACTGGCTGCTCCAACACACTGAAGACTCTTAATTAAAACGTTTGCTCAATTTTAAGGTGGCTGACAAATTTGGAGAGAGGGGATGGGAAATAAAATAAAACCTCCAAAACATTTTTTAGTGGCATAGTAATTATGATCAATGGTCCTATTAAATGAAGAAGCAGTGAGGATCGTGACGGAAGTATACCCCCACTCCAATGTCAGGACCACTTACATCTGGAAAACTGAGAGGTATAAAGCTGTCAGAGCTAACACATTGAATCTATGTGTTGGGGACCAGGAAGAAAACTCAGGAGCCCTACTCTGAAGTCTACTGGCCTAAGCATCAAACGCTGGTCTAATTTTATACTTAAACACTGGTCCAGGAGTCACCCTCATGTGATGGTGCCTTCATTTCCAGAAAAAGTAGAGATTTGAGAAAATGGTCCAGGCATAACAGAGATACATGACAATTGACCTGACAAAGGAAGGGTGGCTTAGACCTTAGCTCAGTTTTCAGTGGACCCCTGACCAGCAGCACCAGCATCATCTGGACGCTTGTTAGAAATGCAGAATCTTGGGTCCTAACCAGACCTATGGAGGCAGAATCTGCATATTGACAAGAATCTCAGGTCCTCCTGCCCACATTAAAGTTTGATAAGTATTGATACTTATTTAGATAACACAGCAGCAAGAGAAAGTGTAATTAACTGCCTGTAACCACATTCAATCCAAGTTTCTGGAATAATTACCTCCATCACCAGCTCTACTTTCTAAAGCTTTTGATCTTTAAGCCTTATTTTAAATTTTAAATGGTCTAAAATTTAGGCTAGGGCTTCCCTGGTGCCGCAGTGGTTGAGAGTCCGCCTGCCGATGCAGGGGACACAGGTTCGTGCCCCAGTCCAGGAAGATCTCACATGCCACGGAGTGGCTGGGCCCGTGAGCCATCCATGGCCGCTGAGCCTGCACGTCCAGAGCCTGTGCTCCGCAACGGGAGAGGCCACAACAGTGAGAGGCCCGCGTACCGCAAAAAATATAAATAAAATTTATCCTAAATTTTACATGGTCTCAATGAATATCTTATTAAATAGTAATATTTGTTGACAAAAATTCAATTAATTATCAACTTAAGAAGACAAAAAGGGAATTTTATCTGAGCCATACTGAGGATTATATCCCAGGAAGCAGATTCTCAGAAAACTCTGAGAACTGTTCTGCCTGTTAGAAGTCGAAGGCACAGTCATATACATTTCTGAAACAAAGGATCACACATCAACATGACATACTGATACTTTACATAAAGTTCACCAAGGATAAATGGTCCAGGTAGGCACATACAAAGCAAGCAGCAAGTCACCGTGACCCCCTACAGGGCTGGGAAAGAACACCATTCTTTTAAGAAGTTACACTGCTAGTGTCAGAAGAAAGAAAAAAAATTGATCTTTATGGTTGAGCAAGCACTCCCATCTTTGAGGAGCTCTGGTTAATGTGTAATGCGAATGCACATTGCACATTAGGGAGGGAGGGAGGAGGTCCAAACAAACACAAAGAGAGAATTTTATGTTTAATTTTTTCTTATCCTGCCTTAAAATATAAATTTTATTTCATCATGTTTTCTCACAAACTGTCTTAAAATTGAGAAAAAAAAACACAAATGTTCTGGGTACATTACTATTTTCAAGGGTTACATAGATTATGAATTGAAGTCTTTTTTCCTGCTATTGTCTGCTGGGGTCATAGTAGAAACATGACCAATATTTCTTCAGTTGGGAGTTAGAAACCCTAGGGAGATCTGGTGAAGGAGGAAGACTGAATTGAGAATAGAAATGTTTTCCTAGCAGAAAAAAGAGAAGCTTCAGGTAAGGGAATTTTACGATCAAAAGGTTGGGAAGGTCACATGGTCCAATCATGGTTCCAAAGCTGAATTCCTTTTACACCACACATGCAGTCTCTGCTTGCACACTCCCAGTGATGTGGAACTCATCACCTCCAAAGGCTACCCATCCCATCTTTGCATGCTCTAATTGTTAGAAAGATGCCTGAAATTTGTCTCCCTGTAGCTTTCAATAGCCCCACAATCAGTAACCCCACAATTACTGTCCCTACCATTAGCTCATTCCCATTATCAATTTTCCATTACATTTCCCAGTGGAATTTTTTTAACAGAGAAAGTCAAAGAAACAAGTTTCATGTATTTATTTCTCATAGGACTGGAGCAGCTTGTATAGTGGGGTGTATGAAATTTTTATTTTTTGCTTTTATTTTGAAGTGTCTTAAGAAAACCTCATGTGTACAAGAGGGATATTAAAATGAATAATCACAAGTTGTAGAGACTGTAACCAAGGACATAATCATATCAGAAGCCTAGTGTAGGGATAATACTGTCCTTAAACACTGTTTTAGCCCTAAACTTCCTGGGAGTCAAAGCAGCTATGAAATAGGGCAAGAAGATGGTGCTTCAAAAATGTCTGAGACTCTCTGGCCTAGGGGACTCTAGGTTATCAGCCGTGGAAAGTGTCTTAGATCAAGTCTAATCCCACCTCATATAGAGAATGAAACTGAAATTCAAAGAGGCTACATAAATTGCCTAATCTTGGGCACCTAGTAAGCAGCAGAGCCAGGCGATAGAGTGTCGCTACTCATTTTTGCTACAACGCCAGACCTTGAGTCTTGGGTTTGTTAAGAAAGCTTGTTCAGCACAAAAATCAGAGATAATAGCACCACATTACTGGGCCAACAGGACACTCCCAAAGCAAACCCAAGCCATCCTGGCACACACAGAGACCTCTAATCCCCAAATTCGCAAGTCTAATACCAGATAAGAAAATGATGTTGGAGGCATAAGCCATCCTTCCTCCTACTCTTTTTCCTATAATTCCACTTGTCCCTACATATCCATTGATTCTGAACTACAGAGATTTTCCACTAAGCAGCTTATTTTAATCTCCCATGAAAATAATCTCTTTCTGATGAAAGGTTATTTGCTCTCAAAACAGAAACACCACTGTGAAACACTTCATTCCTTCTGAAACACTTGAAGCTAAAGTCTCATAGCACACGGAGCCAGAGTCATTAGTGAAGAGTAAAATATTATAAGCGATCAACTTACCTAGGCATCTGAACATTGGACTCATCCAAACAATATTCAAAGAATTCCTTTTACCATCTATTTTTAAAAATAATACCACTGTAGTATTTTAAAGAACAATCTGGTAGCGCACACGGCATGAGATGCCAGTACAGTGACAATACATCCATGGTACTCTGAATGACTGGCAGGTGGGTCACAGCAGCCTGCCCACCAGATCACAAGCTCATCCTAAGCAGTGACAGAAGCTCATCCTCAGAAACAATTAGTTGCATCTCGCTTCTCTGTAAGTTTCAGCAGAACCCTCAAAGCAATGAAGGGCAATCATGCAAATATGAATTATGTGCTTTTTCTATCCTCGTGTCCTTCCGAAGTAAAGATAAGCAATCCCTGGAAAAATTACTAATCCAGGTCCCAGGTATTTCAGATGAGACACCTTCTATGCTCACACTAGTCATTTATATTACAAAATGACCTGGGATATTACTATGTTAGGTGACCTGGTCATATTTATTGGTTTAGAGCAGGCATTCCTGGGATAAAAGCATCTAGGGAGCTAAGAATTTGTAAATTCTTGATTCAGTTCATTAAATGAGACAGGGGCAGATGAGCCAAATTAATACCCAAGTCAAACCAGGGATAACTGAGCATAGTTACATCGCCTCATAATTTTCCAGGCTTCTTTGCTGGTATCAGGTATATAAGAGCTCAAAGGCAAGAGAATAGAAGATAAACACATAGCCTGCTCATAGCCCACAGTGAGGCAAAAATAGAAAACAAGAAGAGGAAGAAAAGCCGTGACATGCATCCATCCCAGAGCACGTCTTCCGTTACTGCTAATCAGAGCATATGTCACACTTCCTGGGGCCACTGAAGTCATTAGCCCCGCCAGAGAGGATCGGAATTTTCCCACTTTAAAAGGAGGAACAGGGCAAAAGACAGAAACTAGGCTGGCAGGAAATAGAGAAGGGAGGTATTTCTCTATAAACATGTTATCCAAAAGCGACACCTTTTCAACCAAAATCTTCAGGTGACCTGATGATAAAATGGAAATGGCTTGCAAGCAGGAAGGCTGGCAGTTGTATTCCTCACACCTCACCAAACTAAGTCTCAGCCTCCCACCCCCACTGCCCTCTAGGCTGGAACCTGTATCCAATGTCTCCCAAGGTGTAGAAAATTCTAGAAGGAGGGCTAGCTTATCCTAACACAAAACCCATGGGAAAGTGTCATCTTTCTTCCCTGCGGTCAAGGAGACCTACTCTATCCTTATCCCATCCCAGAAATAGGCTGCTCTAAACCAGTAAGTATGACTGGGGCTCTTAGCATAGTGAGGTCCAGGTTCAGCTTGTAATAGGAATGACTAGTGTTAACACGACAATGTCCCCCCTGAAATGTCTAGGACTTGGATGGGTCTTTCTTTCCAGGGCTTGCATTTCTGTACTGCAGGAGAGACTCTTACCTTCAGAAATGGCCTTCCTCACAGCTGCCACGTAAGTCTCAGGCTCATCATCACAGGTGAGCTCCTGCCAGTGTGCCCAGTCTGGAAAGAAGTCCAGGAACTCCTCGCTGTCCTGCACCCCGCAGAGCAGGCGCACCACGCGGTGTGGAGGATGGAAGGCTCTCTGCAGCAGGGGCAGCAGGGCCGGCTGGCAGAAGCACTGCACGAGCTCCGCAGACAGCAGCACCACGATGCAGCGTGTGCGGAGAAAGAAGCTCAGGTCTTCGGCTGAGAAGGAGGTCTTGGGGCCCAGCCTGTAAGTCAGCATCTTCTGGCTATGGACATGCCGACTGGACAGGAAAAGGTCCTGGAGGTACTGGCACCATTCCTCGGCATCCGAGCTATAAATGATGAGGATGTCGCATCCTACAAGCATCCCTAAGCAAGAAGGAGGCACAGAAGCATGTTAACACGCCTGCTCCTACTAGGGCTTCCCATGACCTGCAAGATATACCATCCAGACGAGGAGCCTGGCACCTGCAATCTTTCACTGTCTGCCTCCAGCCTACCTGTCTAACTTCTTTCTCACTTCCAGTCTGTGTTCCAACCATTCCAGACTCCCTGCTTTTGCCCAAACATACCATGCCATTTCAGATCTTTGCATAAGCTATTGCTTCTGCTGGCATGCTCTTCTCCCCACAGCTGATGCAGTATAGGATGATGATGATTATGATGATGATGAAGATGATGATAGCAACTGCAACACTTATATAGAGCTTACTATGTTCCAGACACTCGTCCAACCTTATTGCCTCCCAAACTCATTTTATCATCACAGCAACTTTCTAAGGTAGGTACTACTATTAGCCTGATTTTGAAGATGAGAAAATTGAGGTATGGCAGGTTAAGTAATTTATCCAAGAGCCCCAGTGGCAGAGTCAGAATTTGAACTCAGGCAGTTTGATCCCAGAACCTAGCTCTTTCCCAAATACAGTGGTTACAAGCACAGGTCTGGAATCAGGCAGCCAGACTTAGCATCTTGGCTCTCTTTAAGTATTAGCTGTGCAACCTTGGGCAAGTTGCTTAAATTTTCTAAACCTCATTTATTCATCTGTAAATGGAAACATAGAGGCAATATTTATCAGTGTTTTGTGAAAATTAAATTAGATATTTCATGTAAAGTACTAAGCATAGTGCTTGACGTGTAGTAAACCCTCAATGATTGGTAGCTGCTGTCATTATCCTCACATTAATATAAACAATGCATTAATGTAAAAGTAACCATGGTTGAATTAACATGTTGACCTACACAATACCATTTATAAGGTGCTTCTCGCCATATATGGTCTGTCACATAGGCTTTCTTCTTCCTCTAATAAAGCACAAGTGCCAGAAACAGAGTCCAAAGCCTCAGAGAAGTGCTGAATTAAAAAGGTCTTTTGGGGATCACTTGGCCCAAACTCCTCATTTACAGATAAAAGAAATACTTCATCTGGGAAGATAAAGGAATTTGCTTAAATTCACACTCAGCAAATTAGTGCAGAGCCAGGACTGAAACTCAGGTTGTCCCCTGGTTCCTTATCCAGTCCTCTTGCCAATCTACCTGCTGCCTCCCATCAGGAATCCTGTCAAGAATCTTATGAGCAATAACTCTTATCTTCCCATTATCAAAGTTCAAAGATGCCTTGGCTCTTATAACGGTTACCACTGTTGTGGGTCCTCATCTCCCACTAATTCAATGAATTATTCTAAGGGATTTGGAAGGGGTGAGCGCAGAGAAGTAGCCATACATCTACAATGCAATAGGGATCCTTCCTCCCACTTAGAGAAGGAAGCTTGGAATTTTGTCAAACGGGAGTCATCTAAGTTGTGGATTATCACAATTACATGCCATCCGTGGGCCACATTTAGCTGAATGGTTCCTGGCCAAAAGGTCAGAGGCAGGAGTGGGGCAAGACCTGAGCTTCTCAGTTCTGAAAACATCATGAAAGGAACCCCCTTTCCTGCCCCCATCCATCACCATATTCAAAGTTAAAACAATGACATATAAAATGTAAACTCAACACAGTTCTGATATCCCCCAGGATGACAGTACCAAATCTTTTAAAACAGTAAATAAAACAAAACTGTGGAGTTTCTCTCTTTTTGGAGTCCCTAATTCAGTACTAATATAAGACGCGATAGGCTTCCAGTAGGCTTCTGTTAACAGCACATTGCAATATCTGCTGCTCATTAAAGACCTCTAGTCATCAAGGAAAATTTAAAGGTTAATAATAGGGGAAACCAGGTGTGCAATATATGAGAATTCTCTGTATTACCTTCCCAATTTTTCTTTAAATCTAAAACTTCTAAAATAAAAGTTTAAAAATACAATTTAAATCAAACGCGCTTAAGGGTTTAACCTCTTCGAAATGGAAAAACCTATTTAAAATGTCTAATTCTTGAGGTTCCAGTGTTAAATTCAACCCCCCTTTGAGCAAAAGTACAGGCATACCTCAGAGATATTGCAGGTTCGGTTCCAGACAACCCCAGCAAAGTGAATATCACTAAAAAGCAAGTCACCCAAATTTTCAGGTTTCCGGGTGCATATAAAAGTTATGTTTACACTATACTGTAGTCTATTAACTGTGTGAGAGCACTATGTCTTAAAAAAAAATTGTACATACCTTAATTAAAAAACACTTTATTGCTAAAAAATGCTAACCACCATCTGAGCCTTCAGCAAGTCATAACCCTTCTGCAATAGTCAAAAGTCACTGATCACAAATCACCATAACAAATATAATAATAATGGAAAAGTCTGAAATATTGCAAGAATTACCAAAATGTGACACAGAGACAGGAAGTGAGGAAATGCTGTTGGAAAAATGGCACCAATAGACTTCCTCGATGAAGGGTTGCCACAAGCCTTCAATTTGTAAAAAATGTGGTATCTGCAAAGCGCAATAAAGCCAAGTGCAATAAAACGAGGTGTGCCAGTACTTGAGAAGGAAGTGGTTAGTACCTCAGACTAGTTAACATCACAACCTACTTGGTCACCAACTCAAGGTGTGACTTCAGACCAATATACTATATCTAAACAAATTTTTCCTCAATGTAAATGAGGACAACAAAATCTATCACCTTCCTGAACTTTGCTCTGCTGCTGAAACTGAAAGCTGGGCAAGTTGTAGAAAAGTCCAAAGTGTCAGTTAAAGTCCCTCCACAACCTTCTGGGTAACAACACAGGACTAAATGCTTTGTCGGGGACTCTCTCTCATATGTGGGAACACCCCTTTCTTCAAGGAGAATTCCCTTCCTTTAACCATAAGTCACTTCTTCACGTGTGCCAAATCATTCTTCCCACTGTTGTTTGTTTGTTTATTTAGAGAAATGAAGTACATGAATCAACAGGGAGTCCATAACTCCTAGACAGAAATAAGGGTCTCTGTCCTTGTCGAGCTTAAAGACCGGGTTTGGCTATAGAAGGAGAAAGGAATGGATAACAGTAGAAGCAGGAGCTGGCTGGTGGCAACAGGGAGTGATAGTGGTGGTAAGAAACACAGTGACCAAAAGAGAAGTTCCTTTAAAAGATTCAAAATCCACCTGAGAAGAGAACCGAGAAGAAGAGCTTGGGAGCTTCTCAATCTACCCAGCCCAGACCACTTTTCAGTTTGGCACTCCGTTCATCCATCCTGGAGCCCGTGTTTGAATCTGGGCACCGTACTGAAGAGGGGTGTGAGATAGGGAAGGTGACTTGGATAGGGAGAGATCTGGAAACAATTAATGTGAGGAGCTTCCAGACTCCGAAGGTTTCAAGTTTAGAGACTTGGCAGGAGTATTGAGGAACCTCAAAGATCACATGGAAGTTAAGATGACAAAAAATTAAAGGTCCCTTCAAGCCCTTTCATCCTAATAAATCCAGGAATGGTAGAAGGATCTGGAGATAAGAGAAGCTTTGGAGAAAGCGGGCAGAAAAAGGTATGAGAGCTTTCTTCAAATACCTGGAGGCTGACACGTGGAGGAAAGGATTCTGGTTTTCACTCAACCAGGCTTGGCCACTTGGGAAAATCACTTATGGCTTCTCTCTCTTCTCTCTCAAGAGTAAATACAAGAGACGTCATCAGGAACCTAGAGACTATTCCAGGATAGGCTGATTCCATTTCATTTTACCTTGCTTCCCAAGTTCTTTCAAAGACAGGGAGCCAAGATTCTCCTTGATTTCCACAAGCAAATACGCCTTTCAAAAAACAAAAGACTAATGCTTACCCTTCAGTGGAAGGGAACTTGAACCCTGAAAACTTTATGCTACAAAAGAAGTTAGTCACATACTATATGATCCCATTTATATGAAAGTCCAGAGTAGGGACATCCACAGAGACAGAAAGTAGAACTTAGGGCTAGGGAGAAGGAGGGAACAAGGGGGTGATGGCTAAAGCACACGGAGTTTCTTTTTGAGGTGATGAAAGTGTTCTAAAATTGACTGTGATGATGGTTGCACATATCTGTGAGGATACTAAAACCCATTGAATTGTATACTTTAATGGATGAATTGTATGGTATGCGAAATACATCTCAATAAAACTATTTAAAAGAAGATGAGGGCTTCCCTGGCGGCACAGTGGTTGAGAGTCTGCCTGCCGATGCAGGGGATACGGTTTTGTGCCCTGGTCCGGGAAGATCCCACATGCCGTGGAGCGGCTGGGCCCATGGGCCATGGCCGCTGAACCTGTGCGTCCGGAGCCTGTGCTCTGCAACGGGAGAGGCCACAGCAGTGAGAGGCCCGCGTACCGCAAAAAAAAAAAAAAAAAAGATGAAGGAGGGGAAGGAGGGAGAGGGGAAGGGGAGGGGAGGGGAGGGGAAGGGGTGGGGGAGGGGGAGGGGAGGGGAGGGGAGGGGAAGGGGTGGGGGAGGGGGAGGGGAGGGGAGGGGAGGGGAGGGGAGGGGAGGGGAGGGGAGGGGAGGGGAGGGGAGGGAAAAAAGAGGCAAAGGAAGAGAAGAGGAAAACCACAAAGAAGAGTGGCCTGGATGACTCCAGAGCCTACAGCATTTTGGCAAGAGATGCTCTCACCACTGTCACCACTGTGACCTGCCACCGTGGGTCCTGGTACTTCCAGACCTCAGGGAGTCCCGGGGACTCCAGAGGCCCAACTCCCACTTGCAGCCCCTGGAGTGGCCACTCACCACAGAGGACATTTATGTCAAGCAGGTTTGACAGCTCTAACCCATTACAGACATCTGCAAAGCCACTACAGAGCCCATAAAGAGCCCCAGGTTTGGCCACCAGGCATGAGTTCCCTTCTGAATAGGAGCACACCCTTCTAGCCCCTTTGGCCACGCCCACTGGGGGGGCGATGCACATAGGACACTGGACCAGGGTGGTTTTCTCTGCCCCCTCTGCCCAAAGTATGCTGTTTCCTGGACTTAACAGCCCAGGGCCTGTTCCTAGGAAGGGGAGGAGGTGGGAGCTTCACTGACGTTATCTCCTACTTCTCCCCAATCACCCACCTACTGTGGCCACTGTGGCCTGCTCCCCGTTCCATAAATACATCACGTGCACCCATTTATTGTTCCCCTGACTAGAGCACTCTTCCCCGACATGATTCCTCCCCCGCCCTCCTTCAGGTCTTTGCTCAATGCCCCTTTCTCTGTGAGGCCTAATCTGGCTGCCTCCTTTAAAAGTATAACCCCAACCCACTTTACCCCTCTACTGTTTTTCCACTGCACTTATCATATCATGTACTTTCCTTATTAACTGTATTGCCTGCCTTCCCCCACTGCTGCATAAGCTCCATGGGGTCATGGCTTATGTCTGTTTTACTTACTAAATATACACCTGACACCTAGAACTGTGACTGTATTTGGTTTGTTTCTGCTTTTTAATTTATTTATTTTTGGCTCCATCGGGTCTTCGTTGCCGTGTGCGGGCTTTCTCTAGTTGCGGCGAGCGGGGGCTACTCTCAGTTCCGGTGTGTGGGCTTCTCATTGCGGTGGCTTCTCTTGTTGCGGAGCACGAGCTCTAGGCACGCGGGCTTCAGTACTTGTGGCACGCAGGCTCAGTAGTTGTGGCTCGCGGGCTCTAGAGCGCAGGCTCAGTAGTTGTGGCGCTCGGGCTTAGTTGCTCCGTGGCATGTGGGATCTTCCCGAATCAGGGCTCAAACCCGTGTTCCCTGCACTGGCAGGCAGATTCTTAACCACTGCGCCACCAGGGAAGCCCTGCATTTGTTGAATGAATTGATTCCCTCTAGATAACTCTGCATTGGCTTCCGAATGGAATGTGTGGACTATGAACCTACTATTACCTTATTCACAGTACAGGTTCTTCTAACCTCCAGAGCCCAGCTAGAGAGCCAGGAGGCTAAGGTTAGCTACCTTCCCACTTCCCGTAAATAATGAGCCTGCGTCACCAAATCTAACAACTGTCTCCACTGGCCTTTCCTTCCAAAGCACCATTAGAAGGCTCAGGGGATCTGGGGAGAGCTGGCTCTTCATTCTAGCATCTGCCCACAATTTCTCCAAGAACAGCACCTTCTCCTAGCCAACTATATTTTATTTTTCAAGAAGCTTTTACATCCTGTTTCCACATGTTATCTCTACTATAACATCCTAAGATGGGATGGGGAAATACAAGTAAACCCATTTGCAAACATGGTAACTCTAATCTTCTCATCTAGTAATTCCCTGTATACTTATTGCTTGCCTTCACAGACTATAAACTCCTTGAGAGCACAGATTAGGGTGTCCTGATCACCACTGAGGATATATTTAGGTGTACATTGTCTATTAAATTGTATAGTTAGTGCTCATTAATTGTCTCTATTCTCATCATCATTGCCGTGTTTGTCCTGTATCTCAGTGAGTGAGTGACTTGCCAAGTGTACACGCCCATGAACCAGAAGGGAACCCAGGGCTAATGGGAAGAGACTCTTGGCACCTTTCAATGGGTCGGTTACCCAGTCACCTCCACCTCTCCCCAGTTCCCAAAGTTCTGCAAAGGACATAAGAAAAGTAAAGCTAAAGAATGGTGTTCCTAGAGTCCTATGGAAATTCTAGACAAAAACAAAGCCCAGGAGGGTAGAGGAAGCGGGCATAGGAAGGTGGCCCAAGGGCCCATCTCCAACCTCGGACTGTCTGAGCTCCCCCTATTGGCCCGATGGGACCCGAAGAGAAGCATTTCACCGGCCGAGAGGTAAGTCGGCTCTCCACCTACTTTAAACTTGACTCTCGGCTCACAGAGTTAGTACAACAGGGAGATCGACCCTCAGAAGCTCGGGCCAGTGCTGGAGGGAGAAAAGAAGACTTAGAAGACGGGGGACAGGGGAAGGTCGGGCAGGGGCTGAAGAAAATCGCGCAACAGGCTGGGAAGGGAAACGTGAGAAAGTTGGGGTGGGAAGTTTGCGACAAGGAACAGAGAAAAGAACAGAAAGAACTCTGATGCTACGCCGAGGAAGCAGCCGGATTCGAAAGGGTACAGCGTACGGCAAGAGGCGGCGGGCGAGAGGGCGCGCGGAGGGGAGGCTGAGGAGAGGCTGAGGAGAGCCCGGCCTACGCACCTGAGGCTGCCATGCCGCCGGCCGCAGTCCTCCGTGCCCGGCTCGCTACGCGCGGGGCCCGGGGCCGGAGCGGGCCCGGCGGCGTCCCTGGCGCGGAACGGGAGGGGCGCCCGGCTCCGCGCAGCACCAGCCGCCGCTCTGGCGCTTCCTCCCGCCGGGCAGCGAGGACTTGCCGCGAGGGCGTGTCCACAGGGCCCGCCCCGCCGGCGGGGCTCAGCCCGCGGCACCTGCACCCCAGGCCGTTGGGGAGGGGAAGTGAGAACACCGCCCCCCCCCCGCGCCCCGCCGCCGTCCGGCCGTCGGCCAGCTCCCCGCGCGGCCCCCACTCCCCCCATCGCTCACTCAGAGTAGGTAGGAAGCAGGGGTCTTCGTGTGTCCACTCCTCGTGAAAACAGCCGGATGGGCCACCAAAGGGCAGCCTGAGGTAGAGGGAGCGTTGAGAGAGGAAGGAGGGAGAAGGGTTAGCTGGCGGGCCTCTGTGACCTGGGGCGGGGGCTGAGCACAGCTGGCCAAGCCATCTCCCCATCTCCTGGGGCTTTCTCCCTGAGCCGCTGCCCCGGCAGGAAAGGGAGGGGGCAGGAAGGGGAAGAGGCACCTTCCCTGGCACCTGGCCCTGGGTGCTTGGCGTTGCCCTTGATTACCCTCCAGTGACCTGCCTGAATTCCCTGGACCTGGTCTCCTGGTGGCACATGAACGTTAATGATAATCTCTTATGATAAATGCATGGTATAGTTATCATTGCTTTTTATGCCTTTGAGGTAGCACCTATCACTGTCTTCAAGTTAGCGCTGAAGAAACAAACCAAATCCCTTGCTCAGACTTCCACAGAGAAGTGGAACCTCCCCGAGGTTCCATACCACGCCTGTCTGAGTCCATAGCTAGAGGTCTCCCTTAACCCTCGCACTCACCTGCCGGCTTCTTGTCCTTCTCCCTTTGCTGCTCCTCTAATGGATCTGAATAGCTCTGTGACCTTGGAATCCTCCACGATGCAGGTCCAGGGGATGGGTCCAGAGAGCAGAGATGACGGAAAGATAGGGTTCCAGGGCAGGTGGAAAGGAATGAAATATATTTTAAAATGGAAATATCAGGGTTCAGGCCGACAACTAGTTTTCTACTGTTGCCATAACAAAAATTACTACAAAACTTAGTGGCCTAAAATAACACAAATTTCTCTCACTGTTCTGTATTTCAGAAGTCAACATGAGTCACACTGGGCTAAAATCAAGGTGTCGTCATGGTTTGGTTCCTTTCTGGAGGCTCTAGAAGAGGATCCATTTCCTTGCCTTTTTCAGCTTCTAGAGAAAATTACACACATTTCTTGATTCATGCCCCACCTCCATGTTCAAAGCCAGCAACATAACATCTTTCTGACCCTGCTTCCCTCATCAGATCTCTCTCTGACTGTCTCCTCTGCCTTCCACTTTTAAAGGCTCTAGTGATTACATTGGTCCCACACAGATGATCCAGGAAAGCCTCTTTAAGTTCAGCTGACTAGCAATCTTAATATCACCTACAACCTTAGTTCTTCTTTGCTGTGTAACAACGTATTCACAGGATCTAGGGGGTTAGGATGTGGACATCTTTGGAGGGGGCATTACTCTGCCTACCACAGACCTGGAATTCTGAAATAGGAGATGAGCCTGCTACCTACTCTACCTTATACCTGTTCTCCATGTTCAGGATTTCTCTGGCCTCCACACCAGGTTAGCCATACCTGCTACCCACCCCCAGCCCCCTATCAATGCACTGTCACAGCCCTATACTATTCTTTAATAGAACTTATATTGATAGTTTTCTGCAATTACAAGTAGCTTCGCAGACAAAACCTAGAAGCCTAGCCCTCTTGCAAGCTTCCTTCCCTACCTACCAAAAGGGCCACTCCCCATAAAGTTTCTGCCACTTGTCTCCTCGGGCCATTTTGAGCAATGGCAGTGCCCATTTCCAGGCTGGACTTCAGGTTCAGAGAAACGAAATGCTGGGCATCTGCTATGTGGCCAACTCTGCTCAGAGTGCTGTCACTTATTCAGCTTTCATGAATCTTTACCTGAAACCTGTGAGGTAGGCATATTATTATGATCCCATTTTACAGGGGAAGAAACTAAGTCTCCAAAAAGGTAATTTGCGTGATCCATGGTCACTTATTTAGTAAGTGTCAAAGCTAGATTTTGAATTCAAATCCATGTGCTACACAAGAGCTGACCCTCTTGTCGTGCGTTGTGATTCAGAAGCCACACCAGCTATTCCGTGCCAATTCCATGATCTCCAAACCAAAAGTGACCTTAGTAACAGGAAAAAGGAGTGTTGTAGAGATTGCTGGTTGCACACCCAATATCTGTTGTCCTTAGTAACAAAATCACAATTTTATCTGGAGGCAGCAATGTGCCCCACTAAAAGATTCCACTCCCCAGCCTCTGTTGCGACAAGATGCTGAGATGAGGAGGAGGTTGACAAGATGTAACTGGAAGTCATTAGCTGGGCATCCAAAAAAACGTTCTCTACGGTGCTTAATTCTGCTGCCAGATATCCCTTTTGCCTTTCTCTCTCTCTTTTAATGCCTTCTTGGAATGTGAATGGATGGCTGGAGATTCAACAGCCTTCTTAGATTTTGAGGTGACCTCGTGAATGGAAGCCACACAGTAAGGACAGTAGAGAACAAAGATGGGCAGAATCTAGTTCCCTACTGACCATGGAGCTTCCATATGAAATCCAGGGTTCCCATATTCGAATTCTTTTACATGAAAGAGAAATAAACACATCTCTGTCTTGCTAGAGCCATGGTTATTTGTGTATTCTGCTATATGTAACCAAACCTAATTCTTTACTGATATGGGAATTGAAGCTAACATTTATTGAGCATCAACTATAATTCATGAATTTTCTTATGCTATCTCAGTTTAATCCTCACAATAATTCTGAATCATAGGTGTTATCTCCACTTCAGAGATAAAGAAACTAAGATTCAAAGATGTTAGTTTTTTCAGGGTCATTCAATAGTTAGTATAACTATGATTCAAACCCAACTCAGTCTAAACCCAATGTCCATGGTCTTTCCATGGCACAATGACATAACGGATGACTTCGGAGAGTAAATTAAAACTACTTACTGAGGATACTTGGGTGCTCTCAAGTGAGGGGTCCCCCTTGAGTCCTTGGCACTTCAAATCTCACACAGATGGTGCCTTCACTTGTGCATGAAAGCATATCTTGCACGTTTTCTACTTCTTCCTTCTGAGGTGCTGAAGCAGAAAGTTTAGGCAGCTGTGATAAAAAGTTTAGGACTTGGTCTCATACACTCTTAGAATGTTAAGGCTGGAAAAGACCTTAAGAGGTCATTATTGGACCCATGTGGAACCTAAGGCCAAGAGAGGCAAAGTGACCTTTCTAATATCATACATGGAGTTGGAGGCAGAACCAGGATTAGAATTCTAGTCTTGATTCCTAGTCTGGTGGTTTTTAGCTATATCTTATTTTTTTTCCCCTATTAGTGAAAGAAAGCAACTGTAGAAAATTCTTTCCTTAATCTGATGTTTCAATTTTGTAGTTCTTTCCCATAAATCTACCATAAGCTCCTAGACAGTTAAATCAACCTCGAATGCCTCAGATAAGCCCCACTTGGTCATGATGTATCATCATTTTTATATGTTGCCAATTTACTAATATTTTGTTAAGGATTTTTGCATCTGTGTTCATGGGGCATACTGGTCTATAATTTTCTTTTTTGTAATGTCTTTATTAATTTTTAGTATCAGGGTTAATCTGGCCTCATAAAACAAGTTTGGAAGTATTCCTTTCCCCTCTATTTTCTAATAGAGAACAACTGGTATTATTTCTTTCTTAAATGTTTAATAGAATTAGCCACTAAAACTATCCAAGCCTAAATTTTCTTATGTCAGGTTTAGCTAGCCAGTTCAATTTCCTCAAAAGACATAGGGCTATTCATGTTTCACATTTCCTCTTGTCCAGTATTGGTAAATTGTATTTTTCAAGGAATTTGTCCATTTAAGTTTTAAAAATTTATAGATATGAAGTCACTCATATTTCCTTATTACCCTTTTAATGTCTGTAGGATTTGTAATGATAGCCCCTCTATTTTATTGGTCTTTCCAAAGAACCAGCTTTCGCTTTTAATTTTTCTGTCATTTGTTTTCTACTTCATGGTTTGGGCTCTTTATTATTTCCTTCCTCCTATTTACCTTGGGTTCCCTTTGCTCTTATCTAGTTTCCTAAGGTTGAACATTTGGCCATCTTTTTTTTCTGGAGTCACTATTTGTTTTTTACATCTTTATTAGAGTATAACTGCTTTACAATGTTGTGTTTGTTTCTGCCACACAACAAAGTGAATCAGCTACTTGTATATGTATATCCCCACATCCCCTCCCTCTTGCGCTTCCCTCCCACCCTCCCTATCCCACCCCTCTAGGTGGTCACAAAACACTGAGCTGATCTCCCTGTGCTATGTGGCTGCTTCCCACTAGCTATATATTTTACATTTGGTGGCGTATATATGTCCATGCCACGCTCTTACTTCGTCCCAGCTTACCCTTCCCCCCCCATGTCCTCAAGTCCATTCTCTACATCTGCATCTTTATTCCTGTCCTGTCCCTAGGTTCTTCAGAACCTTTTTTTTTTTTTTTTTAGATTCCATATATATGTGTTAGCACACGGTATTTGTTTCTCTCTTTCTGACTTACTTCACTCTGTATGACAGACTCTAGGTCCATCCACCTCACTACAAATAACTCAATTTCATTTCTTTTTATACCTGAGGGGTATATATATGTGCCACATCTTCTTTATCCATTCATCTGTTGATGGACATTTAGGTTGCTTCCATGACCTGACTATGTGGTACATGTCTCTTTTTGAATTATGGTTTTCTCAGGGTATATGCCCAGTAGTGTGATTGGTGGGTCATACGGTAGTTCTATTTTTAGTTTTTTAAGGAACCGCCATACTGTTTTCCATAGTGGCTGTATCAATTTACATTCCCACCAACAGTGCAAGAGGGTTCCCCTTTCTCCACACCCTCTCCAGTATTTATTGTTTGCAGATTTTTTGATGATGGCCATTGTGACTGGGGTGAGATGATATCTCATTGTAGTTTTGATTTGCATTTCTCTAACGATTAATGATGTTGAGCATTCTTTCATGTGTTTGTTGGCAATCTGTATATGTTCTTTGGAGAAATATCTGTTTAGGTCTTCTGCCCATTTTTGAATTGGGTTGTTTGTTTTTTTGATATTGGGTTGCATGAGCTGCTTGTATATTTTGGAGATTAATCCCTTGTCAGTTGCTTCATTTGCAAATATTTTCTCCCATTCTGAGGGCTGTCTTTTTGTCTTGTTTATGGTTTCCTTTGCTGTGCAAAAGCTTTTAAGTTTCATTAGGTCCCATTTGTTTATTTTTGTTTTTATTTCCATTACTCTAGGAGGTGGATCAAAAAGGATCTTGCTGTGATTTATGTCATAGAGTGTTCTGCCTATGTTTTCCTCTAAGAGTTTTATACTGTCTGGCCTTACATTTAGGTCTTTAATCCAGTTTGAGTTTATTTTTGTTAGGAGGTGTTCTAATTTCATTCTTTTACATGTAGTTGTCCAGTTTTCCCAGCACCACTTGTTGAAGAGGCTGTCTTTTCTCCATTGTATATTCTTGCCTCCTTTGTCAAAGATAAGGTTACCATATGTGCATGGGTTTATCTCTGGACTTTCTATCCTGTTCCATTGATCTATATGTCTGTTTTTGTGCCAGTACCATACTGTCTTGATTGCTGTAGCTTTGTAGTACAGTCTGAAGTCAAGGAGCCTGATGACTCCAACTCCGTTTTTCTTTCTCAAGATAGCTTTGGCTATTCAGGGTTTTTTGTGTTTCCATACAAATTGTAAAATTTTTTGTTCTAGTTCTGAGGAAAATGCCATTGGTAGTTTGATAGGGATTGCATCGAATCTGTACATTGTTTTGGATAGTACAGCCATTTTCACAATGTTGATTCTTCCAATCCAAGAACATGGTATATCTCTCCTTGGTTTGTATCGTCTTTGATTTCTTTCATCAGGGTCTCATAATTTTCTGCATTCAGGTCTTTTGTCTCCTTAGGTAGGTTTATTCCTAGGTGTTTTATTCTTTTGCCTGGAATGGTAAATGGGAGTGTTTCCTTAATTTCTCTTTCAGATTTTTTGTTTTTAGTGTATGGGAATGCAAGAGATTTCTGTGCATTAATTTTGTATCCTGCTACTTTACCAAATTCATTGATTAGCTCTAGTAGCTTTCTAGTAACATCTTAAGGATTCTCTACGTAGAGTACCATGTCATCTGCAAACACTGATAATTTTACTTCTTTTTTTCTGATTTGAATTCCTTTTATTTCCTTTTCTTCTCTGATTGCAGTGGCTAAAACTTCCAAATCTATGTTGAATAATAGTGGTGAGAGTGGGCACCCTTGTCTTGTTCCTGATCTTAGAGGAAATGCTTTCAGTTTTTCACCATTGAGAATGATGTTGGCTATGGGTTTGTCATATATGGCCTTTATTATGTTGAGGTAAGTTCCCTCTATGACCACTTTCTGCCAGGTTTTTATCATAAATGGGTCTTGAATTTTGTTGAAATCTTTTTCTGCATCTATTGAGATTATCATATGGTTTTTATCCTTCAATTTGTTAATATGGTGTATCACGCTGATTGATTTGGGTATATTGAAGAATCCTTGCATTTCTGGGATAAACCCCACTTGATCATGGTGTATGATCCTTTTAATGTGCTGTTGGATTCTGTTTGCTAGTATTTTGTTGAGGATTTTTGCATCTGTGTTCATCAGTGATATTGGCCTGTAGTTTTCTTTTTTTGTGACATCTTTGTATGGTTTTGGTATCAGGATGATGGTTGCCTTGTAGAATGAGTTTGGGAGTGTCCTCCCTCTGCTATATTTTGGAAGAGTTGGAGAAGGATAGGTGTTAGCTCTTCTCTAAATGTTTGATAGAATTCGCCTGTGAAGCCATCTGGTCCTGGGCTTTTGTTTGTTGGAAGATTTTTAATCACAGTTTCAATTTCAGTGCTTGTGATTGGTCTGTTCATATTTTCCATTTCTTCCTGGTTCACTCTCAGAAGGTTGTGCTTCTGTAGGAATTTGTCCATTTCTTCCAGGTTGTCCATTTGATTGGCATATAGTTGCTTGTAGTAATCTCTCAGGATCCTTTCTATTTCTGCAGTGTCAGTCGTTACTTCTCCTTTTTCATTTCTAATTCTGTTGTTTTGACTCTTCTCCCTTTTTTTCTTGATGAGTCTGGCTAATGGTTTATCAATTTTGTTTATCTTCTCAAAGAACCAGCTTTTATTTATTTATTTATTTATTTTTATACAGCAGGTTCTTATTAGTCATCAGTTTTATACACATCAGTGTATACATGTCAATCCCAATCGCCCAATTCATCACACCACCACCACCGCCCTGCCCCCCACCACTTTCCCCCCTTGGTGTCCATACATTTGTTCTCTACATCTGTGTCTCAATTTCTGCCCTGCAAATCGGTTCATCTGTACCATTTTTCTAGGTTTCACATATATGCATTAATGTACGATATTTGTTTTTCTCTTTCTGACTTACTTCACTCTGTATGACAGACTCTAGGTCCATCCATGTCTCAAGAAATAACCCAAATTCAAAAGAACCAGCTTTTAGTTTTATTGATCTTTGCTATTGTTTCATCTTTTCTTCTTCATTTATTTCTGATCTGATCTTTATGATTTCTTTCCTTCTGCTAACTTTGGAGTTCTTTTGTTCTTCTTTCTCCAATTGCTTTAGGTGTAAGGTTAGGTTGTTTATTTGAGATTTTTCTTGTTTCTTGAGGTAGTATTGTATAGCTATAAACTTCCCTCTTAGAACTGCTTTTGCTGCATCCCATAGGTTTTGGGTCATTGTGTTTTCATTGTCATTTGTTTCTAGGGTTTTTTTTGTTGTTGTTGTGGTTTTTGGCAGTACATGGGCCTCTCACTGTTGTGGCCTCTCCTGCTGCGGAGCACAGGCTCCGGACACGCAGGCTCAGCGGCCATGGCTCACGGGCCTAGCCGCCCTGCGGAATCCTCCCAGACCGGGGCACGAACCCGCTTCCGCTGCATCGGCAGGCAGACTCTCAACCACTGCGCCACCAGGGAAGCCCTGTTTCTAGGTATTTTTTTATTTCCTGTTTGATTTCTTCAGCGATCTCTTGGTTATTTAGTAGCGTACTATTTAGCCTCCATGTGTTTGTATTTTTTACAGTTTTTTGCCTTTAGTTGATATCTACTCTCATAGCGTTGTGGTTGGAAAAGATACTTGATACGATTTCAATTTTCTTAAATTTACCAAGGCTTGATTTGTGACCCAAGATATGATCTATCCTGGAGAATGTTCCATGAGCACTTGAAAAGAAAGTGTATTCTGTTGTTTTTGGATGGAATGTCCTATAAATATCAAATAAGTCCATCTTGTTTAATGTGTCATTTAAAGCTTCTGTTTCCTTATTTATTTTAATTTTGGATGATCTGTCCAATGGTGAATGTGGAGTGTTAAAGTCCCCTACTATTATTGTGTTATTGTCAATTTCCCCTTTTATGGCTGTTAGCATTTGCCTTATGTATTGAGGTGCTCCTATGTTGGGTGCATAAATATTTACAATTATTATATCTTGTTCTTGGATTGATCCCTTGATCATTATGTAGTGTCCTTCTTTGTCTTTTATAATAGTCTTTGTTTTAAAGTCTATTTTGTCTGATATGAGAATTGCTACTCCAGCTTTCTTTTGATTTCCATTTACATGGAATATCTTTTTCCATCCCCTCACTTTCAGTTTGTATGTGTCCTTAGGTCTGATGTGGGTCTCTTGTAGACAGCATATATATATATATATATATATATATATATATATATATATAGGTCTTGTTTTTGTATTCATTCAGCCAGTCTATGTCTTTTGGTTGGAGCATTTAATCCATTTACATTTAAGGTAATTATCGATATGTATGTTCCTATTACCATTTTCTTAATTGTTTTGGGTTTATTTTTGTAGGTCTTTTTTTCTCTTGTGTTTCCACCTAGAGACATTCCTTTATCATTTGTTGTAAAGCTGGTTTGGTGGTGCTGAATTCTCTTAACTTTTGCTTGTCTGTAAAGATTTTAATTTCTCTGTCGAATCTGAATGATATCCTTGCTGGGTAGAGTGATCTTGGTTGTAGGTTTTTCCCTCTCATCATTTTAAATAAGCCTTGCCACTCCCTTCTGCCCTGCAGAGATTCTGCTGAAAAATCATCTGATAACCTTACGGGGATTCCCTGTATGTTATTTGTTGTTTTTCCCTTGATGCTTTTAATATTTTTCTTTGTATTTAATTTTTGATAGTTTGATTAATGTGTGTCTTTGTATGTTTCTCCTTGGATTTATCCTGTATGGGACTTTCTGCGCTTCCTGGACTTGATTGACTATTTCCTTTCCCATGTTAGGGAAGTTTTCGACCATAATCTCTTTAAATATTTTCTCAGACCCTTTCTTTTTCTCTTCTTCTGGGACCCCTATAATTCGAATGTTGGTTCGTTTAATATTGTCCCAGAGGTCTCTGAGACTGTCCTCAATTCTTTTCATTCTTTTTTCTTTATTCTGCTCTGCAGCAGTTATTTCCACTACTCTATCTTCCAGGTCACTTGTACATTCTTCTGCCTCACTTATTCTGCTATTGATTCCTTCAAGAGTATTTTTAATTTCATTTATTGTGTTGTTCATCATTGTTTGTTAGCTCTTTAGTTCTTCTAGGTCCTTGTTAAACATTTCTTGTATTTTCTCCATTCTATTTCCAAGATTTTGGATCATATTTACTATCATTACTCTGAATTCATTTTCAGGTAGACTGCCTATTTCCTCCTTAGCTGTTTGGTCTGGTGGGTTTTTGCTTTGCTCCTTCATCTGCTGCATCTTTCTCTGTCTTCCCATTTTGTTTAACTTACTGTGTTTGGGTTCTCCTTTACTCAGGCTCCAGTTTTGTAGTTCCTACTTCTGGTGTCTGCCCCCAGTGGGTGAGGTTGGTTTGGTGGCTTGTGTAGGCTTTCTGGTGGGAGGGCACTGGAGACTGTGTTCTGGTGGGTGGGGCTGGATCTTGTCCCTCTGGTGGGCAGGGCCACGTCCGGTGGTGTGTTTTGGGGTGTCTGTGAACTTAGTATGAGTTTAGGCCATTCATCTTGTATAATATAAACATTTAAAGCTATAAATTTCCCCCATTCAATACTTTAGCTGCATCTCCCAAATGTTTATATGTTCTATTTTCATTATAATTTAGTACAAAGTATTTTCTCTCTCTTTTTTTTTTTTTTTTGCAGTACACGGGCCTCTCACTGTTGTGGCCTCTCCCGTTGCGGAGCACAGGCTCCGGACGTGCAGGCTTATCGGCCATGGCCCATGGGCCCAGCCACTCCGCGGCATGTGGAATCTTCCCGGACCGGGGCAAGAACCTACCCCCCCTGCATCGGCAGGCAGACGCTCAACCACTGCGCCACCAGGGAAGCCCCAGTACAAAGTATTTTCTAATGTCTCCTATAATTTCTTCTTTGAGCCATGGGTAATTTAAAAGTGAGTTCTTCTCCAAATATTTGGGTGTTTTTAAGCTATCTTATTTTCGTTGATTTCTAATTTAGATCCATTATGGTCAGAAAGCAGATTCTGCTTATGGATATACATATTACAAACATGTAGATGTTATCTTTATGACAACTATAACATAAAGTAAGGGGCTGAGGGGAGAGTAAATGGTTCTAAATAGTGGCAAATTTCTTAAATTTTATGAGATGCAGTAAAATATCAACTCTAAGCAGACTGTAAAAAATTAAGAATGCGCAGTATGTTTTCATCCCTAGAACAGCCACTAAATGTTAATTTTTAAATGTATGGCTAAATAGTCAATAAATAAATTGGAAAGGAATCCTTAAGTATAGCTAATAAATGCAAGTAGTCAGGAAAGGAGGAACAGAAGAGCAAAATACAGAGGGGACAAACAGTAAATAAATAGCAAAATGGTAGAACTACATATTAATAATTACATTAATATTAAGTACATTAAATGTAATAATTACATTACATCATATTAATAATTACCTTAAATTACATATTTTCTCTTTATCTTTGGTTTTCAGCAGCTTGACTATAATAAGCTCAGGTGTGGTTTTCTTTGTATTTATTCTGCTTGAGGTCAACTAAGCTTCCTGAGTCTGTAATTTTATGTGTCTCACCAAATTTGGGGAAATTTCATCCATTATTTCTTTAAATATTTTTTCTGCCTCATTCTTTTTTTCTTCTGGGATTCTCTTCTGGGATTCCATTAACACATGTGTTAGACCTGTTGGTATTATCCCATAGGCACTTAAGTGTTTGTTCACTTTATTTTTCAGTCTTTTTTCTTCAGATTGAATAATTCCTATTGATCTATAGTCAGTTCACTGACTCTTCCTGCTGTTGTCTCGAAAATGCGTTTAATGCTAATAAGTGCAAGTAATCAGGAAAGGGGGAAATGCAACTACTTGCATTTATTCTTTCTGCTGTTGTCTCCAAAATGCTTGCGTTTCAATTTGGTTCTTTATTAAAATTTCCAATTCCCTGCTGATAGTTTCTCTTTGTTCGATCACTTTGAGTGTGCCTTTCTTTACATCCTTGAATATAGTTATAATAGCTGTTTGAAAACTCTTGTCTGCTAATTTCAACATGTAGTACATCTTGGGGTCAGTTTTCACTGACTGCCTTTTCTCCTGATGGGGATCCCATTTTCCTATTTCTTCGTGTGCGTAGTAATACTGGATGGTACCCTAGACATTGTAAAAGATACTTGTAGAGACTCTGAGTTCTATTCTGCCTCTGAAAAGTGTTTTTCTAAAGTAGGGAGTTATTTTGGCTGGACTCAGACTGCCAACTCTGTCTTCTCCATTGTGGTGAGCAGCAGCAGAACTCTGTCCAGTTCTTTTACCCTTAGCTAGGCTGCACAGAGTCTGCCACATATAGGTATAGTTCAAGAGTTTGCAGACCATATCACCCTTCCTGAAATACTCAAGTCTGCTAGGTGACTGAGAAGAATCATACCGTGAAAAGAGAGAGACAAGCAATGCACCCAAATGTTGTGTTTTCTGGATCAGTACAATTTTTTTGTTTCCAATCTTAAAATTTTTTTTAGGTAAGGACATTAAAAAGCAAAACAAAATCTATCAATATTATCACCATCATTTCACAAGAAAGGAAGGGGATTTTAACACCAAAAAAGTAGAAACAGTATGATTTCAGAAAAAAAAAAATAAATTGAATATATGCGGTGTTGTTAAAAATTCACCACATTATATTATTTTTCTCCCTTCTGTATGACTTGACGAAAACTCCATCCCAGGTGAGTCCCCAGCCTAGGAAGGGAAGTTGAGAATTTTTGTGATAAGAGCACAAAGTATCTCAATGTTTGCCAAAACCATTGTTTTAAAGTAAGTTTCAAAATAGAAGAATCAGCACAGTGTTTCCCAAACTTCAATCATGTGAAAACACTGTCACAAATATTGTCATGGCTGCATTTCACCTGCTTTATTTACTTTTAATACTTCATTTGAGTCATTTGTTTACTTAAGTTTATTTTAAAATGAAAGCCTTATATGAATACCATAAATGAAAAACCAGTATCCCTTGCCATAAAATCAAGAAAACACAAATGCTGGAAGGTCCTTAGCCTGTAGCCAACTCCCTGTTGACAAGGGAGATTAGCAGATATTAGGGGTTCAAGTCACACCCGCACCAGAATGAAACTTTCTGTTTGATTTAACTTCAAGGACGAAAAGAGAATTGAAGGGAATAATTTTCTCATTATGTAATTAAATGTCATTTAATTCATTGTCCATGTACCATCTAAAATCATCTCTTTTGCCAACTAATATTGTCTTGGTAGATGGTCTGTAGAATCAAAGGTGTCATCACATAGTAATTTGGAGCATTGGCTAAATTAAGAAAAAAAAAAAAGAGTCAGCAGAGGTTTGGGTAGGGTTTGGAGCTCCCCTCTCTTGCTCTCTCCTTTCTGAGACAATGCCCCTCCCTTTCCAGCTGCTGTATCCTTTGAGTCTTCAAAACAGTTTGACTGTACCTCTGCCACCAAATATCGATGAGCTCTGTTATGTGGATATTGTTTATTAATAGGCAATTGAAACTGTTGGTATATACTGCACTTGATGTAAGAATCTGAGCTCTTATTTAACAGCAATCTGCCAGTAGTTTAATCCATTTCATGTATATGCACGATTTGTGACTCTATCCTTAAATATGTAAACTCTATTTTAGTACACCTTTCTAAATATTTAATAGTCTATCAGAAATTATAGCATGACATTTCTGTTCCCTGATTTTTTATTCTTGATCAGTGGCAGATAGCAAAATGTTTGCTATCTATTTGATTCTACTAATAGTAAAGTCCATAACTACTCACGGCTCCTATAAGGGCTTCTCATAAACAACTGCTGCATAACAGATAAATCAATGCATGCTTGCCTCCACCAAAAAGAAGCTGATAGTTGAAATAAACTTGTGGATACAGAGCAAGAGTGAAATGCTGCAAACATATTAGCTGAGCCTGTTGATTTGGGGGGGAATTAAACAGTCATTTATGCCTATTAAATTAAGCCTATCTAAGCCTCCTTGTAACCGTATCTATTATAAATTTTTTTTCACTTTATTTCATTAAAAAAAAAAAAACAGTTCGACTGTGTATAATCTACCTGAATTTTAGCTACCTCACAGGGCACAGACTGGGGCCGGCTCTCTGGCAAAAAGCCCTAAAGCTGAGAAACCCAGTGCTGTTCCCTTCTAAATGTTGACTCCCCTCCGTGTCTGCCTGCTTCCTGTTACTCTCTAGAGCATTTAGGTACTTGTTGTTTCTGTTTGTTTTTTCCAGAGTTTATCACGCTACCTGTGGTAGGATTGTTCCAATAGAGCTACTCCTCTATTGTCAGATCTAAAATCACTAGCATCTTGGGCCCGGTAAAGAGATAGATCAGCTGGACAGTTGCCTGAGAGGCCACTCTGTAAGGAATGCTAAAACATCACAGGAATATATCAGAAATATGGTAAAAGAATGAAATAATGCCATTTGTAGCAACATGGATGGACCTCGAGATTATCATATTAAGTGAAGTAAGCCAGAGAAAGACAAATATCATATGATATCACTTATATGTGGAATCTAAAAAAAATGATACAAATGAACTTATTCACAAAACAGAAATAGACTCAGACATAGAAAACAAACTCATGGTTACCAAAGGGGAAATGGGGTGAGGAGGGATAAATTAGGAGTTTGGGATTAACATATACTTACAACTATATATAAAATAGGTAAACAACAAGGACCTACTGTATAGCACAGGGAACTATACTCAATATCTTGTAATAACCTATAATGGAAAAGAATCTGAAAAAGAATATATATATATATATAACTGAATCACTTTTCTGTACACTTGAAACTAACACAACATTGTAAATTAACTATACTTCAATTTAAAAAAACTGAAAAAACAAGAAATATGGTGCCAATTAACTCAATTTTCCACAGGTTACTCCTTACGTAATAGATGAAATACAAATTGTTTCTTCTGTTGCCTAAGTAAACACAGTCCTCAAGTAGACATTTAAGAACTTGAAAAGTCCATTGGTTCAGACATATCTAACTCGTTCTTTGAAAAGTTGCATAATACTCCATGGTACCATAATATATCAACTGTCTTCTGATAAAGCTCATGGTAAATTCTTATTTTTCTTCAGGTAAGGTGCATCTTTTTGCGTCTACAAAGCCAGGCCACAATAAATTTCCTTGAGTGCTAGCTTCAGCAGCACACATACTAACACTGGAACCATACAGAAAAGATTAGCATGGCCCCAACACAAGGATGACACGCAAATTCATGTAGCATTCCATATTTTTAAATAAATAAATAAATTTCCTTGAACATATTTCTTTATGTACTGGTGTTATCTTTCTGTAGGAGAGATTACAAAAAATAGGATTGCTGGGTTGAGGGCTATGTGAATTTTAAAATACATATTGTTATAATACTTTCCAGAAAGGCTGTAGAAATTAGCATTACAACCCATATTGATAGTCTCACCAGTAATTTTTATTTTTGACAATCTAATGGATCAAAATGCTGTGTTCTTTATTGTACTAATTTGAATTTTCTTGAACACCATTGAGGCTGAGGATATTTTCATATTGCTGATGATCTACTTTTTTTTCTGGAATTGCCTGTTGAATGCTTTGTCAAATTTTAATTGGATTGATTGTCTTCTTTCATTTGGTTTGTAGGAGCTAAGGTACATTAGCAACATTTGTCCTTTGTTATCTATATTTTAAGTATTTAGTCTGTCATTTGTCTTTTGATTTTGTTTATAGTTTCTTTTGCTACACAAAAATATGTCCACTTTTAAGAGGTAATGTATGACTATTACTTTCAGGTAGTGACCCTTAGGGTTTCTGGATTTTATCTTTTCCTTCAGAAGGTCTTTTTTACTTTATGATCTTATAAATAATTCCTCACATTTGTATCTAATATTTTTATATTTCACATTTAGACTTCTAATCCATCTGGAGTTTATTTTTGCATAAAATGTGGGGTAGAAGTGTAACCATGTTTTCTTCCAGATGGATAGTCAGTTCTGCCAGCACCATATACTAAGTAAGCCATCTTTCTCCCTCTAAACAAAATGTTATTTTTATTTATATTAAGTACCCACTTGAATTTGTTTCTGGAATCTTTCTTAGGTTCCACTTGTATTATTTATTCCTATGCTATGTATGGTTTTATTATAATAGCATTACAATAAGTTTTATTATCTTGTATATAAGGTAGGAATTGTGTTTAGCTAGTAATGTAGATACAAATAACAGAAGCTTAAACAAGACATAAGTTTATTTCTTTCATGTAAAAGAAGTCTGGCATAGTAGGCCAGGGTTGGCATGGTAGCACCATGTTCATCAAGAATCCAGGCTCCCTCTATTACTCTCCTCAGGCATCCTTAGCAGTGGCTGCCACCCTCAAGATTGCCTCATGCTCCAGGGGAGGGGATGGTGGTGTGCTGAATTGGGCAATTGGGATTGACATGTATACACTGATGTGTATAAAATTGATGACTAATGAGAACCTGCTGTATAAAAAAATAAATAAAATTCAAAAATTAAAAAAAAGAAAAAGATTGTCTCATGCTCCAAGATGGCTGCCAAAGCTCCAGCCATATATTCCTTATTCCAGTCAGGAAGCAAGCAGAGTGGGGAAGAGCAAAAACAGCACATGCAGCTGTCTGACCTCCTTTTAAGGAGTTTTTCTGGAAGTCCCACCTAACAAGTTTATTTATACCCCTATCTGAAAGGGAAGCACAGAAATGAAGTCTTTCAGTAGCTGGATATTGAGTGTGAACCTAGTTAGTCTCAGTCCTCCCTCTTCCCATATCCTTTTTAAATTTTTAAAAATTATTCTCAAACATTTATGTTTTTTAGTAAATAGACTTTATTTTTTACAACGGTTTTAGATTTACAGAAAAACTGGGGAGATGGTACAGAGAGTTTGCATATACCCTCTTCCCAAATACTCTCCCACCACACACACACACACACACACACACACACAGAATTTCTATTATTAACATCTTGCATTAATATGGTACATTTGTTACAATTAATGAACCAATAGGATAACATTACTATTAACTGAAACCCATAGTTTATATTAAGGTTCTCTGTGTTGTGCATTTCTATGAGTTTTGGCAAATGTGTAATGACGTGTGTCCACCATTACAGTATCACACAGAATCATTTTACTATACTAAAAATCCACTGTGCTCCACTTATTCATCCCTCCCCTAACACCCCTGAACTCCTGGCAATCACTTATCTTTTTAGAGTCTCTATAGATTGCCTTTTCCCGAAGTCATACAGTATATAGCCTTTTCAGACTGGCTTCTTTAACAGCAATATGCATTTAACTTTCCATCATGTCTTTTTGTGGTTGAGAGTTCATTTCTTTTTATCACCAAATATATTGTATGGATATATTGTATTGTATGGATATATCAGTTTGTTTATCCATTCACATATTTAAGCACATCTTGGTTGCTTCTAGTCTCTAACAGTTATGATTAAAGCTATCAGAAATGTTTGTGTGCAGGTTCTTTTGTGGACGTAATTTCATCTCAATTGGGGAAATACCTAGGAGCACCATTGTTGGATTGTATGGCCAGATTATGTGTAGCTTTGTGAGAAACTGCCAAACTGTCTTCCAAAGTGGCTGTACCATTTTGCATTCCTATCCACAATGAATGAGAGTTCCTATTGCCCTGCATCCTCTCTGGCATTTGGTATTGTCAGTGTTTTGTATTCTAGCCATTCTCATAGTTTTGTGTTGGTATTTCATGATTGTTTTAATTTGCAGTTCCTTAATGACATATGCTGTTGAGTATCTCTTCGTATGCTTATTGGCCATCTGTATAACTCCTCTGGTGAAGTGTCTGTTCAAATCTTTTGCCCCTTTTTTCAATCAGGTTGTTTGTTTTCTTATGGTTGAGTTTTAAGAGTCTTTTTGTATGGGTCTATGTTTGGACTCTCTGTTCTGTTCCATTGATCTATTTGTCTATTCTTTTGTCAATACCACACCATCTTGATTTCTGTAGCATTAAAGTCTTGTCAGTTCTCCAAATTTGTTCTTTTTTAGCATTGAGTTGGCTATTCTCAGTCTTTTGCCTTTCTATATAAACTTTAAAATAAATTTGTTGATATCCCCACACACATTACAAAACTTGCTGGGATTTTCATTTGGACTAAATTGAATCTATAGATCAAGTTGGGAAGAATTGGTATCTTAACAATATTAAGTGTTCCTATTCATGAACATGGAATATTTCTCCATTTATTTAGCTCTTCTATGATTTCTTTCATCAAAGTTTTATAGTTTTCCTCATATAGATTCTGTATATTTTTTGTTAGATTTATACCTAAGCATTTCTCTTTTTTTCAGTGCTAAGGTAAATGGTATTGTGTTTTTAATTTCAAATTCCAATTGTTCACTGTTGACATACAGGAAAGCAGTTGACCTTTTATCTTACAATCTTGCTATCATAGCTTATTAGTTCTAGGAGTTTTTGTGTCGATTCTTTGGGACTCTCTACCTAAACAATCATGTCATCTGTGAGCAAACACAGTTTTACTTCTTCCTTACCAATCTGTATACCTTTTATTTCCTTTTCTATCTTTTTGTATTATCTAGGACTTCCAGTAAAATATTGAATAGGAGTGGTAGAGGGGACATCCTTGCCTTGTTCCTGGTCATAGGGGGAAAGCATCTATTTTCTCATCATTAAGAACAATGCTGGCAGTGGGAAGCAGCCACATGGCACAGGGAGATAAGCTCGGTGCTTTGTGTCCACCTAGAGGGGTGGGATAGGGAGGGTGGGAGGGAGACGCAAGAGGGAGAAGAAATGGGGATAAACATATATGCATAGTGATTCACTTTGTTATACAGCAGAAACTAACACACCATTGTAAACCAATTATACTCCAATAAAGATGTGAAAAAAAAAAAACCAATGCTGGCAGTAAGTTTTTCTAGATGTTCTTTATTAAGCTGAAGAAGTTCTCTAGTCTTAGTTTGCTGAGAGTTTTTATAATGAATGAAAAATAGATTTTGTCAAATGCTGTTTCTTCATTTATTGTTGTGGTCATATGGTTTTTCTTCTTTAGCCTGTTGATGTGATGTATTACATTAATTGATTTTTGAATGTTGAACCAGCCTGGTATACTTGGAATAAATCCCACTGGGTTGTGATGTATAATTTTTTATACATTGTTGGGTTCGATTTGCTAATATTTTGTTGAGGACTTTTCCATCTATATTCATAAGAGACTTTGGTCCATAGTTTTCTTTTCTTGTAATATATTTATCTGGTTTTGGTATTAGGGTTATACTGGAATTTTACAATGAGTTAAGAAGTGTCCCCTCTGCTTCTATTTTCTGGAAGAGATTACATAGAATGGGTATCATTTATTTTTTAAATGTTTGGTAGAATTCGCTAGTGAACCCATGTGGGTCTGGTGCTTTCTGTTTTGGAAAGTTACTAATTATTGATTTGATTTCTTTAATAGGTATAGGCCTATTTAGATTATCTTTTTCTCCTTGTATGAGTTTTAGTAGTTTCTATCTTTCAACGAATTAGTCCTTTTCATCTAAGGTATCAAATTTGTGGGCATAAAGTTTGTTCATAATATTCTTTTATTGTCCTTTTGATGTCTAGTAGAGATGACTCCTCTTCCATTTCTGATATTGGTTATTTGTGTCCTCTCTCTTTTTAAAAAAATTTAACCTGGCAAGAGGTTTATCATTTTTGTTGATTTTTTTCAAAGAACCAGATTTTTGTTTCATTGCTTTTTCTCGCTTGTTTTTCTGTCTTCATTTTATTGATATTTGCTTTAATTTTCCTATTTCTTTTTTTCTGGTTGCTTTAGACTAGTTATTTCTTAACTTTCTCTAGTTTCATAAAGTGGAAGCTTAGATTATTGATAGAGCCTTGTTCTTTTCTAATATATACATACAATGCTATAAATTTCCCTCCAAGCACTCTTTTTGCTACATTTCACAAATTTTGATAAGCTGTATTTTCGTTTTCATTTAGTTCAAAATGTTTTTTAAATTTCTCTTGAGATTTCTTCTTTGACCCATGTATTGTTTAGAAGTATGCTATTAAATCTCCAAATATTTTGGAATTTTCCAACTATCTTTCTGTTATTCATTTCTAGTTTAAGCCCATTGTGGTCTGAGAGCATACTTCTATAGGATTTCTATTCTTTTTTTTTTTTTTTTTTGCGGTACGTGGGCCTCTCACTGTTGTGGCCTCTCCCGTTGCGTGCAGGCTCAGTGGCCATGGCTCACAGGCCTAGCCGCTCCGCGGCATGTGGGATCTTCCCGGACCGGGGCACGAACCCGTGTCCCCTGGATCGGCAGGCGAACCCTCAACCACTGCGCCACCAGGGAAGCCCGACATTTATTTTTATATGAACTTTCCAATCCTTTTGTCCAGTTTATTTTTTTTAGATGAAACAAGATTGGCAAAATGTTGATATTTGTTAGATCTGTGCATATGTGAAAATTCCATCATAGAAAGCTTTGTAAAAATTACTTGAAAACCATAAAAGAGTTTCTGACACATAGTAAGGGATAAGCCATCATCATCACTGTCATCATCAAACAAGACAGTTGTGGGTCTTTGTGTCTCCTCCATCTTCAAATTCTTCCTCTCCAGACACTCTGTCCCATTATTTTTTTTTTTTAATTTTTTTTGGCCTCGCAGCTCGGCTTGTGGGATCTTAGTTCCCCAACCAGGGATTGAACCTGCACCCTCGTCAGTCAAAGCACAAAGTCTTAACCACTGGACCGCCAGGGAATTCCCCACTCTTCCACTTCACGGTTTAGTCATATTTGACTCTACTGATTGTTGACTCCTTGTGTCTTTCTCTGTCTCTGGCTTCTGGGCCACCATCTCTCCTGGTTTTCCTCCAATCTCTCTGATCTCTCATTCTGTCTCCTCTGTGGACAGGTGTCCTCCTCCGGCTCCATATACATTGGTGTTTCCCAGGGTCTCAGATCTGCTTCTCTTTCAGTCTATACACCGTCATTGGTTGATCTCTTCCAGGCAGTCTAAGTTCAATTACCATCCAAATCCTGCTGGCTCCAAAATCTATAATCCCAGTCCAGTTTTCTCTCATGCGTTCAGAGACATATCTCCAACTTCTGGCTAGATACTTAAAACTCAGTGTTTCCAAAACTGAAATTTATAAACTGCTTCTGAGAGTCCCCATCTTGGTGTAGGCACCACCACCTACCCACCAACCACCAAACGGCCTAAGCCAAAAGCCTGGGTCATCCTCCCCTCCTCCCTCTCCTTCATCAGCCAGATCCAGTTCCCACATCCAAGAGATATGACTTTTTTGCTGCTTTGATTGCATTCCCTTCTCTCCATCCCCACTGCGTTACATCCTAATTCAAGCCCCCATCACTTCTTCTCTTCTTCTCCTAACTCAAGCCTCCTAACTGGTCTTCCTGCCTGGAGTCTGTCCCTCCAATATGTTCTCCACCAGAATGACTTTCCAAAGCAAAATAAGCATGTTCTTTGCCTGTTTCAACCCCCTCAATGAATCTTCATAGTAGGTTTTAATCCCTAATTACCTTGTGGTATTTGCCTTCCCTTCCTCACCATCCTCTCTCTCTGCTCCTCTCCACCCCCCAAACAACCACCCTCACCTTAAAGCATATTTATAGTTCCCATGAATGGGTCTTGCTGTTTCATTTAGCCTCCACACTTCTGCACCTTTTGCTCCCTATGCTGGCACTGCCCTCCCTCCCTTCGTTCAGGACTCCAGTCAGAGAGCCTCTCTCTGGGCACTTTCCCAGCATAGCTCCCTCCCATTTCCCCTCCCCCACCTCTTGCTACTCCAGCTTGCATCACTCTATGATGGATTCAATCATCCGTCTCCTCCATGGAACAAAGAGCTCCTGAGGGCCCAGACTGCGCCTATGGACCATTGGACCCAACTAACTGGCACATCACAGCTGCTCAGAAAATGTTGGCCAGATAAGTGAAGAGATGCTTACAGATCAGGAACAGAGGGACAGAAGAGGCAGAATTTGAGAAAATGACAGGAGTGTTTGTTTGCTTTTAGTCATGGGGTGGAGCTCCTGGGCAGCACAATTTCCTTTTTAACACTCAAATGTTGACATTTTAAATAAATACATAGTTTATGTACAGCTATATTAAATAAACATGTAGGTTTAAACTAAATCAGTTATTTTCTTTTACTTGATTCTAGGATAAACAAATGGTGGCAGGGACCAAAAAATTACGAAAAGCTATAAGGCAAAAACTTAACATTAAGTAAGTTCATTTTATGATGTGGGAAACACATGCAATATAATATTTAATGAAAAACCTCAACTCAAAACTATATATGACTCTTCCAAGTGGTGAATCCTCTGGTTATCGCTGCCATCCTGGCCTTGGCGGTGCCGATTCTGAGACCCTCGGGAGGAGGACTCTCGCGGCTACTGATTTCTCCCTGGGAGCGGCTTTCTGTGCGGGGAGACGTGTCGGAGTCCCACGCTTGGTGTCCCGGTGCTCTCGGGCCTCAGCGGGGCACGATGGTTGGGAATGGGGCTGGCTGGGGGTACAGGCAGGCTGTGGTGGTTCCCGACTCCGGAGGTCCGGTGTCTTCGCGGTGAACTCTAAAAATGGTTCGCTATTCACTTGACCCAGAAAACCCCACAAAATCATGCAAGTTGAGAGGTTCAAATCTTCGTGTTCACTTTAAGAACACTCGTGAAACAGCCCAGGCCATTAAGGGTGTGCATATCCGAAAAGCCACCAAGTATGTGAAGGATGTCACTTTAAAGAAGCAATGTGTGCCATTCCGTCATTACAATGGTGGAGTTGGTAGGTGTGCCCAGGCCAAACAGTGGGGCTGGACGCAGGGTCGGTGGCCCAGAAAGAGTGCAGAATTTTTACTGCACATGCTCAAAAATACAGAGAATAATGCCGAACTTAAGGGCTTAGATGTAGATTCTCTGGTCCTTGAGCATATCCAGGTGAACAAAATCCCCAAGATGCGGCGCAGGACTTATAGAGCTCATGGTCGGATCAACCCATACATGAGCTCTCCCTGCCACATTGAGATGATCCTTACTGAAAAAGAACAGACTGTTCCTAAACCAGAAGAGGAGGTTGCCCAGAAGAAAAAGATATCCCAGAAGAAATTGAAGAAATAAAAACTTATGGCCTGGGAATAAATGCTGCAAAAAATAAATGCAAGTAAAAATAAAAAAAAAAAAAAAAAACCAAAAAATTATATATGATATAGTGTATATCTTAGCTAAAAATGCAGGCTCCACAGTCAGATTTAGGTTTGAATCCCAGCTTCTTACTTACTACTGTGTGGTCTTGGACAAATTTCTTTACTTCTCTGTTCCTCAGTTTCTTTTACTGTTAAATAGGAATAATAAAATTTCTGCCTCATAGGGTTATTATGAAAATTGTATGCTTTCTAAAGGGTTTAGAACAGTAGTTGGCCCTGGTAACCATTCAAGAAATATTAATTAAACAATAATGATAGCTAAATGTTGTTTATTATTATTAATATATTAATAATGTTGTGAACTATTATTATTAATATAATATTATATTATATTATACATTATTATGTAATGTATGACATATTATTAATATATTATAATATATTATAGTTATTATATAATATATTGCAATTAACTGTTATTATTCATAAGTATATCTAATTATACTTGTAAATATATTATTGATCAGTCTATCACAGAAAAAGAGCCTGGAAGGAAATATACCTAAATATGTGGAATTAAGATTATGGATGACTTTTCTTCTTTTAACTTTTCTAATGAAAAAATATCTATTAATTTTATCATGAGAAATAAGTAATATTTTTTAAAAGAGAGCTCATTCTATCTGCAAAAGCATAAGACTTCTGTTTGAACTATAGACCACCTTGGCCCAGGGTTTCTCACGGCCTAGTTTAAGAACCACTGCTGCTCCGACACTCTTCACTCAGGCTTGCCCCAGGTAGTACAAGGCCATAAAGGGCTAGCCGTCCCAGCAGGCCCAGATTCCCATGTGAGTTGCTTGGTAACTGGGTAAGAAATCTGAGCGTGCTGTCCTAGGCAGCCTGTGGACTGACAGTAGGGTTGGGGTGCAGGTCCTCTGAGAGCTCTGAGAGGGCTATTGCCTCCTGGAGCTTTCTCTGGAGGGAGAGTCTTCTTCCTCTGAGACTGGCACTCCTCAGCCTCCCCCCACCAGCAGTTGGACTTGGGTCCTCAGAGCAGGGCTCAGGTCAAGTAGCTTGGGACCATTAGCTTTGTGGGTACGTGATCTCCTCCTCATCTGGCACTTTCTACCTTTTGATGTCTTTGAAGTCTGCGCCATGACTGGCCTGATCAAAAGCTCCATTTCTGTTTAGACTTTCTGCAAGTCCTTTGCATCCCTGTTCTTCTGTGATTTCCATTGGCTTAAGGCCACTTCCCTTTCCAAGTCTGGCCAACCTTCTGGCAGAAGTCCCTCTACAATCAGCAATCTAATCTTATCATATAATATTATATATTATATAGAAATAATACATATTATTTAAAATCATATACATATATCTTTTTTCACATTCCTAGTTTTTCATTCTAAGAAATTCTCAGCCACTAGAAAACTCTACATACATTCACTGAAATTTCCTCCTGATTGTGTAATATCCCTCCTCAAATTGTTCAAGTGCCCAAGTAGCTGAGCAGAAAAGGGCCCCAGTTCTGCTGCCTCTAGGGCTCAGCAGGGCCTCCACAGGCCTTTTGACGTGGACACTTCCCCTTGGGGCCCTGCCTTCTCCTCAGATGCAAAGTCAGCCTCCAGCAGCTGCCTCTCCACTGTACCTGACCACAGCTTGCTCAACTACCTACATCTCCTTCCTGGCTCTTGAAACAGTTCACTCTTCTCTGCTGCTCACTTGCTGTCCTCCTACCTGTTTCCTTGCCCTGCTGAACCCCCTCCCACTCCCTTCCTCACCAGGCAGGAAAGAGCACTCTGCCTCACCTGTTCCTTTTTCCTTCATTCCATCGACTCTGTCCATGCAGACTTCCCCCTCTCTCCCCCCACATTCTCACAATTTCTTTTCTAGTTTGTTGTTGCTGTTATTGTTGTTTTACTTTTTAACATAAAACCAGTACATACTTAGCAGGACATAGTAGGTAAGCCCTAGTTAAGTCAAGGTTCTGGGGTTCTTCATCTTCCTGGATATTGACTATTGTCTGGGACTGGCTTAAAGACCCAAGAAAAGGATTTGAAAAATCCACTCCATCTCCTTAAGTGTTCCACGTTCACTAGAAAAATATCTTCTTAAGGGCGAAAATGAGAATTGTGAACGTGGTGCTGACTAAGATCCTTTTGAGGTCCATGGAGCAAATGCATTATTCCTCCTGTGTTAAATTTACCTGAATAGATTAAAATTCAGGAAACTATAGGCAAAATAATAATAATGAATACTCATTGCAGAAAAACTAAAACACAACAAAGTCAAAAGGCAAAAATAATAACGGGCTGCAACTCCATCAACCAGCAACAGCACTGTCACAATGCAGTGCTTTCAGGCTTTCCTGATGCCTACATAGAACACAGACCGACAATCCCTCATCTATAATTCCAGAAAGTAAAAACCTCAGGAAACAGGAAGCTGTTTCTTGGTTTTGCTTTTGTTTTCTAAGTCTGCAGCAAATTTCTTTGGCCGTACAACCTGATCCTAACTGATGTGATGCTATTTACAGTCTTTAGTTAGCCCACTTAGTGTGAATAGTCATGGTTCACTGCAGAAATTTTAATGGGTTTGGCTGTGAATTGCTGCTGCCTCAGACACACTGAATGTGTTCCGTAAGTAGGCACCTTTGTAAAATCTGAAAAATTCTGAATTCCAAAACACCCCAGGGGTCAGAATTTTGACCTGAATACTTAAAAGAAGTGATGATAATAATAGTCATCATGCTGTATGACATTTACATGCTCCAGGTACTGCTAAGCACTTTGCATATATTAATTAATTAAATTCTTAAAACACCCCCATAAGGGGGGTACTATTATCTTCATCTCTATGTTACACGTGAGAAAAGGGATTATATTGTACCTACTGTTTTATCGCTTGCTTTCTGCACGTAATAATGTGTCTTGAGCATTTTTCACTTCAGTGAATATTAATCTGCAGTCTTATCTTTAGTGACTGCATTGTGTCCCATTGTGTGACTGTGCTGTCACTAAGCCAGTCCTCTGGTGTTGGACATTTAGGTTGTTTTCACACTCTTTCTCTTGGGTTCATTTCTCTGTGAGATCCTTCAGTACAGACCAGCCAGTTGTTCCTCTCAAACCTTTGACTTTGAGGAAAGCACATGTCTGTACTCATTGGCTCCTTGAAAGGAAGCCCTTCCTGCCTCTTGACCAACTCCTCTTACATTTTTTATTTTTTGTTATTCTAACAGAAATGTGCTCACATCTCTGTATGCCCCTGTCTGATTTCCTGGTGTTTGGAAAATCCATTCTGCCATTATTGCGGCAGGATCTGAAATGGTGTGTCTCTCACTTCACGAAACGCGGCCTCTTCTGTTTCCTGCCCTTAACTCCTGGCAGTTCCACTCGACCTACTTCCCTCTTCCTGTGACTTTGTTTCAGAAGGTCAACATGTCATCTACATGAGGTCTGAATCCTATTGCCTAACGCTAAATATTTAGTCAAATGAGTCCTTTTCCAGTGTCTTTTAATCTTACTTTTTTTCCCAGAGCTGGTACTGAAATCTTCTCATGCACTTGGGTTTATTTCCTGTGGCAAATCACCCCAAAGTGAGGAGCTTAAAACAACACAAATTTGTTCTCACAGTTCAGGAGGCCAGAAGTATGAAATTAAGCTGCGGGCAGGCTCTGAAACCTAGGTTTTGGCAGAGCCATGCTCCCCCTGAAGGGCTGGGGGAGAATCCTCCCTTTGCCATCTCCTTGGTGGTTCCAGGAGTTGCGTGTTGGCTGCATAGCCCAAATCTAATTCTCCGTCTTCACATGGAGTTTCTGTCCCCATGTCTCTTTTCCATGTCTCTTGTGAGGGCACTTGAGATTGGATTTAGGGCTCACTGGATAATCCAGGATGATCGCATCTTGACATTCCCTCTGCAAAGACCCTTCTTCCAAATTATGTCACATTCACAGGTTCCAGGAGTCAAGACGTGGGCATATCTTTTCGGGGGCACCATTGGATCCACTACAGCACCCCTCTTCCCAAATCTAGGGATTAATTTTTTTCTCTCCACACTTCACACTTCACATAGGTGATATCTCTTGCTCTCCCAGTTCCCATCCAGGGTAGCCCATCGCCCTCGGAGATCATTCATTCACGTGGAGCTCATGGGAGTTAAACAATGGCCATGAGAAAAATGGTTCCTTTCTTCTGCTGATCCACAAAAGAATCCCAAACCAATCCTTTCACATTCATTAAATATATTTTCTTTAACAAATTAAGTGTTGTTACTTATGCTAAAACTATGGACACTTTTTCTTTACCCTAAGGACCAAAGTTTACATCCCAAGGAGGAGGAAATTATTTCCTGAGTGCCTACAATATATCAAGTGCTGTTATATTACCTTGTTTAACTCTCATAACAACCCTGAGTCTTACAGTCCATTTTCTCTGCTTTAGAGAATAGAAAACTGAGGCTCAGAAAGGTTAAGGAACTTGTTAAAAATCACATAGTAACTAGCAGGACTCAGCTTTGTCAAACCCAATAGCCCTTCGATCTCTCTACACCAAACTGCCTTTCAGATTTTTATGGGCACATGCAGCACAGAGACAGTAAATGACTCAGAGGTCACTAATGATGGCAGCAAGACCAGAAGCTGGGTCTCATCTGCCGGTTCACTGTCCTTTCCATCACACCACACTGTCCACTCAGAATAGAGGGTGTCATTTGAGCTGACAGAAGGACATGCACCCTGACTGAGCTCAGAAAGTGCCTGAACTTTGGTGTCGGAGCCTGAGTCTATTCTGTCTTCACTGCTTGGTGACAGGCACTCCTGGACCAGTCATTGGGCACCTTTGAAGCTCAACTTCCTCTTCTGTAAAATGGCATGATAATGAGACCCACCTCTCTGCACTGTTGCAAGGATTAGATGCATGCTAAAGCACAGGGTGCGGAGGCGCTCCTCAAGTGGTAGCCATGACAACTCTGTATATTGCAATCCAATGTCTCTTTAAAATTAAAGTTCTTTTAATTACAAAAGAAAAAGTAATTCATGTTTATAGTAAAGAGTATAAAGTAACACCTCGCCACTCCCCAAATATCCCAGTCCTTGTCCCTAGAGGTAGCTATTTTTAACAGTATCTTTGGTATGGTTCCACAAATCTTCTATTCATTTGGAAGTATATATTCATTCATTGCACAAATAGGTTCATACAAGTTCACAGCTTACCTTTTACTAAGTCATTGTCCCAGGTGTGTTCTCCAGGAAGCAGACTCTGAGACAGACGTTAGTGTGCAGAATGCTTACTAGGAAGCACCCTCGGAAGTAACATCTGTGGAAGGGAAGGAAGGCAGGAACAAGAGTGGACAGAAGAAGTCAAGATATTGGACAGCTTCAGCCAACCTCACTGGAGCTCCAGAGTTAACTAGACCATCAGAATTGGCCCATGCCATGTTGGTCCCAAAGGCCTGGGCTTCAGCCCTTCCTCCCTTACCCCCACTATCAGTGGGCCAGCCTGGGTAGGCACACCCTTGGACAAGGCAGCTCTCTGCAGCTGAAGCCATCTGTGAGGGGGATGACAGCTGAAGCTGTTGCTGACAGCACTCCCTGCAGCTGGATAAGTCCTTCTGAAGGGGTATCTATCAGCACATTCTGGTGTCCACTTCAGTAACATTGAGATGACTTAGCAAGACAGAGCCTGCAGCTGCCCACAATGCCACAGGAAAACTCTGATGAAATAATGGTATACAACTGCCCTGGCCTATTAGTCTAAGAACTGGAAGACCCACATCCTGTAGACCCAGCGACTTTAGCTACATGGGGCTGTGTTAGCATGAAATTAGTTTTATGTGAGTTTTTACTGTCTGGGGATAGTCACCTCACCTTGTCTTCCCCTTTTGACAGCAGAACTTTTGGTTCCTCTTTGGCTGGGAATATGGTGAAGGGCTGGGGGAGGGGATGCTATTAAGTCTCAAGACACACTTCTCTGACAGTGAAAAAGAAAGTGGCTGAGGACTCCCATCCTATAAAAGACAAGCACAAAGGGTCATTCATGTACATGACAGTGGGCCCTTTCTATCGACTTTCCCTTTCCATGTCCTTTTAGTATTTATCTTTGTTCAGCACGTGCTGAATCAAGTCCCAAGGTGAGAATCTGGAGTCACTGCCATATTGTCTGAGAAGATAGATGCCCAGGCTATGCCCACAAATGGGCTGCTACGTAACTCATCATACCCAAATGGTGGTCCCACACCTTCCCCTCCCTCCCCTCCGCCTTCCTCTCTCAAATGTAGGCATCCACTCATCCATAGAAAGCCAAAGATTGGGAGAGGGTAGACTAGCTCCATCCTGGGGACAGAGACCTGCTTGAAAGCAAGAATTAGGCTTTAATCAGTATTACTGATGGGAATATACCATTTCCAACCATTTTGAAAAACAGTTGGGCGGTTTCTTATAAAGTTAAACACCACGAGACCCAGCCATTCCAGTCCTAGATAAATGAAAACCCATATTCACATTGGGATTTGTACATGAATGTTTATAGCAGTTTTATTCATAATAGCTCAAGCTGGAGACAACCCAAATGTCCATCAGATGAAAAACTGTGGAATTCTATTCACCAGTAAAAAGGAATAAACTATTGATACACACAAAACATGAGTGAACCACAGAAACATGCTGAATGAAAGAAGTCAGACATAGGGGTATATGTTGTATGATTCCATTTACATGAAACTCTAAGAAGTCAGTTTAATCTATACCGTCAAAAAGCAGACCCATAGTTGCCTGGGGCTAAAGATGGAGGTAAATTGACTATAAAAGGACATAAGGGAAATATTTTATATCTAAATTATGGTGTGATTACATGGGTATATAAATTTGTCAAAATTCATTGAACTGTATACTTTAAATAAATGGATTTCATTGTATGCAAATTATTCCTCAAAAAGTTGATTTAAAAACAAAGTATGTAGGCAAGTATATTAAAGAAAAATATAAAAACTAAATGAAACCAAGGGGTTTAACTTTCCAGCTATTTTAACGTATTATAATTTATATCAAAACTATTGGATAAATAATAGAAAAGCTATTAATATAAATCATTCTATTTATAAAGAAGTATAATCCCAAGATCATCTCAAAAGGCACTAGGAAAGTATTTAATAAAAGTTAAAACTCACATTCCAGAAACAAAAGAAAAATGAGTAGAAACTAGTAATAGAAATTCCTTGACTTGATAAAGATTATCCATCAGGAACTAAGATGTAATGGTGAAGCAAGTATTTCAATTACAAGTGCCATTGTATTAGAGGATCATTCTAAAGGATGATCCTCCAAAGAGGATCACTGAGACTCAACAAAGGAGGTACATACCTCCTAGGAAACGTTCAGGAAGAATGGGAAAGCATATTTGGTTAACATAATGATGGGGGTATGATAATGGTAAACGTTGGGTAGTGGCCAAAGATACTAGATATTTGCAATACAAGGACACTTCTACAGATCAAAGAACTGCCCCACAATAGACACAACTTTCTAATGTCTTACTACTCTGTATAAACACAAGGCATGTTCTGCAAGGACATAACATATAATGAAAAATTTCCAGGAATAAAACTACGACATAATTCGATGGAGTATTGTACTTTGCTTTTTCCAAATTTTACCGAGTTGTTGACTATTTAGAAAAATCTTGTCACCTGTGGCACCACTGTAGATATTTGAATATGACACATCTGTATTAGTCTAAATGTAGAGTTGTCACATTCCCAGTGATAACGTTCATAGATAGAGGCATCTGCAACTTTGTTATGACTGTTGGTGAATTTGTGTGCCAAACATTTACATATTGAAATAATACTATCTTATCATAAAATACTTTTTCTTTATTTCTCCTTACATTATGGCATAATACTGATGTTTAGAAATCATGAGATTAAGTAGTTTATATTACCTAGGGATTTCATTTCAGATTAGTAAAGATGCTGTTACATAATTTTTATTATAAGTATGATGGAATTGAGAACCATAGTTCTAGTGCAACAAGCAAAGTAACTGAAGGAAAATATAGGAAAAGAAAAACAGAAGCTGTTTGTCAGAGATATAATTGTATTCTTAGAAAACTTAAGAGAGTCAACTAAAATCTATTAGAATTGGTAAGAGAAATTACTATGGTAGCTTTTATCCTATGACTGTAAAGGGTCTGATTGACTGTGATATAATAAGTATGCAATGGTTTTGTTTTTCTTGATAAATATCACCTTTTCTTTGCAAGCCCCACTCCCCACCCTAACCCGACACTAGCAGGGAAAGGGTGGAGGGTGGTGATGAAGACTAAGCATTGCCCATGAATGTCTCTTCCGCTACACGCAATGATTTCACTCCCAGTGGTGGTTATTTCCTACAGAGGTGCAGAGAGGAGCTGGTGAGTGGGGGAGAGCGAGGCTCAGGTTCTCCCTCTCCCCCCTCCCCTCTCTGTTCCTTAAACCAAAGCTCTCAGCAAAAGAGGACTAGCCCACAATATCGGATGGCCTGCAGGGAGGTCTTTGCCCCTGGTCCTAGTTATTCTCTGTTGAATCCTTTCCCATTCTTGTTAAAGAAAAGGAGGGGGAGAGAAAGGAAAGGAGAAAAATTTTTTAAAGAAAGTAGAAGAAGAATTTTTTTTTTTTTTTTTTTTTTTTGCGGTACGCGGGCCTCTTACTGTTGGGGCCTCTCCCGTTGCGGAGCACAGGCTCCAGAAGCGCAGGCTCAGCGGCCATGGCTCACGGGCCCAGCCGCTCTGCGGCATGTGGGATCTTCCCGGACCAGGGCACGAACCCATGTCCCCTGCCTCAGCAGGCGGACTCTCAACCACTGCGCCACCAGGGAAGTCCAAGAAGGACAGTAAAACAAAGAAGAAAAAGAGTATATATGCTTAGAAAAAAGGATATTATACCAAATGTTAAAGTACTTGGCTCACTTGGAGGGTGGAAGATGTTGGGGGGCGTCACAGATGACTTTCACTTTATACAATTCTATATTATAAAAATTTTACAATATGATCCAGAAACTCTACTCTTAGGTATCTTCCCAAGGCAAATGAAAACATATGTCCACACAAAAAAAAATCCACAAATGTTCATAGCAGCATTATTTATAATAGCCAAGAAGAAAGTCAGACAGAGAAAAACATATATGATATCGTTTATATGTGGAATCTAAAAAAAATGGTGCAAATGAACCTATTTACAAAACAGAAATATAGTCATAGATACAGAAAACAAACTTATGGTTACCAATGGGGAAACGGGAGTGGGGGAGGATAGATTGGGATTGACATATACACACTACTATATATAGAATAGATAACTAATAAGAACCTACTATATAGCACAGGGAACTCTGCTCAATACTCTATAATGACCTATATGGGAATAGAATCTAAAAAAGAGTGGGTATTTGTATATGTATGACTGATTCACTTTGCGGCACAGCAGAAACTAGCACAACATATACTCCAATAAAAAATTTTTTAAATAGCCAAAAAGTAGAAATAAACCAAATGCCCATCAACTGATGAGTGAATAAATGTGTTATATCCCATATGGTGGAATACTATTAGTCAATAAAAATAAATGAAATATTGATATGTGCTTCAATACAGATGATCTTTGAAAACATTATGCTAAATGAAAGAAGTCAGTCACGTATTATATGATTCCTTTTATATGAAACGTTCAGAATATGAAAGTAGATTAGTAGTTGCCTAGGTTGGGGGACATGGAGAGCAGGGTGGGAAGTGACAGCTAAGGGATATGAAGTTTCTTTTGGGGATAATGAAAATGTTCTAGAACTGATTGTGGTGATGGAGGCACACATCTGTGAATATACTAAAAACCATTAAACAGGTCAACTATATGATATCCGAATTATATCTCAATAAATTTTTAATAAAAACTTTACAAAAAACATGTACTATTTTATACTAATAAAAAATTAGTGATTTTAACTATTAAATGTACATATCATCGTATAGATTTGTTATATATTAAATATTCACCCTCAAAATATCCAAAATATTATAATAGGACTCTGCCTTGAGACCCCTGGATAATTACTTTCATACATGGGTAGGTTATCTAACAAAAGCAGGAGGGAATACAATATATTGCGTGAGCCAAAAGGTGCCTTCAGTTTTTTAAGTAAAAATAAAAGACACATTTTTCATTTGCACCAAGAACTTTATTGAACAATGTGTTCAGCCTTGTGTTCCACTACCTTCTGCCATTTTTCAGGCAACTTCATAATTCCATCTTCCCAAAACTTTTTATCTTTTTGAGCAAAGAACTATTCCAGGTGTCTTTTACAGCATTGGGAATTGACAATTTTTCCATTAAGAGAATTTGTAAAGACCGAAATAAATGGAAATCCGAAGGTGCACTGTCTGGTGAATACGGCGGATAAATCAGAACTCCCCAGCCAAGCTGTAACAGTTTTTGCCTGGTCATCAAAGAAACATGCGTTCTTGTGCTATCCTGATGGAAGATTATGCGTTTTCTGTTGACTAATTCTGGACGCGTTTTGTCGAGTGCCGTTTTCAGTTGGTCTACTTGGGAGCAGTACTTGTTGGAATTAACCGTTTGATTTTCCGGAAGGAGCTCATAATAGAGGACTCACTTCCAATCCCACCATATACACAACATCACCTTCTTTGGATGAAGACCGGCCTTTGGTGTGGTTGGCGGTGGTTCATTTCTCTTGTCCCACGATCTCTTATGTTCCACATTGTTGTACAGTATCCACTTTTCATTGCCCGTCACAATTTGTTTTAAAAGCAGAACGTTTTCATTACGTTTCAGTAGAGAATCGAATGCAGACATATTGTCAAGGAGTTTTTAATTTTCGCTTAACTTACGTGGAACCCAAACATCAAAGCAATTCACATAACCATGCTGTGCAAATGATTTTCAACGCTTGATTTGGATATTTTGAGTATGTTGGCTATCTTCTGCGTGGTATAACATTGATTGTTCTCAATTATTGTTTCTATTTGATCGCTATCAACTTCAACTGATCTACCCAACCATGGAGCATTGTCCAGCGAGAAATCGCCAACGCAGAACTTCGCAAACCACTTTTGACATGTTCGATCAGTCACAGCACCTTCCCCATACACTGCACAAATCTTTTTATGCATTTCAGTTGCACTTTTACCTTTCTTGAAATAATAAAGCATAATATGTTGAAAATGTTGCTTTTTTTCTTCCATCTTCAATATTAAAATGGCTACACAAAAATTCACCAATTTTGAGAAGTCTTATTTTAAATGCACGCTGATATGACAGCTGTCACATACAATCTAACAAAATTGTTTCGAATGAAGTTAAAGACAACTAAGTGCTACTAGAGCCATCTTACGGAAAAAAACGAACAAACCTTTCGGCCCACCCAATAGTACTGACAAAAAGAAAAGAAAAAGAAAATCAACATACAGCAGTGAACAAAAAGGAGAATCCAGAAATAGACTTAGCTAAATATAAAGCCATTACTGGATATAATATTGTAAGCTTTTTAAAACTCTGGGGTGAGGACACTATCTTTAATGAATGGTGCTGGAATAATTAATAATTTGGGGAGGAAATTAAATCAGATCTATACCTTACAACATACTGTAAAAAGGTACTCCAGATCAACTGAAATGTTAAATATAAAAATCATATTAAACAAAATAAAAAAGAAATGAGAATGGAGTATTCATTAGATCTGTGGAGGATTGGTAACTTTCTCAACCCTAAATGCAATAAAAAGGTAACACTAAAGCCAGGTATTCAAATACATAATTTTTTTTCATTTTTAAACCTTGACAATTAAACAAAATTAAGATTAAAAAGCCATTAGATTTATTGATACACTTACATAAGTAAAAAATATTTATTACAAATATGGCAAAGGAGTAATAGAAAGGTCTCACTCTAGCTATTTAAAAAAAGAAAAAAGAACCCAGTTGGTAAATAGATAAAGGAAATGAAGAGAGAATTTGCATTAGGGGAATTAATAGTAAATAGACATACAGAACGAGACTCATAATTGCTAGTAATCAAAGAAATGCAAATTAAAGCAACTGCATTCTGAACGCTGGCGCTACTGTACCAACCTATGTGGTTGCCTTGGATTCTGGACCCTTGCTTCAGCTAATAGACCTTCTTTCCCCTTCTCTCATTTTTGCAGAGCTAAATTAGTGCTCAAATACAATAACCTCATGGTCTACACAAGGTTAAAATTATCTCCCGTCGTTTCCTCTTTTCCCCTACCTTTGCGCCCCATATTTTTTTCTGGAAAAAAAAAGTTATTGAACATGTGTAAAAACACACTGCCTCTAATTCTCCTCCCCCACCTCCTCCTCCTCTCCTTTCCCTTTCCCTTCCCCTTCTCATTCTTTTTCTCCTTCTATTTAAGTATAAAGTTATTAACCCACAAAGCATACATAGTGAACTTTTTTAACCTATGAGCTACCAGATGTCTCATGATCCCTTCAGACCTGCTTTGTCAGGGCTATTAGGTGGCTCCCAACCCTTGTCTTGCAAAAAAAAAAAAAAAAAAAAGGCATTCATTGTTTTGTTTTTTTAATCATACTGTTAACCAAAAAGCAAAAATAATTTAATTATAATATTTGATGCTAGCACTCTGGTACAATTGCATACTACTAATGGAAGCAGAAAATGATCCAAAGCCATAAAACTATGTATTATTTTATTCTGTGAACACGTGTGTATGTGTGAAGATGTTCATTATAGTAACATTTATAATGGCAAAAAAAAAATGGTACTTTTCAAATATACAGCAACAGGGTAAGAGTTACACTGTGAGCCTGTCCCCTTTCAAAGACTGATTGGAATAAGGACAGACACCTGACACAATCCATTAATGAGCCAGTGAGATATCATCTGTGTGACGTGGTTAAAAAAAAAAACTGAGCCTATTAAGAGTCTCTCTCTTTTAAATTAAGCAACACCTATTGCCCGTTGAGTGTAGGTATTAGAGGTGGACTGTCATCTAGACCAGTGGTTCTCTAACTTTAATGTGCCTGAGAATCTCCTGAAGGGCTTGTTAAGATTGAGGAGCTTCTGATTGGCTAGGTCTGGAGTGGGGCCCAAGAATTTTCATTTCTAACAAGCTCCAAGCAGTTCTGATGCTGTTGGATCAAGGACCACACTTCTGAGGACCATTGATGAAGACACTGCCAAGGTGCAACTATTTCTGGACCACGGGCAAACATATGTGCGGAAGGGAGAAGGATGGAGAAGACCACAAAGGGAAGCAGAGATCAGCCGTGGTTCCTGACTACTTTCCAGTTCCCATGAGCCCAGCTGTACTTGAGTTCCTCATTTTAGATTCTACTGGACTTTTCTGTAATCCTTATACTAAAATCCCCTTCATTTGGCTGGAGTGGGTCTCCTTGCAATGTAAAAAGCTTGCCTAGAACACAGCTGAAAGAATATTGTGTCCTCCAATAGAGACAATGTTCATTATCCCCAACTCCATTCCAACCCACTCCCTGGGTTACCAAGGTAACAGGTTGGTATGTATCTTTCCACATCTTTTTCTAAGCTCCATATACACATATATGCAAGGATTTTACTATTTGTTTTACAAAAATAAAATTGTTCTGAGTTAGAATTCAGATTCTGCTCCTATAATAGACCAACATATCTGTGGCTTAAACAAGATGGAAGTTTACTGCTCTCTGGCATAACAGTCCCAAGGTGGGTGGTCCAAAACTGGCAAGGCAGTTCTGTTCTCTGAGGTCATCTTGGAATCCAAGCTTCTTCCATCTTGCGGCTTCACCATACTTGGGAGTTGCTTCACCCACATTTTCCAGGGTGGTTCACACCATGTCTGTATTCCATACAATAGGAAAGAGAAAGGTGGGGGCAGAGGGTATTCCTTTCCTTTAAGGACAGATTCTCAAAAACGCAAGGATCGGGCTTCCCTGGTGGTGCAGTGGTTGAGAGTCCGCCTGCCGATGCAGGAGATACGGGTTCGTGTCCCGGTCCGGGAAGATCCCACATGCCGCGGAGCGGCTGGGCCCGTGAGCCATGGCCGCTGAGCCTGCGCGTCCGGAGCCCGTGCTCCGCAGCAGGAGAGGCCACAACAGTGAGAGGCCCGCGTACCGCAAAAACAAACAAAAAGAGATGTAAGGATCGCTTTTAATCATTTCCCCTTGGCCATAATTTAAAACCATGCACACAACTAACTGCAAAGTAGGCTTAGAAATAGAGTCTTTAGCTGGTCAGACATGTGCCTGGTTAAAATTTAGATATTCTGTTACCAAAGGAAAAGGAAGGGGGAGAATGGATCTTGGGGAACATTTAGCAGTCCCTGCCACACACACTATAGACAGCGCTCTGCAACTTGTTTATTTCATAATGTCCCTCCAAGTCAATAAATATAGAGCCAACTTGCTTTAATAGCTGCCAGTTTAATATCTCATTGTACAGTTATAATGTACCATGTTCAACTACTCCTATATTGGTGGGCCTTCAAGTTAAGTCCATCTTTTTGTACCCAGAAAGTGTCTTTAATAAACATGATTGTTCATAGATTCTTGCTTCCAACAGCTTTTGTTTCTGTAGGATGAATTGCCCAAAATTAGTCAATGGATATGTGAGATTTTAATCTTTATATGTATTGCCAAATCACTCCCCTGAAAGGCTGAATGCTAAGTCATACATTCACCAGCAATGAATGAGAGTCTTCCTTCCCTCATGTTATCATTAATGATCTTATTTTTTGCCCATGTTACTTAAATTTGAATTTCTCTGAGTACAAGTGAGGTTGAGGGTATTGTCCTATCTTTATTGATGATTTTCATTTCCTCTTCTGTGTATTGCTGGTTTATATCTGTATGTGTTACGATCCCAGCAGGAAACAGAATTCATCCCAAATGATTCAAATGAAGGGGTTGTAATGAAGGCACTACTTACAGATCTGGGGGCAGGACTAAGTGAGTCAATAAAAGATGAAGAGCTGGTGAGGCACCCAGAAATGAAACAGCAGGAAGCTGCTGCACCTTCCCAAAGCTGGAAGGATGATACAGAGAACTAATGCTACCCAGGAAGCCCAGTGAGTACTGAGCCATGGAGAAAAAGCTGTCCTGTAGGAACTGCTGAGGTGGAAGCACTTCACTTCTGCCAGAAACATATCACCAGAAAAGGGAAACATCCCAACTTTTCTCTCCTTCAGCCCTTAAATCTCCTGCTGGTTCTGCCCATTGGCAGAGGGTGGAGAACAGATCTGAGTTCCAAACAGAAAAACCAGCACAGTGTCCTTTACCCCTTTTTCTACTGGGTGTGTATCTTCTCCCTATCAATTGATGACCACTTGTCAAACACTAGGGATCTTAATCCTTTGTCTATAATACGTGTGCAAATGATTTCCCCAGCCCATCGCCATCTACTGACTCTTGTCTACAGTTTATTTTTTTATATAAACCATTCTCAAGGTTTTGGATTCTATTTTGCTTAAGACAATCCCCACCATCACCTGTAAGGTTTGATAAATCGTCTCCTACATTATCTTCAAAAGTTTTCTTTTTCTCACTTTTGCATCTTTAGTCCCTTTGAATTTATTTTTGTATAGAGCATGAAGTAGAGATTCTAGCTTTGTTTTCTTCCAGATGAAGAAAGCCAATTATGAAGCCAATTATGCCAGCCATAATCATGCTTTCTCCACTGATATAAAATAACAACTTTGTCTTATAAGCTTGGAATATATACTTGAGCCTGCTGTACACTCCACTGGTCTGAGTGGGTGGTGTGTTGGGGAGTAAGGAATAAAAGCATTTAAGAACATATAAAGAAGAATCAAGGATTGTGAAGTAAGAGAATGGCTAAGAAATTCATGAAAAAAACTTTTGAGTAGACTTGACACACTAGATGCTAAAATTTTCTATAACGCTGTTCTTTTCAAAAGAGTGTGATATTGATCCTCCCTGTTGTTTGTTTGGCCTGAGGCAACCCGGCACTGGAGCCTGCCTGGGCTCTTTGGTGGGGCTGGTGGCAGACTCTGGGAGGGCTCGCACCGGGGAGTACTTCCCAGGGCTTCTGCTGCCAGTGTCCTTGTCCCCATGGTGGGCCACGGCCACCCCTACCTCTGCAGGAGACCCTCCAACACTAGCAGGGCTTGCCGTGCCCTTCTCCTCACTGAGAACTGTGCCCATCCTTTCTGATCAGGATGCTCATCCTTTCGCTACTGCCCACTCAGCCACGCCACCCAGCTGACTCCTGCTCATCCTTCACGTTGTGGCTGAAATTTCAGATCCTGTAGGGGGCGGTTTCTGGACCCACAGGCTCTGGTGCCCCTGCCCGCACTTTTGTGAAGCACTGAACACTTCTATCACTCACCCTTGGGAAAGCGGACTGCCGTGTCCTGAGGCAACCTTGCTGAGAGGTCCATGCAGCAAAGGACCGAGGCCTGCCAAAAACCACATGAATGAGTTTAAAAGAAGATTCCCACCTCACTCCTGGTCAGGCATTCAGATGAGACCACAGCCTCAGTCAACAGCTTGACGCAGCCTCATGAGAGACTTTGAGCCAGCGTTGCCTAGGAGCTGGTGAGCCTGGAAGCTTATTTAGGTGTAGAAGAGGAAATGAAACTGAAAAGACACAGTAAGATTCCTCTTTTTCTTGGAAGCAAGGCACTATATGAATATGAATAATCGTCACGCTGTCCAATTAACTGCCTCAAGTACAAATAGAAAAATAAATACACACTTGGTTATTTGGAAGAAATTGAAGAAAAAGCGAAGAATGGGATGGTAGTTTCAACAATAAAGCCCTATGTAAAAAAAAAAACAAAAGAGTGTGGTATTTTCCCAGATGAATACATAAAAACAATTTGAAAACTTACAGTTATATTCTACTACTCTAATATAGCAGCTATTTTTAGTTCCTTGCCTTATGTTCCACACTTCATCTGTGTAACCCAAAGGTCAACCTCCTGATTATCTCAAATTTATTTGCTTTCTGGAGACAATTTTCTTCTTCTTTTTTTTTTTTTTGGTCCCTCCCTAGCTCCCTTTTGCACTGATGTCTCATGGTTGTTCCTAGAACATTTTCATGGGCCATTTCTTCTCCTGAAGTCTCCACCTCCCATCCTTTTCCCTGTCTTTCTCTGATCTCAGTCTTCACCTCCACCAGCTTCTCCCCACTCCTCCCCTTCCCCCTTCACCTGCCCCAGGAAATTAAAAATTCATATTTCTTTATTTTGAAGAGCAATAATGTATTATCTCACTCTAACACAGGCCACCCCTAAGTTCTAGATGGCTACAACCATGAGGGTCTATTAAAGTATTTGGCAAAGGAAAGATAGCTCACATTCTGAGGATTTCTGTCTTCAGTTTTTAAAGGAAAAACTTTTTCTCCCTGCTCTCTATGCATGCTTCTCACAGAGCTGTAATCACAGTATATGTGCATACAAATTTGTGTTCTACTTTCATTTGATGTTATTTCATCAAATGTATATACATACAAATTTGTGTTCTACTTTTTCATCTGATGTTGTTTCATAAGTAGTTTTCTCATCATGAGCCTTATCTTTAACAACTGTATATTTCCATCATGCAGAGATGACATAATTAACACTCATTTCTCTAGTGTTGAACACTGAAGACATTTCCACTTTTTTGCTAGGTAAAATTTGTTATAAAACATTTTAAAACAATTAAAGTTCTTTTTCTATCAAATTGTTTTCTGAAAGTAAACCCCTGGGAATATGTGAGAAGTGGAAAGAGGAGTTTACATCTTTATCACCCTCAATATATGTTGTTAAATTTTACACAATACAAGCCTACCAATTTACAATGTCACCAGTAATGAAAATTTCTCCATAGCCTCATTTATGTTGGATTTTGTTTTCAAAAAATTGTTCCAAGTTTATTGGAACTTAGTTCCAAATTACACTTAGTTATTATTTCTATATTCATGTCCATGATTACCGGCACTGTTGAAAAGTTTACCCCTTATTTAAAATTTGTATTTTCTCTTCTGTATATTGTCTGTGTCCTCGTCCAGTTGTAATTGACTTCTTTTTTTTTTGCATCTTTTTTAAAAAATTTATTTATCTATTATTTTATTTTATTTTTGGCTGCATCAAGTCTTCATTGCTGCACGCGGGCTTTCTGTAGTTGCGGCGAGCAGGGGCTACTCTCCCTTGTGGTGCACGGGCTTCTCATTAAAGTGGCTTCTCTTGTTGCAGAGCATGGGCTCTAGGTACGCAGGCTTCAGTAGTTGTGGCACATGGGCTCAGTAGTTATGGCTCGCGGGCTCTAGAGTGCAGGCTCAGTAGCTGTGGCGCACAGGCTTAGTTGCTCTGCGGCATGTGGGGTCTTCCCAGACCAGGGCTCTAACCCGTGTCCCCTGCATTGGCAGGCGGATTCTCAACCACTGCGCCACCAGGGAAGCCCCTGTAATTGACTTCTTGATGCTGTTATTCACATACTTCATAGAGGACAGATGTTAATACTGTATAACAGCTATAACTATTTCCTCCAAACTCTTCTTTTCCTTCTTTATAGATTTTGTCTGTAGATATTCTTAACTTTCAGTATGTCCTAATAGTTCAACTTTTTCCTTATTATTTATTTATGTTAGAAGGTAGAAAAATATAGTTAAGAGTGTATGAATTCAGATTCCACCATTCCTATTCTTGCTCTGTCACTCTGAGTGACTGAACAGATTAGTTAGTCCCTCAAGGTCCTCTTCCCATCTGCAATGACCTGATATCACTGGCAATGGCACTGAACTCACAGAGCTTTATGAGGATCAAATGAGATAAGGCAAAAAATGTATCTGGTGCATAGCAATTGATAAAAGTAGTTCATCACTGTTGTTATTATTATCATTCTCTTGTTCCTTCAATAATTAGGAAAATGGTTGTTTTATCATAGTTGTGATAAATGACCAACTCACTTTTATTAGTTTTATTTTTAATCTCAATAATTCATATATAGCCTATTTTGATGTATTGAGTTGGCCAAAAAGTTCATTCTGGTTTTTCCATAACATCTTATGGAAATATACATACCCAATATATATAATGGGTGAGTATGAAGCAAGAGAGAGAGCTATAATCCAAGCACCAGGCCACATCCATCAGGGATTCTAATGGGGGCAGTCACAAAGGGAATGGGGGACATTCCCGTGGGAGAAGAGCGCTTATATGTTAAGCTAGAGAGATTAGTTAATAAATAGGTTGTCCAAATTAACACCTGCCAATAAACAGGAGCCAAAATGGCAGGTGAGTAGCCACAGATGGTAACGCATCTATAAACCTAAATGCACAATGGCTCAGCATCTGAGGGACAAAATAAGGAAGTGCAGCATCAACAGGAGGAAGCTGACACCTATAGGCACAGTGAAACGGGCCAGCATTTAGCCGGTATGCACCACAGCGGCCATACAGCGACACACTGAAACACGTTCGTTCTGCCAGAATGCATACTTCTGGAAGGGGATCAGCTCAGTGAAGGAGGAAAATTACAACCATCATCAGGAAGGCAGCAGGCCCTCAGCTCGGCTGCTACAGACTGCATGAGCCTTTCAGCTATATTGGGAAAATTAAAAATGAGTTAATTTTTAGTTAGGAAAATTAAAAATGAGTACTCACACCCAGAGCCCTTTTCCCCAGCAGCAGGCTAGGTTGCACTGCCTCCTGGACTCACCTGAACAGCACTCAGAGCCCACTGCCATCTGCACTATCTCAGCAGCCGCTTGGCCAGCTCTAATTAAAGTATTGCCAGCATTTTCCCACTCTATCATATTGTGCATTTGAAATATCCATTGTGACAGCCTCCAGCCACACTGAGATTCGTGTCAAGGCATCCAAATTATCTACTTACGTGCAAACTACTATTTTTATTAGCATTCCAATTAAATATCTGGAGGGATCTGTCTCTAACTCTATTTTGCCCATAAGCCCCATTATTCGTACTGCTCAGTTTTGCAGAAAACAAGGCTTTTCAGGAATGCACAATTATTGGGCCCCAGTGTGCGTGGCCTCATATCCCCTTGGTCATACCTTTGACCCCAGATTTCAGCCTACCTCTTGTGGTCATGGCTTAGCCCAAGCATGCACTGCCCATCTCCCCATGACCCCCACAGGGCTCCTCTGATGTGTTGATGTGGGATGCTTGAATGAGCACACTTGACATTCATGTGCAACCCAGAGGTGCAAAGCCATTACAACCCTTTAGGGCAACCTCTGCCAATGCTGGATGGGAGTTGATGGATGAAGACTTACAAACATTTCTCCCTTGCTGGTCAGTTTGAGGCATATTCTGTACCGCTCCTCAGAAATTTCTGTTGGGATTAAAACCCAGTTGCCCACAGCAGTGACCAATGCAACTGGCTTGGCTTTCCCTCCTTTCCCAGCCAGTCTCCCTAGTCCCTCACTCCTGCTCTCTGGAATCACCTTCCACCATAAACCACTTACACACATGTCCTTGTCTTAGGCTTTTCTTTCTAGGGGAACTAAGACAGCACATGCTGCATTCAAGTCAAAACACCTTTGCTTACAGTTAGTCAGTAATCGCTGCCCAATCCTTTCAAGGGCCCTTTTCATCCCTTCCTCAGGAGCCCCCTGGACCTTTCCATGATGTTCCACCTAAAGCAGTAATGTCGGGCAGAGCAGGGGGCTGCCAGCACTCCACTCCAGCGCCGAAACAGCATCTGTTCTGACCAATCAGTACATCTGCCAAACCACTGCTGAATATTTTAGAATCACCCTGCCAGTGAGATGTGGGTATAGATGAATTCCAATCAAGTCCCTGTGTTCCTTTTTTGTTTCTTTGTTTTGTTTTGTTTATAGCTTAATTTTGTTTTTTATTTTTTAATTTTATTTTTTACTTTATTTTTATTTTTTTGGCCACGTTGGGTCTTCGTTGCTGCGTGTGGGCTTTCTCTAGTGGTGGCGAGCAGGGGCTACTCTTCGTTGTGGTGCGTGGGCTTCTCATTGTGGTGGCTTCTCTTTGTTGTGGAGCATGGGCTCTAGGCACACAGGCTTCAGTAGTTGTGGCACTGAAGTTAGGGACAGTGTCAGTGCCTGACACTGCACTCTAGAGTGCAGGCTCAGTAGTTGTGGCTTATTTGCTCCATGGCATGTGGGATCTTCCCGGACCAGGGCTTGAACCCGTGTCCCCTTCACTGGCAGGCGGATTCTTAACCAGTGCACCACCAGGGAAATCCCATCCCTATGTTCCTTTTGACTGTGGCTTATGTGGTACACTCCAATGTAGTGGGGACTACTTATAAAGGCAAGGTTAGAACACTAGGTAATTTGGACTACATGTCCACTAAGGATGACCAGGAACATTTGGGTAAAATATTAAATGTAATAAGAAGTCTAGCAAGAAAGTAAAAAATTATGAAGCCAATATCTGAGAGAAGATGGAAATCCAGAGAAGAAGAAAGGGCCATATTTCCCTTGGAGGAAACTGTCAATTAAGAAAGTAGCATCTTATAGAAAGATAAATGCCATATGATCTCACTTATATGTGGAATCTGAAACAAAAACAAAAAAACAAGCACATAGATACAGAGAACAGATTGGTGATTGCCAGAGGTGGGGATGGGGTGAAGGAGTTAAGAGGTAAAAGCTTCCAGTTATAAAATAAATAAGTCATGGGGACATAATATGTAGTATGGTGACTATAGTTAATAATACTCTATTACATATTTGAAAGTTGCTAAGAGAGTAGATCTTAAAAGTTCTCATCACAAGAAAAAAATTGTAACTATGCATGGTGACAGATGTCAACTAGCCTTATTGTGGTGATCACTTTGCAATATATACAAATATTGAATCATTAAGTTGTACACCTGAAACTAATATAATTTGTAGGTCGTTTATACCTTAACTTTTTAAAAAAAAGTCTTAAAAGATAAAACAAAAAAAGGAGGTGTCTTAAGAGGCTGAAAAATGAAGCTGTGCTTTTGGACAGTCTTGGAATGTGGAGGATGAAAATTAGAGTCAAATGCATGCAACATACTGGGGCATCCCAGTTACTCCCTCCCTCCCTTGCGATGGGGTTGGGACCCCAAAATGTTACTGAGGAATAAGAACTAATAAGGTATAGAACAGACCTTGAAGGAGCAGAAACCCAGCTTGAATCATTTCAGTCACTGAAATTGGATTAGGGCAATTCTGGACTGGCAGTGTCCCTAGCCCTGCCTCTCTGGAGGAAAGTAACATTATCTTAAGCCTCAAAATATTTCTATATAATTTCAGGTACAATATCCAGTACTTAATTATAAAATAACCAGACACCTGACAAGACAACATGAACAAAAACTAAAATAAAAAGCAGACACAGGGAGGAGATTGGTTCAAGATGGCAGAGTAGAAGGACGTGTGCTCACTCCCTCTTGTGAGAACACCAGAATCACAACTAACTGCTGAACAATCATTGACAGGAAGACACTGGAACTCACCAAAAAAGATACCCCACATCCAAAGACAAAGGAGAGGCCACAATGAGATGGTAGGAGGGGCACAATCACAATAAAATCAAATCCCATAACTGCTGGGTGGGTGACTCACAAAGAGGAGAACACTTATACCACAGAAGTCCACCCACTGGAGTGAAGGTTCTGAACCCCACGTCAGGCTTCCCAACCTGGGGGTCCGGCAACAGGAGGAGGAATTCCTAGAGAATCAGACTTTGAAGCCTAGTGGGATTTTATTGCAGGACTTCGACAGGACTGGGGAAAAAGAGACTCCAGTCTTGAGGGCACACACAAAGTAGTGTGCGCATTGGGACCCAGGAGAAGGAGCAGTGACCCCATAGGAGACTGAATCAGACCTACCTGCTGGTGTTGGAGGGTCTCCTGCAGAGGCAGGGTGTGGCTGTGGCTCACCGCAAGGACAAGGACACTGGCAGCAAAAGTTCTGGGAAGTACTCCTTGGCATTAGCCCTTCCAGAGTCCGCCATTAGCCCCACCAAAGACCCCAGGTAAGCTCCAGTGTTGGGTCACCTCAGGCCAAACAATCAACAAGGAGGGAACCCAGCCCCACCCATCAGCAGACAAGCGGATTAAAGTTTTACAGAGCTCTGCCCACCAGAGCAACACCCAGCTCTACCTACCACCAGTTCCTCCCATCAGGAAACTGGCACAAGCCTCTTAGATAGTGTCATCCACCAGAGGGCAGACAGCAGAAGCAAGAAGAACTAGAGTCCTGCAGCCTGGGAAACAAAAACCACACTCACAGGAAGATAGACGAGATGAAAATGCAGAGGTCTATGTACCAGATGAAGGAACAAGATAAAACCCCAGAAAAACAACTAAATGAAGCGGAGATAGGCAACCTTCCAGAAAAAGAATTCAGAATAATGCTAGTGAAGATCCAGGACCTTGGAAAAGAATGGAGGCAAAGATCGAGAAGATGCAAGAAATATTTAACAAAGACCTAGAAGAATTAAAGAACAAACAAACAAAGATGAACAATACAATAACTAAAATGAACAATACACAAGAAGGAATCAACAGCAGAATAACTGAGGCAGGAGAATGGATAAGTGACCTGGAACACAGAATGGTGGAATTCACTACCATGGAACAGAATAAAAAAGAAAGAAAGAAAAGAAATGAAGACAGCCTAAGAGACCACTGGGACAACATTTAATGCAACAAAAATAGCATTATAGGGGTCCCAGAAGGAGAAGAGAGAGAGAAAGGACCAGAGAAAATATTTGAAGAGATTATAGTTGAGAATTCCCTAACATGGGAAAGAAAATAGCCACCCAAGTCCAGTAAGCACAGAGAGTCCCAGGCAGGATAAACCCAAGGAGAAACATGCCAAGACACATAGTAATCAAACTGACAAACATTAAAGACAAAGAAAAATTACTGAAGCAACAAGGGAAAAATGACAAATAACATACAAGGGAACTCCCATAAGGTTAACAGTTGATTTCTCAGCAGAAACTCTACAAGCCAGAAGGGAGTGGCATGATATATTTAAAGTGATGAAAGGGAAGAACCTACAACCAAAATTACTCTACCCAGCAAGAATCTCATTCAGATTTGACAGAGAAATCAAAAGCTTTATAGACAAGCAAAAGCTAAGAGAATTCAGCACCACCAAACCAGCTCTACAACAAATGGTACAGGACCTTTTCTAAGTGGGAAACACAAGAGAAGAAAAGGTCCTACAAAAACAAACCCTAAAAATCTTATATGTTCTGGCATAATGTTATAAGTCATAATTCTAGTTATTATTTTAAAATGTATATCTCAGAAATAACTAAATTTCCTTGTCAATTGCATTATTATGAACTTTCATCAAATCTTTAACTGTGGTCATTTTTAAGTCTTTTGTCATTTACAGACAGTTCTGGGTGTTCTCTGATGCTTTTGCAAAAATGTTTCTGTAAAATGGTTTCATCTTCAAGGAATTCGTGGAAAAGACTCTGACAAGTACAGGTTTCTGGTAACTGACTATACTACTGAACTGAATGCATAAGCATTTTCAGAACTCTAATGGAAAACTGATGAATTCATAAAAGTGCTAACAAAAGATCAAGATGAAAAAAAATTAATTATGGGACTGAGTGAACTGATGAGGATGATTATAATTTTTGTGACTTTCTGTTTGAATAAAAAAAATCCCTCAAGGACTCAGAGGCAAAAAATATACAAATCAATTTTCACTGCAATGTAAAAAAAGAAAAAAAATTAAAAAAAAAACACCTATAACAATTAAGAAAATGGTAATAGGAGAACACATTGATAATTATCTTAAACATGAATGGATTAAATGTTCCAACCAAAAGACACAGGATCACTGAGTGGATACAAAAACAAGACCCGTATATATGCTGTCTACAAGAGACCCACTTCAGACCTAGGGACACATACAGACTGAAAGTGAGGGGATGGAAAAAGACATCCATGCAAATGGAAATCAAAAGAAAGCTGGAGTAGCAATACTCATATCAGATAAAATAGACTTTAAAATAAAGGATGTTACAGGAGACAAGGAAGGACACTACATAATGATAAAGGGATCGATCCAAGAAGAAGATATAACAATTATAAATATATATGCACCCAACATAGGAGCACCTCAATACATAAGGCAACTGCTAGCAGCTATAAAAGAGGAAATTGACAGTAACACAATAATAGTGGGGGACTTTAACACCTCACTTACACCAATGGACAGATCATCCAGGCAGAAAATTAATAATGAAACACAAGCTTTAAATGACACAATACACCAGATAGATTTAATTGATATTTATTGGATATTCCATCCAAAAACAGCAGGTTACACTTTCTTCTCAAGTGCTCATGGAACATTGTCCAGGATAGAACACATTCTGGCTCACAAATCTAGCCTCAGTAAATTGAAGAAAATTGAAATCATATCAAGCATCTTTTCTGACCACAATGCTATGAGATTAGAAATCAATTACAGGGAAAAAATCGTAAAAAACACAAACACATGGAGGCTAAACAATACGTTACTAAATAACCAAGAGATCACTGAAGAAATCAAAGAGGAAATCAAAAAATATCTAGAGGCAAATGACAATGAAAACATGAAGATCCAAAACCTATGGGATGCAGCAAAAGCAGTTCTAAGAGGGAAGTTGATAGTTATACAAGCCTACCTCAAGAAACAAGAAAACTCTCAAATAAGCAATCAAACCTTACACCTAAAGGAACTAGAGAAAGAAGATCAAACAAAACCCAAAGTTAGTAGAGGGAAAGAAATCATAAAGATCAGAGCAGAAATAAATGAAATAGAAACAAAGAAAACAAGAGCAAATATCAATAAAACTAAAAGGTAGTTCTTTGAGAAGATAAACAGAATTGATAAACCATTAGCCAGATTCATCAAGAAAAAGAGGGAGAGGACTCAAATCAATAAAATTAGAAATGAAAAAGGAGAAGTTACAACACACAGGGCAGAAATATAAAGCATCCTAAGAGACTACTACAAGAAACTCTATGCCAATAAAATGGACAACCTGGAAGAAATGGACAAATTCTTAGAAAGGTATAACCTTCCAAGACTGAACCAGGAAGAAATAGAAAATATGAACAGACCAATCACAAGTAACGAAATTGAAACTGTGATTAAAAATTTTTCAACAAACAAAAGTCCAAGACCAGATGGCTTCACAGGTGAATTCTATCAAACATTTAGAGAGGAGCTAACATCTATCCTTCTCAAATTCTTCCAAAAAATTGCAGAGGAAGGAATACTCCCAAATGTATTCTATGAGGCCACCCTGATACCAAAACCAGACAAAGATACTACAAAAAAAGAAAATTACAGACTAATATCACTGATGAATATAGTTGCAAAAATCCTCAATAAAATACTAGCAAACAGAATTCAACAACACATTAAAAGGATCATACACCATGATCAAGTGGGATTTAACCCAGGGATGCAAGGATTCTTCAATATACACAAATCAGTCAATGTGACCAACCATATTAACAAATTGAAGAAGAAAAACCATTTGATCATCTCAATAGATGCAGAAAAAGCTTTTGACAAAATTCAACGCCCATTTATGATAAAAATTCTCCAGAAAGTGGGCAGAGAGGGAACCTACCTCCACATAAAAAAGGCCATATACAACAAACCCACAGCAAACATCATTCTCAATGGTGAAAAACTGAAAGCATTTCCTCTAAGATCAGGAACAAGACAAGGACGTCCACTCTCACCATTACTATTCAATATAGTTTTGGAGGTCCTAGCCACAGCAATCAGAGAAGAAAAAGAAATAAAAGGAATACAAATTGGCAAAGAAGAAGTAAAACTGTCACTGTTTGCAGATGACATGATACTATACATAGAGAATCCTAAAGATGCCACCAGAAAACTACTAGAGCTAACCAATGAATGTGGTAAAGTTGCAGGATACAAAATTAATGCACAGAAATCTCTTGCATTCCTATACACTAATGATGAAAAATCTGAAAGAGAAATTAAGGAAACACTCCCATTTACCATTGCAACAAAAAGAATAAAATATCTAGGGATAAACCTACCTAGAGAGACAAAAGACCTGTATGTAGAAAACTATAAGACACTGATGAAAGAAATTAAAGATGATACCAGCAGATGGAGAGATATATCATGTTCTTGGAATGGAAGAATCAATATTGTGAAAATGACTATACTACCCAAAGCAATCCACAGATCAATGCAATTCCTATCAAATTACCAATGGCATTTTTTACAGAACTAGAACAAAAATTCTTAAAACTTGTATGGAGACACAAAAGACCCCAAATAGCCAAAGCAGTCTTGAGGGGAAAAAAAACGGAGCTGGAGGAATCAGACTCCCTGACTTCAGACTATACTACAAAGCTACAGTAATCAAGACAATATGGTACTGGCACAAAAACAGAAACATAGATCAATGGAAAAAGATAGAAAGCCCAGAAATAAACCCATGCACCTATGGTCAACTAATCTATGACAAAGGAGGCAAGGATATACAATGGAGAAAAGACAGTCTTTTCAATAAGTGGTGCTGGGAAAACTGGACAGCTACATGTAAAAGAATGAAATTAGAACACTCCCTCACACCATGCACAAAAATAAACTCAAAATGGATTAGAGACCTGAATGTAAGACTGGACACTATAAAACTCTTAGAGGAAAATGTAGGAAGAACACTCTTTGACATAAATCACAGCAAGATCTTTTATGATCCACCTCCTAGAGGAATGGAAATAAAAACAAAAATAAACAAATGGGACCTAATGAAACTTAAAAGCTTTTGCAAAGCAAACTACAAACAAGAGAAAAAGGCAACCCTCAGCATAGGAGAGAATATTTGCAAACGAATCAATGGACAAAGGATTAATCTCCAAAATATATAAACAGCTCATGCAGCTCAATATTAAAAAAACAAACAACCCAATTCAAAAATGGGCAGAAGACCTAAATAGACATTTCTCCAAAGAAGACATACGGATGGCCAAGAAGCACATGAAAAGCTGCTCAACATCACTAATTATTAGCGAAATGCAAATCAAAACTACAATGAGGGTATCACCTCACACCAGTTAGAATGGGCATCATCAGAAAATCTACAAACAACAAATGCTGGAGAGGGTGTGGAGAAAAGGGAACCCTCTTGCACTGTTGGTGGGAATGTAAACTGATACAGCCACTATGGAGAACAACAGTATGGAGGTTCCTTAAAAAACTAAAAATAGAATTACCACATGACCCAGCAATCCCACTACTGGGCATATACCCAGAGAAAACCATAATTCAAAAAGACACATGCACCCCAATATTCATTGCAGCACTATTCCATGACTTCCAGGTCATGGAAGCAACCTCAATGCCCACTGACAGACAAATGGATAAAGAAGATGCAGTACATATATACAATGGAATGTTACTCAGCCATAAAAAGAATGAAACTGGGTCATTTGTAGAGACGTGGATGGATCTACAGACTGTCATACAGAGTGAAGCTAAGTCAGAAAGAGAAAAACAAATATCATATATTAACACATATATGTGAACCTAGAAAAATGGTACAGATGAACCAGTTTGCAGGGCAGAAATAGAGACATAGATGTAGAGAACAAACGTATGGACACCAAGGGGTGAAAGTGGCAGGGGTGGTGGTGGTGGTGGGATGAATTGGGAGATTGGGATTTACATGTATACACTAATATGTATAAAATGGATAATTAATAAAAACTTGTTGTATAAAAAAATAAATAAAATAAAATTCAAAAAGAAAAGTCAAAATAGAAAACTAAAGAAAAAAAAAGCAGACATAGAAATGGACATATAGGGAATCTAGATAACGGAGTCATCAGATTCATTTATGAACATTGTTAATATGGTTAAACACTTAACATGGTTGATATGCCTAATATAGTTAAAGAAATAAAAGACAGAACAATTTTGGCTGAATACTGTAAACTATGAAGAAAGAACCAATGGAAAATGTATACTGCGAAAGTATAACAACAGCTAAAATGAGATACCACTTCACACCCGTTAGGATGGCCATTATCAAAAACATTAAAAATAACAACGTTGGCAAGAATGTAGAGAAATTTGACCCCTTGTGCGTTGCTGGTGGGAATATACCATGGTGTTGCCACTGTGGAAAACAGTACAATGATTTCTCAAAAATTAAGCAGAATTTCTGTATGACCTATTTTTTTTTTTTAACATCTTTATTGGAGTATAATTGCTTTACAATGGTATGTTAGTTTCAGCTTCACAACAAAATGAATCAGTTATATATATACATATATTCCCATATCTCTTCCCGCTTGCGTCTCCCTCCCTCCCACCCTCCCTATCCCACCCCTCCAGGCGGTCACAAAGCACTGAGCTGATCTCCCTGTGCTATGCGGCTGCTTCCCACTAGCTAACTACCTTACTTTTGGTAGTGTATATATGTCCATGCCTCTTTATCGCTTTGTCGCCGTTTACCCTTCCCCCTCCCCATAGCCTCAAGTCCATTCTCTAGTAAGTCTGTGTCTTTATTCCTGTTTCACCCCTAGGTTTTTCATGACATTTTTTTTTTAAATTCCATATATATGTGTTAGCATACAGTATTTGTCTCTCTCTTTCTGACTTACTTCACTCTGTATGACAGACTCTAGGTCTATCCACCTCATTACAAATAGCTCAATTTCGTCTCTTTTTACGGCTGAGTAATATTCCATTGTATATATGTGCCACATCTTCTTTATCCATTCATCCGATGATGGACACTTAGGTTGTTTCCATCTCTGGGCTATTGTAAATAGAGCTGCAATGAACATTTTGGTACATGACTCTTTTTGAATTATGGTTTTCTCAGGGTATATGCCCAGTAGTGGGATTGCTGGGTCATATGGTAGTTCTATTTGTAGCTTTTTAAGGAACCTCCATACTGTTCTCCACAGTGGCTGTATCAATTTACATTCCCACCAACAGTGTAAGAGGGTTCCCTTTTCTCCACACCCTCTCCAGCATTTATTGTTTCTAGATTTTTTGATGATGGCCATTCTGACTGGTGTGAGATGATATCTCATTGTAGTTTTGATTTGCATTTCTCTAATGATTAGTGATGTTGAGCCTTCTTTCATGTGTTTGTTGGCACTCTGTATATCTTCTTTGGAGAAATGTCTATTTAGGTCTTCTGCCCATTTTTGGATTGGGTTGTTTGTTTTTTTGTTATTAAGCTGTATGAGCTGCTTATAAATTTTGGAGATTAATCCTTTGTCCGTTGCTTCATTTGCAAATATTTTCTCCCATTCTGAGGGTTGTCTTTTGGTCTCCTTTATGGTTTCCTTTGCTGCGCAAAAGCTTTTAAGTTTCATTAGGTCCCATTTGTTTACTTTTGTTTTTATTTCCATTTCTGTAGGAGGTGGGTCAAAAAGGACCTTGCTGTGATTTATGTCATAGAGTGTTCTGCCTATGTTTTCCTCTAAGAGTTTGATAGTTTCTGGCCTTACATTTAGGTCTTTAATCCATTTTGAGCTTATTTTTGTGTATGGTGTTAGGGAGTGATCTAATCTCATACTTTTACATGTAGCTGTCCAGTTTTCCCAGCACCACTTATTGAATAGGCTGTCCTTTCTCCACTGTACATTTCTGTCTCCTTTGTCAAAGATAAGGTGACCATATGTGCTTGGGTTTATCTCTGGGCTTTCTATCCTGTTCCATTGATCTATCTTTCTGTTTTTGTGCCAGTACCATACCGTCTTGATAACTGTAGCTTTGTAGTATAGTCTGAAGTCTGGGAGCCTGATTCCTCCAGTTCCTTCTTTCGTTCTCAAGATTGCTTTGGCTATTCGGGGTCTTTTGTGTTTCCATACAAATTGCAAAATTTTTTGTTCTAGTTCTGTGAAAAATGCCAGTGGTAGTTTGATAGGGATTGCATTGAATCTATAGATTGCTTTGGGTAGTAGAGTCATTTTCACAATGTTGATTCTTCCAATCCAAGAACATGGTATATCTCTCCATCTATTTGTATCATCTTTAATTTCTTTCATCAGTGTCTTATAATTTTCTGCATACAGGTCTTTTGTCTCCTTAGGTAGGTTTATTCCTAGATATTTTATTCTTTTTGTTGCAATGGTAAATGGGAGTGTTTTCTTGATTTCACTTTTGTATGACCTATTAATTCTACTTCTGGGTATACACAACTGAACACAGGAATCCAAAAAGATATTTGTACATCAGTACAATAATACTTCACAGAAGCATTATTCATAACAGGCAAAAGGTAGAAACAACTTGTGTCCACTGACAGAGAAGTAGATAAAGTGCTATATGGACATAAAATGGTATATTATTCAGCTTTAAAAAGGAAATTAAATGTGACACATGCTGCAACATGGATGAAATTTGAAGATATTATGCTAAATGAAACAAGCCAGATACAAAAAGACAAACATCACATGATTCCACTTATATGAGGGACCTAGAGTAGTCACCTTCATAGAGACGGAAAGTAGAATGGTGCATGGCAGGGGCGGGGGGGGGAACAGGGAATGGGGAGTTGGTGTTTAATGGGTACAAAATTTCAGTATGGGAAGATGAAGTGCTCTGGAGATGGATGGAGGTGATGGCTGCACAACAATGTGATTATACTTAATGTCACTGAACTGTACACTTAAGAATGGTTAAAATGGTAAATTTTATGTTACAGATATTTTACCACAATAAAAAAGTATAATAACAAAAATTTAAAATTCACTGGATGGGTTTAACAGCTTATTAGATGCAGCTGCATCCAGCTGTGAATGGAGGATGGGTCAGAAGAAATTCCCAAAATGAAGGACTGAGAAACAGAAGTTATCCCAAAGAATGATACAGAATGTATGCTCTAGTCTTTAGTACTGCTTTCTCTGGGCCTCTTCTGGAACTTCCCCTTTTATAGAAGACTTAGCATGAGCTGGAGTAAGTGCTCACCCAGAGGAAAAGGGATGCCAGCTTTGAGACAGGCACCTGTGGATGTTGTTTCATTTAATTCTCCCCAAAAATCTAAGAGGTAGGAGCTGTAACTTCCATTTACATGATGGATATTCAAGTCAAGTAACCTACCCAAGGCCACACACCCAAGAGCCAAGATTCAACACAGATCAGCCCAGCTCCAAGCCTGTGTTCTTTCTACTCTACCAGGAAATCTATCCCTGATAAGGTGACATTTGAGCAGAAAACCTGAAGGAAATGAGGGTGTGAACCTTGTGGATATCTTAGGGAAAAGCTTTTGGAAGCAGGGGAAGAATGAATGCAAAGACTGTGAGGAGGTAGCGTGCTTGAAATGTTTGAGAAATCAGGGTTGGGGGAGAGTATGGGTACAGGTGAGAGAGGGAGTAGAAGTAGATGGAAATAAAGCCAGAGATATGATGTCTTTCTTTTATAAGAGGACAGCCCATTATCCTAAGATTATGTCCTTTATACTTTTTTAAATTGTTGTTAAAAGTAAAGTAATCGTGATAGTAAAGGTTAATTTCTTATTAATCCCTAGTTGGCAAACTTGAAATGACTAAATTTATAACAGTTTCTCAATTTAAAAAATATGTGTTTCTTTTTTTTCCATTATAAAAAAGTGTCTTGGGAATTCCCTGCTAGTCCAGTGGTTAGGACTGGGTGCTTCCACTGCCAGGGGCCCGAGTTGGATCCCTGTTTGGGGATCTAAGATCCTGCAAGCCAGGGCACGGCCAAAAAAATAAATAAATAAAATATAAAAATAAATAAATTCTATTTATTTAGGTTTCTGATTCAGCACATGTATCAAAGACTAATCAACCCAAAGAAGTAAATAAGACATTAATTGGAAGTCTTACATCTCGCTAAACTCTGAGCAGGAATGTCAAAATTGCCACCATTACCGGAACTTCAACCTAGTCAAGTTGTAGACAAGCTATCATGAACAACATACAGTGCACACAGATACGCAGAGGTCAAAGACATGCTAGCACTTGGCTCTCCTCTCTTCCTTGTTGATGTCTTTCCATTGGACAGTCTACTTCTGCTTTCCATACCTAGCTCCAAATAAAGTCCAAAGAAGGCTCAGGGTCAACCTGATCAAATACTCTTCTGGAGGAGTGCATTCTTAAACTGTTGTGCCTACAAATTTGTTTTTGCCAGGATGAAGTTCAGATTGAGATGTACAGTACAACCTAGATGACAATCCAGACTAAGTCAAGAACTAAAGTTGAGCAGTAACCCAAGTTAAGGCATAAGGCACACACACACACACACACGTGCATACCCACAGCACCCACGCTGTCATAAACATAGGATTCTTTCCATTGTCTAGCAAGAGGCAACCAAGGTTTGGCAGTTAACCACAACTGCTGAGCATTCTGAAGCATGCTCCCCATAATTTTTTGCTAACAGCTGTGTGTGTATGTTTTTTCAAAAAAAAAGCAAAGAGGAAAAGGAAAAAAGAAAGAAAACTAAAAAGAACAAACCAAAACCAAAAAACCCAAAACCTAAAAACCCCTTACTCTCTTACAATGTCTCTTGAGGATGGAACTCACATAGCAGCATCAATGGCTGCTATAATTTGGGGATAAAAGGTTGTTTTACTATGTACTTCTTTGGTAGTCATCACTACAAAGTTTTCCGTGTCGGTTACCAATAACACAAGTACTAGATAGAAGATCAAGTTACACAGAAATATTTCTTCTGTACTGATAAGATAAAAATTGTGAGCTCTCAGATCACAAGTTACCAGGCTTTTCCTTGCCTTATTGGGCATCCTCTACAAGCAAGGCTTCATGCAGGAAAAGTTCGTGTCTACCTAACAAAGGGCGATACACAAAAATATGCGTTTCTTTTAATTTACTATTCTGTGAAATCCAAAGTCTGAGCCTAAATGACCTAGATTTTAGGATACAAAGCATGCAGAGAACTCAAAGACAAGATCAGATGCGCATGCATACACACATGCGTCAAAGTCTAAGTAGGGAATGTCCAGGGGAAAGCACAAGCCTCAACAGTGATCTCACATCTGCCCTTCCGAGCTCATCTTGCATGTGACAAGCAGGGAAAAGCTGAGACTCACAAAGCTAGTGTTTACCCCACAGAGTTTTACTGAAATCCAAAGCACAGTTGAGGGTTAAAGCTGTGAGAGTCCATCCCTGTTTGTGGATTCAGCCCTCAGAATGGAGGAGCCACTTCTGGTGAGACACTGGGGCAGACGCTGAAAACTCGGCTCCTTCTGCGGAAACCAAACAGAAGATTCCAGATGGAAGTTATATTCTTCAGTCTGGTTTACTCTGTTTAGTAAATGAACAAATGATGCCCTAGGTAATAGAAAACAGGTGAAAAGGGCAACATTGAATTTGAAAATTGGTGCTTAGCTTTAATTAGCATGGAGATTGTCTTATTTGTCTTAACACAATGGTCCCTTTGTACTGCAAGTTTATTGTGCAAATTTGCAAAAAAATAGGCAAACCATTCTCCTAAGTGTAAGGAAGGTGACTCTGGAGGCTGTTTTGAATTCTTCCAATTCTTAAGATTAGGATATTATTTTGTAAATTACCGCTTTGATTGTTCACACGGCACTCCACTATACCAAAAGTCAAAGTAACTCCCCAAATGCGCGCACGATCCAATGGCAAAATTCGATGCCGAGTGTGTCCAGTAACCCACTCCAGCGGTAGAATTTAGTGCAAATCGATCTTGCATTCTAGAAAATACTTCTGGCCATGTTTCAGAAAAGGCCATCACTTAAAAACTGTTTAATTTGCCACTAACTAGTAAACTGACATTGATTGTATAGGATTTAACAGTATATATGATAGCAGTGGTTCTCAAACTAAAGCCTGTCTCAGAGTCACCTGGAGGAATCATGAAACCACAAAATGATGGACCCTATCCTCAGAGTTTTGGATTCGGTAGGTCTAGGATGGGATAAGAGAACTTAGCATTTCCCAGCTGATGCTGAGACTCCTGGGGCACCACACTCTGACTGTACCACAGCGATGTGAAAATACTGGCTGTTAGGCTAACTATAAAAATTAACGTAAATTCTATTTTATTCAGGGAAAAAAGTGGCTCAAAATTTAGTTCTGGTCTGGAAAACAACCCAAGGTTATCTATAGGGTTTGAAAAGCTTTGATATATAGATATATCCGTGAAATCATCACCACAATCAAGATAATGAACATAATCATCACCCCTAAGAGTTTATTTGTGCCCCTTTTTACTCCCTCCATCCTGTCCCTCTAATTATGAAACTACCCCAAACCCCAGACAACCACTGGTCTGTTTTCTGTCACTATGTATTAGTATGCATTTCCTACAGTTTTATGTAAATTAAATGTATGTACTCTTTTGTCTAGATTAAGTCAGCATAATTATTTTGAGATTCATCCACGTAATAGCATGTATTAATCGTTCATTGTTTTTTCTTACTAAGTAGTATTCCATTGCATGGATATGTCACAGTTTCTTTATATATTTACCTATTGATAGACATTTGAGTTGTTTCCAGATCTTGGTTATTTTAAATAAAGCTGTATAAACAATCACATGCAAGTCTGTATGGATATATGCTTTCATTTGCTTGGGAAAACACCTAGTAACTACTAATAGTACAAGGGCATTCTAAGTTGCTCCACATCCTCATCAAAACTTGGTCTGCTCAGTCTTTTTAATTTTGGCCATTCTAATGGGAGTACAGTAGTACTTCCTGTGATTGTAACTTGCATTTCCCTGATGACTAATGATGCTGTTCATCTTTTCATGTATTTATTTGTCATCTGTATATCTTCTTTGGTGAAATGTCTTTCACTCTTTCTTAAAATTGAGTTTATTTTCTTACTATTGAGTTTAGAGAGTTCTTTATATATTCTGAGCAAAAGCCCTTTATCTGATACTTACTTGAAAATATTTCTCCCTAATCTGTGGATTATGTTTTCATTTGCTATCTCTTACTAAGAGCAGAGGTTTTATACTTTGATGAAGTCCAAAGTATAAATTTTGACTTATCAATTTGTTCTTTTATGACTTGTTCTTTTGGTGTCATGTCTAAGGAATCTTTGCCCATTCCCAATATTACAAATATTTCTCCTTAAAATTTTTTTTTAAATAATATAAATTTTAAAAATAAAAAAATTAAAAAACCTGAATATTTCTCCTATTTTTTTTAGAAGTTTAATAGCTTTAGGTTTTACATTTTGATCTATGATACATTTTGAGTTAATTTTTATATGGTATGAAATATAATTTGAAGTTCATTTTTTTTAAAATGTAGATATCCAAGTTGTCCCAGCATCATTTGTTGAAAAGCCTATCCTTTCTCCAGTGAATTGCTTTTGCACCTTTGTCAGTTATTCATATATGTGGAAGTCTATTTCTATATTTTCTATTCTGTTCCATTTATTTGTCTATCTTTAAGCCAATGTCACATTGTCTTTATTACTGTAACTTGATAATAAGTCTTAAAATCAGATAGTGTTACTAGAATCACATCGTATAAAATTTAACAATATCAAGGGCAATAAAAATGTAAACTCCTCCTCCCCCATTCTGCACATTTTGGGGAGTTTATTTTCAGGAAAATAATTTGAAAGAAAAATAACTGTATTTATTTTAACTTTTCCCCAGCCAAAAAGGAAAAAAGGGTAATATCAAGAGTGATAAAAATGTAAACTCCTCTTTCCCCATTCTGCCTATTCCCAGGGGTTTACTTTCAGAAAATAATTTGGTAGAAAAAGAACTTTAATTGTTTAAAACTGGTTTATAACAAATTCTACTCAGCAAAAAAGTACAAATGTCTTCAGTGTTCAACACTAGAGAATGAGTGTCAATTATGTCATCTCTGCATGATGAAATTATACAGTTTTTAAAGATAAGACTGAATGACAAAACTACTTATGAAACATCAAATAAAAAGTAGAACACAAATTTATATGTATAAACGTTTGACGAAATAACGTCAAATGAAAGTAGAATACAAATTTGTATGCACCTAAACTGTGATTACAGCTCTGTGAGAACCATGCATAAGGAGCAGGGAGAAAAAGCTGTTCCTTTAAAAAGCTGAAGACAGAAATCCTCAGCTTTTTAGAGAATGTGAGCTCTCTTTGCTTTGCTGAATACTTTAATAGGCCCTCATGGTTGTGGCCGTCTAGAACTTCGGGGTGGCCTGGGTTAGAGTGAGAAAAGTAATACAGTATTGCTCTTCAAAATAAAGAAATATGAATTTTTAAATTTCTGGGGCGAGTGAAGGGGGAAGGGGAGGATTGGGGAGAAGCTGGTGGAGATGAAGACTGAGATCAGAGAAAGAAAGACAGGGAAAAGGATGGGAGGGTGGAGACTTCAGGAGAAGAAATGGCCCATGAAAATGTTCTAGGAACAACCATGAGGCAGAAGTGCAGGAGGGAGCTAGGCAAAGACAAGAAAGGAAAAACAAAACAAAACAAAACTGTGCCCAGAAAACTGGTAAATTTGGTATCTCCAGAAGGCTGACTTTTGTGTTAAACAGGTAAAGGCTAGAAGATAATAAAGAAAAGAAAATAGCTGCTATGATAGAGGAGTGGAACATGACTGAAAACAGCTTTCAAATTCAAGTTGTATCTGTTTATTCATCTGTTCCTGGGACCATACCATACTCTGTTGATTAGAACAGCTTCACAGAAATTTTTAGCATCTAGTATAGCTCCATTTACAATTTTTTTCCATATATTTATTGGCTATTCTCTGATTTCTCAGACATTGTTTCTTCCATACAGATTTCTGAATGATTTAATCTAGATCCCTCTAGTATATCCCCCCAAAGCAAGGAATGAATGGTTTAGCAACATGAAAAACAAATATAAGCATATATTCTAAAATTGATGAAAAGTTGGTAATTTAATGAAGTAGAGAAAGTATGGTTTACATGGCTGGCATAATTGGCTCTTCATCTGGAAGAAAACAAAGGTAGACTCCTTACTTCATGCTCTGTACAAAAATGAATTCCAAATGTACCAAAGATGCAAAAGTTAAAAAAAAAACTATTAGAAGAAAATTTAGGAGACCATTTGTATAACATTGGAGTAAGATGGAAATTGTCTTAAGGCAGGAAATCAAAAAATCCATAAAAATATTTATGACTATTTAAATTAAAAGATTGAATGGAAAAATAAACCACAGATAAAGAATAGATACTTAGGAAAAAATTTAACAAAAGAAGTATAAAACTTACTATGAAAACTACAAAATATTGCTGAAAGAAATTAAAGACCTAAATAAATGGAAAGGAATCACATGCTCATGGATCAGTTAGAACACTTAATATTGTGAAGATGGCAATAATCTCCAAATTGATCTGTAGATCTAACACACTCCCTATCCAAGTCCCAAATGGCTTCTTTGCAGAAATTAAGAAGCTGATCCTAAAATCCTTATGAAATTTCAAGAGTTCCCCCCTCTCTTTTCTTTCAGTATTGAAAAACCAAAGAACAAACTGGGCAGACTCATACTTCCTAATTTCAAATCTTACTACAAAGCTACAATAATCAAGACAGTGTGGTACAGGCATAAGGATAGACATATAAATCAAGGGAATAAAATTGGGAGCCCAGAAAAAGAACCCTCACATCTAGGAACAGCTGATTTTCAACAAGGGTGCCAAGACCATTCACTGAGTGCCAAGACCATTCACTGAGGAGAACAGTCTTTTTTTTTTTTTTTTTTGCGGTATGCAGGCCTCTCACTGTTGTGGCCTCTCCCATTGCGGAGCACAGGCTCTGGACGTTCAGGCTCAGCAGCCATGGCTCATGGGCCCAGCTGCTACGCGGCATGTGGGATCCTCCCGGACCGGGGCACGAACCCACATCCCCTGCATCAGCAGGCGGACTCTCAACCACTGTGCCACCAGGGAAGCCCAACTGAGGAGAACAGTCTTTTCAACAAATGGTGCTGAGACAACTGGACATCCATCAGCAAAATAACACAGTTAGATCCCTACCTCACACCATATACAAAAATTAGCTCAAGGTGGATCAAAGATGTAAATGTAAAGTTATAAAACTCTTAGAAGAAAATATAAATATAAATTTTCATGACTTTGGATTAGGTGATGATTTCTTAGATATGATACCAAAAGCATAAGCAATCAAAGAAAAAATAAATTCATCATCAAAATTGAAAAGGTTTGTGCTTCAAAGGAAATCATGATGAAAGTAAAAAGACAACCCACATAATGAGAAAAAACATTTGCAAATCATACAACTGATAATGGTCTAGTATCTGGGGAAAAAAAATATATATATATATACATATATATATATTTAATTTTGTGAACATATTGAATACAGTTATAGTAACTGCCTTTATGTCCTTCCTATTAATTCTAACATCTTTCAGTTTGGGTCAGTTTTGACTGATTGATTTATCTCCTCATTATAGGTTGTATTTTCCATGTTTTTTGCATGCCTGGCAACGTTTCTGGATGCCAGACATTGTATATTTTACCTCGTTGGGGGCTGAATATTTTTCTATTCCTGTAAACAATCTTGAGTTTTGTTCCTAGGCACACCTGAGTTACCTGGAAATACTTCGGTCCTTTCCGATTTTGCTTTTAAGATTTGTCAGGCATGTCTGGAACAGTGCTCAGTCTAGAGCACTGTAGTATCCCCACTACTGAGGTAAGACTTCTATGTACACTACCCAAGGCACTGTAAATCTTGATGTTTTCCAGTCTGTCTGGTAGGAACAGGCACTATTCCTGGCCTGTGAGATCAGCTGGCACTCATAACTCTGTTTCAGGTTGTTCTTTTCCTGTCTCAGAGAGGAAGGTAGTTTCCTCAACTGTATGCACTGATCAGTATCAACTGAATATTCAAAGGGCCCAGAGCCTGCATTTGCTCAGAGTCCCCTCTGTTTGTAGCTCTTTCCTCCCCAGTACTCTGTTCAGTGGACTCTAGTTGCCTTGGTCTACCCAGACTCTCAATATCATCTCCTCAACTCAGAGGGTTTTTTCCACTTGTATTCCCCTCCCTGTGCACAATATGGAAATTCTCTCAAAGCTATAAGCTGGGGCACTGGTAGGGTTCATCTCATTTGTTTTCTGTTTTTCAGGGATCACTGTCCTTCATTGCCTGATGTCTTGCAAACTGTTGTTTCCCATTTTTCACAGTTAAGTATGATGTCAGCTGTGGATTTTTCAAATATAGCCTTTATGTTGAAGTACTTTCCTTCCATTCCTACATTCCTAGTTTGTTGAGAGTTTTTTTTTTATCATGAAACAGTATTGAATTTCATCAAATGCTTTTTCTGCATCTATTGAGATGACCATGTGATTTTTATCCTTTATTATATTAATGTGGTATATCATATTAATTTATTTTCAGATGTTGAACCATCCTTGCATCTCAGGGATAAATCCCACTTGGTCATAGTATATGATCCTTTTAATGTTAGATTCAGTTTGCTAATATTTTGTTGAGGATTTTTACATCTATATTCATCAGGGCTATTGGCCTATAGTTTTCTTTTCTTTTGGTATCTTTGTATGGCCTTGGTATCAGGGTAAAGCTGGCTTCATAAAATGAGTTTAGAAGTGTTCCCTCCTGTTCTATTTTCTGGAAGAGATTGAGAAGAACTGGAGTTAATTCTTCTTTAAACATTTGGTAGGATTCATCAGTAAAGTCACCTGGTACTGGACTTTTCTTTGTTTCGGGAGGATTTTGATTACTAACTCAATCTCCATACTTGTTATAGACCTGTTCAGACTTTTTATTTCTTCACGATTCAGTCTTGCATGTTTCTAGGAATGTATCCATTGTTTCTAGGTGATCCACTCTATTGGTATATATTGTTCATAGTAGTCTCTCATGATCCTTTTATTTCTGTGGCATCAGTTGTAACATCTCTTTCCGTTCTTATTTTATTTATTTGAATCTTCTCTCTTTCCTTCTTAGCCTAGCTAAGGGTTTGAAATTTTTGATTTCCCTTAAAAAAACAAACAAACCTCTTAGTTTTGTTGATTTTTTTTTTTCCTAAAGGGGTATGTGCATTTTAAACTTCAGTAGCTCTGGCCAGATTGTTTTCCAGGAGGGTTGTGGCAATTTATACTCTCTCTGGAAAAGGTGAGGGATAAGATGGTTCTTCATCTGGAAGAAAATTAAGTTAGAACTTTGCCTCACACTATAAATAACAATAAATTCCATAGAAATTAAAGACATAGATACAAAAAAGAACTATTAAAATAGGAGAAAATAAAAGATAACATTTGTTTAACCTCAGGATGGAGTTGGTCCTTTTAAGAAAGACTGAAAACTTAGATGCCATAAAAGGAAAATTGATGGATTCAACCACATAAACATTTAAAATACCATAAACAAAGCCAAAAGATAAATGAAGAGACTGGGAGAGAAATTTGCAAGATATGAAAGAGTGTAAATATTACTAACATATAAATAACTCCTTCAAATTAATAAGAACAAAATATGTAAACAAGCTAAGTGAAAAATTGGCAAAGGATAAGAACAAACATTCAGAGAAAAAGAACTATAAATAGTCAATTAGGGACTCCCCTCGTGGCTCAGTGGTTAAGATTCCACCTGCCAATGCAGGGGAGATGGATTCGATCCCTGGTCCGGGAAGATCCCACATGCGCGGAGCAACTAAGCCCGTACGCCACAACTACTGAGCCTGCACTCTAGAGCCCACGTGCCACAACTACTGAAGCTTGCGTGCCACAACCACTGAAGCCCGCGCACCTAGAGCCCATGCCTCACAACAAAGAGAAGCCACCGCAATGAGAAGCCCATGCACCGCAACAAAGAGTATCCCCTGATCGCCACAACTAGAGAAAGACCACGCGCAGCAACGAAGACCCAATGCAGCCAAAAATAAATAAATTAGTAAATTAATTAATTAAAAAAATAGTCAGCTTATGAAATGTTCATCCTCAGAGGTAGTACAAGAAAGGCACACTCAAACACTAGTTATTATTGCCTGTGAGATGAGCAAAATGGAAAATATTGCTAATATCTAATGCTGTTGAGTAATAGGCACTCTTGGTCGCTCTGACAAAGAAACCATTTTAAGTAATCAATTAGGCAATTGCACTTTCACACTTTACTTTTTTTTTTTTTGCTTGATTGACAATATCTCCTAGCAAATGGTATTATATCACCAGCTGCCACAGGTAACACCTGAATGAGGTGTGAAACAACATGAATCAAAATACACTACCAGATGTAAAATAGATAGCTAGTGGGAAGCAGCCGCATAGCACAGTGAGATCAGCTCGGTGCTTTGTGACCACCTAGAGGGGTGGGATAGTGAGGGTGGGAGGGAGACGCAAGAGGGAGGAGATATGGGGATATATGTATATGTATAGCTGAATCACTTTGTTATAAAGCAGAAGCTAACACATCATTGTAAAGCAATTATACTCCAATAAAGATGTTAAAAAAAAAAAAGCTGTAGCACGTAGAAGCCTGCTCACGGTGCTAAGTGACAGAAGTGAAGCTCCTCCTTCCACTTTGCAAATTTTTAATGTGGTTTTCACAACCCAAGAACAAATATTAGCAAGAAAAAAAATAATGGTCTCATATTCTTTCCTAAGTGTGCTGTTTTGGAACCTCACTATGCAATCTGTACGCCTTTCACTTCTGCCAAATGAATCTTATACGTAAGCACTATCTAATAGCATGAACAAAATTCTCATTTCAAAATAAAGCATTTCATTTTATTTTCTTCTTTACTTGCACGCAGAAAAAGAGGAAATATCAGGGGAAGCTTTAGGAGGGGATTTTGATCCACATAAAGAAACGCAGTCCAGAAGGGGAACACAGTTATATTCACCTGGTTGCCCTTGTTGTATAGAAGAGGACAGTGTTAAGCTAAGGGAGGCAAGACCTCAAAAGACAGAGAGGAGATAGATGTGTAGCAGTTGCCACTGGACTTTGTTATAGATCATTCCGAAGAGGTTTTTACCCTCTTGTGGTCCAGCCCCTTCTCTGGTCACAGACCTCGCAGAAGGAAGACCCTTCTGGGGAAGGCTGACCACTAGGTGGCACTGTGCACTGCTGGGCTAGTTCTGGTAAACTATCCTCAGCCCAGCTCCAGACAGGGCTTCAGTTTCTATGGACAGGTCCTTCTCAGGCCTCCTAAATCATAATTCTTCTTCAAAATACATAAACTCAGTCAATTTTAATAACCATCTCATTTTTATCAGAAAAGAAAGAATTTTGGTTTGTGATGTGGAAGCGCCTTCCTCTTTAAATATTTCTTGGAATAAGTCCTTTGCTAATTTGTTAATGTAAAACTTGTCCAGCCTCTGGGGACTTCTCGAGGAGCCGAGCAAGAGGTGAGCTATGAACTGAGCTGCAGAAGAAGTATGGAGAGTGTACAGTGCATTGAAATGCTTCGAGACCTAAGAAAAAATGAAAGCTCCAGAACAAACCATGTCAAACACCTCAACCTTTGCTAAACCTGTCTCTCATGAAAAACTTGGCAATGGAGCAAGGAACTGCAGTCAGAAGAATTAGAATCTCTAGACATAACCCACCAGAGGTAAGTCTTTGAGACTGTAAGAAACATCAACTAAGTCGTCAAGCAGCAGGCCCTGACCCCTTAATCCTGAACCTCCCAGACTCCAAGCAGCCCTCAGCTGGGAGTCCTGTCATGTCCAGCTGATTATCAGCAGCATCACCTCCCATCCAACTTCCGTGGGAGTGGCCACGGCAATGTTGTCACTGACAATGGTAGCATCCTGAAAACAAGTCTTCCTATCTGGGAAATGAGGACCAGAATTACAAGCCGAGAACCCCAGGCACACCTGCGTTCCACGACCTGGAAACCACACTGAGGAGGCTGTCTGTTCACCAGGAGAATTACCTCTTGGAGAGGAGGTTCTTTGGGCAGGAGCAGGAAAGGTAGATCTGGGACCTGGTGGAGAAGGCAAGCTGCACTGTGATGTACCAGAGAGCATCCTACCCCTTGGCACACATTCCCATGTCTCTGAAGTCACTGATTCTCTGGCATGTCCTTTAGCAGCCTGTTGTGCAACCTGTCTGAAAAATTCCAGAATGTGAAGTCACTGGGAAATTTTGCTGCCCTCCACCCCTAATAGCAGAGGCCAGCCTCACCTCAAGTCATCCTGGACCTTCAGCTAGGCGTGGTCACCAAGGGCTTCTGGAAGCTAAATATTGACCCGGGCCAAATGTCCATCCTTAACAATTTTGAAGATGACTGCGTGGTTGAGAACACAAGAAAGCAGCATAGACAACTACATTGCTCTCCTGAGCCTAGCTTCCTGTGTGCCATTTTAGAACCCAGAGACATCTGATGAGAGATCCTGAGCACAGGTGCCGGGCTCAGGCAGAAGTTCCCTGAGCTGGCCTCAGGCTTTCACAGAGGAGATGTAGGAGCCATTGGCTGCCACAGATAAAGATGGTGGTGTGAGGGGTCTGGTGAGAGAACCACATCATGTTCTATAAACCTGGAACCTTGAAGCAGGGTTTTCCAAGATGTGATCTCTAGACCTTCAACATCAGCATCCTCTGAGAACTTGTAAGAAATGTTACAAATTGTCAGGCCCTACCCAAAACCTGCTGAATGAGAAACTCTTGGGATTGGGGCCCCCCATAAACTGTTTTAACAAGTCTTTCAGGTGATTCTGATACAAAAGTTTTGCAACACTGCTTTACACAATGCTTTATTAAAGGCAGTCTCATCTCCATCCCAGGCACCATCCTAGAGGCTATCTGTCTAGCCTGTGGGGATGATGCTTAAAAGAATACTCATTGTCTGGTTTCATTTTCTTTCTGTTTATAGCATGCCACTCACCCTGGGCATCAGATAGAACACACAATTAGCCACAGACATCCTTGTTCAAGATTGTTGTTATTGTTGTAAAGCCCAGCACACCAGGTACTCAGGGAATATTTGTGGTCAGCAATAAACATTTTATATATACAGTGCTATATACATTGAACCTCATGTACATGATATTGCGTGAAAGAAGCCAGATACAAAAGATCACATACTCCATGACATCATCTATATGAATACCCAGAAAGGGCAAAATTAGCAGGGATACAAGTCAGAAAAGTGGTTACCTTTAAAGGGAGAGTATTGACTAATAGAGTGCCTGGGATGCTGGAATATGACCTGGGTGATGGTTACATGGGTGCATGTGTATAAAAAGTCCATCGGGTACTACAGTTAAGAAAAGAAGGAAAGAAAAGTAAACACCTGAGATGAGAGCCCAGCTGGAAAGGAAGGCCAGAAAACAACTATGAAAATGAAAATAAGATAAAGAAAGAAGAAAAAAAAGGGGAGGGGTAGAAACACAAGAAGTTCAAAGAACAGTCATTTATATAATTGGAGTCTCAAAGAAGAAAACAAAGCGATGGAACAGAACTAACATTTAAAACTATAATCCAAGAAAAATCTTCAGAAACAAAGACCTCAATCTATAAACTGAAAAGTACCAAGTACCTGAGGAAATTAACCTAGAATGATTAACTCTGAGACACATTTTGGAAAAACTATTAGATTTTAAAGATAAAGAAAAAAGTCCTCAAAGCCTCCAGGCAAGAAAGGACATATAATTTGCAAGAGCATAAGAATGAGATTAGCATCAGACGTCTCAACATACCAAGCAAGGCAAAAATGGAGCAGCATTTTCTAGAAAATGAATGAAAAAAAAAGTGTGATACTTCCTCTGTGCAAAAAAAAAAAAAAAAAAAAAAAAAGTGTGATACAAACCAGCCAAAGTCTTTTTCAAGTATCAAGAAAAACATTTTTTCAGCTTATAGGAACTTAGGGCCTTTCTTAAAGAATTTCTTAGAGGTAAAGCTGCATCCAACCAAGAGATGACTAGGAAAATATTAGCAAAAGGATGATTATAGGTATTTTAATATAGATAATTGTAGATCAAAGACTAAACCAAAGCTGAGAATGAGAGTAGAATACCAATGTACAAATATAATATGTTGTGACAAAGTAGAAATAATGCAACTAAAAAATGGGAGAAAAAAGGAAAGGAGAAAAGGAAAGTAGAAAAAGTTGACTTATTGCATAGGCAACAGGTAGGAGGTAAAGGATGCCATTAAAACTGATGCTCTTACAGATATATGTCAAACTTTCCATCCTGAATACACCTTCTCATGCATTCAAAAACATTCTTAAAAATTGATCATATATTAGGTCCTTAGAAAAACTTTAGTGAGTTCTATCAGGTGGACATTTTACAAATAATACTCTCTGATTACAATGCAATCAAACTAGAAATTATTAATTGAAAAAATTGTAAAGGATTCTTACACCTGGAAAATTTTAAACTTTATATTAAATATCTTTTCAGTTTCTGAGGAAATGCAACAAGAAAAAAATTTGTTTGTATCTGTGTGTGGTGATGGTTGTTAACAAAACTTATTATGCTGATCATTTTGCAGTATATACATATATCAAATCATTATGAAATACACCTAAAACTAATACAATGTTATATGTCAATTATATTTCAATTTTAAAAGAGAAGAAATGCAAACTTAAATTACAGAATTTCTAAAACATGATTAAAACACTGCATGTCAGAATCAATGGGATACATGAAAACAATAATCAAAGAAAATTCATAATATAAAATACTTTTATCAGTTAAAAACAAAAAAATGAAAATAAATTAATTAAATTCCTAGCTCAAAAATGCTAGAGAAAAAAAAGAGGAAAAGAACAACAAAGTAAACAAAAAGAAAGCCCAAGGTAGGAATAATAGAGATATGTGGAAAATTAAGGAAGCAATAAATACAAAAGGAGAAAATCTAATTAATAAATCATAATCCTGGTTTCCTGAATAAATTAACAAAACAAAGCACTCAATAAATTATTCACCAAACAAAGGAGAAAGCACAAATATACAAAATAAAAAATGATGAGAGACACAACCATGGAAACAAAAGAAATTTTATAAATCAAGAGATTAATTTGCACAACTCTACGCAAATAAGTTTGAAAACCTAGGTTAAATGTACACTTTCCTAGGAAATACAGATTAAATACAGATTTAAATGTACACTTCCTGGGACTCCCCTGGTGGCGCAGTGGTTTAGAATCCGCCTGCCATTGCAGGGGACACGGGTTCAAGCCCTGGTCTAGGAAGATCCCACATGCCGTGGAGTAACTAAGCCCGTGTGCCATGACTACTGAGCCTGCAAGCCTAGGGCCCGTACTCTGTAATAAGAGAAGCCACCGCAATGAGAAGCCCTCGCACTGCAACGAAAAGTAGCCCCCGCTTACCACAACTAGAGAAAGCCCATGCACAGCAATGAAGACCCAACACAGCCAAAAATAAATTTTAAAAAAATGTACACATTCCTAGAGAAATAAAAAATTGACTCTAGAAGTATAAAGCTTAAGGTGATCCATTTCCATAGAAATAGAGGCAAGTATTCAGGAACTAGCCCCACAAAATACACCAAACTCAACATTCTGTAAATTTTTTCAGACCACTGAAAATAAGGAAAATCTCCTAATTCCTATTATGGTGTAAGTATAACTCTGATACCTAAACCTGATACTTAAGGTACAAAAACAGAAAGGTATAGACCAGTATAACTAATGAATACTGACGCAAAAGTGCTAAATAAAATACTAGGAAACAGAATCCATCACTACATTAAGAAAATAATGCACCATGACCAAATGGGGGTATATTCCTGGAATGAAAGATAAGCTCAGTATCAATAAATCCATTAATATCATTTACCATATTAACAAATCTAAGGAAGAAAGGTCATATGATTGTTTCCATAGATGCTACAAACTGGACAAATTTCAACATCTATTCCTGATAAAAAGAAAGTCAAGAAAATAGAACTGATGGATATCTTTTAATAGTCCTAAAGGCAGCATCATACTTAATGGATAAACACCAGAGGCATTTCCACTAAGATTTGGAACAAAGCAATAATGCCTACTATTTCTACTACATTCAACATTGTGTTAGAGGTATTAACCAAAACGTTAATTAGAGACATAAGAATTGGTAAAGAAAAGATATATATATGTGTATATAATATATTTATATACATATATATGCAGATAACATGATAGTATATGGGTAAACCCTTGAGAATCAATGATAAAACTAACTTAAACAGAAAAGAATTCTGAAAGATAGCAAGATATAAAATTAACACTCAGAAATCATTAGCCTTCATATGCATTAACAATAGCCAGTTAGACGATATAATGGTAAAGAAAATCCCACTGACAATAGCAACAAATAAGATTAAGTATGTAGAGGTAAATTTAACAAGAAATGTAAAAAACAAATATGAGTAAAACTCTAAAATATTTTTATGTTTTTTAACATCTTTATTGGAGTATAATTGCTTTACAATGGTGTGTTAGTTTCTGCTTTATAACAAAGTGAATAAGCCATACATATACATATATCCCTATAAAATATTTTTAAAAGATACAAAATAGACTCAATCAAATGAAGGCATCTTCTATTTTTGGATAGGACAACTCATCATAAAGATGTCAATTCTCCCTAAGTTAATTTGTAAAGTTAAGATAATCCAAATAAAAATACCAACAGTTGATACTAAAATTCATACAGAAAAACAAGCATACAAAAATATCCCCCCCAAAAAAAACCCTGAAAAAGAAATACAGTGGGGACCTAAACCTACCAGCTATTAAAACATGCAATAAAGACTCTATAATTAAAGCGATTAGCACTGATGTATAAATAGACTGACAGCAGAATTGAATAGAAATTCCAGAAAGAGACCCTAGTAGATATGGAAACTTATTTGTATACAACAAAAGTGGCACCTGAAATCACTGGGGTAAATAAATGATACTGAGGCAACCCAGCATCCTTTGGAAAAATAAAATTATATCCATACCTCATTTGATGCACAAGAAGAAACTCCAACCTGGTCAGAGATCTAAATGAAAAAAAGAAAAAGAAAACCTTTAACTATTAGAAAAAATATAGTTAAATTCCCTTTTAACCTGAGTATATGGGAAAGCTGTCAAACTCTGATTCAAGATTCAAGTAATAAAAGAAAAGATTGATAAATTTGACTACATAAAAATAAACTTTTGAATGGTTAAAAAAACAAAACCCATAAACAAGTAAAAAGATAACTGACGAACTGGGAGAAAATGTTTGCAACATATATTACAGACAAAGGGCTAATATCACCAATATTTTTTAAAACTCTAAAGTTGAGGAATAAAGGAGCAAAAACTAATAGAAAAAAAATGGAGGGAAAAATGGAGGGGAAAAAAAAAACTAAAAAAAAAAAAATGAACAGACAGTTCACAAAAAGATATAAAAATTGCCTTAAAATATGTAAAGATGTTCAATCTCACTTATAATTAGAGAAATGCAAATTGAAGCTACACTGATATACAATTTGTCACCTATTAGATTGGGAAAAATTGGAAAAAAAAGAAAATGATAGCACATTCTTTTGGCAAGGCTGCAGGGAAACTGGTACTCTCATACATCACTGATAGAAATCAAAATGAGTACAGTCCTTTTATAGGGGAATTTGCCAATATCTGACAAAATACATATGTGCTTACCTTTTGTCCCAGCAATGCCACTCTAGGAATCTCCCTGAATTTATGCCTCTACCAATATGTGGTTAAGGTTGTTTGCTGCAGTACTGTTTGTAATTGCAAGATATTGGAAACAACCTAAATTCCCCTATATATGAGTGTTTGAATAAACTATGATACATCCACACAGTGAAGTACTTTACCACTGTAAAAAGAATGAGGAATGGGCTTCCCTGGTGGCACAGTGGTTGAGAGTCCGCCTGCCGATGCAGGGGACACGGGTTCGTGACCCGGTCCAGGAAGATCCCACATGCCGTGGAGCGGCTGGGCCCATGAGCCATGGCCGCTGAGCCTGTGCGTCCGGAGCCTGTGCTCCGCAACGGGAGAGGCCACAACAGTGAGAGGCCTGCGTACACAAAAAAAAAAAAAGAAAGAAAGAAAAAAGAATGAGGAAGAACTGATATGAAGTGATTTCCAGGAAATTTCATTAAATGAAATAAGCAAAATGCAAAGGAGCATTTATTGAGAAACACTTTTAGAATGGCAGCTTGAGGACCTCTGAGGACCCACTCCCTACAAAACAATCATAACTGGTAAAAACTAGCAAAAACAAACAAACACATTTAAATTCTCTGAAAATCACCCTAAGACCATACAGCAAATGAAGAAACATTTATCCAAGAACATCTACTAAATGTTGGTAAGATCAGCAAGTGTGTGGTACTTGAGTCACAACCCACTCCTTCACCTGACCAGCTCAGGGATGGAAGCTCCTCTCCCTTCCAGCTCCTAGGCAAGAACTACAGCATTTCCCCAGGAAGGGCAGGTCATTAGCATTTCTTATCCTTCCCAGCAATGTGCTGAAAAGGATAAACTCTGGGCGGAGGAGCGTGGACAAGAGGTTGGGGATTCTCTTCTTACACCCAGCCCCTACTCACAGGGTTGGAGGCTCTAACTCAGGGCAGCAAGCTAAGAATACTGGGACTCTGATCGCCCTCACCCCCACTGCTAGTAGGCTGCAGGTTCTACAAGAAGCCAAGGAAACAATGGGTCCCTCCTCTGCGTGGAATTTGCCAAGCAAAAGAGCAACGGAAAGTCTCACCACTGAAGAGTTGAACAGACCTGATTACATAAAAATTTAAATCATATATGTTAAAAGGATCTTAAAATCATAACATCATTAAAAAATTAAAGATAAACAACCAAATGTGAAAAGAATTTGCAATACATGCAGTGTGGAAATAAAGACCTATTCAAATGAGGACTCAGAGCTTACTGAGCAAAGGAGTCACCAGCATCATATGCTTTTGGCAGAGATCCAAAGTCTGTCTGGGGAGTAGGAAAGCCTTATGGTGAAAAAAATAGAAGGCTTAAGGTGTGCTTTGACTGGAGATTTTTGGCACAGAGAAGCTGGAGGTAGACAAACTAGAAGCAGGGCATCTTATGAGATTAGTTTGGGGAGCATATTTGGCTTTCTCTGGTTGGTCCTGAGTTGGAAATTAGGGAGAGGGAACAACAACAACAACAAAAAATAGGAAAACTATTGATGGTTTGGGGCCAATTTCTACAGAGGTTCTGGTTTGGTGGCCTGGACTGGCTGCTGCAGAGGTGGTGGGACAGAATTCTATTGTCATACATGGTCTGGCTATGGTCTGTTTTTATACTCAGTCTCTCAGTAGTTTAGGTGTATAATATGTGAAACTTATACAAAAGGAAAAAGAAAACCTTAGAAGTCCTCAACAGATTAAATGGTCAAAAGATATAAACATAAAAAATTCTAGATTTGGAATTAGAATTAACAAATTCAGTAGATTCAAATCATAGTTAAGTTTGATTTATGGAAATGATTACAAATGCTCAAGAAAAAAGAGGGGAAGCTGATTCAATTCTATTATTCCCCACAGTGAGTGTATGTCACAGGCAATGCAGACCATTATTCAGATGGTCTTATAAAGTGGGTTAGGATGGCTTTGTCTTCAGTTGGACTAGCAGAATTAATTATGACCCACGGAGAAACACTGATAAAGAGTTAGAGGAACTGATAATATCAGCTACAGAAGATACTATTAATATTTTATGGATGAGTTAGGACAGTGTTTTCAAACTATGGGTTATGATCCATTAGTGGGTTGTGAGATCAATTTACAGGGTAATCAGCATTTAAAAAAAATTAATGGTATAGAATAGAAAGGAATATTGCTTTTTTGCATTAGCAGTTAACTTTTAGAACCCAACTTTTGGGTAAAATGTGACTCCAGTGTAAACATTAAAATAATTCAACCTCACAGTAGAAGTAAATAGAGATAAAACAAGATACCATTTGTCTAAATGGGACTACATCAAACTTAAAATTTCTGTACATCAAAGGATACAATCAACAGAGTGAAAGGCAACCTACAGACTGGGAGAAAATATCTGCAAATCATACATCTGACAAAATGTTAGTATCCAGAATATAAATAGAACTCTTATAACTCAACAACGGCAACATCAAAAACACAAATAACCCAATTTTAAAAATGGGCAAAGGACTTGAAGAGACATTTTTCCAAAGATGATACACAAATGGTTAACAAGCATATGAAAAATGCTCAACATCATTAATTACTAGAGAATTGCAACTCAAAATTACACACACACCCCCCAAAAAAAGCAAATTAACAAGCGTTGGCAGGGATGTGGACAAACTGAATCCCCTGGGCACAGTGGATGGAATTGTAAAATTGTACAGCCACTATGGAAAACAGTGTAATGGTTCCTAAAAAAAATTTTGAAAACAGAACTACCATTTGATCCAGCAATCCCACTTCTGGGTATATATCCAAAAGAACCGAAGGTAGGGTTCCACACAGGTATTTATACACCCATGTTCATAGCAGCATTATTCACAATAGTCAAGAGGTAGAAGCAATCCAAATATTCATTGATGGAAGAATGGATAAACAAAGTGTGGTATATATGCAGTAGAATATTGTTCAGGCTTAAAAAGGACGGAAATCTTGGCACATGCTACAACATGGATGACCCTTAAGGACATTATGCTAAGTGAAATAAGCCCGTCACAAAAGGACAAATACCGTACAATTCCACTTTTATGAGATATCTAAAGTAGCCAAATTCATAGTAACGGAAAGTAGAATGGTGGTTGCCAGGGGCTGAGGGGGAGAAGAAAATGAGCCGTTGTGTTCAGTTTCAGTTTAGCAAGATGAAAACGGAGATCTGCTGCACAACAATGTGAATATACTTAACACTATTGAACTGCACACTTAAAAATGATTAAGATAGTTTTATGTTTTTTATCACAATTAAAAATAAATATAAAATAATTATTTTAAACGAAAGCAATATACCATTTTTTATTAACCTCCCAAGCTTTTAAATGATAATGCTAAATGTTGGTGAGAGTTTAATGAGGAGAGTAGTCTCCCCATTGCTTGTAGAAGATTCTCCTACCAGAAGGCAGTTTGGCAGCTTCTTTCAGAGACTTAAAAATATTAATACCCTTCAACTCAGTAGTTCTATTCATAGAAATCTATCCTAAGGAAAAAATTTTAAATGTGGCACAAAGATGTTCATTACATTCCTTGTTTTTAAAGGGAAAAATTGTAAACAATGTAAATATTGAACACATGGAGAACAGTACATATAAAAACATTAGAAAATGAATGATTTAAAATGGCATGATGGCATGTCATAGAGCCATTAATTCATGAATTAATTCATGAATAATTTTTAAAGGAGAAATGTTTATGATATAATGTTAGTTGTGCTAAAGGATAATTTTTTAGAAAGAAAATCATGATTCTCTCACAAATATAAAGTGCAACTATACCTCAATCAATCAATCAATCAATAAAGTGAACAGCCATCAAAGATATAACTTAACTCATTAATTAATGAGGGAAACACTAAGGTATCATAACCAGTTCAAAAGAGAATTCAAAGAATCCCACATGAATAGGTCAATCAGGAATACTTTAAAGAATTTACAAATAGATACAAAACTGACTGTATCTACTTGGGAATTTTAAAGTCATTTGTCCCTCCACCCAACAGAAATCAGATATCTATGGACCAGAGTCATTTGCCTCGCTACCCGTTAGCAGAGACTTGTGGTAAACAGGACAGTAAGTGATCATTTTTTCTTTTCCTTTCTTTCCGCCATTTCAAAGTTTTTTACAACTTTTCCTGACAGTTAAAATAATCAGAATATAAAATTAAATATATAGCACTGTCTCAATTAAAGGGGAAAAAAGAGAATATACTCCAAATATTAAGTGTGGGTTTTTTCTTTATTTTTCTTTCTTTCTTTCTTTATTATTATTATTTTTTTGGCTGCATTGGGTCTTCATTGCTGTGCACAAGCTTTCTCTAGTTGCAGTGAGCGGGGGCTACTCTTCGTTTCAGTGTGCAGGCTTCTCATTGTGGTGGCTTCTCTTGCTGCAGAGCAGGGGCTCTAGGTGCGTGGGCTTCAGTAGTTGCAGCACTTGGGCTCAGCAGTTGTGGCAAGTGGGCCCTAGAGCACATGGGCTTCAGTAGTTGTGGCATGCAGGCTCAGTAGCTGTGGCTCATAGGCTCTAGAGCGCAGGCTCAGTAGTTTTGGTGCACGGGCTTTGTTGCTCTGTGGCATGTAGGATCTTCCCGGACCAGGGCTCAAACCCGTGTCCCCTGCATTAGCAGGCAGATTCTTAACCACTGTGCCACCAGGGAAGTCTTAAGTGTGGATTTTTTCTTAGTGGTAGATTTTTTCTTAGTGGTTTAGTTTCTTCATCTTTTCTATCTTTTCCAAATTTTCTACAATAAGAACATGGCCCTTTTAGAATAAAAAAATAATTTTAAAACTATAATTGTAGGTAAAGATGGTTTACAGGAGGCAAAAAGACCCCAAAAAATGTACCCCTAAAATTCAACAGTAAGCAGGAAAATTTATATCTAGAAATCTAAAGTTAAAAGAGTCAATATAAAATGTCTGGGACTAGCTACTTGTGGAAATACTCCCCAAAAGCAATCTTCCTCTAAACAAATTTAATTGTAAATGTTTTTGAGAAATCAAAATGTTTTCAAATTCCCTAGGGAAATCACAATCTAGATCTAAAATTAAAATAATTAAGGTGAGTATTTTTTGATTAGTTGTAACATGAATTAATACTAAGGATGAGATTTGGTAAAGATTGACTTTGGGCTGCACAAATAGTGAGGAAAAGATCTAGACATAAATGATTTGCCAAGTGTTTCCTCAGTAGCTCTCAGAGGAAAGAATATACTGACTTAAGGTGGTTGGTCCTAAATATTTCAGTAAAAAAATTTTTTTGAGTCAAGAAGGACAATTTATCTGTTTACTAAGTTTAAAGGAAATACTTCTAAAAGAACATACTACTCTTTTTGTTCTGTTAAAGTACAATACAAAATGGAGACCAAACTTGAAAATTCCCTGAACCATGTAAGCAAAACTAAATCTAGCTTACTTCATGAACATAAGTGAAACATAGGTTATTAATTGTAAATGTCTTTGATAATAATAATAGAAACTTAAATCATCTTCCTAGAAATGGTATAAAATAATTATTTGTAATCAATCCCCTACCACCTGGAAACTCCCTGATTGTAGTAACCAATCATTGTAAAGGTTGAAGTATTTCCTCATTTTCACTTTATAAGCCATCCTGTAAGGTCATGCCTCTGAGCTCCATATCAGTTTTGTATCTGAAAATTCCTAGTTTGCAAACTGTTGTTACATGCACAATAAACTCTTATCCAATATTACTTTACTGATCTGGTGGTTTTCATTTTACTATTCCTGGATTTTTGACAATTCTTATTCTACCTTTACCTCTGTGATATGGACACATGTAATCATATCCACTAGAATGATAAGTCTTATACGCATGTAATTTCCTATTATAAATAATAACAATGGACCCCAGGTATGTTTGTCAGCACAGTCCACCTTAGAAATTCATCCTGAACTTGCAGTGTCTTTACAAAGAGGTTCAGTCAACCTTGGCAGCACCTACAACAGTGAGATTCTGGGAGGCCAGTGCTCAGAGGGCACCTGGGGGCATAGGTTGTTCTGTATGGGAGAATTGCTTTCTCACTTATTGGGCTCAGGGTTCCTGTCAGGTAGCCAAGCCTCCCTCAAGGGACAGCAGTTCCTATCAGACCCCAAAAGTATGTCTTGGGCAAATTAACCATGAAAGGCAAACAAAGTAGAGATAAAGGATAAGAATTAGGGACTCATAGGCAGACATATAGTTCTTAAGTCATGGTGGTCATTTTCATCTATGACTAGACTTTAATTGATCTATTTTCAGACAAATGGCATTGTAAAATAATTTCTTTCCTTGGATTTATGAGATTATGCTGTTGTTTGCATTATTTACATAGTGAAGATTCTTCTTCAAAACATTTTCATCTTGTCTCAGGGACAATAAAAGGAAAGGGTTTTCTCTGACCTCCCACAACAGTTTTGAATGTAGAGAAGGGCCAGATGTTCCTCTGGCATAATAGTTCTCAGACGTCAATGACTTTAAGGATCTACTATATTTATAAACCTTGTCCCCCCAAATGTATACATGCTTGAAATAATCAGCATATGCTCTTGGAGAGCATACCCCCAAAGTCAGTTAATGGACCTCCTAGGGGCTCATAGACCCCATGGTAAGAACCCCTGATCTAATTGAAGCTTTGGAAGTATATCCAGGGGAATTTCCTGGTGAGAAGCAGGAGTGACACAGCTTCCTCTGGATTGTTCCCTTCCTCCCCATCACCCACTCACTACCTATTCTTGTCCACACCCTTGGTCCACTCTTTCTTGGTCTAGAGAGAACCGGCTCTCATTTATCTTTCTATTCTCCTTCCCTAAACCTATGAAGCTTTCTGGCTTCCTTGAGACTTTCATTCTAGTCTGCATTTCTGGCCAAAATTAGGAGGTACAGAATAAAAAGAGTTTATTTATTTAAAAAATATACAACATGGATTAACCTTGAAGACATTCGGTGAAATCAGCCTGACAAAAAAGGACAAATATTGTATGGTTTCACTTATATGGGGTACATAGAATAGTCAAATTCATAGAGACAGAAAGTAGAATGGTAGTTTTTAGGGGCTGGGGAAGCAGAGAATAGGAAATTATAGTTTAATGTGTTCAGAGTTTCAGTTTGGGATGATGTGAAATTTGTGGAGATGAATAGTGGTAATAGACACTCAATAATGTGAATGTACTTAATGCTATTGAACTGTACACTTAAAAATGGTTCAAATGGTAAATTTTATGTTATATATATTTTACCACAATAAATAAAACCAGTGCACAAACATTTACTAAAACAGTTTTCTGTTAGTGTGATAGGTGCTTGACTAAGGAGGTAGGTAGGGAAACAAGACAGATATGCAAGCTCAAAGAGCTCATAATCTAACTGGAAGATAATCCATATGTCAAAAGATTAAAGTAATACTTTGCAGCTCACTATAGTTTAGAAGAACTGTCCCTAATACTTTCTTATTACAGGCCTGTGAGATTGGCAAGGGTGGGAATATCACTACCCCTCCCTTACCACATCGTTTACCCATCTAATAGATGAAGAGTCTAGCCCGAGATCAATAATTGATAGGGTGGCCAACAAAGTTCAACTTTACAAATGATTGGTGAAAAATTTTTTTTCAGATATTTACATTTCTGAATGAGAATGAATGGAGGGAACTATGAGCAGCAATAACCTGAGAAGTGTATTTTCTGCTGTTACCCCAAATTTCCTTATTTAGTGAGTCTGCGGAACTTTGGGCTGAGCCCGTTGATTTTTACTGAGTCTGAAAGATGCTTTTCAATACCTGTTTTACAAGTTGTTTGTGATTCTTTGGACTGTGTCAGCTCTTGCAATGCCTTGGGATGTTATATATATATATATATATATATATTTTTTTTTTTTTTTTTTTTTTTCCAACTCAGTCTTTATTGACTGTTTCAACTTGGCGCCACCAGTGCTAACAGGTGGGAGGGGGGTGCACCTTTATGCATGTCATGAACCCTAGAGTACCTCCCTCAGAAGAGAGAATAAATCCAGTTACAGAACTTACATGGCAGTTGGAAGGGGTGGAAAAGGGGCACAGTATGTGCAGAGACTGAGGGGGATGTTGGAGAAAGTTCCTCAGCAACAGGGCATGGTGGTGCTGAAGAGGGAAAATACAAAATTGTAGTCAGTTTAACTAATGTCCTAGGGCTAGTTGCTCAGCCAAAGATTGAATTTATTTATATCTAAAGTGAAAGTCCTAACAACACATACTCCATAGTCTGTCAAGAGCATCAGATGAGAATCCGTATATGAAAGTTCTTTGTAAAGAGTAAAAAACTACATTAAGATTAGCTCGGTGAAGTGAGAGAGTGGCATGGACATATATACACTACCAAATGTAAAACCGATAGCTAGTGGGAAGCAGCCGCATAGCACAGGGAGATCAGCTCGGTGCTTTGTGACCACCTAGAGGGGTGGGATAGGGAGGGTGGGAGGGAGGGAGATGCAAGAGGGAAGAGATATGGGAACATATGTATATGTATAACTGATTCATTTTGTTATAAAGCAGAAACTAACACAACATTGTAAAGTACTTATACTCCAATAAAGATGTTAAAAAAAAATAGATTAGCTGGGTATTTACTTACATGTGCTTTTGTATGCACATACTTTGTGAGAGTAATGAGATTTCAGATGATCTTGGTAGAATGGGTAGGAGTTAAATTGGCAGAGAAGAGATGAGTCAGTATGTGGGGAAAATAAAACAGTATGATATGATAAAGAGCAATTAATCTAAACCAAATACAATTAAAAGAGAAATATGAGAGGCACTCTTTTCAAAATAATGATACCCACTATTAATATTATTATTATCTACTGCTTTGAAAATTCTTCCTAATGCACTAGGATATGAAATAGAAATAAGAGGAATGAACATAAAAAGGAAGAAACAAACAACATTATTTGTAGATGATGCAGTTTCAGAACTAGAAAACTAAAAAGAACTGGTTAAGAGTATTGAAATTAATAAAAGTATTTGGTAAAATAGCTAGAAAGAAATTAATATATAAAGAAGCAATAGGGAATTCCCTGGTGGTCCTGTGGTTAGGACTCCATGCTTTCACTGCTGGAAAAAAAAAAAAAAAAGAAAAGAAGAAAAGAAGTAATAGCATTTCTCTAAACAGTTGGAAAAGATAGTGAAATTTTGCCCATGTGTGATTCTGAATACCCTTCCTTTGCCTCCCAGTCAAGTGCATTGTCCAAACCAGGTCTCCCCAGTGTCCTTACCCTTCCTTCCCACCACAGTGACACTGCCTTGAGGACAATCTCATGTATTACCTATATTCGTGTTAATTAGTATCAGTGAGAATTAATTTTATCTTTAAGATTCTGTGTTAACGATGTGGGTGGACCAGGATTCTCTAAGAAGAGTGCTTAAGAGAGGCCCTTCATATAATGTTTTTGTTGTTTTTGTTAAGGCTTATCTCCCTTTCAGTTTCTCTTAGGTCTTGCTTTCCTTTCGTCCCTCCCAATAACTGTTCGTTGTGAAATATAATAAATTGTAGACTTTTGCGATAAGCTTGCAATAAATGCCAGTGTCTGTGTGCACATGGAAGTAAGTGGTTACTCCTCTCGTCTCCACCAATTTATCATCTAGACAAAGGCTCTGGGATGGTTAGCAGAGTTATACACCCGCAGCCTCTCTCAGCCAGAACATTCCTCCCCCAATCTATCTGCCCTGTCCACAAACACCTGCTAAGGATTTTATGGTCACAATCTGACTGCCTGCAGCTCTCTGCAGTTAGATGGGAGAGCACACTCAGGTCCTTGGTCTGGAGAAATTTACCCTCTTTGGCCCCAAGGGGACTTTGGCCCTGAATTTTATTTGAAGTTGAAGAATGTTATAGGGCTTAGGCTGTGACTTCAAGGGCTGAGTAGCCAGATCATAATGTGGGAGAAGAGGGTGAAAAATGCCCCTCCCTTCACTGTTACCTGGGTCTTCTTCCTGGGCCAAATTTGGTACCAGCAAAGGTACATGGAGGGACCTCAGCATGGGTTTAGGAAGGGAACAAGTCCTCTCTCAGCTTAGCCCTTGTACTTTCATGCTGAGCACTGTGAGACCAGGCAATGGAGTGAGTAAGGAACGTTACCAGGCTTGGAGGTAAAACATGTCACTAGTTTTAACTAGTATTAACTGAACTCTCAATTAGATTTCACTAGTCTTTTTCCCACTAATGTCCTTTTTCTGTTGCAGCATCCAATCCAGGATAGCACATTGCATTTAGGGGCTAATGTGCTTTTAACCACTGTATAAACCTTCTTAAATGACCATTTCTAGCTCCATCCCTGTACTTTGTTCTAAGATTTTTCATCAAACATTAAGGAGGTGAAGGACCCAAAATCCTAAGGTGGTCAGCTCTAAAAGCCATCTCAGCCATCATCGGCATTTCCTGAAGTGAAATTTCCAGAGCAAAAGTGTAACAAGAGGCTCTGTTATTTTAAAGAAGAGATGGTTTCTATAGTCAAATGAGTTAAAGAAATGCTAGATGCCAAATCCTTTCTTGAAGAGGCAAAATATCTATCAACATGATAAAATCTCTGAGAAGTCCTGCAATAAATAAGCCAGCTTTATTTGATTTAACAGAACTTTTTTCAAATTTCAGTCATTTGTGTACCACCTTCACAGTTTTTGCCACATCTGCAGACAATTTGTACTATTATTGACTTGATCTTTTTCTTTAAATCCACTCACCTTTTAAAAGGGACATTCTAAAGCACTTTTGATATCACTACTGTACATGGAAAATTAGGATCATTTGCCAAAATTAATTAGAATGAATAAAATGTTAATTTCAACCAAGAACCTCCTAAAGTCAACTCATCTAACATCAGTGGTTCACATAAGACAGTTTGGGAAATATTGGTTAACAGAGAACCCTTTTTTCCCTATCACATGTTAACATCCTGGGGATACACTTTGGGAAATTATGATCTAGTTGTTCTATCTCTAAGGCCCAGAAGCTCAGAAAACATGCACAGGAAGCTAGTGGTAAAGCCCAAATTAAAACTGAAGGCCCCTATCTCCCTCTAGTGCTCTTTTCACAACCCTACTCAGCCTCTGAGTTTCAGACATCTCCTGGGCTTGGCTGAAAGAGGTTCCATGAGGGTCAGTTTGTAGCACAAGAAGTTCAGATTCCATGTGATCAGGTTGTGATCTCACATTTGGGGTTTTAAACAGATTCCCAAACCCAGCTCTGAAGGCTCCCTGTTTTCCTCCACTCCAGGGAGAGAACTTGGATCTGATTCTTTGTCAAAGTAAACAGGTACAAAGTGTTTTCTGATTCCCAACTATCATTGCTGACTACACCCAGCCAACTCTCACTCATAGACCAAGTACCTGCACTTTGTACAGTTCTTCCTAAAGTCATGTTATTCTAAAATTTAATTGTGTTTGAGCAAAAGGGTGTGGCAAGAGGGAAGCCTAGTGTTAATCAGTAACAGAGAGTGGCAGATAAACAAGGTTCTTTCAGCTGTGCTGGGTACTGCTTGGTCCTCAGTTCTTCCTAAAGTGGCCCCTGAAACATACTTGATTCAACTTACTGTGCTCTTGGCTGTCTTCTCAACCCAAGGGGCTAGATCACAGGTGTCCCTGTCTCCTTCTCCACTTGGCCAATTGCTTAATGTTGTGAGTGGATTTGACAACTAATGCTCACTAATCCCACCCCAGCTGGTTTCCAACATTCAGACCAGACATGAGTGCCACTGGGCTTGATAACCTTTTCTCATTCAAAAGGTTAGACACCTAAAATAAGCCAGTCTGTGCTGTGTAATGAGTAATAATAGATAATATTTACAGAGCTCTTGTTTGTGTGTTAGTCACTCCTTGTACATTATCCCACTTAACCCTAGGATAATTCTGTGAGGAAGATACTATTTTTTGCATTTTAAGATTAAGTAAACTAAGGCTTAGACAACTTAAATATCTTTCCAAATTATACATATTAATAGTTGACACATGTCAGATCTGAGATTTGAACAAGGTATATACTTAACAGCAGAGCTTAGACTCTTAGCCCTTACCCTCCCATGCCTTGGGAGAAGGCTTGGTTTTTACCCTCAAGGAATTCACATATTTATAATAGCTATTTTGAAGCCCTTAAGAAATCTCTGCCGTCTTTGGATATGTTTCTATTCTTTGTCCCCCTTGGGGATTTATCACTTTCTCCTTCTCACACCTGGTGCTGTTTATTGAATGTTGTACATTGTGGATGCTACATTGTAGAGCAGCTGGATTTTGTTGTCTTCTTTTAAAAAACGTTGACTTATTTTCTTTTCCTGAAAGTAAGGTAATTTACTTTGGATTAGCTTGATTTTGTCACAGCTTTGTTTTTTACTTTTTTAGGGCAAGTCTAGAGTTCCTTGATCCTACAGCTAAACTAGCCCTATTCCTAAGGCATGTTAAGTTTGGGGATCCAAACTCAAGGCCCAGAGTTTATATCAAGGACTCTCTACTTTCTCTGGTCAGAACTCTAATATCACCCAGCACTCTGAGACTCCAAGGATCTCAGTTCTTACAACCCATTGGTAGCTGTTTTCTCCCGTGCTTTGTGGATGTTTTCCTGTGTATATGCAGCTTAGCATTCAGCGGAAGACTGGATTTCCATTAAGGGAACCCCTTTGTATATTTTTGCGCTACTTTTAAAATGCAGATCTTGCCTCTCTTCTACCCTGCCTCACAAATTACAGCCACTACAATTGTCTAGAACTCTGATCTCTGCCTCTTCAGCTCTGCAAGATCTCTGTGCTCTGCTTCGGCTCCACTTCCCTGCACCGTGATTTGGAAAGTGTGCCCAGACAGAAAGTTGTGTTGAATATGGAGCTCACCTCATGTATTTCCATTTTCTCAAAAATCACAGATAAGCACTGTCTGTTGTTCAGTGCCTAAAAACAGTTGCTTCATGTATTTTGCCAATTTTATAGTTGTATATGGTGGGAGAGTAAGTCTAATATCTGCTACTCCATTATAGTCAGACCTGGAAACCTTGGACATTTCTTTTTTTATAATCTGACCATCTCTGAATTTTAACTGGAATTTTAGTCTAATTACAATTATTGTGATTATTGATATATCTATTGTCTAACTTTTGATTGCATATGTTTTGCATTTTCAATTATTTTCTTTCCTCTTTTTTTCCTTTAAAAATCATTAAAGTATTTTTTGTTCTTTTCTATTTCATTTTATCTCTCTACAAATTTTTAAGATCTACATTCTATTTTGATTCTTTTACTAGTTATTCTTGAAAAGTTTAACATGCCTACCTACTTACATCAACAATTCTATAGTTCATATCTGCTCCTCTGCTGAACAGTACAAGGCCTTTAGAATACCTCTAAATTCTCCACTTCTAATTCATAATTGTTATCCACTATTTTCATTTAGTCCTTTAAAAAACACACAAATTAATGTTATAACAATTTTACTTCATATAAATAATACTTATTTAACGTAACCTACAGGTTTACCAATTTCTTTGCTCACTACTACCCTTCAGATCTCAGGTCTTTGTACTGAGAAAATCTTCTTTTTTCCTGAAGTCATTTTTTAGAAGTTTTTTTGTGAAGGTCTGCTGTGATAGATTCCCTCAGATATCAGTCTCAAGACAGTTTTATTCTGCCCTCATTCTTTTCTTTTTTAATTTTTATTTTTGGCTGCATTGGGTCTTTGCTGCTGCCCACGGGCTTTCTCTAGTTGCAGCGAGCAGGGGCTACTGTTTGTTGCAGTGCTCAGGTTTCTCATTGCGGTGGCTTCCCTTATTGCGGAGCACAGGCTCTAGGCCCGCAGGCTTCAGTAGTTGTGGCACGTGGGTTCAGTAGTTGTGACTCGCGGGCTCTAGAGCACAGGCTCAGTATTTGTGGCACATGGGCTTAGTTGCTCGGCGGCATGTGGGGTCTTCTGTGACCAGGGCTTGAACCCACATCCCCTGCATTGGCAGGCTGATTCTTAACCACTGCACCACCAAGGAAGTCCTCTGCCCTCATTCTTTTTTTTTTTTGCGGTACGCGGGCCTCGCACTGCTGTGGCCTCTTCCGTTGCGGAGCACAGGCTCCAGACGCGCAGGCTCAGTGACCATGGCTCACGGGCCTAGTCGCTCCGTGGCATGTGGGATCTTCCTGGACCAGGCATGAACCCGTGTCCCCTGCATCGGCAGGCGGACTCTCAACCACTGTGCCACCAGGGAAGCCCTGCCCTCATTCTTGAATGATAATTTGACTAGGTACTGTTAAAGAACAAAAATATGACTTACTAAATTTGAAGACCTAATTGGTTTTATTAGATGTTTCATGAATTAGGCAGCATCTCATCTAGCATGTAGAAAAGCATTTCTAGGAGTTGTACAAAATGGAAGGTTTTCAGACAGAAAGAGGTGGAACAATGAAATTAAAAGAGTGGATTATTTCAGGCAAGGTTACCTTCCCTTAGGGGGAGGCAGGGGGTCTTAGGCAGATTACCTCACTAGTGCTGACCAGGAAATTCCATACTGCTTGGTTTAAAAGTCTACTCCTGGGAGAGGGTGAAACTACAATTAGGTTAGGTATTAAGTCTTGGGTTTGGCACAAGTGACTCCATTTTGGGCTCATAGTTTCTTTTGTTGAACATAATTTGTAGTGAACAATTATGTTCTAATTCCAGGTTGACAATTATGTTCGTTCAGCACTTTGAAGATATTATAAATAAATATATTTTCTACCTGAGTTATGAAATCTGCATCAGTCAAATTGTCATTCACTCATAGATAATTATTTTCTCTTAAGCTGTTTCTAAAATATTTTAGCCTTTGTGTTCTGGAGTTTTACTATAAAGTATCTAGTTCTAGATTTCTATTTTATTTATCAAGCTTGCTGTAAATCATGTTTGGGGTACTCATGAATTTATATCCTTCAACAGAATTGAAATATTATCATCCATTAACTTATCAAATATTTCTTCTCTGTTCTAATTTATCCCCCAGAAATCCATAAATTAGATTTATTATTTTATTTTCCATGTCTCATAATCCCACTTTCATAATTTCCATTTCCTTATTTTCCTGTATTACATTCTGGGTAATTTATTTAGGTCCAACTTCCATTATATTTTCTCATCCATGTCTAATCTGCTGTTTAATCCATGGCTTTATGAAGTTTTAAAATGTCAACAATCATATTTTTAATTTTCAGGTATACTATTTATCTTTATTTCACAAATTCCCAGTTTCTTGTGATAGTCTCTTGATTCTTTTTTTAGTCATACTTTTTTTTTTTTAACATCTTTATTGGAGTATAATTGCTTTACAATGGTGTGTTAGTTTCTGCTTTATAACAAAGTGAATCAGCTATTCATACACATATAGCCCCATATCTCTTCATCTTGGGTTTCCCTCCCTCCCACCCTCCCTATCCCACCCCTCTAGGTGGTCAAAAAGCACTGGGCTGATTTCCCTGTGCTATGCAGCTGCTTCCCACTAGCTATCAGTTTTACATTTGGTAGTATATATATGTCCATGCCACTCTCTCACTTTGTCCCAGCTTACCCTTCCCCATCCCTATGTCCTCAAGTCCATTCTCTAATAAGTCTGCATCTTTATTCCTGTCCTGTCCCTAGGTTTTTCATGACCTTTTCTTTTTTTTTTAGATTCCATATATATGTGTCAGCATATGGTATTTGTTTTTCCCTTTCTGACTTACTGAACTCTGTATGACAGACTCTAGTTCCATCCACCTCACTACAAATAACTCAATTTCATTTCTTTTTATTGCTGAGTAATATTCCATTGTATACATGTGCCACATCTTCTTTATCCATTCATCTGTTGATGGACACTTAGGTTCCTTCCATGTCCTGGGTACTGTAAATAGAGCTGCAATGAACATTGTGGTACATGACTCTTTTTGAATTATGGTTTTCTCAGGGTATATGCCCAGTAGTGGGATTGCTGGGTCGTATGGTAGTTCTATTTTTATTTTTTTAAGGAACCTCCATACTGTTCTCCATAGTGGCTGTATCAATTTACATTCCCACCAACAGTGCAAGAGGGGGGTTCCCTTTTCTCCACACCCTCTCCAACATTTATTGTTTGTAGATTTTTTGATGATAGCCATCCTGACTGGGGTGAGATGATATCTCATTGTACTTTTGATTTGCATTTCTCTGATGATTAGTGATGTTGAGCATCCTTTCATGTGTTTGTTGGCAATCTGTATATCTTCTTTGGAGAAATGTCTATTTAGGTCTTCTGCCCATTTTTGGATTGGGTTGTTTGTTTTTTTTGATATTGAGTTGCATGAGCTGCTTGTAAATTTTGGAGATTAATCCTTTGTCAGTAGCTTCATTTGCAAATATTTTCTCCCATTCTGAGGGTTGTCTTTTTGTCTTGTTTATGGTTTCCTTTGCTATGCAAAAGCTTTTAAGTTTCATTAGGTCCCATTTCTTTCTTTTTGTTCTCATTTCCATTTCTCTAGGAGGTGGGTCAAAAGGATCTTGCTATGATTTATGTCATAGAGTGTTCTGCCTATGTTTCCCTCTAAGAGTTTATAGTGTCTGGCCTTACATTTAGGTCTTTATTCCATTCTGAGTTTATTTTTGTGTATGGTGTTAGGGAGTGTTCTAATTTCATTCTTTTACATGTATCTGTCCAGTTTTCCCAGCACCACTTATTGAAGAGGCTGTCTTTTCTCCATTGTATATTCTTGCTTCTTTTATCAAAAATAAGGTGACCATATGTGTGTGGGGTTATCTCTGGGCTTTCTATTCTGTTCCATTGATCTATATTTCTGTTTCTGTGCCAGTACCATACTGTCTTTATTACTGTAGGTTTGTAGTATACTCTGAAGTCAGGGAGCCTGATTCTTCCAGCTCCATTTTTCTTTCTCAAGATTGCGTTGGCTGTTTGGGGTATTTTGTGTTTCCAACAAATTGTGAAATTTTTTGTTCTAGTTCTGTGAAAAATGCCAGTGGTAGTTTGATAGAGATTGCGTTGAATCTGTAGATTGCTTTGGGTAGTTCAGTCATATTCACAATGTTGATTCTTAAAATCCAAGAACATGGTATACCTCTCCATCTATTTATATCATCTTTAATTCCTTTCATCAGTGTCTTATAGTTTTCTGCATACAGGTCTTTTGTCTCCTTAGGTAGGTTTATTCCTAGGTATTTTATTCTTTTTGTTGCAGTGGTAAATGGGAGTGTTTCCTTAATTTCACTTTCAGATTTTTCATCATTAGTGTATAGGAATACAAAAGATTTCTGTGCATTAATTTTGTATCCTGCTACTTTACCAAATTCATTGATTAGCTCTAGTAGTTTTCTGGTAGCATAATTAGGATTCTCTGTGTATAGTACCATGTCATCTGCAAACAGTGACAGCTTTACTTCTCTTCCAATTTGGGTTCCTTTTATTTCTTTTTCTTCTCTGATTGCTGTGGCTTAAACTTCCAAAACAATGTTGAATAATAGTGGTGAGAATGGGCAACCTTGTCTTTTTCCTGATCTTAGTGGAAATGGTTTCAGTTTTTCACCACTGAGGATGATGTTGGCTGTGGGTTTGTCATATATGGCCTTTATTATGTTGAGGTAAGTTCCCTCCATGCCTACTTTCTGGAGGGTTTTTATCATAAATGGATGCTGAATTTTGTCGAAAGCTTTTTCTGCATCTATTGAGATGATCATATAGTTTTTATTCTTCAATTTGTTAATATGGTGTATCACAATGATTGATTCACATATATGGAAGAATCCTTGCATTCCTGGGATAAACCCCACTTGATCATGGTGTATGATCCTTTTAACGTGTTGTTGGATTCTGTTTGCTAGTATTTTGTTGAGGATATTTGCATCTATGTTCAGCAATGATATTGGCCTGTTGTTTTCTTTCTTTGTGACATCTTTGCCTGGTTTTGGTATCATGTTGATGGTGGCTTCGCAGAATGAGATTGGGAGTGTTCCTCCCTCTGCTATATTTTGGAAGAGTTTGAGAGGGATAGGTGTTAGCTCTTCTCTAAATGTTTGATAGAATTCGCCTGTGAAGCCCACTGGTCCTGGGCTTTAGCTTGTTGGATGAATCTTAACCACAGTTTCAATTTCAGTGCTTGTGATTGGTCTGTTTATATTTTCTATTTCTTACTAGTTCAGTCTCAGAAGGTTGTGCTTTTCTAAGAATTAGTCCATTTCTTCCAGGTTTTCCATATTATTGGCATATAGTTGCTTGTAGTAATCTCTCATGATCCTTTGTATTTCTGCAGTGTCACTTGTTACTTCTCCTTTTTCATTTCTAATTCTATTGATTTGAGTCTACTCCCTTTTTTTCTTCATGAGTCTGGCTAATGGTTTATCAATTTTGTTTATCTTCTCAAAGAATCAGCTATTAGTTTTATTGATGTTTTCTATTGTTCCCTTGATTTCTTTTTCATTTATTTCTGATCTGATCTTTATGATTCTTTCCTTCTGCTAACTTTGGAGTTTTTTTGCTCTTCTTTCTCCAGTTGCTTTAGGTGTAAGGTTAGGTTGGTTGTTTGAGATTTTTCTTGTTTCTTGAGGTAGTATTGTATTGCTATAAACTTCCCTCTTAGAACTGCTTTTGCTGCATCCCATAGGTGTTTTCATTGTCATTTGTTTCTAGGTATTTTTTGATTTCCTCTTTGATTTCCTCAGTGATCTCTTGGTTATTTAGTAGTGTACTATTTAGCCTCCATGTGTTTGTATTTTTTACAGTTTTTTGCCTGTAGTTGATATCTACTTTCATAGCATTGTAGTCGGAAAAGATACTTGATACAATTTCAATTTTCCTAAATTTACCAAGGCTTCATTTGTGACCCAAGATATGATCTATCCTTGAGAATGTTCCATGAGCACTTGAAAAGAAAGTGTATTCTGTTGTTTTTGGATGGAATGTCCTATAAATATCAATTAAGTCCATCTTGTTTAATGTGTCATTTAAAGCTTCTGTTTCCTTATTTATTTTAATTTTGGATGATCTGTCCAATGGTGAAAGTGGGGTATCAAAGTCCCCTACTATGATTGTGTTACTGTTGATTTCCCCTTTTATGGCTGTTAGTATTTGCCTTATGTATCGAGGTACTCCTATGTTGGGTGCATAAATATTTACAATTGTTGTATCTTCTTGGATTGATCCCTTGATCATTATGTAGTGTCCTTCTTTGTCTCTTGTAATAGTCTTTGTTTTAAAGTCTATTTTGTCTGATATGAGAATAGCTACTCCAGCTTTCTTTTGATTTCCATTTGCATGGAATATATTTTTCCATCCCCTCACGTTCAGTCTGTATGAGTCCCTAGGTCTGAAGTGGGTCTCTTGTAGACAGCATATATACGGGTCTTGTTTTTGTTTCCATTCAGCCAGTCTATGTCTTTGGTTGGAGCATTTAGTCCATTTACATTTAAGGTAATTATTGATATGTATGTTCCTATTGCCATTTTCTTAATTGTTTTGGGCTTGTTACTGTAGGTCTTTTCCTTCTCTTGTGTTTCCTGCCTAGAGAAGTTCTTTAGCATTTGTTGTAAAGATGGTTTGGTGGTGTTGAATTCTCTTAGCTTTTGCTTGTCTGTAAAGGTTTTCATTTCTCCGTTGAAGCTGAATGAGATCCTTGCTGGGTAGAGTAATCTTGGTTGTAGGTTTTTCCCTTTCATCACTTTAAATATGTCCTGCCACTCCCTTCTGGCTTGCAGAATTTCTGCTGAAAGATCAGCTGTTAACCTTATGAGGATTCCCTTGTATGCTACTTGTTGATTTTCCCTGTCTGCTTTTAATATTCTTTCTTTGTATTTAATTTTTGATAATTTGATTAATATGTGTCTTGGTGTGTTTCTCCTTGCATTTATCCTGTATGGGACTCTGAGCTTCCTGGACTTGATTAACTATTTCTTTTCCCATGTTAGAGAAGTTTTCGACTATAATCTCTTCAAATATTTCCTCAGTCCCTTTCTTTTTCTCTTCTTCTTCTGGGTCCCCCTATAACCTGAATGTTGGTGTGTTTAATGTTGTCCCAGAGGTCTCTGAGACTGTCCTCAATTCTTTGCATTTTTTTTTTCTTTATCCTGCTCTGCAGTAGTTATTTCCAGTATTTTATCTTCCGGGTCACTTATCCATTCTTCTGCCTCAGTTATTCTGCCATTGATTCCTTCTAGAGAATTTTAAATTTCACTTATTGTGTTGTTCATCATTGTTTGTTTGCTCTTTAGTTCTTCTAGATCATTGTTAAACGTTTCTTATATTTTCTCCATTCTATTTCCAAGATTTTGGATCATCTTTACTGTCATTATTCTGAATTCTTTTTCAAGTAGACTGCCTATTTCCTCTTCATTTGTTTTGTCTGGTAGGTTTTACCTTGCTCCTTCATCTGCTATGTGTTTCTCTGTCTTCTCATTTTGCTTAACTTACTGTGTTTGGGGTCTCCTTTTCGCAGGCTGCAGCTTCATAGTTCCCGTTGTTTTTGGTGTCTGCCCCCAGTGGCTAAAGTTGGTTCAGTGGGTTGTGTAGGCTTCCTGGTCGAGGGGACTACTGCCTGTGTTCTGGTGGATGAGGCTGGATCTTGTCTTTCTGGTGGGCAGTTCCACATCCGGTGGTGTGTTTTGGGGTGTCTGTGACCTTATTATGATTTTAGGCAGCTTCTCTGCCAATGGGTGGAGTTGTGTTCCTGTCTTGCTAGTTGTTTGGCATAGGTTGTCCAGCACTGGCGCTTGCTGGTCATTGAGTGGAGCTGGGTCTTGGCGTTGAGATGGAGATTTCTGGGAGATTTTCACTGTTTGATATTACGTGGAGCTGGGAGGTCTCTGGTGGACCAGTGTCATGAACTTGGCTCTCCCACCTCAGTGACACAGGCCTGATGCCCAGTTGGAGCACAAAGACCCTGTCATCCACATGGAAAAAGAGAAAAAGGAAAAAAAAAAAAATATATCATTGCTTCCAAAGTCCACCACCTCAATATGGGATGATTCATTGTCTATTCAGGTCTTCCACAGATGCAGGGTACATCAAGTTGATTGTGGAGATTTAACCCGCTGCTCCTGAGGCTGCTGGGAGAAATTTCCCTTTCTCTTCTGTGTTCGCACAGCTCCTAGGGTTCAGCTTTGGATTTAGGCCCCGCCTCTGCATGTAGGTCGCCTAAGGGCGTCTGTTCTTCGCTCAGAAAAGACGGGGTTAATGTAGCAGCATATTAGGGGGCTCTGGCTCACTCAGGCCAGGGGAGGGAGGGGTACGGAATGCGGGGCGAGCCTGCGGTGGCAGAGGCCAACATGATGTTGCAACAGCCTGAGGCGCATCGTGTGTTCTCCTGGGGAAGTTGTCCCTGGATCACGGGATCCTGGCAGCGGCGGGCTGCACAGGCTCCCGGGAAGGGAGGTGTGGATAGTGACCTGTGCTTGCACACAGGCTTTTTGGTGGCTCCAGCAGCAGCCTTAGTGTTTCATGCCCGTCTCTGGGGTCTGCGCTGATAGCCGTGGCTCGCACCCGTCTCTAGAGCTCATTTAGGCGGTGCTCTGAATCCCTTCTCCTCGCGCACCCCGAAACAATGGTCTCTTGCCTCTTGGGCAGCTCCAGAACTTTTCCCAGACACTCTCTCAGCTAGCCGTGGCGCACTAGGCCCCTTCAGGCTGTGTTCACGCAGCCAACCCCAGTCCTCTCCCTGGGGTCTGACCTCTGAAGCCCGAGCCTCAGCTCCCAGCCCCCGCCCACCCTGGTGGGTGAGCAGACAAGCCTCTCAGGCTGGTGAGTGCTGGTCGGCACTGATCCTCTGTGCAGAAATCTCTCCGCTTTGCCCTCCGCACCCCTGTTGCTGCGCTCTCCTCCGTGGCTCCGGAGCTTCCCCCCTCCGCCACCCGCCGTCTCTGCCCACGAAGGGGCTTCCTAGTGTGCGGAAACCTTTCCTTCTTCACAGCTCCCTCCCACTGGTGCAGGTCCCGTCCCTATTCTTTTGTCTCTGTTTTTTCTTTTTTCTCTTGCCCTACCCAGGTACCTGGGGAGTTTCTTGCCCTTTGGGAGGTCTGAGGTCTTCTGCCAGCGTTCAGTAGGTGTTCTGTAGGGGTTGTTCCACATGTAGATGTATTTCTGATGTATTTGTGGGGAGGAAGGTGATCTCCACGTCTTACTCTTCCACCATCTTGAAGCTCCTCTCTGTCTCTTGTTTCTTGATCAATTTTGTGATTCCATTTTAAAATTTCTTCCAGTATTTTATACAAAGTTATTTTATATTTTGATTTTATAATTCCAATATATGAAGACCATGGAGGTCTAAATCTGTTGTTTGTTGTTCTGCCTCATGATCATAGTAGGATTTTTTCTCTTATGTTTGTTAATCTCTGATTGTCAGATCATATGTATTTATCTTTGGGGATCCTACAGGCCTAAACTGGGGATTTTTTGATGCTTCTACTAGGAGTCAACAGGGCCTATCATCTCATACCTACCTGGGATGGTACTTTAGCTTTTTTAAAAACACCTTTCCTTAATTAGGAATCTCAGTTTCAAGAAGCCTATTTGGAACTAGTCCAAGGCTTGGTCTCTGATCAACTGACACACTGATATATATCTACATTTACCCTTAGGGCAATACCAACCTCCTGGCTCCTTGCTACTCACACTCCCATCCTGGCTTCAGCTTACATTTTATTAGGGATTACTTGAAGATTTTCTTCATTTATTGCAAGTCCCGTGATATACCAAAAAAAAATCAACCTCTTCCAGAATCTCCTTGTTTCGGAGTAACAGGGTGGTTTATAGTATCTAGCTTCCCATATTGACAGAAGTCAAAGTTCCGAAAACTGCTTCTTTTTTCTTTTTTTTTGAGAAATTATTCACGTGCATTTTGAGGTAGTAATGTAAATAAGGCAAAACACGCATTTGAAAATTGACTCAGATATATAGTCTAAAAGCAGTGAAATCACAGTAAACAAGTAAAACAATGTAAAGTATGCATCTGACTAAAGATTTAGATATAAATTTGAAAAGAAAGCATAACACAGTATCTACCAGTAACAGGGGACTGAACTTAAAACAGTTAAGAGTTGATGGCCTTAGAAGGAGGGCTGAATGACACTGAGGATCTATAGATATTTTTGCCCTGGAGACACTGATTATAGCTGGAGGCTGAGAATCCAGGGTTGGCCATAGGACAGAAGGTCCCAGGGCAGGGAACAGGGAAATCAGCAGATATGTTGGTATATATGTGGGGGTATTTCAGGAGTTAAATGGAGATATCTATTCTCCACATGCCCTTAAGATATGTCCAACTTTTGAAGCTGCTTGACTTGAGAGACTGAATACCCAAGCTGAAAACCCTTTAAGGGCAGAACTTAATCTGTAGAAAACCTCAAAGAAAACAAACTCCTGTTTCTCAATTAAAAGCTCTGGAAGGTCTTCCCTAGGAAAGAGAATAAAGCAGAGGTAGGCTGAGTCTAAACAAAACTGTAACCCATTTTCACTGTATCCACCCTACCTTCAACACTCAGTCCCAGATTGAAATGAGATGATCAGCCCCCTTCTCTATCAGCCCAATAAATGAAAGGATAAATTCTCTATGATGCAAGACAACACCATTAGAGCACAATATGGTTATGTTTCTTTTTTTGTAACATCTTTAATGGAATATAATTGTTTCAATGTTGTGTTAGTTTCTGCTGTATAACAAAGTGAATCAGCTATATGTATACATACATCCCCATATACCTTCCCTCTTGCATCTCACTCCTACCCTCCCTGTCCCACCCCTCTAGGGTGGTCACTGAGCTGATCTCCCTGTGTTGTGCTGCTGCTTCCCACTACCTATTTACATTAGGTAGTGTATATATGTCAATGCTACTCTCTCACTTCATCCCAGCTTACACTTCCCCATCCCTGTGTCCTCAAGTCCATTCTCTACGTCTGTGTCTTTATTCCTGTCCTGCTCCTAGGTTCATCAAAACCATTTTTCTTTTTTTTTTTTTTAGATTCCATATATATATGTTAGCATACGGTATTTATTTTCCTCTTTCTGACTTACTTCAATCTGTATGGTAGACTAGGTCCATCCACCTCACTACAAATAACTCAATTTTGCTTCTTTTTATGGCTGAGTAATATTCCATTGTATATATGTGCCACATCTTCTTTATCCATTCATCCAATGATGGACACTTAGGTCGCTTCCATGTCCTGGGTACTGTAAATAGAGCTGCAATGAACATTGTGGTACATGACTCCTTTTGAATTATGGTTTTCTCAGGGTATATGCCAAGTAGTGGGATTGCTGGGTTGTATGGTAGCTCTATTTTAAGTTTTTTAAGGAACCTCCATACTGTTCTCCATAGTGGCTGTATCAATTTACATTCCCACCAACAATGCAAGAGCATTCCCTTTTCTCCACCCTCACCAGCATTTATTGTTTGTAGATTTTTTCATGATGGCCATTCTGACTGCTGTGAGGTGATACCTCATTGTAGTTTTGATTTGCATTTCTCTAATGATTAGTGATGTTGACCATCCTTTCATATGTTTGTTGGTGATCTGTATATCTTCTTTGGAGAAATATCTGTTTAAGTCTTTTGCCCATTTTTGGATTGGGTTGTTTGTTTTTTTAATATTCAGTTGCATGAGCTGCTTGTAAATTTTGGAGATTAATCCTTTGTCAGTTGCTTCATTTGCAAATATTTTCTCCCATTCTGAGGGCTGTCTTTTCATCTTGTTTATGGTTTCCTTTGCTGTGCAAAAGCTTTTAAGTCATTAGGTCCCATTTGTTTATTATTTCCATTTCTCTAGGAGGTGGGTCAAAAAGGATCTTGCTGTGATTTATGTCATAGAGTGTTCTGCCTATGTTTTCCTCTAAGAGTTTTATACTGTCTGGCCTTACATTTAAGTCTTTAACCCAGTTTGAGTTTATTTTTGTTAGGAGGTGTTCTAATTTCATTCTTTTACATGTAGTTGTCCAGTTTTCCCAGCACCACTTATTGAAGAGGCTGTCTTTTCTCCACTGCATATTCTTGGCTCCTTTATCAAAGATAAGGTGACCATATTTTCGTGGGTTTATCTCTGGGCTTTCTATCCTGTTCCATTGATCTATATTTCTGTTTTTGTGCCACTATCATACTGTCTTGATTACTGTAGCCTTGTAGTATAGTCTGAAGTCAGAGAGCCTGATTCCTCCAGCTCTGTTTTTCTTTCCCAAGATCGTTTTGGCTATTTGTGGCGTTTTGTGTTGCCATACAAATTTTGAAATTTTTTGTTCCAGTTTTGTGAAAAATGCCAGTGGTAGTTTGATAGAGATTGCATTGAATCTGTAGATTGCTTTGGGAAATATAGTCATTTTCAAAATGTTGATTCTGCCAATTCAAGAACATGTTATATCTCCCCATCTGTTTGTGTTGTCTTTAATTTCTTTCATCAGTGTCTTATAATTTTCTGCATACAGATCTTTTGTCCCCTTAGGTAGGTTTATTCCTAGGTATTTTATTCTTTTTGTTGCAATGGTAAATGGGAGTGTTTCCTTAATTGCTCTTTCAGATTTTTCACCATTAGTGTATAGAAATGCAAGAGGTTTCTGTGCATTAATTTTCTATGCTGAAACTTTACCAAATTCATTGATTAGCTCTAGTAGTTTTCTGATAGCATGTTTAGGATTTTCTATGTAGAGTACCATGTCATCTGCAAACAGTGACAGCTTTAATTCTTCTTTTCCGACGTGGATTCCTTTTATTTCTTTTTCTTCTCTGATTGCTGTGGCTAAAACTTCCAAAACTATGTTGAATAACAGCGGTGAGAGTGGGCAATCTTCTCTCATTCCTGATCTTAGAGGAAATGGTTTCAGTTTTTCACCATTGAGGACGATGCTGGCTGTGGGTTTGTCATATATGGCCTTTATTATGTGGAGGTAGGTTCCCTCTATGACCACTTTCTGGAGAGTTTTTATCATAAATGGGTGTTGATTTTTGCTGAAAGCTTTTTCTGTATCTATTGAGATTATCCTATGGTCATTATCCTTCAATTTGTTAATACGGTGTATCACATTGATTCATTTGCATATATTGAAGAATCCTTGCATTCCTGGGATAAACCCCACTTGATCATGGTGTATGATCCTTTTAATGTGCTGTTGGATTCTGTTTGCTAGTGTTTTGTTTAGGATTTTTGCATCTATGTTCATCAGTGATATTGGCTTGTAGTTTTCTTTTTTTGTGACATCTTTGTGTGGTTTTGGAATCAGGATGATGGTGGCTTCGCAGAATGAGTTTGGGAGTGTTCCTCCCTCTGCTATATTTTGGAAGAGTTTGAGAAGGCTAGGTGTTAGCTCTTCTCTAAATGTTTGATAGTATTCACCTGTGAAGCCATCTGGTGTTGGGCTTTTGTTTGTTGGAAGATTTTTTTTTTTTTTGGAAGATTTTTAATCACAGTTTCAATTTCAGTGCTTGTGATTTGTCTGTTTATATTTTGTCCTTCTTCCTCATTCAGTTTCAGGATGTTGTGCTTTTCTAAGAATTTGTGAATTTTTTCCAGCTTGTCCATTTTATTGGCATAGAGTTGCTTGCAGTAATCTCTCATGATCCTTTGTATTTCTGCAGTGTCAGTTGTTACTTCTCCTTTTTCATTTCTAATTCTGTTGATTTGAGTCTTCTCCCTTTTTTCCTTGATGAGTCTAGCTAACGGTTTATCAGTTTTATTTATCTTCTCAAAGAACCAGCCTTAGTTTTATTGATCTTTGCTATTGGTTCCTTCATTTCTTTTTAATTTATTTCTGATCTTTCATTTCCTTCTTTCTGCTAAGTTTGGGGTTTTTTTTGTTCTTTCTCTAATTGCTCTAGGTGTAAGGTTAGGTTGCTTATTTGAGATGTTTCTTGTTTCTTGAGGTAGGACTGTATTGCTATAAACTTCCCTCTTAGAACAGCTTTTGCTGCATCCCATAGGTTTTGGGTCATTGTGTTTTGTCATTTGTTTCTAGGTATTTTTTGATTTCCTCTTTGATTTCTTCAGTAATCTCTTGGTTATTTAGTAGTGTATTGTCTAGCCTCCATGTGTTTGTATTTTTTACAGATTTTTCCGTGTAATTGATATCTAGTATCATAGCATTGTGGTCAGAAAAGATACTTGATATGATTTCAATTTTCTGAAATTTACCAAGGCTTGATTTGTGACCCAAGATATGATCTATCCTGGAGAGTGTTCCATGAGCACTTGAGAAGAAAGTGTATTCTGTTGTTTTTGGATGGAATGTCCTATAAATATCAATTAAGTCCATCTTGTTTAATGTGTCATTTAAAGCTTCTGTTTCCTTATTTATTTTCATTTTGGATGATCTGTCCATTGTTGAAAGTAGGGTGTTAAAGTCCCCTACCATGATTGTGTTACTGTTGATGTCCCCTTTTGTGGCTGTTAGTATTTGCCTTATGTATCGAGGTGCTCCTGTGTTGGGTGCATAAATATTTACAAGTGCTATATATTCTTCTTGGATTGATCCCTTGATCATTATGTAGTGTCCTTCTTTGTCTCTTTTAATAGTCTTCATTTTAATGTCTATTTTGTCTGATATGAGAATTGCTACTCTAGCTTTCTTTTGATTTCCATTTGCATGGAATAGCTTTTTCCATACCCTCACTTTCAGTCTGTATGTGTCCCTAGGCCTGAAGTGGGTCTCTTGTAGACAGCATATATATGGGTCTTGTTTTTGTATCCATTCAGCCAGTCTATGTCTTTTGGTTGGAACATTTAATCCATTTACATTTAAGGTAGTTATGGATATGTATGTTCCTATTACCATTTTATTAATTGTTTTGGGTTTGTTTTTGTAGGTCTTTTTTTCTCTTGTGTTTCCACCTAGAGACATTCCTTTATCATTTGTTGTAAAGCTGGCTTGGTGGTGCTGAATTCTCTTAGCTTTTGCTTGTCTGTAAAGGTTTTCATTTCTCCATTGAATCTGAATGAGATCCTTGCTGGGTAGAGTAATCTTGGTTGTAGGTTTTTCCCTTTCATCACTTTAAATATGTTCTGCCACTCCCTTTGGGCTTGCAGAGTTTCTGCTGAAAGATCAGCTGTTAACCTTATGGGGATTCCCTTGTATGTTATTTGTTGCTTTTCCCCTGCTCCTTTTAATATTTTTTCTTTGTATTTAATTTTTGATAGTTTGATTAATATGTGTCTTGGCATGTTTCTCCTTGGATTTATCCTGTAAGGGAATCTCTGTGCTTCCTAGACTTGATTGACTATTTCCTTAAGGAAGTTTTCAACTATAATCTGTTCAAATATTTTCTCAGACCCTTTCTTTTTCTCTTCCTCTGGGACCCCATAATTTGAATGTTGGTGCGTTTAATGTTGTCCCAGAGGTCTCTGAGACTGTCCTCAATTTTTTTCATTCTTTTTTCTTTATTCTGCTCTGTGGCAGTTATTTCTACGACTTTATCTTCCAGGTCACTTACCCATTGTTCTACCTCAGTTATTCTGCTATTGATTCCTTCTAGAGAATTTTAAATTTCATTTACTGTGTAGTTCATCGTTGTTTGTTTGCTCTTTGGTTCTTCTAGGTCCTTGTTAAACGTTTCTTGTATTTTCTCCATTCTATTTCCAAGATTTTCGATCATGTTTACTATCATTACTCTGAATTCTTTTGTAGACTGCCTATTTCCTCTTCATTTGTTTGGTCTGGTGGGTTTTTACCTTGCTCTTTCATCTGCTGCATATTACTCTGTATTCTCATTTTCTTTAACTTACTGTGTTTGGGGTCTCCTTTTCACAGGCTGCAGCTTCATAGTTCCCGTTGTTTTTGGTGTCTGCCCCCAGTGGGTGAGGTTGGTTCAGTGGCTTGTGTAGGCTTCCTGGTGGAGAGGACTGGTGCCTGTGTTCCGGTGGGTGGGGCTGGATCTTGTCTTTCTGGTGGGCAGGGCTGCGTCTGGTTGTGTGTTTTGGTGTGCCTGTGAACTTAGTATGATCTTAGGCAGCCTCTCTGCTTAATGGGTGGGGTTGTGTTCCTGTCTTGCTAGTTGATTGGCATGGAGAGTCCAGCACTGCAGCTTGCTGGCTGTTGGGTGGAGCTGGGTCTTAGATTTGAGATGGAGATCTCTGGGAGAGCTCTCGCCGATTGATATTACGTGGGGCTGGGAGGTCTCTGATTGTCCAATGTCCTGAACTCAGCTCTCCCACCTCCGGGATTAAGGCCTGTCAGCCACACGGCCTGGTACGTGGGGATTTTCTTGCCTTTTGGGAAGTCTGACGTCTTCTGCCAGTGTTCAGTAGGTCTTCTGTAGGAGTTTTTCCACATGTAGATGTATTTTTTTTCAATTTATTTAATTAATTTATTTTTGGCTGTGTTGGATCTTTGTTGCTGTGTGTGGGCTTTCTCTAGTTGCGGCGAGCGGGGCCTACTCTTTGTGGCGGCGGGCAGACTTCTCACTGCAGTGGTTTCTCTTGCTGTGGAGCATGGGCTCTAAGCACTCGGGCTTCAGTAGTTGTGGCTCACGGGCTCTAGAGTGCAGGCTCAGTAGTTTTGGTGCACGGGCTTAGTTGCTCCGTGGCATGTGGGATCTTCCCAGACCAGGGCTCAAACCCATGTCCCCTGAATTGGCAGGAGGATTCTTAACCACTGCGCCACCAGGGAAGTCCTGTAGATGTATTTTTTTCCTTTCTTTCTTTTTTTTTTTTTTTTTTTTTGCGGTACGCGGGCCTCTCCCTGTTGTGGCCTATCCTGTTGCAGAGCACAGGCTCCGGACGCGCAGGCTCAGCGGCCACAGCTCATGGGCCCAGCCACTCCACAGCATGTGGGATCTTCCCGGACCGGGGCACGAACCAGTGTCCCCTGCATCGGCAGGCGGACTCCTAACCACTGCACCACCAGGGAAGCCCTGTAGATGTATTTTTGATGTATTTGTGGGGAGGAAGGTGACCTCCATGTCTTTCTCCTCCGCCATCTTGAAGGTACTCCGATCATGGTTCTTTATGCACAATATCTGGCCATAGTTTCTGGTTATGTGGAGATCAAAACCATAAGACACATGGACAAATCCATAATTATAATTAAAGACTTCAATACTTTTTCAGTGTATCTCCTTCTTAATTCAATAATTAAGTAGATTCAATAATTAAGTAGACAGAAAAGAAGCAAAAATATAGCAGATTCAGCAACACTATGAAACTATTTGACTCCATCCCTCCCAACATCAGAATATACACTCTTCTCAGGGGCACATTGAACATTTACCAAGACTAACCATATTCTGGGCCATAAAACAAGTCTCAATAAATTTAAAGGATTCAAATCATACAGTATGGTCTCTGGCTACTACAGAATTAAGTTGGAAATCAACAACAGAAAGATCTACAGAAAAATTGTAATTTTTTGGAAACAAGATAACATGCTTCTAAATAATCCATGGTCAAAGAAGAAATTGAAAGAGAAATTAGAAAGCACTTTGAACTTAATCAAAATGAAAATATAACATACCAATATTTGTGGGAAGCCTCCACAACTATGAGATAATAAATTTCTGTTGTTTACACCACCCAGTCTTGTGGTATTTTGTTATGGCAGCCCTAGCAAACTAATACAAGCCCCAAACTGGAAATAACCTGGATGTCCATCAACAGATAAATGACTAAACAAATTTGGCAAATTTCATCTTAAAGTGATCAAGGTTAGTATCACCCCATGATAAGTCATATTGGTATCATGTGCACCTGACATGATGCCGTGAGAAGAGCACCTCATCTCTGTGGACCTCCTCCCCAAGTCCCATAGCCCCAGTCTAATCATGAGAACACATCAGGCAAACCCAAATGAAGGGATATTATACAAAATACCTGATCAGTACTCTTCAAAAGTTTCAAGGTCATGTGGAGCAAGGAAAGACTGAATAACTGTCACAGAATAGAGGAGACACAATGACTAATTTCACAGTGACATTCTTGATTGGACCCTGGAACAGAAAAAGAACATTAGAGAAAAAACTGCTGAAATCTAAATAAAGTCTGTATTTTAGTTAATAGTATTATTTTAATGTTAATATCTTAGCTTTGACAAATGTACCATGGTCATGCTAACATTAAGGTAAGCTAGATGAAAGGTATTATCTTTGCAACTTTTTTTTTTTTTTTTTTTTTGGCTGCAGAGTCTTAGTTGCAGCATGTGGGATCTTCGTTGTGGACTGTGGACTTCTTAGTTGCGCATGTGAACTCTTAGTTGCAGCATGCATGTGGGATCTAGTTCCCCGACCAGAGATCGAACCTGGGCCCCCTGCATTGGGAGCATGGAGTCTTACCCACTGGACCACCAGGGAAGTCCTGCAACTTTTATGGAAATCTAAAATTATTCCAAAGCAAAAAGTTTATTTTAAAAAATTGTGTATATGTAACAGCATTCAAACAGTAAGATCCCACTTGGAGTACTGTTAAAAATCAAATATTTAGGAATAAATCTAATGAAAGATATGTGAAAATTCTACATTGAAAACTACACTGTACGATAGAGATCAATTTTTTTTTTTTGCAGTACGCGGGCCTCTCACTGTTGTGGCCTCTCCCGTTGCGGAGCACAGGCTCTGGACGCACAGGCTCAGCGGCCTAGCCGCTCCACAGCATGTGGGATCTTCCCGGACCAGGGCACGAACCCATGTTCCCTGCATCGACAGGTGGACTCTCAACCACTGTGGTACCAGGGAAGCCCCCTAGAGATCAATTTTTAAAGACTCAAATAAATAGAAGGATAGATCATGTTCATGGATTAGAAGACTCAATATTGTTAAAATATCAATATCCTCAAGTTAATCTGATAATTCAATGCAATCCTAATCAGAACCCCAGCAGGGATTGTGTGTGTGTATGTGTGTGTGTGTAAATCAACAAGCTGATTCTAAAATTCAGATAGACCTCAAAGGGCCAAGAATAGCCAAGGCAATCTTGAAGAAAAATAGCCCCAGATGACTTACACTATCTGACATCAAGACCTATTATAAAGGTATAGCAATTAACACAGTGTGCAAAGAAAGACAAATTGATGAGTGGAATGTAACTGAGATATCAGGAACTGACCCACACATATATGGTCACCTGATTTATGACAAAGATAACACTACAGTAGGGAAAAGATAATATTTTAGTAAATAGTGTCTAGGCAACTGGGTAACAACATGGAAAACAATATACCTTGATCACTACTTCATTCTACACACAAAAATCAATTTCAAGTGGATTGCAGATCTACATATGAAAAATAAAACAATAAAATTCTTAGAAGAGGACATCTCCTTCACCTTGGAGTAGACAAAACTTTTAAAAACAAGACATAAAAGCACTAACCAAAAAGAAAAAATTTGATATATTTGACTATATTAAAATTAAGGACTTCTGTTCAAAAATAAAATACGATTATGAGAATAAAAAGACAATGCACAGAATGGGAGAAGATATTCACAATACCTATATTCTATAGAAGACTCATATTCAGAATACATGAAGAACTTGTATGTAAAAAACAACTTCATGAGACTTCCCTGGTGGTCCAGTGAGTAAGGCTCTGCACTCCCAGTGCAGGGGCCCGGGTTCGATCCCTGGTTGGGGAAACAGATCCCGCATGCATGCCTCAACTAAGAAGTCTGCATGCCGCCACTAAGAAGCCCGAGCCCGCATACCGCAGCTAAAAGATCCTACATGCCGCAATGAAGATCCCGCGTGCTGCAACGAAGATATCTCGTGCTGTGACAAAGACTGGGCGCAGCCAAAATAAATAAATAAATAAATATATTTTTTAAAAATTGGCAACAATGGACATCCTTGAGAGTATCATTCTAAGTGAAGTAAGTCAGAGAAAGACAAATATCATATGATATCACTCATATGTGGAATCTAATTTAAAAAAACTTCATAAATAAGGGATATATAAAGAAATACAAATACCACTTAATAGAAAAACAGGCAAAAGATGAATAAGTATCTTACCAAAAAAAGGACAGAAACGGCCAATAAATATGTGAAAAGGTGCTCAATGTCGTTCATTATCTCCAGAATGGCTACAATGAAAAAGTGAAAAATGCCAGATGCTGGAGCGTCCAAAACACTTCTGCACTGATGGTGAGAGTGTGAATTGATGCAACTATTTTTGGAAAACTATTTGGCAACACCTACTAAAACTAAACATATGCATACTCTATGAACCAGAAATGGTATATAACCATCTTATATACCCAACAAAAATGCACACAGATGTTCACCAAAAGATATATACCAGAAAATTCACTGGAACACTGCTTGTAATAGTCAAATACTGGAAACTATCCAAATGCCCAACAACAGTAAAACACATAAAATTTAAGACATTCGCACAATGAACAGTACTTACCAATGAGATTGAATGGACCACAGACCCATGTAGCAATATAGACGAATCCCATAAGCACAATATTTGGCAAAAGAAGACCCTCCCCAAACTACATACTGTATAATTACAGCTTTTAAGTATAAGAACAATTAAAACTAATCTATGTTGTTATAAGTCAGGATAATATTTTCCCTTGTAAGAAGGGATATGCAAGGACTGGACCCAAGCTTGACCTAGATGCTCAGTGTGTGAATAGCTGTGTTCAGTTTGTGAAATCAACACACTCTGCACTTCTACTGAGGTAAGAAACAATCCCAGAATTTCAATATTTTGAGAACAACACTTGCTCATGGTATATATTCACTGAAGGTTAGGAGAGTGGTTCAGCTCATCAGAATCACTCAGGGACCCAAGCTGACGGAGTAGCTACCACCTAGAATAACACTCAAATGACCCAGCCTGCAGTCCTATGTATCACTTCTGCTCACAATTAGTTCATTGACTAGAAGGAGTCACATGGTCCCACCCAACCACAAGGGGACTAGGACATGCTTTGCTGTCATGTCCGGAAGTGGAGAGAACCAGAAACATGTGGTAAACATACTGCGCCATATTGTCAGCCAGTATTCTTCTGGAACACACTTTCTAGCAGCTATATGGTAATCTACCAAAGGCAGTCTCATTACATACATAACCAATTCCCTTTGTTGAACATATATTTGGTTCTTTTTCTATTAATAATTGAATATTAAAATTTTGTTCTTTTTGTCCACTGCCTTGTTTAAGAGTCTTCCCATGGGCTTGAACTTCTGCCCTTTTAAGCACCTTGTGAAGATCCTGCAAAAGCTTTCTCTGTTTTGGTGGTACACACCTGCTAACTGCATACATAAGATTTATTTTACAATTCCTTTGTTTTGAAACTTATTTTCCTAGGTTTTATTGCTGTTAATTGTTTCGGGTTTCCCTATTGATGTTACTGATTTAGATGGCTTTAGCCAAGAGGTAGGCATAAATCTCCTACATATATGATCTTCTTCCTAGAAAACTTCTAATGCCTTAAACTTTGAGTATGTTATATTATCAAATGAAAACAAAACAAAATATTAATTACTGTAATATTACATCAAATTTAAATGAATGGGTTCATATGAAGCTGAGTTTACTTATTTTTCTTAACATACAATAGTATGTATTACTGCAATTTTGCAATTCTTATTTTACACACTATGGTATTTTATTAAAATCTACAAATACAAAAGTATTTGTTTGAAAATTTCAGGTATTTAACATTGATGAATCCTAATAACTTAGACAACTCAAGCTCTAAAAAACTTTGGAATACTTAAACCAACCTTCCTTTATAAATGTAGAAAACAAGGGCCAGAGAATTCAGTGATTTGTTGAAGGTCATAAAGCAAATCAATTACCAAAAGAGATATCCAACAAATTTCAAAGGTATAATGATGACTCTGATCCTCACATTTCTGAAAGGGTTATAGATCGAAGAACTGACCAGTAGAGTTTTCCAGAATTAATAGTGTCAGACAATATGAAAGAGCGTTTGTGCAGCAACATTTTTATCTGTTTGGAACACCTAGAGTGTACTGGCATCATTTATGCTGTTTCTAGGAGAGCATCTGTCAAGAAGAATCTGACTGAGAAAATAAAAGCTTTCAGAGAGTGGGGCGGGAGGAGGGAAAAAAAAAAGCTTTCAGAGAGATGTACAGAGTAATTTTCAAGAAGAGTTGTAAGGGAAATTTTTTATGCTAAGGTGACATCAACTGCAAGCAACTTGTGGAAATTGTTTTCTTTTTAAAAAAAATAAATGTGAGGAAAAGATCGAGATGTCATTCATCACTTTAGGGTACTCATTCTCTTTCTTCTGAATATGAAATGTCATCCATCCCATGAATAGATGAATTGTTCCTTGTTTTATGTTGTACTGTATCTACAGTACTTCAAGTCTTCCACAGTGTGTGCCTTGGAATTTGTTACTTCTGCATTTCAGTTGATTTGGGAAGAACTGTTAATTGGATCAATAAGACAATGTTTGAGAAGAAATTATAGACCTGTGCTTCAGACAAAATGATAAGAGTCATAGCATACGTAACCATATAAGTCATTCAGCATAACACAGTTTTAGTGATAAATAACAGTGCTCGAACTTTTGAAAAGGCACTTCAGGGAGAAATCCCAAATAAAAGAATAGTAACAGGATTTTATTTTTGGAAAAGAGTGTGAATTGGTTAGCAGAATTATGAGATATATTCTAATGCTTTTATCACCTTTCAAAAATAACTGTAATGAGTCAGCCCAAGAGCTTTCATGCTCTGAAGATACAGAAATTTCAATAAAATGTAAAACTTCAAAGATTTAGTGGATAAGTATTTGTTAAATGTCAATAGCACAATGTTTAATTTATAGAGACTAAATAACAGGGAAGTTTGACAGCTATTTTTTAATACATACAAAGCCAAGCTAGCATTTACCTTGATCTGTGATGCACTACAGTGAAAAAGATAAGAACCAAGTTATTGGAATCTCCTGAGTTCAAATTCCTTCATCTACCTGTTGTGTCAATTTGAGTAAGGTATTTAAACTCCATGTGCTTTATTTTCCCTGTTTCTAAAACGAGATAAAAAATAGTACCTAACTTGTAGAATTATTTTAAGTATTAAATGAAATAAGGCAGGTAAAGTGCTTAGCTCAGGACTTAGCTTGGAGTCCTCACTCAATAAATAGTGACGACTATTCGTCCTTCTATCATTATTAGTGATAATGTAGCTCCTTTCATTATTCCACAAATTCGTATAAGTTACTCTGATTTTTTTCCTAAACTGATAGGTACTTAAGATGTCTGCATTGTCTTTTTGCAGTAATAATTACTGTATTGTCTGCAAGGAACATAATTAAGATTCATCCACAATGATGAAACTACTCTTTTTTTTTTTTGGCCATGCCGTGAGGCATGCAGGATCTTATTTCCCCGACCAGGGATCGAACCCATTCACGCTGCAGTGGAAGCATGGAGTCTTAACCACTGAACGGCCAGGGAAGTCCCAAAATTACTCTTTTTGATAACCTAGCATTATATCATATATCACATACCGTATATCATATCATATCATAGTCCTATAGGCCAGCATTGAAAGACAATTGTATAAGGAGTGAGCAGACATGAATTCTACACCCAGCTCCATCTGTTCTGCTTCCATCCTTGAAGCTGATCTAAACCTCTAATCACACTGCACTTGCATCTTCAGACACATGTAAATGACCTGGCTTGGGAGTCATATGCATCACTTCTGCTCACAGTTAGTTCATTGACCAGAACAAGTCACCCATTTGTTTGAGTAGCTGACACATAGCAGGCTCTGAATAACCAATCTTTTAAAAGATTAAATGAAAACAAATTAGAGTGGTTACTCAGTAATGAGTTGTTTTTGTTAGATGGGAAAATTATCAGATATAAACTTTAAAATGCACATTTTGCTGAAGTTCAGCAAGGATATTTAAGTGCTTTTTGTGATTTTACCAAGCTTTACATTTCTTATTTAAATTAAACTTTTCTTTGAGGACTTCCTTTGGTTTTATATACTTTTATTTTGCCTAACTCAGTTGCATTTTATACCTTTTCAGTCTTTAAAAATTGTAACACATTTTCCATGGAAACAACCTTTGTTTGCTACCTAGTTATAAATAACTTCTTTCTGGTGATTCTTTTTTTCTTACAATTACCTAACAAAGACAATGGTGAACTGTTTGTTTTTTCCTGAAAAGCAAATGAACATAGTACTATATACTTAGTTAACTGTAGATCAGCATAGGATATGACTCCGAGGGCTTATGGAAAAACGGCACACTCACTCCTTAAAAGAAATTAAAAAAAATAATGCTAAAGATATTTAAGGTTTATCCCTACATCCTCTTGAAACTGCTTATATCTTAGTCAATTAATTCTATTGTCATTCGGAAAAATACCTCATAAACTTAAATTTGCACATAACATTAGTGGCATACCTCACTCATGCCCACATTCTGATAGCCAGAATGGAGCAGGATTACTGGGTGTAGCAGATACTGTTTTAATGCCCCACTCATATGCTCTTGGACCTTATCATTTTGGTATACAGATGCCGAAGACTTCCATTTACCAGCACCTGCATTTCTGTATCTGAGGGCTTTCTGGCTCCTGAAGCCTGTTCTGTCTATGAACAGAATTAATCCTTCCCCCGCACTCAGAGTAGATCTCAACCAATGACTAAGGGGCTTATGTATACTCCAGGTCCCTCACCCTTGAGGTGGGTTTATCTGAGGCACTGTGTCTTAGACTTCCCCAGAGAGATTTATTCCAGTTGCCCACAGTAGCAATTTAAGAATGCATCCTTAACTGTCTTCCTTATTCTTCTGTCTCACTTCCCCACTCCATACTGATGTTTCCTGGAATCATCTCTGAAATAGACTACTCAAATTTAAATTCTTATCTCAGGCTCTAAGACCGTGGATCATGGGATCTACATAGATCTGTATGGCCAGTTTGCTCTCAGGGTAGCTGTACCCATTCACACTCTCACATGTGGTTCCTACTTCTCAATGACATCGACGACTTTTAGATTCATCTCATAGTTTTATTTTTTCTGTGATAACTAGTGAAACCCATTTCTTCCCACACCTGTGGGCCATATGGTACTCATACCTTTGGATTTCCCACTTATGCTCTTTTCCATTTTTCTATTGGGTTACCTATATTTTTCTTGATTTGGAATATTTCCCTGTATATTTTAGATATTAATTCCTTGTTGGTTTTAGATGTTGCAAATATCTTCTAGTCTATCAAGTATCTGTTAAATTCTTGACATAAATCTGTATGTATGGTGTCCTTTATAGACTTAATTTTGATGTAAAAAATACTATATATATTTATTATATATTAAGATATATAATGCTTTTTGAGGGGGTCTGGTTTACAAAGTTATTCCCACACCAAAGCCACAAAGACATTATTCTCCATGATCTCCCTCTTCCTATGCTAGTACCAGAGTAATGGTAGTACCACTCTAGCAGAGTGACTCTCTCCCTGTCACATGTCAGATTGTCTGGAAGCAGAATCTGAGATGGACTTTGGGATGTAAAAGGTTTACTAAAAGTTAGCACCTGTGAAAGGGAGGGGAAGGAAGTAGAATTGGGCAGAGAAAGTAATTGAACTAAGATGCAGGTTGATAAAGCCTCCGGCAACCCAGTGAAACACTTTGGAACAAATACTATTAATCATCAGAGTGTCCTGCATCAGGCTGAAATGGCCAGACTTTTATAGCTCACTTGCCCTCAGTCGCCATATCCTGGCAGCCTTGGAAGGATGTGACCTTGGGCAAGAGAGTTCCCAGCAGATGAGGCTGACCCTGAAGCAGCTGAGAGCTGGAGGCTGTATAGCAGCTGCCCTCCCTGCAGCTGGGCAGTGAGTTCTTCCTCAAAGGAGGATGTAGGCTGTACATCTCCATGTCTAACATACTCTTCTTTGCTCTTCTTTTTAAAAATTGACATCATAATTATTCACAGATCTTTATTTTTCTTTATAAATTCTGGAAGTTTTTTTTTGTGTTCCTTTTGGAATTTTGGTTGGAATGGCACAGAATGTATGCCATTCAATGTGAGGAGAATTGACATCCACTGGGTAGTGGTGTACCAAGTAGATGACATTTGGGTGGTGGCCAAACAGATGATGCTCTGGAGAAGGAACTGCAGAAGTAACAGGCCAAGGAGGCAGCCAGTGTAATCAGGGGATTGTTAAATACAGAGGGGATCAAGCAAATAATTATATATATGTTGAAATCAATATGAAAAAAAATATATGGGAGCCTGGTTTCACTGTCAAAAGGGGATTTACAAATATAGAGCAGGGAAAGTCTTACAAGTACTCAGAGGTGCTGGATTGGCATCGACTGCATCAGTGTAAACTCACCGCTTTTAAATATATTTAGTAATAGGTTTAGAAATAGAGATAAATATAGGCATACACATACATATATTTCCTAGCTCTGACAGCTGAAAGAACCTAGGCACCATGATACCCCCATAGCAGTAAACACACTGAGAGCCTAGATCTAGCTTTCTGATTACAGAGCCGAGGCAGAGAAAATACAAAATGAGCCTAGAACAACTAGTTGTACCAGAAAGTAAGGAAATGTTTATAGAATGATGGGGATATGCCAACAGGACAAAAAGTCAGCTTGAAGGGACTCCCATTGGCCAAATCTGGGACAATCTGAACATGAAAATAAACAGCTATAGTAAAACATTACAACCTATTGAATGAGATAGGAGTCCACACTGAAATAAATAAGTGAATAAATGAATAAATAAATAAATAAATAGAAGGGAAAACTCTTCCTTATATTAGAATGTTAACTAGTAACTACAGAAGAAATGATGGACTGAGAAAATCACCATTTAATCATAATCACTGTGATGAGTGATTCAGACAGCAATTAATGGATGTTAAGGCTGGTGGGCGAGGTGAGGAACAGAATATTGGCATAATCTCAGAATATCTCCCTACAAAATATTTATCATGTACAAAGGAAATAATGTGATTTTTATGGTGGAAAAGACCACCTGACTAAATGAGCAAAGTTCTCATCACAGTGGTGTGAAGAGTTGACATCATGAGCCCCCAGGGAGATGCAAAGAAGAGCCCAGCCCCATTTCTGTGGTTTTCTTGTAAAAATGTATGTCCTGAGTCTAGTTATGAAGAACAGTAAATGGACCCAGTTGAGGATCATCCTATGGAATGAAAGGCCTGTTCTTTTAAAAACTGTCAAGGTCATAAAAAACAAGGAAAGACAGAAATTGTTCCAGATTCAAGGAGAGTGAAATACATGACAATTAAATTCAATGTAAGTTCCTAGATGGGATTTTGGACCAGAAAAGGAAAAAAGACATCGTTGGACAGAGAGTGAAATTTTAATGGAGTCTGTGTTGTATCAATGTTGATTTCCTGACTTGGAAGTTTATGCAATGGTTATGATGGAGAGCGCCTTTGTTTTGTGGATATACGCACTGGATGTTTAGGGCTGATAGGGTATCAAGTCTATACATTTTTATAAGATTGTTCATAAAAAGACTCAACCAAAACAATGAGACCATATATATAGATACAAACACAGAGTGAAAGCAGATGTGCTAAGATATTATACTTAGGGAATCTAAGTGAAGAGGATATGGGAGTTCTTGCAACTTCTCTGTAATTTGAAATTATTTCAAAATACTTATGGTACATATTCATATTCATATCTATTTATTTATTTGGCCATGCGGCACAGCTTGTGGGATCCTAGTTCCCCAACCAGGGATAGAACCTGGGTCCCAGCAGTGAAAGCGCCGAGTCCTAACCACTGGACTGCCAGGGAATTCCCATACAGATTCATATATAAAATAAACATAAAAACATATGTCCACACAAAAGTTTGTGCACAAATATTCATAGCAGCATTATCTATAATACCCAAAAAGTGAAAACAATCAAAATATCCATTAACTGGAATGGATAGGCAAAACATCATATATCTGTACAATGAAATATTATTTGGCAATAAAAAGGAAGTAGGTATTGATACATGCTACAACGTGGATGAACCTTGAAAATACTGTGTTCGGTGAAAGCAACCAGTCACAAAAGACCACAAGTTGTAGGATTCCATTCATGTGAAATGTCTACAATAAGAAAATTCATAGAAACCAAAAGTAAATTAGCTGTTGCCAGGGGTTGAGGAGAGCAGGGGAAATGAGGAGTGGCTGTTACTTATTTGGGCTTCCAATTCCATACCTCAAATTAGAGAATCTATACCTTATTTTAGAGCTGATCTCTGAAGTCTCTAGGATCCTCTTAATCTATATGTCTGAGACTCGTAAAGAGATTGTGTTGAGGAAGTAATACCCTTGACTTGATGATTTTTAAACAACTTATATGGGGTTATTGGAAAATATATTAATTATTAACTCATTTTAGAGTAGCATGTTGTTCATTTATTTGAAACTTTATGAAACATACTTCCAAAAACCATAGGAACTTGGTTAAAAGCTAGCAAAGACTCAAACGCACCACCTAGCGGTGAAGACAGGAAGCTTCAGATTGGTGATACTAGACGTCTTGCCATCACACGCGCAGGACGGCTGCCCTTAGTAATCTTTTATCTTGAATTTGTCCTGTCCCCTCATCACTCAGGATAGTTTCACGTACACAGAAACCCAATACTTCCGGACTTAATAGTTTGTTCATTTGACGTACTTTTAATCCAACGAAATATTGTTGACTTCTGAGAATTGTGGGAAAATCATTGGTTTTAAGATTTGCGGGGCTGAAGGTGCCTTTCTATTCATAAACCTCAAACCCCTCCTACCTAAGAGCCCCACCTAGTCTATCTCTTTGTGGATGGACACGCCACTCCACAAGCGCCTGGTTCAGAGAACCAGGACCACTGCCTTTGAAAAGACAAAAATCTATACTCCAATGGGATCCTTGATGTCAAGTATTTAACGACTTTTGTTTTACCTACTACAGAAATTAAAATTGTCTTCAAATTTAAATTTAAATATCTAAAAGCAGGAACGCACCATCCTTAATCTTAAACCCCAAAAGCAGGAAAGAGGTCAGAATCCTAGGGTACTGGGCCTATTGGTAAAGAGGGGTCTATGTTGTTTTTTCCTTTGGTTTTGCATTCCGCTCCCGTTCCTCCTGCCCCCGCACTTTCTCCTTTCCTTTTTCACTCCATCTTTTTTCTCTCTTTTCTCTTTCTCTCCCAAATAACAGTCAAGTAATTAAAATCAGCACCATGTTTAAATGGAACAGGTAGTGCCCTGCACAGGGTGATTTAATTATCCCAGGTTTTCACCTGAAAATCCTCTTGCCATCGAAAATATTTCTCTTCGAGTTCTTTCCTGAAATATTAAGCTAATTTCCAACACTCTGCTTTAATTATTGTTAATTAAGCCTTCTTTCGAAATATCATTCTCACTTTAGCACAATTTTTTAAAACCCCTTTCGACACAACACAGGAGGGCTTCTGAATACACCAATTTTAGAATTTTGCCTGTGATCAGCCTTGCTAATAGAAATCTCCTGGTTTTTAAATATTAACTTAAAACATTTGATTTCAATTTTTTACTGGGTTTACGAATGCCGGCTGCCTTTCAATGACTTAAAATGTAGCCTCACCTTTGAAAACTCTAGGGCTCAGTGCCTCCACGGGCATCCAGGCATTTATTCTTAATTCTGCTTCTTAAATAGGCTCCGGGGAGGAGCGGTTTCGATCTAGAAGTTCAGGGAAGCAGTTACCACAGAACTTGCAACAGTTGGTGTCAGGCGATAGGCAGGTTGGAAGTGATAAATGGGGCTGGCTTAAGAAACAAAAAGCCCCGGGAAGGGAAAGGAAGGGACAGCCGTGGCCTTAGGGGCTGTCAGCACGGGACCGGCGGGGCCCAGCTCCGGCCGCTGGAAGGCGCCTTCTGGAAGGCCAGAAGCGGCAGCGGCCGCGGAGACCGCAAGCCGGGAGATCGCGCACCGCTGAGTGCGGGACGGGCGCGCGCCCAAGCCGCCCCCCCGGCCACGCCGGGGCCAACGCGAGGTGAGGCCGGCCCTGCCCCCGCGCCGCCCCCGGCGGGAGGCGCGACGCCCAGGCCGCGGGTGCGTGCGCGGCCCCGGGCGACGCGGCTGGGCGTGCGCGGGGCCGCGGCGGAGGCAGGGCCGGGCGGGCGGCAGAAGATGGCGAGGGTGTGTAGGCGGCAGCAATGCTCCGTTGAGAGACGCGGCTTTCGGCAAGAACTGGACTCCTGGCGCCACAAGCTCATTCACTGTGTAGGTGAGACCCTCCCCCGGCTGCCTCCGGCTCTCGGGCCACCCCGCCGCCGGCCGCCCGGAACGAGGGAGGGAGCCGGGAGAGAGCAATTGCTGCTCCGGCCCGCCCGCCCTCTTAGGTTTGGGCGTCCCCCTCCCCCACCCCCCGGAGTGCGGGCGCGCGCGACCTCCGGGCGGGCTCCCCGTGCTCGGGCCTGAGCGCGCGCGGCGGCCCCTCCCCTCCGCGCGCCCTCGCCGGGGCGGGCTCTCGGGCGGGAGCGCGTGCCCCTCTTCTCCTCCTTCCTTCCCTCCCATCTTCCCTCCCTCCCTCCAGGCCCGCCGCCGCAGCTGGCTTATTGTGGAGGCTTGCCGTGCGCCGCTGCCACTGGACCGGCGGCGGCGCCGCCGCCGGTGCCGCAGAGCCCAACGCGAGAGCTGGGGACGTGCGTGGCCGCGGCTCGACCCCCTGGCTCCTCTCTGGCGGGCGCCTTCCGCGTCGCACGCCGCCCCTCCCCCACGTGCCGCGGCGGCGCGCGCTCCTGCGTGCACGGGCGGCGGGCGGGCGCCCGGCGCTCGGGCGTGTGCGAGGCGTGAGGTGGAGATGGGGGCGGAGGGAGCCGGAGCTGTCACAGGCCCCGGGTCCGCCTGACCGAGCCAAGTGGGGTGTCATGGCCGCGGGGGGCAGCGGCTGCACTTCCTCTGCGGGCGGCGGCGGCGGCAGCGGCCGGGGAGTTAATCCTCGACGCTCGGGTCGGTGTGTGTGTATTTGTGTTCGGTGTGTGCGCGGCGGGAGGAAGGGGGGTGGGACCGGGTCCGACCGGGAAGCCGGAGCAGGGGTCGTTCTTGTCTTTTCCTGGGGGATTTTCCGGAGCCGCCGCCTCGCCGAGAGCCTCGTCCGCCGCCCGCCTCCCGGACCTCAGGCCGCCTCGGGTGGCTTTTTCCGTGCGGGCAGGAGGGAGTGTGGACGGGGTCGCCCCGGGAGGGGCTGGGCGGCCGAGCTGCGCCTCTCACACTGTGTGTTTTGTCTGTTTTTCTCTCCCAAGGTCCCGTTTCCCTCTGTGCGGCGGCCGGCGGGACCATAAGGGCTTAACTCATATATTTAACCCCCCTCCAAAAAGTAAGTGGCCCGTGTGGTGTCTCCGCTCCGCCCGCCGCCCCCTAGCCCCAGTCCGTCCTGTGTCTGACTCTCCTGTGCTCCAGCATTGTTATTTCCCCATCTTTGCTTCGGTGCTGCTGATGTGTGGGGAAATGTCTCTTGTCGTCCTCCGTCCCCCACGCCCAGTCCTCGGGGAGGCCCAGAATTCCAAACCGCCCCCCATCCCCCCTGTGGGGAATGATCTTGGTCTTCCCAACAGAATCTAGGAGATTCTTTCCGTTCGCTTGGGCCCCTCATCCCCTCCTTCCCGACAGGGTTTCGTTGGAAGGAATTATGCAAATCCTGCTTTCTGGTGTCCATTCAGCGGCAATTTCATGCGGTGAGAAGTTCTCTTTGTTGTGCGAGGGGGAGAACAGACACTGATTTAATAGACATATCTGTTGGGGGGAAGGGTAGAGGGGGTGTGGAGAAGCTCAGTTTGGAAGAATTACAGCACTTGGTAGCTCAGTGTCTTTGTGTTTGAGCTTTCTGGCTTGACAGGAGGGTATGCCCTTTACAATGTCCCACAAGGGATATTTTCTATAATAGATTAAAAAACAGAACTGAAACTTTAAACAAGTGAAAAATAAGGTAACCTTTAGTTAGAGAATATAAACCTTTCCATTTCTGCGGTGTTTCATTATGAAAATGTATGTGAATTTTGTTAAGGGTTTAGACCGTACTATCAAAATTAATACAGGCAACAATGCTTTACAGTATCTGATATCACTTTGGTTGTCCACAGGTTAAAAGTATATTTTAAAACATATACTTGTGTAAATAATAAAAGTATGAATGCGTTTTTTGGTGTAATTTGTCTTGTGGATATATTTGAAAATTTCCCTCCTGCCAATCCCAGCCCAGCTCTGCCGTCCAGGAATCAGCCTTTTGGTTATTAGTTATCATGCCGTCCAGGAATCAGCCTTTTGGTTATTAGTTATCATTTACTCTGCTCTGTCTCTGCTTGTTTTATTCTTTGAAACCTATCTTAGGTTTGCTAAAATGTTACATCAGCTTTAGCACTTATTGAATTATGTGTTATTTGTAACTATCATATGAGACCTTATAAGGCATGTAGAGGTTTTGAGAATCATGAAATTAATGAGTTTTCAGAATCTTAAGTTAATACAAAATCCTGAAATTATTTCGAAGAATTTTTAGTTCTTGTATTTGTTTCACTTTTTTAATGATTGGTCTTTTTTTTCAGTAGGGCTTTTTAGTTTTTAAAAGATTTTGAAATTGAAAACTATAACCCTATAGATTTCTTAAATTACTGTTGCTTTAGTTTAGATGGTTGTTTATCTTATTCTGATTCTTTTTGCTTTGAATCCTTGCCTTTTGCCTCAGGCCCCCTTTTTATCAGTCATTGCTTAGTGTTAGTGGCGAGTTACTGCTGCTTGACAAGACATTTTTGTTTTTTGATTTTGGGTTTTTTTTTTTTTTAACTAATAAAATCCTTCTGTAAGTATCTGAATTGAATATCAAATTTTAGATTCTTTTTTTGAGGGAGAATTTTAATCTAGTAATCAGTTTTCTTTAAAAGCATTCTGTTAACTCCAAATATCCACTTTCGAGGTAGTAAAGTTCAGGAGATTATTTAGAGTCCAGAGTGCAGATCAGTATTTTAGTCTGAGCAGTAATATATAGTTGATAGTCTCCCAACTAAAATCAGTTGCGTCTCATATTTTCTCTTCTATTGTATGTAATTTTGTTCTTTAGGAAAAGAGTTCTAAGTAAGTCAAATATAGTGTTAACTTTCTATATATAGAGCGGTGGCAATGGTTCTTATTTATGTATAATCCAAAAGGCAACTCTGTTTGTCACTAGCAAATGTAATAATTTCTCTTTTATTTTAATGGATTGGTTCTGAACAGTTAACCTTCTATTTGATTCTCTTTACTGATTATCTTAATACTTTAGGGTCATTTGGTTCCGAAGTAATACTTAATTTATAGCAGTCTTTGGATTGAAAGTGAATTCTCACTCATTTCCAAAATCTAATACTCCATTCTACTTTATTTTTTGGAGGGGGTTGAGGGTCAGGACTGTAGAGGTGGAAGTGAAGGTGTTTGTGTTTCCATTATTAGGTTTTAGTCGAATTGGAGTTAGCAGGTTCAGGCAGTGATTATGATCAAGATGGATATTTGGTAACCAGGTGATTATTGAGTCCTCTGGGACTAGAATGATATTCCATTCTGGGAAGATGGAGGTTCTCTCTGTTGCCTAATATGATGTAACCTATTGCTTGGCTGCTCCTCATCTTTGCTATATTCTCGAAAAGCCCTTCACAACATAGGGGAAGTTGTGATTATTTCAGCTTAGCTCTAACTTGGTGGAAAAAGGATAGCAGGATGAGTCTCTGACTTAACAGAGAGTTATTTCAAATTGCCCTAATTCCCTCAAATATGCTTATAGCTGGAGCAGTTCTAGGAAGCATCTGAATAATGCCATTTTTTTTAGCCTTATGGGGTTACACAGGATGGCCTGGAATTCCTTCCAGAGTGAGAATTAGGTATTCAATGTCTGTGGGGACTTGCCACTTCTGAGTACTTGCCTAATCACTTAGCTGCTTGTACTAGTGCTGTTTTTAGGATCGAAAGGCAGTTAGGTAAGTACATAATTACTTTATTTAAATATTTATTAAGCATCTGTCTTGTATTAGTCACTGTGGGCAAACAAAGATATTGGGGAAGCTGCCTTAACATTCAAGAACTTTTATTAGTCCTTAGAAAAAATATAGTGTATTCAGTAGAAGGCAAAATGTGCCATACGATAGTGAAAGCAAGTGCTGGGGGGTGTTTGGAAGTGAAATAAATCACTTGAGATGATAAAGAAAGGCTTCATGAAGAAGGTGGTGGATTTTTGCTTCATTCTGATGAAAATGGAGAAGGCATTCCTGTCACGTGAAACAAATAAGCAAAAGTACAAAAGGACAAGAGTGAGTTGTCTGTTTAAACTGCAGTCCAAGATTGGTGTAGGAAATGTATAGGTGATAAGTTTGCAGAGATAGATTGTTGGATTTTCTAATGCAGGTTAAAAAGTGGAGTCTCTTTGTTAGGCACTTGGGGTTTGCAACACACCTGTCTCCTTAGCTCAGGAGAAGAATGTTTCCTTTATTTAAGGATTCCATTGTAAAATTCTACAATAATGATGTTGGTTGTTTTTTTAAATCACCTTGGCAGAGACAATATTGTTATCCACAGCAGTGTCTCTTCTAAGTAAGCTCATTTGGAGGTTGTACCTTATTCCATTGCACAAAACTCATTTTCGAAGTTGCCTAAAATCAGTGGCATATTCATTCATTGAGTCCCCTTAGTTTTGAGAAATTTTCATCCTTTAGAGGTTGGATTTGGTATTTGGAAACAGAAAAGAATATTTTCTGCCACAATAAAGGTATATATAAAATAATGAGATTGGTATTTTTTCCTGCCTTGCAAACTGGCTCTGAAAGCTCAGCAGAGGGGCTTGATTTGTTTTGATGTGCCTCTGAACTTCTCTCTTGATTCGTATTTCCTTTACGTCCACCTGTCTGCTGAATGGAATCTGGATATTGGGTAGATGTGAGTAAACAAAGCTGTTATTTTTTGTAGTTTCAAGTTAAAGACTTGCCATTACTACCCTCCAAATTATCTTTACTCTATTTGCAAATATTTTAAAAAATCTTTTTACTGTTAGTTATACTTGCACATTGTTTTTGGGATAATCCCAGTGTGAAATATTTGCTAATTTTATTGACTGTCTCTTGTATGTAGAAAGTATCCCAAGTCCAGTGGTCCATACCCTGAATTTTTTCTTTTTTTAATTGAGATATCATGTATATACCAGAAAATTCACCCTTTTAATTCATACAATTCAGTTGTTTTTAGTTTATTCACAAGGTTGTGCAAATATCACTAATTCTCGAACACTTTCATATCCAAAAAAGAAACCCTATACTCATTAGAAGTCATTTTGCATTTCTCCTATGACCCAGTCCTTGGTAACCCCTAATCTACCTCTGTTTCTGTGGATTTGCCTGTTCTGGACAGTTCATATAAATGTAATATTATAATATGTGGCCTTTTGTGTCTGGCTTCTTAGCGTGTTTTCAGAATTCATCCATGTACTGGCATATATCAGCACTTTATTGCTTTTTTTGGCTAACTAATATTGCATTGTATGGACATACTATATTTTGTACATCCATTCATCAGGTGTCAGACGTTTGAGTTGTTTCCACTTTTTGCCTATTATGGAGAAGCTGCTGTGAACTTAAGCAGCATTATTCCTGTGGACGTTTATCTTTTCTTCTTTTGGGTACGTACTTCAGAGTGAACTTGCTGGGTCATATAGTAACTTTTAATGTTGAGGAACTGCCAAACTGTTTTCTAAAGCGGCTGTAGTATTTTACATTCCCACCAGCGGTGTAGGAGGATTTCAGTTTCTCCACACCCTTGCCAACACTTGTTACTGTCTGTCTTTTTGGTTATAACCATTCTAGTGGGTAGGTATGAACTGGTATCTCATTGTTGTTTTGATTTGCATTTCCCTAATGACCATTGATGTTGAGCATCTTTTCATTTGCTTGTTGGCCACTTGTATATTTTCTTTGGAGAAACGTCTCTTCAGATCCCTAGCCTATTTTTTAAGTTGAGTTGTCTTTTTATTGTTGAGTTGTAGTGTATATTCTGGATACTAGACCCACATCAGTATATGATTTGCAAAAGTTTTTTTCTTATCGTACCCTCAATTTGAGAGTAGTTAGATCAGAAGATAATCTGCAGCATTATTCCTGTGAAGGGAATAATGGATGTTGTAATGGAGTGATCAGAATGAACCAGAATTACTCAGGAAAGGCTTCCTTAAACATCCTTTTCCATGAATTATTAAAATTGTTATTTGATGGAGTTTTGTAATAACACAGATATACTTTACTATCCAAATCTTCTAAGTTTTTGCCTTTTTTTTTTTTAGTGAGGGTTCATATTTCAAGTTCAAATAATATGGCAAACCATGTTATTTGAATCTTTTCTACACCTGAGTTTTGGATAGTATATAACCAAGGTTTGGGTGGAGAAGGATATCTTTTCTCTGTATAGACATTTTGTCTGAATCTATTCTGTGTCTAGTGTTCATGGTGTTACCATCTTATATCTGCACAGCACATTTTATATTTTTTTAGAAAACTTTCACATTATTTTATTGTCTTTATTTAGAAATGTAGAAAATTAAAAATGGGTATTAAAAAACTATTGGTCAGTTGGGAAACATTGAGTAATAACTCTTGTTAAAGTAATAAGGGGATTTCCTTTAGCATAAATGCTTCCCTCTTATCCACAGAAATAATTTTATGATATTTTAATGTTTGAAATAGTTAACCTAACTTCTCAGGTAAAAGTAGAATACAGAGCTGAACTTCTCCAGAAAGACTTTTTAATTTAATTTGCTTCAATTGCTGTATGAAATTACATAGTAGTTTTCTACCTCTATTAATGATGGTACACATCAAGACTAACTTTTTGGGTTAGAAGCTGTGAATACCAGTATTATTTCCCATGAGAATTATTATTATTGGAAAAACTGTTGTAGGATGAACATTTTCATTTTCGTTGTTAATAATAGTCTGTGACTGTTATTTGGTCTCATGATTAGCTTATTTTTCATAAGCTCTGAGTCATTTTATTATCATCATTATTAATACCTGATTATTGTATATTTTTTTTCTTATTAGTTGACTTTTTAGAGATTTCCAGAGGGTAAAGGCATGTTCTCCCTCTCCTAAGCTGCCAATATAAAGGGGAAGAAAAACTAATTTAAAAGGATCTACAGGGCTTCCCTGGTGGTGCAGTGGTTGAGAGTCCGCCTGCCGATGCAGGGGACACGGGTTCGTGCCCCAGTCTGGGAAGATCCCACATGCTGCGGAGCGGCTGGGCCCGTGAGCCATGGCCACTGAGCCTGCGCGTCCAGACCCTGTGCTCCGCAAGGGGAGAGGCCACAACAGTGAGGCCCGCGTACTGCCAAAAAAAAAATGGATCTACAGGTTGTGTGTTGCTTGGTAAAAGAAAATCCCACATCTGCAAATGTGAATGTACTACAAAAAATGTATTTTATGTTACAACAGAATTCATCTCTGATTTAATATAAGAAACATGCTCCACTAGTACATGTAGAATTATTATTGGTTTATACAAATTTCAAAAATAAGTGTACCATGTGTGTAGAGGAAGGAATTGTTGAATTTGTTAAATTGAGGCATGCTTATGTTCAGTTTGATCTCTTGTTTTTCACGTATTTTTTATTGTCCCCAATGCATGGGTATTTTTCTTTTTAATTAATTTATTTTTGGCTGCATTGGGTCTTCATTGCGGTGCACGGGCTTCTCATTGCAGTGGCTTATTGCAGAGCACGGCCTCTAGACGCATGGGCTTCAGTAGTTGTGGCACACGGGCTCAGTAGTTGTGGCTTGTGGGCTTTAGAGCGCAGGCTTAGTAGCTGTGGTGCATGGGCTTACTTACTCTGCAGCATGTGAGATCTTCCCGGACCAGGGATCAAACCCAGGTCCCTTGCATTGGCAGGCGGATTCTTTTCTTTTTTTTTTTTAACTTCTTTATTAGGGTATAATTGCTTTACAATGGTGTGTTAGTTTCTGCTTTATAACAAAGTGAATCAGTTATACATATGTTCCCATATCTCTTCCCTCTTGCATCTCCCTCCCTCCCACCCTCCCTATCCCACCCCTCCAGGTGGTCACAAAGCACTGAGCTGATCTCCCTGTGCTATGCTGCTGCTTCCCACTAGCTATCTGTTTTACGTTTGGTAGTGTATATATGTCCATGCCTCTCTCTCGCTTTGTCACAGCTCACCCTTCCCCCTCCCCGTATCCTCAAGTCCGTTCTCTAGTAAGTCTGTGTCTTTATTCCTGTCTTACCTCTAGGTTCTTCATGACCTTTTTTTTTCTTAAATTCCATATATGTGTGTTAGCATACGGTATTTGTCTTTCTCCTTCTGACTTACTTCACTCTGTATGACAGACTCTAGGTCTATCCACCTCATTACAAATAGCTCAATTTCGTTTCTTTTTATGGCTGAGTAATATTCCATTGTATATATGTGCCACATCTTCTTTATCCATTCATCCAATGATGGACACTTAGGTTGTTTCCACATCTTCTTTATCCATTCATCCAATGATGGACACTTAGGTTGTTTCCATCTCCAGGCTATTGTAAATAGAGCTGCAGTGAACATTTTGGTACATGACCCTTTTTGAATTATGGTTTTCTCAGGGTATATGCCCAGTAGTGGGATTGCTGGGTCATATGGTAGTTCTATTTGTAGTTTTTTAAGGAACCTCCATACTGTTCTCCATAGTGGCTGTACCAATTCACATTCCCACCAGCAGTGCAAGAGTGTTCCCTTTTCTCCACACCCTCTCCAGCATTTACTGTTTCTAGATTTTTTGATGATGGCCATTCTGACTGGTGTGAGATGATATCTCATTGTAGTTTTGATTTGCATTTCTCTAATGATTAATGATGTTGAGCCTTCTTTCATGTGTTTGTTGGCAGTCTGTATATCTTCTTTGGAGAAGTGTCTATTTAGGTCTTCTGGCAGGCAGATTCTTAACCACTGCACCACCAGGGAAGTCCCAATGCATTGGTATTTATGGGCTTTTACCTGAATGCTCCCCTTCCTCTCAGTCAATGTAGGCATATTTTCTAAGTCATTTGTAGGTATTTTCCTCTATACCTATCCACAGGATATTCTCCTGTTCTGTTTTACCTATCTTTCCATCTTTTAGGTGCATGATTTATCAAAAGTAGAAGGGATGCTAGAACTTGTCTTTTTGTCCAACCATATTAAAGGGAAAAAGAATTTTTTAAAAAATCTTTCATTTTTGAAAACTTCAAACATACACAAAAGTAGAAAGAATAGTATAGTGAACATCCAGCTACATCAACGAATGGCTGTTATTCATTCCCACAAGATTATTTTGAAGCAAATCCCAGACATAATATTTAGTATTGAATCTTTTTGCAACCTGCTTGTATAATATCATCTCCTTCTTCCCACCTCCCATCCCCATCAAGTGGTTCATAAATTTAAAGAAATGAGATATTATCTAAATATGGAGAAGACTGGTGGTGGTTTTGTCTTATTAATGTTTCTTAAGAGCTATCATATGTTGGGTATTTACTATGTGCCAGACAAGAGCCCTTTGATGTTAATATCTGTTTTACAGGTGGAAAAACGGAATTTGGAAAGATTAAGGGTTTCATTTATGATCACTCAGCTAAAGAGTGGTAGACCTGGGATGGGAATTCAAAAGCCTGTGCTATAAAAAATTAAAGCATACGCCCTTTTTTTAGACTTTCTTACTTGGTTCCACCAAGTTGCCTTTTCTTTCTTTGTTCCCTACTACTGATGGCTTACTCAATTTCTATTACAGTAAAGAATTCTACTCATAATATTATCATAAATGGTAGCATAATTCTTTCAATACCCCGGCCTAAAATGTCTTGCCCTCTTCTCTTCAGTGCTACGGTCTAGTTTGTCTATCCTTTTTCTTCTCAAATTTTTAGTTTTGTCAGAGCTAAGTAGGTTTGAGCTGACTGCTTCCACTGGCTTAAGTTTTCCTTCATACATTGCTAGACTGGCCTTTCTTCACCATTGGCTGAGATCTGAGCATAGATTTTGAAGAGGAAAGATAGCAAAGGATATCCAGGTGATCCTGGGCCTTAAGCTTGGTGAGCCTTCCACGTGGACCAGCTTAGTTGACAGAGCACTTTGAAATTTGTAACAAAAGCATTGTAGTAACAGTGTGTTGTTACCTGGCCTTTCCTTCTATTCATATCCTTCCCAGAGACCTCAGGTGTGGACAGAGGGGCAAACAGGGTAAAGCAGATTGATGTCAAGATTCAGGATTCCTGGATTTTAGTCAAATGCTTTTTGAGTTCTAACTTCCTATGACTTAGATTTGGCTCTTGGTTATAAATGTTTCAAAACATGTGATGGAAAGCGAAGTTGCTGAGTAGTGTATAATTGCTGAGAAGGGGAGGGAGCAATTTGGCAGATTTTTTAAAAGATACGCTAGTTTGGTAATTCAAGAATCACCCGTCTCAGACTAATGCTACCTTAGTAGATACAGGAAGATGTGACAAAGGTAAGTGGGAGAAATTCCCATCAAAATAAAATGGGAAGCTCTTTGCCTTCACTAAGAATAAAAAGTGAGAGGAACATAAATATCTGTGAATATGTGCCTGTGTTGAAATGTGGCTTTTTCATTGCATGGTTAATGATATAAACACTAATCTTGTCATATGTGTTAGGTTATGTGAATTTTCATTCAGCTAGTAAGGAAACTGATGAAGTTTATCTTGTATAAATGGGCATTGATTTAATTTATTTGATCACAATAAAATGATACTTTAATTATTTTAAAAAAAGAAGTCCATAAATCTTTGGGAATAGTTATTGAAAAAAACCTTTAAGCTGGTCATTTTTCTGAGTGTTTAATGTAATTAACACATCTTTAAAAAATGATTTAGTTAATATACTCCTACGTAAAACGATCAGTGTGTTAATATTTTACTTATTGTTTATCTATTGGAAACCTAACAATTATGCTTAGCAGTATTTTTATAATACTTAATATGTTAGATACCCTATCTAGACCTGGTTTTTGTTCTGGAAAGAGAATACATCAGGATAAAAATAATGAAATAATATGGATTAATTTCTAACAATTTTTTGAGAGGTACTGAAGTTTTGCTGTATGACTTTTTCAAAAGAAAAGCAGGTATGATTAAAGTGATAAGGCTGTGTACCATGTGAGACTTGTACAACCAATATTTATTTGTATATACATATATTTTCTATGCGTAGATTTTTACTGTGGAGTATTTACTAAAATAGATTTTGGCGTGTTAAAATAAACAGGCATGTACAGAGAGTCAAATCCATATAGTCTCTTGATAACCATTTCAAGACCCATGGCTTGTGGCTGCAATCTTATCTAAAAGATAACATTCCCTTTGTCCCCTTTCTCCTTAGGCAAAGAACTTCCGTTTAATTTTCATGTAACATATCCAAATCAAAGATTGTTTTATTTTATTGGTGATAGGCAAAGGTAAATTCATAAATGGGGTAAAGATAAAGAAGAGAAACTAGAATTTTCCACAGTAAGTGAGAAGACTTTAGGTAGGAATTATAAGAAGCTGTAAACCTATGTGGGACTTAATTTTTGTAAAAAATAAGTAGGCCACATAAGTGATAGTCCAACCTGAATGAGTTGTTTTGGTCAAGACTGTTAAACTATTAAGAAGATTGAATTATCCACAGATTTTGATCTTTTAAAACCAAGGGAATGTAAATTAATGGAGAAGAGTATTCTGATATAATTACATTGATAAAAAATGAGCTGACATTGTGGTAAAGACAAGGAACCAGAGGTGTTGATAACCCAGACAATTTTTGCCTTTTTTTTCCCTTTTCCTGAGAACTTAAACTTTATTTTGGAAAAAGTGGAAGGTTTGTTATTGTTAAATGATTAATAAATATTTTTGTATTTATGTTACTACTTGATAGGAATTATTTGTTAAAACTATACGAAGATGTCTAGGTAAAATACCTTTAGATATTGCTCTACCTAAGTCAGCCAGTCCACATTTTGTCAGATATTCTTTAGCAAGTAATCCAGAGGAGATCAACTGATTTGAGGAATATGAGTGTATATCCAGTTATAAGCAGAAAAGAAGGTAAAGAATAAAGGCTATATTAAGAAACAGGAGGGATCTGTTGTCAAGTCATGCTGCTGCTAATGTCTGGTTTCTGTGACTTAAGAACAGAAGTGTAAGTAATGATGGTAATGATGTTGTTACATATAACTGGATTGTGGAATAAGCAGCACACTTTATTTTTTTAAATTTTTTTAAAAGAAATTTCTTTTTGGCTGTGCTGGGTCTTCATTGCTGCGAGCGGGCTTTCTCAAGTTGCAGCGAGCGGAGGCTACTCTTTGTTGCGGTGTGCAGGCTTCTCATTGCGGTGGCTTCTCGTTGCAGAGCACAGGCTCTAGGCGTGCGGGCTCAGCAGTTGTGGCACACGGGCCCTAGAGCGCGTGCGCTTTAGTAGTTGTGGCGTGCAGGCTCAGTAGTTGTGGCTCATGGGCTCTAGAGCGCAGGCTCAGTAGTTGTGGCACACAGACTTAGTTGCTCCGCGACATGTGGGATTTTCCCAGACAAGAGATGGAACCTGTGTCCCCTGCATTGGCAGGCGGATTCTTAACCACTGCGCCACCAGGGAAGTCCAGCAGCACACTTTAAAACTTGACGCTGAAAGGATACTTACTTTCAGATGGCAGAATTTGCAGGAACTTCAGATGTTTGGTACAGTAAGGATTTGGTACAGTCTAGGATTCTGCCAAGAATCAGGAATGAGTCACTTGCTTTTGCATGAGGTTGTTTCTCATTCATATTTCTTCCCTACTCTGTATATCTCCATTTTTCTTTATACACTTTTCTTTTTCTCTCTTTTTGTACATGTAACATAAATTGATATATGTTTGGAATACATCAAATGAAAAGTAAACTGAATTAATTTTAAAAATAAATATGTATGTATTTTAGTCTGGGGTAACAGACAGCTTCAGAAGCCCATGCAGATAAGAATGACTTTAGAAGTAGAAAAATGGTGGTCATAGTTAAGAGAATGAAATTCACTAGACAGAGATAAGGGTTGAAATACATTCAGTAAACTTTTTTTAGTGAATATTTTTAGCGGTATTTGTATCACTGTTAATTAAGTTCATAAAACAGTTTTATTTTGATATAATGCAAATAGTTTTGTCTCTTCATTGGCTTTCTCTATTTATGAATTTTAAAAAACTTAAGGGGTACAATCTTTCTTGAAGTTAAGCATTAGTTCTTCCATTTTTTTGAAGAAATTTTATTTTTTTAATTTTTAATACTGAATGAAAGATTTTTTTTTTTTAGTTTTTATTGGAGTATAGTTGTTTTACAATGTTGTGTTAGTTTTTACTGTACAGCAAAGTGAATCAGCTATATGAATACATATATCCTCTCTTTTTTGGATTTCCTTCCCATTAGGTCACCACAGAGCATTGAGTAGAGTTCCCTGTGCTATACAGTAGGTTCTCATTAGTTATCTAATTTATACACAGTATCAGTGTATATATGTCAATCCCAATGATGGTTTAAATCTTTATGATTCTTTAAATTCTTTAGTGCTTTACAGTTTTCAAGTTTCACACATGTGATTTCATATAATCTCATAATAACCCTTTTTTAAATCCCTTACCCCTGTATTGCACCTTTGCTCTCCCCACTGGTAATCACTAGTTTGTTCTCAAACTGTGAGTCTGCTTCTTTTTTGTTTTATTCACTAGTTGTATTTTTTAGATTTCACATGTAAGTGATATCATGTGGTATTTGTCTTGCTCTGTCTGACTTATTTCACTTAGCATAATGCCTTCCAAGTCCATGCATGTTACAGAATGGCAGAATTTCATTCTTTTTTATGGCTGAGTAGTGTTCGTTGTAGATATATAACACACCTTTTTTATCCATTCATCTGTTGATGGACTTTTTATTTTACGCCACGTCATATGAAGAATATTTGAACTTATAGAGAAAACAATGTTAAAAAATAATTTTAGACATGAATTTAAGTGCATTTCAAATATTAATCGTATCTAGCTAACCCTGTAAAGATTGTATCTCGGTAGGATGGAAGAGATGATTAAATGTACTCTGCATTCAGAAGTTTAAATCCTCTCATTAGTTCTCCAACTGTTTACCACATTCAGAGGCTCATTTTGAAAATACTTGCATATAATAGTAACAGTAGAGGTCCATTTTGGAAACACTTGCACATTAAAACAATAATAAAAGGTGGCTTTGAGTCAGGCAGACCTGGGTACAAATTTATCTTCACACTTTACCCGCTATGGGATGTAGAGAGAACTAATTTCAGTTTATTCCTATAATAAATACTGTGTAGGACGGTTGTGAGAATTGAGAAAGAGGCAGAGAACTTTGTCTTTGCTTAATAAATAATAGATCACTTGAAAAAAAAACTGTTGAAGCTGATCCATAGAGTTTGCTCTTTGGATATACTCTTAAAATAACACAATTTAATTTCTTTTAAACATTTTTTGTAATATAGTGCAATAATTGTTCTCTCTGGATTTTAAGTTGCACTGTGTTTGGTCTACCCAAAACTTTTACATATTTGCAAGTTCCTGTAATGGTTTGGGTGATGACATTTATGTATGATTAACATTATGACATTTATTGGTATATCCTACAGGTTAGAGTAGCAAAAAATACTCAATTTTTGTTCTTTGCCAGCTAAGAGAACCTACTACATGTTTTTTATTAGGTTAAAAAGAAATAGTAGGTTTTCTTAGGTTAAAAAGAAATAGTAGGTTTTCTCTAGGTTAAAAAATTGTTGCATCTTGGGCAGTGGAATGGAATGGGAAAAACCTCAAGGCAGGAGCACTGGGTTCTGGCATAAGTATGACTACAACTGTATGATTTTAAGCAAATACATCACGTAATCTCTCTGCATCTTGGTTTCCTTATTTGTAAAATGAGAACGTCTTGGAGAACCTGATTACAATATTTCAAGAAAAATTACTGTGTTGATTTTCACCATTGAATAGTTTGGGGATGGTTGACATGAAATCCATTAGGAAATAGAATATTCATATTGTGTATAACAGGACGGCAAAGCTAAACTAAATAATGTGCTCAAAGATGTTTGTCTTAAAAGACACATGCACCCCAGTGTTCATTGCAGCACTATTTACAATAGCCAGGTCATGGAAGCAACCTAAATGCCCATCGACAGACGAACGGATAAAGAAGATGTGTGGTACATATACACAATGGAATATTACTCAGCCATGAAAAGGAACGAAATGGGGTTATTTGTAGAGACATAGATAGACCTAGAGACTGTCATACAGAGTGACATTAAGTCAGAAAGAGAAAAACAAATATTGTATATTAGCACATATATGTGGAATCTAGAAAAATGGTACAGATGGACCTGTTTGCAAGGCAGAAATAGAGACACAGATGTAGAGAACAAACGTATGGACACCAAGGGGGGAAAGGGGAGGAGGGATGAAATGGGAGATTAGGATTGACATACATACACTAATATGTATAAAATAGGTAACTAATGAGAATCTGCTGTATGGCATAGGGAACTCCACTTTGCTGTACAGTAGAAACTAACACAACATTGTAAAACAACTGTACCCCAATTACAAAAAAAAAAGTCTTCTAAAATGTTCATGGGAATGAAGACTCTTCATCTTTAAGTAGAAAGCAGGATGTGTAAGGAATGGGCAGCAGCTCCTCAAATTCATGCAAAATACATAACTAACTTTTCTCACTAAGAATATTAGCTAAACACTCACAAGGTGAGAGGAACTTAGTCTCATTTAGCTAATAATAGTTATATCTGCATTTCATATAAAAAGATAAAAATGCATTTTCTTTTGTTTATTCAATTTATTTTTTTAAAAAATTCACCCATTTCTCCCACCCACCACCCCACCCCCTACTCCTGGCAGTCACCAGTCTGTTCTCTGTATCTGTGAGGTTGGTTGGTTGGTAGGTTGGTTTGTCTGTTTGCTTGTTTGTTTCAGGTCTAACAAATCATTTGGTATTTGTCTTTCTCTGACTTATTTCATTTAGCATAGTGCAATCAAAGTCATCCATGTTTTCACAAATGGCAAGATTTTGCTCTTTTTTATGGCTAAACAATATCCCTGTGTGTGTGTGTATTTGTGTATACACACACACAATTTTTTTATCCATTCGTACATCAGTGAACACTTAAGTTCTTTCCATATCTTGGGTATTGTAAATAATGCTGCAGTGAATGGGGGTGCATACATCTTTTTTTTTTTTTTGGCCACGCTGCATGGCTTGCAGGATCTTAGTTCCCTAACCAGGGATCAAACCTTGGTCCTTGGCAATGAGAGCATGAAGTCCTAACCACTGGACCTCCAGGGAATTCCCCACATACATCTTTTTGAATTAGCATTTTTATTTTCTTTGGAAAATACCCAGAAGTAGAATTGCTGGATCATACGGTAATTCTCTTTTTAATTTTTTGAGGAACCTTCATACTGTTTTCCACAGTGGCTGCATCAATTTTCATTCTTACCAATGGTGCAGAAGGGTTCTTTTTTCCTTAACATCCTTGCCAACATTTGTTAACTCTTTTTTTAAAAAAAATTTATTTATTTTATTTATTTTTCACTGTGTTGGGTCTTCATTGCTGCACACGGGCTTTCTCTAATTGCAACAAGCCGGGGCTACTCTTCGTTGTGGTGCATGGGCTTCTTATTGTGGTGGCTTTGTCTTGTTGCAGAGCATGGCCTCTAGGCACGCAGGCTTCAGTAGTTGCAGCACACGGGCTCAGTAGTTGTGGTGCACGGGCTTAGTTACTCTGCAGCATGTCGGTTCTTCCCGGACCAGGGCTCGAACCTGTGTCCCCTGCATTGGCAGGTGGATTTTCAACCACTGCGCCACCAGGGAAGCCCCGTACACTTGTTTTTTCTTGTCTTTTTGCTAGTAGCCTCTCTAACAGATGTGAATTGATATCTTATTGTGATTTTGATTTGCATTTCCCTGATGCTTAATGGCGTAGAGCATCTTTTCATGTCCTGTGGCCATCTGTAATGTCTTGTTTGGAAAAATGTCTATTCAGATCAGCTCACTCTTTAATCAGATTGTGGGGTTTTTTGTTGTTGTTTTTTGCTTTTGAGTTGTATGAGTTCCTTATATATTTTGGATATTATTCCCTTATCAGATATATGATTTGCAAATATTTTCTCCCATCCATTGATCTTTGTGTCTGTTTTTATGCCAGTACCGTGCTGTTTTAATTGCTATAGCTTTGTAATATAATTAGAAATCAGGAAATGTGATGCTTCCAGCTTTTCTTTCTCAAGATTGCTTTGGCTCTTTGGGGTCTTTTATGGTTCCATACGAATTTTAGGATTGTTTGTTTTATGACTGTGAAAAATGGTATTGGAACTTTTAAAGGGATTGCATTGAACCTGTATATTGGTAATTTGTTTTTCTTAGAGTTTATCATTAATGTATAGAAACAACAGATTTTTGTGTATTCATTTTGTATCCTGCAACTTAACTGAATTTGTTTATTAAATCTAACAATCTTTTGATGGAGTCTTTAGGGTTTTCAATATCATGTCATCTGCAGGTGGTGACAGTTTTACTTCTTCCTTTCCAGTTTGGATATGTTTTATTTCTTTTTCTTGCCTAATTGGTCTAACTAGGATTTCCAATACTATGTTGAATAAAAGTGATGAGAGTGGGTATCCTTGTCTTGTTCTTGATCTTAGAAGCTTTCACTTTTTCACTGTTAAGTGTCATGTTACCTGTGGGCTTGCCGTATGGCCTCTGTTATGTTGAAGTACGTTCCCTTTATACTTGCTTTATTGGGTTTTTATTATAAACGGATGTTGAATTTTGTCAGATGCTTTTTCTGCATTTGTTGAGATGATCGTATGATGTTTATTTTTCATTTGGTTAATGTGGTGTATCATGAACCATCTTTGTATCTCTGGAATAAATCCCACTTGATTATGGTGTATGTATTTTTATAGGTTGTTGTCTTTTAATGTATTGTTGAATTCATACCGACATTTTGTTGTGGATTTTTGCATCTTTGTTCATCAGGGATATTGGCCTGTGTTTCTTTTCTTGTGGCATTCTTGTCTGGTTTTGGTATCAGAATAATGCTGGTCTTGTAAAATGAGTTTGGAAGAGTGCTCCTTCTGTTTTTGGGAAGAGTTTGAGAAGGATTGTTATTCTTCTTTGAGTGTTTGGTAGAATTCACTAGTGAAGGTGTCTGGTCCTGAATTTATTTATGTTGGGAGGTGTTTTTTTAAATTACTGATTCAGTTTCCTTATAGTAATCAGTCTGTGCACATTTTATTTTTCATCATGATTTCAGTCTTGGTAGGTTAATTGTTTCTTGGGATTTACCCAGTTTTTGTAGGTTGTCCAATTTATTGGTGTATAATTGTTTATAGTAGTCTCTTATGGTCCTCTATATTTCTGTGGTATTGGTTTTAATATCTCCCCTTTCATTTCTGACTTTAAGTCGTCTTTTCTCTTGTTGGGTCTAGCTAGAGGTTTGTCAATTTTGTTTATCTTTTCAAAGATATAGCTGTTGGTTTCATTGATCTTTTCTACGGTCTTTTTTAGTCTGTATTTCATTTATTTCTGCTTACTTCGTTATTTCCTTTCTTCTGTTACTTTGAGCTTTGTTCTTTTTCTAGTTCCTACCATGTCAAGTTGGGTGTTAGAGACTTTTTTTTGTTTTTCGAGGTAGGCATTAATTGCTATGAACTTCCCTCTTAGAACTGCTTTCGCAGCTAACTTGTAATCTTAGTGTTTACTTCTTTGGTTTTTTGACCTTCCTAATAGCTTTATAAGTGATTAATCCACTACCATTTCTATACATATTTACCTTTTCAGTGAGATTTATTCTTCCATGTGTTTTCTTGTTACTAATTAGCACCCTTTTTTTCAGCTTAAAGAAGTCCCTTTGACATTTCTTGTAGGGCCAGTTTAGTGGTGATGAAAAATTTAGCTTTTGCTTGTCTGGAAAATTCTTCATCTCTCCTTCACTCTGAACGATAACTTTTCTGGGTAGAGTATAATTAGTCGGAAGTTTTTCTTTTAGTGCTTTGACTGTACAGTTCCACTTCCTTCTGGCTTGCAAAGTTTCTGCTGAAAAATCTGCTTATAGGCTTATGGGGCTTTCCTCATATGTAACAAGTTGTTTTTCTCTTGCTGTTTTTAATATTCTCTCTTTTGGCATTTTAATTATAATGTATCTTGGTGGACTCCTCTACTTGGCAACTCTCTGGCCTTTCTGGGTCTGGATGTCTGTTTCCTTCCTGGGTTAGGGACGTTTTCAGCCAGTATTTCTTCAAATAAGATTTCTGCCCCTCTCTTCTTTTTCTGGGAGCCATATGATGTGAATATTCGTCCATTTGATGCTGTCCCATAAATTCTTTAAGCTATTTTCACTTTTTTTCATTCCTTTTCCTTTTTGCTGTTCTGATGGGGTGAGTTCCACTGCCTTGTCTTTGAGTTGACTGATCTTTTATTCTGCTTCATTCAGTCTGCTGTTGAACTCTTCTAGTCTATTTTTCAGTTCAGTTATTGTGTTTTTTAAGTTTGTGACTTCTGTTTGGTACTTTCTTACTTTTTCCATCTTTTTTTTTTTTTTTGCGGTACGCGGGCCTCTCACTGCTGTGGCCTCTCCCGTTGCGGAGCACAGGCTCCGGATGCGCAGGCTCAGTGGCCATGGCCCATGGGCCCAGCCGCTCCGCAGGATGTGGGATCTTCCGGGACCGGGGCATGAACCCGCGTCCCCTGCATCGGCAGGCAGACTCTTAACCACTGCACCACCAGGGAAGCCCTTCCATCTTTTTATTGAAGTTCTCAGTGTTCATCCATTCTTCTCCCCAGTTCAGCAAGCATCTTTATGACCATTACTTTTTAACATTTTATCAGGTAGATTACTTATCTCTGTTTCATTAAAGTTTTTTTCTGAGTTTGGGACTTCCCTGGTGGCTCAGTGGTTAGGAATCTGCCTGCCAATGCAGGGACGTGGGTTCGAGCCCTAGTCCGGGAGGATCCCACATGCTGCGGAGCAGCTGAGCCCGTGCACCATGGCTGCTGAGCCTGTGCTTTGGAGCCCGCACACCACAACTACTGAGGCCCGCGCCCCTAGAGCCTGTGCTCTGCAACGGGAGAAGCCACCACAATGAGAGGCCCATGCACTTCCACGAAGAGTAGCCCCCGCTCGCAGTAACTAGAGAAAGCCCGCACGCAGCAATGAAGACCCAACACAGCCAAAAAATAAATTTTTTAAAAAAAAGTTCTTTTCTGAGGTTTTAGCTTGTTTTTCATGTAGTCAACTCTGGATTGCCTAGGCACCTTGGCTGGATTTGCTTTGTGTCTGGGGATGAGCTGGCTGATGTAGGTTGACATAAGTTGGGATGACTGCAGCAACTAGATTGTTCCACCTTTCTCAACCTTTAGCAGGCTACCTTGGATCTGTTATGGCATGGCAGAAGTACATAAAACAAGCAAAAATAATGAAGCACTTTTCAAGCCTCTGGTTTTGTAATGTCTGCTAGTACCTCATTGGCTAAAACAAATCACATGACTGAGCCAAGCGTGATGGTGGGAGGGTATTATAAAGTTACATAGCAAAGGGCCTGGATATATGAAGGAATGAAGAACTGAGGCCGTTTGCAATCTATCTTTGGAAACAACAGTTTCATTTTTTCATGTAAATGTTCATGATAGTAGATATTTATCAAGTACACAGTATATGCTTAACATGTCTCATTTAATAAGTACAATCAACATGCAAAGAGTGTGATAGCTTTTTATTTAACTATGAAGAACAGGATTAGAATGATTAAATGATAAATGTGATAGAACTGATGGCTTGAATCTGGGAGTGTCTGACTTCAGAGCTTATAGGCTTTTACATAATTGTAATCATGTAAGTTAGATTTTTAGTTTTCCTCCTAAGTTTTTTCTCCCTTATTTTGGGGAATAAGGATGTGTGTGTTTTATCATGTATTCTGTACTGCATATCTTGTTTTTTTCCTCCCAGAATCTTTCCCCTTGTCTTTCAGTAGCAGTACCTTGGCTTTCCTTTAGGGAGCCACTTTTCCTAACATTCATGAGTTCAGTGTGGTTTGGATGAGGCTGACTCACTTCTGTGACTTATGCCTGGCCATTGGTCACAGTGAGTGAGTGGTTCAGGGATCAGCCTTGAGACTGGCTGGTGGCATTCTTGGGAAAGATCTTTTTTTTTCTGGGGTAGCTAAGCTACTAGCCTATGAGCAGGAAGCAGCTACCATGTGCGGAGAGCCTGCCTGTGAGTGAAGTGGTGTGCCTCTGTGTAAGACAACACAACAATGGGGAGAGAAATATTGCTATGCACTTGGATCTAACTGTTCATGAAAGGAGCTCTAAAAAGCCTTTTTGAGTCAATACCTATCTTTATTGCTCAGGCCTATTTAGTTTGGGTTTACTTGCAACCAGAAGTCCTTACTAACACTTTTTTTTAAGTGCCAGAAAGACTATATCTCTTTAAGGGGAGTAGAAAATCAATAGCTTACTATGGGTAAACAGTGTAAAAGCCAAATTCTCTGGCCTTATGGAGATGGGGAGGGATGATTTGACTGGGATGATACTGTACCAGAAAGGAACATAACAAGGTACAGCATGGGGATTTAGTAAGTTGAGAAAATAGACTCACTACTATAAGGCATTCACTTCTTTCATTCTTTCTTAGTGAATTCTTCAGTAACCTTCTTGAGTTCCAAGTACAGTATAAATATATAGAGAGTGCCCATTTGGGTGTTAGAGTTTATTTTATTTTTTCGCTTATTTCTATTTTACAACACATTTTTCACTAAGAAACAGCATTATAATTATTGGTTCATGATACCAGGTCAGCCCACAAACATGATTTAAGTAAATTGAAGGGTTTAAGTAAGGTATTCTTGAAATAAAAAGAACAGACATCTATTCCCAATGCTGTGTCCTGGTTCTTTTTATTATCTGGAGATGTTGAGATCTTGAATTCCAATATGCCATTATCCCTACATGTTTACATCTGTTGTCACATGTAATTTAATCTTCATAATAACTTCACTAGCTGGGTATTATTTTAATTTTATACGTGGTAGAACAGCTGTGTGGATTGGTGCTACTACAGATTTACCGTGTCCAGCCTCAGCTGGACTCTCAGCACTGGGAATTCTTTTTGCGTATTCTTGGTCAGTTTCTATAGCTTAACCACAGTGGCTCTCTTTTAGCTCCTGTGCACTCCTGCTTCTCACTCAGCTAATGATTTTGTCACCTACAGAGCAATGAAATTTAAGGGTATGAATGAATATTCCCCCAACATTCCCCTCACCCCTAGGACTACTTGGGAAACTTGAGACCAACACCTACCTAAAGCATTGTTTCAAAGCACTGACCACGTGAGATATCTGTGAAATTTGAAAATTTGGGGTCCTACCTCAGATTTGCTGAATCCAAATCTTCTTAGATGGGGCATGGAAATCTATTTTTAACAGGTATCTCAAGTGAGTCTTCTTGTACACACTAAAGTTTGAAAACCACAGGCATTTAGAATAAAGCTACTTTAAGGAGCATATAAGACCCTCATTAATTTTCCCAGCCTACTTACCCTCTCTTTGTATATGCTGCCCAGTCCCTACTCTCTAATTTCTCAAGTCCTCTGACCACAAAATACAGGTCACTCTTTTTCTAGTGTGCAAGCATTATTGTACTACTTTCTTTACCTTCTTACCTTCCTTTCTCCAATTCTGCTGCTTCTAGTTTGCAAGACCCTTGAAGTCAGCAACCATGTCATGTTTTTCTTTGTATTTTAAGTACTTGGCAAAGTGACTGGCACACAGTGGATGCGCAGTAAATATTTGTGGAAAGGTAGAAAACAGGACTTTGAAATATCACAAACTACGCAAATTGAGTAGTAGTGTTCTGTTTACAGTGACTGAAGTTATTTAAGGAAAAACAAAATTAGTATGAGAAACAGGGAGTGCAGATATTCTGGACACAATTTGTGGTACCTTCAGTGGCTTTAACACAGTGATTTTTAAGGCGGTTAGGTGGGTGGAGTTGCCCTTTTGAGAACCACTGTATTACTGGATACTAGGGACCAGTTTCTTTGCATGTGAATTGTGTGACAACACAAGTAAAACCCATCCTTTAACAGGAGAAACATTATTTCTTTATTTTGTCTTGTTTCACTTCAAAATGTAATCTTTTCCTTTTTGTTCAGAATATGTGTATTATTTTGAGTTTTCTGAAGTATCAGCAAAAGGGATAGGAAAGGGCTGGGCATTTTCCATAGACAAATAGGTAAGAGTTGGAGGTGGGCAGCAGGTAGAGAAAGAAGAATGTTCAGATTGTGTAAGAGTAAAAAATAGTGACATTCTCTCCAAAAGTTCAGGAACATTTATTAACATACTGTGTGTGTGACACAGTTCGCTTGAGATAGAAACAAATGAACCATGAGCAATGCTAGCTATATTAAAGGACAAGACTATCATGAATGTTCTCAAAGTGGTGATATGGCAAGAAAGAGGTATTTCAATATGACTTTGTCACCACTCTAGCCACCATGTAGTGATGTTGATGCTTCAGGGATGGTGGAGATGTGGAATGTCATTGGAGAAGAAAAGATTTTATGAATGCTTTATTTTTAAATATTCATACGTAGGTTTTTATAACTCTTGAGAGTGCCTTAATATTGTTTATATTTTGCTATCAGGAGTTCACAGATCCATACTTTAACAAGCATGAATGAATTTATTTGTAACTTTTAGATTCTAAAACCCTCATGGAGGATGGCATGATGGACAGAGAATGGACATGGATACAAGCTATTCTTTTTCTACTGGCTCTTCCGGTCTCTTTGACAAGTTTGAGAAAATAACTGAAGAAAAGTGAGGCTCTGTTTTCAGTTGTGTGGCAGTATTCTGCCAGTATCTATCAGGACTCTTCTATTGCAAGTTCAGAAACCCAATTCAAATTAATTTAAGTCAAGAAGGTCATTTTGTAGATTTATGAACTGGGAGTTAGCAGAATAAAGGTAAAGCTAGGTTCTTATATGACTGGATCCAGAAATTTTACTTATGTCATCAGGAATATCTGCTTATCTCCATCTCTAAGCATTCATTTCTTCTTTTGGTTTCCTTTTTGAGCAGGTATGATGGTAAAGATGATCAATGGCAGCTCTAGACTTACATAATTTTTAAAGTCCACATATGTCTCTTTCTGTATAGCACCAACCAAATTGGGAGGATGGAAGGGTTCATGTCACTAAGGCCTGTGGGAGTGTGATTCTCTGACCCAACCAGTGACAGGTGCCTGGCTTTGGAAAGAGGCTTAAGTTCAGCCCTCCCTTATGGCTTGAAGGAGGAGCAGATTGACTGTTCAAAAGAAAATTGGGGGGCTTCCCTGGTGGCGCAGTGGTTGAGAGTCCACCTGCTGATGCAGGGGACACGGGTTCATGCCCCAGTCCGGGAAGATCCCACATGCCACGGAGCGGCTGGGCCCGTGAGCCATGGCCGCTGAGCCTGCACGTCTGGAGCCTGTGCTCTGCAACGGGAGGGGCTACGACAGTGAGAGGCCTGCGTACCGCAAAAAAAACCCCAAAAAACAAATTTTAGTATGTGCAATGAGAAGTCTTGCTCCCACCCATTCCACATTTACTCTAGTTTTATTTTCCTCCTATAAGCATTTTTATTATGTGTTCTTTCAGTGTTTCTTTGTAAAAATGAAAGCAGATGTTAGTATTTTTTGACTTTTCCCCCTTTCTTACATATAATGATACATACAGAATACCTTCTTCTGTACCTTGCTTTTTTCACTTAATGTATTTAAGCTATCTTTCCATTTCGGTATTTAAAGAGCATTTTCATTTTTCACAGCTGCATTGTATTCCATTGTGTGGATGTGTACTGTGATATATTAAACTAGGTGGTTTTTGAACATCTGAGTTTTCACTTTTCACTTAACACTGTGCTATAGTGAATGATGTTGTATGTGTTATTTTGTATGTACTGGTGTATGTAGGATACATTCCCAGAAATGGTATTACTGAGTTAAGGGTAAAATGTATTTGTAATTGTGATAGGTATTGTCAAATTGCCCTCTACCTAGGTGGTATAATTTTGTATTCCCTCCATCAGTGTAAGAGAGCGCTGTTAGGAGAATGTTTGTATCCCCACAACCTTACCAGTATGGTATTGTGTCTGACTTGTGGATTATTGGAAATCTGATAGGTAAAAAATATGCGCAGTGTAGTTTTCATTAGCATTCTCTTTATCAGTGAGGTTGAGCCTCTTATTTTTAAAGACATTTCCATTTACATTTGATCTTGAAATGACTTCCTGCAGTGATTGTGATACATTGCCAATGGTGAAAGTAATAATAATATTTTAATGGGGAAGAAAGGGAGGAGATGATTGTTACTAGAAAAAAATTTTTGGATCCTCTCCCTTCAACTAATGGATTTTCACATAATTCAGAATTGATTCTGAAAGTTCAGATGCTTTGTTACTGCTTTAGGAGACCTGCGGTGTGTGATTGGTGCAGCACAGCCATCCAGGTTTTTCTGAGCATGCCTTTTGTACCCTTTCAAGAAAGCATAGATTGGTGTTACGCCGTCTCTTTAAGCTGCATCGAAGGATTGTAGAAAATTGTTCAAATTTTGCCCAAAGGTCTGGTCTTGTATTCACTGTAGGTGTTTGCTGAAGTAGACTCTTTATCTAGTTGGTGTAAGTTGATTTCTGTAAATGTTTTTGCTTACATTTAGTGAGTTCTACAAAATGCTAGATGCCTTCTTTCATGGTGCTGTTTGTCTCCAAATTGCCTATTTTATCTGTTCTTTTTGGCACTTCATTCTTTCTGTGTCAGTCAGCATTTTGTTTACTGAATGTTGGGAGAACAATTTTGAGCTTTTTGGTAGTAATGTCACTTTGCATTCTGAACTGAAACCCTCTTCTCTAAGCAGTTATGTTTTTGCAGCTATTAATGCCATTAAATATTGTCTTGGCATGAGTTTATGAACATTATTGTTTAATTTCTCAAAATCTGACATCTAAGGAATTATAGAAGCATATAATAGAATATACAACAAAGATTAAAAATATTAAGAATAAATGTGCCCAGTTAAGGAGGGAACAATAGGCAGAATAAGGGTAGAAACTGATGACTCAGAGAACAGTCTTATATTCTGAGAACCAGGTTGGTAAGGAAGTAGATACTCAGTGACTCATAGATACTGATCCAAAATGTTCTCTGTCCAATAAAGGTATATTTACTTAATGGATTTCTCAAGCAAGGACAGCCTCTTTGCTTTAGGAACAGTCTTTGTTTAGATAGTTTGGTTGAATTGCATTTTTAATTTATTCATTGAGCGAAATGTTCTGTGAACATTTATGCTAACTACTAAGCACTATGCTAGATGCAGGGATACAGTGATATATTTAGGAGACTGTACTTGCTTACATGGCACTTAGAGTTTAACAGGAGAAATAGGGCCATTAATTACATGAGAAACCTATAACTGACTGTGAAATGAGACAGGAGCTCTGCAAGGAGACAGTGTTCTCTCTGTGTATGTAATTGTGTTTGTGGAGGGGGACAGATTGGAGTAATAGAAATTCAGAAGAATTTCTAAGAAATTTTTATTTGAGAAGTGAAAAATGAATAAGAGTTAACTAATTAGGGGAAGGAAGAGGAGAAGAGTGGTAGGTAGAGAGAATTCTTTCAGACAGGGTATCAGAGCATGTTTTCAGAAGACAGAAAAAGAAAATAGACCATGGTTTCCCTCTTAGGATTCTGATTTATATAAATATTTATATTTCATTTTCACAACTTGGTGGCACTTAAGCATGCTTTAGGCTCAATTTTGGCTGTAGAATATTCTTTGACTATTTTTTTTAATTAGGGAAACTGATACATGTGAAATTCTGGGGGGTGGGGAGCACTGGATGAGTTTATTATTAAAATGTTACAGGGAAGAAAGACAGAGTGTACTCAGGCACTGGATATTTCTGTAAATGGACAGCTGTACAGTCACTTCCGTTGGGGAAGCATGAAGGCATTATTTGGTAGGCACTCCTGCCTTACCCTCTTCTCTTTCCAAGTTCAAATAGGAGTGATTTTCTTTTACCACCTTTTTAAATTGAGATATTAAAATGCACAGATCTTAAGTTTTGACAGTTGTGCATACGCCTGTGACCTCCATCCAAAACAAGATAAAAAACCTCGTGGAAAGTTTACTCCTGTCCTTTTCCAGCCAGTTGCTCACCACCACAATAACTGATTTCTACCACCATAAATTAGTTTTGCCTACATCCTAGATTTCACTAAAAGAATCTTACAGTATGCACTCTTTTTGTGTCTGGCTTCTTTCGCTTAAACAAATATTTGTGTGTGTTGTTACATTAATAGTTCATTCCTTTTTTTAAGTGGATTTATTGAGACATAATTCATATAGCAAATAATTTACCCATTTAATGTATAAAAGTAAATGATTTTTACTATATTCATGGAGTTGTATAATCATTACCACAATGAGATTTTAGAACATGTTTGTCACCCCAATGGGTATCATTATATTCGGTTTACAGATGAGAACCCATACCCATTTAGCAGTCACTCCTTATCCTGTCCCCTATCTTTCTAACCCCCCAGCCATAGACAATTACTTATTTACTTTGTCTCTATAGATTTGCCTATTCTGGACATGATTAGTTCATTCTTTTTTTTTTTTGCGATACGTGGGCCTCTCACTGTTGTGGCCTCTCCCGCTGCGGAGCACAGGCTCCGGACGCGCAGGCTCAACGGCTGTGGCTCACGGGCCCAGCCGCTCTGTGGCATGTGAGGCTTGAACCTGTGTCCCCTGCATTGGCAGGCGAACTCTCAACCACTGCGCCACCAGGGAAGCCCCAGTTCATTCTTTTTTATTTTATTTTATTTTTTTCATCTTTTTTGGAGTATAATTGCTTTACAATGGTGTGTTAGTTTCTGCTTTATAACAGTGAATCAGTTATACATAGGTTCCCATATCTCTTCCCTCTTGTGTCTCCCTCCCTCCCACCCTCCCTGTCCCACCCCTCTAGGTGGTCACGGAGCACCGAGCTGATCTCCCTGTGCTATGCGGCTGCTTCCCACTAGCTATCTGTTTTACGTTTGGTAGTGTATATATGTCCATGCCACTCTCTCACTTTGTCACAGCTTACCCTTTCCCCTCCCCATATCCTCAAGTCCATTCTCTAGTAGGTCTGTGTGTTTATTCCCATCTTACCCCTAGGTTCTTCATGACTTTTGTTTTTTCTTAGATTCCATATATATGTGTTAGCATACGGTATTTCTCTTTCTCTTTCTGACTTATTTCACTCTGTATGACAGAGTCTAGGTCCATCCACCTCATTACAAATAACTCAATTTCGTTTCTTTTTATGGCTGAGTAATATTCCATTGTGTATATGTGCCACATCTTCTTTATCCATTCGTCTGATGATGGACACTTAGGTTGCTTCCATGTCCTGGCTGTTGTAGAGCTGCAGTGAACATTTTGGTACATGACTCTTTTGAATTATGGTTTTCTCAGTATGGTTTGCCCAGTAGTGGGATTGCTGAGTTCATTCTTTTTTATTGCTGAGTAGTATTCCATTGTATGGATATAGCACAGTTTGTCTGTTTCATTGCTGATGGACATTTGGGTTGTTTCCAGTTTGGGGTTTCTATAAAGATACTCCATAAACATTTTTGTTTAAGTCTTTTTGTTTCTCTTGGGTGAATACTTAGGAATGGAATTGCTGGGTCATAGGGTAGAAATGTATACTTAACTTCATAAGAAACTGCCAAACAGCTCTCCAAAGAAGTTAAATCTCCACATTACATTCCCCCAACAATGTATGTAGAGACCAGTTAGTCCACGTCCTCACAAATATTTGGTGTTTGTCAGTCTTTCCTATTTTGACCTTCCTAGTGGTTGTGAAATGGTATCTGATTGTGATAATGTTTTATTTTTGTTGATTTGTAAAAATACTTTATATAATTAATATAATTTTTTATATATATATATATAAACACTGACATTTGCTCTTAAAAAATGTAAAGTTAGAAATAGATATCTGTGGGGAGCTACTGTAACATGGAGTTTCTGAGTCTCCAAAATATTTTTTTAGAGAATCAGAATAGAAAAAGTTCACTTTATTTAGACCTTTTCTAAGGAGATTGCCACAGTAGTTGGTTCATTGTTGAACTATGAAACAATTCCCTGTAGGCAGGGAAGAATAACTGCTTTTAGGAGGTATAACTTACAAAACAGCAATAACAGCAACCAAATTCAGTAACTTTCAAAAGTCACAATACCTGCCATTTCATAGAGTTCAAGATAGAATCATGGTTCTCAATTCATCTCCTCCCTAGGAAGTTTTGTCACTTTTGGTAGAGTCCCAAATGGACCCAAATAGTCTGTGCCACATAGAATCATTCTTTCTCACCAGTAAGACACCTGAAATGAGAACTGCCCCTAAACTAGCTCTATAGTTTGCTCTCCAGAAGTTGTCTCACAATCTGTAGCTAACTCACATTCTGTGTCCGATAGTCCACATAGCTAGAGTTAGGTGTGAACTCCATTGTTAGGGCACATGTGGCTTACATCATAACTTCAGTGTCAGTAACAAGTATTGCTGAGCCTGCAGAAATTTCAGAGAGCTTGGGACAGGGTACCATCAGCATCAGCAGCCATAATTTAGCTTTTACATCATGGAGTCTTTAGAAAACCAGCCTTTTGGTTGACTGGGAGACATTCATGAGCTTTCACCAGCCTTTCTTGCTTGTGGAAAAGACAACATGGGGCATTTGATGACCCTGAAGGAATTTTGTTGAAAATGATTTACTGGGTGTGAACCTTTACTAAAGTGGAAAGCTTTCCAGATAGTCTAGGAATATTTATTATTAAGCGTATATATCTCCCATGTGATAAAACTGTTAGACATCTGGTCCCTTTTCGTAGAGATCAGTATGCTGACATCTTAGATCTTAAAAGAGGCTTGCAAATTTTCCTCACTTTGTAAAAGTTTTTATCACCACTATATACTCCATCATTGAAGATTCTTTATGATTTTTGCCTATCTGTATTCCAGCCAGTCTTTTATTCACACTGCCAATGTAATTTTTCTAAAATATGCCATTATCCTGTCAGAAATCCTTCAGACATTCCCCATCGTCTTCAGGATAAAATCCAGACTTTAACGTGGCTTTCCAGGAGCATCTTAGCCTGCTGCTTACAGTTTTACCTAATTTATTTCCATGTCCCAATAATCAGCATGATAATAGCTAACATTTATATAGTACTTACTTTATATACCAAGCACTGGCCCAGGCAGTCATAATAAACTGCCTGTATTCCTCAGGTAGATCATGTACTCCCATGTCATACCTTTTGCTCACTCTGTACTCTGGAGTACTCTTTATCAGGCTGTTCTGTATAATAATACCTGCTTGTTCTTTCACACTCCATTCAGACATCACTTCTTGGAAGCTGATCCCAAACTCATTTTCTGCACCCCACCCCCAATCCTCACCTCTTAAAATTGTTCCGAGATGTCAGGGCAATGCACATGTAATATCTAGCATTAAGCAGAACAGAGAGTTTTTCCTCCCTGTGCTACATCTTCTCTTTAGCGAGCATGGTTCAGTAGGACTGCCTTGCCCAAGTTTAAGGGCATAGAGAATGGAGTTTATGACTATTCATCATCAACATCACCTCCTCAAACCCTGTGTTTGAAAACACTTGGGTCCAGAGGCAAAATTCTTAAGTCTCGTAATAAGTAAGATAGTCATTGCCTTTGAAGATCCCAAAGTCTAATGGAAATAGATTTATAAACAGCTAATTATAACTAGCTAAATCAGAGATTTAAATATTGAAAAAAGCCATAAAAGAATTAGAAGAAGCATAGGCAGTTTTTTTCTATCATAGTGAATTTGGGAAGGCCTTCAGATCTAAACTGAGAATTATAAAGGAAATGATTGCTTTATTTAAAAATTAAGTATATTTTACATGACAAAAAATGCTATAAAATCAAAAAGGAAATAGAGGAATAAGATTGCAGCTTTTATTAATATATAATCTCTACCATATATTAAAATGAACTTGTAAAATTCAGAAAGCAAAAAGGATTACTAGCCCACTAGAAAAATGGATGAGAAAATGAATAGGGATTTCACAAAGAATTCAAAGAGATCAATAAACATGAAAATTGTTCAAGATTAATTATAATTGAGGAATTGCAAATTTAAACTGCAAGTTAAAATCTTCTGCCTATCATGTTAAGGTAAGTTGTGTCAAAAGTTCATGAAGCCATCTCAAAGGTGCTCCCACTGGCCTAAGATGAAAAACGTGAATGTAAAAAAAGTAAGGACTGGGCTTCCCTGGTGGCGCAGTGGTTGAGAGTCCACCTGCAGATGCAGGGGACACAGGTTCGTGCCCCGGTTCGGGAAGATCCCACATGCCGCGGAGCGGCTGGGCCCGTGAGCCATTGGCCGCTGGGCCTGCGCGTCTGGAGCCTGTGCTCCGCAACGGGAGAGGCCACAACGGTGAGAGGCCCGCGTACCGCCAAAAAAAAAAATAAAAAATGAAAAAAAATAAGGACTGCAGTAGGTTGAACTATACCAAATGAGTAAAATTCCAGGAGTGCATAATGATATTTTAAAAATAAAAAGCAAAAATAACTATTGATAACCTTTGGAGATTTCAAGGGTGTTAACTCATTCTTATGAAAATTTATGCATAGAAAGTAGGATGTATTTTGTTGCAGAATGTATTCAAACTAAACAAACAGTTGATAGCAGAAAGCTCTTCTTTACTGAAGAATTTCAGTTAATAAATGAGGAAGGAATGAAGGTATTAGAAAAGTCACCACTTTGTGCCCATAGTACAATAATAGATCTAGGCAGATTATTGATGTATACTAAAATTATTAGGTGAAAGGTGATAGGTAACTTTATAATGGTGGGTTCAAGTTAATACCCAGAATTCACTGTTCAGTCTTAGCATCACTGAAAGTAGAACAGGCAGATATATGTCTCTTGATTTGATAAAATAGGAAAGACATAGCGCTACTTGCGAAGTATTCTACCCTACAAAAATTAACATGAATCTAATCATGAAAAGTAAAAGAGGGCAATTAGATCATGTAAGGTGTATTAGGCTGTTGTTGTGAGGACTTTGGGTTTTTTGGGTGCAGGTGTGGGATATGTCCCTAATGGCCTCTTTCTCCCATAATTTACTTTAATCCTTTGAAGTAAAGCTCAGCTGCATTTCGGACAGTCAAACCTGATTTTATTTCCTTTATTTTTTAGAGCAGTTTAAGGTTCACAGCAAAATTGAGGGGAAGATAGAACTTTTGGCTTTTACTATGAGTAAAATCAGGAGCATGCTAGGTTTTTGAGCAGGAGACTGACATGATGATCTGGCTTAATTTTAACAAACTACCTGACTGCTGTGTCGAGAATCGGCCGGGAGAAGGGGGAGCAGGAGTATTAGTACAAATACCACGTTGGAAGATTTTGCGTTTGTCCAGGTGAGAGTTGGGTTGCTTGCACTGGATACTAGTAGAGCAGGGGTCCCCAATCCCTGGGCCTTGGGCAGGTACCTCTTAGGAACTGCACCCTCTTAGGAACTGGGCCACACAGTGAGAGATGAGTGAAGCTTCATCTGCCACTCCCCATCACTTGCATTACTGCGTGAACCATCCCACCCACCCGTCCCGTGGAAAAATTGTCTTCCACAAAACCGGTCCCTGGTGCCAAAAAGGTTGGGGACTGCTGTAGTACAGTAAGGGAGAAGTGATTAGGACTGTAAATATATTAAATTGGCAGAGATTGGTTAGGATTAGTAGGGGCAACATAATTTCTGATTAGATTAATGTGGGGCATGAGAGAGAGGAGATAAGGAGGACTATAAAGGTTTTGGTTCAAGCAATTCAAAGTGCAGGGTTGCCTTTAACAAAGGTGGGAGAGACTGTGAGTGGAGCAGGTTTGGAAGAGAAGATAAAGAATTCAATTTTGAGTCTCTTCCACATAGTAGGTATGTATTATGAATATAGTACTGCTGAATATTAAGAACCAAGGATATGAGACAGCTGCCATGAGAAGGCCTTTCATTGTCAGTTTCACATTGTTCCTTATCTGTGTGAGTTCTCACTTCATGAGCCTGACATTGTTTCTGTATTTTTTTTTGTTTTTCCATTTAAGATTTGTGCATATAATACCTACTTTGTGCCAGGTACTATTCTCTCTAATTTCTCAAATACTAATTTTTTAAATCCTCATAAAAACCTTGTGAGGTAAGTGTATTGCATGTTTCAGAGCTGAGGCACTGAGAAATTAAGGAACTTGCCAAAGGTCACACAGCTCGAAAAGGTAGAGTTAGGACTCATACCCACACAGCTTAGTTCCAGAGTAAAAATGAGTTAAATAAAGTGAACCTATTAGGCTGCAAGTGCTGATACAAAAGCTGTAGAAATTATATCTCAAGGTGCTCTTAACCTAGGCAGGTTTTTATGTGAGGTCTTCTTGAATGTAATGGTTATCTAAGTAGGAAAATATCTATCAATACTGAATCTTTATCCATACCTCAACATAATAAAGGCCATATATGATAAGCCCACAGCTAACATTGTACTCACCAGTGAAAAGCTGGAAGCATTTCTTTTAAGATCAGGAACAAGACAAGGATGTCCACTCTCACCACTTTTATTCAACATGTATTGGAAGTCCTAGCCACAGCAATCAGACAAGAAGAAGAAAGAAAAGAATTCCAAATTGGAAAGGAAGAAGTAAAACCATCACTGTTTGCAGATGACATACTATACATAGAAAATTCTAAAGACACCACCAAAAAACCACTAGAGCTCATCGATGAATTTGGTAAAGTCGCAGGATACAAGATTAATACACAGAAACCTGTTGCATTTCTATACACTAACAGTGAACTATCAAAAAGAGAAATTAAGGAAACAATCTCATTTACCATTGCATCAAAAAAAATAAAATACCTAGGAATAAATCTCTACCTAAAGAGATTAAAGACCTGTACTTGAAAAACTGTGACACTAATGAAAGAAATTGAAGATGGCACAACAGGTGGAAAGATACATCATGTTAATGGATTGGAAGAATTAATATTGCTAAAATGACCATATTACCCAAGGTAATCTACAGATTCAGTGCAATCCCTATCAAAATACTAAGGGCATTTTTCACAGAACTAGAACAGATAATTTTAAAATTTGTATGGAAACACAAAAGACCCCAAATAGCCAAAACAATCTTGAGAAAGAAGAACAGAAGTGGAGGAATCATGCTGCCTGACTTCAGATTATAATACAAAGCTACAGTAATCAAAACAGTATGGTACTGGCACAAAAACAGACATACAGATCTATGGAGCAGAATAGAGAGCTTGGAAATAGACCCACGCACTTATGGTCAATTTATGACAAAGGAGGCAAGAATATACAGTGGAAAAAAGACAGTCTCTTCAGTAAGTGGTGCTGGGAAAACTGGACAGTTACATGTAAAAGAGTGAAGTTAGAACATTCTCTATGCCATGTGTAGACCCAAAATGGATTAAAGACCTAAATGTAAGACTGGAAACCATAGAACTCCTAGAAGAAAACATAGGCAGAACATTCATTGACATAAATCATAGTTTGTTTTTTTTTTTGGATCTCTCTCCCCATGCAAAGGAAACAAAAGCAAAAATAAACAAATGAGACCTAATTAAACTTAAAAGCTTTTGCACAGCAAAGGAAACCATGGACAAAACAAAAAGATAACCTATTGAATGGGAGGAAATATTTGCAAATGATATAACCCATAAGGTGTTAATATCCAAAATATATAAACAGCTCATAGAACTCAACATCAAAAAAAAAATCCAATTTAAAAATGGGCAGAATACCTGAATAGACATTTTTCCAAAGAAGACATACAGATGGCCAAAAGACAATGAAAAGATGCTCAACATCGTTAATCATTAGAAAAACATAAATCAAAGCCACAGTGAGATATCACCTCACACCTGTCAGAATGGCTGTCATCAGAAAGACCACAAATAATAAATGTTGGTAAGGATTTGAAAAAAAAGGAACCCTTGTACACTATTGGTGGGAATGTAAATTTGTGTAGCCAGTATGGAAAATATGGAGGTTTCTCAAAAAAAACTAAAAATAGAACTACCATGTGACCCAGCAATTCCACTCCTGAGTATTTTATCTGGGAAAAAAAAAGAAAAGAAAACTCTAATTCAAAAAGATACACTCACCCCAGTGTTCATAGCAGCATTATTCACAGTTGCCAAGATACGGAAGTAACCTAAGTTGTGTCCATCAGCAAATGAATGGATAAAAAAAATGGGGGTGTGTGTGTACACACACTCAGTGGAATACTAATCAGCCATAAGGAATGAGATTTTGCAATTTACAACAACATGGATGGACTTGGAAGGTATTATGCTAAGTGAAATAAGGCAGAGAAAGACATACTGTATGATGTTACTTATGTGTAGAATCTAATGAATTTAACAGAAAAGAAACACAGATATAAAGAACTAACTAGTAGTTACCGTGGGGAGGGGCAAGATAGGGGTAGGGGATTAAGAGGAATAAACTATGTATAAAATAAATAGGCTGCAAGGTTGTATAGTACAACACTAGGAATATAGCCAATATTTTATAATAACTATAAATGGAATATAACCTTTAAAAATTGTGAATCACTATGTTGTACACCTGAAACTTACATAATGTTATACATCAACTATACCTCAGTTTAAAAAGAAAAACAGTGCATCTTTATCATTCTGTTTACATGTCTGGCATGTTGCAAGTATTGGTTTGGGATTTGTGGACTGATGTTATTCTGGGTGCTTCATATTTTCTCCTATTTAATGTTGTGTCAGTTGCTTGACTGATAATGTTGAAAATCCTTAAGGAGTTGGCTGGCCTCTTTGCATTCAGTTATTGATTTTACTCCTTTTTGTTTTTTGGCTCCACCGCTTTCTTAGTTCCCCAACCAGGGATTGAACCTGGGCCCCAGCAGTGAAAGCCCCAAGTCCTAACCACTGGACCTCCAGGGAATTCCTTGGTTTTACTTCTTTTACTCCTTTCATTGCCCCAAAAGGCAGTGTAGCTTTTTAGTTCAGATTCCTCTTTAGTAATCTTGATGAACTTTCTGTCAGTTTGAAATGATACAGTTTTGCAAAGTGTTTTATATTAATTTGTTTTTCCTTGAGGATATACTCAATCTCTACAAGGTGATGATGATGATGGCTAGCCTTTTTAGGTTAATATTCTTGAGGACCACATAATAAGTGTAAAACAGTGTATGATTTAATTCAGCTTTTCTTTCTTGGCATTAGTGAGCCATCAGTACAGTTTCTGGGGGAAAAAATGCCAATCCTTATTTATCCAGATTGAATATAACACTTAGTATTTGTTTCTTGTATTGAATGCAGGTGAACCACTGAGCACAGATGATTATTTGAGTGGCTGTCAATTCTCCCAAAGATTTCATATAATGGACACCATTCTAGATGCGTAGACAAGAAGTAAATTCATTATATAGAAGGATGCTTTAGGGTATTTGGGTTTATTTCTCTCAGGGAACCTGATTGAGAACGGCTGATCTGGGCTGTGGTCTGTTTTTGTAAGGCTCAAGAGCTAAGGATTTTAAGGGTTATGTAAAAAAAAAAAAAAAAAAAAGCAGGAACAGAGACTATATATGGCCTGCAACACCTAAAATATTTACTATATAGCCTTTTACAGAAAAGGTTTGTCCAGCTCTCCTCTAAGAGGAGAATACTTAAATTTGAATCCCAGCTTCTCCTTTTTGTATCTGTTTGACCTTAGTATCTGCCTCTATAAATGGGGGATAGTAATAATACCTGTCTCATCCGGAGCCTGTGCTCCGCGGCGGGAGAGGCCACAACAGTTAGAGGCCCGCATATCGCAAAATAAATAAATAAATAAATAAATAAAATATCCTGACTAATAATACCTGTCTCAGAATTTTTGGGAAGATTACATAAAATAATGAATGTCAAGTTTAAAAATACAACTTTAGTGAATGTTAGCTGGCATTATTATAATTCTGTAATATGTGATATAAAATGATAATGATGTTTGTATGTTGCTTTTATGAATATGGTGTTTAGCAAATAATCAAGTCTGCTCTTCTGTTGGGATGTGAAGCAATGGTAAATTGAGAACATTAGCCAGTATTTTTGGTACCATGATATTTGATATATTCTTATAGTGGGACTATCCTCTTAAAAACCATTAAGTCTGTTACCCACTAAACACCACATTTTGGTGACCGTAATTAAGTATTTCTCAAGGTATTTCTCTTTTCTTTGAATAGCACTAATTTAATTTTTTTATTTGATAATAGCTTCCTCATCGCTTGAGTTTTGATACCCTAGAGAAACAGTTGTCAAACCTTTTGGGTCTTAAGACCCCTCAAAAATTATTCAGTTCTTTGAAGAGCCGTTGTATTAATAATTTATTTGAAAATAACAATAATCAACCTATTACATGTTAACATTTTAGTGAAAATCATTGTTTTCCAAAACAAAAAACTTAAGTGGGAAAGGGAGCATTGTTTGTACATTTTGCAAATTCCTTTAAAGTCTGTGTTAATAGAAGATAGCTGGATCCCTGTATCTACTTTTTCATTCAACTATTGCATATGTTATTTTCGTTGAAGAAAATCTAGTCTCATACAGAAATGTTGTTGGGAAAGGGAGAAATATTTTAATAGTCTTGCAAATAACTGTGGATGTTTTTCTTCGATACAACACCAAAACTTCATGAGTGATGTTTTTTTCTTTTTAATTAATAAAGTCTGTTTTTTAGAGCAGTTTTAGGTTCACAGCAAATTGAGCAGAAAGTACTAAGAGTTTCCATATACACATAAACTCCCCACTATAGGCATGTAGAACCACAGTGGTACATTTATCACAACTGATGAACCTACATTGACCCATCATTATCACCCAAAGTCCATAGTTTACATTAGCGTTCATTCTTGTACATTCTGTGGGTTTTGACACATGTATCCACCATTGTAGTATCGTATAGAATAGTTTCACTGCCTTAAAAATCCTCTGTGCTCTGCGTATTCATCCCTCCTTTCGCCCCAGTCCTGGCAACCATTGATCTTTTTACTGTCTCCATAGTCTCGCCTTTTTCAGAATGTTCAGAATATAGTATGTAATCTTTTCAGGTTGGCCTGTTTCACTTAGTAATATGCATTTAAGTTTCCTCCGTGTCTTTTCATGATTTGATAGCTCATTTTTTTTTAGCACTGAATAATAATTCTGTGTCTGGATATTCCACAGTTTATCCACTCACCTGAAGGACATCTTGGTTTCTTCTAAGTTTTAGCAATTATGAATACAGCTGCTAGAAACATCTGTGTACAGGTTTTTTTTGTGGCCATAAATTTTCAGATCATTTGAGTAAATACCAAGGAGTGCAGTTGCTGAATCGTATGGTAGGAGTATGTTTCATTTGTAAGAAACTGCTAAATTGTCTCCCAAGGTGGCTATACCATTTTGCATTATTCTCAGCAATGAATGAGAATTCCTGTTCTTTCACATCCTCAGCAACTTTTGGTGTTCTCAGGTGTTGTTGTTTTTTTTTAATTAATTTATTTTTGGGTCTTCGTTGGGTCTTCGTTGCTGCAGGCAGGCTTTGTCTAGCTGTGGCGAGTGGGGGCTACTCTTCGTTATGGTGCGCGGGCTTCTCTTTGTTACGGTGGTGCGCGGGCTTCTCATTGCGGTGGCTTCTCATGTTGCAGACCACAGGCTCTAGGTGCGCGGGCTTCAGTAGCTGTGGCTTGCAGGCTCTAGAGTGCAAGCTCGGTAGTTGTGGTGCACGGGCTTAGTTGCTCCGTGGCGTGTGGGATCTTCCCGGACCAGGGCTTGAACCTGAGTCCCCTGCATTGGCAGGCAGACTCCTAACGACTGCGCCACCAGGGAAGCCCCTCAGGTGTTTTTTTATTTTGAGAATTTGGGTTGGTTATGTTCTACTTAAAGTTGTAATATGGAGTATTTTAAAATTTATTCTACATTTTTGTCAGTAAGAATGCCTTGTTCTAATATTTCTTGATATATGTTCCCCTTAATGGTTTTAAAGACTGTGTCATATATTATTCCAGTTCTTTATATTTGTTGTTATTAAACTACACACAGAATTTCAAGGATCAGTTCATCACTATATTGTAGGGATACTATTTAGTGTATAATATTCTTCCTAGAGATACCCGGCAGTTCTCTGGTGTTTTCTTTTCACTGTTATAACACACTTTGTAGTAATTGTAGATTCAAAGAACATGATATAGTAACATCTAGTACTTACTGATTACTTAGTGTCAGTCATTGGATAAATATAATTTGAGGTTTTTTCCTTAAATGTATTCATTTGTACTTACACGAACATACTAGTCTTTATTCTGCAGAGACTTCAGAGATTTTACTGGACTATTTATCTAGTCTTTTGTGCTATCTGTTACTACTCCACTCTGCATCTCTTTCTGAGCACTGGTAATAATTAGACTAAATGCTGAAGTATCCTATTGCTTTCACTTCTCTAGTCAAAAAGTCGCCACTTGTTTCCTATCTTTAAACCAGTATTTGCACATAACCGTATAATCTGTTCCTCAGCAAACTGAGAACTAAAGAAATGCCACAGTATTCTGAAGATGTATCTATTAATTGGAGTTTCATTGCAGTTTTTCACTGCCACACACTTGCAGTAAAAAATGCCACTTTAACCTATGAATGCCGTTGATGACACAGAAATACTGCTTTTACTAAAACTCAGCCCTTGAGTACACATCTTGTTAATATTATATGTGATGAAATGGGAAGTATGCATAAAGCACTTACGTGATTGTTTGAGTTTGAGCTAAATTAGATGCTTTTTTTTTTCATGGAACACCGTTTTACTTGGAAGAATGTCTGACAAACTGATTATTCAGACTTTAGTATTTGACAGACATTTTCTCAAAAATGAATGAAATGAGCCTGTTATACAGGGTGGAGAGGGGAGGAAATAACAGTATTTGTTTGCCAGTGATAATATTCCAGCTTCAAGAAAAAATTAGAATTTTGGAAAACATACTATCCACTACTGTTGAGTGTGACAACTCCCCTTTAAAAACTTTTCTGATGAGATTAGTGGTCATATTAACAAACGTAATTTTTTTATTTGGTGGGATATGGTACAATGAAATATGTCTACATTGGAAGAGTCACATAATTCAGTGAAATAGTACTTTCCAAATGGCCAGTACCTGACATAAATCAAGCATAGGTCATGGATCCTTTCCAAGTGCAAAATAGGCCAATGGAGTTTTTGGTAGCAAAGATTTTATTTTTGAATTAACATATAGAAAAATTGATCATTTTTGTGTGCAGTTCTAGGAATTTTACTCTATGTATAAATTTGTATACCCACCACCACATTCAAGATGCAGAATAATTCCATTATCCCAAAGAACTCCTGTGTGCTCTTCTTTTGTAATTACCCCTTTCCAAACCTCTGGCAACCTCTGATCTGTTCTTCATTACTACAGTTTTGTCTTTTTGAGAATGTCATATAAATGGAATCATATATATAGAAAGTAACCATTTGAGACTGGCTTCATTCACTCAGCATAATGCCTTTGAGAGTCATCCATGTTTCAGCTATCAATATTCATTTCTATTTTAAAAAATTAAAGTTCACCATTTTAATCATTTTAAAGTGTATCATTTAGTAGTTTTTACTACACTCACAGTGTTGTACAACCATCACCACTATCAAATTTTATAGCATTTTCATTACCCCAGATACCCCATACCCATTATAGTCACTCCCTCCTTCCCCTCCCCCATCCTCTGGCAATCACTAATATCCTTTCTGTCTCTATGGGTATGCCTATTCTAGACATTCTATATAGAGTCATATAACATATGACCTTTTGTGTCTGGCTTCTTTTAGCATATTACTTTTGAGGTTAATCCATAATACAATACATATCAGTATTACATTCCTGTATTAGTCAGCTCAGGCTGCGGTCATAAAATGTTGAATGTCTTAAACAGCAGATATTAATTTTCTCACATTCCAGATCAAGGTCCAGCATGATTGGTTTCTTGTGAGTACTCTCTTTCTGGCTTGTAGATGCCCACCTTCTCACTATGCCCTCAGATGGCCCTTTCTCTGTAATCAAGTGGGAGTAAGGGGCTCTCTCTGGTATCTCCTTTTTTATTTATATATTTTTATTTTTTATTTTTATTTTTATTTTTTTTTCAGTACGCAGGCCTCTCACTGTTGTGGCCTCTCCCATTGCAGAGCACAGGCTCCGGACGTGCAGGCCCAGCTGCCATGGCTCCCAGGCCTAGCTGCTCCACAGCATGTGGGATCTTCCTGGACCGGGGCATGAACCCGTGTCCCCTGCATCGGCAGGCAGACTCTCAACCACTGCACCACCAGGGAAGCCCTATATATTTTTATTTTTTATTGAAGTATAGTTGATTTACTGTGTTTCAGGTATACAGCGAAGTGATTCAGTTATACATACATATATAAATATGTACTCTTTTTCAGATTCTTTTCCATTATAGGTTATTACAAGCTATATAGTTCCCTGTGCTATACAGTAGGTCCTTGTTTATCTATTTTATATATAGTAGTGTGTATCTGTTAATCGCAAATTCCAAATTTATCCCTACACCCCCTCTTTCCTCTTTGGTAACCGTAAGTTTGTTTTCTGTCTGTGAGTCTATTTCTCCTTTGTAAATAAGTTCATTTGTATCCATTTTTAAGATTCCTCTTATAAGCAGTATTATGTGATATTTGTCTTTCTCTGATCTACTTCATTTAGTATAATGATATCTCTTCTTATAAGGACACTAATCCTATCAGATCAGCTCCGATTTCCCCTTAACCTTAATTAAAATAAAGTTACATTGGGGAGTTCCCTGGTGGTCCAGTGGTTAGGACTTGGCACTTTCACTGTTGTGGCCCGGGTTCGATCCCTGGTTGTGGAACTAAGATACTGCAAGCCGCACAGCATGGCCCCCCCAAAAAAAAGTTACATTGGCGGTTAGGATTTCAACATACATATGGGGAGGTACAAGCATTCAGTCTATAACAATTCCTTTCTGTTTTTTTTTAAATTTATTTATTTATTTTTGGCTGCGTTCTAGTTGCAGTGAGCAGCGGCTACTCTTCGTTGTGGTGCGTGGGCTTCTCATTGCGGTGGCTTCTCGTTGCGGAGCATGGGCTCTAGGCACGTGGGCTTCAGTAGTTGTGGCACACGGGCTCGGTAGTTGTGGCTCATGGGCTCTAGAGTGCAGGCTCAGTAGTTGTGGCGCATGGGCTTAGTTTCTCCGCGGCATGTGGGATCTTCCCGGCCCAGGGCTCCAAGCTGTGTCCCCTGCATTGACAGGCGGATTCTTAACCACTGCGCCACCAGGGAAGTCCAAACAATTCCTTTTTATGGCTGAATATTATTACGTGGTATGCTTAAACCCTGTTTTGTTTATCCATTCATCAGTTGCTGGACATTTGGGTGTTTCTGCTTTTTGGCTATTACAAATATTGACGCTGTGAACGTTCCTGTAACAAGTTTTGTTTGAACACCTGTTTTCATTTCTCTTAGGTATATACTTGGGAGAGGAATTGCTGGGTCACATGGTAATTCTATATTTAGCTTTTTGAGGAACCATCAAACTTCCACAGCATCTGCATCATTTTGCATTCCCGTCAGCAACATGTGAGGTCCCAATTTCTTTTATCTGTTTTTTTGTTGTGTTGTAAGAGTTCTTTTTATATTCTGGATGCTGGACTCTTATCATATATATGATTTGCGAAAATTTTCTCCTATTTTTTTCACTTTATTCATAATATTGTTTGATTCATAGAAGTTTTTAATTTTTGTGAAGTTTAGCGTTAAATATTTTGTTGTTTGTACTTTTGGTGTTATATTTAAGAATCCATTGCTACATCCAAAGTCACAAAGATTTACCCCTGTTTTCCTTTTAAGAGTTTTATGGTTTTCTCCCTTATGTTTAGATCTTTGATACATTTTGGGTTAATTTTTATATATGGTGTGAGGTCAAGAATCTAATAACTTCATTCTTTTGCGTGTGGTTATCCAGCAGTCCCGGCGTCATTTGTTGAAAAGGCAATTCTTTCCCCACTGAATAGTCTTGACATCCTTGCCAAAAATCAGTTGACCATTGATGTATGGATTTACTTCGGATTCTCAGTTCTGTTCTATTGGTCTATATGTCTATTCTTGTGCCAGTACCACGCTTTTCTGATTATTGTGGCTTGTAATAGTTTTTGAAACCAGGATGTGTAAGTCCTCCAACTTCGTTCTTCTTTTTGTTCAGCTTTCTTTAAAACATGATTGTTCTGGCTGTTTTGGCTCCCTTGCAGTTTCATATGAATTTTAGGGTCAGTCTGTCAGTTTCTGCCAAAAGCATTTTGGTAGGGATTGCATTGAATCTGTAGATCAATTTGGGGATCTGTAGATCTTAACAATATTATAGACAATAACAATCTGTAGATCTTAACAATAACAATCTGTAGATCTTAACAATATTAAGCATTCTGATCTAGGAACATAGGATGTTTTTCCATTTATTTAGGACTTCTTTCTTTCAACATTGTTTTGCAGTTTTTAGTGTACAAGTCTTCCACGTCCTTGGTTAAATTTATTCCTAAGTATTTTATTCATTTTGATAATATTGGAAATGGAATTGTTTCCTTCATTTCAGATTGTTCATTGCTAGTGTATAGGTATTCATTGCTAATGTACAGAAATACAAATGATTTTTGCATGTTCTTGTATCTGGCAACCTTGCTGAACTTGTTTATTAGATCTAATAGTTTTTCTTCAGGATTTCCTATGTATAAGATCATGACATCTGTGAAGAGAGGTACTTTTACTTTTTCCTTTTCAATTCGGATGCCTTTTGTTTCTTTTTCTCTTACCTAATTGCCCTGGCTAGAACTTCCAGACAGTGTTGAATACTTGGCAAGAGTGAATATCCTTATCTTTTTCTCATCTTAGTGGGAAACTTTAAATCTTTCATCACTGAGTATGTTAGCCGTGAGTTTTTCATAGATGCTCATCATCAGGTTGTAAAATCTTCTTTCCGTTCCTAGGTTGTTGAGTATTTTTACCATGAAAGGGTGTTGGAATTGGTCAAATGTCTTTTCTGTGTCAGTTGAGATGATCATGTTATTTTTTCCCCTTTCATTCTGTTAATAAGGTGTTTAGTTTTTTTTCAGTTGGTTGATTTTTATGTGCTGAACCACCCTTGCACTTCTGGGATACATCCATGGTCCATAGTTCTCTTAATATGCTGCTGAATTTTGTTTGCTATTATTTTGTTGAGGATTCTTGCATCTATATTCATGAGAGATATTGGTCTGTAGTTTTCTTGTGATGTTTTTGTCTTTGGTATCAGGGTAACACCAGCCTCATGGAATGAGTTAGGAAGTATTCCTCCTCTATTTTTTGGCACAGTTTGAGAAGAATTGTTATTTCTTCTTTAAACGTTTAGCAGAATTCATCAGTGAAGCCATATGACCCTTGACTTTTATTTGTCAGAAGTTTTTTAAATTACTGTTTTAATCTCTTTGCTTTTACTAGATCTATTATGTTTTTTATTGTTGAGTCAGTTTTGGTAGTTTATTTCTAGGAATTAGTCCCTTTCATCTGTGTTATCTATTTGTTGGCATACTCTTGTTTGTTATATATTTTGTAATACTTTTTATTTCTGTAAAGTCAGTAGTGATGCTCCCACTTTCATTTCTGATTTTAGTAAATTGAGTCGTCTCTCTTTAATTTCTTGGTCAGTCTAACTAAAGGTTTGTCATTATTGTTATTCTTTTCAAAGAAGTTTTAGTTTCACTGATTTTCTGTTTTTCTATTTTCTCACTTTAAAAAATCTCCACCCAAATCTTTATTATTTCCTTTCTTCTGCTTGCTTTGCATTTAGTTTCTTCTTTTTCTAGTTCCTTAAGTGTAGAAGGTTAGGTTACTGATTAGTGATATTCTTTTTTTTAATATAGGCGTTTACAGATATAAATTCCCCTCTGAGCACTGCTTTAGCTGCATCCCGTATATTTTGGTATGTTGGTTTTTTTTTTTTTTTAATTCTTCTCAAAGTATTTTCTAATTTTCTTTCTTTTTTATTTTTATTTTTGGCCACACCATGAGGCTTGTGGGATCTTGGTTCCCTGACCAGGGATCAAATTTGTGCCCCCTACAGTGGAAGTGTGGAGTCCTAACCATTGGACCACCAGGGAATTCCCAAGTATTTTCTGTTTTTCATTGTGATTACTTCTTTGACTCACTGGTTAAAAATGTGTTGTTTAATTTCTACATATTTATGAATTTCTCAGTTTTCCTGTTATTGATCCCAGTTTCTTTACATTGTTGGAGAAGATATTTTGTATGATTACTAACTTTTTAAATTTATTGAGACCTTTTTTTGTGGTTTAACATGGTCTACCCTGGAGAATGTTCCATGTGCACTTGAAAAAATGTATATTCTGCTCTTGGTGGGCTATGTATGTCTTTTAGGTCTACTTGATTTATAGTGTTGCTCAAGTTTTCTGTTTCCTTTTTATCTCTTAGTTTCATTTGTTATTGAAAGTGGGATGTTGAAGTCTACAACTATTATTGTTGAACTTTTCCTCCTTTCCACTCTGTCAGTTTTGCTTCATATATTTTGGGCTTGGTTGTTAGGTGTATTTATATTTTAAATTGTTAAATCTTTTTTTTTTAAATTATGGTATAGTTGATGTACTTTATGAGTTTAAGGTGTACAGGATAGTAATCAGAATTTTTAAAAGTTATATTTCATTTATAGTTATTGTTAAATCTTCTTGGTAAATTGATTTTTATCATATAATGTCCTTCTGTGTCTATTGTAACAAGTTTTATCTTAACATTTATTTTGTCTGATACTAGTATATCCACTTCATTTTTCTTTCAGTTGCTGTTTTCATGGACTTTTTCTTTTCTTTCATTTTCATCCTCTTTATGTCTTTGAATCTAACATGAGTTTCTTGTATACAGCATATAGTTGGATCATGTTCTTTTCTTAAATCCATTCTGCCCATCTCTGCCTTTTATAGGAGAGTTTAATTCATTTACATTTAATGTAGTTACTGATAAGGAAGGATCTTTGCCATTTTGCTGTTTGTTTTCTACATATCTCATGTCACTTCTGTTCTTTGGAAGTCTTCCATTACTGCGTTCTTTTGTGTTATATACATATTTTCTAGCGTACCATTTTGATTCCTTTCCCACTTCTTTTACTGTACAGTTTTTAGTTATTTTCTTAGTGTTTGCCCTGGGGATATATATATATAATGTCTTAATTAATAACAACTTAGTTTCAGTAGTATTACAAAATACTTTGCTCCTATGTAGCTGTGTCCCTCGTCTTTAGGTTGTTATTGTATTGTCGCAGATTACATCTTTATACATTGTATGCCCATCAACATAAACTTTTGATTATTTTTGTATGTAGCTGTCTTTTTAATCACATAAGGAAAAAAAAGGAGTTACAAACCAAAATACAACCCCTCTCCCTTTCTTCCTTTCCCAAACATTTTATGATATAGTGCTTCTGTTATGCTTTCAGATACTATTCTAAACAGTTTGCAGATATTTACTTAATTATCTTAATTTTTTGAGATCAAAACGATTTTATAGCCAAGGAAGGTGAGACATAAAGAAGACAAATAACTTGCCCAAGGCCATAGAACTGTTATAACACACAGTCAGAAATTTGAACCTAGGTAATCTGGCTCCAGAATCCATGTTCTTAACTACTACTAGTCTCTTACTTCCTGGAGTATGTAAAAGTCAGTTGGATACATGAAACATATGCATTTGTGTTGAAAATTCAAGACAGATAAAGCAAAGGATACTAGGAGTCAGTTGGGAGGAAAGATAACTTTGGAGCTATGTCCTTGAAAACCAAGCAGGATCAAGACTCTCGAGATTTGAGAGAAGACCGTTTTAGGCAGAAGAAACAGGGTGACGTGAGGGACTGAGATAAGCAAAAGCAAGGTGTATTTGAGAAACAGAGTACTTTCAGTTGAGTGTGCTTGAAGGACATTTGGAGAGGATGTTGAAAAGGTTCACTTTAGGAAGGATTTAAAAGCTAGACTTCATAGTTTGGAATTTACTCTGCAGGCATTAGGTAATCATTGAATACTGTTGAGCAGAGAGAAACTATAAAGAATTTACTTTATATGTAAAGATTATATAAATCTGAAGGCTAGCTCAAACTTTAATTTTAAAATTTCTAAAACATGGTGAAGCTTATTCCATTGGGGGCCAGATTGAAGTTTGATGTTTTGTACTGCCATATATTAAGGTATGTTGGAGATGTGTTATAAAGTAATGATTTTTTAAATTTGCAAATTAGATATGTTTAAGGAAATGTGTTTGGTTTTATCAAAAGGGATATGCTTCCTTTCAAAATCATCTCTTATATGAGAGGTAGGGTGGTGTAATATGCATTTAATTACATGCCTTATACAGTAGTTCAGATCAGCAGTGTTTTTTGAGTCCTTATGAAACCAGCGTGTTTGCCAGATGATGGAAGTATAACCATAAATAAGACGTGGTCATATTTTCAGTCTCTTTTCCTTCCTAATTGGTGAATGTTGGAATGCTCTAGTATTCAGTCTTCTTTGTCCTTTCTTTTTTTCTTTTGTTCATATTCTTTTCCTTTATAGTTTATTACAAGATACTGAGTATAGTTCCCTATGCTATACAGTAGGACCTTGTTGTTTATCTATCTTATATATAGTAGTTTGTATCTGCTAATCCCAAACTCCTAATTTATCCCTCCCTCACCCCCTTTCCCCTTTGGTAACTATAAGTTTGTTTTCTATGTCTGTGAGTCTGTTTCTGTTTTGTAAATAAGTTCATTTGTATCTTTTTTTTTTTTGATTTCACATAAGTGATATCATATGATATTTGTCTTTCACTGGCTTACTTCAGTTAATATGATAATTTCTAGTTCCATCCATGTTGCTGGAAATTTCTTTTTTTTTTTTTTTAACAGCAAGTAGAACTCTTTTTATTTAGTTGTTTGTTTGTCACGCCTGACAGCATGCAGGATCTTAGTTCCCCAACCAGGGATTGAACCGATGCTCCCTGAAGTGGAAGTACAGAGTCCTAACCACTGGACCACCAGGGAATTCCCCACATTTCATTCTTTTTTATGGCTGAGTAGTATTCCGCTGTATATATATGCCACATCTTTGTTCATTCATCTGTCAATAGACATTTAGGTTGCTCCCATGTCTTGGCTGTTGTAAATAGTGCTGCTGTGAACATTGTGTGTGTGGGGGTGCATGTATCTTTTCAAACTAGAGTTTTGCCCATATATATACCCAGGAGTGGGATTGCTAGATCATATGGCAACTCTGCTTTTAGTTTTTTAAGGAATCTCCATACTGTTTTCCATAGTGGCTGTACCAACTTACATTCCCACCAGCAGTGTAGGAGGGTTCCCTTTTCTCTACACCCTCTCCAGCATTTAATTTGTTGACTTTTTGATGATGGCCATTCTGACCAGAGTAAGGTGATACCTCATTGTAGTTTTGATTTGCATTTCTCTAATTAGCAGTCTTGAGCATCATTTCATGTGCTTATTGGCCATCTGTATGTCTTCTCTGGAGAAATGTCTATTTAGGTCTTCTGCACATTTTTTGATTAGGTCCTTTTTATCTGCCCTCATTGAGTGGATAAGATCTCATCTAGTTCTAAGGCTTTATATTCTGTCTGTACTTTGATGATTTCCAGTTTTATATCCCTGATCCCAGGGATCAAACTCACCTATCCAGTTGTTTCCTGCATACATCCACTTTGATTTGCAAGAGACAAGTCAGACTTAATGTGTCCAAAACTGAACTAGATTTGTCTCTGTCCAGCCTGTTTCTCCTCCAGTCTTCTCTTAGAAAGTTACATTACCATTCACCCAGCTCTTGACCAAAAAAAGCCTAAGTGTCCTTTCCCTCATTCTACATCTACTGCATCATCAAAGCAAATTGGTTTAATCTTCAATATATACTCTATATTCTGTCACTACTTTCTACCTCCATTACTGCCATTCCGGTTTAAGTCACCATTTTCTCTTGCCAAGGCTATTGTAATAATAGTCTCATTATAATGTTTTACTTATAATCAGTTATCTGTGCAGCCACCTGGTAAACTTAAACAGTATAAATCTGATCACATTACTTCCACCACTACCCAAATGTGTAAAGCTAGTGGATTTCTCTTAAGTTCAAATGTCAGATCGTTTCACCATAGCCTCTGTGATCTTGCCTCTAGAGCTCTGATCTCATGTTCTGCTTTCCATTTTATTCACTTTGCTCAGACCATACCAACTTTCTTGCTGTTTCTCACATATACCATACTTCATACCATTTACTGCTTCCGTACTGTTCCCTCTGCCTAGAACGTTCCTTTGTCTTGGATATCTAAGTGGCTTGCTCACTCCATTCAGTGCTCAAAAATTCAGCCTCCTAGAGTCTGCTGTATTCTTCTTTGACCAGTTCTTCTTTTACTTACCTTCACCACATATTATTCATTATCATCGTCATCATTATTTATATCATTTGTCTCCTCTGCCAGAATTAAAATTCCAAGATAAGAACTTTTGTCTGTGTTGTTCACAGCTGCATTCTAGTGACTGACTCATAGTAGACACTCAATAAATAGAAATAAATAAGTATCTATAGTCTATCAAGGACAGAAGGCTCAGCAACAACAACTTTTCTAAAAGGCAATAGAAATCGCTGATCTCTCATATAATATTTTTAGTATCTGAGAAAATATGTAATGACAAAAGGCTATTATGAATTCAATAATGCTTTTTAAAGAAATAATGCATTTTGTTCATAGCAAAAAAATGCATTTAGAAAAGCAGTGACTCTATGTGCAAGCACATTTTTATTTAATTTACAAACAGTGCTTATGTATGTGGACGTACTGACCTTGTAATGACTGAGTTCCTCTAAGGAATTGTGGCCCACAGATTGTGAACTCCTGATATAATTGACCTATTCCTAATCAGCTTCAGATTTGCATTTAAATGGCTTCTTTTTAGCGTAATTACTCTACCCAAGACAGTTTGATATAACAGGAAAAAATGAACCAAAACTGTCCTGGGAGTTCCAAAGAACTAAATTCATCTGACCTAGTTACTTACTACCTTTGCAGTCTTGGTTACTTAACATCTTGGGATCTCATTTATGGCATAATGTATGTAAATACAATTATATGAAATTATTTCAGTAATGTTCCAGCTACTCAGTATGTATCCCTTTTCCCTCCTTAGTGTATTAATACCACTGTTTTTCAGTACTTCATCTCTCAATTTATTGCTCTCTTTGCTGTGATTACAGCTTTGCACAAAAATGTGTCCTGTCATCTCTGTTCATGGGGCAGCAAAGCAAGCCATTAATTAATTCTGGTTTTAGTTCATAGATACAGGAACCTTTTTCCATTAGATGTCACTTGCCCTTCTGTTTCATTTATTTGCATTTCTTTGGGTCTTCAGCATGTGAGACACACGAAATAGAGTCATTATAAAATCTTAAATCACTTAGGTAAATAGAAGGATATAGGAATTAGGAAGGGTGTGTTTGTATTCATCCAACAAACACTGCAGTTAAGGAACAGGCAGGCTGATGTTAAGAAAAAGATGAATAGGCTCCAGTTCTCTGCTCAAAATCTAGTAGATAAAATGCCAAAAAAAAGAAAAATTGAAGTATAGTTTACTAGTAGTACAACTTCAGTGCTGTTGAGGATGTTCTTAACTTTGCCTGGGGCTTATGGGCTGAGATAAGGGATGCCTTAGAATTAACTGGATTAAAGGTTGCAGAAGAACATTCTGGGCAGAGGGCTTGCTGTACTTAAAAGGCATGGAAGCATTGACATGTATGTAACGACCAATAAATCAGTCTGGCCAGAGCATAGCATATGTAGAAAGAAAATGGCAGGGCAGACTGAAAAGGTAGTTTGGGACTAGACAGACCCTCAGTGATCTTGCATGCCAGCCAGGAATTTGAAGTTTTCAGTATTGTCAGTGGAAAGCCATCAAAGATTTTTAAAACCAGGAAAAGACGGAAGAAGTTTCGTGGCAGTGTGAAAGATGGATTCTGGTGGATTTGATGGTATAGGGGATGTTTTAAATAGATGAATGAAAAGTTGAGATGTTATTAGCAGGTTGTGTGAAAAAGTGAAAAGCCTGGGCTTTAGAATCACCAGCCTGGTTTTAAACTTAGGCTCTGCGTCTTTGTAGTTGTATGAAAAAAATAGCTGCTTCAGTCTTTTATTTTCTTACATGTATTAGGTAGTAATAATACCTGTTTTACAGTGTTTCCCTGAAGATTTTATCATAATGGGTATGAAGTACCTAATACAGTGCTTGCTTGATACCAGCTAAGGGCTCAATTATTATCTATTATTATCAACATGAGTGACATGTATTATAATTATTAAGGTAAGAAATGGTGAAGGCCTGAATTTAGGAGTGGATAAAAGAGAATAGATTTGGATGGATCTTTTGTAATTAACATGAATAGGACTGACTGATGTAGGGAAAGAATGGAATCATGACTGAGTGAGATTTGTAATCTGAATGTCTTGGGGGAAGGGGTTAGTGATGCCATTTTCCTGGTAAGGAATACAGGGATCATCACTGGTTGAGATGAGGGAAAAGGGGTAGAATGATTTTGATTTGGATTTTTGGAGGTATTTGGGATATCTTGGTGATGATATGAAGCAGGCAATTAGAAATAACGTCTGGAGCAAGAGATAAGAGATTGGAGAGTTGTCAGTATATGTGTGGTAGCAGAAATGTGTGTAAATCTTAAACGGCAGAGCATATATTTTAAACATTTCCCCTATATCCCCACACTGCTGAGCTCTGTACAAAACACTTGATTAGTTCTTGTTATTAAGTGTGAGATTTAGGGTGACTTTGTATATAGAAAAGATAATGCATAGTTACTTCGATTACTAATTTAATGTTCAGTTTATTTAAATTTATAAATTTAAAGCCTCATTCTCCTAAAATATAGATCTTACTCCAAACTTACACTTTTGATAAATATTTTAGTTAACTCTTAAAACATTTTAATGTAAAACTATAGGTATTTTCTCCTTAAATATTGATTTAACAGAACCTTAGATACTTTGAAAAAATCTTGTAAATATAATTTAAACTTATAAATGTGGTTATTCTTAAGTTGTGTAAGAATTCTAATACAGTATACAAACTTAGTAAGATTTCAGCCTACAACCAGGTCTAAATCAGCTATTCAGTTCTACATTTCAGATTAAAATTCCAAGGCTGGCTCTCTAGCAGGCCAAATTTTCTTAAAGCATTATAAATATTCACCAAATATGCATACTTATTTTGTTAACAGCTTTATTGACATATAATTTATACACCTTACAATTCACCCATTTTAAGTATACAATTCACTGATTTTTATTACATTTACCAAGTTGTGCAGCCATCACCAAAATCTGTTAGAGTAAGTCCATCACCTTGAAAAGAAATGTGGTGTCCATTTTCAGTCATTCCCATTTTCACTCCCAGCCCTAGGAAAACACTACTTTCTATTGCTATAGATTTGTCTTTTGTGGACATTTCATATAAACAGAATCATACAGTATGGGATCTTTTATTTCTGGCCTTTTTCACTTAGCATAATGTTTTGAAGTTCATTCATCCTTATTGTAATAATATTCTCATTATATGGATATACTACATTTTATTTATCCTAGATTACTTTTTTTTGCAGTACGCGGGACTCTCACTGCTGTGGCCTCTCCTGTAGCGGAGCACAGGCTCCGGACGCGCAGGCTCAGCGGCCATGGCTCACAGGCCCAGCCGCTCTGCGGCATGTGGGATCTTCCCAGACCAGGGCACGAACCCGTGTCGCCTGCATCGGCAGGCGGACTCTCAACCACTGCGCCACCAGGGAAGCCCTAGATTACTTTTTAATACGAAATAATTAAGGTTTAATTCTCTTAAATCACGCCTATACTTTGTTTAAAAAAAAAAGAAAACTTCAAAATAAGTGAACTAAGCTTCTGTCATAAGTTAGAAAAAGAACAGCAGAATAAACCTAAAGAAAATAGAGAGATAATGAAACTTAGTGAAAATTAATGAACCAGAAAACAAAGATATATTAGAGAAGATCAAGAAAAGTCAAAAGTGAATTGGGAGGGGGGACTAAGAAAACAAGCCTGGTAAAATTCATCAAGGAATAAAAGACATAAATAAATAATATTATGAAAATGAAGACTACAGAGGAAGAGGAGATTTAAAAGATAAGGGATTTATAGCAGCGTTATTTTATACTAGCCAAAAGGTAGTAGCAACTTGTGTCCATCGATGTATGAATGGATAAACAAAATATGATCTATGTATCGGTGGAATGTTATTCAGCCTTAAAAGGGACAGAAGTCCTGTCACATGCTGCAGGATGGATGAACTGTGAGGATGTTATGCTAAATGAAGTAAGCCAGTTACTAAATGACAAATATATACTCTGTTATTCCACTTAAGAGGTGTGCAGTAGTCACATTTGTATAGACAGAAAGTAGAATGGCGGTTGGCAGGACTGGGAGTAGGAGGAAATAGGGAGTTACTATTTAATGGGTATAGAGTTTCAGTTTTGCAAGATGAAAAAAGTACTGGAGATGGGTGATGGTGCAAACAGTGTAAATATATGTAATGGTAAACTTAAAAATGATTAAAATTATAAATTTTATATTATGTACGTTTTACCACAACTTTAAAAAAGATAAGGGAAAATACTATCAACCATATGCCAATAATTTTGAAATTAAAGAAAAATATAACTTACCAAAAACTGACTCAAGAAGAAATAAAAAGCTTGAATTATTCTATAACTATTAAATAAATTTAATATTAAAACTCTTCTGTCAAAGAGAATAAGCCCAGAATGCTTTAGATTTGAGTTCTTCCCAACTTTTATGGAAGAAAGCTTCCCAATTTTCTGTCACCTCTTTCAGAAAGTAGGAAAAATGGAAATATGTCTCAACTCTTTCGAGGAGGACAGTTTCCAAACCCAAACGTATATAAGAAAAAAAAAGTTATAGGTCAGTTTCACTCATGAAATAGATTAGCCCTTTAGTAATTGAAAAATTCTTCACTTTTTTGTTTTATGCTTTTAAAAAAATTTTTATTGGAGTATAGTTGCTTTACAGTGTTGTGTTCGTTTCAGGTGTACAGCAAAGTGAAACAGTTATACATATCCATATATCCACTCTTTTTTTTTTTTTAGATTCTTTTCCCATATACGCCATTACGGAGTATTGAGTAGAGTTCCCTGTGCTATACAGCAGGTTCTTATTAGTTATCTATGTTTTACGCTTTTATCCTTGAATAATTCTTTTTCTGATTGTTACTGCCACCTTTATTGCTTTCTTTTTTTTTCTTTTTTTTACAGTTTTCTCATATCTATGTCTCCCTCTTTAGTTTCAACATATCTATGTCACTTTGAGTCTGTTATGAACTGCATATTGCTGTGCCCTACCTGACACTTTTTTCTCTTTTACGTAGTTAATTCAGTTGATTAATATTTATTGTAACATGTACATGGTTGATACTATTCCTGAAATTATTTTTTGTGTTTCTTGTTTAGCATGCTCGCCTTTTGTTTCGTTTTTAATTTTATTTACTTTTATAGTTGATCTTTTTTGGTTCTTTATTTCCTCTGGTGATTGGAAATTCTTCAGCTTTATCCATATGTTTTAAGCAAATTTAAAGCTACATGTTCTTTTTTCTTTCTCTCTCTTTTTTTTTTTTTTTTTTTGTGGTACGCGGGCCTCTCACCGCTGTGGCCTCTCCCGTTGCGGAGCACAGGCTCCGGACGTGCAGGCTCAGCGGCCATGGCTCATGGGCCCAGCTGCTCCACAGAATGTGGGATCCTCCCAGACCTGGGCACGAACCTGTGTCCCCTGCATCGGCAGGCGGACTCTCAACCACTGCGCCACCAGGGAAGCCCACTACATTTTCTTATCAACATCAAAGAGTAATGACTATTATAAATTGTTCCTCATCCCACATGCACACTTGATCTTACATACTTAAGCATATTTTACTCTTACTTTTTCACCCAAGATTGTGTTGTAATAGTTTGGGATGTTATTCCTAAATCATTAATTTAAAAAATTATATTGTGTTTATCTATTTAAAGAATCCTTTCTTATCTGTTATATTAAACTGAACCCCCCCCCATATTAGTAACAACTGTTTATACTTAACTGTTAGTTTTACTGGTATATTGCTTACCATTATTTTTTATATAAACAGTGTTTTCCATTTTTAGGTCTTTGTTCTGAATTTTTTTTTTAATCTCAACTACTTTAAGTGACTGTTGCTAGTACCCAGAGTAAATGGCTGTCCTGTTTTCCAAATCATAGCATATCCAGTAATTTCTTTATTTTACTCATATCTGTGAAAAATAGATTGGCTAAAAAAAGTGAGGTTTTTTTACCCTCAGAATTTTGTGAGCATACTTCCATTGGCTTTTAGCATTTACTTTTACTTATGAAATGACTGTCATTCTAAATCGCTTTCCTCTTATTTTATGTAAAATTAAGTAAAATTTTCTCCTTATTTGGAGCTTTTAAACTTTTATTTTTGAAATTCAGATATTCTGCCAGGAGAGTTTTTACATGTATATATGCTTTGTTTTCCCGTGAGTATTTTGCCCCAGTACTTCTCAGAGCACATTAAATATGAAGACTCAAGACAGTATTCAACATTAGGAAGTTTTCTTTTCCTTCTCCTCCTCCTTCCCCCTCACTCTACCCCCATTTCTTAAATTTAATTTTTAAAAATTTATACTCTTTGCTCGCTCTTGTTCTAGAAATCCTATTTCACAGACATTGACCTGGCCTCCTCTTCCTCTCTAATCTTTTTCTCATGATTTCTGTGTCTTCAGATTTACTGTGCATTGTGAGGACATTTCTTAAATTGGCTTTTTAAATCACTAATTTGATGTATATTTTTCTACTTAATACCTCTATTTGGTTTTTTGGCAGTTTTGTTTTCCTTTTTTCCCCTCCCCAAGCACATATTCTCCACTTCTTTTCCAGAGCAGCTTGCTTTTTGTTTTAAATGCTGTTCTTCCCTGGTTTCAATAGAAATACTATTTATAATTTTTCTTCAATCTCTGATGTTTTTCTTCATTAATTCTGTTTCAGTTTGGACTGGTTTTTTTGTGTGTGTGTGTGGTACGCGGGCCTCTCACTGTTGTGGCCTCTCCTGCTGCGGAGCACAGGCTCCGGACACGCAGGCTCAGCAACCATGGCTCACGGGCCCAGCCACTCCACGGCATGCGGGATCCTCCCGGACCAGGGCACGAACCCATGTCCCCTGCATTGGCAGGTGGACTCTCAACCACTGCACCACCAGGGAAGCCCCTGGGCTGTTAGTTTTGACTGGGTTATTGTTGGTCTTCAGTATGTCTGGTCAGGTTTTTCATCAGTTTTTTTTTTTTTTTTTTTTGAATTTTATTTTATTTTTTTATACAGCAGATTCTTATTAGTTATCTATTTTACACATATTAGTGTGTATAGGTCAATCCCAATCTCCCAGTTCATCCCACTGCCCCCCCAACCCTGCTTTCCCCCCTCGGTGTCCATATGTTTGTTCACTACATTTTTGTCTCTATTTCTGCCTTGCACACCAGTTCATCTGTACCATTTTTCTAGATTCCACATTTATGCGTTAATATACGATACTTGTTTTTCTCTTTCTGACTTCATTCTGTATCATAGTCTCTAGGTCCATCCACGTCTCTACAAATGACCCCATTTCATCCTTTTTATGGCTGAGTAATATTCCATTGTATATATGTACCACATCTTCTTTATCCATTCATCTGTCGATGGGCAGGTTGCTTCCATGACCTGGCTATTGTAAATAGTGCTGCAGTGAACTTTGGGGTGCGTGTGGCTTTTTGAATTATGGTATATGCTCAGTAGTGGGATTGCTGGGTCATATGGTAATTCTATTTTTAGTTTTTTAAGGAACCTCCATACTGTTCTCCATAGTGGCTGTATCAATTTACATTCCCACCAGTAGTGCAAGAGGGTTCCTTTTTCTCCACACCCTCTCCAGCATTTGTTGTTTGTAGATTTTCTGATGATGCCCATTCTTTTTCATCAGTGCTTGTGCTGGGTAAATTGTGCTGGGTAAGTAAGCCAGCAAATGGGTTCCTCATAGAGCATGGGCCAGAAGCAGATGCTCAGGGAGAGAGGAAGAACTCTTAATGAGTGTAGCTGTCCACCAGGGGTGGATTGCGTAAAGTAATGAGAAGAGGAGCCTGGTTTTTGCTCATTACCTGTAGAAGTTCATCCAGACTTATTTGGTTGTATGACACACTGAAATAGCTGGAACATCAGTAAAAAGGGATTAATTAGCTTATATTCCTTTGGAGATTGCATGTGAAATATTGATAATCTGGTGCTTTTTAATTATTCATTTTGGTACTCACTTGTAATGAAGTTAAGTGTGGTATTTGCAAGTTTAAAACCCTGAGTTTTAAGCAGAGAACTCCAGATACTATCAGTCTCCTCTTTGTTTAAGCTATTAGTTGATGATTGTTACCAGCAAGCACCTTTGAACTGATATTTTATAAAATAATAATACTCTATTGAAGATTGAGCTCTTTTATACCGGCACCAAGTTTTGCAAGATATCCAAGGGACCTTGATGTGAAAATTACTGATTTTCTGATATGCTCCTAGTTTTCCTTTAGCCCCTCTTTATCTCTCAGACTGATAATCTCTGTACTGTTATCTCAGAGGAGACGTTCCCAAGACTCACAAACCATTTTTTCATTCCATTCATAGTATTTTGCTTTATTTCAAAAGTACAGGCTGTTGCTTATTAGTTGGCTATATATTTGATATGTTCCTATCTTGTTACTTTTCATAATCTGTTTTCCCCATTTTGGTTAGAAATAGAGTAGAGATTATGATTTAGATTGAAGAGGGTAATGTGTGAGGAATTTTAATCTTCTGTCTTTTGTTTTTGAGAGCTAGGTTATTCAAAGCAAAGGCTAAAAACCAGGCACATAGAGCCCTAGTGTAAGAGGAACCTTGTGGGAAACAGGAAGACCTTCCTTCCTAGCCTTCTTGAAGCGTTAAATCTCTTTGAGATGACATAAACATATAGAAGAAAAAACAAAAGCAGTGTTTAGATAGCGTATGACAAATTTTGTATTACAGAATACTTACATAGTGCTTTGCATGTGACAGAAAAGAGAAAACGTAAGGTAGTTGACATTTATTTAAAAGGGAGAGAGTGATATGTGAATTCTGAGAATGAGAAAACTGGAAACTCAGGCTCCATGAGGGCAGACACCATGTCTGTTCATCATTGCCTGCCTACTCAGTGCCTGCCACTGTCCCTGATAGGTGGTAGGCTTTCAATTAATATATGTTGGATAAGCGAATATCTATTTGTTGAACAAACTGAAGAGTGCCTTGAAGGAAATAATTTATTTGGGCAGAGGTGAAATGAAAAGGCTTGAGAAAATATTAGGAGGTAGAAATAATAGATGACTGAATACATTAGAATACCAACCTGGATGGAGCTGTGAGAATGAGCAGGAAAGTTCTGAGAAATAAGGCTGTCAGTGGTAGGTTAGGGTCAAATTATAAATAGTTTTGATTGCTGGACTTAGGAATTTGGGATTTGTTTTTTAAACAAAGTCGGGTTTTTCTGAACAGATGGTGACATTGTTAAAGTAGTGTTCAGGAATACTGTCTGAAGACACAGTGATTGTCTTCAGGTTGCAGTGAGAAAGAGATTGGAGACCAGCTTTGATTCCAGTTGCAATATCGGATAGGAATTCTTTGGCCAGTAGTCATGCTCAATAAAATTATTAATATTTCTTTACATGTAATAATATATTACATACCGGTGCTTTTTAAGCCCTGGTGGTTGAACATAAGGACATAGCTGTCTTTTTCATTATTTATTTAATTTTCCATGGCATTTTATTTGTTGATCTTCATGGCTTTTTTGTGAGATCATGGTATAAATTTTGAATACATTTGTTCTTTTCTTGTTTGCCTTTTGTTAGTGTCAAGCATAGCACGTGAGACATTCCTTGTTGCTATGCAACTGCTAAATTCAGTATTTAGTATTAATAAAACTGAATGGCATTAAATTCAGTTAACAGGGGGAAGCAAAATATGACTTAACAATGTCTGATCAGTATTTGTACGGTTTAATGTATTGTTGCAGACGTGAGCAAAAGAGAAGTGACTTGTTTACAGTTACTGTTTTGATCAAAATTAGTTGTGGTTAAATCTTTGCATTTATGACCAGATTTTTTTTCTTGTTTGATTCTTTTTGGTCTGTCCCTTTCACTGCTCTTTGATAATGTGATTCAGTTTTTGTTAGTGTTTGTGTGTTATTGATGAAGTTCTTATTCTGTTACTCTTTCCAATTCTGTTATCTTCTGTAATTTTTAAAATTTTATCTCCCAAGGCTTTTATTTGCTTTTTTTTCTTAGTATTATTTTTTGCTCTATTTACATTTTTCCCTTTCAAGAATTTATGGCTAAGCATCCACATTTGGAATTTGTTATAATTTCATATAAACCCAGGTGAAAGCCTATTAGATATGCTCTTCAGAGTAAGGGCCACCTGTAATCCCCTTTAGTTATTTGCAGTGTGTACTTGGTACTTGCCAGATATTGAAGTGCTTTCATTAATATTTGTGAAGTCAGAAATCCATTTTGAGGATAAGAGGGCTTTAGAGGCAGCTGCAGGATTTTTTTTTTTAAGTTAGTGTTGAAAATATCTAGTTTGCAGGCCCAGGATAGGCAGTATCTAGCAATTCTTTCTCATTCCCTCATCACCACCTCCCCACTCTCAAAACTCTTAGCCCAACACTTTCTCTCCTCCCTAGTGTACGGAAGAGAGGACATAGTAATTTAGTGGACAGTGTTTTAATTATAGTAGGCAAACAATAAACAGGATAGATACCTCCCATTTGCTTGAATGGGTAGTTTGGTTTTGCTGATGTCCTTGGAATCATTTTGACGGGAAGAACTAAGGAGAGTTGAAAAACGATTAATCCTTAATAATAAATGAAAAATCTAGAATCTAGAAATCATGAAAATAATTTAGAAAAATCAACTCTCTAACTACAGTGCAGATGATACAAACTCTAGGGATTACCCTATTGAAAATGATGGCTTAATATTAAGGGCAAAGAAATCCCTTACATTACAATGTTACTCTTACAACAAGGTAAAATACTGTTTCTAGGGACCATCTTTTCTACTCCCTTACTTTCCAAACCCTTTATGGTGATTGTATTTGTGGTTAGGAAGTGTCCCTGTTTGTGGACCTCATGTATCCACCTGGCTATAGTATTTTTACATTAGTAGTTCCCTCACTTTTGAACATAAGAGTGCTTTTTTAACAATTAAAAAAAAATTATAAACCCTTAGGTGATAATACATTATGTGACAAAATACATAGTGCCCCAAACTACTAGGAAATCAGTAACACTTTATATATTTTCTTAATTGCAGTAATATTTGTGTGCATTTGAAAAGTTGTATGTACACTGAATGCGCAAGACCTTTCTAAAGGTCATGCTTAAAGGACATGGACTCATGGACCTCTTGTAATTATTTGAGCTCCTAATGAGGTCCATGATACATAATTTGGGAACTGCTGCACTAATGAATTATGTATTATGTTGTATAAGGGTACAATTTGATTCTCTTTTGCATTTTCCTCCTTACTCTTAATAACCCATAGAAAACAGCAAGATGGCAAAGATATTTTTACATTGTTTTTCATTGAGTTAATCAGCAACGTTTGAGATAATAAATTAGAAAAGGTTTTGTTTTCATTTTCTACTTTTTTCTTTTAGAACTTCCTAAAGGAATTTTTTAAAATATATTTTTAAAATTTATTTGGCTGTGTCGGGTGTTAGTTGTGGCTCGCAGGATCTTCTATTGCAGTGCGCAGGCTTCTTCCTAGTTGTGGCACGCAGGCTCAGTAGTTGCAGCATGCAGGCTCTCTAGTTGTGGTGCGTGGGTCAGTAGTTGTGGCACATGGGTCAGTAGTTGTGGCGTGCGGGCTCTCTAGTTGTGGCACACAGGCTCTACAGCACGCAGGCTCAGTAGTTACAGCACGTGGGCTTAGTTGCCCTGTGGCATGTGGGATCTTATTTCCGTGACCAGGGATCGAACCTGCGTCCTCTGCGTTGGCAGGTGGATTCTTAACCACTGGACCACCAGGGAAGTCCCCTCATTTTCTACTTTGTACTGATTGAGAGTGGTAATAGTTTAAACATCTATGTATAGGTATATTTGAATTCTCTTTCTCTCTCTCTCTCTTTCTTTTTGTATGTGTGACTAGTGGGTTCTAGCTTCATAAAGGAACCAGTGAGTAGTTACTGTGGCAGTGTGAACTAATTACAGAAGTCTTTTTATTTTATAATATTTAAAATGGGCTTTTTTGTGTGTGCATGTGATACAGATGTTGTTTTCAGTTAGGATTTTCCTTCTTAAAAAATACTGTTAGATTGAAGAATCTATTATCTCAGTTCATATTCAGAAACATGCCATTTAGATTAACCCAGAACATTGTGGAAACTTTGAAGCAGTTTGACTCTTTCATTGGGGAGGGTGCTTTTTAAAATGAAGTTTGAAAGTTTATGTAAAGAGGTATTTGGAATTTTGTAAGATAGTAAGAGATCTCATGATTCCATTCCTTCATTGGTTATTTCTACTGTTGTTTTGTATTGTTTTGGAATGGGCTCTGAATTTGTATTGAGTGTTATTCACTGACAAAAATGCAAATGCTCCCTTTAGATTGGTCGTATACTCTCCTCAGCATCCCATCAGTAATAATCTGGAGGTCCTTGAGAATTGGAAGAAAACACCATTGTTTTTTTTCATGCAACAAGGTTAAATTTACTGTAGGGAATATTATTGTAATAATGGATTTTTTTTCATCCTTTTAGGGTTTGAAAGTATTCTTGAAGGGCTGTTTGGACCTGCATTATTAAAAGATCTCAGTTTATTTAAAGGTATTCAGAATTTTTTTGGCATTTCAAATTCTTCCTGGTGACATAAATGATACCTTGGTGATTTAAGCCCCAGTCTCCTTCTCCTTTTTATTCACAGTTTTATGTGGGTTGAAGCTATATCCATTTAAGCATCTTTTTGTGTGTGGTTGATAATGCAGATATATGTATGAATAAGGTGTATTAACTAGTGAGCAATTATTGCAAATAAGGAATTTGTCTACTACTTAGTGAGGGGTGTTTTTGTTGTTAAAATAAATAATATTTTTGAAATTAGTTCTCATTTGTTTCCTGAAAAATCCTCTTTTGTAACTGTTAATTTGTTATTCCTACTATTTTTGCAGACTGTGAACCTGAAAGCATTTCCGATTGGACTTTTGATGAAAATTGTCTGTTCTGTTGCTTGAGAAGAGAGAAAGTAAAGGTAACCAAGAAACTTGTGAAACTTGTCTACTGTGGTATTTTATAGTTTTTATTTTTCCAAAATTTGGTTACTTTGTTGGAGGATTTGTAGGAGTACTGATTCCATATTTATTCATAAAGGATTTGATAGTAACTCAGTTTTGCAATTTAGACTGTTTCTAGTCTGTTGATTAGCCTATTGAGAAATCTGTATCCCATCATGCATTGTTCTGTTTATTTAGTTCACTAGGCAGAATAATGAACTAGGTCTCAAACTGTTGTGTTTATTTTAAATATGAAATGTATGGTAATTCACGTAATGGGAGTCATTCGTACAGTAACATGGATCTGGATCAAGTAGTTATTAATTCATGTAGATTTATGATGGACTGTGGTTTATGCTTTAGTATGTTTCTTCATAATATATGAGCATGGATGCTGTTTGTGTTCAGTTGTAAAAATTGGCTCTACCTTTGCATTTCTATTGTTTTATTGCTTTGTGTTAAACATAAAAAGAATTTTGGTTTAGAAACATTTCAGTTGTTGGAAACATTTATTAATAATGGTTTACTCTCTTGCGTTTCTTTTTATGGTATTTCTGTTCTCTGCTTTAAAGCTTTGGAAACATTTTTAATTCCTTCCTCTCCCCTGTACACTTTTAACTTCAAATCATTGACCGGGTTTTATCAGTTCTTCCATTCTTTTTCTTTCTACAGTCATCACCGTAGTTCAGACCTTTAGCATTATTTCTGGACTGCTGAAATAACATGATTGGTCTCTTAGTTTTCTTCAGTGTGTGAAACACTGCTACATGGTTAAACCCCTCTCCTCCCTACCTCCTCCTGACCCTCACCCCTCAAATGGTGTGGAAATGTTACCCTGCACTCAGTCTCCAGTGACTTTACAGTTATCTTTGGGATTCATTAGCCTCATGCTCAGTGCCTCAGTACCCTCCACAGGTCAGTCCACTTCTCTTTCTAATGCTACCCCACTAGTCTTCCATGCAAAACTGGTCTGATCGTTTGTATTAAACAACATTCTTTTACCATTTGAACTACAGCATTGCATACCCGTTGTTCTTTATAACTTGAAATTCCCCTTGCTCTTACTCTTACCTTGACTCCCCTTTCTTATTAATGGTACGCCTCTGCTCTTATTGCTGTTTCCACCCTTCACACTGTTGTAGTAAATATTATACCAATTATTTGTCAAGTAATATTCTGCCTTTTGTTGTTTATCCTTTTCTGTGTTTGAATCTTGTGTTCCTGACTGCACTGTCAACCTCTGAAGACCATGAAACATGACATGCTTCTTTGTACCCCTGCATATGACCACTCTACCATTATTTACCATTGTTGGAAAGTTGCTTTAAAATCAAAGCCAATATAAGAGCTTCTTAACGTTCTTCTTTTGTGGCATCTTTTTCTTGCTTAAGTACATGAAAAAGTTTTTGCTGTGACTATCCAGGATGGTCTGTTTTTATTGAATTAATGAGTAAAGTGTTTTGAAATTTACTGTGGTTTGAAAAAGACCAGAAAATTAAGCAGCTACCAATGAAGTTAAAGTTCATCATTTTAAACTGTGTGTGTCTGTGTGTGTGTGTGCGTGCACACACATATGTGTTGTGACTGTCTATTGAACAAGTTATTTAATAGGCATTTTGGTAGCATAGAAGGAGCCAATGATTAATTACCTTTCTTTCAGAATTGGTTTGGGAGGAAAGCCTTTCTATGTTCAATAATTGAGTACAGTATAGTCTTGTAATATGATTGAGCTTTCCATTGCTATATGAGGATAAAATATTGCATGAATATTTTTAGAAGAAAACAGAAATAGCAACGCATGGAACCATGTAGCATTTAACCATGTAGCAGCTGTTCTTACTGTTCGTAGTTCTATAATTTTTAGTTAGTATTCTAATTAGGAAGAATATTTCCGTTTGAAAACCCACCTAGATCTGGGAAAGCTGGTTTTCTCCATTAGGCATTTCACTACCTGTCTTGGGCATTTATTTTTTTCAGAGACAGCCATGTCTATGGAAAATAGGAAGAGAGAGCCTAGAATATATAACTTGTCAAGTGTATAGCTTTAGTTGTGTTAGATTTAAAGTGATTTTGTTGAAACTCTTTGCAGGCACTTGGAGCATCTTATCTGAGAAGCACTAGAATCTGGAAATTAAATGTATCCATTGGGTTGAGGCTTGGCTGACTTAAGATTCCAAAAATAGAAGAAATATGTGGAGAGAATGGTAACAGCCAAGAGGTGGCAGCATAGAGCACAATATTGGAATCTTAAGTTGGGGTTGGCATGCCAAGATGTCTAGATAATGTTTGGAAAAGCTGTTAGAAATACTGGTCTGATATTTGGGAATGAGATGGAGGTTATGCATATTTTTTAGTTAATTGGATTTTCATTGGATGCTGTTTGTTACAATGGATAAAGTAAATACATTATTTATATTTACTTTTTAAAATATCTAGGTGAAAAATGAAGTTGCATCTTTGGAAAATATAACAAGTATTCAGCTAGAAATTAGTAAAACAATTGTTCATCTACACTTCAGCAGTTAGAAAATATATTTTGTAAGGGAAAGACAACTAACGTTTTTTTTGAGCATATACTATGTGTCATTTACTTTTGTTTCCATTTAGTCTACACAACAATGCTATAAAGTTGGTTAAAGGCATCCCAGTTTTACAAATAAAGATATGGGAAGGGTCACAGAGACTAAGTTATGGGCAAAGTCACATAGCTGGGATTTGATCCATGTTTTTAGAATACATGCATTTTGATAACAAAACTAGAAACACGAACATGGAAAGTGATCAAGTAAGAATTAAGAAGCATTTGCGATTACTCAGTTGGAAAGGGGGAGAGAGTAAGAGTGTAAATGGGCATGGGTATATTTGAAATAGCCAGTCTCAGATGTGCTAGGAGTCACTGCCTGCCTGCCTGCCTGCCTGCCTGCCTTGCTTGGCTTTTACTTCCTTTCCTTCCTTTCCTGTTTGTTGGGCATGTAGTAGACATGCTAAAATATTTACTAAATGAGGAACTAAGAAGTCAGCATGCTTAATAAAGTTGGAGAATTATAATATTAATAGCTAACTGTTGTGAGTGCTTACATGTGCCAAGAATATATACAAAGTTCTCTGTGTATTATTCACTCATGAGGCTTTTTACTTTTTCTTAGCTTCTTTTTAAAATTATTTTAGACATATAAAACGGTTGCAAAAATAATAAAAAGAATTCCTCTATACCCTTTACCCAGGTTTCCCAAATGTTAACATGTTATGTAACCACAGTACAGTTATAAAAAATCAAGAAATTAACATTGATACAGTACTATAATCTGCAAGCCTTTCAGAATTCACCAGTTACCCCAGTAATGTCATTTTTCTGGTCCAGGAGCCAATCTAGGATCCCACTTTGTATTTAGTTGTCATGTCTCCTTAGTCTCCTTTAGTCTGGAATAGTTCTCAGTTTTTCTTTGCCTTTCATAACATTGACAGTTTTGAAGAATGCTGGCAATTTGATTTGTAGAATGCCCCTCAATTTAAGTTTTTCTGATGATTCCTCATGATTGAATTCAGGTTATGCATTTTTGGCAAGAACTCTACAGAATTGATGATGTGTCATCCTTAGTGCACCATATTGGGAAGCACATGGTGATGTTTACTTTGATCACTTGGTTAAGATGGTGTCTGCCAGTTTTCTCTACTGTAAGGTTTCTGTTTTTTTCCCTTTTGTGGAAATCGTGGAGACGTACTTTGAGATTTTGTAAGTATCTTTTTCTCATACTAGTTTCTCATCATACATTAATTTTAGCATCAACTGATGAATCTTGCCTGAAAAAATTACTACTATGGTGTTTACCAGATGATGACTTTCTATTTGTATTATTTCTTCAATCTCTATTAGCTGGAAACCTACTGTAAGGAAGAGGTTTCCCTTCTCTATTTATATTTTTGTTTGTTTACCCATCAGTATGGACTTACATATTCTTACTTTGTTCTTTTGGTTATAATTTATTACAATCATTGTTTATTTTGTAGTTTGAATTGTTCTGGATTTGGCCATTGAGAGCCCATTCAGGTTGGCTCTTCATCTTTTTTTTTTTTTTTTAAACATGTTTCTATCATTTCTTTACTTTTTGGCACCAAAAAATATTCCACAACTTATCTTTGCTTTCCCTGTCCCAACCCTGGATTTCTCCAAGGAATCCTAGATTCTTTTATTTAGAAAATTGTATAAGAAAGCAAGGTACTAGGTATACTCATTGGTACTAGAACATCACTGCTTCTAAGCCTCGTCAGTTTTCTGAGCTAGGAAGTATGTATGTTTACTTAAATATATGTATACATACATCTGTATTTCTTTCTATATCTGTTAGAAACAGTCTTGTGAGGCTTTTGTTAATTGTAGGATCGTGTTGATAGTATGAAGAGCTGATCCAGTAGTAGTGAGAGAGTATTGGAGAGATGGGAAGAATTAAAAATTACTTTCATTATTTCATATCCCTAAAAATGGACTAATTCTAAGCAATGAATCAGTCTGTAGTAATGGCTGTTCTTGTACATGGATAGAGTAGAGAGAGCAATTATAGAGTAAAGAGCATGGATGTTTTAGTAACTAAGGATAATGTAAGATGGGATGTTGTACAAAAATATAAAATGTTTATGCTCTTAAGTTTATTATAAGACTGTTAGTAAGTTAGTAGTATTTGACTAGCATATTAGGAGAATGTTTTAAGAAGGTGGGACTTGAGCTGCATTTTTGAAGAATACATAGGTCTGGATAGGCAGACACAGGAGGGGCACATCTTGGGTGGGGCAGAGCATTTATTTTTGTAAGTAACCAGCGATAAGACTAGAGTCACATTATAGATCTCTTTCAGTGCCCATCTACCCTCAGGAATCATGTAACTAGATAGATTTCATTAGTCTGTCATGTGTTTACTGTGAACATTTCATAGTTTCCTCTGTTTTGTGAGTATACACTAATTAGAAGTTTAGATATATCCTTCTAACATTTTAATTTTTATTTCTATTTTAGCACATTGAAATTTATAGTAAGAGCAGATACTAAATCTAGTTATTATTTTCTCATTGTATTCTACAGCATGTATTTGTGTTGAATTATTAGTTTGGGCATATTCAGTGCTGCTAGATAATGACTTGTCTGTCATCTTGTCCCAGAGTACCACAACTCAGTAAGTATTCATAGTACCTATTATATAAAAGGAACTGTGGAAGAAAAATGTATCAATATAGTGTCTATCTATTAAGACTGAGAAAGAAGAAACAAATATGAGAAGTTTAAGGGTTATTTACTTGCGAGACTTAAATAGATACAGGGTAGAGTTAAATGGATACCACAAATTAGTACATGATTAACTACTTGCTCAGTTAATTGTACAAATCTAAATTGCAATACCGAACCTTGTTGTGTTTCCAGAGGCCTTTTATAGATTATTTTAAAAGATACAGGAAAACCACTGGACACAGTGAATCAGTGCTCATCCAAGATTAAATATCAAAGAGGTTTTTTTGGGGGCGGGGGCAGTTAGTGTGTGTGTGTGTTTTGTGTTTTTTTAATATATACTCCCAATCTGTGGACTTTTTCCCCCTAAAACAAACATACAGACTTGGAGAAACCATTAATCGGAGATTAACTGTATACAATTTTATGCGGTTAGAGTTAACCAATATACTTATCATACTGATCATTTGGCAGATTTATTGAATGTCTGGTTCTGTGATAAACCAGAGAGTATACCAAAGAAGTAAAAAGTGGATCCCTCCTTGCTTATGGAATGTTGGTGAGACCATGGGTGGCTAATGGAATTAAAGGAGATCTAAATTAGGGAGACTTAAATCCTCCATCCTGCTTGCCCAGAGTCAGAGCTCTGATATTGAGAGTAAAATTCCCTCCTTCATTCTCATATGTAATATTTGAAAAGGTAGTAGATAACACAAGAAAATATAAGTACGTAGCAGTTGAGAGGTGCAGCAGATGCCACTGGAATTTGCTTAATCAAGGAGATCAAATTCAACATGAACCTTAAAAGGATCTATGTTTTAGAACAGTTAATTTGATAGTTATTTTTAGGATGTAATGGAGAGAAAATTAGAAGAGATTCTTGTAATCATCCAGAAAATAAGCCTGAACTAGGGTCTTGGCTGTGCCAGATGCATAAGGAAGGGATGTATGTAGAAAATCTAGAATAAAGAATCGCTGAAACTTCATGATTACATAAATGTATATATAAGGGAGAGTGAAATGATACTGATGTTAGGCTTTCTAAGCCAGGTTGACTTAGCATGGTGAATTAACAGAGGTTGAGAAGTAAGACGGGGAAAGGTGTAGTGCCCAATTTTTATGGTGAGGATAATGAGGTTATTTGCTGGAAGCAGTTTGTGATGAAAGTAAGCATTTAGTTGGAAGTGTCCAGGAGACAGAGTTGTGGAAATTGAGTTGAAAGAAGAGGTCTGAGCTGAATACATATTTGGAGTGTTCCTGAATACATACAGTGATTGGTTTATTTGAGCAGGTGAGATCTTTGGTGAGAGGTAAAGCGCAAAATAGTGAAAACTGAAGAAAACCTTCGTTTTAGAAAGTAGGAAGAAGAATCAAATTGAAAAGGAAGGTAGAATCATAGAATAAATGGGTTGCCCATCTTGAATCAGACATCTTCCTGGCCCCATCCTGGGTGATAAGTAGGGATATGGATTGTCACGTTTGTTGCTCTGATACGGACTTCTATGCCATTTCCTAAAATGGACCCTAAATGGGTTGAGGAAGTACCCCCAAACATACTCCATTGGGCTTTGAGAGAATAGCTTCTCAAGAACACTGGTTGTGGGAGCCAGACTATAAGTCTGACAGGGTTAATGAATAAGTGAGTGGTGTGGAAGTTAAGAAACGGATATAGACTACTAGTTTGAAAAGTTGTCAGTGTCAGGGATGATGAAGGAAACAGGACCATAGAAGGAATGGGCAGTTGGTTTAAGTAAAGATATTTTGGGGAGGAGGGGGAAACACATAATATTTATACTCTTGAAAGAAAAGAAACTGGAGGAGAGGAAGAAATTAGTTATTAAAAGGAGGGAACAGTTGAAGAAGGCAAGAACAAACAAGAAATTAGTTACTGAATGGTGATGAGAGATTCTTATTGAAGTTAGAATATAGTCAGTGTAACTGTAGGTGTTAACCGTTGGCAGGAATTCAGCGAGGCAAGAATGCCTACGTATAAGAATCCTGGCTAATTGACTTGCTCACACTGAGGGCAAAGAACAGTGAGGAACTCTCAACTATGATGGCAGTGTTTTAAAAAAATAACAAGGGGGAATAGGCTGTAGTAACTTTATTCCTCTCACTTGAATTGCTACTTGGAGTTTTCTGCTTGTACCAGCAACAAAAAAAAGATAGTTTCAAGAAAATCAATAAGATTGTGTTGCCCAGCAATGCATTTTTGAAACCATTTTTTGGTTATTATTATTTTTTATTTTTTCTCTAATTGAGGTATAATTGAAATATAACTTACTAGTTTCAGGTGTACAACATAATGGTCAGTATTTGTGTATGTTGCAAAATGATCATCACAGTCAGTCTAGTTAACATCCATCACCACACATAGTTACAGCTTTTTTTCCTTGTGATAAGAACTTTAAGATTTACTCTTAGCAACTTTCAAATATATAATACAGTATTTTTCTTTTTTTTACAAATTTATTTATTTTATTTATTTATTTTTGGCTGCGCTGGGGCTTCGTTGCTACACGTGGGCTTTCTCTAGTTGCCGTGAGCAGGGGCTACTCTCTTCGTTGCGGTGCGTGGGCTTCTCATGGCGGTGGCTTCTCTTGTTGCGGAGCATGGGCTTTAGGCACGCGGGCTCAGTAGTTGTGGCACATGGGCTTAGTTGCTCCACGGCATGTGGGATCTTCCCAGACCAGGGCTCGAACCCGTGTCCCCTGCATTGGCAGGAGGACTCTCAACCACTCTGCCACCAGGGAAGTCCCTTTAATACAGTATTATTAACTACAATCACCATACTGCACATTACATCCCTAAAACGTACTGATTTTGCAACTGGAAGTTTGTGCTTTTTGACTACCCTCACCCATTTTGCACCCTCCCACCACCACCAGTCTGTTCTCTGTGAGTTCAGGTGTTTTGTTTTGTTTTTAGATTCCACATAAAAGTGAGATCATACAATATTTGTCTTTGTCTGACTTATTTAGTATAATGCCCTAAAGGTGTATCCATGTTGTCACAAATGGCAAGATTTCCATAAAAAGCTTAGTATTATTCCAGTGTGTGTGTGTGTGTGTGTGTGTGTGTGTGTGTGTGTGTGTGTGTGTGTGTATAAATAGTAGGACTGACCACATTTTCTTTATCCATTCATATATCTATGGACACTTAGGTTACTTCCATATCTTGGCTATTGTAATTCATGCTGCAGTGAACATCTTTTTGAGTTGGTGTTTTTGTTTCCTTTGGATAAATACCCAGAAGTAGAATTGCTGGATCATATGGTAGTTCTCTTTTTTGGGGGACCACCAAACGTTTTCCACATCAGTTGCACCATTTATTTTACATTCCCACCAACAGTGCGTAAGGATTTCAGTTTATCCATATCCTTGCCAACATTTGTTATTTTTTGTTTATTTTTTATTTTTACATAGCCATTTTAATGGATGGAAGATGGTATCTCATTATGGTTTTAATTTGCATTCCCTAATAATTTGTGATGTTGAGCATCTTTTCATGTGTTTGTTGGTTGTTTGTTTATCATCTTTGGAGAAATGTCTGTCAAGTACCTTCCCCATTTTTTTTTTTTTTTTTTTGCGGTACGTGGGCCTCTCACTGTTGTGGCCTCTCCCGTTGCGGAGCACAGGCTCCGGACGCGCAGGCTCAGCGGCCATGGCTCACAGGCCCAGCCGCTCCGCAGCATGTGGGATCTTCCTGGACCGGGGCATGAACCCGTGTCCCCTGCATCAGCAGGCGGACTCTCAACCACTGCGCCACCAGGGAAGCCCACCTTCCCCATTTTTAAATCAAGTTTTGTTGTTGTTGAGTTGTAGGAGTTCTTTGTGAATATTCAGCCCCTATCAAATATATGATTTGCAAATATTTTCTCCCAGTTTGTAGGTTGCCTTTTCACTCTGTTGATTATGTCATTTGATAAACAGAAGTTTTTAAAATTTTGATGTAAACCAGTTCATCTGTTTTTACTTTTGCTGCCTGTTTTTTTGGTGTTATATCCAAAAAATCATTGCCAAATCCAATGTTATGAAGCTTTTCCCACTATGTTTTCTTCAAAGGGTTTTATAGTTTTAGGTCTTTATCCATTTTGAGTTTATTTTTGTATATGTTATAAGGTAAGGATCCAACTTCATGCTTTTTACATGTGGTTATCCAGTTTTCCCAACACCATTGGTCTTTTCCCCCGTTGAATGGTCTTGGCACCCTTGTCAAAAATCGTTTGGCCATATATGTGAGGATTTATTTCTGGACTCTCTATTCTGTTCCATTATTCTATGTGTCTGTCTTTATGTCAGTACTATATTGGTTTTTTTAAATTTATCTTTAATTGACATAACTGGTTTATAACATTATATGTTTTATGTGTGCACATTATATTTCTACTTTATATATACACTACAGCATGCTCACCACTAAAAATCACCATACAGTTGATACCCTTTATCTCCCCCCTCACCGTTCTTAGTATCTATGTGTTTGGTTTGTTTTGTTCATTATTTTGTTCTTTTGGTTTTGTTTGTTATATTCCACACATGATATTTTTCTTTCTCCATCTGACTTATTTTACTTAGCTTAATACCCTCAGGTTTTATCCATGTTGTCACAGATGGCAAGATTTCATCTTTTTATGGCTGAATAATATTCCATTTTATATATATATATATATATATATATATATATATATCACATCTTCTTTATCCATTCATTGATGTGGAGAAAAGGGAACCCTTACACAGAGTTGGTGGGAATGTAAATTGGTACAACCGCTATGGAAAACAGTGTGGAGATTCCTCAAAAAAATTAAGAACAGAACTACCATATGATCCAGCTGTCCCACTTTGGGTATTTATCCAAAGATTACAAAAACTAATTGGAAAAGATATATGCACCCCATGTTCATTGCAACATTATTTACAATTGCCAAGATATGTAAACAACCGAGTACCATATTGTTTTGATTACTGTAGCTTTGTAATAAGTTTTAAAATTAGAAAGTGTGGTACCTCCAACTTTTTTCTCTTTTTCAAAGTTTTGGCTATTTGGAGTCCCTTGAGATTCCATATGAATATTAGAATGGATTTTTGTATTTCTGCAAAAAACACCATTGGAATTTTGATAGGGGGTACATTAAATGTGTAAATGATTTGGGGCAGTATTGACATCTTAACAATATTAAATCTTTGCCCTTTTATTTCTTGGATTTATTTTTTCTTTTAAAAGATTTCTTCAATTCCTTATTTCTGAATTTAAAATGAACAACTGTATACTTCATACTTATTTTGTCAAAAGGCACCAGCCACTGTGGTTGAAATACAGGTACTGTGAATAATTAAAAGTTTTAGCCACAGATGCTATTTTCAAGAAATCTGTAGTCTAGTGGAGGAGGTAAGAAATATTTATATATAAATAAATACAATACAGGTTATATAAAACTAGTTCTGTGAGAGCAGCATATATAAAGTGCTATAGGAGTTTAGAAAAAGGCAGGATTACCCTCAGCTAGGCTTTGTAATACTGTTACCTCCAATGTGAAGTTGGATATCCTTGTGTTTATAGTGGTCTTGGGCACCTAAGGAAACCCACAGTCATTACTGAGAGCAGATTAGAAATTCAGGAAGTCTTCTGATTGAAATTGGGTTGTGGATGATAATTGGAATAGTATAAACTTTTAATTTCCAACTAGTGGAAGGATATAAGAAACACTTGTTATTGACTGGGGCGGCTTGCATTTGTCTTTTAATGTTTTAAAAACCATACATGTGTAATGGAAGGAAAACTATAACAGTAAGTGCTGATTATAGATACTGGTACATTAAGTATAATGGTAATAATAATCATTTGGTACTTGCACTTTAGGCTTAATTTCCAAGTACAGTAATAACAATTATATATACTGGTAAGAGTCATTCGTGGTAAGTTTGTTGTACATTTTTAATACCTTATTTAACTCTTGATATGTATTCAGGCTTCAAACTTTGTTGTTTTCCTATTCTTTAACCTGTTGGTCTGCTTAACAAAATTGAAGGTAACGTTGACATACAGTAAACATTGTATTAAGCACAACAATTCATACTTGGTTAATGTAAAAAGTAATAATTTACATGAAGTAAGAAGGTTTCTTTTTAGGTAACTGACCTTAAAGAGTATAAGCATTTAACATGGTGGAGCCATTTTCCCTAAGACTTGCTGGCATTTAAAATAATAAGACATAGGAGAGTGGTATTTAAATCAATGAGTTGCATCTTGTCAGCTCTTTTTAGTTCATTGCTTGAAATGTCAGTAAGCCATGGGTAGCGGACATGACTATAGCTATAGGCCCATGTTCTACTCACATAGGCCTTTCTAACATAATTATTACAAAACCTGCATGCATACATATGCTTCTAATTCCCAGATTTTCTATATGGTGTGAATTTTTTAAAAATACCATTTAAATTTGGAGAATCCCAGTACAGCGTGGGAATGGTCTTGAATTCAAACAGGAACAGCTCTAAAATGTCACCCCTTCAGTTTTGTATCACACTTCTTAAATATAGACCATTTTACCTTTCCCAGGTGAAACTTATTTTTTCTTTTATTTCCTTTCTTGAGGTATTATCTCTTAAAAAGAAAATCTGCAGCTATGTAAGTGACCTTCCCCATTCTTATCCCCCCAACCCAAACTCAAAGGTGATAAACTTTAGAGTTACAAAAGAAACTTTAAGAAATGTTAATCTTTATTTTTTGTTTAAAGTTTAACTTTATTAACTGTTTATTGCCCTGAGAACTAACTACCATGCCGATATAATTTTGTTGCTTCATTTATTCAGTAATGTCCTTGCTATTTTCAGGGATCAGTAGAGCTACTTTTGTATAGTTCTTAGAGAAATTTAATAATTCTATCAGGGGTCAGAAAGCTGTGACCTATTTCCAAATCCAGCCCACAGTCTGTTTTTGTAATGTCTGCAAGCTTAAAGAGGTGGTTTTGGAGTGGGAAAAAAGAGATGTTACTGTATGTGGCCTGCAAAGCCTAAAATATTTACCATCTGGCCCTTGACAGAAAATGTTTTATTCTGTTTTGAATATCTTCATCAGGTTGTTGAGATTAAGAGAATGCTGAAAGTTTTTAACTTCCATATCCTACTTACTATTCTCTTTGTTATTCTTCCTCTAACTGTGTATCAGAGCAACAACACAAGCAAATATAATTTAATGGCAGAACTGCTAGGATTATAGAGAAGAGGGTGGGAGAGGAACAAGGGAGATTTGGCTTGTAGAAGAAAAGTAAGATTCAGCATTTGTCCAACCTACTTTTTTAAACTTTTAACTTTCAAATAATTTCACATTTATAAAAAAGTTAAAAGAATAGCACAGAAATTTTCATGTGCCAATCACCATTTAACATTTTGCCACATTTGCCTTATTAATTCATTCTCATTCTTTCTCTGTCATAGATACTACATGTAACACACACACACATTTTCCTGAACCACATGAGAATAAGTTATGGGCATCATACCCTTCATACCTCTTTACTCCTAAATATTTTCATGTTTATTTCTCTGTTTCCTAAGAATAAGGATATCCACTTACTTAACTACACAGTACAGTTACCAAAAATCAGGAAAGTTACTTTGATATATATCTAATCTATGAATCTCGTTTAAATTTTACCAATTGTCCCAATTACTTTAATAGTTTTTTACCCACTCCTTTAGTCCAAAAATCCAATTTAAGATCACTCATTGAATTTGATTTTCACTACTCTTTAGGCTCCTTTGAACTAGATGGTTCCTCAGCCTTTTATTTCTTAGTGACATTTACATTTTTGAAGAGTGCACGTCATTCATTTTGTAGAATGTCTCTCAATTTAGGTTTTCAGATTGTTAGTTCATGATTAAATTCAGGTCATGATCTTTTAGCAAGAATATTAAGTAAGTGATGTATTCTTGTCAGTTTAGTAGGTGATGTTAACCTTGGCAAGGTTGATGTCCACTGGGTTTGTCCACTGAAATGTTACTGTTTTTCCCCTTGTGATTAATAAGTAATTTGTACACAGATAAGTTGAGACAATGTATTTTTTTCCTCATCAAACTTTCATCATTTCAGTTTTAGTATTGATGGTAGTTTCTTGCTGGAATAAGTTATTTTTCCAATTATTTGAAAATAGTGATCTTTCTAACTCCGTTATTTCTTTCACATTGTTTAGTTGGCTTTACACTGTGAGGAAAAGCTTTCTCTTTCCCTCTATTTGTTTGGAGTCAAGATTCTTATTCTATTCAATAGGTTATCATCTAGTGTCTGCGATCTGGTTAGTGGGAACCCCTTCAAGTTAACCTATGTCATTTTTGACATGTCCCCATCATTTTTTGAACCCTTTCTTACTTTCTGGTACAGGGTATTTTGGGTTCATTTTGGGTCTTTTCTGTGTTCCAGTACTGGGTTCCATTTTCGTAGGGAGAATCTGGTTCCTTTGGTGAGGAACTGTTAACGTATACACCTACTTTCTTGTCCAATCTACATACAGCTTCATTAACAAAGACCAGATGTTGGGCAATAATCAGCCTCCTTATCTTCATTTATATCTAAGGATAAAGCAAAAAAAATCAAAATACCAGCAATTTATGGCCACTGACATACCTATTCAGAATACTATGCAAAGAAGTAGATGGCAAGTAAAAGATACTGTTTTTTAACCTAAAAGTATGCTTGCTTGAGGAGAAAGATATTCACGTGAGTTTTTGAAAATGTGTCACATTTCTTTGTGACTCTGAAAATGTAAGTAAAAATCATTTCTTTGATTTCACATGTTAGTTCAGGAGTCACAATTCAGTGATACATTCAGTATCTAGCATCTTTAATACCCTAAACCTATTTTTAATTATTTTTATTGAGGTAATATTTATACACAATAAAATAAATCCATTTTAGAGTACAGATTAATGGATTTTGGTAATTGTATACAGTTGATAACTGCCAGCACAGTCAAGGTACAGGACAGTTTCCTCACCTTAAAACGTTTTCTCATGCCCCTTTGTAGTCAATCCCTTTATTGGACCTACAGACCCAGGCAATCACTGTAGTTTTTTTCTAGAATTTTCTATAATAGGAATTATAGATATGTAGTCTTTCGGTTTTGACTTCTTTCACTTAGCACAATTTTAAAATATTCATTCCTGATTTTGTATATGATGTTTTGTTCCTTTTTGTTGCTGAGTAGGTCTCTGTAGCATGGATATGCCACTATTTGTTTATCCATTCATTTTTTTAATAGACTTTGAATTGTTTCCAGATGTTGACTGTTAGGCTTATTCACATAGTCTTTGGGCATATATTTTCATTTCTCTGGGATAAATACCTAGAATTGGAATTACCAGGTAGTATTGTAATTGCATATTTAACCCTATGAAATACTATCATACGTTTTACCAAAATGTCTGAAATGTTTTGCATTTCTATCAGCAATGTATTGGGAGTTCCAACGTTCCACATTTTGACAACATTTTGAAACTTTAGCCATTCTGGTTGGTCTGTAGTAGTATCTCATTGTGATTTTAATTTTCATTTCCCTGATGACTAGTGATGTTGAGCATCTTTCTCTGTACATACCCATGTGAAACATTGTAAAACCTTTAGCTGTTTTAAAAAAAATTATATTCTGTCTAAAACCCCTTGCCGGTTTTTTCTCTTAAAATTCATGGTTTTTTGTCCTGTTGAAGAAATCTTTGCCTAATCCAATATCAAACACAGGAAAATTGCATATTTTCTTCTAGAAGTTTAGTAATGTTAACTCTTACATTTTGATTTATGATCCATTTCTAGTTAATTTCTGTATATGGTGTGTGAGTTAAGTGTTGAGACTTATTATATTCTGTAAGATAATCCAGTTCTAGCACCATTTGTTGAAAAGAGCTCCTCTCCCCCTCAAAATTGAATTACTTTGGCATCTTTAAGTCAGTTGATCATATACATGTAGGTGTATATCTGAGCTCTGTCCTGTGCCATTAAACTGTATGTCTATCCTTACATCAATACCACAGTGTCTTGATTGCTATATCTTTATATCTTGAAATCAAGTAGTATGAATCCCCTAACTTTGCTTTCTTTTTCAGACTTGCTTTGCTAATCTAGATCCTTGACCTTTTATATAAATTTTAAAATTAGCTTATTCTTAAAAAAAAAAAGCCCTTTAGAATTTTGATTAGGATTGCACTGAATCTATAGATCGGTTTGGAGATAACTGTCACATTAACAATATTGAGCCTTCCAGTTTATGATCATGGTTTATCTCCTCTTTATTCACATCATCTCTGATTTCTCTTAACTTTGTAGTGTCATTTCCCTTCAGCCTGAAGAATTTTCTTCAGCATTTCTAGTAGTACAGAGAGATAGTACTTTAAGTTGCTGAGAAAAGTTGTAAACTTATTTGGAAGCATCTTTTGGATGTTTGTTTCTTTGCCATTCCCCAAAAAGTAGTAAAAGATAAAAGAATATATTACATGGATTATATAGTTTGAGATAACCAAAAGCTTAAGAAAGAATTGGAGGTCTTTTCTGGTTGAAGATCTCAGCCCATTCAGTATATCTTTTTTCTGCTTTGGGTGATGAGTCATTAGACCACAAAGTGTTGACGACTCGCTGCAGCTCCCTTTTCCTCTACCTCTCCCTACCACTCTCACAGCTCCCTTAAAAGGATGTTGGAAAATTGACATAAACTGGTGAGGCTACCAGAGAACATAGCAACTGGAGACAGACGGCCTACACTTTCCCCTGAAAGCCGTATACAGAATTAAGTTTTACGTTTTACATGCACATATGCACACATTCTTCATTTTGCCAGCGCTAGCAGTTAGAAAATAAACATTCTTTTCATGACAGTAAAAATGTAAAATAATAAATATGTGGGAACTATATGAATAAACAACAGAATTTTGAGATTCATTAAATTTTAAAATAAATGTAAAGCAGTTCCTAAAAGAGAAGACTGAATATTTTTAAGGATGTTACTTCTTCCTGAATTACTTTCTAAATATAATCCTATTCAGATCAAAACACGTCTTTGGAGAGCTGGTGGTGGTGGGAACAGAATTGACTGAGTGATTTTAAATGCAGTCTGAAAGAATAAAGCTAGAATAACCAGGACATTTTGGAAAATATAAATAACAAGTGGGGTTTGCCTTCCCAAATACAAAGACTTTTTATAAATATGTAATAATTTTTAAAGTATGATACCGATGATGCTTTTTTTCAGTTTTCAGAGAGAGCATTTAAAAAACATAACGACTACTCCCTACCCCAGAGGTACAGAATCAAAAGCTCTGGGAGTATGTTCTAGGCATGTATGCTTTTAAGAAGCCCACAGTAGATTCTGATATGACAGAATCACCTCTGGCTATGAACCAACCAGTCTAGGTAGACCAATTCCTGAATCGTGAAGGAAGCAACTTGTAGGTGATATAAATTCCAGTTCTGATCTCAAGCTTTATTCCTATTTAGTTCTGGGCCAAGAACTTGTTTAATAAATAGGGATAATAAATGCAAAAGAACAGTGGCTTTTTATTTACAGAAGAGTATGTCACATCATTTTGTTGTTTTTTGCCACACCATACATAATGATTCTTTTTAGAATTCATGTATGAGGGAGGGGAAATGACATGAATTGTTTTAACTTCCTATCCTCTGACTATTGTATTAGCTTTTTTAGCTCTGTGTCATAGGAACTTTTTTGTTCTTGTTGACTAATTTTGGTGTACTTAAGTACAGTGAGGGAGGATGAGCTGCATTTTGTTTATGCACCATTGCTATAAATTTTTAACTTGGTGAGATGCACTTGAAAAGAGTATATGGTTTTGTGGTATATTTTTCATCTTTGGTTATTATTTGGTTAGGATTATTTTAATCAAAACAACTATTTAACTGGTGAAATTATTTTAAAATAATTATTTGAACTCAGGGAATAATTATCTTAAGGGCATACAGTAAATGGAGAATCATTTGTTCAAAAAAAAAAAGTCTAGTAAATCTCAGTAAGAACAAGAGTCAGTGACATATGAGCCATGACCCACTCCCACCCACTTCCCTGAGCTCAGTTTGAGGGACGCTCTACTCTGAACCGGAGGGGCAGACTGTGGGCTTCTTTTATACACTCTAGATTCTTGTTGCAGTAGCCTTCATGCAGGCAGGCGAGGTCAAAAGGCCTGTAAGGGCCCCCTTCCCTCACTCAGCCTTTACTGTGAGTGGAAGTCTACTCTAGGCACAGCAGGCTGAGAATAGTAGGCCCCAGTTGCTGGGCCAGGCCTCATTCATAACGCAGAAGTTCCATCCAGGAGGGGCAAGTCATCCGGCACCCCCACTCATAGAGCACAGATGTTACTCTGAGAGAATTGGGTCACTGTCGCAGCCCCCAGTTCCTGTGCAGAGTGGCACAAAGGTTCTTCCTAAGGGAGAGGCAGGCCTTAAAAACATAACTCTGTAGCTCTCCCAAGGAGACTGACTTTATTTGGAGCAGAGCTTGCGAAAAGATGTTGAAAATAATGAAGATCTTTGTGGTGAACAGTTAAAAGGAGGCTGGTAGCTCCATGATACTAATAGCAACAAGTGAAATAGCAGACAAGTTAGAAGTTTAAAAGAGAGAACCAGGAAAAAGAGGAAGTGCCCTCCTGGGGTTGGAGCAAGCCTCAAATGCTGGCAACACCCTGCCCCTGCAATGAGGCTCCACTCTTATTGGATCAGACTGAATGCAATTTATGCCCCAGGGTGTGGCAAAAACAGTAGAACAGTTAGTAGAGACTAACAGCTGGGTTTGTGACACCGCTATAGGCAGATCAACCAGAAGCTTATAAAGGAGAGACCCAAGGAAAAAAACTGCCAAAGAGCTAAATTCATAGTTATTCCTGGTGGACAGAGAGACTGTGCATGCTCAAGATAGCATCCACTGAGAAGTGCAGTCAGAGGCTGCGCACTGCTGGGGAACTAGAGATAAAGAAAGACATTTTCTAATGAGAAAAGGGCCAGTCTATAACTATAAATGTATTGTCTTCTAACAACAGAGCCCCAAAATGCATGAAGCAAAATGCTACAGAATTGAAGGGGGGAATAGACAATTCAACAATAATAGTTGGACACATCAATAGCCCACTTTCAGTAATGGATAGAGCATCTAGGCAGAAGATCAACAAAGATGGAAGACTTGAACAACACTATGAATCAACTAAACTTAGCAGACATCTATAGAACACTCCACCCAATAAGAGCAAAATATTCATTCTTCTCAAGTGCACATGAAACACTTTCCAGGAGAGACCATGTGCTGGGACATAAAAAAAAATAAATTTTAAAGAATTGCAATTATACAAAGTATGTTTTCCAATCACAGTGGAATGAAATTAGAAATCAGTTACAGAGGAAATGTGAGGAATTCACAAATATGTGGAAATCAAACTAAGCATTTCTAAATAACCAATAGATCAAAGAAGAAATCACAAAGGAAATTAGAAAATAGTTTGAGATGGATAAAAACAAAACCAAAGCATACCAAAACTTAGGAGATACAGCTAGCAGTGCTTAAAAGGTAATTTATAGCTACAAATGCCTACATTAAATGAAAAAGATCTCAAATCAATACCCTAACTGTCCACCTTGGGTCTAGAAAAAGAAGAGCAAACTAAATCATAAATAAGCAGAAATAAGGACATGAGTAGAGCAGAAATAAATGAAATAGTAAAATAAAGAATGTCATCAAACCAAAAGTTGGTCCTATGAAAAGATCAATAAAATTGATAAATCTTTAGTGCTGAGCAAGATAAAAAGAAGATTCAAATTAGTAAATTACAAGCAATATAGGAGAGACCACTACTAACCTTACAACAATAAAAAGGATTATAAGGGGAATACTGTTGATAATATGTATGCAAAATATTAGATAATTTAGATGAAATCAGTGTCAATGCCTAGAAAGACACAAACTACCGAAACTGACTTGAGGAGAAACAAAATCTGATCAGACGTATGTTGCAGGTTGAATTGTGTCCCCCCAAAAAGATAATGTTGAAGTTCTAACTCCTGGTATCTGTGAACATGACCTTACTTGGAAATGGGGTCTTTGCAGATGTAATGAAGTCAAGATGGAGTTATACCGGATTCAAGTGGGCCCTAAATCCAATAACTGGTATCCTTATAAGGAGAGAGAGTTGGAAACACAGACACACACAACAGAGAAGAAGGGCATATAAAGATGGAGAAAAAATTGGAGTTATGCTGTCACAAGCCAGGAAACAACAAGGACTGCTGGAAACCAGCAGAAGCTAGGAAGAGGCAAGGAAGGACTCTTCGCAGAGCCTTCAGAAGGAGCCTAGACTTCGAGACTCCAGAGCTTCGAGAGAGTACAGTTTGTGATAATATAGTAGCCCTAGGAAATTAATATGACCTAGAACAAGTAGAGATTGAATTAGCCATTTTAAAACTTTCAAAAAAGAAAAGCCTATGGCTAGATGTCTTCACTGGTGATTTCTACCAGATATTTTTAAAAGAATTAATACCATTTCTTCACAAACTTGTCTAAGATAAAGAAGGAAGATTTCCCCATTCTATGAAACCAGTATTATTTGAAAATCAAAACCAGGCAAAGACACAAAAAAACAGAACTACAGACCAATATCACTAGTCCGTAAAACTACACACCAGTATCACCACCAAAAATCCTTAACACAATATTAGCATACCAAATCCAGCAACATATAAAAGCTATTATACACCATTATTAAGTGAGATTTATCTCAGGAATGCAAGGTTGGTTCAACACCCCAAAATCAATTAATGTAATGCAATGTATTAATAGAATAAGTGGCAGGAATCACATGATCATCTCAATAGATGCCTCCCCAAAAAGCACTTGGCCAAATCCAGCACCTTTTCATCATGAAAATGCCCAACAAACTAGAATAGCAGGGAACTTCCTCTACTTGACCTACGAAACTACACAGCTAACATGGTACTTAATAATAAAAGACTGACAGTTTCTCCCTAAAATCAGGAACAGGACAAGGATGTCTACTCTCATCATTTCTCTATTCGGCGTTTTACAAGAAGTTCTATCTTTGGAAGTTAAGCAATAAAAAGAAACCAAAGTTATCCAGATTGTAAAAGAAATAGTAAAAGTATCTGTATTTGCAGATGACATGATACTGTGTATAGAAAATCCTAAGAAATCTACAAAACACTATTAGATTAATAAGCAAGTTCAGTAGAGTAGCAGAATACAGCATTTTAGAAGAACAGTTGTATTTCTATACATTAGCAATGAACAATTTAAACAAGAAATTAAGAAAATTCCATTTACAATAGCTTTAAAAAATAAAATATTAAGAATAAATGTAACAAAAAGTGGAAGATCCATATACTGTAAATGACAAAACACTGTTGAAAGAAATTAAAGAAGATCTTAATTAATGGAAAGACATCCCATGTTCATGGATTGGAAGTCTCAATGTTATGAAAACGGCATTTTCTCCCAGATGATCTGTGCATTCCCTGTCAAGACCCTAGCCAGTTTCTTTGCAGAAATTGACAAGTTGATCCTAAAATTCATATGAAAATTCAGGAGACCCTGAATAGCCAAAACAATCTTATAAAAGAATACATTGGCAGGACTCACACTTCCCAATTTCAAAACTTACTACAAAACTATAATGATCAACATAGTGTGTTACTGGCATAAGAACAGATGTATTGAGATCAATGGTATAGAACTGAGATCCAGAAGTAAAATTTATGGCCAGTGATTTTTCACAAAGGAAGTTGGACCCCTTCTTATACCATACAGAAAAATTTAGTTGAAATGGATTATAGATCCAAAAGTAAGTCCTAAAACAATAAAATTTTAAGAAAACATTGGAGTAAATCTTCACGACCATGGGTTAACCACTAGTTTTTTAGATACAATACCAAAAGCACAAATAACAAAGAAAAAATAGACAAATTGGAATTCATTAAAATTAAAACCTTTTTTGTACTTCTAAACAGTAGCATCAATGAAGTGTTAAGAAAGCTTATGGATGGGAGAAAATATTTGCAAATTATATGTCTGATAATGGACTTGTATCCAGAATATATCAAGAATTCTTACAGCTCAACAATAAAAAGATAAATAGCCCAATTAAAAACTGGGCAAGGGCTTCCCTGGTGGCGCAGTGGTTGAGAGTCCGCCTGCCGATGCAGGGGACATGGGTTTGTGCCCCGATCCGGGAAGATCCCACGTGCCTCAGAGCGGCTAAGCCCGTGAGCCATGGCCGGCTGAGCCTGCGCGTCTGGAGCCTGTGCTCAGCAACGGGAGAGGCCACAACAGTGAGAGAGGCCTGCGTACCGCAAAAAAAAAAAAAAAAAAAAAAAAAACTGGGTAAACTGTATGAGTATACATTTCTCTGAAGGAGATATTTGGCCAATAGCACACAAAAAGGTGCTTAACATCAGTAGTCATTAGGGAAATGCAAATGTAAATCATGAGATACCACTTCTCGTATATTAGGATGGTGTAATCAAAAAAATAACAAATGTTCATGAGTATGTAGAGAAATTGGAATCCTCATTGCTGTTGGGAATATAAAGTGGTGCAGCTACTTTGGAACATAGTTTGACACTTCCTCAAAACAGTAACATAGTTACCATATGATCCAGAAATTCCACTCCTAAGTATATATCCAAGAGAAATGAAAATATATATCCACAGAAAAACTTGTACACAGATATTAAAAGCAGTGTTATTCATATCACAGTAGACAAAAAGTAGGAACAACCCAAAAAAGTTCGTCAGCTGATGAATGGATAAAATGTTGTATATCCTTAGAACGGAATGTTATTTGGCAGTAAAAAGGAAGTAAATACTGATATATGTTACAACTTGGATGAACCTTGCAAATATTATTCTAGGAAAAAGAACTGAGTCACCAAAAAACCAAGTATTGTATAATTCCATTTATGTGAAATTTCCAGAATTAGTTAAGTCTTATAGAGACAGAAAATAATACAGTGGTTGACCAAGGTTGGGAGAATGAGGAGTGACTGTTACTGGGTGCAGGGTTCCCTTTTGGGATACAAAAATGTTCTAAAGTTAGATTATGGTGATGGTTCCACACTTATGTGAATATACTAAAAAAGCATTGACTTTACTTTAAATGGGTGAATTCTATGGTGTGTGTATTATATCTCAGTAAAACTGTTTAAAAACAAAATGAATAGATATGACTGTGATTATTAGGAACCAACTAAAAGTAAGCTGTATATTTCAGAGTACAAGTTGATAAATTGGTGTTTGGTTCAATAAAGAATATGTAGCAACTGCCTTATTGAATGCTAGGTTAGTTGCCCTGTGTTGATTTAGGTTAGAAAGTAGCCTGAATGCTACATTAAACATAGTTTAAGTATAGATATTCTGTTCAAAGTCTGACCACACTGACTGAATGTAGGGCTAAAGACTTAAGTATAGTTGTGCCATGTAATGTCTGATTTTTGAAAATCAGTAAACAATGAAGTGGCATTAAAGTATAATGTAAATGAGGATTTTATCGAACTCTCTGTAATACCTGTTCCTGTTACATTTTAAATGTTAAATCTGTATCAGACTTAGATTATTTTTTGTGATTCATTTTTAAAAGTTACTTTCTTAATAATTTCTTTAATCCATAGAAGAGAATGTTGGCAAATACAACTATAATAGAGGTTTGTGTAATGATTCATAACATTTAAAATATTTTGTTTAAAAAATTTTAAACTAATTATGTGGCAAACTTAATATGTCTTACATGGAAATATTAACGGATCACTGTTTTAATTTGAGTGTGCGAGAGTTCTTCATAGTGAACTATTTACAATATATAATTGATGCTGAATGTGTCTTTGCAAAATGCATATTTTGATTGCACTGTTGACACAGTCCGGTGATGGGGAAATCATAGAAAACCAATTGCAGATATCATTGGGTGTATTTAAAATTTTTGAGGAAATCATTTGTGGATTGTAACATGCCTTCGGTATCTTGTTTACTTCCTTTTCATTGTGCCAAGGTATGTCCCATTTTCTTATTTAGAGCACTTTTAAGTTTTTCATGGTATAAGTAAATGCATGTGTTGATACATTGCAATGAAGAAAATTATATGCACTTGAACTCTTAAAAGATGTACTTTTTCTTCATACTCTTATATTCTACTATCATAGTTTCCTGTTTGTTCATTAGCTACAATGGTGGAAGTAAGTGTAAAGCTTTGTCAGCCTAGTCCAGTGCTCCTGCAGTCTGAGAGCATTTTCTGGGAGTCGTCTAGTGCAGCATTTTGAAACTTTGTGATTAGGACACACATTTTTATATTGCAAACATATATATATATATATATATATATATATATATTTATTTATTTATTTATTTATTTATTTTGCAAACATATATATATATAAAATTTTTATATTGCAAACATATATATATATTTAAAATTTTTACCCTTAAGATACTGAACTATTTAACTCTTATAATGCAGTGCATTGTTTTTCAGTTTTTTTCTTCTAGTGCTAGTTTTGACCTATTAATTTCACAACCCACTAAAGATTCGAAAGTTATCATTTATAAAATAGTACTCTAGGGACAGAATTAGGAATTCAGGTGCATTATTTTTGAGTTTTCCCTCCTAATGGCCCTTTTAAAATGTTTGTTTTGTGTCTAGAGAAAATATACTAGGAGGGCAAACATGATTGTCAAATGAGATTTGGTGTTTAAGATATCTTTTTATCTGAGTTGGGTTGTCTATAAACTGTTGCTGTAGTGTAATAAGAACCGATGTATTTGAATACTCAAAGAAATTTTCCCTTTAGTAATTATAGTTCAATTAGAGTTAACCTATAAATTTAAACAAAACTCATAATCAAAAAACATGGATAAAAACACCCAAGGCATATTTTTCTATTCAGTTTGTTTTTGTACTTTTGTGGAGATAAATATTATGCTGAAGGTTTAAAATATTTTAATTGTATTAAAATGATTTGTCTTATCTGTTACTAACATTTGTCTTTGATTTTGGATCTGTGCTTTTGATATTGAATGGGGAAAGATTTTTGTGCAAATATTTCACCAAATATTTTTGCAGGGACACTTAGTCGGTCTGGATGAACCAGCTTCGGGAGCTGGGCAAGAAGCTCTGCTTAAACGAGAGCAAGCAAAAATCATTCGATTCGAGAGACAAGCAGAAGAGTTCCTCAATGCAGTCTTTTGTAGAAAAGGTTGGTTCCAGTGAAGAATGACATTTAGCATCTGCTTGTCTTATCTTAGTCTCCTTAATTTCAATGTCATTTTAAAAAAGAATTACCTTTAAAAACATTTTTCTTTATAGTATATTTTATAATTCTCTATATTCCTTTGGTCAAGTTAAATTTGGAATAAGGTGAAGCAACCCCTCTCCCTCCTTTTTGCTCTGCAGTGATGGTGCCATGTAAGATTTAGTTAAATAATTCTTAAAATTGTTATGAAACTGTGAAAATTGTATGGTCTCAGTAGTTCTTTATTTTGTTAGACAAATTTTCTTACATAAATAGTCACTGTTGGGAGTTCCCTGGTGGCCTAGTGGTTAGGAATCCAGGCTTCCACTGCCGTGGCCCAGGTTCATTCCGTGATCAGGGAACTGAGATCCTGCAAGCCACACAGAGCAGCCAAAAAAAAAAAAAAGTCACTGTTTTAGCCACTGATAATCATAAAGCAAACGGTAAAATTTTAGTAATTCCTCACTGAAATTTCATTTGGAGAAAAAAAATACAAAACTTAATCTGAAAATTAGATTTGCAAACTTTTTTTCTCCTTGAATACAGCCTTGTTTTACTAAAAAAATTTAAATTATTAAAATTAGAGAAATTCTTTCTAAATGAATTTGTATTCCTTAGTTATGCCGTCCCTCTAGTTCCAAGATGGAGGTTACTATGATAGGCTCTAACGAAGTTTTTTACAAACTTCTGATAATGCTGAATATCCTTATTTCATCTTCAGCAGACTCAGTGATTCCACTTTCTTTAATATTTCTTCACATGTTCTAGTTTACACCTCTCATTCCTTTGGAAATTCCCTTCTTCTTTCCGAAGTTTGAGGGGTGATTTTTGCCTGTACACTAGTTAAAAGTCTGATAATGCAGATTCTAATCGGTTGGTTACACTTGGAGACCAGCTGAGCTTTTGGTTAATGTGATCAATATTTTCAAAAGGGAGTATGAGGTGAAGTGACATGAAATTAAGGAATACATAAGATTTTTGTTTCCAGAGGCACTTTTTTTTCTTCTTCCATCAGATCCCCAGGTAAAATTAAATCTTTTAGTACTTCTCACTTCTCTTTTAATATCCTCTAGTACGCTCTCACCTAAAGCTCCCAGCCAAGGCTTCCATGCTCACAATACCATTTCCATAAAGTACCCTGATTCCAAAATTATGTTCAAAATGTTAGTTTTATGAACTTTTGATTATTTTATTAAAGTAACTCACATTTAACGTATAAATGACTGATAGATCAGTTCTTTCAGTTTATTAACTAAATAAAATATTTTTCCAGCTTCTCTGCTACTCCTCTCCTTTAGGATGTTTACTGAGTCATGGGTCTAATGCTGCAGGAAAATGCATTATCTGAAAAGAGGAACTCCTCTTCCTAATTTACATGGAGGAAGCACTTGTCATCCAGTCTTTGCTTAGAGGGAGTTAATGAGGTTAATCACAAGCAGATGAAGAGAAGTCTAACCTGCTTCTCTACTAGTCCCATCCCTTTGTCATGTAGGTATAACTTAGGTTAAAATTCTTGTAAATTTTCTTATTTAGAAATTTAGTTTGGGGCACATACCCTTTTGGAGAGGAATTCTTACCTTGGAATCAGTCTTGAGAGATGAGACTCCTCTGAAATTGTATGTAAAGTTAAGTTTGTATATTTGTCTGTCTACTGGCATATGATGCTCAGAAAAAGAACTATTGCTTTGCAGTTGGAAGTTTCCCCTTTATGTATTAATATTGTTATTTTTAGATATTTTATTAATCCTCTTGGAAATGTCTCAAAGATGGGCATTAGTAGTCTTCAAATTAATACCAAAAATGTTAAGTATCCAGAGATATAACAGGCAGTTTAATCTGAGGAGAATATTTTGTTTTTAATAAATAATTCAGGTATTTGGATTTAGTCCTTTGTTTCCAAGTATTGCAAATTGTATGTTTTAAATAATGGAGTATAAACAGGTAATATATAGCTAGGTAGAAACATTAGATGCAAATAAAAGTAGGCTTTTGTGGTATGGACTCTATAAATAAATTCCAGTTTAAGAACAATCAACCTTATACAGCTGTCATAATCATTTCTTTTCAGCTTGCTTTGTCAGTTGTCTCAGAAAATTTGACACTTTCCTAAAAGTTAGGTTTACATTTTAAAAACATAACAGGTGGCTATGATGTAGCATTCACATGTTTTTCTGTAGTTTTAACTTTGACCTGATTTGTTGTTTTTATTTGACTCAATTGTGCATGTTCCCCTAAGCATGGCTAGGTTTATAGATATTGTGTTTTAAGTAAATGAAAGAATGAAATGTGTTCAAGAAACTTTCAAAAGACATAGAAATTCAGATGGCAGAGATGTCATCAATTCGTAAACATGAATTGTTTCTTGATTATATTAGTTATTCAGTAAAGAGGCAAAATATGCTGCAGGCATTTAAAGCTCAAAGGTAGCAATTTATGGTCTTTATCCTAAAATCTCTGACTCTTTACAAGTCTCTGTAATATTTATTAATCTAGTTAAACACAGACATCTCATAAATTACTTCATTTTGCTTCCTATTTGGAAGCTTTCTTTATTATATATTATCCAACTTTTCAGAGGATACAAAGATACAATAACATTAAAACATTAAATTATATACAGTCATTCAGAGGATTGTATGCTGTGCAAGAAAAAAATGGATCTTAAATAGAAAGAAATATTGATAAGAAAACCCAGTGGGTAGAGAGATTGAAAAAAGCACTGTATGGCTAAAAATGTTTATTAAAACATTTAAGGAACCATTGTCAGTGATTGTAGTAACTTCTGAACCTTACCTAGTTGAATACCTTTATCCTTAAACCATCTAGCATGCTCATAGTCTCTATTTATAGAGAGGAAACTTAAGGTTAAAAATCCTTCTTAATAGAACAGAAATGTTATTATTGGTAGAGCAAACCTCGTTAAACTCCAGAGAATTAAATAAATATTCTGACTTTATGACTATCTTCTGATCCTGAATATTGTCCTTCAGAAAAAAAATTGTTCTTGGGAGTCCTGTGTGATTTTAATGTGTTTGTTTTTTGTGGTGATTTTAGATATTAATAGCTATTAGTCGGTTTTGCTGACTAAATCAAAGTTCCTTACAGCTCCAAAATATTATAGGTAAAGTAATTGACCTTCTATGGTTAATCTTTAAAAGAGCAAGGAAACTCAGGTTTTCTGAGACCCATCTTCTAAAGCCTAGGAAGTGTGGGAAGGAAGTGTAAAGGTCACGGTGGAGCATTTTGATCAAGGGTCTGCCACTAGCCATCTGTACAGATCTGAAGAGGCCACTTACTCTTTAGATCACACTTGTCTCATTTATTGTTTTTTTTTAAGAACTATTTATTGATTGATTTGATTGATCCATTTATTACTCAACTAATATGAATGTATACTTTACACCAAGATTAGGTGCTGAGTATACAGGGGTAAACAAACATAATCTCTGCTTTTCTCAAAAAGCGTTTAGTCTCCCTGATAGCGTGTTAATGAGAGAGATGTGATGGTAATATATTTACACAAAGCATTTTCCATCTTATTTTACTTTCAAGGACTCTTCCAGTGCTGAAAGTTTTATGAGTTAATGAATTCATATGGTCTTTATTTTTAAATTAACATTGACTAGAAATTGATAATTTAGATGTTTGTTTTATTGCTTCCCTATCTATGGTGTTCAGTGGTTGGTAGAGTGTAAAGAACTTATGAAAAGTACATGGTCTTAGGCTTTTGAGATTTGGCATTTAAACTCAGCGCAGAGCATCTAAAAGTGTGGTCCCCTGACCAGCAGTATCTAGAAACTTGTTAGAAATGCCAGTTCCTGAGCTCACTCTAGAACTGCTAAATCAGTAACTCTGGAGATAGGACCCAGCAATCTGTTTTTACAGGCCCTCAAAGTGATTTTCATGAATATTAAAGTGTGACAACTATTGCCCTAGCCGATCATGAATCTTAATATTATCTCCTTTATAATCTTGATATGCCTTCAGACTTTTAGCAGAAAGTAAATTAAGCCTCATGAACTGAGCATTCCATTCTTCAATTATATAGGAAGCTATGGTTGAGGAAAGATCTAGGGGAAACCAGATGTAATCTATAGGTGGTAAACAGGGGAGTAATTATTTCATTTAAAAAGGGTTTTGGGATTTCTGTATCAGGTAAGTGATTCTTGCCCATAAGATATACTATTGGTTATCCCTTTATTTGACTTCATAATCGGGGGTGGGGGTGGTGTTTAGAAATAATTTTATTAAAATTTTATTTTTAAAAATCTGCAACTTTTATAAGCCTGGAGATTAAAAATATAACTCTAAGAGGGAATACTATTTTTAGGATATTGCATTTTAAGAAAAAAAATAAAATGAAATTTTGTTTGCTTGAAAGCTGTCTCTTTTTAGTACATTGTCCCACTTTAAAAGTAAATAAATCTTTGTTTACAGACAGTCCCTGGGTCTCCGACCCCAATATTCCCCTAGTGGCCCGTGAGATCATGCAGCGAATGATCCAACAATTTGCTGCTGAATATACCTCAAAAAATAGCTCTACTCAGGACCCCAGCCAGCCCAATAGCACAAAGAACCAAAGCCTGCTGAAAGCATCTCCAGTCACCACCTCTCCCACGGCTGCAACTACTCAGAACCCTGTGCTCAGCAAACTTCTCATGGCTGACCAAGACTCACCTCTGGACCTTACTGTCAGAAAGTCTCAGTCAGAACCTAGCGAACAAGGTATGGTTTGATGTCAAGATCTCCTCTGTCCAATTAGAATACTTTTAATTTGGGGAGAAAAAAAAGTATTGGCAAGTAGGGCACCAGAAGCAATAATAGGATAAACTAATGTGATTTTTAAATTATTCCTGACTCTGCAATGATAGAGAAGAAGTATAAATTGGCTACTTTACCCATCAGTAGTTTGTAGTCATGATTGATGTACCACCCAGAAAGTTCGGTGGTTACAGCTGTTACTTCATATTTGTAGAAGTAGTTCACACTTTCCCAAGCATTGTCATATCCATTGTTTTTAAAACCCCTTTGAAAAATTAACTTTCCCCCCTTTCCATCAATGTTTAGGATTATCACCTATCTGAGAAATAAATGTATCTTGTCAGATAGAAGTTATATTCTGCAGATGAGATCATGAGGCAAAAATATGTGTTATTTGCATTTAAAAAAAAGAAACTCATGAGGTTAGAAATATTGAGAAGACAGTAGACACACTCCAGGTTGTTATCTGTATTCAGTATTTTATAAATACACACACATACATACATATACTGTATTATAAACTAATTAGAGTATTTTCAAAAGGTAATCTGTTGGTGAGGATCCTAATTAAGTGAAGAGGTTAAGAGGGTGTCAGTTTTGCATAGCAGATATTTCTTGAGTCTTTGAAAAGTTACTCTCAAGTAAATTAAATATCCGTGTTGATTTGTGATCTCATTTTACCTTTAATTTCACAAAGATGAAGTGAGCATTTCAACTCTGCCACTGTTTGAACCACTACAAATTGTAAATTGGTGATATCTGTAGTACTGAGATTTTATTGCCATAGAAATCTCATAAAAGTGTGGATTTATTGGTGAGAAGTACATGTTTATTTTGCAAAGTAAATAAGTTTAATTCTTCTAAGAACCTCTTTGAAAGAACTTTATTTTGCTTATTTTAAGTTGTTTATGAAGGAATGACACTTAATGGACTGGCTTTAGTTGCTTATCAAAGGATATTTTTCTAAATAGCTTTCCTTTGCCTTCTTTCTCTTTGTGTGTAGTGAGCAGCAATCAAAATCTCTGAAGTTCTGAGAGATTTCCTAGCAGGAGGCCTCCTAGACCTCCTAGTTGTACCTTTGGTTACCGTGTTTGTAAAGTTGTTCTTTTCTATTTTATTGAGGATTGTTTTCTTTACCACAGATTGGTAACTTTCATTAAAAATCTGTTTGCTCTAAATATTGCATTACAAGCTTCAGGTTTACAATAGAATGACAGCGTAGAGGTTGTATCTAAAGTATTAATAATGGAGATTAACAATACAAAAATACAAATTGGTCTAACTTCTTAAGGTTAGTGTTATGCTTGAGAGGTATGTTGTGTTGACAGCATGCTCTTACCAAGAGAAATTTGAACTAGATGATAGGATTATAGTACATAAACCTTAAATGAAACAAAATTTTTAAAAGTATATCTCCTAATGAATTTTAATGTGTTTTCAACTTAAATCACAATATTTTCAGTGGTAGATTTAAAATATGTTGCCTATAATATGATTAGACAGACTGAAAATAGTACTATCTTTGGTTGGAAATATTTTAAGCAGTGTTGCTTGTTAGGTATCTAATTGGGTTAGATGGCTAATGGGATACTTGGTTCTATAAGATTACGTTTTTAGAAATATTAGTGACTCTAAAGGACAACACTTACTGTGTATGAGTTGTGGGCTTCTTTTGGTTTATAAACTCAGTTGCATATTTATTTCTAACTGCCTGAAATAGGGAGTTACAGTGTCCTCAGATATAAGTCCCAAGTGGGTTCTATATTGGGGTGATTTTTAACATAACTAGATAGCAGGCATCTCTGCAGGCCAACTGAAAATCAGAGGCATTGAGTATTATCTTTCTTCTCTGTTAATTTTGGACAGAATGGCAGCTTTAAAAGTTATTCAGACTATGAGTTTTCTTTTCTAGACATGTCTATGAGGGTAAAAAAGTCTTTGGGGGAGAATAAAGTCTTCTAATTTTATGTTCTAATAACATGAATTTGTGATTTGGTCTAGCATCAGTAAAAGAAAAAAATGGTTATCCCCCGAGGCTCCCATCAGTATCAAGACTGTTTCATTCTTCTTTCTTTCCTTAAACTTTGCTCATCAATTTATAATAGCTTATTCATCGAAAAACCTTGCCTTTATTAAATATCAGCAAGTAAATTTTGAATCTCTGCTGATTTTTCCCAAAAGATTGACTCCAAATACACAAGTTTTGCAGATGTGTCCGAAGAGGATACATGCAAATTATAAACAGTTAACAACTGGTTCATCTTACATATTATTTTGTACAGTTATATATGTTTACGATAACCATATAAAATTGTTTTTAAAATGACTTTTGTATTTAAATTTTTCCAAATCTAACTTTTATATACTCCTGGTGTTTCAGGTAGACTTAGCTCTTGAGAAATTTGGTTTTATAATTCATATGACATTGTGGCATTAAACTCATATACTTTGATCAAGGTAAATTTAGAAAATGATGTCTCATAATTCCATGGCAGAACCTCATACTGTGTATACTGCTATTTCTAATATCTCACTATATCTTAACATCTTTAGTGTTAATGCTTTACCTTTTCTTTTGCCCTATTAATGAAATATTTAACCCTTGGATATATGAGATATAACAAACTTTGCTAAGTTTATGTCACTTCAGGAGGAAAAATATCCTGATTCTATTAGTAAATTGGTTTTGTAACTCAAAATATATGGCTAGTTTTATCTGTTTGGTTGACTAAGCCTACTGCTTTGACATTTTTAGCCTATTCAGTTCTTATTTGCTCCCAGTTTTTAATATCCTCAGGTGTTTCTTTGTATCTTTACAGACGGTGTACTTGATCTATCCACTAAGAAAAGTCCATGTGCTGGCAGCACTTCCCTGAGCCATTCTCCAGGTTGCTCCAGTACTCAAGGGAACGGGTAAGGGAAAATATTTGTGGCCTTCCACAGTTTTATAGGGGACAGTTTATCAAAGATTGATGCCAATCTCCCCTGTATGTTTTAAAACTTGATCCTTTAGAATAACACTGTTACAGGTGAGCCTTTAGTAAAATTACTTTTAGTCTATCAATCAAGTAAAAGCACAATCTGAAATCTAGAATTGGCAAATATAGGTCAATTTTGCCAGTTTAGTACAAATAGTAAATAATCAGGAATATGGCAAGAATGTCTTTGGACTTTTTGTTGTTGAGTGTTTGGGAGTGTGAAACCCAACCTAAGTAATTCCAGAGTTCACATGTGAAGGCAGTATTCTGTGTGCTGAGGTTGTTGAATGAAAATTGGGCTCCAATATTTAACTTGGTATCTCTAATGATTGGAGTATGGGGGCTGTTCGTTTTTTTCTGGTTTGGTTTGGTTTGGTTTGGTTTGGTTTGGTTTGTTGATTTGAACTGCAGTTTTAATTCTGTGTGGCAGTTCAGAAAATAATTGTGTGTATTTTTTGTTTTTAATTAGATAAGACCGGTTGTAGATATTGATAGATAACCATCTTAGGCTGCCAAGACATTATTACATGCTCAGTTTTGATAGCGATTAGCAGACTAAAGTGAATTTTCTGACCACCTAGTTTTATGATGTAAGAATTGTCTAATTCTCCCTCTGTGTGTACATAGTAGCTATTTTAAATGGTCAGGTATTAATGAAGATGCTTAGATGCCATATTGGGAAGGCATTTCCATAAAACTGTTGTGACCAAAAATAAGCTTCATCTAAATATGAAACATAACTTTGGTAAGTTAGTTAATATTTAGGTTTATTTAACTTTTAGAATAGCAACATGGGGAAGATGTTTAGATACCAAAGGAGTAAGCAGACGCTAAATGGACTAACCTTTTTCAGCTTATTCTTAATTACCTTCAAATTGAAGGATTCCTTTACTGACTTCTGAAATGCTCCCTTTATTTTCTCTAAAATTTCATCATCTTCCTTTTTCTCTCCTTTATTCAGTCTAAAAATAACATTAATTTAATCCATTTTGCATAGTTTACTAACCATTTTTTCTTAAGCCCTTTTTTTCACTGTAGTTCATACTAAATATAGATCTAAGTCATCATGGTCCCAAATCATTTGGTTCCATTTATATGTCAAAAAACTTGAGTTATGTAATTAAGGACACACGTAAGAGAAACCTAAGTGCTGTTTGCATAAATGCATCCCTTGCTTAAGATTCACTTTAAACTTGGCCACCAGGTCTATGTATTATATTGTTGAAATTGCTGTGTTTGTCCCTCTGCATGGAAAGTAAATGTTTTGATTGTGGTAGTGTTTTCTGGAAGACAAAAGCACCGGCAGTACTGGCCATCTTTTAGCTGAATTGTTATATGTTATTTACTGGTAACGTCAGAGTCCCTGTAGACTTTTGGAGAATATAGCTGGTTTACCATTATTTCTGCAAAGTTCCACTTTTGTGCCTAGTTAATGTAATTATTCCCCTTAGGCATACTTTACCAGTTGCCAGTTTTATCATTGATAATCTTTCTCTATTGTAAAAATGAAAGCCTTATGAATTAACTTTGTGTAAGTAGTTGATTTTTTTAAACATTATTTGAAAGCTGTCCACTTAAAATTTGAAAATTAATGTTTGGTATTTTAAGAAGAAGGGTTTTTTTTAACTAAAGAAAAATGCTAAAAAATTGTTTATATACCTCTGACAATAATTACTTTGAGTAGACTTTAAGGAACAAAGTTTTGGGGGAAATAAAGGGTAGTTTCTTTAAAGCTTGGATTATTTCAAATGGAAAATCAGTGGTACTCATGTATCTGCAACTAATGGTGTTTTAAAATGAAGAAGTGTGGTAAGTTATAATTCGATGGGTATTTTGTTTTGTTTTGATTTGGGGTTTCCCCCCATGGGGCTGGTAGCCATGGTTTTTTCCCCAAGCAAAATAAGAAATGTCATTTGGAATTGTTTGATTTTTTGATAAGAACATCAACTTGTTTGTGGGATAAATGAGCAATTATCTGTGGGTTCCACCAATGTAACTTGTTCCAGTTTTATAGCTGGTTGTCATGAATGTTGAATTATGTTGCATTAAAATAAATTATTTGGCTTACTCTTTTATTACTGTACTTGTTTAGTGGTAACGTCACGTTGGTAACACAATTCTTTGTAGATCTACGGAGACTTGATGATTACTTTGTAATTAATAATTAAGGTGCTATTTTCAGACAGTTGCGCGAAACTTTTTCTCCGAATATTTGTGAACCCAACCAGAGACCAGCTGACAGGTTTAATTTTTCTTTGCCCAAAAGCTCTTGGTTTTTTTTCTTTTTGTTTTTTTGGTTTTTGTTTTTGTTTTTGTTTTTGTGAACAAGTTTAAAACTAACTGCCGAGACCATTTTTTTTAAATTTTAGAGAAAATAAATAAATAACACAAAGTGATGTTACCCAAGCAAGGCCTTCTAATAAAGGAGTGGTCCCCTCACCCATCCCTCCCTACCTGTGCAAGTCCTGCTCACATCAGTTTCCTTCCATCCAATTAGGCGACCTGGGAGACCCAGCCAGTACCGCCCAGACGGACTTCGGAGTGGTGATGGGGTACCTCCAAGAAGCTTACAGGATGGAACCAGGGAAGGTTTTGGACACTCCACATCACTCAAAGTTCCACTGGCTCGATCCCTGCAGATTAGTGAAGAACTACTGAGCAGAAACCAATTGTCCACAGCTGCCAGCCTTGGACCATCTGGATTACAGAATCATGGACAGCACTTAATATTATCCAGGGAAGCCTCTTGGGCAAAACCACATTATGAGTTCAACCTCAGCCGTATGAAGTTCAGGGGAAATGGTGCACTCAACAACATCAGTGACCTTCCTTTTCTTGCAGAAAACTCTGCCTTTCCAAAAATGGCACTTCAAGCAAAACAAGATGGGAAAAAGGATGTGAGCCATTCATCTCCTGTAGATTTAAAGATACCACAAGTTCGAGGAATGGATCTTTCTTGGGAAAATCGCACTGGTGATCAGTACAGCTATAGCTCTTTGGTAATGGGTTCACAAACGGAGAGCGCGCTTAGTAAAAAATTAAGGGCTATTCTTCCAAAACAAAATAGAAAAAGCATGTTAGATGCTGGACCCGATTCTTGGGGCTCAGATGCTGAGCAGTCTACCTCTGGACAGCCATATCCCACATCGGATCAAGAAGGAGATCCTGGCTCCAAGCAGCCTCGGAAGAAAAGAGGGCGTTACAGACAGTACAACAGTGAGATACTGGAGGAAGCAATCTCAGTGGTTATGAGTGGAAAAATGAGTGTTTCCAAAGCTCAGAGTATTTATGGGATTCCCCACAGTACACTGGAGTACAAAGTAAAGGAGAGGCTGGGCACTTTGAAAAACCCTCCAAAGAAAAAGATGAAGTTAATGAGGTCGGAGGGGCCAGATGTTTCTGTAAAGATTGAATTAGATCCCCAGGGAGAGGCAGCACAAAGTGCAAATGAATCAAAAAATGAGTAGGAATACTGTAGAGTGCCAATTACTGTACAAACTGGGTGAGCACTACTGCATTGTTCAGCTGTCATTGCTTGCACCTAACTTCATTTACTGTGACACTTGTTTCTTTGCAGATTTTGCATTGACTTGTGTGTACAGGGGTGAAAGGTGCATTCTGAATGTTGCATATTTTAAAATTTTCGTGTGCAGTATGGCTCGGGATATTGTTTGGCCTTTTGCATGTTTCTCTACAAAAGAGAATTGAGTTACCTCACAGAGAACAGATACATGGAAGTGGACTCCTTGCCTGTAGAGCCTGCATGCTTTTCTTTTTTTTTTCTTAAGTTATATTTGCCTTTATTTAAAAGAAAAGAAAAAAAGAAAAAAGCCCCCTTTTAGAGACCACCTCTGTCATATTGGGAGCTTTATTATTGCAAATTGGAAAGCCATCTTATGAAATTATTCACATTTTTTTCTTCTGAGATTCAACTAATTTAAGGGTTAAACTAAAGAAACTAAGAACAATGAACTTTTGAATTTAAGAAATTTGGCTATTCAATGATAAATAATTATTTGGGTCAATTAACATTTTATGATTTCCTTCTCACTATTAAGTTTACTTAACAAATTAGCAATCTATTTAGTGCTCACCCAGAGGGGGGAAGGAGGTGGAAAATGTGCACACACTACCTTCAAAAATGCTTCAATTATGTTGTAACACTACCTTTGCTGTTACTTCATTTGGGATTTTCTAAGGGTAGAATTTGGTCTCACCAACAAGTGAGGATATAGCCTTATCTCATGGAGGACGAGCTCCGTTCTTACTCAGGAGCAGTCAGGGTACATTACATAAAACAATAGAGGATGCCTCATTTTAGCAAATTAAGTTTCTTTGTATTCTTAAATCCTTTTACAGATTTGATCATGTGCTAACTAACAACTAAATGTCAGTTGCAGCAACTATTTTAAAATATTTAAGATCTGTTTATTGGGGGATGGGAGAAATAGGGGGGAAATGTGTGTAATTATAATATTGCAAAAGTGGTATCTAGATTTTACAGCCTCAGTAATCTGCTCAAATATCCACATAAGTGAAGAATCCATGTTTGTGGTGAGAGAAAGAACACAACCCCAAGGTAACCTAAAATGATTTAGGTTGCATTTCAGTTCTGACAATAATTCAATCAGAAGTCAAGCTGCTTAGCAATTCTTTTTTAACTAATTCAGATACTAGTACAAGGGGGCAGGGGTTTTTTTTTTAGTTTTATTTGTTGCTTTGAACTCTTTTTTTCTTTTTTTTGGCATCCTACATACTGTCCCCTTCTTAACTTTTTCTGATATTTAGCTGAATTTTATGGTTGTTTAGCACACAGTTCAGGATCTTTCAGATTGTGTTTTGTATAAGCACTCCTTAAAGAACACCTAAGGTTTTTTTTGAGATGGGCTTTTAAAATTACAGTGATACGGTTTGGAACATTTATTTTCTACAACTTTTTTGCAAGAATAACAGGTAAATAAAGCCCATGAAATTTAATTTTGCATTGTGACCAAATTAAAATTACTCTTTGTGCAAAACAAAATCCACCCCACATACACCCTATATTCTAATCTGCTGAGAAAGGTGGTCAGCCCCTTCTAAATGCTTAACCAAAAACAAACAAAAAAATCACTGGAGTTTTTGTGTAAAATAAAATCAAAACTTGGAGCGTTAAATTGAGGTTGATGATTTCTGATGGATACTAACAGTTTGAGAAGTAGGTCCAGCTATTCCCAAGGCATAAATTCTTGCCTGGAAACTTTGGAGCAGTTAATTAGGTTAAGGATAGTTTTCCCTCAGCAACCTGTGTGCTCAAAGGTTAGGCACACCATTGCTGTTATTAAAATACACACATTCTTGACATAGCCTGGGCTTGGGTTCCTCTTTTGGTTTGGTTATTTTGTGTAGCAGTTTAATCAGTGGATGACTGAGCCTGTTTCCTCTTAGCTTTCTAGTCTTCTCAACAGAAAAAGCAGTTTGGGTTCAGAGCAGTGTATGACTCTGCAGTATTTTCTAGCCTAGCTGGAAGTTGCAATAAAAAATACTTAATGAAATGTATGGTTTTCATCTGCAGTTGAAGGAAGTTGTAGAAATTTTGCTGAAAGCAAAGGACTAAGCTTATGAAGGAACACCTCCTTTGTTCCACACTCGATTTGTCACACACAATTAATTGCAGCCATGGTACCTTTTTGCATGATGTTTGGGGGTATTCGGTAGCCCAAGATTGCTGCAAAAAGGTCCTTTGAGCAATTAATTTGTGCTTGTTTTTATCCCCTCAGAAAGGCATCATTAAAGGCCCATTTAAAAATCTGGCCCTAAAAGTTCAACTTTTGTAGAGTTTTACTGTTCAGAGAGGTTTTAATCCTATGTGGTAGTCTCTAAAGTGATGTATGAGTTGAGTTATGTAAATTTTGTCATTGTAGTGTACATGGAGTGATCATTTTACTAACATAAATATTTTCTATGTGTGTTTCAGTGGATGACAATCGAGCAGCAGAAGAATGGTGTGCCTACCCTTTAATGCTGCAGTTTAAATAAGAGAACTTGTATTGTGTCATTTCAGATTGTAGGCTGAGTTGTAAATAGTGAAAATTTGAGTACTTCTATTATTTGTTTTGGTTAGAAAGTGAATTTAAAAAACAAACCAAACTCTAAACTTTCTCAGATTAAAAGTCCTGAGACCTGAAGATTGTAATATTCATGTCTGTGAAGCTTTTAAACATTACACTTGAGATCAGTCATGACTTGATATTCAGGTAAATTTTCTTTTCCAAGAAGCTTTTGAATATTTCCTCCAAAGGTCGGTCGGTCTCTCTCTTTCTTTTTGAGTGTAGATTATTTTAAAGCACTAATTGCATTACACTGGTAACTGCAATATAAAATAGCCATTATTGTTTTGTGAAGCATGATTGAAATTAGATAGTGGTCCCTTTTAAATTTCATGAGCCTCTCCAAAAAAAAAAAAAAAAAATTAAAAAAAATACAGAAAGCTGCTGAATATTTCAAAAGATATATATTTTACCTTATTGTAGGTTTTGTAAAGTTAGTTTGTAATATTCAGGTGCACTTTTAATGTTAAATTTTGTGTTCAGAGTTCCATTATACTATGTGTTTCTTGGATGTGGCTCATCACGTGGCTGGCTGTCATGTCAGTCTTGGTGCCGCAGTGATCCCGTAATATTTGGTTTCCCTCTTGATTTGCCACTATTCTGTATTGGCACTTTCAGTGTAGATATTCTAGTTTGGGAACATCCTCATAAATGTGTAATAGAGATTGGTCTATTCGCATGCTTAATTTCTGCTAATCAGAGTTTTGCATGGCCCAAACAACAGCTGACCATTTTTATGGTATGGGAAAGTATAGTTCACAGCTATCTTTGTCACAAAAGCCTTTTCTCCTTTCATTTTTCAGTAGGCAGATGATGACATTACTACAACTCTATGATATGACTCAAAATAATATTAGGAGATAATGTATTTAAAATCAACTCCTACATTTTTTTATGAGAGAACATAGATGTAGAGTAGATAAGCTATGGCACTATAAAATCAAAAACACTAATTCCGTGGAAGGATATCTAGTTGGTATTTTTATCATTAGCTTTCTCACTTTTGAAACAGTCATCAAGCTTGACAGTAATGTAGTATATTACTTTTGTTTAGTAGGCTTACAGGTGACTGAACTGTGTTTGTGATGAGCTATACACTTTATTCTGTTCCCCAAATACCGTGAAGGACAAGGTCTCTCTTTCAGGAAAAATAATTTATATTTGTGTATAATACTTTTTAATGTTAAGTTTGTTGTTATTCTGAAGTTTAGATGTTGCTTGATAAACCTTTGCTGCAGCAGATCATGGATATGAGTAAGGCTTTGTGTGATAATAGGGGTCCTTAAGTGAAGTTAATTACTGTTCAGTTCTGGTGAGCAAGCTCAACAAGTGTGAAGTGTGTATTAGCTTTATTTGGTACACTTTTACTTTACAATATTGAAGTGCTTTTAGAACTCTGGTTATCTTATATAAACCATTACCTCAACCAGTTGGCATTTCCATTCCCCAACATTTTACCTGAGCTATATATAAGATGAGCTATATGGGATCAGATAGTAAAACAGTAAGGCACAATGAGAAGTTTAGTTCCCAATTTTCTGGAGAGAACTCTAAATTAAACTAAAAATGACTACCTGCAAAGGCCCATATCATAACTACCTTCTGTCATTAGGCAGTACATAGCAGCCTTGGAGCTGCTAGTGAGCTATGTGTTCTCCCCCTGCCCCCAAGTAAGCACATGGTGCGAGGCTGGGTTCTAAGCCTTTGTGAGTCTCTTATATTTCATTGACCCACAATAGTGAAGCTTGGATTCAGTTATTTTTATAAAACAAATTATTGAGGCAGCCCAATGTCAGAACCTGAAATTATTTTGAGTAGTTACAGCAGATATGACAGCTCAGTGTCATTTTCTTAACAGCTATTATCCCTGTAGATTTAATTTTCAAGCTACATATTTTTGCTTTTGAAATTATTCTTTCTTTAACTAAATGCCAGAGGTTGTTTTCATGTGAACCATCCTTTTCTGATATGTATATATTCAGGTTGCTGTCATTGGTGATGGAATATGGCAATAGACTGAATTGTTCCACTTAGTCTTTTATAGGAGACATTAAAATTTACAGGTTAAATTTTGACCTTCATGAAGATATCAAAGATTGTTTTCCTTGTTACCTTTCCATTATAATTAGGTCTTCATTAATACTACGGTAAAGCCAGTGTTATTAAACTTAATGGCTTTAACCAAACAGCCCATTTGGAAACTTTATTAAGCTATATAGGGATTTTTTTTTAATCTAATTGCTTTCAAGCTCTACTGAAAAGGAAAAAAGTATAATCGTGGTACAAGGAATGCAGACCTCCAAAGTCTTCTTAGGTTTTTTTTGGATACATTCTGTCCTTGAGACTTAAGTAGGATTTGTGAACATGGTGACTGAAGGGAAAATAGAGGAAATTCTTTGCATATTCTCTGTCTCTTATTCCCAAATAAACTCCCAGTTGCCTTTTAAAGAAGCAGACATTATCCCTGTAGCTGTGTGCCCTAAGTGTTATGAAGGAGATTGGAGGAGGGAGTTGGGAAGTAGGATGGGGAAAGTATGTAGATCAGGAAAAGCTAAAGATTCTGCCCTACAATACTAAAAATGAGTTGCAGGATAGATAACATGGTAAAGTTGGGCCACCTTCATTTGATAGTCAGAAAAATCTTTTAGAGTGTTTGAAAAGTAAGAATAAAGGCAAATTAATATTGGCTTGACAATAAAATATGAGTTAATTCTGCAACTATTAGGAGGGTAATTTTAAGGTTTCCAGTTCATTTATAGCTATATCAATAAAAGCCGAAAAGCAAGCACTTTTAGTTAATGATAAATTTTTTGGATGTAGCAAATATTATAATCATAATATTTAATCTTTATTGTTTGAATATGGAATTAAACTCTTTACCCCATCTTGAACTGTCATTGAACAGGCTCAAGATGATCTTTTCAACACTGGAAATGACCCTACACACATACCAAAAAAATCTAAAGCAGTAAGACATATTTGAAGATCCATACCTCTTAGACTTTTTAGATTTGTCTTGGGAAAGAATTTATGAACCTGTAACCAGTATTAGTGCAGTCTTGGGTTCCTTGTTCTGCATAATTGCACCCTTTCTCAGGTATGTCCTGAAAACATAAATTTTAAAATAATCTCTTTAGAGATTAGATTCTCAGTGGATAGTGTGTAAGGGGACTGGGGGAGGGGGGTGGGAGGGTTGGACACAGGACACTGACACAGTAGGGCAGGGATTTTTAACATACAATAGCCAAATAGAATTTCAATCTACAATATTTTTAGCCCCTCAGAATGAGTTGAACAACATCTGTTATTTGGTAAATACCCGGTGCTACACTCCTAAAAGTCTTTTGTTTCATCCAGGTGACTTTGTTTCCTGCTTGGTGGAAGGGTATATAGTAAACTTTACTGTCACTAGGAAAGCACTTGTCTGAAATGTTTAAAGTACTAGAAAAGGGATAATTCAGCACTTTTTCTGTTACAACACTAAAGTCTTAATTTATCTTCAGAGTCTTAGGTACTGTAAGTTTTAGGGTGATTATTTAAAAATATAAAACATACTACATAATATGGGGTCAGATCACATTTATATGAATAATTCTTGTCTTATTTTTTAAAAAGACAATAACATTTTGTACCTTTCAAGCAATTCCAAGTGATTGCCTCATTTTCCCCATTTCATTAAGCATTTCAGGCTAAGAATTTGGAATTTGAGAGGAGGTGAGGGGGAAGTTCCCCAAAATGAAAAATTGTGTCAGACAGTTTTAGAAAAATAAATCACTAGGAAAATGGGTAGGGATTCTCTCTCCCTTTAAGTCTTCAGGGAATGAGCAGTATTTAGAATCTTTGGCTGAAATTCAGGCCTTTTTACTGTGTAAATTTTTAATATTAATTCACTGACATGCTTTTTACATCAGAGGACTGAAAATGGATCTTAATGTTTTTAAGTTGTGGAAGGGTATATTTCTAAAATGAAGGGGGGGATAATTAACTAGGTTAGTATACCAGCATTAGTAAGTTTAAGGAATTTTAGTATGTAATAGCAAAGTGTTTGATTAAAAGTCTAATCCTATATTGCTAGTCAAAATTATAGTTACATTCTGATCTAGGAAAGATATAGTCATTGGATATTGATAGGCTGTGCTGTCAGAAAACCAGACTAAGATAGAAACCTTTATCTGACTCCCACATGTTGCTTGTTCTGATGGGATGTATACTTTACAGCAGCTTGTTGCTGCTTTGAGAAGAAACATATAAACTATACATTCGGAGTGTTTGCGTATAATTCTTTATAACCTCCACTTTAAACTGTCAAACATTGGTATTTTATCAGTCCACACTGTTAAATATAGCTAATGTTCTTAGGAATCCAACTTGTACACACTGTTTAAAAACCCTCAGGGACAGTTTACACACTATTCTCACTCAATTCAGGTACTTTGATGCTATTCTTAAACCTAACAGTGACTTGTATTTTTCTGTTTTGCTTTTATTTTGACGTGCTGGTAGCACATCCTTGATGAATGTCAACTTAAAAACTCAGTTCAGGTATCCAGGTATAACTCAGCCAAACAGATTTTAAAGCTGCATATAACTCTCCAGCACACGGTGCCTCACACTCTTATAGTGGCATTCTATATATTCAGTTATTACTACTGAGCAGATAATATGGGGGTTCCTGTTAACAGTGTATTTAAAAAGACAAAATGTGCATAAATGTATAGCCAGCACATGCAACACATACACATACACAGTTAAACTATATATTTTTAAATGCCACTAATAGCCAGCACAATTAAACGACATTCCTTGCTGCTTCTGTAAGCTATAACAGATGCAGTTCTTCCTCAATGTGGCTCTTGCTTCTTCACCATACTACTACTAAATTCAAGCACTGGTCCTTGGGTGTCTGACCTCTACATTCTAGTTTATGCAATGTCTTTAGAGAATTCTGTGCACTGGCCACTGTGATGGAACCGTTGGGCCAGGAGTGCTCTGATTTTATTAGTAGTGATTCTGCCAAAGTTGGTGTTGTAACATGAGTATGTAAATGTCAAAAAAATTAGCAGAGGTCTAGGACTACATATCAGCAGACAATTCTGTCAGTATATTTTGTAGCCTAGAAGTCCTCAATGACAAGTTTCTTCTGATGTGAAGTTCTAATTCCAGTGTTTTAGCCCTTTGCATCTCTAATGTTAAGACTTGTCTGTTAGAGGTCTTTATTCTTTAAAACTCCTTTTGTTTTCTGCAGTACTGTCTGTGGTTAACAAAATAGATTATTCCTCTGCTTTAGTATTTGATATCTTACATCTAAAAGGAATTCTCCATATATAAAACCCATAGCCTTTGAAGATACGGAAAATGGCATCTTTCAGATTTCTAGAAGTTCAAGTGTCATGCAACAAAACAGGAACCCCCTTTACTCTTATGGACCTCATTTCAATATACTGTTTACAGTTTGACGGAATTGTATAATTTAATATTTCTCTTGTACTGTAGTTTATATTTATTTACAGATTTTTTTTGTACTGTGTGATTTGAACTTTTTGTTCCTTGCTATGATCAACATTTATGTAGTAGAGCACTTATGATCACAATTTAAGTTTTTTGGTTTGATTGCACTACATTAATTTTTTAATGCAGTTCTGATTTTTGACTGGACTAAAAATAAGCTGTGTCTTAATGTATGTGATGAGTACTTAAAATTTTAATCCATGTGGTCCCCTTTTTTTTGCATTCTATGTCAAACGCGCTAGTTCTTTCGTGCATGTGTAAGATTTAATGGTTCCATTGTATTATTTGACCATGACATTTTGGAGAAACATTCCCAGCTGTAATGTTGTGTATGGTAGTTCTCACTGGATGCTAGACTTTTCAAAACCACTATTCTTCTAATAAATTTTGTTGTGAAAACTGTTTTAAAAGCTTGGTTTCTACTTCTTAAGATTATGATGCTTTTTTTACAAATCCACAAAAGGGGTAAGATTTCAACGTGCACTGTAAATGCACTTGGTAATCAAAGCTTGTAATTTTTTGTGATAAATTATTTCCAGATGAAATCCCTTAGATAACTAGAAGTTGATGCTTCAAAATTGTGCTTCAGTATTTGGATTCGGTACTGCCTTGTAACCCTGTCTCTCTACTAATTTGATACTCCCCCTACCTCAGCTTTCTTCATTGGATTATTCACTTTAAATATTATCAGCTAAACAAGATACATTCACGTTTTCATAATACCTGCTTGCTGAACTTAATTTTTCATAATTTTCTTAGAGTAAAACTTTATTCTGGGATTACTTGCCAAAAAGAATAATGATTTACTCATTTTTGTTTGCTCTTGAGGCAGAAGTGTGAAAGCGCTGTCAATTCAATTAAGGTTATTATAGTAATTCAGATTCTTGGGAGAATGCTGGTATTTCCTTTTACCAGACAAATAACAGCATATATGTTGCTCAACATTTATATTGTGGGTTTTAGAAACGGGGTGTAAAAAAAGTTTTGTATTACAAAGTGATTTCTGTTGTAAAGTGGTTAGGAAGGAACAACTGATAAAGTTGTTAAAGTTGATAAACAACTGATAAAAACAGCTTTACAGTGATAAAGATCAGAAATGATAAGCAAAATGTTTTAGAAAGCTTTTTCAAGCTCATGATATTCATGTAATATAGGTTGGTTGAAGTGATTTGCAGTCATTTCTAATGGAATTTTGTATTTTTTAATGATGTTATTGTTGGTAGTTGGTCTAGATTATCTTTCAGTTAATTTTTTTGGTCTCATTTCTTTGGCTGCCTAGCTAACACTTTGTGCCTTTTGGCCTGATGTTTATAAAATCGGAAATCTTGCTGGTACTACAGGCTTGTTTCCTTGCTTCACTTGTTCCCCTTACTCAGTTATGCCATGTGTCTATAGAACATTTTTATAGAAACCTAATTATTATTTCTTTGTATAAAGCTATAACTACGTGTTTCTTGTCATTATCCATTTTAGACTGGTGGCCAGGTCAGTTGTAGTAGGATTATAATCTAGCATCTCATCAATGAATTTATTTTAGTGATCCTATCTTCATGTTGATACTTAGCTCTTCAGTTATGACCTGATTTTTAAAAAGGACTTATTTCTTCTAATCCAAAATTTTCTACTCTGATTCTGCTGATACTTTGGAATTAATTCAGGAACTCTTGGGAATCAGGGAAACTGCATAAGGGAAATGGAGTGGAAAAAATGGAAAATGGTATCTGCTTTCTGAGTTGTGGAGTTGTTATTTTTTCCTCAAGGACTGTGAACTCCTCTCACCAGACACTTGTATTCAAATGTAAAAACATACACCCAAGTCATATGTTGTTAGATTTTGTAGCTGATATGAGTGAAAACCTTTTTTTAACAAAGTATTTATTTATTAAGTAACATTAAGAGATAACTGTTCTTGTATTCAGAGTATCCACTTTATCATTATTTGCTTCCAAATGGTAAGCATTTTAACACAGAATTTTAGTCATCATATTCACCTTATAAGTTGTTGGACTTTTTGCTGTTTAGGGGGAAGTGGCTAGTGCATCAAACTGCATTTACAAGTGGAGTAGACAGGCTTGTTTTCAGAGGTTAGTGGAAAAGAAATGTTCTCAGAACATTTTAAAAGATTGATAGGTATATAATGAATAGTTTAAGTCATGATTTGGTTGGAGTTCAGCGTGGAAGTAAGCAAAAGTATATCAAAATTCATAAGTATGAAATCTTATTGAGCCTGGAGCTTTTTATAGGCGTGTAAGAATACTGTTGTTTATTGACTGGTAGTTTTAAAATGTTCATTGTACTTTTCTTGCCCACTTTTATTTGATCAGCAGTTTGGAGTGATAAGGGATTATTTGGTAATATAAATTTCTTGCAACTTGGTGTACTAGAAAGATCACTTGTTTTTTTCGTCTGTAAAGTGAGCGTTGTCCTGAATGCCTTTTAGGCCCCATTTCAACTCTGCGTCTGTTAAAAATGCAACTGTCTATTTAAATGTGTGACAAATACACCAATTATATCTGTTCAAACATTGAGAAATACAGTAGCAACCCTTTATTAAATAATAAGTTCTTATAAACCTTAGGTCTTTGCAGCATTTTCTAAAGGAAAATGATGCCTTTTATTTAAAGCAGATCCATTTTGTTAAGTTTTTGTTGTGAATTGTATGAATGTGACAGTGCTTTTGCAAAAATTAGATTGAGCAGTTACTTTTTCTGATTAATTTTAAAGTATGTTATTCATAGTTTCTGTTCTGATTGTGTGCAGGCTAGTTCTGCTTTGAATGTTAGAGCACAGAGAGTTCTGGGGATCATTGGATATACTCAATGAAAATCAATCTTTTAACAATACAGATGCCTGGGTCAGTTTATAAGAGTGAGGCTTGAACATGTATATATTTTCAAATTGTAACAGGTTTTTTTGTTTTGTTTGCATTTTTAAAGTTTGTTTATTCAACAGATCTCTTTCTAATTGTGTCAAAAGACATAAAATTTACAGACTTAAAGGTTTTTAAGTGTATGGTTTAGTAGTGTTAAGTATATTCACATTGTTGTGACCCTAGTGGGTTTATTAACCCACTGATTAAACACTGTTGGTTCCATCCTAATCTTTCATTTTTAAAATGAAAAATAAGGAACTTGGGGTCTTTAAGGGACTTGCCCGCCCTCCTCACATAATGAGTTGCCCTTAATACTCATGATTCCAAACCATTATACTTATCTTTATACTTATACCACTTTGGCACTCTTGACTCAACTTAGAATGAGGGATTTAATCTAATATTTTTCTTTTAGATTCACTTTTAACTAATTAAATCTTAGCTATTAATTAAATCAACTAATTTTATTCTTGAATAAACTTACATTGCTTTTTAGGAAGAGAATTAAATCTGTATTTAATTATGAAATTCCCACTAAAGAAATTACATTTGAGGCATTTAAAACTTCATTGTTAAATAGAAATCAGTATTATTGACTCAGTACTGGAAGAGGTGAATAGGTAGGGCATAGAGAGAAGAGTAGAGAATATCCCAAGTTTAAGAGATAGAATTTGATGGGCCTGGCTTAAAATCCCAGCCCTTCTACTTTCTTAGTACATGGTCTTGGACAAGTTATTGAACCTTTCTGAGCCTTAGTTTTCTTATGTGTGAAAGGGGTTTATGCGACCCACCTCATAGATTTGCTGTGAGGCTTAAATGAGATTCTGTATGTAAAATACTTAGCACTATGCCAGGCTCTTTGCAAGTGCTCAATAAATGAAAACTAGGAGTGAAAGCACCTGGCAGGAGTTAATTTAGTATGAGAGGTAAGGAGAGTGAGAAAATCCCATTGAAAGTTGTGGAGGAAGCTGTTTATATTGATTAGAACTTGGAAAGTGAGGCAGATGAGTTTATATTAGACTGGGATATTGGGCAGCCAATCTTGTTTTAACTGTAAAATGAGAGATGGAGAAATGTTGGAACTATAATTGAAACCTGGAATGCTGCTTTTCTGATTTCTTGGTCCTGTTTGAGAGGAATATTATCAAAATTATCAGTCATTCTTTATTTCTTTTCAAAGATTAAGTGGAATAAAAGTTGTTTGGAAAGTAGAAGAATTTATAGAATTTATTTTCCTTTCCACTGTATAGAGTTTTTTGTATTTTCAAGGTTGAAATTTTACATGCTTCGAATCTAGATTTTTCTTTTTATGTGGTGGTAGTTTGTATAACACAATTTAAGATCTAGGTGGGGATGTGTGTGTGCTTATGTGTTTGATCATCAAACCTTTAGTTTTCCAGTGAAAGAATCTGGGGACTCTACTGCCTGTTTAATGAGATTCTAATTACGCTCTTACCAAATGGGAGTTCTGTGCATTTCAAACAGATAAATCAGATCATAGCTAGCACAGTTTAGAGGTGTTCATTTCAGCGTCTATTAAAATGACTTGAGACATTTTCCCCAGGAAAACCTAGTAGTATAATTTTAGCTAGATAGAGATGGACTAAGAAGAAAATAACGAGGGTAGCAGACTCTCGTGAGATGCCAGGAATTGGTGAGTCTGTGTAGACCAGCTCTGCAAACTTAATCAGCCAGTTATATCTTACTAGTAAGTTATAAGATCAGTTCAGGGGGTTCTAACCAACATTTTAAAAAGAAATTAAAAAGAAAAAAGAATCAGAGTACATAGCATATAATACAGATAAATATTTTGTTGAATCTTATGTGTTGTCATACACATACAAACTAGGATGTGATGTGTGTACTGAGTTACTTTGTAAGAAGTATTTCTTGTTTTTGGTTGCAGTCAGAAATTCTAATGGCTTCTGAAAGCCATTATGTAAACCATACCTTTTCATACTTGTTTTTTTGGTGCCAGCAACCTCCTGTGTGCTTACAGTTCGGAGCCTACACTCTTACTGTCTGACCTTCAAAATTCCCTTCCTTTCCCTGCCTCCTTGATTTGAATTCATTTTCTTTGAAAGCTTTTTCTTTTCCCTTCTGATTATGTGTCAAAATGTTACCTCTGCCCTTTTCAGTTCCCTTGAAAAGTGTCTTGGGAAAATTATTTTCACTACATAGTAATTTATTTGGTTAGTTTATTCATCACTTACTTATGCCTGAGATGTACTAAGCCCCAGTTTTTAGGCAGTGAAGCTACCACGTTAAAAAGGCCAAAGTCCTGGACCTATAGAAAGGTTTACAATCCAATGGAGGGGGTAGCCACGTCAGCTGTTACCGTGCAGCATAAGCGCTATTTATAAAAGATAGACGCAAACCATGAGAGTATAGTGAGAAAGAAAGAACACGGCCCACAGGGAGAAGGTGCTAAAAGAGGATGGACTGTGAGCAGTGGGAAATTGACTGAAATTTTATGCAGAAAAAGTGACGAGATCATATTTGGGCTCTAGGAAGATGGCAGTTCTGGGTAATGTGCAGCAAACTGTAAAATGAGGAGGAGAAATAGTGACAGGGAGCTTAGAATATAGTGTTCTCCAAGGGAAGTCGAATCAGTATAGGTGAACTGGATAGTATATTGGAAGCAAGAGAAGTGGTGAAACTAAGGATAAGGATTGAGGTAGAGTAAGTACCTAAGTTGAGTATTTGTGCCTGTGTGTGTACGTATGCTTATACATTTGCTTATATTTTGTCTTCCAATATTCCCAAATAAACCTCAAATATACAGATGATTCTGCTTAGTGTTCCCCTCACTCCAGTACATCTCCAACATTAGCCTTGAGTGTTTCCAGAGAGAGGTGGGATAAGGGATGGTTATAAAAGGACCGTTAATTCCAAGAGCACCCCAGAGAGAATGGTAGACATAAAAATAGTTTTCTTACTGTACTTTAAATTCTAAAGTATATATACCTCCTCTAACATTCATGAGGTGAACACGTGAGAAATAACGTTAAATCTTGTATAAATTACCTTAGGAATCATTTTAAATTTTAAGTCCTTTTACATTTTACAAAGTGGTCTAGGTCCTTTAAATAATTAGTTAATACAATACTTAGGAGTGCTGTCATTGTGTCAATTTTAAGTGATTTATTATATGACAACAAAAGTAGAATTTGCCACTTTTAAGGATTATGGCACAGATTTGTATGGTTTCAAGAGTGGAGATTTAGAACCTCAAGAGAACGTGAGAAAAGGTATAGAAGATCCCATAAAAATCACAAAAGACTCAGGACACTATTAGATAACTGCTTATTTGGATATTTATGTAATCTGCTAGTTTCCTTTCACCCAAAAAGAAACTAGGAATATATGTCAAAAAGCATACCACTTTATTTCTTGAGAGGGAAAAACATTTGTGTTGCAGAGATCTGTCATGTGAACTCTTAAATGTTCTTTTGGTTTCTGTTTGTTTGTGTCAGCTCCCCATGCCTCCTTTAGGTCTCCATCTGCATACACAGTGCCCTGCAAAGTGGTAGTGTGGGTTTTTGAGGTTATCATTATTATCGTCATTATTATTACTACAAAAGAAATATATTCCTCTTGTAGTGGAAATCTTGTGTGGACTGACTCCTGTCAGTTGCACTCCAGGGAAACTGTGCACAGTCCTTGGCCACTGCTGGGCCTTGACAAATGTTTCTTTCCCTTTACCCCCTTGAAGAGAGCATCATGATATGCTACATTTTCTCTCACTTGGGGAAGTGAGCGCCTCTATATCCTGCCTAAACAGTGGTATTTTTTTAGTCTATCATCGTCCTGGTCATTTAAAGGGAATTGAAGAGCAATTTCCCCCAAAGAACAACATAGATTTTAAACCCCTACTTGACAGATACAAAAACAAAAAAGGAAATAGACTAGACTCACTGACTTGTCATGAGCTCTCATGTATCCTGACCTAAAATGTCAGCTGTGCCTTTAAGATCAGATGGCTCTTTAATCTGGTTTCAGTAATTCAGTGAGTCTAGGTCTAGGGACAGACACTTTTGCAGTTTCAAATCAACCATGAGCAGAGGTCTGTCCTCTTTGTCTGAAATTACTGTAGTATTTTCTAAAGTCTATTGCAAAGTGTTTTCTAAGAATTCTTAGTTATAATACTCATTAGATAAATAATTTAGATTTGTGTTCTCATCAAATCAGTATTTAGTTATATCATTTAGGGATATTTCTTCCCCCACTTCCAGGAACTGTCATCTTTAAACTTTACACCATCCAGTCCAAAATCCCCTTTCACTGCCTCTGAACCCTCCCTCCTTTTGTTTACATTAATTAACACCAAATGTAATGTAATATGGTCGTGCATGCATAGTCTTACCTGGGATGATAGAAGCAAAAATCAGTTTGATAGAGGGGAAAAAATTTTTTCAGAAGTAAATAGTTTGACAGAAGTGTCTGTTTTGTGAGCCTATTACATTCCTAGAGAGGAGATGGAAACATTGGACTGTTGTGTTTAATGACCCCTTGCTCTGACTTCTGACTCACCAAGTAACTTTCTGATTATATTTCGGCTTCCCAGGTACCTTTGCTATAGGGTGAAAATGCGTTAAAGAGTGAACATAAGGATCTCCTTGATAATTATATTTTTTATTGTAATTTAATAAATTTGACAATCTAGCTAAACTTACGAGAAACAGAAGATACAATATACAAGCCTTAAACTGCTTCTATCATATTTAGATCTACTCTAAATAATAGCCTTTTATTAAACCATGAGGTACAGAAAAGCTAGCAAATTACGGCTTCATGTCCAGTAAGCACCCTCTGAAGCACTTCTCCTTTCCCCCAGTTTAGTATTAATTCATAATTTTTTGAACCTTTGTTCTGCCCTGTTTTTACTGAACTTAGTTAAGAACACAGTAAACTTAGAAAGTTATCACAAAGGGATTGCATGTCTTTTGTTTTTTTTTTTTTGCGGTACGCGGGCCTCTCACTGTTGTGGCCTCTCCCGTTGCGGAGCACAGGCTCTGGACGCGCAGGCTCAGCGGCCATGGCTCACGGGCCCAGCCGCTCCGCGGCATGTGGGATCCTCCCAGACCAGGGCACGAATCCGTGTCCCCTGCACCACCAGGTGGACTCTCAACCACTGCGCCACCAGGGAAGCCCATGTCTTTTGTTTTAAAGAAGTAGTTCTCGACTATTCTTCCACTCCACACCTAAGCAAGATGCCATGTTGCCATCAGCAAGAGTGGCTCACTGAGGACTCTTACAGGGTGAAGAGTTACAGGTACATCTTGGGTTTGGAACCCACCCCCATCTCACCATCACCCACAATTCTGATCTCTCCTTAACCCCAACTTTGAAATCTTTTTCTGTCTAAATCCATCTAAATTCTATCTAAATCCAAATTTAGATAATTAGCTTTTCAGCCACCTGGAAATCAGGTGTTAAGCTGTCTGATTTTAAGAGGCCACTTTTATTCTGTGATCTTAAGAACTTTATTTCTCACTTTTCTATGTTACATTTGCCTACCCTTTTACTGTTTCTCCTAGTTCAGTTCTAGGGAAAGAAAACTTGATTGTTCAGTACTTTACACATACAACTATACATGGCCTTTTAGACAGTGAAGAAAAACCTCCATACCCCATGCTTGTCTTCTCCACTACACACACACTCACAGTTTTGTCACAGCCCTTAGAGTATTCCTGTATCCAGGTATGAAAGATACAGAGATGTGAAATAGCCAAGGGTAGATGCATTTCCCAGTGAAGAGTGAGGACTTGTCAGCAGACTTATCCAGACCCTTGAACATACTTATATTTTCTGTGCTTAAAGGACCAGAAGTAAGGAATTAGGGAACATAATTTCAGATTATTATCTGGTAAAAATTACAACTCTTACTGCCTTTAAGCAGGGCAAACAATGCATTTTTATGTTTTCCTGTATTTAAAGAGAATCAAGCTAAATTAATTTATAACTCTTAACTATTTGGTCCACTCTGTCTAAAGTATTGTCTCAAGCTTTCTCTCCCCTTCTGTTTTCCTGGGATTATCTTTCCCTCCTTCTAAGATTAGCTCTCATCCAAACATCATTCACTCTCTCTGTTGATCTTTTTCAGTCAAAAAGAATATATTTTGGTCATCAATGATGTTGCATTGATGATTGGTAGTTACAGAGCAGATACTGAGAGACTACCTGAATCCATCCGTCCCACATTCTAGACTCTTAAAAAATTGTCATTTCAGCTCTCTACCAAATCTCTTTTCTATTTGATCTCTTACCCTAAGAGAACATAGGCATTGACCATCCACCATTTATATTAACCACAGGAATGTTTTCCTTTGGAGATTTAAGTATTTCGGCGGTATTGACAAAGTAGGCGAGTTCAGCTACGTCTAACCTCTGATCTAGAAAAACATCATTGAGTAAATCATTAAAGATAGGGTTGTGAAACAACACATCATTCTTAAACTGTGCCTTTCAAAGTTTTTTATGAATATTATCTTATCCTTTTACCACACCCTTAAGAATTAGGCATTGAATTGGGGATAGAAAGACAAATCGGTCAAGGTCACATAGGCCACTTTTCACCAAGGAGAGAAACAGAACTAATCCAGGTAGTTTCCTTCTTCTGTAGCCCTTCCTCCCATTTACCAGTCCCTAAGCTTTTACTGCTCTTCAGTGGTGGTGGTGAAGTATTTCTGACTGATAAACAATTGACTTTAACTATTAGAGAGTGTCCTGTTACTGAGCGGAAGAAACGTGAACTCAAACAAGTGATTTCAAAATCTGTGATGAATTACCGTTCTTGTAAAAATCTAATATAGTCAAATGTGATGCCAACTATAATCACTGAACTAAAAATAAAACAGTGCTTCTCAGGTCGAGTTGACCTAAGTGTGATCTGTAGGAGTGAGTAGCCTGTAGGACAGAAGCTCACCCCTCTTTGGTTTCCCTACTTACTGTCTGAGAGTAAATCAGGACAAATGTTGTATTTAGGCTCTATTAAAGGCCTAAGGCTATGGGAAGAATTGAATAACTAGAAGCCAAAGAAAGACCAGCTGTTTAAAACTCAGGCAAAGCTGGCTAGCACCCATTTTCTTAAAACATGAAAAAAGAGTAATAGAATGAAACTTTAAAAAGGTTGATGTTAATTTTTGAAATTAAGTAGTTGAATGATACGAAATTAAAATTCATCTAAACATAGGTCTTACTGAAAAAACTTCCAGAGAAAATCAAATAAGGTAGGAAGCTGGGTAATTTAGAAACACAGTCAAAAGTAATTTTATTACTATAGTTATAAAGTTAGCTATTATAACAGGGCCCATTTAATGATACTTGGACAAAGGTTAGTATTAATGTGAAGGTTCTCATATTCAAGTGAAGCTACTAGTGGGCTCATACCTGTGTGTCCAGTTGCCTACCAGATATCTCAGATTCAGCATCTTATAAAAATTTCAACTCAATGTGCACAGAACTCTTCAGATACATATACCCCAACAATCACCAGCTGCCAGCTTCGTTGCCTGTGTTCCTATCTCAGTAAATGGTGCTACCTAGGAAGAAAATCCAAGAAGCAAACTCAGGAAGCATCACTGATGCTCCCTTTCCCTCCCCCTCTTTTTTGCTAAGAGGAAACAGAAAAACATGAAATGTGGCCCCTACCTACACTCAAGTAGCTTACATCTACTTGGAAAGCTAAGACAAACACAAGACAAATTAAGTCAGTAAAAGATACAAATTATAGGGTAAATATACAAAACCCCTGATCATTGCCAAAGAATTTTACAAACCACTATAGCTTAGGATTTCAGGAAATGATATAGTCACTCCAGGTTGATAGCTTTGAGGTGGCCAAGGATGTAACTGATAAAGAGCACCCTACTGCTTGCTCTGGTGACCTGTGGTTCACCAGTTCATTGTCCCTGATCCTTTTTACCGGGAAAATACACACAAAACGACCCTTTGTTGATTTCTCTTTCTCTCAAGCAAGGTTGCCATTTTCAGTTTTAATCTTTTCATCTCCTGAGCTTCCCCAAACCACTGCTATAAATGCGTTTTAAGGCTGGTGTAGTCTGTGTCCACTTCTGTGATGCTGTTTTTCAGCCTCCAAATGCTGTACTGCATTGTTCCAGGTTAGAGTTCAGTGGTACTAACAGTGTTTCTTCAGTATGCCTTAGTTGTGAAGACACCACTTCCCCTTGCCATGATGCTGTGAAATAGATAATACCTACTGGTGGTTGGTTGACTGTTTTGTCCTTGGGGACTAGCCATATTGTCACAATCATTGCTTCAGAGCTGATGGCATGGCCCTTTGGAAGACCTTACATTAGTTTGGGGGTGACTAAAATATTCAATCGCTATTAAATTATTGAAACATGTGGGACAGCAGCAAATCCAAGTTTCATAACCATAAAGGAAGTTAGGTATCAGCCAAGGATTAATCATTATTCAGTTTTTTACTCTCTGTGAGCATCACTTTAGAAGAAAGTGCTTCCTCAGTTTTTCTTCAGAGCTCTCTGTACTTTTATTGGGCACACACCTTGATTTCATGAATCTCAAGACGTGTTGTTAACTTCAGACACCAAAGCCTGCTTCCAGAGCACAGCCATGGCTTCACAGCCATGAAGCAGTGTCCAGACATTTTCACATGAGTGCACTTCTTGAATTGGGGAGAACCATTTATTTCTCTCTTTAGTCTTTTCTACAGTAAGATGCCATGACATTTCTTAATCCTTCTCATAGATCTTTGTCAACCTTTTTTCTCTTTTCTTGTATTGCTAAAATATACATAGAGTGTATTTGATGCATTGAAAAGGCAGTAATATCTCACTTATTTGTAGCCACCTGTCTCAGAAATATCAGGAACACATCCAAGAACCAAAAACAGAAATAAAGGGCTCTGAGCAGTTGAAGTTGTTGTCAGAAGATCCATGTGGTTTACTCATAAAACTCTTCCCCAAGCCTTCATTCAGAGCTTGTTTACTTTCACTTAAAGTACCAGTCTAGCACTTGAGATTTGGCTTCTCAGCTAGTGAGCAAAAGTACTCAGCTAAAGGTAAAAGTGGGACTCCTAAACACAGCTGCTATTTGGAGGCCAATAAGAAGAAAGATATTTAATAAAATGCAGACAGATTTTTAATAAAATGCAGACTGCCACTGTGACTTCTTTGTGTTTAGGCAGTAGATTTACTTAATTGAGTAGCCCCCAAAACTATCAATATATTTCAGTTCAGTATAATAAAAATAATAGCCAAGCTTCAATAATAGTGTACATGGTAATGACTCTGAGTCATTAAGAAAGAATAAATTGTGTTCAGAGGAGGATATAATTTTTTTAAAACTTCCATCAAAAATACTTAAATTTTTAAATGTTTGGTACTTGAAGGGTAAACTTTCATTATCTAGAAAATCCTCTTTGGGGGATTGTAAAAAGTATTAATATACATTCCTGGTCTCTGAGTTATTGAAGCATGTTTAATGGGATTGGCTGACAGTAATGGTAACCAGTATTTGTGTAAACTTTGTAGGTTTTCTTTTGTAGCAATCCTAAGTGGTAGATGTGACAGGTGCTCCACTAAGACCCAAAATAGTTCAGTGTTTTGGCCAAGGTCACACAACTAGTAAAGGGTAGACTACTCTCTACTGTCTCCCAGTACTATATCCTGTGACACATATTATGTTGTTAGTAACACGTGATGGACATGGACACAAGGGACCTCCTGGAAGGGGTCCCTTCAGCAGGGACCTCCTGACTTCCCCGTGAGCTACAAAGTCTGCAGCTGTAGGAGGAGTTTGTTAAGTTCCCATGTATATCTCATTGACTCCGAGAATTGGAAATGACTTTGCAGTCACTCACCCAAGAGTGTCACTGGTGTCTCCCCCGCTCTAAAGGAAGGGAGGAACTTCTTCCTGTTGACCTTCCAGATATTTCCTTTCTAAAACTTTTTACCGAAGGACAGTATACAGACAGAAAAATATACGTATCATAAGTATCCTGTTCAGTGAGGTTTTTTTCCAGTTGCTCTTGGTCTTTCCGTCTCTTTGTTAGATGTTGGCCCCATAGCCAGCATGTACATGTTCAGCGTACCCGCGCATCTGTTATAATGCTTCTATAATCATCTTTTTTCTTGGTTTATTCACAATTCAGTGATCAGTGAGGTGTAGGCATTTTCTAAGACATTTCTAGTTTTTCTAATCTGTAGTCTAGACCTTTTCAGATACCCATGGCATCACTAAAGAAAACTGCTCTCTTGCTAGTTGTGAAAATAAAAACACAGTGTAACCTTTTTTCTTGCAAAAACCTTTTTCTTGCAAAAAATAAAAACACAGTGTAACCTTTTTTCTTGCAAAAAATTTAAATAACAGATTGGATTAATAGTTTCTTGGTGTTATTTTGTTTTGTATTTAGACATGTTTCAGCGTTATTCACCACTTGGTCTTAAAAATCTGCATGAGTCAGGAACAGGGAAAGTAAAATTGAGCACCTGCTCTTTTGTGCTTTATGTAAGCTAATATCTCACAGCAATCCTTTGAAATATTGATACTCAGTTCCAGCTTACAGATAAGGAAACCAAGGTTCAGAGAGGTTAAGTAATTTGCCTGAGATCCTATAGCTAGTAAATGTCAGAGCTACAAGAAGAACACAGGTTTTTCATATTCCACAATCTGTGCTCTTTCCACTAAAACCACACGGCTTCAGAGGCCAGAAGAGGGTAGGGAGGGAGGAGGCCGATGTAGGCTGTCTAGGGTACACCTTCCTATAGAGGCACTTCATGACTGGGAGATAAAGTCAAAGATTGAAGAAAAAATAATTAGCTGGAAGATATTATCAAACAGCATCTGTTCAGCACACATTTATTAAGCTGCCCTTGGTACTTTGCTGTGTTGCATAAAGAGTCAGGTAATAGTCTTCTAAGGAATTAGGCGGGAGAGAGAGAGAGAGAGAGATTGAGAGGTTGTATAAAGCTCCAGAAAACTGCGACACACCAACTGCATGGGCTTAGTAAAAATCCCAACGTCCAGAAATACAAATCAGCTCTTGAAAACACTTGGCTGTCTAGGCAGAAATTGCTCTTAGCCTGTCCTCAATCTAGTATCATCCTTTTTCTGCCTTCCCCGCTATCCTGATTAAACTCTGTCCTAGATAATTTACGGAAATGGTTGAAAAGTGTTCTTGAACGTAGAATCGGCTTCCTGTGCATTACTGTGAATGTTTATTGAAGGTCTAGGAGAAGGTGGGGCTTGAGAAGCGACAATCTTGCATTGACAGGGCCTTATGGTTTGCAGTGTAATCTCACATCTATGTCCTCATTTAGAGGCTAGGAGTTAGGAATTGCTTGTCATTCATCTTTCAGTGTATCCGAAATGTGAAATTATTGATCTCTATTCCTCCATGCCCCAAAGGGTTAGGAGGATTCCTGCATCACTGTTTGCAGAATTATAGAGTCCAGCCAATTGGTCAAGCTGAGAAACCATTTAAAACTGTAATTTCTCTAAGTATTGCTAAACCAAGACTTGTAATACAGTGTGTCTGAATTTTTTTCGGTGTTGTGGATCTATGAGCCAGTGATTATTTAACAGGAATACTCGGGCCTAAAACGAAAGTGTATGTTGACCAACTGAAGTTAATAATGTGGCCAAAATTTTAATTTTTGAAGAAAAATTTCTTTTCAATGATATTTCTTCTCTATAAGATAAAAATTATTGGTGAATAATCACTTTAAAAGTATGAAAGTTGGGCTTCCCTGGTGGCACAGTGGTTCAGAGTCCGCCTGCCGATGCAGGGGACACGGGTTCGTGCCCCAGTCCGGGAAGATCCCACATGCCGCGGAGCGGCTGCGCCCGTGAGCCATGGCCACTGAGCCTGCGCGTCTGGAGCCTGTGCTCCACAACGAGAGAGGCCACAGCGGTGAGAGGCCCACATACCGCAAAAAAAAAAGTATGAAAGTTGTCACTAAAAATTGAGAATATAACAGGGCTGGCCTTATATTTTAATGAAGTAAATGCTCCTCATTTATTGAATAAAAAGCATGTGGGCACTTAGAACCAGCTTTGGCCAGAGTGTCAATTCTCTGTACAACATGAGTAACATTGATGAATTTCATAATGTAAAAATGGTTCTTTGGAAAATAACCATACTAATTTCTTCTTTCTTTTTGTCTGTCTAGTGAGAACTCAGCAGAGGCAATAGCAGTAGATTCTAACAATCAGTCGAAGTCCCCACTGGAGAAGTTTATGGTCAAACTGTGCACTCATCATCAGAAGCAGTTCATTCGTGTTCTGAACGATCTGTACACTGAATCTCAGCCAGGCACCGAGAACCTGCGACCTTCGGATTCTGGAACAATGGATGCCTCCACCTGCAATGCTGGCTGTGCCCAGCTCGGCACCAAACATAAGGAAAAGGATGCTATGTGTCTCAACATGAAGTCTTCTACTTCTGTAGAGTTGTTCGTAGACTCATCAGGCTCTCACAGCCCTCAACACTTGACAGAACAGGCCCTAAAGGAGCCTCCTCCCGACACAAACTCTGTAGATGGAAGAGAGAATACTTTGACTGTTGTCCAAAAAGATTCCTCTGAACTTCCAACCACTAAACCGAATTCAATGGATAGTTCCACTCTGGGATACCTCACTACATCTAATTCTTCCTCAGTAAACTTCCACCACATCTCTAAGAGCTTGGAGGGGCAAACCACTGGACAGGAGCAAGACACAGATGTGAAAATATGCAAGGATGGTAAAGACCATGTGCAGAGTTCAGCTTTAGTAGAAAATCTCATTGCAGTAAAAGTGGCGACTGAGAATAGTGAGGAGAGCAACAGCTGTATTGTTTCTCAAAGAAATTCATTCAGAGCTTTATCAGAAGAGGCTTGGGACTCAGGGTTTATGGGGAATTCACCTAGAACTGCTGACAAAGAGAATGCTTTACAGTGTAGCTCAAAAACACCTTTACGCCAGGACTTAGAGGCAAGTGAACAAGATTCAAGGCCAAAGCAAGAGAACCACCTTCACTCATTAGGAAGAAATAAAATGGGTTACCATTTACAGCCCAGTGATAAGAGCCCGTTTGATCATTCCAAAGACGGTTGGTTAGCCCCCAGCCCCATGCCACCTGTACACAAAGCATCTAACGGACATTCACGAACCAGGATGCTTTCCGCCTCCATTAAGACAGCGCGGAAAAGTAAAAGGGCGTCAGGGTTGAGGATAAACGATTATGATAACCAATGTGATGTCGTTTATATCAGCCAGCCGATCACAGAATGCCACTTTGAGAATCAACGATCGGTGTTATCTTCTCGGAAAACAGCCAGGAAGAGCACTCGAGGATACTTTTTCAATGGTGATTGTTGTGAGCTGCCAACTGTTCGCACACTGGCCAGGAATTTACACTCCCAAGAAAAAGCCAGCTGCTCGACACTGGCCTCAGAGGCCGTGGTGACTCCCAAGCAGACCCTTATCATTTCATCACCTCAGCCTACAGTAGCTGTGCAGCATCCCAGAGAAGACAGCCCTGAAGAACCCAGTAAAGAAATAACCTCCCTCAAGGAAGGAGACAGAGATGCATCATCTGAGAAGGAATCTCAAGAGCCGGAGGTTTTCCCTGTGACAAATAACGCAAACCCAAGCAGCTCCTCTAGATCAAAGGAGACAGCAGCCTCCAGCCCAGTGTGGCCTCTCCCTGCTCACCTTCCTGAAGAGGATCTTCCAGAAAGCAGCTCCGCGGTCTCAGCTCCCACAGGAAGTGGGATATCTTCCCCTGAACGAGACCAACCGCCAGTTGAACTGCTAGATACAAAGGAGATGAGTGTACCCCAAGACTGTCCCCTGCTTCCCTCCACAGAGAGCCTTTCTGAGGGAGGCAGTGAAGATGTTGTTCCTAGGCCTTGTTCCCCTCCTGAAACAGTAAGTAGAGAGGAAAGTCCTCTGTGCTCAGAAAATCAAAGTCCCCCAGTGGGCTTGGAGCCTCCCACGAGTCTGGGAAAGGCTGAGGAAGACCAAAGCATCGGTACTGAGGCTGAGACCGAAGACACTCAGGAGTTAGATACTGACCCACTCTTGAAGGAAAGCAGCACTTTGACTAATGAAAACCCCAGTGAAATTGAGGAAAGTGAGGCACCAGGTGGGACAGGAAAATTCGAGGGAGAGGATGGTGATGTAAAACATCCTACAGAAAAAGAAATGTGTGATCAAAACATTGACTCACCTGAAGAGAATCTGGACAAGAAGAAAAAAAGTAAAAAATTCCCCGAGGCCTCTGACAGGTGCCTAAGAAGTCAACTTTCAGATCCTTCCTCTGCCGATAGGTGCCTAAGAAATCAAAGTTCAGATTCTTCCTCTGCTTGTGCTGAGATCAAGGTTTCTAAAAATCTTGGTGCAAAACGTTCTAAAAAAGAAGGGTATCCTGGTGGGGCAGCACCTGAGAGCTTCCTGACTGAAGGTTTCCATACAAAAGCTCTGGGGGACACTGAAAACCCAAATGTCAATGAAAACCCCTCTGGGAAAGATGCTGAGCAGGAGGGCGAAGGAGGTGGGATGATCACCAGGCAGGCTTTTAAAAACATGCTAGCAAAAGAAGTCAAGGGGGAAGAAGAAGGTGTTTTCCCCAGCAGTGACCCCTCAGCCACAGTTGGCCAGCCCCTGCCTGGAGAGAAACTGGAAATCTATGTTCAGTCTAAATTAGGTGAGAACAGTACTCAAGACCCCTCTGAAAGCATTCCTTGTACGTTCCCAGAACAATCAAAAGAGAAGCCAGGACCTATTCCTGCACAAGAGACAGAAGAGGTTGTAAATGATATAGATAGTGCGGACAGCCCGCGTAAAGATGATGACAATGACGTGCTCTCTAGCACAGTTGGATTGTCAAGTAGTAGAAGTGATGACGCTGCTGGGCCCCCAAAATGGGTCCCAAGGCTTACAAGACTGACCTCCTCAACCTACAACCTAAGACATGCTCATTCTCTGGACTCCTTGGATACTATAAAAGTGACTTCCGAAAAGGAAGCAGCACAAGGAAACACAATGCCAAAGGAAAATGAAGCTTCAGAGAGTGGAGATCCCTTAGACGAGGATGATGTGGACACAGTGGCGGACGACCAGCCAAAGTTCGTAGAGTGGTGTGCCGAGGAGGAGAACCAAGAGCTCATCGCCAACTTCAATGCCCAGTACATGAAAGTTCAGAAGGGCTGGATCCAGCTGGAGAAAGAAGCCCAGCCAACACCAAGAGCAAGGAACAAGTCAGATAAGCTGAAGGAAATTTGGAAAAGCAAGAAAAGGTCACGGAAGTGTCGGGGTTCCCTGGAGGTTCAAAAGTTTTCTCCTGTTCAGATGCTGTTTATGACAAACTTTAAATTATCTAACGTTTGCAAGTGGTTCTTAGAGACAACTGAAACCCGGTCTCTGGTAATTGTGAAGAAGCTCAATACTCGTCTTCCAGGAGACATCCCACCTGTCAAGCATCCTCTTCAGAAGTACTCTCCTTCCAGCCTGTACCCCAGTTCACTGCAGGCTGAACGCTTGAAGAAACACTTGAAGAAATTTCCCGGAGCTACTCCTGCTAGGAACAATTGGAAAACACAGAAGCTCTGGGCTAAATTTCGAGAGGATCCTGACCAAGTGGAGCCAGAGGATGACAGTGACGTTAGCCTCAGCCCCAATCCTGAAGACAGCATAGAGGAGGTCAAGGAAGGTCGAAATAGCCATCCTCCCACAAACTCGCCTACCCCTGCCAGTACCCGGATCCTTAGAAAATACTCCAACATTCGAGGAAAGCTCAGAGCCCAGCAGCGTTTGATCAAGAACGAGAAAGTGGAAAGCCCGTTTGGTCCGGCTGTGGAAAGTAAACAGAGTTGTAAGAGTGTGTGCATCAACCCTCTGATGTCCCCCAAACTTGCCCTGCAAGTAGGTGCAGATGGGTTTCCTGTTAAGCCCAAGAGTACCGATGGAATGAAGGGCAGGAAAGGGAAGCAGACGTCTGAAATCTCGCCGAAAGCAGAAGTTCAGAATAAACGCAAGAGGACAGAAGGCGGCAGCACTCAGGACAGGAAGGACAAGGGAGCTGCGATGAAGGCCAGCAAAGAAAAGCACGTTGATGGATCCACCAGAACCCCCGCTGCCAAGAAGCCAGCTGCAAGGGACAGAGCCAGCCAACTGCCCAAAAAGACGACTTTGAAAGAGAAGAAAGGGAAGATCCCTAAAAAGTCACCTGGGAAGAGCTGCCCTCCCTCCAGGAAAGAAAAAGAGAACACAAACAAAAGACCTACCCAGCCCTCCCCCTCGGAGATGGTGACAAAACCTGCAAAGCAAAAAGGGGCAGGTGAGTCCTCTTCAAGGCCACAGAAAGCCACAAATAGGAAGCAGAGCAGTGGAAAGACTCGGGCCAGACCCTCGACGAAAACCCCAGAGAACAGTGCAGCCCAGAGAAAGCGAAAGCTGAAGGCAAAGCTGGACTCTTCCCACAGCAAACGGAGGCGGATGGATACAAAGTGATTGGAAGGGCAGTATTCAAGAGTTAAAACTGTTCTATAGAAGTAACCTTTTATTTTGCATTAACTAAATCTGCTTTTATAAGCTTATCAAGCCTTTCAAATCTGCAGTTAATGGAGAACACCACAATTTAAGATGTCAGAAATTGCGTCTCAGATGGAGAAGGGAACTTGCAGAGTCTTTCTCTGAGGCTGAGTAAGGGAAGTTATATATTATATTCTGGTTGTTCCTTGGGTTTTAAACTTGGAACCAAGCAGTTTTAGTTTTTAAAAGTACAGTGCCTTATTTATCCTTTTTGTTTTTAAATTTACAAAAGCTAAAAAGCTGATCTATGTGATTAAAGGCTTGTATTTTATACTTGATGCACAAGCACTTGTACTGTAGCCGAGAAGACCACCATCATGCACATAAAAGTAGCTTTTCAGCAGCCACCCTGCGGTATCTGTACATGAACAGATGCTCCTCTTTGCAAACCCCAGCAGTGAGCTTCCCTCTGTGTCGTTTGTTTAAATGATATTTGAAAGCTAAACCAAATCATTTTTATGGTATGTGGAGAGTGCAGAGGGAATTTATAATTATTATAAAAGATTAATATTTCTGTTACCCCATTTTAAAAATTCATATTCATTGTTGGTCACTCATCTCTGATCTTTTGTCATTTGAAGAAATGTATTCTAAATTATGTGCCCATGGGATAAGAGGTGAGTCACAAGGTGTTAATATTGACTTATGGGCTCTAAAAGTTATTCACCTCCCCCAAATTATTTGCATTACTGATTCTTATCATCCTTTTCATTTTTGGCCTTGCAGGATTGCTAGCACACTAATGAGGTTTTCATCCTACTTTGGGGGAAAAAACAAAACAAAACTAGGACCTTTTTTCCAGCTTGTAGCCGTAATTTGACAATTAGGATAAGAGTGACCGTTCTGATTTTTTCCTTGCCCTGAGTACTTCCATAGTCAAAGAAAGCCAAAATGTTATTTTCAGTAATAGAAAAGTTTAAGATGTGTGTGTGTGTGTGTTTGGGTGCATTTGCATGTGGTTATATGCCACAAATGTCTCCCAAGCCCAGTTTTACAGTAAAATTCTTTCTTCTCCATGCAGTGTGATAGGGTGTTCATGCGCTGAGTAATTAGCATATGCCAGATGACTTCAATGTAGCCCAGGGTCTCTGTGAGTGTCCCCCAAATCACTATGGCACCAGACTCAGAGGGGTGTAAACAACACAGAACTGTATAAAGGTCAGAGCAGCCTTGCTGTTGGAGAAAGGAGCACCAACATCTCACAGTGTGCCCATACACACCCCTGTACCAGGAGCTAATGTTCAGTTGGTATTCCAATGTGAAATGTACATGGTTAGAGTAGTAGGTGCCCTTTCTGATTGGTTAGCACCATACTAGCAGTTAATACGTGTAGTATTACACTGGCCTCTGTCATGTCAGGCTCTGTTTCATGGCTCAAAAGTGTGAGCTGCAATATTTGTAACTGATGTTGTTTGAGGCCTAAGATGGGTACATTGGCTTTACCTTGGTGCCTATGACATTGCTCCATTATAACATAGTGTGTACTCGACATCTCCATTGGGCCACTCTACCAGTAAGGCTTGGTTGCTAAAGCCTCAGCCAGCTTCTCTAACATGCTCTCTCCCCAGAATAGGCTTGTATGAATAGCTGCTACTCTCTCCTTTTTATTAAAAATGTTTCCATTCATACTGCTTCAGATCTGTTTGGATTAACCCAGATGTACCTTTATTCATGCATTAGTTCATTCAAATCACGATAAAACAGGTTTTCTACCCATTCTGTTAAAGTTTTGCTGTATATAATGAAAACTTCTGATTGGATAGGACTGGAGAAAAGCATTTGATTCATGGGAAATTGAAAATTGTGTTGAATTTTATAGGTAGTGAAGTTTACTATCTTCCATGAAGCCTTGATTTTTTTTTCGTGGTGTCTCCTCTATCCCATGAGTCTTTTTTTTTCTTTTTAATATCTTTGACTTTGGCCATTCAGGAGCTACCTATATTAATGAAACTGCTGAGTGTGTATGTTGGCAACCTTTCTCAGCATTAAGTTGCACAGAAGCATTAACCTGTTTTAAGTAGGTTCGTTTAATCTATAAAAGTGGTTTTAAAGTTTTTAAAAATCTTTTCATATAGTCGTCACTGGATATTGTTTTTGCGGTGACTTAAACGGTGGAGGTTTGCCCATGTCAGGTGTGCTGATCCCTGTACATACGTTCAAGGTGCCCCCTTAGCTGCATATAGACTACCTTGTAAGGGTGCTTGGATTAGGTTAGGGATGTGAGGCTGTAAGTGGGTGGTACTTTTCCAGTTGCTGATTTATAATTCATTCCATTACTTTTCTAAGTTCTTTTTCATTTTTAAAAGCTTACTTCAAGATAATAGCCTTCTCTCCCATTCTAGGCAGCATTTGAGATAAGGTATCAATGTTTATGTATTTATTTTATACACCTAACAATGCAATGGATCATCTTTAAAATCAACTTACACTTTATAGTAGACCACATTTAAATAGACTGGGATTCTACATAATTAAGACACTTAAAAGTTTAGAATTATTTTTATATTTGTTGAATCTCATTTTTGCTTATTCAGTTAACTTTACTAATAGAAGAAAGAAAAAAAGCAAACTTGAGGGCCGACTCTGGAAGCCCTTTTACACTTACAACAGATGCTGGCAAACCTGTCTCCCAGACACCTCCAAGCCTTGGTTTCATCTCGAGTCTCCCCTTGTTTTCCCTCTCTTGCAAAGATCTCCTTCCTATAGCCATTGTCACAGTGTGGCTTGCCACTTGATGCAAAGGCAGTCTGTCCCACCTTCTGGATTCCAAATTTGAAAGGAATTCTCCTCCTGGGCCTGTGCTCAGTGAAGTGACGTTGGAGCTGATGTTGATGACCAGAGATCATTGGTATTTCCTCTAAGCTTCTGGAGGAGCTGGAAGACGCCTGGGAAGCAATCACTGAAGCTCTACCATAGCTCCCCAGAGATGAGCCCTCTTCAGGAGACCCATTTCTAGCTCCCATTTTCTATCCCCTGAGGCTCCCTGGGTTTGGGAGGACAGCATGGAGACTGTACCCTCAGTTGGGGTCCAGAGCCTCACCCCTAGCACTTCCTCAGACGCGTAGCAATCTTGCAGCGCAGCAGGAAGGCCACGAACCTTTGTTGTGCTCTTGAGGCGTCTTATATACGAATGTTATTAATGTCTGTTAACCTGCAGTTGCTAGTCCCTTGGCTCCCTTAGGTAGGCCAATTCTGTTGTGTCTGTACTTCATTAAAGACTTCTACACCAGCCTTATTTAAAAAATAATCTTAGGCTGTGGGTTTCGTGCCTCATTGTTCCTGCATAGTATAGATAGGTGTTAGTCATCCTTTCACAAAGGTGGTGCTTTTAATAGGATCCTCTGCGCATCACATACTGTGCAGGTGAATTTCTCACTGTTCAGATAGGTTATCAGTAAAACATCACTTCAAGACGGTCATTTTGAATTGAAGTTTGGACTCTTTTCTCCCTTGTGATGAATTCTGTAGTGATGACTGAAGCTGTCACCATCATTTGTGGGCAGTTTGCCTGTTGATCAATGGACCTAAGAGCCAAGTAGGAAAGGGCAACATGCTATGTGAGGCAAGCTGGAGATGCCGTAGTGTCACCCTCAGTGAGTCTGGGTCTTGTCACTGCCCCTGGGACGAGGCTGGAGTTTCCCAAGGTACTGGCCCAAGTTGCCACACCCACTCCTTTTGGTTTTAGGTCAGCCCATGCAGGGTCTCATTTGGCCGACAGATGATCTTTCACAGGTCTGCAAACTGTGGGCTGGTCATTCTTTTGTAAATAAAAGGTTTTTGGAACACAGCCACTCCCATTTGTTTATGTATTGTCTCTGGCTGCTTTCCAGCAGAGTTGGGCATCTGCAACAGAGACCACATGACCCACAAAAGCCTAAAATATTTACTACCTGGACCTTTAAGAAAAAGTTTGCTGACCCATGCCTGAGAAAAGAAGCTTTTTTTCGGGATAAAAAAGCTTCCCTGGTTTATCTTCTCCTTTCTTCTGCCTCTTCGCCTGTCTTCTTCTTTTCTTCTCCTTCCTCCTTATCTTACCTCAATTTTGTTCTTTTTACATGTCTTTATTTTTTCTTGCTACAAAAAAGACACATTATATTGCCACAGCACATCAGATACCATCTCCTGAAACCTGAGCTACCTTAGCCTCACATCCTGTTAGCATCACCCATCACTGTGGCCAAATCGAGGCCACCTTAACCTCTGGAGTCAGAATCCATGAGCAGCTAGGAATGCAGAGTTCTAACGTGATGTGGCCTGGGCCTCTCCTTTCATTCAGTTTTTATCATAGACCTGACTCTGGCTTCACTCTTGTTTATTACTAAAGTAAGCCAAATTTTGTTTCTTTCAAAATTAGTTGAGACAACTTTAGGTGGACGTTCAGTTTTCTGAACCTTACATTTAGATATGGAAAAGCCTTTTCACAGAGAGGAAACAAAGTCCAATCATAAACCCAAGGCATTGTTTATTATGTAATATTTTTGGCCAGCTTCTAGGAAAATAAAAAATATATTGGCACTGATAACATTTTTCAGTCACCTACTCTTCTTTCAAAATAATTCTATTAAAGGCACGCCAGCAGCTGAAAGATAGAGGCTTGAAGTGCTTTAGAAAGACTGATAGAAAATTGGAGCCTATTAGAACCTGAGTGTGACTGAGAAGTTATGGATGACTAGATTAAATCCTGTCAACTGCCAAGGTTTTGTCTTCCCCCTCCCCCAAAACTCAAGGATCTGTTTCTCAGTGGCTCTAAAACAGTGACTGTTCCTTTTGTTTTGAAACATAATTATCATTTTGAATTCTTAACTATGAATTTTTATCTTCTTATGGCTCGGTATCCACTGAAATATTGGAAATTTTTCTGAGTATGAAATCATGTCTATGTAAGGCATCAGCTAGGCAATCCTCACATCCCAGCAGTAAATACTCTACCCCAGGCTTGCTCCCAAGTCCTTTTCAGGGAGAAAGAGAAAATAAAAAGATGATTGTATTTAATACAAGCAGAATTATGGGAAGCCTTTTGAGACAGCCTTCGATATAGTTCATGCCTTGAAATGTCAGAACAAACTGCTGTATTCTACAGTGGACGGATTGGAAGGCATGAAAGTCTGACCTCCTTCACTTAAAGATACTTTCATGCTCAGGCAGAAGCCCAGAGCTCTCTGATGCTGCTTGCCATGCTATACTGGGGACCCAGGGAACCACCTGAGTCACCTTGCAGGCATCCTTGCTCATGCTTCTGCCCTTGGAATTGAGCCACAGCTGGCCAGTTCCTTGCATTACCTTCCCTTTGTCTGATCGTTTTCCCAGAGCCCTGGTGGTTTATGTTAGTGCTCAGAGGGGCAGGTGTGCGGTTATGCTCGCCAGTGAGCAAAGTGACACAGAGGCCCTCTCGCCTGCCTAGGACCATTCCATTTAACATGAGGTGCCCCGTAGGCAGGCCACATGGAAGTAGATTGCTTATTAAAAGAAGAACCACTTGCCCATGGTTTTATAATATACCAGGATTGGAGGAGTGCATTGTACCTTGTTTTTTAAGGGTTATGTTAAAAAAAAAAAAGAGTAAAGAGACCCCATGTGGCCCACACAGCCTAAAATATAAGCTATTTACTACCTGACCCTTTAAAGAAAAGGTTTACTGGCCCTTGCAATATGTCATTCAAGATCAGATTGTGTGGCCAGTTAAGCACAAACTTATTTTTTTATGTAGTGCAGCATTGCAACATCTCTTTCCTTTTAGATTTCACGGTTTCTGCCTGTTTGATGTTAGCACACAGCTGCTGTTCCACATTATTCCTGACTAATGCTTGTGTATTAGAGAAAAAAATATATCTCCCTTTGTGGATTGAGTATTTGTTGAATCGTGGACATTCAATCTGATCTACTAGGATAACTAGTTAAAGCTAAAAGTACAAAGTCTTTTAAACTAAAAGTACTACAGTTGTCTTCATGTTTATGAGTCAGGGTGAACTTGACTCTCATGGAGAGATATTCCCCTACAGCAGTGCTCAACACAAACGGATTTCCTCATGAACTTAAAGCCTAGAATAGTGCCTCTCCCGGCAGGCAGAGAGCATGTTAGTTTCACCCCCAGAAGCTATACAGTATATTCATGTACAGTATATTTGCAAGTTTATCACTCCCCAAGCTTCGGTCATTACTTGTGAATATAAATGGCTGGTCTTTTTACCTGTCTGAACCTCTAATCCAGATTACCCATCCTCAGCTCTCTTAAAAATACCAGCATGTCAATGGCACCTTGTCAGCCCACCAGCAGCTTTAGACCGAAGTTCAGAGCTCTCTGGCCTGACCAGTGAAGCCCGCTCCTGGTCAGGCCTAACTCACCTCATTTTGAGGACCCACCTTTGGCACCTTGCCTCTTCCCTCTTCTGCTTATGCCCCAAGCCCCCTTCCAGGAGGCCTCTGGGAAGTCTCCTACCTTTCAAGTGCTTCACTGAACATATATATGTTGTATTAGAAGCATTTCTTTTCATAACTATTTTTCTTCCCATAGTTAGCCATTGGGTCCAAATGTAGTCACCTTACCAACTTTCTCACTCAAATCGTTTTCTGTAATCCACACTTCATGTCGTCTTGTAGCTAAATCTGTAGAATTTGGGAGCTAGTTTGTGTAAGAGATGCTCTACAAACAAGATTTTCATAATTTTGTATATTTATACCACAGGTAGGGATTAGTTTTAGAGCCACTATAGCTTAAGGTTATAAGTTTCACCAGTGATTTCTGCATTCTTAATAGTTCTAGGAGACTATGTGACTATGATTTCAAATACATATATATAATACGTATTTATACACACCACTGTGAAATTTATTTCACTGTGTAAATAGTGGTATTTTCCTGTTCAAATGCTTCTATAGAAAGTATTTATTTTAACAAACAAAAAAAATTAATGTCAAAAGGGCTTTCCAAAAAAGTTTTCTTTCTAGAGAACCCATCCTCCCCAGCTACAATGCTCGGCCACTGAACCCCCAAACAACATAGTGAAGGCAGAAGGGTGAGCCTTGAAGCCCTCACTGTATTGGGGCAGATGCAACTGGATTGGGAACCTGAGCACAATCCCCACTGTCACCCCATCCCAGAACAAAGTGGGTCTCCCACAATTTTTGTGGCTGCACCAGGTGTGGCATCGGGGCTTGCCTCTAGCAGCCCACTTTTTGCATACACAGTTGGTACATTCAGCTGTAGATTTCAACATCCTGTGCAGGGAGATGAGCCTTAGTTGTAACCCCAAGGAAATCCAAACCTATACCTGTGGGATATGGAGAAACCACTGGTTGCCTAAAGAAAGCATTAAGATGTATTTTAGTCTTTCTCACCTTCGTGAAAGACACCTGTTCCCACTCTCGTTAACCACGGGAGATAAGCACGTTTCCTCCTGCACCTTGACTGAGTACTGAGCGCCTCAGCTCGCTGCCTCCTCCCTCTCTCAGCATCTGTGCAGATATGGGCCAGCCCACCTATAACTGATGGTACACAGTGAGGTCATCTGCTCTAAGATGTGTGCAGCTTTACTTCTCAGGAGTCCTGGTCTGCAATTCAGCACCTGTAAATGTAACGGAACTAATGCTTTCCCATCAGGTTCCTCTTCCCTGTGCCCCATTCCTGGGCACCCCTGTCTGAGTCACGATTCTCATTCTGCCCGGCTGGCTGGACTGAGAACTGCAGCTCCAGGACTGCGGTGAGCTTGGGACTGGACACACAGGGGTTTGTGTCATCCATTTGAACCATAATTAGCATATTTACTTATGGCCTCCCTTTGTCTTTTCTAAACAAATGAGGAAGACACTTGAACAGTAATGCTGGAGAATGTTTTTTTCAGATGCTATTTGTAAGCAAATCTGATTTTAAGATGAAATGTGAAAGGGTAACTAGGTGCCAGGGAATTTAGCACTGAACTAGACAGTCAGAACTTTTTTAACCTTTGCAGGAAGAAATAAACTTTGCTCTCATCTAAATGTTCACGAGAAATAATGTTGTAAATAGTTTTAAAAAAATATTTATTACATGTGCTGTGTACAGATTCATGTTCTGAGTGATGTTGGTTTGCATTGTAGTATTGTAGAAGAATATATTTTGAGCAGTGGACTTCCTTTCATAACACAGTTCACACATGGAGAAAGAACAAAAACCAGCAGGTTGAGAGCTGTTTGGGGCATTTGATCTGTAATGTTACATCAAATCCAAGCTTTAATCGTTCCCTCTTCTCATCTGGTTATGTTATATATTGTATATTATATATATTTATAATATATATATATAATATATTTTATACACACACACACACACACACACACACACACACACACGTATGATAAACCGGTCAGTGGTCAGCCCCCAGACCTGCAGAGCAGATTTCCAGGTTTTCTTTCTGATGTGTTGCCTGTAAGCAATAAGATTCTAGGTAATAGCATTTATTCCGGGCTCTGCGTTAGCCCTTGTCTCAGAGGATAGGGTGGGGGTAGAACAGCTCTTGCTAAGACCTCTTGCCTTTGCTGGAGAGGTTGCTGTACTTGAATTTTTGCTTCTGTTTGTCTGCACGCTCCTTCACATCATACGACACTAGCGATGGATGAGAAATCTGCCAGCACCAGACACATCAAAAATTGGGCATAGAGACTGAAAAATTATCAATTTTCCATGAATTTGTAGGGTTTACAGAATCTAGCTGAGGCAAAACGCATTTGGCTGTAGCGTAAGTGTAAGAACCTTTCACATTAAAAATGTAAATGGCCAATAAAAAGTCCTTTGACTGTATCTGAGCTACCTTTAAGAGCTAGCCCATTTCCTGTACTCCTCCTCTGTGCCTGAGGTTGAAATATCTGAAGCCCCCTCCGTGTCTGGGGTTAAATCATTTAGGTTCATGCAAAGAGGGCAGTTGCCTCTCCAAGCGTCCCAGCGTGTTCAGCCCAACAGATTTCTAAGCTGTTTAGCAGCCTCTCCTTGTGACCGTCCTGAACTTTATGAAAAATACCCCACACCCAGATAACCATTAATAGAATAATGTAGTTTTTTAGGCTTTTGGAATATGTCTTCTCTTTTGTATTTATGATGGTGTTTGGAATTTTTCACTAGTGTTTTTTTAGATTGAAGTGGGTGCGTTAGGATAAAACTTTCCATTGCTGAGCCTGAAGCAAGCAAGGGGAAAGAAGCGGACCTATGTTGTGTCTTTGGGAAGGTGACTACTTCTTGTGGTGGGGGGAGGGCGGGGGTGCGTTATAGATTATGTGGGGTAAAATAGAATTCCGCCCTGAGGCTCCCGAGTCTTACGGCCTTGTAATAAAGAATCCCTTTATTAGCCTCACGTAATCTCAATAGAAGCCTGCTGTTTACCCTCAGGGAACAAGTAGTTTTCAAAATTGAGCTCCTCCCAGGTCATTGGCCAGTGCCTGTGTGCAGGCACTGGTCATCTTTGTGAACTCATGGCATTATTTTCCCATACGTATTATGATATTAAGAAATTCAACCCCAACCTGTATGAAAAGCACAGCCCAGGGTCCTACTTTTAGGCTAGAGTTAATGCCTTTGAGAGGCCAGGGGGTCATAGGAGGCCCATGCAATTTAACTGAAGCTCAGGTGCCGTGTTGGGTTTTTATTGGTTTCAGGCCACAGCCTTCAGAATGAGTTTAGGGCAGGGCTGCTGATCCGGCTGTGGATCCAGGGAGCTCTAAGATGAATCTCTACCGTTCCTGTAAAGGTCTTTCTGGTTCTTCCCAGTGTTGTCATTGCCGAGGTCAATCTCGTAGTTGTTCAGACGTGCTCCTTTTTGCTGTCTTGTGAGTCTTAGCCAGCGATCCAGATGCCCAAGGACAGAGTCTTCAGAGGGCCTAGCTCCTTCCTGGTACCAAGTGTGTGATCCTGACCCGTGTGAAGGCGGTCTTGTCAAAAGTAGTGAAATGAGGATTTCTGCAAACGGTAATCCGGATGGTCAGCATGTATCCCTTGGGCCTGGACTTCCACTATGTTAGTGAGTGTAGGAAAATACTGTGTCTTTTATGGAAGAAAATTCAATGTATGCTGTGAATTTGTTGGTTTGAAACATTGAAAATTTTTCATTAGACAATGTTTACATACCTCACCTGAAGAACCTTTGAGAGTGTATATATGAGATTTAAAATATATTAAGTTGCTTTAAAACAATATGTATAGCTATAAAAGTTGGAGTTATTTTAACTTTGAATATGTACCAAGTCTCTTAAATATTGAAATCTTGTGGACTTTTTGTGCTTCTGTGTTTTACTTTCCTATTAGACCATGTAGGAAACTGTGTTCTTGTTATTGGTAAAGCGGCCCTCACTGAAATCCAAGCTTGGAAGGATTTCCTTTGTTGTTTCAGATTTTCTAGTTTGGTTTTGAGGGTTGGGTTATGGAGCTAGAGGATGTGTGGGTGGGATTTCTCTAACGTTGACATCTATTCCATGAGCTTTTCCTAGGCGCTTATTTTATTGCAGCGTATTAAACTTCTTTGATATTAAAGTGTGTTTGTGTAGTTACTGGAGAGGGTACAGAACGCGTTGAAGCCCAGCATTCAACTTGTAGCCTACGGCAAAGTTGGTAAGTTGCCAGAAGGAACCGAAAAGCAATACTTCTTGCTACTTTTGCCTCGGCCACTGGTGTTGGGACTTAAAGGAACATCGTTTGGTAGATCTGTGGCCATTTTGTGAGTTATGCCTGACTTCAGGGACTAGAAAACACAACGGATGATCCTTGGGAATTCCCACGGCAGAATTGGGAAGGTGCCGGTGCTTCATCCTGAGGTGCAAGGAGCAACTGGATCCGCGCTTCTGACCTCAGGTATGCCACTGCTAGATGAGGGGGGAAGTGCACAGCACCCCAGCTTTCTGGAGCCCATGTTGGGGTATGGCAGGAAATCCTTCCACTTACTCGATCCATGACCCGTTTCGTTATATTCTTTCAACTCTCCTGGAGGTGAGTCTGTTTAGGGATCCAGTGAGCCAGTGATTCCTGTGGAATCGGCCACAATTTCATTAACAAGTTCATCTGACAGTGGCCATTGACATGCAGAACTCCACCCGATGGAAATAACCCTGCAGCTGGCAGTCAGGCCGCCCTTCTTAATTTGAATTTGGAGAACTGTCTTGTTCCAGATGAGGACTTTTCGTTGTTGAGATAGACCTCTTTTCCTCCAATATTCATCCTGTGGTAGAATAACTGGAATCTGACATGAGAGATGCAGACTGGCTTGGGGTGAGGGAACATCTCTAAAATGAACTCTCAGGGCTCAGGACAGAGGGGTGATAGAGATGCAGGGAAGTGTGGCAACTCTAGTTGGAAGCCTGGGCGTCCCTTCGACTCCCTCCACCCCCCAGCCAAGCCCTGCTATGCCCATTCCCTTGGCTAGATATTTCCTTGTAACTGAAATGTGCCACTTACTTTACTGTAACTCAGGTTGCAGACTGGTGGCTGACAGTTGTGTTTTATTTAGCCAGTGTTTAAAAAACAATATTTTAAAACTGAGTGTTTACATAAAAATTGATTTCTAGCTTCTCTTTTAAAAAAATAATGAAGATTTGACAAAATTAGTGCGTGGTAAGAATCAGTTGAAGCTGGGTAGATTGGAAAGCTCACCCTTCAGGTCATCACAGTCTGCCTCATTTACCATTTGTCCCTTGCTCTTTACAGTAGGGAACCAGGTCTCTATCCCTGCTGCTTTATCAGAAGTGGCAGTACAAATGGTGGGCTGAAGGGCACGCGCCAACGTGATTCATTTAGGTAAGTAACCTACTGGCCTCTCCAGACTCTTGAGCTTACAACCCTATTTTAACCTGTTTTCTGTCCTGTACCTGGTTCATTACATTTGCTCCCAAATCCCTCATTGCTTTGAAGGCACTGCAGTTACCATCACTGCCCACTTTCAAGGTGACCATGTGCTGTTAAGGTGTGGCATATGTGACCGTCACCACGAGCGGGAAATCAGTTTATGGTCCTGCATCAGAGGAGGGCCAGCGGGGTCCCCTTGGTGTCAGGGGGCTTGCCCAGCCTCACTGCCAGGGCCTGGCCTCACCAAGACACTGAGGTCACTCGTCCTACAAAGCTCAATTTGAGTGCAGTTCTGTGGTCTGAAGTCATAGTAGAACCATGTTAAATATGGGCATGGCTCTGTACACAAACTTACAAAACGTGGGTGTGACACTTGGAGAGAAGTGAGGATGGACAGCCTCCCCAGATCCGTGTGTGCTGTGCCGTGTCAGGCTCTGTTCTCACACTGACATCCCCAGGGAGCTATGACTAAGCCACCCCCCCCAGACCTCCCCTTCCTTCTTCAGGAGGAGCAAGCCTCCTTTGCCACTTCAGGAAGGCTAGAGAGTTCCAAGGGCAGATACCCTACATGTGCTGTGTCTGGGCTCCATGCCTGGATTGTGGCTGGTTTATGGGCAGCCCAGAAACTCTCGCCCGTGCGAGGTTGTGTGTCAGCAGCCCTGGGCTCATCCTTGATGCAGAAAAAGAGATCAACAAAGGCAGAACCTGAGTGAATCAATTTCATGTTCACAGGAAGACAACAGACAATATCCAACATGTTCTAAAATAACACGTCTCAGGACAGGGCAGGTGTGGCTCCCCCAGGGGCTTGTTCTAAACCAGTCTCTTTAAAAGAGTGATCCAAACAAGACTACAGAACCCCCCCACCCCAAACCAAACCAAATGTCACAACTACATAGCATCTGAAAAGCGAAGCAAGACACTGGATGTTGACTTTAACATATAAAAATACTATAACAAAATGAAATACAAATATATATTAGAATCTGTTAAGTATTCTGTGTAAAGAGATACTTTCATGGTTAGGCTAACAGCAGGCAAAGAAGAGACAAAGTCCAGGCTTTTCCGTTTCCTGACACCCGCACAGGGAGCCGGGGCCACTGTCGCCTGCAGTGCTGCCAAAGCAGCAGCAGCTTTGGGACTTGCCCTGCTTGTGTCTCTTCAGTAGAACCAGCCGAGGACGACGTCCAAGTGAACTGGAGTCTTTACCAAAGGGGTGGCAAGGCTTGGAAATGGTTTCTCAGATGATTTTGCGGCAGCCTTCTTCTGGGACTCGGCAGGCCCAGACGTGAACAGGCAAGGTGTGTGGTGATCCAGTTCCTTAGCAACTTTCGGGTTGGTGGTTCAGTTGAGGAAAACTTGATCCTGGGGCGCATGGGTCTCTCGGCCCTTGCTGCCCTCACCCCTTGTGGTGTATCCCAGTCTTCTGGCTCGACCAAGGGTGAGTATAGAGCTGGGCTGGGGCGTGGGGTGCTGTGGAGGGGTGGACAGGGGTGGCAGCAAGCTCGCAGGGTGCTCCCTGCAAACAAACACTCCATCCTCTGCCCTCCCAAACCCATGGCACTGGGAGTGCAGGACTCCTGGCAGCCAGTACCTGTCTGCAGGTGCCCCTTCCACTTCTGCAGAGCGAAGAGGTCCTGCCAGACATCGCCCCTCAAGCCCGGGGAACGGTTTCTGCAGGTCAGTGAGGAATGGTGGTGGCCAGGGGAAGGTATGTGTCTCAGGGTTGGTGGGTTCCGTGGAAGGGGCAGGCTAGCTACACCTGAGCTTTCCTTCCTACCCACCTGGTGCTGGCTGCTGTCCAGCTGCCCGCAGGGGCCCAGAAAGTCTAGGTAAGAGACGGGTGCTGTGCAGCCCTAGGAGAAGCCCCTCGAGGCCCAGGCTGCTGCCCATGAGTGTGAGGGGTGCTGTGGCCTTGCTCAGAGTTCCAAGAAAGTAGAGCTTGGCCCCTGGTGAGGGGCAGATCCAGCCTTCAGGACACCTCCCCAGGTGGACAGGGCAGGGTCCTCTTCCCGTTACAGGGGGCCCAGGACTCAAACTCACTGGCCTGAGTCCCAGGGTAGTGGAGCACACCAGGCGCGCTCAGTCGTAGGAGGCTCCGGGATACTTGGTATCAAGGGCTCCGCCTGCTGCCCCCATGCACAAGGCCACCTCAGCCCCAACACAACACACTCCCCTGACCCTGCCTTCTGTTTGCAGATGGAAGGAGCCAGGACAGGGACATGCTCACCCTCCTTGCCCCCCAGGATCCCCCAGGGGCACACACTCTTGGGGAGACACTGGGACAGGAGAGCGTGACCTATCTTCCTTCCAGCCAGCTCGCTATTTAGGCACAAAGATCATCTTTCTGCGTTTTCATTCTGCATGGAAGAGAAGCATTTGTAGTCACACGGCCACATGTTCGATGACTCTTCAGACACTGACTCCTTCCTTGCAAACACTTGGAGTGAGCAGCCCTGGCCTGGGCCGGTGTCTGTGGTTGGAGCCCTCACTCGCCTCAGATCCCTTCCCAGGCATCCTTCCCAGGCATCACAGGTCGCGCCTGTGATGTTCTGTAGTCAGTCCCATCTGTCCGTGAGGGGCGAACACCCGCAGTACCCAGCCCCGGTTAGGCACATGAATAGTTGTTGACGTGATTAATGAAAGTAGATCTTCTAACTCTTCCAGCTTCCCTCCTGGAGCCACAGTGGGAGGGTCTACATTGCTCGCCTCCATCTCCCCATTTGATAGCTGAGGAGACTGAGGCCCATAAGGAAGAAGTTTGCCCACAGTGACAGAGCCGGCGGAGGTTTCCTGATGTCTGGACCACGGCTCCCTACTGGTCTGCGGCATGAGGTGATCTGAACCCCGTCTACATGGGAGGAGACCCCTCCTTGGCCTAGCAGCCTAGCCCAAGCCCCCTACACCCCAAGTCCCCCTGCTAGCTAGAAGCTGATGGCTAACGGCTGGGGAAGCCCAGGACCAATGCCCCCTTGGTGGCTAGTGTCTGGAGGTGGTGATGTTTATTCAGTTGGAACCAGAAGCCCTCTGTCCTTTTTGCTGGTGGCGTCCCCCCGCTAAGCAGTCCCAGCGGTGGTTTCCTCCGCATGAGCACCCTCCTTGATATTACAATGCTCATCCCATAACTTTGGGATTCAGAGGTCTGGTCCTAAAACCACCTCCACCCCCTGGCCCGTTCCCAAGCAAGCAGTGGCTGCAGCACTGCCAGGCAGCCCAGGGGGCAGGGCTTGGTCCCTTCCTGGCCAGCAGGAGGGGGCCCTGCCCCTTCGCAGCCTGGCCTACTGCCAGCAGACGCTGCAGCAGCAGAAGCTGAGAGCCAGGCCGGCTGCCCCAGCGCAGGCTGAGAGTACGCCAAGGTTATCTGCAGGGGGGCAAGGGGCTTCTGGGACCCGCACAGGCCACAGGTGAGAGGGCAAGGCTGGTTTGGGAAGGGGCAGTCCGATCTTCAGACCCAGGTAGCAGGCAAGGAGGAGGTGTCACTATTCTGCACTTCTTGGCCTGACCTCACGCACACATTCATTCAACAAATATTTATTAAGCGCCTATTTGTGCAAGGCACTTCCGGAGAGGGGGGGCTGCGGCCCGGGCCACGCCCACCCGCCCCGCCCCAAGCTGCGGCGCCGTTTGCTTTAGAAAAGTGGTTCTGGCCGCCCCCCCACGGGAGGGCCGGTAGCCCAGGCGTCGCCGTGGTGATGGCCCGCACCCCAGCCCAGCTGCCGGCCATTCGGTCTCCGCTGCGGCCGCGCCCCCTCGCCCGCCCTCTCCCCTCCCCATCCACGCCGGGCGCTAAGCGCAGAAGGCACAGCCACACTTGGTGGGCTTCTCCACCTCCTCGGCAAAAGAGGTCCCGTCGCTGCACTCAAAGGTGAACTTCCTCCGCTTCAGCCGCAGGCCCTGGCAGCAGCCCTGGCCGGGGCATGAGCCCCGGCACTCCACCCACGACAGCGGGCGCGTGGTCTGGCAGATGGCATAGCCCCTCTGGACCTGGTGAAAGTCCCGGACAGGGTCCCCCCGGCACTCGGACTCTGGATGGGACAGACACCAAGAGAAAGCCTCAGGGCACACCCATGGGCCAGCGCTGCCCCTGGGGAGGCAGGAGGAGGAGAAAAAGGAGGAGGAGGAGGGTGGGGCAGCATCCTTGGACCCCACCTCCATCCCCACCTCCTCCCTGCCAGACATGCACATGCACACACTTCCTCCTGGGCCCACAGTGAAGTCAGTGAAAGGGAAGAACTTTCTAGCTGCCAAGGCCCCCCAGGACAGATTGGGCTGTCAGGGTACAGTGGCCTCCAGAGGAGTGCAAGAGGTGGCTGGAAGCCTGGGAGGCGATGACATCAGAGAAGAAATTGAAGCCAGGAGGACCTGGGAAGGGTCCCCAACTCTCAGACTTCCTGCTGCTCTCCAGGTCCCTAAGTGATGTGGCCAAGATGCTGTTACTCTGGTGGTCTCTTCTGTAAGGAGAGACCCCAAGCAGAAGGGGCACTTAGCCCAGATAAAGGGGCTACAGGGCAAGCCGGGCCAGGGAGAGATGGGCATCTCTCCGGGGGTGGGGCTCAGAGCCCAGAGGATTGGGGGCGCTACAGCCCAATAGCAGCCCAAGGTGCAGGAGGGGACAGGGGGCACGGAGGGGTTGCTGAGGTTGGGAAAAAGAAAAGTCACTAAAGCACGTTGTGGGGAGGGACCCTGGAGAGGGCATGTCAGGAGGGGGGCCCCTGACCTTGCTCGCACAGCTCGCCCGAAAAGCCGGGGTGACACACACAGTGTGCCCCCTTGGTGGCTGAGGCCTGGCAGTGGCCGTGCAGGCACCTCAGGCCCCCACAGGGGTCTGCAGGTGCCCCAGCCTGGTTGCACAGGGCCCCCGAGTACCCATCCTGGCACTGGCAGCTGTAGGAAAGAGCATCTAGAGGCATGCACTTCCCGTGGACACACCTGCAGGGGACAAAGAAAAGGCGCTGTGAGGACAGGCCACAGCCAATCCGAGCCCACCCGAGGGCACCCCACACCCCCAGCCTCGGGCTTCACAGGGTCTTATTCTGTTCCCAGAATTGAAACAAAGGGAGCAAAATGTGATTCTCTGTTTGTCCCTAGGGTCCTTTTCCTGTTAATAAAAACTGAAAGCCAGAAAAAATTAATAAAACCCTGTGTTAGGCCACATGTTCCAATTTTGGAGTTTAAAGACAGTCTTTCCTCACCATGGGGAAGTGGAACATGCAGGGAAGGGAAGGGAACCTGCAGGTGGGCAGTGGGGGAGGGTTCCCTGAGCCCAGCCCAGGCTCACTTGTGGCCATGGCAGGGGCCGTCGGCTGGCTGGTCGCAGTGCAGGCCCTCCCAGCCGGCCTCACAGTGGCACACGGGCCCTGGTGTGGCATTGGGCTGGCAGATACCATGCAGGCAGAAGAGCTTCCGGCAGGGCTCGCAGCCTGGCACCACCCCTGGCTTCATCCTCGTCTTGGTGAAGTCCTGCAACTCGTTGTTGATGTACAGGTTTCGGATGCAACCGTGGAAGCTCGTGCCATTGAGGATCTGCCACAGGCGGAAGGCGGCCGAATTCACGTCCACTGGCATCCCTGGAGTGGAGGGGAGGGGGCAGAGCTGGGCTGAGTTAGGCTCAAACCCTGCCTGGCACCCACCTCTGAGGTCCACTGGGCATCTCTACAGTGTTCCCTCTTGCCCTCGGCATCTGTCCTTCAGTCTCTGCAACTCTGGGCCAATGTCTTTTGCCACCTTGGAGGGTCCAGACTCCTTTCCCAGAAGAAACGGAAAAGCTGCTTCCTCTGTGATCAGAGCCTGGGGGTGCCAGGCCTGGCAGCAGCCAGCTGACAAGTGATGCTCTGGGTGCCTGAGTCTGGCCGCCCTCACCCAGGGCTCCTGCCCAGAACACCAGCTTTTACCTCCCAGAGACCCCAAAAGCAGCAAAGGACCTGGGCCCAGAACTCATGTGTACAGCATTTTGTCCCCCACTTTTGTGGTCATCCCTTCACAGCAGCCCTCTGACGTCGGAGTTGCTGAAACCCCTTCGATTTCAGTGCTCAGGGACCTGCGCAAAGTTGCACAACTAGTAAACAGCAGAGCTGGGGTTAGAATCCAGGGCTCCATCTCTCACACCCTCCTGGCCGAGGTCTCGGCAAGACCCTCTGCAGCACTGAGGCGGCCCCACTGCATCTAGACACCTGTCTCATCGAGACCTAGAAATGTTCTCGGGTGCTGGATGGGGTCATCTAGCCACAAAGCCTGCAAGTCCATCTGGGAGGTACCCAGTTGAAGCAGGGAGTCCGTGCCTGGGCCTCTGAGGGACCCGAGAATGGACCCTGAACAACTGACAAGCCCCTTCTGGCCCTAAGCCAAGAGGAAAGGTGCCTTCCGTGCAAAAGGTAGCTGGGAAAGCCCAGGCCCCCTCCCAGCCAGGCCTCAAGCCCAACCCACATTCCCATCCTTCTTTGTCAGTCTGGGCTGGGCAGAGAGCAGTGCGGGCTCTAGGCAAGGTGGACAACCCGCCAGCAGCTTGGCCATTCACTAGCACCCTCCCCCACTACCACCTTGGAATGTCCCCCACAGGGCAGTTCTCCTGAGCCTGGCAAGGCTCAGGCCAGAGAGCAACAGAGGCCCCACCTGGAATGTCTGTTGCTACCACCTGATGGAGTGGCCCGGGGAGGGCCAGCTGCAGCTCCACCCAGGCCAGGTCCTCACCTCCCACATAGAGGGGCGCCTCGCTGTTTAGCGTATAGTGTTTGCCGAAGTTGTCCATGGTCATGGGGCTGCCACCATCGATGGAGAGATTCACCATCTGGTCAAAGGTGACCAGCTCAACGGTGTGGAACTGCCCATCATTGATCGTCTCGGCACTGGAAGAAGATGGGGTGCCCCCGCCCCAGGGAATGGCCTTCAGCTGGACCCATCCCCGCCTAGGCACCTCCCCAGAAAGGCCACTGGTCCAGCAGCTGATTCCCAAGAAACCAAATATCTAACAGAGGGGACTGTGGGGACTTGATGGCCTCTGACCTGGTCCCTCCTGCTCCCCTTTGGGCACTCTCTCAGGAAAGCCGAGAAGTTTGGGGCAGGGGTTTCCAACTAATCAGCCTCCCTTCCCCACTGAGGAGCTCCCTGTGTGGCGGCTGTGGGACGGGGAAGGATGGGGCCACTGCTCAGGCCCCAGGGAGCCTCGGACCCAGCATGGGGCTGGACTCGGTGGTCTGAATGCCCTTTCTGCTCGGGCAGCCCAGGTCTCTGGTAGTGCCGATAACCACCTGCTCTTGGCTCAGGAGACCCCTCCCTGGCAGCCCCCCAGCCCTTGAGGGCAGTTGGGGGGCCTGAAGAAGGCCTCCGTACCTGTAGATGGCAGAGCTGGGATAGCTGCCCGGGTCACAGCTGACACGCACATGGCCCTGGTAGAGCTCCACCGCGATGTGGTCGCTGTCCCCATTGTACAGCAGGATCCCATTGTCCTCTGCTGTGGAGACCTATGGCAACGGCACTTTCTCTCCCACCCCACCCCACGCAGCAGCAGCACAGGCTGGCGGGCGGGGCAGACGGAGGACCCACAATTAAAAGAGAAATGTGTGCAGAACAGTCCTCCCCTGCCTCCCCAAGGGAAACATCCTCCAGGGGGCGCTGTCCCAGGCTGGCAGCCCCACCCCACCCCCACCCCCACCCCACTCCAATTCCATCCACAGCCGGTCTGGCCAGGGCCAGGCAGGGGAGGGCAGATGGGCCAGCTGAGGCCTGGAAACTCTGTGCCAGGAGGTAAGACAGCTTGGGACCACCTGCCCAGAGAGGACGGTTAGACAGGATGTGGGGTATCCTGTTCTGTGGGCCTCAGGGAGCTGCCTTGGGGCCAGGACGGGACCTACAGAGGACAGATTCAGGAAGACTCTCCAACAGCCAGAGCCACCCAAACCTGGAAGGTAGCACCTGTCACTGGAGCCATGCGAGCAAAAGCTGGAGCTGTGCCTTGGGAGGGAGATGCCTCTATGCTGCTGTAGGAGCCATGATCTTTGTTTCCTGCCTTGTTCCTCTCCTGGTAAAGACCCTGACCCCCCAGTCTGTAGAGCTGGCACATGGCCCAGTCTGGACCACGGCACCCCATCTCCCTGGACTCAGTAGTTGGTCCAGGGATGGGCATGTGACCTGAGGCAGGCCAATCGGAGATCTTCTCCGATCCGAGCTTGTTGACTGTTGTCCAACTAGAGCTATCGGGGAAGAGCCTGCGGTGGGGATAGTGGGATAAACTGAGCCTCTCCAAGGATGTGCCTGAGGCAATGGCTGGGCAGGGTTTTGGTGAGTTTTATTCTGTTGAGCAGTTAGGCTAGCTGTGGTCTTGCTGTGTGGACAGTGTAGTGGATAGAATTTATGAGAGGTGATCAAGGGAAGGAGAGCAGAGTGGGCATGTTTGAGAGGCTGAAAGGTTCTGAGAGAAAAGAAGGAGAAGAGGACAAATAAAGGAGAGAAGAAAGATGTGGCAGTTGGGATAAGGAATGGAATTTGGGGAACAGGGATGACTAAAGAAGAGTTTAATTTCTTTTCCTGTGAAGTGCAATGCAATCCGCTGTCCCTCCCCAAGAAACATTTAGCAAACAATGCTGCTGAAGTAGAACTTGCTTCTTTATCCCTCAACATAACGATGTTCTCAGATGGAATTCAAGACATAAATGGAAAATAAGGGCTCCCAGCGCTAGCTGTGGCCGTGTTCCAGCTACATAGAGAAAGCCAGTCTGCAGCATTGGAGGCTGAAGCTGAGGGGAGTCTTTGAGACAAGAGATGGTGGGAGAGGATCCTGGTAAGTTTGGTTTTCCGGATCCAGTCACCCATGAGACCACCTCCACCCCTGCCCTTCCCTGAGACTGGTTTTGTGACCCAATAACCTTTCCGACTGTGCTTAAACTAGCTCAAGCTGAGATCCTGATACCCACATCCAAAGAGTTTTGACTAACACAGGGTGCTCCCAGCTGTCCCGATACTCTGACCTGAGGCCAGGGTCCCCTGCTGCCGGACCACCCTCTGTAACGCACACCCTGGGCACGCACCTGCAGTGTGATGTTGGCCCGTGGCCAGTTCTGCAGGTCGGTGAACTGTAGGTAAGTGTCCCGATCCACGAAGTTGACACTGAGCAACTTCTCACACTCGGGGCCGCCAAAGCCCGGGAGGCACTGGCACACGGGCTGGCTGCCCTGGTCCACACAGTTGGCCCCGTTCTGGCACTCAGTCCCCTCACAGGGGCTCCTGGGGGCAGGCGGGCGGGGAGGGGTCTCACAGAGCTGCCCACTGAGCGGGAAAAGACGCGGGTCAGAGAAGGCAGGGCCAAGGAGCAAGGGGTCATCTTCCTCTCCCACAGTCCTGGAGAGAAACTCACTAAACATCTTGGGACCACTGTTGCTTTAAAGTAACAGAAGATGCTCCTAATGAACACTTTCCCTAAGAGAATTAAGAGCCAGAAAGATGCTGAGGAACAAGGTGAGAAACAAGTGTGGTCCCTGCACCAGCAGCACCAACATCACCTGAGCACTTGTCAGAAATGGAAAGCCTGGGCTTCCCCGGTGGCGCAGTGGTTGAGAGTCCACCTGCCGATGCAGGGGACACGGGTTCATGCCCCGGTCCAGGAGGATCCCACATGCCGCGGAGCGGCTGGGCCCGTGAGCCATGGCCGCTGAGCCTGCGCGTCCGGAGCCTGTGCTCCGCAACGGGAGAGGCCACAACAGTGAGAGGCCCGCATACCGCAAAAAAAAAAAAAGACACAAGCAGAGCATGGAAGGTGGGTGACCGGAAGGAGGGCAGGTGCCCTCCCCTCACAGCCTCCCAGAGAGACCAAGATGCAAAAGTAAATGACCTTTAATGCAGGGCATGTGTTCAGGGGTTCACTGGGCAGGTAAGTGATGGGGCGCTGCCCAGTAATCTGTACTCACCTCCCGCTCCCTCCACCAGTCAGGGTAGGGACCCTTTGCCTGTGCTCTGAGCTGCTGATGAACTTTCCCCAGACCACACATATGGTGACTGGCATAGCCACGGTGAAAGCTCCCAGGGTGGCCCCTGCCAGTCCCAGAGCTGACAGCTAAGAGGAGTCAGTCACTCATGGTGCCTCCCGGGGCCGCTCACCTGTAACCCTCAGCACAGAGGCAGGAGTAGCCATTGACTCCATCCACGCACTGGGCCCCATTCTGGCAGCGGTGGTCCTCGCAGTCATCCCGGTTCTCCGTGCAGTTGTCACCCACATAACCAGGTGCACACTCACACCTGGGGTGGGCGGGGGGCGGGGTTGGGTCAACAGCCCCACACACAGCCCAGAGCTCGGCCAGGAGCCTGTGCGGCCCCAGGGCTGTGTGTGTGGCAGAGAGCCTCATGGCCCTGGGGGTCTGTGGGGTCCCCCAGGAGGTCACACGGAGCCCTAGATGTCAAGATGCCCCCACCCGTCCTGAGACCGTCCAGGAAGAGAGTTTATGTGGGCTGCAGGCGGGGGAGGGGGCTGCTCTGGGCCGGAAGGGTGGACACCCAGGAGGTGGAGGAGACGGGCGCTTGTGGTGGAGGACCACCCTTAGCACCAACAGCACATCCAAGGTCAACCTTCAGCCCCTTCTCAACGTGCCCCGCTGCCCCCACCCCCCTCCCCAACCCCAGCCAATGCATGGCTCTGAGTCACATGGGGCTCACCCATCCCTCTTCCCCAGCCTCCCAGCTGCACCGGCCCAGCCTCCCAGGCCTCAGACGCTAGTGCCCGCCTCTCCACAACGTCCTGACTCCAGGCCAGGTCCCAGCTTCCTGGCTCACACTGTGGCCCACTGCTCGCCTGAGTCAGTCCATTTCTGCCAATTATTTGCCCATCAAATAAAGAGCACACTCCTCCACCCCTGTTCAGTCGCAGCCCTGCCAGATGCTCCCTGTCCGGCTGCCCCCATAACAAGCCACCCCGTAGTCAGACCTGCTTCCACAGGCAGCGACCCGCACCTCGCTCCACTTCTCTGCCTTCACACCTCTTGATTCTGGACTACCCTCTTCTCTCTCCCTGCCTCGGTCCAGTACCTCATCTCCTCCAGGAAGCCTCCGGTGAACACCCCTTGCAGGAAACCCTTCCAGACTACAAACTGCAAACTCCACGGCTCAACCACACAACCTGGCAGGTAGGTGCTCCTGCCTGATTTTTTAACTCATTCCCAGTGTTTTTCAAGAGGGAAGAAATACCTTTGTACCCAGTAAACACACACACACACACACACACAGCCCGCTGCAATCAGTTTCATGCCAAAATACTTATCCTTACTATATAAAAGGGCATGATGCTCTCTGATATTTTGTTTAATTTTTTTAACGTTAACCTTGACCCACCCAACTGATCACAATCTATTACTGGGTCTTGAGCTGCAGTCTGAAAAATGTTACAGTAGCTGCGCACCCACAGACTCGTTCACTGTCATTCCCTTATCCATTCATCCAGTGAGTGTGTACTGAATACTTGCTGGGGTCCAGGTACAACACCAGGCACAGCTGAGTCTATGTCAGTTCAGTCCTTCCTCCAAGACAGGAAGTTGAGTGAAGGTGAACTATACACCCACCGAGTGCCCCTTCTCTGTGGTGTGAAGGACTATCTGAGCAGTATCCACCCGGACCACGTGCAGTCCTGCTTTATTCCACCCTCTGAGGTCCAGCCCCTCTAAGAAGTGTGCATGCCACTTGCTCTGCCACCGCTCCTTGGTCTGCTGTGCCCACCCCACCCGGCAGCTCAGCCAGCAGCGCGGCGTCTGTCCACCATTTGGATGGAGGCTCCTGTGCGGCCCCTTGACCTAGCATCTGGGCCTCAGTGTCCCCCGGCTCTCACTTCCTGCCCAGGAGGCTCTGGCAGCTCCTGCTGGACTGAGTCCCTGGGGGACTCCATCCCCTACCTCTGCCCGAGCAGCTGGGGTTGGGTCCCTCAGCCACAGACCTGAAGAAGACCTGACCATTGTGCTGCCCTGACTGCTGGAACAGGGTCCCAGAAATGAGACTATGTTTGCAGAACTGCAGATGGGAGCAACATCTTAAAAACCCCGTGACCTTCACATCCCAGTCTTCCAGTGACAAAGCACTTCCACATATGCCAGTAACAACGATGGTGACAACAGTCAAGGACCCCTTATCCAACCCTCCTGAAGCCAGACAGGTTTTGAAATTCAGAACTTTCTGGATTTGGGAAAGGTAATACAACACGTATAACTGTACATTATGTAACGTGCCAGCTGGATCTGGGGCAGCCCCTTAACTAAACATGTTCACATTCTGCTGCAAAATCTACACATATTCCCACTACATGGGATGAATGGTGACTGTAAGTAGCTTCGTATCAGCACAGGTCAGCTTTTAATACCAAATACATTGATCGGATCAGATTTTGCTAGCAGATGGCTTTTGGTTTTCAGAGTTTTGTGCATTTTGTAATTGGCGATGAGAAATTGTGGACCTGCAATAGTTCTTTATTGAGCACTTTTCAAATGTCAGACGTGGAAGTAAGTGCTTTTCACGCATTTGCTTATCTATTCCTTACAACCACCCCAGGAGGAAGCTACTGGTGCACCCAGTTTGCAGATGAGAAAACTGAGGCTCAGAGTGGTCAAGCCACCCATTCTGGGTCATGATGTAAACCCAGGTCTGTCCGACTAAAACTACCACCACCCTGCCCCTGACACTGACTGGCAGGAACTGAACAGCCAAGACCAAACCCACCTGACAGGTGAGGAAACAGGCTGGGGAGGGCAGAGGAAAGGTGACGTGGGGGCCCATGCCCTTCCCTGGCCTTAGAAATGGGCAACACTGACCTGGGCCCGTCTGGGGTGCCCACACACTGGGCCTCGTGCTGACACGGGTTCAAATCCGACGAGCAGAAGTCCACCAGCTGCTCACAGGCCGTTCCTGGGGGAAGAATTGGGGAGAGGCAGGAGAGAAGCTGCCCCATGTGCTCCGCCAGGCAGCCGGCCCAGCAGAAACTTCCTGCAGACACTGAGGCAGGGTCCCAGCCCTTCCGCCCATGGGACAGGGGCTCAGGGCACGTGCACTGGCCTCCACCTCCCTGCAGACGCTCAAACCCCGCCACGCTTACCCGAGTACTGCAGGGGGCACTGGCAGGTGTAGCTGCCCATGCCGTCCACACAGGTGCCCCCGTTGGCACATGAGTGTTCCACACAGTCGTCCGTGTTTACCCCACACGTCGGTCCTTCAAAGCCGGAGGGGCAGGAGCACCTGTAGGGAGCAGGGGAGGAGGAAGAGGCATGTGGGCCCACTGCCAGGGCAGCAGCTGTCCTGAGGCACTGATGGAGGCCTGTGGCCAACGGTCAATAGCATCATCCTGGAGTTTTGGTCCCTACTCTGGGTCAAGCCCTGTTAGATGCTGGGGGTTAGACGTGACCAAGACCAGCCCTGTGCTCCTGTGCTCATGAGATCACTCACAGTCTAGCGGGGGAGACGACGAGGAGACTGGCAACCAAAGGAGAGACAGTGAGTATCAGAACGGTGCACAACTGAGGCTGGGGAGGGTGGACAAAGGGGCAGAGGACACCTAGCTCCCCCTTGGAGAGAGTGGTCAGGGCAGGCTTCCTGGAGGAGGTGATGAGTTAGCCAAGGACTCTGACAGGGGAGTAGAGGAAGGGGAGGGAAGACAGTGGGAGTAAAAGCCTGGGGGAGAGAGAGCCTTACAGTCCATCCTTCAGGAGGGTACCTGGTCATCTAAATAGTTCAGGGCTTGGGGAGCACATACTTCAGGAATGGGGTGAGAACAGGACTGGGGGTAAGCAGGAGTCAGGTCTCAGAGAGCCCTGGAGATCAGCAATCTTCAAACCGGGGTACACTTCCCTCTGGGACAACTGTGGTTTTCCAAGGGGTTTGTGGGTCAGAGAGGTCTGAGAAATTAATTTCCACATCTTCATGTTATGCATGGAATTCCCCCCTTAACTGACCTGCCCCAGAGCTCCAGAAAGGCTCATGCACACCTCTTCCAGCACGAGGCCAAGGTGGGCTGTGCCTGGGGCCTAAGATCCTTGGGTGCCAAATGAAGGGACAATTAGGAATATTGATGTTTCCAAAGTGAATGAACAAACCCTTTTGCAAGTCACGAGATTTCCCGTTCTGTGCATTAAAAAATAATTGAAGGAAGACCTCATGGAACTGTCAGCTGATAGAGCATTAAAAATAATTTTTGATGACAGATCACTTGGGATTTTTAGCATATAAACTTGACAGGGTTTCAAGTAATTGAGTGACGTGGCTATAATAAAACTCCTAATCTCATTGGTTTATTTATGTGAACAAACTTTCTCAGCATTTATAGCTACACATACATACACACACACACACACACACATTTTTTTTAAGGGAATAGATTGGCTGCTAAGCCCTCTCACATTCTATAATATTCACCTCTGGACACATAAACCAATTAGGAGAAGAAAAGAAAACACACACACACACACACACAAACAAAAGCTCCATCTATCTCATTAAGAGATACAGTCTAATAAAATTTACCTTTTATGTGTAATAATTATCAAATTTTAGAATAGTTATGTTGTTCTGATCAATTGTATATTATTGATCACTGTAATGATAACTCAATGCAAAAGAAACTTTTAATCAGAGGTTTATGGTGACAAAAAATAGTAAAAATCTTTAAATTTAAACTTATATACCCATTTGGTGGTAGGAAAGTATGGCAGGGTGCTAAGAAAAGCCTCTAGTATGAAAACAGATTACATTAGAAGGAGAATGGGGGGCAGGTGATGGGAGTAAAACAAATACTAGTTTGAGTAGGAACGAGAATGATGCAAGATGTTGCAGCTGTTCAAGAGTTCCTTCACGTGATTTTAAAATGATTTTTCCCTGGAGGATAAAAGAGTGATTTAAAGAGTCATAGCTTTCATTTTAAATGTTAATAATATGTACAGCGTTCTGGAAATGACCTTCTTTGCAATGAAAAATTAAACTTACCATGAAGAGTTTTAGCTGTCACTTAAGAATGTGTCAGGCAGTTTGTAGTTTTAAAAATTCGTTTGCGGCGGGGTGGGGGTGTGAACAAGAAGGTGTGACGCCTGCTGTTGCAGGCTGTGTCCTGGAGTTTAATTCCCCCTGCAGGTGGTGGCGGATCTCAGCTAAGTTCCTTCTGGCGGGGTTCGGGGAACAACTGCGGAGTCCCTTGTAAGCCTTAGGTTTGAGGGGTTATTCAGGGAGGCACCCCTTTCGACCAACAGGGTCCTTCCCACAGCGCCCCCGCCAATCTGCAGGCATGCCAAGTGTGAGGGGCTACTCCCAGCTGCACCCCTCCCGGCCCAGCAGGGAGAGCTCCTAGTTGCGTCCTCTCAGCAGCCCCCTCTCCGTAGACACGCCCCCTAGCAGTCTAGCCAATGAGGAGGGGGCTTTGATGGAGCTGCTGCGGAAGCCCAGAGGAGCACAGAGCCTATAAGGACGCCGTTTCCAAGGCGACACCTGCGGAGAGGCCGTTTAGTGTTTTCTTTTTACAGCTGGTAATCTGGGTTTGCAGAGACAGGTCTGGCCATTTCTGCCAGCAGATTCAACATCATTTTCTGAAGAGTCAATCTGCTCAGCTGGCAATTTTTCTTCAGCAGCTAAATACTATGTGCTCCTCAGAAAAGCTCTGGGTGCAGGAGAGCTCTGGGAAGCTGGGGGGCTCGCTGAGAGGCTCTGGGGGGAGCAGGGTGAGTGGGGGGCTTGAGCGGCGATGTCAGCACTGGGAGGACTTGCGAGATGTGGAGGACAGTGGGAAACCGATGCCCGGGGTGCGACCAGAGTGACCCATGAGCTGGTGGGGGAGGCCGCCGGAGGGCGTGACCAGGACTTGCTCCACCTCCGGGCAGGACTCCCCTCCCCTCTCCTGGGGGCTCCGGGTGGACGCCTGATCCGGAGCAGCTGGCTGAGGGCCCTGCCTTCAGGCAACACTGGCCCAACAAGCAGGTGGATGGCTTCAATTGGAGGCCTTGGGGGTTAATGGCGATTACAGGAGTTGAAAACACCCCCAAGCTGCCTCTTGGCACTGCCGCTGCATATGCCCTAGGCTATGGACTCCCAGTGCCCCAGAAAGACTCTCCTGGCACCTGGCAAGAGCAGGCGGAAGCCTGGAGCAGGGGCTCCAAGCCCCAGCCCCACTGCTGCCTGCTGTGTGACCTGGGCAGCCCCTAGTCTCTGTGCTTTCACTGCCTCTGGGCAGCGGAGGCGCGGCCTGGGTGGACACGGAGAGGCCTCTGGCTGCCATTTGGAGGGAGTGGCTATTCCCGCTGGGCCTTTCCCTCATCTCCCAGAGCTCAAAGGGCCTGGGCCATCCCATTCGGAGGAGGAAGGCTCCGAGGCTTGGGTGCCGGATCCCATTAGCACTCACCCACCACGTTCCAGCACCCCCCCCCACCGCCCCACCCCCAGCAACTCACGTGAAGCCGGCATCCTCGCCCTCCTGCGAGTGGCAGGTCCCGCCATTTCCACAGGGGCTGCTGGAACAGCTGTCCAGGGACACCTCGCAGTCTCGGCCCTGGGGAAGAAGTCAGCGATGGGGACCCCAGGGAGACCCAGGGGCCAGTGAGCCAACAGGGACAGCCGGCCCCTCAGCAGCTCGGCCTGCCGGTCCCGGGGGTTCCTTGTTCTCTCATCCACATGTTAGGTCATGGATGAAATGCTCGCTTGGGCCCCCGGCCCCCCCTCCCCCCTCCCCCCCCCCCCCCGCCCCGCTCTGAGCTCACCCTGGGCCCTGAGGGCTGAGTGGCCACCGAGACAGCCCCAGCCCAGCTCTACCGCGCCCTCGAGCAGCCCTCCGCCTCCAGCCACAGCCTGCACTCACCTTATAGCCGCTGGGGCAGGCACACCTGTATGCCCCAAGGGGGTCGTTATGGCAGGTGCCCCGGTTCTGGCATGGGCTGGACAAGCAGGGATCGCACTTGGCCTGGACAGCCAGGCTGGGCGGACCTGAGGCAAGGTGGGAGTGGTGTTAGTGCAGGGAGGGGGTTGGGGGACAGGACTGGGCATAGAGCCCCGCGGCCCCTGGCCCGGAATCCTGGCACTGCAGGGACGGGTTTGTGAAACCCTCTCCCCAAGGAGATGTTTTCCCGCCCCCCCCCCCCACCCCGCGCCGGTATTCCCTCTGGATCGCGCTCACCCCGCCTTTCACAGTACACCTCTCCAGCCTCTGGACCCTCCTCTGTGAAATGGAGCTAAAAACAGCCCCTGCCTCATGGGGCTGGAAGGACTAAATGAGATAATCCGAAAAAGGGGCTTCAGGGGAGCCCCCATGTGGCGGTCAGGGCAGGACCATCGGTGTGACAGCATCATGGTCACCATTACTGAAACCGGCTGATGTTTTCTCCATCCCCTCACACCCTTCTGAGGCAACCACCCCCAGCCCTGTCACCTGCTGGCCTGGACAGCAAGGGCGGCCACCCCAGCAGGGAGGAGACTTGGCTCTGAGAGGAGGCCACGCTTAGGAGAAAAAAGGCCCATGGCCTTGAACTTGTTTCTCTCCAAGGCTGAGCAGGGAAGGACCCTTTCCCGTCACCTCTCTGGCTACAGGCATGACCTTCTCCAGCCCCTTCAGGACTCACTGGTGGCCCTTCCTTGAACTTGGAGGTGGGGGACGAGCCGGCAGCCAGGCTGCCTGGGGTGCCACCTAGGAGGAGCATTAGGGCCTCACAGGAATAAAGAGTAACGCCAGCCAGTTCAATGTGTGAAAATTCAGCGAGCCATTCATTTACGATCTGTACTTTCCTGTTATGCATGTTATATTCCAATAAAAATTTTAAAAAACACAGACAAAAACCTTTCACCAGTACCAATCCCACCCCAGTAAATAAATACTTAGCAAACGTTTCAACCTACATTGGCCTGCTCCCAGCAGCCAGCAGCCAAGCTACAGATCGGGCCCCCCTGAAGGGTCACTCCTGTGACAGCATCCTGCACACAGGGCAGCCCGGGGCCGCCTCATTAACCCCTGGCTGTCAGCTTCATTTTCGCTGGTGGTCTGTGAGCTTGCAGAGGGCAGGAGTCGTGCCCCACGGCCTCCCGTGCCCTCCCACAGCTGCCCCCCTGCTGGGGGGGACACAAAGCTAGGCCTGGGCCCGCCACTCGGCCGCCACCTCCTGCTCAGCAGGGGTCCCAGGGCTTGGGCCGTCAGTCAGTCAGTCAATCCGTCAATCCCTGAACGACTATTTACAGATGCCCAGGGTGAGGCCTCCAATCACACTCAGGCCTTGTATTTCCACAAATGTCAGGAGAGCGGCAGCTGGGTCCAGTGGCTCAGGCGTTTAAGCTAATTGCTGAGCACAATTCCGACCAAGGGGAGGCCTGAGTGCTTGTACTGCTGAGAGGATTGGAGCTTCCAGAAACACTGCTATTTTTATTTTCCTTACATAACCCCAGGGAGGGATTAGAGCCCTTATGGCCTGAGATTTTCCGCCTGGCTTTCTTTTGTTCGTTGTGTGGCAGGACAAGAGGGCGGCAATGCTAACAAGCAGCAGGGGCCTCATTCCTGCCACCTGTTCCCCACCCAGCCGGTCACCTCGGGGACACAGGAGTGTCTGGAAGGCTCTGCCAGGGTTGCAGGGGGAAGCAGGAGGTGGGGGGAAGCAACCCGGTACCCACCATCCCCTCTTGTGCTCCTGGGCTCACCTAGGCATTCAAACTTCTTGGCAGGCGTGGTGAGGAGCAGCTTGCCCTCCATATCCGGGGGCCCGGCACAGCGGGCAATGCCAGGTTCCTTGTAGCCTGTCTTCACCCAGCTGGACAACCAGCGCAGGTGGCAGTCACAGTACAGGGGGTTGGCACCAATGGCCCTGGGTCAGAGAGTGGAGAGAAGTAGGCATTATGGCTTCATGGGGTCCTTCGCCCACTGGGTACCTAGGGTGCCAGGCATTATGCCAGGAGCTGGCACAACCCTAGCAGCCCCCATTAATGAGCCCTTACTGTGTAGGCAGTAGAGTCTTAAGCACTCCTCATCTGTTATCTTGATTGGTCCTCATCACACCCTACTATCCCCATTTTACATGTTGAAACTGACACTCATAAAGGTGGAGGCACCTGCCCCAAATGCACAGAGAAAGTGGGGAAGTACGATCTGAACTCGTGCTGTTGAGGCCAGAGCCTCTGACTGCACTGCCTCCCGCGTGCACTGGGGAGAAAGCAACCGAGATTTACTGCTGTGATGAACCAGCTGCTTCTCCCGTCAGTGCATCTAATCCTCTCATCAGCCCCACAGTGTAAGTTTTCTCTTCTCCATCTCAAAGATGTGGGAACTGAGCCTCATGTGGAATAAGTAATTTCCTGGGGTCACACAACCAGTGAAGGGAAGCCCCCGGATCCAGAACCCAGCTGAAGCCTATACTCTTTAATTTTTCTTTTCATTTTCAGTTAAACAAGAGACACATGAATGCATTCTCACTGTAAACCATTTTCAGACCCGGCACACAGTAGTCTCCACCTTACACAACACTGTAAATGTACTCAATGCCACTGAAGTATACCCATTAAAATGGTTAATTTTATATTCTGTGAATTTCACCTCAATTTTTTTTTAAAGGCACATTCCTATGTTACTGATGGGAATGCAAGATGGTATAACTCCTACGGAGGGGGATTTTATGATATCTATCTAAGCAATGCAGTTGCCTTTTGACCCAGCAATTCTGTTTCTGGGAGTTTATCTCATAGATGTGCCTGCACAGGTGTGTAAAGGCATCTGTGCAATGGTATTGATCGCAGCATTGTTTGTAACAGAAAGACTGGAAACCTCCCGTGCTCATCAGTGGGGGAGTGGTTAAGTAAACCACAGTCCATCCACATTACATGGAAGTCTACACCACAGGACCCATGATCACATGGTCACCACACTCAGTGCGTAGCCTTCCCACCCTTTCCCATATGTACACACAGTTCTTCGTGAGGAAGAGATTACATCCCTCCAGTACACATCGTTTCTGGGCAGCCTGCTTCTTGTCACTAAACAGCACGTCTTGGAGACTTTTCCAGGTCAGCAATACGGATCCACCTCATTTTATCAAACTGCTTCATAGCATCCCAAAGAATGGACGCTTCATAGCTTTTGCTGCCAGACATTCTGGATGTTTCCAAGGTCAGTGAACACTCTGTTCATGCCTCTTTGTGAGGAGCGAGCATTTCTCTAGAACAGATGCCTAGAAGGAGGATTCGAGTCGCAGAGGAAGCGCATGTAAAATGTTAACAGCTGCCCTCCAAAAAAGGCTGTATGGACTTAACACTCGCCTGCGGTGTAAGGCTGCGCCTTCTCCCTCACATCCCCGCCCCACACTGACACTGTGCACCGCCAACCACTTAGGCTTTGACCAATCCCGTGGGAAAGCTCATAATCTTCTCACTAAACCACAGTGAGAGATTCAGAGACGAACTAGGCATGGATTTGGGGGAACGAAGGGGCCAGCGGTCTCTGAGCCAGCAAATAGAAAAACCAGAGCCTCGTGCCTGAAGTTCACTTCTATCAACATTATGGTGAAAACATAAGGCTGTATATTGCTCACGAGAAAGGGCACATTTATTAAGTACCAAATGGATGTGCTGCCATTTTCCACCTGTGTCTGGGCAATACAGAGGAAGTGGTTCCCCTGGAGACGTGTTGGGTCTGATGACAGCAGCAGCAACTCTGAGCAGGAATTCCCCCAGATAGCACAGCTGATGACGGCCATCTTATAAAGCAGGCTCAACAATCTTGGACTCCGGCCCCCAGCGCAGCTGCTCACTGCCCGGGTGACCTTGAGCGGCTCACTTAACATCTCTGGGGCTCACTTTATGATTCGATAAAGAGCCTGCAATCTGGAAGGGGAAGAAAGACAAGCACATATAACCTGAAATGGCCGCCGAGGGAATAATGCAGCTTGGAAAAGAAAGCCGGTTCAACCTCCACGTGTATTTCATTTTTCTGTCCTGATTTGCTGACAGCATCCATCCTGGTTAATGGGACAGGGAATACACCTTCCTCTTTTCCCTGAACATTACCAGGGCTTCTCAGAGGTAGAGGAAGCGCAGACGCTTTGATTTTTTGAAGCTTCATTGTGTTAAAAAAAACCCAAAGACTTTAAAAAAATAACAGGAATACAAAACAGTGGTATGTTTAAAACATCTACATTCACCAGACTAATATTTTTAACATAAGAAGTATGAGGTAATGTAATTATGTTATCCAAAAGATAAATACAGAATTTATTTGAAAGCAGGTTTTTGTAGCACACTGCAGGGGTGTGGTCTGCTAACGAGCCACAAGTTGAGAGTTTATTACGAAGGGTTTCTTCTCTCCATCTTGTAGCTCATTTAGAGAAAATGCCAAAAAGACTAAATCGGAAGCCACTGTGAATGTGGAGGCCCTTGACCGTTTTAGGATGTCACAATTCCCAATTCCTGCATAAATTCCCCCCATAAATGGCAACAAAGTTGCACCTCAAATGTAAGTGTCCCTTTCTGACTCAATATAAAAAATAATAATAGAGAATAATAAAAACTACCAAAGTCACATACAAAGCTATTCACAATTATGCCTTCTGGCTTGACCAACACACGCTTTACTTGTCGCTGTATAGAGCAGATGGCGAGCGACTCCTGAATTCAACATTTCAAGCTTTAATTTCTCCAAAGGCAGGATTTTGTGGCTACTTCAGTAGTTCAAGCAGTTCACTTTCACCTGGAGTCCATTTTTCCCAACAAAAGCTGCTGTGAACTCAGTGGGGAGTGGAGAGCCACAGGCCCTGCTGAGACCAGTGGTGAGGACAGCAGCCAGGCTGCTCATCAATCCAAAAGGACTGTGGAGTCAGGTTCATCCCCCAGCAAAAGTATAAATAACCCTGTGTTGTTGCTCTTTGGTATAACTTGGAAATAGTTGAAACAGTAGCTATTCGGTCTGTTCCTGCCAAGGACCAGCTGAGCTTCCTCTATTAACGTAACCAGGACAAAAATAGATCTCCTGTGGCTGTTTCAGAGGTGCCAACTGAACAGCTTAGCATACACTAAAACTTCAAAATCTCTTCACCTGAGCTATTCCTCCTCTACCCATCCTCCTCCCAGGCAATTTATTTGTGTGCATCACTGTCCTCTACTGGAATGAAGCTTCTTGAGAGCAGGAATCATGAATCCCTCACTGTGCCTGACACCAGCAGGCGTCCTGTTTTCTGAATGAATGCCTGCCTAAAAGCACGAGAAATGCACAAATCTCAGTATGAAAGCAAAAGAACTTCAAAAAGAAAAGAATCATCTATCATCCCATAAATGTAACTAATTTTCATTTATTCCCTTCTAGTTCTTGTGCTCATATATATACATCACTGAAATCAGAGTACACTGTCTTCTTTATTCTACGTTTTTTTTTAAATTAATTAATTAATTTATTGGCTGCGTTGGGTCTTCGTTGCTGCGCGCGGGCTTTTTCTAGTTGCGGCGAGCGGGGGCTACTCTTTGTTGCGGTGCCCGGGCTTCTCCTTGCGGTGGCTTCTCTTGTTGCAAAGCATGGGCTCTAGGCACGTGGGCTTCAGTAGTTGTGGCTCGCGGGCTCTAGAGCACAGGGTCAGTAGCTGTGGCGCACGGACTTAGTTGCTCCACAGGATGTGGGATCTTCCTGGACCAGGGCTTGAACCCGTGTCCCCTGCATTGGCAGGCGGATTCTTAACCACTGCACCATCAGGGAAGTCCCTATTCCACGTTTTCATCAAATAATAAAGTACAGTGGCATAACTATTATAATTAACTACTTGCTATTCTGTCATATGGGCATACCATGATTCACCTAATCATTCCATATTACTTTTCACACCGAATTCTTAATGACTTCAGAAATCTAGTTTTCCAACATGGAGCAGATTAGGGGCAACAAGATGTCAGATTATAGACATGAAGAATGATACTGGGGAGCCTTGGCACAGGACCTGGCACATAGTAAATATTTGCTGATGGATGGATGGATGGATGGATGAATAAACAAATGGACGAAAGACGAGCTAACTGTAAAAGTAAATATTAAAGTAAACAGCAGCAGAGATGTGCAGGGTATTGAAGCCCTAGGCAGTGACAAGTGCTCACAATCATTATGGCATGTTAGAACTACAGCAGACCTTAGAAATAACCTGTGTACAGGTGAGGAAAGAACCTAAAGAGATGAATGAATTGTCTGAGATCCCACTGCAAGTTGATGGCAGGACAAAGACTTAACGCCACATGTCCTGATTCCTAGTCTAAAGTTCAAGGGGTTTAAATACGGTGGACCTCACCCCCTCAGCACACATGCTTGGCCCACCCCCCCATCCTGTGTACTGCCGGTGAACAGGAGAGGTCCAGGTCAGAGTCACAGTAGGAAGAGAGGGCACCTCTGGGAGCCAGGAACACTGGATGCTAACTCTTGGGCAAACCCTGACTTGTTACACAGCCATGGGCGCCTACTTCCCTTCAGACTGCATGTGGCCTTTGTGAAGCCCAGAGTGAATGTGGGGAGTCTATGCTATCCTTGTCCCACTCCTTGACTCCTTGTAAGTGCTCACGGAATCCTTATGGAATAATTGCAACTCTTCATGCAGAGGAAATAATGGCTACGTGTGTGCACATGCACACATATTCCATCAGTATTACATGTGCACACACCTAAATACAAGCACATGTACATTTCCCAGGCTGCTGCCTAGTTCCATTCGAAACCCTGGGTATAAAGGGAAGAATGTATTCACGAGGTTGCTTCATAATAATGGAAGATTTCTTATACATAGACGCTATTTTATAGAGAAATAGGGCTTAGATGCGATTAACGAACACCTCTAATCAGTAATGCTGATGCCCTGTTTTGCATTTACCACTTAACTGATCTCTACTTATTGTTGTTTTCTTTTTTCTGACAAGTTGGATCTGGCTTCTGGCCTGATGTTACTGTTCTCCTAAAGAAAGTCTGAATTTATAGACAGACATGGGCTCAAAATCTGGTTTTGCAGCTTCAGGTTTTTGTTGACACAAAACATATGCTCACTTCCCATTTGAAAAGCAAAGCCTCTAGATGTTGAGCTAGAGACAAGATCAGAATGTCCTTGAGTCTTATTCAGTTTTCACAGGGAAGGAGAAAAGGTAAAGCCCAATGATAAGAGATACAATACACCAAGGGGGGCCCCAAAGGAGGGAAAGGTGGACCAGATGCTTGAAAAGGCCTTTCCTGGCAATGGGGGAGCTGAAGCGGACACTTGGCACAGCCCAGGGGTAAGCAAAGGAGCTGAGAACAGTGTGGGCCCAGAGCAGCAGCAGACCCTGGCCCAGCAAAGACACGCACAAAACTCTCTGGAGAGAATTATCTCCAATACAGGTCCTCAAAATTCCCAGCATCAGCAAAAAATGAGCTCACAACCGAAAATGACTAAACACAGATAGAAACAAGCCCCTGTGAATGGGAGTCATTGGAACAATGAACAATACCATCCTTGCCTGGCCTTTGTCCAGAGCCACAGTCTCCAGCCAGGCTCCCTCCTGCCTCATCCCATCCCATCCCATCCAGCCTTCACAGGTCACCACGGCTTTCCAGGAGTTTTCACAATTTAATTCTTCCACGATTCCCTTCTATCTACAGAACAAAGCCCAGTCTCCACAGCATGGCACAAAGGCCCTTCACAATGGAATTCCAATGTCCCTTTCCAGATTCCTCTCTTCCCACCCCCCACTCCTCACCTAACCAAGCCCCCTATATCCTATGCTGGACAACACAGCATCCCTGAATATGTCATTCACTTTCTTGCCTCCATGCCTTTGCACATGCTGTTCCCTCTTCCTGGAATGTCCAAATGGCAAATTCCTAGTGCCTTTTCAATGGCAGCAAAGAGGCACCTCCTCTCTGAAGGTCGTCAGACTTCCCCAGAGTTAGTCACTGCTGCCTTTGAGCTTGTTTTATAATATCCCAGATGGTCACAGAAGGCAGAAACCTTGTGTTAGTAAATTCTTCAGCATTTGACTCACTGTGGTTACTCAGAACATATTTATTGAGGCAATAAATAATAAATAAAGAGCTTTGGAATCAGACACACCTAAGTTCAAATCCTGTTTCTGTCATTTCCCAGCTTTATGACCTAGGGAATCTGCTTAACTGAACCTGGGACTGTAAAATGGATATAATAAATCCTGCCACCTAGGACAGAGCCCCCTTACCCATTCCACTCCCAAGCAGACATGACTAATCAATCACTGCACTCTGCCCGCTGAGTCCTGGAATCTTCAGTGTGGGCTCAAGACAGTCCCTGTCTTATTTGTGAAGCTGGCTCACAGCACAATAGCTACTTCCCATTTTGGTTATGGAGTAAACAAGACATCACAGATAGTAAAGTACTTGTCCCAGGCAAACTCTCAATGAGTGGCACTTATTACTATTTTAATTCCTCAAGTCTAAGATTGTTAGACGCCCACTAATTTCGCATGTTCTGGGAGGGGTGGAGAAATGTTACCTTATTAAGTACCTACAGATCATTTGTAAGATATCCTCTGATCTCAGAGATTAAAATGTGGAAAAGATGAGCCTTAGAGCTAAGAAAATCCAGTGAGATTGTTGAGTGAATGAACTTCAGGTAGAGATGCTGGGGACTCCAAAAGACTCCCTGATCTGGGTTTGCCTGTCCACTCGGGCCCTGGGCATTTGGCTGTGAGGCAGAGAGCAGGAGGACACGGTAACACCCCGGGTCCCGGCTGCAGTCCATCTGGCCTGAACATGACCTGGACCTACAGCTGAGATGCTAGGAGAGAACGTGTTCACTCTGTGCCTGGCCCCGCCTCCAGAATTAGGATGACTCTGCCATGGCCCATTGCTTTTATATTCCTTCATTTTTTAAACTGTGGTAAAAAATATATATAATTTGCCATTTTGACCATTTTAAGTGTACAACTCAGTGGCATCGATTACATTCACAATGTTGTGCAACCATCACCACCACCATCTGGTTCCAAAACTCTTTATCACCTTAAACAGAAACGCTGGACCCATTAAACAAAAGTCCCCCTTTCCTCCTCCTTCCAGCACCTGGCAATCACCATTCTCCTTTCTGTAGGTGTGAATCTGACTATTCTGGGTACCTCATTTCAGTGGAATCGTACAATATTGTCCTTTTATGTCTGGGTTATTCCACTTAGCACGCTTTAAAGGTTCGTTCATGTGGTAGCACGTGTCAGAACTTCATTCCTTTTTATGGCTGAACGATATCCCACTGTACCATATTTTGTTTATCCATTCATCTGTCAATGGACACTTGGGTTGTTTCTGCTTTATAGCTATTGTGTGAACCATGCTGCTATGAACATGGGTGTACAAGTATCTGTTTGAGTCCCTGCTTTCAATTCTTTGGGGTATATACTTAGGAGTGGAATTGCTGGGTCATATGGTAATTCTACATTCAGCCTTTTGAGGAATCGAGCATACTGCTTTTTAAGAATCCTCTTGGCGCTGCCAGGTAAACAGTTTTGGAGACAAGAGTACATCCAATTATGCCAATTATACTTCTTTTGGGTAGTAAATTTCCGGAGCTTATCCCCCACCATATGAAGTCAGAGGCACAGTACTGGCGTCGTGCTTCAGAGCATGGGCTTTTGAGATGGAAGACTCTAGTCTCTACCGGCTACACAACTTTGGGTGAGCTTGTCACATTTTCTGGACCTGTTTCCTCATGTGGAAAATGGGAATAACAGTACCTATGTTGTAGGAGAGCTGTGAGGATTGAATTAGCCGATGCACATGCAGTGCTTGGCAATCAATATATGGTCATTACTACTTTTATTACTGCTTGTGAAGAACTGTTCTCAAAGTCCATTGCTGTGACTGATGGTACACTGAATGTGTAAGAGTCTGAAACGGGGAGCATTTGAAGTTCACAAGCTAAATTAAAAGTAATACTCTCAGGAGGAGGGGTCTTTCTTGGAATCCAAGTTCCATTTAAATCCAGAGAGGTGCCGAGAATTGGGCCAGAGTTACTTACAGGTGAGAAAGGGAGGTCACATCTGTGAAGATGCCCTCTTGGAGGGTGGAGACATCATTACCATGCAGGGACCTGAAGAGAGAAGAGGCTGTCAGGACTCATCCCAAGACAGAAAACTCAGGAACTGATGGAGGGACGCCCTCTGCTGAGAGGGGCGTGTCATGAGGGAGAGGGTCCCTGCATCAGAGACCCTGCGCTGCTGGCCACAGGCAAGGAGAGGGAGCCCCTAATTATCACAGACCACGCTGCCCCTCAGCCCTTCCGGAAGACCCTGCTCGGGCCATCACAACTAACTCAACATACCATGTCTGCTCCCAGGACAAATGGACGTGTGCAGGTATGCAGCGTGTGCCCTCCCTAGCTTGGCTAGGGAGCCTGAGGGGGCAGGCTTCTTCCTGGTAAGGAAGCTACTGGGTGAGCCCTAGGTTGGGGGTGAAGAATGTCTCCCTGCCCCAGGCGGGCTGCCAGAGGACTCAGTGCAAGGATATTCCAGAGGCCGTCATAACAGGCATGGCAGAGGGCTGTGAGCAAACCTCACAGTGGGAATTCTTAGTGAAGGTGCTACATTCTCCATTTGACAGGAGACTCACATGCAAACAAGGGGCCACCTTATCTTGGATGCCCCCAGACCCTGCCTCAGCACACACATCTCAAACACAACTTGGGGCAGACAGCAACCCCCTTTTCTCGGATGGTTTCCCATTCATTCCTTGGCCTCCGTTAGGAGCTCCAATGAGAGTGGACTGGCCTCGCACTTTGGACACAGTTGGCCCTGCTGGGGCCCCGGACCTGGGGACATTCCTGCCCACCAGGTGGGTGAGAAGGGCCTTCGGTGGGGCAGATTTGCCTGGAGGAATGAAGAGCAGGAAGACTCACAGCAGGCGCAGGGAGCGGAGCCCCTGGAAGGCCAAAGGAGGGATGCACTGCAGGGCATTGTAGCTGAGGATCCTGCAGGAAGAAGAGGGAGGGTCGGAGGAAACGTGGGAGGGATTATTAAGGGGTACCACTTCCGGTGGTGATGCAGGTGGTCACCACCTTGATTGTGGTGGTGGTTTCATGGGCGTGAACATATATCAAAATGTATCAAATTTTACACATTAAGGATGTGTAGTTTATTATATATTAATTATACCTCACTAAAGCTATTTTTTAAATAATAACAAGAGAAATGAGACATTTTTTATCACAGGAAAAGGGTTTCCCCTTACAGCTCCCAGGATCACGTAGCCCAGGATTTCTCAGCCTCAGCATTATTGACAGTTCCTTGCTGGGGGGCTGTCCTGTCCCCTGTAGGATGCTGAGCAGCGTCCCTGGCCTCTGCCCACAGAGATGCAGTAGCTCCCCCTGCCCTCCTCCAGCTGCGACAACCAAGAATGTTTCAAACATTGCCAAATGTTTCCTGGAGAGCAGAATTGCCCCTGGTTGAGAACCGCTGCCCTAGACCATGGCAGCTTCACACACACGCTTGTAAAGAAAAAAATGTTGCCTGCCATTCCAGTTCTCCAAGGATCAAGCCATTAGCCACTTCAGTTGCCCACAGTGTGCCCTGAGGGGCACCCAGGATGGAGAAAGACAGGGTGCATTCTGTGCTTTGAATATACCAGCCTTTAGACAGCTTAGATGCATATCTAAGGAAGAATATACTAGCCTTTAGACAGCTTAGATGCATATCTAAGGAAAAATTGCAAATGACCCCAGACTCTTACATCTTCCCATACGTAGAAAAGCACTAAAATCATTAACTTGAGATATCTGTTCTTTGTGATTAACAGTAACCTTTTGATGCTTGACCACATGTTTTTCTCAGAAAAAAAAGTTCGTATGTATCCTGGCTCATCCCTTCCCTCTTCAGAGCAGTTCCTCAGAGCTATCTGGGAGACTGTCTCCAGGCTATAGTCCTCTGGAAGGTCCCCGAATAAAACTTAACTCACAACTTGTGCATTTTTCTTTCAGTCAACAGGCTCATGAAGACTTTGAAATGGAAACCAGTTGACTAACACACCTGAGGCAGGTAAGTGCAGCACTTCGTGGCCTTGGGACCACATTCTGCTCCTGGGGGCCTGACTGAGTCAGGACCCTGTCTTTTAGGGTACTGGCTCTATTATTTGACCACAGTAGAACCAAACGGAAAGTTCTTAAGTCCTGGGCACATCATCTGTAAAGTGAGGTATTGGGAAGGTGAACGAAATACATTCTTAAGCTCCAGGCAAATATAAATGATGCTTGTTAATACTTTCCAATCAATTGCTTGGAATATAATTAAAGCAATCATTAAAATATCTTACAATATGGGCACCAAAATGTTCAGAGGGTAACTGTTCACAATAGTCCAAACTGGAAACAGTGCAAATATCCATCAGTGGTAGAATGGATAACGAAAGTATGGTATATTCCTACAAAGGAATACTATACAGCAGTGAAAATGAAGAGACCACAGCTTCACACAAACATAATGGTAAATAAAAGAAGCCAGACATAAAAGACTACATCCTGTATGATTCAATTTATATAAGATTCAAAAGTGGGCAACATTAAACTTCATTGTGTAGAAATGCATATGTAGATGGTACTATAAAGACCAAAGAAGTGATCATTATAAAACTCCAGGTAGGGACTGCCTCGGGTGTGGGGGGAGAGAGGAAGAATGATCAGGAAGAGATGAGGGGACTTTTGGCGTGCTAGCTGTGTTCTATTTTTTGCCTTAGGTATTTACACATGTTCTAGCTTTATGATTATTTGTTAAATTGTACATTTATGTTTTTTGCACTTTTCCATATACACGCTGTGTTTCATAATAAAAAAAAAATTTTTTTTTAAGTCTTTTCAGTGGGCAGGCCCCGTCACCCTCCCTGGAGGGTAAGGGAGGCTACGTGGGGGTACCTGCCAGTGACCGAGGCCTGGGGAGGGTCTCAGTAGCCACAAGCCCTCCCTCCACCTCCCGCCACGGGACTCACAGAGTGGTCAGCTGGCTCATGTTGGTGAAGGAGGAGTTGCTTAAGGAACTGATCTTGTTGTTACTCAGGTCCCTGGAAAAGACAAAAGCATCATCATTTAGGAAGAAAGAACTCCTCCCCTCTCCCACTCTGGCCATGGCCATCCCTCAGCCAAGTTGTTCTGACCGGCACTCTGCGGGGTGGGAGGTGGTGGAGGGGCGCTTGGTTCACAATTATTTACAGCCCTCTGTTCTGCTGCCTGAACTCGCTCTGTGTCTCCAGGGTTTCAGGTCTCCATTTCCTCATCCCCCACCCCATGCAAGTATAGCCTGGCTCCCACCCTCCACCCACCATGGAAATGCTCCCACCAAGGGCATCAGCTGCCTCCCAACTGCCAGGTCTAGGGGGCTCTCTATCCTTTCTCTCTCGCTAGTACTTTACGTGGGTTTGTTCACTCACCCTCCCTATAATCCTATGAGGGAGATAGTAAACCCATTTTATAAAAGAAGGTGCAGGGTCTCAGAGCAATGAAGTGACCCACCCAGGGTCACACAGCTGGGAGGAAGTACAGATAGAGTCAAACCCCAGTCTGTTGGCCCCCAAGCCCCAGGTCACGGCAATGTGCTCTCCAAGTGACCCTGTGGCACTGGCCCAACTGACCACCCTCTTCTCAAATCTCCTCAGATCACTGTCTTCCCACATTCCCCCTACCTCTCTGGTGAATGCTTCTTTCTCACCCACCCCTTAGGAACGGGGATCACTAAGCCCTGTCCTCGCTCTTCCTCTTCCTTTAGTCCCTCAGTCCTCGGGGACGCTCCTGACTCCCGCACCGTCGTGCACAAATGGTGCTCTCCTCTGTGGCCCCAGCCAGACCTCTCTCACGAAGTCCCCTGCAGAGACCTGATGTCCCACAGACACTCCAATTCTTGTGCTTCCTCCCACCCGCGTGCCCCGTGCTGTGCTCTCCATCCCGGTCAGCAGCTCCAACCACCCAGAAACACTGCCCTACCCCCACGTCCTCCCTCCCAGACCCTCACCTAACTGGCTTGTGCCTCTGTTCCATCTGCCCCCTCCTCCCAAGTTTCTGCTACATCAAGACACCGTCATCTCTCTTCTGGTTCCTGCCTCATCTCTCACCCACAGCTTTGCCCCCTTTTGATCCATCTTCCACACGGTGGGCGCCACGCAATCTTTCTAAGACACAAATCTGACGAGGTCACTTCTCTACCAACAAACCCGCAGTGGCTCCCATTTACTTAAAGTGCAACCTCCAGACCCTTTAGCTTCACCACCTGCCAGGTACTCCAGGGCATGCCCCCCCTCCCTCATGGGTCCCCACATGCCTTGCATGAATTTGTTACCCTTCTTGAAATTCTCTTGCCCCTGGAGATCCTGTTCCCTCTGCACCTGGTGAACTCTGACCTCTCCCAGCCCTTACCCGGAGTCCACCACTCCTTCTTTTGAGCCACAGCCCTAACATGTGCATTTACCTCTGTTGGAACACTCATCACTCCACACGACATACGTGCTCCTATTTCTCACCCTTGCATGCCCCCAGACCGTGACATTTAGGGGGAAGGCCCATGACTTAGATGGCTTCATATCTGCTCACTTCATGCAGTTCTTGACTCAGCAAATAAAACCATGTGCCCCGCCTTCATTTTCTTTTAGTAAATGTTCCTCTAATTAATTTCATTCAAAACCACTCCATTGTTCCTAGAGACACATTTAAATACATCACCAAACTTCAAGTACACTTTGTGGTGGTCCTTCCCCATGATAAGGAGGTGCTGGTATTTCAGCCCCCAACAGGCAGCTTCACAGTAAGAACTGCCTTCACATTAGTCCCCTCTCCCTCCCTTTCTCCTCAAGCATATCCGCACCACTAGTGGGGCTGCCTCAAATTAGACCAAAGAAAGGCTGTCTCTCTCTTTGTCACTCTATCACCAGCCACAAATCACTCTAACTACCACTCCTCACCTCCACCGTTGGAACAGTCAGTCAAAACACCATGGCTAGGTCATTAGCAAAGACAGATAAACTGGAGTTTCGAAATTCTGTAAGCCAGTGCTACTCAAAGTAGCTAGTCCTCAAACTGAATGTCCCCAAACAAGGGACTTGTGCCAAAATGCAATCACCTATGACACTAAACACACAACTTAGTTTAGCTAACATTTTTTCATAGCAATACTTTCCCAATGAAGGAAGAAGCAATGTGTTGATTAAAATTCTGGTGCGAGTTCCTTATCTAGTTTCAGGCCCATTACAAAGAGTTCTCAGGCTGCCATTGCCCCATAGACTGCACTTTGAGCAGCACTGCTCCAAGGCACTTCAGAAGAAATGTTCTCTGGACTTCTTTTTGGTGGGATCTGGCCAATAGGCAGATAAAGACAATTGAAGTGAGGTGTTAATTAAGCTGGAAGGCTAAGAGGAGCTGAACTTATTCTGAGGCTTACTTTGTATGTTTTCATGAAGCAGAAAGGTCAAAAGTGGAAATAACAGAAAAGTAGATGTTAGCCTAAAGAAAGAGTTAGTTACAGATGTGTATTTGAGGCTGCCATACTTCATATTTGGTTTAGGAGCCAAGGTTGGATCAAGAAGTTTTCCATAACTCTCTTCTTCTGCTCTGGCTCCTACCTTTGCAAGGATAACCCTCTTTAATAATAATTACCAGCCTAGAGGCTTGGGGAGACGGTGTGGGCAAAAGCACACAGGTTCCAACCCGAGAGAGCCTGGAACAATGCAATTCCCAAAATGGGCCACTAGATGGCAAAACAGTTCTGTGCACAGATGTGCTCAAAGGGATGGGGTGAAATTAAAAAACGGATCAGTACCATACAGGGAATATAGCCAATATTGTATAATAACTATAAATGGAGTATAACCTTTAAAAGTTGTGAATCACTATATTGTACACGTGTAACTTATATATTATGGTTCAATTATACTGCAATTAAAAAAACAAAACAAAACAAAAAAATGGATCGGCCAGAGTGGCATCTGTAGGGAATTCCAGGAACGCTGGAGCCACAATGGCTAGATTCCAATGGCCCTCCTGCCCTCTGAGACAGGCCTGGATACTCACACAAGCTGCAGGTACTTGAAGGTGGACAGCTGTCTCGGAACCAGCGTGAACTGATTCCCATCCAGGTAGCTACAGGAGAGAACACAGCAGTTAGTGCAGCCATCGCGGCCTTGGGCAGAGCCCGGAGCAGGGAGAACCTTCCCCTGCAGCCAGGGCCTTCTCACTCATTTCCTCTCCTACACGTACACTACACAGTTGGTCCTGAATCGCTAATTGGAGATTAGCGGACATTTCTTAGGCCATTTGGGAAGATGCCACTGAAACACTTGGTAAAAGCCACTGAGACATGAAGCCTCCTGTGGCTTCCTTCCCGAGCCCCTGCCTGGCCCTCTCAGCACCCTCCCTGTCGGTGGGCACCACAGGCTCAATCCTGGACCCCCTGGTCTTCCCTCTCTTCTCTCCAGCCTTCTTGGCCAAATAGGTAATTTGTAATAGGCTAATACCCACCTGCCAGGCCCTCAGCAGCACACAGGGCCCCCCTGTACCTGCTGGCAAGGTGCCTGAGGCTGGCCCCAGACCCAAACATGCCCAAACCTAAGCTCCGTGTTTTCACACCCACACAGGCTTCCCCTGACTGCATCAGCACTACACTCCATGTTCCCAACCACCCAGGCTCAGGACCCCGAAGGTGACTCTCCAACTCTCTCTGCAGTCAGTTCTGTGACCGACCCGGCTTCTCCCACCCACTGGTCTCTCATCATTCGCAGAGCTTGGGATTCCAAATGCTGTGACCTGCCCTCCCTCCCCCATGGCCACCAGCCATCCTACCTAAGCTGACGGGAGCACCGGGAGCTGCAGCCCCACCGAAGGCAGCCTTCAGGATGCCTTGTCCACCTCCCAGAGGTCCACAGAGCACAAATCAGGGCTTTACTCCCCCGACCCATCACCCTGCATCCTACAGAATGACTCCCGGCCCATCTCCTTCGATCCTCTCAGCCTCCCTTGTCAACAAACCCAGCAGCCACATTTTACAGCTGAGGAAACTGAGGCTTAAAGTCTCTGAACTCCAGCATCCTCAGTCAAGGGAGCCAGGCTGTCCTGCCTGTCCCATTACTCCCAGGGCTGCTAGGAGGCACCAAGGAGAGGACGGGACATAAGACGTTTACAGAAAACTGGGTGGGGGACGCAGCAGGAGAATCACAGGACAAGGACTGCAGTGGTTGGTGTGCTTGTGAAGAAATACCAGCCTTGCAGGTAATGAAAGAAATACAAATGAAAACCTCACGTGCTCCGCTCAGGGAAAAGAGAAGCTCAGGGCCTCCCTGGTGGCGCAGTGGTTGAGAGTCCGCCTGCCGATGCAGGGGACGTGGGTTCGTGCCCCGGTCTGGGAAGATCCCACATGCCACGGAGCGGCTGGGCCCGTGAGCCATGGCTGCTGAGCCTGCGCGTCCGGAGCCTGTGCTCCGCAACGGGAGAAGCCGCAACTGTGAGAGGCCCGCGTACCGCAAAAAAAAAAAAAAAAAGCTCGGCTACGGGGGCCTGAAGGGACCAATCCCAGGAGCAGGAAGAGTCAGGGCCTGAGCCAGGCCTTCCGTTTGGAGGGGTCTGTCGAAGAAGCCTGCTCTCCATCCCGCTGTCTGCCATACACATTTATACCCACGTCCCCACATGGGCTCGGACACCAAATCCAGATCAACAAAGAGTTAGCACCACAACGCCAGTGTTGATGGGGCATGGGAGGGGGAGGGGGAGCAAGAAGGCTCTTTCCACACACGGCGGGCGGGAGTGCAGAAGAGACAGCTTTCTGGAAGGTCATCAAGAGTCCCAACAATGCACCGCTCTCCGACTAGCAGTTTCGCTGAAGGGATGCTCACCTCAGTGCTATTTATGAGAGTAAACAAATTGGAAGCTTAAATACCAGCAAAGGGGGATTTGTTGTATAGATCACAGTAGAGTCACGTGATGGAATATTATGTGGACAATAAAAACAACTTTTGTGAGCGTTCTCATGAAGGGAATGCTCATGAGATGATGTGAAGTGGGAAAAGCAATATAATTTCTTATTTTAAAGGCAGAGCTTAGTTTAATGGGATGAAGCACTTGTCACGGGGGACCCCTGCCGTCAGGTGACTGCAGAGTGGGGGGCGGTCACAGAGAAGCTCAAACCTCCTTGGAACCAGTGTCTCCCGCAAAGCCCTAACTCCAAGCGCCTGTCAGCTAACATCTGCTTTCGGTCGCCCTCTCTTCCTGCCACCAGGCAGGGGTTACTCACAGCTCTGTGGCATTCTTGGGGATGCCCTTGGGCAAGGCCTGCAGGTGCTTGTTGCTGCATCGGACCACGGTGTCCAGGCAGGCGCACTCCTGGGGGCACTGCGGGCGGGGCAGGCAGCCCCCCTCCTCCTGGCCTGGGGAGGAAGGCGTGAAGCCACGTCAGCGAGGGGACAGGCCTCCTCAGGGCCTCCTGCAGCCAGGGCCCAGCTCCAGGGCACCTGCGGACAGTGGCCCCGCGCTGACACCACCTTGTGCACCAGTAAGTCTCCTCTCAGCTGCACCCTTCCCCCACCAGGGGCAAAGCCCCTTGGACCTGTTTTGAGCTTAAAATAGGTCTTGGATCCATCTCTTCCACCTCAGCTCTGAGGCGGACCCAGGCACTGCAGAGAAGGAGGATGGCAGCCACACCATTTCTTGAGCACCTACTATGTGCCAGACACTGTACCAAACGTAATCTCCTTAACGTATGTAAGGGGAGCAGCCATTACCCCTAGAGTGTGAGCATCACGGGGACAGAGACCTGCACCTCCTTCTCTGTTCACTGAAGGAGCCCAGCACGGAGAGCAGGGCCTGGCACACAGCAGCCTCCAAATTAGGTCAGTTGAAGGAATGAAGGAACTTCTATCTTACTGAGATCTGGAGCGTTTAAACAGCTTGCTCGGGTCAGAAGGCTGATCAGAGGCAATTCAGGGTCTGTACCCAGGTCTGGCTGGCACACAGTCTGAGCCCCTTCTGTCCCACCATCTTTCACAGATTCAATAAATAGTACTGAGCGCCCTCTGTGTGCCTTCCTTCCTTCTGATTGGGTGTAGGAGGGGCGATAAGGACACCACCGTCGGAGTTGCTAGGAAGCAGGTGATAGGGACTGTCGGTTACGGAAGGCGTCTGTGTGGAGGTGCCACGTGAGAAGGATGAACTCACTGAATCCTCACAACATCTCTCTGTGGATGTGCTACTATCAGCCCATTTTAGAGAAAAGGAAACTATGGACAGAGTGATTAAGTAACTTGCCCAAGGTCCGCCAGCCTGGAAGAGGTCCCGCAGCCTGGAATCCAAGCCAGCTGCCTCCAGAGCCTGTTCTCTCGACCACTACGTCCTACTGCCTCTCGGCAGCAACACCTCAAAAATATTCCCATCCCTTCACTCCTAGGAAGTTATTCTAAGGGGAAAAACTGAGTATATGTACAGAGAGTTATCTATCAGGATGTTCCTGGCAGCACGAGGCATAACAACAGAAGTTTGGAAGCACGTAAATGCCATGCGATGCCTCCAGACAAGGGACTGTCATGTTGAGAAGGTACACGGGCAGTACTGCAAGACCCTACGTGTGTCATACGTGGGCACACGAACACTCAGCAAAGAGCCAGAGGGCCACACACGGGGTGCTGACAGGAGTCATCTGGGGTGGGGAAGTAGAAAGAGGGACTCATCAATGAGCTTTTTATTCTCCTTCTGGATTGTCCGTTATTTGGGGTTTTGTTTTTAAGGAAATAAAGATGCCTCACTTTGTAAGAAGAAAAATAAAAAGAAACTGTTTCTTGGAAAAATATAATGCTTTCAAAAAAAATACTTGATGGCATCAGAAAATGTCCAAAATACATAGTTCAGGTTTGTTTTTTTTTTAAAAAAAGAAACTATGATATAAAATATATATGTGAGAAGTATGGAGTTTTGTTTTGTTTATTTTAGAAGTTCGAAGCCAAACTGCTCTTAGAGAATCCATTGATTTTGTTTAGAAAAATACCCTGTCATTCTTGGCGTGAAAGCTGAAGCTCGCCACCCAGCACCCCCTCACTGGCTTGGACGGGCCTGAGAGCTGAACTGCCCCCTGGAAGCAGACTGGAGAGAGGACAGGAGGGGCTGAAGAAGGGGGGCCCAGGGCTGGGCAAGATGCAACCTTGTTCTGTCACCTTCAGTAAAAATCTGCTTCCCACAGCTGCCTGTGTGAATGATGCTCTGGGGGCTGGGGTGGAGAATGGAGGGACGGGCGAGATTCTGCTTGGGTAGGGAAAGAAAGAAGTGGCCACAGAAGAGAGATGGAGGATTCAGGGGAAAGAGGACATTGGCACAAGAAGTGACCCGCGTGTGGAGGAGGGGGTGCCCCCTTGACAGTGTCCTGTTGCACATTACAGACAGGCTGAATCCACTGTCTGGAGTGCTTAGGAATAACCAGGAGGTAGGTCTCTGGGTTAAACGTACTTACATAAAGAAATTACACTAAAATGTTAACTGTGATTTTCTCTGAGTGATGGGCTAATAGGTAACGTTTATTCCCGTCTTTTATCCATATTTCCCCATTTTTTAAACAATAAGCACATTATTGCTCTTATAATCACACGAAGAAGACCCCACCAGGCAGAGGCAGGCACAGGACTGAGTAGGTCTCCCTGCTCCTCGCCCCTCCCCCTCCACAGAGCCTCCCCTCCCCAGGGGACCCCTCCTCTCTGGGGCATGACCTCTCCCCATCCCCCTGCCGCCCAGGGGGCCCATGAGTTACCTTCCTCACACCTGAAGTCGGGGACAGCCACGTCCTGCAGGGGAATCTGCCGCAAGAAATCCGGGTTCTGGCATCGCGGGTTCCCCGTCACGATCTTCCTCCGGCGCAGCCAGTCGCCCAGCCAAGCCAGCTGGCAGTTGCAGTTGAAAGGGTTGGCCAGAAGGTTTCTGGAAGAGGCGGGCGGTATGACCACGAAGACACCCACCAGACTCAGCTGCCCCAGCAAAGCCGGCTCCTGCTCGCCACGTGCTGGCCACACGGCCACCCAATGCTCCCAGACAACCAACCCGCCAAGAGGCAACATTCTAACGTGCAAGGACCCAAACACCCTGAGTCTTTTAAAGTGACCACCGGAGAAGCCCGTGTCCTAAGGTGGTGGATGGGCAGGGCTCCGGGGTTCAGTTCGGATGGCTGGTGCCCAAGCCCCAGGCCCGCCTGCCCTCTGGGGTGCACTTACAGCGTGGAGAGGGCCTGCAGGGTGTCGAAGGCCCCAGGGGAGATGGTGGCGATCTGGTTGTCATAGAGCGAGAGGAGGCGGACGCTGCGCAGCCCCGTGAAGCTGTCATTGTGGATGCAGCTGATGCGGTTGTTCCTCAGCATCCTGGGAGCCGGGAGCGGAGGGGAGAGTCCGTGCCGAGCCCTGCGGCCATCTGCCTGCCCTGAGCTTTGGCCGCCAGCGGCCAGTTCACAAGTTCTCCTCTGGGGGCACTGAGCCACGGAGAGGGGAGCCACAGGGCCAGGATTCTACACACCTGGGCTCCCCTCCAGGCTTTCCCTGCCTCTGAATTGACGGCCTCTCCATCCTGCCCACACGGCCCCCACACCGAAGACCATCACCCTCACCCCCTGGGTGCCCAGAGCCTCCCCAACCTCGGGCCACACTCCATATCAACACCTGAGACTTTCGTTAAACTTAAACCCGGCCACGTCGCTCTCCAGCCTAAAGCCCGTAGCAGCCTCTAAACTGTCCACAAAATCATGTTTAAACTCTTTACTGTGACATGTGAGCGCCTGCCCAACCCTGCCCCAGAGCAGCACCTGCCCGACTCCCCAGGGATGGACACACCCTCCACTCCTCTGTCCTTCAGGCCTGCTGCCCAGGCCTACATCCCCACACCTTTCCCCGGCTGGATCTCCTTCTAGAATGACCTTCTTCCTCATTTATAGCCGCCAAAGTTTCTGTTCATCCTCAAACATCTGGCTCAATTCCTTTCCCCAAGCAAAAACAAAAACGAAGCCTGACACAGAATAGGCAATTCACAAAAGAAATTAAAATGAGTGAACTAGGTGAGGGAGATTAAAAGGTACAAACTTCCATTACAGGATAAATGAGTCAGCATGAGATGCACAGAAATAAATAAACAAATAGCTTATGAACATTCACTGAAAAATGTTCAAATCAAGGACATTTAAGTGATAGGGAATCTTTGCCTGCCAAATTACAAAATAATTAAAAATAAAATAATAACAGTAAAGCCCAGGGTTGGCAGGAGGGTGGGAAGACGGGCACTTTCATGCACAGCTGGCAGGAAAACGACTTGGGACCTGCCCAGAGTGCACCTGGTGATATGTGCCAAAACCCCTGAAAGGGCCCTTCTTGCTTTGACCCGCAGGTCTACCCTTAGGGATTTATCTTCAAGGTAATAACCCCAGATGAGCACAGAATTTCATCACAAAGATATTAATCACAGCATTGCTTGTAATAAAATTAGAAACAGCCTAAATCTCTAATAATTATCTAATATATAATCTTTCAAAATGATGTTGTAAAAGGAATCGTAAGGATACGTAAAGACACTCACATTCTGTTTAAGGAAAAAACAGATTACTAAATAAAATGTATTCTAGGATTTCATTAAAATATATCTGTGTGTTTGCATGCATGTGGGTGTACATGCGTGTGTGTGTGCGTGTGTGTGTAACTGGAAGGACAGTTGTCTATATCAACAATTAACTGTGGTCAGTGGAGGGGTTACAGGCATTCCTTTTCCCGTGTCCTCACCAGCCTTCACATGCTCCTGCAGGCCCACGGCACTCTCTTTCAAAGAATACTAGGCGTGTATAAAAAAGAATGAGGCAGCCCTCTATGAAGAACCTGCCACACTATCTTTACAAGTGAAAAAAAAGCAAGCTGCAAAACACAGTGCATAATAAATCCCCTTGTGTAAAACAGACAAACAAAAACCCACAGGGAATGCCTCCATGCATTCATTTCCCTTACACAAATGCCATGACACGTGCTCGGAAAATATATCTATAGCCTTACTGCGGGCTGGGATTTAAATCCAGGCTGGTGGCTTCTAGAGGTGATGTCCACAGTGTAGCCACTAGCCACATGTGGCTGTTTATACTTAATTAAAATGAAACGAAATTCAAAAGTCAGTGCTTCCGTAGCACTGGCTACATTTCAAGTGCTCCATGGCCGCATGTGGCTACCAGATTGGTCAGTGCGGATGTGGGATGTTTCTGTCCCTGTGGTGAGTCTGACGGGACAGCACTGTCTATCGGACGCTCTAAAGGTCTACATGATCATCTGAAGAGCTAGTGCTGCCTGGACAGAGACAGGGGCTCCCTGCAGCGTTCACAGAGGGGTGGATGACCCCAGGATCCCACTCAGTCCTGACGTCTGGAGAGCTCTGCCTGGGCTCTGAGTCATGGGGTCTCAGAATCCCAGGGATGGTGGGAATCCCTCCTCCCCCGCCTACACCCACTTGAGTCACCTCTGCGAGGTCCCTGCCACTGTAGCACCAGCCACTCCTGAACTGAAAACACGTGCTATGCTCTTGCAGCCTGACCACGGGGCGATGAGAGGGGACCTCCGGAAGGGCCCACCTCCCCATCCCTTCACCCGCCATCGACCCCCCACCCTGGGGAACCAGAAGGCAGCCCTCGTCACAGTGACCAACATCTGATGACTGCAGCCAGGGTCCTCAGCCGCGGCCCCCTCAACTCCTGCAAGCTGGGGCCAGGGAAGGAGACTCCCACCCTCGCTCTTCCCTTCCCTTTAACGCAGACGCCCACGCTCTGGCTTGGCTTCTGCCCACCCTGCTCCCCGGCCACACACTCACAGCGTCCTCAGGCCGTCCAGGCCCCGGAACATGCCGCTCCGGATGGACTCCAGCTGGTTGGCGGTCAGGTGCAGCTCGCTCACTGAGGCTGCGCCCTCGAAGGCCCCGTCTTCAATCTCCGACACCTTGTTGTTGCTCAGATTGCTGGGAGAGGATTATGGAGTTCAGGACCCTTTTCCTGCACCCAGCTCCCATGCACGGGAGCCCTGTCCCCGACAGGAGCTACCCCACACCCAGAATTTCCCCTTCCCATCCTGACCGGCGTCCTGACTGCACCTTCCCGCCAACGGGGAACTCACATTTTCTTCAGATGGGTGAGTTTTTTAAACATCCCGGTGGCCTCCAGGATGGAAATCTCATTGTTGTTTAATCGTCTGTAAGAAGCAATGAAGGGAACTTTCACATCCATAAATGACAGACGTTAAAGTATCTTCCAAACTGAGACTATTTGGGACTAAAACAAAGGGGACTCCCAGAAGAATTTCTCTGGTGAGATGAATTGATCCTATTTCAGAAAAGGCTGGACCAAGAGCTGGGGGGTGAATGGGGATATTTTAACATGAAAAATGCCATGAACTTTACATACATAAATGACAGGCATGTGTAGGTATCTGTGCACATGCATATATATACGTGCACAAATTTATATTTTTAGAGAAAGAAGAAAAATAAAAGAATGGCTTAGGCTACGACTTTAGCTGATGGAATCAGGTCCCCACAAAGAAAGCAAAAGCATGATTGAGAGAATCCGCCCTGGTTCAGGCTGGCGACCTGCCCCGCGGGCCAGAGACTGCCTCAGCAGGGCGTGTGGGACTGGGAGTGAGAAGCAGAGGGACCACTTCCTGCTGGACCCAGCAGCTGGCATGCTCCCGGGGTGGGGTCTCCAGTGGTCCCCAAATAGGGCTGCGACAGAGGAAAACATGGAGGGGCGGGAGGGTCCGTGGGAGCTGGGGGCAGGTGAGGGTGTGGTGCAGCTGGGGGCTCTCACAGCTCGGCCGTGGCCTGGGGGATGCGCTCAGGGATCTTGGTGAGCTTCAGGCCGGAGCACTCCACCATGCTGGCCTCGCAGCGGCACTTGTGGGGACAGACCACGTCGCTGTTGCACTCACTGTTCAGCTGGTAATCCTCTGTGCCTGTGGTGAGAGGGTGGGGGCCAGGGGCGGAGGAGTTCCAAGCAGCCCTGCCCAGCCCAGAGTCTCCCGGGCCCCCCTGGCCTCCCACTGCCACCGTCCCACCCAGGCCGGCCTTGGTCCCCCCTCTTACCTGGAATGAAGTACTGTTCTTTGGCTGAGGAGAGAAGCAGAAACACTACAATGCTGGGATTGTCCAGACCATGCAGGAATAGCCCAGGCCTCAGCCCTGCTGCCCAGCGGAAGCCGCCCCAGGAACCAGGCTCGGGTCACAAACCAGGGCCCCGGCGCCCACCCACCCAGCCCCTGTGTGAAGGTCTTGCTACGAACACAGATATTCCTTGCCCAGGTTGATGCAGGGGACAGCACCACACCCAAGGAAACCTCTTCCAGGGAGCACCGAAACCACGGGAACGTTCACATGCAACGGCACAGGTGAGGATGGACCAGGATCCGGGCTCAGAAGCCGACCCACACTCTCCCCAGCCAGTTGCCGTTTCTGCTGCCCCAGAGCCTGGAGGAGGCAACCATCTCTCTGAGGAGGGTTCCCAGGCCTACTGAGTGTCTTAAAAAGCTTGAGAGAGAACTGTCCTGGGAGGAGAGGGACCTGGGTCCTTGCCCGTCCTCTCCAGGGTATCTTCGGCGAGCTCTACCACCTTCCCAGGCCTCAGTAAAACAAGGGGTGGGAAACTGTAGATGCAAGTCTACACTGGGGGCCCGCACCCTCCAGCGTGGGTCCAGAGTGGTCCAGCGCACACTTGTTGGGACCATCCAGGAACATCACAGGGTCCCTGAGCGGACTGAAGGCGGGCGGGTGGGCGGGCAGGCAGGCGGGCAGCTACCTGAGCACCGGAACTTCTTGCTCTTGATCTGCCCGATGCGCTTGTTGGCAAGGCGCCGGGGGCTGGCGCAGCGGGCCCCGCTGGTCTCGATGGGGTTGGTGCGCAGGAAGTCCGCCAGCCACTTGAGGTTACAGTCGCAGATGAAAGGGTTCTGGGCCAGATGCCTGTCCAAAGGGGGCGGATGGGAGATCAGAGACAAAGCTGCACCATTATGCTCACCACCACCTGGATGGGGCCTCACTGCTTGCTCGTGGCCAGAGCCCACCGGGCCCTGGGGAGAAATGCGCCACCTGGGGACAGCACCTGGGGGTGCCCACCACCTGTGGAGAAGTCTTACCAGAGCCTGGCAGTGGGGATGGAACTCCACAGCCTGGAGCTTCCAGCTGTCCCTTCAAGCCTCACTCTGTCCCATCTCCTTCTACTCACCTGTCCCTCCCTCTGCCCTGTGACAAACAGGAATGGAGGCAGAAGCAACCCAGAGACCGGCCAGGGCACCCCCGTCCTTCCAAGGGCGAGGTGATGGAATGGACATTAGAGCCCAAGACCTCAGCATCCAGCGGCCCTTGGCCCCGCCGGTGCCATAAGTCCTGGACTGTCCCCTCCCTGTGGCTTTGGGAGGCAGCAGCCTCTTTCCCACAGCCTCTGTCAAGAAGGGGCTGGGGCCAGGGTGGCAAGGCTGGGCCTGTAGCTGGGGTAGGAGGTCTCAAAGTGCCTGCTGCAGCCCCTCAGCTTTCCATGGAATCTCCGTTCCTACCCCAGGCCATAGGGGCTGCCCCCTCTTGACCATTTTACAGGCCGTCTCTTGACACAGGTAAACTCAGAAAGCATTACTGATTAGCTGCTTATCGGGGAACCACTCATATCTTCTTGCTGGCTCCCTGTGTTACCCGCAGGATAAGTGTGGGGCAGGGGCAGCTGACAGGTGATACTAGCTGAGGGAACCCGGATCACTGTAAGTGACCACAGGGCTGTCTTTCCCATTGGCCCTGACTGCCCTGCAGGCTCAGACCAGCCACATCTGAACCACTTAGCAGCCGGCTTGCCCACCTGTGTCTGGGCCAATGCGGCACTGAGTGCCCTGCTTTCTACCCCGAGACAGCCAGGGAAAAGAATCCAGCACCTGTCCTGACTACTGTTCCCAAAAGCCAATGCTTCTGCATGGGGCCAGCTCAAAGGACTCGCCACGCCATGGCTACTCTCCCTCCATCTAATGCCATTAATTCAAGTCATCTACATATTGGCCGCAGCCCAGGCTCCTGCTAGGGCCACACGGCTCTCTCCAAGCAGAGGCACGAGCCCTTGCCCAGAGTCTGTGCTCAGCTCAGCTCAGACCTTGGCCACTCTCCATCCATTCCCTCCTGGGCTCTGCCCTCTGGCCACTGGTCAGTATGCTTGGTGACAGCTTTCCCTGCCCAGCTGTCCTTGCCACTCCCCTTTGCAGCGCCTGCCCCACTTTCCTGCCTAAGTCCTGGCTCCTCTCAGCTCCACCAGGTGGGCCAGGCCCCTCCCACCCCTTCTGCATCCCGTTGGATGGTTTGTTTCCCCGATTTAAACTGCCAATTTGCACAGCGACAATGTGCGTGCTGACTCCCCAGGGCAGAGTTCGTGGCTAATCTAAAGTAACCCAGGATTCACGGATTGCTCTGGGATCCTTCCACCCGCCCCATCCACATCTATTTGTGCCTTAGGACACAGCCTCTGCCTGAACGAATTGCTTCCCTCTATCACAATCTTGGCAGAAAACTCTGTTTAAAATCAACTCAATTATGTTGTTCAGGCACGTATTAAAATGTCCAAGGGGTGCAGAGTAGAATACATCCTTTTTAAGAACAGGCTATTTTTGTCAAAAGCAACCTACAAAACTTGAATCACCCACCGAGGCAACTGGCTTCTGTATAAACTTAAGTATCTGACATAAAGTAGAATTTTTAGAAGGTGTAAAGAGCAGGGAACTGGGGAGAGAAAATGCTCAGGAGGAAGAAAAAAATCTGCTTGGCAAAAGATAATTATGTTAAAGGCACACCCAGAAAGAGGCTGCACATGTGGCCAGACAATTATCTCCATGCACATTTCTGATAGTGGAAGGTAGAAGGGGAGACCGATTCCCAGTCTCTTTCTTGGATTAAGCATTAAGAAGTCACAACTAAAAATCTTTTGGGCAGGTACTCAACATCATTAGTCAAATTAAACCCACAATGAGCTACCACTTCAAACCCACTAGGATGGCTGTAATCATAAAGAAAACCGATACCAAGTGTGGGCAAGGATGTAGAGAAACTGGAACCTTCATAACATTGCTGGTGGGGATGTAAAATGTAGAGCCGCTTTGGAAAACAGTGGCGGTTTCTTAAAAGGTTAAACATAAATTTCCCATGTGCCCCAGAAATTCCAAGAGAAATGAAACGCTTTGTCCTCACAAAGATGTGTAAGAAAATGTTCACAGCAGCATTATTCATAATGGTCCCAAAGTGGGAATGATCCAAATGTCCAACAGTGAGGAGGGATAAACAAAATGTGCGTGCAATGGAAAACTGTTTGGCAATAAAAAGGAACAAATACTGTTATTGGGTTGGCCAAAAAGTGCCTTCGGTTTTTAAGTAAAAATAAAAGACACATTTTTCATTTTCACCAAGAACTTTATTAAACAATGTATTCACCCTTTTGTTCCACTACCTTCTGCCATTTTTCAGGCAACTTCGTAATTCCATCTTCCCAAAAGTTTTTATCTTTTTGAGCAAAAAACTGTTCCAGGTGCTTTTTACAATCTTCCAGGGAATTGAAATTTTTTCCATTAAGAGAATTTTGTAAAGACTGAAATAAATGAAAATCCAAAGGCGGATGAATCAGAACTACCCAGCCAAGCTGTAACAGTTTTTGCCTGGTCATCAAAGAAACATGCGTTCTTGGGCTTCCCTGGTGGTGCAGTGGTTGAGAGTCCGCCTGCCGATGCAGGGGACACAGGTTCATGCCCCGGTCCGGGAAGATCCCACATGCCGTGGAGCGGCTGGGCCCGTGAGCCATGGCCGCTGGGCCTGCGCGTCCGGAGCCTGTGCTCTGCAACGGGAGAGGCCACAACAGTGAGAGGCCCATGTACTGCAAAAAAAAAAAAAAAAAAAAAGAAACATGCGTTCTCGTGTTATCCTGATGGAAGACTATGCGTTTTCTGTTGACTAATTCTGGACACTTTTTGTCGAGTACCATTTTCACTTGGTCTAATTGGAGCAGTACTTGTTGGAATTAATCGTTTGGTTTTCCGGAAGGAGCTCATAATAGAGGACTCCCTTCCAATCCCACCATATACACAACATCACCTTCTTTGGATGAAGACCAGCCTTTGGTGTGGTAGGTGGTGGTTCATTTCGCTCTCCCCATGATATCTTCTGTTCCATATTGTTGTACAGTATCCACTTTTCATTGCCCGTCACAATTTGTTTTAAAAACGGAACGTTTTCATTACGTTTCAGTAGAGAATCGCATGCGGAAATATGGTTAAGAAGTTTTTTTTCTCTTATGTGGAACCCAAACATCAAAGCAATTAACACAACCAAGCTGGTGCAAATGATTTTCAACGCTTGATTTGGACATTTTGAGTATGTTGGCTATCTTCCTCACGGTATAACGTTGATTGTTCTCAATTATTGTTTCAATTTGATCGCTATAAACTTCAACCGGTCTACCCAACCGTGGAGCGTTGTCCAGCAAGAAATCTCCAGCACAAAATTCCGCAAACCACTTTTGACACATTCGATCAGTCACAGCACCTTCTCCATACACTGCACAAATCCTTTTGTGCGTTTCAGTTGCTTTTTTTACTTTCTTGAAATAATGAAGCACAGTATGCCAAAAATGTTGTTTGTGTTCTTCCATCTTCAATATTGAAATGGCTACACAAAAATTCACCAATTTTGATAAGTTTTTTTAAAAAATGCACGCTGATATGACAGCTGTCACAATACAGTCTAACAAAATTGTTTCGAATGAAGTTAAAGACAACTAAGTGCTACTAGAGCCATCTTACGGAAAACACCGAACGCACCTTTCGGTCAACCCAATACATACTTGCAATATGAAGGAATCTCAAAAACATTATGCTAAGCAAAAGAAGTCAGTCACAAAAGATATATCACATAAGTCCATTTTTATGGAATATCTAGAAAAGGCAAATCTATAGAGACAGAAATTAGATTAGTGCTTGCCTGGGGTTAGGCTGGAAATAGGAACTGATTGCAAATGGGCACAAGGGATTTTGGGGGGTAATGGAAAACGTTCTAAAATTGAATTGTAGTGATAGTTGAACAACTGTAAATTTACTAAAAATCACTGAATTGTACACTCAGAACAGGTGAATTTTATGGTATGTAAGTTATACCTCATTCAAGCTTTAAAAAAAAATTTTTTTTAATCTCTTGGAGCAAGTAAAACTACAAAATCAATACTGTGACACATGGCACTCAGCCACAGATCTTGGAGCTATAAACAAATCAAGCAAGATTTTGTAAGTTGAAATCCGCTCGGTTCTGACATAAGACTCGGCCAAGGGTTTAACTATCTGAGGCTGTAATAACAATATCTGATTGTACCTTGGATTTGCTTTTTTTTTTTTTTTTTTTTGCGGTACGCGGGCCTCTCACTATTGTGGCCTCTCCCGTTGCGGAGCACAGGCTCTGGACACGCAGGCTCAGCGGCCATGGCTCATGGGCCCAGCCGCTCCGCGGCATGTGGGATCCTCCCGGACCGGGGCACGAACCCGCGTCCCCTGCATCGGCAGGCGGACTCTCAGCCACTACGCCACCAGGGAAGCCCGGATTTGCATTTTTTAAAATTCTTGTTCTAAATTGTACTTCAGTTGTCAATATATAAGAGTTGTTCACGAAGTTCAGTCTTGCTTTACAGCCTTAACAATGAGGTCAATTCTTAGGGTAAAAGCACAATTTAGGGGCAAGTTAACTAATTTCTCAGCGCCAGTGAAGAGATGCCTGAGACCAAATCCCTGCTCTAGATGTTATGTGACCTAGGGTGAGTCTGCCTCTGCCTCAGTTTCCTTATAAGAAAGGCAAGGATGAGAGAACCTTCATTCATAGGTCATTGTAAGTATTAAGTAAGATAATACACGCAAAGAACAGTGTCCTGGCCTTCAGTAATAAACCGCGGTGACTATCGCTATTATCAGTATTACTACTATTACCATCTCTCCTATGGGAAACCTTCCTGTTCTAACACTCTGCTCCAGCTTTGTGCCCTACTACTGCCTTGGTGGAAGTGGCCAAGATCTCAGGGATGGTACCTAGGAGGGCAGAAGCACTCCTGAAATCCAGCCAGGTAAATGGACACAGACAGAGGCCGCCCCTGGTGAGCACAACCCATTTGATGTACTAGCTCCCCTTCCACCCTGAAAGCGAGACAGCTCCTCACATGAGACGCTCAGCCCCATTTCCCATCCCCAAGGCTTTCCTGCGTGTGTGTCCCCGGCCCTGAAATCTCCTTAGTGCATTTCTCTCAGATGTTCTGCCAGCTTCGTGAAATAATCCACCTTTCCAATGTCTCCCTGTGACATCTCATTTCACATACTTGGCAAGATTTCCCCGTGGTGCTCCCTCCCCCTCTCCCTGGCTATAAGTAAATTAATTAGCAGTAGTGGGCTGCCGGCGGGTATGTGGGCTCTAATGAGTTTGTCTTCATGGCTGACATCCCTGCTGACGTGCAGGGTCCCAAGGGAGCAGGAGCTGTGCCTTCTACTCGATCTGTTTCACACTCATCCCAGCACTCGTGCAGATCTTAGCTGACAGAGGGCACTGCACAGCGGGTAAACAGTGGCAGGGCTGGCAACGGCAACAATGGCCACGGTAATATTAATAATAAACGCCCATCAGGCACGCACCACAGGACCCACGGGTCAGCACGCTGAGTCAAACTGCAGGCGCAGAACTAAAGATGTGGAATGTAGTGCCTGAGTTTAACCAAACAGTAGAAGAGAAGTTTCCCTATACAGAAGCCTTCCAGCTAAAAAATAAGGACTCCTTTAAAGCGTAACCGCAACAGCATTATCAAATGAAGAAGGAATGTTAGAATTCACGTATCACCATTTCAGGATCCCTAATGAACAAGTGGGTCTAGGCATTGAAATCAATGACTGTGCTTATTACAAAAAAAAAACAAAACAGGTATCTTGAGCCTCCTGTTGAAAGTACACAATACTATGAAGTCATCTTGCCAGAAAAAGAAAAAATACTGAACCTGACCCAAGCTCCTAGATGAAATTTTCTATCTGCAGGACCTAGAGAGAACAGAGGAACATGTGAAACTACACCACAGGGGATGCAATAAGCAAATCCAGACTGTGGGGAGCTCTATGGATCCAGTAAAGCAGTGTCTTCAACAAATAACGTGCAAGGAAAATGGAAATGGAGACCACACCCACAGATTAAAAACTTAAGTAACACATCAACCAGTATCTGCCAATTGTACTGCATAGGCATTTACTTATTTCTTTGTTTATCTATCTATTTATTTATGAGGGAGGGGATTTTAAAATGCTTTTAATTTTTTAAAAAATTTTAATGCACAGAAATCTCTTGCATTCCTATACACTAACGATGAAAAGTCTGAAAGAGAAATTAAGGAAACAATCCCATTTACCATTGCAACAGAAAGAATAAAATGCCTAGGAATAAACCTTCCTGGAATTGTTGCTCTTCTAATTTTTAATTTATAATCAGCATTGCTGTCACTGTATTTCATTTAAGACATTATCCACTGCAAGATGCACTATTATTTTATGTATTATCAAGAAAGAACAAAGTGCTGCCCATTAAACATGCCATCAATTGTAATATGCATCCCAGTTCCACATTCCTATGAAGAAGATGATATCCACATTTTATGAATGAGTAAACTGAGCCCCAGAGAAGCTAATTAACTTGCCCAGGGCCACATAGCCAATAAGGAGCATAGCTGGAATCTGAACCCAGGTTTGTCTAACCCAGAATCTGTCCTCTACCAGAGGCCATACCTGGTGAGCCAAAGGCACAGGCCAAGACCGCTGCTTGTACCTGGAGGCTGTTACCTCCCCTAGGTCCACCTGCTGGGGTGGGCGGAGGGGGAGGGCAAGAGGGCACTCACAAGGTCTGGATGGCCCGCAGGGAGGTGAAGGTGCCCTTGGCGAGACTCTGGATCTTGTTGTCATACAGGGAGAGCAGGGAGAGGTTCTGCAGGTCCTGGAAGGTGTTGGGCCGGATGCAGTTGATCTTGTTGGCATTCAGGAGCCTGTGGGCAGAGCCAGGGCCAGGTGGTGAGGGGAGAGGCACAGAATTGGACTCATCATGTCCTGGGCACCTTCCTAGGTGCCAAGCACACGTTATGTCAGGGAGGAGTCCACGGAAGCAGGTGCAGGGGATCTGGCCCTCTGGGTGTCCACTCCACGCAGAGGAGCTCTGGCTGCCTTCTCTGTGCACAGGGACCATTTAGTGCCCCATGCTTCTCTCTTTCAAGAAACTGCTAGAGGTGCCCAATGGGATTCTAAGACAGCAGAGAGCACAGTGGTCAAGTCACCTCCCAAAGGCATTTGGGGGTATCCTTCTCCTCCCCTTCTGCTGGGTTTCCCAGGAGCTGAGAGGGAGCATTTGGCTTCTGTGCTTCTTGGGTCCTGGGAGAGAATCCTTGTCTGAACGCTCAGCGCTCAAGGAGGCTGACCTGGGCCTGGGTGTCCTCCTGCAGGAGACAGCTCTGTCCCCCACCACACCGAGCTCAGCAGGAACATAGTTCGCATCTCAGCGGCCTCTCAGCTCGGGCGTCCTGCAATCAGCTCTGCATCCACCTCTGCCTCCCTCTCTGGCCTCTGCACAGCCCCCTAGACTCTCACAGCCTTGCCAGACCTGCCATCCCCCAAGGTCCTTGCCTCCCACACCCCAAAGAGGCCGAAAGAGAGGCCGGAGGAATACTGCCCCCCCCTCCATGGGTCCCACCCAAGGTCACTCGCATTTGGGTCCTTACAGGAGCTGTAGGGTGAACAGGCCTCCAAACACTCCCCGGGGGAGGTCTGTGATCTTGTTCCCATAGAGGACCCTGGAGAGAAGGCAGCAGAAAGGAGAGTTAGAGGACAGCCCGGCAGGCCGGGGCACAGCTCTGCAAGTCCTGCCCACACAATGGTGCCACCCCTATGCCTTTCACACGCCAGGTCCCAGCAGTGTAGGCTTGTTATAACAGTGGCCAGCAGATGGCAGTAAAGTGCGACAGGAAGGGGTCGCCGGTCCCTACTCTGCACAAAGGTACCCTATGGGCTAGAGGCAGCATGATCCCCATCACTGCGGGAGCACCCCTCCCTCACTCTGCCCTCACACATGGATCCCACAGAAGCCTGCAAGGGCCCCTCCGGGGAACCTCATGGGAAATTAACCTGGTTGGGGATCCAAAAGGAGATTGTTCAAAGAGAAGAAAATCCCTAGGGCAGGAAAAATTAACATATTTTTAGGGAATTACAAGCAAAAACTGGAATGCCAGAAGGCACGTGCGGTATGAGCTCCAGCACGTCAAGCGAGTCTTTCCAGCACAGACAAAACACCAGAAGGAAACAGACCAAAGTGTTAGCTGTGCTGAGATCTGGCGGCAGGACTGAGAGCGGGTTGTTTTATGCTTTAGAATTTTCAAAGTTTTCTACATGGAGCATGAATTCCATATATAATCAGAAAAAATGCAAAGGTTCAAAAAAGACAGGCAGGCAGAAATGGGTTCAGACAGATGGTGAAAGCATCATGGGGCCTGGGGAGGGGGGTGCATTACGTTCCAATCTCACAAGCGGCCCCCCCAGCCACCCCCGGAAACATTCTGTCTGAGTAAAAGCAGAGTGCGCCATCTCTGAGATGGTTCTTGGAGGACGGCGTGGCAGCAGCTAAGTAGGATCCAGGCTGGCCCACGTGGAGAGCTCCAGTGTGGCTCGAGTGGAGCAAACAAACGGGACCGTAGCTTGGATTTTACGCAGCCAGCACCAGGAAGCCTCTGAGGCATCATCAGACTCCCACTGGAAAGATCCCCCCGTCTGCTGTGTGGAGTAATGCAGGGGGCAGGCATTGAGGCAGGGGTACCAGGTCAGGGCCTGACCAGGCGGACACTGTCAATGTCCACTTTTTGCATGACCTCGGCATGAAAGTTCCTATATGGTGAGGGGGCGGCTGCGACCAGATACCCATGAGCAACAGGAACCCACTTAGATGGGCTACTGTCATGTTCCAATTTAGGAGGAGATTCACTCACTTTTCAGAGGAAGACCCTGCATTTTGGCAGCCACCTTCAGGATCTCTCAGCCAAGGACAGTGACCCATCCCAGGCTGTCGTGTACAGCTGTGTAGGTTGCACACTGCACAGTTTTAGGGGTGTCATTCCCAACGGCCCCACGCACTACCCTGCACTCTAGTCCAAGAGAAGAGGGTGCACACAGAAGACACTGAGCTAGCGGCCTCCGGCACTGCCCCAGGGGGAGTTCCATTCTGTTCCACTTCCTAGGCCCCGAATCAACGCCCAGCCCACGTCCAGCGCTGCCGAGGGACGGGTGAAAATACTCATTCCTAAGACAAATGAATGGCCTCCATCAACAGGGAGCCAGCCTGACTATAGGACACCCTGAGCTCACTCTGTATGGAGACAAAGTACCATGGGACCTCAGAGAGTGAGGGGCTTAGTGACCCTGGGAGAGCAAGCAAGGGTTCTTGGAAAAAGAGACGAAGTAACATTCCCAAGATTAATTTTCAATGCCGCACAACGTTTTGTAGATTGATGGATCCCCAGCAAACTGTTGAGGGAAAGGAAATACTGGACAGGGTGGGGGAGGCAGGGGAGGCAGGAAACACTCTTCACAATCACTCATTACAACTTGAGATCAGAGCACGTTTGGGACAAAAGATGTAAGCTGAGGCAGATTTCACAACTGGAGCTGGTGGTTGCCACCATTATAGGACCCAGGCAAGGCTCAGGAGAATGGAGCGCTGGGCCTCTGTGGGGAGGCGGGGCCAACATGAAGGCTGGGCTGAGTCAGATGACTGCCACAAAGAAGGCTGGGAAAATCCCCACCGCAGAAGGGAGAGCATCACAGTTGTCAGGGGCAACAGCTCTGCCTAGCTTTTCCATGCACTCAGCCCTTGACTCCCTCCTCCCCCTCCCAGCTGCAGAGGGTCCACAAAGAGGAAGGGAAAGCTGGGTACAGCCACCCTGGTCACTGCAGCCAGAGGGAGACCCACTGAGGCTGTCTGTGCTCCTTCTCTAGCACCCACCAGAGGGGCCCTGAGCCCTGGGCCCTGCCAGCCTCCTTGAGGGATGCCCTGGACCACTACAGAGCCTTGGCACTGCTACTCACAGCGAGTTCAGGGACCGGAGGCCCTGGAAGGCGTCGGGTGCAATCTCCGAGATCTGGTTGTTGCTCAAGTCTCTGCAAGGTGAGCAGAGGAGAGACGGTGGCTGAATCTCTCAGTGGCCACCAAGTCCTGCCTGTCCCCCCTACCTCCCAGACACCACAGGAGGGCAGGGGTTTCTTTGAAATTAGGAAAGAGAAGGGCCAGTTCCCCATCCACCCGAAAAACCCACGACTGGCCACTATTTCCCTGTGCAATCCAAGGGTCATGCACGGGTGGGTACCCTAGCTTTCCCCTACACACACCCCTCACAGCCTCAACTGCTTCTGTGGGTGCCCAGGCTGAAATGGTCAGCTCTGGTCACGTGCCAGACTCGGACTCAGCCTCCAATTTAGGCCGCAAGACAGCCCTTCGAGGAGGTCGCACCACCGCCATCCCCATGTCACAGGTGAGCCTGGTAGGAAGGCCAGATGATGGCTTTGCCGGGGGCTCAGCCACGGCAGGCAGAGTCAGGACCTGCCCCGGGGCTGTGGCCTGCCTGCTCCAGGCTCAGCCCCATGCTGACCCCCAGGAAACAGCAGGAGGCACTCACATCCTCCGAAGCTTTCTGTAGGGAGAGAAGGCTCCGGGGGGGATGGACTTGATCCCATTGAGCTCCAGGCGGCTGCAGAGAGAGAACAGAGGAAGGACAAGGGCACGTCACCCCACCCCCGCCATTGCCCAAACCAGGCCCTTTGCCCGCCAGCCCCTGCTCCCACCCTCCATCTGGAGGTAGGGGGGCTGTTACAGGCAGAGAAAAGGGACAGGTTTTCGAGCTCCATTATCCCAGGCTGCCATGGCTGAAAGGGGCTCACCAATGATGCTAATACTAAGAAACCAATTCTTTTTTTTTTTTTTTTTGGCCACACCACGGGGCTTGCAGGATCTTAGTTCCCCGACCAGGGATCGAACCCGTGCCCCCTGCAGTGGAAGCGAGGAGTCTTAACCACTGGACTGCCAGGAAAGTCCCTAAGAAACCAATTCTAGCAGACTCACCCAGCTGGGCTGGACAGATGGACCACAGAGGGATACGCCCCTCCAACCCTCCAGAGTTGCCAGCCTTGGGCAGACAACTCGGCCCAGCTGAGGCAAAGCATGTCTTCTCCGTTTGCACTGAGGGGCCTCAGGGCAAGCCTTGGGGTAGCGCCTGCACTGGCTCTTCACTGGCCCACCACAGCCTGGCCTGGCCGGAGGGGTGCATCCCAGCGCCTGCCCTGCCGGTACTCACATCTCCGTCATGGTCTCGGGCAGGTTGGCGGGGATGGCGGTGAGGCCTTTGCCACGACAATCCACAATGCCGTTGCTACAGGTGCACATGGCTGGGCAGGAGCCGGAGGAGAGGGTGCAGGAGGGCACGTGCCCCGCCTCCCCCTGGCCTGTGGAAACAGTGGGCTGTGACCTCAGGGAGCCCTGGGCCAGGACCTCCCTTCCCAGATACGGACTGATGGATGGGGACAAGGTGCTTCTCTAAATGAGGATGAACCAGAGGAGATCACCAAGGACCATGATGTAACTCTGCACGTGCCTGGTACATAGCAGGTACTTGTTTGCTGAACTTGAATCCGAACATAACTGTGCTACATGAGCACGTGATTTGCACGCTAGGAAATCCTACCCTCAGTTCTGAGGCTCCAGGCTCTAGTCCAAGTCACTCAACACTTCTGGCCTGAGTATGACAAGGACCATGTTTATTGAGCGCTTACTCTGTGCCACATGCCATAATAAGTGTCGTACATGCAGTATCTTATTGAATCCTACTGCAAAGAGCATGACATCATTGTGGCCACTTTACAGGTGAGAAAAGTGAGTCCTCAACATTCATTAATTAGCACATGAAATTCACACATCCTCCACGTTAATTAATAGCACATGGAATCTCACCACATAGGTGGTGAGATCAGGGTGAAGCCCAGTGTCTGATGTTAAGGACCCACACTTTTTAAAACCGAGGTATCATCGGTTATAACAAGTGCACCATCGTAAGTGTATAGCTGGCTGCATTTCCACATGTGGGTACGGCCACAGAACCGCCCCCCCCGACATGGAATATTTCTATCACCCAAGAAGGTTCCCTCATGCTCCTTCCCTGAGGTAGCCGCTATTCTGAGACCTGTCACCAAAGATCTGCTCTGCTCGTCTGTGGGCTGCACATAAAGGAAAGCAGACGGCAGGCTCTCTTGCATCTGGCCTCTTGCACTCAACGTAAAATCTCCGAGATTTGCCCATGTTGCTGTGCAGTTTGTTCTTTTCTATTGCTGACTCACAGTCTATTGTACGGATATGCCATCATTGGCTAATCCAGTCTCCTGTTGGTGGACATTTGGGCAATCTCCAAGCCTGGGATATTATGAAAAACACTGCTTGGATGTTCTTGGACACGTGTTTGGCAGAACATGTGCACATACCTAGCAGTGGAGCTGCAGAATCACGTCTCACACACGCCGCAGCCCTGAGCACAGCGGTGTTTGAGCGCAGTCTCGGGGGGCTGCCGGTGCTGAGGAGGAGGGGACAGCCCCCCCACCCCCGAGCCTCACCCTGAGGAGAGGAGGCTGAGCTCTGTGTGGCTGGCGGGCTCAGATCCACAGGCTTGGGAGAAGCGGGCAGCCCCTAATCCTCTGTCACGGATCTGTGAGCCGGTCATTCACTCAGCAAACATCCCTTGAGCATCTATCTCTCTGTGTCAAGTATGAGCACAGTACTAAGAAATGGCCAGAGAACACAGCACACGTAGTTTTCATGGACTTTGCGATCAGTCTATGCGGGACTCCCTCTGGGGCCAGGGAAGGCTCCCTGGGCCCTGCAGGTTGAGAAGGGAGCAGCAAGGCGGGGAGGATGTAACCAGCAGGGAAACAGCCTGCCAGGAGGCCAGGGTGGGAGGCACCTGCTCCCGGGAGGGGCAGAGGCAGGCACGACTGAGATGCAACAGTGAGGAAGCCACCAGGCAGAGGAGGCACAGATGACCTCGTCCAGCCTCGCAGAGCTGGAGGGCAGTTTGGACTCTCCTAGGAGCACTGAAAGGCCAGGTAAGGACAAAGCAACAGTGAGCAGCCCAAACCTGTGGCTCTCTTCAGGTCTTTCTGGCTGCAGTATGCAGATTGGAGGGGCCAGAAAGGAAGTGGGGCGGCCAGGCAGGAGGCTCTCCCAGGACCCCAGGTGGAAGATGGAGGTACAGACTCTGGGGTCCATTTCACTTCGAACCAAGGCTAGAAGGCCCAGTTTAATGACTTTTCAAGATAGCAGGGGTGAGACAATGGGGGATGGGAGAGGGGGTAATAGGAGGGGGCAAGGAGGGGGTGGAGTGAGGGATGGGAGGCGAGGGCTGGAGTGCTGGGTAGAAGCAAAGAAGCAAAAGGGAGACATTGGGTAGAAGGGATGGGACAGAAGGGGACAATGGGTGGGGACAGGAAAGAAGTGATGGGTAGGAGACAGGAGGGGAAATGCAGTGGAGGCAAGAGGTGATGTGGAGACAAAGGTGACGGGTGAGACAACGGATAGGGAAGAAGGAGAGCAGTGAGGACAGGACACAATGAGTAGGGACAGGAGAGAACACGAGCCAGGGTAGGAGACGGTGAGATGTCCTCACCCCATCCATGGATGAGGACCGGAGGTCACGGGTGGGCCAGATGTTAATGCGTGCTGACAGGAGGTTAGTGGGTGGGAACAGGAGGCGGGGCGGGGGGCAGGCGAAGGGCAGCCGAGAGCCCTGGCAGGGCCTGCACCCACCTGGGCAGCTGAACTCACTCTTCCGGACCTCGGCCACGTTGAGGCCGCGCAGGCTGGCAGGGCCCGAGCACTGGGTGAAGAGCCCGATGGTTGGCCTCTGCCTCAGCCACTGGGAGAGCCAGGCCAGGTGGCAGTCGCAGAACAGGTGGTTGGAGTGCAGGCGGCTGCGGGGGGGGGGGGGGGTGAGGGAGGAGACAGGGTGGCTCACGACCCACCTGGGCCCCCAGCCCCTGGCCGCACAGTGGGAGCCCCTTCGCCCACGGGGCAGGGGGCCGAGCCCCTGGCGCTCCACTGGGTCGGGGCCCGGCCTACACCCCGTCAGCTGCGCGGCTCAGCCCTGACTTGGGGATTATCTGCAGCAGCGGGAAACTTCCCAGCAGCTGCCCCTTCCCTCCCAGCGGGCTCGGCGGGTGCGAGGGGCACCCCTTCAGCTGGAGTGTGCCCAGTGAAGATGCATCTCACTGAGCTCACGCAGACCCACTGCCCAAATCACCTGACTCATCTTCAAACACAAAAACAAATCATTTGTTGTCCAACGAAAACATCAACTATAAATGACATTCGACGTCCTTCAGTTGTAGATCACCTCCCCCTCCCCCAACTCCACTCAGCCCCCGCCCTGAGGTGGCCTCCGGGGGTGCAGAGGAGGCCAAGCTCCTTCCCCTCTGCCCCCCAGCACCTCCCCTGCTCGGCACTGTGCTCCCGGCCGCCCCAGCCTGACTCACAAGGTCCGCAGCTTGGGCATGTGGTTGAAGCTGGACACGGGGATGGTGGTGATGCTGTTGTTGTTCAGAGTCCTGAAAGAGGGAAGCCAGAGTCACTGAGCGTCCGCCCAGCAGTAAGCCGCGTGGGAAGGACGGGCACAGCTTCTCCCTCACACTGTGGCTCACAGTCTGCCCTCGAGGTGACCAGCCCTGGCCTGGACCCGGGGGCTACGCCGGAGAGCCACCCTCAGGGAGACCCCTGAGCTGGGACAGTGATGAAGAGGCAGCTGCAGCACAGACCCCCAGGCTGGTAGGTCGGGGGAGGGGGGGGCACAGAAGGTGAGGATGGGTGCAGGCTCGGGCTGGCCTGGAAGAAAGCGTGGGGTTTGGACAGACGGAGGGAGAAAGGCGAGGCACTGCAGCCTTGAGTGTTAGAAACTCCAGAGAGACACAGCCACTTGCCCTGGGCTTCATCACGAGCAGTTTAAGCCTGGGTCACACTGCCACAGGCATGACCCCAGGAGTACACGCCCTTCCGTCCTTGGCAACAAGTCTAGGAGAGCAGAGAGCAGGCCTCTGCCCTGGGCCTGGCACCCACCTCCCAGGCCTCCCGCCTCCTGTGGGGCTTCCCTGCCCAAACGCCAGCTGCTTGGGCCTCAGCGCCCGTGATAGCCAGCTCTCCTGCCTCTGTTTCCCTTCCTATGTTTCACTCACAGCACTTCCAGCCCCCGCAGAGCCCGGAAAGCTCCTTCCTCAATGCAGCTGATCTGGTTCTTGTCCAGCTGTCTGTGGAACAAAGGAAGGTTATAGAGAGGACGGCCTGTTGCCTACAGCGGGGATGTCCAGACATTCTGATCAACCACTCCATTAGTTTAAAAAAAAAAAAGACCTGACCCCAATCATTTGTCCAGTACATACGTGTTGATCCAAATAGTAAATGTTAATAAAAGCTTAAATTCTTTCTCCTTTTTAGTTAAAACAGTAAGTATAAATAAGTTATATTATACTCCTCTCCCCAACCTTGCATATTTCCTGGGGAGCAGGCACCGCCCCCACTTTGAAGACCACCTAGAGGGTGCTTGCTGGTGGCTGTACAATCAGAGTCTGTCACAGGAGCCATGGCAGCCACAGCCGGCAAACAGAGTTCAGCCTGAGTGCCAAGTGAGACCGACTCACAGTGGCTACCTGGACTGCTGCTCCCACAACAAACTGAAGCTGTGATTGCGCTCCTTGGGAAAGAATGCGGTGATCAATTACCAATGTCTACTACAGGCTCGAGGGCCAGGGAGTGACGAGCGTGCCAGGCATTTGCCGGCACCATGGCAGTCAGACCTGGGTTGGGGTGGAGTGTAAGCCTGGACCGGAATAAAGTTGAGTCATAGAAATAAACCATTATATTTAAAGAGCATTCGGCTTCCCTGGTGGCACAGTGGTTAAGAGTCTGCCTGCCAATGCAGGGTACATGGGTTCAAGCCCTGGTCTGGGAAGATCCCACATGCTTAGCTGCGGACAACTAAGCCCGTGCGCCACAACTACTGAGCCTGCGCTCTAGAGCCTGTAAGCCACAACTACTGAGCCCATGTGCCACAGCTACTGAAGCCTGTACGCCTAGAGCCTGTGTTCCGCAACAACAGAAGCCACCGCAACAAGAGGCCTGCGCACCACAACGAAGAGTAGCCCCTGCTCACCGCAACTAGAGAAGAGCCCGCATGCAGTAACAAAGACCCAACGCAGCCAAAAATAAAATAAAATAAATAAATTTTAAAAAATAGCATTCAACAAAGTGTATTTATTTCCATATCTCATCTAAACCTCAGAGCAAGCTTGTGAGATAAATATGATGTCCCCATTTTGCAAAACAATATATAGAGGCTCAGTGAAGTTAACTGACTTGCAGCAGCTTATACAATATGCACCTGCAAGAAAACATTCAGACCCAGCTCTCCCCACCCACTGGAGGGTAAGGGCACAGAGACTGTCCATTGCAATGGAACAAGGACATCACCCAAGCACCCCACAGTTCATGACACTCCCTTCCACCTGGCCCCCAAAGGATGCCTGTTTCCTCCAGCCCCAGACTGTTCCAGAAGACCATGCTGGCACGAGCCATCTCAGAGCCCAGACCAGCTCCTCGGCTGCCTGGACCACAGGGCCTGGGGAGACCCATAAGGATGCTGACAGGGGTGGCCCGACAGTCCCCAAGCCCCTCTCCCTCCCAGGCCCATACTCACAAATTTTTGAGGTCTGTGGCTCCACGAAAAGCCTTTCTGGGGATGGCCTGGATGGCGTTCTCACTCAGGTCCCTGCGAGGACAAAGCCAGAGGGAGAACACTGTCAGAAAAGATTTCTCCAGCGTGCCCTGATGAGTCAGGGAGGTCAAGCAGGCCAGACAGTGCCCAGACCAGACACAGCTGTATCCCAGCACCTGGGACAGTGCTTGGCATGCAAAGATCACTGGGTAAACATTTGTCGAACAAATGAATGAGTGAATAAATGAACTGGAACTCGGGCCCCAGCCACCTCCCCTTCTCTGGGCAGAGGGGTTGCAGCTGGGGGGTGCAGCCTGGGGCAGCAGGGATCAGCTCTGCCAGCCCCCAAGCCTGCCCACCAGACCCACCAGGGTCAGCTCAGCCCCCAAGGCATCGTCCAGGGCTGCAAAGGAGCAAGCAAAGAAGGAGCTTTTCGACGGGGCCCACAGCTGCCCTGAGACCTATGGCGGGTCTACCTACCGTTCCTGATCTGTTCTACTGACCAGGAATGGAGGCTTCAGAAGAAGGCACAGCTGGACCCCAGATAACCCAGCCAGTAGGTGGCCCACCAGGTTGTGAACTCCAGACCCCATGGTCTCGGGGACTGCAGGGGGCAGGGCTGCCACTGAGCCTGGATCCACACGGGGCACTGAGCGTGCTGGCCTAGGGACTGCCGTGCTGCATCCCTGCCCTGGGGCTTGGAGGGCAGGGACCTCTGAGGACTCCATCACCTCCCCATTATTAAAGTCCTGAAGTGAGGGAGGAGGCGTTGCAGGGACTCAGCAACTCAGCTTCCGCTCCCCAGCAGGATTGGGCCTCAGGCACCTGTCCACCTGCCTCTCCTCCCTCTCTCAATCCTCATTGCGGAACGCCTCTCTGCTTCCCACCGTGCTGATAACAACCGCCCCCCAACGCCTGCACCGCCAGGCGTGTCACAAGTGTGAGTGCGCCTGAGCCTCGCACTGACCGTGGGGCAAATACTACTGCCGTCCCCCTTTCGCAAGGACAGGAGGGAGCTCAGGGAAGTTACACAGCTCTTTGAGGGAGCACTGGCGGGTTGGCGGGTGGCGGCTCCAGAATCTGAAACAGGCAGTCAGGTTGCAGGGCCTCCCCTCGCACAGCAGCCCTGGGAGGAACTGCGACCTCAGACAGTCAGGGCTGCCAGTCCCCACGTGGGATGGGCAGTTCTGCAGACCCCGGACCCTCCTCCTGCGCCAGGCCCATGGGGCTTTGACCGTCTCCATCCCTTCAACCATTCACCCCACGGGCCTCAGGGTTCACCTCAAACCTGAGAACACAGCCCACAGGGCCACTCAGTGCACTGTCCCCTGAGCTGCGGGAACCGCTCCCCTCCGCCTGGGTTTTTCTGCTGAGACAACAAAACAGAAGCATCGCAGCAGAGCGCATGGGGCCCTGACCTCAGAAAGGCAGTTTCGAATCCCGGTGTCCCACCTCCTGGCTGTGCATCTGTGGCTCAGCCTTTCCCTCCTGAGCCCCAGTTTCCTTGTGTGCAAAGTGGGGGAATACAAGCATTGCAAGGCCTGCCCCACAAACCGCCCAAAACCCTGCCCCCTGCACAGAGTGTGAGCTAACCTCTGTGAGCTCCCTCCCCTCCAAACCCCGACCCCTCCTGTCCCCCAGCTGCCTAACCGGCCCCAAGCACCTGTTGTCCAAAAGGGCTTTGTCACCATCACACCCCCTGTTCCCTGCTCCGTCTCTCCTTGAAGGAAGGCGTCTCAAGCCTGTGACACAGCCTCTCCTCTCTCTCCTCCAAAACTACATTCCCGCTGTGTCTGGCTTCACTATAACAGGCCTGTGCCTGTCCCTTAATGTGACAGCAGCTTCTCTCCCCTCTCCCCCCGGCCTCCCAGGTTTCAGAAAGATGGAGGGTGCCCAGGAGTGGGGACCTCTGGTAGCACCCTCATCTCAGCCCTAGCTAGCAGTTCACCCTTCAGCCAAGCTTGGGGGGAAACTCTGGGCTGACAGCTCGCAACCATTATTCCGTTTAATCCTCGCTACAATCCTGCAAGAAGGTTTCTCCCTTGTATCGACTAGTCTATTGATTTAGGCCAACCTTGTTCCAGAAAGGCTTTAAGGTGACTTATAGGGATTTATAAAACAGCAAGAGATCAGGAGTAAAAAGTAGGGCAGAGAAAAGACAAATCAATATCGGACAGCAAGCATGCAGCGCCACGTGATCCACACAGCTGCCTGGTTGGGGCAGGGGGTAGGTTCTAAGCTTTCTGAGAGCTGATGTGAAAAGGGAAAACTGGTCAGTTAACTGCATCCCCGATATATGTATAAACTCAAAAGAACCAGTTTCTCGGGAGTAGAGGTGTTTTGGGCACTAAGATGAGACAAGAATTTCTCCAGGGGTCTTTATAAAAAATGACTGTGTGTCCTAATCAATAACACTAGATCCTTATAATAAACGGGTTTCAAGTGTCTGTTTCTTATAATAACATCACATCAAAGTATGATTCAGGCAGAGCAATTCTCTAAGGATACACACCGGGAGCTAAGTGGGGAAGGGAGGGGCAGGAACGGTCTGTCAAAGGCAGGACGCATCGAGCCTGGCATGATCCAGGAGTAGGTGAGAGCAGGAGGTGCTGGGAAGAGAGTGTTGGCAGGAAAAAGGCTTGCAGACCAGAGAAGGCGACAGGTTAGACCAGAGAGGAGTGTGATCTGATAGCCTTTTAGACATGGCTCTGGGTCACCAAAGCTAATAGAGAAAAGACGCTGCCCCAGTGGACACCAAGTGCCAATTATTGAGGTGAGGGTCCAGGGGTGGGTGTGGATCCACCAGGGCCAGGCCACAGTAGTGAGCCGGTGCTCACGCTGTTAAAATGAGTAAAGGAAACTGAATTTGAGACCTTAAAGAGGCCAGCCTCTAGACCAGAGGGAAACAGGTGAGCCTTGAAAGGCGGAGGAAAATGCAGAGTGCTGACAGCAGAGAGGGTGGTGGAGAGAACCCGAACTCTGCAACGGAAGGATCTAAGTTCAGCTCCTGCTTCTGCCATTTACATTAGAAGTTACATGCCTGAGAGCTTCAATTTCCCTATTTGTAATATGGGGATTAAAATATCTACCACGCAGGACTTTGAAGAAGATTAAGAGAGTTCATGTAAATATTTATGCTTCTGTTCTAGTACCTCCATTTGGCAATATTTAAGAAATGCTGGGGACTTCTTTGGTGGTCCAATGGTTAAGACTTTGCCTTCAAATGCAGCGGGTGCAGGTTCGATCCCTGGTCGGGGGGCGGGCTAAGATCCCACATGACTCGGGGCCATAAAACCAAAACATAAAACAGAAGCAATATTGTAACAAATTCAATAAAGACTTTAAAAATGGCCCACATTTTAAAAAATCTTAAAATAAATAAATAAATAAAACTCTTAAGAAAAAAAAAGAAAGAAAAAAGAGAAATGTGGGCTTTTGACCAGCCTTAATTAAGCACAGTCCGCCTATCCCTTTGCTAAGGTTCTGACTGTTGTCTCCAGTTATCTCACTAGGGGGCGCCAGAAGCCTTCCCCGGACTTGGATGCTTGCTCAGCCATTTGGCAAACCCAAACAAAGCTATTCTTTTTTTTGCCCCGTTGATCCCCTACCTGGTGAACAACTGTTTTGTCTTTCCCAAACCTCTTTGAAATAAAGTTTCTTATATCCATTTTCACCAGGTTGGCATGCAAACTTCAAATGTACCACCTACAACTTTTCTCATCATATTTTCCCAGGCCCTGAGCCTCCTTTTTCTCCCTGAAACTTGATCAATATTGCCCTATTCTTCTCCCTCGGTGACCTTGTCAGAGACCCTGAAGTGAGGTGCGTGGCCTGGGGTATGCCGGGGCAGAATGAGATACACTGAGAGAGGCCATCCTGGGAGAGGGTGGGCTGTGGAGCTGGAAGGACAAACCAAAACCCAGAGCAGCTGGTGGCCCGATCCTGGCCAGGGGGAAGCACAGGGCACAGAGCCACAGGGCGGACAGCAGTTCAGAAGGACACCTCAGGCAGGACAGCGAGAAGCAGATTCGAGAGCAAGGATGCAGCAACCAGACAAGGGACCGGCTGGGGACAGATTCTACGGGAAAGGATAAGGTCCTAGATTTCTGACAAGCTCCCAGGGGATACAGAGGCTGCTGGTCCAGGAAGCACACACTGAGAGGCCAGGGCATAGAGGAGAATGCCCACAGCTAAGTGTCACCCTGGAGACTTGGGTTCAACGAGCCCTGTCTCACCCACTTAAATCATGTGGTCTTGGGTGAGTCACTAACCTCTCTGGCCTCAGTTTTCTCATCTGCAAAATGGGGGTAAGAAGTGGTACCTACCTTGCAGACTCTGATGTGGTAGGCACTAGGTGCTCTCACCCCTGCCCATGACTCCACATGTGCTGCCGTTCCTTCATTGCTTCGAATCCCTCCTGCCACAGGACCTCTGCACTTCTGTTCCCTCTGCCAAGACTATGCTTCCTCCACTCTTGTGGAGGAATGGTAACTTCTATTCATCCTTCACATCTCAGTCTACAGACACCTCCTCTGACAGCTCCCTCTGCTGCAGGCTCCCAGGGCCCCGACACTTTCTCTTCTCAGCACTAATCCAGGTTTATAATGAAATATTTGTGCCCTGGATGTAATAAAATACTGATTTTTGGTTAACACCCCTCTCTGCCTCCAGACAGTCCCTGGACACCTGGTGTGTTGCAGAGGCTCAGTAATTTTTAGCTGAACTGAACTGAAGTGGATCCTTCCATGATTCTCTTGCTCCAATCCCTCTGCATTTTCCGGATTAAAGCAAAGAGTTAGGACAGGCCATGTGACTGAGAGGGAAAAGCAGGGGCTTGGGGCAGGATGGCTGGTTCTGTATGAACTTTGTGAGACCAGACCTCTTCCCCGTGCACTGGGTATGGTTGTACTTGCTCTGTCTAACACTCACCCAACGAGTGAGGGCTCTACAGGGGGCTGGGGGGAGAAGCGCTTGTTGCCAATGGTGTTATAATCAACCCTGCCCTTCCCTTCACCCATCTTTATGGAACTTCAATAATCACCCTCCATGGCTCTGAGGTGGTCCCAGCAGCATGAGCAGAGAGGTGGGGGAGCCTCTGAGGAAGGTAAGTGACTCTCCCAGGACCCACAGGAGGACAGGGAGTTGGAGCCCCTGGGGTCCACCCGGGGGACTCGAGGTAAGGGTGCTGCAGGCAAAGATCCCCCGGCCTGAATCCCACCACCCAAGATCAAGGGCCCTGAGACACAAGCTGCTGCCAGTACCTCCACCCCCGGGGTCTGGGACATCCCCAATGACCCCAGCTGGGTTCCCCTTCCCTGAAGAAAAGGGGGCAGCAAGCCCACAGCCTGGCTTGGGCACCACCTCTCCTCCTGCACGCTGCCAATCCCTCCACCCTCTGCCAGGGCCAGGAGAGGCAGGGGCTAGAAAGCCGAGGTCAGGACCCCATGTTCTCTCTGCTAATCCCCCTTCACGCTCTAACCAGATTGGGTCCTGCTGGCAGACCGGCCTGAGGGGATCAGCACAGGGGGCGTTTCCAGCCAGAGACGCTGGGCACCAGCCAGAGCGACCTCCCTGCCGGCCCTACTGCAGAGCTGGGGGCCTGCTCTGTCGGCCTTTCAAGCCACACGGAGGCTCTGGGCAACCTGGCCTGTTCCCTCGCCCGCTGGTTACCCTGTGCTCGCCCAGTATGGGGATGGAGGAAACCAGGGCAGCCCGACTGTTCCAGGCCACCTCCCCCAGGGCTCCCTTAGCAGATTAAGGACTTGGGCCTTGGGCCTTGAAGCCGGCCATGTACCTCCCCACCGAGGGACCTCCTGGCAGTTTCCTAACGCCTTGAGCCTCAGTCTCCTCCTCAGTAAAGTGGGAATGACTATGGGGTCATGGGGCCTAACTGAGGCTGTGTGCGGTGCTCTTGGCCGGGACTGGCAGAGTCAGCTGCCACTGCTAATCGTCTTCATGGGCCTCAGGGCTGGGGGGCCAGGGAGGGGCAGGGCTGAAAAATCCAGGTCTTGCTAGAGTCTGTCATACAGAGTGAAGTAAGTCAGAAAGAGAAAGACAAATACTGTATGCTAACACATATATATGGAATTTAAGAAAAAAAAAATGTCATGAAGAACCTAGGGGTAAGACAGGAATAAAGACGCAGACCTACTAGAGAATGGACTTGAGGATATGGGGAGGGGGAAGGGTAAGCTGGGACAAAGCGAGAGAGTGGCATGGACATATATACACTACCAAACGTAAAATAGATAGCTAGTGGGAAGCAGCTGCATAGCACAGGGAGATCAGCTCGGTGCTTTGTGACCGCCTGGAGGGGTGGGATAGGGAGGGTGGGAGGGAGGGAGACGCAAGAGGGAAGAGATATGGGAACATGTGTATGTGCATAGCTGATTCACTTTGTTACAAATCAGAAACTAATATACCATTGTAAAGCAATTATACTCTAATAAAGATGTAAAAAAAAAGAAAAACTCCAGGTCTTGGAATCAGGGGGATGAGGCTGGAGGCTGGCTCTGCCACCAGCCCACTGTGTGATCTCGGGCAAGACCAGCGGTTAGTTCCTAGCCCCTGGGTCTCCCCTTCCAACAGCACTACCTCCCAGTGAGGTCGGGAGGATTAAATCACACACGGGTGAGCCCAGCTCCGGGCAGCCTCCCTCATGCTGCTGCGGCTGCTAAGTGCCGCCCAGGGACCCTCAGCTGGTGACTCAGCACCCACATCTCTGGCACCTGAACCAGCAGCAGCGGAGCCACCTGGGAGTTTTAGAAATATGAACTTTCTAGCCCCGCCTACTGAATCAGAATCTGCATTTTAGTAAGATCCCCCCAGGTGATTCATATGCATATTAAAGTCTGAAAAGTGCTGGGACTTCCCTGGTGGCGCAGTGGTTAAGAAACCGCCTGTCAATGCAGGGGACACAGGTTCGAGCCCTGGTCCAGGAAGCTCCCACATGCCACGGAGCAACTAAGCCCGTGCGCCACAACTACTGAAGCCTGCGCGCCTAGAGCCCATGCTCCGCAACAAGAGAAGCCACTGCAATGAAAAGCCCACGCACCGCAACGAAGATTAGCCCCCGCTTGCCGCAACTAGAGAAAAGCCCGCGCACAGTAAAACAAATAAATAAATAATTTTTTAAAAAGAACAGTGCTGCATCTGACAGAGGGAAGCTTAAAACTCTTCCTGTCCCCAGCTAGGGCTAAAGCAAAGGGGTTGTAGCCCCTGTACCCGCCAGCTTTTCAAAGCCAGGGGCAGAGGAGACAACTCCCACTCCTTAGGGGGCGGGATGGGAAGAGACTTGGACACAGACACCCCCACTGAGTGGAGAGAGGGAAGAGCAGCCTCTGACCTGTCACCTGTGGCATGCCACTGCCCACCTTCATGGGGAACAGAGGAGGTGCTCACCAGAGGGCAGTGACAGCCACGACATTAGTACCACCACCCTCCCTACATTCCTGCTGGGGTTGGGGCAGGGGGACGCTGCCTGAGAGGCACTCAGCTCCTCCATGCCAACAGGAACCACTGCTCCAGCTCAGGGCCCCAGCCAGGGGCTGGAAGACAGAACCCCAGGGGGCTGCTCTGTACCCCAGGTCCCTGCTGCAGGACGCACCCCAGGGCTGGGATGCCAGGTGCACACCCGCATCTAAGGTGCTCCTGGGATCTGGCAGGACCATCCCTCCTTTGTCTCTGCTTATCCTTCGAGCCTCCCCTCAAATCCTACCCTTTCCACCCAGGAAGGAAATTAGTTCTGCAATTACCCCTCCCCGCCCAGGCTCCCCAGCCCACGGACAATATTCAGGGGCCCCAGATCTACCCTCCGTGGGTACGTGGCATGTGCGTGCACCTGTCTCCAAGTGACCTTCAAGGCGGGTTCCTGAGAGACATCTGGTGATAAGGACCTGAACCCTTTCTGCCTGGGCTCCAACCTCAAGGTAACGACTGGGACTTTGTCATTCATAAATCTCAGGTGCTCCCAGAAGAGCAAACTGAAAGCTTATCAGGGGCTGACTCTCAGTGTGGATGAGTTTGTTTCATCAACTCCAAAAGTCAAGTTTGGGTCGGGGGAAGGGGGAGAGTGCAGAAGAGACCAGGGAGTAGTATCAAAGGACAGGGTGGTGGTGGGGTGAAGGGGGAACTGGTCCCACCATCCACAGCCTAGTTTCCTTTGATCTTGGGCCCCGCTCCCCTGCTGTTGTCAAAACAAAGGAAAGACACCCGCACCCCACCTGGGAGCTGCCTCTGTCTTCTCCTAAGGCTGCACTAAGTAGCCAGTTCCCCTTGCTAATCCTTGGGCTCCCCGATCCCCTCTCCTCTCCTCCCGAGGGCCAGAGTCAGGCCAGCTAGGATAAATGGCGGGGGCCATCAGATAAGCCTGTGTCCCCCAAAGGAGCCTCAGTGAGGGGAGGGTGAGGCGCTGGCCAGGCAGTAGCTGGTCTGGGAGAGGAGTCAGGCGACCTGGGTTCAAAAGCAAGCTCAGAATCAACTGGCTGCCTCTTTGCACCTCAGTTTCCTCATCTGTAACAAGCTTATGAGGGGCAAACAGACAAAGGTATGTGAATGTATCCCAAAGACTGTCTGGCACACAGTAGGTGGCAATCACGTTGCTGCCAAGGCTTTAAACCACCCCTACTAATTGCTGTGTGGTCCAGGTCTGACCCCTCTCCTTCTCCACCCCTCTCCTCCTAAGGTGGTTACGATATTCATGGAATTAAAGCTCACGCATGCTCTGTGAGGCCTTGAGATTTTAAAAAGTGTTAAACACACAATATTTTCCCAAGGAACTCCTGACGTCCAAATTCCCGTAGGTAATTTTGGAGGCTCACACCATAGATGGTGCGGTTGGAGCTTTGCAGGAAAAATGGGCTGCTCCAAGCTACCAGTGCACGCCAGGCACCGTCAGCAGGAGAGATGGCCTTCCTCTCCTGTCCACCACACCACTCGGAAGCCACACACCCTCCTGTGGCCAGCCCCCCCTCCCTCTAGACCCACGGAGTTAATGTTGCAGAAACCTCATTAGGAAGAGACATTAAGCAGCCCTGGATCGCGGCGCCATAAAACCAGCCTGGGTAACATTTCTGTGAATTGGGCTGCTTGTCATGCAGCTACCGATCACTGCAATCAATTCCCACAATAGAGGTATCAGAGGAGATGCACGCACCCCACAAAGCAACCACAGAGCCCTGCCAAGGAAAGCTGCTCAGAGGCTGGAGTCCCATTCAGGAGTGAGTGGCTCAAGGACAAACAGGAAACAGACCAGAAGGCACAGGTCCCAGCCACCATGGCAAGAACACGATAATGGCAACTGGGCAAATGAAGGAGGCAGGGGAATGCAAGCCCCTCTTAATGTGAGTGCCGGGTAAGGCCTTCCCTGTAATCAACCACCATGCACTGAGCCCCCAAGAAGTTCCAGGCATTCTGCTGAGTCCTGAGCAGGGATGCACTGGGGGAGACAAGGCTCTTGTCCCAGACACATTTGAGTCGTTAGGACCAATAACTTCAGAGATTCCCAGCCCAGGCACACAGTGGGGAAGGGGCAGGGGTGTTCAGCAGGAGAAAGAATCAAGATATAGAGGAAAGAACATGAGCTTTGGAGCCAAACAACCCTGGGTTTGATTCCAAGCTCCACCATTTACTGCCTCTGTGACCTTGGGAAGTTACTCAACCTCTCTGAATCTGGTTGCTCACGTGTAAAGGAGAGTTCACCACAGCTCCCTCTTGCTGGGTTATATAGTGAGGATTAGATACCACATGTGCCACTTAAATAAAGCACAAAGATAGGCAAAAGGCATCTATGCTGTTAGGAATCAGGACCGTGGTTACTGGTGTGAGGGGATTAATGACTGGAAGGAGGAACAAGAGGCTTCTGGGTGCTCGTGATGTTTTCATTCTTGATCTCTTGCTGGTTATATGGGTGTGATCACTTTGTGAAAATTCAGCGAGTTATATATACGAAAATACATAACACATGTACAGAAATTTGCACTTTCCTGGATATATGTTATACTTCAATGAAAAGTTTTTAAAAACGACATATAAAGCACTGATTCCAGCGCGTGGTGCTTTGAAGGCATTCAACAAATGCTAATGTCCTGCCTCCCTGATCCTCCCCAGAAGAGACAAAGGTGGAAAAAATCTTTGAGGTGACCAACACCCAAAGAATTGGGACTCACAATTCTAAGCAGTGGGGAAATCCCCTGGCTGAGAGGACACCGCACAGAGGGCGGCAGAAACAGTGCCCACCCCAAAGTGATGAAGGACTGGGAATCAACATCAAAGAGACAAGGAGGCGGGAAAGCAGGCCCTGTGGGCACGTGAGCATTTTGACTGTGCCGGGTGACACGCTGTATCCCAGGGTAGGACGGCATCTGTCTCCGTTGCAGCAGTTCACGTCTGCTTACACATCTCCCTGAAGAGCAGGTACAGTGCCCTGCTCCAGGATGAGACCTCAGGGTCCAGTGGGATGGGCTGAGATGCTGATGTTGGAGGAGCGAGGACCTTGGGGCCCCGCAGGGCAGGCCTGGGGGGCCTGGGCCAACAGAACAGCCTTCAGAGCTGGTCTGGATTCCTTCTTTGCCTGGTTTCAGGAAGGAATTAAGGCAGTTTTAGGGATACATTATAAAATGGAGTAAGATAACAGGAACCAGAGGAAGAGTTAAAAAAAAAAAAGAAGACAAAAATGAGTAGACATATCAAACAAGAGGGAGAAGTACACCCTACAAAAGCCTCTGCATCTGCTACCTGTGGGCCTGGGCTTCTCCCGGCCTAGGAGGATGTGGAGACTGCTGTGCATACAATTCACCAAGTCCACAGATGAAAACAAGCTTGGGGGAGAGACACGGCCTTTCCTGGTTCTAAAACCAAGCACGGGGGACTTCCCTGGTGGCGCAGTGGCTAAGAATCCACCTGCCAATGCAGGGGACACGGGTTCGAGCCTTGGTCCAGGAGGATCCCACATGCCGTGGAGCAGCTAAGCCCGTGCGCCACAACTACTGAAGCCCGCGTGCCTAGAGCCCATGCTCCGCCACAAGAGAAGCCACCGCAATGAGAAGCCTGCGCACCGTAACAAAGAGTAGCCCCTGCTTGCCGCAACTAGAGAAAGCCCGCGTGCAGCAACGAAGACCCAACGTAGCCCATAAATAAATAAATAAACTTTTAAAATAAATAAATAAATAAAACCAAGCATGGAGGCTTCGTACGGGTCCCATAAAGAGGCAGCAGCAGAACAGAAAAGCAGGACATTTACCAGCATCCCCAAAGGAGGCTCAAGGATATTAGGTTGCCTGTTTCTGAGTCACTTCCCCAGAAGCCAAGTCACAGACCAGCCAGTTCTCCAAAGGGCCCATTTGCTAAATTTCTTTTCTTTCCTTTACCAATTTGGTTTTAGTTGGGTTGTTTTCCATTTGTCTTCATAAAGGCCTTTTAGGGGCTGTTGGGTTTCCCTGCCCCAGCTCCTGGTGGTCACAGGGAGAGACTGGGGCTGGGCTCATCATGGTTCAAACACCAGGAGTGGGGCCAGAGACAAATGGACCAGTCCTGAAAATACTATCATAAAGGCGAAACGCAAACCAGTCGACTCACACAAAGTAGTTAAAGAAAGTAAGTCAGGTTTCCCTGGTGGCGCAGCGGTTGAGAGTCTGCCTGCCGATGCAGGGGACACGGGTTTGTGCCCCAGTCCGGGAGGATCCCACGTGCCGCGGAGCAGCTGGGCCCATGAGCCGTGGCCGCTGGGCCTGTGCGTCCAGAGCCTGTGCTCCACAACGGGAGAGGCCACAACAGTGAGAGGCCCGCGTACCGCAAAAAAAAAAAAAAAAAAAAAGAAAGAAAGTAAGTCAATTTGATGAATTGGTCATTTGACAAACCGGCCATTCAGTGAATTGACTTTTGGCAAATTGGCTTTTAGCAAAATGACATTTGGTAAATTGGTCTGCTTCTGACACAGCAGTGTGTTCCACAGGGCAATTACTTATACACTGCCAGTCCAGGCTAATGGCCTGGGATCAGAGCTCAGGAGAAGTCGTTCGCAGACAAGTCAACCTCACCCCATGCGCTGCTCTCCACTGGCCTGTCTTGAGCCAGGGTGGATTTTAGAATATTTTGAGGGATGCATGCACGCAGACCATCCTTCATTCGTATCATTTTTCTCAGTTAAGTTTATCTAGCTCTGAGGGCAGACTCTGGGTTGTCCCTCATAAGGACCTGGGAGTGGTATGGGCAGGATTCAATGTGGTTTGGGAAGAGAAAGACCCAGGCACAGGGGCAACAGGACTGGGCAAGTAGAATCCACGCTGTGCGCGGGGAGGGGGCTCCACTCAGGACAAGTGACCAAGTTGCTAGTTTGAGTTTCCCCAGGGAGAACTTGGGGGCCCTGGCCGATGCGGCACGGCACCTAACGCCAGAACAGACGTCTGACTGAAGCCCATGGCAGGAGTGGTCCACCAAGGAGGCCAACAGAGGATCACTGAGCCCCTGAGGCATTCCCAATCCTCTCCTCCCTGGCCCGTAAGGGGAAAATGGGGTCCATTTCTTTTACCAAAGACCTCGCCCACTGTCCCCCCATCCCCTTCAGAGCAGTCCAGGCCCTGTCTGAGTCTTGGCCTTAGGAGTTTCTCAGAAGAAAAGGGGAGCTTGGGGGACTGGAATGGCACGAGGTCAGCCTCCCCAGAATATTTGCAGCCCCTCACGTCCCCTCCATATACACTCACAGGGATGCCCAAAGGGTATAAGACCCTTAAGTACCTCCCAGACAGGCAGAAAGACAGAGCCTTGTCACATTACAAGGCAAGGAAGGTGTCTAGTTGGCTCAGTGTGTTCTGCAGGTGGCAACAGCAGCAAGAAAGCCCAGAAAAGCCGGGCGGAGGGGCTGGGCGTGGAGCTGTCCGTGGTGCTGAAGCCTCTCAGCAGCTCTTCTTCTGGTCAAGGCGAAAGACCAGAATCCAAAGACCTTGGGTTCTAGCCACCTTCCACCTTACCCAGGTGGCCCACACGCCAAACCTTGTATCACCAGCTTTTTTTTTTTTTATAAGCCCACAGAGAGTCTGGCTCACAGTATATACACAGAGGGTCAGGAGAGCCCCACATGAGCATCAAGGGATCCATTCGTAGACTCAGGAGGGGCATGTGCTGAGCACAATCCACGTCACTAAGCTACTTGTAGACAGAGGTGAAGCTCGATACCGCCCCATTTCTCCAGACATAGAGCAAAGCACAGAGAAGTGCTCAGAAATCACCTGGCCACGTCAGATCCTTGCACAAAAGCTGCTCATTTCAATCCTTAGGACCTTAATGATCATCACTGATGCTTGTATAACACACAGTTACTATTATTGATGATGATAGCTACATATATTAAGGATTTATTATGAGCCTGGCACTGTGCTAGGTATTTTATATGTTTTAGATGCATTATCTCATTTAATCCTTAAAACAGCTTTCTGAGATAAATTACTCCCACCTCTCTGGTGTGGATTGACAGTGGGAGAGGTTAGGGCATGGGGCGGGGGTGGGTAGAGAGTATATTGGAACAGTCCATGCTTTCCACTCAATTTTGCCCTGAACCTAAAACTGCTCTAAAAAATAAAGTCTATTAAAAAAAAAAACCTCTCACCATACCTGTTTTCCAGGTAGCATAACTGAGGTGTCATAACTTTCCCAGGCTGTCTGACTGCAGAGCCCACAAGCTAACCCACTATGCTACATTGGCTCAGCACATTAGAACCATCAAAGCGATGGACAGGTGGGTGGGGAGGCGTCTAGAAGCGTACACATGTCAGCAGTGACATCTGATAGATGAACTGGGAGGGAGGAGGTGAAAGTCTAGAAAGCAGAGTATGATAACGAACATTGGCAATGTCAACAGCGAGTCATCAAGAAAAGGTTAAACTATGTGCAGGACCCTCTGTTTTAGAACTTAGATAATAGTGTAATAAATTTCAGATGCATCTCATCAAAAATGGTGGGAGGTTAGCATGTTTTCCCTGAGCAGCCAGGCCATGGGGAGAGCAGAATGCCAGCCCCTGCTGGGGTGTGCACTGCCCATGGACTTCTCCTTGCACCTGGATTCCTACAAGTATCTCAGAAACTGTCACTTCTTTCAAACCCCCATAGGTTTGAAAGACAGAGGCAAGCTTTGGAATCCTGTGGCGAGGGGCTTCAATCGCAAGTCAGTACAGACAGGCAGCATCCCCTGGGCCTCTGAGAATGCAGGGGTTCTGGTGCAGGGGAGCACCTGCCACCTGAAGGGGAGGATCCAAGGCCACCAGCCACTGGCTTCTCACAGAGTCTCTGGCGCACCCTCTGGGCCACCACCCAAGAGCCCCCAGCAAAATAAATGATCACCAGGGCTCCTGTCCCCAGTCTCACACAAAGTAGTTAAAGAAAGTAAGTCGGGCTTCCCTGGTGGCGCATCTAGGTGTAGCAATGAGGCTAACCCTGCACAATCTGGAACACAGAGGGCACCCAGACCTCCTGGTGTGGTGGTGGTGACCAGCTTCCGGGAGAGACAGACAGAGGGCTGGGGCGGGGGGGCTCTGACCACCAATGTGAACACCAAAAACTGATGTTCGGACTCAGGAAATTTCATCTCAGCATCCCAGTTTGCCCAATTCCCGATTCTCTAGGAGGGATGCAAACACCTCCAACTTCTAGGAGGCCAGGTCCAGCAGCCCTGCCCTCCCCCAGGGAATGGTTGGTGCAGTCAGGTACCCTGCTGTCCTGCCTCATCTCCTTCACAGCCAGACCAGGAGTCCCCACCTGTGGGGCTACAGAGTCTCAAGGACCATGCAGTTGTTGCAAAATCTGGGCATCCTCACGCAGCCCTAGCAACATGTGCAGACTGAATTAGAGTTACGTAGGACCTTGGGCTCCACCTCTCTGAGCCTTATTTTCCGTGTCAAAATGGGGACAGCGAGAGTCCTTATCTCAGAGAAGTGCCATGAGGACTTGGTAGGTGGGTTCGCAGCTTAAAACCAATAAATGGGAGCTATTGTTATTGCTCTTCTTATTCTTCTCACATGGGTTGTGATAAATAAGATACAGATTCAATTAAAAGCACTACTGGATTCATAAGGTCCTCTTCAAAGACATGATGTGTTTTCTCAGTCATCATGGGAACCTCATATGGGTACCTCGTAACTGTACCCATGCTTTTTTCTTCTTAGCACTTACCATAGTTTTAATCAATTGATTATTCATGGTATGATTTAGTTAATGTTTATCTCCTCAATTAAATTATGCATTCGATGAGGCAAGGGCCATGTCTAGCAAAGAGGTGGCATTCAGTAAATAATCTGATGAGGATTTTGGCTATTCAAAATGTCAGATTAGCATTTGGGAGGAGGTCTATGGTGTTTTGACATTAAAAACAGGTCCCCTCCAGGACTGACAGGATAAGGGCATAAGGCCCCCTGCTGTGATCCCACGCATGGCTGTTGTTCCTTTGAGGGGCCTGTTGTCCAGCAAAGGGCAAAGGCTCTGAACTGGATCCACACTGACTCTGTGATAGTTTCCGGCGGGAAGGGCCACAGCCCCCAGGGAGAAAAGCTAAACAGCCTCTCCAGCCCCGCCCTGCTTCTGGCCCACCTCTCTGTTCTGTCCTCCACCACCATCTACTCACTCCTCCGTGTCTCATAACACCCTCCGCTGTTTCCATCATTGCAACTGTCACATTGCATGTCTGCGAGTCTCTCACATCCTGATAATAATAATGACAGCACAGATGTCGAGAAGGATACATCTGCCCTTTGCCTGCCTGCTGGAGGAAAGCTCGCTCACTAATGCAAGGGGACAGGCTATCATCTGGGCCACATCTACAGCCACACCACGACAGAGCAGGTGCACAGAGGCACCCCCCTCACTCCCCGCACGCCTGCCTGAGTTCACTGCTTACTGCTTTCACCTCCTGCACCAAGGGTCCAGCCGGAAGGGGGTGACATTCCAGGTCTGATTCCAGCTTGGAGAGCCCAAGGCCTCGGGTCTAACCTTGTGCTCCAGCTCAGGATTACCAGAGCTCTGCACTGGGGTGGCGGGGTGCGTGTTAGTCAACCTGGCCAATATTTCCCACTTTTCATCTTTCATTGTTTGAGAACAAAGCCAGTTTGGAGAAAGAACAGGGGAAACTAGAGCCTTGCTTTTCAAAGTGTGATCAGAAGAGGTGCAGGATGGGCATTGATAGAAATACAGAATCTCAGGCCCCAACCCCTACCTGCGGAAAAAGATCCTACATTTAATAAGGTGATTTGTTTGCACGTTCAAGTTGCAAAGCACTGGATAGAGTAGTGGTTCTCAAACCTGGCTGCACACCAGAACCACCTGGGGAAGTTTACAAAATACTGATGCCTGGGTTCCACCCCAGAGATTCTAATTTCATTAGTTGGGGGCAGAGCCTGGGCATTGGGATTTTTCAAAGCTCCCTAGGAGATTCTTAGGTGTGGCCAAGATGGAGAATCCTTTCTACACATGTGGCCAACCCTCAGGCCCCTCACCTTGTCCTCCCCCACCTAGGACCCCCCTTACAGTGCTACGTCCTTCTCCAATCCTTTCTCTCTCAGTATTTCCAATCCCACTGGATGACTGGTGCTAATCAATGTTGAGGAAAGTGAGCCTGGAAGAGTAGTTCATACTAGGTGGTAAATGACTGACAGCCCCAACTTCCATGAAGTATGTGCATTTTAAAAAGAGGATTCCTGGGCTTCCCTGGTGGTGCAGTGGTTAAGAATCCGCCTGCCAATGCAGGGGACACGTGTTCAAGCCCTGGTCCCAGAAGAACCCACATGCCACGGAGCAACTAAGCCCATGTGCCACAACTACTGAGCCTGAGCTCTAGAGCTTGCGAGCCACAACTACTGAAGCCCGTGCACCTAGAGCCTGTGCTCCACAACAAGAGAAGCCACCACAATAAGGGGCCCACGCACCTCAATGAAGAGTAGCCCCCGCTCGCCGCAACTAGAGGAAACCCATGCACAGCAACAAAGATCCAATGCAGCCTAAAATAAATAAATTTAAAAAAAAAACAACGGATTCTTGACTCAGCCTTCATCAGTGGTGACATCCTATCGGTTTAAGGAACGTAAAGGAAACACTGAGCAGAGAGGACCTTCCTGGTCACCCTAAAATTAGCCTTTTCTATTCAGCCAAAGTTACTATTCAGAAAAAGAGCTATTTATAGCCTAGATGAAAGTTCGCTACTTAAGTCAGATGGCTGAGCAAAGGTACCTGCGTATTTATCTGTGTGTGTGGGCCCAACTTTCTATCTCTTACTGATGCTGGACTGTCCATCATCATTCTGGGGTTGGAAGAAGAAAGAAGAAAACCGGGGAGAGGAAGAGGGCACCTTAGAAGCCAGGAGCAGGTGCTGGGGGCAATGCTGGGGGTGGGAGCACCCGAAGGTGACCACCTCCATGAAAGGAAGGAAGCACCACATCTCACACCTTCGAGGTGGCTCTGGCTTAATGTCCCTGCACAAATGCACTCCCCGCATCCTCATGGGTGGCCCTGGGAAGGGTCCAGAGACCAAGGGAGGGAAAGGCTGGACCAAGTTTATTTATCAGATGAGCAGTAGAGGCCAGACTAGAAGCTGGAATCCCACAGGCTCCCAGCCTGCCAGCGCATCTTGGGCTGTACTCTGGAGGGAGAAAGTGCAGGAAAGCAATGGGCTGTGGTCCTGGGAAGGCAGCAGCCAACTCCCAGGCTCAGGTTACATGGCAAAGCCATCTGTGGAAAAGCAAGGGAACCAGAGACAGAGAGATGGAGACGAGAGTCCAATAGAGAGAAATGGGCAAGAAGAGAGAAGCTAGATGAGAGAAAAAGACAAAGAAAGAGAAAGGCCAAGACCCCCATGATTGGGGACGAGGCTCTGAGGCGGGAGACGCACGGGGTGCTCGGCTTTTCACAGCAGCGAGAGGTGGCACTGAGTCCAGGCTATGCCTGACAACCAGCTAAGGTGCAAATGAAAAGAGCTCAGCGTGAGAGCTGCTGGGGCTCCTCTCGGGTGCTGGACTCTGCCACCCCGGCCTCTCTCAGGCAGACTGGCGGCCAGGGGATAATTGGCCCATGGCTGGAGGTATCAGGATTGGATGATGAGTGTGAAGCCTGCAGGTGACCTGCCCATGGGGACACGTCCTATGTCACTAATCACCAGGCAGAGGTGAGAATGGAGCTCTGGCCACTGCGAGCCCTTCCTGGTAGAATCAGATCTTGGGTGGGGTAAGGGCTGTCCTTACTCGTAGCTGGGAAGGGAAGGGTTTTGGAGTGAGAAGGACCTTCAGCTTGGATGGCTGCAGGCTAGGGGACAAGACATAGTAGGCACAGGCTGCCATCATGGAGGGACAGGGTCACAGGGAATGGTGGCGTGCAGGGTGCATGGTTCACGTTCTCTCGTGCACACCGCAAATCCAACAAACTCTACATGTGAGTTAAGAGTAGAAACTCTGCAGCCAGACCGTCTGGGTTTGAATCCTGGCTCTGCCTCTTACTAGCTGGGTGACTCTGAGCTTGCTACCGAACCCCTCTGTGCCTCCCTTTCTTCTTCTGTGGAGTAGAATCATAAATAATAATTCTACCTAGCTCATAGGCTGTCGTGAGGATTCGACGAGTGAGTATGTGTAAAGTGTCTGATCAGTCCCTGCTGGCACGTGGTAAGTGCCGGGTGAGTTGGCATCATCCTCGCCACTGAGGTTCAGGCAGCCTCTGTGGATGCTGGGCACTGGGCAGGGGTCTCAGGCCACAGCGACCAAGACAAAAGAGGTCCATGTTCCCGTGGGTTTCCATTCTGGTGGGGGAGAGAGAGACAATGAGTAGTACAACCCCAAACCCCCCAAGCTGATTTCAGAGATGGACGAGTGCTTTGAAGGAAACAGAACAAGGCATCACGCTGGAGAGTGACTGGGAAGGAAGGGGGCGTCTGTGGCCAGGGTGGTCGGCGGGGGCTGCCCTGTCTGTCCAAGGAGAAGCCAAATGGTGAGAAGGAGGGAGCCATGCAGAGCGCTGGGGAAGAGCATTCCAGGCAGAGGAAGCAGAAGGGGAAAGACTGTCCCTGTGGGCAGGGGTGTGAAGTGTCAGGGAACAGAAGCAAGGCCAGCACGGCCAGCGTGCCCAGCGGGAGGGAGGAGACGTGGCTGGGAACGAACGTAGGCAGGGACCAGCGAGGAGGGCTTCGTGGGCGTGGCCGGGGAGTGGGCTGGACTCTGCATGAGGTAGAGGGTGTTAAACAGCTGCTAGGCAAGATCTGATTAGTATTTTTCTAAGAGAACTGGCTGCTGGGAGGTGACTGAATTACAGAGGAGCAGGCGGAGGCAGTGAAAGCAAGCACTGAGCCCTCCTGACAACCTGGGAGGTAGAATTTTTACGATGAGGAAACTGAGGCTGAAACAGCTGTTGCAGGATAAAAGGGGCACAAAGAGGGACCAGAGCAGCAGCTACTATTTATTGAGCACTTGCATCTCCCAGGCTCTGTGCCTTGGTACTTTCCCCTGTTGCCATTTACAGAAGAGGTTAAACTGGGAACCCGAGGCCACCCAGATGGTAACAGAGCAGAGTTAGGCCCTCAGGTCAGGCTGACACCAAAGCCCATGGCCTTGACCAGTGAGGCCGCCCTCTTCTGGTGTTGGGGGATGGGAGAAGACCTCTGAGGGCGCCTCTGGTTCAGAACATATCTGCAGGGCTCTGTCCTGCTCCAATCCTAGGACACCTACCTACTTCACAGATGGAAACTCCCCACTGTGAGAGGAGGAGGGTCATTCAATCTCAGAGGTGGGGCTGGAGGCAGAAAACCTTTATAATGTGTTTGAGATCATTTACTTAAGTTGAGAAAATACCTATTTGTCCTACCAAATTTTGTTCCTACCGAAAGGTCACTCTGGTTTGATATAATTCTATCACCAAGCCCCAGAGCTCAGAATCTGTCTCTTGCAGAAGGCAAGCACTATAGATTCAAAGCACAATTTATTTTGATTTTTTTCTACTTAACATTAACTTTGCAGCTGCATCAGAAAACCCATCACTGTAGACCTGTTCAGACACGTTCCCTGCATCATTTCTATCATCTTCTACCTGGAAGGGAGCCTCTCCTGATGTCTCTCCATGAAGTTGGCCAGGTTCCTTAGAAAATTTACCTTGGTTTGTGGCACTACTACTGATTAGGGCCTATACACTATGAAGCTACCTGTGAACTTGTAAACTTGTGTGTTTTAGAGTAGCAAATTATTGCTGTCTGGTAGAAAAGATAACTTCAAGGGTTAGTTATTGCCTGTAGGGCATTAACTAGCTTTATATCTAACTTTTTAATTTTATTTCAATGTTCTCTGTCTTTCATTGATTATAAGCTCTCAGCACCTCAAATTCTCCTTGGAACAACTTTACTCTCCTTCTGGTTTTCTCATTAATGAGTTAAATAAACACAATCACCTTATATTTGTATGACAGTCAGGTTTCTAACTTTTTTACAATCATGCTTTGGCAGTCGTTTTATCTCCGTCTTGCAGATGAGACCACTGGGGCTAAGAGAAGCCCGTGAACTAGCTGGATGCACACGGCCAGCAGGTGTGGAGGCAGAATTTCGGTCTGATGACAAAGCCCCTGCAGGTCTCACAGGTCATCTGAGTTGACAGGGGCCTTAGAATGATATGATCAAACCCCTATACTTTACAGGAGACCCTGAGACCAAGAGGAGAAAGAAGGCTTGCTCACAATCACACACTACTAAGCACAAAGGGCATCTTCAGCTGAAAAGATGTTTCTCCTTTTTTAACGACTGCCTCATCTTGCGTTTGCTCAATCCTTGCCACCCACAGGGAACAAGAAAGAGTGCCTGCCACACAGTGGACTCACCTGCCTGCAGGACCAGTGAGGCACCTCCAGAACAGAGTCACTCCTCAGAGTGCCAGGCAGGGCTCTGACCCGAGTCCATGGAGGCCCTGAGGCCCGAAGAGGGGCTGCCAAAGTCTGTGCATCCCTGGAATTTTGTACAAATTTTGCCTATGTGCACAGGGCATAAGATTCTCAAAGGGACAGGACTCCAAAAAGATTATGCATCCTGCTTTGAGATTGTCTGTAGAAGGGCCCTGTTAGAAGAAGAGGAGCTGGGGCTTCCCTGGTGGCGCGGTGGTTAAGAATCTGCCTGCTAATGCAGGGGACACGGGTTCGAGACCTGGTCCGGGAAGATCCCACATGCCATGGAGCAACTGGGCCCGTGCGCCACAACTACTGAAGTCCGCGTGCCTAGAGCCCATGCTCCGCAACAAAAGAAGCCACCGCAATGAGAAGCCTGCGCACCGTAACAAAGAGTAGCCCCCGCTCGCCACAACTAGAGAAAGCCCGCATGCAGCAACGAAGACCCAACGCAGCCACAAAATAAAATAAAAATTTGTAATAACTAAAATTTAAAAAAGAAGAAGTAAAGGAGCTGCCCGAGAAGGAAAACACGTTAATGTCTAAGCACATGCATAGTGAGCCTGCTGAAACGGGCCTGGTGGCCATGAGAACAATGCAATTCTAAAGTCATTTTCGAATTGGGGCATTTCATTGGTCAAGCATCTAAAAGGCTCAGAATCTCTAAGATTGTATGTGAGAGTCTCAGGCCTAGAGACACATGAATGCCACTTCTGGTGGTACAAGAGCAGCCAAGGGCCAGAGGGTCTCACCCAGCCCAATGAGACATCAGATCCCTGAGATAGGGATTCTGGTCTGTTTTGTTGGCCAATTATCCTGGCATCAAGAAGAGAGGACTTCCCTGGTGGCGCAGTGGTTAAGAATCTGCCTGCCAATGCAGGGGACACGGGTTCGAGCCCTGGTCCGGGAGGATCCCACATGCCGCAGAGCAACTGAACCCGTGCACCACAACTACTGAGCCTGTGCTCTAGAGCCCGTGAGCCAAAGCTACTGAGCCTGCGTGCCACAACTACTGAATCCCGCGCGCCTAGAGCCTGTGCTCCACAACAAGAGAAGCCACCACAATGAGAAGCCCGTGCACCTCAACGAAGAGCAGCCCTTGCTTGCCACAACTAGAAAAAGCCCGTGCGCAGCAACGAAGACCCAACGCAGCCAAAAATAAATTAATTAATTAAAAAAAAAAAAGAAGAGAGCCTTGTATATTGTAGATGCTCAATACATATTTGCTGACTGAATGAGAATTGTCCAGGAGGAAGAAGACATGGCACTGACTGATGATGCCTATAAAAGCCAGGCCAAGTGCAAGACCCCAAAATAAGATTAAGAGCAACTAACACTTACTGAGCCCTTTCCTATATGCCAGGCTTTACCTGCCCCCTTCATTCATTCCTCACAATGACTCCCCAAGGACATTGTCCTATTGGGAGCTCCATTTCACATATGAGGAACGTGAGGTTCAAAGAGGTTCAGTGGTTTGCCCAAGGTCACATAACTGGGGAGCCCAATCCACAACGTGGACCAGGTCTGTCTTAATCCAGATCTTAACCCACAGACAAACACTGCCCTTCCTGGGTTCATGGGAGAAGTGGTAAAGGAAAGAGCCAGAGCAGAGAGAAAGAAAACTGTTAGGTGGAGTGAGGAGAGGGCAGTGCAGTGGTCAGAAGACATGACCTATGTTGCAAAGCTCTGCTGGGAGTGTCTACAAGACCCTGGAAGGGTAGCAGTAGAAAGGGAAAGGGGAGAAGCAGTAAGATGTGGCAGAGGCTGCCGTTGTCCCCAGCCAAAATCCATTCTCCCCCCTTTTTCTTCTGTTAAAACTGTTTTTTTTTGGGGGGGGGGGTTGGCATCAATGGGACAAGAAAAAAATATACATTTCCTGCTTCCCTTGCAGGCAGGGGTGGCCAAGAAGAGGTAAGCAGAAGTTGCTTATTGAAAAAGTTTCCATAAAAATCTCTGTAAAGAAGGCTGACTCAGTTGGTAGAGGTGCCTTTTTAGGGGACTTCCCTGGCAGTCCAGTGGTTAAGACTCTGCCTTTCAATGCAGGGGGTGCGGGTTCTATCCCTGGTCGGGGAGCTAAGATCCCACATGCCTCAGGGCCCAAAAACCAAAAAACATAAAACAGAAGCAATATTGTAACAAATTCAATAAAGACTCTTAAAATGGTGCACATCAAAAAAGAAGAGGTACCTTTTTATATTTCCTTCCCCTCTTTCCTCCTTTTCCCTGCCTAAAACCCATATGAGATGACTGGAGCTCCAGCAGCCATCTTGAACCATGAGGTGGCCTTAAGGATGGAAGACGAAGCCCAAGAATGTTGGAGCAAAAGATAGAAGGATCCTAGGACCTTGATTCCTAACTGACTCTGTGCAGATATACTTTTTTTTTTTTTTTTTTTTGTGGTACGCGGGCCTCTCACTGTTGTGGCCTCTCCCATTGCGGAGCACAGGCTCCGGACACACAGGCTCAGCGGCCATGGCTCACGGGCACAGCCACTCCGCAGCATGTGGGATCTTCCCAGACTGGGGCGCGAACCCGTGTCCCCTGCATCGGCAGGCAGACTCTCAACCACTGCGCCACCAGGGAAGCCCTGTGCAGACATACTTTTATGTGAGAAACTCCTATATCTAATTTAATCCATTTTTTCTTTTCTTTCTCTTTTGTTTTCTTTTCTTTTTTTTTTTTTTTAATTTTTCTGTTCTGATGAGCCAAACCCAATCCTTCCAACTGGCACAGAAATCCACTTTGAGGAGAAGACCAGCAGAGTTGTGCAATACCCAGCACTACATCTGCAGAAACATCAGATGGAGGATCTGCAGAGATGACCACAGTAGAGAAGCAGAGTCCTGAGATGAGAGGGAGATGCCTCCTTCCCACCCCAGACTCTCTCTTAGGCAGGAAACAAGGGAGGGTGGGAGGACACAAAAAAAAGGTGATGTTAAAACGAGAGTGAATGCCAGACAATGCAAAGATGAAGATTTTCAGGTGACAAAAACCACCTGGGAGAAGACTGTTCCAGAGCTGAGACTGTCGGCCACTTGCTTCTGCACAAGTGGCAGCTGGGGTACAATGCCCCAGAGGGTCCTCTTCACCCCAGCTAAAAGAAAGACCAAGGCCCCAAAGCACATTGATCCGTGGGAATATTTCTAGGCAGCAAGTTCCAGGGCTAGTGCTGGAGCCAGGCCATAGGGGACCCTTATGGGAATTAGAAAAAGATGCCCCTTCTTCAAGACACTTCCATTTACTTGGAAATTGTCAAAATAAATATACAAATTTACATCTATGATGTGAATCTGTCGCTTAGAGATGGTGCCCTTGTACAGTGCACAGGCTGCACAACTGTACCCAATGACCGTACATACGTATCTATCTGGTCCCACCACACCTGTATCAACCGGCTGAATGTCATGCTCCTAAGGATGTCCCAGCCTTATTGAGTGATGATTACATAAGGCCATGTTAAGAAGGCAGGAGAGACTTCCACCCTACAAAAAGACATAATGCCAAGTCTGGGCACCTGTGTTAAATGCCATTCATAAGAAAAATGCAGCTATGTGGAGCAGGTAACAGCTACGCTAAGATCAGACGTCACCATATTTCTTGTCCGTGATTGTGATAAAGACCAAGCACAGTGTCTAGGCAGAAATCAGAGTCTAATAAGAATTTGTGGGCTGCATCAATGTATGATAAAATTGAATAGGTGCGTGAATATCTTAGAATTTTATTATAATTAATTAAAGCTACTTTGTGTCATTTTATTGGTTTATTTTTTCCCTTGGATGGAAGGAAGAACTTTTACAATTTATGGAAATATTTTACATAAATAAATGTAAATGAGTATATCTCAATAAATAAATTATTTGAATCTTAATTCCCTGCCCCAACTGCCAAAAAAAAAAATCCTAGTTAAACTGCAACCGTGCTTTCCAGCCAGGATCCAGCTGCTGACGTCACCACATTTTACCGCTGTTCTCACACAACCACAATTTCCCACGGAATGTCCCTCTGCTTGAGCCCCCTTGTTCCTCCATACCCCGATGTCCCAGTCATCTCATATCTTTGGATGCCAACTCTGGGACCAGAGAGGAGAAGTCACCATGTCCCAGATGAAGGAGGGGTGGGACTGAATCAAGTGTCACTGAGATTCTTAATGAGCAGCAGAGTTCCCCTAACCAGTGGCAATCGGCTCCTGACACGGGCACCCAGGGCAGAGGTAAGCCACCGCCCTGTGGCAGGAAGAGAAGTCACAGCCGTACTTGTTGAACTTGCATTTGTTCCACGCACTATACTGGACATGAAGTGGACAGGGAAGAATGCCCTGGACCCTGATTTGGAGGCCTTTGTTAATGCAGAGGCCCACATTAGCTGTGTGACCTTGGGTGAGTCCCTCTGCCACTCTGGAACTCAGTGTCCCCACCTGAAAAATGAGGGTCCTGACTAACATCTCTAGGCAGTGCTTCTCCAGCTGTAATGTGCACACGCAGAGTCTTGTGCACATGCAGATTCTGACCCGGTGGGTCTGGGGTGGGCCTGAGAGTCTGCATTTATGACATGCTCAGAGGTCTCTCCTGGACCTGGCCTGGTGCTTTGCCTCACTCCCAGGGGCCAAGCTAAGAATCCCTCACCCTGAATGAGGCTGGCAGCTGAGCCCTCTCCTTCCTCTACCCCGGTGCCCATTAGATTTCAGCCCAGCAGACAAAACAGCCAGCTGTGGACAGAGCCCAGGGACCCGGCCAGCTGTCTTCTGCTTTTCCCTTTCCAAACAAAATTTGATCTGTCAGTTTTTGAAATCACAGAACAGCTGAGAAAGAGAAGCATCTCCTCCATACCCATCTCTGCTTCCCACCCCCACTCACCACTTGCCAGAAACGAGCCTTGATGTTTTCCTGTCATCTTCCCCCAGGCCCCTCACATGTCAACCGAGGCTGACAGGGTCCCCCCAACTCCCCCTGCCCTCCCCACCGCTCTCTGAGCTCACCTCTGGCGGAGCCAGCTTGCCAGGCTTATTTTTAACAGCTCTGATTGAAGCTGGGATCCCGCTGTCATTTACACTCCCTCATCATTATCAGCTCGAAGCTTCCAGCAGCCAAGCTAAAAAGGCTTCGCAGAGCGTGGAGCTGGGGTCGGGGTGGGGGGCGCGGCTCGGCACTGCTGCTTCTTGTGGAGCTGTCCCTCCACCTGCCCCCAGCACGGCCCACCCTCCCCAGCTTGACCGGGAGGTGGGAAAGGTGAACAGCCCCCGCCCCTCACCAGCCTGGCACTGAGCGACTAGGGGTCTCTTGTTCTGGTGATCACATATTCGCTCGCAAGAATCAGGACACGTGGTGAGACTTAGAAATGCAGGGAGGTGAAAAGATGCATAGAGGCAGAAAAATTAAATCCCATTTAGTTGTGTATTTAATGAGAGCCATCAACAAGCTGGGTGGTTTTATCCTCATTCAGACAAATGCTGAACTTAGAGCCTCTCTGTTACTCTCTTGAGTTCTGGAATACCCAGAGCTGTTTTCTCATCTCTGAAAGGGGATAATCATCCCTGCTCACAGGGCTCCTGGGAGGATTAAATGAGAAGAGGCAGGTGCCCACGTGGTGCCCACAGCCAGGCTCCACAGCAGCAGCCTGCCCTCCACAGCCAGTCCTCCCGCAGAAGCCTCCCTCATCCTACACATCAGACATCAAACACTACAACCACATCTCATCCTTCAAGCTACGAAACTACTGAGCCTCAGAAAGAAGAGACATGAGAGTGAGGAGCACCTTGACGCTCCCATCTCTGAAGAAATTCATGGTCGTGTTTTAGTCTGCTCAGCAAGGTCAGAGTTCACGGGAATGTGTCTGACTCACCACTAAATAATTTACTCAAAGGTCATAGAGGCAATAATTTTTACAGAGAAAGCATTTCCAAATCAATGCACTAAAATGTCAGTTCATTAAGATGGTGGGGGTGGGGGTGGGGTTAGGAGGTGAGAACCAGGATCATGGCAATGCTTTTGTTGGGAGGAGAAGTTAACTGTTAAAGCACAGAAAGGACACACATCAGTTAGATTTCTTTTTTGTTTGTCAATGATGTCTTGCCTCTATGGATACTAATAAAAAAGCAAACAACCTAAAGGTTTCGATACTGGCTATCTTAAAAAATTACAACAAAAAAAATCTCTGTCCATCTCCAGGAGCCCCCTCCAGGAAGTCTTCCCGGGTTTACCCGACTCTGGGCGTTCAAGATTACTTTGCAATCTTGCAGCACTTTGCTGTATGGTCTGGTCTGCAGTCCACTGCACCTCAAGCAAAACATTAAATTTCTCATTGTTTCTAGTATTCAAGGAGGGCCTTCCCCAGCCATACATTGTCCATGGGCAGCCACGGGCCTTGTCCCTCTCCGCCATTCCCTTGAAGAGAGCTGGCAGGCTATATTTGGCTTGTTCAGAGCACTGCCTTCCATCCACTTCCACACACACAGCTGTGATCACCAGCCTAACGATTTTGTTAAATTGTCATTTTGATATTACCATTTCAAGCGAATCAGGAAGCCCAGTTTATAGTTCAATTTGCAAAAGTCTGATCACACTGCCAGCTATCAAATCTCTGGCAAAGACAAGAGCCCTGAACCGTCACAGCTGGAACAACTATTCCCAGAGTGCCTTCCACATCAAAAACAGTAGCCCGATTGTGTAAGGGGGGCAAACACACATGAGAGCACAGGCCTTGTCCTCACGAGCTCACATCCAGCACCAAGAAAACGGTGATGATCCCGATACCTAGGAATGCTGGGATGCTCCCTGCGTGCTGTACACCATCACATCACATCCTCACAGAAGCCTTACATTTCAGTGCTAGGACTGTCCCCGGTTCAGAGCTGAGGAAAGAGAGGCTGAGGGAGGTGTTAACTTGAACAGAGCACACTGCCAGGAGGCAGAGTCACAGAGCAGAAACCCCTGGACTGGAATGGCTGGGACAGAGTCAGGAAGTAAGGTGAAGGCTCCCAGGGGACAGCAAGGAAGCGGAGACAGAGGATGAGCTGCAACCCCAGTGCTGAGCGTGTGCTGGGGACACAGCTGAAAGCCTGGCCGCCCCAGTGGTGTGTGAGGAGAAGCAAGCCTGGTGCCAAGGGGCTGTCAAATGCCAGCGTGAGGAAGATGGACTTGAGCCAACAGCAGTGAGGACCACTGAAGATTTCTGAATATAAGAGCAATCAGATGGGAGTGATGCCTTAGGAAGGTGATGCCTGGCGCCCGAAAGGAAGGCTCGGGGTGGGGGTGGGGGTGGGGGTGGGAGGGGGGGGCTAGAACCACTCGGGAAGCCACAATAGTCCTTAAAGCATGAGTGATGGGAATCCCAGCGTGGAGGATCTGGCTTCTCCCGGATGTGAAAACTGTCTGGGAGACAGATCAACACGGCCATGAGCTCTGCAACTGGCCTCACTGAGTGGCCCTGGGCAGGACACCTGGCCGCTCGTGTCTGCAGTTTCATAAGCATTGAAACAGGGATAATGCTAGATCCCCACACGGGGCTGCCAAAGGACTGTATAAGCTTGTGTGTGTGCAGTGCTGAGCCCAGCTCCTGGCTCGCAGCACCACTGGCTCATCAGCTGTTAGAACACATGTTAACAGAAACACAGAGGCTGGCAGGTGGTCCCGTGTGGCACAGTGACTGCCTCTCCACTAAGCAGTAGGGCGTGTGAGACTGAACTAAGCAGAAGAGTCAGGGTGAGCAGTCTTGATTTGCGGGTTCCCCGGGGAAGGGAAAAGCTGACGTCACGGGAGGCCGTGAGCTCTCCTGACGAGACCCCCAGAGGGAAGCACAGCACGGGTACCACTGCAAATGAGTTACGTATTTGGGGAGAGCACTCCCAGCCTTGTCTTTCACTTTTTCCTTTTCAAGCAAATTTTAACAGTCCTTGGGGCTGCTGCCCTGACTCAGGAGCAGGGAAGGCAGTCTCAGAAGGAGAAGGGAACTCTGGCAACCTCTTTTTTTTTTTTAATAAATTTATTTATTTATTTTTTAAGTTTGGCTGCGTTGGGTCTTCGTTGCTGCACATGGACTTTCTCTAGTTGTGGCGAGCGGGGGCTGCTCTTTGTTGCAGTGCGCAGGCTTCTCATTGCAGTGGCTTCTCTTGTTGTGGAGCACGGGCTCTAGGCAGGTGGGCTTCAGTAGCTGTGATGCCCGGGCTCAGTAGCTGTGGCGCATGGGCTTAGCTGCTCCGCGGCATGTGGGATCTTCCCGGACCAGGGCTTGAACCCATGTCCCCTGCATTGGCAGGTGGATTCTTAACCACTGTGCCACCAGGGAAGTCGCTCTGGCAACCTCTTGCCTGGAGGAAGCAGTAGACCCTGGGCAGTTGCCCTGCAGCATCCGGTTGCCATGAAATGGAATTTATACATGAAAATCAGGAGAGGAGCGGCCCGGGGCACCCCAGTCATGGCTCTGACAGAACTGACAGCTAATTAGAAAGCTCCATTTGAGCCTCACGTTGAAAAGCCATTTAATAATTAAATGTCTTATCTGTATTTAAATTCCTCTGACAATGTATACTTAGAGTGTGGCCAGAGAACCAATTTTCTCACTTCCATCACCCTACAAGACACAATATTTGAATCCAGGCATCTCCCCCATTGACAGTAAGTGACATTATGTCACTCGATTTGTATTAGGAGTGTTCTAACATCAGGGGGACTCTTCCTCCGGGCTCTTGGATTTGATGCAGCACAGAGAAACCTGACTCAGAACCAAGATGACATGAATGTGTCCCTTCACGAGTCACTGAGCTGGAATGGGGTGGGCAGGGAGTGGGAGAGGAGGCCCTCAGCCGAGTGGGGTCTGGGGAGGGGCAGTGGGATCAGCTCACCTGAGTGTAGCTAAAAGGGATTCGTGGTCTGTAGAGCAAGAATAAAATTTTTTAAATAATAAAGTATTTATTTAAATAATAATAATAAAAGCAGGGCTTCCCTGGTGGCGCAGTCGTTGAGAGTCTGCCTGCTAATGCAGGGGACACGGGTTTGAGCCCTGGTCTGGGAAGATCCCACATGCCGCAGAGCAAGTAGGCCCGTGAGCCACAACTACTGAGCCTATGCGTCTGGAGCCTGTGCTCCGTGACACGAGAGGCCATGATAGTGAGAGGCCCGCGCACCGCGATGAAGAGTGGCCCCCGCTTGCCACAACTAGAGAAAGCCCTCGCACAGAAACAAAGACCCAACACAGCAAAAATAAATAAGTTAATAAACTCCTACACCCAACATCTAAAAAAAATAAATAATAATAAAAGCAAAAATGAAAGTTGGTCTGCTTTTCATTACCTCCATGCACAAGCCATTCTAAAGAATGTCAGCGATAACATACCGCTCCCCGCTAAGAAGGAGGCTCCCGCTGCAACCCCCTTGGCCTGCCGCTGCCTCGGCCTTAGTGACCGTGAGCACAAATGGCCTGGAAGCCACAGGGCTCCCAGGCCTGATCAGGGAGGGGAGAGGAGACCACGAGTCTCAAGGGAGAAAAGGAACTGTGCTGCTGCATGTTTAAAGGGTGGACAGACACAGGCTGGGTTTGGCCCCGTGAGTGTGCTCTGCCCGCCCTGCAGGAGTAGGGAACTGTAAGGGAGGCGACCTCTGCAGAGTCCAACAAAGCTGCGCCCCATTCTGCTGGCAGCAGGGGCTGTAATGTCACCAGGGTCCCCAAGTGGCCTGGGGGGGCCATGCAGAGCTATGGGGGGAGGGTAAACCCCAAAGGAACACACAGAAGCCTCCGCAGGGAGACCAGATTCAGGTGGGAGGGAGTCATGGGCAGCCCCTTTTGGGTCACAGATGGAGCATCTGGAGAAAATAACAGAGAGAGAGGCTTCCCAGGTCCTCCCGCTGTTTGCTTAGAGCTATCCTCCCACGACAACCCAAAACGCTTCTCCCTTGGCCCCAGGATAGCCTCTCAGAGAGCAAAAGACTGTGCTTCTGTCTCCCCTTCTGGAAGTTTCTCTTTCCATCCAAAGGAGCCAATGAAACTCGCAGACAGAGAGTGCACATCCAAAGGAATAAGACCTGGAAGGGAGTTTAAACATGACCTAGCTCAGCTCTCTCTTCTGACAGATGTAAAAAGCCCAGAGAGGTCAAGGAACTTGTCCAGAGTCACCCAGCTGGTTAGCTGGTGCTCTTCCCATCCCCAGACCCACCATGCTGCTTGGAAGCATTACGATATTACAGCATTATGGTATTTGCAGTCAGCGAGTTGTGGGTCTAGATCCTGCTCTCCCCTTACAGCTGTGTGGGATACACCACACGTGCTTCTCTGGTCCCCAGACAGCAGCCTAGACTGGCGGCGGGACTAATTGAAACAGCACCCCAGCACCAGGCAACGCCAGTCCTGCTTTGGGGTGGATGTGACTTTGCATTTCTGGGATGCTTGAGTCATGACAACCCCTCGAGTCACAGCCAACAAGACAAGGTATCTCTCTGGGACACAGGCAGTCTGATGACCAGTGGAACTGGCCCAGACAATCATCAAATTCAAGAATATCAAGGGCCTTGGATAACATTAACTGCACCTGGTAATGCTGTGATCCTGCCCTCAAGGTGTTCTCTGTTCTCTTGGGTTTACCTGTTGATTTACTGTGGTTCAACTGTTGCTTCTCAAAGTGTGGTCCTCAGACCAGTAGGGTCCTCATTATCTGGGAGTTTGCTGAAGAAGTGACTTCAAGCCCGCCCCCCTGTAGCTGCTGGATCAGGATCTGAATTGATGCAAGACCCCCAGGTGACACGGGTGTGTGTTAAAGCTTGGGAGGCACTGGTCTAGGGAATGGTGGGGACACCCAAAGGTGATGACCTTGGAGAATGCCAACACTCTGCACACCATCAGAGACGGTCACACTGTCCATCACAGGGCGTGTGTGACACGGTGCTGCCATTGCTGTGCTCTTGCCCAGGGGAAGATGAGAGGTTCTGAGTTTCAGAGGATGGCAAGCACAGCGTACTCCAGGATGAAAAGTCTTGATGCAGCCAGCCATCAGGTTAGGAAACGTGCTTTGCACAGTGTCCAGGGAGACACGGGTCTCCGTGCCTGCTTTTCACCAGCTCTGGGACCTGCCACAAGCCCGTTAAGGTCTACGGGACCGGGTTCCACATCTCCCCTGTAAAGTAAGGATGCGAGGAGATTCTGGATATAAAAAACTGACACTGGCCTGTCCCTGAGAGGGGCTCATGAGTAGTAATAGCTATGGTTATGATCTGGGGGGAGCAGGGAGACTGGATGCTTCTCCAAACAGCGGAAGGGGACAGACCTGGGCTAGTGAGCCGTGGTTGCAAGTCCCAGGACAGCGGGTTGGGATTAGTACATGGAAGATCTGTGGGCAGTGAGCTCCCCAACAGCAAATGCTCAGCGAGGGCAAGGAGGCTGTGGGGAGTTCAGGAGGGGTGGGGCGGCAAGTGAGGCCCTCTCCTCTCCTCATTTCTGCTGCTCTGAGTAGGGCACCAGCCACCCCAGGATCCAAGTGGGATCTCCCCTTCCTGTCTCCTTGCAGCGGAACAGACAAGGACAAAGCAGCACTGGAGTGGACGCCACAGACCTGCCGACAGCCCCCAACACTCTCTTCCCAGCAGGAGCTTCAAGCAAGTCCCACCAGGTAACCAAAAAGGAAGGCACCACTGGTCTCCTCAGTAACCATGTTCAAGGCCCCTCAGTAATCATTTTAACAAGCTTCCAGCTCTCCCCCCAAACGGCTTAACGTCTACAATCACACTCTTCCTTTCTCCTCTGAACATTCATTTTAGCGCATCTGACCAGAACAGTGTGACCTCTAAACCAAGTCAGCCAGTGATTTCTTCACAAAGCGCAACGCCCTCGATTATGAACCCTCTGGGAATGAAGATCCTTTAACAAAGACACCATTAAAAACAAAGCTGAAAAAACCACACACGGCCGCTAAGTGTTTGAATCCGTCATAACCTACGAGGGGGTGTGCACAGTGGGGGTGACGTGGACGGTTCAGAAGCGGGCAGGCTCCAGCCACTTCTGGCTGCTGAAGGAAGGAAAGGAGCAAGCCATGTGTGAACCTGGAAGAAAAAGTATTCTAGGCAAAGGGAACAGCCAGTGCAAGGGTCCTGAGGCAGGAGCATGCGTGGTGGTGTTCAAGGAAAAGCGAGGAGGTGAGGGTGGCCGGAGTGGGAAACGGGGAGAGTGGTAGGAGGGTAGAGACTCTGGCTATCAGGCTAAAGGAAGCAGGAAGCCATCAGAGGGTTCTGGACCGAAAAGCAACTTAGATTTAGAAGGTGATGCACTTAAGGCCCTAGCAACAGTACCTTGTACAGAGCAAGTGTTCAATGAACACGAGCTCTTATTATACATCACTCCCTAAATTTCTACCTGGTCTCCCCACATCTGCAAACACACACGCCACTCAAAGCCCTTCAATATTGCCCCTCTGTCTACTGAGGTGTCCCAGATCCTTCTGTCTGGGACTCAAGCCCCTCAGTAAGGCTCAATGCCCACACTAGCCACCACCCCAACACACCTGCCCAGCTACAGACTTGCTTCCCCTAGACCTGCACACCTTCCCTCTTCTTTGCTTTCACCTTCCTATGCAATTCCCTTCCTCTTGAAGGCCCTCTCCTCTCAGCATCTCCTAACATCCTCCCCAATGTCACTTCCATCGCAAAGGCCACCTCCTCCATGAAGGCTTCCTGCATGCATCCGCAGATGAATGTCACTTCTCCAGCATTAGCCAAGCACACCGCGCCACTCATGGACCTTCTCATCTTTAGTGCTGGTCTCAACCCCACACCAAACCCTGCCTCCAGACCCTGCCACCACCCATGAGAAAGTTACCTACCAAGCTCTCCGAAGGGCTCAGCCAAGGCACTGAATGCACCATTACTAAAGTCAGCAGGGTGACGCAACAGATGCACGGCCCTTATTTGCCCTCATCCTCTTGACAGAGGCGTGGCCAAGACTCAGGTAAGCTGTGAAGGGAGCACAGTTGGCCTCTCCCAGACTGTCCAAGGGGGTGTGATTACAAATGGAAAACCGGGGTTGGGGGGCATTCCTCTTCCTTAACACACAAATGCTCAACAGACAAAACGAACTTGACAACTGCTCAGTTCTGTTCACCAGGCAAGCCTGAAGGCTTTGGCCCCTCTATGACCACAGACGCGGGTATTTCACAAGATAAAAACAGCCATGATAAGGAGGAGGAGGAGATCAAAAACCCTGCCCAACACCACACACGCACAAAAGAAGCTTAGCATGGCGGCGCGGCCACGTTCAAGCTCTTGCATCTGGAGAAAGGGCATCCGTCACATCCAGGAGGTCGCGGAGCAGGCCAGAACCTACAGCTGTCCTTGCAAGGTCAGCAGCGGGAGCGCTTTGGTCACATCGCAGAGGCCTCCAGTGACCAAGGTGTACGAGGGTGGGGAACATAACTTGCCGCCCCAGTCTTTACAGAAGAGTTACTGAAGAGCCCTGAACCCCCACGGGGTTTGCTGAAGCAGGCAGGAGAGATGCCAGATCAAACAGGGGTCAGAGTCTTCTAGATGACTGCTTAACCAGAGGCAGATGCATCACAGGACCACAAAGCAGCCTCCAGAGGGTCTGAATTAAGGAACTCAAGGTGAAAATGGGGTCAAGATTCATGAACTCTTGTCACCCAGGCCTCTCTGGGAGGCTCCCACTCCTCTCTCTCAAGCCATTTCACCAGCTTAGTTCCTGCCCAGGACCAGGAACCCAACAGACAACCAGCCAGAGAGGCAAGCAGCACCCAGGCTCTGACCAAAAGACCTCTGCCAAGGGCACACCCAGCTGGCTCCAGGCCCCGTAACTGGCACCTGTAATGGACATCCAATGGTTTCTGTTCTGTTCTGGTTTTGTCTGCAGCATCGGTTCACCCTATTTCCCAGTGATAACCCCAATTTTTTTGTCTGGGGATCCATCCCTCCCCTATTCTGCTCTCTTGGTCAGATGGAGACGACTCCACTCCCAACTCCAGGGAGGCCCCATCATTTCTCTGACCAGGGTGGCTGGTTTGAGATGACTACAGAACCCATCAAAGCCAAGATGATAGATTGTATGAGACTTTTGGGACAGAGGCTATCATTCCTTCCTGGTGGGTTGGAAATAAAGGCTGGAGCTTCTGTAGCCACCTTGGCACATGAATGGAGGAAGTGTTGAGATTGGGGCCAATGTGGACGAGATTAGGGGAGGGAGGAAGAAAGACAAAGAGCGAATGAAGGGATGAATGAAGGAAGGAATGAACTTGGGTCCTGGTATTATTATTTGAGTCCCTAATCAGGCTTCATCTGATTCAAACTTAGGTCTCCCTGACTCCAAAGGAGGGGAGGAACTTAAAAGGTATTGAGTGTTTACTGCTGGGCAGAGTGCAAATTTTATTGCATTTAATCTCCACAATAACCCTGTGAGGTGGGCCTTATTTCCCCCTTATGTTTATTTGTAAACAGGTGAAATTGTAAAGAGGTTTTTAAACTGGCTGAGGTCAGCCAATTCACAAGAAGCAAAACCACAACCAGGGGGCACCCGCCCCCCACCCAAGCTTTGTGCTCTGGGCGCCGCCCCTGGGCAAACAGGCCAGAGCTCAGAGAGGGCTACAGCCCCACGGGAGTTCACATTTTGATAACGGAGCCAGAGGAGGGCTGCCAGTGAAACATCTGCTCTGCTCCCGGCGCTAACAGGCATAATGTTCTCTGGGAGAGAAATGCCACGTCTGCTGGGAAAGCTCTCTCAGGGCTGCGGAAACCCGCAGAAGAGCAGCTGATAAATGTCAGCGCACACAGTCATCCTGGGGAAACCAGGCAGAGTGGGCAAGAACCTAAACTTTCCGAACAGTAGCTACTCTGAGCCATCAATTATCATGCAAGGGGGAGCCCTGAGAGTCCTCCAGGGTGACTGCCAAGGACACAGGCCCAAAGCCAGAAAAGGCACAAATTGGCCATCGGGAAGGTGTCAGAAACAAAAGACACAGCACGTTATGTTGAGGAGAAAGTGCCCCACAGCTCCGGGAGATGTGCGCACCTGCCCTGGAGGCTGGCACTGCCACTGTGAGGCTGAATGACGCGCTCCGGCAATGCTGTCCAGAAAGAATAACCTGTCATAAAATGGGAAGCGGCGGCAGCATGTTAACTCTATGCCTAGTTTGTGTGACTCGGTCTCCTTTGTTAAAATGAAACCCTGGGCTTTCCCCAGGGAGGGCAGGGCAGCTTGTCAAGGACGCCACCTCTACTCCCTGGCTCTCCCTTCTCTTGGGAGCCTCACATCCTGACTGCATCAAGAACACCCCCAAGGTCTACCAATTCCCCCTGCCGTTCCAGCCCGTTTGGTCAGGCACCGGTTCCTGTCCTCCGAGACATCGCTCTTCACAGCCCAGAGAGGAATATTTGAAGACAGCAGGAAATACTAAAGAAGAAAACAAAGAAAATAGCCAGGGAACGCACAGGCAGCCTCCTCCAAGGTCTGGTTGGGAAAGCTCAGGCCCCCCACCCTGCTGAGGCCCCCCACAGTGGGCTGGAAGACCCTGCCCCACCTCATGTGATGACCCCAGCTAAGAGTGGATGGACTGGTGGAGGACACGGAGCCCACTGGGGGCAGGGAGGTGCCAGCCCACTGCAGAGGGGGCCTTGTGACCCCCCGCCAACTAGCCTATTTCACCCAGGGAAGAGGAGGAGAGTCGCTAACATGAGGGTAGGGCCAGAGGCCACTATGTAAGGAGAGATCAAAGGGCGAGGCTGTGGCCTGGGCAAAAACAAGAGGCCTAACTGAGGCACCCACGCATGTACCCCCGGACCTTCCTGCCTCAGGTACTGCGCTCCTCCCCCATCGGCCCAGGAGACTCCTCCTTCGGGAAGTCCTCCAGGACGCCTACCCTCCTCCTCTCTGCACCCACCCCACCCCTCCACAAACAGAGATGGGCATGCCCTCCTCTGGGGCTAATCAGCACCCTGTAGGTACCTGCAAAAAGCACTTTCTGGAAGGTAAGAAGTGGAGGGAGTAGAGTTAAGAGGGTGGGTCTCAGTAGCTGCCTGGGTTTACATCCTGGCTCTGCCACTCTGTCACTTTAACCAAGTCACTTAACCTCCCTGTACCTCAGTTTCCTCATCTGTAAAATGGGGAGAAGAATAGTGTTGAGGGTTAAATAAACTAATTCTTGGGAAGTATCTGGCCCGGCCAGCACCTGGCTCGTGCAATAAACGTGAGTCTTCACGTTTCTAACTTGTCCTTTTCCTCCATGGAATCGAGAGCTCCTCAGAGGCCCAGACTCTGTGTCACCCTCGTCTATGTCCCCAGCACACATCCAAATTCACCGCCTCAGTGGCAGCACGGACAGCCACCCCCCGGGGTCATCACGGAAGGTTTGAAATGGAGTGAGGGATGCAGGTGAAGGCTGAGAGCTGTGCTCTGGACTCGGCAGTCCTAGGTTCAAGTATGGGTCCGGGGTCGGGGTGCGGTGACTAAGGACAGGCCCCTTTATTTCTCTGAGCCTCAGTTTCCTCATCTGTAAACACAAGATAAAAATGACTCCTTATTGTAAGGAGTAAATGAGAAGATATTTCTAAAGAGCTTAGGACAGCACCTGGCACACATTAAGCCTCAATAAATGTAATGGGTTCTGTCGTTTTTCGTAATAATAATGCTGGCGTTACTATCAATAGTGAACAGTGAGTACCCTGAGGCCGTTTGCAGCCATGGCTACTCTCTCAAGAGATGCTTAAAGGAAGAAAGCAGAACAGAAGGCGGACTGCCTCCGAGATGCTGGGGGAGGAGGAGAGCCTTCCCACTCAGGGCCCTGATCAGAAGGTTCTGGAAACCTCTGGGCAGGGACCCTTCCCAGTGAGAAGCTGTGGGCCCCTGCTGCTCTCTGCATCTCTCCTCTCTCCCGTTCTGCTGGCTCCCTCCTCACACTGTTAGCCTTTTCACACAGAGAGGAAGGCATGAAAGGATGGAGTCTGGAAATTAGCATTTCAAAGTCAGTGTTGGACGAGCTTCCCCAGTGGTCTCTTCCCGCACAGAGGAGGGTGGGGAGCGGGTCGGGGGCCTGTGATCCCCACAGCTTCTGCACCCTATCAGTCATCTCGAATTCTCCTTCTGTGGCACATTAAAGAGACACATCGCCAAGCAACCTGCCCCGGCCATGCTGAGCCAGCGTTCAAACACAGACAGCCCCGCGTTCTCTGCTCAGGCAGAGAAGCTTTGCCTCCTCTCCTCCGGCCAGAATCTGAGGGGAGGGAACACTGGATTCAGTCCAGTTTACTCAGACACCCATGTAAGCAGCGTTTAGGTCAGACAGCTACTGACCTCCCAGACCGGCCCAGACAAAGCCGGAAAAGCACCAGTCACTTATCACTGATCCACCATCCATCCAACAACTGCTGGAATTAGATTTTACTTGTGAAGTGTTTTCTAGCTCATTCTCCGCCTGTCGGGGAATCAGGCCTGGTGGGAAGTCAGGGGTGGTGACACACAGAGACAGCCTCACGGCCCAGAAACACACGAAGGTACCAGCAGCCCCTCGCTCGGCGCACGGTAGAAACAGTCATGGTGACAGATTCTCCCGAGAGCCTTGAGAATGACGCCGGGGAAACCGGTACAACATTTCGTGAAACAGTTTGCTGAGAGCCAGTAAAGTTGATGATGCACATGCCCATGACCTACAATCCCATCCCCAGGTATTCATTCACCTAAGAAACGCTCCCAAATGTGGAGCCTGCGTAAGGATGTTCTCAGTAGCACTGTTTGAAGCTGAAAAACCTAGAAAAAGTCCAAACACACAGGCAAGAAAATGGATACACTGTGGGAATTCCACACAATAGTGAAAACACACGAGCCAACACCACCCACATCATCGTGGACAAGTTTCAGAAACCTAATGCTGAGTTAAAAAAAATTTTGCAGAAGAATGTTTGGTTCTTTTTATAAAAAGTTGAAGAATAAGCAAAACTTTAATGCTTACATACACATATACATGTAGTAATACTACAAGAAAACCAAGGAAATTACAAACACAAAAATCAGTGCAGTGGGTTCCCTCTGGGGCTGGGGGCTGGGGGCCTTCCAACAGCAAGGCTTTGGGCTTAAATGAAAAACAGTGACCCTTATTTACAATAGCCAGGACATGGAAGCAACCTGAATGTCCATCGACAGACAAGTGGATAAAGAAGATGTGGCACATATATACAATGGAATATTACTCAGCCATAAAAAGGAAAAAAATTGAGTTATTTGTAGTGAGGTGGATGGACCTAGAGTCTGTCATACAGAGTGAAGTAAGTCAGAAAGAGAAAAACAAATACCGTATGCTAATGCATATATATGGAATCTAAAAAAATGGTACTGATGAACCTAGTAGCAGGACCGGAATAAAGACGCAGACGTTGAGAACGGACCTGAGGACCTGGCGGGGAAGGGGAAGCTGGGACGAAGTAAGAGAGTAGCATGGACATACATACACTACCAAATGTAAAATAGCTAGTGGGAAGCAGCTGCGTAGCACAGGGAGATCAGCTCGGTGCTTTGTGACCACCTAGAGGGGTGGGATAGGGAGAGTGGGAGGGAGATGCAAGAGGGAGCGCATATGGAGATATATGGATACATATAGCTGATTCACTTTGTTATACAGCAGAAACTAACACAACGTTGTAAAGCAGTTATGCTCAAATAAAGATGTAAAAAAGTATATATAGTGACTCCACGGATGCTCCTTTTATTATTATGCTTTGCCACTAACATATACATTATTTATAACATATTATAAATATTCTTCTGTATTATCAAAAATTCACTTTAAAATATTTTCAAAAAGAGGGCTGGCAATAATATTGGTAGGACACCTGAGGCAAAAAGTGGCTGGAACTCTGAAGAATGCTAAAGCCGAACCAGACAACCACTAATGTCCTGCCATCTAAGAGTTTAGGTTATTAAAAACCAGAGAGACCAGTGAAGAATAATAAAAGCTGCTTTCACTGAGTGCCCAACATGCCATCGGCACATGCAAGACTCTAGACACAGATTATCCTAATTCTCAACTGTGCAAGATGGATGTCATTACAGCCACGGAAAGTACGGCTCTGAGTGGTGAAGGGACAAGGCCAGGGTCACCATGCTGGTCTTGCTGCCGAGAAAGAAACCAAACACAGCCCGTCTGTCTGCGCCTGCAAAGACTGTGTCTTTCCACGATGTCAAGCAGCCTCTCAAATATTTATAGACATAAATGGTGAATGAACCAAAGCGCAATTCAATCCAACACATATTTATAAATATTTATAACCAAATGTTTTGCTTTGATAAGGCCTATTCTCTGAAGTGCCTGGCGTCAGACAAACAGGCCTTTTTCTGTTGGAGCAGTCTGCGGCTCACCTGGGAATGTTCGCTCGTTTCCATGAACACACACTTACGTCTGCGCTCACATCCGCACCCAGATGGCCCACGGCCCCATTACTCATTGTCATCAATTTACCACACTGTGAAAATAAGACTCGGCACTCAGGGACCACAGGATGCTATGTTTGTGAGGGAATTCGTGCCTCCCTGCTGCCCAAAATCTGCCAGAGGCTCCCCACCGCTTTCAGGATGAAATCCAAACCCCTCGGCAGAATGACACGTCCTGGCCAAACCCTCCCAAACTCACATCTGCCCTCTCACAGCTCACACCCACACCCTGACCAGCAGGCTGGGCTCCAGGGCAGGTTCTCGAATGCTCGGTGTGCCCCGTCGCTGCCTGCCCTGCACAGGCTCTCAGGCTGTCCCCTCCGCCAGTCCCCTCTTCACCCCCCTCCTGGCCTGGCTGATGCCCGCTAGACGCTCAGAGCCCAGCGGTGGTGCCTCCTCCTCCAGAGAGCTTGGCCGAGCCTCCTTGCTGGGCTCCCATCACTCCCACACAAACCGCTCCCCACAGCCATCTCTGGACCAACTCTCCGTTTACTTTTCTGGTCTATCCTCCCCAGGACCCTAAGCTCCTCATTCTGCATCTCCAGCCTGTAGGCTGGGGAGACATGAATTCAGAGCTCACTCTACATAAATGCATGCTGTCGCCTGCACCTCCTATCCCAGGTCCACATAAAACAACAATGGGTGGGACAGACGGTCCACGTTAATGTGCACGTGTCAGCCTGTGCTAAGCCTTACCCGACTTAATCCTCATAACCACACCGTGAGGCACTCCTATCCCTATTGCATAGGTGAGGAAACTGAGCTTTAGAAAGCCCAGTGACCAGAACAAAGTCATGCAGCCAGTCACCTGGGCCTGTCAGACCCCAAAGCCCACGATCTGTGATTAATTTTTTGAATAAACAATTGAATGCCCTCAGAATCTGGAAATCAGAGGACGGTAGACCTGAAAATCATCTTGGGAAGCAATAACAACTTTCAGTGGTCACTTCTGTGTCCCTGAGAGATTTTTATTTTTTAATCATCTGCGAAGATGCACCACTGACAACACCTTAGATTTTGTGCCGCACGTTGCAATTTCAAAGGATTTTCCATCTGCATCAGATTTTCTGAAATTTTTCCTTTGAGGACTTTCAAGGTGGGTTTCATGGGTGGTCCCAAGGGTATCCTGACCTGGTAATAAAGACCTGCGCACAGACTTGTGATGAGTCTCACTAGCCCCCCAGGCAGGGCAGAGGAGTGGGAGCCGCCACTCCACCCAGCCTGGAGGCCCTCAGCACTGCCCGAGGCCACTGCCACCTCTCACTGGGGTCTTCCTAGCAGGTCTTCCTGGCCTGCCCAGTTCCTGACCACTTCTCCACAGTGTGACTGTCTATGGCGGCAGCATTATAAGCCAGGGGACCAATGGGACAGGTGAGAACAACAATTTACCTCAACCCTCGGGGCCAACGTGGGGGCAGCCAAGAGGCCTCGAGTCCCCCCCAGAATGAATGGGGCTTGGCACAGGGTGCATTATGGCCAAGGAAGTGATGGGGTGTCTGGGGCCTGCCCAAGGGGGGCCACCTGGCCTAAAGGAGGCCCAAGTGAGCCCAGAAACAGAGAAAGAATCATTACTGCACACTCCCAAATCTTTCCAACGAGGACTTCGAAGGCCCTGGGACTGCTATAGCTGGAGTCACGCCGCAGCTCAGGCAGGGTCCCAAGGAGGCTCGTCTTCCCAGACTGCTCCCAGCCCTCATCAGCTACGGGTCTTACATAAACCCTTGGCTACTCTGAGCCTCAGTTTTCTCCTCTATAAAATGGAGATGATAATAATTCCAATCTCACAGCGCTGTTGAGAGGATTAAATAAGACAAGGCACATAAATCCCTTAGCATACAGGCGGCACCTGCTAAATGGCCTCTCCTACTGTTCAATGGTTCTGCTGTTACACGCAAGATTCTTAGCCACCTGTTACATGGGAACAGAGGACTGCGTCTATCTTGTCACCATCAGAGCCTACACAGAGCAGACGCTCAGCAAACAGCAGCTCACTGAGCGAACCACCCGGGCACCAGAGGCCATTCGGGCTGGGAGGAAAGGGATGAATCACAGAGTGTGAGGGCTGGCCCAGCTCAGGAGCCCCCTCCTGGCTTCCCTGCAAGTCTGGTTTAGGGGCTGCCCACCCAGGCTCTGCTTGAACATGCCTGGGGCCAGAGCACTCCCCACTGCTGGCGGCCCCACATCCACCCTCAGACCACTCTTCTTCAGAAATGACCTAAACCCACCTGCCCACGCTGATCCCACTTCTGGATGACGTGGAATAAGCACTCCCCCCGTGCTGGCACCTACTCCTGCTCTCGGTGGCTCTGGGGACACCTGTCCCCCAGTCTCCTCTTCGTTGGCCGAAACCTCTCCAGTTCCTTCACTGACCCTCACAGGCCGATGCCGGGTGCTCACGGGTTTGGCAAACTTTCTCTCAAGGCGAGGAGTGTGGAGCCTGGCACCGTGTTCCCGGGAAGGTTTCCTCAGCAGCCCTCAGCTCCCCTGCTGGCCCCCGGAACCCCAGTCCCAGACCGGGAAGACCTTGGGAATCCTGACCCGAGTCTCTCCCATCCTTCTGTGAATGTGGAGGTCACTGCTGAGGGGAGGGCCAATAAACGAGCCCCATCACTGGGTGCCTGGGTGTGCTTTTCCCCCCAGAAATCCAACCCCACCTCTCATGGTGCTGTGGAAACAGCCCTTCCTTCTAAGGAGCCAAGGCTCAGAGAGGCAGCCTGTGTCAGATTCCAAGTCTTTTGAAAACTAAGGAAACATATACTCCTCCCACTCCTCTGACCTTGTGAGGCAGAATACAAGAGGCATTGGCTATGTCAATTTGCCTGCTGTGTGACCTTGGGCAAGTTGCCTGACGTCTCTGAGCTTTAATGTGAAAGGAGAATCAACAAAACATACCTCACAGGACTGCTGAAAGAATACAATGAAATAATGTATAGAGAATCATTGGGTGGCCTGGGTCAGGGCAGGTACTAAGTAATAGTGTTCAATGATGATAATGTTGATGAACTAGAAGGGGGCGGGGGAGGGAGAAATAATAATTCATCACCACACCACACCACCTCTTCCCCCCCTCCCCCCACCACCAGAGGGGACCACCTTCCTGAACTACTGAAAACCCACTACAAGCTTCCAGGTTCCTCCTTCCCATGAGGGGTCCTAAGGCCTGGGGTCAACACCCTTTTCCCACCTTACAGAGCCTGGGAGAGAGGAGACCATGGACAACGGGGCACCCACAGCCCACAAGCCTGGCCTGGCCTCCTGGACCCTCTCCCCAGTACCGCTGACCAGAAGCCTGTCCTCGTTCCCTTATGCTTGGTGGCAATGACGTCTCTCTCCCTGGCCTAGCTCATTTCTGGAGACAATGGGGCCAGGGGCTGGGCGCCCCACTCAATTAACACTCTCAAGAATGCCAGCGGAGCAGCTGCGGTGGCAGCCGGACTCCCCAGGGAGAGGGGCCCAGGTGTTCCTGCCCCCTCTCCGGTGTAGGCTGGGTTGGGGGGAGAGCTGGGAGCTGCAAAAAGAGGGGGAGGCAGGTGTCTGCCTGCCAAGGGCCCAAGCCCCGCCCCAGGGCATCTGGGCCTTCTCTGTAGCGGAAAGGTAGGGGGAGCATCTGGCAGCCCACGGCCCCTCTGTGACCTAAGCCAAGAGGATGGTGGCCTCTGGAACCAGAGATCTGGGATCACTGCTCGCCCCCAGCTTATTACCTGTCTGTAAAATGACAACACACTCTGCCCCGCATTGTCACAAGGTAACATGACAGCACATGGCTTGGAACTTGGGCCACAGTCAGAACCCAATAACGTGCTGCTCTTCTCTCTCGCCCTCCCATCCCTATTTAGAGTGGGTAGCAAAAATATGCCAATACCTTGCTTTACAGACAAGATGAAGATGGAATCAGAAACACACACATAAAAGCAATTTTATCTCTGTGCTTCTGAGAGACAGACTTGAAAGAAAGACGCCTGATGTGAAGAAAAGCTAAAGAGGCTCTGGCATCGAGGAACCATACTCTGGAAGACCTGAGAATAAAGCACATGAGTGGGGTGTGCAAAACATTAAGCAGGTAGGATAAAAAAAGTACCAAATACTGGGAGAAAAGAACCTAGGGACAATATCTACTTAAAAATCATAAGGAGGGCTTCCCTGGTGGCGCAGTGGTTGAGAGTCCGCCTGCCAATGCAGGGGACGCGGGTTCGTGCCCCGGTCTGGGAAGATCCCACATGCCGCGGAGCGGCTGGGCCCGTGAGCCATGGCCGCTAAGCCTGTGCGTCCGGAGCCTGTGCTCTGCAATGGGAGAGGCCACAACAGTGAGAGGCCCGTGTACCACAAAAAAAAAAAAAATAATAAGGAAAAACAATTTATTGCTTCTAATAATTTATTTGCTTATAAAATTTGCTCCGAACATACTTTCCACTTCAATTTTGAGTGATGTTTGCTTGCATTTAGCTAGTTTAATAAAACTATTTATCTTTGTATTCAAAAAACAAAAAGATTGTGACTAGTCAAGGTATAAATCCATGAGACTGTGGATTTCCAGTAACTTAACCCTCAAGGGCCCACAGCACCCTCCTGCCACCTCATTACAGGGTACCTAAATTGGAGGGATAGAACTTGAGAAGTATATAAACCTCCTACGTTGCTGAATCTGAAAAAGGCCATGCGTCGTTGGCCATATCACCCACATGCAGATCACCCCTCAGTTAACAGCAACTATTTAAAAAAATCAGAGTACGGGACTTCTCTGGCGGTCCAGCGGTTGAGACGCCACACTTCCAATGGAGGGGGCACGGGTTCGATCCCTGATTGGGGGACTAAGATCCCCATGCCATGCAGCACAGCCAAAAAAAAAAAAAAAGAACGGAGGTCCCTTCTCAGCCCTCCTTGAAGGCAACTCATTTCCAAGCTTCAACCTAACCTTCTCCTTCTCTATAAAATGAAGGTAGGGAGCCTAAAAGTTCTCTGAGGTCACTGCTGGCGCTGACATTTGAAAGTTCTATGAATATATTTCAGAACCCCCAGGCGTGTCTGTCGAAGTGCAGATTTCTGGTTCCAGCCTCAGATTCTAAACTAGAATGTCTGGGGAAGGGCTCTGAAATCCACATTTTTAACAAGCAGTTTTCCGTCTCTAATTTGAAAATGGCTATCTCAAGCCCTTGCATGTAATATTTAAAGATGCTGCTTTATGACATCTAGAAGTTTTGAGGTATCTGGGCCCATGTGGTAATCTAACATTTCCTGAGGGCCTGCATATCACACAATACCCAATGCAGCTTCACAAGTCCCCATGGTGTAAGAAGGTTTAAGGCTCATTTTGCTGATGGGGAAATGGAGGCTCAAAGAGGCGACATAAACAGTCCAAGATCACAGGCTGAGTGAGATGGGTCTGAACCTTCATTTTTGGAATGTCCATCAGCTTCCCAAAGACCCCGGAGCCTTCCTTACTCCAAGCAAGCTCCCAGCTCTCAAGGGCTTTCTTCAGCCTGTGGGACACACTTCAAACTCCAGCCCAAGCTAACAAAAGATCAGCATTCATGTCATCCATCAACATGCTCCTCTGGCTCCAAAATGGTCACTGTGGGTTTTGACACTCAACCAAGAAAGGCAAGGATGTAACCACAACCTGTGCTCATCCTGTCTGCCCAGGATAACATACGTTTCTTAAGGAAGAAGAAAAGCTGGCTAGTCTTTCCTACAACTTTAACAGACAAGAAGCAACGTGCTTAATGATTCAAACCCCAGCTCTGTTGCACACTAGCTGTGTAAACTTGACAAGTTACTTAACCCCTCTGAGCCAGTTTCCTCATCGGAAAAATGGGGATTGAAAAAATTCTCACCTCATAGGGTTGCTGTGAGGATTAAATGAGATAATACAGGTAAGGTGTTACCATGGTGACTGGGATATAGTAAGTGCTCAATAAATGATGGCTTTAAAAAAAAAGTATTCACACACACTGACAGCATATGACTTAGAGAGAAATGAAAATAAGTCTCTGCTCTGACCTGCCTGTTTCACCCAGACAGGCACAGGACCACCCAGAGGCTGGAGGGGTCCACACACACAACAGCAGTACTCACTGAGGACCGTTCTGGGCAGGCACTCTGCTAGACTCACATTTGTTCTCCTAGAGGGCCAGTTTCCTAAGCTAGCAAAGGGTTTCTGGCTAAAGCTAAAATTAAAAAGCATTTCCCTTCCCTGCTGCCTCTCCCACCTTGTAAACCCTCAGGAAACTTCTCTGGGGAACCCCACCTTCAACGTGAAGGTCGGGGTGTCAGCTCATCACCATCTTTATTACTACACAAGACGGCAGGCAAATCCCCTTTCCATGATCCTTTGAGGTGGAGTTGGGGGAGGGTGTCTATTTATCTTCTAATGGAAACGGGAGGGGGGAAAGAGAGCCTTCCTGGACAACTTAACTACTGCCTCTGTGTTCTTCAATTACTGGTACAAAATGATTTGATGAGAGGAACCAAGCCGACATCTGGGTTTCAGTTAGCATCTGACACGGGGCCTCACTAATTAATCTGGAAACATGAATTGACAAAGGCTCAAATCCGAGCGCAGTCAGGGAGAAAGCCGGCTGACGGGCCGTGAACAGAAGGTGGTGCGTGGTGGGCGGCACAGAGGTCACCAGCAGTGTCCGGGAGGACTTGGAGATGGCGCCTTGGGTTCACCCCTCCTTCCCGCCTTCGTCATCTGACCCCCAGAGGACAGGCGGGAGGTGGCCCAGCGGCAGCTGGGAGGGGTATGGCTGACACCGGCTCTGTGCTGGCAGCCAGCCAGAAAGACAAAGGGACCCAAACATTTCAGCCCCATCAGTCAGATCCGTCGTGTGTTCCCACCTGGCCCAGAGCTGGCACACTGTTACATCTTCTTCGCTTCAAACCTTCCTCATACAGTCTTAAAAGTAAAAAAACATTTCTTAATTATATATATACAGAAGTACATATACATTTAACAATCATTTATCAGAGCTTTACACATGATGACATTAAACACCTACACCAACCTGGTGAAGCTTTATCTCCACTGTACAACTGCACAAAACGAGGCCCAGAGAGTTTAAGCTGGCTGCCGAGGATTGCACAGCGAGCAAATACAAAGCCAGACTCCAGCCTAGGGTTAGGCAAGTGAGGACAGTGTGCTAGGCCCCCTGCTAGCACATACAGCTCCCCATACCCTCCTCTCTCCCCTCCCCCTCCCTGCAATCGTCAACGTGACCTTTTGGGGGAGGGAGTGTTGGAGTCACAGAATCGCTGATGATTAGAGCTGAGGAAGCCCTAGATCGTCAGTGGCAGTCCAGGTGTATCCCACACGGCTTTGGAGGCAGGCCTGAGTCCAAGAAGCACTGAGCAAGTGGATGGGGCCCCCTACCCTCCCCACAAGAGCCTTTTTATATCACAGAGTTTCATGTGAGATTTATTTTTAATAAACAAGCTGTTGCCTGTAAAATTTGTGGCCTGCTGATTCAAATCCACCACCTACATTTTATAGTGAAAGAAAAATGAAAACCTGAGCAGGTGCAGGGACTGGAGCCAAAACCCAGGCTTCCTGACCCCAACGCTTTGTGCTTCACACTGGGTCCAGTAGGCAGCTCTGAATGGAGGTACAGTCCTTCCCTGGTACTGAGTTTTCCCAGGCTTTGCATCCTGCTAAGAGCATGGGGCAAGTGCCTCCTGCCTGGGGAGTTTGTGATTCTACGGCGGCAACACCTAGAGAGTGCTTGGCGCACAGCAAGTGCTCCATAAATATGAACTAGTATCACTGTTTTGCTTCGTTGCTCCATGATGCTAAGATAAAGGCTCCCATCAGCCACTGGATGCTGGTCCTCCCTCCCCACCTCCCATCTCCACCCAGTGTGGGGAGCTGCCCATCCGAAAGGAGAGCTGATCCGGACAAAATGCTTAACACCATCCCTGGCTTGTAGAAGGGCTCCATCAAAGTTGGCCAATATTATAGTAACTATGATTATATTACCTGTAAGTCTTCTCCCTCCATGACTACAAGACATCAAGATCCGTCTCACTGGCCTGGGAGTGCCAGCATCTCACACCTTTCTCCCGACTGACAGTTGGCCCTACTCTGCATTCTCTCCTTCTGTAGACCTGTTCATCGCTCCCCGGTCTCCTCTGGCTTTAGAAAATTAATTATCAGTGATTTGTTAAGTTCATTAGCTCTGCCTCTCAACAGTGTGGAAGGCCTGCCACCTGGACCCATATTTTCATTTTTATGCGACCTGTTCCATAATTACACAGTAAGCGGTGTCACCCTGCACAGCTGTGCAGAACGCACTCAGCGTACCCCTCCTTTCTCCAGACTTACACAATCTCTCCCGAGGACAAGCAGATCTGTCCGCCCTGCTCTTGGGGCCGCCATTCCTTCAAACGTGTGCGGGGCCCCCGGCATTTTTCTCTTCCTAAACATTTACTGAGCCCACACTATGGGCCCAGATCTAGTGTAGGTGCTGTTTGAGGTTACCATCATTAACCCATTTGCAGATGAGGAAACTAAGGCTCAGACAGATGAAGCAACTTGCTCGAAATAATGCATACTTTTGAAGTAGTCCAGCCAAGATTTGAAGCCAAATCCTAAACCCACACCAGAAAAACCTCAGGCTGACTGTAGCATGATCCTGCAAGCCCCACCCTCTACCTTTTTGCTAAATCCAACTTCCCTCCTGCTTTCTACTACAGGACCTGTCAAATGTCCTAGACTTCCATTTCGTCCACCCATTCCTGCCTTCTCAGCTACAGTCCAGCTCAGCTCCACGGCTTTACAGATGCCAGATTCTTGACAGGGCAGACGCACGTGAAACAATATGAAGAATGGATTCTGTTTATTGAGCACTCACTACATGATAATGTTAAGTGCCTGGATCACCTCATTTAACCCACTCAAGAATCTTATAGGCAGGAAACTACAGGAGTTATCATGCCCGTTAGACAGAAGATAGATGGAGGTATAGAGAGATAAAGCCAGTGCCCTTGGCTGCCCAGTTAGTAACGTGTAGAACCAAGACCTGAACCGAGGCACTCCGACCTCAGAGTCCATCATGCTATCCTCCCGCACAAGGAGAGAGCCAACCACATGTCTGAGAGGCTGCACCCACGGAAGGACGCTCACCATAAGGAAGACAGTCTGGCATATCATAAGGCAAGTGCAGACAGACTCCCACAACTCCATTTTAGGCAAGTCAAACCTCATTTTCAAGTAAACAATAATCGGTAGGGAAGGTGATTCTTAGAACTTCATTGAACTAACATTTACTGAACACCCGCAAGATAGCAAGGGCCATGTCAGGCGCTGAGGACACTGAGAACACAACAGATGTGCACCCCATCCTCTAGGGATCCCAGACCCTGAACAGATAATTACAATGTCCAAGGGCCTGATGCATGTTACACAGAGGTGAAGTCAAGGGCATCAAGGGTGCACATGGCAGACGAACCCCATCCAGCCAACAAGGGTGATGAGAGAAACTTTGCTGAGGAAGCAGCGTCCCAGCTGAGACCCAGAGGATGACGATGTGTACGTGACTGTGAATGTGTGTATGTGTGCACACACATGTACACACACATGTGCACCTCTCCAGGGAGGTGCGTGTTCCAGGTCAAGAGAACAGCATGTGTGCGCCCAGAGTTAAGCATGGGAATGGCACATCCGAGGAATGCAGAGAGGCTGCTACCACCTGGAAAGCAGCAGGTGATTCATTCCTTCAACAAATGTTTACTGCCAGCCAGTGGTGCTCCCTGGGATTCCCTTGTCTGGCAGCTGCTTTGCTGGGCCAGCTTTGGAAGTCAGCCCTTCCAAAAGGAGCTGCCTCATTTTCTCGGTTTCTTGGCAGTCTCTTAGTCTGTGCCTCACCTGCCCATCAGCTCTCCCTAAAATCTCCCGAAAGTCAAGCAGCTTCTCCCTAAAAACCTAGCATCTTTTACCAGCATGCCACATTTCAGCAAAACAGATTCCTTCCAAAGTTCCATGAAATATAAAAGTGTGAGTTGGGCTTCCCTGGTGGCGCAGGGGTTGAGAGTCCACCTGCCGATGCAGGGGACACGGGTTCGTGCCCCGGTCCGGGAAGATCCCACATGCCGTGGAGCGGCTGGGCCCGTGCGCGGCTGGGCCCATGAGCCTGCGTGTCCGGAGCCTGTGCTCTGCAACGGGAGAGGCCACAACAGTGAGAGGCCCGCGTACCACAAAAAGAAAAAGTGTGAGCCACCAGCAGAGGGGAAGGGGAATGACTGCCTTTCATTTTCAAAGGCAAATGACTACCCTTCATGTGGAGACCGGACAATTGGATTTCTCTGAAACATCTGGACTGTCCCCGGACAATCCAGAAAAAGTACCCACTATGTGCCAGGCCCAGTTCCAGGCATGTGTGGAGACAGAGGGGAAATCCAGTGCAGGCCCTGTTCACGAGGTGCTAACAGCTAGCAACGGAAACGCAAGACATACTTAAGTGCCAAAGCAAAGCCCTAAAGCTGGGTTCTCAGCCAGAGCTTTGCCAACCCTCAGGCAGCAAGCACATGTATTATTCCAAGGAGACCTCAGAATCCTCCATCAGACATTGTTGCCTGAATAAACAGTACGCCTCTCACATGTATAGACTCAGGGGGATGAGTAAAAAACAAACTCACTCAAAAGCATGACAGCAAGGGAAGCCTCAGGGGTGAGGCCTCACAGGATTTCACTTTCTATGTGATATGGTTCCAGGGTATTTGAATTTGTATAACAAATATGTATAACCTTTATAAAATTTAAAATAATCTTAAAAAATGGGACTTCCCTGGTGGTCCAGTGGTTAAGAATTCACCTTCCAATGCAGGGGCTGCAGGTTTAATCCCTGGTCGGGAGCTAAGATCCCACATGCCTCACAGCCAAAAAACCAAAACATAAAAAACAGAAGCAATACTGTAACAAATTCAATGAAGACTTTAAAAATGGTCCACATGAAAAAAAATCTTTAAAAAAAATTTAATTAATTAAAAAATGGTAGTACACTCATGGTAGCTGTGTCCCTGTATATTTTCTGAAATGATACCTGTTCAAAAGTTCAATTATGACCTGGCAGGGCAGTGGAGGGAGGTCTATGATGTCTTTTGACATTCAGAAGGGACCGTTGGCCTTGGGAAGGTTGGGCCCCAGGGATGGGGGCCTTTCAGCCCTGCCCCCCCTCACACGGTATTGCCCTCCCTCGAGCCCTGTTATTCCAAGGCTGAGGCCATATCATGCCTTATCAATAATTCATGGGTACAAACAATAATCCTGGCTGGGTAGCCTCTGTGGGTGGAGGAGGGGCCTCTGAGGAGGCTGGTGGGATAAGGCTCTAACCCTTTAGAAGCAAACATTCACCCAATCAAGTTTCAGCCTGAGAGGGCTTAGCTTTGGAAACACTTTCAAAGGCCCCCCACATTCCTCTCACAGCCAATGGGATTCCCAGGTGTACCCAGCATGATGTCCATTTACCTTCCAGGAGCACTAGGCATGGCCAGTCCAGCCCTTGTTCAGGGAGGTAGCATGGGCACTAGAAGGACCACTAGACCAGGAATCAGAAGGGTGGATTCTAGTCCCAGTTCTGCCATGTGCCTGCTGTGTGACCTAAGATAAGTGGCTTAACCTCTCTGTGCTTCAGCATACTCCTATACAAAATGGAGATGGAACAGTGGGCAAAGGACTCTAACAGGCAGTTTCGCAAAAAAGGAACACAAACAACCTTAAAAACTTTAAAAAGGGGTGCTCAAGCACACTCATAATTAAAGAAATACAAGTTTGACCTATTATACTTCAAAAACAAATAAACAAACTCAAGGAAAAAGAGGTCAATTTGTGTACCAGAAGTGGGGGTGGAGGGGGTTGGTGGGGGAGGGGGGATTGGATGAAGGCAGACAAAATGTACAAACTTCCAGTTAAGATAAATAAATACTAAAGATGTAATGATAATATATACACAATAAATATAATCAACACTGTTGTATGTTACGTAGGAAAGTTGTTAAGAAAGTAAATTCTAAGAGTTCTCATCACAAGAAATTTTTTTTCTTTTTTTTTAAATTATCCAAAATTTATTTTCAATTACAACAAAACAAACACTTGATATAGGCACCTAGATTTTTCCTCCTCAGGATTTTTTTTTTTTATACAGCAGGTTCTTATTAGTCATCAATTTCATACACATCAGTGTATACATGTCAATTCCAATCGCCAATTTTTTTTTCTTTCTTTCATTTTGTATCTATATGAGATGACGGATGTTCACTAAACTTACTGTGATAATCACTTCATGATGTATATAAATCAAATCATTATGCTGTACACCTTAAACTTATACAGTGCTGTATTTTAATTATATCTCAATAAAACTGGAAGGGGGCTTCCCTGGTGGCGCAGTCGTTGAGAGTCTGCCTGCTAATGCAGGGGACACGGGTTCGAGCCCTGGTCTGGGAAGATCCCACATGCCGCGGAGCAACTAGGCCCGTGAGCCACAACTACTGAGCCTGCGCGTCTGGAGCCTGTGCTACACAACAAGAGAGGCCACGATAGTGAGAGGCCCGCACACCGCGATGAAGAGTGGCTCCCGCTTGCCACAACTAGAGAAAGCCCTCGCACAGAAATGAAGACCCAACACAGCCAAAAATAAATAAATTAAAAAAAACAAAAAAAAACTGAAGGGAAAAAGAAAAAAGATGAATTTGAAAGAAGTTTTAAAAAAGAAATACAAGTTAAAACCAGATGCTTTTTTTAGCCCATCAAATTGGCAAAAATGAAAAACATTAACATTGCCCAATATTGAAAAAGGCGTGAAAAACAGATTTTCATATCTTGTAAGGAGGGTACAGCCTTTCTGGACAGCAATTTGGCAAAAGCCATCATAAAATAAAATGCATTTTGACTTAGCACATCCACTTCTAGAAGTTTGCCCTATAGACCTACTGATGTAAGTGCAAGAGTCAGATGTACAAGGATATTTCTTTGTAGCAGTGTTTTTAAGAGCAAAAAGACTAAAAATTTAATGACCTTCAGTGAAACATACAATGAGGGCCTGGGGCTAAGACAAGGAATGGGCAGCTCTAAATGTGCTGATATGGAGTGAAAAGAACAGGACATGCTCCCATTTACGGAGAGAGAGAGACAGGGGTGGGAGGAGAAACAGAGAGGATAGTCTGTGATTTACATGCAGAGAATATTTCTGGAAGTCTGGAACACATGAAGCTGTTTTAGTAACTGCATCTGGCAAAGGGACCAGGAGATCTGGAGTGGATGGAGATTTCTTTTCATTTTATATGCTTTTGTTCTAATTATTTTTCAAATCAGGTATTAAATTTTCAATAACTTTAAGACACTAGGATTTTGTTTTGCTTAGATGGGCAACATCCTGCCTGTGTGAAAATTAAGTGCCGTGGATGTGAGAGCGTTTTGTAAACTGTAGGGGACCACACATGTACAAAGTGCTATTAGTTTGCACACACGTACAAATTCCCACAGGCAACGTGGGTGTTTGGGGTTTTTTTAATATATAAATTTATTTTTTTATTTTTATTTTTGTTTGCGTTGGGTCTTTGTTGCTGCATGCGGGCTTTCTCTAGTTGCAGTGAGCAGGGGCCACTCTTCGTTGCGGTGCACGGGCTTCTCATTCCTGTGGCTTCTCTTGTTGCTGAGCATGGGTTCTAGGCGTGCGGGCTTCAGTAGTTGTGGCACGCGGGCTCTAGAGTGCAAGGTCAGTAGTTGTGGTGCACGGGCTCAGTTGTTCCGTGGCATGTGGGATCTTCCCGGACCAGGGCTCAAACCCGTGTCCCCTGCACTGGCAGGCGGATTCCTAACCACTGCGCCACCAGGGAAGTCCCAATGTGGGTGTTTCTTAAAGAAAAAAAACCACTTGTAGGTCTAGGGGGAGCAATGAATTGGGATGGAGTACTCACTGCTTCCTAGAGTTCACACCACATTCATCCTCAGAGGTGTTTCCAGAGCCACTGGCCTTTACCTAAGAGGTTCGGGGTGGGGTGGGGTGGGGACAAACACCTCTTTGTGGATCTACTGCATCTGATGCACCCACTTCAAGGCCAGAGGCTGGCACTTACAGAGCAGGGCTAAGGGATGCCTGAAGACTTTGTCTGCTGTCTGACAGATGCCAACACCAGGCTGTCTGTGAGCGCCACCTGACAGCTGGAGCAGACCTTGTTCCCCAGTCTCCCTAACAGCCAGCTCAGGGCCAAGCACACGGGACCCACTCGGGAAACATTTGCAGAGTGGACGAATGTGTGGCCGTGAGTGGGCCACCTGCTAGGAGCCCACAGACTGTCAGATCTGGAAGGACTTTCTGGAAACCTGCAAGCCCCCTGCACAGATGGGACTTGCCCAAGACCCATGGCAAGAAGGGACGGAGGCAAACCCAAGACCTGTGACCTTGCCTGGCACTTCCTGCCCTGCCCTGAGCGTGTACGGAAGTCACACTGCTCTGGGACCAACAGGCTGCCAAACACTCCTTCATCAGCACCATTCTCAGGCTTGAAAGGTTTTTGAAGTTGGTCTTCAGTCTGACGTTTTTGTAAAGTATTCAGACCCCCCAGAGCCATCAACCCAGGCTTGTAATTCGAAACAGGAAAGGAAAGGAAAGGCCCATCCCTGCCACGTGCTGCACAGTCTATACTGTCCCTACAAGATGCCAGGAGGGTGCAGCTCACTGTTCGCTTAGAAGAGGGACTCAAGGTCTCTCCCCAGTAGGGTCAGATCATTCCAGATGTACAGAAGCAACCCTGCAAGGGCCTCATCAGAAACCATGTTCTCTGGGTGCAAAGATGAGCCCAACAGGGTCTATGCGCTCGCTTGTCTCTATTCGAGATCCACTTTACAAAGAACCATGCACTGAAGGGGAACCGGGGGCCAGAGAGTGGCTCCCGGCTCTGCTCCCACCCAGCTGGGCGGGGAACTCCTGCCACCGCTCTGGGCCTCAGTTTCCTCCTCTATAAAGTCGGGACATGTTTTAGCGCCTCTCTCAGCTTCTTTCCAGTTCATATGAGACTAAAGTGATGATTCCTCAGGGATGAGAGGAGGAAAGACCCCAAGACAAAGATTTTCAAAGAACTGACAAGCAACAGCGCTGGACAGACCAGCTCCCCCGCCAGCCTCCTAGACAAGCCAAACCAAGACGCCCTGGGAACCCACCATGCAGTGTCAGGAAGAGCCATCCGCCCTGGACCCCCTGCACTTCCATCCCAGCACCTCGCGTGATTAAAGCCGGCCTCAGCCCTGGCCGTTCTTTCAATCCTCAGGCCACGCTGCCCTCTCTCAGCAGATCACTGCGGTCTCAGGGCTCCGCCCTTCCCCTTCCATGCAAAGCCTGAGCCAGAGTCCCGGGGGCTCTTCATTGCATTTGACAAACAAGTCTTTTGAACAAACATGTATAATCGTAAAGATGAGCCCAGCAGGATAAGCAGGAATGTTCATCTCTCACCTGGCACAATGCCTGCCTCAGGCAGCCCAGGCCCACTGTGGCTACACACACACACACACAAACACACACACACACACACTCCCCAATCCTGCTTCCCTTCAGCAGCTCACCTCACCGAAAGCTCTTCCCCCTAACTTCCCAGGTTAACACGCCCCCTCCTCCCTGATGCCCACAACCTGCACTGTGTGTGTAGGAGCCACACAAAGTATTGCAGCAAAGAAAGGCACGCCTGGAGCCCAGAGCCCAAAGCCCGGGGATGATGGCGGTTGCTAAGAGACTGCGGATACCCAGCTGGAACTGTGACTGAGGTTTCTTGTTTGTGCAAGAGCAAGATGAAGACGGAAGGAGAGGACGTGTTTGCTGTGATGAATTTCAGCCTCTACCAGATCCTGCCGGACGGAAAAAAGATCTCACTTAGGATGATACCCAATGATGTTCTGTCTCTCCAGGCTTCTGGCAGCAGAAAATGCTACAAGCCCCATTCCTTAAATATATGCCCTGAAAAACTAAGCCTATATATATGTATTCAGATATACACACATACATATCCTAGGAGAGGACATAAAAGTGAGCCATTCTAGTTTGTAAGGTGCAGTGCTGTAAAGGAGTAGTTTAACTTCAGTCTGGACTCAGCCAGTCTCCATTCAATCCAAGTTTCCCTGCTGTGCGTCTTTGGGCAAATCGCTTAACCCATCTGTGCCTCAGTTTTCACATAAGTAAAACGGAGTTAATATAAGTTCCTCACAATGTCTGGTGAGGATTAAATCCAGTAACCCATGTAAAGTACTTAGCACAGCTCCTGGCTCTCAGTCTGGACCCAAAGATGTTCACAGCTTACTAAATGTGGATTGTCAGAGCTAGATCATCCATGGCTCCTTATTCTAAGATGAAAAATATGAACTGCAGAACGGTCAAACCAGGAGTCCTGTGACCGCCTCAGATCAGAGAGGGAAGAGAGGGTCATTTCCATGCCACTCCACCATCCCTTCTCTCCTCTCCCCTGGGAGAGGCAGCAGCCCATCCCCCCCAGCCTCCCAAGAAGGTAACCCTGAGCCACTGTCACCGCAACCCACTGCCTCATCCGACACGCAGGTCCTGAGTGCCTCTACCCAACTGGCACCCTATCAGGCCCTGGACACAGTGTGAGAGCAATGTGACACAGCCCTGCTCTCCATCAGATGCAGACTCAGCCCCTTCCATTCCCCCTTCCAGACCCCTGACTAGGACGGAGGCCCTTCTCTCCTCAAAGCCCCGTTACCTCTTCTCCTCACCCAGGCCCCGTGGTGGATCCACACGCCTTGCCTGGCCCTGGCATGGCCCCTAGATCCCAAAGAGGGTGAAGACAACAGAAGAGGAAGAACAAATTCTCCAGTGGGGCAGGAGGCAGGTCCAGGGAAAGGGGACTCGGGGGAAAAACAGAGAGGCTTTGGACAGCACCCCCAGTGGGCAGATGAATAAAGCTTCTCAATCCTAGATCAGGCATGTGCTCTGATGCGTGGATTTATTTGTGTAAAAATATGGTGTTTCCTCAGAAACATTAAACACAGAATTACCATTTGATCCAACAACCCCACTTCTGGGTATACGTACAAAAGAACTGAAATCAGGGACTCAAGCCGATGTTTGTGCACTCACGTTCAGAGCAGCAACCTTCACAATGGCCAAGAGGTGGAATGGAATGGAGTATTACTCAGCCTTAAAAAGAAAGGAAATCCTGTCACGCGTTACAACACAGATGAACCTTAAGGACACTAGGCTAAGTGAAGGAAGTCAGATACAAAAAGATACATACTATATCATTCCCTTTATAGGAGGCAGTCAAATTCACGGAGACAGAAAAGAGAATTCTGATTGCCAGGAGCTGGGGGTCGGGGGAACCAGAGAGTTGTCATTGGATGGGTACAGAGTTTCTATTTGAAAGATGAAAAAGTCCTGGAGATGGATGGTGGTGACAGCTGTGCAACAATGTGAATGTACTTAGTGCCACTAAACTGTACACTTAAATGACTAAAATGGTCAGTTTTATGTCATATGTAGTTACTGCCCCCCACAGACACATACACACACAAAGCCTGGCAGGGGTTTCCAACATAATCACATTTAGCTGCACACTTAGCACAGACCCTCCTTGAAAAGACTACATTAACAGGACATTTGGGAGCGGACAGAAAATCTAAGAGGGTGAGTTGTCACCTGTGAAATGGAGACTTCCAGGAAACAGCATTTGAATGCAGCTCACAAAATGCCAATCTCAAGCCCCACATCCCCCAGAGTGGCTGGAGCCAGGGAACACGCATCCTTGGCCGGTGGTGGGTGAGACAAGGAAGCAGGGGGAGATTACAGATCATTCGCAGGGCACAGGTACCAGGAGGTCCAATGCAGACTCCGAATGTCCCGCAGAAGGAGCCAGTGCCGGGGCTCAAATCCCACCTGGCCGGTGACGTCACAGATCAGCTACCCTGTGGGCTTAGTGTTCTCATTAGAAAAACCTGGGCTAATGATCCCAATTCTACAGAAGTGTTAAGAAGATTAAAGAGATAATGGGAGAAAACATAATGTAGTGGTGAAAAGCATGAACTCTGGAGCCAGACTGCCTGGGTTCAAATCCTGGCTCTTCTACTTTCTAGCTGTATGACCTTGGGCGAGTTGCTTAACCTCTCTGTGCCTCAGTTTCCCCACCTGGGAAATAAAGATAACTGCACTCGTTTTGGAGGGTGACCGGGAGGATTAAGTGAGTTGATACAAGTCAAGCATTTGGAACAACTGTTGCACGTGGAAGCAGCACCTCAGCACTGCTGTTATGACTGGTGGTGATGGTGGTGTGGTGGCCACTCTGTCCAGAGTCAGGATGTCTGTCTTCCTTTCTTCTTCCTTGGATTTGCTCAGGGAACACGCCCTGTGGTCTGGACCCCCAAGGAGCCCGAGTTCCCTGAGTGGGTGGGGCCTGGGCCACGTGGACAAATCTTATTCTCAAATCGTGTGTGGCCGGGACGTTGAGTGGAGACCGTGGAGCCCAGGCAGACCCTGGTGGGTAAGGAAGGCAGCATGCAGCAGGCTAAGCGAGGCCATGGTGGACGACCGTGGCCTTCCCCATCGGTCAGCACCAAAGCCCAGTACTTCCTTCTGCTCCGAGGGCCGCCCAGCCAGAAACAGCCTTTCACTCTCTGTGCAGCTGTCCGTCCAGGGCCCATGGGGCGCCTCCTCATGCCCTTTTCAAATCCTGCCAACCTCTCTCACCACACACGCTCTCGTCACAAACAGGCCCACTCAAGCAGCTAATTCAAACAAATTCCGCCTGGGTGCTGGCTGCACGAAAGACCTCTCTTCGGGCCGTGGCCACCAGCCCCAGGCTGGGCAGCAGGGGTGGGCAGCAGCTCTGGGCACACAGGCCCAGGCCAGCCTGCCGGGCACTGGCCAACGACGCAGTCACTACATTCAACAAGCATGGACGGCGACCGCACAAGGGACCAGGCACTGGGGACCCCCACCAACAACAGAGGCGAGTCCTGCCTTTGTGACATTTCCCAAAGGGCTCCACCAAAGTGCCCTAAAAGCGGAGGACAGCAGCCCAAGCACTGGACTTCTTGGAGGTCTCTTCTTTTATCTGAAACATTCCGGTCCATTCTGCATTCTCCTTGAAGTCCCTGTTTTACCAACAGTCATGATAATAACAGCCACTAATATATGTTCAGAACTGCCTTGTTTCAGGCACTGTTCCAAGCCCTTTATATTTATCACTTCATTTGCTGTAACAAGCCTATGAAGTAGGTCCCATTAGTACCTAAACTGGGGCAGGGAGAGGTCAAACAACATGCCCAAGGTTCCACATCCTGTAAATGGCAGAGCTGGGATCAGGAACCCAGCCTGGGCCCCCGGTGCTCTCCATTAACCATTATCTAAATGTAATACACAAAATTGTTTTTAAACACTTAACTGCCCATGCCCCCAAACGTTTTAAGTAAATCTGAAACTCCAGGACTTCTGCCCGATTTAGCCCTGTGGCTGCAGGCCCAGACTGGCTCACTGACTTGGCTGGCACCCAGGGCACCCAAACTCCTCAAAGTTCAGGTTCTAGGTGCTGGAAACTGAGGTCCTCCTCTGACAACCACATCCCCCTCCTCTGGCTTCCTAGACCCTAACCTCTGCAGGCTCAAGTAATCCCAGTTCCCAGACTGAGCTGACCTGAGGCACTCCTGCAGTGTCCGTGCCTCCACTCCCCATCATGGTGAAAGGAGTCCCCAAGCTGACCCTTACATTCCCCAGGATGCCCCAGACCAGTCCAGATCCCTAGGAGTCCCCTTGGTTCCCTGAGCCTCAGGCCACCTCCAGAGCTGTCCCCGTATAAGGTCTTGGCCACAGTTCCACAGCCAGGACCTTGGACCTGAATTCTGTCTATCTGAACTCCACCTTGGCTCCCACCCCAGGCTACAAACCCAGGCCATTCCCCCCTCCCCTGTCCAAGTTCTGAGTCCTATCTTTAAACTCCAAACTACAATAGGACAGACCTTAAAATGTCAAATGCCCCCTCACCGTGTTTCCAAGGGCCCCACACCCCAAGTTTTCACCATGCACTCCCTTACCTAATGGGAGCCCAGCTGCCACTGGGCTCTCCAGAACCCGCCAGAACGTGCTGGAGAGTTCTGCACCTCTGAGATGCTGCGCCTTGTTGACCTGCCTGCATCCCCAGCATCGGCTGGGCCAGTGCTTCTGGCTCCCAGCCCACCCCTTCCCTGCCTGAATTAAGACCTCTTCATGAGAGAGAATGGCCACGTTGTCAAGCAGCAGGAAACAACCAAAGATGAGCATCTGTGATGGGTGTGAAATGAATCACTAACAGTCTCACTTCTGGGAGGCCTTAAGCATTTGGATAAGGAGCAAGAAAAACAGTCACCAGTTCATGTCTGCAGGTCATAAAGGAAATCAGAGTAGGGAGAGGCATGTTCATAGTAACATTATTCACAATAGCCAAAAGGTGGAAACAACCCATTGATGGATGAATGGATAAACAAAATGTTGCGTACTCACACAATGAAATATTATTCCACCTTAAAAAGGAAGGAAATTCTGACACATGCTACTACAACATGGATGAACACCGAGGACATTATGCTTAGTGAAAGAAGCCAGTCACAAAAGAACAAATACTGTATGATTCCACTTATATGAGGTACACAGAGTAGTCAGACTCATAAAGACAGACAGTAGAGTGGTAGTTGCCAGGGGCTGGGGGAGGAGAGAATGGGGAGTTGTTCAATGGGTACAGAGTTTCAGTTTTGTGAGATGAAAAAGTTCTGGACATGGGTTGCAAAATAATGTGGCTACACTTAATACTACTAAACTGTACGCTTAAAAATGGTTGAGATGGTAACTTTCATCTTATGTATATTGTACCACAATTGAAAATCTAAAAACTACAATAGGGACTTCCCTGGTGGTGCAGTGGTTAAGACTCTGCACTCCCAATGCAGGGGGCCCGGATTCAATCCCTGCTCAGGGAACTAGATCCCACAGGCATGCTGCAACTAAGAGTTCGCATGCCACAGCTAAGGAGCCCACGTGCCTCAACTAAGACCTGGTGTAACCAAATAAATAAAAAGCAAGAAGAAGAAGAAGAAAATAAAAGTGGGAGAGGCCTACTCTGCAAGTAGATTACACATAGTCTATCTCCTCTCAATTCACTCTAAATCATATTTATGAGAACTGTGCTTCAGGGTTCGGAGAGGGAAAGATCTGGATACGTCATGAACCTGCTATAGTGACACCCCTACTCTGCCCTCGAGTTTCCTGCCCTGCCCCCCCGCTGCTGGGTCCCCTGGGTCACTCTGACTTGCCACCATTTTTGGACAGCCTAGTGTCCTCGCTATGTTCTATGCGGACAGTCTCTTTGCTCTGACTGTGCCCTCACACTATCTGGCCTGGGAGCAGACGTCCCACCAAGCTGTTGAGTATTTCCTGGAGCATAACTCCATCAAGCCTGGCGGGCCCCCAGCTCCCAGCAGGCGGTCCTGAGCCTTGGTCAGGCCCTTCACGGGCCTTCTAAAGCCCCCGAGAGGCTGGGGCAGCCTCACTTCCTCTCCCCAAAGGGGCGTTTTGGCTCTGCTCTGGTAGGGGGACCATTAGCCTGCCCCATCACATGCCCCTCGCCCCCTCCTGGCCACCCACCTCCTCCCCAAGCCCCCGTGTCTCCACTGTCATTGGGAACCACAGTTGCGTGACAAATGATGAGGAGGTCCTGGGGATGCCATTTCATTCTGCAGGCGTCATTGTGCCTGACCTAAACCCAAATACCCAGGCCCTAGTCTCCCGGGTGACACCTGAAGGCCTCAGTTTCCTGGCAACCAGGAACAATGGCCCCTGGGAAAAGCACACACAGTTTGGGAAAGGGCAGCCTTTTTTCTCTGCGCCCCTGGTACGACAGGGAGCTCTCCTCCACTGCAGGCAGCGTCTGGAGGGAAATTCAAGCCATGAGGACATCAGGGCTTCCCGTGCCCAGCTCCCCACCCTAACCCTAAGTTGCAGGAAGTCTCCCAGTGCCCGGAGCTCCCCTACCTGGGACTCTATGAGCCACCTCTTAATGGGACAAAAGCCCCTTTGAGCAGCCTCGCTGCCCCTCCTTCCCCTCGGAAGCCCTTCATTCCAAGTTCCCCGAGCTGACTCAGGTGTTCAGACTTCTGCTCTGGTGGCCCCCAGTGTTACCTTTGCAAGCAAAAGTGACATTCTCTTTTCCCTTTGAGAACCCTCAATGGACACTGGGAGAATTAGCAAGAGCTCATGTGTACGGCCGGTGCTCAATACAGCAGCTGTTATCAAGGCCACTTTCTGGCTTGTGGGGCATCACCTATTTCCCAGCAGAAGCTGAGAAGCACAGTGACCAGAAAGAGACTGAGCAGGTCCCTGGGCTGACCTGTGCCCTTCACCAGACGCCCCTGAAACAACAGACATCCAGGAGGGTTGAACTTCCTCGGTGCAGAATCACAGCCCCCAGGTTCCCCGCAGACACAGCGGGCTCCCAGGAGGATCTCAGAAACCTCCTCTCAAAACCAGGAACTGGGCTTCCCTGGTGGCACAGTGGTTGAGAGTCCGCCTGCCGATGCAGGGGACACGGGTTCGTGCCCTGGTCCGGGAGGACCCCACATGCCGCGGAGCGGCTGGGCCCGTGAGCCATGGCTGCTGAGCCTGCGCGTCCGGAGCCTGTGCTCCGCAACAGGAGAGGCCACAACAGTGAGAGGCCCGCGTACCGCAAAAAACAAACAAACAAACCAGGAACTCTCTAGTGAATTCTCATGTGTTGCAAAGGTTGCTTCTGTGAGATAACTCTTGCCTACGTGCTAGGGAAAGGGGATGACCTTTTTTTAAATTCATTCAAGTCCTGCTCATTTAAAAAAATTCCTTCTGACTGAAACCACAAGGCAACTTCTGCAACATCAAGTAAGTGAATTTTGAAGAAATTGTTCTTCTTCTCCAGCCTTTTTGCTTTAGCTCTTGGGACTCTGTGCTGTCTCCCGTCCCCAAGAGGACAGGAAGGGAGGAAGGGTGTGACTCCTATTTGAAAGATGGGGTATTGGGGTACAGGAGACTCAAGGCCACAGCCTCACCAAGGGGTGATGTCACAGCTGGGGCCTGGAAGCAGCCATGCACACAGAGCTGGGCCATCTTGTTGGCCCATCCTGTGCCAGGAGCAGAGGCAGGAGCCCAGAGCACAGGTTAGAGGGGGCAGAGGGCGCCTGGTCCAGAGGAGCAAGCCTCTCTCCAAACCACGGACACAGGAAAAAGAGGGGAGCAACAAAACCGCGCTAGTCAGAAGATGCTATGGCCAAGAATATAGCGAAGCAGGAGGGCCGTGGGCTACCTGAGGTGCTGGTGAAGGTGGGGGACAGGACCTCAGGCATCACAGATCTGACCTCCTGAGGCTGGACGCGCACAGAGTCAGGCAGAGCAGCTCCAGTAAGCAGGAGGGCAGGGGCCTGGGCTCAAGCATCCCTGTGTCAGTCCCGACCCTCCCTCCAGCCCTGCCCCACCTGGCGCCAGCGCCTCTGTGGGAGTTCCCGGAGCCCACGTCCTTCCCTTCCTAGCACTCACCGCTGTCTCGTCACTGTTTAGAGTGCTGAGCTGATTGCCCTCTGTGACACAGTTAAGTCCTGCACCATCGGCCACCTGACGTTTTGGACAAGACTCTAACTCATGTTGACTCCCATCCCCAGCAGGATCTACCAGCTCGGGAAAGTAGAGCCCATATCCTTTTTCTCTCACCGCTGCACCCCACAGAAACTGGAATGAGGCAGGCACAGAAATATTTGCTGAGTGTGTTACAAATGAACGATTCAAGATCTGAGCCAAGAAAAGCCAGAGGCTGACAGCCAGCCTGAGGCACGCCCTGTGCCCTCGGACTCGCAGCCATGAACTTCATGAATGGTACCCATTCAGCACAGCAAAGCATGTTGTCCAAGCAACTCACTCAAGATTCTGGTCCCCATCTCATCCCTCGAGTGCGTGCCTATGTCTTCATCTGATGGGAACCCGTCAGCACTTAACATGTGGTTCCGAAACACTGAGGCCCAGTGGCCACGCACCGTATCACCCCATCAGCCTCTCCCTGGGGGAGGTGGAAGGGACCTCTCGAGTCCATCCTCCTCCCTCGAAGGGAAGCCCCTTAAAGAGCAGTGGACCCGAAGAGCCAGGACAACAGGACAGCCCCCACTAAATAGAGCTGACACCAGCAGAGACACAGACACTGCCAAGTCTGCCTCTGCACTGCCAGCGCTTCACCCCGCCACGGAGGTCCATAATCGTCCCCACTTACAGGTGAGGAGACAGGCTCAGGGGCTTACGCCGCGGGGCCACCGTCCTGTGGCTGGAAGTGGCCACCGCAGAACTTGACAGTGAAACTGAGCGGGGCCCTGTGGGGCTCCCAGGCACAGAGGCCCTTTTGTCCCCCGTTTCTTGGAGGCAAAACTCCAGCCTCCATGAGCTTGCCTGAGTTCCAAAGGGCGGATGTGAACACTTGCTAATCAAGGGAGGAACAGCCGAGAAACCACCTGAGGCCATATTAAAGGGAGCAGAGATGCTCCTCGAGATTAGGAGACCACTGAGGCTAAGGGGGGCAAGCCCTGCTCACACCCTGATCTTGTCAGAGACCCCACCTTTGAACCCCTGTTATAAAGCCCCTCAACAAATCCTCAAAACTATGTTGGGACACATAGTTTTTCGAGGGAGAAGCCCACTGTGCCCCCCTTTGCCTGGCAAAGTAACGAAGCTCTCCCTTTCTACTTCACCCAAAACTCTGTCTCCGAGATTTGGTTCGGCACCGGTGTACAGAGAGCCTGAGCTTTCGGTAACAACCCCAAAGTCCCCTCTCACAACCCCAGTGCCCTGGGCTTAAACGTAGGATTCCCTGAGGAGGTGGAGACTGAGAAGCGGAGAGCCCATGGCGCACTGGAATCAGCAGCGGGGAGGGGTTGGGGGTGAGGTTGATGCCTCAGGAACTGGAGCAACAGTGAGGATGCCCCGGTGGCAGTGGCTTCTTGCTGGGCAGCAGTGAGGCCTTGGGAGGCAAAGGCCCCAAACCTGAAACCTGAGCAGAGGTAAGTCCATGTGGGATGCAATTAGTACCTTAGCTCAGGAGGGCCTCCAGCCTCTCGGCAGCTCTCGCTGGGCGCTGTGCTCCAGGCCTCACACTGACAGGCTCTCTCCCCACAGCAGCTGCTTGTGCAAGCAGAGGGAGGGCTGCAGAAGCGCAGTTAAACACCACTCATGTGTCCAGCCTCCTGTTTCTGAAAATGGCAATGAGGGGGACCAGGTTGGGGGGGCAGGTCTTCAGCTAAAACTGTTTCCCTTAGGCATCACTAGACACAATCCTGTTTTGCCTGCCCTTAAGAAAAACAACCGTGAGCTGACACATCATGCCCTGGGGAGAGGCAAGAAGCAATGGTGGCTGCTGGCAAGGCCCTCCAGACACCTGGGTGGGCTCCTGAATTTCTGGGGTTCTTTGGGTGATCACGGAATTTAATATTGGAAGGGGACTCTAGGGCTGGCTAGCCTCACGTGTCAGCATCTGCACTTGGCATTGGTGGTAAAGAATGTAGACACACCAATAAAACAATATTCTGAATAAAAAACCCTTCTCCCTAAATGGAAACGAGAACCATTTTCACCAGGCCTTTTTACAGAGCGCTGGCGGGCATGATTTGTTCACCCTGAAGGGCTGCAAAAACTTCGAAAAGAACAGAAAGGAGTGATGCTTCCATGTTAACAAAGCCCCAATTTGAGAGCATGAAAGATCTAGAGGCACATTCTTGCGGTATAAGAGGCAACACAGCATCCTCGGGGCATGATGTGACACACCGGGGGTGGGGGGGGTGGGGGGGTGGCAATGGCTACATCATTAGGAGGCGTCTCACCCCTTCCCTTCTGGGTGTGAGCTGATACTCACAATAGGGAATCAGAACAGATTGAACAGGGCCAAGTCCTCCCTGTTAGAGTCAAAACAGATGACTATCAATACCTACACCTTAACAAAGCCGGATGCTCTCAGAGTTAAATGAGCTGTGAATACCAGCATCGTTCTAGCCTGGACCAAGTAGATGTCCAGCGAAGTCAAATAAGAGACAAAGGAACCTTTTCGCTGATTAAGCTCCAGTCCCTTGGTCAGCACTAAAAACAGCTGCGTTTTTATTTCTTTAAAAGTAATGTTTTCCTTCTCCTGAATAATAAAGGGAATTCCTCACAGCACCTGTCCATCAAGAAACAGTAGGTGTTAACGGATGCACTTTGGAGAGAGGCACTGTCTTCATGACTCATTTCTTTCTTGTTGGAAAGAGAATTTCCAGAATCTCAGACATAATTTTCAGAATGTCAACGACATTTGGTTGCCCAATTATCTTTGTTTGAAACAAACAAAAAAATCAAACTACAAATCATCAAAAAACACCTTTGGAAAATTTTGCTCTAATATATTCTAAGTATAGAATGAGGATAAGATGCTGGTTGATGGGTAATGGAAATGTAACTGTTTTCTTTTGTTCCCTGCATTTCCTACTGTTAAAAAGACTACAATTTGTCTATCAAGATAAATACAGGCTTAATATTTCTTGCTGGTTTACCATGTGCAAATGTGGACCAAAATCCCAGCAGGCCCTGTCACTGGCATCATTTTATTTTATCCCTGCTCAACAATCTTGGATAGGTCTTTATTATGCCCTCTTTCCAGATGAGAAAACCGAGTCTAAGCAAGATTAAGCGACTTGCCCAGGTCAACTAGGTAGTAAGCAGCAGAGCTGTTGGATTCCAGAGTCCAAACTCTTAACTTCCGTGTTATGCCTAATCCCCAACTCCCAGTTATTTTGGCAGCAGCAGAGAATACGTAGAAAATCCGAACGTTAAGTGCCCCATGGCTTCCCCAAGTCAGGGCCTCAGGGACACCTGCACCTTCAGAAATGCACAACCGGCACCTGCATGCACCTTCTAACACCAACAGATGGCGCTTATCAGCAAGGGACGCACTCCTGCAGGGAGCCCAGGGGACAGAGCCATTTGCAGTCTGTAGTCAATGTTCAAATAACCAGTTGTCCATAGCCTTCCCTTAGGGACAACTGAGGTCTCATGCCATCTCCAGCTGGCTGTGAAAGATGTTATTAAAAATCATCGAGAAATGAGTGCCACCCTTTGCTCACACAGTTTACTGCAAGGACCTGCCAAAAATGATTTCTTGTTCTCTGTTTCCTACCAACGGAGCTGATAACTTGTAGGAAACTGGTTTGTTTTTTCTAGTTGCCTTTAGAAGAATAAGACATTCAGATAACCAGGTGAAGTGACCACATTTCAATATATCTGACACAGAAGCATGGGGAAGTTTATGTTTGAACACTGTAATTGCCATATGTGCGTTTGCCCCTGTGAAATGCAACTGTTCATGTCTATTAGTTGTGTTTTTTTTCACATTCCCTTTTTTTTTTTCATTTCACGAGCAGTGGGAGGGAAAAGGCCAGGCTACCCACCAGCCGTCAGATTCTCATAGCTTACACCCACCTCCCACTTGTAAAATCAGTGACCACACAAGCACCCGTCAACACTCCAGACAAGCCCTAGACCATAGCTCACTGATCCGATACTTCCCATGCCTGACCAATCATGGCAGGCTTGTAATAAGTTGGGTGGATGAATCCATCCATCCATCCAGAGAGGAAGCCAGGCCCGCCAAGCTGGGAAGGAGGGGTGCCTCTCAGCCAGGCAGCAAGGCGAGAGGCCGTCTCCAGAACTCCCACGTCCCTCAGGAGGGACACTCACCATGGGAAACTGCAACGACTCAGGAGTCTAAGACTGGCTGCTGCTCTGCAAACATCGACCAGGAATCACCCTAAGGATTCTCGCCTGCAGCAGACGCCTAGTAGAGGCTCCCAGTGTGTCCCCACCTGACATTGCACCCTTTAATAATGCTCTAGACCCATCCCTGGGAACAGATATGCCTCCTTTCTCTTCTTTACTAAATGATTCCTAAAGATTATGAAGAGGAGAGCTGGTCACACACACACAAATAGATAAAAAGTCATTTTGGTGTTTTGTTCTGTTTTCCAAGAAAAGAGTACTGACGTGGTCAAAAATGGTTGGTCTGTGACAGAAAACTAAAATCACCACCCACGAGCCACTGTTCTGGACTCCGGGATGCCCTGGTTGTTTGGGGAACCTCATGGAAACCATATAAGTCCAGATACAAACTGCTAAATGGCTTCCTCCAAAAGGCCCCAGGTAATAAACACTGTCTCCTTTGAGAATTGACATGTCCAAAGGATTCTCTGAGAAATGGCGGGCAGATTTCCTGCTGGAATGGTGAGTTGGCCTCTGTGTGCTTACGGGGCATCGGGCCCTTCGCTCCCTCTGGTCGGCTGGGGACTCTCAAGAGTCAGCCTGGGTGCAAAACCTCTCACAAGTGAGGGCCCCAGGGTACCAACCACGGGTCTCAGCACTGGGCACACCATCCCTCCGCTACGCATGCAGCAGGTGGCAGTGATGGAAACCTTCTCTACGCTCGCTCCTGGCACTCAGCCTGGGGCTCTGGCTTCTGCAGAGAACAGCTCTCCTCTTCCTCTCCATCCTTTCCAGGGCCCTGCGGGGCAACAGAACCCCAGTGTGGCTTTTTCCCCTTCCAGCCATCCCTTATCCCTGGGAGCGGGAACATCTCTGGCGGTGGCTTTGGAGAGGTGATGGAGTGGCCGCTGTCTCCCTGCCAAGGGGAATGTCACGCCACCAGAATTTATGTGCCAGCTTTCCTTGTACCAGCTTTTCCCAGGTTACCTCCCCACCCATTACTACCCCATTAGTTGCCATGTGTTTTCCCCTAACTGTCACCAGCCCACACTGCCTCTTTGTTACCCCTCAGCTCTGGGGCCAGCCCCTTCCCAAGCAAGGGGTTGAGCTTAAACTCCACATTGTGAAATATTTCCTCCCTCTCTCTTGTCCCTCTTCGCCGGCCTCCCCTGGGCCCCAGAGCCTTTAGTAAAACAAACCCGCCAAAAGGCATTCTCTGCTCTGTTTGCACAGCACGAGTGGGCCCCCAAGTTGCCTGGCGCCCCTCATCTTCCACCAACACACTTCCCCTCCTTATTAGTATTCAGTCAATACCTTCCTTTCCTGACCCTTCCCTGCTTGGCCTCTGAAATCTGCCGACAGAAGGGCCTTTGTTGAAGGAGCAGAGGGGTGCAAACACCAGGGCTCTCAAGACACCGTGTGGACTCCAAAGGGGAAATGAGTCGTTGCTCAATGGGGGCCCGGAGACAGCGGTTCCTCTGAGCACCTCCAGAACCAGACTCTTCCTGAGGACAAACCTTCCGTGTCTTTTTACAGATCCGACACCATTTCCAGAGCTATTCGTTGATTTTTATTGTTCCAAAATTGATTCCAAAATGTGGACCAGAATCTGGGGTCTGGTAAATACTTTGTTACACAATTCGCTGGAAGCACTTAGGTATGAAGCATGGCTTCCAACACTGGGGCTTAGGTGAGGGGCCTCCCAGGCTCCCACCGTCTGCCAGTTTCACGTGTCTGCAAGCAGATGAACGGTCCCAAACACCATTTGGACCGGGCCTGTCCCCTGCTTACAAGTCCTGTTTGTGTCCCTGGTTAGACCACTCTGCATCTAAAAGCACCCCAAGGCCGTCAAAACCAGGCTCCCCCAGCATCTCGGGCATGCGATCCCGGCAGATGTGGAGTCAGCCCCTCCTTGAACTCTTCCAGGGATGAAGCACCGGGCAGAGCAGCCCACCCCTCAGCAGCCCACTCTTCAGGAAGCCTGCCTGATACAGAACAAAGTCCACTTCCTCTTATCTTCTGCCCGCTTCTGGAAGTCATGCTTCTGGAACAAATCGGTCCCTTGTCCTCATGACAGCCCTTCACATAGATTTTTAAATTACTCTCAGAGTTCCTCTGTATTTGTTTTCACCACACCAAACAGCCCAGGCCCCTGGACTCCATCTCACATGAAACAGTTTCCAGACAGCTCCTGAGGTTAGCCACCCTCCTCCAGAACATGTTTCATGTTCTCCCCGCAGCCTCCCACAATAAAACACAAATAAATAAAATACATAATTTTACACAATAAAACACAAATCCTAGTACTGAACACTGTTCTCTGGATGTGCTCAAATCAGCAGAGACTAGAACAGGCCTATCCCCTCCCCTGGAGAGGACACTTTGCCTCTATTACTTTAACCTAAGACTGCATTCACTCTTTTAGCCACCTTACTCCTGAGTCATCCTCAACTTGAAGTCACAGGCTCTTTTCATAACAAGTGCTGCTAAACCAGGTCCCCCCGCCCCTCTTCAACGCTTTCACAGTCAGCATTTCATTTCACCTCATTGATTGCCACCTAGCTCATGGAGATCTTTTTCAGTCTTACTTCTATCATCGTGAGTATAACGGCTATCCCTTTGCAGCTTTGTGCCACTTGCAAATCTGTTGAGCATCCCTTCTGTATGCTCATCCAATTCATTAATAAGAATGATAGAGCAGAGTCCAGAGAAACTAATGACTTGTCTAAGGTGTCAAAGCCAGATAGGGACAGAACCAGATCTAGAACACAAGCACCCTGGCTCCCAGTCCAGTACTCATTTCTATCACACTCTGCCAAAAAGTCTCCAGGACCCCTCAGATGGCTCTCTCTCCAGCCATCTATCATACCTACCTCCTTATTGGTCCATCCCGAGAGGCCCTGACTATAGACAGGAAAGTATGGTCAGGGCTGGATTCCTGGGAGGAAGATGGGGAAACTGCCTCCTGGCTGAAGGATCCTACTTCGTTAAATCATACCAGCTTCTTGCAGCTATAGCTCTGTGCTTCTCCAGGGAAGCCTCTGGAGTAGCCCACCCAATAGATCAGGCCAAGCAGAGCTGGAAGCGGCAAGGACATCTAGAGGTATTCCTTCACAAGAATGCCTGGGATAAATGGAATAGAACAAGGGGGACCACAGAGATTCTGGGGATAGATCTGAACCTTGAAAGAATCTGTACAATGGGCAGTCACTTACAGATAGCTTCAGCCCTCTTACAAACAATTCTCACAGATCTGTCCTAGAAACATGAATGCTCCCTTGAAGAATCTGCCAAAGATAATGGCCAGTTAAAGGGCTGACCCTTGGCCCACATCCTTGCTCTAAGTATAACTCTAGAGAGCATACCAAGATCACTGGGCAAACGTGTCAGGAAAACAGGTCAAGATCACTACAAGGATTCCTAATGATCCGAACTGCTCACCAACAAGACTAGCTGTCTTGTGAAGTAGTGAACTCCCCATCACCAATGTGCTTAAGTGAAGGCTGGAGTATATTACTTTCATCCCATTTGAATCCAAAGCTCTAAGCTCCCATACCCTCTTTTCTGCCGTGACAGGTCCCTTGTGATTCCAAATAAAAAGCCATCACTGGGCCCAAATAGCCAAAACAATTTTGAAAAAGAAGAGCAAAGTTGGAGGACTCACACTTCCTGATTTCAAAACATATTTAAAAGAGACAGTAATCAAAACACTGTGGTACTAGCATAAAGACAGACAAAAAGACCAATGGAATAGAATAGAAGGCCAGGAATAAACCCTTTCCTATGTGGTCAAATGATCTTTGACAAGGGTGCCAAGATCATCCAAAGGTGAAAGGACAGTCTCTTCAACAACTGGTGTTCAGAAAACTGGATATCCACATGCAAAAGAATGAAGGTGGGCTCTCATCTCACACCATATTTTAAAATTAGCTCAAAATAGATCAAAGACCTAAACGTAAGACCCAAAACTATAAAACTCCTAGAAGAAAATATATGGGAAAGGTTTCATGAGATTGGACTTGGCAATGATTTCTTGGGTATGACATAGGCAACAAAAGCACAGACAACAAAAGCAAAAATAGACAAATGGGACTACACCAAATTTTAAAACTTCTCAGCATCAAAGGACACAATCAGTAGAATGAAAAGGCAAACTGTGGAATGGGAGAAAATATTTGCAAATCATGTATCTGATAAAGAGTTAATGCCCAGAATGTTTAAAGAACTACACTCAATAACCAAAAAAAAAAAAAAAAAAATCAAATAACCTGATTTAAAAATGGACAAAGAACCTGCCGAAAAACTTCGGGCATTTTTCCAAAGATGATATACAAATGGTCAACAAGCATTTGAAAAGATGCCCAACATCACTAATCATCAGAACACAATCAAAATCGCAATGACATGTTACCTCACACCCATTAGGATGACTACTATCAAAAAACCAGAAAATAGCAAGTGTTGGTGAAATGGTGCAACCACTGTGGAAAAGAGTATGATGATTCCTCACAAAATTACAACTAGAACGACTATATGATCCAGTAATCCCACTTCTGGTGATATATCCAAAATTGTACACTTACAAATGGTTAAAATGATAAGTATTAGGTTATGCATATTTTACCACAATTAAAAAAAAAGTTATAGAGGAAAAAAAAAAAGAAGGTATTAAAGAGGGAACAGTCAGTTTTGCCAGGGGTGGGAGGAACTGAGGAACTGTGACAGGGAGGTAACATTTCAAACAAGCTAAGGGAGAGATGTGGTCCCATCTGTCCCTCCTGCTCAGGTGCGGACAGTGGGAGGAAGGGGAGGAGAATCCTCTGTGGCCCCCTGGCTATCACTCATTTCAGACTCCTCATTCTAGAAGACAGAGCCCGTCTACACCTCCTTCCAGGCCGAGATCCACACAACACTCTGTAATTGTGGGGTCCCTGCTCATGGGGCAACTGCACCCTCTCCATCTACCTGTGTCTCCCACACCCTTCAACACCTGACTTTAAATCTACCTTCCCAGAAGACTCCTGAGCAATCTCTTTCTTCTTCCTGTTTCTCTATTTTCTAAAATTTTCTATAACGAAAGGCAGTACAGCATGCTGGGTAAGAGCATGCCGTGCATTCAAAGCCTAGTTCTGCCGACAACTAGCTATGTGATCCATTTACTCAACCCCTCCATGCCTCAATTCTCCCAACTGTAAAATGGGGATAACAATGGCCTAGGACTGTAACAATTAAAATGAGAAAATGCATGGAAATTGTTCAGCACATAAGTGCTTAACAGTTGTATTAAACTCTCTTTTTAAAAAATACTGGAATGATCGCTCAAGCATTTTTAAATGCCTTATTTAACTTAAAAAAAAAAGAAACCTCTTATCTTTCTTTGCTTTTCTCTATTTTCCAAATGTTCAATATCACAGCAAAATTATTTATGTAATGTTTGAGATGGTTTTTAAAAATCCTCACTCCCCTAGAAGTTATTCACAGCAGCCCCCTCCTGATCCCCGCTCTGTTCAGAATCTTCTCCATGCTTATGAATTGTTTATTCCATAACGATTTTATCAGGCTGTAGGAGAGAACTGGCGGCTTTTCATTCCTTTGAGCCCTTGTAAAAGGTCCCCAGCAGGACACGATCCCCTGCGGATGACCCATCCACAGCTCTTGCCCCCAGCCCTCCCCCAGGCCCTGGTTTCCAACTGGCTGTCCTTATTTGTGAAGGCTCACAAAAGTGTGGTTGTGAGGCAGTGGGGGGCAGAGCCACGGCCGGGGCTGTGCTCAGGACATCCATCCATGCTGGGCAAAGTCAGCCACTCTGGCATATGGTCCGTCAATCTCAGGCTGGCTGCCCTCTTCCGCGGAGGCTCCTGGGCCGACCCAGTAGGACGTGTGCATCTTCACTAGAGCTTTGACAGCAGGCACAGATTTAATGATCGGAAAGCACTTTGAGAGCCCAGAGTGCTCCATAATTGCCCACTCATAATCCCCAAATCGCTCTCTGCACGGCAGCAAGAGGTGAAGCGTCTGCCCTGGGGAGGGCTTTGTTCCTGTGGCTCTCACACCAGAACCAAGTTGGGCAGAGACAGACAGGGGCTCTGCCCGAAGAGGGGTCCCCACCTAAGACTCAGCAAGCATGCTGGGGAGCAAGGCTTCTCAAAGTGTGAACCAGATGGGGCTTGACAATGCTGCATATCCTTGGGCCCTTCCACACCTGTTAACTCAGGGTCTCTGAAGATAGTGCCTGGGGATCTGCATTTTAAAATCCTCTAAGTAACTCCCACACTAATTTGAGTACTGATGGTTTAGAGGTAGGTGCATGGGTCTGGGGTCAGGGGGACCTGAGTTCAAGTCTCAGCTCTGATCCTTATTGCCTGAGGCCTCAGCAAGTCTGACACTAGACCTACAAGATCTAGGTATTCCCTAAAAATAAAATTTTCAAGACTTTCACAGTCATATCAATTTGGCAACACCCTACATGTCCCCTGGGGGCTTTATAGTGAGCACAAGTGGATTAAAGGGGCTGAAAGTAACTCCACAGAGAAACTTGTTTGACCTCAAACTTCCCCAAACCTTCTAACCAAGGAAGCTTCTTTCTATCATTAATGCCAGAAACACCTCACAGACTTAATATCTCACAGACAAAACTCCTGAAATTCCTTTCTTGGAAAAGGGAAGTCCAGGGAGTGAGGGATGGCATCTTAAGGCAGTTGTGGCAGGAAGAAGCCCCATTCCTCACACTTGGGGTCCTCGGCGGGTGGCAAGGACGGTTCAGTTCCACGGATCTGTTGCCTGGAGTGGACGTGTCACAAAAGCAAGGTCGCCTTCCTGCTTCGGGTAATTTCCCTCAGAGGCAAGACAGATCCATTTTTAACAGCTCTTCATTTCAGCAGAGAATGCCCCCTGCCTCTGATGGGGGCTGGGGACCAGGATGGGACGGGAGGCTTTGTTCTTCTGACCAGTGCTGACAGTTTAATTAAACCCAGCTCGAGACAAGGTCGGTGGGGTCAGGCATTCTTCAACAGGGCTCCAGCAGAATATCACACCCCCGCCTCTCCAGCCACCGAGGCCGGTAATGAATTATCCTGGTCCTTACAGCAGGGATATAAATAAGGGGGAATCAATGCCCTCGGCTGCCCTTAATCACCCACCCCCACCCCTTCCAGGCCCAGCAGAGACACAAAAGGTCAATCTTGTCAGGGCACATATTGGTTTCAAGGCTAAAAAGAAACCCAGAGGAACTGGGTTTCCAGAAGCGGCTTCTGGACTAGGGAAGGGAATGCAACCAGCAAGAGGCGGGATTGCAAGGCAGCAGGAGAGACTCCTCCCCAAATCTGGGAGGACAGTGCACAGGCAGCTGACGCTCATGGTGCTCCCCACCCAAATGTGGGTGAAGCCTCGGTTTTGCTGCTATAAGAGAAGAAGGCAGGTTCAAGTTTGTCCCTCTAACCCTAGCCACAACCCCTATGTGCATCTGCAAAACAACATCTCCACACCCTCTCATGGGTGGCTATCAGGTGATGAAGCTGATCTTCAACCCAGGTCACCTGCCACCGGGATATAACCACCCCAGGCAGGAGATACAGGTCCAGCCAGGCAATCATTTCCCCCACACACACTCCAAACTGTTGGTAGGTCAGAGGATACAGACTGCTTTCAAAGAGCACTAGTGATAAACCCTCACCTCCTGCAGACACAGCGCCACACCTAGCCGTCTTACACAGCTGTCACGTGTTCTCAGCACCGACCACAGTGCCTGGCTCATAGGAGGCCCTCTGTAAATGTTGGGTGAGTGGGTGCGTGGGTGGATGGGCAGGCAGATATGGAAGGTGAGAGGGGAGTTGGATGTGGTGAGGGGAGGAGAAGGGAGGGTGGGTGAGGCATGGGGGGGTAGATGGGTGTATGGTAGGTTTATGGGTATGTTGGTAGATGCCTAAGTGGGGGGTGAATGAGTGGGCTTGGTGGGCAAATGAGTAAAAGACTGGAGGGGCAGGCAGATGGATAGGTGGGTAGGAGGGTGTTAGATGGGAGGACCAGTGGCAGGAGATGGAGGATGGACGGATGGGCGGATTAACTGATGGGTTGGTAGATGGGTAAATGGGAGCACAGATGAGAGGGAGGCTGGCTGGGTGGTGGGTAGATGATAGGTAGATGAGTGTAGGAGGTGGGCAGAGGGTGGACGGCTGGGAGGGGGTGGATGATATGGAAGGATGAGCTTTAGCATCAGACAGACCAGAGTTCAAATTTGCCTCAACCCCTTGAGCAGGTCACAAATCCTCTGAGCTTGAATTTCTTCATCTGTAAAAGGGAAAATTCACTGATTTCCTGAGCATCTACTATGTGCTACCGAGCTTACACCTGACCTGAGAGGGAGTTACACCTCTCTTGAATCCCCACGAAAGGCTGTGAGGCAGACATTATTATCTTTATCTGATAGAAGAACAAACGGGCTCAACGGGGTTCAAGGAAGTGGCCCAACATCATTTATCTAGTGTTCACTTTAACTCAGACAACAGAGGTTTTCCAGTGCATATAAAAACTGTGAGGTCTCCTACCATAAAAATATTATACTCTTTTTATCCAACACCTGGGAAATATAAAAAAGAAAAAGCCACCCAGAGATAACCCCTGTTGGCATTTTGTAGTCATTTTCCTGTGCATGCTTTAGAGTGATTTGTTTAGTGACCATATTGTCAAAACAATTTTGCATCCTGGCTTTGGTATCACAAACATTTATCTGTGTTACTTTGTCTTTCATAAAGGCCGTTTTTGATGATGATATAAATTTTCCATCAAGTGTATGTACCAACATTTACTTAACCATTCCCCCAAGGTGGGGCATTTCAGTTGTTCTATATAGTTTTCAATAGTCCATATTTCAACATTCTGAGTTATGCTGCAATGAACATGTTTGTGGTCATATTTTATTGACTTTAGGGTCAATCCCCAAACGTGAGATTTCTAGGTCAAGGTTTAAGCCCATTTTCAGACTTCTTATGGTCCCTTGAAGGCCTGGTGTCTAACTCCAACCCGATTACCAAACTGCTCTGTGGTCCAGGACAAATCGCCTCTCTGGGCCGCACGTCCCTAATGTGGAAAGAAATGGACTAACCCAACACGTGGAGAAACATTGGTGAGGAATAACCAGCAAGAGGATTTCAACTGCCGAAGCTACACAGGCAAAATCAGTTGAAACGTGGGCCACACCACCTGATGTGCTTTGTGGCCACACCTTACCCTGCACATGTGGTCTCCCTCAAACTTGTTTTCATGCTGATTTAACATACGGCCTCTGGTGGAAAAAAAAAAAAAAAAAAAAAAAAAATCCATGATTTGCTCCAGGTGGAAAGTATTAGTAACGGATCCCTCAAAGCAGAAGAAAGGTCAACAGATGAGAGGCCAGAAACACCAAGCCCTGCATTGTCTCTTACCCTCCTCCTGAGGGTAGGCCCCGGAGTGTGACTACACCAGGAGGTCCCATAGCCGCCAGCACAGCTCCTTGGCCCAGAAGTGAACTCCTGACCAAGCATGGGCCAACCAGCATCCTTCCCCAGAAATCTGGGCTGGGACTGGAAACTCGAGGAGATCTGAGCTCCAAGGTCACAGGAAGTAGGAGGGGAGTAAGCACGGTGGCCAACCAAAGTCATGGTGGAACTGAGATGCTGCTGGTAAACCCAAGACACTGGTTTGTGGGGAGGAGTGGGACAACAAGGTAGACAATCAGAAAGAACTAGAAACATCCCTCACACCCTTAGTCCCAGCTGTGCCTCACTTCCTGTCATGGGAGCCCGTGAGGCTGCTGCTTGTGCCTTTATACTACCCCACCCACCCCAACTCACCAGCCTGCAGGAGTCCTGTTTCTGGAACCAGGAGTGCCTAAGTGCTCCTCAGCCAGACCACTGGGAGAGTTACGGGAGATGTTTTGGAATGCCAGATGCTCAGGTCGATGGATTGGCGGGGGAGGGAAGGTAAAGTATATTAGTGGGGCTTCCCTGGTGGCGCAGTGGTTGAGAGTCTGCCTGCTGATGCAGGGGACACGGGTTTGTGCCCTGGTCTGGGAAGATCCCACATGCCGCAGAGCAGCTAGGCCCGTGAGCCATAGCCACTGAGCCTGCGCATCCGGAGCCTGTGCTCCGCAACGGGAGAGGCCACAACAGTGAGAGGCCCGCGTACCACAAAAAAAAAAAAAGAATATTAGCAAATAAGTCTTTAAGCACTTGCTCCTGTACCCTTCCCTATAACCATCACCAAGGTGAAAAATTCAGGGCCCAGACCACAGGGACAAACAACCAGATCAATAAAAAGGTTTATTTAATCATTTCCCCCCAGAATGTGCCCCTTTTGAGATGACCTGAACTGGAGAGGCATCAGGAAGTACTGCCTCTGGTCATGAATTCAAGTTCTAGGCTGCTATAAGCGGGGCATGCTGCACAGGAGTCCTCCCCAAAGTCCCATCAGCTTGCACTCCTATGCTTAGAGGTGGGCTTAAGAAATAACAAGAGGAAACAAAAAGACAACCTATGGACTGGGAGAAAATATTTGCAAACGATGCTACTGAAAGAGATTAATTTCCAAAATATACAAACAGTTCATACAGCTTAATATCAAAAAAACAAAACACCCGATCAAAAAATGGGCAGAAGACCTAAATAGACATTTCTCCAAAGAAGACATACAGATGGCCAACAGGCACATGAAAAGATGCTCAATATTGCTAATATTAGAGAAATGCAAATCAAAACTACAATGAAGTATCACTTCACACCAGTTAGAACAGCCGTCATTAAAAAGTCTACAAATAATAAATGCTGGAGAGGGTGTGGAGAAAAAGGAACCTTCCTACACTGTTGGTGGGAATATAAATTGGTGCAGTCACTATGGAGAACAGTATGGAGGTTCCTTAAAAAACTAAAAATAGAGCTACCATATGATCCAGCAATCCCACTCCTTGGCATATATCCAGAGAAAGCTCTAATTCCAAAAGATACATGCACCCCAATGTTCATAGCAGCACTATTTACAATAGCCAAGACATGGAAGCAACCTAAATGTCCATCAACAGATGAATGGATAAAGATGTGGTATACACACACACACACACACACACAATGGAATATTACTCAGCCATAAAAAGAATGAAATAATGCCATTTGCAACAACATGGATGGACCTAGAGATTATCATATTAACTGAAGTCAGACAAAGAAAGACAAATATCCTATCATATCACTTACATGTGGAATCTAAAAAAAATGATATAAATGAACTTATTTACAAAACAGAAATAGACTCACAGACAAATAGAGAACAAACTTACGGTTACCAAAGGGGAGAGCAAGGGGTAGGAGGAGAGATAAACAAGGATTTGGGGATTAACATATGCACACTACTATATATAAAATAGATAAACAACAGGACCTTCTATATTCAATATCCTGTGATAAACCATAATGGAAAAGAACATGAAAAAGAATGTGTGTGTATATATAGAGATATACATATAGACATAGATACAGATATAGATGGATGGATATAGATAGATGGATAACTGAATCGCTTTGCTATACAGTAGAAATTAACACATTGTAAATCAACTATATTGATACTTCAATTTTCTTTAATCGTTAAATAAAAAAAAAAAGAGGAGAGCTAAAGAAAATAGTCTCCCTATACCCAGACCCAGCTATGCTCCTGGATAAGGAAAGGCTTAGAGTTAGGGGCCAGATGCCTGGGAAGAAAAGGCAATAAGTGTTAGAGAAAGATTCTGGCTATAGAGCCTAGAAATACTCCTTTGCCCTTGGAGCCAAAGGGCAACCAAGCCTTCCATCGGGGGCCGGGGGGTCCTTCCTCTAGAAGTCCCTCTGATGACTGCCGACTGGCCCTGTCCCCAAGGCAGCCAGCCCTGGGCCACTGGGGTGAAAACATCCAACGTTTCTGGAGGCTACTGCCTGCCCTGGATCCCAGCCCCGTAGGGTGCCAGGAGTAGGAGTCAGGCAGACTCCTGTCCCCTTCAATCGCTCTTCTACTCCTTGAATAGAGCTCCTTGTGCCAGCCTTTGGCTGTAGAATCTGGGTATTTAAAATTCATTAAAGCGCAGAAGTCCTTTTCTCCAGGACTCCTCTTAAAATATAAAGCCATGAAGAGCACTGGGCAGGGTGTCCAAAAGGGCTTCATTACTGGCCCTGTGGAGGTCGTTTCACCTCTCCAACCTTGACGTTTGTCAGCAGTAAAACCAGAGACACTGTCTGCCCTGCAGGGTCACAGGAGTCAGACAAGACAGCGTGCACAGGAGGATCAGCTCCACCGCAGGGCCCTTCACTCACCCACACGTCAGGGACACAAGGAACGTCTGCTGCAGGCTGTCCTGGATACTGTACGTGCTCAATCTCAGTTCAGCCTCAGGAGAGCCTAACAGTGCACAGGTAAGAAAAACTCCACCTGAGTTACACCATGAAAAACCCAGGACTATATGACACTTGACTTCCTACTCCCCTGCGCTACCTCCCATTCCACTAGGGATCCTGGTTCCCCAGACACCGGCCAAGAAGGCAGCCACACTGGCCACACGGTATCACCACTCTCAGGAGGGGGCCCAGGGACATGCAGGGCGTTGATGCCCCTAATGAAAGGTAGACTCAAGTGCTGGAGGGAGAGAGAGAGACCCCTGCAGAGTTGTCCTCTCCCCTTCAGCCCTACGAGCTGGTGGAGGTTATGGCGAAAGATGCTGGCCCCTCAAACTGTGAATAGAGCTGGAGGTGACTGCAAGCAAAAGCCGGGAGGTTTGTGGATTTAGATTCACACGATAGGGTCTTGGATATTTTTAAATAAATGAGGGATAGATGGAAACAACCTATGTGTCCATCAGCAGAAGAATGGATAAAGAAGATGTGAAATATATATATATATAATATATTATATATATTATATATTTATGTATAATATATATTTATATATTGTATATAATATATATTATATAAAAATATATTATATAAATATATATATAAAATATACAGTGGAATATAATTCAGCCATGAGAAAGAAGGAAATCCTGCCATTTGTGATAACATGGGTGGACCCTGAAGGTTTATGTTAAGTGAAATAAGCCAAAGACAAATACTGCATGGTATCACTTATATGAGGAATCTAAAAAAAGTCAAACTCATAGAAACAGACAGCAGAAAAGTGGTTGCCAGAGGCTGTGGGATGGGGAAATAGAGAGGTTGGTAACAGAGTATAATCTAACATATAGCATGATGACTATTGTTGATAACACATTCTTAACACAATTGAAATTTGCTAAGAGAGTAGAACTTAAATGTGCTCAAAAAAAAGAAGATAAATATGCGAGGTGATGGATATGTTAGTGAACGTGGCAGGGGATCCTTTCACAATGTGTATGTATATCAAATCATCAGTGTACACTTTAAGTATATTTCAATTTTATTTGTCAATTATACCTTAGTAAAGCTGAAATTTAAAAACAAATTTAAAATTTTTTTAAAATAAAATAAATGAAGGAGGATCAAAGCAGTGCCCAGAGCTTAACAGCAACTAGGCACATGTTCCAAACCCTGGACGGTGAAGGGCATCAATGTGCTGAAGGGAAGGGAACCCAAGCAGGCAAATAATGCTGGGAGAGTGGGGGCCAAAGCTTGAAAGGCTAAGGGGGCTTAAGAGAAGGAAAAAGAAAAGTACAGAAGGAGATCAAGAGAAAAAATGTTCAGGATGAATTTTTGCAGAGAGGCAGAGCTGTGATAACTGCTGCAAGAGCCAGCTCCGAGAAAAGACAGGGCGGAGAAAACAGGAGCTGCTGGGGCCAAGTCAGGACAAAGCCAGCTGCCAGCACGGGACCAGTAACAGCATGGACCTTGTGGACCAGCCCTGGCCCACAGGTTAAAGGGATGTTAGGGTGGCTGCACCTGCTAGGAAGGGTCTTGTGCCTTCAGCAATCAAGGAAGAAAAGTAAGGCACTCACTGTGTGTGCCTGGCACCAAAGGACCAGCCTATCAGTTGTAGGAGGACTGACAGTATGAGCCCAAGGGTAGCAAAGACCAGCAGAAGGGATCATCACTGAGGGATCATCTCCATTTCTAGGGAGAGGCCTCCAGGCCAGGAGGAGGAAACAGGAAGAGACTGGAGAGACCATTTGGACAAACTGAAAATTAGAGCTCCGCCCTAAGGACAAAAACTGGGAGGCAGGATCAATGAGAAATTCTGGAGCTGCCTGCAGACCACTGGGCTTATCAAGAGGTGGCAATCATGACAGAGGTGGAAGGAACTAGCCATGTTTAATCAGAGGGGAGGAGATCAAGCTCCAGACCCCACAGGCACGCCTCTCAGCACTCAGGTAGCCCCATGGTGCTGACTCCCACCCAGCCCCCACCCTTCAGTCCTACCTGCACCACCCACTGCACCTCCGGACTCACCTGCACCTCCACCTAGGAGGTGTCCTATACTCTTCTTTAGGGGAGAACCGGCAGCCTCAGCATCTCACACCGTGCTTTGCTGGGCATGCAGAAGGTCCCAACCAATGTTTTTTCAGGTTGTTAATGACGACTAAACCTCCCAACTCAAAATTCAAAAACCTGACAGCCCTTCAAAAATTGAACAAGAGTACTGTACATGGTTGTTCTAGGTACTTACAGAAAGCAAAGCTAGAGAAATCATAAATTATTAGAAAGTAGATTTAGGGCTCAAAGTTAAGAAAATGTTTCTTTTATGCAGATCTGTCCAACAATGGAATTGGTTCCCCAAGGAGGTGGTGAACTCCCCATCACGAGAAGTAACCAAGCAAAGATTAAAAGACCATACATACGCTAAGGAGCTGCAGAAGAGAGTCCTCAGATAATCTCTAAGGTCCTGTCCTGCCCAAGATCCCACAAAATGAAATGTACCGGAGAACAATTACAGACATATCTCGTAAATCATGGAGCAGCAGAATTGGCCACTACCTTTTAAACTTGAAAGAAGTACACTTACAGCAAATACAAGTATGACTTTATGCCACGGTTAATAAGCTCACAGACCTCATTACTCTGAGCTGAAAACAGAAACAGATCCAAGAAGGGCTTATGTGAATGAATATTCCACCCAAGGCAGCCAAAGGCAGCGAGAGATGCATGAGTACAGTCCTCCCCATAAAGTCTGCCATCATGGCTGACAAGCTTGCCCACCCCGAGGACATTCCCATACCACACTGTCAGGGGCAGCACACAGAATTGGATAGACTGCCAATTTTGTCAAGTGCTTGCCAGGAAGAAAGGCCCCGCAAAGCACCTTCCTACAGTAAGCCGGCCTTTGATGCCCTGAACGATGCCTGCCAGGTGAGGAGCACAGGTGTCATGGTCATGGAGAGTCCAGGGCCCACTGACCACACACTGCCCCCTCAACCGGGTGAGAGATAAGACCACAGAGAGAGCTTTCTTCCATGAAGCGTCACTCACAGCCTCGAGAGAGCCTGGTTATTCTGGAACAGCAGTTCTGGTAATGCGTACAGCTGGTTCCGGTTGAGTCGTCTAAAAAAGAGAAGAGAGGAGGAGTTGGAGCTGGCCGGGGAATCCAAGGGACTTTTCAGAAAGCACTGGATTCAGAGTCAGAGGGCCCAGGGCTCAAATCCTAACATGTCACTGTATAACCCCAGAGAATCCCCTTCTCGGAGCCTCCGTTTCTTCATCTATATAAAGTGGGAATTCCGCCATCCTTGGGGAGGACAAGAATAGAACATCTCTGAAAGCCCCTCAACCAAGGACCTGACATGTAGTGGGCAGTCAGTAAACAGAGCCTCTTTCCTTCCGTTACGCCCTCCCACACCCATCATCATCATCACTTTACATTTGCAAGGCCCCGTGTAATTAATCAGGCACTGATTCAAATATTAGCTCAGTTTGTGAGCTGGACACCTGACTACCCTTGAAAAGTGAGACACACCCTAATGGGATAGGACTGGCCACAGGGTTCTGATTCTTTATTGCTTTCATCCACATTTGGCTCAGTGGTGACTCAACTTTTTTATTGTCTGCTTTAGGTCTTTTTTCAGAATGAAAATACCTTTATTGATTTTTTTATTTATGAAAATGCATGCTTAATATTTTTAAAAGCCTCAAATAATAGAAGAAAAAGCATTCGGCCACCTGCATTTTCCTCACACAACAATTTGTGGATGTCTTTCCATGCCAAACAACAGAGGATGACACTTTTAATCATTTTATTTTTAGTATGTCCATCATTTTTTTTAATTTTTAAAAATTTTTTATTGGAGTATAATTGCTTTACAATGTTGTGTTAGTTTCTGCGGTACAATGAAGTGAATCAGCTATATGTATACCTATATCTCCTCCCTCTTGGACCTCACTGCCCCCCACATCCCACCCCTCTAGGTCGTCACAGAGCACTGAGCTGAGTTCCCTGTGCTATACCACAGGTTCCCACTAGCTATCTATTTTACACCAGATGGTGTATTTATGTCAAACCTAATCTCCCAATTCATGCCACCCTCCCAATTCCTCTATTGGTGGACAGACAACTATTCAGTATTATAGACACAGGCAGGAGTGAGAAGTCTGGTTCTGGAATGTGGCCTGAAAAGACAACGTAGAAAGGACTCAGACTTGTCCCAGGAAGGCAGTGAAGTTTAACCAGACTCATCTTGTCACCTTAGGCAACCAATTCTCTGACACTGAAGTGTAGCACTCCAGCCCAACTGGGGTGGGGGGCAGTGACACCTATAAAGTATGGAACCTTGGTAATCACACTGTGTCTATGGACCACCTGCAGGGACATCACCAGGGAGGTGGTAAGAGCTGCACTATCCCAGGCTACCCCAGAGCTGTTGACTCAGGATCTGCATCTCAACCAGGTCCCCAAGTGATCTGGGTGCACGTCAAGGCTGCAGAAAATGCAGCCCCTGCCCTCCAGTCTACCGTATACATTTTTTTTTAATTTTTATTTATTTTATTTTTGGCTGTGTTGGGTCTTCATTGCTGTGCGCGGGCTTCTCATTGTGGTGGCTTCTCTTGTTGTGGAACATGGGCTCTAAGCACGCAGGCTTCAGTAGTTGTGACACATGGGCTCAGTAGTTGTGGCTTGTGGGCTCTAGAATGTAGGCTCAGTAGTTGTGGTGCACGGGCTTAGCTGCTCCGCGGCATGTGGGATCTTCCTGGACCAGGGCTCGAAACCGTGTCCCCTGCATTGGCAGGCAGATTCTTAACCACTGCACCACCAGGGAAGTCCCTCTGGTCCACTCTTGTGTCACAGAGCCCACCACAGTGTCTGGCACATAGTAGGCGTGCAACACATTTATTTGCCAAATGAATATATGACATTAGCTGAGCTCAGCTAGAGGCACAAGAGAGGTTTGGGTAAAGCTTTGGGGGGTCTAAGAAGTCCCCACATACGGGGGCTGTCAGAGGGCTATCTTTTTTTTTTAAATAAGCTGATCTTTAGATATGTAACCAATTTTCTTTCTTTTTTAAAATATTTTATTTATTTATTTATTTGCTTACTTATTTTGGCTGTGCCAGGTCTTAATTGCAGCATGCGGGATCTTTAGTTGCAGCATTCAGACTCCTCAGCTGTGGCATGCAAACTCTTAGTTGCGGCATGCATGCGGGATCTAGTTCCCCGACCAGGGATTGAACCTAGGCCACCTGCATTGGGAGCGTGGAGTCTTACCCACTGGGCCACCAGGGAAGTCACCATCAGAGGGCTATCTTTGACGAGAAGGTGAGGTTTTGAAAGTAAAACTGGCAAAGTAGATTGGGAGCAGATCCTGTCTGGCCTTGAGGGCCAGGCTAAGGGGTCTGAATTTTTTAAAAAACTTTATTCTATAAATTTATTTATGGCTACGTTGGGTCTTCACTGCTGTGCACAGGCTTTCTCTAGTTGTGGTGAATGGGGGCTACTCTTTGCTGTAGTGTGTGGGCTTCTCATCGCGGTGGCTTCTCTTGTTGTGGAGCACAGGCTCTAGGCACACGGGCTTCAGTAGTTGTGGCACACAGGCTCAGTAGTTGTGGCACACGGGCTTAGCTGCTCCGCGGCATGTGGGATCTTCCTGGACCGGGCTCGAATTCGTGTCCCCTGCACTGGCAGGCGGATTCTTAACCACTGTGCCACCAGGGAAGCCCTACCGTACACTTTGAATTTCTCACAACCATCTCCTTTAACAGTTCTAGAGGATGATAAACCAACTGGAAAAAAGCTTTCTTTTGCTGGGAGGAAGGAAGAAATATAATTCGATGTAGCCGGTAGTAACTGGTCTGTGGTTACCTCCTAGGAGGTCACTTTTCATCTGATATGTGAGAAAGGTACCATTTTCTAACACGGTACAATTAGGGTTGCAATTTTAGACAAGCTGTGAGAAGTTTACTCTAAAGGGCAGGCTCCTAGGGAAACACATCACTGCCTCGGAAAAAAAGGGACCACCAATGTAATCTTAAAGCAACAGGAGTAGACATCAGATCGCTCCAAGTTCCTTAACCTCGTCTAATAAATTAATCCTGTATTTACACTGCCTGGAAATCACTGGGTTTTGTTTTGTTTTGTTTTCCCCCAAGACCTTCTCATTTTTCTGGCTTTAATTTCTGAAAAACACTTAAGAGGAAAAGGCTAGTTTAAATAGCTAGTTTAAAGTAGAAAATCAAAGGAGGGACCCAGTGTGGTGAGGGACCTTCAGGAAGCTAAGAGTAACAACAATAGTAGTGAGTCCCAACTAGCCTTACCTTACTCTGTGCCAGGCACCAGAATAAATGCGTTATAGGCATTACCTCACCATCAGAGGGAAAGCAGAATGAAAAGGTGCGTTTCTCTCTCTTGAGTACAAAGCATCACGGTCATGCACATACCCTCCCGTCTCCTGCCAGAAACAACCCCAGGGGGACGGTTTGACCACCACCATCTCACCACGTGGCTGGGCTCTCAGTTCTCAGAATATGTTTGTAGACTTCGTTGAGCTGTCTCTTTGATAGCTGAGGGGACTGGGATGCCCAGAGATGAGTGGCTCACCCAAGTCACCACCGAGTGGGAGAGGTGGGTTCTGAAGCCTGCCTTTCCCCATCTCCCACCTCGGCAGCCTCCACGTTACACGGTCACCCTCAGCCGGCCCAGGGTGACCGAGCACCCCACCCCCCAACATCAGACAACCGATGCCTGTGACCCACCAATCCTCACGGCCGGCAGCACCGCACACTTCTGCTTCTGCTTTCGAGTCTGTAACTGCGCACAAGAACCAATCATGTCTGTTCCCAAGCTGTTTATGCCAGAGGTACTTATAATTATATAATTGAACTGACAATTACCTAAATGAACGAAATATCAATACTAGCATGAAAAGAGAGAGTCATCTCTACAAAAACTGGTTGAATGCCTTGGTAAGAGTCAATAAAAGGAAAGTTGTTAATTAAAGAGTTGTGGAATTAAGTAAAAGACTGGGCGGCAGGGGGCGAGCAGGGGAGTCATAAAAGAAATTCAGAATTCTCCTGCCAGATTGCTTCCAAGGGCCTTCCAAGAATCTCATTCCACCTTAAAGAAACCAAAACCAAAAATCGTAAGCAGGGTATATGTGTGTGGTTTAGGCGAGGAAAATAATACAGAACTCCAATCAGCATCTCACACTAAAAAGTAAGACCTTGGCCAAAAAAAAAAATAAACAAAAACGGGGACGGGGAGGGTCAGTAAATGCACATTATATATTTTAACATAAAATGAAATGTTTAGAGTATGTATGGGTTTTATGACTCCCCACTTTATCCAACTTTTATGATTAACTGATCCACCATTGGTCTCTGACAAGTCAGAGGAGAGGGCCATCCACGGCCAGCACTGGACGTCCCCAGGGACAGAGCAATCACACACCCCAGTAACTGCCCACCACGCAGTTGCTGGTGACCCACCCCGGAAGAAAGGAACTGGAAAAGGACAGAAGGGACAAAGTCTGCAGTGACACATTATGACTCAAAAAGAAGCACCATGCCCAGCCTTGGGTGGCAGCAGCAGATGTGACATGGGCCACCAGTCATGTCTAGACTCCTTCCCACCTTTCCTCCTTCCCCAGGGCATGGCAGCCCCGGAGCTGGAGCCGGAATGGGTTAGGATCAAATCATCCCCTCATAACCAGGTCATGAACGCATATTTTGTTCTGAGCATTTTAAAGAAAACTAACACAGGATGAATTATCTGTTCTAGCTTTGGGCTCCTTACGGCTCCATTTTAGGCCTGGATGAGGAAAAGTTCAACTTGGTTTTTCTCCAGGCAGCAGGAAGGCAACCATATTCTTTCCAGTTATTTAATACCTTATTTATTTAATACCTTATTTTCTTTGAAGTAAAAGAGAAAAGTAAGGTATTAGGTTACAGCCATTAAGAGCTCGGGCTCTGGAGGCAAAATGATCCGGGTTCTAACCCCTGTTTCTGCACTTAACCATTTAATAATCATCTCATAAAGCAAGTGCCTTAACTTCTGTGCACCTCCGCTTCTCTGTGGTATCTGTAAGATACCACTGACCACTGTGTTGTTTTAAGGATTAAATGAGATATTAGAGGACAAAGCACTTATCTTGGTGCCTGGCATAGAGTAAGGCAATCAATAATAGCTATAATTATCATCATAAACTCATTGGAAAAAAATCCACAAAAAAAGAAAAGCCTAAAGAATAAAGTTAACTGTTATCCCACCACTCCAGGTGATGAGAGCTAATAGTCTCATTTATTTTCTTCCTCCTGTATTCTGTACATATACAAGTTGATTTTATTTACACAAATGTAAATGTGTAAATAAAATCCTGCCTTTCATTTATTAAAATCCTGCCTAGTATAAATGTACTTCCTGCCTTTTCCACTTAATGTGATATTGTAGACATATTCCTATGGCCTTAATAGTTCTTCAGAAATGTGATTTTATATCTTATATCTCCACCAGAATGGGTGTTTCCAATTTTTTTGTTGTAGTTAAACAATGTGCAATGAAGATCCTGATATATAAATTTTTAGCCATGTCTCTGATTATTTCCTTAAAATCAAATGGACTTTCTGGTTCAAAAGGCAGGAACTTTAGAACTCTTGACACCTACAGCCAAACCAAAGCAGAAAAATGAGGCCGGTGACCACGATGAATGTGAGTGGCCATCACCTACCTCACCCATACTGCCTTCTTTTTTTTTTTTCATTATTGCCAATCTGAAATCTGGTAAAAACTGATCAAGACCTATTTTAAAACTCAAAAGCCCCCTAAGGAACAAATGATGCAAATCAGAAAACAACACCTTCAGTTCTGTGTTGTGGCCTCAAGCACCCAAGACACTGCTCCTAAGGGCTTCCCTGCGGTTGGTCCCCCCGGCACACTAGTGCTTCCTTTAAAGCCTCACAAATCAATAACAGTGGTTTTGCCTGGAGTATAAGATCATAGGAATAAATTTCACTTCCTCTGTACTGTGTGGATTTTGTGCCATGATGCGTTCTCAGGGAAAAACAACAAGGATAGCCTGTGTTTAGAATATGCAGTGAGGACACCTCCAGCTGTCTCTGCCATCATCTCACGATGACGCTGCGACCCCTTCCACGGCTACAGCTGCCCCTGGCCCCCATTAGCAGGCAGGAGGCAGGCTGGGCGTGCAGTCCTGTCCCTGAGCACCCCCTCCTGCCACCAGGCTCAGCCTCTCGAGTCCACGCGGCGCCAGTCCCCACCGCCCTCCTGAGCCTGTGCCCACAGATACTCACAGCCGCTCCAGTTCCTTCATGTCGTCGAAAGCCCCGCGTTCCACCACTCCAATCTGGTTCTCCATCAGCTGCCTGGGGAAGGAAAGAGACAAGAAACAGCTCCGGGACGGTGGACGAGGACTCCTAGAGACAGCTGGCACAAGGGAGTGAAACAGGAGCAATGCCCGCGACGCACACAATCCGAGCCCTGGCCTGAGCCAACAAAACTTCCTCACAGCTTTGCAAGTTCCCGACACAGGCTCTTCAACACACCCAGCTCCAGCAGCCAGATGTGCTTCCGGCCCTACCCATGCTAACCCTCTGAAGCTGCCTGCATGGCAGAAGGCCACAGGCCACCAGAGCACCAGGCCATCGCTCCAAAGGCATGCTCGGGGAAGCCCGCACCCAGGCAGTGGGGGCTGGCTCTGTGCTGCTGGCGCATGTGCCCTTCTCCGGCCCAGAGCGTGCATGTCCCGGGGAGCAGAGCAGGGGAGATCGGCCAGTAGCGGGGGGAGAGGAGCATGTACCAACTGGGTCCAGCCCACACGTGCGGCAAACACACTCTGCAGTTGGCAGACAACACCCCCGCTGCCTGCTCCCCTGCTCCGCCTGGCCACATCTGCTGCCTACTGAACCACCTGGCTCTGGGGGACTCTGCCCCTCCTTACCACCAACGCGCCCTGAAACCCAGAACCTCCAGCTGGCAGGGCAGCACTCTTCACCGGCAGATCACTTGCTGCGTGGTAATTTTTGAGCTCATCAAGTATGTCTTTCTCCCGTGTCTTCCCCTCCCTACTCTCAAGCAGGTGGCTTATGTGCTCCCGCAAGTGCCTCAAATGAAGTTTGGGGCTGGGCAGGGGGCAGAAGCTGCCACCAGACACTTCTCTTCCTCTGCTTTGTTTCCAAAAACGCTGTGCTGTTGAGGAGCTTATGCTGGGTGGTGTGCGGGGAGGTGGGGGGAAGGGTAACACCAGGCAGGAGGGAGGGCTTCCCCAGACTCCGAAGAGATTCCTCAGCCTGGGAAGGGTTCCGAAGTCAGTGGTTCTGGAGACGCAGAGACCCCTTCCCCAGAGCCTGACAGTTACAATCCCAGAAAGGATCGACCACAGGGTCACCAGCTCCTCCAAAGACCTTCCGAGCTGCAAAGTCCATAGTTCTGAAAGAACTGAGGCCCCAGGACCCCTGCATTACCCTGGGAGTAGGGAATGAGGGACCCAATGACTGCTAATGAATTTCCTGCCAGCCAGGTGGGATGTGGGCTCAAAGTCGAAACTGATGCAGAGAAAATTTTAAAATGCCCTTCTTCCCTGCACACCTGAGTTGGTGGGCTGAGACACCCTCACATCAGAATGCACGCATGTAGGGGTGTCTCTGCACCCCAAGATCAACAGACCAGGAGCGGGTGAAGGGATCCACCCCTTCCCCTTGCTCCTCAGCCCTGCACAGCCTGACAAGGCAGGTGCCGTGGATGACCCCTTCGCTGGTTGGTGGCCACCCCGACAAAGTCATGCCTGCCACCTCCAATGTCGGCCACTATCAGGCACCTGAGGGGAGTCACCTCTGTCCTCAACGGCTCCCAGTCACTTCCTCCTCAAGTCAGGGGGTCTGTGGCCTTGCTGGGAAGTCTTTCTGGGGCACAAGTTCAAAAGAGCTGCGGAGACTGTTATAGACTGAATTGGGTCATCCCCCCCGCCCCAAAATTCATACACTGAAGTTCTTACCCACAATGTGACAGTGTTCGGAGATAAGGTACGTAATTAAGGCTAAATGAGGTCGTAAGGATGGGGCCCTAATCTGATAGGACTGGTGTCCCGGTAAGAAGAAGAGACAGCAGAGATCTCTCTGTGTGCACACAGAGGAAAGGCCACGTGAGGACGCAGCGAGAAGGTGCCCGGAACAGAGGCCTCCCACAGACCAACCCTTACGGCACCTCGATCTTAGACTCCCAGCCTCCAGAACTGGGAGAAAATTAATTTCTGTTGTTTCAGCCACCCAGTCGCTGGTCTTTTGTTACGGCAGCCTGAGCAGGCCTGGTCTTCCTTCACCCCAGAAGCCAGCCAATGGACAAGGCAGCCCCATCTTCCCAGGTCCTGCCAGGAAGTGACTACTGGTGCCCACTCCACGCCCAATTTTCTCAGCCATATGGGAGACAGTGGTCACTCTGGGTCAGGACTTGGCACACCTCCACCCACCCGCTCACAGCATCCCAAGACTGACTGCGCAGGGGAGGGGCCCAGCTGGCCTACAACCCTACGACCCACAACCAGGGCTCTGCCGTGAGACCGCCACTGAGGGGAGGGGGCAGGAGAAAGGTTATAAACGGCAGCAGCATGCCATACTCACAGCACCCGCAGCTGCTTGAGTCCCGCAAAGTCATTCTTATGGATCCGAGTGATTTTGTTGCCGTTGAGTTCCCTGGGAGAGGAAAGGAGAGAAGGAGATGGTGAGCTGCCCAGGGTGCCCCCAGGCCAGGGCTCCGCTCCGAGCTCCCTCTCCACGTGGCTTAAGTCAACCATCTCGCCAACGGGGCTGGGTGCTTCCCAGCCAAGCCCCGGGACCCCCAAGTCTGTGTCGTCCTAACAAGCCGGGACCTCTTTGCAGCAGATGTTTGACCAACAGGAACGCACAGGGCACGGACTCACTGCTGAGAGTGCTGTGGAACCCCAAAACGCAGCTTTTGCCCTGAAAGGGCTCAGTCTCGTTGGAGAGACAAGACATTCACACAGGAAAGAATTTAGAAACTAGCCAATTAGAGAGGCTCTTCAGGTAGAATCCTTGCTGAGCCTCAGTTTCCTCATCTATAAAATAGGGATAATAACTGTCTACCTCATAGGAGTAACATGAGGCATAAACAAGCAAAGAGCATGGCCTGCACCTAGAAAGGGGCCCCTTGGGGATACCAATGCCATCATCTGGTGGCACTGGTTCCCACAAGCTGTCCAGATTCCAAGCAGGAGAGCGCAGGGAGGGCCATGCCATTTAAGGGGACTGAGGAAGTGGGACTCAAGCTGAGGTCCAAAAGACAAGGCAGATCTGTAGCAAGAGGGATGGAACGGACACTCCAGGGAAGGAGAAAAGCCGGAGTATCTGGAGGGCTGGGAGCCGTGGGAAGCAGGGCTGGGGGAAGGTGGGTCGAAGCCAGAGGGCCTGAGAAAGGAACCAGAGGAAAGACAGGGAGCCAGTGAGGCCTCCGGGCAGGAGCTGCCATGAGGCCAGTCCTGCAGCGGGGACAGGAAGGCAGGGCCCAGGAAGGGAGGCCGAGCCCCGCAGTGACTCACACCACCAGGGCCTCCAGTCCTTGCTCCCTCCCAAGACCACGTGCTCCTCTCTCAGCCCTTCCAGTCATGCCCTGGGCACCTTGGACATGGACCCCACCTCCCACCCCCTCCCACCCAGCCTCTGCTGGCCACTCCTCTTCACAGGGAGCTGGCCCAGCCTTGGAAAGGCAGGCCACTCCAGGGGTCAGGCACCCCACTCCCCAGAAAGTTCTTCCACTGAGCCACACACAGCGGAATCTCACTCAGGCCCAGCTCCAAACCCAGCTGTCACCTCCACATCTCACCTGGCTTCCTGTGCAGCACCGTGTCCACAGCCACCCTGCCCCCTCCTCTTCCTCACCATCATCGCGACCCCCATACGCTTAGCAATAACTTAACTGATCTCGCGCGCACACATCCACGCGCACAGACACTCACACGCTCTACCTGCGGCCCAGTCTCCTCATTTACCAACTCTGGTCAAAGGTTCCAGGTGTTTCCGCCATCCCAACCCAAGTCCAAGCTACTCTGAAAAACCGCAAGTTCCCTTTCCTAAGAGAGTTTCAGAAGTGTGATGTTCTAGAGCTGCTTCCACTAAGAACAAAATGTTATTGATTTCCACACACTCTGGGAACTGGGCTTTGCATACATCCTTACAAGATGCTGGAAGGTAGTTATCGCGCCCATCTTACAGATGAGGAAAAAATGTCTCAAAGAGGTCTTCCCGAGGTCACCACCTGGTAAAGGACAGAGCAGGGATCTGGACCCGTAGCCGTGTGATCCTAGGGCCCAGGCTTCTTCCACCAGGACAGGCTCTCTCCCCAAGTTGACAAGCTGATAATTTATTCAATTCATCACTCTCTCTGTCCTTCCCCTGGGCCTGGCTCCTGATCCTTTGGAGCAGCTGGAAAAACTCATTCCCTGTTCCTCAGCTCTTTTCTAACAGGATCTCTCTGAGGGGTTTGAGGTCTCTCCAAGGTAACGGGGCCATTGGTGAGAGCACCAGACTGAGCCCCTTCCCGTCCTAAATGCTGGGAGGATGTCTTCTCCACATGAGATGGGCTCTTTTCAATGTAAAGGCCTTTTTTGTTGAATGAAATATTCTTCCCCGAAACGGCCACCTCTGAGCCTCTCTTTGCTGCTCCCCCTGCCACACGACCTCACTTCTAACAAGGAGAATGTCATCTCAAAGCTCTGAAGACTGGTTCTCTCCACAAGCAGGCGGTTCCCTCTGGGCTATCCAGCTCAAACTTTCATCCCTGAACCCAAAACCACAAGGAATTTGGGGTGTTTTTATGGGGTTTTTAAAAAAGATTTATTATTTATTTATTTGTTTATTTTATTCATTTTTGGCTGTGTCAGGTCTTAGTTGCAGCAGGCGGGATCTTTCGTCGCAGTGCACAGGCTTCTCTCGAGTTGTGGCGTGGGGGTTTTCTCTTCTCTAGTTGTGGCCCGCAGGTTGCAGAGCACATGGGCTCTGTAGTTTGCAGCACGTGGCTCTCTCGTTGAGGTGCGCGAGCTCAGTAGGGTGGCACGACAGCTCAGTTGCCCCGCGGCACGTGGGATCCTAGTTCCCCAACCAGGGATCGAATCCGCGTCCCCTGCACTGGAAGGCAGATTCTTAACCACTGGACCACCAGGGAAGTCCCGGTTTTATGTTTTTGATTATAATATATGTCATCATTGATTATAAAAGCAAAAATATTAAACTTAAGTGGACGTCGACAGAGCCACGGTTAGTTAAATTTCAGTACATCTGTGAAACTGAATGCCATGCAGCCATTTAAAACAGTACAGATCCCTTTGTATTGACAAGGGAAGATGTCCCTGATACAGCCCCTGGGAAAAGGGTTTCAAGACAGCTTGTATGCCCCGAGCCCACTTATGTAAAAACTCACAGGCATATCAGTAGAGGTCTATGCATAGAACCAGTTCGCTGGGGGCTGTTCGCTGCATGTGAGTGCCTGTAACCACTGAGTGCTGGGCCTTAAGGGGACTTCAGCTTCCTTTTCATACTTTTCTGCATTGTTTGAAATTTTTTAAGAGACATCTCTATTTTTAAAGTCAACAAAATAGGCAAGTTATTGTGCTGAAAAATACGAGTAACATATGTACATTATTGAATTTTTTCAATTACCTTAAGAATAAAGAAAAATCACACATTAGCTCATCACCCAGAAAGAATGCCTTGTTAATATTCTGGAATATTTTCTCTCAAACCTGTTACCTTTGGATATAAATTTTATCGAGTGGAGATAATATGACAAATATTTACTGAAGACTTGCTATTTGCAAAGCATTTTGCAAGGTTCTGAAGATACAAGAGTGAATGAGACATAAATGGTGTGCACGCCTTCTGCAATGTCATTCCCTGCTCGTTCTCCATTTACGATTTTGACTGGTATAAAGGATCCCTTCCGTTGGATATATCAAGTTACTGGGCATGCCCTGATTCTCTGTCACTGGAACATCTGAGCTGTTTTGGTATTGTTCGATTATAAATAATACCGCATAAAGCTTGGTGGGCATTTGGGAGGAATATGTTCCTAGAAACGGAATTAGTCAAAGGTCATGAGAAATCTTGAATTTTACAATCATTCACTCACTCCTTCTCATGGCAACCATGGTTCATAAGGCAATTGACTACAATAATTATTCAATTCACAGACGGCAAAACTGAGGCAAAGACAGACGTCAAGACTTGTCTGAACAAGGCAGGGCCCAAATGGAACTCAGGAATCCCTGAGGATGGAATTCCCATAAGGTGGGCAGGGTGGGGTGGGGAGTTCGCAGAGAGTACTGATGACATGCTCATCTACCTGCCTCTCTTCTCACCTTTGGCACCAGGCTCCACTGGGCAGACTCTGGGGCGCATTCCTTAGCCATCAGTGGATTCCAACCCCTCCCCCTCACCTCCTGCACCCCACTCCACCTCCACTCAAGAAAAGACCTGGGACAGGCAGGCACAGGAGGACAATGGTACAGACAGCAGAGCAAACACAGCCCCCCTCTCGGGAGGCCCTGCTGGTGGCTTCCAGGCAAGAATGTCGATGGAAGCCCAAGCTCCCCCAGACCCCAGCCTCCCCCATCAGCTTTGGTCTGTAACCTGGAGCTAAGCTAAGCGCCTCCTCTCAGGGGACAGCCCTCGAGAAGGCAGCCTGTGAAGCAGAGGCAGCTCTCATCGGGTTCGCAGGTCTGGGGCTGCAGCTTAAGGAGTCATTAACGCCACTTAGGCTGAGAGAATGGCCTCCACGGTCCCCTCCCTCTCCCCTCAGCCGGGCAGCCCAACAGGATCGAGTTTCCAACCTCGAGGTGGCCCGGCCACCTCCCCTGGAACCCTCAGCACAGGCTGCTGGAATGAGGCGAGGAGGTCGTTTTTCTCCGGTGCCTGATTCCTCCAACAGGTGCTCCTTGAGTGTCGCCATGGAGACCCCTCCCCAGCAAGCCGCCTGGGAAAACCAGAGAAGCTGCTGTGACCTTCAGACCTGTGCAGCCAGAGCAGGCAAGTGGGGTGGGCCCTCTGGGGCAATTCCCGGCCTCGCTTCTCAGGAAGAAGCCAGGATCCAGAGCTACCCTGGGGTCCCTGAGGTTCTTGCCACCAGGGCCCACATCCACCACTTCTCTTTATTGGGCGCCTCTGTGTGCAGGCTCTGAGCCCAACTCCAAGCATGTTTCATCTCATTTCACCTGCACAGTAGCCTACGAGATGAGTCAAGTTCTCTCCATCTTGCTGATGAGGAAACTGAGGCAGAGATTGGTGAAGCAATTTGCCCAGTGCCACCCAGCTCATAAGTGGTGGGGCCAGGACAAAATCCCACTCAGGCCAACGTGAATCCAGGTTCCTTCCCCTTCATCATGATGCCTCGTGTTGCTGGATTCCGTCGAGGCCACCCCTCACCCTGAGCAATCATGACTTGGACAGAGCCGAGGAACAACTTAGACAGACATCCTGGGGCCCTCTAATAAGACCGTGTGCTCTGCCCAAACAACAACATCAGGGCAGCTTCCCAGCCAGCCGAGCTTGGGCTTTAGAGCCAGACTATCCGGCTTCAAATTCCTACTCTACGATCACTAGCTGTGTGACCCTGGGCACAAAGTTTAACTTCTCTGCGCCTCAGTTTCCCCATTTGTAAAACGAAGATAATGATAACACCCACCTCTTAGAGATGTGGTGAGGTTTAAATGACTTAACTATTTCTAAAGCACCAAGAGCAGTGCCTGGCATACAGAAATGCTCTCTATATCAATATTCCCTGCTGCAATTATTTTTACTACTACTATTGTTGCTGTTGTTTTGTTTCCCTCAAGGACCATGGCACCACTAGAAGGGTGGTGCCCCAGGCTCAGCTCAGGCTGGTGCTGGGCTGCCTGTGCTATGCTGAGCAGGGAGGAGCTGGCTGCTTCTGCCCTGCAGGCCCCAGGATGCTGAGGCCCAGGGAAGATGCCCTGAGACGGTTCTCTCTCTTCCAAAAGTGATGGCTCTGCATCCATCCTTCTCCCCAGGAGGAAATACACTCCAGTGGCAAATGGCCCTGACTCCCATCCGTTCCTATGTGGTCCTAACCTGAAAGAAAAAACCTCGGTGGTGAAAGATTTGGGAGAAAATCCTCTGAAGCAAAATTACTGAGGGAAAAACAAAAACACACCAGGATTTCTCGAATCCTCTCGGGAAACAAGAATCTGGTCCCCAGCATCTGGGTGTTTGTGATAAACCGAAAGAAACCACTGGATTTCCTAAAGCTGTAGGAATAGACACCCTGGGCCCCGCTTGGGGCGCTCTGGGGGCTGCACGCCCTTCACAAGCATTTCTCACGGTTGGGTGGGAAGGCAACCGCTCCTGGTGCTGGTTCCTCCCCAAGGGCCCAAACTGCAATGGTGATGGGGAGGCTCAGCTGACCTCTAAATTCCCTTCCTGCCAGGTCTCCAAAAAATAAACACGCACGCTCTGACTGTGAATGAGACTGGCCTCCGAGCTGGGGAACTGTATTCCTCAGTGCTGTCCTTTGAAATCTTACCCTGGCCAAATCCACAGCACTCAGTGTCTGCAAAGTCAGACAGGAGAACCAAGGGAATGAAGAATGTCCCTACCCAGCTGCCGCCCGACAGAGGTAGACAGGCCCACACCCCAACCTGCAGGTGGACTGGCTGCATGGAGCGCCCAGAGCCACCTAACTGGGCTCCCCACCTTCCCTCTGGCTCCCCTCCAATCTGTTCTCCAGGCCACAGCCAGAGTGATCTTTTCAAGATGCAAATCTGATCGTGTCACTCCCCACTTAAGCCCTTCAATGAACCCCCATCACTCTTGGAATCAAGACAAAACTCTCCTTAACACCGACCACAAACCCCATGTGGCCCGCCCCACTCTCCCTGTTCTGATTTGCTCCCTCTGGTGGCAGGGCCTTTGAACTTGCCATTCCCTCTGCCTGCACTGCTCCCTCCTTCCACTTTGCCTAACTCACTCCAACTTTTCCTTCCAATTGGTCCAACCTCCCTATCACAGGCCCACAGGGCACTCTAACCCTCTCCTCTGCAGCACAAATCAGGGGCAATTTTATATGGATTTGGGACCTTCCTTGACTGATATCTCTACCCCTCCCCATGTATAAGCTCCTTGAGGACACGGACTGTGCCAGTTTTTTCTCATTATTGTATCTCCAGGGCCTAACGTAGTACCTGGCACCTGTTACCTGATAGATGTTTTAGTAAGTATATCTTGAATGCAAGAATAAATTTGCATTCAAACTGACATATTCTAAATAGCACTGGGTTGGGTGAGTTTTCCATGTTTCCCTGCTCCCTGACTCAAAAAAAAAAAAAACCCACACTCATTAAGAAATGCTCTCCCCAAATGGACATCAGCCAAGGAAAGCTTCACACAGAGAGGACGCTGCTGTTTTACCAACAACCATTCCATAGCCCACAGGTTAAAAGACTGATTTTTCCTCAGTTCCCTTGTTAGGAAAATACCAACCCCCAGGGCTTCAGCCACCCTGCTCCTCCACTCTCAAGAACCAGCTCTTCTGCCTCAGGGCCTTTGCCAGGGCCAGCTGGGCTCTGATCCAGAGCCCACAGAGTAACCCACAGCTGGCTTACTCCCAACATCTTTCAGGCCTCAGTTTAAATGTCCCCTCCTCTAAACCACCCTCCCCACAGGTATTCACTCAGCTCCTCCTCCAGAGCTGGCATGTTGATTTGTGCATTTAATATGAGGTCCTTTGGGGACTTCCCTGGTGGCGCAGTGGTTAAGAATCCGCCTGCCAATGCAGGGCACACGGGTTTGAGCTCTGGTCCAGGAAGCTCCCACATGTCCCAGAGCAACTAAGCCCGTGCTCCCCAAAATGGGAAATCCATGCACCACAACAAAGAGTAGCCCCCGCTCACCACAACTAGAGGAAGCCCATGGGCAGCAACGAAGACCCAATGCAGCCAAAAATAAATTAAAAAATAATTTTTTAAAAAAATTACAAAATAAAAAAGTATATATGACTGGCCTTAAAGGCCAGTCTCCCCTGCCAGGCTGTGAGAGGCAGAGGCCACATCTGTAAGCCAGCACCTGTGGGGGTGCCTGGCACACAGTAGTTGCTCACTAAATGTAAGCTGAACTATCCTGCCCAAGGAGCCTGGCTGCTGCCAGCACATCACAGCCGAGGCCGGCGCATCCTCCCATCAGCCCCAAGCCTTCCTCAAGCCTCAGTGGGTCATGATCCAGAGGCTCCTCCACCCCCTCAGCAGAGCCCACAGGCCTGGCACCAACCCCAGGGCTGGGGTCACCCTCCACCGTGTGATGAATCAAGAAGTCCCAGGGATGAGTAGTCAGGGGCCTCACACCACAGCAGATTTCCTACGGATCCTGCTCTGCCCAGGCTCCTGGCTCCCATCTTGTTTCCTTGGCTTGAGTACTAGCAATATCTATACTATCACAGCCAAGCCAGCTCATTTAAGCCTCATAATAACACCTGGTTCAAAGGTTTGCTATCAGTCTTGATTTTCAGATGAGGAAACTGAGGCATAAAGAATTTAAGTAACCAGCTCAAGTTCAGCCAGCTGGTAAGTAGGTTGAAAAGGCAAGACTTGAACCCTAGCATGTCTGACTCCAGGGCCCAGGTCTTTTTTTTTTTTTTTTTAATTGCTATAAAATACACATAACAAAATTTACCATTTTAACCGTTTTGAAGTGCAGAGCTCAGTAGTGTTAAGTACATTCACATTGTTGTACGACAGATCTCCAGAACTTTTTCAGCCTGCAAAACTGAAACTCTGTACCTGTTAAACAGTAACTTCCCCTTCCTCTCTCCCAAAGCCCCTGGTAACCACCATTCTACTTTCTGTCTCTACGAATTTGACTACTCTGGGTACCTCAGATAAGGGGACTGGCTTATTTCACAATGTCCTCAAGGTTCATCCATGGTGTAGCATGTGTCAGAATTTCCTTCCTTTTTAAGGCGGAATAATATTCCATTGCACGTCTACAAGTTTTGTTTATCCATTCATCCAACAGTGGACACTTGGGTTGCTTCCACCCTTCAGCTATCGTGAATAATCCAGCTATGAACATGAGTATACAAATACCTTTGAGACGCTGCTTTCAATTCTTTTGTGTATATACCCAGAAGTGAACTTGCTGGATCATATGCTAATTCTATGTTTAACTTTTTGAGGAACCTTCATACTGTTTTCCACAGCAGTCGCACCATTTTACATTCCCAGAAACAACACACAATGGTTCCAATTTCTCCACATCCTCGCCACCATTTGTCATTTCCCAGTTTTTTTATAGTAGCCATCTTAATGGGTGGGAGGCGATCAGAGCCCAGCTCTTAACCCCAACTCCATGGTGCATTCTGTTCTGAGGCACAAACCGCACCTCCGTTCCTTCACTACTGAGGCCTGGCCTTGCTCTTGCCAATACCATTCTCAGGTCTGGGGCCCATCCCAAAACCACATCCCTACAGACAGGCCCCACTCCCTGGTGGCCACCAGGCCTCCATGTCCATTGCCTGCCAGCCCCCTCTCCACTCACTGCCCACCCCAGGCCCCTGAGAGGCCACCCAGCAGCTAACTCCCTGGCCCTGACCTCAACCTGCAACACCACCTCCTTGCATCCCCCAACTCTGCTCACCACCCCCTACCCCTAGGCTGGACACCCCTCCCTGTGCCAGCCTGCAACTTGGGTCCACCTTGTAAACACATGCAGGAAGGAATCAATCTTGGCCAATTTCCCTTTATGTCCTAGTGCTAAGCCCCGACAGAGGTTTTGTAGGTGTTAAATGAATGATGAATGAATGAATGAAGCCAAGCCTTATTAAGATGTGTGGAGTGGTAGTCAAATTTAAAAATTAAACACAGGGCTTCCCTGGTGGCACAGTGCTTAAGAATCCACCTGCCAGTGCAGGGGACATGGGTTCGAGCCCTGGTCCGGGAAGAACCCACATGCCGCGGAACAACTAAGCCCCTGTGCCACAACTACTGAGCCTGTGCTCCAGAGACCGCAAGCCACAACTACTGAAGCCCGCGTGCCTAGAGCCCATGCTCCACAACAAGAGAAGCCACCGCAATGAGAAGCCCGCGCACTGCAACAAACAGTAGCCCCCGCTCGCCGCAGCTAGAGAAAGCCCGCGTGCAGCAACGAAGACCCAACACAGCCAAAAATAATAAATAAATTAAATAAATAAATTTATATTAAAAAAAATTTAAATAGAAACACATCTCAAAGCCTCGAGACTCAGAGCATCACTTACCAGCTGACTGTTTAACCCAGGGCAGACGATTCCACCTCTCTTATCTTCTCCTCATCTACAAAGCAGGGGTAAGTGCAGTAGACTCTTATCCCCCTTATCTGGGGGTTCCACCGCCACAGATTCAACCAACCGTAGATCGAAAATATTCCACACACAAAAAACAAATTCCAGAAAGTTCCAAAAAGCAAAACTTGAATTTGCCCTGCTCTGGCAACTATTTGCATATCATTTACACTGTATTTACAACTATTTATGTAGTATTTACCTCTTATTAGGTATTATAAGTAATCTAGAGATTATTTAAAGTATAGGAGAGGATGTGAGTAGGTTATACGCAAATAGTACGCCATTTTATATAAGGGACTTGAGCATCGGGAATTTTGGAATCTTATTTGGTGCTGGGTGGGTGGATCTCCAGGAACCAGTCCCTCAGGGACCTGTAATGCCTTCCTCCCAGGACTGTTATGAGGAGTGAAAGAGTGGACGTGGGTAAAGCACCTGGCTCAGAGCCTGGGCACAAAGTAAGGGCTCTGAATGGTGACCACCAACACCATCACAACTCCCTCCTCGATGCTCTCCATCTCTGCTCTTTGACCTGTCATAGGTCCTCCCCTCCCCAACCCACCCAGAGCTCTGGCTCCTCTTTTCCACAGTCGCCTCCCACCCCCTCTCCCCCGAGTGGGACTCCAGTCCACCTGCCCCTCTGCAAACAATCTCTGAGCGGCTCCCCTTGGAGCTCCCGTGCTTGTTCTCTCCTCCCGCCAACTTCCTCACCACCTACTCGCTCCCAACCATCTGCTTCCGCCTTCCACTTCTCCCAGAAAACCGTTCTGCCCAGCTTTGCCAGTGACCCCCCAGTCGCAGTTCCAGAAGCGTTCCTTGGCCCTCATCCTCAAACAGACTGGCTGCTCTCCACACTGTTAACCCTCCCCCCACCATCTCCAGACGCCTTCTTTGGCTTTAGCAGTAACTGCATCGCCCAGGTTGGAATCCACAAACGTCGGGCCAAGGCTCCCCTGTGGACGGGAGCTCCTCCTGCCCCTCCCCCAGCCGCTGCCCCTCCCCCAGCTCCTCCCTGGTGGCCCTCCCTTCCTGCTGCCCTCTTAATGTGGGTGGAAGCCAAAGGCAGTCCTCCTGCGTCTTCAAAGGACGTACTTTCTTCACCAGGAAACCCCAGCACCAAGCAGTGTTCCTCGGATTGTGTCCTGGGCACCTCCCACATCTGAATCACCTGAATGGCCTTTGCCAAAGACCTGCTGCCTCAGCCTCAGCTACTCTGGAATGGGCCTGGGGATCTGCATTTTATACCAGCTTCCCGGGAGATTTTTATTCCCAGTGACGTCTCTGTCTCACTGCCCTCGTGGGTCCCATTACTTCCCCAGAACACCCTCCCAACTGTCTCTCCAGCCTGAACACTCAACAGAGTGACCATCCCCTATTCCTGCCTCTAGGGTCATTTCTTCACATGGCTGTTTATTGGTAATTCAAACAAAAGAGGCAGAAGCTAACTTCATGGCTTCTCTCCAGGATCAGCCACCCTCCCAACTTTACTCTGCAAAATCATCCTCCCAGCCTCGGGCCATAGGGTCCCCTGTGACGTTCCCATTTGCTCTGACGTTCCCATTTGCTCTTTCTGCACCCTCTGCCTCCGTCCAGGCCTGCTTCCTCTCATGCCTTGGCCTCTGCTGTACCCTCCAAACTCTGTGAGGACTGTAACAGTTGCCTGCTGCTGTTATAACACATTACCACATACTTAGTGGCTTAAAACAACACAAATTATCTTACGGTTCTGGAGATCGGAAGTCTGAAATCAGTCTTGCTAGGTTAAAGTCAAGACATTCCCAGGGCTGCATTCCTTCCTGGAGGCTCTAGGGGAGGATCCATCTCCTTGCCTCTTTCATCGAGAGGCCGCCTGCATTCTGTGGCTCATGGCCCCTTCTTGGCATCACTCCAATCTCTTGCTTCTGTCGTCATATTTCTCCTACTACTGACTCTGACCCTCCTGCCTCTCTCTCTCTAGGGACCCTTGTGATTATTTTGAACCCACCCATATAATCCAAAATCATCTCCCATCTAAAGATCCTTAACTTAATCACATCTGCGAAGTCCCTTTGGCCCTGTAAGGTAACATATTCATAAGTTCCAGGGATTAGGATGTGGACATCTTTGAGGACCATTATTCAGCCTATCACAATGATCATATTTTCTAAAGCAAGGATCAGAATCATGAAATGTCTTACCACAGGTTTAAAAAAAAAAAACTCATTGAACACACATTTTTTTTGAGCACCTACCATGTACGTGGCGATGGAAACACAAAGATACATGAGACACAGTCCCTGCCCTCAGGAAACTCAAAACCCAAAGTACCCAACCAACAAACCACCTTCTTAAAAAGAAATAAGATTTTCTTCCCTACAAAAGAATTCCAATTAATAAATGTAGAACCAATGAGGGAAATAGAAAAGAAAAATTGGATAATAATGGTTGCAGGCAAGATCCGTTAATGGATGCTAAAATTAGTAGGTGAGAATTTGAGGACAAAAAGGATATTACATACTCTCAAAGTATCTCCCCCCGCAAATATTTATTAATTGCAAATGGAAAGATAACGTTATAGTGGAGAAACCTGGCAGACACCATCTTTTTTTTTTTTTTTTTTTGCAGTATGCAGGCCTCTCACTGTTGTGGCCTCTCCCGTTGCGGAGCACAGGCTCCAGACGCGCAGGCTCAGCGGCCATGGCTCACGGGCCCAGCCACTCCGCAGCATGTGGGATCTTCCCAGACCAGGGCACGAACCCATGTCCCCTGCATCGGCAGGTGGACTCTCAACCACTGCGCCACCAGGGAAGCCCTGGCAGACACCATCTTAACCAAGAGATCAAGGTTAACATCATCTGCAATGACACATATCAATGTCATCTACCCTCTGATAGGATGCTCTGGGAAGGGCACATCACCTCTGTGGCATTCTTGCCAAAAATGCATAACCTCAATCCAATCATGAAAAAACACCAGAGAAACACAAACCGAAGAGCAGTCTACAAAATAACTAACCAGCACTTTTTACAAATGTCAAGGTCACAAAGAACAAGGAAAGACTAAGGAACTGTCACAGGCTGAAGAAGACTAAGGAGAAATGACAATTAAATGCAATGTGGGATCCTGGATTGGGTCCTGTAATAGAAAAGGGACATTGGTGGAAGAAAACTAGTGAAATACAAATGAAGTCTATAGCTTAGCTAACAGTATTGTACCAATGTTTATTTCTAGGTTTTGATCATCGCGCTATGATTAAGAAAGATGTTAACATTAGGGGAAGCTGGGTGAAGGGTGTATGGGAATTCTCTCTGTACTACTTTGGCAACTTTTCTGTAAGTCTAAAATTGTTTTAAAATAAAAGTTTTTTAAAATTTTTTTTTAAAGAACAAAAATACAGCAGTGATAGAAAAACTGCTGTCAGAAATCACAGTCACCATAACCAACTGGTCTCCCCACCACCAACCAGTTGGTCTCTCCCTCCATTTATTGTCCATACCAAAGCCAGGAAACAGAATATATTAAAACACCATTTTGCACTTGTTACTCTCCACTCAAAACCCCTGGAGGCAAGTGCTTAAAGGGTCTTGTCAACGGGACACGGGAGCACCTTGAAGGGGTCCCACTGGCCAAATGTGGGACACTCTGAACATCAAAATAATGTAGTAACATTATTACAAATTATAACCCAATGAATAAAATAATAATCCACAAGTCCATGCTGTTACAAACAATCTTTCTTACAGTAGAATGCCAACTAATAAATAGAGAAGAAATGGTGGAGTTACAAATTTCTCATCCGTGGAACCAAAACTAGTGAATGAAAGTTTGATGCGTAGGATATTTACATGGCCTGGAAGTATCTCCCTGCAAGTCAATTATTAATAACAAAGGGGAAAATAGTAACTTTTCAGCAGAGAAGCCTGGCTGACACCAAATTACCAAGTAATCAGAGCTAAAATCACCAACATTGGGACAAACTGACATCACGTGTCTTCTGACGTGACCCACTGAGAAGGGCACAACGTTGCTCATTTAGCATTCCTGCCAAAAATGCATAACCTGAACGCAATCATGAGAAAAAAGCAGATGAAGCCAAATTGAGGGACATTCTACAAAATAACTGGCCAGTATTCTTCAAAAATGTTAAGGTCAAGAAAAACAAAGAAAGGCTAAGGAACTGGTCCAAATTAACAGAGAATAAAGAGCCATGACAAGTAGATGCCATGTGTGATCCTGGACAGAATTCTGAACCTGAACAAAACAATAGCCACAAAAGACATTATTGGCACAATTGATGAAATTCTAAAATGAACCACGGAGTAGATAATAGTATTGTATCGACGTTAAATTTTCTGATTTTCATAGCCTTATTGTCCTTAGAAAAATACACACCGAAGCTTTTAGAGGAAAAAAGTTATGCCTCCAATCTATTCTTAAATGGTTCAAGGAAAAAAGGTGTGTGTGCGTGTGTGTGTGTATAATATATGATAAAGCAAAGGGGGCAAAATATAAACAATTGAGTCTGGATAAGGGATATACTTTTGTTGCAACTTTTCTGTCAGTTTGAAATTATAACAAAATTTAAAATTACAGTGAACACAAGGAATCTTTTGGGGTGATGAAAATATTCTAAAATTGGACTGTGGTGATGTTTGCACAACTAGATTTGTTAAACATCACTGAATAGTAAAAAAAAAAATTATTATAAAATTTTACACACACACACACACACACACACACACACACACACACACACCCCCTCGGATGGCTCCCCATTCCCCAGCCACATGGCCTGAGCCTACCCATTACTTTAATCTTCTCTCTCAGAACTCACCAGCACAAATGTTTACCCCACCAGCTGGATCTCCTTCCCAAACGTACGGCACTCACCTCTGGATGCCCCCAGATTCCCTTGCCCTGGCTTCACCGCTCACTCACCTAATTCCTGCCCAACCTTCAAGGCCCAGTTCAAATCCCACCTCCCCATCACTCTAGGGATACAACTCCTCCTCCATGTCTCACTCCCATCTCCTCATCTCTAACATTGATGGAGTACTTTCTACGTGCCAACGTTATTCTAACCACGCCTACATGGACAATTTCATTTGAACTCACAGCCCTACAAGGTAAATGCTACGTTGCTCCCATTTTACAGATGAGGAAATTGAGTCACTCATGAGTCAGCCAAGATCTCTCAGGTGGTAGGTGATGAAGGTGAGATTCAAACCGGGCCATTCTCACAGCAAAGGCTGCGCTGGTAGCCGCTGTGCTCTACGTCCCTATGGGCATCCTTACACATTTGTTCTTTCGCAGACAGACCTTTCTCCCCACCAGGCCTCAAGCTCCCAGAGGAGCGAGTCCATATCCTGGACCTCTGCAGACACTCTGCACACGGCAGGTGCCCAACAGCTGTTTGTCCACGGCAGGCTGGGATCCAGAGAGAAGGGGAGGGAATCTCGAGCTCAAAAAGAGGAGCCAATTCTCCACCCCGAGCACAGCCCAGCTCCCTGGCTACTGCCCAAGGCCCGGCCGTCATCTGCTCTGGGTAATAAGTATTTGTATGGCGATAATTACAGCATTTGGGAAGAAAATCCCATTAAGCAAGAGCCCTGCCGAGCTGCTAATGCCGGCACAGAACTGAGACAGCAGCTCAGCCAAGCTCCCGTCTGCTCCCAATAACGCGGGGGCTGCCTGTCCCCGCCGCCCTTCAGCCGGCCCCCAAAGAGCACAGCCGCCCCTGCTGGCAGCAGCGGGCAGCCTGGGCCACCGCAGCCAGCCCCCTGCCTCCGAGAGGGGGCACCGTGAAAGGGGCAGCTCGGTCTCCGTGTGCCCCAAGGTTCCCCGGGGATCCAGAGCGCCCAGTGGCTGCCTGATGAGGGAATAGAGAGCAGGGCCGTGCTGGGATCCGGCCTTGAGTGGCACCCAAGTTCCTTTCACAGCCCTGCAATTCTCTGTCACCTTAATAACAATAATAATACTACCACTTACTGGGCACTTGCTGTGTGCCAGGCCCAGTGCAAAGTGCTTCTCCCAGCATCACCACATTTAATCCTTAGGACCACCATCTGAAGCAGGTCCTGTCATCATCCCCATTTTATGTGCAAGGAAATGGGGGCCTGAGAAGTCACACTTTCCTCCAGAGCACTTATCCCATTTTGCAATTACATGATTCCCCTCCTATTGTGTCATTCATCTCCATCTCTCCTGCTGGACTAAAACTCGGAGAGAGAGGCGCGGTTTCCATTTCTGTCCGGGACTATTCATTCGGCACCATGCAGACCTTCAAGAGACAGCTATCTGTTGAACGAGTGAATTAAACCCCATACCTTGCCCAAGGTCCCCCCAGCTGCTGAATGGCAGAGAGGGACTAAAAAGCCAAGCAGTCTGGCTCCAGAGCCATCCACCCTGCAGAGACTCCCTGCATGACACTGACCCGCGCCTTGTCTCCAAACCCTAAGGGACGCGGGACAGTCCAGGGAAGGAGCGTTCTGAGAGCCAGACCCCAGCTTGCAGTCCGGCCAACACTCAAATGCTTGCCGCCCACCGCCCTCTCTCCTGCCCCACCTGAACCCTCAAGCCTTTAGCCTGAGCTTCTCAAATAGTAAAACTAAGAGTCACAAAGCATTTTCACACACATAGAATGAGTGAGTCCTGGCAAAAACCCTATGAGGTAGTAGGTATCACTCTCCCCGGAGGCAGAACACCCACCATGTGCCAAACACGCCTGCAGGCCCTCTACATGCATGCACTCACTTAGTCCTCACCATCAACCTGCAACCGTCATCCCCTTTTACAGATGGGGAAACTGGGTCTCAGGTCACATGGAGTGGCAGCACCGGGCCGTACCACCAGTCACTCAGAGCCCAGCAATAAGCCCAGTGCACCTGCTACTAGAGACACGAGCTTCACCAGGAGGCAACTCCCCCTGCACCACGTGCGTCTCTACTGCCGGAGCCCATCGAGTCCTGCTCAGAGAGCCCAGGCCGGCCAGGCCCCGGTGGCAGACGTGGCTTCTGTCTGGCCCTCTGACCCCTCTCACCGCAGCCACCATCCAATCAATGTTTGGAATTCCAACCAGGCTCCCAGACAATCAGCCTGGGGGTGCCCTGGGCAGCCTTCCTTGGTCAAAACCACCCACCCCCATTGAACAGGGCCTCCAGACTCGGGGCTAAGCTGGGAGAAGGCATGGGCTTCCCAGGCCTCAGCAGCGGGCAGGGAGCTAGGGCAGTGGACAAACTGGCCAGGAGGCAAGGGGACATACCGAGGAAGGCAGGAGTGTAGGCCCCCATGGCCCAAAGAGCAGCAGAAAGTGCTGGACCTGGAGGCAAACAGAAGCCAGCAGGCCTCCCAGGGCCCTCTCTCCATACTCAGGCCTCTCTCCTCTCTGCATCCTACACCCACAAGGGGCATCCGCGGCAAGCCTGGAATACAAGTGTCCAGGGTGGAGGGGAGAAGTGGTGTCCACACATACTGCACTCTCTCATCACACTCTCCTAAACACTCTAGTCCAAAAGATTTTTTAAGTTAGAAAAAAAAAAAATCCAACTGAAAGGTCCTTGAGTAGAAGAAAAAATGATAGTGGCCATGGCTGGGCCCCTCTGAGTCTGGGCCCTGCAAAGAGACAAGACCCCAGGCCTCCTCTACCACACTCCCAACCTTGCACTGGACTTCAGTTGTTCCACTGCAGTGAATTATTCAGCATCCCTTCCCCACCCGCCCAACAGCCCCACAGTCCCTCTGGCTGAGCCAATTTCCTCAACAGCTCTGGAGCCTGCACAGTCTCTTCCCAGAAGGCCCTGCAGCAAACCAGTGACAATTTCTTCCCACGTGGGGAGACGGGCTGGACCCGGAGTTATGGAATATATGATCATAAAGTTGCTGGGCCTCACAGGCTGCCGGGGAAACTGCCCAGAAGACAAAAGGCGAACGAATGCACAGCTGCGGTCTATAAAAATTTCACAGCCTCGGAAGAAGCCACTGTTTCAGGCTCTGATACTGCACGACACCCATATTGATTAGAGAGAGCATATGCCACAGTTATTTTGAGCCTGCTCAAGGCCTCTTTTCAGGATGTTCTTTTCCTCTTCAAATGGCTCTTTCGCGGCCTGCCTGTTGAAAAGGCAGGCTCCCTCTGCTTTCTCCAGCCTTTCCCAATCCAAGAAGTTTTGCACACAGCAAAGGTCAGACCTGATGACTTACCCCTGGATCTGAACCCTGAAGTCTCTAAAGGAAAAATCCAGATAGAGAAAGGCCTTCCTGACCCTTCCCAACCTTCCCAGTCTCAAATCCCATCACATTCCACTCCACAGCATGTTTCAGCCCCAGGGCAAAGCTGGTCCGTTCTCCCAGCAGGCCGGCCACACTCCCATCTTCAAGCTTTTTGCTCCTGCATGCCCTGTCTGGGCTGCCTGCCCTCTCTACTTGGCAAAATCCGACCCAACCACTATTGAGTCCCAAAGTACCTTCATAAAATGGTCCATCCCCTGGAAGCTCCTTCACCCCAGAAAAGAGCTTCTAATCCCAAAGCTTCCTCCCCACAGCCCCATTACACTGCCAGAGCTTACAGTTAGGTGCACCTGCCCAGTCCTCTCAACTGTACATCCCTTCAGAGCAGGGACTTGCTCACTCCCAGCTGGAGCCTCAGCACCAGGGCAGTTACGGACTCCACAAACACTTGCTGAATTAAGTAACAAGACTCTTCTCCTGATCCTATTATAATAATGGCCCTCAGCAAGCATCATAATGTACCAAGAACTTCCCATACATTACCTTCAGTCCTCACAAGAACCAGAGACCTTACGTATCAGCAGCCTCATTTTCCTGATAGAAAGCAACTAAGGCTCAGAGAAGTTAAGTCACTTGCCCAAGGTCACACAGCAAATAACTAACTTTACACCAGGAAATTTCACTTCCATCTCACTCTGATTGCAAAAGAGCTAAAGAGTTCATCAAAGTCAAAACAGACACTACCCTCAAAACTAAAGGTGGAGAGAGAGCAAGAAATGAAATGACTTCAAAATTCAGATCCAAAAGCAAAGGAGAGGGGCTAAAATTCTCAGACCTAGGCCGCTACCAGGGTAACAGCTGCAGGAGAATTGCCCCGAGGACAAGGCAAAGGAACAGAGATGAGGTCCAGAAGGAACATGGAGGGTGACCCTGCAGCCTCAGGGGTCCTTTAGACAGATTTCTGACCCTCCGTCCCTCTCCAGGGCCACACAGGATCCCCAAGGAATCTGTTTGTTCCAACTTCTCCCCATGCAGTGCCACAACACACACACACACACACACACACACACACACACACACACACACACACACACACACACACACACACACACACACACACACACACACTGATTCCCACCTAGATTGCAAATTTTCTGAAACCTCCAAGGGAATTTTTCAGTCTCAGCCAAGAAGAGTCTGGGGCAAACGTGCTAATTGCTGACCTTGGTACGGAGTTTGATCCAGGAGACAGTTCTTCCCAGGGCCAGATTTCTGCCTCTGACCAGCTGAGAGTCATGAAAATGTGCTCAAAAGTTCTCAAAATCTGTACACCTTTCCTGAGAGCCACTGCAGGGACCCAGGAGTGTGAGAAGAAGGAGAAGGCAGATTTCAAAGGGGCCAGCAGCCTCCTCCGAAGTCCAGCTCAAAAATCCCCCAAGGCAGCCACCTCCGCAAGCGGCACAAAGGCCCTTCATGAGGGACTTCCCAAGCGGCGCAGTGGTTAAGAATCCGCCTGCCAATGCAGGGGACACGGGTTCAAGCCCTGGTCCGGGAAGAGCCCACGTGCCGCAGAGCAACTGAGCCCGTGAGCCATGGCCACTGAGCCTGTGCTCTAGAGCCTGTGAGCCACAACTAGCGAAGCCCATGGGCCTAGAGCCCGTGCTCCGCAACAAGAGAAGCCACCACCATGAGAAGCCCTGCACCACAACAAGAGTAGCCCCCGCTCGCCGTAACTAGAGAAAGCCCGCACGAAGCAACGAAGACCCAACGCAGCCAAAAAATAAATTAATAAATAATAAAAAATTTTAAATAAAAAAATAAAAGGCCCTGCATGAGACCAAAAATCTGCACACACAGCCCATGTACATGGGCTCTCCCAGGCTCACACTACTGAGGTGACACCACAGATACCAGGAATTCATGCAGATACACATTCTGCAAGAGAATCTGGGAAAACAAATTATGTATGTCTATAAACACACACACATGCTAATCCCACCCCCCCCACACACACACACACATTTTACAAAATTTGGTGAGTCTAGAAAGGGCCAAGTTTTCTCAAGAATTTAGAAGGGAGTGACAACAGCGTAAGAGAAATGACGGTTTTTATGACTTATCATGGTCAATATCTTTAACCTCGTATCTCCCACTCCAAGCTCCCGACCTCTCAGCATTATTTACGGGCTCCTTGTCCAGGTCATATCTACCCCTCTCTGTGTGCTGAATGTAACATACCCCAAGGCTCAAACCCAAATCCCTCAGGTCCACTGTCTGCCTGGGTTGGGGATGGCTGGATGTGTAGTAGGGGACAAATGCCTCACATCTGGAAGGAAAAAATTCTAAGACTCTGAGGCAAACAATGGGGAGAAAGGGGGAGACTAGGACCTTCAACTCCATCCCATCCTGCTGCCCATCACCAGCCTACAAGCCCTCAGAGCCCACATGCACACCTCCCACTCAGAACACAGCCCAAGCCCCACGTGCCCAAACGGAGACATGGTGCCTGGTGAGTGTGAGCTTCCCTCCTGGGTGCCAGGAAGGCTTTCTGGCACCAATTCCCAGACACCCTGGAGAAATAAAGTGCTGGCGCAGTGGGAAGGCCTGCCGTGCTGAGCGCAGGGTGCAGGTGTGAGGATGGGAGCTGGCAGCCCCGCGAGGGCCCTCTGAATCCCGAGAAAGGGAAACATTGGCGCTCCTGGCTCCTGGCTTCTGGCTCGGGAAGGACCCTGGCAAGCACTGACTCATTTATTGGCTGCAGAGCCCAGGCCCCTACGGTCCTGCCCCCACCTTTAGCCCTGAATTGCATCGGGGTGGGAGGGCAACCTCGAGGCTCCCCGCGGGCTGCCGATGAGGGCCATACTCACAGGCGCTCCGTGTTCCGTGGAATGTTCTTGGGGACGGCCTGCAGCCCCGTGCCGTGGCAGTCCACCGTGGTGCCGGTGCAGGTGCAGAGGGCGGGGCACGCCGTGGCGCCCAGGCGCCACGCGGCTGCCCACAGCAGCAGCCAGAGCTCGGGCCGGACAAGCCCCGCCGAGGGCCCCCTCCAGGTCGTCAGCGCCATGGTGCCCGCACCGCGTCCCGCTTGCTTGCCAGACGGCAGCAGCCGCTTACCATCCCCGTCCGGGGTGGCCTCCAGGTGCAGTCCCGGGGCAGAGCCACCGAAGAGACCGCGGGTTTGTACGCTGCGCCCTTGCGGGCTGGGAGGCACCTTGCTCCTCCAAGCGACGGCGCCTTTGCGCGGACGAAGGGAGGGCGCCTCGGGCGGAGGGCGCTCGGCTCCTCTCCGGTTTCTCGCGGGCTGCGTCTCCCTCCCTCTCTCCAGCTCCCAACTGACTACTGCGAGGAGGAAAATGGGCAGGCCCCGCGCGCGCACGCACCCCGCGCGCACACACACACACACACACACACTCACACTCACACCCGCACGCTCGCTCCCACCCAGCAGTCATCCATCAATCGAAAAAGCACACAACCAGAGCCAGACTCCTCCTCCCCTCCCCGCCCCCGCCTCCCGACGACCACTCGGCTGCCGCTGCTAGCAGCTTACACTTTCAAAGGTGGAACCTCCGAGAGCGGGCAGGGGCTGCGGGGGGAGGGGAGCACACAGTTGGACCCGTCAGGTCGCGACCCTCTCCAGCTCTCTCTCTCTACACACACACATACACACACACACACACACACACACACACACACACGCACACACATAGAGCGAGGATGCGCACACTTAGACGCACGCACCCGGCTCCCGCAGTCCCAGCTGCTGGTCCAGACAGGGGGGAGGGGATCTTATTTTGCTGCCTGGACCCCTTCCCCAGGCCACAGACACGCTCTCCCCGACGGCTGAAACGGTCCTAGGGCCCCACCAGACTTGCTTTTTCAGTTCTTGGTGAAAGGAAGCCCCGAGCCCCAGGTGACCTCTCCAAGCCACCTACTTCACTTAGCCTGGGACCTTGAGGGTGGAACAAGAGCACTGGGCGGAGGGGGCTGGGGGGTGGGCGGTGCACCAAAGCCCTCGGCCCAGCAAGCCTCCTCCCTTCCCTCAACGCAGTCTCTGACAAGATGGCAGCAACCCCACTTCTCCAAGGGGACTCCCCCCAGAGTGATAGTGACCCTGATTTGAACAGTTGCACAGCCGGGAGATGTTATTTCTGCCCATCGGGCTACCCTGGCTTCCCAGAATATCAGTGGGGTTTGGAAATGCAGCAGATACCCTAGTGTGCTCACACCAGGGTTCCTCCATTTGTGACAGGTGAAAACAGATGAAAACGAATATTCAGTCCTGTCATGAAAGGACCACTGAGAAGGCCAGGAAAGGGCTTGAAGAGAAGCACCACAGGCCACCCACATCAGACCCTGGGCTTTCACAGTCCTCTAGGCAGGCACTTTGCTCACTGTAAGACCGATATGGTCATGGGTGTGAACAGGAAATCCAGGTGGAGAGAGGATTGACCTCAACCCAAAAAAGATAAGGACCTCTGCCAAATCAAGGAGAGCTGTGGTTTGTTGGTACCATAGGACCCATACATTGTTTGTCCATCAGTTGGGGCCCCTGTCAAGGCTGCTTAGAGCCCAGCAAGAAGAGTAGTTGAACAGGTCAAGAAGCACTTCGAAGTCAGAAAGAGAAAAACAAATACCGTATGCTAACGCATATATGGAAACTAAAAAAGCGGTACTGATGAGCCTAGTGGCAGGGCAGGAATAAAGACGCAGATGTAGAGAACAGACTTGAGGACACGGAGAGGGGGAAGGGTAAGCTGGGATGAAGTGAGAGAGTAGCATGGACATATACACACTACCAAATGTGAAATGGATGGCTAGTGGAAGCTGCTGCATAGCACAGGGAGATCAGCTCGATCTCTTCTTTGTGACGACCTAGAGGGGTGGGATAGGGAGGGTGGGAGGGAAGTTCAAGAGGGAGGGGATATGGGGATATATGTATACATATGGCTCTTCACTTTGTTGTACAGTAGAAACTGACACAACATTGTGAAGCAATTATACTCCAATAAAGATGTGAAAAATATAAAATAAAAACTTTTGGGAAGATGAAAAAAAAAAGAAGAACTTCCCCTCACAGGTGGTGGCTACCTGGGTTTCTCCTTGGGAAAAAAACCAGAAGGAAAAGGTGGCTGGTCCAGGAGGTGCCAGGGGTAAGCACAGCACAGTACAGTCTGTCAGAGCTGGTGATGTGGTACCGAAAGACCCCACAAGATTAAAGCTTCCTCACCCACCAGGTACCAAAAGCCTCAGGGGTTTTCTTTATTTTTCTTTTCCATCTTGATGAAAAATTTGCAGTATCTCTACTGTCATAAACAGATAGAACCGGGGCCAGTACGTCGTAACTAATGTGGCTGATTTTATGGGCTTCTGACAGTTCTTTTGAAAGTTTTCACAGTTTTATCTATGACCTCTAACTAGGGCCATGGGTCCTGGAGCACCAATTCAATGACAGTTCAGGGGGAGGGGGCTTTCTCAGGGGTCCCTGTGCGGTGTGATCTTAGGGAACCCTTCCACAAGTCAAGCCAGGGCTGCCTGCCGTCTGCAAGGGCCTCCTCTCCCCTCTCCTTCACGAATTCCTTCTTCCCCGCCACTCCACAGGGCGCTCAGCCCTTTTCCTCTCCCTGGCCCTCCCCAGCCGCCTCAGGCGGAGTTAAGTCCCCCAGCCTGCTGCTCTGTTTATCCCCTCTTAGCTGGAGCTCTGTTTACACATGTGGCTCCTTCCCTGACCCTCCTCCTGGGGCAAAGCCTTCCCCCACTCCCCACCCCTCACGGCTTCCTCATCTCCTCACTTTGGCACTTAACCCAGCACCTGGCATTTAGTAGGCCTGTCACAGCCGGCACTCAGACCGTCGAAGGCATCTGGTCTCCAACCTTCGGCTCCAGCGGTGCCTCCCTGGCCCCATGACCTCAGAGGGCTCCTCGGAAGCCAGGACCCATGTGGGGAGGACGAGAGTGTTGATTAATGGGCAACATGCCCTGGGGGCTTCAGACTGGCAGGGTGGAGGAGAGGCAAGAGGGGTGGGAGCAGACGGGGGGGGGGTGGGGGGGGGGGCTGGAAGATTAGCTCTGCCAGTGACTCCTGAGAGCCAGCCGCTGCCCTAGAAGCTTCCAGACTAGGATGGACAGTGAGTCCCAAGCAGGCCTTGAGCTAAATTGTCACCGCCTGGCAAGGCCTGGCCTTTCCTTTAAAGGGGAGAAGGAAGGAGGGCTCCTCAGAGCCAGGACAAAGACTCCCCCTGCCAGCCCATCATGGGAGGCCCTGCCCCAGCAGCCGGGCAGCTCCCCAACTTGGCTCCCGTCCCCAGTTCCTCCACCCCAGAACCTGGCCGGCTCCCCGACTGGGGAAGCAGATCACCGTGAATGAACGCAGCTCATTAACGTTCCCAGCACATTTCCTCCTTAAACAGCCACCTGACCAGCAACACCCCTGCCATCCCACCCCCCTTGCTTTTTCAGCTTCCTCTCGCATGCCCCTCCCTCTGTTGGATCTCCCTACCCCCTGCCTACAGCCGGGCCACCTGCTCCCTCTGCACAGGTGGGGAAGAGGCAGGCCTGTCACACTGCTTCTGCCAGGAAGGCCCCTCCAAGCCCCGCTCTGCCCACTGGCCACCAGCAGGGCGACCCCCCAGGGGAAACTTGGGGCTGGGTCTCTCCAACCCAGGGGTGTGAGCCTCCTCTGCATCCCCTCAGTGTCACATGCTCAGGACTTGAGGGGCCCCTCCTGCCTGTGACTCAGGGAGAAAATGCCCTCCTTCCAGCCTTCTGCACCACCAGCCCCTCTGGAGCGCAAGAAGGTGGAGAGCCTGGGTGAGGCTCACCTTGGTTTGGATTTCCAAACTACACAAGGCAAGAATGAGACAGAATGCCTGCTATTTGAGCATTCATTGAGCACCATTTATTGACTATCTATGTACTATGTACCTTGTACTGGGACTCAGCAATTCAACAGGGAATACGAATGGCCCTGGCCCACAGTGAGCTGACGGTCCAGCAGGGGAACAGAAAGAAAACCCCACTCAGCATGATAAGTTTGGTAACAGGGAGTGTGGAAGTGCAGAGAAGCCAGAGTGTAGGACATGGGGTAAGGCTGGAAGACTTCCTGGAAGAAGAGGCAGTTGAGCTTAGTCTTGAAGGATAAATAGGCATTGGCGGGCAATAAAGAGGAAGAAAGGCTTTCTGGCCAAAGAGAACTGCGAGAGGTAAGGCACACAAACAGCAGCAGCATCCTCAGTGGCTGAGTTGCAGCAAGTTCTGTAAGGCTGGTGCACGGCAGGGGGTTCAGGTGGGGAGTGATGGCAAGAGGTCAGAGAGCTGATGCGGGCACAGCCCAGAGGCCCTGGTGCAGCCATTCTCTGGTTTATTGGGCTTTCAGAATCTCCTGGCCTGTCCCTGTGCCCAAGCACATGCCTATATATGTGTGTGCTTGGAATGCACTATCCCTCAAATGAGAGACAGTGGCTTCCAGGGAGGGGACTGGGTAGTGGTAGGGGGATAGTTTCAGCACATGTCATTGTTGTTGTTGTTTTCCTACTGCTTGGATTTACCTGTGTAGTATGACCTAACCCCCCATTACCACCTATACATTGTTTTAATCCCCAGGGATGCTTATTATAAATGCCTATTCCTAGGACCCACCCAAGACTTTAATCAGAATCTTCACTGTTAGCAAGCTGGAGGGTGAGGCAGTATGATGCTGATGCAGGTGGTTCCAGAAACCATGCTCTAAGAATCAAGGCCTAGTGTGCTGAGTTAATGAGTTTGAACTTGGACCTGAAAACTCTGGGGAGCCATTGAAGGAAGGGGCCTGGCAGGAACAAAGGGTCTGAGGCCTGCCTGCCTCCCTCCTCCTCTCCAGCTTCCACACGCTTTTAGTGAGGATGAGACACATCAAAGAGGAAGATAGCCACAGGGGAATGGAGAGGGACAACTGGAGCCAGGTGACACTGGTTACACTAGCTTCAATCGCAAGATGCCAGAGCTGGAAAGAGATTAATAAATGATCAAATCCAAACACCACTGACCAGCTGGTGGCCCAGAGGCAACCAGCCTAACCTCACAAAGGAGTTGCAGGGGTGAGCCGTGAATGAGGCTGGATCTTGCTCTGCTAGGCCCACACCTGGGTAGAACCCGGCATCCACTCCATCCTGGGCTCTCCTCCTGACCCTGTCACTCTCACAGGGACTGAGGAAGCAGGAGTCCCTGGAAGGTCATAGCAGCAGAACTCAGGATATTTTAGCTTTCATCTCTAACCCCCTTGATGTACTCAAGTTTGAAGGAGGCTGGACCACTTGAGGCTGTCAGTGACAAAGCCTGAAGCTGGGACACACTCCTAGACTTAAGATCAGTGGCCTTTATAGAAGCCACCATATGCATCCAGGACAGCTCTGGCAGATGAGAAGCACCGGGGGCAAGAGAGAAGCAAAGCGGGGAGGGGAAGAGAGAAGAGGAGAGGAACGGGAGAGAGCAGGGTGAGAGTCTGTGCAGGCAGCAGTTTGCTCACTCACTCATCAAACATTGATCGCTTGCCAACTGTGAGCCAGGCTTCGGGAATATAAGAGATTTTCGCTTGGGGTTCATCGGACTTCTTGTATCTGGTTCATAGTTTTTATCAAATGTGAAAAGTTTTTAGCCATTGTTTCTTCAAAAGTTTTTATGTTCCCCTCCTCTCTTTTCTCTCCCTTGGGGACCCCACTGACACACATATTAGGCCACTTGAGGTTGTCCAATAGCTCACTGATGCTATGGTCATTTTTTTTTCTTTTTTGTTTTTTGCGTTACGCGGGCCTCTCACTGCCGTGGCCTCTCCTGCTGCGGAGCACAGGCTCCGGACACGCAGGCTCAGCGGCCATGGCTCACGGGCCCAGCCACTCTGCGGCATGTGGGATCTTCCCGGACCGGGGCACAAACCCGTGTCCCCTGCATCGGCAGGCGGACTCTCAACCACCGCGCCACCAGGGAAGCCCTCTGGTCATTTTTTTTAGCCTCATTTTTCTCTGTGTTTCATCTTGGTGAGTTTCCTTTGCTGTGCTTTCACGTTCGTTATCTTTTCTTTGGCGCTGACTAACCTGCTGTTACTCCCATCTAGTACAATTTTTATCCATGACATTGTGGTCTTCATATCTAGAAGATCTATTTGCGTCTTTCTTTTATCATCCATGTATCTTCTCATGTTTCCCTCTACCTTCTCGAGCATATGGAATACAGTCATAATAGCTCTATCTGTGAATTCTATTATCGGTATCATTTCTGGGTCAGTTTTGATTGATTGCTTTTTCTCTTCATTTTGGGCCATATTTTCCTACTACTGTGTATCCTGGAATTGTAGACTGAATGCCAGACATTGTGGATTTTACCTTGTAGGGTGCTGGATAGTCTTGTATTTTTAAAAAATAGTGTTGGGCTTTTTTCCAGAACAGAGTCAAGTTACTTGGAAACAATCTGATCTTTTGAGGCTTGCTTTGAAGCTTCTGAAGGCAAGGCCAGAGTAGTCTTTAGTCTAGGGCTGATTTCCCCACTACTGAGGCAACACTCTCTGAATACTCTACCCAATGCCCTGTGAATTTGGCGGCTTTCTGCTCTGGCTGGCGTGAACACCAACTCTGTGGGAGCTCCAAGGATGGTTCTGCACTGGGGGTGGGATGGGGCACCACAGGGAGGAACCATCTGGAAATCCCTGGTCGCTCTCTCTCTCTCTCTGTGCAGCCATTTCCTCCCCCATCTCCCCTGAGAACTCTAGCCCCCTCGGCCTCCCGAACTCTCCCCTTCGACTCTGCCAGGTTCCACCTGGGTGCCCCTCTTGCTCTGTGGCCTGGAAACCCTCTCCGGGCTGTAAGCTAGGGGACAATTACAGTGCTCACCACACTCGTTTTCCCTCTTAAAGGAATCATCATCCCATAAGACCAGTTGTCCAATATCCAAAAACAGTTGTTTCATATATTTTTCTCTGGCTCTTTAGTTGTTAAAGGTGAGATGGTAAGTTTGGCCCATTGCTCCCTCTCGACCAGAAACAGAAGTTTGTGAGAGACTTTTAGCAATCCTCTGTACCCTCCAAACACTTCCAGTGTGATGTGGAGAGAGAAGCAAACAATCACATGATTTTGACGAGTGCCCTGAACTGGCCAGAGAGGAAGTGGCCTCAGCCTCGAGGGGCTTCTTTCAGTTGAAGAAGCACCTCCCACCGTCTGTGCGTGACAGTCCCTACGCTGGATGCCCTTCCTGTCATTCTCAGCCTGACTGGGTCCTCCTCATCCTAAGCAGCACCTCCTCAGGGAAGCCCTCCCTGAGCCGGTTAGGGGTTAGGTCAGCCCCTGCCCTGTCGTGTGATCTCCTGGCTCCCTGCACCTCCCCTCAGAGCACGAAACTGTCATTTGTAATTACTTGTTTATCTATCTCTCCTCCCGCCTAGGCTGAAGCGACAGGTTTGCATCTATCTTGTTCCCTAATGCCTGTTCAGGGCCTGTCACATGGAAAATGTGGGGAATAAGTATTTTTTACTAAAGTGTAGGGGCGTCATTCTGGAGACGGGGAATCTTGAGAAAAAAGGTGCAGAAAAGGCAGGCCCCCAAAGTCGGAGCAATGAAGAGGCACATTTGTTCCTCGGGGCGGCACAAGATGGGGTGGTGGGGAAACAGTAGGATGCTGAGGGACGGGAGGCCAGGCTGAGACCCTGGGATGTTATCCTGAGGGCATTCATGAGCCAGTGGGCGGCTGCAAATGGTCAGTACATGACACAGGCTGGGTTCCCTGGGAAGAGCCTCTGGGTTGGAGAGGAGCTTGCAGAGTATTTATTAGGGAATGCTCTCAGGGTCACTGACGTGGGAGGGAGGGGAAAGGGCATGGTCGGGCAGAGGGCAATGCTGAGCTGTGATGCTGTTTCAATGGCAGCTTTACAGGAAGTATTGAAGATGAGATGAACCTCTGGAGCTGTTCCAAATGTGGCAAGAGTGCTGGGCCTTTATCCAATGGCATTGACCAGACACTGGACGAGGGCTGCCCCTGGAAGGAGGTGTAACCTTGGGTAAGGCAGTGTTCTTCAGCTAAGGGCGAGGGCCGACAGCTGATGGCCATCCTTGGGCAACTCCTCCAGCAGCTGGGGGATAAGTTCTTCATTTCCGGAGGCAGATCCAGGCACTGCATTGCAGCATCCACCACTCCACCTGTACCAGTAGCATTTATGGGGCAGTAGGGGGCCGAGGGGAGCCCACAAGAGGGACAGCTAACTTAAGAGACCAAGGAAGACTTCCAGTACTGAATAAATGCAAAGATCTAAAAAAAAAATAAAAAAAAATAAATGCAAAGATCTAAAGGATGACTAGGAATTAGCCAGGCCAGCAGAAGTGAGGGAAAAGTGTTCCAGACAGAGGGAAAAGAGTAGGAGACGGCCCAGAGGCAAGAACAGGCACAGGGCGTTTTGGCATGATTGGAAGAAGATTTTTCAAGAGGGAGACGAGACTGGGGTGGTAGTCTAGCAGAGGCAGATCCTAAAGGGCTGAGTAAATCTGTTAAGGAATTGGGCTGAATCCTGAGGGGACTTGGAAGCCACCTGGGGGCGTTAAACAGAGGAATGAGATATGATTGCTTTTCTCTCCTCTGCTTGTCCTCTGATTCAGCCACTTCTGCCTCCAGTGGCATATGGGAGAGAGAAGGCCCTGTTTGGAAGCACATCGTAAACCCCAAACACCCACATGAGAAGGAGGAGGCAGCCTTCTCTACTGGAGCCAGGCTGCAGTCCTCCAAAGTCCAAGAAAATGACAAAAATTGGCATCTGGGAGCTCATTAATCCCCTCGTGTCTTGGAGGCCTCATCTGTAAAGAATAATCCTAACAGCTAACACTTCCATTGTGCCTATAAATTCTAAGGGCTTATATTTCAAGAGCTTTGCATACTAAATCATTTAATCCTCCCAACAAACTTATGAGGTAGGTACTATTTTTACAAATGAGGATGTCAAAAGCACAGAGAGGTTTAGAGACTTACCCAAGGTCACACAGCACATGGGTGGCAGAGGTGCGATGTAAAATGGGGATAAGATCCACCTCCTAAAGAGGGTGTGGGAATTAATAGAAAGTACATACAAAAGTGTCTTATGCTGTCCTGGCATGTGGAAAGTGTGTTCTTTTCAAAAACACCCAAAACTCGTAAGAGTTTTAGGTTAGGGAAAAGGTCTGTCTAGAGAAAATTCCTTCGACAAACACTATATAATTAATTTTGTAGGACTGCCTTCTCTCCTTTTTCCTCAGCTCCTTCTGCAAATGATGCTTTCTGGGTCTGCCTAGCAATGTAACCAACATAAAGTCCAGATATTCTTAGAGCTTTCCTTGTCTTCATAGACCATGGGTGGGGTCTTCTAATCTCAAATGTAGTAATCCTTCTCAAACTGAACAAAAACCTAAGTTCAGCAGCTCATAGCCTAAAAACATTAAATGCATTTCATTGTAAATCTAATTTCTTTTTTAAAAAACACCAAAATGGTAACATCATTAGAATTATAGGTGATTTTTAACCTCTTCCTTTATACTCTTCTCTATTTCCCACATTTTCTACAATAAACAGCCTGTAAGCAAAAAATGTAAACATTATTTTATAAATAAAAATGTAATTACTGGGCTTCCCTGGTGGCACAGTGGTTGAGAGTCCGCCTGCCGATGCAGGGGACACGGGCTCGTGCCCCGGTCCGGGAAGATCCCACATGCCACGGAGCAGCTGGGCCCGTGAGCCATGGCCGCTGAGCCTGCGCGTCCGGAGCCTGTGCTCCACAGCGGGAGAGGCCGCAACAGTGAGAGGCCCGCGTACCGCAAAAAAAAAAAAAAAAAAAAAATGTAATTACTAAATCTGTAATTATTGCCTGAATAAAATTACCATTAAGTTCAATATACCAAGTCTAATGATCTTATGAGCAAATAAATGCTAAATAACACATTTTACGTTCCTGCACTGACAGAGTTGCTATAGATCTGCAGAGGGTGCTTAAAAAATGAGTGATGTCTTGTATGAAATATCTAGAACAGGCAAATTCATAGAAACAGACAGCAGACTAGAGGTTACCAGCGGCCAGAAGGAGAGGGGACGGGAAGTTACTGCTTACTGGGCAGTTTCCGTTTGGAGGGATGAAAAGTTTTAGAAATAGTGGTGATAGTTGTGCAGCATTATGGGTATAATTAATACAACTGAATTGTACACTTTAAAAAATGGTTAAAATGGCATTTTAAACAATTTTTATATATTTACCACAACAAAAAATAAGTTATGGCTCAGTTAAGGGAGAAGATGTGGCCCAGAATGCCCTGTCCTCCCGCTGGTCCTTGTCTCCTGCTGCCCAGGATGGGCCCAATAACTGATAAAAACAATAGTGATCACTAACAGGGACTGCCACCCAGAGATTAAATAACTTGCTCACCATAGATCACCCACAGGGTAGGGGATTTGGACTTGAACGCAGGCAATCTGACTCCAGATGTCACACCTTTAACCACTTCTCTGCACTCCACCTGACAGCACTATCTGCTGTAGGTTTCCCACATGACATGAATCATCGGCAGGTAACCCTGCAAGGGAGGTGCTGTTATCCCTACGTACAGACAGAATCCGAGGCTTAGAGCGAGCTGCTTGCTGGGTTACCCAGCTGGGTGCGGGAGCGGGAGCAAGGCTGCATTCTCAGCCCCCGACCGGTGGGTGGGCTCGTGTCTGCAACGGCCAGACGACGGTATAAAGGACCCATTGCGAGTGGAAACAACCTGCGCGGTATTTAAACTGTGAGGGACTAGGGGAGGGGGAGTAGGAGAGGCTTGAAGGGGTTTTCAGGGAGGGCAGGACAATTTTTTAAACTGATTGTTAGGCTGCTTTGCGCTTCTGCCAAGCCAGTTTGTGTCCTTGGAGGGTCTCTCAGCGTCTTCAGTGAACATTCTTCAGCTGGCCTGGGCTGGCCGGGGCAGTGGCCTGGCACCTAGGGTCCTGGGAGGGCTCAGAGACACTTGCCCCCTTTGGGCTCTGCCTGGCGGGAAGCGCATGGGGCGCTGCCCTGGGTGCCCAGGGCAGAGAGAAGGGCGACGGAGGCGGGACGTGCAAGGGCGGGGTGGCGCCGTCTGGACCGGCGCCTGAGGGTGGGGACGTCTGCTAAGCGGGTCTCGGAGCAAAGCGAAACCAACGGCTTTTGTTGGATCCAGCAGAACAGCGCCTCTGGACGAACGGGGGTGGGAGCGGGCGGCACAGAGCCCCTCTGGGAGATTTGAGGCACCATCTGCGTGAGACTGAGGGCACACTTGCACCCAGGCAAGCTCCAGGTTGGTCCAGCTCTATGAATAAGTCTAGCAGCCCAGCCACTCTGTCCTGTTTCCCTCGGTGGGGACAGATGCATAGCACTGCAGCACAGCACAGTATAACACTTCTCCAGAGATAAGCATTGCAATGCCCCCATTTTACAGGTAAGGAAGTAGAGCCCTAGAGGAGAAGTAAGGGACCCAGGTCACGAGCTGATGGGGACAGGGGAGAAATGCCCTCTCCTTACCTCACCACAATTTGTATATTGAGAGTGTGTCTGCCTTCCCGCCTATCTAATCAGCTTTCATGCCATTCATGTTTACAGTCTAGCACCCACCCCGGTACCTGGAACTTAGTAAATGCTCAATAAATGTTTGTGAAATTAAGATGAACTGGGATAAGAAACTCAGGTCCTCAGTCTTTGAGGAAAGACAAAATTTAGAAATCCAGGAATAATAACAGTTGTTCCCAGCCAGAGCAGCTAGAGTCTGGATAAATAGACCCGACCCAGCTGTCTAGAGAGGGTCACCCAGGCAGCTCCACTCCTTTTTGCAGTGAAAATAAGTTCTGCTGCCTCCAGCTGCCCACCCCCAGGGGCTTCGGGTGAGAAAATCACCTGAGGGCTTTGCCTTAAAACCTTAGAGTTGGAAGGAAACTTCCATAGCCTCTATTTCAGTCTATGTAATGTTTTCTTAAATTATTTTCATTAAGTTCATTCAATTCATATTTATGTGCATCCACCATGAACAAGGCCCTGTATTACTGAAACAAGAAGTGTGATCCTTGTTAAAATTAGAAGCAAGTTTATAAGTCAGGAGTTTTCTACAGCCGGAAGTATTTAGTCAGCAAACACAAGCCTCAATACAAACTGTACATACAGCAGCAATTATTTCAAAAAAAACGAAGAGCTAAGGTTAAAGATGTCATTTTTTTTTTAGAGAAATTATTTGCTTCTGAATGGGAAAAAACAATTTCTAGGCATAGAGAAATGATCAGTGGAGTAGGGAGGTATCTCAAGCCTTTTTCTAACAGATATAGACAAGGTCAGCTCTAGGACAACTAACCGGGAGCTGAAGATTTGACATGTGGCGAAACAAGCCTAGACAAATCCCTGAAAAATCAGGAAAGAATTAGAGGGAATTCAAGAATTATTCAAGCCTGCAGAAAACCAAAGCTCAATTAAGTAATTGAAAATAGGAAATATTGCAAATATATGAAAATAGTGAAAGGTTAGAGGATGAGCTGCCTGGTTGTATGGGTGTTTGCTTTTCTTTAAGTCTTGCTCCTGATATCATACCTCAGAGTCAGAGTCTGAGTTCAACAGCTCCCTGAGGGAGACTGTTCATATTTGATGCAATTCAGTGCTTTGTGAGTAGAAATCCAGCTAAACATTCATGTACCCTATGATCCAGTAAGTTCTCTCCTGGAGATATAGATATAGATATAGATTACTGTCTTAGCTTTGGCAGCTATAACAAAATACAGTAGACTGGATAGACTGGGTGGCTTGAACAAGGCATTTTTTTCTCACAGTTCTGGAGGCTGGGAAGTCCAAATGCAAGTGGTAGAAGGGCAGGTCCCTCTTCCTGGCTGCCTTCCTGCAGTATCTTCACATGGCAAATAAGAAGGTCTGGTGTCTCTTCCGCTTCTTGTGAGGACACTAATCCCATCTTGGGGGCTCCACCCTTATGACCTCATCTAAACCTAATTGCCTTCCAAAGTCTCCACCTCCTAATACCATCACATTAGGGGTTAGATCTTCAACACATGAATTTGGGGGGACACAAGTGTTCAGTCCATAACAATACCTAACAAAAATGAAGGGTGTAGTCCACCAAACAATGTATACAAGAATATTTAGAGCAGCCTCATTCATAATAGCCCAAGCTTGGAAATGACTCAAACGTTCAGCAACAGAATGGATAAATACATTGTGGTGGATCTGCACAATGGAATAATGAGCAGGAACAAACCACACGGAAACATGAATGAATCACACAGGCATTATGCTGAGTGAATGAAGCTAGATACATGAATACATAATGTTTAACTCAATTTACATGAAGCAAAACACAAGCAAAACTAATCAATGGTGATAGAAATCAAAATAATGGTTGTGTTTGAGAGAACAGTGACGAAAAGGGGCATAACAGAGACTCTGGGCTTCTAGAAATATTCTGTATTTTGATCTAAGTGGTGGCAGTGTGCGTGTGCATGTGTGTAAAAATACACCAAGTTGGGACTTCCCTGGTGGCACAGTGGTTAAGAATCCGCCTGCCAATGCAGGGGACACGAGTTCAAGCCCTGGTCCGGGAAGATTCCACATGCTACAGAACAACTAAGCCCGTGTGCCACAACTACTGAGCCTGCGCTTTAGAGCCTGCGAGCCACAACTACTGAAGCCTGCGCACCTAGAGCCCATGCTCCACAACAAGAGAAACCACTGCAATGAGAGGTCTGAACACCACAACGAAGGGTAGCCCCCACTCGCCGCAACTAGAGAAAGCCCATGCGCAGCAACGAAGACCCAGCGCAGCTATAAATAAATAAACTTTAAAAAAAAAGAACACCAAATTATACACTTAAAATTGTGCTCTTTCTGAAGGTTATACCCTAATAAAAAAAAATCATTTCTATCAGGGATGACAAGTACACGGTGGGCTTGCCCATTAATATTAATTAACCACCATACTCCTTTTCGTTGAGCTCAACACCGGAACCATTCTCAATTCAGCACTCCAGCCAGTCTGCTTTGAGACAAAAACAATTGATGTTCCTTCATTTATACACAAGTATCTTAATTAAGAGAGAAAGTTTGATGCTATCATCTTCAATTTTCTTCTCCACACTTTGGGGAAGCCTGGTGGCAGGCTCCCTAAATTCCAGGCTCAGTTCCCAGGAGAAAGTGGCTTTGGAAGAGCAGATTTGGAAGCTGGAGAATGAGGGTGTGAGGGGCACACAACTGGGAGGAAGCCCCCTGACTGAGGGCTGGGGGATTAACTCAGTACCACAGGTTAACAGTGGGGCCCAGCCAAGGCGAGAATTTGACTGAGGCCCACTTTCTACCACATAGAACAAACTGGTCTTTCTCTACTAGCAGAGAATGAAGGAAGAGGAGGGAGGGAAAGACTGGACTGCAGGAAATAACACCCTCTTGATTTACCCAAGGTCCTCTGGCAGCTGGAAACGTAGCCGCCACGTCAGCAGTCACCCCAGCTCATCTATGTATTTTCAGGGATGCTAACTCTTCCTGTTCACTCTTCACAGCTTACAAAATCTTCTGCATCCTCTATCACACAACCACGTGATCCGGACAAAGTGGAAATACCTCCCCTCCCCCCGGCATTTGAGGTTTTAAAACTGAGGTTCAAAATGCTGGAGAGGGTGTGGAGAAAAGGGAACCCTCCTACACTGCTGGTGGGAATGTAAATTGGTGCAGCCACTATGGAAAACAGTGTGGAAGTCTCTTAAAAAACTAAAAATAGCACCTGTCACATGCAGCACGTTCATGGGGAACCTGGTGCAAAACCATTTGTAGACGATCTGCTTCTGGGTCAGGGTTTCATACGTAGCAGAGTAGCTCCCTTGCTGTGAGCTATTGAAAGTCATCCCTCAATACAGGGTTTGTTAAAAAAAGGGAGGGGGGGGAATTTTTTAAAAACTAAAAGTAGAGTTACCATATGATCCAGCAATCCCACTTCTGGGCATATATTCAGAGAAAACTATAATTCGAAAAGATACATGCAACCCAATGTTCATAGCAGCACTTGGAAACAACCTAAATGTCCATCAACAGATAAATGGATAAAGATTATATGGTATATATATATATATATAAAATGGAATATTACTCAGCCATAAAAAAGAATGAAATAATGCCACTTTCAGCAACATGGATGGACCTAGAGATTATCATACTAAGTGAATTAAGTCAGAAAGAGAAAGATAAATGTCATATGATATCACTTATATGTGGAATCTAAAATACAACACAAATGAATTTATTTACGAAACAGAAACAGACTCACAGACATAGAAAACAAAGGGGAAAGAGGGTGGGGAGGGATAAATTAGGAGTTTGGGATTAGCAGATACAAACTACTATACATAAAATTAATAAACAACAAGGTCTTACTGTATAGCACAGGGAACTATAATAAACCAGAATGGAAAAGAATATGAAAAAGAAAATGCATATATATGTATAACTGAATCGCTTTGCTGTACACCAGAAACTAACACAACATTGTAAATCAACTATACTTCAATTTTTAAAACTTAATTAATTAACTAAAAGAACAATGATAAAGACAAAAAAAAACCAAACCCTGAGGTTCAGAGATATTATGTTACTCATAGACACCCTGCTAACCAAGTTACAGATTCAAGATTGAAACCCAGGCCTGCCTTACCACCCAGGCTCCTTCAGTTTGAGTTTTTATTTTTCATCAAAGCTATACATGCACAAAAATGGTCGTATTTGGGGACTTCCCTGGTGGCGCAGTGGTTAAGAATCCGCCTGCCAATGCAGGGCACACAGGTTCGAGCCATGGTCCAGGAAGATCCCACATGCTGCAGAGCAACTAACTCTGTGTGCCACAACTACTGAGCCTGCGCTCTAGAGCCCGTGAGTCACAACTACTGAGCCCATGTGCCACAACTACTGAGCCCACGCGCCTAGAGCACTTGCTCTGAAACAAAGAGAAGCCACCGCAATGAGAAGCCCTCACACCACAACAGAGTAGCTCCCACTCACCGCAACTAAAGAAAAGCCCACGTGCAGCAAGGAAGACCCAACCCAGCCAAAAAATAAATAAATAAAAAAGAAATAAATTTATTTTTAAAAAAAGGTGGAATGCTTCTGGAAGATTTGTTATGAAAATAGCAGGTCCCGCACCTCCCGCCCCGTTTGCCTTCCTTGGAGCCAACAACCTTGACCTCTTCAAGCTGACTGATTTGGAATTTATGTCCACAATGTATGGAAAATAGGTTCACACCATGTTGAATCACTGTGGGGTTTCAGCACACTGACAGCACAGAGAAGATCCTACAAGCTTCCAGAAAGAGTAGACATAATGTTACCTACAAAGAGCTGGAAATTTGAATGGCCTTGATCCTGTCAATGGCAACACTGACGCACAGAAGGCAGTGAAAAATACCTTCAAAATTCTCAATGAAAATGATCCTCAACTTAGAATTCTAGACACAGCCAAACTATCAATCAAATGTGAGGGTAAAATAAAGACATTTTCAGATATTAAAGTCTCAAAATATTGACTTTTCCTGTACCTGTTCCCAAGAGGCTTGTAGAGAATACCCAATCCCTTACAACTCACCTTGCATTTTACTGTTAGTCCTTTTCTGTTTTCCCTACTCTTATAGGTCTTAACACCTTTAAAAAATCCTTTTTCTGTCAGTTTAATAGGATTTTAAGAGAGAAAAATCAGGCGGACTCAATCAATTACCATTACCCAGAAGTTCTCTGCTCTTATTCATTTTCATAAGCAACAAACACTTTTTCAAACAAAATCTTATGCAAAAGACAAATATCTAAGACACATGAAAGCCATACATATTGCACTGGTTATAGCATTGTTTCTCTCCATTGGCTAACTGTTAAGAAAGTTGCTGCAGCTAATTAATGGAAAAGGAATGATCGAATTAGAACAACACTATTTTGTACCCATAAATTAATTAATGGATCTAGGCTAGGCATTGTGTATCAGCTGCTGTTAACATCACCCCTACAGCACACACACGAAATGATAATGCGACATTGTGTGTCTTTTGATGAAAGAACATGCCACCACCTGGAGTTGCCAAAAAATCAAAACCTGAATTCATCAAGCCTCTGGATCCAGCTATCAATATACTAGATACACAGAGGACAGAAGGACACACTGAACTGCATCATCAGTGTGCAGTCCGCAAAATCCAGACTGGGCAACATCGACTGTTCGAATGCCCTGCGTTCCTCAACATATAAATTAAAAGAGGGAAAAAAGGGATGGAGGAAGAATCTTTGGATTAAAAGAGATTTAAAAGATATATCAAATAAGAAAGTGGGTAAGTGCACACCCATGTTCATAGCAGCACTATTCACAATAGCCAAGAGGTGGCAACCACTCAAATGTCCATCGACGGACGAATGAATAAACAAAATGCTGCACAGACGTATAATGGAATGTCATTCAGCCTTAAAAAGGAAAGAAATTTTGACACACACTACAACATGGATGAACCTTGAGGACATTATACTAAACGAAATAAGCCAGTCACAAAAGGACAAACACTATGATTCCTCTTGTATGAGGTACCCAGAGCAGTCAAATTCAGAGAAAGAAGGTAGAATGGAAGTTACCGGTGGGGGGGGGGGGGGGGGGAGCGGGGGAGAAACTTGTTGTTAAGCGGGTGCAGGGTTTCAGTTTTGCAAGATAAAAAATTCTAGAGATTTGTTGCACAACAATGTGAATAGACTTAACACTGGTGAACTGTATACCTAAAGATGGTTAAGATGGTGAATTTTATGTTGTTTTTTACTACAATTAAATTTTTTAATTTAGTTTCCAAAAATTTTGAAATTTTTTGGGCTTCCCTGGTGGCGCAGTGGTTAAGAATCCGCCTGCCAATGCAGGGGACATGGGTTCAAGCCCTGGTCTGGGAAGATCCCACGTGCCACAGAGCAACTAAGCCCCTGTGCCACAACTACTGAGCCTGCGCTCTAGAGCCTGTGAGCCACAACTACTGAAGCCTGCGTGCCTAGAGCCCGTGCTCTGCAACAAGAGAAGTCACCACAATGAGAAGCCAGTGCACCGCAATGATGAGTAGCTCCCGCTCGCCACAACTAGAGAAAGCCCAGGCGCAGCAGCAAAGACCCAATGCAGCCAAAAATAAATTTTTTAAAAAAGAATTTTTTTTAATTTTTTACTACAATTAAATTTTTAAACTTAATTTTCTTTAATCTGCTATTTAACTTTAATGGCAGATTAAAGAAGGTGCCTATGGTTGATTACATTATATAGAAATGCAAGGAAGTAATTACCATAAAAGTTGGGATGAGAGCTATTGAGGGGAGAGGAAAGGAGTTGCATACTGGGACAGGATATGAAGAGGCTTCTGGAGCCCTTGACCTAGGTGCTAATTGACCAGAGTGGTCACCTGATAATAATTCATTATGCTATATATACATTTGTCTCCTGCAGCTTTCTGTATCTGTTTTGAATACAATTAAAAAGCAAGACAAAAACACTGAAACGAAAGAAAGCTGCTGCCGTCCTGACTGTCAGCATATTCTGGTCAAGCAACCCTTTCATCTGAATTAACAGAGGAGAGCTCGGAAGTGAGGTGGCCGGAAGCTGGGCCTGCCTCACCTCTCCCTCTTGGAGTCCTTTTGCAAAGCCCCGTGCTGCCACGTGTCTCCTCCCTGCCTTTGAAGCCCAGGTTCTGCACACAGCCCGCCCACAGGGACATGCTCACAGAGCTACAACAGCTGAGCTCTGCCTGGGGTCACAGAGGGAAACAGGACTGGGCAACATGACAGCCAGGTTCCCACTCACATGAGTGCAGAAAATAAGCCTTTGTTGTCAGCTGTCAAATTTCATCTTCTGGTTCCCAAATTCTCTAATGTGAATTCTGCTAAAATCCTTGTGCCACCGTAATGTGCCATCACAGGGTCAGGATGGCAACAGCTTTCTGTCAGTCTACGCAATGGGTGTCCCAGCGCAGGGTCCCTGCCAAGCAACAGCGTGCCCGGGAGGCTGCTTGGGGGTTGTGGTTAAGAGTACAGCTCTGGTTCAGGCTGCCTGGCTTCAAATCTGGGCTCTGCCCCCTGACCTGGGGTAACAGCTGATGGTCTCGGGGTCTCTGTCTCCCCACATGTAAAGGGAGGCTTGTAAGTATTTATTTCCTAGGGTTATTATGGGGCCTCAAGCTGAAATTTGTCAAGTCTTCAAAAAGAAAGCCTGGCTCAGGGTAAGGAATCGGTACTTATTATTATTATTGTTATTATTCCATTTAAAGGATGCAGCCCCAGGCTCACAATACCAGAGAGGGAAAACAGAGAGGAGAGAAAGTTCTCCCCCAAACTTTCCTTACGTCCTGGGGGTGGGAGAGCTTGTGAAGTTTTGCTGCCTCCATACCTGTCCATCTGACTGCTTGCTTGATGCCCCAAACTCAAGAGGACTAAACCCCAATTCATGCGCTTCCCCTCCCCCTCCCTCCAACCCTGATGCTCTTCTGGTGCTTTCTCTCTCTCTGGGATTTCCCTGGCGGTCCAGTTGTTAGGGCTCGGTGCTTTCATTGGCAGCATGGCAAAAAAAAAAAAAGGAAGGAAGGGAGGGAGGGAGGAAGGAAGGGAAGAAAAAAAAGGAAAAAGAAGGAAAAGAAAAGAAAAGGGAGATTGTTTCCCCCATTTACATGCTGTGGCCCAAGGGAGCCTGCTAAAGCACTTGGGGTCCTCCATACAGGAGCCCCACGGCTCTCCCCACCCGCTCCCCTCCCTTCACCCTCCCTGCCTGCTCCTCAGGCCAGCGGGGGTGGACCTGGACCAGGACTGTTCCCTTGAACTGAGGCAGCCATGGAAACCTGGCCCTCTGGCCCCACTGAGCCAAAACCTCCGCTGCAGGTCTCCACGCCCATTCCTAAGGAGCCGCGAGTCTTCCCCCGCGGCTGGAACTGTTCTTAAAGACATGTAGCCCATCATCGGAGGCATCTCCTCCACTCACCGGACTCCGAGGCTAGTGCAGAGGGTCACTGCACAGTCGCTTATCCAGTGAGTGCTTATTGAGCACCCGCTCTGGACCTGCCACTGAGCAAGACGTTGGGCCACCTCAGTGAACAAACACAGTAGACACAGCCCAACAGCCATTCTCCCCGTCCTCCTTGCTAACAAAACCAGTTTTGTTCAAACCCCCTTGGAGTATTCCTAATCACTCAAATCCCATCATGGTACTTTATTCCCCTTGTCAATGCTTGATTTAACAATGGGCATTTCTAGCCAATGGAACTTAAGGGGACAGCTACTGGGGAGCTGCTGGAAAGGTTTTCCTCACTCTCCTCAAAGGAAGATAAGGAAGAAATACCTATGTTGGCTGATGCCTGGAGCTGGGGTAGCCATCCTATGGCCTGGAGGGAAATAGGTGACACTCTGAGAAGGGCAGAGCTGAAAGACAGAAAGAACCTAAAGAACCTAGATCCTTGATGACACTGTTGGGCTTCTGAATTCACCACCCTGGATCTGCCCTGCCCCTGGTTTTCTTGTGGATTGCAGTGATAAAGGCCCTCATTGTTATGATTTGTTTTTTGAGGTATAATTGGCATATAACATTGTATTAGTTTCAGGAGAACAACGTAATGATTCAGTATTTGTATACACTGTGAAATGATCATAATAAGTCTAGTCAACATCTGTCACCTATACATAGTTACAAAATTTTTTTCTTCTGATAAGAACTTTTTATTTTTAATTTATTTATTTTTGGCTGTGTTGGGTCTTCGTTTCTGTGCGAGGGCCTTCACCAGTTGTGGTGAGCGGGGGCCACTCTTCATCCCAGTGCGCGGGCCTCTCACTATCGCGGCCTCTCTTGTTGCGGAGCACAGGCTCTAGACGCACAGGCTCAGTAGTTGTGGCTCACGGGCCCAGGTGCTCCGCGGCATGTGGGATCTTCCCAGACCAGGGCTCGAACCCGTGTCCCCTGCATTGGCAGGCAGATTCTCAACCACTGCGCCACCAGGGGAGCCCTGATGAGAACTTTTAAGATTTACTTTCTTGGGCTTCCCTGGTGGCGCAGTGGTTAAGAGTCCGCCTGCCGATGCAGGGGACCCGGGTTCGTGCCCCGATCTGGGAAGATCCCACATGCCGCGGAGCGGCTGGGCCCGTGAGCCATGGCTGCTGAGCCTGCGCGTCCGGAGCCTTTGTACCCTTTGACCTCCTTCACCATTTCACCCTACCCCTACCAGTCCCCCTTCCCCATCTCTGGCAACCACCAATCTGTTCTCTGTATCTATGAGACTGAGGTCTTGGGGTTTTTTTGGATTCCACATATAAGAGATCATACGGTATTTGTATTTCTCTGTCTTATTTCACTTAGCATAATGCCCTCAAAGTCCACGCATGTGGGCACAAATGGCAAGTTTTCATTCTATTTTATAGCTGAATAATATTCCATTGTATATACATACCACATCTTCTTTGTCCATTCATCCTTTGATGGACACAGGTTGTTTCCATATCTTGGCTATTTTAAATAATGCTGCAAGGAACATGGGGGTGCATTATCTTTTCGAGTTAGTGTTTTCGTTTTCTTCAGATAAATATCCAAATATGGAATTGCAGAATCATGCAGTAGTTCTATTTTATTTTTTTTTGAGGAAACTCCATACTGTTTTCCATAGTGGGCGTACTATAAGCCCTCATTGTTTAAGCTGATCCTGGATGAGTTTTCTGTTACATGTAGCCAAAAGCCACCTACAAGGGTGAGGCAGGCAGTTAACACTTCCGAGCAATTGCCAGATACCAGGCACCAAATCCCAAACCTTAAGTCTTTCTCAGGACCCCCACTTCCATCCTACGAGTTGGAAATGATTATGCCTATTTTACAGCTGAGGAAGCTGAGACCTAGAGATGGTGAGGAAATTCTCTGTCATACACTGAGTGACTGGTAGAGTTGGAACCAAAACCCAAGTAGTCTTCAGCTCTCTTTCCACTACACTGACAGTGGGGATGGGTCTGAGCATCACGTTCATAAGAGCTCTCCATCACAAGGACAAGGGATGTGATCCAGGCCAGCCTAAGCTTCAGAGCACATGTACTGGTTTTCTTCTCTCTCTATCTCATCTTTGCTTCTCTCTGACACCATGCCCTCAGACCAGCTGCATCACTAGGCTAGAATCACAGCCATCAGCAGCCTTAGTCTCATATCCCAACAGTCAAGGGCCAAAAAGGACAAGGGTCACATTTTCCCCAGCCTGAGTTTTATTGGCCAAACTTGGGCCACATGCCCCCGCTTGGGCTACTCACTGTGTAAGTCTGAACGCTGGTGCCACCTCCTGGTTCTGTGGCTTGGATGACCCAATCTCTCTATGCCTCAGTTTGCCCATCCTGAAATGAGGAAAATAATAGTACTTGCTTCACTGGGCTGCTGTGAGGATCATTCATCCATCCAAAAAATACTTAATGCATGCCAACTACATGCCAGGCAGTGTGTTAGGTGCCGGAGCCACAGGAGGGGACAAAGAGACCCCTCCCTGCCCTCATGAAGTGTATAGTCTAGCAGGAAAGACAGATATGAAACAAACAAACGTGTGAATGAATATCTCTATTACGATGTGAAGTCTTGTATAAGAATAGACAAGAATAGAGCTCTGTGGGAGAGAAAGAAAGGGGACCTAGCTCCAATGAAACGAGGAACATTTACAGAGCCGGGCACTGGGCATGGTGTGGAGTAACCATTCAGTCCACACTGAATATAGGGACATATATATATATACACATATGTGTGTGTGTGTGTGTGTGTATATGGTTTTGTTTTTGTTTTTTTTTTTTTGGTTGCGTCAGGTCTTAGTTGCGACACGTAGCATCTTCGTTGAGGCATGAGGGATCTTTTTCGTTGCGGCACCCGGGCTTCTCTCTAGTTGTGGCGCACAGGCTCCAGGGCACGTGGGCTCTGTAGTTCGCGGCACGCAGCCTCTCTAGTTGAGGTGCACGAGCTCAGCACTTGCCCTGCGACATGTGGACCTTAGTTCCCTGACCAGGGATCAAACCCACGTCCCCTGCATTGTAAGGCAGATTCTTTACCACTGGACCACCAGGGAAGTCCCCGGTGATGTTATATAGGTTTTTGCTCGGCATCTTCCCAACCATCTGGCCTCCCCACAGCGACTTCCCACGAGGAGAAGAGCTGGTGACTTGCTGCCCTGCTCTCCATCTCTGCGACCAATTACGAGCCTCCTGTGGGACGGAGAGAAAGTATGACACACGTGCTGGGACAGCAGAAGTGCGGCAGGTCCCAGGGCAACCCGTTCCTGATGGGCAACACAAACCCAGCTCTCGCCATCTCTGCTCATCGAGAATGGCAGCCCCTTCCGGCTCCAGCTGAGGTCCCAACCAGGAGGCCTGCAGAGGCCCAAGTGGCTTCTCAGGCTCCAGGGTCTCCCAAGCTCCTTCCACTGGCCCCAAGTCAAGCCCTAAATGAAGGAGTGCTGCAGAGAGATTTCCTGCGTAACAAGCCAACTTTCCACTCACCAGGGCCAGGCCCTGCTATCTCCACAGCTCCTGGCCAGAGGGATGAGGGCCCTGCCCTGCCCAAAGCCACGGGGCTGTATCATCGTTTCCTGGTGACCGCCTCTGGAGGGACCATTTGCAAAACTCTTAGTGACCCAAGATGTGTCTGTGGAACACACTGTATCGCCACCAGGCCCCTCTGGGGCTCTCTTCCCATCCCTCCTATACAGATGTGCTGTTTCTTTAGGGAAGAAGGGCTGAGAGCTGCTGGGTTGGATTAATTGCCGCAAACACTGACTCTGTTCCTGCACCCCCATTGCCACCACCCTGATCTCAGCTCAAGGCCTCATGATCCTATTCAGGACCCCAGTGTTAGCCCATCCAGTCTGCCGGCCCCCTGGCTCTCCTTTCCCACCATGGACGGCCAAAGGGGCTGCCTGGAGCACACGTCACTCCTCCACTTGCCACCTTCGATGGCGCCTGGATCTGAACAATCCAAACCAGTCCCCTTGATGTAGCCGGCAGGCCCCTGTGCTCTGGCCCCCACCTTACATTTCCAGCTGTGTCTTCTCAGCAAGCCAAATGTAACATGCAGGCTTTGCCCAGAATGTCACACACTCTTTTCATCCAAGGTTTTCCCAATATGTGCCCTCCTTGTGCATTAATTTACTCATTAAATAATGAATGCCTACTACGTGCCAGCCCCTGTGCTTGGCTCTGGGATGTGATGGTGAGCCACACAGCCACTCCCCAGGAGTTCACGGTCCAGTGAGGGAGGCAGACATCACTGAAAAACCAAGAATCACCAGAGTTTATAATAATCACCCAGAGTAGTGAGAGCTGTGAAGGAACCATGTGGATGCTGAGGGATTAACAGAGAAGTGTGACGCTGCTGGGAGTCCAAGAAGGTGTCCCTGAGACGACGCTCACCCTGACACTGGATAAAGAGCAGCTGCCATGTGGACAAGGGCTTGGGGGAGGGGAGAGCTTCCAGACAAAGGCCCTGAGGCCAGAGGGACCTGCAGGCTCTGGGATCTGAGAGCCTAGGTGGCAGGTGGGCAGAGAGCGCCGAGATGGGCTGGAGAAAGAAGTGGTTACAGCCAGCCAGCCAAGAGATTGCCCTTGACCCAGAGGGCCTGGGGGAGCCCTGAGGGCTTCGAGGAACTCAAACAAGGCTCGAGCCCTCTGGACCAGGAGGGGTAAGAATGAAAACAGAAAAGCCCGGTGAGATATGATACAGGCTGGACTGACATCGCCACAGCAGAAATGCTGGGTCAAAGGGGACTTTATTTTTTAACTTTGTATTATGGAAAAATTTTCTAATATATAAATGTGGAGATAACAGTATAATGAACTGCCCTGAACCCCTCATCCAGCCGCTTCAGCAATAATCAACCCAAGCTTGCTTCAGCTACACCCACCCACGCCGCTCACCCCCACTGGATTATACTGAAGCAAAACCCAGATGCCGTATATTTCACCCACAAATATTTCAGTATGTATCTCTACAAAAAAAGGACTCTTTTAAATCATAACCACATCATCACATCTAAAAAAAATTAATGATAATACAAAGGGAAAATTTTAAGGCTTGATACTTATTGCCAAACTACCATTCAGAAAAAAAGTCATCCCCCCCATCTCCTTGCACCTTTGCCAGCACTGGGTGTTAGAAGAAAGCGATTTCCACACGTGGTTCATCCTAAAACCTGAGAGCTAAACCTCCAGATTCATTTCATGAAAGGAGGAAGCTACATTAACAAGTCTGTGGAAATCTAATGCACACAGCCAGCTGATAGCCACGTGTGGACAGCAAGCAGGGGTTCTCAGGACAAGAGGTGGTTCATCCCCACGGTCCCTGCTGGCTTCCCAGGGCAGGCCTGGTGCACAGCCTTCCTCTCCCACATTTGCCAAAGTGGTCCTGAGCCAATGCAGCAGATTGAGAAAGGGCTTCCTTAGAAGTGAGAGAGGGACTTCCCTGGTGGCGCACTGGTTGAGAATCTGCCTGCCAATGCAGGGAACAAGGGTTCGAGCCCTGGTCCGGGAAGATCCCACATGCTGCGGAGCAACTAAGCCCGTGCACCACAACTACTGAGCCTGCGCTCTAGAGCCCACGAGCCACAACTACTGAGCCCACGTGCCACAACTACTGAGCCCATGCACCGCAACTACTGAAGTCTGCGTGCCTAGAGCCCGTGCTCCACAACAAGAGAAGCCACCGCAATAAGCCCGTGCACTGCAACGAAGAGTAGCCCCCGCTCGCCACAACTAGAGAAAGCCTGCGCGCAGCAACGAAGACCCAACACAGCCAAAAAAAAAAAAAAGAAGTAAGAGATCCCAGAAATGGTCAGGTCTGCCCACCGACACCTCCACCCAAGGTTTTCCTATTTGAGCTGAAACCCAGGGACTCCCTGTCTTGCCCGTCCTCAGGTTTGTTCTCCCCCCTCACAGTGAATCATTGGCCTCACGTTCACTCAAATATACAAAATATACAACCTGCACAGATGGATTTCCAGGTTCTATCTTCTGCAGTGCAATGGCAGCATGCACAATTCCAGAACTCTCTGCCTAGTTCCCTGAGCTGCCTGAGCCCTGGCGTTATCCAGTCAGGGTGGACCTCCTAGTACAGCCATCTATCCTCAGCCCCCGATAGAGGCAGCTTTCCTTCTTCCATGCTCTCCATCTATTTACTGAGCCCTGCTATGTTCCAGGCATTGCGCCAAGCCTGGGAGATGCAAAGGTGAATTAGACCCAGGCCCTTCGCGAAAGGGGCTCACCATCTCCGAGAGAGACAGTCATATAAACACGGTGCAATTTGATCAGAGAGAGAGATGCATTCAAGGTGCTGTGGGAGTTCAGCCGTGGAGCAAAGAGCTCTGTCTGTGAGAAGAAGGCTTCTTGGGGAACGTATCTTTTAAGCTGGGTCTTGAATGACACTGGGGAAAGTTCCATGGGGGAACTTGCCCCATGGATCCAAAGCGAATTAATGCTCTTTGGACACGAGCAGCAGAACTAAAATACGAACGCAGAACATTGTATTTCTTTGATCCTGCAATTCCACTTCTATAATTTACCTAATAGATTTACTCACATGTGAAATGACATATGTTCAAGGCAACTTAATACAGCATTGTTTGCAAAGCAAAAGATTAGAAATAATCTAAATATCCATCAGTGTGAAGATTCATTTCCTATAGCTGCTGTAACAAAATCTACAAACTTGGTGGCTTAACTCAACAGAAATTTATTCTCCCATAGTTCTGGAGGCCAGAAGCCTGAAATTAATATCGCTGGACTGAAATCAACGCAATGGCAGCATTGTGATCCCTCCAGAGACTCTAAGAGAGAATTCTTTCCTCTCCTCTTCCAACATCTGGTGGGGTTGCTGCTGGCGTCCCTTGGTTTGTGGCCACATCACTCTGCCTCTGTGATCACCTGCCTCCTCTTCTTGGTGTCAAATCTTCAATCTCCCTCTTTACAAGGACACATGTGATCGCATTTAGGGTCCACACAGATAAGCCAGGACACTCTCCCCATCCAAGAGCCTTAATTTAATCACATCGGCAAAGTTCTTTTTTGCCATAAAAGTAATATTCACAGGTTCCAGGGCTTAGGATGTGGCTACCTTCTTGGGGGCCATTATTCAGCCAACCACCAGATGCACCCACACAATGGAATATTGTGCAGACACTAAGAAGAATGAGGCATCTCTCTGTGTACTAATGTGAAATGGACTCCAAGGTATATTTAAAAAAATTAAAATTTATATAATTTAAATATATAAAGTTTAAATAATTTTTTAAAAATTAAGTGAGAAAAGCAATGAATTCAAGGATTGTGAGTAGCTCAAAGAATCAAGAAAAGAAAAGCAAGTACAGAATAGTTTGTATGGTGCACTACCAACCTATATAAAAACTACGCTATGTGTGTGTGTGTTTGTGTATCATCTCCAGAAGCACACACAATACATTGATAATAATGGATACTGCTGCGGGAGGGAATGGGGAAGTGGGGGAACAAATGCAGGGCGAAGATTTTTCTCTGAATACCTTTTTTTTTTTAAACCAGCCTTATTTTTTTTTTTTTTTTTTTTTTGCGGTACGCAGGCCTCTCACTCTTGTGGCCTCTCCCCCGTTGCGGAGCACAGGCTCCGGACGCGCAGGCTCAGCGGCCATGGCTCACGGGCCCAGCCGCTCCGCGGCATGTGGGATCTTCCCGGACCGGGGCTCGAACCCATGTCCCCTGCATCTGCAGGCGGACTCTCAACCACTGCGCCACCAGGGAAGCCCATAAACCAGCCTTATTGAGATATAATTTACGTACCATACAATCCACCCATTTAAAGTGTACAATTCAGTGGCTTTTTAGTATATTTGCAGAATTGCACAACCATTACCACACTCAATTTTAGAACATTTTCATCACCCCAGAAAGAAACCCCTGACTCATCAGCACTCACTGCCCATTTCCCCCAACGCCCTGCCTCCAGCCCTAGGAAACACTAAACTACTTTCTGTGGATTCTCTTGATTATAGATTTACCTCTTCTAGACCTTTTATATAAGTTGAAGCATATAGACAAAGTCCCAAGAGTCACTGTATCCATGTCCGGCCAACAGTCACAGTTTCCATCCCTGAAAGGGTTAGACTACTTCTCAAATTCAATGCCAGTCCCCCTTGAGTACATTTGTAAAGTGAACTTACAATAATATCCATATATAAAATAAGAAGAAAAGAGGAGAACAAAGAAATTAGTTAATACACTAACAAACACACAGAGCAAGTAAAGGAAAAAAATGTGCATGGCTGCTACATAGAGTCCCCAGTCTGCAGCTGGTCGCAAGCCCATAGTTGATATTCATAAATTCCTTCTTCCTTTACTCATTCATTTAGGTTCCCTTCGCTGCCTACCAATACCTCAGCTGATCAGGGTCCTTTACTTGGCGGAGTGACCCAAACCTTCATTGCTGAGAGATCTGAATCCTCAGTGGCCCCATCTTTTGTTGGTTGCTATAGTTTTCCATTAACTTCTACAATTTATGTGGAAGTACTAAGAAGTGCCCCAAAGTTGCAGATATAGTTGTTCTGCCCCGTTGCATAGCAGCACCCAATTTTTCCAATTTTTTGGTTTGAGGAGCCAAAATGGCCAAGTGGCAGACTCAGTTCAATGGAATCATTGTGGTGTCCCCTGACGGAAGCATTCTGCCATCAGAACTAAGGCCTTCAAACCGGCAGAACTCAAAGTTACACAGACAGGGGGAAACAATTCTGCAGGTAAGTTATTAGATGTAACAGTGAGAGGAGACCCTCCCATTTCCACCCCTTGACTACTGCGGAGAAACAGCCACAGATTCAAAGCACATAGTGCATCCCGTAAGACAGAACCCCAACTTTTCAGGCCAGCTGGTAACATAACCGAGTCTTCAGTAGGCCATCCCATAGTTCCATCAGGCCAACTGCTTCTGGGTTGGCATGTGGTGGGACTAGTGAATTCTTATGTGTATGAATCTGTTGCTGCACTTACATTGCTCTGAAATGTGTTCCCTGGTCAGAAGCAATACTATGTAGAAAGAATACCAGGACAGTGAATGAAGTTTGCTGTGAGCACACAGATGGTTGGGTTGGCAGACGCATTTCAGGAAGAGGTAGCAAATCCATATCCAGAATAAGTGTCTATTCCAATGAGGACCAAATTGATGCCCCGCCATGATGGAAGAGGTCCAGTATAATCAATCTGCCACCAGACGGCTGGCTGACTGATTCCCTCACCTCCAGGAATGGTAAGCTTCTAAAATGTCTGGAGGGCATTTCTTTCCTTTTTTTCCTCATTCACTCAACAATTTTCTGAGCCCCCCTGGGCCCAGCCTGGAAGTGGCACTGCAGGGGCTGGGCTCTTGGCCACTGTGTCAAGCTCAGGTTTTTTTTTTTCTCATGTACAAAGGAATATGAGAAACAGTATGGCTGCAACTGCCACGTCTCAAACAGAATGGCACAGCGAAAAGAGCACTGAACAGGGAGTCCAGAGCACCTGACTTCTAGTTCTAGGTCGGCCATCAACACCCATGGGATGTGAATTGCAGCAAGTTGCCTCACTATGCTCAGTTTCCCCATACTTGAAACAGAACAAAAGCCCCAGGATAGCAGGTACCACTGGTAGACCAAGGGTGTGATGGTTGGACCAGCTCCCCTTGGATGCAGGCCACAAGGGAGTCAGTTGTCCACAGAAGATTTTTTAAATTGTCAACTATGGGGAAGGGGGAAGGGTAAGCTGGGCCGAAGTGAGAGAGTGGCATGGAATATATACACTACCAAATGTAAAATAGATGGCTAGTGGGAAGCAGCTGCGTCACACAGGGAGATCAGCTCTGTGCTTTGTGACCACCTAGAGGGGTGGGATAGGGAGGGTGAGAGGGAGGGGAGATGCAAGAGGGAGGGGATATGGGGATATATGTATACATATAGCTGATTCACTTTGTTATACAGCAGAAACTAACACAACAATGTAAAGCAATTATACTCCAATAAAGATGTTTTAAAAAATTATCAACTAATAGTTGATCTGCTTTTTATTATCACCATATACCTGCAGTTCTAAAGAATGTCAATGAGAAAATACTCACCAAAAATGCCTTTCGTTTGCCTAAGTTCTAAACAATTGCTACCACTACTATTGTTTTACTAACATATGTATAAGCTTTATATTAGCATGCTTTTACTACTTATCCTTTAATAAACATATTTTACATGGATATTAACTTGGAGAACTCCCAATTATTCAATTGCCCCAGACACACATGGACCCAGCTACATGTGTTTATTTCTAGAGTGAGTTTATAATGGAATCTTTTCAGCTTACTTCTGGCTAAAATTTAAACAAATAAATTAAAGACGGAGATTGAAGAGTGGTTCCCACCCACCTGATCGCTAACTCCTAAGGCATTAACTGGGGGGAAGGTCACCTGCGCCATCTGGTGGCCGAAATGGTGATTACAGGCACATGTACCTGGACGGTCTTATCCCCGAAGGCAGCTCAGGGGAGTAGTGTAGTGAGATGTGGTGGCTATTGAGCTCTTGAAATGTGGCTTATCAAAATTGAGATGTGCTGTAGGTGTATATAACATACTAGATCTTGAAGACTGAATGCAAAAACACGTAAAATATTTCACAATTGTTTATAATGATTAAATATTGGTTTTATATTTATTGCATGTTGAAATGATAGTATTGGCGCAGGAAAGCAGCAGGGAGGTTTAATTAGACAAGCCAGGCCCAGGGCTGATTGCATCCCAGGTCTGTCTAGACAACAATGAGCATGTCCCTTCACTTCCCAGGGCCTTATCACATTTAATCATCAAAATCATGGGATTTTGATGATTAAATGTGATAAGGCATATAAAACTCCTCAGGTGCAGTGGGTGCTCAATAGAAGTTGGTTTCCTTCCTCTCAGAGCTGATCAAAGTGCCAGGAAAACTAGAGGAGGTGGCCTCCCCTGAGCACCAACAGAGGCTCTTGATTTGCTTCTCTTTTCCCACATTATTGCTAAGTTGCAGGTGCCTTAGCTGAGTAATCAGGTTCCCTAACTGTGGAGGACCAGCTCCAGCTGTGGCCCTCCTGGGCAGCCCCCAACCCTTGGCACCAACTAGGCACTCTGCACCCTTCCAGGCAAGACCAAGTCTGCCTTTCTGCCTAGGTGTCTCGCACTCCACACACCTACTCCTCCCCTTCCCGCAGTGAGCTGCCCCTCCCCTCCAGCCCCTGCATTCCACACCCACGACTGGTGGGTCACAAAGTGCTCACTCACTGCCACCTCTACATCAGCGGTTCTCAGTGTTGTCCCTGGTCCGGCAGCATCAGCATCACCTGGGAACTTGTTAGAAATGTAAACAGACCAACTGAATCAGAAACTCCAGGGGAAAAGCCAGCAATGCTGCAACACATCCTCCAAGTGATTCTGATGGTCAAGTTCAGAGCCCCTGCTCTACAAAACCCCGCTCAGCCACCAGGCCTGTTCTCAGCTCCTATGTCAGGTCTCACCTTCTCCCCTGCCATCCACTCCATCCTGTGACCCCCATTCTATTGTGGAGAAATTCTCCCGATACTTGAAACTACCCTATTCTCTTCCCCTTCACCACCTTGCCCACAGTAATGCTGACCAAACCTCAGTCATAGCAAACCTCTGTATTTCTGTCACACAGGCAGGCCACTTTTCTATTTCTTACTCAACAGTTTTAAATTTGACACTAGTTCAAATATACACTTTAGGGACTTCTCTGGTGGTGCAGTGGATGGGACTCAGTGCTCCCAATGCAGGGGGCCCAAGTTCAATCCCTGGTCAGGGAACTAGATCCCACATGCATGCCATAACTAAGAGTTCACAGGCCACAACTAAGGAGCCCTGGAGCCACAACTAAGGAGCCTTCCTGTGGCAGCTAAGACCCGGCACAACCAAAAGAAAATAAATAAACAAATATACAGTTTAGTCTGGCCCTAAAGAATCTATAAATTCAGACAGAATACAAGTTATATTTTTCTGTTGCACATTAAAATAAACACTATAAAATTTGGAGAGTTCATCCAAAGTACCACCTAAAAGTCGTTTTGGGGAAATAGTGCCTTAAGTGTGGCCTGGCTCTCCCAAAACACACTCTACCCACCCTGCCCATTCCCCAGAGCCTCAATTTCTCCTTTGCCTCTCATCTAACTCCACACTTCCATCAGTACTACCTTCCTGGACCACTTAGTCCCACCCTTTCATCCACCCACCCATGACTCTGACATCCCTAAGGACTCCCCATGAAACATCACCAGCCCAATAAATACATACGGGATGACTGAACTCTGGGCCACCAAGATGTCCACGTCTGCTCCACAGCACCCCAGACCCCCATCCTTACATACTCTGCTCTATGCAGTACCTCCAGGAACTGTCCCTGGGCCTCCCTGCCCCAGTCTTTTCACCTTCTCTCTAAGAGCTAAACCCTTAAATCATTAGTACACAGTTAAAAATAATTTCCTTCATGCCCCTCAAAATCTAGTCCAGGCTGATCTGGACTAGACACACGCACACACACACAGATTTTCTATTAGGGTATAATATACATCGAGGAAAGCACACATAAGTGTACAGTTCAATGAATTTTCACAAACTGAACACACCTCTGTAACCAGCACCTGAGAACTTCCTCTTTCCCACTTGCCATTAATTACTGCCCACCGTCCACTCCCACCCGAGAGTGAGCACTCTATCTTCTAGTAGCATAGATTCATTTTGCTCATTTTTGTATTTATATATATGAAATCATATGGTATGCACTTTTATGTCTGGTCTTCAGCCATATTGTTATACGTAATTATAGATCATTTGTTCTCATGGCTGTGTAGTATTCAAAATTCCACTGTATTACTTTCCTATTCCTGCTGTAGCAAATTACCACAAATTTAGTGGCTTAAAACAACACAGACTTATTATCTTACGGTTCTGGTGGTCAGAGGTCAGAAATGGGTCTCCTTGGGCTAAAATCAAGGTGTCGGCAGGGCTACATTCTTTCTGGAGGCTTGAGGGAAGAATCTATTTCCTTGCCTTTTCCAGCTTCTAGAGGCCACCCATATTCCTTGGCTCATGGCCCCTTCCATCTTCAAAGCCAGCAATGACTGGTTGACTCTTTCTCATATCACATCACCCCAACTCTGATCCTTCTGCCTCCCTTTTCCACATTTTAGGAATCTTATGACACTTGGCCCACCCTAGTAATCCAGGATAATCTCTTTAAGGTCAGCTGATTAAGCCCTTAATCCATCTGCAACCTTAATTCCGCCTTGCTATGTAGGATAACATATTCACAGGATGTGAACATCTGGGCGGTGGCCTTATTCCACCTGTCACATCCACCACGCATCTGTCCATTGTACTGTTGATGAGCATTTGGGTCCTTCCAGTACGAGACTGTTGGTGAGCATATTTCTGTTGGGTTTAGACATATCAGTGGAATAACTTACTTACAGGCTAGGTGGCCAGCTTTAGCAGACACTGCCGATTTTTCCCAAAGTGGTTGAACAAATATAACACTCCCACCAGCTACATATGCTTGTGCTCTGTGTTGCAACACTTGCTATTTTCCATGGCTCTCACAGACACCAGATGCTTCCTTGCCCCTCTGCCTTTCTTCGTGTCTGCAGGGCCCAAAATGTTTCACCTCCAACCATCCATGCATTTCCATTGCTGTTTCCAGGAAGCAAAACATTGTTGGAGAAAATCAGGCCATCTTCTGACCCAAATTACAAATTTGTGTGGCTACCTGTGGGCACTTATGGCCATTCAACAAGCCTATTACTTATAGAATCTTATGATGACAGCAACTTCAGGGGCCACGTATACTCCATCCTCTCACTCAGAGCAGTTATATCACATGCACCATGATTGGTCTCTCATGTGCCCTCCAGAAAAGCTTCCCCAAATCTCTCAGCTGGACTCTGTGCCCCGCTCTCTGCTTCGACAGCACTCAGCTCTACCGTGCCACCTCCCACATCACATTAGAATCCACTGTCTCTCCCAGTGCACTGTGTCACAGGGGCAGAACCCAGATGATTGGACACAGCTCCTGCCCTTGCATCTATCGCTCAAGGCAGGAAAGCTCAAGTTCTCCTGTGTTCCTTAGTGACAGGCACCACCACTCTCAGCACATTTTCATGCAGGAAGGAACCAAACAGCTTCTCCAACAGATGATCTTTCTATTATTGGACAGGTCTGATCCAGTTCAGTACATTTACTAAGAGCCTCCACGGTGCCAGGTGTTGTATGAGGCATTGTAGAAACAATATGAAGAACAGCTCCTGCCTGCAAGGAACTCAGGTCTCCAAAAGCCTCACTCTTCTCATTTCCTGCCATGGGCCCCAGAAACAAGGGTCCTCCCTCCTCCACCTCAAAACAGATACAGTCAGCCAGGGAGTGAAAGGAGGCAGAGCCAACACACTAACTACAATTTAGGAGATGGGATTAGTGACAAAAATAATCTCCAGCGATAGAAATGAGATGGTAGCCTGGGGCAGGCACAGGGGGACTGACTGTAAAGTGGAACAAGAGAACTATCTGGAGTGATGGGGATGTCATACCTCTTAATTGGGGCGTGAGCTACAGGGATGTATACATCTGTCGAAACTTATCAAACAGTACACTTAGTAGAGTTGATTTTAAAAGAGAGATGGTTTCAAGTCTCCGCACTGCCTCTCACTGCCACTCACTGGATGGATCATCTCAGCCCCAAGTCACCATCTTTCCAAATCTCTGTTTCTGTCTGTAAAACGTCGTTTGTGAGCTAGTTCGATGATTTTCAGGACTGATTTTTAAAAATCTTACTCTAAGCCAGAGACAAGGGAGCTCCCTGGCTGAAGCGGGCGTGGGGAACCTAGTGTCCTCAGACCCCCTTCCCTCCTCACAAGGACCCTGAGGGGGCACCATTACTGCTAAGTCCCAAACAGATCTGACTGGCTCTGATTCTATGTCTGTCTCTGCTTCAGACTAAATATATCCCCTTTTCCTCCAAACCAGATGGTTTCCAGATTCCTCTGGAAAGAGCAGACTTGGGAGAGGGAAGCAGAGACCAAGAAGAGGACTATCCTCTCCTCTCCACTCTCCTCCTCTTTCCTGGTTCATTCAACGCAATACACACAGCAAGTGTTCAAGAAGTGGCTGCAGTACAAGACCCCTCATTAATGGTCAAGTTCAGCGACATTCAAGGACTTCATAAAGCCTGGATTACTGGGGCATGAGGTTTCCACTAAATCCCAGGGGCTTTTCATCAGGGAGAGGCAGAAGGCCCTGGCCCTGGGCCTCCCAAGCTGAACAGAATGACTAATGGGTCCTTATGCCCAGGACAGTGGGTCATGGAGGAGGGAGGTTACATTTTTAATGTTTTCTCTCCTTTTCTGATTAGCACAGCTTCCCTTTCTGCTTTCAGTAGTTCTCTGCATCTAGGAATAGAAAAAGCCTTTTTTTTTTCTTTTCATTAGACCTTGTCAGTTTTATTCCAGTGGGTTTTTTAAAAAATGAAATAACTTTACTGAGATATAATTCATATACCATACAATTAACCCATTAAAAATGTACAATTAGGGCTTCCCTGGTGGCGCAGTGGTTGAGAGTCCATCTGCCAATGCAGGGGACACGGGTTCGTGCCCCGGTCCGGGAAGATCCCACATGCCGCGGAGCAGCTGGGCCCGTGAGCCATGGCCGCTGAGCCTGCACGCCTGGAGCCTGTGCTCCGCAATGGGAGAGGTCACAACAGTGAGAGGCCCGCATACCGCAAAAAAAAAAAAAAAAAAAAAAAAGTACAATTAAATTTTTTTAATATATTCAGAGTTGTGCAACCATCACCACGATTGATCTTAGAACATTTCATCATGCGCAAACGAAACTCCATGCTCATTAGCAGTTATTCCTCATTTCCTCCCAACCACCCCAGCCCTTGGCAACCAATCATGAATCCACTTTCTGTCTCTATGGATATGCCTATGTTGGATATTTCGTAACAATGGAATCATACAATATGTGATCTTTTGTGTCTGGCTTCTTTCATTTAGCATGTCTTCAAGATTCATCCATGTCATACAGTATATTAGTACTTTATTCCTTTCCATTGCTGAATAATAGTCCATTGCATGGCTATACCACATTTTGTTTATTCATTTGTTGATGGACATTTGGGTTGGATCCACTTTTTGGCTACGATGCATAATGCTGCCTTGAAGGTTTGTGCGCAAGTTTTTGTGTAGACATGTTTTCATTTCTCTGGGGTATATATCTAGGAGTGGGGTTGATGCATTATATGGTAGCCTTATATTTAACCTTTTTTAAAAAAAAAAAAGCCTTCTTAATACCCACAAATTTCAGTTTCCAAACTTCATAGCTACATTTTCATCCATATGAAAATACAGGACACACACACCACCTACAGTGAATTCATTAACTTAAAAAATATTCTGATGGATCACAACATGAACAAACACTAAACGGCAGCACCCCTCTGGGAGAGAGGCAATGCTTGGCATCCACCCTGACAAAGTCCCCTTGCAGGAACCCCACTGCCCCCAGGGCGGCAGCCCACTGGTACACACCTGTGAGCTGGATCACACTGAGGACTCCCAAAGCCAGCCATGAATGGCAGGAGCCAATCCCAGAGAAGCCAAAGGATAAACCTGTCACTGCTTTTCCTCTGTCCTCCCCTCTCCTCTCCAGGGCAGTCTCAGGACTAAAAGAAAAGAGAAGATGTGGCCACAGAAGTTGATGGAGTTGAGGAATAGGTTCTGGGGGAGAAAGGACAGACTAGGATTAGAGCCCCAGGGGGTGTGGAAAATAGTAATAAAAGTCATACACGTAATTTAATATTTTCTAGCAGCCACATTAAAAAGATAAAAAGAGATAAAATTAATTTTAATGGTATAATTTTATTAACCCAATATATCCAAAATGTGAAGAAGTAATCAATATAAAAATTATTGAGACATTTTTATATTTTCCTTTTCTTAGGAAGTCTTTGAAATCTGAGTGCATTTCACACTGAGAGAACATCTCAGTTTAGAATGGCCACATTTAAAGTACTCAAAATCCACATGTGGCCAGAGGCTACCATATTGGGCAGTGCATATGAGAGAGCAAAGAAATGAGGAGACTCTCCCTGAGTAGTGCCCAGCAGTCGGGGGGTGCAGGGAAGTGTGTTTCAGTGGACGCCCACCCTCCTGTGTCTGGACACCATTCCTGGAAGGCACACAGCTGCTGTCATCCCAGAGCCAGCACTGAGCAGCTCTGGAGAACGTCCTGTGCAGAACTGGGACCCAGCCAGAAGCAGCACAGCAGTGTGCAGATGCCACGTGGGGCTCATGGACCAGATCCCAACCATGGAGGACTTGCATTTGGCTCCCATGTGTTTTTAAATCTCTTGAGTGGTTGTCGTTTTCATGACTTTACATTTCCTTCCTGGCTCCTGTAGACATTGGGGTATGTAACCCCTGCATAAGACCACGGTTCCTGAAGTCAGGCAGCCCTGCATGTTAACTTTGACTCTACCACTTTTTAGTTGACAACAGATACATTAAACTCTTCATATGTGTCTTTTACTATAAAATTGGAGGTAAGAATACTTCAGAGATGTATGATTTTAATGAGACAAGGAATTAATTGGCTAGTACAAAGGCTGGTGAATAATAAGCACTCAATAAATTGTGGCATTCATTTCTCATTCACAGACATGAATTCATTAGAGTCCATACTATACTCCTCTTCCAGTATTGGAAAACTGGGAAGTACATGCACAGGAGAAGTTCTTAAAAGTAGCCCCCACTTCTATACAATGACATTGAGGAATGGCTTCTGTGCTCACAATTTTAAGGCAGTCTGTTTCCCTTCTCTGTTGCCCACCAGTATGGCTCTATTGAATTAAGCATTCCTCAGTACCGAGGCATTGAAAAGACTGATTTCCAGGAATAAAAGGGGAAAGCTAACAATGACACCAAGGGCCCCTCCTGCTAACCTCCATGCTGGTTCCAAGGTCGAAGTCTCTGGGGATCTGGGCATTGGATGCTGCAGATAAAGGATAAGATATTAATGAACAACTTGGCCATTGTTCAACCCTAATTTTTGCTTTCTGTTTTTGCTTTTTATGGGGAAATTAAGAGGCTGGGACTTAAAAGAAGCATCTAAACAAGCTTGATGGTCCCATCATGACCCTCTAGCCTGGAGCTCAGGCTTCTTCACCATTCCTACCCGCCCCATGCAGTGTGCTTCTAATTCAGGAATGTAAGTGGCAGCAAAAGTGGGCAGCCCGCCACAGGGCACAAAAGCCCTGGAAGGGGGGAAACTAAGGAAGATTCTTTCTTCCCAGTTCTCTCTTTTCCCATCACCCCTTCCCACTGTTTTTTTTTGTTTGTTTTTGTTTTTTTGCCACACCACGCGGCACGTGCGATCTTAGTTGCTCAACGAGGGATCAAACCCACGCCCCCTGCGTTGGAATGGCAGAGTCTTAACCACTGGACTGCCAGGGAAGTGTCCCACTTCCCACTGGTTAATGCACATCTGCTTCTTCATTCCTTTCTGTGATTCATTATTAATGATTATGTGCTCAGCACTGTACCAGGCATTTTGATCCTCTTCCTGTTTTCCAGAATAACTCCTGTCCCTCCACCCCTTTTTCTTTTGCATTACTCTTGTTTCCCCTGTACTATCTCCAAGAGTCACTCCACATTTCACTCTAAAAGAACAGAACTGGCTCCTTCTTCTATAGTAAATAATACAAGTTGGTCCTCAGGGGATGAGGAGAAAAGGGACAGTTTGAGCAGCACCTAGGGAGCTAACACAGCTCAAGAGGAGCACATGGGCAGGTAACGGAGCAAAGACAGCAGCAGAGTTCTTATTTCTATTCCGAATTTAAGTAATTCCTTTGTTATCAAAAATAACTATGTCAGCATCAATAAGCTGCTGATTATAAAATGTATCCTTGGCAGAGAGAGAAAGAATTAACATTGAATGGATACTTGCCATCTGCCAGGCACTGTGTAAGGCTAGTGGTTCTCAGTATTTAGTGGTCAAGGACTCCTCTGGGATTCTTGTGGAAGCTCTGAAATCTCTCCCTTAGAAAAATTCAAACATACACAAAATTTTACATAGAATTACAGGAGCAAAAGATTCCTGAAGCACAATCACAGATTCCAGATTAAAACCTTTTACGCTAAGTCCTTACCTCTGAGAGCATGGCATCATTGAGACGACATTGTTATCCCCACCTTACAGAGGAGGGAACATGCCCAAGCCCATATACATAAGTGGCAGAAACAACATTTCAACCAGAGTTGTCTAAACACTACAACTTGCTGGCCTAGATGAAAATGTCACTTGGTTTTTACTGTTACTATAAATATCACTCCTTATTTTTAAACGAGGAAATAAAGATTATGTGTGAAACTAAAATCTGTGCAAAGCATTCTAGACTCAGCCAAGGGAAATCAGGAAGCTCAAAATTCCCGGAGGTTCCAATCTCATTTCCTATCAGCCAAAAGCCCTACTCCCCCTGAACCCACCCACCCAGCTGGAAAACAAACCAAAGACGCACTTTTCTTAGATTTCATATTCCTCAGAACAAGAGGCAACCTCTATCATAATAGCTCAATTAAACTCAAAAAAAAATTTTTAAGAGGCAACCTCTCTTTAAAATAATCCATCAAGGACTTCCCTGGTGGCTCAGTGGTTAAGAATCCGCCTGCCAAGGCAGGGGACACGGGTTCGAGCCCTGGTCCCGGAAGATCCCACATGCCGCGGAACAACTAAGCCTGTGTGCCACAACTACTGAGCCTGCGTTCTAGAGCCCACGAGCCACAACTACTGAAGCCTGCGCACCTAGAGCCCGTGCTCCACAACAAGAGAAGCCACCGCAATGAGATGCCCACGCATTGCAACGTAGAGTAGCCCCCGCTCGCCACAGCTAGAAAAGCCCACACGCAGCAACAAAGACCGAACGCAGCCAAAACTAAATAAAATAAAATAACTTTATTAAAAAATAATAATAATCCATCAGTCAAATGTGAATTAAGAGACCAGTCAAAGCCTACAGATATGAAACAAAAGAAATTTAATTTCAGAATATTACATGAATATAAAAGAAAAACAACACATATGTTTCTTTACAGTTACATATATATATAAATATATATATATGATATAGTTGAATAAGAATGAAAAATAAAAAATGGTTAGACAGTTAAGAAACCTTGTTTCTCTTGTTGAGCAAGCTTGGGGATAGCGAAAAGGCAATCCTTGCTATGAAGAAAGGACCCTGGGGCAGGAGTGTTTTTCCCAACCAGTTCTGCTGGTCCCCAAACATGTCCGGGGGAGTGCTCAATGGCTCTTTAGCACCTGCTGTGGCCACGCACACTCCAGTTTCCATGGTAACCCAAGCACTCAGGCTATTAAGTACTTACTCCACCTCCTTGCTAGCCCACGCATCCACTCTCCACCTGTGGAAGGAGTTCAGCATTACCTGTCTAGGAAAGCCAGCTCTCCTATAGTGAGTTTTAGATTGGATTAATTACTACTGGTCTGAAAAGCTTGTGCATCTTAGAAACCCAAATCTTCCCCAAATTCTAGAGCAATCCTGCCAATTGCTAGTATCCAGTTTGGATCAAGGTCCTGTCTTCAGTACCAAGGCTTCCAGATGCAGGAGGGCAGGGATGAGGCTCTCTCCTGGGGAAAGGAGTTCTACTTAGAAAAGACTTCAGAATGAGAGCCATCAGTTTCAAGCATCTGTGCGAGGCCCTGTATGAAGGAAGCAGACAAAGTCCAGAGAAGTCATTCCCAAGATGGCTTCCCCAGTTATGCATGGCCACACAGCTAGTCACTCTGGGACCACAGGTTCTCCTAGAAGGCAGTGTTTTAAACCGTATCCTAACACAGGTTTCTGTGAGAAAAGCTGAACAGAAACACTGCTGTTCCAGAGGAGAGAATGGCCCTGCTCTGACACTCTGGAACCACTGGCTTTCTTACAAGCCAGCAAAACAGCCACCTCTGGAACACCCAGTGGTCAACAGTTAACCCTATACTACTCCATTTCCCAAGGGTACCCCCTCATCATTCCTAACTCTGGAAAGACATTCAGGGTAACGAGCTTGTGGAGGATCAACTGCGGTTTCAGTTATGATCAGATACCACCTCCTTTAATATGTTTTGGCACTCAGGTACAATCAGTATCACCTAATCCTCTATTCACTGCTGCAATGGAGTCTTTCAAACCAGATTCATTGGTCCCAGTGCAAAAGTCAACCATTGTAAAAGGTTAGAAACTCCAGTGCCCATGGTTTTCACTGATTCAACCAGTATAGCTCGCCCAGTACAGATGTGAATCAAGGAAGTGGTCTGCATTTTTTATGCTTGAGCCCTCTGGCATAAATACACTGCCCCATAGTGATATCACATCAAAACCCATTGCAACTGACCCCAGAAAGAAATGAAATTTTAAAAGCAACAAGAGGCATTTCCAAAGAGATTGTTCCAACACAAAAAATAAACATAGAAAACAGAGTTTTAAAATATTATAGATTTTAAAAATTGTTAAATACTGGCTCAAAAATATCTGCCCACCAAGTCAGAAGGGCAACAGTACCCTTCTGGAGCAAATGCTAAAGGGTTTTTGTTTTTGCAAAGATTCCGCAGGATTAAAATAGTTACATATTATAAGGCAGAAGGTTACTCTGTTTATTTCTCAAATTTGGATTCCAACTAGTTCACAGCTTCTGTTAAAAAAGAAAAAAGAAGGAAAAGACCTATCATACCCTTACAGCAAGGGAAATCATATTTAATAAATACTTTAATGAAACACACATACCCAAATACCCAAATAAACTGCCCAAGCGGGCAAGCTATATAAAAGCATGTGACAGACATCTCTCACCACCCCAGCCCTGGAACACGAACCTGGATTACCAGTTGCATTCAACCAAAGAAAGTCTCCTAAATCTCAGCTACCTCCCTTAAACAGAACCACAGAACAAACTCAATGACAAGGAGGTATCAGGTCACTGCTCTGCTCTCTCCACCTATGCCAGACCATGTTTAACAGACCACACCACTATGGAATGAGACACTTAGACAAATAAAGAAAGCAAGTATCAAGTTAAGGGAGAACACACTTTAGCCTAGGGGCTTCCCTGATGGCGCAGTGGTTGAGAGTCCGCCTGCTGATGCAGGGGACACAGGTTTGTGCCCCGGTCGAGGAAGATCCCACATGCCACAGAGCGGCTGGGCCCGTGAGCCATGGCCGCTGAGCCTGCGTGTCCGGAGCCTGTGCGCCGCAACAGGAGAGGCCACAACAGTGAGAGGCCCGCGTACCGCAAAAAAAAAAAGAAGAAGAACCCTACACAAATGAACTTGCTAATAAGTATTTTTAAGAATTATATAAAACTGCTCTAGAGAAAGGGGCTTCTGAGCAGTTTTATACTCCTAACCATCTATTGTTCACAATCTATCAAGTTGGACAGCCAAATTTTACATTTTTCTCTACTACTGCTGTTACAGCAGCAGAAGAAACAGAAAATACGGAAGCCAGGACTGACATCCGGATGCAAAACCAAACTGTGCTCCCCAGACTCATCTTTTCTTTCAGCAACAACACAGCATTTCAACTGTTTAAAAATAGGTCAGCAAGTCATGGTTTGCTGGGCAACTGCCCCCCCACTGAGGCCTGACTCAGTTCTGGCACACAGGGTGAGAAAGGTTACACACCTAACAGAGCAGGCACAGACTAACATTCCCACCTGCCCTGCTGCTCTCTGGGCAGTGAGTTCTCACACTAGATCAGAGCCATGCCACTGCTCACCTCAAACACATGTGAACATCCCAACACGGTCAAAGCTCCAGCCCATCTCCAAACTACTCCCTATGCCCATCTTGACAAGGAGAGGGGTGGGCCAGCAGCCACCCTTGAACATGGGTGATAAACCACAACTGCTTCCAAATAAGACCATTGTCTACTTTAAATCTCTCAGCCCTGTGGAGACTGATGCTCACTTCCTCCCTCTGACTCCAGCTGGCTCTCAGGAGACGGTCCAGCCTGCATACCTGATCCCTTAGAAGGATGCAATATAATCCCACCCATCAAGAGTTGTCCTGGCCATAAAGCCAGCCCCATCCTAGTCCCTCTCCAGAGCTTCCACTACATACAGGAGTTTCAGCAAGTCTCAAGTAAGCTGTTGGTGATATTCCTTGAGTCCCAGTGATTTGTCACAGAAGTACTGGCACCACACTGGCACCAGAGCTGTTTTAGGCGAGAGGAAACTGAATGAAGGAAAGGAGTTCAGCAACCACACAACTATTTTTTTTGTGGTACGCGGGCCTCTCACTGTCATGGCCTTTCCCATTGCGGAGCACAGGCTCTGGACGCACAGGCTCAGCGGCCATGGCTCACAGGCCCAGCCACTCTGCGGCATGTGGGATCTTCCTGGACCGGGGCACGAACCCGCATCCCCTGCATCGGCAGGCGGACTCTCAACCACTGCGCCACCGGGGAAGCCCCACACAACTATTTTGACATCACTGAGGAAAGGGGAAGAGAGGAAAGGAGAGAGAATGGAGGGAGGGAAGAAGGGCCACAGTTTAATATTATTTGTTTAAATATTGTATCATTCTGAATTCTCCTTTTTTGATACTGCAGGCCAAATACCTACAATCTCAGGCCCAAGAAATAATAAAAGAATTTCCAGGAAAGCTATAAATTCTTTGGACAAAAATAGGTATTGAGGAGTAAAGCCTCATAAGTTAAAGAGCTTTCCCAAAGCTTAAGGTGAAAAAGAGAGGAAAGACATCTGGCTTAGAGCCCATTTTGATTTTTTACCTTTTAAAATACACAAACAACAAATAAACAAGAAACAATAACCAAAACATCTCCCAAAACTATCAAAATAGAGAAAAGCCCAAGCTATCAGTTAAAAATAACATCAATCCACCAGGATTGACAGCACTTTTTAAAAAAATCACTGGCAGTTGAGCACAGATTTCAAATATTTTAAAAATAGAATCTGCCTAAACAAATACATGGAATGAGCACAGGAGTCTGCCTGGTTCTACTCATTTACTGTGCTGTCTACGCCGATTTGGCTGGTTAGTGGTTTCCCCATAACGTTTTTTTTAAAGAGAGAGAGTCGCTAGCACTGGTTCAGCAGGCAGAGTCTGTAGATGTCACCCACTGAGTGGGCCTAGAGGCGTCAGTCAAGTCACAGGATTAGTTGGCTTTCACAATTCAACATGCAGCAAGCAAGCTGCAAGTCCAAGCTTCTCTGTGAGTGGTAATGGCACCTGGCCCACAAAAGAGAAAATTCTGGGTGGACAACAGGAAACCTCTGGATCCTTCAGAGGAATCCTAGGCTGAAAGAGAAAAAGGAGCATTAAACACATTTATAAATATTTATTTCTGCAAACATTCCACCCAAAAGCTAGAGAAATCTATACTTATTATTTTCTAAACTGAGGGAGAATTGTTTACTCTCTACCAAGTACACATCACTTTGTCCTCCTGCTCTAATCTCAGTTCATTAAATCATCTTAATGGCAGTAACAGCTACCTGTACTAAGTGCATATTTTGTGCTAGGTGTTGCTCTGAGTTCTTTATGTATATTGCCTCATTTACCCTCACAACAACCTGTGCATGAGGTAATGCTCTTGCTATTTTACAGGTGAAGAATGTGAAGCCTACACAAATAAACTTGCCCTAAGATATACAGCTATTAAGGCTGGGAACTGAGGTTAAGAATCCGCCTGCCAGTGCAGGGGACACGGGTTCGAGCCGTGGTCCGGTAAGATCCCACATACCGCGGAGCAACTAAGCCTGTGCACCACAACTACTAAGCCTGCGCTCTAGAGCCCACAAGCCACAACTACTGAGCCCACGTGCCACAAGTACTGAAGCCCGCGGGCCTAGAGCCCGTGCTCTGCAACAAGAGAAGCCACTATGATGAGAAGCCCGTGCACCTCAATGAAGAATAGCCCTGGCTCACCACTAGAGAAAGCCCGCGCACAGCAACGAAGACCCAACACAGCCAAAAATAAAAACAAATAAATTAATTAATTTAAAAAAATTTTTTTTAATTAAAAAAAAAGGCTAGGAACTGAATCCAAGCTTAACTGAATGCAAAGCTCATGTTCTTACCACCACTACACCTCTCACCAGCGAATGTTTACTAAATGCCTACTAGATGCAAGGCAGTCATTATTGGGGGGAAGAGAAGAAGACGGGGGCCACGAATATATTAAGTCTGGCCTTTGTCTTCCAGAAGAGAAACTAGCTACAGCGATAAGACAATACATGTGAAGCAAATATCTATGATAAATCACATTAAATGTCAACATTTTAGTAATGTCAATAAGAGTTCAAAGGAAAAGCTATATCTGTCTGGGTTAGCCAAAGAAGGTTTTGAAGACGAGGTAGGGTTTAGGCTGGGCTTTGAACAATGGGTAAGATTCTGACTGCTGAAAATAATGCCCATTAATAAGTAGGTGCTGAATCAGCAGTTCTCATCAGGGAGTGATTTTGCCCCCTCCCATGAAGGGGACATTTGGAAATGTCTGGAGGCATTTTTGGTTGTCACAATTGGGGGAAGGGTGCTACTGGCATCTAGTGGGTAGAGACCAGGGATGCTAAATATCATACAACGCACAGGACAGCTCCCCACAACAAAGAATTATCTGACCTAAAATGTCGATAGTGCCAGTTGAGAAACCCCATGCGAAATAAATGTCTTTGGGAGTACACTATTGATGATAATAAAATTGCATTATCTTCTTCAAAAAATACTTGTTCCTGGGCTTTCCTGGTGGCGCAGTGGTTGAGAATCCGCCTGCCAATGCAGGGGACACGGGTTCGAGCCCTGGTCTAGGAAGATCCCACATGCCGCGGAGCAACTAAGCCCGTGCACCACAACTACTGAGCCTGCGCTCTAGAGCCCGTGACCCACAACTACTGAGCCCACGTACTGCAACTACTGAAGCCTACGTGCCTAGAGCCCATGCTCTGCAACAAGAGAAGCCACCACAATGAGAAGCCCACGCACCACAACGAAGAGTAGCCCCCGCTCGCCGCAATTAAAGAAAGCCTGTGCACAGCAAGGAAGACCCAACACAGCCAAAAATAAATAAATAAAATAAATATATTTTTTAAAAAAATACTTGCTCTTTTTATAAAATCACCATCAAAAAAATCTTGGATTGTATTCTTTATGTAAAACAAATAGATGGCAGGCACTTGGATCTGGGGGCTTGGAGACTGAACAGAGTTCAGATCTGGAGGTGCAGGCTTGGGAGCAGATATCAAACAGAGAACAGAACTGAGCTGCAGAAGGAGACCAAACTGCTAAGAGGGGGACAAGCAAGAGCAGGAACAAGCAGAGAATTTAAGACAGAGCACTGAAAAACATGAAGAGGTGGAGGGGGAGGCAGACAATAGTAAAGCACTGCAGAGATGAAAAAAATTAAAGAGGAAGGAGGAGAAGGAGAATAGTGTGAAGTCATGACAGCCACAGGTGTTCCTAGTTAGAGGAAGTGAGCAGGGAGAGGGTAATGTGAAAATGCCACTGCTTAATCCAGTGGGAGGTCATTCATTATCTGTGGGCCTCCACTTTTCTGAATCACTAACATTTTTAAGAATCTTATAAAAACTATATAATCTCTCCTCCAGAAAAATGTACATATGCACCTACACATAAAATTCCATCAACAATACCAGGAACTTTATTAGAGCCCTTAGGAAGTCCACAGTTAACAGGAAGAATCCTGATCTAAAACGTCTTGGTAAAATATTAAACTGACTTTTTTTTTTTTTTTTTTTTGGCTGCGTTGGGTCTTTGTTGCTGCGCGCGGGCTTTCTCTAGTTGCAAGCAAGCAGCGGCTACTCTTCGTTGCAGTGCGCAGGCTTCTCATTGTGGTGGTTTGTTGCAGAGCATGGGCTCTAGGCACGCGGGCTCAGTAGTTGTGGCACACAGGCTCAGTAGTTGTGGCACACGGTCTTAGCTGCTCTGCAGTATGTGGGATCTTCCCAGACCAGGGCTCAAACCCGTGTTCCCTGCATTGGCAGGCGGATTCTCAACCACTGCACCACCAGGGAAGTCCTGACTTATTTTTTTAATGCATTTCTTTCTTCCAAAAGTAGAGCTGTCGACATAGAAAGACATTTCTTGATTATCTTCAAAAATGAAAGCAAGAAAAGGTGTAATTGATACAATGTATCCTTCAAAAATAACTTATGCTGGGACTTCCCTGGTGGTTCAGTGGTTAAGAATCCGCCTGCCAATGCAGGAGACACAGATTTGAGCCCTGGTCCGGGAAGATCCCACATGCCGCAGAGCAACTAAGCCTGTGCGCCACAACTACTGAGCCCATGTGCCTAAAGCCCGTGCTCCGCAACAAGAGAAGCCACTGCAATGAGAAGCCTGCGCACTGCAACGAACACCCAACGCAGCCAAAAATAAAAATTACTTATGCTTGGTTTTGACTTATGAAGATACAGGTAGAAATATTTAGACACAGAATCCAAACGCCAAACTTACCTCAATCAGACAGCCCAGCCTAGAAGCCAGAGGCAACAAGGAAAGAAAAGAGAGTTCAGATAATTCATTCAAGGATAAGTAAGAAGACCACACTGAAATCTAACTTCCTATAAAAGAATAAAGATTTATCTATAAGGATTGGGCTTGTGTTCTCTTTCTATTGCTGATGTCTCAAATAGTAATTATGCTCATATCTCTGGTAAAATGAGCATATCAGACCAGAGATCGCTTCATCTGCAACACAAGCCTTATAAAACAAGACCAAGCCTCACCCAGTTTTCTTCAGTAACAATTACTACTACTTGTTAATGCTTTAACAATCACAATGTGCTTCCAAAACATAATTTCAATTGAGCCTCATAAGAAATCTGGGAAGTAGATATAACTATTATCCCCATTTGCAGAGGAAGAAGTAGGCTGAGAATGAGTGGTTTTCCCAGGCCAGAGAAATGATGCCACAAATTAGGTCTAACTACAAATCCCCTGGCCTTTCCAGTTAGCCACATGGCTTCCTCAGAGGAAAGCACAGCAGCCACTGCACTTCACCAACTGAGCCTCCGACAATCAGCAGTCCCAGCACTAAATAATCCTTTTTACCCTAAATATCCTCAAAAACATATTGTATGATATGATTTCCAGGGTCCTTCAGCATGAGCTGTTTATCTGGAAAGCTTTATTGAATAAACAAAGCTAAAGTTTGCGCAGAAAAGGAACATAACTATTCCATGTTTACTGAACATCTTCTCAGCACTCCTGTACTTGGTTTCACAAGTTAGTTTACACTTGCTTTTAATTTGCTTAACAAGTATTCTTAAGATATTTGTCACGTGTCCCATCTGTCCAAGAATGCAGGGACCGTGTGGGTCTGTGTTCACAGCTCTGCCCCTCAGCACCTGGGACAGTGCTGAGTAGTTGCTCAATAACCATCTGCTAAATGAACTCAAGGGCAGGACCCAGCCTTATAATTTTTACATCTCTTCTGACTACAACCATACCACACTGGGAATTCAAAATATGCTACTGACTAGAGACAGAAAGGAACTACATTAATAAGACACACAGAATAAGTACAATTAGTACCTTTTTTCCCCTCTTTCTTCCCCTCAGACCATTTCAGTCTTGTTGGTGTCATCATGACAGCTGGAGAGCCAGAAAATAACTGTGACAAGAAAATTTTATAGTGGCTTAAATGTCCTAATGTCATTTCTATAGACAGACTTTACTAACAGAGGAATTATTTACTTTTTCAATTTCAATATGAAGAGTTTTACCAACGTATTTAGATCTCATTAATCTTAACTGTTTTATTTCTGGCTTAATGAAGTAACCATTCTTGGGATAACCTGAAGGACCACTCCACACGTACTGCAGTGCCGAGCAGGCCTGGCTCAAATGTTACCCACCCTGTGGAGTCTCCCAGTAAGAACTGCTCCCTCCAGCACTTTGTGTGTGGAGCTATTTCACTGCATTTGTCATTTCTGCTTATGACTGGCTATATCTTCCTTGAACTCAAAATGTTTGTTGAATGAATCGATGAAAACCTACAGAAAGAAGTCAGCATAAATGAAAAGACTGGGGAAAAGGCATAGTTGAATATGGCCCAAAGAAACACAGTAAAACAGACGACAGTATATTAATTTTCTTCCTTTCTATAAATGAACACATACAAAGAGAAAGTACAAAGAATAGTATCTTACTAAATTTATATTTTCTTTGCTGGCTCTCTTCAATTCATCAATGGCTACAGATTCTGGAGTAGGGTACTTGTTTTTCTTTTCTGACATCATCTGATTTCCCAGGACCTTCCGCTGATTTAGGAAGAGAAAATATTTGATTTATAAACATCTACAATATCTATATTATAATTACACTGGTCTTCAAAACTATAGTTTCTTAGGTTAAAAAAAACTCAGCTCTTTGATAAATTCCCCCAGGCATCTTATACAAGAGAGGTCAAAGCATGTTACTAAAAAACCTGAGATCACTGCCTTTCTTTAGGTGATCACTATTCCTCTTTAAACAAATTAAAGGGCTGAAATGTTAAAAGCAACTTTCTAGTTGATTTAAACCAACTAATACAGGCCAATTACAGTGCTCCTGAGGCCATAAAAGAAACACCAGTTACCTACCAGTATAATTTTTTCCCTAAAGACATATTGTCTCTGGCACCTTTTAAGAGTCCCCTCCTCCCCCTCCCCACTAAAAGACACTTACACTGGGTCCACTCAAAGATTCTGCTTCCCTGTCATGTCCTCCTCACACAGGACTGGAAAATTTGGAGAAATTCTCTAAGAGTTTCTAGTACAGCCATAAAAGGGTACGGGCCTTCTTAAAAGGGTCACATGACTATACTGATATTCAGAGCAAGACTAAAAGCCCTTTCATCTCTGAACAGCTTAAAAGCTAATGTAACCTACTGTATCAGTTGACAGTGACAATTCTACCATCTTTGAAGAAATCTTTCTTTTTTCCCCTTAGAGAATAAATTTGAATTCCAAAAAAAGGAACATATCAAAACTAGAACATTAAACTTTAAAATATAAATATTAGTAGGAATATTCTGTAATAAATTATTTACATGAGACGAATTTTGGAGGAAAAAAAGTCTAGCCAAAAACAAAGTATCAAAGCAGGATAGAAATCAAACAGCTAAAACACAGAAGTGCTAGAAAAATAAGGCCAGTACATCTTCCTTTCACAAGTCAGATATCACCTCAGAGTAAGCTGAACTGGGGATACCAGGAGCCACAGGACTAGCTATAAAAGCTAAAATTCAGCTTCCAGTGAATTTTTTAACAGAAATTTCATTACTCCTTTGCTATCGAGCAGAAACCTGCATCTATTATTAGCTTGAAAGTCTCTTCATTTATAATGAAAACAGTTTACCCTTCTGTCCTATAAAACTTGCTAACATTGTGTTTAAAATTATTTTTCTAAAATGTTTTCTCCTGATACAATTATAAACTCTTTTATAACTCTAAAGTTCTAAATGCTCTGAAGAGGGCAGCTGCCAAGAAGGATACTATATTTTTACATTTCAAGCAATAATTAGCAACACTTCTAGAACCAACTGCAGGAGAAGAGCTCACTATGAAGAGAAAACCATACCCATCTAACTTCAGTTAAAGAAACATGTTTGACTAACACACAGAGAAACACTTATTGGACTGTAACTTTTCTTGTTACCAATCATCTCTATGACAGGAAGTCAGAGGGAATGACAGACTTCCAAGTAAAATGAACCAAGGATGCTCATTTAACTTGCCACGTCTAAGCAGGTGAATACACTTTTGGGGTTCTAGCAAAGGGAATTTTTTTTAATTATGGTAAAATATACATAACATAAAATTTATCATTTTAACCATTTTCAGGTGTACAGTTCAGTAGTGTAAAGTACAGTCATATTGTTGTGCAACCATCACCACATCCCAGAAATTTTTCATCTTCCCAAACAGAAACTCTGTACCCATTAAACAATAATCCCAATTCCCCCCAGACCCTTAGTCCCTGACAACCACCATTCTACTTTCTGTTTCTATGGATTTGACTACTGTAGGTACCTCATATAAGTGGAATAATACAATATTTGTTCTTTTGTGACTGGCTTATTTCACTTAGCATGATGTTCTCAAGCTTAATCTATGTTGTAGCATGTGTCGGAACTTTCTTCTTTTTTAAGGCTGAGTACTGTTCCATTGTTCATATATACCACATTTTGTTTATCCATTCATCCATCAACGAACACTTGAGTGGCTTTTGCCTTTTGATTGTAAATAATGCCACTACAAACATGTATACAAATATCTGTTCATATCCTTACTTGGAATTGCTTGATTATATGGTAGTTCTATTTTTAGTTTTTGAGGAACTGCCATACTGTTTTCCATAGTGGTTGCACCATTTAACATTCCCACCAACAGTACACAAGGGTTCCAATTTCTCCACATCCTTACCTTGCTATTTTCTGTTTTGTTGATAACAGCCATCCTAGTGAGTGTGAATTGTTATCTCATTGTGGTTTTCATTTGCAGTTCCTTAATGATAAGGGATATTGAGCGTTTTTTTAATCTTCTTCAGAAAAATGCCTATTTAAATCCTTTGCCTTTTTTTTTTTTTCTTTTGGGCCATGCTGTGCAGCATGTGGGATCTCAGTTCCCTGACCAGAGATCAAACCCATGTCCCCTGTAGTGGAAGCGTGGAGTCTTAACCACTGGACCACCAGGGCAGTCCCTGCACATTTTTTTTTTTTAATCCACACTTTTATTTATTAACTTTTCAGTAAGTTTAAATCCTTGAAGGGTACAGCATCACATGGATTCTGTGTCCAATCGCCTTAGCAGGAAGGTTGCTTTGGAATTTGGCACAAACCATGCCACTGTTTCCATGAGCACGAGTTATCTTTTCCCAGATTACTCTGGTTTTGTTAGGTTTTCCACCAGGAGTTACTGTGTTGTTCTTTGCTTTGTACACGTAAGCACATCTCTTGACTAGATAGAATTCAGTTTCATCTCGAGCATATACACCTTCCATTTTCAGAAGAGCTGTGTGCTCCCTCTGGTTCCATAGATCCCGCTATAGCCAGCAAAAATGGCCTTGGACCACAGCCTTCCAGACATATTTGTCATTTTAGAAGTCCTGTTCCCAGCAGGCCTCCACAGGGTCCAAGATGGCTGAAAAAGGCCCTGCGCATTTTTTAATATGGATTGATTTTCTTTGCTGTTGTTGTAAGAGTTCTTTTTATATTCTGGATATTAACCGCTCATAAGATATATATTCTGTAAATATTTCCTCTCATTCTGTGAGTTGCCTTTTCACTCTGTTTGATGTCAAGCAAACCTAATGTCCCAAGGCTACTGGCCCCAGTGGATAGGATTGAGTGAATTCTAAACTGCTATTAATGATAATAACTACAACCAAAATTAGAGTAAGATGAAGTTGCAACTGCTAACAACTACAGTTTAAAAAATACACACACACATATATATACATATATATATATATATATATACACACATATATATATATTACAAGGTATTTTTTTTAAGAGCACAACTTTTAAGCAAAGATCTCCTTAATGTTGCTGGATTTATAAATTTTAATAATGTTAAACAATTTTAAAAGGAAAACCTGTAGAACACAGAACAGTGCTAATCTCTCTCCAAGTTAACTAGTTAGAACCTTGCCTTTGTTTATGCCTGGAAATTTGAACCCCATAATCAGCTATCTACTGCCACCTGCTGGCAATATTCCTTAACTACAAGTTCAGATCATCAATGAAGACTCAAATAAATTGAACCTACAGACAGCGATGGTAGCAACACCACAGAAGTACATATTGCATTTGTTTTAAAAACAAGATTTTTAAAGAATTTGAGACAAAGGAAGAGAACAAAACAACTGATCAAAATATTAAGCTCACAAAAATCTGAGTTACCTAAAACTCATTAGCCTATTAGAAAACCCATTTCCAGTCTCTGTCAACTTTCTCACTTTTCCATAACTTTAGCAAATTGCACAATGAAGTATGTAGCACAAAGCAGGTCATGAACCAAAAGAGATTCTCTACTCAGGGATGAGGACTCTGTCCTCAGCCCCAGAAGAGACAAAAGGACCTTTATTTCCTTTATCCCTTACTTCTCCAATCATAGAGCCCCTTCTCTGATTTGAAACACAGAAAAATGCTTTGAAAAATAAAAGCTTTTCCAAATTCTATTCTTTTCCCCTTACAAGTGAAGCCTTCATAGAATCCCAAAGAACAGAATAAAACTGTTTATGCATAAGAAGAGTCAGACTGTTAAATTTTCTCACGATCAATGCTGAAAATGACAGCACAGTGTACCTACCTTAATAAGGCCACTGAAGGATCGTGAACGGGCCCTCTTCTGCACCCGGAGGGTAGAAGGTTCTCGTCCTGGTGTTTGGGTCTCAGAATGCTTATTAAACTAGAAGAAAATATAAAGAACATTTTGTTAGTAGTCTCCCATCAAGAGATAGCATTCTGTGACAATCAATAGCTAAGTGGAAATACCCAGAAAAACCCAGGAATAAGTGAATCTGTACATACATGGATTAGTACGTTGGCAAGCAAATCACAAAGGCAAAAATTATGCCACCAAGAAGAAGTCAAAATGTATTAAATTAGCCTGAAGGTAAATTAAATTAAATAAAATAATACACACCCCAAAACAATCAAATTGGAATCAGATCAAGCTTCTAGAATTAGATCTAACTACAAGTTTATAGCAAATACAGAGGACTAAGAAACATCTTAAGTAATACCACAGGGATGCAATCAGCAAAATCCAGACTGTGGGAGACAAAGAATCTGGTTTCTTTCACAAACAAAGTGCAAAGAGAGAGAGAGGATGGTTTATGTGTGTTTAAATGCAATGTGCTATCTGTATTGGATCCTAGAACAGAAAAAGGATATTAGTGTTAAAACTGGTAAAATCTAAACAAAGTCTGTAATGTTACTAGTAATGTACTAATGTTAATTTATTAGTTTTGACAACGTTAGCATTAGGAGGAACTAGGTGAAGGATATGTGGGAATTCTGTACTTTCTTTGCAATTTTTCTCCCAACCTAAATTATTTCAAATTGAAAAGTTTATTCAAACAAACTTCAGCAATTTTTAGGGAGGAGAAAAATAGGAGGGGAAAGAAGGATGGACCTATATATTAAAAGAAACCTAGTAGCTGTAACAGCTCCAGAAAACGCATACCCTTTGGTCATGCCACTTCTAGAAAATAATCTGCAATGAGAATACTTATGAACAAATATGTATAAACTAAAAAATGACCTAATTTCTTTTTTTTTTTTAATTTATTTATTTTTGGCTGTGTTGGGTCTTCGCTGCAGCGCACGGCCTTCTCATTGCAGTGGCTTCTCTTGTTGCAGAGCACGGGCTCTAGGTGTGCGGACTTCAGTAGTTGTGGTGCACGGGCTTAGTTGCTCCACGGCATGTGGAATCTTCCCAGACCAGGGATTGAACCCGTGTCCCCTGCATTGGTAGGCGGATTCTTAACCACTGTGCGACCAGGGAAGTCCCCAAAATGACCTAATTTCCCCTAATATGTCCAGTAGAGGACAAACTGTATATATATATCAGGTTATATATAATAAAATATATGCAACCATTAAAAATGTTTACAGTCTTTTAATGACATGGAAAATGCTCTGATATAATGTTATATGAAAAGGGCAGGATAGGGCTTCCCTGGTGGCGCTAGTGGTTGAGAGTCCGCCTGCCGATGCAGGAGACACGGGTTTGTGCCCCAGTCCGGGAAGATCCCACACGCCACGGAGCGGCTGCGCCCGTGAGCCATGGCCGCTGAGCCTGCGCGTCCGGAGCCTGTGCTCTGCAACGGGAGAGGCCACAGCAGTAAGAGGCCCGCGTACCGCAAAAAAAAAAAAGGGTAGGATATTTTAAAAACTGCATATGTATTATGATCTCAATAAACAAAAAAAATATGAAATACATATTCATGGAAAGAAATACAAGAAGGAAATACTCCAAGATGTTATCAGTGGTTATCCTGGATGATAACAGGTGATTTTTAATTTCTTCTTGACACTCTTCTGGAGGTTTCAATGTTTCTGTAGTGAGTACTCATTATTTTTATAATCATGGAGAATAAATTATGTATAATCATCAAGAACAGTAAAAGTATAGTTTCTTCGAAAATAAATGGCAATATTTTAAATGTATGTGAGGAGTTTGTAAGCATGCATGAGAAAATGCTTAGGCTGTAATGTTTAATGAAAAAGGGAGAAATAAAAGAAAGTATATGGTATGATCATAACTACGTCAAAATAGTGCCTTGGCCAAAAAGTTCGTTCAGGTTTTTCCGTATGGAAAAACAAATTTTTCCATATTCCAAAATATTGCGTTGGCCAACTAACTTTTTTGTCCAACCCAATATATCCACAGGAAAAAGACTGAAAGAAATACCCAATATGTAAACACTGGTAGGATGAGTGATTTATTTTCTTTTAATCCTTCTCTATAATTTCCTATTTTTCTAAAAAGAGCAAAACTAATGTTTTTTCCTTTGTATAATCTTTAACCCTCAGTGTTCTTGATAAGGGAAGTCATTTACACCTGTCCTACCTGAATTACTGGCTTAGTTTCTACCAAGAATTAAATCACTACACTGCTTTAAATCTGTAATACTACTTGGCCAACACCCTCTAAAATTCCAGTCATAGCACAGTTTGCTAGATCTCAAAATAACTTTAAAGAGAGTGACAAAGGGAATTCCCTGGTGGTCCAGTGGGTAAGACTCCGTGCTCCCAATGCAGGGGGCCCAGGTTCAATCCCTGGTCGGGGAACTAGATCCCACATGCATGCCGCAACTAAGAAGCCCACATGCTGCAACTAAGACCCAGTGCAGCCTAAATAAATAAATATTAAAAAAACAAAACAAAGAGAGTGACAGAAAATTTCTCTTAAAGGACTTTGTCAATTGTTAAGAACAGCTCAGTTCAACATTTCTAAGCACTTGTTTCTGTCTGGCCCCATGCTTGAGGTTAGATATAAAAAAATAAATAAAAACACAGACATCCCTCAAGAAGTTTCCAGTCGAATAAGAAGTAAAGAGGCTGACTTTGCCTGTTTAGCTAAAATTCAAGAGGGGCTGAGACAAAATAATTTTCCTGAGAAAGAAACTAACCAAGTCATCAATATTTACGCAAGCTATACTTTGAGTCTCAAGATAGCAAATGAGAGACCTAATTTTGCTCCCATAGCTCCAAAAAAAACAAACTCAGCCACTAGAATTCCTATTTCTAGTATCACACTAGGCCCTTGATTTAGTGTTTTCTAACTGCAAACAATGTCACTAGTAAGAACTACCACTTTTTCTCTGCTATGGCAGCCACTTTACATAGATTCTTTCTAATCTTTACAACCATGAAACATGGGCATTCCAATTACCATTTTACAAACAAGAAAATTGAAATTCAGCAAGATTAAGTTCTTTGCCAAGAAAATATGAAGGGTATAAATGTCATACATGACCAAATTAGAGAAACTAACCACATTGGATCCTTCTGCTTACTCTAGAAATCCAAGAGCCTCCACCCCTTTCTCTAGTGGGGCAATAGTACAGAGATCACCACTGAGGTTCCATAGACAAGTTCGCTTTCTTGGCTAAACCAAAGCTTGGACCAGTAAGAGACAAAAATTAAATGAAATTCTTAATAATATTCCCTAGTGATTCTACAAGCAAAAATCACATTCCTAAAGCCGCGTCACTGTCTCCCTGCCTTCGGCACCTGTCTGATAAGCTGTTTCTTCTTTGCCGACTCTGGCATATTGTGAACATGTTGGAACAATTCTCTTAGTGCCTCTCCCGTACGCTGCTGGGTCTCCTCCTGATGAAGGCAGGAATCTCGCTGGTTCCATTTCTGAGATCTTGTCACTTGGAAGGAGCTGGTATGACACGAAGCTATCAGATCAAGATCATCCTATGGAAAATTTAAAAGAAAAGTGAATTAATATATCCTGCCAGGTTTGTTTCCAGATTCCCACCACACTGGAACAAAAAAAGGGGAGATGTGGGAAACATGGTATACTCTTACATGTAGGAACGAGAAAAATCTAAACACTATCATCAGATAAAGAGAAACCTACAATTATAGACCATATCAACAGCCCACTTCCATGACCTGCCCAGAAAACCTAAATTCATTTAGAATATTGCTACCAAAAATTATATTTATATAATAGGCCAGTTTTCAGAGCATCCTTTAATCTCACATAACTTTCATTGGTATCCTATGAGTTAAGCAGTGAAAGTATATTACTCCCATTTCATTGAAGAAGAAATTGAAGTTAAGCTATAAGTTTAAAATCATCTAAAAAATCATCTAGATACTAACGTGACAGACCCATCTTAGAGACCAAGTACACTGGTTCTTGGCTGGTGCTCAAATGACAATATGTGATAACTACACAGCAGTGGTAGAGGAACAAAAACAACTCTCTAAGAAAAACCATACTCCAGTTAAACTAGCTGAAATAAAATCCTGTTTTCCTGGTCACACCGAATATTTGCTGAATGAGAGGTAGAAACCAACAGGAGCAGAAAAAAAAGCATAAGATGACAGCTTAAGTTTCTAATCAAGACAGACTAAAAAAACAATCATCAAAAAGTGCTTGTGATGTTTTTTTAAACTTCTCACTTTTAAAACTCAATAATCATGTAATCTTGTTAATAAGCATCACACATTTGCTTTCTAAAGCTCATAAGGTCTCAAGTCTTCTAGACATTTCAGAGTGTTACCTTACCACCAAACTTGAAAGAATGTATTACATAAAACTGTAATTTCATAACTAAAAATATTTAATACATTTGCTATTTACAGACTGTTTTTTTCAACTATAACACATTTTATTTTCTTATGTCTTTACTTTGATTTCATACTTTGTTTTAAAACTCCACTAATTTGGGCTTCCCTGGTGGCGCAGTGGTTGACAGTCCGCCTGCCGATGCAGGGGACATGGGTTAGTGCCCCAATCTGGGAAGATCCCACATGCCGCGGAGCAGCTAGGCCCATGAGCCATGGCCTCTGAGCCTGCACGTCCGGAGCCTGTGCTCCACAACAGGAGAGGCCACAACAGTGAGAGGCCCGCGTACCGCAAAAAAAAAAAAAAAAAAAAAACTCCACTAATATTAACTAGCTCTCTCCTTGTTTGGGCTAAGAGCAATTTCCTATTCTTACCTTTGATGCTTGCGTTCTAGAACCCACATAGTTCAATCTGGCACATTCCCGAATATAAGCAGGAGCCTGGGCAGGATTTAAAAGAAAAACAAGAACAAATGGTTAGCAGAATCTAAAATTCTTTCAGGTCATAAGGACAGGGGTTCTTAAAATGATCTGACTGGCAGATTACTCTGGAAAAACAAAAGATCCTCAAAATACCCTATTTCAAAGTTTCCTTTTTCTTGCCACCAAAAAGATAGCTCAACAAATCCAACAGGAAAACTGTGACAAGACACTACTGTAGTTTTAAAAATCATATATGGCATATGTGTGTGTATATATATATGATTTTTTCAAATAAGCCACAACAGACATTTGTAGTAATGTTTATATGTGACAGAAACTACCCCCAAATCCTCACAAATTTCAAGTGGTCCCTAAATCACATTTTAGAATCACTGTATAGAAAATACCATTTAGAATTACTATGGAGTAACAACAGACAAGGAGGAATTTAGCTTATTGGTATATTACCCGGAATCCTGTGATAAGCATCCTGACACAGTCCTAGTAGAAGTGTAAATAATGCAACCACTATGAAAGAGAATTTGGCAGCATCTAAAAAAATTACATTTTCATTTACCCTTTAAACCAGAAATTTCACTTCTGAAAATCTATCCTGAAGATATTACTCCAGAAATACAAAACATACTTGCATAAGATTAATCAAAATATTAGACACAACCGAAATGTCTATTAATAGGAGGATGGTTAAATAAACTTTTATACATCCATACAACACAGTACTATGCAGTTATTAAAAATGAGAGAAGGGAGGGAGGGAAGAAACACTTTACGAACTGATATGAGTGATTTCCAGGATCTGCTGTTGAGTGAGAAAAGTTACAGAGCAGTGTATAAAGAACTTGTGTAAGGAAGAAGAGGAAATAAAAATATACACACATATACACAATAATTTGTTTTTACAAAAAGAAACACAAAGAAAACACTAAGAGAATAAACCATAAAACAATGAAAATGGTTAGGGAAAGGACTGAAATTTCTCTAAATATACCTTTTTGTGTAGTTTTGACTTTTTAACCATATAAATATACCAGAGGTTCAAAAAATAAAATTAAATCCAAAAGGAAAAGAGGCAAACACTAAACCTGTACAACAACAACAACAAAATATATCTGTGTATCAAATTGAAAAAAAAAAAAAAGGGACTTCCCTGGTGGTCCAGTGGCTAAGACGCCATGCTCCCAATGCAGGGGGCCAGGTTCAATCCCTGGTCAGCAAACTAGATCCCACATGCCGAAACTAAGAGTTCGCATGCCGCAATTAAAGATCTCGCATGCTGCAACTAAAGATCCCGCATGTCATAACTAAGATCTGGCACAGCCAAATAAGTAAATAAATATGTTTTTTTAAATGATAACATAAGCACAGAGAAAGGAATTATTTCACCTAACTTTTGAAAACTGTATTCTGACTATACAACCTTAGTGAGATATATTCAAGGGAAAAGGAACTGTAAGGAAATCCTAAACTTCCATCAACAGATTTACAGAAGTTTATTGTTAGTAGTAATAGTTCTATTATTTTGAAATTAATTTATTATATTGTAGGATAAAGCAACTAACATATATAAATGCTATTAAAATCTGGAATTTACAATGTAAAAATTTACATTTATACAAATATAAAGTAAAAGAAGTCAAGAAAAAGCTCTGTAGTGTTAAATTATACTCCAATAAACATGTAAAAAAAAAATCCTCTGAACAACTATTTTAATCCTCTATTTTACTTTGAGGAAGATATGAAATTATTTTTTAGGATGTCTCAAATAGAGGGAAAAAAAGAAACCCTGATAAAGATTGAAGATGTATCTAAAACTACTGTCTCCATCAACAAAATCCATGTAAATACCTAAAATTCAGTGGAATAGCCAGTACATACCTAATTGACAGCCTGGAACTTCTGAATAGATCTGACCAATATATTTTTTTAAAAAACCTTCAAAACTATGTCAACAAATCCTGTTAATGTCTTGAAAATCAGAGTCCTGCTGTCAAGTCTCTTAAGCTATCCCTTATCTCTTTCCACTCAGCCTAGTGTCAAATATAGATGAGAGAAACATAGTCATTGCTACTAGCCTAAGCACATGTACTTTCTCTTCACAAATGGTATGTAATTATTTTGAGCTTAAAATAAATGAATAACAATATTATTTTAAAAATTTTTTAAAAAATCTGAATTGGAAATACTAATATGAACTAATGATTTCTTTTTAAAAAAATTTTAATTCTATTCCTTGCCCTCAAAGAGCCTAGAAGCAATGGCACCCAAGAAACAATCAGTACGTATACCCAGTGTCAGTGGAAGAAATTAGGGCTACCTGAAGAAAATAATTGATTCCAGGCCCAGGGCAGAGCAAGTATAAAGTAAGGTGGGGACATTTATGCCAGGATGGAAACACTCAAAGACTAATGGAGTCCTGTCAAAAAGACACAGCAGGAAGCAGCTTACAAGGGCTATCACAGGCCAAATTTGGTACAATTTGAAAATCAAAATTAACAACTGAAATTGACTAACACTTTGAATAACTAAAAATCCATGGGTCTACAGAGACTCATAATAAAAGAGACCAAGAGAGAGAAGGAAAGCTCTTCTCCAAAGAAGAAAGTCAGCTAATAAAGATTAATAATATAATTAGAAAATCACTGTTTTGTGATACACAATATAGTTATACTGTCCAGCAGGATTATCAGTGGATGCTAAACCATTATATTAGTTAATTGCCCTGCAGGTTACTTACTACTTGCAAAGGGGAAAATGTACCTTTATAATTGAGAGATGTGACAAGTAGCAAAATTAGCATTACTGAGAGTAAGACAATCTACATTCTGTGCCTCCTAATGTGATGCAATATGATGTATACAAACATCACCTATGAATCTTTGCCAAAAATGCTTAACCTGAATCTAATCAAGCCTCTAAACCTAACTTGTGGTTTATAGGAACTACATAGAAAGGGATGAAGGAACAGGTTAAATAACCTTGAAAAAACAGTAAGACAAATTTAAAATGTGGAATATTCTACAATAGGCCTGAATGCTTCAACAAATCAATGACATGAAGATAAAGGGTAGTAATTATTCCAGATTAAAAGTGATATAACAATCGAAAGCAACACATAAGCCTTGATCAGTTTATGTTTTGTTTTGGTTTTTTACATCTTTATTGGAACATAATTGCTTCACAATGGTGTGTTAGTTTCTGTTGTACAACAAAGTAAATCAGCTATATGTACCCATATATCCCCATATCTCCTCCCTCTTGCATCTCCCTCCCACCCTCCCTATCCCACCCCTCTAGGTAGTCACAAGGCACCGAGCTGATCTCCCTGGGCTATGCGGCTGCTTCCCACTAGCTATCTATTTTACATTTGGTAGTGTATATATGTCAAGTTTATGTTTTTTATATATTTTTAAATAAATTTATTTATTTATTTTGGCTGCATTGGGTCTTTGTTGCTGTGCACAGGCTTTCTCTAGTTGCGGCGTGTGGGCTTTCTCTAGTTGCGGCGAGTGGCGGCTACTTTTTGTTGCAGTGAGCGGGCTTCTCAATGCTATGGCTTCTCTTGTTGCGGAGCACGGGCTCTAGGTGCGCGGGCTTCAGTAATTGTGGCACACAGGCTCAGTAGTTATGGCTCGCAGGCTCTAGAGTGCAGACTCAGTAGTTGTGGCGCACGGGCTTAGTTACTCTGCAGCGTGTGGGATCTTACTGGACCAGGGCTCAAACCCGTGTCCCCTGCATTGGCGGGTGGATTCTTAACCACTGCGCCACCAGGGAAGTCTAAGTTTACGTTTTTTAAAAAAGCAGCTATGAAATACATTCTTAGGACAACTGGGGAATTTAACTATGAACTGAATATTAGCTGATATGAAATTCTTGTAAATCTTCTTAGATGTGATAACAATACTGTGACTATTAGGAGAATATTCGTATTCTTAGGAGATGTATGCTTAAGTATTAAAGGACAAAATATCATGATATCAGTGGTTCAGGCAAAAAAAAAAAAAAAAAAAAGCATGAATATATAGAGGACTTCCCTGGTGGTGCAGTGGTTAAGAATCCGCCTGCTGACACAGGGGCACGTGTTTGAGCCCTGGCCCGGGAGGATCCCACATGCCACGGAGCAACTAAGCCTGTGCGCCACAACTACTGAGCCTACACTCTAGAGCCTGTGAGCAGCAACTACTGAGCCCGCATGCCTGGAGCCCATGTTCCGCAACAAGAGAAGCCACTGCAATGAGGAGCCCACGCACAGCAATGAGAAGCAGTCCCCGCTCGCCGCAGCTAAAGAAAGCCTGCACGTAGCAACAAAGACCCAACGCAGCCAAAAATCAATCAATCAATTAATTAATTAATTTAAAATATATATATATATAGAGAGAGAGAGAGAGAGAGAGATAAAGCAAATATGGCAAATGGTGACATTTGTTGAATCTGAGAGTTATCTGTTTCACTCTTTCAACTTTTCTCTATATTTGAAAAACTTCACAAAGAAGTTTTCAAAAAAGAGTCTCATGACAAAGACATTATGCTATCTATAGTTTAATTTTTACCTTGGTAAATTATAAAGCAGAGCCAAAGGAAATTTCCTCCAAACAAGAATATGACAGCCCACATCACCTATTCTATAACTTCATTTAAAAAAAAAAAAAAAAAAACCTCTGCCCCAAAAAGATACTATAAGCTGAAGGGATACTCAGAAAGGGAGCCAGAAGCAGACAGGTTTAAATGAAAATCTGAGGGTCCAAGGTATTTTACAGTTCATAGGACTTCCCAGATAAAATGGGAATTGGCCTCAACTATATATACGTCATAATTCCCTAGGAAAAGATGTGGTGACTCCTATTGAAAAGAGAGAAAACCAGACTAGGTCAGATGGACTGATAACAGTAGAGGATAGAACTATAAATAGTTAGGAATAATTTTAGAGAAAAAAAATTCAAAGAACACAGAATGAGGCAACATAGAATCTGAGGATTAGGAGGTAAACCGTCCACCCAAGGAAACCTGAGAACAAGAAAAAGACAACAAAGGGACTTCCCTGGTGGTCCAGTGGGTAAGACTCCACGCTCCCAATGCAGGGGGCCCAGGTTGGATCCCTGGTCAGGGAACTAGATCCTGCATGCATGCCGCAACTAAGAGTCCGCATGCTACAACTAAGAAGCCCACACACCACAACTAAGAAGCCCGCATGCCGCAACTAAAAGATCCCACACGCGGCAACGAAGATCCTGAGTGCCGTAACTAAGACCTGGCGCAGCCTAAGTAAATAAATGAATAATTTTTTTTTAATTTATTAAAATAAAAAGGAAGACAACAAAGCACAAGAAGAACAAATCTGGGGTAAAGTAGGACCTCAGAATAAGTATAGAGCACACACAACAATCAACCATTTTTCATCCAGGAACAGCTCAGGGAAGAACCTACTCAGCCAAAGTGGTGAAGCAGATGCCCACAAGGACAATGGTTCTGACTCAAATCCAAAGAGAAAAGTCCTGAGACTAAAATAAATCTCAAAAAAAAAAAAAAAGACATTCTTTGTCTCCTTTAGAGATAAACAGAGGCTCAAAGAGTGCTCACACTAGCCTGGAAACAAAGGTAAATAGCAAATAAGAATCAAAACCCCAAGGATTGAGGAGCTAAAAGAGGGATCTATGGAAGAGAAAGGAAGAGTAAAAATAGAGAATGTCTGAAAGAATCTAATAATTAGAACTTGTACCAAGCCAAATTACATCTAGGAGACTGTACTCATGTTTTATCTCTAAGGTTTGTACAATCTGTATTCTCAAGATCCTCCACAGTGATATGTTATCTGACATAGTAAAAGGGACTTTGCTGGTGTGATTAAGTTAAAGACCTTGCAATGGGGAGAGTATCCTAGGCTATCCAGGCAGGTCCACTATAATCACATGGGTCCTTACAAGCAGAGAACCTTTCCCAGCTGTGGTTAGAAGGAAACATCACTATGGAAGAAGGATCAGAAAGACACAACATTGCTAGCCTTGAAGATGGAGGTAGGGGACTAGGATCCAAGGGGACTATGATCCAACTTCTAGATCAACCTCTAGAAGTTGGAAAAGGCAAGTAAACGGATTTTCCCCTAGAACATCCAGAAAGGATTGCATCCCTGCCAACACCTTAATTTTAGCCCAGTGAGACTCATGTCAGACTTCTGACCTACAGAACTGTAAGATAACAAATTTGTGTTGTTTTAAGTCACTTTAAAAAAATCCTTCACAGTGAAGTACAACTTCATTGCATATTTGAATTGTACTGGACAATGAGCAAGAGAGAATGGGCTCTACAGGTAAAGAGATCAGAAGGTGGAAAAGTTAGAAACCATGAGATTCAATGAGATCTCTGAGAACCCACCTCTCTTTCAACTTGTGGTGGTGGGCTATGAAAAGTTAATCTCATATCAGTGGTAACAAGAGAACGCAACAGAAGGAGAGTTCTATTAGGAACTGCACCTAGAAATTCCCCATCTTGATTCACAACTACTGTCAGTTAATTGCACTCTCCGTACACACAACTCCTCTCAACTTATTCCTATAAATCCATGCTTTGGAACTAGCTCTTCCCCTAAATGAGAAGTATATAAAGAACTGGCTTGAAAGATCTTTGTTCATCATTAAAAACCATTCTTTCTCCTGTTGTCCTATGTCTACTGCTCTAATTCACTTACCTAGATCTTGACTTCTAATTGACCATAATCTTTGACTTCGGCACCTAAGCCCTGACCCTTTGTTTTACAGTCTACTAAATCAAAGATTCTGATCTGTCATTTCTAAACTCTGGACTTTGGATCACTTGCCATCCTGTAGTGGGTAAATCCTACGGTGGCCTCCATGTTCACATTCTGCATAATTCCCTCTTCCTGAGTGTGAATGGACTTGTGACTTGTTTCTAACCAAAAGAATATTGGTGACTGAATGTTGCTCCTGTGATGATCAGGTTATATAATATGCTAAAGTGATGGGATGGCATAACTGTGATTAAATTATGATATATACATTTATAATACATTATATATATAAAATATGTATTATATATAAGATATATATAAAATATATCTTCATCTGAATCTTGTTAGAACATACTAGAGAGACTCTCCTGTTGGCCTTGCAGAATCAAGCTACTATAAAGTAAGAAGAGAGACAAATTGAAGGAAAAACTATGTTAAACAAAAAGGAACCAAAACTAGCCAGAGCAACTAGGTAAGAAAAAGAAATAAAAGAGAGCCAAATTGGAAAGGAGTAACATTATCTCTGTTCATAGATGATATGATCTTATATATAGAAAACTCTAAAGATTTCAAAGAAAAATTGTTAGAACTGATAAACAAATTCAGCAAAGTAGCAGGATACAAAGTCAACACACAAAAATCAGTTGTATTTCTATACACTAACAATGAACAATCCAAAAAGGACATTAAGAAAACAATTACATTTACAATAGCATCAAAAAGAATAAAATACTTAGGAATTAACTTAACCAAGGAGATGAAAGATTTGTACAATGAAAACTACAAAACATTAACGAAAAAAATTAAAGTCAACATAAATAAATGGAAAGACATCCCCTGTTCATGGATTGGAAGACTTAACACTGTTAAAATGTCAGTACTACCCAAAATAATCTACTGCAATCCCTATCAAAATCCCAACGACAGTTTTTGTAGAAACAGAAAAATCGGGACATCCCTGGTGGCGCAATAGTTAAGAATCCGCCTGCCAATGCAGGGGACACAGGTTTGAGCCCTGGTCCCGGAAGATCCCACATACTGTGGAGCAACTAAGACCATGCACCAAAACTACTGAGCCTGCGCTCTAGAGCCCGCAAGCCACAACTATGGAGCCCACATGTCACAACTACTGAAGCCCGAGCACCTAGAGCCTGTGCTCCGCAACAAGAGAAGCCACCGCAATGAGAAGCCCACGCACTGCAACCAAGAGTAGCCCCCGCTTGCTGCAACTAGAGAAAGCCCACGCACAGCAACAAAGACCCAACGCAGCCAAAAATAAATAAATATATAAATAAATTTATATATTAAAAAAAAAGGAAATAGAAAAATCCATCCTAAAATTCATATGAAATCTCAAGGGACCCCCAATAGCTAAAACAATCTTGAAAAAGAACAATGCTAGAAGACTCACATTTCCTTATTTCAAAACTTACTACAAAGCTACAGTAATCAAAACAGTATGGTACTGGCATAAAGATAAACATATAGACCAACTGAATAGAATAGAGTCCAGAGATAAACCCTCAAATATACGAATTTTCAACAAGAGTGGCAAGACTATTCAATGGGGAAAGGACAGTTTTTTCAACAAATGATGTTGGTAAAACTGGATATCCACATGCAAAAGGATGAAGTTGGACCACTACCTAATACCATATACAAAAATTACCCAGAATAGATAAATGTAAGATGTAAAACAATAAAACTCTTAAAAGAAAGTAAAGGGCAAAGCCTTCACAGCATTGGATTTGGCAATGATTTCTTGCATATGACACCAAAAGCACAGGCAACAAAAGAAAAAAATAGACAAATGGGACTTCATAAAAATTTTTAAATTTTGTGCAGCAAGACACTATCAACAGAGTAAAAGGCAATCCACAGAATGGGAGGAAATACTTGCACATCATAAATCTGATAAGGGTTTAATATCTAGAATATATAAAGAACACCTGCAACTCAATAACAAAAAAGCAAACAACCCAATTCAAACATGGGTGGGAATTCCCTCCTGGTCCAGTGGTTAGGACTTGGTGCTTTCACTGCTGTGGCCTGGGTTCAATCCCTGGTCAGGGAACTAAGATCCCACAAGCCACATGGTGCAGCCAAAAAAAAATGGGCAAAGGACTTGAATAGACATTTCTCCAAAGAAGATACGCAGATAAGCAACAAGCACATGAAAAGATGTTCAACATCACATCACTAATCATTAGGAAAATGCAAATTGAAACTACAATGAGTTACCACCTCACAACCATTAACACAGCTATAATCAAAAAAATTCCCAAAACAAAGTAACAAGTGTTGGTGAGGATGCAAAGTAATGGGAACCCTTGTGCCTTGTTGGTGAGACGGTAAAATGTAAGCATTATAGCAACTATGGAAAACAGTATGGCAGTTCTGTTAGAATTACCATATGATCCAGCAATTCCACTTCTGGGTATAGAGTCATACCTGAGGATCCAAGGTTACTGGTTCCAGGATTTCCCCATGGATACCAAAATCCACAGATACTCAAGTCCCTTATATAAAATGGCACAGTATCTGCATATAACCTATACACATCTTCCTGTATACTTTAAATCATATGTAGATTACTTATAATACCTAATACAATGCAAATGCTATGTAAATAGTTGTAAATACAATGTAAGTGATATATAAATAGTTGCTGGTGTGCAGCAAATTCAAGTTTTGCTTTTTGGAACTTTCTAGAATTTTTTTCCCAAATATTTTTAATCTGCCATTGGTTGAATCTGTGGATGGGGAACCCACAGATACAGAGAGCCAACTATATACCCAAAAGAATTAAAAACAGAGTCTAGAAGACATATTGTATGTCCATGTTCAGAGAAGCATTATTCACAAGCACTAAATGTGGAGGGAACCCAAGTGTCCTCAACAGATGAATGGATAAGCAAAATGTGGTATATACAGTGAATGAAATGTCAGCCTTAAAAAGGAAGGAAATCCTGACAAATGCTACAACATAGATGAACCTTGAAGACATTATGCTAAAGGAAATAAGCCAATCACTAAAATTGATTGATTCCACTTTTATGACATACTTAAAGTGGTCAAAATCGTACAGACAGAAAGTAGAATGGTGGTTGCCAGGGCCAAGGGGGAGGGATGAATGGGGAGTTATGTTTAATGGGTATAGCGTTTCAGTTTTGCAAGATGAAAAGAGTTCTGGCGATGGATGGTGGTGATGGTTTACATAATAATATGAATGTAATTAATGCCACTGGCCTGTACACATATAGTAAATGTTGTCATATGTATTTTACCACATTTTTCTTTTTTTTAATTGAAGAAAGACAAAAAAAGAACCAGAACTGAGTGGTCTTAAAAATTCTCAGCCTTGGGCTTCCCTGGTGGCGCAGTGGTTGAGAGTCTGCCTACCGATGCAGGGGACATGGGTTCGTGCCCCGGTACGGGAAGATCCCACATGCCGCGGAGCGGCTAGGCCCGTGAGCCATGGCTGCTGAGCCTACGCGTCCGGAGCCTGTGCTCTGCAACGGGAGAGGCCACAACAGTGAAAGGCCCACATACCGCAAAAAAAAAAAAAAAAAAAAAAAAAATTCTCAGCCTTTCCAGATGGCAAAAGATGCTAAAATTAAGAAATTCACCATCAGGAAAGTATACTCTAAAGAAAAGGCCAAGGATGTGACTATGCAACTTATTGCTAAAAATCTTAGAAACATTAAAAGGTCAGAATATTCAGTTACACAAAGGGCCCTTTCAAAGAGTAAAAGGTATGCCTACCAGATACTCTCAATCCAACCAGAGGGCCTCCAGGAAGCTTAAAGGTATTGTCCCTCAGCCTTCTCAGCAAGAGTCCAAGAAAGAGATGGGTTTATCTTTAAATTTATCTTCTGAGTGAATCCCACTAAAATCCACAGAGACCCACTAAATTATTGAGAAAATCATGTTGACAGACATGTTTGCATTAAAAAGGACAATAAATACAAGATGAAAGGAGGCTGTCAAAATTCTACTGGCTGGAAGCAGACAGGATAAAAGTACTCTGCTTCCAACATCTGCTGTCTTTCATGAAAAAGGAAGGATGACTTGGGCATGGAGCCAATTGCCCAGGGGGCAGAGCCCTACTCAGCTTCTAGGTACCTCCATATTCTTCCCCACCTTAGTTGTTCCCTCTGAGTTTTACCACTGTCCGATCTGGTTTCCAGTTCCAGTCAGGGCCTTTCTTATCTAGTCATCTTAATAGCCCTCTCAGGATCCCACCGTGTTCCATCCTCCTTGTCCAAATCCCATTCATTACCTACCTTAAAAAGTTTCTGAGAGTGTTTAATCATAAAAGTCATCCCATTGTTTAACTTTGTGATATTCTCTTGAAGGTCATTTGCAGTGACCTATTCAGAGCAAAAGAAACCAAAAAAGGGAGATGAAAAGCTGGGAGGTAGAAGGCAGATACTCCCATTTACTTATCAGTAAGCTAATTCTTTCAAACATACGATAGTTTCTATCTCCAAGAAAGCTGACTCTAATACAACATTTAATTCTGGAAAGGTTTTTTGGTTCAGCAGGTTTCCACTAGAGATGATATAATCTAGGAAGAACCACGTGTCCCTGAAGTGATCAGGAAATCCTTGAGAACCAATCTTCATTTCCTAATTCTGCCTGATAATCAGACATACATGCAGAGTTACTAAAGAAGATCTACCCTGGGAAAAGGGGAAAGAAGAATAGAATCTGTAACAATCACCAAGGACATTGCTCTCTAGAGAAACTACAGTTTCTCCAAAGACGAAAGAGAACTGTCACTACTAATTGATACCAGAGGTGACATCTGTTTCTTAAAAACACAGTCACATGGTCACTGATTACCTTCTCTTGTTTCCTCTGCCTTTTTTTTAAGCACTTCAGCATATCTACTATACCAAAGCCCGCATCCTCAACATGTATCTTTGTTACTTAATGTTTGCTTATACTAAGACCTCTTTCACAGGCTTCTCTTTACAGTCAATGCTTCTCTTTACAGTCACAGATCACTTACTCCTTTTCAGTCTCAGTGAGCTCGTTCTAAAATTCTTTCATTATGAGGCTTTATCTCCTTAACATGGACAAATGTTGGTGTGTCTTTTTCTTCTCACACACCTCCACTTCATCAACCTTTCTCTGGGCAGAAGCTCTTCCTGGCCCAGAGCTTTATATTATTTTTTCACTAGTTGCTTGTTAGGCAAAACATCTTACACAACCTCTCTCCTTTACCTTCCTTTTCTCATTTCCTATAATCCCCCAAATCTTTTATAAGTCACTATATCCCATCTATTTCTATTATCTTCCCAACAATCCTGTCAAGTAAGTGGAAAAGGTGCTATTATGCCCAGCTTAAAGAGGAGGAGCCTACGCATAGAAAGAGGAAAGGACACAGTTAACAGGGGTTTGCAGCTTCCAACCCAGTTATCCTGACTCTAATTCCATCATACAGTAAAACCTATTTTATGAATGGACAGGAATATGAAGCTACGTGCTTCCAGGCCAAGAATTAGTTCAAAAGCCTTTAGATAATGCACTTCTCGTGTAAGTCACTAAGAAGGGCATGGTCTCAGTAATAAGAAGCATATTCAGCTTTATTTAAGGAGAGTACATCTATAGGATATAGAAAAGCTACAACAAGGCAGGATTGCTCTCTGTGTCATCTTATCTAAAAGCTCAGTGACACTATCCTGTAAGATCATACAGCTCTATTCTAAATTTATACCATTCAATCTTCAGAAATCAATTTGATTTCCCAAGAAGACTTTCATGTTAAGAAGGAATTTACATTGACCAGCCAAAATCAGTATTCTAGTTTATTTAGTAGCTATATTTTCCTCTAAGAATTTCCACTAATAAATTGCTAATCAGGTTTGTCAAGAGATTGACTTATAATTTATAAGCAAGATTAACAGGAATTGGCCCCCTCAGGTTTAATAACTCTTAAATGAACTAATAAAGGAAGTTCCTAGCCTTGTAAAGCTGAAGACTAGACCTTGGGCCCTTGATAACCTCACCAAGGTACAGCCATAGGACGAGGGCCAGCCCAAGAAAACCAAGCAGTCTTTCCTTTTTCCCTCAACACTTACATTTTTTGGCCACAAGACATGGGGCGCAAACATAAGGGCAAGGTTATAGGCAGACATCTTATTCTTGTCTTGTTTCTTTGCTGTCTGGTACAGGAGATCAAGCAATAACTTCAGCAAGTTACGATTGGGTGGAGGGAGAATGAGGAATAGCAACTGAAGAGCCTCAATTTGCCGCTCTTTATCTGGTACATTGGTCTTGTTTCCTTTATCATCAAACTGCATCAAATCTTGAGGACAAAAGAGGTGATTGCAAAGGAGGGAGAAAATACAAGCAAGAAAAAAAATCAATGCTCCTACTATTTATTATAATCAAAGAAAGAAAAAAAAAGAATCAAGCATAAATAGAGATTATAGCAAAATATAATAACAAAATAATGTCAATACAACTCAATAATTAAAAGAGAAAAACCCCATCAAAAATGGGCAAAAGACTTAAATAAACATTCCTCCAAAGAAGACATACAAGTGGCCAGTAAGCATTTGTATACTCAGTATCATTAGCTATCAGAGAAATGTAAATCAAAACCAAAATGAGATACTGCTTCATAACCAGAGGTGTGGCTATAGTCAAAAAGACTGACAATAACAAGTGTTGCCAAGAATGCTGAGAAAATTAAACTCTCCTACACTGCTGGTGGGAATGTAAAACGGTGTGATCACTTTGGAAAACTGTTTGGCAGTTCCTCAAAAAGTTAAACATAGAGTTACCATATGACTTAGCAATCCCATTCCTAGGTATATACTCAAGAGAAATGAAAACATGTCCACACATATCTTTAATAATGCCACCCCTTCACATTTCCTCACCAAGATATTTTACTGCTAAAAAAATATGAGAGTGAATTATGCCCTGATAACAGGATGATCCAGGCAGCTCCTTATGCAGTCAGAATCATTGTTTCTCCCCTAACAAGCTACACAGGTTATCAATAAAAACAGTCCCCTAGATAATCAGAATTTCAAAAGACACTGAAAACCATTTGGGTATAATTCATATAGACCTGAAAATGATAACAACGTGTTGTTGAAACTGTTTAACTTCAAAAATAATTCCAGGTGTAGGAAAGGTAGATAATATTTCTAGAAACTGTCCCCTGTTAATATGAAATTGAAAACAAAAATCCCTCCCAGTTATCAGCAAGGGGTACCAAACGATACACCTGTGCCACACCTCAGTATGATATCAAAGAACAGTGAATCATGGGGTGGTGGAGGGGCGCTTTCAGATACTGCACTAAATAAACTCAACAGGAAAGCAAACAGAACAAGCATTCTTCATGTTAACCCTTATAAAAAGAACTTATCAATATTTCCCATATCTTTTTCAAATATCCAACAACTTTATTTCTCCCCCAAAATAACTGTAAAGTTATGTAACACTCTAGTAATATTTTCTCATTTGTATCATCTAAACTGTTCCTGAAAGTGCTAAAAAAAAATCTAATCTTATTAGATTTTAGAAATTCAAAACTCGGTTTTTATTTTAAGTAGTAAAAATTATTCAAAAGAAAAAAATTTTCTATTTATTTTCTTAAAATTAGAAGCAAGAGTAAAAGACTCAAGGGTAGAAAACTAAGTAAATATAGTATGGATGTGGATGCTGTGTGCACTTAGAGCCTATTGCAGCATAACAGCTGTGCAATTTAAGAATGAATAACACAAGCACAAAGGAGAAAGAGGAAACTATTTATGAGCTGGAAATGGAACATTCTCCAAAACACAGTAAATGAAAAAAGCAAACCACAGAACCATGTGTATAACACCCTACCATTACATAAAAAGAAAGAAAAAGAATATATGTAGGTGTTTGTAAGTGTCTAAAATATCTCTGTAAGGATACATTAGAAATCAATAGCATTGGTTCCCTCTCGGAAGAAAAACTGAGTGCTGGGAACAGGGGTGGGAAAGAGGCTTTTCACTGTATACTCTTTGAACCTTTTGAATTTTAATTCATGTGAATGTATTGCCTATTTAGAAAACAAGTAAAATTATTTATAGGAAGCAAATTTCCAAGAGTAGAGATGATCTCAACTGAGGCATATTAATACTTAGCAAAAGCCTCAAACTAAGGCAAATATACAAAACTGTGACTACTGATTTGGGTAATTGATTTGGGTGTGTCAATCAATCCAGTGAAAAGCATACATAAATTAAGCAACTAAAATGTTCACAGCACAATGCTAGGATCCATCAGGAATACAAAAATAGGTAAAACCCAGACTTTATCTTCAAAGAAGTTTATTCCACAAAAAAAAATTTTGACCAAATCAACCATAACTAGCCAATGCTTATGAGTATTCAGAGAGCCCAGAAATATCATGAAGTCAAACAATATTAACAGAAGCACTGCTGTGGGTTACAAACAACAGAATATTCCAGATGACTTTACTAAATTGAAAGAAATGTATTCACATCTCTTTCTCACCTCCTATACTCACCAGCAATTTTGAGGTGTGCATGAAAATGTTTATGTGTCAGCAGGGGCTCAGGTAACTCTCCTAGAAACATCTTCAGCAAGGTAGCAACATCATTTGAGTGAAACTCCCCTGATTCCAAGTCGATATCAGTTCCATTATTGAGAGCATCCCTTAAAATCTGCTGTCGGACACTATTCCCTGGTACTCTAAACAAACCCTCTACTCTCAAGTCTGTTCAGCATGGAAGAGAAACAGAGGACATGAAAAAGGAAATAAAAAGAGGAATTATGATTAAAATAAGTCATCTAAAAGACCACTTTATACTTGAAAGACCCTTTACAAAGAACTTGAAGGACGTTTTTGTCTTTCTTCCCAGATTAGTTTAGAACCTACTGGCCCCTGAGGAAACATATCTGAACATCCCTGAGCACCCAGAGATCTCCCAGACTGAGACGTGGTCCACCCAGGAGTCACTGAACCTCCTGAGGCACACCTGGAAACTGAATTTAACCTTTTTTTTTTTTTAATTTTCTGTTGAAATATAGTTGATTTACAGTGTTGTGTTAGTTTTAGGTGTACAGCAAAGTAAGATAGATATATATATATATATATATATATATATATATATATATATATATATATATATATATATTCTTTTTTAGATTCTTTCCATTATAGATTATTACAAGATATTGGGTATAGTTCCCTGTGCTATACAGTAGGTCCTTGTTGGTTATCTATTTTATATATAGTAGTGTGTATATTGTTAATCCCAAACTCCTAATTTATCCCTCCTCACTCCCTGAATTTAACCTTAATAGTCAGAATGGGCTTGAAAAATAAGTTGGAAGAAAGCCAAATCTCCCTGAAGGCCCCTTCCCGTGGGTCATCTCAGACTTTGCTGGAGGGGCCAAGTTCATCTGTGGGGGTTCATTGCTCCTGTAAAACAGTTTCCCAGCCTAAAATGAATCTAGAGTCTCTGTGCTGCCCCAGGAATTAAAACTCTAACCTATCAGATCACCTTTCAGTCTAAGAGATTCCCAGAAGCTCAGGGTCATCCCAACTAAACGATTCTTCCCTCCCACCTATATTTTAAGCTAATCTAAGGGGATAAAAAAGATGAGACATATTGTTTTGGTTTGACCTGGAAGAAGCACGAGAGTTATGTTTTCAGCTTAGGTCCATATTTCTTTGTATAACCCCCTAATTCAGGGGTCCAAGTTCAAATGCCTACAACGCCAGGCTGGTAACAGTAAATGAATGAACAGGAACCCTAGCAAACTGAGGAGCACCTACCTGTGCTCCAGCTGACTGTGTCCAAGTGGCAACAGGGCCCAAGGATGCTAGATCTTCCTATTATTTCCTATTATCCAAAGAAGTTGAAAACCTGGACTGTTTCCATTTTAAAAGACTGATAACTTATTTTATTTTTAATTTAATCCTTTGCCAAACAAACAAAATATGAATATAGATGACTTAAACTCTTAGGCTGTCAGTTTGCAACCTCTGCTCTAGCTCCTAGCACAATGTCCCATATAGAATAAGACATAAATAAGTGTTAGTGTCAAATTTATCAAGACATCACATAAAGCCACACATTTCATATACACTCAGCTCTGCCAAACACTTAGAGCAATGACATAACCAGTATGACTACTAAAAAAATGAAAAAGGAATTAAGTGAAGAGTGTATTTTAATCAGAGAATTCTAGAGATGAAAAGTATCTTTGGCAATAAATTATGCTCCCTGGAGTAAATGTTATAAAGGAGCAACGTATTTTTACAGAAGAAATGTCTCTTTCAGTCAAGGGGAAATTGTGATTTCATAGACAATATCTAATGTATATATATCTTTGAGAGTATAAAACAAATCAATATATGAGATGAAATTTAAAAGGAAATATATTTAGAAACATACCACCTGAAATTATCATTGATTAGTGTCTTTGTTGATGGTTAATTGTCACCTAACAATTGCTAAATCAAGGATGTTAGCTCCCAGTAGAAAACTGACAATTCTTCATTAACAAAGAATGACAAAATTTCAAGTAGTCTTACTTTTGTGTAGATATTCAATCAGTTGGTATATACGGGCAATGCCTTCCTCTGTCAGTGGGGATCCAAATATTACTCCTTTTTCTGAAAAAAACCATACAATAGAACAAGGCTATATTTTCCACAAATAGTACAAAATCAGCATACTTAAAAGCAACATACCCCTCAAGTATATTATGTTACAGTTTAGCAAGTATTTTCACAGGGTCAGTAAACAAAAACCTTAAAGTTGGAAGTGTACCAGAAAATGTAATCAGAAAACTCTCAATCAACTCTCTGCGAGTTTAATCTTAGATGGTAGGTTCCTTGAAGGCAAAGACCGTCTTCTTATTTAAGTAGCAATACCTAGAATATTGATATGTAATTTAAAAACAAACAAAAAATAGAACTTAGACCCATGATTGTCAGAGCATGATAGATTATCCACTAGAGTTGGTATAGGGTCTGATCTGTTATAATGTTTAAACTTTTTTTGCTGCCCTCAGGATTTCCTAATATTTAAAAAAACAGGGGCTTCCTTGGTGGTTCAGTGGTTAAGAATCTGCCTGCCAATGCAAGGGACATGGGTTCGAGCCCTGGTCCGGGAAGATCCCACATGCCGTGGAGCAACTAAGCCCGTGTGCCACAACTACTAAGCCTGAGCTCTAGAGCCCGCAAGCCACAACTACTGAGCCCACGTGCCACAACTACTGAAGCCTGCGCGCTTAGAGCCCGTGCTCCGCAACAAGAAAAGCCACCGCAATGAGAAGCCTGTGCACCGCAACAAAGAGTAGCCCCCGGTCACCGCAACTAGAGAAAGCCAGCGCACAGCAACGAAGACCCAACACAGCCAAAAATAAAAAATAAATTTATTTTAAAAAATAAATTAATTTAAAAAAATTAAAAAACAAAATAGTACCTCTTTAACATCTTATCAAAAGCAGTGTTAATAGTCATAATTTATTATATATATCACTAATAACTTATTTCTGAGAAGGCTTTTTTTGGGTGATTCATAGGTATTTGCCTTATCAAAGCATTCCATGGAATGAAAACATTTGAGAACTACTGCAATAAAAAAATGTTCAAACTTTCTTTACTGTACTCACCAGCTGTGAAACTTTGTATCTTTAATATTATTTTAGTATAGTATTAATAGGGCATGAAAATCAAGGTGCCCCTGATAACTACCTAAACTAATCATGTTATGTCTTGGGGACTGATATATATGCTTTAATTTATCTAGACAGTTTTTATAATTTTTATTAATATTACTTAAGATTTTACTACTCATATAAATGAAAAATGACAAAAAGTGCTTTATAATAATAGAAACTCCTCCATGAACATGCAGATGTTCAGAACGAAGCCCAGGGAGCAGCTGAGACCTGCCCCCTTCACAGATACATCTCCTACCCTTTCGCTTGAGAGACATTAGAGACCGGAAGAATCCTGATGCCGGGCCGGCCCCACCAGGCAACTTAAGGTCCACTTCTCCCATCAGCTGAGCCAACTCAGTTCCAGGCAAGTCGATGAGCCTTGTGATATTGCTGACCACCAACTCGGTGAACACCTCAGGTTTCTCATGTCGGAGTTTCTCCACAAAAAAGTCAGGATTGAAGATAATGGGCTGACTTCGAAGGGAAGAGTCATTGCAGATAACAAAATTGCAGATGGCATCTCTGAAAACATGAAACAGAAGAATCTTTGGGGGGATCATTTTTAATATGGGTTTCGCATTCCCTCTCGACCATACAATTATTCATTCTTTCTGTGGGCATATATATAACCTACAGACTGGTCTTTTGAAAACCTAATCCCCAATCTGCTGACTGCATAAAAGAAGACAATTTGGGCTTGTTGCTGTTTAGGTTATATCCACCTTAGAATTTTAGTTTAAAGAAAAGACACCAAACAGCCTCTATGATATGACCTGAATTTGCCTCTTAATTTTAGGCATTCACTGCAAGAAGATAGAGATCCTTACAGCCTCCTGAGTCTAAGAGTATATTAGAACTGGCAGTCACATAGACCACTTTCCTTATTAAAACAGTCAAACCCTAAACTATTACCATTAAATTCTTGTAAAACATCAGAACTGCAGCTGTTCCCCCTAACACAGCAATGGGTAATCATTAAATTAAGGCCTTCCTGGGAGTATAGCCAGCACTGTATGGTATTTTCCATCCAGTGATTAACTGCTGACAGTAACACAGGCTAGTCGCAAATGCCACAGAAACCATGTGACAGTGAGCATGAGACTACTGAAGAGCTAAAACTATATCTAAACAGTATAGTAGACATTTTGAAAACATTTACTCTACCCTTAGGGTTCTTTGGTTCCTGGGTCCCTACACAGGCAGGTGTTTCCTTATAATCAGTCCCCTTCAACTGAGCCAGGCGCTTTGGATTCTGTTCCTCATAACCAAAAAGCCTTCACTAGAATGGAAGGCACTTACAGGTACATAAAATAGATATTAATTCAGCCTTGCCAAGGTTCAGAAATGGGTTTTATTTTAAAATCCTTCATTCTGGATGGCTTTGGCCCATCGTCTAAGTCCAAACTTTGCTCAGACAGGTTCTTCCTCTCTAAGGCACTTAAAAAAATTCTGTATTTTGCTTCTAATTTTACTCTTCTATCACTGAGTAATACCCAGCAGATATGTTCTGTTGGCCCTTGATCATAGCTGGTTTTCCACTCCTAAATTATTTGGGCTATACTTCTAGCAAAGCTCCTCTGACTCTCAGAAATATTTTCTTCCCTATTGTTTTCTAATTTTAACATGTTACATATAAGAACTGTATTATTCCATCTCTTGTAGCAGACACATCACCACTTGTTTGTATCCATTATCAATCATCTCTAATGGCTTATTCTAATTTTCATTATATAAACAGCCATCTATTATACAACCAATGAGTAAATGTAACACAAGCCAGAAAGGACAAGTCATCACATCTGTCAGACAAAGCTGAAATCCACATGACTCAATCAAACATTCCCACAATAAAAACAATCACAACTTAAAAGTTTCCACAACACCCTAGGTACCAAAGCACTGTTCCAGGAAAAATGATATCTCTAAACATTAAATATAACTAATCTTTAACACACTTTGCCAATACTACATGGAACTTCTTTTTTTCTGGCCACACCACATGGCATGTGGGATCTTAGCTCCCCTGCAGTGGAAGCACAGAGTCTTAACCACTGCACCACCAGGGAAGTCCTACATGGATCACTTTTAACATGGTAAAATGAAAACAAGGCATGGGTAAATTTCAAAGTTCATCTCTACTTCCCTGAAAAGTTATTACATAATTTTATTCAACAGCCCAAATCTTCAGTTGGTGGCTACTAAATTTCTTTTCTCTAAAATGATAACATAAGAATTTACATAAAAATTATGAATGTGTATTTTCAAGCCAAAAAGTCATTAAAGAAAGAGAACTTAAAATGCTGTTTCCTCAACCTTTTTATACACTAAGGTTATTTTTCCTGTATAAATTCCTGTATAATTTTCCCTGTATAATCATTGGCAAATGATTATAATACAAGCCAAATAAAATCAAAAGCAATTTCATCCTAAGCATTGACAAAGCCTTTTTTTTTAATGTCAGCTTATTTCAGTCAAGAAATGAGTCAATAGACAACTATTACTTATAATCACTGCCAATGAGAAATTACTACTCTACTGAGAGAGCCAGAAAATCATGAAATGGGTTAGCACCAAAAAGAGTCTTAAAATTTATCAGATCTAAGCTTTTATGGATGTCACATCCCTTTTAATTCTAAAAAACAGAATCCAGATCAAATTAATGCTAACATATAAATGTACATGAATAGCATCCATTATATTCTTAAAGTAGAAACACATACATACATATAACCTCCAGATCTTTAGTTTATTAATATCCAGAGTAAGACTCAGTTGAGATTCCAAAACTTATATCACAGTTGACCTTCAGGCACTAAACTGGATCAAATAGACAAGTAGAAAGGAGCCGAAGGCACAAAACCCTACTACATCGTTTCTCAACAGAATCCTTTCTACCTTGCGGTGTGCTCCCTCCGAAATAGGTAGAATAGGTAGGAGAATAAATAAGTTCAAGGCTGCCCCTACCTATTCACAAGGAATACAAGAAAGAGACACCTTAGGAGTCCTAATACACAAGTAACAAACAAGCAATCTCAGTTTCTTTTCCCCTTCTGCTTTTTCTCCCCTTCCTTCCCATAATCATTCACTTTTGTTTTGTCTCACTTTAACTTCTTTAACCTAGTTCTTTTTTTTCCTCTCCTTCACTTTTTCTGAGTGGAGCATGTGGTAAGACAAAAAGTAAGGGAGAGAAGTGGTTAAAAAAAGGAAGTAAAATGGAAGATAAGAGATGGAAAAGACAGATATACTAGGTTATGTTTTTAAATTATCCCCATATCACAAAGTCCGCTAATCTCTTTCCATGGAATACATAGTACCACAATATAAAGCTGAGAATATCACAGAACATGGTCAAGAACTTAAGAGAAGGGCTAAAGAAAAAGAAAAATACTATTTTTAAGCAAAAACAACTTCCTCCTCTACAGTATCTAATTTTAAAACAAACTCTAAGTTTGCTCAAGTTTAAGAAAAAAATTAATTTCTTACATAAATGCTGAAAGCTTCTGATGAGGCATTGGTAAATCGAAGAGACAGGAAAAAAGCTTTCTCCTTGTTCGTTGTAACAAAGAAACCCTCCTTTCCCTGCCCCATCACAGCCTACACAAATTCCAGACATGTTAGAGGACACAAGGGCACATTATGGGGCCTGAAAGGCAGTACTTATTTGGACTCTAAGCACTCATCTGCAAGTAGGAACAAAACAGAAATTAAAAACTGGACCAAGTGAATTGTATTTGCCAACACATAGATGAAACGCAAGAGTAGTCTCCCATCACACTGAAAGTTGTATTAGACAAAACAATCACACAATATAAACAGTATAAGGACAAGCAGTTTTATAATATAAAAGGAAGGGTGATCCCTACCTCACGTCATACACAAAAAATAAATTCCAGACAGAATAAAGATCCAAATATGAAAAGCCAATTTTTTTTATTTTTATTGGAATATAGTTGCTTTACAATGTTGTGTTAGTTTCTACTGTACAGCAAAGTGAACCAGTTATACATGTACATATATACATTCTTGTTTAGATTCCCTTCCAAAAAAGTCAAACTTTAAAAAGAATAAATTAATGAGGCAGAAAAAAGACTTCTTAAACATGACATAAAATGCACAATCCACAAAGAAAAGATTGAAACATTTAACTACATTAAAATTTTAAATGTCTGTTCAACAAATAACATTATAAACAAAGTTCTCAAAAAATGAAGTCACAGTGCCTCTGGAGAGAGGAACTGGATGAAAGAACAGGAGTGGGAGAGAAACTTTTCACTGTATGCTTTTTTGTATTTTCTGGATTTTTGACTCGTGAACATACTACCCATTCATAATAAATAAATAAATAACAAATAAATGTAAAACTTTAAAAGTAATAATAAAAGACAAGCCATAAACTGAAAAAAAAATTTGTCAAAAGATATAACCAAGTAATTCATAGAAGAGGGGTCTAAATGACTAATAAACATGAACAGAATCTTAACTTTAGAAGTTATCAGGGTAAAGAAAATTGAAAAATGGTATTTTTCCCCACCCATCATTTTGGCATAAACTATCAGATTCAGGTGATATCTTCTTATTCTTACTTTGCTAAGGGTTATTTATTTATTATCATGAGTCTGTGCTTAATTTCATCAAAATTTTTTGACAATCATATAATTTTTCTCCTTTATTTTGTTTATGTAGTGAATGAATGATTAATGTTAAACCAGCTGGGCATTTCTAGAATAAACCCAATATTATAATAATGTATTATCATTTTTATATATTACCGAATTTGGTTTGCTAATAGTTTGTTTAGGTTTCTCCATTTATGTTCATAAGTGAGATTATCGTGGAATTGTTCTTTCTTATATTGTCTTCATTAGGTTTTGTATCAAGGTTGTGCTGGCCTTACAAAGTGAGTTGGGGAGTGTGTCCTATTTTTCTGTTTTCTGAAAAAGTTTGTGTCATTTCTTCTTTAAATGTTTGATGGAATTGGCTGATGAAGCCATCTGGACTTAGAGTTTTCTTTGTAAGGTTTTTAATTATATATACTCAATTTATTTTGTGTTACAGAACTATTCAAATTTTCTATTTCTTCTTGTATTAATTTTGGTAAGCCAGATATGTCTAGGGTTTTGTCTATTTCACATAAATATTCAAACTTTACTGGCATAAACTTGTTCATAATATCCTCTTAGGAACTTTTTGATGTGTCCAGGTTCTGTAGTGATGTCCTCCTCCTTGTTCCCGATATTGGTAATTTATGTTTTCTCTCTCTTTTAATTTATGAATCTTATTAGAGATTTAGCAATTTTTATTAGCTTTGTCAAGGTTCCAGCTTTTGGTTTTACTGAACTCCTCTATTACATGTTTGTTGTTTATTTCACTAATTTCTGCTCTTATATTTATTACTTCCTTTCTTCTTTACTGGATTCAGGATAAGGTGGCACTGCAAATCAATGGGGAATGAATGACTTTTTCACGAAATGGTGCGGGGACACGTGGACATCTATGGGGGAAAAAATGAAAATTGACACCTATGTCACTATACACAAGGTCAATTCCAGGTGAATTATAGATCTAAAGGTGAACAACAAAACAATAAGCCTACTAGAAGGTAATATAGAAGAATATATTATTGAACTCAGGGTGGGGAAATAATTTTTAAATAACACATAAAAAATATTAAAGAAAAAGATCAATACAATTGACTTCATTAAAATGAGAACTTGTGTTTATCAAAAGACACCATCAAGAAAGTGAAAATGACAGGCACAGAGTGGGAAAATATATCTACAATACATACAGCAAAAAATGGCTCATATCTTGAATATATGTAGACTTCGTATTAATCAATAAGAAAAAATAAATAGCCTAATAGAAAAACAAGCATGAGATTTCCATAAAATCTCATTTAAAAAGCTACTCAATATCATTAGACACCAAGGAACTGCAAATTAAAAAACAATGACAGGGCTTCCCTGGTGGCGCAGTGGCTAAGAATCCGCCTGCCAGTGCAGGGGACACGGGTTCGAGCCCTGGTCCGGGAAGATCCCACATGCAGTGGAGTAACTAAGCTCGTGGGCCACACCTACTGAAGCCTGCACACCTAGAGCCCATGCTCCGCAACAAGAGAAACCACCGCAATGAGAAGCACCGGAACGAAGAGTAGCTCCCACTCGCCACAACTAGAGAAAAGCCCGCACGCAGCAACGAAGACCCAACGCAGACAAAAATAAATAAATAAATTATTTTTTAAAAAGACAAAAAATAGGGCTTCCCTGGTGCGCAGTGGTTGAGAGTCCGCCTGCCGATGCAGAGGACACGGGTTTGTGCCCCGGCTTGGGAAGATCCCACATGCCGCGGAGCGGCTGGGCCCGTGAGCCATGGCCGCTGAGCCTGCGTGTCCGGAGCCTGTGCTCCGCAACGGGAGAGGCCACGACCGTGAGAGGCCCGCTTACCGCAAAAAAAAAAAAAAAAAAAGACAAAAAATACAGTGTTTAGAGATACAGTCTCCAACTTACAATGGTTCAACTTACGCTTTTTCAACTTTATGATGGTGTGAAAGCAATATGCATTCAGTAGAAACCGTACTTCAATTTTGAATTTTGATCTTTTCCCAGGCTAGCAATATGTAGTAGAATAGTCTTTCGTGATGCTGGACAGCAACCATCCTGTACCCATACAACCATTGTTTCTTCACTTTCAGTAGAGTAGTCAATAAACTACATGAGATATTCAACGCTTTATTACAAAATAGGCTTTGTGTTAAATGATTCTGACCAATTATAGGCTAATGTAAGTGGTCTGAGCATGTTTAAGGTAGGCTAGGCTAAGCTATCATGTTCAGTAGGTTAGGTGTACTAAATGCATTTTCGACTCCATCATAAATCAAGGAAGATCTGTACTTGCTTAAGTAGCAAAATTGTAAAGAGAAGCAAAGATGTATTTACCATTCAGGATAATGGTTACCTTTGGGGGTTTGTGATTATGAGGAGGCCAGAGGACATAAGGGGAGTTTCTAGGGTGTTAGCACTGTTTTTGTGATAAAGTATTCAGCTGGGGGAAAGGGGAGTGGTTCATTTGAGGTAAATCTGGAAAATGTTAACATTTGTTGAAGCTGGGTGTTAGAAAGAGTACTGATTATATTATTACTTGTATATATAACCAACATCCTTGATGACAAATTTTTTTAAGTAACCAAGTAGTTTTGACCTAAGTCTTGCTACAACTTGATGTAAATATCACAGAAAATCTAAGTACAGTATATACTAAAGGTTAATTTCCTCATCATAAAGGTTTTTGCATAAATGTCTAGAACCAGGAGAATTAGTAGTTAAGTATACAGGCATACAGAAATAGCAAGGACTCCAGTATTTAAATGCATATACTAGGCAACTATCCCAAAGAGTAATAGAGGTAAGACCTACCCCTCAAACAGGATATTTTTTATTACCTATAGTCTGCAATGATTACTTTTACCACTAGATGGATCTCTACATGTAAGGTGATATGCTTAGTGAAAGGACTGGAAACAAAATTCACAGCTGAAAAATCAATTACATAAAAATGAAATGCAGGTGCTTTTGAGGCATGTTGAACCCATGAATCTGCAAAATTCAAGGCAGTGGGAGAAAAAAAAAAAAACCTGTATCCTGCAGATGTATCTTTTGGCTGACTACTACCAAAACTCCATACCCACAAAACTAAATGTTTCCTCCCTAGTGAATTGCTTAACTTGATTTGTTCTCCAAGAACCACAATCTTGGCAACATCTATCAAAATATGAGCTATATTTAAAGTTGTCTAAACATGACTTACCACCCTGAGAGAAGTATGCACTCTCTTACTACTTTTTCAATCTCTGGCTCTGAAACATGGCTTTAAATGTGTCACTTTATTGGAAAGCTGTTAGATATGAATACAAGTATTAAAGAAGAGGCTATTATTCTTCCCTTTTTCTACATGCCAAAGTTAAACTGGTATTATGAAAGTTGTACATAAAAAGAAAGGATAAAAGTAGGTCCCGTGTGTCCAAGCTGGCAGGGTCTTTATAACAGAAACAGTTTAAAGTTGATAAGTAGTACCACAGTTTTTCAGGAAATAATATAAAATTTCTTAAACAAAAATTTTGAAACACTTACATCCCAAGATCTGCCCTTAAAAGTAGCTATCCAAGGTTTTGTAATATGGACCTCTTATCACTAATTTAGACTCCAATCATCTACAAAAATATATTTGGGGCTTCCCTGGCAGCACAGTGGTTAAGAATCTGCCTGCCAATGCAGGGGACACGGGTTCGAGCCCTGGCTCAGGAAGATCCCACATGCAGAGGAGCAACTAAGCCCGTGCACCACAACTACTGAGCCTGCACTCTAGAGCCCACGAGCCACAACTACTGAGCCCGTGTGCCACAACTACTGAAGCCTGCGCGCCTAGAGCCCGTGCTCCGCAATGAGAAGCCATGACAATGAGGAGCCCCAGGCACTGCAACAAAGAGTAGCCCCCGCTCCCCGCAACTAGAGAAAGCCCGCGTACAGCAACGAAGACCCAACACAGACAAAAATAAAAACAAATAAATAAAAAAATATATATATTTGGCCCCTATATTTATTTGATCCCAACTTGAACTAATTTCAGACTACTAGAGCAACTTGATCTGAATTAAAGTGGCAGATGAAGGAATTCCTGATTGCTTACCCTCTTAATCTAAACATTCTGGAAATGTGATCAAGATTTTGCCCTATGAAATGACGATGAAAACTTCTCAGTCAAAAAGGCTAATTATTCTTCCTACGAGCACCAATAACACAAGTTTATTAACATATATTTAACTTGTCAATTTTTATCCCTTTGGGTGTCACAAGAATTAGTATTAATTCTGTTGCTGCCACCTCCCTTACTTTTTCTCCCCCTGGCTGGTGTACAATTGGAAGAAAGTTTACTTGTATTAGAAAAGTAACAGCAAAATTCCCTATTCATTTGGAGAAAGTTCTATAGGATGCTTCACTGACAGCACAGTGTCTCTCGTATCATTATCTTAAAGCTATTTACCCCTCAAAAAAGTATAGTCAAAGCTTCAGGAGACTATCTTTTCCTACAGACTTTAAATGCCATGAGCCTCAAGCAATTAAAACCAAAGTATTTCTACCTAGGGTCAGATTAGGTTCCAAAAGACTACTTCTAAATCCACTTGTTCCAAAGTCCAGAGTGATATTAATACTATCCAAGAGACAGCTAATGCTTTTGCTCTGGCATATGACTTGTTCAAATCTATATAACTTCACATATTGAAAATTCTTAAGAGCTTTAATCTCTTAGTCAGTATTCTACGAAACTAATCGTAAGTCTCTTCATCAACCATCATAAGAAGGTGAATTGCTTTTCTGAGGCACATGTTAGCCAAACAAGAAATCACAGCCACTCACATGTCATTTAAATTCAAACTAACCGTGATCTACTGAGTGCTTTATAATTTTAAGAAATTGTAAGGTACAGGAACAAGAAACTAAACTAAGTCTCTGGCATCCAGAAGCTTAAAATTCACTGAACACTACAAGATACTATTTTTTTTCCACTATGTCTGTTTTCAAAAATACAAGTGGTCAATTACAGGTGCAATTAGCACATGGGCACCCAGAAGACCCCATGAGATGACTTTAAAAATTGGGTTGCGGGGCTTCCCTGGTGGCACAGTGGTTGAGAGTCCGCCTGCCGATGCAGGGGACACGGGTTCGTGCCCTGGTCTGGGAAGATCCCACATGCTGCGGAGCGGCTAGGCCCACGAGCCATGGCTGCTGAGCCTGCGCGTCCGGAGCCTGTGCTCTGCAACAGGAAGAGGCCACAACAGTGAGAGGCCCGCGTACCGCAAAAAAAAAAAAAAAAAAAAAAAATTGGGTTGCGAACAATTTTTCTTTTATTGCATTTGCACATAAATGTTAGTCTTTTAAGTGTCATTATTTTAAAGAGATCTTGGGCATTCTGCTAAAACTCCTTTGAAACTGGAAGCAATTATGAGATTTTTTTCACTGTAGTAAATCTTAAGCAACCACCACTTTGGGGAAACACAATACAATACGCTTTCCCACTCAGAACTGTGAGTGACACCAACTGTTGAGATGATGAGATATTGAAAAGACAGATTCTAATGTATGAGATTTTACGGTGCATGAAGTATATTAATACTTTTGAAATGAAATTTTTACAATTTAAATATTCCAATTTCTTTTCAACACTTTTATTTCTTAACACCTAAAAAGAATCTATTGTGTCAGTTAAAATATTTATGCTTTAATAAATTTAGGCTTTATCCTCTGTACAATCTTTTTTTTTTTTTTTTTTTTTTTTGCTGAGTGCAGGCTTTCACTAGTTGTGGTGCGCAGGCCTCTCATTGTGGTGGCTTCCCTTGTTGCAGAGCACAGGCTCTAGGTGCACAGGCTTCAGTAGTTGTGGCTTGCAGGTTCCAAAGTGCAGGCTCAGTAGTTGTGGTGCACAGGCTTAGTTGCTCCACAGCATTGGGATCTTCCTGGACCAGGGATCGAACCCATGTCCCCTGCATTGGCAGCCAGATTCCTAACCACTGCGCCACCAGGGAAGCCCCTCTGTACAATCTTTTATTTATTTATTTATTTATTTTTGTCTGTGTTGGGTCTTTGTTGCTGTGTGCGGTCTTTCTCTAGTTGCAGCGAGTGGGGGCTACTCTTCGTTGCAGTGCGCAGGCTTCTCATTGCGGTGGCTTCTCTTGTTGCAGAGCACAGGCTCTAGGCACGTGGGCTTCAGTAGTTGTGGCACATGGGCTCAGTAGTTGTGGCTCACGGGTTCCAGAACGCAGGCTCAGTAGTTGTGGCACACGGGCTTAGTTGCTCTGCAGCATGTGGGATCTTCCCGGACCAGGGCTCGAATTCATGTACCCTGCATTGGCAGGTGGATTCTTAACCCCTGTGCCACCAGGGAAGCCCCCCTCTGTACAATCTTAATATACATACCCTGGGTTCAAATTTTCAATGAAAGTTTAACACAATGACATAACTGTATGTTTCACATTGGTGTACTTATTTTTAATATTTAAAAGCCAGTTTATTCGATGAAAAACACGGATTGAAAGATGACTGATCTCTTGCTTAGGGTCATGCTAACAAATGAAGCAGATTGAACGGCATATCTAATTAAGGAGAGCTTGGTCACAAGGACAGCAGCCACAAAATGACCTGACCAAAAGAAAAAAATAATGTAGACCTTGTTACTTGAGTGAAGAAACTATTAGTGCAACCAATGCAGGGATTGTAGGGATTCCAAAATTCAGAAAACTTTAAAATGCTACATAGACTTAAAAATACAAAAGCTAGCCACATTTCAAAGGGCTTATTATAGTGCATGTAGTGTTCTCTGATTAAAGTTTGACTTTCTTAGAGAGCAGAAAGTATTTGATGATAACATCAAGAATGTTACTAGGGCTTCCCTGGTGGCGCTAGTGGTTGAGAGTCCGCCTGCCGATGCAGGGGACACGGTTCGTGCCCTGGTCCGGGAAGATCCCACATGCTGCGGAGCGGCTGAGCCCGTGAGCCATGGCCGCTGAGCCTGCGCGTCCAGAGCCTGTGCTCCGCAACGGGAGAGGCCACAGCAGTGAGAGGCCCGCGTACCGCAAAAAAAAAAAAAAAAAAAAAAAAAAGAATGTTACTAAATGATATTCCTGCACACTTTCTTGGTTTCTCATCTTCCCCTAATTGTTAGTTTCCTGTTATTTGGTGAGTTTTTCTTTGGTGTCATTGTTTTTACTTACTTGGTTTTATCCTTGTAATTGTGTTCAGCATAAAAATAAACCAAGTGGGACTTCCCTGGTGGCACAGTGGTTGGGAATCCACCTACCAATTCCGGGGACATGGGTTCGGGCCTTGGGCCGGGAAGATCCCACATGCCGCGGAGCAGCTACGCCCGTGCGCCACAGCTACTAAGTCTGCGCTCTGGAGCCCATGAGACACAACTGCTGAAGCCCACGTGCCGCAACCACTGAAGCCCAGGTGCCTAGAGCCCGTGCTCCACAGCAAGGGAAGCCATCGCAATGAGAAGCCTGCGCACCGCAACGAAGAGTGGCCCCCGCTCGCCGCAACTAGAGAAAGCCTGCGCGCAGCAACGAAGACCCAAAGCAGCCAAAAATAAATAAATAGATTTTAAAAAATAAAAAATAATAAAACAAGTGAAGAACTTCATTATGTAATCCCAATGTCATTCTTTAGTTACAATTCCTAAATTAATGAGGTTCCCCCCTCCCCAAAGGTACAATTAAAACACATGTAGCAATTGTAGCTGTCATAGGGCATGCAATTACAAATTTAATATTAAGAACCATGTGATTTCTATATTTCATTCATGAATTTTTTTTCTCTTTTCATTGATACTGATAGAACCCAACTGAGACATCTTTATCTCTAAACGGATAACATTATTTTAAAGCATGTCAAACAATGTCTTACTTCTTTATTGTAACACATTTCAGAAACTTGGACAAAGATCAACCAAATCATTTTAATTTTCTATGGTGAAAAATGAATGGAGCAAAAAAAGAAAATTAGGATCATATAATCAGGAACATTTTTGAAATAGATGTAGCTTTACATGGTATGTTGGACAATATTTTCTGTTGAAGTGGGGAAAGTTTATCTGTTATAGCTTGGCTCAGATCATTATCGTACTTTGTAATCTTACTGAGTCCCAAGAAATTTGTTTTATGCTATGTAATATACCCTGGTCAGTAAGCAAAAGAAATAAGGCCCAAACTTAAACTTATATGCCTAATCTATATAGCTTTAAAGGAAGCATCTCATTTTCATACTTTTGAGTATACACAATATTTTAATTACATATTAATTTTTCTAAAACTTAAGGTTAATAAATACTACAGCATAATAAAATTCAGCTGGCAGGAGACTGAATTTTTCTGTGATTCTAACTGTTTCATTCTTGCAATAACAAAAAACTGGTGTCTAGCTTTCAGGTAATACTTCAGCTTGACAAATTATCTGTATTTAATTTCATAACTGATATTGTTATTTATGTTTTCATCTGATTATCTTAAAAGCTATGCCTTTATACAGTGTTACAGTTTGATACTAACACATTTCCCATTATAAATGTACTGTCATTAACGCACTCCATATTTAAATAATTATTTATAAGGTAAATCACAAAACTTGTAAGCTTCTGACAAACTCACTCTTTTTTTACCCATCACTATAGTTTTATACTTAACTACAGAAAAGAACAATGGTTTTCCTACAAGATTTTAAGTAGTGGCTAAAGACTGTAACACGAAAGATGATACAAGATCATTAACTGCCAAATGCATGGTACAGTCAATGAAAGCTCTAAGAATTCAGAGTTAGGAGAGAATCTGTCACCCTTATACAAGAGTTGAAATTTGAGGTAGGTCTTAAAGATGAGAAGGGTTTGACAGTGGAGGAAAAAAAAAAGATAAGTAGTACTTAATTAAAGGGTTTTTTTGTTTGGTTTTTTATTTGGTAGGTTTTTAGGAAACATAAAATGCTTTCTCCACACATTAGTGGCAAGCCCTTTTCAAAACGTAACTTGAAGCAAAGGAGGGTGCACAGGGGAGTTATGAAGATGGGTGTAGTGGACAACTGCCGTTCAAGCTTCCCACATCTGTTTCCCCTTGAGCAACAACCTCTTCCGATCCTTTAATTTATGTAGTTTGGTGGGCTGACCCTACTCCCTGGCCACCAGTGTGAGCATGTGACCCAAGCTCACCTCATCGAAACATTTTATCCTCCTCACTGATTCAGACAAAGGCCCGCAAGTCAAACCAGGACAAAAAGACTCAATTCCAAGACTCTTGCTAGATGCTAAGATTGCTAACCAGATGGAAGATTGAAGCTGTTGGTGGTCCATTTCTGCCACCTTTTTGTGAAGAACCTGCCCTTTTATAAAGCAAATACAGAGATCGGATCTAAGAGAGTAAAAAGCAGATGCCTGGGACATTGAGATTTGAGATCTTCAATATAGATTGAGCTGTGCTTGATCTACGCCCTGGACTTTTGTTTCCTGAGCTAAGCAGTGTCTCTGTGCTTAAGCTAGTCTGTTTCTGTCACGTATGCCTGAAAGAGCCCTAACACACAGAGATGTGTAAGAGTGTCTGCCCACAGTACGAGCCCTCCTTTCCGTGCCTCCACCTCCAGAGGACAGAGCGGGCTTCTTGAGTACTCTGCCTCCCTCCTCCTCCTCTGGAGCCTCGGTTCTCCAAGATCAGTCTTGCAGGCTTCATCACCGCTGCCTCCAAAGCCTGCCCCTGCGGCCGTGGCTGGCAGCCTCTACTATTAAGTCACCCTCTCTTCTTCATATTTTCCTTTTTTAATTTTTGTCTTTTCCCTTGCTCTTCTCCCTTCCACACCATTTCTCCTAGTTTTTCACAATGCTTCCTAGTTTTTCACAAGCCAGTCCTGTTTTTTCGTACAAATTGGAACTTCTTTTCAGCCAAATCACAGCACATAGCATGCAGCCTTTGGTTCTTCAACTGAACTCATTTCAGCTATTTTCACTGTTCCACGTTACTCAGATTCTTTAAAAAAAAAAACAAAAAAAAACATAAAACTTCCAAACTTAATGCTGTTATGCCAAATTTAGAGCTAAATTCTGGAAAAGAGGGTATTATTCCAACTGATAATTATAACTGGAAGCTACTCTGGTGCAAAAGATCCATGTGCAATACCCAATCCTAGAACTAGACCAAAAAAACATTACTGTACGTTAGACCTTGGCAGAAATGTAGTAACTCTTTTAAAATTATATATATTTCCCATCATTACAAACACAAATTTCTAAAACCTCATATAACTACATGCCAGTAACCCCAAGTAAAAAGATATGAAAAGTTAAAGTAGCTTGCTCAAAGGCATGTACTGCTTTAACTGAGGGAAAAGTATCAATAAACAACACACCTGCTGGGATCTTTGCATGTTTGAAATTACAAAGACCAATAAGGTAATACTATATATCTTAGACATCAGCCTGACTCAAAAAAATAAAATCAGATAAATTATATTTAACCTAATAACTATTGTTTAACAGTCTTGCTTCAGGCTCTTTATTCCAGAAAACTGTCATTCCATTTGGAATGCATATAGACCTTTACAAGCTTACACACATAAGTTTGTCCGAGCAAATTTAAGCACCAATCACCTTCTTGTCCTCTGACTTGTTTCTGTCCCTCCTCATTCATTCAGATCCTACACACCACCTCATACTTTTCTATAGAATAGACTTACGTAGTGCTGAAGCAAAGGGAAGCTAGGAACTTGGAGATAAGATGATTCTCCATGTGCCAGTTATCAATTTATTGCCTCTCACCCATCATTCCCTACTCTGCAAAAATGGAGCCAGAGACTTTTAAGTGTATTTCCTTTTCCAGCTGGCACAACGTTAAGCATTATGAATAAAGAACACTGCAGAGACAGTGCAGGAGGCAGGGCCTTTCCCTTTCCGGTTCCAGGCTGCTCGTCCAGGCAAGCTCCTGCAGCATGCACAGCTTCTCCACTGACAGACTCCAGTTTACAGCAGCCAGCAGCACCCACAAGCCAGTTGCTTCCCCCCATGACACCTCCCTATTAACAGCTTTCCCCAGTGTCCTAAAGTGTTCTGGCAGGTTCCATAAGGTGAATTTCCAACAACTTCCACCACAGCAACTTCTCTGCCATTCTGTGAGCCACAGCCATGCCTTCTCCAATAAGGTGGGATCTCTGCCCTAGGGTGCCTCTTCTTAGTACATTCTATCTCAGCCCTGTGTATAACAGTGGATTCTTTTCTTTTTTTCAGCTTTATCAAGCTATAATTGGCAGACAAAGTTATAAGATATTTAAAGTGTACAACATGACGACTTGGTATACACAGCTGATTCTGATTTCTCCCATTTGTATATTGTTTAGAGATCTCTTTAGTTCTTATTAGCCAATCCCTTGTTACTCCAATCCCGTTATAATCAATAATTCTTTATACTAAACTTTCTTTATTCAAATTACTGTATAGTTTCTGTGTCCTAGCTGAACCCTGACTGATATAGCAGGTAAAAACTAGCAAAACATCAGCACAAAATAGATGGGCTCTGGCATTTCTAGAAACAGCCCATTCTAAAAGATGTTTAATAAAACATAATTAAAAGGGTTCACTCCAGGTAGCCAGACGGTATCTTCAGGAAGAAAGTACTGATAAGTGCTCATTTGAAAAAAAAAAAAAGGGAGGGACTTCCCTGATGGCTCAGTGGTTAAGAATCCACCTGCCAATGCAGGGGACACGGGTAAGAGTACTAGTCTGGGAAAATCCCACATGCCACGAAGCAACGAAGCCCGTGCGCCACAACTACTGAGCCTGCACTCTAGAGCCCGTGAGCCACAACTGCTGAAGCTCGTGCGCCACAACTACTGAAGCTCGTGCACCACAACTACTGAGCCCACGTGCCACAACTACTGTGCACCTAGACCCCGTACTCCACAACAAGAGAAGCCACTGCAATGAGAAGCCCATGCACCACAATGAAGCGTAGCCCCCGCTCGCTGCAACTAGAGAAAGCCCGTGCACAGCAACGAAGACCAATGCAGCCAAAAATAAAATTTAAAAAAAAAGGAGAAAGCAATAATCTAATCAATCAGCTGTAATGTGTCTCTTTCAAGGATGAAATGGGAAAACCTGACATACATATCAGGTATATTCTTTTTTTTTTATTGAAGTATACTTGATTTACAATGTTTCAGGTGTACAGCAAAGTGACTTAGCCATATATATACATATATATATGTATATATACTCTTTTTCAGATTCTTTTCCATTATAGGTTATTAGAAGATATTGAAGATAGTTCCCTGTGCTATACAGTAGGTCCTTGTTGGTTATCTATTTTATATATAGTAGTGTGTATCTGTTAATCCCGAACTCCTAATTTATCCCTCTCCCCCATCCTTGCCTTTCCCCTTTGGTAACCATAAGTTTGTTTTCTATGTCTATAAGTTTATTTCTGTTTTGTAAATAAGTTCATTTATATTCTTCATGCAAATTACCTAAATTGCCTTTATCGAATGGCTTGTAAGCCTGAATAGAGTCAGTCCCCAAACCCATCTAATGGATAAAATAGTTTCTGGACTTGCAATAACAAAAAAGACTGCCACTCTCTGAGGACTTCCACACAACCACCCAGCAACCTCCCTCTTTTGCACTGTTTAATCTCACAAACTCTACAGCTAAAGGTTAGAGGGAAAGAAAGGTAAGCCACTGACCAGTTTATACAGATTAACTTTAAAATTCTATTTTCTTCTTCCCCCCTCCTTCTACCAAGACTGGCCTTGTCTATAAATATAATGGTCAAACTCTCTAAGCCAGATAACTGATAAAAATGTAAAATAAAAAGATTCAGATTCAAGAAAGACCCCTGAAGAATCTATTCCTCATTACCGTTCATAGAATTTGACAGTACAAATAAAACACTGGATTCAGGGAGTTCCCTGGTGGTCCAGTGGTTAGTTAGGACTTGGCACTCTCACGGCCATGGCGCCAGGTTCAATCCCTGGTCAAGGAACTAAGATCCTGCAAGCCTCCAGGGTCGGCCAAAAAAAACCACAACAAATTGGATTCAGACATTTAAACCATGTTTTCCGCTTGTACAAGTGAGAACAGACAATTTTTCCTAAGATCAATAGGTTCCATCTACCACTTTTCTCAAAGGACCACACTGCTGTCTTATAACAGAAAGAACAATATAACAAAAAAGACTTCAGGAAATCTACGGGGTAGGTAAATCACCAGGATACAGGACACTTTCCCCATCTTCAGGCACCTTCCTTATCCTCCAAAAACATTTCCAAAATGCGATGTAAGTATCCCAAAGTCTGTTCCAAAGCTCCCTAAGTTCCATGGGCAGGCTTGGGCTCCAAAACTTAGACGCTGCCGGCATATTAACTGTCTCCAGCTTTTCACAAGTGCTATCACTTCCGCGGCTTGCTCTGCCTCCGTCCACCCCTATATGTTCCCGTTTGCTTTTTCTGGTTCACAGTGGGTTTCTTTTTTTCCAGTGAATATTGAGGTTAGAAAGCCTGTGACTCTTTGTTATCAATTTCCCCTCTTCATCTAATAATAGTTAGTACTTTCTTTTTATGTCGTTTTTCAACTCAAAAAGTACTGAGCTGTATTTCCCTACTGCCGATTGCGTGGGGAGGTGGCTATATTTCTTTTCCTGCTTTAGCATTTTCTTTTTCTCTCTTTGGCCCTTAAGAGTCTCTATTATTTTTATACCACTACTGGTAGAGTGGACACCTTCTATTTGTGGATTCTCCTTATTATTAGGTGCAGGCTTAAAATAATAACGAAGAAATAGAAATAGAAAGCTAGACAGTTCTGAACAGATGATCATATATTCTCCAACATGCAAATATGTGTTGATCTGTGCAAATCAGACTCTTTCCTCTTCTTTATGGAATACAAGGGGACACACCACCAACAGAACATTAGAAAGGTTAATATCTACAGAACATAAAATAATTTCATGGTATTTATCACCACAAGGTAATATTTTATATCTTAAAAATGACAAAAACTATTATTCATTCATTATTGACCACCTAGACAAAGCTAACTGTTGGGAATACGTAATAAAAATATACGTGTCTCGCCCTAAAAAGTTTTAGAAAACTCAACTTCTCTTTTACAATATGAACAGTTTCAGGTTCAGATAAGATTCTGGGAATATCTACTGATCATGTAACTAATACTATAGCCCAAAATTTAAATTCAAACAGCAACTTCCTTTAAAGAAATTCAAACAGTTCCCACTACAGAAAGGTATTTTGTCTTCAGATTTTCATCACAATTCAAGATTTTAGAGCAGGCTGAAGGATGATCTAATCAAATTAATCAACCCCCTCTATGGTTTCTGGGCAAAAAAAAACGATCAACCATTTATAGGCAGCTCCAAGAGGGAAAACCTCTTCCCTATAAAATAGTAAATAACATATTCAACCACTCCCATCTCTGCTAAGGAGGGATTCCAGTGCCCACTCACAAACCCAGCTTTCCAAGATTTGGAATCTCCTATTCAGTATAAACAGCACCAACAGACACAAAGCCAAAGCACCAGGGCAATGTAAATAAGCTCACTCTACTGAGTTCTAATATACACTTACTCAATTAAGACAACTGAGGTCTCAAAGCTGGGGTAAGACCACCTGGAAATTCTTTCTAGGAAAAGCTAAATTTCAGTGTTCCTGCTTAGGAGAAAACACTCCAAAAATAAAGTAATGATTTCCTAAACTGCAGATCCCTCTGATCTGGTCTTTAGTTGTTCTACTAGGAGAAAGAAAACGTATTACGTATGGAGTGGTTATTATCTACTAGGCTCAACGCTAAGAGCTTTAAAAGGATTGTCTGATTTAATTCTGACATTCTCTGGAATAGACATCATTATGTCCATTTACAGATGAAGAAACTGAAGCTGAGATAAGTTTAAAAATTGGCCCAGGGCTTCCCTGGTGGCGCAGTAGTTGAGAGTCCGCCTGCCGATGCAGGAGACACAGGTTCGTGCCCTGGTCCGGGAAGATCCCACATGCCAGAGAGCGGCTGGGCCTGGGAGCCATGGCCGCTGAGCCTGCGCGTCCGGAGCCTGTGCTCCGCAACGGGAGAGGCCGCAACAGTGAGAGGCCCGCATACCGGGGGGGAAAAAAAAAAATTGGTCTAAGTATTTTATTCTTTTTGGTGCTACTGTAAATATGATTCTTTTCCTAATATCCTTTACAGATAGTTCATTCTATCTGTATAGAAACACAACTGATTTTTGTAGGTTGATTTTGTATCCTGCAACTTAAACTTGTTTATTTCTAACAGTTTTTTTGTTAGTGTCTTACGGGTTTTCTCTATATAAAATCATGTTGGGACTTCCCTGGTGGTCCAGTGGTTAAGAATCCGCCTTCCAATGCAGGGGACGCAGGTTCAATCCCTGGTTGGGGAACTAAGATCCCACACGCTACGGGGCAACTAAGCCCACGTGCGGCAACTACTGAGCCCGCGCGCCACACCTAGAGCACCCGCATGCCGCAATAAAAACAAGAACAAAAGACAAGTGTTGGTGAGGATGGGGAGAAATTGGAACATTTGTACACTGTTGGTAGCAAAGCAAAATAGGGCAGTGGTATAGCAAATAGTATGGAGTTTCCTCAAAAAAATTAAAACTAGAATTACCATATGATCCAGCAATCTCACTTCTGTGTATTTATCCAAAATCGCTGAAATCAAGATCTCAAAGAATTATTAGCACTCTCACGTTCACTGAGGCATGATTAACAACAGCCAAGATGTCGAAACAACCTAAATGTCCACGAACATACAAACAGACAAGCAAAATGTAGTATACACATAGAATGGAATATTACTCGCCTTTAAAAAAGAAAATTCTGCAATATGTGACAACATGGATGAACCCTGAGGACATTATGCTAACTGAAATACGACAGTTGCAGAAAGACAAGTGATTCCACTTATATGAGGTATTCACTTACATGAGGTATCTAAAATAATCAAATTCACAGAACTAAAGAGTGGAATGGGGGTTGCCAGCAGCTGGAAGAGGAGGAATGTGGAGTTACTAATTAACAGGCATAAAGTTCCAGTTAAGCAAAATGAACAAGCTCTTGAAATCTGGTGTACAACACTGTACCTATAGTCAACAGTACTTATTGTACTCTTAAAATTGTACCAACAGGGTAGATCTCATGTTAAGTGTTTTTACTACAATAAAATTTTTAAAATGTTTAACTGGCCCAAGGACTCAAACCCATTTCCAACTGACACTCAAATCTGTGCTCCGACTTAAACCACACAAACTGCCTCGGAAGAGATTAAAAAGTACTGACTGACAGCGTTCTCTCTCTGCGCTGTTAGACGTTAGGAAATTCGCTTAACAGCTCTGGGCTTGAGTTTCCTCACCATCAACATGAGTCTCAGGGCAAAGGCAGGCAGCGCTGCCACCACCAACTGGTCGGTTTGCAGCCAACGCCGCTGGTAGTCCCCCAACGGGCATCAGCAGGACCAAGCGGGGGCCCAGCTGGAGCCCAGCGTCGCGGCCGGACCACCGCGCCTCAGCTCCCGCAGGCGCGAAGATGAGAAACGCCGCGGGAGAAAGGAACAAAGCCCGGCGCCTCTGGGTCACCGTGACCCGAGGGAAGGGCATCAGTACGACCAGCCCACGGCCTCGTTTCCAAGGCAGCTGGACCAAGAGCTTGTCTCACCTCCGGCCAGATTCGCCGGCTGGCACCTCCCCTTCACTCCGCGCCTCAGTCGCCATCTTAGTCAGTAAACTTCTTTCACCACCCCCAACCCCGACCCCGCCCCCCTGCCTTTGGATTGGCTAAGGTGTTTCCCCATCTTTTACACGATTGGATGACTTGACCGGCCCTCCTCAACTTAAACAGCTTCATGATATTATAGGTCTATTCAAATAACTAACCGTCCTTGGTCGCCCCCAGTCTTGGCGGAAAAGAAAGGAGGGGGGAACCCAGCCCCGAGACCTGCCGGGAGTTGTAGTTTCTCATTTTGATTAACCCTTCGGATTCCACCGACTTTTAGGTTCATGTCAGAAATACCAAGCTAATGCTCAAACTTTGTCCTGATGTATAAAACTCAGAATTACAGATCTGTTGAACTTGAAAGTGACTTTAAGAGTCGCTCTCTAAAATGCAAGATTCGTTTTCTGTCCTGATACAGATTGATACACCCAGAATTGTAGGTACAGAGTGGGAGCCAAGAAGTACCTATTAAATTTAGTTCACAGCCTGCTTTCTTTAGACAGCATACCGGGGGGATCACTTCTTCATTCCACCTACTCCCTTCCAGCTTCCCAAAGAACCCACAGAGTTTGCCTCTCTGATCTGAATCATGGAGATAAAACCTGCATAATTTTGTCCCTGGCTGAGCTTTAATCCTCAGTGGGAGAAATAACCATAATTATGCTTGCCCTCCCTTGCCTCACGGGCTTCTGGTGAGGATTAACTGAGGCAACAGATGCGAGAACATTGTAAACTTAAAGCATTAATTTTTTCTCTGTATTATCTTTCTCTGCTGGATTTTTCTAGGAATATTTTTCCTGTTGTTCCTTCTGCATCCTTTCACCTGAAGATCTCCCAGCACTCTCCTTCTCTTTTACTAAGCTCTATCCACATATATTTTAGTTTCTCAAAAGGCTTTGCTCTGTTGTTTTTCTGGCTGGCCTGCTTTATTACATTTCACATCTCAGTTTAAAAGTCACTGGCTCAGGGAATTCCCTGGTGGTCCTGTGGTTAGGACTCCGCACATCCACTGCCAGGGCCTGAGTTTGATCCTTGGTAGGTGATCTAAGATCCCGAGAGCCGTGTGGTGCAGCAAAAAAAAATAATAATAAATCAAAAAATAAATAAAAGTCACTGGTTCAGATGCCTTCCATGCCCCCCCCCGAATAAATCAGTTCCCCTACTAAACTTTCACATAGCACTTGTACTCTTCCTCATAGTTCTTATCACAACTTATATAGTTTGTGTGACCATTTGTTTCACGGGAGTGTTCCCAACTAGACTTCCTGCCACATGTGGGTGGAGGCTACATCTATTTTGCTCCCTGTGGCATGTGGCACATAGTGGCCTTCAAAAAATATTTTTTCAGCAAATGAATAAGTAAATCCTCAGGCTCTATTATCCAAATCAAAAATTGAATCAAGTATTCTAATAGATTATTTCAATTGATTAATTTATAAGTTTGGTAAAAGTGTCTAAATAAAATTGCATTTAGTTTTATGTTTAATAAATTGTCCTTATTGTACAAATGCATGGAAAGAAATGCAAAATTCAACAAATACATATCAGTGAAATTTTTCACTGAACCCCAGACAGCCTTGGAAAATCCAGGTTGCATAACTGCTGTATATACAAAGCAGGGAACCCAAGACTCAAATTCTGCCCTTTCCCTGAAGTGTGAACAGGTTCCCTCCCCACCGCTGGCCCCATGACACCCAGGACATCAATTAATCGACTGACTGAATTAAACTGATGCTTTCGCACAGAAGAAATATTCAAAACTTTAAACTATTACCACTACAACTAGGAAGAACACCATATTTCTGGTTCATCTGTTTTGCTGACATTTTTTACACAAAGTCCTTCATGTTTGGGGAACTACACACCGTAGTTAAAGAGCATGGGCTCTGGAGTTAGTGAGCCTAGGCTCGAATCTGGCTCCATCGCTTCTAGCTGTGTGACCCCAGACAAGTTACTTAACTTTCTGATTCTATTTCCTTTTCTGTAAAGTGAGGACAATGGTAATTCTCAGAGGCGTATTGTGAAGATTGAATGAGATAACCTCTGAGGAGCTGCTTCACAGCAGAGTGTCTGGCACACACTAAGTCTAGATAAATGTTCAAGGTGAGATGATGAATATTAAGAATGCTAAACTCGGGGCTTCCCTGGTGGCGCAGTGGTTGAGAGTCTGCCTGCCGATGCAGGGGACACAGGTTCGTGCCCCGGTCCAGGAAGATCCCACATGCCGCGGAGCGGCTGGGCCTGGGAGCCATGGGGCCACTGAGCCTGCGCGTCTGGAGCCTGTGCTCCGCAACGGGAGAGGCCACAACAGTAAGAGGCCCGCGTACCGCAAAAAAAAAAAAAAAAAAAAAAAAAAAGAATGCTAAACTCCACGGGAATTCTCTGGTGGTCCAGTGGTTAGAACTCTGAGCTTACACTTCAGGGGACATGGGTTCGATCCCTGGTCAGGGAACTAAGATCCTGCATGGTCCGCGGGTGAGGCCCAAAAAAAAGAATGCCAAACTCCCTTCTCAGATAACACTTCTATCTCCATTGCTGTGTGATAAGGACCATACATTACACTTGAGGTTACAGTTTAATCGGTTAGCCTGGAGAGGGGAGTGTCCCTCCTCAAAACCAGCTGTCCTGTTGTGACTTCTGATTACAAGAAAGTATCACTGCTGAGTGCTCTAAAAGTATCCCCCCGCCGACAAGCCTGCACACCCTGTTTCTGCGAGGATGTCACGGCTCCCCTGAGATCATCTTCCTTACCCGGTCTAGTTATTGATTGTTAGAGCCACGATAAGTACAGCTGTACAGCAGGCATTCTTGAAAGTTCAGAAAGTCCTCTTGTTTCCAACAGCCTGGTTGAACAAAAGGTCACAGAAAAGTGGCCCCAGCCCTCAAGGAGTTTACAGTGAACTCAGGGAGACAAAATGGACACAAGTAAGTCACATACAACAAAAGACAGTTTAGAATTATGAAAGACTAAATACCAAAGTAGAGAACAGACTCGCAAGAATTCAGAAGTGTGGAGAAGGGAAGAAGGCCAGGGCTCCAAAGGATGGTTGAAGAGCAGAGGCATGGACATGAGTCTGCCACAAATGTGACTGCAAATCCATCCACCTACCCCAACAGACCTGGAGCTTTGGGCAGATGTGGTATTCGAATCTTCTTTGTGTTTCCAGGCCCTGGCCTCAACGGGGGCGGGGGGGTGGGGGGGGGAGGAGGAGGAAAGCAAAAGAAGGAACAAGATGGAAAAGAAGGATCTGCCCATGACCCCAGCCCCAGCATCATCCTCTCCCCACCCCACCTCTAACCCCACCCTCCAACAATGCAAGTGACTTGGAGTCCCCAGATGCATCTGTTTGCCACTTTTGTTCTTGCTGTTCCCTCGGCTTGAATTAAAGCAGGACATTTTGATGCCCACACCAAAATATAAAAATATCATGTGTACAATAAGCATTTCTGAGCCTTACATCAGTAATGAGCCTAGATAGGGATAGGGTGAGGGTGCTTATTGAACATTAAAAAAAGAAAAAAGTCTAAAAAATGTAATGATTTCTTCTCTTGTCAAAAAGGCCAACAGTCCCACCGAAATATCATGTACTCACCTGTAATATCCCTTTCTTTCTTTCCCCCTTTCCTTTGCCAGAAAACTTGTATTTGTTATGATAAAGTCTTTGGAATCATTATTTTAATGTCTTTTTCATCATCTGTTAATATCTAGCTCTTTTCTTTTTATATTGTTTAATTACACAAGTAATACATGAAGACATTTTCCTTGTAAAAAAAAATTCAAATAATACAGGTAAAATCTCCTTTGTTGACCTCCCCCCACATTCTAGTCCCTCCTCTAAGAAACCACTATTTTCTGTTTGTGTCTGTTCAGATCTTTTTCTATACAATACATTTATTCAACAAATATCTATTGAATGCCTACTACGTGCCAGGCACTGTTCTAGGCCTGGAGATACAGGCATAACAAAACGTCACTCTCTCATGGTGTCTCATTCTAATGGTAATACATACATACATAGAGAAATGCATAATTTTAATTTTTGGATAAATGGTGAAATGCTGTACGTATTATCCTTATACATGCATCTTAGAGATTTTTCCGTGTCGTACACCTAAATCTGCCATTACTCTTCCTTTTTTCTTTTTTTGGCCACGCCGCCCGGCTTGTGGGATCCTAGTTTCCCGACCAGGGAGAGTCCTAACCACTGGACCGCCAGGGAATTCCCTGCCCTTACTCTTTGAACTGCTGTGTAGTATTCCACATTATAGATGCTCCCTGGTTTATTTTAACCATCCCCTCCAGGTGTACATTTAGATTTATGTCAATCTGGGTGGCAAGCACTGGAAACTGACTTTGGCTACCATAACAGAAACTGGATTTGTTGGAAGGATACTAGGTTGAAGAGCTGGCAGGAAAGAAGGGGACTAGGGAGCTGGAAACCCAGCCAAGGTCAGTCCATTCAGTGCCACTTGACTCTAAGCATAGTCACCCCTCTGCTGATTTCCCACCTGTTCGTGGGTCCCCACATCACCCCCTGGAGAGGCAGAGTCATCAGGGAGAACATCTGATTGACTTGGCCTAGGTCGCTTGCCTCTACCCTTTCTGCCTGGGGGAAGCTCTGTCTCCCAACAAAGCTCTCCCAGTGGGGAATTACCTACAAAAATGGGAAAAAAATTAAAGGACAAATGTGTGCTACAAATCATTCCCAATTTTTTACTTCCTGGGGCACCTGATTATTCTGGGCTGGGGCAGAGCTTAACCCTTCAGTCTCCTTCAGACACACTAAAGACTAACATCTACATTATTCCACATGTTGAAAAAAGAAAACTGTCCAGCTCTGCTACAGAATCCTCTTCAAGATTGGCCACAGGGCCGGAGAGCTGGGGAGGGAACTCAATGAGGTGAAGGAAAGAGGAGCCAGTTCTCTGCAGCTAAAAATGACCGAGCTCGGGGCTGGAACCTCAGAGTAAACGTTCTGGGGGTCATTTTCCCCAGCCAGGACAACAAGCTGGGAAACAGCCAGGTCAGTGGCCAGAGTCTGGCCGAGGAGGACTGGAAGCGTGCGCAGCCCCGGGGCATTTCTGATTGGGAGTCACCATCTATCAGGCACTGGGCTCAGTGCTGGGGCTACAGAGTTGAATGAGCCATGAATCCTACCTTCCAAAAGCTCAGACTGTAGTTGGAGGGCAAGGGAGCCAGGCTCTCTGGGCCACAGCAGAGGCAAGGACCAAATTCTCTGAAAGCCTGAAGCTGCCTGGCCTGACGTGGGGCGGAGTCTGAGGGAGGCAGCAGTGGTCCTGAGTCTTACAGGATGAGTTGGAAGATCCGCAAACCGACCAAATCGTTTTGAATTGGAATCTCTCTGGTGCTCTAATCAAAAACCCCAAACCTCAGGTGAGGAGGCCCCATGTGCTGATGGTAAGTTTCAAAGCAGTAACATACATGTGATGTTCAGGAATGGGCCAGTACATTATGAACTCTCCGTGCTGGGTGTTATCTCTACTGTCATGTGAGCTGAAGCCTGCAGGGATCCTTTTTTCCTGCCACTATAACCCATTCTTGTGGAGGCTGTTTCAGTATAGAGAGAAATGTTGCACATAAAGTTTCTATAGCAACTAAGAAGGGTAACGAGTACATTATGAACTCTCCATGCTGGGTGTTATCTCCACTGTCATGTGAGCTGAAGCCTGGAGGGATCCTTTTTTCCTGCCACTATAACACATTCTTGTGGAGGCTGTTTCGGTATAGAGAGAAATGTTGCACATAAAGTTTCTATAGCAACTAAGAAGGGTGAAGGTCAGCAAAGGCCCAATGGCTTCCCCACCTCTCTGTCCTGTAGACAGGAGCCTTCAGAGGCAGCTTCAAAGTGTCCCCCAATCAAAATCAGAAAGGAAAGGAAATTGTCCTTTAGCCCCCTTAGGCCTCTGCAGTCATCCTCAACCATAGGATCCGTCTTCTTTCAAGGCTGTAGGAAGAGAGGGCTGCCTTGCTCATTCATTCACACTTCAGTGTGAATTAAACCCAAAGGTACTTCTGCTGGAACATGCAAATTTAAAGGACCACTTTAATTGTGAAATTAAAAGCTTGTCACCCAGTTAAAATAATTTACACAATCATGTGGATCAGAAAACCTGAAAACCTTCTTTGGAGGATTCAATAACTGTGTCTCAGATTACCGTTTTATATTTGCTGCATTTCTAGATTTGTTTATATGATTGATTCATTTTGGCTTCTCCCACGAGACTGTATGTTCTGTGGGTTAAGGAGTGTATTTGATTTTGCTCACTCGACTATTTATTCAACGAATAGAGGAACAAGTGAATCAAATAAATCAAAGAAGTAGTAAGTGAAATAGTGAGGTCACTCGGGTCTTGAAACCACATCCCACCACTACTGGACATAGGTTTTTGTTTCAATGCACCCAGCATCACTTTAGGGGTCCTCTGCTTTTCTATCCTCTGTGCGTTTTGTGTGGCATTGATGCCATCTCTGGCTAAAGGAGTGGGCAAAATAACTCTGGCCAATCAGAGGACTCTGGATTTTACAGCCTAGGCCAGCCCAAGTGAATACGGAAAGGAAGTAGGCAGTAAGAGCCCCACTGGGGGAACTGAATGGGGTGGGAGGGCAGAGGGCAGGAGGAACCACTGCCTGTTGGAGGAGGTTTGTAGCTGGACTGAGTAAGATTTAGATGGGTAGAAATTTGGGGGGATGACATTCTCTGCAAAAAGAACAGGACTAAACATGGGGAGACAGGAACATATTAGATGCATTTGGAAGCTGGCAAGGGCCCAGTGTGACAAGAGCAAAGGGCTTCTGTAGGGTCAAGATAAGGTTGGATGAGTGGACCAGGGCCAGGCCTCTGAGTTCTGAATACCATGTTAAGAAGCTGAGGGTTTTACTCAGGAGGTAATGTGGACCTATTCAGAGTGGGGGTGGTGAGTAACCTGAGCAGGGCTGGGCATTAGGAAGTTGACCTGCCAGAAGAGTGGATTAAAGGGAAAGAAGCTAGGGCCCAGACACAAGTTGCATGAGCCCAGTCAAGGAAACATGAAGAGCATGGGCAACGGGACCAGAAATAAGGCATGAAAACTGGCAGAGGCACTGGAGGAAAGAAACAGACCTTGGCGAACAAGAACCAGGCAGAGTTAAAAGACCAGATTGCAGAACCTGGGTAACGGCACCTGGGTAGTGGTTTGAGAAGGTCAGGCTTTGGCATCAACCAAAACTGAGTTTGAATCCTGGTTCTGGCTCTGGTAGTTTGTGTGACCTTGCACAATTTTTCTTAACTCTGGGCCTAGGTTTTCTTATCCATGAAAAAGGATAATACTAAACTCAGAGGTTATTGGAAGATTAAAGAAAATAATATCTGTAAAGTGCTTTTCTGTGTAGCTAATGGATACACAGTTTCTTTGGGGGGTGATGCAAATGTTCTAAAATTAGATTATGGTGATGGTTGCATAACTCTGTTAAATATACTAAAAAACATTGAATTGTACATTTTAAATGTGTGAAATTTATGGTAAATTATATCTCAATAAAACTGTTAAAAAATTAATCAATATATGGTAGTGACTATTATTATCTGCTTCATTTCCTGATCTGAGTACTTCCCACAGGCCTTGCCTGACTGGCATTGCCCTCCAAATCACCTTTGAAGGTTTTCTGATTATATTCACATTGTCTTTTAAAAGTTCCTGGTTGACTTAAACAAAACAGAATGTTGGGCTTCCCTGGTGGCGCAGTGGCTGGGAATCTGCCTGCCAATGCAGGAGACACGGGTTTGAGCCCTGGTCCAGGAAGATCCCACATGCCGCAGAGCAACTAAGCACCTGCGCCACAACTACTCAGCCTGCGCTCTAGAGCCCGTGAGCTACAGCTGCTGAGCTCACGTGCCACAACTACTGAAGCCCACGTGCCTAGAGCCCGTGCTCCGCAACAAGAGAGGCCACCGCAATGAGAAGCCCGTGCACCTCAACGAAGAGTAGCCCCGACTCGCCACAACTGGAGAAAGCTTGTGTGCAGCAACGAAGACCCAACACAGCCAAAAATAAGTAAATTAAGTAAATAAATTTTTTAAAAAAGATAGAATGTTATTTCTTTCTCACATAGAAGAGATCTGGAGGCAGGAAGTCTAGGACTGTATTTGTGTCTTCAGACCTCGTTTGAGATTCCTTCAAATTCACTGCTCTTTCATAGTTCAATATGGCTGCTAGAGCTCTAACCATCACATCCACATTCCAGGAGACAAGATGAAAGAAAAAGAGAGGCACTTGGCCCCCTTCGTAATAGCGAGATTTTCCAAAAATACCATACACTTCCCACTTACACCTCACTGGCCAGAACTTAATCACATGGCCCCATCTAGCTGTGGGAGAAGCCGGAAAATGTGGTCTATGGCTCTGGTGCTGCTACAACTTGGTGTTGAAGGGAAGGATAGTAACTGGGAGGCAACTTGCAGCCTCTGTTAATAACTACTATTTAACAAAGGCAGAATATAGAAAATATATATGTAAATGCATAAAATATATTTGAAAAGAATATACAACAAATGTTAATATAGTTTGCCTCCAGGAAGGGAAACTGGGTGGCTGGGGACAGGAATGGGGGGAGGGCTTTCTTTCACTGTACTCATTTTGACCTTTAGAATTTTGAACCACATGGCTGTATTATCTATTCAAATAAATAAAACTAAAGTCTTTTTTAAAGATTCTGAATTATACTACCTGACCATGTCTCTCCTGATTTCCAATTCTGTTGACACTCAGGCACCCAGACAGACACAAAGCCTCTGCAGATCCGAGACCGTTTTCCCTTGACACCTATAGCCAATCACTCTGTGAGCTCGAGCATCTACTTTTCTATTCCCACTGCCTGGTTTGGCAAGGGCAGTACAGTCTTTTCTACAGTTCCAGAAATAAGAGCGTTAACTGCATCAGCCTATGTAGGATCATCCTAATAGTCCCTGTAGAGATGTGTTCCTGACATGGCCATTTTTTTACCCATGATCAACATACAATGAGTGTGGGGGGGGGGGGACTTCCCTGGTGGCGCAGTGGATGAGACTCCGCACTCCCAATGCATGGGGCCCAGGTTCGATCCCTGGTCAGGGAACTAGATCTCACATGCATGCCGCAACTAAGAATTCACATGCCATAATTAAGGAGCCCGCCTGCCGCGACTAAGGAGCCCTGGAGCAGCTAATGATCCTGTGAGCTGCAACTAAAAAGGGCCTGCCTGCCACAACTAAGACTCAGCACAACCAGATTAAAAAACAAAAACAAAAACGTACAGTAATGAGGGGTACTTCCCTGGTGGCGCAGTGGATAAGATTCCACACTCCAAATGCATGGGGCCCAGGTTCTATCCCTGGGCAGGGAACTAGATCCCACATGCATGTTGCAACTAAGAGTTCGCATGCCACAACTAAGGAGGCCTGGAGCCGCAACTAAGGAGCCCATCTGCCACAACTAAGACCCGGCGCAACCAAATAAATAAATAAATATTTAAAAAAATACAATGAGGGTGTAGTGGCCCCTTGTCTTTTCATCTCTTCATTCTTTTTTCCTGTTCTAATGGTAGATCTGGCTGGGCCTAGTATAACTCAAAATCCATCAGAGAGGCTCTCAGGCCTTCAGTTATTCCATTGAATCTCCATAGTTTACACATTTTAAACAATTCCTTGAAACTGCTTGCACTAGGTTTCCCAGGGCTGCTGTAACAAATTACCACAAACCTGGTGACTTAAAACAACAGAAATGTATTTTCTCACAGCTTTGGAGGCCAGAAGTCTGATATAAATAAGGTGTCGGTTGGCAGGGTCGGTTCCTTCTTGGGGACTCGGCAGGAGAAGCTGCTCCATGCTCTCTCTTAGCTTCTGGTGATTGCTGGCAATCCTTGGTGTTTCTTGGCTTGTGGCAAACATCACTCCAATCTCTGCCTCTGTCCATACATGGCATCCTCCCTGTGTGTCTCTGTGTCCAAATTTCCCTCTTTTAAAAGGATACCGGCCACTAGATGAGGGCCCACCCTAATCCAGTTCGACCTCACATTACATTGATTACAACTTCAAAGGCCCTATTTCCAAATAAAGTCACATTTACAGATTCCTGGTGGACATGAATTTGGAAGGGACCCTATTCTACTCAGTACATTACTCCAGTCTCCACCACTGGGGCTGCATCCCTCTAAACCTTCTTTCCAATCTTGAGTCCTTTCTACTTTTATAAATGGCAAAATACTCCACACTGTTGCACCAGTGTTAGCCCAATCCTTTAATCCACTTTAACTACTGAGTTACAGACCTGACTATTCCTAGCACCCCGTTTAACCAGTGGACAGTTATCTCCCCTGCCCCATAAGCAGTCTCTAAGACATTTTCAACTTCTGCCTTCCCAGTGTTTCCAGCTTTCTGTAGCTGCTACTCTACAGAGAGGTGTTTAATAACTCATTAGCACCTCTTTGCATCTCAGTGTGAATCCCCTAATCTCTTAAATTCTCTCAGTACAAATCCCTCCTCCCCAACCAGCCCAGCTCCTAGAGCCTCCCTGTCTGGGAGCTGGAGGGCAATGAAGGGAGGGGAAAAGGAGCACGCCTGTGTCTGCTTTGCTGCTTCCAAGGCCCATCACTCAGGGATGCTGCTGGTCTCTAAAACAGTGGCAAGCCCCAATCCTGCCATACAGTTGGAAATCCTCCACATTGGGCAAGAATTTAGTCGACGCGCAGCAGATTGTCTACATCTTTTCAACCCTGGAGTGTGAATCCACAGGATTGCCCTGTCAGGCATTAGGTAACATGCCAGCAGGGTGTACAGTTTCTCCCTTCCTTCCCAATAGTCAGCCTGGAGCCAGCCCTCTGTGCCCTGGGCAGTTCTAAAAGCAGTCACAAAAGTAATCACCCCCTTTCTGTGGCTTTTTTTTTTCTAACATTTAATTTATTTTTTTCTAAAATTTTTCAGTCAACAAAATTGAAGGAATTTAACAATGAACAACCCTATTACCCAGCACCCAGTTCTACCCAGATTCTACCATTAACATTTTTTTTAGCATTTAAAAAATTAAGCTATACTTCACATAACATAAAATTCACTTTAAAGTGAATTTTAAAGTGTACACTTTTGAAGTGTGTGCTTCAGTGGTTTTAAGTGTATTCACTATATTGTGCAAACATCACCACTAATTGCAGAACATTTTCATCACCCCAAAAGAAATCCCATGCCCATTATCAATCAGTCCTAATTTCCCTCTCTTCCCAACCCTGGCAACCACTAATCTACTTTCTATCTGTAGATAGAAAGATTTGTCTATTCCAAACATTTCATATAAATGGAATCATACAATAGGTGGCCTTTTGTGTCTAGTTTCTTTTGCTTAGCGTAATGTCTTCAAGGTTCACTCGTGCTGTAGCATATAACACTATTTAGTTCCTTTTTATGATGAATTATATTCCATTGTATGAATAGATAACATTTTATCATCCATTCATTTGCTGATGAACATTTAGGTTCTTCTAGTTTGGAGCTATTATGAATAATGCTGCTGTGAACACTCGGGTACAAATATTTGTGTGAACATGTTTTCAAATCTCTCATGTATATACCTAGGAGTGGAATTGCTGGGTTATACAGTGACATTAACATTCTACTATACATGCTTTATCATATACCTACCTGTCCTAACCATCCTTCTATCTATATATCAATCCGTCTCACATTTTTGTGCACTTGAGAATAAATTGCAAACATCAGTATATTTCACCCAGCATGCCTATTAACTAGAAATCAATATTTGTGTAGTTTTTACTTTTCATGTAAAATTTACATACAGTGAATTCTAAGTGTATGATTCAATGAGTTTTTAACACATGCATACACCTGGGAAACCTGGAATCAAGATATCAAGATATAGGACTTGCCTGGTGGCGCAGTGGTTAAGAATCCACCTGCCAATGCAGGGGACACGGGTTTGAGCGCTGGTCTGGGAAGAGCCCGTGCACCACAACTACTGAAGCCTGCGCGCCTAGAACACTGCTCCGCAAGGAAGACCCAATGCAGCCAAAAATAAATTAAATAAATTTTAAAAAATTTTAAAAAAACAGTATGACATCATTCTATATCAGTAAACATATATCACTGTAAGAGGAAGCATCCACTCAACAAAATAAAATCAATTCTTTTTTTTTATAGTTGTGGAGAGCAGGGGCTACTCTTTGTTGCGGTGCGTGGACTTCTCATTGAGGTGGTTTCTCTTGTTGCAGTGCACGGGCTCTAGGCACACGGGCTTCAGTAGCTGTGGTGCATGGGCTCAGTAGTTGTGGCTCGTGGGCTCTAGAGCGTAGGATCAGTAGTCATTGGCAGGCGGATTCTTAATCACTGCGCCACCAGGGAAGCCCTAAAATCAATTCTTAAAAAAACAACAATAGGGCTTCCCTGGTGGCGCAGTGGTTGAGAGTCCGCCTGCCGATGCAGGGGACACGGGTTCGTGCCCCGGTCTGGGAAGATCCCACATGCTGCGGAGCGGCTGGGCCCGTGAGCCATGGCCGCTGAGCCTGCGCGTCCGGAGCCTGTGCTCCGCAACGGGAGAGGCCACAACAGTGAGAGGCCCGCATACCGCAAAAAAAAAAAAAAAAAAAAAAAAACAACTGTCAGAACTTTTCCCAATGTGGTTGTACCATTTTCACACACACAACGATGCATGCATTAGGCTTACAAATTTTGAATCAAAAAGTAAAAACAAAAATTTTAGACTGCTGCTAATTATTTTCATTTAAAAATTTTAACTAATTAGGTTCAGAATATTCTAGCTAATAAGTGCTGCTTTGACCACACTCTCAAATGAATGACTGTAAATGAGGGGATGCCTTAAATTTACACAAGGTTATATGTCAAATATATTTCAAATAAAGAAATAGAGAGGATGACCCATTCATAATAAAAAATGCTCAACAAACCAGAAAAAGAAGGGAACATCCCCAACCTGAGTAAGGCCATCTATGAAAACCCAGAGCCAAGGATTTCCTTGGGGGCGCAATGGTTAAGAATCTGCCTGCCAGTGCAGGGGACACAGGTTCAAGTCCTTGTCCGTGAAGATCCCACATGCCGCAGAGCAACTAAGCCCATGTGCCACAACTACTGAGCCTGCACTCTAGAGCCGATGAGCCACAACTACTGAGGCTGCGTGCCACAACTACTGAAGCCTGTGCACCTAGAGACTGTGCTCTGCAACAGGAGAAGCCACCACAGTGAGAAGCCCCTGCACCACCCCGAAGAGTAGCACCCTGCTCGTGGCAACTAGAAAAAAAAAGCCAGCAAGGAGACCCAACGCAGCCAAAATTTAATTAATTAATTAATTAAAAAAAAAAACAGAGCCAACATCAAACTTAATGGTGAAAGACTGAATGCTTTCCCCTAAGATCAGGAATAAGACAAGGATGTCTGGCCTCACCAATTCTCTTCATCGTTGTTCTAGGGGTTTCAGCCAGGGCAATTAGGCAGGAAAAATAAAAGGCATCCAGATTAGAAAGGGAGAAGCAAAACTTCATCTCTGTCTGCAGATGATGTGATCTCATATATAGAAAATCTTAAGGAATCCACTAAAAGAAGGTGATGATTTTTATGACACCCTGTGGAAGTCTCGATTCCCAAGATTTAAAAATTCATTTGCTGGGGACTTCCCTGGTGGCCCAGTGGTTAAGACTCCACATTCCCAATGCAGGGGGCCCGGGGTGCAATCCTTGGTTAGGGAACTAGATCCCGCCTGCCGCAACTAAAGACACAGTGCAGCCAAAAATAAATTAATTAAAAAAAATTCATTTGCTTTCTTCAAACTGCCTCTTCCTCTTTTATTCTCACATTCTTCCCTCCACACCTGACAAAAATAAGCCCAACTCTTTTTTTAACAACTTCCCACCTCTTTCCTCCATCCCATTCTTCTCGAAAAGTTTGCTCCTGTAATTATCATCTTGGAACTGCCCACCAAGACCCTTGTTTCTACTTATCTGGATCCCCAAGCTCCAGTCTCTCTCTTTCTAAATCATGCTACTCCCCTGCTCCACATTTTAAAGTAGCTCTCTACTGCCTGGTTTCTGTGTTTGTGTGTGCATGCTTTGCAGCTAATTGTTAAAACAGCTTTATTGACATATAATTTGCATGTCATAAAATTCACTCGTTTTAATGATTTTTAAAACTTAATGGTCCAACCATTACCATAATCCAGTTTTAGAATATTTGCATCACCCTGATACTATCCCTTCCCTGTAAAGGTTGGTCCACCAAAAAACTACCTACAAGTGTAATGTTTGGAAGTTAGGCCTGAGGGTTTGGGATCTTGAATAAAGATTTTAAACCTCCAGGCAACGTGACGGTAAAGGATCGTTTTCTACCTCTTTCTGTTAAAAAATGAAGTCTTGGTTAATCATTAAGCTAACCATGATATCATGAAGGGTTACGGAGGCCGTATCTCCATTTCCATCCAAATAGCTGACCATTTTCTTCTCTTGCTACCCCCTCAGAAAGGATACTCCCCTACTGGGCTGAGGCATTCTTCTTAAAAGAACTTTCTAGCTCGCCGCCCCTCCCAAGACGAGCAACCTCCTCTCCAGTAATGACAGCCCCAGTCCAGGTCCCCACATACCCACACTCCTGATCAAAAAAACGTTAATCAGTGGCCTTTCTTTGCCAATTCCCAATCCTCCACCCCCATCGCACCACAAGGTCTCTGTCTTCCTTTTCATCTCTTTCAGCTTCGTTTGCCTAATCTCCAGACAGATCCCTAGCTTGACGCCTTCTCCTCTCCGTCACTCGCTTCACTCGCTCTGCCATCACTTCCCAAATTGCCAGCATCCCGGACCTCAAAGGTGCAAATGCCAAAAACAGATGAGTTGACGCGCCTAAGGGAGAGAAGTGTGTGGGTGTGTGGGTGTAAGTGTCCTTGCTTGTGTGTGGAAGAAACCAACAGAGGCCACGCCGGTGTCCATCTTCTGGAAATACCGATCACGCCCGGCCGAGAGAGCGAGGATCGGCTCCCCAGTGCCCCGCGCAGACAGCATTCAGGGCTGTAGAACTCAGAGGTATCAAGGCTTCACCCGGGACCCCTGCCCAGAGGGCGCCCCGCCCCTCAACGGTACGGCGCAACCCCTCCCCGGCGCGGTGGTAGGGGCCGGCTGCAACGTCATCCATTGTTTACAAATCAACCAGAGCCGGTAGGATTCCGGCTCCCGCGGCTGCTGGCGCGCGGCGAGAGTGCCTGGCGGGCTCCGGCTTCCGCGTCCGCCCCGGCTCCGGCTTCGGCCTCAGCACCGCGCCCGGCTCCGCCGCGGCCCACCGAGCCCCGGGGGCAGCCGAGCCGCCGGCGACTCCCGCAGAGCTCCGGGTGCCCGCGCGGGGGGCCATGCCGTGCCGGAGGGAGGAGGAAGAGGAAGCCGGCGAGGAAGAGGAGGAGGAGGAGGAGGAGGACAGCTTCCTCCTACTGGAACAGTCGGTGACTCTGGGCGGCTCGGGCGAGGTGGACCGGCTGGTGGCCCAGATCGGCGAGACGCTGCAGCTGGACGCGGCGCAGGACCGCCCTGCCTCCCCGTGCGCGCCCCCGGGGCCGCCACTGCAGCCCCCGCGACCCCCGGCGGTGGTGCGGGCGGACAAGGCCCGAGCCCCGGCTCTGCCGTTGCTTCTGCCGCCCGCCTCGGCCGAGACTGGGGGTCCGGCGCCCCCGGGGGCCCTGCGCTGCGCCCTCGGGGACCGTGGCCGGGTGCGGGGCCGGGCTGCGCCCTACTTTGTGGCCGAGCTCGCCGCAGGCCCCAGCGCGCTGTCCCCATTGCCCCCTCAGCCCAGCCTTGATGGGCCTTCGGGAGCTGACAAGCGAGGCGCCCCGCAGCCGCTGTCGGGTCCTTGCCGGCGAGGATGGCTGCGGGACGCCGCCGCCTCCCGCCGCCTGCAGCAGCGACGCGGGCTACAGCCTCAAGCCCGCACTGGCGACGACGACCCGCACCGGCTTCTGCAGCAGCTCGTGATCTCGGGGAACCTCATCAAGGAGGCCGTGCGGAGGCTTCATTCGCGACGGCTGCAGTTACACGCAAAACTTCCCCGACGCCAGCTCGTGGGCCCTCTGTCGGCCCCAGTGCATGAGCCCCCTTTGCCCCGCAGCCCTCGCCCGGCCTGCAGCGACCCTGGCTCGTCTGGGAGGAGGGCGCAGCTCAGAACTGGCGACGGCGTTCTGGTCCCCGGCAGCTAACACCCCGAGAGTGGCCACAGCGCCAGCCTCTGCCTGGAGGGCAAGGGGTTCCCCCTGAGGGCTGCGTCTCTACTCAGACTGGTGAACTCGCGCTTTTGGAAGCGTGAAAATAACTAATGAAGACGAGGAATCGAAAAATCGCGAATGTTTTCGTGGGAACTGAGGTCGAGGGCCCCGATGTGGTTGAAAAACAAGACTTCGTTGGTCCTATTTAAGGCAGATTACAAGAGCGCACCCCAAGCTCACAGTCAGCAGGACTCCTCATCGGCGTGACCAGTCCTGGTGGCGCAGCGTGCAGTTCCACGCAGTCTCTCCGGGTCCTCCAGCCTGATGACCATGTGGTCACAGCCCACGCTTCTTAGGATCGCCGAACGCCCAGAGGACGAGGATGATCCCAGTTACTTGCTTTACCTTTCCAGGGCTGGTTCCTGATCCACTTTGGGGGAGAGGAACCTGTGTAGATCCTTTCAGGGAGTACCTCAAACTGCCAGACTTGAAATTTTACGACACTTAAAAAAACCCATCTCGTGTATTTTGGGGTGCTGGTTCTTGATACAAAACACGCGGCACCGGGAAAGGACGTTTTGGGGAATTGAATAGACGTAACCTTTTCTCTGCCCCCGCTTTGCAACTGCCTGAAGTTCTCTGAGTGGCGGGGGAAGGCGGTGCGCCTGTGATGCTGATGGGAGGTGGGGCCGACAGGTGCTGGGGAAAGGGGAGGGCAAGGCGCGGAGTTGAACCCTCGGTCCCCTCGAAAGTGTATTTTCACAGCCTGTCCGCCCCTTCTCGGGTTCAAGATCACTGTTTCCTGGGGGCACACGAGATTGCGGGGCTCCAGCAGGGGAGAGTCGCCAGGTTCCGCCTGTACTCGGAGTAGAGCGCGGGGTTTTGCAAGTGCTGGAGTCTCCTGAGGACACGCGCACCGCTGCCACCGCGGGTGTGAGGAGGCGGCGACGTGCTGGGCGCCAGTGCCTCCCGCGGGCGGCCGCGCCCCGGGCTTTCACGGAAACTGCCCTGAGAAGTGGCCTCGGGTCCCTTCTCTTCCCCTCGGCTCTGCTGTCCTACTCTAGCGGGTGGCGCTGGCGCTCCTGGGGGCCCCGAGCTGGGGGCTGAGGAGACACCACGTGATGGGGCACTCCAGGGACACACTGCCTAGCACAGCAGCTTATAATGGGCTCTCCGGGGCCTTTTGCAATAACAGCTGCAATTCCCGGGATAGATGGAGTTGATTTCCTCCCTTTGCCCCTCCCCCAGCCATGCCAGCTCGCCTTTGTAAGTGAAGGAAACCGAGTAGAAAATGTGACCCTCCAAATGGAGAAGCTGCAGGCTTTGCCATTGTGAACCTGGTGAAGTGCTTGTAACATAACATAACATTCACTCAGTCTGAAGGATCTAAGACGGTATTGTTGGTGTTTTAGTTTTATAAGATTCAATGGCATGTTCATCATCCAGATGTGGCTATTGACATACCTACACTTCGCAGCGGAGTGTCTGGAATTGTGGCTATCCTGATTATAGGATGTTAACTTAACTGAAATATCTGTTTTTAATAAATGCGTTGGGTTTTTTGTTTGGTTTTATTTTATACTTGTCGTCGGTGGGAGAGATGCACAGAACACGTTTCTCTGATCTCCATAAACATGAAAACACTTGAAATCCTTGTCAGCCTGGCTTGTGGATGGTAATTAGAGCGCCTTTGTGTCTGAGCAGCTCACTAGTTAGACAGGGCCTGCGTGGCTGGGTGTGTATTGGTGCTGGCATGAAATTAAATGAAAGCGAGGTCAGGTTTTGGACCAATCCCATGCACTAAAGCCTTAGAGCCTTCTGGATTACTAGTCAGTGCTGGAGAAGCTCCTTCTGACTGTATTAACAAAGGACATCAGATCAGTCAGTCACTTCAGACTGGGAGGCTTATCACTTTTTTCTTTCTATGGCCATTAAGTGGACTTGTTCCACAAGGTGGCCCTTTAGGCTGGGGCAGCCCTTGGTTAGGGACTGCTCAGGATGCAAACCTGCAGTGGGAAAGCCAACTGGGAGGGTATGAAAGGACTCCTCTCTTTGCCCTTGGCACGTTCACTCCCATTCTCTCCCTAAGCAGTGATGGAACAGCCCATCTCTGTCCCTCCTGTTCTCAGTTACTTTGGTCTGTTTCCTCCAGGAAGGAGCCATGCTGGCAACAGGATATCCAGGGTTCAGGTCCCCTTATTAAATGGGGACCTTGGGCAAGTTGCTCAACCTCTGTGAGCTTCGGTTTCCTCATCTGTACAACAGATGAGACATGAGATGATGAGAAAAAGGCTCCTTGTGACTGGCACATCCTGGAGATGAATAGTCCAGTCCTACCCCTTCCTTCCCAGGACTGTCCCTTGGTAGCCAATCGACTGGGTCCTCGGTTTCTCATAAAACAAGGGCATGCTGTGATCCCACAGGTGCTTTCTGGATTGAGTGCTGTATGATTTAGAGACCTGATTTTCTAACTCCCCTTTGGACTCAATGCCTGTTGTTTATACCTCCCCATTCTCTCTCTTCAAATACACACACAGACCCTGATGGTCTCTGAGAAGTACCTCCAGAACACACCAAGCCAGCCATTTCCCACAACCTGCCCAGGAAGGATTGTGGAAGACTCAGTCCAGTGCCACCCAGCAAAGGGATGGTGACTATGGAGGCTCTAACACAAACTGAGGAAGGGGGGCCTCTAACAATGCAGTGGGCTACCACCTCTGAGCTCTGAGCGAAAGGAAAGTGGTCAGGTGCCGACTTCCCCTGGCATTGGAGGAGCCCTGAAGTCCTCACTTCTTAGATGAGGTGGGATTTCCTGGAGGTCAAAGAGTTAGGAGCAATCCAGGGCCAAGATGGCCATGATTCAATGCCACTGCCCCAAACGTGCTGGCTTCTTGTAATGATTGGTTAAGGCTAGACTCAACCATAGGGTTCACGTAATACAACCCCCTCCTTCAAAAAGGAAGACTGGAGAAAACTCATGCCTACTATGAGATGCTTTAACTGCACTATAACCCTGTAACCATCACAGGGTGTAAACCGTCCATCTTTAAAAATCCTGCAAGATCTTACTAGTCACCCCCAAGACATCTTTTGGAATAAGTCAGGGTTTACATTAATGATTTTTAAAAGTTATTAGACCATTTTTCCTTGGTGGTCCAGTGGCTAAGACTCTGCGCCCCCAGAAACTAGATCCCACGTGCCGCAACTGAGTCCACATGCCACAACTAAAGATCCTGCGTGCTGCAACTAAGACCCAGTGCAGCCAAATAAATAAATATTAAAAAGAAAGTTATTAGACCATTTTATAGGTGGAAAAATATTCCAGGAAGGGGGCAGTGCAGAGTGACCTACAAAGTCATTTACGAAGTCAAAGGCCTAACAGAACCTAGAACCCAGGTCTCGGGTCATCCAGCTCAGGCCTCTTTCCAATAGCCTGCTACCATCATACATAGTCCAATATTGTTCACTGCAGAAGTCCACACATATACTACGATGTAAATGATACCCCTGCAGTTGTCCAACATCATGATCCTGCCATTGGAACCCTGGAAAACCATGCCCCAGATCCCTAGGCTGAGCTAGGGAAAGCCAGGTATGCGGTAACCATTTTCTTATGTTCAGCATCCTATGAAGACAGCTGGCCACAGAAAATGGCCTGGGTAAGATAAAAGACCAAAGCTATAAAGTCAATGAAAAAAACACTAAATAAACTAAAAGACAGAAATTGACAAATAAGTGATTTGGAGAAAAGAATGCCACACCTCACAAAGAACTCCAGAGTCTGCCACCCCAAGATTTCATTCTAAATTAGGCATAAATGCTACAATATTTGAATTCTATTTTACCCTTTTTTGCTCTTTCCTTTTCCAGCTCAGAAGCAGAAATATGGAGTGCACATCAGACACCACTTTCCTATCCAGCAAAGTCTGTGTCAAACCCTGTGATCCCTATCTTCCAATCAGGAAAGAGTTACCCTGGCAACCAAATTACCAACTCACTCAATTAGCTCCCCCCTCTTCCACTGATGCTCAGTAATCACAGAATGTCAGCCCCGAGAGAGCTCAGCCTACAGTGGTCTAGTGCTACCCCCTCATTTAGAGATGGAAGCACAGGGAGGTTTCCACTCTGAGGTGCACTCCATTTGAACACCAGGAAGGCTGGTGCAGACAAAGCAGCAAAACTCTCCCACGCAGCGCTTCCTCCTGGTTTTCCATCCATAACTGAAGGGAAAACAAATGACCTGCCCATAACAATGTGTCTCAGGAGGTGTAATAGATAAGAGCGTGGGCTCTGCAGGCAGCCCTGCATTGTTAGCTGTGTGATTTGGGACAGGATCCTTCACCTCAATAATCTCAATTAACTCACCTGCTAAATGGGGATAAGTACAGCACCTACCGTGAAGAATCCGGTGAAGGTGAAATTAGCTCATGTATGAGAAGCAAAATAGCCAATAAACACTCTTATAAAACAAAACATCATTCCTGGAAGTTACTGCGTTAAGGCCACTACTTTAAGTCTTTTGTGGAAAATCCTGCCTTTTATTGACTTCTTCAGTACGTTTCTTAAAAGGCATAAACCTGTTTGCTCTGAAGTTAAGACGTTTCTTAAACATGCACCCCTGTTGTATAAAGTGCGAAGGGAAGAGTAGAGGAAGGGAATAATCAGTCTAGAAGAGGTTTAATCAGAAAAGGGTGGAGGTCCCCTTCAAGCCAAACCTTGAAAACAGCTCAGGACTGGGACTCGTAGAGTAGGGGCAGCAGGAATATCACAAAGGGGAGGTTTGGGCTTCCCTGGTGGCGCAGTGGTTGAGAGTCCGCCTGCCGATGCAGGGGACACGGGTTCGTGCCCCGGTCCGGGAAGATCCCACGTGCCGCGGAGCAGGTAGGCCCGTGAGCCATGGCCGCTGAGCCTGCGCGTCCGGAGCCTGTGTTCCGCAATGGGAGAGGCCACAACAGTGAGAGGCCCGCGTACAGAGGAAAAAAAAAGGGGGGGGGGAGAGGGTTTGTGGGGAGGGCATTCTGAAGCCACAGCTCTTAACTCCCCCATTCCTATCAGAAATCCTTCTAAATCAAATTCAGTGCTCAGCTGTAGGTCTTCATGCCTGCCCTGTCCACTCCCATCTATAATTTGTACTGAGAAAATTGTGCAACTTCTTCACAGGAGGTGATCTTCAAGTTCATTTTGTTCTCACTCTTCATTTTATTTACTGTCATTATAGGGTTATCTCAGGGGCTCATATGTGAATGTCTTCTTTTCTCAAAGAGTTTAGGAACCAGGTGATAAGGGTCTCGGCGCAAAAAGACAGAAAAAGACAAGAAAGGAGACATTTCGAAAAGAAAACCCATAGTCCTCAATACAGCACCAGGTAGCTGTTAAAATGCAGGCTCTGGAGCCAGACTGCCTAGGTCGCAATCTCAGCTCTTTCCTTTAAAGCTCCTTCCTGTGACCTTGGGCAGGTTACTAACCCTCTCTCACCTCCCATTCCTTGTCCGCCAAGCCTGATAATAATAAAGTTCCTGCCTCATCAGGTTGTGATGATTCATTGAGCTAATGCTAGTAAAAATGCTTAGGCCACTGTCTGAAACACAGGTGCATTTAGTAACAACACCTGGGTATTGGCATTTAGTAAATATTTGCAGAGCAAACAAACGGGCAACTTCAACAGACTTGTGGAGGCAAGAGAGTGCTTGGGGCACAGATGATGAATTGTGGTGCCTAGAGGAGAGGATGGGAAAGGAGGGACAGCAACTAAAAAGGGAAAACAGAACCAAAGGAAGCTTTGCTCAAGCAGGAGAGACCTGCGCTCGTCCCACTGTGGTTGGAGGACAGTGGCAAAGGGTGGAATTGAAGGGAAGATGCTATAAAGGATAAGGCTCCTAGAGGGGGCACGAAGGGATGGGGCGCTCAGTCTGGGTAGGTTTGAAGCGCAGGACTCAGGGAGACCTTAGAGGTGGTTGTCCCCTGTGACAGCACTCTAAGTCACAAACTGTCCTACCACAGGGAGGCCAGGGACCAGCTGGCTGTTGAAACAACCTTGTATAACCCTTCACGCCTGAGATGGCTGGGTATGTTTTCGTGTGAAGGAATCCTTCTTCTCTGTACCTTATGCTACAATAGAATGAAATCTAAATCTGATACCAAGGGGTTTATTAACTGCTCCGCTTTATCAATTAACTGACTCACAGGAGGTAAAATTCACCACCCACAACTGATAGGCTGTTCAGGGAGTTTGTTTGACTTATTGATTTGGGTGAGTTAAAAAAGAATCACAAGCTGGTTATCATCTTGTTACCTTTGCCCTGCCTTTTGCCCGTTTCTTTTTTTACTGTCTAAATTAGATTCGGTTTCCTAGGTTTTCCTGAAAATCCTCCCCAGACACCGGAGTCATAATCACCTTTCTCCAAATGCACCATAAATAGTTCTTCTTTTCAGCTGGGTTAAGCAGAGCAAGAACTCACAGGGCAGATGTTCGAAACACACTGCTTAACGGTGCTGATAAAGAGAAGCTGAATAACTTCAGGATTAAAGAAAAACAGTGAAGGTCACGGAGCAAGCTCTGATTCCATATACCCTGGACCTGACCACGGAGGGCATACGTAGTGATCACATAGCTATAGCTCTGCGTTTGTGCGAGTGCACCTGTGCATGTAGACACACATACCCAACCATCCCTTACAGTTCACCCTTCAGCCTCCCTTGGCTTCTCTGGGTTCTACTATTGGTCTTTGTAAAGTGCTTAGCACAGAGCCTGGCACATGGTAAGTGCTACGTACATTGGCTAGTGTTTTTCCTTCCCAACTGACAGCATCTCCCAGGCTCCGTCCACCCCTCTTAACCCTAACTGCCAAGTCTTTATCTTCAGCCCTAATCTCTCTTCCAACTCCTAATCACTTAAGACGCACCAGGCTGCGGTCCCTGTAACTTCCCACATGAAACTCCTAATCAAGCCCCTCCCCGACCACACACACTCACACAACCAGCTCCTTGCAACTTCCCTATTACTCTTGTCCTTCTGGACTCAAGACTTGCAGAATGTTACCAGGGAAACCTAGACCTTGGATCCTTCAGAAGATGGAGTTGTCTCAACTCTGCCCATGCCCATGTCCTCAGTTCTGTGCCCATCCACTCCAAGGGACTAGGGATATCCCAGCCACAATCATCCCTGGGCCAAGTACTAGGAATGGGCTATCCCAAGCCGCAACACCTTGGGAACGGCCAATGCCTCCTTTGCACAGACACTTCCCCAGGCCCAGGACTCTGCTCTCTACAGCCTTTGCAAACGGCTGATTGGTAGCTGGGGCTGAGGTTCATGAGGAAATGTGTGGGTAGGCTCAGACAGAAGGTAAGAGGTTCAGCTTAAGAGTCATGAGTTCAGATCCTGTTCGACCACCCACAATTCCTACCCCTCCCCATTGTAAAGAGTGAAGGGCCGTCTTGTAAAAGGTGCCTACCAGGGCTTCCCTGGTGGCACAGTGGTTGAGAGTCCGCCTGTCGATGCAGGGGACACGGGTTCATGCCCCGGTCCGGGAAGATCCCACATGCCGCGGAGCGGCTGGGCCCGTGAGCCATGGACGCTGAGCCTGCGCGTCTGGAGGCTGTGCTCCGCAAGGGGAGAGGTCACAACAGTGAGAGGCCGCATATGGCAAAAAAAAACAAAAACAAAAAGGTGCCTACCAGGGTTCCTGCCCAAACAGGGCTCAGTCCCCTTTCTCCTTCTCTCCACCTCGCTTCTCAGCTCCTGAAGATCTTCAGGTCCTGTCAGTCTACAGTCACCACTCTAATTTCATTCCTGAGTGCTGTCTTGGCCATGTTGCAGACCCAGAAGACAGCTGCATTGGGTGAGACCTCACCATCTTGGCCCTATGCCCTCATCTTACAGACTTGAGGTTCTAAAAAAAGCAGCCATCTACCATTTGTTATCTGTGCCTCTCTTATGCAATTCCTATTACCTTATGTGAAGGTCTTGGCCCCAAACCTGCTTATGGGTTCTTCCAGGATGTCTGAAACCCTGCCTCATCCCGGATCCCCAGTGCCTTGCACATATGTGGCTGGCCTGCAAGAAAAGTTTGAAAATGGTGATGCTATTGTGTTGAGGCATTTATTGGGTCAAGGTTTTTGTGGGATGCTCTTAAGAACTTTAATAAATCCAACATGGGAGAAAATGGTGTCAAGAAAGTCTCATGGAGGTGGTACAGCATGACTGGAAGCTCTGGTTGAGGAAAGCAGGAGAAACTAGAGCCACACTGCCTGGGTTCAAATCCCAGCTCCTTAACTTAAAAGGTGGTGACTTCAGGCAAATCACTTAATCTCCTGGGCCTCGGTGTTCTCATTTATAAAATGGAGAAAATAGTGCCTACCTCATGACGAATAAAGCCATGACATAATGAGATAATGATTCAAAACACCCAGAACAGTACCTGGCACGTGTGTCAAGTGCCAACCCCCGGAATGATGACAGCAGAGACAGACCATCTGGAAGGTGTGTGGAGGTGGCCTTCTGGAAGTTCAGGAAAAGGGACTTATATGATACAGAAGCAAAAGAGGTGGCAGTGACTTGTGCTCACAGTGGAAAGGAAAGGGTGGCTGAAGTGTTAGGGCACGTGGGGCACGCTGAAGAGACAGATGGGGGCCACTGAAGGAAGAAGGGCCAGTGGTGGCAGCAAGAATCAGCAGCTGTCATTTTATAAGCCCTTAAGTGTCCCAGACACCTCAGGTCCTCGTTTTACCCTCCCAACCAACCTATGAAGTATTATTGTTTTATACATGAGAGGAGGAAAACGCACAGAGCTGTGACTTGCCTACTATGACACAGCTGCTGAGCAGCGTGGCTGAGTCAAACTGAGTCACTGAGCAGCCTTCCGCTGCAGCCCGTGTGAGAAGGTGCTGGGCAGGACAGGTGCCCCTGGGGCTGGTTAGCAGAGCTGGGCTGTACCAAGAAAGGCTTCCTTGTGGGAAAGGGCCCCAAGCCTGGGGAAGATAAGACTGAGGGCAGAACCAGGAGGGCCACTTAATTAACTGAACCCCCATCTGCTCAAAGCACCCCATTTTACAACTACCAAATACACTGCTGTAAAACCCTATTGTCTTTCCCTAGGCCACAGCTCAAGACTGGGTCAGTCTCAAAGGAGAAAATAGGCAGGATCTGTCTAAACCCTCACCATTCTTCAAACACAAATAAATCAGAAAATTCACCTCCCTCCACCCTCCTCCAGATACAACAAATCGCTTGGCCTCTGCCCTCCAGCCTAGAAAGTTTCTGGACTATGTTCTTATTCCAAAAAGGGCGTGAAAGCCCACCTAGCATGTTTTTAAAAACCTGGACTGAATTTTCTGATCTTGTGGAACATCGACCCAGAAGCACTCATCGACTGCAGCTCCACTGGTCTCCATCTCACACCTCGACCCCAAAGTCCCCTCTCCATCACGACTTCATTATGAAAGGTGTCCCCTCTGTGCTTTTTCCCCCACCTTCCACCAAAAAGCCAAAGCATGCTCCAAAACAAAAACCAAATTTATTCAGCAGACACTTTAATTAAGAAATCCTATAAATCAGGACCACCACAATTTCAGACACTCCGGTGCGAAGTGTACGTCAATAGCTACATCTGGAGGATGAACAAGCCATTGAATCTTTTAAAAAAATTAGTTTAGCTCCTTTACAGTTTGGGGGTGGCACCTTACTTAAAGCACCGTCAAGTTTCATACGGGTAAAGCCTGCGGTTTCTCCTCTTGGAGAGTCCCATTTAAAAAACGGTTTCGGTCACTCACAAAGAGCTGGTGGCAGAAGGAAACTGAGGGGTGAAGACCCACGAAAGCTCAGACCTATGGCTCCACAGAGGACCAGAACAGAGCAGAAAAACAGCCGGGGTCTCATCCATGCAGTGAAGACATCAGAAAGGGTGGAATAAGAAAGGCCAGCCGGGAGGGCAGGAAAGAGACATAAGACATTGTTTATGCCTGTTTCTGAGAAATCTCATGGCACGGCCAGGAGTGGCCTCACGGGAGGAGGAGGAGCTCTGGACAGCAGGAGAGAACAGAGAAAAAAAAATCTCTCTCCTCCCACAGCCCTCTCCACCTGTGTGTCCTCTGGAGACGCTAGGAGGTGGCGAAGCACAGACAGGGCTCTTCTCGGAGCAAGAGAAAAAAGACACAGCGGTCAGTTAGCTCTCCCAGGAAGCCCACAACCTTCCGTCCAAGCACACCGTGACCTTGAAACACAGGTGGCAAGGTCAAGTCATTTAAAAGTCCACATCCACCTCGACCCACCTTCAAAATTCTCCACCTCCCTACCCCCGACAACTGGAGCTCACATCTCCCACCTCGACCAGTCACCGATGTGATGGGAGAAAGGGGGCGGGCGATGCCAACCCACCCACCACCAAGCTTTTACATTCTTCTTCCCTCCGGAATTTCTTTGCACAGCAATTGTAGCACCATTTTCACTAAGTTCCTCCACCGGAAAATAAAATGTATTCGTGTCATCAGTTTTCAAGTATTCTTACAAAGCCCTCGCGATTCTCGCCCCTTGGAGCCGTATCTTTAAACAATCCAAGCACACGACACCCCCAAGAGTTAAGTCAGGTACAAGTTGATGCAAATAGCTGCCATAGTTCTCCCAGTTTTATCCCAGGTTCCTGTCCCCGAGGTGGCCGGGGAAATTCTCACGCGACACGTACGCGCCCTGGCCCGTGCATTTCTCCACACTCAAGTTTTCGCCGACAGCCTCGCCGGGGCGGGTAACTTCTCGGCTTGAGGTCTCTCCCCACTAGCCTCCTTGCAGCCTAGGCGGTCGCTCCCAGGACGGCAACGGCGGCTTCAGCTCAAGGTTGGGGAAGGCACAGGACGCCGTTGGGTCCCCGCAGCGGCTTCTTCCTCCTCCAGGGTCCCAGGGTCAGTGCAAGGCGCCGGAGGGCTGAAGGGCGACAGGGTCCGGTCGGCTGCGGCTGCCCCCGGGTCCGGGGGGTACCGCGGGGCCCGTGGCTGCCACCGCGGCGACGGCTCGCTGGAGCCTCCGCACGGCCTCCTTGATGAGGTTCCCCGAGAGCACCAGCTGCTGCAGGAGCCTGTGCGGGTCGTCGTCGTTGGCGCGCGCCCCGGCTGGGGGCCATCGTCGCTGTTGCAGGCGGCGGGAGGCGACAGCGCCCCGCAGCCATCCTCGCCGGCACGGCCCGGGCAGCGCGCTGGGGCTTGCGGCGAGCTCGGCCACAAAGTAGGGCGCAGCCCGGCCCCGCACCCGGCCACGGTCCCCGAGGGCGCAGCGCAGGGCCCCCGGGGGCGCCGGACCCCCAGTCTCGGCCGAGGCGGGCGGCAGAAGCAACGGCAGAGCCGGGGCTCGGGCCTTGTCCGCCCGCACCACCGCCGGGGGTCGCGGGGGCTGCAGTGGCGGCCCCGGGGGCGCGCACGGGGAGGCAGGGCGGTCCTGCGCCGCGTCCAGCTGCAGCGTCTCGCCGATCTGGGCCACCAGCCGGTCCACCTCGCCCGAACCGCCCAGAGTCACCGACTGTTCCAGTAGGAGGAAGCTGTCCTCCTCCTCCTCCTCCTCCTCTTCCTCGTCGGCTTCCTCTTCCTCCTCCCTCCGGCACGGCATGGCCCCCCGCGCGGGCACCCGGAGCTCTGCGGGAGTCGCCGGCGGCTCGGCTGCCCCCGGGGCTCGGTGGGCCGCGGCGGAGCCGGGCGCGGTGCTGAGGCCGAAGCCGGAGCCGGGGCGGACGCGGAAGCCGGAGCCCGCCAGGCACTCTCGCCGCGCGCCAGCAGCCGCGGGAGCCGGAATCCTACCGGCTCTGGTTGATTTGTAAACAATGGGTGACGTTGCCTTCGGGCCCTACCACCGCGCCGGGGCAGGGGGGACAAACGAGGAAGTGGCGCAGCGCGGGCCGTCACGGGCAGCGCAGGGCCGCGGCCGGAGCCTTCTTGTGTCTGCGCTGGGTGTTTGCTTAGGAGGGGATCTGGGGCATGGGGAGAGCTTCGTACTTCCCGACCGGATTAGCAGCACAGGACTATGAAGACTCTGAGGTGGCCACGATTGGATTCTCCCACTAACGGACACACCCACCCACACACCCAACCACTCATCCTCCGACGCTTCCTCCCTCCCCACGTGTCAGCAAGACTTGGGCGGCCCCGCTCCCCCTCCCGCGCACCCGCAGTCAGCGGGGCCCGGGAGTGGTGGGGGAGGGGCGGGCCCTGCGACCAGCTGGCTTGGGAGGGGTGGGGCTGGGGAAATTGGGGGCGGGGAGGGGACTTCGTAATGGAGGGCGGAATGGCCCTGAGGTGGAGTCTCGGTGCCTGCTCCCTCCGCCTAGTCCTCAAGCGCTACGACCCAGCGCGAGAGAAAGACGCGCCCCCGCCTGGCTAAAGACTTTGTTCATTAAAGAAAAAAAAAAAAAAAAAAGCCGCGCGGCCAGTAAAAAAAGATTTAAATAGAAATATAGGGCGATGAAAAAAACCTCTCTAATCATAGGAGTCAAACATGGTTCACATATTAAAAGTTTTTCTTTTCCAGCCTTTTTCTATAAAAGTGTTATACAAACAGCCACTCGTATACAACGTTATACACTTTTCCACTAGCATTATCCCGTAAACGGTGTTCGTGTTATTGCATGCGCCTTGAGAACATGTAATGATTACGCAAGTTTCCATTAAGTGGCTGTACCATAACTTACTAAATAATTCCTTTAACGTTTGCGGTTTACCTCATTTTACCGTTGTAAATAAGTGCGTGACTAACATTTTTGTGTGTAAAACGTTTTCCGTGTTGATTCTTTCCTAAGAACATATTCCCAGGAATGGGAATTCAGGTCAAAGGATATGGATATTTTAAGGTTTCTGATAAATGTACCAAATTGCTTTCCAACAGTGGGTAAATTTACTCTCTCATCATTCATGTGTAAGCATACATTATTCGTTGCGCCTTCACTGGTATTAATACTTGAGTATTATAGTTATTTTTCTGATTTTGTAGGTGAAATGGATCTCATTTCAGTATTTATTTCTTTGCTTTTAGTTAGGTAGAGTAGTTTTCTAAATGTTTAACCAACTGTACTTCCTTTTTTTGTGAATAGTTCTCTAATAAGTTTTTCCTATTGATTTTTTTCTTTTGTATTTGCATGACTCCTCTACATGCCAGAAGTTCACTCTTTTCATAGTTTGCTGTGAATATTTCTTCGGTTTTTGTTGGTCCTGTGGAGTTTTTTTTTTTCACTAAAACTTAAACTTTAATATAGTCAAATCTACATAAAGTACCTTCCTTTGAAACTTCTAACACAATGCTAAATTTAGTCTTCTTGCCTCCAGAAAGTTATTAAATATTACGTTCTATTTTCCTGAGATTTTTCTAGTGCCTTGATTTTTTTCAAATCTATCTGGATTCATTTTGGTCACTGGTGCAGGGAGATGATACGATTTTTTTCCCACCACAGAGCTTGTCAGGCAGGGCTGTAGTTCTTCAGGACAGAGGTGTTTGGGCACTGTAAACACAAGCTCTGCCCTGAGCAGCTCCCAGCTGCTGGTTAAGCCAAAGGTTGTAAGGACTGGGTGGGGCTGGGAATATTATGATCAGTCTGTGTGCGAAGTCGAGAAAAACCTTGAACAGGTTGTACCAAGACCTAAAGAGATTCACTGTCTCATTCCTGCCGCGTCTGGGTGTGTGGCTCCTGGCAAATCAGTTTACAAGCGAAAACACATGTAAAATGGAAAAAATAATCCCAGCCCTGCCTCCCTCTGAGGATTGCTTTCAGGATCAAATAAGATAATGGGAGCAGGCTTTGTCAGGCATTACACAAATGTAACGTGGGATTAGGTCCAATGGTTTACTCACAGAGGCCTGGCTTAATTCCAGCGATTCCCTGAGGGAATCAGCTAATATATTCATGATAAAGTTTCCCCCTTACAGCCCACTAAGTAAAACATACCCCCAAGGCATTACTCCCTTGAAACTGCCTTGTCCCTGAATTCTGCCCAGGGACCACCCTGACCTGGGATTGATTAAGGCCTTCTTGAAGTCAGCCCAAAGGCTCCCAAATCCCAAGGTGTGACCCCCTACAACTAGTTCTGCAGGTTTTGCTGACAGATCCTTTCCCAACAAGCAGCCTTCCTCCTGCATCTCTGTGGAGGGCTCTTCACACGCTTTACTGATGAGGACTGAAAGCCATTTCCCCCAGAGAGAGTGATTTTCATTTTCATTCTGATGGTACTTACTGGAGAATTTCAAGGGGAATGAAAATTAGGGGAGGGCTTATGGATTTCAGCAGAGTTAAATAAATGGGAATTTTTTTTTCTCCTCTCTGTAAGATGATGCCTGCCCCTAAGTAGAGAAAAGCAGTTTTATGCTCCATTGACTTTAAACATTAATGGAGCTGGTGTAGCTATTGTCTCTAACCCAGCATCCCTGGAAGTCGTTTTTCTTTTCTTGTCAGGGTAATTCCCATAGTGTTCTTAGTACTAAAGGAAATGGAGCTGAGATGGCATTCTTTTAAAAATCTTCCCTTTGTAATGTTGCTTTTGTGTGGAGATTGCTATGTAAATATGCCGGGACTTGGATATTATACTATTCATTATAAAGATGAATTCATTACAAAAGACCAGTTCCATTTTCTGGGGGCACTTCTCTGGAGAGCTCTGAGAGAGGAAAGTGCTGTGCTGGACCAGTGGGAGGCAGAGAAATGCCCTGGATTAGGAATCAAAATACAAGATGCTAGAGAGGCTCAGATGCAATTAAAAGTAATGAGAGGGTATCAGAAAGGGAGGCGATGAGAGCTGCGTGCCTGGCACGCTGGGCACCTGCCTGGAAAGAGACATGGAGGGTATTCAGCATCACCCGTGGAAGGACACAGAATTCAAGGATTTTCTGAATTTTTTTGGACTGCATTGAAATTCTTCGCAAGGAGTTTGCTTTCCACCTGGACTTTGTTTTCAGTAACCTGTACTCAGACACACCAGCGGGGATGAAGAGACAGACTCTAGGCTTGGAACTCCACCTGCATCCAGCCATGTCATCCTTCTGTGCCTCAGATCCTGAATCTGTAAAATGGAGGGTGATCCTTTCTTTACAAAATTGTTATATTACATAAGAATATGTATGGGGGGCTTCCCTGGTGGCGCAGTGGTTGAGAGTCCGCCTGCCGATGCAGGGGACGCGGGTTCGTGCCTCAGTCCGGGAAGATCCCACATGCCGCGAAGCGGCTGGGCCCATGAGCCATGGCCGCTGAGCCTGCGCGTCCGGAGCCTGTGCTCCGCAACGGGAGAGGCCACGACAGTGAGAGGCCCGCGTACTGCAAAAAAAAAAAAATGTATGGGAAGACTTATCACATGACCTTGGCAGGGGTGATGTTGGAGTGAAGCTCTGAGAAGCAGAAATAGTCTTAGTGATGTGTAAGCCTAAAAAAAGGGGAATTCTATGCTGTGGTCCATGAACAGATGAATAAACAAGCTGGGGTAGAGCCATGCAATGGAATATTACTCAGCCATAAAAAGAAATGAAGTGCCGATGTGCTACAACATGATGCTCAAAAACATGCTAAGTGAGAGAAGCCAGAAACACAAGGTCGTGCATGTGAAAATATCCAGAATAAGTAAACCCATAGAGGCAGAAAGTAGATTGGTGGTTGCTTAGTTCTGGGGAGCGAGAATGGTGGTGGCGGGGGAATGACTGCTAAAGGGTACGAGGTTTCCTTTTGGAGTGCTGAAAATGTTTTGGAGCTTGATAGCGGTGGTGGTTGCACAGTGCTGTGGGTGTACTAAATGTCACTGAATTGTACACTTTAAAATGGCTAATTTTATGCATGTGAATTTCACCTCAGTAAGAAAAATTCTATGCTGTATCTGGTATTTGATCTAGTTCTTTCTTTTTCTATAATTGTAACAGCAATCTATTTGGGGATTTGAAGTCATCGCAACTTCACCATGCTTCCAATGCAGGTTGCCGCTCTTTTTCGACTTTGAAGTCACATTGAAGATGTCAGATCAGCTGATTCCCTCACTCCTGTTGCATGATTTTCTGGCCAAGGTGAACTGGGTCTTTGTCTTCCCTTGCTAAGGAAGCAAAGGCTAGTCCAGAGGCAGCCAGGGGACCACGGTGGGCCTGATAAAGATCTTCAGTCGTCCTTCCCATCCCAAAGTTTTCTCCTGGTTACCTGCTTCTCTCCTTTGTGCTAAGGGTGTTGGTTGGGAAAGTGGATACAGTACAGTGCCTAAAGGGAAAGGGGTTACTTTTAATAAAATTACGACCTAGGTAATCATGATTAGAATTTGCCTTGGACAAAACTGTAGGTTCAGATCACAGATCAGTGGTCGCCAAAGGTTCAGTTGGTGGAGGGGAGGCTGTGACTACAAAGACGAGCACGGGAGTTTTGGGGGGCAATGGGGGGGCGATGGAATTGCTCAGTGTCCTGACTGTGGTAATGGTTACACAGATCTACACTGGTGTTAAAACTCAGAACTGTACACCCAAACAACAAAACAAACTGTAAACACACACACCATATATTAATTATGGTGGCAGATGCATGGGTGTATATATTTGTCAAAACTCAATGGACCCTTCGGACTTCCCTGGTGGTCCAGTGGTAAAGAATCTGTCTTGCAATGCAGGGGACGCGGGTTTGATCCCTGGTCAGGGAACTAAGATCCCACACGCCGTGGGGCAACTAAGCCTGCACACCACAACTACTGAGTCCGCGCACCTCAACTAGAGAGCCCACATGCCCTGGAGCCCTCGTGCCGCAACTAGAGAGAAGCCTGTGCCACGATGAAATATCCTACATGCCGCAGCTAAGACCCGACGCAGCCAAAAAAATAAATTAAATAAATAAATGTTTTAAAAAACCTTAAAAAAAACTCAATGGAGGGGCTTCCCTGGTGGCGCAGTGGTTGGGAGTCCGCTTGCCAATGCAGGAGACACGGGTTCGTGCCCCAGTCCGGGAAGATCCCACATGCCGCGGAGCGGCTGGGCCCGTGAGCCATGGCCGCTGAGCCTGCGCGTCCGGAGCCTGTGCTCCGCAATGGGAGAGGCCACAACAGTGAGAGGCCCACGTACTGAAAAAAAAAAAAAAAAAAAAAAGAAAAAACCTCAATGGACACTTAAAATGGGTAAATTAATTATATGTGAAATATAACCGCAATAAAGTTGATTATCAAAAATTTGCCTTCGGGGCGACTTCCCTGGTGGCGCAGTGGTTAGGAATCCGCCTGCCAATTCAGGGGACATGGGTTTGATCCCTGGTCTGGGAAGATCCCACATGACGCAGAGTAACTAAGCCCATGGGCCACAAGTGCTGACCCCATGTGCAACAACTACTGAAGCCCGCGTGCCTAGAGCCCGTGCTCCGCAACAAGAGAAGCCAGCACGATGAGAAGCCCGTGCACCACAACGAAGAGTAGCCCCCGCTCACCGCAACTAGAGAAAACGCATGCACAGCAATGAAGACCCAACACAGCCAAAAATAAATAAATAAATAAATATTTTAAAAATTGCCTTGGAACATGAAAGACATATGCTCTATAAGTTCTCTATAAGTCACATCATATGGGAAAGTAGGAAAGATGACAAATGGGCTGCTGGTTGTGTGACAGACCAGGCCTCATAGGGTGTGGGAAGTCCTGGCAGGGTCACCACAGCCTGGAGCTCAGCTTGGGAGGCTGTAACCTCCCCCCATTCGCTTCAAGTAGGCCATTCTGGATTTTCCTCCTGGAGTAACTTTGCTTCTGGTTTCTTGGGGGAGGGAAGGCACAGGTGAGTCCAGCATCTACAGACCCTGACACACAAGTGCACTGAGGCCTTCTCTTTCCTGCTTCAGACTCGTGCAGGAAAACACCAGACCTCCTTGGAGACAGTGCTGGTCTCCTCCTCAGAAAAAGCACATGACTTCATTTGGGAAAACATAAGCCCATTTGGAAATACAGACTTGAGAACATTGTCTAAATTCATTCTTACCCGTCACAGGCCTGTGCCCCTATGTCTAGTGAGCTGTCCAGGGCCCACAGCCTTCTGGTCCTGACCAACTTTAGAGGGGGCACCACGTTGGGAGTTGGGTGACTTGGGTAGTAGTCTTGGTTCCTCCAGTACCTGGATGCTGGGGACAGCAGTCCCAGCTCTGGGCCTCATGGTCCCATTTGCAAAGCAAGCAGTTTGGACTCAACTCCTGAAGGCTGCCCTGGCTCTAGGATGCTGCGTGAGCAGCTCGGCTGTGATATCCAGGCCCATAATCTCTAACCCTTCATCGTACTACTCCTGCAAAATTAGGATGGCCAGCAGCTAGTGCCGAAAAAACTGACAAGGGCATTGGGAGACTTTGTGCTTTTTACTCTGTTTGCAATTCTGTAAAATGGACATAATAAAACCATCTAATTTAGGAGCTGTTCTAAGCAGAGAAGGAGGAGCCAGCTGCACCTGGTGCTCAGCTTGACAGCCCCAAGTAAACCACGGCCCCTCCCTCTTAATCCAGGCCCTGTGAATGCACACTTTTAGAAACCTATTAGCCTTGATTTGGGGTTCATTCTTTTCTCTCTACTACTATATGGTTTTAATATTTTCTTTTCTAGCAGTCTTGCCATATATTTGGCTTTTATTATATAAATCTGTGGATACAGACGGACTATACATTTAAGTAAAATAAAATTGCTGTCTCCCCCAAAGAACAAACAAACCTTCAAGGTTAAATTAGATAAGAATTTAGGTAATAATTCCTAGCATTTATCTGTAGTTATCATTGTGCCATGTACTGAGCTTAATGCCTTACACATACATTTTATCTTATCCTCAAAACAAATGTGTGAGTTAGATATGATCATCTCTATAGTATAATATAGAGATCTATAATATAGAGAGGATATTCTCTCTAGGGAAACTGAGGCACAGAGAAGTAAAGTAACCAGCCCAAGGTTACACAGCTAGCAAGTGGGGGACTGGCCTTTGGGTGACCCACCATCCCAATTTGCCTGGGACCCTCCTGGTTTTAGCCCTGAAAGCCTGCTGTCCTGGGAAATTGCCCTAATCTCAGGCCAACCAGGATAGCTGGTCGCCGTAACTCAGTGGTCCTCAACACTGAGGGCAACGTGGCTCCTCAAGGGACGTTCTGCAATGGTAGTTGTTATAGTAATGGTAGTTATTACTATTTGTATTACTATTACTATCACATATAATTTTTTAATTTCTCATCCTCCCTCTTCTTACCACCATGATATCCCTACAAAAGTATTATCAGCTCTACCAAACCACTTCCCATGCTTGTAGGAGGAGGAAGGGTGTTGATTGGGAGTACCCAAAGTGAAAGGTACCTACTTTTACTTTTTTAAAACTCTTTTTTCCCTTGCTTTTGGAGCAATTATTTATTTATTTATTTATATTTTTTGGCCACACCGCGCAGCATGTGGGATCTTAGTTCCCCGACCAGGGATCAAACCCACGCCCCTGCATGGGAAGTGCAGAGTCTTAACCACTGGACTGCCAGGGAAGTCCCTACTTTAAAAAAAAATTTTAACCAGAACCCACTTTTCTGGCTCAACCAGTGTTTTTTTTTTTTTTTTTTTGCGGTATGCGGGCCTCTCACCGTTGCGGCCTCTCCGGCTGCAGAGCGCAGGCTCAGCGGCCATGGCTCACGGGCCCAGCCGCTCCGTGGCATGTGGGATCTTCCCAGACCAGGGCACGAACCCGTGTCCCCTGCATCGGCAGGCGGACTCTCAACCACTGCGCCACCAGGCAAGCCCTCAGCCAGTGTTTAATGAGAGCTCCGAGCCTGCCCCATCCCGTGCAGCCTTCAGCCAGGAAAAGAAGGCTGGCTGCGGAGCAAGCAAAGGCAGCTGAATACATCAATGAGTAACCCCCCTGAGCTGCTGCTGCTGTGTTTTGTGCTTTCTTCCAAACCTGGATCCTCAAAGGGGACTTTGCTATTCTCTTTTCTGAAAAATGAGAGTACATTGTAAATAAAATCATTTCAAAGCATGGTTGCTTAGTGGTTTCTACACACAAAGGGAAAATCCTCTAAAAGGTAAACAGCCCAACCAAATGTAAGGTAGGAACTTTGGGGGCCAAGGGTCCTTAATTAGTGGCCCCTGTCCTTTAGAAGTGGCTCTAAGCCTCAAAAAGTTAAACAGAAATACTATATGATCCAGCAATCCCACTTCTGGGTATATAACCCAAATTGAAAGAACTGAAAGCACCACATTCATAGCAGCATTATTCTCAATAGCCAAAGATAGAAACAACCCAAATGTCCATCCAGATTTATGAATGGATAAACAAGTGTGTTATAGTCATACAATGGATTATCATTCCTCCATAAAAAGGAAGGGAAGGGCTTCCCTGGTGGCGCAGTGATTAAGAATCCGCCTGCCAATGCAGGGGACACGGGTTCGAGCCCTGGTCCGGGAAGATCCCACATGCCGCGGAGCAACTAAGCCCATGCGCCACAACTACTGAGGCTGTGCTCTAAAGCTCGAGAGCCACAACTGCTAAGCCCGCGTGCCTAGAGCCTGTGCTCCGCAACAAGAGAAGCCACCGCAATGAGAAGCCCGCGCACCGCAATGAAGAGTAGCCCCCTCTTGCGGCAACTAGAGAAAAAAACCCGTGCACGGCAAGGAAGACCCAATGCAGCCAAAAGTAGAAAATAAAGTAAAAAAAAAAAAAAAAAAAGGAAGGGAAATCTGACACATATGAGAACATGGATGAACCTTGAGGACAGTATGCTAAGTGAAATAAACCAGTCACAAAAGAATAAATATTGCATGATTCCACTTATATGAAGTACCTAAAGTAGTCAAATTCATAGGGACAAAAAGTAAGACAGAAAGCGGCTGGGGGAGCGGAGGAATGGGAGTTGTTTAATGGGTATGGAATTTCAGTTTGGGATGATGAAAACGTTCTGGAGATGGATTGTGGTGATGGTTGCACAACAATGTGAATGTACTTAATGCTACTGAACTGTACACTTAAAATGGCTAAAATGGTAAATTTTGTGCTATATATAATTTATCACAATGAAAGAAGAAGCGCCAGTTGCCTGGAAAAAGGAAAAAAAAAAAGACAGACAATAACAAGTGTTGGCAAAGATGTGGAGAAACTGGAGCCCTTATACATTGCTGATGGGAATGTGAAATACTGCAACAGTTTGGCAGTTCCTCAAAAAGTTAAACATGGCCTTAGCATATGACCCAGCAATTCCACTCCTGGGCATATAACCGAGAGAACTGAAAGCACATATCCATACAAACACTTGCACAAAAATATTCATAGCAACATTATTCATAGCAGCCAAAAAATAGAAACAACCCAAATGTCCATCAACTGATGAATGAATAAACAAAATATGGTATATCCATACATGGAATGTTATTTAGCCTTAAAAAGGAACGAAGTACTGATACATGCTGCAACATGGATAAAACTTGAGAGCATTGTGCTCAATGGAAGAAGCCAGACACAAAAAGCCACGTGTTATATAATGCCATTTATATAAAATGTCCAGAACAGGCAAATCCATAGAGACAGGAAGTAGATTTCCAGGGGATGGGGGAAGGGAAGCAGGGCATGAGGAATGACTGCTTAATGGGTATAGGTTTTCTTTTTGGGGTGGTGGAAATGTTCTGGAATTAGTGGTGACAGTTGTAAAACACTGAATTGTGTGCTTTAAAAAGGTGACTTTGGGGCTTCCCTGGTGGCGCAGTGGTTGAGAGTCTGCCTGATGATGCAGGGGACACGGGTTCGTGCCCCGGTCCGGCAAGATCCCACATGCCGCGGAGCGGCTGGGCCCCTGAGCCTGCACGTCCGGAGCCTGTGCTCAACAATGGGAGAGGCTGCAACAGTGAGAGGCCCTCATACTGCAAAAAAAAAAAAAAAAGGTGACTTTGGGGAATTCCCTGGCGGTCCAGTGGTTAGGACACCGTGCTTTCAGTGCTGAGGGCCCAGGTTCAATCCCTGGTCTGGGAACTAAGATCTAACAAGCTGCAGGGTGAAGAAAGAGAGAAAAGAAAGGAAGAAAGGAAGAGAGAAAGAAAGAAGTAAAGAAAGAAGGAAAGAAAGAAGGAAAGAAAGAAAGAAGGAAGGAAAGAAGGAAGGAAAGAAAGAAAGGAAACAGTCTGGCAGTTTCTTATGAGGTTAAACATAAACTTAGCATATGACCCAGGAATTCCAATCCTAAGACTCTATCAAGAGACATGGAAACAAGTCCATAAAAAGGCTTGGGCCTGAATGTTCCTAGAAGCGTTAGTCATAATAACCCAAAGGTGGAAACAATCCAAATGGCTATCAACTGGTGAATGGATAAACACAATGTGTGTATACCCATACACTGGAATACTATTCAGCAATAAAAAGAAATGAACTACTGAATCATGCTAAAACATGGAGGAACCTCAAAAACACTATGTTAAGTCAAAGAAGAACTATGTTAAGCCAGATGCAAAACACTACATATGACTTGACTCCATTTATGTGAAATATCCAGAAGAGGCAAACTTACAGAGACAGAAAGCAGACCAGCCCGGGGCTGTGGATGGGAGCAGAGAGTAACAACAAAGGGGCACAAGGGAAGTGTTGGGGGTGATGGCAATGTTCTAAAACTGGAGGTTGGTGATAAATTATATTAAAAATCATAGAACTGGGGCTTCCCTGGTGGCGCAGTGGTTGAGAGTCCGCCTGCCGATGCAGAGGACACGGGTTTGTGCCCCGGTCCGGGAAGATCCCACATGCCGCGGAGCAGCTAGGCCCATGAGCCATGGCCGCTGAGCCTGCGCGTCCAGAGCCTGTGCTCCGCAGCGGGAGAGGCCACAACAGTGAGAGGCCCGCGTACTGGAAAAAAAAAAATAAATCATAGAACTGTACATTTACAGTGGGTGAATTTTATGGTATATAAATTATATATCAACAAAGCAGTTAAACGTTGCTTTAAGGAAATTTATTGTCAATAAAGGAAAACTCTAGAGCTGTGGTTCCCAGCAACACAGGGCTATTCAGCACTTGAAATGTAGCTAGTCTGAATTGAGATGTGCTGTTTAGTGTAAAATACACTCTGGATGGGCTTCCCTGGTGGCACAGTGGTTAAGAATCCGCCTGCCAATTCAGGGGACACGGGTTCGAGCCCTGGTCCAGGAAGGTCCCACATGCTGCAGAGCAACTAAGCCTGTGTGCCACAACTACTGAGCCTGCGCTCTAGAGCCCTCATGCCACAACTACTGAGCCCACGTGCCACAACTACTGAAGCCTGTGCACCTAGAGCCCATGCTCTGCAACAAGAGAAGCCACCACAATGAGAAGCCTGTGCACTGCAGCGAAGAGCAGCCCCTGCTCGCCACGATTAGAGAAAGCCTGCACGCAGCAACGAAGACCCAACGCAGCCAAAAAAAAACCAAAAAAACAAAAAACACACTGGATTTCATAGACTTAGCATCAATAACAGAATGTAAGCTATTCATTAATAATTGTTTACATTATTACATGTTAAATGATAATATTTGGATATATTAGGTTAAATAAAATATATTACTAAAATTAATTTCACCTTTTTTCTTTTTAAACGTGGCTACTAGAAAATTTTCATAGGTGACTTGCATTATATTTCTATTGGTCAGTGCTGCTCTAGAAGCAGGTCTAACTTCAGATGAACCTTGATCTAGCAGCTTAAAAATGTCACTAAAGGCCTGATTTCTTTCCAGTTCGCTCTTCCATGGCGTTGGTTTCATCCTGTAGCTAGCTACTCTCAGTGTTGCAGCCAGCAACTCTTAGAGGGACATGCTTCTTCATCCAAGAGTAGAGAGTCTGGGTATCAGAATCTTTCCCAGAAGGTCTGGGATTCATGCATTGGACTGACTTAGTTCACATGCTCACCCCTGGGTCAATCTTGTGGACAGGAGGAGAGACTCCATCGATAGTTCACATGCCCTACTCCCACAGCTGGTGATAGAGTCGACTTCTCCAGTATCACATTTTTACCAGAACTGAAATCAAGAATGTACAGAAGGGAAAAGAATGGAATGAATGCTGGGGAAGCAACCAAGAAATCTCCACATTGAGAAAGAGACCACAACAACACAGTGTGATGAGTGAAGTCATAGAGGTATAAACAGATTGCCTGTGGTCTGTTCTTGCTATTGTTTCTTTTCCTTACTCATACCTTGTCTCCTAGTATGCAAGTTATCACTGATTGAATACTGGACATTGTATTTGAAAAATTATTTATACAAATAATTTGGGAGCTAGGATGATGTCATCCTCCACATAGGATTTTTGTTTGTTTCTATCAAATTCCTGGGAACCCTAGGAGTCTGGAAACACCTTACTCCAAATCCTAGCCTCAAGATTCCCTGGGCCACCCAGACAACTTGATGGTAATTTGCAAGTGTATGTGACATACCTTAGATTTATCCTTAGTCCCAGTTTGTAGTCCGTTAGGGTCCCAGCTTAAGGTGTGTGTATAATTTATTTGGGTCTCCACTCTTGGTGATTCCTAAACTCAAACTTTTGTCTCCTTAACCTCATGAGGCCCCTAAAAGTGCATTTCAGCCTCAAAACAGACTCTTTGTAATTTGCACCACCACGCATCCACCCAAACAAAAGTTTCCCTTTTGCTGGGCTCTCTGAGTCCTACCTACTCCTGAGGCTTGGTCAGGTAATTCCTCACTATACTGTTAGCTTTTTGTTACTTTTTAAAAGTTATGTCTTTTACACCAAAGTGGGAAAGTGATGGTGTGATGAATTGGGAGATTGGGATTGACATATATACACTAATATGTATAAAATGGATAACTAATAAGAACCTGCTGTATATAAAAATAAAATTCAAAAAAAAAGTTTTGTCTTTTTAAATGTTTCATCCTACTTCCTTTATTTTTAGCAATAAAGTACTTTTTAAAAATAAATTTACTTATTTAGGTCTTCGTTGCTGCGCATGGGCTTTCTTTAGTTGCAGCAAGGGGGGGGTTGCTACTCTTCGCTGCGGTGTGCGGGCTTCTCATTGCGGTGGCTTCTCTTGTGGAGCACCGGCTTTAGGAGTGCAGGTTCAGTAGTTGTGGCTCACAGGCACTAGAGCACAGGCTCAGTAGCTGTGGCACATGGGCTTAGCTGCTCCTCGGCATGTGGGGTCTTCCCGGACCAGGGCTCGAACCCATGTCCCCTGCATTGGCAAGTGGATTCTTAACCACTGTGCCCCCAGGGATGCCCCAATAAAGTACTTTTAAATTAAGGTATATACGTTGTTTTTTTCAAACATAATGATATTGCACCCTTAGACTACAGCATAGCATAAACATAACTTTTATGCACTGGGAAACCAAAAATTTCATGTTACTTCCCCCCACTCCCCTTTTTCTCTGACCCCACCGCATAGCTTGTGGGATCTCAGCTCCCCGACCAGGGACTGAACCCTGGCTCTTGGCAGTGAAAGCGTGGAGTCCTAACCGCTGGACAGCCAGGGAATTCCCCTGTGTTACTCCCTTTATTGTAGTAGTAGTTGCTTTATTGTGGTGGTCTGGAACCAAACCTGAAATATCTCCAAGGTATGCCTATAATGTTCTTGACAGAGTTTGAAGTCAGGGTCATGCTAGTCTCATAAAATGGGTTGGGGGCTTCCCTGGTGGCGCAGTGGTTGAGAGTCCGCCTGCTGATGCAGAGGACACGTGTTCGTGCCCGGTCTGGGAGGATCCCACATGCCGCGGAGCGGCTGGGCCCATGAGCCATGGCCGCTGAGCCTGCGCGTCCGGAGCCTGTGCTCCGCAACGGGAGAGGCCACAATAGTGAGAGGCCCGCGTACGGCAAAAAAAAAAAAAGGGTTGGAACGTTCCCTTTTATCTACCGTATGAAGGAATTTGTGCAAGATTGATGTAGTTTTATTTTTAAATATTTGCTGGTGAAGCCATCTGGACCAGGAGTTTTCTTTGTGGAGTTCCAACCTTTTAAATAGTTATAAAGCTATTCAGAATTTTTTTTGCAATTCAAAATTTTTATAGATTATACTCCATTTAAAGTTATTATAAAACTGACCATATTCCCTGTGCTGTACAATATGTCCTTGTAGCTCATTTATCTTATACACAGCATCCTACTTTTTTTAGTTGAACGTCAGAGAATTTTGGACTGAATTGCTACAGAACTCCTCACCAATGACCTTCGTATTACTAAATCCAATAATCCTCACCTTACTTGAACTTTCAGCAGGTTTGATGCAGCTAATAACCTCTTTTTCCTTGAAATGTTATCTTCACTTAGGATACGATGTTCTCCTGTTTTGTGTTTTATTTTGTTTTGTCTTGTTTTTTTCTACCTCACTGGCTGTTCTTATCTGCCCTTAATGTTGGAGTGTTCCAAGCTTAGCCTTAGATGTGTTTTCTCTATCTACACTCACCCACTTGTTGATATCCAGTTTATTTGCTTGAAAACAGACAGACACACACATGTTCCCAAATGAATACACCTACCCTGGGAGCTCTCCTCTGAGTTCCAGATTCATATATCTAGTTGCTCTAGCAGCTCCATCTCCATTTGGACGTCTAATAGCCATCTCAAACTCAATTGTCTAAAACTGAACTCCTGACTCTCCAGCTCCCAAATGCTTCATCTGTAGTCTTTCCCATCTCAGTTGATGGCCACTCCAGATCATGTGACCCCTATGTTCACCGTCTTCCAATGGCTCCCCTTTCCACTGCAAGGAAAATGTCAAAGTCCTTACAGTGGCATATAAGACACTACGCCAGCTCATCTCCCTTACTCTCAACTCCAACCACTTTTCTTTGAATAACCCGAGCACATGCCTACCTCAGGGCCTTTGCTCTTGCTACTTCCTCCATCTAGAGGAGTTAGCTAAAGCCTCAATTATTCAAGTCCTTAATCAATTTAAAGTTAATTGCCCAATTTAAAGTTGAAATCACCCCTCCTTCCCTTCCAATACTCCCTGTCCCCTTTTCTGCTTTATAATTCTCTGTAACACTTATCGCCAGCTAACATACTTCAATTCCATATTTATTTTTTGGGTTACCTCACTGAGGCTAGGAGTTCTCTTTGTTTTGTTCTTTGATGTATCCCTAGTGCCTAGGACAGTGCCAGACATATAGGGAGCAATGATAAAAAAGGATTGAATGATGGAATGGATGAAATATGTCCAGGCCTCGTGGTCCAGAAAACAAGGGGCCCAGCTTCCCTCTACTGTGGCTGAAGATCCCTCCACGAACAGCACTGAACTTCATGTGGCAGTTTTCATACCACTTAGAGCCATTTCTCACCATCTCCACCACTGACGCCACCACTCCCCACCCCAGCGTAATGCACCGTCCCCTCTTGTCTGGATTGTTAACAGCAACTTCCCAGCAGGTCTGCTCATTTCCTCTTTTTTTAAAAAAATTTATTTTATTTTTGGCTGCGTTGGGTCTTTGTCGCTGTGCGCGGGCTTTCTCTAGTTGCAGGGAGCAAGGCCTACGTTTTGTTGCAGTGCGTGGGCTGCTTATTGCGGTGGCTTCTCTTGTTGCAGAGCACATGCTCTAGGTGCGCGGGCTTTAGTGGTTGCGGCACGTGGGCTCAGTAGTTGTGGCTCTCAGGCTCTAGTGCGCAGGCTCAGTAGTTGTGGCGCACGGGCTTAGTTGCTCCCTGGCATGTGGGATCTTCCCGGACCAGGGCTCGAACCCGTGTCTCCTGCATTGGCAGGCAGATTCTTAACCACTGCGCCACCAGGGAAGTCCCCATGTGCTTTATATTTATTTTGTCTGTCCCCTCCTCATAAACTTTGTGAAGGCAAAGTTCCTGTCTGCTTTGCCTACTACTGTATCTCCCACGCTTCCCAAAATGTTTTTGTAGAAGGAAGGAAGGAAGTCCTTTGTTCAGAGTAAATGCACAGTGCAGGTGTACGAAGAAAATGATGGAAAGGAAGAAAGAAAAGACTTGCAGGCTGACTCCACCCCTCCTTGAAAGGGTACAAGGAAGAGGAATGAATACCCAGCAAGCAGCGCTGCCCCACCCCACCCCACCCCACCCCACCCCACCCCTCCCGGCCCTCCCAGCCCTCAAGAACTTCAGTCCTGGTACAGCTCCACCCTCCCCTCACCAAGTACAAAGAAACTTCCTCTGCAATTAGTTTTAGTCTGAGTTGCAGGGCTTTGGGGGTGAAGAGCCTGCAAGATGACTTATGGGAAGAACAGACTCTGGTGTCCCAATCGCACGCAGTGTTTTGAAACTCACAGCCAAGCCTCTTTGCAACACCGTGCTCACCCGGGGCTAAGCTACTTCTGTTTCGGGCAGTGTGGGCTTGAACTCTGGAGGCCTGGGTGCTCCCTAATGCCACCTGCTTAATGTTGCCTTTGGGGTCTCAGCTGTAAAGTGGGAATCACGACAGTAATCACCTTAACGTGAGGAGGCTTGTAACTGTCCTCTGTACCTGCACAGGAGATTTGAAACTGGCAACTGTGGATCAGGTGTGACTATGTCCCTGTGTGAAGTCCCAAGGGAGGGGATCCATGTGATTCCCTCTAATGACCCTCCAGTGGAGAGGGAGGGGCTTTCTTCAAAACAAATACTAGATGTCAGCTTTGCTCGCTGATTACTACTTGTTTTGGAGGTGTACGCACCTACTCGGAAGGAGTTGAACTAGCTGCCGGAATGATTAAGGAAGGCATTTTTCAATAAGTATTATCACACAACGATCCAATCAATACAGGCATACAGGCGACCGTGTAAAGTGTAAAATCTGCTCGGGTAACACTGTGCCTCGTCATTTTTTTGAGCATACTTACAACGGAGGGCTGGTCCCGGGGTTATTGGCTGTTATTCAGGCTCAGTTGCCTCAAGTCCAAGATCTACGGCATAGCAACCATTCTGGTGCAAAGCAAGACTTTTCAAGATCTTGCAAGACCTACAGAGGAGCCATAAGGACTGTATGGACTATTCCTGGCATGGTTCACAAATCCATCTGCCTGTCAGCGGCGCCTCAGGTCCTCTCTGAAATTCTGGCCTAAACTTGTATCAGCTCTGTAATTGGTACATATGGACCTACAGGGTGACATCCCTGGAATCTGGAAATCAAGCTGCCCTCTAGAAGTCAAACCCTTCAGGTCCACACATGATGGACAGGATAAGTTATCTGCACAAGGCCTCAGAGGGAACAGGACACCTCCCTGCTTGGGCTTGGAAATGCGATCCAGGCATGCCTGCATGTGAAGAAAGCAGGAGCCAAATGGAATCTCAGAAAAGCTTCTGGACAGCAGGTAAGTGGCTCCAAAGAACCCAGAAGGTACCACAGACCTTAGGCCTGTTCTGCAACAGTAACCAGAACAGAGAGGGACCCAGTGGGCAAGATATATCCCATACACCAAGGACAGCCATCCTACCACAATGACATTACTAACATATCACTCACGTGATTCCCTTTGCCCAGGTTCATGCTCACTAAAGCCTCTGATTTTGACTCCCTTTGCAGGGGACCGCATGAATGGAGCAGTCACCATGACACCAAGTCTCTGGCCCTGTAGCACTTATATTTCTCATTACAAATTAATAAATGGCAAATTTGACTAGGCCTCTTGTGAGACTATTTTTTCTTCTCGGAACACGATCGACTCTGATTTTAGGTTTGCAAAGCTGATATCCAGACCTCACCCGGGGATGTGCATGCAGCCTGCACATGCAGGCCACCACACCTTCACCTACTTTCTTAATCAATACTTACAGACTACTGACCACAGCCCCAAATGGGAGAAAACCTTCCTGCACTGCAACCTTGGGCCTGGATGACTCAGCCAGCCTCTAACAACCTGGTAAATATATTGTTTCTTTCTTTTTAAAACATATTTATTTATTTTGGTTGTGCCGGGTCTCAGTGGCGGCATGGAGGATCTAGTTCCCCAACCAGGGGTCGAAACTAGGCCCCCTTCATTGGGAGCCTGGTAAATATTTCTAATGGCAGCAGTGACATTAAGCGCAATTTCAGGAAATGGCGAGCCAGCTTACACTGCCCCAAATCAGGGTGCTTTTCTGGAGTACAGTCATCTACCCAATCGTAATAATGTACACCAAAAAACAGAACAAAGAGCTGTCATCATGTCATTTTCTAAATGTTGCTTTGCATATGATCCAGCATCTAGTGATGGCATTAAACTCCTGCATACATCAAGGAGCAACATACTTATGGACTCAAAGATCCTTTCTAAGTAAACTGAGCTACATCTACTGGGCAGATGTTTAAGCCAGGACATTGAAAACATGTTTATGAAGTGTTTATACATCAGTAGGTTAAAAATTTTGTGATAGCCAAGTGCAAATTTAGAATATAATCTTGTAATTTAAAACTCTATTTTTTATCCAAAAAAGCCCTGTGTATAGAAAAAGGAAACAGGGATGAAATATATAGGATTAACAGTGAGAATTTGGTGGAAGGATTCTAGCCCATTTTTCACTTTTCTGTTTTCTTTTCAAACGTTCTGTGAAACTTTATTTTTATTTATTTATGTTTTTGGCCATGCTGCGCGGCTTGTGGTATCTCAGTTCCACGACCATGGATTGAACCCAGGCCCTCAGCAGTGAAAGCGTGGAATCCTAACCACTGGACCGCCAGGGAATTCCCAAATCTTCATTAATTTTAAGTAAAATACAGAATACATTCTAATTTTCTAAGTTACCTTTTGAAGAAACGTATGCAACCAAGATGAATGAAAACAGAGACTACTTAAACGTCTTAAGTAATTTTCCCACTTGTTGCAAACAACAGAGAAAACACAGGATCAAACATGTGGACTGAGGCAGGCTTGCAAATGAGCCAAAGACCTAATAAGACAGCCAATGCCAGGAATGAACTGTGGGGACAGTCACCATCAGGCCTGCTGACGCCATCTTGAGAAGCAACATTTCCCAAGAAGGGGGAGGGTTGGCTTAACCTGACCCACCTGTGTCCAGAAGTGTCATGATGATGGGGGACACGAGCAGATTGCCTTTGCAAATCCCCAGCATGATGCCAAATCCTCGGCCAGCACAAGGGTTGCTGTTTTGGTGCAGCCAGGGCGGGTACGCTTTGTCTTCCATTTCTGAGGATGGACCCCAGAAAAGAAAGCCTGAAGTCTCAGATTCTGACACTGTCAAAAGCATAACGAAATTAAAGTAGTAAATCTGGATCTTGTTGGAGGCTCTCCACCATTCTAGTTGCTCTGAAATCAAATGAGTCCCGCGCTGATGAATACGCCCAATTCCCCTCCATCCCACTGTAGAAACAAAAGCGGCACTGACTTTCCTAACAGATGTTTCAAGCACCTGCAAGTTTCTGGAGCAGATTAATTCTTGCCTTTGCATCAAGATAATTTGCATTTGAAACCTACTTCCCAAAGGATATGAAGTTCAACACATCACTAACACAAACCTTTCTAGGTCACCCGCCCCCTCCCACCTTTGAAAGAAACAAAGCTCCTCGGAAAATACGCCATAATAAGCAAGTTGCTTCAAAATTTTAAGACATCGATCCTGGGCAGTTGGCTCCCACCCATACTTATTTTACATGAAGCTTCCTACTGCATGTGCTTACATTTCCTGAGAAAAGGAACAGGAAAGGGCTGGGCTAGCTTAACTTGACCTACCTTGTGTCCAGAAGTGTAACGACAGGGGGTCATGGTTGCACCACCTTTGCAAGTCTAATAGCCACCTCTTTTGACTTTTTTTTTTTTTGACTTTTCTTGCTTGCTTTCAAATTTCAGACTTTCTGTGAACAAGGCATGTCAACAGCGCCACCTCTGGGCGGAGTGTGGTTCCTCTCAGCTTCCTAGCCCAAAATCAGCAGGAGAAAATGCCCTAATTTGGGGGCAACTGATCAAGTTGACTTGTGTCCCCTTAGAGGATGAGTGGAATGGTGCACAGGGCCTCCTGAGAGTCATTTCAAATGGGGAGATTTTGAGATAATAAAAATTATCAATCCAGTGCCGGGGACAAGCATACCTGGGGGTGCGGTTCTTTGCTTCTTGATTCCTGCTGGGAAAGCACACACAAGGGGTTCCCTGGGCTGATGGGACAAATGACCTTAGGAGCAATGGGAGCTCTGCACCAATCCCTTCTCTGCTCCAGACCAACAAAAGCTGGACAGTAGGAATCACATTGCTCTTTGTACCACAACTTGTCTGGGAAAAAAGAGAATGTGAAGATCAGGAAGTTGGGTGATCAGGCTGCACTTGACACACAGAGGGGCTCAGTAAACAGTCCGTTGAATCAGTGAACAAAGCTGCTGGGAGGAACTTGTGCCCTGGGGCAGCCAGTGCTGCAGCTCTCAGCCGGCTGTCTCCCCTTTTTATTTTTATTTAAAAAAAATTTTATTTTTGGCTGCGTTGGGTTTTCGCTGCTGCACGCAGGCTTTCCCTAGTTGCGGTGAGCAGGGGCTACTCTTTGTTGCGGTGCACGGGCTTCTCACTGCGGTGGCTTCTCTTGCTGCGGAGCACGGGCTCTAGGCACGCGGGCTTCAGTAGTTGTGGTGCATGGGCTCAGTAATTGTGCTTGCAGGCTCTAGAGCCCAGGCTCAGTAGTTGTGGCGCACGGGCATGTGGGAGCTTCCCAGACCAGGGCTCGAACCCGTGTCCCCTGCACTGGCAGGCGGATTCTTAACCACTGCGCCACCAGGGATGTCCTGCCTCCCCCTTTTTAGTCCGAGTTCCTGGTGCTCAACCACAGCTCCACAGACCAGCCCCAGAGCATTCGCTGCCCCTTCTGGTGCTACAAACATCACCTTCTAACTGGGACTGTGAAGTCAGGGAGACCTCCTGACACAGGTGGGTCAAGATCCAAAGGGCATAAAGAAGCTGTGGCACATATATACAATGGAATATTACTCAGCCATAAAAAGAAACGAAATTGAGTTATCTGTAGTGAGGTGGATGAACCCAGAGTCTGTCATACAAAGTGAAGTAAGTCAGAAAGAGAAAAGCAAATACCATATGCTAACACATATATATGGAATCTAAAAACAAAACAAAAAAATGGTTCTGAAGAACCTAGAGGCAGGACAGGAATAAAGACACAGATGTAGAGAATGGAATTGAGGACACCGGGAGGCGGAATCATAAGCTGGGATGAAGTGAGAGAGTGGCATGGACATATATACACTACCAAATGTAAAACCGATAGCCAGTGGGAAGCAGCCGCATAGCACAGGGAGATCAGCTCGGTGCTTTGTGACCACCTAGAGGGGTGGGATAGGGAGGCGGGGAGGGAGACGCAAGAGGGAGGGGATATGGGGATATATATATAGGTGTAGCTGATTCACTTTGTTATACAGCAGAAACTAACACACCACTGTAAAGCAATTATACTCCAATAAAGATGTTCAAAGATACAAAGGGCAAGATCCAAAGCCTGACCCAGGGCTATCACGCTACGCCCCCCGACAGCACGCTGGGACAGGAGAGCAAGTGGTCAAGCCACTGTTGCCAATGACCAGACACTGTTCTTGTACATGCGGCGGCAGGCGGTGGCGGGGGGGGCAGGTGATAAAACACAATGTTTCTAGTTACAACACATAGTGTTGCATCTTTATTCTACGTCTGATCATAGCAAATCTCACAAAGCCAGACTGCAGCCAGGCAGAGTGCCACATGGCGACAGGCAGCCAGAGGAAAGGAAGACCATCTCTTCTGTTGCAAACACTCTGGACGGAAAGCACAGCCTTCTCGCTAGCCTACCCAGAGGCACTGAGGCCACATTCCCATCTCCAGGCCCCAGGGACATCTCTAAAGGGTGACTCCCATTTGTAGCTTCCAAAATCCAGGGCACCTCCGGGAACCAGTCCTGGTTCCAACAAGTCATTCTGAGTCCAGGCTCTCCCACTGACTGCTGCATCTGGACCTGGCGTCATGGCAGCTTGAGGGCTAAAAAGGGGCCTCAGGCTGGACCACAGAGCAGCCCAGGGGGTCCCAGGGCTCAGGACCGTTGATCCTTTCTGCGGAGCTTGTGTCCCACCTGGGAGCCCCGCTGGGCAGCTCTCACCAGGCCTTTGAACTGTCCCTGCAGCTTCACCTTCTTCCTGCAGGGACAAGGATCAGAAGGGTCACGTCTCGTTGAGAAAAGGCAGCCCCCCTTCCCATAACATCAAAGGGTGGTGTCCCCACCCCAGCACCAGCAGGAACAGGGGAGAAGGGGCGCTGCCAGGTGGCGGGTGGCACGTGATCCATGCAGACCACACCCATCATGTTTAAAAGGGCAGTTCAAGTCAAGGATACTTGAAGGTGCATGCGAAAAAGTAAGAATAAAAAACCGGGACCCCTGGTGGCGCAGTGGTTAGAATCCGCCTGCCAATGCAGGGGACACGGGTTCGAGCCCTGGACCGGGAAGATCCCACATGCTGCAGAGCAACTAAGCCCGTGCGCCACAACTACTGAGCCTACGCTCTAGAGCCCATGCGCCTAGAGCCTGTGCTCCGCAACAAGAGAAGCCCGCGCACTGCAATGAAAAGTAGCCCCCGCTCACCACAACTAGAGAAAGCCCATGCACAGCAACAAAAGACCCAATGCAGCCAAAAATAAATAAATAAACTTAATTAACAAAAAACTGGAAGAGACTTGAGCAATCGAGTGGAGAGTGTAACGAGCACAGCCCTCACCCCCGACCCTGCACACGCCGTACCTGCGGTTGAGCTTGGTTTTACTGAGGGGGATGTAGGCGTAGGGGTCGAGCCGACCTTTCTTCTTCATGTCACCCTTTGCTTTCTGCTCACCCAGAGAAACAGAGTCAGCCAGGAGGGTGGGCTTCTCTTTCCACCCTTGCCCCTGACCTGACAGGCTGAATCCTCCCTTCCCTTCATTCTCTGCCTCAGGTGGTGCCAAAGAGCTTCTGCAGCCCTGGACAGCCATCCAACAAGGCCTGGACTTCAGGTGCTAACAAAACCTTTGTGTACCCCTCAGTGTGGCCTCAGGCTGGCTCCACAAAGGTGCCTCCCCAGGGCAGTGATGGTCACAGCTGCCCCGCACTTCCCCAGAGACTCTGCCAGGAGAGTCCTTGCCCCACCGGCAGCTCTTACCTTGGCCTTGTATTCGGCCCCGGGGGTAGCCTTCTTGGCCACAGGGCGATGGATGCCAGAGCCTCCCGCTAGAGGGGGAACACAGAGGCCATGAGTCAGGCAAGGCCAGGGCAATCGGGCAGCCTTCTCCCCGGAGAGCTGCTGGGGAGATGAGTCACAGCCAGGACCGAATGGTTGTCCCCTACCAACAAAGGACAAAGACCTTCCTTGAGAAGGGACTGTCCAGCAACTTGACAATTAGACCACTGAGCTCCTCAGACTGACCTGAATCCAGAGACCTACCAGTGACCTCTGGAAACACATATATCCTCGACTAACATAAAATACCTCACCCTCTCCAAACTAAATCTGCTCCATTTGTTCTGGGGAAAAGAACATAGGCTTTGAAGCCAGACAGACTGGGGTTCAACTCCCAGCTCTAACCGTAGGCAAGGCTCTTAACTTTCTGGAGCCTCTTAAGCTCATCTGTAAAACGAGGCACTAAGGCTTGATCTCATTCAGGCTTCACACCAAAACTGTGAGTTAGAAAGGCAGCTCTTATCCCATCGTACAGACGTGAAAACTGCGGCTTCGAGAGATCGAAGTGCTTCCAAGGCCAGTGTTATTTCCAGCCCGGACTTCCACACAGTCATGGATGGAATCACATAGTGCCGACTAGGGAGGACTCTCTTAGATGACCCAGATGAATCTCCTTTAAAGGTGAGAAACTAGAAGGTCAGAGAGGCAGCGTGACCAGGCCAAGGTCACACAGCTAAGAGCAGCTGGCCAAGCAGTCCTGAACCCAGGCCTCCTGCTGCATTGTGTGGTACTACTGCTTCTGCACCACACCATCTCAGAGCAGAGGAGGTGAGCTGGGCCCTGGCCTGGGGGGCCACAGAACGAGAAGGAGCCCTGTGGCACTCCAGCTGGGTAAGGATGCTGTGGGGCTCTGACAGCATACCTGCTACTGGCATCAGGGACCTCCCGCAGGAGCCCCTGGACCTCCAGATGCAGAGCAAGAGCTCTGCTTCGAGGGCCTGGGGGCAGGGGCCCTGCAGGGGCTGCCTTGGGGGAAAGAAGGCAAAGGTGAGGCAACAGAGGCTTCTCCTGGCTTTGGGCAGCCACCTTGGTACCTCTAGCAGCTACTCTGGGGAAAGGAACAGCCTGGGAGCCCAGAAACAACTGTACAGGGGAACTCCCTGGGCAGCCCTCCCAACTGCCACCCTCAACATAGGTCAAATCTGGCCTGACTCAAAGCCAGAAAAGAGAGGCAGACATCTCCCAGGAGAAGGGTGGGCTGCAAAAGTCTCAGGAAAGCCTGGGGGGGTGGGGAAGAGATGGGGCTCAGGGGCTCTCCAGAAGGGCTGGGGGTTCTGTGCACAGATCTCCTAACCCCCAGGCTCTCCCTCACCCACAGACCCCCTTGGTCCCCAGCCCAGTCTTATGGGACATATCAGCCAATCTTTGCTGGTGCCAACTGAGTACAACCAGGCCATGCAACCTCTTGGCCCTGCCTGCAACACACCCTGCCTAGTGCAGGTGACAGGGAACCTGCTGCAAGAGAGGAGAGAGGAAGCCTCACCTTGGTACTGAGGGGGCATCTCCAGCTCCTCACTGTCAGCCTCTTTGTGCTTGAGCTTCTGGGGCTTTTTCTAGAAAGAGGTAACAAGCAAAGTTCATAAACAAGAGGACACGATGATACTCACTAATGGGAGCCGCAAAAGGAACCGTAACCTGCGTTAATAGAAAAGGTTCTCTGCCAAGCACTCGATCCCCCGTACAGATAAGGACACAAAGGCTCAGAAAGGGCAAGTAACCAGGCAAGGCCACACTGCTCGGCAGCAGAGGCGCGGCTTCCAGCCCAGGCCCTCACTGCAGAGCTCATGTCGGCTGCTCCACTGCTAGGCCTCTCCACATTGAACTCCCCCAACAGGGCTACAGCTGCCCATCTGGGCACCTTGACCTCAGTTTAGCCCAGCCTTCCTAACGGGGATGAGGTCCTCAGCCTCTCTGGGGAGAACAGCTTTATCAGTACTTCGTCTCACATGACCTCCACTGCACCCTCCCCATTAGTCAGACTCACTGATCTCTGACTAAGTGCAGGCCCTGGGGATACAGGGGACAAGACCCATTTCCTGTGCTCCCGGGGCCCTCAGGCAGGTGGGAGACCCCTGCTCAAGTCAGTCATTACAGTCGCTCAACAATGCTACCGTCCCTGGAGTTGTAAGCACGAGGCAAATGCTACCCGCCAGGCACCGTGCTGGGAGCTCCAAGAGGGAGAGGTGGGCCTGACAGCAGCCCAGCCCACCAGGAGATCTGAGCCCGGAAACTGACAACCAGGCAAGGCGGAGGGCCGTTGTGTGGGGAGACCTGAGCTCGCAGGGCTGGCTGCCCCACAGTGTCTCTCCCACACTGCCCGGGAAGCCTGTTCCAACTACAGATTCCTGAGGCTAAAGCTCCCCAGGGACCCAAGGCACCTGAGGGGCATTCACTGGCTTAGGGACCAGATAGAAGAGAAGGTGCACCAGGTAAAGGGAAGGAGGCTGCAGCACACACAAGTGTGTCTGGGGAACCAGGACATCCAGTTTTGTTAGTTGAGACCCAGCAGAAGGGGCTCCTCGTGGAGAAACAGAAACGGGCTGGAAATGTGGTTTTGGCCGCATCATGGAGGTGACGGCTCAGTTTGTTCTTGGTTCAGCTGGCACCTGGCAACAGTTCTGCCCACTGGCAACTGCAGCTGTCAGTTGCACCCTGGCATTTTATGCTCCCACGACTGAGGGCAGAGGAGTGAGACTAAGCAACTGTTATGCAAAAAAGCCCCCAGGGAGGGCTTCCCTGGTGGCGCAGTGGTTGAGAGCCCGCCTGCCGATGCAGGGGACACGGGTTCGTGCCCTGGTCTGGGAAGATCCCACATGCCGCGGAGCAGCTGGGCCCGTGAGCCATGGCCGCTGAGCCTGCGCGTCCGGAGCCTGTGCTCCGCAACGGGAGAGGCCACAACAGTGAGAGGCCCGCGTACCAAAAAAAAAAAAAAAAGCCCCCAGGGATCCCAATGGCAGGTGATGGATGCCATGAGCCAACCAGGAGCGTGGCCACCCTGGGACCCTCTCGGTGCCGTGAGACAAGGTGCCCCAGCCCTGCTCTGCTGACCTGGGGGCCATCCTTCCACAGCTGCAGTCAGTTCCCCTGGCCAGGAACAAGGGTAGGCTGCAGAGGGACTGCAAAGCCCCCTGTGAGGATGTGCTCAAGGAATCTGGCAGACTTCAGCCAGAAAAAGATTTCCAGGAAAAATGTAATAATGATGATGATGGTGACAACGATGAACAGCCACCACTTCCTTAGTGGGACTAAGTGCCACACATTTTACATATAAGCTGGGATTTGAGTTCAGTCTAGGGCCAGAGACATGCACTTTTAACAACCCCTGTGGCCTCGGGCAGGCTGCGGATGATAAAGAGTCCCTACCTCCTGGGAGGATTAGTGAGGTGACACATGGGGCCCTCGGCACTCCTCAGTGGTGGGTGCCCCTCCCCCAAGTGGAGCCAGCCCCTGGCAACATGCAGGCCGGCTGTTGCCCCTGCTGCCTGCACAGCACATGCCCTCGGTGGAGAGACAAGGGACCGTCTCTTTCTTCCTTCAGCTGGACAATACAGCCAACACCGAAGGAGGCACTGGGTGCTTCAGAGGGAGCCAAGCTCTCTCCACACCCCACAGAGGGGTCAGCCGTGACATTGCATGCCCTGGGCTGCCTGCCGTGTGCCACCCCGAGGCTCCACTGAGCAGTGAGGAAGCAGGGCAAGTGAGTGTGTGGGAGCGGGGAGACGGCGAGAAGCTGTGAGGCCCAAGGTTTAGGTCTAAGGGCCCCGGCCCTCCAGCAGCAGGAATTACTCACACTCCTGATGCCCACGTCTTCCATCAGGTCAGCCATCTCTTCCTCCTCCCCTGGAGCCAATAAGAAGAGAGACCTGTGAACACTCAGGGAGCACCCCTGTCCTCCCAAAGCCCACACAAATTTCAACCTGCCTCCTCCCGGCTCATCAGGGTGCAACGGCTGCCAACTCCAGCCCCAGAAGACCTATCCCGTGGAAGATAAGACCCCTGGACGCTGCCCCTTCCTCCTTCCCATCCTGGGCCCCACGGACGACAGCCCCTCAAGGAAGCAGTGACCTGACTTCTAAAGTGAACACAGCTTTTGTTGAGACTCTAAGAAAGCCCCAGGTTTCCTGGGGAGCCAGGCATTCCCGCAGCCCCACATACACTCCACTTTGCTGGGAAGACTGCCCTATTCCCCTGCTTAAAAACCTTTCCCTGCATCTGTGCTAGGCATTGTGTGGCGATATAAAGAAGTATGAACCAACAAAAAGCATAGGCAACAAAAGGTAGATAAACAAAAGATAGATTAGAGTCCATTAAAAATGTTAAACTTGTGTATGTCAAAGGACACATCAACAGGATGAAAATGCAGCCTACAGGATAGGAGAAAATATTCGCAAATCATACGTCTGATAAAAAGTTAATATCCAGAATAAAGAAAGAACTCCTATAACTCAACAACAAAAAGAAACCACCTGAGATGCAAGAGGGAGGGGATATGGCGACATATGTATACGTATTGCTGATTCACTTTGTTATATAGCAGATGCTAACACAACAATGTAAAGCAATTATACTCCAATAAAGATGTTAAAAAAAAAAAAAACCAATTCAAAAATGGGCAAAGGGCTTGAGTAGACATTTCTCCAAAAAGATAGACAACAAACATGAAAACACGCTAAACATCACTAATCATTAGGGAAATGCAAACAAAACTACCATGAAATACCACTTTACACACATTAGGATGGCTACTATCAATGAAACAGAAAACAGCAAGGGTTGGAGAGGGTGTGGAGCAATTGAAACCCTTCTGTCCTGCTGGTGGGAATGTAAAATAGTGTAGCCACCATGGAAAACAGTAGGGCAGTTCCTCAAAAAATTAAAGACAGAACTACCATATGATCCAGCAATTGCACTTCTGGGCGTATACCCAAACGAACTAAAAGCAGGATCTTGAAGAGGTATTTGTATATTTATGTTCATAGCAGCACTATTCACAATAGTCAAAAAGTGGAAGAAAAAAAAACAAAAAAAAGTGGAAGCAACCCAAATGTCCACTGATGGATGATGGACAAACAAAATGTGGTCTAGATATACAACAGAATAAGGCAAGCCTTAAAAAGGAAGGAAATTCTGACACAAGCTACAACACGGATAAACCTTGAGAACATTATGCTAAGTGAAATAAACCAGACACAAAAGCACAAATACTGAATGATTCCACTTACATGAAGAACCTCGACTCATATTCAAATTCACATTCATACAGACAGAAAGCAGAATGGTGGCTGTCAGGGACTGGAGGAGGGGGAAATGGGGAGTTGCTGTTTAATGCGTACAGAGTTTCAGTTTTGCAAGATGAAGAGCTCTGGTGATAGGCGGTACAACAATGTGAATGTACTTCACGCTGGTGAACCGTACACTTAAAAATGGTTAAGACAGTAAATTACATGTTACGCATATTTTACCATTTTTTTAAAAAAACTACCAGTATATTTAAAAAAAAAAAAAGAACTTTGAAACTGATCAGCTGGAGGGAAGACAAACTGAAGTGAAGTCAATCAACAACCAAACGTCATAAGAAGCGTGTGACTAAGTACGGAAGCCTGGCAGTCCCTGGGCTTGTCGGGAGTTCTGAGGGAACACGGCTGAAGCCAAGGGCCCGTGCAAAGGCCACAAAGAAGGACTTGCACTGGATCTGAAAGAGTGGAGAGGGGCTGGGAAGGTGGGGGGCAGGTGGCGGGTGGGCATTTTTAGCGTCAGGGTTCCATGCGCAAGAAGGGAGCAAGGAGGGCTTCCCTGGTGGCGCAGTGGTTGAGAGTCCGCCTGCCGATGCGGGGGACATGGGTTCGTGCCCGGGTCCGGGAGGATCCCACGTGCCGCGGAGTGGCTGGGCCCGTAAGCCATGGTCGCTGAGCCTGCGCGTCCAGAGCTTGTGCTCCGCAAGGGGAGAGGCCACAACGGTGAGAGGCCCGCGTACCGCAAAAAAAAAAAAAAAAAAAAAAAAGAAGGGAGCAAGGAGACGGGATACACTGAGGGTGAGAAGGGGACAATGACGAGGCCAGATCTGGAAACAGTGTCACCACATTTATCCCCAGCACCTCTATATGCTGTTCAGGTCACCATTTCATCTTCACTACAACCCTCTGAAGTAGGTATTGGTATTACACCCGCTTTGGAGTGAGGAAACTGAGGCACAGAGCGGTTAAATGACAGTCACACAACCAGTAAGTCGGGTTGCAGGGGCAGCAGTGACAGCACTGGTTGAGTGGCTGCAGTGAGCAGGCGGTGAGAACCAAAATAAAGAGGAAGACATAAAATTTAGAAGACCCAGGCTTCTGTGATCTTACGTGATATGTACAGAGATACGTGAATACAGAGATAAATGCAGAGGGAACAGGAAAGACGAAATGGGACTTGGAGATGTTACACCTGAGCAGCCCCTGGACAACAGGAGACAATGACTCGGGAGAGTCTGGCTCTTTTCACCAATAAATGAGCTTCCAGGCCTCAGCCAAGTTTACGCTTGGAATAAAAAAACACAAAAATTTTCAAAAAGGAGGAGGACAAGCAAATAACCAGAACAGAACAGAATACAATAGAAGAGAGATTAACAGAGTGTATCACAGATGGTAAGAGGAAGTACTACTGCCTTTTGAAAGTTTTGTTTGAATTATGGAAGTACTGTATAAATGGCTGGGTTACACCATAAAAAGATTTCTCAATGTGGTCAAAAGAGTTTGAGAAACAAAAAATTTGAGAAAGTTGCCCGCGATACAAGCTCCTTATATCTGTTTTTACCTATGTTTCCCCCAGAATGGTCGCTGAGTGAACAAATAAATGAGTGGATGAATGAGCAAACGAGTGCAGCCCTGGCCCAGGCCAGCTGCAGCTCCTGAATGGGCAGGTGGCCCCACCTTTAGCGCCTTCCTCTTCCTCCATCTTGGCGTCGCCATCCTCCTCCTCACGGATGATCAGCCGGCCGTCGGCGCTCACCTTGAAGCCGTGGTCCTTCTTCTTGCCCCGACCTGGCCCAGGCTGGGTGGCTGGCGGGGCAGAGTCGGGAGGTGAGGAGGTGGAAGGCCCGTCCTAGCCCGCTCACACCCTCATCAGAACCGACATGCCTGGGTCTGTGACTTGGATGAGTGCCTGCGGCACTGTGATGTGCATGTGTGGGAGGCCAGGGTGCCCGCGGGCCTCCCCAGAGGCCACTCCGCTCCTAAAGCTGGCCCAGGGCAAGCCTGTCCCCTGTGCCCACGGGCCAGCCGCTTCATACTCACCCAGGACTCGCTGGGCCACCTTGGGGTCCAAGAAGTTGAGGGGCTCATCCCCGCCACCCTCCTTCAGCCACGCGCGGCCCCTCTGGCGGGCCAGCCTCTGCTGCTCCTTGCCCCGACTCCTCTCCTCCTCTTCGTCCTCCTCGTCCTCCGAGTCAGCCAAAATCTCCTCGATGCTAAGGACAGACAAGTCCCAGTCAGGGCGCTCCAGGAGAGTGAGGGAAGCTGGGCACGGCCTGGGCAGGCTTCGGGCCAGGGGAGACCTGGCCCCAGCGTCCCGCCACGGGTCTCACCTGTCGCCTTTGCCCCGGAAGGGCTCCTCCTCCTCCACCTCCTCTTCCGCTGCGGCCTGGCTCAGGGCCCGCTGTTTCCTGGCCCGGGCCTCTGCTTTCCGGATGTTCACCAGGACTTTCTGGTACTCCTCTGGCAGGAGCTTCCTCACCAGCTCGAACCTGAGGCCGTAGAGACGGGCCGGTGAGGTGCCCGGGCCAGAGAGCGCTATCCAGAGCGAGGTGTCCAGCCAGAGCCCTTCCAGCCCCCCAGCCTGGCCCCTTCTCAGCAGCGGTCCTGGTGGGACTGGAAACCCCTCGACCCCTCCCCTACTCCCTCCCAGTCAGGGCACAGACCCGAACTTGCGGATGAACTTGGTGAACAGGTTCCGAAGCTTCATGCGGAAGTGCCGCCGCATGTCATCCGAGAGCTTCCCGATGGCTCCCATCTGCGGGGCAGAGCAGCGGGGCTTCAGGGGGAAGATGCGCCCCCTCACCCTGTCTGCCCCCCACACCACAGGTTTCTCCTGGTTCCACGAGTCCCTCCTACTGCCCTGCATGAATCTCTGGCTGGACCGCACTCCAGCCTTCGTGAGAAACACGTGGCCAGCAGGTATCATCTGCAGTGTCCCTCAGTGAGGCTGGTGGTGCAGGGCCCCCTCGATCCTTTCAAGGCTTGTATAAACCCTAGTCACTCCAGGACAGGTCACCGCTCAGGCCGTCCTCCCCATCGCTGGCCCCAGTTAGGCGGCAGGGTTTGGCAGGCAGGGGCAGGCATCCTGACTCTCATCTGCCCCTTCTCGCTTTGACCCAACCCAAGGCCAGATGCAAAGATGACAGGCAAGAGGGACCTAGAGCCCTGATGCGATTCAACCCAGCTGGAAGTGGGAAACTGAGGTGGCGGGTGCAGTGCACGGAGGGCTCACAGGACAGTCCCAGCTTGCTGCACGCCTTATGCCCAGCAGGAGGGGGCCAGGGACCCAATACCAGAGGGCTTTTCAGGCCCTTCTGCAGCCCAGCAGGGGCATCTAGAGAAGTCTTCTCAAACCCAGAAGGTCACAGTGCAAGAGGGAAAATAAAAAGGGAGGTTTGGGTCCCTTCCGAGGGACAGCCCAGAGTCGCAGTTCTGTTCCCAGGACTGTTCTCACTAGCACTGTGACCTGGGAAAATCTCTGGCCTCAGTTTGCTATCCGTAAAACAAGGGGTGGCCCTACCCACCGCCCCCTGCCCTGCAGAGCCCCTGCTGCTGTGGAGGGGCTGCGGGGGGTGACAAGTGGCAGCCTGGGTGCTGTGCCCCTTTACCTCCACCACTGGTCTCTTCCAGGGCTCCTGCATGACCTTCTGCTGCACAAGACAGCGTGTAGCCAGAAAAGTGTTTGAAGCTGGCTGGCCTCAAGGCTCACTGGGTCTCTGCCGGCAGCTCGTGGGCCACTATGCCACTGGCCGAGGGGAAGGGGACACTCACCACCAGTTGCACGTGCTTGGCCAGGTGTGCCATGTCCATGACGACCATCGACACCTTGATGAAGCCCAGTGCTGATCTGACCACGTCGCGGGTACGGGAGGCCAGGAGCAGGCACACATTCTCCAGCAGCTGCTCCATCGTGCTGGCCCCCATCAAACCTGTGGTGGCCAGAGGGCCACTGTCAGAGACACCTGGAACCCCACCCAGACCTAAGACCCCTGCCGCGTCACAAGAGTGGGAGCTGACACCTGGGGGACACTTCCAAGTGCCTGGCACGTGTCTAGTCACTTTCTGCCAGCATCTCCTCTAGTCCTTCAGACACCCTGTGAACAGGTGCTGGTTTTCTCCTCCATTTTAGAGATGAGAGAGTAAGGTTCCAGGAGGTTCCTAAGTTTGTTCAAGGTGTCACATGGCTGGTAAGAAGCAGAACCGGGACGAAAATCTAGGCGTGGGACCTAACCTCCTCCGACCCACTCTGAAAGCGGGATGCGGGCAGCTGTGGGATGAGGAAAGCCGAGCTGGGCAGGAGAGGAGGCGGGAGGCGGTCAGGCCTGGTTCCAGCTCTTTGTCCTCCCTCCCAGGACCTTTCCCTGTTTCGGTAGCCACACTGTCCTGACCTCCTGGGCATTTTCCTACCCCGAGGGCTTCCCAGGCCTTCAAGCAAATAGCGTTTACCTTTAAACTCGAAAAGGAGGTGGGTCAGGGCCAGGATACTGCAGCTGACCATGGTCACAGCGCCCACGAGACCGGGGTAGATCAGGACGAGGTAGCGCTGCAGGGCCTCTGGGAGGGCAGAGAGCAGGAGCTGCCCAGGGCAGAGCCCACCGTGTGCACTGCATCGTGGGCCCAACCGGAAGGGGGCCTCCCACCAGAGAGGAGCAGCCCGCCCAGGGCCAGTGCCCGGCAGCTCCCTCCATCTTTTCTCTCTGATGGGTGAGTGCAGGGTGCCTCCTCACCCAGGCCGGGAGCACAGCGTCCACCCCAGCCCCATGCCACCCGGGCCTCACCTGCTGGGTCTGGGCCAAACCGAAGGAAGGCGTGGCCCATCTCCACCAGCAGCGCAAAAGCATTCTTCCGAGCTCCCACCGACACCTCCTTGGTGCAGAGGATCACCTGCCCAGACAGCCCCGTTAGCACGGGCTCCCCAAGCTGGCCACCCCAGGGTTGGCAGCCTGAGGCAGAGCGGACGGGTAAGGGCACTCACGCTCCCAGACAGTGAATCCAGCCCACCCCCACTCCCACTACTGCCCTCCCCTGATCCTGGTAGGCCTTCAGGAGCCCCATTCCAAGGAACCCCAAATCACAACACACTCCCCTCCCACACCCCGCACCTCCGGGACGAGGGCGCTGATGAACTCCTCGTGCTCGGCGGAGAGCTTCCTCACGATATGTATGAGGCACTTCAAACGGGGCTGCAGGACAGGGGGACAACAGTCAGGACCCTCAGTGCCACCTCCACCCCTGAAGTCGCTAAGCGTCTCCACGCTGGTCCTCTCCTGGTGTTGCTCGTCCCCCCTAGGGCAGAGCGGGGCCCCTGGAGTCCGCACCCTCTTGGCGGGCGAGGAGGTGCTCCGTAGTGAGTCCAGAAGGGTCTTCTTCAGGTCGTCCAGGTGGCTCTGCACGAAGCGGGCGCCAGGGCCCTGGGGGCTGGCGCACACCTCCTCCAGCACGCGGTAGGCCTTCTTCTGTACCCCATGGGCCTTGCTCTGGGAGGGCGTATGGTAGACAGGGGTGGGTGAGAGAGGGGGCTGGGGAGCCCCCCACCCTCACCCAGTCCAATAACATCCACAGAGCAGCCACGTGAGCTGTGACTGGCCCTGGTGGGGACTCAGAGAAGCTGGCCCTGCCCTCTGGAGCTCGTGACATCCAATGGGAGGGCAGGGAGAACACAGGTTAGTGAGAGGCTGATTCTGGGCCAGGCAGGGGACGCTGAGGGGAGTGAAGCCCACCCAGCCCTCCATCCCTTCCGCTCCCTGCCGGGACACCTCTCCTGAGGTTAGGTGACTCTGCCCTGGACTTGTGTGTCTGCCTGCACGTTCCACCAGAGCACTTCTCACGCTGTTGGGTAACTGCTTATTATACTGTTGCAGTGGTGACAGTTTTCAGAAGGTCACGCAGGCCTGACTTTTGCCTCGTGGTTAGCCACAGCATGCAGGGGCGAGCATGTCAGGCAGGGGACCCAGCACGTGCAAAGGCACAAAAGGGCTGTTATATCTGGAACCCTTAAAAGCAGCCTAATGAGGCCGGAGTGGCAGCAGGGGGATGAGGCTGGGTAGGATGAAGATCAGGCCAGGCGGTGATGGGCCTAGTGAGTGAGTCAGGCCTCGGCTCTACAAGAGGCATCTTAGCAGGTGAGGCCCAAGCATGGCCGTGCATTTCTGTCACTCTGGCACCTACATGGTAGAGTACAGGGCTAGACAGATACAAAGGGCAGCCATGCCATGAGAAAGCAGATTAAAACCCGATCCTGGGCAGCAGCAAGGCATGGAGACAGGGCCCACGCACCCCCCAGGTGTGGGCGTGTGGGGCTCCCGGCCTCCACGGCTCACCTCTAGGTAGGGCCGGATGGTGGAGTACAGCTTGCTGATGGCGGCTTCATCAGCGCGGGGAGCCAAGGCCACGACCAGGTCCAGGACGGACAATCTGCTCAGCGACAGGAGACCAAGGAGGAGCTTAGTGGAGGCTGGGGAAGGGTATGCACTATCAGTGTCCTCGTGTCTACTGGGTACGGGGGAGGTGGGAAAGGTCAGGGTGAGGAGGACAAGGGGCCTCGAAGGAGCCCATGAACAATAATCACTGCCTGTAACCTAACTGAGCACTCATAAGGTACCAGCACTGTTCCCGGCGCTTTACATGTCTTAACCCCTTCAATCCTCACAGCAACTCTATTGCAGGCATTATCATCATGCCCATTTTACAGATGAAGGCACAGAGCAGAGTAGATAAATAACTCAACCAAGGTCACAGCTTATAAGGGGCAGAGCTGGGATTTGAATCCGGGCAGCATGTCTCCAGGGTCCTCACACTTCCCTAGCAGACTACAATGGTGCTCCAGGATGGAGGAACTGGTCAGGCCTCAGGGTAGAGCTGGGACATTCAATATCTCAAGACTTTCCTAAATAATTCCAGACAGATACACAGAGCTTCTGCTAGACATACTCTCTAGCTCCCTGGGCTGCCCCAGCTCAAGTGGGGCACTTACCTGGTGAAGTCAGAGCTAGCAGGGTCCAGCACCTTCTCACTGGCTTTTTCCAGGAAACCATTCACCAACTGGCAGCCCAAGGGGTAAGGAGGGAGTTGTTCAAGAGAAAATACACAGCAGCAGCAGGTCACAGATTTGCACCCTCGTCTCTTCCCCCTCCTCTCCTCCCTTTTGAGGAGGCTCGAGCCCAGCCTACTGCTGGCATATGGTCCCCTGTTCTTCTGGGGGCAGAGGGCCAAGTGAGCCATGGTGGGTAGGGTCTTGACCTTTCCAACACCCCAACCCAACACTCACCCACCGGAGACTGTTCCTCCCCCTCCTCTACCAGGTCACCTGAGGCTCAGTAATGGTGAGGTAAGTTTTGATGGTTTCCAGCACGGCCCGGCGAGGGGCTGGGGTGTCTCCGGCCGCAACGGGCTGCCCGTACAAGTTGAACAGGATCGGCAGAAAGTTCTTCGCAAAGCGGCTCACTTCAGCACGGTCGGCCTCTGGCAGGAGGACCAAAGTTTGCACAAAAGGGCCAGGAGATGACCCTGCCTCAAAGGCCACTGTGGTTGCAGCCCAGAGGCATTCTTTTGGGGGACCTGTGACAGGGTCATGGGTTTGGGGCTTTTCTGGGACAGGAGAGGCTGAAGCCAGAGCACAGAGGACGAGGGGCCACCACAGTCTATGGGGCCAGCCAAGTGCTAGCCCCACGTAAAGGCTGGACAACTCCCAGCAGCTGTCAGTACACTGAGAGTAAAGAAAGAGAAGGGGCCGTTTTCAGCATCCTACTAACTCCTCGGGTCCCCAGTGGACACTCAGGTCCTTGAAAAGGATTAGCGGTGGCTCAAGCAATGAGGTGGACAGGCAGGGTCAGGGGACTCGCACCATCACAGCCATCTTCCACCAGCCCCGACCCCAGAGCCCATACGTACCCGCCTCACAGCCCTTGGTGATGAGGGTGCGCAGGGCCTGGCACACAGTGACCCTCAGGTCTGGGCGCTCGCTGATGGCCGTGCCCAGCGTCCGCGCCAGCCCTTTGAAGGCGGTGGCCACATCCGTGGGCCTCGTGCAGAACCCAGGCAGGAGGGTCCAGATCTGGGGAGGGAGGGGATGATAGAGGAGAGTGACGACCAGCAACCTGTGCCCACCTGTCCTCCCCACACCCCCCAGCTGACCCCTTACCTGCCACTGGAGCGTGTCGTAGATCTTGGACTCCACTGTGCTGCCTGCCTGGGCCAGGTCCATTGCTAGAGTGACACAGGACACAGTGTGACTCTGGGCACACTCCTGACTGATAGGCCTCATGTTTACCCAAACCAAAAGCCCAATGATGAGGACAGGAATATGGGCGATTCCCCTGCTCCACAGACGAAACGTAACACTTATTATTAAACAAACACTCGTTTGTTCTAAAAAAATGGAAAGACCTATGTAAAACAGAAAGCGACATCTCCCCACAATCTCCCCCGCAAATCTTCCTCCCCATTTCTGACCTTCTTATATTTCTCCAAGCACGTGCACACTTTTAAAGACGTGAAAAGGATTGTCTTATAAATATATTGTTCTGAAACCTGGTTTTACTTGAGAATAAAGCTGGTAACATTTATCAAGCAGTTTCGACATGGCAGCCTGTGTAATGTGCACTTACGCGATTACTGCATTTAATACTCACACCATCGCAATTATCGCCCTCATTTTACAGATGATGAGCAGACCCAGGCGAGTTGAATAAACTTGCCCGAAGTCACCAAACGGTGGAGCGGCTGAGCTGAGCTTTCAATCTGATCTACTCAGCTCACCATGGACTAAACACGTCCATTCCCGTCGGTCTCTTTCCTTCTGTACAGGGAGCACTCTGTGTCCCACGGTGGGGCTTTATTATGACTGACTTCATTGGAGCCCCACTGAGGAATGTGTGGGCTGTGTCGGGATTTTTACTTGGAACATCTTTGTATATATAAATCGGTGTGTACTTGTCTAATTATTCCTCTGGTGGGAGAAAAGGCCCTGTCTGCCAGCCTCGGGGCAGGGGTGCCTGGCCACGCCTCGGACCCCGCTGATGATGGCGCTCAAGCACTGGCTGACCACCTGCTCGGCCCAGGGAGGCTGCCGAACGTCCTAAGGCTGGGGCGCTGGACCAGGAGCCCTTCCCGACCCTTCCAGTGAGGCTCCAGGACTGTGGTGGGCCCGTACCTTTCCTCTTCAGGGTGGTAGCCAGAGGCAGGAAGTAAGCGGTAAAGAAACCAAGTCGAGTTTCCCGGACGTGGTCTCGGATGACGGGCAGCAGCCAGCTCCGAGGGAAATCCAGAGTCTCTCTGGGAGGAGGGAGGGGAGGCGTGGTGAGGAAGGGGTGACGGCCTGCAGCTGTCTCCCCATGGAGCCTAGGAACAGGACAGGACCTGCTCTGGCCGCCCCCACTGACCCACACGGCACGTGGAGACGTCAGCCGAGGGTGTGGACACCCTCCCAGCGGAGAACAAGCCACGTGGCTCTCCTGGGGCTGGAATGGAAGCCAAGCAGGGCTGCACTTACTCAGAGCCATCAATTTCCAAAGGCACAGCCTCTAAAACCACCTCGGGGCCCATGCTGGCCACGGCAGCGCCCACTGCGCGGTCCAGAGCTGCCATGTGGGGGGAGTAGGGGGAGAGGCGCAGGTCACACAGGGACTGGAGGCACTGGAGCAAAGAGACACGGGTCAGACATTAAGACGGGCCTGCAGCACAGGCACCCGTGGCTGAGGCTGGGCCAAAGTCTCCAAGAGGACGAGGTTGGGGGCGTGGGGTCAGGTTATGCTCTCGCCAGAGGTCACAGACCATTAACCAAATTCAACTCCTGGATGTGTTTGAGCCTTCCTCAATGCCCCAGGATTTAAAAAGAAATTCTGTATTTGTTAGTAAAGTGTAAAAATCAGGAGATTTCATATACAAACGTAGATATCCGGTTTATCTTGAAAACCGGGAAGGTATGGGAAATGCAGACCCACAGTACAATTAGTATAAATTAGCAGGCACTGCGGAGCAGCTGCCCCTCAAGACCAGAGCTGCCCCCTCTGGTTCACTACAGCCCCTCAGAGCCCCTCTGCGAGCCTCATTCCTTGAGAACCTCTCACAGGAGCCAGGTGTTGCCAACCTAATCTAGTGGGGCCCGGGCCAGGCCTCTCAAGGAAGGCCCTACCCTTGGGGAAGGCCCCACGAGGCCGTGAGCTGCTCCGCCTGCTGGTGAGGGGTCTGTGCCCTGTCCTCAGGCTCCCACCTGCTCCCTGAGCTGGAAGTGATTCCTGAGCCTTAAATGGTTTACTCTGGGCTTTGGTAACCTCCCTGGGACCTAAGGCTGCTTAAAGTACTATGCTCACCTGTTACAGAAAATTTAGAGAATTAAAAATTAAAAGATAATAGATAGGGGTGAGGGAGAATCACACTGGTTCCCTGTGAGTTTCAAAACCATCAACTCCAGCTAAGACTAGTGAGAAGGCATTAGGCGGTGGGGGGAGGGGTGGTTTTAGCCCTCTTCTCGTTCCTCCCACGTTGGCCCAGTCGCCTTCCTGGGGACACAGTACTGGGCACCTGCAGTGGACCCTGGCAGTGGGGGAGTAAAGCGCAGAGGTAACGGAGACACATGCCCCTCTAGCAGCCCCAGCCACCTCCTGCCCCGGCCCAGCTGCTGCCCCAGTCACCTTCCTCATCACAGGATGGGCCTGTCTCCCACACGCCTCAAAGAAGACACACAGCAGCTGCAGCACGGAGCTCCATGATGCGTGGAATCTGTATGTCAGGCCCTCCTCCACTGCCCTGCTAAGGGAGTGGGCAGTCAGGGCCGTGGAAGTCCATGGCCAGCACCAGGAACTACAGACCACGGCAAGGGTGAGGCCCCAGGAAAGGCCAAGGGGGAGAGCTAGTGTTTACCAAGTACCCCCTGTGCTAAGAGTTTCATTTATATAATCCTCACACTTCAAAAATCAGCTGTGAGCTAGGTTATTTGTTCCATCCTCAGATGGGGAAACTGAGGCTCAGAGGGACTAAGTAGCCCAGCAGTGTCACTCTTCTAGTGGCCAAACTGGGCCGCCAAAGCCCGTGTTGTCACTGTCCCATGCTTTCTCGGTCTGACCAGAGGTGGGAAGATGGGGTAGGTACAGGTGGACTGGGCAGAGGGAGAAAAGCCACAACAGTGGGGAAGCCCGGCCGGCTGCTAGCCCCTTCCGGCCCAGTCACGCTGTGGTCAGCTCATCTCTTGAAGTCGAGCCCCAGAGGCTCTAGGCAAGAATGGCCTAATGTGGGGAAAGGGGTGAGCTGGGGGTGGAGCAGCTCTATTCCTCAGTTTTCCAGAAACTTCATTCCAGGTGTATCCAGAAGAAACAGGCCTATGTCCTCATAAGGAACAGAACCCAAAGCATCACACCTTGGAGCTGAGCAGACAGACCCAGAGGAAACACCAAAGATCCTAGCCTCTTGGTGCTCTGAAGCTCCTCACTGGCGGCTGGAAGGGCCTGGGTGGTTGGAGGCCGGTCTGTGAATGGCTTCTCTTGTAGGCATGGAGGGCAGCACAGCACATGAGTAGAGTGGATTCTGCGGTCAGGCTGCCACTTACTAGTTGAGTGACCTCAGCTTTCCCAGTCTGTAAAATGGGGTCAGCACCTATCTCCTAGAACTGTAAGGACTACCAGTAATTTCTGGTATTTATTGGAAATTAACTACGCACCAGGTACTGTTCTGAGAACTTTACATATATGACCTCATTCAATCCACACCTCCATTAGACTGATGTGGACTCTGAGGTGTTGAGAGGTGGAGGAACTAGCCCCAGATGACAGGCCCCCAAGTCTACACTCATGAGCATGACACTATGGCACCAGGAGTGTGGCCAGTGCTCAAACCGACAGCAGCTGCTCTGGCAGTGTGCGCAAGGCCCACCACAGTGACAAGAGGAGTACCTGTCATCACGAGGAACTTTCTACAGGCACACCTTATTCCCTCCTCACGCAGAGGCTGTGTTCTCACCTGAACATCTTGGCGACATACTGGGCAGGGCCTGAGGCCGAGGAGGTCACGGAGCCGATGTCAGCCATGTGGGGAGCGACACACTCCTTCAGGATCTCCTGCAAAAAGAGGCCACAGCTGTTTGGGCCCAAAACAGCCCCCCAGTGCCACTCAGCCTTCCCAGGTGACTGCTTCCTGAAGCTTCTAGGAAGCTCACCCCCACCCTGAGAACTTCCTCCCCAGGACACAGCTAGAGGCCTGGGGTGAGCTCTGGGAGCTCTAAGGCTCTCTGCTTCCCTCGCTAAAGCTGGGCTGGGGGCTGAGGTACCTGAAGGCACTGGGTGGCAGCTGTCACCACCTGCGAGTGGGGGGAGAGGAGGCAGGTTGTCGCAGTTCCAAACAAGCGAGGGAGGTGGCCCAGTCCCAGGTCCCGATGCAGCCTGTCAACACAAAAGGCTTCTGTGGGGTCTGGCCGCTGAGCCTGCGCGTCCGGAGCCTGTGCTCCGCAACAGGAGAGGCCACAACAGTGAGAGGCCCGCGTAAAAAGAGTGACTGTTATGAGACACAAAACAGAAACTGGGTTCGCAGGACTGAGGATCCCAGAGGAGGGGACCATTAACCCAGGTGGGGAGTAGGGTGGAGCCGCAGAAAGGGGATGATATCCTCTGAGAAGTAAACCAGCTGCACAGCCGGCGGGGGTGACAGGAATCAGGATGGCACTCGGGCCCCACCTCTTGGTGGGGAAGGTGCTCTCGGCCGCCTTGCTGCTCAGCTCCTCGGAGCTCTGGCAGGAAAGGCAGCAGCCCTGGCTAACACAAGCTGTGCTACCTGGCCCCGCCTTCACGAACACAAGAGCTGGTCTGCACACACTCGGTGCAGAACCGCACCCCCCCAGAAAGCCGCACCCCCTCCAGCTTCCGGCTCATGTCCCTCCCATCTGTACCGCAGTGTAGGGGGCCTGGCTGGAGGCCAAGGGACCGCCCTCCACCGCATCCCTACCTAACCAGGTTGATGTGGGCTTTCTCCATGACCTTCAGCCAGGCCAGCAGGGGTTGTAAGTCATTCTCGCTGGGAACGTAGTCGTACAAGGCCTAGGGGCGGGACAGGGAATAAGCAGGTGACTGAGCAAGTGTGTTCAGCAGCAGCCCAATGACACGACCCCTTCCCATCCCTAGGCAACAGCACGTCCCCGTGACTGTCCTGTCCCAGGGCCTGCACACGGGGGCCCCCTGCACTCACAGCCCCATTGGCCTTCCTTTCCCTGCTCAATGAAGCCCTTCCGCTTCTGCTTCTATGGGAAAAAAGTCTCTAGGAGCAGTCAAGAATAACTTGGGTCACACAACCCTTTGTGAACCTGACAAAAGCCAGAACCCTTCTCCGGAAAAACGTAAGTGAGCATATACACACATTTTGCAATTTGGGGGGGGTTTGTGCTCCCTTCCCCAAATCCACCCAGAGATCCCTAACACTGAGAACCTTTGCTCAAGGTACCTGTTAATACCATGAGACCATGCTGAATGGTTTTTTAGGTTAACTACCACAAAGTCAAGAGTCAGGGCCCCCAGCTCCCGTGGACACTGATGTGGCTTTGGTGGCCAGTCTCCTGGCTGCCCGTCTACCTGACTCCTACACAGGGGTGGCCCAACCCGGCCCATCCAACCTCGCTCTGCAGACAAGTAACAGGGCCGCCCCCCAGCACAGCCATGTCCCCGTCCCCCCATCAGGCCTCACCGTGATGATCTGGGCGTTGAGCTCTGCTGGCAGGGTACCCGGGCTTGGCTTGGCATGGAAGAGGCTGTGAAAGGCCTGCATGGCACAGGCTGTCACCAGCTGGAGAGGACACGGAGGCTTAGTGGGGAACCCACCGCAAAGCCCACGGTGGCCCTGCGCTCCTCAATATCCCACTCCAGCCAGAGGGCTTGTGGGGATTTGGGCCCCCTGAACCTCAAACATGCCTCCTACACCTGACACTCAGAGGACTGCTGCTTCAGTAAGTCCTGGCAGCCACCAGGAAAAAAAATGATTTAAACAAGAACAATGGAGAAATGTGAACAAAGTGTTTTTTTAACATAATGGGCTAAAAAAGCAGGCTACAAATCGTTGACATACTATAATTATAGCTGTATTTTCACGTTTTTATGTGTTTGCTTACCTAAAAAGAAAATGTCTGAAAGGATACACGGCAAGTTGTCTGTGTACTATTTATCTTAGGAAATGAGACTTGGAGGAAAAAAGAGACTTCTATTTTTTTACTTTATATACTTCAGAATGTTTTTTTTTCCTCTTAAACAATGATCATGTTATTTATATAATGAATGCTTTAAAATACGTATGTGAACAAACAGTATAAGAGAATACATAGAGATTAACAGAATTGTGCTAGCATATCAAATGCAAGGGATCGTTTTTATGTATCTTTAAAGTTGTCATACTGACGTTATTAAGTATGCAAAAAAAAAAAAAAAAAAAGAGAGACAGAGAGAAATAACCGTGTCTGTGGCTGGGGTAGAGCTCAAGGTAGGGGGAGGACTGATGCTTTACCAGCCCCGCCATGGTTCCACCCTCTCCCTCACCTCATCTCCCAACAGAAGATGCCCAGTCTATCCGACACCGGGGATGAGATGTTGTCCCTGGGTGTAGCTAAGAGCAGCGCGGGGGCTGGGAGACCCTGGCCCCTGCTTTTGGCCTGAACAGTGAGTTTCCCGAGTGCCGGCACCACGGGCCTGGGGTCTGAAGCTCTGCCCTCCCTCCTCCTCGGCGCGTCCCCACGCGCCGGGGCCCGAGCTTACCACGTGACTCAAAGTCATGACCCGGAGGAGAGTCTCACTGCAGCTCTTCACCAGGCTGTCCGGGAAGCAGGGCAGCAGGTCCTTCAGTAGGGTCAGCATGTGCAGCGTGGTGGTGGCCTCCTTGGAGCCTGGTGGACGGAGGGCAGCTGAGACTCCAGCCCACTCTCTGCAGCAGGCCCTGCCCCCCGCCGCCCACTCTCAACTGCGCTTCCCCACCTCCAGACTTCTCGATCTCCTGGATGCAGAACTTGGCAGTGGACATGGCAGCAGGGTGATGGGCAGGGGCCTTTTCACCAAACATGAATTCACTGCCCTTGAGGACGGAGCACACTCCATGCTGGGCAGCCTTCCGGATCTGAGGGACAAGGAAGGGGGACAGGGCCGGGTCGTGTTCAACCAGCAGTGTGTGTGGTTCTCATGACCACCAGTAGTAAGCATTGATCGCACACCTCCTACAGGGCCAAGGACACGCCTGGGGCTGCGTGTGTGTGGACTCCTGGGCTGCCGAGTAAGACAGACCTCACTTTCCATTCCTGCTCTTCTGCTAACTCACCAACTGGCCTTGAGCAAACCAGACCACTTAGTCTCTGAGCTTCAGTGTCTCACCTTTACAACACGGATTCCTTCATTCATGCAATCGTCCAGCAATATGCAGTGTCCACCAGTTCAGCAGTGAACCAACAACTCATTGGGAGGTGGGAAATAAAGAAATGTACACCAGAAGGTAAAAGTACTTTGCAGACAATAAAACAGGGGCTGTTACTTTTTATACGGCGATCAGGAAAGTGTCACTTCAGTGACATGACGTTTCAGCAGAGACCTGAAGCAAGTGAGGGAACCACTGGAGGGATACACAGGGAAGGAGGCATGAGCCTGCCTGGGATCAGAGCACTTAGCACAGGGAGTGACTCTTAGGACTGTTACACGTTCCCGGCCCTAAATTTCAGGAGGAAGCAGAGTGGCTAAGCACAACTTACTGGGCACCTACTACAAGCCAGGACCTGCAGCAGGCCCGTGGGGAGCACCAGAGTGTCACCGTGACCTTGCAGCCAAGTTGTTATTATCATCCCTATTTTACAGCTTGGAAGCCAAGACTCAGAGAGGTTAAGTAACTTGCCCAAGGTCACAGCACAACCAGTGAGTCCAGTATTCAGCTCAGGTCTGTGTGACTCAAAGCCCCCCTCCAGCCCACTCTCCTGCCACTGTAACTAAACACGTCACTGACCAATGAGGCAGCAGAGACTCAAATGGGCCTGACTGTGACCCTCCCTCCTGTAGGAGGAGCTAGCAGATAGGGCTTCAGGCAGGAGGAGAACCTCTGGACAAGAGCCCAGCGCTCAGGGCGACCTCCCCAGTCCACTCAGCAGGCCAGGCCCAGCCCGGTTGCTAGAGTGGCTGCCCCCTCCCACGTCCTGGTGCCCCACGGCCTCACCTTGGGCTTGGGGTGCACAGTGAAGCTCAGCAGCCCATGGTACACCTGCAGGGTCACGGGGTAGCTCCAGGCCTCCAGGTCCTGCTTCCGCAGAAGGGTGGCCAGGCAGGAGAGGACCTTCAGAGGAGAGGCAGTCTCTCAGCTCCACCTGCTTCACCCAGGTGGGAAAGAGCCCGGCTTCTCACCAACTCCAGAAAATGCCAAAGGGCTTTCTGAGGGTCCACAGGGTGCCTATACCCCTCCCAGGGAGTGTCCAAGCTGTAGCCAAATCAGATGGGCTCTGGAAGACGGCAGGGGGACACCGAGACCCAAACACTGACCCATCGGAGGGCAGAGGTGGAGCCACTGCTGGCCTGGGCTGACATGATATCCATGAAGGCTTTGGAGGTATCAGAGAACTTCTTAATGAGCACAGGGCTGGGCACGCTACAGGGAGAGAAGAAAGAAGGTCAGAAGACTAGAGGGGCCTCTGAGAGCAGCTGGTCTGGAGGAGAAGCTGGTCAGAGCGGGGCAGCGCTGGCCCAGTCACTCCGCGAGCCCACCCTTTCTGACACCCAGTTCAGTGCGTTTCCATGGCACCTGAGCTCCCTGCCTGCCCCACCTTCTCCACAACCCGCTCTCCACTACCCACCAGATGGGCCCTTATAAACTCCCCCAAGTCCTCTCCCCACCTGCCCCCTGGCTGCAGGTGCCCAGACATCGTGGCTCAACACTCCACCCTGTCCCTCCTGCCCCACTCGCTGCACAGGGCTGCCCCTGCCCAGGCCCCAGCACTCACACTCTGTCCTGTAACATCCCAGGCCACCCTGGAGCCTGAGCCAGTAGAATGCCACCTGATACTTAGCATCTTTTTGTTCCTTTTAATAACTCCCTGGTCCTCTACCTCCCTTCCACCCCCACTCCCTTCTTCCCCCTATAAGGAGCCAGGACTCACCGCTTCAGGACGAGGTTCAGCAGGTAAGCAACAGCGGCCAGAGACTCCGTGGACTCCACCGCTTCCATTGTTGTCATCTGAGGCCAGACCATGGGGTGTGAATGGGAAATGTGTCACGCTGGGCAAATGGGGTATGCGGGCACCGTGTGCCCAGCAGGTCGGTTATGACCAAGAACGCTGGTGTCAGAGGTTCAAATCCCAGCTCCACCACTGTGACTTTGGACTAGCAGCTTAACTTTTCTGTGACTCAGTTTCCTCATTTGTAAAATAGGGATCATAAGTTGTTGTGAGGTTTAATTGAATTAATATATATCAGACATTTAGAACACTGCCTGACACATTATGAAAACCATATAGTGCTATCTGCTTCATTAGTCTAGAGCAGAGGTTAGAAAGCTTTTTCTGTGAAGAGCCGGATAATAAATACTTTAGACTTTGCAGGCCACATATGGTCTCTGCTGCGTATTCTTCTTTGTGTATTTTAACTATCTTGTAAAAATGTAAAAACCATTCCCAGTCCTAGGGCTATACAAAAACAGGCCACGAGTCAGATTATGCCCATGGGCTATATAGTTTGCTGGCCCCTGTTCCACAGCAGTGGTTCTCACACTTTTACACCCTTAAAAAGTATTGAGAATTTCCCCAAAGAGATTTGGTTTACAAAAGTTATATCTATTGATATTTATCATATTAAAAATTAAAACTGAGAATTTTTTAAAACACACAAATATGCAAGCACAATTCCATGAGCTGTCAAAATGTCATCAGACATCACGTAACTTCTGGAAAACTCCAGGGTACGGTCATGAGAGAATGGGAGTGAAAAAGGTAAATGATGGTTTAGCATTATTATGGAAATAATTTTGACTTAACCAACCCCCAAAAGGGTCTTGGGAACCCCCAAACTACACTTTGAAAACAATTTTACTAGAGAATCCCCTGGGCGTAACTCAGTTTCATGGATTAGGAGAAAAAAATAAACGAGAGTAGTGGATTTTGTTTTACAAGAATAATGTAGCAAATCCCACCAGGCTTACCAAGCCACCTGAGAATAACTGAAGCACTTTCACCTGTTTAAGGTTGTCCTTCTCTATCCCCACATGCAGGGGCCCCTGCCTTCTCCTTATAGCCTGAATAACATGCTACTCCGAAAGCCCGCCCACCTGCAAGTCACACCCACTCACCAGGGCAGCAAAGTACTCAGTCTCTGTCTCCTTCCCACCCTGGGAGCGTATCACCTCGGTGACAGCAGCCAAGACAGCACAGATCTGCACATGAGGGAGAAGGTACCTATGACATCTATTTCCGATCAAACCCCACCGCAGGGTAGCCTCTTCTCCTTCTCCTTCACAAATTATTCTCCTGATAAAGCCCAGAGCAGACAAGATGAGCAGCAGCCAGAGCAGAGCCAGGGGAACACACACGGGGCCCAGCAACAGGAAAACTCACACATCTGCCCAAAACCCACCTCTAAGGCTCTACCCCTTATATATGGAAATACCTGCACAAATGTGTAAACATTCAAGCACAAGTGTTCACTGCCGCAACCAATTGGAACAATAAAGCAGCCATCAACAAGGGATTAATAATGTACTCATTGTATAATAATGACAAATTCAAACACTATGTAACTATTGAAAATAATGGTGAACAACTACATAGATTAACTCAGAAACACTGATCAGTGGCGAAAAAAGTTGTAGAATAGTATATATAAAATATAATGGCATTTCAGTAAACCTAAACAAAATGTGGGTAAAAAAGTCTACAACGGTAATTTGACAAGAGGCCACTGAGCACTTGAGATGTGGCTAGTGTGACTGAGGAACTGCATCTTAAAATTTGTAAATTATTTATATTTAAAAACAAATACTTTATCCAGTTATTGGGAAACAGATTTAGAACTACTTGGGTATATGAATCTACTTTTGCAACTGTAAGTTTTATGAACTTTAAATACAAATCAAGTATTACCAATGAAGATTTAGCCTCCAAATGGAGGTGTCAGACTAGATTTTGAAGACTTAGTACGATAAAAATAATGCAAAAACACCTCTCTTTTAAAAATATTGATTATAAGTTGAAACAACAATATTTTGGGTATACCAGGTTAAATGAGATATATAAAATTAAGGTTAATTTCACTTGCATCTTTTTTACTTTTATTTAACATAGCTACTAGAAAATTTTAAATTATGTATGTGCCTCACATTACATCTCTTTTCGACAGGTTTGGTCTAGAAAAGTACTGTTACTGTTAACGGTAACTACCACAAAGGAGTTAAGCTGGGAGAACAACTTTCATATTTTATTCTACTCACCTCACTTTGTTATCATTTATAGTCTTGACATTTTTTCATTTAAACAATGAAAATATATGTATATATAATTTATAAACTAAAAAAGGTAAATAACATTTAGGTCTTGTTAGATAAAACATTTTTTAACCACTGTTATTCAGTATTAATTTACTCAACAAATGTTTCCTGAAAACATTCTATCAATATATAAAAGGGCCTGTGTTAAGTATAGTTGAAGAGATAAATGTTTGCAAAAAATGTTTTGGACATTTGAAAACTGTCAGGAAAATACCCTGAGGGACTTTACACTTGAGCCAGGAAGATGTTCTTAGAAAAAGCAGAAAGTGGAACCTGCCCTAGGAGGGGTAATAAGCAGCAGACACAAAGGGTAGGAGGGGTGACACATCATCCAGAGATTCCACCTGTTGTCACCGGACAGCAGTCAGCTGGCCTCCCCTCACTAGCCTCCGGCTGTCCTGAGAGTCCCCCCTACCTCCTTGTGGGCAGCCGAGCTGGACTCCCAGAAGCGCTGCACTTTGCTGAAGGTGACGTTTGTGCAGTCGGAGAGGCCGCTCAGGAAGGTGCCCGAAGACTTCTCGGTGAGAGCTGGTCCCACCTCTTCCTCTTCCATGGCAGTCTCAGGGGCTTCGCTTTTACCCAGACGCAGGGATCCTGACTGCAGCTCATTATGCAACTTTACCGCATCAACTGTCAAGTCGCTCTTTCCTGAGAACCGGAGGCAAAGGGTAAGGCCCCCAATTCTTACCCGAACCTCCTTTTGGCTAAGAGAACAAGAACTACCCCTAGGAAACAAACAGGCGGAGTCCAGGCCCCCAACCAGAGAGGCTAAATTCTGAACGCGGTCTGCCTCAGCAGTCCACTGTACACCTAGAACTTATCAGATTCAGAAAGGGAACCCTCCAGGTAAAAGTTTCGCCGGTGGGAGTCGGGTGGGGGCTGCAGTGAGGGGCCTGGGAAAGAGATGAGGGTGAAAGCGCTTTGTAAAGCGCCACCACGGTTAACTACAGGCGTGAGTACTGACTGATACTCGTGGTACCCTAGCCAAGTCATCTCCCTCCTGTGGAGTCAGTTTCTGCATCTCTTAAATGGGAAGGGTGGACCTTCACAACAGGCTCCAGATCGGACATTTTAGGAGACGAAAGGTCCGATGCTTGGGCCCCACGGCCTGCAGAGAGGCTGAAATCCGTTGAGACCCAGGCCCACCCAGAACACCCCCGCAGGCGGCGCTTGGGTCGCGACCCTGCTACCTGAGGGCCGGCTGAAGAAGCGGCTGCGGGCGGCCTGGCGGTGGCGGGAGATGGCCGGGTTGCTGTCGCTGCTGTGGCCTTTCTTCCAGCGTTTCAACTTGGCCGAGACCCCGGAAGGCAACTTCCCCGAACGACCCATGTCTACTAAGCCGGGGGTGAGTTTAAAGGACCGGGTTCCAAGGACCTAGAAGCACACGCAGGACCCACGTGGGTTCGCAGCCCGCTCCACTTCCTCTTCCTCTGGCGTAACTTCCGTATTCACGTCCGTTACCATGGCAAAAGAGTCAACATCCGGTTCACGTATTCTCCAGGCTCCGATCTGGGAGGGGCTCCGAGGAGATCAGTTCCTAGGGAAGAAGTGCCGGTGTTAGGGAGTCGCTGGGGCTCTTATTCCAGGGCTAGGGTTCTTGGCCGCAGGAGTGTCTTTTTTTTTTTTTTTTTTTACATCTTTATTGGAGTATAATTACTTTACAATGGTGTGTTCGTTTCTGCTTTATAATAAAGTGAATCAGCTATACATATACGTATATCCCCCATATCTCCTCCCTCTTGCGTCTCCCTCCCACCCTTCTTATCCCAGCCAGGAGTGAGTCTTATAAAACTGGAATTCCTTTGCAGGTTAAAAAACAAACGTACATTTATATTATTTTTAAAAAATCTAATTTCAAAACTTAAGCGTAGAAACAAATTTATTTGAAAGAGTTAATCCTACTGTATAGCACAGGGAACTATATCCAATCTCCTGGGAACAACCATAATGGAAAAGAATATTTTTTTAAAAATGGGGACTTCTTTGGTGGCACAGTGGTTAAGAATCCACCTGCCAATTCAGGGGACACGGGTTCGAGCCCTGGTCCGGGAAGATCCCACATGCCGCAGAGCAACTAAGCCCATGTGCCACAACTAGTGAGCCTGTGCTCTAGAGCCTATGAGCCACAACTACTGAGCCCGTGTGCCACAGCTACTGAAGCCTGCGTGCCTAGAGCCCGTGCTCCGCAACAAGAGAAGCCACCGCGATGAGAAGCCCGCGCACCGCCAACAAAGAGTAGCCCCCACTCGCTGCCAACTAGAGAAAGCCCACGTGCAGCAACGAAGACCCAATGCAGCCTAATTAATTAATTTTTTAAAAAATATGTATGTGTATAACTGAATCACTTTGAAAGATTGGCACAACATTGTAAATCAACTATACTTCAATTAAAAAAAAAAAAAAAGAGTTAAGACCTGGCCAGACCTGAGGAGTGAAAACTAGTTTGGGCTGGAAAGAGAAAAAAGCAGGCAGTGATGGTCTAAACCCGCTTAGCTATTTTCATTTATTACTGTGGATATCCACTTGCTAAACCACCCTTGCCTCATGACAGCACTCAATCCCACCTACTTAATATCCTCTTCTCCTAATTCCACTTCAGAACCAGAAAGCAATCCAGATTCCCACTCCCCTGAGACACTCCCCAGAATCCTTTAGCCAGAGCCCAAACTTTACAAAAGAGCTTCCCTTCCCTCTCTTGCAGAGCAGCACTCCAAGATTCCTCCAGAATTCCCTCCCTCAATTCAAGTCAGTAAATATGATTTTGTCAGACTAAGGCTTGATCCTGGGGCTTTTGGCTGATTAGGCTTTAAACATTCATTTTACAAACACTTTTCTTCAGCTTTCACTGAGTAAGACACTTCAATGAGTCCATCTTGTAAATGAACCAGAAGCTGACAAAGATTTTGCATTCTGCTTCCTTCACTTGATACAGTGTGAATTTTCCCCCTTGTTACAAAATGATGAAATGACGGTTTGCATCACCCCCAAATTCAAATGTTAAAATCTTAACCCCCATAGATGATGGTATTAGGAGATGGAGTTTTGAGAGGTGTTTAAGTCGTGAGGGTGGACCCTCATGAAAGGAATTGGTGCCTTATGAAAGAGACGCCTAGCCCTTTCCACCATGTGAAGACAAAGCAAGAAGGCACTAGCTATGATCCAGGGGCCTCACCAGCCACACTGGCTCCCCTGAAGCTCGAAACCAGCCATAACTAATCTACAGTATTAGAAATCAGGATAGCACTTTTCATGGTGGTAACAGCTGAGAGTGGGCAGAGTGGTAATATTCTAATTTTTTATCAGAAGGGAGTTTACATGGATGTATTCACTGCGTGATAGCTCATTGAGCTGTACACTTATAATTTGTGCACTTTTCTGTGTATATATTAGTCTTCACTGGTTTACTACAAATAAAAAGTCGTCCTTGCACACAGAGCAGAGGGAGCATCCAGACTGTTAACATGAGAAAGCGTCACTGCAGCAAAGGCAGCGAAGGCATTTGAGCATTGACTCAGCTGCACGGGTCACCACCACCTCCTCCCATCGGGCCCCATTCCGGGACACAGGCTGAGAGCTGGATTGTAAGTCTGAGAAAAAGGAACTGGTGGCCTGAGGAGGAAGAGGAAGACAAGTCTGGAAACTATTGAAGCAAGCCGGTGCTCGCAACCAGAGGCCTAGTTGTGGAGACAGTTACTTGAGAAAAGACAGAGGTTAAGTGTTGGGTTCGAGTCTGGACTTACGTTCCACATGACACGGAGCAAGGATTTAACCTCTCTGAGTCTGCATTTCATATTCCGTAAAGTGGTAATAATACTACTGAACCCACTGGGCTACTCTCTCTGTGGTTTCAATGCGAAAGGTATGTTTGTCAAAATGCGTACAGCTCCGTAAATGTTGTTAGTGGTACCTTGTAAAGGGTGCCATGGTGCACTTTTGCCACCAGAGGGAGCTCTGCAAACAAGCAGTTAAAGCCAAAACCCTACCAGAGACAGCTGCAAGCAGCAATAATGGCTGAGCCGCTGGGGTTTTGCAAATCAGATGCGGAGATGAAAAGGCTCAGGGTAGTGGCAGCCTTCCTATCCTTTTCCTAGACAGCAGACACTGCGGGCCTGCAAACCGAGTCTGCGTCATGACTGGATACAGCCCCTGGATGAACCATCAATCTAGAATGAGCACTGGAGGTCCACAGCCTCCCTGCCGGCCCTCCACCCTGAGGCATCTGCTCAGGGCCTCCTCAAGAAGACATGTGGTGCCAGGAGAGGGGACAAGAGGCATCCAGATGGCCTGAGCACACTCTTTCCCACCCTGCACCCCAGGGTTCACCTTTTTGGTGAAGTACTACCTACCTCAACCCTGAATTCCAGCAGTGTCTTCCACCCAGAGGCATTAGCCATCTCCATGACTAGCCACATATATATGGCTAATAAGGACCACTCACGTTTGTAGGATGGGTCCTGTAGTCAGACCCTCAGGGTTAGAATTCAAGTACTACCACTTGCTGTCTGACCTTGAGCAAGTCACCTTACTCTCTGAGCCTCAGTTTTCCTCATCTGTAAAATGGAGATAAGAATGCCTACCCTGCCCATAGGGTTTATGAGAACTAAATAAGGTAACACATGTAAAAGTGCTTAACACTGCCTTGCACATAATGAGAAGGCAATAAATGTGAGCTCATTATTATAATGCAAAACACTCTTCTTGAGTAACAAAACAGCTTCTCAGCTACTATCTAAGTGAGGAGGACAGAGCAGTGTCCTCACTTCACAGATGGGGAAACATGGTTCCAGAGAGTTGAGTGACACCCCTAAGGTCACACAGGCGATCAATGGGCAAAAGCTGGGAGATCCAACTCTTAGCCAAGGAGCACCCCCTGTAGCCACTGCTCTTAAAAGCCTCTTTGAGGCTCATGTGGAAGGAACAGGGCTTCTGCGTCCAAAGCACTGAGCCCAGGGTCAGCAGGAAGGCCTTTTTTAGGTCATTGGGGCTGTAATCTGTTATGACACTAGGCAGGAGGAAACGGAAGTTGATGCTCAGCCTCTTGCCCTAAACAAAGAGGAAGCGATGGTTTGGATGTTTGACTTCGGGCTCAAGCTCTGGTCGGGGGAGAAGGGTTTTGTCACCCTGGGCAGCCCATCATGACCCAGGCAGTGGAGTTGCAACTGCTCCAGAGCATTTTCCTAACTGCTGGAACTGTGTCAACAATCCGGCTTTGGGCTTAGGCAAGCTTGCATTTGGAACCGCATCCTAGGTGTGCCTGGGGGCAGGCAGCTGACCTTTCTAAGCCACAGTTTCCTCATCTGAAAATGGGGCTGCTGTTTGGAGGCTGAAATGAGATCACACGTGCCAAATGCTTAGCACCGTGCCTGGCACAGGGGCATGAGTGAATGGCCAGGTGTACTAAAGAGAAAGTGTGTTTCCCTTCTGGTGTAGAGAGGACCAGTGTCTGCGCATGGCAGATGCGCTCTTGCTCAAAGGGAGAACTGTCTCCAAGGTGGAGTCCACCCTTTCTTCCCACCTGACAGCAGATGTCCATGGCTGGCAGAAGGGAGTCTGGGTAAGGAGAGACAGTGTGATCACCACTACCTGGCATCCTGATTCCCATAAAGTCAATCTTGGACTTCCCTGGTGGTGCAGTGGTTAAGAACCCTCCTGCCAATGCAGGGGACACGGGTTCAATCCCTGGTCTGGGAAGATCCCACACGCCGTGAAGCAACTCAGCCTGTGCGCCACAACTACTGAGCCTGAGCTCTAGAACCTGCGAGCCACAACTACTGAGCCCACGTGCCACAACTGCTGAAGCCCACACGCCTAGAGCCCGTGCTCCGCAACGAGAAGCCACTGCAATGAGAAGCCCGCGTACTGCAATGAAGAGTAGCCCCCGCTCGCCACAACTAGAGAAAGCCCGTTCGCAGCAACGAAGAACCAACACAGCCAAAAATAAAAAAAATAAAAAAGATTTTCATTTTGCTTCTCTGCCTCCCGCTGACTGTGAACCCCCTGAGGACAGGGACCATTCTGGTTCACTCTTTTTTTTTTTTTTTTTGCGCGGGCTTCTCATTGCAGTGGCTTCTCTTGTTGCAGAGCATGGGCTCTAGGTGCGCGGGCTTCAGTAGTTGTGGCTCACGAGCTCTAGAGCACAGGCTCAGTAGTTGTGGCGCATGGGCTTAGCTGCTCTGCGGCATGTGGGATCTTCCTGGACCAGAGCTCGAACCGGTGTCCCCTGCACTGTCAGGCAGATTCTTAACCACTGCACCACCAGGGAAGTCCCTCTGGTCCACTCTTGTGTCACAGAGCCCACCACAGTGTCTGGCACATAGTAGGCGTGCAATACATTTATTTGCCAAATGAATACATGACATTAGCTGAGCTCAGCTAGAGGCACAAGAGAGGTTTGGGTAAAGCTTTGGGGGGTCTAAGAAGATGTCCCCTCATAAGGAGGCTGTCAGAGGGCTATCTTTCTTTTTTTTTAATAAGCTGACATTTAGATATGTAACCAATTTTCTTTCTTTTTTAAAAATATTTTATTTATTTATTTATTTATTTGCTTACTTATTTTGGCTGCACCGGGTCTTAATTGCAGCATGCGGGATCTTTAGTTGCAGCATTCGGACTCCTTAGCTGTGGCATACAAACTCTTAGTTGCGGCATGCATGTGGGATCTAGTTCCCCGACCAGGGATTGAACCTAGGCCACCTGCATTGGGAGCGTGGAGTCTTACCCTCTAGGCCACCAGGTAAGTCACCATCAGAGGGCTATCTTTGATGAGAAGGTGAGTTTTTTGTTTTTGTTTTTGTTTTTGCGGTACGCGGGCCTCTCACTGTTGTGGCCTCTTCCGTCGCAGAGCACAGGCTCCAGACGCACAGGCCCAGCGGCCATGGCTCATGGGCCCAGCCGCTCCGCGGCATGTGGGATCCTCCCGGACCGGGGCACGAACACGTGTCCCCTGCATCGGCAGGTGGACTCTCAACCACTGCGCCACCAGGGAAGCCCCAGAAGGTGAGTTTTTTGTTTTTCGGGTTTTTTTTTTTGCGGTACGCAGACCTCTCACTGCTGTGGCCTCTCCCGTTGCGGAGCACAGGCTCCGGACGCACAGGCCCAGCGGCCATGGCTCACGGGCCCAGCCTCTCCGCGGCATGTGGGATCGTCCTGGACCGGGGCACGAACCCGTGTCCCCTGCATCGGCAGACGGACTCTCGACCACTGCGCCACCAGGGAAGCCCGAAGGTGAGTTTTTGAAAGTAAAACTGGCAAGGTAGATTGGGAACAGATCCTGTCTGGCCTTGAGGGCCAGGCTAAGGGGTCTGAATTATTTTTTTTTAATTATTTTTAAACTTTATTTTATAAATTTATTTATTTATGGCTGCGTTGGATCTTCGTTGCTGTGCACAGGCTTTCTCTAGTTGTGAATAGGGGCTACTCTTTGCTGCAGTGCGTGGGCTTCTCATTGCGGTAGCTTCTCTTGCCGTGGAGCACAGGCTCTAGGCACGTGGGCTTCAGTAGTTGTGGCACACAGGCTCAGTAGTTGTGGCACACGGTCTTAGCTGCTCCATGGCATGTGGGATCTTCCCAGACCAGGGCTCGAATCCATGTCCCCTGCATTGGCAGGCAGATTCTTAACCACCACGCCACCAGGGAAATCCCAGGGGTCTGAATTTTAATAGGAAGTTTCGGAAGCATCTTACACTCATGATCCTGCTGAGTCCTCACAACCAGGCTGTGCAGGAGGTGTTATTATTGTCAACCAAACAACAATAACAACAATAAACACACACACACATACACACACACACATACAAGGCTGCAAATAAGAGGAGAGTTTATTTTGTTCTTAAGAATTGCAATTCTAGAGACACAAATTTGGGTGAAACCTAGAGTGTTCCAGGGAAGGGAGTCAGGGGCTTTTAAAGGCAAAAGCCACAGGCTGCACTCTGGCACAAGAAAGGAGATGTTTGTCCTTAAGGGATAGGCTGTCACAAGTGCTTTAGGGTAAGGGTCTGATAAATACCTTGAGTTTCTGGAACATTGGGCAGATGTCCTGGATGCCTGCATTAAGGTAATAAGTGCTCAGAAGGTCAGATTTCTATCCAGGCCTAGACATGCATAAGTCACACTTCCTCAAAGGCCTCCCAGCTCCATTTCAGAGTGCTGTCTTAGCAACACTGACTCCATTTTGATTTTCCTTTCACATCGTTATCCACATTTTACAGATGGAGAAACCAAAGCTGTGGAAAGTCAAGTAACTTGCTTAAGTTCCCAACAGCATTAAATGGTAGAGTTGGAATTGCAACTTACTTTTCTCTCAAGTCCTTTTCCTCATGACCAGCTGGTTACAAAGAGATGAAAGTAGCCTAGTTCTCACATCCAGCACTCGCAGGCTGGTTGGGGTGGCAGCGAAAACACCTGGTGGTGACGATCGGTGCCATCATCCAGGTACACCCAGGAGGACGGGAGCCCCGAGCCCGGCTGGGTGTGGGCAGGCCTCAGAGGAGAGTCAGGGACAGCTTTCAGGTAAAAGGTGACAGTCTTGGTCTATTCGGGCTGCTATAACAGAACACCATAAACTTGGTGTCTTATAAACAGCAGAAATTTGTTTTTCACAGTTCTGGAGGCTGGGAAGCCCAAGATCAAGGTACAGGCAGATGCAGTGTCAGGTGAGGGCCACTTCCTGATCCATAGACTGCTGTCTTCTTGCTGTGTCCTCACATGGCAAAAAGGGCAAGGGAACACTGTGGGCTTTCTTTTATAAGGTTCTAATCCCATGAGCCCTCATGACCTAATCACCTCCTATAGCCTCCACCTCCTACTGCCATTACATTGAGGGTTAGGATTTCAACAGATGAATTTAGGGAGGACATAAACATTCAGTCCATTGCAGTGACATTGGAGCTGCACAGTGACTTGAAGTTGACCTGAAAGGAAAGTTAGAGGTATGGGTCAGGCCAAGGGAAGAGCAGCTGCAAAGGCACAGAGGCTAGGGGTACCATAACATGTTTGCTCTAGAGGTGGGCGCCAGTTAGAGACTACTGCACCAGTACAGGCAAGAAAGAATGAGGTCTGACACCAAAGCAGTGGCAGTGGGAGCAAAGAGGAGAGGACAGATTGAAAAGTATATTTAGGAGGTGGAATGGGCAGCACTCACTGACTGACCAGTTATGAGGGATGAGTAGGGTTGCAGTGTGCAGTTGTGCAGACTGTGGACTGCTCAGTTTCCCAGCTGAGGGATCTGAAATCCCATCTTCATTGGAGCCTGTCTAGAAGAAGGGTTGGTCTTTTTCTAATTAACCAAGACATCATAGAGACTAGCAATAGCCCTCGAAAGGAGGAAAAATTACTCCCAGAGAGGTGACATTCCAGAATATTAGTGGAGGGTGTCTATGGAAGACACCACCTCTCAATAGCTGAGACAAAAAGCTGAATCTCTGACTTACTTCAGGAAGACAGAGCACTGTCTGTGGGGCAATCTCCTTGAGTGGAGCAGGGAAGTGACCCTCTATGCGGTGCTGGGAGGTGTGAAGGTCAGTGATGGGCATGCTTAGAGAAGGGGGAGTTTAGGGATTGGTTGGTGAACTGAAGTGTGGCTGTTGCTGATTGGCTGGCTTACAGAAGAGTGGTCACTGAGGCAAACTGTCATTGTTCAATTAAAGGGAGATGAGTTATCATTGCCTAAATGGTTTAACACCCTTTGGGGTGGTTACTTGTTGCCACGGCAACAGGACAGTCTTTGGGGTATGAGAACTTTTTTTTCCTCAAGTGACAGCTGGCTTAAACCTTTCACCCCTCCCCCACAGGGGCGTTTTACTTTAACGATGGACCATGTTTCTCAAGGGGTTAAATCTCCAGAGGGATTTAGGGGCTGTTTGGGGTGAGACACCTGCCTGGTCCAGGCAGTGGCAATAAGGTCCAGTTTCTGTCATCTCCCTCCAAATCCTGGGCCTGGGGTGATCCCAATAAGGGACAAGGGAAATTAGTTGTATAGCAGGGGAAGGTCCCGGCCTGGGGGAACGTCACGTGTCAAATCAAAAATAAGACCTAGGAGTGAATGAAATTTTATCTGGGCACCTTACTGAGGACTATAGCCAGGGAGACAGCCTCTCAGATAGCTCTGAGGAACTGCTCTGGGAAGGGAAGGGTGGAGCCAGGATACATAATCGTGTTTGCTGAAAAGACAAAACAAAAAAACAACCCCCACCCCCAAAAAGACCCATGTAGTCAAACATCAAAAGTTTACTGCTAATCACAAAAAACAGACATCTCAAATTAATGAGATATCTGTTTTACACTTAGAATTTAATCCAAAGAAACATAGTAGTCTATGTTTGGGAAACTGGGAAAACAGTTTGATGTGAAGGAGAATAGACGGGTTGGCTTATTGCCCTGTTTTGAGCATTTTTATCATCATAGTTCTCACACACAGGGCCTAGAGGCAGAGGACCTCGTGCACCCCTGGTGGTTTCTTTTCAGAGACTGAGAGTTCCATAATCCCGGGAGAAGGGTTTTTACTATGGCTGGGCTGGACACTCAAGTCTGAAGCTGGGTTTTGAGGTTGGAGAAGAAAGGGTTTTGTCAGGGGAGCTGTAGGAAGTCAGTTCCAGCCAGTTCCAGCTCTATCTTCAGATGGCAACTGTAGAAGGCTGTGAAGCATGTGTTTTACCCTTCCTTGAAGCCCTACTTCCTCTCTTAGAAGCTCAGAGTCTTGAGACATGAGCCACAATCATCTGGGCTCACTTTCCAAGGCAGGAGTCCTCTCCTACTGAGACACCAGCTGAGCTGGGGAGATCTGAGCATCACGCGATGAGTTTGCAAGATGTTGAACAAATAAAGACGTGGTGTCCTGATGGGGAGTCCTGTGGGCTGAACGGCAGCCGCCCGCCCCACCTTCCACCCAGCAGAAAACGCGCTTCACCCCACTGGGATTCTAAATCGGGTCCTTCACTGAATGTTTGGTACTTGATAAGGGCGTTACCCTTCTGCAGAAAAAAATAAATGGGAAGGGAAGCTTGAGAGAGGCCTTTAGTATTTTAAGGGACGAGCGGGGGCAATAGGGCTGTGATCACTGATTATCCGAGTTTTCGTAGCAGCTGAACCAACAAGCTTGGTGGTTGGAAGCTGTTCGAGTCCTGGGAACTTCCTTGAGGCCTGAGGAATTAGAGCACTGAGCTAGAAGGGAGGCTGTCTGCCCTAAGAGTTCAGGGATTAGAGGTCGGCTGGGGGCCCCAGGAAGAGATGAGAGCTGTCACTGATGAATGTCCCTGACCAGGAGATGAGAGTAAAGAAGGCTCTGGAGCACAGGCCCCCACCCGCATGCGCCAGGCAGGAAGGAGGGCTTATTTGGCCATAGTTGCTCCCTGCCGGGCAGGGAGGGAAGGAGATGAACTGTTTGGGAGCTGTGCAGTGGGTCCCTCAGGCTGCTCCCCAAGCTGCCCCCAAGCTGTGATCAGAGCCTTCACACTGCTCGGTTCTCAGGTTATGTGAATGCGCGCCTGTATCCACCCACTTCTTTAGAAGGGCCCAGGGATCAGCCCTGACAAATGTCTGTGTGTCTTGTGTTCAGGAGAGATAACAATTAAGATTTAAAAAAAAAAAAGTAGTAGAGGGCAACATACACTGGTTTATCCTTACCCTTTACTGTCATTTGAGAAACCTTGGTTTGATAGGCTCTAAGCTTCTTCCCAGATTTGTGATGCTGTGGTAGATGCTGAATGAATCCCAATCTCTGCCCAGGAATTCTGGCTTCCAGCTGCAAAGCCTTCACAGTCCTCACGTGGCTCCCCCCAGCCCCCTTCTTTTCCAGACTTCTCCAGGCTCCTGCCTTTCCCTGACACAGCAAGCCCCAACTTTGGGGCCCTTCTCCGTGGATCGCCTCTGACTTCTCACTTATGAACCCAGTCCCCTGCTCATCTCCTGTGCTTTTGAAAGGCTCACCTCACTTTCCTCATCTGTTACATGTGGACTGGAGGTGGCTGGAGGTGGGGACTTGCAGTGGAGAATTATCAAGGTCTCTCTTAGCTCTGACACTCAAGGACACTCAGGGAGTTGGCCATGGGCAAAGGCATCATGCTTAGTGCTTGTGTATGGGTGTATAAAATAGAGATGCAGTACCCACCCTCAAGGAGTTTCTAGTTGAGTGGATCTGACACATACATAAAAAAATCTCTGATGCTCCAAGGTAGATATGCTGTGAGTTATCAGAGCTCCTCAGAATTCCAAGGAGATGAGAGATCCCTTCTGGAGGCAGAGGGGGTTGGTGAAAGCAATAAAGTAGGACTTCCCGGGCTCTTTCCCAAGGCTGGTGGCACAGAAGCCCTTGGCCTCCTGCCCAAAGTATCCTAGTTATCTGCTCAGTTCCAATCCCAGTGGGCAAGGGATCCCTTACCAGGCATCCTCCTGGAGAGAAAATCTGTCCATAGACCCTCAGATTCATATGCTCTAAATCGGTACCTCATTAAATCTTTTTTGTCTTCTTGATCACATTGCTAATAGTATTTATTATTAATATGTTAATAATACATTATTATTATTTATGGCTATTTGCTGGTGTGAAAAACCCTGGGAGGGCCTGGACATCAGTACTGGGATGACCAAGCAGAAGGAATGACCAGAGGGAGAACTTCCAAAGAGGGATTCTTCCAAGGTCCCCCATGTGGGCCATGCCTGGAGCTTGAACAAGGAAGCCTTCCAGGACAGCTTGCTTTGCAGCCCTGGGAGACTGTAAGCTCCAAGTGCAGCTTTTAGTGCTGGACTGCATCCCAGTCACCTTCCTGGTCACTGAATTCCATCTTCTCCCAGCTGCAGAGGAGGAAGGTGTGGCTAGAGTGCACGCTAGGCCACTGCACTGCCTGGGTTTGAGTCTTGGTTTTTTCTTCACTTCTGCTCCGAGCTGTGACTTTGGACAAATTATTTCCCCGGGCCTCAGTTTCTTCATCTGTGGAATGGAGCTATAATAGTACCTATATTATATGAATTGCTGGAAGGTTGAGATAATACATTAAAACACTTGACACACTAAACTTTCACAAACAGTAGATGACATATCTAAAAGGGAGTCTTATGTATTTTGGTTCATGTCATTCCCAAAGTGCCTTTTCTCTGCCTCTCAAACCCTTCCCACTCTTCAAAGTCAATAAATGTCTAAAATGCAACAAATATGTGGAGGCCGCAGAGAGTAGTAGGTCAGATAAGCGTGGACTTGGGAGCCAGCCATACTAGGCGTGAATCTTGGTTCCTATAACCTTAGACAAGTTACTTCATCCCTCAGTTTCTTCATCAGTAAATAGGGACACAATAGTACTAGCCTCATAAGATCATCATGAGGATATGAGGATTAAATGAGTTAATGTTTGTAAAGCACTCATAACACTGCCTGGCATGTAGTAGGTGCTTTACGAGTGCATGCTAAAAATTTTTCTATAATCTGTCAAAGTATAGCACACAGCACAATTTCATTGTTAGCTGTTTCCATGTGGGTCTTATTTGCACTCCACCTGCTATGAAGGGTAGAAAACACATTCAACCCATCTTTGACCCTAGCCCACTGCCTGATTCATGTTTGGTGCTCAATAAAGTGGCTAGATTGAAATAAACCAGGAAAAGGGGCATGGGCACCAGAGAGCTGGCCAGATAAAGCAGATACTGAAACTGTGATTGGGTGTAGGGCAGGCACAGGCAGTAACTCTTCTCTTCCTGGAGTGTTTGATCGGCCTAGAATTTGCTTCACTGTGGTTGGTCCAGGAAGCACTGGCCAGAGGCTGTGAGAAACTAGAAGAAGGTGGGACAAAAGGCCGTGTGTTAGATAAAGAGCGTGGCTTTCGAACCAGCAGTCAGAACCCGTGTCGTTATGGAGATTAGTGTCCATGGAAATGAGATAGAAACAACCACCATTTACTGAGCACCTTCCAGGTAGATAGGCACCAGTTAAGTATTTACTACGTCCATTTACAGATGGGGCTGAGCGAGGTTAAGCGAGATACAAAGCGAATAAAATGGAAGAGTGAAGATTGGAACACAGGTGTGTGAATCACACCCTGCGTACGGATGGGAAAGTGTGACCTGGCCGAGCCAAGCGCGATTCAAATAATAAAAGACCATTTGATTACAACGAAGGGCTTATGAATAACGGCAATACGACCACACTCCGGCCAGCGGGCACAACCGGGAACAGCCCGAAGGTCCCACCTCCCTTCGGCGCTTACGTGCGCTCCGTGACTACCGCGGCGGACACGGGGCCGACGACGGAGGCCGCATGCGCCCTGGCGTCCTGGAGGGCGCTCCCTCCCCCTGGAGGCTGCAGCGTCCGCACGGGGCGCATGCGTACATCCGGCGGGCGGAGGACGGCCCCGAGCCAGTGGAAAGATTTGGCCGAGCAAGTGAGCGGGAGCGGGCCGTTGGAGCGCGAGCGCGCAGGCGCGGCCGGCGTAGGGCCGCGACTCCGGAATCTCGGTGAGCCCCAGTCTGCGCCGCACCCCGAGCCGCAGCCATGGCCGCCTACAAGCTGGTGCTGATCCGGCACGGCGAGAGCGCGTGGAACCTGGAGAATCGCTTCAGCGGCTGGTACGACGCCGACCTGAGCCCGGCCGGGCACGAGGAGGCGAAGCGCGGTGGGCAGGCGCTGCGAGGTGCGGAGAGGGCCGGGGCAGTGGGTGGGGGCTGCAAAGGCTCGGGCAGGCGCCGCTGGGTGAGGGCCGCTTGGCCGCCCCCGCGCCCCCCCAGAGAGCCCCTTCTCTCCAACAGTTTATTTTACAGTTGAAAAAATGGGCCCAGGGTGGGGGATCGACTTGCTCAAGGTCACCCAGCGGAGTGTGAGGGGCAGTGCCAGGAAGAGGACCCGGGCGGTAGCCCCGCAGCTCACTGCGCTCTCCACGACACAGCCTTGAGAAAGTCCCCTTTCTCCTAGTCCGAGCACTTAGTAACTCGGGGACGGGTTGCTAAATGGGATGCCCGGTGTCTTCCAGCAGCTGTAACCAAGCCTACTCAGGAGGATGCTGGGGATCCTGGTGAAGAGGCAGGCCACATGCTTCTCCCCGCTGCGGGGGAGTGACGCGGCCCCCGGGGCCGGGGCGGGGCGGGGGGCGACCAGCAGGGTTCTAGGTACAAAGACATCCACGTGCTTGTGCAGAATGTTGTTTACCAGCATTCCGCAAATCCTGTGTCCAAAATGCGTCCACAAATGTAATTGAGTAAATGAATGATTTGAGTAGATCCTCTTCACAGCCCTATAAATTACACAGGTTTTATTCCCCTCCTTCCCATCCCTCCCTGGCCCTCTTTTCTAGTTGGGAAAGTGAGGATTGGAAAGATGACTTGTCCAAGGTCACATCTTATTCCTAGTCTGCCACCCTGGCCTCTGCTCTGGGGTTGAGTACCGGGTAAGTGCGAGGAACTGGTAGGCTGTTATGGGCAAAGGTGGAAGTGGCAATGAGATAAGCTGGCTTACCCAGGCTTGCCCCCGCTGGCAGACAGCTCTTTGTGATTTTGAAGCGCTAATAAGCATTCCCTGCTGCCAGCAATTCAAAGCGTCTCTGGACCGAGGAGGTGCTTCCACCAATCCTTCCCTGCTCCCTTTTAACCCCTGGACAAAGCAGCAGCCATTAAAAAGGGTCACTGATTCCTGGCTGATGTGAATCAGGTATTTGGCCCCAGTTTGCTCTCTCTAGCTTCTTGCCTTCACTGTAGATCCTTTAGAAATGAAGCAAAAGTTCGGAAAGTATGGGAAATGTAATCCTGCTGGGGATGTGTGTGAATACTTTGAGATGGCCTGGTGTGACCTCATACCGGTTAGGAGAGGCCAGGATAGGGAAAGTGCTGGTAAAGGAGGCCATTTTCCCTCCTGCTGTCTGGCAGGAAGAACTGTATGGGTCTGTGGTGGTTTGCTGATGACTAGCCTAGGACAAAGCAAATTGCAGCTGTCCTCTAAGACTGATCAAATGCCTTAACTTGTAATATCTTAAAATAACAGACCCTATTTCAGTTTTTAAGTAAATGTTAGTAGCATTAGTTTCAAAAGAAATCCCATTTAAAATTTTAATAACTGTTTAGGGGCATCACAGATGATTAAATAAAAAGTGAAAGACCAAAAGCAAAAACTGAATGATGAAGACCATATGAATAATCTAATACTGTAAAAGACCTAAAATAACATTAAATTCACTAGGGCTTTAAGTATTATAGGGTTTATAAAATCTTGAATGATTTCAGGAGGAAGCTACCAAGAACTGAGTTTTCCCATGCCGTCTTGCTCCTGGGGGGCGGATGGAGTCCACACTGCACAACACCAGCTAACCTCATCCCTGGGAGTGGCCTAGACTATGCTTTTGTTTGATGGCCAAGTTGAAGGAAGAGGATTTAGAGTTCTCTGTTAAGAGTTGTAAGGGGAACTGCTCTTTTCCTCGGGGACTGACTTCTGTATCCAATGTGCAGCACTCCATTGCAAGTGGAAAATGCAGTGAAACAACCAATAGCTTTTCAGCATGGGAGCTGAGGCTTGCACTGTGGATACTCAATTCCCAGTGACTCCCTTTTATTGGGGAGCCATTCCTCCCCATAAGATTAGGGAGGGGATGGTAAGTGAGTCTACTCGCACTTGTCAGTGAGCCTTAGTGATGAAATCTGTGTCTTTTCCCTTGTGGATTGTGGTGAGTTTCTTGGTGATTAATTCTCCCTTCCCCCATCAGTGTAGTTCTTACTGGCCTTATTCTCAGTTGAACGGCTGGCAGGAAAATTCACTTCACATTTCATTAATTACTGTTGGCCACCTCAACATGAGGCAATGCGCAGGAAAGTTTGTGCTGAATTTCAAAGAAGGCCTTGTAGCCTCATGGAAGAAAACAGGAATGTTTTCCTGGTCCACTACTTAAGGAAAGGGCCATCTCCCCATTAAAGTGGGAGGGAGAATAACCGTTTGTGAAACATGAAGACAAATAGTTGTAACTTACTGGTTGGGCCAATATAACTTGATACCACCCCTCAGTAACTGCTGTGTATGGAGGAGAGGTTCATTTACAAATGCATCAGACAGTGCACAGCATTTGCTCTTTCTCCAATGAGTGGCTTCTCTTAAACTTGGTTTAACAATTGACGTAGGTAGATTATATTCTCTGGGTAGTGAGGTAATTTGACGATAGCAGAAAGGAACTGTGGATGAAGAGGTTGTGATGTGATTTCCAATACTCTAGGGAAGGTATAATTTCATGCAACAAACTAGTTTTATCAGCATCCTCTAAGAGCTCTTGCTGTGTCCTGATTGTTGAGAGTTCAAAATCCCATTTCTCCTAGACCAGAGGTAGAGAGGACTGAAGTATGTTAATAATTATCAATCAGAAGTGACAGTTCTAACTAAAATACAAACATCAGGATCCTTAGAAATTAGCAAACTATGGAGATAGCTAGAGGTGGTGGTTATGAGTTAGATTTTTTAAAAATAAATTTATTGATGTATTTATTTATTTTTGGCTGCGTTGAGTCTTCGTTGCTGGGCTCGGGCTTTATAGTTGTGGCGAGCGGGGGCTAACTTTTTGCTGCGGTGCACAGGCTTCTCATGTTGCAGAGCACGGGCTCTAGGCGCACGGGCTTCAGTAGTTGCAGCACGTGGGCTTTGCAGTTGCGGCTCGTGGGCTTTAGAGTGCAGGTTTGGTAGTTGTAGCTCGTGGGCTTAGCTGCTCCGCTGCATGTGGGATGTTCCCAGATGAGGGCTCGAACCCATTTCCCCTGCCTTGGCAGGTGGATTCTTAACCACCGCGCCACCAGGGAAGTCCCCTGTGAGTTAGATTTTAGAGTCATACAGCCTGGGTTTTAATCTCTTTTGTGTAATAGCTGTGAGCTCGGATAGTTTGCTTAACTCCTCTAGTTTCTATTTTCACCTGGTAAGATGGGTTGTAATGATGTAACCTTATAGGATTGTTATGAAGACTAAATAAAACACATACAAAGTACTCAGTCCAGTGCCTGACAGATGGTAAGCTCTCTATAAGTATTAACTATTATATTTATTAAAAGATTCCAAGTTTTTTGAATCCTTACCTTGAAAGAATTAAAGCAAATAAATTCTTAAAGTGTGCTTAAGCACAGCACTCTGGGGATTAGGAAAAGTAGCCCAGATCTCAGGTTAGCTGGTTGACAGTACATTTGGGCCTTGGGTTAGATGAATTATTGGGGAACCACTGGGAAGTATATTGTCAACTGCAACATAAATCAACAAATTTTATCTTCCCCGAAGGCAGAATATTGTTTTTCCTGCTAGGGTGTACAAAATAAAATATTTAGCCAAATAATTTTCATTTGGGTTGTCTGTACGTGATGAAATTTATATGTAAGAAAATTCTGGCTCTAGGGAATTCCCTGGTGGTCCACTGGTTACAACTGTCACTGCCAAGGGTCCGGGTTGAATCCCTGATTGGGGAACTAAGATCCCACAAGCCACATGGTGCGGCCAAAAAGAAAGAAAGAGAATTCTTGCTCTAGAGTGGACCTGATTAGCTTATCACTTTCAACTTATAATTTCCAGATGCCGGCTATGAGTTTGACATCTGCTTCACCTCAGTGCAGAAGAGAGCAATTCGGACCCTCTGGACAGTGCTGGATGCTATTGACCAGATGTGGCTGCCAGTGGTGAGGACTTGGCGCCTTAATGAGCGACACTATGGGGGTCTGACTGGCCTCAATAAGGCAGAAACTGCTGCCAAGCACGGTGAGGCCCAGGTAAAGATCTGGAGGCGCTCCTATGATGTCCCACCACCTCCGATGGAGCCCGACCATCCCTTCTATAGCAACATCAGTAAGGTATGGACAAATGGAGGTTTGGCTCGCTCCACCCAGGACCAGGGTGTTAGAATCTGGGCTTCACTCTCTTAGCTTTTATTAGGGTCTGCCTAGACCCACTGAGTTTCTAATTTATGATAAAATAGTTACTTGTTTTTTTCTTTTCTTTTCTTTTCTTTTTTTGGCTGTGGGGTTTGTGGGATCTTAGTTCCCCAGCCAGGGATCAAACCTGGGCCCTCGGCAGTGAAAGCACAGAGTCCCAACCACTGGACCACCAGGGAATTCCCTAAAATAGTTAATTGTAATCCCCTTTCTCCAAGGAATGACCTCCACTTGTTAAAAGATTTAGTTAAGAGTTTATGTTGTTTATCTAAAAAGAATATATCTTTTTTACATCTACTGCCATGTTTTAAAAAAACCCATCCATAGCTGATAGGGCCTTCCTAAGCCAATTGCAAGATAAAGTGAATTGGTTAGAGCCTTGTAGCCTACCTTTTTTTTCTCCTTTCCTAAGTTATGTTTCTTTTGAACTGTCAGTCTTCCCTATAGAGGGTAATGGGGGAGGGAGGGGCAGGATAATAATTATCCCCTTTCCCAAGCTCTCAGTGCCCTGGTGAGAGACTTTCACCCATCACTTTGATCCTTCAGGGGATGAGAAATAGGCAGAATGGATGCAACTGGTAATAACTGATACGCTTGGATTTTTTGTTGTTTAGGATCGTAGGTATGCAGACCTCACTGAAGATCAGCTGCCCTCCTGTGAGAGTCTGAAGGACACTATTGCCAGAGCTCTGCCCTTTTGGAATGAAGAAATAGTTCCCCAGATCAAGGAGGGGAAACGAGTACTGATTGCAGCCCATGGCAACAGCCTTCGGGGCATCGTCAAGCATCTGGAGGGTATGTACGTTTTTCAGAGGGGCCCTCAAAGAGGGCTAAAGCAGAACTGTCATTAATCTGGACTTATTTAGTACGAAGGAGACCTTCAGGAAAGGGCTGGACATGTTGATAGCCTTAGAGACAGGCCAGATTGTCTCCTAGTAGAAACACATTCTCTATCCTTGTCTCTCAAAGCATCCTCTGCAGAAGCAGAGGCGGCCAGACCCCACTGGGTGCTTATTGCACATGCAGAACCTCAGGTCCCACTTCAGACCTGACTGAGAAGATGCATCTATCACCCAGGTAATTCAGATACACATGAAAGTTTGAGATGCCCACCTCTAGACTAGGATTACCAGTCGAAACTGCTGATAAAAATCCTTCTTAATCACAACCTGGTACAACTCCACAGATGAATCTCAGTTTGCATCTTAAATTGTTTCACCCAAGGGCCTAGAGGCCCAGATGTGCTGAGTTTTGGCAGCCTGGATGGACTACATAGGACATTTGAGATATGTATAGTCCAGCTTTACTACGGGCTTCCAGATCTCACTTTGGGAGACATACCTTTCATCCTTTTTTCTTGCTTTTCAGTGACTGAGAAATAAGCTACGGGGGCATTCCTTGGGTGAGCGATCTACTATAACACAGATCATTACTGTTATGACAAATACCAGAAAGGTTGTCTTGTTTTAATTCCTACGAAAGTCCTTGGAGGACCTGTTTCCCCACCTGGAGAATGAATAGCAACGCTGGAGAGGTCTGTGGATTCATATCTTGCTTGACTGATCATAGCGGGGTGTATTTTCAGGTCTCTCCGAAGAGGCTATCATGGAGCTGAACCTGCCGACTGGCATTCCCATTGTCTACGAATTGGACAAGAACTTGAAGCCCATCAAGCCAATGCAGTTCCTGGGTGATGAAGAGACCGTGCGTAAAGCCATGGAGGCTGTGGCTGCCCAGGGCAAGGCCAAGAAGTGAGGTCGAGCAGCAGATTACTTTCCCAAGGATTACCCTTCCTCCCAAGCCCATCCATTCCTCTGCACCTCTCCCCTGCACACGTCACACTGACGACATCTGTAGGCATCTTAAGCTGTAGCTGCGGATGGGGAGCAGTGGCTCCCAATTTCATTTTAGCCATTTTCTCTCTTGCACCCACTCCCTTCATACAGTCTAGTCAGAATGGCACCTCTGGGACATGGACCTCAGTCCAAGCCAAGGGAAGACTTATCCAAGAGCGTTGAGAGGTAGTAACTGGGGCGGGGCGTTGCTAGTGGTTTATTACTAAGGACCTGCTTGAGTAGGGGATAGGGAGGAACCATGCCAAGGTGTGACCAATGAGGAGAAGCAAGAGTGCCTATTTGTGTTCCCAGAGGCTAGCTGGGCACTGTTCTGTTCAGGTGACTGGGGGCTCTAGTCATTCCAGTGGAAGATGAATGTAACCTGCATGGTGATTCAATCAAACATTTCCTCCCTGACTCCAAAAGATTGGGATCAATCCTGAATGTTTATGTGTTGCATTTACTTTTACAAAAGAAAAATTTATATGTATATATAAATAAATTAAAAAAAAAAACCCTTCTGGGGTTTCTAGTGGCGGTTGAAATATTCCCACATGTGGTCATCAGAAAATGAGCCATTCCTTACACCGTCATGGGATAAGCTTCTTGACTTCTAAGGTGTAGGAGCTCATCCTGCTGTGTGTTTTAGAATCCCTCCCCCGCCTTATTGTTTTATGGCAGCGGAATGCCTCTTGATCACATCCAAGTGTGTCTTTCACTGTGCCTGATTTCTGAACCACGTTCCAGTTGCTTGGCCCACCACTTAGGCCCAGTACTCATTTGAGCATAACTGTAGTAAATCTTTTTTCCAGGTCAGTATGATAAAGGAGTGATGTGCAATATTTTCTGTGTCATGTGTGGTATGTCTTATCTGAGGAAATCAACTCAAACATTCAACTTGAAATGTCTCTCATTACCCAAGTCCTTGTATGACAGATTAAGAGCTTTTAGGACAACCAGTCACAACTTTACATAGCCTGGTCCAAGTATCATGTATCTCATTGGGTTTTCCGTGTTGGAGAGCTGAACGCTGTATTCCTGTTGCCTTTCTACAGCTCTTGCTCAGTGGTGCTGGTTACCGAACACTGGAAAATCAAATTCTGAAACTAGTATGCCCTCTTTAGAGTAAGGTAAATGCTTGTTTACTAGACTTAAAAAAGCCAACCCTTTTTTTGTTAGTAACTTTTAAACTTGATTCACACCTTTCTTTTTGGCCCCTAAAATTTTAACCCTATCAGTCAACTAATTAACACCCTCAAAAGTTACACATGCAGGAGAAAAGGGATATACAGTCATCCCTTGGTATCTGCAGTGGGGGACTGGTTCCAGGACTCCTGTGGATACCAAAATTAACAGAAGCTAAAGTGCCTTATGTAAAACTAAGTAGTACAGTTGGCCCTCTGTATTCACAGGTGTCACATCCATGAATAGGGAGGGCTGACTAATTATATACGTAATAGGGAAGGGGCACTACTCACATTTACCTTTTCTCTAAGGCCTTTGAAAAGATCATTGGAACATGAGAAAGCCCATAATGCCTTTCTCTTCTAGTAGGAGCAAGTAACACCATCTATAAAGCTCTTATGAAGTGCCTCTATGCTAGCCATTGGGTGAGTACGTTACCTACATAATCTCCAATCTTGACAACCTCTGAAAGGGCTGGTATCCCCAGTTTACAGAAGAGGAAACATGCTGAAAACGATAACAGAAACTTGCCAGAAGGTACACTACTAAGTACTGGAACCCAGATGAATGTTACTGCAACTAAATCAAAGATTCTTACTCTAAAATTTAAGTACTTTTAAGCATCTTGCTTTTCAAGTTTAGTTTTTTATTTGATCTACACATTAATCCTAGGAAGACCTTTAGTAATTTAAGTCTCCAGTAGCCTGGTGGGATGTTAGTTTACTTAGCTGGTACTGAATCTTAGACCAGAAGTTGGTAATTTTGTTTGATCAAGTGCTCTTCACCCAAATCAGGCTGGATCAGCTTTGATTACTACTACTCTATGTCCTGACATCACTTGAGTTTACAGCAGTCTCCATTCCTTGCAACTTAGACTCCTGGCTAGAACTCCTGCCTTATGGGCAGGAAAATAACAGAAAGCCATCCTCATTTACCATTATGGCTAGGAGGCCAACAACTACTATCCCTCCAAGACAGTGTCTCTTGGCCAGAGTAGCACATCAGAATCACCTGTGGAGCTGAACAAACCCTTAACACCCACAGGTTCAACCATGAGATTCGTAAGCAGGGCTAGGGCACCTGCAGTCTTTTTTTCCCCTGAACTCCCCCTGCTACCCCTTTACCACTTACAGGCAATTTTGAAGTTCACCTAACCCAGGCTGAGAACCACTTTTCCAAGGCACAGAAAGTATATCCTCCCTGTCTCTAGATTAACAAATATCACCATTACTACATATCAATCACTGTTTGGGCATAGCTATTCAGTCAGCTATGAGTACGCTCAAAAAATTTTTATTGAGCATTTGCTACGTGTTAATCACAGTACCAGGTACTGGAGATTTGAAGATAGAGAAGACAGCATGCTGCCCTTAAAGCTAAGGTAAGTAGGGGAGACACGCACACAACTAACAAACATGTAATACAATATTGCATGGTTAAGGGTGAGAAAATCTAACCTGGTTCGCAGCAGATCAGAAGGCCATTACCCAGTTGTTTCAAATGTTCTTCTTTACGACACTTTTTAAAATTACTGTTTGAAATTATAACATTTCCGTATTTGTTTACTTTTCATTTGTCTCCCCTCCCACCAATGGTCCCCCCCCACTAGAATGTAAGCTCCACAAGGAAAGGATTCTATCATGTTCACTGCTTTACTCCCTAGTTCCTGGAGCAGTGGTGGGCAGAGGAGTTGCTCAAATATATTTATATAATGAATGAATGATGTCCAACAAGCACTTATAATTAATTAACCAATGTCAATTTGGAGAGCCTCTAATTGCATGCCTGAGGTTTCTGTTCAATACTTGGAAAAATGAGGCACCATGGTACAGAAGGAAGGGCCCAGGCTTTACAGTAAAACAGATCTGAGTTTGAACACTGTTCTGCCTCTTGATGTCTGTGAGATTTATTAATTTTTCTAAGCCTTAGTTTACTTATCTGTAACATGTGGAAATAATTGCTACTTTTCCGGGTCACTGTGAAGTTCAGAGATAACATAAGTAAAATGGCTAACACTGTTGAGAAAATCAATTGGTAGCATCTTTCTGCAAGGCAATAAGGGAGAATCTAACCAAAAATTTAAATGTGCATATTCTTTTACTCAGCATTATACTGCTAGGAATCTGTTTTGCAAAAGAATCATAGGCATGCACAAAGATATATGGTATAAGGATTTTCCCTGCAGCACTGTCTGTAAAAGAAAAAAAGTTTAAAAATATCTATCAATAGGAGACTGATTATATCAATACAAACTACACTGAAGTATCTAGCATTAAGTCCTGGCATTTAGTAGATACCTGATAGAAGGCAATCAGTTATATAATAACAACAATAATATATAACAGTAATATTGGCGTGTACTAACCACTTTTATACATTTCCTCATAATAATCCTATGAGGTCATACTATTCCAGATGAGGAAACAGACTTAAAGAAATAAAAATAATTTGCTCAAGTATCAGTTCAACATCCTGATTGTTATAGTACAGCATATTATTATTTTGCAAAATGTTACCACTGGCGGAAACTGGAAAAAGTGCATAAGGGATCTCTGTATTATTTCTTAAAACTGCAATTACTTACAATTATGTCAATAAAAATTTCAATCAAAAAAAAAACAAAACGGGCTTCCCTGGTGGCGCAGTGGTTGAGAGTCCGCCTGACGATGCAGGGGACACGGGTTCGTGCCCCGGTCTGGGAAGATCCCACATGCCGCGGAGCAGCTGGGCCCGTGAGCCATGGCCGCCGAGCCTGCGCGTCCGGAGCCTGTGCTCCGCAACGGGAGAGACCACAACAGTGAGAGGCCCGCGTACCGAAAAAAAAAATAAAATAAAAAAAACAAAACAACGTATAACCCGGCTTAAGGCAACGAGAGGACACAAACCCAGGTGGGATGACTCCAAACCTTACCCCAACCATTCTCACTTCACAGAGAAGACATGGGCTCCCTAATAACATCTCAAGAAGTGACATAATTCATCTCTCCTTTCATTCTCTCTGCAACCTCCCCATGCTTAACCCTCATCCTTTGCTTGTCCTCAAGCTTGTGTGTACATTCCTGATTCTGCACTTTGCTTGGGCTTCTCTCTCTGCTCTGAATATCTTCACCTCACTTATCTTAGTTCTTTAATTCCTCTCACTTCATGTTACAAATCCTTTCCTGGCCACTTCACATGATAGTGTTCTGTACCTCTTTTCAATTCAGATTTAACATTTCCTGGAGTATCTACTGTATCAGTAATACTTTGTTTACCAAATTACTTTCAGAATTACTAACATGCTACCTGAATCACCACATGTGTCCCATAATTTTCACTAAACCATAATCTCTCTAAATGAGGAAATGTATATAAAGTACTTAACCTAGTGCCTGACACATAGCAAGTACTCAATAAGCAAAAGTATGTACAACAGAATATACAAAAAAGATTGGCAATTAGGCGTTGTCTAGAGCAAGAAAGCACGTAACACATGTCTGTTAATCGGTGCCACCAGGCAAGACCCTGCTCTAAATGTCATGACACTGTTTAGATTCTTTTCCCTACTCAATATAATAGAAACCATAAAATTCTTTTCGTAAAAATGTTTTCTTTTTCACAGCAAAAAATACATATTTATAAGACTGTCAGAAAGAACAGGCTATTTCCACCATCATACAGTTGGTTTGCTGGTGCCTCCAAAAGAGAAATTTATCACTCAAGAGGATGAAATCCACTGAACGATTCACAGGAAAAATGTTTTGCCTATAGAGTAAGATTTTTCTAGAGGTGGCTGCTGGCCAGCCCCAGGTGCCTGAATGAAGACAACAGCACCCTGATGTCACGTTCACACATGTACTCTTGGAAAGAGCTTACTCCTGTGCATGGGGTAAAGTGTGGCTTCTTAGGTCTGTAAGAATTCAGGCTGTACTCGGGCCACTTTCCGGAATTCTTTAGTGTGGGTCTTAGGGCACTGCATCTCACACCAGCTGATGGGAACCATCTGGACACCTGGAAGGGAAAAGGTGGAGTTGGAGATGGGACCCCAAATATTTGCTTGAGACCCTTCTCTTTTCAGCTGGGTATGAACTGAAGTGTCACCAAGCTGCCTAATGAACCTCACCTCATACAGAAAAAAACCTTGTTTATTCCACTGATTTATGGAGTGAGTGCCTCTTTTCCTTAGATTATATAAGGAGAATCATTCTAATCTCAGTAGTAAGTATCTACACTAGTATTGCTTTTTAGATAATTAAAAAACAAGGGAAATGAGGGAAAACAATGGACTAATCCCAAACCCTAGCTCCCAGGTAAAGGTAAGCATGTGGAAGCATGGACAAACTCACCCGATTCACTGTGGGCCACCACCACTCCCAGCTCATTTTCAGCAGTGGTTAGGAGGTAGTTGGACTGCGCATCACCTAGGGAGATCTAGTCACATCACACTGGTAAAGGAAAACAGAGTTATAAGCCATCCCTCCCATAGCCACTTGAGTGGTTTCTCTACTTCCATTTCTTCTTTTGACAAAGGACCACAAGTCTGAGGGGAATAAAGGATACCACTTTGGCCAAGACAATGTCCCCTGGGCGGAAACTCTTATAAATTTCAACCTGTAAAGAAAGAACAGGAGTGTTAAGTGAAAGCTCCGAATCAGGTCTACATGAAACTATTAACACCCCTGGCAGAACCAGTCAACTTCTAATCTCAGAGGGTGGAAGTCATCACTACTCAAGTCAATCAACAACTTTCATTGTTTCTGTGGCATCATCACATAAATGAAAGATTTTGAACTCAGTAACCTAATCAGGAATCTGACTTGGACAAAAGTACTATAGTTGCTCTGAAAGGCTCCAGAGTAAATCTGAGGAAACAGCAATGAATAAATACGTGGCTTCAAAGGCAAAGAGTAAACTAGCCCCTCTCTGGTCAACAAAGTGAACAAAAATGATATGAAGAGGAAAGGGACAGTGAAGTGAATTCCACACCTTCCAGAAGGGAGCACCTTAAAATTCCTTGGACTCCACATTTCCATAGACCTTTCAAATTCACTGGAATAATTTAAAAGGATTGAGATTCCTAAAGCCATGAAAAAAAAAAAGAACCAACCAACAAACCTTGTCTTTTTCAGTAGCTCGGACGTCTTCCTTGCTATAAAGAAAAAAGAATTAACAGAAAGGTTAATTATCTGTGAGAAAGAATTATCCTGCAGACTCCTGGCAGACAAAGAGCTACAACAGCAGAGAGAACAAGTCCTAATGGGGACCCAGCGGCCACCCAGAGGAGCAGGGTGAAGATGTATCCCTAGTCTTCTCCTGGAGGAGAAAACCACATTTCCCATTCTTGGATCACACAGAGCAGCAGTATCAATACCTCCCACTAGAGAAAAGTGGATCAGATTTAGCTGGGAAGGATAAGGAACTTCACTGCCTTAGGAGAGCTTCAACAGAAGCACCACAGAACAACACAGAATCCTGACGGTGGAAAGAGCCTCAGATGTTAAATTATCTAGCTCACGAGAATTGTTTGTCCCTTCTCAAGAATCCATAGGAAAAAATTTACCATTTCACCCACTACCCTTTTTATTGTTTTACAGTCCTTGGGTTTAATTGATATTAAATTCAAGAAAGAAAGGTACTTCCTAAAATGCTTTCTACTTTGTTTGATATGAATCATCCCTACAATGCTAATCTCCAGCTTAGCTCAACCCTTTTTGTTTTATTTAAAGCCCTATCTCATTAATATTTTCCTTTTGTCCTAACTCACATGTTTTAACGTTTTCTTTGGCTACTACCTGGGGAGAATCAAAGCACAAAGGAAGAGAGAAATGGGCAGGAATAGAGAATGTAATTGTTCCTAAAAATTCCAGGCTCCCATTCTATCCTAACCTCATTCCAGGTGCTGAGGCAAATATGAAGACAAAAATACTTCTTACCGGATAGTTCCTCGAAAAGAGTTCTTAAGCGGTGTGGACCCCACATATAGGATGTGTACTTTGGCAAAGCGTGAATTGATGCTAGAGACCTGTGCAATAGAGAAAAGAGCAGCACTAGAGTGAGTATTAGTCGTTGTCAGCTGAAGGAGGCGGGAATAAACTAGGATTTTGGTCCAAGCAACCCTACTAAGTATAGAAGTTAAGACAAGTTAACTCCTACTTATCCCTGTATAAGTCATATTTGTAAAGTGGAATAAGAGCCACTCTGGCCACTTAATAGAGTTACTGTGGAAATCAAATAAGATGGAATAGGTTTTGAAAAATATACAAGTCTAACATAAATACACAAGGGTATTTATAGTATATAGCAAATCTAGCTAGACCTTTAACAGATCTTACTATGAGCCCTGTAGTGTGAACAGAATTTAAGTCTCCATTTCAGCTGCTGCATAATATTTAGATCACTGCCTCTCCAGTTATTTTCAAAATAACACATACATTCTCTCTCCCGTTCTGTTTTTTTTTAAATTTGGCATGCTTCGCAGCTTGCGGGATCTTAGCTACCTGACCAGCGATTGAACCCACGCCCTCAGCAGTGAAAGCTCGGAGTCCTAACCACTGGATCGCCAGGGAATCCCCACATAGATTTTCTGCTGGAGAAATTTATAGAGAAAAACTAAGAGCTGCAAGTTAATTTAACTGGCAGAGAGTGGGGATGGGCAAGGAGTACTGATATATTATAGTTACTGACCAGTACCGCATTAATGTGTACTTTCCCTCAAAGACTATCAAATCTTTTGTTTCTCTGCAGAAAGAGTTTTGCTTCAGTTGTTCAAAAATGGGCCTTCTGGGACTTCCCTGGCGGCACAGTGGTTGAGACTCCGTGCTCCCAGTGCAGGGGGCCCGGGTTCAATCCCTGGTTGGGGAACTAGATGCCACATGCATGCTGCAACTAAGAGTTTGCATGCCACAACTAAGAAGCCCGCATGCTGCAACTAAGGAGCCTGTGAGCCACAACTAAGGAGCCTGCCTGCCACAACTAAGGAGCTAAGCCACAACTAAAGGAGTCCTCGAGCTGCAACTAAGGAGTCCACATGCTGCAACTAAGGAGCCCACCTGCTGCAACTAAGACCCGGCACAACCAAATAAATAAATACTAAAAAAAAAAAAAAAAAAAAAAGGGCTTCCTTATCACCCTTTGGTGCCCGTCTCCCAGACAAAAGTAAAAAATTACAAACTCAGGGAATCAGCTCTGTGAAAGAACTATGGAAGCTTGAACTTGACCTCATTGATCATTATCCTAGAAATCTCTAGACCAGCATAGTCCAGTAAAACTTTCTGTGATGATAGAAATATTCTGTGTTGACCAATATGGCAGCCACCAACCACCTGTGGCTACTGAGCACTTGAAATGTACCTAGTGGAAGTGAGAAAATAAATTTTAAATTTTGTTTAATTTTAATTTATTTAAATTTAAATGGCCATATGTGGCTACTGGTTACCATATTGAACAGTGCAGCTCTACAATGATCATTATTTCAGCATTGGACAGTATCGTAAGCAGGGAGGTTAGGACCAACTTACCTTACAGGTTACAATAGCTCCCACATCTGGCAGTAATTGGGACTCTGTTTCTCTCATCACAGATATGACAGGAAGCTACAGAGAGAACAATAAAACATGAATATCCTTGCTAAGTCTTGGGTAAAAGTGTCTGTGGCTTGAGAATAATATAGGAATGCCATGGGCCACAGTTGAGGTCACAAGTGCAGGTGGACTACAGATTCATTTGCAGTCCAGAGCAGAAAGCCTTAGACATTTTAGGCTATAGGATGGCCAAGGGGCCACAGGAAGAAAGCTGCTAGAAGACATAATCTAACCATTTCAGACGAGTTCTAAGTTTTCTGGTGATTTTCTTAGAGCTTTCTGGCATACAACTATATTGCCTGTAATCACGGATAATGTGACTCTTTCCTCCAAAGTTATACCTTTCTTTCTGTTTGTCATTTTATTGGACAGGCTAGAATTTCCAAATAAATGTTATATAATAGCATACATAATAGCACCTTGTTCACTATGCCTCAGCTCTCCTGGCCTTTTTTCAGTTTCATGAATTCACTAAATTTCTTCCCATCTCAGGATGTCTATCCAACCTGTTCTTTATGCTCACCCACTCAACTCTTATTTATCCTTTATTCAGGATAAATATAAATATTCAGGTTAAAAATTCAGGTTAAATGTCACTTCTGACTAGGGTGGGTTTGCCTATTACATGTTCTCATGGTACCCCGTAATATGCTTTCAGAGCAGGAATCACATTTGTAAGCATACATTCATTTGAGCATATATTTGCTTACAGTTTGTGTTTGTGCCCCCGATAAGAGACCATGTGTATTTGGCTCATTACAACATCCCTAGAGGTCAGCACTGTGCCTGGCACATGAAAATGCTCCACAGATAGCTATATGTATAGCTATGAAATGAACAAACTTTCAAATCCTAAGGAAATTCCCAAATTGATCGAATAAAAAGTCTCTCATTTTATAGATGAGGAAGAACCTAAAACCAGAGTGTTTAAGTTTCTTATCTAAAGCAGAATCAAGGTTTAGTCAATACTGAAGTGTTCTAACTCTGAATCCTCTTTCTACTACGCTCCTTTAAGCTGCTCCTTCAAGAACTGCTTATCTGATCCTGAGCTAATGGTGGATCAGCCTCTGGAACCAGGGAGAATAATATTACTCATGCATTCAACAAACATCTACTGAGCATTTATCTTGTGCTAGGCGCGGCGGTTATGGAGTCTACGGGAGAAGGGTCTAATGGGGAACTTATTGATATAACTGAGTGTTTAATTACATGCTGAGCTAAGTGCTTAGAAAGGGAAGAATACAGCTCTTTGTGAGTGCTCAACAAAACAGACAAAAACAAAACTTTTTTCGACTAGTGGCTAGGACAGCTCCTCTGAGAAAGTGATACTAGTGAGGCTATCTGAAGGGTAGGTAGGAATTGAATAGGCTAAGGAAGAGAGGAGCGTGTTCCAGTCGGCGTGTGTACAAAGGCTCTGTGGCGCACTGGCGACACTGAAAGAAGCCAGTAGTACTAGATAGCAGAGGGTGAGGCGCGGGTAGCGGAGCGAGATAAAGTCGGAGAGGTAGGCGACATTCGGACAGGATTCAGCTCACTGCAGGGCTGAGCTCGCCTCCACTCTTCCCCCAACTTGCTTCCCCGAGTGTCAGCAACACAACCAAGCCGGACCAACAAAACTGTTCTGTGATGGCTAAGTGCCCGGCAGCGGGGACCACAGCTGTTCAAACTTAAGAGACCAACTTCTTTTTTACTGAACGAGGCACTGAAGACGCGCCCGCAGGTCCCCTGCCTAAGAACTGCGAAATCAAAGGCAGCCTAAGAAAAAGGCAGAGACGGAGAAGAGGGGAAGCCGCCCCCTTTACCGCGCCGTTCTCGCTGCTCTTTATCAGGCAGCCAGCAAGCGACGAAAAGATGTAGCCATGCCGGGTGTAGGTGCCGCTGCCGGGGCTGCCCTCTTCCAAGTTACACAGACGTTCGCCTGCGGAAAAAACGCTGCATTAGCCACGGGTCCGCAGAAGCTGTTGGTCGTCGGGCCTTCCTGCCTCCGTTCCTGCCCAGGATTCGCTCTGGGCACCGCTGACTTACCGGGGATGCAGTACCTCACGGGTGGCGCCATGACTGCCCCTGTCCCAAGTCCGGAGGAAAATGAAGCCGACCTCTCATTGGCCAATATCCAGGTGCAGTTCCGCAGTAAGAAGCGTGCCAATTGGTGAGCTTTATCACGTGACCACCGGGAGCCCCCCCCCCCTTGAGATGTAAACTCCATTTCCCAGGTTACCCCGGGACGAGACCGGGGGCGGAGCTCCGGCCCGCATGCGCTTGCGCTTACGCTTGCGCTTGCGGATAAGGATGGGCGGGCGGCGGGTACGGGGCTGGAGGGTGAAGCTGTGGGCTGTGGGCCATGGTTGGTTGGATTGAGCCAGGCCGGGCTGGGGCGCCGAGCTGGAGGGGGTGGCAGTGAGCGGCGGCGGAGGCTGCAGGGTTCGATTTGGCTGACTGGGGAGTCGGCCGGTGGCAGGTAAGAGCGAAGCCGCGGCCTTTGCTGCCCGGTCCTTTCCCTTTTTCTAGGGTCGGGCCCTGTTCTGGGGCCTTGTGAGTTCCTGCTCAGCACGGCCTTGCCCTCGAACCGGGCGGAGCTCACCCTCCGGGCAGCCTTAAGGCGCGGAATTGGAAGGTCAACCCACCCAGCTCGCCCATTTCACAGATTTGGAAACTCAGCCCCAGGGATAGGATTTGACTTGTACAGTGTCTCTAGAGACCAAACCGGTACCCAAGTTATTTTACTTCCTGCCCATCATACTTTGGCCACGCCAGCCTTTTTGAGAAATAAAACCTTTCCGCGGTCTCTGTAACTGCAGCTTTCCGATCTTGCTGTCGGATCCTGTCAAGTGGAGCATGTTAGTCTGGAAGGGAAGTCTGCACATGAATAAAATGCTGCTCTTACTGATGATTGACATCTGCTGCTTGAGGCTGTAAACATCCTGAGTACCACACACAATTTTTTGAGCTCTGCTTTACCTCAATTTCCTGAGAGGAAATGTTCAGTTGTGGCCCCATGGACTACATATCTCTTCCCTGGCATTCCCATATCCCCCAAACCCCACTAAATAAGGGGTGTGGCGGGCTTGGCTTCAGATTTCTTTTACACAAATCTGATCTTTAGCTCTGCACCTACAAGCTTTTGGCTTACATGTTTGGGTTGATTTCTGGTTGGACTAGGTTTTAAAAATGACTTCTAGCTCTTGAGTGCTATGATTCTAACAATGGTTTTCATTTCTCAGTAGACACTTACTTAGCGTTATCATGTTGGCAGGAGTGTCCTTGCTGTTATTTGTAGGACAGATAGACATCTGACCAGCCTTTCCACTTCAGCATCCCTCCAGTTCATTCATTCAACAAGTATTTATTGAGCACTTCCATGATCCAGGTATTGCGCTAAGCACTTTATAAGCATTTCGTTTAAACATCTTACCAAGTGTATATATAGAATCATAAAGGGGTAGAGCAGGAAGGGACCTTAGTATTTAATCCTACCCTCTCACTGAATGGGAACACAAGAAAATTGAGTGCCAGCAGGGTTTGGTGATTTGCCCAAGGTCACAGAACTACTTAAGGGCAGCATTGAACGCTAAGTAGTCGAGTTATGGGGCAGGTGAGAGTTGGTAAGTCTAGTGCTTGAGGCAGTCATTTCCTGTAGAGCTCAGTTATTCTGGAAGTGGTTGAGAACAAGCTGAAAAGTGGAGAATCAGAGAAGGGAGATTTTTTTTTGTAGACAGGAGAGATGGCATATAATTCATGTTTGTTACAGATGAGGAATGCATCTTATTTGAAAGTTATTGTTATAAAAAGTATTTTAGTAAATAGGAAACTCTCCATTAGCCATAGAAAGGGAATGAACAATATGCGGATGACCTAAGTCACCTGGATTTGCTATGGGGTAAAATGTTTTGTCCCACTCTTATGTTAGATTTTAGCTGTATACTATTCGAAAACTCATGCTTTAAGCCAAATCATGATTCGACACAATAGGAGTCCAACTCAAAGGAGGTAGGAAGAAGTTTGAGCTTTTCCTTTTTCTTTTTTCTACACGGCCCCTTAATTCTCTTATACCCTCGGAGGTGATGGGAATGGCCACTTACTTTATCCTGGTACAGAGAGCAGGTCCCTACTGAATTGTCTGCCTTCTCTTTGCTGGCCTTGTCTGCTGGATTTCTTTTTGCCTTAGGCCTTAGAGGGCTTGTGGAAGGAGATAATTAAGTTTTCTTTGAAAGGCCTCTTGTGGGGATGAGCCAGGGTGCAAGGAGAGTACCTTGCTCCAGTTACTGAAATGAAACCACCCCTACAGTGGAGCAGCCTCCTCCAGTTTCTGCTGGGTTTTGAGCTGCCTGTTAAATAAGTCAGTGGAGTTGCTGAGGACAAAGTAGCCGTAGGAGAAAATCAGATAATTTCCTTTCTGGTAAAGCCCTTAATCTGCAGAATTGATGAGACTGTCATGAAGGAATCTGTGTCTTCTGTTCTGGGCATTGCCTGGGCAGCTGACCTCCTGTGGCTATTAGATAAGGTAAAAACCACATGGAGGAGGTGAAGGCACTTGCAGAGGAGCCATGCACAGAGCTAAAGAGCTGGGAAGGTTGGTTGGGAAGCTTGGGGCCAATGGCAGCAGCCACAGAGAAAGCTCTCGAGTGTCCAAGTAGAACAGGGTGGGGGAGACTCATCACTCAGAGGGCAGGCCCTGTGGTCTTCAGGAGCCACCAACCCTCCTCCCACTGCCAGTGTCTCCTGCCTGTGGTGGTGTTCTGCTCTGAACGCCAGACATTATCTTGGCTTCAGTAAGCTTGCGGTGGGGCTGGGACTAGAATTGGAGACAAAGCATCTTACATCATGCAAGGGGTAGCTGAGCTGTCCTGACAGGAGACAGGGACTCTCATGCCACCAGGCCTGTAACGTCAGCAGGAAGGATGAGTATCTTTTGCCAAGACTCAGGTAGCATCAGGGAAGATCTAGGTGCAGGATCCACATGCTGTGAACTCACTCCCCCACTGGCTGTTCCTGGTGAAGACAATTGTTAGGAGGTAGGCCAATGGGCCAGGGCAGGCAGGAGATGCCGGGACACCTCTGCTACTGTGGCCAGGCCCTCAGAGGCACGTGGATGGCTTTGTGCACGTTGGTTGGGCTCCACCCAGTGGTCTGTCTACACAGACAACTCCAGAGATCCTGCTTTGGCTTGGAGTCACCTCCTTACTTCCCACACCTACTGACTGGCCCAGCGGGCCTCGGTCTTAGGTCTTTGCCTCTAAGCGCCCCACTGGTGGGGCAGGGAGGGACAGGACCCAGGCTGGCCCCTCACAGTTGTGTGCTCTCCTAGGAGCCATGCGGGGCCAGCGGAGCCTGCTGCTGGGCCCTGCCCGCCTCTGCCTGCGCCTGCTTCTGCTCCTGGGCTACAGGCGCCGCTGCCCACCTCTGCTCCGCGGCCTGGTTCAGCGCTGGCGCTATGGCAAGGTCTGCCTGCGCTCCCTGCTCCACAACTCCTTTGCAGGCAGTGACACCGCTGTGGATGCTGCCTTTGAGCCTATCTACTGGCTGGTGGACAACGTGATCCGCTGGTGTGGGGTGGTGAGTGATGCCTGGGGACAGGAACAGGGATGTTTGGGGTTAGCAGAGGGACATGTGTCTGATGGACCTACACTGGGTTTGGACTCACACTGGCCTCCTACCCTGGGGAAACTCCCGAGTCTACCCTGGGTGTTGGCAAGCTCTCTCACTGCGTCTTCTTGACCTCCCTGGTGTCGGCAGGTGTTCGTGGTGCTGGTGATCGTGCTGACCAGCTCCATCGTGGCCATTGCCTACCTGTGTATCCTGCCCCTCATCCTTCAAACCTACTCAGTGCCACGACTCTGCTGGCATTTCTTCTATAGTCACTGGAATCTGATCCTCATCGTCTTCCATTACTACCAGGCTATCACCACTCCACCTGGATACCCACCCCCGGTGGGTACCCCCTCAGGGGCATGGGGGAGGGAGAAAACTGCAGGCTATTGGAGCCAGTTCCAGGAGTGCGGAGGGAGAGTGCCTTGGTGTTATGGAGGTACGAAACCGGTGCTGCCACAGTTGTCATGGTGCTTTTCTCCCTCTGCACAGGGCAGGAATGATATCACAACAGTCTCCATCTGTAAGAAGTGCATTAACCCCAAGCCAGCCCGAACACACCACTGCAGCATCTGCAATAGGTGGGTCTCTGGGAACCCCAGCTGTGGCCCTTTTGCTGTAGTTCTAGGGCAGAACCTAGACCTGGAATTTGACAGGACATTTATGAGGCACCCCTCATGTGCCAGGCAGTGTGCCCTCTATATCGGGACACCTGGTCCTCAGGATCATCCTGCAAGTTCCGCATTTTCACTGCTTGTGGAAAGTGAGATTCAGAGAGATGGGCCAGGGTAGGCAAGAGACCCGGAGTTAGCTTGTCCAGTGTCATGTAGCCAGTGAAGCAGGGTTTGAAGCAAGGCCTGGCTCTCCTCAAAGTCTGTGCCCTTTCCACCTCAGCAGGATGCTGGTCCTTATAGGAAGGATTGGCACTGACATCTCAAGATCCTTGGCCACCGTAACAGAGCCTGTGTCCCTCCCTCACAGGTGTGTGCTGAAGATGGATCATCACTGCCGTATCCTTTTATTATCTCTTCTGCCTGAGGCCTCCTTCTTTAGCTCCAGAGCACTGCAGAGGTTTAAGGGCCACAAACCCAAGGCTTCTAGCATCACCCTGCAGAGAACACTGGGCTCATGAGAAGTTTGTAGAAGAGCAGATTTTGGGGCTGACATCTCCTGGGAAAAGCAGGAGGCTTACATGCATTCTGGGATGGATCTTATTGGAGCAAGGCACCCATCCCTAACAGCTCTTTCTTTTGTAGACTGTCGTGCTAACATCTATTGGATGGAAAGAGATGTTTGGTTCAGTGGGTTGTCCAGTAGGTGTCCAGATAGAACCATTGGTCCCTTGCTGCTGTCCCACACAGATGTCTGGTTAACCCGTTAGGTTGAAGTATTGGCAGACTCATTTCACTGAAGGATTTCAGTTTTCATGATCTCCTGATGGGACTTGTGAGGGCTTTGAAAAGCTTTAACACTTTCACCTCAACTTCAAGGAAGTCCCATATTTTCCTGCCTTTGGTGACAGGAAGCCTTGGGCTTGGATGATGTTGTCAGGAACCAAGGATGAACCAGAGAAACCTGGACACCCCCTGAAGTTGTGTGTTTGGTCTTGTCCTTAATCCTGCCCCCACCAGCCTGGCTAAACAACTGTGTAGGCCACTATAACCATCGGTACTTCTTCTCTTTCTGCTTTTTCATGACTCTGGGCTGTGTCTACTGCAGCTACGGAAGTTGGGACCTTTTCCGGGAGGCTTATGCTGCCATCGAGGTGAGCCTGTAGTTAGGAGCAGGGCAGCTCAATAGAGAGCACTTTGGGGTGTGGAATCCGTCCCTAAGGAGTGGGGCTGGTAGCACCCCCCATCCTACAGGTCTGGGAGTATAACCAGCACTGTTTTCCATCCCCTTAGAAAATGAAACAGCTCGACAAGAACAAACTACAGGCGGTTGCCAACCAGGTGGGCTGTCCCCACCCCACTGCCTCCTGCTGCTCAGGCCAGGGGTATAGAGTTGCTGAGGCAACTGGGGCCCACCTGTTAGTCGAGTTGTAGAGGCTGGGGTAAGGGGCCAGTCGAGACTGGATCGGGGTATTTCTGGGCACTGTCGGCCGTGGGCAGACTAAGTGGCCTAGGGGCAAGCTGGGAGTCCCTGGTACGTGACAGTTTTTGACTCTCTATTCCATTATCACCTTCTTTGGGCTGAGCAAGGGCTCTGCCTTGGTGATGGCCTGAGCAGCAAGGAGTCTATGTTAGTCTGTGTAATGGGGTTCCAGGGGACAGAGGTCGGGCTGGGCCAGTCTGACCATCCTTTGTTCCTGGTCTGTCTGCGTCCGCAGCAGGATCGTCCCTTCTCCCCTGGCCTTTTAGGACTCCTTATTCTGAGCAGATCTTGGGCTTGTGATTGTGTCTCTGCTGCCCTTTCGGTCCTTAGTGGGGCTCACAGTTCTCCCCCTCCAGTTATTCCATTCTGGGTATGGGTCTCGTCCCCTCTTGGGGATTACAGCCACACAGTTTTAGCTGGGGAGTGGAGTGGCTTCCCCTGGAGCCCCATTTGTGTTGTCAGAGCTAAAGGCCCAGGGTTGGTCCCTCCTGTGCTTTACCATCCTGTCCAGACCTGCTCTGCCCCGTGTTTGTCCATGATGATGCCGCCAGCTTGGTCCACCCATCTGGCTGCTGCCCTGACTCCTCTGTGGCTTAACCCCCTATTTTCTCATCATGGGCTTGGATCACTTCCCTGCCTGCAGGTGTTGGGCTCTGGTAGAGAGAGACCAATGGAGCAAATGATCCAGACTTTGCTGTTTTCTTTTTCTAGACTTATCACCAGACCCCACCACCCACCTTCTCCTTCCGAGAAAGAGTGACTCACAAGAGTCTTGTCTACCTCTGGTTCCTGTGCAGGTATCTCAACTCTCATTTTTGACAGTTTGAGGGGCAGCTTCAGAAAAACCTTTTTTGGTGCCCACAGCCAGGCAGGAACCCATCCCCGTGTAAACTGCTGCTGTTCTTATTCTCACTTAGGTTGGCAAAGAGTAGGGCTTAATTTTCTTCAGCATTTCGGGGCAGGGAACATTAAAGATTTGGCATTGAGTGTTTGGTATGTGCCAAGGGAAGTTAAACTCCTACTTAAAGGGTAGGTGCATTTCATAGATGAGGAAAATTGCAGATCTGAGGGGTGAGGTGATTTGTTCCATGATACACAGCTAGGAATGGTAGAGCTGGAACCTGAATGTTGTGCCATTTTATTCTAATTGTTAGTGCTTTTACTACCTCTTCTGTCTCCCAAGCATGGGTATTTTAGGAAATATATAACATTTTCATTAATAGAAATAGACTTATTTCCCCATCTTGCTTTCCACATCATTTATTCTTAGCCCACATTGATGCTTTTTCATGGATGCAGTGAAGTAAAAGTTCATCTAGGACATGTACGCTGGGAGTTGAGGCAGACTTAGACATAAGCCCCTAGGCAGTCACTGTTGCTCAGCTCAATTTCAGACCTACGCATGGCCTCTAACTCCCTCCACACTACCCCACGGTCTTTGCCCCTCTTTTCTCAGTTCCGTGGCACTTGCCCTGGGTGCCCTAACTGTCTGGCACGCTGTTCTCATCAGTCGAGGTGAGACTAGTATCGAAAGGCACATCAACAAGAAGGAGCGACGCCGACTGCAGGCCAAGGGCAGAGTGAGTAGGGCCGGGATTGGGGTGGAGGGATGGGTAGGTAACTGAACCTGCCATCCTATAAACAGAGGCCATGGTCAGGGCCAACTAAGGCAGGCATCATGAAATCCAGAACTTGCCTGGCCAATTTAGGCTCAAAATTGGTTTAAGGAAGAGGATTCATAGAAACATGTTTTTCTTTGCTCTAGGTTTTTAGGAATCATTACAACTATGGCTGCTTGGACAACTGGAAGGTATTCCTGGGTGTGGACACAGGAAGGTAAAGTAAAATATTTAGACCAGCACTGTTCATTGAACTTTCTGGAATGAGAAAAATATTCTATGCCTCTGCTGTCTAAAACATTAGCCATTAGTCACATACGGCTTTTGAGTGCTTGTAATGTGGCTAGTATATCAGTGAATTGAATTTTAAATTTAATTTCATCTTCACAAATTTAAATAGGCATGTGTGGCTAGTGGCCCCCATATTGGTACGGTAGCAGGTGACTGCGACAGAATCCTTAGAAAGCTGTTCTCGAGAAGGGACCTCTAGTTAGGGTATGCTGGCCACCAGTCACCTCTCATTTGTATGGCAGTGTCTGGATTTCAAGCACATAATTTGTGGGATTGAAGTCATCTATTTGTGACAGAGGTCCTAAGACAATAAATGAAGCTAGTTCCCTCAGCCCAAGAGACAAAGGTAAATCATTCTTCAAATTGCAACTACTGAGGCAGTAAAAAGTAGGTGACTGGAAGTACCTACCCTCTTCCTTTTCCCATCCTATTACTCCTGTCTGTCACTGTGCTTACAGTGGCCCCTTAGAAGTTTAGCTCAAAACCTCTAAAGGCCTTCAAGGCACCAGAGGGCACATTTATTGGACAAAACTGGAACTTTTATTACTTTTGCGATGAATGCCAGGGTAGCTTCAGACTACCTTGATATATCTTTGCTGAGGAATGAGGCTCAGGAAGGAAGACTAGGAAATCTTAGATCTCACAAGTATTTCTGTCTTCTCTTATAGGCATTGGCTGACTCGGGTGTTGTTACCTTCCAGTCACCTGCCCCATGGGAACGGAATGAGCTGGGATCCCCCTCCCTGGGTGACCGCTCACTCAGCCTCTGTGATGGCAGTGTGAGCTGGAGTGTGTCAGCCACAACTTGAGCACCACCCTGCTTCCGACATTGCCTCAAGGGCCTCCAAGGATAGCTTCTTGGAATCCTTGAGCAAAAAGAGCCAGTGGGCCTGCCTTACGGTACCATGCAGGGACAGCTCAAGGACCAGTCTCCCAGCCATGGCGGAAGCAAGGCATGATGTGGAAAAATCCTAGGACTGATGTCCCTTTACTCAGGCAAACAGAAGTTCCAGCCCCAGACTGGAGATCAGGCAGCTAGCAACCTTGCCAGGTACTGACCCCGACCTCCTCCAGCTTACAGCACTGGGGTTGGCTACCACCTCTTCCACTTGCCGTCTGAGAAAACACCTGAATGGTAGAGCTGAGATCCTGGCTTCTCAACAGGGCAAAGATACCAGGCCTACTGCTGAGGTCACTGCCACTTCTCATGTGCTGAAGGGAGCAAAAATAAAGGTATTTGATTTTTTAAAGATATGTAGCTTTTCACTCTTTGCCTTTCTCTTGTGGGGCGGGGAAGGGGAAAGTCAGGGTCAAGGCCTAGTGAGTGGGTGTTACGGTCCTGCCACCTCTGCCCCACTTGGAGGGGCTGGATGTCCTGAAGAATTCCTGGCCAGTTCCTATCACTACTGTTCCTCTAGCTTATGCAGTGTTGTTTCTGGTTATGTACTGCTGAGGCATAAGTGGAGAGAGGGAAATAACTGACGGCCCCATTACCAAAAGAATCTTTATTCTCCAGCAGGTACACACACGCCACCATCCCTGGTCCTCGGGGCCACGCTCATCTGTATTCACCCTCAGCAGCATATCTCACTTTTTCTGACATATAAATGGAAGAGCCCCAAGACCAAGATCATTCTTCAAACACAAGTAGTCTCACACTCAGTTATTCACAAATCCATTAGAAGTCAGGATTCCTATGTTTCTTGTACAGCCATGCGACAGAGGCCCAGCATTTGTGCGGTGTCTGTGGGAAAGGCAATCAGAAGCCAGTCATCTCCCTGCTTTGGGCAAGATGGCTTGATAGTTAGTAATTTCAGGTTAGATTGTCTGTCAGAACAGTGTAGGCCAGGATGGAGGGCTCAGCTGCCAGGGCTCCCCAGCAGAAACCTGTAGGCAAAAAGAATGTTGACAGCATTAGTGGTGAGGCTCATTTCAGTCCCATCTCTCCCCATGACCTAAAAACTCACCATTCTCCCCTGGCTGACACTGCTTCCTTACGCACCAGTCTCTTCTTGTCATCCAGGGGTTTGGCTAAGGCCCGGATCACCTGCAGTTTGTACGGCAGCAGCTGTGGAGTTAGAGGAGCTAATCTTAGCCTTGTTCAACCAAGACAACCAAAAAAGCTGCTCTGACTCTACAACTAATACTCTTCCTATTCTTCTTTAGTGATTCCAGAGAATGCTATGTGGCAGGCTGGCCATTATATTTTAGAGTAGTCAGGAGATCCTTGCCTATCTGTACCCTACAGTGCATATCTCAGTCACACAGCAGGGTAGCCAGTCCCTCTTGACTAAGGCAGAAAGGTACCTCTGGCTCTTCTAAGAAGCTTCCAAGCCAGAGAGGGACATCTGCGGTACTCACCACAGGGGTGGGCAGGTGAGTAACAGCGTGCATACACTGCAGTGCAGCGATCCGGACAGCCTGGAACACAACCATAAGGAGGTGAGGGGAGACCCACGAATGGGAGATGTACAGGCCAAAGAGTTGTTCAGGCTCAACGCACCATGGAAGGGCTGGAGCTGAGGTTTAGGAACTTGGTGACGAGGGTGTCAACATGAAGACTCATTACTTGGGGTGCTTCCAGTAGAAGAGGCTGAAGGCAGCTGAGGGTGGAGAGCTGTACCACAGAGTCTGGGCAGGACAGGGCTTCCAGCAGCAAGGAAAGCAGCTAAGGGGCCACAGGATAGGTGGGATGACCACATCTTTTGATGAGCCTGCCTTTCCTCCCCTTTCTAGCCCAGCTGGGGGACAATGGCTTGGTCCCTGCTTAGAGGCTGTGACCGCAAGGCTTACCGTGGGCAGCTCCGGCAAGAGCACAGGCTTTGGCAGCCTGTTAAGTACATGAGACAGACCCTTCAGGTAATTTGGCTTCACATCTGTAAAAAATGGAAAAGCTTAGGGGAAAAACTGGGCTCAGACATGGAGCTTAAGAATTCAATTCTAATCTCTGGTGAAGCTGGGACATTAGCCTACAAAAAGATTTGTTTTTTTTTTTTTTTAAAAGCCCCTCAAGCTCAGAATAGCCAAGATATGCCAATCAAAGGAAAAGAGTGGGTCAAGAATCTAGATGTTCAGCGCTTCAGGTACAGGTCACACTACAGCTCTAAAGAAGCACTCAGGTCCTAAATTATTTTAGAGACTGTGGCCTGACCAATGGAGAGGTCTGTGTATTTGAGGACTTTCCTTTAGACTCTCCTCACCTCGAGGAGCAGCATGGAAACCCCGGACCAAAGCAGGCACGTTATCCGTGAAGAACCGCTGGCGAAACATGATCCGCACTTCAGCATGGCCAGCACGAGTCAGCACATCAGTGCAGTCAGACATGAGCAGAGAGAAGCCATCAGCTGCTGCTGGGCCTAGTTCTGGATCACTCAGGAGGCCCATGAGCTGGAGAAAAGAGAGCCTTTGAGGTACATCAGCGGGGAAGAATCTTAAATACCCAAGAGGAGGACAGTAGTCATTTTTGGAAAGAAGAGGATCGACAGGGAAGTTCCTGTTTAGGTCCTAGGTTCTGCTGTCTTCAGCAAGGACTTACCCGGTCTGTAAGGCAGGAGCTGAGAGGATGATATCTGAGCACTAGGGCCTTTGTGACCTGTTATCAGAGAGAAAGAGAACAGTCAGGGCATGACACTCAAACCCTGAGAAGCATGCATGCGCTTCAGGGTTAAATGGAGAAATTCTTTTTAACCAGACCAACTGCTCTGTCTAACTGGAATCCATTCCGACTCCTTACCCAGACAAGCAGTGTGAAGGCCTGACTACGATAGGGCCCAGAGCTCAGCCCAGCCTCCACTTTGTCCACAGCCAGCTGTAGGAATTCATCCAGCTGTTGCCCTAAAAAGGAGGGAGGAAATGCTGATGCAGATGCTACACATGTCCATTTTACCAACAAAGGTGTAAATCATTTAAATGTAGAAGCCATTAGAAAAAACCAGTATTGTTTTGGTTGTGGATTTGGCCCACTCAGCTCTAGGACACCAGCACAAGAGCCTGGTATTTCCATAATGTAGGGGTGCTGGCATTTGAAAAAGAGTTGTCTACTTCTAATAAAGAATTACCCCTAAGGGCTTCCCTGGTGGCGCAGTGGTTGAGAGTCCGCCTGCCGATGCAGGGGACACGGGTTCGTGCCCCGGTCTGGGAAGATCCCACATGCCGCGGAGCGGCTGGGCCTGTGAGCCATGGCCGCTGAGCCTGTGTGTCCGGAGCCTGTGCTCCGCAACGGGAGAGGCCACAATAGTGAGAGGCCCCCGTACCGCAAAAAAAAAAAAAAAGAAAGATTTACCCCTAATAGCTCTTTGTAGGGAATAGGATGACAGAACTAGATAGAGCACTCTGCTTGAAGCCCTTATCTTATGTCCTATAAAGCTTTGCCCAACTCTGGTCTCGACTCTTGTCCCACGGGCTGTCCCTTGGAAAGCCCTATTATTGATATATTAGCTAACTTCCTTTAAAAAGAGAATGAGAACTAAACGTCAAGATTTCATCAGAAGTTGATTCAGGGAGGCTCCCAACCCACAGCCTCACTCCAGTACCTGCAGGATGCTTGTTCAGAAGTCCTGCAAAGCACTTGGCAGCAGCAGTGGAGGAGAAGGGGCAGCTGTGGCAGCAGCTCAGCTCTAAAAGTTCCCGCATGAGTTGGTTCAGCTGAGGGATTTCCACCTGTAGAAAACCTGGCCATGTCAGGGACCCAGAGAACACTTGAACTCTAAGAGACACCCAGGAGAGAGTGGCGGCAGGGGCCAGGGTGGATGGGAAATAAATTCTCCAGTGGGAAAAGCAGAAAATCAGCTTAGCTTGTGACAGATTTCAGCCCAGAAGTCACCCAGGATCCACCTCCCCTGGTCAGGGTTAAACTAGGGTACTCCCCAAATGTTGTGGTCACTTACAGTTCGAGGCAGGGAGCAGACAAAGGCCATAAGCAGTGCAACCAGCCGCCTCTGCCCTGAGGAGCCATCCTACAGAGGAAGAAGAGCCTTAACAAGCCTGTCTTGCTAGCAAGAGGCTTGTCTGCCCTGAGGATACCCATCCCAGGTTAGCCCTAAAAATCTGAAGGACAGAAGTCCCAAGATTCTCCCCAGTCTGATCCATCAGACCCTTACCTGGAATGGTTGGAATCTGCCAGGGAAGCTGTTTTCAGGCAGGAAGGTGATGTTGCCATCCAAGAAGAGGGGCACAATGTGGGCGACACTCTGGGCAGCCAAGCTGGGGGGAGAGCACTAGGTGTCACCGAGGAGCCAGGGCTCTACAGCAGCCCTGGGGTTCCTGGTAGTCACTGAGTCCGTGGGCCAGAGCATGATCATTCACACCTTCAACAAATACTAATTCAGCACATATTATATGCCAGGAACCATTCCTGTTCTAGGCCTTGGTGCTACAGCAGTGAACAAGACAGATCAAATCCCTGTTCTCCTGGACCTTACGATCTAGCGAGAGAACTCAATGTGTATTTCAGAAGTGCTCCACAGGTGACTCTCATGCACATCTGCAGCTAAGAACCATTAGTCTCTGGCCCCCAGTCCATGATGCTAAAAGGCCCCTTCTTACTTTGCCAGCAAGACTTAACAAAACAAAAGCTGCCTCCATGTTTCAATCTGGGTAAAAGGACAGCTCACAAGGAAGTTATTTGCTGCTTCTTCCCAAGAATTCTGTCCTCCCTGGGATCAAGTCACATCCATGATTATACTCACTCAGGGCTCAAGTGGGTGGTGGCAGTGCCAATGACAGACACCATGGCGGCCAAGACCTCATCCTGCAACAGCACTTTCTTCAGAACTGAGTGCTCCTTCTCTGCAAAATCAAAACACGCACAATCACAGGCCATGACTGTGGCTCAGACGATTAGGTCCTGTCATCATCATGACTCTGGGCCTTGACTCTAGTTACAAGAGGAGCAGTTTTTAAACTGTCCTCTAGTAGTGCTGTAGCCCTGAGAAGCAGCAAGGCACCAGAAGTAGGAGTGTGTAATGCAGGCCATAGGGAGCTCCCGAGAACTTTGTGCAGTCCTTTTGACTGGGCAACAGTGGAAAATAAGGCTAGCTAATGTGAACATTCTTAACATCAGAAATGTTAGTCTTTTCAAAAACTTAAAGGTAACATGGATTTATCTTCATGGGTCCTTTTATACAGCAGCTACCACACATACATACATTACTGTTGACAAGCACTGCACATTAACTTATTTAATCCTTACCAACTACCCTGTGATATAGATATTACTCTCTATCAACCCCATAAAGTGAGGAAACAGAAGCTTAGAAAGGCTATCTTCATCTAAGTTGGCAAGTGGTAGAGTTGACCATGAAACCCAACCAGGTCTGCTTGACTCCAGAGCCTAACTCTAACTAATCTAATTACACAGCAACTAAGGGGGAAAAAGTGTGCATCCTTTTGAGTGTTGCTAACACTAGTAGATTTTGGTTCCTGCCGAAGGTCAGCTTGGCACCCTCTGCTTGAAGTGAAATCTCATGTGGACACAGGATTCAAAAGAAGCCTCTGCTGGTACAAAATGCAATACCAGTGATACCCCGAGGGTGGCAGTGCTGTTCAACACTAGTGGAAGGCTGATTCGGGAGGAGGGACGGGTGAGGTGGAGGAAGCTACCTGGCATGGAAGCCTGCACAGCCAAGGCAAGCAGGCAAGGTATAGCTGTCTGATGGAAATACCAGCAGCTCTCGGGGTCTTGCTGGCATTTTTCTGCCACCTGCTGGAGACTCTGACAGACAGCAATAACTTCACTTGTTCCTGCAACCGTATTCCCTGTGTGGTGAGAAAGTTCTCTGTAAGGTTTTCTTAAAAGCACTTCCAGGTCTGTCACATACAGAATATGGGAAGAATAATCGAAGACGAGTAACTAAAGAGACCAAGAGTGTCTTATAAAGAGCCAAGTCATTTTATCCAGGAGCTGAGACCTACCCAGCCAGCTCTGCAACAGAAGCATTCATACACAGCTGATCGTTGAACAAGGCAGGGGTAAGGGGAGCCAACCCTCCTGTACAGTCGAAAATCAACGTGCAAGTTATAATGGTCCCTCTTTACACAGTTCCTCCATATCTGCAGTTCTGCATCTATGGACTCAACCAACCACAAGCATATTGTACTATAGTTTTTACTACTGAAAAAAATCTGTATACGTGGACCTGTGCTGTTCAGACTTGTTTTGTTCAAGGGTCAGCTGTACATTCTCATTTAGTTTTCATAACAACTCTCTTAGAAATATCATTTTCCCCATTTTATAGAGGAGGATGTGGAGGCTCAATAAATTACCAGTGGTTTTTCCAGGGTAACAGTGAAAAAGTCAGGAATCAAACCCAGGCCACGCTCTGAGTCCAGTGTCCTTTCTACTTTACATCAGGTGCTGGATCATCCACAAAGGGCCGGGCAGTACAGAGTGGGGCACTTAGGGAATTAGTGAGGTTCTATGGTGTGCATGCACAGGTTCACAATAGCAATAGCTGCTGTCACTTATGGGGAGCAGTGCTTCTCAAACTCCAGGGTATGTACAGGTTACTTGGAGATCCAGTTAAAATGCAGATTCTGATCAGTGGCACCTGAGATTCTGCATTTCTAATAAACTCCCAGATAATACCCATGCTGCTGGCTGATGAACCCTATTTTGAGTAGCTTGGCCTTACAGTGGAGCTTTTCTTAAAAATTTTTATTTATTTTATGTTTTTATTTTTGGCTGCGTTGGGTCTTCGTTGCTGCACGCAGGCTTTCTCTAGTTGCGGCGAGTGGGGGCTACTCTTTGTTGCGGTGCATGGGCTTCTCATTGCGGTGGCTTCTCTTGTTGCAGAGCACAGGCTCTAGGTGCGTGGGCTTCAGTAGTTGTGGCGCACAGGCTCAGCAGTTGTGGCTCACAGGTTCTAGAGTGCAGGCTCAGTAGTTGTGGTGCACGGGCTTAGTTGCTCCGCGGCATGTGGGATCTTCCCGGACCGCAGCACAAACCCGTGTCCCCTGCATCGGCAGGCAGACTCTCAACCACTGCGCCACCAGGGAAGCCTGGCAGGCGATTCTTAACCACTGCTCCACCAGGGAAGTCCCCAGTGGTGCTTTTCAATGGCCTCCGTGGGCATTCTTAATAACTGTTGCCCAAGTCTCATCCCTCCTCAGAGGCTGAATCAGTTGGACTAAGACCCACGCATTCAGCACTTTTTAAAAGTTCCCATGTGACTCTTACTATAGCCACCACTGGAACCACTGCTTTAGAGGCATCAACTCCAAACCTGACTATAGTTCCGCCTTCAGCCCAGTTCCTTGAGGACTGTTCCTGGTAGTTACCTTTGTTCATCTGGCGGAGATGCTGCAGCAGAAGAGGCAGGGTCTCCTTGACAATACTGGCATGTGTGGATATAGCTGACAAGGCTTGCAGACAGCGCCGATGCCGGGAGCATTTGGTGGGCCCATCTCCTCTAGCCAAATCTGACTCCTCTGAAAGCAACCCAGGAGACAAGGTTTCACTGTGTGATGGCAAGCATGAAGGCCCCCAAGCCTCCCTGGGAAGGGGTAAGCCACGGAAGATCAGAGACACATACCTATACACAGCTCCCCAGCAAGCTTGGGCACTAGGTGGCTGCTGAAGGCCACAGGGTAGAGAGTGGCCAGGGTTCCTGATGCTTCCAGTGCTGCCACCCTGCCGGGGCACAAGGCAGATGAGCACTAGCTGAGCCTTGGTCCATGGCTCTCTTGCCTAGGCCTGTCACTAGGCAGATTCAGGAGTGTGGGCTTCTGAGGCCACCTTGCTGAAGAGTAGGATTCCAGTACTTACACCACTAAGTTGGACCGGGCTTCTTAATGCCCAAGAAAAGAGAGCATTCCCACACCTCCAACCAGGGAGCAGCCAGAGCCAAGCAGGCGGCCCACCTCCCCTACGGAAAGCCACGGGTCGGAAGCACAGAGCCCCGGAACAGCTTGCTCGATCTCGCTGCCTTATATTCTCACCAACTCTGGGAATCCTCCTCCAGGAAGCTCAGTCTGTATAGATGACCCACTGCCAGCTCCAAGTCCCCAGAAGACAGGAGATCTGTGCAGGAAGGAAACACGAACCTCACCTTTCTTCCCCTGCAGCCATCACAACCCTTCCTAAAGTCCTATAAGAAGTCCCAGATCATCCAGAGTTGTAGTGAGAACCAGGGAATTAAGATTGCTCTTCACTTAAGACAGAAAATCACAAGAAAGGGACCAATACTCCTATCTTTTCTCTTTCCCTTTAGCGTACCTGGCTGGGCACCCAAGACTGTGAGTGTACGGATGCCAACAAGCTGAAGCTGGGTGCTGGGGTCCGTCAGGGCCATGAATACCAGTGAGCACAGCTGGTCCTTGAAGTCACTCAGAGGCCTTTCATCTAGGAAGAGACAGAGTCCAGGTTAGAGGGAAATCCTATTCAGAAGTGATGCAAAGATAACCTGGGACAGATTTTTTTTTTTTGCCGTGCTGCGTGGCATGTGGGATCTTAATTCCCTGACCAGGGATCGAACCCGTGCCTCCTGTGGTGGAAGCACAGAGTCTTAAGCACTGGACCGCCACGGAATTCCCGGGGCAGATTTAAAGAATTTAATCCATTGGGTATCTGGGAAGTACACTAGGAAAGAAATCAACAGCTCTCAACTGTTAAGTGTTCTCTTGGGCTACATCCTCAGAACAACAGGTCCACTGTTCTAGACTACTTCTCTGTAGCACTCTTTGCCTGCCATCCTTTATAGGGCTATAGTGCTCAGCAGCCCCCAGAATACCACATCTAGAAGATGGCCTCACCCTTGTCTTCATAGCTCCATTTCTGTTGCAGCTTCAAGAAACCCAGGATCATTTCAAGGATTGTCCGCCGCTGGTTGCTCTGTAATGTTTTAAGGGGTATTCAAGTCTAAAAATACTTTATTTTTAAAGGATTTCAGTCCTGCTACTTGCAGAATTGGGGAGAATTATCCTTTTACATAAGAGTGTCAGGAAAAGAGTGAACAAGGGAACCAGCAGCAGCTAATGGGAGCAAAACCCGAGATCTACTATATCTAGGCCCAAGCTCAATGCTTAGCGCTCTCTCTGTGAGACAGCGATCCTGGCAAGGGGTCCCATCATTTCCCCAACAGATTCTGCTTCCTTACCTGACTGTGCTTGTGGAACTGTTCCAGCAGTAGGGGCAGCACGTTGCTGGTGATGTGGTCACAGGCCCGGGCAGATGCACCTGCAGCCGCCTGCAACAGTTTGGCACTAGGCCACACCAGTTTCATGTCTGGTTCACACAGATGGTGCCTGCAGTCTAGAAAGGCAGCACATCACAGACCTAGGGAGTAGGCTGAATGTTGCCTGGTTCCCCTGCAGGCCATAGAAGTTGGAGGCTGAGCCCTGGGACAGTTGGCTAGCAGTTACCACTTAAATTGCCTTCAATTCAAAGCAGGGCTCCAGCACCCAAATCACTGAACATGGGGGCCACTCATGAAAGGTCACTGGCCTTAAGGAATTTCTCTGTTGTGCTCACTCCCCTTTCTAGCTGCCATGGCCCCATTACCCTGTAGAATGTTGCTAAGGAAGGAGTCAAGGAGGTCCTCAGCATCAGCCCTCAGCACAGAGCGAGACAAACACGCAGTCAGGGAGTTAAGGGCTGCCAGGCCCTCGGCCTCTACCCGCTCACTTGCCGTCTGGAACACCTGTCAGGGAGGGATCCCATGGCTACTGAGGTGAGCCTGCACCAGGTGAGACCCCACCCACCTACTGCCTATTTCCTTTGCAGGGAGGGGGTGGTGAGAACCTTTGGGGCACAGCAATGGAAATTAACCCCCCAAATGAGTTTCTTCTCAATTGGTGTATTCTCACTAAGTCCTCAGTCCCACTAGGATTGATACACATACTTTTTGAGAAACTGAATACAACTTTGAGCAGTGGTTGTTGGGAACCCCCTTCCTAAGTCTCTTCCTCTCCCGCTCTACTCAGCATGACCTATGCTCCTTACCATGGAAGGACAGGAATTGGGCACTGTGCAAGACTGATCATGTGCCACGACCAAACAGCTGACCCTACCTTGTCATTCAACTAGAAGTATGCCCCCTTGCTCTCTTGCTGAATAACCAAGCACAGCAACAGAGGGAAAAGGATACGGTGTGTTATTTCCCCTCGTGCCTGACAACCAGGAGTTAATGGTAGTGAGTTTATCTAAGTAACACTCACCTCTCTGCGGATAGAAGCCCAAAGGCTGGGGAGGAAGTCCTTTAGTTCTTTCTGTCCGTACACAGCACAGCAAGCATTCTGCCAAGGAAAGCACAGGTAATGGCTATCTACACACTCAGACTTCCTAGGACATGCAGGCCCCTCAGCATAATGGCACCTGAAAGACCCCGGCTCTCAGCAGTAAACCAGCAGGATTTCATAACCATCCTACCCAGGTCACTGAAAAATAGGAGCTTGTCCTGACTGATGGAAAACAAGCATGAAGAGGGAGCCCTGGTCAGCCTTTCCTCAGCTGCCACTCAGTTACTACAGAACAAGACAAAATGCAACTGGGGGCTTTAGGTCAACATATAGGCCCGGATTCTGGGTATCCCTCTCTTGAGGCCAATGAACTATTCCCTGGCTCTCCAAGAATCAATTCATAATCCTTTAGCACCCCTAAATTGTCTAAAGACAGCTGGATCCTCAAAAGAGAACAATCACTCACCAGAGTCTGCAGAGAATCCAGCTTGGCACTCAGAATCTCGGAATCCACTTTCTCAATCAGCAGGGGGAGGAGGAACTGTGGGAGAGAAGGAAGAACTAAAGAGTGAGATATGGGTAGTGCTGCAGCCACACCAAGGCCAACCATGTCCTCACTGCCACCAGTTCCCAGGGGTAGGTGTTACATCAAGGAGCTATACTCGAGTCGAGAGTAGTGACTGTAAACCAACCTCCCTCTCAATCCATGGCCAGACTCCCAGTGACCTGAGAAGTGGGCTAGCTGGCAAAGCTAAAGAATTTCAAAAGATAGCACCAAATAGGGATTGGTTTACTGTTTTAAATGAAGAGATGGTGAAGTTTTTTACTTCGAAGGTCTGAAGACACTTGCAAGATGCCATAACCTAAAATGTATACTGGAACTTTCTTTTCCCCCATGCTTTTACTGTTCTTTCTTCAGACCCTTCTGTGGGTTGAGGCTACATATCCTAACTTTGGCTAGACCCACCTCAGCAAATCGCGGTGTAGAAGCCAGCACAGCTCGAAGACTCAGGATGAGATCTTCTCTCTGGATACCATGGGGATCATTAGGTGGCTGGAAAAGGGAGAAGGGGGCGTGAGCTTGTATAACTCTTCAGACCACCCCTGGACACAGGAGTGAACCTGGCAACCCTGCAGAATAGGGTGAGATTTACACCCAATCTGGCAGAAGAAGTTTATGGTATGAGGCCCCAGCAGGAAGACTGCTTGCTCTTACATGTTCCTTGGGAATTTTTGTCTGTTGGGCATTTATTTTCTATCTGATCACACAGTTTCCATCTTATCTATCATCTCACCACTCAGAGATAAGCACCCTTAACTTTCTGGTGCAAGTTTCTTCTCTGTATATATACTATCATGACTATGTGATTGGTAGACGCTGTTTCCCTTTAAAATATATACACTTTTTAAAAATGTGATCTTTTGAATATATTTTCTGCAATCTATTTTTTCACTTAATACTAGGTACATTTTTTCATGTTATTAAATTATTTTTTCATAGCATTACTTTTAGTGGCTGATACTATTTCATTGTGTGGTTAAGCCACAGTTTATTTGGATAATCACCCTTTGATGGACATTCCTATTTTTTTACCATTATAAAAAGCTGTAATTCTGGCATTATAAAAACTTTCATGATTTCTGCATCAAGAAGGCAGATTTTTTTTATTGAAGTATATAGTTGACTTACAATACTGTGTTAGTTTCAGGTGTACAGTAAAGTGATTCACTTATATACATATATATTTTTTTCAGATTCTTTTCCACTATAGGTTATTATAAGATACTGAACATAGTTCCCTGTGTTATACAGTAAATCCTTGTTGTTTATCTATTTTATATATAGTGGTATGTATCTATTAATCCCATACTCCTAATTTATTCCTCCTCACCTTTCCCCTTTGATAACCATAAAGTTTGTTTTCTATATCTATGAGTCTGTTTCTGTTTTGTAAATAAATTCATTTATATTACTTTTAGATTCCACATATAAGTGATATCATATAATATTTGTCTTTCTCTGTCTTACTTTACTCAGTATGATAATCTCTAGGTCCATCCATGTTGCTGCAAATGGCATTATTTCATTCTTTTTTATGGCTGAGTAGTATTCCATTGTGTGTGTGTGTATGTACACACACACACACACACACACGCACCCCCCCCCCAACATCTTTATCCATTCATCTGTTGATGAACATTTAGGTTGCTTGCATGTCTTGGCTCTTGTAAATAGTGCTGCTATGAACACTGGGGTGCATGTATCTTTTCAAATTAGAGTTTTCATCTTTTCTGGATATATGCCCAGGAGTGGGATTGCTGAATCATATGGTAGCTCTATTTTCAGTTTTTTAAGGAACCTCCATACTGTTTTCCATAGTGGCTGCACCAATTTACATTCCCACCAACAGTGGAGAGTTCCCTTTTCTCTACACCTTCTCCAGCATTTATTATTTGTAGACTTTTTGATGATGGCCATTCTAACAGGTGTGAGGTGATACCTCATTGTAGTTTTGATTTGCATCTTTTCATGTGCCTGTTGGCCACGTGTATGTCAAGAAGGCACACTGAAAACATACATCAGATTTTCCTTTTCTCTTTAGAAACCCCACCAAAAATACAGTAAAGGGATTTTCCTTTCTTTTCTTTTTTTTTTAAAGCTATAAAGCTAAAGGTTGATGAGAACAGGATAAGGGATGTTAGCAACAAAACTGTAGAAGGTGAAAAGCAGATGGATAAGAAGAAAATGACTTAGCAGAGCCAAGACAACAGAATCCTCAGTAGGCTTGGGGAATGCTGAGTAACTCCCCATATACACCAGTCTCCTCAAAAGGCTTCGCAACCAGAAGTACCAGGTACCTTTGGAATTGGGAGTGGGGTTCGAGAAGTAATCTGACCTCCGAGATTGCTTCTCAAGTCCTCCCTAGCTGCAGTAGAATCTGGAGGTTTAATTCTTTAGAGAGGGTAAGACAGAGGTCTAGTCTTAGAGACATAGGTGCAGCTGAGGGCCTGGGTGCTGAATCAAAAGAGGTCTAAGTGGGATTTCCCGGTGGTCCAGTAGTTAGGACTCAGTGCTTTCACTACCAGGGCCCGGGTTCAACCCCTGATTGGGGAACGGCACGGCAGGAAAAAAAAAAAGAAGTCTATGATACAGTTTTGAGAATTGAGACTTTCCAACCCCTTCCAGCCCTATTTGCTTGTAGCCAGACTTCTCCCTCTAGGCTGATCTAAGGTCTTTTTCTAGAAGAACCTGACTAGCCCAAGAGGAAGAATACACTGGGGGTTCCCAAGCTGTCCATGTAAGCCACTATACAGGGAAGTTCATCCTCAGCCAGCCCATTCCCTGTGCTCAGAGCTCCCACTCAACTTTATAATTCTCACTTTGAAACATGTGCAAACTCCCAAGGATTACCAGATATCTGAAGAAAGCCTCTAACCTGGAAATAGAGACCAAAAACAAAAAAAAAACTTGGAGGAAACAAAGACCACATATGTGGGGAGAGTTTTCAAAAACAGTAAGAAAGTAATTCATTCATGGATTAAATAAGAACAGAATGCTAAAGAAAAAAAGACCACCAGTCTTAACTTGGTGGTCCAGCAGTTAAGACTCCGAGCTCCCAATGCAGGGGGCCTGGGTTCGATCCCTGGTCAGGGAACGAGATCCTGCATGCCGCAACTAAGAGCCTGCATGCCACAACTAAAAGATCCTGCATGGTGCAACTAAAGATCCCGCATGTGGCAACAAAGATCCTGCATGCTGTGACTAAGATCCAGCACAGCCAAATAAATAAATATTTAAAAAAACAAAACAAAAGACGTTCAAGAGATCATCAAAAATGACAATAAAAGGCCCTGGGAAAATGGATAAAGAAGATGTGGTACATATATACAAAGGAATATTACTCAGCCATAAAAAGGAATGAAATTGGGTCATTTGTAGAGACGTGGATGGACCTAGAGAGTGTCATACAGAGTGAGGTAAGTCAGAAAGAGAAAAGCAAATATCGTATAATAACGCATATATGTGGAATTTAGAAAAATGGTATAGATGATCTTATTTGCAAAGCAGATATAGAGACACAGATGTTGAGAACAAATGTATGGATACAAAGGGGGAAAGGGGTGGGGTGGGAGGAATTGGGAGACTGGATTGACACATATATATTATTGATACTATGTATAAAATAGACAACTGATGGGAACATACTGTATAGCACAGGGAACTCTACCTAATGCATTGTGGTAACCTAAATGGGAGGGAAGTCCAAAAGGGAAGGGGATATCTGTATGTGTACGGCTGATTCATTTTGTTGTGCGGTGGAGGCTAACACAACATTGTAAAACAACCATACTCCAATAAAAATTAATTAAAAAAAAAAGGTCCTGGGAAATTCAAAGCATGAGAGCAGAAATGAGAAACAAAATCAATAGAAGGGGTTAATAGGAGATGTGCTAGTCCTGGGCCTTTCTGCCCTCAGAGCCATTCCTTGGGCTGACCACTGCAGGCTACATTTCCCAGGCTCCCATAATGGCCTGGGTTCAGCCAACGGGAAGCACTTGTAGAAGAATGCAGGTCAGAAGGAAAGGAAAACCCAGGGCATTTCTTCCCATTTCTCCAATTTAGTGGGTGCTTTCAGCATTGGCAGCATCTCCTCCATGGCTCCAGCTTCTACTGATAGGCCTATGTTTTTGTCATACTCTCAGCCCCTGAGGTCCAGTAACATCAACTCTTCCCTTTGTCCCTCCAGCCTAGGGGTGATAATGGCTTCCTGCTATTGATAGGTTGCCTCACTATCCCGTTTGGCTTCTCAGCTTTCCCATAACTTGTAAAAACAATTTCCTGCATTAAATTATTTCTGTTTTAAATACCAAAGTGGTTTCTGTTTTCATGCCTGGACTTTGACTGACAGAAAAGATAAAACTGTAGAATTTTCTTATAAACTAACAAAAAGGGAGAGGTAAGAAATATGAAAGAAAAGTAGGAGATTCAGAGGTCTAACAGAAGACTGATAGGAGTTCCAAAAGGAAGGAACAGAGAAAACAGAGGGAAAGAAATCATCAAAGAAAGAATGCAAGAAAATTTCCCAGGACTGAAGGACGTGAGTTTCCAGATTGATGGGACCTACCAAGTACCCAATACAATGCATGAAAGCAGACCCGTACTAAGGCACATAATTGTGAATTTTCAATATATTGGGGGAAAATAATCAAAACTTAAAAGCTTCCAGAAAAGAGGAAAAAAAGTGACCATAAAGTTTTGCAAATCAAAAAGAATTTAGACTTCTTCACAGCAACTGAAAATTCGAGGTAAATGTAGCAATGCCTTCACTTTCATACCCATATTGTCAATAAGTGGGAGGAAAGAATGAAGACATTCTAGATTTACAAAAATCTAAATGTTTCACTCTTTTTACACACTGGGGAAGCTAATAAGGGATGTGCACCACCAAAATGAGGGAGTAAACTATAAAATAGGAAGTACATAAACCCAGGAAATAAGAGATCCGATCCAAGAGAAAAGACAAAGGAATCCCTAGATGATGGTAAAGGAAGATTATCTACTCTGCATTAAGAGTAGGAAGCAACCAGTTAAGACTGTATGGCCAAGTTAAGAATGGTTTTTACATTTTTAAGTCGTTGAAAAAAAATCAAAAGAATAGTATCTTGTGACACATTAAAATGATATGAAATTTAAATTTCCGTGTCCATAAATAAAGTTTTATTGCAATATAGCCACTGTACCACATTCCAGTGTCTATGGCCGTTTCTGTGCTAGAACAGCAGAGGTGAGGAGCTTCAACAGAGACCATATGGCCTGCAAAGTCTAAAATAGTAACTATCTGGCCCTAACAGAAAAAGTTTGCTGACCCCTACACACAGGATAGGAACCATCACTTATACTGATGTGATCCACTATGAGGATGGCAAATGGCCAAAACAGATTGGTAAGACCATAAAGAATATTTCTAACATAAATTGTTACACTAAAAGCCAGGTGTCCCTATTTAAAAGGCTTAAGTTCTTCTGAGAAGAAACAGTGATACTGATTACAAAAGAGATGAAAAGAATATCAGAGAGGTGGTCCCAAGCAATTGATGTCAACTAGAATAAGCTGGTTAAGAAATTCCCTATGGCAAAAATGGCTGTGTATCTTTAAAGGCACTGAGAGTCAATGCTCCAATGTAGTTTGGTATGCTGTGGTATAACTCCTTTCATTTTTTTCAAATCACTAATGCTTGCAGTACACATACCCATGTGTACCATATAGTGATGAGACCCTGAGTATTTGGAAAAAGAAGGAAAATCAAGATGCAGAGTGGGAGGAAAGTCCGAGGGCATCAGAGCAAACACCTCCTGTACACACTGTGCTCAACTGTGTCGTCTTTGTTTAGTCAATTTGTTTCTACTGCCTGAGATGCACCCTCAGAATCCAGGATCATATCCTACACATCCTTCAGAAACCAACAGAAATCCTATCTTATCTGTGAAGTCAGTTCCTGCTTACTCTAGCTCACACTAAACTCTGTCTTCTTTGAACAATTATAACACCACTTGTTTTGGTCCACAATCTCTTACTGTTACTTAAATGTTTCAACTTTCAAGGACATGAATCATGTTATACAATCCTGTAGTTCGAAGCACTACATACTTTGTCAAGGACTCTCCCAAATACCTGCCGAATTGAACCCTTCCTCCCATGGCAAATGTTTTTCCACTTCCCAGTTTACTAAAACGTTAAGTTCTTCAGGGCAGGGATTGTTTCTTCTGTTCACCGCTGCACCCTCAGGGCCTAGAACTGGGCCTGGCACATAACAGACATTGGACAAATATTTGAATGAGTGAATGAATGAAAGGTACTACTTACAGGGGTAAAATCAATAGGGAAGTAACAGGATGTCACTTCAAACAACTCCTCCACAAAGGGTCCTAAGGCAACAGAAAAAGAATGAGGACTTATAAGCCTCTCATCTGACAAGCCCCAACCAGCTAATTCAAGGCTACAAGGGTGTACCCAGGCTATAGTCTCTGGAGATGAGGTCATGGACGATGCGGAAGGCCACCAGAAGATTACGGGGATCCTTTTCCCCATCCATCACCTGGATGAAGCCAAAGGTGAAATCAGCTCCTAGGCCCTTCAGCTCTGCGGAGGAGAGAACAAGATCATTACTGTCCCGTGGGATAGAAAGCTGGGCTTTCTTCTGGCCTGTGTTCTCCCTCTGCTATCACTGACTTTCCTGCCTACCAGAGCAGGCCCTTTCTGTTTTCCTATTCCAAGAGAGTTCTCAGTGAAGAGAAGATGTGCAACAATACATAATTGTTACAGAGGTAAGAATTTAAAACATCAGCTCAAACTCCACCATTTCTTTACTTTCCTGGGGAGTGAGTGGCTCCCAGTTTCCCTTTATCATCCTCTCAAAGTACTGGCTCTTCTATATCACCCCGGGCTAAATGAGTCCTGGTAATGGGGGAAAAAAAAGATGTGCTCACTTTTCAGATTTTCCAGAGAGCCCTGCCTCTTACCTTCTTCCCGGGTTCGCATGAAGTTGGTGATGATACTGTAGACTGTGTGTCGGTCCACCTGTGGCAGGGACTTGGTAGGAGAGACAGGAAGTAAGTAAAGAGAGTGCCCAAAGAATACCTCAGCTGACAAAACTACTTCCTGCTTCACAATCTCTAAGTGGACAGTGCTCTTTACACCAGTATAAGATGAACCTCAGAGGAAATGTAGAGAAAGGATACGGCTATTGCCCAGCAGTCCAGCAGTGGAACCGATAACCAAAACCTGTCTGCTGTATGCCTTACTTTAAGTGTAAGAGGACACAGGTCAGACATAAAGGCATGCCTCGCTCTCCTTATACAGTAGCAAGGGATAGCATGTGAACATGGTCAAAGACCTGAAAGAGTTCAGAACTTAGAAGGCAATTTTTTTTGCCATCTAATTCTAGTTACGTCAATGGCTGGGAGATAGAGGAGAATACCAAGGTGACTGTTATCACTCACCTGTACGTGGACCTCCTGGAAGATGGCTTTAAGCACGGAGACAGCCAGCCCTGGGGGCAGGGCCACACACAGGCTCTGGGGGAGAAGAGAAGTGTGAGCACAGAGGGAATTCTGGGAATTCTAGCACAGCTTTCAAGACACAAGCCTAAAACAGGGCTATTTAGCTACAGTGGGAATCACAACATCCAGGTTTGGGAAGAAGTGCTAACAGTGAGATACATGGTCCCTTTTCTCAAGTTGATTAGGTCTCTGCAGCTCCTTCCAGTTTGGCTTTGAATTCCAGTCCCCAAAGGATACTTTTACTCTACAAACTAAAAACAGAAGTGGAGCTGGCTGAGACTAGTTTAGTCCCACATCTGGGTATCTGCTTTGAAGCACTTGAAGTCTCACCCTCTAAGGGGAAGGAGAGAATTCACTGGAAATAGGTTCCTGCAAACATGGTATGTAATACAAAAAAGAACTCACAAGTGCCCTCAAACCCTGCAGGACAGACGGGATCACAAGATGATGGTCCTTCAGCCGGTTCTCATAGAATAGGATCAAGTGTACCACTGCACAGACCAGAAATTCAGCCGTTAGTTTACACAGGCTGGAGGAGGGCCCACCGGCTTTGCTCCTTCCCAAAGTTTATAAGGGCTGTTCCTGCTTGGGCTTCACTACAAATTTTCTCCTTCACTGAGAGATATGTCCCAAGCCCTCCCATTTGAGGGTAACTTCCTTGATCTGTCAGGAAAATAGGTGAACATCTTTTATTATCCATTCTCACTAGGTCACAATCAAACCCATTCTCAAGCCGAGAACTGCCTTTCTACAGAACTTGGGTTGGCAAATTTTCTCAAAGGGCCAGACAGTAAATATTTTAGGCTTGTAGGACATAGTATGTCAAAACTACTCAACTGGGCCACTGTAACATAAAAGCAGCATACACAATAGGTAAATAAATGGGCATGGCTAGATGCTAATAAAGCTTTATAGAAGATAAATAAGTTGTTGGCTTTTTTCCTCAGGACTTCAAAACACTTTGATATTTCATTACTTTTCCACTCCATCTATGAAACACTACTTTGTCCATTTTACAAAGAGGGGAAGATATACTGAAAAATACTGTCTAAGGCTACATTTGAAATCCATGTGTCTTGTGTCTCAATTCTTATCTTCTCTGCCACATATACCAGTGAGGAATGAAGACCCTGAATTAAGAGTTCACAGATACCTTATGTCCTCCCTCCCTCCCTGTAAAGTTGGCTTGAATAGACAAGGCCTTGGCTCAGCACTCCTACTAGCGATGCCAGTACCTTCCTTCTCCAGGAGCAAGGAGTGACACTGCAGTAGCACCTGTGACAAGAGCTGGATTCCTCGTGCCCGAGTTCGGGGTTCTGGATTCTCTAGAGAGGACCTGGGGTAAAGTAAGATAGAGACAGCCTGACATTACCCAGTTCAAACTTTTGAAGTAAATATTTTGCAATTAGTCACACTCACCCCCTGGGCATGGAAGCTGGCCCAGGAAGGTATTCTGGAGGTGCTTAGCATTACAGACAACACTAAGGCCAATCCCCAGATTGACCTGGCATCATTAGAGGCATACGTGACACCACAGCCAACAGAAGTGTCCATCTCCAGGCACTGACTGGGCATGGGGCTTACTCCTTCTCATACAACTGTGACATTCCTCTGAAACAGAGCTTAGCAGCTAACCACAGGGCTCAAGAGATGACTGGCAGCTGCAGCTTCTACCAAAACAGGAGGAGAATAAATATATCACTGTTGAAGCAACCACTATAGTCTTAGGGACCATATCGTCTTTATAACTGGAAGACCATTATGGTCTTTATAATTGGAAGTTTACAAAGTAAGATGGTCAGAGTAAAGGTTTTAACTATTTAGGATTATTGATATGGGAAGACCTAGGCTGAAGCAACAAGGAGGTGATTTATCATCAAAACAACTCACATTTAGACATACCAGAAGGAATCTAAGTAAATGCAGGAGGTAGAAGACTTCTGAAGGAGAACTGGCCAGGATACATGAATGAAACCTCAAGGTTAAGAGTATCTCTAGCTAGGGGTAATGGGGTAAAAAGAAGCTCACTTTTGACAGGATCCTTAGGACAGGAACTTATAGAAAGGTAGAAGTAGAAAACTGTGCATTTAAAAATGGACCAAGGCACACAAATGCTCATAGCAGCATTATTCAGAATAGCCAAAATGCGGAAACAACTCAGATATCCCTCAACTGATGAATGGTAAACAAAATGTGGTATACCCATATAACAGAATATTGTTCAGCAAGAAATGAAGTACTGATACATGCTACAACAGGGACGAACTTTGAAAACATTATGCTAAGTGAAAGAAGCCAATCACAAAGGTTACATATTACTGTATAATTCCATTTATGTGAAATTTTCAGCATAGGCAAATCCACAGAGACAGAGTAGATTAGTGGTTGCCAGGGGCTAGGAAGAGAAAGGAATGGGGAGTGATTGCTAATGGGCGTGGGGTTTCTCTTTGGGGTGATGAAAATGTCTTAAAACTGACTGTGATAAGGGTCGTACAAATCTGTGAATACACACTTTAAAATGGTGAACTTTATGATACATAAATTGTATCTCGATAAAGCTGTTATTTAAAAAAAAATGGACCAAGGCCACAACATGAGGAGAAAGGCCAAAAGGTCTCTTATGTGGGAAAAATGCATAATAGTGACCTTACTCCCCCACCCTCTCCCCAATTTTCTAGTTTTTTCTGTTTTAGAAGACATGCTAGCCATGACAGTTAACAACCTTCGCTAATTTAAATGTCAATTTAAATGGTCTACCAAGTATGAAATATGAGGAAAGCAGACATTAGACTACAAGCATATAGTTCCTCCGGAGCTTGGAATATCTGGTGGTAACACTGGTCTTCCAGCTGTTTTTCCAAGCCTTTTCCTATAGTGGGGAACCTGGTGCAAGGTCAGCCTCTTGACCACTCCCCAGGCTGGGCTCACAGCAGGTCTGAGTCAGATGTAGGCTGACTAGAATCCTATTGGGGAGGGTGGGTCTAAAGAAGCAGAAGAGGAATCCCAGCCCTAATTAACTAACAGTTGATGGCTTTCAACCACCCATCTCAGCCTAAACCTGTGGGCTGACCCAGGAGCTAATGTGACCCACAGGTGGTGTTCCCAACACTTCCTTAGGGGCCTCAGTCAGGTGGCAAGAATCATTTTTCAGGAGAAACACTGGCTTAACCTGAGGTACTGATATGGGAGGGGGAGGAGAGTGTTGGGCTACAGTAGGAGAAATTCAGGACAAAATAACTTTTTCAGAGTGCAGCGCCAGGGCTGGAGACTGGTATTCTAGAGCAGAGGCTCTTACCCAAGGGCTTCCACCACTTGTAACACCGTATAGCTTCCAGATTTCACATCTAAAGGAAAGAAGAAAAAGAAATCTGAAAAAATAAAAATAAAATTCCATCCCAGGGTTCAATGGCTCTAATTACCAATGTTTTTGCCTACCCTAGGTCTTACACCATGGGGCCCACCATGCTTGCCAAGAGCCTCTCCTACATGAAAAGCATTTCTGTAACACTTCAAGTATGCAGCTCCAAGTATAAAAATTGAAAAGAAAATCAATATATCATTTGCAGGTAACTGTTTATCTAGAAAATCCAAGAGAAATAAATGAAAAAAATACTACAAACAAAATAATTCATTAGGGTGGCTAGGTACAAAATTAATATGAAATTAAGAACTTTCACATACACACATACAATAGCCCGAAAAATTATATAAAGGAAAAAAGAGCCTATTTACAATAGCAACAAATAAAAATTAAAAAAGAGAGAAAGAGAGAGAAAAATACCTAGATATAAACCTAACAAAAAATGTGAATATCTGGGGACTTCTCTGGTGGCTCAGTGGTTAAGAATCTGCCTGCCAATGCAGGGGACACAAGTTCAATCCCTGCTCCGGGAAGATCCCACATGCCGTGGAGCAACTGAACCCGTGTGCCACAACTACTGAGCCTGCACTCTAGAGCCTGAGAGCCACAACTACTGAGCCCATGCGCCAAAACTACTGAAGCCCGTGCGCTCTATGGCCTGCGTGCCACAACTACTGAGCCCACGTGCTGCAACTACTGTAGCCCACGCACCTAGAGCCTGTGCTCCACAACAAGAGAAGCCACCACAATGAGAAGCCCACGCACTGCAACGAAGAGTAGCCCCTGCTCACTGCAACTACAGAAAACCTGCAAGCAGCAACAAAGACCCAACGCAGGCAAGAAAAAAAAAAAAAAATATATATATATATATATATAAATGTGAATATCTGAATGGTGAAAACTTTAAAGAACCACTGAGAAAGTTACTGTGTTAAAAATAATACATAATTAGACAGGCAAATTCTGAAAAAGAGCAATGAGGGAGGGAGGGAAGGCAGTTCTTCCAGATAGTAAAAGATTGTTATAAAGTCACAGTAATTAAAATACTGTATAGTTTTTTGTTTTTGTTTTTTTGGCGGTACGCGGGCCTCTCACTGTTGTGGCCTCTCCCGTTGCAGAGCACAGGCTCCGGACGTGCAGGCTCAGCGGTCGTGGCTCATAGGCCCAGCTGCTCCGTGGCATGTGGGATCTTCCCAGACCCGGGCACGAACCCGTGTCCCCTGCATCGGCAGGCGGACTCTTAACCACTGCGCCACCAGGGAAGCCCATAAAATACTGTATAGTTTTGAATATACTTTATGTTTTCCATAATAAAAGTAAAAAACAAAATATAACCAGTGTAGTATGAGTTCATATTCAAAGAAATCAATGGTACAGAAATAGAATAGCAAATCCAGAAAGAGACACAAATACATGAGAATATGATTTTAAAAATCACATTTCAAAATGAAAAACAGACTATTCAATAAATGGTGTTGGCATGATTGGGTAAATATTTGAAACAAACAAACAAACCAATGGCTCCGAATCTTTCACCAAAGTAAATATCAAATGGATTAAAGAAAAAAACACACGAGAACATTTCTAAGTATAACATAGTTACATTTAGCCATAAAAGAAAAGATTGGTTAAAATCAGCTACATTAAAAAAAAAAATTGGATTTTCTGCAAGGCAAAAACAAACATCATAAGACAAACTGGGAAAAAATATTTGCAATTCTTATAACAAAGGGCTATTTTACCAATATAAAAAGCACTTCTACAAGTCATTGAGAAAAAAGACCAACAACCAATTTTAAAAGATGTTCAACCATATTAACAACAGGAATGCAAATTCAACTCCCCAAAACGTTGGTTTTTAACATACTAGACTGGCAAAGATCAAACATTTTGTATCACGCTTATGTTTGGTGATGGTGCGTGGAATTAAGGCACTCTTAAACACTGTAGGTGGAGTAAAAATTGGTACTGCCCTTTTATGGAGCACCCCCCCCCCTTTTTTGGCCGCGCCTGTGGGGCATGGAGGATTTTAACTGCTTGACTAGGGGTCGAACCTGCGCCCCCTGCAGTGGAAGCGCGGGTCTTAACTACTGGACCACCAGAGAAGTCCCTATGGAAGGCAATTTGAAAATACTTTTTAAATTACAAATGTACGTAGGCTTTAATCCAGGGAATCTTCTCAGAATTTATCCTATATACTTGTAAAAGTGCAAAATAATGCATGTACAAGTTTTTTCATTTCAGAATGATTTATAATAGCAAATGACTGCAAACAACAAATGGCTGGGACATGGAAGCAACCTAAGTGTCCATCGACAGATGAATGGATAAAGATGTGGCACATATATACAATGCAATATTACTCAGCCATAGAAAGGAACGAAATTGGGTCATCTGTAGAGAGGAGGATGGACCTAGAGACTGTATACAGAGTGAAGTAAGTCAGAAAGAGAAAAACAAATGTCATATATTGACGCATATATGTGGAATCTAGAAAAATGGTACAGATGAACCAGTTTGCAAGGTAGAAATAGAGACACAGATGTAGAGAACAAACCTATGGACACCAAGGGGGGAAAGTGGCGGGGAGGGTGGTGGTGGTGGTGGTGGGATGAATTGGGAGATTGGGATTGACATGTATACACTAATATGTATAAAATAGATAACTAATAAGAACCTGCTATATAAACAATACATAAATAAAATTAAAAAAAAAAGAAACTAGTTAAATAAGTTATAGTACATCCATAATGGAATTCTCTGTAACTACTTAGGAAAAAAATTGAAAAAAGACTGAGGAACCTGTATATTTATACTGATAGTGGGAAAAGATTTAAAAGCAGAACATAAATAGAGTGTACATAAATAGTATATAGTATGTGCATAGCATTGTTTTTAAAGGGAGGGAGAATTATTTCTATTTGTATTTATTTATATCTCTAGAAGATGAAAGGAATTAGTAACACTGGTTGTCTCTAGGGAGGGAGACGGGTAGCTGGGGATTGAGAGGTAGACTTAAAAAAAATGTTTTACACTTTGGAATAATTTTAGATTTAAAAAAAGGTTGTAAAGACAGTATAGAGTTCCTGTATACCCCTCGCCCAGTTTCCCTGAATGTTACCATCTTACATAGTATATCTGTCGAAACTAACAGAGATTAGCATTTGTATATTACTTTTAATTAAACTCTAGACTTTATTCAGATTTTACCAGTTTTTCCACTAATGTAATTTTCCTGTTTCAGGATCCAATTAAGGACACCACATTGCAACTAGCTATCATGAATCCTTAGTCTCCTCTAGTCTGTGAAAAGTTTCTCAGTCTTCCTTGCTTTTCATGACCTTGGTATTTTAAAAGAATTACTTTATAGAATGTCCCTTGATATGGGTTTCTTTGATGTTTTCCTCATGTTTAGCCTGGGGTTATGGATTTGGAGAAAGAATAGCATAGAGGTGAAGTGCCTTTCTCATCACATCATATCATAGGTACAATATATCAACATGACTTATCACTGGTGATTTTAACTTTGATCACTTGGTTAAGGTAGTGTCAGCAGGTCTCTGCACCATACATACTGATACTATTTTTTCTTTTCCCACACTCTTTCCTTTGGAAGGGAGTCACTAAGTCCAGTCCACAGTTAAGGGGAAACAGGAGATTAAGCTTCATTTCCTAGAAGGAGAGTATTTATCTATGTTATTTGGAGTTATTCTAAGGAAGATTCATCTCTTCTCTTTTCTTCATTTATTCAGTTGTTTACATCAGCATAAGCTCATGTATATTTATTTTATTCCTTGGGTTATAATCCAATACTAGGTGTTTTTTTTTGCCGTGCGCGGGCCTCTCACTGTTGTGGCCTCTTCCATTGCGGAGCACAGGCTCCGGACGCGCAGGCTCAGCGGCCATGGCTCACGGGCCTACCCGCTCCGCGGCATGTGGGATCTTCCCGGACCGGGGCGCGAACCCGTGTCCCCTGCATCGGCAGGCGGACTCTCAACCACTGCGCCACCAGGGAAGCCCCAATACTAGGTTATTTTGTTGCTCAAATTTTCTATATTTGGCCATGGGGAGCTTTTTTAGGTTGGCACCAGTGTCCCTTTGCCATGCCCCATCCTTTTATTTTTTTAAGTGCTTTCTTACTTTCTGGCACTACAAAATACTACAGGGTCATCTTGTAACTTCCCTGACCCAACCCTTGAATCAGCCTTTTCTCCAAGAAGCCCTGGTTCCTTTTATTGGAGAATGGTATTAAAAACCAAGATCTGGGTGTAACTGTGCTCATTGCTATTGGGGTGTCACTGCTTCTAGGCCCTCCTCAGCAGAGAGAGCTGGGAAATATATGTACGTATTCTAACCCACGTATACACACATATTATCATTATGTCTGTATCTACCCATATATATTAAACTAAACATAAGATCATATTAGTCTCCTCTCTAATCTAGTGCCACAGGGTTCGTTCTAGCCTTCCCCCTTGCTTATTTGTAATTTATTTCTCTGACAGTGAGAAACCTGGTTCCCATTATCTATTATACCATTTATTATTCTTTTCAACACTAGTGTAGCTAATAAACTACTTTCAGAATTGTCAGCCTCTGTGAGAAACAAATTTATAAGCAGAGTACAGTATTTATGTACAGTTTTCTCTTTAGCCTTATAGTCTCCAGACAAAATATTGTTTTCCAAAGTCACTTAGATCAGCTTTTCCCCCCACCCCCTTTAGCAAGGATGTATCATACACTAGTAATATAGTAAATTCATTTGTCACAGTCTGCATGCCATCTTGGGATGGAAGGGAGACTCCTCACTGTGTATCCTTTTGCACCTTTTGGATGTTGCACCATGTGAGTGTATTACTTATTTTTGAAAATGCAATTTCAACAGCACAATGGTAATTCACATAGATCTAACAGAATCATCTTGGGATAAATTTTCAAAGGAGAAACAAAGAGCAAAGGTTAGCCATCTTCCTAAGCGTTTGATTAACGTAGAGGGGTTTTAGCTCAATAAGGTGTGGCAATCAGGGAATTACTTTCGCAGCCTGTTCTGGGTCCCCAACCCACCTACTTCTAAATGCAAGACCTAATTAGTCAGCTCTCGACAACACCAGACTTTGGCTAGGTGAAAAACAGGCTTGAGAAAACTCCTAAACTTCCAGTCCCCCTTAAGTCTGTGGTCTCTGAACAATAGCTGTGAACTGAGCTGAGGCGCAATCTGGTACTAGAGTAAGAAGTCCGATCTGACTGAGGAAGGGAGTGCTCTAGTTGGGATTCATAGCTCGTGACTGGCACCAATTTAGACATCAGGCACTCTTAGCCTTACTCGTGCCAGGATGTGGAAGGCCCAGTGCTGCCCCTGCTCCTGAGAAAGAGCCAAAGGGAAAAATGCGCAAGCTGTGGGGTGGGGGAAGGGGCAGCAGCTAGACTAAAAGGACAAACCAAGGCACTATCAGTTGTTCTACACCCAATTCCTTAACGTCAGTACTGAAGAGAGATACCCATTTCTGGGTTACAAAGTTGCACCATTTGGGAGGGTGGAAAAGGGTACTTTTCTGGAACCTCCTGGACAGAACCCAGGAAACTCTGCTGAAAAACCCATCTAAAAAATAATTTCAGTAGCGGCCACAAGGGTGTTAGCACATAGGAAGCCATAGGGGACTGATAACTGTTACTGAACTGAACCATCCTTCTTCAGCAACACCATCAAAGTCCTCTGTGTATGCTGGGCTAGGGACTCTCTTTGGAAGTACCTCAAGTGCTGTTAAGACAAAGTACCTGACTATTAGGCCTCACTCAGTCACCTCTAATTTTTTCATTAAAAAAAAAAATTGAGGTATAATTTACATACAGTGGAATGCACAGTGAACATATAATTTGATTAGTTTTAACAAAAGTATACCCAGAGTAACCAACACCCCAATCAAGATATAGAATATTTCTACCACCAGAGAAAGTTTCCCTCACACTCTCTACTAGTCAATCTCACTGATATAGGCTGCCTCAAATTTTATAAATGAAAAAGAGTTCTTCAGCATTCGGTATACATCATTATGAAACTGGCTGTTTTACAATTACAAAGAAACATCCATTTGCATGTGATTTCTTGAATCCCAGTATATGGGTGAATTCTCCTGGCAAAGCCCTTTAGTCTTCATACTTTCACAAAGAATCCATCTTGAATTAATGCAGCACAAACATAAAAGTGAAGTACAAAAGTCATACAAAATTAGGAAAAAATAATAAAGCTATTGCAACAGTAAATAAGAGTAAGGAAAATGGCAAATAAGGTGGCAAAGAACTAGAATCAGTATTTTTTTTTTTTTTTTTTTTTTAAGCGGTACGCGGGCCTCTCACTGTTGTGGCCTCTCCTGTTGCGGAGCACAGGTTCCGGACGCGCAGGCTCAGCGGCCATGGCTCACGGGCCCAGCCGCTCCGCGGCATGTGGGATCTTCCCGGACCGGGGCACGAACCCACGCCCCCTGCATCGGCAGGCGGACTCTCAACCACTGTGCCACCAGGGAAGCCCTAGAATCAGTATTTTGAAGATGTTTTCACAAAGGTAACTAAATCTAACATCTTATTCTAGTTCTGTTGAGCCTATCTTAGAACGTCTTTCAAATTTTCATCTTTTCCTTTTCATCCCTTATAACCAGACTATACAGGGACAGCTGTCAAAATAGCCTTCAACTTTTTAGTGTAATGAAAAGGTTCTGTAATTTTTAGATAGTGGTGGTAGTTGTAGAACATTGTGAATATACTAAAAGCCACTTATTTGTACACTTAAAATGGTTACAGTGGTGAATTTTATCTCAATTAAAAAAAAAAAGCCTTCTGATCCATCCCTAATCTATCTAAAATGCACAATTACTTCCCTGCTCACCAATCTCCCTTTGCCCCTCATTGCCTAAGACCTGACTCCTTGGCTTGATGTCATTCACGATTTAGCCCTCAATCCCCTCCAGCCTCACCTTTGATCATAACTCCTATCATTCAGTCACATGAAATCTCAACATGTCAAGATCTTACATATCCTTAAGCCTGGAAACACATTCCCTTGGTTTGGAATGCCTCTTTCCTGCCCTTGTCAGTCTGAGGAACTTCAACTCCTCAAGACCCAGCTCAAATGGCAACTCTTCCGTGAAGTCTTCCTTGATTCCCAAAACAGAATTACTCCCTCTTACACGTTCCTTGAATCATTCTTTAAAAAAATTGTCATGTACGTTTGGTTTCATTTATCTATTCAACATTTATTGAATACCTATTATAAATCAATTACTGTGTTAGGACTGGAGAGAGAAATATAGACAGGGAGCTTTTAAGGAGCCCAGTCTGTTGGGGCAGAAAGACACTTAAAACAATCAAAGAACAACAAGTTCAGTGTTACCACAGTGATATAAACAGAGCCTGGGGTAACATAGGAAAGGAGTAAAATTCTTGGGTGTATGGGACCGTCCATCACTAACTTTAAGTGATTAGTTCTCTTAACAATAAAAGTTCTTCCAAATGAAAAATACCTGGAAGTACTGTTAATTATGCACTTGGACTCTAGGGATGAAAGAAGCTAATAAAAAGTTAATTTTCCTAGGGGTAGTCTCACTGGCATAAGAAAAATAAATGTAAGTTCCTTTCCCTATATAGGTTGGCTAAGTTTTTCCAATGTGTCCAAGATCTGTTCTCTAAAAATGGACCTACTAGCACCTGCTAAATACCCACTCTTTCCTCAGCAGGGCACCAGTCCGTGTGGGGCACTGAGGAGTCGTCAAAGGAGTATTTATATGAGCACTGACATAGAATGCACAATCAGACCTCTGTCTGATGGAGTTGCAGCCTCTTGAGAATCTGGAGTAGCAGCCAAGGGGGAAGGGGAGAGGGGGGAGGATGTGAAGGAACAGGAGAGAGAAAATTCCCAATCAGGACTCAGTTCCAATCAAGCTCTCAAAATGCCCTTTCTGCTGAGAATGCCACAGACATTTCTCAGAACTATATTTTACTTTTCTTTAACAGTTTTCTGGTTTCAAGAATAGTGGTCTCCTCGTGGAATTACAAATGTAGGAAAATACAATAAAGACTGAAATGAAGGCAAATCCAAATAACCAAGAGGAAGAAAATTTATATCCATCACCTATAAATCCAACATGTTCAAAATCAGCTCCCTTCCCAATTTTTGGATATAGTACTTTTCTTTTGCTCATCTTCAGGCTCAAAAGCTTGAGGTCATCTTAGAGTCCTCCCTCTCCTCCAAGCCCTATAACTAATTAGCCCTCAAATTCCAGATTCTTCCTTCAGCATCTTTTATTCCATTCATTTATACCACCTACTTATGCTAGTCTCCAGGAGACTATGGTGGTAGAAACAGGCAGGTAGGATGCAGAGATGTGTACAGAAGTAGCTACTAAACAGTCTGCAAATAAGTATGAGTGGTTGAGAAATAAGTACCCCAGAGATTCTGAACTGTGAGATGATGTCTGGCTGGAGTAATCAAGAGACACTTGGGGGCAGGCAGTGAGCACTCAAACTGGGCCTTTAATCCCAGGCCTAACTTTAATTAGATGGAGCCAGTGGAGGGATCTGGGAAGCAAAGCAATCAGGGGAACAGCAAATCAACTGGCTGCCTGGAACTAAAGATCCAGGAGGGGAGTGGTAGCCATTGAATGCCTGGCTGAGCAGCCTTTAACTCTTAGGCTGCCAGGTCATTTCTCTTCCATCATTTGCACCTTTACATCTGACACCTACTCTCATCAGGAACCCAGGTGCAAAACAAAGTTGGTAGCTGCCTTTGTGATCACAGGACGTTCCTTCTGCAGTTACAATTTGTAGGAGAGGCTGAGGCTATGAGTGGCTGAATAGAAAGCTGGTCCCTTCAGCACTAACGAAGCTTGATTTAGGCTGGAGGATTAGAAAGCACATCTTATTCTTTCTGGGGATGCTTTAAAACTGTCAGCCTTCAACAACCCTAACTAAGGCTGTGATCTAAGATTGAGAATACCGATTTAATCCTTCTCAAATTCATCTTCACTATATGACTCCCTTGCTCAAGGATCTACATTGATCCCAATTACCTACAATAGGTCACTTAAATCCCTCTGTTTAGAATCCAAGGTTAGGCATCATCCAACCCCACCAAACCTTTTCAACCTTATCTGTTATTACCCCTCTGTTAGTTATCTGTTATTACCAACCTCCTTTCCTAATCAGGAGAGCTAAATTACAACAGGGCTAGTGTTACAGTCTTAGCTGAGCTAAATTTAAACTAGACAACAGTTTAGGCCACTTTTTTTTCAAAAAATATAAATTCTACAAAAATATTTATAAGAACTTGGCGGTCTTTATTCATGCTGACTTCTCAAGTGTGTTCTGAATTTGAAGAACCCTAAATTACTGTGTTCATAATGTATAACTGTGAAAAAAGTTACAAATAACACTTTTTATAGTAATGTTCTTTATCTTGATAGTGGGTAGGTGTAAGCATTTTTCAAAATCAGTGAATGTATGCTTAAGATTTGTACACTTCATTGAATACAAATTTTACACCAAAATTTGTATTAAACTATAAACAAACCCTAGTCAATGATATACATACCAAAGCAGTTAGAGGGAAGTGTACTGCTATCTGCAATTTAAATGACAGATAGATACATGATAAAGCAAATTATATTAAAATGTTAATGGTAGAATCTAGGTCGTGGGTGTATGTGTGTTTTTCTTATGAAAAAATTACTTAGACTTTGCTGTATGTTTGAAAATTTTCATAATAAAATATGGGGAAAAATGACATTGATAATACACTGTAGTTGTTAATCATAAGCACTGACGACACACTATACTGCACAAAGCTGTAAGAAGTTAACTTAGTGGAAAGGCTACATCAGGCATTTATTTGCTCCTTGATGCTTCCATGTCACCCTGCACATACCTCTTACAGCCCTTTTCATGGTGTACTATCCGTTTGCATGGCAGTCTCTCCCACCATATTATAAGTCCCTGGCAGGCACACATCTAGCGTAATTTGTATTTATATCCCTATTACTTTGCATCGTGTTTCAAGAATAATGTGTTCAATAATGGTGGAAGGATTAAATTAAATTGAAATATTGCTAAGGATCAAAGTATTATACTTCTGGCAGATTCACATTATTCATTTCTCACATATTCTAATAGTGAATATGTTCAATTTTCAAGAGAAATGTATCCTTTACTTCTCCCCAAACACGCAAAATTTCCAAAAATAGAGACAAAAAGCATCTGTGCTGACAAGATTATTTTGTATTCTATTACTTAAACACAAGGTCTGAAGGCCTCCTAACATTCAACAACTTTTTAGATTTTTTTTTCTAAAAGAGTGAAAAGTCTCAGAATTCCAATGAAATCTGTAATTTGTTTTATTCAAATCTTAGATAAGCTGTCAGAACTAAGAGATCCCTAAACTGATCGAAAGCAGGAAAGTGGAGTTCTGGGGAAAAGATAAAAACAAACTCCACGTTAAAAAGTCACAAAGCAAATTAATCAAGAACTTTACCAAGAAACGGAGGGAAAGCCTTAAGGAAGATACGCAGAACTTCTCAAACTCCCCCTAGACTGCTTTCTCTCCTCCTCTCTCCAACTACAGCCAGTCAGATATCCGGCCGCCCGGCCACTCCCAGCATGCCACGCGACTGGAGCTGATGCCGCTGAAGATGCTTCTTGTCACGTCAACTTCCTAGAAATAACGTGCTTTTGCGGCGTGAGCCCGTGATTCTGAACTGCAGGAACTGGGTCCGAGTCCCAGCTCCCCCACTGGCCTGATCTGAGAGTCTCTTGCCCTCGCTGGGCCTGTTTCCTCATCTGTGAAATGGTAATCAATCTCCTAACCCCGGCCGGCGCACAGGATGGCTATAAACCGAGACAAGGGGCGTAAGGGCGCTTTAAGGAAGACTGCAAGCGACTCGCAATTTGTTATGGCTCTTAAGCACGCGGTGCTCACAACCAGCCCCGGACTAATCTCTCAAAGTCACCGCTGTCCCTCACTCCCTTCCCTCCCGGCGCCTGTGCTGAGGCCGCTCCCTCCTGGAGGCCCCAAAGCGGAAGCCGTGCGGCGCCGTCGGCCGTACCTGCAGCCACTTGGTCAGCGGGGCCCTCCTGCTGACCCATGACGAAGTCTTGCACGAGGCCCCACAGGGCGCCCATAGGCGCCACCGCCTCCAGAGCGGCGGCGGCGGCCATGACGCGAACTGGAAACCGTGGGAGGGGAAGTGGGAGGTGGCACGGGACGGGCCTCTCCGCGCACGCGCCTCCTGAGCCAATTGCGTGGCGAAAGGTGAGGGGGCGGGGCTCTCTCTGGATTACGTGCCTGCCGGCTCCAGGCCCGGCAGTTCCAGGGAGGGATGGGACGGTCCCTCCCCAAGGGGCGGGGCCTGGAGTCGGGGCGGTGGCTCAGGAAGGGAGGGCGGCTGATGGGCACGCAGCCGGGGGCCTTTGAGGGCGAATAATTCCCAGCCCAGCTCCCTGGGAGACGGGCGGTGGGGCGGGCACCTGGCTGGGTGGGGCCGAGGGGCGGTACGCACCCTGGGGGAAGCCAATGAGAAAAAAAGGCCGGCCCAAGGGGGCGGTGTCCTCGGTCACATGCGCACCTGGGGGGGCGGTGCCGCCGGCGCGGGCACCGAGAGCGGATGGCAGGGAGCGGGGCCGGGCTGGGGCGGGGTTAGGCAGGTGAGTGACAGGCTCCGGGGGGCCGGCCCCAGCTGGGAGCCCCGAGCGAACCGGGAGTAGCTGCGGCGGTGCCCGCCCCCTCTCTCCGCCCCTCCAGCGGAGCTGGTCTCCGGCCGGGCACCGTCGCGGGCCCCCCTGGCCCGGCCACCTGGGACTGTGCTGGGTAGTCGGCCACCTCCCTCTCTCCCCTCGCCCGCAAAGTTTGTGGCGAAGCCGGTGCAGGGGTAGAGCACGCCCCCGGGGGAGATTGGGGAGCGCCGGATGCCGGGCGGCAGGAGCCGTTGACCCGAGACGCCGCCGTCCGGGGCAGGAGCGCGGAGCAGCCGACCACCCCGCCGCCTCCGGTGCATGGGGCCCGGCTGAGGAGCCAGCATGGGCAACTGCGTGGGGAGACAGCGCCGGGAGAGGCCGACCGCCCCAGGACACCCCCGCAAGCGAGCAGGTAACGACAGGGAAGGGAGCAGGGTCGTCGGCGCCCCGCCAGTTGTCCTCCTTCTTGCCCGAGACTTGGGCTTCCCGAGCGACCTCCCACGGCTCCTGGCGCCTGGGTTTCCCCGATGGCTGCTCCGGAGCCAGACGGGGTCCGCCTGTCCAGCCCCGCGGGCCGGGGGAGCCGAGTTGGGGCAACCGCGAGCGCTGACCCGGCTGCGAGCCCAACTCGCTCCAACTGGGAAGCTCCGGGTGGGGGTGGGGGCGGGGGCAGGAAATGTTTGCAGACCGCAGCTGGGCCGGCGGCGGGGAGGAGAGCCCCGGGCGGGGGCGCCGCTGGCCCGTCAGCGGTGCCGGGGTCGGACGCCCGCCCGTCGGGGCACGGCGCGGGCGGCCAGACGTCCCCAGAACTCGGAGCGAGCGAAACGAGAACAGTCGCTCCTTCCAAAGACTGTGTCATTATCGGGCTGCAGATCGTGTCTGCTGGAATCCGACTTGCAAAAGCAGCGCAGGACTCTGGGAAAGAAATCTTTATTTTTCCCGCAGGGCTTTTTAGAGCCTCCCGGTCGTCTGAGAGTCTAGGAAAGGTGGGGTGCGGGGTGGGAATCGCACTCGGGTTGTTGGGATCCTTCCCAGCCGTGGGAATGGGATCTGCTCCCTGGTGATCCGCGAGGGCCGGCAGCTCCTTCTCACTTTCTGGGTACACTCCTCCTATCCTGGCGCTTCGCCTGGGTAAGAGGTCTGGCGGTCGTTTCCCCGGGTCTTGTACTCACTTCACTTCCTTCTCTGAGGGTGTTGCGAGGGCCTTCTGAGAATGATAAAATCGCAGACTTTAGAGCTGAAAGAGACCTTCGAAACTTGTCTAGAGTCCAGATAGACCTACCTCCTCTTGTCTATGAAAAGCCCAGCTCCAGAGAGGTTGAGCAGCTTGTCCCCAGCCACACAGCTAGTCAGTAGTACAGCTGGGGCTAGAATGCAGTCTCCTGTTCCACTCAATTGCCACATATCCCTTTATGTAAGAGGAGCCACAGGCAGAGTTGTTAATGAAGTAGAAACTCTAGTTGGAGTTTCCTGTCTCCTTTGACACCGAAGGTTTGTGTTGCTTGAGTTCCGGAAACTGGGACGGAAGATGAGGGGAAACATGGGGGAAGCAGGGAAGGATGTCTGTGTGGTGGACAGGATGACTTGTGCAAGAAGCAACATGTGTTTATAGGGAGGACGATGTAAAATTTAGCGTTGAAGTCCTCTTGTCTGAGGGCAACCCTGGCCATTCTTCTGACTGAGGAAAGTTGATTCTCAAATCCAAAGGCTTTCTTTCTTTCATTCATTCACTTATTCAACAAATACTTATTATTTATGTGCTCAGCCCACATAGTTGATTTGTAGCATTTTTTATTGTTGACAACCCTCTCCCATTTGAAACTCCAACACCTCCCCCAACTTTTCCCTCCTTGGCATTGTTTTTTTCTCTGATCACTCCCGCCCGCCATCACCTCCTAGTGTGGGATGCCCATGGTTCAGTCTGACATTCCGTTTGTTTCTCTCATCATGCTCCCTCCCAGAGGAATCTTACTCAGCCCCCCAACTCGTCCATTGGGAAGACCCCTATGCTGTATCTTCAACTATTGTCTCTCCAACCCCAGACTCATATATCTAAATGCCCACTAGACACAGATGTAGTTAACCTTAGGTTCAACAGTTCTAAAACCAGCTCTGCATCTCTCCTCCTCAACTAGCTTCCCTTTACTCTTCCATTCTTCCAGCTGCCTAAATTTATACTTTGAAGAATTCTCTCTGCTGTCTTTGTCTCCATGTCCTGGAGGAGTCATTCTCTGGGCCCTGCTGGTTCTTCCTTCAGCAGGTCTTACAAACCTGCCCTTTGTCACCTCAAGGCCAACTCATCTCCCAGACTGAAGTTAGTTCCCCACCAAAGGCAAATACATCTTCAGTTATTCATCCAGTGCGTGCACATGGTAGTGTCCCAGAAGGCATTTGTTAAATTAACCTGTTCTGAATCCTGTAAGTTCTATGTTCAGAAATCTTTCTGCTCCTCCCACTCCTACAAGAACTTTAACTTTCAAGGCTGTTCAAATCTGGTCCAGTCCTACCTTTTAAGGCGTGATTTCTTTCTCTTCTTTGACATTAATGTCACCTGTGTTTGCTCATGCCCTTTCCCCCTTCTTATCAAGAGCCTTTCTTCTCTTCAAGGTCCACCTCAAATCCCTTATCTTTCTGGAAGCACCTTGCCTGACAAGTCCCCCCCACCCCCCAGCAAACATGATTGCTCTTTCTGAGAACTCCTGCAGTCCCATTATACCACTTACTTAACAATTATCTACTCCACATTATTAGTCATTTCTTTGATGTTACAGTCATATCAGCAACTGCACTGCAAGCCTTGAAGACCTTGTGTGTGTGTGTGTGTGTGTGTGTGTGTTTGTGTGTGTGTGTCTGTCTCTCTGTCTCACTCATTCATATAGTCATACACACACACACACACACTAGGCGCTTATCACAATGACTTGTACAGAGGAAGGACTCAATATTTGTTGATTTTAGAAGGCTTACACGGGAATTCCCTGGCAGTCCAGTGATTAGGACTTGGCTCTTTCCCTGCCATGGCCTGGGTTCAGTCCCTGTTGGGGAACTAAGATTCCACAAGCCATGTGGCGCAGCCAAAAAAAAAAAAAATTAAAAATAAATTAAATAAATAAATAAAATTTTCACCTAAATGTTTTACTGAGGTATATATCTGCATTTTTAAAAAAATCTGTTAGTGTATCTTTATTTCACTTCTGTGGGTCCTACTATGAATAGCTTTATTCATACAGTCCAAAGCCAAGGGGAACTCTGGAGGATGACAAGTTTGGTATAAGGGATGGACTCTCTCTTTTTTTTTCCTTTTAAGTAATTTATTTATATATTTATTTTTGGCTGTGTTGGGTCTTCGTGGCTGCACGCGGGCTTTCTCTGGTTGCATCGAGTGGGGACTACTCTTCGTTGCAGTGCACAGGCTTCTCATTGCGGTGGCTTCTCTTGTTGCGGAGCACAGGCTCTAGGCACACGGGCTTCAGTAGTTGCAGCACACAGGCTCAGTAGTTGTGTCTCATGGGCTCTAGAGCGCAGGCTTAGTATTTGTGGCGCTCGGGCTTAGTTGCTCCACGACATGTGGGATCTTCCTGGACCAGGGCCCGAACCCATGTCCCCTGCATTGGTAGACGGATTCTTAACTACTGCGCCACCAGGGAAGCCCGGGACGGACTCTTTCTTAACTTCACAGCATGCACCTGGCATTCCTGTGACATCTGCAGTTTACCCTTTGACAAGGACATAGTTTCATGTTGTAAGACTAATGCCTAAAACTCCCCCTGCCTCCCACCATAACTCTTATCTTTCCTTCACCACTGCCGTAGTGGGAAGAAACCCTCAACAGAGAGCTAAAACCTGACTTCTAGGTCTAGGCCTGCAGCTGGGTAACCCTGGGCAAGTCATTAACCCTCTCTGGGTCACACTTGCAATATCTCAGAAAGGGAGGGGGCTATACCAGATCATTAGAGCTGTTTTTACCATCTTCACAAAGGCAGCTGTTCTACACTGGAAAGTTAATGAGCTGAAATCTTACGCATTCTTATGTCACTCTTTGGCCTTTGTTCTGTCTTCCTAGTCACTTGATGGGTGAAGCAGAGACACAAGGCCTACCGGTCAGGGAGTCTTCCAAGAGCTAGAAGGATTAGGCGGTACTCTCATCTCATCAAGATTTGTGGTTGTCACTCTTTTTTTTTAACCTATTACTCTTAATACATTCTCAGTAGGTCTGAGTTCTCCCCTTCAGGTGCTGGGTGGTCTTTGCATGCTCCAGAGAATACGTGGGGAATTACTCCTTTGGGGGGCTCCCACCAACCCATGCATATACCCTGGATAGATCTGATATCTCTGCACATGAAGTGGGTGAGGCAGCCCCTCCCAGGCCCATCCCGGGGAGAAATAGAGGTGGTAGAACAGGCAGGTGTCTTGCCCAGTTCCACCCTTTGAGAATGTGGCAGGGCTGAAACCCAGCTATCTGTGATGTGCCAAGCATATCCACTTACGTTCTGGAATCTCAAGCTCGGGGTGGACAGACCCAGGGCCCTGTTTTGGGCTGGCTGGGCTTGGCTCTGTGGTTGCAAGAGAGCCTACTTCTCATTGTGTGGGCTGCTGTGGCTATTCTTGAGGGAGTAATTGGGCAACTTCTCCATTTGCTCAGTAAATATTTACTGAGTGCCAGGCATGTTGCTGGCTGTGAACAGACAGAGGGTCCTTAGCCACATGGAGCTTATAGTTTTGGGGGGCGCAGACAGTAAATATACAAAGTGTGTGTGATCATACATAGAAATCCAGTATGATAATACATACAATTTTGTATTATTACGTATGCTGGTGACTCCCACATGTATAATTTCAGCCCAGTTTCTCCAACTCCAGCCTTGTATATTTTGCTGCCTGCTCAACACACCTAATGTCTAAAAGGCTTCTCAGTTTAACATTTCCAAAACAGAAAGATGGCCCACCCCACCCCCTGTCCTCCCAAAGTCAGCCAATGGTGATTTCATCCTTCCAGTTGCTCAGGCCCCCAAAACTCTAATATCATCCCTGACTCCTCCCTTTTAATCCCACCTCCACTTAATCAATAGATCCTGTTGTCTTTGCCTTACATGTATCCAGAACCTGACTCTCACCATCTTCACCACTTTCACCCTGGTTTAAGCTACCACTGGCCTTTTAACTGACCTTCCTGCTTCCTCCCTTGTCTCCCGACAGACTATTTTCATCACAGCAGCCAGAGAGATGCTGTAAACTGTAAGTCAGACTTTGTTACTCCTTTGCTCCCCGTCTCATTCAGAGTCCTTGTGTTGGCCTACAAGACACGATAGGATTTTCAACACCTTGCCTTTCCTCAGCCATCTCTTGTTCTTCATCCCCTGTTCCACCCCCTAAAATCTGAATGGGTCCCTCTCTCTCCTCCTCCAAGGCTCCTCCCTTCTTGTCAGTCAAGGCCTCCCAGGCCATCTTTTTTTTTTTTTTTTTTTTTTTGCGGTACGCGGGCCTCTCACTGTTGTGGCCTCTCCCGTTGTGGAGCACAGGCTCCGGACGCGCAGGCTCAGCGGCCATGGCTCACGGGCCCAGCCGCTCTGCGGCACGTGGGATCTTCCCGGACCGGGGCACGAACCCGTGTCCCCTGCATCGGCAGGCGGACTCTCAACCACTGCGCCACCAGGCCATCCTTTTTAAAACTGATCCCCTTCCTTCCACTACCTGCTCTCAGCATTATCTACCACCTTTTCCCTATTTTATTTTTCTCCCTGGCACTCACCACCGCCTGACATTGGCTATCTCCCCTACTATGTGTGACCTGAGATTTTTATTTTTTTGTTCCATGGCACCTAGAGCAGCACCTGGCATGTAGTAGGTGCATAATAAATATTTGTGGATGAAGCTAGTGTGTAGAACAGAGTGGGTACAGTCTGTAGAAGAGCAGGAATGAGCAGGCCTGATTGCTGTCTCATCTTAGGTGGGTGGATGTATCCTAATGGACGGATTTAACTGCAACCTCAAAGTGGTGTTCTGTTCCTGGGACTGGCTTCTCTCTCACCCCAGGCCTGGGTAAGGTCTCAAATACCTGGGATGTAATTTCCTGTGGTTTGGGAGCCTCTTGCTAGGAGTTGCTGGGGCTGAACAGGAGGACAGAGTGAAGCCCCTTACTAGGGTCCCAACCAAGCAGTTAGCACTTTCTCGTTATTTTACGTGTGCAACTATGTAAGAGTGGACCCTTCTCCCAGGCACACATGGTATTTGTGGTCATTAACTCAAGAGGTGGGTGTGGGGTGGTCTGATAGAGTGTGAGGCAGGAAGGCGGGTGACGTGGACTCCAGGCCTCTCTACCCATTGAATTGACTTGTTGGGGAATTTTTAGAATCATAGAATTTTAGAGCTGAAAAGGAACTTAAAGATTTCTTTAACCTCTTTTTCTTTTCCAGCTATTAAAAAGAGAATAAAGGTATGTCTACTCCCTGCCAAGTTCACAGAAATATGGTGCAAACTATATAAAAACTGCATAAGCTCCTTTAAGTTTTGAGTATGCTAAGGTCAAGAAATTGTGGTCAAGGTTGAGCATATTCAAAAGGGAGGGGGTGTGGTCTCTTTGCCACTTTCTTGAATGGTGATCTTGGGCAAGTCATTTGTTTGCTCAGTTAATCATCTCTTAAAAAAAAAAAAGATGATATTTCCAGTTTACTTCAGAGAGATGTTGTGGGGATAAAATAAACTAACATTGTTTTTAAAATCACTTTCATGGCTTAATGGTCTGCTCAGATATGAGGTCCCAATCCAGAGTGTGATCTGCCATTGATGGGAAATAAGGCCTTGGTTCTCTGCTCCTTCCTAGTTGTGTGTGCAACTTTAGACAGGCCTCTTGATCTCTTTGAGCCTCAGTTTCCCCATTTGTACAATGGGATGACTGCTGCCCTGCTCACCTCCCAGAGAGATTGTAAGAATCAAGTGCGATCCTGGATGAAAGGAGACTTTGTGAACTTATGAAGTTCCCATTATTCAAAGGTAGAGGATTTTTACACACAAAAACCATAGCCAGTGATTTTCCCCAGATCATTGAAGCTTACTCTTTTTTAAAGAGCAAAACTATAAAAGAAATGTTTAAAAACTATTTTTGGATGGAAATCTTTCTGAAACGGATGATATGCTTCCCAGCAAAGTATACTGAGCATGAATAACCTCCTCTTTGCAACTTGGGGGTGTTGAGTTTGGACCTGTATGTACAAAGCCCTGCTTGGTGGAGATGGGGACCACAAAAGCCTCTTTCTCTCAAAAGCCTTTATCTCTGAAAGAAGGTGAGGGTGAACTTGTGGCAGGTGGAAGGTAAATTGCTGAGGAAGAGCCCATTACACAGTGGCCTGCCTCGAGGTCCCAAGCAGTATTGGTGTGGGTAGGCTCTTGAACCCTGTTCTGGGCTCTGAATGAAAATAGCAGTCCTGCCTGATCAGTTACTGTACTCACGACAGTGTGAGGCCCCCAGGCTTTTCAGAATGTAGGACATTGGGTCCCAAACTAAATGGTTCCCAGCTGCTGTGCTTTTGGGGTTCACGTTTCCACCTATAATTGTTGCTCTGTCTTCTCCCTGGTAGTCAGTGTCACTTTTTTTTTTCTCATTAAAAAACTTGTGGTTAAATATACACAAGATAAAATATACCATCTTAACAACTTTTTTCTTTTTTCTTTTTTTTTTTTTGGCGGTACGTGGGCCTCTCACTGTTGCAGCCTCTCCCGTTGTGGAGCACAGCCTCCGGACACATAGGCTCAGCGGCCATAGCTCACAGGCCCAGCCGCTCCGCGGCATGTGGGATCTTCCCGGACCAGGGCACGAACCCGTGTCCCCTGCATCGGCAGGCGGACTCTCAACCACTGTGCCACCAGGGAAGCCCCATAGCAACTTTTAAGTGTACAGTTCTGTAGCATTAAGTATATTCACATTGTTGTGCAGCCATCACCACCATCCATCTTCACAACTTTTTCATCTTCCCAGCTAAAAATCTGTACCTATTAGACACAGACTCCCCATTCTCCCCTTCCCCAGCCCCTGGCAACCACCGTTCTACTTTCTGTCTCTATGAATTTGACTACTCTGGGTACCACATAGAAGTGGAATCAGGCAATATTAGTCCTTTTGTGCCAGGTTTATTTCACTTAGCATAATATCTTCAAGGTTCATCTGCGTTGTACATGTGTCACTTGCCTTGCTTTTTAGGGGTGAATTCTATTGTATGTCTATACCACATTCTGCTTATCCTTTCGTCTGTTGATGGACACTTGGGTTGCTTCCACCTTTTGGTTATTGTGAATAATGCTCCTATGAACATGGGTGTACAAATATCTGTTTGAATCCCTGCTTTCAGTTCTTTTATGTATATGTCTAGAAGTGGGATTGCTGGATGATATGTTAATTCTGTGTTTAATTTTTTGAGGAGCTGCCATACTGTTTTCCTCAGTGGCTGCACCATTTTACATTCCCACCAGCAATGCACAAGGGTTCCGATTTCTCCACATCCTAACCAATGCTTGTTATTTTCTGTCTTTTTGATAATAGCCATCCCAATGGGTGTGTAGAGGCATCTCATCATAGTGGTCACTTCTTGAGATCCTGACTACCAGGCTCAAATAGCAGCCCCTCCAGTTTCCTGGGGGAACATATGGCTGAGATTGTTAGACTCGTACCTAGAGAGAGAGTAGATGGGCTCAAAGTGAAGCCCGAGGGGCCCTCCAGAGAGGGAAGTACAGGAGTTTGGGCACGTAGATTCTGTGACATCTTTTCTGGTCAGTCAGAATCTGGCTTGCTTCTGGGTTTCTAATAATGTGGTCGATGGCTGGGATGGATGGACAGTGGCTTCCAGTTAAGCAAAGCAGTTCTTTGTTGTTACAATTCATGTGGCTCCCAAAGAACGTTACTGCTGTCTTACTCATATTGAGTGCTCCCTTTTGCACAAGAGATGCAGGACTATGGTTCAGGTGGGAGCACTTCGGATGGGTAAAAGGCAGGGAGTATTATAATGACATGGCCTCCTGGTGAGCTTGTCCACTGCTCCAGGCCATGTGCTTCTCTCTAAGCTGTTGGGGACAAGATCTCCCTGCTTTCTGAGCCCACAGGGAAGGGGGACCAAGCTTAGTGTACCCTCACACCTCTGACCAGCCCCAGGCCCTCAACTTGTGTCCCTTATTGCCCTCGGAAAGGGGAACCTGTCAGGAAAAGGGCTGGCGCAGGGTATGGGGTGGGGGGAGTAGGGGGATGGGAACAGCTCCTCATTTGTACCTGTCTCCTCTGGGAGGCTGCCACCAGAGCCCAAACCTAGGCAGCCAGCCAGTTACCAGGCAGCCTGGATCTTAGAGGCGAGCCTGTGGACTTGGAATTTTGTTCTTTTTAAGGGCTTGTAGAGATGAAATTAGCAACAGCTCACCTTTGCTGGGTGTGTACCATGTGCCAGGAGCCTCCTGTGCAGTATCTTGATTAATCTTCACATCCATCCTATGGGTGGATACTATTATCACCTTTTCACAGCGGAAGAAATGGAGCCTTAGAAAGGTAATGTCTCCTCTCTAAGGCCATGCAGCTTGTAAACAGCAGGGCCTGATCTCAGAGCCTGAGCTTTTGGCCCCTGTATAGTTTACCTTCCCAGGAATGGGAGGAAGAGAGCACAGGGTTTTTTTGTTTTGTCTAAACAAGAGTTTGTTATTGAGTGCCTTAAGGCACCCTGCTCACCTTGTTCAATCATCTCTTTTGATTCTCCTCATTTTGCCTTATGAGAACATTCCTACCCAATTTACATAGGGGAAAGTAAACTGATTTCTGGTGGTCACAGGCTGAGCAGAGGCAGAGCTGGGACTCACTTTAATACTTTGACTCAAATTTCAGTGCTCTGAGCTCATTCCATTGTGCTGCCTCCCCCCATCCCCATGAGAAGAATCGGGAGGTGGCTGTGAAGTCTGCAAAGCTGCAAGGACTGGAGTCACTCCGCTCCCTTCCCATTGCTGTCTCCTCCTCCTCTCATTTCCTCACCCCCAGGCTATATCTCGGGGTCCCATGAGTCCATCATTATGCATCTAGTACTTGGCACTTTGGCACATAGTAGGTGCTCAGTAAATGTGCATTGCATGTTTGAGGGCTGAGTGTGGTGTAAGCAGTAGAATCTCAGCCAGATTGTTCCTCAAGAGGAACACCAGCAGAATGCAAACAGCATTGTTTTCTCCCTCTTCTCCCAGAAGGAACCTCCACTTCCCAATGCCCAGATGCCAGGGACTTGAAGAAAAGAGTGCCTTGGCTCTGCAGACTTTGAATTACCCCCAAATTCCCAAGGGAAAAGAGGCAACAGAGTTACATTAGCAAAGTGCTTGCAGGATCAGGTGTCATTCTTTGTAATTAATAAGACTAATGATCCCTTGCTATGTTCATTTTGCCATTTTCAAAGTGCTTTCTCAAATATTATGTGTCATTTGATCCCCACAACCATCCTGTTAGGTGATCAGGACAGGAATCATTTTTCCTGTTTTACCGATGAGGATACTGAGACTTAGGATGTTAAGAGCTGCCCAAGGTTGTTGACAAGTAAGTTAGGCAGAAGCCATGGGAGGCAATGGCCCCTCTGCTTTCTCATTGTGGTGAGAAAGCCTCAGGTCAGAGCCTCAGTTTCTGCATCTGTGAAATAGGGACAAGAGTAGACCACTTCAGGTATTCAGGGATTAAATGTGATGATTTGTGTGAAGTGATCAGTGCAATGCTCACACAGGGAGATGCTTAGCAAATGATGGCAGTAGGCCATTAATGACAATAACCTAGGCTAAGTTCATTGTTTCTTTGGGGACTTGTATTCTACTGACTCTTGTTCAGCTCAGAGTATTGGGAAGAGCAGAGTGTAGCCTCCCTTGCCTTGACCTGGGAAGTCCGACTCTGGCCACCCTCTGGCCCTTCCCCTGCACTCAGAGTGTATAGCAAGGGCTGACCCTGAATTTCTCTTGATTTGCAAAATCTGAGGTCTTTCAAAGAGGACGTTTATAAGGTAAGAGTTTTTCTTTTGGTAACAGGTAATTATGACAATTATGACAAATATTTTATTCACTTAGTATCCATTTGCATTTTTTTATCCTAGCTCCTCCAGCTCGTTAGCTGTGTAATCTGGGCAAGTTGTTTTGGATTTGGGGGCCTCACCTTCCTCACCTGTAAAATGGAGATAACAGTATCTACTCATAGGGTTGTCTTGAGGATGAAATGAGTTAAAGCACGTAAATGCTTAGACTGGTGCCTGGGGCATATTAAAATATTCAGTAAATAGTAGGTTATTTTTTTTCATTATTATCAGCATGCTTGGCACTGTATTTAAGCCAGCTGTCCCCAGCCTTCTTCTTCCCCCCAAGTTGAGATATATGGCCAATGAAGTTCATATACAAGACCTAGCTTCTGCTCTGTACCCTGGCTATTTACCATTCTTGTAACTCCACTCATTCAGGAAAACAAACGGGAAGCAGGTTGCACAAGAGTGATATTATTGCAGAGATAGCCTTGAATCTAGCTTCATTTTTTTTTTTTTTGCGGTACCCGGGCCTCTCACTGTTGTGGCCTCTCCCGTTGCGGAGCACAGGCTCCGGACGTGCAGGCTCAGCGGCCATGGCTCATGGGCCCAACCGCTCTGCGGCATGTGGGATCCTCCCGGACCGGGGCATGAACCCGTATCCCCTGCATCGGCAGGCGGACTCTCAACCACTGCGCCACCAAGGAAGCCCCTAGCTTCATTTTTTTAAAAATGTGAATCATTCACAAAAACTTGAGAACTTCAACTCTTGTTAGTTACAGATCTCTTGCAATGTCCCGCATATTCTTGCCGATTCCAGCAACAACTAGTAGCTACTTTTCTGGGCTCTCTTGGAACAGATGCAAACACTTCTTGCCTGGTAGGTTCAGGGCTCGGGAGTGCCCTCAGTGTGCTCATCCTCAGCTTGGCAGAACATGTCTGGGTCTGCTGGGGCTTCCTTCCTGGAGCCTGGCACCTCCTCCATGAACTTCCAAGAAAGCAGTGATAAACATCACAGCAGGGCCACTTGTCCACACTTGATACACAGCTCCCTGCAACTGGATTCAAAAACAATTGTTTTATAGTTATTATATACTGCTGTTTATTGAGTACTAACTGTGTGGCAGGCCCTGCGGTAGGTACTTCATACACATCTCCTCTAATCCTCCTGTTAATTCACTGCAAGTGATGTTGTCCTCGTATTAGGGGAGAGGCTCCGTGTATACTAACTATTGCGCCCAGGGTCACATGGTGAGAAATGGAAGATTTCAGATCCCAGGTTACTGTTTTCCATTTTCAGCCCTGCATTCCTTCCATGAAACACCTGCCTCACTGTCAGTTTCAACTGAGGGCTCACCGGGCCCTAAACAGGTATAGCTGGTTTACTGACGTCATTGCCACCCATGACTATCAAATAGTCTGCTTCTGCCAGTTCTTGCACTATGTATCCCGAGTATGTTAGGAAGTGCACTTTGCGACAGCCTTCATGGGTTTGTCCCCCCTTCCACCTCTCCCCACCTACCCCTACTGCAGTGTCTGCTAAACAGACCACACTGTCCTCTGTAACATGGGATATCACACATGGCATTGATTTTTTTCACTTATGCAGTGCGCTCTGTTTCGCCAAAATAGACTGTCACGTGGCCGGAGCATTTCCTTTCACGAACCCTCACAGCAGCTCCAGGAATCATCACCCCTGAAGCAGTCCCGTTTATGTGGTGATTACCACGTGCATTAGGCACCCTACTACATGTTTGACATCACTGCCTTCAGTGTTCACGTCAGCCCCAGGAGGTAGGCATAATTACCTCCACTTTACAGATGAGGAAGCTGAGGCTCAGGGAGGTTAAGACCCTAGTCCACGAAAGTGGGGGAACTGGTGTTTGAATCCTAGTAGTTGTACCCCAGGGGCCTGTATCTTAACCGCTATGGGAAACTGCCCCTAAATATTCACCGTAACTGCCTTGTCCCGGCCGTGGTGTTAGCACAGGGCGCAGCGTGAAGAGTCAGTTCCTTTCCTCAAGGAGCTCACGGTGTGGTGGGCTGAATAATACTGAGCTTCTGTGATCTGTTTTTATTTATTCCATTTCCATGTGGGCACACCCAGGTGTGCAGATTCATGACACACAGCTCCAAGGTTGCAGGGTGAGCTGAGGGGACAGTCCCCGGCGAGCTGGCAGTGCTCTGTACGGCTGTGTTTATGCCCCAGGTTTACTTCTCCGTTTGCTATTTGCCCTTCTTCCCTCTGGGCTCTCACATCAGGTTCATAGAACCCCGAGCTCATCTGGGTCTGGCCCAGTGTGATATTCCTGTTTGTGGCCCAGTGCAGGGCTGGCTGGTGAGGACAAGGGAAGCCTTATTTGACTGGAAACTTGCTGCTATTATGGCTTTTTATAAGACCCCAAATTATTTTTTGAAACATGCTGTATGTGCTGTTATTTGGTTGCGCTCCCTGAGGAGCAGAGTGGGCTAGTCTTTGGAGTCCATAGGCAGAAGGAAAGCTACATTGGACCCTTTAATCTGTAGCTGACCCCGCCTATCTGAAGCTGAGCTTAGCGTTGCCCTGCTTTGATGTATGTCCCATGGAAGATCCAGGGCCTGGATGTCTGGTCCATTTTTGGCATTAAGCACGTTTTTCCGCAGCCCCGGACAGAGATTCTCAGTCTGCTACTGTTGACAGCACCACTCCTTGGGCATTCATCTATGCCAGGGGCCTAGGCCCAGGGGAAATATCCAAGGAGAGACTTCAGCCTGTGGGCCCTGTTCTGCATGTGTCTGGCTCACCACCCGATGCTGGTTTGGATATGGATTGATGGGGACCCCTTTTGTAGGCTGGGCCTGGGGCCTCAGTTTTTAGAGGTGAAGTGATCCAAAAGCTGTGGGGCTGCTCAGAATCCACCCTTACCTTTTAGAAGAGAATTGGCATTAATAAGGAATTCGGCTGGAAGAACTGGTTCAGAAATGTCAAGCCCCTGGTCTGTGGTCTGTCCTGTGCAGTCAGAAGGGGAGCTGGTACCTGACCCAGGGAATTGACTCCATTTCCTGTGTCTTTTCTGTACATCCTGCCTCATTCCTGTGTATGCATATTATACATGTATGTCTCATCATCCATGATGGCTTACAGTCTATCTGGGGGAAGGAGCAAAGACAAATAGAGGTGTGATACAATTTCAGGCAAGATAATGTGTAGACAAGTGCTGAATCATGCGGTGTAGACAGGTAAAGACAAAGGCAACGTGTAGACACTTGAGAAAGAGTCGAGGTTGGATAGGGCAGATATTAAGGGTAAGTGAGGAGAGTTTACAGCAGGGTTAGTGATTTGAGTAAGGGGTGCAGGTTGGAGAGAAGCAAGTAATACGATTTTCTTTATTGTAAAAGCAGTCTGTGTTTATGTAAAAAATGTGAGCAATACCAGAAAGCCCAAAGAAGAAAACCTCCTTCATCTTCCCACCACTCAGAGTCTCCATTCCCGTTTGGCGTTTGTTCTTCTAGCCTTTCTTTCTTTTTTATTTTTTAGGCAGTAGAATCAAATTGGCGGTGTACACCAAGGTTAAGGGAAGGTCTCGAATAGCAAATGGGGAGCGTAGGTCAGAGCAAGCCTCTGCTGGTTCCTTACACATGGAGTGCAATGAATGAAGTGCTTCAGGAAGAGGCACCCAACATCTGTGAGCAGATGGGATCGGAGCCTGTGAGGAAGCAGGGCCTCCTCCACCCAGAGCTGGGACTCAGATTTCGTCGCCCACTGCAGAAGAGTCTCAGGTTTACTCCTCACTGCTGCTTCCCAGGGGGTCAAGGGAAAGAATTTGTCCTGAGTCGTCTCAAAAGCTCGCTCCCCCCGACACACCCCCATCCCACAGACTCCTCTCTTTCTTACTTACCATCCGGTTTCTCGAGCAGAGTTCTCCTCCCCTGGAGTTGGGGCCACACAGCCGATTTTTGCCACACCACAAAGCTGTGCTGCTACCTGAGGTCATTTCAGGGGAGAAACTATATATAGCGGAGGACTAGCATCAGGACATCTCCATATTGTTCTGACCGTTTAGCATTGCCCTTCAGCTGATGCAGACAGGGTCACCTGGGACTCAGCGCCCGTCAGATGGGCTCTGCGTTGTATCTTCAGCGCTTTCTCTGTGTTCCCCAGCCAGTGCTCACCCACACAGGACCGGGGTTCTGACCCCTCCCAGTTCCAAGAGAGCCTTTAAAGGAGCTGCCTAGGGAAAGGGGCAGTAGGGAGAGTTCAGAGCCCAGAGTTCTCTTCCAGCTCAGCCACTTGGCACCTGTGTGGCCTTATGCCTATGAATCTCTGGCTCCTCATCTTAATGATAAAGAAATTGGTCTGGAACAGGTATTTTTGTTTGTTTGTTTGCAGTACGCGGGCCTCTCACTGTTGTGGCCTCTCCCATTGCGGAGCACAGGCTCTGGACGCGCAGGCTCAGCGGCCATGGCTCACGGGCCCAGCCGCTCCGTGGCATGTGGGATCTTCCCGGACTGGGGCAGGATCCCGTGTCCCCTGCATCAGCAGGCGGACTGTCAACCACTGCGCCACCAGGGAAGCCCAGGAATTTTGTACTATTGGTTTAAGCCACTGGAACCCTTTCAGATGCAAGCTTACAAGGTAGCCTGATATATACAACCAAATGGGCGTGCCCCTGGTTGAGGCTGGGGACACTGGAGACCCAAGAGGTTCCATTGAAGTCTCAGGGTCCCGCAGAGTGCACAATTTGAAAACCACTAGGTGAGACAACCCTCTGAGGTTTCTTCTTCTAGACTTAGGATTCATGGTCTGGCCTTGCAATGGCCTCTGGCATAAATGACCCATCAATAGGGGTGGAAACTTTGTGACCTCTTGGAGACTTTGATGGTCATCTTGGGGGAGGGGAGAATGGTACAGGGACAGAAATCTCGGGGCAGAGGTTTCTGTAGTGGGGCAGCCCAGGGGAGCACAGTTTGCAGATCCAGTTGGACGTGCTGGCCCACACTGCCATGGGCTATTTTTCTCCAGCCTGCTCCCGTTTGCCTTTCCTTTGAGTGCTGGTTTGTCCCAAAGATGAGATGAAAATGAGGATATAATGCACTTCAGGCAAGGAACGTGCATTTAACTTAAGTTGCCTGGGGCTGAGTTACATACTTGATACGTGGAGTATTTGTAGAGCATGGTGGTACCTTTGGCAGGAATCAGAAAGCCAGGATCTGGGGCCAGTTTTCTTCATTCAGCAAGTTTGTTTGTCAGGCACCTGCTTTGTATTCCTGGAGAAGCATAAGGGAGATCCCAGCTTTGTTAGGACCCCTTGATTTCGAGTTAACAGAAACCAGCTGAATCTAGCTTAAGCACAAAAAGTGATTAATTACAGGGTTTCAGGGGGCGCGCAGGACCCCACGGCAAGATTGCTGCCTGGCCTTAAGCAGGGATTGGAAAAACCTTGTCAGATTCTCCCTCTTCCCCTCAACTCGGCTTCTCCTTGGGCTTCCTCCTGTCTCTGCAGCTGGGCTTCCTCCTCCTTCAGGCCACACGGCCCCAGTGTTCCTGCTGCAGCTCCAGCCACACTCAGGGGGGCTTAGCTCTCCCAGCCCAAAGTCCAGATTACCAGAGCAGTGGGTCCAATTGGCCCAGCTTGGTCCACTCAGCTCCAGCCAGGGGGTGGGGTCACATGCAGTAAAACCTGTCTCGTGGGGGCCACTTCTGACCCCGTGCGGATGCGGGGCAGCTCCAGAAGAGGGGCACTCGTGAGCCGCACAGACAGCTCCAAAGCTGTGAGCTCCTCCAGCCCTCGGTGAGGAGCTCCAGTCCCAGGGCAGGAGCAGGTGTAAGAGGAGCACTTGCTAGGCTCCCAGGGAGGCAGGAAGAGAGGTGACCCTTGGCAGAGCCTGCTTGTTGCCGAGTACACGGCTCTTCCAGTTGGGGCTGTCAGACGGAGGCGGCAGGGCTCCCCGGGCTGGTGTTGGCAGTGTTCCCCACAGAGCAGGGGCCCCTCCGCGTTAGCTCAGGGGGAAAGGGTTTGTTGGCAGGATTACAGCGAGGCAGCCGGCCTCATGGGAGCTGGGCCTGAAGAGCAGTCAGGAATGGAGGCGGCTCTGTCTTTTGGGGGCTGTTGGCCTCTCCGCTTGTGTCTGAGCATCTGCTCCTGGCTTCCCCCTCCGTAGACCCAGCCTTCTCTTCTTACTCATCGGCTTGTTCCGTGACTGAGCACACCAGTGCCAAGTTCTGGCAGCGAGTAGATTGGCTACTCTGTGGCCAGGGACCACCCAGGTACAGGCAGCAGGTGGGCGCCTGATCCTGCAGGATGCTGGGCTGCCCCTTTCAGGACTCTGGGCAGGGCAGGTGTTAAGAAATGGTCTCCTCATACCTCCTGCAGTCAGGGGGAATGCTTATGGACAGAGGAGAGGGGAGCCTGGAAGATGGAAGAGAGGAGGGGGCTCAGGAAGGGGGACCAGTCTGAACTGAAGCAAGGGTGCAGGGAGGGGCCGGGGGGCCAGTGCATGCTTCGGGGAGGGGACAGTAAGAGGCAAGGCCTGAAAGGCACCTTGAGAGCTGAGCTGTGGGCCAGGGGTGTGGAGGGGATGGGGAGCCACTGGGAACGTGTGGCCAGGGCACGCTGCCGGGGACTTGAAAGGGTACCCTGGACTCTGAGGCTGAGAAGGATGGCTGGGGAAGGGATGGAGCATGGCTGAAGACAGCCAGGCCAACTAGGGGGAGGAGGGGAAAGGTCTGCCCTGATATGTTGGGAGTGGAAGTCCCTTTGAAGAAAGAATCCACAAGATTGGGTGACAGGTTGTCGGAAGCAGAAGGAGGGCCAGCGGCGTGGGGGGAGGGGTGGGAACATTGGGGAGGGCCTAGCGACACTGGGAACTTGGGGAAGGGAGGCTCCTCTAAGGAGAGAGATCGTTAGCCTTACAGAGCAGCAGGGCTGCTGGAGTGCTTGTTGTTTTATGTTGGGAGAGCTGAGCAGAGTTAACAGAGAAAGGGAAGTCCCAGGCTAAAGGAAGACTTCTGGAGAATGGGTCCTGGGCCCACCAGCTCTGCTTCTCAGGAACTGTGATCCTGCCCAAGGCGCTCAGCTTCCTCATCTTCAAAATGGGAACAATATCTGCCCAGGCTTCCTCCTAGCGATGTGAGGAAGGTCAGAGGTCACACACATGGCGATGCTTTGTACAGATGCGGGCAGCCTTGATACTGTGGCTGTTGGTGTGACGGCCTGCACGGTGACCCCCTCTGCAGTGTCAGGGAGCCTTCCTTCCCGTAGCCACCCCCGACTCCCGGATGATGTCGCTGCCAACTCCATGTTACCTGGGGTCATGTTGAGATCAGCACCCTTCTGGAATTTGAGCCTGGGGGTACCTGGATGGCCGATTAGGTCTAAGATTAGTCACCCCTCACCAACTTCAAGCATTCTCCTGATGGGTGCTGTGTGTGTGTGGAGTCCAGTGGGCCGACTGAGGCTGAGCTCTCCCTCTGGGAGAAGGAGAAGAGGCAGTTGGGGAAGGGTGGGATGTGGGCAGGCTGAACCATGTACATTTCAGAGTGGAGCTGGAAGGTGATTTCTCCCCTGCGTGGGCCTCCTTGGCCTGTTCCCCAAAGAGAAAGCCACGGAGCACTTGTTTGAAAGTTCCTAGGAAAAGGGGAAATGATGAAACCTGCATCCTGTTTTGCCACCAGCCTAGGGAGGAGGACCCAGGTGGGGACAATAGATGGTGGCAGTGACAGGAGTACTGGTGAAATCCTGGGGCCTGCAGAGTTGGGGCAACAGAGGCTTGAGGAGGGGACCCAAGGTCAATGAGGGAGAGCGTGTGGCCCTCCTTCCCGTTCTGTCGCCACCTTGCTCCATTTAGTAGCATCCGGCAGCCTGATAGCCTGCTTCGTTTTCCCCAGCCACCCCTCCCTCAGGATGTGGCCCGGCTTTCCGCTGCTGCCCACGTCCTGTGCTTCCTGGCTTCCTCCTGGCTCACCTGCAGCTTCCTGTCTCTGGGAAGGCCGACTTCCTGTGCCCTCCTGTCTTTGGTTTGGGTCTTTCCCTGGTGCTTTCTCTTTTTCCCCCTCCAGCCCCTTTGGCTGTTTCTGTCTGTTTCACTCCTACAGAGTCTCTGCTCCTCCCAGCCCAAGTGAGACTTTGTATCCTCCTGCCAGCTCCTTTCCAAACTCGGGCCCCTTGGAGTATTACTTTTCCTAAATCGCAGCAGCTGTGCATTTTGCTGGCCTACCCAGCTGTTCTTGTCCTTGACCACAGAGGTCATGTCGTTTATGACAATAAATAGAAAATGAGAATGAGAGGGTTGCCCGGTGCCTCTGGGCTCCCCTTCCAGCTGCCTGCAATCCTACTGGGAAACAGTAATAGTAATAAAAATAATAAAGCTAATGCTTATGCTCTGCATTTTCACTTATCATTTTCCAGATGCTGTGCTAAATATTTTACATGCCTTATTACATTTAATCTTCATAATAACCTAGAGACATAAGTTGCATAGTCATCCTCTCACAGCTGAGGGAAACTGAGGCTTCAGAGGTTATGTAAGTTGTCTGACATTACCTGCGAGTAAGCGGCAGAATGAGAGTAGAACTCGTGTGGGTCTGACTCCCATGCCCATCTCCTAACGTTGGCGACCTATCTGCCTTCCACTGGAGGAGGAGAGTTGCCACAGGGCCAGGCATCCCCTCAGCCCACCTAAATTTCCAAGTTCACCTTTCCCTCAGTTGCCTGTTGAAACTAGTAAGTAGCCCAGATAAGGAACCCTTACAGTGTCCTTCTCAGAGCTGTGCTTTGTTTCTCGTTTCTGCGTACCCCAAACAATGGAAGGACCTTCAGGTGGCAGGGCTCATAGTATTTCTCTTTGCTGTGGACTCCCCCATACCAGTGTCCCATTTTACAGATGGGAAAATGCCTCCTAGTCTTTTTTTTTTTTAATTCTTATTGGAGTATAATTGATTTACAGTGTTGTGTTAGTTTCAGGTGTACAGCAAAGTGAATCAGTTATACATATACATATATCCACTCTTTTTTAGATTCTTTTCCCATATAGGCCATTAGAGAGTATTGAGTAGAGTTCCCTGTGCTGTACAGTAGGTTCTTATTAGTTATCTATTTTAGATATAGTAGTGTGTATATCTCAATCCCAATCTTCTAATTTATCCCTCTCTCCCCCACCCTTAACCCCGGTAGCCATCAGTTTGTTTTCTACATCCTCCTAGTCTTAAGAACTTAATTTGACATTATCCAGACAAAGGAACTTCAGAACTAGAAATAATAGTCTAATCTCTTGACTTCCATTCGATACTCTTCCCACTGAGATCATGTTGCCATTCTGTTCTGAGTGTGCTAGAACTATGCCCCAGAGGTTGCCTCTTCCACACATTCTGTTTAGAACACTTCTGCTCTTTGCAGTCGGCCCTCTGTGTTCTATTCTTGTCTGTGAGCGGTGATCATCAATGGGAGAGAGATTGAATCAAAATCTCTGGGGATTGGGGCATATAGGAAGTTTGAAAGAGCATATTCAGTATCGTAATCACATCTTAGGTTTGGAAAATAAACCATTTTTAAAATGTAAACTATCAAAGGTAGAGTTTGGCAGAAATCTTGCCTGATGTTACAGTAATTCCCAAGTCGGGCATGGCACAGTTGTGTGTGTGTGTGTGTGTGTGTGTGAAGTCTGTATTTATCCAAAGGGTGTGTGCTTAAAAAGGCTGGGAAACGCGGTTTTCCAACAGGAGACTGTATTGTCTTGTCGTTCTGTGTCCTGCGGCCCTCCAAGTGTTTACTGGAGGTGCCTCAGGATGGCTCGCACTATATGGGGGCATCCTGCCTGCCTTGTCTTGGTTGGACCGAACCCTCTTGGGGCTCTGGGTGGCCTACCCGATGGCTTTGTTGTATGCCAAACGAAGGTGATATCTAGTGTGGAGGCCCGGTCCTGGAGAGTTCAAAGCTAATCTGAAGTATATACCTTCATAAAGCTCAGGCGTGCATTGAGTTTGTATATGCCTGGCCCCATGCTTGGTCCTGGGTATGCAACTGAACAAAACAGGTATAGTCCTGCCCTCATAGAACCCACAGAGTAGTGGGGAAACAGATTATGCCCAAATAATCAAAATGCATATGACAAAGGGGCGAAGAGGGTGTTGGGAGAGAACTGTGGGGTAGGGGGAATGAACTATTTTGGGGTGGACGATCAAAAACACTTCCCTGACGAAGATGCCTAAGCTGACACCTGAAGGCTAAGATGGAGGGAGCCACGTTTGTCTCATGTGACCACACTCCACTTGGGCCAGGACTGCTTGCTGGCCCATGAGACACCTCTAGATAAATTAGAAGGAGATGCTTTTGGGCAGAGGCAGTCCTGCTGGGGCCCATTGCTGATGATTGAACATGAGCTGGCCCCTGGTCCTGGTGCTTATGTGCTGGGTACAATCCAAGGCGGGGAGGTGTGGGGGAGGATTACCCAAGCCAGATAGAAGGAACTGCATGAGTGAAGGCCCTTGGACAGCAAACAGCTTGATGCCTTCCAAGAAGTGAAAGAAGCCATTGGAAGAAGCAAGTTGCCACCTCAGCTTTTCTCCCCTGGTAAGGAGGTATTTTCCCTTTCAAGGAGAAGGGAGAGAGAGGCCGTGACTGTCCAGAGCTGCGAGGCTGTCCAACAAGCACTTGGATTCTGGCTTCCATGGGGCCATAGTTAGTTGGTGAACGTCTGCTCCGACCTTCTTCCCACAGCAGATGTCCCTTCCACAGTGTCTTAGGAAGAGAGAAGGACCCTTAGGAGGGAGTTCTGGGGAAGCCAGGACAGAGACCAAAGCCCAGGGCCTTCCAGCTTCCATTCAGCCACCCCAGGACAAGTACCTACTCTGTGCCAAGTTCTGTGTTAATCTTGCCAATTTGGAATATCATGAACCTTTAACCTTTTTCTTTGTCTTACCTGGGACACACAGCCTTTCATTCCACAGGTAGGGATGATGGACTCAAACGCGAATGATGGCTGCTGGGTGCAGAGCTCTGCTCGCCTTGGGGGAGGAAGTGGCATTTGAGTTCGGTCCTAGGTGCGTGGATGCACATGGACCATTAATTTATGGAGTGGACTAAACTCTAAGCTCTTGAAGGGAGGGCTCCTGTTGTTGATGGTGCATCTGCAGTGCTTAGCGTGATGCCTGGCTCGTCACAGGTGCCCAGTATGATATAGAGATTTATTTGGAGATTCAGCATCTCTCCAGGAAGCCTGTCCAAATTCGAACCCAGGTTTCTGTCCCTTTGCCCGAGGCCTGCCACTGGCCACAGCTACCTAGTGACAGAAAAACTAAGGGATGTTTGAGGAACTTGAAATCATGTCTTGGGGAACTGGGACTGCTTGGCAAGAAAACACAAAGGCACAGGGGGATCAGGAACGTGGTCTTTAAATCCTCCAAGAACTGTTGTCGTGATACTGTTACCAGTTACTGAGCCCTTCCTTTGTGCCAGGCACTGTGCTAGGGGCTTCACGTATGCAATCTCGTTTAATCCTCGCAATAATCCAAAAAGGAGAATATTATTATCCATATTTGATAAGGGAGGGAACTGGGGCTTAGATTAAATGACCCCCAAGATTGTCTACCTGAGATTTAGAATGGATCTCTCTGACTCCCAGACCCGTAATTGCTGAGAGATTTTAACCAACCCAACAGCACTGCCTAGAGATTTTGTCATGTGCTTTCAGAAACTAGAGCTGGCACTCGTGGGTAGGAGCTGCAGGAAGGTAGTTTCCTGTTCCCCATAGGGTGATTTCTCTTCCTAAAGGAGAACAGTCTGAAATTAGAATGGGCTGCCCAGCTAACACTGCAGGACCTCCCAGGATCTTCAACTTCAATGGGATCTGGTTCTACAAAAGCTGAAGCTCTCCTGCCTTAGCCTGCTAGGGGCTTTTTCTGAACCGAGTTGACATGAGCAGCAGTACTCAGACTTCCTGGGTCAACCCAGCCTGGACTCTGTGTTCTGCTCCCTGTTCTCCCTGAAGCCCAAGCTATAGGGCTGGGTTCAGGTTTCTTCCAAAAGGAGCTGGGCAGGAATGTGCACCTGACCCCCTTTGGAATGGGCCACGCAACCACCTGGCCAGGTCTCTGGACCCTGGCATGGAAGCTGGCACTTGTTTGGGCTTCAGGGGAGGGCAGATTGGAGTGGACGCACCTATTCTGGGCTCTTTAGGGCTACAGATGTTTACATGCATACATTGATTGTCCTGTGCCTTTCACTTTGCCTCACTGACTTCCGGTGGCCATGGGGCTGGCTCCAGGATGCAGAAGGGTATGGGTTGGCTCTTGAGCCCCTGCCACACATCAAGTGAGTTGATATCAGTGGTTTACACAGGAGGCTGCAGGAGCAGGGGACAACCAATTGGAATTGCAAGACATGGATGAGATCGCCTTTTCAACTCCAGAGCATTTTGACCAGAAATTAGAGTTGGAAAGGCCCTAAAGGTGATATTGTCCAGCTACACACCCAGCGTGGAGTTGCTCCACTCAGCACCCCTGCCAGGCAGTCGGCCAGGCTTTCCTTCAACAAGGCTAATTTTGGATGGCTCTAATGAGGAGGAACTCCTTCCTGGCCCTCTGCAGAGTATGTTCCTATGCACTGCCTTATTGCCTCTCACCGTGGCCTTGTGAGGGGGTCTGTATTCAATGAGCTTGCGTGATCCTGGGCAGGCTTTCTTTGTGTCTCCCACCCACTCGTTCTGCATGAGTACGTCTGCTTCCCTTTGGTGAAGTTTTCCTGTTACCACTCCTGGGATACGAATCCAGGTTAAGCATTGGTGACCTGTCTTACAGCGTGGTGAGGATCAAAGATAAGGCATAGGCCTTGCCCAAGTCATCCCACACGTGTGGCCAGGCAAGGACCACAGCCCCCAAGACGCTCAGTCTTGTCCTTTGCTGCTCAGGCACAGTCTGCCTCCCTCCTGATCTCTGGCATGTTTTATGTGCAAGATTCAGATTTCCAAACAGCAAGGTTAAAGCTTTTGGCTTCCTTCTTTAGAATATACCTGGCTGGTGGGGTGAGTGTGGGGATGGACACGTAGGAGCCACATGGTACCAGGAACAGGACATAGCAGCAAGGAGGAGGGATCTGGAGGGGGGCCAGGGTGTGATGGCTGAGTGCCTCGGAGAAGGGCCACCGCCACGGGAGGCTGGGGCCACCCTGGTAACTCCCTCCTTTTCTCCTTCAGAGGTCTTTCATCTCCCTGCCTCCTTTTTCTTTTGGCTTTTCTCCTTTTTCTCTTCTTGTGAGGCAGCCCTGAGCTATTCTGCCTTCCAGCTCTTTAGCATCTTCTCTTCTGTCTACCTGGAGATTCCCGATCTTAAGGTTTAGCATCCTTGACACATCATATTTCTTTATAACGTCTTCTCCTTCAGGGCTCTGCAGCCATACCTGCCACTTCAGAGCAACTCCTGTCTGTACCTGGGAGCTTTAACACTGAGCCTCAACCAGACAGTCTGGATGCTTGGCTGCCAGCCTGCCCAGAACATTTAATTACTTCTTGCAGGTGACATCTTATTTCACAGCGACATTTCACGACAGTGCCTTAATGCTGAAGGACAGGTCCGGTGGTAGGAATTTGATGTATCGTGGCATGCCAACAAGAGGACGTTTGGGGGCAATAGAAGGAAATGAGTAATTTGTGGAGTACTTTCCACATGCCAGGAACAGGGCGAGCTTCTCCTTCCAGTGAGCCTGTGAGGTGGCACCATTATCTCTGTTTTACACATGCGAGAACTCAAGCTTGCTTAGGGTCCCAGGGCCAGTTAATGGGTGGGGTCAGAGTGTGAATCCTCTTCTGCTTGACTCCAGAGCCCAAGCTCCTTCCCCTGGTCTGTGCTGCCTCTCCACAGGGCCTCTGTCTTCAGTGTTTCCTACTAGCGCCGAGCCCAGCACCTGGGGTGAACATGAACATGTGATGGTGGTCGTAGAAGGTGGGATAGGGCTGTCAGGTAGGGGCCTGGTGAGCTGGGTAGACCTGGGATGGTTGGGCAGATGCCTGAGGCACCTGTGGGCTGGGGGAAGGCAGTGGCTGTCCTCGGTCCTTGTACCTTCTGTTTGGGCGTGACTCAGTGGGCACCCAAGGTTGAGAGCATCCAGAAGTGGAATGAGGAGCGGTGGTGCTGGGTGTAGCAGACCCAGAGTTATGTCAGGGCTGTTGATCTCGGCGGGCTCCCAAGGCTGACGAAGACCAGCTTCCTGGTACCTCTGTGAGAGGTGGTATTGGTGAGATTATGTCCACCATCTCCTGGGCCAACTTATTCCCCATTTCTCTGGTTCTCCGCACCTTCTGCCCCATGACAGCCAGCAGGTTGAGTGTGAGGGGACCCATCTAGGGACTAGAATAAATGTTGGTGTGCATTTGGTTTTGCATCCCTTAACCCTTTCTTAACAGTGGGAGTCAGGCTTTCAAACCTTTGGGGACCAGGTTTGTTTTTCTGGTTCCGTCCATTGGCTCTGATGCTGCCTTTTCCCTGCTCTCGCCACAGTGCTCTTTACCCCTGTTCGTGCCTCCTTATGGGTTCCTCACAGAGTGTTTGCTCTCACTTGTACACCTTTCACCTTGCCTCCTCTCCTGACACTCCTAGATCTTAGAGGCTTGTGTGGGGGTTAGGACTCACCCTTCCCCAGTAGGCACTGAGAAAGGTATTTGACGATGATGAAGATGTATGTCCCATTGGTGCCTGGCTCACCCTGTGAAGGCAAGTGCGTTTATTCACGTTAAAGCTATTCTGCCGTACGAAAGGGGCCTAATGATACAATTGCTTGAAGAGTGAGAAATTTATTTTTCTGTCTCATGTAGTGGCCCTGATTCTCCCTGATGTGAGCAGACCGGGTGAGAGGGCACCTCTGCTGCTTGTGGTCATTCTGGGATCCCTTCCCTTTGGAAGCGCTGCTGCATCACAGGACATCATTGCCCACATGGCTGAAGCTTGGTTTCCAACCAGGGGAAGGGAAAAGAGGAGGTGGAGGACGCAAGCCTGTTGTCCTTAGGCCCAGGTCCTCTGTGACTCATTTCCCTACAGCTCACATTCCATTGGCAAGAATAAGAATGTAATTACAGGGACTTCCCTGACTGCAAGGGAGGCTGGGAAATGTGGTCCAGCTGGGCTGCCGCTTGCCAAGAAGGAGGGCAGAATGGACTTGGGTAGACAACTGCCAGTCTTAGCACAAAAGATGGAGAGTATTTTCCTTTGCATGTGCCGATATGAAGAATGTTTCCCTGCCTGTAATGTGGCCACTCTCTTTGATAACTTGTACACATGCCTCCCTCCTTGGCAAACATCTGTGCATCAGACTCAATGCTGCACAAACTGGGTGAACCAGAAGCTGAGTAAGGCAATTCCTGCCTTTTAGCAACTCAGTGTGGTCTGGAGAGGGCAAGTGTGGAGGCCAGAGAGTCTGTAAGTGCCAACACAGAGATTCTCTTGTTCTTGTGTGCGAGGCACTGCAGATACAGAACTAAAGGACCACACATGGCCTCCATATGCGTGCAGTCGTGTGGTCTAGGAGATGGAAGTGAAGTGCTGGGAGCAGGGCTGGCTTGGGGAATAAGGAGGGCTTCATAGAAGAGGTGACACTGGAGCCAGGCACAGAAGCGTTCAGTTTCAACAGGTAGAGGCGGGAATCTTCAGGAGAGAAGACCAACAGCGAAGGCGTGCAGACTTGCAAACCCGTGCAGGGTTGCCGGCCCGGGTGTGGTCTGAGCATAGTGGGAGCGAATCCAGATGTCTGTGTGGCTCATTCCTTGCTCCGTTCTGGCCTCTGCACCTGCTCCTTGCACCTGCCTTCCCTGGCCACCCTTTCTACAATTGTGCCCCCTCTCGTGACTTTATTTTTCTGCTTTATTTTGAGCATAACACATATAAATACCTGGCACATCTATATTGACCGGTGCATCATCTGTCTCTCCCATTAAAGTTCCATGAGAGCAAGGATTTTGTTTTGTACAGTACCTGGCAAATAGCAGGTACTCAGATGTTTGTTGAATGAATAAATGAATGAATAGAAATGTGTGTTGAAGATCATATTCTTGGAAAACCTTGATTTCTTTTTTTTTTTTTTTTTTTGCGGTACGTGGGCCTCTCACTGTTGTGGCCTCTCCCGTTGCGGAGCACAGGCTCCGGACGCGCAAGCTCAGCGGCCACGGCTCACGGGCCCAGCCGCTCCGCGGCATGTGGGATCTTCTCGGACCGGGGCACAAACCCGCGTCCCCTGCATCGGCAGGCGGACTCTCAACCACTGCGCCACCAGGGAAGCCCAAAAACCTTGATTTCTATGCCAAAGGGTTGGGCTTTTATTTTGTAGGCAGTGGGAAGCCACGGAAACTTTTTGAGCAGGGGAGTGACACAGTCACTGTAGGGAAGGTTATTGGCAGCAGGAAGATGGGTTGGAGCAGGGAGAAAGTGCCCCTTCCCTGGTCCTACCCCAGCTCCACAGCAGTATACCCTTCAGCCTAGTGCTCCGTTTGTGCAGCCTGGAAACCTTTTCGTGGGCACAGTCATTTTGTTTGGGGCCGAGCAGAGATTCAGTCTCTGGCAAGTCTTCATTCCTAGCAGTGGGGTGGATGTAAGCTGACCTATGCTTTTCTTTTTGGAGGCCAAAGAAGGTCTAACAGCCACTCTTGTGCACTTCACTGGTGAAAGTGAAAATTGATACAGTCTTTCTGGAAAGCAGTTTGGCAAAAGGTAACCAAGTATCTTAAAGATATTGTTAAAGATACCTTTAACCTAGAAATTCAACGAGGACTCTGTCATAGGAAAGTAAGCCAAAGTATGTGCAAAGCTTTATGTATGAAGACTTTCGTCCCAGTGTAAAAAATTAGAAATTATCTAAATGTGTGACTCAAGTACCTCTCATCTCCATCCCACTAAAACTCTGCCTGCCACATAATAGGCACTCAATACAGTTGGAGTCCGGGTCCTTGTTTTCTCTCCTGAGCTAATGCAGCGGCCTCCTTACTGGTCTTCCTGCTGCCAGTCTAGTCCCCTCAAACCCACCCTATGCATGGATTCCAGAATGAATGATCAAAAATGCGTGTCCTGGGCTTCCCTGGTGGCACAGTGGTTGAGAATGTGCCTGCCGATACAGGGGACACGGGTTCGAGCCCTGGTCTGGGAAGATCCCACATGCTGCAGAGCAACTAGGCCTGTGAGCCACAACTACTGAGCCTGTGCGTCTGGAACTTTTGCTCCGCAACAAGAGAGGCTGCAACAGTGAGAGGCCCGCGCACCGCGATGAAGAGTGGCCCCCGCTTGCCGCAACTAGAAGAAAGCCCACGCACAGAAACAAAGACCCAACACAGCCAAAAATAAATAAATAAAATTTAAAAAAAAAATGCATGTCCTTTGGGTTCGAGCCCTGGTCCGGGAAGATCCCACATGCCGTGGAGCAACTAAGCCCATGTGCCACAGCTACTGAGCCTGTGCTCTAGAGCCCACGAGCCACAACTACTGAGCCTGTGTGCCAGAACTACCAAAGCCCACGCGCCTAGAGCCCGTGCTCCGAAACAAGAGAAGCCACCGCAACGAGAAGCCCGTGCACTGCAATGAAGAGTAGCCCCCGCTCACTGCAACTAGAGAAAGCCCATGCGCAGCAATGAAGACCCAACACAGCCAAAAATAAATAAATAATAAATAAATAAATTTATTTAAAAAAAATGCATGTCCTTCTTCTGCAGCATCTTTTCTGGGTTCTTCCAGCTCTTGGGGGTAGTGTCCACACTGACCTCACACCTTCCATAGCCTGCTCTCACCTCTGCTTTGGCTTAGTTTCCAGCCGCCTCCTGCCTTGCACGTCACACTCTGGCAGCACTGCTTGTGCTTCCCCTGCTCACCTCCAGGCCCTTGCTCCCCTTCTTTCCACTGCCTGGCTAACCCCTGCTCATCTCTAGACTCGGAGCCGACTTCAGGACCTCTCATAGACTGAGTGAGACCCCGTCTCCTGTGTTCCCGTGGTCCTGTGTGATCGCAGTCCTTGTGTTTGTACGTTGTTTTCTACTATCTCCTTATGTGTCTGTCTCCCTTACCAGCTCTGACCTTGAGAGCCTGTCTTATTGGCTTTGTGTCTCTGTTCCCCAGCATGGGGTCTGGTACATAGGAGAAGCTCAATACATTTTCTTGAATGAGTGAATCAATGAATGGAGAATGATGTAAGCTTTTTGTTATGAAAAAGTACATCCTGTACAGTGCTAAACATGTAGTAAGTACCCAGTAAATATTTATTGAATGATTCTATGTGAGACAGAAAACAACAGGATTTTTTGGAAGTGTCTTATTTATTCTGGATTTCCTTTATTTCCTGAGTTGACCTTTCGGGGTACAACCTGGGCATCTGCATTTTTACAGAGCTTCCACAGGCGAATCTGATGAGCAGCAAGGGCTGCAAATCACTGGCTTAGCAGATTAAAATAAAAGCAGGATTGAGGACATACTAATGGTGGGAGTTTGGATTGTACACACTACGTGATCCCAGCAACACATGCGTGCGTTGAGAGGAACAGAAAGACAATTGTTCAGCATGTTATTGCTGCTTATTGCTGGGTGTCAGGATTTGGGTGACTTTAATTTTTTTTCTTTTTGTGTTTTATTGTGTACTTTTTCTCTATTTAGTATATGTCACCTTTTAAACAACACAAAAAAATGAAAAGAAGGGCAATCAGACAGGAGTCCTGATCGTGCTTGGCATGGCAGGTCCTGGGGTCAGCCCTGGGCCACAGCCTTTCACTGGGTCCTGTGACTGATTCCGGCACTGGGTCTAGAACCCGACCCTTTATGCTTTCTGAGCTCCAGCATCCTGGTGCTCCGAGAAACTGCCCAGTGACCGGGGACCTTGGACACTGCCATAGATGATTCCTAGGTCCGAAGCAGGCTGCCTTGTCATTCCAGGTCTCCAGGTGAGGAATGTGGTGGGAATTTGGTAAGAATTTGCCACCCCAGGGTAGTCTCCAAACGGGTCCAGAACAGAAAAGCTGAGCTGGGATGGGATGGGGATGGGGCCCGGATCTGAGCGCCAAGACCAGTAGGTTCACTGTGATACTGGGGGCTGGGTAGAGAGCCACCTGATAGGTATGAGGAAGGGCAGGGGCAGCCAAGTGGGACACTGAGGGTTACAAAAGTGGGACAGTTGGGGAGCAGGTAGCAGGGGACTGACTGGCTTGAGGAAAGCAGCCCACTGGAGGGAGCACCCCTGAACCAAGGGGCTCTTGGTTTGTAGTCTCTTGGCTCTGGAGCTAACCAGGCAGCTGGGATTGTCCACAGGGTAGGGTTGGGGCGTGTTTGCTTGTTATCTAATGCCGTCTTCCTCCCAGCAGCCTTTTTGAGTCTTTCCCTTTATGTCCGCCATCAAGGTGAGCTCTTTCTTTCCTTTAAAGCCCCGATGGTCCTTGTTCATGCTTCTTATGGCCTTTGTCACTTTCTGATTTTGTGTTCTTGTTTCTGGGCGTGTCTTGGGCCCTCCTGAGGCAGGATGAAGTCTCATGAATCTTTGCGGTCCACACAGGCCGTGGTCGGGTCCAGCGAAGGTGGAGGAGTGCTTCGAACCTGCTTTCCTAGCTGGAAAGGTCAAGGCCAGGGCTACAGCAGGGAGGGCTCTGCTCCTGGCCTTGTGGCTGGCTCCTGCCTGGTGCGTCTCAGGGTCGCCACGGCGACAGGGTGCTCACACGCAAGTAAATAGCATCCCCCGTGCAGGGCTGCCGGCCTCAGCAGTTCTTGACCCCAACTGAGTTGAAACTGAGAGGATGCCTTTTCCAGCAGCCGAGAGCCCAGCCCACAGGGCTCCCTCCCTGTCCCTTTAGTGGCTGTGCTGAAAACAGATACCTCCTGCTGCCCGGGGTTTGCCGCCTCCTTCTCCCCACTGCCAGAGCCTGTCTGCACAGTCCACTGCGGGGAGGAGGCTTGGGGCAAAACAGGTGGTCTCCTAGCACACAGCTGCCAGCTGCATCCTGTCTGCCAGGGGGCCTTCCTAGGGCCTTGCTTCTTCTGGGTTTCAGCACCCTGGGAGCCTGCCTTTCTCCTCTGCCCCAGAGGTGGATTGAGGGGAGGATGAAGAGGCTGCTCCTGCCTGGCCTTGGGCCGGTGGAGCACACCTGAGAGGATGAGGCCTGACCTGTCCCCTCAAGTCTGACTCAGCTCTTGCTTGACACAGATCTTCAGTCCTCGTCAGACTGTCTCAGGGAGGGCAGGTGATGTGGGCCACGGCCGAGCTGCCCGAGACGGGCCGGGCCCTGCATCCTTCTACTCTGGGAAACCCCGCAGGCAGGGCCAGCTGCATCTTTCCTAGCCACACAGCCGGCTGCCTTTCCCGGAGACGAAGGCCTGAGGGCGGCTCCACCAGGAGGTCAGGTGTTTTCCCCTCCGTTGTCCCCTTTCCCACTCTCACCCTCATCTCTGCCCAGGAGACCTGGGCTCTCACCACCCCACCGTGTGATCCTCTCCCTCGATCCTTCTCTCAGCCTTTATTGAGCACCGATTGTGTGCCAGGCACTGGCCTGAGCCCTGGAGCTCCAGAGATGGTTAAGGCCCAGCCCTGCCCTTACAGTTTGTTTGCAGCGCAACTCCTACAGAGTGGCTTAAATGGGAGTTTTATCAGATCCAGGACAGCGAGGAAGAATCTTTCCTTAGAGGTGCCTTGTGGGCAGAAGACACCCAAAGTCCTGACTGAGTTGTTTCCACCTTGTCATGACAAGCATCTTTTATTGCCTTTCCCTGTAAGGCTTATAAAGTTTTCTACCAAACCACACTTAAACCAAAGCTTAACACACACACACACACACACACACACACACACGAGACCTTATTTTTTTAAGAAGTCAATCCATATACAAATATATATTCTAGAAAGTTAAAGGCCCATTACTACACCCCTCCAGTGGAAAGACTGGTGTGTATCCCCCAGATTTTTTTGCTCACTGATGCTAACACTGTCTTTATAAACTCGGGCTCATTTGGAGCTGCCTGTTTTCTTGGGAAGCACACAGCCTTCAAGGGCCACCACCTACCTGTGGCAGTTACTCCAACCCTAGACCTCTACCCAGAAAAATGGCGTCGAGCTCATAGTCCTCCTTGCTCCCTCCCCCCACCCTCCCCACTTTGCACCAAGTCAGGATCTAAAGCTCTGTGGTGAAAGCCTTTGATTGGCTAGAATTTCGTTTGCCAACCTCCCCTTCCCCGCTTGCACCCCAGACTCCTCTTCCCTTGAAGAGGAGCGTGTGGGCAGTGGGGAGATCCCACCTGGATCTAGAAGTGGGACCTCTGGGGTTTTCTGCCCATTCCTCCTCCTTCTGACCATGTCTCTCACCTCCTTTGTTCTTCCCCCATCTCCTGACCTCAAGAACTTGAGTCACAGAAGCATCACAACCTTCCAGAATTGACCAAAGCATCTTTTCTGGGCTGGAATTCTATGATCTCCCTGAGCCACTAGTTTCCATATGCTGATGAGAAGCTTTAGTTGACTGATGTCTTAGCGTTTCCGTTAGAAAAATTATAATCTAAATGTAGTTGGAGAGAAGTTCTTTCGAGACTTGTGGGGGGAGGGTAATAAAAGGTCTTTGTCACGACCAGGTTGGGAGTTGCCCCGCCGTCCCCCAGTGGTGGCATAGCTGTGTAGAACCAGAGCCAGTCAACCAGGGATGGACACTAGAAAAGAAGAAAGCGGTGCACAGCCTGGATGCCACAGCGAGAGTTTGATTTAGAAATGACCCCTGCTCACCACACTGCAGACTTTTGTTCAGATATTTCTATAGTCCTGACCTTGTCAACGAAGAGTGAAGAGCAATGTTGAGTAGGAGGCCAGTGGGCCGGAGAAAGGGCACCCATCAGGGCCCGGGCGGACTCATCAAACTTCAGCCCATCTTGCTGCCCGGCACTCACTGTCCCAGCCTGACTCCAGGCCTTTGCTGCTTCTGTACCTTCCACCTGGAACGCCTCCTCTGTCACCCACTTCAAGGCCAAGTTCACAATGTTATACCTCCTCCATGGAGCCTCACAGATGTGCTCACTCCGTCATTTGTTTCCTCACAGCCTTCTGAATCTTTTTTATGTCACTTCTGGCTTGTCTGGTGGTGTAGTCATTCATTCATTTGTCCATTCATCCATTCATTCATTCAGCTAATACTAAGGACCTACTATGTGTAGGGTGCCAGGTGCCACTGTGAAGGAGAGACCAGGGCCCTTCCTATGAGCCGCTGGCATTCTGATGGGGAGACAGACAGAAAAATGAGTAAACTAACCACAGCAGAATTGGGATCGACACTACTTAGAAGGAAAGGGGCTGGGATGGGGAACAGGGGAGCCCACCTTAGTTAGGTCAGCAGGGAAAGCCTCTCTGAGCAGGTGCTGTTTAAACCTTAAGGTAATTAAAATGACATCCTCACAGTCTCAGGCCCCTTGAGTGCCTGGTAAGATCTTGAACACAGTGGGTGTTCAGAATTGTGTTGAAATGAATCTAGGCCATGACCCTTTTGTCTGGGCGTCAGCACCCTGGGAGCCAGTAACCGTAGCCCTCTCCCGCCTTAGGGCTCCCTAGCCCCACCTCCAGCTGTCATTTGACCGAGAAGAATTGGGTTACTTTGGGGGTGGGGTGGTAGGGTCCTGTGAACTTGGGTGTGGGCCAGCAAGGCTGCTCCCAGGCCAAGCCCGGCAGCATCAGGGGGCAGGAGAGAGAGAGCATGAGCAGGGGCTGACGACCTCCAGCCAGCCTGGAGGCTCTACATGTGACTGGGCCTCTTGCATCTGGATCCTCCATCAGGGACGCTTCCCCTCCCCTGCCACCCCCACAACCCCAGGGGGAAACTGAGGCCCAGAGTTCGGAAGCTGCCTCTTCCTCTAGCAGTAGCAGAGGCCAGAGTGGGTCACTGTGCTGGGGAAGGAGAAATGGGAAGTCTGAAATGTGAGCGCGAGGGGGAGGCTTCCTCTAGCCTGCCCCCCAGCCCACTGGAGCCTGCTTATTTCCAGAGTCCTTGTCACCCAGGGTCGTAGGTGGAAGCTGCCGGCTGTGGAGATGCTCTAACCCAGCTCCTGCCCACCCCTTTGACAGGTGCGTAGACGAGGCCTGGTTGTCAGGGTGTGGTTCCCGATATGCTTTCCAGGTACCTCTGCTCTAGCACGCGGCAGTTTGCCTGCTTGTGTGGGGGGCATATCATTTACTTATTATGCATTTGTTTATTTTTTTAAAATGTGCTGCAGAGTAACATACTACAAGGGTTTCCTAAATTATGCATTCAAGTATTTTCAGAATAGGGAGCATGAACATAACGTATCACAAAACCAGAAAGCAGCACCATGCATCACTTGCGCGATTCAGCCCCGGCCCAGGTGACGTTAGAAGCTCATCTGGTTGGGACGTGTCATGTTCTCCTGGGTTGCACAGTGCCTGGTGCTGGTGGATGGCTGTGTGAGATCCGAGCCATTTCCACTTCAGCAGGGATCCCATGGGTGCCTGAGAGTCTCTCTCCCTTGTCAGTCTTGCAGCATTTTTGTGCACAGAATGTCGTAGCTCTTTGAGTGCATGCAAGATCACACGTATGGTTTGCCTTGTGGTTTTGGGCGGGACCCCTGAGTTTTTGAAGGAAGAGATCTTGCTTTAGTTGTCTTTGTGCCCCTCACTGGCCCCGCACAGGTCTCTCCACAAGGAGATTTGAGTTGAGTCTTAGAGCCAGGAGGGGCCCTGGATCTGTTAGTCCAACTGCCTCATTTACCAGATGGGGGCCCAGAAGAGGGCCTGCAGGGAGATGACCTGCCCCAGGTCACAGGGGCTGAATGAACCAGGTTGGTCCTGGGGCTGAAGTGTGCAGCCTTCAGAGCTGAGTCGGGAGCTGCCCTGGAGGTGAAGAAGGGGTGTGTCCCCGAGAGGCCCGGTGGGCAGTGTGGGTGGGAGCTGAAGCTGACTTGTGCCTCAGGAGTCTGGGGTTTCTGGGGGCCACTGGGGAGGTGTCTGGAGGGGTGAGCAGTGTGTTGTGTCCGTGTTCTCCCCGCCTTCCCTGATCGGGTCCACTTTACCTGCCTCGCATGATAAGTGGGCTTCTCTGAAAACCGTTCCCACTTTTCTCTGAAACAAGGGTTTTGCTGCTTAGAGAAGAGCTGCCCTGGGGCTGGCTGGGGAGACCTCTCCTTGTTTAGCTCGAGGGCCTGCCCTTGCGGCCTGGCTGGTAGCAGGACGGGGCCCTGCGCTCCATACAGACGCCAGGCCCACTCCTGGAGGCCGCTCAGCCCCTGTGAGCTCCCTGCCCTCCCAGCCCACCACCTCCTCAGGCGTTGCCAAAACAAACAGCACGAGGTGCCTGGGCGCCCAGAGACCCTTCCTCAGAGGCACCCTGGAGGGCCACCACAGGCAGCACCTTTGGGCATTTCTGTCCCCTCTCCTCCTGAGGGCTGGCGCCTTCCATCTGGAATGTTCTCTGAGGAAGGGGGAGGGACCTGGGGAACTTCCCGGGTTGGGATCCCTGCCTCTCGCTCCAGCAATCTGGATCCCATTACCCTCCTGAGAGGGGTGAGGAGGCCTTGCTTTTTAAAAAACTTGTTTTTCTTTTTTTGCTTTATATTTCACAGAAACTTCAAATAACCCAGTTCGCCTGTACACAAAATAGGACTCAGTGGTAAATGCTTGCTGGTGGAAAGGAAATTAGACTCAAGGAGGTCCATTCATTGATTCGGCTCAGCAATGCTTTCCGAGCATTTGCTAAACTAGCTCCCGTGTGATGGGCATTCATGACCTACCGAGCACTTGACGCTCAGCAGAGGCCGTTATCTTTTTTTTTTTTTTAACATTTATTTATTTGGCTGCACCAGGTCTTAGTTGCGGCATGCCGGAACGTAGTTCCCTGACCAGGGATCCAACCCAGGCCCCCTGCGCTGGGAGTAAAGAGTCTTAACCACTGGACCACTAGGGAAGTCCAAGAGGCCGTATCTCATGGGGGTTTCAGAGCCAGCCCGCCACCTAGCTGTGTGACCTTTGGATTAGGTGGCTTAATGCATGTAAAGGGCTTAGAACAGTGCCTGACATATGATAAGAACTTAATACATGTTAGCCATGATTATTAATGTCCTGGTATTTACCATAGTGCTCATCGTAACCCTGTAAGGTAGTGACGGTTGTTGTTCCCATTTTCCAGATGAGGAAACTGAGATTCTCAATGGTTAAATAACATGCCCAAGTCATGCAAGTAAGTGGCAGAGCCAGGGTTCCATCTCAGGCCTGGAGTCTGAGGCTTTTGGCAGCCGGACTGAGCTGCTTAGCTGGCCCCAGGCTAGGGGATAGGCATTCAGGTGCCTATACTAACGAGACTAGGTGCTGCCTTGAAGAGCTCATCACCTGGCATGGAGGCCAACACACACATAGGCGTCACTGAGTGAATTTCCAGAGGCACCACATGGGTTAGAGTCAAGCCAGGCTGAGTGAGAGGCAGGGCAGGACTGACAGCAATGCTGCACTACACACAGGACTGGTCAGTGGTGCCTCCCGCTAGGCCTCCCCTTTTGGGCTAGAGGCGGAGCTGCTTCTGTGCCTGCCAACTGCGTGTGTCGTAAAGCAGAAACTAACACACCATTGTAAAGCAATTATACTCCAATAAAGATGTTCAAAAAAATTATGTGTGTCGGAGGGGAGAGGGGGTCACCTCCTCTCCCACCCTCCTCCCAGCCCCAGCCAGGGCGTTCTTCTCACTGCCCTGGGGAGATGGCATGCCGGACAGGGTCTGGGACAAGCACTGAGAGGGCTGAGAGTGAGAGGATCTGAAACCACTCACTGGATTCCTGCCACTCTTCCAGGGTTCCTGAACCTCAGCGTCCTCATCTGTAAGATGGGAGTAACATTATTTGCCATACAGGGTTGTTGTAAGGATTAAGTGAAATGATGTAAAAAAATCTCTCTATAATCCTAAGTCTAGTACTTACATGACTAATAATAATCACTACCGTTTTTGAGCCCCTACTTGGTGCCTCACACAATACTAGACTACACACAGTACCTTGTTTTCGTTTTTTTTTAAGTTATTTATTTTATTTTATTTATTTATTTTTTTGGCTGCATTGGGTCTTCGTTGCTACGCATGGGCTTTCTCTAGTTGCGGCGAGTAGGGGCTACTCTTCGTTGCGGTGTGTGGGCTTCTCATTGCGGTGGCTTCTCGTTGCGGAGCACGGGCTCTAGGCGTGCAGGCTTCAGTAGTTGTGGCTCGCAGGCTCTAGAGCACAGGCTCAGTAGTTGTGACGCACGGGCTTAGCTGTTCCGCAGCATGTGGGATCTTCCCGGACCAGGGCTCAAATCCGTGTCCCCTGCATTGGCAGGCGGATTCTTAACCACTGCGCCACCAGGGAAGCACCAGTACCTTGTTTAATCCTTACACTAGTTCTTTAAGGTGGATATCATTGCTCCCATTTTATGGATGTGGAAACTGAAGTCCAGAGGCTCAGCTGCCTGGGCTCACACCTGTGAGGGGGTGGACATGAGAGTCAGACCCAGGTCCTCTCTGATCCCTAAGCCACTTCTCTATGTTCCAGACCTTCTGAGTTCTCTCCCCTTCCCAGCCGCGCACCACCCCTTGCTGGTAAGTTACTGAACCAGCCACAGGAGGGTGTGGCTGTCAGGGGGCCAAGCTGAGCAAGACACTCCTGCCAGGCCGCCACTCAGGCCTGGCAGCTGGTGGTGGGCAGGGATGGAGGGATGGGCTTTACCTGCCCACGGCCCCCGGTTGTGGTGGGAGCAGTAGGCTCTCCTCCCTGCCGGTCTGGCAAGTAAGTTTTGTTGGCCTATGAGTCACACAGCACTGATGAGTCAGGTTTTTCCCTTCTCCTTGCCCAGAGCAGCTGGGGAGAGGGTGGGGGTTTTGTTAGGAAACAGGACCTCCCTCCCTCTGCTCTCCACTGTCCCCCAATGCCTTGGAGCTACATATTTTCTCTCCAAAAGTCTGTGGCTCAGCCTGTGTCCCTACAGAAAAGGGTATCTGGGTGCTGGCCGCACAGGCTCGAGGGAGCAGGCCCCGGGCTGAGTAGAGTGGCGAGAGAAGGGGCCCTCCTTGTTAGTAAGGAGTGTGAGGTAGCTAGTCCAGGGCTGTCTGACTCCAAAGCCCTGCTCTTGGCCTCTCGTTTTGGCTTACCCACTCCTATCTGCAAAGAGGGCCCTAGCCCCGTGTCCTCTGGACATTGCAGCCGGGTTTCCCAAGGCACAGGGTCCCCTGAGCTATCCACTCCTTGCCTTATGACCAGCCTGGCTGCGAGCCTTGAGAGGACTGTCCAGATGGACTGTCAGGGTTCTCCCTGAGTACCCCCATGCCAGACCCTCTCAAAGGCCTCATTAAACAGTCAAAGCAGCCAGCCTAGTTCCACATCAGTGCTTGTCAGTCCTGGCCACATATTAGAATCATCTGGAGAGCTTTTAAACCCCTCTGATGCTCAGGCCATACCCCAGAGCAATTAAATCAGAATCCCTGGGGCTGGGTCCCAGGCAGCTGTGTTTTTGATGCCTGTATGATGTATGATGCCTCTCGAGAGCCTGCCCTCCAGGAGCTGATGGTCAAGTTGAAGGGACAGCACAATGTGCAGGGGACACGCACACATGTCAGCATGTGACTCAGGGCGGTGTGGGACAGTCACACCCCATGGGGCCAGGGGTGAGGTACATGTGGGTCCCGGAGGGAAGACGCTTCTGGCCTGCATTCTGATGGATGGAGGTCAGGACCAGGCAAAGCATGGGAAGGAAACAAGGAGGATGCTGGCCTGACAGGGCCAGTGATTCACGGGCTGTAGAGGAAGAAGGGGAAAGAATGAGTCAGGCACAGCCAGCTGCCTGCAAGGCCCGAGCCTGGCTTTGGAGGAGAACGAACGTGCTCAGACGAGGAGTTCTCTGTTGATCCACAAACAGAACGTTGCAGGCTCTGAGCTGTGGCATGTGGAGACGTGGGTGAGCCTAAACAAGGCGGGGTTCCAGATCTCAGGGATGTCAGGCCTCTGTGTACACCTCACACTTGACCAAGGCCCTTCTCACAGAAGCTCCCTGGAGCATTTCAGCGTCTCTGAGGTACACAGAATTGGGCAGATGTGTTTGGAGAGTGAAGGGCCGTGCCCCAGGTCACCTGGCACAGGCCGCGATGGAAACAGACTCAGGCCTTCTCACTCCAAGTTCACCCACTTAAGACAGGCCGGAAAGAAAGACAGGGTGTGGACTGTAAACTGACACCAGGCCAGAGAGAGTATAGAGGCACAGCCGGGGGAAGGGTTGTGGGGTCTTTTCTAGCCCCAGCAGTGCTGGGCAGACTCGCTGTCGTGTTTGCGGTGGAGGCAGAGGGGCTGGCACTCAGGCAGGGGAAGCGAGAGCCCAGGGACGCTTGGTGCTGGGAAGATCTCACGTGGGCTGTTAGGTGAGTTGGTTAGTTGAGAGGAGGGTGGACGGGATGGTAGAGAAGCTGGAGTAACAGCAGAGGGAACAGGGATCTTCAGTCTGGAGAAGAGCAAAATGGCACAGTGACAGTCGTGGTGACTTGTTCTGTGTCATTCCAGAGAGCAGAGCCAGTGGATTCCAGGTCAAAATAATAATCTTAATAATGGCAAAAGCAATTTCAGTGACAATAATAGTGCCTCCTCTGTAGCAAGTACGGTGCTGGGGTGTGTGTGTGTGTGTGTGTCTTCCGGTTGAGGAAACAACCTGAAGGGCTAGGGAGACTGCACCTGGGGTGTGGGGTGTTAGGTGAGTTGATTTATTATATATCGTCTTCTTGATCCTATTAGCTAATGTAATATATATGTGTAGATTTTCAATCCTCCCAACCTCCCTAAGAAGTGGGCCGTTACTAACTCCTTGCTTCTCAGAAGAGGAGACTAGAAAGCTTAAGACATTTACCCAAAGTCACTTAGCTAATTTATGATGGGGCTGATGTTAAAACCCTGGTCTGTCTGACTCCAAAATCTGGACCTTCGGTCTCTGTGTTTCTCGGTCCTACTGCCTGCTACATAGTTAGTGCTCAGTGAAGGGTGACTATAACACTTAACTTTCTAACCATTTGATCCATCCAGCAATGGGATAGGTTTCCTCCTGGCATAGTGAGTGTCTCCAGAAGTGCCCACAGAGGCTGAATTGCCCCCCGCGGGAGTGTCATACGGGTGGGAGGTTGGTCTCCATCACTGAGCCCCATACCAGCCATGCGGAAGTAGAGTCTTGGGCTAGTGTGTGAGTCTGTGTTTCTCTCTAGCCCACAGGAGACCTGGATGCACAGTCAGGCCCTGGAGTCCGCTCTTAGGTTTCGTTCTTTCCTAGTGGGAACAGACTGACTCGTAACTCTTCCACTCTTGCTCCTGAAGCGTGTTCTTCTTACTGCTTTTCCCGTTGGAGTTTTCATCATCTTTGGGTCAAAAGCCTATCATTTTAATGTTCTAGTTATAATTGAGCTTTCACTGGCAGTGGAGTGGTTTGATAGAAACAATTTACCATCCCCCCACCCCGACACACACACGGGCAAAAGCTGTGGGTTTTGGGACAGGTCCATCACTTCTCAGAGCCTCGGTTTCCTCATCTGTTAAAATGAAGGGGCTAGAGTAGATGACTTTAAGGTCACTCCTGGCTTCAGGATTCTGCCATGCTCTGGGGGACCTGCCCTGATGGAGTGGCGCATGTCTGAGTGAAGCACAGATGGCGCTTGACACCCAGGGGGACAGAGTCTTGGGTGTCAGAAGTCAGGCCTCTAGGCACCTGGCTGCCAAGCTGGTGCTGGTCTGGATCCTCCCTGCGGGGACCCTCCTTGACAGCAGGGCTGTAGAAAGCAGTGGTAGAGATGACCTGTCTCTCCTCCCTAGAGTCCTGAGGTAGCAAGGGGAGCTGGCCAGATACCGGAGACCTTTCTAGTGACCTCTGGGGAGTTCCTGTTTTACTTATTAGCCGCCATCCTCACTCTTCTGCCCCGGGAAAAGTGCTGACCCTACGCTGTGCAGCCGAACAGGGAAGCGGGCAACCATCAAGCCCGCTCTTTTGTCCCTGTCAAACTTAACCTCATTTAACCCCTGCATCCTACCGCACTGGGGGAGGTAGAGACCAAGAGTTCACTACAGCAGGGGTTTTCACAGTTTTCAAAATCACAGCAACTTTATGGAAAAGGAAAAGAAGATGGTAACCTTTCATTCTGTTAATTGCGTAATGATAATGAGCACGACTGACTCGGCTTGCTCACTAATTACAATAGCTACCGTCTTTTAAGTACTGGGCAGGGTGGTCTCTGTAATCCTTACAGCAGTCCCATGAGGTGGGAGTCACGTCCTCTGTACAGATGGGAGCACTGAGGCTTGGAATGATAGGTTGGGCCCCTGCACTCACACAGGTGGTCAGTAGCCAAAGCAGCCCCCACCCCCACCCCATCCATCTCTGAAGCCCATGCATAAGTAAGTAGCCAGATTGGAGAGAGAGCCTATGCTAATGTGTCTCAAGTCATGGTTATCTGTAATCTAGGTTCTTTCTAGAGCTGGTAACCCTGGAACTGTTCACATTCAGGCCGGGACTTTGTTACACCTGGGAACAAAAATCAGCACATGAAGAAGATGGGAATATATTCACTACAGGAAAGGAACAGGCTGGGTTTTTGTTTTTGTTTTTAATTCATGTGAACTTAAAACAAGAAGAATAACTGTCATTTCCCAAACACCTGACGTTTTATAACTCTGCTTATGAAATACATCATTCTTTCCCAGCCAGCCCCAGAAAAGGAGCTGTTGATTGTATAGCAGGCTGGATCCCAGAGTAGGCCCTGGGGATTTGGGGGTTCTGTTTGTAGAGATCAGAAAGGCCAGTTTTCCAGTTTTCCCTCAGGAAATGGGACAGGGGAACGGCTGGGGGAAGTCAGCTTGGGGGAGCGGGAGAGTTGGTCAGAGCCCAGCCTGGGATGCCACCTTTAGCCCTGCCTGGCCTCTCAGCCGGGGGCCCTGGGCTGGGGGCACCGAGCAGAGAGCAGATAAAAGGCCTGCTCCGCTGAGTCCGCCCCAGTAAATGTGTGCGTTGTGTGCAAGCACAGTGAAAGCGCACACTGTCTCCACGGTTCTGTGTGCCCCCTTGTCCACGCTCACAGCCGCCCAAGCAGGGGGGCTCTGGGTCGGGTTAGTTTTCTTGGCTGCACTTTCGTCTCTCCCGTTGCCACGAAGCTTCCAGGCCCTCACTGGGCGTGGTCTCTGACACCCAGGCCCTCATTCTCCGGCGGGTTTCCTCACTGTACACCTCCGGAACTGGTTTTGTCCCTCCTGGACTGCCACTTCTGCCACCCCCTGTCTTTTGCCTCTCTCCGTTGCTGAGATTTATTCCAGCAGATTTCTTCTGCTCCCCGTCTCTGATCTGGCCTCTGCCCTCTCCAGCTCCTCCCACTTTTCCCAGATGGCTCATTCACTTTACTCACTCATTCATTGGGCAAACAGTGGTTGAGACCCGCTGTGTGCCAGACCGGGGCCTGTCCCCAGGAGGCGAGTGATGAACTGGAGGTGGTCCCAGCCTCAGGGGGACAAACTGGACCATTTCAGGGAACTGCAGTTGCCCCAGGCTGGGCGCCATCACAGAGCTGAGTTCAGGGCTCCCAGAGGAGCCTCGAGTCCTTCAACCCTGCCCAGGACCCCCGGGACCCAACGTGCCCTAGGAAAGGATGCAGTTTAGGAAACCTGGGCTGTCACTTAGCAACTGGCTCCACCCCTTTCCCTCCCTGAACCCTAGAGCTGGGCCCGAGGGAATGAATGGGGAAGATGGGCCCAGGCTGTAAAGAGGCCAGGTGGGGAGGCCCCAGCTGAGCAGAGCTGGGCTAGCACTTTCCTTTTGAAGGTTACCCAGGCTCTGAGGGTCATCCTGGGCTAAGTCTAACTATAAATACTGTGCTTCCTGAAGGGATTACCTGCGCTCTGCTTCCCCTGCCTGCTCCCTCCTTGGCTGGGCTGATCCTTTTCTGGGCCTGCTGTTCTCTTGAATCTCTTATCCCCTCTGCCAGGTGCCATACTTCAGCCACATCTCTCCAGCCCCCTGCAGCCCAGCTGTGACTGCCAGGGCGGAAGGGGAGGGGAGGAGAGATTGGAGTCTGCATCCTGGTCAAAGGGCCATTGCAGCCCAGGCTGTTGGGATGGGGAGGCTCTTGTCCCTTCTTCTGCCTGAAGCCTCATCTCTCCCACCAGCCAGAGCAAGCCCAGGCTTGTTACATAATCAGTACTTCTGGGGAGAACATGGCTGGCCCCATCCCTGGAGCAGGGACCTGGGTATGCAGCTTGGTAACCGAGTGTGGAAATAGAGCTTGGGGATTGCCACAGGTATAAATAGGGCCGTCTCCTGGCTTGGGTGGACTGACTCTCCTGGGAAATCTCTGGTTCCCTTGGCTGGTCTCAGACTTGGTGTCACGTCCCAGTGACTCAGGTATGCCAGTCCCCGAGGCCACAGTAAGGATCTCTTGGGGTCTGAGATCAACAAGCAAAGGGACTGCCTGACTTTTCCCTCACGGCAGCCCCTTCTCCCACTTCCCCTGCCTGCCCACTGCTGCTCTCAGCTGTGATTCCTCCACCATGCTCCCACACCGTTCACTGTGCATTTGTCAGTTCCATTTTCAACTCAGCAGACACTTGCTGAGAACCTGCACTGGGCCAGGGATATTCAGAGGGAAGCAGCCAGGCCCGCTGTCCTTCCGTGGGTTCTTGAGAATCCCCTCTTGTGTAGTTATTCTGAGTTAAGCAGTGTGAATCACACACATACGCACACATGCGCATAGATGCACTCCAGCTCTATGTAAATTGGAAAGGATCTTTAGTGTTCTCTCTCTCACTCTCCTTTCACCACCGTCCCTTGGGGGTGGTATTGCCAGACACCATTCATTATCCAGGCCAAACCACAGCGTCCACCATCATTATCCTCCCCCAACCCAGACATCGTGCCCTCTCGCTCTCTTCCCCCTTTACCCTCTGAATCTGCTCTCAGCAGCAACTTTGGAGGCGATCCATTGAACTAGCTGATGTTAACATATGGATGAGCGGGCCATTTCCACTTTGTTTTGCTGTGCTCACAAGTGGCGTTCTTCAGTCAGAACCGAGTACCTACTCCAGCCTAGCCCTGCAACTCTGGCTCAGTGGGTCTGAGGTGGGCCCTGGGAAGCTGCCTTTCTGTTTTTGTTTTTTGGGTTTTTTTTTTTTGGCTGCATTGGGTCTTTGTTGCTGCACGCAGGCTTTCTCTAGTTGCAGCAAGCGGTGGCTACTCTTCATTGTGGTACACGGGCTTCTCACTGCGGTGGCATCTCTTGTTGCAGAGCACGGGCTGTAGGCGCATGGGCTTCAGTAGTTGTGGCACGCGGGCTCAGTAGTTGCGGCACACGGGCCCTAGAGCGTGCGGGCTTCAGTAGTTGCAGCGCGTGGGCTCAGTAGTTGTGGCTCGTGGGCTCTAGAGCACAGGCTCAGTAGTTGTGGCGCACGGGCTTAGTTGCTCCACGGAACGTGGGATCTTCCTGGACCAGGGATCGAACCCATTTCCCCTGCATTGGCAGGCGGATCCTTAACCACTGCGCCACCAGGGAAGTCCGAAGCTGCCTTTTTAACCAGCACCTCAGCAGGTCCTAACACAAGTGGTATTTCAGGCAACCCTCAACACCCCAGCTTTTGCGTCTACTCAGAAACATACATTCTCTGCTCAGTTCCCTTCCCACCACAATCATAGAGACCCATGATTGTCATGGGCGTTTTGTCCCTCCCCATACAGGTGTGTACTTTGATCTTTTATTTTGTTTTTAAATCTCTCTTTCGTCAACTTCACTGGGGATAAGGACCATTTCTGTTACTCTGTTTTTGACCTGGAGCTTATCTAGGACAGGTGGAGACATAAGTAGAGGCCACTAGATGCTGCTGCTCCTGTTGCTGCTGAAACCAACAGAGCCTGCCTGGCCCTGAACAGAGTCACCCAGAGCTGCCAGCAACTGAAATCCTAGACGCAGTGGGCCTTGGGCTCTCAGTTCACCACCACCCTCAAACCCCACCTCTCAGCTCCCCAAACTCTTCCTCCTTTTCTGTGGCTGCTCCTCAGAACTTTATGTACCCTTTTTACTTGTCAGCAACTTTCATTATATTATTCTTATTACTAAAGTAATTAATGCTTATTGTTGGAAACTTGGAAAATAAAAGCAAAATAAAATCATTGGTAACTGTCAATCAGATATAACCACTGTTAACATTTTGGTGTAAATCCTTCTAGTCTTTTTAATATATATAATATTACATACGTGTTTTTGTGTGTGTGTGTGGTATGCGGGCCTCTCACTGTTGTGGCCTCTCCCGTTGTGGAGCACAGGCTCCGGACGCGCAGGCTCAGTGGCCATGGCTCATGGGCCCAGCCACTCCGCGGCATGTGGGATCCTCCCGGGCCGGGGCACGAACCCGTGTCCCCTGCATCGGCAGGCGGACTCTCAACCACTGCGCCACCAGGGAAGCCCTACATACGTTTTTAGAAATAAAAACTGGAGCACAGTGCACTGGCTGTTCTCTAACCCTTTTTTTTCACTGTATAATGCACATTTCCCCGTGTTACTCAGCCTCCTTCTGCCCCATTACAGAATGGCTGCTCGGGATGCACAGATGTTAATGTAGCCTTTCTCCTGTGCGTTTAATTTATTTCTGGAAAACCGGGCTGAGCTAAATAGCTTTGTAGATGAACTTTCCCCACACGCTTGTGATTATTTTCTTAGAATACTTTCTTAGAAACCAAATCGGTGAGCCGAAGGGATGCACACTTTTAAGCTTTTTGGTATCATAGCAAATACCCTCCAGAAAGTTTGTAGCAATTTGTACAGCATATGAAAGTGTTCACACCCCTTCCACTGCCCAATATTTTTTGACTCAACTAACTATAAAACATCATTTTCTTTTAAGTAAATGAAATTTAAAATACTCATCATCAGTTTGCTTTTTTTTAATGTTTGGAGTAAAAACTTCCCTTTCTGTTTTGTCTGTATTTGTGCCTAAAATTGTCAGCATTAGTGTGTAGGGATCTGGACATTTTGGCATGTCTCTTATGCATGCTTGCCTTGGGCCTGGGGAACTTTGCTGCATATTTTTGTGCTGTGTTTGACTCACTGTGAAGGGAGCCAGCCCCTGGCCCGAGGTGCTGCGCCTGCCCCCTGCTGGCAAAGAAGTGCAGTGACAGCTGAGACAGCTGGGCTTCTGCTGCCCTTTTCTTACATCAACCCTCCCCCTTCCCACCCCCACCCCCACCCCATTCTAATATTTTCTCATATTTTCAGCCTGAAAGAACCAGCGTGCAGGGCGAAGAAATTTTAAGCCCTTGTGTCTTGGGTGATGGAGATGCAGTTAATACTTGGGGAGGCTCACCGGCATCGTGTCCATCCTGGGGTGAGAAGTGTGTCTCTGACAGCGCAGACAGGAAAGCATGCTGTTCTCCGTGTGGAGGGGAGGGGACTCTGAAGGCCAGGTATTCGAGCAAAGCATCCCTCAGGTACTGGGGGCCTCCTGAGGTGACAGCTTTGAAAGGTGACACCATGGGGCTGTGTTCATATTAAAGAGTGAGATGCATTCATACACAGTTACATGTCAGGTGTCCTGAGGTCTCCAGTCCAGCAACCTTGATTGTCAGGGACAGAACCAAAACCTGACCATTTAAGTAAGGGGGTGGTGGGGCATCTGAGCAGGAAGAACACATGTCCCGAAGCCTAGTCTCTTTCTTCTTTAGGAAGCCTCTTTCCTAGAGCCATATGCTCTCAATTTTGACAGTGCTGACAAAGCTTTCTCAACTCTCAGCAGATTAGGAGTGGCCCATTAGCTGGGCCTGACCTCTACCCAATAGGAGCTGCAGTTAGATGGAGACCAGTAAGAACTGACATCTGGCAAAGAGGAAGGAGAAAGGAAAACTTTAGAAAACAGCTCAAGAAGTTAAAAAGCCCTGACGTCTGGGTCCTTGAGTGGAGAGGCAGAAATGCTGCACCCCAGAGGTCCCGAGGGTGTCACTGCATAATGCCTGTGAGTCCTGATGGATCAAAGCTCTTGTCAGTGAGTCATCAATGCTAAAGGACCAAAGAGAAAGGGGGTCAGAAATCATGATGCAGGGCTACTTGATTGATCCAGGCAGAAACACCTCCAGGCCAAACCTTTTCAAAAAAGCACATGGACAATACTGTCATTTTCTGTGCTGCCTTCTGCCTCCTTTCTGTCGTTCACACTTAAACCTTTGAGCCATCTGGCTTTTTTTTCTTTTAATTTATTTTTGGCTGTGTTGGGTCTTCATTGCCGCGTGCGGGCTTTCTCTGGTTGCGGTGAACTGGGGCTGCGGGCTTCTCATTGCAGTGGCTTCTCTTGTTGCGGAGCACGGGCTCTAGGCACGTGGGCTTCAGGAGTTGCAGCACGCGGGCTCAGTAGTTGTGGCTCGTGGACTCTAGAGCACAGGCTCAGTAGTTGTGGCGCACGGGCTTAGTTGCTCTGCAGCATGTGGGATCTTCCCGGACCAGGGCTCAAACCCATGTCCCCTGCATTGGCAGGCGGATTCTTAACCACTGCGCCACCACGGAAGTCCCGAGTCACCTGGTTTTGATTTTTGTGGCTGGCATGAGGTAGGACTCCTGTTGCATGTTTTTCTATATGGAGAACCTGTAGTCCCAACATCATTTATCAGTAGCCCATTATAAAGAAAAATCTCTAGTGTTTCTCCTCTACTGCTCACACAGAATACTTCTGATGACAGTTATGTGGGTGTTTTTCCCATACCCTCTTCATATTGTGAAGGCTTTCCTTTCTTAAACTCTGTTCTTTTGTAATCTGTGTCTGATGAATTCCATATCTGAAGTCTTTGTGAGTCTGATTCTATTGCCTGTTGTTTTTGCTGGCTCAGACTCATATTGTCTTGTTTCTTTGTATGCTGTGATTAAAAAACAGAAACAAAAACAAAAAAACTATGACCTTGTTATTTGTTTTTCTCGGAACTTCATCTCAGGAATTCTTTGAGGCCTGGTTTGAAGTTATTTTCCTACAAAGAGGATTTGCATTTCCTTCGGCTAACCTAGGAACACTTCAGATTAAATGTCTGGCTTGAGAGTTTTCTGTCTGCACTGGTAGCAGCAAACCCACAGGAGGGCCGTTTGTGGATTCAGTCTGACCTGAGGTGGAACTCTCACTCTGTCACTTACTGTATGACCTCGGGCGAGTCATTTAGTCTCTCTGCCTGTCCCATCATCTGTGAAGTAGTAATAATAACCACCTAAAGCCATTGGAAGGGTGAAATGGGATGATATGTATATAAGTAAAGTGCTTACATGGTTTTCTTTCACACAATTGGTAGACAGTGAATGTCCTTCTCTTCCCCTGAGGAGCCGCCACTCCTGCCCCAGCCCGTGGGGGCAGTCCTCAGCCTTAGTTCCGCATCTCACCCAGGCTCTGAGTTATAGCGGGAGCCAAGTACTCTAGACCTCACTCCTGTGGCTCATTCTGCCTTCAGCCTTGAGGTGACTGAGCTTCCGAAAGCCTTTGAGAGATGCTTCTTCCCTCAATCTTGACTGAGGTCTGGAGTTGTCTTGGAGCTGGGTAACAAGAATGATGACATTTAACAGAATTGTTTTCTTCTTCAGAGGCTGCAGGGATTTTTTGGTTAGTTGGTTATGGTTCTAAAAACATTCTTTGTAACTTTATAGTGGAACATTAATAACAAGACATTAAAAACGTTTATAATTTTTAGTCATGGGAATATACATGAACAGTAATATAAGTGTGAAATAAACAGAAAGTTGTATATTAGCATGAAAACATTTTAAATCCTCTTTATAACAAGGAATATTTTTAAAATAAATTGTATGATACGAGCCCAACTCTACTGAGAAAAATGGGGGAAAGAAAGCTGGAAGGAAATATGTCTAAGTGTCAGCAGTAGTTACTTCTGAATGGTGGAATTCTTAAGTAAGTTTTCCCCAGTGGCAGCACGGTACAGACAGTGGTCAGAGGGTGGCCTTCTGAGTCCGGAAGCCTGGTATTAAATTGGTACCTGTGTGGCTTTAGACCAATGACGAGCTCTTTGGGTCTCAGTTTCCCCGTCTGCCGGGGCATTTTGAGGCTACAGTGCCAGCCTGTGATCCGGCACAAGCTGGCTCCGTAAACCGTGGCAGTTATCTTTTTCAGATTAAAAATTTTTTACATTCTTTACAGATTTTAAAAGTACTGAACACGTCCTACTTTATTATCAAAGAAAGACAGTAAAATTAAGACTTCAACAGCAGCAGCAACAACAACAAAGGCAGTACATGCTGCGTCTGCTAACAGAAGTGGTTTACACCCCCAGGTTGGGTGTGTGCAGTTTCCAGACTCTTCCCTGACTCCAGGAAAGGGCACGGAGACCCGAACGTTCAGGAGCCACTGCAGTGAGGGCCAGGGAGGCAGGGCTGGGAGAGGGTGGACCACAGCTCTGGCTTTCTAGATGCTGAGCTTCTCCCTTCTGTCCTGCCCAGGACGCAACGAGCCCCTGAAGAAGGAGCGGCTGAAGTGGAAGAGCGACTACCCAATGACCGATGGGCAGCTGCGGAGCAAGAGGGATGAATTCTGGGACACAGCGCCCGCCTTCGAGGGCCGCAAGGAGATCTGGGATGCCCTCAAGGCTGCCGCCTATGCAGCTGAGGCCAACGACCACGAGCTGGCTCAGGCCATCCTGGACGGAGCCAGCATCACCTTGCCACATGGTGAGCAGGCAGGGCGGGGGCTTTCCCCACCGGAGTGAGGGGGCCGTCAGGGTGGAGGAGAGCCAGTGGCCAGCCCCATGTCAGGAGCTCCCATCCAGGCTGGTGGGTGGCAGGTGTGGCTAGTCGCTTGTTCATTCAAGCAGCCCTCATGAACATGGTCCAGGAGTGGGACACCAAGAAAAATGAGACACAGTCCACTTGCCTAACGAGGGCGTGGAAAGACACCAGCAAACCTCAAGGCGGTGTGATGAGAGCAAGCTAAAGATTGCTCAGGGCCCTTTGAGATCCCAGCACATCTCAGGTAACAACCTTCTGTTGAGTATTATGTGCTGAGCACCGAGCTAGAAGCTTCTGCTGCATTATCTCATTTAATTTCATAATGGCCCCTGGGACTATGTAAAGCAGAGGGCAACAATGGAAACTCTATAGAGTCAGAGACTGGGTTTTAACCAAGTGTCTCTTTCCTAGCTATGTGACCGTGAGCTTCTTGAATTTAAAGCCTCAGTGACTAAACAATTATAAAGTGGTAATACCAGCCTCATAGGATGGCTGTTAGGATTCAACAAGATACACATAACATCATTTAGTCCAGTCCCAGCACTTAGCTGGTGCTCAAGATACAGTAAATATCAATATATTACTATATGTAACACATTGTACAAGTAAGAAGATTGAGGCCCACTGGGTATAAGTCATGAACAGCAGGGCCTATGCTATTTCATTCATCCTTGTAACCCCAGCACCCAGCACATATGCTCAGGAAGGAGTTGTTGAATGAACAAATGAAAAGTTAAGTAATTTTCTAGGGTTGAATGAGCCAGTACCTGGTGGAGCCAGAATGTCAGCCCAGATCTTCCTGCCTCTACCTTGAGCTCCCACCAGCTGTCCCAGGAAGACCTGCCTGTAGGGTGGGTTTGAGGACTGTGGGATGACCATGACAGGTGTATCAGTCTGCTCAGGCTGCTATAGCAAAATACTGCAGACTGGGTAGCTTATTAAACAACAGAAATTTAGTTCTGGAGTCCGAGAAGCGCCAGATCAAGGTGGCAGCTGATTTGGTTTTTGGTGAGAGCTCTCTTCCTGGCTTGTAGATGGCCACCTGCTCTCTATGTCCTCATTGTGGGAGAAGAGAGAGAGCTTGAGCTTTCTGGTCTTCTTGTAAGGGCACTAACCCTTACTGGATCAGGGCCCCACCTATATGACCTCATTTAACCTTAATTACTCCCATATAGGCCCCTATCTCCAAATACAGTGACACTGTGGGGGTGGGGTTAGGGCTTCAATACATGAAATCGGTGGAGGGGACACAAGTTAATCCATATCAGTTGGTCCCCAAGCCGACTCTGACCACCCTGCCTTTCCCACAGGCACCCTCTGTGAATGCTACGATGAGCTGGGCAATCGCTACCAGCTGCCCATCTACTGCCTGTCGCCACCCGTGAACCTGCTTCTGGAGCACACTGAGGAGGAGAACCTGGAGCCCCCCGAGCCCACCCCCAGCGTGCGCCGAGAGTTCCCGCTGAAGGTACGCCTCTCCACGGGCAAGGACGTGAGGCTCAGCGCCAGCCTGCCTGACACGGTGGGGCAGCTCAAGAGGCAGCTGCACACCCAGGAGGGCATCGAGCCATCCTGGCAGCGATGGTTCTTCTCTGGAAAGCTGCTCACAGATCGCACGCGGCTCCAGGAAACCAAGATCCAGAAAGATTTTGTCATCCAGGTCATCATTAACCAGCCCCCGCCACCCCAGGACTGAGGATCCCACGGACCCCTGGGCAGAGAGACCAGGGAAGGCCTCTGCAGGGCTGAGAGGCCTCCCGGCTGGAGCACTAGGCACCCCCACCCTGCCGCTGCCTTTGAGAGCCGTTCTTTTCTCCAGGGGAGCCTCCCGTGTATGGCTGCCGGGCGAGCCCTGAGGGGACCCTGCTTCCCAGGGACTCCGTGGGCCACCAGTGCCCAGCACCCAGGAAACAGTGTGCTGCCACACACAGGCCTTGCCAACCTTGTCAGAGAAAAGGCAAACCAGGGCCCTCCACCCTGCCTCTCCCCCGCGGCAGGTTCAAGCCACGAGGGCCAGCCCGGAGGCCCCTGGAGCCCAGATCTGTCATCTGGTGCTGCCGGCTGTGCTCACTCCGGTTTTCTGCTCAGGGTCTGAAGCAGCTGCTGTCTCCCTCCCTTGCCCCTACCCCCTGACTCTGCCCTGGGCCCAGTGCCAGCCCCCTAGAGGGGAGGGGACCACTCGTGAGCCCCGGGGGTGGGGAGCCTGAGGCCGGCCTCTGCCTCTCCCAGCCCCCAGCACAGCTGGCAGAGATGAGGTGGTGGCCGATGGCTGGGCTGTCATGGCAGAGGCCTGCACAGGGCCATCTCTTGGCTGTAACCCCGGCAGTGGGGGGTCTGCAGCCCGCTCACGGCCCCGCAGCAGGTCCCTGTGTGCAGACATGTCTGCATATTTATCAATAAAGCCTTTTGCTCCTTCCTTCTCTCTTGCCTGGCTTTGGCTTTGGGTTCTCCTGTAGCTCTCTGGAGCCCTGGAGCCAGTTCTGGGGCGGGAGCAGGTGGGTGCACGGCCTCCCCAGCTGCTCCGGGTAGAGCAGCTACTGCTCCGTGCTCTCCACCGCAGAGAGTACGGTGGAGCGAGCCGTGAACTGCCAGTATGCGGACCTGTGTTCTCGTGGGTCCTCCGGAAAAGCCTCTTAACCTCCGAACCCGCGTTGCTTGTCTTTCAAGTGGAGGTGATGCCGCCTGCCCTGCCTCCCCTCTCAGCTGCTGGCAGGATTACATGGGATAACAGGTGTGAGCTTTGAAAGCGAAGGCAGCACCTCCGGAAGGTGGCGTTAGTTACCTGCTGCTCTGCTCCTGCAGCACGAGGGTGCTGGCTTCAGACTCCAGCCCCCTGAGCCAGGCCCTCAGGACTGAGATGTGTGTGGACGTCCTGCAGATGCTGCGTGCACCCTTGGCGACGTGAAAGCAAAATCTCTGGTAAATTTTGATGATGAGCCTGTGTCGGCTTGCCAGCAAGGGAACCAGAGGGAAGAAAGAGCCGGGTCTTGTGCTTCCTTAGGGGAAAATGTGCACGTAAGCAGAGAGGGGGACCTTAGATAAGGTGGTTTAGCTGAGGGCAGGCCACGTGAGTGTCACAGAACCACAGGGCTGTGGTGTCTGTGGTTCACTGGCAGGTTCAACCTGGGTCGTGGTGACCCAGGCCTCACTCCCATAGTTCCAGGTGCGGAACTGAGCAGTACAGGTCTGCTTCTTCTCCAGTTGATAGTATTTTTCTTTCTCAGTGAGCACCGGTCAGGTTGGCCTGACTGGGAAACCAGGGAGGGAAGGATGATCAGTCAGAGCTGGTGTCTTCGTCAGCAGGGCTTGGCGCTGCGTTCCAGCCCTTCCAGTGGCTCCTTGAAGCAAGACCGTGTAAGTCCCACAGAGGCCCCCTGCGACAGACTGATGGGTGAGGTCTGTCAGGGACAAGTGGACTTGCAGCCAAATGCTGCGGTGCTTCACTAGGGGGCGCTGTGGGACCCGAGAGGCAAGGCCTGCGCGAGCTGCGTGCGAAGAGGCAGGCGGCTGCCCTTACCTCCACCCACTGCCTGGCACTCCAGCCCAGATGAGGCAGAGTCTTGCCCCTTCCCAGAGCAGGCAGGGCCTTTTCACGGGACGGCCTGGGGACGCGGGCTTATCTTGGGTCCCCACATTTGGCCTTTAGGCTCCCTCACTGGCACTGGCTGGGCAGGGTTTCCAGGCGTCCAGCAGGTGGCACCGCCATCAGGGCTAAGGGCAGCCAGCGATCCTTTGTGCAGCGCGGCTGCCCGGCCCATCTGGGCCTCAGCGCTCAGGACAGAGGCTGGGCAGGCGCCTTCCTGCAGTCCTCGCTCTCGCTCCCGGGGCACTGGGCCCTCCGGCTCCAATAGGCCAGAGGTTGGGGGGTGGCAACTGTCCCTGCCGCCTCCTGCTCCTCGGGGCTGCCTGGGGTGAAGGTGACAGGTCGGGAGGCAGCTGGAGAATTGGGCCGGTGAGCTCATGGCAGAGGCGCCTAGCAGGGCGGGGGTGGGAGCCCTGGCATATAAAGCCCCTGGGGCCCCGGGGCCTGCAGGGGCGGGTTGCGCACGGTGCCATGGCGGGCTCCGAGGAGGTGCAGAGGGCCACGGCACTCATCGAGGAGCGGCTGGCACAGGAGGAGGAGAATGAGGTAGGGCGGGGTGTGGGGCCCAAGGGGGTGCTGAGGAGACCCAGCTCTGCTATCAAGGGAAGGAAGAGCCTGGCTGCCGTACCTGGAAGGAAGGAGGACAGGTGTCCCCAGGGACCCAGCTGGCTCTACTGCAGGGTGCTCCTGAGAGGGGGCTGCTGGCAGTGGGAGATGGAGGCTTCAGCCCCCAAATCTGAGAGACAGTGGAGTGGGCGAGCCAAGCTGGGTTCCTCGAGACCCTGTCCACCCACCTGGGCCTCGAGGAGACAGGCTGAGCTGCACAGAGCAGGACAGCTGGGATGCTGCCTGCAGATTGGGGCCCTGAGATCCCCCCAGCTGCCGGCTGGGAGGCTGGGACAGGAAAAACTCCAGTGTTTGGTCCCTGAGGAAGGATAAAGACGGGGGGCAGAGTGAGAAAGGGATGCTGGCCAAGGAAGCATGGGTTTTCTAGGACCACCAGCCACACCCGGGGAGGCGACTGAGCATGGGGCTCTGGGCAATTGTATTTTCTCTGGAATAAAGAAGTCGGGGAGGAGGGTGCGGGCTGGTTCTACTCTTCATTTTATGGAGATGAATACTTCACCTAGAGTCTACTCTTCCAAGATCCCAGTGCTGGGAGGAATGAGAGGCTCAGGAAGGTCAGCCTCTGCCTCCTCTTTACCAGCTCTGTGTTCATTTTAGCCGACATCTGCCAGGTGCACGGTCAACTAAGAAACAAGGCAGAGTGGAAAAGGGTGAAATAGAGGTGTAACTCAGAAGTGAAGGAGCACAAAGGGTGGGTGAGGCATGCCGACCGTGGGCCCTCGAGGACTTCTCTGTGGACAGGAGGGCATTTGAGCCAGGCCTTCAAGGATGGCCCTTGAAGGATGGAGGTCAGGAGTGGGGAGAGTATTCCAGGCTAAGGAAACAACAGGCGCCTGTCGTTGGGGTGAGCGGAAGCATGATTGTCGGGAGAAAGTCTGGCAGGAGGGGCTGAGGCTGGGAAGGGAGACAGGGCACAAACCAGACAGTGAGGACCACGTGAAAGATACTTACTCTGTGGGCAGTGGGGAGCCACTGCATGTTGTTGAGTGAGGCACAGTGGTACCACCTGACATGTTTGGGGAAGGCAGCTCTGACAGCCCTGAGAGGGACTTGGAGGGGGAAAGACTGGCCCTAACAGGAATGGGAGGGAGGAGATAAATCAGTGTAGATGTAGACTCCATTCAAAAAAGGAAGAGTGACTGAATGGAGGTGAGGAAGAGGGAAGGGTCAGGACTCTGGTGGAAGAAGAGATGAGGGCTAGGGAAGGGAGGGGAGGTTTGGCTGGGAAGGACCTGGACTGAGCCTGCTGAGTCCCCGCCGGCGCATCCCTGGATCTCCAGGTATGCCATTTCTCACTCCCCCAAGGGCATGTGCACCAGGGCCAGGCAGGGGAGTCATGTTGCTGGGCCATTTCTGGAATGCTGCCACTGGACACAGAGACCTTCAGTAAGGGGACACGGAGCAGTCTTCATCCATTCATTCATCCAACAAATATAGCGGCAGGGCTGTCAGGGCCCCAGGTGCCCACAGAGCCAGCCTCACCACTGGTGCCTCCTACATGCCAGGCACCGTGCTATGCATTGGACAGGCATTCTCTCATTTCCTCTGTGCAACCATCTATGAAGTAAGGTGGAAGTTTTGTTGGGTTTTGTTTCACCGACAAACACCCAATTCAATAAACATTTCTTGAGCACCTACTGTATGCCAACCTACAGAGACAAATCTGAAGCGAGGGGCTATGGAGTCTGGGTAAGGCGTGGGCAGGCGTTAGAGTCCCCAGTTGTTCCCACCAGGCCCCAGCCCAGCGGCATTCTTAGAGGAGAACCGCTGTTCAGCCTGCACCCACTTCATGGGGTGGGTAGGGAAGGAGGGTCTCGGAGACCAGCCCAGGGGCTGAGGCTCTCTTGCAGGGGCCTTACTGGGCTAGGTCATCACTGAGGACTTGGAGGTGTGCAGAGCTGCTGAGCCCGCCTGCCACCATCCGTGAACTCATTCATTCATTTATTCTCCAAACATTTGCAGAGCACCTACTGTGTGCTAACTCTTGTCATCGGTGCTGGGGATGCCAAGATGATTAAGACCAAGCCCACTCTAGATGCTCCAGGAGCCCAGCCAGGGCTCCACATGCAGTAGTAGCTGAAGCCCTAGGTGATCTTGTCCCTGGGTGAGGATGCAGCGTTTCAGGCGAGGCCGGCACTGGGGAGACCTCAAACCATGTAAGCCTGACATGGAAGGGAGATGCCAGTGGGCAACAGAACATTCGAAATAAAGACCTGGAAAATCAGCCCTCAACTGACACTTGAAGAGTATAACACCGGAGCTCGGTGTCGAACGACAAAGGCAGCTGAGAGCTCTGTAAGGGAGATCATTTCTCCCCAGCTGCCACCTGGACTCGGCACTCTCCAGCCTGGACGAATGTTTCCGGTACATGGGGACTTCAGAGATAGGGGCGCCAGCACTTAACGAAGAGTGTTTTCCTTTAGAAGAGAGGAAGTGGCCATGAGGAAGTAGTCCAGGCAGGTTGGAGCTACAAGTGGGGAGGAGACTTGGACAGAGTCTCCCCCATATTATTAAAATGAGAATAAGGTTAATACTTAGAGTTCACATCAAGCTGAGAGCTGGGGAGCTGCGGGTTCCACCCCTCAGGTTCCCTGAGAGCAACAGTTTCCATGCTCTAGGATTTCACGGATCAGTAAAATCTGAGGGAAAGAAGTTGGTAACTGACAGAGTTGCCAAATTTTTGTATTGTCAAGTAAGCCCACTAAAAAAAAAAAAAAAACTATCATCTCATCTCAAGTATTTCATCAAAGTGAATTTTAAACGCCAAAAGGAAAAAAAAACCCAAAACCTCAGTGCTTGAAAACAGTGAGTATGTTTAATTTCATGAAAACTCATTCCAGTAGCCCTTAATCCTGTTTTGCTGGGGACACAGGGCAGTCAGTACACAGGTGTTTGAACTGGGGTTGGGGCCAGGGAGGCCGGCTCTGACCTGGGGCCTCCTGGACCAGACAGGAGTGGGGCAGATGACGGGCTGGGAGGTCACACAGGAGGAGGTCCTTGGGGTCCTTGAATTTGTTGTGGGCGAGGCTATCTGGCCCCCGAGGCACTGCAGGCAGTCCCGGAACCCGTCCTGTCCTTGGCTCACCAGAAACTCCGAGGAACCACCACCCATCAGAAGCTGCCCATGGAGATGCTGGTGTTGGAGGATGAGAAGCACCACAGGCCTCAGAGTCCATCCTTACAAAAGGTTAAGGTAAGTGCTAGGAGAACCCAGTATCTGCGCGCTCAGGAGACAGACCAGGCAGTTACGGCCTTGCCCCTCCTGGTGCTCCTCCAGCAGCTCAGCACCCCTGGGAGATGTTAGCGATGCAGCATCTCGGCCCCATCTCATACTTGTAAAGGAGAGCAGAATATGCCACCCCCAAATATGCCACTTTGGCATACTGATTTTTTTTTTTTTTTTTGCGGTACACGGGCCTCTCATTGTTGTGGCCTCTCCCGTTGCGGAGCACAGGCTCCGGACGCGCAGGCCAGCAGCCATGGCTCACGGGCCTAGCCGCTCCGCAGCATGTGGGATCTTCCCAGACGGGGGCACGAACCCGTGTCCCCTGCATCGGCAGGCGGACTCTCAACCACTGTGCCACCAGGGAAGCCCCATACTGATTATTTTTAATTAAAGTTATCTGAGAAAAAGCCAGTGCAAGAAGAACACTCTGACCCTCCTTTGTTCCCCTGAAAGTAGCAAATAAATCTGCCATGGGAAGTTACCCTGCTATATCAGGAAAGTAGAAAGCTTCCTTATCACTAGATCTCAGGAATTCAGGGCTGAGAAGGCTATATAAACAAAACTTGTTTCTTCACTAATTAGTTCCTCCAAAAACAAACTCCTTTGTCTTTTCAATGTGGCACAAATTTATTGTTTCTTTGTCTAAAATGTGTAAAAGCTGCCTGCTTTGGTCACTTCTTTGAGTCTCATATTTTTATGGACTACCATACATCTGAAATTAAATTTGTTTTTCTCCTATTAATCAGTCTTACATCAATTTAATTATTAGACCAGCTAAAGAACTTAGAAGTGAAGAGGGGGGAAGTTTTCCTCCCCAGGCCTGCTAAGTCAGAATCTGCATGTGTACAAGATCCCAGGGGACTCATTTTGGAAGCGGCAGTGATGGGGCAGCCATACAACAGGGCATGATGCAGGTGTTAGTGGGCTGGGGGAGGCTGTGTGTGCTGCCAGGAGACATCTGCACGCTGATAAGAGAAAAGCAGAGTTTCCAGACCACTGCGTGGAGGATGATCCCATAGGATGCATGTCTGAAAGGGCATCAACAGAGCTATGATAGAAGTTCCTCTGGGAGAGAAGGGCTTTCTCTTCAGAGCTTTTATGTTTCTGTATTACTTTTATGGCCAGAGAGAGAGAGAGAGAGAGAGAGGCAGGGAGGGACGGAGGGAGGGAGAGAGAGAGAATTCCATGGAGATATGAGAGTTCGTACCCTGTTCTGGAGGCCTGGGCTAAGAACTGCCCTTGAGATTTCCTCATCAACTCCCCACGCTATGTGGAGCCTTGAAGCTGGGCAGCTCCCAAGCAGCCCCCTGAAGCCCCCTGTGCATCTGTGTCTGTCTCATTGGCTTCACCTAGTCCTAGGCGGCAGAGCTAAACCTGGATTCTTTCTCCCTTGAGAGGCTCTCCCTGTCCTCCACCTCCAGCCTAGCTCAGAGGTCCCCAAGCCCCACATTCTGTGCCCCAGTGCGGGACTTGATTGGCTATCCCCACGCAGGGTCAAGAGCGCGTGCGTAAAACATCCCTAGACCTGCGGAGGGAGATCATCGACGTGGGTGGGATTCAGAACCTCATCCAGCTGCGGAAAAAGCGCAAGCAGAAGAAGCGGGAAGCCCTGGCAGCCCCCCAGGAGCCGCCTCCAGAGCCGGAGGAGATCGTAAGCGTCCTGGGGAGGACACCTGTGTGGGCAGGGGGAGCCAGGGAAGGGGGAATGGCTCCGATCACAGCGGAGCGGCCCCCAGGGACTGCATTCGCTCTCTCCAGACCGGCCCCGTGGACGCGGAGACATTCCTGAAAGCGGCGGTGGAGGGGCAAATGAAGGTCATTGAGAAGTTCCTGGCAGACGGGGGTTCCCCCGACACCTGCGATCAGGTGATGTTCCCATCGGGCCCTGCACCTGTGCCGGCCTCCCTTTCAGAGCTGATGGCCGCACCCCGCCCGCTTGTGCATTCTTTGAGAAGAGGCGTGGGTGTCCTTTGGGAGGGGGCCCCTCAGAAGATGTGGGATGCCCCCTTCCCCACACAGGGGTTTTTCTAAATCCTTAGACCCTTTCCAACTTGAACCACCTCCAGAGTAATAAACACCTGGATTTTTAGGGGAAAAAATGGAATGGAATCAAATACAGAGTCCAAGACCAGGAGATTTGGATTCAAATCCCACCTGTACCACTCCCTAGTTCTGTGACCTGTGGCTGGGCCCGTCACCTCTCTGTGCCTGTTTCCTTCTTCGTAAAACTGGCTCCTCCCCTCAGAGCATGTTATGGGGATCAAATAGAATATTAGTTCTTCAATACATATTTATCGAATGAAAACACTATTAAAGCACATGCTTGGATATGATATTTTGTGTTGCATTGTATATCATCATACTTTTAACAATTATTTTTATCTTATGGTTAAAATATATATATATATATATATATATATAAAACATGAGACATGCCAAATAAATTTTAAGTGCACAACTCAGTGGCATTAATTACACTTATAATGTTGTGCACCCATCCCCACGATTTTCAAAATATTTCCGTCACCCGTCATACTTCTTTTTGTTTTCCCTGAAACTGCCTCTTTCATACTTTGTAGGATGCTCTCTCGAGATCATATCCTGGGATTGAGCAAATTAATGGTCACCCCCTTCAGGCTGCATTATTGCAGGCTTAGACCACATGTCCTTTCCACTTTTTAGATTCCAGAGTTTTAATCCTCTTGGTCTATCTAAGCATCTCCTGCCTCTGTGTTGTGCTAGGAGCACAAAACCAAAAAGACCAGGGTTGACAGTAGCTGGGAGACTGATGCACAACTGGTTCATTAGAATATGGAAAGATATGCCCTCTGGCCTGAGTGTTTCAAGAGACCAAAGCGAAAGCCGACTGAATTGGACAGGAAGTACATTCCCTCCTTGAATCAGTAATCAGGGTGCACCTGCCCATCCTGGCCCTGGGCAAGGCACTCAGGGGAAATAGTCAAGTAAGACTCAGCTTGCCTTTGACCGTCTATCACAGTGGAGGGTTGTCTGGACCCCGGGACAGCTATGGCCTAGAGGTTTCAAGAAGTCGATGACACTTGAGCTGCGTCTTCATGGAGTTACAAGAATTCATCAAGCACTCACAGGGAGTATGGGCAAAATGGGCATTTGGGCACAGGCAATAGCTTGTGTGTTTAGGGGGCAGTGGGAAGGTCAGAGTCCACAGTGCACAGGAGGCCTCCAAGGCTGGTCCAGATAGAGCATGAAGGAGCCGGCGGAACATGGAAGATATGGGGACCCGGCACAGGGGTCAGAATCGGGCTGGGATAAGGCCTGGGCTCAACTTGGGTGGGCGATGGGCTCAGGCCTGGGGCCAGAGTTTAGGCCCTGACAGTTTCTCTGGGGACAGTTCCACCGGACAGCACTGCACCGAGCTTCCCTGGAGGGCCACATGGAGATCCTGGAGAAGCTTCTAGAGAGTGGGGTCACTGTGGACTTCCAGGATCGGGTGAGCAAGAGGCCAGGTATTGGGTGAGGGGCAGGAGGTGGTCCAGCACTCATAGACTCCCTATCCCTGCAAACCTCCAACCTGGGACATAAACAAGCTGCCTCGGGGGCCAGGCTCCACCTCTAGTATGTTGTATGACCTTGCGGGGCGGGGGGGGGGGGCATCTCCTCCCTGAGCCTCCTCTGTAAATCTGGCTTGGACGAGATGGAGCCCGAGGGTTCTTCGGCTCCACTGCATCCATTGCTCAGTCATTGGAGTGGCCCTATCCTTCCCTGGATACCTGCCTGCCCTCTTGGCTGGGGTCCTTTCCCCCAGGGCACTTTCTTCCCTGAAGCTCTGCAATTAGGCTCCACCCTTCCTTTCTAGCTGGACTGCACGGCCATGCATTGGGCCTGCCGTGGGGGCCACTTGGAGGTGGTGAAGCTTCTGCAAAGTCGGGGAGCAGACACCAACGTGAGGGATAAGGTGAGGCCATAATGCTCACAGATGTTGAGGTAGCAGGGCGGAGGGGTGGTGGGGAGAGAAGCAGAGGGTAGAAAAGCAGCAAGCAGGAGGGTAGTGAGCTAGTCTGGTTTCTGGAGTGGCTGCAGAGCCCAGGGATGGGTCCTTGCCATCAGCTGCAGCCCCTTGGAGACTACCATCTGGGAACGGGAGCAAGAGCAGAGGAGAGGGGAGGAGAAGAGATCCACTAGCTTGGCGGCTTTGGGACCACCCAGAGATGCAGGATTTGTTCACCCGTGCCATCGTTCATCATCCTTCTATCTGTCTATCTATCCGTCCATCCATTCATTTATTCATCTGTTCACTTATTTATTCATCCACCATTTTTAATTCACTCAATCCTTTGTATATAACCTTGAACAAGTGACAGCCTCTGAGCCTGTTGCTCATCTATAAAATGTCTTGCAGAGTTCTTGTATAGATTGGATGGGAAAATTTATGTAAATTAATTATTTATTCAACATAAGGCTAATGTTTTGTAAGATTTTGCTGTGCTCATCACATAGTCATTTCTCAGTAAATGGCATCTACTATAATTATTTTAAAAGGGCAGAGGAGTGAGCAGTAGCTCACATCCGGGTGAGAGGGGAAACATAGAAGGCTTCCCCGAGGAGGTGGCATGTAATGCCTTAGAGCTGATCATCAGATAGGGTGATGGGAAATTACAGCGTTCCCTACCCCTCCTTGGGAGAAGGATTAGGCTAGAGTTAAGACGGCCGCCTCCCAGAGGCATCACAGTCCAGGTCCCTTCAGCCAGCATCTCCTGATTCCTCCCCACCCAGCTGCTGAGCACCCCCCTGCATGTGGCAGTCCGGACGGGGCACGTGGAGATCGTGGAACACTTTCTATCCCTGGGCCTGGACATCAATGCCAAAGACAGAGTGAGTGTCTGGGTTCCTTCACGCCCAGCCCCACCATAGGGGGCTCCATATGCCCCCTGAGGGCTCCCACATGCCCCCGTGGGCCATGCTGAGTGTCTCACTGGTTCTAGGAAGGGGACAGCGCCCTGCATGACGCCGTGAGGCTCAATCGCTACAAAATCATCAAACTGCTGCTCCTGCACGGGGCTGACATGATGAGCAAGAACCTGGTAAATCCACTCCTTTCCTGATTCAGTAAACAGTGTGCGCTGCCCTCCCGGGCCCTGTGCTGGGCACTCGGAAGAAAGACAGAACTGAGCAGGACTCGGCTGGCCTGCCCTTGGGGCAGTGTCACAGTGGAGGGTTTCTCTGGGCCCCAGGAGATTGGGGGCCCACCCGGCTTCCCAACTCTCTCTATGCTTCTCTACATCCAGAAAATCTAAGTGGAGAAAACAGCCAGGAGGGACAGGAGGAGGATTTCCCAAAGGCCCCCAAGTAGACTGCAGGCGGTCCTAATGTCCAGGCTCAGGGAGGCCAAAATCGTGGAGGGACAGAGCCGGAAGGAAGCTAAGCACTCAGTCAGCACGATTGTTCCTAGCACCCTGTGTTGGCTCCTGTGGTCCTCCAGTTCCTTTAGGAACCTGTGTCCCCCCGTCCAAGCTCTTCTTTGGGGCCCAGAGCAATCACAAAAGAGAGGAGAATTGGGTAAGGGGGGACCTTGACTCAAGAAAGGCTGGGGGGTGCAATATAGGGGGAGGGGATTAAGAGGTACAAACTGTTATGTATGGTATAAGCTACAAGGATATATTGTACAACACGGAATATAGCCAATATTTTATAATAACTATAAGTGTAGTATAACCTTTAAAAATTATGAATCACTGTATGGTGCACCTGTAACTTATATAATATTGTACATCAACTATACTTCAATTTTTTAAAAAAAAGCTAGCTATATGAAAGAAGAAAGAGAGGCTGAGGAGATAATGGGAAAGTTAGGAAGACAAGGGGAAGGTGTAAATGAAGGCTTCTCAACCGCACACGTGTTGGGCGGGAGAACTCTTTGTCGTGGGGGGGCTGTCCATGCATTATCGGATGTTTGGGCAGCATCCCTGGCCTCTACTCAAGATGCCAGTAGCATCCCCTCCTCCAGTGTCATAACCAAAAATGTCTCCAGACATTGCCAGTTGCTCCCAGTTGGGAGCCACTGGCGTAGATGAGGGTACCTCTTCGTCCAGACTTCTGAACGGTGACTAGATATCCTCTTGTCTCCCCCAGGAAGGAAAGACCCCCACGGACCTGGTGCAGCTGTGGCAGGCTGACACCCGGCACGCTCTGGAGCACCCGGAGCCGGGGTCAGAGCAGAACGGGCTGGAGGGGTCTGCTGAGGGTGGGCGGGAGACCCCGAAGCCTGTGCCAGCCCAGTAAACGACTGTCCCAGCCCAGCCAGGCACCTGGCCTGTCCCCTGCGTACAGCCGGAGGGTCATAAGAATGGCCCCCAGAGCTGAGGACCGCATCATACCTCTGTACGCCCCAGGAGCCCCCACAAGCTACCGCAATTAAAACAAAAAGTCATTTTTGCTGTGTGTGATGTTCATTTCTATTTGTGCCTAAAACATTTAGGAATGAAGGAAGACTGGGGGCAAGGGTGGGCTCAGGCAAGAGGGGAACTTGGAGCCCTTTGGCCCCCCTGAGCCAGCCCTGCTGCTTTTCCTAACAAGGCCTCTTTTTGCTTCTTTCCTGCCACCCCACTTCCCAGTCCCAAAGTGGATCAGCTTCCCAGGGCACTTGTCCTGGGGTCCCCTCCTGGTGACAGCTGTCCTGTGGGGCTGTGCGTGACCAGCACGGGCCTGTCACGTGGCAGGCTTGGTGGGAGGAGCTTGGCAGGGGAGTGGGGCAGTGGCGGCAGATCACAGGTCTCATCCAGCCAGCCCCGCCTCCCACAGGGAAGGGCCGGCTCAGCCAATCGGCTCCGCCAAGCTCTCAACTGCCACGCGGAAGCGGGGAAGCCAGCCTGGCTCCTGGCTTTGGGGCTGGGAATTGTGGGAGGAGGGCCGGGCCCCACTGGAGGCACCGTTTTGTGTAAGGACCCAAGGAACCAGTCCTCCGTCTGGCCACAGGGACACTGGGTTGTGGCATTTCTCCAGCTGCTCCCCAGGGGGAGGGAAGACCTCCCTGGAGCCAACAGGCCTAGCCTCTGACCCTGGAAACACCCAGCCCAGGCCTGCCTGAGAGCCAACAAGTCAGGGGGCAGCAAATTTTTAACCAGACACATAGATCATTAACTGGGGTAGGAAGGAGTCCAAATTCAGCATCCCTCGGGGGCAGAGACCAGCTGGGCTTTGAGCCTCCTGTGGAGATGCTGGGCCCCCGAGTCTGGTCCTCTGTGAGGCAGGGGCTGAGCAGGGCCTTGTCCAGCACCGTGGGGGGCTGGGCCTCAGGGGAGGGGAGGAAGGTGGACATCTCAGGCATCTACCCCCCTGTGACCACCCCCTTCACTGCCACGGCCGAGGTGGACTATGGGAAACTGGAGGAGAATCTGCACAAACTGGGCACCTTTCCCTTCCGAGGTAAGCAGGGTCTGTCCGCTGTGGGAGTTGGGGAGATGTGAATGACCCTGGTCTCCTCAGCCAGCAACCAGAGGAGGGTACACAGGCTCTTTCGAGCTGCTCTTGGTCAGTCGGGTACCCTGGGAGTCATTTTATTATGGGAGAGGAACAGGGGGCATTGGTCTGGAGTCAGGAGCCAGGCAGGAATCTTGGGTTGTGATCTTGGGTTGAATCTCCTCTTGGGTTGGCCTGTGATCTTGGGTTGAATCTCCTCTGCCTCAGTTTCCCCAGCTGTAAACTGTTGAAGTTCTTAGCCCAGCGTTATTGTGAGGATGAAACTAGATCATGGGTGTGAAAGCCTTTGTCAACCAGCCACTCTGTGCAGATGTGAGGGCAGCGGGGTGTCACGTGGCAGCCCCGCCAGCGGGCTCATCTCCCTCAAAGCCTTGTTTGCACACTCTCTTCCGGGCAAAGCCTCCCTCGGCCAAGTTAATTCCTGTCCTGGATCCTCTGACTCATTTCCCCTGTTACACATGGGCCTCCCCTCTCTGAGATCAGAGACCAGATCATATTTGTGACACTCAACATACAACACAGCCACAGGCACGATAAATGAAGATAAAAGAAGCGGCAAATTCTGCCCGTCCTGCCCTGCCCACCCTCATCCATCACCCGTGACAGTTCCCTGAGGCAGTGCTCTCAATAGCCCTATTTCACAGACTGGGAAGCTGGGGCTCAGAGTGACGAGATCACTTGCCCAAGGTCACTCAGCTAATACGTGGCTGAGCTGGGATTTGAACTCAGGCCTGACTGCACAGCCATGCTCGGTTTCACTCCACTGCACTGACTGATGAGCCGCTAGGTCAGATTCTAATAAATAGACCCTGATGGGCACCAACTTGGGAATGGAGTGGTTCCGACTGGGGTAATGCAGTGGAGCAGTTGGGAACGTGCACTCTTGATTCAAACCACAGCTCGGCCACTGACTTAGCTGTGAGATCTCTCTAAAGCTCAGTTTCTCCATCTGACACGTGGGAGTAATAATGGCCACATCATAGGAGGGTGGGGAGAAGAATCTGAGAGAATGCAAGTGAAAGCATGCTGTAAATTGTGAAGGGTATGTACATGAGAAGGTGTGGATTCCAGTGATAACGATGATTAGAATGACAGTGTGATCGCCACTGCGGGCAGAGCCGCGTTGTGACAGTGCCCGCTGGCATGACTGAGACCCCATTCGTATCTCAGTGCTGAGGCGATGTGAACCTTCCCTAGCGGCCAGTGAATGCCCTGTGGACGTCCACACTGAGCAGTGACACAAACTCTAAGTACATTTCTGCTGGGGCTCAGCTCATTGGAGCCTGAAGGTTTGGGCTGAGGCCCGGATCTCTTGAAGCAAAGTGAGAAGCTCCTTGAATCTCTAAACGAAGACTCTGCTTCACCTCCCGGGTTCAAGGACACCGTAGTGCAGGGGGTGGGGAGGGTAGACTTTGCATCCAGTGTCTGCCTGCGCCCCAGGCTCTTCTCTGGACCCTTCCTTCCCCCTCCCCACAACTCACTGCTGCAGTGGGGACAGGGGTGCCTAGGAGCACAGGCTGCAGAGGGTTTGGCAGGCTGGCCATTGGTAAACTACGCAGGCACCAGCTCCCACCTCAGCTCTCTCTTACCCCCGCACATGGGGGAGCGGGGCACTGTGTAGAAGAGCCCAACACCCGGAGTTAGAAGACCTGTAGGAGTTCTAGTTCTGCTAGTTACGGCGACCTTGGAAAAATCACTGAACCTCTGATCCGGCTTCCTCATTTTAGAATGGCAACCGGGCCACAGCATTCAACACAGTCCTCCCAAGGAACCCAAACCCGAGGTCCTGGCACAGATAACACCGGGCCATAGGGCCCAGTCACAGCTCCCAGGATGCAGCCGGGTTGCCTGGGAAGGGAGCAGTGAGCCACTCTAGCGCGAAAATCTATGTCTCTCTTGCTGGATCCTCACCCCCTTTTGCAGCCCAAACTCAGGGGCAGGGGAGGGAACCATCATGTATCACATTGCCAGGGCCTCCTGCAATGAGTTAAAGGTCCTCCAAAGAGGAGATGGGAACCTGCCCTCGATGAATTAGTGAAGAGTTAAGAGATTCTTCTGAAAGGCATTGCCTGAAACTGTGCAGCTCTATTTATTACTTATTTTTTTCAGCATATTTAATTTGTACTAATTATTTGAATAAAGAGTATTTCTTTTAAATAAAACTTATAACCGGAGACCAGAGGGAAGGGTTTTTGCAGAAGGGCCATTGGTCCCTGAACTCACACCCACAAACAACCTCAGAGATGAACTTTGAATTGTTATTTCCAAATGAGGTTAGTGGATGACCCAGAGTTACTCCAGCAGGATCAGGGAGGTGATTTTTCCCAGAAAGCCTTAAGCTTCTGTCTTATTCCCTTATTATGAAGGGAAGACTATGGTTTCTCGTGATAAGGTATAATATTTTGTGTATATTAAAGCCATTAGTTTGTTAAATAAAATATTTTATTTAAAATATCACAATTTTTATAACCCTATTTGGCATTGAAAAATGTGTCATACGCCTCTGGGAGTGGCCCAGGCCTGTTTCTGCCCTGAGAGGCCCTGGGTATAATTTGGGATTGACGGTCACACTCTCAGTTGTCTGTACCCACAGAGAGCCTGGCCAGCTGGCCCACCCACTCATAACCTGAACTCTGCCCACTTACAGGGGAGTTGGGGGCAAATTCTGGGTTTGCAGGTGCATTAAGGCAAGAGGTAGCAGCCCCCATCCTGAAACGGCCCCAGGGATCTGGGATGGGCTGAAGTCTCCTGTCCTGCGTATTCTGCCTTCTCAGCCTACTGCTTGTCTTCCCCCCAGTTGTGACCTCATGTTATTCCAGAATGAGCTCCTTTCTGGACCCCTTTGGCTTCCGGACCCTCTCTGTTATGGGGCTGGGGGCTGTAAGTGGGGATGGAATGCACTGAGCTGGCAGTGGGGCTCGGCCCTTCATGGAGGGAGACACTAGCCTTAGGCAGCCAGGAATGGATGCCAGCCCAGCCAAGGGGGTCTTTCAACCATGGCCCGCTTGACCCAGCAGCTTCTGCCCCTTGGGTGCCATCAGATGGGGAGGAAGAGAAACCAAAGACTGGACGATAAGAAGGCCTGACTTGCAGAACAGGTCACAAGCAGGAGGCAGAAGGGACTCAGAATTGGGGAAGCTACCCTTCCACTGACCTTGGGGACAGCTGTCAGGGTGGGAGAAAGGTCCCAGGCCTCAGCCCATGCCTGTCAGACTAGACATAAAGGATCCTGTGACCTCTCCCCGCCCCGCCCCTCAACCACCTTCCTCACAATGGGGTTCATTGCTGAGGTGGGAGGGGCAGCCTAGGGAGGGCACAGCGTGGGGCCTGCCTGCCAGACAACCTCGGGGAGCCTGTCCTTTCAAGCATGAGCCATACCATCTGGGCTCCCCGACTCCCAGTGTGCTCTTAGCTCTGCCCGCCTGGCGTGGGGTCCTGGAGACCTTCTTGGAGCTCATCCAGCAACCATCACGCAGGGTGGTGCTGGGGACCGCCCTCTTACTCGGAGGTGGAGCCCTCATGTTGTGGATGCAGAGGAAGAGGAGAAGGAAGATAGATTCTGAGACTGCACAAGACGAGCAGGAGCCACCAGAAAGCGACAAAGCAAGGAAGGAGAGCTGGATCAAATCGCACTTCAGCTGTCTTTCCGAAGAGAAGCTGGCTGCCGGCAGCAGCCCCACCTGCAGCCACAGCGCCGGGGCCTGCAGCAGCGGTGCTGCTGCCCAGCCTGAGAGCGGCAGCGGGGAGGCCAGCACCACGATTCCTGTGGACACCTTCACCACGAGGCAAGGAGAAGAGGGCACTGCTCTTCACCGGGAGCCCTTGACCAGCAAGCAGAGGATGTCTGGGACCTCAGTGACCAAAGAGACCCACGAGGAGTCTGGGAAATCCTCGTCCACGGATGAGGCCATGTGGGCCGCTGTGGCTGCCTGTACCGAGGAGATTGACACCAAGGGGCAGCAGCTGGCTATCTCCATGTTGCAGCGTGCCATGGCTTGCCAGAACTCAGGCCACCTGGAGTCCAAGGACATCAGCCAGGAGGAGCTGAAGGCCCTCGAGGAGGTGGAGATGAAGCTGAAAGGGAATTTCCTCACCCAGCAGGAAACCACCACAGCTGGTGCCAACCACATGCACACCTTCCATAGCCATGGCCACCAGGGTTATCCAAGCCACCCGAGCCACCCGTGCCACAGCCCGCCGAACAGCAGCCACCAGGCCTACCAGCCCTTTAAAGCCACCTAACCACAGATGGAGATGCCCCTTCCCCCCACAGGGCTGGCACACAATCACAGGCATCCTATGTGGTCCGTCTCTCCGATGGGGCAAACTATGTGGCCCAGATGCTGCTTAAATCCCTGCTTCGTCAGGCCCTCACAGGGGTCCCGGGTCCCTTGGATTCTGTGAGCGGAGTCTGCCACTGATGGCCCCTGATGGAGGGAGAGCTGGGGGGAATTGAAGCAGCTGAGACAGACTCGCAGGCCACGGAAGACCCAGCAAGAGAGGATGCGCGAGGCAGATCCCAGGAGCAGCTGAGAGCACCACGCTGATGCCAGCTGCCTGGAACTGAGCCAATAAAGCCTTGTATACCCTCACTCTGGGTCTGAGGGCTTTGTGGCCAGCCCCAGGTCTGGGCGGGCCTCTGGGGAGAGGGTTCCTCCTCCCACAGTCCTCTTCATGTGGGCTGATTCGAGACTCCATAATTCGGCCTCCCGGGTCTCAGTTTCTGGGCGTGGGGAATCTCCAGGGGGCTCAACTGCCACCGACCTGCTGCTACCAAGGAAGGAGGGAGCAGCTGGGAGTTGGGAGGAGTGGGGAGAGACAGGCTTTGAGAAGCCAGGAAGTAAGCAGGGGTGGGATGTAGGTCACCCTGTGTACTACCGCCCTCTCCCTGCCCGCACTGGGATCCGTGTTGGTGCCTCCCCACCGCCTACCTTCAGAGCTACCGTGCCATATGCTCTCTCCTTGTTCATGCTACTCTTGCTGGGGCTGCCTCTGTTGCAGTACTGCTAAACTGTAGTAGGATTAGTACTACCAGTAGCTCTGCCCACCTTTTTTTGAGTGTTTAGTATATGCCATGTTCTGTGTTGTGTTACGGCACAGCCCCATGAGGAGGGTATTATGTTATCTCCATTTTGTAGTGAGGCTCAGAGGTGTAATTTTCCTGAGACAGCCTAGACAGTAAGTGATGTTGCTGGGGTCAGAGCCCAGCTTGGCCTAACTCCAAAGCCCGTACCCCGAACCCCTGCCCTGTGCTACCCCCGAGTCCGATGTCCACCATCCCCCAGTGGGCCTATCTCTCTTATACTTATCCCTGTCCTCTTCCCACATGTCCTGACACTCGCTGTGCCCTCCGGCAAGCCTGGGACTCTCCTTGCCTCCTCTTCCTGGGTTTCACAAAGCCATTTCTGGAGCAAGCAGTGACCCCCAGGTAGGCAGTTAACGGGAGGCAGCTGTCTCCCCCGTGAAACTTGAGAGGAGTCAGCTACATGGCACTGTCTAACCTCCAGTGTCTCCTTTACGTAGAAATTTCTTACCATTTGCATCTATTATGGATTTACCAGTGGTTCCCAACCTGTGGGCCTCCAACTCCAGGAAGAAGGTGCCCAGAATCATTGCAAAGGATGGTTAAATCTGTAAACACCCTAAATGTTGTCATTTGATTTTATGGAGCATAGTTGGGAGTATTTGAATATTTTTGACATTACTAGTAAGTGACTTTATATAAATGTTGATGTGTGTGTGTGTGTGTGTGTGTGTGTGTGTATTTAAAGTACTTCATAATAGGGACTTCCCTGGCGGTCCAGTGGTTGAGACTCCACGCTTCCACTGCAGGGGGCGCTGGTAAGATCCCTGGTTGGGGAACTAGGATACCCCATGCTGCACAGCGCAGCCAAAAAAAAAAAAAAAAAACTTCATAATAAAAATCTTAGTTGGAAAAAAATAGGGTCAATCATACTGGAAAATGTTGGAAGCTGCTAATTAGATGGAAGGCGAGAGTAGTGAGGTTTGGCTTCTGCAAGTGACTGTTAAAATGCATAAAATGCATGCATTTATCTGGAAGACCTTAAATCCCTTATTAAAAACTTATTACATAAAATTTCAGATTAGCTAATTATGACTTTGGAATCTTAACTTTTAAAAAGTTTCAAACTGGCAAAATTCAAATAAAGTGTGTAGTTAGCATTGTACCAATGTCAAGTCTTTTGTTCTGATCATTGTACTCTAGTTAGGTAAGATGTTGTCGTTAGTAGGGGGCTGGGGGAGGGATGTATGGAAGTGCCCTGTACCATTTTTGCAACTTTCCTGTAAATTGGAAAGTAGTTCAAATTAAAATTCAAAAAAGTTTTCAGGCAATTTAGTTAAGAGGGATATCAAAGTTTTATTACAGTTGTGCTGCAAGGAAAATAGCTTCTAAACAGCCAACTCAAGTATATACTCTTGGAAAGGATATTTTTATAAGAAAAGAGAATGGTTAAATCATTGTTAGACTAGATAGAAAGAAGAGAGGTTAACAGTCACTAGACTCTTGTCTTAGAGTCTACTGGGAGAGTGGCTGGTTTCCCAGGCCAAGGCTTAATTCCATTGAAGCTCATTAGGAAATTGCTTAAGCATTTCATCAGGAACTTTCATTTCTTCCTAGTGGGAGGTTATGAATTACATCATGCAAAAAAGTTCTGCCTTAGACCAGGTTTGGGACAATTTTTCTTTTATGCAACAAATTATCAACGCACATGTCAACAGGCAGTGTGCTGGGTGTCACGAAGGAGGCCAAAATGAGGACACCATCTTTGATCTTGATGCTTCTAGACAAGGTAGGGCAAGTGCTGGGCAAGGACAAAATGCTATGGAGCACAAGGGAGAGGGGGATTAAGGAAAGGCTTCGTGGTTCTTGCAGCATCTGAGGGGCTGCAACTAGGGAGGTGTTCTGGGCAGAGAGAAAGGTACAGGAGCAAAGGTGTAGAGGCAGGATGATGGCAGTGTGTCTGGGGACCCTGACAGTCAGTTTGGCTGGAGGGGAACATTTAGAGATAGGCAAAAGGGAGGAGGAAAAGCCCGAAAAGTGACTCCAAAGCCTCAAGGCAAAGAGAACTTAAGAGACTGTCCCATCCAATTTCCTCATTTCACAGCAGAGGCCAGTTTGAGAAATTTTGTCAAGTCTCAACAGGTGGGGGTCGGGCAGATTGAAGGGTTCTGAGGATCTCTGTGCACTTTTGAGTAGGCAGCAGGGAAGGACAAGGAATAGGTAATGGAAGTTCAGAGGAGAGATGTCCAGTGAAGGCTTGATCCCAGGAAGACTTCTCGGAGGAGGTGGCAATGATGATGGGCCAAGGGGCATAACACTGACTGCGGATACTACTTACATAAAAGAGACTGTGATTCCTTTTGGCCACAGTAAATCACGCTGTTGCTTGTGTGTCCTCAGCCCCCACCTACTCCCCTCACCAAGCCTTTCTGGCTCCCCAGAGCAGCCAGAATAACCATGGGGGCAAGGGAGAGAAGCTTCTGAAATGAGTCTCTTTCCTCTTAGAGCTGGAGGAGGCCTGAGAGGTTCCTGAGTGCAGCCTCCCGTCCCACACCAGCCAAACTCCCCCTCCTCAGACTGAAAGTTGCCACCCTCCTGATTTAAGGCTTGAGCACTCCTCTGACTAATATAATGATTACAGCTAACATATTGAATGCCAGGTTCTAGCTATTGCAAGCACTTTACAAATAGTATCTCATTGAAACTTCACAAGTCTTGAAAAAGGGCACCAATATTACGCCCATTTTTCAGTTGGGGAAGCTGAGGTTTGGTTAAACCATTTGCCCAAGGGCTCAGAGCTGGCGAGGGGCACACTGGGAGTTAAACCCGGGCTCTGACAACCCTACTGTGCTGCTCCCTGCTTCCCCACCGCTCACTTTCCTCACTCCCCACCCATCTGGAACCCTGGCCTTTTCCTCTCCTTTAGCCCCACCTCTACACCATGGTGGCACATTAGGCCTGAAACTGGACATCTGGTCAAGGAGAAGGAGGGGGTTCTTGGCAGTATCAGTTCACAGACTTCAAAGTGCTTTCTTTCTCCTACATTTTCTCATCTGAGCCTTTAAGACAGCCCTATCAGGTAGGATTGAAGTGACTTTATTGTCTTCCCAAAGAAAAGGAAATGGGGTCTCAGAGAGCGCTGTGACTTGCCCAGTAGCCAGAGGGACTGGAGTCCAGCGCTTGCCTGACTCTATCACACTTCCCCTCCCCCAGCCTGGCATCTCTTCCTTCTTGGGAGTCAGGCCCGGGTCGGATGCTCCCTTAAATGAAATGAGGAGAAGCCACTAGGAGTCTTGAGCACAGGGGGAGCTCAAGACCCAGCTGTCCTGCTGTTTAGGCCAAGTCCAACTGTGGGGACTGGAGGCTTCTGGAACTGACCACCAGAATGAAAGGGGACTTGGGAGTGAGTGACTGTGTCTGGAGACATGTCTGAAGCAAGAAGCCCCCTTCAAGGGGGCTGGCAGAAAATGTTGCGGAGGCAGTGGCAAGAGCTTGTTCTCTAAATTCTTAGCCAGAGGATGCTGGTCCAATCGTGGCTGGATTGGAGCCCTCTCTGGGGTTGGCAACTCTGCAAGTGGGGTGATGCCCTGGGAAATCACTGTGGCCTTATGGAGCAAGACAGAAGGAGGCTCCCACCACAGGCCCCTAGCCTGACACGGAGGAATTGATCCTGAGGAGGCAATGCAACAGAAGCCAAAATCTGTTTGCCTCAAGATGTTCCCTGCGATGTTACCAAGGCAAAAACTGGGGGAAATATGCTAAGTATCCGGTGAGCTCTTCTGGCAACCCACTCAGTGGACTTTAACGGTAGAGTGAACAGCACAGAGAGAGGTTTGTGGTGTAACGTTGTCTCCCCATCACACTGTGTCCCCTTAAGGATGACTCATAGGAACAACCTCTCTTTGTCCCAGTGCCAGGAAATGCTGTGTTTCTCCAGGACAGCTGCTTTGCTTTATCTTGATTTCTACATATCTGTCAGCTGACCACGTTTCCCTTTTAGCTTTGACTGTCGGGAAGCTCCAAGTCAAATTTCTGGCCCATCAGAACTGTACGGCAGGGATTCTGTATACCAACATTGCCCCTGGCTTTCTTTTCTTTCCTTCCTCCCAAACGGTCTTCTATTTATTAATACTCTTCGTTTATTGTATGCTGTATTTAAGAAAAAAAATTGAACTGGAATGGAGAGGAGAAAGAACAGGAACGAGAAAGTAAAACGAAAAAAGCTGAGAGGAAAATGGTTTAACATTCCGTTTAGATTCAGCTGAAGAGCATCAATTCTACTGGTCTCTCATGGATATAAGTGTTGACACCTTTAACTGGTAAAGTTAGAAATCTCACAGATGATGGTTAAAAAAGGAAAATGCAAAATAAAATAATGAGATGTGGGCTTCCCTGGTGGCGCAGTGGTTGGGAGTCCACCGGCCGATGCAGGGGATGCGGGTTCGTGCCCCGGTCCGGGAGGATCCCACGTGCCGCAGAGCGGCTGGGCCCGTGAGCCATGGCCGCTGAGCCTGCGCGTCCGGAGCCTGTGCTCCACGACGGGAGAGGCCACAACAGTGAGAGGCCCGCGTACCGCAAAAAAATAAAAAAATAATGAGACATCATTTTCCACCCAGAAAATTGGCAAAAATTAGTTCTGACAATACTCAGTATTGGTGTGGATGAGCACTAGCATTTTTTTCTATGTGCTGCTGGGGCATGAACTGGCTAATTAGAATTTTCGCATGTGAAGGTGCATTTACACGCGACTCAGCCTTTACACGCCTAAGTATCTAAACTGAGAGAAACTTTTAAACGTGTTTGTTTCAGCATTGTCTGTAATAGCAAAATTAGGATGTATTCTAAATGTCATCAAAGGGAGAATGAAAAGTAAATTGTGGTCTAACTTCACGAGAGAATATTATACAGCAATGAAAGTGAATGAATCAGAGCTCCCTGTACTGCTGTGGCCAAGGTGCAAAGCACAATGGTGAGCAAAAACGGCAAACTGCAGAATGTTATGTGTGATTCCATTTCTATAATGTTTTAAATGGCAAAACCCATCTTATAGATTGTTTATGGGTCCAGATGTATGTTTTAAGGGTATAAAGACATGAATGGGAACAATAACCACTTGAGACATGCCAGAGGTGAGGAAGAGGACGGTGACGGGGTGGGGGCAGGTGTCGTGGGTGCTGGGTACACCGATGGATTCTATTATTAACTATTCTTTGTGGCATGCCTAAAATATCTCATTAAAACAAAGAAAAATAGTGTGAACACTGTCACGGCAACTGGGTAGCACGCTCTGCCTGCATCAGGACTGGGGAGGAAATGTGTGATAAACTGTGGTGTCGGGGAGGTAGGAGCCTGGGTGAGCATAAGTCCAACATCCGCTTTTTCACAAGCACGTGGGAAGGTGTTGCCTCTCTTGCAGGCTTCGTGGTCCAGGGCTCCAACGGCGAGTTCCCCTTCCTGACCAGCAGTGAGCGCCTGGAGGTGGTGAGCCGCGTGCGCCAGGCCCTGCCCAGGGACAAGCTCCTGCTAGCCGGCTCCGGCTGCGAGTGTGAGGCCTTAATGCCCCGGCCCTGGCGGTAGCTGCTGGGGGCAGGGGCGGGCTCCCTGACCCGGGGCTGGGTCCGGTCTAGCGCTTGCTCTGTCTCTTCTGCTCTGCGCCCCTTGCTTGCCTCAGGGTCCCAGCCCAGTCCTCTGCCTCCTGCCCTCGCCCACCGCGGCCTGTAGGGAAGACTTCCTCCTTCCTCCTGCAGCCACTCAGGCCACGGTGGAGATGACGGTGAGCATGGCCCAGGTCGGGGCTGACGCCGCCATGGTGGTGACTCCTTGCTACTATCACGGCCGCATGAACAGCGCCGCCCTCATTCACCACTACACCAAGGTGGGTGTGAGGGGTGGGTGTGGGCTTGAGGTCTGGGGCCAAGAGGAAGCTGGGTGAGGCAGAGATACTGCTTGGGGAGGGGAGGGGAGATGAGAGAAGCTGGGAGCAGTGTGGTGAGCCTACTTCCCATGAATGGCAGCTTTGGGAAAGGGGAGGGATGCCACCAGGTACCAGCTGTGTGACAGTGGGTGACTGACCTAACCAAGCTGTATTGCTGTTTCCTCCCCTCCCAAATGGGAGGAATAATGGAATCTTCCTCCAGGGTGGTTGTGAGGACTAAATCCAATCAAAACATAAAGGACTTAGAACTGTGCCTGGCACACAGAAAGCACTCCTAAGTGTTAGCCAGGACTAGTGCTTGCAATCAGGGTGCATAGCACTGTGACTTCTAGCCCAGCAGGTGGGCCAGTCGAGGTAGCCCTGCAGAGACCCAAGCCTGGACCGCCTCAGGCCTGGGGCAGCTGCCCTCTCCTCTCTTCTCTGTGCCCCTCAGGTTGCCGACCTGTCTCCAATTCCTGTGGTGCTCTACAGTGTCCCAGCCAACACGGGGCTGGACCTGCCTGTGGATGCGGTGGTCACGCTTTCCCAGCACCCGAATATCGTGGGCATCAAGGACAGCGGTGGTGATGTGAGTGGCAGCAGCTCTCGGCTGGGACGCCCTCCTCCTCTTCTCTTTTGCTACCAACTTCCGGGCAGCTCTGGGACCCGCTTCAGTCCGGGGCTCCTGTGTGGGTTCCCTCTGTCCTGTGGGCTCTCTGGGGTTCATCTGAACTTTGAGGCATCTCTCTGGGACCTGGGCTCTCATTCTCCCACACTTGCCCAGCCCCCATCCAGGCTGGTGGCAGAGCTTGTGGGCCCAGCTCTCACACCAGGTTTGCCGTTACAGGTGACCAGGATCGGGCTGATTGTTCACAAGACCAGGAGGCAGGATTTCCAGGTGTTGGCTGGATCAGCTGGCTTCCTGCTGGCCAGCTATGCCGTGGGTAGGCCTCTCACTGCTCTCAAACTGTGATGCGTGACCAAGATATACGCAGGCAGCTGGGTTCTGCTGGGAGAGATGGTGAGGGCCAGGACTGGGTGTAGAGGGGGCCTTTGCCAGCCTGCCTGCTCAGAAACTTCAGAGGTCTGGCACACTGCTTACTTATCTGAATAGTGGGTGCTTGTGGGTGACCTTGTTGGGCAGAGGAGGGTGGCCGAGTACAATCCCTGGCCTGTAGGGGGGATGCCTACAGTTTGCTCGAAGTCTCAAGCTCCCTGCTTAGGTGACAAACGTAGCTCCTTTAATCTCACCTTGTAAATCATTCTCTGAGGGAAGAGGCCTTGGGGCCCTTCCCACTAGTCTGGGGGTGCATTTTCCTCTGTCCGTGGGTCCAGGCCAGAATGAATTGTCAGGCCTGCGGGGTTGGGCTGGGCGTCTTCAGCTGCCTGATCAGACTCTGTTCCAGTCCAGGAGCCTAGGAATGTCACCATTAGACCAACTGCTCTTATCTGCTTGGGGTCAAGGTCCTTGGGTTCAGACTGGATTTGAGCCATGGAGCGGAGGGAAGCCTCTGCTCCCTTCAGCTGAAGCCCCAGTGAGTGTAGATTTGAGTTACTTTTCCAACGATGCAGGGGAAAATGCTGGTTCCTATTCTCTCTTGTCTCTGCAGACTTTGACTTGTAGTATAGGTCCTGTGTAGCTCCCCTCTGCCTTGTCACAGTCTCTAAAGGGGAGAGTAGAAGGGACCCATTTATGCTTCATTCCTGAGAGTGTGGTAGATGGAAATATCACAGGCTCTGGAAGTTGGGGATCTGAGCTGGAATCTGAGCTCTGCCATTTATTCACTGAGAACCAACAGGGCAAAGTACATGACCTTTCTGGGCCTAGTTTCTACTCTGCAAAGCAGGGAGGTGTTATGAGGGTTAGAGAGCATTGGCCCTATGTCTGCCATAGTGCTCGGCACATAGTAGGTTTTCAATAAATGGCATCTGTATTAGCTCATTCGAGCTATATTAGCATTAGCTTGAAATGCCTACTCTCTCTCCAGTCTTGAGGCCACTCTGCTTTGAGTCACCCCTAACTAGCTTTGGAATCACACTCACAGGCTGGCAGAAGCGGCAGGAACCTCTGAGATCACAGCCAGCCCGTTTTCATTGCCCACATGAGAACAAAGAGAACTGGAGAGGGTTGATAACTTGTCCAAGTTCATGCAGCCAGTGGGAGGAAATGCCGGGTCTCCTGCCTCTGTCTAGTGCTCTTTCCCCTCCCCTAACCTCTCCCTCACTGCTGTCCCAGGCTGAATTCACTGCGGGGAATAAAATTTCAGTAGAGCAAAGGCTTCCCATCCACTCCATCCCCTTCCAGGGCTGATGAGTCAGGGGGCTATTGGAGGATCGTGGAGGTATCAACTGGCAGGTGGGACTCTACTCTGCAGGGGGTGGGGGGTGGAGGGAGGGGTGTGCAGGGAAGGAACTGTCCTTGAGTTAGCCTTCAGGCTCTGCTCCCTGCCCCTCAGCCTGTGGGAGTCTATTGTGAATATGCTGGAAATGTTCTCTCTGGAAATCTGTGAACTCACAGAGCGTGTCTCAGATATGGCTAACCAGTGGCCTAGAAATGCACAGCCTGTGTGCCCAGAACAAAGGGGTGCTGGGGACCAGGATTTGGAATTCTCTGCAGGCAGAGGCTCTGCCTGGTGTTCTGCATCTTACTCTGTGGCAGGAGCTGTAGGGGGCGTGTGTGCCCTGGCCAATGTCCTGGGGGCTCAGGTGTGCCAGCTGGAGCGACTCTGCCTCACAGGGCAATGGGAAGATGCCCAGAAGCTGCAGCACCGCCTCATCGAGCCAAACACTGCGGTGAGTTCCCAGCCAATGGACCCAGAGTGGGGGTGGTCTGTGTCCTCATTGGAACAGGAGCCAGTGCTGGCACAGGGGTCCCCACTTGGTCTCTTCCCTTTCAGAAAGTCCTTTTAGAGAACATCCCAGTGTGGGAACTCTTTGTGCCTCCCCAGAAAATCTTGACTTCAGGAACAAAGTCGAACCACATTGGTTCTCAAACTTACGTGTGCATTAGAATTCATTTAGGGAGCTGGTTAAAATTCTACTCCTTTAGGCTCAGGAACAGTCATTGAGACAAGCATCCTGGATGATTGTGACATCAGGAATCCTGGAACCTTACTTAGAGATGCCCTGCCTAAAGAGAGGGAAACATGGGCCTTTATGTCCGCTTTATAAGGGGCCAGATCCTGAAAAATAGAATGATTGACAGTAATAAAGGAGTGGGAAGGCTGGAGGTATTCAGAGCGCAGCTTTCCCAGGAAAGTCCTGTCTTCAAATAATCCGTTCTGTAGTCAGACTGTGTACCCCAACTCTGCTGGGCAAGTCAAGGAGAAGAGGCAAGATGGAATGCTTGTCAATTGCAGGCAGTGCTGTGCTGAGCATATTGGAGTCTGAGGCATAAAGAAAAACGTGTGTCCCTGGAGACATGTTTTTATTCATATTTTAAATTAAACTTTTAATTTTAGGATTATTGTAGATTCACGTGAAATTATAAGAAACAATACAGGGAGATCCCAGGTACCCATTACCCTGTTTCCCCCAATGGTAACATCTTAAAAGCTATAGCATGAAATTACAGCCAGGATTTTGACATGTATACAGTCAAGATACAGAATATTTCCAGCACCATGAGGATCCCTCGTGTTATCCTTTTAGAGCCACACCTACTCCTCTCCTGCCCCCACCCCCTCCTTAACCCCCGGCAATCACAAATATGTTCATTTTTATAATTTTATCAGTTCAAGACTGTTATATAAATGGAATCAGATAGCCTATAACCTTTTTATTTCCTCTATGAACAAATCTTTTTTTTTTTTTTTTTAGTCTGTAACGTTTTGAGATTTGCTTTTTTCACTGAGCATAGTTTTCTGGAGATTCATTCAGGCACATGTAAGCAACAGTTCCTTTTCATTGCTGCATAGTAGTTCATGGTGTGGCCACAAGCAGCCTGTTTAACCGTCCTCTTGGTGAAGGAAAGCTGGTTGTAAAGCTGCTATGTACATTTACGAGCAGGTTTTTGTGTGACCATAAATTTTCACTTTTCTGGGATAAATACACAATTGGTGGGTCGTATGTTGTTTGCAAGTTTAGTGTTTTAAGAAACTGTTTTCCATAGTGAGTGTACCATATTGTATTTACACCAGTGTAAATGTATGCATGACCCAGTTTCTCTGCATCCTCACCAGCATTTGGTGTTGTGACTTTTTTTTTTTTTTTGCCATTCTGATAGGCATGTTGTGACATCTCGTGGTTTTAATTTACATTTTTCTGATGGCTAATGCTGTTGAACATCTTGTCATGTATTTATTTGGCATCTATATATCCTCTTAGATGAAATGTCTGTTTATGTCTCTTGCCCATTTTCCAACTGGATTTTTTTTTTTTTTTTTTTTTTACTGTTGAGTTTTGGAAGTTCTTTATACCTTCTAGATACTAGTCCTTTGTCAAAAATGTGGTTTGCAAAGATTTTCTCCCAGTCTGTAGCTAGTCTCATCGTTCTCTTAACAGATCTTTTACAGAGCAAAAGTTTTTAATCTTGAGGAAGTCTAATTTATCAATATTTTCTTTTATGTTTATGCTTTTGATGCTAGTCTAAGAACTCTTTGCCTAGCACTAGGTTGTAAAGTTTTTCTATTTTTTTCCTAAAAGTTTTATATTTTACAAGCCTGTGACCCATTTTGAGTTAATTTTTGTAAAACGTATGAGACTTAGATCAAGGTTCATTTTTTTTTTCTGTTCTTTTTTGGCCTGTAGATATCCACTTGCTCCAGCACCATCTGCTGAAAAGATGGATCTTTCCTTTACTGAATTACTTTTGCACGTTTGTCAAAAATCAGTTGGGTGTATTTGTGTAGGTCTATTTCTGGATTCTCTATTCTCTCCATTGATCTATCTCTCTGCAGTACCATACAGACTTGATTATTGTAGGTGTGTAATAAATCTTAAAATCAGATTTTAAGATTTTAAGCTAGACTGATTCCTCCCACTTTGTTCTTTTTTTCCCCAAAAAATTGTTTTAACTAATCTAAATCCTTTGTCTTTCCATATACAATTTAGAAAAATATTGTGTATGTCTATGAATACTTGCTGGAATTTTGATAGGAATTGTGTTAAACCTGTACACCAATTTGGGAACAATTGACATTTTTACTGTGTTGTCTTCAAATCCTTGAATATGGTTATGTCTCCATTTATGTAGACCTTCGTTGATTTATTTCATCAGCACTTTGCAGTTTTTGGCAAACCAGTCCTATACAAGTTTTGAGAGATTTACACCCAAGTGGCTCATATTTTTTGAGTGATTATAAATGATATTGTATTTTTAATTTCACTATTCATATGTTCATTGCTAGTATGTATAGAAACACAGTGGATTTTTGCTTCTTTATGTTGTATCATATGACTTTGCTGAACTCACTTATGGGTTCTATGAGATTTTTTTCTATATTCCTTGGGATTTTCTACATAGACAATCATATCATCTACAAATAGGGGATGTTTTATTTCTTCCTTTCTGATCTGCATACCTTTTATTTCCTTTCTTGCCTTATTGCACTGGCTAGAACTTCCTGCACTATGTTGAATAAGAGTAGGGAGAGTGGACATCCTTGCCTTGTTTCTGATCTTAAAGAAAAGCATTCAGCCTTTCACTGTTAAGTGCAATGTTAGCTATAGGTTTCTGTAGATGCTCTTTTTCAAGTTGAGGAAGTTCTCCCTCATTCTAGTTTTCAGAGAGTATTTAAAAATCATGAATGGGTGTTTAATTTTTGTCAGATTTTTTCTGCATTGATTGATTTGACCATGTGATTTTTTTTTCCTCTTTAGCCTGTTAATATGGTAAGTTACATTAATAATTTTCAAATATTGAACCAGACTTATATCCCTGGGATAAACCCCACTTGCACATGGTGTATAACTTTTTATATATTGCCAAATTCCATTTGTTAATATTTTATTATGGGTTTTTCCTGCCTATATTCATGAGAGATATTGGTATGTAGTCCTTTTTCTTCCTTCCTTCCTTCCTCCCCCCCACCTCTTTCCTTCCTTCTTTCTTTCTTTCTTTCTTTCTTTCTTTCTTTCTTTCTTTCTTCCTTCCTTCCTTCCTTCCTTCCTTCCTTCCTTCCTTCCTTCCTTTCTTCCTTTCTTTCTTTCTTTCTTTCTTTCTTTCTTTCTTTCTTTCTTTCTTTCTTTCTTTCTTTCTTTCTTTCTTTCTTTCTTTCTTTCTTTCTGTCTTTGTCTGATTTTGGTATCAGGGTAAAAATAGCTTCATTAATTGATTGGGAAGTGTTCCCTCCTCTTCTGTTTTCTGGAACAGGCTGTGAGAATTGATGTTAAGTCTTCTTTAAACGCTAAAAAACAATTCTCCATTGAAACCATGTGGGCCTGGAGATTTCTTTTTTGGGAGTTTAGAAATAATAATGGCTCCACACTAGGCCTCTACGGATACCTCCATAGCTGAAAGGGGTAGAAGTGCCTTCTTACTGCTACTCGTGTGGCCTCCACTGACATCTTTTTTTTTTTTTTTTTTGCGGTACGTGGGCCTCTCACTGTTGTGGCCTCTCCCGTTGTGGAGCACAGGCTCTGGACGCGCAGGCTCAGCAGCCATGGCTCACGGGCCTAGCCGCTCCGCGGCATGTGGGATCTTCCCAGACCGGGGCACGAACCTGTGTCCCCTGCATCGGCAGGCGGACTCTCAACCACTGCGCCACCAGGGAAGCCCTTGCATTTTTTAAAAAATATTGCATTAAATATTTGTCTTGTGACTGAGTTTTGCCTCTGAGGCAATAGTCCCAGACGGAGCCTGGCAATGTTTTCTTTGGGAAAGTGGTGGGAGGGCTCTAGATTTCCCTCACAGCTTATATCTTTACCTCAAAAAGACAGATTAACTCAGATTTAGAGAAAGGACAGCTGAGGAGGCAAGCACGAGTTTCCCTGAATGTGAAGGTTCTCCTGGGATAGGACGGGCTACAGATAGGGTGTAAGAATTGCAGAAATGAGGGCCTTTCAGCTGAGCCCCATCAGGGCCCAGGCTGTACTATACATTCTGACATTCCACTGGGGCGGGACTTCTTCTCTCCCACTCCCATCTGCCTGTGAGAGAGAAGGTCCCAGAACCTGCAGACCACCCGGATAGGAAGAGGAGGAGTTTCCAGGCCGCTTGAGGTCTGGCCTAAATAGTGGCATTTTTCTCATCCAATTCTTGTGACATGGGGTAGATGTTGTTACCTCCTAATTTGATAGACGAAGCAGCTTGGGCTGTCCTTTGGGAAGAGAGGATACTTGCTGCCTTCCTAGCCCTTGGCATGCCATCCTGCCTTACCCTTCACTCTGCGCCCCGTCCTGTGCCAACTCTGGGCACACACTCAGGAATGTCTGGAACACCTTTCTGCTGCCCGGGCTGTAGGCTCAGCCACCCCAAGAGCAGCTTGATGTCACCTTATTGCCCTGCCCTGCTCGAACACAATGTGCGTCCACTGCCCTCCCACCCAGCCGGCCTCCTGCCCAGGCTATATTTAGGATTTTCCCTGTTTTTTACCTCCAAAGTGTTCAACCCTTTCTCAGCATCTGAAGAGGGGCAAATCAGAGATCTTCAGACCCTTATGTGGAAGAAAGCTTTCCTCTAGGTACTTCTTGTTTCCATCGTCTTTCCCACCCTAGTCAGGTTTTGGGTGAAATGCTCAGGTTATTAGAACATGATGGGGGCCGGGTCTGGGAGGAGGCTTGCTAAAGTCTACTGGCCTCTAGTGGTGAATAGTTATTAGCCAGTCATTCATCAGTGGTTCTCAGCCTCTTTACCCCAAACAACCTCTTTTATTAGTTTTACCCTTCATGAAGCCCATATTTCTAAGGTTTTACTTCCCTCAAAATGAAACTTTATTAAGTAATAATTACTTTCTTAGTTTTTAGGTAGTCAAAGATTAATCTAACACTTCCCAACAGCATGAAACAACCCGTTGCTATGCTAAACACAAAGAAACTTGATTCTTCATTTTCTATAAAACTCCATGCATGATTTTAAATTAGATCTCCCACTACAATGGAAAAGACTTTAGAGATCGTGTTATCCGGCCCCCTCGTGTTTTAGGCAAGTGAACTTGCTCAGAGATAAGTAAATGATACAAGGTTACAGAGTGAAACTTCTTCGGACAAGGATGCATTGTTTTCCCTGTGAGAGCATTTGGAGTTGGGGTCAGGGAGGAGCTATGGGTGCATGGGGAGGGACCCTGCTGCGGGGGCAGTAGAGGTCTGGGCTGTTCCGACTCTCCACTCCTGGTGTGCCCTGAGTCAGGTTCCAGGGAACTGGGCTGCAGACCAGTGAGTCTCTACCGCCCAGACCCACAGCGCTGCTGCCTTCTCCCAACCCAGTTTGAGGACCGAATGCCACTCTCCTCCCCGATGGGGCGGATTTCTCTCCTAAAACCAAAGCAGGTACCTTCCTTCATTCTAGGTTTTGGCATTGTGTTCTCTACTGCCGACCTGCCTTCTGGTGACCTACCCTGGGTGTCATAGATTTGGTAGTTAGTTTACCGGGAGGGAAGGGTGGGAACCCTAACTTTCTGCAAGTGACACATGTCTAGGTCCCAGATGTGTGTGCAGGGGACTCCCCAGTCTCTTCTAACAGGCCCTGCTCCTCAGGTGACCCGGCGCTTCGGGATCCCGGGGCTGAAGAAAACCATGGACTGGTTTGGCTACTACGGAGGCCCCTGCCGCGCCCCCTTGCAGGAGCTGAGCGCCGCCCAGGAGGAGGCGCTGCGCCTGGATTTCACCAGCAACGGCTGGCTCTGAGCGTGAGGACGGGACGGCCGGACCGCGCACATCCCAGCCTCTTGCCTTGCGGTAGCAGCCTGAAGAGGAACGTGGGGGGACGAGGGTTCAAGGCCCCTCTTCTTATTTCAGTCATCCAGGTAGCCTCTCTCCAGGCGCTGCCATGCACGCTCGTTTCCTGTTCTCCCGGCCCCGTGACCTCTCGCATTTGTATCCTGAACTCTGGGTCTCTAGAGACCTTCAGTCTTGGAAGGAGCAATGACTTACTTGTCTCTCTACTGTGCTTTTCTATCCCCTGAGACACGTGAACCAGGACCCAGAGGGGAAAGTCACGGGGGCAGTTGGGCACAGAAATGCCATGTTTTACTGAAAGGAAGACTGCTTAGACTTGGGGGTACAAACCTGAGTCCAGCACAGTGCAGCAGGAAGCCAGGGTGACTCCTGAGAACCCAACTTCTGACTCCTTCCAGGGGAAGCAATAGGTTGGGAAACCTGATCAGAAAGGTGTCACTGGTCTTTCAAAGACACCCCCCCACCCCGCAAGCTGCATTCTAATCCTTTCCTAAACCTATTTTGATTGATCTCATATTGTCTCTAGCCTTTATCCCAACCATCACGTGCACCAGTGAGACAGCCCAGTGGCTTGCCAGAACTGGTAAATAATGACACCTGGTGGATAAATGTTCCATTCTAGAAGGCTATTCTAGCCAACCCAGGTCTGAAACATTAGGAAAGGGGACTCGGCCTGAGATAGGACCATCCTCTTGCCTATACACACTCTGCTTTTATTGTTAGGAACAATTACTTTGTTACTGCAATAAAATTGAGTAAGTTAAATTAGTGTGGCTATGTACAGATTAACACTCCACTGCTATGCAGATCTTAGGTTTCCAGCCCAGATATCAAGAACCTTCCCAGAGGCAATTTAGCTCCCAAGGTCTGTGTTTTCCCAGCTCTGAGAGAGGCCCTAAGAATACTGAGCAAACATAACCATTAGATTATTGGAGGCCTAGGGAAAAAGTTATTGACGTTTTAAATGGTAGAGGTAAGAGGCAAATAGGTTCAAGTGAGATATTTAGAAACAGTTAGCACATTCATTAAAAGGCTGCTTTCTCTAAAATGTTCAACCTTGGGAATTCCCTGGCGGTCCAGTGGTAGCAATCCGCGCTGTCACTTCCGAGGGCCTGCATTCAGTCCCTAGTCAGGGAATTAAGATCCCACAAGCAACGCGGCAAAAAAAAAAAGTTTAACCTTATTCAGTGATATCTGACTAGTGGCAGAAAACCTGAGATGAATTTTTTAAAAACTACTCTCGTAAAAAATAAATAAATAAATAAAAACTACTCTCGTTTAAAAGAAAGGTAAACAGATCCTTGTTTAGGGCAAGGGCTAAAGGAGAGAATATAAAAGGTATCAATCTTCAGCAGAAACGGGGCATCTGGTTGGCACTGAAGCTTGGGGCTTAGCACCTGGGCTCTTCTCACAGGCAACTTCTGGAAGATCTGGGCTCAGAGGAGAATCAGGTTTAGGGATGGGGCAAAAAGTTAGGGCTAGGGAGGCAGCCTAGTATACTGGTGAAGAGCTCAGTCTCTGGGATTTCCATTCTTGGATTTGTACCTTAGTGTCTGCAAGACCTTAGAAAACTATTTAACTGCCCTGAACCTCATCTGTAATACAGGGATAATAATGGTACCTTCCTCTCAGGGCTTATAAGGTCATGCAAGTGAATGGGTTAGCATGGAAGGTGACTGTTCAGAGAAAGACTTGCCTGAGGTAACCCAACAGGTGTGACAATAAATGGTCTCAGGACTTGGGCACCCTGACTTTCAAGGTGATGAGGAATTCAGTGGAAAGTGCTTTGGAGTCAAAAAGTCCCAGATACAAATCCCACCCAGCTCTGCCACTTACTAGTTTGGGCAACCTGAGCCTGCCTGGCTTTTTTTTTTTTTTTTCGGTACACGGGCCTCTCACTGCTGCGGCCTCTCCCGTTGTGGAGCACAGGCTCCGGACGCGCAGGCTCAGCAGCCATGGCTCACGGGCCCAGCCGCTTCGCGGCATGTGGGATCTTCCCGCACCGGGGCACGAACCCGTGTCCCCTGCATCGGCAGGCGGACTCTCAACCACTGCGCCACCAGGGAAGCCCTGCCTGGCTTTGTGTGTGTGTGTGTGTGTGTGTGTGTGTGTGTGTGTGTGTGTGTGTGTGTGTGTGTGTGTGTTTTTAATGTTCCTACCTTTCAGAATTAGATGATATTATGTAGTAAAGTGTGCAGTGTCAGTTTCAAGCCCCCATCTATAATTAACTTTTAGAAACAGCAAATGGGTCAATATTCATAAGGGTGTACAGCAAGAGAGTCAAGAAAACTAAGTATAGGCAGTTCTGGTGATTGTTTAGTCCTCATAAACACTTGTTTCTACAGTACAATTCAGAGAATAAATAGAGGCACACGGCTCTAATTTCCACCACAATCTGCTGTTGAGGAGACATTCAGTGTGAGGATAAGGGGCTGGGGGGGCATGTTTGGGTCACAGGGTAACTGGAGGCCTCTGTGATGAACTGTGCAGGGATCCAGTCGATCAAGATCTGATCCCTAGGCCTGATGGCCAAGGCTCATGGTGCAAGAGTTACAGTGAACCAAATGCTCTTTTAGTTCACTGCCATCCCATGATGGGTCCAATTCTACCTGAACCCCAAGGGGTTGAGGTGGGTCTGACCTACTGGTCCACTGGGAAGAAGCTGTGTCAGCCCAAGCCATCCTTAAGGATTTAGTTCACTCCATGACAGGGCCTGATGGGACCCACAGATATCTGCCCTTGCCCTGGAGTTAGTTATAAATACAAGTTATAAGGTGACTGTTTATATCGGTTTCTTTCTGACTAAAGGGATCCTTTCCCATGTCTAAGGAAGGAGAGAGGAGCACAAATTATGTTTGTAAAGTCAAGGGAGAGGGAAATAGCATTCACTGAACCCTTCACAGGGGCAATAAGCAGACACGAGGACCAGTCTGGTCAGACAAAGTGGAAGGCCTGGGGCCATGATGCCAACCAGAAGCGAATGCAGGGGTAACATACAGAAAAGCTCTGGCCTTGACTTTCTCAGGACCGCTGTACTGTCTAAGCCACTCCTATCATTTTCCTTATTTCTCCAGGGCAGTACAGAGCACTGGCCCTAATCTGGGGCTGGGATCATCTGCCCCAAATAGAGGTGGAAGGAAGAGACTCTGTATCACTTGGCAGAAAATGAAGTAGCAGGTCTGCACCGGGTGACCCATGGTTTTAGGGACAGAGAGTACCAACGAGCAAGAGAAGGGCAGGGCACACCGGGTACCACTGCTGCAAGGCCAGCGGCCCGAGCCTCAGACCTTCTGTAACCGAAGCCCTGCCTGGCAGGTGACGGGGCCCCTCCGGGACTTCTGCTCCATGGTCATTCTCATCTCCTCTCACATCGGATTCTTTTGTTCACCCCCAGCGGGTGGTGGGGCGTTGCTGTCAGCTGGGCGCAGCGCCACGTCAGGCGGTGAGGCTCCGGGCTGACTTGGAGGCGCTCTGGGCCCGCTGAACCACCGCCGAGCACTTCTCGCGCCGCAAAAGCTTGTTGTTCTCGAACAGACCTTCGTTGCGGGGTATTCCGTGAGAACCATCGGGGAAAGTCAGCAGGCCTTTGAGGGGGACAGAGAAAATATGGGTGAGACAGTGGCATTAGTGGCTGGGAGGTATGCTTGCTACGTAGAGGCGGAGGGAGAGAAAAGTTTGCAGCCCTTGGGTACTCTATTGGTGAGTCTGATGACCCGGCATTGGCACCCAGTCACTATGCATTGCTGGGCATCCACAGGAGGATTAAAGCTGCAAAAGTGTCCTTCCACCCATTTATGCTTGTCAGTCACCTGTCCTGCTGGCCCGCAACTTACCCAAACCATCCACTCTGCCGTTTTTAAATTCCCCCTCAAAGGTCATGTTGTCATGTCGAATGAAGACTCCGACGCCGTTGAACTTGCCCTGGGCAAACTCCCCCTCATACCTGCAGAAACACGAGATGTCAGCCTTCAGGATAACTGAGTCAGGCAGCTGCCAACACCAAATGTGTGGTTATCAACACCAAGGAGCAAAGCTGATTCCACTCTTCCAGAGCTCCCACCCACCCAGCCAGCAGACAGGGGCCAGAGAGTGTGTACGATACGAGGCTCTAATCTCAAGGAAGTAACCTAAGAGGACAGTGGTGGGGTGGGAGGTCACTGACCTCCCTGCCATTTCAAATTAGATGTATTTATAAAGTAACCAATAAAAGAACGAACGCTGCTCCTTGCCTGTTTTCAGAGGGCCCGGGACCAGCTCAGGTTTGACCAGGTGTTTCTCACTGTCCCTTTTAGAACAGAACTTCCCTTCCCTAGTTTAAGGCTGAGAAAGGAATGATGACCCAGTACCCACCTCGAGCCATCTGAGAAGGTTAGTACCCCGAAGCCATTAAAGAGCCCATTCTCAAAATGGCCCAGGTACGCGCCACCATCTGCAAACATCAGCTGACCAAAACCATGTCTGCGGCCTGAGCAAAGAGAAGACAGGTGTCAGGTTGGGATGGGGCAGCTTCAGGGTCCCCTCTCACAGTCCAACATCCTTTGCCTTGCATCACCCCACCCACAAAGGAAAGAAGAGAAGCAGTGACATTAGCAGGGCAGAGAACTATTACCCAGAGTAATAAGCTGGCCTCTAAGATCTTCCCTTCTTAAGTCACAACCATCAGATTTGGAGCAGGTCTCTCCAAGTATGAAGATAAGAGAGCACTGAAAAATCACAATAGCTTAAAAAAAATTTAAATAAAAATCACAATAGCTAACTTCACAGGGCCTTCACTATGTGCCACGCACTCTTCCAAGCACTTTGTATTTATCATCTTATTTAATCCTCACAACAACCTTAGGAGGTAGGCCCAATACTATTATTATTCCCATTAACAGATGCAGAAACCAAGGCAAGGAGAAGATAAAAAACTTACTCAAGATCACAGAGCAACTAAAAGTGGTAGAGCAAGACAGCAAATGCAGCTGGCAGACTGACTCTGGAGCCCTCGACACTTAACTGCCTTGACACTCTGAGAAAAAAATTAAAGTACCCTCCAACACCATGAAGCTGCTGGGCAAACCTAACAGCCTGACTGGCAATACTAGTTTGAGCTTTGTTCCATCAATAGGGCTGTGCTTACCCACTGAACTGACCAGAGAACAGAGCAAGATACTGGAGAAGCAGCAATGCCATTCCGGGTACAAGGGCGCTCTTTTGGTGGATAGAGACTGCCCAGCAGAGCCTCGAGAAGCCTCTCCCCTTAAAAGGTCACGTTAAAGGGGACAGTAGGTGTTTGGGAGGCAGGAGAAAAGGCTGTGGATGTACGGAGGCAAGGTCACGTCCCATGTCACAATTTCTCCTCTCAAGGCTCAAAAATTCATCAGCTGCAGGGATCTACCATGAAAAGAATGAGGCGTCTGGAAAGAGTGTGAACTGCTCTTCGTTGGCACAACTATAGAGAGTCAAGTCTCCTCGGGGCAGTTCCGGGTTTGCTAGGACTGGACCCGTGAGACTTTTAAGTGGCCAGACTGTTTCCAAACTGAACATCATTAAAGTGCTTCCTGTATAGCCTCAGGCTGGAGGAATTCTGCCCTTCCTATGAATAGATACTTCCAAATGTAATGAGCTGTCACAGGAAATTCAAGGCAATGAATGTCATCTGCTCTTGAGTGTCTGCCCTAATTTCTTCCTTAAGATTCACTAGAATCAAGTCATTACAATGAATCTGTACTTTGCAACTTATGGGCCCTAAAAATAATTCATTTTGCTCTGCTGAGTACCTTAGCATTTATAAAAACAATTCCCAAGTAATACCACTAAAGGGTAAAAGAGTGTTGGGGGGGCTTCCCTGGTGGCGCAGTGGTTGAGAGTCCGCCTGCCGATGCAGGAGATCTGCGTTCGTGTCCCAGTCCGGGAAGATCCCACATGCTGCGGAGTGGGTAGTCCCGTGAGCCATGGCCGCTGAGCCTGCGCGTCCGGAGCCTGTGCTCCGCAACTGGAGAGGCCACAACAGTGAGAGGCCCGCGTACCGCAAAAAAACCCCCCCCCCAAAAAAAAGAGTGTTGGGGGTTCTCCTGGCAGGCCAGTGGTTAGGACTCAACACTTTCACTGACATAGGCCCAGGTTCAATCCCTGGTCGGGCAACTAAGATCCTGCAAGCCACGAGGTGTGGCAAAAAAAAAAAAAAAAAAAAAGTGTTAAAACACTTCAAATTTAGAAGTGGGAAGATTTAACTTATTTCTGGAGATTGGAGTAACAATAGCATTTTCCAATTCCTTTATTTATAATCCTAAAATCAAATAAAGGAAGGGCACTCTTTGGCTTTAGAAGTTAGAAATGAAGACTCGTAAAGTTGTCCTATATATATCCTGATGTATTTGTCCCTCAGCCAAAGGAAGTGTTCATCACTGGATGTTCCCCACGGGTCCTCTCACCCTCCTTCCACTCGCCACGATATTCCTCCCCACTGGAGTAGGTGAAGGAACCTTTTGTCAGGGTCATGGTGACAGCTTACAGAAGGATGAAAACTGCAAGAAATAAGCAGAGAAGAACCAGTGTCATAGGATGGCTGGAGGAAAGGCCTGTAAAGCAATTTTATAGATACCTTCGAAAGGCTACCAGCCTGGTAAGTGTAAACTGCCTTGATTACATTTAACAAAAATCCCCCCTCTCCAACCGCCACCACCATCATCGCCACCTCTGCCCAAGCAGTCTTATCCTCCTACTTGTCTTAAAAGTCTTCAGCCGGTTCCAATTTTCTAAGACCTGGGATGGAAATTTACGATTAATTTGTAAATATTTGCTTGATACCTACTATGTGCTTAGTCAATGTATAAAATGTAGTCTCGTTCCTCGTTGAGTTTATAATCTAGCTGATAAGACTAACAACTGAAACACTGAATAGGAGAGATAATATAATTAAGTGCCAAACTGGATGGCAGAGATTACAAAGAAAAGGGACAGGCAGAATTTAAAACAAGCAGTGAAGAACGCAAAGGGCAATGCCAGACTGAGAAAACATGGGGAATGAAAGCACAAAGAGCAATATAAACACGACATGTGCGGTGGGAATTAAGAAGCCGGGTCTTATTCGAGTTGAAGGTTTATTTAGGGAGTAACAGGAAACAAATTCATCTATGTACACCCAGCCTAAATCTTAAATCTGAAAAGAACCTCTCAGATTTAATCCAAACTCCCTCATTTTGGAGGGAGAAACATTTGGAGAAAACAGAAGCCCCAAGAGGTTAAAAACTAGTTAGAGAACAATGATGATGATGGAACTCGTGCCCATGCCTCCCCTGACTGCCGCTAGTTCTTTTTCCCCTGTACCATGTGCTCTGCTTTTAGGGTCAGGCCAGCTTAAGGAGACCTTTGAAAGCTAGGCAGAAGGGTTGATAGCTGATAAGGTATGGAAGAGAAGAAACCTCTGGGGGTTATAATACGAAATATGAAAGCAGAGTCTAAGGAAAATGAATGTGGCAGAAGGAAGCAGGATGGGCTGGAACAGCAAACGCCTACAGCCAGAAAAGCTGCAAGGCAGGAGATGTGATCATTTAGTCAATTGTAAAAATGGGCACAAAGTGTTCTCCCTCCATCCATGCCCTTGCAGATATGGCAGATCCTCCATTAAGAGGCAGCTTATTTATTCCTCTGCCTGTTGGATCTGGGTGGGTTATCTGACTTGCTTTCGCTAATGGAACATTAGCAAAGGTGATGTAGCAGAGGTTTGAAAAGCATTTGTTTGTTGGGCTTGCTCTCTTATTGCACTTGGAACTGTTCTGCCTTCATGTGAATGAGCCCAGGCTAGTCTGCCAGATGGTGAGAGGCCACGTGGAGCAGCTGTCCCAGCTGACCATAGATGCATGGGTGAGCTCAGACAAGACTAGAAGAGCTGCCCTCCTGAGCCCAGCCCCAAATTACTGACCCACAGAATCACGGACTAAAGAAATGGTTGTTGTAGCCACTATGTTTTGGGGATGGTGTGTAATAACACACCTAGCAAAAGCTAACTGATATACCCAGGTATGAGATCATAAAGCCTGATCTAGGGAGATAACAGGGTAATGGGAGCAGGAATGATTATCACAGGATAAACAAAAAAACCTGGTAACATTTGGAGACTGGCTAGGTATAGCTTCATATGAGGGTAAAAGAATATTTATACTCAAGGATATTCTATAAGAAGGGAGTTAAGATACCCAAAACATCAATAAATATAAAGAAACAAATAGAATCATTTGACATATTTTTGAAAATGCAATCCCTATTTCTCTTTCTTTCCTTTTTTTTTTTTTTTTTTTTTTGGTAACTGGAAGTTTGTACCTCCTAATCTCCCTCACTTATTTCTCTCCACCCCCTCCCCTCTGGCAAACACCTGTTTCTTCTCTGTATCTATGACTTTGTTTGTTTTGTTATGTTTATTCATTTTTCTTTGTTTTTTAGATTCCACGTATAAGTGAAATCATATGGCATTTGTCTTTCTCTGATTTATTTCATTTAGCATAATACCCTCTATGTCCACCCATATTGTCACAAATGGCAAGATTTCATTTTTTCTTTTTTATGGCTGAGTAGTATTCATATATATATATATATATATATATATCCATTTGTGTGTGTGTGTGTGTGTGTGTGTGTATATATATATATATGGAATATATACACACATACCACATCTTCTTTACCCATTCATTTATTGATGGACACTTAGATTGCTTCCATATTTTGGCTACTGTAAACAATGCTGCAATGAATATAGGGGTGCATGTATCTTTTCTAAGAACTGTTTTCATTTTCTTCAGATAAATACCCAGGAGTGGAAGTGCTCCACTTCCACTCATATGGTAGTTCTGTTTTTAATTTTTTGAGGAACCACCATAGTGTTTTCCACAGTGGCTGCACCAATTTACATCCCCACCAACAGTGCACGAGGGTTCCCTTTTCTCCACATCCTCCCCAACACCTGTAATTTGTTATCTTTTTGATAACAGCCATTCTGACAGTTGTGAGGTGATATCTCATTGAGGTTTTGATTTGCATTTCCCTGATGGTTAGTGATGTTGAACATCTTTTCATGTGCCTCTTGGCCATCTGTATGTCTCCTTTGGAAAAATGTCTATTCAGGACCTCTGCCCATTTTTAAATCAGGCTGTGTGATTTTTTGATGTTGAGTTTTATGAGTTCTTTGTATATTTTGGATATTAACCCCTTATCAAGTACATTGTTTGCAAATATCTTCTTCCATTTACTAGGTGGTCTTTTCATTTTGTTGATAGTTTCCTCCACTGTGCAAAAGCTTTTTAGTTTGACTAAGTCCCATCTGTTTATTTTTGCTTTTGTTTCCCTAACCTGAGGAGATGTATCCATAAAAATATTGCTAAGACTGATGTCAAAGAGCATACTGCCTACATTTTCTTCTAGGAGTTTTATGGTGTCATGACTTACATTTAAATCTTTACTCCATTTTGAGGGTTTGTTTGTTTGTTTGTATATGGTGTGAGAAAGTAGTCCAATTTGATTCTTCTGCATGTTGCTGTCCAGTTTTCCCAACACCATTTATTGAAGAGTGTGTTTTCCTTATGGTATATTCTTGCCTCCTCTGTGGTAGACTAATTGCCCATATAAGTGTGGGTTCATTTCTGGGCCACCTATTCTATTCCATTGATCTATGTGCCTGTTTCTGTGCCAGTACCATCCTATTTTGATTTCTGTAACTTTGTAGTATAGTTTGAAATCAGGGAGCGTGATACTTCCAGCTTTGTTGTTCTTTCTCAAGGTTGCTTTGGCTATTCAGGATCTTTTGTGTTTCCTTACAAATTCAAATGACACTTTGAAAAAATATCAGCAATTTTGACTAATGAGGTAAGTACTAAGTAGGGGAAAATTAAATTATAGCCACTCATCTGTTCTTTATCAGCACCCTATGGGATATTCTAATTTTGGCCTATGTCATAATGATTTTGATGCAGATGCTGAAAGCTCAGAAATGGTCTGATGTGTAGACAGTCTGGCCTGAACAGAGCAGAAGCCCTGTGCTCTCACCCAAACATGGAGAGACATTCATTTCTACCCCCATAATGAAGGCCAGCTTTGTGGAAGCTCTTTTGGTGATGTTTGGAGTCACTCCCATTGGTACAACAGGGATTTTCTCACTTTTCTAGTTACTCAGGAGCTCCATGTTCAGGGTCCCTCACATTGTAGAAGATATCCCAAGATCAGGATCATTTTCTTGTCTTAATGCCCCTCAGTACCTCTGGGGGGCTATTTTCTCAGTGGCTGGCACCTGGTGTGCCATCTCTGTCCCATCAATGTTCCACAAGGTCAGCATCTAATTTCAGGCTCACGAGTCTCTTATCATCAGCCCAGCATCAGAGTATGCCTGGGGTAGAGGTCAACATGACTCCATCGCAAATACAACATTAATGAGAGGAAGAGAAGCAGTTTTCCATCGAAAGTACAGAGGAAAACGCTTTCCAGTCCAGAAAGGCATGTTGACAGCTAGAGGTCACCATCAGCTCTTCTGAGAACTAATTACATCAGAGAACTAAAAGTCAGCTTATGGCACAAATCTGAGCTATTTCATTCCTTCAAAATAAGTCAGAATATGAATGGTTACATCTTCTACTAAATCTTAGAACAAAACAACCGTTCTGACACATAAATGCAAAATCATTATTTCTACAGGAAGATGATAAGATAAGGACATTTCCTTTCAATGTTCAGCAGCAGCTGACTAACTTGTCTTCACTCCAAGTTTTTTTGTTTTGTTTTGTTTTGTTTTTGCGGTACGCGGGCCTCTCACTGTTGTGGCCTCTCCCGTTGCAGAGCATAGGCTCCAGATGCACAGGCTCAGCGGCCCTGGCTCACGGGCCCAGCCGCTCCACGGCATGTGGGATCCTCCCGGACCGGGGAACGAACCCGCGTCCCCTGCATCGGCAGGCGGACTCTCAACCACTGCGCCAACAGGGAAGCCTCACTCGAAGTTTTGGAAGGAGTTATTTCAGTGCAATTTGAGGAGCCAGACTGACTACACAGGGGCTCAGCCTCTTGTGCGTTTACTTTTTCTCAAGGCTATGTAAAACTTCTAAACAGTGGCATCCCACCAGTAGAAGGAACTTGAAAGAAAGGGAACGGTTCTTCTCCAGTTTGAGGATTACTAGGGACTGAGTACTACCCAGCCCCTCCAACTGTAAACCTAGCCACTCTTTTGGTATGCTGTTAGCTCTTGGGCAACATATCCTAAATATTTCAAAGAAGCCAATGAAACTTGAAAGATTAGCTTCTCATTACCAAATAGAGTGGACTGAATTTTCCAAAGATATTCTCAATCGTATCTCCTGTCTTATACATTCTTCTACAATTTGACCTTGCCACTGCCCCATCAAAAAGTAGTGGCTAACCCCTCATTTATGAATCTGGCTAGGTTTGTGATTGCTTCAACCAATAGAACGTGATGGAAGCGATGGTGTGTTCTGAGGTTAGATCATACAAGGTAATGCAATTTCCATCTTGCTAACTGGTAAACTTGAGCTTGGAGACCTAAGCCACCACATAAGTAGTTTGATTATCCTGAGGCTACCAGGCTCAGTGGAGGCCGAGCCACATAAAAAGTCACATGTGCCGGTGCTTCCAGTTGGCAGTCCTCATCTCTGAATCATCCTAGCCCAGGCACCAGGAGTGAGTGAAGGAGCCTTCAGGGATTCCAGTCCCCAGCCACTGAGCCCACAGCCCAGCTGATGTATCATGGAGGAGAGAGAGAGATTATCTCCCAATTCCTGACTCACAGAATCTGTGAGCATCCTATGGTTGTTTTAAGCAGCTAAGTTTGGGGTAATCGGTTACACAGCAATTGTAATGGGAACATCATCCCTCAACCTATCCCTGCCGCCATCCTCTCCCATTTGTTTTCAAAAGCACATACTACAAATTCCCATTCCTTTTTGTTCTAGGGAGATATAGCAAACTTCAACAGCTGCTTGTCAAAACGATGTCCATTCCCAAGAACACAATTAGAAGTGCTAATTAAAGGAAACACATGTACACTCCATGTGTCTCAGGCCATGGTTGAACACACTTGACTTGAAACTTCTACGTGTGTCCAAATAATTGATATTGTCACTGCCTGAGGCAGAATCAGGGTTTTCATGTATGACTTCTGTAGTTAGCCATGCTAATTAATAGCTGTATAGCCACTGACCCCAAAAAGAACTCTATCAGTAACCATGGTCCTTGAGACAAATCTAGTTTAATAAAGTATAGCCAGTGCTGATGCAAACTAAAAAAACCAATACTTTAAAGGAATGCAGGGACTTCCCTGGTGGCACAGTGGTTAAGAATCTGCCTGCCAATGCAGGAGACACAGGTTCGAGCCCTGGTCCAAGAAGACCCCATATGCCGCAGAGCAACTAAGCCCATGCTCTGCAACAAGAGAAGTCACTGCAATGAGCAGCCTGCCTGCAACTAGAGAAAAGAAAGCCCGTGCACAGCAAGAAAGACGCAACGCAGCCAAAAATAAATAAATGTATATTAAAAAGAAATAAGGAATGCAAATCAGTATTTGTATCAGCTATTCAAAAAATCTTCTTTGCGGTACGCGGGCCTCTCACCGTTGTGGCCTCTCCCGCTGGGAAGCACAGGCTCCGGACGCGCAGGCTCAGCGGCCATGGCTCACGGGCCCAGCCGCTCTGCGGCATGTGGGATCCTCCCAGACCGGGGCACAAACCCGCGTCCCCTGCATCGGCAGGTGGACTCTCAACCACTGCACCACCAGGGAAGCCCTCAAAAAATCTTTTTAAAGAGAACAGATGGCCTAGGAGTTTAGGCTTCAGATTTACATGTGGAATCTAGTTACAAAGCCAAGATGATTCATGCTTCTTAACAGATGCCCACCCTTTCTCTCTCTTGATAGGTGGGTTGCAAAGGATCAATCCAAACATTTATCTAAAAGAAAATGACTATTTTGTGCCTATAAACCAACACACTATTAGTCTGCACAATAGACTATATCCTTGCTATCTTTATTTTCTCCCGGCCCAGACATTTCCAAACAGAACTCGAAGACAGGAATGAGAACTTTTGTTTCCATTCCATTTGTCTTTTTTTTTTTTAATTTCAGAAATCAAACTGGTTAAAAAATATTTATGCATCCACAGTAACCTGTGTCCAAATCCAGAGGATTAATAAAAAAAAAAACTAACATAAAAGAGAATAGATTTTCAGTTTAAGAATATTTTTTGGAGGCATCCACCTTAACTATCTACATATAGCTTCACATTGTCCCCCTAAAGCCACCCTCCCCAGGGTATGACAGTCTTGAAATTCTTTCAGTTATAAAGAAAGCAGCTCTTAGGCATTTAGAATCCTAAAGAAAAGAAAATGAAGGCTTTGATGAACAAAAATCAGGCTTGTAATGGACCTAGAACAAAAAGTCAAATGTTCTTTTCAAAGTATTTTAAGTGAGCTTAAAATAACTGTCTTTGTTTTAAGTCTGTAAGTCTCTTTCACTGTAATTCTTCCTTCCACTGGAAAAGTAAACAAATGTACCGCTACTAGATAAAGGTCTTATTTAGGAAGACTGTGGGACAGCTAGACTGAAGAAAGTGGGAAGAAAATCCTGACACCAGAAAGAAGGTCAAAACAAAACAAAACAAACAGAAAAAGCCCAGACGCCTTGGGGTGATGGGGACTGCCAGGATACTATTCTATTTCATGAGAAAGTAAAATTCCTGGGCTGGGTTCTAATACAACCGAGTTACTCCCGGTGGTACCTAAGCAGTTTGGAGATGCTAGACAGTAGGGATGCCACCATCAACTAATTTAAGCATCCTACTTCCCAAGGATGTGTGTGAGGGACGTCTCTCCACCAGAGTGTGACAGAGGCGGACCCAGAGCAAACAAAGCCCTAGACCGCAACAAGGCAACACTTACTCGTCGACCTCCCCAGTCCTTCTCCCACCCGGTTCTGGCTTTCCAGCACCGCTACTTCCCTCACCCCGGGTCCGCTCTCCAGGGCGGGAGGGGTCTTTAGCTCACACTGGTCTGCGATCTCCTCTGCACACAGCGCCCACGTACCCCGATCTCTATCCCGGAGGCCATGGGCTCGGGCCTCGGACCCCGCGGTAGAGACGGGAGGCCCGGGTTTGGGACCTCCGGGGCAGCAACCCTCGGGATGGAGCCGCGCTCCCGCAGCCCCTGTCATTTCGGGCTGGGCTCCTCAGTCCCTTCCTCCCAGACCACACTCTCCCGGCCCCCTCCCACCCGCGCTGCCAGCCAACCTGGGCTCGGCCTTCCGGGATGACCGTCTCGCCCTGACGCGGGGCGGACCTCTGCTCCGCCGGGCTCGCCCCTGCCACCTGCCTCTCCGCCACCACCTCCAGTGTCTGCCGCACTTGACGCCGCCATCCCGGGCAGCCGCACTGGGCACAATTCCCGCAGCCCATTGGCTGTTACCTAGGCAACCGGGAGCAACGCCACTCTCCATTGGCCTAGCCTGGGCTCTACGCCATCTTTGTGCGGAGCTGAGTGTTGCGAGAACCCTGGGCCAAATACCAGAAAGAGGGGTGGGGCTGACCCACGGTGCTACCTCAGCCACCCAGAGAACTCAGTTCTCGCCTACCAAGAGGTAGCCTAGCTGAAATGCCAACTCCAAACCAAACAAAAACCAAACCTGCGTCAGAAGCAACAGTCACCACCTACACAAGCGGCTCCGATCCTGCTCCGATCTCCACAGTTGTCAATGGCACCGACGCGGAGCTAAAGGACAGAACCCAAAACTGACTTTTGAGGTGCGGCTTTGTAAATTGTGAAGCGCAGGATGGGGCAACTGCAGTTTCATGAGTATCAGCCCTGTGCCAGCATTGTGATGATACCAGGGCACTTTTGCATTCATTATACGGATTTGTGTTGCCGTTGTCATGACTCATATACTTTGTATTTAAAATATAGGGCCAAGATTGGAACAAATCCTCCCAAATACCATGCACACCAACCGGTTTATCCATATGTTTATTTACCGAACAATGTGAATACAGCATGATGCTAGGTTCTGCCGGGCTAGAATAGACATGAACACTGCTCTCATAAGATTTACAGCCTCGATGTGGAGAAGAAAAAGTTCATGTACATGGAAAAATCCAAGTCTATATTTAATTATTATATACTTAATTATTAAGAGAAGGCAGGCGAATGAAGAGAGTAAGCAAATTGCTTCTCTGAATTTGGATTTCCTAATCTGTAGAAAGGATGATAATAGTAATAATGATAAAGTCTCCCCAAGACTTGTATGAAAATACAATGTAAAATGCTCAGTACTGTGTCTGACATTGTAAGTGCTCAATAAACTGTAGTTCTAAAAGATTTGGATTCTGTTTTCAAATCCCATCTCTGCCACCAACTGTGTGTGACTTCAAGCAAGTTGGTAAGCTCTCTAGCCTGTGAAATGAGATTGCACTAGCAAATCTGTAAGATTCAATCCAGCTCTAACTCACTGGTTCAACATGCTGAACTGTGTGGTGTTAACCATGGATATAATTACAATAGTTGAGGAACAGAGTGTCAAGAAAACAGATATTAGATTGGAGAATGTGTATTTAGAAAATATGAAGAAATAAGGTTAAATAGATTGTGGTCAAATTATGGATAGACCTGAAAAAGTAGAAGATACGGTTTGCAAAATGTAGTTTCTTGAATCTGCAAATTTATACACACAGAAAGTAGACTAGAGGTTACCAAGAGCCAGGGGAAGAGGATGTTACTGTGTAACAGGTACAGAGTTTTTGTTGGGATGATGAAAAAGCTTTGGGTATAGAGAGTGGTGATGGTTACACAACATTGTGAATGTATTTAATGTCACTGAATTGGACACTTATGAATGGTTAAAATGATAAATATTACATATATTTTACCATAATAAAAAAATGTAGTTTCTTGATCAGAGCAGTGACACAATAAAACCAGTGTTTTGTTTTGTTTTGTTTTGTTTTTTGCGGTACGCGGGCCTCTCACTGTTGTGGCCTCTCCTGTTGCGGAGCACAGGCTCCGGACGTGCAGCGGCTATGGCTCATGGGCCCAGCCGCTCCGCGGCATGTGGGATCTTCCCAGACCAGGGCACGAACCCATGTCCCCCGCATCGGCAGGTGGACTCTCAACCACTGCGCCACCAGGGAAGCCCAAAACCAGTGTTTTAAGAAAATTAAACTGGCAGTGATACCCAGAGATGATCAGAGAGAGACTGGAAGCAGAGAAACTCAGAAGCTATTGCAATAATGTAGCTAAGACATCCTGAGAGTCTCAAAACTAATGCGGTATCAGTAAGGATGGAAAGAAAGGGGTAAACATGAGACATTTCGCAGAACTAATTAATAAGAAGCAATATAGTGTTAAAAGCATGGAGCTAGTCTGCCTGGATTTTGATCCAGTTCTGCCACTTACCAGCTGCATGACCACAAGCAAGTTACTTTACTCAGTTTCCAACATCATAGGGGCTGTAATGCCGGTTACGTGGCTTAATCTGTGTAGTGGACAAAGAACAATATTTGCCACATGCTTAGCATTTGGTAGGTGCTAGCTCTTAAAAGGCAATAGAGAATGTATTGACACTTTTCAGTAAAAGGAGAATCAAGTTCTAAGAAGTAAATACAGAAATAATTTCTGAGGGTTTTCCATAGAGAAAACTCAGAATTCAAGGGAGAACTCTGAATCTTGGAGCTTTCCTTGACCATAATTTGAAGCTTAAGGGCTAAATGAGATGAATCATACTAAGAGGTCATCTCTGTGGCCATGGCCTCTGGGACATAAGAGGCAAGTATTAGTTAATTATTTGATGTCTTGTTAGGAAAAGGAAATAACATGTCTTGTAACTGAAAGGGGAAATTGAACCATCTGTATGGACCTTTGCCTAGAATGGTTTATTTGGCAAAAAAAAAGTTTAAGATATTCTCATTGTTAAAAACAAGACAACAGGCCCCAAAGGGAGTCACCTATGCTAAGCCCTATGTCACTAAACCCAAACTTAATACTTTACTTAATTACAGTTTCAGCCTCTCCCAGACATGGAATCTTAAATGAGGCAATCTGGACTCACCTGGTCAGCACTAGTGAGGTAATCTTTCTGATAGACCCCTGCATCCCGGCCCGAAAGGAAGGTGAACGCTGCCACAACCAATCTGCTTTCAGCTATAACTTCCTTGGCCCACTGCCTATAAAGGTCTTTCACGTTGTACAGCTCCTCAGAGTTCCTTTCTATCTGCTACATGGGATGCTGCCCAATTCATGAATCATTGAATAAAGCCCGTAAGATCTTTAAAATTTATCCAGTTGAATTTTGTTTTTTAACACCGTACGTACAATTAAACAATTCTTTCAGTTCAGTACTTCTACTTAGTTGTGGCAATAATTAGATTCAAGAAAGAATGATTTTAAAATATTGGTTACAAGGGGTCTGGTCATCTTTTGAGAAAACCCATGCCTCTAGTCTGTTGGTTACTTTAAACGTAAAAACAAAAACAACATCAACAATAACCTCAGGTCCAGTGGTTAAGAATCAGCTTTCCAATGCAGGGGACTCGGGTTCGATCCCTGGTCGGGAACTAAGATCCCACATGCTGAGGGGCAACCAAGCCTGAGTGCTGCAACTACAGAGCCCACGTGCTCTGGAGCTGGCGTGCCACAACTAGAGAGAAGGCCACATGCCCCAGTGAAGGATCCTGCGTGCCGCAACTAAGACCCAACACAGCCATAAATAAATAAATAAATATTTTTAAAAACCCAATAACCTGAGCAGTGATAAAAAGCTACCATTTGTTGAGTGCTTTTTAAGTACTAAACACTATGCTAAGTTTTTTTTTGTTTTTTTTTTTTCTGTACGCGGGCCTCTCACTGTTGTGGCCTCTCCCGTTGCGGAGCACAGGCTCCGGACGCGCAGGCTCAGTGGCCATGGCCCACGGGCCCAGCCGCTCCGCGGCATGCGGGATCCTCCCGGACCGGGGCACAAACCCGTGTCCCCTGCATCGGCAGGCGGACTCCCAACCACTGCGCCACCAGCGAAGCCCTATGCTAAGTTTTTATGTACGTTATCTTGATTCTTATTTAACCAGTTGAGGAAGGGATGATTATTCTCATTTTATAGAGGAAGACACTGAGGCTTAGAAAGTTAAGTAACATACAAAATAATAAGTGTGGCGCTGGAGTTCAAACTCAAATGTCTTTGATTCACTCTTTTCCCAATGATGAAATAAACATTCACATTTTAAGGCAAGACAAGAAAAACTTAAAAATTTTCTCTGCCAGTTTGGGCTTTCTTCCTCTCTAGTGTGCATTGTGCATCTGCATTATGCATTAACCAGACCTCCCCAATAGCAGAAATACAAGATCAATTTTTCTTCTGGCGCCAACCATATAACTCCTTAGAAAATAACATTCCTTTCTCAATCCTTGTGTGTACAGACATATTTGGTGAACTTTATGTACAATTCCAATGTATCATTTCGCTTAAAGATAGCGATTAGTGAAGAACAGACTGATTAGACGACCTGGGGAGATACTAGCCTGCACATAAGAGAAGTTCTTAGCATAAATACTTATGACTTTATTAATGTTACTAGCTATATTACTTGTATTCTGCCTGTTTTACAGGATTGTTTCTCACATTACCAAATGTGTGACTGAGCCTCTGATAAAATTAATGATGATTAGCTGACTTGAAATGATTGACCAAATATATAGTCCTATAAGATCAATGATATAGGACCTCTCTGGCGGTCCAGAGTTTGACTCCGTGCTTTCGTAAGCCAGAAAGAGAAAAACAAATATCATATATTAACACGTATATGTGGAATCTAGAAAAATGGTACAGATAAACCTATTTGCAGGGCAGGAACAGAGACGCAGACGTAGAGAATGGACATGAGGACACAGGGGGAGAAGGAGAGGGTGGGACGAATTGGGAGATTAGGAATGACATATATACATCACTAGGATGTGTGACTGAGGAGCTTGGCTGCTTTATTGTAAACTTCCAAACAAGGGCCAGCAATCGGAATCTAAGGGCGGGGCTGGGCTGGTAAGCGCAGAAGGAGTGTCTGACCCGGGGCTGGCTCCTGGAGCATGCGCAGTCTTCACAGAAAGTGATCAGCGAAAAGTGCTGAGGACGCTATTGCGTAGGCATAGTTTCTGATTGGCTACCGTTCGCCCGCGAGGGGTCGTGTCTACTCGTCGCCAAGTAAACAGGGAAGGTAGGGGCGGGGCCAAAGAGGCGTCGGGACCTGGTTGGCCCGGGGAGGGTTGGGGGTTTCGCGGATTGGTCCCAGCCGGGATCTCAGCTGTGTGAAGCGCACCGGGTCCTGGAGCCCGCGGCCTGAGGGATGGACGAGACTAGTCCACTCGTGTCCCCTGAGCGGGCCCAACCTCCGGACTACACCTTTCCGTCCGCCTCGGCCGCTCACTTTCCGCAGGTGCCGGGAGGCGCGGTCCGCGTGGCGGCGGTGGCCGGCCCGGCCCCCTCTCCGCAGGGCTCGCCAGGCCACGACCGGGAGCGGCAGCCACTGCTGGATCGGGCCCGGGGCGCGGCGGCCCAGTGTCAAACCCAAACCGTGGCGGCGCAGGCCCAAGCCCTGGCCGCCCAGGCCGCGGCGGCCGCGCACGCCGCGCAGGCCCACCGCGAGCGGAACGAGTTCCCGGAGGACCCCGAGTTCGAGGCGGTGGTGCGGCAGGCCGAGGTGGCCATCGAGCGTTGCATCTTCCCCGAGCGCATCTACCAGGGCTCCAGCGGAAGCTACTTCGTCAAGGACCCTCAGGGGGTGAGAGCGGGCTGGGGACCGCGACCGCCGGCATCGGGGAGGGTGGGCCTGTCCGGGGAAGTTTGAGGGTTCGCACAGCCAGAGGGAGAACGGGGGTTTGAAAGGCTAAGAAATGGAGAAACTTCACAGTGCAGAGCCCCTTGACAGGATTTTGGAATTCTACTGAGGACTGGAGACGGATAAGCTGTCCGGAATGAAGAAATAAATCAGAACTTATTTGGTAGGGGAAGAGTGAGCGGAGAATGAAAAGAGGAAATTGACCAGATACAGGCGAGGGGCCCTGCGGTGTGATGGGGCAGTCGGCCTCTGGACAGAGACGCGCGGGGAGATGCTGCTTTCTAGTAGGTTCCTCATTCGGCCACTGACGTACTGTTTTGAGCTTTGAGCCCGTCCTCTCTTTTTGGACTGAACCAGTGTTGTCGCTGTTCATTGAGGAGGACGGGTGACCCATCAGGGGCTCTGAGGGTTCATTCCCAGCCTTCTCTGTTGTGGGGACGTCTCCTGCCACCAACCCAGGCCCCTTATTGGCAGACGTTTGTTGTAAGAGTGGGTGGACTCATCAGTTTCATTTGTCCTGGTTATTGCTCACTTCTGGGAAATTGTTCAAATCCTTCTTGTGGCTCCTCAGTTTAGAATGTGAAGTTTGAGAAACATGGGACTGTCAGGTACTTTTTACTTTCATTTCTCACCCAGGACTGTCAGCAGTTTGCTTTTTTAACAAAGGCGGAATGTTTGTTAGACCTTTATTTTGCCCCTTGTATGTGTTTAAAGGGGGATGGGATGGGGTATGGAGTGACCAGGGCGGCTGAAAAGTGACCTTTATTCTTTTGATAACCATAGGAGAATTTAAGGCATTTAGATCAAACTAGAGGTATCTTTGGAATATCAATGAGTCAAAAAAAAAATCAAATCTTCCCTGTTAAAGTTCTCAGATGGACCAGAATGGTTTATTGGGAAAATGTATTATTGTTATGCTTATTAAAATGATGGGTATCAGAGCTCCCTCACATTTTCTCTGCATCTCTCTTGTGTGAACTCTTGAGATGGGTGGTGTGTTCTTTTGGCAGGAGTGCTGAGTGGCCAGGATGGACTGTGACTTGTAGCTCTTGGTTAGGTTCATTGAAGGATTCAGTTAATTCCCCAGAAGTAGTTGTCCCTGAATTATCACCAAGAACCAGAGAGCAATTCTGCCATCAAATCAGTTAACATAAACTGAGACAGGGGAAAGCTTTGAGAGAAGTAAGTCTTTCAAATAAGGGAGCAGTGAGTTAAATCGAAAGCTCAAACAGGAACCGTCACTTGCAGAAGAAAAGAAAGGTGGGTGTCCTGAGGTTTAAATGTTAGCAAGATGTTTTCATCTTTTTTATTTAGGAACCAGAGTGAGATCTAAGATATGAATGGATTTTATTTTATTTTGTAGTTGTTTGCTTGTTGGCTGATGTAAGAATGGGCTAGATTATCTTTGTTAGGTATAGAAGCAGGAGGAAGGTTTTTGTTTTTCTTTCATGACACTGTTACAGCTCCACTGTAACACTGGAAGTGTGTCAGGTCAGCAGAGAAGTGTTCTGGTGCTCTGACAGGTGGGAGTAATATGATCTCTCAATTCTACCTGGCAGGTAAAGTACTACCACCTCAGTACATAGGCCACAGAGAATGACACACTATGGGTATGCTTCTTGGTGATTTGCAGGATCTTAGTCTCTCAAATTTCCTGGCCACTGTCCTTTCTTAGAGGGGAAGTCAAGACACATATGACTGGATAAAACTTATTAGTGTAACCATCCTCTTCACACTGAGGAAAATGTGGTTCAGAGCAGAGGATCACTTCCTAACTGCTATGGTGGGTTATACTGGACCACAGACTCACTGTAGTTAGTTTTGTCATCTTTGGCCCTGCTGCAAATGTGTTTAACTATTTTATTTAAAAATACGTAGATAGCATTTACTGTATGCCAGGTACTATTTAAAATGCTTTACAAATAATAATTCACTTAATACTCATAACACCTTCAGAGGTAGGTACTATTATTGCCCCCACAGATGATGACACTGAGGCACACAGTATACCTAATTTGCCCAGGGTGTCACAGCTGTTAAGTAGGAGGCAGGATTCAGACCCAGGCAGACTGGCTCCAGAGTTCATGCTCCTAACTACTATGTCCTGCTGCCTCAGAGTTAGTCATCTGAATCTCTGGTTTCTCTTTTCAGCTACCATATTGGTTAAGACTAAATTTGGCTGTGTGTGACAGAAAATTTAAAATAATAATAACTTGAATAAAAGTACATTTGACTCTCCTAAAAGAAGTCTACAGACTGCTCAGAGCTGGGATGGCATTTTCCTTTATCATGGATGCAGTATGAACAATATGCATCCGACCGTCCGGCTGGTCAGCCATCCCTAGCATGTGGCTTCCACTTCGTGATCCAAGATGGCTGCTCAAACTGCAGACATCTTGCCTGCTTTTCAGCCAGTTGGAAGAAGGAGAGGGAGAGGAAGAGGGAGAGGATGCCCTTTCCCTGTAGGACGTTTCCTAGAAGTTGCACCAGACTCTTCTCCTTACATTCCATCGTCCAGAACTTAGCTGCAGTAGTGGCTGGGAACTGTAGTCTTTATTTTGCCCAGCTAAAAATCAGGGACCTGTGTCCAAGGAAGAAGAGGGAACAGAGATTGGGGGAACCAGCAGTTTCTGCCACAGGTACTTTGCAGCTGGACAGTCTGAAAAGTTCTTAAAGGTAACAGCCCTGATTCCATTTCCCATTGTAGGGTGGTTCCTTCCTCAGGATGAGCAAGTAAGGGACCTGGAACAGTAAGATGGAAAATGCTAGATCAGGAGTCATGGTAGAGTGCTCATATTACCCTCCTCATCTACATACATCCTTGTGCTTCAGGTCTCATGCTCAATCATCTACGAAAGTATTTTTTGAGAATTTTCTGTTTTGAGAGGCTAGTAATTCTAGGTGTTCATGTTGCCAAAACATAGAACAGCATGTGATTGACTAGTTTATTGGGAGGAGTAAATGAGATACCACACATGAAAGCCCCTGGCCTAATTCCTGGTGCTTAGCAGGAGTTCAGAGTGTTTTGTTTCGTTTTTAAGTTACATGCCCACTGACCTCTGGATTAGGCTTTCTTGGATATGTGGCACTGAATAAAGCAAAAGTAGTATAATTCTGAGATGATCCTTTCATATTGAGAATAGTAATTCATTAGATAATGCTCATTGGTGTTTGCGACACAATTCTACAGGTACTGCTCACATGTTCTAGGAGCTTGGCCTTGTATCAGTAATTTTCAACCTTTTAAAAATACTTCATTCACCAAGAGTTTGTCATGAAAACAGTACAGTATTATTTTCCATTTTTCAAATATAAAATTATGTTGTAATATTGAATGTGTTTCTTCTAACCACCTGTGCCCTACAGGAAATTTTGATGTCCTAACATTCGGTTGAGAATGACACTAATAGCCAAATAAAGAATAAAGATCTCAAACAGAGTAACTTATTTATTACTAAAATGTTAAGACACAGTCATGTTTGTATACCATATATAGGTGTAGTTCTGGAGATTTTTAAGCATCATCTACCATCTGTTATAGGGAGCTGTCCCAGGCTACAAGTTGTAATGGATGAGGCAGGTTGGGTCGATGGCAGTGGATAGGAAAATAAATACAGGCTGAATCTCTTTTATTACATTCTACTTACAGCCCATCTTCTTTCAGGGTCTCATATATTTGGAGTAGTACACCCCTCTCTTTTGTAAAAGTTAACATGTAAATAAGGCTTCTCTACCTAAATAGCTAAGTCAAAGAATGCTGTTTCCATCCAACCTCTACAGAATACAGACTTGCCTTTTTCACTTTCATTTCCTTATGAGTGTACAGCAGAGATTTCCAGAGGTCGCATGATGTATGATATTGAAACAGATTGAATTTTAAAGAAGATGTGAGAATACAGTTGTCTTTTATTGAGCCAAACATTAGAGATTTGCAAAATGTAAAACAATGCCAGTCTTCTCACTAAATGTTTTTTAAAATATAGTTATTTCTCATAAAAACATGTCACTTATGTTAACATGTAATAGGCTTATTTTTATGATTAGGTGAATTAATAAATAGTTTTAACATTTTAGTTTTAATTTCTAGTACAGCAAATATAGATTTTACCCATGTATATAAAAGCTTTTGGGGTCTTTAATAGTTTTTAAGAGTTTAAAGGGGCCTTGAAACCAAAAAGTTTGAGAACCGTCCACTTTGTGTTTACCAAACTTTAAAAAAAACGTTTATTATGCGTTATTTTTGCATATTTCACTGCATAGTATGAGTGATGTGCTTGAACTGTGTTAGATTTTAGCACAGCATAGACCCTCCTCCGTGGGGCTGCTGCATAGATATAGGAACCCCTTTTGGGTTCCAGGTTTCAGTAACTGGTTGCGGGTCTGGCACCAGCCAGTGAGTGGCCCCTTGCTTCCTTGTGCAGTGCTGTTTTTATCCCCAAGTTCATGGATTGCTGCTACTTGAGCTACCTGCACCTTAACCCCTTTATTAAAAGGGGTTTTAGTAAGTGGGTGTTAAGGGAGGGTGTTTTTAAAATATTGACATCAAACTGAAGCTTTCTCCTAAATGTAATAAAGGAATTGAAAGTATATTAAAGAAGAGAAAGGTTGGTGAAACAAATTAGGCAGTAGTTATTTTCTTTCTCAACCAAATATTGGTGGGTGGCTTTAGAATTTGTTTTCTATGAATTAGGAGAATATTCTTGAGTATTCTGTAACACAGTTGATTATTTGACGTTAACATTAGCTTTGGAAATTAGGCCAGAGGCTGCTTTATGTGTCTGTCTAGGAAACCCACAGAGTGCTGATGCACTGTCTTATAAGAACTAGGTACTGAGCAAATGTTGGCAGAATTGAATTGAACTGAGGCAACGCTTAGTCCTGAAAGGCACTTGTCTCCCCTTCTGTCTGAATGTCCTTCTGTTCCTCCATCCTTCCCACCCTACCATTCCCCTATTTGTCCATTCCAGGCATTATTATTTAATGAAACCCTTGTAATACTGAGAGAACCATGATTACTAATGCTTTTAGAGTCAACAAAATGCTTTCTGATTCTCCTTTTGGTGGAAGGAAATTGAGAAGTTTGAGAGGTCAGTCTATAAAAGATGCTTGGCTGCAATGTTGGCCTTCAAGTTCTGCTTTCTTTTCTTTTCTTTCTTTTTTTTTTTTCTGGCTGCACCTTGTGGCTTTTGGGACCTTAGTTTCCCGACCAGGGATCAGACCTGTGCCCCCTGCAGTGGAAGTGCAGAGTCCTAACCCCTGGATTGCCAGGGAATTCCCAAGTTCTGCTTTCTTTAAGTGGAAGTATTTAAGCCTTAGCCCTGTTATTTTTCAGCCTCACTAATAGTAGGAATGTCTTGGTTTCCCTTTCATTGGGGACCAGCTTGCAGAACTCCACATTGTGCCTCAGTTGAACTGACTGGTGGGTTCTGGGATGGGCCTCAAGTTGTACTGTGGTTTCACTGCCCAGGTTCCAGAGAGTTACATTGGAGTCATCAGTCATTCTCTGTATGGTAAGCCACTTACTACTGCTGCTGTGTGATTCAGAGCCCAGGGTTCCAGGGGTACAGAGACAGAGAGGACGATTGCTAAAATAGGCCTCTTCCTAGCCACTTCAGATAAGAATGTAATTCTGAAGACTTAGAATATGAATATATGCATTTGACTTTTTCTGGTGAATAAGTAAGTTTGTTTATCGTTAAGAATAAATTGATTCTTTTGGAGGAGGAAAGTTCTGTATTTCTCTTGCCCTCTCAAATCCTTGCAAGGCTTCTTGAAGGGACTGTCCTCAAGATTGACCAGTTATTGTTTTAGACATGTGCCTAGCCAGTTCCTAATATGAGTACTTAATGCAGTCAGGTGGATTTGTGTTTTTTGCTGTGACCAGCCATTCAGGAAGTGACACCCACAGGCAAATGACTTATGACCTAGACTAGCTTGAGTTGGCTGTGGGGTGAGGGGAGAGGGAGAGTCATATGATATAAAGCTGAATCACTTGAATAGCATATTTACTTTACTTTTCTTCCTTTGAAAGTACCAGCTTGGGGACTGGAAGGAATGACATAAATATAAAACCACCTCAGAGGGCTGACTGGCTTGGGGAAGAAACCTTCAGGAGGGAAGGCCTTAGTTTCTAGATTGCAGCAGCATCCCATAGGTCCAAGGATCTTTGAGGATTAAGTTACTGTCTGCCAGAGAAGATGGATCTTAATCTTTGTGGCCTCTCATGTCCTGATCTCTTGCCTATCAGAATTACTTAAAAGAAACCCATTCTAACCAGGTAGCAGATCCTTTTTCCTGCTGTGATTTTTCTCTTCCATTGCTTTCTTAGTTTGTCATTCCTAAACTTTTTTAAGGTTTGTTAACACACGGAGGGGGTGGGTGTGGAATAGTAAGGCCGATAGAGGAAACTACCATTGATGAAAGAACTTTCTTAACCTCATTCTATAAGACCTTACTAATTTCCTTTCAGCTGATACTTTTTTGAGTCTTTCCGTAATTGATGCAGAACAACAGCATGTATGAGTGTACCTTAGAAGTTGGGGTTTGATGGTGTTAGAATCTGTTGTACCGTATATACCAGACTTGGCATCTTCTCTGGCCTCAGCCCTTTCTGGCAGGGGGTTTCTCAGCTGCTCATGTGAGCTGGTGTCTTCCCCTTACAAGCTGGGGGAGAAGCCAGTGTCTAACTGTACATAGGGATTGTCTGCCTATGCCCTCTCATTTCTTTCTAGATTCCTGCTGACCTGGACTGTGAGCTACTTTAATCAACTTGCCTTTAACATCCTCTTTTTCTTTTGTCTCTGTAGAAAATCATTGCTGTTTTCAAACCCAAGAATGAAGAGCCATACGGGCATCTTAATCCTAAGTGGACCAAGTGGCTGCAAAAGCTGTGCTGTCCCTGCTGCTTTGGCCGTGACTGCCTTGTCCTCAACCAGGGCTATCTCTCAGAGGCAGGGGCCAGCCTGGTGGACCAAAAACTGGAACTCAACATTGTACCGCGTACAAAGGTTAGTCTCCAGGAAGCCTTACTGCCTGGCCAGAGTTTTCCTGGACCTAAGCCCTGCTACGTGTTGGTGGGACTGCTAGATCCAGTGACAGCTATTTGTGCCCTGAGTCTACGGTTCTCAGCCCTTTTTTTTGGTGGGGGTGGTAGGTTTCAGCTCATGGTTTGATCATGCGATGAAAGCTATCCTGAGAAGGATACACATAAATTTTCTGCACACAGTTTCAGGAAGTTCACTGACCTGATGCACATGTATGGACTCCCTGGGTCTTTGGATCCCAGGTAACCCCAAGCTGGTTAGAAACCTAGCTACTTTTGTAGCTTACTCTGTTAGATTTCTGAGCTATTCCAGGATTTAGATACAGTCTAGAATGGACTAGCTGATGTCAGCTAAGCACTAATGCAAGTTATGCCAAGGAGGACTCTAGGATTGGCTGAGGGTTAGAGTAAAGGTCTGGCCTGAACACCTACAGGGAACTGACATGGAATTCTCCTCACCCATCTTTATGCTATGGAATTCTGGTACTTGTCTGAACATAACAAAATCGGGTTCCCAGATCCAGGCAATTCCACACTTAGAATGGATTTGTACATACCTTGTATGTGTTATAGACTTAGCTGAGGTTCTATTGAAGGGTCTGGACCATACCCGCCCCCCGCCCCCTCGCCCCCTCACCTCTTGCAAAAACATGCTTTAATATAGAATTTATTGCATACAATTTCAGGAAGTTTACTGACACTAGGTTAAGAACCCCTGTACTACAGGGTGTCTTATGAAACCTTCCAAGGGTTCTGAGGGGAAGAAATCTGCTTGTCAGCATATGAACATCTAAGGACACGTCGTCACTCATTTAGTGTGTGGCTCCCTGAGATTTAGTAACAATTTAAGGGGGAACTCTGATCTGATGCTTTAAGGCTGCAGGGGCATCTTTGTATCTCTGGGTCTTAATCCTCTTTGAAAATCTGATAAAAGCTATAAATCTTGTTCCCACAAAAAATACATATATTTTCAATTATTGCATATAATTTCAGGAGGATGGTTCATAGACAAGTTGAAGTCTACCCTTTGACTCATAGGATCTAGATTAAAAACCCCTGCTTAAGGTTTTCTTTGCCGGTTTAGATAGCAGGCTGTGGGCAAAGAGCCTGATCAGCAGACAGGAGCTTCCCTTCAAATCTGTTTTTTCTGTTTTCCCAGGGTATGTTAGAAGAAAATGTGATTGTTGTGGATGTTTAACTGTGTCTGCTCCTTTGCCACCAAACTTCAAATAAGCCAACTAATTTGTTAAGGTTGTAGAAGTCAGGGACCACTTCTTGAAATTTCCTCCTCTCATTCTCAGCACCTAGCAAAGTACTATACTTACAGTAAGCATTCCTTAAGTACCAGCGGAATCAGTGGATAGATAGCAAACCATGAAAAAACAGTAACAGAGATCCCCCAACCTCAGGCCAATGGAGAGAATGTTTGATTGTAGTTCCGGGCTTGTAGCTCCCATCTGACACCTAAGTCACCGCCTGGCCTTGTGCAGCTCATTCCTTCCCTTTATACTTAGTTCTCTCTGTGTGCGTATAGTTAAACGGCACATTGAACATCTTGTATGATAATTAAAGCTCCTAAGATCTCCTGCCTAACCTGAAATCCTCCTACTAGGCCCCTCTTAGACTCTAGAAATGCTTCTAAGTACTCCTTGCATATCACTGTAATTTCCTTTCTCTGCTAGGTAAATAGCAGACCACCCATGCCCTGTGCCTGTCTGCTTTGCCTGTGCTTCTCGAGTGCAGTGCCTAAGAACCAGAGGGCTTAAGTCCAAATTCTGGTGCTGCAGCGCTTCACTGGGTGACCCTTGGGCAAGTCACCCCCACATCCCCTGCCCATTCAGTCTCCTCACTATAAAAATAGGGACAGAAAGAGGTCCTACTTTAGAGAGTGGCTATGAAGATTGCAGAAGTTAATCCATGTTGAACATGTAGCCCAGCAGCTGGCACAGTGTAAACACTCCATACATCTTTGCCTGTGGTATTTTTATGACTATTCTAATCATTAATGTCACATAATCCCTTTCTTCCCTATCTCTGGGCTTCCTCTTTCCCTGTTAGAGAACCTTAATGAGGACTGAGGATCCTTTACATCAAAAAATCAACAACAAAAACACTTGTCTTCCATGAGACTGAGATGAGACAGAACTTTGCAAGCTTAACATACATTTGTGTGAGGCTTTCCTGGTGGCGCAGTGGTTAAGAATCTGCCTGCCAATGCAGGGGACACAGGTTCGAGCCCTGGTCCGGGAAGATCCCACATGCCGCGGAGCAGCTAAGCCCGTGTGCCACAACTACTAAGCCTGTGCTCTAGAGCCCGCGAGCTACAACTACTGAGCCTGCGCTCCTAGAGCCCATGCTCTGCAGCAAGAGAAGCCGCAACAAGAGAAGCCACTGCACTGAGAATCCCATGCACCACAGTGGAGAGTAGCCCCCGCTCAACGCAACTAGAGAAAGTCCATGCACAGCAACGAAGACCCCCCAATGCAGCCAAAAATAAATAAATAAATAAATAAATAATGCTAAAACAAAACAAACAAGCCAAAGAAACCCACATATATTTGCAAGCTTTACATTACAGCTGTTGGACAATAGTAAGAGGAAATCTCTCCCCTCCCTCCGTCCCCACCCTTGTGATAGGATTCTATCCAGTTGATCAGAGCATCTGTCACTATGGAAATGGGGCTCACGCTGAGATGGAGCTTCAAGCAGTAAGGCTGTAATTCTCACTCGATCACTATCTCTGCTCTCTGTTCCTGCAAGGTTTCAGGTTGTGATAGTTTCATTAGTCACAGGGAAAGAGTGGTTTGTTACAAAAATTGATCGAAAATAAATCTCATGGGGGGAAAGGGTGGTTTATGGCTTGAGAGCCAGTGTTTTCACCATGGAAGCTGGCAAGGTAGTCTTAGGAAAGCCTTTTTTCCCCTTTATTCCTGTGCCTGTGTTTCCAGATTTGTAAGGCAGAGAGTGCTAACCTACAGTACTTTGCACATCCGTTTTAGGTACTCTGTTAAAACTGGATGGATGGATGGATGGATGGGAGGAAGGGAATTATTTTATGCTGTCTCTGAGATTTCGGGGGCAAAATAATTAGTTATTTGTAATGAATTTTTCAAGGCTTAGGAAAAGAAAGAACTTTCTTATAAATTTGATTTTAGGTATTTATATGGTAAAACTCACTTATAGCTATCTCTGAAAGAAGCTCGTAACTCATTCACTCATTCACTTAATAAATGAGCATGTGCCAGGCACTGTGTTAGGTACTAGGGATGCTAATGTAAATAAGATGTTTTCATCCACCCCACATTTCTTTAGTCTTAAGAAACAAGTTAGGTATACAAATGGATAATCACGAGACAGTGTGATAAGTGTGATAATGGACACACATATGGATTATGGATTACAGTGATATCACTGCAGTTTGACAATCAAGTGTAATATTGGTGGCCTATTAAAAAAATTTTTTTGAATAGGTTATGCATGCATCTAGTGCAAAAATTACAGTAGAGTAAACAAAGAAGAGTAATTCAGCCTCTCTCCCACCCCTGTCTTCCATCCACTTGGTTTCCTTCCTCAGAGGCAGCTGTTATTACTAGTTTCTTGTGTAATATTCTAGATACAGTCTATGTAAATATATAGCAACTCACTAAAAATTAAAACCAATTTTAATATTTGTTTAATTTTTGAATGTAAATAATTGTACATAGTACAGAGTTCAACAGGAAATAAAAGGGTATAGAATAAATTGCAATTTGTTTTTATTTGGAGAGAAAATAGGCACTGGGCCATCTTCTCCTAACCCAGGAGGTAGCTGTAGTGGTCAGGATAATTCATGCTAGCTGCTGTAACAACCCCTGAATTGCAGTGGTTTAACACAGTAGGAGTTTATTTCTTGCTCACATCAAGACCCATGCTAGTTAGGCAGCTCTCCTAGATCCCATGTCACTCCAGGTAGCGGCAAGAGATCTGGGATCTTTCCATGATGTGGTTTTGCCAGCTCAGAGCCCTTCATTTCCAGCTGCACAGATTGGGGAACGTGAGCTAAAGATCATGGGAAATTTTAGGGGCCAGGCCTGGAAGTAGTGGGCATACATCACTTTGTCAACATTCTCTTGGCCTGAACTAGTCATATACTCTATTCTGGCAGCTAGAAAGGCTGAGAAATGCATTCCTTCTATGTGCGGAAGAGGAACAGTATTGGTGAGCATCTAGCTATTCTCTGCCATAGTGGTATAGTTCCTTAAATTTGACTCTAACCTAGGTGTCTCTTCTATTTCCACTGTAGGTAGTATACCTGGCCAGTGAGACCTTCAACTATAGTGCCATTGACCGAGTGAAGTCCAGGGGCAAGCGGCTTGCGCTGGAAAAAGTGCCAAAAGTTGGACAGCGGTTTAACCGCATCGGGCTACCGCCAAAGGTATAGACTGCGCCTAGGTGGCTTACCAAAGGTGATGATTTATAGTGGCATAATCATCCAAGTGATGAAGCAAGGTGTCAACAGACTTACTTATGGACTTTTGAATAGTCTGCCGGGAGGCTTCTGTCTTGCTCATTTCTGTTAAGGGCCTAAGGTTTGAGGAATAATTCTCCAAAGAGACCCTAACTTTCTCACTTTACTCCTCTGGACCATTTAGCTGGGCTTCTTGAATTTGGATGAGCAATTACTGTCACAACCCTTTCCTGATATAAACTCCACAGGGCCTTAGTGGGTACCTGGCTTACTCCTGGGATCTTTGCACTTGGGCTGTAAGGAAATACCTTTATTCTTCCTTTTTGATTGCAGGTTGGTTCATTCCAGCTCTTTGTTGAAGGGTACAAAGATGCAGACTACTGGCTACGTCGTTTTGAAGCAGAACCTCTCCCTGAGAACACTAACCGGCAACTACTGCTACAGTTTGAGCGGTTAGTGGTGCTGGATTACATCATCCGCAACACTGGTGAGCAGCTGTGGGTGGTCCTGTGCCCTGTGCCAGACTGTGATGAGGCACGGGGGAGGCCTGGAGGCTTGCAGAGCTTAGTATCAGAGTACCCTATCAGGATGAGTTTAGTCTAAGACATAAGGGTTATGCACATTTGGAGAGGGTCTTGAAAATACTTTTCCTAGACAAGCCTTGTTCAGGCACATCATGTGTAGTTATCAGGAGTGGTGAGTATTTATGTTTTATCTTTGCCTCTTTCCCGGTCCTAGACAGAAGACACTTTGGCTCTTCCAAAGCAACGTGAAGAGTCCTCTTATCCTTGATCTCTAGTCATTCATGGTAGCCCGGCCTATCACAGGACAGTTTTGTCTTTAAATACCTCATCTAAGTGGACTTATACAGCATTTTCATTCTCTGGCTGGCTTATTCACTTAGCATAATGTCCTCAAAGTTCATTCATATTGTAGGCTGTGTCAGAATTTCTTTCCTTTTTAAGGCTGAATACTAGTCCATTGTGTGTATATACCACATTTCACTCATCCATTAATCTGTCTACAGAAACTTGCTTCGTGGTTGCTTCCACGTTTTAGCTATTGTGAATAATTCTGCTATGAACGTGGGTGTACAAATATCTTTGAAACCCTGCTTTCTGTTCTTTTGAGTGTATACCCAGAAGTGGAATTGCTGTATCATATGGTAATTCTATGTTGAGAATTTTTTTAGGAACCGCCATACTGTTTTCCATAGCAGGTGCACCATTTTACATTCCCATCAGCAGTGCACAAGAGTTCCAATTTGTCCACATCTTCACCATCACTTGTTATTTTCTGTTTTTTTGATAGTAGCCATCCTAATAGGTATGAGGTGGTATCTCATTGTAGTTTTGATTTGCATTTCCCTAATGATTAGTGATCTTGAACATCTTTTCATGTGCTTTTTGGCCATTTGCATTTCTTCTTTGGAGAAATGTCTGTTCAAGTCCTTTGCCCATCTTTGAATTGGGTTGTTTTATTTTTGTTGAGTTGTAGGAGTTCTTTATATATTCTGGATATTAATCCCTTATCAGATACATGACTTGCAACTATTTCTTCCCATTCTGTGGGTTGCCTTTTTGTTCTGTTGATAGTGTCTTTTGATGCAATTAATTGAAAATTTTTCATGAAGTATTATTTTTCCTTTTTTTAATCTATGCCTTTCGTGTCATATCTAAGAAATCACTGCCAAATCCAATGTCATGAAGCTTTGCCCTATGTTTTCTTCTATGAATTTTATAGTTTTAGGTCTTAGATTTAGGTCATGAATCCATTTTGAGTTAATTTTTGTATATGGTGTTAGGTAAGGATCCAGCTTCATTCTTGTGTATATAGATATCCAGTTTTCCCAGCACCATTTGTTGAAAATATGGTCTTTTCCCTATTGAATGGTCTTCCTATCCTTGTCAAAAATTGTTTGATCATAAATGCAAAGGTTTATTTCTAGAGTCTCTATCCTAGTCCATTGGTCTGTCTTTATGCCAGTACCACACTGTTTTGATTACTATAGCTTCGTAGTAAGTTTTGTAGTAAGTTTGAAAGTTTTGGAGGAAATGTGAGTCCTCCAACTTTGATCCTTTTCTGGATTGTTTTGGCTATTTGGGGTCCCTTGAGATTCAATATGAATTTTAGGGTGAGCTTTTCTATTTCTGCAAAAAAGATCATTGGGATTTTTATAGAATTGCATTAAATTTCTAGGTTGCTTCACTTCAAGTAGTATTGATGTCTTAACAATATTAAGTCTTCCATTCTATGAACATGGGGTGTCTTTCCATTTATTTATGTCTTCTTTAATTTCTTTCAGCAATGTTTTGTAGTGTTCATTATGCAAGTCTTTCACCTCCTTGGTAAACTAATTTCTAAGTATTTTATTCTTTTTGATGCTATTGTAAATGGATTTCTTTCTTTCTTTCTTTTTTAAAATAATTATTTATTTATTTGGCTGCGCTGGGTCTTAGTTGTGGCACATGGGATCTTTGTTGCTCTTAGTTGTGGCACATGGGATCTTTGTTGCAGCATGTGGGATCTTTTAGTTGCAGCGTGCGGGATCTAGTTCCCTGACCAGAGATCGAATCTGGGCCCCCTGCATTGGGAGCACAGAGTCTTTTTTTTCTGTTTTTGTTTTTGGCTGCATTGGGTCTTCATTGCTGCACACAGGCTTTCTCTAGTTGCGGCGAGTGGGGGCTATTCTTCATTGCAGTATGTGGCCTTTTCATTGCAGCGGCTCCTCTTGTTGCGGAGCACAGGCTCTAGGCGTGCAGGCTTCATTAGTTGCGGTGCGTGGGCTTGGTAGTTGTGGCTTGCGGGCTCTAGAGCGCAGGCTCAGTAGTTGTGGTGCACGGGCTTAGTTGCTCTGCAGCATGTGGGATCTTCCCGGACCAGGGCTTGAACCTGTGTCCCCTGCATTGGCAGGCGGATTCTTAACCACTGCGCTACCAGGGAAGTCCCTGGATTTGTTTCTTAATTTCCTTTTTTGAATTGTTCATTGTTATTGAATAGAAATACAACTGATTTTTGCGGTCGACTTGGTATCCTGATACTTTTCCTGAGTTTATTTATTGGTTCTAACAGTTTTTTGTGGAATCTTTAGGGTTTTCTACATATAAGATCATATCATCTACAAACAGAGATAATTTTACCTTTTTATTTCCAGTTTGGATGCCTTTTATTTCTTTTTCTTGCATAATGCTCTGGTCTTTCAGTACTATGTTGAATAGAAATGGTAAAAGTGGGCATTTTTGCTTTGTTCGGGATCTTAGAAGAAGAGCTTTTGGTCTTTTCACCACTGAGTATGATGTTTGCTGTGGGTTTTTCATGTATGACTTTTATTATTTTGAGGTACTAGTCTGCTGGTGATTAATTTCCTATTTTTTGTTTGTCTGAAAATATCTTTATTTCAGCTTCATTTTTGAGGAATATTTTTGCTGGGTATAGAATTTGGGATTGGCAATTATTTTCTTTTAGCAGTATTTAAAAAACATTCCGTTATCTTCTTGCTCCCATGGTTTCTGTGGAGAAGTAAGTCGTCCATATTACTGTTGCCTTTTCGAATGTAATCTGTCTTTTTCTCTAGATTTTTTTGAGATTTACTCTGTGTTTGGTTTTCAACATTTTTACTGTGATATACCTAGGTATATTTTCCTTTGTATATACAGGCTTCCTTGAATCTATAGTTTGATATGTTTTGTCACTTTTGGAAAATTCTCAGCTATTGTCTCTTTAAATATTACTTCTGCCCATTTTTCTCTCTGTTCCTTCTGGGACTCCAAATTATATGTTGTTAGATATACATTCATGTATATATCTTTTTTTCCTGGGTGCTTTATTCTGGTTTATTTCTTGTGGTCTGTCTTTCAAATCACTTACTTTCTTTAGCACAATCTGCTATTAAACTTATCTATTGAGTTCTTAATTTTGTTAACTGTATTTTTCATTTTTTGAATTTTTATTTGATTCTTTTTATAGATTCCTGTTTTCTGCTGATGTTCTTAATCTTGCCTTTTATCTTCTTAACCATATTAAGGATTTTACCTTGAACATTTCAGAGTCTATATGTTCATTATTTGGGGCCCCTGTAGATTTGGTTTTAATTTTCTTTTGTTTTTCTTGTTTTTATTTGTGTCATGTTGTCTCTTTGTATACCTCGTTATTTTTAATTGTCAGATATCGTATATCAGAAATTATAGAAACATTTGGAGGCCTGAGATGTTGGTATAAATCCTGTCTGGAAGGAGATGTTTGCTTTTGGCAAGCAGCTAGGGTCATCAGCAACCCAGGATCACTTTAACTTCAGGTATTGCTGGGAAATTCTGCTTACTTCCAGGGTTGTAGCCTTTCAGGTTTCAACCAAAAGCATGGATGATTTATCAGGGTTCCCCCACCTTATCCATCATCAGGCTACAACTTTGTCTCTCTGGGTCCCCAGCGCTATTAGAACACTGTTCTACCTCGCAGCCACCTCTTCCCAAGTCAGCAGGTGCTGTAAGAGAAAAGAAGTCACGAATGCTGGACTCCCCTCTCTGGATTACCTTTTTCTCCCAGATCATGACACTTTAACTCTTAAGGGTCTTATAAAATCTCCAGTGCCTTCAAGAGATTTAAAAATATTTTATCCAGGGACTTCCCTGGCGGTCCAGTGGTTAAAACTCCACGCTTCCACTGCAGGGGGAGTGGGTTCAATCCCTGGTCAGGGAACTAAGATCCCATGTGGCGTGGCCCATAAATAAATAAATAAATAAGAATAAAAATATTTTATCTGTTTTTTGTAGTTGTTCTTAGTAGGATAATTGGTCCCCAAGTGTCCAGAGTATCTAGTTCATCATTGCTGAAAGTGAAAATCACCCCAGTTTTTTTTTTTGTTTTTTTTTTTTTTTGGCGATACACAGGCATCTCACTGTTGTGGCCTCTCCCGTTGCAGAGCACAGGCTCTGGACGCACAGGCTTAGCGGCCATGGCTCATGGGCCCAGCTGCTCCATGGCATGTGGGATCCTCCTGGACCGGGGCATGAACCCGCGTCCCCTGCATTGGCAGGTGGACTCTCAACCACTGCACCACCAGGGAAGCCCTACCCCAGTTTTTTCTACTAACTTCATATTTCTGTTCACAGATCGAGGCAATGACAACTGGCTGATTAAATATGACTGTCCAATGGATAGTGCTAGCTCTCGGGTAAGTGGTTGATCTATATCTTGAAGGAGAGGATGAGGTGTAGTATATGCATAATATGAAAGCATGTAGTGGGGTGATATTTAGGTCACATAAGTTCAGAGGAATCAGGATAGCACATGTCTTTAAAATTGGTAGGTTAATATTTGGAAGAGCTTTTCTCAATTTGTTTTTTAAGGAATATCCTGCTAATGATAGGGATAGACTGAAGAAAAGTACAAATAAGTTTGGAACATATTACATACTTTGTGCCTTTTTTGGAGATTCACATTGCATAGTAGCACAGTAAAGGTCTGAGAAATAGTGCGTTAGTGCACCTGTGTGATTTTGTTTGGCTCAGTGATTTCTAAACCTTTTGACCATGGAATACTTTTCTCACAAGAATACAATACCACAGAACATCAGTTTAGAAAAAGCTGCTTCCTGCAACTTTCTTTACCCTCTCATTGCTTTTATACTCCACCACACTTCCCCATCCCTGTTCAATCTGCACATTTAAAAAAATTAGCAGGAAGGCTACCTGGAGAAGGAGAGTGAGGTTGGCTTTTGTTCTTTATAGTGCTTTTTTTTTCTTCCAGCTTTATTGAGATATGATTGACATATAATATTGTGCAAGTTTAAGATGTACAATGTGATGATTTGATGTATATATTGCACAATGTTTACCACAATAAGATTAGTTAACACATCCTCCTAGTGTTTTTACTTCCTTTTGTAATAGTGGTTCTCAAATTCTGTACATCAGAATCACCTGAAGAGCTTATTAAAAATAGTACAGATTCAGGGGACTTCCCTGGCGGTCCAGTGGTTAGGACTCTGTGCTTCCAGTGCAAGTGGTGCGGGTTCACTCCCTGGTTGGGAAACTAAGATACTACACACTGTGCAGAGTGGCCAAAAAAAAAAGTACAGATTTTATTGGGTTGGCCAAAAAGTTCACTCGGGTTTTTCCGTAAGATAAGTACAAGCCTTTCCTCCATTAGGTCTGGGGTAAAACTGAGGATTTCACACCTTAAATAAGGTATCCCAGAGGATTCTGATGCAGGTATCCTGGACCCACATGCCTGTTCCTGTGGTGGCACTAGTTAACCTGAACATGGAGCCAAGTAGACAGTCATGGGAATGTCTGACATGGGCTGCTGTCACAGGCAGTCTGCTCCGCTCTCTCTGCATTCAGCTCTGGTCCTTTTCCTTTTAATGTATCACTGAAGCAGGGGAACAGACTCCCTTATGCAAGAGCAGCCAGCTGTTATCATCCATGGTTCCGTTATCTTACTAGAAAATGTGGTCACCACCACTGAAGTGGCATCTGAGTCAAGGTCCACACCAAAGGACCTTGGCTGACTGATAATTGACTTTTCTTTCTTTTTTTTATACTCGCAGGATTCTCACTGCCTTTCCCTAGGAGGAATGGCTTATAGTAATCTTTTGTTATTGTCATTTCCCATGTTACCAAGGACTGTGGCAACTCTTGGGGAAGGGCACCTTTTCTAAGATAAGAAAGGGACTCCGGGAAGCTTGAATTAGCCCAATCAAAGTGCCATAAATGTATTAAGTCAGGTAACAATATGGAAACCAGTTCAGAGGTTGAGTAAGGACTGATGCCTGAGGAGGTTGAGATGGGATGCTTTGCTGCTATTTTAAAGGGCCTGGGGCAGGTGGGACTCAATAAATATTTAATCTTCCCTTGCTCTTCAGGACACAGACTGGGTGGTGGTGAAGGAGCCTGTTATCAAGGTGGCTGCCATAGACAATGGGCTGGCTTTCCCCCTGAAACATCCTGACTCCTGGAGGGCGTGTAAGTCTCAAGACCGCTATGGTCTGGCTCTTTTCTTGCTCAGTCTCAGTTTTCTTATGTGTGCAATGAAGATAATAATTCCTCTATCACAGGATTGTTCTAAGAATTAATGAAATAATGCAGCTCATGCACTTGAGCACAATGGCTGGCACATGGCAACTACTCCATAATGTAAGCTATTATAATTTTTACCTTACATTATTCCCATTTGAAGCACAGAGTTGAGTTTTCGCATCTCTGCTTTGCATTTTTCTTACTCTTTCTGAGGACTGTCTTATCATAATTTATTCTATTTGTGTTTCTAAATACAAGCTGCTGTCAGTGTTCTGTCTTCCATGTTGACATTCTAGAAGCCAGCCCCTGCCCCATTATAACTGAGAAACCTTTAGAAAGGGAAAGATACAAGTAGAGGGTCACTAGTCCCTTTGCAGTACTTGTCTGTCTTTTCAGAAGGAGCATCTCAATGTTTCGGTGGCAAGTAATTGCTTCTAGATAGGCTTACATCTTGGAAAGTCATATAATGTCTGGGAAAGAGCACAGGCTCAGGGATTAGGCAGACCTGGGTTTGAAGCCCAGTTTCTCCACTTACTGTGTAACCTTTAGGGTTAACAGCCCCTATAACTTTTTTTTTTTTTTTTTTTTTTTTTTGCGGTATGCGGGCCTCTCACCGTTGTGGCCTCTCCAGTTGCGGAGCACAGGCTCCGGACGCGCAGGCTCAGCAGCCATGGCTCACAGGCCTAGCCGCTCCCGTGGCATGTGGGATCTTCCTGGACTGGGGCACGAACTCATGTCCCCTGCATCGGCAGGCGGACTCTCAACCACTGCGCCACCAGGGAAGCCCCCCTATAACTTCTATTTTCTGTTGTGTTTCTAATAAGAGCAGTATCCTACTTTTGCCAGTGCTCTGATAGGTGGAGGACAGAGATGGGCAGGGATTTTTTCAACACCAGCTTTGCTTTTGACTTTTCCTCTTTTCAGATCCTTTTTACTGGGCCTGGTTGCCCCAGGCAAAAGTCCCATTCTCTCAGGAGATCAAAGATCTGATTCTTCCAAAGATATCAGACCCTAACTTCGTCAAGGACTTGGAGGAGGACCTATATGAACTCTTCAAGGTTAGCCCTGGGAACCTCAGCCTTATAACCATATAGAAGAAAGAATTCCAGTGGTTTTTCTAATTGGTCCTGATACAAGCCCAAAGAGAATGGAAACACCCTTCTGGCTTGTGTTAGCCAATGAAGAGCAAGATTCCCCCCTGTGGACAGCAAGACCTGGTTTGAGTTGGTTTGAAAAAAAATTGGCAGCTGTGATGAATCACACTGGTTTGTGTCCTTTGTGTCATGTGGCTGCAGTGTATCTGCAGAGCTCTCATTTTCAAATGGAGCACTAGCACCTGGAGTTCTCTAGAGTTAATAATGAGACTGAGGACAAAATAGTTACTTGTTCTCTATTTCCCCATCTGTGAAACAGGGAGTTCTTGGGGTGGTGGTTAATTTCACTAAGTCTCTGAAGCTTCATGTAGGTTCTCTTTATTAGAAAGTTTCTAACTGGGGGAGGAAAACGGGTTCTTCTGAGGGATTCATGCAGGTTCCATCTCCTTCTGCCCTTCTTTTGCAGAAAGATCCTGGATTCGATAGGGGCCAGTTCCATAAGCAGATTGCTGTCATGCGGGGACAGGTAAGCCTGGGACATCCTCCTGGTGTCATCCCTGGGATCTCTCTGAGAGCGTTTTATGCTCATGTTGAGTAAATGTGTAAAGCTTGTATTTTAAACCCATTTTAGTCTATGCCATACATATTTGTAACTCTCCGTTAACACCTGAGGGGGAAAGGTAGCCATCCCAAATCTCCCACCTCTTCCATGGTATCTGGTGCTTGGTGAAGCACTTACTATGTGCTTAGCTCTGTGCCCCTTGCTGGATAGTTCATTGGTAAATTTACCTGGTGGTCTGTGTCCTCAAGTTGTGCAACGCAGCCTTGTGCCTTGGTGGTCAAGAGCTAGGCTCCGGAGTCAGACCGCTGCTTGACCATTCCCAGCATTATGGCCTTGGGCAGGAGTCTCTGCTTCCTTGTTTATAAAATGGGACAGTAATCATACTTTGCATAGTTGGCCAGAGGATTACATAAGATAATGTGTATCAAGTGTTTAGTAAAAACAATGCCTGGCACATGGTAAGCACTCAGATGCTGGTCATGGTTATAAGTTTTGTTGTTATAGTTACAAGCCATATTATTTCTTTTTTCTCCACTTCACCTTCAAAGAGAACCAAGGAAACCCCCAGGGTGTTGTTGACTTTCCAAAGCATAGTAAAGAATAGCTTGAAAATTGTCTAAAAACTCTGTAGGACACTGACATTCTGCTTATCACTTTGAAGTCTTAAAGATAGCTGGGATGGCTTAGTGGTTAGGGCACAAACTGGTCAGAGTGCCTGGTTTGAATCCTGGCTCCGCCATTTACTAGCTATGAGGTCTTGGTTGAGTTACTTAATCTCTCTTTCTTTTAGTTTCTCCATCTGTAACATGGGATTAATAACAGCACCTACCTCGTTGGGTTATTATGAGATAAATCATTGAAAACAGTTGGAGTAGTGCTGGTGTACTGGAGTACTCAATATGGGTTAGCTATTTTGATTATGACTTTGTATACAGCTTCTCACATCTTTGAAGGACAAGAGGGTGTTCTCGGTCATAATTATACATTTACCTCTTTCTTCCATTTAGCAAAAGGCTTCTGGTGAGAGCAACTCTTGAGCTTACCGAGCCCATCTTCTTTAGATATGGGACAGACGGGTTTTAAGAGCTGCGGTTATTATAGCTGCCTGAATACCATAACATGGTCTTCCTACATTTCCCAAATAATGTAAGGGCCCAGTTAGGCTGGCAGAATTTGTAGAAACCTTAAAAGCCACGTGATGTCGTCTGGTATTATGGAACTCAGCATAAAGGAACAAACTTCTCAAGTTTATGTAGGCTGTACCTCTGTCCCTATTGTAGTTTCTTCTCTACTCCCTTCCCAACTCCAGTGTCTTGCCAACATCATAGCAATCTTCCTCTCATGATATTTAGTTAGGACCATTATCTAGAGTAGCAAAAGGCAGGGTGGGGGCGTGGATTGAGAGAGTGCAATCTTAGCTTTCTTTCCAGCTTGTGCTCTTAATGTCCTTTGAGGGCCTGTGGCATCTTACAACCTAGAGTGCCTCCCTCTGAAACCATAAGGTTCCATGAGCGTCCAGCTCCTCCTCCTAGCATGCAGGTGAAAGGAAGGCACCACCTTCTACCTACCTGAGCTGTAATCACAGAGTGGGCTGTACAATGGCCCAGAGTCAAAGGTGAAGAATGAGGAACCCCTAGAGAGATGGAGTTGGGGGATAGAAGTTGTTCCTCACCATAAAGGCTTCTAACCAGGAGTTAGATAAAGAATGCAGAGTCTGAGGGAAAGCTTCTTTAGATAACATTTTCAAAGACAGTATTTCTTTTTTGGCATTATGTGCCTGCTATAAATTTTTCTTCAACTTTTTAATTTGAAACACTTCAAACCTCAGTAAAATTGAAAGAATGAGTGGGGTCTTCTAGACTTCACCAATTGTTACATTTAGTTAGCCACGTTTGCTTTATCTTATTTCTCTAAATATTATCTATCTGAATAGCATCTATCTCTATATATCTATATAATTTCTCTCTTTAATGTATCTATATAATTTGTCTCTCTCCCAAGATAGATAGATTTTGTTTGTTTGTTTTTGGCCAAATCTTTTGAAAGTAAGTTGTAGACAGTTTGACATTTTACCCCATTTTAAACATGCTGGAAAGGTGGCTTCTAACCCAAAGAACCAAAGAAAGCACAGGGAGACCCAGCCAGGGCAGGTGTGAACTCCTGTCTCTTTAAGTTGGGCGGGTCTCCTGCACAATTCACTCTGATTCCATTTGAAGCTCCTTTTAGTTCTCTGGCCTGATCTTGTACTCAAGACTCTTGGAAGCAGTGTAGTGTGCTGGCAATACCTAAACAATGAAGTAAAAAAGAAATTAATTACTGGTAGGATCAACTTCTCACTTCTGACCTCTGTTCCAGGTGAATCTCTGCCTCTTTTGGGGCAGCACTTGTAGGCCAAGGATATTTATGGCTTGAGGCCTGTGTGATATGGAGGTGCCGCCTAGCTTCCCCTCCCATGTGTCTGGCCTGGCTGTGAAAATCTTCAACATCCAGTGGTTTAAAGAAGGCTGTCATAGGACAACTTCAGCTTTTGTACTGTCCTACCAGAGACGATAAATGGTGGTGACTATGATTTTGACAAGGGGAAGAAAATGTGTTCTTTTAGACACATATCTGAAATACATGTAAAATACAGACAAAAACTGGAAAGGAGCTGAATGCACTGTGGCATCTTGGAACAGAAAAAGAACAGTACTGGAAAAGCTAATGAAATCCGAATTAAGCCTGAAGTGTGGTTAATACTAATGTTCCAATGGTGATTTCCTAGTTTTGGTAAATGTACCACTGTTATATAAGATGATAAAATTAGGAGAAATTGGATAAATGGTACATAGAAACTGTCTGTACTATCTTTGTAACTTTTCAGTAAGTATAAAATTATTCCAAAGTAAAAGTTTTATTTAAAAAAAAAGATGATGAAAAGACAGCATGAGAGGGACAATTCAACTGAAATGGCTTTTTTTTGTTTAATACATGGTCTTTGTAGGAAAATCAGAAAATAAGGATAAACAAAAGTCACCCTATCCCTAGGTCACCTTCCTTGACCCAGAGATAATCACTGCCAACTTCCAGACATTTTTTCTCTGTAGATAAGTAGATAAGAAAATAAAGGTGGAGTCACACTATAATACTGGTTCCTTATCTCCTTTCTTTTCCATCTAAGACATTGTGATCAGTTTTCCATGCCAAGAGAATATATTTTTTAACTGCTTGTTTCTAATTCCTTAAGTTATTAGCTGATCCCATACTCTCAGGTATTTATATCATTTTCACTGTTACAAACAATACTGCACTGTATTGATTGAAACTAAGTGTTTTGTGCATGTCAGTGATTGTTCCCTTAGTCATTAAAAATGGAGTTGCTGAGTCAGAGGGCCTGTTCACTTTTAAGCCTTTATGTTCCACTTGCCTTTCTGAAAAACTGTCCCACGATCCAGTCCCACAGCCACGTCTCTGAACTCTCCCCAGCTGAGTCGTCATCGTCGTCTTCTGTATCTTTACTAACTAGAAGGGCAAAAAAATAGGAGGTATTTGTTTTCATTTGTATTTTTTCAACGAGTAGAGAGGTTTCCATTTTCTGTATATTGCCCACTTACATTCTTACTTTAGTAAATAGCCTGTTGGTACAATTTTCCATTAGTGGATTGTTTATTTTTGTTTTGATTCATAGGAGCACTCTATCTGCAGGTCTCCCTTCAGAGGCAGACCAGAATGCCTAGGCTTTGCCCTCACTGATCTCATTTTTCCCACTGCAGATCCTAAATCTGACCCAGGCCCTGAAAGACAACAAGAGTCCCCTGCACCTCGTCCAGATGCCACCCGTGATTGTCGAGACGGCCCGTTCCCACCAGCGATCTGCTAGCGAGTCCTACACACAGAGCTTTCAGAGTCGGAAGCCCTTCTTTTCATGGTGGTAGCCCCAGAGGCAGACAAAGGCACATTGTCTGAGACTTGGCCTGGGAGAAAGCCTGGGGAGCAGGTTACAGGAAGAGCCAGAGAAGCCGGCAGAGAGCAGTGCCCTTAAGAGCCCTCCCTGTCTGCTCACCACCCCCTCAGAGCTTTCCCAAGCACGGGGAGAAGCACAATCAGAAGGACAGTGTGTGCTGTTGGGCCCTTCTGAGAGCTGGCGTAGGGGGGCTGGCGCTCCGTGCAAGTAGTCCAGATGCCTGGGAAGGAGCATCTCCCTTCCAGCATCTCCTGGGGGAAGGCTGGGAAACTCCCTTCCCTTCCTGACACCCTGCTCTGTAGCTATTCCTCATTATATTCTGCATCAGAAAAAAGCAAATACAAATTTAAATATAAAACCCAGGCAGAATCCCAGAACCTCTTATAGCAGAAAACCTCTGATCCAGACCTAAATTTGCATGGGCCCAGACATCCAGGTGTCTCACAGTTCCTTACCCCCACGGACCAAGGCAGCTAGGTGACTCGCAGTGCTGGGACAGACAGAAGCCACACTTCCTTTTGGTTTTCTGCCTAGTCTTCTTCCCCTTCTCCTCCCACTGGTGCAATAGGCTGACTCCAGACACGATTCTCACAGTGGGGAGACTTTTGCTCTAGAACTCCCAGCAGTTTTACAGTGATGGTATAGATCACCTCTGCTCCCTTCCCTGCTGGGGACCCAACCCCTCTAGTCTAGGCCTGTAGGTTGCTTGTCACTCAGGCAAAGGCAGGAGGGAGGAAGTTGACTCCCCAGCATGCAAATGTGATCCATACCACCTGGGTATATGCTGGGAACTGTAATGGTCTATGGGTGAACTTATCCGAGCCTTGCTTCCTTAGTCCTTGGCCGTAGCCAAAGGTAACAAACTCTCCCAGTCTGCTAATTTGTTCCTGTTGTTTTAGATGTTTTGTTCTCAACTCTTGAGTTAGTGCTTCAGTTCTGGGTTCTGGAGTGGCTCTCGATGAGGGTTCTGGGGTGGGTCTCAGCACATAAGAGGACAGGATATTAGGTCCTTGGACTTCTTTTTCCGCTACCACTGTTGCTTGCTGGAGGTAACAGGACTTGTGTTCCGCCTCCTGGTTGGCAGCTTCCCTTTGCTCCCCCACTTCTTGTTCCAGGCCAGTTTTTCCACGGCTTCTTGAGAAAGGCAGGGCCCTAAGGAGAGAGGCCTTCACACTGCCCCCCGGTGGCTGCCCAACCCAGTGTGCATCTTCTTGCTTCCATGTCTCTCTTCCCTCAGCTGTCCCCCTTACCAGCTGTCCGAGCCCTTTCTACACCAAAGCAAAGAATGGCCTCAGGGGGGAGTAAAGAGGGTGCCACCCGTGGCTGTGGGGCAGCCCTGTGCTACTGGACGTTTCAAGTTTCCGGCGTCCTGCGATTGGTCAATCAGCTTTGGAAAGAAACTATCTCGAAGGTTTGAAGAACAACCAAAGAAAGGGAGCAAGGACTATGGCTGTGTTCCCTCTGCTTGTCTAGCTCCCGCCATGCAGGAGGTGTGCAGCTCTCTCGTCAGCTGCGCCAGGCTGGGCACCTTCCAGTCCAGCCCCCAGGAGCCAGCTTATCCTGGGCTTCCACCCCGCTGACAGGAAGTCTCTGGAGCTGGGTACGCATGCCCTGTGGACAAGGCACAGCTCCCCACCGGCCCCAGCCCTGACAATCCCATTGAGCCGACCCCGACTTTGGCCTTAGGGATCATTTTTGCGAGAACATGGGAGCAGCAGGGCTCCCAGAGGCCGGAGAGGACCCAGGTGTGTTTAACTCTCCAGACATCTGTGTGCAAACGTGTTTGTGAAGCCCCCACCTGGGTGTTGAGAGAGCCTGAGCAGTCTAAAGAGCCCGGTGCTTCCCTCACTGAGCAGATCTGCACATTGTCCTCAGGCAGACAAGCTCTGGGATGAGAAGGAAATTGGGTCCAATGTAAGAGGGAGCTGGTCCCAGTCCTGGCAGGCCAAAGAGTATGGGGCATCCTTTCCTGGCCCACGTCCGTTCTCCTTGAAGCCTGTACTCAGGTTGCCTTGAATGTGGACTTTGGGAGAGCTAGGGCCCAGAGTGCCGGGGCAGGCTTCTGGGCGGCACTCGAGGAACCGCCCGGCCCTCTGCCAGCCACAGGCCCTGTCTCCCAGTGTCAGGGAGTAGAGGCTGGGCTGTAGAGTGCTGCTGCCTCTGTACTGTTCTAATGCACTGTAGAAATTGTATGTAATGTATTTAAATCAATGCAGATGTATGAATAACAAGTCCAATTCTGACCTTTTTTGTCTAGTTTTCTTTTGTGGAAGGAAGACAAGGTAGGATGCAATTTTAAGGACAAAGAACCCTGTGTTGCCATGGAGTTACTGAGATATGGCTCCTGAGTCTCTTTTCCTCTAGCAGAGGAAGGTACAGGTCCTCATTTCCCAAAATATTTTCATAACTCATTTGACACCAACACCTGACTTGCACCTACACAGATGCAAAGCTATTTGTAATCATGTATCCCTTTTACTGTGAATATTTGTTGCAGAAATATTAGTGTTCTGTTATGAGATGCTCCCCCAATAGGGATTATACAGTTTTTGCAATAACTCCTTTCTAAAAGCCAAAAAAATTCTAAATTACAAAATCATCTCTCTCAAAGGTTTGGGGTAAGGAATGTGGACTGGCTTCTCTTTTTGGCCATAAGAGGGCAGCTCTGCTCTGTGTGTGCATCACTGCCCACTTGGAGCAATTTGAACTCTGGCTCCTTTAAGTGACGGATAACCAAGCAGATAGGATGGGTGTGACGGGAGCTGAATGCTAATGAACATACAGTAGGCTTCTTTTGAGCCAAAGTTAGAATAGTAGTCAAAAATCCTCACCTCAAGGGTTTTCAGTCTACAGGAAACCTCAGTAATGCAAAAGGCATGATTGGTGCAGCTGTCGAGCTGCCTCAGGATGGCTGCTCCACAGGGATGCAGAAGCCAGCTGAGGAGCTGGTGCCCACTACACTGACGGCAGACTCATCCGGCCTAGGGTCACGGCCCACTATGCGGGGCTGACTGTAATAGTCTCCCCTTCCAGAGCTGGCTAGGGGCCAAGAACCCTCTCTCCTCATCTTGGACCAGGACTGCCTGTGGAGAGGCTTCCATCTCGCCTCCCAGTCTGACAGCCTCTGGTAAAGGAGGCCAGCCCTATTTTCTCCTTCCTTCCCTTCCTGCAGCGAGCCCAGTGCCTCACCCCCAGCTCCAGAGTGTCCATTCTGGATCTTCCCCTTCTGTGACAGACTCACAAAGCTCTTGATGCGAATGGTTTTATTTTGCCACTTAAACTATGGTTTCCTTGTGCTGGCCTGAAGGGGCAGGGGTGTGGGACAAGCTGCTGGACCACGGGTTACGGTAGTAGTAGGAGGGTCGGTAGCAGGAGTGATGAGATGCTGAGTCTGAGTGCCTGTCCTTGACTCCCAGGGGAATATCATGCAGCCCAGGTATAGTGTTAAACTGAGAAGGGCTGAGGCAGGAACGGTCACTGTTTCTCCTCAATCTGGTGAGGAATGGGTCCCATATAACAGCTCAGTGGAAGCCTCCGGGCGTGTTCTGACTCGAGCAGGCCAGTGGCAGCAGTGGGGCTGTCTGCCTCAGCTCTCTTCCTTCTTCGCTTCCCCAGACCCTTTGGCAAAAGTCCCTATGAATCCTGGGGAAGATAGAGCTGTTCCCAGCCCTTTCCCCGGATCAGTGTCTGATCTGATGAAGGTAGCCTGGGGGACCTGGCTTCCTCCAGTTCCGGCGGATCCTGGCATTGGTCCTCCTGGAGTTCAGATACTGCCCGCTGGAAGCCATCTCCGTGGCACTGCTCTGTGGGTCGGCTGGTGGAGCGCGGGGCTCTGTGATTCTGCAGGGAACAAGTGTGTTTTAAGCCAACATCAATAGGAAGGACAGTACAGGGACTGAAGAGATTTTGGTCATGGTGAACTATTAAAACACATTGTTCAGGGGGACTTCCCTGGTGGTCCAGTGGCTAAGACTCCACACTCCCAATGTAGGGGGTCTGGGTTCGATCCCTGGTCGGGGAACTAGATCCCACATGCCGCAACTAAAGGTCCCACATGCCACAACTAAAAGATCCCACATGCTGCAACTAAGACCTGACGTAGCCAAATAAATAAATATTAAAAAACAAAACAAACATTGTTCAGGGCCAAATGAGACCAGGGCTCTGGTCTCATCTCTGGCCAAAGAGCTGCATGACAAGGCAAAGCTTTCAGACTGCTCTTCTGTAAAGAGAGTGGGGCTAGATCAGGGGGTGAGACACTCAGCATTTCTCCGTCTTCCTCATCCTGTACTCATGGCAGACATCATTAATCTGTCCTGATACAAGACCAGAGGGCAAGTATCCATCTCAAGATGATTTCAGTAGGGATTACTAATCAATTGGAACTAATACGAGCAATGAAGCTGATTTGCTGCCCCTGGACCTGATGATCTCAGAAGGCCTGCTCGGATCTGATATTCTGACTGTGGGCCCAGCGTGTAACCCATAGTGATTGGTTAGGCCATGTGGTTCAACTTGATCTCTTGGGGCTTGCTGTTCCTGAGCTGGCAGTGACCTAATAAGCAAAGAGGTGGAGGACTAGGGAAAGTTTAAGGTAAAGTTTCTCAACCGTTTTTAACCCTTGATGTCTCTACAGTACTCTCTTATGCTATTTTCTTAGTAATCCCACAGCCAAGGTTTTCACCAGGCTTACTTTTGAATGTTACCTGTTCAGCAATAGGTAAACAGGATTGTTTTTTCTTCCAGACCATAGTCCCTCGCACCTGGTGGAGAATCACTGCGAAATGAGGTGGCACTGAGAGGACCCAGGCACCCGTTCCCATGGGAGTAGGGTTAGGGTCATAGATGATTCCAGTAGTAAGAGCAACCTCTAAGTGTCAACCACATGGTAAGTAAGCGCTGTGTAGACCTCACAACAACCCCAGTGGTAGGTACTTAGAGGTGAGGCCAGGTGAGCAGCTCCAGGCCCCAGAGCCAGGAAAGGGTACAGTGGGCGTGTTAGTGCTCTCCTCCCCGCGGCCCTCCAGCCCCAGGGGCCTACCTGAGCCGGCTGCAGTGGTGTAGCGAGGGGCCCAGGGGCTTCTGCCGAGGGGGCCTCTTCCTGCGCAGCCTCTTCAAGGCCTCCGCCACATGGTGGTCCCCTGCACACTCCCAGACGACCTGCGCTCGTTCCTCGGCCAGCTGGTCCCCGCTGCGGTGAAACAGGCCCTGGATCTGCAGCAGCTCAGCGTCCTGGAAGATGTTGGCCGAGGCCTGCTTGCGGCCCCGGGCTTCTGTCGGGGCCTGCCCAGGGGGCGGCTCGCTCACCACAGAGGCGGGAGTACCCATCCTGGGTGCCGAGGAAGGAACAGGGAGGGAGGTCAGCAGCTCAGCAGGCCCTTCCCAAGCCCTGGGGTCCTGACTAACGCAAGGGCTTCTGGTGTTTCTATTCTCCAGGAGCCGAAGTGGAGGAAGTCTTGACTTAAAATCACTCTAATTTCCCAGAGCACCTTGGGGAAATAATAATGATGATGACAGTCAAACTATACTATAAAGTGCTTATGTGCCTGACGTATGTATTAAGGGTCACAGAAGGTGAGGATTGTTTATCCCCACTTTACAGATGAAGAAGCGCACCCCAGATGTTAAATGACTTTCTTGCAGGCACAAAGCCATGTGTAAGTGCAGAGCCAGAAGTAGAACCCAAGTCTGTCTGGCTGTGGAGTCCACGCAGACCCCAGGTCCTAGTGATAACGCCCGTAGCAGCGGCAGCTGAAACGTGTTAAGCACTTATGTATCACGCTTCACTGTAAGAGCTGTATTCACATAACATCGTTGAAATGTGAACACAACAGCCCTATGAGGAAGGTACTTTTTAACCTCCTCATGTCACAGATGAGGAAACTGAAGAACAATCCAGAATACTCTGATGCTGAGACCTAAGCTTCGTGGCACAGAAGTAGGAGAGGGGCTGTGGACCTGGGCTCCCCGGGTGGGAATCCGGCTTCTGGCCGCCTGCACCACTTACTGGCTGGGTGACCCTCCACACCTCATCTGCTTCCTGTGGAACTTAGCCATACTAGTACCTACTTCGTAGAGCTCCTGTGAGGACTGAGTGAAGACATATAAAGCATTAAGACCACTCATTTGCTTTTCCATCTACAACATTGAGAAGGGTCATCCCATTTTCTATTTTCAAGACCCTGGGGATGAACCTAGTCCATATAATTTAGTAAACACAGTATGAAATAGACCAATCATATCTAACCACAGTCCAGAGGACCACAGAGGCAAAGGTAGGGGCAGAAGAAGGGGTTACAGAGTTAGAATATCCTATCAGGGCAGAGGCAGAAATCGATACTAAGTTCAATAAAAGTTAGGCTCTGGCCAATGCCCCTGCCTCCTCACATGCAAGAAATGAAAATCGAATTACCTCAGTTCTAGATAGTTGTTTTTGAATGATAAAGGGATAAGAGGCTCACCCACCTTATCCTTATCTTCACTACAGCCTGAAAAAGCTATGGCATTGGAAAATAGACTGGAGACCAGGAGACCAAGGACTTTGGCATTACACAGAATTGAGTTTGAATCCCAGCTCTGCCACCTTCCTGGCTGTGACCTTAGGCAAGTTACTCAACCTCTCTGAGCCTGTTTGCTTAACTGTAAAATGGGGCTAATAATCAATTCTCAGGATTACTGTGAGGATTAAATGGGTCTAGTGTGGTATCAGGTCCCCAATGGGAGCTAAATAAATGCAAATGCCCCTCTTCTTGGCCTCCTTGACTTTTTTACTTGGGTCAGGGGTGTAATGTAGACCCTCCTTTTCCTCTGAGCAGCCTGGCCTGAGCCAGCTGAAGGCCTGCCTGTGCTCCCTTCACCCTTCACAGTCCTGGGCCTAACAAGGAAGGCCTGGTTGCTAAGTCAGACCTCATTCCACAGCCAGCTATAGAGATACCTATCAAACAGCAACTGGCTTACAAAGGGGGAAATCAAATTTAAAATATATTTAAATTAAAAATGTACATGCTCACTGTAAAAAGTGCAAAAGAACAGAATCAGGGACTCCCTGGTGGCGCAGTGGCTAAGCTTGCCAATGCAAAGGACACGTGTTCAAGCCCTGGTCCGGGAAGATCCCACATGCCGCGGAGCAACTAAACCTGTGAGCCACAACTACTGAAGCCCACGTGCCTAGAGCCTGTGTTGCACAACAAGAGAAGCCACCGCAATGAGAAGCCCGCGCACCGCAACGAAGAGCAGCCCCGGCTCTCTGCAACTAGAGAAAGCCCACGTGCAGCAACAAAGACCCAGCACAGCCAAAAAATAAATAAATAAAATAAATTTATTAAAAAAAAAACAGAATCATATAAATAAGAGCATCAGCAGTTTCCTATCCATCTTCAGCCCACCTGCCGAAGTAACCCTCACTCTCACCTTTTTTTTTTTTTTTTTTTTTGCTGTAAGCGGGCCTCTCACTGCTGCGGCCTCTCCCGTTGCGGAGCACAGGCTCCGGACGCGCAGGCTCAGCGGCCATGGCTCACGGGCCCAGCCGCTCTGCGGCATGTGGGATCCTCCCGGACCGGGGCACGAACCCGTGTCCCCTGCATCGGCAGGCGGACTCTCAACCACTGCGCCACCAGGGAAGCCCTCACCTGCTTTTTATGCTCTTGAGAATTTGAGTCATCTCTCCTTCTCATTCAGACTCCTCAGATATGACTGTCCCCCTCCTTGCCCTGGCCATCCCTCCTCCTCATCCCAGTAGCCATCCTCCTTCCAGTAATTTCCACACTCACCCTGTTCCAGTTTCTAGGCCTTCTATCATAAGAATCCCACTCTCTTGAAAAGATTTAATAACTAAAATAAACCTTCAGAAGGCTGTCAGATAAATTAACTTCATAAAAATTGTGCTTTTTGGGGGACTTCCCTGGTGGTCCAGCGGTTAAGACTCTGTGCTTCCACTGCAGGGGCCGCGGGTTCGATCCCTGGTCAGGGAACTAAGATCTCGCATGCTGTGTGGCGTGGCCAAAAAAAAAAAGTTAAAAAAAATGTACTTGTTATCTGGAAAATGGGAATTTTAAAATCCGCCTCGGCCACAGCAGTGAGAGGCCCGCGTACTGCAAAAAAAAAAAAAATCTGCCTCTCCATAGGCACAGTTATGAGAATCCAGTTAAGACCTAATATGCGTGGTAATTAAACCCCCAGTGCTGGATGATATCAATATACTGTGACCAGACAACAACAGTCACCAAGTGACACTTTCAGGCTGATAAAGAGAAATTAAAGCTAACTATGGGGTGTTTATTCCGAATCAGCGACATGCGTGATATCATTTCATCCTCAAAACAGTTCTTAGGAATCAGGCACTGTTATCCTCATTGCCATTCAAAGGGGACTAAAGAGTAGCTGAAATACATATCTTTGGATCAGCGGAGGCCAGAACTTCATTTTAATGACTGCAGCCCGAGCTTTTAAACCACCAAGTGGCCCTCACAGTCAGGCAGCTCAAAGCACAGTTCTTCCCATCATTTCTGTGAGGACTGTTTCACTATTCTAATCTAATTCACAAAGGGGGTAAACTTGCCAGTGGAAAGGGAAGAACAGTGAATGTCCCACATACCAGGCAGGAGTGGGGTTGTGGAATTTATTTTAATCTTCACTAGCACCAGAGCTCTTTACCAGGTGACAGGCTGCCCCAGCCTTGAAGCCATGAACTTGTGGCACTCTGAAGAGGAAGATCCCCAGCCTCCACAAAAGAAATCTGGAACTGCAACCCGGCCCAGTGCACAGAGCACTGGCTGATGAGTCAGAGGACTAGGTTCGAGCCCTAGTTCTGCCACTCACGGGCTGAAAGGCCTCAGGCACTTCACATGGCCTCTGTGGGCCTGTTTCCCTCTTACATCTGAAAGGACAGATTGATGCTTGTGGTCTCTAAGGATGTGTGCTGGTGTTGAGTCAATGATTCCATGACAAGGCTAGGTCCGTAGGGAAGCAGAGATGGGTTTGCTTGTCTGCCAGGGCCCAGGAGCAACATGTGTGGACAGGTCTGGCTCATTAAGTGCCAGGGAACTTCCCCACCAGTAGCTTCCCTTTTCTGCCCTCCTCAGTCTTCCCTGGAGGCCAGACCCTGCTGTGCTGCTGTGGGCTGTGGGGTTAGGGTCTGGTAGAAGACAGAGAACTCACTGCTCTAAAGCATTCTAGTGACCTAGGCTCGCTATGGCCAAGCCTGGAGCAGACGAGCAGACTGATCTTGGTGGTGGGAGAAGGGGTGACAGTTCTTTTCTTAGACTCAGGCAATCTCACCCTCCCTTCAGAGAGAATGGCAATGGGATCAAGTAGCAGCGGCTGCCTCAGGGAGGATGTGGCTCGGAGCCTGACCTCCCAGATGGTCCAGCCACCTCTGCCAGGGCTGCAAGGCCCTGCAAGGCCCTGCCTCCTGCCTCTAGCCTCCAGCGGCCAGTTATAGAGTTACAGTGAGTTACAAACACACCAACAAGGAACCATCTGGGAGAGTCTGAGCCTTCAGCCTCAACCACAGCCTCCATGAATCTCGAGAGGCCTTGGCACCTCCAGATTTTGAGGCCCCTCACTCCTGGCTCTGCCTCCCACTCTGGGATTCAGACAGCAGAGTGAGGCTGGGAATAAACATCAGTGGATTTCACGTAGGACTATCTGGTAAACTTTGAGAAAACTGAATCAGAACACTTTTATTATCAGAAAAAAATTTCCTGTCTTATTCAATGTGTTACTTTCCCACGAATTTCCTGGACAAGACCTGAATCCAGGGAAGTCCGTGTGTACTTGAACAATGGCAGTTTTTTAAACTGGGAAGTGAAACCACGGATCTATTAAAAGATTATAAATGGATCTTTCATTTCAGAGCTGACATAAAAATAGGTATGGGTCTGTGAGCAAATGTGTAAAGACTAATTGTGAAATACTTCAATTTGATCCAAACTAGCTTAGAAACGAACTCCCAAAGTAAATATCAAATGTTGAAAATGAAGTTCAACTTGTTTTGAAACAGGCAATAAATGAACTGCAGGGCTCTTACAAAGAAATATATTTAAAAGGTGACTCGCCATGCACTGAATTTGCAGTACATAAATATGGTGCCCAACTGAATGTTCTTTGTAACGTATGAAGCTCAGTTCAGACAGCCATTCTCTCTGTAGTCTCAGGGAGGTACAGGCAACTATGACAGGCACAACACACTTGTATGACCTGGGCAGCAACTGGGCCCTCGCTCTCCCCCTTAGATAATGCTGGTGATGGTAATAATCTGTAATCAGAGGCCAAGGGCCTCTTTAGAAAAAGAACTGGAGGCTCTGGCCCAAGGCCCAAATCAACACCTGTGGTCTTGGCCTGCTTCCCTGCACCGACATGCCACTGGACAGCAGCCAAAATCAGTGGCTCTTTCAAGCAGGAGGCTCAGTCCAAATGGCCTTGTGGGCCTAGCTCAACCAGGAGAGAACTGGACACAGGCTGGTCTCCAATTCTGTGTCCCAGGAGGTAAAGAAAGGAAATGGACCCTTCCCCCAGATCAAGTCTCAGATATGACCTGGAAGTAAACTCCTGCTAGATCTAGGAATAACTCTTTTCAAGAGTTCAAGAACCCTGAATTCTGGCTCTGCCTCTGATAACTGGGTACCTTGGCAGGCCTCGGTTTTCCCCTGCCTCAATTTGCACATCATCAAAATGGTGAGAATAAATAACCCTTAGGGGATAGGGAGATAAAATATGCCAAAGCATCTATGCCAGTACATTACATCGTGAATGAATGATGCAAAGGAGAGAGGCTGTTTAACCACCAGGGACTATAGAATCATTGCCATTTTCATCCTCACTACTGTCATGAAACTCCCTCAAAAGGGACCTTCACTCTTGGGAGAAGAGAGTAAAGGGAGATGGATTCATCTGTGGACTTTTAAATCATCGCTGCCACTGAGGCATCTTGCTCCCTGTCAAGTGCAGAACAGCACTTTCTGAGGAGTAATATCTTTAATCCTCACAACACCCCTATGAGGAGGCACTATTATTGTTACACCCATTTTACAGATGAGAAAGCTGTGCCCACAAAGGTTAAGTAACTTCCCAAAGTCACACAGGTGGTAGGTGACGAGGCTGGGATCGTGGGCACGCTCTCAACCACTGCTATTTTTGTTCCTGCCGGATGGCTGACGAGGTCTTCTGGGGGAAGAAGGACCCAGGAGGCTCTGAAACGGCCTATCTGCTTCTGCGGGTTTTGGAAGGCGCAGGGATCGAAAGTCAGGTCTCCCAAGCCAGCCTCTGTGCCCTCGACACTCCACCGCCCCGCGGGGAGTTAGAGCGATTACTCACCACGCTGAAGGGCAGAGCCGACAGACCTCAAATCGGGATGGGGTCAGCTAAGATGCACCCACCCCAACCCCTTGCACGGCTTTCGAAAGGGCGGGCTTCCTGCCTCGACGGTGCTTACAGGGACCGGACGGCGCTCATCAACAGGACAAGACCTTGGGAGGGGGTATCCCGGTCGAGGTCACACGGCGATATCCCCAGCACGGGTCCGCCCCCGGGCTCAGACGTGGCCGCTTCGCACAACGACGGGCTCTAAGTGGGCCTGGGAATTCGGGTCCCGGCGACAACCCTGCTCTGACGGCCCGCCCACTCGCTTCCACCGCAGCTCAAGCCAGGCTGCCGAACCTACGTACCTGGCCGCCTGAGGCGGGCCACCTCGGTCACAGCCGCCGTTCCCCAGAGAAAGCGCTCCCTGGCTCGGGAACAGCCAATCCTTTGCCGAGCTTTGGTGTGAGCGCCCCGCGAGCCTTCCAAAATCGAACGCGGAGACTCCGTGAGCCAATCGGCGGCGGCAGAGGGGTGAGGGGCGTGTCCCGCCTAGCCCCCTTCTCTCCCAAGGCCTCGAAATCCGAGTGCGAAGAAGCCCCAGGTCCAATCAGCGGCGGAGCAGCAGAGAGGGGCGTGTCCTCCCGGGCCCTTTCCCTCCGCCCCAGGCGGCCCTCGCTCAGCGCGCGGAGGTGCCCCCTTCATTGACGTCAGTCCTCAGGAAGAGCGCGGTTTTGCTGGCTCGGGAGCGGGGGCGGGGCCGCATTCCTGCCCCGGGGTGCGGCGACGGCTGGCCGTGCTGGTTACACGTGACGGATGCCCCCCTCCCCTGGGCCCGAGGCCTTTGCGCGCGGCGCCGAGTTCCTTGCAGCATGTGGCCCTCTGCAAATAAATAGACTTGCAGCTCCTTAAACTCAACTCCCAGACCACTTGTCTTCTGGCTGCAGCTTTGCGGGAGAGGAAGGGTCAGTGCGGTGGTAAGACCTTTGGTTTCAAAGCCAGAATGTCTTGGGTTCGAATCTTGAATCAGCTGTGCAATCTCGGGCCAACCTCCTAATGAGACACTATTAAAAAGGTTTCATTCATTCCTTCGACAATGGTCCATTAGGGACTCACCCTGTCCGAGTTCCTTGACCAGCAGCGAACTGAAGACACCTTTAATAAGCCTTGCCCTGGGGGAATTTACAGCTTAGTAAGGGAGGCAGACATTTAAAAACTTAAAACATTTAGTTGTGATTACAATTATGATAAACATGAAGGAACCTAAGCTCCCTCGGGGAGGTCCTAGAAGGCAGAAGTAACATTTCAGTTGAGTTGTGAAGGAGGAGTTGAAATTAATCAAATGAAGAGGAATGGGTCTGGGCAGAGAGAAAGCCACATGCTAAGGCCAGGAGGCAGCTTGACTCAGGAGGACTTGAAATGAGGCCTGGAGTAAGGTTAGCAAGGGAGAGAGAGGTGGGGAAGCAGAAGGCAGAGGCAGGTAGTGAAGAAGTTTCCATTTGGTCCTCTGAGGGGAATAGCATTGTATGTGTTTATTTAATAGATTCGTTATAGCACTTACTATGTGCCAGTAATGCCAGTGAGCACTTTACAAATAGTAGCTCATTTCATCCTCATGACAAATTTGTGTTTTTAGAAATTCACTTTGGTTGCAGCTTGAAACGTAGTGGGACAGGAGTGGATGCCGGGTGTCCAGTAGGCCCTTGATAGTGCTTGTTTACTTCGTTGGAAGATGAGTTGTTTGTGCACTGGGTCAAAAATGGTCACAAAGGGCACCTGGGAATAGGCAGCTGAGTCTCCCTGACCTCTTTTTCACTTCAAAGCTGACCTTTGTAGTCATTTGAGTTCTCTTCTGTAAAAGTTCCCAGGGGGGAAGAGTAACAGCCAGCACACTGGGATTGTGGGTCCCTTTTGGCAAGGTGGAGGGTATGTTTGGGAGCTGTTCTTCCTCATCCCATGGTCTCTAATTCCTCTCTGTGTCCTGCACAAAAACAGTTATCAGCAAGTGCTTTATTGTAGCTTAAAGGGTTTTAACAGTGGCTTCTCTTTGCTTTCCTGAAGCCCTGTGGAAATATTGAAAAGAAAGAAGAAATCAGCAATGTTCATCTCCAATAGAAAGTATTGCTGCAAAGCCTTTCATCCAACTGCTTGGCTAAGGAGAGTACTGTGCAGGCAGTTAAACCAGGAATCTGGGCTTCTGAACTAGGAACTCCTTCTACTCCATTCCCCACAACAGGAAAGCCAAACTCTTGGCATATCAGTGCTTGGAGAGGCTAAGAATTCTGATGCCATGAGCTCTGCTGAGCATATCAGTGTAGGAATTGGGGACTTGTGGCTTCTGGGTCAGATGTGACTAAGGCTGGGTAGAGAATATCTGGTGCCTCCAGACATCTTTGCAGGCATGTGACCATTGTGTGCTTACCACAGAATGGAACCATTTCTATTGCTACAGCTTTGTGATTCAATATTTCTGATGAGAAGATGAGGCACTTCCGTGAGGCCATGCAAGAGTGGAGGATCTGGGATTCACTCCCCAACAGGGCCCTGTTTAGTGAAGGCCTACCCTGGGGAATGGAGCCCTGGGGTAATTCAGGCCAAGACCTGGCTTTACCAGGGATCAGATTAAGGTGAAGCAAGGGGAACACTCCTTGGGTGCAATATTTGAGGGGGCAACAAAAAACTCCATAATTAGGATAAATATTTTAATGTAATATCTTTAAAAATCAAAATAGTGCAAAATATCCATGATGAACAAAGTATTGACATTTAACATAAAGACAGGCTGTTGTTTGTTTTATGACACTATCATTTTGCAATGGGAACAGTCATTTCCAGTCAGCCCGCGGTTCCCAGGAAGGCCGCCATTGTGTCTCCTGCCAATTGGCTTTGTGAGTGTTGACAATATTGTGCGAACAGATTGGGCAACACAGGGCTTTATATATGGTTGTGTTTTTTGATCGTAGAGATTTTATCCACTTTTTCCATTTGGTTCAAAATATGGAAGGATGTTTTGATAAGTGCACATAGGGGCACACATTTTTCCTTTCGCCCTAGGTTCCAATATGGCTCAGCAAGGTGCTAGTTTTTACGGGAGTAGAGTCTAGGAAAGGGGTTCTAGCTGTTTAACCTTAGGCAAATAACTTAACCTCTCTGCTTCTCTATTTTCTCATCTATAAAATGGGAATAATCATACCCACCTCTGAGCGTTGCTGTGAGGATGAAGTAAGGTGCTATAGGCACAGTGCATAATATAAACCTTGCTACAGACACTAAAGCAGCATTCGACTCCTTCCCTCTCTATGCTGCAGGAATTGTTCAAGCAGCTGGACAGTCACAAATGATCCCCCAGTGGGGCTGAGACTTGTTCCCATGGGTTTGTTGTTGCTGAATGTTCTGTTCTGGGGAGAACAGAGAGAATTTCCACACTCACTTGACAAGCAACAGTGGGACTCTTGAGTCAACTCTGTTTTTCTTGATAAATGACCTGATCATTCTAGACTTTTTAAAAAGCATCCTTCTGCTTAGGACGTTACAAAAAGCAACTTACAACAACCCTCTTCTGTGAACTTACAAACTGAACAGGCTGAAAACAACAAAGTCCTACAGGCAAATGGTGCATTATAGAAACATTAAAAAAAATACACCGTTCAGGGGCTTCCCTGGTGGCACAGTGGTTAAGAATCCGCCTGCCAATGCAGAGGACACGGGTTCGAGCTCTGGTCCGGGAAGATTACACATTGCCACCGAGCAGCTAAGTGCGCCACAACTACTGAGCCTGCGTGCCACAATTACTGATTTGGGTCAAGTGCCAGCTCAGGGCTTGGGACATAAAAGGTGTTAAACCACTGTGAGTTGAGTCTATATATACAGTATGTTTACAGTAGCCCAGAGACTGAGAACAGAATAGAATCTGACTGTGAACAGTAAGAGCTGATCGTGGGATCTCAGAGTGGGCTACACCTTCCTCCTTATTACGGGTTGCCTCCCCCTCTGGGCATATCGAATGTCATTGCATTGGGGCTCACAGTATCTATCTAGTGTCACTACTTGTTCCCTAGACAAGCTAGCCCCGTTTTTGCTCACACTGTTCCCTCTGCCTAGAACACCTGTCAGGGGCTGGGATTTACCCCATTTATAAGCTAAAAAGCTAGCCTGCTGTCGTTTCATAAATGCTGGCAGAAGACACAGGATTCCTGAGTCAGAGACAAAGGATTGACCGCTGTTGGCACAGCAAGCAGCATTAGCACCATTGTTACACATCTTTCCCTTGTTCTCAAGTTTCACGGGGGCATTACAGAGGGACCCAGGTGGATGTTACACATGCAGCGGGTTTGCGTCACAGCTGCGGAGCTCTGAGCTTGGAAAACCCACCACAGTCCCCTCCTACCTCACCACTTTTATTGTAAGCAATAAGTGAGTCTGCTCTGTGTCTGGGAGAAGATGTTCCCTCATCCCTCAAAGTTGCTGGCTGCAAACACAACACTGAGAAAAGGTTGCGGAAAGAGCTGTCATGGCCTTGCATTCTTGGCATACTCAGTGATAGCATCCAGGGATGCTCAGGACCTGCCTGATGGGAGGCTGCCTCGTCCAAGACACCTATCCCCCACCTCTGCTTGTCAAAACTCTATCCATCCTCAAATGACACTTGTTTTTGAATCTTTCCTCAGCCCTCCCATCACGATACTCTTTCCCTTTTGTATTTTCCTTATAATTCTCATCCATGCCTCTTTTTTGTGTCCATTTGTGTCCACATCTGTCCCTCCCCTACCAGCAGAGTGCAAACACTTTGAGGGCAAGCATTGGTCCTCTTCATTCCTGCACTCCACACCCAGATTGTTTGCATCCAGCAGGTGTTTAGACCATACTTGTTGAGTTGGAGGTATCAAGATCTTTGTGCATGGTTATGCTTTTGCGGAGTCTGTGGACCGTCTTTTGGAATGTCTTCAAGATTCCAGAGGCTAAAAATATCTCCTGAAAGCCGCCAAAGGCGCTTCCTTATAAGGAGTAGGATTTGCCTTGTGAAGCCAAAAGTTTGTGTCCACCAGGTGGCGCCCCACCCCAACTCTCCTGATGCCTTTTTAATTATTTATTTATTCTTTAGTTTTTATTTATTTTTGGCTGCGTTGGGCTTTCGTTGCTGCACGGGCTTTCTCTAGTTGCGGCAAGCGGGGGCTACCCTTTGTTGAGGTGTGTGGGCTTCTCATTGCGGTGGCTTCTTTTGCTGCAGAGCACGGGCTCTAGGCGTGCGGGCTTCAGTAGTTGTGGTGCATGGGCTCAGTAGTTGTGACTCGTGGGCTCTAGAGCGCAGGCTCAGTAGTTGTGGCGCACAGGCTTAGTTGCTCATGGCATGTGGGATCTTCCCGGATCAGGGCTCGAACCCATGTCCCCTGTGTTGGCAGGCAGATTCTTAACCACTGTGCCACCAGGGAAGCCCCAGATGCCTTTTTAGAAGAGGGAAGGATTCTCTTGTCTGCCTCTAAATGTTTGTTGGCTTAGGTCCCCCACTTACAGAGGCAGTTTGTGTGGTTGTCATAATTCTCTGTCATCAGTGCAGCACCAGATTCAGTGCCCAGCTGCACATCCTAGCTCCAACCACACTCGAGACTGGCACCCTGAAGACATTGAGGATGTCTCTCCAGGGGTTGCTCAGGGTTGCTGAAGGAACAGCCCTGAAATTGGGATCGGAAGACCTAGGTTTGAGTCCCCACACTGACACTTAGTAGCTGTGTTTCTTTGGGCAAGTCATGTAACCTTTCTGGGTCCCTGTGGCAGTAGCTGAGAATTAAATATGTGAAAGTATATAAAAGCATATTGAATGTGGACCTGGAGTCAGCCACACCCAGGCTGCTATTTAAACTGTCACTCATCAGCTCTGTGAGCATGGTCCACTTCCTTACCTCTCTAAGCCTTGGTTTCCCCATCAGTGAATCAGAGTTAATACCAGTTATTTTAAAGAGCTGGTATAAGGATTAGGTAGAACAATAAAGTGCTCACTTTATATGAAGTGTATAGTAAGCATTCAGTTCATAATAATCACATATATATTATGTATCCCTAGCCCCTCAGATGGTGCTTAGCACTTACTAGGTGCTTAATATCTATTTGCTGAATGAAAAGATTTCACAGATGAGGAAACTGAGGTACAGACCCCCCCAGGTCCCAGCACCAGGGAGTGGTAAAGCAGTGAGAAGTAGCCAGGCAGTCTGTCTCCAGGGTTTACACCCTGAGCCTTTATGCCATGCTGTCTTACCAAAAAATGCGGGTGGTATACACCACCATTTGTTCACTTAAAATATGCATTCAGGTACCCGTAGATGGGGCTGAGTTGGCAGTGGGAGGCATTAGCTCCCTGAGAAGCCACGTAGTTTTTCTCCCTCAAGGGGAGCCAGGGGCCAGCTGCCTCATCCCATTACCAAGAGACGAGAAACGAGCTCTGTGGGGTAGGATAAGCTGGGGGTCTGATGCATGTACAGTCCCCAGGACAAGAGGGGTCCTCTCACTTCCACTGCTGTTCCTGCAGCCACCCAGTCTTCCACTCCACAGACATTTACTGAGTCTCTTACGTGCCAGGCACAGGAAAAGATGGATAAGACTTGATAACCAATGGTTATGATGTAGCTGACTCAGCTACTACAGAGGGAACATCCAAGGGGGGCCTAGAAGAGCCAGCAATCAACAGCCTGGGAGGCTAAACCAAGGGGGGGAATATTTAAACTGGGCATTGAAGGATAAGTAGGAATTTGCCAGACAAATGGAGTCTGGGAATGAAGGGCATTCTGAGACTCTTTGGGAACCTTAAGAGGTTTGGTGGGGTTGGCATGCTGGGTGCAAGCATGGGTAAGAAAAGGAAGTGGAAAACCAGGAAATTGGAAGTCGGTTGGGGCCAGATTGTGAAACATCCCCATAGAAGAGATAGAACCCTATTCTGTGGTCAGTAGGGGAAGCAGTGTATATACAACCAGGTCTGTGTTTTAGAAAGATGCCACAGTGCACAAAAGTTGGATCAGAAGGGGAGGGAAGAGAGACCAGCAGCAGTTACCAGTTTCATGGTCTTAACCTCTGTAGGTTCCGTTTTTCTCCTCCACAAGATGAGGAAAATAATTGTATGTATCTCGGGGGTTCTTTGAGGCTTAAATGAGAATTCCTGCAAATCGCAGTAATAGCAGTAATGTAAAGCATTGTTGGGCTTTGCTGTCTCTTAGAGCTGGATTTGTGTCCTGGTCATGCCGGGAAGCCTATTTTTAATATGCTCGATGGCAAAGAAGGTTGGAAAAAAGAGATTGGACTAATAGGACTTTGCTTTGTGGCACGGGAGGGGCAGTGCGGCCTGGAGCAGGTGATGGTCCCTTTCACTGACATGAGAACTCGGATGGCTGAGACAAAGTCTGAGCCCAGCTTTGGACAGAATAAGTTTGGGGTGGGCACTGGCAGGATATGATATTCGGATGTCCAGGTGAGAAGAGATGGCAGCTTAAGCCTGGCACTGCTCTCCTCCAGCGCCAAGGAAGGGCCGGGAGGCCCCAGTGAACTATTAGGACAGGAGGGAGAAGAAAGAAAAAGGCCCAGCCTAACACTGAGGGGACGCTCCACCTCCAGAAGACGACTCTCAGCTTCGAGGCTGGACCGGAGCCAGGGAGCCAGGGCAGGCAGGGTGAGCAGTTGTGGCAAACTCGGCCCAGTGGGACGGAGCGGAAGACCCACGGCCAGCTGGGGTGCCCTCCGCCCTGCTCCAAGGAGGAAGGAATCCGAGCTGGGAGTTTGGCGCCGACGGGAAGGGGGGCACCAGGGTGGTGGGCGAGGCCCAAAGAGAGAAGGCAGGAAGCCCGGAGGAGCGAGTGGGGGTGGAGAAGGAGGAGGGGAAGGGAGAGGGCGGACAGGAGGGGTGGAGAGAGAGAGAAACGGAGAAAGAGAGGAGGGCTGCGGGGAGGAGAGAGGGGAGGAGAGAGAGGAGGAGAGAGAGGGGAGGTAGAGTGGGGAGAAGGGGAGAGGAAGAGAGGAGGACTCGGAGGGGAGCGCGGAGGCCGCGGCGGGCTCAGGGGCACGTCGGCCGGGCCACCTCCGCGAGCCAGACGTCGCCATTCCGCTGCTCGGGGCGCCGCCGCCGCCGCCACCGCGCCCGGGGGCCATGCTCCCGCCGCCCCCGCGCCAGCCGCCGCCCCAGGCGCGGGCGGCCCGCGGCGCGGTGAGCCTGCAGCGGGCCTTTCTGCGCGGCCCGCTGGGCGTGCTGCGGCTGCTGCAGCTGTTGGCCGGCGCCGCCTTCTGGATCACCATCGCCACAAGCAGGTACCAGGGCCCGGTGCACTTCGCGCTCTTCGTGTCCGTGCTCTTCTGGCTGCTGACCCTGGGCCTCTACTTCCTCACGCTGCTGGGCAAGCACGAGCTGGTGCCCGTGCTGGGCTCGCGCTGGCTGGTGGTCAACGTGGCACACGACCTGCTGGCGGCCGCGCTCTACGGCGCCGCGATGGGCATCATGATCAGCCAGACGCAGAGCCACAGCTACTGCAACCTCAAGGATTACCAGATGTCCTGCGCCTACCACGCCTTCCTGGCGGCCGCCGTCTGCGGCGGCCTCTGCCTCGGCCTCTACCTGCTCTCAGCGCTCTACGGCTGCTGCCGCCACTACCAGGGCGAGCAGGAGGTGGCGTGAGGTCGCTGCGCCGCGGGGCGGGGGACCCGTCCTTCCTGCCGCCACCGCCCCGCGTCCGTGCGCCCCGGCTCCCTCCCCTCGCCTCGCCCTGCGTTCCTGCCGCCGCCCGCGCCCCGGCGCCCGGATCGCAGTTCCCGTCCGACGGCTTCGCCGCAGTCCAGAGTCCGGACAGCTGCGCCGTCTCCTGGGACCAAGGCAGAGCCGCATCCGAGGGGCGGACGCACTCTTTCAGTCGGGCCGCCCCGAGGCGAAGCCTCGCGGTTCCTCATCCCCTTCCCGGCCGAGAGCGAGACGTGGACAGGCGCCGCGTAGATCCGGGGGAGGCTCCCAAATTGGAACCAGTCTACTGGCGGCGCCACTGCCCCGTCCCTCTCGCTCCGCGTTCGGAAGAGCACCCCCTTGCCCTGGCCCCTCTTCCAGCCCCGAGTGCTGAAAAAGGCAGGCATGACGCCGCGGGCGGAGCTGGGGACGGGCCTCCACTGGTCCTGGGATGAGCGACGGGTGTGGTTTTAGTTTGGGATTGTGCGGGCATCCTGCGCAGTCCTTCCGGGCCATCCCTCGGTGCTTTGATGTCTTGCGCTGGGGCCCATCTGCAAAGGTGAGGATGGATAAGGGGGCTGTACCCTTGCACCTTTGGAGTCTTCTTTCTCCTCCTGTTCCGTCTTCGTCCTCGCGGTTCACGGAGGCCAGTTCCTAACGCCCACTAGCTTCCCTGGCCTCGCCTTCCCAGCCTTCCTCTCACAGGTTTCTGTTCCGTCCCCACCTCCCAATATCTTTTTTGCATTAGGGATACCACACCAACGTCAAGGAATGCTAGGCGAGCCCCACCCCTTTCTTTTTGCAGATGGAGACTCAGAGCTTGCTCTTGCGAACAGCCAGAAAAAGATTAGAACCCGGTCTTTGGACTCTCAGTCTAGCGTTGTTTACTTTAAAGCATTGGTTGTTCCCAGGAATCCGGACTCTGGAGCTACCCTCTAATAGAGGGTTTCAAGGCCCAAAGGGTTTGTCTAAGGTGCTTTCTCCCCTTCTTGAAGATTCACAGTGCTCATTAGCATATGAAAGGCTTTGAGAAGTCCTGTTCTAAAAGAAGCCCAAGTAACTTAGTTTACAGTGTTAACTGCCTCTGGACCTGGACCAGCTTTCTCCACCTAAGGTTCCAAGCAGCCGTGCGTCGTCCTGGCTCTCATTTATCACCAAGGGTCCCGACCCATTGGCTGTGGTCTGTTTGAAGACAAGGGGCACTCCTTCTCTTTCCCAGGGAATTTCTATAGCAGAGGGAGGCCCCGCACCCGCTCCATTAAAGAGAAGATAGCCGGCCGTGCCAGGCCAGCGAGAGCCTGGGGAAACTGTGGATTGAACATTCCTTTACATTGTTTGGGGAATGAAGCCAAAGTTGTCCAGATGGTTTCCTGGTTTCCCAGTCAAAAGGAACATCACCTGTAAGAGATGCTGGCATTGACCATAAGCAACTGGCAGGGGTGGGTCACACCAAACAGAGAAGAAAACTCGGGATCTGGGATGAACAGCTGGCCCAGCCTTGGTAAGGTAAGATGCCTCTTGGCTTTCTGGCGAGCTCATAGGCCTTTGAATAAAAAAACCCAGAGCCCGCTCCTTTTCTAAAAGATAAAGGATTTGGGCTTCCCTGGTGGCGCAGTGTTTGGGAGTCCGCCTGCCGATGCAGGGGACACGGGTTCGTGCCCCGGTCCGGGAGGATCCCACATGCCGCGGAGCGGCTGGGCCCGTGAGCCATGGCCGCTGAGCCTGCACGTCCGGAGCCTGTGCTCCGCAACGGGAGAGGCCACAACAGTGAGAGGCCCACGTACCGCAAAAAAAAAAAAAAAAAGTTAAAGTGTTTTTATTCAGGAGCAAGTTGAGGGGGTGACAGTAATAACCACAATGTCCAAAGGGTTATGACAACAATTCAACCTTTTTGCTAAATCCTTCAAAGGTCTGCTCTTTGAAAAAGTTCAACTCTCTCTGGATTAGAAACTAGAATAGGGGAAGCCAGAATGCTTTTTTGTGAGCGTGTTTGTAGAGTTTAGGAAGAAAAGTCTTAGGTTTCTCTGTTGCAGTGGTGAAGATCTGGGTGGGGTTGTGGAATGCTTTTGTGAGTTTTACATAGTCACCATCTTTACATCTTTGTGCCCGGCACTGCTCAAAGCACTTATATATTCATTACATTCTCTCAACAACCCTACTGAGCTGGGTTCTAGTATTATTTCCATATTCTGTATGAGGAAAATGAGTCACAGAGAGGTTAAGTGACTTACCTAGAGTCTCCCAGCTGGTGAGTTCGGATTTGAACTCTGGCAGTCTGACCTCTTCAGAACCAGGCTGTGCTGTATACAGTAGGGGGTCAATACATGTTAGATGCTGTTAACATGGTTATCTTTATTTATTTATTTATTTTAATATTTTTGGCCACACCACGTGGCTTGTGGGATCTTAGTTCCCAGACCAGGGATCGAACCTGCACCCTTGGCAGTGAAAGCGCGGAGTCCTAACCGCTGGACCGCCGGGGAATCCCCATGGTTATCTTTGGAAAAAAAAATTTTTTTTAATTGTGGTAAAATATTCATAACATACAATTGACCATCGAAACTGTCTTTAAAGCGTACAGTTCAGTGGCATTAAATCCATTCACATTGCTGTGCAGCGATCAGCACCGTCCATCTCCAGAACTTTTTCATCTTGCAAAACTGAAACTCTGTGACCATTAAAATTGTGGTTATTTGTGTTATTGTTGTTGCTATTGTTTTCTGTCCTCCGGGAAATCCCAGAACACTGAGCCCTTCAGCATCTCAGTTAGGCTGGGGTCCTGCTGCCATGCTCCAGGCAGGGTACCTGTTTCCTCAGTGCCCACTGCTGGTGCCAGCCAGAACCTGGGGGTGACCTTTGCTGGGATACTGGAGGTGTCTTGGAAGCCCAGCAACTTTGGTTCTTCTGTTGCAGATTTCCATGTTGCTGAGGCCATGGAGACTCCCAGAGCCAGTCATTCTGACCTCTCCCAGGGCCCCTTCCCTGGGCCAGCAGAGAGTTTCAGTGTTTTCACTGGCCATATAAGGAGGTGGGGAGAGGGAATAATCTTTGCCCAGCAGCTCCCTTTCCACATCATTCGGTGGAAGAGCCAAGATGGTGAAGGTTCATTTTGCCTTGACGTAGAGAAATTCCTATTCTGCTTGCGTTATGACTTGGGCACAAGCTTCCAGATACCTGGAAGATACCTGGCTCAGTTGCCGTGCACCCCTGAACCCTAAACAATGGCTTTTGAGCTCCAGCATGTGTTCTTTTCTCTTTTTTAGATCATCACATAAGCTGCATCCTCAGCTCAGATCCAGCCCTTTGAGGACCTCTTCTTAGCCCGCAGCCCATAGTGCTTTGTCTGTGGTTAGCTGACCTTACTCAGGAGCAGACGTATCCTTGGCCTTCATGGTACCTTATACAGCCACATGTGCCTGAAACATTCCAGAGCTCACTGGCTCGTCTAGATGTGCCTTCCCACTTGGCCGCCCACGGCTTCTCCAGATGTGAGAAGGACATGAAGACAGCTCCCACACCCATCCTCTCCTTCCCCTCGGGGCCCTGTGCCATGGGAATGACTACCTGAGCTGGCCCGGAACTTTTGGATACTGGAGGCAGTCTCCTTGGCCTCCCTCTCTGGACTCCAGGACTCGATCCAACCTGACACTGCTGTGGGCTGCCCCCAGCCCAAAAGTCTGGGACCACTTGTGGGCCCAGGAGAGGATTTCTCCAGTATTCTACAAAGGCCAAAGAGAGGGTGTGCGTGGGAGGGTGAGGGAGGGTAGGGAGAAGAGGGGACCGATGTGCTTCATTCGGTAGTTTAGTGGTGATTACTAATATGCTTTTCTGAATAAAGTTTGTTTGTCTGATCTGGGTGTATGTGTCTTCTCTCCTGCCCCCTGCAGTAACACTCTGTGTCAGATCCCCTAGCCTCCCTCCATCTTCTCATTTTGCCACATTTGTCTGCCTCTCCGGCTTCCCCTTCTTTCTGGGAGGGAAAGAAAAATGAGGTCATAGATTTCCAGTACAGTTAGGGCAGGGCACAGGAATCAGGAAGAGAACTCCCTGTGTCTGTCCCTGACTGAGGCTGAAGGGAATTCCAGAAGCTCCCACCCCTGCTCTCAATGGGCCCTCTGTTTGGGAAGTTCCACTGCCTGATAGGCAGGCACAGAATGACTATGGTCACGGAACCAGAGGGTCCTGTTCTGGTCCAAGCCCATCATATTACAGAAGGGGAGATGAACCCCAGGGTGGAGTGGCAACTCGCTTAATGTCACAGAGCTGACTAGGGCCAGAGTGGGGTCTCCTGGAGCCCAGGCTCTGGTTCTTTCCTGCAGATCATTGTTCTGGTGTTGCCTTCTAGACACACCCAATCTGGTCCCCCCTCTCTGCCTTCCAGCCTCAGCCTGCTGACTAAGGTACCCTGGAAAGGGCTGGAGGGCAGTTAACAGGCTTCTTGTCGGCTCCTCCCTCCTGTGACCTGGGCCTGATGTCCACAGCCGGGACATAGAGTTCTGCTGGCAGATCTCAAAGCACCCCTAGAACAGCTCCAGGCAGGGATCTGATGCTGTGTGTGCTCCACACCCACTCTCTTCAAAGCACCCTCCTCAAAATACAGCACAGGGCTTCCCTGGTGGCGCAGTGGTTAAGAGTCCTCCTGCCGATGCAGGGGACACGGGTTCGTGCCCCGGTCCGGGAAGATCCCACGTGCTGCGGAGCAGCTGGGCCTGTGAGCCATGGCCACTGAGCCTGCGCGTCCGGAGCCTGTGCTCCGCAACGGGAGAGGCCACAACAGTGAGAGGCCCGCGTACCGCAAAAAAAACCAAAACCAAACAAACAAAATACAGCACAAACTCTCTCTCTCTCTCTCTCATCCTCCTCTTCATGGTTTGCATTTCCAGGTTGGAGGAGAATGCCACCAGCTGCCCAAGATCCTCCCTTTCTCCCCTCTTCCCTCTGTGTCAATTAATGAATATCACACGAAATAAAAAGTGGCCTTTATGCAAAGGCTGGTAAGCCACCTGCTCTACTTTAGCTCGGTGGAATATTTGCAATTGAAAATGTTGCATTACCTTATTTGATCTTGTCACCAGTCTTAGAGGTTGGCATTGTCACCCCCATTCAATAGAAGAAATAGAGCCCCAGAGAGGAGAAGGCCTTATCCATGGTCACATAGCTGGCAAGTGGCAGGACTGGACCTGGAAAGTAGATGTTCTCTTACTATCCTCAGCAGCCAGTTGCTAAGCCCTGTGGGCCTCTGGGCAGGCTCTGAGGTAGAGGTGGAGTTTGGTTTTCCCTCCTAGAGACCAGGTGTTCAGGAATGGTCTAATCTGACATTTCCTGTTTAATGCTGGGGGCACTTTGAAATAAGACACTGCTCCTTGGGGACATAACTGAGCCCATTTGGGTCTGGGGAATCCCAGGGGTTTGTTCATTTCTATCTATTACTTTTCCTGCTTTTCTAGGATGGGAGTGGGATGGTCAATGGTGAGGAAGGAGAATTAAGAATTCCTTTTCAGGCATAAAAAGGAAAGGGCAGGGATATGGGAGAAAGGTCTCGTTAGCACTATTTATATTTTTATTGTTTTTGTTTGTTACAATTGTTATTTGTAGAATAAAATAGTAATATATACCCATTAAATTTTTTTACCTGTACAGAAGTGTACAAAGTAAAAAGAGAAGTCATTCGATCATCCTAACCTCACACCTGAGCAATAAGCCATTGTTCACTATTAAGCCTTCTTCAGTAATTTTTTTTTTTTTTTTTTTTTTTTTTTTTTTGCGGTACGCGGGCCTCTCACTGCTGTGGCCCCTCCCGTTGCGGAGCACAGGCTCCGGACGCGCAGGCTCAGCGGCCATGGCTCACGGGCCCAGCCGCTCCGCGGCACGTGGGATCTTCCCGGACCGGGGCATGAACCCGTGTCCCTTGCATCAGCAGGACTCTTAACCACTGCGCCACCAGGGAAGCCCTTCCTTAATTTTTATAACTAACGAAATATCTGGATGCTCACCCAAATACACACATATACATTCAGGCTCTTCTACAACTTGCTTTTAAAATTTAGCAATAATAAAAAAAAAAAAAAAATTTAGCAATAATATAGTTCTAAACACTTTCTAATGTTCTATAATATAATAATATAGCTCTAGTCCTTTTAATTTAATTTTATTATTTTTTTGGAGAAAGAGTTCCACTACCACAGTGGGAATTTTTATTTTATTTTATTCTTTTTTTTTAATTTATGTAATTTATTTATTTTTGGCTGCGTTGGGTCTTTGCTGCTGCTCGTGGGCTTTCTCTAGTTGCAGAGAGCAGGGACTACTCTTCTCTTCGTTGCGGTGCGCGAGCTTCTCACTGCGGCGGCTTCTCTTGTTCTCTTGTTTGAGCACAGGCTTTAGGCATGTGGGCTTCAGTAGTTGTTAGTTGTGGCGCACGGGCTTAGTCTCTCCACGGCATGTGGAATCTTCCCGGACCAGGGATCGAACCCTTGTCCCCTGCATTGGCAGGTGGATTTTTTTTTTTTTTTTTTTTGCGGTACGCGAGGCCTCTCACTGTTGTGACCCCTCCCGTTGCGGAGCACAGGCTCAGCAGCCATGGCTCACGGGCCCAGCCGCTCCACAGCACGTGGGATCTTCCCGGACTGGGGCATGAACCCGTGTCCCCTGCATCGGCAGGCGGACTCTCAAGCACTGCGCCACCAGGGAAGCCCTCTTTTGCTATTTCTATTACCTATGTTCCAGATGAAATTTGTTTATTTGTGTGTGTGCTCTTGCCTGACATTTGTATCATGGATGGTAATTCTGGACTCAGAATAAATTGGAAAGTTTTCCATCTTGTTCTGTTCTCTGGAATAGTTTAACCATATCATTTTACTGATGGGTTTAATAAAATTGTCTACAAAATAACCTGGTCCTGATGCCTTTTAGGAAGCTTTTTTTGTTTTATTTATTTGTTTTTAGCCAAGCTGTGCGGCTTGTGGGATCTCAGTTCCCCGATGAGGGGTTGAACCGGGGCCATGGAAGTGAAAGCCTGGAGTCCTAACCACTAGGCCACAAGGGAACTCCCTTTTAGGAAGTTTTTTGGTTAATTCTCTCAGTTTCGTTAATGGTAATTGGTCTATACAGGGTTTTTTGTGGCTCACCTACTGCCTTTCCATTCATGGCATTTTTATTCAAGTTGTCTCTCCCATTAATTCTCTCATCTAATTCTCCAATTTAGAATGAGAACTTTTTGAGGGAAGAATTCCAGGCTATTCTTCTCTATATTCCCATGAAAGGCACATAATAAGTAGTTATTTGGTGGAATGAATGAATATTGGTGTTTAGCTGCTGTAACAAACACACCTCAACATCTCAGTGGCTTAATATAACAAAAGTCTATTTGTTGTTCACATACAAATCTATTTCTGCCTCACATAGTTGTCCATTGTGGATATTCCAGGTCAGTGGGAGGTTTCCAGGATGTGATGATTCAGGGACTTAGGCTCCTCCCACTTTGTGGCCCCGCTATCCCCTCTGCTTTGAGCTGGCATTTGGGAGAAAAGCGGGAGGAGTAGATTTCCGACATTTAAATGCCTTGGACTAGAAGTGACTCTCATCACTCACTTTTGGGGAGTCACATGACCGAATAATCTATATCCAAGGAGGCTGGAAGGTGTAGTCCATGGTGGGGCAACAGCTGCCCGGCTATACAACTCTATACCCTGGAAGAGGGAAAAGGACTTTTGGGTGGACAGTTAACTGCTTCTTTGCTGGGAGGCCACAGGTTTTATTGCTGAGGTTTTCATTGCCTTGCTCTTCGAGACTTTTTTTGCCCCGTGTTTGATGAATGGTTGTTTTCATGGCTGCCAAGAGCTGTTGAGTAAGAGTATAACAGCAGACATTCATTTCCGTGCTGTGTTTGTCCAACAACTCACTGTGTCACAGCTGGAAAACTCATTACTCATGAGGGCTTCTTTCCCAGGTACAAGAACATAAAGATGTTATTTATTGAACACTTTTCAGAGCAATGGCAGTGAGTTATTAATCCAAAAATATACCCAAATATTAAGTTTAAATACTAGAGTAAACCCAAATATTAAAGAGAATCTAAAAATACATATCAGTCAAATGTTTCTTTCATTTATTCATTCATTTAAAAGAATTGAAACAGTTCCTGTAAGATAAAATTTCACGCAGAAATTCTCCATTTTAGAGTGTACAATTCAGTGGTTTTAGTATATTCACAAAGTTGTGCAACTATCACCACTATCCAATTCCAGAACATTTCCATCAGCCGAAAAAGAAACGCTGTACCTATTAGTCACTCCCAATTCCTTCTTCCCGCCAGTCCCTGGCAGCCACTAAATCAATCTACCTTCTGTCTGTATGGACTCGCCTGCGCTGGACACTTAGTGTAAATGGAATCATACAATATGTGGCCTTTTGTGTCTACATGGCATAATGTTTTCAAGGTTCATCTATGTTGTAGCATGTATCAATACGTTCCTTTTAATGATAAATATTAGTATTCCACTGACTGGATATATCACACTTTCTTTATCCATCATTCCTCTGTTTAAAATTTTTAAAAATTGTGGCAAAATACACATAACATAAAATTTACCATCTTAACCATTTAAAAAAAATAAGTTTATTTATTTAGGCTGCGTTGGGTCTTTGTTGCTGCACACAGGCTTTCTCTAGTTGCGGCGATCAGAGCTTACTCTCCGTTGCGGTGCACTGGCTTCTCATTGCGGTGGCTTTTCTTGTGGAGCACGGGCTCTAGGTGCATGGGCTTCGGTAGTTGTGGCTCGTGGGCTCAGTAGTTGTGGCTTGCAGGCTCTAGAGTGCAGGCTCAGTTGTTGTGGCGCATGGGATTTATTTCTCCACGGCATGTGGGATCTTCCTGGACCAGGGATCAAACCTGTGTCCCCTGCATTGGCGGGCAGATTCTTAACCACTGCACCACCAGGGGAGTCCCCATCTTAACCTTTTTTTTTTTAACCCCCACATTTGTTTTTATTTATTTATTTTTGGCTGTGTTGGGTCTCCGTTTCTGTGCGAGGGCTTTCTCTAGTTGTGGCAAGCGGGGGCCACTCTTCATCGCTGTGCACGGGCTCTCACTGTCGCGGCCTCTCTTGTTGGGGAGCACAGGCTCCAGACGCGTAGGCTCAGTAGTTGTGGCTCACGGGCCTAGTTGCTCCACGGCATGTGGGATCTTCCCAGACTAGGGCTTGAACCCGTGTCCCCTGCGTTAGCAGGCGGATTCTCAACCAGTGCGCCACCAGGGAAGCCCCCTTAACCATTTTTTAAATGTACAGTTCGTTGGTATTAAATATGTTCACGCTGTTGGGCAACCATCTTCAGAACTCTTCTCATCTTGCAAAACTGAAAGTCTGTACTCATTAAATAATCAATCTCCATTCCCCCTCCCTCTAGCCCCTGACAACCACTATCCAGTACTTTCTGTCTCTAGGAATTTCACTGCTCTAGATACCTCATATAAGTGTAATCATACAGTATTTGTCTTTTTGTGACTGGCTGAGCTCTTCACTCAGCGTCAATGTCCTCAAGGTTCATTCATGTTGTAGCATGTGTCAGAATTTCCTTATTTTTTAAGTAAAAATAGCCCATTGTGTATGTATACACCACATTTTGTTTATCCATTCATCCATTAATGGACACTTGGGTTGCTTCCACCTTTTGTGATTAAAACTGCTGTGAACATGGGTATACAAATATCTCTTCGAGACTCTGCTTTCAGTTCTTTTGGGTATATGCCCAGAAGTGGCATTGCTGGATCATATGGTGATACTGTTTAACTTTTTTAGGAACTGCCATATTGTTTTCCATAGAGTCTGCACCATTTACGTTCCCACCAACAGCACACAAGGTTCTTGTTTCTCCACATCCTCACCAACACTTGTTATTTTTTGTTTTACTCATTTATTTTAAAACAAGCATTCATTGAGTACCTACTATGCCAGGGCTGTGCTATGTACTTGGCAGAAACTGGGACTGGCAAGATGTTAAGTCACAGTCCCCCTGCTCTCAGGAATTCAGGACACAATGAGGGAAATAGTCATGTTCAAGAGAAAGATTGAAATGCAAGGTGAGGGACTTCCCTGGCGGTCCAGTGGTTAAGACTCCGAGTTTCCACTGCAGGGGGGTATAGGTTTGATGCCTGGTTGGGGAACTAAGATCCTGCGTGCTGCGTGGCCAAAAAAAAAAAAAAAAAAAAAAGAAAGAAAGAAAGAAAGAAAGAAAGAAAAAAGAAATGCAAGGTGATAGGTGCTTAATAGAGATGAAAGAGTTCTGTGTAAACACAGAGGAGGAAGTGAGGAATTATTTGGGGAAGTCTTTACAAAGAACCTGATATTCAAGCTGGATGTTAAAAGGTGAGCAGGGGGAGATGAGGTGGAAGGAAAGGTAATCTAAGCCGACAGAACAGCACACAGCAGCCAGCCTCCAAGATGGCCTCCAGGATGGCCCCGATAATTCTCACCTTCTGGTAGTTATGCTGTTGTATAATCTTCCCACTATGCATTGGAATGTTGACTAGTTCGCACTCGTAAAACCAACAGGATATTGTGAAAGTGACAGTGTGTGACTTTTGAGGATATGGCATAGAAGACCTTGTAGCTTCCTGCTTTGCTCCCTCTTGGATTTCCTGCTCTGGGGGAAGTCAGCCTCCATGTCGCGAGGACACTCGAGATGCCTTCTGGAGAGTCCCAGGTGGAGAGGAACTGAAACCCCTTGCCAGCCTGTCAGCACAAGAGCCAGCACCAACCAGTCTGCTATGTGAGGAAGCCAATCCTTCAGCCCCATCAAGCCTTCAGATGACAGCAGCCCTGGCCAGCATCTGAGTACAACCTCACAAAAGCCCCTGGGCCAAAACCACCCACCAAGCTGCTTGCAGTTTCCTGCAAAAACCACCCAAAAGCCAAATAATACATATTTATCATTGTTTTAAGCTGCTAAGTTTTTTGGTTTTTTGCGGTTTTGATAAGCCAGTAAGTTTTGAAATAATTGTTACACAGCAAGAGATAACTAATGCAGCTAGAAGCATGAGAAGATCTGGTATATGCAAGAAATGGTGGCATGAGAGACCATCGCCAGAAACCCCAAGTTTAGAGAGGCTTCTGAACAAGTCTGTGTAAGAGTGGGTGAGAGCGCCATCTGGTGGAGAAAGCTGTGCTTAGACATTCCCTTCTCTTCCTGCTCATATTTTTCCAGCTTGTTCTACCTAACATTTCTTGCTAATATTTCTCCAAGAGCCCCAGTGAAATTCAATTATGTGGACCATATTCACACTTGCTTATAGATTCAAAGACTAACCTCTGAAAAATGTCATGTTAAGGTATTAATTATCCTCTTTTTCTATTTTATTTTCTCCCTTAGTCTCTCCCACCTATCAGCTATCCAGGGGAAAACATCAGTGGCACCAGGATTTGAGGCAAGAAGTGAAGACTCAGAATGCTGGAGAAGGGAAGGAAGGAACCAGGAGAACTTGATTATGAAAAATCAGAGTCAGTTCCCAGAAAGCAGACTCCAGTTGACCAGTTTCTAGTTACCAGGGGAAGCCTTTGTTCATTGATGGGCCATGACTGTTGTCCCTTTCTGGTCTTTAGAGCCTTTTTGTATCCTCCAGTGTTTTCCTCAAGTAATGTCTAGGAGTTCTGGAATGATGTCCCTCAATTCTATAGCTGCCAGGAGAGAGAACCAATAAAACTACTAGCTACAGTCAGCCTGAGGCCAATGGTCCAGGCAGACCTAAGAAGGAGGGATTTCAAAGAAAGTGAAATCTACCTTTGGAGTAAATTACTGAAGGTGGAATTACAGGTAAAGATAATGAAGAAAAAACATTCTTCTTTCTCTGCTTCTCCTAGCCTCATCTTAAAGGAGAGGCAGAGTCCATCAGACAAGACTGGCCCAGCCACAAAGCCAGGCCCGTTCCTCTAAAAAGCAAGGGGATTTCTGAATATAGTTTAGTGGTGAGTGGCTGATTTGTATCTGTCTACCTTCTGGCTGTTTGGAGGGGGAAGTGATTCCTTCTGGCTGGGGCAATCAGGGAAGGAGTGTAGACATTTGACTCCTGCCCAGATGAATGGGTTGGATTTGGACCCAAGCACAAGTGGGAGAAGGGCATTCCTCCCGGAGCTCACAGCACAAGCAATGTAAGGAGACCAGAATGCAAGGGGCACTTGAAGGTAACAATGGAGGAGTTCAGTTGGCTGAAGTTAAGAGGCTCCTGTAGGGAAGTAGCAGGGGATGAGGCCAGTAAATGCAGACTAAGGTGGTGATGGTATGGTTGGGGGAACCAGGGTCAGATGACACAGAGGTTAAAATCCCAGCTTACAGTTGCATACTAGCTGAGAGACACTGAAGTTCCTTGACAAATCTCAGATTCCTCATCTGTGAAATGGCGATAACCCTAATAGCGTTGTTGGAGGAGGACTAGCTAAGATAATGCCTACAGAGAGCTTAGTCCAGTGCCTGGCGCCTGGTAAGCCCTCCGTAAATAAATGTTAGTGTTATTATTATTAATGCAAAGGCATCGGATGCATGCTTTAAGGGCGATTAACCGGGCAACACAGTGAGAAGTGGGTTGAATTGGGAAGAGCTTGCCCAGGACCCTGTACACAGTAGCTACTCAGGAAACGCTGAACGGAATTGCATTCTCTGCTAGGCATCGGGCAAGCAGGGATATGGTTTCTGCCTTTTGTAAGCTCACGGTCCCCGGGGTTGAGGTAAGTGCCAAATTTGGTGAGGGGAGGATGCAGACGTAAATTCTTCAGATTAGCTTCTCTCCAACTGTTCCCTGCCGGAATCCAAAACGACGCGGGGACAGCGAGGGGTGGGGTTCCCTAAACTCCCAGGGTTTAGCGAACCGCCGTCGGGTAGGACTGCAGCTGAGCCCAGGATCCTGGCTGAGGAAGAAAAGGCGCGCAGGCGTAGTGCGGACGAGGGCGCTCACCTGTCCTAGAGCGGGCGGAGCTGAACCCGGGAGTCGGGCGGGAGGCGGGGCGGGAGCGATGACGTCAAGGGCACGCCGCCGCCGAGCAGTCGCGTCCCGGAAGCGAGGGCGGGGGAGGCGGCGGAGGTTCTCAGTACTGCGACTTCAGAGAGGCCTTGGGAAGAGGCGCGTCGTGGTGGGGCGGGCCTGAGGAAACGCGCCGGGGTCCGGTGGCCCTATCAGTGCCTCCTGGCCGTCCCCGCCCCTTCCCCACCGTCGCAGCGACCGCTTAGGTGAGGTGCCACCCCCACCCCACTCTGGTGTGTCCGCCGACTGTGCGGAGTTGGGCGCCAGAACGCCGCGGGGGCCGCCACCTGCTGGCCCAGCGACCTTGGGTGTGGTCTTCTGTGGTTTGGGTCTCAGGGCCCCGTCCGGCTCCCTGGGCTGCAGGGGTGATGGTCCGGCCTCTGCCGGCGCAGACCTGCTTCACCCCTTCCTGGGCGCTTACTTCGCGCCCGCCTTGGGTCCTTTCATCCTAGCTCCTCCTGAGGGGGTCTCGGGTTCCTGGTGGCCCCTTTGTTACCCTCCCCTTCAAACACCCTCCTCCCCCCGTCGTCCCAGATCGCAGCCCCTTGCCTGGAACTGGCTTTTGTTGCTGTGGGCCAAGGGTCTACCTCCTTGTTTACTGCTTAGCGTTTGGGTCGGACTTTGAAATTAGGAGAGACTGTGAGAGTTTTGTGGCTATCCCCATCAGAGAAGAGAGGAGGGAATGGGGTTTTATGGAAGGTGGTGACTGCCCCGTAGGGTTCAAGGGGAAAAAGGGGTGGGTAATGGGCAGGGATGGTTCAGGAGGTTGTTGGGAACAGAAGGGAGAAGGAAAGCTTAGAGCATGCAGCAGGGTGGAAGAAAGCTCTGGGGTCCTGGAGGGTGGGCAATTAATTCACTCACTCAGCGAGCATTTATTACATTCCCATTGTGTGCGGAAACAGTGGTGAATGGAAGATGTAGTCTTTGACCTGCTGGAACTCAAAGTTAAGAGGGGCAGACTGGCAAGAAAGAAGGGAGTTTTGCTTGGTGTGATAAATGCTGTTAGGGTACTGAGTACATGATCCTTTGGGAGCATTGGGGAGGGTCTCCCAGTCCAGACTGGAGTTGTTGGCAAAGACTTCTCAGAGCAAGGGAGTGCTGTTTAAGCCGATACCTGAGTGATGAGTAGGAATTAACTAAGTAAAGAGTGGGAGAAAAATATTTCAGGACATCGTTTCACTTGAGACCCCAGGCTGCCTCTCACCAGCAACCATGTGTGCTTGGTCTTCATGGTTTATACTCTTGATGGGTCTGTGGGGAAAAGAACATTAGATGGAGAGTCAGAAGAGCAGGATTTTATACAGTTGACCCTTGAACAACGCAGGGGTTAGGAGCGCTGACCCTCTGTGAAGTCAAAAATTGGAGTATGACTTACAGTACGCCCTCCCTCCACGCGGTCCCTCCGTATCCGCCGTTGGGCATCCGAGGATTCAACCAACTGCAGATTGTGTAGAACTGTAGTATTTACTGTTGGAAAAAATCTGCATATAAGTGGAACCGTGAAGTTCAAACCCATGTTGTTCAAGGGTCAGCTCTATCTGGGTCATTCACTTCACCTTGCTGAATGTGTCTTCCTCTGTGAAATAGGCTTTCCACCTGTAGCCCTGCCTACCTCATAGGTTTATTATGGCATCACATGAAATAATGCAAGTGGGGCTTCCCTGGTGGCGCAGTGGTTGAGAGTCCGCCTGCCGACGCAGGGGACATGGGTTCGTGCCCCGGTCCGGGAAGATCCCACATGCCGCGGAGCGGCTGGGACCGTGAGCCGTGGCCGCTGAGCCTGTGTGTCCGGAGCCTGTGCTCCGCAACGGGAGAGGCCACAGCAGTGAGAGGCCCGCGTACCACAAAAAAAAAAAAAATTATAATAATGCAAGTGGAAGTGTGTTGGGCATTGGAAGTGCAATGCAAATGTCAGGGATTCTTATGGTTACAGGATGCAGACCTCAGAGCGAGAGGGGTGTGGGCCAGAGGTGAGCCCCAGCATGGTCCCCGAGGCTCCCCTGGAGTCTCCAACTGCTCCTGCCAAGTCCCCGGCGTTTGATCTTTTCAACTTGGTTCTGTCCTACAAGAGGCTGGAGATCTACCTGGAACCTCTGAAGGATGCAGGTGATGGTGTCCGGTATTTGCTCAGGTACAGATTTTATTTAGGGTTGCTCTAACCTGCTGGGCCTTCTGCCTTCCTGCTTTGTAATTGCACTGGCCACTCAGGCAATGGCTGGGTTATCCTTTCTGCGCTGGTGAGGAGCAGTTCTGGGAGGTACTTTGGGCCTCTGGGTTTATTCTAGACCCTGTGTCTCAGGCCCAACCCAGGAGAGGCAGGCACTGGGAACCATCTGGCCTTTCACCAGGGTTTCTTCTTTGGGGCTGAATAAGCTCATACCTGAGGACTGCTAGCTAGCCTTGACCATTGGGCCTTTTATATCCAGAGCAGGCTTTTTTTCCCCTTCTCTCCCAACATTAGCATAATTCATATTAAAATTAGGATGCAAATAGCTATGAATAAGCAGATACTATTTTCACTAATCCTTTAGGATTATGGCTCTCAAAAGTTTTTGTTCCTGTTCTACTTTGATTTTCATCCTTGGTAATTTTCTTTTTTCTCCTTTCAGCTCACTTTATTTCTTATGCTAAAGTATTTAAAATTATAGATATATACCACTCTGCTCCCTAAACACATTATTTAGTTTGTCTCTAAATAATAATGACTTTTTTAAAAAAAATAAGGTAACATCATACCTAACACAATTAACAATGATTCCTTGTTGTCACCCTATACCCAGTTCATATTCAGATTTTCTCAGATGGTGTAAGAAGGGGCTCGCTTTGTAATCCCACCATGACCAACTAGCTGAAATGAATCGTGGTCTTCCTTAGGGGAGTGTGTGGGCTCTGGAAAGCACGGGGCTGTGCTCTCTGGTGTTTTCTACTGTGTGTGTGTGTGCACGTGCGCGCATGCACCTGTGCATGCAAACGTATGTGTGTATGTATATACATGTGTTTGTATGTATGTGTGTTTTGCCTTTTCGTGGCAAAGCACAAAAGTTAAATATATCCTGCCCTTCTCCTTTTCCAGCACTGGTCTCTTAGTGCTTCTTGGCACTAATGTATTAGGATTTTTCCATTTTATGAAATTAGAAATCTGAGGATGTGGTGGGATTGACTAAGCTGGATGGAGGAGGAGCATCGGGACTCAGAAGCCCCCAGGAGCTTATGGTCTCCGAGCCGCTGGGAGATGGAGCGCTGGTCTGTGAAAGTGGCTGTCAGATTAGTTTGTGTGTTTGGTTGTTCTTTTCTTAGTAAAGAGGATTCGACTTTGCAGAGGGATCTAATCTTGAGCTTCTATGAGGTCTGAAGCCTGGAGCTACAGTAGATTTTTAAAAGACTTCTCTCTTCTGGGATCAGCTACTCCGGTAGGTGGGTCTCCATGACCAAAGTGTCGGTAAAGACAGATAGAATGGGAGAGGCTGGGAATTCCCTCGCGGTCCAGTGGTTAGGACCCTGCACTTCTACTGTAGGAGGCGCAGGTTCGATCCCTGGTCGGGGAACTAAGATCCCACATGCCACGTGGCATGGCCAAAAAATAAACAAACAGATCTTTAAAAAAAAAAGAGAGAGAGAGAGAGGCTTTAAAATGAAAGCGATATCAGTGGCTGTGTGCTATTTTTATTTCTGAGATGGGATTGGCCTTAGACCTGACTTAATTTGCTTTTACCCTGGTAGCAGCCACTAGATGGGTCTGAGGCCTAATTAGGGTGGTGTAGTTGGAGTGTATGGAATTTTAAGACAAAAGCAGAGAGAGGTCATTTCACTCCCTTACTCATAACTCTTGTTAAAAAAAAAAGCACCCCATAAATTAGTTAACCTCATTTAGTAACTGTGAAATATCCCAATTAGAGCAAAAGAAAATGCATTGAAGTTCTGAATACATTGCATCTTACCTGTTGATTTTTTCTATTTGACTCTCTCCTCTGAGGGCCCACCTTATATCCACTGACACTGCTCTTTAGAATATAGGTGTCAGTGGCTTCGTGATTACGTCTGTGCTCCCTTTACCCTGTTAAATGTCCTTTATCAAGGACTAAGCCAGCACCGTTGCTCGTCTTCAGCAACCTGTCTCTGATTTTCTTTCCTCTGTCTTTGGGGGCTTCTGCTTGGCATTTGGTGGTGGTGGGAGCTGGGTCTGTGTTTGCTTCTAAAAGTTCCAGTTCACTTTGGGTGTGTTTGCTGAGGGAATGCCAACCCTGGTTTTGTCTTCATTTTTTATATGTTGAAATGAAACCTTTATTATTTTCTTTCCTTTGGAATTAATGTATGTTTAAAACAAACTCTCAAAATCACAGAAATAAGAGAAAGTCGCAAATAAGTTCAAAGAAATCCTTTACATTTTGTTCTCTCAGTTTCCATATTAGATGAGTCTTGTGCAGTAAGCATGTGTTCTTATGAAATTGTAAAAAAAAGAATACGTTACATATCAACTCTGTCTCAGTAAATACAAAGAATAAAGGAAAACTCTTAAAGAAGAATGTCATCGGCACCTCTTAAAGAGAATAGAACCTTACAAAACACAGGTTAAACAGGGTTATAACATTAACAGATAATTTCATAAATTCTTCCTCCTCCTGGGAAAAGGTTCTACAGGTCTTCTGGTTCTGAGAGGATGCCCTTTCTCACCCCGGGGCCTGAAGTGTGGCCTCAGCTCCTCTCCCGGTCGCCTGTCCAAGTGAGAGACCCACTTTTCATTTCTCCCTGACCCTCTGAGCTCCAGGGCCTCCTCTTCCTCCTGGTTTTGAAGACCCGCCTGTGTGCCCGTCTCCCCTTCCTGGCTGGAGGGGCAGCTGTCTTCAGTGACCAGGACTCTCTGTGTTGTAGGTGGCAGACACCATTGTGTTCCTTGCTGACCTGCCTGGGCCTCAACATCTTGTTCCTCACCTTGAATGAGGGTAAGAACCAGGGGCCAGGGGTTTTTTGTGAATGGATGTGGGGAGGAATTCTGAGAAGCGGCCCATGTGAGGGAGCCGCCTGTGTCGCCATGGAGTTGGCCTCCCTCTGTGTCTGCTCGATGTCAGAACACAGGCTCCTGAGAGACCCACCCTGGGCTAGAATCCTGGCCGGGCCACTGGTGTGACCTCAGAAGTTCTTTAACCTGTTCATTAAGGCCTAATTTTCCTCATCTCTGAAGGGAGGATAGTAACAGTGCTTTCCTCAGAGGGTCGTTGTGAGGAATGAGATAATCTATGTATAACACTTAACACAGTTCCTGACACGGAATAAGCAGTCAGTACATTATAGCTGTTATTATTATTTCCTTCTGGACTGAATGCTGATGCATTAACCTTTTCCCATTTTGGTTTCTGGGGTCATTTGGGGACATGACATGGGGTGAAGGTACTAGGAAGGTGAGCTGATCAGGGATTTTTGCCACATCTGTTGATTTTCTCTGGCTCAGCAAGTGAGCCTGGCCGGGGCTGCTGGGCAGTCACCAGTGGTGAGGGGTCTGTGGCATGAAGCCTTTGAGGTTGATGTGTGGACGGGTGGGTAGCTGGTGGGGTCCTGGATAGTGCTGTCTCCTGGGGACCTTTTATGACAAGGTATGCTGGGACCCAGCCCTTTTAGTCGGAACTGGCAGATGGCTGCAGAAAAAGCCAAACCCCTCAAGGGAAATGAGTGAAGGGCCTGGGGCAGAAGTTCTGAAGAGCTGAGTCCTTTCTTCATGCTTGTTCTATTGAATTCACATTTCTCAAGTGTCTCCTTTGCCTCCTGTGGTTTCAATGGGTTGAAAATAAACCCGTTTCACATAAAACCTCATCTTCTATGTCTTAGTAGGACTCTTCTTTGTCTGATTGAAACTCAGATATCCTTCCCAGGCTGTTAGATTTTTCTAAATATATTTCCAAAGTAAATCAGTTCAGATGACAGATGTTTAACAAGCATTTACTCAGTGCCCAGTGCTCTGTTCGCTTGCTTTGGAGGGTACCATGTTAACATGGAAGAAGTTCCTTCTTTGGATTTTCTTTTAGCCTCACCATTGCTCGATCCACAGTGGTCTGTGGTATCCTAAACTCCAAAGGAAGGCTTCCAATCTGCCCTAGTGGCCCAAAGATCAGACTGTCAGTCATTGGGAGCTCCCAGCGGCCAGACTCCAGGCACGAGCCACCTGCTGTGTGCTGTGTGCTAGTGTAGTGATTTTTAATATTTTAAAAAAAGGGTCTGGGGCTACAGCAGTGACCAGATGGGGGAAAGTCCCAGCTCTTAGGAGCCTACATTCACAGAGGAGCCAACGACCGTATGTGTAATCTGCCATGCGGTGATAAGTTCTATGAGGAAAACTAAAACTGGGTTAAGGGGCTGGAGGCCGTGGGGGGGCGGGGGTTCTGTTTCATACTGGGTGGTTGGGGGAGGTCTTTTGGGCAGAGACCTGGAGCAGGTGAGGGAGCGAGCACGTGAACATCTGGGTGGGTGGAGGCTCCTGGTCCTGCTATCTGCTTATCTGCAGTGTTTTTGCTCCCATAGGTGCATGGTACTCAGTGGGTGCCCTGATGATTTCCGTGCCCGCCCTGCTGGGCTACCTTCAGGAAGTCTGCCGGGCACGGCTGCCCGAGTCTGAGCTGATGCGGAGGAAGTATCATAGCGTGAGGCAGGAGGACCTTCAGAGAGTTCGCCTGTCTCGCCCTGAGGCCGTAGCTGAGGTGAAGAGCTTGTGAGTATGGAAGGGGCCAGGGAGGTGAGGGACAGTGACAGTACCAGCTGCCATCACACTGAGTGCTTGCTGGGCACCAGACATCGTAGTGGGCAAACCATGGATGTTATTTCATCTTTTTTTTTTTTTTTTGCGGTACATGGGCCTCTCACTGTTGTGGCCTCTCCCGTTGCGGAGCACAGGCTCCAGACACACAGGCTCAGCGGCCATGGCTCACGGGCCTAGCAGCTCCGCGGCATGTGGGATCCTCCTGGACTGGGGCACGCACCTGTGTCCCCTGCATTGGCAGGCGGACTCTCAACCACTGCGCCACCAGGGAAGCCCCTCCTTTCATCTTTTTAACAGTTCTGGGAGGTAGCTACTATGATTGTCCTCCATTTATGGATGAGGAAAAAGGCAATTGACCAAGCTGGGATGGGAATCCAGATCTAGCTGATTTCACAGTTTAGGGTCTTGACTGAACGCACGCGCGCGCGCACACACACACACACACACACACACACACGAGCCACTGCCTGGGTTCAAATCTCAGTTCTGCCATTTAATTGCTGTGACATTGGGCAAGTTACTCAGGTTCCTCATCTGTTAAATGGGATAATTATAGGCTTACCTCATAGGTGGTTGTGACAATTAAATGAGTGTCTGGTACCCAGGAAGTCATCATCACTATGCTGTGGAGGAACTTCCCTAAATGTGACAGAGCTGGTACTTCTGAGGAAGCACCTTACGACTGTTGGATAACATTAACCATAACAACTTCAGTGGCTCTCTTGAAATACAGCAGGGGTTCTCATCCCTCCCTGGGCAGCAAAGGCCTCTGTGGAGCTCCAAAGGAAACTTATAAACCAGTGGAGAGCTGGGCCCCACCCCAGAAATTCTGAGTCAGTTATCTGGAGTGGGGCCTGGGTATCTGCAGTTTTTCAGAAAACGTTTTCACTTTGAAATGATTTTAAACTTACAGAAGATTTCCAAGAATAGTACAAAGAACTCCCACATGCCCTTTACCCGGATAGAACAATTATTAACATTTTGCCACGTTGGCTTCATCTATCTTTCTACACTAAGACATTATTTTTTTTCTTTCTGAACGATTTGAAAGTAAGTTACAAACATCTTGCCTATTTACCCCAAATACTTCAGCATGCATTTTCTAAGAACAAGGATATTCTCTTCTATTTCCAAAGTCCTGTAATCAAAATTAGGAAATTTAACATTGATAACATTAGCGTTAGTACTATTATCTAATAGTTGTTCATGATCAAATTTTGCCATTTGTATTAATAAGGTCTTTTATATAAGTTTCTCCTGATCTAGGCTCCAATCCAGACTCGTGGATGACATTTAGTTTTTATGTCTCTTTAGTCTCCTATGAACTGGAATAGTTCCTTGGTCTTTGTTTCTCATGACTTGACATTTTAAAATAGAACATGTTTATTATTTTGTAGAATTTCTCTGCATTTGTGGTAGTTTGGTTCCTCATGATTAGATTCAGGTTCTGCATTTTTGGCAGGAATGTGACAAGTGACATTGTCGTTGTATCATATCAAGAGGTACATGATGTCACTGTCTGTTATGGGAGATACTAACTTTGGTCACCTTGGTGCAGGTTTCTCCACTGTAAAGTGACGATTCATTTTACCCTCTGGAGTTAGTAATCTGAGGGGGGATACTTTGAGACTTTGTAAATACTTGTTCCTCATCAAATATACACCCACTACATTGAAATCCATTGATAGGTCTTACTTTCATCAATTTATTACTATGATGGTTGCAAAGGTGATTTTCTTTGTTTGTTCTTTTTTCTTTTTTTGCAAAGGTGATTTTCTAATTGTCATTATTACCTGACATTCTATAAGAAAGAGCTTTTCCTTATTATCAATATGAACGTAGGAATTTTAAATTTTATTCAGTGGGTTATAATTTATTATTGTCATTGTTAATTTTGATCTCAGTCCTAGATTTGTCAATGGAGCTCTTTTGAACTGGCCCCTGTGTTCTTTCAATGTGTCCCCATCATTTTTGAGTGCTTCCTTATTCTGTGGTACAACAGAATGTTCACATTCATCTTGCACATTCCCTGCCCTGTTCTAAAATCAGCCATTTCTCCGAGGAGCGCTTCAGAAACCAAGATCTGGGTTCTCATTTCACAAGCATGTGCTCTTTGCTTTTGGGGGGCATCCATTTAAAAAAACTCTTCATGTCAGTCTACCTTACATCCCAGGTGGAGACACATTGCTCTACATCCTGCCATTTATCCTCACAGCTCCAGTGCATCTGGGAGGTGGGTACCCTGCTCCTCCTATTATAGAGGAAAACTGCATCCTTGGAAAAGTTAAGTAGCCAGCCCAACATCAACATCTAGGAAGAGACCAAAGCAGGAACCTTGGCAAGGGTTCAAAAAAGGGGGCTGAAGTGTACGAAGTTTCCCCAAACTCTCTGATCCCTCTGGGTGAGGCAGGGCGTATAGCTTGCACAAGCCCCCTCCCTATGTTGTGTCTGCAGCTTGATCCAGCTGGAGGCCTTCCTGAGCCGCCTGTGCTGCACTTGTGAAGCCGTCTACCGCGTGCTGCACTGGGAGAACCCCACCGTGTCCTCACAGTGAGTGCCCGTCCGCTCCCACCACCGCTGCCCTGAGGACCCCAGGCAAAGCCAGCTGCCTCGAGAGGGCTCCTGTTGCCCTAGCTCAGGGGAAAAGAGCCCACTAGGCTCTTGTGTGCAGACCTGTACGTAGGCTTGTGGGCTTGAATGCGCTGCTTTTGTTCAGACACCTTCTTTTAGGTGCGGTCATAATATTTTAATAATAGAAAAATAACTCACCATGGAATCTCCCACCCTGATACAGCAGCCAGTCTCATGTTTGGATTGCCTTGTAGAGTTTGTCACATGCAAATGCTCTCTATAGCTCATAGTGTATGTGAGAACCCGTTTTTTTTTTCACTTATTGTTATCATATAACTGGTTTTCCATGTTGCTACATAGCTTTTGGAATTACTTGTAATACAACATTAATATAGATGGTGATTATACTATACTTTATGGAACCATTCTGTGATATATTTAGTCAGTTTCTACTTTTGGTTACTAACCCTGTAGTGCACATTTTTATGGGTATAGCTTTAATCTTTCGAAATTTTTTTTTTCTTAGAATACTAGGATGGAACTATTGAATCAAATGAAATGAATGTTTTTAAGGCTCTTTGTATATGAATAATAATGACAACTAATACTTGTTTAGCCTTCCCCTGGTGCCAGGCACTGTGCTCAAGGCTTTCCATGGTACTGTCTCACTCTTGGTAGTAACCCTATGAGGAAGGTGCTATTTCAGTCCTCATTTTTTTGGGCCGCACCACTCCACATGGGGAATCTTAGTTTCCCGACCAGGAATCGAACCCATCCCCCCTGCGTTGGAAGCACGTATTCTCAACCACTGGACCACCAGGGAAGACTTAATCCTCATTTTACATGTGAAGGAAGTAACACTCAGAGAGCCAAGGGACTTGCATAAGGTCACACAGCAAGAAGTGGCAGAGCGGGATTCAGATCCAAGTCTGTCTTATTCTAGACTTCAGAGTCTAGATCCTGAGGAGAGATGTGTGTTGGACCAGTTTAGGCGGCCCCGCCCGTGTCAGTTGTGACCTGTTGGTGGTTGTAAATCCTTCCTCCTCACTTTACTTTCCAGTTGTTTGATTAGCAGATCTTGTCAGCTTATTAACTGTTCCCATAGCTGTTTGTTGCCCAGACCCCCATGTGGGTGTGCCCTGAACCAGTTTCCTTCTGATCTTACGAATTTCTTATCCTGTGGTTCCTCTCTGTCGATCCAGGTTCTATGGGGCTCTTCTGGGCACGGTTTGCATGCTGTATCTGCTGCCGCTGTGCTGGGTCCTTGCCCTTTTAAACAGCACACTCTTTCTGGGAAATGTGGAGTTCTTCCGAGGTAAGCCCTGAAGAACCTGACAGAGATGGGACCCGGCTCTGAGGGCTGGTTAGGCTCCCCTTTATCTCTACGGCTGATCATCTGTTTGCTGTGCCTTCCACAAGGGGGCAGCACCACACTAGGGTCCTCCCTTGGAGAGTGGTGGACTCTGCCTCTCAGATGTTCAGTGGGATACAGGGGAGGCTGCTACTAGGGGTCCCTTTCCCTTCCCCAGACAGATGAATCACTGCTCACGTGACATGGTGGCTTCTGGGAGACGAGGGAGGGATGTTTTCCCAGTGTTGCCATCCACCTCCCAGGATGCAGCCCCCCAGGAATTGCTGCCTCATCTCTGTGATCCCAGAGTACCTGTCTGCCGTCTGGCTTCGAAAGCACTGAAACAGTCTGGAGAGGCCTTGAGCCGTAGAAGCCTGGGCCTGTACATATGTTGGGGTGATTGCTATACTTGTTTTCCTCCCTGTGGTTGGAAATTAATTATAGAAGCCATGATTTATCAGGCACTTACTACATTTAATCTCTCTAACAATCTCATGGGGTAGGTATTGGTACATCTGTCTTGTTTATGAGGCTTGGGTTAGGTGACTTGTTCAGAGTTATGAGGGCGACTGTTTCCTGCTGCCGAGAGGGGGTGCTGGAGGAGGCGGCCAGCTGGCTGCAGTATTGGGTACCCCCAGAGCACTGCTCATTCCATCCTGATTCTGCCTCCCACCCTGTTCTCCTTGCTCTGGGTAGTGGTGTCTGAGTATAGGGCATCTCTGCAGCGGCGGATGAACCCCAAGCAGGAAGAGAGTGCCTTTGAGAGCCCGCCACCGTCGGATGCCGGGGGGAAGGGCGCTCTGCCGGACTGCACACCTGCACCTGCGCCCACGCCCACAGAGGTGAGTGCCCCTAACCACCCAGGCAGAGCCTGCTGCGGGCGGGCTGCCCAGCCTCCCTATTACCAGCTTGTTCATACCAAATAACTCCTGGGCTGGCCTCCAGTTCCTGCTCCTTCCCAGGCCCATCTCCTCTGAAGTGCTTAATGGTAATGACATAGTTAACTAGTAACAAGAGCTACGCTGTGCTTTACTGAGTGTTTACTCTGCTGTTCCAAGTACTTTATAGACGTTAACCCCAGGAGGTGTAGGTTATTTCTGAGAATGAGATTATTCTCCTTTGTAGAAGAGAAGGCTGAGGCACAGAGTGGTTGTCCAGGGGCAGTGGGCCCAGGACTCAGATCCATGCCCTGTGGGTCTAGAGCCTGTGCTCTCAACCACAGTGCTCTCCAGCCACTGTACGTCCTTTTGTGGCCTTGGTCCCATCTCCCTGTCCTCCTAGGTTACAGACTGCTCTCTTTCCCCTGACTTCTTCCTTTCTGGCAGTTGTGTCATTTCCTCTGAGGTGTGAACCGTTGTTTTTCTTTTCTTTTTCTTTTTTTTAAATTAATTAATTAATTTTTTGGTTGTGTTGGGTCTTCGTTGCTGTGCGCGGGCTTTCTCTAGTCGTGGCGAGCAACTCTCTGTTGCGGTGCGCGGGCTTCTCATTGCGGTGGCTTCTCTTTCTTGCAAAGCACAGGCTCCAGGCATGCGGGCTGCAGGAGTTGTGGCATGCAGGCTCAGTAGTTATGGTGCATGGGCTCTAGAGTGCAGGCTCAGCAGTTGTGGCACACGGGCTCAGTTGCTCTGCGGCATGTGGGATCTTCCCGGACCAGGGCTTGAACCCATGTTCCCTGAATTGGCAGGCGGATTCCTAACCACTGTGCCACCAGGGAAGTCCCTCTTTTTTTTTTTTTAATAATTTTTTTTATTTTAAAATTTTTGACTGTGTTGGGTCTTCGTTGCTGTGCGCAGGCTTTCTCTACTTGCGGTGAGCGGGGGCTACTCTTTATTGCGGTGTGCGGGCTTCTCATTGCAGTGGCTTCTCGTTGCAGAGCATGGGCTCTAGGCGCGCAGGCTCAGTAGCTGTGGCTCGCGGGCTCTAGAGCGCAGGCTCAGTAGTTGCAGCCCTGCATTGGCAGGCGGATTCTTAACCAGTACGCCATCAGGGGAGTCCCTTGAACCATTGTTTTGAGAAATCTGGATGCTGGCTCTGGGGAGGTGGCCCTACCTTTGGGGCAGGGCTGCCATCTCTCTGACTGTAATAGAGTCTCTCTCCCCAGGACCTCACGCCAGGCAGTGTGGAGGAGGCTGAGGAGGCCGAGCCTGACGAGGAGTTTAAAGATGCAATTGAGGTGGGTGGCCTTCCCCGGCACCCTCAGCTGACCAGGTCAGAAGTTGGGTGTTCCTGGAGCCATGTAGCTTCTCACATTCCAAGTCTGGGTTTTTAAAGTTTTCTTATGTCCAAGTGAGAAGCTGAAACTTGCTCTGAGCTAAAACTCACTGGTTCAAAGGGTGCCACTGAACCTCCACCCATCCTTTTGCTGACCTAGCATCTGTCCTGGGTGCCCAGGGCAGGGATGGCTCTGGAAGACTCTGGAAAACTCCCTGCTGGGGGAGTGGGTCATTTACTGCCTTGGCTGGGCTGTGGGCTTGGTGCCTTAGATGTGGGGAAGGCAGATGTGGAGGAGGGCACTGCTGGGGTCTCTGCCTGCTCTTCTGAAGGATGAGGGCTGTAAGATGTCCCTTTGACGGGTGAGGATGGGACATTGGAGAAAGCAGTTGCATGGCCAAGTGCTAAGGCAGAGAGTTAGACAGTCTTCCTGGTTTTAGGACAGTGGTTCACACTCATAGTTTGCAGAAGTGTTTTATTTGGCATGAGAAGCTTTAAAATAATTTTTTGAGCCAATATTTAAAAATGGAGAGATTGCGGTGGAAACTCTAGATTTTCAGTTTTTCTAGAAGCTCGGAAGCTCTGGGAGCCCTGAGTCTGCAGCAGTCAGTGTAGCCGAGGAGTGGCTGTCTCCTTTAGAGCAGTCACACAGTCCTCACCACTTCCTGTCCTCCCCGGTCACCGAGTCCTAGTGGCAGTGCCATTTATTGTCACGTTTGCACTATGGCGTTTCTTTTTTTTTAAATATATATTTTAAAATTTTATTTTATTTATTCTTTTTTTTTTGGTTGTATTGGGTCCTCGCCGCTGTGCATGGGCCCTCTCCAGCCGAAGCAAGCGGGGACCGTTCCTCACCGCGGTGCATGGACCTCTCACTGCGGTGCACGGACCTCTCGCCGTGGTGGCCTCTCCCGTTGCAGAGCATGGGCTCTAGGCGCACGGCCCCCAGCAGTTGCGGCACGTGGGCTCAGTAGTTGTGGTTCACGGGTTCCAGAGCGCAGGCTCAGTAGTTGTGGTGCACGGGCTCAGTTGCTCCGCGGCACGTGGGATCCTCCCAGACCAGGGCTCGAACCCGTGTCCCCTGCGTTGGCAGGCGGACTCCCAACCACTGTGACACCAGGGAAGCCCTATGGCTTTTCTTATAGTTGGAAATCACTTCTCTTCATGTCTCTTTGTAAAGTGGGGGATACAAGAAATGGAGGTTTTGTGAGTTTTCACCAGGCCTATGATTTACACCCAGCCCGCTTTACTATTATTACATTAGCCTCGTCCATGTGGGCATTTACATTTTCAGCTGCTAAGACTTTCTCTAAGACTTGAAGCGGCTGTGGACTCTGAGTCTTGGTGGTGGTGGTAGGGAATATATATAGCAGGGGCTTTCAAGCAGGTTTGTTCATGACCTAGAGTAAGGAACACATTTTACATCTTGACCCAGTTCACACTTATGTCTGTGAAATATGAAAAACTTAAATAAAACGAGTTTCCTGAAAAATACATTGTAAGGGATATTTTCTTTCCTGTTCAATTCTGTTCTATTAAGATAATGACCAAATTAATTTCACCCAGTTTGAAAAACAGTAATACACAGCTTCCCCCAAGCTTATTTGATGTTGGGGTCCTTTTACAGGGGCCTCTGTTAACGTCACCCTTTGGGACGTGCTCAGACAAACTCAGCATAGCACTTATGTTCTTCCTTTCCTTTGGGGGCCCCCCTCCCAGCAGCTTCCTTCTTGCTATCTTCTCTCTGTTTTCTCTCCTTCTCCCCTGCACCTTGGGAGGCAGGAGACCCACTTGGTGGTGCTGGTAAGTAGCAGCCTTGGTGAGGTGGGCAAGGGCTGGCGGGATGGGGGGAAGGGTGGCCGAGCCGGTGGTCGCCACGCCTCTCGGGGTCCGCCATGCACGCAGATCCCGGAGCCCTGCCACAAGGTGGGCAGAACTGGAAGCAGCTTTTCCCACAGGAGGATGACGAGGGGGCCCCGTGCCCGGCAGAGGATGAGCTGGCCCTGCAGGACAACGGGTTCCTGAGCAAGAACGAGGTGCTGCGCAACAAGGTGTCGAGGCTCACGGAGCGGCTTCGCAAGCGGTACCCGACCAACAACTTCGGTACGGCCCAGGGGAGGGCTGGTTGGGGGCGCCCCGGCCGTGGGGCCAGAGGTGCTGGGTTACGAGGAGAGCAAGGAGTAAAGCTGTGTCCACAGGACCCTGGGGAGGTAGCACATGCACAGAGGGACTGAGAGGGAGGGAACGTGGGTTCGTTCTTGTGTCTCTGTCCTTATTAAATTTTGAGGGAAGATGAGGAATTCAGTTCCAGAAGCGCCACTCCGGGACTGCAGAGAGGTGTGGTCCTGAGGCAGGCAGAGCTGTGGTGGGCAGTGGAGTATAATGGCTGGGAAATGAGTGTGGAGTCTGAGCGCCTGGTGCAAACTCCAGCGCTGCTGGATGTCCTTGAGCAAATTATTTAACTTCCCCTTGCCTCAGTTTCCCCTTTGTAAAAGGTGGATAATATAAGTTCTTACCTCACAGGGTCGTTGTAGGTCTCAAACGAGATAATGCTCATAAAGTGCTGGCACGTTCACAGTAAGTGCTTTGTAAGGGGCGCTGTTAACGTGAAAGGCCCTGGTCCATCCCGCAGGTGCCTAGGAGCCTGTCTGGATCTTTCCAGTCCGATTGGAAGCAAGTTGAAGGAAACAGTGCCTTCCCCTGGGGATGATGGAGCCCTGATGTTTCTTCTCCCCAGCCAAGCTGGTAGATTGGCTAGTCCTTATTTTACTGGGCATGGAGGTGCACCCAGGAAGGTAGCTTTGGAGAAGGGCGGACTTGACTGTTAGCACAGCTCGGAGACCTGGCTCTGATCAGGAGAGTGGGAGTCGAGCCGAGCCATTGTGATGAAGTTATAGCTGAAGCCTGGGGAGCCGGTGACTTGGGAGTCACCCTGGTCCTGACGCAGAACTTGCTTCTGCCTGCTGTCAGCTGACAGGAGGAGGACGGTCTGGCTGCGCTGTCGGTTCTGGTGGGAGTGAGTTCCGGGTGCTGCGCCCTGGGAGAAGCCCCTGGGGTTTATCTTGAGGCGTTTGACCCCGGGCGCTCAGGGCCTACCTTCCTGCCCCTGCAGCAGCCAGGGCAGTTGTTTCCTGAGCGTTAGACCTCCTGGACATGCTGTTTCTTTCTGCTCTGTGAACGTCCCCAGTCATTCAAGATCCCTTCCTTTTATTTGTGATGATCGCTGACTGCTGCCGAGTGCTCTGTGTTCAGTGCGCTTTCACGTACACTGTCTCATTTAGTCCTTAGAAGCAGCCAGGTTCTGGAAGTCCCAAGTGACATTACACAAGACTTAATACTCTTGTTCTGGCAAATTATACTTTTATATCTATGAATTGTAAGTAAAGCCCCTTAGATGTTCCCATTTGGTGGGTGAGTAACCTGAGGTTGAAAAGAGTGATTTGCCCAGAGTCTTCAGCCAGTACATGGTCGAGCTGTGTCTCAAATCCAGGTCATCTGATTTGACTCCCATGTTCTTTCTTTTTTAAATTTATTTAATTTATTTATTTTTGGCTGCGTTGGGTCTTCGTTGCTGCACACAGGCTTTCTCTAGTTGCGGCGAGCAGGGGCTACTCTTCGTTGGGGTGCGTGTGCTTCTCATTATGGTGGCTTCTCTCGTTGCGGAGCACAGGCTCTAGGCGCGTGGGCTTTAGTAGTTGTGGCGCACGGGCTTAGTTGCTCCGCGGCATGTGGGATCTTCCCGGACCAGGGCTCGAACCCGTGTCCCGTGCATTGGCAGGCGGATTCTTAGCCACTGCGCCACCAAGGAAGTCCCCATGTTCTTTCTAGCTCATCATCCTCCCTTTGCCCTGTGTCTGAAGTGCCCTGGTTTTATGCCTATCCTGTTTCTGTATTTGGCTTTTGGTTCAGATAATCCCAACCAGGATAGGTGAAGGCTTGTCAGGTTCCCACGAGGATGGCAAAGGCAGAAAGTGCTTCTTTTCCTAAGCCCCCCTTAGCCCTCCATTCTTCAAGACTGCTTGCTGTCCCTCCCTTGAGATATTCTTAAGCTCTGGGCCGTGAGGGCAAGTGTAGCAGCTCTGTCTTGGGTCTGCCTCCCACAGGCCGGGGTGAGTGAGCTACTTTGGGGGCCGTTCCATTCTGGCTGCGAGTGGATGAAGGGGATGCACGGGAGGAATGAGGGCAGGCTGCTCACGAGCTCCTCCGTGAACTCCGAGTGGGAGAGTCCTAGTGGGAAGGTCCCCTCTACCCTGGAGGCTCCGTGACCATTGCCTTGGCAGGTCTGTGTGGTCTTAGGCTCCTTCCTGCTCTCTCTGCCCCCGTGGCATCCTCACATGGTGAGTCAGGACCTTGGCTGAAAACGAGCAGGAAGAGTTGGTCGGTGTCGGAAGGGATCGGGGTGCCCTCCTCCTCCGCATGCCTACCTGAGATGGCATCGGCACACAGAGCCCTCCCTGGCTCCAGGTCTGTGCGTGGTACAGGGCTGTTTCACTAGACCACGTGGCTGTCTTGGGGCGGTTGGCCCTGGTACTCCATCCAGTTGAGAGGGGCCAGAGTGTCAGTCTTTGAGCAGCTCCTTTCCCCTGTCCCATGCCCCTTGCTAAGGAGAGCCGGAGGTGGGCTGCCTTGACCTAATTTGTAGTGTGGGGGACAGAGTCTTGGAGCAGCCTGTTTCCTGGGTTGGCATTACCAGCCAGCGGGGCGCTATGCTCTTCTCTCTTTTCCTCTGCCAGGGTCACGGGCTGGCTGACAGCAACAGCAACAGCATCTGCCTTAAGCCCATTGTTTTCAGGTTTCTCCGACTCCAGCTAGGGTCCCCTCTCCTTGAATGCCGGGAGTGTCCTTTAGCAAGAGCTGCAGGGGATTCTGGCTGGATAGAGGAAGGGACCACATCGCTTTGGGCCTTTGTGTGAAGGTGAGGCCTGGTGCTGTGTACCTGGCCAGACAGATGGTCCAGGAGGCCCAGCAGTGCGCCCTGAAGCTGATAATTCCTCTGGTTAGATCACAGGAGGCCTTTAGACCCCAAGTCTGGAAACCTCCTTCAGTAATCTTGTCCCCTCTCAGGTTTTTCTAGGACCCTAGCCGGCTCTCTTCTGGGCCCACAGCCCTTGGTTGGCCTCTCTGGTCCCCTTTTGTTAGCCACCCTCCTGCCTAGTGTGGACCCCTGCCTTTTCTCCCCTGGCTCACTGCCCCCCATCTGCATGCAGATTTCTGTGTTGAACTATAGTCAGTATTCGTGGCGGCAGCCCTTGCACCTTTCCTTGTTCTCATAAGTTTTTGCTTCTGCTTCTGGAGCTCATTGAAGTCATAAGGGCCCAGTGTGGCTTTTCCTCTCCTCCTCCATCCTTTTGATTTTTTTCACTCACCTGCATGTGCCCCCTTCATCAGACTGTGTCCTTGTTGCAGCCCACCTTTTCCTTCTTTAATTTTCCTGGAAGCAGGGGTGGGTGGTGAGCACAGCTTCTATTAAGCCCCTTTGCCTTGATGTCACCTTGAAAAGAATGGTCGGGGGAATTCCTTGGTGGTTCAGTGGTTAGGGTTCTGCTCTTCCACTGCAGAGGGCATGGGTTTGATCCCTGTTCGGGGAACTAGGATCCTGCATGCTGTGTGGCGTGGCCAGAAAAGAAAAAAAAAAAAAAGATTGGTCCCCTCTTCCCCATCTTTCATCTCTTCTTACACCCCCCTTGCCTCCTTCCAACAGTTTTCTAAGCTGTTACTGGCTTCTCTGCTTGAAACCGTGTCTGAAACCTTGTCGATTCATTGTGTCTGGTGGTTTAGGCAGGATCTCTTTCCCAGCTGTATATCGCCCCATCCGTCCACCACTCTTAGTGCCTGCACCTCTTGCCCTGTGCATCTTTTTGGAAGGTGCCTGGTTCTGAGCTTCTCTCCTGGAATCTTCAGATGACAGAAAGCAGGAGTCTGGTGTTTTAGGAGGCATTTCTCTCTTTAGCTGTGGGCAGAGTACTTGTAAGGAGACACTTTGGAAAGGGTTGTGTCAGGCAGGTTTCCTTAGAGATCATTGGAGCCACCTTCTCTGAGGGATGCCTGTTGTCAAGTCCCTGCCAACGTGGTGTGATTTCCAGGGGGTAGATTCTGCTGGATGCTCTGCGATTTGGGCTGGCCCTACAGGTGGGGGGTCTCTAAGCCCCAGGTGGGAGCAGGGGCAGCAGCAGTGTATAGTCTGGGACATCGATTCTCGGTGGCCTTCGGTTTTTCCTTCTTAGTTTGAATCCCTCCTTCTGGCTCTGGATCTGGACTTTGCACTCTGCTCCCAGCCAAGGAGTCTGGGCTGGGCTGGCGCCCTGAGTGTCCCCATTTAGAAGAGTCAGGAGAAGGCGAGAGTTGCAAGGCCTGGGCTGGGTCAAAGCTGAGCTGCTGCCTCTGTTTCTCAGGGAGCTGTACGGGCTGCTCGGCCACCTTCTCAGTGCTGAAGAAGAGGGTAAGTCTTCTCGAGGGTGTGTTTGCTGGGGACTTGGGACGAGATGTAGGGGAGTAGCTCGAGGTCACAGATGAAGTCTGACTGCTTGGGCCACATTGGGCCTGAGGTCTGGTCTGAGGTTTGCTCAAATGAGTGGGTCTCCGGAGCCCTGCCCCTGTGCCCATGCCTTCACCAGCCTTCTCGTGGGATGTCCCATCTGGTTTCAGTCCTGACCCGCTCGGGCACCTCCCCACTCCCATAGTTGTCCCAGGTTCTCTGGGTGGGGCCAGCTGGTGGAAAGGAGCTCCAGGTGCCCGGGGGCAGGTGATCCAAGACTGACCCTGGCTCTTGTCTGCAGCGGAACTGCAGTAACTGTGGAAACAGCTTCTGCTCTCGGTGCTGCTCCTTCAAGGTACCCAGGTCCTCCATGGGGGCCACAGGTGAGTGGTGCAGGCTGGGGGTCCGGGCAGCGGGAGGGCGCGCCTGCCTCCCACCTCCTCTGGGGGCTGCTGTGTGTGGGCAGGGAGCCAGGGGTCAGTGAGAGGTCCAGGGAACTCGGGATCTCCTCCATCTCCCTTTAACAAAGGAAAACCGAAAACATTTGATGCGCGGACAGGAGTATATATATATAAAACGCACCTGAATCGTGAAGCGCAGTAAGGACTACCTCCCACCGCTCACTAAAGTTAGAAAATAGAGCACGAGCAGCACCACCAAGCCTCCCAGCGCCACGCCCGCCTTCCCCAGGCAGACCACCTCCTGAATTTCATTCTTTCTCATGGCCTTGGTAATGCTTTTAACTAAAAAAAAAAAAAAATTTCTTTTCCTTCTATAAAAGCTATACCTACTCATTGTAAACAAAACAAAAAGCCAAAGAAAGGAAAACAATCTCTCCCAGAGAGAACTGTTAGGCGTGGACCCTTCCCGGTCATTAATGCCGTCACACATGGGATAAATACATATGCATGTTCTAAAAAAAAATGGGAGCATGTATTACATACTGCTTTGCACTACGTTACAATGTTAAATGGAGTGTCCTTTTTTCATTCTTCTGGTCATGCTAGTAACATACGCTTATTCTAGAAGATTTGGGAATTACAGAAGAAGAAGGAAGAGAAAAATAATCTTGTAATCTTACCACCCAGAGATAACAACCACTGTTAAAACATTCTGGAAAATTTTTTTCTGGTATTTTATTTAAAAAACATTTTTAAAGGTATTCTTTTGGTGCTAAAATAATTTCTAATGCATAGAACATCTGGGTGAGGCCTGCTGTTGGTATGGTCACCTCCAAAGCCCCCAGTTCCCATGGAAAGAGAATTCTCTGAGGGCAGGCTGGTGAGCTGGGACAGCGAGCTTGTAGGCTGGGCGATGGGTGGTCTGTGTGGGGATTCGGGGAGTGGGGAGGAGGTTCTAGTGTTTGGGGCCATGAGCCAGAGGGCACGAGGAAGGGTCTCACCAAGTTCTTCCTCCTTTTCAGCCCCTGAAGCCCAGAGAGAGACTGTGTTTGTGTGTGCCTCGTGTAACCAGACTTTGAGCAAGTGAGAAGAGGGCCCAGGGTCCAAGTGGGCGCCTGTCCCTGGGGCCAGCAGTAGACCCCGCTCTCCCCACCCTTAGCCCCATGTGGCATGTGCTGGGCAAATGTGGCCTGAATGCTAGGTAGGCTTCCCCTTCCTGCCCTTGCTGACTCCAGCCAGGTTCTGGAGCTGTTCTCCACTCCTACGGATGGCCAGTAGTGGTTGCTCTCAAACAAGGACTGGAGTGTTTGCCCTGCTCTGCTCTGGGCTGTTAGTGGACTCAGGGTTAGGCAGGGAATGTAAGTTAGAGGGCAGCAGTGAGCCAGGCCTGGTCTCACCTGGGATCAGGGTGTCCCTGCAGGCCTGGGAATTCTAGAAGACTGGAGGTCAGAGATTGGGAAAAGAGATTCTTCCCCTGCTGGGTATTGGGCCAAGCCCTTGCCCTTTGAGAGCCTGCAGAGGGCTTGCACGTGTCCCAATTCTGTTCGAATGTCCCTTCAGGCATCAGGACCTCATCATTTCCCCACCAGAGGGTGTGGTGAGGGCTATCAAGACCAAAAGTACTTCTAGAAACAGGGTTGAAGTTCCCAAATTCCCCCAGAGGAGGACGTGTCTAGGAGGGCCTGGTAGAATCCTTCAGTGTTAAGCAGAGCAAAACGGGCACCCCAGCAGCTCAGAGGGCCTCAGCCCCACCTTGCAGGGACCTTGACTTACAGAATCTCAGCCCACATGTTATTCTGGTCTTTTCAGCTCTGCCCGGTAGATGCTGGGCACTCAGATCACTCCTGCTTCCTGTGTTCAGAGCCTTGGGCACCCCTTCTCTGGCCTAGAGCTACAATTCCCCTCCCTGGCCCCTTGTCCCATGGAGTGTGAGACCAGGAAGCAGAGCAGAGGTCCTGAAGCCCTCAACCTTTGGGGGCCTGAGAAGTGTAGGATCTCGCTGGGCTGGGTCTCAGATTCCAGGGCTGTTCTCCAGCAGGACAGCAGTTATGGGATAAGGCCACTTGGGGTCCCTATCCCCTCTCCAACAATTTCACATTCACTCTGGGCTTCTAGGGGCACAGTGTCTCTCCCGAAGCCATGAGCAGGCTCAGGCACCCCTTCCCTCCCCAGGAGCTTCCCTGCCTTTTTGAAGTATTTATTTATTTATTGCATGGTTCCCGGGAACATGTGGCACAAGGAATGGGATAAAGAGGATGGGGGCTTCTCCTACCCTAGGATGCTTCCCTGAACTCATGGGCTGCCTGGGACTCAGAACCCTGGGAGGCGGAGACGTTTCTATACCCTAAGCAGGGACACAAGGTGGCAGGTTGGGGAGACAAGGATCATCCTAGGCCAGCTTTCCCTCCAGGCCAACCAGTCTAGGAGCCAGGGGACTTCTCCAGGCCAAGTGGGGCAAGTCCCTGGGGAACCAGGCGGGCTTTGGTAGACCCCTTTCCTTGGGCTCCTGTGGAGATATGAGAGTTAAGGGTCCCCCTTCCTCGGGTCCTGTGGAGATATGAGAGTTAAGTGCTTGTGCTTTACTTACACTGGAGAGGAACTAAAAGGATGTCTGTGTATATGGAGAATTGTCAATAAAAAGGCCTCAAGCTTCCTATGTTTTTGTCCTGGTCCTTGCATGCCCCCTCTCCCTGAGGCTGGAGAGCCAGGTCCCCCCCAGCACTGGCTGAGTTTGCAGGCCTGGGCTGTGTCTGCAAGACGGGGCGGAGGGGCTGCGGAGGCTGAAGTTGGGGTGTGAGCTGGGGTTGGGGGAGGAAAGCTGTGCCTTGCGCAGGAGGGGCTCAGCGAGATGCCTGTTGGATTGACTTGTGACCACATTGTGAGGGCTGGGGGTTGGGCTGGGGACCAGAACTTGGTAAATACTAAGCGATGCAGGCTTTAGAATGGAAAGATTTTAGCTAATCCCTCTGAGAAAGCAGAAAAGGATCAGCCCTGGGGGAGGCTGAGAACCAGCCGGAAAGAGGATTGGCTGTGAGATGGGAAGTAGAAGCAGTTCCCTGGGAGCTGGGGTTTGGGGGGTGTTTACTGGGTGCCAGGCGCTGTGATACGTGCTTTACACACATTATTTCATTTAATCCTCAAGATGGCCCTAAGAGGTAGGCACTTTTTCTTCCCTTTTTACAGGGGAGGAAATTGAGGCCCAGGGAGGTTAAGCAGCGGCTGCACGAGGCTTGGCACTTTGCAGACCACAGCTGGGTAGAAGCGGTGTCTTCAAGACCTTCGGCCTGAGGCAGTAAAGGGGGGTGGAGAGACTCTGCCTTGGAGTCGAGGTCAGGTTGCAGCCACATCCTCATGACCCCATGCACGTGCAACTCAGACTGCGGTGCCTGAGGGGTCCTCGCAGCACACTGAGGCCTCGGTCTGGGAACTTCCCCTAGTACGGGGGAGCCCCAGCAGGGGGCCCCAAGAGACAGGGAAGCAGCCAGAACCTTGTCCTAGCAGTTTTTACAGAAGAGCATGTTCACTTTAAAAAGTACCCAAGTGGCAAAAAAAGTACCAAAGCGACCTCAGTGGCCTGGTAGTCCAGAGGAACAGTAAAGATGCTGGAGGAGTGGAAAGTAGGGCTTTCGAGCAAAAGGGGACAGCAGTGGTAGCACAGGCCCAGGAAGGCAGTTTTTCTCATGGAGGGCGTGTGTCATAGTAGGTCAGTTGGAGGGATGCTCAGAGATAATCCAGTCCAGCCCCTCACTGTGGGAGCCACACCATACCCATTTGAAGATGCGGGTTCCCCGCAGCATTGGAGGATGGAACCAGAAGGGACTTCCCTTAGAGCAGGAGCAGCCTGCACTAGCCAGAGAGCATCCCGGTGACAGTAGAGGCGGGTGCTGCGATGGACCGGCTCCACACTTGGCCCTGTTCTACCATTGGCTGCAGCCACACTGGAGTTGCTGCAGGGGCCTTGCCCCCAAGCCTTTTTGTGCTGCTTTCCTCATCTGTAAAGTGGGTAGATAGTGATCTCTATCTTGTGTGGCTGCTGTGAGGATTAAATGAGATAGTCCACTCCAGGTGGGAAGCGAGGTGCCTGGCACATAGTAAATGCTCAATAAACACTAACTCATTTCTCTCATTCTGGCCATCTTTAGGAATATCAAAACAACTCTGCCCTGCATGGCTTAGAACAGCAATTTTTTTTAAAACTAGAGAATAATCATAGATTATTTTCAGGAAAGAATGAGGCCAGAGTATAGTTTGAAAAAGCATAGTCAATATTTTATGTTGGGAAAATGAAAACAATGTCTAATGGTGAAATACAGACTATAGCACAAGTAGCTTTCAGGACATGGGATTCAGAGTGTGAGAAACATGGTTTTCATCATTGGGGGTCAGTGGCCTCATAGAAGGAAAGCCACCTCCTTGTCCCCTTGAGGTGCGTGTGAGGGCCTCAGAGCAGGCCAGTGATGGACATCTTCAAAGTGCAGGTGCCACTGGGAAAATGGAGCCATGGAGGGTTTTACTAGCAGTGGATTGTGCCTTCCCGCTGCCTGGGGTCCACAGCATGGAGAGGACCAAAGGTGGGATGGCCTGGAAAGCAGATTGTCCGTTGTAGAATTGGATGCCTGGTTTAAAAGATGCTTCCCAGTTTGTTCTCAGGGACCAAGTGAGGGGACAGTAGCCAGGTCTGCGACAGCCCTGGAACCTGCTGGGCAGACCTGGATGGATGGCCAGCTCCCACGGCCTGGCTTGGGTTGAGGGTTCTGGCCATCTTTTCATGGGTTGCTAGTGGTGGGGAGCAGCCTCCAGTGAGCCTTGGCAGACCTTGAACTGGCCGTGGTTTGTGGGGTCTTTGGGATTTGAGGTCGCTGGCCACCTGGCTCTCAGAGCTGAAGCCAAACGAAGTGCCATTTTCATCCCTTTGTCTCCATGGAAGCTTCGAGGCCCTGGCTCCAGCATCTGTCCTGCAGCTGGTGGCTCTAAGATCATAATACCTACGTTTATTGAGCACTTGTACTGGGCAGTAAGCTGAGTGTGTCATCTTATTTAAACCTCGTGACTGTCCCCAAAGCTAAGTTCTGCCATTAACTCCATTTCACCAATGAGTAAGTGGAGGCCTAGGGAGGTTAAGTAACCTGCCCCAGGTCACACAGCTAGTAAGCCATGGAGCCGCAATGTGAACCGTGCCACAGGTGCTTGTGGATGCCTCAGAGAAACTGGTCACCATAGCAGTCCTGGCTGTCACCTCCCTTCTGTTCTGCCTTGTTCCCACTAGCTCCAGGAGGTTCTGAGCCATTGAGCTAACAGGAGGGCCTGCCCAGCACCAGCCCTAGTGAAGTGGGCTCAGCCTCCAGGGGAACAGAGGCAGCCTTGTGGCAGGAGCTCCCCCAGCTCCCAGCACTGCCCCATCTCCTTGGCTGGGTCTGTTGCAACACCCTAGGGTAGCACATTCCATTCTCTGGCACAGCTGGGGGCTGGAGGTTCTGGATTCCCCTGGCCCCAGCAGAGCCTGCTGTCTGGGCCGGGACACTGGGTCCCAGCCACACACATTCCAGCAGCAACCACCCCCCACGTTGGATTTCCCAAGGAGTGAACTTTAGCCAGGATTACAGTCGACTAAACAGTTGTGGGATGTGAGCTTCCTTTGTGGGACCCGAGAGGCTGGATGCTGATGGGGCTGAGAGAGGAGGAGGGGTGAAGGGGTGGGCTGCCCTGGGATTCGGGAGAAAAGCCATGGCTCAAGGATGGCTCTTCTGCTGCTCTCAGGGTGCTTGGAGTGAGATCTGAGCAGGGTCCCCAGAAATCTTCCTGGGAGGCAGGGTAACAGACGCATGGCTGCTTGTACTCTGATCCTGCCCACCTGTCCTCAGCTTTGCCCCCTGCAGGCAGTAGTACAGGGGTTAAGAGCATGGGGTCAAATCCTAACCACACCACTAAGTACAGCTGTGTGTCCTTCAATGCGTTCATTAACCTTTCTGAACCTCAGTCTCCTCACCATTAAAATGGGGATAATAATAGTACCTACCTCAGGAGGCTTAAATTAAAATGCCCAAGTGCTTGAATATTTATATATTAATGGACTTGCTATATACTGAATGCTACTATAGTATTATATGTCTTCTTTTCTCTATTGCCCTACATATTACCTGGGGATGTATTTTCTGATGCAAAACCACAAATGTGAATTCTCTCCCGCTTCTGGAAGTAACAGTTCTGGCCTTTAGATAAGATGTTCCTGTCTTTTCCTTGCTTTCCTGCCAGTAGCATTTCTTAGTTGATTAACAAATCAATTAGGAATTTAATAAGCACTTATTTTGTGCAGGCACTGTGCTAGGTCAAGGCCTTTGGTTAATAAAAATACTAATTACCATTTAATGAGCATCTTCTAAATGCTGGGCATTGTTGCCAGGTATTTTTCATACATTTCCCTGCTTAACACTCAGCCGCCGTGTGAAGTAGACAGAATCACTCCGTTTTCCAGCTGGGAAATGTCCCCAATGTCACATGGTCATTAAGTCACAGCACTGGAAACCAGAACTGGCCTCTTCTCGCCTGATCCTGAGTGTCATGGGCCTACCCCAAAACCCTTCTGTTCTCTATCAGAACTCTCATTTTGCACCCAGCTGAGACACTTCCTCTGCTCCCTTGCACTTGGACTGGCCATGTGACTTAGTTTTGGCTGGTGAGCGAGAAGGGGAAATCTACCAGGTAGGACTTGTCGGGAAATTACTGTTTTCCTGATCAAAAGGACCAGAGGCAGCTGACGCGCCGCTTCTGCTCTTAGCCCTTTCCTGCCTTGCTCCCTGGAATGTGGCTGAGAAGTTGGGAGGAGGAGGCACCACCCACTGGCAGAGCAGGAAGGCAGAATGAGCCTGGGACACGGACCTCGCACCTCCGGATCTCTTGAGTGGGGAAGCCCCGCTGTTTCTGGGGGGTTCTGCTCCACGCGGTCAGATGCCGTCATTCACCGGTACACCGCGCAGATGCTCGCTGGGCACCACCAGCCGCCCGTCTCAGGCTGGCCAGGAGGGGGTGTTCTGTGGCCGAACTGAATGCAGGGAGCGCTCAGGCCTTGCAGGGCCTCCTTGGTCTTTGGTCCCAGGGAAGAGACTGCCGGGGGCTCTGACGGCAGGTGCCGGGGACAGAGCCAAGGTGCAGAGCAGGGCCTGACCCCTTTGTGGCGGTGGGTGAGGAGCGCCTTGCTGGGGCCTCGCAGGATGGGCTAAGGGAGCCCCTCCCCGCCCGCTCCCTCTCATGGGCTGCCAGCACCTGACAGAGGTCAGTATTGTGCTCCGGCCAGAAGCAGCCTGAGTCCTGTGTGATCAGTGAAAAAAGAATCCCTGGTCCTGGTTGACCCTAGAAGGGCCTGTAAATATTTGGTCGGGGTAGGAGGCTGGGAGACAAGGGGCGGTTTCAGGGAGCCAGGTGGGCTGGGCAGGCTTTGGGCGAGGGTGGGAGGCAGCGGCTTCCTTAGAGGTGAGGAGAAACACGCAGGCCGCGGCCGCCCCTGACCTGTGTGGGGCACCTGACTGCCAGGGAGGTGACTTATGGGCAGGCTGTCAGACCACCTGTGAGCCCGCACTGGCCCCTTGTTTCTCTGTGGCAGCGCGCTCCTCTGAGAGCTGCGGAAGCAAGCTAGGGTTTTCCTCACCTCAGGAGAACGTGGCTCCATTGTTTTGGAGGATCAGCAGGCCTTGACTGGACTTGGCATCCCAGCTGTACCCCAGTTGGTGAGGAAAGCCTTCTGGGGGTGTCCCCAGCCCCCTGCTCTGGTACGTCTGCCCTGTCCCTCAGCATCTGCTGGCAGTCACCTCAGGACTCTTTCCGGGCACCACCCCTCCCAAGTTCTGGACGCGTTACTGACAGCAGCCTGTCACCTCCGTTTCAAGGCTTCTCCCCTCACTGTCCCATCCAGCTCAAGGTAGCAGCCTCCATCTGCACTGAGCTCGCTGAAGAAGCCCCCTGAGGCATTATAGCTGGTCCGCTCCCCGCGTGCAGGACCAGGACCCTTCCAGCCTGAGGTAGCCTCAGCCCCTCGCCCTCCTGCCTTAGCTGTCGGCTTATCCGGATGGAGGTTCTCAGCCCTGACTGCACACCGCCCCAGTGGGCATCTAGAAATGCTGATTTTGGACCACCCTCCAGAGGTTCAGATTTAATTGATTTAGAGCAGAGCCCAGCAATTTGTAAAAGCTCTCTAGATGATACGAAGGTTTATGTATTAAAATGCAGGTGTGGGGTGGGGCCTGAGCTTCTGTGGTTCTCACCAGCTCTGAGGTGATACTGATGCTGTGGTCCAGGGACCAGCTTGGAGTAGCACCTGTCCACACCATCATCTCCTACACGTCCAGTGCCCAGGGGTGTTTGAGCTCTAGGGGTAGGAGTGACACCTTTAGGCCTCTGGGTCTTCAGAGGCCCAGCCTTTTGGGGGCTCCTCAGAGCAGGCACTGCCCGTGTCAGGGAGATGCTGCAGGACTGTGGGAGCCTTCTGATGGTGGGAGAAGGCTGGGGAACTTGGCATCTCTGTCCTTTCTCTGAGACAAAAGGACAGTCATCTCCATCGCTCAGTTAGTCTCGTTGTGAGGATGAGAAGGGTGACCCTCTCTATGTGTTCTCGGGGGATCCTGCGAAACATGGGAATTGCTCTTTTTAGGCATTCCAAGTATGTCTGGGTGGACAGGCCGTGGGTTACAAAAAGGCCTCTTTCGCGAAGTCGTTTCTGAACACCCCACCGAGGAACCAGCTGATAAAGAAATCACCTGGTTAAAACCAGTTTGTTTTCTTTGATTTAATTAAAAACTTTAAAAAAAAATAGAAAACCAAACCCTACCTGCATCAGTCTAGTATCTATGGCCTCACAGCAGTAGCAGTAATTTACTGGTCATCAGGATAAAAGGGACATGCGGAGGCTGAGGAGTGCGCGTCTGGGAGCGGGGCTGGGCTGGGCTTCTCTCCGGTCCAGCGGGAAGGGAAACGGGCAGAGACGGGGAAGGAGGGGAGGCGTGCCTGGAGGGCACTGTGACCCTTTCCTTTTGGGGGGGCTACAATGAGGACACGTGAAGGGGCCCTGGGGGCCAAGAACTGTCCCTCAAGTAGCTCAGCCTAATACCAGGACTTCCCTCTCCCAGGCGAGGCCCCACCGCCAACAGAGGGGAGCTGACACCACCGGCTATCCTGGAAACCACCTCCTCAGGCTGCTTAGAGCTCTCTTTTCTCTCTGCCTACTTTCTCCCAACTGAGAAACCTCTGCTCCTATAGGAGGAAACCTTCAAGGACCCCAGAACCCCTCGGTCAAGGACAGCCTGGCTCCATGTCCATCCCTTAGTGCCTGTGCTGGTAGCAGCTCTGCACGAACCACCCTCCGGCAGGGGCTGGGTCAGCCTGGGAGTAGGGGGAGGCCAGGTGGGCAGGAGGAGAGAGTGCGCCCCAGGGGTGGAGACAGAGACAAGGCACAGCTGGCTGGGTGGGGCAGGGAGGAGTGCCCTTCAGTGGGGCTCTGCGGCCCCATAGAAGAACGGGTAGTAGAGGGAGCAGGGGTAGGAGAACATGAACTTGACCGCGAACTTCATCTCCTTGTTCTTCTTGTCCCAGCGGTAGACAGCCGTGAGCAGCAGCTGTCCGTCCACTTTGCGGCCCATGACCAGGAAGCTGCCGGCCAGGCTCTCCAGCTGTGGGCAGGGGCAGCCAGCGCCGTTCTTCATGTGCAGCACCAGCCTCTTGGTGTCCTTGCGCTTCAGGGGGCCCGGCTTGAGCAGTTTCTTCTTTTTCTGGGCTCCAATCAGCTTCCGGTCCGCGTTCTCTATCTTGATCTCTCTGATGCGCATTTTGACCACTGTGTGTCGGGGTGGACAGAGGGATGGCCTGAGAACCGTCACGTTTGCTCAGGACGCTGGTGGCCCCATGCTTGGTGCTCTGCCTGAAGCTCCAGGCCTGGGGCTTGGGGAGATGGAGCTTCTGCGTGTACACGCTGACATTTATGAAGCTCCCATCATGTGCTGGACTCGCACGGGCATTATCATGTTTCATCCTTGAGGCGTGGTGGGGAAATGAGGTTTGGAGAGGTGGTGATGTGCCTGAATTCTAGAGCCTGGGTTGAACTGAGGTCTGGCCTGTGCCTCTCCATGACACCAGGTGCAGGGTGGAGAGCTCTCCGTGGGGAGTGGAGCTGGGTGTGGGCTCCTTGGGGAAGGGAAATATTGGGGGTGGAGCTGACCAGTTGGAGGGAGGGTTTGGTGGAGGGGGCGTCCTTGTGATGGAGGAAAGCTGGATTTCATGATCTCTGGGATGCTTCCAAATGGATTTCTGGCTGCGTGTGTGTGTGTGTGTGTGTGTGTTGCAGGGGGTGGTGTTTGGAGCAGTGGTGGCTCTAAATGCTAGACAGCCAGCTCTGGCGGGGGGTGGGGGGGCCCTTCTCTGTTGCATGTGCTGATTTCCATGGGTAAGTGCTCCCACCGTGACCCACTGAGTCACGGAGCGCAGGGTTGGGAAGCTCCGCGTACAACCAGCTCTTGCTGGGCGAACCCACTGCTGTAATTTGTGTGCGACTGTGTAGTGTGGGTGGGAGTGTGGAGTGTGGTGCTGTGTGTTTTTGTGTGTGAGAGAATGTCTGCGGTGTGTGTAGGAGTGTGGGTGTGTGGGGTAGTGGAGGAGGTGGTCGAAGGCCAGAGAGCCTAATGGAGTTAGCGGCGGTCACTTAGGCCAGGGTCCTCCGTCTGCGGGCCTCTGGGTCCCCATCTCTGGGAGCAGCCAGGGAGAAGCCAGAGAATAACTTTGGGCACCCAGGAAAGGACAGTGTTATAAAATCTCTTTCCTTCTCCCCCACCCCCTCTTTCTCTCTCGGGCACGCATACACCTTGCAGTAGTAGTGTCCTCTTTCCAAACAGACTAACGACATCAAAGACCTGTTGCAGGAAGGATTTCATTGCTTTCTCTTTTTCATAGACAGAGGAGGCTAAGACACAAAAGGGGAGCTGACCTGGCCAAGACGACATGCTGGGCTGCGTGGTCCGCACAGGAGCCAAGTCCTGACTGCCCCAGGAATGGGGAGGCTCCAGGATGAAGCTATGGGACGGGTGACCACAGCTCCCCTGGCCAGAGGTGCATCAGGTACTAGGCAGAGGTGCCCAGGGACGAGGGGGCTGCACTTCCATCCTGGAGCCCATCTCTCCCCTCTGCTACCTCCATCCATCTCTGGGCCAAGCTTCCTTCCCCTAAAGAGAATCCAGCCCTGGAGGCCCCTCTGTAGAGAGTGTCAAGGGAGGGCTGCCGGAGCCCTGGCCAGGGATGGACCATGGCCTTGAGGGGCTTTTGAAGTCCCTGGGATGACGTGCAAAAAAGAGGTACATTTCTCTGGGGAGAGGGCAGTGGCCACGTGGGCTCTACACTCACCGAAGTCGCTGGAACACATCTGCTCCATGAGGCCATCAGCGCTGTGCTCCATCTCACACTGGGTGCAGATCTTGGTCACTGAAGAGAGAAGCAGGGGTGGGGAGAGGGGATCAAAGTCCATAGAGCCACTTAGGGTTCAGGCTCCCCCACTGACCAGCCACCTCCCCCTGCCAAGCCTCCACTTCCTCATCAGGAAACAGGATGATAATGATAATGCTCACTGAGTGGCTGTGAAGTTCAGAAGGTCGTGAAGGGACAGAACTGACCAGGTGGGCATGATTGCCCCATGACCCTGGCAGCTGTGACCATGATGTGCACTGTCTTTTTCTAAATTTTGTCTCATTTAGTCCTCAGCCTATGAAGTAGGTATCGTTATTCCTCTTTTTTCTTTCTTTTTTTTTTTTTTTTGCGGTACGCGGGCCTCTCACCGTTGTGGCCTCTCCCATTGCGGAGCACAGTCTCCAGACGCGCAGGCTCAGCGGCCATGGCTTACGGGCCTAGCTGCTCCGCGACATGTGGGATCTTCCCAGAGCGGGGCACGAACCCATGTCCCCTGCATCGGCAGGCAGACTCTCAACCACTGAGCCACCAGGGAAGCCCCGTTATTCCGCTTTTAAAGAAAAGGAAACCGAGGTCCAGAGTGGCTACCCAAGTCTGCAAAGCTAGTGAGAATTGAGCTTAGAACTCAGGATTTGTGACTCCTAGACTAGTGCTAGGGTGGGGATGTTTGCGGGGTCTTTCTAGGAACCCAGGCTCCAGACAGGTGGGTAAATGAGTGACGCCGGCAGGGCAGGGACTGTGGTAAACTGAGGAGCACCCAATTTAGCATTACCAGAACTTCCAATTTTTCAAGGGAAGCCAAAACTCTTTTTGTATGAAATATTCTCAGTTTTGTCTGTTGGCCACACAGATACCTCGGGCTGCCTCTGGTCCTACCACACAGCATCTGACCTCGCTCTGTGTCTCTGCCTTCTGGTGGGTGCCCCATCATGGGGGAGAGAGAGGCTCAAAGCGGGTGAGAGTGGGAGGGCAGAGCCAGGTGGGAATCCAAGCCTGGGATTTCCCTGCTTTCCAGGATGTTAATGTTTGGGCTCCAAAAAACCAGAATAAAGGAGCCATGCCTAGGATCCCTGCTGGGGACTATGCTGTCTCTGCTTGAGCTGCGTCTTTCTCCCCTGCTTCCTGGTCCCATTACTAACCTGAGAATAGGGGGTTTCTCTTCTCTCAACACTCTTTGGTCACAGGACCCCCACCCAGCCGCAGCTCTCAGATCCTGTGTGGGTGTGTAGGACTGGGGACTGCATGGGTGAGGTTAGCTTTGAGGGGTGGGTGGGGTGTGGTGGAGTCCAGTTGTTTCTGGGGGGCCGGGTCAAATGGAAAATGGGGGAGTGGTGCTGCCCCTTGGGAGAGTCCCAGAGCCAGGGGCTCCCTAGATTCTGGGTATTAGCCACCCAGGCAAAGATGCCCTGCTTGGTGCCACTGTTTATCCTCCTGTCTGGTGCCCAGCCTGGGCTTACTCTGCCTGGAAGGAGTCTGGCAGAGGGGGTGCACAGTGAAGGGGGGGCTGAGACCAGAGAGGAATTAGGGGTAATGGGATTGGGGGTGGGTGGGTGGGAGGTGGCACTTAGGATCTCATAAATGTTGGGAACCTGGGATTGCTTCCTATTTTACAGATGAGGAAACCAAGGCTCAAAGTTGAGCAACTTGCCCAAGGGCTCCTTGTCAGGGGCCAAGCCTGGCAATCTGCTCACTCTTCTGCACTGAGCCTTACCCAAAGGTCTCCCAACCTGGGGGACTGGGGAAAGAGTGGGAAAATTTAGGGCTCCCACGTGCAGAAAATGGGGACAGGGTGGAATTCATAGCCCAGAGTGTGCTTAGCAATCCTGAGCATTTGTGGGCTGAGAGAGGTGATAAGGCATTTATTGGAGGCCTCAGGATGGAGTGACAGCATTGGGCTCCCCCAGGGATTCCAGAAGCTTGGGAAGGTGGGAGCTGTGAGGGAAGTGGGGGAGGTTTCGGGAACGGAGTTGGAATGGGGGAGAACCAGTGGGAATGTCCACAGCCGCAGGTGGGAAGGCTGGTAGGCTTCGGACGACATGCAGGGCTGAGCAAAGACGTGTGTGTGTGGCACCTCTGGGGGCTTGAAGAGCTGTGCTAAGGGGTTGGGGGAGCGGCATCTATCCCGTCGGAGCGCGCGGGGCGCTGGGGGCTGGGGGTAGGGAGATGGCGGCGGCGGCAGCGCTACCTGGAGGCGCGGTGGCGGGCAAGTGCCCGAACTGCACAGCGATGCAGAGGTCGTTGTCCAGGGGGAACTTGTGGCAGTGCAGCATCTCGGGCCAGGGAAAGCCATAGGCCTCCATGAGCGGCGCGCAGCCGGCGCGCACGGCCTCGCACAGCGAGCGGCAAGGGTAGATGGGCCGGTCGAGGCAGACGGGCGCGAAGAGCGAGCAGAGGAAGACCTGCGTGTCCGAGTGGCAGCGCTTGGCCAGCAGCGGCAGCCAGCTGCTCGCCTGCTGCTTCACCTCGGCCAGGCTCTCGTGCTCCAGCAGGTTGGGCAGCCGCATGCGCTTGTAGCCCACGGTGTGGCAGAGCGGCAGGTCGGCGGGGATGTCGAGGCACTGGGGCGGTTTGGAGTACGAGCGCCCGTGCAGCGGCTCGGTCTGCCAGCCGTAGTAGTCGTACTCTTCGCCGCGCCCCGGCGCCCCGTGCAGCGCCCCCAGCAGCAGCGCCAGCGCGGCCGCCCGCGCGCCCCCCGCCGCCGCCCGCATGGCTGCACAGGCCCCCGATACTCCCCTGCCGCTGAGGTCGCCCAAGTGGGTGGCAGCCTCGTTCCGCGCCCGCGCGCACAGAGTGATCCTGGCGCCTCCCACCTTGAAGCTCCAGCCCCGGCCTCGCCGCGCGCCCCAGCCAATCTCCGGCCGCCCGGCCCCCTCCCCGAGGCGGGGAGGCAGGGTGGCGCCCCCCCTGCGCCTCCTGCCCCGCGGCCTGTGCGTCCCGCTCAGCGCCGGCTCCTGCGCCCCTCTCCCGCTCGCCCACTCCCCTGCCACTGACCCAGCCTCGCCTTGCGCCTCTCCCCGGGGCTCCCTCACTTCCCTAGGCTTCTTCCTCGCCCCTCGCCTTCTCCATCCTTCCTCCTTATCTCTCTCCGCCACAGCCTCTCCTGTTCCTTTTCTCACTCACTTCACTTGGTTATCTCTCCGTCTCGGTCCTTACCACTCTGCTCTGTTTTCTCTTCCCTGACACCTCGGTTTTCCCTTCTCTCGGCAGGAGGCTCCTGGCTGCCCACACCCTCCTGGTCCAGGCAGGCAAGTTCTTCACTCCCAGTCCTCATGCATTTATTGAGCTCCTGCTTGGTGCCGGGCAGCGTGCTGACTGTGTGTAAGGCTCGAGGTGCTGGGGAATCAGAGGGATATGATCCAGAACCCACCTCCGGGACATCACAGCTTAGTGGGGGCAAAGATAATCATGCCTACTATTTAGTGAGCGCTTATTAAGTGCTTCAGACACTGCACAGCACTTCACAACCTTATCAACCGTTTCCAATGATAGCTAACACTTATCGGGTGCTTCCTATGTGTCAAGTCTGTTCTGAGAATATTGCATAAACTACCTCATTCAATTCTTATAATAATGCTATTAGGTGGGCAGATACTATTACTATCCTCACTTTACAGATAAAGGCACTGAGACAAAAAGGTTAAGTAAAGATTGGTGCCAGGACTTGAACCCAGGAAGTCTGATTCCAGAGTCAGAGCCCAGATACGACCAGGAGGTCTGGGTTCTGAGTCTGCAGGCTTAATGACTGCGGTGGGAGGTGCTCAGAGAGGTGAAGTAACTGGCCCTTGGTCACATTGCTAATAGATGAAGGAGCCATCATTTGAGTCCAGGTGTTGGGTTCCAAAGGCCAGGGTTTAACTACTCTGCCCTAAGATAAATTCCAGCCTAGGGTAGGAAACGCTGAGGGAGGAGACTGTGCCTCCTCTGGGAGCCTAGAGAAGGAAGGAATTGAAGAGGATATCCAGGGAGGCATCACAGAGGAGGCAGCTTTCAGGAACCCCATGTCTGGGGTCTTCTCCTTGTCTGGACCCTGCCTTCCATTGGCTTTCCTGTGGGAGGAGCTTTGGACAAGAGGCTTGGGGGTGGTGGTGGGGGGCTCCTTCCTGAGAACCTAGCTGGGGAACTGACTATGTGCAAGGCTCGAGGTGTGTACCCCACAGATGGGGCTACAGAAATACAGAAGACATAGGCCCTGCTTCATCTGATCCAGTTGTGAGAAAAAGACACAAGGCAGGGCAGAGGAGGCAGAAGAAAATTAAGCACACAGAGCCCTAGGGTGGGACAGGATGTTCTTTTGATGTCCAGGATGACCTAGTCGGGTCTGGGGAGAACAAGCTTTCCTGCCCCTTCTCCCTCTCCCAACCCCAGCGTGAAGAGGTTCTGGGGATGACCACTCAGAAGGTGAAGGACCGCTCTCTGCAGGGCCAGACAGTGTAGTAATGGTGCAAGAGCCTGGACTCTGCAGACGGAAAGAGCCAGGTTCAAATCCAAGTGTATACTCTCTGAGTGACCTTGGGCAAACACTTAGCCTTTCTAACCCTTCACTTCTTTGTTTGTAAAATAGAACTGCCTCAGCAGTTATTGTGAGGGGCAAACAGGATGGTGCATGGAAAGAAAGCCTCCTGCACAATGCCAGCACATAGTAGATACCTAGGAATGTTAGATTGCCAAGGGATGTGTGACTTTAGGGGATAAATGCGTGTGCTCTGAAAGCTCCCTCGGACACCTTGGCCCTGGCTCTGGTTTGGGACGCTCAGCGGCAGCTCTGCTCCTTGCACTCCAGCTTACCCCTCACCACCCCCTCTGGGCTTGGCAGGGCTTCTGCACTCCGGGGGAGCTGTGGTTTCAGTCCCTGGCGGGGGTGTTGGAGTTCCCAGATGGTTGTACAAGGTGCTGGCTCCCTGTGTAGCTGGTCTCCTGTGCTGTTCTTGGCATCCCAGTGCCTGGCCTGGACAGAGTGAGGCATTGTTCCTGCTGCTGCTTATGTAAGGACTGCACATGGTCTGAGAGCCAGGAGAGTCTGTACCTGGCAGTTCCAGGGGCTCCAAAGAGCAGAGGGGCCAGGCTAGAAACTTCCTGGAAGAGGAGGATGGGTAGGCTTTACCCGACAACTTTGCCTTGCGGACCCCTGAGGCGCCCTGACATGGGGCCCATGATGAGATTGAGGAGGGAAGCCCTTCACAGGAAAGGAACCCAGGTGGGGGGCTACACCCTGGGGTAGCTGTTCAAGGACGCTCTCCCCCTGTGGCCAGAGAAAGGAAGAGGCTGCGCTCTGATGTCATATCCCTTTCTGATGAGGCCGTCCCAGGGCCTAGGCAGCTGGCTGGGACACCTGGCATGCTGGGCATCTGTCCATCTTGGAGCGTCTGCTGTCTGTCCAGGCACACGTTTCCCCCAGCTGATGGAGGGAACCACTTGTTCAAAATGTGTATTCATGGTTTGTTGTGAGCAAAGTTCTACATAGAGAACTCTTAGGTTAAACTTGCTACTTATGGGGAATTCCCTGGCAGTCCAGTGGTTAGGAGTGCGTGCTAAGATCCCGCAAGCCATGCGGTGCGGCCAAAAAAAAATTGCTAATTATGTTATCAAATCCTACATTTTTCTACTTTTTTAGTGCCTACTTCAGTGGTTCTCCTTGTGGTCAGGGTTCCCTTGAGGGCCCCCAAGTGCCTTTCAGGGAGTCCGCAAGGTCAAAATTGTATGTAATTTGAAGATCCACTCAAGGTGCAAGATAGACCAGTGGATTTTAAGGATTTTACTCTGTTGAGTAAGAAAAGTTTATTGATGCGGATTCAGATTCTACATTACAACCAACATTTAAGGAATTGTCACCTGTCAGTTTTTTTGTAGTATCAATTTGATAGCCATAATATCTAAAAAAGCTATTAAAATACTCTTCCAATTACATTTCTCTGTAAAGCCAAATTTTCTCCATATATGTCAACCAAAACAACATGTAACGACAGATTGAATGCAGGAGGTATAAGAATCTGACTGTCTTCTATTAAACTAGACATGAAAGAGATTGCAAAAGTGTAAGACAGGGCTTCCCTGGTGGCACAGTGGTTAAGAATCCACCTGCCAGTGCAGGGGACACGGGTTCGAGCCCTGCTCCGGGAAGATCCCACATGCTGCGGAGCAACTAAGCCCATGCGCCACAACTACTGAGCCTGCACTCTAGAGCCTGTGAGCCACAACTACTGAGCCCGTGTGCCACAGCTACTGAAGCCCGCGCGCCTAGAGCCTGTGCTCCACAACAAGAGAAGCCACCGCAGTGAGAAGCCCGCGCACCGCAACTAGAGAAGGCCTGCACAGCAACGAAGATCCAACGCAGCCGAAAAAAAAGGTGAAACAGTGCTACTCTTCTCACTAAATTTTTTTGTTTTGTAAAATGTAATTACTTTTCACAAAAATTTATGTTGACATATAAGGGATTATTACGGTTATTTGAAATGAATTAATATATAAATTTTTTCTCAGTTTTCATTTTAACCATTGTAGATGTTGATATAAATGGTAGATATCTATATAAACAAAAGTTCTTTGATTTAATCTAAAACCTCAATAATTTTTAAGAGTGTAAAGAGGTCCTGAGACCAAAAAGTTCAAGAACCACTGGCTTACTTCCTCTGTTCATTTCTGATAGAGGTGTATAAAATCTACTTTGTGAGGTTTGCTAATTTTTCCTTTTCTTTTCTTTTTTTTTCTTTTGATTCAATTTTGCTTTATATACTTTGAAGCTGTGTTGTTAGGAGCATAAAGTTTCTTTTTTTAAAAAAAATTATTTATTTATTTTTGGCTGCTTTGGGTCTTCGCTGCTGCTTGCGGGCTTTCTCTAGTTGCCGTGAGCGGGGGCTACTTGGCTACACTTTGTTGCGGTGTGCAGGCTTCTCACTGCGGTGGCTTCTAGAGCACAGACTCTAGGTGTGTGGGCGTCAGGAGTTGTGGCGCACGGACTTAGTTGTTCCGCAGCATGTGCGGTCTTCTTGGACCAGAGATCAAACCCGTGTCCCCTGCATTGGCAGGCAGATTCTTAACCACTGTGCCACCAGGGAAGTCCCTGGAGCATAAAGTTTTGTGATTATTGTATGTTCTGGTTGGATTGTAATTTTTATCTGTATGAAATAGCCTTCTTTGTTCCTTTTAATCTTTAGTCTTGGGAAAAATAATTCCATGAACTAACATTTAGCTAATGCCTGCTATGGGCCAGGCATACACGAGTAAGAGTCTCAGTCCCAGCCCATGTGGAGGACACAGACACACGAAGGCAGTGAAGTGTAGTGGGAGGAGCCAGGGCTTTGAGTCAGCCTGACTGGTGGTGAATTCTGACCACATCCTAGTTGTGTGTCTTTGGACACATGTCTATTGAACTTCAGACCTGCGTTTATTCATTTGTAAAATGTGGTTAGTAACGTTTATTTACTGGGTGGTCGTGAAGATTTACTAGATAAAGGATGAGAGAAGCACCTGGCAGAGTGCCTGGCGTACAGTAGCTCTGTGATCAGAGCTATAACAGAGCCAGGAGCCAAGAGATCTGCCCCATTCATGCCTCTACAAAGCCTCTGGGAGAGGCAGTGTGTAGCAGTGGGGAGTGCACCATGCTTGGATTCTGAAGATCTGAGTTGTATGTTTTCAACTTAATAGCAAGTCCTTCCCACACCCTGAGTCTCAGTTTACTCATCTGCGGACATGAGGAGGAATGCAGTCTCTGCCCTGCATTCTCCATGGGGCTGTCTTGAGGATAGTGAAGAGGAAGGGGGCTGGAATGATGATGGAGGTGAGGCTGTGAGGAGCCTTGGCTTGAGGTGGGACCTCTTCCATCCCTGGCTGTGAGGAGGTCCTGCCAGCACAGGCTTGCCTGCCTCCTGGAGGGCTGGGATGCCCGAAGAGGTGAGAAAGAATCTTGTCCTTGTTCCAGAGCCTCCTGGAAGTATCTGCCTTTTACAGTGTCAGTGTTCCTCTGCTGGGACACCTGTTTTCATAGCAGCTGCTGCTGAGTGCTCAGCAAAGAGCGCAGGGTGAGTGGTCTGTGAAGTTAAGAGAACTATTAGTGCTAACAGGGAACCACTTCTATTGTCCCCCAGCATCCCCCCATCCCCCACCACTTTCTATAAGAGGAAACTAGAACTTGACCTTCCTGACTTCCAGTCCAGTGCTCTTCCTACCACACCTACAGCACTGCTTTACTTTCCAGCGTTTTAGTTTTGTTGATTGCAAAGTCAACATCTGTCCCATAGGCCCCCAGCTGCGCCGAGCCTTCCTGCTGCACAACCTGTGCTGTGGGCAGCAGTTCAAGAAGGCCTGTTCAGGATCTCTGGGTGCCCTGGTGGCAGTGGGGGCCTGGTCCTGGAGGGGCTGGGCTCACTGTCACTGAATCGAGTGGCTAGGGAGGTGACGTAGTCCTTCCTTCTATGAGCCCGGGCACCAGCAGGCTCTCCATTTGTCCTGGATCTCATGTAGCTCTGCAAAAAAAGCAGAGGCCAGTCTTGTCTTGGGCCTGCGCCTTGGTCTAGTCTAAGAATGACTGTCTGAAGTACAAAAGGAAGTGCGGTGGAGGGTGGGCACGGCTGGTAGTCTCTGGACAGGGCTGGGATGGAGAGAAGGCTGAGTAATGCTCTCCTCTTCTCTCTGAGTCCCCAGCACACCTGGGAGCCCTGAGATGTGGCTGGTGGGCAGCCCAGCTAGAAGCACATCAGAGAGGCAGCCAAATGTTTGGGTTAAGACCACAAACCCTGGGGACTTCCCTGGCAGTCCAGTGGTTAAGACGCCACGCTTCCACTGCAGGGGACACAGGTTCGATCCCTGGTTGGGGAACTAAGATCCTGGATGCTGTTGGCATGTTCAAATATTTAAAAAAAGGAGGAAGAAGAAAAAAAAAACCACGAACTCTGGAGCAAGACTGGATTCTAATTTCCTCAATGCTACTTGACCTTGGGCGAGTTATTTAACCTGTCTGTGCTTCAGTTTCCTCATCTGTAAAATGAGGATAATAACAATAGTGCCTTATAGGATTATTGGGAGGATTAGAGTTCATTTAAAAAGTGCTTGGAATGGTGCACAGAGGAGAGCTTTCTATATAATTGTTAAAACTATTGAACATTGGTACGACAATGGTCTTTAGAGACTGTCACCAGATTCTGTGGCTCCTTGCTCCTAAATTTCTCGTAAATACACCTGTGCTGTCCCTTTCTCACTGTTGCTCCTCCTCAATGCTGTCCTTCCTCACTGCTTGGGGCTGCCTTCTGGTCTTATTTTCCACTCTGCAGGAGTGAATCATTTCAAACTGCAAACATGGTAGCCTCACCCTTCAGCTCGAAACCCTCAGTTGCTCTGATTGCTTTTAGCATAAAGTTCCTCCCAAGGCTCCAGGTAGGCCAGGCCTTCTGGCTGGGCGCGCTCGTAGAACCCCAGACCTCCCTGTGCAGCCCTCATCTCCTGTTCATCGTCTCACTAGGTGGATTTTTTTCAATTTCTGGCTTCCCAGTAGGCTGAGGGTTCCACAGAGGCAAGGCCTGTCTTGTCCATCTCCGTTCCTCTGGCTCCTAGAGTACTGCCAGTCACCTAGTAGGTGCTCAATACATGTTGCGTGAGTGAATGACTGACTGGACAGATGAATGCTTGGTGGAAGGAGGCGGCAAGAGAAAGGAGCCAGATGGGCTCAGGTGGGAGCCAGCTTCCTTTAACCTTTCTTGGTCTCTGTTGGAATTCTTGGGAGGCCCAGGGAAGATTCGGAGGGCTATAGGGTGACTGTGGGGAGAGCTGGTGAGGACTGAGCGGAGTAAGTGGAGTAGCATGAGATGCTTGCTGAGGGACTTGGGGTGATGGACAAGCCCCCTAAGCTCATGTAGACTTCCCCCGCTCCCTCCTTCCCCCTACTCTCTTGAACACTTGTTTAGGGCATCCTAGGTGCCTGGCATAATGCTCTGTGCTTTCCCATATATTACCTCATTTAATTTTTCCAATAGCACTGTGAGGGAGGCATTATCATCCTCATTTAATATGAGAAAATTGAGACTCAGAGAAGTTTAGTAACTTGCCCAGAGTCACACAGCCAAAAAGCAGAGCCAGGGCTTGAACCCAGGATTTCCCCCTGTGGCTTGTGGATTCCTGTCCGCATGTGAGAATGTCTGGAGGGAGTTCTACACTGTCCAGCACTGACCCAAACTGCCTTGCAGGGGAAGGGGAGCCCTGGGGCCAGAGCAGAAACTTCAGTGGGACTCAGGTAATGAGGCTGCAGCAGGTTTGGCCCTGGTTACCTGGGCCACTGCCCTCAGGGAGTATGAGGTCTGGAGGGGCAGCCAGCCGATGAACAAACACACAAGTATCTTCTAATCACAACTAGAGTGGGTTCCTAGTTGGGGGCTTGGAGAGGTGCCCCAAAGCCTCTCGGTGGAGAAGAGAATGAGCCCTGAATGCAGTCAAAGGCACCTATGATTAGGCTTTTGCCTTTACTGCTTATGTGGGAACTTGGGTAAGACACAGCTCCTGGTGCCTCAGTTTCCCCATCTGCAAAATGGGGACTTTCCTTTTGTAGATTTGTTGGTAAGATTAAATAAGTACCTGAAGATGCGTAAAACTGCTCTAGTGTGAGTGCTGAAAGAGTTTTGTGCAATCACAGGAGGTAGGTGGTGCACGGCTCCCACTCTCAACCCTGGCTGTGGCTGCATGGGGCCCTTGGGACCCCAGATTTATAAAATGTTTCAGCTGAAAGCTATTCTCTATTCTGCTGGTTCCTGACCACCCAGGGTCTGGGAAGGAGCTACTAAAGCTTCATAAGCTATTCACCATCTTTCCCCAAATCAACATAGAATGGTGCATTTGCCCGTAAATAAAAGAGCAGATTTCTTTGCTTTTGACTGGAATTACATGCTCTCAGGATGGAACTCCTCTCATGCTGAACAGAAGTCAATTGGCAGTCCACGCCTCTTTGATTAATTTAAAAACCAGAGGCTGGGAGAGGGAAGTGAGTGGCCCTGTAAGGGGAACTATAGGTCAGAGAGGCCCCAGGGACCTTTGTGCTCCAAGTGCAAGGGAGAAAGTCAGGAAGCCCCCAGGAGGTCCTGGAGGGCAGGCTGTGGAGGGGAAACCCAGGGCAGGAGTGGCTGGGGTGAGGGCCGGCTGTTGGGGGAACCCTGGGCAAACAATGGCCTCATTAAGGAGAGGGTACGGGTAGGGAGAAGCCGGGCAGGGCCCCGGCCAGTGAATCTCCTCTCCCCCACTCTAGCCAATGGAGCAATTGTCCTCTGCTGTGAGGGAGCTGGGGCCTTGGCCTGGGAACTGCCGGGCGCTTGCCCCGAGGGCTGCCGACGTGGTCACAGCTTCTTTGCCTGGCCCCAGAATGGGTCTTCTGTGCTCGGACGCTGAGGGTTCTGGCTCTAGTGGGGCTACCTGGTCCTTGTTCTTCCATCTGGCGGCGGTTCAGGGCATGGGTGCCCACACAAGGCTCTCTGGAAGGGGCCCCTACTTCTGTCCTGCCTACTTCTGGGTAACTGAGGCCCCAGTCAGGTTTGTCTGAGACCTGGGCTCAGCCCGCTTCTTCTGGCTCTCCAGTTCCCCACTCACCCGCTGTGCCGTGGCCTTGGATGGTCACTCGATGTCTTGGCTCTCAATTGTTTCAGCTGTAAAGCAGGGGGAGTTGGGCTAGAAGTGCTTCTCAGCTGGATGGATAGGCCGCCCCTGCCTGGGTTTGGTCATCAGGACCGTTGGGGCTGCTGCTGTCATTTACTGGGCAGGGACCAAGGATGCTAACTTCCTGTGTCGTCCAGCCCAGCCCTGCACGACCAAGGGTTGTCCTGCCCCAAAGGCCAGCAGAGCCCCTGTGAAGCACTCATGGATCAACACTTTTCACCAATGGTGTTTTTAAAGTAAGGAGATCCTGTTTTCAAATAATGTGGCTTGTGGGAACTCAACAGATAAGACAGATGAGAGGGGTCGAGTGTGGTAAGGGCTAGGGTGGGCCAGAACCCTACCCACCAAGCATTCCCGTCCCCAGCAGTGGCCCCTGTCCAGTATGAACTCTCTCCAGGGGTGCATGCAGCCGACTGGGCCCTATTTGGCTGTTCTGATTGGTCAGACCTCTGTTCTGATTGGTTGGTGGCTACCCTCATTGGTCATCTTCTGAAATCAGTCAGTGTCTGCATTGTGCCACCTGTTCCTCCTCACCCCTGCATATGCCCCATGGTGTTTTGTTTTTGTCTAATGGTTGGAAGTATGATGGGCAGATGAGGTTTGGGGTTGACTTCCTGTGCCTGTGAATTATCCCTGGCCTCCTGGACCTACCTTGACTAAGCTGGCTGATGTGGGCTGTCCCAGGACATACCCCACAGCCAGGAGGGGAGAGACGTTCCCAAATTTGCAGTGTGAGGCCATCAGCTTGGAAGCTGGTTAAAATACCCATTCAGATTGCTGGGCCACCTGCAGATTCCAGTTCAGCATATGTCACTCTCAGGTGGTTCTGATGCAGTGGCCTGGGGACCAAGATAAGAAATACTGGCCTCGGAGGGGGCCGTGCCCACTCCCCACTTCCACCCCTCGTCCTGTTCATGGTTGCAACCACTCTCCAAGGCTCATGGACCTCCTTGAGGCTAAAATGAGAACTCTTTCCCTTCTGGAAGCTCCACACAACCTGCCTCCTCTGCCTGGGGATGTGGTTAGTTGGCTTCCTGTCCTTCTTACCTTCCCCAGCACCCGGCTCAGGGCTCTGATTAATAAACAGTGTTAGCAGACGTTTGTATGTCCAGGCATGGTGCTAAGTTCATTATCATCTCATTTAAATCTCTTAGCAATGCTGAGAGGTAGATGTTATTATCATCCCTGTTTACAGATGAGAAGTCAGAGGTGATTGAGGAACTTGTCCAAGGTCACACAGCTGGGAATCTTCCAGATGGATCTGACTCTACTGCACATATTTTGAGTACAGGCAGGGCAGCCAGCCTGTCCCTCCATCTGTGATTTCATAATCACCCTTCAGTGAGTCTGACCCATGCCAGCACCATTGCTATTATTAGTAATATTATTGATGAGGATTTTAATCTTAAGACTTCTCCAGGGTTCATGTTTAAGGTGAGATTCTCCTAAGGACAGTGGTTGAGAACTGCTTGGGTCCTGGTGAAGATTAATCATCTTTATAGGGTGTTTGTGAGTCACATCTATTATCTTGCTTCATCCTTACAGCAACTGAGGGAGACACACAGTCAGTCCTCATTTTACAGGTGAAGAAATTGAGGCTCAGAGAGGTTAAGTATCTTACTCAAGGTCATCCAGGCAGTAAGCGATGGAGCTGGAATTGAACAAAGCTCTGACTCTCCCAACCTTCCATGCTTTTCCACTGTCCCACGAGTCTGAATTATGCCAAGGCCAGGAAAACTTTCAGGCCTTTTTAGCCCCCCTTGAAGGGCTCTGAAGACAGCTCAGGGTCCACTAGAGACAAAGAGGTCTGTGCCCTAGTTATGTGGCCAGGCAACTTGGGGTCAGGGAAAGGTGCATTCTTTCCCCTCCACTCACATTACCCAGCCTTTGGCTTCCTGGAATTTTTGTTAAAATTCCAAATCACTTGGCACTAAGTTCTCTTCCCCACAGTTTTTGCAAACAGGAACCAAGCACCCTTCAACTTCTAGACTGCACACTTTCACACCCTCGCCTGCTTTAAACTGGTGCCAAGTCCCTTTCAGGAGAAAGCAGATATGTGAGCAGGACAGCCAGATGGCCAGAGAGTTTGGTTGTTACTTCCTGGGCCCGTCTCTGAGGCGGGCAGAAAGGACCCCAGAGGCCCACAGACCCCAGTGCAGGTCTTTGGCCTGCCACTCCCTGTGCAGACTTGGGCTTGTACCTCCCTTCTCTGGGTCCCAATCTCCCCATGTCTTAAAAAAAAATGCCATCCTGGTGAGAGGGTCAGATGAGATAATGTATGTAAAGAGGTTTTATCACTATTATATTTGATTACCTGAAGGTCAACGTTGTTAAAAAAACTCTCTGCAGTGATGCACATGTTCTGTACCTGTGCCCTCTAATCCTGGAGCCACTAGCCACATGTAGCTACTGAGCTTTTAAAATGTGGCTAGTGCTACTAAGGAACCACATTTTAAATTAAATTATTATTTGTAGTGAGATGAAATTCACATAACATGAAATTAACCGTTTTAAAGTGAATACTTCTGTGGCATTGAGTACATTCATAATGTTAGGCAACCACCACCTCTATCTAGTTCTAAACATTTTCATCACCCCAAAAGGAAACTCTGTCCACATTAAGCAGGTTCTCCCCGTTCCCCTTGCCCCCAGCCCCTGGAAACCACGAGGCTTCTTTCTGTCTCTGTGGATTTGCCTCTTCTGGACATTTCATAGGACCGTGGTCATACAGTATATGACTTTCCGTGCTGGCCTCTTTCACTTAACAGAATGTTTTTGAAGTTCATCCATGTTGTACCATGAATCAGTACTGCAGTACTGATTGGCTAAATAATGGCTAAATAATATTATGGCTAAAATCATGGCTAAATAATATTAATTTTAGTTAATTGAAATTTAAATAGGCCCATGTGGCTGGTGGCTACTGTACTGGACAACCAGGAACCTTTGGAGCCCTTCTGGGTAACTGAGGAAACAGAACCTCCAAGTGTCTGCTGGTAGCTGAGGGGATCCTAGGGGAAAGTGGAAGGAACCTGGAGGATGAAAAGGCTGAGAAGGGCGCCCCAGGTTCCCCAAAGGAGCCCAAAACCGTGACTGATGCCTGGCATGCTTGGTGTGTTATGTAAGTTAACTCATTCCATCCTCGCAGCATTTTTGACATGGGTCTGATTTACCATCATCCCTATTTTATAGAGGCTCAGAGGGATTAAGTCACTTGCCCAAGGTCACACAGCTGGTAAGTGAGAAGAGATGGGTCTATGAACCTGGGTCTGGTCCCTTCCCAGGGCCCATGATCTTCACCACTAGGCTACACAGTCTTTTGACCCTGACCTTGGGAGCTGCCCAGGTGAAGGCAGATCCAGGACTCCAGCTGCACCTGCACAGACCTGCACACCTTGAGGCAGGGCTTTCTAGGCAGGGCCATCCCATGTCAGCCTTCCTGAGCTAAGAACTGCTTGGGACCTGGGTCCCTGCCTCCTTGGGAGTCAGGAAAGGGTGGCTGATGGGACAGAAGAGGATAAGGTGTAGCCTCCCTCAATTCCCCATTGCTTATCAATGAGTAACCTGGCCTGTCAGGGCTCTCCGTGTCCTCTTTGGGCCCTCTTGGGCCCTCCTTGATCTGGGAAGGAGACTCTGTTAATTACAGACCCAGAGTAAACAGGGCTGGGATAAATAGCAGATAGCTTTCCTGGCTGTGCTGCCCTTTGCCCTTTGGGAAGGGGCAGTGGGAAGAGGCAGAGAGTGAAGGGGAAGGAGTGGTCCTAGGAATGTCTTTGGAGTGGGGGAGGGAAGACTGGCTTCCTGGGGCCCCAAAGAGTCAATCTGTATGTCCTTCTGGAAAGAAAGCCCTCTGCTGGCTTCCCTGTTTGCTCTGTCAGAGAGCTAGCCAGTGAGACTCTGACGTTCATCTCTTGTCATCCATACCCTTGTCGATCCCCCATCCATCCATCTTTTCATCCTCGCTTTCAATATCCTTCCATCTTCCTTTCTTCCCTTCATCCATTGTCCCCATATCCGTTTTTCTTTCCTCTTTCTCATTTAATTCATCCATTCTTCCCTTATTCTGTCTGTTCATCTGAAAGTCCCTTCTTCCTGCCCTCCGTCTCTCACTAATCTTCTTGTCTTTTCTTACCTTTTTATAGTGACCATGTGTTTCTTGAGAAAACTAGGGAGGAGTTTGCGAGGAGTCCTTTGAGTCATGGGCTTCTGAGTCGGGACCCCTGTGTGGCTCTGGTGGAGTTAGCTGCCTGACTTCACACACGCTGGCCACATGCTCAAGGTTAGATGGAGTCTCTCTTTCTCCGAGGGAGGATAGAACCTTGTTCCTTCAGCCTAGGGACCACATAACTGATTCTCCAAGGGGGGGACACTTGGAGAGTGAAAGGGGGTGGTACTAACAGTCGTACCTGGGCAATGGAGTGACCTGGCACTGTCCTGGGCACAGCAGAACATCTGGTCCCCCTTCCTCAGTCCTAGCAGGAGGGCCTGTGCTTAGACAGCCTTTCTCTCCCAAAGGTGAGCCTGGATTTGGGCTTGGTTCTGTCAGTAGCAACTTGCATCAGCGTGAACCCCTTGGTCAGAGTTTGGTGTCTGACCCCATCTGGGAACCCACACTCAGTATGACATGGAACAGTCCTGGCAGGGCTTTCCAGAAGTTGTTTCATGCTAACAATGCAGATACTATCATACCCCTTTACAGATGAGGAAATTGAGGCTGAGGATGAATCGATTATCTAAAGCCTCACAGCTGGATCAATAAATCCCTCAACCCACTCCCAGTTCACTCAATAAAATAATGTCGGACCTACAACCCTGTTTCCAAACCCCAAACCTGTGCCCATTTTATAGATGGGGCACCTGAGGCTGGAGTGGGGAAGGTGACTTCCTAGTTAGTCTGTGGGCTGTGCGGTGGTGGAGACTTTTGGCAGTTTAACCGAAGGGCAGGCATGGGCCCAAGGACTCCAGGAACTAACAACAGCAGAATGTAACAGTGGCTACCATTTATTGAGCCCCCATTGAGTGCCAGGCCCAGTCCTGGGTGCTTTGTGGTGACTCAGCCAGTTCAGGTGGGTGAGCAAGATGGCAGCTGGAGAACTGACTCCCTTAGTCCCCTTTCTCCCTGCTCCCCGCCCTCCTGCAGAGCTCTTGGGTTGATCTGGGGGCAGGATGTGTCCTCCCAGGGCCCAGGCCACCACCCATTAATCCCTAACTGCTGCAGCTGGGAGATAAGATAGCACCAGCCCATTAATCAAGGCTGCCTGGCAGGGACCGTGGGGGTGGGGTGAGGACAGCACCACCTCACAGGTGGAGATAAGCCCCCTTCTACCCTCAGGGGCCGGGGGTAGTGGAGGATGCTGGGAAGTTTGGCCTCAAGTTCCAGTCCCTGGTATCTGGGCATGTGAGTGGAGACTACACTGGGTATGGGGGCAGGTAACGCTGGGAAAGGCAGCCCCAGGGTGCAGGCTGGGTTGAGAGGAGCCAGGAGACCTGGGTTCCAGCCTCAGTGCCCACCCCGCCTCTGTCTTTAGATAAGCCACCGCACCTCTCTGGGCCTGTCTCTGCATCTGAATGAATGGGAGGGGGCTGGGTTAGACTACCTGGAGGGAACTTTCACCATGAATGTGCTCAGTGACCTGTGCTGGGACAGGTGAGGGGTGGGCTCACCTGACGCAGGAAGAGGGCAGAGGCACTGCCTTGGCTAAGGGACAACAGGCTGGGTGGGATTTGTCCCAGACCCCATGTTAGTCACCCTCACAGGAGAGCAAGTGGGCAGTGGTGGTGATGCTGGGGGCTAGGGATGGGACAGGAGAGGGGAAATGGGCCTTAGAGCCACAGTGCCCTTCAGGGGGCCACTCACTACTTCTGGGGGCTGGAATTGTGGAGTTTGATTACTGCCTTGTGTAATCGTGGGTGGGTACTCAACCTTTTGGCACCTCAGTTTTCCCATCTGTAAAAAGAGGATGGTGGTATTTCCCGCCTGGGATTTTTGTTAGGAAGATAAATGTAAAGTGCTTATTAGCTCAATGCCTGACAGATGGCAGATGCTCAGTAAATATTAGTGATTATTGTTTCTTTTGTGGCCAGCTCCACAGGGCCTGGACCCTCTTCAATGTGGATTCTCTGTGACCACAGCTATGGGGAGGAGATTGGGGCAGCTCAACCCTAAAGCAATTGCTGGTCCAAGGATGCTGATTATAAAGTGTATTAGTTATATTTTTATAACTAATAAATGACAAACTTAACACAGCAGACATTATCTCCACAGTTTCTGTGGGTTGGAAATTCAGCTGCTTAGATGGGTAGTTCTGACTCAGAATGTCTCATGAGGTTGCAGTTAGGATGTTGTCCAGGGCTGCCGTTATCTGAAGGCTTGACTTGGGCTGGAGGACTTGCTTCCAAGTTCACTTCTATGGTCTGCTGGCTGGAAGCCACATGGCCAGCTTGAGTGTCTCCATGATGTGGCACCTGGCTTTTATGGGTCGAGTGACCGAGAAGCAAGCATGGAGGAAACGTAGTGCTTTTCATCACCTGCTCTCTGAAGTTGCACCATCACCCCCCCTTTATCCCATTTGTTAGAGGCAAGTCACTAAGGCCAGCCCATGCTCAAGGGAAGGGAGGAATATCAGAGACAGACACATGCAATACCAGCTTTTCTATGCCTGGGTGCTCTGTGCTGGGAACTTGACACACATGATCTCTAATCCCCACAGCCACAGGAATTATGTTTCTTTTATGGATGAGAATACAGTGGTTCAGAGAGGCTAAGTGATTTGCCCAAGATCACCCAGCCAGGAGGTACCCGTGGCACTGTCTGGTCTTGGGAGGCCATTTCCCATCCCAGGCACCTCCCAGCTTCAGCCACACCCAAGCCAGCCTTGGCTTTGAAGCCACATGTGACCATCTTGGGTAACAAGGCTTCCTTAGATGTAGGATTAGAAATAATATATGAGGCACACCTGCACAGGGCATGTAAAAAGCAGGGACTTTTAGAGCCACACTGACCTGGGTTCGGATTTTGACTCCACCACCTTCTCTGTTCCTCTGGTCTATATAGTGAAGTAGTAGTACCCACCCTGCAAGGATAGATGAGGTATGCGTGTAGTAGGTGTACTGTGCTAGCTGTTATTATCATGGGGTGGGACCGGGTAGCTCTCAGGGCTGGGCTGCTAGAGGACTGTCTTCCCTCTGAGTAATGTGCTCTCCTGGTGGAAGCAATGTCCCCCCTCCTGGTCTTGGGTCCCCCATCCAGGCCTTGCTTGGCAAATACAGAGCATCTGAGGCATTTGCTGCTTTGCCAGCCCTGTGGGTAGGGCTGAGGCCAGCGAGTGCTCCAGGGCTGCAGGCCTCAGGGCAGGAGTCCCCTCACTGTGGCAGGACTCAGGCCAGGATACTCCTACCTTCCCAGTGTTTCCAGCGTCTCCAGTGTGGAGGGACCTCCATGCACTTGCCCACTTCTGCCAGCAGAGGGAACAGGCGCTGTGTCTGGGAACCTGGGAGGCTCCAGGCCCCCTCGTAGGGGGTCTCCGGTCCTGGAAGCTCCTCAGTGGGGTGGAGTGGGGTGACTTGGAGTGGAACTGGCAAGGGTGAAGACTTCATCGCCCATGAAGGGAGCCGCCTCTGGAGCCCTAGAGCCCAGGTTGGGGCCATGGGAAAGGAAGAGAAAGGGATCCAGAGGAGGAACAGAAGTAATCATTTCTCACTCCATAATCCGTTCAGTGAATGTCGTTCAGTGCCTACCGTGTGCCCCGGACCGTGGTGGCCCTGGGATCCCATGTCAGATGTGGACCCTCACAGGGCCGACGTTCAAGTGGGGAGGCTGGGACAGGCAGATGTGCAAATGGAGTAATTGCAAACATGATATAAAGGACATAAACAGAGGGCTGGGAGAGGCAATGTCTTGGGGCCTGGCTCCACGGCTCAGCTAGGTGACCAGGTGGGGTTGAGGTGAAGCCAGTCTGGGAATCTTGGTGTGGGAACCACTTCTTCTACATGGTCTTTCTAGCTTCGGGGTCCCATTGTCACCAGAAATCACCACATGTCACCATAGGGCCTGACTACCAGCCACCTGCAGGATCATCCCTGGAGCACACGCCTTGGAGGCCCTGCAGTTGGACAGGCCTGGCTTAGCCTGACTTCTTCACTTGCCAACTGTGTGATCTTGGCTGAGACACCTAACTTCTCTGCTTTGGCATCTCCAAGCACTAACAGGGATTCCTTCACAGCGTGCAGACTGGAATGTATTCATCCAGCTCTGCCTCTGGCCAGCCGGGGGGCCTTAGGCTCATGTGATAGTTTTCTATTGCTGCGGTAACAAATGTCCACAAAGGTAGCAGCTTAAAACAACCTACACACATTTATGATCTCAGTCTCTGTGGGTCAGGAGTCCAGGTATGGGTTAGCTGGGTCCTCTGCTCAGGGGCTCACAAAGCTGCAGTCAAGGTGTCAGCTGGGAGTGGTGTCATCTGAGGCTTGGGGTCCTTTTCCAAACACACATGGCTTTTAGCAGAACTAATTTCCTTGTAGCTGTGGAATTCATCGAGGCTGCATCTTCAAGGCCAGCAGGAAAGACGTTTCTGCTGTGTCACCGGCTTTAAAAGGACTCACCTGATTAGGTCAGGCCCACCCAGGATAATATCCCTTTTGATTAGCTCAAAGTCAACTGACTGTAATATTCCATTATATTCACTGCTTCCACCCACATTCAAGGGGAGGGGATTATGTGGGCCATGTACACCAGGTGGTGGGAATCTTGGAGACCATCTTAGAATTATTAACATGATGAAATTATTTTGACTAGTAATCATGTAATGATCAGTAATGATTATTTTCTTAAATTGTTCTCTAGTTTCAAAACAAGCAAACACAGAAGAAATTTCAATTTTAAAGATATTGTTTAAATTCAGTAAAATATTTCACATATAAACAAAAATAGTGCTTACCAAACAAAAGCATTCTACTTCTCACTTCACAGTCTGTATCACAGCTTTTGATTTTAAACACAAAACAAGCCTCTAGTGGTCCCATAGAATGACAGAATTGAAGGAACTCAAGTTCTGGGGGTTTTGTTTGTTTGTTTTTTGTTTTCAAACCTAGTGGGCTATCGTTTTCTATTTTGAATTTACTGTTTAAATGCAGGAATGTGTCATATCATAGGGTTTGGGGACACAAATTGCACCTGAATGAGCTTGAATGAATCAGAACAGTTAGGAACTTATCCCAGAAACACACAGGCAGGAAGTAAGCAAGCTGTCCTTCATCAAGTGAATGGATAAACTGTGGTACATCCATACAATGGAATATTATTCAACGAGAAGAAGAAATGAGCTATCAAGCCATGAAAAGACATGGAGGAACTTTAAATGCATGTTGCTAAGGGAAAGGAGCCAATCGGAGAAGGCTACCTACTGTATGATTCCAACTTTATGACGTTCTGGAAAAGGAAAAACTATGATGACAGAAAAAAGATCAGTAGTTTCCAGGGCCTTGGGGAGGGATGCATAGGCAGAGCACAGGGGATTTTTAGGACAGCTAATGTATTTTATATAATGTGGAATGGTGGATACATTGTATATTTGTCCGAATCCATAGAAAGTACAATGCAAAGAGTGAACCCTAATGTAAATTGTGGATTTTAGTTAATAACAGCCTATCAACACTGGTTCATCAGTTGTGACAAATGTACCACACTAATGCAAGATGTTAATAATGAGGGAAACTCTGTGCACTCAAATTTTCTGTAAGCCTAAAACCGCTCTATATAATAAAGTCTATTAATTAAAAAAAAATACCACATGTGCAGATAAGTCTGCATGTATCAAATGCTGCCCAGATAATTGGAACTTTCCGAGTTAACTGTCACCTGGAATACGATGTTTATTAAAGGATAAGTAATGAAAATGTGCTAATTGGAAGTTAACGTGTATTAAAGCCCAGCGGTAACCATGGGGCTTTAACACACTTTTTAAAAAAAATTAATTAATTTATTTGGTTGCGCCGGGTCTTAGTTGTGGCAGGCAGTCTCCTTAGTTGCAGCACATGGGCACCTTAGTTGTGGCAGGCAGGCTCCTTAGTTGTGGCATGTGAACTCGTAGTTGCGGCATGCTTGTGGGATCTAGTTCCCTGACTAGGGATCGAAACCCAGGCCCCCTGCATTGGGAGCACGGAGTCTTATCCACTGCACCACCAGGGAAGTCCCAATACATGTTTTTTTGGTCTAATTTTTTATTGTCTAATTTTAGAAATTAAACTGACAAGAGATTTTTGAGGGAAGGATATTTTATCGCTGATATAGTTTAAAACTGCTGCTTGATGATAACAAAATGGAGACTGACTTTGGGATTGTTTTACTGGTTTTAAGATTCTCTGCCATTGCACCCCTGTTTCACCTGCACTGGGGTGGACCACGCCCGCCCCATCCTTGGTCCACCACTGCCAACAAGCTGGTGTTCTCCATCTCTGCACAGCGTGTCATTGGATGCTGCATCACATCTCGTGAGGTCTTGTTAACGGGCAGGAAAGGAACTGTTTTTTTTCTCATGTCTTTTTAAATGTTTAATTTTCAGTAAACTTTATTTTTTAGAGCAGTTTTAGGTTCACAGCAAATTTGAGCAGAAAGTAGAGAGCTCCCATCTACCCCTGCCCCCCACATGCACTATCTCCCCCACTATGGACATCCCACAGCACAGTGGGTACATTTTGTTTGTTACAATCGATGAACCTACATTGACACATCATTGTTATTCAAAAGTCTGTAGTTTACCTTAGAGTTCACTCTTGGAGTTTTAGCTCTATGAGTTTGGGCAAATGTATAACAACATTTGTATGTATAACAACAAATGTATAACAGCAAATATATCCACCATTCAGGAGAATAGTTTGACCTAAAATCCTCTGCCTGTTTATTCTTCCCTCTTCCATAACCCCTGGTAACCATGGATCTTTTTATTGTCTTCATAGTTTTGCTTTTCCTGAATGTCACAGAGCTGGAATCATACGGTCTTTTCAGATTGGCTTCTTTCACTTAGTGATAACGCATTTAAGTTTCCGCCGTGTCTTTTTGTGCTTTGATAGCTCATTTCTTTTTCTCACTGAATAATATTCCTTTGCATTAATGCGCCACAATTTATTTATACTCTCGTGTCATGTGTTCCTTTCTAAGGCAGTCGCTGGCAAGGGGAAAAGAATTATCACATGTGACTGCCAGGTATCACTTGGAGCAGAGTCCAGCCTCCTCTGAAGCTCAGGCCACCTAATATAAAAACATTCTTGAAGGGTTATTTAGTGGGGATGGAGTGGAGAAGTGGTGGTTGGGTGGGTAACCAGCAATGTTTGCTCCAGGGACCACACCTTTTTTTTTTTTTTTTGAATAAATGAAAATTTTTTTCTCTCTGTGAAACAGTTCATTTTAGAAAATCTGAAATATGCATAAAGGTAAAATAAGACATAAATTACAGCTCCAGCTTCTGATAATTATATTGTTAGTATTATATGATATCTCCTTCCAGAACTTTCCATTTAGTTATAGAGACACATATAATGACACATTAAATCAGGACTCTTCCTCTTCCAGGTTTGCCTGAGGCATGAAGACCAAGATGCCCCGCAGAGGGAGTTGTAGGACAGACACTGTGGTTGGGAACCAGGGAGATGGCTGAGGGCAAAAGAGGATTAGGAACTGGAGATATGGGGGATTTTGAGAGAGTTTTTTTGTAGAAAGCTGTGCTATGAGTCCCAACCCCTTGGACAGTTGGGGTTCCAACCCCAAAAGGGAGGGGCTCCCCCTCACCTCAAACCTGTTAAGGTGAGCTTCAAGGAGACCCCTTGGTGTATACTTGATGTATGTCTCCTGGAGTTTGGGGGGGCCCAGGAGGTCATATCTGACATAAATCGAAGGAGTCTAGGGAATTCCCAGGTGGTCCAGTGGTTAGGACTTGGTGCTTTCACTGCCGGGGCCTGGGTTCGATCCCTGGTCAGGGAACAAAGATCCCGCAAACCACATGGTGTGACCCAAAAAAAAAAAAAACGGAATCTAAAGGTGAGTCTATGGCTTTCAACCTGAGAAGGCAGAGCAAAGGGTGAGCAAAAAAACCCATGTGCTTTGGGAGCCAACTCCACTTCCACAGATGGCGAGGCAAACGATGTGAGCGTGTTTCCTGTGGACTATCTGGGGCCGTGCGTGAGGGAGAGGTGGCCTGCAGCTGCTTTAGATTTGGCTTGAGAGGACCACCCCTGGTGATGGGACCACGGTCGAGGATGAGTATGATTGGGCCACTGGAAACCAGACACTTAGGGGAGAGAGGTAGTTAAATGCAGTTTAAACCTTCAAAGGGGTTCCTGGGAACCCCTCAGGTCTTACCTCTGTTTCCCCAGGTTTCCCCAGGCTCCTCCCCCAGGTCTCTCTACACCCTCCCTGTCTTGGTGTCCCCACCTGGTTCTTACGGATACTCTTCCCCACCTCTCAAGATAAAAGAGTCCCAACCCCACACCTCTTCCTGTGTCTTGCAAAACTCTGCCATCTCAGTCTTCAGCCCGATGTCAACAGGATCTCCCTCTGCTCAGGATTTTGCTGGTTGAAAGTTAGGAGAGGGCTTTGACAAAGGAGGAAAAGTTTGGATCATTTTCTCCCAGGGCTGTGACCAGTGTTCTACTTACTGAAGGGTAAAATCCCTTCATTACCATAAAAAACTCCCACAGGATAGATTCGCATGAGGAATGCCTTGCCACATGCTTTTTATTCCCTTCTTCTGGGACTTCTGTTAGAAGTGTGATAGGCCTTCTTGCTCTGTCTTCTCTGTCTCTTCCTTTTACTTCTGTATTTTCCCTCTTTAATATCTCTGGGCTATTTTTTTCAGAGCCAGAATTTCTATTTGGTTCTTTTCAAATCTGCAATATCACTTTTTATAGTTTCCAGTTCCCTGTCAGATTTTTAAAGTTTGGCCTTTAATTTCTTTAAACACAGTAAGCGTAGTTGTTTTTAGCTTGCATCTGATAATACCAATACTTCCTGTACTTTTGGGTCTGTTTCTACTGTCTGTTGTTTCCTTGGTTTTTCTCATGGATGTTGGAATACTATCTTGAAGACTTGGATTCAAAATCCAGAAAGTATTTTTATTTGCTTTGCATAAATGCTTGGGGGTGCTACTGTTCTGGAATCACCACAATTCAATTTCAAGGCTGGATATTTCTTGGTAAGAAACCAGGGTGCGGGCTTCCCTGGTGGCGCAGTGGTTGAGAGTCTGCCTGCCGATGCAGGGGACACAGGTTCGTGCCCCGGTCAGGGAGGATCCCACATGCCGCGGAGCGGCTGGGCCCGTGAGCCATGGCCGTTGAGCCTGCGCGTCCAGAGCCTGTGCTCCGCAACGGGAGAGGCCACAACAGTGAGAGGCCCGCGTACCGCAAAAAAAAAAAAAAAAAAAAGAAACCAGGGTGCAAGTCTGTGCGGGGGCTGGTTTATGTCTTCTCCATACCCCACCTGGGGTGTGTAGTTCCACTACTGTGCAGGGTGTGGGTTTCAGAGTTCCCACCTGTGACAGGCTCTGGGTTTTCACTTCTTTCCCTCCAGCCCTGAGGGGACACTCAGAGCCAGCTCCTGCTACAGTACCTGTTTCTCCCGGGCAAGCAAATGTCCTCTGGACAAGAGCAGCTTTGTGGGCTGGGTTTCTCTTTCTGGATTCTTGTCTTCTCCCAGATCTTAGCCCAGCACTTCCTCAGTGGTTTGTCGTCTTTGTCGTTTTCAAGATGTTTTTCCAGTTTTCTGGCTCACCTTCCTTTCACTGTCCTCAGTAGAGAACTGGCCTGAATTACCTTGTCCACCGTGACCAGGAGTTCACATGAAGAATGAGTGACTGTGACCTTCCTACTTGAGAAACAGCAACCCCTGCCTTAGTCACTACAGGAGGCTCTGCTGCCTTCCCGGGCTGATTTTCATCACAAAGAGCCCCACATTGGCCAAGAACACGTCCGTCCTAGTCATGCAGGATGAGTGATGCCATCCTCACGTAGTTACTCTCTTTGCCCCAGTTCTCCTCTTGCCACAAGTAGAAGTAGCAATAGTCAAGGCGTTAGGAGGTTTTGGTTTCAGTCCTGGCTTTGCCACTTGCTCGTTCTTTGCCATGGGTAAGGAAGTTACTTCCTCTTTTAGGTCTTTGCTTTTTTTAAAAAAGAAAAATGTTTATCTGCAACATGGGATTAAGAATCAGACCTCCTCGGAAGATAATGCCTGTGAAGATGCCCAACTTGCTGCTTGACACATTTAGATGCTCAAAAAATGTTTGATGAATGTTCATCTGAACCAGTTACATGACTATATCGATTTAGGGGCAACTACTAGAAAAATCTCCCAAATAACAATAGCTTTAAAAAGAATTTATTTCTCTTTCATGTATCAGATATCTGAAGGCAGGTAGTTCAGGGCTGGGGTGGACTCCACATTCGTCCGGACCTTGGACACCTTCCATCCTACGGCTCCTCCATCCTTAGTGCATTGCCTTGTGGCACAAGGGCGCTGCTCAGCTGCCTCTCAGGCGGCAGGAGGAGGCAGGGCAGGAAAGGGCACACATTCAAGGGGACTTCGCGGCAGTCCCGTACAACACACCTGCTAAACTCCCTGAACTGGACCTGGCATACAGCTTGCACAGAGCTGCTGGGGAAGTGGGGACACGGAATCTCTGAGCTGGGTGGCACTCAGCTGTTTGTAAGTTTCTTTTTCTAAGGAATACGAGGAAAAGGGAAATTGGTAGGCCATTGGCAGTTTCTGCCACAGTGACCTTGAAGGAATCACTTTTCCTTGTTGAACTTCAGTGTCCTCTTCTGTAAAAATTGGTGGTGATGGTTGGGGCACTATTGGCATTTTGGGTGGTGTGATTCTTCACTGTGCAGAACTGTTCTAACGCAGTACAGGGCAATTAACATCTCTGGGCCATGCCTAAGTGCCAGTAGTACCCCCAGGCATTGTGACCACCAAAACAACCCTGCTCTTTTCTAACTGCCCCTTGGGAATAATACTAATCCCTGTTGAAAACCCTTGGACAAGACGATTCTAAAGTCCTAAGAGTGGCATTCTGTGAGAGCCTGTGATTCTATGATTCGATGTCACTTCTATGAAGTGATATAGTAACTTCATGTGTCACGTGGGCAAGTGGAGGGGAGAGGATGAAGATGCAAATGTCTGCTTCTTTAGTTCTCCCCAGCGTTGGGAGGAGAAAGGAATCATTATGCAGCTAGAGCCAAGGTCACTGGCCTCCAGGTGGTCAGAGGACGAGAAAGGACAGAGGAAGGAAGGAGCCAGGACAGAACTTTCCAAGGAATGGCAGGAACCCAGAACACCTGGTCCCACCAGGGGCCCACTGCCCCTCCTAAGGCCCTTTGCCGTGCCCCTGGAGGGAGAGCCATCTCCGGGGAAGCTGGCATGCTGGCCTCCATCTGTCATGATGGCCTCATTAGTGGCTCCCATGTCCATTGGCGGGACCTCATAAGGGGGGCCTGTCTGACCTTTGGGGCAGCAGATGCTACATCTGGCAGGGCTGATCCAAGCCCAAGGGCGCTGCCTCTTCTACCACAGGCTCTCAGCCCTTTCCTGCCCGAGATCCCTGTGAGGGGTGGCAATTAGGTGGACCATGGGGTGCTCAAACCAGTGAGATCTGATGGAGCCAGGGGAGGACGTGTGAGGCTCCAGAGTCATGCTGCCTAGATTCAAACCTGGTTCCCACATTTATTTAACTGTGTGACTTTGGGGGACTTCCCTGGCGTTGTGGTGGTTAGGGCTCTGTGCTTCCACTGCAGGGGGCACAGGTTCGATCCCTGGTCGGGGAGCTAAGATCCCGCATGCTGTGTGGTGCGACCAAAAAATAAGTAAATAAAAAATAAATTTAAAAAATTGTGTGACTTTGGATGAAAGCTTTTTTTCTTGTTTGTTCCCTCATCTGCAAAATGGAAATAATAATAGTTCGTACCTCACAAGGTTGCCATCAGGCTTAAATAAGACAATATGGGTAGAACATGGAGAAGAGTGCCTGGCATACGGTAGGTACTCAGTAAGTGGTAGTCCTTGCTCTTCTGGGTGGAGCCCCACCTCTCTCTTAATTCCTGGCCAGGAGATTCTGATGCACAGAATATGGCTTCCAGGTTTTAAGCAACTTGCCTGAGGTTCCAGAGTCAGCCAAACTTCATGTGCTCCATCACCCCGTGGTGAAGAGACATGCTCCCCAGAGGGAGTGGGGAGTGGACCAGCTGAGGCCACACAGCAAGCAGAGCCAAGCTGGGCTCCACTGAGCCCCCAGCTGCCCTCGGCTGTGCCCAGCACAGTTCTGGAGCTCAGAGGGCCACCTGCTTCCGTGCAGACAGAGATGCAGACGCAGGCTTGCATGCAGCCTTAGAGCACTGCCTTCAGCCTCATCTCAGAACCTGTGCTGGGAGATGGAACTGCCCAGGCCACAGGCAGGGAGGTGTAGAGGGGCCCACGAAGGGCTCCCTTGAGTTAGCCAGCAGTTCAGGACCCGAGTTGCTTGTTGCTAGGGAAGGTGCGGGTATGAATGGAGTGGGTCTTGGAGGGGGGCAGGCAGGGCTGGGTCCTGAAAGCACACGGGAGGCCAACAGAGCCACCGCTCGGAGCACCTCTCCCCTGCTCTACAGCTCGCCATCCTGCCTGCCCTCTGTTCAGCGGCCCTGAGGTGTGGAGAGGGGCGTGAGGACTGTGCTGGGGGCCACGGGGCTTGAGGCAGATGTGTGGGTGTGAGGTCAGGACCCACGCGAGCGCGGTCCTGGGTGTGGCATTCAGCATCCCTGAGCTAACATAATAACTACGGCACTATTGTTATAGAGGTCCATGAATAATGAACGTGCACTAGCAGGGAGAGTAACTATTTTTAGTGCTTTAGTGTTTTTAGTGCTTCCTATGTGCCAGGCATCGTGCCATGTGCTATCTCTGACTGTCTCCTTTAATCCTCTAGTCTTATGAGGAAAGAACTGTCAGTTTTGTTTTCAAAGAGGAAACTGCACTGTGAAGGCCTAAGTGACTAGTTCAAGGTCATGTAGGAGGTAAAGCAGAGGCTTGGACTGCTTTCCGTTGTGTCAACTTGATGGGTTACACACTGGACGAAGATGCCACTTATTAGCTGGGAAACACTTTGTCTCTCTGGATTTCCTTTTGCTCATCAGTAAAATGGTTTTAGACACTTTTATACTGATTATGTCACAGGGTAGTGGTTAGAACTAATTGAATGAGGGATGTGACAAATATTCGTAAGTTCACTCATTATTCAATCAGCGATGATTTATTGAGCCCCAGTCTGGTGCTGGGCACCCTTCTAGGGACCAGAGATACAACAGTAAGCAGAACATGCGAGGTCCTGCCTTGGTTCCCCTCGTGGGATCTAAACTCTAAAATGGGGGTGGGGTAGGGAGACATAACAAACCAGTCAATGAATGAACAAGTATGCTGATTTCTCGTAGTGCTCGGTGCCATGAATTTTAAGACAGGTGATGGGATTCACTCTACTTCAGATGTGTTGGTAGAGAGGGGCCATCTGAACAGGTGACACGTGGAGTTGGAGCCCGTTGATGTAAATAACCAACCATGTAAAGAATGTTATTAAACAATACATTACTAAATAACCAGAGATCACTGAAGAAATCAAAGAGGAAACCAAAAAGTACCTAGAGACAAATGACAATGAAAACATGATGATCCAAAACCTATGGGTTGCAGCAAAAACAGTTCTAAGGGGGAAGTTTATAGCAATATAATCCTACCTCAAGAAACAAGAAAAATCTCAATACAAAAAAAGAAAATTACAGACCAATATCACTGATGAATATAGATGCAAAAATCCTCAACAAAATATTAGCAAACGGAATCCAAGAACACATTAAAAGGATCATACACCATGATCAAGTGGGATTTATCCCAGGATTGCAAGCATTCTTCAATATATGCAATAGATGCCGAAAAAGTTTTTGACAAAATTCAACACCCATTTATGATAAAAATTCTCCAGAAAATGGGCATAGAGGGAAGCTACCTCAACATAATAAAGGCCATATATGACAAACCCACAGCAAACATCATTCTCAATGGTGAAAAACTGAAAGCATTTCCTCTAAGATCAGGAACAAGACAAGGATGTCCACTCTCACCACTATTATTCAACATAGTTTTGGAAGTCCTGGCCACGGCAATCAGAGAAGAAAAAGAAATAAAAGGAATACAAATTAGAAAAGAAGTAAAACTGTCACTGTTTGCAGATGACATGATATTATACATAGAGAATCCTAAAGATCCCACCAGAAAACTGCTAGAGCTAATCAATGAATTTGGTAAAGTTGCAGGATACAAAATTAATGCACAGAAATCTCTTGCATTCCTATAACTAACAACGAAAGATCAGTAAGAGAAATTAAGGGAACAATCCTGTTCACCACTGCAACAAAAATAATAAAATACCTAGGAATAAACCTACCTAAGGAGGTAAAAGACCTGTACTCAGAAAACTATAAGACACTGATGAAAGAAATTAAAGATGATGCCAACAGATGGAGAGATATACCATGTTCTTGGATTGGAAGAATCAATATTGTGAAAATGACTATACTACCCAAAGCAATCTACAGATTCAATGCAATCCCTATCAATTTACCAATGGCATTTTTTACAGAACTAGAACAAAAAATCTTAAAATTTGTATGGAGACACAAAAGACCATGAATAGCCAAAGGAATCTTGAGGGAAAAAAAAGGAGCTGGAGGAATCAGACTCCCTGACTTCAAACTATACTACAAAGCTACAGTAATCAAGACAATATGGTACTGGCACAAAAACAGAAACATAGATCAATGGAACAAGATAGAAAACCCAGAGACAAACCCACGCACCTATGGTCAACTAATCTATAACAAAGGAGGCAAGGATATACAATGGATAAAAGACAGTCTCTTCAATAAGTGGTGCTGGGAAAACTGGACAGCTACATGTAAAAGAATGAAATTAGAACACTCCCTAACACCATACATAAAAGTAAACTCAAAATGGATTAAAGACCTAAATGTAAGACCGGACACTATAAAACTCTTAGAGGAAAAGAGGAAGAATACTCTTTGACATAAATCACAGCAAGATCTTTGGTTTTTTTTTTTTTTTTTTTCTTTTTTGCGGTACACGGGCCTCTCACTGTTGTGGCTTCTCCCGTTGCGGAGCACAGGCTCCAGACACGCAGGCTCAGCAGCCATGGCCCACGGGCCCAGCCGCTCCATGGCATGTGGGATCTTCCCGGACCGGGCACGAACCCGTGTCCCCTGCATCGGCAGGTGGACTCTCAACCACTGCACCACCAGGGAAGCCCAGCAAGATCTTTTTTGATCCACCTCCTACAGTAATGGAAATAAAACCAAAAATAAACAAATGGGACCTACTGAAACTTAAAAGCTTTTGCACAGCAAAGGAGACTACAAACAAGACGAAAAGGCAAACCTCAGAATGGGAGAAAATATTTGCAAACAAATAAACGGACTCAGGATTAATCTCCAAAATATATAAACAGCTCATGCAGCTCAATATTAAAAAAACAAACAACCCAATCTAAAAAGTGGGCAGAAGACCTTAATAGACATTTCTCCAAAGAAGACATACAGATGGCCAAGAAGCACAGGAAAAGATGCTCAACATCAGTAATTATTAGAGAAGTGCAAATCAAAACTACAATGAGGTATTACCTCACACCAGTTAGAATGGGCATCATCAGAAAATCTACAAACAGCAAAAGCTGAGGGTGTGGAGAAAAGGGAACCATCTTGCACTGTTGGTGGGAATGTAAATTGATACAGCCACTATGGAGAACAGTATGGAGTTTCCTTAAAAAGCTAAAAATAGAATTACCATGTGACACAGCAATCCCACTACTGGGCATATACCCTGAGAAAACCATAATTCAAAAAGACACATGCAGCCCAATGTTCATTGCAGCACTATTTACAATAGCTAGGTCATGGAAGCAACCTAAATGCCCATTGACAGACGAATGGATAAAGAAGATGTGGTACATATATACAATGGAATATTACTCAGCCATAAAAAGGAACGAAATTGGGTCATTTGCAGAGATGTGGGTGGACCTAGAGACTGTCATACAGAGTGAAGTAAGTCAGAAAGAGAAAAACAAACATCGTATATTAACACGTATATGTGGAATCTAGAAAAATGGTACAGATGAAGCAGTTTGCAAGGAAGAAATAGAGACACGGATGTAGAGAACAAACGTATGGATACCAAGGGGGGAAAGCGGTGGTGGTGGTGGGATGAATTGGGAGCTTGAGATTGACATGTATACACTAATATGTATAAAATGGATAATTAATTAAAAAATTTAAAAAGTACCATTTCCATGCCTGCTTTTTGGAAAAGAGAAAAAAATAAAATAAAAAACAACCCTACTAGTGTACAAATGTAAGCCAATCATGGAATGAAAAGAGAAGATGCTGTAAAATGATGTTCCTGGGCAGTGAATTTGTTTTCACCTTTTAGAAATTAACTTTTATCAAAATGATTTATGCACGTGGTTTCAAAAACCACATAGTAGTTCAACCCTTCTATGGCAATAGCACTGGTTAACCCCCATTTTCCACCAGCCCTACATGGGGTGCAAAAAAAAAATGTCACCCATGAGGGGTGGCGAGGAAGTTCTGGCTGGTGGCTGGAGCGCCGTAAGTGGAGGGGGGAGCAGTGTGAGGGGAGCCGGAGGTCAGGCAGAGGCTGGCTGTGGGAGCCCTGTGGGCACTGGCAGGGAGCTTGGATTTTACTCTCACGGTAATGGGAACCCGGCTGGCTGTTGATACAGTTCAATGGCTTGATGATGTTGGGCTGACATTCTGCCACTCTTCAACCTGTGCCCACTGGTTGTAAGTGGCTGCGGCCACTCCAGGCATCACATCTACATACAAGGCAGATTCTGCTTACTACTTCTTTTCTTTTAATGTGGGCCTTTTTTTTTTTTTAGTCTTTATTGAATCTGTTACAATATTGCTTCTGGTTTTTTTTTTTTTATGTTTTGGCTTTTTGGCTACCGGGCACATGGGATCTTAGCTCCCTGATGAGGGATCGAAACCCGCACCCCTTACACTGGAAGGCTAAGTCCTAACCACAGGACCGCCAGGGAAGTCCCATGATTTTGCTTACTTCTGACTAATCAGAATGGTTCTTAGCTGCAAGGGAGACTAGAAAAGGAGTCTGGTATAGGAATGAGTTTCTCCGACCCAAGACTGGAGGCAGGAAGGAGAGCTGGGGCTTGAGGTGGGGCGTGGTCTGCTGCACAGGTGCTTCTCTGTCACACACGGGCATAGGATGGTCTGGGCTGGGCCTGAGGTTCTGCATCTCAAACGAGCTCTCCAGAGATGCTGATGTGGCTGGTCTGTTGCCCACACTTCCAGGAGCATATGGGTAGACACCACTGGAGATCTTTAAAAATTATTTATTTATTTATTTATTTATGGCTGTGTTGGGTCTTCATTGCTGCGTGCAGGCTTTCTCTAGTTGCGGCGAGTGGGGGGCTACTCTTTGTTGTGGTGCGCGGGCTTCTCATTGCAGTGGCTTCTCTTGTTGCGGAGCACGGGCTCTAGGGCGCGTGGGCTTCAGTAGCTGTGACATGTGGGCTCAGTAGCTGTGGTGCACGGGCTCTCGAGTGCAGGCTCAGTAGTTGTGGTGCACAGGCTTAGTTGCTCTGCGGCATGTGGGATCTTCCCGGACCAGGGCTCGAACGCGTGTCTCCTGTATTAGCAGGTGGATTCTTAACCACAGCACCACCAGGGAAGCCCCACTGGAGAGTTTTAAGTAAGAGAGTAGTTACCTGATTTCTGTGGTTCTGTGGAGAATGCCGTGTAGGGGACAAGAGGGGACACTGGGAGGCTAGTTAAGAAGCCAAAAATCATGGTCACTTGGGTTAAGGTGGTGGCAGGGGATATGACTCTGGTGGGTGTTTACATTTTTTTTAATTTAGAAAATTGTGGTAAAATACACTTAAATTTTATTATTTTAACCATTTTTAAGTGTACAACTCAGTGGTATTATATACATTCCCAATGTTGTGCAACCATCACCACCATCCACTTCCAGAACATTCTCATCATTTCAAACAGAGACTCTGTACCCATTAAATAATAACTCCCCCTTCCTCCCCCTGTCCCAGTCTCTGGTAACCTCTATTTTAGTTTGTTTCTATGTATTTGACTGTTCTCGGATAATTCATATAAGTAGAATCATATATTAGTTGTCGTTTTGCATCTGGCTTATTTCAGTTAGCATAATGTCTTCAAGGCTCATCCACATTGTAGCTTGTATTAGAACTTCATTCCTTTTTACAGTTAAATAATATTAACTGTATTAATTCCTTTTTATTCCATTCCTTTTTAGAGTTAAATAATATTCCATCCTATGGATAGTATGCATTTTGTTCATTCATTCATCTGTTGGTGGGTATCTGGATCATTTCCACCTTTTGTCTATTGTGAAGAATGCTGCAACACACACGGGTGTGCAAGTATCTGTTGGAGTCCAGTGGTTGGTTTTGAGATATGTTTTGGAGCCAGACCATCAGAACTTGCTGATAGTAGGAAGGAAAGGCAGGGATAGAATTAAGAATGACTCCTGGTGATGGTGTCATTTACAAAGATGGGGAAGAAGTTGTAGAGTGCTCTGCAAACATCGGGTAGTATCATTATTTTCTTTAGAATTGTTCTGAGGGGTTATCAGCTATGAAATTGCCAGTAAAGAAACCAAAACATCACTTTTGTAAGACAGACATCTAGGGCCTGGGAACTTAAATCAGGACTTGGCAAACGATGGCCCACAGACCAAATCCAGCCCACCACCTGGTCTTATATAAGAGCTAAGAGAGCTAAGAATAGGTTTCACAGTTTTAAATATAAATGTGAAAAAAGACCATGTAGCCCTTTAGCTGACAGTTGTTCAATTTTGCCTCTTGGCTTGCATAGCCTAAAATATTTACTGTCTGGCCCTTTACAGAAGAAGTTTGCCGACCCCTGGCCTAAATTAACTGGTTTGGCTCAGACTGAAGAGATGTGCTCAGTGGAAATAAAAAAGCAAAGCAAAACCAAATTCCCCCTCACCCCTGCTGACCTACTTCTGCAGTTTGTTTTTTTCCTTTCCCAAGAGTATGTGCTGATTGTACATACAGTAAATCATCCCACCGCTCCGAGTTCCACCCTCTGCAGGTCACTGCAGTTACCAGCTGCAGTCAGTTGTGACCCTGAAGCTGATTAATGCCAGCGCAGTGCTGTTTATCAGGAACAAGTGATTTATTTTAGCATCCAAATTTTAAATGGTGTCTATGCTTCCCAGGAAGCTGTCTGGTTTAGAAAATTGCCTATAATAAATGCATGCAATAAATCCATTGTTTTGAACCTAAAGAAAGATATTCAAGTTTTATAAGAGAGAATCAGTTTCTCCTCATCTTCACCAAATACGTGTTGTGTATGTAAATAATTTAAAACAATGGTTTGAATGGGTGCTAAATTACCAGCTTTCCAAAATGCAATCACGGCTCTTATTTTTCCAATTAATCATGGAAAAAAATCCATTTGCTGGTGTGTCCCTAGTGAGGCCTCCTAAAATATCCAAGATTCCATGGTGCTTACTCAGTCCAATGTGTTCGGTCGAGCCTTGAAGTGCTACATGGGAAGACGTCTGGAGAGGGTGACCTGTCCACTCATGAGCCCCAGCTTTCAGGGTTTTAACTGTCGGCCCCAGTCCCGGATGGTCCTGCACTTCCTCACCTGATTGCTCAGGGATGCTGTGGCCTGGCTCTCGGGGAGTTTGGGGCTGCTCATTCTTGAGCTCCCGAAGTTTTAATTCTTTCAGTTCAGGTTCACTCAGTGCCCGAGGGGCTGGGTCCTAAGAAGGAGTCAGCTTCAGCCCCAAGCTGTGCCCCTTTTTTGACGCCAGAGCCCAGCATTAGGAGTAGATGCAGGGCATGCACAGGCCCCCACTCTTTGGAGACCGTGCTGTGTTTTCTAGCAAGTTGCTCTCAGCCAACATCAAACCTCTTCACCGGAGAGCTTCCCACAACATCCCTCTTTGAGGGTTCAGGGCTTGCGCCGGAGACTTTTGTGGCCCTTTGCAAATTTAGCCCCCTGTTCCTCAGTACTCACTTCTGCATACCAAGGGAGATTGGGAGCAGTGGTCTTTGGCCGGTTGTGGGAAGTTCTGGGCAATGAATGTCTACTTGCCTCAGCGTTGCATAAGCAAGAGGGTCTCCTGGGACTCTGCCCTCCACTGAGAATATTGGTCCAGGGGCGATTTGCTGGTTCACTTGGTGGAAGTGGCTGGCAGCTTCTGTCTTGCAAAGTTCATTCATTCATTCAACAAATGTTTACACTGCATCTCTTACATGCTGGCTACTGTCCTAGGCGCTGGAGACACACCAGTGAGCAAAACAGACAAAGCTCCCTGCCCTCATGAGGCTATATGGGCATGCATTCAGTTCTGCTCTAGAGTGCAGCATGGTGATGGGGGGCCCAGAGGTGGGAGGAAAGATTGCTGTGTGCCTGTGTGTCCAGGTCGCTGGGAAAGGCTTCACATGAGAAGAGATATTGGCTGGGGTCTTGAATGCTGAGTGGGATTTGCCGGAGCACACAGCGGAACAGAACTGGGGAACAGAATTCCCCGTTTTTTGCAAATAAATCAGCTCCAGGAGGAGCCACTCAGAAGAAAAGGTACCTGTAGGCTAGGCTGGGGCCACTGAGGGACTTTGAGTGCTGTGCCAGAGGGTGTAGACTCTGCATTTGTAGCCTCATTTTCAGGGTCCCCAGCAGCGAGCAACTCTAGGGGAGCCTTTCACAGGGACTTCAAGATGAGTGGCGCCCCCTACAGTTGGGTCCTGCCACTCTTCCCTTCCACTCTTCCGTGGTCATGGTCTCCCCCAAGTCTCCAGCCAAGGGCTGGCTGGGTGGGTGCCTTTTGGAGTGCACCCTGATATGCTATCTTATCCCCGACCTTTCTAGCGATCACATTGAATAACTTGTCTCCTCCCTAGGTGCCTGTGTGCCACACCTCCTGATTTAGGACCAGAATGCATTAGCACCTGTTTTGTTTTCTCTCTGAGTACTGTCAAGGCGCCAGGTTCTCTGTGCCTATCTTTCTCAGCATAAAGTTCTCCTTTGGATACAGTGATTTTAACTGTGGGCTTAGCCCCACCTTGGGGCTCTGAGACAGCAGCAGGTGGAAGTTTGGGCCAGGTGTCCTCAAGTTTGGTCCTTGGAGCCTGCATCATCCTGCTGGAATGCAGAATCTCCTCAGATCTACTGAACTGGAATCTCCAGGGTGGGGTCTCGGTCAGCTTTTTGGACATGCCCCCCCAAGTTGTTCTTATGCATGTAAGAGAAATGCTCCTTAACATTCTGGGGAGCTGGGGCTAGGTTTCCTTGATTGGATTTCATGCACTTAGCACCCAGAGACAGTGGGACCTTGGCTCAGCTGGCCTCTGCCTGGTACTGCCGGGTCTCCTGAGTTACTACCCTCGAGGCTGCTGTTCCTGGTGGAGAGGGTGAATCTTTCTTCCTTAAAGCTGCATCTCCCTCTCTGGGATTTCCACCCTCTGGATCACACCAAGCAAGCTGAATGCTTCTCCCAGATGCCTCTCTTCAGAGATCTGAAGGCTGCTGTCATGTCAAGATCCTTGGTGTTTTGGACCAGTCTTTCTTATTTATTTATTTATTTATTTGGTTGTGTGGGGTCTTAGTTGCTACAGGCGGTCTCCTTAGTTGCGGCTTGCCAGCTCCTTAGTTGCGGCATTCCAACTCTTAGTTGCGGCATGTGGGATCTAGTTCCCTGACCAGGGATCAAACCTGGGCCCCCTGCATTGGGAGCGCAGAGTCTTATCCACTGCGCCACCAGGGAAGTCCCTTGGACCAGTCTTTATTGTGATCTCTAGACACGCTGCTCTCCTGCGTGCTCTCATGAATGATGACTGTGTGCTCTGAACTTTCTCTGTATTCTCATTTTCTCTTCCCAACATCCTGATAAGTTTGCCTTTATTATCCCCATTTCACAGGTGAGGAAATATAGGCCCAAAGAGGCCAAGAAACTTTCCTAAGGTTACATGACTAGTTTGTGCCAGAACTAGGATTTGAACCCAAGGGCAACTAGAACACCAAAAACCAGAGCTCTGTTACGATCCCCATTTTACAGATGGGGAAATGGAGGGATCTGCCTAAATCACACAGCAGGAAGTGGTAGAGCTGCGCTATGACCCGAGAGCCTGCATTCTTCATCATTATGCCCAAGCCTGCCTTCCCACACAATCATCATGCCTGTATCAGAACCTCCGCTGCTTAACACAGGGGATGATGGGCACTTAGGAAGCCGCCCAGAGAAACGCTGGTTAATATAATTATTGAAACTATTCTTAGAGCTTGACACTGCTCACACGTTATACAACATTATGTATTATATATATTTTATATACATTTATATATTTATGGACAAATATATATTATGTCAAAGGAAATACATTTCCAAACTTGAAATAACTATAAGATAACTGAAATTGCTACTGTTGGGTGGAGGAGGGTATTTCAAACCATCTCTGGGAGTGACGGATACTGTTCAATACACCCAGTGCTTACTGAGCACCTATCACGTGCCTAGAAGGAGAGGCCCCTGTGTCAGACCTACAGCTGTTTACTCACAGTCAAACCCCTTCCTTGCAGCCTGACTCAGATTTGGTTCAGGTACTGGGCGGCCATGTGCTTCATGACCCCTTCCCCAGCCCCAAAGGCCAAATGTTAATAAGCCCAAACCAGCCATTCTTACCCCTGACAGAATGTTAGCATCACCCAGAGAGGTTTTAAAAGTGAGGAGAGCTCCAGACCACAGTTATGTCAGACACTGTCAAGGTGTGTGTGTGGGCCCCCCAGGTGCACTCAGGGCCAGGTCTAAAGCAGTCATGATCATTCCAGTCTTCTTGCTAGCGGTTGTCTTAGGTCTGGGTGTGGGATACAATGCTGGCCAATGAGACATCAGGAGAAGCGTGTGTGGGGGGATGTAAAGGGAGAAACTCTCTGCTCTTAATACTTCACTTCTGATGCTTCTGGTCGCCCAATATGTGAGGGCTTTTCCTACACCAAGCAATTCTGTGACACCAGCTGGGTGTTGTCCAATTCAGTTCAGTTCTGATACTATCTACCTGGAGTTAGCGTCAGATTCCACAGGTTAAGGGCTCAGTCCCATGAGAGTGTCCCTCTCCTCCCAACCCCAACTTCGGACACCAACTGCAAGTCCAGGTTGTTACCTGTGCTTCTAACTCACTCTCTATAAGTTGCAGGTTCCCATGACTCTCTCCTTGAGTTCAATTAATTGCCTAGAATGGCTCACAGAACTCAGGAAAAGTTTACTTATGAGATCACCAGTTTAATATAAAAGGATACAACTCAAGAACAGCCAGGTGGAAGAGAAGCATAGGGCGAGGTGTCGGGGAAGGGACGCCCTCTGGGTGTGCCACCCTCCGAGCACCTCTACATGTTCACCACCTAGAAGTTCTCTGAGCCCCTTCAGTTAGGACATTTTTAAATGGAGGCCTCATCACATAGACGTGATTGATTAAACCATCAGCCACGGGCGATTGAACTCAGTCCCCAGCTCCTCTCCCCTCCCAGGAGGCTGAGTGCGGGGACTGAAAGTTCCACATCTCTAATCACATAATTGCTTCCCCTTGGCAACCAGCCCCCATCCTGTGGTTGCTGATCTAGGGGTTTTCCAAAAATTCACATAAATTCAGGTGTGGTTGAAAGGACCTTGTTATGAATAACAAAAGATTCTCTTTTCACCTTATGGCTCTTATCACTTAGGAAATTCTGAGGGTATAATGAGCTCTGTGCCAGGAACAGGGATGAAGACCAAATATATATTTTTTGCTGTAAATCACAATATCACGGGGGAGCACCAGGGAACATTTTAATGGCTCTCCAGACAAGGGATGCAAGGGTCACTTCCTGTCTTTGGATGATATGGTGTGAGCATGGACTGCTTGTCACTGTTGCAGGCCTCTTATGACCATGTGGATAAAGTCAAGAGAATACCAGGGGGACTTCCCTGGGGGTGCAGTGGTTAAGAGTCTGCCTGCCAATTCAGGGGACACGGGTTCGAACCCTGGTCTGGGAAGATCCCACATGCTGTGGAGCAACTAAGCCGCGAGCCACAACTACTGAGCCCGACTGCTGCAACTACTGAAGCCTGCGCGTCTAGAGCCCATGCTCCACAACAAGACAAGCCACCGCAATGAGAAGCCTGTGCACGGCAACAAAGAGTAGCCCTCACTCGCCGCAACTAGAGAAAGCCCGCACGCAGCAATGAAGACCCAATGCAGCTAAAAAAAAGAGAGGGGCTTCCCTGGTGGCACAGTGGTTAAGAATCTGCCTGTCAATGCAGGGGACACAGGTTCGAGCCCTGTTCTGGGAAGATCCCACATGCCGCGGAGCAACTAAGCCCGTGCGCCACAACTACGGAGCCTGCACTCTAGAGCCCGCGAGCCACAACTCCTGAGCCCACGTGCCACAACTACTGAAGCCTGCACACCTAGAGCCCACGCTCTGCAACAAGAGAAGCCACCACAATGAGAAGCCTGCACACAGCAATGAAGAGCGGCCCCTGCTCGCAACTACAGAAAGCGCATGCACAGCAATGAAGACCCAACACAGCCAAAACCAAAATAAATAAATAAATAAATCTTAAAAAAAAAAAAAAAAGAGAGAGAATACCAGGGAAGCTGACCCAAAGCCCTGTTTTTGTCCAGCCACTAAATTAACATGATCTGGAAGACGCTTGCCTCCAGGCTAACTCTTGTATGAGATAATAAGTGACCTTATTATGGGAGCTACTTTAGCTGGGCATTCTGTTACTTGCAGCTAGCAGCATTCCTAGTTGTTATGGTCCCTAAAGAGCTTACAGGGCTACTGGGGAGACAGGGCAGGGAGCACACTCAGGGAACGTTTGGTCACCGTATGGCAGCAATAAGTAACTGAGCACCAAGCAGGCTGTTACAGGCACTGCAATGTGGGAAAGAAGGACAGGATTGGTGGGAACTGCCAGGTTTGGGAAGAGTTCATGGAGAAGGAGGCGGGAAGGTGGCGAGTGGGTAGACTTGAGATTACAGAGGTGAGTCCGAACTTGGGCTTTGAAACCTGCCTCTACGGCTCACCAGCAGGGAGACTTTAGAGACCAAGAGTGACTTTACCTCTCTCGGCCTCAGTTTCTCAGCTCTTAAGTGGGGATGATAATAGGGCCTAAATCATGGGGTTTTGTGAGGATTTGAAAAGACACTTAGCACTGTGTGTGGCCCACGGCAGGCCCCCAAGTGAAAGCCATTGTGATGACTATTCCTGAGGCATGAGTCACTGTCAGAACGCTGGTTGCAGCCACACTCCTGCCACAAGTTCTGAACCAGCCAAAGCGCTTTCCTCCCTCTGCAGGTCTGGGCTCCCCTGCCGCAGGTGGGGATGAAGAAGAAACTTGCCGGCAAAGCAGCTCTTCCTTCAGGGACGCTTCTATTTCTTTTTGCTTGTGCTGTGCCTTTGTTCTCCATGGTCTGGATTTCAGGGCTCGGCTCTTCCCCTGAGCCCAGATTTCCCCCTTCACACAGATCCTGAATTGGTCTCCAGGCCTGTGGCTTTTTTCTGGCCATGAATTTGGACTCCTTTGTCTTGCAGATCTATTAATGTTTTTTCTTAATTTAATTTTAATTAATTAATTAATTTGGGCTGTACCGGTTCTTGGTTGTGGCGTGCATGTGGGATCTAGTTCCCTGACCAGGGACTGAACCCGGGCCCCCTGCATCGGGAGCACGGACTCTTACCCACTGGACCACCAGGGAAGTCCCTGTCTTGCAGATCTGGAGGTATCCCTTCTGACCTGCCCCAGTTGGCTGCCCTGAGGATAAAGCCTCCCTGCTGATGAACTGGCTCACAGGTTGCTGTGAGCCTCCAACTTCTCCCCCAGAGTACCCCTGACAACAGAGGAGTGTGAACACTGTTTGAGTCCGCCACAGTGAGAAATGTATCTGAAGCCTCATGTCTGATCTTCAATTCATGTGGATTTTGCAGCTTACTTCCTGACTTTAACAGGTCATTTATAGTAGAAAAAGTTTACAATAACTAACCATTAGGAAAGAATACAAAGAACTTCCATAGCTGCCCTATTAATTAATGCATGGACTACAGTTGCAATGAGTCTAGCTGTTTTTTAGTTTTGAACTGAATTAGAAAGAGAGAAGGTCAGCTTCTTTCCTCTGTCCAAGGTTACAATATGTCAAAACCCCAGACCCCTGTAACTCTGTGGTTGTGAAAGGCAACAGTTCTTCGTGCACTAGCTTTGGGTAATCACCGATGAGAGACACCTGGAGTACCATCAAAGCCATGGGCCGGTGTAGCAGGTTCAGGCTTCTGTTGATGGTAGGCCACGTAGCCCAGGAAACGCCAAGAAATTGTTCCTTGGCCTGGTGATGCCATTGAGCTTTGCTTCTTGCTGCCTTCCAGGTCCTTGTCTGGCCTGCCCCTGCTTCTTATCAGGTCTCATCCATGTGACTTGAATTCTGCAACTGGTGTCTGTCTGCCTCTGCCCTTTGTGTCAGATAGGTTACGTGTAACAAAAGACCTAAACAGACTGTGGCTAAATCATTATGACACTGAATTATCTCAATATGAAGTCTGGATTTCTTCCTGGAGGATTCACAACTCATGGAGCATGATTCCTAGATGTCCGGCCATTAGGACAGAAAACAGCGTTTGCCAAGGTGTGCAACCTGCAAAGAGGGGTGCAGAAGATGGCTGTGCCTCTCACGTATGCTGATCTTGGCAAATCTGCCAGGGATGTCTTCACCAAGGGCTATGGGTTTGGCTTAACAAAACTTGATTTGAAAACAAAATCTGAGAATGGACTGGAATTTACAAGCTCAGGTTCAGCCGACACCGAGACCACCAAAGTGACGGACAGTCTGGAAACCAAGTACAGATGGACCGAATATGGTCTGACGTTTACGGAGAAATGGAACACTAACAACACACTAGGCATGGAGATTACTGTGGAAGATCAGTTTGCACGTGGCCTGAAGCTGACCTTCAATTCATCCTTCTCTCCAAACACTGGGAAAAAAAAAAAGCTAAAATCAAGACAGGGTACAAGCGGGAACATATCAACCTGGGCTGTGGTGTGGATTTCGACATTGCCGGCCCTTCCATCCGGGGTGCTCTGGTGCTGGGTTATGAGGGCTGGCTGGCTGGCTACCAGATGAATTTTGAGACTGCAAAGTCTTGAGTGACCCAGAGCAATTTTGCAGTTGGCTACAAGACCGGTGAGTTCCAGCTTCACACTAATATAAATGATGGGACAGAGTTTGGTGGCTCCATTTATCAGAAGGTGAACAAGAAGTTGGAGACTGCTGTTAATCTAGCCTGGACAGCGGGAGACAGTAACACTCGCTTCAGAATAGCAGCCAATTTCCAGATCGACCCTGACGCCTGCTTCTTGGCTAAAGTGAACAACTCCAGCCTCATAGGGTTAGGGTACTCAGACCCTAAAGCCAGGTATCAAACTGACACTGTCAGCTCTGCTGGATGGCAAGAATGTCAACGCTGGTGGCCACAAGCTTGGTCTAGGACTGGAGTTTCAAGCATAAATGAATACTGTACAATCGTTTAATATTAAACTATTTTTCAGCATAGCTACCTTCAGAATTTAGTGTACCTTTTAATGTTGTATGTCTGGGATGCAAGTATCGCTAAGTATCATGCTAGACTTCCAGGTTAAAGATGATTCAGCTGTAGGGTGTTACCCTTTCAGAGGTACAGAAGAAACCCAATTTCAAAAAAGGTCCTTTCAGCTGTAGACTTGAGGGGGCGCTTGCTGGCCCCTCTAGAGATGTCAGGCTCCTTTTTTACCTAGAAATGGCTGCAAGTGGAAGTTGATAATTTGCAGGCATTTTGTAATTTGTAAATTCGTATTGAGTAAATGAATGAAATTGTGACTTCCTGAGAATTGAACCTTGGTTTCCTATCCTGATTGAGGAGAGGCTGTTGGATGGTGTACACAAACTCATCTGAAAGGGACTTTTTTAGGCAGGGACTTTTCCCACCCCAATCCGTCACCTCTTTTACACCAAAAGTAGTCTGCAGGGTGTGGTAGCTGTTTCTTCTGTGCCATTTTGGGGTGGAGAAGGTGGATGTGATGAAGCCAATAATTCAGGACTTAATTGTGTTTTTTCTCATGTTGTGTTTTTTTTTGCCCTTGCACCAGAGTATGAAATAGCTTCTAAGAGCTCCAGGTGCAAGCTGGGAGGAGTCTGTGTGACTGTAATCACATGGTGACAACACTCAGAATCTGAATTGAACTTCTCTTGTACTCTCGCCACTCAGTTTATTTTTTAGCAGTTTAATGGGTACATTTTAGAGTCTTCCATTTTGTGTGGAATTAGTTCCTCCCCTTCAAATGCTGTAATTAACATCACTTAAAATAAAACTTGAATAAAATATTGAAACCTTAAAAAAAAAATGAAGTCTGATCCAGAGTTGATGAGCAGCTCAAAAATGTCAGCAAGGACCAGGCGCTATTGATCTCTCTGTTCAGCCATATTCACTGTGCTTGCTTTTCTTAAGCTTATTACCTTTTGATGGCAAGATGGCTGCCACAGCTCCAGCCATCATGTCCTCACACAAGCACATTCCTGGCAGGAAGGAGGAGGAAGGGGTAGTTTCTCCCATTAAGGGGTAGTTTCTAACTCTTTAATCAGGAAGCAAGAAGCCTTTCAGCAGATTTGTCTTTATGTCTCATTGGCTAGAATGGTATCCTGACTACAAAGGAAACCGGGAAAGTGAGAATCTAGGAAAAGCAAATGAAATTACTGTGTTGGCTTTAGCCTAATCATGATTCATCTCCTGGGGCTAGAAAAAAACCAGGGTCTGTGGTGAGGAGAAGGGGCAGATGGCTTTAGGGTAACACTAACAGTATCCTCCAGTCTTTCTAATTTCCCGTGTCACCATCAACCTACTGGCTCAAACTGTCTGGTCCACCCCCTGCCTGTCTGAGGAGAAAGAATGGAACACCTCCATTGGGGTTTGTTATTAAATCTGTCAAAGGGAAGAGATGTCCTCTTTCAACAAATCTCATAGAATTGCACTCTTTGCCAGGCCTGAGCAAGACAGAGATAGCTCTCACCTCAACACATCTCAAGACTGCTGACTCTTGAGAACAGAGATTTTTCTTAAGAAAAAGCTGATCATTAATTAGCTCTCCCACACAATTATTCCCCAAATTAAGTTTGGGTACAGTGACTATCTCTAATTGGCTATTGTTATAGACAGAGAATCCACACGTCTGCATTGCTTTCAAATGCAGCATGGTCTAGGAGGGGCATGTGCAGAAGCAAGGGCACAGACCTGGTAACTCCTGCCAAGATTTGAGTCTTGGCATGGCCAATGTGACCTTGGGCAAGTCCTTGAACTTCCCGGGGCCTCTGTTTGTTCCACTCTAAGTCTGAGACCTAACAGCAACCCCCAGGGTTGCGGTGAGGATGAACTGGGACAACTGAAGCCAAAGGACTTGAAAGGGAGAAGGCTGTGGTACTCTAAAGCTGCAGTCACTTCTTGCCTTCACCATGAGCACATTTTCAATTACGTATTTGCACTTGAAATTGGCCACCTGCTGGCTGACTAACTTAGAAATCAGTTCCATGGCTCATTTGGGAGCAAGGCTCTTACACCTCGTTGGCCTTCTTGCCTCTTTTTAAGCTTGTCCCAAAGAGCTGGTGCCAGTCTCCAGCTTCTTGATTTGTGGGTATCTGTGAGAGGCTTTTCCCCTCTTTTCTTCCATTGCTTTTTTCTTTTATTGTTGAGGTAAAATTTATATGCAGTAAAGTCCACAAACCTTTATATATATATATATATATATTTTTTTTTTTGCCGTACGCGGGCCTCCAGCTGCTGTGGCCTCTCCCGCCGCGGAGCACAGACTCCGGACGCGCAGCCCCAGCGGCCACGGCCCACGCCGCGGCATGTGGGATCCTCCCGGACCGGGGCACAAACCCACGTCCCCTGCATGGGCAGGCTGACTCTCAACCACTGTGCCACCAGGGAAGCCCTATATATATTTTTAATGTTTTTAGCTGTGTTGGGTCTTCGTTGCGGTGCGCAAGTTTTTCATTTTGCGGTGGCATCTCTTGTTGCGGAGCACGGGCTCCAGGCGCGCAGGCTTCAGTAGTTGCAGCGCATGGGCTCTAGAGCGCAGGCTCAGTAGTTGTGGCGCACGAGCTTAGTTGCTTCGCGGCATGTGGGATCTTCCCAGACCAGGGCTCAAACCCGTGTCCCCTGCATTGGTAGGCGGATTCTTAACCATTAATTCTTAACTGCGCCACCAGGGAAGTCCAAAGTCCACAAATCTTTAAATGTACTATGTAGGTTATGTGTTTTTCTGTATGTATACACCTGGGTAAGTACCATCCAGAGCAAGATACAGAACATTTCCATCACTTCAGAAGGCTTCCTCGTCCCCTCGCCATCAGTACCCCACCCTGCCTTACTCCCCACCTGCTGCTTCATCAACGCAGCTTGTCCTCACATCACTTAGTAACTCTTCTTGAACTTCCTATGAAGTGGCACCGTATACCCTGTATCTCACATAGTTCTTGCAATACCTTCTCTTCTATTTTCCTTTTTCTGATCAGTTTTAGGCAGCCCGTCAGCCCCTCTTCCTGATGGGCAGAGCTCCTCCCTTCTGGCACGTCACTCCTGACATTCTGATTTCATCTGCTGAGATGGGCAGAGCCCTCAGACATGCCTCCCCTGTCAGGGGGTGTCCAGGACATGTGGATACTTCCAGGGACCCGCAGGCTGGGCTTTTTCTCCCTCTTGCTTCTCCCAGGGGCAGCTGTGAGGCTTTGTCCGCTCTTGCCATTGCTCTCAGAGGAGCTGGGCCTGGGCTGGGGGCTGGAACTCCTGGGCAAAGATTTCTGAGGAGTGGCCTGAAGTGAAGACAAGCTGGGGACAAGCTGGGTCCAGGTCCTTGCAGGAGGCGTGAGAGGCTGGGGGGCTTTAGCGGGGGAGTGGATAAAACTGGAGACCCAAGAGAGGTCTGCACCACAGGGGATGCTCATGGAACATCCAGGGGTGCTGGATGTGAGTGAATTACCAGGTGTGAGTGAATTAGACATCAGCCCAGGATTCCTCTGCCAGGGAGCCGGGAAGGGGCTCTCAGACAGGCCCCACCCCTGCTGGCCAGCACGGCTGACCTTAGGTGTGATGGGGCAGGAAGTCCCTTTTGACCTGCCTGTCCCATCTTGCCTTCACTTATTTGCTCCTGTAACAGCATTTGCTGGGAACCCCCTAGGTATGCTGGGCAGTGAGCTAGCACCGAGGGCACAGGGGTGAACACAAGGTCTCTCAACCCAAGGAGCTCACTCTCTAGACCAGGCTGCAAACGGCTGGCCCACTTCCATCCAGATTTGACCCTCAGACATGCTTGCTTCGGCCCCCATAGTTTAAAAATTGGAAAACCTGATTTCTGGCTTCTTTCAACAAATCAGAAGATCTGGCAACCATGGTTTGCATACCTACAGCTGGTGGGCTGGGAAGTGGCTGCTCCCCTCTGCACCCTCCCAGATGGGCATGCTGGCGCCAGTGTGCTGAAGTCCCCACCACTCCCTACGGTACTGTGCCTTTTTGTCCTCTTCTCTCACCACTTCCCCGCCTGGCTCCTGTAGACATCTAATTTCAACAGGAGGAGTTAGTGCAGGCTTCACAGAGGAGGGCAATGCGTCTTGATCTCCTGGGAGCGCGTGTCCCCCTCCAAGTCTTCTCTGTATCCTACTCCTCAGGGTGAGTGATTTCATCAGATCCTTTCCCGGGAGAGGATTTACAGTGTGTGCTGGGGGGCAGGGAGATGAGTGGGAGATCAGATGCTGAGCTGACGGCACAAATACCCATGGAAGTGGTGCTTAAAGTTTGGACACCTGGATCAGAATTACCTAAGGGTGCAGGTTCAAAACGTGGACCTACTGCAGCAGAAGCTGGAGGGAAGTTTCCAGGTAATTGTTGAGGTCGCCCAAATTTGAGAACCAAAAGGAAGAGGAGGCTGGGGCTTATAGGGCAGTGGGACCAGACAAATCATGTTTTCCAGGGCACAGCTGGGGACCCCACTCCACCTTCCAGCCACCTGATGGAGTGTTAGTCTGAACACCTCTACCCCTTCTCGGCACAGCTGAGGCCCTCACCAGGCTAAGGGCATGAGAAGTGTCTTCCCCAGCCTTCCTGCCCCTGCCCCTGCCCCTGCACCTGGAAGAAAGGTCATGCTTGCTTTTGCCAAGCCTCGTCATTTCCCTGAATCTTTGAACTGTCAGCTGGGCAGGGGGCCTACTCTAGGGAGAGGGACAGTGGCTGGCTGGCAGGTAAGGGCCACCTTGTCTCCCCTTCACCTTCTCGGCCAGGTGGCCTGACAGTTGCTGGGCTCTGGCCAGGGGACTGGAACCATGGCCCTGGGCAGGGAAGGAGGAGGATTTGGCGATTTGTTCAAAGAGAGATGCTTTCCTGAGTTGGAGAGGCAGGACGGGGCCCTTGGATTACTTTTCCTTTGGCGCCTTCAACTGCGGGGTGGGGAGGTGTAGGCTGGGGTGGCCGGGGTGGGGCTAGGCTGCAGGAAGTGAGTAAGGAGGCCTTGTTCTCTGGATCTTGCAAGTGGAGGGTGGTGCCTCCCTAAGGGTGTGGTGTCTAGGAGACGAAATGCGAGAGGTGGTCACCCCACTCTTGCAGGGACCTAAGAGTGAGAGCCTCCTTAAATGTTGTCTCACTCACCTTCCCCTAGTCCCTTTCCTGCACTCCTGGTCACTGCACCTCAGGGAGCCCCTGAGATGTGCTCGGATCGCAGGCAAAGGATGGGAGAGCAGGACATCGAGAACATTCTTGTCTCTCGGACAAGACCATGCATTCTCAACCTTGGCTGTACGTTGGAAACCCCTGCGAGCTTTACAACATCCTGATGTCTGATCCCCATCCTCAGAGATTCTGATTTAATTGATTTGGGGTGCAGCCTGCTCTTGGGGTTTTTAGAAGCTCCCCAGGGGATTCTAGTGTGCAGTGAAGCGTGAGAACCTCTGATCTAGACCGTGCAGGGTGGGTGCTGTTCACTGGTTTTCCTTTCATGGGTTTTCATTGTGAGCAACAGACCACCAGTCTCGACACAGACTTCTAAGGGTAGTACAAGAACACTTAGAACAAAGCAGACGGGACATGAGGAGAGTGGAAAGAAAGCCCAGTTCCCAGTCTGTGCCAGACACATCGTGTTTTTATTTAACAACCAGCCCTGGGAGGTGGATATTCTCAGGCTCAGTTTACAGGTGAGGAACCTGAGTCTTGGCCATGTTAACCACTCGTCCGGGTCCCACCGCTGTGGGATGGCAGTGCCTCGAATGAAATGGATATGTGACCGGCAGCCGGCGGGAATGGAAGTCAGTGCTGCTGCTTTCAGACTCATTTCTTTTTTTTTTTTTTTTGCGGTACGCCGGCCTCTCACTGTTGTGGCCTCTCTTGTTGCGGAGCACAGGCTCCAGACGCGCAGGCTCAGCGGCCATGGCTCACGGGCCTAGCAGCTCCGCGGCATGTGGGATCTTCCCGGACCGGGGCACGAACCCGTATCCCCTGCATAAGCAGGCGGACTCTCAACCACTGCGCCACCAGGGAAGCCCCCAGACTCGTTTCTTAAACAAAGCATTTCTGGGGTCGGCTGGGGGCGTGGGGAGGAGGCTTGGCAAAGAACTGAGCCCCCAGCTCCTCTCTGCCACAGGACAGAGGGTGGGGAGGAGTGAAGGCTCTTCTGGCTTCTTCTCTCCCATCAGAGTCTGGGCAGAGTCTTGTCTAAGCTAGGTGCCCCAAGTGATTTTAAGGAAAGTTTCTTCTCTCTCAGTCCCTCACCTTTAAGCTAAATAGGTCCCTGGACCTAAAGCAAGTCAAGTAGTGTGATAAAAAGAGGGGACCCCCCGCTTCTTGCCTCAAAATCAACACACACACACACACACACACACACATACACACATACACATGCATGCATTCACACATGCACGCAGGCACATACCAGAGTTGCTGTAATTCCACCAGTTAGGTTATTGGATTCAACCAGAAAATACTTACGGAAGGGTAGTGGGGGAGACAGCTCAATCAGACACATCATATTGTGGGGAACTTCTCCCAGCATCCTTGGCAGACAGACAGTAAACACACAAAAACTGTGCCACAGCGGCTTCTGAAGATGCAGAGCGAGCATTTAAGGTGAGGCTTGAAAGATGCTGAAAGTTGCTATTTAATGGGTAACTTTCTGCAAAATAATCATCACTCTGGCTTCTAAAGCTGATGACAATGCTGTGAGCAGCTTTTTTGCAGTGGTGGCAAAGTCTGCTGTCTTCTGCCGTTAACTCTTTCTGCTTTCTCAGGGTGGTTCCTGCAGAAGCAATGAAGCAGGGAGGAGAACACCAGGCCTGGTGTCTAGAGATCTGGCTGGAGTCCCACCTGGCCACTTAGTGGCTACCTTGCCTTGGGCAAGGGGCTTAGCCCTGAGTCCTGGTGTCCTCATAAATATACTGAGGAGTTTGCTTCCCGCTAAGATGGAGTAACAGGGATTGGATTTACCCTTCCACCTGAAACAAAAAAACAAACAGACCAAATACATGAAACAATGGTTTTCAAGACGCTCGACATCAGGCCACAAAGTTCAGTGACCCCAGAGAGCTCAGTGATTCTCTGTTTACTTCCTTGTGAGAGTTGCTATGTCATGGCACAGGGGAGGGGAAGGAGGCCAGGAGGGCAGAGATGGAAATATACTGTTGTAAGGTTCTTATACTCCATGTGCAGTGGTATGATATCACTTGAAGTTAGACTGTGATAAGGTCAAGATGTATCTTATAAACGATAAAGCAACCACTCGGATAGTAGAAGGTTAGAGTTAGTCAGCTAGTGAAGGAGATAAAACAGAATCATCAAAAATATCCAATCCAAAAGAAGGTGGAAAAAGGGAATAAAAAATAGAAAACAAAGCAAGATGGCAGACTCAAGCCTAACCATAATCACATTAAATGTAGAGATTATCGTATATTTTGGAAATTCACCTCTTATCAGATATATGGTTTACAAATATTTTCTCCTACTCCATGGGTTGCCTTTTCACTTTGCTGATTGTTTCCAAGAAACACACTTTAAATATAAAGACATAAATATGTGCAATGGAAAAGGATGGGGAAAGATATACCATGCTGACACTAGTGGAAAGAAAGCTGGAATGGCTATGTTAATATCAGACAAAGTAGACTTCAGAGCAAAGAATATTACCTGGGTGATCTGTATTTGTATATCTATATCTAAGCTACATCTATAATATAGGAAACGGTGATCCTTGCCTCATTGGATTTTGGTAAGAACCAAGTGGGGTAATATCTGGGAAAATGCCTTGTACACTGTAAAACATGATACGGGTGTAACTGGACCTTAATTATTAGAAATTGGACTACCTGAATCCTTATAAAGAGCCCAGCAGCTGTGTTGGAACTATTTGGTTCTCAAGAGAAAAAAGGAAATACCACACAGCAGCTCCGAGGTGGGCGGTGCAGGGCAGGCAGGAGTAGCTGGGGCCCAGAAACATCAGTGCAGTGGTGCCTGGAGGGCTTCCCTGGTGGCGCAGTGGTTGAGAGTCCGCCTGCCGATGCACGGGACACAGGTTCGTGCCCCGGTCCGGGAAGATCCCACATGCCGCGGAGCGGCCGGGCTGTCCTAGTTATTTCATACAAAAAGAATCATACAATATGTGACCTTTTTATGTCTGGCTCCTTTCACTTAACATAATGTTTTAACATTACAACATAAAGTCGTCGAGTGAATCAGTACTTAATCCCTTTTATGGCTGAATAATATTCCATTGTACTGGTAGACCAGTTTGTCCGTTAATGACGTTTGGGTTGTTTCCACATTTTGGCTGTTGGGGATTGTACTGTTATGAACATTCGTGAACAAGTATTTGCTTGAATACCTGTTCTAAATTATTTTGAGCACATACCTAGGAGTGGAATTGCTGGGTCACATGGTAACTCTATGTTTAACTTTTGAGAAACTGCCAGACTGTTTTCCACAGCAGTTGCACCTCCCTTTGGTGTTAAGATTGTGTTATTCTAAGTGCAGAGATGATACAACACTATAGAACATTTGGAAATTATTTATTGAGCAATTTTAAAAAGTTTTCAAGGAGTTAAAATTATAAAAAAAATTTTAATAAAAATATGTGATTATTATAACAATTCAAATAAAGAAATTTCTAGAAGAAAAAAGTTTTTTAATCTGTTCCCCACCCCTATCCTACTCCTGTGCCTGTGGCTGACCAGTGTTAACCCTTTGGTTTGTATCCTTCCAAAAGTTTTCAAGGCATTTATGTAGTTTTTGAATTTTCTTTTTTACATAAACATGTACTACTCTCTGTATTATCTTGCTTTGAAATCTTTCTGTTCATTTCTTGTAAATTTTAATTGTTCCAGTGACTGTCTTGGAGCCAGGCCGAGGGTCCCTGGGACCCTCAGATCTGAGGTCTGACCTTGCCCTGTTTAAAAAAAGTCTGGCCCTCAGGTGTGCACAAGGCTGTGTCCTTGGGTGGCTGGATAATGAATGTATTATAAATTTCCTTTTGTTATCTGCATTTACAATTTTTTTTTTCCAAAAGGAATGTGAATTGCTTTATAATAGAAAAATAAAGTAGGGAAGAAGGATTGAGGGCCTGAAGGCCCTGGGCACAGCTTGTATCTTAATTTAGCACTTATTTCATTCCTCTCTCTTGCATAATAAGTTGTTTAAGTGTTTGCCTCCCTCGAGGGTGGACAGCGCTTATTCATCTGTTGCCACCCCTACTCCCTCGGAGTGTGCCAGACACACAAGTGGCCCCTCCAGGACTGTGGCCGAGGCTGCAGAGAAGAGGGGGGGTTCCACAGGCCCCCTGTGCCCCCAGCTCAGCCTCATAAAAGGACGTGCATCTGCTCGGGGGTCAGGCCCTGGCTGGTCACGCTCCCTGCGTGGGCACCTGGGTCGGCCTCGTGGGGAGCTGGGTGTAAGGGAGGGGCACCCTCCCTTACATTATTTATGGTGCCCCGGCCAGGGTCCCCATGGCAGGCAGCACCCCGCTGAGGAAGTAATTAGAGTGCTGCCAGGAGCAGGAAGCAAGGAGGGTGTTGGAGGCTCCGGCTCCCTTTCCAGAGTTAAAAATAGCTGGTCTGTTGGCGGAGGTGGAGAGCCTTACACACAGGAATGGAGGTGGGAGAGCCAGTGCCTGGGGGGCACGGGGGTGGGAGCAGTCTTCTTGGGTTTGTCTGTCTGTCAGTCTGGTTTGGGAAGGTGCAGGGGGGCTCACTGGCTGGAAAGGGGCATGTGATCTGTGCAGGGAGGGTGTCTGGCCAAGGCCCTTCTTCCCCTGCCTGGGGTTCCTCCATCTGTCCCCACAAGACTAGCCTGCCAGGGCTCATGTTCCTGCTCGAGGCTCAGACCACTAATGGGGGCATCAGGACAGCCCCACAGACCCCTGCTGGTCCCAGCTTCCTGCCTCGACGTTCCTGTGAGGCACTATTAAGGGTCGGCGTGGGATTCCAGAGCCCAGGTTCGTTTATAGCATTTCTGAGGGAACGGTCTCTGCCGGTGCTGGGCAGCTGTGTGCCTGACTCATCCCAGAACACTTTATAAATAACCTGGTGGGGAGGAGGGATGTGGGCTGTCCGCCCCTGTGCCCCCAACACTCTGTGAGCAGGTGGCAGGCACTGAGGGCCCCAGGGCTTCCTAGATGTCAGGGTAGAGCAGCCCCACTCTGGTCGGGAGCCAGGGCCACGGATGCTGGGGGAGGGGATTGTCAACTTCTGGAGATCGGCCCTGCAGCAATTCTGAGGCCCCAAGGAGTCTTCTGCTCAGCTATGATGTGGTTAGCACCCCTGCCTTCTGTGAGGTGCACTGGGGAATTTCCGGATGGACAAATTGAGCCAGTATGGGCTAAACTCGCTGGGTGACCCAGGACAGGTCACTCCCCCTCTCTGAGTCTGGTAAAATGAGAGGGTTGAGCTAGGCGAGTGCTAAGGTCCTGTCCAGCAGTTCCAGTTTTGATTCTGTGTCTGGCACATTGTAGGTGTGGATGAGTGGCTAGACACTCCTGCATCACAAGATGAGTGTGAGGGGGACTGGGGGGCAAGAGGAGGTGCAGTAACCCACACCTGGAGCTCCGTGTGCTGGACAAGGAGAATCTCTCGCTAGTCAGGGCAGGTGGACACTGGGAGCCTTCAACCCAAGGACAGCCACCTGGGTTGGGGGAAGCAGGGTCTGAAGGGTGTGCTCAGAGAGAGCCTGATTATTGTCCCTGAGGGAGAAGAGACATTTGACTTATGTCACCACAGAAGGCCAGCTAGGACCTGGAAGGCTAATGTCAGCTTGGCGTATCCTGTGCTCTTACTGCAAGAACCTTTCTAACTTGTGAGGTAGTGAGCTCCCTGTCCCTGAATGAATGCTCTAATGTAAGGGTGTGGAGGGACGGATTCCCCACGGAGTGAAGGGCTGTAGTTCAGTAGTTCCCAGTGTGGCAGGGAATCTGGATCCCTGAAGGAGTTTGTTAATAATACAGATCCCCAGCCCCCCCTCCCACCGTCGCCCCTACTGAGTGGGACTCCCAGGGGTGGCGGCTAGGAGTCTCTGAGCTATGTCGTCCCCATGTGGGCCCTACAGTTCTGTGATGCTATGGTGCTGACCTCAGAAGGTTGGGGCTAAATATATCCCAGCCCCTTACCCTAAATGTATCGTGCCGTGTAGGTTTTGAGCACTTTGCAACCACTGACACAGTGACAGTAGAGGAAGGTCAAGCAGCAACCTCAGGAGACCGTGAATGTGGTCTTAATCGATGGACTCGGCCCCCTTGGAGGCCATTGAAGAAACAAATGTCAGGCATCATGCTTTTGGGGATTAAAGTGCCAAAAAGGTTTTGCGATCTATTGAGGGAAACAGAACAGAGGGCCTTCAACAAGACACTTTGCTCTGTCAGCTAGTCCAGTGCAAACCCAGCCCCTGACAAGGGGGAGCCCGGTGCATTAGGAAGAACGTGGCTACAGGCAAGTCCACAGCCCTGATCAGACTCCTTACACCCCGTCACTTGCTGTGTGACTTTGAGCTTGTCCCTTATCCTCTCTGGGTCTCTCATTTGTAAAGTGAGGGGGTTGGACTTTCAAGTCCTCCCTGATCTGATGTGTTGTAATACCTCAAAAGACCAGGAGCTGGGTATTTGTCTAGTTTCTGGCATCAAACGTTGTTCTGACCTGTTTTGTTGCTGTGGAGTCTCTCCTCCTTCTTCCTTCCCAAAGGATTCCTGCCTCCCCTTTTTAATTTCCCAGGGTCTGCTGGAAGTGTGACTGGCTCGGCCGATCAGGCAGGAAGGCCTTGCAGGAACAGAGTCAGGACAGTTGGTGGGGAGGGAAGGGGTGAATATGTAGGTGTGCTCAGGCAGTGGGGACAGACTTGGGGGCCATGCCTGGTAGGGGCTCTGAGATGAGGGACCAGGGCTGGGGAAGCCATAGGCTGCACCTCAGAGCTCGACCTACGGCCAGAAGGGGGATTCCCAGTTAATTACTGTGAAAGTCCTAAAGAGTATGAGGCCTCCCAAGAGCACAGTGGCCAAGTATGAATGTGCAGGACGCTTCTGAACAGACCTGGATTAGGGATGGGGTGGCAAGGAGGCATTCGTTCATCTCCAGAGGGCACGCCTAGGGCCAGGCATTGCATTGCACTGTTTCCAGCTCTCACACAACCCATTCAAGAAGATACTGTTTGCCACCGTTTGCAGATGACAATAGCAAGGCCCAGATTAAATGATGTGCTCACGGATACACAGCTGGTGAGAGGCAGAGCAGGATTTGAACTCGGGTCCCGCTGATTCTAAAGCACACATCGTGCGCCTCCTCTTCTGAGGGAGCGTCATTCTCCTAAAGCGCGATGCACCCATCAGCCCAAGATTCTGCCAGTATCTACCCAAGGTCAGGGTACGAGCATGTAAGCTAACATGCATGAAGGAAATGTGATTTAGAATAAAACTTCCCTAGATAAATTCGAAATATCCTAGGATAACCCAATACAATGTCTGCAGGGTTTGAAACTGAGGCCTGCTCCGTTGCAGGACTGATTGCTGGGGAAATGGAGGCGAAGGCGCGCTGGTCCCTGGCCTTGAGCTCACATGGTGCCTGGGAGGCCAGCTGCAGGATTTTTGCAACACCTGGTATTTCTGGGGAGGAGGGCATGACCTCTGTGCTGGAGGCAGTCGGGGAGGAGGGCATGACCTCTGTGCTGGAGGCAATCAGGGAGGTGGGGCTGCAGCTGTCTCTCAGAGCATGAGGTGGAATTTGCGTGGCTGTTAGGAGTGGGAAAATAGAGTTCCGGTGGCGCAGTGGTTAAGAATCTGCCTGCCAATGCAGGGGACATGGGTTTGAGCCCTGGTCTGGGAAGATCCCATATACATGCTGTGGAGCAACTAAGCCTGAGAGCCACAACTACTGAGCCCACGTGCCACAACTACTGAAGCCCATGCTCCTAGAGCCCATGCTCTGCAGCAAGAGAAGCCACCGCAATGAGAAGCCTGCGCACCACAACAAAGAATAGCCCCTGCTCGCCGTAACTAGAGAAAGCCTGTGCTCAGCAACAAAGACCCAACACAGCCAAAAATAAATACATTTATAAAAAAAAAAAGAGAGAGTTCTAGGCAGCTGGTAGAGCATAGGCAAGAGGCTCAGAGGCCTGGAAGGGTGTGTGGAGTTGGGGAAACTGGGAGCAGCTCTATGGGGCTGGAGACGGGGGTAGGTAAGAAGTGGGGCTCTGAGAGACAGGGCTGGACAGGTGAGCGGGGCCAGACTGGGGAGGGCATGTGTCTGTGTGACTTTCTGACTTTGGCTGAGCCTGTCTCCTCAGATGTAAAATGGGAAAATTAAGGCCTTCTCTTGGTACAGGGTTGTTGTGAGATTTTAACTAGATAATGAAAATAAAATGGGTGGTACTGGGCCTGACACAGGTTCAGTAACTGGTGTTACTCTTGTGGTGGTTGTTGTTGATGACGATGATGGTAATAATAATAACTGGGCTTCCTAGTTCCCCTTTGGTCTATTCTTTTTTTTTTTTTTTTTTTAATTTAGTTATTTGTTTATTTTTGGGTGTGTTGGGTCTTCGTTTCTGTGCGAGGGCTTCTTCTAGTTGCGGCGAGCGGGAGCCACTCTTCATCGCGGTGCGCGGGCTCTCACTCTCACGGCCTCTCTTGTTGCGGAGCACAGGCTCCAGACGCGCAGGCTCAGTAGTTGTGGCTCACGGGCCTAGTTGCTCTGTGGCATGTGGGATCTTCCCAGACCAGGGCTCGAACCCGTGTCCCCTGCATTGGCAGGCAGATTCTCAACCACTGCGCCACCAGGGAAGCCCCCCTTTGGTCTATTCTTAACACAGCAGCAAGAGTAATGCTGTTAAAACTTGGCAGATCATGTTCCTCCTCTACTCACAAGACTCAGGGACTCCCCCAAAGCCACAGCCCTTGTACTAGTCTTCCAGCCCCTACATGACCTGACCTTCCCCTAACCTGTCTCCACACATGTCCGTCACTCTGCTTGAGCCAAACTGGCCTCTTTGCTATGCCTTGAATGTATTAAGTTACTCCTGCCCCAGGGCCTTTGCACTTGCTGCTTCTTTTTACTGGAATGCTTCTCCTCAGGTTTCCACAGGGCTCACTCCCTAGCCTCCTTTATGTCTTTACTCAAGTGTCACCTCCTCAGTGAGGTCTTTGGCTAAGCTGTCTGAAATCACAGACTGTCTCCCCTCACCCACGCCAGCACTCCTCATCTCCCTTCCCTCCTTTATATCCCTTCTCTGTATTTATCACCTTCTAACATACTATGTATTTTTATTGTTTATTGTTTGTCACCCATTAGAATATACGCCTTATGAGGGCAGGGCTTTTTGTCTGTTTTGTGCCCTGCTGTATCCCAGCATCTAGCTCACAACTGGTGCCCGTTAATACATGTCATTTTTATATTATCATCTCTGGAGCATGGAGGGTGGGGTGGGGTAACCTTCCCCTGCGGGGTATGGCCAGCCCATGACTGGGGCCTCCGAGCTTGCCTTGCTTCTTTGGAAAGACATTTCCTCCAGTCCTTCCTGTCTCTTCAACAGGAGCCCAGAACCTGCAGGCTTCTAGCTGACAGCCTCATCCCTCTCTGCAGGCTTCCCCACTTATTTCAAAACACAGCCCCCTCCATTTGCTCTGGGGCTTCCTCTCTTCCAGGAAACTCAGTGAGCATGGGGGCGGGTGGATGGCTCATTTCAGAGGAATTTCCCTGGTTCCGCAAGCAGCCCAGTGCCTGGGAGTCCAGGAGCCTTCATGGCCTGATTTAGATCCTGGGAGCAGGGCTCCAGCTGCAGTCCTCACATCCAGCTGGAACCCCATTCTGAGGCGTTTGCAAAACCTCCTGCCCTTGTGCATCCCCACTCCTTCTATATTACTGGGCTGAGTCCAAGCCTGGGAGGAAGGTACCATGGTCACTTGGTCACTCCACTGGGCCAGGCTTCTGTCTGGCTGTGGATCTCAGTGCAGAACTGGGGTCACAGAGGCAGAGGGGGCCACCTCCCCCAGTCCTTCCAGCTTTCTCTTTCTGCCCGACCACAGGGCCCCTGATGAGGTACCCCTGAGGGAATCCCTGCTCATTGTGTTGGGGGTATTCTTCTGACAGTGACTTCAGTTTCACAGAAACCTCTTCCAGATTCCAATTTCCCTTGGCTTTTTGTGTAAAATGACTCTAATGAGAGAGAGAAATCTAGACATACATGAGTAGCTGTAAGACAGGAGAATTTACATATCTCAGGTGTCAGGCCTAGGAGAGCCATAAGGGTCATGAGGCCCTCCCTCCTCTTTTAAATGACGAAGAGCCCGAGGTCCCTAGAAGGACTGTGAGCTGTCAAGTGTCACACAGCTGGAGGACACTGAGCTGGGACTCAAAGCTGGGCTTCCTGACTGCTCATCCAGTGCTCTTTCCACCAGCCAGGACACTGGGACTGGAATCCAGTCTCTGACCACAGAGCCTGTGCACGCAGCCATCACTCCACACTGGCACCAGATGGCTTCTTCCCCTCTAACGCCTGAGCCCAGCCTCTATAATGAGGCCATCACGCTTGTAGAGGCTCCTGGGCTTGGCTTAAGATAGGCTTATGCTGTTAGGGAGGCAGCCCGCTCCTTTCATTAGAAAAATGCTGCCCAACTGCAGAGCTTTCACTGGGAGGAAAGGGTTCCTGCCACTGAGCCTAAAATCCCCAGGGATTCCTTTGATTCCGTTTCACATAATCACACTCTCTCATGTCACCGGCAGTGCCTCCCTTGTAGGCCTTCACCCCCTTAAGGTCTTGCATGTAATGAACCTATTCCACTTAGCTTGGCAAAGCCCAGAATGTGGGTCTTTTCATGTTATAATTAATCCATTTCCCCTGTTCCTGCATTGTTTCAGATATTTCATCTCTGAATATCCTCCAATTTCAGAGTATCTTTCTGGAACAGTGGATGCCAAGAGCCCAATGCCAAGAACCTAATTCCACAATCGGGAAAGATCTCGTTAGAAACAGACAGAGGAAGGGGCGTCCCCACTGGGCAAGAGTTGGACCCAGGCTGCCAGTAACAGGACCATCTGGAAGGTCTTCCCTCCTCCCTTCCTGGACACCCAGGGCTGCCCAGATACCAGTCTGAAGGCAGAGGGGGCTTCCCAAATGCCCTCCTGGGCACAGAGGATGGATGGAGCCCTCTCTGAGCAGGGACATAAGTTTGAATCCGTCTCCATGTCTCCTCTCTCAGCCTCCTCTCACCACCCTGGTCCAGCTTTTTATTCATTCATCAGACATTTATTAAGCACCTGCTACATGCCAGGCCTAGGGCTAGGCACTGGGGATACTATGGTAAACAAGAGGCACGTCATCCCTACCCTCAAGAAGCTTATGTTCTAGTGCATTGGAGTGACAATAAATAAGCAAAGCGACAGATAGATGTGAACAGGTGAAGTGCAAGGAGGCCAAGTGCAGAGTCCAGGGAAGGAGAGTAAGAGGGGCCACCTGGAGTGGATGGTCCAGGAGGGCCTCTGAGCGGGAGCACTGAAGCTGAGACCTGAAGGTGGGAAGGACCCTGCAAAGGAAAGGTGGGAAGGTGGGTTTCTGGAAGAAAGGACAGGATGTGCAAAGTTCCATGCAGGAAAGACCCAGCGAAGGGGAGAGATGGACGGATGGCCAGTGTGGCATGAGCTGAGGTTGGAGGGGTGAGGCAGCCGAGACCTGGAGGGCTTTATGCATTATTGCAAGTACCTGCCTTTCCCACGGACTCACTGTGTGACCTGAGCATGTAGCTTAACTTAGTTAAGCCTATGCCTTCTCTTTGGTGGGATGGAACTAGTAACTCTCCCTGTACAAACTTCTAGGAGGCTTTGATGAAATCCATGGAAAACACCAGTGCCTGGTAGTGGCACTGGTGCTCCATATGGGGAGCAATTCTTATTCTTATTTTCACCCCTAGTTCCTCAAGGAAAAACATCTCAACCCCTTGGCTCTTTTCCCATCCTACCTCTGTCCTCAATCCCTTCTCCTCTCAAATGTGGGACTCTCCCCATTCCAGCAGACACTCAGACAGGACTGATCAGACTTCAGCCTTAACAAGCCCACTTGTCTGAGCTCTGCATGTTCTAAATGCTGATGGGAGGGGAGGGGCTTCTGCCCTCATTGTGGGCTGGCTCCCATTCCTTCATCTGCCCTTGATTCTCTGTTCTTTCTGATCTTTAAATTGTTTTAATTAATTAGTCAGCAGGCACAACAAGAATATTTCTGGAATAAGAGTACAGCGAACACCTGTGTACTCACCACTCAATTTAAGGATAAGAACGCTGCCTTCCCATATGCAGTCTCACTTCCCTGCCCTGTAGCTAAACCACCTTCTGGAATTTTGTGTATATCTTTTTTTTTCCTTTTCTTAATGGTTTGCCGCTTATGTTTATAGACCTAAGTAATGTTGTTTTAGTTTTTCCATGTTTTGGAACTTTATATACATGGAACGACACTGTAGATATATATATTTTTAAATTGGGGTAGAGTTGTTTTACAATGTTGTGTTAGTTTCTACTGTACAGTGGAGTTCCCTGTGCTATACAGCAGGTTCTTATGAGTTATCTATTTTATACATATTAGTGTATACATGTCAATCCCAATCTCCCAATTCATCCCACCACCACCACCACCACCACTTTCCCCCCTTGGTGTCCATATGTTTGTTCTCTACATCAGTGTCTCTATTTCTGCCCTGCAAACTGGTCCATCTGTACCATTTTTCTAGTTTCCACATATATGCATTAATATACAATATTTGTTTTTCTCTTTCTGACTTACTTCACTCTGTATGCCAGTCTCTAGATTCATCCACATCTCTACAAATGACCCAATTTCATTCCTTTCTATGGCTGAGTAATATTCCATTATATATATGTACCACATCTTATTTATCCATTTGTCTGTCGCTGAGCATTTAGGCTGCTTCCATGACCTGGCTATTGTAAATAGTGCTGCAATGAACTTTGGGGTCCATGTGTCTTCTTGAATTATGGTTTTCTCTGGGTATATGTCCACTAGTGGGATTGCTGGGTCATATGGTAATTCAATTTTTAGTTTTTTAAGGAACCTCCATACTGTTCTCCATAGTGGCTGTATCAATTTACATTCCCACCAACAGAGCAAGAGGGTTCCCTTTCCCCCACACGCATTGTTTCCTCTCCAGCATTTGTTGTTTGTAGATTTTCTGATGATGCCCATTCTAACTGGTGTGAGGTGATACCTCATTGTAGTTTTGATTTGCATTTCTCTAATAATTACTGATGTTGAGCATTCTTTCATGTGTTTGTTGGCAGTCTGTATGTCTCCTTTGGAGAAAGGTCTATTTAGGTCTTCTGCCCATTTTTGGATTGGGTTGTTTATTTTTTTAATATTGAGCTGCATGAGCTGTTTATATATTTTGGAGATTAATCCTTTGTCCATTGATTCATTTGTAAATATTTTCTCCCTTTCTGAGGGTTGTCTTTTCGTCTTGTTTGTAGTCTCCTTTGCCGTGCAAAAGCTTTTAAGTTTCAGTAGGTCCCATTTGTTTAATTTTGTTTTTATTTCCATTACTCTAGGAGGTGAATCAAAAAAGATCTTGCTGTGATTTATGTCAAAGAGTGTTCTTCCTATGTTTTCCTCTAAGAGTTTTATAGTGTCCGGTCTTACATTTAGGTCTTTAATCCATTTTGAGTTTATTTTTGTTTACGGTGTTAGGGAGTGTTCTAATTTCATTCTTTTACATGTAGCTGTCCAGTTTTCCCAGCACCACTTATGGAAGAGACTGTCTTTTCTCCATTGTATATCCTTGCCTCCTTTGTCATAGATTAGTTGACTATAGGTGCGTGGGTTTGTCTCTGGGTTTTCTATCTTGTTCCATTGATCTATGTTTCTGTTTTTGTGCCAGTACCATATTTTCTTGATTACTGTAGCTTTGTAGTATGATCTGAAGCCAGGGAGTCTGATTCCTCCAGCTCTGTTTTTTCCCTCAAGACTGTTTTGGCTATTCACGGTCTTTTGTGTCTCCATATAAATTTTAAGATTTTTTGTTCTAGTTCTGTAAAAAATGCCATTGGTAGTTTGATGGGGATTGCATTGAATCTGTAGATTGCTTTTTGTAGTATAGTCATTTCACAATATTGATTCTTCCAATCCAAGAACATGGTATATCTCTCCATCTGTTGGTATCATCTTTAATTTCTTTCATCCGTGTCTTATAGCTTTCTGAGTACAGGTCTTTTACCTCCTTAGGTAGGTTTATTCCTAGGTATTTTATTCTTTTTGTTGCAATGGTAAATGGGAGTGTTTCCTTAATTCCTCTTTCAGACTTTTCATCATTAGTGTATAGGAATGCAAGAGATTTCTGTGCATTAATTTTGTATCCTGCAACGTTACCAAATTCATTAATTAGCTCTAGTAGTTTTCTGGTGGCATCTTTAGGATTCTCTATGTATAGTATCATGTCATCTGCAAACAGTGACAGTTTTACTTCTTCTTTTCCAATTTGTATTCCTTTTCTTTCTTTTTCTTCTCTGATTGCCGTGGCTAGGACTTCCAAAACTATGTTGAATAATAGTGGTGAGAGTGGACATCCTTGTCTTTTTCCTGATCTTAGAGGAAATGCTTTCAGTTTTTCACCATTGAGAATGATGTTTGCTGTGGGTTTGTCATATATGGCCTTTATTATGTTGAGGTAGCTTCCCTCTATGCCCATTTTCTGGAGAGTTTTTTTTTTTATCATAAATGGGTGTTGAATTTTGTCAGAAGCTTTTTCTGCATCTATTGAGATGATCATATGGTTTTTCTTCTTCAATTTGTTAATATGGTGTATCACATTAATTGATTTGCGTATATTGAAGAATCCTTGCAATCCTGGGATAAATCCCACTTGATCCTGGTGGTTGATCCTTTTAATGTGTTGTTGCATTCTGTTTGCTAGTATTTTTGCATCTATATTCATCAGTGATATTGGTCTGTAATTTTCTTTTTTTGTAGTATCTTTGTCTGGTTTTGGTATCAGGGTGATGGTGGCCTCATAGAATGAGTTTGAGAGTGTTCCTTCCTCTGCAATTTTTGGAAGAGTTTGAGAAGGATGGGCATTAGCTCTTCTCTAAATGTTTGATAGAATTCACCTGTGAAGCCATCTGGTCCTGGGCTTTTGTTTGTTGGAAGATTTTTAATCACAGTTTCAATTTCATTACTTGTGATTGGTCTGTTCATATTTTCTATTTCTTCCTGGTTCAGTCTTGGAAGGTTATACCTTTCTAAAAATTTGTCCCTAGAGGGACATGTCCCTCTAGGTGGTCACAAAGCACTGAGCTGATCTCCCTGTGCTATGCAGCTGCTTCCCACTAGCTATTTATTTTACATTTGTTAGTGTATATATGCCAATGCTACTCTCTCACTTCGTCCCAGCTTACCCTTCCCCCTCTCCGTGTCCTCAGGTCCATTCTCTACATCTGCATCTTTATTCCTGTCCTGCCCCTAGTTCATGAGAACCATTTTTTTTTAAGATTCCATATATATGTGTTAGCATACAGTATTTGTTTTTCTCTTTCTGACTTACTTCACTCTGTATGACAGACTCTAAGTCCATCCACCTCATTACAAATAACTCAGTTTCGTTCCTTTTTATGGCTGAGTAATATTCCATTGTATATATGTGCCACATCTTCTTTATCCATTCATCTGTTGATGGACATTTAAGTTGCTTCCATGTCCCGGCTATTGTAAATAGAGCTGCAATGAACATTGTGGTACATGTCTCTTTTTGAATTATGGTTTTCTCAGGGTATATATATATGCCCAGTAGTGGGATTGCTGGGTCATATGGTAATACTATTTTTAATTTTTTAAGGAACTTCCATACTGTTCTCCGTAGTGGCTGTATCAATTTACATCAGGATCAGTTCTTAAACATTTTTTTCTAGCTATAGTCACTTCCTAGATAATTTCATCTAGACCCATGGTTTTAAATACCATTCACATACTGATGACTCCTGAAGTTATATTTCCAGCCCTCTACCTCTCCCCTGAACCCCAACTTCCTACTCTACTAAGGTGTATAACGTGCATATCAAACTTCCAACTTAAATCAACTAAGCACATGCAAACTCTGTATTCCCCATTCCTACTCAGCCCTTAGTCTTCCTCCCTCAGTAAATAGCAGCTCCTTTCTTCCAGTGGCTGAGACTTCAAAACTCGGAATCATCTTTAACTCTCTTTCATGCTGCAACCTCAATCTATCTACAGGTCCTTTCAGCATTACCTCCAAGTTGTATCTAGAATCTGGCCACTTCTCACCCCACTGCTCCTACCCTAATCTAAGCCACCACCGTATCTTGCCTGGACAACTCTAACAGCCTCCTAACTGGCTTCACTGCTTCTATCCTTGCCCCCCTGCCAACCCTAGCGTCCATAGTAATCTTCTAAAAACTGCAATTAGATAATACCACGCCTCTACTCTAAATCTTGTAAGGCTTGCCATCTCACTTTCTGAGTGCAATCCAAAATCCTTATGAGGGCCTACACGTCATCTAAAACCTGGCTCCTGCCACCTTTCTGATTTCAGCTCCCATCTCTCTTCCCCTGGCCCACTCCAGTCTAGCTAAACTGGTCTCCCTGCTATTCTTTGAACACACCAAGCCTGCTCCTTTCTTGGAGGCCTTGTACTCTGTCCTCTAAGCTTCGTCACTCTTCCCTCAGATACCTGCATGTTCAATTCTCTCACTTCCTTCAGGCCTCTTCCCCAATTTCACCTTAACAAAAAAACTTGCCCTGACTATTTTTTTCTGAAATACTCCCTCCCCCCGTCTCTCTCTCTCATTACCACGCTTTGCTTTACTTCTTAGTGATGATTACAACTTGACATATTTTATACTATTAGCTAATCTGTTATTGATTGTTACCCCACTAATATAGGTTCAATAAGAACAAAGTCTTTGTGCATTTAGTCGTTGCTGTATCCCAAGCTCCTAGAAAAGTGCCTGATACATAGTAGGTGTTTAACAAATATACATAGAACGAATGGATTGGTTGAATGCACTCATCCAGATGTCTTGGCTTCAAGTGAAGAGAGTGGTTTCCAGATGGTTGTCTAATTAATATAATCAAAACCACGTGTGAGGAACCGGAGCGGTGTACATGGAGATCATCAGATGTGCATTTATTTATCACCAGAGGCCACCATGGGGTCCACAGATATTTTCAGGTTGCTCCTTGGTGCCAAATCATTTGCCGAACTCTAAGGTGAAATGAAAATCTGCCTTTAACTTCTTTGGCATGTCGTTATCCTTGGGGACTCAGTGTGTTCATCTGTGAAATGGGCAGTTGGAGATGTGGGTATATTCTGCCAATTTATAGTCTACAGTGCGCTGGAGGGAGGTGGTTCAGCTGGGAGGATGAACCACACACGCTCTGGAGCTTGACTGCCTGTGCCTGAATCCTGCCTCTGTTCCTCACAGGCCACACGACCTTAGGTAACTCACTCAGTTTCCTCATTTGTAAAGTGGGAATAATAAAAGGATAATGATAGCATTTAGTTCAAAGAGTAATTGTGAGTCTTATATAAGATAATACATGTAGCGCATGTAGGATATGGTCTGGCACACAGGTGCTCAATAAATGTTAGCTATTAAAAATGAGATGTTCTGGGGGACGTTCTGAGGGGTCATTGCTATTAATGTGTTTTAAGGGCAATAAGCTATCCTAGAATATCAGATGATATGGAATCTTTAAAAGTGTGATAATAGGTTTTGCTAAGATGTATGTGGGTCATTGGCTTGGAGGAAAAGGGAACATACATTCCTGGCTCTCTACTCTGCATTGTGTGCAGCTCTGGCTATGAAACCCTAAAAGATGGACCAAACTATCTTTGGGTTGTGATCAAGCATGAGAAATTTCCACCCTGAGGAAAAATATTTGAAGGTTGCAAAATGAATGCTGGATTTGGTAGCCCATGATGGTGATAGTGAAAAAGACACTTGAGGGAAGCTGTGAAAAATTTGGTATGACCAAATATATCTATATCAAGAAAATGAAGAGCATTGAGCAAAAGTCGCGTGGAGGGAAAACCTGAGGAATACCACTATACATGAATGTAAATACTGCTTATAAGACAGCTGAAGAATCTTATAAAAGCCAGCTCTGTGGAGATTCCCCCAAGAGCAGGTTGGAGAAATAATGAGCATATTAAGCCTATCAGAGACCAGGGTGGCTGTATTTTGTGCTGGAAAACAATATTTCCATAAGACCAGCAAGTTGATGTCTCTGAGTGAGAAAACCTGGAAGACTGTAGGTAAGCCAGGACCAGGATATTAAGCATGACATTGGGAGCTTTCCTGTCAACAGTTTTGATCATGTGAAACAAAATGGTGGCATCAAAATAGAAACTCCTCTCCCTTTAAAGCTATAGATAAAATTTGAAAATACATATCTATAGGTTTATAGATAAAATATGGAGTTTTCTGCTTCTGTGGACCATACATATGAGAGGATGTGCAACACTAAAGAAAAGTCTTTCAACATGCTGTGGCTAGTATGAGTATCATCTTTGTGGCTATCTTCGGTAACACTGATAATTTCCAGTAAATCTTGTGTTTGCAGTAATGAAAAAAATGTGATAATAGTATTGTGATTAGGTAGGAGAATGCCCTTATTCTTAGGAGACACATGGTGAAGTACTTAAGAATAAACCCTCACAATGTCTGTCACTTACTTTCTAATAATCTAGCCAAATATATCTCTATGTTTCTGTGTCTATCTATCTATCAAGCAAATGTGACAAAATGTTAACAACTGTTGAAGCTAGGTGGATAGTATAGTTTATTGTACTATTCTTTCAATGTTTCTGTATGTTTGAAATTTTCAAAATAAAAGGTTGAGGAAAAGGAAGAACCCTAGAAATAGTCTAGTGAAGTCCAACACTCATTTTACAGGAAGAAGGTCAGGTGTGAAGTATTTACCTAAGGTCATGCTGCCTGAGGCAGGACCCAGGTCTGCTGGCTGCCCATGGCTCCCTGTGTGTGGGTTGCCGCTGTTGACCCTTAGGCAGCTGTGAGCTGCAGAGGAACATACCCAGCTTCCCCTCAGAGACCAAGGGGTGTATGGGTGTGTGAAAGGGCACCTGTGTTGGTATTTCCTTGTTTATTAAGCATATAGATAGGTCATCTGGTAGAAAGGTGTGATGTCGAAAATGTGAAAGAGGCACCGGAGCCAGACCTGCCATCCTTAGAGAGTGGGCGTACCCATTTGGCACCATCTGCTTGTGGTTTTTAATTGGAGATGGTGGTGTGTATGTCAACTCTGGGATTTCAGAGGAGAGAGGGAAGAGTAAGGGTTGGGGGCAGGGCCAGGAAAAGCAGCAAGGAGAGGCTGGCTTCAGTTCTGGAGCTCCCTGAAAGAAGGAACCCCAGGGTATCTCTGGGGATGAAACAAGGGTACATATTTAAAGAAAGGAGACGATTCTCTGCGGTCTGCAGCAGCCTCCTCTAGCTAATAGGGTTCAAGGCAGTGAAAAGGAGAGAGGGGAGAGGAGGGAACGTCCATGCAAGCCTCGAGAGGGGGCCACAAAGAAACAGAAGAGAAAGAAGAGGAAAAAAACGCAGACGAGGCAGCCTGGGCCACGATGGGGGAGGGGTTGGGAAGAAGGGCGTTGGAAAGGTAAAGAGCCCGCACCTAGGGGCCTGCGAACGAGTCGAGGACCCTCAGCCCTGGCAGGCTAGAGTGTCTTGCCCCAGAACGGTCCTGCTTCTCTCTCCTCCGAGTCTGCAAGTCCCTGGAGGCCTCGGTAGCGAGCGCCCAGGTCCTGGCTCTCTTACTAGGGGGAGGGGCAGGCAGGAGAGGCGGGGCCTCCGGGCCGGGCAGGAGCGGAGCTTCTGGCTGCGGGCGGGGCTCCTCTCCGGCGGGCGGGCGCCGGAGTCCGGGGCCGCCGCTTCTCCCACCCGATCTGCCGAGGCGCCTGGCCCCTCCTCCCCGCCACCCCCCACCCCCCGCCGCCCCCACGCCCGCCGCCCCTGTTAAAGATAAACCGGGACGCTGCCTGCAGGAGCAGCGGCAACCAGCGATCGGGCCCGGAAGAGCCTCGGCTGAGGCTTCGCCTCTCCGGCACGGCGACCTTATCAGCACCGCGGAGAGCACAGTGACCGTCTCCAGGACCTAGGCGCCCGCCCGCCCAGCAGCCCACGGGCGCACGGGTCTGCGGCGTCCGCATCAGCACCGTGGACAGCGCCCCGGGCCCCGTCTCTTTGCCGCCAGCCCACCTGCTCCCCGAGTCAGCACGGCGGACAACCCCCCTCGACGGGCCCCGCAGCTGCTCGGAGCTGTCAGCGCCCCCGGAACATGGCCACTGAGGTAGGGAGCGAGCACCGGCCCGCAGGCAGTGCCCGGCTGCTGTGGGAAGAGATCCCAGCTAGGGGCGGGGAAGGAAGACGGAGGGGGGGTGGGTAGGATGGGATGGGGTGGTTTCCCGGATCGGGTCCGGAGGGAAGGCGTGGGGGAGGGGCGAAGTGGCCGGGGGGGAAGAGAGGGGCTCCTCACTGGAGCTCATTTCACCCCTGGCGTGTCAATCTTCCCCATCGGAGTCCCGAAGCTGTCCGCACCACTTGTTGGCACTAGTGCCGGGTTTGCTCCCGGGGCCTCAGCTGGGGTTTCCCCTTCCCATGGACTGAAAGTCCTGAAACCACTTCCCTAGAGGCTTGGAGATGAGCCTGAGCCAGTTTTAGGGGAGAGAAGGCGGCTGGCTGCTGTTGCTACGTGGTGCAGCCATCCAGCTTCTGAGCCCAAAAGCCTGGCTAAGAGATGACAGACCTGCCTTCACATCTGCATTTCCTCCCCGGGGGCAGGGGGACAGGAGGGGACAAAGAACCCTCAGGTCAAAACCCCAAATGGTTGGTTTTAATGAGCTGCCTGCACCAGTTCAATTTTGCATATTACCCTTTCTTGCTTCTTCACCCCTTTTGAGTTTCCTGTACCAGAAGACCGCATTTCCCTTGTGTCCGATGGGAGGAGCTGCCTTCTTCAGGGTGTGCCTATACCTGTGTCACCTTCAAGGGACTTGAAAGCTGAACCAGGGACCTATTGACTGAGGGCAGGATCTATGTGCATTGCTTAAGAGATCAGGAATTACCTCCTCTACCCCCTCATTTCACAAGGGAAATGGAGCTCTTAATATTCCCACTTCATAAGTGGTAAAGCTAATACCTGAAGGGGAGGACCTATTTAACACTCACACAGCGTGTCAGCAGCAGAGCTGAAAGTTTCTTCTTTGGATTTTGGAGTGGAACCCAGGACACCAGATTTCCCCAGCTCTAATGTTGACTTTTTTTGTGGTGTTTCCCCATTTCCAACCCAGCTGGAACACAAGCCAGGGGGACAGCAAGGGCTTTTGAATGATCCTATGCAGTGCCTCTGGGCACCCTGCTGAGCAGCGTGACATCAGTACCAAGTGTTACTGTTGTTATTCTGCTGTCGTCGCCACCACAGAACGAGGTGCGGTTGCTTGGCATCACTCGGCTTTCTGACAAGGCACAGGGTTAGCTAGGAGAGCTCGTCCCTCAGGACCCTGTGAGGGGACAAGCCCTGCACAGACCCATGGAGCTTGGTTTCTAGGGTGGAGGAAGGCAGAGTGCTCAGAAAGTGCCAGAGATACTGAGAAGAGGAGGAAGAACAAAGGAGAAATGGCCAAGGAGCTGGTCATGTTCCAGACAGGGCTGGCAGACTGCAGCAGAGAGGCTGCTGGTGTTGGACAGGAAGGGGAGACTTCAGCCACGTGGGGACAGTTGGGCCAGCAGTGTGGGCAGAAAAGGTGGCCACATCTGTGATGAGGCCCATTTGTCCCGGCACATCTCCCTCTCAGGTCTGCTATGGTTCACAGATTCTAACCAGCAGGCTTACATCTCTAGGTCGAGGCAGTGTTTCCTGGAGGCTGCCGTTAGCCTGCTGTTAGCTCTGCTCATAATGCTTCTGTGAATATAGCATTTTCCTGTATACAAAGCACTATCACATGAGTGATCTCCTTTGAGCCTTAGAGCAACCCTGTGAAGTAGGCGAGGATAGTGTCATTATCCCCAATTAACAGATGAGACAACTGAGGCTCAGAAGCTTGCCTAATCCCTGTGAAGGAGCCAAGGAAGGCCTCATTCTCCCATTTTACAGATGATGCAACCGGAGTGCCGAGACTTATCCAAGGAAATATGGCTAGAAAGTGGCAGGGCCAGGACTAGAACTTGAGTCTTCTGCCTCCCTGGCCAGTGCTTTGTTTGCTGCATCCAGGTGTATCCAATTAGCCAACTGTGTTGCCCAGTAGAGAGTAGAGGACTAGGGGTCCTGACATAAGACTCTGATGGGGGAAGGATGCAAAGGAGTTCTGGAAGGGCTGGAGTATGGGGACGCAGGTACCCTGACTGGCCTGGCTGGTTCAGCTTGAGGGCAGAGGGATGGAGGAGTGCCCACAAGGTTGAGGGGCTGAGGACAAATATTGCCCATTTCCCAATTTGGCCTTGGGTGGACTCTGATGGCAGCACAGAGGGAGGAAGCCTTAGCTCTGCCAAGGCACAGGACGTTCACATTATCTGGGCTGCAGAGCGAGTCATTTTCCCCAGGCTGTTTTTGCTGTTAGGACTGTGTTAAGATTACCAGGAAAAACCTGTTGGGAGAAGTAAAACCTCATGCCAAGCTCCTGTGGCCATTCTCTTAGGATTTTGAACGGGAGGTCCTCAGCTCCAGCAGAAAGTGTTTTGAGAGGAGGAGAGGGGAGAGAGGGAGGGAAGAAGAGACAGAGGGAGAGAATTGAGAAAGATTGGATATTCCTGGATGGAAGGCATGGAAACTGGATATTTTCTACTCCCTAATTTCTGTTTAGGAGTTAGCATTCGGGGAGGGGTGTGTGTGAGGACCTCAGAGGAGGGATGAAGCCTCCTGAGCCATACACTGACCTCATTTGGAAAACTGTAATGAGCCCATTTCCTGCGTGACGAACCTCTGCGAATGTGTGTCATGGGAGCAGGGTCTGCCCTGGAAACCAGTCCAGATGGCCGAGGACAACTGGGAAATGCTTGGCTGGGAGGGGCTTGTCCAAGTGGTGGAGTTTGGCCCCTCAGAGATTTTTACATGCACCCAAGTAGCGTTAGCCAAGAAAGGCATTGGAGGTTTGAGCTCTGAGGCATGAAATTAACCAGCAGCAGACAAGGCGCTGGGCTGGGGCTCTGGTGCAGCCTGAGGAGGAGGCCCTGCGCCTGGGTTTCCATCCTGAGCCCGGCTCGGCTGCCTGTGACTCAGGATCCTCACTCCCCCTCCACTCCCCAGCCAGGGAGGATGGTGTCGGCTCATCAGCTGAACCTTGTGATTCTTGAGTTGAGTCTCAAACACATCCTCTGGCATTCACTGGTTTTTAACGAGCCTGGAGATGTGGGCCAGATGGGACCTCCTGTTTGTCTTGGTCCGACCTGCCTGGGGGTGCTCATCTGCCCTCCAGTGCTCGCTGCTCGCCGCCTCTGCCAAGGTGACTCTTTCAAGTGTACAGACCCCAAATGTGAGACCTGGGATGCCCACTCTCCTGGCAGCCTCCTTTTCCCTGCCATGCAGTTCAAAAATTGGTGTCAGCAGATCTCACCACTGATTTTCTCTTTCTTCCTCATGCAGGGCCTCTTGGTCCTGTCCTGACTCAGCTGCCAGCAGCTGGGGGATGGTGATGGGAGAGAGGGGAGGGTTGAGGAAGGTGAGAAGTAAGAGGCAGGAGACCCTGCCTTGTCTTAGATCCTACTAACTACAGATGCGTTAGAATCTTAGAGTCTGTGTGCTCTAAGTAGATCTGGGAAACTAGGGCTCTGGCGTACAAAGTGTGCCTGATACCATCCTCTAGCACCTCCTCGAGACCCCACAGACACTCTCCAGGGAGGGAAGAAGATCCCTAGTCATCCAGAGCCAGGACAGTGTTCTAAGGCTCAGAATATTGTTGGGTTTGGAAAGCGTGTTGACCCCTCCCACTCTGGCTACTTGGGAACACATTGATAAAAGCCAGAAGGAAATGGGACTGTACTCTGTCAGGTAGCCCCCTAAAACCTTAATGGTGCAATAAAATAGAGGTTTATTTCCTGCTCAGTAAAGTCCCAGCCCGGCATTCCTGATCAGTACGTGGCTCTCCTCTAGGCAGTGATCCAGGCACCCAGGCTCTCTTCATCTTGTGGTTCCACTGTCTTCAACACATGGCTCTCTTGGTTTCTGTGGGAGGGGAGAAAAATCACAGAGGAGTGGTGGTCTTTATGAGCCAAGCCTATACGTGACATTCATCACTTCCATTCGCATTCCGTTCAGTCATACGGCCACACCTAACTGAAAGGGAGGCTGGGAATTAATCTAGCTGTGTGACCAAGAGGAAGAAGTGGCTGTAGTCAACAGCTAGGCAGTCACTAGAGACGTATACCTTCATGGCAGCACACAGTATGTGTGCGTCAGTCACAGACAAAGGAGGGTATTGGAGGGGAAGAAGCTGAGCCCGTTTCAGAATGGCTGAAGCACTGTTCTTTCCTTTTCTTTCCATTCTCACCATTATTTTTCTTAAGTTAGACCCACTTTAATTTTCCCCTGGACTACTACAAAGATAGTCATCCCTCCACCTGGCCCCCTACCCCAGTCATGCCCACTTCCCAGGCACCACTCACGAAGCTACCAGAAAGATCCTTCTGGGGCTAGGGCAGTCCATCCTCAAGATTGACAGGCTCATGTAGGTTGGTTTAGAAGCTCGGAGGAAGGTCACAGCCCCTTCCTTTTCCTTTGAAAATACAACTGTATGAAACCTTAACCAGACAGAGCAGACACACTAATGAATAACATTTTTATATTACCAAAGCATTTTTTATTTTTCAAAGCTAACATAGGCTCCTACTAAATGTCAAGGGGACTCCTTCAATTAAAACCTTGATTAGGGGAATCAAGGACTATAGGAGCCCTTATACAGTATTTCATCCAATTACAATACTTTAGGGTCACACTCTTACACAGAGCAAAATTCACTGGGATTTAGGAAAGTCTTGTTAGCACCATCCCAGGACCTTGATCCACCTGTCATCTGATCCTACTACCACACTGAAAACCTTTCTCTCTTTACTTATTCTTCCCCCAGCTCTTAAGCAATTTAAGTATCTTCTATCTTAAACCCTCCGCTCCAGTAGGAACTTGTCAAGCTCTTTGTGATCTAACCCTTGCCTTCTCTACACTCTCATCATCTACTGCTCTTATCTGCTCTGCAAACCAACCTCAGTCTTGCTGAAATCTGCCTCCAGTCATTGGAGTAGACCTTGTTCTCTGTTGTCTCCGTTAACTTTGCACAAGCTCCTCCCTCTGGGTTGCCTTTTCTTCCCTCCCTCACCCCCCTCCCCGCCCCCCCCCCCCCCCACCGCTGTAGCTCCTTTATGACTCCACACAGACTTCAGGGAGCCTTTTCTGAGTAAGCGTTTCTGGGGGAGATGCTACTTCTCCGCAGCATTTATCAGTCTGATTCATTGTGTATTTACTTGTCTTCCTCCCTGGAGCTCACAGACTGTCTTTTGCTCAGCATCCCCAGAGCCTGGCAATAGTAGGGACTCAATAAATGAAAGCTGAGTGACTGAACGGATTCACCTTAATTACACAGGATGAACTGGCTGTGTTCACTCTGCCTTTGGGGCTTGGGCTCCACGTGGTTCCAGTGTCTGGAATATTTCACCCAGTGGGAAGCTTGTCTCAAATGCGGGTGATGGAGGCTGGAAGTGGAAGAAAGAGGCCCAGTTCTTCCGTGGAATTGAGCCCACTTCTCTGAAATGCTAGAGCCTGTGTCAATGTCAAGTTTGCAGGTGTGGACAAGGGACAGAAGTCACCCCACTCCTTCCTACAAGGGCAGGAGATTTCTTCATTTTCTGGCCTCAGCCCACTTTATCCACAATTTTCTCTGGGAAATTTGGATGTATGTGGGCCCCTTCTTTCCTGTGATGAGACGTGCTGGACGTGGAAACAATCTGTGGTGTCTCTGACTTAAGCCATAACCTGGCCTGAACCCATCTCCCTCTGAGTTCATGGGCGCATCACATCTTCCTTTGCCCCACAAGCTCCCCTCCCCCAACCCTGTCAGCTCTACTAGGCGGGATGGGTCCGAGGCATCAGTCTTGTCCAGTGCTGGGGTCCCCAAGCCACAGCCTGACAAGCTGTGAACATTTGATACTTGCTGAATGAATGAAAGAGTGAAAGACCCCACCATGCATGTGTGTGTGTGTGTGTGTGTGTGTGTGAGAGAGAGAGAGAGAGACAGAGAGAGAGAGAGAGAGACAGAGAGAGACAGAGAGAGACAGAGAGAAAGAAAGAGAGAGAGAGAGAGAGAGAGAGAGAGAGAGAGAGAGAGAATCTGGGCTAGCCACCAGGAAGTGTTTTCCTCTCGTTAAAGTTTGTTCCTGGCTCTGTTGGTGGTTCCAGAACCTCTCGCTTTGGCTCAGCTTTGGCTCTGCTTCAGGCTTTTTCTAGATCTTTCTGGGATAGCTAGAGGCATCTTCTGGAGTAAACTCAACAAGCCTGCTTCCCGCAACCTTCCTTGAACATTTGTGGGGTAGACAAGTTGTCCTGCGTTGCTGGGAACTTTCCTGACTTTAGCAATGAAAGGCCCACACCCCAGTAAACCCCTCAGTCTTGGACAAACCTAGAAGGATGATCACCTTGAGTGCGTGTCTCCTGAACGTCTCCCCAGGTCCACAATCTGCAGGAGCTCCGGCGAAGTGCCTCGCTGGCCACCAAGGTCTTTATCCAGAGAGACTACAGCGATGGGACCATCTGTCAGTTCCAGACCAAATTCCCCCCAGAGCTGGACAGCCGGGTAAGGATGTCTTTTGCTAAAGTTGGATCATAGACTATGATGGAACTGAGGGGCTTATTAGAATACGTATATTTTTCCAAGAAAAAAAGTAGTATAGTAAACAACTTGCTCAGCCACTTCAGGTGGAAGAACTAAATAATGTCCTTAACACTGTCTTGCTGTCACCTTCTAGAAAGTTAGAGCTGAAACACCTCAGAGATTTTCTAGTTCAGTGGCTCTCAGATTTCAGAGAATCACCTAGAGAGCTTGTCAAACAAATGCAAATTCCTGGGTCTTATTGGAATTTGCTTATTGGATGATACTAGCTGTCATCAGAGATGCTGACTCAGTTGCAGGACTGGGTTCAGGAATCTCTTTTTAGAAACACTTCTTAACCCCAGCTGCACATTAGAATTTCCTGGGGAGCTTAAAAAAATCCCAATGCCCAGCCCGCACCCAAGATCAATTAAATCAGAGTGTCTGGGACTGGGGCCCAGGCATCAGCATTGCTTTAAATTTCCCTGGGTGGTTCCACTGTGTGTCCGGGGCTGAGTATCTTAATTTTTAATGAGGACTCCCCAGGTGCTGTGGAACTGGGTGATTCACAGATCCCACTTTGAGAATCTCTGGTCTCCTAGTACAGTGATTCTCATGCTGGGCTGCCCGTTAGAATCACCTGGGAGCTTTTGAGAAAACCTGGCAGGGCGTCAGCTTGGGTAGAATAGGACGGTGGTAGTCTTTGCTGCTTGGAACCACCCTCTCGCTTCTCAGACCATTTGAATCAGAATCTCCTGGAGGCGAGACCTGAGTATGCCTATGTTTCAAAAGCTGCTCGGGTGATTTTAGTGTGTACCACAATCGAGAACAGCTAAGCCCTTGAACCAAAACAGGCAACGTCAACGTCCCCTGGAAACACAGAATCTCAGGCTCCACCCTGGATCTACTGACTCAGAATTTGCATTTTAACCAGATCCTGAAGTTATTCATATGTGCATAAATGTTTGGGAAGCATTGCATTAGTTCATCCTCTCATTTAAGAGAGGAAACTCAGGGCCAGGAAGAGGAAGTGACTGACTGAGGGCCGAAAGGGCCTTGGCGTCCGACTCTGCTTTTTCACAGGACTCCTGTTTCCTTGGTGGGTATAGATAAAACTGGGTGCCTGGGTGATCAGAGTCTTGGCAGGGAAAGCTTAGAGACCTGGAGGAAGGGCTGGAGGGTGCTTTTCCCTCCTTCTCCCCACCTCGGACGGAGGGGAGAGCCTGACGTGCCATCACAGGGTCTGCTGGTGGCATCAGAGGCCGTCAAGCAAGGGCTCTGCCCACAGCCTCCCGCTCCAACTCAGCTACTTGGTTGTTTCATGGACCACTGGCTCCTTGCAAGGCATCAGCTTCTTCTGCTGAGTTTTGCTCCTGGTCCTGGGTGTATGTAGCCCTCACCCCAGGCCCCCTTAGAACTGGCCTGGGGTTGGGGGAGGGCAGAAGAAGGACCATGACCTTTCATTCAGCAGCCCAGGCAGATTTGAATGAGTTTGGGAGGGTGGGGCAGGGGTGGCCTTTGCTGATCTGACCCCTAAACAACTTTTGGGGAGCCATGTAGATCTCCTCATCTTAGCATGCCTGTCCTTTGGTGCGGGGGTGATCCCTGAGATACAGCAGCAGGGCTTGGGTCCCAGACAGGATGGACATAATTTTCTTTATATGTTCACTCCAGATCTTTATAGAAGTAGTGGCTGGGAACCCCAAAGCTTCTGACTATTTGGGGGGAGAGCTTTTGTTCTAGACAGGAATGGGAGGTCCCTAATCTTATGTGATGGGCAGTTCTGGTCCTGTGGGGGTGTGGGGGTGCTTAAAGAATGTAAAAAGTGGGATGAGAGACACTCTGATACCTACTGAGTTTGGAGCATGACCTTCCACTCCAGGCTCCAGTGGAGGGCTGCATGGTGAAGGGCACAGACTCGGGTCAGAGCTGTGTAAACTTGCCCAAGTTCATGCAGCATTCAGCAAGTATTTACTAGGCACCTGCAATGTATTGGGCACTGGAGATGTAGGAGTGAACACATGGACCTTATTTTCTATTAGAGGATACAAAAAAATTTAAAAAGCAACAAGAAAATATGTAGGTGGTAACAAATACTGGAAATAAAAGAGAGAAGGTCAAGTACAAAGGGGGAGCTGGGCAGAGGACGCAGGGTGCTGTCAGATAAGGCGAGATCTAAGCGGAAGTAAGGGAAGAGCCAGGGCAGGGGGTGTCTGGGGAAAAGTACTGCAGCTGAGGACACAGGCCCAAAGGACCTGTGGCATTTTCAGGAAGCAGTGGGCAGTCGGTGTGGCTGGAGTCAAGAGAACAGGAGATGGGATCAGAGGAGTTGCAGGGCCGGGCCCTGGAGGGCCTCACAGGCATGTAAGGACTCCTTGGATTTTACTTGGAGAGAGATGGGGAGACTTGGGAAGCTCTTGATCAGAGTTATGACATGATCTGACTTTAACAGTCTCCCTTGGCAGGGCTGGGGGCAGGGAGACCACTTAAAGAGGTCAGAGATGATGGTGGTCTGGACCACAGAGCAGAGCTTCCGTCAGGCTTCCCCTGTAAAATGGGGGTGGGAGTCGTACTTCTCTGATAGGATTGTTATGAGGGTTAAATGAAGGAATACATAAACAGTGCCTGGCACAGAGAACGTGCCTAATGGATATTAGCTATTACGGTCATGGATGCAGGCAGGATAGCTTCTCAGTTGTCCAAATGCATGGGGCTGTCCTGTTCTGGGTAACCTGTTGTTTTCTTTTTTAAGTAATTAATTAATTAATTTTTGGCTGCGTTGGGTCTTTGTTGATCCGTGTGGGCTTTCTCTAGTTGCAGCGAGTGGGGGCTACTCTTCGTTGTGGTGCCTGGGCTTCTCATTGTGGTGGCTTCTCTTGTTGCGGAGCATGGGCTCTAGGTGCGAGGGCTTCAGTAGTTCTGGCACATGGGCTCAGTAGTTGTGGCTTGCGGGTTCTAGAGTGCAGGCTCAGTAGTTGTGGCTCATGGCCTCAGTTGCTCCGTGGCATGTGGGATCTTCCCAGACCAGGGCTCGAACCCGTGTCGCCTGCATTGGCAGGCGGATTCTCAACCACTGCACCAAGAGGGACGTCCCCTGGGTGACCTCTTAACTGGGAGGAAGTGCCTCCTCCTGGGAAGACACTCCTGAGGTCTTACCCAATCCGTCTCATGCTCTCCAAACGTGGAGAGCCCCTACTAATCAGGTCCTGAGCCCTCTCACAGCCATCACAATGGTGTGTGTGTGTGTGTGTGTGTGTGTGTGTGTGTGTGTGTGTGTGGCAAAGTCACTGGAATTCCTGCTTGATCCGCTGCAGAAAATGTTCACATCTTGGATTTCATGGGAATTTTCAGTTTCCAAGGGAGGTCAAGTAGTCATTCTTACTCCCATTTTACAGATGTGGAAACTGAGGCGAGAGTGGTTAAGTCATCAGTCCAAGGTCACACAGCTAGCTGATGGCCAAGTCTGGACTGGACCCCAGGTCTCCTGACTCCCTGTGTGGCGCTCCATGCGCTCCTGCAGCCTCGCCGGTCTTCCCTGTGTGCCGCCAACCCCAACGCTGGTGCGGGCCCACCACTGCCACCTCCAGGGAGGCTGACCTGGGCCTGGCTCCCTGTCCCTCTCTCCCTCCAGATCGAGCGGCAGCTCTTTGAGGAGACTGTGAAGACCCTCAACAGCTTCTACGCAGAGGCGGAGAAGATTGGGGGCAGCTCCTACCTCGAGGGCTGCCTGGCCTGTGCCACGGCCTACTTCATCTTCCTCTGCATGGAGACCCACTATGAGAAGGTGGTTCCTTCCCCCACAGCCCCGCATCCCTTCCCCCAGGGCTCCTGTGCTCCACCCTCATCCTCAACCGGTCCCTGTCCTTGCAGGTCCTCAAGAAGATCTCCCGATACATCCAGGAGCAAAATGAGAAGGTCTTTGCCCCCCGAGGTCTCCTGCTCACAGACCCCGTGGAGCGTGGGATGAGGGTTGTATCCTTTCCAGCTGTTCCGTGCGAGGGCACAGAGCTGCCGGCCAGTGGGCCCCTGGTGAGGCTGCTGGGAGATGGGACCACCTTTGGGGCCTCTGTTCAGGGAGTTCCTAGGGTTCCCCACACCCCTGGTCATCGGCCCCTGCCTCCACCCCAAGTTAGTGCTGTTTGTGCATTTTAGGCTTCGCTTTTATTGAGCTGCATTTAATCAGTGCTTAATACATGCCAGATATCATAGTAAGTGCTGTGAAAATATGAATCCATGTACTTCTCATAAGACCCCTATAAAGTGGCTAACTCTTCTTATTGCCTTTGTAGCTGACCCTGGCTCAGGGCCGCCCAGCTGGTGACCGCCAGAGCCAGGATCTGAGCTCAGGTCCACTCGTCAATGCTCTCGCATGTAACCCTCATTGAAGCCCGTTCAATGAGCAGGTCCTGTTGTTGCCCTTTCGCAGATGAGAAAAGTGAGGTCTCGGTGGGAGGCTGGCGTTCCAGAGGGTTATAGGTCTGCTCACTCCACCTGGTCAAGGTGTACCTACATCCTGTCCCCCAGTCAGCAGCAGAGGGTAGAATTGTTTAAAAATAACTTTTACTGGAAAACTGACAGGAAAAGAGTAAAGAAAATGCAAAGCCCAGAATCTCATGCTTACAAAGCCCAGGGCCAGCCTCTTCCCGTCTTTGCGACTTTACTATGTGCAGGCATTGTGCATTACGTGTTTTATTTCATTTAATCCTTGCAGTAACCCCAAGATTCTATTATTATCCCCACTTTACAGATGAGATGGGTGAGCTGAGATCTGAACGTAGGACACCCAAGTCCTCACACTTCCTGTGCAGTACCACCCCCTCTTGGGCACATCCCCAGCCTGGGACACAGCGATTAGACGCACTAGAATGCAAGCTCCTGGTCTTGGCTATGGGCAGGAGCATCTGAGCTGAGTGAGTGCAGGTGCGAGGAGGGGCTCGGGTCTGGCTCCCCGGGCCTCTGAGTCCTTCCTGTCTGGGAACCAGCACCAGCTCTGCCTCCCGCTTCCCTGCTGGCCTCCATCAGCCAGTTCCTGTCCGCTTGCATCCCTCCTTAACGCCACCCCAGATCGAGATCTCCATCTACGAGGACCGGTGCAGCAGTGGCAGCTCCAGCAGTGGCAGTAGCAGTGGCAGCGGCAGCAGCAGCGGCGGGGCGGGTGGCCGGTGACTGGCCGAGAGTCCTTGCAGGGAGGTGTACGACTGGACTGAGGGCCCTGCAGACCTGCGGCGGCTACGCTACCAGAGCACCCGCTTCTGAGTCGTTCTCTGGGCCCACCCTGCTGCCCAGGGCAGGAGGGAGGGTGACCCGCCCAGTGTTGCCTGCGGGCCATCAACGGCACCCCCTGCCCCTCGCCCCCTGGCAGGACGGTCCACTTCCTGACCTCGCTCTTACCCGACGGGGCTGGTCTGGGTCACACAGAGGCAGGTTTTCCAGGGGGAGGCTGGGGTGAGGACAACACAATTTGGACAGCCCCTCTCTTCTGCAGCTCCCCTCCCAACACCCCAGAAGAGGATCCAGGTCTGTCACGTAGAGAATTCCCATCCTGCACGATTCCTCACCCCAAATCCCGCATCCACCAGGACTCCCTCCATCAGGGCCCTGCTCCCCATGGCCGTCTCCCAGTGTCTGCTCTTTCTGATGCCACCACGGGGCCTCTGCCTGTCTGTGACCCTGCCTCCACCGAATTCAAGGTCTGGGGAGACAGGAGTGGTCAGCCTATGGGCGCTGCAGTGGGGAGCTCTTCAGCCCCCTCCTGACCTCTTCTAGACTCATGGTGTCCCTGTCCTCCACCCAGAGCCTGGAGGTCATCTTAGCCTTGCCAAGAAGCGTCCAAGTCCTGCGACTTCGCAGGCCACCAGGTGGTGGTGGTGGGGCACATGGCCTGGGGCTCTGGGAGGTCATATGGGGGTCTGGAGAAATGCCTCATGGAGAGATGTAGCCTTGGGGGTTTAACCGCCAGAACTGGAGCCAACTTCCTGAGATTAGAACCTGCACGTGTGTGAGAATGAGTGAGTGTGCACGCAGGCACATGTGTAAGTGCACATGTGAGTGCACTATGTGCGTGAATGCACCTGTGTGTACTGTGTGTGAGGGCAGGTGTGTGCATGGTGAGTGCACTTGTGTGAGTGTGTGCGCACACGCGTGTGTGCATGTATGTGAGTGCACTTGTACGTTCCCCTTGGCTGCTGGGCCAATGACCCCCTCTCTGCATCCTGTCTTATCTTCGTGCGCCACGGTCTGGCTGCTTCTCTGTGTGGGTCCAGCCTGTCCCCCTGCAAATGAATGTCCTAATGTCCCTTGCCCCTTGCCTGGGCTGCCAGGCGGCTCTTCTTCCTGGCCTCTCCCCTACTTGCAAGGTTCTCCCCACCTTCTGACTGTACTGTGTACATTCTGACAAAAACGAAGTTGGGGTTCTAGGAGAACGGAGCCAACCTTCCAGGGCCTTCCGTGCCCCCCTCTCAGTCCCTCATGACAAGGCAACGGGGCCATGGACACTGCATATTCAGCCCGCCCAGGCTCCGGGGCTCCCTAAGGCTGTGTAAGTGAGGCTTCTTTGGAAGGTCAAAGGAGCTGCTAACCCGCAGGGGAAAAGGCAAATTCCTTTCTTGAAAGGAAAGAGGGGTGTCCAGCCAATGAGGCCCTGGCTGCCGACACCCAGCAGCCCCATCCTGGTGCCTGAAAATGGACAAAGGAGACTGCCTGCCTCAGCCGGCAGGAGGTGCTAGAGTGGATATGAAAGACCAGCTAGCCAGGTAGCTTTCTGGAACCAAAGAGAGGTCTGGTTTTCTTTTGGATGCAGGAGCAGCGTGTAGGAAAGTTCCAGAGAGCTGGAGAGGGCAGCCCAGCCCCTGAGCCTAAGTGGGTGCCGGTCCAAGGATGCCCCGGGTGAGCTTGCAGCCCAGTGGGCTCCAGCACAGCCCCTACCCCTATACCCACCCTGGCCCACCATATGGCTGGGGCTGACCTGTGCGTCTCATGTGGGAGGGCTGGGCGTAGGCGATGTGGTGGCCTTTTGCTTTATTATTTCTTTTTCCAATAAAAGGCCTTGCCTAGCTTGAGGCTCTGTGCTGCTTCTCTCCCCCACGGTGGTGGGAGGCCAGATCTGTGCCCCAGGACCACGGCGAGGAGGCAGGGCTGAGTGTGCTCCTGAAGAGGCAGCGCCCTGACACGGGCAGGACGGGCCCTGTCTTCTTGGAGCTTGCAGTCTAGTGGGAGGCAGACACTCTGCATCCCTAATCTGGAGGCTTTATGAGGCCCTGGGATCCTTAGGTGGGGGGAACAGGTTAGACTGAAAGCCAGGTCAAAATCAAGTCACGGGGCTTCCCTGGTGGTGCAGCGGTTGAGAGTCCGCCTGCCGATGCAGGGGACGCGGGTTCGTGCCCCAGTCCGGGAAGATCCCACATGCTGCAGAGGGGCTGGGCCCGTGAGCCATGGCCGCTGAGCCTGCGCTCCCCAATGGGAGAGGCCACAACAGTGAGAGGCCCGTGTACCGCAAAAAAAAAAAAAAAATCAAGTCATGGATTAATTAGATAAATAACCATTTCTTGAGCTCATATCTGTTCGGGGTTGGATCACACAGGTCACTCAGTTCTAAAGAAAAGTATGTGGGTGTTGGAACCTAGTAGAGTTGTGTCTTAGCTTAGGCTCCGGACGCGCAGTCTCAGCGGCCATGGCTCATGGGCCCAGCTGCTCCGCGGCATGTGGGATCCTCCCGGACCGGGGCACAAACCTGTGTCCCCTGCATCGGCAGGTGGACTCTCAACCACTGCGCCACCAGGGAAGCCCTGTGTCTTGGCTTTTATAAAAATAAATAACATTTAATGAGCACTTACTGTGTGCCAGATACTTTGCTAAAACCATGTGGCACAGATGTGGGAGGACATTTAAAGATCATCTAAGTGAGGCAGAATGGAGGCCCAGAGAGGGTGAGTGACTTGACCTAGGTCACACAGCTGGTTGATGATAGTGCCAGGTTTAGAACCAAGGTTGTCTCCTGACCCAGTGCTCACTCTGACACTTTGGGGATGACACCCTAATGGAAGTTGCCCGAGGCTGTAGGATGGCCGGGGTCACACATTCAGGTCTGTGGGACAAGAGAGGAACCCACCAGACCATGGCAACAATGGCTCCACCTCTGGGTGGGGGTCTGGGGGGGGGCCCTCTCTGAACAGGACCCTGCGTTTCTTCCCTGTTTGTACTTTCTGCTTCTAAGGGGCAGCTGGACTTGCTGACTCTGCTGAAACCTGGGGTGTGGGTGGGTTGTCACAATGAAGGCTGTTCTTTAACATGCAGGTAGGTTCATTTTGTCTGTCCTGTTTGCAACATTATTATTATTAGTAATAATAAACAAACAATAGTAGCTAACATTTATTTAGCACTGACTATGTGCCAGGCACTAGGCTAAGACTCTACATAATTCATCATTCAGTCCTCACAACGACCCTCTGTGGTGTGGACTATTATTCCCACTTTACAGATGAAAAGACTGAGGCTCACAGAAGTTAAGTAACTTGCCCAAAACTATACAACTAGAAAGTGGCAGAGCTTGGCTTTGAATCCAGACAGTCTGACTCCAAACTGTGGGGAAGACGATACCAGCTTCAGAGACCCCCTCAGCCATCCTAGGGTGAGGATTTGGCAATAACCCAGGGAAGGACTTGGAGGTGTGCCTCGGCTCCAAGGGAGGTCTGGTACCTTCAAGCCCAGGGCATCACGGGAGTGTAGGTGGTTGGGCTCCTCATGGGCGTGTGGGGCCCACAGGGGCAGCTTGGTGAAGGGCAGTGAGGGGAGAAGCCGGCTGAGGCGTGGCTTCTCTGCCTGGCTTTCCTCTGCTGGCTCAGTTATGGGGGAAGTGGCAGCCACATCCCTGCAACCTCCTTGCCAGCCAGAGACAGGCCCCATCAGGCCTCAGGAGCAGAGGAACCCTCAGGCAGCTCTGGGCTGCTGCTCCCCCATCACTGTCCCCTGACTCCGCTTTCTGGCTTCCTTTGGCCAAAGGCAGGGGTGTGTGTGAAAACCACAGGGTTTACAGAAGCTCATGGTGCCACCGAGTGGTGGCATCTTGCACTGCACCCCCAAATCAAAACAGATCGGGCCAGAGCATCTCAGCGGCTGGGAAAATTCTCCGCGACCCCCAAACAAGCAGCTGCTCCCACCTGCAAGGACTTTTCTGTGACTTCCAGAGTGGCGCGGGACAAAGATGGAGTCCAGTCTGTGGTGACTCTTTCTCCCTATGGCCAGCCACCGGGGTGCTGCCTTTCTCCTGGGGGTCTTGCAGCCTGGGAAACCCGACCTCCCTTCTCCATAGCTCTGGAAGGACTTACAGTGACGAGGTGTCTGGCATGAGGCACCCACACCTGGTTTTGGCTTTACTGTTCACCACACATGAAGGCAATGCAAGAGCGCCCCAAGTCAGACCTAAATTGGAGCTCCGGCTTCATGACAGTTGCATATGGTGGAAAGACCTGGAGCTTTAGTTTCCCCAGCTGTAAAATCGGGATACTAATACTTTACAGAATTGCCTAGACAAGTGCTTCTCATCCTTGGTCGTAATCAAATTTACCTGGGGAGCAAGGAAAACCACTGATGCCTGGTCCTGTCCCCAGGGATTCTGATTTCATTGTTCTGGGGTGCAGCCTGGGCATCAGGAGTTTTAAAATTCCCCCTAGAGATTCTAGAGCGAAGGCAAGGTTGAGAACCCCTGGTTTCGACGGTACCTAGAGCCTATGAGCTTTTCACAGGCCTCTGAAGATATCTGAGACCTGAATGGAAAAGTTGATCGGTTCCATGAATTCAGCCAGACACAAAATGAGTATGAACTCTATGATTGCACGTATAACACATTCTAATACAGGCAAAACTAATCTATGGTGTTAGCAGTCAGGATAGCGGCTGCCCTGGGGTGGGGGGCAGCGAGTGGAAGGGGGCCTGGGGGCTTCTGGAGACTCCTGATGAGCTGTTTCTCCAGCAGTTACATAGGTGTGCTCACGTTCAGAGCATTCATGGAGTTGTACACTTAAGATTTGCATATTTTCTACAAGTATGATGCATTTCAATGAAATTTACCAAAAAGTTCATTGGCTTCAAAATAGGAAAAGCACAAAACTGAAATTAATGTTTGATTACATATCTACAAAATGTAACATTGTCAGTCAACTGCAATTTAACTCGAGGTGTGTGTGTGTGTGTGTGTGTGTGTGTGTGTGTGTGTGATTTAGTGCGGGTTGCGGATGTATATGGAAATGTTTGATATGATGAGGGGTGGGGCACTTAAAAAAGAAGGTCCCTTGTACCTAAGGAAATCTTAGAACAGCCCAGGTTTATGCCAGGAGCTCTTAATCTTGACCCCTTGCCCTTGTATGCAGAACGATGTACCTTTAACTGGGGAAGAGAATCCACAGCTTTCAGCAGATTCTCAAAGGGGTATGTGACCCCCCCAAAAGGTTAAGAGGAGCCGGTGAGAAGCTGGCCACGAATGTGCCTGGCATGAAATAGGTGTTCTTTCCCTCCTTTCAGAGTCCAGCCTTCCGAGGTTTCCACAGAACCCTTCTCAGGCGACTTTGGGAGGATTTATTCTCCTGGCGGCACTGAGAGCAGATTGTGCTGTACTCACAGCTCTTCCTCTAAGAGGCTATTTAAAGGGCCTGTCACTGCAGCATCTGCTGGACAGCAGAACTTAGCGTCCCAGAGCTGCACGGGGACTCGTGGTTTTGACAGGGATGATGCAGGAGGTGGAAGGGTATGGAGGGGGTCAGAAAGCTGTATCGGTCCGCAGACCCCTGGTCAATTGCTTAACCACACTGAGTCTTAGCTTGTCATTTGCAGAATGAGAGCGTTGTGAGAAGGCATCTTTGTAAATGATAATCTGTTTCTCTGATGTAAGGTATTGTTATTGCTGGAGTTACGCTAGGATCTCATTATACCGTGGCCTCAGGATGTAGATTTATAGCCAGGTTCCAGATTCTTGCATAGAACAAGCAAAATCCAAGGGTTCACTGACCCCCTAATATATGCGAGGAGCTCCTGTACAGTATTATCCCATTTTGCTCTTTAACGCTCTTGTGGGTGGTTATATTTGAATTCTTATTTTATAGATGAGGAAATTAGATGGTTAAGTGGCTTCACGAGCGCTCACAGCTAGTTAGTGTCGGAGCGAAAGCTTGAACCTAAGTCTCCGATCCCAAATCCGTCTCTTATTCTGCTACTGTGTGTCACAGTTAGACAAAAGGTTCCGTTCTGCCTGGATTGACTCATGAAGACAGATTTCAGGCTCAGAGAGAAGCATGTGGGCAAATGCAGACACAGAAAAATTAGATTTGCAGGGGCACGAAGGGGCTGGTTATTTTGGAGTAATTCAAGTTATCGATTTCTGTAATGGAAAAGTGATTGCGTACCAGCTACCACCTGAGAGCTGTGCTGAGCAAGGCCCTGGAAGGGGAAATGTTATACACAGCTTACAAGACCTTGTGGTGGGGATGGCCTTCCTCCTGTCCCAGTTCCTCTTGAACTCTTGGTGGGGGGTGGGGATCTTGTCTTACTTATTTCTACCACCGCCCTCCCCCACCCCAAGTGCCTGGTGCAGTGCCTCACCCTTGGCAGGTGAACGAGAAGTGCAGCCCATCACAGGCTGGCAGGAAGAGACAAGAACATACAGACATGAGGTCCTCAGGCCGCTGGGGCAACGTGCCACTGAGAAGCAGCTTAGGCAGATGCAGACACAGACAGGTAAGTGGTCACCGAGTAACTGAATTAAATGGTGACCCCAGGCCATCCCCTGCACTAGGCAGCTTTAATAACGTTGCCCTGGCCGTGATCTTGTGGCTCTGCTCATGATCTCCACCTGGGAGGGGAGGGAAGGGGAGGAAGTGTACATCCTGACCCTACTCAGCCCCTGCCTGGGCACCATTACTTTGAGGTGGTGAATCCTTGTGGGGCTGAGTGCTTTGCCCGGAAAGTCTGGCCCTGGGGTCCTAGAGGGTGAAGTACCGCGGGTGGATGGGTAGGTGGATGGATGGACGGATAAGTGGATAGATACAGAGAAGATGTGTATAGGGAGATGACTGATGGATCAGAGGTGAGGGAGAGGGCTGCCTAGCTTGAGACGGATGCTCGCAGACAGTGGAGAAGCAGGTGAATGGATGGATACTGGTCGGCCCTGTGCTCCCCAGTGCAGGTCTAAATACAGGACTGGAGCTCTTCAAAGGGAAGATGCTGTGTAGGCCAGTCCCCAAATGAACTCCACATTTATAACTGTGAGTGATGGCTGTGTCTCGTTGGTAAAGATTCTTATAGGTCTAACATGGCCCCAGTTAATGACTTATGGATTGTTGTAAAATCAGGCCCTGCTAGAAGTGAAAGCAGGAGGTTAAAGGGCCTGGAACAGATTTCATAATAATATCTGCATTTTAACAATCTGGGCAGTGTACTGAGCACCTTATACGCTCTATCTCGATGAAGCCTCACAAAAGCTCTATGAGGTTATGCCTCCATTTGCAGTGGATGAAGAAACGAGTCTCGAGAGGTGAAGCCGCTTGTTTAAGGCCACTGCGGAGTGCGTTGGTGGGGTGCCTGGGATTCAAGCCTGAGTCCATCTGATCCCATAGTCTCAGGGTGAAGAGAGAATTTTAAGGAGAGATGGAAGGAAAGAAGGAGGGAGGGAGGGCTGCAGGGTTTGGGGATCAGCTCTGTAAGAAAGAATGTGGTCTTTGACACACGAGACAACTTCTGCCCTGGGTGAAGCTTTGCGAGCTCCCGGCTTCCTTCTCCCTCTGTCCTCTCTGTGTCTGCCTTCAAGGCCTATACATCTTGAGCTTGGGGACTGGAAAGTGCAGAGAAGGTATATGTGGGATTTGCTTTTCTCCCTTCGGCCTAAGCGTGTCCCTCTGCTTGTCCCCACCAGCAGTCTGGGAACGTGACTGTGCTTTTGTCCCTCCCCCGGAGCTCCGCACGCATGTCTGGGCTGGGCAAGGAGAGTCAGCCCTTAGATCGTTTTGCGGGGGGTGTTAAATGATTCTGGGGGATAAATCCTTCGTGACTTCTCTGGGTCTGGCCTTGAAGAAGGACAATGAGTTACCTTTACGGGAATTATTCTGGGCCCCTTCTGGAAGGCAGGTGGGCAGGCATGCTGAGGTCATGAGATTCTGGGCAGGGGTGACACAGATTCTCCTTCTGTCCCCAGCCTCATCCCCTGTGCTCCTGACCCTGTCTGCAGCCTCCCCTCTCTCAGCTGATCGGGGCCCTCTCGGCACCTGGTACCTCCCCCGGCTCTCTCGTCCTGGCTGTGTTCCATGGTCCAAGCACGGTGCCTGGATTCACTTGGTGGGCACTTCCCCTGACTTTGATTCTGTGTCAGCAGGACAGAAAGGACAAACACTGGCCCTCATGTTCCTAAAATGCTTGAGGCAGCTGTGCTTCTGAAATACTTTGAGTTTCTGGAGAAGGAGGCAGAGTGAGGCAAGGAGTCCCAGGCAGGAGTCAGATTCCCAATTAGGCTGTGGCCCTCAGGAAAGTCACTGCTCATTTTTGGGCCTCCGTTTCCACATCTGAGAAGGATGGGGCAGAACTAGATGACGTCTCAGGTGCCTCTGTGTTTAATGATCTAGGATTCCGTGCTGGTCGGGGGCGAATCCCTGGGCCAGTTCACTAGCTCCGGGTGACTCCTGCTCTGTGCAGCTCAGTCAGTGCCATGCCCTTCCTGCTGGCTTTACCGCATTTTATGAGGATTCTCTTGGGAAATGGCACCTCGTGAGAACTAAGTTGAACACTTCAGCACAGCCCAGGCCCCGGGAAGGTTTGGTCTGCTCCCTCATGGCCATTTTCGGTCCTGAGATTGCTTCAGCTCCCTGTGGGCGGCCAATGTCCTCCAAACCTCCCACACTGCAGGCCCCCGGTGACCTGGGCCATGGCAGGCTGTGCTGGGAGCCGCATGAGATTTGGCACTGAATAGATCTAGGCTCCATCCTGAACTTTGCTACTTAGTAATATTGATAACATTTCTGATTTACTGAGGGCTTACTAGGTGCCAGGCCAGCCCTATGTCAAGTATTTTATATCATCTTGTTTAATGTAAAAACTTTGTGTGGTAGGTATTATCCCCATTTTACAGATAAGAAAACTGAGGCTTAAAACAGCTCACCTACCTCAAATCCCTCTTTCTCAGCAAGGCCTACCCCGAGCCACCCTATTTGAATGGCATCCTGCCTATCTCAGCGCTCCCGATCTGCCTTAATGCTGCTTCCTCCTTCCCACCTAACCTGTAACATACTATATACTTTACTTATTATGTTGTTTAGTGCCGGCCATATGTCACCGGGGCTTTCAGGAATCTTTGCCGGTGATGTTCACAGATGTACATTCCAAGCCACTAGAACCGTGCCTGGCACATAGCTGGTGTCCAGTGTATGCCGAGTGATACCCAGTTAAGTCATCTGCCCAGGTGTCAGTTACTTAACCAGCCGTGTGACCTTGGGTAACTTATTGTTTCTAAGCCTCAGTTTCTTTGGTCATAAAGTAGAATAATAGCATTTATCCCATAGGATGGGTTTGGGGATTCTTGGAGACGTACAGTTTTGGCACACGGCAGGCATTCTGTAAATGTTCGCTCCCTTCCCCAAGGAGGGTTTTTTCTTCTTGCTTCTCACTGTTCTCTGATGGCCCACCCTTCGGCCACTTCAGAGAACAAGCGCTGAAGGAGGGGGCTGGCATTATCTGTGGAGTTAACCAGCCTGTGTTCTCTTGCCCCCCTTCCTCCTCCTCCTGGGATGTGCCTGTTGTTAAGGAGATGCAACATCAGCCCCTGACGGGACGTGGCTGGGGTCTGGTCCACACCAAAGGAGAGAGGTGATGGCTGACCCCGGGGAGGGAGAGAAGGGGAGGGACTAGGCTTGCCTCCTGGGCTGAGAGTCTGAGGAGGGGTATCATTCTGGAATCTGCTGGAAGAACCCAGCTGGCTCCCTGAGAAAAAGAAGCGTTCGTCCTCCTGTCTCCATGTGACTCTGGAATGATGACCAAGGGTCCTGTTCAGAGGTGGGAATGGAACCCCTGCTTGAGCTGCAGTCCAGTGGCAGGCGCCGGTCAGGGTGCGATGCCCAGGCCCTGGGAGGGGGCCGTAGCAGCCAGAGTGACACAAAATCAAACTCCTGGCCCTCAGAATGGCCCCTCCCCAGAACAGGGCTGGCAGCTGAGTAGATGCTTGAAGAGGTCACGTGGGTGATTCGCAATTCTGTGCCTGGCGAGGGGCCTCGACACAGGTACTGCCATTGCTTCTCGCAGCTTGAATGTCACTGTGGGGAGACTGTCTCAGATCCTGGGCCTCCAGGGACTCCATTTCTTCTACCCAACCCACCCCTTGACCCTGGGCAGCGTGAGAGACGGTGCTTTTGTGTAACCAGCCAGCCCAAATGGAGAAGGGAGAGCACAGGCTGGGGACAGACTGCCCGGACAGACTCCTTCCTCCGTCTTGTTCCAGCAGCATGCGTCTCGGTAAAACTGGGATGATTACAGCACTTTCCTCCGGGGATTGTTGTGAGGATTCAACAAGTTGATTCCCATCTAGTTTAGAGCTGACCCAGACGTGCTGAGCTCACTAAATGGAAGCTATTATCGTCATTTTAAGGGGTACATTCCTGGGAAGAGGAGCATTCTTGGGCAGAGTAAAAATGGTATTATTATTACGTGGCTTTTCTTGAAAAATGGGAAGTTCTGGCCACGTGGGCCCATCTTCCTGCTCTGCTGGAGTAAGGGCTGCCCCCTTCAGCGGCTCCAGCTCTCCATTTGCATAATCCCTTCTAGCCCATTCCATTACTTGTCAGCCCCTGAAGGCATTTGCTATTTCTGTTACAAACTCAGGTCCAGCAGAAGCCAACAAAGATTTCAGGAGCCTGAGTGGGGCTAGCAGACAAAGAAAAGACTGAATTGTCTGTGCTCAGAAGGGAAAGGCAAGGCTTTGGGTGCCCAGGGGCCTCAGGGCAAGAGGAATTAGAAGAAAGAGTGACGTTGAGCCTGGCTAGCTTGGGTGGGGCTCTGTGCCCACCCATCCGTGGCTGGTTCAGCACAGACCAGTAAACACACTGGACTGAGGCATTGGGCTTGGAAAGCCTGGGCTCCTGGCCCACTGGGGAGGTCTGTTATTTGGGGGCAGGTGATGCTGAGTTGGTTCAGTACCTGCCTGTCCTCTGTATCTTCAGCCTCGTATTTCTTCCAACACAAGCATCTTTGGGTCAGGGAACTTGACGCCCTCACTGTCACAGTCCTCATGGGAGGGACCCAGTGCTTGTTACACGGGAGGGAGGTTCTCAATAAATGCTTGTTGAATAAATATATGAACGAATGCAGAGAGCTAGCTTTCTGGTACAGCAATCCAAGAATTTAGCTAGACTTTTTAGAAAGCCTCTGAGTCCCATTCCCATCCCGTGCCCTGGGCTCCTCCATCTGGCTGGAGGAAGGCAATATGGGGACAGCAACCATGTCACCTTCACTTACCATTGCATGCCCAGAGCCTAGCTCAGTACCTGGCACATAATAGGTGCTCAACCAATGTTTGTTGAAAGAGTGAATGAATGAAAGAATGAATCTAACGGAAAGCCTTCTTACCCTGGAGTCAGGATACTGCAGTTGTGCTCTTAGCAGCTGGAGGGATTCTGAACTCCTCTTTTAACTCATCTGGCCCCACCCACCAAGCAGGGTAAAACCACACAAATATACCCAGTTATAAGAGACTCAGCGTGCAGGAATTCACGGTTATTACTCATAAGGCATCTTCTGAAGTTCGCTGTCACCTTGGATCTCCCGATGTCCTTGTCAGGCTGTCACACTAGCTGTCTTAGCCCTTATTTCTCGTGTTGTGTGTGCAGACAATCAGTGGACACTGTTATCTTGTTATTTACCATTGCATTTGGAACCATCACCTCTGTGGGCTTTGGGTTTTACTTATCTCACTATCTTAGATCCACTTGTTCTTTTCGAAAAAGGCAGCATCTTCCAGAATGACGAGGGACTAGTGTGAATGGGGACAGCGCTGTCTGTTACCCCCTGACAAGATGCGGTGGTGGCAGAGGGCTCCGGCTTTGGCTCGGGGACCAGCTGGCTCGTGACCTTGGGCAGATCACTTCATCTCTCTGGAGCCTCATCTCTGGGGCCCTTTCAGATCTTTAATTCCATGTCAACACACAGGAGTGGGCTTCCCAGAAGTGGAGCGATTTTTAAGTGGGTGTACCTTTTCTGTGAAACTGTAGCTGTTTTTATTTTAAAACTTTTCATTTAAGCTCCTATTCCGAGTGTAAAAACAGCACTAGCTATGAGGAATTAATAGTTTGTGATTTATGGGGCATATTATTATTATATCAGAAAATGGTAGTTTTTTTTGTTAAATATATTTTTTAAAGGCTTGGTGCATTCTTAAGTGTGATTTTATTATATCTTGGGGTGCCTTTTCTCCCCATAAAGAACAGATCTGTGATTTATAACACATCTTCACTACTGAAGCTTGTCATGAAAGTATTCTAAGGTGTTACATCATTCCCACAGGTGAAGCTTCCAGGAGCTTCCAGGTTTCCAAGAATATTTCAGGGGAGACCAAATTGCAAGGTTCTTTCTAGAAAGCAGGGTAACCTGACACTAGCCATGCCTATGTCCAGCCACATATTAAGGGGGCCTTAGAAAGGAAAGGGCCCTTAGGCTCAACTCTCTTGTCATTTAGATGAGGGAAACTGAGGCCCAGAGTGGAGAAGTGACTTCCTCAGAGCACTCCATGTCTGTCCCTTGCTCATCCCACATCCCTTACCTGGTCCAAACCCCAGTCCCTGACACGTGAACACTGATGCACAAAGCCAACCACTGCTTATGCCTGGGGCAGACACTCTATCTCATGAGTTGCTTTCCAAGGGCCATGTGATGGAAGGGCTGCTGCTAATTCAGCATTCCAACCAGCTCTACTTGCCTCAGACACATTTTTGTTTTCACTAGCTAGACACTAACACCCAGCAGAGAGTTTATTGGCATGATTTCTCCAGAAAGAGGCTGGAAGACTTCGCAAGTTCAAACTTTAACATTTTTATCAAGAGTCCCAAAGGGCCACCCTTTCCCTCTCCCATTATGACCACCAACTCCAATATGGCTTTCTCTACCACGGGCAGTCAGGGCCCGCAGAGCAGAAACAGCATAGGCCAAACCGGCAGACATGCGGCACATAATCAACTGAGCAAGGAACCGCCTGGGAGCCATCTTTGTTAAGGGCAAAATAAGCCGCTCATGACACTGGAGGATACAGAAAAGACAGGACTATCTTGATTCTTCTGAAGGAGTGAGGGAGGCTGGATGGGGTAAAAAACATGTTCTCAGAAAGCATGCAAAGAAAGCTTCGCAAACAACTAAGGTGACACAAATATCTCCCAAACTTCCCTTTTCAAAGATGGCCACCCCCGCGGTCCATTCAGAGGGAGCGCGCAGCAGAATCTACTGGGCATGGAGAGAGAGACAGGCAGTGGGAGAGATTTAGTTTGCCACAAAGGTTGTTAGTTTTGTTTTTGTTTTTTCCTTTATTGATGGAATTTAAAGTGCATATAACTGAAGGCAAAGTCCAAGGCCTAGAGAAAGAGATGAGGCCCGAGAGAGAGGCTCAGAGATTCTAAAGGCGGCAGAAGGATACCCACCTAAAAAGGCCACTTGAGCTGCAAAAAGCATGGGGCAGAGAGATAGAAAATGGGAAAAAGAGAAAGGGGGTAGGGGTGGGGTGTGGGTGTGGGGAAGCGTTTGGGAGGAAGAAGACAAACAGCAGTTCAGAAATTCAGACAAAGGTGAGTAGTAGGGGTTAGTCTATATCCCAGGTAGGAAAAGGTGGGCTGAGCTTAAGGTAGGAGCATTAGTTTTAGGAAATGTGAGAAGGGGAGAAACAAGAAGAGCAATAGCCTCTGGCCAGGACACAGCGCCCCAGGGGCCTTTCAGATGATGGCAGTAGTGGTAGGGCTTCTCCAAGCCTCTGTTATGGTCTTCCTTGGAGACCCCACGAGGGTCTAGGGAGACTCCCTCCAGCCAGGGGAAGACAGGGGCTGGGGACCTGGATCTGGGGCCTCCCAGAGCTCCCCAGTGGAAGGCAAGTTCCCTTTGCTACTGGACTATGGCAGGGGCTCCACTCACCCACACAGGCTGTGCCGTCCTCGTTGGGCTCGTAGCCCCGACTGCACCTCTTGTTGGTCCGGCACCTGTAGCTTCCGTACGTGTTAACACACACGGGCTTGTCTCGAGGGCACACGAATGGGAACTGGATGCATTCGTTGGTGTCTGAAAGGCAAGGGGAGCCACTCACTGGGGGCTGTGGGCAGTGGATCCTTGCTCAGGCTCTGCTGCACACCCCTCCCCCGCCGTGACCTTGGGCATGTCCTTTCTTCTCTCTGGGCCTCAACTTCCTCGCTTCAGTCCCCTTGGCTGGCTCCTCCTGTGCTTACCTCTACACGTGGGGGGCATTCAGGCTTGGTCCGGGGTCTTCTCTTCTATCTACCACACTTTCTCTAGGTGGTCCCTTCGTACATGGATGATTCCAGAACTTCCAACTCCAGCCACGACCTCTCCCCGGGGCTCCAGACTTGTAAATCTGTCTACCGTGCATCTCAAACTTACTGGGTCCAAATGGAACTCTAGATCCCCCCTGGCCCTCAAGCATCTTCTGCCCCCTGTTCCCATCTCCCCCAACTCAAGCAATGCCACTGTCAGTCACTTGGCTGCTCAAGCAGACATCAGAGTGATCCCCGATTCCTCTGGTTGCCTGACCTCTGCAGGTGATCTAACAACAGATCCTGTCAGTTCTGCCCCCACAGTACCTCTCCCATTTGGCCACCTCCTTCTCACTCCTCTGCCACCAGCCTGTCCCCAACCACCAGCAGCTCTTGCCTGGATTTCTGCAGCTGCCTCCCTCCCGGCCTCCAGGCTTCCCCCCTCCCTCCAATTCTATCTGCAATTCAGCAACCAGGTGATCATTTGAAAATGTGAACCACATGTTTTTTACCCCATCCAGCCTCCCTCACTCCTTCAGAAGAATCAAGATAGTCCTGTCTTTTCTGTATCCTCCAGTGTCATGAGCGGCTTATTTTGCCCTTAACAAAGATGGCTCCCAGGCGGTTCCTTGCTCAGTTGATTATGTGTCCCATGTCTGCTGGTTTGGCCTATACTCTCCTGCTTAACTGCAAAGGGCCCTGAGAGCAAAGTCCAGACACCTTTCTAGGGCCTCAAGACCCTCCTTAACTTGGCGTTTGGCTCGTCCATCGTCTCCTGGCACACTGGCCTTCTTCCTGTCCCTTTGACACACCAAGCCTTTTACCTGTATCCTGGTCTTTGCTCCCACCCTTCCCTCTGCCAGGAAAGCTCCTCCCTCCAGTCTTTCTGTGCCTGGACCCTTCTCATCCTTCAGGTCTCAGCTCAAAGGTCCTCTCCCTGTCCACGCCATCTAGAAGAGTCTTCAGAGAGCACCTTGCTTGAAGGTTTCTTAACTCATCTCGTCCAGCGTTCGGGTCACATGTTTGTGGCCTGTCTCCCAGACTAGAGCAGACGCCCCTCCAGGGCAGGTGCTTGGCCTGCACCCCCAGCTCCCCGAGCGGGGTGCTATGTACGACGCACACAGATGTCTGCTGGATGGTGAAAGGAAGCGGCGGCTGCACTGGGGGTGTCATGGGGTCTGCCCAGCACATGGGGAAGGAGCTGGAATTTCTGTGTACATGCACTGTCTGTGGGGACATGAAGAGCAGAGGGGACTAATTTCTTCCTCAAGCCCCCCTTCGAGCCATCCTCCTCCACTTCTCACTTGTGGTCCTTTGCCCATGCAGCGCCCTCCACTGGAACACTTTCTCCCCTCTGCCGGGCGAACCCCTCATCACCCTTCAGGTCTCAACTCACACCTTACTTTCTCTGGGACACCTTCTTGGACCCTCCCTAGACTGGTTTAAGACCCCACCTTTGTGCTCCCACAGTCCCCTCCCCTCCCCCACCCCAGCCCTGCTCAGGCTGTGTGGTCATCGCTGTTTACTTGTGTGCCCCTCCCACTGGCTCTAAGCTCCAAGAGGGCAGGGACTGCGTCCTCCTTGTTTACTCTTGCATCTCAGTAGCAAACGCATTCACCTGGGGCTGATGAGTATCTGCAGAGGGGACTTGGCAAGAAAGCTGCCTGAGCATCTAAAGGGCAGGTGGAATGCTTGGCCTGACCCCTCGTTGCTGGTCACTGGGATGGAAGACATTGGGTTGAAGACCTTCTGGGTGCTGAGCCTCTAGGCTGCCCCTTGCCCATTCCAGATCCTCGGGGGACTTTTAGAAGGTCCCTGGACCCTCACAGAGCTGCCTCACGGAGCCTGGCCATGCTGTAGTTACGTGCCCGCCAGCACTGCACAAGGCTGCAATTTCCCTTCTGTACTGTGACCGCATGCTGCACTCTGGTTTGCTCCAGTGCCCCCCAGCCATGCCCACCCTTGCTCACCGGCCCCCTTGCTTGCTGTTCTGTTGGAAGGAGGATGCACGCCCGCCCTAGCCACCACGGCCCCCTGGGAGCCAGGCCTCCCTGTGAGCTCTGTCCAGATGGTTGTGCGTCTGTTCCCCATGCTCATTCTCTCTGTATGCATGGCAGGAAAGCACTGTCAATTCCCAGAGCGGCAGTCATTCAGCCTGCTGGTCACTACCATCACTCCCACCTTGCCGAGTCACCTGGCGGTGGTCTTGGCATCTGAAGCCTCAGGGACAAACAACACATTCGCCTCCTCACCCTTCCGCCCCTTGTCTGCAACCTGAGCCTTGCCAGGGCCCAGGCTGACATTCCCCAGTGAGAGGCCGGCCTCTGCCTTGTCCCCTGGTACCGGCAGGCAACTCACCCATGCAATGGCCATTTTCCTGCTGGGAGAATCCTTGGCCGCACTGCAAGGTAGGCAGAAGCAGAGACACTAGTGAGTTGAGAAGATCCCATCTCAGGTCCCCTCCTAGTTACAGCCGCAGAGCAGCTGTCACCCTGACCCCAGCATGAGGGCTGCTCTTAGCTCTGCGCCTGGGAGATCCCCTTCCCGCCAGGCCCCTTCCCTTGCACTGAGAATAGGAGACTGGGCGGGGAGGCCACGGACAGATCCGTGCAAACTCCTGCTCACTCCCCTTGCATGGGATCCACACGCCTGCACCGGGACACCTAACAGAGTCTGTCCCTCCTGTGGCATCACCCTGAGACAGGCCGGGTCTCAGGAAGGCAAAGTGTAGAGAGGGGTGGAGAAGCTTTTAGAGGTGTCTGCTCACTCCCCGCACCCCCTTCTCTGAGAACCTTCCCCACTCACAAGGGGTGGGTGCCTGCAAGCCAGGCCGTCCCCCACCTCTGGGCAGGGCTGACTGGACAAGAGGTGGACATCCCAGCAGGAGGAGGGACTCAAAGGCTTTGCGGCTAGAAGCTGAACTAAGTGAGGCTGAGACAGATTTTGGCGCCTGGTCACGCCGGGCTGTGGAGGCTTTGCTGTGTCTATGTGGAGGTCTCATAGACAGCAGGCTGGTGGCTGGAGGTGGGGTGGCCGGGGACTCGAAACAGAACACTTTACACAAGACAGCAGTGTTGACTGTTGGAAAAGACAAATGATGAGGTGCTGGTGCGGCTTCCTGGGGAAGGATAATTCTCCCCCCAGAGCCAGTGCACTAATGGCAAAGGTCTTTGAGCTCCTGGGGCCACTGAGCTGCCATGGCTCTCACCCTGAGCATCCCTTGCATTTTGCGAGCTCCTCTAGAACCCTCCCTGTAAGCCCCCTCTTCTGTGTGAGTTTACGTGGGCCCCTGTTATCTACAATGGCGTGATCCTCTCCAGAGAGTGGTCCAGAGCTCTTTCCTGAGGAGCCCCCAGAGGCCCTGCCCCGCCCTCAGAAGCAACAGCTCTGTCAGAAGCTTTGGAAAGAGCCAGAAGTGAAGCGGGAGACCTGGGGCCAACTGTTAACTCTGCTCACAAATGGCTGTGCGGTTTTGGTGGGTTCTCTTTCTTGGTCTTGGCTTTCCTTCTCTATAAAATGGGTGAAAAATGCTTGCCCTTCCAATACGCCAGGATTTCTGCGAGGAGCAGAAGAGATGTGGGTGTGACACTGGTGTGCAAACTACGCATGGAGGGGTCACTATGAAGCCTGCCTTTTGCTAAGATGATTTCCATCATTCTAGAAACAAAGTCTGCAGATTCCTGGGACTCCAGCTTCAGCCCATGGGTGGGGCTTGCTTTTCTGGCTCTGAGGCCCAGATGCCTTTGCTCACCTCCAGGGGGGCCTGGTCCCGAAGTCTGTCCTCATCCCGCGGGTAGGGAATCTCCAGCACCGAGTTCATCTCCGAGCTGGCCACGTTCCGGCTGGCCATCTTGCCATCGGGCCATGTCACCTCCACGCTGCTGGCCTCATCCTTCCCTAGGGGATGAAAGGATCAGCTGCAGAGCAGGGGGCGGGGAGGGATTCTCCACAAAAGTATCATCATTCATTTATTCACTCACCTAATAAAAAATATGAATTGAACACTGTTCTAAGTGCTGGGGAAATAGTGAACAAGGCAGATGAGGTCCTGCTCTTTTAGAACAATGCCGTCCAGGACAACTTCAGCAGTGATGGCGATGTTCTCTATCTGCTCTGTCAGCTGTGGTAGCTGCTAGTGGCGTGATTAAGGAACTGAATTTTAAATTCAATTTAATTTTAACTGACTGACTTGAAATGGCCACACATGGCTAGTGGCTACCATATTGGACAGCACATTTCTAGAACTTATATTCTAGTGGATTTTGGAAGGGAGAGAGTAAAGCCTGGTGGTAAACATGTTGACTTTGGAGTCCTGGGTTCAGATCTTGGCTGTACCACTTACCGAGCATGCTGGGAAGGACATGGCGGGGGGTGGGCATCTGGGAGACCTGGGGACAAATCTCAGCTTTACATCTGACTTAATCTCAGGCGTGTTGCGTTTATTCGTATTTGTATTTATATTGGATGTTTATAGTCTGCTAGTGGCCGTCACTGGGAATAACCCTCTTTTTAGGGAGCTTCCACTCTAGTGGGGATAGACAGGCACACAGATGAACAAATAATGCCAGATATTGACAAGCTCTGTGAGGAAAACAAAAATAGGGTGATGGGATAAAAAGGAAGTAAGAGTAGGCTGGGGGCTTTTCTAGTCAGGGTGGTGAGGGATAGGCTCTTGGGGAGAAAGCATTTGAGCCGAGCTCCAAATAAAAGCTGAGGCGACAAAGAACCAAAAGGCAGAGAAAGGCCGTCCTACAAAGCTGAGATGTTTACAGAAACGAACGGTGGTGGAGCTCAGAGAACATTCATGGTGAATCCACCTGCACACATCCTTAAAGCAACGTGTTACATCACTGGCAGGAGCAGGTTGGAAAGATTTGTCAGGTGTTTAGGCATCGTCAAAGCCGGCCCCAGCTCCCTGCTTAAGGCAACAGGCCCGTCACCGAGGCAAGGTCAGGCTCATGGTGATGGACTGGGGTGGAGAGGAGTGGGGGGTGGGCCTCACCTGCTGGGAGGGGCCTTTCTCCCATCAGTCACCTGGGGAAGAGGGCCGTGCTCAGCACATGCAGGAGGGAGGCCGCAGCCCCCTCGTCGGTAGTCACCCTCCTGGGCTGAGCAGACGTGGGGCTGGTGCTCGGCGCTCCACCAATCCATACACTCCCCCAAGCATCATTCGTAGGCGGAAAAAATGATGTCGCCCACATGTGTGCGCTACTTTCCCCTTAATGCATACAGACACTGTTAGAAAACAAGTGAAACTGAAGAGTGCTGTCAGATTTATAGCAGCTTTTGGTCACTGCTGTCAACCAGTGGATTTTACAATGATCGCTGCTATGGGGGTCGAGGGTGGTCTGTGAAACATTTTCATGTATGAAAGGGGTTCCCATATTTTAGAAAAGGGTTGAAGCTACGTCTAGACTTTGTGGGGAATCTATGTACAGACGCCTCTGTGCAGAGGTCTGCTCTGGGGTGGGAGCTAAGACAGGACGGCGTGGAAGGACTCAGCTGCATCTTTCTCCCCAAGTCCCGGTGCGTCAGTCCGGGGCTTCCAGAAGAAGGTGCACCTTGACAGCCACATCATCCACTTCCTGAGCCTCCCTGTGTTTGGTTCTCTTTTACTGCCTCCAACCCAAGGCCTCCAGAGAAGTCTCCTTGTAGCGTTCCAGTCTCGGGCCGCCGTGAATTATCGAGGGCAGGGACCAGCTGCTACCGTCCAGAAGTGTCAAAGGTGACTAGCCCCTGCCCCTGTGCCCGCGATGGGGCAGCAGCACCAGAGAGAGGCCGCTGGAGCAGAGACTCGCACACAATGCAGAGACTCGAAGACGCGGTGCAGCTTCTCTTCCTGCGGAGACTCTCCCCTTCCAGGCCTGGTCTTGCTGGTTCTGGGGTTGGCTTTATTAAGCCAGAAAACATTTCTCATAAACTCCTACTGCCCCACTCCCTCCTTCCACAATAATTCATTTTGGGGGAAGGGGGTGAAAATAGGATTGGGGAGGTTATCAACTGCCCCCTCTTCTACTGTTTTTTTTTTTTTTTTTTTTTTTCTGGTACGTGAGCCTCTCACTGCTGTGGCTTCTCCCGTTGTGGAGCACAGGCTCCGGACGCGCAGGCTCAGCGGCCATGGCTCACGGGCCCAGCCACTCCGCAGCATGTGGGATCTTCCCGGACCGGGGCACGAACCCGTGTCCCCTGTATCAGCAGGTGGACTCCCAACCACTGCGCCACCAGGGAAGCCCCTCTTTTACTGTTTTGAAGCAGTCTCTTGAGGTTCAAGAGATGTGGCATTTTTAGGGTGTTCAGCACCCAAATTAAATGGCAGATGTAAAAAGTAAACACTTGGGCTTCCCTGGTGGCACAGTGGTTGAGAGTCCGCCTGCCGATGCAGGGGACACGGGTTTGTGCCCCGGTCCAGGAAGATCCCACATGCTGCGGAGCGGCTGGGCCGTGAGCCATGGCCGCTGAGCCTGCGCGTCCGGAGCCTGTGCTCCGCAACGGGAGAGGCCACAACAGTGAGAGGCCCGCGTACCACAAAAAATAAGTAAATAAACACTTTTCTACTAAAAAACAAAGGAGACACAGAAGAGCAAATGTTTCTCACCTAAGCCAACAGAACAGCTACATGAATACATTTTCCAGCCTGACAGAAGTGCCACAAATAACTCGAAAGAGCTGCCGAATGTTCATAGACAACCACGAACTTACATCCTGCCTCTGAATCTTGCTTCCTCCCTTCCTCCAGACCCAGGGAGGGGCAGGACTAGGAGATAAGTCAGCCGCGGGGAGAGCACACCTCGGTAGGACTCCCTCCTTCGTCATTGATTACTTTGCCGACTTGGGTCCTTGGTTTCCTCATCTGTAAGAAGGAAGCTCTACCCCATCCAGGAAGGACAGCTCTTGCTTGGATGTCAGCCCTGCCCCGGCCGATGTGGACCCTCAGCAGCCCCATCCTCATCATCTCTTAGACATGGGGGGGGGGTGCCCTGCAGTTCCCAAAGGGCTTTTGCGTGTTGGCAACACTGCTAGAGAGTATGCACCCCAAACTGTACCAGATGATTCTCAGTGTTAGGGCACTGGATCCTCACGGCAGTCCCATGAGAAGGTACTAGTTTTATAATTTCTATTTTAGAGTCAAGGGGGATGAAACTTGGAGAGGAGAAGGGAATTGCTCACAGTTACCCAGAGAGGGAGCATCTGATCCCAAAGCCCGTACCTGCTAAACCCTTGTTCTACTGCCTACCCCACCCCGATGACCAGCCCACCATGGGCCAAGCATCAGGCAGGGATCTGGGATTCAGCAGGAAGGACACAGACCCAGGCCCCATCCTGGAGGAGCTGAGCCCCATGAGGGCAAGGAACACAGTGATTATGTTATAATAAACTGGGAAAGTGCACCCACAGTATTGGTACCACTTGGTGAGAGAGGTGGGTGTTAAAAGTCATTTCGTTGGAGGATTCAGGAGGAACAAGAGCTTGTGAGGCAGAGAAGGGAAGGAAGGGGCATTCCAGGCAGAGGGCACAGCACTGGCAAAGGTGTAGAGGTATGAAAAGGGCATGTGTGTTGAAGATCAGGGAGAAGCTCAAAGTGGAAGCAGCAGGGTGTGAGCGTGTGTGTTAGGTGGGGTGGGTGGGAGAGGAGACAGGGCGGGGGGGGGGGTGATGTGGGGAGGGACTTTGGAGCCCTCACAGGTGTGGCTGGCTTGAATCCTCCCAATTACTCTGAGAGGGAGAGTTTATCCCCACTTCCCGGATGTAGACACTGAGGCTGGGCAAGATGCAGTGACCTGCAGGTGTCTGAGCTGGGACTGGACCCCAGGCTCCTGCCCCCAGGTCCCGCTGTTCCCTCTGCCCCAGAAAGCTCAAGTCTTCACGCAGCTGCACAAGCCAAGGGGCCTTTAAGCGGCCAGGCTGCGGGGCCAGTGTGTCAGGGAGCTGGTGCGCAGAGGAGGGCCCCTTAAGAGCAGCAGGGAGTCGCCTCTGGCAGCTTTTAAAGGACAAAGGCCAAGGAGGCACAGAGAATTGCGCTTTTCAGAAGCATTACAAGCAAAACAGATGGTGGGAATACAGTTGGGGGAAGATTTCTGCACTTTAATAAAGCGATTTTTATGTGGGCCACTGAATTTTCCTTCCCTAAATGAGCACCAACCGGCTTGGAGGCAGCTCTGAGTCACTTGCAAACCATCAGCTGAAAGGAAGGAGGGGTGTGTGTGCAGGGGCTGGGGATGCCATCGAAGCCTGGGGTGGGCTGGCCCAGGGGTGAGCCCCCAACGGGGGCTGGTGGGGCAAGGAGATTACTGGCGCTTGTTTTCACTTACTGGGTTTGGTAGAGCTGCCTCAGCTCTGGCTCCAGAGAGCCTGGGTGTGGGATACGTGCGGTGGGTGTGCAGGGCTGGGATGTCGGTTCAGAGCAGCCGGGGTCCAGTGGGGCACTCAACAAGGGCTGTGAGCAGAAACGCTGATGTATGAGCCTGGAGGGCCATCTGCACCGGGGGGAGCAGGGGGAGGCCAGGGCAGGGTGGAGGGCGCAGCGAACGAGGCCAGGGGCTCCCCCGAGCGGGGGCGCGTGGAACGGTTCTATAGGGTGAAGCTGAGAGCACAACGGAGTGGGCCTGCTGGGAACCCCCCGGAAGAATGCAACACAGCAAGGTCCCCGAGTTTTCATTGTGTGATGCGATGCAGTCTGGATCCTCGGGGTGCACAGTGAGGGTCTGAGAAGCTGAGTCCTCTAACCACAGCTCAGTGCTGACCAAGCAAAGGCCTGCAGAGCTGGGAGGCGTTCCTTCTCCAGCCACCGAGAGATGAGCTGGCCAGGCACGTGGGGAAGAGAAGGGCCCAGGAGGCGGCTGCTGAGAGGCACACGTGTGCACCCACACACAAGTCCACGGACAAGCCGCTCACCGCACCTTGCTGCAAAGTCAGGAGGCAGGGGTGGTTTTGGAGGGAGGAAGGAGCAGGGTCAGAGGTGGTGAGCACGGGCGTTGCGGGTGCTGGAAGGGGGGCTTCCCGCAGCCCTCAGCCCTAACCTCACAGCCTCAGGCCCGCATCTCCTTCTTCCTCATGCAGACGTCAAGGCAGCCCTTTCTGCATTCCTGTTCTGGACCTGCCCCTTCTCAGCCCAAATACCACAAAACAAACTGTTCAGGATTGGAAACCATCAAACTGTCCATCAGTAGGGGACTTGCTAAACAAATTGTGAATGTGGCCACACGATACAATACTGTGCAGCACTAAAGGAAAACAAAGGAGACAAGCACAGACTTGGAGTGATGGCCAGGATATACCTTTAAGAGAGAGAGACAAAAAGGCAAGTCTGGGAATAACAGGGAGAGTATAATAATTTCTGCTAAAAAAGGTTCCAAGGCATATTTTTCTATAAATGTGCTCCTGTGTATTTTGCATGCAATAAAATCATATCAAAAGTATGGAACTGGGAAAAGGCCACCCTGGAACACTATATTTGAATCTGCTCCCTGCCCCTTCCCCTCTGCGTTCCTAATCCCCTCACCCTGTTCTGCATTTTCTTTTTTCATAGCACTTAACATCTAACATTTTATATATTTACCTAGTTGTTACGTTTATTAGGTGTCATATGCTACTCCTCCTTCCGCTAGAATGTAGGGTTAGCCATGGTAAGGCTCTTTGTCTGGTTAGTTTTTGGCACAGAGTAGGTGCTCAGTAAGTGAGTAGAGACTAAATGAATCAAATGACACTGGCGGAGGGTGAAGAGGGAATGTTTCCTTTTTGCTTAATATTCCAAACATAGTGGTGCGATTATGGGTTATTTTTACTTTCTGTTTTTAATGATGTTATATTTTCTAATTTTCCTATAACCAATATGCATTATTCCTGCAGTCAGAAAAAAATTAAAGCCTTCTAATTTGACTTTATTACATGCAAAACACACAGGAGCACACTTATAGATAACTATGCCCTGCGAGTGGCTCCTGGGCTCCTTCGCGGCCCTGCTCTCCCACAGCAAAGCCTGGCTTTGGCTTTCTGGCTCCGCAGCCCCCTCTGTTCCGCCTGCCCTCTCCACCTGGCTCTGCGTGCTCCTGACAGTTCGGCCCTGGCCTCCCTTTCCAGACTCCGCTCCTACCAGACCTTTCCTACTCTGTGGACACAGTGAACACTCCCACCTCTGGCCTTTTTTCAAACCAGCCCAGCCCCTGGATGCTCTCCTCAGCTCCCATCCACACCTTCCAAATTCCCACCATCCTTCGAGACCTAGTTCAAGGCCCACTTCCTTGGGAAAACTGCCCAGAGCAGAGAGAATTTCTCCCATCTCAGTCCTCACAGCCACTGGGCCAGTATGACGGGGCATCCAAATCTGCTTGCAACGAGAGCTCCTGTGTCCCTCTGCCTCTCTCACAACCGTGAGCCTGGAGGGGAGGGAGCATTTCTCTGTTCATCTGTCTCTTTGCCATGTCTCTCTGCATCTCTTGGTTTCCCCTGGTCCCCGTCTCTGTCTCCCCGCTGTTCTCTCTCTTTCCTCAATCCTTCCTTCCATCCAGCCTTCCCATCAGCTCCCTCTCTTCCTGCCCCACTGCTGGCCCTCCATCAATCAGGAAGGCCTGTGCTGTGCTGGATCCATGAAGTTCCTTCCGGACGTGGGGGCCTTGGAGCTGCAGGCATGGAGCCACCTGCCCCTCGCTGTGCCCCCGGCTGCTGGCCCTGCTGCCTGCTGAGTGGCCTCAGGGAATCTCACTGCCAGGCCCAAGGCTGACCCACTGGGGCCGGTCTCCAAGAGCAGCCTTCCTTCTGCGCCTCTCTGGGAGTGGATCCGGCAACAGGGGAGGCTGCATGGGACCCGTGGAGCAGTTTGAACCAGAGCTCAGACCCAGAACAAATCCCACAGCCTTGCAAGACAACAAGGATTGGCGTCAGGGCAGTCAGGGACTCCCAAGCAGGAGCAGGATCCGTATCCCTAAGCAGGGGAGGCAGACTGTTGTGAAGAGGCGTGGAGGCTCTTGGGCCCCTGTGATCCCACCAAACGACCCAGCTGAGGCTGCCCAGCTGAAGAAGCAGATCTGTGCTCTCGGCGGGGACAGATACTGGCCAGAGAAGAGACCCAATAAGACCTATAATACACGTCTCAAAATAGCAGAGGCAGCTCATGGGACGTGTGGAAGGAGAAACCAGCCCCAGTCCTGGCCTCACCACTGATTTTCTTTGTGAGCCTCAATTTCCTTATCTGTACAATGGGGTGTGGGTTGATATCCAAGCCAGATAACTGGATAAACATCCTACCTATGAGACCATGGCAGTCACCTTGGCGTGGATGGCCTCACTTGGGTTATCTAGTAACTGAGGGGTCATGGATGTCCAGTAAGAAAGGGGCAGAGCAGAAGGACCTTGGCTGGCTGTGCACAGAGCAGCTATGGGAGGTCTGGCAGTCAAGTCACAGTGGTTAAGACCTCAGACTGTGGCGTCCAAGGAAGTGGGGTTCAAATCCAGATCTCCCTACTTTCTGGAGGTGTGATTTAGAGCAGGTTACTTAACCTCAGCCTCAGTTTCCTGACCTGTAAAATGGGGGTTATGGTTCTTAATTCATCTTGTTGTGGTGAGAATGGAATAAGGTACCTTATGCAGAGCAGCTGTAGATTCGTGCAACTACCACCACAATCAAAACACAGAACTGCTCGCCACCACAAAGACCTCCTTGCGGCTATCCCTTTACAGTCGCACCCACCCCTCTCCTTTTCACCATTTCTAGCCCCCAGCAACTACTGATCTACTTTCCATCTCTATAATTTTGTCATTTTGAGAATATTATATAAATGGAATCAACAGCATGTAACTTTCTGAGATTGGCCTTTTTTTTTCACTCATCATAATGCCCATGAGAGCTATCCAAGTTGCTGTATCAGTAGTTTATTCCTTTTGATTGCTGAATAATATTCCATGGTGTGGAGGGACCACAGCTTGTTGAACCGTTAACCTACTGAAGGACATCAAGGTTGTTTCCAGTTTGGGCTATTACAGATAACGCTACTATGAACAATCATGTATAGATTTTTGTGTGGACATGAGTTTCCATTCATCTGGGATAAATGCCCAGGAGTGCAATTGCTGGGTCCTATAACGGTTGTGTAGTTTAGTTTTTGTCTTAAAAGGAACTGCCAAACCATCTTCTGGAGTAGCTGTTCCAGGAACAAACGAGAGGCCCGGCTTTTCCACTTCCTTGCCAGCACTTGGTTTCGTCACTATTTTTTACTTTAGCTGTTCTAATAGGTGTATAGTGATATTTTATTAACACCACAGGTATACTGTATACCTGGTTATGTTATATATATGCATGCACACACATATATGTAACATACATACATCTATATGTGCATATAGATATATATACATACGTATGTGTGTATATATATATCAAATGCTAGTCTTTAATGTGTGTACACACACACACACACACACACACACACACACACACACACACACACACATAAAAGACTAGCATTTTTTTTCATACCACCCCCAGCCAAGAACCAGTTTTCACCCTCTCGGGCCTGACATCACTCCCGCTGATCACGCATGCTTTCCCCAAGGCTTCTAGCCAAGAGAGGGCACCAGGGGTTTGGTGAGACATTTTAACCACTGAACCGACACCCACGCGGCCAGGGAAGCAGCTGGTTTGGGTAGGTTCGATGCAGGCCATTGTTTGAAGGACAAGGCCATGGCCTCGGACAAATGGAGGATTAAATCCTCTGACCCCAAGGTGAACTAATTTGACAGAGGCACCAGGATGCGGACCCCAGCAAGGAGGGGGCATGAAAACCTCCCTGCTGAGCTCAGGTTCACTTCAAAGCAGGGCTGCCTCCAGTGGCTGGTGTCACAGTAACGTGGTATCTAGAAGATGCTCGGGCTGTGAGCCCTGCATCTCGCCGGGATTCGGGATGCAGTTTCAGCACCCACCGTCCCGCCAATAGCTCACTCGCGCACTCCCACCACCGCCCCCCGCCCCGAGCTCTGACTCACCCAAGCCAAAGTGTGCCACGGGCTCCATCTCGCACAGGTAGCCTGAGCCCCCGTCGATGATCCTCAGGTGGGCCCCACTCTTCTTGGTGTAGAGCACAACCTTAGCGCCCCTGGCGAAGGCCCCAAACCGGGTTCTCGGCACCACCCGCAGCCAGTTGTTGCCGAAGCCCTGCAGGGAGGGAGGAAGGCGGGCCCGGGCGTCAGCGGGCTGGGCAGAAGGCGCAGGGAGGGAGGGCAGGGAGGGACGGGAGGAGAAAGAAGGGGGCAAGGGGCAGAGGCAAGAGAGGAGGAGGGAGCCGGGCAGGGAGACAGACTGGCTGAAGTTTGCAAAGAGCAGTCCTGGAAAAGAGGAGGGAAAGCCAACAGACTTGGGGAAACCAGTGTTTGGAGGAGTGCCAGCAGAAGGCTGAGGGGCAAAGGGCTTCTGGGAGGCAGCTCTTCTTGGAGTTCACTGTGCTGCTGGGAATTTGCTTCCTCCAGGGCCCGGGTGTCCATTTCCTGCCGCTCTGTCAAGCAAGCATCCCGGGCTCCTTGGCCCTCATCCAGCCCAGGCTCAGCACGTTGGGCTGGGCTCTGTGGGTCCCCAGGTCCAGGCACACCTGATTCCCCCGGAAGACGGACAGCGGCTGAGCCATGGACTCTCCGTGGGACAAGATGAGGTCCAGCATCCCGTCTCCATCGAAGTCTGTCACTACACCGCCTGCAACGGCACAGATTTCACTCTGTCCATCGGCCAGGAGACCCACAGGGGAGGGGGGCTCCTGACCAGTGCCAGGTCCACGCCCTGAGTGTGGCAGGAAAGAGCACAGCGCTGGGGATCGAAGACTGGAGCTCGAAGCTCCTCTCCTTTCCAGTGGCCGCGCATTCATGGAAGAGGGGGTCCATTTCCTCCCCCTGGACTTCTGAAGGAAAGCATGGGTGCAAATAATTCAGACTATGAGGGCTGCTTTCTGGTCTTTTATACACACCCTTTATATTTGCATGGTTTTCGTCAGTCTATCGGGGGTTTGCATATACCTGGCCTCCTTTTGGTCCTCACTACAACCCAGAGACCTGAGGAGGGCGGATGCAATTAGCCCCATTTTATGGGTGTGGCGAACAAGATCCGGAAGAGGAAGCGCCTCTTCCAAGGCCACAGGCGAGGCAACGGCAGGGCCGAGTCTTGGGACTCCTGATCCAGTGCTCGCTTGCTGACACCAGGCTGAGTGCCAGGAGGGGTGAGACAGCAGGACGCCCAGCCTCGCCTTTGCCTCTCCTCCCGGCAGAGCATTACCAGAGATGCTACTGCCCGTGGAATCCCACGCCTCTGACCCCGCGGCCCTGGGACTGGGAGAACGGACCGTCCCCTCCTCTGCTTCCCGCCTGGCACTCCCACGGCCTCCTCCCCCACTCTCACCCCTGCCCCAGGATCTCAGCCCTCAGAGTGGCAGGGATAGGATGAGCCCTGCTGTGGGACAGGCTGCACCACCCCTCCCGCCCTCCCCCCAGGCTAAGGGCAGCACTGAGACAGGGGAGAGCAGGCCAGAGCCCTCAGGCGCCCTCACCTGTGCCCCGGCCCTCGGGCTCCAAGGCGTCGCCAGGATTGAGCTCCTCGATGAGGGGGTCGCCGTGTTCCCTACGGATGATGCTGCGGGACAGGAGACAGGCTGTTCATGGACGACAATGTGCTGGCAAAGCCCCAGTGGGCTCCCTGGACCTCGAGGCCCACTAGCTCCATTCTCCAGCCCCTGAGCACCCTGAGACCCTGCTGCACGTGGGCTGCCACCTGCATGCCGACAGAGCCACTCTGCTCACAGACCCTGCCTGCGCCTTTCTTGGGTTTTAATTCACGTTGGTAAATATTGATTTTTCCTTCTCTAATGGATGAATTATAGACAGCCTGGGGAAGGGCAGCTGATGGATGGAGAAGGGGCAGGGATGCAACTACCTTCAACCGACCTTCACATTCCTTCTAGCGGCCCTGGGTTTCTGAGTTCTGAATGCTACGCAGGGTTCCACCCCTACTCCGGTGCCACCTCCTCTAAGCCCTCCCTGATCGTCCTGCTCTGCCTCTGTCACTTTCCTGGCCTTTATCGTTTTCTGCCTTGTGTTGAAGCTCTATATGAATGCATCTTATCTCCTCAGTTAGACTGCGAACTCTTTGCAACCTGGAACCATGTATTATTACTCTTCTTTGCATCTCCCGCAGCATCTAACACAGTGCCTGGCTCTCAGGAAGCTCCAGACATGTCTGTGGGGTGCATGGAGGAATCCAGAGACAAAAGGGAAGAAAGGGTCCCTTTGGGTTGCTAGGGCTTTGTCTGTTTTGAACTCTGAATCATGATAATATTTGCTGTAGAAAAGTCCACTGTGAAAGTCCTGTTCTTTCTGCACGTTGAGCTGAACGCTGATGATGGCTTTGAGCTTTCCTCTCTAATTTTTCTCACTGGGTAGCTTCTCGCAGCCTTGGGCGCTCTGTCCTGGCTGTGTGGAGCAATCTTGGGGCTGGGGTGGGGAGAAAGGACCAGGAAGGATCTGTATCACTCTCCCCTTACGTTGCAGGTGGGGCTGTCACTTAAATCACAGTCACCAGAGGGCTGTGCTGTGGCCAATGCTTTCTTTCAGGAGGGAGCCAGGGTCCCCTGAGCTGGAGCTTCTGGTGGCTGGATGGCAGAGGGTGCTGGCAGAACTGCAAGGTGTCTGCAGGATTGAGCACATGTCCTGGGAGGTGTCCTCTGTCCGCGCGGAGCGTCTGTGCTGAGCACACCCACGTGTGCAGTCTGGGCAGTGAGCAGCATGGCCGGCAGTGCTTTTGTGTGTGTGCACACCTGCCGGAGGTGTGTGTCTGCCTCAGCCCGCTAGCATCCACAGTCCCTTCAACCACTCGTGTCCTGCAAGCTCTGTCACGGCTGGGCAGAGCCATCCCTGGGTTCAGGTGACAACGGAGTTAGGGGTTTCTAAGGCTAAAGCCCAGAAGTTCCAGGGCAGAGCTGGGCAAACTCACCCAGATTTGGGCAACCAGGGCAGGCTTCTCGGAGGAAGGGTCAACAAAGCTGAAACCAGAATGATGAGTGAGTCTGTGTCACTCAGAAGCGAGAGAGAGGCAGATGGTGTGGGCAGCCTGAGGGGTCCAGGCCTGGTGCAGCCCAGAACGGAAAGCTTGGGGTGTCTGGCGCTTCGGTGTAAACTGGGGAGTGGAGAGTGACAAGGCTGGGGACAAAGCCAGCCTGTGGGATGTATCGAAGGGAAGGTAGTGGGGAGCCTGTAAGGGGTTTAAGTGGAAGAGGGGTGTGGTCAGATTCGCATTTTCAACAGCTTGCTCTGCAGGACTGGACACAGGGCGGCAGCTAGAGAAGAGGGAGTGTGCAGGGTGGAGCCATGGGACCAGATCAACGCACATCCTGCCCGGCCTGGGACAGTCCCTGCTCACGCCTGTCACCCCGCCATTGTTAACAGGGCCTCTGCACTCTTCTTAAGCACCTGGAGTGGGTGATGAGTTCCCTGGTTTCCCAGGCATCGCTGAAGGGCCGGCAGACTCACACACACCAAGGCTTTGCATCCCTGGTGACTCCTACAAGGAGCCCACCATGTTTCCTTTGGTGACACGTGACAAGCCCACGTGGTATGGGGCAGGTAGGGGCTCAACTTCTAGAGTTGCCAGCTGAGTGGTGGCCCCAGCTGTAGCCCCTACACTCTCTGCTGCGAGCTCCAGACCCAACCGTCTGCCACAGGGACTCGGGGCACAGCCACGGAACTGGGAAGTGGCTTCCACTGACGCTGTGCGGAAACAAACACACTAACCCATAGGGTGACCATGTGGTGACCCTGTCCGCAGACAGCCCGGGGCCAGCCTGCCCTTGGGGTGGCGGGAGGGAAGCTGGGAGGTTTGACAGAGGCCAGACAGGCAGAGGAGGTGCCTGGGTGCTCGGGCCACAGAGACTCCTTGGTGCTCCAGGCCCTGGCGAGTGACACTTTATCAGCCAGAGAAGGAAAGCAGAGTCTCTGTTAACGAGCAATTGATCTTCCGCAATTAATCTGGAAGTTGTGAAAAAGCTTCTTGCAAGGCACCTAATTAGCAAATCTGGTGCCTTCAGGGGGTGATTACAGCTGGTCGGGATTGATGCTTTGTTAATAATTATATTTTAAAACACGCTTAGTCACAGCTCTCGCCTTTTATTAATAGAGGAGGGCCCTTCTGGGGGAGGGGACGGGGGCCTTGGGGAACTGAGCAGGTGCTCTGGCCCATTTCCTGCCTCCAAGGCCCCTGGCCCACCCTCCTCTTGCCACCTGCTGCTGAGGCCCATTAGCATGTTTTAGGCCAGGAACCAGGGCTGCATGTGTCCTGAGGTTTGTTCCCCAACAGCAGTTCTCAAACGTTGGTGGGATAAGAATCACCTGTTGCCTAGTGTACGCGTTAAAAAGACAGATTCCTGGGCCTCAGCCCCTGAGATTCTGATTCAGGAGATCCAGGGCGGGCCCAGGGATTCTTTACTTTAAATAAACACTCTGGGTGGTTCTGAGGCCAGTGGTCTCTGGACCCCAATCAGAGAAAAATCGAACCTTTCCTCCCTGCATGCAGTGCTCAGTTGCCTCCATTCTTGTCTACCATTCCCTCATCTACCATTAATTGTTTCATTCAGCATTTCCCAAAGGATGTTTAGCAGAGCACCAATCCCAAGAGAAAAATCTCTGAAAGAAGTATCTTGTACTGAAATCTATTTGGAATACTCCATTCACCTCTTGGAAAGTAAAAATACTCATGGTCACGTTAAAGGCTCTGAGAAGTCCTGTAGTCAATACACCTGCCTGTCTTTGCTTCATCCAGATGCACCCAAACAGATTTGGCTCTGGAACCCCTTTGGGTGGTAGAGTGGAGCCTGGCTTCTAGGCACACTTTGTGCACGTCCCCCTGACCATTTCCTCCCCAACAGCAGGAGGCCCAGGACTCCCCGCCTCACCTTTCCACCCCCCATTCTCTCAGCCTCTTGCTCAATCACTGTCCTTCCAGCTTCTAATGCTCCTTCATCAGGGGACCTTCCTCCTCCCTCCCCTTGGAGCTCCTCTTTTGAGTCCTAAGCCTTCCTCCCTGACCCCCACCCACGAAGGCTGAGTAGCCACGAGCCAGGCTGAAGCATCTACCGGAAGAGGCGGTTGGCTGAAGAGCTGCGGTGGGCAAAGTTGTTGAAGAAGATCTCCAGCTCCTGGTCATTGTCGAAGTCGGCAGCGATGACTGTGCGGACAGGCGAGGGCATGGAGAACTTGGGTGAGGCGATGTCCTGGGAGGAGAGAGGGCTGCAGGTCAGCGGACAGATGCGTGGGGCGATGGGGGTGGCCTAGAGGCCAACTCTCCCCACCCCCGTGTGTGCGCGTACGCGCAAAGATAAAATCCTGACCTAGCACGTCCTCTGTCACCTTCCCTGTAAGGGCCCTAGGTATGCTGTGTTTAGGATCACATAAACTTCAGGCTGCTTGTAGGAGAACAAGGAGGTAAGAGGAACAGTCCTAATTCACACTGGTGAAGCACCTTGCTGTTCCCTGGTCCGGACCACATGGGGCCCTCCCATCAGTCACTCGAGGCAGGGCTGATGTGAGCACTCCCATTTTACAGGTGAGGTAACTGAGTCCTGGAGAGGAAGGGGAATTGCCCACTGTCATAGCTAATGAGTGGGGGCCGTCACCAGGGCTCTGATTCCAGACGCTATGCCCTTCCTAGTACGTGCCCTTCGTCCTCCGCAGTGAGAGGCGGAGGCCGGGAGGGCACTGGGCAGTGCTGTGCATTTAAATCCAGGCTTCTCCGCAGACTAGCTGTGTGGCCTCAGGCAGGTTACTTAACCGCTCGGATCTCACCTTCCTCACTGGTGACACGGAGATGAATAACAGCTGTCCAGGTTGTGAGCACCGCGTGTAAAGCGCCTGGCACAGGGTGGGCACCAGGTGGATCCCTGGCACTCTGTCCTGGCCCTGCCCACATCAGCCTCATGACAGGTGGCAGAGGTGGCCTTTAGCTGTGTTTTTGCTGCCTTTATTACCTTACTTTGTTTCTTGGGAGTCTTTTGATTTTTTTTTTTTTGAGATATTTGCCTTGGGGGGTTGCAGTATCAGATACCTCTGCGCAGGGCTCACGAGGAGACCCCAGACCCAGGACAGCCCAGCAGGGACGTCAACGTGCTAAGAGGGCCTCGGTGGGCCTGGCGAAGTGTCCCACCTGTGGAACTTGCCTTTGAAATAGAAGAGCTGTGGAGGGCGACCTTTTGGTTCTCAGCAGAACATCCATTCTGGGTGGGTTTGTCCCTTAAAGACGCAGGAGCCTGTCTAAGTCCCAGGGTCCACGTGGGGAGAATTGGGAAGGGCACAGTTGGGGTTTCTGGGAGTGGTCCTCTGCCCTGGCCCTGCCCCTGGGCCTCCTACTTCAGGCCCTCTCCCCTGGCCACAGGAATGAGCTGCCCACTCTGGGTTGCCCAGGGGAATAGGCTGTCCCCAACAACGCAGTGATGAAGCTGACTGGGAGCCTGGCCCGCTGTCCAGGGTGGGCTGAAGAGGGCCTTGAGAGCTGGTAACAAAGAGACCTCAGGATCTCGAAGTTGTTATTATTCTAACGGAAACCTACATAGGCCCCTCGGGGTTGCCCCACTGGCTGCCTGGGCTTCCAAGATAATGTATGTAAGATGCTTAGCACAGTTCCTGGCACACAGAAGGCACCTGATAAATGGGGTCTCCATTCTTATTCTTATTCTTATTATTGCTCCTGTGAGCTCTGGGGCTGGGCTATCAGAAGAGTTAGTTGACATTTGGGGCTAGATTATTCCAGCCGGTGCATTGTAGGACGTTTAGCAGCACGTCTGTCCTCTGCACACTGGATGCCAGTAGCACCTTCTATCCCATTTGTGACCACCAAGAATGTCCCCAAATATTGTCAAATGTCCTGGGGTAGGGACGAAATCACCCCTGGTTGAGAACCTGGGTTAGAAGGAAAAGCTGAATAAAGGTGGAAATCATCCAGGATCCCAGGAGCAGCTTCTCCATGGCCAGGATGCACCTCTTTTTCACCCAGAGAGCCTGGGTCTCGAGCCTCTGCAGGGAATGAGTGGCTGGCCCTGAGCACCCCAAGGCGGCTGCCTACAGGGGAGGGGCTGTGGCAGTGCCCCAGACATAAGGGCCCTGCTGACTCCCCTGGGACCATCAAGCTTCTGGCAAATGCCGCCACTTTCTTGCTTCCTCCGGGGCTTTTGGCAAGACCAGGTACCTCCAGAAGCACCCTGACTCCCGGAGGTCAGCTCTGACCACCCCATGCTCTCCATCACCCTCCTGAGAAAGGCCCAGACTCAAGCTCACTGGGCTGCTGGTACATCCCTTACTGTCACCAGTCTTTCTGAAGAATTCTTGGTGTCACAGACGGTTGATAGCTCAGGGAGGGGGCACAGAGAGGGGTTCAAGGTTACCTTGTCCCCCACCTGCCATTTGTCCAGAAGGGGCAACTGTTGGGAGCTCTGTGGCCTCAACCTCCCCTGTCCCGCCAGCCCCACTGTGCCCTTGGCCTGAGCCTCAATTTGAAAAGCTCAGGCCCAGGCTATGGGAAAATGCTCCCGACCCAGAGTGAAGCCCACCTCACTGGGCCTTTGCCCTGCTGCCGCGCACCTTGCAAGGCCGCTCTCTCTCCTCTGCCCATGACCGTGCGCTGGGCACTACAGACATCACAGCAGCCCAGGCAGGAGCCCATCGTCCCCCAGATGCTACCTTCCTTGTGGCCACCCCGCCCCCAGGCTCTGCAGAGCCACAAGCCCCTACTCAGCCTGGGGGGAGGCACAGGCGGGGCTGCAACCCCAAGATGACAAAGCAGGGGAGCGAGGCAGAGGCTCCTTCTTACCCGAAAGTGCACCTTCCCATGGGCGCTCATCTGCAGATAGAGGCGGTGGGGGCCATTCCAGTTGCCATAGACGATGTCCACTTTGCCATCACGGTTGAAGTCGGCCAGGGCGACACCTCGCCCGTGCTGGTGGGGGTCATCCACACCTGGGGAGGAAAGGCAGGCGCCCTCAGGGCAGCGCCCCCTGCAGGCTCCACAAACACTCACCTTGCCAGGGCCCCGTGAAGAGCAGCAAGGGAGGGTGAGCCTCATCCTGTCCCGATCTCTCCACAGGGGCAGAAGGTGGGCAGCCACCTGGTTGCAGAGAGAACCAGAGACTTGCCTTCAAGCTGCACTTGCCCAGAAAGTACTATTTTTACCCGTTTTGGGGGCAGCATGGGCTGAGGGAAGGAGACTTGTGGAGATTCTGGAGGACTAAAGCCCTCCCCAGCCACCCCTGACACTGGGATACATTAAGTTGATCATCACTCTTTTGCTCAAATTTCAGTGCTTCCCCAGTACTCTTGGGTCAAGTTCAAATTCCTGCCCAGGGAGCACAAGGCCCCTGCCTACCTTATCTGGTCTTTAACTGGTACCACTCTTCCCCCTTCCGCATATGCACCGGCCACCCGGGATTCCTTTCATTTCTCAAATGACCCAAGCTCTTTCCAGCTTCTGGGCTCTTGTTCAAGCTGGTCTCTCCTTCTGGAACGCTCTTGGTTACTTGGCTCCTTGTTTTTCTTCTGCTCCCAGCTGTAATGTCACTTCCTCAAGGAAGCCTTCCCTGACCACGCCCATGAAAATAAGCCCCTCCCACCCACGCTGCTATTCATCCTGACAGCCTCCCATTCTCCTCCATTGAGCTGATCACACGTGCAGTTATGTTCCTTTGTGGGGTCCAGTTTTCCTACTAGACCTTACACTCCATGAGGTGAGGGTCTGTCTTCTTGTTTACCTGTGTTCCCACAGAGTCTATCTCAGTGCTTGTGGTGACCAGGTATTTTTCTGTAAACACTTGCTGAATGAATGAAGAGACATAAATAATTTGACAGAAGGCGACCAGGGACTTTGGTGACAGCAGAGAAAATACAGCACCATGACTAAGAAACGCACAGTGTGCCTTGTGAGATCTGGGAAGAAAGCTTGTGGGTCCAGTGTCACCTGTTTGTGCTGTCCCTGCATCTACCAGTGGTCAGTGGGACTGAGCTGATCCTGGGGGAGGATGGAAGGTGGCTTTGCCCAGAGGGATGGCCTGACCTCCTAGTTGCCCAAGGCAGACATGATCCTTCAGGTCAAGTGCAGAGCTGACAGGCAGTGGAGGCCGGCTCTGAATACCCATGCTGAGTCTTCTGGAGGACAAACTGCCGTTGGTCATCAGGCCCTCAGAGATGGCAGGTGATAGGACAATATGATGGGGGACGGGGATCACAGACCCAGGACACAGCGAGCTCTTGCCAGCTGCAGATACGGAGATCCTGAGGATAGGGGCCAGCAGAAAGCAAGGTGGTGCCCCCCTGAGAACCTTGGGGGCTGGGCATCCCCTTGGGGAGGCGAGGATGGGTGGGGGTGGGGGAGAAGAGGCAGGGAGACCCAGGCTGGAGAAAGAGGGTTTGCAAAGGCATGGGGGCAGCCTCCAACCTCTAGGATGAAATACCCCATTAATTCTCTGCAAAACTCCCCAGCCCGAATGTCGGTGGCCTTCTGTGTTGGCCCATTTCTCTCCTATCTATGAGGCACCTTGACAAGGAGCTGGTTCCCTTTCACGAGAATAATCGGTGCCAGGCTGCACTTCACAGCAGCATCTGTTTGGGTGATGAATGCCCTCTTGACATGTCTCGTTAAACCCCTGCAATCACTCTGACTTTCAATTACGGGCATAGCACCTTTCCTCTCTCCTCCCGTCTGATACCTTCTCCTATTCCAACTTGCTCACTCACCTCTGCTTCCGTCTCTTTAACACCTTATCAAATCCTCTAGGTTTTCTCCACCACCACCTCCTCTTCATTTTACGATTTTTCAGCAATGAGAAAATTTGCTGCTGGAGCGTTTAATGGGTGAGCTACATGGGAGGACGGGCCGGGGAGCTGCCTCCTTTTTTAGCTTTGCCCGGGAAGAACAGGGGAGCTGACTGGCTGCAAGGGTGCATTTGTGGGGTGTTCAAAATGGGAACTCCCGGGCAGAGTGCTGGAAGGGCAGGTACTTGTAAGTCACAGAGAATGGATTAGTACCTGCTCAGGAACTGGATGCTAGCCGTCAGCACGAGCTGGCGCTTGGAGGACCTTGGATCTATGTGTCTACACCCCAGCTCACCTCTTCTTCCGGAGGCCGGAGCTTGTCCCTACGCCACCAAGAAGGAGAAATCAAACCTCCCATTCCTTGGCAAGGTGGGGAGGAAGTGGGTGGGGAGAAGTGGCTGAAGGGCAGACTGATTACATCCACATACTTTTATTATGTGTCCCAGTCTTTGCAGACACAGACAGATTATTATAGTGATGTAGGAGCCTGAGTGAGTGGCACATGCAAAGGCAGTGGGAATACAGAGGAGGCAGTGCCAATCTCTGCCAGGCGGCACAGAAAGAGGCAGGAAAGGCTTCACAGATAACACCTAAGCTGAGTGCTGAAGGACAAATAGAAGTTTTGCAGATAGAGAAGGGGGAGAGGGTACTTCAGGTGGAGAGGATTGGCAGGTGCAAAGGTCCTGAGGCAGATGATGGATGAACACAAAGGGAGGAAGGGGAGCAGAGCTGGGAGCCTGGAGCACTATTTTTGTGTAGATTTTATTCTGCTTCATATTATAGCTATTCGTTCATTTGTCTGTTTCCTCCTCTAAAATGTCAGTGCCTTGTATGGGCGGGTGGGGGGGTGGGGTAGGGTGATCTTAGCCTTATTCAGGTCAGCGTCCCCAGCTCTTAGCACCAGCCTGGCACTTAGCACAGGTTCAATAAATGGCTAGTGGATTGAGTTGCATGTTTAAGATGGATGTGGGGAGAAGAAATGGAGAGAGGCAGCTTAGAGTGGAAACCAGTGCTGAGAGACACAGGCAGGACTCAGAGTTGGCATGGGCCAATCCCAGTCGCTGGAGAATGGATAACAGTCAGGCGTTCCAGACGCTGTCTCCCCAGCCACAAACATCCCCTGCGTCCTGAACCATGGGGATGTGGAATTAAAGGTGACAAGTAACATTTCCCTGTGCGGTGCAGACAACGACTTGTCCCGCTCTCCCTGGGGCCTGTGGGACCTGGAGGGAGCAGGGCAGACCAGAGTCCCCTGTAGGGTGGTGGGGGTCACAGGACAGAGGCTGTTTTACTCACCAGCACTGGCCGCAGCATCCACGAAAGTGCCGTCCCCCCGGTTGTGGAAGAGGAAGTTGGGCCCGTTCTCGTTGTCGCAGAAGATATCTGAGGCACTGCTGCTGAGGATGGGGCCCACGCTTACGCCCCGGCCGCCTGGGAGAGCACAGCGACTCTCACCGAGCGGCAGAAGCAAAGCCCCAGGCCCGCGTGGAGGATGGGGGCCGCCTCGGAGGCCCATGACGCGCTGCTATGGTGATGCCTCGGAAGAGGCAGGGGTGGGGGGCGGGGAGGGGCGGATTCTGACATTCCAGATGCTTCCTGGAGCCCAGATCTGGGCTCAGGGTTCCATAAACCAACGTGGAGGGTGACTGCACTGATGATGAGGCAAGTGAGGAGCAAGATGGAGTTACTTTGTGCCAAAGGAATGATTCCATGAGCTGAGGAACACAGAGGCCACCACACAGAGCCTTCTCTTCCCTTTGGTAGCTGAACTGCACTAATCCTAAACCCATCTCTACCTGCAACATTTTGATCAAGTCACAGATTCCCTGACAGCCCCCAGCCTTACCCTGATCACACATATGCTGGTCGAGATACCGGGTGTGTTCCTGTTCGAAGGACCTAAAGAAACAGGTTCCAGCCACAGGTACAGGGATGCTCACTTTGTTTTGCTTGATGTAGGAAACAAATGCGAGCACCTGCCTGTCCATCAACAGCGACGCAGACGGATTACGGTGCGTCCGCATGACGGACTCTTCTGCAGCTCCTGAAGAGACTGTGTAGAGCCCCGTGTATTGACTTGGAGGAACGCCCATGACATATCGTTAAATGAAAAAGCAATTCGCCAGGTAATGGTATTGTGTGATCTTATTTTTATTCTCCAGAAAAAGGAAAACAAATGATACTTCTGAATGTACGTGCTTGTGCAAACTTGTTTTTGAGTTTGGGGAAGAGTGGGGAAGGCCACACTCCGAGCTGTTCGCATTGGCTGCCCTGATGGGGTAGGACTTAGGGAGGGAAGGAGAGACAGTATGTTGGCCTTTTTGGGGAACGTCTGTATCGTTTGGCTTATTGTAACAAGAAGTGCTTCTGTAGTTTGAAAGGAAAAAATCCAATAAGGTGTATATTTTTTTAAGAAAGAAAGCAAGCAAGCCAGCTCTCCGTTAGGGTTTGAAATGCCCAAGATCAATGTGGACATGTCACGAAGTCTAATCTTAAGGTGTCTTGAACAAACCACCCCCAACCAGTGAGTTTCAAATAGAGCCTTGAGAACCTGCCCTCAGCCTCACTCCTACCCCAGGTATGGTGCAGGAAACAGCCTGACCAGAAGCAGGACATGCATTCGAGTCCCACCTTGGCTTTTTTACAAGTTGTGTGATCTTGGGCAATTTACGTTACCCGTTTAGCCTAGGTTTTTCTCATCTGAAAAATGCAGATAGTGTGACCTGCCTTTTCTATTTCAGGGTTTTTGAGAGGATCAAATGAGGTGAGAAAAATAAGAGGATCAAATGATGGTAAAGGTCTTTGTGAATCCTACAACCTTGCTACTAAGCGCTACACCTGTGCGCTTGTTAGAAATGCAGAATCTCAGGTCCCCACCGACCCAAACAGGACCCCTGGGGGGTTTACGTGCGCAGTAAAGTTTGGAAAGTGCTGCTCTGAAGGGCTGTTCAGTGCAATGAGAGCAGTTATTAGAGCACCAGCATGTGATTTTTTTAAAAAGTTAATGAGCACTCAGGCAGACCTGAGTGACACTAAGTCAGGTGCCCTCCCCAGCCCGCTTCTGGACAGGGCAGAGGTTCCCACTGTGCTAATTTGGGATGGAGGTTCTTTTGGTCCCCAGGCTCCTCCCATCCTCTGAGATTTGTCCCTGGAGGAAATCATGGGGCCTTTCTCACCTGTGCAGGTGGAGCTTGCCCACCAGGGGCCGGCTTTGGGGCCAGAGTGGGGCAAATGGCATTGCCGCAGTCATGGTTCTCCTGGTGGGGCTCCTCGTTAACACATCCTGGGCCCTGTGCCCCCGGATTTCTCCCAGGTAATCTAATTAGCTCTCAAGGAGAGCTCAAGCCTTGTGAAAATGGAGCCACTGAATCCACAATACTCCCGGGAGAGCCTTCATTAGGAGAGCCCAGGCATGGGGCAGGGCAGGAGGCTTTCAGACGCCTTTCTTTTCCTAAGCCATCAGGGAGGGTGCTGGGCTACAACCTGGGCACCTCTTCTGCCCATTCAAAGAGTGCTGCTGAGTGGCTGCTGGCAGCCGTCCCTGCCCTGGTTCTGCCAAACTCCAGCCCAGGATCAGGTTTTGGTGAGAAACCCTCGGTCTTGTCTGGGTCCCCAGCAATTCCAGGTGGGGCTCCGGGACTTGCTGCCATGCAACTCCATCCTTCTTCCACCGCTCCAGCATCCTCCAATTTCCTCTCTGCCTCTGGCTCCCAAGCTGTGACACATTCCCTTCATTTTCTACAAGGCAGGTTATTTCCCTCTTGGACAAATTTCTAAATCTTTCTAATTAACTAATTGGGTTGGGTTGAAGCCTTGCACCATTTGTAACCTGTAATTACTAGAAAATTGCCATGGTAACCACACTACTAATTAGTGACAATTTATTGCCATGGCAACTGGACCATAACAGAGATGTTACCCACACCTCTTTCTTGGCAAGTTTGCTGCACAGTTGGGGAGCAGGTGAGTCGGCAGCCGGGGAGCCAGCCTCTTGGGCACGAGCCCCAGCAGCCTCAGGATGGAGAGCCAAATGGGGGTCTGAGGCAGGGACAGCCAGGTGCCTGCACCCCTCGCTGGGGCCGCAGGGGAAACCCTACTTCCAGGTCCATCATGTTAGCTCTCTTCAAACTAATAAAATCCATCCATCTTAAGTGTGGCCTGACTCTCCCACTCCCTGCCCGGTCCATGACAGAGGCCCCTTATTCTGCAAGTATCTTCTACCTGGACCTTCCCCTCCTCCCCTAGCTCTTCCCCTTAAGTCTCCCTGTCTTCTCTGTTACATCCACCCTGTCTCCTGGCCTCCTAAGGTTTAGCACACACCTTATGGGGCTACTGGGGGCAGTTAGGAACATCTTTATTTAGCCCTGGAAAATGATGTTCCAATAGGGAGTTGAACTCCACTTTACATCAATTAATTCTTTTATACTTGAGGCAAGAACATCCTCGTGGGGGCAAGCAGTTCCCCAGTTGGGGCTGGAGAGGCACACCGGTTGGTAGGAAAGACTGGGGATCAGGATATTCGAGCTGTGTGACCTTGGGCATGTCACTGAACCTTTCCGGCCATCTGGTTTCTCACCTATAACACGAGACTGACAATAATAATAGCCCCTTCCCAGGTTGTCATAAATATTAAGTGAGCTGGTTTTTGGAAGGTACCTTGGAAAGCGTCAGGTGCCACAGAGTCATTAGTGGGACTATTTCCCACCTGTTGGGTGAATAATGTCCCTTTATTTTTCCAGCACTTTCAAGCTTCAAAGGCCTCTTGTTCTGCTGCTGGGTGTGAATGCTGCTCCCTGCCCATCCCTTCCCGAAGGCTTCTCACTCTGTCCACCAGGCGGGGTGGAAGAGGTGGTGACAAGGGAAAATGCTTCCCTACGGCCCCCTCTTCCTCCTGCCACATTCTGACACCCGCTCTGATCCGCTCAGTGGGCCTGAGCCCACGGGGCAGCCCCGCTTACCCTTAAGAACTGCACCCCTAAACCTCTGAACCCCTGCACTTGGGAGATGTAGACCCAAGTCCAATCTGGGTGCAGCCAATCCCTCTCTTAGACGGCATCAGGGCAGCCCTCGGGCTTGGAGGTGGGGAAGGGAAAGAGGCTGCAGGGAGCGGGGCGTTTGCATGCTGCGGCAGCTGTACAGCAGAGGGCCCGGGATGAAGAGGCAGGGGATTCGCGGTGCTAAGCAAAAGCCTCCGGGGGCTGCCCGGCCTCTGCACCTTCTCTGGAGGCAGGAACTTGGGAAGTGTGCCCTCCAGGCCTTGGTCTCCCTCCGTGAAGTGGAGGCGGGAGTGAGAAGGTCTGCAAGGCTCCTTCCAGCTCTACTTTTCAGTGCATCCTCCTGGGCCCCTCTACAGTCTGCACCATGGGGGCTCCGCGGCGAGGCTGTCAGACAAGGAACCTGGACCCTGTGGGACTATTCTGCTGATTAATGATTCTAGTGGATGCTAAGGCCTGCAGGTTGCCAAGAACATCTAAGATATCGTAAAAGAATAGCAAAGCACTGGAACATGCAGGGGTGGAGGAATGGACAGTGTATGTGTGTGTGTGTGTGTGTGTGTGTGTGTGTGTGTGTGTGTGTGTGTTGGAGAAGGAGGTGTGAGAAGGGCAGGATAACAGCTTAAACTTCCTGAAATTCTAACACAGAATCATACTGTGTTAGGGCTGGTGTTGCTACCCCCGGGTCCTCTGAGAGTGGTCCAGATGCTGGGTGGGGTTCCGAGTGTACTGGTGTGGAGGGTATTAGACAAGGACATTCCCACTCACCCCTAATCCCTCTGGTCTGTCCCTGCAGGACATTGAGGGAGATGGGGAGGCAGGAGGACAGGCTCCATCATTTGTCCACTGGTGGGGATTTTCAAACCTTGGGCACCTGGTGGGTACAGGAGGGAAGTCATTCCTCTCTGTGTGCCCACCCCCCGAGGCAGGGAGGGGGCTGGAAGTAGCTGTCTCACGAGGGAGGGCAGGAAAAGGAGGGGCAGGAATAGCTCCAGTTCAGTCCTGTGTACTAGGTATCATGCACGATTCACCTCACCTCATCATTTTCTAGGTGAGGAAACCGAGGCTCAGGGAGGCATAACTGCAGCCAGCAGGCAATGGATCACAGTTGAAACCCACGTCTGAGTGACCCCAGAGCCACTCTCTCCCCACAGCATGCTCTCAAACATTTCTAGTCAAGTTCCCTCTCAGCAGAAGAGGGATCTGTACTCCTGGTAAGGCCCAGAATGGCCAGCCATAGGCTTGACGTTAAAAAAAAACAACTCTCTTGTTTTAGCTGAAGAAAATGTGTACCAAGATTGCATTTGTATTCTATAACATCTGTGTTTGCTTTGAATAAAAAATGATGTCCCTCCCTGTCAATCATCTTATGCTTCTGACACTCCGTGTTTCCTGGGGCTTTGGCGGGCCTGTGGCTGTACTCCCTGGGGGTCCCGGGCCCTGGCTGAGGAGCCTGTCACTCTAGCCCTGCCTGTCCCCAGCTGACAGGTCTGGCTGCACGCCCACTGAAAGGCCAGCACTGCCTGGGAACCTGGGAGACTCTGAGGCCCCCACTCTGCCGCCCCGGGTCACCTCTCTGGAGCGGCTGGTAGGGGTCCTCCAGAAGGCCTCAGCTGGGCTGTAGGCATCTCTGTCTCCTCCATTTACTTCCTGTAAATCAGATCTGCCCTCTGTTTTGTTCTACACTGCTCCCAGCCAACAGCAAAACTCCCCACCCAATATCATAAATCCACCTTCATTTTCTTTCCAAATTTCTTCTAAGTCTTCTTTAATCACCACCTTGCAACCTGGACAGATGCTCCCTAAAAGGGTGAGGCCAAATTGCAGAGCTCCTGGGGAGGGAGTAGAGGCCAGGGCGAGACAGGGTCCAGAGTGAAGAAGGGAAGAGAGATGGATTCCAGTGGGAACAGGGCTGAAGATGCCCACGCCTGTGCTCAGGACTGGAGGACATGCCAGGAGACACATGCAGAATACCTCCAGGGCAGGGGTTAGCCCTGCTTGCTTTGTGCTTCCCCCTGGGCTCCCTACACCCAGGAGATGCCCAGCAGAGGGTCCTGGCATCCTTCCTTCAGAACCTCAGAGGAGGGTGTTGATGTCTGCTACACTCGGTGGGTACTGCCTGTGTGCTAGGCCCTGTGCCAGGCATGCTCTATGTTTATCTCCTTGAATACGCCCCATTTTTCAGGTGAGAAAACTGAGGCCCAGAGAGGTTAATAAGTTGCCCACTGCTGCCTGGGAAGGAGGACATGGTGGAGGCAGGATCTGCACCCAGTACTCTGGCTCCAGATCCTGTCCACTTAGCAGCTCTGCTCGACGGCTAGTTCAAGGTCCTCAGAGAGCCTATGGGATGTTCCTGAGATCATTCGGGGCCAGAGAGGCAGTGCAAACTTTTTGGTCCCCACCTTCCCCCACCTTGAGTTCCTGCCTGGCTCTCTCATGGGGAGAACTAGTTCTCAGGATTCCCATGCAGGGCAGTTCAGGCTCCAAGAGGCTGCAGGCAGCGGGGTTCTTGGAGAACCAGGAACCATGGGGGAGTGGCCTTCCCTCTGCTCAACTCTGCACCAGCAGCTCTGGCTGCGCCGCCCTCCAGGGGCCCTCGAGTCCCCCGAGAGCGGGCGCGCTGGCCGCTAGATGGCACTGTAGACCCAGTAGAGCGGCGGCCGCAGGCAGAATCCCGAGTCCGGACGACATGCCTCCCCTCCTCCTCCCGCGGAGCCGGACAGCCCGGTGCGGGCTTCGCCATTGCCCGGCCTGCAGACAGGTATGCCCAGGCCAACCCACTGCTACCCTGAGCAGCCCAGGCCAGGCAGCTGTTTCAGGCAAAAAAACAAAATCAAAAACAAAAAACCGGGAGCCGCAATTAAAGTCCAGAGGGCCAGTCCCGGGGGCTGAGTTTTCGGTGGTCGGGCCCCTTCCTCTTTCACCAACCCCTTCTGTCTTGCAGGCTGGAGCAGGATTCTCAAGCTGGAGGTCATCAGAAAGGTCAGCTGGTTGTGGCAGTTTAGGCATCAGGGGCCGGGGCTCTAAGTGCTAGTTTCTCTGCAAACCTCCTGTGTGACCTTGGGCAAGTGTCTTCTCCTCTCTGGACCTGGATTTGTTCTTTTGCAAACAGGAGGTTCTCCAGGGTCTGTCTGGCAGATGGGTGTTGTGTGCCTTGGCTCCGGGGACCTGACTGCACATCTGGCCATGGCTTGCTTCCCTCACTGCCTGCGTCTCTCCCCACTCCCCAGGCCCCAGGCACCAGCCTGGAGCTGAGCACTGGCCACGTGGCAGAGCCTCGGCAGTCAGGCCCTTACATTGGGGTCCATTCCTGGGGCTCAGGAGGTTGCTCTGGGCTAGTTTTCCAGCCATATGTCCATGTGTTGTGAACAGAGTGACGACGGGGGCTGCAAGGTAGCGTTGCAGGGTTTGGAGGGCAGGGAAAGGGTGGGCTGGGAAGGCGGGCAGACAGAATAGTAACTTGGTGGGCCAAATAGGTTCTTGTCAGCCAAATGGCTTTTGGAAGTCTGCAACGCTGCTCTAACATGTCCTCTGGGCGTGCCAGCTGCCCCGGCCTGCCTGCATGCTCCACGGAAGCTGCTGTTCCTTCCTTGAGCTGCCCCGTCCTTCCAGCACAGCCTGGCACAGTTGGCCGGTGCCCCTATCCCCACCCTGTGCTCCTCAGCGGTCTCCTCTTGGTCCCCTCCTTCCCCGTCCCTGGTTCCTGCCAGCCCTTCTGCCAGCCCCACCAGCGTGAACAGTGTCCCCTATATGCTCACACCCAGCCTTCTGAATTCTTTGATTCTGTGTATAACCCTCGCTCCCAGACCTTGCCTCCCTTCCAGCTCATCATTTTCAAGTGCTTCATCTCCCCAGTCTCCCCTCCTTCTCCTGCAGATCAAGGCACTTAATTGCCAAACCAGCCCAGTGCATAGAACTGAGAACGGTTCAGAAAAATTGTCTGCACAAGTCGAGGCTGATGCTCCTGCATGTTTATTCCTTTTCCCAGGCAAACATGGTTTATTACTGACATTCAGCCTCTCTGCTGCACGTTCCCAGGCAGAGCTCTCGCGCATTCTGATGGAGCTGAGCTGTGCAAACTGTTTTATTGTCTAGCCGTTTGTTCCCACAAACTTTGTCAGACAGGTCAACATCAATCTTTCCCTCTCACTGAGGAGGAGAGCTGGCTGGAGAAAAGCATGGTAAACTCGGGAGAGGCTGTGGCAACCCTTTCTGGGTAGGGCTTTGAGACGATGCCACCACCCGGGTGTCTGGCGGCAGGGGGAATGGCCCAAATGACCCTTCAAGGATCCTTCCAGCCCCCAAATTTGGATCCAGGCCAGCTGCCACTTGGAATTCTGTAGTGTAAATTGGGATGGATATATCGGGAAGGTCAACCACTGAGGGAATTTCTACACCCAAAGTGCAGGTTGGGTGTGAGTGAGGCCAGAGTTCACGTGAGAAGCCGTGTACACCTCTGGCTTCCTGATTTTTGGCGCCCCAGACGGGAACTGGATTGCTCTGCCATCAGCAGTCTATTGGCAGATGATCAGAGTTTAGTCAGCAGCCGTGCTGGAATTAGAAAAACAGCCTTCCCTAGAACAATCTCCCTGTCAGAGACTCTGACAATAGGTCCCCCATCCAGAAAGATGTGCGGGGAGCGTGACTTCAAAAAAAGTGCTGGAGAGGTTTTGGAACAAGAACACAATCCTTTGCGCTCAGTTATCTGAGACGGGACCCAGCTGCAGGTTAGGGATTTAGCGCTCACTTCCTGGCCGCTTATGTGCAGGTAAATAATTTTACCTGCTGTTTGGCAATAAAGAAGGCTTTAAATCTCGGCCTCTGTGACTTGTCAGTTTTCTCCTACAGAACCTGTTCACCCATCATTCGGGTTACAGCAGGGAATGGGGCAAGAGGTTCCAAGGAGAGGATGATGTGGTGATGTTCTTGGCTGTCTGACGTCACCCACTGGCCCCCCCCAAAAGCCCACCCCTGCCAGATGTCTCATCATCTGGAGAGGTCGCGTGGGAAGAAGCCGTCTATGGGTGGTGGGATGGAATAAAGCCTTCATCCTCCCTCCCCAGAGACACAAACCCACCCTCTCCGGTGGTCTCTGATGTATTAGACTCAGCCTTGCGGGGTTCCAGCCCCCAGCCCCTCCAGCTCACAGCCCCCCCATGTCACTCCGCCTACCTGTGTATTTGCTGACCCCAGCCTCAGCAGCGACGTCTCTGAGCGCCAGAATGCCCCGGGAGAGGTCACTGGCCTCCGGATCCATTTCAATGAGGGCGTCAGGGCCCACATTACCGTAGGCGTAATTGGCGATGTAGATGGAGTAGCGTCCGGAGCCCTGAGGAGGAAGGGAAGGAGGGTAGTTGAGCAGGACCACGGCGCGGGGTCGGGGGGGCGGGGGGCCCAGAGAGCAGCTCCCCCGCTCCTCTCGCAGGACCATAGCTCTTTCACAGGTTCGGCCTCTGCTCCCGGGGTCTGGCGTGCGTGACCTTGCACGACACAACTCCAGAGGTGCTTTTCATGGAGGCTACGAAGCGCACGACACCCCCAGAGTCCTACAGCAAAGCGGCCCCGCTTTTCCTTCCATCCTGTTCCAGAAGAACATCCCTCCCTCTCCTCCACAACCACCTTTTTATAGACAGTTTTCTAATGTGCCTTCTCCTCCAGCTGAGCTCTCTCCAGCTGCCAGCCGGGGTAGCTGCTCAATAAATATTTGCTGATTGATTGATCTACCAATTCCCATTATTCTCAGTCTCGCTCTCCCATTCTAGCTCGCTCCAGCCAAGATGACAAGCAAATTCGTGAGCCATCTCCCTGCCCCACCTCCACCCTGTACTTCTTCACTCCTCCACTTGGGTAGCTCGATAGGCTCAGCTACGCCAGGCTCCTCCTTCCCACTTCCACCCCCTTGTTTTTCCCACGTTACCAGAAAGAAATAGTATATTGCTCCTGCCTTTATAACACTGTCTCAAATATGTATGTATATTTTCCCCTTTGCATCCAGGAGAAGCCCTGGGCACCAGCTCCTCCTTGCTGTAGGCATTCTCTTCTCTAGTCCAAGACACAGCTGATGAAAGAGTCTTTCCTGCCTGTTATTATAATGGTGTTTCTTCAATGGATACCTTCTTTCCCCCAAGAGATCCACACAATTTCTCAATCAGTTTTCTAGCTTTCCTCTTATCCCTTGCAGCATTTCCCTCCAATTAATCAGACAGTACATATTTCTTGAGCTCTAATGATGTGCAAGGTGCTGGGGTATAAATGTACTTAAGACCAAGTCTTTGTCCTTAGGTTGCTTATAGTCTAGTTTAAAGGAAGCTGACAAGGACCTGCTGTATAGCACAGGGAACTATACTCAGTATTTTGTAATAACCTATAAGAGAAAAGAATCTAAAAAACATAGGTATATATGTATGTATAATTGAATCACTTTGCTGTACACCTGAAACTAGCACAACATTGTAAACCGACTATACTTTAAAAGTAAAAAAAAAAAAAAAAAAAAACGAAGGAAGCTATAAACACAAAACAACCCAGGAAAAACAGCTGAATTTAAGGCAGCAAAGTGTGCTCTGTCACCACCTCTTCTCAGCCCTCTTTGCTTTCCTCTATTTCCCGTCCAATGGTCCCATGACAGCCCCTCTCACCTAACTGGTCACTTTATCCCTTCTTTGGGACCATTTTCTTTGGGGAAACTGATTAGGAGACACTTGGGTCTAACAGGTGGGTGAAGCCAAGGAAGGAGTTCAGGGTCTCCTGGCGGAAGCAGGTGCATCAGCAATTACATGTCTGATTGAGTGTGTACAGGGTTTCCTGGGTGCACAGAAGAGGGGCTCTTAACCCAGAGGAAGGGCACCTCGCCATGGGGAGTTCAGAAAAGGCTTTCTAAGAGAAGTCTTGGCCAGGTGAAGTGGAGGGGAAAGAACCTTCCAGGCAGAGATGAGACAGAGAGTGATGAATGTCGGGAAGCCACAAACAGTTCGTTCAATGCTGTCAGAATGTACAAAGCAAGGCGGGGCCTGTGGGGGGAGGACGCTGGAGAAGGTGGCCAACCTGTTCTGTAAAGACTTCTCGGCCCCTTCATTTTTGGTTCCCTGAGTCTCTAGCCTGCTATCTGGGAACCGATGCTTTACAAGTCTTTTTACTCAAAGTGGTCCCTGGACCAGCAGCATCCGTGTCACCTGGGAGCGTGTTAGAAATACAGACTCTCAGGCCCCAGCCCAGACCTGCTGAATCAGAACCTGCATTGCCACAAGATCCCCAGTGATCCCTACACAAAAATGAACTTTGAGTTGCACTGCGTTACAACATGGTTTTGTGATTAGGGGAGAACTTTGAAAGGTTCTTGCCCATCACAGGAGCTTGGTATATGTGTGTGGAATGGCTGGATGAAGAGAGAATGAATGGGGCCAAAGGGGAAAGTGCACCACCACTGTGACGCTTCCTGACCGTACCAGCTGTTAGCAATCTCATCGACAAATGGGCAATTAAGCCCAGATGAACTGAAATGCACTCTGCTAGAAATTAGGATATTTATAAAATTCATTTATACCTAGTTCCTTACTTCAGTGTATTGGGTTGACAGAAAAACATAGATGTGTTACAGTTATAGAAGACTGAAGAAATTCACATGTGAACTTGACCCAGTAATTCTGGGAGGGGGAGCTGGTTCCAGGGGAAGGAAGGTGTTTCTGCAGCTTTGCGTCAAGGGCAGTGGGTCTCACCCTGTAGCCAACCTCAGAATCACCTGGGGGGCTTATGAAAACATGGATGCTGGGTCCTATCCCCAGAGTTTCTGATTCAGGAAGCCCCAAGAATCTGCATTTCTAACAAGTTCCCAGGTGAAGCTGGTGCTGCTGTTTCAGGAACCACACTTTGAGAACCACTGGTCTGGGGCTGTCAGTCTGGATCCTAGTCACAGCTCTGTCCCAACTGGCTCTGTGCCCTTGGGCAGGTCCCTCGCCCACTTTGGCCGTATCTCCTCACGTGTTAAGTGGGAATCATAACCCCCCTGCTTCCTGGCAGGGCTGCTGAGAAGATGAAGTGAGACAACGCATGTGAAAGGTCTTTGAAAAGATAAAAATGCTATATAAACATGAGGCAGAATCATTATCGATCAGGGAACGCTTCTTGTAAGAGATCGGCTTTGAGCTGGATCCAGAAAGGTGGATGAGTGATGAGGCACCTGAAGATGAAGGGCAGAGGTGTTCCGGGTTTGGGACAGAGAACGGATGAGGGCTGCGAGGGGAGCGGGAGAGAACGGCACACCTAGGGGCTGAGGCTATTACCTGGTGCGAAGCTGTCAAGCTTTAGCATAATTCAGAGTCACCTTTGGGCCCAGTTGAAACCAAGGCTGCGGGTCCCCACCCCCAGGGGTTCTGACTGGTAGGTCTGGAGGGTGGAGTGGGGTAGGACCTGAGAATTAGCATTTCTAACAATGCTGATGCTGCTAGTCTGGAGCAGGTATGCTAACAGGCCCCAGGTAGGGGTTGTGGGGCTGAGGAAGGAGTAGGTCAAACGTTGTAATAGAACCTGGGGTTAGGAATGTGTGTCTGACACGGGTTTACCCGGAGGCAGGGCAGCAGGGAGGTGAAGGCATCTGATTATTTTCAGCCAGGCAGGGCTCAGTTCCTGCCTTTGCCTGCCGCTTACTGTGGTGACCAAGGTCAAGTAGCTTACTGCTAGAAGCCTTAGTTTCCCTACCTGTAAAATGGGGATAACGATAACATGTACCTCATAGGCTTACTTTGAGGATTCAATGAGATGGTACGTGGAAACCACTCAGCACAGAGCTTGGCACGTGGCCAGTTTAACAAGCGTTAGCTATTATTATATTATTATTGTCTTTGTTATGTTAATATTATATTCTTAACGTTATGATTGCTCTTGTATTTTCCCATACCACACTGCATCCCTGTCTCTCAACTTCCACACCGGCACTGACCTCTCCACAGTTCTCAGGCCTCAGGGGTCACCAAGGTGGTGGCTGGATGCAGCAAGTAGCCCCTTTCCTGGCGGCAGACCAGCTGTGTGGGCGTCTCCTAGTTCCCTGAGGCTGGGCCTGAGCCGGGAGTGAGCAAGCCACTAAGTGCCCGCCTCCTGTGCTTCTCTTTTTGCACTTCACGTGGCGCCCCCCTCCTGTGGTTAAGTGCGTTGGTGTTCAGATGACCTTGTTAGGACACAGCGAGTCTCTGTGATTAACCTTCAGGCCCTCCCACCAGTGCTGAGAAGATTCCTGCCTTAGCCGAGCGTGGCAGCCCTGGTCCTGAAGGGGTGAGACAGGAAGCCAGGAGGAGACACGGGAAGAGGCCTGGCAGCAGCGCGGCCAGGCCTGGAGCCCCCCAGAACCCCCAGTCCCCGGGGCGGCTCGCTGAGCCGCCTCCCGGTTTCCTCCCACCAGGCAGGGCCAAGTGTGGCTTCACAGCCCGGCCTGGTGCTCTTCCCGGCACCAGCTTGATAAGCAATAAGTAGTTATACCTGGCACCTGCCTTCTCCCAAGGCCTGGAGGCCCCCGCTGTGAAGATCACGCTGAATGCCCAGTCCCCTCAGTGCCACATCAGTCCCCATCTCAGTCCCGAAAGAGTTGGCCCCCTTGTGCCTGTCCCCAGAACGGGGGCCAGAGATGCTCCCATGGAAGCTGGGCAGCAGCTGGGTCCCTGACTTAGTGAGGACTGTTTCGTAAAGCCAGGGAGGGGGCGGCAGGGAAGCAGGTGACAGGCGGGATAAATCACCTCCACTCCACGCTCTGGCTCTGGCTGGTTGGCCGGGACGCACGCCCGGGGTGGGGGGTGGACGCCCCACAGGGCAGATGGCTGCAGCTGCTCCTGCCCTCGCCTCTCGGCCTTTCTACCCCGCACTCCGAGTTGAGCACCTGTGTGCCGGGTGGACCAGCCGGGCGGGAAAGGATTGATGGAGCTGTGGGTTAACTAAAGTACTTGTCATTCAGGCAACCCTCCACTCACCCACCCGCGAGCCGCTTGGCTTGTGCCTTCATTTGCCCCATAAATACTTATGGGGAGGGGGCCTGATGGTGCAGTGCCTGCCACGTGGTAGGCACTTCATGAATAAGAGCTGAATAAACGAATGAATGAGCGCAAGGGCCAGAGCTGAGAGATTCTGGTTCATGTCCGAGCCACACCACCGATCTGTTTCGGGTCCTCAGACAGGTTCCTGCTCCAAGCTGGGGCTCAGTGCCCTCCTGTGTCCAGTGGACACAACGGTGACAGCCCCTGGTTGCTGGAAAGGCCTCAGGGGGAGAAAGGATGTGAAAGTATGTTAGCACCTACTACGTGTAAGGCCCTGTGGGAGCGAGCGGCCTTGCTCTGCCCTCGGGAGCCAGGCTCTGTCCGGGGACGTCTGCCTGGGCCTCCCCTCCTGGCCGACACATCGCTGTGTGCCCCCCTTCTCCCCAGGCCCCCATGTACCCCTGGACTCACCCTCCTGTCCACGCAGGCCACAGAGCGCCCGGCAAAGAGGCTGGCCACGCCGCGGGCCACGTTGACCTCGTCACTCAGGATGTCTTCCCAGCGGTTATCGCGGAACTTGAACAACTTGTCCGTGTACGTGGCCACCCCTGGAGAGAGGAGGGAAGGGAGGGCTGGTGGCCGGTGCGGCACCTACCGCAGGGGTTGGGGCCACAGGTGAACGGGTCGCCTGCGGCGCGGTGAGCGCTTAGGCAGCTGCGACCCCCCTCCTGGGGACGCGCAGGGATTCTCAGTTGAGAGAAGAGACTCTGAGGCTTGTGAAAATGGCCGGCCCAGCCCTCAGGAACTTGGGAGGCCGTGTGCCCACTCCTGGGCGCTGAGCTGGCCCTCAGCACGGGGTCTTGGGGCCTGAGCTGGCCCGGGATCCCGCGGCCCGCACTGCGCTCCTGCCGCACCACGAGCACGACGCTGGGATTGCCAGTGTTTCACGCCCAAGCTCAACCAAGGACGTCTCTTCCTCCAGGAGCTGCCGCCCACATTCTCTGCTGAACCACAGGACCTGACTTGGGTCTCAGAAGAAACGGTCCGGGCTGGCGGGTGGGTCTCTAAGTCCAAATCGAGGAAGGGGCTGGAAGTTGAGCTCTGACAGGTGTGTCACCAACACTCCAGGAAAACTGGCTGGCAGTGGGGTCGATGGGGTGAGGGTTTGTGGAGAGGCAATGGGCGCAGCCTGAGGGGAGCAGGTGACGCGGTGGTCAGGAACTCGGGGTTCAGAGTAAACAGGACTGAGTCTCAGGCTGGGTTCTACCGAGATCCTACTTCTGGGCTCTAGTTGTTGACTTCCGGCAAGTCTGAGCCTCAGTGTCCTTATCTGGAAATGGGGACAATAACAGCTGCATTCCAGCTTAATTCAAGGGGTAAACGAGATAATGCACCTGAAAGAGTTAGCACGGCGCCGCCCATCCCCCAAGGGGTTGGAGGTCGATTATTCCCGTTCATAGACAGGGGGACCCTGTGAGGTGCTTCCGGGACCTCAGCTCTGCACTGCAGGGGTGCGGTGAGAGTGAGTGTGGGGAGAGTGAGTGTGAGGATAAGTGTGTGAAAGTGAGTGTGTGGGAATGCACAGGAGTGAGTGGGTGGGTGAGAGTGAGAATGTGAGTAAAAATGAGTGTGAGTGTGAGATCGAGTGTAAGAATGAGTGTGAGAGTGAGTGGATGAGTGTGAGTGTGTGCGGTGAGGGCTGTGCACAGGAGGCTCCTCAGGTGGCTCTGCCTGGGAGAGGACCAAGGGTGTGCTCTCCGAGTGGCCTCACACAGGCACCTCCTAAGACCCCGGGGACACTCAGGGGCTGGCGTATCGTCTGCGGGGCCTGAAGCTGGCCTTCGGGATGCTCCCCGGACTCCAGGGAGCTGGCACGGGGGCAGAGCTGTGCCACTCTGCCTGGCCCTCCTGGCGGCGCAGAGGAGGAGGGGAAGGCCCTTTCCCAGCAGAGCGGAAGGCAGATCCAGGGGTCCTGCCGGCGTCTATGGGGTGGGGCTTGGGCTGAGGAGCCGCAGCTGGGGTCTGCACAGAGCTGCCTGGCTTGGGAGGGTGGCCCACGGGCGCCGCTGAGCAGCCTGATCTGGACAGAAGCGCAGGTGCCGGCTCAGAGGGCCTGAGCCTGTGTCCAGCTCTGACTCCTGTTTGCTCGGGGCCTTGGCCGGTTCCTTATCCTCTCCACAGCCTCGGTTTCCTCATCTGAGAGTTGGGGGTGACGGCTGTGCCTCCTCCCTCCCAGCATCGCTGTGGGAACCGCAGGGGAAAACTCTGGGGCCCCGGGTCGGCACGCGGGGACTGTCCTCTGGCCGCTCTGTGCCACCCCGGCTCCCGGGCCCTCGTCGCAATCCCCGGGGACCAGATGTGTCTAGAGATTGAGATATTTTTCCTTTCACGTGTCAGAAAGGTAACACAGTGCATACACCGTTTATTACATAACAGCCCCATCAGGGACCGGGGCAGCACCCTGTAATTAAACACATTAATATTTCTGCAGTGAAATATACAAATAGTCACACTAGGTGGGATAAATATGGCCCATAAATAGCTCACGTCAGCTCAGGACAGGTTTTGCTATCAATTCACTTTCCCACGAACTTAAAAAAAGCACTTGAGGCTTTCAGAGCGTTCTGGATTTCAGGACTGCGGAAAAGGGACTGTGGACTGAGACTGCCATCCTCATGCCTGTTCCCGAGGCAGTGGCAGCCTTGTCATCGCCTTCTGATGCCTGGGGGCCTCCGAGGACGGCACTGCAGGCTTCCGGGTGCCCAGCTTTCACAACAGCGAGCAACCCTTGCCCTTCTCTGTCAAACCAGGGCCTCTTTAGACAGTACCTCCAGCTCGTCTAGTCCCACCTGAAATCCTGAGGTTAAACTCTACCAAAGCTTAGCCTAGGTGAGAAGGCAGCTGCGGGCAGCTGGGGCTCTGCAGAGCTCTGATGGGCACCTCTGCATTCAGCGGGAGAAATTTCTCAAGCCGCCGAGTTCCTGCCTCAGCTAGACAAGAGGAAAAAACGAGCCCAGGGTGACTCTATACCCCTCTCTTTGCCTCATCACCCCCAATTCCCCCTGCCCACATTTCCCAGCATTTCCTAAAGTGTGCTTTGTGGAACCCTGGTCTCTGCCAGCTGCCTGGAGAAAAGATTTCATGAGCGTCTGCGTTCAGGAAAGACCACCTTCCATCCACCCTTGGAGATTCTCAGTGGACATCAGTCTATCGAAACTTTGAAAAGTCCTGCAATAAATCACGGGCTTAATTTGACGTGAGCCAGCCTTTCCCAAACACACTCGGCCATGGAACCCCTTTTTGCAGCTCACCTGTCAGCATCCGGCAGAACTAGCCTTGTTCTTAGCAAACTGCTGCGCGGGGGTGTTGACTTCGGGCCACGTTCTGGGCTTTGTGGCCAGAGGGGTTAGGGCGCCACGTACTGTTAGCCTCTTGCCCCCTTCCAGCCTCCTGACTTCTGAGCTGACCAGGGACGCCCAGAAGACTAAACTAAGGTAGAATGTGCAGCAGTGATGCACAGCCTTGTAGATCATAAACGGGAACGGCAAAATCAATGGCAGCCCTTCTGCAGGCAGAGGCCTGGAGGCCTGGGCGACAGGAGGGATGGGAGCCTGTGATTTAGGAAGAGCAAACGCTCTGGCAGCTGCAACCTGGGTAATTAGGTGTGTCAGGAAGACAGATAAACAGTGAGCTGTGTGGGTCGATGGCACTGGCAATAAACACCCAGCATTGGCCCCTGGCCCCTGTCAGCGTGTAATCTCACCTTCTGGCTCCTTGTAGCTGCACTCTGCCCCGGGGCCCCTCACTGAGTCGGGGGCAGCAGCTCGGGAAGAAGAGAGGCTGTTAGTTGTAGGAGAGAGGGGCTCTCCCGAGTCCCTGGGGGTGACTCCTACAGCCCGGAGGCCTGGGAGAAACAGGGCATTCAAGGGCAGGGTAGGGGGCTCTGGAGGTCACGGCCCCTCTGAGAGGCACATCTGAGGACTTCCATTCCCACCCAGACTTTGGCCTGTTGGCATTAAGGGAGCATTGAAGGTCTCAGAGCTCAGTGGAACCAGCAGTTGTCGCCAGGTGGCCAGTTGAGAAGGCCAAGTGGAGGAGGCTCAGGGGCCCACCACTCCCTGCTGGGTGCTGGGGGAGGCCTCATGGAAGTAGGAGTCTCAGTCCCTCACTCAGGGCACTAATAGTTCATTTGATGACAGGAGGGATAGGCAGAGGCGATGCCATGGGACTGCGGTAAAACTAATACTACTTCACATACGGAGCTTTCTACGTGCCAGGCGCTTCACACACATTCACTCACTAACCCTCGCCACAAGCCCACAAGGTAGGTACTATTTTCAGGACCAATTTACAGATGAAGGACCTGAGGCACAAGAGGCAAGGGGACTTGCCTATGATCCCCCAACTAGCAGAGCCCCGCAGAGACAACAGGACAGTACACCACGGAGATGCTGTGAAATCAGGCCACAGTGATCAGGGAGGGCTTCGTGACAGAGGAGGCACCTGAACCAAAGCATCAGAGTAACAACAGCACGGCTCCAGCGTGCAGAGCACTTAGGATAACCAGGCTCTGCGTGAAGCACTTCTTCTTGTTTTTTTACAATCATCATCTTGCCTAAACCCCTCAGGCACCTTGAAAAGTGGTGTAGCCCCATTTCACAGATGGAGAAATTGAGGGGCAGAGAGTTTCAGTTGCCCAAGAGCCAGTGGGTGGTGGAGACAGAGTCAAACCCAGGTCTTTCTGACTCCAAAGCCTGTGCTTCTGAGCACTCACTCCACTGCCCGTTAGGCAGAGAGGAGGGGCGGTGCTAAGGCCAGGTGGGGAAGCATCGGCAAAGGCACAGAGGGGACACTGAGTTTGCCTAGAGGGGAGGGTTTGTGCAGGTGCAGGAGGAACAGCAGGGCAGGCCAGGAGATAGCCACTAATCCAGCACTGAGGGTGAAGGAGCCATGGGTGGTTTCTGATCTGGGGAAGACAGTGTTTCCTGAAGATTCACCTGGCAGTGGAGTGAGGTGTGGGCTAACAGTGGGGAAAATGAAGTGGGGAGGCTGCTTCTGGAGTAGCTCAGGCACGATCCCGGGTGATGCTACAGGGAAAGTGGGGAAGAAGCTCTGGGTGCAGGAGGCTGGAGAAGGAGGGGCGGGAGGGCGTGGCTCGGTCTGGCGGATCAGAGCCAGTCCACAGTGCGGGGTTAGTGATGGAAGCAGGGACACTGGGCCAGCCGAGGGTGGAAGCAGGAGCTTGGCCTTTGAGGGGATCATAAGGTCGCCGAGAAGGCATGCCCAAGGGCTCGCTGGCCATGAGGGATGGCAGGTTGCAGAGCAGTGAGGCTGGAGCTGGGGCGGAAGGGAAAGACCAGTCTTTCTTCCTTCTCAATCTTTCTTCTTCCACCCCAGGGAGAAGAGAGAAATCCGATGAACCTCTGCCGAGTGCATCACCCACATTAGCTCAGTTGGTCCTCTCCACAGTCGTATCAGGAAGACAGATTCTTTGTTTTACAGAGAGAAATTGGGCTCAGAGGATTGAACCGTTTACCTAATGCACAGCTGTTGTTAAGTGGCAATGCCGAGCCTCCAACTAGGGTCTGACTGCAAAGCCCCTCACCACATATTAAAGAGCTGGGCAGATTATGGAGAACAGTATGGAGATTGCTTACAAAACTAAAAATAGAGCTACCATATGACCTAGCAATCCCACTCCTGGGCATATATCCAGACAAAACCATAATTCGAAAGGATGCATGCACTCTGATGTTCACTGCAGCTCTAGTTACAAAAGCCAGGACATGGAAGCAACCTAGTCCATAGACAGAGGAATGGATAAAGAAGATGTAGTACATATACACAATGGAATATTACTCAGCCATAAAAAGGAATGAAATAATGCCATTTGCAGAGACATGGATGGACCTAGAGATTGTCATACAGAGTGAAGTAAGTCAGAAAGAGACAAATATCATATAATATCGCTTATATGTGGAATCTGGAAAAATGGCACAGATGAACTTATTTGCAAAGCAGAAATAGAGACACAGATGTAGAGAACAAACTTATGGTTACCAAAGGGGGAAGGGTGTGTGTGGGATGAACTGGGAGATTGGGATTGACATATATACACTACTATGTATAAAATAGATAACTAATGAGAACACACTATATAGCAGAGGGAACTCTACTCAATGCTCTGTGGTGACCTAAATGGGAAGACAGTCTAAAAAAGAGGGGATATATGTATATGTATAACTGATTCACTTTGCTGCGCAGCAGACACTAAAAATAAGTAAATAAATAGCTGGGCGGGGGCTGGTGGAGGGCAGTCCTGGCTCCCGAGGAACCGCATTTTTTGTTAGGACCGAGGAAATGGATTTCAGGGCTCCATGCTCTTTTTTTTTTTTTTTTTTTTTCGCGGTACGCGGGCCTCTCACTGTTGTGGCCTCTCCCGTTGCGGAGCACAGGCTCCGGACGCGCAGGCTCAGCGGCCATGGCTCACGGGCCCAGCCGCTCTGCGGCATGTGGGATCTTCCCAGACCGGGGCACGAACCCGCGTCCCCTGCATCGGCAGGCGGACTCTCAACCACTGCGCCACCAGGGAAGCCCTCCATGCTCTTTATGATGCTGCTTTGACAGCCTCATCCCATCCTTGCTTCTTCTGGGGCCACGTGGGAATGAGGCACAGTGGGGATGGGGGCGGGGAGCCTGAGCAGTTCATGCGCTCGTCTCCCCAAATGGGATCATGCTGGGGGAGCCGAAAATCTGGGCCTTGTGTCCAAGGGAAACATGGCTGGAGATCAGGGACCCTAGGATCCATTTTAGGGCTTAGAGGATCCTAGGAAAAGAGGGTGGAGCCTCAGGGTTAGTGCATGTCAGGCTTTACCAGGCACAGGAAGTCCTGGCCATCCTGGTAAAATGCAGATTCTGGTCTAGTCAGTCTGGGGTGGGGCCTGAGATTCTGCAAATTTATGAGCTTCCAGCTGTTGCCAGGGCTGGGCTGCGAAAGCTGCTTTGAGAAGCGAGGTGTAGAGCATCTGGGTGCAGCAGGACTGGGCCTGAGTGAAGAGCTGTGGACAGTGGGTGCTCTCTCAAGGCAGACTCATTTGCTGTGGGGGGCAGAAGAGCCTGGAAGTGCAAGGCGCCCCCGATTTCCGTTCTTCTCCCTGGCACAGTGACTGAAGCCTCCTCTCTGAGCGGTTACAAAAGCCCTGCCGAAGGCCTACGTATAATATGGAGCTCAGACGCCATCCGAGAAAAGAGTCATAAATCCAAGCTCATAAAAGGAAAAATGTTCTGCACTGCAAAACCCACCACGAGCGAAGACAAAAGAAAAATGACAGACAAGAGGAAACTATGCAACTTGCATGACAGACAGAGGGCTGGTTTCCCTAATTTATAAAGAGGTGTTACAAATCAGTACGAAGAAGGCTGATAATCAATAGAAAAAAGAGACTCAAATATAAAGAAATATGTTCAGCCTCGCTCATTTTAAGAAAAATTAAAACTACACTTAGATCCCAATTTTTTTCCTATTAGATTAGCAAATATTTTAAAAAATGATGACATGTATTGGTGACACTATTGGGGTGGGAAAGGCTCACTGGTATCAGGGCTGATAGGGGTGTAATTAGGACTGTCCCTTTGAAGGACATGCCATGCCTATCAAAACGACCCCTGTATATTCCTTCGATGCAGCAATTCCATTTCTATGAACTTACCTTACAGATACACCTGGAATTGTGGAGAATGGCATGTTGTACAAGCTTATTCATTCGGTGGCACTGTTTGCAAGCAATCTAACTATTCGTCAACAGAGGCCAATTCAACAAATGGCAAATCTATACAACGGAGTACTATACAGCCATAAAAAGAATGAGAAAGCTCTCTGTGTGCTGCTGTGAAATACTGTCCAAAGCTGATTGTTAAACAAAAAAGTAAGGGGCAGTACTGTGAACAGAGCGTGCTACTATTTGTGTAGAAAGGGAGGGAGGTATATGTAGATTGAAGATGGCGGAGCGTCAGTGACCATCCTGCTGAACTGAATGAGTTAATAAATAAGGTAGGGTGTGGGGCCCACAGTCCACAGTGACCCATTCAGCACCACACTCCTGCTACCCCAGGCCAGGTCACGCGGGCAGGAGAGCTCAGGGCCACGCCAAGCAGCAGCTGGAGTAGCCAGCACAGGAACTCTGAGGGATGGGCTCTGGGCAGGAGCTGCAGCAGGTCTTGGGCTCCTGGATGTGGAGGGGGTGTTGGAGCGGGCCTCTTGTCCGTCTGTCCTGCACACACCCCTACCTGGTTTTTTACAGAGTAGTGTTGCCTGAAACACATTGGCTAGTACTCTTCCAGGTCAGTTAAGCTGTACGCTGCTTTCCTGCTCCAGGCCTCTTGGGATTGTGGTCGGTCTTCCTCTGTTCCCTCCCTCTTACTACTTTCCAGTTCTTAACCCTTGAGCTGTGCCTACCTGATACCCTCATCTGTGTGGTGTCTTATTTACATGATGGTCCTTTTCTCTTTCTGCTCCAAGAGTCTCTCTCTTCAGGCGGCCAGGAGGGAGGCCTGTGGCCCCTCCATCCAGGACGTTTCTAAAGTCTCTGCCTTTCTTCAAGCCACAGAATTATGACAGCCGTAGCTTAGACAGCATGGATTAGGTCCTAGACACCATAATAAGTACTTTTCATTCATTATCTCAGCTGTTCATTCAAATATATATATTAAATGTTTATGGGCTTCCCTGGTGGTGCAGTGGTTAAGACTCCGCCTGCCAATGCAGGGGACATGGGTTCAAGCCCTGGTCGGGGAAGATCCCACATGTCGCGTAGCAACTAAGCCTGTGAGCCACAACTACTGAGCCCGCGAGCCACAACTACTGAGCCCGCGTGCCACAACTACTGAAGCCCGCGTGCCTAGAGCCTATGCTCCGCAATAAGAGAAGCCACCGCAATGAGAAGCCCACGCACCGCAACGAAGCCCCCGCTCGCTGCAACTAGAGAAAGCCCGTGCGCAGCAACGAAGACCCAACACAGCCAAAATAAATAAATAAATAAAAATTTAAAAAAATGTTTACTAAGTGACATAAGTATTTCTTTGGTCCTAGAGATACAACAGAAAACAAGACAAAGTTTCTGTCCCCATGGTGTTTAGCAGAAGAGTAGAAGAGATGAACAACAAACAAATATATAACATATTTTCAGACAGCAGTAAGTGCTCTGAAGAGAAATAAAGCAAGTTAAGGGGGTAGGGAGTGATAGGGTACAGTCTTAAGGCTTTCAGGGAAGACCTCATCTGAGAAAGGGCCTGAATGAAGGGAAGGAGTGAGCCTTGAGAACAACGGTGGGAAAAGCATTTTAGGCGGAGGGAACAGCAAGTCAAAGGCCTCGGGTAGGAAAGCGGCGAGCAAGAGGAAGAGTGGAGGAAACGGAGCCAGAAGGGCGACTGGCTCACAGCCGGAGGGGTGTGGTGGGTGACGGTAAAGACTTTGGATACAGTCTGTGGGGCTACAGGAGGGAGTTGAACTTATGAAGTTGATATGATTTTCCTGTACTACATACAGGTGAAGGGGTTGAGACCGAGAGAGGTCAAGCATCTTGCCCAAGGTCACCCATTAGGTGAGGGGCACGTCCCAGGTTTGTACAGACTGACTCCCACGGGACACTGCCAGGACGCAGGACCCCAGTGCTGACATCCTAAAAGCTGGCTGAGGGACAGGGTGGGTCCGTCCTTCCAGAGGTCTCTCCAACGCTTGGGCACAGGCTAAAGCAGCCCCCAGTCATAAGCCATGGGCAGGTGTGGGCTGGCTGGGGCTCCTGGAGAGGATCGCCAGTTCCTCATTGTGGGCAGGGTGGCAATGGCTGAGCGTCATGCCAGCTGGACCCAGGGAAGTGCTGACCTGACACAAATGGCTCCACACCCCACCCACTGTCGATGAATCAATCGAATCACTCAACTGAAAGATTAACTCAAACCCACAGACATCCCTCAAACCCACAGACGGTCACTGGGAGGTGCACGCCTGGGGCCGAGGCTGGGGGGCAGTGTCACCCTTACCCCAGCTCTGGGGGCCGAGCGCCAGCCTCTCCCAGAGGAACCTTCCTGGGGGCTCCATTTGCCTGCCTCTTCTTGTCTTCCCTCTGTTGTTAAACCTTCTCTCAGGCCAAATGCTTGTGCCTGTTCTTCCGGATTTATTTATCAAGTTTTAATTGTACTCTTAGGATGTTCAAGTTCTGGCTGGGCCAGAGGGAGGCACAAAATAACCAATACATGGACTTTGCCCTTGAGGAACTTAGTGGCTAGGAGAGTGGAGTCAGATTCCTAGAGAAATATAAGACTGCACTGGAAAGACAGGGCAGGATTTTTGTCTGTTACATTCACTGGGGCATCATCAGTGCCTAGAACAGTGCCTGGCATACGGTAGGTGCTCAGTAAATACTTACTCAATGAGTGAACACATTAGTGAGTAAATGGGGTGATGGTGAGGCTGAGCACGGAACCAACATGACTCTGGGGTATTGCTGTCAACCTCGACTGCACGAGGGAATCACCTGGAAAGCTTTCCAATCTGATAACTGGGTCCCGCCCCCAGAGGTTCAGATTGGACTGGACTGGGATGCTCCTTGGGAACTGGGCACGTTAAAGCTCCTCAGGAGATCCTAGTGTGCAGCCTGGGCTGAGCACCGCTGCTCGAGGATTCCCGATGAAATGCTCTAAGAGCGTGGGAGGGCAGCCGCTTCAAGACACCTGACGTTCGGGTCCCAGCCCCGGTGCTCCGCACTCAGTGAGTAGAAGAGTCTGTCCCCTTCCTCTGGCACAGTGCCTGCTGAGCCCACGTTAAACACCTCCTTCCACAGTTCTCCCCATTTCTGCGTCCCTCCAGCATCTTCCTGGGCACTCACTCCTTCCACAGCCGTCCCTTGCTGCTGTTCCCCTCCTGACCTTGCCCCACATTAAAGGTTGATCAGCCCATCAATTAATTGTGTCCTAATCCAATCTTGGCTTGGCTGGAGAGAGGGCAGTAAATCCAGCTGGGTAATCATGTCCTGATATTTGTGTAGGGATAATTACTATCTCTCAGGCCTCACTTGGTGGCAAGATGAGATGAAAACCCATAAAACACCACTTGGGGCTGTGGCTCATTGTTTCTCGGCTGCACAAAGCTGGCTGTGAGCCAGTCAGCTCCGCCTGCCCCTGCCCCTGGCACCAGCCCCAACCCCTTCCCTCGCCATTCATGCACATGGCAGGGCTCAACAGCAGGGGCAGTCTGGGGCTGGATCCTGGCTTGGGCTCAGCAACCAGCAGGGGCAGCATTATGGGCCCAGGGTAAAGCCAGTGTGTGTGTGTGTGTGTGTGTGTGTGTGTGTGTGTGTGTGTGTGTGTGTGTGTGTGTGTGTGTGTGTGTGTGTGTGTGTGTGTGTGTGTGTCTCTATGGGAGCAGGGAAGGTGGTCCCCATAGCCAGGCGGTCACCTGCCTCCAGGAGGTTGGGAGGGTCCTGAATGGTGAATTCACAGGTCTGAACCACAAGGTGTTGTTCAGACCAACCCGAAAGGCTGCTGCCATCTGGAAGAGTGCAGTGCATGTCCAACCTGGCCCCAAAGGGGCACTGGGCCCTGCATCCTTCAGGAGGAAGCCATGGCCTGGGACTTCCCTGCAGATGTTATGGCCCCAAGGGAGTAGACTTCCACCTGCAGCCCCAAGAACACAGTCCCCCAACTCATGAAACACTGAGCACCAACCATGAGCCTGGCTCTCCACTAGGCCCCGAGGGCGTCGGATTGAGTAAGGCCACAGAGTGTGTTGATGAAAAGGATGGATCTGGAGTCCAACACTTGGGTTTGAATCCTGGGACTTACAAGTTGTGTGGCCTTGGGCAAGTCATATGACCTCACTGTGCCTCAGTTTCCTCAACTATAAAGTGGGCCACACCAGTACCCACCTAATTGAGCTATTGTGAGACTTAAATGAGATGATGAATACAAAGTGCTCAGGTCCTGGCCCGGCACACAGTAGGTGCTACTTCAGTATTAGTTGTTGTCGTTACTCTTATGTAGCCTCTGGGTATCAGTTTCTCTCAGCCATTCCTTGGTGTGTAGGACCTCACAATCAAAGTGTGGTCCCTAGACAAGCAGCAGCATCATAGCCTGAGAGCATGTTAGCAATGCAGGATCTCAGGGCCTAGCCAGGCCTGCTGAGTCAGAACCCTCATTTACACAAGAGCCAAAGTGACTGGGATGGCACTCTGGGCCAGGACAGGCCCCAGATCTGTCTTCCACCAAGTTGTACCCCCAGCACCTACCGCCTCTGGTCTGGCATGCTGTAGGTGCTCTGCAGGAATGTGGGGTGAAAAAATGAGCTCAGCTGAAAGCTATGGGGGCCTTTGAAGGATTTCAAAGCATTTTAGAAAGTTCCCTAGAAGCAGCACGGAGGGCTATGCCAGGGAGTCGTCTGCGAGCTACGGGAGTGAGAAGCGCTGAGTGGCTGAGCCACCGAGTCGGGGAGAAGGGAGGAGGGGTCAGTTAGGAGGACCGGGCTGCCGCTCGGAACGGGAGGTGAGGAGGACGTAAAGTCCGAGGGAGGGGACAGGTCTTCTGCTCAAGGCCTCCCTCTCCAGGGGCTGGGAGGTGAGAAACAGCTTCATGTGTAAGAGAAGAACGGAGCCTCCTGGGGCTGTCTCTGTTGGGATGGAGTGAGGTCCTGGGGAAGCCGGGGACAGTAACCTAGTGCCGGGAGGAAGAAGGTGGGGGCCAGGGGAGGCCCAAGGCCCCCAGCCCTTACCGGAGAAGGCATTATTGGTGTTGAGGAAGTAGATCTCCTCACGGCCATCCCCGTCGATGTCGCAGGCTGTGACCCCGATGGCGTTGCCCTGCCGGTCCCGCAGCGCGTAGTAGGGGGAGCTGCGCTCGTCCACCGCGATGTTCACCAGCCGCTTCTGGGCCCGGTCGTACTTCAGAACCAGGTTGGGGCCATTGTACCTGGAGGAGGAAGGGGGAGGGACGTTGCGGGGAGGAGCTGGGCCCACCTGGCTCTATCCGACCAGAGCAGTGGGCTCAGAGTCTTCCCGGACAGGTCTATGTGGGGACAAATCAGCCCCGGAACGTTCCTGGGGAACTGCTGTATTCCTGGGGAACCCTTGGCAGCCTTGCCTTGGGGTCCCCGGGTATTTGACAAGTGTCCCTGAATCAGATGTGGACCGAAGCAAAGTGAGAGTCAGCAGGTCCCACGTGGGATGCAAACAAGGAGCAGGGTGGTGGAGGGGAGTGGGCAGTCAGTGATAAGCCCCTTACCATAGGCTTTGCTGAAATAAACCCCCTGACATTTATCTTGCTCATTTCAATGTAAAAGGCACTTTCATATTTATGATCTCATTAATTTAAATTTAACAACAATCAAGTGAGGTAGGCATGGAGTCTGCATTATTAACCCATTTTGCAGGTGAGGCAACTGATGAACTTCATCAGGGAAAGTGAGGCTCAGAGAGGTTGAGTGCCCTTCTCAAGGTAACGCAGCTAGTAAGCATCGGGTGCTGGAATTCAAACCCAGGCCCTCTCTGCTAACCCAAGGGACCTGGAGTGAATTCTGGAAGCACAGAAGGCTTTGTCATTGAGGTCTGGAATGACTCTCTCTTGACAGAAAGTCCCAGCATTTAAACAGTAGGATGAAACTGGCATCCCAGACAGGAGATTACAAATGCATCTAAAGCCATCAGGTGGACCTGCTGGATCGCTTTGTCCGAGGCACTGGAAGGAAAACACTACAGACCTCCTCAGTCCTCACCTCTCTTCGTCTGACTCTCCTGCAACCACGCGACCTCCCTGATGCTTGCTCTTGCCTCAGGGATTCGCACTTGCTGTTCCCTCCACCCAGGATACTTTTCCTCCAGGTACCCACATGGCTGTCTCCCTCCTTCATGTCCTTCAGGCCCTCACGCAATCTTCCCTTCTCTGAGAGGCCTTCCTGCCCACATTCCTGAAACCTGCAACCACTGTCACCCCGTACCCTTGCCCCTCACCCATGCTCTCTTTCCCACGGCTTTTTACCACCGGTTGACCGGTCTCTAGCTTCCCATTTAGCTCTTCCTTCTCTGTCTGGTCCTGCTAGAATGTCAGCTCCACAAGGGCAGAACTTTTTGTCTGTTTTGTCCCCGAGGACCTAGCACAATGCCTGGCACACAATAGGTGCTCAGTAAATCCTTGCTGACTGATTGAATGAGTGGATCCTCAGACCCCATGTCTGAGTCATAAGGGCTTAGGTGTCCCGTGGTCGATTTCTTCCCATTGCCTTCCCATGTGGAGAAAGTGGTGTGTCCAAGGTCACCCCAGGCAGCACAGCCAGGAATGTCTGGACTCCTCCCTCCTCCTGGAACACCTGTCAGGCTCTCCAAAGGAACCTGGCCACCCCCCATCCATTAGTCCCCGGGCTACTGCCTTTGTTTGAACCTGAGCGTGTACATCCCGAGTGAAGTTCAGCTGCCAGCCTCTGGACGGTCCCCAGCCGAAAACACTGTGGGGAGGGAGGAAAGAACTCTCCAAGGTCTTTGAGAGAAATCACTTCTTGCTTTCCTGAAACAGAACCAATTTAGCCCTTTGTCACCAAGATGCAGAGCCAGTGAAGTCTGGGGGATGCTGAGTGACTGGCCACGCGCCTTCTGGCAGCCACAGTGTGCGGAAGGGGAGACGGAGCTTACTGGGGGCTGAGTCAGCACTCGGTAACGGGAGGTTGCGCCTCAGACACCTTGACAAAGAGCGTCTGAGGGCTGTGCATTGAGAGTGCGGCATGATCTATGGGACGTGTCTAGGCGGCAGAGATGGAACACTTGGGTTCCAGCACCGTCAGCAGCTGGCTCCAGCCCCCAGGGGCAGGAAGTGCCTCGTGGGTGCTAAACACCAAGCCTCAAAGCCTCCAGGTCTTCTGTTTACTACCATTACTGCTCCTCACAAGATAGTACAGTTCTGCGGCGCTAGGCCTTGCTAAAAGCACTTTCCCATGCGTTGCCTCACCTGAGCCCTAGTAATCCCAGAAAGAAGGTAGAGAAGGCATTTTTCTAGAAAAGGAAACAGAGGGTCAGAGAGGCAAAGTGAGGTTACACATCTCGTACATGGCAGGTCCTAGGTTACACAGCTCGTACACGGCAGCACTAGGCTTCTAACTGTCTTCAGGTCCAACCCTGTGCTCTTTCCACACTGCCTATGATGCCAACACTCTTTGTCCTCTGCATTTTTTTTTTTCTGGTGGCCTCTCTCAAAGCAGCGACATGGGCAATGCCCAAGAACTTCACATGAAGTGGAGATAATGACCCTACATTTCTATCGCACTTTACAGTTTATAAAACACTTTCTCAGCCTTGATTTCATTTGCTTCTCTGCAGGTCTTGACTCTTCCAGAGGTTAGTTTTGTGACCTTAGGCTGGTCAGTTCCCCAATCTAGGTTCTGAGTTTCTCTTCTGCAAAACGAGAGCTGGGCTAAATCAGAGGGTCACAAAGTGTGTGGACAAACGCGGTCTTGGGGACGGGCTTCTGCCCTCTCCTCTCAGCTTCATCCAGAGCATTTCTATGTCGATGCATTTTATTTTATGCGTCACGTTCCATAAAATGTTGTTTAAACAAGGGATTCCAGAGCCACTGGCCTAGAAGCCGTGTGAGAGCACTTCTTAGTCTAATGCTCTTGAAACAATAGTGCCTTGCGTCTAACCCACCGCGGGAGACGGACAGAGCGGGCGTGGCCCCCCCAGGCTACGGCTGAGGAGCCTCCACATGAAGTCCAGCACTGACACCCCTCCTCGCACCCCGTCCCTTGGGTCTCCCCCAAGGAGAATGTCTTTACCACCCCCAGTGGGGGGAGAGGCCATGGCCTCTGCACTTATTGGAGGGCAGTCCTTTCACCCTGAATGGGGGGTGATGGGCGTGCACACAAGGTCCCTGCTCCCATGGTGGTGGCCCTGGGGGAGTGGATGGCCCTGGACCATCTCTTGTTTGAAGGACTTGGGGGTGCTAGTTCCAGTGTACTCCCTAAGGTGTAGAGGGGTCGGGGTACTAGGCTGGCTCAAATCCTCCATCTGTTACAGAGTGAGCACGTGCCGCAGAGTCCTCCCAAGCCTACATGGCAGCCTGGGATGAATCCTGACACTCTGTCCCCTTGCGTCCCACCACCCGCCCCCCCCCAAGGGACTACAGACACAAAGCCAGACCAAGGGCTCCTAGGTAGGGGTCCCAGCAACACGGGGTGCAAGGCTGAGAGGTGGGGCACGGAGCTGCCACCCCTTCCCCCCACCCACCTGGCTGGGTCTGCTGCACTGATATCCAAGCCTCTCACAATCTCCCCCCAGGACAGCCAGCCTTATCCCCTCCCCCTCTTCTGCATGGGGCTGACGCTCCAGTTGGTTCCATCCCACCCCGCCCTACGCTCCTCACACGAAGCCTGCCCCAGCTGCCTGGGCTACATGTGATCTTCTCTTCCCTGGACACCCACAGCGTTTTGCACCTTGCTTATTACCACGAGGCAGAGTTGTTTGTGTTCCAACATCACTTCCCCTCATTAAAACATATGCTTCTTGAGCCGAGGAAGCATGTGGATACAGCTCTGTGTTTGCTGTGCCTAGAGCCATAGTTGGCAGGGAGAAGATGCCCAGCAAGTGTCTGTCATAAAAGTGAGTGAGTGAGCAATAAAGGAAAATAATCACGGGTGGCATTCGCAGAGCAGTCACCATGCGCCAAGCACCCTTCTGAGTACTTCACACCCACTACTTCACTTCATCCTCATGACGATCCTAGGATTTTACAGGTGTGGAGACTGATGTTCAGAGGTCAGCCACAGTCCCACCACGGTCCTTCTGGGTCTGCAGTTCCCACCAGTCGGGGAAGATGGATGTGAAGGACGTGGGATTTCATGTTTCCTCTCTCTGACACCGCCCGAGATTGTTGGGCACTTCTAGAAATTCAGGAGGCTTTGAAGCTCAATTAAACAGGCTTAGGGGGCTTCCCTGGTGGCGCAGTGGTTGAGAGTCCGCCTGCCGATGCAGGGGACGCGGGTTCGTGCCCTGGTACGGGAGGATCCCACGTGCCGCGGAGCGGCTGGGCCCGTGAGCCATGGCCGCTGAGCCTGCGCATCCGGAGCCTGTGCTCCGCAGCGGGAGAGGCCACAACAGTGAGAGGCCCGTGTACCGCAAAAAAAAAAAAAAAAACAGGCTTAGGAAGTGGGACAGGGTCCTGTGTTCTCGAAAAGCAGCTGCGACTTCATAATATCAAAGGCTGGGCCAGCAGGCACAAGTGATTGGCTCAGTGGAAATTTAAAAATCTGCTTGCGAGACACCAGCGGGGCACAACCCATCCTCGTGTGAGTGCCGCCCAGTTTTCACGCTGGTCCACTGTCGACAGGGAGGGGCCTTGGGGTCAGGCCAAGAAGAGCAGCCAGGGCGTGGGGTCCTGGGCCTGCCACTTCCTGGCTCTGACCTTGAGCCTGTCACTTAATTCCTCTAAGCTTCAGCTTCCTCTACTATAACTCTGTGAGGATAAGAGACAGTGTGTGTTATGATAACACTTGGTAAACTGTGAAGAGGTTACACAATTATAAGTTCTCATCGTTACTTAAAAAAAAAGCCGAGGAACAAGCTCTCACTCTCTATAGTGATCACTTCGAGTTTCCAAACACACACTAACATTTCTCATCCCCAAACATCCCACCTGTGACCTCTCATCTTCTGCTGGAATATTTCTTCATTCCCCTTTGTCACTAAACTCAAAGAGATGTCTTTACAAGTGCTCTCCATTTTCTTACCGACAATTTACCCCACCTGCTATCCACATTCCACCCCCCCCCCCAACTCCAGCAAAGCTGCCCTTGTTATGGCCATTGGTGGCTTTCATGAGGCCACAAATAGGGATGCCCTTTCTGTCCCATCTCCTGGGGACCCTCAGCTGTATCTGGCACAGTGGCCTGGGCTCTCGGCCACTTGCCTCTTATAACACTCTGCTCTCTTGGCTCTGAGGATGCCGTCCTCCTCTGGTTTTCCTTCTTTCTCTCTGGTTCCCCCTCCTTTTCCTCTTTGTAGGCACTCCCTCCTCTCTCTGCCTCTTAATGTTGGAGTCCCCAAGCCCGGTCCAGGAGCCCCTTCTCCTCTCTCCGTCCCCTTTCACTAGGGGATAATATCCAACCCCATGACTGACAACTCCCAAATTTATACCTCCAACCCAAATCCCCAGTCCAACCTCAGACTCATATATCCGACTGCCTACCTGACATCTCCCCCTGCATGCGCCACAGTCATCTCCGATGGAATGTGACCAAAATGGAACTATTGATCGCTCCTCCCTGCAATGGGCATCCAAATACCAAAGCCAGAAAGCTGGTGTCAGCCTTGGTTCTCCCACTTCCTTGACTTCACATCTAATTCATCAGTCAATCCCGTCATTTCTACCTCTTAAAATATTTCAAATCCTTTCTCTTCTTTCCCCCTCCACTGCCACCATCTCTGGAGAGCCTCCTTTCTCTGCTTCCCCACTTCCCCCACCAGTTGAAATCCCCCACGGCATAGCCAGAGTCATCTTTTTAACACATAAATCAGATCAGCCATTCTCCTGCCTAAAACCCTGTGGTGGTTTCCCATTATGTTGGAATGAAACCCAGACCTTTTATCACGCCTGTCCTGGGAGCATATTCGCTTTGCTTCCTGCCTTGCTGACCGCATAACACCACACCACCTCCCTTTCAGCTCCTAAAGGTCCAGCAGGCAGGTCCCAGCCCTCTGACCAGAGCACCCTCCCTCCACCTCTCTCCTGGGCCGGCTTCATCTCATCCTTTAGATCTCACCTTGAAAGGCATCTCGGAGAGACCTTCTCCTCCTCCGTATTCCAGTCACGGCCTCCTCTGTCCTACTCTGGTTTGGTTACCTATGTATTGCCCATTTCTCCCAGGAAACTATAAGCTTCAGGAGGGCAGGGACTGTGTCTGCTGTGTTCACTTCTGTCTCCCCATCACCTAGGGCGTAACAAGCACTCAATAAATACTTGCAGAGCGAACGAAATAGAAGGAGCCTCTGGGAGGTACCAGATCATCACTGGGTGGCCGAGCAAAGTCAACTGAGCCACCAGTCTCTTGCTTGGTCTTTGATCCTCTGCTTACATTAGTCCTCAAGTTATGTACAAACATGGTAACGACACCAGGAGGAGGCCAGGAGCTGGTGTCCTGAGTAAAGGTGAGAGAGAGTAACAAGGTATTATAGATAAAGACAGAGGACCAGCCTTTCTCTCTGTTGAGAACTGTTGACCTACATGAAAAAAAATCATTTAGGCAGTTACATAAAGGGGAAGCCAGATGAAGGGATGTAATGATTATTGGGTACCTACTATATATTAGATACTGTGCTACGTAGTTTACACATGATATTTCACTGTACATAAATAGAAACTTGGCTGAAATTTGAAAAATATACTACTTTGAAAACTAAGAATAGGGAACTTTTTTCATTAAAAAGGAAAATAATGAAAAATATATAGCTATTCAACATTATAATCAGGGGAGAGATGCAGGGAGACGAGACAGATGCACGTATAAATCCGAATGCAAGAGAGAGACACACGAGAATACAGAAAAATGGAAACCGAGGGGCAATGAAGCCCTGAGCATAGAGAGAAAAACACTGTAAACACAGATAAAGAGATTGGCCTGTAAAGACACTGGGACACACAGAAGGGAGGATACACAGACCCAGAGAGAAAAAGAGAGAGATCCCTGGAAAGATACAAAGTCGTGGAAATATCAACAGAGCTCTGAGATATTATCATAGAGAAACAACTCATCTTATGGCCTTTCTGGGCATTTCCTTCAAAGGGTTTTAAAGATGTGTGGCATTTTCAGGACTACAGGCGTAAGGGGCTATTTTATTCTTGGTTATTTCAATACCCTTATTTTATAGATGAAGAAGTGAATTTCAGAGAAGAGTGACTTTCTGAAAGTCAAACAGCTAATCATTAGACAAAATATATATTGAAAGACAAACTGATCCCTTAGTCTAAAGCAGGGATCAGCAAAATCAAGACCTTTGGGCCAAGTCTGGCCTGCTGCTTATATTTGTAAATAAAGTTTTATTGGAACACAGACCTGCTCATTCATTTACATGTTTTCTGTGGCTGTTTTTCCTGTACAACAGAGCTAAGTAATTGCAACACAGACTGTATGGCCCAAAAGTTGAGAATATTTACCATTTGGTTCTTCACAGAAAACGATTTTAAAGGCTTGTCAGCCTTATATTATGGGTATATTACAGGTTCTAAGTCATCGTTATCATAACAGAACACAAAATTAAAATAAGCTTTAGTAAAAATTAATTTGAGCTCAGTACTTGGGAACACACAGTTTTCTGAAACAAGTATTTAGAGAGAGTATAAGTTGAAGGGAAGAAAGGTGTTAGGTCTTAGAATAGAGATTGTGAGGTAAAATAATCTGCAGGGAAAAAAAGAGACTGAGAAGAATTAAGTAAGATGAGAACAGTGCTCTATACATGGGGTTTATCTAAGGTTAAGAAATGAGCACGTGCTCTCTGAGTGAAGTGGTTATAGGGATACGGTAGCTGATATCCAGAGATGGCTGTCATCCTTTTCTTTCCTCTTTGTATGGACGTGTTACTCCACCCATGAAGAGGTGGAATCCATTTCGCCTCCCTTGACTCAGGGCTGGCTTTGTGACTTGACTCGGTTGGCAGAACGTGGGCCAGTTCTGGGCCTAGCCTTAAAGAGGCCTACCAGCTCCCACGTTGTCTCTGGGGGAAGCCAGTCACCATGTAAGAAGTTCGGCCACCTTGAGACCACCATGCTCTGAGGAAGCCCAATCTAGCCCCAGGGAGAGGCCATGTGGAAGAACACCGAGGCATCAGATAAATGAGCAAAGACTTCGTGGGCCTTCCAGCCCAGCCAAGCTGACGACACAGTGCAGCTGAGTGAGTGACACCAGCTGATGTCACATGGAGCAGAGCACCCCTCCACCCCTGCCAGCTGACCCTGCCCAAATTCCCGACTCAAAGAACTGTGAGAAAGGATAACTTGTTTTTAACTAGCTACATTTTTGGACAAGAAAGTAGACAACGATGACCTATCATTTCAGACCTAAGGGGAAGAAGAATTTATCTCTGGAAAATAGGAAAAAACATTACTCAGTAATCAGTAGAATTCTCTAAGATAGCCTTTTTTTTTTTTTGCACAGTACGCAGGCCTCTCACTGTTGTGGCCTCTCCCGCTGCGGAGCACAGGCTCCGGACGCACAGGCTCAGCGGCCATGGCTCACAGGTCCAGCCGCTCTGCGGCATGTGGGATCTTCCCGGACTGGGGCACGAACCTGCGTCCCCTGCATCAGCAGGCGGACTCTCAACCACTGCGCCACCAGGGAAGCCCTAAGATAGCCTTTTGATTCACAGTAGGCAGGTCTACACAAGGGAGGCCTGGATCTGTTGGGTTGACACATGGATCTCAGAATATCTTGAGGGTCTGTGCAGAGCATAAGGGTGGAAGGGTAATGAGAAATACAAGGATTCCAGAAACCCCTATTTTTCTACTCCTCCTTTGAATTCTTCTTTCCTTTCTAGCCACATCTGTTTCCCATTTTGAAAGCGTAACCTTGAACATGGATCATTTCTTTGGAACTGTGTGTAATGCTCCTTTTTCCTTTTTACGCATTTAATTCTTTGAAAGCCATTGAAGTTAAATAGGACCAGAAAACATATGGGAAGGCATTCCAACAGGAGACTCACAGACTGTATCCTAGAAGGGGACATAGCCAGAGGCCAGGCGTTAGTTTAAAGGAAAGGAGACTGTTAATGGGAGGTTTCTAGCCATGATGAGAAATCTGGGGCTGGAGATCTTACAGGGGAGTGAATTGGATAAGTCTGGAAAGGGCATCCCAGAAAACAAACAAACAAACAAAAACACTTGATCCTGAACTAGGAGCTAACCAGGGTGGAAAAGACCCCACAAATGCAGTGCAAAGAATAAGAAGGTTACTTTAAGATGAAGGATAAAAACCTTTTGTCCTAAGGGATGGATGGTTTTTCAAGAAAGGGATGTTTGGCACCGAAAGGTCAGAATAATCTGCAGTGATGAGTGTCTCTGTTCTGTAAAAATTCCACGCAGACTGATTGATTTATGCCCTGTTCTAAAAAAGATCTGTGCTCAGCACGTGCTCTGTGCCCTTGGAATTTCTTATATTTTGATGAACATGGAGGCAACCAGAAGGCAGAGGCTACTGTTTGCAGCTCTAGCCCCTCCATACCTAGGACGATGCCAGGAAAAGACGGGTCCTCAGTCATGGTGTTCATGTTGATGGTTGATGATGATGAAGAAGACCATGACTCCATCCCTCAAGGCATGTTTATCTCAAGAAAAGAGGAAGACAGGGAGGCAGGAATTGCATACACTATCAAAGGAGGGATTCAGGTGACAGATGGAGGCTGGGTGAATCAGGACTCTTTGGTTGCAAGTGGCAAACACTCCACCTGAAACTAATTGAAGAAAGTACTGGTTCAGGTGTCCAACCTGCCAGAAGAGCAGGGGAACAGAGAGGCCTTGGGGTGCCTGGAGCCAGGGTTCTGACCAGGAGGTCGTCAGGACTTCCTCTCCCCTGGCTTCTCCCCTCTTCTCTGTTGGCCTCATCGTCTCACACCACCCTTCTTCACGAGGCCTGACCTGTATACACTCTCAGCCTCACACCTCAGCCTTAGCACGGAGTGGACAGGCTTGCTTTCCTCAGTTCCGATGTGAAAAACCCCAGGAAAGGGCCCTGATTAGCCCCGTTTCAGTCACATGTCCATCCTGAGAGCCAGGAGCTGGAGCCTACGGTTGACAGCCTTTGACTAGGACCAATGCTCATGAGAGCAGCATCTCAGCAGTGGAGCGATCACAGCAGGGAGGCCGGGACAGGGTGCCAGGAGCTGGCCTGGGGAGAGGCACAGGCAGAGGTGGAGTACAGGTTGGGCTGGCTCAGGGTGGGGGCAGGTGAGGGCAGGCATTTGGAGTTTTGAATCCAGAACGGGGACTGCCTGCCTCCAGCCCTTTGGAATGGCTGGGAAAAGGCAGTGGGAGCATCTTCTCTTGGGAGTGAGGTGGGCTCTGTGTGGGCAACACGGGACAGCAGAAAGCACACTGGACCTGAAGTTAGAACAGAAAGGCTGAGAGGCAGTACAGCTCCGTAATGAGAAGCTTGGACCACAAGCCAGACTGCCCGAGGGCACGTCCCTGCTTGCAACTCTCCAGCTGTGTGGGCATCCTTGAGCCAGTCATCCAGCTGGTCCAGGCCTCAGCTTCCTGATACCAGCTCCTGTGCCATGGGTTGTGCCAAGGATGAAGATAAAGCCTGTAAAGTAGTCAACACAGTGCTGAGTGTGGAGCAAATGCTCAATAAACCCGAGTTAGTCAGTCTGTCTTCTCCCATCTACACTTAGTACCTGACACGTAACGGGAACTCGATAAATACTTTTGAAAGAATGAATTATTATGATTATTACCTCTGTAGCCTTGAGCATAGAAGACTGTGAGCTCCAAGGAGTTCTAGACTGTATTTTATACTTCTAGTCTCCATCACAGTGTTTGATAAAGGAGCCTGTGTACATACATTCCCGAGGATTCAGTTTCCTCATCTATAAAGTGGGGCTAATAATATTTGCTCTACCTCAAGGTCAGATGAAAGAAAGTGTGTAAACTATGACACAGCTGCAGGTTTTGCATGTGCGCATACACACACATGCACACACACGCATGCACAGACACACACTCACACACACGCTCACACACGCACGCACACACGCACACACGTGCACACAATATATGGCTGTTGTCTGCAGCAGAGATAGCCTCACTGAGCCCCCCAGGAGCCCTCGTTCTTCTACCCTGTTTGACAGGAGCTGAATGATAGACCCATCGAGCTGCAGGAACGCCCCGTGAAATGGAGGCGACAGGAATTTGCTGAGGGTCTGGTCAGAGACAGCTGTGGTTTTCTCCAGCAGGCAGGAAGTCCGGAGCTGGGCGCTGGACTGGATGCGAGGTGTACAGGAGGCTGCCCTCAGTCAGCCTGGCCTGATGCCCGGGTTGGACAAGCAAGCAGACATAGGTCACCAGACACAGGTCACAGGCCCTGGTGAGGGCAGAGGACAGACAGGTCTTGGCTGGTGAAAGGCAGGGCTGTCATGTGAAGACAAGGACCAGTGGGGTCCTGTGGCTCACAGTTCATGGGCAGATGGAGACGGCCAGCTTCAACTTAGAAAAGGCCTGTCCTTCTAGCCCAGGGCTCTGTCCGCCCAGAGTCCTGGTCCAGACTCTAGCTGGGTGCAGGCCCTTTTCGTGATGACGAGCTTCCCCCGTGACAACTATCTGCTTGGAATTGCTAATACAAGTCACTGCTGGAGCGCTGCACCCATGCCCCACAGGGTACAGGGGCCACACACGTTGTCCCCACTTTGCCTGCTGGGATCTCCGCTTGCTCTCTCCGGACCCTGCGGACGGTGTCGTCCTGCTTGCTGGCCTCCATTCCCTACGCACCTGGCTGTCCCCTCCCTGCAGTAAAATCAAGTTCCTTCCAGTTTTCCCTCATGCTGCAGCTAATGGAGGCATGCCTGGCTGTGTCTTGAGAAATAATGGTTGGAGGAAGCAGCAAAGCCTTCCAGTTGCTATGGAGTGTTAACTGATGAATTAAACTCTTCATTTTGATTTGGAGGAAATAGTCCTAGAAGAGACTCTTGCTTTAAAAACATATAAAGCTGTCAATTATGAAAGGCGTTCATTCAGAGGGGTCCTTGTTGCCACGACGGCTTGAATTCCCTTAGCCATGCATTAACACTAATCAGAATCTGGCTGTTGGAGAGAGTGTGCATTAAAGCTCTAGGGACAGAAAATGTTGTGTGTTAAGTATTAGTGAGAAAGTATCCAATGTACCTAGATATTTATTCCTTAAAGTGCTTGTAGTATAGAAATCACCTACCTGACTGGCAACTCAAGGTAAACAGTTGTTTTAATTACAAATGAAAGGTACGTGGCTATAATCTAAGGTCTTAGGTAACGCAGACATTTTACGTTTGAACCGTCCATCTAGACTAAAGACCTTGCAGGGACTGGTACCTCGGGATTGCAGAGGACCAGCAGGTAGAGAGACCCTTGCTACTCTGAGTGGGGGTGGGGACGGGTGGCACCAGCAACGTTTGGGAGCGTGTTAAAAATGCAAAATCTTGGGCCTCAGATCTCTGAGTCAGAATCTGCATTTTAATAAGATGCCACAGTGATTCATGTGCACATTGAAGGCTGAGAAGGGCGAGTCTGGATCAGTATTCCTCAGAGAGTAGCCTGTAGACCATTTACCTCGGAGATACCTGGTGAACTTGTTAAACATGCAAATTCCTGAGCCCAGGGATCAGCATTTCAAACAAACTCCTGGGTGGTTTTTATGTTCACCAAACTGTGAGACCCAGCCCTAGTCCTTTCAATCTCCTCAAGATCCAGGAAGGACCAGTTGACACGCGGTGTTGTGAGTCCAGTACGCAAGGATCTGGATGGACGTGATCTCTGCCATCTAGGGGTTTATAACAACATTGCTCCAGGTGAACAGGTAGAGAACAAGCTATGGTGTGAATACCTAGAAGCATTATATTATTGACTAATTCACAATCCATTTGAGTCTCTCAACCACACTGGTGGATGTACATCCTCCCTGAGGGTGAAGAATAACAGACAGGTTGTCGTCACCCTTCCTAGCTCTTCTCCTGGAACTGAGTCGACTCCCACTCCAAGGGACCATTCATTCTTTTGAGCTACCAAGCAGAGCCCAGCCCAGGGCTCAGCTACTCGAGCGTCCCACTCAGAGCAGATAGGAAACTGGCGATTCATTTCATTAGCCTTTTCCTATAAACCCTCCCCTCTCCCCCTCATGCCCACCACCCCTTCCCAGGACCAGCAGGGTGCAGACCTCTGCAGCTCTGCCCACATTGTTCCCCACACACAGGTCAGGAAAGGGTCAGATCAAGCCTAGGGATCTGCCAGCATCAGCCCCTGGGGATGGCGTGAGCTTTCTTCTTCTCCTTTTGACGTCTGCATTTGGTTCCTTCAGAGAGAAGGAGACACGACCATAACACTCTGTTTTAGAGATAAGAGAAAACCAGCCAGCATCTTTTGAAATTCAATGTACAAGTGGAGATGGGGCAACGTGTGATGGGAGCCTGGCTGGGGATCTCTCTTGACTCAGAGCTTCAATAAATGGCAAGGAGCCTGGCCCTCAACGGCAGTCCTTTAGTGGAACAGTACCTGGCTTGGGCTAACCTGGCCCAGATCCCAGGACTCAAAACACAGAACCTCATGGTCTCGTGGGGTGCGTATGTGGCTGCCTAGTGCTTTCTGGTTTACCTACACATATGGCTTAATCCTCTCAGCGATCCCGTGGGGGTTATTATTTATCTCCTCTCCCCTTTAAATGCAAAACTAAGGTCAGGGGTTAGTCATGTGCCCATCACACCGCTGGAAAGTGTCAGGGCTGGGTCTTGAATTTGCTTCCTTTGATTCCAAATTCTAGTTTCCTTTTACCCCACCATAAGGCCTTATTTTTCTTCTATTCATGAACTAACACATTATTTTGACTAGACCAGGGATTCCTTTCGGCTAAGCTCTCTCCAAATTATACCAGTGAGTGCAGAACTAGCATGTGATATAGTCCCTCAGCAGGTGTGGTGGCCAAAGAAGAGTTACTGCTTCTTTCCTTTGTGGCTCTGGGGAATTCTCAAAGGTGGAGGTGAAAAATCAGTGCCAGATGGTTCTCACGGAGAAGTCTCCACGGCCTGGCTGCCGAGGAACCACCAGGGGAAGAACGTCTCTGCAGCTGAGGAACATGGCACGACCCGGCCGGACCCCAGACCACACAAGCCCCGCACGGCAGCACAGACCTGACCTGGCTCAGCTCCACGTGCAGTGTTCAAGACTGACAGTCGAGTGAAATGAGGGCAGAGGTGCTGTAGTGAGAGCTGCATCGAGGAGGCGTGACTACTCGTCTTGAGAGCCCCCTCCGGGCCCGGACGTGGACAGTGAGGAAGCTCAAGGGTGGCAGCACGACAAATAAGGCTCCCGTCCGCACAATCACTGGCCTCAACAGAGAGACACAGACGTGTTGTCAGAAATGACAATCTGGGAATTACAAATACCCAACTGAACGTTGTGATTGTCGGGGATGAGGTGCAGGGGGAGAGTGGATATCTGAGCAGGAATGTACAGTGACCGGGAGACTCCACCCTTGGAAAGGTCTTGTTGGAGATGAGAGGACTCCCGCCTGCTTGCCTGTGTCCAGGAGTGAGGTGCGTGCGCGCCTTTGACGTCTTATTCCAAGGATTCCAGCACGTGCCCTCCGCGCCTGCCTCTGTGTGAGACAATCCCCGCGTATGGAGTGTGCGCCGGGGCCGAGCGGGGGCAACGAGCCCCTGTATTAGTTTCCTATGGCTGCTGTAACAAACGTTACCACAGCCTGGGCGGCTTAAAACAGAAGTGGACTGTCTCACAGTTCTGGAGTCCAGATACCCCAAATCAAGGTATGGGCAGGACTGCATCTCTTCAAGTTCCAGGAGAGAATCCCTTCCTTGCCTCTTGCAGCTTCTTGCAGCAGTAGGTATTGCTTGGCTTCGGGCCGCCTCCCTCTAACCGCTGCCTCAGGGGTCACATTACCGCCTCCTCTTTTAAGCCCCGCCTGTGCCTCTTTCTTTTAAGGAAACGTGTGATTGCATTTAGGGCCCACCTGGATGGTCCAGGACATGCTCTTCTCAAAATCTTTAACTTAATCCCATATAAGGTAATGTTCGCAAGATCCAGGCATTAGGCCATGGGTGCATTTTTGGGGGCTCACCAATCAACCCACTACAGTCCCCTCTGAATTAACTCTTATTTTCCCATAAGACGTACCAGTTAGGATAATACTAATAGTAGCCGGAGGGCGGGGGCCTACTAGGTGCTTCATACGCATTAGCCACATACTCTTCCCCACACTCTGGAAGGTCAATACTTGTATTCTCCAACGCAGAGAAGAACCAGAAGCTCTGAAGCCCACACTCCTTCAGCTTCACCAGAGCTTTTTGGTTTGTGTCCTGTGGGACCTGAAGGTCCTCAAGGATCCGGGGGAAAAGAAGAGAGGATGATGAGAAGGGCTCTGGGTCCCGAACCCTCTTCCACCACAGCAGCCCCACTTTGGTCTGATTTAGACGTTCGGAGACTGCAGAAGATTTCTCTTTGCTCCAAAGGGTTAGGCTGAGAAAATAAAGTTTGCAAGCCACAGCTCTGCACTTCACTGCCTGGCATTGTTTGGGCATCGGCCCAGGTTCAGGAGCCCCACCTTTGGAGGCAGACACACCTGGGCTCTGTGCCTTTGGGCAAGTTACCTAACGTCTCTGAACATCGTGTTTCTCATCTGTGCAGTGGAAATAGTAACGCTGTCTACCTCAAAGAGTTGGCGTGAGAACGGAACAAGCTTAGAGTGCACCTATAATGCTTAAAAATGCTCAAGAAAGAAGAGCTATTATTTTCATTGTTATCTTCATTGGCTTGTGCATTTCTCTACTGATCAGTTCCCTTGATATTCAATCTGGGACCTCTTGAAAGTGAAAATGTTTCTCCAGAATAGGTGGGTTTCCCCTCACTAGAGCTTCTAGAGGAGAGGGGTGGTGTCAGCCCAGGACAATGACATGCGATGTCACTCTTCCTGGCTCACGTATTAGGAGCTGTCATCCATACTTATGTCTAAAGGGTCTGAGTTCCAGTCGTGGTGAATTCAAGGTGCAGCCATTGCCTCAGACAGGAGTCCCTGAAGAGGCTCTAATGATGAAACTTGCAAAAGCTGGGCCCTGGAAGGAGGGGTGGGACTTTTTTGACATCTTTGGTAGTCACGAAAGTTTACTTGCCGATATCTGTGGGGTTCTAGGTGACCTTGCAGTACGCAGCTGCTGCCTCGATGACCAAGTACAGCTCCTTGTAAGGTGTGATGTAAGTGGCAAAGGGAAGCTTACCTGACTCTGCTAAGGGCTTACGATTACATTTGCTTCCATTTGAATGAGACACGTGAGTTTCAGGAAGCAGGCTGACACCAACCTCTTCAATATATTCCAAAACAGCTGCTTTTTAAAAAAAAATTAATTTATTTTTGGCTGCGCTGGGTCTTCGTTGCTGTGCGCAGGCTTTCTCTAGTTGCAGCGAGCCAGGGCTGCTCCTCGTTGCGGTGCACGGGCTTCTCATTGCGGTGGCTTCTCTTGTTATGGAGCACGGGCTCTAGGCACGTGGGCTTCAGCAGTTGTGGCTCACGGGCTCTAGAGCACAGGCTCAGTAGTTGTGGCGCACGGGCTTAGTTGCTCCGTGGCATGTGGGATCTTCCCGGACCAGGGCCCGTGTCCCCTGCATTGGCAGGCGGATTCTTAACCACTGCGCCACCAGGGAAGTCCCCCAAACAGCTGCTTTAAGCACAGGTTCCGACGGAATTTTAGAACGTGTTATAATGAGAACTTATTGACTGCTTACAGCCCGCCAGGCACTGGGCTAAGGACGTTATCTGAACGTTCTCATGTTCCCTCCCAGTGAACCGATTATCCCTTTTTACAGGTGAGGACCAGGAGGTCATGTGACTCCCCAAAGGTCACTTAGCTGTGAAGTGGTGGTGCTCGGTGCAGACTTGGTCTGCGTGAGCCTCTGGAGGCTGTGCTCTCAGTCCCGCCCGTGACTACCCTCTAGGAGCAGCGCTCTAGAGAAAGGATTCGCACTGCCTGTTCTTTTACATCTTCATTTTGGAAAGAATCTTCCCCTGATCATTAAATGTTATATTCAGTCATAGTGGTAATTAAGCAAAAAAAAAAAAAACCCACAAAACACTGCTACCATCAACAAAACCCAAACTAAGAAAAATTTTGCTTTGGGTCAGATTTTCCTCTAAATCACAGAAATCTACAGCTATTGGTTCACAAAAGGAATGAGCACTAACACAGATCTTGACTGTTCCTCTTAAGGCACAGCAGTGTGCCAGGGTGACAGACATGCCCCCAGATGGAGGTGACAGGGCAGGGAGAACTTTCTGGAAAGTGCACTGTGAGAAGCAGAACACTCATTTTACGAGAAGAGGCGGGGCTTCCCTGGTGGCGCAGTGATTGAGAGTCCGCCTGCCGATTCAGGGGACACGGGTTCGTGCCCCCGTCTGGGAAGATCCTACATGCCACGGAGCGGCTGGGTCCGTGAGCCATGGCCGCTGAGCCTGCGCGTCCGGAGCCTGTGCTCCGCGGCAGTAGAGGCCACAGCAGTGAGAGGCCTGCGTACCGCAAAAAAAAAAAAGAGAGAAGAGGCATGGCTCTGGGGCAGAGTAGGAAATGCTCCAAAAAGACGTTGGGGCAAGGGTGTGTCTGGCATTGGTGGGCTCTCTACAGGGGCCAATGGTAGATGTTTTTAGAACGCGGCGAGAGGTAACAGAATTGAGGGGTAGGGAGAGAGGGAGTGAGTGATAACCAAAAGAGTATGTTTTCACTGGGCCCTGGGAAGGCGGGCTTGTTCCTAACAGCATCAGCAATGTCAGTCAACAGCAGAAGCAGCCGCTGATATTCATGGAATGCTTACAGTGAGTAATGTGCACTTTTGCCAAATGATCTCATTTAATCCTCACAACAACCCTATAAGGTAGGAACTGTTATTACCCCTATTTTACGGATGAGGAAACTAAGGCTCAGCAAGGTTAAACAACTTGCCCGAAATTGCACAGCTGGAAAGTGGCAGAAGCCGATTCAAACCCAGGCCTGTGGGATCCTAGAGCTCATGTTCTTACATAGCCTTCTGCTTGCCTTTCAGCTGGCTGGTCCCCTGCACTCAGAAGGTGGTACCTTTTTGAAGCAGTGGGGCTGTCTCCCTGCATTGGTTGTAGCTATTGCATTAAAGTGCGATGAACTGTTCACACCCTTGAAGTTGGGTTTACAGCGTGTGAAGAGTTAAAGACACATTAGTGGGGTGATGGGGAGGATGGGGGAGGGGCTTAGAAACCAGAAGTGGCAATGACATTTGTTCACAGGTACTATAACCTCTCATCACTTCCCGTGTCAAGCAGCAGAAGTGGGTTTGAATTTGGGTGCACTGGGGCAGGTCCTATGAGCCCTCCTCCTTCCCGTCCCTGTACCACCTCCAGGGCTGCATGCGGGGAGTCCCTTCCTTCTTTGCCTCCTCTAACTCCTGAGAGGGTCCTGTTGCAGCCACAACAGACAAGGGGTGGGGGGCACTGGAAACAGAATACTCATACAAAAGGTAATTCCACGCTAAACCTCTGGCTCCCTCAGCCCAGGGCACCTTAGGTGAAGGATGCAGTTTAAAGTCAGAGAACTGGGCATTCCATGCCTTCTCAGGCTGGAGGAGAGGACGGACATATCATATCCCAGTTGGCAAAAGAAAAGGGACAATTTCTTCTCTTTCAAAGATATTTCAGTGCATTTAATAAAGATAGTAGCAGGGGACGTTAGAAATTACTTACCCTCTTAAGAAAGTGGTGATCTCTTGCTGCCCTAATCCATACCCCAAACCACACTTGGAGAGCTAGAGCATGTCCTTTTTTGTTTTTTTAATGAATAAACTTTATTTTTTAGAGCAGTTGTAGACTCATAGCAAAACTGAGCGGAAGGCATAGAGAGTTCCCACGTGCCCCCTGATCCCACACACATATAACCTCCTCCACAATCAACATCCCTCACTGCGGTGGCGCATTTGTTACAAGCGAGGAACCCACACTGACACATCGTTATCACCCAAAGTCCATGGTTTATGTCTTGGTTGTACATTCTGTGGGTTTGGAGCATGTCCCTTTTCTTATCTGATAGGAACAGGGAGGGATGACAGGCTCGTGGCCATGTGGTGGGGTGAGGCTGCAGCCAACGTCAGCCCCTAACCCTTGGTTACTCTCACACCGACACCTTCTTCACCAGAAAATACAATCAACTGGTCTTCCTGGGGCAGATAACAAGAAAGAGGCGTGGAGAGAGTCCACAGGGATGAAACTAACAGGAATAAATGCCATGGGCCTGAAGAAGTAGGAATCACTCCTCACCCCTGTTGCTTCAAGGTGAGCTGTTCAGTGATTCATTCTCACCCCCAGAAGACACTTAGATGAGCCTGGGAGACTGTCTGGAAATCCAGGAACAGCAGGACTCTCCGTGAAAGTCTCAGGGCCTGTGTCAGAGGGAGTGTGAAAGAGCAACACGCTACTCTGTGATTCCAAAGACAAGCGAATCTTTGGAGTTAGACCTGGTTCAAGCTCTGGATCTGTGAGTTACCAGCTATAAATATAGAATTGCTATAAAAATTCTATGATGTAATGAGAATCAAGCCTGTGGATCAGGGTTCCCCAAGTCTACCCCACGTTCAATGATTCTGCAGGAGGATTCTCAGAACTCAGCATATAGCATTCACGGCTACAATTTATTAGAGAGAAGGGGTAAAAAGCAAAACAAGCAGAGGGAAAAGATACACGGGTGAAGTCTGGAAGAACAAGCTTCCAAGAGGCCCCTGCCAGTAGATTCACACAGAATGTGCTTAATTTCCCCAGCAACAGGTTGTGACAACCCGTGTGAAGTGTTGTCTGCTAGGGAAGCTCCTTAGAGACTCAGCACCCAGGGTTTGTACTGAGAGCTGGTCAAATAGGCACCCTTTGCTCAGACATACCAAAAATCCATACTCCCAGAAGGAAAGCAGGTATTCGGCATAAACCACAGTCTAGGCGTGGTAATTCCTGGGGGTAGTGGTAACTCTCCCCAGGTCCGAGTTCCCATATGCCAGCCAAAGGCCAACCTTGCAAACGGGGTTTTCTAAGGATAACAGGCTTAGGTCCACTATGTTAACTCTTTTCTGCACAGCCTGCTTTGTCGTTGGGCACATAGTGGACGTTCCATACATTGCAGCTATCATTACCAGCAGTGTCATGTTTTTTCTACCTTTCTCTACGGGAAGGAGAGCTCATCATACCATCACTAGTGTCCTCCAAGTCAAACCAGGTACCCACGTGGAAAATGAAAAACACTTGTGCACACAAGTGCACACACACACACACACACACATCTATACGTGCAAGTGTGTTTCTAAGATAAAGTAACTGCTTGCATAATAAACCTTTTCCTCTTCAAACGTCAGATCATAATTCCTTCATCTCTGGTCTTAGTTGCCATTTACAGTTCTGATTAGTACGATTTCCATTTCTTCAGCCGAGTCATTAATAAGAAAGAGGTTCATCAAGGTAGGACCCGGGACAGAGCCCCAGGCAGTCTACTTTAAAGCCTCCCTTTCGGAATCAACTTTCAGGACCGTGATCCTGCTAAGAGAATGATCATCTGGCTCATGGGTCAACATATTAGTTACAATAATACGTGGGGAGACTGTTAACTGCTTCACTAAAATGAAACTAAGCTATGTCCCTAGATAGCATCCTGCCAATCCACCAGCCAAATGCCTCCTTGCAAGGAAGCGAGGTTAGCTGTGTACGGATTATTCTTAGGCAGCCGGTGCTAGGTCCTGGTGATCACATGGTGTCCTAAAAGTATGTAAGCTATTTGTTCCAACTTACTGTTGGTTAGTTGACAGGCACTCTTTTTTCCCCGTTTGAAACAATTTGCCTCTTCTCCTCTCCAACTGCACCATTCTTCCAGCATCACCATGTATCCTTAAGAGCACAGCTGCTGGTTCCCAGTCCCTGGGACGTGCCTTGTCTTGTGATTTAATTTCAGTTGTGCACCTCACCTGCCCAGGCTGCGTTCCCTTAGTAGATTATTGGTTCTACCAGTCCAAGTTTGAAGACCCCTCAGGGAATGGAAGTCAACAGAAGTGGTAAATTCTGCTTTCTATCACTTGTAACACTGTATTCCACCCCACCCCCTACCTACGCCAACAACCTGTTCTTTTTCTCATCTTTTGTTACTTCAAACAAGAGATACCAATACTTCACTCCGGGACATCAATGACTGGGAAAAAACCCACCCCAATTACAGGGGGTTCATTATACTATTCTGTCTACTTTTGTATATGTTTTAAATTCTTCAATATAATTTTTTTCTAAAACCAATGAAAATAATTTCAATGATATTAGAAAACATATCAGTCTGGATCTTGGATCAGAGGGAAAGGAGAGGGGGGGAATGTGTTCATGGAGTAGACCAAGTCGATCTAGGATCTTGGGGAAATTATTAACTTCTCTAAGGCCTCCCAACCCTAAACCAAAAGCCAATATACACTCTCTTCTCGTTCTCCCTCCCCTTAGGGGGGCGGTGGCTAAGGAAGAGAATTCTGACTCCACTTAAACATAGACACCCCAATGCTCACATGCATTGATCTTGCGCCTTTGTCTACAATAAGCACCTACCCCAGGCTTGCATCTAATTTGAACGGTAACTGGTTCATTTCCATATGCATTTATTGCTGGTGTCTACCCTTTTTGGTGGTGTCTGTTTCAGAACACAAGATCCCAGAAGACAGTTTCCATGTCTTTAACTCTCTTCAGAAAGCCCTGGGACCTCACTGTGCTCAGGAACAGATCCCTATTCTTGGGCGTGCAGCCTCCATACCTGTGGCTGTGCCCTTCACTCAGTGCCCGTCTGTAACTGGGTCTCAGGTCACAGGGCTGGGTCTCCCTGTCCAGTTTCTTAGGCAACACTCTAGGTAAAAGAAAGGAGAGGCTGAGAGGATCCGAAGCAGCCTTCCCAAACAAGACCAGGAGGGGGGGCCACAGCCAGCTACCCAGGAGAAGTTTTCTGATCCACAGAAAACAGGACACCCTGCATCAGTAAGAAATACTCAGAACCATTTTTCAAAACTAGCAGCTGGAAAGGAATTAATGCAGATCACCGTTTAGTGCACACACAGACTCATTCCAGCCTCAAAGAGCTTCACAGTCATTATTAAAGAACACATTTCAGAACATAATATTATTAGGCTATTGATTGGTGTTTGTTTCGCTGTTTGATTCAGTAACGGCTCCAGTTGCGGAGAGCTTTAAACGAAACGGATGTTCTGAAGACCTGCACAAATGTTCCAATTTTCCACTGGCTTTCACAGGAGCTTTGGCAATGCCGCGGGGACCGGGGGTTCCTGGTGCCATGAGGATTTTACAGGCAGGGAAGTCGGGGCCGGCTGCTGAGCAAGCCTCTGCGGTCTTTCCGTACAGAAAATAGAAAAGGTGGAGAATTCCACATGAATCCCAACAACAGCCGCTCTCTCTGTCACCACGCATTAAATGATCCAGGACCGAAATTCAATACACACCTCGGGCACTCTTGCGGAACGGTACCCGTGCATCTTGGCGGCATCGACATCCCGGGAGGAATAGAAAGGCATTAAAAAAAAAAAAAAGGCTCTCCTCTGAACATACACAGAGATAGAGAGACCACACTGGGAAACCCTGCTGGGACAACAGGACTAAAGATTCCAAAGGTATGGCCAGCCCACAATGGCCAGCACCTCCTCCTTACCCCTGAAGCTGGTGGGCTGGCAGGACCCCAAGGTGCACAGAAAATCCAAGGACAAGCAAACCTGGAAGCCGGACGCAGAGGCTGCCCAGCCACAGTGTCCCTGGGGCCATGTCATCACCATTTCCTGTCCGTTTTAGAACCAGCTCCGCACCATCCCTAGTTAGTGCCTACATCTTCTTTATGTTTTCACGTTCTCCTCTTTTGCCTGGACCAGCAGTTCTCAAAGAGTGGTCTCCTGATCAGCAGTATCAGCATCCCTGGAGCTAGTTAAAAATGCAAATTTCTCGGACCCCAAACCCAGACTCCTCACATCAGAAACTCTGAGGATGAAACCCAGAAAAATGTGTTTTTAAGTAGGCCTCCAGGTGATTCTGATGCCCATTCAAGTTTGAGGACCACTGGCTTGGACCGTCGCAACGGTCTGTAATGATCTCTTGCCTCCAATCCATCCCTCAATCCGGCCACCAGAGCCATCTTCTTAAACACAGACTAATCAGCTCCGGTGCTCATTGCACCCTGGCACATAGTAGGTGCACAATAAATCTTTATTGGCTGACTAAATGAAATACAAACTCTGCTTTTAAAACCTTGATGGCCTGTACAAGATAACCTAGAAACTCCTCAGTAAGGTAGAATCGTATTTGACTGTTACTTCTTGTTAGTACTATTTTTATTAGTAGCTATCATTTGTGGAGCAATTTACTGACAATTTGGTAAATACCCTGCACTATGATATTCTTTATTCCCTTTTTAAACCTGTCAGCCCTGAGAGGTAGAGGCAGGTAGGTGCCCTTTATGGATGAAGAAGTTGAGGCTCAGAGAGCTGATATAACTTGCCTAAGAACATACAGACACCAAGCGATGAGCTGGAGTTCATTCCAGTTGGTCTGTCTCCAGGGCTCATGCCTTAAACGTATTTCCGTTCAAAATCAGATCTCAGTGACCATTTTACTATCTTTCCACCTACATGAGTTCTCAGGCTTCAGCTTGTGCTGTAAGCCTCTGTGAAGTCTCACTTGATCCTGTTTCAAGACAGAATGAAATACTTGCTAATGACACCTATGATCCGCGGCCATTATGGTGGGTGGCTTATGGGCGACTGACAACCCTTCGATGAGTATTTCCTAAAGTGTGGTCGTCAGATCACCTGCATCAGAGTCACCTGGGGAGCATGTGAGAAATGCAGAGCCCCAGGCCATGACCCCGCCCCCTCCCCGCCCCACAGTTCTAACCCAGTGGGCTTGGAGTAGGGTCTGGAGATGCCTCTCTCCTAAGCACCCCCTCCCCCAGAGTTATTCTGCACATTGATGTTCAAGGCTCACTGCCCTGGACCATGAGCTCACCTTGTCCACTTGGGTCCCCCTGCAGCAAATGCACAGGGCTGCCTCTTGACCCTTGACAGGCCGTCAGAGAATGAACGAATGAGCTCTTTTCTCTTAAAAGGATTGGGGTGGGGTGTCCCATAAAACACTCATAGGAGAAAAGAAGTCTCAGCAGAGACAGGCTTTCCAGATGTGGCACCAGCTGCTGGCACATAAGAAACAAGCCCGAGTGTGAATAGAAGCCACATGTTTCAAGTCACAAAAACTTGACACATTGACTCTGGCAAGGCTTGGCAACCACACGGTGCTGATAATGTTATTAATGCTGAATGTATTTGCCTGACCTTATCAGGTCTTATAAGGAGCACAGGAGTCTAATTAAGTTCAGATGCCAGCACCTCTAACTTCTTTCTCAGTAGCTACTGAACCCATCATTTACCCTGATGTTCCTGAAATGACTGGTCTTTAAAAGCAAAGGAAGCTGGTCATTAGCATGTGTAAGGCGCTTGTCATAATTTGTGCGGAGACCAATCTGGTGCCGAGAGATGAAGGGTATTTCATTTTCCCAGCGTCACCCCAGCCCAGCTGGTGGGAGACCCAGCCTTATCACCCCATCACACTTACCACTGGGCTCTTCCCTCCATCCTCTTCTATTCAACATGCACACAGATGAACTGGAACGGGACACTGATGGGCCTCCTGATCAAATGGGCAAATGACATAAAGCTGGGAGGGAGCCAGGATCCAAAAGGGACCTGGGTCAGGAGTGATTTATAGGGGCTGCTGGCAGGTCTTATACTTGGACCATCTCCATCTTTGAAACAAATATTAAATAGTAACTTAAAATAATAGCAAATGCTTATAGAGTACTGTGTGCTAAAAACTGTTCTAAGTGCCTTTATACATATTAATGTACTTAATCCTCAACACCATGCAAGGTAGGTTCTATTGTAATTCTTGTTTTAAAGATGAGGAAAGTGAGGCAGGAGCAGTTAGGTAACTTGTCCAGGGGATTTTAAATGTTATTGGATTCAACTTCCTTCTTCAGTTCCACCTGTCAAATCTCCCCGTTCTTTGTACTGCCAAGTGTACTTGAATACTCCCATTGATGGAACACTCACTACCTCCAGAGGCAATCCCCCATTTTTTAGGTAAGCTTCAACTTTGCAGAGAGTTATTCCTTATGTTGATTGTAGTGAGTCTGTTTGAAAAAAATGGGGTGTTGAGTTGAGATATTAATATGAGGTGGCAGCCCCCCAAAGTACAAGTCATTGAAGTCACTGTGGCTTATACTAATAGAGATATAGTGTACCAACTGAAGGAGGTGACAGAGCCCTGCTCTTCCCTGGGCTGAGAAGCCACACTCAGAGTGCTGTGTTCAGTTCTGGGCAAGTCAATGAACTTGGGGGGCAGTTGTCAAACTGACCTGCCTGGAGAAGGGTGATCTGGTCAGTGAGAGACACTGAAACCAGGACTCAGAGGATCTGATAAAGGAGATGGAGATAACTGACTTGGAGATGAGAAGGGGGAGAGGTGAGTCTGATGGCTGTGCTGGGGAGTGGACTCAGGCCAAGGACAGAGCCAAGGTGAGTGGTAGGCAGGAAAGGCTGACTTTCTAAAAAAGAAACGTTTAAGTTTGGGATAGTTTTAGATTTACAGAGAAACAGCATATATAGCACAGAGTTCCCATATATCCCATACTCAATTTCTTCTGTCATTAACATCCTACATTAGGACGTTACATTTGTCTCGAGTCATCAACTAAAGTCCATGCTTTCTTCGGATTTCCTTAGTTTTGACTTAAGGTACCTTTTCTATCCCAGATCCCATCCATGACACCACATTACATTTAGTTGTCATGTCTCCTTAGGCTCTTCTTGGCTGTGACACCTTTTCACTTTCCTTAGTTTTGATGACCTGGACAGCTTCAGGGGTACTGATCAGGTATTTTGTTGAATGTCACTTAGTTGGGATTTTCCTGATGTTTTTCTCATGGTTAGACCCGGGTTATGGGTTTTGGGAAGAAAAACCACAGAGGTAAAGACCCATTTTCATCACCTCATATCAAGGGTACATACTATCAACAGGACTTATTCCTACTGATGTTGACCTTGATCACCTGGCTGCAGGAGTGTTTGTCAGATTTGCCCGCTACAAAGTTAGTCTTCCCCTTCCTTGACATACTGCACCCTTTGGAGGGAGGTCCCACACTTAAGGAGTAGGGAGCTATGCTTCACCTCCTTGAGGATGGAGTATCTATATGAGTTATTTGGAATTCTTCTACATGGTAGATTTATCTATTCTCCCTCACTTATATATTTGCTCATTTATTTGTTTTATACTTTGGGTTATAATTCAATACTTCTTTCTGTTGTTGTTCAAACTGCTCCAGCTTTGGCCACTGGGAGCTCTTCCCATTGGCTCCTGGCCTATTTAACATACCCATCATTGTGGATTTTTGATCACGTCCTTACATTCTAGCACTACCAGATGCTCCAGGTTTGTCTTGTATATTTCCTGCCCTAGTCCTAGAATCAGCCATTTCTCCAGGAAGCCCTGGTTCCTGAAGAATGTTTTTAGAAACAAAGATATAGGGACTCGGTGTGCTCATTGCTACTGAATTGTCCACTGCTTCTAGGCCCTCAGATGACAGAGCAAGGAAGTATACTAACCCATGTATATATACGTATCTATAAATATTTTTATATGTAACCATCTGTATCTATATTAAGCTAGACATGAGGTCACAATGATGTCTCCAACTCTAATCCATTGCCACATGAATCATTCTATCTTAGGGGAGGCTGATTTTTAAGCAGCAACAACAAAAAACATTTTGTGAGGTGATGGCTGTGTTAACCAACCCTATTGTGGTAATCATTTCAATATATATGTGTGTATCAAATCATCTAGCTGTATACAAAAATTATACAATGCTATATGTCAATTATATCTCAATGAAGCTGGTGGGGACACCATTAAAAAGACATTCTGCAAAGCTGGAGCTGGTGCTTATGGAAGTAGCGAGTGCTCTGTCACTGAGTATACTCCAGCAGACGGGGCAACTACAAGGAAGGGGGAGATCTGGTGGGTGGAATTGGAAAAGCTAGTTCAACTTGCCCATGTTCAAGATCCCTTCCAGCCCTATGATTGTTGAAATCGTTGTGCCATATAAGGAAAGGGTCTATATGGCTTCCCCTAGAGATTCATCGCCTTTTGGGACTTCCCTGGTGGCATAGTGGTTAAGACTCCGCGCTCCCAATGCAGGGGGCCCAGGTCTGATCCCTGGTCAGGGAACTATATCCCACATGCATGCCGCAACTAAGAGTCCACATGCCACAACTAAGAAGCCCACCTGCAGCAACGGAGACTGGGCACAACCAAATAAATAAATAAATATTTTTTAAAAAAGAAGCTATTAGTGCTTCATTAAAAAAAAAAAAAAAAGGATTCATCGTCTTCTACCTTACAGGAGTCTAAGAGCTGGGCAAGGAGAAAGAGCTGATATCTAGGACAAATAAAGGAAGCACTATTCAACAGGTAGAAAATTTATGGCATTTGTAATCCAAAGAAAAGAAAACAAGCTTAAAATATAAATGAAACTCAAAAGGTTTTAAATTCACAGACGACAGAGTCAGAATGGGTTATGAAAGGGGAGTGGCTGGCTTGTGGGCAGGACACATGCCAGGCGACTGACATCTAAGGAGTTAATCCTGCTGTCCTTTTAAGAGTCTTGAGTGTGCATAGTCAGAGGGATAATTCTTTGTCTTACCATCACAGCCCAAGGTCTAGTCAGGGAAAATGTAGCAGCACAGTGTCCAAGAGAAGGAGACAAGGAATTGACCGTCCTGAACACATGGTGAGGGCTGGGTTTCCCAGGAAGGCGATGCTGCCACAGTTTTAGGATGAGTTAGAAACAGAATGGCAACCCACTGTAGGAAAAAGGAACCCTCCTCAACCAGCAGTTCTTCCTTCTTGCTAAAGCCCTGTCCAAAAAGACTGTAAAACACCTCTGGAGGAAAGAAAAGAGAGATGAAGGGATAAAGAGAGACTTCCTCCCCCAAGGGTGAGTCCCATTCCCAAATACTTTGAGCCAGTACATCCGGAGATGGGCTCAGAGATTTGTCTTATTTTTTATTTTTATTTTTTTGCGGTACGCGGGCCTCTCACTGTTGCGGCCTCTCCCATTGCGGAGCACAGGCTCCGGACGCGCAGGCTCAGCGGCCATGGCTCACGGGCCCAGCCGCTCCGCGGCATGTGGGATCTTCCCAGGGCATGAACCCGTGTCCCCTGCATCGGCAGGCGGACTCTCAACCACTGCGCTACCAGGGAAGCCCTCAGAGATTTATCTTTAAAGTAATCTCTTTTAGGTGATACTGATATTGGAATTTCTCAAGCACATTTGGAGCTACGCTGGTGGTTTAACACCAGGACAATCCCAGTTTGTTTCTTGTTCTGGGAAATTATTAGGTATTTGGGTATTATGTCAAAAGTGCCCTGGTTTGAGTGACAAATTATATAGTCATGCTTCTTAACACTGATATGTTCCTGAGCCACATAGGAGAGACTCATGAATCTGCAAGGCATCCTTTTGGCCAAGCTATTCCATCCCAGCTACAATCTGAGAGTATATTTGCCCTTGAAAGTGAGGGCTCTCTATCGGGGATGGGGAGAGGTTCATGTTGGGGCAGGGAAGGGTTCTAGAATCTCCTGGGGTCAGGAGTATGGGGGCCAGGAAAAAGTAGGTTGATAAGCTCCGTAGGTGTTTTGATGCTTCTCCCTTTCCCCAGCCCCTTAAGCATCACCGCTTTAAAGAAGGAGTGGATGGATATGAAGACAGTGCTGCCCTAAGCCCTGAGCCTCCCTTTGGACCCCTTGCTCTTCCTCTCTTTCTCCTCCTTTCTTTCTCCAAAGCCTGCATTTCCCCATGTCAGTATCAAAGGGCTGCCAGTGTGCTTCGCCCTGTTGACGATGGCTCTCGAGATTAGAGAGTTAGCTGATCTTTGGTCAAACGTAAATGGAAATCTGAGACATTCACCATTGCCTGCTGGGGACCTCTAATGGGAAGCTCTCATATTCCCTCCATGCTCAGGGGAGATGGGATAAACCACGGGTGACCCTGCAGAGCCACTGATCTGAAACACAGATCCGATCACGTCTTTGCCCCCACCCCTGCCCGCTCCCAGCCTGCTAACCCTCAGGATGCCAGCACCATGCTGCAGGGTGCAAATCTCTCCTAATGTTGGAGGCAGCAGCCTCAGCTCTGGGGCTTCTCCCTCTCTCCCATCCACTTCCTCCTCCTTGGTGACCTCACACAGTATCAGGGCTTTAAATACCGTCTACATGCTGACAACTTCCAAATTTGTATCTCCACCCTGGACCTCTTCCCTGAACTCCAGACTCATATATCCGGCTGCCTACTCCACATTGCTCTTGAATGTTTAATAGACGTTTCAAATGTAACTTGTCAAAAACGGAGCTCCTCATCGGCCCCCTAGAGCCACTCATGCTCTCTTTCCTTTCTCAACTGCTGATTTCCACGTGCTCGGGCTCACAGCTCCAAGTCTTTTGTGACTCCTCTCACTCCCTACACCCCATTCATTAGCAAATCCTGTTGCCTCCGCCTTAAATATAACCAGTGTCTGGTTGATTTCTCACACTTCTGCTGACCTCTGGTCTAAGCCCCACTATCTTTCAGCTGAATTGCTCTAAGATCTCCCCAACACCCGTCTCGGCTTCCCTCCTTTCCTTCCTTCAGTCTATTCTCAGTGTGGAAATAGAGCTATCCTTTAAAGTGGAATCCACAGCACATCACCCCTCTGCTCAAAATCCATCTCCTAATGGCCTCCTCACTCAGAGGAAGAAGCCAAAGGCTTAGAAAGCAGCCCTCAGGACCGACATGGTCTGCTGCTCTGGCCACACCCAGACGTGATTTCTCACCGCCCTCCCCTTCCTAACTTCACGGCACCAGTGTTCCTGCCTCAGGGCCTTTGCACGGGCTGGACCCTTTGACTGATGACCGTGGGGCTCCCTCCCTTACCTCCCACAGGGCTGGTCTCAGACTCCATGAGGCTCCCCTGACACCCAGCCCCAACACTTTACCTCTCTTTCCCAACTGATCCTTTCTCCTTAGCACTTACGCCATCTAACATATTACATGGTGTGCTTATTATCTTGTTTAATGTCTCCCTCAATAGGACGTAAATTCCATGAGGGCAGGGATTTTGTCTGATGGTTCACAGCAGTATCTCCAATGCCTAGACAGCGCCTGACACAGATGGGAGGGGCTCTGAGAACACTGGTGACTGTTTGAAGGAATCGTTAATCTGTAGGCAGCACATATAAAGTAATAAGTAAAACACTAGATCTTTAATAGAAAAATGATTAGAGGACACAAAAATAATTTACAAAGAAGGAATATATCCAGCTAATGAAGATACAAGAAAAAGTTCACCTTCACTAAGAATGCTCAAAGAAATGCATGTTAAAAAAATGACGTTATTTTTCTAGTATCAAAGTAATAAAAATAAACCAAAAAATAATATCTAATGCTGACATGCATACTTTTTTTTTTTTTTTTTTGGCTGCACTGGGTCTTCGCTCCTGCGAGCAGGCTTTCTCTAGTTGTGGCGAGCAGGGGCTACTCTTCGTTGCAGTGCTTGGTCTTCTCATTGCAGTGACTTCTCTTGTTGCAGAGCACGGGCTCTGGGCGTGTGGGCTTCAGTAGTTGCAGCACGCGGGCTCCAGAGTGTGGGCTCAGTAGTTCTGGCGCACGGGCTTAGTTGCCCCGCGGCATGTGGGGATTTCCCGGACCAGGGATCGAACCCATGTCCCTTGCATTGGCAGGCGGATTCTTAACCACTGGACCACCAGGGGAAGTCCTGACATGCATACTTATACACTGATAGAGTACAGATTTGTATAAAGTTTTTGGAAAGCAATTTTGTATACATGTCAAGAGTTAAAAATTTTTTTAATATCTCTTGATCGATGACTAAGAATCTATTCTAGAGAGAGAGTCCTAAATTCAGATAAACGCTTATACACACAGATGGATGAATGGATAAACAAAGTGTGGTATAGACACACACCTTAAAAAGGTGTATTTTAAGGAATATTATTCTGTCTTAAAAAGGAAGGAGTTTCTGACACATGCTACCACAGGATGACCTTGAAGACATCATGCTGAGTGAAATAAGCCAGTCATAAAAGGACAAATATTGCATGATTCCCCTTGTAGGAAGTACCCGGAGCAGTCAAATTCAAAAACATAGAAAGTGGAATGGTGGTTTCTAGGAGATGGGGGGAGGGGAGGGAGGAGTTATTGTCTAATAGGTCCAGAGTTTTAGTTTGACAAGATGAAGAAAGTTCTGTGGTTGGTTGGGGGTGACAGTAGTACAACAGTGTGAAGGTCCTAATGTCAATGAACTGTACACTTAGAAATGATTACGATGGTAAAAGCTTTATGTTATGTGCATTTTACCACAGTTAGAAAACAAAAGCTACGGAAGTTTTCTAATTACTGAATTAGAAAAAAGGGACTGAACAGAGGGCTGCAGCTAAGTTCACTAACAGTTTATTTATATCCCTTGGAGAGATAGAAAGTGTAACATATGTTTGTCAAAGATAAGTCTTATTATACAATATCAATGTTTAGCTTGTGGTGTATACATTTATCTTTGAGGAAAAAAATATATTTTTTGGCTGCACTGCACGGCATGTGGGATCTTAGTTCCCCAACCAGGGACTGAACCTGCGCCCCTTGCATTGGGAGCACGGAGTCTTAACCACTGGACCGCCAGGGAAGTCCCTGAGAAAAATATTAAAAACAGAAAACAAAATAAAAAAACTATGTACAGTAGTAGAAATCAACATAATACCTGTTGATAGGAAGATAGGTGTATAAATTGTGGAATATCCATGCCATGGAATATTACATAGTTGTTAAAAATCATTTTTACAAATACTTTTATAACCTGAAAGAATTCTTGTGCTATAATTCTGAGTCAAGAAGCAGGATGCCAAATTTGAAACACAAGAAGAATTTAAGTTTGAAAAAAAAAAAAGCCTTATTTCATCGATTCCAAGGCACAGATTTCCAACCCCTACCCCCAACGTTTTAACCCATCTGAAAAGGGGTGCCTCCCTCTCTGAAAAGAAGCATTGTGTAAGTGTAACTGCACATAAAGTAATGATGTGCTCCCCAGTGATGGTGTCTTAGATTAAATGAAACACAGTGTACGAGAAGAAGACTAAGAGTAATATGCCAAAATGTTAACAGTAATTATGTGTATGTTTCTTTATAATTTTTCCACATTTTAAAGAAATTTTATAATGAGCTTGTATGGCTTTTAGAGTCAGAAGGGGAAAAAAAAAAGTATGTTTAAAAATCTCTCTTCCACGACTGCTCGTTGCCTGACAGGATGAAGCACAAACTCCTCAGCCCCTGTGCCCTCTGGCTTCTGCCTGCCTTTCAGTGACACCTCCCTCCCACTCTTCTCCTCACAGACTCCGAGCGCCAACACATTATTCCTGGATCTCCAAATACAGCGTGTGGTCTTTCATGCCTCCGTCTCCATGAAAATGCTCTTCTCCCCGCCTGAAATGCCCTCTGTGGCCTCCCTCTTCTGCCTGGTGAATTCCTACTTATTTTTCAATGATCCATCTCAAAACCCCTGTCCTCTGAAGTCCTCCTGTTGACTCCCCACCCAGAAAAAAACAGCTCCCTCTTCTGCGTTTCCCAAGCACTTGCTGCCTCTCCCTGCTCTGGCCCAAGATTTTGAGGACGGAGTCTACACTAACCGTCCCCCCATCCTGCCCCTGGGCCACACCTGGAAAATCTGACTCCTTCCCCTTTTCCCACTGGAACTCTTCTCCCAGGTCACCACCAACAACCTGCCGAGTTCTAATTCGAATTAAAACGTCTCGGTCCTGTTCTCCGAGCTCCCCGAGACACTTCGTGGGCACCACTTCCTCCAGCCTGAACCCATTACAGCCTGGGGCGTCAGTGACATCTCCTGCACTGAACTTCTCTTCCCTGACCGCTGTCACTGCACCTTCTTTTTGGACGGTCACTGAAATGTCTGTGTCCCCAGCCTCCCTTCCCTGGACCCATGGCTCCTCGTTGGAGGTTCAGCAAGTCTAAGGACAGGCCCCAGAGGTTCACCATTGCCCACAAGGGTATGCAGAATTCTGTGATTGTGACAGCATGCATATCTCACCTGGGGACACAGCCACAGCATTCTTTGTCTCATAAAAGAACAAAAGGTTACAAATGATTGCCCTACACGTTCTCCACTGACCTTAGCTACTTTTGATTTGAAGATAAAATATCACTTATATTTTTATCTCCCCTCCAAGAACTTCTGAACGATGGGTGCTGCGTGCTGTGTGCGGGAGATATTTTTGCATGGGGAAGAGGCGTTTCTCTGAACTCACAGCTCAGCCTGCTCTGCCCACACACACGAGGAGGAGGGGATGGAGTCTCAGAGACTCCCAGGAAGGCCTTGTGTCTGTGTGTCGTAGGGAGGAGGACTGGATAGAGTGAGGAGCTGCCGTGAAGCCATGACCCCAGACGAGGGAGCCGGCCAGGCATTCACCCTGGCGTGTAACATGCAGGCTAACTTTGTTGTACATTTCATCTAATCAGAACACTGAAGTCTGGTGCTTCACCCACCCGTTACTGCTCAAGCAGCAAGGTCATCAGCTTCCAACTTAGAAAAATATCAGACAACATTGCTTAGGGCATTCAAACAGAAAACTTTCTCCAGGACTGGCAAGTCAGCCTCCTTCAACACTGCACAATTGCCTTAAAAATAAAGGGAAAAAAATTAATCTAGATGGGGAGAAATAGCTTTGGTGGAAACTGTCTCCAGGGCTGTTTAACTCTTGAAGATATAGAATGGATTGCATCCCTAATGCCGGGTGTCTCCCTGGCATGCCCTGCACCCCACCCCACTTCACCTCTGCCCCTCCTCTTGGGGTCACCCCCCTGCCTGTGCCTGGGAGGGGTGAACTCCGGTAACCAGGCTGCCTCTGGACTACATGCCGTTCAGGATCAGGGAGGACCAGCTTGGATCCTAAGGCCAGCATTTATTCTCCCTGCTCAGAGATAGGAAAAAAAGACCCTTTTCTTCTGCTTGATATATTTAGTAACGACCTTAAAGAGTCTGTGAGGCTGAATGAATTGGTGCATCTCACTGCACTGGAAGCAGCTGCCACGGCAGGCAGCGCAGACAGGAGGAGGGAGAGACTGGAGGAAAGAGGGGAAGGCGGGAAGGAGGGAGCGGTTCAGAGAAAGGGAGCGGGACGCTGGGGAGAGGACGGAGGGAGAGCTGAGAGCGGCAGGGAGGAAAGCCAAGAGGATGCACGGGCAGCGCCGAGATGGGCTGGAGTGTGCACAGGCCCCTGGCTGTCTCCGGTGGGACTGGCCTGGAATCGATTCCTGGGTGACTCTGGAGGGGTCAGCGCAGGGAGGGGTGGCGGTGGGGAGTGGCGGTGGCCTGAGCCTCCTTTAAATCTGGCTAAATGGCAGCACTTAAGAGCCCTATGAAGGAATCCAATTTGCTCACAAGGAACGTCTACAAATTTATATGTCGGCTTTTAACACAAAATGCTACCAGACCAATCCCAGGGCGGAGAGGGACCTGGGGCCTGGCTCGCTGCTGTGGCTGGCTCTCACTTTCCGGTCAGAGACTGTGGGGTGTGAGAGGCAGGCAGCTCCTGTCCCTGACCTCCCTCCTGGCTGGAAGGTTCAGAAGACTTCAGACCTCCCAGCTCCTGAGTACGGAGATGTGGGCTTTGCTGGGGGAGGGGGCAGGATGGAGGGATGGGGGTGGGGGGCTTGCCAACCTCTCTTTTCTTCCTTTTCTTCAGAGGAGAAGTAGCTGAAAGATTCAGCGTCACTTGGCATCAAAGAGGAGAAAGAGGATTAACCCTGTCAGTACTCTGGCCCAGGTCGAGACTGAGCCTTCTTAAGGACACGGCGTTGCTGTCAGGTGGCATCATTCTGTCCAACCTGTCAGCCACATCTTCGCAGAGTGCTAATGGACCCTTTGCTTGGATGGCGGAAAGGTGCCCCTTCCTCCAGGCTGGTACAGCCCCCCACTGGGGGCAGGGCTGGGGGGGATTTCTGAGCCCTCCGCTCGCGGGCAGAGGCCCTGCCATAGCTTGCTCCTGGGCTTGTCCAGTGAGGAACCAGCTGCTGTCTCTTGGGGGCCATGAACAGCCCCAAGCCATGAAGCCATGGAAGGCAGAGGAATCTTCTCCTCTCTCGGGGTGTTCTCCTTATCCCCCAACCACATCTTACATCTTAGTACCCTAAAGGGACCATGTACACTGAGCTCAAAGCCCCGGTGGACATGAGACGGGCTGAGCTGGCCTCTGAGGACTGGAAAGGGTCTCCGGGGTAGGGGATCGGCCAGCCTGGAGAGCGCATTCTTGGCTTTCTAGAGCTCAGAAAGGCAGGCTGCAGCAGCCCGCTGTCCTCAGGGGCCTCGCTGATTAGGAAGCTCAAAAGCCAGCAGTGAAGGAGTAAACAAACATCTTCAGTAGGTTCTCAGTGCTTACTCTGCTTCTAACAAAGCTCAACAGAGTTGATTCGTGTTTTTTTTAAATGAAAGTAATAAAAAAGGAAACCAAATGTCTTGTACGTGGAGGCGATAGAGTTTCAGAGTTACCAGCTTAGCCACTGGCTCCAGCCTGCCTGCGTTCAAATCCCAGCTCCCCCTGGACCAGTAGTTAGCCCGGGAAGTTACCTGACCTGGCTGGGCTTCACCTGTCTCACCTGTAATATGGGGATGATAATATAGGCACCCACCTCACAGGGTTAATGAGATGATCAAATGAGCTAAAATGTAAAGCACTTCGAACAGCGTCTGGTACACGGTAAGAGCTTAATACATGGTAAATATTGTTCGTTTCACTAAAAATGCTCATCCCTGGGTTGAAATTCTATCTATCCCATGGGCAAACCAGATCCATTGCCACCCTTTCCACGACATCTTTACAGACTTCCCCAGTTAGAATTAATCCCTCTCCTACCAGCTCCCAGTCACACTCTGTTCCTGCCTTGAAACCCAGATTTGTCACATCCTATTTTGCGCGCCAGATATCTGTCGATGTATCTACGGGCCCAGCGCTAACAGATTACAATCTTCTTGACAATAAAGACTGCACCTTTTACATCTTCGTTCCTTCTCAAGTCATTGAAGGTGACTTGAGAGTCACCTCTCAAGTGAAGGTTGAGTCAGTGACGGTTCCTTCACACAGCTCGAGGGGCATTTGTTGAATTGAATAAAATGTAGACAAATATGGGTCAGCTCAGTCATTTTTGCTAATTTGGGTCCATGGATCATTTTGGTGAAAGGCGAGCAGTAGATAATTCCCTCAGCCAGTCGAGAACCTTTGCCGGGCCTTCAGGATGTCACATCAAGGTGGGAGTGCTTGCCAAGCATTTCTTTGCAGTTGGTATCCCCGGGCAGTTTACTGACAAATTAGAATTGGGTTTGCCTAGAATTTACGGGTAAGTTCTGAACAGCTGGGCCAGGTGGGCCTCTGACAGCTAAGCAGGCCCAGGTAATGGATAAAGGGGCTTCCACACGGGCATCTTTTGTGGCAGGTTCTAGGAGTCCTTTGGCAAGCTGCTCATTGTGGCAGGAGTGGAACTGTGATGTCTGGAATACTATGGTCAGGGAGGAAAGCAGAGTTCCGGGAACACTGTCTGGCACATGAGCGAGATGGGAGCAAGGCTCGGGAGCTGTAATTTCACCTCCGCGGTTTCTGGGAGCAGGGCACTGTGAAAGGTCCCCCAAATCACATCTTGTCAGTTTTCTCCCTCTGTGACACTGGCTGCTGCAATGACGTTCCTGCTGTGAAAAGGAAAGCCAGCTAGTTGTAGTCTACGCTGGTTTCCTTCCTGGGGTGGCCTTTATGGCATCTCTCCAGGGTCCCAATCCAAATTGGAGACTGGAGAGCTTGGGGATGGACACCAGCTCTGAGACTCCAAGAGAAGCAAGACCTGGTTAGCAAGGCACCCAGAGAGCCAGAAGACGGCTATGCCATCCTTGGAAACATAACCGAGAGGAGAAATGTTGGCTTCGTAGAGTTGGTTTTTGCTATCAAAACTGAAAACCTAAAATAAGTCAAGAGGTTGCCTATAGGAATTGATGAGCACTTCACGAGGGTAAATCAGGGTGGCAGGGAGCCAATACACTGATCAACATGGACCGCCTGACCCAGAGGCTGCGCCTCAGACAAAGGAAGGATTTCACACCAGCCGAACTCTGCCGGCCTTTTTGGTGCCCCCGAGGGGGCGGAGTGGTCCCCAAGGCCTCTTCCTGGGTGTAACGTCAGTGTCTGGAAGGACTGCAACATCTGATACTGGAGCCCTGGCTAGGTCGGGAGGAGGTCAATTCCAAGGACGTGGCCTGCCTGATCAAAGAGCCAAAATACGAAATAATGACCTCAGGCAGACATCACCTGGGGACTTGTCCGAAATGCAGAATCTCAGGCGCCACCCCAGACCTACCGAGTGAGAACCTGCATTTTAACAAGGTCCCCAGTGACCTGTGTGCCCATGAAAGTTGAGAAGCTCTGCCTTCAGCTCCATTTCTTATTACCTTGTCACCTTGGGAGAGACCCTTTACCTCCCTCCGGTGTTTTCATACAAACAATTGGGGACATACACTCTCTTTCCTCTTACATCACAGGGCTGTTATGAGGCTCCCATAAGAAGGCATGTGAAGAACCTTACAGTGCTAGGAAGCTCCAGTGGCAGGTACACACCTAGCAACCTTGCCTTGCTTTCTTGCTTTCTGTTCCTCACATGCACCAACCTCCCCCTGCCTCAGGGAGTTTTGCACGAGCTGTTCCCTCTGCCTCTGACCCTTGGAGGTGGCTGCTTCCTCTGTGCCCTCATTATTCTTAAGAAGCCAGTTGTGATATTCTTGATAGAGGGACTCTTCAATCAGGTCCTTGAAAGACTAGCTCTTTTTGTCACTCAAGGCTCAGCTCAAACGTCCTCCCTTCAGATTTGCTTGCTTCATATCACTTACCACTCGCTGAAATTATCTCGGGTTTTTTTTTTTTTTGATATGTTTGCTGGTTCCCTACAAGAGCTTTATGAAGGTAAGACTCTGGTCTGACTAGTCTACCTTTTTTCCAGCTCTTAGAACACTGCCTGGCATTCAGGAGGCATTGCATACATTTTGTTGAATGATCTGATGAATGAACATTTGTGTCTGGAAGTGTGTGTGTGATGACCTGTGACTGAGGGCAGGGATGGGGTGCGGAGGGAACGGGACTGGTCCTTGACTTATCTGTTTAGATGCCTCCGTGGTGATTCCTGCAAAAGTCATGGTCAAAGGGTCTAAGACCCAACTGAAGGCTCCCTCAGAGAAATTCTCCCTCCAAAGCACAGTTTTACACGGGCCAGGAAACAGGGCTGGGCCACCCTTGCGCTAATGCGGCACGTGAGTTCAGTGACGCCCAGGTGCTAGAGCAGTGGTCCGAAAAGGGTGGCCTCCCGACCAGCATCAGCCCCACCTCCAACCAACTGCATCAGAAACTATGGACCCAGGGTCCTGCCGCCTGTTTTAACAATCTCCCTGCCACCTGCAATTCTGATGCCTGCCAAAGTTTGAGGACCACTGCAGTAAAAGAGCAAGAGAATCCCCCTCTTCGTCCAAGCTCTGGCCTACGATGTGCCTCCAGGGTTTCAGACCCTGGTGTTCAATCAGGAGCTGGGGAGCAAATGGACAAAAGGGAGCGATGTCACACCCTGCTGGGTATTTTGCTTTTCTGCCTTCAGCCTTCACATGACTGCCTCTGCTTGCGGGCTGGAAGTGAGAGACAGTTGGTCCGCACCGAGTGATTCTTCTTTTACCAGTGTTTTTCTAGAGTGAGTCAGGCTGATTTAATTTTAATCAGCTGAGGCAGCAGAGCCGTGGTTCTCAGCCCTGACTGCACTTGAGAATCACCTGGAGTGCTTTAAGATACTGATGCCTGGGTCCCGCCCGAGTCCGATTAAATCAAAATGTCTTGGAGTGGAGCCGGGCACCAAGATTTTTAAAAAAGGCTCCCCGGATGGTTCTAACTCGCAGCCAGGCCTGAAAACCATCACAGTATTGTCAACGTGGGTTCTCCCAAGCCTTCCTCATGGTAAGAATCACCAGGGGAATTTGTTAAAACTACCACTTCCTGGGTCCCTCTCTAGACCACCCTGTCAGAGCGGCTCCAAGGGCCTGGAAGCTGTCTCTTTAACAGACACTCTGGGCGATTCTTCTGAGCAAGCTTGGGACACACTGGTCACACGGCCTGTGTGAGCTCTGGGGCTGAATTCTAGCTTTGCAACTTAAATCAACCTCAGGAAAGTTTCTTAAACCTCTGTTGTTTCCTCATCTTTAAAATGGGGCTGGGGTGGGGATAATAGTATCTATCTTAGAGGACTGCTGAGGAGTACATGAGAAGATTCATGTAAAGTGCTCGGCACAATGCCAGGCACACAGTAGGTGCTCAGTGAATGTTACTTGTTCCCCCTCCCCCAATAAGGTGGGTTTTGGGAAGCCATATCTAGCAATGCACCTCATTTCAATGCAATCCATTTAAGTTATGGGAAAATGTTTGGGTCCTGCCTCCCCTTTAAATCAGAGACCCTGTCTGTCATCTGCTTCGAAGCCTCTTGAGCTGCCAATACTATATTCTACACTCCAAGAGTTCCATTCTTGTCAACTGAAGGGTGGGTTTTAATCCACCATCAGTAGTGTCTGTGGAAGTCCTGGGAGTCACTCCCACAAAACATCACAATTGGGTTCTGAAGAAAAGTGAGGGGGGACTTCCCTGGCAGTCCAGTGGTTAAGACTTTGCCCTTCCAATGTAGGGGGCGTGCGTTCGATCCCTGGTCAGGGAACTTAGGTCCCACATGACGTGCGGTGAGGCAAAAAATAAAAAAGAAAAGAAAAGTGAGGGGATAGAGGGAGTGACCGACTTTAAACCACACCTTAGATCATGTAGTCCAACCTCCTCAAACCACGGCTGGTAGGTAGAGGCTTTTAATTTCCAGGTACTGACGCCCACTCAGAGGGAGAGAAACTGAGGCATCTATAAAACAGGGCAGAGGCTCAAAGAAATTTGGCACAAACAAGAGGTGGAAAAGTGACCCCATGAAACCATCTAGCATTCCTCCAACATTTTATAACGTGTAGATTTAAGTGCCACAGACACACACACACACACACACACACACAAACATAGAGTAGCCCCCAGCCTGCTTGTTATTCCTGGATGGAGTGTTGTTAAATAAGAATGAAGCTGTCCCTGAGCTCTGGAAAGAGCGTTTCAGAGGCTTTACCAGTTAAGACAATTATTGAGGAACACGTTTTCAGCTCTATCCTGCGATATCAGACAAAAGAATCTGCAGAATCCCTCTGATTCTTGACAAGGTGCAGAAAATTGTCAAGTGGCTGAAAAAACAAGGCATCTGGAGCCCAAGGAATTTCTGCTAAAACTTTCCAAATTAGTGACGAGAAACACGTAATTGCTCCCCCCGTTCTCGTCCCGAGGATCTGAAACGCTGGAAAAAAACTCTGGGGTGACCCTACGGATGCTGTGATTATGATCATTAAAAGTTTTTCCTGATTATAAAAAAATACTTCGTGCTAATTTTTCAAAAATTGGAAAATACATAAAGTCATAAAGAAGGAAACTTAAATCAGCCACCTAGAATAACTTTTAATATAATTGTGTATTTCCTTCTAGTCTTTTTCTGTGCGTATTTAAATGTTTTACAAGGTGAGGACCGTACCGTTTCAAGTTTTACATTCTGCTTCTTTCCCTTAGTTACGACATCATGAATATTTCCCTCACGCCTTTAAATATTCTTTGAAGAGAATTTTTGATGATCGCATAAAATTTCACCATGTTGGTGTTCCATAATTTACTTAACCATTTTGTTACTAATGGATAATAAAGTTGCTTCTGGTTTTTGCTATTATAAGAAAGGTGCAGTAAATAGCTTTGCACGTAAATTTTTGACCATATATGTCTGATCATCTCCCTAGGACAGAGCTAGAGACGCAGAATTACAGTCAACGGGTCTGCATATTTTTAAGACTCAGTATCTTTTTTTTTTTTTTTTTGCGGTACGCGGGCCTCTCACTGTTGTGGCCTCTCCCTTTGCGGAGCACAGGCTCCGGATGCGCAGGCTCAGCGGCCATGGCTCACGGGCCCAGCCGCTCCGCGGCATGTGGGATCTTCCTGGACTGGGGCACGAACCTGTGTCCCCTGCATCGGCAGGCGGACTCTCAACCACTGCGCCACCAGGGAAGCCCAAGACTCAGTATCTTTTGACAAATTTCCTTCCAGATTTTTGAGCTCCTACCAGTAGTTCATGAAAATACCCACCTCGCTGCATCTTTGCCAACACAGAGTAGTATAATCTGTCTGTGTTTTTGCCAGTTTTGTTACTGAAAACTATTGTCGATTTTACACTGCATCTTGAAAACTCTTAGTGAAGTTGTATATTATTTTCCTGTCTATTATCCATTTGCATCTCTTCTTTTGTAAATTATTGGTTATGATTATTTTAAGAATTCGTATACAGAGTGAAATTTCACACATTACCTTATAGGAAATTCCTGCATTTGATCGCTCATGAGCTTTCCACTAGCATCTCACTGTGGCTTTAAGTCATATAGACTCGGACTCATAAATGGTTACTTTCACTTCTCGCTAGTGGCAAGAAAAATCCAGAAACCATAATCCTATTCTTTTTTTTTTACCATATCTGATTTCATGAAAGCCTCTGACTCAAATGATAGCTACTGTTTGAAGACGCTCATCAAGACAAATGTCCACCAAAACGTGTCAACATTTATTTTCTCTATGATGCTCTACGGGTAGAAATCTTTGATAATGTGTACATTTCCAGCCCCTTCAAGGTCATCACAGAATTCAAACAAGGTTAGGTGTTCATGTCAATGCTCCTTGACATTTCTTTTTCTGATGGTAAGTTATGTCACTAACCATCTTCCATCACAAAGTTAAATCAGTCGGTGGACAGTAAATCTCTGCTGACCCTGAGGGAGAAGTAAAACCCACTCTGATCTAATCAAATCTAACCATCAAGCTCAAAAACGCTGCTGCTTTAATTTCAGTTAACAGATCTTCACACAACTGTCAACATCATTACCAAAACACATCAGAAAACTGGATGAGAGCGCAACACGTAGACAATCATAATCCCCCGTCATCAATCTCTGGCGGGTCCCCAGTTGACAATTCAGACTAGGAGCGAGCCTCTAGGGGACACACTTTGTAAATCAACTTCACAAAAGAGCAATATTAACCCCAGAAGCACCTCAACTGTGCAAATCCAGGAATTAGTCAACCGAGAAACAGGAATGCAAAGAGTGACTCAACATTTGAACAAAGTTTATGGTCTCGCCTCTCTGTTATGGGTGACATGACATAAACAACTAATAAAAGTTGAAGGAAACAGGGGAGGTGTTGTCTACAAAAAGGTTTTAAAAAACACAGAGTAAATGAGCAAACAACTTTTGACAAGCCAAAGTCAGGTGCATTGAGCAATGGCGGTCAATGTCAATTCTGGGTAAACCATGTGAACCCTGAATTCTAGACTCCCAAGATGAACCTTATATGCCTAGTGTGGTACCGAACATGCTGAGGAGGATGGCATAACCATGCTTTTGAGAATAAATGCCCCAAATGAATATGAAACATGCCCAGGGGCAACAGAGATGTCCACCACAGGGAGGGAACCCACTGTTATATTCCCTTCAATTACCAGGAAAGCCACAGGGCATTACAGCTGAAAGGACCTGAGAAATCATCTCATTCACTCACACATACTTACTGAGCATCTGTGTTGTGTCAGATGCTGTGCTAACACTCAAGAAAACAGGTTCGGAGAGGTTAAAGAATTTGTCCAAGGTCAGACAGATAGTTAAAGACAAGACATCCACTGAGAAACTAGCATTTCAACTTTTTATAACAAGAGATAGAAAAAGAATGTTTGACAGGAATGAGTTACGAACAAATAAAGAATCCAAGACTGTCTTGGAGCCTGCCAAAAGTAGAGATTCTTCTTTCCCTCCCCTTGTTGGACTGTGATCTTTTGATCACAAAGAGATGGAAATTGTAAGACACCAAAAGACAGAAGTCAATTCTGAAGCTTCACTCTTCCTTTTTTTTTTTCCCTATCAAAAGAAATATCAGAACGACCACATTTCTCTTGCCTGCTGCCTGAAAGTGGGATTCTTCAGTTGTCAGGGTGGTCCAGGACCCTGAGCCTGGCAATGACGAGGGAGTGGATGAGGGCAGATTTATTGTTCTTCTTGTTTGACTGGATGTGTACACAGCCAGGTGATCACATCAAGATGGGGGTGAGGGTGGGGAGGGTGTGTTCTGTCCACTCTACTGTTTCGATTTGGTGCCCACAGTGTCATCTAAACGTATGTACACACAACACACACACACACACACACACACACACACACACACTCACACTCACATTCTTATTTGGGGAGACTTAAGGGCAAGACTTTTCCCAACCTAAGAGAAACTTAAAAAACAAGGAAGCATGATGCCTACATAAGAGGCTCTAGAAGCAGGATTTGCTAATGGATGTCATGTGTTCTCTTGTTTTTAGGTTTGCCGTCCATCCCTGAGCAGAGGACACACATCCTGCTTAAGAACAACGGATTATAGCCACTGCTTCCAGCGTGAAGGGGGAAATCCTTACCTGGCCAGGTCTGCAGAGTGAGTTTGGTGCTGGGGTGGGGCCGTTTTCTCAGGCTGTATGTAGGGGATTTTCCAAAGGGTTTTTAAAACGGAGTCTAATTTTTAGGCTTAGAAACATGTCTCCACCATGGAGTATGACTTTGAGATAATGAGATAATGAGATGAGCTATTTAATAAATATATCGGAATATATCCGTCCAAACTGGTACCCCTCCCCCTGCTGAGCAGTCACCCAGAGACGCCAGTTACTTATCCCAAGGCTGCTGCCATTGTTCCAGATACTCTGGGGACTCCCTGGAGAATTGTCTTCAAGATCGATGCCATGTTATTTGGAATAAGCACAACGGTGGCAGATCCTCACCCTGTGAGGCTGGATTTTATTTTTGGAAACAGTCAAAAGGCTTTTTTGGCATTTGTAGCCAAGTCTGGTGAATAACCAGCCGATTGAGCTGGTAATGTTGTTTTGGGTCCAAACTGAGGCATAGTTTGAAGGTCACTTGTTCTTGTGTGACATGGAAACAGCCCCCTAAAGCCATTTCAGAGGAGGAGGGCCAGCACCGACTGAGCAAGGGCCGCACTGCTGAGCCAGGTGTATGAGCTTCCAGGGGGCCACCAAGAAGAGGACGGCACTGATTTGGGCAGGGGAGACTTGCTGGGGTTCTTTGGTTATAAATAACAGAAACTGACTCTGTCTAACTTCTGTGAAAAGGAACTGATTGTCAGGCTACTGGGGAGCTTGTTGGTTCAAAGGGAAGGCCTAAGGACCAGGCTCAGGACAGACAGACAGCTCCAGAAGGAGCCAGAATCCTCTGACAGCCCAGCTCAGATGCTGTAGCAAACATGGCTAAATTCCAAATGTTTCTTCCATCCTTACATTGCTCTGCCGCAAAATGACAGCGTCGGGGAGAATCCAATTAGATGTGCTTAGGGCTCGTGCCCCCCTCTTGGCTCCACCCCTGGCATCTGACGGAAGAATCTTCAAAAGGGGAGAAGCAATTTCCCACAAGGAAGGAAGGGAGGGTGTTTTTAGGAAGAGGGACTAAAGACTAAGCACCCAAGAATGACAAACAGGAACCACAGCTCAGTCCAGCTATGATTAGTACTACTCCTGCCTAACGTTATGTATAATGTTCAGCTTTGCTCTATTCGTCAACATATTTCTCACTTTGTAAATTACATTGGCCCCGTGGGCCATCTCCAGTTCCAAAAGCTGATGCAAGTTTTTCCCTTTATCTGTTATCACCTAAAAAATACATAGGTCTACAGTCTGGTCCATCTTCTCCAGGCAGAGCCAGACCCTGTCTCTTTCCCCCAGAGACTCAAGAGTCCAGGGAACAAGCTCAGTTTTCTCCTCTCCCAATGAAGAAAGCAGGCCCTCTTCCTGTCTGCATGAATGGCTGCCACCATCGCAGCTGGCAGTCACGTGAGGCCACACCTTGAGGCTGGGACTGTGGATCAGCTGCGGCACGAGTGAGACCCAACCCAAAGGTGCATTTGCCTCTGCAAAATGCCGAGGTCCCCCCGTGTAGACCACATGTGCATGCTCCCAAGACTACCAGCCCCAGCCTGCACAGGGGAAACCACACTCCACACCCTGCTCACAGAGGGAAGGCTGCGTGCACGCACCCGGACCACCGTGAACGTGCAAGGCAGGCCCGAGGCCCTCTGGGCAGCCGCTGCCCCCCACCGCCCCGACCTGGCCTGCACTGAAAGAAGAGACCTCCTTGCGAACTGCCAAGGGCTCCGGGGACCTTATTTGACCTCAGTGGCCCTGGCCGATGAGCGACAGACACACTGAGCTCACCACCTCACTGCTGAGTTTCTCCAGGAAGTTATTCCAACCAGAGAACCAGAACAGGGTCGCCAGAGCTGGCCTCAGCACTCTAACATGTTGTTTATGGAGGCTGTGAAATCTATCAAAGCTTCAGTGTGTGCGGGAAGGGGTGGGCTCTGTGAGAGGCAGCATGACGTGAAGAGGAGGCTGTAACCTCAGCCGGGAACACTAGTGTCTCCCTGGAAGTGGGAGGGGGCCGCTTGGGAGTGAAATACACAGCGGGCGGGGAGACGCTGGGCTCACAAGCAGCCTGCATCCTTCCCTGGGAGAGTGAACGTGTGGGGCTGGAGCCCGAGAGCTTCGGCAAGGACCCTCACCTCTCTAAGCCTCAGTTTCCTAATCTGTAAAACCAGGGCAAGGCCTCCCTTTAGTGTTTTGATCTGAGATAATGGATGAAAACTATCCAGCCCAGTGCCCGCACGTGGCAGGCCCTCAATGAAGGGCAGCTCTGCTTTTCTGAGATGCCAACATTATATAGAGCAGTCCTTTCCACACTTGGAGATGTCATGGCACAGTAAAATTTCAGAACACAGACTTTGCAGCACTCACACGGGATTGCCAATGTTTTATTTTGCCAGCTAAGGGCAATGAAGAAAACAACAACTACCATCTATGATGTGATAACCATAAAAATATTTTTAATACCAAAAAAATCAGAAGGGACAGGATCTTAGAATTAAAAAATCAGTCCTTTAGATGAAATATTTTTGGCTTTATGAAAAAATTACATCATCCTTATTTAGTTAATTTTGCTACAAAGTGAAAACAACTTCCTCCCAGACCCTCCCAGCTCAGGAACCTGTGGCAGGAAGGAAAGAGTCTGGGCCCTGGAGCCAAATGGGACACAGTCTTCTCCCAGCTCCACTCCTTAACAACTGCATGACCTTTAGCAGGACCCTCTGGGTCTCACTTTCCTCCTTTACAAATAGGAAACAATAGCACCTCCTTAAATGAGAATGCATGTGAGGGGCAAAGCAGAGAGTTTGGTACACAGTAGGTGCTCATTAAACGCTAATACCAGACCCTCCCAAAATTTAAGAGGACTGGGTCATTTCCAGTTTTTGAGACTCTTAATATATTTTAAAAATGAAGGAACGCTAAGACAGGGTTGCCAAAATCATTCACATAATTTTAAAAATATTCAAATTAGAAAAAAATATTTGGAACACATCCACACGAATATACATCCAACGCATCCAATAAAAATACATGCATCTAACATGCGTGAAAGTGAGGTTGGAATGCTGCAGCCCCTTGGCCCCCCGTGACAGGCCCTGCTTAATTCCTTCCTAAGCCATGGTTCTCACGGATGACACACTCTGAGAAGACACTGATTTTATTCTCTTCTCTTTTGTTTTTTTTTCCTGACCGGAGTTCATGTGGAACATTTCTCCAGACATCCCTACCTTTAGTTCATAATTCTGAACATGCAAATTTTCTTGGAAATTTAGCTGGTGTCTTTTTTGCATCACTGGATCTCAATAGGTTTCAAAAGGACTAAAATTGAGGGTTAGAAGGGAAGATAAATGGGTGCTAAAGTGGATGATTTAACTGAGGGATTCTAGGGCGGCCTGGAAAGGGGAATGGGTCTGTGCCCAAGGCCTCTGGGGGCGATCATGAAGGTGTATCAGCACTTGGCTGTGTGGGATTTTCCCAAGAGGCGTGTGTGTGCATGCGCGTGTGTGCGTGTGCACGTGTGTGCACATTTGTGCATATGTGTGCATCTTCTCTCTCTACAGAAATTCAGATTTCCTGTTTCTTTGTTTATTGTTGTCTCTGCCATTAGCATGTTAGCTCCATGAGAGCAGGGCCATGGATGTCTTGGCTGCCTCTGTGTCTGTAGTGTTGAATACAGGTGTGGGCACATAGTAGGTGTTTAATGAACGTTTGCTCAGTAAGTGGCTGTATCACGGTTGTCTGCCTGCTCAGCACTCTGCCCTCTTAGATCTGGGAACAGAACCCCTTATATTTGGAGGATCAACCCTTTCCCCTTTCCTAACCAGATGGTTTCCTTGAGCCACAGGGATGGGCACACGGCTACTCAGAACCCCTTTCTTGTCATTGGAACTTTTTCTCTGGTGGCCAGGCTGGGAAGACATATAGCCAGGAGCTGCTGGCTGTTTTGGTTCCAGACTCAGGGAGAAAGATGCTCTGAAGTAATCAGGCTGACAGGCCAGGATGCAGAGGCAGGAATGAGAGTCAGAAGGTCAGGGAGAGTGATCCCAGCCGTCTCTGGATTCTGGCTCCTGTCAATCCTGACGTCCCCCCGCTTCCCCTGTGCCCGCTTTCTTGAGGCTCAGTGGGTCAGACTTTCTTTGAGTTATGTGAGTTACCCCCATATGCCTCCACTACATCCTCTTTTGTTTTGGTGAGGGGGAGGATAAGTTAGCAAGGGTTACTTTCTATTGCAATCAAAAGAGTTCTGACTAATCCAGTTCATTAAAGGTAAAAATTGACCAGAAGGTACAGTCAGGTGTTTGCTGACAGGTAAGACTCTGAAAGATCTCATGGACAGATGAAAGGTGGGACAGTAAGAAATGATGATGCTGGTGGTGGTGGTAGCTGACCTTTGGGTACTTTCCACGCGTCAGACACAAGACCAAGCATTTTGTGTGCATTATTTTGTTTAACTGTAACCACAAGTGCTATGAAGTAGGCTATCAGTTATTCCTGTCTCTACTTTATAGATGAGGAAACCAAATCTCTGAGAGGCTAGGTAACTTCTTCCAAGGTCCCACAGCTTGAAAGAGAAAGAGCTGGATGTTGTGTTAATTTCTGCTGTACAGCAAAGCGATTCACTTATACATATATATATATACATTCTTTTTAAAAACATTCTTTTCCATTATGGTTTATCACAGGACATTGAATATAGTTCCCTATGCTCTACAGTAGGACCTTGTTTATCCATTCTATATATAATAGTTTGCATTTGCTAACCCCAAGCTCCCACTCCATCCCTCCCCCACCTCTCCCCCCATCCTTGGCAACCACAAGGTTTTTAAGAGCTGGACTTTTTTGTTTGTTTGTTTTTGCGGTACGCGGGCCTCTGGCTGTTGTGGCCTCTCCCGCTGCGGAGCACAGGCTCCGGACGCGCAGGCTCAGCAGCCACGGCTCACGGGCCCAGCTGCTCCGCGGCATGTGGGATCCTCCCAGACCGGGGCACGAACCCGTGTCCCCCGCATCGGCAGGCGGACTCTCAACCACTGCGCCACCAGGGAAGCCCCATAAGAGCTGGACTTTTAATGCAGGTTTGCACGACTCCATATTTCCCTTCCATATCTCATGCACATTTCCTCCTTCGCTTCTTTTTCTCCTACTGCTCCAGTCTCTCATCCTCTCTCCATCTCTTGTCTGATGGCTTCACTCTTTCTTCTCCTTTCAGTGACCCTTCTCTGGCTCCTTTTAGCCCCATTCCTTTGACAGTACCTGAGCACATATTTTAAGACCATGGCTTTTCAACTCTTTTCAAGTATGAAGATACCTTTTTAATGTTAAAAAAAAAATCTCTGTATAAGAGTCGCTGTGTGTCTATTGATAAAATGCCCACGCACAGGTAGATTCTCAGATGCCTTGTAATTATTCTGCAACCTCTACGTTGGCACCCGCTACTTTAAAATATATGGGAGAATCCATATAACCATCCCTCTTACTGCTACCTGCTTGGTTTATTACAATATAGAAAAGGCTTATACATGCGACTATAGAGCTCCTTTTTGCTAACCCTCTGCCTTCAGGCTACTAATTTCTTCTGAAATGCGGTCTTTTGGTCCCTTCTTTAATAGGTTTAATTATTTAAGAAGGCATGAACTATGATACTTACATTTTATATATCACCTCTTGATTATTCAGGAGCTGATTAATTCACGGACTGCCCAAGTCATGCCTTCTCTTTTCTATCACTATTTGTTTTATCATTCTATTTCTTATTAGCATATTTTAGCAAAAATGGACAGTGGAAGCGAGAAACCTCTCTGGTTACAAATTATGAATTCTGATACAGGATTTGGTTAAAGGAAGTTGAAATTCTTTCCCAAAGTACAAATTTCTTTAATTCATCAGGCACATTGATTCTCTTTGAGCTTTGTGAAGGTGGGAGTTGTTCTAGTTCACTGCTAATCCCCAGGGCTCAGCAAGGTGCCTGCCACATGGTAACTTAATAAAAAAAATTGCAGAATGAATGAATAAAAGCTGAGTCATATAATAGGGGTAAACAAACTTTTTTCTAGGTGGGACATTGATTTATAGGAAACTAAGTAAAATACAAGACAACTTATTTTAGGACAGCGTGTCTTCAGACGGCACAGTATAAAAATGTGTAAATGACTGTGTTAAAAATTAACAACAGAAGATATATAGTTCTAATTTAAAAACAGAAAATGTTCCACAGTGCTATCTTTTTCCATTGATGGAAAAAGGGATAGAGAGAAACACTTAGGTTTCTAAGATGAGGGTTGGTTCTGTTATATTAGGCATTAAATAAACATAATCACCCTCAACATGCTAAAAATTGAGCATTTAGAATGTGCCAGATGCTGTTATAAGCACTTCATATGTCTTATCTCATTTGTCTTCACCACAGCCTTGGAAGTATTATTGTCTGAAAGTCATCATAAAGTTACCAGTGTCCCTTGAAAATTTCTTTAGCTCTCTAGCTTTTTGAACCAAGAATGAAGTTGTCCTCTTTTTAATTCCTAGTTTTAAATTAAAGATTTATTTCCCCATGAAATGTTAGATATGTTCCAAAGATTGACTTGGATTTCAGATACTCTGAGATATATTATTTCACTAGCTCTTGCCTTTTGCCATTCATGAATTGTATGGAAAGGAAACTTTTATAATGAGACTTGCCATATGTTTCAAAGTTTTCCTAATTTGTGGAGGCAAAATGGTTTGTGTGTGGGTGGGGATGCAGTGGGGGAAGGACAGCGTTCAGCCTCTGGGTCTGTTCCAAGGCTCTGGTGCTGTCCAGGAACCAGGGGCTGAAATGGCTTAACCAAGGCCTTCCCGGGCCAGCCAGATGGAACAATGAGTGATGGGGGGATGGAGGAATGCAGGCTTGGCTATAGCCTGGTGCATCCACAGCTTCCCAGAATAGGGAAACAACTTCAAAAGATACTAAAGGAACTAGAATTATGGCCCATCTTATCTGGAGGGAATTGGGGGAAATGGCTAGCTTACTTCTCCCTCCTTCTTCTTCCATAATTTGCTTTGGCTTGGAGGGAAGAATATGGACAACAGATGACTGATGGAAAAGTTTATGTTAAGAAAAACACAAAGAAACAAAGCAAGGCTGCTGGCACCTGTAGCTAGTGGTGCATTTTACTGCCTCTCTGAGGTGTTAGACAGGAACCGGGAAGAACCAGGACTGGAGGCTCAATAGTGTTGTCAGTTCCTTGGGACTACTCAGTCAACAAACAATTATTGTGGTTTAATGAAAGGGAAATGAACACAGGGACCTTGAAGGAAGGGTCTGTATTCTTGTATCTGCCAAAGCACAGAGCACACAGCTATGCACGTGGCAGGTAGGCATACGTAGGATTTGTTTATTGATTTGACTGAGGTTGCTCTCAAGACTAAAGTCCTTGAATCAATTGCTTCTGAGTATAGCTAATGCTTATTATTGTCATTAACCCCCTTACCTAAGACCCTCTATCCATCCTTGAGACTCCTGCCTATCTCACTTCATTCATTTATTGAACTCTATGTGTTAGGCACTGTAGGTGCACAGACGAAAAAGAGAAAGTTCCTGCCTTTAGGAGTCTGCAATCTAAAGTGAGAGGGCAAATTTTAAGAAGAATTCTTGATCAAAGTATATATACAGAATGTTTACTGTTTAATTGAATACCATTATGGTATTTCTTTGGTTTGAGTTTCCTTTTCAATCTGATCCAGCTAGCAAAAACTCCTTCAGAAACATAGGTTAACACTAATCACAGATCGTCAACCGCTCTTATATATCCTTAAGAATCTTTCCTCTGATTAGGCAGCCACAGGATCTCCTTTGGGGCTAGGACGGTTAAGCTCTCGTCTGCGACACAGCACCAGATAGGGTGCTTGCTCTAGCATGTAAAGGGGCTGCCTTGTCCAAATTTACATATCATTAGTTTTGGCATTAGATGAGAAACTAGGTCTAGAAAACAGTGGGGAGAGGAGGATTTATTGAAGGTATGCAAGGTGCTCCCAGAACTGAAGGAGAGATGCAGGAGACCCATAGGTTTAGGGACCTCAAAGGTACAGGAACCATGGCCTTGATGCCCCTAGAATTCTCTCTTCTTCTTTCTGGGTGTAACCTTTATTCTCTCAGGTTCCTCCCTGGGATGGGGGATGGGGACATGTCTGTGGTAGTACTGTAATATAGTCTTACAACTCATGATCCAAGAGCAAAGGTAGAGCTTCCCTTAGATTCAGGATGAAAAATCTCAGATCAAGAAGCTGATTGGACAGTCTTAGGTCACAGAGAACCCCAGACTAATCCCTAGTGGCCAAAAGGATACTTTGGCAGCCCCAAAGGATCCTGTGATTAGAACAGTTCGCCAAAGGAGAAGGAATGTTCTTCCCAAAAGAAGGAATGAAGACAGTGTGGAGGTTCAAAGAGAAGATTCTGCTGCCCTATTCTGATGATTCCACCAGTGCAACGCTGCTCTCCAGAGTAGCTCCCAACCAGGTAGCCTCATTAGCCTGCTCATCCCACCACTGCCCACTCGTGGCCAGCAAACAGGGTGACCAAAACACTAGGGCATGTCAAAGGATACTGGGTAGTTGCCCATGACTTCATAGGGCTGTAATCCTATAAACAACATGGAAAGATGGCTGCTGAGGGGGAAGGGGTTCTTTTTGATGTACACAGTCACACATTTCCTTAGTTGACATAACCAAACACCAGTGACCTTATATGGTATCATCTACACTGGAAACGGACTTTAATCTTGACTTTCCCCTGTTCCTCCATTGAGGCACAGTCCAAGGGTCTGGCCTGGCTACTTGAGTGCATGTGGCTTATTGCACAAGCTTCTCTCCCCATAAACACACATCCCTATACTTCTCCATTTCACACCCAAGTGTCCCATGCTATAGAAATGTTTCTATTTTGCAAAAAGTAAATTAAAGCACCTCTGAAGAGATAAGGAAGAGAATCTCTTAAATACTACTTCTTTCAACTGCACATACCCTCCCAAGTCTTCTTGGTAATAGAAAAATAAGTTTTGCAGATCCTAAACCTACTGACAACCCCAGACTTATGTTTCCATCCATATGATAGATTGCTGAAGGGCCTTATCACTACAAAACAAGTAGGTCCCAGATAAAACATATCTTTAATATATTACTGGGTACAAACTTAAGGGAAATCTCCACAAATTACCCCATCCCACAGAAGTGAGCCAAAACTAGATCTGGCAGCAATGAGTGGTAAACAAATAGGTTGAACTGGCAGCATGGTGGAGATGCTGAACCCTAGAATCCTACATTAAATCCTAAATTAACCCTTGGAGAGACCTATAGTGTTCCCAGGTTAGTAGGACCCCCAGGCCCTCGGCAGAGATAACTACAAATCCTCTCTGGTAAAAAGCATTTCCATTTTAGGGCCACAGATTTCCCACATTTTAAGATCAAGCAAATATACTAAGAAGGGAAGCCACTCCAAATAAGCATAAGAAAAAAACAAAAAGCTAAGAACACATTAAACCCCCAAGGACTGTAGATATCAGAACTGTCAAATACAGAATATATCTATGTAAGAAATGTTTAACGGAACAAAGAATGAAATAAATGAGTAAGCAACAAGACACTATCAGAAATGACTGGGGAGATTTGCAAAAGGATATGAAACTCCTAGAAATGAGAAACAGTTTTTGAAATGAAAACTCAACAGTTTGGATGCAACTGAAGGAAGAATTAGTGAACTGGAAGATATACCCGGAAAGTTACCCAGGATGCAGCATCACAGAGAGACAGGAGATGAATAAAATGAAAAAGGTTAAGAGATTTGGAGGCTAGCATGAGAAAACTTGACATGTCTGAGTGAAGTCCTATAAGGAGTGAGTAGAGAGAAGGGACAGAGTTTTAAAATGATGATGGCTGAGAACCATTAAGAGCTGATGAGAGACATGAATCCTCAGACTCAGGAAGCACATGCTGGGTTAAAAAAAAGACCCATATCAATACATATAGTAGTGAAACTGCAAAATCCAAAAGACAAAAAAGAGAGGCAAGAGACAGACCACCTACAAAGGAGTGACATTACTAGTGATTGGCATCTTAGCAACAAGTGACAGAGGAATAAAAACTGTCAGCCTAAAATTTTTGAATGCAGAAAAATTATCTTTCAAGAACGGAGATACAATAAATATATTTTTAGATTAAACAACAACTGAGAGATTTTACCAGCAACTGGCATTCAGTAAGAACAGCTAAAAGAGGTATGCTGGGAAGAAGAAAAATGATAGGAAGGTCTTTCTGAGATGTAAGAAGAAAAATGAGCAAATAAGATGGTAAAAATGGATAGTAATAAAAACACTGCTTTTAGATAAAAACAATAACAATAATTATAACTTACAGGGTTTGCAAAGGGCAAGACTAAAGTACTATATGTATACCAGGAAATGGTGTTCAGAGTTAAAGAGTACTAAAATCCCTGTATTGTTATAGAAAGGGGTTGATAATTTTAGAGTTTGTTAGGTTAAAAATGTACCATAAAATTTCAAAGGGAACCACTAAAAGTACAGAAGTAGAGGGTATAAATCTCAAATCAGTAGAGGCAAAAAATGAAATTTCAAAAACAAGAATCTTTACCTCACAACCAAAAAAAAAAAAAGAGAAGCCCCTAAATCAATCAATTTTTAAAAAGCAAGAAAGAAAAAGAAAAGAAGCATTGAAAGCTTGGAAATTAAAAAAAATAAGATAATAGAAACAAGTTTAAACATATCAATGTTCCCATTAAATGGAATGGACTAACCTCATTAGTAACAGGACAGCAGAATGGTTAAACAGTTGAAAAAAACATAAGCCACACTTATGCCACACTTATGCTGCATACAAGAAACATACCTAAAACACAGGGGCTTTGGAGAGTTCAAAGCAAAAGTATGGGAAAAAGATATTCCTGTCAAATATTAACAAAAGGAAAGATGGAGTGGCTATAATAACATCAGACCAAAAGCATAATTAGCGATGGCTGGGGTCACTTCATAATGATAATGGCTTTCATTCACCAGGAAAATATAAGAATTCTTAAGACACTGCAATATATACAAATAACAAATCATTATGTTGTATACCTGAAACTAATATAATGTTATTTGTCAATTATATCTCAATTTAAAAAAAAGAATTCTAAAATTGCATCTAATAAAGCAGCCTCAACATATACACAACAACACAGAACCACAGAAAGAAATGGACTACCGTTACGACATGAACAACACAATTAACAAACCTAATTTAACGGGCACATATAGAATAACAGTTCCGCCTCTCACCATCTCTATGACTCTCCGCAGATCTCTGGGCCTTGATTTCCTCATCTGCAAAATGGGGATAACCCTATCTACAGTGCTTTCATCAAATCTAAAATATCATCAGGGATCAGACACCATTTTTTTATATATCTTTAGAGAAAAAAACCCTGCCAATTAAATGCAAGCTGCCAGTTGTAGGTCACATCCCAATTTTAGAGATGTTAAAATCACTAGGGGTAGGGGATTAAGAGGTACAAACTACTATATATAAAATAAGCTACAAGGATATGTTGTACAGCACAGGAAATGTAGCCAATATATAATAACTATAAATGGAGTATAATCTATAAAAATTTTAAATCACTGTGTTGTACACCCAAAACTAATACATAACATTGTAAATCAACTATATGTCGATAAAAAAGTGTGAAAAAATGTGTGACTTAGACTCAATTAAATACTACACATCGTATGGACTGCTGTGATGGTTTAAAGTGAGATGATGGAAGTAAAACACAAGACATTGCTTCTGCCCTCCAGCCCTTCACAAGTTTAGTCTGCAAACAGGTGAAGGTAAACGAGGGGAGAGCATGTAAAAATCTGAAGTGGGGAATGTTTGCTTTTAGCTTCTTCACATCCTTGAATGCTTTCTTAGATACCTGCGCCTCAAAAGTAACTGATTCCTCAGAGGGAAAATTAAGTCAAAACCATAGCATTCTTGAAAGAAAGTGACTCACCAGGTCAGTAGCACTGGGGAGAAGGGGTGTATGAGGAAAAACACAAGAGAGGGAGGCAGGGGTCAGATTGGACCCCCAGAGCAGAAGTGATTCCAGGAGTGGAAATAGCACCTGTTCCAGAGGGAAGTGTGAGGTGAGCTTGGGAGAAGGAAGGGGAGGGGGAGGGAGGGGGGAGAGGAAGAAGGCCTGAGGCCTGTGAGGGTGGGGTGGAGGGTTGGTCTGGGCTCCTGCCTGCTGTGGGCCTGAACCTTGGGGAGCCTGGTGTGGGACGCAGTGGACAAGGAAGACCTTCCATCCAGCCCACCGCTTAAAAAAATGGGAGAAGAGAGTTTAAAGCAAAGTGACTGGAGACAGGGCATACATCTACTTTCTGCATGGATGAAAAATTCAGACTAAAAGTAGCTTTGCCGTTTTCAGCAAAGGCAATTTTAGTGTCTTAATTATATTACTATTTTGGAGCAGCTTTTTTTAAATACTCTTCAATACTCTGTGAAAATCAGTCTTTTGTTAAAATGCTTTAAAAAAATTAATTTAAAAACAAACAAACAACAAAATCCAAATAAGCCTAAAGTTCGCTTCAACATGGAGAGGGCTTTGCCCCCTTGTTAAATAGACCTAACCTATCCTTCCTGTGACCATCCAAATGCCCCTCCAAGGCCTTTGTGATTCTCAGCCAGAAGTGCTCTCCACCTGCTCTGACCTCTCGGAATGTTTGCATCTCCCCAGGGGCACAAGTCACTTATGACCTCACCCAAGTGAGTGTGTTTGCCTCAGCAATGACAGTGAGATCTTTAAAAGTTCTGAAGCCCTCTCCCCACCTCCGACCACCCATGGTACCAGGTGTCACACAGCGAGCTGCAGGGTGAATTAATGTGGATGGCCACCTAGGAATGAAGTGTGATGTAAGGGCTTCTTTCCAAAACCGAACCTGTTCTTAGGGGAATGTCACTGAATAAAAATAATACTTCTGTTGGTGATGTATTTCTTTTAAATATATTCTTTTATTCTTCTAAATAATATGTTTGTGGGTGGTGTATTTCTTTTATTGCTGTGAAATTAGTAAAATAATACTATTAAAATCTTCGGAGGTAACGGCCATCACCTCTCTGAGAAATGTCGCCAAGCACCTGACCTTTACCTAATGTATTAGTTTCATATTGCTGCTGTGACAAATCACCTCAAACCTAGTGGCATAAAACAATACAAGTTGATTATCTGACACTTCTGTATGTCCCAAGTCCAACGCTGGTCTGTGCTGAAATCAAGGTGTTGGCAGAGCTGCATTCCCTTCAAGAAGCTCTAGGGGGCTTCCCTGGTGGCACAGTGGTTGAGAGTCCGCCTGCCGATGCAGGGGACACGGGTTCGTGCCCCGGTCCGGGAAGATCCCACATGCCGTGGAGTGGCTGGGCCCGTGAGCCATGGCCACTGAGCCTGCGCGTCCGGAGGCTGTGCTCCACAATGGAAGAGGCCACAGCAGTGAGAGGCCCGCGTACCACAAACAAACAAACAAACAAAAAGAAGCTCTAGGGATAAATCTATTTCCTTACCTTTTCCAGCTCCTAGAGGCCATTCACATTCCTTGTCTTGGGGCCACTCCCTCCATGGCCACTCTCACATCAGATCACTATGACCTCCTCTTCTGCCTCTCTTTTTCTACGTTTAAGGACTGTGACTACATTGGGCCCACTCAGATAATCCAGGATAATGTTCCTATCTTGAGGTCCTTAACTTAATCACCTCTGTGGAGTCCCTTTTGCCGTGCAAGGTCACATATTCATGATTCTGGGGTGTAGGACATGAGCATCTTTAGAAGGCCATTATTCTGCCTACCATACCTCCTGACACCTTGCTGTGTGTGTGTGTGTGTGTGTGTGTGTGTGTGTGTGTGTGTGTGTGTGTGTGACCAGGGTAACGACATAGGGGCCTCAGTCCTTTGAGCTGTCAGGAGAATCTGTGACTTGAGGTGGGGAGTGGCATTTTTGCCCATTGCTTCTGGCTGCCCAGGGCTGGGGAGAAGGAGGTTCAGATGTAGCCTTGAGATGTCTCTCAAAAACCTGTCATGCACTACTTAGTAACCCTTTTATAAAAGTTTTAAGAATGGGTTTAAAAGCCCTGGCTCCTGCTCCAGCTCCTGTCTTATTAGTATTCAAAATCAGGGGCAGGGCTTCCCTGGTGGTGCAGTGGTTGAGAGTCCACCTGCCGATGCAGGGGACACGGGTTCGTGCCCCGGTCTGGGAAGATCCCACATGCCGCGGAGCGGCTGGGCCCGTGAGCCATGGCCGCTGAGCCTGCGCATCCGGAGCCTGTGCTCTGCAACGGGAGAGGTCACAACAGTGAGAGGCCCGCGTACCGCAAAAAAAAAAAAAAAAAATCAGGGGCAGTCCATGCTTAACCATAGCAGATGAGCTGGCACCCTGCAATCATTCTTCCATGATACTGAGGACAATGAATCTTAGGGTTAAGGGTGAACCATTTAAGAAATATATTTTTGCAGAGGAAGCTTTAGAGGAAGTCTTTTTAGCAGTTTGAATCAGAGTATTGAAGTTCCTCAATCCAGTTTTTAACAGCAGCAGCTTCTTTTACAGATGTAGAATAGGACTCCCCCCCGCTTCTTTATTACATCTAAATTGATAAAGTTCAGCCCCTGGAGCCTATGTGGCAGTACACACAGTAGGTGTTTGAATAGCTGTTGATATCAATAATCCCCCAAATTACCCTTTATTTCTAGGCTAGGAATACATAGAAAAAGATTGAGATTGGTAACATTGGCAATATCTATTAAGGTATAAAATGTACATATCATTCCCAGCATTTCCACTTCTTGGTATCGTCCCAGAGAAACATCCACATATGTGTGTAAGGATGTGCAGTACAGCATTGTCTGCAATGGTCACAGATTAGCGACAGCTTAAATGTCACTTGAGGAGTGGCAAAACAAATGTGGCACATCCACACTAAGTAACTTAAAAAAATTAAGTTAGGTCCATATGTTCGAACAATGAATATGTTACACTGAGAAAAGCAAGCTCTGGAACAATGTGTATCAGTTTGATTCCTCTTGAAATTACATATTTTTAAAAATATATATGTAACATAGAAATTTTCAGAAGTATAAGCACTAAACTGGAAACAATTGTTATTCTGGAAGGGGACTGGGATGAGCTTAGAGTAGGGATGGGAAGTTGGTAAAGATGGATTTTTACTTTCATCTATATTGTGTGGATTTGGGTTTTTTTTTGCGGTACGCGGGCCTCTCACTGTTGTGGCCTCTCCCGTTGCGGAGCACAGGCTCCGGACGCGCAGGCTCAGCGGCCATGGCTCACGGGCCCAGCTGCTGCATGGCACGTGGGATCTTCCCGGACTGGGGCACGAACCCGCGTCCCCTGCATCGGCAGATGGACTCTCAACCACTGCGCCACCAGGGAAGCCCCGTGTGTGGATTTTTTTGCAATAAAACATTTGTGTTATCAAAATGTAAAAGGTATTTTAAATTAAAAAAAGAGAAACTGAAATAATCTAACTTTTTAAGTCGTCAAAACTGATGATCAAATCTATTAGAACGTCATATTGATATTTTACTAAACAGCTAAGACTGAAAGTTCAAAAGTACTTTTCCTATTTTGTTGAAAGTATGTGTGTGTATGTATATGTACTGTATATATTTATATTTACTACATACACCTAAATATTTGTACATGGATACTACATCTATCTACTATGTCTATCTATACACACTATATACATCTATATATACTGCATATATCTATATATGCTGGTAATAAAATGCATAAATGCTGCTTTGGTTTAATCATAGATAAATATCTCATTCTTTATCATTGTTCTTATTACTTATAATGGCAAAAATATCTCCTATATGATTATGATTAATCTGGTAACTGAATACTGTTTGCCTTTAAAATAATTCAATTAATTTTAGTAAATTAAAAAAGTTTTCTGACATAGTTGCAAAATTAAGAAAAAATGAAACGCTGGTTTACAATACGTAGCATCCCTTTAAAAGAAACCCTTCCAAGTGTGAAGAATGCGTTAAGGTTTTATCAAGTGAATGCTCTTTGTGTAGAAAAACTGATCTAAATCATGATTTAAACTTTAGAACCACTACAATCTTTCCACTTGGGCAAAACTTCTTGGAAACTGACAGGGTAGAGGGGTTATTTCAGACCTCTGGGGATATCCCAGGAAACAAAATCTCCTCTAAAGGAATTGTGCAAGATTGACACCAACAGGGATTCCTTTCCAGACTGCGTGAGACTGTAGATTGGGTGTTTAGTGCCACTGAGAAAAGGAGAAGCCACCAGGCTTTTTATTTACCCAGGGAACCGTCTCGAAGATATTCAATGGTCTGTGCCTGCGCCGACGTCTCCTGGGGGTGATCAAATCCTCCCCCTCACCCCGCAAAGAGGAGACTGTACCCAGACCCGCGATCACGCACCTGCCGGTTAACAGA